>NC_133586.1:29048410-34048410 GCF_964106895.1 Numenius arquata
AGAAAGGGTGAGGAGACAGAAAGATGTGCAAGTGATGACCAAAGTTCATCACTTCCCCACCAAAGTGGAACATGGCAGGTCAACCTGCTACAAAGACCTTTTTTTAATTAGGTGCACTTTTTCTATGCCTTCTTTCATGGAGGGGGCTGAACCTTTCTTAATTTAGGCCTGCTGAAGGTATCTAAGGAAATCTTTTCTGCTCATAACTAGGAGCTCATGAAAAAAGGACTCTGGTAACCTCTAGATGTGTCTGTCTAGTGTTTCGTAACATCTTTATTGCATGTTGAGAAAAAGACATGTTGAATTTTTATGTACCCTGATATATACTGCTCTAATGCAAGCTCAGTAGTACTGGGCTTGCACCTCTGACTCTGGTTTAAATGCTAAATGTTCCCATTTGGAGTGGAAAATTAGAAATGCTATCCAAGTTTTAGACATGCTGTGCTACTGTTGTGATGGTTTGGCACAGGGAGGCAAGAGTTATACCCGTGTCATACATGGAGAAAGTCTTTGACGTGTCCTAACTGTGACCAGACCCACCAGGCAGGTGGAGCATATTGGGTAATCTTCTTCCTTTCTACATTAGTAAGCATTAAGTCGATCCCTTATCAGATAGACATTGACTGTATGCATCCTTGGCTCATTTAATCTCAGCTGATTTGATTAAAAATAAAGTATTTAGTATTACTGTTGCACATTAAAAATATTTTCTTAGTTTTAGACAATATTTGTAATACGTTTTCTATTTCAGCCTACAGAACACCAGTCAAGTGAAAGAATAACAGCACATTATAACAACCTGTATATTACTGCGAGTTTCTTTTCAGTATAACAGCACGCTTAGATTTGAAGAAACACCTTTATTATTTTGAATACATTTATATTCACAAGATACATATTAACTAATTATTCTCCCTTGGAAAGTATGTTTTTAATAATAGTTTGGCATTTAAGTAAAATATACCTCTTCATCTTGTAAAGCTTAAAGCAATAACTAATTAACGCAGTAGTTCTGTTGTATTTGAAGAACAGTTATTTCCTTTGGAATGTGTTGTGAGCCTAGTTTTAGAGTAAATGAACCTTGTTTTCTGTTTATAAAATTGAAGTGTTCCATTCTGAGGTCTTAATTTCCAGTTTACTGCAGCAAAGCTGTTGAGTGGCGTGAGCGGTGGTGCACTGGGAAGCCTGGGAGGCCAGGGAGATCTTGGGAGGCAGCTTGCAAATGGAGTCTCATTTTCTTTTTGAAGATATGTTTTAATTGAGGTGGATTATTGTTTATTTTTTTTAATATGTTACTGATGCTTGCAGTTACAAGTTTTAGAGTACTGTGAAGCTTCAAAGGGCTGGGAGAACTTCTCCAAAAAATATTTTCTCACACTTGTGCACCAAGGACAGTGTATTTTGGTGTTATAGCAAAACCAGGTTTCCTGCAATTTGTCATTTGCAGAGAATACTGTCTTTGAGATACTGCCCTAAAATAGCGTGACGTCTAAGGAACTGACTTTCATGTTGCAGTCATGTCTGCCATTTGAATTGTCAAAAAAACCCTGTAACATCTTTTTGTATTAAAAAAAATAAATAGTCCTGAGAAACTTCAGTAATGGGAAGAACTGCTGGTTAGGGCATTCCAGCTTTGATTCTGAGTTTCTATGATTTGGAGTCAGCTACCCAAATCTTAGGTCTTATTAACACTGAGGTAAAAACAATCTTTCTCTCACGATTTGGTATAATTAGTCAAACATTTAAATAGTCTAATATGACTTCCCTATTAAGGATGACTGATGGTTTGGTCCTGCATAAGGTCTTTTGATTAGATGTTTTTCTTTTCTTTGAATACATGTACCATTCTGTGTATCTTTTTCCAAGAAGAACACAGCATATTTTATAACAAACTTGTATAGTTGGCTTAGAGCAAACACTGTGAAGAAAAATTAAATTTACTCTCTCATAACCAATCAAATCCCCCCATTAGTCTGTAAATGTGGAGCACTTCAGTAATTATCAGCGGGTTTCAGCTTTGCTTCATAGCATTTCCTAAGCTGAAACTAGTGCTGCCTTTCATTTTTAGTGGATGAGAAACTTGGGAAATAAATGCCTATTTAAAAGTTAAATATAATCTGTCAATTTGTTATATTCTGTTTACTTGTTTCTTGGGTTCCAGCATTCCCTAGAAAAGCTAAAAATTAAAGTAAGTTCTGGTAATCATGCAGGTACTGCTGTCTTCTTATAGCCACATGTCGAGATGTCACCTCTGTCAGCCATTTTTACCTATGAAGTTCACTCTTAAACGAAGTAAAAAGTAAAACTCTAATTGTTTTTATTTAAGTTAAAAGTATTACCCTTGTATCTGCAGTTTCACGAATGATCATGAGAATTAAATTTAGGCATAAATGAAAGAGGGGGAGGTATTTCAAGAATGTCGCATGGGATAACAAAACAATTTAATGTCTTCAGTGCAAAGAAAAAAATGCAATTCTGAATATTGAGAAAAGAACACATTCATCGTGGTCTGAGTTTTGGAAGCAGTATTTAAAATAGTATATTAGGACTTAAAGTCAACTGTTAAAGAAAATAATGATTTTTTTTCCTTTATAAGCATGAATTGCGTTATATGCAAATAGTATGTGAGCGTGTTGTCATTTTTTCTCGTTCCCCAGCCCAAAGCCTCTAGCAACAGCATAGCACATAAACTGCTGCTGCTATTGACAAATCTAACGACACTTTGCTCATCTGTCACATTTTGCATTTAACTCGGCAAGTAGGATATCCTGAAGCTGCTCTCCATTGGCAGAGACATAGACTCACTGTGAAAGTAGGCAACAGCGTAAGACACCGATTCTAACTCCCTGGTCTCTGATTTCTGGTTGGGTGTAAATTTGTCATTTTTGTATTGTAACATCTTATTTAGGCCATAAGCTGGCTGGAATGGGTTATTTTTTCCTGAAATGTGTTTTATTAGATATAAATTTAGAAATGTATGATCAATTAGCATTTAGTATTTCTTTAGCCTTACCTGTTGAATACCGCAGTAAAAGGATAAAAAGCTACACTGAAGTGATTAGCTGTGGTGGTCAGAATGTAACTGAACAGTCAAAGTGGAATAATGCAATTTCAACAGAAAACAATTGGTTGTAGTTCAACTATATGAAGAAAACAGTGGGTTACCCTAATCAAGTATGAATTTTTTTTTTTTTATTTAAATAATGGTACTTCAGTATATGAGAAATGTTGCTGTAAGGAAAGCAAATTCGGCTTCTGAAACCAATGGAAAATCAGTTTAAATCTTGAATACTTGTAAGAATAGTGGAGAGAGGCAGGATGAGGTTTATATAAATTGTTGCTGCTCTTCTTTCCTGATATTTCAGCCATCATTCTTAGAATTTTTTTTAACCTAACAAGCAGATATATATCAAGGAGTTTATCCTTCACTGTCACAGAAGATGCTGCCATGGAATTCAGCTGAAGAAATCAATTTAATGGTTTGACAAAGGAGAAAAATTAGATTGGCATTACAGAGAAACATTTAATAAG
This sequence comes from Numenius arquata, assembly GCF_964106895.1. Lineage (NCBI taxonomy): Eukaryota > Metazoa > Chordata > Aves > Charadriiformes > Scolopacidae > Numenius > Numenius arquata. The sequence continues at coordinate 29,051,942 of NC_133586.1, forward strand.
GATAAGAAATAAAGTCAAAGCACTTGTAATGCATGTCTCTCACTGTTGTTCAACCGTATAATTTAAAATACTATTAGTAACTTTGGAGTGGGGAGAGTCTGTGGAAGCTGACCAGAAGCTGTTGATTGGCACGAAAAAGCATATAGCTGCTACATTTCTTAGTTCTGAATGACCGTTGTCAAGTCATACTTGGCTTTTAATTATAATGTAGTAAGGGTTTTTTACAATGCCCAGTACAGATCATAGAATGACTGTGAAACAAATACTTTCTTGAAATATTCACAGGCAAAATCTCCCAGCTGGAGTGTAATATATAGAAACCTGAAATTTAAATTATGCAAAGGTTTGTACTGGACATTATTTTTCTAGTAAAATTCAGTAAATCATTCAGCTGAAAGAAAAGATGAAGAAATAATAAATGCTCGTATTTTAGTTAGGTTTTTTGTATGTGAAGCTCCCCGGGATGATTTTTGTTACCTTCGGTTTTTCTGTTTGTTACTAGGCAATGATAGAATTGCACATGAACAGAACTTTTTCCTTAATCTGTTTTTGGCACAGGAAAAGGTGCTTTTGGTGTTATCTGGTCACCTGCAGTCCTGCTGAGGGCGTCTGCTGGCAATTACAGGGAAAGCACTTTTGTACCACTTCTCAGTTGTGAGTTAGGGTCTTCGCACCTGTAAAGTCCTTTGACATATACTAGAGAACTGAGTCACTGAGACAGACAATGACTTTAGGTTGCAAAAGTATATTTAGGACAGAACCAGGAATTATGCCAGGATAAGTAGCATCCAACATGTTTCTTTGAACCCTACATGAAAATTGTGCATCCTTCTGCCTGCAGAAGACATTGGTTCTGTCTTTTTCGAAGGCTGTATTATATATTTTTGTACTTCTGAGCTGGTAACCTGCAAAACTGGGATTCATTATTCTGGAGTTTCCAGTACACCAGGTGTTTTTGGTCCATGTTACTTAGATCTGCCTTTCACCAGGAAGCTAGATTGGCCAGTGAGACCTGGAGTGGCAGTTGCAAACCAAATATCTTTTTTTTTTTTTTTTTTTTTTTTTTTTTTTTTGCCAGCTATCTTTTAATAGTAGTGCGTTAGTATTTTTTATTATTATTATTCATTTTAATGATGCTTACAATAGCAACTTAGAGCACTGTGAAGCATCAAAGGACTGGAAGAGCTGCTTCTCCAAAAATATATGTTTTGATATATTTTATAATATATATTATAATATATATATATTTTATATAAAGGAGGCTGTAGAGAGGCGGGGATCGGTCTCTTCTCCCAAGTTACAGATGATAGGACAAGGGGTAATGGCCTCAAGTTACGCCAGGGGAAGTTCAGGTTAGATATTAGGAAATATTTCTTTACTGAAAGGGTTATCAGGCATTGGAATGGGCTGCCCAGGGAGATGGTTGAGGCACCATCCCTGGAGGTATTCAAGAGAGGAGTTGACATGGTGCTCGGGGATATGGATTAGTGTTGGGTGGTGTAGTGGTGTGTGTGTGGTGTGTTGTGTGTGTGTGGTGGTTTTTTTTTTTTCATTGGTTGGACTAGATGATCTTAAAGGGTCCCTTCCAACCTAGGTGATTCTGTGATACTTCTGCAAAACTTCTTCGGGTACAGTCTAGATTTTGGGAAGTTATGTTTGGCCAGAGATGGTGGATACAAAATTGAAGCAAGTCCAGGATGGGAGTAAAGTCCCCATTTGCTCATGGGGTAAAATCCATGCACCTGGAGGCATTATGCTAACATAGTCTGATACATAAGTATTTATAGTAACTGCATGTCTGGAAAGAAAAGTTTTGCTTCCTTTTTACTTGAAGGAAAGGCATAGAAGTGAGCCTCAAAGGGGAAAAAGGCCTATAATCATTTAGGTTGAAGTGCTTCTTAATTCAAATGGTGTGCTACTTAGAGAATTCGATAAGAAGGATTAGAACTGGAAAAGAAAGACATTTTTAAAAGCAAAGCTATTACAGGGTTCATTACTTTATTTATATGTTCTCCAAAATCACATGAATGAAGGAAAAAAATGAGAGAAAAAAATACTGGCTTCAGTTCAGAATGTCAATTACTACTTTTTTAATCCTCTTTTCACAATTTATTTGACATCTTGAACAGTAGCCAAAAAAGCTATTATAACTATAAAACATATTCATTGGTATAAATCTCATTAAGTTGAGCAATTTAATTAAGGTATTGACATGCTTAATTGATATGTGCAAGGAGAGACCATTTTCATATCTAATTTCCATATGCTTTCTGCTTTTAAAAAAACTAGCTCCGTAAAAATGTTATAGATTCAGCTAAGCCCTGTCATCCCAAAGGAGCACTTGCTACCATTTACCTTGATTTAGAGCCAACTACTCTTCTAAGTGGAGCTCCATTAAATGGATCTGATGTATGCCTGACTCAAACATGCGTCAGCTTCTCTTATGATCAATAGTGGAATATTTATATTAATAAAGCACCAAGTTAATTAAATAAAATAGTCTTCTGGGTAAACTTAAGTTACTAGGGGATGGGCAGAGAATCAATATATTCTGCCATTTGAACATTAACTATGTGCTCTGAAATTTTATGTCATCTTAGCAAAGATGCTCATAGTGTGGAAGTCTCAGATGCACGGAAACTCCCGGGGCAGAAAGCTCCTTAGTGTCCTGTGCAGGATTTGCTTATCAAGTTAAAGAGAAAAACCAACCAAACAAAAAACCTTGGATCTGTTTGGCTTCTGTGACTACCCTCTTCATTCCCACAAATACATTGGAAATCCTTTCTTTTGGGTTGGGATTGGACACAGTCAAGTAGGTATTTTCCAGTTCTAGCCTTGCCAGAGAAGGAGCATGCATAAGAAACTTGACAAGTAAGGGTTGATCAGTGATAGTTAAGGGTCATAGGACACCTATTTTGGTTTTGAAGAAAATAGCCTAAATAAATTCTAAAAGTTACCTTTCAAATCACCTGTTCTCATGTAAGCCTGTCTAGTTCTACCGTATTGTCTGTCTCAGCCCAAAGGACAACTGCTTTTCAGCCCTTTCCAGCAGCATGGCCTGCAGCCGCCCCCATGGGCACAGGGGCAAGTGGTGTGGCACACAGGGGCCATGCTGCTGCTACTGAAAACCTCTCAGACAGAGCTGGAGAGAGATTTCTAGATGAGTGGGTCATTTTTGACCATTATGGAAACCTGCCCCTGTTAGAAATGTAATCATAAGTCTCAGTCATGAATTCATGTCATCATTTTGTTCTGAAAAGACAAATTCCACTGCCCCTGTGGCACTGATGTTATTTCTATAACATGCAGATGGCCTTTGAAGGAAGCAAGTTCCCTCAGGTACCATTGCAATGCACTGATACCACTTTATTCTACCTTTTACCTACATTTTCAGGCTCTGGTTCAATATAATAGAGTGAAAAATGTTTCTGTAAATAATAATGCAGCTTTAAAAGAATGCCTGACTTTGATAACCAACGGAGATGCGTGCAAGGAACAGAAAATCTTAATTCAATATTAATAGGTTATTCAGTCAGTTTAGAACTTGTTCTGTGTAAATATGTTACCATCTATTTAGTTGGGGGCACCGTGACTTTGCTAAAAACGCTGTCACCTCTGGTCCAGAGGCAAGCAGTTGTGTGCCGAAGCCCTCAATGAAGGTGAAGCGCGGAGCATTCTTGCCCACCAGCTTCACTGGCTGGCGTTAGGCTCCTTCCTGCTCCCCTCTCGCACTTCTCAGGCTTGGTTTGAAGGTGATGAGTTAAAACTGGGGGAATTGAAGCGTTTTCATTTGGGCCTTCTCATTTTTAAACACTCAAATGTGCTGGGCTGAACAGCAGTCGTTGCTGAGCGTGCGGTGATTATGGAATGTCTCGTGACCATAACCTGGGGTCATGTCTGATCGGAAGGTTTCAATGAGACCGTTCTTCACTGACTTCTCTGTGAGAGATGCTGTCTACCATACGGACTGAACAAAACCACCATGGAAACCCACAGGGAGGGAGCATATGGATTAATGTATAGAACTTATTAAAATAATCACTAGGAGTAGTTCTGGGCTATTGCAGGGAAATGGCGCCGGTATTTTCCTGTGATGTGTGATTTTGACCTGGTTAAAATATTTCTAATTACCAGGCACAGTGGAAAAGCTGAAGGAATAGTCTCCTCTGTCTTATAGTGAATTTTGTCTTCCAGTTCCTAATATCAGCATTTCAGCATTTACTGAAAGTGCTTGGGTTTGTTTCTATGTTTGTATTTAATGCAGAACCTTCTGAAGACAACGTATATGTTTGGTGTGCCTAATATTTCCAAACATGCTTCATATACGGAGAAATATACTTTGGTTCTTGTCTAAGATTACTAACCAAAGCATGTATGTTACATGTGAAAATTCAAAATGTTTAATGGATGTAAAACTATACTTCTGCTGTATTCCTGTCTTTGGTAAAGTGTTGGTAATGCATCCCAACCCTACCATTTAGTATTTGTTTTGCCTTTCTTCTTTTATATCATTCTTATGTTCTATGATTTAGAAGGACTGAACAAAGAGTGCAAGCTAGAAACAACATTGGAACCATATGTGTTATAGTTGTATATAATCTATAGCATAATCATATAAATTTAACAGGGTGGGATAGGTATAGTTAGAAAACCACTTTCTGGGTTAGACATAGTTCCCCAGTATTTAGAGTTGTCTTTCCAGAAATTAACTGTTCAAAGAAAGGGCAAGTGATTGCGTCTGAGCTGGGGTAAAAACAGATTCCACTCTGAATTACTTTCTGGAACCAAACAAAACCCTTTGCGTATGGAATGGCAATGCAGAAATTGTTGTATTTTTTTGACTGACTCTTACTTTCTGCCTCTTGATTGTTGGTTTTCTGTATATGCATCTGGAAGTAATGATGTGAATAAATAATATCAGAATGTAAACTTTCCAAGTTTTATAGTGAAGTTAAATTTGTTTTTTTGATAAGATAGAGCTGTTTGTGTCATATGAAAAGGTTTTAATTTTTATAGTATCAGATATAAGATTTAAGGTGAAATCATAGTCTTTAAATTGTGTGTGAATGTGTAATGTAGAACAGTTTGTGAGATAACGTGCCTCCTTATTCATTACTAGAAATGGTTGTGTTTAGTTTCTGTGTTATTGGACAACCAGTTTACTTCCAAGCTGTTACACCACCCACCCCCTTTGGTAGTGTGCATTGATTTTGTTTTAAAAAAAGAAGAATTCAGGATGCCAATTTCCCAGTCAGAAGCTTAGTCAGATCAGTGCCGGGGGGAGGAGGGAGGGAGGGCTGTGAGTTACTATTATCGATTGTATTGTTTGTGTTTTAATAAGAATTTGAATGTAATGCATCATCTAAAGCTGCAGTTACAGAGGCTTCCACTGCGAGTGACGTGAGTTCTCTCTACTTTTCCATTGGAACATAATTTTTTCCAAGTTAAAGTAGTTGAACAGAGGTGTCATAAATTGAAGAAACTTTAAGTTTGGGATAATTGGAAGCCAAGTGTTGCTGTCAGGAATTGTTTCTTCTGCAGACTCGCATAGCTGTAGTGCACTTTAGCGAAAGTCATCATCCTTCCCAGCAGTGATGAAATCAGATCACTCTGGAATTTGATATTCTTTGAGTTGGGAGTGCTTCAATGATGAAACAACAATGCGTAGACTTCTTGCTGCTTCCCTTTGGAGTGTGTCGTGCAGGAGGCCCTGCTCCCTCTCCCTGGTCAGCGATCAGCTTTTTTTATATTTAATTTAATTTTTTGAACTGACATTGTCAATCTGAAATTCAGCAACATGCTTGACAGTGAGAGGAAAGCCGAGTTCATTTTTGGAAGTGGCTTTATGCAAATAAATCTGTGTGCAGATCGCTGAAGCAAGACATTTGCTGATGAATCAGAGAAGTGCCCTTGTTTCTTTGTCTCCTGCAGGAATAAAGCTTGAAATGTGCCACAAGAATCTTTGCGAGCTACTGTAAACAATTCACACATGCTCACATCTCCCTATGAGTATTTTGGGTGTTTGGGGATAAAAACTGAATTTGGTTTCAAAGTAGGATCTGGAGGTTTTCACAATGCGGTGTTTGGTTGGCTTCAGGGAACTTAACTCATCTTGTAACTTATTCAGGCCAGGCTTGTTTTTAAGTGGCAGTGAAGTCCCAGGGAGGCTAAGTCTTGTGAACTGTCTTGATTTTAGCTTAGTCTTGAATAAAGTTTTAGCTCACCTTGGTAGGTTTAATGCAAAAGCATTAAAATAACAAAACACTCAATAGGCTGAGAGACATGATCACAAGTTTAACTTCTTTTTGGGGGGAATCTATCATTTCGTGTAGCTTATGTTTAGGTCTACGTTACACTAGTGAGCATGTTTGTTCTACTAGTATACTTTATTTTTATTTTCTGTATTTAAAATGCCTGTCTTCTATTTAGATGCCTTTTTCTAAAGCATAGCGCTATTGAATGATAAACTTTCTGTGCATGGAGTGGGATGCTTGAAGGTGCTTTGCCTGCCTGGGTAGTCATTGAAAAAAAAAAAAAAGAAATTAATTTGGTTATGCTTCAGTGAATCTTTTTTTCTACGTGCGGACAAGGCAGCAGAATGAGGTTTGTAGGTATTGTTCAGCTGCGATGGTAAGGGTGGACCTGCTCTGAAATAATTGAATAGCTTGTGGGTTTGTGGAGCCTACTGTAAAAAGGAGAAGCTAGTATTACTTAAACAGTTGCATCTTGCGTGAATATCCTCAATAGAGTTAACCACTTTGTGGTATTACATCTTGGTCTAATAAATCTAGATGTCATATCCACATAGAAAAATGAATTAAGGCTACAAATCAGTCTGAACTGTATCTTCTTACATCTCCAGTGTTTCACAGGGGCTTTCGGGGACTAAACAATTCATAGCAGGAAAGATAGATAAAGATGAAGTTGTGAAAGAAAAATAGAAGCTAAAATATTATAAAAAAGAAGGAACAAGATGAATAAAACTCTTTTGTCCTTTGTCTAGGGCTTCAGTACCTGCTAATGGAGTACAGACTGCTGAATATCATTGTAATAGATATTACTGGTCCAATATTATAATTTATTTTTAAAACTTCTATTGCAGCTAAAGCAATAGCGTGCCCCTCTTGCACTGGTACGCTTTTTACCACAGAATAATAACCTCTTGATAACCAGGGCTTATATATAAGCAGAATGTTGTTTTTATCACTGCAGCGCATTCAAATAATTTGCAATTCATTTCTGCCTCACTAGAATAAATGGAATGTCATTGTGGTTGTTTTTACTATCCATGGATTCTGTATAATTTGTATTACTTTTATATAGCCAAAGAAATGCCTACAGTGATCATGAAAACAAATTAAATAATTGGCGTCTTTCAGGAAAACTTGGTAAAAAAACAAAGCCCAGGTCTTTATACATGCAATTGATACTTTCTCCTATGAAAATAGTCTAAATAGCTAAAGTACAGGATCACAGCCTAAATTAAATAAATACTATTATGACCATTGTTTTCATTCTACTGTGTGATGATTGGGTGCACCAGAATATAACTGGTCAGAGAGGTATTTTTCTGAATATATCAGTAAAGTGCAAAAAATCCCTTAATATAAAAATACTCATCATTAACAAAGGTAGAATTGGGTCAAGAAAGGTCAGTAAAAAGCAAGTCTTCCTCCAGATGTTGATCAGTTATGTAGTGACGGTGGAGGTTATTAGATCATATTTTCAGTCTTTATGATTTCACATATTTATCTCCTAAAATAAAAACTCATCATATTTTAAAAAACATATAACCAATAAACTGGTATATCTTTTTGCTAAGTGATTAGACTGGACTTAAACAGGAGTTCATTTTTGGCCTTTAGAGATCAGAAGATGGTAATTTTTGCCTACTGATTTTTAGAATTTGCAAATACATAGAATTTCTTTCCAATACAGCTCAATAGACAAAACTATAAAACACTCAAAAGGTCAACATATAAAACTTGGTGGTTTTTTTTTTTTTTAATTAGCTTAAAATAAAGGAACTTCCATATAGCTGAATTTCTGCTTTAGAAAGTATTAACATTATTAAGCAGTGAGAGAGCTTTTTGAATTCATATTGTCTTAGCAGAAAGCAAATATTTATAAAAATGGAAGAATCACTGGGGGATTAATTTCTTTCCAGGATGCTTCGCTCCTACCTTTTTGAGGTGTATGTTGTTCCTACTAAATCATTTTAGTATTTTAGTCCCTCTGTGTTGTACTCTCACTTGGTCGGAGAACGGTGTAATAGGAATGAATGGGTAGAATTTGTTGTTGTGTAGGATCAGCATCCCATTGGATTCACTTTGTTTTATCAGTGATCCAGTTGCAAATGTATTGTATAGTAGTTCTGGATCATTCCACAGGAAAAGAGATTTTTTCCTCCTATTAAAATGAATCTCTCAAATAAATTGTCAGAAATGTGCGTGCTCTTTCTCTGCTGGCAGGCCAATCTCACCACATGTGGTAAGACTTAGTGTATGAATTGCATAAAATAGAATACCTAATGTATATGACTTTTTCAAGGTTGGTGTGTTTTTGTCTCTTCCTGCACCCTGCTAGAGTACCTTGCTCTAGTCACATACTCCCTCTCGCTGGGCTCATTGTCCTCTGTATAAAAAAAGAAAGATTAATTATGCTGATACCATTTTTTAAAGCACTGGAGACCTACATTAAATACTACTAATAAAGAAGCTTTATTGTCATTTATTAGTCAGAAGCTTTATTGTATTTCTAGAGGGGTGCTTCTCTTCAAATGTTTCCTCTGAGTGCACCATCATTTGCTTTCCAATTCCTGCTCCTGAACATATCCAAAGTTGTGTATAAAGGCATTGAGGTAAAATTTGTGCATGTTCCAAAAGACAAAACAGATGCTGCTTTTTAAAATGAAAACTCTGATCTGCCTCAAGATGGGTAGTTTTAAAATAAGAGTCTCCTAAATGCTGTCTGATCAGTATTTGCTCGGCATTTTGGAAATGGCAGGAGGAGGCAGGAAGAATTGTAAAAGTCATAAAGAAAAATGTTGCCTTTAATTGAGCATTGACACATAGATTATTTGTACAGTTAATTTAAAATAACATAAAAATATTTACTAATCTTGTAAGAGGTATCCTAGTAAAACTGGTTTTTTTCTGGTTTTGTTTTGGGTGCATTGACAGCCAAATGTTATAGCACTGTGTTTAATTTAGTGAAATAGAGTGGGGTTTGGTTTTTTGTTTGAAGTTTGTTTTCACGTCTAGTTTCTCACACTAGGAAATTTAAAAAAGCCTCTTATGAAGCATGCACAAATGTGTATCCTCTGTTCTTTTAAACATTTAGAAAGTCTTTGCCGTGTACTGAGTGATCCCTGTGGTTGTGTCAGGACAGAAGTCATGAGTCTGTCACAAAGTCCATGCAGGATCTCTTGAAGGGTCTTTATTAACAGATGGGTTTTAATTTGGCTTTGGAGAAGGCGAAAGATGATGTTAAAATAATTATCTACTGCTGAGATCTTTTTCCTCTTTGATTGCTTAGCGAACACCCTTCCCCAGTCTTTAAGCTCAGCCTCTGTTCAAGAGTCTTGCTCTTTGTAATGAGAGTGTGTGATGTGACTTGGGTTAATTTGACTATGTGAAGCTTTGAGGGAACGTTGAAGCATAGAGTTAGCATCTGTCATCTCACAGTAAAACCAGATCAACAAAGAAATTGTGGTGTTTATCTTCTGGAAGCTTAGCAGTAGTACTTGTGCCAGTAGTGCATGACTGTGTGAAAGCAGTGAGGACTGGTTTAATTGGGAATTTTTGAGCTAAGTTCAACAACAGGTTCAACAGGTTCCCAGGGCATGAATTAAGAGCCAGCTGTATTATATTTAGCAAAAACACAATCACCTTGCATTGTTCAGGGTACAAAACATCTGTAGGACTTGCTCTTGTTCAGCAGACCTTGGATGCTGTCAACATCTATACTTTTATTGCAGTAGTAGCAGGAAGAAATTTTTTTCCTTTTAGAAAATCAGTAGTGATGCCAAGTTTCCACAGAGTAAACACTATACAATACTATTGTTCTTAAGGTCTTGTAGCCCATTGGCAACAAGACTTACTCATTTTTCCTTTTAGACAGAGCTATAACTGCTACTTTATGGTAAATACCATCTTTTACACTGAACATACGGCAAGGGAGAAGCCATTGCTTCGCTGAGTGTGAGGCCCCTCGTGAGTGTAGAGGTGCTGATGTGAGTGTCAGACTTGTCACAGCTTGTTCTCGTTACTAGTGTAGTGAGCTGATTTGGTCAATGCTTTTCCCACCTGGAAGATGATAAATACCTTGAATAAATATTGCATATTTGCAAGGCACAAAGTTACTGAATTGTCCTCAACAGCTTAACACAGTTATTTGTTCATGCATCTATACATCAGGAAAAATCCTAATATTGAACAGTTTTGGAAATACTAGGGCAACAGCTCCTAGATAAGAATAGTATTTAGCTGTTGAATATTATTTTTAACAGTTAAGAAATTGCCATGCAATTTTGGCAGAGCAGGAAAAACTCTTCTGTTCTTTGCTATGAATTAAATGGCAGCTTAATGTGGTACAAAGATGTTTAAAAGAAATGTGGTTGTACATATTTACAGAGTCTGTTTTCATCTGATTACAATGACTGCATCCTTGAGCCTGTGCATACTGGCACCTATACCTCCAGGTGCATTTACCGTGCAAGTAATTCGGATCTATTTCTTGCGTACCTCAAGGAAAGTGACCACGCTCTTGGCTCAGGCTTCTTAATACACTTTTAAGGCCCAGCAGCCTTTGCAAGTGTATGCTTATTGCAGAGGAGACAGGTCTGCATCTGTTCTGCACTGCTTCCTGAGAATACGTGGCTGGAGCTGCATAGGAGGACGTGACCAGATTAACTGTAATATTGCTCCCTTCTTTGAAGGGGTATTGTATGGATGGGCAAGAAGGTACTGTAGCAGTCAGAAGGGAATCTGTGCCGCAGCCACTCAGCTGCCGGTTTCATGATCCTGGTTTATGCCATGCCTGAGGTTAAGCAGGGTTTGAGGCATTGCAAGGTGTTGTGGATTATAAAAGAAACTCTGTGAGACAGCAAAGCTTCCTTGGGAATGTCAAGCCTTTAGTTAAAAGAAAACACTGTTGAATATTCTGTGCTGGAATTGTTACAGTTATAATTGAGTAAACTTTTTTTTTCCCCTGTGGGTTTCCTTTGTCTTTCTATCTCTTTGCATGTTAGCCATTTGGCTTGCAAACTCTTCCCTTAGTAAGCATTGGTCCCTTTGCCCTCTCTCTTCACTGTCTGTGGAAGTTACCTTCCCTCCAGCTCTTGCTCCATGAAAAAGCTGACTTGTATCATTCCTCACTTCACTGGCTTGCTTATCTTTTATTATGTATTACTTAGAGATACCTATTCTTTTGGATTATACTCTCTAATTTTCCCCATCTGTTACTCTTTAACTCCTTAATTGTGTTATTTAATTCAGTAAAAGGGTGTAGGATAGAGTTTATGTGTAACATGCTGTACAAATTAAAACTAATTCTAATGAGACAAATTGCAGTGACCGGGTTGTGTTAAGTATGTGACCTTTTGCAGAGTAGTTCAGTCTGGTGTTAGTCCAGTTGTAAAGAAATGTTGGGTTGAAGAATAGTCACTAAACTTTAATGCACAAAACCTCAGGATTTTTTTATTTATTTTATTTTGGTAAATCCATAAGACTGAAATGTTTTTAAGCCAGAAATCCTATTTGGTAAAAGGATGTAAACAAGCTACCAACATGGATTAACTGATTTTCATTTTCCTCAGCTGCACATTCTGTAGTTGGAGTGAAGCTAGTGGGCAAAGTATTTATTTCTTAGCACTGGTGGCAGCTGACACTTTCTTAAAATCAGTATTCATACCTTTCCATTGCTTGCTTTGCAAAATAAAACTGACCAACATAGATTTTCCAACGTTGTGACAGGAAGAGCTGATGGGAAACAATTGGTTATTTTGCACTCTTAAGCCCCCTATACAGTTGAATCAGCCAACGTTTGTCTTATGGTTTGTATCAGCCACTACAAAGAGAGCTGTGTGTGAGCTCGCCTTTCTTATTCCAAGATGGAATTGAGTTGTGGATAAGCTAGAAGATACTTGAAGGGATCAGGTTAGTTATTCTGGATTTTTCCTTCACTTCAGCTGAAGTGTCAGCTGGTGTTCCAGGTGTCAATGGTTAACTCTGAGTTTACTGTTTTATTATGGGATCAGCATACAATAACATACTGGGAAAGATACATGCTTGGCTGTGCATCATTTGCTCTTGATGACTAGTTCTTTAAGTCTTTGCATTAAACTTTTTAGACATTAAAGGCATGTCTAGTTCTCTATTGGATAACACTGAATAGTGATCTTTCTTTTAGCTCATTTGAGCAGGACAAATAATAAAGGAGTAGTGTTCATAATATTTCTTAAGCTGCTTTTCAGGCAGTTCTTTGTTTAAAAATAGTCTTTTTAAATTTTAGAATCTGTATATCAAAAAAGATCTGGCAAATAACTGGTTAAATGTTCAAAGGGTGTTTTGGGGGTTTTGTTTGTTTTTGAAAAGAGAGATGAGCTATGATGCTATCAGTGCTGATTTTTTGGTTTTCCTATAACACATGTTATTTTTAGTACCACTGTAACTTTGCAAGTTGTATTAAAGTAGCTATTTCAATGGTTTAGATCTGTAGTTCAAGGAAAGACTCTTATTTCATGAATGTTCGTATGGTTTGTGTTCCAGTTAACTGATTTATGCTCTGTCATTGGCAAATTTATAAAAAAAAAAAAGAAAAGTCTTAATGTCTCTTACTGTTATTTTAGATGCTTGAAATTTCACTTAGGATGTAATACCCAGTGTTAAAGCAGGAAGCCAAACCCCAGCATTGTAGCAAAGCCTACAGAGGCACTTAGAAAATGTCAGCAGTTTTGGGTGCTTTTTTTTCTTTTCCAATCCTTTTATCAGTAGGGCTCTTGCAATTCACATTTGAAGATCAGGAAAACAACATTATGTTTGCAGAGGGAGTTAATCTGTGTCCAAAGCATTTTAGCCGAATTCAAATAAAAACTAAAAAAAGAATCTATTGACTTGTGCCAGCTCTTGTTTGAGTCTGGGATAGACTAACGTGTGGTCTTTGTGCTGTGAGGGTGCGTGAGCCACAGCTGCTAGGTTTTGTTAGCCCAGTGCCTCTGATCTAGGCAAACTTGAAATCTAAGTCCTTCACCATCTCTGTGGCTCCGTTTGCCCATCTCTGAAATGAGAGTGCTCTTTCCTCAGGGGCGTTCACTGCATGCTGCTGGCGAGGGAAGCTGTTGGTTGAACATACCCAGTATCAACTCCTGCTGTGCTTTTCTCCCAGTTGGTTCCTCTGTGATCTGCTGCCGAGGCCTTTCCAAGTGTGTTTCCATCAGATGGGAACCCTGTATGAAGGAGGCAGGGGGGCACTTCCAAAAGAGACTGTACTTTATCTGGGCAGTGGCTGGTTGCAGAATCTGTGTGCCATTCGCGCTGCTTGAAAGCCGTGTGGCAGGTTGAACTGGATGAAACTTGCCTGTATTTATCAAAATAACAGGAAGAATAATCCAAAAACATCAATTTAGCTCAACACATCTATTTGATCAGCATGCAAATGAAGATGTTTCCTTTGTTGTTCAACTCACTGCTTTCTGTACAGAGGAACCTCTGTAAAGGAGGGTGCTGCTGACATCCTAGCACGTTTTAGTTTGTCCTTAGATCAAGTTCTTTTGGTGAGCTCTCTAACATTGTCTGTTAGGGTGAGCATTTTTGGAAATGTATGTTTCTCTAAAGCTAGAATTTTTCAGATTTCCCCCAGGATCCTCTAGGATCCATCATGCACCCAGGCATTGGACTTGTCTTCCATTACAGAAATAGATGGCTTGAAACCTTTGTGTAAGAAATAGGAAATGTGTTAGTAATCATCATTTATTTTTCTTCAGATTGATTGTTTATTTTTTCTTGACTACTACAATTCTTTTTTTTTGTCTGTTTTTTTTTTTAGGGTTTTGTTTTGGCTTCACATTTGTTTATTTTCTGCAGTTACTATTAATAACTAAAATATATTTTACATAGAGTCAGTGAGAGTTTCCCATTATGTCTGTTGTGAGCAGTAGGGAATGAAAAGCTGAAACTTTGAGATAAACTACATAGACAAGTTGCTTGTTAGGGCCACCTGCTCCCTTAGAACAAATTTTGTGAAGGGCATGGGCTGAGCCTGGTTGGTGTTTGCTTAGGACAAGTTTGGCAGAGTGTTAGGAAGCAGAAATGAGCACTATTCCTAACCAGCTCAAAAAGGGCTGATGAGAATTGTGAGAAGGCGGTTATGGAAAATGAAGCATGCAGTTGTGAATTTTCTTCCGTGCTGCGTCACTAATGCCATGCGGGCTGTCAGTTCTTCAAACCACTAGAGGTATTTATGAAATCAGTCCACAATCCTGGAGACTTAGAGAGGCAGTATTGTTAGATAGAGGAGAGTGCCTAAACGGAAAATAAAATTAATACAATTTGCGAGAAGATTGTCATGGAAAATGGATAAATTTCCTACAGTCCCTCGTTTTGCCTGACTGCAAGTGAGAGCTGAGCATAAAGACAAAGCAGAAAGCCAAAATATGAATTATACCTTTTAGACCACAGTAATATTAGGAAAAAAAAATGTGAAAACCTAACTTATTTTTGAACCTAGCTTGAAGTAATGCACAATGAAATGCCAGACAAATGCAGCTTGAGGTATCAGTGGGTTTAGTGTGGTTATATTTGATCACACAGTTCTAATTTTTCAAGCCCTTTTTTATCTTCTTTGCATGTCTCTTGCTTTCAGATCATACTAATTTTTTCCTTCCTAAGCCAATTTGTCACACTTTTACCATTGACTGTAGTTCTGGTGTGCCTTGCTGTCACACCTAAGTGACTCCCTGCCATGAAATAGGTCTGCAGCATAAGACTTCTTCTTGTAGGTCCGAAATACACTTTACTTGCGACTCCTCTCTGTCCGGGTTGCCTGATCATTTGTCTGGGTTGAAGGTCTGTCTTTAAAGAACTAATATTTTGTTGCTGGCAAAAGAAAAGGGAGGTGAAGGAAGGGTCAGGGTGTGGATCAGTGTTAAGCAAATTGTGAAGGTCACAAAGAATTTTAATCTGGCTTGAAAAAGAGACTTGTATTCAGCAGCACATTTTTGTTTGTGATAGTCTGAATGGACAATTGTGGCTACTTTGAGAATTTGGTGTAGACTGCATGACTGGTATAAATTGAATTAGACTCATGACAAGGACATAGTCCCCTTTTTTTTTCTATCTGCCTGATGGAAAGCAGAAGAAAGCCCTGTGTGACACGTCTTGACCCACAATGTCAGTGTGGGCTTTTGTGACAGGCTCTGATTTCTGGCCTCTCATTTGATAAAGCCAATTTGGTGGAGACTAGAAAGGAGGCTTGCTGCAACACAAAATGTACTTACAGAAAAGAGTATCTGGTGGTGAGTACAGATGACTGCCATTCCATCTTAATAAGCGTTAGAAAGCCAGAGCTTCTGTCTGAAAACGGGGCAAAGTCTTGGGCTTGTATAACATAGGGACATAGTCACACCAAATGATGCACTGTGTAATATCCTGTGCTGTACTATCACCTTTCTTTGTCCTTTTCTCCAGCCACCCCTCTGCCTTCCATTTCCTCTGTTTGCTTATTTCTTCCATTTTTCTTTCCCACTCTTTTGCCTTCCTTTCATCTTCTGACACTTCTCTCTTCCCCCTACTTTGCACCCTACACCAGAGTGAAATCACTCCCTCTTTTCCATGCTGACGGAGCACCAGCAAAGCAACCATTGTGAGTGCTGCTTTTCCTTAGCCTGAAAACATCCCAACTTTCTGATTGTGTGTCCTTTTCCCTCCCATTCCCAATGCCCTACTTTCTGCCTTCATTGGCACTGCTATAGAGGATTGTGTACTTGGAAAATCCTAGTAGAAATATTTATAGTGCATCAAAGGGAAAAAGCAACTGAGCTTAGGTTGTGTAACAGAAAACAGTAACCTGCAGTGCTCATTGCTGCACCTGCACTCACAGTGCAGATGTAATGATTTAAATTGAAACATTTTGTAATGTTTTAAGTACTAGAAAGATGTTTTGAATTGCTGTCATGTTGTTGTTTGGGGTTTTTTTAAACAATGTTAAAATTCTGTTTTTTCCATTGATACACAATGCAGTGGATTTTTTTAATGCAATGGATCAAGGTCTTTTCACTGTAAATTTACAAAACTCACAGGAGGAAGATTGTCATGTTTTTCCTGAATATTAATTTCAAATCAGGGCCTGTAATCTGAGTGGGGGAAGCCAAGTATTTTTGCAGTCGGTAAACAACAGGAGCATGGTGAGGAAATGGCATTTACACCACAGGGTTGCAATTTCAAGGCTTAAGAGTTGTCTGCAGGTACTCTGACAGCGAATCATGGCATTGTGCCAGTGATGTTTGAGTGATGTTTTCTGGAAGTTCTGTCATTTATATCATGAATTCTGGTGGGTTTCATTGGAGAGTCATTTCAACTCATGCCACAGACCTCTAGAGGAGATAAAGAAAATTGAAAACATTGTTTGGTGTAACAAATCCAGAAACACCTACTTTTCCAAGCATGTTTATCTTCCATTATCTCATGTAGATTTGAGAAATGTGGTCTCTTTGTTAATACAATGTATATTTCTTTTCTCTTCCCTTTTTCAGAGACCTGAGTGAAAACCAGATAAAAGGAATCCCTAGAAAGGCCTTTCGAGGAATCATTGATGTGAAGAACTTGTAAGTGACAACTTCATTAATATTTGTGGTGAAAAACATTCTCCTTAGGTTACGTCTGGCTGTTACGATTTGTTTGAGTACCGTGTGGTTTGCTCTGTGCAACACAAAAGGGAGCTGTGGACCCTGCTGTGTGCAGCAGGTTATTCCCAAGCACCTTAAGTGCAGCTTTGGTCTGCAAGTACACTGTGTGCAACACACCTGGGGAAGTTTGGAGCAAAGGAAAAAGTATACTTAGAGGCTTTACCCCTCCCTGCAATATTGTCCTGCAAAATCCAGTGAAATCATGGTCTAAGCCTTGAAGCAAGATATTCATAAGAAACGAACTGGTAGAGGTTGGGGGTGAAATTGAAATATTTCACTTAAATTAAATTTTCTGTCCCACCACTTGGGTGGGAAGTAAATATGGCAAAATGTGGCACACAGGCACAGTTGTTAAGCCACAGATATCAGAAAATAAAAACTTAACATGGAAAATTAACTGTGCATGTTTTGACAGTCTGTATTGAAATTTAAAATAATGTTTAAAAGCCATTAAAGAGAGAAAAGCAAGTTTTGCTGTTTGTGCTAATGAAGCTAGTCAGTCCTAGCTATTTTCTATAAAATACAGTCTGAAATATGTGTAAATAAAGACTTTCATCTCTATATTTCCAGCACTGCTAGAGGCTGCTTATATGCTACATAGCAGAAATGCATTTTTGTGCACACCCACGCACTAACACATCATTGGTATCATTAGAGTCAACACAAGGTGAATTGAAAAAGGAAATAACAGCCAACAAGTTGGCAGAGAGTTGGGATTTCCTGAGGAAACTTGCAGCCACTCTCAGAACCATTTCAGAGCCATTAGTATTAGCACTGTGTTACCACACCAGTAGCTGAGATCTGACATCCCACCATGTTAAATATTGTCAGCATAGCATAAATACTGTGGATTTTTTTGGTTTATTTAGTAGAAGAATCAGCTGAAGTAGATCTAAGAAGCAGCACTTTTCTACGAACAGACTTGCAGCATAACTGTGCTCTGTTTTTATTTCTTGCTCCAATGAACAACCTCTTTAGCGTCCAGCCTAATTTTTTTTTTTTATAGGCAGCATGAAAACTGTTAAGGGCAGTCAACCTGAGTTAGAGCATGGCCATGTTTGCATCCAAGGGCAAAACACAGTTCTTGTACTTTCTCTGGTGGTGCTGCGTTGCAGGGAATCTCTCATCACTGGGTTTATGCAAGGGAGACAATACTGCAAAAGATTGAAGCAGGACTTCCCCCAAACTGGAAAACATGGGCACAGGAGCAACGCTGTGAGGTGCCTCCTGCTCCCTCTGAGTGCTGTGCGAGGTTCCTTTGGGGAGATTTTTGGATAGAATGTGAAGACTTTTACACATCATGTATTATTTACAGCTATTTCTGCAGGTATTCAGCATACTAAGCTTGTGTTTTTTGATAGTTTGTTACTTCGTGTATATTAAACAGTCACTTTAGCTTTTCAGGTAGGAAGCCTTTTTTACTTGAACGTCAGTCTGAACAAATGCATCTGGAGGAGCCAGTTAAACTCTTCTAAGCCTGTACTCTAATATTGATCTTCAGGGGAGGAGCGTCGGAGGACCTGTGCGAGCAGGTCTAGTTTTTAAGACATAGGAAAATACTAGGGAATATAGTTTATAGTGGGAAAATGTTTGGGGACTTTAGACAGAAGCATGACTTTTTTGCCATGTTGGCATGAGCTTTACCTACGTTGTGTAATCTAGAGGAACAACAGATGGTGTTTTGTTTCAGAAAATCTAACTTTCCCAGCTATAATTCACTGTTAGTTGGCTAACTTCATTTAAATAGCAAAGTTTGCATTCAGAGTTGATTGCACCTCTGGCAAACTGTCAGAAAAATCACAGGTGTTCTTTGATTTTTGCACTCAATCTCAGTGCAGAAGGAAGCAGAGTCTCACCTTATGTGAGCTGGTATCAAGGGATGGCTGACTGGAGTGCTTACAGGTATAGATGTTGGCATCTAAAGCTTTAACAAAAAATTGTGACTGTCGAGATAGGCAGTATCTATGATTTTGCTGTAAAAGACATTGTCACAAGTGCTTCCCTGTGGGCACTGTTCCTGTCTTTCAGGAATACTGAAGTTATCACAATCATAAAATAATTCTGTTTGGAAGTGACCTCTGGAGATCACCTAGTCCAACCTCTGGCTCAGCAGGAGTACAAAGCTTAGTAGTCTAATTAATAGATTTGCTGACATGAGCCACAAGTACTGATTGTTTAGATAAATAGCAGGAGAAGGAGGCTTTTCACTCAGATCTATAGCCATTTTTTCTTGATAAAGAATGGACAAATTTTGTGTCCAAGGTGGTTTGTTAGATCAAGTGATGGCTTCTGGATACAGAGCAGTGGCCTATGAGTTGCTGAGAAAAATATGACAAGATCTTGAGCCAACTTGTTGCTGGAAACACATTAGAATTTCTGCAGCAATAACTGTAAGGGTGTGATGCAAGTTGAACCAAGTTAATATTTAAAGCTCTTAAAGCTTTAAGCAGTAGGCTTGAGCATGCCAATTCCCATTCTCAGTCTAGGTTTTGCAGCCAAATTGCTCCCTTCTGAGTCACAGAGATGACCATGCCAATAAGCGCGAGTGTTCAAGTACCGAGAGGAGAATGAGCCTTCGCCTTTCAGTGCCATTCAGCTGTTTGAACACCTGCACTGCCAGTCACTTGGTGACTCTCTGACACATATGTGCTAACGTGATAGCAGCAGGGTTGGCCGTTTCTATGGTTATCACTTTGCACATTTATTGTACTATCTCAGAGCTCTTTCACCTTATAAAGTATGTTTTTGAGGGATTGTGGAGACTTTTAGACATAAGAAATAGAGTTACATATTCTCCCACGCTCTCCAACCCTTTCCAATTTATCTTTAAAATTCATATAGGGCAAGGCTGGCATGGAAATGTCTCTGTTTTCATGCCTTGACATTTAACATGGCCTCAAATTCTTCCAGTTTCTACATAAAGTGTCCAAATGTCATGGCAAAAATAATAACTCTTAGCTGTTACAATAGGGACACAGCAAGTGCTAGATCACGTGAAAGTCTCCAGATTAATGCTGTCTTTAACAGCAGCTTGGAAAGCTTCCCTCAGGAAAAATGCAGAGAAGTTGATGTAATAGACTAAGCCAAGGCATGAATTCCTTTTGGATACAGGCTCCAAAATGCAAAGCCTAAGGGCTTAATATAAATTACAGTGGGTGCCATTTGGAAACCCTGTGAGAACTGACCTATCTCAGCATGGCCATATCAATAAGCAACACCAAGTGGCAGGCTGTATCCAGTTGGAGCATACTGGTGTAAAAAAAATATTTCCTGTATTTAAGGGAAGAGGTGCTGCTGCATGTGATGAGTGATGGAAGTCTTTGGTGATGTCCATCTAGCACTAAGACTGAAGAGCTGGCTTGGTACTGATAATGTTTTTGGTTATTTTAAAAGAAAACAAATAGTAAGATCATGGGGGGGGGGAAAAAACAAACGTGTTATAGAAAGCAGTGTTTCAGGGTATTTTTCACAATGCCTTTCTTTTTAAATGGTATAAGCCTTCTGTTGTCATTCTCTGAGCAGGGCAGTGGGCCCTGGAAAATGGGCTCATGTAAGGGCTGTGCTAAAGAAGTGTTTAAATGTCAGGGAGGCCAACATTTTTGCACAAGACAAAGCCAAAGCAGAGGCTGGCAAGATGAGGTTTTGAAACTCCCAAGGGGTGGGAGTTTTGTTGTGTGAATTATTTTCATATGAAGTGTTTTCTGCTGTTTGACTATAAAATCAAAGCAAGAAGCTGCACATAAAGAGTAAGTTAGTAAGTCTATTTCTAATTAAAATATAAAAATAGTTATACAGCTTTTAGAAAGTTTCATGAACGCCTAATGTCCATTACCAATAGTGAACTTACATGGGAATTTGGTGTAAACTGTCATTTTGAACATATTGCAGAATAGATGCATAAATGCTACTTAGTGGTCCTAAAAGACTTGAACAAGCAAGGGCAAGAGAGGGCCAGCTTGCAGTGCGCACCTGTATTCAATTTCTGTTACTTATTACTTAGAGAACAGGAAATGTTTCTTGCAGGAATCTAGCCCCAAGTAAGCGCATTTATTCCAAGAACTAAAGTATGTGGCTTTGGGTCTTGTTGAGCTTTGGGCTAGCTCAGTGCTGTCAGCCGTGGCCTTCCATCATAAAACTGTATGGAGCAGCTTCTTAGATTTCTGCACGTTCACACTGCTCGTATCACACCCTGGCATTCCGGTGAGCGTTTCTCTGGTGAGGCATTCCTGCAGTTTCTCTTGAATTAGCCTGCCCTGCCCACCTTACTGAGGGCAGCCACATTGCCAAATAGGAATATGCAGAGGTTGACTCAAAGATGCCATAAGAGCAGCAACTGTTCCTTTAAGGTGTTGCTTGTGGTTCTTGGCAGTGTGCTCCCCCCTCTTCCTCTCGCTGGGTTCTTTTCAGGACTGTGAAGCTGAACACGACCAATCGAGCTGCGTGGGGATCGCAAAGCGTTGTAGGAATGTGATTCTCGGAGGTATCAGGGCTTGTTGTCTTGCAGGGATCATTCCTCCGTAAGAAATGCACAGGACAGGTTTCAAAGAAATACTCTTCCTGGCAAGTTGCCGCCATGTTTCATTTTGCTGTCTCTTGACACAAGTTCCTTCCTTTGTTTTGCAGCATTGCGGTAAGGAAAATCAATAGCCCGAGACACCAGCAAGCAGAGATCTGTCTGAGACTAAAATGACAAGACTCTCTTTGTGTGTTTCCCTAAGCCTTTGATCCTTTGTCACCCATTCCTATCTTGCACCTTTCAGGGTGAAGGAAAAGCTACTTGTGTAAGCAGTGACAGTGCAAATGTACATCTCCCGTATACAGAGCGCACAGACTTGGTGTCAGTGTCAATGTCCATGCAGCCTCTGTGACCCACAGCAAGGAGCAGGGCTGGTGTCAGGGCCCAGCAGTAGGAACCGGCCCATGTCCATACTATCTGTAGGGTTCAAGCTCTGCTGTGCGTGGTCCTCTCTTTCACATCAACATCTCCCAGCCAAGGAAACTAAATGATTCACTGAAAGGAAAATGTGGATTATGTATGCAGATGCATGGGGAGAACGAGAGAGCAGCAGAGCAGGGGGAGCCCACCTGACAGTGCAGACACCCCGTTTGAACACCACACAGAGCTAGAGCCACATGAAATCACACAGCTACTGCTTTTTCTGTGAGGAGTTGCTGCCATTTCTTGTTCTTGATTTACTGGAACTCAGTTTTGTGCATGTTCAGCTTCTGTCTTTTTCCTCTTGCAGGCTTTGACTAGAAGATAGAATTTTGTAGAATGTGGATGCAGAAAACACAAGCTAACAGGTTCATCTGTCATGATAATACAGGCTCATTGCATTTCTCTAAATATTTCTCAGCCACGTATAAGATAATAGCTCCTATTACTAACCTGCAAGCTGCTTTCCTTGCATCCTGGGGCCACTTAGGAAATTGTAGGTAATATCCTTTTTTATAGCTCTAAAGGTTCCTTTGGAGGAAGAAATTAAGCATTTAGATTTAAAAAAAAATAATAATGCAGGAATACATCAGTGCACATGTTAGATTTAAAACTTCTGCAAGTCAGTACACATTTATTTTCCTAGTGGTTACATTACCTATGCAATGTGAAAAATCAAAGCTGTGCGAGTAGTGTAAAATATTTTTGTGACTATTAGTTTCAGTTTCCTATTTGTTAAATGGCTTTTCCTGGAAGATACTCTTACTTTTTCTGCATGCATCTACTATTAGCATCGATCCTTGTGACTTTTACAAAAATTAAACATTTAGATTGCACATTCAGGTTTTTGGAAGAAGCTGAACTTGC
Source organism: Numenius arquata (assembly GCF_964106895.1). Taxonomy (NCBI): domain Eukaryota; kingdom Metazoa; phylum Chordata; class Aves; order Charadriiformes; family Scolopacidae; genus Numenius; species Numenius arquata. The sequence continues at coordinate 29,074,648 of NC_133586.1, forward strand.
TCTTTACGTTGAGAGGTATTTTGCATTCACAGACACAGAATGTAAAAATGTTCCTATGTCAGTTTTTTATTCATCACAACCAGCACTGCAGAGCATATTTGTAATTTTTGCCATTCGGCCATAGAATAGAAATAATTAAACATACCTGTCAAGTTAAAATAATGAATAAATCCAAGGAAATAGTGATTGATTTGTGTGTAGCCATTTCACTAGCAGAAATAAAGCAAGTGATTGTGAATTATTTGCTGTACATAAATATGTAGTATATCTTAATGGAATGTTACACTAGAAAAGTTAACTCCTTTAATCTGGGTTCTCAAGGGAAGACATTATCTGGAGCCCGCTGAAATTCCTGGCGTTAGGTTCTTGACATTTATGTACAGTATTCAGTGTTACTATTGCAGTTTGCTGTGAAATAAAACAAAGGAGCAGGATAAACAGTTGGCCAAATTTTCCACTGGTTTGGTGTAAAATCTGGAATAAGTCTACTGAAGTCAGTGGTTGGCCTCAAATAAAAGCAATGAAATGGCTAGAGGAGAATTGATTATCACATGTTGGCTTGTGTATTTGCTTATGTGTTTTTCAATAGACTGAACAATATATGTCTGTATTTTATGATATGCATGAAAGGCGCGGTATATTTTCAATGTGAATACATGAACATTTAAAGAAAGGATAAATTTCTATGATGGAACAGATTTGTTGCTTTGATCTCAGCTGGTATTTTTGAGTGTTTTCAGAGCTGGCAAAACAGGTCAGAGGTATTGAAACAGTCAACTATTTGAAAATACTTGTTAGAGACAAGCCTTTTGCATGCGTTAGGGGGTGAAAAGATCATATTACTTCAGCCTTAAAAAATTGTAAATAATTTTCCTCCTCCTTATTTGTAAATTCACGCTGCACTCAGTGTATTCCAACAGTGTATTCCTTTCTGTCTCCTGTAATTTGTATTCATTGTGATAGTGACCATAATGAATTCAAGAGAGATCTCTGTGGCCATCACATTTGCTTTCCTAGAAATTCCGTTGTAATGCAGCCTTATTATAACATTCAAATAACTCATTACCAACTTACCACCTTCTTTGGAAAAACATCACCTGCAGCGTAAGTTAATTTTAAGAATATATTAGTTTGAGCTTTTGCCATCTGTTCTCTCTCTTGTAATAAATGCAAAAACCCTATATTTCACAATTAACTCATTAAAAAGATATGATTGATTGAAATGCACATGCATGTTCCCTACACAATGCAGATTGCATTTAAGGTGAGATATGGAAAGCTAACCAGGCGGAGAGTCTGAGTCTTAGCAGTGGACATTTTGTGATACAGTAATGTTTATTTCTTCACATCTTCAGCTGGCCTCATGCAAAGGGCCGGTGTGCCAAGGGACACAGAGGTTGGTTGCTTTGTTTGCCTCTTGCAAACTCTTGCCATGACTATGGCCCCCCTCTGCAGGGACTGTCTGTCTGTCCATCCGTCCCTGTTTTGCTTGGGGAACTGCTGCTGGCCATGCTGTCTGAGGGCAGTTTGGCATATATCATCCCTTTGCTTTTCTCTCTTCTACCTTACTCAGTTCTAAATCACTAACCTTTAAAATCTACCTACCCTGATCTTTCTAAATAACTTCTCTTGTCTGTCTTATAGTAGAAAGCTAAATGCTGTGTAGCCTGACCTCTGGACGGGAGGAATTGCAGTTTTGTTAGCCTCCAGCTGAAGGTGCCTGACTGTTCACCCTGTCCGTTTCCATCAGGAACATTGCAGCTGCTGCAGCGGTAGCCAAGAGTAAACCTGTTAGCAATGTCGAGATTAAAACTTTAATTTTCATTCAGAAACTGCATCCTTTGAATCACAGTTTCTCCTCTGCCTACAGTGAACAGGCATAGCCTTTTCTCTTTTTAGGTGTGCTGCAGCGGGAAGAGTAGGCAATGCCTACACTGTCTATGCTTCCTGGCAGTATGTACAAGTGCAGCACCTTGGGCACAAGGGTGCATGCCCTGTCTATAGGGAAGGCTTCCCCTATATTCCTTCCCTTGCAGAATAGCCTTGTGCAGGATGGCTGGAGAAGAGTGTGTTGAATAAGGAGTTAATTCTGCGTTTTTCTAGAGTATGGTACGCATAGGCAATGCCTTCTGAATAGCTGGGCTCTCTACCAGTTTGTTGTAGTTGTCAAGAAATACTGTGTTTTTCAAGTGTCATTACAACCCTGAAACGTCTGCATATATCTCTTTTAGCATCATAAGGAGTAGTCATTATTCAAAATTACCTTCTTGGGAAGAGAGTTTTATGTGGTTTTTGCATTGTCCACTGATGCTAAAAGATGCTGGTTCAGCTGTACTCTTGCTGGCCAGTGAGCTAAGTTCAGTCTTGATAGCACAGTTTTGCAAATGCTCTGCAGTAGTGTTATGTCAGTTATTCACATATCGAACTGCAGCGTTTGATCCCAACCTGCAGGATATTCCTGTATTTTATGAGAAGAGCTGGTAAAGGGAATGCTGCTTCCTTGCTTTATTCCTGAACAACTTGGGATGGTCCCAAATGCATCAAGCAGCAATGGCAGAAACATGTGCAGACTAATAACCTGCAAATTCTGCAACACACGTGATAAATACTGGAAAACTCCAGAACCATTTCATGAAGTATTCAAATGTATGTCTTATTTGGTAGTGTGATTAGACTATACTTGCATTTTTTAAAGACATTTTGGTTTATGTAATCCCCTTTCCATGTCCCTCGCTAATAAATAAAACACCAGGTGGACTAACCAGGACAGAATGGTCTTAAATCTATTGAATGTGCTAAACTACCACTTGTACTTCACTTGAGATTGATTTCACAGATTGAAAATGCACGGCTGATTTTTTTTTTTTTAAATGAAAACATCTGTGTTAAGTAGAGTGGATGTCTGCTCTGTTCTCCTGTCCAGTTGCATTTCAGGAAATATTTGTTTCATGGATGCCCGTAGTTGTGGGCTCGACTAACCACAAGGGATCTGTCACCGACAACTCGTTAAGAGCCGAACCATCACTCCTGAGAAACAGATTTCCTCACTGTAAAGGTTGCTTTCCCCTGAGTAAAATGTCAGATAAATAAAAGCTGAAATATCTCTTAAGTGTGCTCTACCTATAAAACAGAAGTACATAAGCCAGCAGTATTTAGTAGTGGAAGGAAGTATGTACGGTGGCATTTAATATTTTTATAATTCTCATTTTTCTGATGCGGATCAGAGCTGACTGCCCCCATAATAAGATTATACATAATTTTGGTTTACCCAGTTTCTGTATTCAATATATCCACTGCTATATACTTTGTTTTCAGTATCAATTTTTGGGCAAACCATAGATTTCTAAATATTTCCTGTAGACATAAGATGAGCATAAATACCAATTGTTTTTTCCTTCTCTAGAAATGTATTTCAAATGCCATTTAAAGTCTGCGCTTTCCTTGTTGTTATGGTAAAATCCTAATGCTGACGACAAGAAAGATGAGGTGTACCATATAGGCCTAAGTCATCCTTTGCACCTACTTCAAATTCTGTTCTGATCTTCCCTGTCCTTTCTATTTTGCATAATTTATTGCCTTCTCCTGCCTAAGAGGGGTTCTTCTCTAGCCATTAGCAATGCAGCTCTGTCAGTTGGTCATCAGTGGGGGTTTTGAAGAGTGACATGGACGTGTCATTCCCATCAGGAAAACAGCATTTCTGACACGGCGATGTGAACAGTTTGCACAGGAGGCTGAAAAAGTTCAGTATCTGGGTGTGAGAACCCCAGGCTTGATGGTCACTTTTAAAATTTGTAGTGAATTTTTTGTTTGATTAGGTGGAAATGAGTTTAAAAATCAGTTTTGGGAATCTAGAGATTTAAGTTGTATGGAACTCACTTGCCTAAACGTGATGTCAGTGTAAATTATTAAACGAGGCTACAAAGCTCCATGTCAGGACAAGGGGTAATGGTTTTAAATTGGAAGAGGGGAGATTTAGATTAGGTATTAGGAGAAAATTCTTTCCTGTGGGGGTGGTGAAGCACTTGAACAGGTTGCCCAGGGAAGTTGTGGATGCCCCATCCCTGGAAGTGTTTAAGGCCAGGCTGGATGGGGCTTTGAGCAACCTGCTCTAGTGGAGGTGTCCCTGCCCATGGCAGGGGGGTTGGAACTTGATGATCTTTAAGGTCCCTTCCAACTCTAACCATTCTGTGATTCTATGTCCAGAGCTTGACAAAGGGAAACCTCACCCTAAATTAAACCCAGATCCGTTATCTGGGGTTTGAAATCTGCTACAAGAAGTCAGGGTGACTATTGATATTTCCAGGGGTTACATACCTTAATAAGTAAGATTACACCTTACTTATTTCCATGAGCTCTGCTCGATGCTTTCTGGGCTTATTATTCTTTTATCCTGATAAAGCATAGATAAATTTAGATGCAGCACCCATGCTGAAGCTCCACTGTTGTACAGAGAGTAATGAATAGCAGATTTGGACCTTTTCTGTTTTAATAGTCTTAAAAGTCTCTTTGACAGAAACAAACTCCAGAAAATGCCGTGATTTAAAAACAGGCTATGTGGTATTCTTACTGTCCTTTTGATATAAAACTTGATTAAAATGGGATGTGACATCAGTTGGACAAGTACGAAAATCAAATTTTCTTTATTTCGTATGTTTTTAGGCTAACCTATGCCTACCGTTTATCTTTGGATAATTTGTGCTGTCTTTGTGTGCCATACCTTAATTTTGAATACATTTGTTGAAAATTTCCTGTGGTGCTCATCTGTGATTGTCAAAAGGAGCTTTTATTCTGAAAAAAAAATAGTACTGGTTTTAATTATAATTCTAAATAGCTTCATAACCACTGTGAACTCTGAATTTACATCATTTTTATGATAGCCACACCATTCCAGGTTTATTGATTTTGTCATTTGCTTCATTACATTTAATGCAAACCTTTTGTATGGAATTATTCCGGTGCTGTGCTGGGCACGGAGGGGTCAGCGTGTGCAGTCTCTAGCCAAAACAGCATAGCAATATCATTTTAGTGCAGACTCCATGAATAAGTGGGGGTTGTAAATACTATCCACCAGCAGAACAAAGTTTGCCTTCTCCTCTTGACCTTTCCAGCTGGACAAAGTTAAAACCATAGCTTGTCATCTTTTTTTTGTTGTTGTTTTTTGTTTTTCACTCTCTTTTTTTCTCTTTTTCTCCTCTCCCCCTGCGTTTCAGCTTGGCTCTTCAGTCCGTGCAATGCATGGCTTTAAAGTTAGTGAGAAAAAGGGTCTTTTGGCAGGAGAGCAGGAGCTGGGCAGTGCCTCCTCGTTCCATGGCAATGCCAGGCTTGGCCACGGGATATATCAGGCAGGACCAGTTCTGTGCAAAAGAGAGATGGTCCTCCAGTGAAGGGATCTGCAGGGGATGCTGACCTGCTGCTCACTGTCACTTCAGAAGAGCAAAGGTGCTTTTCGGCCATTGGCAGAGATGCTGTGGGTCTCTGGAGTCTCAGGTTGTTTTACCATTTAGCTGGGATTAAGTTTTGATATTTCATTTTGTAAATAGACATCAATATTCCTGGATTTGTTGTATCTTTTAAGGTACCTTTCCTCGGTTCTTAGTTAACACTGCATCAGTTTTTCTGGATAACACTATTATTATTTTTAATCTAACTTTATTAAAAAAAAACGATGAAAACACTGGTGCAAAACAGGTAAGTAGACGGATTCTTGTTTTCTCCAGAAGGCAGTGGCTTAGGCTCAAAAATTAATTTCAGTAATTGATTGGGGGACTAGATTTCCTGCACTGCTCTTTCTTGACCACAAGATAAGATGGATGTCTCCCCTTCTTGACCCCACCTCAGCAAGGCCGTGGCTTGGCTATTGTCAGCCCTCAACTCGGCTGCAGCTTGTGGGGCAAGAACGGAACCGGGTATTTAAAACAATGATGACGACAAAGCCTGTGTAGTTTCTTGCCATATTTAGAACACAGAAGGGAATGATTATGTTTCTTATTCAGCCTGTTCTATGGCTTCGCTGTCTTGCAGTTGGGTGGCTCCATGAGATAAACGGGCTGTAGGAAAACGAAGCCACCTGCAGTTCAGTTCAATCCAGAATTGTTATGCTTTGAAAGGAAAACATTTTTGGAAGAAAAAAGAATTAAATTGTAATGGTATAATTGTATTTTACAGTCTTTTCATCATAAATTGGTTTTATATGAACATTTGTTCACTGTGTTTATACAGCAAGGGATGTTATACATTCCTTTTAAACAGCTAAATTGCTGCATCATTCGAAAATTTCCTCAAAAGAAGCTCAGATCATGTGAATCCTACATGGATATTAAGAAGATCCTATGGAAGATGCTAATTTCTTTTATTTTAAAAAATACTGTTTGTGCTTGGATCTGCAATGTTTTCTTCCAGTGTAAAATAAGGATCTAACCCTAAGTGAAGCACAGAGGGAATCCTCAGGCACTCAAATATCTCTGTAAAGTTGATTATCTAGGTGTTAATCAGAGAATGGCTTTACTAAAATAGCTTTGAGGCAGGCAAGAATAAAAATGCTTTTGTTTAAGACCGGGTGTCATAGGGCGAATGTGAGATGGCAGCGTTGCAAAGGGCCATTAGATGATGGTCTCATTTGTACAGCTGATTTCTGCTACCGAATATCATTTTCCTCTACTTTTTTTACTACCAAAAGCCTGTGGGATCTAATTTTGCTTTTGTTTAGCCTTTGGTAGTCCCATAAATGTCAAAGAAACTAATGAGAGAATTCTATCTTCATGTGGAAGTAACCTCTGCTCCAGTCTTTTGTGGTTTTTTTTAGAGCTCTTTTTGGAGTTATTTTTCCAAATCATTGAACAGTAGTACAGTATCGCTGTGATAATATACATACACGGCTTCTATTCTCACAACTAGAATTCTTCTTCCTTTCTCTTGTTTTACTAGGGAAAGTGAGGATTTCTCAATTGTTCTTTTGATGGAACGTGAGACTTTCAAGAATGATCAAGATTATTTCCATATATAATTCTGCCTTGATATCCTGTCAATCAGAAGTTGCTTATAAGTCATGACAGTTAATACTGAAATATAGAATGATGCTTTTCCAAAAAAAAAACCCAAATCCAGAATTTAACTCATTTAAGAAGATAAGCTAATGAGCTATATAAAACTGTGACGTGGTACACAAGATTTAAGGCATATGGTTTGCATTAAGATCCCCGTAAGCAGTTCTTGCTGCATTTCCAGGTGCACAACATACGAATCACCGCATCCAGTCTGCTTCTCAGTGCAGCAAAACATTAGTCTTTTTCATACACATTCAAAATTGCTCGTCATGATGTGTGGTGGGAAATAGATCTTTCTGGTGTGAAAATTAGCTTTAGAAATGAGATTGATTATTTTTTTCTTTTTTTTTCTTCTTCCTTCTTCCTTTTTTTGTGACCCCTCAGTAGCCCTGTACAGGAGTTTCACCCTTGAACCTGCTTTATTTTGTATTTAATTTATGCTTAAGCTCAGGTCATATGCAGCATCAGCTATTGATTAGGTCCTGCTTTTACAAACAGTCTTATAAGGAAGCTGATGGCTGCAAGGGAGGTCAAGTGGAATCAGTCACTGAATAAGGGGGCTCTGAACCGGTTTGGGGGGGGGTGTTGGTGATGGTAGGGTTTTTGTTTGGATTTTAGCTCTCTGCCTTCAGCTCACATTCCTTTTCAAAGATGTGGCTCTCTTGCTTCTTGTGGAGCAGCTGGAAAGTATAATTAAGGGTTAATTTGTAGGCGGGGGGGAGTGGGGGGGTATAAGCAGCAAGCTCTTGGCAATAAGTTAGGCAAGCAGCGCTCTCAGGAGAGTGACTGAGAAGGATGGGAGAAATGCACTGTGAAGCCAATTGTGCAGGTATCCTCTTTACCTACTTACAAAAGATTTGTTGCTTTGATTGCAAGAAAGAAAACTTTGAGGCAGGGCTTTTCTCTGGCCGTTTTATTTAAGTGCTGTCCTATTTCAATATGAATTACATATTTGAGATTATGTTTAAAGGGTCAGGCAGGGTAATCGAGATGCTCTCTTGATCCAAACTTGCTGCCTAATCCTACTGGGGAGTAGAAGTTTTCTTGCACATGATTGCCTTTTTGTTATGACAATCCTGGCAGAGGAAGCAGCTGTCTCTGCTATGAATATATTTATGGATTAATGTCAGGAAAAAATAGTAATAAAAAAAATACAACCTAACAAGAAAGTTTCAAAGTCATATGGATTAAGTTAACTTTTAAGATTCCTTATTAATGGCTTCAATTTTGTAAGGCTTGTAGAATCATTATTCAGTTGCTAGTAAGTAAATGTGAATGAACAGTTTAGACATGTAATCATTTATATTTAAGAAATCACAATGTCTAAGATGACCTGAAGGTTGATGTTATTAATTTAAAAATGAAATGTTTTTCTTAAAAATTAAAGAAAAAACCCAACACCGTAGCAATTTGCAGAGAAAGCTATTGAAGCCTATAACTTGTAGGAAAATCTGTCTGTAAATCTGCATCTGCAATATTTACTGTTGATGTTACGTATAAGGTATAAAATTAGTTAATACTAACCATATTTCTAATAATAAGCCATCTTCTATTTATATCTATCTTTTTCTCTGTAAATTAGGAATGCAGTTACTTCATGATGCTGTCTTTACTAGGTTTAAATTGAATAATTCTTTCATATTTCTGTTCATTACAATTCTTGCAGTTGTAAATAAATACAGACTTTTAAGTCACTCGAGTTTCCTGCAAGATGGAATAAAGTCCTTTGGAGGTGACCTATCATTCTGTTTCTGCAGCGTGTGTTGTCTTGGAGATTATGGTTGTCCGTTGGTATTGGGATTTCTAAACTGTGAAGTTTCAGAGCCAGGGTCAAGTTATTCCTTGTCCAGGAGTTGATCTCTCCAAGTGAGTAGTGATCCAGAAGGAAAGCTGAAAGGCAGACTTCGGCACCTGTTAGGCTGCTTTTCAATTCTACCCAAGAATTAAGTTTACATGATGATATCAGGTACCAGTAGGGTTTTTGATGATATTTTTACTTTCAAGTACTGCTTTTCAGTAAAGGGTTAGTGCTGTTACACATTTTACCTCTATCTTTTTTGTAAATCTATTTTGTAAAATAGTAGCATTAATAACTATCTATTGCAGTGAGTGATGTTCAGCACTTTTGATATAAACTCTCCCTGTTCTGTGTTTTAAGTTGGTACTTTACATGTTCGGAGGCCAGGGAAGCATATTTAAATTTAGAAACGATGTGGGTTAGTAGAACTGGAAGCGTTGTGTTCAGTTCCTGAAATTTTATAAAACCACCTTATGCTGCTGACAGCTGTGCATCTGCGGGGTGGATGAATAGATATATTAAAGGGTGAGGGACTCAAATACTCCAGCAATCATATAAATGCCAAAAATAGATGGATGCCACTTGCTTTTATGAATTAAAAGAAATAGACCTGTGGTTTCATGTAGGTGGAAAGAAGCACTTCCTGGTGCATATGTGGAAGAGTTGTCACATATGCTCTGTGCCCTGTTCCTGCAGGATATATAGTAGTGCCACGTTGGTTTGGTAAAACATTGTTCAGAAAGTTAAAGATCTGCTAACAACAACTGAATGTAGTGATCCAAACATATTGGATGCTTATGGTTCATATGGGTGTTCAAATAGGAACATTTGTTCCAAAATGCTTGTAAACATAAATCTGCAGGATGAATTGCTGTCCTTGCCCTGGGTGATAAACATTTCACAGATGACATGAATTTGGCTGGCTTGAAAGCAATAAAACAAAATGGCTTTTCTTGTCAACTGTGATCCGGTTTGCTGTGTGTATTTCCACAGCACTTTTCAAAGTATTTCAAAATCGATGTAATTACTAGGTCCCAAGATGACCAAGAGCAGCATTATTTTTGTTCCTATTTAATATGTCAGGTCTTTTATTTGCTTTCCTTTCCTACCATCTTTTCTGGGGTTTCCTTTGATTGACTTTTCTTTACTTTTTTTTTCTGTCTAGAAACTAGTTATTCTTTCCTAACCCTTCTTCTTCAGTAGATGCCCTGTTAAGTGTTTTGGGCTTCCATTTGTTATGAGCAGGTGTTTCACTGACAACGTAGGTGAGTTTTGCAAGTGTTCCAGCAATGGTGTAGACTGGGGCAAAAGAGTAGATGGCAGAGGAGGACACAAGTCACAGAGGCATAATTTGTGTGACATTTTCTTTTTGAATTATGTCATGAGATGATTAACTTGAGTCTGGATAACTACTGGAGGAAGATGGATGGCTCTTTGGATTCATATATAGCTGCCCAACAAACATTTCATGTCTGTGAGTGGACTTTGGCAATGCTGATAATGATGTCACCTCTAGTCTGTCCTTCTCGGGACTTTTGCATGAGGCTCTGAACCCACGCAGAAGTGAGTTTTCCTCACCTACGGACATCACCATGTATCAGACAGGACATGACAACACCCACATCTGTAAGATGAAAGGATGTGAGTTTGGAGAAAGCTACTTGGTGAAAGTTCAGCAGTTAAAGCTGAGTAAGTACATAATTTCTATGGGATAGGCTGTAAGCAATTGCAGAATGGAAAACATTCCACTGGAGCCTATCCCATAGAAATTATTTGGGGCCTCTGTGACACAGGTGCTTTCACATCACTAGTCTCCTGGCTCCTTGGTTAAGGCAGTGACCCAGCACCCTCTGGCCCTGGAACCACTCTCAGTCACCGCTTTTTCACTGAAGAATCCTCCCTGGTTTGGAAATACTGGCTTCTTTTTTACACTCTGGAGTGTTTGCTGAGGATACCCCACTTTGTAACAATAACAAACCAGCAGATTTTAGTACTTATTTGTACCGTTTACCAGTCTCCTGGTAACAGGAGTACTATTTGCTTACTCGTATAAGTACTTACATATGTACTTATAGGAGTAAACAAATGTACCTATGTAACTACTTAAGTTAGATACATGAGCACACAGAATGTCCAGAGATGTACAGAATACTATTTTTATGAACTTAGTACAAATATCTATATATATATATACACAAAAGTGCACAGCAAGAGCTCACCCTTTCGTCAAAGTGTTTGTAGCATAAGCAGGTAATGCAGAAATCCAAAGCACATGTTATGTTAACTTATTTCTTTGAAATCACATAGGAGAACAAGCAAATTTGAGGCAATGAGGTACAGAGTCAGAGCTGTAACCATAGGAAGTAATTCCAGTGGGAATTTGGATGTGGAACTTGAATTCATTGCTTTGAGTGGCGAGAATGAAGTTTGATGTAAATGCCTTAAAAGCTCAGAAGCTTGAAGATAAATTCTAAGGTCTGTCTCCTGCCCTTAGCACCGACTCATCTAAACTCGCCCGTATGCTTATGTAGTATTGATTACAAGTCAACCACAGGTCTGACTTACGAAATGAGAAGTGATGCTAAGAAATGACAAATATAAAGACTCTAAAAACAGAGGATCAGGGCAGCGCGTGTGCATTGAAGCAATGACTGGAAAACAAATTGGTTGTTTTTATAGTGTCCCTCGCTGGCCTTGTTTTATATCAGTAAGAGGGCAATAGTCTTAGGAGGATAAGTAGATGATGTACATGGGTCTGCTGCTCTTTTTCAGGAGGCCTGAGAAGTCACGTACCTGCAAAGCAGAGAAATGTGTAATCGGAGTGAGGAGTCAGATTTTGGAGCTGTGTGTGGACCTCAGCCATTTAGGAGCATTTGTATGTTAAAATCAAAATCTCTAACTTTGATAATGCCCAGACAGGAAGGCAGTGAACACGCGAAAGCTGTAGCGAAGCTAAAAGGCCCCTTGTCTTAAAGTAATTGAAAACACTTATTTTTCATTGGTTATTTTTCAGTGGCCAATTTTACAGTGGAAATTACTGGAATGATTTAAATTTCACGTCTCAAAGGCAAGTTGCTGTTGCCAGACCAGTATAAGAGAAAAAGGGTAAAGCCAAACAAAAAAACCTTGGAAGCAGCACCCCCCCCACCTTTCATCATCTGGAGCACCACTTAGTCATCTTAAAATCAAAGCCCACAGCTGTATTAAAACTGAAAGGGCTGCTCTTTGGAACCCCATAGAAAAGCTTGTGAGCCTGTGCTAAGTAGGATCAGAACTGGAAATCTGTTATCAGAGTGATTTAAAACTAATGCAGCATCTTGAAATATGTAGTGTTCATGAACTATGCTCCAGAGGTTGTGGGGTTTAGTTATTATTTTAGCACTTTTTGGGTGTTAAGGAACTGAATACAACCGAGTAAAAAAACAAAATAAAATCCCCCAAACCAAAATGGAGCACTGAGATATTCAAAACTGTTCTTCCCTCTCTAGCATTAACTGGCCTTTTTTTGTTTTTGTTTTTAAACAGTGTGAAAAACCAGGAAGTGATTGAAAAATTTACTGGTGTGTTATACAAAGATACTACAGTTCATAAGTGCAAGATGTTAATTGTTTGGGTATTCATCCACTAGGTATTAATAATAATAATTTTCTAATTAAAAAAACAAAAGGTCACCGAAACACAAGAATTTCTACTGGTTTGCCCAAATTTACCAGCCATGTAACAAGGTTGACACTGCTGTGACTTTACTAGCAACATTTACTGTTTTGGTATTATTTCCTCCTAATTTTTGTCTTAAGAGATAGAAAACATATATCAAGTCATTGTAGGACTGCGGGTGATAGAATTAATCTAATGTAATATGGGATTTCAAAGGGGACAGATGTCTGGAGATCAAATGTCAAGATTCCTTTTTGCTCCGTCATCTCCCTAACTGTGTAAAAGAGGTGCTCCTGGTGTCTGGCCCCTGGGCGCGTTTACCTTCGCTTAATTGCCGAGCTCTATCGCATTTGCTCTCTGCCACAGCCTCTATCTCGTCATGTAATTTTCATGTTTGCTGAAAAAGCCTAAGCCTCTTCAAGGCTTGAGAGCCCTAGTTTTCCTCTCAAAACTGAATTTAGTAAATTATTAATAATAAAAATGGGTAAACAATGAGACACCAGAATTAATATGATTTTTGCTGAGCAACCCTGTTAAATAACCACCATAGAATCATAGAGTCATCTAGGTTGGAAGGGACCTTTAATATCATCAAGTCCAAACGTCAACCTAACCCTGCCAAAACCACCGCTGAACTGTGTCCCATCCCACCCTTTATCCTGGCAGTACGTGTGGGCATCTTTAGCCCCTTGTCCCAGTAGACCTGTGCTGCCTGGGCTCCCACTGGCAGGAACTGGGGACACCTGTGGGTGGTGTCCTCAGGGCAGCACTAATGTCACCTGTGTCCAGAACATCTCCTGTCCTGCACTCAGGATAAGAACAAACAGAACAATAACCCTGTCTTCTTGCCTCGCTCTGTAGAGTTTCTTGCAGTCTTCTGGCCTACTGAAACTGTGTTTTAGAAATACTGGAGGCTCTAAACAAGTAGTGTCTTTGGCAACTGACAGCTTATGTAAATTATAATATTAAGGGATGAAGCATTCTGTGTGTTTCTTTTTTAAGGTTTTGGTTCTGTAATAAATTTGTTACTGCACAGAACATATACACAGACTGATTTCCAAGGAAAGAACCCAGCCCCCAGTTGCACGCTGCTATATTGATCTGCCCTAACAGCCAGCCTGTGGAGGCTTATTTGTTTTGCCTTCAAAATAAGCATGACTTATGTACTATTAGTTCCATGTAAATAACACCATGATGGTACATGAGCCTATGTAAACATCAAGCTTGCTTATAGTGTGCGTCTTGAGATGTGCCTTGGGCAGCAGGGCCTTCAGGGCTGCCCCTGGTGCAAGTTCTGGGGTGCTACTGTCCTGGAGGAAGGATGCAGCCACGGGGAGCCTGGTCCCTGCGGGCATGCTGTGCTTGTGACTCTCCCACAGCACCACACAGGAACATGCTAAAGGGGGGGAAGGGGCTCAAGGTGTGATGGAAATGATGGCCACAAATGTGTAGAGGCAACTTCCAGCCCTTATTGCGGGTCAGGGTTGAAAAGGAGCTGTTCCTTAGCGATCCTGTTGACCTGCAGCAGCTTGGTGGATGCTGACCTTCTGCACCTCCTCTGCCCCATGCTCTTTGTGCATTACAAATTTCTACTAATTATTTAAATTAAATATTGGCATATTTTTTCTCTGTAAGTGCCTTAGTCTCAGATTTTCCACAGTTTCATAGTAACATTGGTAATGATATGATTTCCTATTGCTATTCCTAATGTGATTCCCGAGTATGATTTCCTATTAATAAGGTGAATGATTACTAACATTTTGGAATTAGAACTTTTCTTTACATGTGGTATTTCATACTTGTCAACTGAAAATAATAATAAATAAAACAAAGATTGAAGTAAGCGCAAACCTTCTGAAAACGTAAAAACCACTAAAGTAAGTAACTTTCATATTCTCTAAAACCCATTTTATCTTCCTCGTTTCTTCCCCTTTTCCCCTTTGGGGCTATGGCAGAGGAGAACAACAGATGGTTATCAGTCAAGAGTAACTAGGGAAACCGCAAAACCTGCCCCAATTGCTATGGAGACAGCCATTTCTGTGCTTGGTATGCACTATTTGTTACATCAGCAACCAGGGAGAGTTAAAAAAAGAAAAAAAAAATTGTTCTAAGCCCCCTGATATTGAAAGGAAATCTTGGCTTTGTGTGTATGAATACTTGTGGGAAGAGGCAGGAGGAGTCTACTTGTTCATTGGTCACTTAAGTTTTGCATTAAGCTAATACGATGTCTATTTTTTGACAGCAACATTTTGAATTGTGCGTTAATGTAATAAAAAACCTTAGGGTAAATACTTAATACTTTTGAATAGTCTGCAGAGTAATTATTTGTAAGCAACTCTTCCCCTCCAAATCAGATATCCCTCCCTCTTCATTTAACAACCTGGCAACACAGGTCGGGTATGAAAACTGAAGACACAGAATATGACTGTGCCCAATTATGTCAGGCAGATGAGCTCTTTCTGCACAATGCTCCAACCATCACTTTTGGCAAAACCACATCTTTAGGAAACCAAAAAGAAAAGGAGTTTTGGAACACTTGTAAAAAATCCCAGAGGGAGACTTCAGCTTGGTCACAGCAGATCTGTCATTCGTGTTTTGCACCACCAATTTACTCCACTTGAAAATTATTGTAATGTTGAATTCAATGTATCAATTCTTTAAACTGTCTAATACAAGCAAGATCTTACAGAATGATTTTAGTAAAGCATCAATAAAGAGTAAACATTAGACATGGAAAGTGCATTAAAAGCTACTTTGAAATAACTTTATATTATTTCAATTTAATTTAATTTAGTATTCATTCAAAGGTCCATCTATTACCACTTATGGTGCCTCCTTATCAATTTAATTTAAGAATAATGACTTTAGTTTGGTAGGTGAGAAGTTTCACATAGATGTATTGGGTCACTTTCCTTTGAAATGTTAACATTTTCCAAGTTACATAAGGACTGGTTTGGAGGCTGGACAATAAATGTTATAGAGTGTGTCTCTAATTCTTACAGGTTATTGAAGAGTTTCAGTACTGGGCTGTAAAATTCCAGGAAAGTGATGGCATAGACCCAGCAGTTTGTATTAGGAAAAAAAATGGAAAATATTTGGGGAAAATGTTGCCCAAACTGGGGTTCTTTTGGAGATGTAATTAACAAAACTCATTCTTCTCTAACAACAATTCTATAGTAAGTTACAGTGACTTTACCTCCCAGTGAAATGGCTATTGAAAATTCCTTTAAATACTTAAGTAATACACTATCTTTAATATGGATACTTATGGTTAAATATGTATTTTATTAAGGAGGAAATGACTCTTGCTTAATCTCAGGTCTAGAAGAGTAGATACTTGTAGGAGTAGTAATTTTGTACCTTTCACGGTAGAACTTTCTTAAATATGCAGTTATTCTAACACTTCTTTTTATGCTAAACATGTAAACTATGAGAAACAAAGAAACCTGAAAAGTGTTTATTACAGTACTTGTTAATACAGGCTTTTATTTAGATATTTAACTAGATTCTGGACAAAATATATAAAGAGGTTATAGTAATTAAACTGCTGTCACAGTATAATTAAAAAACAGATTAACACTTGAGCTCTGCAGTGGCTTTGGTAATGTTTGTAAATGGAAAAAAAAATCCCTCAGTGAAACGAATAAAGTACAAACCACTGATTATATAGCTCATTATTGAGAAATGTTGATGCTTGAAGGACCTCTTCTTCATGAATGTGAGTATGGCTAATTGCAGAAAAAGTATCGAAAGCTCATATAGATGGCATCAGGTTAGTTGTTGTAATATGAAGAAATGTTGCTAGAAATATAAATGTACAGTTTTAAACATTAACTAACTTTTAATGTCAGTAAAAGATTAGATTATGTCAGTTTTGGAAAAATTCATCCTGGATGAATTAAATTCTTTAATATTTTAAAACAGTCTTGTTTGGTTTTTTTTAATCTTAAATCTAGTAGCGTGATAAAAATTACATCAGCTTTGTTGCCGGCGGTTTTTGTCTCTCAAATGCATTTGAAAACTTAGATATTCCTTATTGTTGTGAGCAAAACCTCCAAGCCTTGGTATTTAAAGGATTATTTCAAATGGCAAAAGAATATCAACATCGTAAGATCCTATTCCTTCCAAATGTTATTTGAAATTTAACTCTCATGTATGATAGATAATGTACAAATCTAAATGGATAAGCCAGAATTATACGGTCAGGGAAATTGTGTTTTAAACAGTTGAAGCAGTGTCTTGGCCAAACCGTAGACTGTTCAGTGATATAAATCTATTAGGATGCAGCATTATTTCTGATTTCATAGAAAGGTGATTTGCGTATAAGTTTTTTTCTTTAAAACATCAGTGTTAAAGAGAGACAATAATCAATCAGTTGCATATCATGTAATCGCATAATTTTCCTGCCTTTTAATAAAAACTGAGACTGGCAATTGAGTCATGGTTCAAGTTAGATTATAGTAATACATATGGCATTTTGCATTATAACTCTACCATATGAGGATGCCTTCTCTCTCAGAATGGTTTTATAAATTCTCACATTTTTTATAGGCATTTGTCTGTGTCACACTTCACCGGAATCCCATATACGCATTTAATATTTTCCTTGCTCATGTGTTTTGCTCCGTTCTCCGAGATCTTCTGGTATTGCTCTTTGTATCTGTCAGTATTGTCTGGTTGCTAATTGCCTGTCGTGGAGATCTGGGATCCCTGGAGCCTCTTAGGTAAGGTCAGAGTGGGTAATTCAATCACCCATGAGCTGCTGGCTTTCCCGGGCTGGGATCTCAGCTCACTGGTGTGGGAGCAAGAACCCTCCTGACAACGTCACTGAGCCCAAGCCCAGTGCTTTGTACCTGATGCGTGAGAGGTTCGGCATTTAACCCAAACACTTTAACCCAAATAAAATTTAAGATATCTATCTAACTTAGCAAAAACTTGGAAGTTCAAAGTTTGGCAGCGTTTATTTGTTCATGCCATGGCTTGTAGCTCTTATAATGTGTCATACGTATCGTATGGCTATTTCACACAGCTCAGTTATTGTGGTTTTGTTCATCCTTTAACCTCTTTTAAATATAGAGGCTCACTTTCTCTGTGGGAGAACCCATATTTTCTTCAGAGGCAGTTGAATCACTTGATAGTTTTGGATGAAGTTTGAGCTTAGTGCTGTATTCCTTCAAAAGGCAGGAGTAAACGAAGCTATAAAAAGTGACTTTGTCCATTTTAAAATTATGTCTTAAATCTGATTTTGTGTTATCTCACCTTTTTTCAGCATTACATTACATGCATAACACCCTGTTTGTAATATTGAGGAGAAAAAGATCTTCTAGAAAGGGTGTGAACCCTGACAAATAGAGATGGCATTTAAAACTGAATAAATGCTTCTGCTGGCTGAGACCATTTTTTAAATTTACCTGTAAGCCTTGGAGCAGCTGATCTATGTCTCAGGTACCAATGCTCCCTGTGTGTGTGAGCGCTGTGTTCAGAAGGCAGCGATGAAGAAATGAGAGCAGTGTCGCATGTTCCTCAAGGAAATGTATGTGCCACCTGTTCTGAAATACTGGTTTGCTTTTTGCCTTTTATTTTTAAAGTTGAATTTTTACTTTCTCTGCATATATTTAGTTTTATTCAGGTAAGATGTTCTTCTCAACAAATGTTCGGCATGTCTATTCTGCGCGTCGCAGAGCTGCGTGCACAGCTTACCCACTTTGAGTATGTGATCTGGCTGCTAGCCCGCATCACAGCATTTTTATTTCGTCTTCACGGGTATAAAAGTATGTGTTGAACACCTGTCTTTGCCTTTCTGTAAGGCTTTACCTGAAGTTTTCTCAAAACTTTAAACTAACACAGTGTCTTGGAAGGAAGACATTGTTTAGACTTTAAACTCTCAAATCTCTAGTCTCTGCTTAAGCACTCAGCAGGGTGCTGTACAGACGCACAGAAATAGGATTTCCATCTTTACACAAAGAGAAATAAATGGGGAGGTGAAGGGTCTTAAAAACAGTCATGCCTAATTTTAAGAGAACTAATAGTTGTATTCCTTTTGAGAAGAAATTTTCATGCTTAAACACAGATGTGAATGTTTTGGCGTGATGGATATCAGGAGACGTGAGCTCTGTTACAAACCAGCATTAAACAAGTGGATGTCTCCCAGAGACTCTGCAGATTTAGTTTACAGGGCACTCAAAATCTGGGTATATTTTCCCTGTTTACCGACTATCCTGCTAAGTACATCTTCTGGGCATCTAGAGGTTTCCCTTGCTGTGGTCCTGTGGATTAATCACACGGACTAAACTTGGTTGTTAGTGCTAGGATGACTGGACCTATAGAAATACAATTTAAGATTGTCATTGCACTTTTTCAACAAAAATCAATCTTCAAGAGCAGCGTTTTTTAAAAAAACCAATACGCTGCATATGAAGCCCTTTAATCAGAAGGGTTTGTGACTAGCACACTGGGTTTATTTGCTTATTTTAGTGTATGTGGCAGAAAAATCAATATTATAGTATAACTCAAGTAAAAACAGGCAATATAGAGTTCTTCCCATAGAAGAAAAGAGAGGTGACTCTCAAGTTGCGCCCGCTCTCTCTTCGTCATGCTAACGTGTGCCAACCTTGTGCTTAATAAAACCAACTGAAGTATAAAGTACTTAGTCATGCAACCAGCGATATATTTAACTCATCTGAAGTTTATTCCTCCTGAAATGCACCATCTTTTCTGTTTGAGCAACAAATTTATCACAACCCACACAATTAAGCGGGGATCTCAGAAAAAGCCACTCAGCAGCCGCTGGTCTTCCCAGCAGTCAAAAATATATAGTTTTTAGCATCTTTGCTAGATGGTGGGAGAAACAGAGAGAACATAAAGAAATATGTATGTATATACTTATATACGCGTATATATACTATGAATGAACTCTTATGCTATGGAAGAATCTATTTTGGATGGTGTACGTCCTGGTATCTGTCAGTATAGGAGACACTGCTGAAGTTTTGCCAAATTCAGCATGTTCTCCAAAGTTACGAGAGCTGTGAGAAACCTTAGCTGGGCTTTGTGCTGGCTTTTTAGTAGACCTTCTAGTATGTATGGTTTTTCATGCGCTTTAAATCATAAAAAACGTGATATTCATCGAGACCAGACTACGTTACAAAGGATAAGTGTCCCATAGTCTTCAAATATATACATATTCAAGATGCTCGATGTTAGTAGATCAAACAATCTTTAAAGGGGGTGCATAAAGATTATAAGTGCTTTCTCTGTGCTTTATTTTTGTATAATAAGAAATTTCTGACAAATGTCTATTTCGACCAAAAATTTGGTACAGCAAATAATTGGAAAGAAGTTGGTAAAACAATACAAATATATTATAAACAGGTGTAATATATTTGCTCTCTCTGCATATATATATTTATTATTTTTTAATAACAACCAGAAACTGCAATGCAATCTTGGTATCTTTGTTCATGATACTTTACACACAGGACAAATGGTCCCTGCCTCACCAAATCTAAAGTTTATGCTGTGCAAAGGACAGTATAATACAGAGTCAGGAACCTGCATTTATTTTTTTATGAAATGCAGATATTGTACTTACATATGGGTAGGTACATAATTTTATTTTTCTAAGTGTGAAATTTAAGAGATCAGATGTCAGAAAATGTAATCACTGAATTTTAGATCACAACTTACAGCTTTAATTTTCTCAGCAAAAGAGACAGATGTAGCTGTACTGCTGTATCCACATATATTGTAAAATATATTTAAATAATGCCTAAGCAGGGAGACAAATGAGAGAACTCCACCATCCAAATATTAAATTACACGTTTTAAAGCAAAATAGTGTTTTAAGTGTATGTGTGTATAATGCTTTCTGTCACTGGATTGCTCTCCCTGATGCAGTTAGACAGAATCTGTATTTAGTCAGAAATCTTTCAATAGAAGGGGCTACCAGATGGGACCAGTAACAATGCAGAGAGGCATCGAACCACCACAGACATTTGGTGCTTAGAATAATAAAAAGACTATAAAATTAGATTAGTTGAGTCTAATTTGGAATTGGTATATTCCCTATGCACTCTCACAGCTCTTGGGCAGATAAAGCCTGGAGATTTAGTACTGTCAGGACAGAGGACTCCAACTTCCAGTAAAAGAAAAAAAGGCATTCTGGGAGGTCACGGAGGGCAGCACAGTGACCTCCAATGATTTACAGGCCTTTAGCTTAATGAAATTGTTTCAGTGACATGACGGTAAAAGCTCATAATGGATTGGATGCCCTAATGTAATGAAATTACTCCCTTCTGCCTTTAAAAAAAAAAAAAAAAAAAAAAAAAGGCGCAATTAATATTTACTGAGACCTGACAGGCTTCAGTGTGCGGTAGCGTGCGGCGCTGTCAGCCAGCAGCCAGCAGAGCCGGAGCAGCGTGGCAGCCGAGCAGCCCTGCGCCGGGTGGCGAGCAGGCGCTGCGAGGGGGTGGAGGACACCTCGGTGACGGGGAAGCCCCCAACCTGGCGCTCCCAGGCGGTTCTGCCCGTACCGGCCAGCCTTCATCCTCTCCCTTCCTTTCTGCAGGCAACTGGACAACAACCAGATCAGCTGCATCGAAGATGGAGCCTTCCGAGCCCTGCGCGACCTGGAGATCCTGTGAGTTGACTTGGTGCTTGTGCTGGGGCGGCGGGGGGGGCGGCTCTCCCGGTGCTGCAGTGCTGGGAGAACCTGGGGGCTGGAGAATCCTGCCTTCCTTCCCACCTCCGACCCGTGCTGTAGGTAGCAAAGTGGAATCTCACACTTTCCCCCCGGCTGGGGTTACTGCTAATTAAACCACAATAGACGACTTCTCTGCTGTCGCTCCTGAGGAGCGGGGATGTTGCTGTGCTCGCTGCTGCATGGAACAGATGGGCTTCAGCCGTATGCAAAGTGCGTCCGATGTATGCTCTGCAGCCAGAAACCTGGCCAGGTCTGCTTAATGTCGAGTAGCGGGTGGGTAACAGGTTCATGGGGAACAATATTATGAGATATCTGATAATTGCCCTAGACAAAAAGCTGTTCAAAAGGTGTTTGGTGTGTAGGAGGGAGGAGAGACGGGCGTTTGGCAGGCTCGTTCGGTGCAGTCATTGGCTTTTGGGGAGGATCCTGCTCTGAGGGCTGAAATAACACCACGTTGTGCTCTTCATCTACCACAAACTTTACACATCGGCTGCGAAAGCTGCAGCACAGACCAAAAAAAAAAAAAAGAAAAAAAAAGGATTTGACAGTGAAAGCTGACTCTTAACAGAGAAAAAGCACATTAGATTTACAGCACCGTCATTGTAATGTAAAATCCAATATTACCCAGAAATCAGTATCTGAGCAGATAATCTGCTTATTACTAACAGTTACTTGCTCACTTAGAGACCGTTTCTGCAGTAGCTTTTGACTATATGAACTGATACAAAGCTCTCCCTGTGACCTGAAAGTTAATGCTGCAAAGCTGAAAGTGTTAATACTTGTGAAAGCACACAGTTCTGAGCCAAAATGGAGAGAGAGCGGGGGACCTCTCCAAAATTCAAACCCTCAGCATCTGAACTGAAGTTAATACCGATCCAGCACTGAAACACTATATACTTAAATACGGCAGGGAGGTCCTGCTCAGGCTGCTGAAAAGCTT
Organism: Numenius arquata; assembly: GCF_964106895.1. NCBI lineage: Eukaryota > Metazoa > Chordata > Aves > Charadriiformes > Scolopacidae > Numenius > Numenius arquata. The sequence goes on from NC_133586.1 coordinate 29,096,787, forward strand.
GCCCTTAAATTACACGATATGAAACAGCAAATGGGAGATGGTTAAAGTAAGCACCTGCCTCATGCAGCCCTGGCACCTGGAGATTCAGCAGGCTCAAGACATTGCCTTAGGCTTCCGAGAACTGGCAAAACAGCGGGCTTTAGAGACAGCGTTGTGCCACGCACCACCCTGGCTGTGAATACGCATGTGATAATACAGGGAACTCTGCCCCAAGGGCTCTACCTGCTTTGTACTGGTGCTCAGAGGAGTTTTGCCATCAGTTCCGGCAGAAGCAAGCAGAGGTTTCTGGGGGACCTGGGAGTGGTGGCCATGCGTGTTTGTCACAGTCAGCTGAGATGCCTTTGGCCCCTTTCTCTCCCAGGCCGGGATATCGATGTAGATCAGGTAGTGTGTGTTGCTCATACTGAGCTAACAGTAGGTATCCGCAGAGTTTCTTATCTGGGAACTTAACGTTATCAAGAGTATTGTTTGAATTCTATATTAAGAGCACTTTTCAGGAAAAGTAATGTCTTACCACCATAAAGTTTTACTTGTCTGTCAGATTGAAAAGTCTACTGTGTGGTGAAAGAAAAGAAGAAAAGAAAAAAATCATGAACTCCTATAAAATTGACTACTTTTTTTTTTTTGTATGGACTGATTTTCCATATCTGCGGAGAGTGAGTCAGGCCTCCACTGGCAGTAGACTGTGCTATAACTTTCACTATTTTAAGCCTATTTTAAGGCTGGACAATAAATGGAGCCTTTTTAGTAATATACTGAGTACTGCAGGCTCTGAAAAAGTTGCCAGGAATGCGTTCCTTCTCCCCAGGATGTAGTAAATGTTGAATTAGTTTATTTACCTCTCTGCTTTTAATTGGTTAATTTTATGCCAGTTATTTGTGGGTGGGAGAAGAGGAAGATATATAAAATACATCATAATCAGTTCTTTAATGCATATTTAATTTTCAGCACAGCCATACTGCTGAAGGAAAAATCAATCTTAATTCTAAAAGATGAGGAAGTAGATTGATGGTATCTATTTCTAAAGAAATTTTTCTTGTAGTTACAAAATGTGAATTATATACTTCCAACCTAATCTGGATTTTTTCCAAGTTTTTCTTCAAAGAAAGTTTGAGCATTAAAATCTCTCTATCAAAATAAATTTGCTTAATGCCCCAGAGAATATAATATCTTCAGCTGTAAAACAGTCATAAAGGTTAAAAAATTGAAGTAATTTGAACCATCAAAGAATTAACAAAGTGAAAACAAATTTCATCATTTCAGACCCACTACGTATTTTATGCAGATATATTTTAACCTGTAATGCAATATGTAGAAAATATTTAATGACTCTGGCAAAAATTAATCTAATTATCTGTTTGAACAGATTGCAAGGATACCAAGTAATGTTTTTCTTCATTATCTTACTGAAATCTTGTGACCTTTCTGATATCAAACACTTACATTTCTGCATCTTTTCTCTGCACACCCGCCTGTCTACAGACTCCTAAATTCTGTAGATAATGCAGGGCAGAGACAAAATGCTTAGCGTTACTCAAAAAATTCAATTAGGAACACTTTCCTTAAAAGCACTTTGGTTTCTGGGTTGCACTTCTCATTCACCTTGAATTCCTCAAAAAGCGTGAGTGCAGGGAGGTTGGTGGATGTAGGATCAGCAGGAAGTTGTCCAGTTCTCTCACAAAATGAAGAGCGCTCCATGGTCCATGTTACTTATTTCTGCTTATCAACAAGCTGGTTTCATTTATTACTTTTATTTTCTTCTTCATCTGTGTTATGAATACGTTCCTGTACCAACAAATAGTACAGAGGCAGAGAGGAATTCTGTTCCATTCTATGATTCTATGAAAACAAGACTGAAAATTGTGACTAATTTCAGTACTTGACACGGTGCAATGAGTCGCTGAGTCCAGCTGAAGCTTGGATCAGACCAAGGTGCTGACGGCGGCTCCCAGTGCACACACAGTCTTTTGATGGCTTCTTTGTTTCTGAGCTTCCGTGTTTCGAATGTCCCAAACGGCGTCCCTGATCCTCTGATCTGTAAACCATAATGCAGGTTCCAAGTCCTACTGGTGACTCCTGAGTTTTGGTTAAAAAGCTGCAAAAATGTTGAGTAGAAAGTGCTTTGGTGCCTTCTGCTGATTGTCTTTGCCCCTGCAGCAAGGTGAAAATAATGTCTGAGAAATGATGTGCAGAAAAGACATGATTACTTTTAAACATCCTTTCTTGGTAGTTTTGCGTTAGGGCTAGTTTTGTTCATTTTTGTGTCAGATTTTCTGTATGGTTTCCCATAAAGGTTTCTTTTTAATCTGTTGGTAAAACAGGGATTTTTCCTTTTGACATATTTTCTTTCCCCCTTTTTGTAAGACGATAAAGCATATTTCAGTGGGTTTGTTCTTGCATTCCAGCACACCGAAAGGTGTGTGCAACCACTGAAACAGCAAGAAAATGTAAAACGGGCATGTATTTGCAAAGGGGTGGCAAAAGTTACTAACTAGCTTATGTCCTGTTGGAATAAAAATGTGCAGAAAAGTTGAAAAAAAGTGTGAAACTTCCACTAACAAAAGTGTCATTTTTAGTAGGAGCAAACTTCTGCTCTGTCTAATTTTTAGTTATGTCCTATGGCAATATCTGGCAATAACAGTATTATTAAGAAATATGTATTAGTGCAGCTGTAAGCAGGTTTAAAGATTATTAAAAAAAAACAAACCCTCACAAAACAAAACACCAAAGAATTCTTCAAAATAATTGAAGTGTGTGGCAATACGACGTTCATATCTGTTGTAGATTAGAAATTAGTCCATAGCTTTATTTCCAAATGTCCAAAGTTATGAAGGATAGGAGATAAAACTCTTTCAGCTTTCAGAATTTCGTCTTTGCTCTCTTAGGAGACATGAATAAAAGGCATTAACTTCAAGGTGGTTCAATAAGTTCAGTCAAACTGGATAAACTAGTAATATTGAGTGAATGACCACGCTCTTGTCGTTAGACTGGAAGTGCTGAACAATACTTGTGTTTTTAGGATCCATTTCTCAGTTAGATACAGAACTCCATTTAGCAAAAACCCCTTTTAATTTATTTATTATTGGTTTGCCCCACTGGGGTAGCTCAAAAACTGTGTGGTGACACGGCAGTTGCGCCATGGGGACAGGACAGAAAGGATTACAGTCACTGCTGGCAACTTAGGGGGAGTGTTTTCTTGTTTTATGTTGTAAAAGCTGTTTTTCTGTAAAAAAAAAAAATAATTCCCAAACTCAAAGAGATTTTATCATATCAAAAGCTAATCCTAGGAGGTCTGTGCATAATATTCTATTAAAGGCGGCAAATGAGTTTTTGCTGTACAGAGCTAGTGTGGAATGATTTGGGGTTTTGTTTGTTGTTAGTCATGTTAATTGTTGTAGGTCTTTCCCATAATATTTCTGAGCCTGAAAATCCTCTTTCCTGAGTTTAACCTGCCCTTTGAAATGAATGAGCACTGACTCTGTCATGGTAGCAACAAACTACACACACTGGAATCCACCTTTCAACTCTGGGTGCTTTAGTGTGAAAAATCGTGATAATTCACTCACAAGTACTACTGAAGAAGTGCAAGTACAGTCACCCAAATATCTGCAGCAGTTTTAAGTTGTAACTTCAATGAACCCTAAATATTTGAACTTAAAAAAAGGTTTGTTTTTCAGATTGTAAAACATAAACATAAATTAAGACACGCCACCCTTCCATCCCCGAAATCTTAAAATTAAGATAACTGGACTCTTAGAAATTAAAATTGTTCTATCAGTGTTTGAATAGAACCGTTTCCCTCCAAACATTTCTGCCTCACTCTTATTCCTGCTGCCCGATGAACACCCAGAAGCTCCCAGCTACAAGTGCTGTGCGCTGGTTTCTTTCAAACCCGGATCCAGCGCCGAGTCGTGTCCAGTGGGACACAGGGCATTCCGTCAGAGCAGTCGCGGTCTGCATCCCCCCGTTCTTCTGTGCGTTGTCTGACACATCCACTCACTGTAGGCATTTTACAAGTGGAATGGGGTTATTCATGCTTTCCTTTTTTAAATCCAATACGTTCCTGTTATAAAGGATTCTGTTTCATAAAAAATTTAGTAATCTGTGCAATTTCTGGTAGAGATGTCATGGATGAGTGTGCTTATAATACACACTGCCTTTTGTCCTAGCAAACTTTTAAGAACTTTTCTGAACAAGAATCATTATTTCATGCTACAGCCAGGATTTAATTGTTCCTAGGGTTGTCTTCTGTGTGCTGAACGCTCAGTTAGACAGTCAATTTTACTTATTTGCAAAATGCTATTCTGGGCATGTCTTAACTAGATAGAAGATTTTTATTTGCTTTCCCAACCTGGAGAGTCAGGGAGCAAAGTCATGGCATAATTCTAAATATATGAGATGTCATTGCTTAATGAAAGCCTGAAAATGCCACACAAATGTGATTTCCTCCTCTATTTTGCTGGAAATTATGGTTGGTTGAGGCAATCAGGATCAAATTTGAACTCTGTAAATTGTGTTCCTATAAGCGATGCCAAAATACCTAAATACAATAATGAAAATGAGATTTCTATTTAAAATGTTGTGCATGGCTGTTTTCACTTTCTCATACTTGAGTATAGTAAAATTAAAATGATTGCTGTTTTTATTTTTTTACTTAATGGTACACGCTAGCTCAAATGTATGTAAATGAATAAAATGAATTTAAAATCTTTAGTTATTTCATCGGTCAGCATGTATGTATTGCATGTCATAAAAACAACACTGAAGGGAGTAACCACTGGCCATATATGCGTAACTGAAGTATCTACCAGTTAGGTGAAAAACAAGGAGTTTGTCTTTCCTAAGAGTATCCTCAGTTTTCCATGTGGAGCTTGTGTCATGGGCAATCAGGTTATGCCAGGGGAAGAGCAAAAGTCGGTTTAGCGATTGAGAAATGGTGCACTCAGAGCATAGAGGTATCAGTGGACAAATTACAATTTCCATTTGTCTTTATTCCATTACTTATTAGGCTGTCCCGTAGTTTTTACCCTTCCCATTCTTCCTGCTTTCTGTATTGCTGTAGGTCTTTAAGAGAAGGAGAAATGGCTCCTGAAGAGCCTGGCTGCTGTTATTGCAAGGTTTTTGTTATATAAATCAGTTGGAAATAAGATTAACTACAGAAATGCCTTTTACTGGAGAACTTTTAGAAAGGTACTGCACCCCCAATGGACCCTAGTGAAATGGGATGTATAATTAGCGTAAAGAATTGATGGAGGAAAGATGGGGGTGCTTGTGTGCTTGCTTGGTAAGAAATGGTTTTATTTGCTGATACATGTCGGTGGGAGATCTGCTGTCATTGCTCGAGATATGGAAATGAAATCTGAGATAACCTCTGTTCTATAACATCTTACAAAATGTGAGGTGGGAAGTACAGCGTAGTGAAAGGAACAGTATCCAGATGGCACCGCGGTGACAGGCTTTATATCAAAGACCAGCTGAGGTAAAATAAGAGCGGGCAAGAGAGGGCCTCTGAAAATCACTGATGCCTGTTATATAGATGTAATGTAACTCTCTTTATGGGGAGAATATATTTGCATAAATTCATTGATCAATGATTTTGCTAATCCTGCAGTATTCCAGGCATGTCCCAGCAAATTGATGAACATTTCTATCAATCCTCAGTGCAGATGCCTAATTATATTACATGTTTAGAAAAGATGGATTTTTCCCCCTCCTGGAGCATATGTAGTAGTCGAATGCTGGGCTCATTCTCCTTTCCTGCTCCCATTAGGTTGGAGGTTTTTTTCTCTTTAAGAATAGCCTGGAGCCGTGCAGGCTGCAGAACTTATCGAGATAAGAGCAGTGCCAGGTTAGAATTATGAGTTTCATGAATCACCGCCCAATATGCTTTTGGAGGAAGCTGGGTTATATGGCTTGTGTGGTGTAAGCCCTTTATTGGTGCTGCAGTCCCTGCTCCCAGAGACTCTGAAGTCAAAACTCTGGAGATAGAGATTTCTGGCAAACCTTCTCTCCCATGATATTAATTGTTTCATTTGCATGCTCCGCTCATCTTGTGACCTGCCCTCCCTCCCCTTTGACTAATATAGTTTCTTTGTCAGTAATATAAAAGATGTAGAACAAGCATTTTGACTGTTGAAAGTCAAATGAATGTGAACGACTTAATGCAGAGGACACAATGCAGACGTGCAGCTCGACATCTTAACCAAAAGCTGAGCTGAAGGCTATGATGGGAATAAAACACCTCGCAGATAGTTGAGGTGATGACAGAGTTCTGAGGACAAGTTACAATTTCAAGGGAGATGAGTAGTCATTTTATGCCATAGTTTGTGATTCATTGTTTATGTGACTCCCCAAAGCAGCTGGATGACAATACTAAGGCACCTGGATGTCATCCTATCGGTGTTAATAAGGCGTCTTTGGCTGGGGGAGTGCCTGCGTGGCACAGGTTCCCGTGATGTCAGTGTCAAAAGATACCAGGATGTCCTCAGACCTTCTGTGACACCATTTGGGGTCCAAAACTGGTGGTGAGTGCGGGAACTCCTGCTTGCTCTGGGGTCGGTCGCCACAACAGCAAAAGAATTATGAACTCAAAAACCGTTTCAAAACAGATAATGGTTATCTTCTTCTTTTTTTTTTTTTTTTTTCCTGTGTGCAATTAAAGGTATCTTTTATGACCTATAGGGGTATAAATGGTTTGTCTTTTTCAGAGGTTGCTTTTGTTCCTTTGCTGTGCTGGTAGAACAGCATACACAAAGGCTCTGCGCTGTAGCCAGTCTTTATACAAGAGAGGACTCAAAAGCCTGGTTTCTCTGGAAAGAGAGAGCGAAATTATGATGGGAGCTGTGTACACCAGAACTGCTGGTCTGCCACTTCGAGCCTTGTGTCACATATTTAGCCCTAAACTGTAGCTGCTGGGATCGGGGTACTATGCGTTACTTATTGGTTTTAGCTGGGACAATAATATTGTATCTATGGTAAATTAGAAATCAAAACAGTAATATGTAGATAGCTTGCAAGTGAAGTAAGTAATTACATCTGCACCTGAAAAAATTGCATAGATAGAAGCTTCTTCTGATCTAAAAATCAAAGTGTCTTTGTTTCCTGCTGTTCACAAGGTTATGCGTATAATGCAAGTATATATGTGTGTTAGTCTATATGATGAAAAGAGCATGTATGTTATGGTTAAATCAGGGGAAAAAAATGAAAACTTTAAAAATAAAGGCATACAATTAGTGTAAATTAGACTTGCTTTATGTAGCATATCCAGTTCTGTGTTTAAGACCAAAAAAAATTAAAAGCTGCATTAAGGGTGGCAGTACGAAACAATTTTAAAGTAATTTGATACCAATAATCACAATTTCTATGTTAATTTAGTTATCATAAATGAAGCAATTTCATGTTAACTGGTTTGATACTTTTGAAGTGGGATTACATTTCTTAAGTTTCTTTTTTGGGATGAATAATGCAAATGCATTGGTTGAGCATGTACGAGTGAGGGATGGCCACACTTAGGAGATCTGCAGATCCTTAGAAACAAATTTTAAAATGCTGTACGGTCATCCAATACCTTTGTTGTGATATACCAGTGTTCTAGGGATACCTCAGAAAACAGCTTCGTCAGTTGAAAGACCATCAAATGAGGTGGCTACATGAAGCCATTGAAGGAAACAGTGAACAGTAGTGCCATTAATTTTTAAAAATTGCACGCATCCCTCTTGTCTTCACGGTGCTGGGTGGCATGAGGTATCTGTGCTTTGCAAGGGCCAGACTGTGGCTGAGATTGGGATTTATTTGAGGGTGAAATAGAAGAGAACATTGTGAAAGGTTGATGGCTGTGATGAGGGGATGTAGGAGCATGTACTCAATGAGGTTCACCAGATTGGTAATTTAGATTTGCTTTTGCATATTTTGCTGTTAGAATCTTAGATTGTGCCTGTCACCAAAAGGGCTTTGGTGGGAGAAGGGAGGGTGGGAAAGCAAATCTTGTTCATGGCTTTCAGCTTTGGAGCTGGCTACTGTGATCGATAAAATGCCGCAATGCAGCATCTCTGCGACGACGCCTGAAGGCCGCTGAGAAGCCCTCGTTGGTGCAAAAGGAGGTTGCGGGCTGGGCGGGCTCTGGGGAGGGGGTAGTCCACTCTGCGAGCACCCAGGCTTCCTACTGGCTCCTTGGGCAATTTCAGTGATGTCTTAAAAGGGTTGGGTCCATTTTATCTGCGAGACGCCCCGTCTTCCCGTCCACGGCTGGGGCGTTGGAAATCGGGCAAGGCACTTCAGCTGATACTTAGGCTGAAGCAGTTAGGGCAGACCATCCACAATGGCAGTTATATTTTATTTTGTGTGCATGCAGATGTTAGAGGGAAACAGCCATGCATGGAGAACAGTTGACTCCTTTTGTTTAGCTCCTACTTGCGCTTGTAGAATATTCCTGAACAGATCATAAGCGCTTCGAATTTTTTTCTGCGTATATTTTTATTTTGCACTTTTTCACTCTGGACTGAACGCAAATGAAACACTGTGAGTATTTGCTATTCAAATTGTTTCAGTTTCTTACCTGTATTGCGTACACATGCATGAATATAAGCAGGTATTGCTGCTTCTCATGGGCAGGTGGTATTTGGGAGGAGCTTAAAAATCAGAAAGATAGGAGTTTTTTAAATGTACTAACCTTTTTCTTGTGTGATTCATGCAAGCGCTGTCTAATGTATTATGAAAAGAAAACTCAATGTTTAATTCCTGATGGAAAGCAGATCCCTTTCCAGCTTCACCAAGAAACACGTAATTGCCCTTGTCTAGGAACTGTGTTGTCTTTGTTCTTTCAAAACATTTCTTTCCTCTATAAATGTAACTTTTCCTTAACAACTGTTCATACCCGCAAGTCTAAATTCACAGAATGTGTATATCAAATATTCCTTATTTCATTCATGTGCATTTGTATTAGCCTTAATTTCCAGCATGTATGAATTACAGGTAGGGGCATCACATGCTGTTAGAATATAAAAGTATTCCATAAATACGGTCTGCATCCCCTGCATTTTGGGGAGGCAATTTTGGCAGTAAAGATGAAGTTCCCTCTTTAAAAGATTTGCTCCTTTTCCTTCCGCTGCTGTCAGAAGCTGAGAATTGCCTTTGTGGTTCCCTGCTGTACCATGCCCATTGTCATGTTGCCGGAGCTATGAAAGATCTCTTCCCGCTGCCCTCTCCCAGTGGGAATGCCAATGGCCTTGGGAGCCAAGGGGCAGCTGAGACACCGGGCTCCTGAAATCGGGGGGGCTGCTGTGGCAAGAGGAATAACGGGTGTTGTTTTGCTGGCAGGACCTGGTACGTAAATGGAGGGGAATGAAAATGGAAGCCAGGGACTCTGGCAGCCAACTCTCCATGGATGCCAGTTGCCCGCCTCCTGAAAGGCTTTTGTAAAACCTTTTGCTTTGACACTGGTGCCAGTGCCATTTATGTTCATTGTTGCATTTATACTGGTGAAGCAGCTCTCTGCTGCATAGACAGGGTTTGCCACTCGTCCCTCCTTTGGTCCTAGTGGTCAGCAGGGGACTTGCAGGGACCCGCAGTCCCGCAGGCAAGTGTCGCATTGCGGCAGTTGATGAAGTGGCACAACGACCTCCCAAAGAGATTGAGTATTGTCACATACCCCCTTATAATGGATGCAGAAATCCATTTATTGTCCCTTTCTATAGCTTTGAAAAGACAACTAATTTCTATCTGCCACTTGGAATGGCTTTTCTGTTCCTGGGTGTGTTACACCAACAAGTATGGGAAGGATATGTTCATTATGGTACAGAAGTCTATCAAAATAGAGACTTTCACCGTAAGATTATAGCATTAAGGTTGCAGTGTACTCAGGATGAGACAAATTAAAACATGATTTTGAAGAATGATACTGTTCCTTTCTGATCCAAATTTAATCAGTTTCTTTAAAATTTCTTTTGGTGGAGACCTGTAAGGAAACCGCAGCACTCTGCTGACTGAATGCTGAAACCTTTTACCTTGGAAATCTCCATCATTAAATGCCTTCAGCCTGAACAAATGGCAAAAGTTGTTTGTTCCTTTCAAATTATAGGGTTGGACTGTGTTAGTTTGAATTGGATTATGTTTATAAGACTGTTTTAGCTTCAGAAAGGACTAAAGAGAAACAACTGTTCGGGCAGGAACGTGAGAAACCATTTTGTTTTGCTGAAGTACTGATGCATCGGACTTAAGGTTTGTATGATCTGACTCTGTCTTGTTGATTCTTTTTCATCCTTTCCATAAATACATTCTGGTGGGTTTTCAGACCTCTGTACGCATCGAGAACCCAATCCAGTTTCCATTGATTTTGGCAGGAGTAGCACAGAATCCATAAACTATGGTACCTGACATGCATGCAGCTGGATAACACCAAGAGCCATATTTAGTAAGAGAGATCTCTGTATAACCTAAAAAAAAAAAATAAATCTATTATTAATTTAATTATATTAATTTATCGAACAAGGGATTTTCATATTAATCTACTAAACAAAATTTAGGTGAGTTGAAATTGAATACGATTATATTTTTGATTGCTGGGGCTCCTGTGAAAATCTGCACCTAAATAAATAGGTTGCAGGGACTAGATTCATGCCTTGCGGAAACCAGCAACAGGATTTGCACTGACTTCAGTGCGGAAACCAGCAACAGGATTTGCACTGACTTCAGTGGACATTGATCTGGGTATTATGATAATTGGACTTGTTCCCAGTGGTTCTAGGCAATAGTATCAGCCCTTGAAATTGGGTACCATAGAGAAAAATCAAAACCACCCTGATGAAGTAAAACATTTATACAGTGTTTGCAGCAACACTTTTGTTTCTCTGAGTCCAAATACTTACAGAAAATTACACATGTAGTTGGGACTTAGAGCCACAGCAGTCATTCCCAGTACAGTGTGCTGAAAAATGTGTAGCCTTTAGGCTAAGACCTGACAAAATTTGTTGATTCAAAAAAAATAAAGGCAGTGTTTCTTGTGCCATTTTTGAGTTTAGAAAAATAGCTTATTGGAGAATCCTTAATTTAAAAATAAAGCAGTGTCAGAATAATTTCAGCCTGTGTTCTTTTGTCTTTGCACCAATGCTTTTATAACTAAAATTTCCATTCAGCCTGAACTGAACTTGTATTTTTTGCCTAGAATTAGAATGTCATGTAAAAGATTGAAAAGTTGATTGAAATTTCTCTAAAAAGCTTTTTCAACTCTCCCTGGGCATAGACATTAGAAAGAATTAGGGGATGCAACTGGTACCTGTCTTTTGTACAGCTAGTAGAGGTGATTTGATTGTGTGGGAAACAGTATGTCTTTCTGTATATAGAAAGAGCAGACTTCCTTTAGGGGAAGCAGTAAGATGTTTCAGGTAAGACCATGTGAATGACCTTCTTGACTTAACATCTATCAAAGTCCACAACCTAAACGAATTGTGTATCCTCGTACTCTGTATCACCTTTATTATATTTTATTTTACCTTATCTTGGCTTAGCTCATCTTATTCTCCTCTCCTCTGATTTTCTAGTTTATCTTGTTTTAGCATATTTTACTTATTTGTGTGTCGGTGTAAGGAAGTATGTTCAGGAATAATAAGTGTGTGCACATACAACATAAATGCAGGGCTAAAGATAACACTAGAAAGGTTTGAGCAGCAGCCACCAGACATAAGTTGCCAGAATCCAGCTCCCGCTTTTCTACATATGACAGTTCAATCTTTGATTGTACAGGCCCATATGATTTTTTTTCTGGCCTCTTTTACCCATTTGCACTGATTCCTAGTCCCAGTCTCTTTACCCTGATAGCTTGCCCAACCATTTTCTTAGCTGTGAGTCCCATCTTTCCCTCTCCTCTGCTCTCAGTCTCAGCTCCTGACCTTGCCGGTCCTACAGACTCCAGCCAAGGCACAGCCAGTCTCTAGGGAGAGTTAATGCAGCCATTACAGGACTTAAGTTAATATGCCCTAAAATTATCACTATAGGCAAATGTGATCACCCTGTTTCTCGTCAGGCGACAAAAACAGGCATTTTAAACAAAGAATTTGTTATTATAATAACCTAGTTTCCCCAAAGGCTGATGTTTTTGAAAGTCTTCTCACTCCTTCGAGGGACAAAAAAAATCTGTCATTAACATCTGGCCTTTATAATAAACTTAAATAGTTAAAATCTGACAGTTACATGCAAATTAAAGTCAGCCACAGGATGGGAAGAATCAGGCAATGGGAGCAGTAAACACTGCTGGCAGCTTTGTGTGTAATTCCTTGCTAAGCTTATTTATTTTATTTTTTCATATATTTCTAAAAAGAACATTTTCTTTCCTCTGTGTCCTTGAGACTAGTCATATTTCTGATGTCAGCTTCCCAAGTTAGCGATGCTAGAGCCTCTCATGTTGCTGTGATGAGAAGAATTGTGAACACATCCGCAAGACTAATGCTAGAACAGAAACCACAAATTGGCAACCGGTTATTTTTATTTATTTCAGTGGATTTTGTGTGTCACCTGGAGACTATTTAGAAGATTATTTGCCTGGGCTAACATTGTGTTTAAAAATAGCACTTGTACAGTGCCAACTCATTTTAGAGTTGGGTACAAATATTGAGACAAAAACCCAGCTGTTATTGCTTTTGCTGCTAATTTGAGGTGTCGGATCAGAGCTCTGCTGCTGTATGTCAGTGAATAAAGCCCCTTGTGAGATCATTATGTTTTCTAACAGTTGAAAGTAATGGATTAATCAGTGCAGCATCAGTTGCTTTCATTATATGCCCACACAGTAATTGTGGGCTTTAACTTAAACAGTCGGTGGGGAGATCAAAGGATTGAGTACAAGAGGCACTCGGGACTCACCAAAACTCTGAAGAGATCCAGTTGCGTTTTGGACCTTGCCTAACGAGCAAACCTTGGGTGCCTTGAAAGTCAAGGAAGAGGACTGTGCTCAGGGATAGAGTGCCAAAGCCATTTTGCTTTTTCATCAAGGGCCGTGAGAAGCAGTAAATATTTAATTTAATACAAATTCCTTCTGACCTGTGTGAAAAATATCTCTTTACAGCTATTGAAAATACAGCTCATTTACCCTACAATCTCAATTACAAACATTAATTATGGCAGTGTATAAGATTCAAGTCTTGGTTTTATTACTAAAAATAGGTTTAAATTCACTTTTTGTAATTAGTAAACTGCCCCTGCTGTTAGTTATATTAGGTGATATGTAAGGGCTGGAAGGGGTCTGAAGTTGTTGTCTCTTGCCTCACACTAGGGCAAGTCCCGTGCCATTCCTACCAGGGATTTGTTTAGTCTTTTATTACAGGCTTCCAGTGCTGATGGCTGCACACTCTCTAAAATTGAGAAGAAACATCTCCCCTGTATCTAACCAACATTCCTCTTTCTGAAATGTAAACCTGTTACTGTTTTGCTTAACCCTTGTTGAATACAAGGAACAGAGAATTTCTTTTCCCTTTGCAATGGCTTTTTATGTAGTTGGAGAGAAGTTTAAGAGTAAGTGATATGAATCTGCTAACAGAGGTTTAAGGTTCTGTCACTGTTAGTGTTAAATTTTGCTGCTAATGCAGTCACCCAAATTCATATTTCATCTCTAGTATTTCAGACAGACCCCATGATCCTCTTTATGTGGATAAATACTGATGGAGATGTCTCATCTTGCACGGGTTCAACAGTTTCAGTCCACATGTACACGGTGAAAAGATTCCATCACATATTTTTATTTACCAACACTCCACCCCCCCGCAAAGCTCTGGGGTCTCAGAGAAGTTGTCTTTCTGTCACTGCCAGGGCCAGGCTGTTGCGTTCCCTTCTGAGCCCCACTGGCAACTTAGGGGGAGCTGCTCAATCTTCTTTTGCATCAGTTCACCCATGTCTGAACAGATATAACATTATCAAGATAACTATTTAAATGAGAGGTTTAATTATGCTTGGAGATGCCTTGGTTAAGTCTTAATAAATTTTCCGGTCTCATTTACTGGATGTATGGTTGCACTGGGGATAGGAAGCCTGGAAACCATGGCGGTTGTGGGAGAAGCTGTAATCGGGGAGTATGACAGTAATTCACTCTTGGGAATGCTACAAGGCTGCAGATGCACCATTTGTAGCTATCCATTGCATGCACATAGATAATCATCTTGCATTAGGCCCAATTACATGGTGTTATGGACACACAACACACGGATTACATAGACAGCCACCGAGCGCAGTGTGATAAAGCAGTGGGGTAATTGAAGGAGACAGAAGGAAATGTTGGACTTGTTAGCGCGACCAGCGCTGCAGTGCCCGGTGCGGCTGTTCCACCAGTCATGCCCGCCGGCTTCCCTGCTCCCTTTCAAAATACAGGTTTATCACAGAGTGAGGTAGATCAGCACCTCGCTCTTTCCCCACTGTGTCTAGAGAGTTTTGAGCAGGAAAAGGAACTAAATATCGCTGCCAAATGAGGACTGTTGTTTGGAGGATTCCTGCTATCGTGTTAGAAGCTCGTAGAGAATCTCAGTGCCCAAACGTAAAAGGCCTTCAGAACTAGAAATAAAATGAATGAGCTGGTGCCTTTTCAGATCTCTTTCTCCATTTACCTGTCAGTAAATGGGTCTGAATATTTCTTTCTAACTGAGAAATTTGCAAGTGCTGCAGTGTCCCGTGATCAGCCAAATGCGACACAAAAGCAACCTGGTGTCTATCATAAACCTGAATGGCCAGCACAGCAGACCTGTAGTAACTACGGTAGAGGCTTATTAAGGCTTGGGGGAAAGTGTTAATCAAAATTTAATCTACCATATAATTTCTCAATTCGATTAGCTGTTTGTGCTAATCAGATGCAGAAATGGAATGTGGATGAAAATCAGACTCTGTTACTGTCAAAAAACAAAGGATGTCTTCAGCCTACATGTTCGCCCCTTCCCCTTTCATTTTAATCCATTCAGATCATATACAAGAAACATCACTGTGAGTATTGTCCTGATGCATAGCTTGTTAATCCATGTACATTATGAAGACGCCTTGTACTTGGAAAAATGGACATTTGCATAGTGATTGTTCTTTTTGCCAATGGTAAAATAGGATACTATAACTTTTTTTTAAGCTGGGTGGTAGCAGGTGGTATTGTCACACACAAACAGTGTTACATGTTTAACAAAAATCCCAAGCCTCCTACGTATTTTTCCACTTGAAGTGTGACTGGAAAACATTAAGACAGTTACTATTTTACAAGGTACTTATTGAAGTACTAATCGAAGAAATTAAATAGTTGATATTTCACAAAATTCTGTTGTTTAACTTTTTCTGACATGGTGACGTTCAGATCCATTTGTTTCATGTCCAGTACTTAACTGGAACAGAGTGGGTAGATATATTGAAAGTATTATTATTTCAGATGACTAAGTCTCCAGGCATTCTGATAATCATTATATGATCTTAATTATATCATTAATTGAATTCCAAGTAAGAGAAACAAAATCTCTTTGTACTCTGTAATTTACAGAATTGAGAGTGTTTGACTATTGATCTGACAGTCTGGGATTTCTGCTCCCTGAATTAGTCCAAGGAACATGAAAAGATGCTTGGAGTTCCTGAGTTTTATAAATAAAATACTTCTATTATTATTAGGGTTCCAAATTTAAATCCTTTCCTTTTTTCCCCCAAAGTATCTTCTATAAAAGTTGTGTGATTTCTTCTAGCATTAGTATAATTTTTTTCTGACTCTCATCTCATCCTGAACACCCAAATTCCTATTCAAGAGGGTGGAGAAAGGAGTAAAGAATAATGCATAAACATTATTTAAAAAAACACACACGACAGTCATTTCTACAGGTTAATTATTTTAAAGTAATTACATTGAGTCTGGAATTAAAAACTCTTTGTCGGGGAACTACAGTGGTGTACATGAATTTGGAGCAAGTCAGAAGAGAACAAATGCAACTACATGTAGTCAAATTTGCACAAGAAGTTTGAGGAAGGAGATAGATAATTGTTTTCAAATCGTGACAGGATTGCAGAGTGAGCATTCTTTCCTTTTAAAAAAAAAATAATCTGATTAGTAGGGGCTATAAATCAGCTTTATTCTTTGGAAGTAAGAAAGCAGCTCCATGCGTGCCTCTAACCAGTTTGGGCAGCTGGCAGAGGAGTGAGTTAGTAGAGCAGTTCCTCTGGGGTTGTAAATTGAAGTCAATGGGACTATGACAGTTCATACCAGTGGAGGATGTACCACCTCGAAGATTGCTGATCCCACGTTATGCGTCATCCAAGTAGTCCTTGGAGGACCCTTAGGACTGCTGCAGTCTGCTTCTGCTTAGCTTGCAAGATCTGACAAGGATCACGGCCCAAGGTGGGAAGTTTGCTGGCATAAATAATATTGTCTATAACCTCAGTTTCCCGATTCAGCATTTTGGATGTGAATAGTTTACAGGGAGAGGACTTCTAAATGAGAGGACAGTGCTTTTTCAAGGGACAAGGGTATGCTGGGTTCTGGAAGTGGTGGGGAGGTATAAGGCTGGGGACAACCAAGCAGAATGCAAGTTTCGCCTTATGATGTTGGAGGAATCAGAAGATTCTGGAAGTTTTCTGTTTCTCATAGCTTCCTGGTGTTTGTGCATATGTTTCTATGGATTTGAATCTTAGTTGGATGAAAATGAGATTGGGACCTCGTAGCAGCTAGCAGACGACTGCGGCAGAATTTCTTTTTTTCCCTTCATGTGTTAAAAATGCTACTGTGTTGTGTGCTTGTCCCTGTCAGGACACATTTCTCTTAAGAATCATTGCTGGGAAGGCTTCATGTGCGTGACAAAGCTTTGCAGAATGCCTCTAGAGCGTACCTCTACCTGAAAATGTCCCCATTCAAAAGCCTAAGAGTTCCTGCTGTGTGGGAGCTGCGTGCTCTGCACAACCAGAGCAGCAGGGTTAAACTCCTGCAGCTCCAGCTGGGCAGTAATGCAGACAGCTCACTGTCAATTAGTGCCCTTTGCAGTGTTTGGCCTTCTTTGTCCTGAAATAATTGCTGTTATCATAGATGTTTTATTGCCTTCATTATGGTTAACATTTAAATATCAATGAAATAGTATGCTACTAAGTCATCTGGGCAATAGCTTTCTGCTAGAGTTATCCCTGAAATTTGTGTTTAAGGAGTGCATTAATTCAGCACTGACTTGGGATTCTTAGAAGGAGGACTATATATTTGTCGGTGAATTATGGGAAACCTTTGCTTATTAGGAGCAAAACCTGAGCCACTCTCATCTGATATTTTGTGAGCAGAAATACTGCGTGATTGGAATAATGCTTTTCTTGTTAAAAAAAGAAAAAGAAATATTTTAAGAAACCTAAAAATATTTTTGAATCATCAAATCAGTAAAGGCTGACCTTTCCGTGTCCAGATGAAGAATTGCAGTGGGAGGCAGGGATGTGTTCTCTACCCTCAGTCAGTGCAGAAGGGAAGCTGGCTGTCACGTTCTGTTTTGCCTGAATCCAATCCACGTTCTTCTGAAATCAATAGAAAGTCTCCCTTGAATTCCTTTGGCTTCCATTGACTCCTGTATTGCCGTGTGTGACCTCTTCAGACATCAGTTCTGTATGGGATTTCATTTTTGTGAGCTGACTTTACATGTGGCTTGTATTTATCAGTGGATACCTAAAATCCTCCAACCAAGCGCATAGCTCATTTTTATGTAACAGGCAACTGAGGCAAAGCATAAATTATATTTTTATGTTTACAGAAAAAAAAATGGTGGTGTAATTAGGAGTTCTGTTTATGAGCCCTGTTTGAACTTCCCAACATGCATGTGCAAATGCAAATGGCATATAAATATAGATAGTGAGGGGTGAGTGTGTTAATATATATATATGTGTGTGCCTTGTGAAGCCTTACAAGAGGTTTTGTTCACTTTCTGAAATTGTTGTACATGCTTGTTTCGGCAACCTGTCCACAAAAGACTTTGGTTTGCATCACTGGCTAAATAAGCTCATCAAGCAGTAGCAATTGTACGACCGAGAGGTTCATTTTACACTGTGCCACAGTGGGATATTTGTGGTGTCATTGTGACATTAGCAGGAATTCAAAGGCAGAACTTTTCAGTCCTACAGATATACTTTGCTGTTCACTTCCAGCGCTGAAGCCACAGCAAGACAGTGGCATGTGGAGACTGTGATGCACAGCTGACAAATGACATTGCTGAGAGCTGGAAGAGCTTACTTCCATGTTTACTTTTGAAGTTGACAGTATTTCCCTTTTCATCTTATTCAGTAAATTTATAATAGACTGCGTTTGAGTCTTTGCATATTGAGAAACTGAATACACAAACCCATAATTTTATATGCTCGTTGATCCCAATACTTAGCTATGTGTTTCTTGTCCAATTTTTGGCAGCATCAAATTTTCCAGGGGATCTGGAATGGGTGCTATATATTATACAATTAGCCATGATACACTGAGGCCTACAGCTCTTATGGGGCTAGTGTGTGAATGTGTGTGACTTGACTGACACAGATCCCTGGCAACAGATCTCACATGCAGATTCCAAATTTCCAAAACTTTGCTTTTCCTGACATAACTGGCTCTGCTCGCGGATTTGGAAAGGAAGGGTATTTTTGCTTTCTTGGTGCAGTTTGCTGTCATGGGTATGTCAGCCCCCAAACTGGCTCCGGATTGATAGTGCATCCATCTGGTGCAGCTACAATCTGACTAGCAAGGTGGTCACGTTCTGTACTGCTGGGGTGCAGCACAGTGGCAACGCAAACACGCTGCTGCCAGTATCAGAGCCTGCTCACACACCTCTCCCCAGTGTGCCCGCGTATCCTGGCTTCGCCAACAGGTATACGTGCCTTCCTGTGTACCAGAAAAACAGCCTAATAGGGTATAATCTAATTTAGCTTTAAGCTGCTGGTGTTGTAGATGATGGTTTTGCCAAGGGGTTCCTAGGCAGAATTACAAAAATGTTTTTAAGTGTGCAGATGACTAAGGGGGCTAGTTAACGTGTCGAAAACTCTTCAAGAACTTTTGAATAACATCCTATGTAAATACATAACATTGGAACAACTAAATACTTAAGGGAAGGGTAATGTGTCTTTAGGTTGCTTCAGCAGGTGTTCTCTGCAACACATGCACAAAGTCTCGAAAGCACTGTCTTCCACCAAAGTGCTCCTGTCGAGTGCCGTGCCCCTGTGTAAAGCCCAGGTTGCTCCGTGCTGTGGTCACCACCCATTTCAAATGGGCGGCTGCAGCCGGCAGCAGGACTGGCCACACTGGGGCATGGACTCATCGCCAGCCCCATCAATTCTCATGACAAACTGGACTACTCTATTTGCAGATTTGGTGCACTTGGAACGTGGCAATTATGCCCTATTGGAGTGCTTTCCATTTCCTGTGCCATCTTGATAAACTTTATAGCTTCTAATTTGCTAGAGAGTCGTTGATATAATTAGGAACTACATAAATGGGAACAGCACACTCAGCTGATGATAATCGAGTCAGTTCATTTTTCATAAGAAGCGCTAAGGGGGTCCCTACCAGCAGCTGAGATCATTTTCTCTTTAAGCTCAGCTTTGATAGAGCAGCAGAAATCCTTATGTGCCTGGGTCAGGTCACATTTTATTACCATCCGTTCCACTACCCATATATTTTTTCATAAGGAAATCAAAGAAAGGGTACCCATCCTTCTGTCTGTTTTCAGAAGGGCAGTTTGAGCTGTCTGTCCGTGTAAGCTGTTAACAAGCCTGTGAGAGTCAACAGCGCTTTTCTGGTGCAAGAGGGAGCACTTCAAGAGCAAAGCTTTAGTATTGCCCTGTGTGAGTTCGGTTGTGAGCTCCTCTCAAGCTGCACCAGGTTTTCAAGCAAAGTGGTGGCTTAACCAAAAAGTCTGGATCTGTTCCCATATTTGATAGAAACTCATCTCCTGCGCTCCTTGGTACTCAGACATGGTAAATAGTAACCTTCATCCATTCTTATGCAGCTGTTGGTTGCTTCGCCCTAACACTGTCTTTCATTAATTTCACGGTTTTAAACTGAAAGAGGGGAGATTTAGATGAGATATTAGGAAGAAATTCTTTGCTGTGAGGGTGGTGAGACACTGGCCCAGGTTACCCAGAGAAGCTGTGGATGCCCCAGCCCTGGAGGGGTTCAAGGCCAGGCTGGATGGGTCTTTGAGCAACCTGCTCTGGTGGGAGGTGTCCCTGCCCAGGGCAGGGGGGTGGGACTGGATGGGGGGCTTTAAGGTCCCTTCTAACCCAAACCATTCTATGAGACTGTGATTCTGTGAAATGTCACAAATTGTCTGAGGAGCGGGTCAGCATGTCTTACTGCTGGCAGCCTGGCAGATGTATTACCAAGAGTTTTAGCAGCTTGTTTCTGTAAATGATGTGTTGGTGAAGAAACGTAAATAATTGATCAACCTATTATTCTCTTGTCTCTTTTTTTTTTCTCCTGACAGTACTCTCAATAACAACAACATCACCCGCATTCCTGTTACCAGTTTCAACCACATGCCAAAGATCAGGACTCTGTAAGTAATAT
Organism: Numenius arquata; assembly: GCF_964106895.1. Lineage (NCBI taxonomy): Eukaryota > Metazoa > Chordata > Aves > Charadriiformes > Scolopacidae > Numenius > Numenius arquata. Next base: position 29,117,287 of record NC_133586.1, read on the forward strand.
CTTCAAACATGATAATAATAATGTAAGCCAACTCTTTGGTTATTTGTTGTCTTGTCATAACCTTGATGCTAACAGTTATGTCAAATCCATTTTTCTATAGCCGGGCACGATTCCACTGGAAAAGCTCTGATTGGCTTTAGTAGACCAAAATACAAAGATTGTGAAATGTGCATTTGTATAATTTAGCCATAACCTACCAAGAAAAAAAAAAACAACAACAACTTGCTTTAAATAAATTACTCTTTTAAATTCCTTTAGGGAATACACAACTTCAGGAAAAGTCCTGTTTAAACAAAGTCTGTCTGTTTTTCTCTCCAAAATCTCAAACTCAACCGAGAGGTATTTAGTCCTAGAAGCAATGAAAGGGAAATAGTAGCCAGTCTGTAATTTTTCTATAGCACTGAAAAAACCAAAATGCTTCGTGGTTGCTATATATGCATATGTAAAATCATATTAAGTCATCAGAACTGAAGAAAAATGGCTCTTACTCTTGTCATTCTATGTAAGATAACCTCTGATTTAAATTTACATTCTTCATTAAATGGTGACATTCATAGATTTTAATGTAAGCAATTAAATGGAAATTAGATGTTTGTTTTTTAGAAGAGAATGGATAAAGAAGATGAAGGTAGAGGTAAGGTTCCTGGAGTTTTCCCTTTTCTTATTCAGTCACGGTGGTCCAGAAAATTTTCCTGGCTTTCTCAGATTAGTCAGTCTTGTCTGTTACCAGAGCTCAGTGCCTTCTGCTATTTTCCTTATAGTTTAATTTCGGAGATGGCTTTGTATGTAGCTCCCTGGAGACTTACACTGACTAATCCCCCTCTGCTGTAATTAAGGAAAAAAAAAAAAAAAAAAAAAAGGAAAAAAAGAAGGGGAAGGAAGTCATAAATAGGATTTATAAAGGGAAGCTTTAATATTGAATTCTGAGAGCCACATTTTATAGAACATGAATGCTGACCCACTGTAAAAGGATTTGCTGGAAATTTAATTTAGGCTCTATGGCTAAAAGGGCACCTTTGCAAACTTGCATTCGTATTCATTCACCTCGTGTTCTGTAAAGTTAGTTTCATCAATATCAAGTGGCATGTTTCAGTCTCCAAAGGCTGCCAAATAACACTCAGTACCCTTCTTAGCAGTTCAATACAGGGATTAAATAATCCTACACAGGCAGGTGGAAATACAGTGAAATGCTTTAGTTTTCTGTATTTCCTTCCATCTGTTTCAACACAGGCAGAAAAGTCATCAAAATAGTAATTAATATAAATACAGGAATCTAATAGCATTTCATAATTTCTTCTGCTGCTCCTTCTATTAAAATTATTCCTCTATCCCCGTCATCTTAGCACTTTTTGTAATTAATACTTTATTAATTATAATTATTAATAAGATGAGTCTGCATAGCTGTATATTACTCAATATTTTCTAAATATCTTCTGTTCAGAATTTAGGCTAATACTGTTTTGATTTAACCAAGTTTCATGTAAATGGATAGTAATACCCTAACAACTAACATGCACCTGAGCATATGTAAAACTTACCAGTTTTTGTTCACCTATGTAAAATATTTATATAAAGATATTATTTGGGGAGAAGTGTTAATACTCTCTCTAGTTTCCTGAGCATCATTTGACTTTATAACCTTTTCTCCTGCATTAATGTACACCCTCATTGAAGAGTTTGCATGAGAGGAGAAAGCTGAGGCTCAATGGCTGGATAAGATCTGCTATTTCATCCCTTGGTGTTGATGCAAATTCAGCTTGAGTGGATGACAAATGATGTTCATTACAGTTTGGTGACTCTGCTGTTTTCTTAAAAAATGTTCATCAGTTTGTACACCTTCCCAAATAGCTCCACACTTAGATGTGCCTTTTTTTTAGAAGCTCATGTAGGGAGTCCCTGGTCTGAATGTTACTTAGGTAGGAAGAAGCCCTTTTTCCCATCCAGCTGAGGCCCAGTGTGGTGTGGAGAGTGTTTGCCCTCTGTCTCTATTACAGTCCAGTGAGATCCATTAGCAGGACATTCAGGGCTGCTTGTGCTGCATCTGTGTCTGCTGTGATAGTTCTGTGGATAAACAGCTCTTTCTTCATGGCTCTCAAAACAATCTGCTCATTTAAGAACAGAGAAGGAAAAGTTAAAAGTATATTCAACTTGAATGTAGGGATTTAAAAAAGAAAAAAGAAATGTGCTAGTAAGATTTGAAGTACTTGAAGAAATCTTTTAAGAAATCAGATCTTCTGAGCTAACCTCTTTTATTTAACTGTATTTTCTGTTGCTAAGTTTCATTGATCTTTTAGCCTTGATTGGAAGTGACAGGATTTAGTTTTTATTGATCTGCTTTCCTTTGCTTGAAACAGCTTTATTTATGTTAAAGCATGTCCCCCATACCTATTTGCTTAATGATAAGTGTCCTGTTCTCTGCATGTGTGAGTGACTGCTGAGAGAGGTAATTGCATAATTTGTTCTAATTTTTTTTTATTTAAGGGTAAACTGAAAATGTACCAAATCACTTTAGTGCTTTTCACGTTCAAAGGGAATTAGTGTATTATGCTTTTCAAGTACTGTGAAAAGTCTTTTTGTGGCTGCATTCATTAATATAATTATCAAAAATACATTCTAATAGGCTGTTTTGTCAAGCTTGGTGGGCTCTCCAAATGATCTCCTCTCAAAAGCAAACTGTTAGAATATCTGCACAAAAAACTCAAACAAGTGACAAGGTGGGGCTCTGCTGGGGCAGGCGAGATGGCGAGAGGTGACACTTTGCACTGCTGAAATGGGAAAACCCAGAAACCAGCTATACAAATTCAGTGAGGGAAAAAAGACAACTCCCAGAACTGGAAAGCTGCCCCTTTTTGTGAAATTACGGTTTTATTACTCCTGCCTGCCCACATCCATATGGGGATGCAGGGAATGGCATGGGGTGAGCCCTGGTTCAGTTCCTGGAAGATGCCAATTCTGAGTGTCATTGTCAGCTGCTGTGGTGGGAAGGGATTATACTTTAAAGGATTTAAATTAAAGGTTTACTCTCCAAGTTAGAACAAAGTCTTACTTAGGATGATTTCTGGCTAGGTGGTATTTGTTCTCTTTTTTTCATAAATGTATTTATTTGTTCTTTCAATCAACAGAAATGTTCCAGGCAGTTTAATGGTTCATAATAACAAAACATTTTACTAGAAATCCAACTTGCTGCAGTGTCAATGAAATAGCTTCATAATCCCTAAACACAGGGTCTTCTAGCCATCCTTCGAAAACAATTACAAAAACAGGAGACCAGTGTCTTCCATCCCCATAGGATAAACTCTCAGTCCCAGATTTGTGGTCTTTTCCTGTGACTGCCCACCCCAGACATCCAAAGCTGGGGACTGTCGGACCATGCGCCACTGCTGCCCTCCAATATGAAGATCTCAGAGATAGACAGTTAATTTCCGTGGTGGATGGACAGGGCTAAATCCTGTGCACACCAGTTATGTGGGTTTTTTTTTTAAATGTAATGCCTGTAATAGTAGTGAATAATGCTTTGTCTAACCATTTCTGACAGAGTTTTCAGTCTGTTTTATCATTTCAGCTTTGGTATAACACTGCCAATGTATGACTCATTACAAGGAATGAAATAATTAATGGCCTGGGCTTTTGTTTTGACCTGAAGTTTGGTAACTATTAAAATTACCAGATTTGCTCCCTGAACGCATCATCATCTTGCAGACTTTCCCCCGCCATGTGATAATGCTTCTGCAGGTCTCTAGTGCCATCATGGAGCAGGCTGGGAAGGGAGCTGTGTGGCTGATCTTCCATTCCAAAGAACAGCCCTGGTGTTGCAGTGTGGAATTACCCTTCCTGGGACCATGTCCTGGTCCCCTTCTTTGTCACGAGTTGAAAATTCCTGTCTAGAACTTGCATACTTGCGTTAAATTGCCAGAGTAAAAAGGGGCATGGGTGAATTCATACAGGCAACCCAGGAACATACAGGATACCAATAGCCTCTGGTGTGTGGGGTGGGTCTCTCTATCTCCTCCCAAAGGAGAGAGAAGAGGGAGGAATCACCTATCACCCTGTTTTTTAGCCTGGGCGTTGTGTTTAGCCAAGCCATCCTTTGAATTCACTCAAAGGTATCACATTCATGCAGGTATTTCTGGTATGAAATTGCAGCTGAAGTGATTACTTGGAGGAATCTTAGATTCTGCATGTTCTTTTTTCTGGAATGTCCAGCTCATGATTACCTGTAGGCGTGTAATTATTTAACTTAATTCTTCCAAGACATTATAAATAATAGCACTAATTTATATGTGGACATTTGTATATTATATGGCAGTGTAGGCAGCCAAGACCTGACGCAGCTGTAACCATTAACCTGCAATGGTCCTACTTAAATTGTAGTGAAGAGCCAGACAGACTTGTCCATAATTGCTCTGGTTTGTGTCTTCTGTTAAAAAACAAAAACCCTACTAATAACTTCAGGGCTGTTTGGTCTTTTGTAGGCGGCTTCACTCCAACTTCCTGCACTGCGACTGCCACCTGGCCTGGCTGTCTGACTGGCTGCGGCAGCGGCGCACTATCGGGCAGTTCACCTTCTGCTTGGCACCTGTAAACCTGCGGGGTTTTCTCGTGGCGGAGGTTCAGAAGAAGGACTTTGTCTGCTCTGGTAATGATGCCAATTATTCATTTATCTATCAGCCGATGGTCTTATATTGATATTCACATAAAAACAGTGAGCGGAAAATTATGATGTTGGGTTTGAATGCCATTCTGTAGCAGTCCTGTTTGTTTTTATCGTTGTTAAACTGCATGGGAGTAGATCAAATTGTTAATTTTTCCATTTTTATAAGAATTATTGGATTCCAGTTAACATTTCAGTTCTCAAATTATTTTTTTCTAGTTTAGCATTGCCAACGATATCAACATAAGAAATCAGTTAAGTGTGGATAATTTGGTATTTCTCGAGGAAAAAGCTCTACAGCAGACTGGAATACGAAAGAAAGGAAATAGAAAATGCTAATCTGAGTCTGTTGGGAAATGATTGTACTGTAGAACAGGAGGAGCAGATTTTATCCCGAGGACTGAAACAGGATTCTTAGGGCACCAATGCACTTCACTGTTCTACAGGTTTCCACACTGATAAATGAGGCTGATGATACACAACCAACTCACAAACCATGTATCTATACACTGGGCCTGTTCATCATGTCTCTGGAACTGCACTTGGCTCTTTTGTGATAGAAATGCATTTTCTTAAAAGAAGAAGAAAAAGAAAGAAAAAAAAGAGAGAGAAAAATAGTAAAAATGGAAAAAGACAAAGAAATCTCTGAATTTGGCTGAAAGACAGAGATCTGGCAGAGGAGAGACATGGCAGTGTGTGTGCTCTGGGAAAAAAGGGGGTTACCAGACACAAGTTTGGAGATAGTTTCGCAGGCCAAATGGTAAGTAACCCAGGGAGTTTGTTATGAAGTGGATGTGAGTCCTAATCTTTATAGACTGTGAGTCTTGCGGCCTTTTGTTCTTTATCTCTCTCAGCCTATGAGCCCTAAAGCTTTATTCTCTTGGTACATGTATTGACTGATGGAAATACAGCACAAGTGCTTGTGCTAGGAATGTTTTTAGGAATGCCTTTTTTCTGTAGTTTCATTTACATGTGACAAAGAAAGAGAGAATCAGTTGTAATTAGAGAAGAAGGGTTTGATCCCCTTAACTATATCATGGATGGTAAATTAATGCCCAGCCCTGGAGGTGTGCACAAAGTGTTATGGGCACATGCAAAATGAAATTCTGTACCAGTGATTTTTGTGACGTGATTTTCAAGAGTGCTAAGCGGCTTCTACACAGTTGGGGAGATTTGAGGATGCCCAGAATATCCGATAAGTTACATCAGAAGTTTAACTAAAAGAAAAGTTTAGAAATCTAACAGTTTTGGGAGAGGAAGGATAAAAGAAATGGATAAATTAATTAAGCTATTAGCAGAATCTAATTTTACCAGAGATGTAGCCACAGCATTTCTTTCTTACGAAATGAAGTTTCAGATGGGGCATGAGTTCAGCTATTTGGATTTATGATATAGTGAAGTGAAGGAAAAAGAGTTGTTCATATCAAGAGAGGAGATAATAATTGCTGAATGAGAAATGTAACATGGACAGAATTCATCTAAACTGAGTTTTCTGTACAGACTATGACTTCCAAAAGAGAAAAGGTTTTTAACAGTTGCCTGTTGGACTTAGGAAAATGTAAGAGAACTCTCAAGCTTGGCCTGCTTTTTATTAAAACATAAATTAATAAAAACTACAGGAAAGAAGCTTCTAGTGAGTCCATCAGCTGTATCCCCTAGCCCTCATTTGTGAACTGAAATATACTGAAAAAGAAATGCATTTGAAGGGCTCATTTTAGTGGAGGATTTAGCAGAGAACTCAGCTTAGTAGTTACTAGTTCCACAAAACCTACATGGACAGCTAGTTTAAAGAGGATATAAATCTTCCCTGCACCTTATTACAGTTCTTATTCCTGATTTTACAGCGTAATTTGTTCATGTTTGACTATGAAGTCAAATTAGGACAGGAGGTGAATAGTGAACTAAGCTTGTCTCTCTGCAAAGGAATTTTATACAATTTAAGCTTATATGAATCACTGTAACTAGCCTCAAGCTGGCAGTGAAAGCTGTTTTTGCATCACAGTTATGAAGAGCTGAAACACAATGTAGTGAACTACTCTGTTTAAGTATAGGCTCAGCATTTCAAGCACTTGTGTTTTTATGGTGGTGGGAATATCATCACAGCAAAAGGAAACCCTCCGCTGTAAAATGGGCTTCAGAGCACTCCAGTTCAAAACTTGTGCTGTGGCTTGCTTCAAAGCAGGAAGAGGAGAATCAAATAATTTAGGGAAAGAAGAAAAACATCCTTGCAAAACTGACTTCTGGTTGTTCTTTAAATCCTATGCAAAAATAGTTGTGGGTTTTTTAAAATAATTTTATGACAAATGTTCCTTTGGAAACAAATTTAGAATGCTACATACCAAGGAACGGCATAAGTTGGAAAAGAAAAAGTGAAACACTGGTAGAGAAGGGCCGTAACTGGAACCCAAATTGCTTGATTCCTTCTGGACACTGTGCTACCAGTCCTGTATTGTGATGTTCATAAGCATTAGGTGCAAAGTCTCTCAAGATAATGTTGCTAAAGTCAGAGTTATGTGCAGATATATCTGCGTAAACGGAGTCATACCTGTGTAAACTGAGAGTCAATGTTGCAAAACTGTTGTTCAACTTGTGCACATAAATTATAAAAATGCTAATTTCGATGGCACTCATAGGCAAATTGTGAGCAGTGGAAAAGATATTCCAGGTCTCAGTTGCTCATGCCCATCAGTGTTTGGCTCAGAACGGTAGGTAAATGTGTAGGATTAAATAGTGTGCAGTTGCCTGGAGAAAGGTTTGCAAATATGTCTAATTGGATTTGTGTTACTGAGGAGGCAGGGGAAAGGTCATTAGCAGAACTGAGCAGGGTTGGGATAGATGGCCCCTCGCCATCGGGAGAGAGCACTGAGTGCTGCTGGCAGTCCTGTCACCCACCAGAGCCTTCTGGCTGCATTCTTCAGCAAGCTGTCCCCTCCTCGTAGCAGAGACTCTCCTCCAGAGCCACCCCTGACAGAGCAGCCTTCCTGGGCCTTTGCCTTAGAGCCATCTGCTCCCAAAGAAATCTCCAATCAGAGTCTTCCTCCTGCACAGCCCCTTATTGAGCTCTGGGATGTGTTTGGTGAGACAGTCTCCTAGAAGACAGTATGTTGTAAAGGGAGAAATTGTGTGGCAGCAGTTGATGTGCTGCACATAGCATGAGGTATTTCTCCTCTCTCTCCACCGTAACCTTGCAATTCACTGCCACGTTGCCATGACAAGAGAAACAGTACACTAGGCAAAGACTTAATGTCATGTGAAATACTACCTGCACTCTGATCCTTGGGAACTGTTTATTTTTCTATTCCCTTAGCTAGCAGAGAAGCATCTGGGGGTGCTGGCTTATGCTTGGTACCTTTTAGAGCCTTCCAGTCTTTGCTTGGATCAAACCCAGCTTCCTTCCCATGTTCAGATGGTTTGCCGTTGAACTGGCCTCTATCTAACTCTGTCTCTCTGAAACACACTCTCTCGCTCTGCCTCTTTGTCTGTCTCTTGTCCTCGTCTGACCTCCTTAGGACAGTAAATTTATTTCATTTTCCTCTCATATAAGTTTTATTATGGCTCTTTGATTTTTCTTCTACCTGCTCTTTACTTATTGAAGTTTAAATTAATCTACATATCGATTGGCTATGTCAAGTCATAATGTGTTTTCTCACCTGCGTTAGCGTGGCTGTAAAGCTTTGCAAACTGAAAAAATGGCTTCATGAAGTGATACCGTCAGCAGCACCTTGGTCTTTGCAGTGCTCTGGACTGGACCCACTGGGTGACCCCATCTGGATTCTGTTACAATGATGAATGGTTCTGTTTTTCTTAAGTGTGTACATGAGAAAATAAATACACATCTGAACTACATACCGAAGAATAAAGCAGATGCATCCAGGAGCGTTGTATCTCATACTGGGATGTGTAGCACACTTCAGCCACTTCAGTCCTCAGCTCACTGCTGTCAGAACAGCCAAATGCCACCAGTTCTCAAACGGCTGCTGACGGAGGGGACTCTCTGGTAGATAAGCAGGCAGAGACTGTGGGTTGATTTCGGTGGGTGGTGGGAGGAAGTCTATTTTGCTCTTATGCTGTTGCTGCTGATTCTGAGGCAGTATGTTAGGACTTGGTGTTTACCCTGAAGATGCAGGTTGATACAGAATTGTTATAGTTTTGGCCAGTAGCTTGAGGTATTTTAGAGTGGACAGTGTTTACAATGGAGTATGAAGACTGGATGAGATTTCTTACACCAGAGATTTGGTATTTCTAACAATTAATGAATTTATGCTTTTCTCATGAAAGGACCACCAGATTCTACAAGCTTGACATTAATTTGGAGCTACTTTGTCCTGTATGTCTTGTGATACGCAGTTTAAATATAAAAAATGTGATTTTTAAGTACTTTTCTAAGATACTTTAATAATGAAACAAGCATTGTAGAGAAGGAAGTTGGGTCCATATGTCATTCTCTTTTCTGTTAGAAACCATTTTCTCTGATTCTTGGTCCTTAGTTCTCATTTAGAGGATCTACAAGAACCTGAGGAAAATGAAGATGCATAATTTGGATAAAATAACTTAAACTTCAGTCTGAAATTGATGCAAGAGTGAAATCATTGTCAAAGCCAAGTGTCTAGTGATTTTTGGCTAAATAAACTGATACTGATTTTAAGAAAACAATGGATTGATCCAAATTTTGGTTGAAGATCTAGAGTTTCTGATTCATACAGTGAGACTGCAGCTGAGGTATAATAAAGAGGAAAATACGTTAGGTTCCTGCTGCAGACTGGAAGCCCTAATGAGGAAGCAGATTTATTTGTTTAGGTGAGTTCAAACAGTCTTAAAACAAAGCTGTTATTCTCTGGCCCAGACCACAAAACTCAGTAGATTGTCTTGCTCCATTTTTCTCCTAATAACATCACAGCATATTTTTGAGGAGAAAACCAACGAGTAACTAATAAAATATCACTCCTCAAGCTTAGTATCTTAATGGGAACATTCAGAAGATGCCAAAGGAAAAGTGTGTGGGGAAAGGAACTCCCTCCATCTGCTCCTATTTAATAGACTGTGCCCTAGTATATCTGCATAACTAGCAGCAGGTCTGCTCCTTTCAACACGGGATGTGGAGATCCTGCCAGCATGGAAGATTGGTGCTCCCTGGAAACTAAAGATGGGGGAGGACTGATTGCTAGAGAGGCAGATTTTGCTAGTGCTGGGCAGTAGCAATGGCTCTTGAGGGAACAGAGCGGTTTCTCTCCATGCAGCCCATCCCAGTTCATGCAGAGAAGGGCTGCTGATGGCCCTCAGTATTAATGGTCACAGGAAGCTGGATAAACAACCTGGGAGGAGAGGGCCTTTTTCTCTGTGCACATGAATAGTCATTTTCTGCTGTGCGGGACATCTTCATTGTACAGCTGTTTTACTGCTTTTAGAAGCGAGCTTAACCATCTCATCTAACTTTGACCTCTTTCCAGAAGTGACCTGTGAGTCATATTAGACAAATAACATCTTTTTTTCTCACTGTTAAGTTGGTTCATGCTTTTCATGACCATCAACAGACCCAATAAATGTTCTTACAATGGAGTCTATGCAGGACTTCCACTGTTCTGTGACTTTTAAAGCCTTTTGGTAAAAATCGTGCTTTAAATTTGGTCTTAGAAAATTTTTGTGGAACCCTGATAGAATTTTTACCTCCTGTTATAATTTGCTACCACAAACTAACATTGACATCTAGTCTAAAGAAACATTTAAATACTGTGCATTTGTTAGTTGCTCCTCAAATGAAATCCTATAGGAGGTTTGGAGGGATACTAACTGCAGTTTATCAGAGTTTGTTTGGTTTTTGTTTCCATTAAATTTCTTATTACAAATTTAAGTTTACTCTATCACTAGCAGTTATGTTGTTTCATACTGTAAGAATCTACTTCTTGAATTGCTTCATATGTAAGATGCAACATATGGTGTCTTTTATTCGGGGGACCATCTTGCAAATCTGAGGGATAAATATGTATTTATTAAGGCCCTTAATATTTCTTTCAAGATTGAAGCTAAAAAGTGGCTTTAACTTACAGTAAATTTAGTTTTACTGTCTGAAAAGGATGTCTTACCTTGTCAGTATAATTACCTTTGTTCTGGAATTCTTGTTTTCACAAAGCAATACGTGTAGCTCTTCAGTGCTCATTTATTGGCGGCAGGTTGGGGTATAATTATTGAGCCATTGAGCTTTAGAACTGTTGCTGTAAGAATAATAATGTGATTAGTTTTTATGTTAATGTCCAGAATCAGTGGCTTGTTTTATTACCGGTAGGTTGGTGGTGGTTTGGTATGCATTGGGAACACGTGGTGGTGATCTGTCGTGCCTCGGATCAGTGCCACAGCCGTGTCCCCAGGGCTTCACAGAGAGCGGTGGCATTAAATGCCAAGGAACAGGGTTGACTTTGAGTATGTGGCCAAGCCTTTGTATGAAATCTGTGGACTTTTCTGTCCGATGCATGTATGTGATGGGCAACACATTTATGGATACTCAATTAATAAGAGTAATTAAAAAAAGCGTAGGGCTGCTTATAAAATGACGGCAGAGTTCCATAAATGAATGGGTGGTAAATAGAGTTGCACACAGTCGATATAAGGTTCACGTGAATTTCTGGTTGGTTGACAATGAAATTTAGCAATGTTATATTGCATTAAAACTGTGGCGGGTGGCCCGTGTCCGGCTGCCAGACGCCCACCCCGCTCTCCCTCCCCCTCCTCAGCAGGGCTGGGGAGACCCCGGGATCGGCTCCGACGCCTCCTCCCCCCCTCACTCACTGACTTTGCTGCTCAAAGGGCTGTTTCTCACACTTTTTTTCCTCACTCCTTACTGCCTAGCACCGTTTTGCCCTTTCTCAAATACACTATCACACTTCCCTGACAAGCCCCACTGTGCCTGCAGCAGGGCGGGGCTGCTGTGGAGCCGGACGGAACTGGCCAGAACCGGCTGAAACCGGCCGGAACCGGCAGTGGGCAGCCCCAGCCTCTCCTCGCAGAGCCCGCCTCTGGCAGCACCTGGCACCAACACCTCCTGCCAAAACTGAAGGGATCTCCTGGCGTTGGATTAATTCCTTCTAATTGCAGGCAAACGTGTTTAGGTCAGAAGATCCATAAGAATGTTATTCTCCAAGTTCCCGGTACCATACAGAGCTTGAATGTACCGGAGGTTTCTTGCGAAAGACCAGGGGCAGCAGCCTCAGCCTGTCCCAGGAGGAAGGCAAGAAAGGTTGCTATTGCCTTAGGGTGTCCTAAATGCCAAAGAATGTGGTCCAAGGGATTCTGAGGCACCTCTGGGAAGGGGACGATGCCTCATTCTTCAGTCCTTGCCCACTCATCTGTCAAAAAGCGTTTCCTCGCACCAGATCTGGCTGTTGGGTGAGCTTGTGACCAGGCAGCACCCCCGGCTGTCATTATCAGGAGGAATGTCCCATTCTGCCTGACATTCTCTCAATGGCTGTGTCACTCTGTAATGTTTCCCATTAAAGTGAATCCCATCCTCCTCCTTTTCCTGAGGAGACCAGCTCTTGTGCTGAGGCGGGGAAAGCCCGATGTCAGCTGCAGCAGGACTGGGTCAGGGGGCAAAGACAAATGTGCAACCAAACAAAATCAAGCTGTGTTTAAAATTCCTTTTCAAATACCAGCAAATCAAACCCCAGGGACTCAAAGCATAGTCTTAAACTATTCCTGTCCCTTCCATAACTTTATCAAACTTCATCGTGAAACAGTTCAGGTTCTTAAATGGATAACCTGTTTAGAAGGCCATTCCAGAGCTATACCCCTTCGTAGGCTTACAATCGATCATGACCATTATCCATCATTTAACTGTGTACAGGTGGTATCCTTTTGCTTAAATAATTTGTCTTCCTCTTCATTTTTATGCTTGAATATATTTATAAGTTCCCTGTATTATTTCTGGACCTATTTTTAAATGTCACTTCATATGAGCCTTACAGACTGCTAATACAAGTTGTGGAATGGGCTGTAGTGAGATTACTGTCTACAGATGCCATTTGAGCTACAGAAGCACTATGTCTTTTAAGACTTTCTAGTAACATTATTTTGTTAGCCTTCAGCCTGTTTTGGAAGAGCAAATAGTATACAAGCCCAGAGAACTAAATACACGCTAACAACCTTCTTTATGATGTAATAGTCAGTTAAGTTCTGGCTGCTTTGGGGAGAAAATGCCTGTGTTTACAAGGCTGGAGAAAGATGAGCAAAGACTGAGTGGGCAGAGGGCAGAGGAAACGTTCAAACTCTTACTTTTCAGTCCCTCCTATGGAAGATTTAAATGGAATCCATTTTCCTGAGAGAAAACAAACTTTGTCATAGTTTTGAAAGGACTTAGTTGTGTCAGAGATTCTGTTGCGGTTTCATTAATCCTCCAGCAGAACAAATCTACCTATTAGATCTCAGTTGTTACGAGTGAGCCGGCTTCTTTGTTCTACTTTATTTCGTTTGGAAGTATTCCATACAATTTTGGTGCTGATTGTTAAATAATTGCAATATTAGTGCTTTTAGGATAGGACAATGTGATGTAAGGTCTGATTTTCAGTGGTGTTAGTTCACTGATAGATTTTGAAACACATAAAGTAGGTTTTTGTAGAATAAAGTAGCCTCTGTTCATTATTCATTCAGACCTTCTCTTCAGTGTGATTGGATGTTTCCTTTTTTATTCCTCGGTATTTGTAAACCAATTGGTGTTGACTTTGCCTACGGAACGGTTGTGCCCCTGTGCCATGAATTTTTAACAGATAAATTTACTGCTTGGGAATGTTCAGCAAAACAGTGAACTTGAATCAAATAGTGAATATTCATGACTAGCAAATTTTTGCATACCATGAACTTGATGGTATTAACATCATCAATCAGGGGCTCAAATCACTAATAATAAGTACTTAATGCTGTGCTCAGCGAAAAGCTGTTGAACAACCATAGATGGAAATATTTGCATAAACCATTTGCTGCATATTCCTGTAGAATAAACACATTTGTACAGTTTTTTTCTCCACTAGTGGAATATTTGCCATCAATAAGGAGCGTTAACTGTGCAGCTAGTCAGTTGTGATTGACTTGCCCGTATCTCTCTGCAGGACTATGCACACTCGAGTGTATTTTAGTGCTGTGATGCAAACACCCATCAGCAGCAATACGTCTGCTTTAGGTATCTTTTTGAGATTGTATTATTGGGGGTCTAGGGAAAGTTGTAGCTCGTGTAGTAGTAATTGATTTCAGATGTCCCAGCATTGTAAGAAGTTCCAATGGCTGTGTAATTAAACCACAAAAGGTCATAATATATCCACAGATCTGCAATACTTGTAGTGTTTTGTTTATTGAGCAAGAATTTCACATCTGCTATACTTTAAATGATTTAAAACCACCAATGATTTTTAACTGGTAAATCCTGTAAGATTTTTTGTAAAATCCATTAATATTTTTAAAAAATAACTAACATTTTGCTGGTGGAGAAGAACTGCTGCAAAGGCAATTGGATAGGTGAGGAGGTAATAAAGCACACTACTTAGTGTGCCATAATTGGGTGTCAGTGCAAATGAGATTATTTAGTTTACTTAGTCATTGCAAAATTTATTTCAAATGCCTGTGACATTTAAACCGTTCATTTATACACCATAACAATTCTATTCTAATTGTAATATCAGTCTATTTGCTGCTCTTAAGAGGCGAGAGGCCAATGAGATACTCATTTGAAAAAAGCAGTTAATTTCTCTGTAAACTGCTGGGTCCTAAGTCTCTCCCCTGTCTCCTCTCTCCCCCTAACCTATAGTCTGAGACCATACAATAAAGTGATGCAGGCTAATGGCATGCCAGATATTAACTACCATAATCATTGAGGCTGTCATTCCACTACATCAGGCACAAAAAGCATAGTAATTTCTGTTAATCGTGTTCCTATCCTAGCTTCCACAATTTGTTAGTGTTGTTTTTTTATAGCAAAATGTATAATTGAGTTGATTTTTATCTCTTAGAGAAAAATACAATTAACATGGTGAACTAGTGCTGGTGTGTAACAGAAAAAATCTGAAACGACAAGATGACAGATAGTAAGAACTTCAGAAGGGAAGTAATATAAACGCAGCTGGCTTGTGTGTGGCCGTTTTCTTTTGTTGCATCCACGCCATAAGGACTCTACTGCACTTGTGAAGGATACGAACAGGAATCCTGAAATATTTTTGCTTTTCCCCTGTCTTTTCTTTTGAAGAAGTACTGGCAGCAAAAGGAAAAATCATTTGTGATTTCAAATAGCCTTCTCTGCTTTGACAGGGGGGTTGGACTAGATGATCTCTGAAGGTTCCTTCCAACCCCTACAGCTCTGTGATGCTCTAGAGGCTATATTGCATTGGGCCCTTCAACTTTCTGTATGCTTACGCTCTGCGTGCTTATGAAAATCATACCTAAATTTTAAGAACTTTAAATTCCATAGGCTACTTAGACTTGTTTTCTTGACCAGTCCTTTCTTTACCAGCTCTCTACAGCTATACAAACATTAAACTCTCTTGGATTTTTTTTGTCCTGTAATTCTATATATCTGCTATGGAGCTTACAGTAGATCCTCATTTAATTGAAACAGTTAAATCCAAATCAGATTTGAAATTCTGTGTATAGCATTATTCAAGAAAATTTTACCTTAACAGATGACTGTGAAGAGCTGATGGAATATGTGCTAGATGCCTGTTGGGTGTGCATGTGTAATACAGTATTTTGTTCTTTGCAAATTAAAAACATAAACAAAAGCATTTGATAATAATGTCAGCAATTTATGCACAAAGTCTTTTTATTTCATTAAAGTTGTCAGAAGTCTACAGTCTATATCTAGTTCTGCTTATGAAGAAGAAAGAAATTCACCAAATATGAAGGGCTGTATTCACCATGAAATCAAAAGTATTTTTACTCTAAGCACAAAGTGTCAGTCAGAAGTGGCAGGAGTACTGTGTATTTTGGGGCACTCAGAGAATTCAGGCTTATAATGAGGAATTAAGTTTATAAAAATGCTTCTTTTCCACCCTATTTTAAGTGAAATGAGAAAACTGATCACTTGTATGTGGAAAATAAAGAGTTCACACAAAGACAGCCTCTTTCTTTACTTTTTACTTTATATTCTTTCAGCATAAACTGTTATTTTTTCATCCCATTTTGGTTGCATCTGCACTAAGAATAAAGATATTATATTGCTTTCTCTCTCTATTTTGACATCAGGTATTTCCCTGGTTTACTAATTGGTTATTTGTTTTATTCACTAGCGATAAATCTAAACTCTGTTCACATAAAAGTTCCTCTTTTGTAGTGGAAAATCACAGGCAAATGGGTCTTGGTCCAAATTCAGGGTAAATAAAAGGACTGCTATTGGCTTTGGTCAACTATGTATCAGGTGTTTGTTTGGAGAGGTCCGAAAAGCTTAGTGGGCAGCATGCATGGTGTTCTGACTTACCTTTTGGCCTTTCCATTCAAAAAGTTGCTGCAAAGTTCCATGATATTTAACTGTAGTATGATATTAATTATCACTTTGTTACTGTTGCAGCCTGCTTTTTGTTGAAGATAGACTGGTGTTTCTGTCTTTTCTCTCTCTATTCAGAGCACTTTATGTAATAACCTCCTTTCAAACCATTTCTTTAGTGTAAAGCACTCTACAATACTGCATCACTCAAAACATGGAGGTGATGAGCTGAGTTCCACTGAATCTTCTATTGTTGATTTAGTTGCAGTAGAGTCAGTAACAGGCTCTTAAAACTCCAACTGCAATATGTCAGTTTTTTTGATGTTGTGCCATAATGAAAAGGGAGTGTATTAGCCCTTCTCTAACCCACAGTGGTATTTTGTAGTGTTATAACTGTGCAAAATGCATTTTCCCCTTGCTACAAAGCACATCAGACATGTGATGATATAGGTTGCATGGAAGATTTGACCTCGCTGCCAACTTTCCTTTTGCCTCCCAGAGAGCAGGGATTGCTCTAAAGTGTTTCTTCCCAGAGAGCAGGGATTGCTCTAAAGTGTTTCTTCCCAGTTTGATAATTTCTCCCTCACAATAGCTTCTTTGCACTTCCCTCACTCTTCATTTTGTTTTGAGCATTGCACCACAATGTAGGCAGACAAAGAGAAAATGTAAAACCTAGGTGATCAGGTTGTAAGAACAAAGCTATTCTCATGCAAAGGTAATAGAGGCCTGTTTGCATTTTTGAGGCAATATAAACTTATTTTTGTAAGTATTGACAGTTAAAGTCAGCCCGTTGAAGTTTTCGGCTGACATCTTTTCAAACTGTATCTGCCCTTCAAAACAATGATTTTAGAGGTGCCACTGAGTGTCTTCCTGATGTTGACTTTTCATTGCTGTTAAAAGTCTTTGAAAACAGGAACATATGTAGGCTTGCTATACGAGTTGACTTTGTTGTGCCTACTTAAGGGCTAAACCAGAGGGTATGTAGCATAAATCAAGAGAGAAAGTTTATAAGACTGTTCCATTGTTATAAAATTTTAATTGTCATAATTACATTGGATTACAAATTGATGCAAACAAATATTTTTGTCACCTGCAGTTAAAATTTATGAAAGTATCAATCATGGGTCTTTTCCAAGACAAACCCCAAGAATGTACAGCTTTGTGTATAGTTTTCTGTGTTTTCACATGTATTTGTAATTTGACACTTATGATGTTTTAATTTTTCCAACCAAAAGTCAAATTTTTCCAACCAAGTATGTTTTGTGATTATAATTTACTGTAATCTAGATAAATACCAGTTTTTCCTGTTTCTATTATGGTTTTGTAACTTCTTGCCAACACAAGCCTTCGCATTCAGTCCTCTGTGTCTGGTCAAAAAGATACTTGATGTTTCTTGTGTCACATACACTTTGGAAATATGACTCATCATAAATAAGTCAACACCTGCTACATCTTGATAACCTCAATTAGTATAGCAAATCTGTGCTCCTTTATCTGTGTCTAAGTGTATGTATATATAAAAATTTTAAACGTAAGAATCATAACTGTTTGAGTAAAATTGACATAATTGCTGCAGTCTTGAAAAAAACTTAATAACAATTAAATGCAAATCTGATGGATTGACTAGAATGTATCTAGAGTAACATCCTCATGCTCAAGCTTTGCTCTGTAGCTTCTTGTCTTTTAGTGGAATTGTTAGATTAAGAAAGGATTTGAAGGTTTGAACTTGCTTTTTTCTAAATTCTTTTGTGTTTCCATTAACTGCACTGTCTAATCTTGAAAAAATTAGCTTTATATTTCCAGTCTTTATGCCGTAACAGGTTACCTCATTTCAAAAACATAAGTCATTGTTGATGACGGTCTTCTCTCAGTATGTAAAAATACTCAAGGAGTGTTTGTGTAATGGAAACTTCTAGGCAAAGATAACTTTTGGAAACACTACTTGATCTTAAGGATTATATTTTAAATCTTTGAATAAATAGATATGGCTGATCATGGAGGTGACCAAAGAAGTGTTCATGAGGGAAAGAGATTGACAGAGTGGAGACTGAGGAAGAATAAGAACACAGTAATCTTCTACACGTTTTCTCTGCCGTTGATTTGTAGCGCATTATATTCACTGAATCCAAATAAATTACTACTTAATATAGTAAAAGAATATGGAAAAATCTGAGGCTGATGTATTTTGTTGTTAAAATCTCAGGGATAATTTTTCAAAACTAACGTTTAATGTTTTCATTGTGTCTCAGGTTCCCAGTCCGAAGCTTCATCGTGCAGTGCCAGTTCCATCACTTGCCCATCTGCCTGCACCTGCAGCAACAATGTGGTGGATTGTCGAGGAAGAAGCTTAACAGAAATTCCAGCTAACCTACCAGAGGACATTTGGGAAATGTAAGTGCCAATGTAATCCACCGTTCTTTTCCATGTCTCTCTGTTTTTAGTAGCCTCCTGTGTAGAAGAAAGGCAGATGTTTTGAAAATGTTCTGAGCACTTATCAGGTATATCGTAGTTGTCCTCTTTGCTTTTGTTCTTTTGATCTAATAGGTCAAACCATTCTTTAATGTAAATTAAGATATTGTTTGAAGTTGCCCTACCCCAAAGCAAGATGAAGTTCTTGGTGTATTATGTTCAGATTGTGTTTACGTCTCATAAATCTGGAATCACAGTTCTAGAGTCAGAAAAAGGAAATACACTGTCCTTTTCTTTCTTTTTTTTTTTTTTTAATTAAATTGTTTTATTTTTAGTTAGTGAATTCCCCAAGAGATGGAGGGATTTCTTGTTAGTTTGGCAGGATGCATGTGTAATGAAGTGAAGCATGACATCAGAACACACTGACCTTGCTGATTTTGCCTTCTGTTTCTTGTCTTCCACATTTTGTAATTCCCAATTCTTTAACACTTTTGTCACTTTTTCTGTGTTGTGAAATCAGATGGTGGTTGTACAGACTTGTTTGTCTTTACTACCTTTAGGAATTGTAATCACCTATTTTTGTGTTCATGACTTCATACTACTGTGGTCCTGAAATGCTGTTACATTAAACCAAGTTGCTTTTGGCTTGGCCGTAGGGAATGCAGATCAGGTCTTTTCCTATAGAGGTACTTGTTGTACAGAGGTTACTGACATCCAGCCGGCTTTTACAGTCTGCATCGTATGGATTCAAATATTTGTATAGTCTCTGGACCTCATTCAGCTTCTCATTGCTGTAGAAATACTGCTAAATAGCAGAATTCACTAGGATAAAGCATAAGTTGAATTGCTTATGTGTAGCCTGGCCCACTGATACATCAGGAATGTGACAGTTATGGCCAATGAAGATGCTGTGCTATATTGTTTGCTGGTGATCTGCTCTACACCACCAGTCCTCTAAGTCACTTTACCAGTTGCTTTTATCATTTAAGGTTCACCTTATATTTCTTTGGATTGCTGTCTCAGCACAACAGTTTAAAGGTAACTTATGCTTGATTGTGCATCTCCATGGAAGAGGTATATTAGAAATTAAAAAATTAGGTCAGTAAATGCAAAGAATAGACAACAGCTTAAAATTAACATTCTTGAGAATCTATCTAGAGTGTGTAAAAACGTTTACAGGTAATACAAACTCTTACACAAGCTGTTCTGAATTCCCATTACCTGCTTGCTCGCCTTCTGACAAAGTTCAGAATGTATTGGTTGTGTTCATTTCCAGTATACCATGGCAAGCAAAATAGGCGTGTAGAACTTGTTTTTCTGTGCATGAAAGTCGGTTAAAATTATCCTGAAAAAATAAATCGTGTGTGGCATACTAAGAGTATTCAGTGCTTAGTCCTGTCTCCAATTCTGTCAGATGGAGTACAATTTTTTGAGAGTGGCTGGAACGGTTCAATAATAAGAGACGGAGGATGAAATTGGTTCGGACTTGCTCACAAATTAGTGTTGAGCTAGGAGAATTTTAAAATTTTATTTTACAGTATTGAAAATGCTAGCAGAAATCAGACAATCTTTGTGGCTCCATGCCAGAGTCACACAGAGAGCAGTATCTGCAGGAAGACTGAGATTGGTGCGCGCCGGCACTCTCCTGACAGTGCAGTGCACCTCGCTGTGAGAAAGCAAGTGAAAATGTTCACCTTTGGTGTGGTTATAATAGCATCGAGTACCCTGTAACTTGTCGTAAAAGCAACTTAGAAGATCTTCTTAGGAGAGCAGAAAGTGAAGGAAGACTTGGAGAGCCTTTAAGTTAGATGATGAGGTAGCAAGTCAAGATGCATATAGCATTTTAAGAAACTTTCCTAACCTGGAGTTTATAAACCTTCTAGATCTATAGAACAGCACATAAAGTTCTTAGCACACCATTTAACGATTTAGATCTGTCATACTTCTTGCATTTTAGGCAGTACTTATTTGAGTTTTTGTCTGTAGATCCTTTGCAATTCACAGTAGTTTTGCAGAACTTCAGAGTGTAGCCCTCATGGAAACATTTATTGCTCACTTTCTGTGGGAACCAATCCTGTGAAGATTTCATTTTTATGGAATATATTAAGAAATTTAAGTAGTTCTATCCATTTCCAATGAGGGTGGTGGAACACTGGAACAGGTTGCCCAGAGAGGTGATAGATGCCCCATCCCTGGAAGCATTCAAGGTCAGGTTGGACGAAGCTCTGAGCAACCTGATCGAGTTGAAGATGTCCCTGTCCATTGGAGGGGGATTGGACTAGATGGCCTTTAAAGGTCCCTTCCAACCCAAATTATTCTGTGATTTTATCAGAGTAAGTCTTAGCAAGTGACATTGCTTACATACTGATTTTCCTACTGGTAAAATGGTGTTTTCATTTTGTAAAAATACTAGTGAAAAAGAGCAGTTAAGCTTATATCCAAGGGCAAAGTATGACATATACTCACACAGAGTAAAAGATATAGTCACATACAAAATGTTTCTGGAAAGATGGAAGAAGCTGCCACAGTGTTTTCCCAGAAAAGTCCTGACATAAATTCTTTTGACCAAGTCATACTGCTCAGAAATTCAGTTTGTCTGAGGCTGCTCTGGGCTTATTCAATATAAAATCCATCCAGAGGTCTGGTTCCAGCTACACATGGAATAATGAGTGTCTTTTGATTCGATATGATAGGCAGAATAATACTCTCTTGCTGTAATGTTATAGCAACGGGGCCAAGTAAATTCTCTCTACATGCTGCAACGCACATCTCTCACTCTCACACAGCAATACTGCTGGTTTTTTCCCTTTGGATTTATCTCCCACGGCTGGCATTTGGTCAGACCCTTTGTATAAAAGGTGGCAATGTAGTGGTGCTGCCTGAACACTTCTTTCTGGACTCTGTAATCCTGTGGTCTGATCCTCATCATGTTTGAGGGATCTTCATCTTACTAGCAATGAGATTCCTCCTATGGAATATGGGGTACCGAGGTACTGACAAACTACGTGGCTGGGTTGCTATTAGATAGAATCCTAAGGGATATTACTTGAAATGGTGTATTTTTTTATTCAGCCATTTCTATCTAGCATTGTAAATACTCATTTCAGTAAAGTACATTTCCCCCTATAGACTGTCATCCATTCATAATATTTATATGATAGTATTAAAATGCTGTGCATTCCTCAGTTCCACTTGGAGCATTTCCAAGTTCCTTTGCTTGGTTATTAGTTGCATTCAGTTACAGCTTTCTAGTTCTTTTATTTCCCCTTAACTCAGTATTTCTTTGTAAGCCAAATTGTATCCGGTAAGAACCCTTGACTAACAAACTGTTGTACAAAAAAATGAAACACACAGCTGTTACTCTAACATGGTTATTAAAGGTGACCTACATTTCACTCTGTGTTTCGGTATTAATTAAAGATCTTTTACTCAGCCTTCCTGCCTTTCTTCATTAACATGGGTAGGCAGAGCCTTCTCTGACAAAGCTGCCAACAAGTCCTAAATTTGTTTTTGTTGATAAAAACCTATCAGAAAACAGGCAACTTTCTTGTCATGGAACATAAATCAAGTATCTTATGACACTAATTTTCCATTGCTGCTGACCTCTGCCACATGGGACTTAGAAGTCTGTTATGTTACTCTATTACACCTCTCCCCGAGGTGCATTATCCTGAAGGCCCTCATTGCAACAATGTTTATTATTAAATAAAGGAATTTAGGAAAGCTAGAAATCTGTATCCCAGCCTTGCTTTTTCATAATTTCATAAAATAGGTAGTGAGAGTGTACAGAATACAATTCATTTTTTTTTATAAAGCTTCTTGTTCAGTAGGGGACTGACATCAGCAGCCAAATTGACTGAGGAAAAATGAGTTACAAGAAATTGAAGCTGAGGAATACAGACTGTGTGTTGAATGTTATAAAAGATTCTCTGCTTACAAAGTGGTTCTCTTGTGTTTTATAGAGGCGAAATGAACAGTGTATGTTATAGAGAAACACATGAGAATAAACACAGAAGAGTTTTGCATGAATACTTGGATGAAAACAAAAGTCATTAAGCACCTGGAGGCATTTACTGAAAAAGAAATACCAAAACAAATACGGCTTGATGGTTTGCTGGTAAATGAACAATATAGTCATTTCACTACATTAGAACAGCATCTACAATAAAAGGAGACGTTTGCATGTGTTTAGAACGAGTGAGAGAAATCGCATGCAAGATAAATAGGGAACATAGTGTGAATGTAGAATGGACTTGACCTTGGAGGGATATAGGGAGGCAGGGATGACCTAGAAACTAGTAGGAGGCAAAGTCTCCAAAGAACCTGTTTTGCTGATCAGACTTGATTGCAACCTCGCAACCAATGCCTGTCAGGCTGAGTGACAGCTCAGCCCATAAAGGCAGAAAAGCTGGGGTATGGTAGAGACCTGTTAAATGCGAAGCTACCAGCTGTGCCTACGAGAGTCACTACCCTGCAGCTTGTGGGAGCCTGGAAGGCTGTTGCGAGAAGCATGCTTGCCGCAACAGCGGGTTTCACTCAGCATGTGGCCTGGGCTGTTGTTGGCTCAGGACGTTGGGCTGGATGGATCTGAGCTCTGGCGCTGTCTGCCCATTCTCAGTCATTAGTGTTTGGCTGGTTTTATGCCAGGGAAAGGACAGCTTTCCTGCACTTGCAAATGCGTGGCCCTGGGAGTAATGGCATTGCTAGCCCTGTCTGTTATCTTTCAAACAGTATTTGCTTCAGTGTGCTGCCTGCCAGGTTTGTTTGATGGAGAGTGATCAGTAACTCCCTATTAATTTTTTCCCCACCTCACTAGACTTTTTCTTTGCCCCTTCTTTAGACTGATGTTTTCGTGCTGTTTGCCTACTCAGACTGATCTATTTCTTTTTCCTTCTTTTTTTTATTTTTATCATCACTGCAAACAAGGCTGTATTTTAGGATATTAATTCATGACAGCTTTTGTCTGAGAATTTTGTACAACTTAAAAGAGTAGTACAGGAACTACTACTTGTGCCTTTGTGTTTCTTAAATGTTTGTGTAAGACCTTTCCGAGTGAAAGCAGGGAACAGCCCCCCAAAGGCTGGCCCTCCTGCTGCTGCCTGGTCCAGAGCGCATGGTGGAGGGTGCTCACGCTGTGGTCCCCAGCGGCAGGCTGGCTCCTGGGCTGCTGGAGCAGCAACCACTGGAGCCAGCACTGGCATTGGGCACTGCTTCTCTGAAACATCTTCAGGTTGTGTAAAACAAGGATTTGAGTAATAGCTAGTGCTAAGGGCTGGATTGTGGGCTGGGACAGACACTTGGGAGAATAAAGGCTAGCTTGGCCCAGTAGGGAAATTGCTGAGAAAAGAAGACTGAACTCAAATGAGGAAACAGCAAAACATGTGGTGAGAAAGATTAGGAACAAAGGAAGTCAAGACAGGTTGATAAAAGTGCTGTGAGTCTGAGAAAGTGAGGAGTATTTATAGATAAGGCCTAGGACACCAGCTCTGCTGGGTGGGCTTTGGGGATGTGGCAGGAGGGCTGGGACACTGAGTGCCATGGATGGTGACTGGGCAGGCTGCGGGGCCAGGACAGAGTGACGCAGGTGAAGATGAAGCTGAGGAGCCTCTTCCCACCAGAAAACACACCTATCTTGCGGAGCCCTCCTGCCTTATCACCATGTATTTGAGAAACCCAACAACAATTTGTGTAGCTTTGTCCCTGCGTTCTAGCAACCATCTACAGAGAGATTAGCTATTGGACCGCACAGGGGTTTACTGTTTTAACTGCTGCTCTTCCAGTTCGACATCAACGCAGAGGTCTGGGAGGTGTACTTCTGTTACACGTGAGTTTCCTTGTGAAGGAATCAGTTATTTCAGCTTTTGGTTTTGAATCCACTAACTTAAATAGATTATTAAAAAAAAAATAGAAAATGCCAAAGTTAGTGTTTGTAGCTGTAGTCTTTATTCAGTGCTTTTGTATATATTTGTTGTTGTACGCACTTTAATTACAGCTTAGTCTTAGTCCTGTGCCGCTGTTAAAAGACTGGATACGTTTCTTGTTGTCTAGGAATGCATCAGGGTTGTGTAGTGAGGGAGCCTGTGTATGTAGGATCTGTTTATTTGTTGCAGAAACAGGAAAATTCTAAAATGGGGACCATGGGGAAGATAATCTCGTGAATGCTGTTCAGAGAATTGTGTTGTACCTCTTCTTGCTAGTGGTTTTATTAATCGATTCTGGGCAAGTGACTTGCACAAACTTTTCATGGGTGGTCACTAGTGATGTAATCCTCAGTTTCTGTCTGACTCAGCTGAGATATTCAGAAGTGCTGAGGACTCACAGCTGCAGCAAAAGTCAATAGGAGCTGTGCTTTGAACACGTTGTGCTGTGCGACGCTAATTACTTTGAAAAGCCAAGTCCCAGTCATCTGCAGACTTATAAATCAAACTCCAGAATCTAAAGTATATCCTTAGATCTTGAAACTGATCTCAAGTTTCAGACCTGTACTTTTTCATATCAAGCTTGCTTTATCACTTAAGCTTTACAACAGTCTCTGTCTGGGGAGATTAAGAGAAATATAATTGTATAAAACAAGAGTAAAACTGGATAGGATGTATCTGAATCAGAAATGAGGACCTTTTGTTTAAATGCTGATGTAATTGCTCCAGGTAGAGTAAAGAGGCTGACAGTCCCTCAAGGAAAAGTGCTGCTTAGGCACCTGTATCTGGTGAGGTAGTAACCAGAGCTTCCCATCTGGCTTCTGAGCAGAGTAAAATAGGATGGCAGCCCTTCTACCAGCATCTAGGTTTGGCTTAAGGTCAGTTTTGAGTCACTTGTTCTATGTAGGTTTATCATTCTCACTATTGATAGCTGAATTGATGACTGATATTTTTGTAGGTATAAGTAGTGCTTGATTTCAGTGCATAATTTCTACTCCTAGGAAAAATGTTAGAGTTTGAGCACTAAGGAAAAATCTAATGCACTTAACTATTGGTTTTCTTATGGTTCTGTCAAAACAAAAACAAACCTATTTTTCTGCAAGAGAATCGCTTTGAAAGGTGAGGTGCTACTTGTTTCACCCTTAATTAATGCTTTTCTGACAAATTAATTATTTAGAGAACTGCTGTCATGAGGGTACCACTGTGTTGGGCAGTGTTGCAAACAGATCTGTAGATAGATGAATTTGAGGCTTTTATTGCTTCGATGATTCTCTTGGGAAGAAATTACCTTCTCTGCTCTTTAGTAACTGTAGGAGTGTGTATTATAGGAGAGCTGGGACTTCAGTTATCAATCTTGATGCAGCTTTTGTGATTTGAGGAAGGTGATCAACAAATTCTGGGCATTTAAATTACTGGTATGTTCAAAATCAATTTTCTACCAATTAAAATAAAGTCAGAAAAGCTATTATAACAAGATTGAGCACTGGAAACTACTTATTGTAATAAAATTAATTTTTCTTACATAAATTATAAATTAACTGCGCCATAACAATTTCATGTATATTAACAATTGGCTTGGAAGTTTTCAGCTTCTTAAAGGCAAGAGTTTTTTCTTTTTTCAAGAACATAAGTGTGTAGAATCTATAAACTTTGGGGATAGAGGAATGACAGTTCTGCATTTAGCATTGTTCTTCCTCCTAAAAGAAAATTATAATAATTTTCCAAGGCTTCCAGTAAATACCGTAGCTAAAGCCAGCATAGTATTTTTGAACACTATAATAAATGTTCCATAATTGCCTCTGGTGGCAAGTTTTCTGGCTAGGGAATCAGGTTGGCTCCTGTAGTTGAATCTTATAATACGATTTTCATTCACTGCCGTAAATTGGCTCTGGACAGCTTCACATGTCAAATTTGACTACTATTTTCTGGATCCCACTAGGCAAATTGTTTCATTCACTCCTTGCATCCATCATAAAAAAGAGGTTTCCATTGTCAGGCCAAAAATATGTAGAAAATCTTCTATTCTGTGAGGGTTAAGACAAAAAAATAATAAAGAAAACATTTTTAGATTGAGAAGCAGTAGAGAAAGTATATATATGGGAAACGTCAAAAATAAGTGTGTTTTCTGTGCAGAGACAGAGTAAGGAAAACAGGAAGCTATGTATCAGTTTTAGAAATAAGAAGTAATGGCAGGGAGTTTCTGCTCTAAGATAAAGGCAGGATTTATTTCTTATATCTTTACTTTCATTTGTAAAATTAAGTGTAACCAATGTCATCTGTAGGCATAAGAAGATGTTTTTGTTTTCATAAATCTGGATTTCATACACATGATAATTTTCATTTTGACTCATTTTTTACTTTCTCTCCTGTTTGTAATTGTGAGATTTCTTTAAAAAAACAAAAATTTTGTGGAGGTGAATTTCACTCAGGCAGGCTGTGTAGGAGTTAGGAACCTTATGAGGTTTGCAGGATTGGGGTTGTTGGGTTTTTTTGGTTTGGGTTTTTTTTGTGTGTGTTCTTTTTTTCCCAGAGACAGTCCAGCAGCGATATAAATTTAGTTTTATTAATAAAAATGAATGGTGTGAACAAAAAGGTATATATCTTTTTATCTAATACAGACGTCACTCAAAAGCTTCTGTGTTGCCAAGCAAAATGAGGACGTTGTAATCTATAATGAGTATATAACTCCTGAAAGCTGATTATGAAAGTGTAGAAGGAAACACAGGAAATAAAATAAAGCGCATAAAATCATAACTTCAAAGTAAAATACACTAATAATTTTTTTCCTGAGAAACGCTAATTGCCTTTTGACTTATATGTGTTCTGTTTATTTTATTTTATAAAAAAATTAGGTAAATACAAAGAATTTGAGGAATGTTTATATTCAAATGGCAGAATCTGTTTTGTTGACAAAATATTACAGGTGGCAGAACTTCAACTACCAGAAGGCTCTTTAATTTTCTTACTTATTTCTTGTGGTTTACCTTTTCCTTTTCAGTATTTCTAAATGTGTACTAAATAGAGGTGTTACGGAATGTATGGAGCGCTTCACAATAAGTCAGATTATAGATTAAACGAGTACTTTTTGCCTTCCTCTGTTTGCTGCTTTCATTTCCACTAAGTCTAAAAATATATTTTTGTGTTATAACTTGACAAATATAATGCAAACCATCTTGAAATCCTCAGATCCCTGAGCTAGTTATTGCATTGTTAGAAAATTTGGAAAGTGATCTGGGCTGGAAGTTTCTTGAAGTAATTGGAAGTCAACAGAGGATGGGCAGGACTAATCTACTAAAGTAATAATGAAATAGCAATGGGACTTGTTAAGGGGTTAGTCTTTCTGGGATCTAACGGAACAAAAACTTACTCTCAGTAAAACAAACATTCTGAGTCTGGTTTGTTAAAAAACATTCCTACTTGTTTACATTTATAAAATGTAACCATAGGCAAACTATTGCTTTCTAGTAGGCACTGTAAAAATCATGTGTCTGCCAAGTATAGACTTCAAGCTTCAGATTAAAACCAACCAAACAAAACAAAACACCAAAAAACTAATCCAAAAAATAACAATAAGAAGTGCTCAGCAGAGGTCTAAGATTGAGTCAGCCTCAGAGCAGATGCTGCGTTGTTGAAGTGAATGCAAGCACCTCATCCTCTATGTAACACCCTGCAGGCTGGTCTCCTTGGAGCCCTCTGAACTGGAATGACTGGGTCTGAACTGGAATCACTGAGCGTCATGAAAATCCGGGAGTGGGATCTATGTTTCTGCTGTGTTTGCTACACCACAACATCTCGGAAACACAAACGGATGTGAATACACTCATGCTGGTTAAATGAAGTATGAATTTCAGCAGTAGGGAGTTGGAAATTGCCAAATCTCTCCAAATGAATACTCTCTCTTTCCTGGGTTTGTGTTCACAGCCACATGCCTGTATACAGGTAGAGTTCTTCCTGTGAACTCTGATCCCAAGTGCATGTGGCACAATAAACTCTGCTGAGATGGGAAATTGTCTAGTCTAGAATAAGAGCGGGGAAACAGTATTTTGTATTCCACCCCAAAACAGCTTCTGTTTAACCTTTAACATTCTTGATGATTGTACCCACTGATGAATGGCTCACAGGGGACCTCACCTGAAGTCCCTGCTTTTATGTCTGGGCACAACCCACAAGGAATTCATGCAATTGTGGTACCACAGGGAGAGGGAGCTCGGGCACCCGCAGCTTGGTGGATCCTGCACCCTCACTCCGAGGATGAAACAAGGAAAATAAATGAATACAACTGGCAGGAGAAATAACAATGAAAGGTGATGAGGAGGACCAAAAATTCCACCTGGGAATGTGGAGTATCACAGTGATAGAGGTAGAAACCTGGAGGTTTGGCAGTATTTTACTGCATTCTGTTTATGTCAGTGGAGGCATTGGTGTTATGTTAAAACTGCTTTGCAAAATACCAGTCTACAGGTTTCTCTGATGTCTTCCTGTTTGTCTGTACCACATTTGAGGCAACATTAACATACCACAACAGAGCTGGTGGTTTCATGTCACTGCCATTACAAATTCATCAGCATTTACCAGCAAATACATGACCAACTGTTCCACTACAGTGTTGTGTCAGCTTAAACTAAATTCACTGTGGTATGGCAGAAGATCCAATATCACTAGCATTACTTTTAGATGAACACCATGTTATCAGGGAACATATCAAAACATCTGGTTTCATTCTAAAAGATGTCTTTTGGTGAGCAGAATTACCCATGTAGCTTCCTAAGTAGATTTATTTTGAAAAGTCACTTCATTCTTGATAGGATTTTGTCTATTGAAGACCTGCCCTTAGGTGAATAGTTAAGAAGCCATACTTTTAAAAACTATAAACAGTAGCAGGAGCTTGACAGCTAGATCCTGGAAATCACCACCAAACATCAGAATATGAAGGGAAACTCTAGTTGTCACCTTGTATTAATATAGGCGGACAGTTTACTGGCTCTCAGCTCTCTAGTTCCTAAGGCAGACTCAATGAGAGGGATTTATAATACCTATTATTAATTTTATTTGGAAGTCATTCAGGCACTGTGATGAAAGGCAGCAGTATAAAAGTCTTGGAGAACCATGTGTGTTTAGGGTTTTTATAGTGGTGGTAGGGTCTTTGGCTGAGGTAGAGATTGAAGGCTTTAACTGTCTGTTAAAACAAGCGGTAAGCACAGATATTTAAAATGCTGAATGTCCCGCCATCCCAAAGCACTTTGTTTTCTACCTGTCAGAGAACTGACGGGTGAAAGACAGAGCCACAAAAAGGCTGTTCCTTGGTAATGTAGGTGCGTAAAGACTTTCTGAAGCAGCAGGACTGCAGGATTTTGCCTTGCGCTTTGCAGAGAAGTGCCCTGTGCGGTGCTGCAGTGCTGTGGTATAAAGGGTGATGACTGGAGCTTCTGCCTTTCTCACTGCAGAATAAGCCGCGGGTTCTGACTACGTAACTGCAGGGTGGGATTCCTTCCTTCCCTACAAGGGTGCCTCCCATCCAGGCCTGTCTTTGGGTAAATGCTTCAGTGCGGCTACCCAAACCTGTTGTGTATGGTAGGAATAAAGCTTGTATTTCAAATGGGGAGGCAAGAAAGCAGTCAGGACAGCGATCACATCTAGCCCATATTTGTAGTAAGACGACTAGATTTTAAGTATAATTTATTCCTCTTAAGTACTGAAAATATAGCTGTCGACTTTTCTTCACCAGAGTCCAAAATGTACGATAAGATACCTAAGTCCAAAATACGAGATAAATGTAAGATAATGGTTCAAGCAGTTTTGTAATCCAGTTGTTGTGTTGGCAAGGAGGAACAGTCTCTCTCTTGATTGTTATGTGCGCTAGAAATTTCCTCCTTCCTGGCGTAAATGGTTCTCCCCAGCCCTGGGCTTTGTCACTGTGGGGGATGCGTGTGCTGCTTATTTCCCCCCAACAGTCCTTAACCAGCTCCCTGCAAATCCCTGCTTATAGGGCAGGAGAAAAGTGAGGGTTTTGCCCTTCCCAACAACCTTCACGCAGGTTGTGTGTGTCCTGCCAGGCGCGAGTGTGCTACAGGTTACTGCTGCACACTAATCTCATCTTCTGCTTTCTGTTTCTCAGAGATTGCTTTTGGTTATTGGCTGCCTGAGTGATGCAAGCCCGAAAGAGCCCCAGCACGGGGAGCAGAGCGACGTGATCCAGGGAGCAATCTGGCTCATTCACTCACTTTCTCTCTCTCCCAGCGGGGAAGTTCATGACTGCCCAATGCAGAGGGACGTTTCTGACACGTCTCAGGCAAGAGCTTGGTGGCACTGTTAATAGAGCATGGCTGTCTCATTTGTAGGCTCTATTCATCTGACAGCTAAAAATTACCAGTACTGATCCTTCACTCCCTCTCTCTTTTCTCCAAGCTAGTGATTTGTCTATGTTATGGGTAGGTAAGCTTGACAAAACATTACACATTAGCAGCTCAGGCAGTGTTTGAAACAGGAAAATTGCTAGCAAACTGCTCCATTAGAGACCCAAATAACAAATTCTTTCTTTTCCTCAATGAAAGAGAGATAGTTAAGGCCCAAATTAATACGTCTGTCTCCCCCACTCTGCAGGGGAAATCACTCTTCAAGACAAATGGCTTTGTCACTCCTGAGATTGTGAGCTGGCTGTACAAAGGCTGCATTAGGCAAAGTTTTTTATCCTTTGTGTTTTGCCATCCTTGGTGGGAACAGTACAGGCGCCAGATGAGGAGGTGATGAAAAGATTGGCACCTCAGTGAACTTTGAGATAGATTAGCATGGGAATTTGAATGCTTATTCTTTACTCTGGGATAGTTTTTCATATTTAACTGCATAGTTTCCCTCTGTTTGGTTTGCTGTTCTTTTTTCTCCGATGTGTTTACTTTTTGCTCATTGCTGCAAAGTCATTTAAAGACAGTGGGAAGAAGAAGGACTTAATCCTGTCTAACATCATGTTATTACAAGAAAAATGTATCTGAATCCATTGGGCCCTCGTACTTTGCAATCTCTGATAATACATTAAAGAGAAAGGAAATTGTTCTTGTCCTTTGATGTTGTTGTCAAAGACTCTAAAATAAAGCATCGAGAGGCAGACAGAGCATTGCTGCGTGTCAGAAGGGGGGAGATACGCTTCAATTCATCTAAGCGATACAACTGGCAGCAGGCGACATGGCACAGTCAAATGGGTAACTGAAAGGAGGAACAAAAGCCCCCGAGAGGCTTGAACATGGCCAATTTATTTTATCACTTTTGTGAATTCTACTTGTGGAGTCTTTCAAATAGAACTTAATATGAAATACCAGAGGAAAATTTCATTGAGTCGTAAGGAATCTTAAATGTGGGGGTTAGTAGTTCAAATGATCAAAATATAGCCTTTCCAGGACTGTGTCTCTTGCGCAGAGATCTCAAATGTATTGAAAAATTATTTTATAGTACATATAGTGTGTGTATATATATATAGTATATATATGTAATAGTGTATATATATATATACACAAACACACACAAAAATGAGCTCACTGGTGTTGCTTTGCACTAGCATGGGTGGTTTCATAGTGTATAGCAGCACTTCATAGTATGCAAGAATAGACCACGAAAAATCGGTTTTCCAGAGGTCATGTTTTAGGTAAACTAGATAATTTTCTGTGAAATAAATTGCGGATGTAAAATTTAGATTGGCTTTTCACTTTTTTTGCAGAAAAAAATGGCAACACTAGGTAAGAACTCTGTTTTTCACTCTTTGAGAGATGGCACCTGTAGCAGCAGTTTCCCATTATATCACGAATAAACACTTTTATAATTAAGCCATTGTCCTGGTTTGACCCCTTCTGGCAAAACCTAGTGTTTTCTAGAGGTTTTTATTCCTGTACTGTTCTTCACAGGTCATTCATGGCCTCAGATGAGTTAAAAGTACGAAGTATTAATACAAATAATTAGTTTTCTACTATTTTAGTTGTGTAACTGCATTGTATTTTTCAGCCTATGCCTGCCAATCTATAACATGCATTTATGAAAAAAAATAAACAGAAGCCAGATTAGTACTTTATACTTTTAAAATACCTCCTTATTTAATGCTGCACTTTATTTAATGCTCCAAGATCAGTTGTATTTTGTGCCCAAGTTGGAATCCACCTGCAAACGCACCCTAATAAGAGCACACGGTGCTGGTTGTGGCTTCTCTTGGTAGCATCTGTAAAATGTAGTGCCCTAAGCATAATGTAGTATGTGTAGTCTTTAGTTCTTCACTCACAAAGAGCTTCATACAACAAAAAAATGTAGGGTGCTCAGGTGAAAATATAGCAGTAGATGACAGTAGCCTTGTCCATCTATTTCTGTAGAGGCCATCTGCTGCAAATTTTGTAGGAAAGGGTGAGGAATTCAGTACTGCTTCAAAAGGTAGCTCTCTGAAGCAACTTTTTCTATATTCCTCTTCACCTTTTCTACAAATTTCATTTTTTCTTATTAGTGGGGATCTGTGGGTATTACAATTTTGGCTTTTTTTTTTTTTTTTTTTTTTTTCCATCTGGGTGCAAAATTTCGGTATATATTTCCACTCTTGAGTCACTAGAATTTCCTTGGAATTTTAAGTGATTATAAAAATGGGCCATGTGTCCCCCCATCACTATATTTGAATTTCCCTGTAAGGACTGCTATGCCGGTGTGCAGCATGTGTGATCCCTGAGTTTCCATCCATAAGGCAAGGGAATTGGACAGGCATGGCCCTCTTTTGTTCCTAGAAGTGTCTGCATAGAAGCACTGGGAAGGAGTTAAACACCAAACTGGCAAGCTGACAAAAAGCCTTTATGGGAAGAGTATGTGTACTGCTAATTCTGGTGACAAACACCCAACAATAGTAGCGTGCTGAAGCTTACAGCAATTTGCATTTCACTGTGGACTTGCCAGAAATGAAGCACGTTATATTTAGACCAACTGGAAGGGAAATCACAGACACTTATTCAAATGACAAAACAAGGAATAGAATTAACTCTGATCACAACCTCTAAAACAGACTGCTACAGAAATAAAAGAGTGCACGCACATTGACTGTACAAGTTGACCGTGCAAATATCACAATATTCATGACTTAAATAGCTTCTTAGTGTATAACTGAGCTGGCAAAATATCTTAGTTTCAAGGGGATTTTTCTTTTGTCTATTGAAAGCACAGATCAACAGAAGGCTACGCTGTGCAATGAAGGGCTGATGGGCCTTACACGTTTTCCCTATGTTATTCCCAAGTCCTTTAAAAAACATGATTTACTTCTCCCTGCATCTCATTTTATCTCCGTTCCTGGTCTTAAAATTTTTTCTCCCCTCTGCATTGCTGCAGCACCTCTAAATGACTAGAGTGATTCATTCCATCTTTCCACTATGTTTTTGTATTTCAGTTCTAAACCATTTCCAGCCACAGACTTTTGCTATTGAAACTGTTTCTTTTTATGACATTTTGGAAAATAGAAACAACATTTGAATAATAACTAAGAGCTACGTAAAGTCAAATTTTGCTTTCAGTTCCAACTTTGATTGTAGAATTTTAGTTGCCATGGTCATTTAAATTTATTGTATGGTGATCCACTTTTACGTTTCTAATTGGAATGAATTTTTAGGGTTCATCTGAGGAGAAGACAGTCCTTTTAGCAGGGTTTTCGGGAACTTGGTGATAAAGACTTGAAAATACTTCTGGGGAGAAACAGAAATTAATCTTAGTGGTTACTCTATGTGGTATCTTAAAGCTGCTTACATTTTATGTTAGTGATACATGCACTTATGAGACTTCATAAAGAATACTTCTTTCAAAGCACATCTCAGAAATGAAAACAACAGCATTTTCGTGTTTTCTGGACCATATTTTAGAACACCTTCAGTACTTAGTAGTTAAAATAGAAAGATACAGTCCTTTTCTGCTCTGCTTTAACATAGACTCCCCACACACACCCCCTAAAAATCTGGATTCGTATTGCAGTGAATTCCACTTTGTTCTTCAGCATGTTCCCACAGATTGTTGCTCCTGAGTCACTCTGATAGTATTATTAATCTGCTTATTAAACTGTCACAACGTAGCATAGCTTTTAGTTTAGATAGCTATGTTCTATTTACAACAGCTAGTCAAGGAAAGCATCTGTATTTTCTACCTTAACTTCGATTAATATACTACTATTTTTTATTCATTCCATGGCCTTTAAAGGTGCAATTTCTATAGCCCGTGACTTTTTTCTATACAGATTTATCGTAATCAATGAGATTATTTTATTTTCTAAGTTATTTTCTCAGTACTTTCTCCATGTAGTGGCTTTCAAAAGAAAAATCTGTTTTGCATTAAAACTCTATAAAATTGGTTTATATTTATATAAAAATTTGCTATCGTGTTTAATGTTATTCCTGTCTTATAATTGTGTAGTTAACATGTATATTACTTTGTTTGTTTTCAGACGTTTGGAACAAAACCTCATCAAAGTCATTCCTCCTGGAGCTTTTACCCAGTACAAGAAGCTTAAGAGAATGTAAGTTTTAATAAGACCAACATGCAAGAGCAATCATGAATCTTCTAGCTTCAAGTTCAGTATCTTTATTTTAGAAACATATTGGCAATTTCTATGTTGAAATCACTGGGGATTGCACAAATAATCTTTTCAAAGTGTAAGCAGCTATGGAATTTGGTTCAGGATGCCTAACAGTGCATGAAATCCTTAATAATGCTTAATTTCACTTCCTATTATAAACGATGTGAGCTAATTAGTTGTTAGTCTGTTCAAACTTCAAATCTGGGTCCTCAGAAAAGATTTTAAGTTCGTTCTTTCTTTTCTCATTCATTCTAGTATCTGTTAGCACCACTTCACTGTAGTTGACCCCAGTTACAGCAGGAGTGTATGTTCTTACAGAGTAGTTAAGATATTTTTTGTAGTGTGTTCAATATCCTGATGTTGAAATGTTTTGACTGTTTAGAAGAAAACAAAGAAACCTGCTGGAACTGGTTTTCTCTGTTTCTTAATAGCCAGTAGATACCCAGACAATTATTTCCTTATTAGCTCTTGTGTTTTCTCTTTGGATTTAAAAAAGTAATCCTGATTTGTAGCAGCACTCTCATGCAGATAAGCTGGACGTTGCCCCTGCTCGGTCAGTCTTTTCATTTTTAAGTGACATATGAGAGATGTTGTGACAGTAGTACAATGACACAAACAATGATAGAACAATTTACTCCTGCTTCACTATAGTATCAAGATGTTGATGGGTTTCACTGGACCAGTAACTTCCACAAGTCATTCAGACTTTGTAGCTCACTGCTAAAATGGCTAAAAAGGTGCCTTTACAGTTCTTGTTTTCTGACATGAACAATACTTACTGGAATTAAGAAACCGTCAGCTCATTTCACAGAAGACACTGGATTATCAGATAGCTAATGCTTTTGAAACTGAAATGAGCTTGTGCTGTACCTTTGAATTTAAGGGTAAAATTGCTGTGTTTGCCGGTCCAAAGTTATCAAGTTCCTAGAGCTGCAGAGCTGTAAATATGAATCTTAATATTTAACAGGTCAAATCATCAATCTTACCAAGTCTCTATTCTTCTGTCTCACTTTCAATATAGCTGTATGTATTTTTAAAGAAGTACTGTATTAGATAGCAAGATGGTAATTTCAGTGAAAAATGATGGATCCCTTTTCAGTGACCTAAATTGTAACTTTTTCAGTTCTTTCTGAGGTATGACTAATTTTAGATTTTGGCACTGTTTTACTGTCCTTTCATTTTTCGTTATTGATGAACTCTAGTTTTATGAGAGTTGACAAAAAACCTGTTCTTTAACTCAACTAGCTATTCAACCCAATGTGGCCCTTACTATGTGAAATGATTAATGTTAGAATTTCACAGCAGAACTCCATTAACAAGTTGTGTTAACAGCTTTCTGGAGTATAATTGGCATACTCATTGAGATCTGAACTCACAGTTAAATAATACATTATTGTGCCAGATGATCTGTATCAAAGCTTAGTTAACGTGAGAGCATGTTGTGGAAGAAGTTGGGATAGATAATTAGGCTGCAGAATGTCCCATAACAAACACAATATTTTGCCTTTTGGTTATTGATCTGTCCCCTTGTTAAAGTTTTATTCCTGCAGGAGAGTGAGGCTCTAAACTGGGCATCACTGTTGTTACATAAAGTTTACCTGAGGACATTTGTTCCACTCTTTAAAGAGATTATCGACATCGTCTTTTCAGTGTGCAATATTCCTAGTATAATTAACACAAAAATATACTTTGGTCAAAAGACTATCTCTTAAAACAAAAGAATTATCCATCCTTTTCCTTATAGAGGAAGGATGTGTTTGACATCACTGAAGTCATCAGCCTTTCTTAATTTCTGTTACTTTGATTTTAATGAGCATTTCAATAGCATGAAAGTTATTTAATTAATTGATGCCCTGCCCAGGGTACAAATGAAGAACATTATTGTTGTTGTTGTTATTTTTAACTATTATTTATAATAATTTTTTACTCAATTCAGAGGCTAGTATTAGCATTGTGAATTGTACTGTATTTTTCTCCTTTTGATGAATAAATATGCAAGAATGTTAGGTAATAGGTTGCTCACTTGCAGCTCTTTGAGTATTTTGATTGTTTACTGAGTATTTCGTGCAAGATTATGCAGTTTCCTCTTCTTAAATAATTGGATTACTGAGATTAATTTTTACATAAGAGCCAGTTGTCCAAGATAATCCTTATATGACTTGATATTAATAGGTCAAGATGATAGCAGAAGATTTATGTTTATTAATTCAAGTGTTATCTTTTCATCTAGCTGAAGCTTCCTGTTTAGAATGTCTCTTCAATAGCTTCCAGGATGGGGGAGTTACTTTGATGACTGGGTTTTAGCAAAGGAGCTGAAATCTTCCGTGTCTTGGACTTCATAATTGCCCACATCTTCTCACCCAGTTAGTTACATGAAGCCAAATTTGTCTCAGAAGGAAGATTTGGCACCTGTAGGATTCAAATATGCAGTTGAATTATATAATCTGGGATGATAGTTCCCCTGATTTTGGGGTGAATGTGGCAGGTCCTAGCTCTGTGCTCAATTACTCAAAGGCATTAGAAGAGGCTTGAGGGCCTTGAAGGAGGTAGGTCCCATCTCCAGACACAGAAGTTGTCATTATTGTGTGAAGTACCCCAGCCTGGACATGCCATTTTGAGTTCATTTACATAGCAGTTGTGCTTGTACAATGGTTCTGTAACTTCTAGCTTTCAAGTTCCAAACTTTACGGCATTCTCTCCCGTTTTGTCTTTGCTTTTATAAGGCTTTTAACTAAGAAGTCTGTAGCACAAGACTAAGAGCCAAATACATAGAGCCACTTTGAAAGATGTGATTGTACCTCTCTAGCTCTGATGTTTGTAGTGGCATTTCATGCTGTCAAATTAGTTTTACCATATATTAGCAGAAAACACATGGAGATTTCACTGTCTTCCCAGTAGTTCTGTGGCACTGCTACTTTTGTTAAGCATCTTCTAAAAACTAAACCATATATGACATGGATTTTTGCTAAGTGCTCTTGTCAAATGAGAGCAATCCATTTTACATGTTAGAGATAATCAAGTAATCTGTTTCTAATAATGTTAGTCGACAAAGAGAATATTCATCCAATGCTATTAATAGTTTTGCATTTGGCTGCATCTAAAAATAAATCTGTTTTGTTTTAAAACCTTTTACAGTAAAGACATTTAAGCCACACAGTCATATGTTATACAGTGATTCACAGGGTATCCCTGATCCCCTGGTGCAAAGTCAAAAACAATTTGTGTCCCCAACTGGTAACTGAGTACAGCCACCCTCCAAGGTGTGTTCAGCAACCTTTAGAAAGATCTCTATTGTGCCGTCAGAGGTGCAGAGAGACTAGTATGAGGTGACTAATGTATTCCCTGCCTGGTGGAATCCTGATAAGTTTATTACATATCCAGCTAAAGAGCCACATTTCCATTGAGTGATTCAGAGATACCCTAAACTATGAAAATGAGCCTTATGTGATCTAAATTGACGTAGTTGTGCAGGTTAGAAAAACCTCTTTATCTTGATGTAAATCAAGCACAGAATAGGATGGTCTTACCAAGGCAGACCAAAGGAAGGGAACAAAAGTACAAGGGCATAATTGAATCCCTTTGCCTCAGTAAAGTCAGAAGGAGATAGAGCCTCCTTATCCAACAGCAGTGGAGCTTGGGCTCTAATGGAAAGGAAATAATGTGTCTAATTATCTTCTAATGCTGATTGTAGTGCATCTGCATGAAGTGAGTGACTGTCATCACCCAGCATGGCTTTTATGCACGTTCAGACACCATTAGTTATACACTCATTAGCATCTGGACATGGGGAGGGAGAAAGGATGGAAATGTTGAAATGTAGCAAATCAATAAAATAGTGTTGAAATACTTGTTTCAAAAACTAAATGCCCTTTTTCAGATTCTTGTCATTGTTCAGCAAACCCATGATTTCATATCATTGTAGTAGGTCATCAGGCACATCACAGATTCATGTCAGACTTCTGTTTACATAAGGGTTACCAGATAAAAAGCAGCAAATTCTACCAGGCAGTCTAAACAAGTTTCACAGAAATCTGTATAAAAATAAGTGTTCCTGCTTTTACTGTCACAAATTTGGCTGCTGTGATTTGAGCTGAAGAACTGGAAACCTTCACTGAATGCTCTCCTTGTAGGCAGGATGTTGTAGTAGAAAACATCACTAGGTTGCAGAGCAGTTATTTCATGACCCTCATAAAAGAAGCAAAGAAAATCCCACTTTATGTGGCTAGATTTGAAAACAGAGAACTTCGTTAAAATTTTAACCAATATAATTTGTAACTCAAAACGTGTATAGAATGGAAAACCTTCTTACTTTCTGATTCCTAAGTTCTTTTTCAAGTGATGTTTATTTAGTCTGACTGGGATCCTTAGCATGTGCCCCAGTGGAAATAACAGTGAAGATGTACAGGAAATACCGTATTGCTCCAGCTTCAGCTATCAGTGAAAAGATTTGATTCTACTGATACAAGCTGATACCAACTGTCAGTGAATGCAACAGGATGGCTGAACGTTATGCCTGTAGCTAAGCACCTGGTTGAACTGATTGACAGCAAGATTGGATTGTGGTGACAGTCCTGATAAGACACCCAGTTCTGAGCATCTGAGTCCCAAATGTAGTCAATTTGGCTCCATGTATAAAGAAATTGTGGTGTAGTCTACATTTATGTTTGTGTACTTGGTTGGTTATGATTAAAGTTGAAGGGTATTTTCCAAACCAGGAACACACTTTCCCTTGAAAATGACAGCAGGCTATAACTGAATTCCACTCAGTCATAGCTGAAAGGGTGGAATCTTGCCTGGGGCTCCCGACAGGGTCTGCAACCCCGTGGTGCTGCTGGGTTCAAAGGTCCACGATTTCCATTCAGATGCTCAAAGGCTTTCCCTAGTGTCTGAAAACTCCAGGCAGACCTGAAAGTGCTGTGTCGACCCTCTTCTCACCTGCCTCACCAGATCAGGTCATGGTAGAATTTTGCGCTGCTTGTTTTCTCTAGGTCATTAAAATCCAAACATCACTGGTACAGGGTCAAACTCCTCAGTGACACTGGTGCCTGCTTTGGAACAGGGGCTGGGTAGTCTGTTTCCCATCCCCTTTCTCATTGGTATTAAACAGAGATGGTGTGGGAAAAGTCTTACCGTCTTACCTCAGAAGAATTTTATCATCCTAAGAATTATTGGTATTGTTTCATATAAATTGTGGAATTTCATGGGGTTTTGGTGGGAATTTTGTTTGAGTCTATTACATGTTTCTGGTACTTACGAGTGTGTTCATCTTTACGTCTCATTTTCCACAAGGTTTCTTCTTTTAGACAAACACAGTCTTGCTGCCTCAGAAGCCGTTCCCCTGGTGCTTACACCATGCTGACACTGTTAATCCCACCGTCTTACTTAATGCATGTCCTGCCAGCACTTTCCAGCTACCTTAGAACCTCTCCTATCTGTGTCCTTACATAGTTCATGATTTCTCTGAGGTAATATGATGTTTTAGTTCTGTTTTTGTATCGAGTATATTCCTCCAGTAAAGTACTGCTAAAATATTTCCATGAAATTCCTGTTTACAAATATATTCTTGTATATATTTTTTAATCCTCCCTTCTCTTTACAGAGACATCAGCAAGAATCAAATATCTGATATTGCACCCGATGCATTCAAAGGCTTGAAATCTCTCATTTCATTGTAAGTATAAAATAGAACTGAATGGGCATTTGGGGAGAGCTTGCATGTAAGAGAAATAAAAATGATAATGTGCTGTCTGGGAGAACTTACGTTTTTGTGTGCAATTGCCAGCTTGCATGAAGCATCTCATCTTTTGTAAGTGAAAAATTGGTCATGAAAATTAGGAGGAGGAAGTGTTTACACATCTCTAGTAAGCTTTTTTATAGATGAACACCCCCAAGGTTACTGACTTGTTCACTTCTTCACAGCCAGTGCATTAGTTGATCTACTGTACGTGTGCACCTGCAGGCTAAGCCATGCCCCATACTCATCATGGCACACAAAAACCTCATTATAGCTCAGACACTGTTTAATAGTGATGGTGTTAATCAGGGAGGAGTTAAGGGAAATGCTTTCATACTGAATTTTTCTTCTGTATTAAAGTACTGAAATTGTACTCTCTTGTGAGGTTATTTTTTTTGGTTATGGATTTTTTTCAAACTAGTTAGGGAAGAACCTCAGCTTTTAAGAAAATGTTTATATTTTTTAACTGCCATTACTACTTTATTAAACTGGAAGGGGACTAAAGTATGACTTCATACAGAAGATAAAAAGAAGGTAGGATCTCCTGACAACCATTTGCTCCTCTTTATAGGACACAGAAACTGTTTTAGCACTAAGTTGAACTTAAATGCAGCTATATTTCAACCTAGCTACCCACAGCACTATTAAACAGTGGAGCTTTAAATGGGTAAAAGGAGTGATACAAGGTCAGAAGCTGCATATGGACAATGAACTACAATAGAGTGTTAGAAAGAGCCCCAGGTTGAGAGAAGAGGTTAAGCTCAACTGGAATGGTATTTACCTGCATTAATTTGAAAGACAGTTTTAAAACATTTAGCTCATTAATATTCATATAACACAGTTTGATTTTTAAAAGTGTT
This sequence comes from Numenius arquata, assembly GCF_964106895.1. Lineage (NCBI taxonomy): Eukaryota > Metazoa > Chordata > Aves > Charadriiformes > Scolopacidae > Numenius > Numenius arquata. The sequence goes on from NC_133586.1 coordinate 29,158,878, forward strand.
TTTATTTCTAATTTTTTAAATATTTTATTCTCCAACTACTGGATAATTCTAGCAACCTCTATAACTTGTTGACTAGTGCTAATATTAGATGGCTATGCAGTACTAAACATATATGTTGCAGTAAACTTCTGAGCCAAAATGCAGAAAGATGGGCCTTTTTTTGTGCCCTGAATCCAGCTGGGAGAATGCCAGAAATATATATTAAGTGTTGTTAGCCTTTGTTGAATAGTTAGGGCAGTGTTATTCAACATGCTGTGGAAATGGTGAAATCCCTCAATGCTCTCTGGAAACGATTCAGTAAGAGAATGACATTTACTGAACACTACGGTTTTGGCTTAGTATGAAACTACTGCTGACGCTGCAATGCTACAGCTTTCTGGTCTTGGCAAACCTCCTGGCTAGGAGCAAGCTGGACAGAAAGGCGTTTTTACTGGGGTTGACATCCCAACTCAGAAGTTATTCAGCTTTAGCCATAGCTAATGCAGATACCCCCAGGTGGCCTCAGGAGTGGGACAGAGCACGTCAGAGCAGACAGCGAGGAAATGAGAATATAAACTGGGAAGGAACTGATAGCGTTTTGACTTGCACACAAAAGCAAGTGAAGTGACTGTGTATTCTCTGCACAGTTGTCCAAGATGATATTTCAAGTACATGATGTTTAAATATGTTTATATCCAAGTGGGTAAAATAGTGCTTAAGTTAATGCTAGGAGATTACAAGGGGGAAGAGAGAGGGCAGAGAGGTGAGATGCAGCACAGAAAGGTCTATAGTGAGGGAACTGCCTCTGAGCAGTCTTTCCTTTGTTCAGTGCTTGTCTGTCTCAGTTTCCTTCTACCACAGCCACACAAAGCTGTTGTAATATACAATCTGCTTCTCCTCTCTTTGGCAGACTGGTTTCTGGGACAGTATCAACTCTACCCTTAAAACTGCCAGCCTCCTCTAGGTTCAGTTGTCTATTGTGCTTGCCATTGGCTTTTACTTTCTTTTGAAAGGTTTTACTCTTGCTGTTCATCACAGGTAGGTCTTACAAATGTTTTTTCTGTGGCTGATAGGCAAGGGTTAGTTCCCTGATGTTTTATGACGTGTCAGCCAGACCTCTGGTAGGTTCTTCCCTGCTGGTCACTTCTGCAGTTGTGTCAGTTTCTGAGCCCTAGATATCTTTATGGGGCAAGAATATCTGCCGTTCTGCAGAATCTGGGTTTCTCTAAAGAAACCTCCACCAAGTTTCTACTTCTGAGAAGTAGAGGATCTTCTTTCGTATGATGTCTGCTATAGCCACCAATCCAGTTCTGTCAACAGCAGAAAGACCAGTGTAAGTGCAATAGAAGATGACTCCTTTGAAGTGCCAGCCCTCCCAGTGAAACTGCCCAAGGAGAAAGAACAAGGAGGAGAAATGAAGTAAGACAGTTTGCTTACCAATGTTTTCTCTTTTAAGTGACTCAGTCCTTTTGGTGCCTGAGGCCCCAATAACTTTAGTCAGCTGCATGCCCTGAAGGAACGCTGCTCTGCATACAATGCTTCAGTTCAGCTGAGGGTAACTTCTATTTTTCATATATGTAAGTCAGATGTGATTGATGACATACATTTTAATGAGAGACCGTTGAGGTTTAATCTGCACACAGAGCAGCTGGACTTTTCAGCTAGCTGAGTTAAAACAAGAATAAAGGAGGGGAAAATATTAATGCACAACTGAAAGTAAGCAACTTTGTTTCTATTAAAAATGAAGTACTGTTGTACTGCCTAAAATCCTTGCTTTTTTCCCCTGCATTATTCCCATTTTCTGCTCCTGCCTTTACTCCCTGCTTGCATGCAATTGCAGTGCTCCCTATGGGTCTAAGAGAGTGAAAGTGCTTATCTGGAAGACAGCCAACATCGTTAGCCTGGCTGGCTAATGGAGGCCTATCTATATATAGTGGGTCGCTATTCTACTTCTGAAGTTAACTTAGGTTAGTGTTTCCAGGCAGAACTGTTTCTCAGAGTACTCTGCCTGTTGTGCCTGTGTAGAAATGGAATTAAAAATGGTGTTTTTGAAACACAGGAAGGTTTATTACAGAAGCAGTTTCCCCTGAAATGTATAAAACTTAAATCTTTTAAAAGTGCAAAGTGATACATATGCTAGCAGGTCATAAGTTTTTATTTTAAATCTATATTTTTTTTAACAAGAAATCCACCTATGGGAGTCAGGTCACAGAATCTTAATGCTTTAAATAAGCCATTTCTACCTTAGGTTTTCTCTGCATTTAGCAAAAGAAAGGCAAGCTTGTTCTTGTAAGGACTCAAGACTTCTCCATTCCACACACAGAGGAAAAAAAAATTGTTTTCTCCATGCCCATTTTTCAGTTCCCTATGCATATAATGACTATGTGGAACAAGGAATTTCTGCTCATTTTTTCTTAGAAATATGTGGGCATGTACATAACTTTTTTTTTTTCCTGATTGTGACAACAATTAAGGAACCAGAGTCATTCTTCAAGAACATTTTTTTCTTCCCAGAGTTTTCTGGCTTTTCCTTTTCCCCTTGTTGTGTCACATGCAGGTGACACTGTGAGTCATGGGTCAACTCTGGGGCTGTGTGTTCTGTGGATTTAATGCTGTTACAGTGTCTGAAGCTCCCTTTCAATATTTAGGCACCAGGGTGTAGATTCTTAGCATTTTTTTGGTATGAACCAAACTTGAAACCTGTTTAGGGACAAAACTGAAGATATCGTAAGATCCAGCCTCTGGTTTTGAGAGAACAGAGTTATGGAGAGCTTGCTGTAAAGCCATTGCAGAGAATGTAGGGTGTTGTGGATCAAGGCTTGAGAAAAAGCGTCTTTAGTCTTAAAGATGCTACTGTGGGATTTGGGAGGAAGAAGTTACGTTGCATAATTTCAGTGATAGCTCTTGGACAAATAAACTCCTTGTCTATAACAAAGTCTCTCCTCTTGGAAATGGGAAGTATTTCTCTGTCTCAAAGAGATGATACAAGGGTGCATACACTTGGCTATGAGATGTAGTGATACTGCAGTTACTTGGGACCACATGAAATATCCAAGATGAGAAACAAATAATTAGAATGATTTGAATCTAGAAAAACAGTAAGCAGCACAGATGCTGTGGCAAGGTAGCCATGGCTTTTGTGTTGGAGGGATTAGTCTTGCCATCCAGTACTTCTCTCCATATAAACATGAGAGCAAATAGTACCCTTGCATTAAGAAGTGTGGCAAAATTGGTTGTTTGCAAAAGGATGCGTTATCTTAATTTTAAGCAAAAGTTTGAGAAATGTTCTATTTGTAGTACACTGTATTTGTGTTACATAGTTAGAATTGCACTTTGCTGGAGTTGGAGCAGTTATAACTCAGCACAGAACATAGGGGCTAAATTATGAATAGTTTCATGTTTCAAGATTGCTGTATGCGCTTTCTGAAGTAAATTAATTTTTCATTTAATCAACTCAAAATCTGTCTAGTATCGATGAGAGGATTGTGTCAGCATTTGGTTATTGTTAATAGTATCAAAGATAAATGTTATTCTTGGGGTCAGTAAACTTCCCACAAATGTAGGTTTGGAAGGCCATATCCAGACTGTCTGGGGACATTTTATGAGATATGACAAAATAGTCTAAGCCTTCAGTGTGTTAAACTGAATGAATAAATTTTAGACCACTGCAGAGGGAGAATTCCTTTGCTTTTGTTCATATACTGAATTAGGCTAGTGAACAATTTAAAAGCTGAGATCAGCCTGGGCACAAAGACAAGAGACAGCTTAGATTTTGACATACCAGTCCCATTTAGACCATCATCTCCTCGGTGATGATATATGTGGTGTCATTCATGGTGATTTGAAATCTGCAATAAAACACTGTCTATTGCAATAACTGCCAAACTTATTTTAAGGTAACAAATTGCTTTGGATAGTTTTACTGTGATTTATTTAGCCTAACTTGTTCTGAAGAAAAATGAAATAGTGCAGGGAAAAAAAATTACATGTCTGAGTTTCATTCAGATATTAGAAATTTATTGCTGTTTTTACCCCTATCAATTCCTCCTCTTTTGAAAACTTGAATTCTTATTGAGCCTGTGCCATTGTACGTAGCTTGGGAAATATAATTCTTCCTAGCAAGAATTGTTTTCACAGTGAAGGAAAGTTGAAAGCGTTCTGAGTACTGAAAAAGACATTGCATAAAGTCAAAATTTGACACTTCAGTAAGAATGTTTGAGCCAAGCCAAAATAAAGGAACACTTAGCTGGAAACCATATGGTCTAGAGTAAGGGATTCTGTGCTAGGCTTTCATACCCCCAAAAAATTCTGTGTCACCTCCCAGGGAAAAATATCTATATTCTGGCATCTGACTTAACAAAGCAGCTAAACTGCAACTATGTTTGCAAGTAAGGTAGGCAAACGAACGGCAATTGCTGTTTCACACCCTTAGAAGGTGGTGTGCTGAACTTCAATGCATAAGAAAGGCCATGCGTTGGTGAAGTCTTTGCAAACTCCTTAATTTTAGCATTGTTCAAGAGGTCAGAATGTCTAGAGAATGTGAAGAATCAGTGAGATTTTTATGTTTCACGACCCTGCCGCTGAAGGTCCGTTACATGCTTACTTGCATTCTCACCTAAGATAACATACTTGTTGCTATGTGCACGTCCAACACTTTCACACATAGATGAATCTATGAAGTGACTATTTTGACTGTTTAGTCTTTATTTTTAACTACTTAGAATATCAGTTGGATCAATCTGCAAAACTTGAAGTTTAGTACTAACAACTTATTGTTTAACTGGAAATTTAATATTTAATTGTGTCTTGCAATAGATACATTTTTTGGGGAATATTAAAATAAGCCAGAATCAGGCTGAAGAAACCTAACACCTCATTATGACTTTTATATATTTGTATAATTTCTTATTGCAGATCCATAATAACTCTTCAGCTGAATAGGGTGCTTTTTCCAGGGATCTCCTCCAATGCTTGCAGAGCAGCCAGGGGTCTGTGCTTTATGCATGTTGTCTTTCCCGTTGTTTGGAAGGTTGATGGCAGCCTGAAAACTGCTGCAAGTTGTGAGCCAATCTGGCAAGTACTTTTGAAGAACTGCAGCTTGTGGTTTGTGGCCATGAGGAAAGCATTAGCTGTGAACTGGCAAGCTGATGGCTCTGCATGCCACTGAGAATATAGCCCTCAGATGGCTCAGCTGCACCTGTGCCTTAATAGCAACTTGCTCATGTTAGAAAGCCACCTGCAAAAAATTTGGGAAAGGTTTGTCTGAGTTAAAAATACAGTGAATGATTGTTCGCGCTGGTCATTCTGGTATTAGATATACCTGCCTTGCAGAAAAGACAAGAATAGAATTCATGCACTGGCAAGTCTGATGTGTTTGTACGTCTCTATGACTGTTTTCTCCATTTTTGTAAGAGAGACTCCCATGTGTGGTGAGAAGAGAAAGAAAGGAACAGAAAGAATAAGGGTACCTATTGGTGTCTCAGTTGGTTTTGGCTTAGCATTTTAAGATTAGCATTGTGATTATAGAATTAAGCTATAACTCACTTTTCTCTTTCTCCCAAACTGTACATCATGTTTAGGTTAATATCTTCTCCATCTGACAGTGAATGGTATTTGTCAGACCTGTGGCTAACTTGATCCCCAGCAAAGTTGAGAAGCAAATGAACAATCAGGAGCACACAATAAAAGTTTTAGTATTTTTTTTTGTGTTCTAATAAATGTTGTTTTGATTCACTGATTTGCTGTCTATTGGCAGCAATTACTGAACCGATTTTATTTTTATTACATGTTAACTTGGTTAGTGCATTTTTAATAAAAAATATTTGGGGTCTGAGATTTCAGGGGGGTATAGAAGAAGAGTTGTATTCCTGTGCCAAGCTTGCACAGTAACCGAGACACCTACATGTCCTGCAACATGTGAGGGATGCAAGTGAATATACATTTTTAGAACTTGTCATGCCATAGGCAAATCTCCTAAAATTTATCTCTGTTGGTAAAAGCATTGGAGGTTTAAATGAAGTTCTTGAATTGACTTGACTGAGTTTGCTCTTATATGGCATTTTGAAGTGGTTTGTTGGTTGGGGTTTGGTTTTTTTTTCTTTGGGGGGTTTTTTGTTTGGTTTACTTTTTCCCCAAAGCTGCTATTCTGGAAACATTGTGGTGCATGGTAGTGCAATGGGCAGCGTGACAGGACAGAGGAAAGCGGCTGCAATAGTGGAGCATACCTTCCCTGGCCAGTCTTTTCTGCAGGCAACTCATTCCTAGTACTGTTAGCAGTGCAGCAGCTGGTACATTCAGAACAAAAGCATCTTGGATCAAGAACCTGACCAATATTCATATTTGTTGGTATGAACAGGCTTTCCTCCTTTTTTTCTTAAAGAGAAAAAATGAGAAGCAAAAGTTTCTGTGCTTTCTATTAGAGTAAATGGAAATAAGGAACTCAAGAAATGAGATGCAATGTGTTATATATCTCCCCTCCCTTCCTCTTTGCTTCTTTCTGTAGGACCGTTTGACTTCAGCTCTGGCATGGCAGGCAGACAATGGCATTAGCTAATTTGGCTCTGTGTAGCACTGAACATGAATATGAATTAGAGACAAGTGCCTGAGCTCTCATACTGACTTTTGTTTAGCTGTTAATTTGTTCGAATGTTAATATGCCACATGCACATAAGCCCAATTAAGTTTGAAAATGCTTACTTTATTTTCATGGCTTCTAAAAATTGAAGCTTTGTTTTATCAGCTATTTTAATCAGTTTTATTTTGCTCAAAATAATAAAGAAGATGTATAAGCACATCCAAGGTTTCAAATTCAGTGGAGCACTGCACTATGACCTTCCGACTCTTAAATTAAAAGCAAATGAAAAATTACTTTAGAAGAGTCTTACTTTGATATTTGCATTTAGCAGTACCATAACTAATAACTGCACTGGGTGTGAGTGAGATTTGTTTTTACCTCTGCAGCCAGAAGAACCCTTCATCTGGAGTGGGTTGGTTTTTTTTTTACTTCTTTCCATGGGCACTTTGTAAACCTTAGCTTCTGAACTCTTTCTTAAATGCTCTAATATTATGCATTATTGGTCAGCATTGATGATCCTGCTACTTCTCAAAACTAAGGAAGATGTTCATCTAACATCACAGATCTTATTATCTGAACTTTGTATACAGGTGATATACTGGATTCGGTGGGCATTAACTTAATATTTTAACCTTTTATAAATATTTTATTTGCAGGGGTTTTGCTTTTGCTTCCTGGTACAGGTGCTCACACCAGTTAGTTTGTTCAGAAAGATGACTGTGAGTCAGCCATTTGGATGTTGTTTTAGAGGCCAATGAAATTTGGTGACTTGAATATTATCTCATATTTTGAAATTGCTATCTAAGCAGACCTGCTTGACTTTTCAAAGTTCCACCATCATTTCTGTCTAGTTTTGGGCAGAGTATAAAAATCTGTGTTCCTTGCATGAGAGTTTGTTGAAGCAGGAAATTGTGGGTGCCTTCTGAAGCTGAAACTAGGCAACAATTAGAAAAATTTAGTAGTGCTAGCATTCATTACAGAAAACACTAACTGTAACAGCACATTAAAAGCCAACCTCCTGACTCTGTAATAGATAAATTATGTTACCTTTTTTTAGAGAAAGTATGCTAGATGATCATTAGTTTCTTGAGTAGAGGTTCAGTTCCTGCTAAACTACAAAAGTAATGAAAAATGGGCTTTCAAGTTTAGATTTTCATATCTAAGTGGTGTTATTTTACTTAGATTCTTTTTATTTAGGCTCAGAAATGAGCTGATCTAGTAACTCTCCTGCTTCCAATGACTGATGGAGTACACTGAAGTGGTGATACTCTGGGAAGGCCAGAGGGTATTGTAAATGGTCCATCATGCTAAGTGTTTGTTTTTCAGTATGCTTAACTCACCATAATATTTTAAATGCTGAAAGACAGTATAAGCCAAAATTTCAGCCAGTATCCAAGCCTCACATGACTATTTGATTAATTGCTAGTATATTATTCCATATTAAAAAGTTAGGGAATTAACCTGTTCAGTGACGCATAAGCAACAAAGTTTTGACATGATCTGATCTATAACCATTTACTAAGTCCTATGTAGAGCATAGAAATTACATAATTACTATTTTTCCAAATTTTAAGTCTATTAAATTGTTAGCTAAGTTGTAAAATGTTCAGAGGGAAGGTAACCTTCTTCCCTTTTACCAGGACCCATGTAAGCTCCTAACTCACTTTCTGGTTTTGACAAATTTTATCAACTTGCAGAAATGACATGAGAAAATACTTTAGCCGTGACTGAAATTGAGGTGTACCTGTCATATATGATTTTGCTCTGATCCCTACGTGCCACATCTTAGCATAACAGTGGTTTTGTCTGGTTTTCCCTTTAGTTCAATTTCTGAGGATACTGTATGTGCATTTTTCCATTTAAAAAAAGGAAATATTTTTAATATTAAAACTGAATCATGGATATCAGGTTGTATATATTTATGATTGAATAAATATATACAGTGATTCTCATTTGTATTATTAAATCTTTACTGATTTTTATAACTAAACAACACCTGAATTTTTTTGAGTTTCTGAAATGTATGTCTATTTCCAGTTAAGGCTCAATTTCTTTATATTAGCTAGTTGAAATGGTAACAGCAGCTGGTGAAGCCATAATATTTTATCCAACGATGCCTGTGTCATATTTCATGCCAATTATTATATCTTAAGAGATTCAGTTATATGAAATTTTATCTACAACCAGCTTTTGCTCCCTGGCTTTTAAATTCAGTATTGCTGAGCAGAATTCTAGGTTTTTGCATCAGACAACGTGCCTTTCAATGGTTAAAATATTTCTTAAAAGGGTGGAAAAAAATCCCTCAACAGAATGAAAAATATTTCAGATGCAGTTTTTGGATGATGTCCAGTTTCTACATTAAAAAATGCTTTCCAACACCAGACGAACCCTGAATCATAACGACTCATTTAATACCATGTGCTCTCTGAAAAGAAAATGAGATCAGTAGTTAAATGAAATGCCCACAGATCCTGGGCATGGTGCACAAGATCAATAAAGATGATAATGCAGAGATGTGGGAGGACACTAAACTGGTCTGTTACTTAAGATTTATTTTGTCTTCCTGAATCTTTCAGAGTGCTTTATGGAAACAAGATCACAGAGATTCCCCAGGGCCTTTTTGATGATCTTGTGTCTCTGCAGCTGCTGTGAGTATGATCCCTTCCTCTTCTATATTTTACGGACTAGATTTACAGGCTAGATTTACTGGTTTTTCAGCTTCTGACATTAATATAATCTCCTTTTCCACTGAAAACTCCCTGGGACGTGCTAGTCTGTTGTTTCTGTGTCAGGCAAGAGGGAGGCAAGGGCTGAAGAAAAAAAAAAAGGAAAGTGCCAACAGTTTTGTAGCACAGTGTGTACAATGGGTAATAGACACAGAGGATTTAAGTGGGGGGGGAAAATGAGAGACTCGGTGAAGTCCAAGAAAGGAAATTTGGTCACCGGCTGATGTGCGGTTGGGGATGCCATCTGATTGTTTTTACACATTTAGCGTTTGTGGTTGAGTATGTAGACCCTTGAGGGCTCCTGTGCTGCATGTACCCGCACATGCAAGCAGAATGGCAATACGTAAGATCTTACTGGTGAAGCCGTGCTCGATTCCATATTCTTACCACGCCAAATGTGGCTTAGCTGCAAGAGAAATGGCTTCAGAATATAGTGTTTGAGTATTTTATGCCATGTGTGATTTAATACGCCGTCACGATCAGGGGTAATACATATATCATACACTCTTCAGTATTTATTAGCATAAAAAATTTATAGCATAGCATATGCATATATAGCATAAAACATTTCCTAAGCCAAATGTGAAATAGCAAATTTCACTCACTCTTGTCTCCATAATCACATTGGGAACCAGTAACTCCTTCAAAGAGAAGGAAATCAGCTACTATTTCAGCCGGTCAGTAGAGGGGGAAGTGAAGTGAGTTTAATATGTATTTCTGACGTTCTGGTTACCATGATGGATGATGCACTCAGAAAGTAAAAGGTGATCTATGATAAGTTAATCAATTCTGGTTTATATCACACACAACTCTCCACCCCCAAACAATAAATTATATAAAATATAAAGTAAGAAAAAGCTTTTAGACATGTTACTTTAAGCCTTTTTGACTGTCCTGACATAACCCATAATGAATATCCAAAAGTTCATGATTACTATTGAATATGTCACTCTATGATTGCTGCACTTATATCTATATAAAAATAAGCATAGATTTAGATTAAAAATCCATGAGCAAAGCGAAAGAGCTAAAATATGAAATGGTTGAAATTATATGTTAAGTGAAGGACTACTCAGATGTTAATTTATCCATAAGATCTTAATTGCAAACATGGGCCACCCTATGCTAGAGAAGGGCAAGGAAGAGCACGTATGGTTTAGTTATGACAATCCTTGAGCTGCCATGGTGGGAAGCTGGTCATCTGCACACAGCCAATTATTTTATCTTCACCTTCTGCACATAGTTTCTCTGGCAGCCCCTTTCCTCTCTTCTCTCCCATACCTCAGAAGTTTGTTAGTACTGCAGTGTCTTCATGGGAGCCTGTGCAGTAAGAGAAGGCTGTGTATTTGGTGGGGGGTTAGTTTGCCATGCGGGAGAACAATCAGTGTGAAAGTGCTTAGAAGCTGAGACTCGGTACGTGTTGGTATACCTGGCACGTTAGTCATTGTCAGACTCAGGTTGTGCTCGGTACAATGAAGACGCTTCAAGCAAAAGGACAGCTAAAACTTAACTTGTAATTTTGACCTCTGAGAAAGAAACTATGTTAAAAAATTTGAATTTTATCATATTCCCCTTCCCCCCCAATATTTTATTGTTACAAGTTCTAAGCGATAGTTGCTCTGTCTAACCCAGGACACTTCACAGATAGGCTCTTTCCCAGTAGAAAAAATGAAAAAATTAAAATCACTCAACACATGGCTCACAGTGTCCTATAAAAATATGGGTCTAGAACATTTGCATAAAGCATTAAGCAGGTTTCAATGCCTTTGTGTGCGTGTAACACAGGCTTTCAATAAATTACGTATTTAAGCCCGTATGCAGTGATTTTCCAGTCTGAATTAGCTCAAGTGATGTGATGCCTTTTTATTAAGGGGGCAAATATATCTATATATGCCAGAGAACCATTAAAACATGTTGTACTTCAGCCACTGAAACATTCTCAATGTTTCAGCTCACTGAGATTATTCTCAGTCAAGCTGAGAAGATGTGAGTAGGTTGCCCCATTATGGGATTCCCAGAGCATTGTACCTCTGAAGCCTTTCAGGGTCTTCTTGAAAGTGCTTGAATGTAAAACAGCTTTTGGCAAGGAGGGCATTGAACGATCGTGCTTTAAATACAAACAAGTATCTGCACACTTTTCTGATTGTGGCTTTGAAGCAGCTATTATGGGATTGTTTGTAGTATTTTAATGGATACCAAAAAAATAAATGGTATTCGTTGGTTTTAGGCCTGCTGTTGAACAGTTGGAAGAGTGCCCTATGATTAGACCTAATTTAGTGTTCAGTGGGCTCTAGATTGGATTTCTTCTCATTAGTCTGGAGACACACTGATAAGAACTCTCTGATTAAGGTATCCTGGTAGCCGGTATAATTCCCTAAGCTTGAGCTGGAGCATGTTTGAAAATACACTGGTGTTATGGTAAAGCAGGACAATCAGAAAAACCGAGTCATTGTGGGTCCTGTATAAATTTTTTGAGATTGTATTTAGAAGGAAAAAATAATTGCTGTGAAATTGCAGAGCAGATAATATTGTTATTTACTGTTTTGGATGAGACTCATCAGAGTTTCTTAGGAACCTCATTATCCTTCTGTTTAAATATGCACAATATAGGCCCAGATTATTCTACTTTTATTCTTGCAGAATTATTTTGTGTAAGTGCCTTACATCTGCAGACAGTGCCATGGGTGTCAGAAACACTGTAGCTGGGTAAAGTAATGCTCAGCTCAGGCATGACAGCATCTTAAGCTGCTCCAGCTGTCTTTGGGGTATGGGAAATGAAGATTTCAGAGCAAGTTTTAGACCACCTGGCTAGCATTAGAATTCTATATTTCTGTCATATAAGCCAATATTATATCATATTTGGCAAGAAAATAACCAGCCATGGTTTGATAATAAGGATTTTTTGCTGGGGGGGGTGGTGGTTTTGTGTTTTGTGTTTTTTTAAACGCTATTGGTTTAATTTAAAATGTTGCTTCTGAAGTCTTTGTTATAATTAGCTATGTTAAGTAATTAACATTCGCCACATAAATAACGACAGTTGGATTTCTGTTAAATTGCTGATTTCTCAAATCCTATGCCTTCCTAAATATGCAATTGTAATCAACACACCAGCAAACATTATTCTAGAAGTCCAACTACACATCTGTTCTGTGGAACAGAAGCTTTTCTTGGACCGTGTCATTTTCCTTATCCTGTTTGAATTTGCCAGGAGGCAGGATGCTAGAAAGCTGCTGTACCCTGTCCTCATACATTCTTCTTTTCAGCAGGCTGGATCATGTGTCTTCTGAGAATTTTAGGTCACTTTGGATTTGAGAGCGCTATACTGTTTTCAAGAAAGAGATAACTGGAGTCTGATTATTTTATTTTTTTAAAGTAAAAGGAAAGTTTCATTTCATTGGGGCAACAATCCATCCAAGCTGTGAAATAGTGTTTGATTAATTATCATTTGTGTGATTTGCATTTGAATATCAAAAGAATGGAAAGGGTTTCAGGTTAAGGTAGGAGTTTTCAAGTAACCATTAGCTGTGGCCAGTTTGAACGCCTGTCCGGGAGGCATTAGACTAACCATGGTCTGTCTAGAAACTGGAATATATTCAAATGTCCTTCTCACCTGTCTTTCAGTTTTCCTGGAATGTGGGCAAGCTCTTTCAGGAGCCCTTGAGTTTGCCAATCTGTCTGCCAGTCACTGCTCAGGGGGCACAACATAACACTGCGCAGCTCGCTCTTTTTCAGCAGCCCCGGTGACAGACAGAGCCGACAGTCGCTCCACTTGCTCCCAAGTGGGCACACATGCAGCGCCAGGCTGCAGTCAGACAGTGAGGCAAGTGGCTCAAGACAGTCAGCTGTGGATAACGGGCACTGAGTTTGTTAACCAGTATTTTTCGTATCTAAGTAATACACTTTCCTCTCTGCAACCATATTAAAGCAAATATTCTGGGAGCCTTTTTATTACAGTTACACACTGTGTGCTTCATAGTGCTGTGTTGCCTGGAACAAGAAGGTATCATAAAATGTCTACTGTTGAAAAAGATTCCCCCTATATTATTTTGCTATACAATCTTTTTGAAAGATTGAAAGATTTTGAATTTTGAAATTTTGAAAGATTGAAAGAAAAATCTCATTTTTCAAGTGTCTGGCAAGACAGTTTCAGATTTCAAGAAATCCTTTTCCTTGTGGAAATCTACTTTGCGTAGTTCCTAATCATACAAGTGCTCAGGCGTGTTGATCCTTAATCTTATGGTTGAGATCCCCAGGGCTTGCTGGGCAAGAAAAAATCCCTACAGTGGACTCTGTTTCAATGTTGCTAGCAGTAGATATGCTCATGGGGTACATATATATTGAAATCAGAGGTTTGTTGTATTCCTGTCTCATAAAACAAAGCCAAAAGCTTGCAGCCTTCTCCTCTTCCTCCTGATGTGTGATCATTGAGGAAAACTCAACGTTATAGTTGGAAAAGACCAATATTGGTGCCTGGACTTTGACATATTGACAGATAAAGTAACTTCACAAATTAGACTTCTAGATCCACTCATGTAACCTGGGTTAAATTTGGAACTAGAATCTAGTATTTCCAACTTTAGCTGACCTTTATTTTAAATAGACTCATACGAAGTGACAAGTTGTGTGTGTACTTTTAGAAACTGCTATTATCAGTCTTCTCAAAACTCAGTGAGTAAAATTTTGAGTGATTCTCCCTTTTAACCTGCTTTTTATGCTGTTTCTACTTGGATGAATAGTGAGATGCTTGGTACTCCTGTAGCTCTTCTGATGAGGCTCCTTGGAAAATATCTCCATGGCAAATTTGCCAAGTTTGAAGTGCTTGTGTTGATTTGTAATTGTAAATTGAATCCCAGTGCTTAAGAGCTTAAAATAGGATCTACCAATTCTTTATTGTATACTTTTGGAGCCTGTTAAAAGCTCAAAGAAAATCCAGTGAAGCACAAACCTGTACAAACTATTTAAAAAAAAATAAGCACAAAATTACTTGGAAGAATGTACATCAGTTCCAGTATTTTGTTTTGTATACATTAGACTGTTATATACATAAGTATCATTAAGCAGTGATGCAAACAAGTACATAAATGCCAGAATAAAGAAAATACAGTTTTCCATTTCCAAGTCTTTTCTAGCAGTGGTCTCTCCTCCTCCCCTCAGAAGTAGCAATCTTCTGAGCTTCAAGTGATGTATAAAATCTTACTGTTCCATGGAGTTCATTTTTCTCATGGAGAAGAGACCTTCTGACTAGATGCAAGGGGAAACATTTTCTCAACAGCAATTGAAGCAGTGGAGCAGGCTGCCCAAAGTTGTGTGTTCTCTGTCCTTGAAGATTTTAAAGACCAGACTGAATAAAACTCTAGAGTAACCTGGTCTGACCTTATAGCTCACCCTGTTCTGGACAGTCTAGTAGGACAAGAAACCTCTCAAGCTTCCTGCCATTCTGAATTATCCGACCTCTGATGAAATAATTGTTTCTCAGCTAAAGCAAATATCTGCATTAAATAACTATAAATGGATCATACTTTGAGTGGGGTTCAGACCAGATGACCTCTGGAGGTCCTTTGCAACCTATGTCATTTCTGGATTATGTGATTCTAAATTCTTAGCACAATGACATATGAACTTTTCTCTTGATTACTGAAAATACTTCTGGCTACAGCAGAGACACTATGTAACCCTCGTCCTTCTAGTCCAGGGCATTGTACTCTGCACAGACCTATGTAATAGCTTTAGAATTGTTTTCAACGCATTTGCCTCAAGCTTTTTTTTTTCCTTCAGATTTCTGCATTTAGGCTGCTATTGTGATAATATTACTAAACTCAATAACTGCTGTTAAAGTGAAGGAGCAGCATCTGCCAGACAGAGAAATACAATTAGAGTCAAGAACTAATGAAAGACTGCAACAGCATCTGCCTCTTCTGTGTCACTTCTGTAACCAGCCTACATGCAGCTTCCCAAAACAACCGCCAGTTCCTACGTCAGTGTGTAATTCATTAGCTCTTCTGACGCCAGTGCTCCAAGCTGGGATCACCTCACAGAAACTCTCCTATTATTTCACAAGATATTAACTTCCTGATAGCGCAGGAAGTTGAGAAAATGTGTTTATTCTGTTGTGCATCTGAATTATCATGTGGTTTTCTAAAATCAGCTGTGACCTTTTGTGCAGGTGTAAGTCAGGCAATATTGAATTATGAGTAACAGAAGTCCAGGTGCTCTGACAATACGTGCTTATAATTCTCCAGGTAGTAACATGAGTACCTCAGAATTGTTTTATGGATGGTGTTCAGCTGGAGTTGCACTCTTTTGGATCAGAAATGAAGGGAAGCCTTTAAAATTTCTCCAAAACAGGACTGTCAGACTGTGCTCAGAGCTTCCATCTTGACTTGCTACCAGCTCGTGACTTTTCCATTTTAATTTACGTTGAATAAATTTGTCATCACCATCACCCAGCTTCCTGAACACGGAGAAACACTTGAAGCTGGTTCAAGCAAGCATGATGATGATTTCACACTGGTTATCATCAATTGAAGCACTGACAGACTCCTCAGTGGTCAGTCATCACATTAGAAAATGTAAATTTTAGTAGATGTCTAAATATCTTGACGCAGTGAGAGGCAATCAGATTGCTCCCCTACACTTCAGGCCATTTTAAAACATTGCTTGAACCTAATATAATTATTTTGCCAATAAGTAAGCAGGGGCACACACAATTCTGTCATTAGACGTTGCTTCTCATTGACTGCTGGGATGATAGAGTACTTGACTAGATACTTCCATATTGACACTTCAGCTGTTCTCCTGTGATAAGTTGTGTTAAATCAAAGATGACACTTGATTCCCTATAAACTTCAAGAGAAAATGCCAAAAAAAAATGACAAAAAGTTTTTTGGCTTTTTGTAACAGGTATTGTATATCCTAAGAGATGCTTTTTGCCGAGAGTCCTTTCTTTGCTGCCCTGTAGCACCTTTGAATGTACATGAGGCCTTTGACTATTGATATTCTATAAAAGTCATGTATATTCAATTAGTATTCTGCCATTACCCATGCAAAACTGTTACCAAGTTCTCCTCTTCCATACGGCTCTCCTGTGCATTTTACATCTGCCTTTTTCTGGTGAGTTCTCATTTTTCCTAGTGGAGTCTGGCATGTGGGATGTGCTAGCCAGTTCATGGGATGCTGAACATTCTCATTCTCATCATGTTGTTGTCACTGTCAAAACAGAAAGCTAGTGAAAAAGAAAGAGAAGTTTTCCGGTGGCTCTGTGCAGCTTTTCTCTCTGAGACTTTCCTTTGGCTCATTAATGTACTTAGGATGATTTCTGGTCCATCCTGTAGCAACAGAAATCAGCCATCAGTCTCCAGCATGTGCTAAGGTTGCTAGGCTGCTGTTTCATTCTCCAAGTTATGTAGTTATTTGCTGATAGTTTGATTACTTGACCTCACTGTGCCGAAAATATAAACATTGCTAACGGTAAAAGCTATATAGACATCCCCATTTGCTCTTAAAAAAACAATTTTTTCAATCATTTTGGGTTTGGAGTTCAAAATGTTATTTAAATGTTAATCACTTGAAACTGTGCTTGGGCATATAATTCAATTATGGGACCATCTTAATTATGCAGATGGTGCTTATGAGCATCTGATACAATTACAGTGCCAATTCAATACACATTCGTTCAAAGGGCTTAGCTGAAACATGTTATTATTTCAATGTGTGTGGACAAATTCACTTTTTCAGGAAATGGGTTCATGGAATTGTAATATTGCTCTGCTCAGCTCATTGCTTTCAGTGGTGTGTAAACCACAAGGTCTTTAACCGTTCTCCTGTATTCTGTGGTGGTCCTAGGCTTGCAAGAGATTTCTTCATGTTTTTAACATATCCAGAGGGATGAAAATGGAGACTTGAGTTAATAATCCATCATCCCTCTGCGTAGCAGGCGGTTTTATTTCTACTTGAATTTTTAACCTCCTTTTGAATGCTGCACGACATCTGGAGGCCGTGTGTAAATCTCATCCAATCAAGCTGATAACAGAATAGGAAAATTAGTGGAATTTACTTTCACCATAAATTGGTGCAGAATAAAACCACATCATTCTTGCTAAAGTAAGAGTCAACTCTTAGTATTGTCCCTTCTTTTGGTGTGAGCCCAATAAAAGGAACCCTTAGTATGTTTTGCAGTGTGGTTCACTGTTTAAGGAAGATCAGTGTTTCTGCTTCATACAATATGTTTTTCTCATTGTGTTTAAAAATAAATTCTTATAACCACTTTTAACACCATGTGAGGCCAGCCTTGTATACCTAATTAATAATTAGATGCCATTAGGGGGGCTGTGATAGTGAAGAAAGATTAAGCAAAGAATTGGAATTTATATAGGGGAATATCCATAGAGGGGGATATTTTAAAATAACAGAGTTTTGAGAAGAATATAAACCTTAATGCTGCTTGCCAGAAGTCATCCTCTAACTCACAGTAAGTAGACGGAAAAAAAAAATTGGGATGATTTATTCTACTTTGTCACAGTTTTTCACTTTCCCCCCACCTTTCTCCCTGATTGTGGTCAGAAATAGGACATTTATTTATCTCGTGAGCCACAGAGTATGGCCACATCTTTATTACTCTTGAGCACACTTATCTGTCCTCTTCAGATTTAGGTACTGCACGTACATTGCACAGATGATCTACAGAATAGGTGGCATCACCTCGGAAAAGCTGTGTAGTACCTGAATTCCCACTTCTAAACAGTCTACGCAAGTACTTTCCTGTTCCAAATTACTTTCTCTGATGCGTAAAGACAGTTGAGTGCCTCTGTATTTGTGGCTATGTATGGGATCAGTTTCTCTCATTTTTGGTATCTGGCTCTTACAGAAATGTCACGGATTGTATCACTGTGGTCATTCAAATATCCAACAAATATATTCCTATATTGGAATATATATATATATTTGGAATATAGGAATATATATATCCTATTTGGAATAGGTCATTCAAAATTTCATGCCAGGAAAACTTGTCATATTGTTAATTCTAATTTCCAGCATTGGATTTATTCATGTTTTACTGAAAATAATCAGAGAATGAATTCAAATCCTGTGTATTCACTGCAGCTGTGGGTCAGCTTTGCTCTGAGCGTTTATGAAGTGGGATCGATGATAATTAGACTTCAAGCCCACTCTTCACGGAGGAGTGAATAGCACCTGCACAACGCAGCTCTGCTGTGCGTGCACTTCTCAAGCATCACAAAAAGACATGCAAGGTTGTCCACATATACAAATACAACTGTAGTTCAGTTGTAAATTCTCTTATTACTGAGATCATTTTCATTTTTGCTTTATGCTTTGTTACAAGTACTGCTTGCAACATAAAATACTACTATAATATTAGAAGAAAAAATAACATCTAGCAAAATAAATCGAAGTACATTCTTGCTTTCAGTTTTCTTCCTCTGCAACTAAGGTACCAAGCTTCTGTCATGGAACAACCAATCTAAGCTAATGAGCATTACCTAAAAACAGTGTGGGACCAGCGCACAAGGACAGGGTGTGTAAACCAAAGGATTTGTAATACTTAAGTGCGTGTCTGGGGATATTGTTCAAAACTCGGTAGCTGATTCTGACTTCTAATAACTTGTTAACCTGTTCTTTATGGAAAAGATAATGTACAAGCTTGAAAGAGAAATGCATGATAATCATCATAATGCATGAGGACCGAGAAGGAATGAAGGTTGCTTTGGCTTGAACATACGAATGGCTATAAGAAGCAAGTAGTAAGAGATGACATTGCTGTTTGCTGTTGGAGTGAAATCTCAGAAGTTGAGTGCATAGGAGGAACTGTTCCTGTAGCCTAATATGAAAATTACCCAGTTACTTCTGGTGGAGTTAGTAGGACTGTGGATTAGGTGTCACATAACTATCAGTCACAAAAATACAGATTCCAGAAGGGTCGTACTAATACTGCTTATGATTTCATAAAATTATTTTAGCTATTAGTTCATGCAAAAAAGGTAACCTCATTTATCCATCATGTCCTTCTAAGTCACTTTCTCTTATCTAATGTCAAACTTTGTTTCCCACAACATATAAAGAAGAAAATTCATGTAAATTGATACTGACTTTTATGTAGGCTTGAAAGGTGGGTTGTGCTCTGATGCCCCCTCATTCCAAAGCTCTGCATTCCTGTTCTTCTTGAGAAGAAGACTGTACTGAAGTATTCATCCATCTTCTATGTATCACAATTACTGTAGCCATTCACTGCAGTAACAAGGCTCTCCCAACACAACAGTAGGATCAGAGACCTGTAATGAGTGTACAATGTTCCAAAGGTTTCAGCAATAGAAAAGCAGGGTGCTATGCAGAGGAAGCATCTTCTGAAGTTATTTTTTGGAGCAAAAGAAAAGCATCATGTGCAGCTAAGAAGCAGGCTGTTCTTCCCTGATAGGTTGCCCTGTTGTCTGTGGTGGTGTATGTGCAGTTTGTGAAAAATGGAAGCTCCCTCTGCTGTGAGAGGTGTGTTTGAGTTGGTATATTTGCTTGCTGAGGAATGGAGGATGTCTTTTCCTTTTTACCTATAAACACATTTGTCGTCTCAGTTAGTATTAGTGTTGAGCCACAATGTTGCAATATTAAGTCCTTCAAACTCATTGACCAAGTAGCAAGCATTTTGTGACCAACAGGACTGAGTTAAGGGCATATATTTCTTGCAACCTACCATTTTTCTCAGGCTGATAGAAGTGAAAAGATGTAGATTCTGGCTTTTGTAAGCAGAATAGGTCATTTCCTGCCTATTTTTATCCTAAGATTTCTTCTGAAATACCACATATGCAGATGACAATGACAGTTTGATTGTACTCATGTTTGGTTGTCTCAGAAGGAGGAAATCCAGCTTGTTGGGATTGTATGTGCTTGTTATACATGACAGAACTCTGGGTAGATAATCTAAGAGAACCTAAACGAGTACTGTCCAAGATTTTCTGGCTGAACTGATTAGTTCTGCCAACTGGCTGCTGTGTAGCTGTGCAAAATATATATTTTAAAAAGGGATGTAAATTGCCTTTGTGCTGCTTTTCCACAACTGCACAGGAATCTGGCGTAACTGGAATGGAGTAGGTTCCTAGAACTGTAGGACAATGGAGGTTGGAAGGGAACTCAGGTGATCACTAGCCAATGAGACTGGAGAACCCTTGCTCAAAGCAGAGCCACCTTATAGATCAGAGCAGGTTGCTCATGGCCTTATTAATTGTCATCGATATCATCACCTCCAACGATGGAGATGGCACAACTACTCTGAACAACCTGGTGCACTGCTTTACTGTCTTTAGGTATGAAGTGAGCTTGCCTTTCAGTAAGTTTTAGTCCAGGCCCTACAGTTCTCTCTTCTTGTCTCTGAGGAGAATCGCGTTTTCATTCCTTCCATGATCAAATTAACCCTGCACTGCTTATCAAAAGATGTCAGACTTCCAGAATTGCAGTTAGACTGAAGACAGCTGTTGGTAAAGAAAATGGAAAAAAAGGATTCTTCTCATTGTGGACTTTGTGTATGAATGTGTGCATGGAATAGCAAGGTCGGGAGTATTTGCCATTTCTATGTATATTAAGCTGAAGGCTTCTTTAAATATTTGTGTTGAATTTTGAACAAATTGGGGGTAAGGGGAACTGGGAATACAAAAAAAAAATAATCTTTTAAGTATTTTAAGATAGCTAGTGCTGGTGTACGTCTGTATATTCCCCAGCTATGAGATCACTAATTTCGACTGGTTTTTTTCACCTTTTTAATGTAACAGGCAAATGAAGACCTTTAAATGTGGGTTAGCTATGGTGACTGGGCTAATATTTTTTTTAGATTTAACCCCAAAGTTCAGTCTATCTTTATTTGATTATTACAAGATTAATGAATTATAAACCTTTCCTCTGTTTTCAGGCTTCTCAATGCCAATAAGATCAACTGCCTGAGGGTAAACACGTTCCAAGGTCTGCATAATCTCAAACTGCTATCTCTTTATGACAACAAACTGCAGACCATCAGCAAGGGGCTCTTTGCACCTCTCCGATCGATCCAGACTCTGTGAGTATGCAGGCGTGTCATAAATGACAGCTCTCTCTTTTCCCCCCCCAAAGATGTTGCCTGTCTTTGCAAAGGCAAAATGTCTGACATGAAGACAATTTGGAAGAGACCCCAAGGTAGTAGCCTTTCCTTTTCTGACAGAAATAAAAGGAGAAAGAAAAAGAAGTGTTGCATAAATTCAGCACAGCCAGCTATTGATGCAGCCTGCCTGTAGTGACATAAATGTCATAAGTGCATTAAGCTTCCAGAGTAATTCATTCATACTGTTTGTTGGGAAGATAATACTTAAATTTTACTCTGTACAATATATGAACAGCAGATTCTGTTAAAAGCATTGCCTAACAGTTTTTAATGAACTAGTGAGTTGGCATCTCTCCTTACTGGATCTGAGTCCTACTGTACAGTTTGTGACTTCTGAAATGATATTTCAGCTGACATTCCACTTAAGGGAAGTGATACATTGTATTATTTGACCCATTATGAAAATTCACTAAACATTTTCTGAGAGTCTTTGAGTTGGAGGCATTAGGAGAAGAGGGATCAGAAAATTGGAAAGAAAAGTATAGAAATGACTTGATATTTTACAGAAGGTTTCATCCTAAGGCTGTGAGTAGTAAGATAATAAGGTAAATAGTACTCCTTCAGAGCTGGAGTTGGCAGCCTGATACAAGTGAAAAACAAGGAAGAACTCCCTCACTCAATATTGTGTATGTGTGTTTATATATATTCGTGTGGGCATATATAAATATAAGGCTCTGAGTGTTTATGTAGTATGTAAGTATATGTATACACACATACTGGAATATATATGCACATTATATATGCATATACATATACATACTATAGTACTGGAAATGTATGTATACACACGCACATATATGTTTTACTACTGGAAATGCATTGTCCAAATTAGTTTTGCAAATGTTTTAATTCATACAAAAATAGAGATGATTTCTGCAGCAGGGTGCGTGCTACGTCCTCAGGCAGCCATAAGCACAACCTTAATTCCCAGCAGATATCTGGCCAGTATGTATTGCTGCAAACCATTAAGACATTAAAATAATCACGTACAGATGCCCCAACCCCCCCTATCCTGCCTCCCCACCTCTACTGTGCTTTCTTCTGCTGCAACATGCTATGTATGTACATAGATATGTAAACAAGGGCGACAGAGAAGGTTCATTTACAGAGGTATGTAAGATTTGTCAAGTTAAACAACAGATAAACATCCCTTAAGGTATTAAAATTTCTCCTTGGTTTCCATGGGGTTTTATTGGCACTCCTAGTGGCTTAGAATGGACTTGTTGCTCCACTCCGAAATACTTTTTCATTAAATGTTTTAATTCATTCTCCCACTTTTAGTACTCCAAGTGATTGCCATTTTCTGCCTTTTTTTTTAGAGCTACAAAATCAGTCCCATATCCTGTCTGTATATGCTTGTTTGTTCTTTGAACCTTTCACATCAGGAATGGCTCAACTACAATAGTAATCTTCAGTTTCTTCAGGCGCTTTCTGCTGTGTATGATTTCGCTTCCAACTCCTTTGACAGCCCTTGCCCTGTTGTATTCTATACTTATTCTGTTAAGTGACAGTTCATAAATATAACTACAAACAGAAAAGAAACGAAGTTTCTACAGGTGGAAAGAACCACAGTAACAGAGCAGAGTTCTTGTGAAGTTACAACTTTACACCTCTGTCCAAACCAAATTTAAACATCTGTCTTTTTTTCAAACTGTCTTTGCAATTATTGGAAAGCCGTGTCCTGCTCCCTGGGAAGTTAGAGGGACTGGTGCAAGTTAACAGAGATCAGAATCGGGCTCTGAGACAGACCTGACAAACTCTCCTGATATAGTGCTCAACTTTGTCAAGCAGAATGAATCAGAACAGTGGCAGAGAAAAGCTGTTTCTTTCTAAGATCCTCCAGCAGATTTCTATTAACAATGTCTAAATATCCAGTTAAAATCAGTGCTATAATACCTATTTCCAATTGTGTGGGAAATATGTTGTGCAAATTCTGGTGAAGGATAGATAGTTCTACCTTGCATAAACAGTTAACTCTCAAAAGTAAAAATTTTGGTCAGGAAAAAATACATATAAGGGGAATACTATTACACATGATGAGTGTATGCAAATATCAATTTCAGTCTTGAGAAAAGACCTCTGGATCACTTCTGGCTTTGCCCATGGATCCAAGGCACTTTACCAATTCACATTTTGATCCTGAGGAAACTGAACTTGCCAATAAAATTTCTTTTAAACCAGGATACAAAACGATCTTCAGGTCATGTGCATCTAAAAAGGTGCATTTCTCTCAAAAGGCAGCGTATCGAGCTCTCGGGAGAAAACACTGGACTTTGTAGACAGGAGGTGTGTGTCCTTTAAAGCAGGCTTTGCTATCTTAATTTTTGTTTCCTCTGTGAAAGGACTTGCAGCAGGCTTAATGAGCTATGAAATGTGATAGCTCACAGAATTCTCCCATTCATGTGCAGCTCTGTGTGGTTTCCGCCAGGCCTGGGTTTTTGGAAGCTTATTCAATTACTCTACTCTTCAGGTTTGCGTTTGTGAAAAACAGTGATGGAGTACAGTGTCACAGGTCACTTCTGATTAAACATCCCATCCTTCTCGCAGACATTTAGCTCAGAATCCATTTGTGTGCGACTGCCATTTGAAGTGGCTGGCTGATTACCTGCAGGATAATCCGATAGAAACCAGCGGCGCTCGATGCAGCAATCCGCGTCGCCTTGCCAACAAACGAATCAGCCAGATCAAGAGCAAGAAGTTCCGCTGCTCAGGTAATTCATTTATCCAGGCTGTACTGCACTTTCAATTCAGAAATAAGCAGGTCCAGAGAGCCTACTAATCAAATCTGCAGGACAGTGTTTGCTATAATGGATATTATGGAGCATCTTTTAAAATTAAATTTGGAAAATTCAGTTAGTTCTCCAGAAAGCCAATTACCTTATGGATTAAAAAAAAAAAAAGGAAAAAAGAAAAAAAGAAAAAAAAAGGGGGGGCAGCCTATAGCTGCCTTCTGTGTGTCTCTTTAAAACAAAGAAAAGAAAAAAACAGAAAAGCTTATGATACTTAATTTTAAAGAATTACTAGGTTATAAAATGTCAAGATGTATATGCATACATGTGGCAAATGTCTTATTTTGAAGGGGTGGAAGGTGGCTGGATCGTCATTTGTATTCAAGCAGAACTCTTACTGACCTTAATGAGAGCTGAGCTCAAGTAAGTTCTCAGACCTAAAAGGCTGAGAACAGTAGGACTGAGTTTTTTATACAGCAGGCATTTCTGACCTAGGATGTGAGTGAAGCGGGAGGGTGAGGGGATGGCATCGGTTCACATACTTCCATAGATTATTTTTTTTTATATATCCACAAGTAACATGCACTAATTCAACTAAAATTGCCATCCAAGTTGGTAAGATTTATGGGTTTACTAGGTTTTGAATCAAAACTTTCATCATAGTTCAGGCAAAGATTTTGTGTTGTGAGCTAGATGGAAAAATGTTTCCACCTGAAAATAACCTCTGAAGTAACATAAACATCTTTTTCTCAACCCTATCCATTCTTTATTTATGGTCCAGCTGTTAGTAAAAGGACATTTATTGCCTTATACAGCACAACTACGTAGACTGCTTCTTCACATGTTTTCTCTATTGGTTAGATGTATTTTAGATTACTGCATTTTTGTATACTGCAAAAACAAGCAGGTTTCAGTGAGCAAATCTGTTAGTGTGTACTGAGAAGAAAAATGACTTTTACTGGTGGAGTACTTTGCAGTGTTTCCTATAAAAATTACCATGGCTTTTGTCTTTTTCCTCTGGAAAACAAACAAACAAACAAAAAAAAACTACAACAAAATCCTGATTAATTGTGTTCCTGGTGGTAAAAGATTAATGACTCTAGATGGGGATGCAGCATGAAACTGAATGGCAGCAGCCCAAAACAATCCGTTGTGCTTTGTGTATCTCTGTGAGCAATGTGCTGAGCTAAACCTTCTCTTTATGGGGAAAATAAAATAAAGATAACTTCATTTGCAGTCCGGTTTTCTTGGGCACGCTTGTTAAAGTCTTCAATCACTTGTGACTCAAGCCACAAAATTTATAACCAGAACTGAAATTATGACATACTTTTATCTAGGTTTTTGGATTGTGTCCATCATAGTAACAAGATAATTAGTCAGTAATATTCATATTTAAAGAAAGTGGAAATGAAAATGCAAATGCATAAATATAATTTAGAAAGGCAAGTAGACTGCAGAAACAGATCAGTTTAAATCTGTGCCCAATTTGCCATTGTTATTTACTTCTGCTTCTGTTAGTAGGGTAGAGAAATTAATGTTATGTATGTGTGTGCATGCCTTGAACAATGGTACAGGCTATTGGATAAGGCAAACACCATCTGATATCGTTTATGAAAGGTCATAGCTAAGAGGAGCAACAATGCAGAATGCAGTACCTGGTGGTATTGAGAATAATATTTTGTGTGAGTTCTTATCTTGGAGGTCCTTTCATTGAGGCATTAGCCTGTTTTTTCCTTGGTCTCCAGTTCTATGAGTATATCAAAACCACATGGAAAAGGCATAAACCTGACTTATGAAGGAGGAGAGCAGGGATTGTACAGCTTCAGAACAAAGATTTCAGCTGGATGAAAACTAATTCTATTCAAAAGCTCAATAGAGAAGGTATCATTGCCTGTAGAGTTTCCAGATGGCAACGAGAAACATTGAACTCGACTCACTGTCTGCTCACATGAGACAGTGGGAACGTCTAATAGTTTAGAAGACTCTTAGTTTGTAAATCAATCCAGAGAACAGACATCCTTGGCACCTGTTCTGCTCAAGTTGTCCCTTTGAATCACGGCTGCTTCAGACTTGGCTTTTAGCAGGAATTTTCCATGTTTTCATTTTGAGGAATATGCTTCATCCCAGGATTTAACACAGCACATCTCTGTGCAGAAAAGTCCATGAGGTATGAATCTTCATCATTCAAAGTCAGACTGTTGAGCAGTGCTTTGTGTTATCCAGGGATGAGCCTGCACAATCCCACTGGGATGGCAGTGCTTAGTAACTTGTCAGTGTCCTTGCTGTCTGTTGGACTCTCCCTGTCTAGTTTTTACATCTTTTGCTCATTGTATGAGAAAAGAATTTTTATTTTAAATCCTTTTGTAGATATGCATCTCTCTTCTCAAAGGGTTCTTGTTTCAGGATCCTGACATTTTCATTTAGTTTGTTTAATACATTTAGTACATGTCAATGGTCAGAAAGATGGTTTTGTGGGGGAAAACACGGAGAATATGAGGGGTTGATCAAGGAAACAATGTGAGGGATTTTATCCTGACCTGGTCTTTGACTCTTGAGAAGGGATGAGGATGCGCAGAGAGCGTGAGCTCAGTGGGAGCAGAGGTACTCAGCCAGTGTCAGGATCACACCCATGAGTAGGTAAACTTAGGTGAACTTAACATTTTGACATCAGGGAAAGGACCAGTTCTGAAGTCATAAAATTCTGAGGTTGTCCTGAAATAATCTGTCTGTTTTCCACATTCATTTGGATTCTACAAAGTATCATGAAGGTGACTGTCATCAGTCTGGAATGGTAGAGGAATATCAAGAAGGTAATGTCAAGAGGACACGTTCAGAGATGCAGGTGGGCTAAGTAGAACTGTATTTGATTAATTCAATGAAACCATGAAGACAAAACCAAGGCAGCATAGTAAAAAATAAAAATACAATCTAGGAAACTTAGTTCCTTTAGTTGTTTCCTTCAGTTTTTATTCCAGGTCCCCACCATCCCTTTAAATAGTATTTAGCAAGAAGAACTTGCCTTCTTTTTTTAACTCACTATGGAGGCACTTTTCCCAGATGCTATTTCCTCCCTGAATCAAATGACTCAAGCTTTTACTGATAACGATGGAGCAACATCTGCAAAGGTTATGAGTGGCCATAGCAAGGAGATTCTGTGCAACAGGTAGATAATGTACACAATTCTTTTTAAAAGGAGAATTGGAAGCATCATAGCATGAAATGAAGGAACAGCAGGGAAAGGGGCATGTTTTTGCCTGGGGCTGAGAGACAGGCAAAGCTGTTGAATATACTATCAAATATGTTTAAGCCTCAGATTGCAATAGATACTATGTCTCATGTTTTTTTGCCTTCCATTTAAAGCAATGCACCAAAAAATAATAAACCTCCCCCTTGCTCCAGTCTCTCCCCACAGCTATAGAATCAGAGACTAAAAAAGGTTTTTCTTGAAAGAGAAATTAGAGGGACAGGCTGTGACTAATTCTTTCTCTCTTCTGTTTAGAAAAAGGAAATACTATCATTTTCAGTGGCAGCAGTAAAATTCTGATGATTCTTTTCTTTTTGGCTGCATCTGCCCACTGTGACCACCTAAGGATCTAATGGTACTTGCAAGCCTTAGGTCGCTGGAGGCTCCCATTCTTAGTAGGAATGGGGGGGGGGGGAAGAATAACAAAAATGTTCTGCCCAGTAGCATTTGATTAAGTTCACTACACAGCAGTTTTGTTTTCTGAAGCAGCACTGGGCTTTAGGAGGAAGGGAAATGAATCTATGAGCAGATTGTGTTGTCTCTGTGGTAGCTTATTGTCACTTCAAGAGTTGGCAGGATCCTTGGTTGCTGTGTGACACTGTGTATGAAATAGCTTTTGCAGAGAGCTGCCCTTGTATTCAGCTGTGTATCTTTTTTTCCCTGTGATATGTTTGCATTTTTTAGTATATTGTGTATTTCAAAAACAGGGAAAGTTCCACCTGCCGTACCAACATAAACCATTTCTGATAATGATCAAAGCCTGTGTATATCTATGAGCATCACATCACAAAAGCTTTTCATCTTCTAATTCTTAGAAATAAGTATCTTAGAAATAATTTTACTATTTGAAATACTATGAATTAAACCTGTCTTCCTGCTTCCTCTTGCATTGGGGCATACACTGTATATAACTTGATTTTAATTAGTTACTTCAGTTCCAGAGAGTGCTGTACAAATCAAAAGCTCTGGGAATAAGCGGAGGAGGACAATGAACCATCTGCCAGCACAATTCTCTCCTTTTTGGACACTGCTCCTTGTTAACCCAACCCAAATCAAAGTCAGTCTCTGTGGTATATGTGGATCCAGAGCTTGCATGTTTAGGGCTAGTGTCATTAGATAGCAATGTAGTTGCTGTTTGTTCACCCATAATTTTCAAAGGCATTTGTTAAAACCTCTTCTTACTTACTACAGTTTTCCTCCTAAATCTTTATATGTCTTTTCCAGTCTCTGTCTTCTTATATATTCACCTTTCTAGGGTTGCCTGTCTACTTTGGAACAAGAGTTCCTATTACATGTGATCACCTGAAATTTCCTTCTCTCTTCTCTGCGTTGTTTCAGCCTTAGAAGGTTAGAATGTCAATGATGGAGTGTTCCCAGTCAGGAGAACACGCTGCACATCAGGGCTTTTTGTCCAGTCCCTATGGCTGTTCACACATTTCCTGTCCCTTGGTCTACCTAGGTTATCCCCTTCTCTGCTCTTGGTGACATGTAAACAATATTTAAGCTCTTTGGGCTCTCAAAATGAAAGGTGCCATGTACTGTTACTCCTCAACCGGTGTCTAACAGTCATGAAAGGCAAGTGAATTTAATCCAGACCTTACATAATTGATCTTATTGAAACACTCTCCAGTTGTTCCTGTAATTTGCCCATCATTCTGATGACAACTTTGCCAATTTCTTCCATTTTTAGTAACCAAATAGTCATTTACAGACTGTGTATTCCTATTCCTGCCCTTAGCATTTTCTGTTTGATAAAAAGCACTGATATCCACCTGCTCTTGTCTGCCTTGTTACGGTGCTGCAGTGACATGTGCTCGGGGACTCTTGATTGTGCCTGCCCTTAGTGTGCTGGTCTCCAGCAACTCCTGCCTGAGCAGGCACCGAGCCCTGACGGCTTGTAGGTTTGTCCATGCTGGAGGTGACAGTGGTGGGGATTGGCAGCTCTGCACAGCACGCTCTAGGCCTGGTCACGTTTGTGGTAAGCCTGGTCTGAGGCCAAGCTCCAGCACTTTTTCTCACCAGGGCTTTTACTTGAGTAGAGTGAGGGAAAGGCATATGAAACATTGCCTGTGATCTGGACAACTGGAAAATTAACTGCATTCAGATTTCTTTCTGTGGGGCTTTTTCTATGTGCTTTATTTTGTTTTTATTCACTTAAATGCTGTGTGTTCTACTTTTTTTTTTTTTTCCCCCCGAAAGACACAAAGACTCAGCAAAAGTGCCTTCAGAAACTCTCTGAATATAGCAAAGCAGAGGATATGCGTTTGTTGTGCATAAGAAGAATTCTGTCTGAATGGAAGGCTGTTTAACAGCAACAAATCACCTGCAGATTAAATCCTAGACTGAATTCATAATTGTGAACCTAAAGTCTTCAGCATGCACTGTAACTGTGTATATTTGAGCTTTGGTTTGCATGAAATTCTTCAGAAGTTGAAGTCATTAGAGAACACAACGCGACTGCTATGACTAATAGTAATGGAGCTAAACTCCCTTGTACTGTAGAAATGTTTGTGTTGTAAAAGTAATTTGGCTGTACTGTATACTGACTATACCCCTCCTTTTTCTGTAAATCTTTGCTAGCAATTCAGATCTTTATGTTAATATTTGTGCCAGTTACTGTAACCCTTCATTAGCTCGTGATGAACACTGGTGAAGGTTTCCTGCACTGCAGTAGGGGGAAAGTGGGCAGAATGGAAACCATTTAACTCAAGGAAGCAGAAGCTTAGCATAGAGCAGGTGGGTCTGATTGGCAGAGACTGTGGTTCTTAATAAGAAAGGAAATCAACGTGTCCCAGTTAAAACATTTTTTTTCTAAGCCTGTGCCTCATTTTATTTTTAAGTTGAAGTAGTCTTCAAAAAACTTAAACATCTGAACTGCTTTGTTACCAGCCAACATCCTTATTTGCAATTACAGTAACGAGGCAATGAAAAGAGGGAGAATGAATATTGAGTCACAGATGCATCCATATCACTTAGGCATTCAAATAACACGGTTGTGCCAGATTCCCCATGTAGGTGGTGTACAGAGCTAGATAGATTCCTCACTTGAGATATGAGTTGTCCTCTGGAGGTGTCTTCATTAGCTATGGCAGAAAGCTGAGTGATTACTCTTGTAACTCAAAAACTAAGCTGGGATGAAGTTTGTTCTCTTCTCTCACATTGCCATTGCGTGTGTTGAGATTCAGCTGAGCAACACCTAGCAGAGATGCCAAGTTAGCACTTTTCTGTGGGTATAGCAGTCGCTTGTATAGGATAAAGAAAATAATTGGAGAGGCATTGGCATGAAGAGAGCAAGTCAGCTAAAACCAATGCAAGAACGTTTGAACCTGCTGTTGGACAATGAATTTTCATCTGACTATTCTGAGACTGCGGCTGCCTCCTGAGGTGTTACAGCTTGACGGGACAGTTAAAAATAGGGTCCTACGTACAAATCCTTAGCAAATTGCAGATGCAGTGACTGATAAACAGATCTTAGATTACAGGAGGTGAAGAGCACTAAGAGCAAACTATCCAATGTGGCTTGGATGTAGAGTATATCTAAAGGGTGGGGTTTTTCATGAAAACTGCCAAATATCTGGAGATATGATCATTCTTTTTTAATATTTTTTTTTTTTGCAAACACTTAAGCAAAATGATGTCATGTACATCCAAAGGCTTATGGAAATTTAAAAAAAAATTTAGTTTACAAGTTAGTGTGCTTTCCTGTTTATTTTCTATTCCATTTGTCAGAAAAAAAAAGTAAAATAGAGGAGGAGGCAGGTATGTTCCTGCACATATTTTGCAATAGTCTGCAACAAGCAGAAAGGCCAGAATGTGCCTGTGGATTATTTTGCCTCTCATGTATTCTGGGGACATAAATTAGCGTTTTGGCAGACTTTTCTGTGTGTGCTGGTACCTCTTGTTCATTGTAGTTGATGATTAGCTTAGGCAGTTATTGTAAGCGATGTTTAATTAGTGCAGCAGAGGAATAGAGACTTGTTCAAAATATTCTCTAGGGGTTTCTCAGGAAGATGTGTGCAGGGCTCTGACTGCATTTGTTTCCAGTAGAACTGAAAGAGTTCATTGACACTGAAATTACTGAATTTATTACAGATATTCCACATAATACTGAAAATCAGTATATAATATGAAAGTCTTTGGAAGATATGAACTGTTACTTCTCATTGTTTATCAGAGTACTGTGGATGAATTTCTTTGAAGAGCCCATGCCAGAATTGCTGCATTATTAAACCAGCGTAGGAACAGAGATACTGAACTCTGTATCCTTCTTTGCTAGAGCCATACAAAATTATTGGCAGGAATGCTAGCTATAGATATAATTTGTAAATAAATGACGTGTGGATTCCAGGTTATGCATACTTTGAATGAATCATGGAAGAAAATTAATGCCTCTTTGTGCCGTGTTGCATGAGTCACGAAAGAAAATTAATAATTTTTATATCAGTTAGGACTGTGGCTAGTTTGGCAGCTTGTGGGGATTGAAGGTTTATTGTGTCAGGTTCCCTTAAAAAGCTGCTTTAGTTTCTCTCTTAGGTTGTAAAGATAGACAGTAAATCAAATTGTTTTATTTTCATTGCTGTATTCAAACCTGCAGTATGAGGTGACTAAGTTAACATTGTACTTATTTTCTAGAGTTCCCAAGTAATTGTGTGTTGACTTTCTGCATAATAATGCTCGTTCATAACTCAGTGGTGAAGCAGAGCCCCTTGCTGTATTATCTGTCATCTCTGCTCAAGTGCTTGATTGTTCTCCATGTAGGCAATGAATAATCTGCTCGATGCTGACTTTGTTCTTTGGGCAGTGCAAACTCTTTACAAAGGAAGGTTGTATTTATTTGAAAAGCACAAGCGTTGACCTTCACTGTAGTCCAGCAGAATGTTCTGAGCAGTTGCAGAGCACAGCCACTTCCTGTCTCATTCCTGAAGCCTGCAAGAACATTTGAGATGTGACTTTCAAAAGCACTCTCCAGTGCCGTAGCTCTGCAGACATTAAAGTCAATGGGAGTTTTATTTCAGTGGGGAGCAGTCAAGCCAAAACTGAAGGTCCTACTTTATACATCAAAGTTGCAGGAATGAGTTACAAGAAGTAAAGTTGTTTGAAATAATCCAAGATGTTGGAAGGAGAGAGAATGCTTCTGTCAGCAAATGATGTACAAAACCCAACAAATGTTATGCCAAGAAACATAATAACAAAATACTCCTGTATGCCTTAATATGTCTGTAGTAGCACGTGTGCTACCTTGCTGTAAACTGCAGTTGAAATTAAAAGGAAAAAAGCAAAGCAGTGGTAATTACAGATTGTCACTGTAAGTGCCACCAGCATGAAAGGCCACTGGGAGCTGAAATCAGGCTCAAAGGGAGCTTGGGGAGCTTTTAATGCCAGAGCTTGGCCATCAGCTCAGAATCTACTGTTATTAATATGAGCTGTGGTATTTCTAAGATTGCATTTAAATAAATGGAGAAAACCAAAATGGCATTTATATTGAAAGGTGACACTAGGAGAGAGTAAGTAGCTAATAAAGACCAGGGTAGACTGAGCATTCAATATGTGGTGGAAGATGCACATCCTTCCTGGAAGGAGCTGTTTGCAGTCCTTTGGTAGTATTTTCTATCATGTTAGTTCTTTCTCTGAATTTGCCTGGGCTCTGTTCTTGTACAACTAACCCCGATTGTGCTCCAGGGTGTTCCTGCAGTTGTAGCGTAAAGGATGACCTCTTGTATCCAGCACCTTTTTGCATGGGTGGAGTGGAGAGCAGCTCTCCGTGAACCTTCAGCTTGTGCTTCTCCATGCTGCTTCCTCTCAACGCTCTTCTCTCTTTGGCGCTGCCTAACTCTGACTCTGGCTGTCCATGGGGTTTTCCTTTGTGCTTGATCTAACCATGTGGTAGAACAATACAAATTGAACATGGTTCTGTCAAGCACCATGGAAGGCTGCATACTCCCTGCCGCATGGCATGCTGGGATACTTCTGCTGTTTTCAGAAGCATCAAAAGGTGAGAGATTCCCCTTTTCTCACAGGAAAAATGAAAAAGGTGAAGTGTTGCTTAACCAGCCTCCGGGCACTGCAGGGGGGAGCCCTAGTGATGTTTGCAACAGACTTTCCAGAGGGCTTGCATGCAGAATAACCATTTCCAAGTAATTAATCTGTTTAATTGCTCTTACAATGAAGAAGTGAGGCATCCTGTTGATTAATATGATTCAAAGGTGATTCCAGCCATACCTACAGAGATGAAAAATCATTTTTGTCTTGTTACCTTATACGTAATATACGTACCCTATACATAATGATGTAAGCTACGTCTCTCTATTTGAGCTGTCCAGTGAGTCCTTCTACTTGAGGTACACTTTGGATGCTGCTTCTGTAACAAGCTGCCTGCTACTTAACGTGACTTTGGACCTGATCTGAGCAATCTTAATGTGTTGGCATTTCATTATGAAGAATTACACTGCAAAAAAACTGCAGAAGAGTCTGCAAAGCTTTATCTTTTATCTCTTGAAATGACACGGATAACATGGCCTGTATGAAAACAGTATTATCCAATAGTTACATAGCACAAAGCTGTCAGGATACCCAAATGGGCCATTTTAGCTTAGACAGCTTTGATAAGATCTTTGATGTACGTCTGCCTAACTTCCCCCACTATGTAAAGCAGAGATATTACACCTATTTATGAAGGACTTCAAGAGCCTCTTACAGAATTTTTCTTATATGGAAATACTGCCTCCTCTTGCACATTTGTTACATATCTGTTGTGGAGCCATCAGAAGGACACCCGAGATGCTTAAATTTTAGCTCTAACTACTGATAAGAATTAATACTGCCGATGTGAAATTATGACGAACAATGTACCTCCTTTTTTTCCTGAAAACCGATGAGAGTTGTGATCTAGCAGTTACATGAAGAAGTGACTGTTGGGATTCCTGGGGTTTTTGTCCAAGTTTTAGACTAAGTGATCTTTGTGATCACATTTTTGGTGCCAAATTTGAGGCAGCTGGATTCGTCTTTTCTAGAATGAACGTATCCGGTCGGTATTCAAGCCCCTGTTGAGACAGCTTGATTTTTTCCAGAACAGATCATCCAGCACTCCTTTCAAGTCCTTTGGGCAAAGCTAATTTTTAAAAACTGAAATCAGGTTTGCTAAAAACGCTTAAAAAAAAGAATAGGGCAAAAAGATATTTGTCTCTGTTGCTTTATTTCTCCATATGGGTATTAGAAAGGCACCTAAATTTTTTGAGCACTTGGAAACGTGGTGTTTCTTCATCTCAATACTGCTGTTTTGTAGAATGGCATGTGTGTTTGTTTAATGGTACTGAGGAATTGCAATGCCTCTGTACCTGATAGTGGCATCACATAGGTTGTGAAATGAAAATGTTATCAGAGTAACTGGCAATTCAGATAAACACAGTTGCCCTCAGTTAAACACAGGCCTTGCTGTTGCCTTGGCTACTTATTTTACAGCAAACTTAATTCCTTTTAGTTTTGGAAATAACTAGAATCTCCCAGGCCATGTTTTACATTCAGCCAAGCTTCACAGAGTTCTCAGCTACAGTGCACACACACTTGCAGGTATAATAAAATGACCAAATGGCTGGTCTGGAATAGTAAGATGAAGCCAAATGTTTCTTCTGTGCTTGTCGTGCATCTCTTTTCCATGGCTTTCCACAGGTGATTTTATAGTGTGCAAGAAGTACTACATGTATGTGATGATTAATTCTACTTCCTGAATCCTGTCATGTTCACTCGGAGCCCTGCAGAAGTGCACTAATAAAGCCCTGTGTGTAGAGATGGATATACACACTTAAATAGTTCTGCAAGCAGATGGCTGAGTATCACATTAGTATCCCAGATGGGAATATCTTCATCGAGCAGCCACCTGTCCAAGTGATCTCAAGGCTCAGGTCAAATAGCAAATTTTATCTAGTCTTTGGCAGGTGATTCCTGCTGTCTCACAGTCTAACAGATGACTGAGTACTTGCTGATCATATACATGCCATTGATTACTTTTGACTCAATGCTTACCAGGATAACTCTCATTTAAACTCATTTAGAATTAAAAAAAAAAGGAAAAGGGGGAAAAAAAAAAAAGAGAAAAAGAAAGAAAAGCGTGAAGGTGATGTATGCCCCTTCCTCTCCTGCTGAGCTGAGAGGGCCTTCCCCTCCTTCAAGCGTGGAGGCAATGGACTGATGCCCAGGCAAGATCAACTTGTTATAGCTGATGCAGTGTGGAAAGTTGTATGCCATCAAGAGAGTGAGACTGCTAAGTCAAAATGTGGTCAATATTCTTTATTTACTTTGAGAGAAAACCAGAAAGTGATTTTCACCCTCTACTGTTATAATATTCCTTTTGCTCCTTCATAAAGCTTTCCACTTACTTTCCCACGCTTCTTTTTTCTCATAGGAAGGTGAATCTTATATCCATCAGTAGACTAAAAAATATAATTAATAAATTTTCACACTGTGTAACTTCATGATGTTTGTGATTATTCTTTCAAAGAAAGCTTTTACAATGAAAATTAGAAGAGCTTCTTCAAGGGTTAATTTGGGGATTTCCAAGATGTTTTCTGATCAGTGAAACAATTTGGTGGGTTTTTCAAGGTGTACTGTATTGTAGCAGTTCTAATAAACTCTGATAACTGTTCATCTTTGGCATTATTTCCAAGCAATCATAAACAACCAAATGTACTGTCTTATAGGCCTAACAAAGAATGGCTGTATGTTCTTGTAATCAAGCCATAATATGTTCATCACTTGATATTTTAGCCTGACTACCAAGCCTGGAATGTTTAGGACTAGAAATCAGATCGGTTTTTTTGAAAGGAAATGATTGTGATGTGGAGAAAGTATTTTTATAATACTTTAAAGTGCCCAGTGGCCCTAATACTTTAAGTGCTGTGCTGTCAAACTGAAAAACAGTAGCGAAGTCTCACTTTAGATGTATAATTTACAATAAGCATGATAACCTGTGAAGTATTTAGCACCACAGAAGTGGTCATGTACAAAGTTGTATGTGATGTTTCTCATGATCTAGTTTGGAATTACAAAACTAAACCAAAGTGTGTCTGTGGAATCAAAATGTTAGATTGCCTGCAGAATTGCTTGCTTTCACTGCATCACAGTGTGGAGGTAGCGTGTAACATAAATTAAAATAACAGTGGGTTTTGGTGATTTCTTTTTTCTTTCAGAAAATATCACGTGGTCATAAAATGAGCAGTGGTGTATTTATCAGTGTGGGAAGGGGAAGCAGGTGATGAATGTCATCAAGTCACTAAAAAACAAATTTCAGCTCAGGTTTAAGTTTTTATTGATATTTTCTGGTTCTTAAAAACTGAACTTGCTCAGGTCATTCCTGAGAAAGCCTTGCAACTGACTTTTAAAATTCTGGAAAGTTAAAAAATACTTCTTGGTAGTTATGATCAGTGGGCATTACATAACATCCCTGAGACAATCCCGGTGCTTCCATTATGAAATATGAAGTGAGTGGGTCGGTATTGCACGGCAGGGTCTTGGCAACACTTTGCTTACATACACATTTATTAATACTCCTGGTTCCTTGAAACACAGAGATCAAGTTTCCAACCTGCTGTTATTAAAAAAGAAAAAAACAAATCTGAAAAGGACAGATTAGTTCACTGAGCCTAATTGCAAAAGCATTTCATTAGAACGGGTCAAAAACCTAGTCAAAGAGGTCTGGCAATCATGATATAATGGTACATTAGGGAGTGCTTCTCACTAGGTATGGTCTACCCGTTCCTTAATTAAAATGAAAATGATTTAAACTGCTATTGCTTTCCTTTGCTGTTTGTTTAACATAGTTAATAAAGGTATCTAATTGTTGGAAAGTTGACAAGGTTCTCTCATAAAAGATTGCTCTCAAAAATAACTCCAGTAGCTGAGGTCTAAAAATTTTGGGCTTTTTAATGACATCTTTAAAAATCCTTTGTCATTTGAATGTACCAAGAGAGCTCCTGCTTTCATGAGATCCCTTTTCCTTGTTGGCAGACTAAGTTCCAAATGGGAAAAAGTGACTTTGCTGGAGCTCATTTGAAGCAAAGTCCCAACAGCTAATTAGACGTGCTTCAAAAATACCTTAACAGGTAGGCTTGTTAGACAAGGAATTAATCTATCAAGGGAAGAGGGGAAAAACAGTGGCTAGTCTTGGGAGTAATTTGATAAATTGCTGAACAAAAATCTTTGGCAAGTATTAAAATTGTGTGCAGGAGCTGGGAGCTTACAGGAGGCGGTGTTGAGAAGAGATTCCACAAAATCTCTGGTTGCTGCAGTTATCAGGAACTATTTGCTGGAATATATTTTCCTCTTATTGCAGGGTCAGAGGATTACAGAAGTAAATTCACTGGGAAGTGTTTCATGGATCTTGTCTGTCCTGAGAAGTGTCGCTGCGAGGGAACAATTGTAGACTGCTCTAACCAAAAACTCACGCGATTACCCACTCACCTTCCTGAATATACTACTGATCTGTAAGTGCTGGCTCTCCAGGATGTGCTCAGCAGGGCGTGTTGGTTTTCCTAGTCTTTAAAGGCTGTAAAATGACTCAGACCAATTCAAGTCTCCTCCTGCTTTACTCCCTGTGTGAAAAAGGGGAAGCTAATTTTATTTCAAAGGAGCACCACAATTCTCTTATTTCCTTAGTATTGATGCCAACTGTGGGGATGAGAAAGGAGCCATGGCCCTGAGCATCAGCTGCCTGTGTATATCGTCTTGAAGTGTTGACCTGTTATGTGGCCCAGGCAGTATGGGTCTTTTCCATTCTACCTTTGAGTCCTTTGTCTTTGCATCTGGCCATTTTTATTTAAGAAATGGATTAACCCTTTTGAGTTAAATCTGTGCTCAGGAGCTCGTTCCATCTCAGCAGTGCCTGCTACTTGGGTGAAATGGCTCTCGCTAAAATGTATTGTTAAGCTGTAAGTGATGTTATGAAATTTATTTGCTTTTAGAGATTCTTCAGAATTCTAAACATAATACACTGCTAAAGAGACTATGAGAAAACATGTTTATATGTTAGTTTTATATTAGTAGCCCCCTCAAAGACAATTCTCTTTTTGTGTTAGTATTCTATTTATTGTACTTAAGGTATCCGATTTAAACTCCCATAAAAATTGTTGATCTGAAGTTAAGATAGAAAAATACGAGAGAGACATCCATAAACACAGCAAAGTCTCTACATAGAAAAATGGAGCTACATGTAATCAGGGAAAGAGTTTTGCATGCCAAGCCTGCCAAGACAGTGGACTTTGTGTTAATTTTGAAGACCAGTAGACTTTGAGCAGAAATCAGATCCCTTCTGTTTACATGGACCCCATCTCCAATTGCATGTCTGCTGTAGCAGAATGCATGAGGGAAGTTTAGTCACGCAAACAAGGCTGTCTAATGGTTAAGGTTAATAATCCCTTATCCTGTGCATTGGAAGAAGGCAGTATTCTGACACTGTCCTTTGGCATTCCACTCTTAAAGGCATTCTAAGCTTTGACTTATAGATACTTTTCTGTGTTCACTTTCCTTCAAAGTTAAACTCTTTTCACTCTCGGAGTCTGGGTGAGATGGCAGATAGTGTCTCGCTTAACAAAGGTCATAGTTCTCTGTGTGGCAGCTCTGTATGTCACAGTTATAGCCGCTAGACATCTGTGAAATATTAAGTCTCTCTCTTTTTTTGTTCCTATCAGGCGTTTGAATGACAATGATATTTCTGTTTTGGAAGCCATCGGACTCTTCAAGAAATTGCCCAACCTCAGAAAAATGTAAGTTTGAGTCACTTGCTTGTTAGAATACGTGCTGCGTTGGGTTATAACGAAGGAGGAAGGCATGATTTTTTTATAGTTTAGTACTGCAGTAGCAGGCATCACTTTGTAAATTTGAATTTCAGGAAACTGAATGAGTTGCCTGTTAGATGGACAGACCCAGTTAAACCAGTGACAGAGGAAGATCCCCAGGCTGACATTTCAGTATTCTTTAGCTATATTTCTTAAAGTCTTTGACTCATGGAAACTGAAGGGAATTCTGTCCCAGAATTTATTCAGATGTATGCTTACAAAGTTTAGCATTTTAGTTTTGTCTTTTGAATGTATTGCGTGACTCCAACTAGTGTGATTGTTTCAAATAGTCAATAATATTACAAGATATTGGTGATGGCAGCTTCTTTTGATTGTTATTGCTTTACAGAGGAGAATCAATTAGCTAATTTAGAGATCAGTCATTCAAATATATCTGTATAATTCTGTTAAGAGCCTGAGTCCTGGTGCTGTAAAATGTATTTATGTAATAAGAGCTGTGTTTTGGAAAGAGAATAATATGTTAGATACCTCCTGAGGGTCTTCTAAATGGATCTTTCTGAAGTTATTTAAAGTTTTAACCCTGTGGCCCCATTGCTAATGTCTCATCTAACTGTTTACTTTTAGTAAGATTTTATTGCTAGAGTCAAGGTAATTTAGGGAAACCCAACCAGCCAACCAGGCTTTGCGTTCTGCATTCATTTCACGTGGTTTCTGCCATGTGGAGCTTCCCAGCCATTTGAATCCATGTAAGATCTCGGGGTCTTTGGAGACAACTGTAGTGGGATTCTTGTCTCAGTTTTATTTCTGCAAGTTTCAGATGCATGGGAGTGGGGACTGTATTTGTGCAAGTACAGGCCACCAGACCTGGGGAATTCATCATATACATTAGCCTCCTATTTTATGAACAATCCATAAGTTGTAGCTACACTGCCATTAGAAAAAGTTGTTGACGTTGTTGAAGTGCCCCGTTGTCTGTGTAAATAGATAGTAAATGTCCTCATCAAACCTTCAGGATGTGTATTTTGAATATTGGAGAGTGTGATAGCTGGAATAATTTCTTTCATTTTACTTAAAACGTACAAGTAGGCAAGTCATGGTGCTGTTCTTCCTGTT
Organism: Numenius arquata; assembly: GCF_964106895.1. Taxonomy (NCBI): domain Eukaryota; kingdom Metazoa; phylum Chordata; class Aves; order Charadriiformes; family Scolopacidae; genus Numenius; species Numenius arquata. The sequence goes on from NC_133586.1 coordinate 29,199,165, forward strand.
CCCATCACTCACTCAGGTGGGAGGGATGCTGCAACAGGGCTGTATTGCTATGCATAAATGCAGCATGAAACAGTTGTGAGATGTTTTTTAGCAGTGTTTCCTGTGAAACAAAAAATCTTTCTGCTCTGTTCTTGGTAGGCAATGAGAACTGAGGTGTACAGGTGCAGGTTAAATGGATGGCAAAAAGCAGTTGTCCCTACACCTCATAAAAAGTGTCTCTCATGGATTTTTAGTAGCAGCCTCCAAGCAGAGGCTCTTTAGGTAACCTTTGTAGTTGAACTAATTTCTTTCATTCTACCTGATGTTGTAAAGAAGTATCTCAATTTGAATAAACAGATTTTCTGAAAAGGATGTTTTTTCATATAAGCGGAGCAACATTTCAACCAAACCTTACTCAGTAGCTTGATCCTTAAAAAGCCAGATTTGACTTCTTTTTTCTAATTCTGGTAGCTGCATTTTGCAAAGGGAAGGGGTTAACAGGAAAAAACAAAGAAGCAAACAAACACCCCTTTCCTTCTGTGTTGTTATTTGGCCTTTACGAAGTATCCTTCTGCTAATAATAGGCCTCTCTCCATTGTGCAAGAGGGGAAATGTAGAGAAATACCAGTGAATGGGATTGTTGCTGGTAATGGCCCTAATGCAGCAGCTCTGTGTGTGTGCCAGGAATGGGTGTATGTGCTTTTCATTAAGTCTTACTGCTGCTATTAAATTCATGAGGAAGAATATTGATCAAAATCCCATTTTTTAAGTGTGTAGAAGGGACTTGAAATTTTACTGTTATTTGATTGGCAATATTGATTCTGTCCCATCGTATTCCTTGTCTGTTCAAGTGTTAAAGGAAAACAACGTGGAGGAATCTGTCTGGAAATTGCATTGCTTCCTAGGCTTAAGAAAGCAGTTTAGAGCTTTGCAGTGGCAGACCATCAGCCTAAATCACCTTTTTTCCCTTTTTCTCTTTATTTAAATCTTTGTAGTTCTCTTTCTTCTGAAATGAATATGAGTATCTGCAAGCTGGATATCTTAATGGGTATTTGAATGATTGCCCTCTGATTGTCTTTCACTTCAGTTTAAGGCTAGTGACAGATCCATGTCAAGGAAATTTGCAAAGAAGCTAAGAGTACCGTGGTTCCACTGTGGCTAGTAAAGCTCCAGCATAATTCCAGAGAGAAAGGAATTAGCTCTTCCTTTCTCTTGATGGGTGTTTCATCTTGGTGCCTCCTCATCTTACCTTATGCTTATTGTAGCTTTGGTTTATAACATAAACACTCTGAGGTGGTCTGTAAATTGCACCTTGAGGATTCAGATGTTACTTGCATTCTAGGTGTACGCTCACATTTGTTCTTTTGGCACTCAAGCTCCATCAGTTGTCCACGTCTACGTGTGTTGTGGCGTATCAGAGTCTCTTGGGTTTTCTAATAATAATCCAAAGGGAAGTACTCATAGATTTGGCATTGACATATCAGGGTTGCTCCAGTGTGTGTATGTGAGAATAGTCTTTAATTATATATTCACATAATAATATTCAGTTGGATTCTTGTCCAAATCCCTTGCTAGATTCCTCATCTCCTGATTCAGTGCGGTTTCTATTCTCACCGTGTTTTACCTCAGTGTAAGGCCAGCGTCCTGTCCCTTTTCTCTCTGCCTCTCTCTAGCCCCTGACAAAACTCCTGCTCTTCTCACTCAGCCTCCCTTCCCAGCCCTCCCGCACAGCTACTCCACTGCATTGCCTTGAGCTGTTTTTATAGCCTTCGCAGATCTCTCTGGGGCCCCCTCTCTATCCAGCCAAGGACATTACTTCTTAACACTGCCTGGGATTGGCAGATACTTGGATAGAAAATGTGACCAGTCCCAAACTTGCACAGTCTGTAGCTCATTGTCTTGCGCTGTCTTGAGAGACACTGGAAGATGTCATCTGAAGAAGAATCTGAAGTGAAAAAATATCTGGAAAATTAGCTCCTAAAATACAGATTTTCAAAAAAATACATCTTGCAGTCTCCTTGAACTGTGGCAGGAATTTTAAATCTCTTTGTTAAAGACTAAGAATTAGGCCAAATCCTAACAGATTTTCACAGGGAAGATGTATCCTTTGAATAAAACACTTACATGGTAGTTACCAATGAACAAATCTGAAATGAGAATTTATTTGAGTGCTTTGGGCACAAAAACATCTCTCAGAGTTTTGAGATATGAGAAAAATGGTATTTTGGTTAGCTTTGTTTTGTGGAATAGGTAAACTTCTTTTGTTTTAAAAAAAAAAAAAAAACAAAACTAAAAAGAATCTACCTCTAAGCATGAAAAGGACATCTGACAGTTCATTCTTTTAAATCTTGCCAGTGTTATAAAGTAAGCATTAAAGAAATAAATGGGAAGTGTCAGATCACCTTTGCAATAGGTGGTACTGCTAACCCCACCTCTAACATGTAATTAGCTTTTGGGGTGGAATCTGTCTGTAAATATTCCTCCTAAGCTGAATCTTATTGTATGATGCGTCAGCCCAGGATTTAATACATTTTAATACAAAATAAAAGTGAATTCTTGATACAGAAATTTAAAGGTCACAGATCCATAATGCAAAGTTATGCCAGATTTTATTTAGGAATTAAATTGCTAAGATTACCCTGCTGGTTTTTAAAAGGTTAACATGTCTGCATATGCCTTTATTTTTTTAAAAAAAAAAAAAATCAACTTCAATAATTAGCTGCAAAATCTCATATACATAATGCTATTTTCATAACCTAAATTTTAATCCATCTTTTTACAGTAGAATAAATAGATTGATGTAGAACTGTGTTACTAATAATTTGCAGGTCAGTTAGAAAAGAGCAATTTGAATCTGCTTAAAGTGCAGGAGAAATACAAGGGTGCTTTTTGAACTCTGTAAGAGTGGGAGCAGCTCTGTGACTTGGGTTTTTGGGGGTATCCTGTCCCTGTGAGATAGAAAGGCTGCAGGACCTGCTGCCCTCCAGCCCTGGGAGCTGGAAGCTTCTGCCTTTCCCAGAGGAGTATGTTGCCAGTGGGAAATCTTCTCAATCAACATGGCAAGGTCTCGCATCAGGCAGGGGTGAGGGGCAACACTATCATTCACAGAGGTAAGGTTTTGACTTTTGCGGAAGGAAATAGTTCTTTGCTTGCAGCAACTACCAAATTCAGCATGAGGCAAACACTGGGGACACCACAACTTTCTGGGACTACCTCAAGTTGTTAACCAGTGAAAAAATCCTCCAGTACCTGGGGACTCCCACGGCAGTGGGAGCCTGGAGGTATCTTCTGGCCATGACAGACAGGTTCGAGTTTTAAAACGCACTGGGTACCTAACTCGTTGGGAGCACGGAGATACACTTGCTTGCTGAAATGGGATGCTGACCCACAGGGAAAAGCTGCAGCTCCTAGATGTCGGCTCAAGAACCTGCACACTTCCTGGTGCCTACGGGAAATCAGTGGGACTGGACATTCCCACTGAGGTCCTAGCAGATGTTTCTGCGGTGAAAAAAATTGGCAATGAGCTCACATTCAAAATAAAAAGGTGAACTGCCGTATTTAATGCACTGCTGGGGAGAAAGGGAACTGACCTCTTTTCTCAGAGAACAAGTGCAATAAAAAAATATTTAACTCAAAACCTGAAAGGGACATCTAACAGTTCATTCTGTTAAATCTTGCCAAAGTTACAAATTGAACATAAAGTATAGACTTATAATAGGAAGTGTTGGGCTGTCTTGGCAATGGCTGGTACTGCCAACCCCACCTCTAGTATATAATTGGAGGCTTAATTTGTCTGTAAATATTTCTTCTATACTGAATTGTATGGAATGTAAGCCCAGGATTTAACACATTTTACAAGCAAAATAAAATTGAATCATGATAAAGCTTGCAGACTAGAAGTCAGTTTCAAAAACAGAATCTCAAGTTTCTTGGGGAGGTAAAAGTAGTTTTTGTTGTTAGAAAGAGCTTTTACCTGCTGTTCCTCTAAGCATAAATTTTGCTATGGCAATTGAGGTTGCAGTCATCTGTCACTTGTTACACAGAAAAGGACTTTATTTGCTGGAAATGATATTGCAGAGGGTGTTGTGGCACACAGCATTTGGGCTCATTGTGTGCCTCCCTTTTCTTCCAGTGAGGCCATCAGTCTGCTCTGCTGAATGAATTATAGCAGTGTCACTGGGTGTAGTTCACTGTCTGTCTGTAGTATTTAAGACTTACAGTGCCATCCCACTTGTGAGAACAACTCCCTCTGTAGAAGCCAGCCAGACTGTTGGTAAAAGCTGTAAAACCTTCTTGGCACCCTCCAGAAGAGTGCCACAGCATTGGGGTTTTCCTCCTAACATATACTTACAAATTCTAAACACATCACTAACTGGCAGAAATAGTCTCGGGAAACCCCTGCTCAGAACAGGCTGTTTGGATGATAAAACCGCAAGGTTCAAGGTGAGACCCAGCAGAGCCTTTGCAGTTGGACTCTGCTCTGGTGGTTGCTCTTGTGGTGTGTTGGTAACGCAGCAATGAAGAACATGCTGGAATGTTGAAATTGCCCCAGCCAGGTACAGCAGGAGGAATGACTCTGTTAAGTCTGAATAGAATCCAGCTTGTTCTGTGTTGAAGTTATAAGATCAACAGAAATAATATTATTATAAACTTGAGCCATAAAGTGAGTAAAATCTGACTGAAAAGTGAGCTGTGTGAACAATGTCACCTTGATAGCTTCTTAATCTGTTCATTTCGTATTCACAGCCCCACATAAAGTAAACCCAGGCTTTCTGAAAAATTCTTTTGACCTCTTGCCCGAAATAAAAGTCTGGAAATAGGATTAAACATTATCGCCAGGGTAAATCAGGAAGTCCTTATGGCAACAATACCCTTTCTTGAGTGACCAGGTTGCCTATAGGTTCCCATTTGGGTCCTGTCAGATGACATAGGTATCTTGGGAAATACTCAAGACTCATTTTCTTTTCCACTGTCTCCCAGTATTTAAAGAAGAATTCCTTATAGAAGCTTAGCGTTGCAAGAGGATGGGGCTTTTCTATAATGGGAGTTTGCTGTAAAGTCTGTTGGAAGATTTTTTCTCATAAAAAAATAATTCCTTGTCAGGTGCTATTATCATACATGAAAGATTCTTTTAGTGCTGGGAAGGACAGAGTAGAGCTCTCTGAGTTGCAGGGCAGGCAAAAGTTTTACTGCTTTCATTTTTCAAGGTTTGTATCAGCTGATTATTTTTGCTGGTAATTCTGGACTGAGAAGTATGTAATTTCTCATGTTTATTATTCTAGTAGGTCAGACTGTAGGGAGGATACTTTTTTTTTTCCTGTCATCTACCATTTTTTTGTTACATTCTGATATGGAAAGCTTTAATTCAAGAAGACAAATAAAGAAATCCAGGTTGGCAGAACATCTGCTTTGACAATGCTCCAAGTGGGATTGCAGGGCAGTGTCGTCTTTACCTATTTATTATTGTAAAGCTTGTCTTTTCTCTGCCTTGCAACTTTGATTGCACCGTAGCATTTGATCTTGGATTTTCAAATCTTTTGCATAGGAAAGGTATATATAATTGGCTTCTTCTGGAACTGCTAACATATTTTTGGATAATTTTACATTGTTGAAATGATCAGGCATTAACTCAAATGAGTGAAGCTCCTTATCTACAGAACTTCTTTGGCAGCAATTAAAATTCAGATGGTTTGGATTGCATAAAGGTGCCAATTCCTTTGCAAGTTATGGCCAGCCTTTTTCTCCAATATTTGCTCTTTTCTGCCTTGAGTATCTAATCCTCTATTAAAATTAGACCCATGTTTTAATATATGCGGCTAACTGTATTTTAGATGGTAAAAACTAACTAATAAAACTTTGTAACTGCAAGTATAGGTCAGTTTGCAATCTGTGAATTGAAAATCAAAGTCTTTATGTGTTATAGTAACTCACTCTATCTTACCACCACAGACATTTATTTATTTATTCATTTATTTTTGTGCAAATATGCATTGTGGCATGATCTTTACCAGCAAAGGGATCATTGGGAGCATTTATTTATGCCAGCATTCAAAAGAGATGCTGAGCTATAAACATTTCCACTAGAGAAATAGCTGAGCCCCAAAATTAAATGCATATGTCAGAATATCCTTCCTTGACTTGCTTTGACACTGAACATAAACTCTTCATGTGAGTGTTAGCACAAAGTACTAAACTTCTGGAAAGCAAAATCCGTATGTAAGTATTTCTATATGTTTTTATGTTATTTTTGGCTGATTGCTGGCATACTCCTATTCTTTCTGATCACAGAATGCACAAGAGGTGATGGGCCACATGCTGTAGGGCCCACTATCTGACAGTTGTTCAGCAGACATAAACCAGCGTACTCAAGTTTCCCACATGAAACATATCTCCAAGACCCAATCTTTTTTTTTTTCTTTTTTTATTAAGTGATGACTTCTGCAAAGAGCAAGACCCGCATTATTTCTGTCTGAGGACAAGCTGTCCTGTTGCCATGTCTTCTGTCAACTTTTATCCCAACAAGACTGCCTGTTCTTCAGAGCAGAGTAGCCCCGGTGTTAATCTGATACCTTGTCATTTGTTTTATATCACCTGAAATTGGATTTTGAAACTATTACTCATGCTGCTTGTATACTGGGATCATTCCTGGAATAATGTGCTATTCAGTATGAGTAATAGTGCTGGAATTTGGCATCTTCTTGGGAGAAAGAGCATATCCTTTACTTTCTCTTTTTTGTTAGACAGTAAAACAAAGAATAGTGTTTCCTGTCATAAACATAAACAAATGGGATAATTCATCATGGTCTACATGGGGCATCACAGGAGATGCTTGAAAGGCTGAGGTCCAAGGTTTTAATGTGCTTAAGGCCTTTTATATAAATGTTTTAAATTAAATGTAATTTATTTTTATGCATCTCTAATGGCATTTTATCACTCAGAAATTTTCTGTTTAGAAGTATTCCATTTCTATTTTCTATTTCTAGTCTTCTATTCAGAGGTTTTTTACAAATATGAAATGTTCAAAAGATTAATTTTGCATTTCATCAGAACTTCATTTGACTTTGTAGATTGAAGTTTTCCAATGTCAATCTCTAAGCAAACATCTTGAGACTGTATAGGCAGAGTAAAAAATTAGAAAATAATGCTGTATGTTGCAGTAGCTGTGAATTGAGAGTTAAGTGATACTCCTTTCATTTTGAGTGGTGGTGTTAAATTTAAGTGCCTGGGAGTTCATGAGTGCACGTGTTAAAATTTGTATCAGTTATATGTGGCCACGCAGTTTTATATGCTACTCCAGTATTGAGTTTAAAAAGAGAAAAGGTCCTGGTACGCTAAGTAAAAGTGGTCCACATTTCAATGTGTCGTACCTATTTCGATGGTAGTACCATTAACCGATTTTTGTCGGATGAGCACCCAGGCCCAAGCATGGTCCATAACTTCATGGGTGTAAATCAGATGTTAGAAACGCCCACTTATTGTATCCCTGAGACCCCTACAAGCAAGAATGACATGAGGTGTAAGAGCTGGTAATTCCACTAATTTAAATACTCTTGATATATCTGATATAATTGTTGTTTTGGTAATTGAAGGGGAGCTATTTGTAAGTATAATAAGTGTACTTTTGGACTTCTATATGCTCTCCTTGCTGAATTAATGTCTCCCTAGACAACCACTAAAAGGCATGTATTCTTCTTCCTCCTTCCAGCGTGAAGACCCATGTTTGGAATAAAACACTAATAATTTTCTTATTGTGTCTGGTTGTGTCCGTCCAGAAATCTAAGCAACAATAAGATCAAGGAGATCCGAGAAGGCACATTTGATGGAGCTTCAGGAGTGCAGGAACTGATTCTGACAGAGAATCAACTGGAATCGGTGCATGGACGAATGTTTAGAGGCCTCACAGGGCTAAAGACATTGTAAGTGCAAAGACCTGGCTTTCTTTGTTCCTCTGTAAGCTGAGTGCGAGCACTCAAGTTCAGCAATGCCTGCTAAAATATCTGTTATAGACAACAAGCTTTAAGGCTTGGTCTACTATTGCTGTCATGAAGTCTTCAATATATTTCCAGTCATGGGTAGGTTTGAGATTCATCTGCTATTTCTGTGAAAAAACATATTTTCAAGAGTTTCAGGAGTACTGTGATGGTGAATCTGCCACGGGTCAAATTCGGGCACTTTTAATCTTTGAATACTTTTATTATTTTGCTATTTCCTATAGAAACAAGGCATTTAGGAACATATTTGCTATCTACTAGTCTGTTCTCCTACTTTGCCTCCACCCAAATTGGAGTTGTTGGTCTGCTTCAACCAAACCTCTGAGTAGGCTGAGACCCTACAGTATTTTTAATATCTTATAAGCTATATGAAATCAGTAGGTAGGGAGAGAAGACCCAAGTTATTGCTGCCAGAAAACAGGTATTAGCTAAGCAACTCTAAGGCAGGCATAACCAAACTGTTGGAGGTCTGCTGACAAGAAGGTGGCTGGCACCAGATGTAGTAGCCCACGAGCACAGGCATGGCTTTGGAGTAGCCACAGCATGCTCTTTCTTGTCCACACCAAGTACCATAAAAATTATGTGTGGGTATACTATCAACGTGATTGTGTTTGGGGAGAATGTGAAGGAGACATAGAGCCGAAATGCCTAAGAAATCAGTTTGGTATCACTTTTGTGCTCAAACAACCTTTGTAATTTATTTCTGAGAGCTAACACTTACACATAAACTCATAGTACCTAACACTAATTTATTTTCATGTTAAATGTTATACTGGAAGAAGGATCACAGACAAGATTTAATCCACCCCATCCACCATCCTGAGAAGCAGTCAGGGACTAGGCTTCTGGTGACAGCAAAGACTCGGGCAAGATGATACGTGTGATCTTTACCTGAAAAATACCTCTCTTCTATAGTCTTCCCTCCTGTAGAAAGAAAGCACTTGACTAGGTGGATGCTGTCAGTAAATAGACTCTAGGAATAAAATGCGATTTAAAATCTGCAATTTATTCATTAGCAGCAAATACTTCTCATGTTGCAAAGTATCGTGGCACAGTTACTTCAGTGTTACTCAAATGTAAAAAGAAGTCCAAGTTTCGCTTCAAGGACTTTGGCCTGTAATGACAAAGAAGGAACTTTTCTTTTGCTGTTCCTTTAATGTGTTGGGTTTTTTTCTGTGGCTACAGCCATCTGTTCTTTAATGCATGCACTTTACTAAGGGATTTGAAAATACTGTCCATAGATACTAAATTAATTTTTATACTGTAAAGCAGCCTGTGGCAGTGCTCCTAAACAAAATTCAGCATTTTTTTAATAAAAAGATGCTTAACATTCAAGCTATCCTGCTGACCTGACCTACATTTCCCCCTAGCTGATAAAGCAGTCTAAATATACACAGCATGATATGAGGATCTGTAAGTATAATTTTCCTTCAGGAAGGGCACACAGCGCATGGTGAACCATGATACAAAACCAAAGGGTTTGGCTCAATGGACAGATATTTCTATCCATTAATTAACTTTCTTTGAGCATTGATATTGGGATCTTTTACAAAGAGGCCATGTTGGACAGGTTCACGGTCCAGTTCTTAAAAGAAATGCAATAAATCGCTGTGCAAAATAAATTGGCAGTCAGATTTGGTGATCCCATCTTGCAGTACTGCTGCCTGATACTTTACATACAGAATTCAGTAAATGTTTCCCACTGCTACTAAGCTACTAAGGGCCTTACTTCTCGTATTTACTACCCTATTCATTTTAGAGCTTGTCGTCTTGACCTGGCTTTCCAGCAGCTTAGTGCTCCACGTGTAAGGTGTGTGTCTCTGTGCCCTGTGACTCTTTGGACACAGTTTCACCCCAGTTGCAATATGAAAACTATTGAGACTGTAGTGCCTGTGATGGTGACTGTACATAGAGAACAGTGATGCAAAACGTTCAGGTCTTAAACACTGAGTGTTTGTGATTACATTATAAATTTCTTCCCAGCCATATCGAGTCTCTCTTTGGTGTTTTTCAAGTATCTGTTGGTGGAACATCTAAATGCCCAACTGGCAGGTACCAATCTGAGATTTAAATCCAGACTTCTAAGGGGGTCTGAATTCTCATTGTTCACTGCACAAATTTGATACCAAGGAATTAACCCTCCTCAGTTTGGAGGATCAATTCACTGGAACAGCAGCATGAGCTGCATGTATTTTGTGGATTTCTGGTAGTATGCTTTAATTACTGAATAATTTTTCACCTAAGTAGGAACATCACTAGTGTAGTGATGTTTACAGACCCAGTAGTTGATTGGCATGCAGTATAACAAATACGTGTGAGCCTTTTTTGCTGTGGAGTGAAACAAGATACTGCGGTCTTTCAGATTAATTGGGCTTTATCATCGAGTTCATTGTTACCATAACAACTCAGAGAGATGTATCTTCCAAAACACAGCACTGATTCATCGGGTACAAGCACTGAGCAAAGACCATTTTATAGGATGCTTACTGTTTTCCATCTTGTCAGTTAATGATTATAATGACATTTCAGAGCTTGTGTTAGGTCTGGAAATCTTTCCTAAGCTATTCCTTGATTTCTGCTGAGAGTGCTGTTTCCTTCCATACTTTTGCAGTGTAGATTACAGAAAACATCCATGATAGGAGTAGAAGTAATATAGCTAGTATTGTTATTGTTGCACATTTCTGGCAGTCTTTCTCAATTGATCTCTGAAATACATCTTTATGTACTCTCAGATATTTATTAAATGATGACACTAGTTTTTATTTCAAGTTTACCACTACTCAGAATTTCAGTTATATACTACTTTCAAATGTGGAGCTCCCATCAGCCTCTAACGTTGTGTGGAAGAAATGCATTTTAAATTCACGAGATAATGTGTACATGAATCTAGCCCTCTTATAACTGTATTGTAATTCAGCAATCAGTAAAAACAGAGTAGAGAGGTTGCCAAAGCATTTGTTGATGCTCTAAATAAAGGACCTCCTATCCTGAAATTATACTCCCTCCCGGTAGTTCCTGATTCCCTGTTTTAATCCTTGCAGGATGCTGAGAAGCAACGCTATCAGCTGTATAAACAATGACACCTTCGCTGGACTGAGCTCAGTGAGGCTTCTTTCTCTGTATGACAATCATATCAGCACTATCACCCCCGGAGCCTTCAGCACATTGGTCTCTTTGTCTACAATGTAAGTTATCTCTTTATGGCACAAACACATCATGATGCTGTTATTTCATGCTTTCCTTTTAAGAAGACAATGTTTTGAGTTTCAGAATCAAACTACTCGTTTTTTGTATATGGAAAACCTCATTTAGGGAAAGAAAACCCCATCCTACTGAAATCACAGATTTGGAGGATTCAAGGTGTGGTTTAGAAAAATATTTTAATTGCTTCGGTTGGAGTGGCTGAAAAAGCTTTGAGGTTTCCAGCCTTGGGCAGGATGACTGTGTTTTGCCGTGTCATAGCCTAGTGCAGTGCACAGTAGAAGTTCGTGTAAAACAGTCTCTGCAGATTCAGAAGCACATAACTTTTCATACACTTTAGCTCCCTGAAGCTGCCTTAGTTTCAGTAGAGTCTAAGTTTGTAAGAACAGCTTTCTTGGATTTCAGTTAAATTAGTTAAGTATCAGAAGAAATCTACTAGCTAATGCTTAGATTTTCAGAAGAGCCTAAGAGGACGAAATACTCAAGTCCTACTGAACATGAATTTGAAAATCCCAACCTAAGTTTTTCTGATAATTCTTTTATATTTCTCAAGCCTTCTTTGAAGTATTTCCCTTGCTTCTTAAATATGTTTGCATGCTTTTTGTAGTGTGTCCATTCTAATGAAGTACAGACTGATAAATATGGAAAGAAAGTCAGCTCTTTGTTTCCAGCTGTGAATGGGGACCCTGAGGTTGCTGTTAATGGAAGTTGTCTCCTTAATTCCCTTCACGCTGCCCTAAAAATACATCCTATTGTCCAGTCAAAATAAGCTATTGGTGCTATTGCATTTCAGGTTTGGAAAGCGTTCTCCACCAAGTTTGGGGGCAAAAGAAGTGTTGAATCTCAGCTGTTTTGTTGCTCACACTTTCATTTTGTTGTTAACAACTTTTCGCCAGCAATCAGTTATCAGTTTGCCATGAGCTCCATGCAGCATAAAGAACCCAGTCTTTTTCTTCCATTTACTTTCTGTAGTCCCAAAAGCCTCCTTGAAATTGATGGACAAAGAGAGAAACACAACCAGATTATTTTTATTGACTGTTTTCAAGTCACTGGTCAAAGTGAGTGGTACTTGCTGCAAGCTTGTTTTCACTGTGCAGCAAGCGCTGCCTGCCAGCTTCTCGCACCCTTGTCCCCATGCTGCCTTCCGTGCGTCCCTTAATAGCTGTGACTCTCTGGATCTGCCTATAAAGTCCCTGCCTTGTTTGCATAGAGGCATATTTGTCATGTTTTGTTAAAAGATAGCCCATTTTCTTCTTTTTTCAGCAGTGGATAAAGATTATTACAATTTCTAGCAGCAGCAATTAAAGCTGCTGCTAATTAGAATGCATTACTTTGGCACTGACTTATAATCATGTTGGTTGTGGCAGGTTCCTTGCTGTGTCTTGATGAAAAAGTTGTTCTTCGACACGTTTTCACTCTGTGCTTGATGCATAGACAGGAGAAGGTGTGCTTTTGACTTCTTTAGACATTCGTTTAAGGCCATAGTGATATTTCACATATAAATGCAAAATTCAGATGTGTTCATTTCCTAGCAGTAGGTGGATTAATTAGATGACAACACTACTGAAGATAGATAGTATGACTGATTTTCCTGTTCAACCCACGCTTTGTGAGTTAATCGGGTATTGTAATGACCTATTTTTGCATCTATTAATGTGAGCCAGAAATTCATGCAAAGTTTAACGTTTCCATTTTTATCTTGGCATATTTACAGCACTGAAAAATATTGCTCCTTTTGTTATTACTCTTTGTGAGTCAGCCCCGATATTATCAAAACATGGACAGCTCTGAAAATAATGTCCTGACTAATGGTTTTCAATAGAGGAATAAGATCTATTTTATATGTTATTGGTAAAAAAAATTGCAATTTTTTATTTGTTACTAGTCAAACTAGGTACTGTAGCATCCTAATTTGAAGTGTGCTTGCATACAGAGAGTTCCTTCAGTCCTTACATAGTTAAGTGGACAAGCAAGCAGAACTGGTTTTCCATGAATTATTATTACAATAGCTGCATGGAGGTAATGCCAGAATGATAACTGGTTCATCAAAATGACTTGCAACTGTTCTAGTATAACCTTAACCGGAATTCCAGGATATATTTTCAATCTAATTTCAACAATATCCAGATGTGCTTCAGCACGTTTTTCTAACAGGTCACTGGAATCCATTTAAATAGTTAATATTATGTGGCTTCTTTGCAATTTTTAGAAGACACTTGTAGTAGGATATGCATATTTCATTCTTCAAGACTTCTATTCCCCCTTGATTTTAGAAATATGTCTATGTCCTTGAGTAAACACTTCTGAATTTCATGTTAGTACAACATTTTTGCTAAAAGCTTGATTGCTTTGTTTCTGTTTGAGTGGTTAAATCACTATCTTACACGTAGGAACTCTGATTACTAATTATGAATTTTTATAACAATTTGTCTGCCCAACATTACTGCTTCTGATTTGAGAACTCCACTTGAATAGCCAGATTCCAAAATAAAGCTTTTGCAAATAATTGGCCTTTCCAGACTTTCAGTTGCTTTTCAAGTGAAGCAGGGGATCTCTTGTCCCACGAGACACTTTATAGAGAGCCTTGATGCTACTTTTTTCCCAAAAGTTGCATCGTGGTCTTGCCATGGAAAGAGCATGTGTGTGGGGCCACGTATGAACTTCATACTACATTAAAGCAAAAAATTACTGCTCTGCAGTTGGACAAAGGACAAAATTTAGGTGTTGCTAAAGTGGCAGGAGGACGTGTGTAATGTGTGACAAGATAAATTTACCCTTTTTTACCCAGAAATATTTGCATTTCAAAACAGTAGATTTGTTTGTTTATTAATTTTATATGTAACAACTAATTTTTTTCATAGTTGCAAAGAAAAGCATCATCCAAGTTCTAATCCAAGGATTTAATAAATTTTAGGTCTTATGTTAACCTGTGTTTGCCAAGGAGAAAATGAGGGTTTGTGGATACTTACTGCTGCTCAGCTATTGAGCAGTAATAGATTAAGTTAAAGCAACCTCTCCTCTGTAGAAAGGGATAATTACTATTTTGATGGGAGCATTTTGTAGATTGAACATTTGAATGTTTCTGAAAGTTTTTCATGTGTCCCTGTAAGATGCTCTCTAGATGTGCAAAATGTTCTTTACATTCTGTGCTGCCGGTTTTCCAGAAACCTGGTTATATACACTTGCTGTTTGTTTCCAATTGTGGATTATTTAATTCTAAGGATTTGTGCCACAGAAGTTGTTCTGTGAATATGATCTCACTCTCTTCCTCAGTGGAACAAATGGCCTTTGAAGCATTGGTTCACTTAGCGTTGGAGGTTTAAACATTTGGTTTAAACGCTCTGTTCATGCCAAAGTATGTCAGTATGGAAAATATACACGGCATCCTGCATGTGGTCCCATTATGGATTAAAGAAAGTGGAAAACAATTCAGAAGGAAAGTAACTAGAATTAGAGTAATGCTTCCAGTGCTTTTCTGCACATTCTGTCTGAAAGCCCTTATGTTTGTTTTCTCACCTTTGTACAGCAAGGTAGCATTGCCTTTGAATCCTAGTCAGCATGAAGTAGGTTGAGTATTTTTATTCTTGAACATAGTTTTGTCCTCCCCCCGTTTCTCCCTCTACACAATGTACAACAATCTGTGCTAGATCTACAGACCCAGAGCTCCAGGTTAACGCAGTGACTGAAGTAAGCTTTTATACAATGCAGAGAGCCTCTGTAAATCATATTGTGGGTATGCGATGTTGGCCTAGAACCTATATATAATTTAGGAATTGGTTTGGGTTTGTTTTCTTGCTGCCACACCTCAACTGTGCCATATGTTTTTGTCTTCAGCACTATTGTTTTCTGAAGGAATTCCTTGGCTGAAAACCTGATGTAATTTTGACTACGTGTTTAGGTTTGTAGAAGTATGTTGCAAGTGAAGACTTACAACATCTTCAGCTACTACACCTGCATTTGAACTGCCTATTTCTTTAAGTCCTTAAAATTTTTTGTCTTTAAGATATGCTATGCTTTAGAGAAATTTCATTATCTTTTTTTTTTTCTGTACTACCAAAATAATAACTCTTGGGCACATTCTCACATACGATGTGAGAATTCCATCAGTGTTAGTTTAGATACTTCATTTTCCATACACAGGGATCTGACAGCTCATTTTTCTTTGATGAGGCAACCTCAGACTGAGGCTATTGATTCTCCTTCTCTTTGTACATAAGATACTCAGCCTTCTTTTTTCACCAGGGTTATCAGCCTCTCCTTCATCTGAAGCCTAGTCATAGAAAAGCTTACACACAAATTATGAATAGGCATTTCAGTACAGGACTCCAGAAAAAAAGTTTTTTTCCAAGATTCTCAGCACTAATTCTAGTTAGCTTAGAAACATGCTTCACATAACTCATTCAAAGGATCGCAACCTATTTAGAAATAGAAATTAATAATATCTTTTCTGTACTGACTATCTATGTTACAGGTGCTCCACTGAGGAATTGCTATACATCCATGTTTTCATGGCTTGACAATGGAATAGTTAGGGCTTTCAGCTTCTAAACGCTGCTAACCCAAGCTATATGAGGAATCCATCTCTTTCACGGGGGCTGTCCAATGGTTGCTTTGGGTACTGCACACCACAGTACCGCAGCGAGGCCGCAATTGTATTTGAAAGATATTTCAGGAGCTGTAGCAAGATTTGATGCAGACCTCAAAGTTCACAAGGCACTAGACACTAGAACAGCTGCTTTTCACTACAGGGATACTGACCTTAGAAACCTCCATAAGAAGTGACTCGAGCTGACAGTGCTGCTTTATATATGTATAAATGTACATCCTGAGTGCTATTCTTACTGTTTCAGTAGGAAGCCCAAATTCAGGTTGCCAGTGGCTCCCACCTGCCACTGGTTTGTATAGGCCATAACACAGAGCAGTGGAAAGCATGAGTGTACTGGGGGAGAGGAGCAGTGTGCTAAGCCAGCTTGGCCGTACACACAGGGAGTGGCACGTGTGTATCTGTGCTAAGGGCTGGCAGTGCTAAACTTCTCCGTGGCATTACCTAAAGTAGTAGCATTGAAGATCACGCATACATGGTTGCAGTGTGTGAGGTGAGTTTAGACTTGGGTGTGATCTGTAGCCTGGGTTGAAATCTGCTATAAATACAGCCCTGGTAGTGATGTAAGTATGTCTAAATAATAGTTGTAGCAGTGAGTACTTTGGTTTATAAACATATATATATATATATATATATTAATTACGACCCTAGTTATAGTATAAAA
The DNA here is from genome assembly GCF_964106895.1 of Numenius arquata. Classification (NCBI taxonomy): domain Eukaryota; kingdom Metazoa; phylum Chordata; class Aves; order Charadriiformes; family Scolopacidae; genus Numenius; species Numenius arquata. The sequence continues at coordinate 29,215,603 of NC_133586.1, forward strand.
CCTGCGTAGAACTTCCCTGATCTGTAGAACATAGGAGGATCTCACAGAAACAGATGGCAAGAAAGAGCTTGAACTTGGAACCCATCTCTCTGTAGTCATTTCAGTATTTCTGTATGTTCATGTTATGTCTTGTTCCGTTTCAGTAATTTGCTGGCTAACTCCTTTAATTGTAACTGCCATTTGGCCTGGCTGGGAAAATGGTTGAGGAAGAAGAGAATTGTCAGTGGAAATCCACGCTGCTTGAAACCCTTTTTCTTAAAGGATATTCCAATCCAAGATGTAGATGTCCAGGACTTCACCTGTGATGGTAAGAAAATCCAATTTGATTTGGCATTTATGATAAAGTTGGCACCTCTGTGAGGCCTTCCCTTCCTATCAAGTAATACTGCATGGTAGACATTTCAGTTTAGTGATGAGGAAGACAGCCATCTAGAGCTGAAGATCATTGTTCCCTATGTGGAGTTTATTTTTATTCTTGATTTCCAGTTTCTGAATTTCTACTATCTACACCTAAATATAAGAATAAATTTATTATAGACAAATGCTCTGCTTTGTATAATCCTAGTATAATCCTGGCCCTTCCTCTCACTTCCTTATTCATACACTTACTTAACACTCTAAACCTAATGGGAATGGTGCTTGCTTGGGAAGTCTTTCAGTTTTGGATACTGTTCAGTTTCACTAATAACAGATATGAATACAGGGAAATAAAAAAACCCTCATATTATTTGAAACAACTCAGTAATGCTTAGTGCTTTAGTGGGTCCATATAGGTTTTAAAAAAAGAAAAAATCCTGACATTTCTTTCATTCTCCAGGTAGTTCTTTGTCTTCTGATAAAGCAGATTTTAGAGAAAATAATACGAAGAAAGGCTGACTGATGAGTGCCCTGCTAATTTGGCTTGTAGGCTGTGATTTCCTGTTAAGACCAGCTATGCGGGAGCTGCAGTTAGTCATACCTCTAAAGAGACCATAAGAGTGATAGAAGTTTCCCACTTAGAGTAGAAATTAATTCCTGTCCTGGTCGAGCAATCTGGCAACAGGCCCAGGCGCTTGGGCTCAGAGCTCATGGGACCTAAGTTTAGTCATTAAAGAATAATTTGCATTTAGTTTGGGAGAAAAAAAAACAATCCTGGTCCTCAAAATGACATTCCAGGCTTGGGAGCTTTCTTTATGCTACAGTCAGTCACACAGCCGTGGTGCATGGAAGGTAAATGGTGGCAGGGTGTAAAATACAGAACATAGGGGAAAATTGAATATGCCGAAGAGACATGCTCTTTCTGCAGGTTTATGAGACTTTGAATTTTGTTTCCAGTCGTTAAGCTCATTAAGCTCAGTTGGGGAGAAAAAGAAAAAAATTCTTCCCTGTTCTTCTGTAGGCTGGTCGTGCTTCTACATCCCCCTGAATACAAATGATTCCCTACCCATACATTTACGGGTAATTTTGTTATCTTGTATCAGGACTTCCAGTCTTATTCTTTAATCTCAATGCTCTTGGGTACATCCAGCAGAGAGAAAAAAGAAACAGATCTGTCTCAATTAGTCCTTGCATCAGTTTAAAAAAGAAAAAGAAAGAAGTGGTACATAATGACAGCTGGCTGTGCGCTCCTGGGTTGCAACGCTGGTCAGCTCAGGCTGCCTGTGCTCACCAACAGTTGTGTGTGTCCTCTCACTGTCATCTGGAGAATGTGCCACTAAGTGTTTCCTGCCATATACATCATGATACTGCAGCATGTATTTGCCTTATGTTTTGCAAAGCCTGTTGCTTTTGGGAAAAATCCATGCTTTAATGTTCTTAACTTCAAAGAGTTGGTTTCTTCTGCAGAAACCCTATTGTTCTCAAATTACAAGATTTAATCTGCTGTTTATGGGCCTTTGAAACCATTTTTGGAGAAAGTTAGATATCTTTGTGTGTGCACAGATGGATCACCAGCAGTTGGAAGAATGCTGCTCAGTTTGTTGTTTGCCTGGTTATCCTTGTCAAAAACAATGAGGTTTTACAATTCAGATTATAAATGAAGTGCCAGGCTGACTTTAAAAAGTAAAAAATTAACATCTAAAAGCTGAATTAAAAAAAAAAAAAATATTCCTAAAGCAGTGTAGATAGCGAATATCGTCTGTCTAGATGAATTTCAGGGTAATGTTCTGGTCAAATTCTCCATTTCATCTAGTACATTAGGGGTGGAGGGAGGATTTGGGATTCATGCAACTAATTTTACTGTCATTTGCAAAATTACAGACAAGATACTCCTTAGATAAAAAATATTTATTTAAATATATTGCTATTCAGTTTTTGAACTGTTTTTCATGTTGCCTAAAGAACCTGTATGAATGGAGGCTGATCCAAAGCATTGGATCTACTTTGAAATATTATAGTCACTGTGGATTCAGGGATGTCCCTCCGTGGTTCTTGTAACCAAAAGCGCCTGCTTTGGGCTGTAAAGCTGACTTCCTAATGTTCCATTCCTCTCCCTCCGCAGGTAACGATGAAAGCAGCTGCTTGCTTACACCTCCTTGTCCTTCCCAGTGTACCTGCGTGGACTTGGTGGTGCGTTGCAGCAACAAAGGGCTGCGGGTATTGCCCAAAGGAATTCCCAAAGACGTGACTGAGCTGTAAGTTACCTTTTACATAGCTCCTTTTGTGAGAAGTTCATGAAATTATATCGTAGTGAGGCTTTGTGGTTCCTTGGGGGCTTTGCCTTTGACTGTAGTGACTGATGGTTTGTGCTTTGGTGTTTTCCATATGTTTTGGCTGTTATTTTTATACTTATTTGTCCCTTGACTGAATACATTGCTCTGTAGTGGGAAGAGAGTTTATCTATCCTTGTACCCATTAATTCTGTGTGCAGGGAACAAATGCATATATTAGTATCAAATAATCCTGTAGTGCTTCTGAGAAGCCTAAGCTCACAACAGGCAGTTTGAAAGGATGATGAAAATATGTTCCTGACTTACGCAGCTGTGAGCTAATTATCCTCTGAGGAGATTAAAAAAAAAAAAAAAAAAAGAAAAAGAAAGCCACTGGTGGAAACAAACAATGAATTCTTTTCTCCAAACCTCATGAAATGGCCAAAATAAAGATAATTAGATTAAATTGTAAAGTAAATTCATCCTAGTTGAGAACCATCTTTCTAGTTGTCTTTTCATCTACCCCTCGCTATGACTTTATACTGTATTTTGGTTCTTTCCGTGGGAAGAAAATACAGTGGTGGAACTGCTTGCCTTAAATCGTTGGCAATAGAAATACCAAGCATTTCCCCTTTAGGTCCTTATTCAGATCTACCCCACGTGAGTCATTACTGAAACCTGTGACAGTCTCATCCACATTTCTATGTCAAAGTAATTGGTTGAGTTTGTTGGTATATTCAGTGAATTTTGTAATGAATTAAAATCTGATTCTGCTATTTTTTAGTATCTAATGTTATTTTTACTATTTCATAACAAAGCAAGCTTGATGAATGAGATACACATCTTTTTACTCCCTTCACAGTGGGAGAATGGGGTTTGCACTGCTTTTACCAGTGTTACAGTCAAGTACAAGACTTTGTTGCTGAATGAGGAGTGTACTGAAAGTGTATGTGGTAACTCAAATTAACATGGAAATTTTGCACTAATGAATATATCCTTGGAACACTGTTAGCCAGGTCATGGTTAATAGTGGTTTGGATTAAAAGCCGAGTCCTGGCCTTTATTCCCTTACATATTGCCATCAAGTGATAAAAAGTCTGCGAGGTGGTTTCTGCTCTGGTCTTGTTCGGGTTTCATTGCATTCAAACGTGACTTGCCAGCAATAAGATACCACAGATGTTTCTTTGATTTCCAGTGCCACACTGAGGAATTTTTGTGTTTAAATTTTGCATATTGAATTTTACTGATACTATCTGATACATTGACGACATAAATTTCACAAAAAGAGTGAAATTAATCTCACATTCTTAAAAACTGCTGTATTTCTTGAGCTATTTCTTGGCAAATGAGGCAATAGCCTGGAACTGAGCAGTTTGAGTTAATAGGAGTTTACGTGACTGTCTTCTTCAGTAGGAGCCTCTTGGCTGTGCAAGCCTTTAGTTCGGCTTTCTGCTTTCAATCCAGAAATGTGTCAGCAGAACACAGCCATGGACTGGCTGGCTCTGAATATTTCATGTTCTGCAAATATAACCTTGAATCTGTCCCAGCTGTCTCAAAATTCAATCCTGATCTCACTCTCCTCTCAACCAACATAAACTGAGCTCCTTATTTGTATCTGTACCAAAAGATGAGCTGCAGGTACTGAAGCTAAAAATTTCATGTGTTTGTGGAAACTGTGACAAGAATGACATACATTTTTTTAAAAAAACAATCTTACTTGTGCTTTTCTTTGCACTTCCAGATTGAGATAAAGAAGTTGCCCATAATCTGGAAGGGACTGTATCATCTAGGTCCTAAATTGCTAGTGTGAACTTAAGTATTTTTATTGTTCTATGTTTGAGAATTGTCATTGCTGCTGTGGTCAACAGCATCTCCTGTGGAACCCCACCTCTTGACTCATTCTGAGGACAGCTCAAACTTGACAGAGTTTGGCAGTGCCCAATAGCTTTCTGGGCACAAGGTGAAACAGCTTTATCTTGTTCAATCTATTTATGCTCACACCAAAATACCCCCATTTCCCTAGGGCAGTCCTAGGTCCCTTGAACTGCATCCTAAGCATGAAGTATCTTCTTAAAGCTGTATTTTCCGTGGAAACAGTGGATATTTAGCACCTGAAAACAGAAAGCACACAAGTTACTTGCTGCAGAAGATATCCTGGCTTTTGCAGAGAGAGCCACAGGAGTGTCCAGGGCAGGAATGTCTTCACCTTCCTCACTGGTACAGTGGTCCCAGGCATCAGATAGGTTAAAACCCTTTCCCCCGTGTTACCACAACCCACGCTGCCTTCTCCCCTTCCACACTCTCGTGTCGGAGGCCTCTGGGCAGTGTGCTGGGGTCTCTATGCTCCCACCAGGCACTCACACAAACCCACGGTCACGAAGGACAAGGAGAGGACAAGGGCGTAAAGAGCCTCTTGGCCTGGCAGCCCACAGCTCCCTCCTGCGGGAGGCCTGAGCGGTGATATGATGCAGGGGAGCATTTTAGTGGAACTTTTATGAATGCACCAGTCTGACATTTATAAATTTCCATTACTGATGTGTTCATTTACAGGACACGTTAGCGGCAGTGCTTTTTATTTAACTGCAGTGAGTTTATATACAACATGATTTAAGAAAAAGAACTGCCATGCGTCTAGATAAACCAGTCTGTTACGGCTGAATATAGCCTTCTCAGAAGTTTTTTTAAATTCTTTTAGAGGTCTTAAAATAGTCTTAAACCAGGAATTCTTTCATTGTAACAGGTATTAAATAGCAATGTGCAAAAATGAACATACCTCTTCCACAAGCACATAGGGAAAACATTATCCTTTACTGGGTCAAATTTCGTTGTACCTAAGCTCAGCAAAAAAGATCCCCAGCAATGCTTTATTACACGGTGGACTGGACACATAGGCTCCCTCCTTCCACCTTTCTTCCTGAGTTTCTGTTTTGGATGTATGTAAAGACAAAACATGTGAAAACCATTATCTCCTTGATATTTAGAGCTTGGAATGACAAGAGGCATCCCTGTGTTTGGTTTGTACCACCCTTGGGAGCAGGGATTACCTTGGCAGGGAAGGCTTCCATCTAGAATAGAGTTGAAAAGATCACTAAGTTTCCTGGCTTTTTAGAGGGATGGATGATGATGCAAGAAATTTCTGTTTCCTAGAGATTCCTTCACAAACCCCATCATCATGGGCAAGCCTTCTTTCAGCTTCCTGGGAATAGGGAAATATTATGTTATTTCTTGCAAATTCCTTTGCTGTATATTTACGTGCTGCCGACATTTTTTCCCACTGCTTGCTTGCTCTGAAGAGACGCCTTGGTTTTTTTTGAACATACTCAGTTTTCTACTCCAGATGTTCAGAAGTAAAATGTTCATGCAATGAGCTGGTTTGGAACTTAGCCTTGCTGCTGCTTAGAGTTTTAGGCTTTCCTTCTCTTCCTCCTTCCCCCCGCAATCTGTTTGAACTAAGTTTCCCATGCTCTTTTTCCTTTTACATATTACCTCAGTGTGCGAACACTAGTTTTTAATTTTTTTCACGAACGTATAGTCCATTTCTAATAAAGTCTTATCTGACAGCATCCAGCTGCTTTTATGGACCTAATGCAAATAATATTTTGCACTGGGGAAAAACATTGGAGGCAATTATGTGGACGGCGTGTGCATAAGCTGTGACATAATGAGCATGCTGTATTTTAGGATAAATATGTACTAATCATGTCATCTCCAGACTCCAAATGTTGTCATGACACTGAGCTGTGTGATAGCACTGATGGGATTGTTAGGGAAACCTGCATCCATGCATCATTGTTAGTGATTATTTTTCTTTCCATTTACATTAATACATACTAATATTTGCATTGCTTTTGCCATTTCTCTTTCTCTCCTCACAAACCTCCTCTCTCCTGGTTGTGTTTGTTGCTATGGCTGTTAGGTTCATTTAGCCTGTGAGCTTGTTAAGTCCTTGGCAGGAGAGTTTTCACAAGTGACTGACCCCCTTACTAGCAGAGGGATCCCACTGAACTGTCTTGTAGCTCTTTATTCCCCACCGCTAGTTGGCTGCCTCAGCCTTAGCACGACACCTTTATTCAGCTGAATCTCCAGTTGCTGAGACGATTTTGACAGTTGCTTCCCATACCTTCGCTGCCACATCTACTTGGAGGTATTGACCACCAATCTCTGCCCTCCATTCCATCTTCCAAGGCACTTATGATTTCTTGTGACTAAAAAAAAGTGGCTTATACCTGGGCCATGCAAATTGTTGCAATAAATATGCTCTAAGGAGTTAGTTATGATACATGTAGAATATTGTAACGATTTAGCGCCATTTTTCACTATGCCTATGTTGCTGTTGATCAAAGGGATAGGTCTGAAATGAGGTATCTGATGAAAATCATCTGCTTGAGAATGCAAATGATTTTGCCTGTCTGGCAATCTGCACTGTTTTATACACTGACCCTTAACACAGACTTCGGCGAATTTTCCTTTGATAGTAAAGGAGAGAAACAATTTAGATCAAAGCTTAGACTTCCATGGTCTTGAGTCGTAAAAGGTTTTACAGTCTGCTTAATTCACTGCAGAGCAAAACTCTCCCATTGAGAGAACGGGCAGTTCTGTAGAAGGATATTTTAGTTACAGCTGAAATACAAAACTGAACTCTGCATTTCAAATCTGATAGTTTAGAAAAAGTAAATAGTATCAGTACTATCAAATACTGTTTCGGTGACTGATGAGGTTTGAGTACATATCAGAAAGGTGACTTTAGCACCAACAGAGGTAAATTTAACTTCAGAGCTTTCGCTTTTCTCTTTAACACAGTCATGTTTCTGTGTGTCAGACCTGTAGGTTGTGGTCTGACATACAAATGCAGCAAAATCCAGGGTCCCAATTTGCCAAAACTTAAGAACGTTCAAGATCCAGATTGCACCTAGATCCATACTTGAATTTTGTTTCTTCTCAAGGAACTGTAATTGAAGCTCTTAAAATTCATGCTTTGCGGATGTTTCATCTTTCACAGTCCAATTTTCTAGACCACTTGCCTCAGAACTTTAGGATATTGGGTATCTGCATTAAAAAGTTTAGACTATAACTTAATTTTAGAGCTGCATAAAATTGTCAAGTATCATCTTTTTTGTACTGTAACATTCTATATGAAAAATTTAAAGAAATTTAAGGAAAAGCTTTGTGCCTTTTCAATTACTGCCTGAGAACTGATTTCTCTCTCCAGTTTCTTCTCTCAGCACAGATTGCTGCTGTGAGCTTGACTTTATGGCTGAATAGACATTTCACTACAAAAAAGGTTCCAAGGGATTCAAATCGTTACATGATGCTTTGGCACCTTGTGCTGGTTATATCACCTCCAATCCAAGTGGTTTCAGTATAAAAATAGACAAGTTGGAAAAAGAACAGCTGTCATCTTTTATGCATAGTTTTAAATTTTTTATAGGCGATGCGAGTGTGTGTGAAAGGTGCTGGATGAGCCCCGGGGCTGCTGCAGGCACTGGGCTCCGAGAGCCGGCACGGAGGGGAGGCATGGCCATGGCCTGTGGCACCAGCCACCCTGCCCTAACAGTTACCTGTCCCCAGCACTCGGTCGTGTTTTAGAAGCAGCCTTTCCTGGTGGGTAGTTGGTGGCATTTTATGAGAACATGAACACACGGGTTTGGGTTTTTTTCAGTTCTGGCTCTCCTAATTGCTTGTTGGTTACAAGTCATTATTGAGACTTCAGGATTCTCAGCAGCCTTCATGGGGTAAAAAACAATTTCCAATCTCGTATTTTAACTACAGAGCCTAGAGACGTTAGGAAGCAAGTGAGGTTGGTTTGGATACTAGTCAGTGTGTCTATATTAAGGCAGCTGACACCCAGTCTTGACTCTGACTGTCTGTACATTAATATCTTGACTCTCAGCATTAAAATTAGACATACATTTTGTTCATTCATGCCAGAATTTCTTTGCATGATGCCAGATGCCACGTGCATCATCTTCCTTTGGCTAAGGATTGAAAACAATTAAAAATACAATCTTCCCTCCACATCATTCTGTTATGGCTTGTTTTGCTTTGTTTGGGCAGGGGGTCTGTAGCTTCATCCATGGTTTTTATTTATATATTCGTATACATAAATATGCACAGTTTTGTAACCGGGCTCTGTCCCTTCACCCTCAGGAGTAATTCTGTTATTGATATGTCCAGTTTCTAGCCCTCTCACAGCTCCCATACATCATCTTCAGCCTGGCAATGTGCAGAGCTGCCCCCCCAGCATCCCCTCCCGGCTCCGACAGAGGCCTGGCCCGTGGTGGGCAGCAGCTCTCCTGCAGCAATCAGCTTCTTCACATGTTGCATCTCAGATCCTCCTGATTCTTGGCGTGCTCTTATGCCCTAAAAGCTCTGGTTATTTCAAATTCATTGCACTTAAATGTGCTTTCAAAATGAATGCCTTTTGCTTAGTAAATACTGCCATTCTTTGTGTAGTGTGGTGAAAGGTTTAACAGTGGTGAATTGTTTTTATACATGCATGAAAAGAATATTATCAATAGTTTTTCAGTGTAAAATTGTGTTTGTTCAGAAATTATACTGCTGGTATAAGTATTGCTGCTTTCTGCTAGCATGTTTGTATAACCATCAAATTGCTTGCGGTGCAAATCCAACGCTGTTCAAAGCAGTCTTCTGTAGGAGTTTAACTCCAGGGGTCTGCATGTCTATGTTAGTCTGAATAATGAAGCACTGGATTAAAATGTGCACCCTCGACTTCTGATTGCACCAGAAAGCAAAGCAGAAGGGGAAAACCCTGGCCAGCCATCATCGGTTTGTTCAAACTACAGGCTGTTTTATACTAGGATCAGCAAGAGAATATCCTCAAAATATATTTCTGAAGATTTCAACACGTTGCAAAAGTCGTCTCCTTTCCTAAAGGAAAATCATATAAAGCTTCCAAATACATTATACATGACCTGCTTTTGATTTCCTTTGGAAATCCTTTGGATTTTGCATTTGAAATAAAGACTGGAACCTTAACCTACCCTTATGCATGGGTTTAAGATTTGCAACTTTCTGGGATGAAAGAGAAGGCGCAGACTCCCAGCGGCTTGCTGCGTCCATAGCAGGCCATGACTGGGGAAATGAGGCATGATTTGCCCTGTTTAAATAGTAACATATGTGGTTGGATTCTGAGGATCTTCTACATAACAATTTATGGTGTGAATTCTCCAAGGAACTCCATTTTCAAAATAGTTTATACCAAATTTAGTCACAATACAGCAAGTGATTTTACACTTGCTGAATATGAGTTTCCATGGGAGGTGTAAATGTGGCATAACTAACCCATACTCTGGTTTGTGATAATCTGTGTCAACAGAGCAGCTGTCACTACTTTGCAAGGGCTAACTGTGTACTGTGCAACACAGTCACTCGCTGCTTGTGAGCTTTGTGAATGGAGAGATTAATTTGTTCAATAGGGTTTTCTTCATTAGGAAAGGATTTTGCTTTTGGTTAAAAATAAAAAAGCCTGTAGTCCCGCTTGTCCAGCCTAATCCTAGCAGGAGGTATGTCAGCTCCACCTAAGGTAACTCTGCCTTGATGGGATCCTGTGCGCAAGCAGAATGGATAACCATGAGACTGGGGTAGTTTAGTTGAAAAGAGAGCTAAAGCAGCAGAAAATGGTGAGAGGGCATTATGCTGAAATAGAAGGGGATAGAAGGGAATAAAATGTGACAGCTATAAAATGTATTATGTAAAAATTCTGTTAGTGTTTATAGATTTTATTTTTAAATGATATAAAAATAAATTTTGTGGGAAAATTTTCTTGGATTTACTTTACACAAATATCTCTGTTACAGTTAATGTAGAGAGGGAACATATAGCACAGTAATAATCTATTATTATTGTTGTTTGCTATAGTAAATGCAGAATAGGGAGGTCTGTTGCCAAAGAAAAGGAAATTGTATGTGTGGGATAAAAATTCTTAACATGATTATCGGATTGTATTTTCAGCAGTAGAATCAGCACATTAAGTGTTCTGGTGTCTGTGGGCTGCATTTCCTGGCTACGTTTGATTATCTTTCAAAATATACCACATCAATTGCATTGCCCCATGTCTGCCTTTGAAAAAAATCCCCCAAAGTATCTTGTGAGGAAGGGAAATATAATTTCATCTTTTATCCTCACCTGTGGAGGGAGAAATGCCTTCCTCCTACAGATTACTTTCTGAGAAGGTTGGATTTGTTTCCCAGGTAGATACAGCTCCTGGCAGATGTCAGGAGGATCACCTTGACAGTGTCATGGCACCACAGGGGCCAACTTCCATTGGAGCCTTATTACCTTAGTATCTCCCAGAGGTGCAGTTTCACCCAAAAGCCAAGGTTAAGGAAAAGAAGTCCAGCTCTGCCTCTGTTATTTTGTAATAAACAGGAAAAGCCCCACATTCCATTGCTGCCACAGGTCAGCTGGGGGGGTCTAGAGTACCCATGCGCTCTTCTGGGCAAACTTTTGGAAAGTTTTATATTTGTTCAGAGTTTTTCCCTTGGCTACAGAATGTTCATGTTTGTTCAGTGGAGAAAAACTGCAAAATACAGGCACTATATTCCAGGAAAATGAGGACGTAGGATTATCCCAAAAGGCTTTAGCCCTATTGTGCACGTGTCTGAATAGAGACATATTCACTGGTCTCTCAAACAACTTCCACCCTGGAAACACGAGCTGTTTTATTAAATATGCTTGGTGCTTGTAGGAGGGGCCAATATTCAAAGAGAACTTGGTCTTTGGTCTTCAATTTGTACCCAGTTTTTCTCCTGTACCAGCGTACTTTGAAAAGGAAAGGTGAGGAGAGTGTATATGCCATAGTAGGAATTGCTGTAATGGATGTGGCATCAAAGTGATGGACATTTGTGTTTACACTGGAATAAGTGAGACTTTTTGCAATGCAGAGACCTGGAAGTGCAGCTCCTCTTCCAGTTCTGACTGTCCAAGGAACTTACATGCACAAGACAAAAACTTTCCTCACAGGGTCAGTCAGCACTCGGCGTTCTTACATAAACTTATGAAAGGTAACTTTAACTTCAGGGCACAAGCCATGCAGTTTTCCTCCTCTTCCTCAGTTGCTGTCATAGAAGAATGAAATGGTCATTTCTGTTTGGTATGGGCCAAAGATCCTTTATTTGGTTCCAAGTCTTAAAAAAAAAAAAGCTACTACTGTAATGCTTTGCATGTCAAATAATTCACTTATAAAGGAGAAACATGGTTTCAAAGCAATGAATCAAAGATAGTTTCCTTAGTGACTGACTTCATATTTTCCTCATTCAGGGTGCAGATTGAGTGACAGGAGTTCTTGTTAACATGTTTGTGTAATTGTCAAATCTGACTTTTTTTTCAGATACCTGGAAGGAAATCATCTGACTGCTGTGCCAAAAGGGCTCTCCACCTTCAGACACCTGACACTCATGTAAGAAACACAGGGTTTCAATGTCAAGAAAATTACATGATTCCTTCTGCATTATGTTGTAGGTAGAACATAAAAAATTAGTATTTGGGGGGAAAAAAACCCCACAAAACTCAAAAACCTTCTGTAATTTGAATTTGAAAAGAATTTCACAGTGGCCACTGCTGCCAATAAGTGTTCATAAAGTAGTGGAGAAAGAGTGAGGTGACTGAGAGCACCAGCCTCTGCAAGGGGACTAAGCTCTCACACAGGCTGCTACAGTTTCACTTGGCAGATTTATCTGAGCAAAGCTGTAAAGGTCATTAACAGAGGAGACAGCATTAATTTCTTCTAGGTGAGGCAGTATTTATAATGCTAAGGCAATGAAAATTTGCATAGCTGTTTCTGCTATGAACAGTCATACAGACACACAACTAGACTTTTTTCAGTAAATTGCTCCCTGAAATACACAGGAGTGAAATTTCTTGGCTGAACTATTTATCAGGAAATTCCAAATGCTGTTTGAATCAGCTGTAGATACTCAAGTCAAATGGACAGAACAACCTCAGATAAAAACATCATGGAGGGAAATCTGGAATCCTCTGTTTTAAAAGTGTTTTATTTGGGAACATCTCTAATATTTTTTTCAAAAGAGAGCAACAACATAACAATGTTCTGTTTGAACCTAAAAGACTTTTTTAAATGAAAAAAATGAAGTTTTGTTCTAGTAGCTGTCAATGTGAAGAGCATATGGAAATGCTATGCCTGTTATAAATTGCAAAGCAAGTTGGTACAATAAATATTCACCCGTGCGTGTATCATCTATTAACTTGTCCTTCTTCAAAAATTTTGCTTGTATTCACTCATTTTTTTTAAATGTTACATGCTGGAAATACGCCTTAATATTTCTGAGTCTGCAGCTTTTTAGGGGAGTCTGATGTGCTTTGCGCTTTTTTTTGGTGCAGATGTGTTATCTTCGAACAGTCTTATTTCTCAATTCATATATATAAAGAATATTTTCTCTGTGTTTTTCTTCAGTGATTTGAGCAACAACAGCATAAGCGTATTGGCCAATTACACCTTCAGCAACATGACTCAGTTATCAACACTGTAAGTAGTCCAAAGTTTTGATAACAGTTTTAATTGCTTTTCAGACACCATCTTAGGTGTTGAACAATTAGTACCTATCTTGTTACTTAAGCATGTGAGGTTCTGTGCTTCTTTGTGGTTGAATTAGAAGCGAAACAATCAAAGACAATCCAGTGTTGTAACTCTGTTCTCTCATTCTCCCAGCATCTTGAGTTACAATAGACTTCGGTGCATTCCAGTCCACGCGTTCAATGGGCTCAGGTCTCTCCGAGTGCTGTAAGTACCACTTCTTCCACGCAGCTGAGCGGCAGCTTATTAGAATGCTGTTGATGGCAGGGAGGTTTTTAATGAGCAGATGGCTTTCACTTGATCCAGTAGTCATAAATATTTTCACAGTTAGCTTCAATGTACTTGTACTCAGGTGCAATATGTCAGGTAATGACTAGAGCAGGTGAATGCTAAACTTTGAAAAGAAGCAATTACATATTTGCAGGGTGAATGACTTTCCTCTGATAGTTCAGGGACAAGAGCTATCATGAAAACAAGCCTCCAAGAGACTGCCTAGAGTCTGTCTCTTCTAGTTGAACAATGTTTGGGTGCCCCACAGGAAAGGACTTTGCTCTTTGCCTGGAAAAATGTGATCTTATTTTCGAGTGTAAGTTTCCATTGGATGCTTCAGCAGCAGTGCCTTTAGTGAAAACTTGTGCATTTTTAGAATATTCTCTATTTATTCAGATTTCTGCCGGCAAGTTTATACATAAAAGAATGCAATCTGAAGGGAAGTAAGTTTGAAGTCCCCGCGCTAGAATAATGAGTAAGTCCAGCCAGTGGCTGGGTGCCAGTAAGGCTGAGAAGCCTGTCTCAAGTGTCTTTAAGTTACAAATAAAATTTCACCTCATGGTGACTGGTGGCACACTTGGAGATGTCCACATGTGGTTTCTTTCTTTGGAGATCCTTTTCTGCACTCTTTCTTCCCAGTGTAGCTGTTTTCAGCAGCTTTCTGGATTGAACAATTTGTTTACAACCTCTTCTGAAAGTCATCTTCTTTCCATCGTCTCGGACTGTGGGCTGTGGGCCTGTTCCTTGCAGCAAACAACGCCCCCCCCCAAGCTTTTCTAGGCATCTGCTAGACTGACTCCTGCTTCAGCCTCATATTTACTGTCTCTCACTCTCCATCTGTCCCATCAGAAACAAACCCTGAGTTGGGTTTCCTCGGTTCTTTGTGTGGACACGAGACACCATGTGCAGCTGTGGGGACAAGGCAGAAAAGCCGCCTTCCTCCCCACGGCCCAGCGACACAAGTGGCTCATCATTACTTGCACAGGAACTGAAAGCAAATAAACTAAAAATCTGTGATGAGATTATTCAGCATGCTGAAGAAGAAAGAACTTTGAACACTGAAAGCTCAGGACAATGAGTTAAAGAATATGTCCTGAGTGCTTCGAAACTTCACATTAGTATTTTCTATTTTTTAAAAAAGTTAGATGTCATTCACATGCAGAAGTTTCTGTGAATTTAAAGAGCAGTGGTTGCTGTGCACTGACTCCGTAAGTGTGGAATTCAGGTGTCGATGTTGGCAGTACTACAATTGTGGAAGCAATAAAGCAATGCTCTTTGGCCGAGTGGTAAAATAGAGATCTAGGTTTCAACCTCTTAACTTATAAGACAGCTTTAGATTCCCAGTCTTCATTATTAAAAACAAGAAAGATACGTGATTTGGATTTGTTGTTTTAAGTTTGGCTTGGGACTCTGATTTCTAGCGCACTAGGATGGTCACATTTGAGCTGTTACATGAGTCCTGAAATTCAGCCACAGAGGAATATATTCTTTTTCATGGCCAAATAAATTATTCCATATGGAGCTGTCTTCTGGCCTGCTGCTGATATGCAAGCTAGCTTGATTAAAGCTAGTTTGGGGCTCTTTACCCTGAATTGCAGCGTAGATATACCATGCCTCACTCTTTCCAATAGTTACAATTTGTCTTTTCACTCCTATTGTTGCAGGCCAGGTACGGACAGAAACAAAGGGCAATATTTTAGTAACAACTGTAACGTTTTGGCTTTTTTAAATGGTCTGCTAATCAAAATGAAAAAATATCTTCCTCCTCCAAGGGAGAAAGCCCTCCCTGTCTTGCACAGAGCAGCACGAGTGAAATGAAGCCTAAATGGAAATCTCTGCCTCTGCTCCATGCATTTGGAAGCCTCCAGATTGATTTGATTTATTATGGCCCACAAAACTCTGGTATCAGCTACAACTTTTGCCACATGTCATCTATGTTGTTATTAAAAATCAATTCTCCAGTGAGAAAATGGCTTCCGAGTGACAGTGTGAAATCTGTTATTGTCAGTTATTTATTATCCATATTCTCAGGGGAATTTAAAATAGAAAACATCAGCAAAACAATTTCCACATATATTTTTTTTTAATAAAAAATATAGATATCTCATTACCTTCAGCTGTGCATGCCTTTGAAGGTAGCAGACCCTTCTCATGCAGGCTTCTGTCTTCCAAATTCCATATGTTTTCTTTACTTTTTGTCTCTCTATAGTAAATAAAGTAAATGTGTATTTGAAAATTAGAGTAATCATAGACGTATGATGAAGTTGATCTTTGACAAATAACTGGTTCTGTCCTCCCACGCTTTTCAGCACAAACCCAATTGAGAAAACTGCAGAGTCAACATGTTTATGTTTAAGCCTGAATATTTATCAGTGTTTACACAATCAGGCTTTTAATCTTCATTTTTCACATGGCTTCTCCATAACGGCAGCCAAAGTGTGCTGCAGAGCAATTTCAACATAGAGTCTTAAGAACTTTTTTTTAATAAGCAAACATTGATATCAGTAGGGTTTTACACCAAAGTTATTGCAGTGAAAAAATCTGGTTTTGGTGTTTGGTTTGGTTTGGTTGGGTTTTTTTGTCCAAAGCTGGTTTTTTTTAGAAGTAAAATGTAAACAGATTTAAAAAGCTTGAGAATGAGATGAAGTAATTACAAATATTCGAACTCTCTGGTAGACCTGAATTGATTATTTTTGAAGATTATTTTTATTGTGTGACAATGTTATAACTTCTGAAATTTGGCCTGAATTAATTAAGAGGCAAAGTCCAGAAATAAAAATACTTTCTCTGATCACTAAAAAAATGTCCATGTTATATTTATGAAAAAAATGATAAAATGAGCTACAGAATATTCTACTAACATTAGATGTAGTTTTACTGAAAACTGATGGATATTTGTTGCAGTTCAAAGCTCACACAAACATAGTGTGCTGATAAAGCTACCACAAATACTCTTCAGGCACAACTGGAACCAATTTTGGCAATATACTCTCATTGCTGGATGCTGCACTGAACTGACCTAACAGAGATATTATTTGGCTTTGTTTGTTTGGGGCTTTATTTTTGCATTGTAGAATGACTTCTTGTACATATCCCATAAATCTATAAAAGGCGCTGCTGTTACAAGCATTGAGCAGTGACAGTGTCTCCCTGCTCCCTCTGACACCCAAGTTGTGCTGGTTCCTGGGGGTTTGGCATCCTTTGGGGTTCAGTCCAGGTGTTTGCCCTCGATGGGATGTGGCTTTGCAGCTCAGCCAAGCTTTTAGCCACAATTCTGTCTTTACAGGGTAGATCATCGTTTACTGAAAAAGCATCCCCTTTGTGTCTGTAGTAACCTAATGTTAGGAAACAATGGGCTGGGAGGGAGGACTTGGGAACAGGTAGTAAAAATAAAAAAAGGATGCCAAAAGGATATATTTAGTTCATTTCCTTACCTGAAGACAAAGCAATAAGTCAGGGAGATTACATATAGAAGAAAGTTTTTATTTCAAGAATGTTTTGTTACTCTGTGCTCTGAGATCCCCATCACCTTAAATTCATACCCCTGCTGTTTACCAGTATTTAGACAAGAGGATACCTAGAGGTTGTGCTTGTGACAGAGAACACAGACATCAATGTACATGCTTTAACTGTCCAAATGTTTAAGATTTTATTTGACCATTTGCTCATAAGGACATTTGGTATATTCCTGTTGTTGATCCAAGAGGAAAAAGATTTTATTGCACTGCTGCATTATCAGTTTATTATTGTGGGGTTTACGTTTTTTAGCATTTATTATTTCCTTTTAGCTGGATGGGTGATGATGTTACTGACATTATTTTTTCATTAAAATGGAGGCATTTGAATCCATGAAATATACCTCAATGTTTGAGATATGTAGTCAAGCCATTCATTCCAAATGGTTTTATATTTTGGATCGTTTTACCTTCTTACAGATAAAAGGTTTTGTCATGCTTCAGCTTCTCTTGGAAGAAGTTTCCAAGACATCTAGGAAATAAAATGCACCCCTTCACAGAATAAACACAACTGATGTGACAGGAAGATAAATTTAAGTTCTCCTGTCTGTTCAGAGAATTGTCTCACACATCTCTAAGTAGTTTAAAAGATCTGTCATGGTTTCGGCTGAATTTACCAAAACCAGACCGACAGATGGCCCTTCCCCCTCTTCCCCCCCCTAAAAGAGGAGAGAGGAGGAGAAAGAGATAAGGAGATTCAGAAGTTTAGAATGAACTAAACTACTTTAATGAAGAATTAATATTAAAATAAAAATAAAGAAGAAAATAATGAAATAGATACAATATATACAAAACCGCATCAAGCTCCCAGGATGACAGTCACATCACCGGCAGGCACTGGGGAAGTCCCAGGCTGGACTCAGTGACGAATGGGAACTGGATTCCAGCTCTGGAGTCAGGAACACACGGATCGGGATCAAAGGCAGATGAACAGACAGAGTCCTCTCTGGACGTCGGCCATCGCAGAAAGGGGGTTGACCCTTTGATCCCTCAGCTTTTATACTGAGCATGGGGCAGATGGGATAGAATACCCCAGTTGGTCAGGTTTGGGTCACCTGTCCTGTCCGCTCCTCCCCACTGATGTGACCCCTCTACGTTTTTTCCGTTTCCGACCCTCTAAGGGGGCAAATAACGAAATTGGCTGACCTTGGTTGTTATAGCAATAAGTATAAGCAAGGGCCTCCCTGCATACCATTCCTTGGCATGGAGCACAAACATTGGGCTTATCATTCTGAGAACGAGCAGTTTTCTCCACAATATGCCGTTAATTTCAGAGAGTTAGAGGAGACCTAGCTAGGATGTAAAGTTACAGAACAGAAAGTTGGTTCAGTTTTACTTCAAACCGGGACAAGATCATAATATAAACTCATTAGGAGTGCCTGTTTATTTAACTATGCTAATTGCATTGAAGGAGGGAACATTTTGATGACAAGTTGTTGACCAGACCTGATCTTGCATCCTCATACTGACAAAAATACTCTATTTAGTAGCTGTGGGATCTGTCTCAGTCAGCTGATCATTCTGTATAGAATTAGTGAGTGTGCTTTATCTGGAGTTACTGTGTGGGAGCTCATATCCTTCCTGTTCCTGTTTGGATTAATTGCTTGGAGAGCCATCCTTATATATACCAAGTATTATTAGTAATAGCCAAAACCTAGGTATGCTTAAATGAAAATTTCAGAATGGAGATGTTTGAAGGGGAAGTTTTTGGTACACTGGTGTCAAGAACCAGAGAGAGATGCCGGCAGGGTAACTCTGCTGTAGTTTTTGTGGTTTTGTGTTCTGTAGAAAAACTTCAGTACAATAAATAAGATCGAAACTGCAGCTGCAATGAGAGCTGTGAAAGGTGATGGTGGTAACGTTGCTTACACTCACAAAGTTGACAGCCCCGTGGCACAGCCCAGCAGCCTCACGGGACACAGGACAAGGCGTATCTTCCCCTGGCAGGCTTGGCTTTCCTTGCTCTGTGTGTGCTACTGTAAGGCAGTATGTAAAGGTAGAATTCATAAGAGTTGCAAGGCATCCTGTATAGAATCATAGAATCATTGAATTGTTCAGGTTGGAAAAGACCCTTGCGATCATCAAGTCCAACCATCAACCCTACTCTACAAAGTTCTCCCCTACACCATATCCCCCAACACCACATCCAAGCAACTCTTAAACTCATCCAAGGATGGTGACTCAATCACCTCCCCAGGCAGCCTGTTCCAGTGTGTGACCACTCTTTCTGTGAAGAATTGTTTCCTAATGTCCAGTCTAAACCTACCCTGTTGCAGCTTGAAGCCATTCTCTCTTGTTCTATTGCTATTTGCTTGTGAGAATAGACCAGCACCAACCTCTCTACAGTGTCCTTTCAAGTAGTTGTAGAGAGTGATGAGGTCTCCCCTCAGTCTCCTCTTCCTCAAACTAAATAGCCCCAGCTCCTTCAATCATTCTTCATGCGATTTATTCTCCAGGCCCTTCACCAGCTTCGTTGCCCTCCTCTGTACTCGCTCCAGCACCTCGATATCTCTCTTGTATTGAGGTGCCCAAAACTGGACACAATACTCGAGGTGTGGCCTCACCAGTGCTGAGTACAGGGGGACAATCACCTCCCTGCTTCTGCTGATCACACTATTTCTAATACAAGCCAGGATGCCGTTGGCTTTCTTGGCCACCTGGGCACACTGCTGGCTCATATTCATGTAGATCCTGGTGAAGCTTATAGTGGTGTTAGGGTGGAGAAATGAAAGAAAGGATGCAAAAAGACACGTTTTTATTTTCATCTGGTGCTATTGTGTATTTCCGTAAGCCCATATGTTTGGTTTATTTTAAACAAACTCAGTGTGCACTGTTTCAAGACACTGTTTTCAGTGACAAAAATATAGAATAAGATGTGATTGCTGTGTTCCACAAATAACCAGGTAAATTAAAAAATAAATGACTTGAGGGAAAGAGCTGCTACAAAACTGACACACATCAAGTTTCTGTTTTCCACCCTTCTCCTCCGTCTCTGGAGCACTGACAGTAATTCCTGGAACTGGGAAAGAGCACATAAACAATACAGCAGTCTGCTATAACTGAACCAGCTCAGGGGAGAAGTGCAAAAGAAAATATAATTTTAAAATATTGATGTCCTTTTCTTTTGCAAGTTCTCTACCAACTTTTGTTTAAGAAACAGCTAGTGAGATTCAGCAGAATCACCTCTTACTGATTCCTTACGAGTTCCTTTTGTCTCTTGCTCTGAAGTAGTGAGCTGGTATTCAGCGACATGCGAACTGGAAAAGTTAGAATAAACTATAAATATTTTTCTCTGTGCTGTTTTATGCCAGATAATTAGCTAGTGTTACAGAGGGTGTAGCAGTTCAATAGCTGATTTTATTTATTTATAAACTAAAATCTGAGATGATTATATATCTACTCTGGTGCATTTTCTGGATTGTTTTTATGTAATTGTCACCCCAACGTTCTGTGCCCTCCCGCACACTCGTTTGTTGCCACATATTTTCCTGTCTGATCACTGCCTCAGCACTGCAAGAAGTGCTCTTCCTCTCTATTTGACTGTCACAACCTGGAGTGGTGGTGCCCTACTTTGTAGCAGGGCCTTCAGTTGCAATTGCAATGAAAACCGAAAGTAATCACAAATAATGATTTTTACTCTGGTGTCTGCCACTTTGAATATGTGTATTGTGCTCTGCAAGCTGCAAGAAAAATCTTTCCATTTATGCTTGTCTATATAACACACACATAAACGTATTTCTTAGAAAAGAGATAAAGTGGCCGCTTAAATTTTCCTGAAAACAGTGGAGAACCCTTTTGCAAGAATCCTGAAAACCCTGCAAGAAAAATGTTAGTTTCTTTTTGCAGGGTGAATAATGCACTAAAACAGCTCATCTCAACTATTTTCCCTGGTAGCATAAATGTATTTATCAAATGGATTTTAAAAATACCACACAAAGAGGTATTTCCTACTGTAAGAGTGGGAAACCAGAATGTGAAAGTGCAGATATATTTGCCCTGACGGACCCTTGCTGTCTCCTAGGATCTCTCTGAAGTCAATATTTAATTTAACTTTCACAGTTCCTATTTTCCCTGTTCTGTTTTTTCTGTGTTTCCAGCTAATGGAATTCTAGGGAAGCGTACAGGTCTGTGTGTGAGGGTCTGCTTGTCATCAATACACTTTTAATAGCATAAATAGCACGTCACCTTTTTAATTTAAAACATTAGTCACCAACAATTCTGATTGTATCATTATTTGAAATGTCAACATCTCAAAGTAGAAGTAATAATGCATGGAAGCTCATGAGTTGTGCAGTTCATAGGAACTCTCAAAGAAACAAAATTAAATGTCCTTCTTAAGCACCAATTCCTTACTTGTGGGGAGCAGATAAAATGCTGTGGTTTGATACCTTCCTGCTTCCCCCCTCTTCTAGGACACTCCATGGAAACGATATTTCCAGTGTTCCTGAAGGTTCTTTCAACGACCTGGTATCCCTGTCCCATCTGTAAGTACTTCTGTCTGGGTTCATCTGTTTTATGGTTTCAGAGTTATAAAACAGTACATATATTACAAATTTAAGTTTATGTAGCTTTTATTTAAGATTGTATAGCTTTTCTGGGTTTCCTACTTATTTTCCATATTCTGCTCTGGATATTCATAGTGGGTCGGTTCAAATAAAAAAAATACTAGAACCTGTTGCTATTAGTTATCAAAATATTTTCTTAAGGAAAACCAAATGAGCAAATGTGACAGTTTCCTCTTCTGTGCACTTTGTGTTTAAGACTTTCTTTCAGCATTGTCTGTGTGAAATGCAGAGTGTGTTATGGTCTGAGAGTGAGACAGGAAACCTCCCACAAAGAGCAAATATTAAGCAAATGTGAATTCTTTGCTTAATAAGTGTCATATGTTTTGCATACTGAAATGTTGTCAGTATATGAACTTGTTGATGAATCGCTGCTTCAGAAGTATATATTTAATCATATGAAAATTGGTCATTTCACAGCACTAATACTTCATTCTATAATTTGCAAAAATGATTAGATGTTTCAGATATTTCAGGAAATTACCATGGTATTGGTGGAGGTCCAGGATATTTTTAAATGCAGTTCAGTTGATGAAAGAACTGTAAAGACAAATAGCTGCAATTGTTACAAATTAAACCTGAAGTGTAACAGTTGGTGCCAAAAGAGTGAACAGAAAATGTTTTTTTCTCTGAGATGATGTGTGATACTGCACATTATTAGGCAATAGGTGTAAAGGAAAAGTAATTTTGTGTAGCATGTTTCTTGATTACTGTCTTCAAGTAATCAGGGGATTGGCTATGTCTTGGTCATTCTGTTGAAGTGACTAGTTTCACAAGTCGATACGGGTATTTTCTGCTCTGAAGCTGTCCTTGTGCATGTGAGTTGATGTTGATGTATACGCACACCCAGACATACAGACAGACGTGTGCATTTAACATAAGTTTTATATCTCTGTTTCTCTCTTTGTAACCTTAAACATGCCCTCCAGAATGCTTACCTGAACACAAGGTTCTGTTCATATTTATGTATTTTCTGGATAGCAAATACATCCTCAGATGGTTAATTTCTGTGTAGCAGCTTTCTGTCAGTTTCACTCTCGACAAAAAATAAACATATCTCAGATTGGTAGGGACAGAAATCATATGTAAGCAACTTAGGCAATTTCAGCTTCAACTGAGAAACAACCTTCTCTGTTTCAAGCTTAAACCTTGCTATCTGAGTCAGAGAAAATATTTGTTTTGCACATAATATATTTTCTTCATCATGTTCCCAGTATAGTCAAGCCATTTTATATGTTGTTTGGGAATGAAAGTCTGACTAAGATGAAGCCCTGTACCTCCTTTTGGATGCGCAATGACACCTTCCATACTGGGAATCTGGCTTCTGAGGGTATTTTTAGAACTCAAGAGATAAACATATCATGCCCCATTTGTTTGGGTTTTCCTCGGGGTTTACTTTAAATGAAGTGCAGATACAATTTTCCTGGGTAAACCATTCACCTTAGGGAGTGATAAAAACCCCTTTGGCCCAATACAATCACTGCAGACTATCTGTTTAGATATATGTGCTGCCAGAAATGTAAAATACACAAAGCTCAAATGAACAGTAATAAATAGGATCCATAAAATAAATAAGACCTGTCTGGGGTGTAATTTGCACAGTTGAACAATTGAATTTTACAGTGCAATTGTGCTCTCCAGTTTCTTCAAGAGGATTCTGAAACTTTTAGCAACCACAGTGATTTTGCTTTTCACATGCCAGAAAAAGCTGTGCTTATTCAAAGTCATACGTAATTGAAAATAAATTCATTTAGAGCTCTTCCTGATATATAGATCTGCAAGGAGAAAGCATGCACTTGGGATAATTTTGAAAATGATACAAGGGTTTGCTACTTGTCAAACTCAATGCACAGAGAACAAAATCTGATGTGACATTTGCAACCTGTGTGGCTAGGAGCAGGGTGGGTGTTGTGGCTGGAGAAAGCTGACTACCAAGGTGTTGAGCAGGATGGCCAGCCTGGACCTTCTGCATCAGTAAAGTTTGGGGGGAGGAAGAGGGAGGGTATCAAATTAGCCCTTAGAATTGCAAAGAATTATTTCTGTAGCATAGACAAAAGTATTGATTTTAGTCAGTTACTTGTAGTAGCTTTAAATTAGTTTGTAATTGGAAGAAAAAAACTGAGATCTAGATATTTCAATCACCTTTCCCACAGCTGTTTAAAGCCTACAAGAAAATACTCACTACATTTCCTTTACATTGTAAACATCATATTGTAATATAAGTATTATAACAAACTACGTGGCTGATATACCTCTCTAAAGACAGAGGAGGGTTTGTATATGGTATGCACACACTGGTTTTGTGCACTATTTATTACTTTATTTGCTTGAATCATATAATGGTCTATTTAAGCCATGACTCTACTAACAGTCCAAGGCAATGATAAAAACGTTACAGCACTACTGAAGGATCACATATATTAATACTTTAAAAGAACCTAAAATCTTCTCAGCTAGGTCATTTCTTGCATTTTCTGTCCTCATCATTCACTGGTACACACAACTCTGTAACTGATTCAGTTTCCCAAATACCGCCCACACATAATCTGACCCCTCGGCACTCCAGGGACACCACAAAGAACCCCTCGCTAATGGATGCTCTGTACAGCAGGTATTTCTGTCACACAGATTTTTCAATAAACAGCTCAGATTCCTAATCCTGTTGAATCATCTCATCTTTACTCAAATTATGATAGATGCCTACAAAAATAAGCTGTCCCCTCCTCTGTTTCTTCACATTATCATGTCTAGAGTTATTTTAATTTACTTTATTGTAAGTTGCTTCAAAAAAAAAATAGTGCCTGAACAGAAATATCTGCACAACATTTTGAAAATGCTGCTGGTTGTATTTCATTACAGCACAAGATATTTTTACCTTCTGGAAATGTTTTGCTATAATGGGCAGAGAAATAGAGAGAGTATGTTAGATCTCATGAATGAAAATACAAGAATTCACTATAGTTCCTAGAAATGAAGAAAAAAAAAAGCACCCAAAGCCACGAACAAAAGAACGGAAAGATACATGTGATAATTTCTACAGTTGTACAACAACATTATTGGTAATCTTTTCTAGTGTCTATAAAGCAGCTTTATTTCTAATGTAGTTTATAAGTATTAATTAACACGGTAACTAGCTTTCCGTTGTCCTCCCACTCCCATTTTATGTATGGCAGTTGCTCAATGCTAAAGTTAATTTCTCGGTCCAGCTTTCACTGCTGCATTTTGCTTGACCTTGGACAAGTGAGCCAGTTGATCACAGTTACAGGGTCAAAAAGTCAACCCAGTAGTTTTTTTCCACTGTGAGCAATGGATTTACAGAAGGAATGGATGGATATTTTTTAATACTGTGCTGCAGTACACATTTAATTTTGATGAATGAGCCCTAGACAGGGTTTGAACCTATGAACTCTCATTATGAATCTGTCTAGGGCACAGTGGGTTCATTAGTCACTCCAAAAGAAATGGATCAACAAATTTACTGAGGTTTCTTTCTTAATATCCTGTCTGATATGTTTTTATTTGAAAGAAGCTTGAGTTTAAAGTACCATCTTAAAAATAGTTTATAACATATGCAAAATGTACATGCATATGTATAGCCTAAAACCCAGTTTGAATTACTAGTTTCTTTAGTATCTCCTCCCTGTGCTAATCTTTATTCAGTTCATTTTCTTCCCATGGCAATTCAGGTGTTGTAGAGCTAAAGTCTTACATTTACTTTCAGCAAAATAAATTCAGACTTTCAACATGCATTTCTTCACACTTTCAAAAATTAATTGTTTTTAAACTGACTTTTCTGAAGTCTGGACTTTGTTTGTAACTGACTGATTGCCTGAAAAGACACTTTCTTTGAGAGAAAGAATAGTATAAAGGAGTCAAGGCAGCACCTAAATTTAAGGTTAAAAGGTTTGTTTTCTTTTGGATAGATTGCCATGAATAATGAAAAAGTTCTGTGAATTATAATTACGCTATGTGAGTGCATCTACTTCAACCATATGACCTAACTCAAGTGATGGGTTAAACAGCAAATGTGTTTTCAAAGCCAGAAACAAACTTAGGAGACATCAGGTTGCAGTTTTTAAAACAGGAGTGTCCTCTGTGTGTATGTTTCATCTAGTGAGGAGCCATTAACATGAGTCATCAGATCCAAACTCAATTACACAATTCACTGTTAGAATATGCTCATGAGGGCCAAAGACTTAAAAGAAACCAATGTGATAAATTTGATGAAAGCAATATGTCTGGTGACGTTGTTCAAGCACAATTGTTTGAAAAAGTGATTTATTGTTTGAAAAAGCGATTTGCTGTTAGGTATTTATACAACCTCCCTAACTTATCATGGGAAGAAAGGAAGAGAGTTGGAATACTGGAGGAGATTAATCTAAAAGACTTCCTGAATGCTCAGAAGATCTTTCCCACATTTTGAAGTAAAGCATTCCTGTAAAAATATGGAATAAAATGTGCCTCAATGAGATCAGGGATGTTGTCTTTGCTTGCAGGCCAAAATAACTGCTGTTAATTGTTTTTCACCACTAGGGCTCTGGGTACCAACCCTTTGCACTGTGATTGCCACCTCCGCTGGCTTTCCGAGTGGGTGAAGGCAGGGTACAAGGAGCCAGGGATAGCCCGCTGCAGCGGGCCCGACACCATGGTGGACAGGCTGCTGCTCACAACACCCACCCACCACTTCCAGTGCAAAGGTAGGAGCAAGCTGGGAGGCTCTCTGTTCTTTTCCTCATACACAGTGCTTTATTTGTATACTCTTGGAAGCTGTTTGGTTTTAAAGTGAGTTTGGGGGGTAGTTGGGCTTGGCTTTTGTATTCAAGTTGCATTTTTGAGTGGTCTCCCACAAAGTGCAGTTGACTGCACCACTGGAAGGAAAACCAGCAAACCTCAGAAGAGTTAGGATTCCTGTTGCTCACAGCAGATTATATAATGGCAAGTTACCATATAGGATGTTGTTAGAACTTTGAGCAAATAAATTGGTTTTGGCCTTCTACCTACCCCAGAAAACTTTGGTAAAATAAGGGTTATTTTAAAAATATAGAGCACTCTAGTTATTATGTACATTTACTTGAAAACTGAGAAACTGAGAACTCTTCTCGAAAACAAGTATTTCCAAAAGCACATTTTCATTTGAAGATCTGCAAACTGTCCTCATCAGCTCTGTATCAGAAAATGTTGATTATGGAAAATGTTTCATGTCTGAGTAGAGAGTACATTCATTCAGGAGAGGGTTGAGGTGCAGCTAATAACGATTAGGGGTAGTCAATGATAGGAGTATGCTGTGTTAGAGAACAGTTCGACAAATCATAAGGAGCACACTAAGTAAGTAGCTTATCACTGAATGTAGATTAGGATATACCTGTATGTTCTTACCATAAAAAAAGGTTTGGAGGTTCGCTTAGGTTACTAGCAAGTATGAGAAGATGGAGCTACATTTATAGTGGAAAAGATGGGTCAGTAGCCTCTCTTAGACATGGAAATGAGGGCATAAAGCCTGTTTTTGTGTCTCAGAGTACCATGAACACTTACAGTACTGCTTGGCAGCACGGTTTTATAGCAGCTGGGATTAAACTGCTGAACAAACAAATCATGGTGTTGAGCTGGGTTTAGAACACAGGCTCCCAAGCCCAAGCTGAGTTTTATTTCCTTTCATACATATTTTTAATAACTGTAACCTTATAATTTAATTACCTTGAAATGTCAATCTCCAAACTATCAGAAGTCTTGACTATAATTACGGAACTACAGACTGTATAATAGTCTCTCAAATGTGAAGTACAAATATACCCTAAATACTAAAAATACCAAATAATGAACCTGTTCACATGAAGTGAAACAAAGAAAATTATCATATTTACATATTAAACAGGGTCTGAAAATAAATCCAGAAAGAGAAGCTAGGTGACTCCTTCATTCTTAAACGCTGATGTATCAGAGTTCTCTCACTTTCTCTCAAAACTAAGCAAGCAACTCTTAGGCAAGAGATAAGTAAACGTGCGGTCCAGACTATGAAAAACACCTGTATCTTTTTAGTGTAAATATTAGTTTGGCCCACCAGAAAGCTGGTGGGCTTTCTACTATCCCAGCTGTTACCTTGGCTCGCCTTATTTGAATAAGAAAGGAGAGAAAAGTGCTGATTCGGAGGTGATCTTTGGACAAGCAGGAACTGCGTGGTCTGGATGAGTGGCAGTATACTCCAAGAAGCACCTGGCCCTAGCAAAATTCACCTTTTCTCATCACAATACATATATTTTGAAAAACGATGTATGATTTGGTAGTCTACCTGAACCCATTTCCCACCTGCATGTTTGAGATCCAAAGCTTCGTGTTATTCTGTCTGGATATCAGTGATGCTCTTTTATGGTAAAGCAACAGGACTCAGAACGTCCAAGGACATGTCTGTGGTTCTGCCTGGGTCAATTCAGTCCTAGCCTAGATGCTTGGATAAAGGTAGTGGATAGACATCTACTGTGACCTCCAATAACTTTTACATTAAAAGAAGTAGTTTAACTCATTCTTGTTAAAGTTATGTTTTTTGCCTGTGACTGAGCAGAAGGTTATGTCTCAGCAGAGCCAAGAAATAAAAGTATGTATGTGCAAGTCATGCAAACTCAGCTCTGCTTTTTATTAAATTGCCCTCCTAGTTTGCAGTAGAGGAAAGGAATGTGCTGGGCTGAGGGCATTTTGCTATATGGATTTATAAATCAAATCCACAAGGGCAAACTAATGAACTACTTAACGGCTAGGAACTAACACTGTTCTTATTAGCTCCTACATTGATTAACTTTGATCTATGCCATAGGAATAAATGGAAAAGGTACGCATGTGTGTTATGAAATAAATAAATAATAGAACAAATTCTGGCTTAGTGACCTCTAAATCTCGAAAAGCAGCACTGCTGCCTGTCTCATGAGCTCTCCAAGGAGTTACCTTCATATATTCTTCGTTTATTCCACCTTCAAGACAAAAGTAGCTCAATTATGTCACATTCCACCCCCTGCCAGTGCCAGAAATTCAGATGTTATTTCCTCTTGCTGTCCTAACTCCAAGTTAAAATCGTGTCTGGCATTTTGCTAGACATAAATGCAAAGATAGAAGAGGACGACAACAGTCTTTTATTTCATTTTTTGGATTTGTTACTTGTGTATTTTTTCCTCATTATTGCATGTTGCTCCCTGCAGTCAGCGGCCCTGATAACACCACCATCAGCATAGGGTCAGGACACAGCCTTTACATTGCAGGTGCTTTGCAGCTGGGACTCCTTGGTACCCATTTCTGTCATGTTCTTCTCCTGCTAGTGCTGTGCAAGTATTCAGAGTTAACAATGAAGGTTTATATCTCATACAGGACGGTCCAGAGCAAATCCTTTACTGGAAGGGATTTTTTTCCATCCCTAGTTTTGGTAGCCGCCTACAGCTCCATCTTCTCTCTAACATCAACTATAAGTTTCCTTTCTTCACTTTCAGGATGTTTCACAATTTATTGCTATCATGCACAGAGGCTCTGTACCCACTTCTGATTACACAGGACCAATTTTAAATTATTTTTAACTTTATTGCCTTAAAAATGAAATAAAATTATTTTAGGATCTTTCCTGCCTGATATATTTTATCTGCTAATCTATCTGACCTTTTAAAGTGTTAGGTTTTACTTTTGCATATAAAAGCCATTAACTTATTAATAATCAATATTTAGCCACTTCAAAACCACCATTTCTTTAACTGTAAATATAACTGTCTAAATTAGCTTTCTGTAAAATCTCAATAATAAAGTATTGATTGATGTGGTACCCCAAATGTACTTATTATTGTTTTGGCCTGTGTTAACTTTCCTGCTCATCCACAGACATCACTACTTCTCTGGAAGTGTTCTGTTAAAAATGTGGTTTATTAAATGGTTTAAATGTGTATGCATGTATATTTACCTGCATACATTTACATCTTTACATATTTGTCTTTGTTGAATTTTACTGAGATTGCTGAATGTTGATAATCATTCTTCTGGGCAGAAGAGGAAGAAAATAAGTTTGGAACTGGTAAAATTAAGGATGGTAGAACACTTTGCACCTAAATATTCCCATAAGCCTCTAACTAAATCTTTCTTATGTATGTTTTTCATTTCTGCTGTTGCATCTGCACTTTCATTCTTGTTACCAGCCATAGAAATGTCATGTTATAGTTCCCTGGGGGTTGCTATTGCAGAATTTCCAGCACTGAGTGAAGGAAAAATTGCTGAAAGCCATATATATATATAAGCCCACTCTCTGGAGATCCCCAACATGTTTTTTCAGAGCTGATGTTTGCATGTCCAGGAGAATATAAGCATCATTGAGACTTGCATTTGATTTAAGTACTTAAAATCTCTCTAATCCCTGGGAATCCCATGCTGTTGTGTGAAGTTGCACCCACAGCATGTACATTTGTGCCAACGCAGAGTGAATACTGCATTAGGAAAAAATGTATATGTGTGAGTATGGGAAGTATTAATTTTGTAATCCTGTTCTCTATTAATACACTGCGTTTTGTCTTTTCAGAGCCGGTAGATATCAGTGTTGTGTCCAAGTGTAACCCCTGCCTCTCCAATCCATGTAAGAACAATGGGACATGCAGCAATGATCCAGTGGAGTTTTATCAATGCACTTGCCCTTTTGGCTTCAAGGTATGACTACAAATGAACTTGATGAAAAGCAATAAAGTGTTTCCCATGCCTTCTGTTTTCTTAATTGTTGTACCACGAGAAGTCAATTTTACAGGCAACTGAGCTCAAAAGATCCCTTACTCAGGGAGATTGTGTGATGTTTCAACTGTACCCCACTACAAATTTTATCCTGTGCAATAGGAGAGGCGTTTTCTTTCTCTCTGTGCTGTGACTATACAGATCAGCCTGAGCAACTTGCTCTAGTTGACCTGACTTTGAGCAGCGTGGTTGGACTAGGCGATCTCCAGAGGTCGCTTCCAACATCGGACATTCTCTGATTCTATCATGTAAACATCCATATGAAATGGCAAGTTGATTTTATCTTCCTTTTCATTTCTTTTCTCTTACTACTAACAAGATAACCATTTCATAGGCTGCCAGGCCAAAGGGGAGGCAGTTCAGATGAGAATTAAGGGCCGGTTTAGTCCACGATGACAGAATGTTGATACTTGCTAGCTTACAGCCATCTCAGACTGATTAGCAGAAAGGTGATAACTGATTAGAGACAACCATTAGCTCAGCTTTCTCTGACTTCTGAGCACTAACATCCACAGAGTGATCTGCAGAGGTGAAATCCTGTAGATGCCAAGCACTGAGCATGCGGTGTCACTCTCTTGATAACACATCAGAAAATCATGTCATTGAGGAATGCCATTTCTTCAGTAGTGATGTATAGCTCCCATTGTTAACACCACATTATGAGAGCTTAAGGCTACCAAGACTTTGTTTCAGAGTTGATATAACTGCAAACCTAGCTCAGTAGTCAGTAGCTGAAGGATTAAGTATAAGTAATAAATGAGGCATATGATCCGTTCACAGCCTGGGGGGGGAATCGGCTGTTAAGGCCAGAGAAGTAGGTTGCACCCTGTAGACTGTGATTTTATTTGCCTCGTTGGATATTTCATACAGTCTTGGTCAGTTGAAGCAGATGCTCATAAAACACATGAGTAATAAGAACTATAGGAGAAAATAAAGAAGGGCAAAACCAGACATACATTTGGGAAGTAAGCACAAGTATCCGTGTTTGCATTCCAGGTAGGATTTAGGAATTAGTTGGTTCTGATGATATCACTGTTTCCTTTCTCTGTTTGCTTAGGATCCATCCCAGATGGTAACAGAGTAATTGTGGTAGATCCCTGAAACATTGGAAAAGAGAAGACATGAAGCTTTATTTCTCCTATTTCACCCCAGTGGTGAAATACCCACTTAGTACTCAAGAATAATAACAATTTTCCTAAATAATTGAAAAAGGCACTGGAGATTTCCTCTCATTAAAAATCCTTCTACCCGTTGGTGTATCAACCAGCAACTTTTCTAGGATCTTAAAAGACCACACTGCCAAAAGTTCATTCAACTGAAACTAACTACTTGGTAACAATCGATTTGTCTTTGAAATAAGGGAAACTGTGGCCGTTTATCTCCTCGGGTTAATAGAGCAGTCATTGTAATTTGATGCTTAAGATAAACTAGGTTGAATTCTTTAGAAGGGGCTAGGTGACTGTTAGGATAACTTGAAAAGTGAAAACTTTCAAAATTAGCAGGAAAATACATAAATCTTTGTGTTTGTCTTACTCTGTAAGGCACGTATTGTGGAACAGATATCCAGGTAGTTCAAAGTAGAAGTGTGTTTGTTAGAAGCATCTTTTTATTTTTCCTTAGTTTTTTTCTTTTTCTTTTATAGTGTTCCTGTGTTAGCAAATGCAGCCAATGCACTAGTATAGGTGCGTTTATACTGCTAGAAGACATGTTTACAAAGGGAGGATTTATTAACAGAATAATCAAGAATAATCCTGTAGTTATATTAACAATCACTTTCTAGTGTACATTAGACCTGAATATGCATAGTTTTACATAGAAAGATTTTGATAAACTCTTGAAGTGACTCAGTTTAAACATCTCGCAGAGCATCCAGCATTTCTTCTCTCTCACACATTCTCAGGTGACATTCAGTGTGTAAATATAAAACCAAAACCCACTTGTGTCCTTGTAAGCACCAAGCTCTCATCCAAGCATGGCAAAGAGCAAACAGACCCAGGCATGGCACTTAGAGCAGAGTTTAAAAATACTGCCTGGATAACAGCACAGGGAGAATTGGTGGAAATTTAATAAGCAAAAAAGAACTGTGTGTCTTTACCACAGGTTTTTGAATAAAAATGAAATTTGACAGGTCCAAATGCAAACCATATGAAAGGAGCACTCTATCTACCACGCAGTTCTCCACCAGAGATTCATGCTAATTCAATAACAATACCTTGCTTCCTTCTCACCAGCCAGCACCAAACAGCTCTATCCATCTGGAAGCTATTTCCCAGACCTTGATAAATTGCCCGAAATCTGCCCTCTCAGCATTTGTTTTTCCTTGTTTGATGTAGTTTTTGAAAAAATTCTGTGTGGAAGAGTGCATCAATAAAGTGAAAAACCCACCCTTTTTTCAAATGTAAGCGGATTCAAATGAGCTGGCTTTATAACGTTCCCTGGAAAGGGACAGAGAGCAACAGACCACTTTCTGGGATTCCTATGCTCATTATAGCCTTCAGAAAAAAAAAAACCACAGCCAACTCTCTGTGGCTAAGAGAAAGCCACCTAAGTTACCAGTTGCCAGGCTGGTGCCTGATGGAATCAGGAACTTTTACCAGTTAACTGTAACTGCAAAAGCCTGTAGTTTTGTTTTTCACTATCCCATTGATGATGACTCAATCCCTTTGATTTCATGATCACAAAACTGTGTTTGCTATTGAACACATACCTTATGGGGCTTTTAGCAATGTGTAAGGCTGCCTACGGTGGGTTTGAGTGAACTTAAAAGCGAGATAACTCATGGACCACCTGAGCTGAGAGGCCAGTGGCCCGGGCAGTTGTGTTTGATGACAGAAGTATAGATCGCTCTCTTAGGAGTGGGGAAGGCTGTGTGCTGATAGCTATCTCTGCTGCTGCTGCTCTTTCCTCAAAATGGGTGAGGAATGTGTTTGCTATAGATAAACCATGGTTGAAACAGTGTTTTTTCGGTTGTTCTTTGGGGACAAAGCCCCAAAGACAGTGGGAGATGGTGTGAGAGTGCCACCTACGGCGACTGGCAGGCTGCACAAGCCTGAGCCTCCAGGGTGCCACCGGAGCTGGCAGAAAATGTCTATTAATGTTATGAAACTTGTGTTTTCATATTCAACACAGACATAGGTGTAATTATCCAGCAATTTTTTTTTCTCTTCTCCATAGCATTCTTTGAAGGATTATTTAAATAATGTGTGTGGTTTAGATTGTGAAGTATGATTACAAGTCGAGAAATGAAGCTTTCTTCTGCTTTAAATGCTGCTGGCCACCTGCAGTGCAAGTGTGTGTGAGTGCAGCTGGTGGCTGGCAAATAGATAACGGTACCGTACTAATTCATTTATCCTGCAGTGTGTGGCTTTTATATATTCCCATTGATATTGTAAAATCAAGTCGACGCGTGTTAGAATTCAAGAGAATAATCAAACTTGCAATCAATAAGCCATTGAGAGAGGATTTACTTGAGTAGCTGTAGTAAAAACTAAGTTTAGCGAAACCAGCACACGGTGTATTTTGCCATTGCTGTATTCTGCAAACGTACTTTTGGATTTTTTGGCTGATTTTTGTGTCTTTCAAACTTTTGTTTTCTTAAAACTGAGGTAACAACAAATGAAGAATAATAATTTTCTTTCTTCCAAACACAGTTGTATTTGTAGCACTGGGGAAAGAGAGGTTAAAATATATCTGTGTTTGGTCTGAAATGAAAGAACATCAACAACCTGGAATAGGAAATTCAGTACCTGCCTAGGCATCACCACAGCCTCTTGGGTTGCTCAGTAAATTTGGTAGAGTAGCTCAGTAAATTTTATCCAACTCCGTTCACCTCCCTGTTGAGTTCAGCCAGTGTCCTGACTTTTCTAGCACCACTGCTGTATCTTGAGGGTTCAAGCAATTTCACCAGTCAACCAGAATGACAGATACAATTGGAAAAATCTTGGGTAAAGCTCTTGGGGTTTGGAGAGACAGTATTCTTTGCAGCCAGACTCTTGTGGTGGGAGGCATTAGAGTGAAGCCAGAATGATATTTAGTGAGGAAGCTGGCTCCAGAGTTCTGCTAGAAATTTGGCTTTTCCTCCTCCCCACCCCCTGCGCCAGGTTTTCGTCCCTGAAAACAGGGTTAGAAATTGAGAATCTCAGAACAAAGTGTCTCTGGGTTATGGGAGATTTGTGTCTATCACATGTTGTGCACAGCTATAACTAATGTGCCAGCACTGGAGCGGGTGGATGTAGCTGAGCGGAAGCTGTGACTGCTCAGCACAGAGCTAATAAGGAGGTTTTTTCAGAACAGACCCTGGACCGTTCGCGTGGACTTTGCTGTGCTGACTGTGACATTCGCTCACAGGGGTGCACGTGGCTTCGCATTTGCTTGGAGCACAGGCAAATGCAGTTTGCTGTATTTGCATGTTGCGGTGCGGATGTACTTCCGTAGCATTATGTGACTGATCTGTCAGAGTCCTAGAATAATGGCTGCTTTAGGATTATTCGACATAGAACTGATCTTAAAATGTAGATATGGTAGTGTTTGCTCATGCACAGAAATTCTGGCTGGCTCTTACAGCTCAAGGCCGAGACAGTGCAAGTTTATTCCAGTGGGCCAGTTTCTCACTTAGTTATGCTGATTTGGGTGGGGTTATATGAATGTATGGGATGAGTGCCTATATGCTGATGCATGCCAGCTGTGCGAGAGTCCGTGCCTGGTTTGTCAGGCTAATACTGTTTGGAAATGTAACTCTCTGCTTTTGTTTCTTTGGATCTATTAACATATGCATGTAAGTCCCCATATACATCAGTCAGTGCACAAATAAATCCCCGAGTTGGAACTGCAATAGGAAGAGAAGTTGGAAGAAAGTCTTAAAGCAGCCTGCCCTCATCCACGTGAGAAAGGAGAGCAAACGTTTCTGCCTTCAAACGTTACTCTGTCTTGGCCTCTTTCCTCTCCCAGTGTCAGGGTCAGGGGGACAGACGGAGGAATGTAAACTCAATGCCAAGTTTTCATATGAAGAAATCAGTGCAGCAAAATACTGTTTGTGTGAGGTGATTCTGCCTTGAACTTTCATTCTGATAAATTCTCCTGGAGCGTGTGTTTGTATGATGTGGGGTGTTTTATTTTCTCTTTGTTTGTTTTAACCATACTTAAAATACTTATTAATAAATGTTGAAGAAGCATTTTCCACTCTTAGTAAAATAAAGCAGAAGGCCTTTAGGGATGAGAGGTAATGGGTGGCCACGTAAAATGAGTAGACCTGTATTTGCGCATGGATTTTTAAGGCAAACACCAGTGTCAGCAGTAGGTGGTTATAGTTTCATATAGGGCAGAAAAAAACTGCAGAAATCACAGTATATTTCCTGTGTGTTCTTATTCCGTAAATCTTACTGTGCATCAGTTAGAGTTGTGCTTCTTTCTTTTTGCCCTTTCTGTTACAGTAGGTCGAAAGAAAATGGAGATTTACATCTAGAAGAGCATAAAAATGAAAGGCTTAAGGAGGGATTACCGCCACAGTTGCTGGCTGAAGGTGGTGAGGCATGCGTCCACCCACCGCAAGCCCTGTAAAAACCATCGTAATGTATTGTGGCATGCCCTAATGAGGGCTCTTAACAATAAAGCCAACTCCAAAAAAGTATTTCCATTTTTGTTAGGCCAGCAAGAAAGCAGATGTTGAGCAGCTTCAGGCATTTGCTCTATTTGTTCAGTGCTGCATCAGGAGTAGCTGCTGAGCAGTTCAGGTGAATAGTAAGCCATACCCACAGGTAGGCACCATCATGTTCATTCTTTTGTCAATGTGGATTATTCCCCCCCTGCTTTGTTTTTACTCCTGTTTTTCTGGTCTAGTTCTAAATGCCTTGAGAGACCAGGCTTCCAATCTTTCTTTTCCCAGGGTAAAGGAGAAGTTTTTATTGGCGTTTAGTCTGAATTTCAGGCTCTTGTTCTTAATGTTTGCCTGGTCCTATTACGCTAAATAATAATTTTTCTTCCTCTGTGGTTTGTCTGTCTTTCAGGTGATTGCTGGTTGCTATAACTCTGCTTAATCAAGTTCTCTTTAACCAGCTCTTAATTTTCTGCATCCCACCATTTCCACATAATTGAATCAGTTGAAGTAGTTGGTCACAGCTGAATATCCTTATTGTTAGATTTTCTTGTGATTGTCTGTCATCTATTATCCTTGAGGCTTTTTTGGCATTGACTGTATTTGACAACATGACTTTTGGGTTTCTTTTGTTGTCCAAGAACATGAACAAATGTTGTCCTAGGAGGTTAATTGCCTTAGTTTCCCCTTTCCTTTGGGGATGATGGAATTGGTGAAGTTGTAGGAAGCAGGCTAACCTGAAAAGAAAACTTTCTTTATCATGTGAGAGTAAACTCTCTCCTGTTAATAGAAATGATATAATGCCAGACTAGCTTGAGAGTTAGTGGGTTACTGTGAAGGGGTAAGTACCTGTACGCTGCAGGTAAAGTTGTACCAAAGCTCTCTGCACTCAAACCCTGAGCTGGTGCAGGGCAGCCGCCTGTCTCCATGGCTCCCCGGGGTCCCCTCCTCGTACTTCTGAGCACCTCTGAAATAAATGTTGTGCTCTTGCTCATTATCACAGGGGGCATGTTTGATTTCTTCAGCAATCTGAAAAAGTTTTTTTTGCATGTCTGCTTCTGAAAACATTGCTGCTGCCTGGGTTACCTGTCATGGTTCAACCCGCTATCAGCTGACAGCCTCAGTTTATGCCAGAAGGGATTGCTGGTATCTCGGGACTGGCAAGCCTTACAAGGGGAGCTTTACACAGCTTCCACAAGCAAAACAGATTATACTGACATTTTGCTGATATAACATGTATTTCAGCGTGAGACCTTTTATCAGTACAGAGCTCTTCCACGCTAGGACGCTGCATCCTTAGCAAGACAGGGATAAACCAGCA
Organism: Numenius arquata; assembly: GCF_964106895.1. Lineage (NCBI taxonomy): Eukaryota > Metazoa > Chordata > Aves > Charadriiformes > Scolopacidae > Numenius > Numenius arquata. The sequence continues at coordinate 29,252,779 of NC_133586.1, forward strand.
AAAGTTTCTTCAAACGGACTGTGACTCTTCCAGCATCTTTAGCTCTGTTTATTTCAGAAATCTAGCGAGTTCTTTGGAGAGATTTTTGTAATCGCATAAACCCTGCCTTATGTTAGGTTTCACTGGGTTCCTGCATGTAATGTGTCCCTCCACTCCCATGCAGCCTGCATTCAGTAGCTTAAGTATTAGGCACAGGTTAATTGCCTTGAGCAATAAGTACAAAACACAACAATTCAACAGTTACATTTTCTTTTATTTCTTATTAATAGGAATTAAGTTTTCTATACAAATGTCCAGTCTTTATAACTTTGTTTACGGTGTTCACATTTTAGAAAGAGCCAATGCCTTTTGATAGCCTGAGAGAGAAAGTTTTGTTGTCTATGTAACATGTATTTTAAAATAAATAGGCCCTTAACTGTTTTGAGGGTACTGAAAACATTGTTCTCATTCATTAATACTGGTTGAATTAGAGACTACATATGAAATATTCAATGTCCTTTTTTACATCAAGTATTTTGGGTTAGATTTTATGTACAGAGGTAACCCTGCGCAAAATCAACTCTTTTCAGTGTCCCTACTTTTCTTCTACATCTCCCAAAACATTCACACAGCGATCTGCATCAGCCGGTTGATCAGGTAACCTTGGAAGCTCCACAGTACCTGCCCCATCCAGTTTGGCACCTCTGGACTCACTTCAGATAGGTGCTGTGTGAATTGGCTCCGTGACAGATTAATGACATTTCTTCTGTCATTGATTAAAAGCCCAAAAGACCATTAAAACCCAAAGTGCTTGTGTAAGGAGAGGTTTAGAAGGACAATCAGGATTTACGTGGTAATGAATATAATTGCAAAATAAACCTCAGATGTCCACTGAGAATTAAATTTCATACTTATAGGAGAAGAACCAGATTTTTTAAAAAATAATATGATGAATCCTTGCACTTTGACTTTGACAGGCATATTCTTGATTACTAGCTACAGAGGTAATGGAAGGTGTATTATACCCTGGAGGATCATAAATCTTTCTGATTTAAATAAAATGAGGCTTAAGAGAGCAGAGTTCGCCTAATTTGCTATAAATTGACAATTGTGATTTATTAACAAGGACAAGGAAGTCACTAAGAAGTGCTGCTGCCATGCTCAATTATTGTTTAATCAGGTGCCAGATGAAGCTAGACTGGCATAGGAGATAACTACATACTGCTGAAGAGGGCGGGGTATAAATAACTATTATCTGTATTTTTACTTCAAACACTAACACTGTGAAAGTTTTCAGAGGGAGTTAAATCAGCCAAATGGCAGGTGATGGCAGCAACAGAACCAATTATCAGTGTATCTTCATAATCTAGCTTCTATGCCATTTAGCAAATAGTATTTATCTTGATGCTTGTGAGCAGGGGGCCACTTTTTGTTGTATTGTTGTGGCAATGTAAGTACAGATGTATAAACAACTATACTGGACTAAAAAAAGAAAGCAGAATTGTCTAGGTGAATTCAAATTTACTCTAAAACTTCTTTCAAAACTAGAAATGGATGAAATTAATTACTATTTTATGTTAAATTAATTGGCTTGTAAACAGCAATCCTCGGAAGGTGCATTTTTGTACCCCGCTGGGATAATGACTTTAGATGACTAAAGAGAAGTAGTTCATCACCGCTGTGAGCACCCTAAGCCAGAGGCATCCAAGGCCTGGATGTCTGGAGCAAGGTCTGCATTCAGAAGGAGGAGTCACAGCTTTTTGTGAACAACAGATGACAAAAATCTTTCAACTTCCACCTGGCAATCTAAAAGCAATCTGATCCAAAATTGCTGTGATATTACCCATGCCTTGCCAAATAATTTGTATATATGCCTAAGCAGATGGATCTAACGTACACCCTGCCAGCTCTCTTGTCGTTGTTTGACCTTGCCAGGGAGCGTCATCTACATCTACATCTTTTCCAGACTCAGGCTTAACCATTATGTCCATGGCCAGAAAGAGCATAAACAAGGAAATAGTATCACTGGAGATCTAGTGAAGGACTTCAGACTACTGTGTATAGAGATGAGTGTGTAAACTGTCTTATGTATATCTTAATATCAGTTATCAATTAGGAAATCAGTTTCAAATGGTTCCATTTCTAAAATAACAGTAGAGTAATTCCCAATGCTATTTTGTTTAGCCCTTACTACAAAAGGATTTAGATTAATTTTATGTTTTAAAGTTGGTTTTGTTCTTCACTCAATTTGCAACATATCTAGTTATTTTATAACTAAGTGTTCCCTTCAGAAAGCCGAGTAGCTGTGTTTACAGTGATCACTGAGGTGTCCATCAAGTCCTTCATGCTGCAATTAGCATAAGATGCCATGCTGACTTTCATAACTTGCTTTAAGATTTGCGGTACACATAAAACTTCTCCTTTTCACAGTCTCATTATTGCAAATACTGGGTTTCTTTGCCATAAAAGGCTCTGAAATACACAATTATGAATAGAACTTGAGAGAATGTTTCCTACCAAACTTCTGACTAGGTGTATCTGTTGTGTAGCTGAATTTGTGGCATCGTGTTTCCTTGGTCAATTATGCCAAATTCTTCTTGTTTCTCCTTTGTATTTATGGCTTCTAAATGTGTTTATTACAAGGAGGCTGCTGAATACCTCATCTTATTTCCTTGCTTAATTTCTAGTGGAATTGAGGGTTGTGATAAAAGTTTGTGAGACGTTTCTTTCCCTTCCTGCCCAGGGAATATTTCAATTTACTCTCCAATTGTGACTATTTATGACAGGGGCATAAAGACTTCAAATGGTGAAAGAAGACACTGGTAATGATGCCACTAGGTAAAAGACTGTAGCATCAGTTTATACCTTATTGGATAGCTGTATGACAACTTCAGGAAAACCTTTGATCATAGTTCTCACTTTACTAAGCATGCAAGAAGCAAAACTCAAGTAAAAAGTCCATTCAAGAGTTTAAACTGAATTCTCTGTCTGTGCTTCTGTTCATCAAGAATCATGACTTGTTTGCACACCACATTTAGCCCTTCACTCTGCTACTGGACCCTTGCAGGTCTGAAGAGATGAATGAGTCCCGCTGGCACATGCAGATGGGGTTTTAACACTCAAAACAATCAGCTTATGTCAGAATTGTTCAGAATATTGTGTTTAATAAAATACTTCCCAAGCTCTGTGGAAGCAGAGCAAAGCTATACATAGTGGCTGTAAGTGTCCATTTTTTTCTCAATTTCACAACATTAGGAGGTTAAAATTTTAAAGCTGGCAGATATTTGTAAGTCTGAGTAACATTCCTGAATACACACGGGGAGATCACAGTGTACTTCTTGGTTTATCTTTCTGTGAGTTTTCCATGAAATGGAAGGTTTTCTTAGCCTTTTCCCTTAATGTCATGATTGCTTACTAACTTCTGACCAGGAGACCCATAAGACCAGTGTATTAACGTTTGTGAGACTGGGAGATGGGTGTGGATGCTTTACGTCCACTGTTGTAAAAGGACTAGGTTTGCAATACAGTATCTTTGTAGCAGGTAATTTTGTCTGATTTCCCTAAAAGCCTCAGCTGTGTTTAGAGCTTGATAATTAAGTTGTTTATGAAAATTTCCTAGTTCTTAATTTAAAGTCTTTATCAACTATATTTGTCTTCATCTAGTATTTTTACTAAACACACGAATGCTACCATCTGTTCTCTACATATACCATCTAAATAAAATTTGTTATGAACACATTGTATACTGTTAACAACTCAAACTTTGGTATTTCTTTTGTATGGCACATTTTTCCAGCATGCTTTAAAACACTGGAGTCATTGAACAAGGCTGTAATTGCCTGGAAGGAGGTCTCTCTATTCACAAACCATTGAAGTTGGATAGACTTCTGCCTGTCCGCAGGTGTCTTCATCGCTGGCTGGATCGTGTTTCTGCTGCGGTCAGCAGGGATAGTTTTCTGCACTGGGAGGTTTCTACCTTGTGCCTGTGGTGAGCTCCCTGCTGCCACCTCTTATCTGTGCCCGCTGCTGTTAGAAACGGGTGAAAGATCACATTAAAATGGACAGAGGTCAAATCTCTGCCATGCAGTCTTGAATGAAGCTCTCAGTCTCCATAGACAATACTCATTTGTGAAAATTAATTTAAAAAAAAAAATCATGGTAGTGGTTGAAACAGTGTCAGAGCAAATGAGTAGTTTTTTATCGTATTATCCTTTGTTCTTCCTGCTGAGGTCCCTATTAGTTTTTGCTACTTGTTCTTGGGTGTTCTACTAATCATGATGTAATGTTTTCCAGTATTGGACACTTATAAAGGCTAGAATTTGGCACAGTCTGACTGAGGAACAGCTTGTATATACACTAATGCCCAGTGTGGTTAATTACTGTTGAGTATGAAATGAAGAATTGACACTTTCTAAGTGTGGTGGATCGTTTCTGTTCTCATTTACTGAAATGTTGAGCTGGAGCAGCCCAGACAAAATCTGGACCAGCTGAGGTATTTCAGATTTAAAAAGGCAGCTGGACTCTGGACATATATGTCTTCTGATTAGTTGCAGAAATTTTATTTTTCAACACCTAATCCTTTCCTCTCCTACAGAAAATGAGATAAATTATATGAAAGTGTTTTGGATCTGTTGCTTTCCTATCAGGCTAGACAAAAAATTATTGCAGCTTAAAAAAGCTCTAGGAAGAAAATATTGCATGCAGTGGGACCTTCATCCTCTTTCTGTGAATTGCCAAGGTAGTCAGATCTTCTTGCCTGCCCTTGAGACAAAGTCTGCACCTCTTTTTCTGATTCGGACTTCATTAAAAGGCTCTTTAGTCTTGAAGCAAATGTACAATATTCTCCTTTGTAGTGATTTTCAGGGAATGTAATTCCAAGAGGTTTTTCCCAACTCACAGATAAATTAGTTTTAGTGGTGCTTGACAGCAATTCCATTTTTCCAGGAAGAAGATTCTTACTGTAAATTGAGACTAGAGAATTGTATTATTCTTTTGAAAGATGTTTCCAGAATGTCTTTTAGGCTTTTCTGGGTAGTGACAGTCTGAGACAGAAATAAAACCTGCTTTGCTGTAGATTTATTAGTACCAATATTTTCTGCAGCTTCTCTCAGAATTCTTTGCCTTTCATAGTCTTCTGTGTTAGGGGAATTGTAGTTGTTTTGTGGGCTCTCAATGTGCTATTGATAAAGTCAACTCAGAGAAGATAGTCCTCAGAGAAGGATTAAGTGCTGTTTGCCCATTTATTATAACGAGTAAACTGAGTCAGGGAGACTCTAATTTTCCTAAAGCCACATAGCAACTTAGTGTTGTAATTAAGTCTGATTCAGCAGCACATAGTAATCAGTTTCCATGGTGCCTGAGGCCCAAGAAGCCAATAATTCAGCCATGTTCAGTACAGAAATAAGAGCTGAGACGAAGTCATGAGAAATTTCATGTGCCAATGAGAGAGACTGAAAATGTCTTGCTCTCATTTTAACATTTCTCTTTATTAAATTTTTACAAGAACATTCAAAATAATCTGAGTAATTACAGCAGAAGTGATGGGACTGTTTTACACGGTGTTCAACTGTGACAAAAACCTTTAGAAAAACAGATGCCGTGGTTTCTGCTTTGCTTCTTGCTGTGCTTAACTGCAAAGGGTTTAATATTATAGTGATACAGGGATAAAGGGTTCATATGAAACAGAAATAACTGATGTTTGTGAAGTATCTATAAAATAGCTGATTCTTCAGGGACACGGGAAAAGTATTTGTGATCTTAGAAATATAAAAAATGGCGCCTTCCAGCTTCACTAGGATAATGCGGTAAACACAGATGGACAAACACAGGCCGTGTTGCAGAAGGGTGGCAGCGGATTAGGGTAAATGCTGCATGGCTCGCATCCGTGAAGTGCTGCCGACCACATGGTGCCAAAATAAAACCTGCGTGAGCTTCCCTCGGCATGTTCCCAGTTCTTCCCCGAGACATTTGGGGGCTCGGGATTTCAAATGGAGAAGGACAGGCTGTTTGGCAAGTGCAGCACGGATGAAGCAGACACCCTCTCTGCCAGGCCTTGGGTGAGGTCTTCTCATGCTGCCTGCACTGCTGTGCTGAGAGAATGAGCTCGCAGTGAGGCAGGGGGTTGGCCAGGTCTTTCTGCTCTTCTTGGGAAATGTTTCTCTTCTGATTCAACCAAGGAAAAGGATGTCCCTGTTTCCTTGTGTTTGCACAAATTTTAAAATGCGAAGCTGCTTCTCCTCTCTCTGGGGAGTGCTGGGGACAGAGCCTTAAGAAATAGAGCTTTGGCTCCCATTTCTGTAACATGGCTCCTCTGTGGCGCTGGAAAAAAGGGTAATTACTGTGTGTCTCAGTTCTTCTCACAGTATGATGGCAGTATGTCCTGCCTGACAAAATACTGAAGGTTTCAGCAGCGTTTGGAAGACTGAACTGTATAACACGTGAATGGGAGAGCCTGGCGCCAGGAGTGGGCAGACCAGATCAAATCAACTCTGTAGAAAAGTTCACACTAATAAGCTGTTGGGTTTTTTTAATGCCTTGGTTAGGCTTAATTGAGGGTGCACCAATTTCAATATAAGCATACCAGAGAGAAATTAAGATTGCTACTACTATTTATATGGTACTTAAAATATGAACGGAGCTTGAGCTTTCACAGTCCTTCACCTGCTGGCTTGTCACCTCCCAGCTGGACACATTGCTGGAAATGGGCACAGCGGTCAGGAGCTGAGCATGAACTTGTGATCAATGTAGGGTGTAAGAGAGAGAGGTGGGCAAAGATGAACAAAGGTTAGACAGATGTGACCAGCCTGTTTGTTCTTCGCTCAAGAGCAAGATTTCTCAAACAGATATGCAGCTATAGACAAACTGATCAAAACATCATGGTGTGGTTTTCGTGAGAGATCTCCTCCCTTATAACGTAAAAAAACATGTACTCTTGGTTCAGGGAGCAGCTAGGTTCTTTTGAAGAAAAGGCATGGAATGTTTTCCTTGTTGAGATCCAAATAAACCTTTCAAACAGCTTTGACAGAAGAACATGAGAAATGCCGTAGTGGGTCTGTTGTGCATTTACTGCAGTGTTCTGTCTCTCATGGGCACAGCAGTTTGAGGAGAGTACACAAGCCTGGCCACCACTTCTCTCCAGTTCTCCCAGCACCCACCCTCATCCATTTAGGGATGTCATATCCGGTTTGTATCTATTGCATGTGAATTTGTCTGATGGCTTTTATACTATTGACTTCAAAACCTCCTGTGGCACAAACATCCCAGAAGCTCATACTTTGGAAGAAGTATTTTCTTTTTGTGTCTGTATTAAGCTCATCTTCTAACGTCAGTAGGTGTCCCTCCACTGCTGAGAGATTTAGTATGTGACAAACTGTGTATTCACCACCTCCATCATTTTGTAAACCTCAATCACATCAGCCCCATCAGTTCTCTTTTCTCCAGACTGAAGAGTCCTAGTCTTTATAGTATCTTCTTCTAAAGTAGTTGCTCCATCTCCTTGAACATTTTGGTAGTCCTTTTCTATGCCTTTTCTAACCCCACTGTATTCATCCTCAGGCAAGCAGGTCATCATCAGGTATCTGGCAAGTACAGTGTCAGGCTTCTCAAAGTCCATTCTTAATTCTAATGTAATGGTATATCTTAAGTGAGAAGAGCAAAGTCTCAAAGCGAGCTGGAAAAAAACAGTTGATGCTCTCATGTGCAGTATATGGCTGAAGCATCAAGATGCTTCATTTTGACGTGGCCATCATAAAAAAAAAATGAGACTATAGGAACTATCTGAGTGTCCCCCATTCCAGTACATCACACCAGGTATGTAAAGTCTGAAAAGGGTTGGAAGCTGTTGCAAATTCAGTGGAGAAGGGAGTGACTTCTGATGGGCGTTGTCAGCAAGGAAAGCTGGCGGTGGTAAGGTAATGTTTAATACTAATACACAAAAGTTAGAGCTGTTACGGACCAATGTCACGGGCCGGCATCTGCCCTCTTCCTTTAGAAACTTACAAATAGATATAGCATTGTTATTCCTCTAAAATAAAAGGTAAATAATGGGTTTTAAACCAAGGCAAAAAAACCCCACCCCAGCAACCTTGACTGAATTAATGTATTTCCTGAGTTATTTTTCTCATCTTGATTGCAGTTGTGTATCAGCTTTCCAGTAGATGAGCTGGCAGAGGGCCACTGCTAACGGGAACTTCAGTAGAAAGAGTAGAAAGATCTCTTGAACTTCTTGTGATTGTACAGATCCCTTGAGTATTGAGGCTTTCATGTGTCTTTATTCCATCCTACTGTGTGAGTAATTGAAAAGCAAGACCAAACTTTTTGATGTATTGGCCAATTTTACAAATACCTTGTTCTAATCATCAGACTATAATGTTCAGAGAAATATGTCTATGTCTTGAAGAGCCAATAAAATTCAGTTGATAACAGCGAAGGTTGTTCAAGCTAGTGAAGTTCAGTTGGAACTAATGTATATTTTAGGGCAGTTTTTAAGAAGGGAACTTTAGTGAACGATGATATCTCAAACAGGATTCGGTGTGTTCTGTACAGAAATTTAAACTCAGCTCCCACAATAAAAATGAATTTCCCCCCTTAGGTTTTGACGATGGGCAGTAATGAGTATGGTGTACTGTTGCAGAGTTTAACTGAGTGCTCGGTGAATGCGGTTGAATGAGTGCTGACTCCATGTGGTCTCGTGCTGACTGTGTGTGGCCTTCTGCTTACCTTTGGTCTGGATTAATTCTTTTCATTGTAACTTGCATTAGAGATTAAAGCATGTTAGAGTAATGATGAAACCAGCTGTTTCCTTAAAACAGTCAAAAGAAAGAGTTAACTAAAATCCTGAAACTGAAATGATTCCAAGATACCCACCAGTTCCATTGATCAGAACATCCCTGCCAAATTCTCTTTTAAGTAATGAATATAGCTGACCATCAATAAAGTACATTAGGTGATGTGATGGGTCTGAAGACCACAGACCTCCTCTAAATAGTGCCACATGGAGGGTGATGGAGCAGGAGGCGTTGATTCAGATGACATGAGTCTTACTAACCTTGTTTCTTTTGAATTCTCCCAAATAGGGTCGAGACTGCAGCGTGCCCATTAATTCTTGCATTCAAAATCCATGTCAGAATGGAGGGACCTGCCACCTCACCGAGGCAAATAAAGATGGATTCAGGTAGTAGCACAAAGTTCATTTAAAATGAGATGATAAAATTAAATGTGTTTCTACTTTGCATTAATGAACTATAATGGCTACTTATAAAAGCTGCTGCATGGGATGCTTCTATTTGCCCAACAAAAAAAATGAATCTGGTTTCACTGGTGACATATTGTTTCCTCTGAAAACGACTGCCTTAACTTTCTCATACTGAAATATACTCTTAAGAGCTATTTTGAGTGGTCTCCCTGATCTGCGTTGTGTTATCTGTATGCTAATTTTCTTTGGGGCATTTCAAACTCGCATATACCCTTTTTTGTATTTGTATAGTAAGCATCTGTTGCTTGACAACCAGATGCAAAATGTTTTCATGCTGCAGAATCTTGTAGACAAACAGGCTTTAAAGAAACAATTAAAAAACATGGAGAGATTGCCAGATCTTGAGCATTGTGCCTGTAAGAGAATAACCTTTACAGCTGAACATTATGGATTTCAGGTTTCCCACGTAAGACATAGCATAGGTGGAAATAGTCCAAGAGAAGTCCAGAAATTTCCATGAGGTAACTGGGAGATTTGTGCTGTTGCAGACACTACTTTACAGCTAAGAAAATACAGGTTTGAGGCTTTAGTCACTAGTTGTAATAAAAGTTGATAAAAAATATTTTTTTAGAAAAGAATTGCTGAAATTTTCATAGATTGGGTCCTCGGTATTTATGCTATTTCTTGCACAAAATAGGTACAAAAGTGCAGCAAGCCATTGTTTCAATTGCAGATATGAAAGCCTCACTTCTAAAAGATTTTATACGTTACTGAGGCTGCTGCTTTGTCGTCTTCTATATATAGCTTCCTATTGGTGACAGCTGGAGGGAGACACTGAATTGCAAGGTGTATAGACGGTGTAAGCAGTGTGATTCCAGTTTGGTTTCAGCTGTGATGAAGACTCTTCCAGCTGAGGTTAACTGTTTGTTAACCAAGTCAGCAAACCCATATCACCTCATGTCAGAAAATAGGATTTTTTTCAAAATAGAAAGGGCCAGGTGAAAGTTTTGGGTGAGTGACAGGACTTTAGGTGCAGTGGGAGGTTAGTACCCCACTCCTGTTGCCCTACTAATGGTAGGATGCCTTTTGTATTTCCAGCAAAGCATTGTGGCTTCTTTTTGACTCCCCGAATCCCTCATTTCTTTGGGAACGAGGCCCCGAAGAGCTTCCATTTTGCCCTGTGGGTGGGATGAGCAGGGAAGCAGAAAATGGAAGAAATGCCCCAAAGCTTCTCTCTGTCTCTGTGCCTGCCTACCCTCAAGAATTCTCCTCTTAGAGAAAGAGATCCAGCACATGCTGGACAGAGAAGGATGTTGATGATATTACAGTGGAAAAGGGCAGGTTGATGGGGATGAAGGGACACTGTCAGGTGGTCTTCAGTTTGCGTTCCCTTCTGGTCACCCTCATGTAATGCTGCTTAGACAGTTTTTTCCAGCTTGTGCCAAAGCAAATTTGTACCATATTAGAATATCTGTTTTCTGTCCCTCAGTACTTATTTTTCAAAAATGTAGCTGATGTTAAAAATGTGCCAGCAAAACATTTTATAATATCCATAATACTGGAATGAAAGGCTTCAGTTTATATTTTGGATCAGGTTTTTCTTTAGCATTTTAGTTTTTTTCTATGGTAGAAAGTAAAAAGTTTTGAATGACCAGAAATAAAAGCTACTGCTGAATTTTTCTCATGAAGAATTTGACAATTTCAGAGGTTTTGCTTCAGTTCCAAATGAACATAGTTTTTGAGATCCTTTACAAAACTGCAGGGGTGGTTTTGTTGCTTGACAACATACGAGGCTTTTTAGGGAAGATTTCTGCTTTTATAGTTATTTATATGGTTTCAGTTGGTCTAATAAAAGGCACATGAAACCATATCTCATCAAAATCTTGCTTCATAAAATTGAATGTTCAGCTTATGAATTGCTCTGTTTTCTCTCTCCATGTTTTTAATTCAGTCAGTCCATAGCCTTAGCTACTCTGGAGAACCGGAGCGTGGGGCTTTAGCACGTCTCGGAGCATGTGGGGTGGGGATGGAACAGCCAGTGAAGAGGAAGATAAAGAAACATTTTGAAATTGAATTTGGTTGGCCTGGGTTTTCTTGGTAGGAAATCTCCTCTCCAGTGGATGGCAGCAGTCAGAGTTACATGCATATAAATTGTATTCATCAAGATGGGAAAACGTTGCCTTAGATTATATGCTGTGAGGAAGTGGATGTCAAAAACATTTTCATGAGAGGCCTCCTTGGATTTTTCTGTTGTGTGGCCTGTAAAAGAAATTATATCTTCTGTATATTCTCTTCCCTGGGGAAATATATTCATACACAAGCTCTGCTGCCAAACTTGTCAAATCTTTACTCTTGTAAAAAGGAAACTTAAGCCAAAGCTCTCTCCCTATGAAATGCCAAGCAGTTTAACTCTCAAGTTTCTGTAGCCTTAGACAAGAAAATTACCTTTTAAATAATGCTAAGGTGGTGATGTTCCCCAGGCAAAGGCAGGAAATTCATAGTTATGACTGAGATTCCAGCCTGACTCGCCCGCTGTGCCTGGTACCCACAAGGGCTCGCAGCAGTGGGGGACTGAGCCGCTCAGATTTGTTGTAATAGTAAGTCCTGGTGGGGCAACCAAAGGGCAAAGGTTCAGCTGGAGTTCTTCAGTCCCCCTTGGCATCTTTTATTCTTGCACTTTTTCAATTCTGAGTAATTTTCACATTCTCTTTTTTCAGGTGGGGATGACTTTTGTATTGAAGAATAGTTAAGTGGCATTGTGCGGCCCAGGGGATTAGAAACATTAAATTCTTCCGCCCTTTGAGTGGCTCATTCTAATCTAATCTATGTCTTCTTTGACAAAAGGTTGCCACAAATGTGCTTATTGAGACTGATAGAATAAAATGGTCAATCAGACACGTCCTGGTCATTTAGCATGTCTGTAAGTGAGACATTGACAAAGGAGGCAGAGCAGTCAGCCCTGCTTCAGTTAGCCACAGGCACCCAGCTGATCTTTGATAACCTATGGTGTTGGGAAACAAAGTTCCTGGGTTATTTTAACTTTTCTCCATTAAAAAAACCCTCTGTTTTCCTGAGCATTTTCTTTAGCATTTTCAACAAACTTTAAGTTCCCTCATAAATGTAAAATCCTGGAACTCATTAACTCCCTAGTGTTAATTCTGCCTAGTTCAAGGAAAAACGTTGCACTTCCAGACTTACAGGCTACTCCATTGGGATGTAGCTGTAAAAAGCTCCTTTACCAAAAACCTGTAACATTCCTGAAAGAATTACTATCTCTATGTAAAAGCTGATTTTTTGAAATGTGATACACTGTATGTATGCCTATGTTAATAAGCAGATGCTTTCATTAGAATTTTTGGGGAAAAAAATTTGAATGTAATAAACTTCTAAAATCATCAGTATACTTTGTCTCCAAACGTTTACCCCCAAAATGTTGTCATTAAGTTCTGTGTTCCCTTGCACCTTTATAAAGGATAATGATGGTTTGGGGTTTTATTTGGATCTTTATTTTTAGGAAAGCACAACACTAACAGAAAATCCCTAAACTGGGGGAATAGGGAGTTTCGACCTTTATGCAATCACAGCATCTTAGAAAATAGCTCTTTCCTGTACGGCTCCATTGTTTCCGAGGTCCAGATGAAATACTGTCTCCCACTGCTTCGCTATTTAGTCAGTACAAAGTTTTCATCGTTGTCTCTGGAATTAATTTTCTCTCTCGGTCAGCTGGAACCCAAGTTTGATGACCTTCCAGTCACTCTGCAAACTTCATTTTTCTTCTAAGCTTTTTCTGGGAAAATACATACAAACAGTCCCAAACTGCAACTCTTTCAACAACTGGTTCAATCCGGGTCCCAAATTGTATGTTTTATCATTTCATTTCGGTCCTCATATTTAGCACATTTGAATGCAAATCAAAATAAAGAATCATACGTAAGCAATAATGTAAAGACTCCCTATAATACATAGGGACCAGGAGCCAAATGTCATCAATTATGCTGATATTTCCTTCAGTATGGAATGTGTCCTAATACTAAGCAATTGTATGTTAACAATCCCATATGTATTGTTACTAATGGTAACTCTACTGAGTTGAACCATTACTGTGATAGTATTTAATAATGTCATTTTTAATTGCATACATCCAAGCTGTCCCAATCCTTTTGTGGAAGGAAAATGGTGTTATTTTCACATAAAAATAACCAGCACAAAGCCACTCTTGTTGCTTTTCTTTAAATGGAGAGAAAAAATTGTGCTCCCAAACTGAGACCTTGGATGCCAAGTTGCAGCCTGGAACATATTTTTATGGCTGAGTTATAAGCCCCTGAAAATGGGGTTTTGTAATCAAAAAGGGAGACATGATGAATGTGCCACTGTATTAAATTAGATGTCTTTAACCCCCTCCCTGACACTTGCATTGCCACAAAAGATCGTGTGCCAGTCCGTCTTTCTTATCTGCCTCCTGTGATCCCCTGGATCATTGCAGGGTCAGCAAGAGGACATATTTTATTAGCAATAATGAGCTTGAGACAGGAAAAGAAACTATTTCTTATTGATTTATTGTGTCCTAAATTGGATTTATTTGAGCAGTTTGGTTTTGGTTATTCATGGTGAAGGTTTTCTAACTTTCATGACCTGTGAATGGTCCCTGCAGAACTGAGTGAAGATGACTGTTAGCATGTGTTATATACTGTACCCACCTAGAAGATCATACTGTTGTGGTAGCTCAAGACACATTCCCTACCCTTTTTTCTTCCTCTTTGCTATTTCCTTAGTTTCTGAGGTTGCCTATGTCATTAAGAATGTAACCTTATCCTCAGGGTCCAACCTAGGACCTACTGAAGGTGGATACAAAGCTCTGCACCATCCCTCCCTTGAAAGTCTCTGCACTCTGCTCAGTCTGTGGCACACAAGAGCTGGAGAAGCAGATGTCATGCTGAGAGCAACTGGCCCAAAAGTGCTGCAGTTTTCTTCACAGATTCTGAAGATCTCGTATTTCTCCAGGGCATTCACTGTCTCAACCCCATGAGACTACATACAGCAGGAAAACCACCCCGTGTCCACTTTGTCTGTCTGAGCTGAAAAAAAGTAGCTTGCGGCTACCTCCATATTGGAAATTCTCTTGGTTTCAGAAAGAAGTGGATGGCAATTAGTGTGACTGCTGTGGTGCTTTCTGGTTTTCATCCTCATCAATCAGTAGTACTTTAGAGTTGTTCAGTTCCTTTTTCTGCCACCAGAACTTGCATGGGAAAGGAAATGAACAGCTGAGTGAATGTGTAGCTTGGACTGGAATTTGAAAAAACACAACTTCCCTTCCACACACATGCTTTCTGTGACTAGTGAACGGCAATACTGACAACTCCAAGTATCATTGCTGGCTTCTTAAAAGCCACTGAAGTGACTGGAGCACTTAACACATGTTTTTAGACTCTCTTTTAGGAAACTGTGGCGTTCACGTCTTCATCACTTACAGCTAGTTTAAAATATAAAGGTTCTCTTAGCAACCATAACTTCTAGGTCCAGAGAGGAAACTGAGATTGAAAAAAAATGAAAGTCATTCTTCAGCTACTTAGTTTCTTACACTCCCTCTAGGGACCATACATCACAGTCTTGTGAGAAAAAATATTTAGTGCAATTATTCTTCAATAGTGTCCACATCCTCACAGAACCATTCCTAGCTCTGCCATTGTTTGTTTGTGTTTTAGTTGAATTATCTAGACATCATCAGCTCTTCTACAAATAGATGCTGGAGGAGCTGTAGAAGTACTGGAACCTTACTGCACTTGTAAAAGCAGTCATTTCCAAACATTTCTTGTTTGGACAAGTGACAAAGTGGTAATGAGAAGAAAATGTTCATGTCTGTAAACTCAATTCAAGCCGTTGTTCTTTAAAGAGAGCGAGCTATCTACAAGCTGCCAAGTCGCCATGTCATTGTGCAGTCCTCAGTAGGCAAGTATCCACATAATCACAAAATCATTAGCAGAGAAGCCAAGGATTTGAATATTGCGATGAGTGTTTACTCTCCTGCCCTGGAGTTGCTTACTTCCATTCAGGGCTAGGGTTATCCACAAAGAAAGCAAAGGGGAGCACGACAGAGGCTGTCATCTGCTGGTGCTTTTATGTCTCATGTAAATAATTGCATGACCCCATGAACCATCAGACTGCATCCCTCACCAAACACATAGGGTTAAAGTGCTCTGTACTTCACAACAGCAGTGAACTTGGCTCCAGCAACTCACTTTTATATGTTTTTATTTCAGTTTTATACCTCAAACCTCCTGCCCCTTCAGATCCATGCTGACTTTTATTCATTTTTTTCTTTCTCCAAAGCTGTTCTTGTGTCCTTGGGTATGAGGGGGAGAGGTGTGAAATAAACCCAGACGACTGTGAAGATAATGACTGCGAGAATAACTCTACATGTGTGGATGGGATCAACAACTATGTCTGTCTCTGTCCTCCTAATTACACAGGTAAGAAAGGGCCACAAACAAAGAAGAACAGGAATCCATGAGGAGTCCCTTCAGTGCCTGAAGGGGAGGGTCCAAATGCATGTTTACTTTGTCCATGAGTGTATAATAAACCAAGAATCTGGTCCCATTTTAAAGCAACCTGGGTGTCTTACTGGAAAGGTGTTAGTTCTACTGATACTGCAATACACATGCTCACAAACATGGCCATTTTTCTGAGTCAAAATACTGATGCTTCATTGTAAAATACATTAGAAAAACAGTGAAGTTTAAGGTGTCAGAGAAATTTGTACTTCTGCGTGCACATTCTGTAAATGTATTTCAGAAATATTCCCAGTACTGAACTGAGTCTGATATACATCTGTTCTGAATCTTGGAAAATAAAAATAGTTCCTGTTTAAATTATGGTAGGAAAATAGCTTTTGGGGCATGGCTTTCACCTGAGATCTCAGAGGTCCACATTTATTAAATAAAATGAGCTTGACAATGTGCTGTTGAAGTTCATTATCTCCATTTCACAAGTGGAGAGGCAAAGGCTGTGTAAGATACTGCAGGCTCTGTTGTAGTCTTCAGAGTGGACCCATGGCAGTTAGCCCAGCTTGGCAGATGTGCAGTCACCTGCTAAGTCCACGGTGACAGAAGCTGGTAACTGAGTTAGATATGGAATTATTATCTCCAGCGCCCATCCTGCATTTCAGATAAATTCCTTCGTAAGCCTTCTGTAAGAGCAGAAACCCTCCTTACTGGAATCTAAAAATGCTTTTTCTCAAGTCATTACTGGAGCATAGCCTTGACTCATTCAAACTGCGTTAGCACGACCTTCCTGGCTCAGCGTGGAGCGGTAAGGAAACACCTGCAATAGTTCCTACTTCCATCCTTTGAAATGGGTTTATTACCTTCTAAGCATGGAGAAGTAATGAAGGGCTTCTTGTACGCTGGAATATATTACATGTCAGGGGATTTAATGAGGATCAAGCTTGAGTGGCTGAGTAAGGCAGGAGGAAAGCTTCTAGAATTTCCAAACTCTTAAAATACTTTTGTGGCTGACACAAAGGAGGCCCATGTAAATCTTTAGCTGAGAAAAGCCTTATGACTTGAATGTACATTTATTGGAGTTCTAAAATGATCTTTCTGCCAAAAACTGAAAAACTTCAGCTTAGCAGAGTAAAGAGTTTTGCTTAGAGGATGTTGAGCCCATTGTGCTTACTTGTGCGCTATTTATGTGAGCTGTCCTTGGGTGGTTTCAAACAAAACTTTATACAAGGAGGTGGAGTCTTTACATTTACAAGAGGAAATATATTTTTCCAGCCAAGAAAAGACATATCTAGTAAGGAACTGAACCCGGTATATATGCAAATGCGCTTTCCTTTTAGATTATCTTGGGTTTTGCAGAGAATAAAGATAGGAAAGAACAAGATTGGGATTTCTTCTCAAATGGCAGTCTGGATAGGGGCCAGAGAACTCATATGATACGATACTTCAGAATCGGTTTTGAAATCATTTTAATCAACTTCCAGTTTGTTTTTTTTTAACCTGAATATTGTCTGTGTTGTGCTTAACCTTATTAGCAGGAGTTTGTCAAATCCTAGACACCACTTGCAACGTAGGATACACACAATTGTATATGCCATGCAATGAGTCTTTGCTATCACGGTGCAGGCAATAGCTTTGAATACAAAGCTGTTCAGTTGAGACAAACTGAATTTTTGAAGAAGAGCAGGAAATACTTCTGGAAAATATCATATGAATCATAAGTGAAAAAGATTGCAACAATAGGGCTGTTGCTTAAATTAAAATTTGAAGCGTTACAATAGCTCATGTTGCTTAAAAATAGGAAGAATTTAGTGAACTGTGATAAAAGAATTGCTTTAACCTGCTTTACCTCCATTTTGGAGGGGGATATCTCATCAAACCTGATCAGTCACCTGGAAGGACTCACTGCAGTGCAGCTGGCTGGGCTGAAGTATCCCTCAGAGATACACCTGGCCCTCTCAGAGCAGAAAGGAACAGCATGAAATGGCTGGAAGAACTGAAGCCATCAGCCAAGCAAAAGTTACATGCAAGCCAAGCAAATCTGAGCCATGGCTTTGAGGGTCCTCTAAGAGTTGAATCCAAACACAAGAAATTGGACATCATCTGAAGCTGCTTGATTGAATGAACAGCAGCTGAGGAAATGCCTTGGAAGCACATAAGCAAGTCATGAAGAAGCACTTTGAGGGGATTTGTGTGTCTGACCTGAAAAGAGAGGGATCTGTTGACCAAAGAGTTTGACTGGTCTCCTGTGACATCCAGGGCATCTCTGTGTATATTGTCTTTAAATAAACCTTTTTATACTGAAGCAATACCTGAAGCTACTATGGCAGTATCTATAAAAAAAAAAAAAAAGTAGGTGCAGATGACTTTGCTATTGTGTTGAATATGCTAAGAATAGTGAATGTTAATATTTCAGAGAGAAAGCGAGTCACTGGAGGAGTCAGGAGTACTTATTCCCATGCTCAGAATTGCGCACTGAGCTACCTGCCGCCCTCTGAGGTGCTGACTGTGCTAAACGTCCTAGCAAACTGTGTGTGCTTCAGAGTTGCCAAGTGTATGGATTTTACCTATATGTATGTAAACAAAGAATGGATGATGGTGGGTACTTCCCAAGGAAACACTTTTTCTGTAAAGTAGTCTGGGGGACAGTGAGGTCTCAATGTGATACTTTGCCTGAAAGACCAGTGATATCCATTGGTAGGGCGTATCTAGTAGGACAGAAAATGTAGGTAATACCTCTTTGTGTTGTGCCCAAATGGTACACTTAGTTCTGTTGTTCACAATTCAAGGAGCAAGTTGAGAGATGAGTAAAGAAGATTAGAGGTGAAACATGAAAAACATTGGGGGATTGAGAATACGTCTTGAAGATCTCAAGAAAAAAATTATTTGGCTTCACAAGAGTAGGCAGACAGAGCAAGTATTTTTTTGCCCTCTTTTTTCTTCTGTTCGCAAACACTTGTATGGAGAATAGAAATTTCTTTAGGAGGTTCATTGGCTGGCCTTTGTGGCTGAACAAATCCAGACCATACATTTCTGTCGATGTAATTAAATAAGACTTGTTTATCCTAGATACAAACTGGATTTCTCAGCAGATGCTGTAGTTAAAACACAAGTTAATTCCAGAGTGGTCTGTCTTACGCTGGAGATCAGACTAGATGTTTCTGTAGTGATAATCTGTGATGTTTTGAATAACATTCAGACTGTTAGTTATAGCTGCCCAGCTCAGCTATTGCAGATTCCTTCTTTTCTCGACTGTAGAGGCAGGCAGGCTCCAGGGGCACTGCAAAGTAGATAGGCTGAGTCCCTCATCACTCTTGTGGTCTTGGGTGCCATAATACTGGTAAGACTGCAATGATATTAGAGTAAACACTGCATGTGTGAAATAAATGTATGTTGTAATGCAAAGAATAGTCTGAATACAGGCAGGAAGAAGATCCAAGAGCGTGTATGTGTGTTGTTCTGTAAGAAATATTTAGGATCTCCCTTGGTTTAGTTGACTAATGGTTAAATCATGATTGTAAATATCATGTTCCTAAATGAAATGCAAATTAGAAATGCATGTGTTGGAAATGTTGACTATTGACAAAGTTGCAGCATCCAGGGTTTGTTTTTTTTCCATACCTTAGTATTTTCTTACTTTATCTTCTGTCTGTCTCATTTTATTTGTTGTAGCCTTTTTAGGAAACAATATCCCAAATAATGATGCATGAATTGTGCTTTCATTAGTTGGAATAATGAAGTCCAAAGATCTTTCTTCAATTAATAACTTTTTGCAGTGTTTTCCTTTAAAATTCTTTGACAGTCTTTTCCTCCACTCAAAGTGGATGAAAAATAGCCAATTTGTTAATTGAGTGCTGAGGGAAGGAATTTCCCACACTCCAGCCCCATTTCACTTACATTAAAAAAAAAAAAAAGCCACACCAAAACCCCACACTCACACAGTAACCTCCTTCCTAGTTCCTTTCCATCTAATAAATTTGAAACAATGTGCTAATACAAATGGATTCCATGAAGCAGGTAAAAATAAGCTAAAGAAGACAAAACTGAGAGGGAGGGTAGGCGGATAGCAGATTGCCATAAAAAAGGTTCAAGTCCTTACCTGCACCACCAGGTTTCCTCCCCATTCTTAAAATCAATATTTTCAATCTTTGTTGCCTGCATTTACATAACCAAACCAATACTAACGCTGTGTAGCAGCGTCCTGATTGCTTTTATTGCCAGCTGATATCTTATTTTTCGTCTCCTCACCTGTTTAGTTTAATCCTGAAGTTAAATTATAAATATGTATTTGCTCCAGGATAATCGTGTACCCAGAGTCCAGCCAGCCCTGAAGCCTGAGCAGTCTGTGGGCCGCTTTACAACCTGGTGGGACGCCTCCACGGATTACAGCTCCTCCTTACAGTCTTGTAGGTTTTCCTCCTCTTCAAAAAGAAACCTATATAGGAACATTGAAAGAGGAAGCTATGAATTAGATCAGTCACCCTGGTTCTTTTCCTTTTTGTATTTTTCTAATTTTTGTCTTTAACATGGCCTATCTCCAGCTATTGATATAAACCTTCTGCTGTCTCCCTGGCTTTGTGGTTTAGAAATGTAGGACAAAATTAATACAATTTTTCTCTTCCATTCCTTCTTTCTGTTCTCTGTTGTCATAGACTAGACCTTCTTGAGAGCCCTCACTGTTTTGCTTAGAGCTCTAGATCCAAATATAGAACTTCCTACCCCCAAAAAGAGATCCTCTCCTCAGTCTCGCTGTCCTCTGTGCTCTGCCTTGAAAAGATGTCCAAACATAAAGGACTAAATGGGCTGTATCGAACATGTACTAGATACTTTGAATGGCTTTATGCTTTACCTCCTGGTTTATTTAGTTTTGTTTGTTTGCTGTGACTTTTGCTTCTTCCCATCTATTTGATTTTAGCCAGAAGCAGAAATGTGTAGTGCTTACGCACAAAAAAATCAGGAAATATTTCAGTTTTTGCTAAGGATCCTAAAAAGCCTCAGCAAATAGCCACACCTCTTTGTTCTGAAACCTAAACAAACAAAAAAAATTAGTGGCTTCTACTACTGAAAATAGGTCTTTTCTAAAATACATGGTATCCCATGGTGGGGAGAGGGGGGAGCAAGTGTTTTAAAATAGTTTGTGTCCCTGGGAAAAAGCTGCAAGCAGTTTGTATCACAGAAAAAAAAAAATGTCTCAGAAAAAAGCTAGAAACTATTTCTGGTTTTATGTGTTTGGAAGAGAAGGCTAAGATCTGTTTTACCTTAGGGGACCTTGTGGTGTTCTGTGGTAGATGATATCTGAGATTTTTGCAGTTGTGCTACTTTTAGACAGAACACTATTCACTGTTAGTGATTATGGTCCCTTTCTCTGGCGTATCTGATTGTGGTAATGTTTCCTGGCCAAAGCCAAGCACTAAGTCAAGCCAAACAACTCTGGAAGAAAGAAGTAGTGTGGTGACTTGTGGCTGACACTCTTTGCTGGACCTCTCCAACCTGTTTCCCATCGCTAACCATCGTGAGACTGATTTGCGGCAATCCTGAGATGGGCACCATGACAGCTGAATGAAGCTGAGGAGGATCATTGAACCGTAGGTTGTTATTCGCCCCTTGCGAGTTTTTAACTACGTGTTTGATAGAGGAACAGGAAGGTTTTAGGTAGTGTGGTTCAGCCTTGTGGTACCACAAGGATATGGACTGCCCAATAAACACTGAAGGTTTATTTAACAAGTATTTAACTATCAGCCTCTTTTAAAATACTAGAACTTTAGCCATAATTTCCTCAAGACAAACAGAGAAAATTGTGGTCAAAGCTTGGTGTGTTTTCTTCCTTTTATTTGAAGGAGTTCTGCCTTACATGGAAGTTTCTCAGTTTAGTTACTTGGCAAACGTGAAGTGTGTTTGCTTTCTGTGCAAGAAATAAAAAGACACCCACATTTCCCACTTGTATGATCATGAAAGAGAAGTGCTGGAAGAGCTGGAAGTTTTTAGCTTTGTTCAAGAGCCTAAGCCTATTTCCAGCCGTGTTTTAGTAAGAGAGACCCACATGTCATTGCTATCAGATTGGACTCTCTTATCTCATTGTACTGGGGCTGAAAGAGGAAATAGCACAGTAACTGGCAGTGCTGCAGCCTGTCTTTAGTCTCAGTATGGGTGTCCTGTCATGCTGGAGCTCTCAGCTCCAGGATTTCCTCTGGTCATATTCTCATTTGTCAAATGGAATGCGTCATGTGGGGAACCAGATACACTGGAGAATTTCTCTTTGTTCATCAGGACCACGGTATATCCCTAAGAAAATGGAATCTCAGCTACTACTGTCTTAAAGGATGGGTGGAGTGAATATCATCCTCAAATGGGATTCATGGTTCATGAAATCCAACCTCTGAAGAAACACATCAGAGGATTAGAAGTTAACCGCAAGCCCATTGCTTGCCTGCTTACTGGCAGGTGGTGCATAACTGCACAGTTATAAAGCTGGGAGAGACTGTGGACTGAGGACTGTGACCTGTGGACAGTCAGTGTATTCAGCACTTTGACACCACAGCGATGGCCATGTTAGAACTGCCAGTAGGAAATAATTAAATCTTTCTGCATATAAAGTCTTCTTCAGAAGCCTCTGTTGGTTCAAAGACCGTATTGGGTTTATGCGTCAAGGTTTTGGTAGCAGGGGAGGAGGGGGACTGTAGGGGTGGCTTTTGTGAGAAGAGATCAGGAGCTACTTCCCTGTCAGTCCTGCCACTGCCCAAATCTGAGCCCAACAGCAACACTAATGAAAACATATGAGAAGCAACTATGCAAACCTCAAGGTCAGTGAAGAAGGGGGAAGACGTTCTCCAGGTGCTGGAGCAGAAATTTTCGTGCAGCTCATGGAGAAGACCACAGTGAAGGAGGTTGTCCCCCTGCAGCCCATGAAGGGAGCCCCACATCAGAGCAGATATCCACAGTGCAGCCTGTGGAGGACCCCGTGCCGGAGCAGGTGGATATGCCCTGAAAGAAGCTGCAGCCAATGGAGAGCCCGCGCAAGGAGCAGGCTCTTGGCAGGAGCTGCAGCCCATGGAGAAGAGCCCGTGTAGGAGCAGGTTTTCTGGCAGGAACTGTGTCCCTTCACTGTGTTCCTGAAGAACTGCTTCCCATGGAAAGGACCCATGCTGGAACAGTTCTTGAAGAACTGCAGCCTGTGGGAAGGACTCACATTGGAGAAGTTCATGAAGGACTGTATTCCATGGGAGGGAGCCCAAGCTGGAGCAGGAGAGCAGTGTGAGGAGGAAGGAGTGGCAAAGACAAAGCGTTATGAACGGACCACAACCCCCATTGCCCATCCTCCGTTCAGATGGGCATGAGTCTAGAGCGTGTCCGGTGTCCTCTGTGCCAGCCCTGAGATGACGTCTCAGAAGATATATGGCATCTCAGATGTGACTGGATGCATGAGATCGTGCAAATACCTAAAGTGATCCCTAATAGATTCCAGACAAATCATATAATTGGAAAGCATCCATATGAAGTAATACGGCTCAAAAACTTAGGGGGTCCAGCAAAATTAGGATCTATTGCAGATACAGTGGTTCTGAGGGATAAGGCTATATGCAGGCTACCACCTTGTAAGAGCACTGGAAATTGTCTGGTTTAGTTATGTTTTATGGTATGTACTGTTGCTGTGGCATTTGTGATGGTGAATGTAATTTTTCGTACTTTGGCAGTGAACAGAGCTGGAACATATTCCTTGTTCAAGATTCAGAAATAGTGACAGGATCATTATTTCTCTACGCTGATCTTGTTGTTTAATCAGTTATCCCTTTGTTTAACCTCAAGATTAGAGATAATTGCTCCTTAATTCTGAAAAAAACAAGCTACTTCGGGAATCTCAATGTAGAGTCTAACTTCAAATTCCCGCTTAAGATGCCAAAATCAAAACATGAAAACTCAGGAGTTTTTAAAGCATTAACACAGAATAAAAAGCTTAAAGTAACTTTTAGTTCTTTGCCTAATAAGTATTGTGGGCCGTATTCATCAAGTAAGAGCAAACTTCATTAATAATCCAGAGAGAGAATTCTTCTACAGTGCATTCCAGGTAATTTCTTTTATGTTTTGGTACCCAGCATGGCAGCCAAGTGCATTTGCTACTGAAGGATTTTGACAGAGTTTCTCTTTTCTTCATTGCAATTAAAACAGTTTGGAAGTGAAAAAAAATTTTTTTTTATTTTCTAAGATGAGCCTCAAATCTTTTTCATCAAACTTCAGCAGCATTCCAAACTGAATTATTTTCTCGGCAACATCCCTACTAGTATTGGAGGAACATCCTATGTCTGTTCCACTCAACAATTTTTAGGTTCTGTGTTCTCCTGAAATTTCCAGTTGGCGCTGACTTAATTTTAATAACTGAAAAGAGAGAAGGGGAAAACACAATACAAAAAACATTTCTTCCGATACAAGTTATTAGACATAAAATGAGTAATCTCTTATGAGAAAAACATTACAGTGTTCTTTATTAGCAGTAAAGAGAAGAGTTGCATTCTGACTTACCTGGCAAAGTTCGGAAAATTGCAACATATTCTTTAACCACTCAAATACATAACTTCTCCCTGTGCAGCCTGTAAAAGTTTGCGCTGTGGATAAAGGCCAGGGTTTCTTCATCCTTTCTTCACTGTAAGCACTTTCCTTTTCTCAAGTAATATTGTGAAATTCTTGACAGCATTTTTGCTTTTAGTCTTCCAGGCCTTACAAAAGCTTCTCTCACATTAAGGATGACAATATTTTCTATGTTGTTTTATTAATTATTTCATGGATACTCTGAATGAGAGAACAAAGTATCACCCAACTGACACATGAAACAAAAGAAAAATAATCTGACTCATTGGTTGCTAATTGGTGGTCTAGATTGTCTTTTCAGAACTGCAGTTTTACTTACAGATAAGCAAGTAAAATACTATTACTGCATCCAATCTCTCTTTTACCGATTAAGGAGAAATAGCGTAGCTTGGATCCTGGTTTTAAAAGTCTAATGTGGCATGAAATAAATAGCTATCATGACAGCACAGAACGGAAAAAAGAAAGATGATTATTAAACTGTGTGTAAAAGTCGTCTTTATTGCTCTATTGTTGTTTTGGCTTCGTTCTGAGACGTGTGGAAGGCTACAGAAAAACCTAAGCATGTTGTTTCTTGGCAGCCCTTCATAAGCAGTGAGTCCTGTGAAAAGTGAATGTGGAAAGCTCCATGAAATTCATGATTTTGCTGAAAAATTAAGAGCAGGAAAATGTTGCATGAGACAAAAAAAAATTTTGCTGTGTTTTATGGAAAACCAATGAGTAGGAAGGCCAAGGGAAGTAGTTTCAAAGGGGCAAAATACCTTTTGTATTGGTTTGGGATTTTTTTTTTCTCTCTCTCTTTTTTTTTTTCTTTTTTTTTTTCTTTTTTTTTTTTCTTTTTTTAATGCATGAGACAGCAGCAATGGGAGATCCACCTGTTAGTGTTCCACCTGTCAGTACAACTTTGTTCTAACCTGAAAGTTGCATTTTTTGTGGCAGATCAGACAGCTTCTTTCATCTGTCTAGTGCTTGCTTCTCCCAAACAAGCACTAACTCCCAGCACATTACCACTGGCCTTAAGAAGTGTGAAATGCAGTCCTCACACAGCTGAGGATGTGCTTATCTTTATGTAGGTACCCTCTCCGTATCACACCTCAGTTCTACAGACCACAGAACATAATTGACCTAATACCTCCACCTACTATGAAAAGTAAAATCTGATCGCATAAGTGGTTTTCCTCTTGTACATCTGACGTAGTCTTAATTTGTTCTTCACTGGGGTACATTGTATGTTGATCTATTCTCTTCAACTTCCAACAAGAGAGAGTAAGTGTGCCTTGATGAAACAAAGAAAAACCAGTATTTGGGATAAAAAAAAATTGCTGAACTCATTAGAAAAGAAATACAGTTGTTGTTTTCCTGTCTTGAGAAACCCTTGTGTACCTAAATCAGAGCTCTGATTTGAGAATACACAGGAGAGAGAAAAATGGGGATGTTGGATTGTTTTCTACATTTGGGAAAGCATTACACTGAAGTTTTCTGTTGTTTTAGCATGATCAAATATCTTCCACAAAGAGAAATCAGTGCTGTTAGCAGTTGGCCTGAGATTAATGTCCAGTTTGGTTTTAGGTTCACATAGCTATCCAATGAGAAATTTGGACTAGACCTTTAATTGCTGCACAGAGAAGCAGCCCTGTGTCACTCCAAAAAAAAAGAGGATCAGATTTTTCCTCTGATACTGACATTAAAGCGGCCAATGAATATTGCACTCTCAGGTCTGAGGGCAGAGTTTTTTGGCCGAGATATTTTCTGAGTGAATAAAATATGAGAAAGTCTTTGTGTAGCTGGTGCCTTGGGTTTTGCTTTTCAGAAAGTGTTTTATTTCCCTGGCATGCTTTCTGCAACATCTAGTGAGCATTGGTGGAGCCTGAAATAACGTATCAAGAAGAATTTTCTTCCTGAGATGAGGCTGCTCTAGTTGCAAGGCGTTCCCAAGTGAGCTCCCTAATGAGTGATAGATGGGAAAAATAACAGGAAGGATCCGTAAATGTTCCAAGTTTTGCATGAAAAATGATAAATTTTTTTGGATGCTATGTTTGGTATCTAGCCTAGAATTCTCCTACATTTTGATAGTGGTGCCTTCAGAATGACACAGTGAGTCATAATATTTGACATTTGGGGAGATTTTTACTGGATCTCAGAGCACTTGTCAAGACTGTTGAGAAGAATACTTTAAGATGAATTATGATTTCCTTTGAGAGTTTATGAAACTGTTCTTATTTTTTTTTTAAAGACTGTTTCCTTTTCTTCAAAACAAGCAAAAAAAAATTAGAAACTTCAAAAGTATGTATTGACCATTTTTAGTGAAAAGATAGTTGAAGGCATCTATCCACACTGTTTTCAGTTATTAAATGGCCTTCCAAAAAGATTTCCAGCTTTAGGTCATTGAGTTCTTTTAATCTCACCAGCCAGTTACTTTTTTTTCTCTCATGTTTATTTTCACATAAGATTCGTAACACCCAAAGGAGATGAGGCATACCAAGATGACGAACTGGCAGTTGTCCAGGCATCGTAGCAAGTTCTGACCCACTTGTGTTCATGTCTGCCCAAAGGCCAAGGGAGCCTCTTTGCTTCTTAGTGTTTGGGAGGGTTGGTGGGCTGCGGATTTGGGGATTGCTTAGAAAGCAGACTTATCTCCAGCTCTGCCACCTCAAAAATGTGTGAATAAATGTCCCCAATGACAGCTGTGTTCGTGTCTGTAAGACTTAAATGTCTCTAGATGCTTTTGAGGAGTAACAAAGTACAACGGCAAACCTCAAGTCCAGTGAATGATCTGTGTCCTTGGTTCCCATGGATTTTCAGCATTCAATTTCATTGGCATGTCCTCCTTCCTGAGCCTGCCCAAGATTTGTCCAGGGCTGTAAAAAGACTTGGTATTATTTAATAGTGATGGTTTCCTGGGATTCCTTGGCTCCAAATGGGATTGGTTGTCTTGTAACTGATACTATGAACAATAAACTGTCCACTGCAGGTTGTCATGCCAGACTTCTCCAGTATTGCCAAACCCAGCCCACTAAAAGTCATGAGGGTACATGTGTCACAGGAATATAGGGTTTATGCTGGCAGTACCCTCTCTCATGCCTCCAGGGCTTGTGTTCTTGCTATGCTTTCTCATTTATGCTTGACAACTCTCAAAAGCGGATATATTAGATGTTCTGTATTTGAAACATACGAAAAAGAGAGTGATTTTTGCAAATACTTGTTATACTTCCATTCTAATATGAAGAGTCAAAGAAAGAGCTATGTAGCTTGTACTATAGGGAGGCTGGAGATGTGGGAGAAATAACTTGAAGGAGTGAGTTGAGGGTGTTAACAACTTAAACCATACCTGTCACCACCAGAGTCATCCTCAAAATTGTGCGCTCAGTCATCCCTGCCAGATCACCAGACTGATAAAAGACGGACGGTGCGGATTGGCATTTTCTATCTGAAGTTTGATCTTTGTGGTTTGCTTGGCTTGTGTTTTCAAGTGTTTCTCTGTAGCCGCTACAGTTAGAAATGTAAGGATTTTTGAAAATAGAGTTTCTCCCAAGACAGGTGGAGCTGCAGCCTCATGAAAATCCTGCTAAAACATTGCCAGCCCACCAGTGCCTCCCACGTTATCCTTTTTCCCACACTATCCATATGGCTTGTGGCCCATGTGATGGTACGTATCATGTAGAGGCACACAAAATATGCATAACCTTAAAACCCTACAGATGTGGCCTTCTGATGTAGCTGATGGGAGACTTTGGGATTGTACCTTTTGGGAGTTTCCGTGTTGAGAGTACCTGACCTTTGCTTTTCCTGCAAGGCTTTGGGAGGTGTGGGGTAGGGTTCTGTTGGTTTCTTGGGAAGGCAAAGATTTCTGTGGTCTTTGGCTGCATCTCAAATCCTGGGGTACTGAAGTGTGACCTAATAATTTAGGACTCAGAGAAGGGGTGGTATTTAAATAAACTATCTGGGTTTAAACATTCTAGAACTATTAATTATTAAAATTTATACAAATCCAGGGAGGTGCATGGCATGTAACACACCATAGCTAGAAACAGCTGAGCTGAGCTTACACGTGAAGGATTTTTTTCTGAAAAAACATCATCTCCTGTGAGCACAATAGAGCTAGTACTTTTCTTATAAATAGCGAATGTTTTATAATTGCATGCAGGCCTAAAGCTGGTTCCTATTATTGAGAGTCGCAGAGGTTTTGGGGGGGAGGTTTTGTGGGTTGTTGTTCTTTTCCAGGATGATGTCCAATCAGCTTCTTTGGCAGAGTATTAACTACGGCTAAAATATGTTTCAGTGTGAAAATGTTATGGTCTAACGAGCAACTGCGCTTTTGTGTCACTTTCTTGCTTTGATATAAGAGGTTCTGGGTCAGGAACTGCCCATTTGATCCTTAGTCTGTCTCCAAGTGGAGTTTATATGTCAGTGGTTTTTATACCAGCCTTTCACATTCATGTGATAGAAACAGTACTGTCACTATAGATCAAACGAGCCCAATTTAATGAAGTCACACATGCCCTCACACGAAGTATTGTCACTTCCCACTGCACTTCTGAGCTGTCTCCATTTAGGGAGATTTGGCATCCCTGAACTGATATCATGGTTGGAGCTGCTTCAGGGTTGTCCAAGTTGTGTTACAGCTTTATTGCTTTTTTTTCTTGCCTCAGGTGAACTGTGTGATGAGGTGATTAACCACTGTGTTCCTGATCTAAATCCATGCCAACATGAGTCCAAATGTCTTCCCCTTGACAAAGGAACCAGGTAAGTTTGTGTGTATGTTGGTCTCCACACACTGGGCAGATCCATCCATTGGCTTGACCAGGGTTGAACTGGCAACTGGTAAAAATAATTCAAGTTAATGCAAATACTATACTATAGACTTCAGACCATGTCACATTTTAATTTTAATGCAACCATACATACCTTTCTAGCGTTCTCTGGTTTCCTTGAAAGTAACGGATGTAGTACCCCCAGAGCAGAGAAATCATTCTGGAATAGAGCGTGGCAAAAGGAATACTCCTGGAACAGTTAGTTACTGCAGAGTATCCTAGCCTGCATTAGGAACTAAGGACAGTTTCCTTATGTGTTCCTTAGGGCATCCATCAATTCAAGCAGCTTAACAGGAGCCTTAACAGATGTAACTCAGCCCTCTATAGCCCATGCTGACTCAGGGTTTAAAAGCCAGACCCCGTAACTAGTCAGAAGGAAGAGATAAACTTGTGGCCAGAGCAGAAAGCAGAGCTCAGGAGTTTTCTGTTGTATTCCCACTTTAGCTGTTGTCTTCTGGGATAGCTGGTGGTCTTGGAGTGCTCTGGCAAAAGCCAGCCTTGACCACAGTGGGGCTTCTCTCCCCACATTTCTTCACCTAGGCAGCAGCAGAACGGGATGGCTCTCACTCAAGAGCCGCCTTCTTCTGTTGGCTGTAGAGATGATCCTCACTCAGCTCATGTTAGATTTTGTGAAGTCTCCTGTGTTTATGTTTGTGTATTGGGAATGACACTGACTGTTTCACAGGGGCAAAAGAAAGCCTTGTGTTTTAAATGGCAGTAAAACATCTGGAGATTTGGAGGTTGGGGTGTTTTGAGAGGTGCATAGTAGCAGTGTTCATCACTTGTCTGAAGAGGGAATTTCAGAGCAGTTTAGCAAATAGAGACAGTCAGTTGAAAAGTCAAGCTCTGTGGAAAGCTTGTCAAGAAAAGATCTTTGAATCAAGGAAGTAAGAAAGGAAGACAAATTCAAGAGAGTTCAGTGCAGTGTGAGCTGCATTCTGCACTTTCCCCTATGGCTGTTTTCCCAGACAGTGCAATCCTGGGGGTTCACAGATTCCCTCCTGCGAGGGAGGGCTGGGGTGCTGGCGAGGGATGCCCTCACCCAGCATGTCACAGGGGAGACAGTCTCCTGGTAACTTGCAGTTTGGGGTCAGATTGTGTTTTGCGAAGCAACCAGCATGTGAGAATAGTGGAATACACAGAACATTTCAGGATAGTTAAAAGGAAGCAAACCAAAATTTTAGAGATGCTGGCTGTATCAAGGGCAGCTGAATCTGCGCTAGACAGTCAGTCTGTACAACTCAAGCCTCTCTTGTGGGTGAAAAGCCTCCAGACAGAAATGTTTCCAACTTTTGAGGAAGATGAAACTATTAAATGATTAGGACAGTTCCTGAAATGATGCACAGGGACTGGATGAGGAGGTGTGTGCAGGTACATAAATAGTCCCCGATGTTCTTTCCAGCTTTCATTCCTAGTTAATCCATCATCCAGCTAATCCAGTAGCTACATCACATTACGAGGCAAAGGCTTGTAACTCAAATTTCCTTAGATGTATGAAGGGATGGAGACAGCTGTGGTCCTGAATGGTTTTACCCTTACTGAAAGCATTTTCATACCTGCCACCCAAATAATTTGAGTAAATAAGACACTTTTTCTTTCTTGTTTGCTAAAAAAGCATTCTTCACAGTGAGGCCATTAGCCCTTGAGGGAAGCCCAAATAACTACTTGCAACTACTGTTTATTGCATTATTCTTCCCACTATTCATAGAATGCTACACAAAAATCCAGAGTTTCTTTACTATTTCTGTCTCATTGTGCTTTCTAGCAGCCCAGACTTGAAAGGTGAAGGAGCCTGCCTAACCTTGAAAGTAGATTTGTCCAAGCATTGCTTTTTCTTTCATACTTTAGTCGCACCAAACCATTCAGAAGTGGCCTGAGAGCCCACAGCCGCTTTTGCAGTGATGTGTGGTTGCTGCTGGGTCTCGCTGAAAACAACCATCTCCGGTCCTGTGCTGTCACTGGTCCCTTGGAGCAGTTTGATCTCCTGAGCTGTGATGTGCTGTACATTTAGCACGTAGTGGTGTGGCGTGATGCCACGTGAGAATGAGTCAGGCTTGTGCACCCGTCCTCTGCTCCGCTTACAGAGGCGGGGAATATTAATGGCAGGATTCAGGCTTTTTCCTGCGCTGACCATCCACTTGTCAGCTTTGTGCCTTGGGCAGGGGAGTAGGACACACCAGTGAAGAATATCATGGCAGCAAGGAGACCAGTCATCTGTCTGTCTGTCCTGCCTTCAGCTCTAGTCAGTCTGAAACTCTGCAGAGGGAGGAAAAAATGACAAAGACAGGAAAAAAAATAGGAAGCCAAGTTATTTATTGATATGGGGAGGGAAATTCCATTCTGGCCCTGCAGTAGAAGCCATGATTCACGGCTTTTATACAATAGACATTTGAGTGCATGCAGATGCAAATCCCCTCGGATAGGCCAACATTTTAAATACCACTAGACATGTTTTTAGGCTCTCTCTGATACTGGGAATGTTGCCATCTCTACAAGGCTGTAGCAGAAAACAAGATTTCAACTGTACTGGTGTCAGATGGTCACTGGGAAATGAGATGACATCTAATTGTGTAAATTACTCCCTTACCAGGATTTGAATATGAAAGTTTCTTTGTCTTCTCTTTTACTGCACCACACTTTTACTGATACTCAGTCACCTGTGCGTACTATGGTGGGATAGGGATGGAGCTAACATGCCGTCATTCCCTGGTGGGAGAGACCTTGAGTTTCTAGGAGGAGGCTGGGTGAGGCGCTGCCGTGGCCGAGTCTCTCACCTGCTACGCTCCAGGCATGCATTTTTGGTAGCTTCAGCCTGGATGTGACACACTAAGCGATGATTGACCCAAAAGGAATTCTGTGTTTCTAAAGGGAAAGCCAAGCTTGGAAGCAAACGGGACTATTTCAGTGTGTGCTTGGCTGCACAGAGCTCTTTGCTTTCTAAGCTAAAATCGCAGGTGGCTTTCCACACTTCCAGCCTCCACATCTTCATTGTGCTGTTACTATAGAAGAAGAGTAGCTTTCTGTATGCCAGAAAACAAAACAAAAATCAACAAAAAAGAACACCATTTAACACCATGAAATGACTTCTAAAAAAACAACTTCAGGAAAGGAGCATGTTTTTCCATTCACTGTATTGATGTTGGAGTATGGTATAAATATACTTTATTATTCTAAAGCTTGGAATTATTACCTGACAGCTTAAAATGCTGATTTAATGCAGCCCTGCAGAGAAAAGTGGTGGTTCTGTCATTACTGAGATAGCCAATACACATCATAAAATTGATGCATGGCAGCCCTGAATAAGGAACTGCACATCGTTCATTATTACATCACTTTATATTAGGACTGCAGGGATCAATAAAAAGCAACAGGATTAAATGCTGCCAATTCCCCCCACAAAGTCTTTTGATTGACATTATTTGCTTGCAGGTGTGGCTAAAATGTTGCCAAAAAATGTTGCCCACTTCTTATGGTTTGGGGAAGGAACACTTTGCTCTGTTTTGTCCTCTCGGTTGTGTTAATCACAGTATTCCCTGAGCCACCATGGTGTAAAAAAGCAATGCAGGCGTGCAGAGCTGGAACATCCACCATCCTCTGGCTGCGGAGGGTCCTGTTGGGGGCCCTCTTCTGTAGGGAAGGTGGAGAAAGAAAGTATATGCATCTACATAATGTTATCCATCCTACCACCTGCAGGTTAATAGGCTTTGCCCTATTTCCTCCTTTTTTAACCAGTCACAAGCCATGTTTTGAAACGGAGACTGAAGGTCACATTCTTCTCAATGCTGAGCTAGGCAGTTGCTGAAGTCCTGATGCTGTGGCAGCCATTCGCTGGTCATTAGCAAACACAGGACCTGCACTCCGGGAAGTTTCCACCAAGTCGCTGCCTTGCCCTGATGAGCTGGGGAGCGGCCAGGGGCAGAACACACTGTCGCTCAGAACCAAACTCAGCACAAGGACTGCTGCTGGGAAAGGGGAAATATCTTTCCTCATCGGCTCCTGTGTGTCCAGTCCCTCTGAGGAGGTTTTCCACAAGGAGCCTCCTCCTGCTCTTACCCCGCCAGGCTGCTGGCAGGGAGGAGGCGGCCAGCAGAATAGGTTGGTGGAACAGTAGTTTCTCTCCTGGTGCTGCCTCCCTTAACTTTTTGATGTCTCTCCTCTTCCAGCTCTCGGTGGCAAGCACACTGTGTCCGAACAAGGGGCTCAAGTGAGAGCACAGGCCTCTTTCTTATTGCTGAACTTAACTGTAGCTCTTCCCTTGTTTTCGTTTAAGTGATACGCCTTTTGTTTTCCACATGTGCAGTAACATCCAGCTGGGAGGAGTAAAATGTGTTTTATGGACTAAAGCATGTTCATGACTGAACGTTGTCTATACTATAGATGCAAAAAGGGGCTGTTCACAATCCCGAAAGATCTCTTCCGAGTCAGAGACTTTGGGATGCATTTTCTATTGTCAGGTTGTAAGCTTCTGCAAGGCTTACAATAGAAATGCTGATGCAGCCTTCATATGACAAACTTGAGGACTGTATAAAATAAAATAAGATTAAAAGGCAACGTCTGCAGGTTTGGGTGCGTCCCATTCTGTTGCTCCTACCCCGTAGCAGCAGGTATGTGCTTCGCCTGAGTCCCCACGGGAAAGGACAGGCTTCAAAGGCAACTTTCCGTAGCTGCAGTAACATTTGCTGTGCCTCACAAATGAATGACAAACAGGTGGTGGTCTCAAAACTGATGGTCATTTTCTTTAAATTTGCTGAGTTTTATGGCTTGCTTGCGGATTGCTTCCATTTGGAAGGTGGAACCTTACTGTGCTCTGTGTGGCTGCACAGGGCCAACCTCAGACATGCAGCCTCGTGCAGGCATTGGCACGGTTACAGCCTGAGACATCAGAGCAGCTGCCCTTCCATAATATTGCCCTTTGAGTCTGTGAGGTTAGGGGAGATGTTGCCATCTTTAGCATAATGGGGAGACCACTATATGATCTCCCTCCTCCACAGACTTGGCTGAGGAGAAGCAGTAGCACGGTATTTCTTTGCTCGGCTTCAGTTCAGGCAGACCGCAGAACCTCAGCTGCAGACAGACAGGAGGGACTTGCGCATTTCTGATGGCAGGAATTGTGCTTGATTTTTTCCAAGAATAATTGCTAACACCTTTCCGTCTCTAATCAGATTGGTGCTCGGCTGCCTGTGTGTGCTATTGTTGTGGATGTTGAAACGAGCTATTAACGGCCGTCTTTTTGTATTTCAGATGTGAGTGCTTGCCCGGTTACAGCGGAAAACACTGCGAAATAGATGATGATGACTGTGTGGGCCATAAGTGTCGCCATGGAGCTGCCTGCGTAGATGCAGTCAATGGCTACACCTGCGTCTGTCCTCAGGGCTTCAGGTACGTGACAGTCAGCTCCTCCTGACTGTCTTCTGTACCTAGTGTTGGGGCACTTTTTTAGTTGCTTTCATCCTCAGAGCTGATCAGCCTCTAGATATGGTATCGACCTGTCATTCCGATGTGAATGGATTGCTCGCTGCTTCAAATCTTACAGCCGAAGTAGATCTTAACGAGTTAACTGAATACAGGGGATTGACATTTCTTGCTTTGAAAACAGCAATTTGCCTTTTGTGCAGTGCTGTGTTAGTTTGTCTGCCTGGTAAAATACCAGGTAATGGACTCACATAAATTATATGGAGATAAACTCTGCATGCACGACAGTGAGCAAAGGATAATAAAATTACACGTGTGAACCCCGAGACCCAGCTGGAAGAGAACACGAGTCTGAAGATTTTGTGCCAGTGTCTCTGTGCCCGTGGGTGGATGGGCTCAGTACGATTTGGGCTGTAAATTTCCAGTCTCTGATTCTGACAGCTGCCAATATATCTGACTCCTGGAAATCTCACTGTCTGTCAGAGATAAGTGTGCTGCTCCAAATGGATTCACTAATCATTGCCTAAGGCTGGATACTGGCTTCCTTCCAGCTAAACCTTTTCATGTTTGAAATACACACATGAGACAAAGAAGGAGTACCTGAAAAGATCAGTCTTGACAAAGCAGAAATTGCATGAACACTTATAAATCATTTTCTCTACTTTGTATCTGCAACTGTTTTCATTCTTCTTGCTTTCATCCTTGCTGGTTTGGGGGGGGGGGTCCCCTCTCAACACACGTTTTTATTGCAAAGCAGACAGACTTTCCTGAATAGGCATTGATATATAACATGATGTCAGCCCGTGGTTTCACAGAACCAGGCTTGTTATTTACAGGATATCAGATATCCTCTGCATTTCAGATTCATACCCTTTTCTCCATGTTTCATTCTCTGCTTCAATCCCTTTGATGGCCTTAGGGATCTTGCAAATTGGTGACTGACAAGGATAACAAGTGGCTGTCCCACAGTGGAATTGTAAATGCTCAATGTTATCTAATTGTTAGAATTGAGAAATGGGATTGCAAAGCCATATCTGGAGTAACTCGAGCCTGTTGTCAGATGGTAGTGAGTGGGAGGCTTCTGCTGCAGGTCCCCTGATTTTTAAGGCATGTCAGTACTAGATAGTGATGAATGTGAGGGGTTTTTCCAGGAAGGCAGTGTTTGGCAGAGATGTTTTGAGTTGTGACACAGTTGAGTAGAACAGCAGGGGTGGGTGGGAGACTGGCCTGGCTTGCTGTGTACCACACAGCTCTACTGGCAATTTGGGCAGTGCCCCAGGTTGGCTGATGTCACACCAGGGACTTCAAGAGCAGAACCTGGGACATCCCAGCCTGCTCCGCCGCTCAAATGAGAGTGTTTAATTCCACTAAAAATCCTCCCAAGAGGAAACATCTTTTCACACAAAGCTCCAAAACTCAGTTACTAGCTTAGACAGCACTTCATAGCCCAAGGTAGACTTGGGCAAACAAAGTAATCCTGCTGCCTGTCAACAGCAGAGCCAGGATTAACTTGAGGTCTTCTGCTAGCTTGCTTTTTTTTTTTTTGCACTAGTCCAATCCACCTCCCTAAATTTCCTGTGCAAGATGCAAGGGAGCAAGGGTCTTTTAGGAGATAAACATCGCAGTGGGCACTAACAGGCTCGCTCTGCCAAGGCAGAGAGCAAGCTGAAGCCCCTTGTGTTGTCCATGCAGAATAGTCCCTGATCTTGTTTGATATCTGGATTAAAATTCTGCTAACGGAACATGATCTGCTCATTATTCTTTCCATGACTCCAGCCTTTTGTAGTTTAAAGGCCTGCTGCTCCGAAGGGGGTTCTGATTTCTTTTTTTTCCCCTCTTAAGATTGCGATTGCAAAGGTAGCGATTGACAGAGTTCAGCCTTCTGATGTTCAGGGTTATAGACTCAACTGCTCACAGAGCGTGCCTCAGGCACTGGGCTGTGCGGCAAGGAGATAACTTTGCAAGGATTTGAAGGCTGCAAGTGTTGATGAAAAGGAGAGAATACGAGGGGTGGTCTGACAAAGGTAACTAGGAGACCTAAGATGATGATTAATAAAGGTTTTTGGCTAAGTATCAAGAGTCATTTCCCAGCAGTGAGTCTGCAGAGTGACCTCCCAGTTATCTGGAGCTTACGCTGTTGTAATGAATGCACAGGCCTATAACAATTTTATGGTTGTCACTGTACTGTATGTCAAAGCCACATGGAGTCACACGTTAATAAGGATGTTAAAACCTACATTCTTGCACGGTTTTGCAAATGGCGCTTTGGTAAATTCTTAACAATGTAGGGCCTCATACGCACAGTGCCACGTCTCTGGTGACAGTCCCCAAAAGCCACAGTACCAACATGCACACACTCCCTATCGCCCAGCAACCTTTTGCAATTGCATAATACACTTTCTTCCTGAAAAGTTTTCAGTGTTTTCTTCCCAAAATAACATTCGTTTACCCCCTGTAGATGAAAACGTTTTTGAGGATTTGTGAACCCCATTGGCCAAAACCTAACGTATCAAACCTTCCCCCTAGCAACCAGCCTCGCAGTGGTG
Organism: Numenius arquata; assembly: GCF_964106895.1. NCBI lineage: Eukaryota > Metazoa > Chordata > Aves > Charadriiformes > Scolopacidae > Numenius > Numenius arquata. The sequence continues at coordinate 29,289,794 of NC_133586.1, forward strand.
GTGTCCTGATAAATGTCGCTCTGGTGGTGAAGCGCACATTAAGACCGCTGAGCTTGATGGAAAGCGCTGCTCCTCCGTTGTGTCGGTGCGTCAGAGTTCCCCACTGGGGCAGTTTGCTGCAAGAAACTCAGCGGTGATTATTTAAATAAAGGAGATCGTACCAGGCAGAATGGACTTGGCCAAGCTATGCAAGTCGGGCCATGCTCCACATTCCGCTGCTGGGGAAATAAATAGCATTAACCATTTCTAAAAATATTTTTTAAAAACTATTTTAAAATAAAGAAGAAAAGGCCTTGACAGACACTGTTGCTAATGTGATCTCTAGATGCCGGTAGCGGGACAGCTGCATTTGTGAAGCCACCCACTGAAGGGATTTCACAGCAAGGGAGTGCTGTGTCTGAGCCATGTTGGGAGCTCAGGAAATCTTTCAGAGCAGCACCAAGCACAGACACAGTGGCTTCTTGCAACATTTGCTTTCTGTTAGTGGAGGCTGCTGTGGGTCACATGGTTTTTTTATTATTATTTTGTTTTAACTTCCATGAAATTAGAATTATATACACTGACTTTCCTTCTGCTTTCTGGTTGTTGCTCACAGACAAAACAAAATGATTGGCGTTGGGTAGAACAAAGCTAATGGCTGGGTTAGCAGAGCTCCTTTCTGCCAGTCACCTCTGGAAAACAAATTACACCTGACATCAGGCCAGGGGTGAAAGCCATCTCTGGGTCGACCCTAGTTTGATCCCATTGCTGGCCTTCCTGACGTGTTTTCCAGCCAGCAGCAGAGCCCTGCACTGGAGAGAGAGATCCCACGCTTAATGAAACCAGGCTTTGAACAGAGAGTGTTCCAATCGGACAGGCCACTTCAGTGCCTGGCAAGCAATGGGGACGTGGCACCAACACATCCTCGGCTCATCAGCTCTGGCTGGGTCTGACTGCTGTGCTGATAGGCAGCTACTACAGTAACTACCTCAAATTGGCAAGAATTGCTTTCTCTGTATCTATCACTCCAGGAGGTTGTTGCTATTTTTTTATTATTACCTTGTTTTCTTGGAAAGGGGAATCCAAACCATCCCTGGCTGAGTGGTGCTATGCCCTCACCCTCCCCAGAAGCTGCAGCAAAAGGTCTCGCTTGGTAAGGGAGAGTCTCTTACTCTATAACTAATTCATAGTTTAGGTGTGTTCACAAAGAAATGTTCCCAAGAACAAATTTACTTTGAGAAACTTATCAGACTGAGCAAAGACAACCATTTCCCATACACCGTTACTCCCCCACACCGTACTGCCTGCCGTGCTCCCATTTCCACTGCTGCCTACTCTGCTGACCCTCTACATCTCCTCCAAATACTCCTTGAAGCAAAGTAAATGGGGTTTATTGATTGCCAGCAGTACTGCCTGCCAGATTACACTTTTGAGATACGTTTATCTAAATGAATAGATTGGCTTGTCCCTATGCACCATTATGCTCCTCTGGTAGAGGATTTTTACCATGGGCTGGCGGGGGGTGGTTTGCCCCCCCCAGCCAAACCCTTTGCTGATATATGAGCAGCCTATGACTGTGCCCCCTTCCAGCACTGAGTGTCACCTGGACAGCAAGGGGAGGTAAGGGGTCCCTGTTATCCATGGGTCCCTGCCCTCAGAGCAGAGAGGTAGTGGTGGGACGGGTGTGGGGAAGCTGGCCCTGAAGCATCACTCTGTCCTTGTGGTGGATAAACTAAGGTTAGGGCGATGCAATTAGTGAAGTGTTGAAATACAATTTATCCTGCAAGTTACCAAGAGGTGGTTCTGGTGAGAAGGAATCATCTGTGTGTGTGGGTACAGGAGCACAGCCAACCCTACTGACACCGGGGCTAGAGCGGGACAGTCCCTGCAGGGCACGCTCCCATGGCAGTGGCGAGAGCCCAGCACAGCACTGTGCTTTGGGCCTTGGAAGTCCCCAGCGGTGTTTTTCACCCTCCTTGTGCTTATTCTTGTGGAACAGATTTTTGTTTGCCATACCCACAACACCATGTACAAGGCCAACATAAAGATTTGGGCAAAGTTAGGAAAGTGGTTAGGGTGTTCCATGCCGTATATCGACTGTGGGGAAAGGAGAGCTTCTCCCAGGTGCAAATCCCAAATGTTTGTGTCTTTCAAGGCATTCTTCAAGTTTGCCTTTCGTAAAAGTAGCAATTTAAAACCCCGTGTCTCTTCTTCTCTCAGACGTTCTAGAAAAGCAGAGCAGCTCCCTTGCTTTTGATGCCATTTGGGACTTTGCCCATCCATATTTTGTTGTGTATTTCTCTCTTTCGTGTTTCCCAGAGGCAGAGCAGAGTGGTGTGTGTCGGGAGAGCAGGGCAAGGAGAGGTTTGGGCTCTCATTCCACACAGCGCTAAAGATAGAGCCGTGGTACTCTGCAAAATTTCACATGAGAAAATGTGAAAAGGAAAGCAGCCATCTCCATCCCCTTCTGGGACAGGGGCAGCAGGCTCCGGTCCCTGTGGCTAAGCAAGGCTCTTTTTGAGTATGTTGTGGCCATTGTATTTCCTGTTCTTGCACGTCTTGTATCAGTACTATTTACTGCAGGGTAATGGCTTGGGTTTCTATTCTAATTGTATCTAGGAAGGTCGCTTAGAAATTCACTGAGCTTCCAAGTTGCACTTGCTTTGCTGGAGAGGAGTGAGGGTTTGGGCGTTTTTTTTGCTTTGTTTTTATAAGAATACTATTATTCCACAAAGTGCTCCCCGAATGGCAGGAAATCCCTTGTGGGACAAGTGGGATTTCACTGTTCCAGAGCTGGGCTGATGGGTTATTCACTGCATCAATGAGTCTGCCCTAGCCCTCTCCTAGAAAGCCCTCTGCCCCTGTGCCGACGGATGCTGTAACGCAGAGAGGTGGTGCAGGAGCCCTCACCACAGCCCTTGCTGCAGCTATTCCCACGGCATTCCCCGCAGCACAGCCTGGCGCACACTCCCTGCTCACCAGCTGCTGATTTTTCATCATTTTACTGTCTACACATTTTCAAGCAGTCACAGAACTCGGTGCAAAGAGTTTATGTTCTTTCATCAGTCCAGAAAAGGGTCTGTTGGGTTTGGGCAATGTTTGTAACATGAAATTTGGGCTACAGTTTCAGGGGCATGCCGTGTGCAGCCAAAGAGCATGGCCCGGTCCCTTGACTGTACCGGCCCAGTGGGTGTACTGGGCAGAGACTTTTCATTTACTTTTTGCAGTTTAGTCTGACACATGACATCACTGTGAAAGATGACTGCAGCTTTTTGCCCTTCCTCCCTTTTCCCTGCTCCTTCTACGCTGGTGTCGATATTTCAGTGTAGCTTAGTCATTCCAGCGAGTAACCCATGAAGCATGGCGCCACGCTGAACCCAGGAGGGCAGCCTGGGGACTGAGCCATGGCCGCTCCTGGGAGATGTGGTCCAGGACTCAGAGGTCAGAAGTTCCTACCCCTGGGTTTTGCTCAGCCTCTCATATAGTGAAGACCAAACTACAGCACTTTCCTCCAGATCTGAACACGATTCGAGTTCACAAGTACTTGGATCTGGCATTTGGTTTTCCACTGCCTCTGACTCTGGGAGAACTTCCTTTCCTTTGCACTTTTCTGACTTTGACATTGCCAACCACCAACTTGGCTAAAATAAAGTTGATGATCCTGATGCTGTTAGAAACAACCAATTCAGGGAAGCTGCCCATCAAATAGTGTGGTATCAGTGCATTGCTGCTGAGACTTCTTAGCAGTTGCCTGTCTGTTGATGATACACTCTCTCATATACAGCAAAGCAAGTCAGGAGGCTGTAAAAACCACTAAAAAATAGAGGATTTTCCCCTCCCTTACCAACAGCAAAGGTAGACTCAAGTCCCGAAGCCTAGGATGGGGCTTTTGGGCTTTTTTTTGCTGGGAAGGGCTGCATGGCACAGTGTGTGATGAAAGCTGTTTTAGACAAACTGCCATACCTTGCGAAGCTAAATGACCAGTGCAAAGTGCAGTACAAATTGCTTTCAGTATTTGAACTGGCTCGTTGAGAGCGAGCACGGGAATTTCAGTGCAGCACTGTGCTCTATAGCTTTCACGCAGCAAAGTGGGCACGTGGCAGCTGAATCCCAGCGCTGCTGTACCGCAGCGGTAGTGTAACATCAGCATTTGAAAGTGTTCCCTTCCTTAAAAAAAATGGTGATAATTGAGGCTGCTGCTTCTTTCCTTTCCCTTCTACAGTGGACTTTTCTGTGAAACTCCCCCGCCAATGGTTCTGCTCCAGACGAGCCCGTGCGATAACTACGAGTGCCAGAACGGGGCCCAGTGCATCGTCGTGCACCACGAGCCCGTCTGCCGCTGCCTGGCTGGCTTTGCTGGGCAGAAGTGCGAGAAGCTCATCACGGTCAACTTTGTTGGGAAGGATTCCTATGTGGAGCTGCCATCAGCCAAAATCCGCCCTCAGGCCAACATCTCCCTCCAGGTACGTCGTGCAGAACAGTAGTTGCCAGCCCAGTGCTCTTCTAAGCAACCATGCGTATATATGTATATATTGGAGTTTTATTCTGAAGGAACAGGGTCTATTGGCCAGGATGCCAACAAAGTTAGAGACAACTTGTGAGCCAGCTGTCTGCTCTAAAATTATCGAAATATTAAGGAGCAACTAAGGCACCACTTTGTGGACACGTACTCTGCCTCTAGAATCTCACCACTCTCTTATTATCAGACTGACAAATGACCTGGAGATGATACAACAAACCTCCATGGCATCTTACTGATCTACAGCATTGTGTTCCCTCCTGTAGAAATTAGTGCTTAATATTTGGAGACTTATTAAAAGAGGCTGCTCTAAATGACCTTTCCAGACAGTGTTTTGCTTACTCTTTTACTGGGCAATTCAGTAGATAAAAGGCCTGGGGTTTTGTTACAGCCCTGTTGTTACACCTAAATTTGGTTTGAGGTCTAATGTTCAGATGGCAATGGAGAGGTCAAAGGTGCCACGTCACTACGGTCATCTTTGCAGTTTTGGATTAAAGGTATTTTGAATATTTAGTCCAGTATGATATTTAGGTGATTTGGATGTTATTTGCATTCACAATCTAGTAGGTGTTAAACTGATCTTTTTTTCCCTAATATCCCAAAGTAAATGGGAATAATTTCTAGCTTTATACATTTTCTAATAAAGAGATGTGTGGAGCACATATAAGACATGACACATCTCTTTCCTAGGCCACTGACTGTTTATCTGGACCGTTTCTATGCTAGACTCACCCTGCAAATGAAGCATAACATTTCAAAAGATGTGAGAAGAGAAATCATCCCTGCATGTTTATTTTATTGCATTTATTGTCTCAATTTGGAGAGATTGTATTCCACAGTTGGAAATCATATTCTAGGTTTACTTGGTGGAGTTTGGTTGTAATTAAAATACCAATGTCAAGACATGGGAAAAAGGACCAAATTTCCACATTAGGAATAGATTTTTAAAGGGTGGTTCTTGCAAAGTTTATTCTAATGAAAAAATTCCATAATTAATATTTATCTTTTCTTTAATAGCTTGAGTATACAGTTCATATGAAAATGAAGCTGATTCATGTATATTTGAAACTCTAGTTTTTCCTTCAAAGTTCTCATTCTCATTTATTTAATATCACAAAAGAGATTCTAAAATATGGCACACTAAAACATGGCTCCTTAAAGGCTCCAAATACTATAGGTCAACTTCAAAGCTGAAAATCTGGACATCGGCTTCTTAAGTGTACAAATCACGTTACCTCAGCCATAGCTTGCATTATAAAACTGATTATTACAGAAGGCACATACAGATGATGTTCTCACTTCTTGTTTCCCAGGCTGAGTATTATTCTTGCATCCGGTAATTAATCACTAGTGAATTAAAATTAGAGTACAACATTGATTATTAGGAACAGATAGAGGAAATGTTATTAAAAAGCGCTCAAGAGAAAAAAAATTAAGGGCAAAAGGATAGTATTTAAATATATATAAAATGCAAACAGATTTATAAATTTACTGTTTAGTTTTGGCATTTAACAGCCATTATATATAAAATAAGCAAGAAATCTCAGGAAATAGTGTGAAAATAACAGGCAGGTTGTATCCAAAAATCCCATTTTGTCCTTCTGTTTTATTGTAGTTGGTTGTTTTTTTCTTCCGTACTTTAGGGATATTTGAGAGCTGGAGACTGGGAAAGTGGAGTCTTTGGTTTTTGATTCAGTGTTCAAGATCATTTTTTTTCCCTTGATGTACATCAGAGCTGGAGGGACAAGGGCTACTCTGTTCTTCCTGCCTCTCTGAATGTCCCATCTGAACTCAGCATGAGCAGCTAATAACTGGGATTGAGTGAATAACTCCTGGTTATCCTCGATGTGGGGACAGGCTCCTTTTGCCTTCTTTGTGTTCGTAGAAAGTCTGTGAACAGATCAGCGCCTACTGAAATTTGTTTGCTTGTAATTGTGACACGCTCCTAATGCCAGAGTTGATTTTCTAAACCTCCACTTCAAGCTGGGGTAGTAGCTGAGAAATAAATTCATGTGTCGCCAAAAATACAGCAACATTCTATTGACAGGGAGCAAATAAATTGCAGCTTCCACCTCCTGCAAACTAGTTCTCATTTGAAACAAGGGAGCAATCCCTTAGTGGGAGGCCGACCTGTTTGTGTATGAGCCCACCTGATGTCACCAAGACCTTTTTGGAGCTCACGGCTCTTTCTCTCTTCGTTCCTCATCTATATGATTTATTAAATCATATTTGAATTGCATATGTGATTTTGGGTATGATTTTTAATAGGTTTATTTATTTTTTAATCATTCTCAAGCAAGTTTACCTGGTTATTAATGGTTCACAGGTAGCAACGGACAAGGACAATGGCATCTTGTTGTACAAAGGAGACAATGACCCTTTGGCTCTGGAGCTATACCAGGGACATGTGAGGCTCATCTACGACACGCTGAATTCCCCACCTACCACAGTGTACAGGTAAATAGCTAAGCTTTACCGAGACAGTTGATTTCCGAAAAAAGATGGAGAGGTAGGATTTTTCCAAGAAATGTCATTGTATCTCTTTTATGTGTGTAATTAGGTAAGAAAATCAGAATGAAGACCTAGCTAGAGGCCGTATGGTTAAAAATTGGCATTTACTGGCAATACCAGTGATACTGTGTTCTACTGTGATTGCAGAAAAAGAGCAGTAGTTGTGTTTTCTCATCTTCTGTAAAGATTCAACTTATGGTGGATGTTGTCCTTGAAATAGTTCCAAATAATCAGTTCCTTTGATGTTGATATTTAGCATTAATTTACTGTACCAAGACATAACAGGGGCTGTGCAACTGCAGGATCAGACTGTGTCAAATAGGAGGAGAAGGGCTGAATTCCTCTACAGGGTGAATGTTTTTAGAAGAACTTTTACCTATATCAGTAGTAACTATACAAACTATGAATAAGCACAAATTACAGAGGTAAACTGTAGGGCAATTTGACCTTCAGACACTTGACTTTTGGGGATACCCAACCCTCAAGTTTCATTCATTAGTCACAAAAAAGAAAAGCAAGTGTAGAAGTGAAACCCACGCACAGAGGCGTTTCCCTAGGGAAGAGAGTTGTGCTGCTCGTGTCTTCCACTGTTCCCTTAGCAGCCCTCTGCCCGGCTTAACTCCCTTCTGATGATTTTTAAGCCCTGTTACTGCAGTTTGTTCTCTCTAAACATGGAATTGTGACCACAGGGAGCCCTTTCAGGTTCAGAGCAGTTTCATGGCATTGTGCATGCGGGAGAGCTGGATTTCCCTGCCCACCACGCTCTTTAAGGAAGAGCATCCTATTAGAGCAAGCGAAGGGATGCCACCAAGCATCACTAGCCAGGACGGGCCTGGCGCTTTTTCCGGGAAGTTTTCTCAGCACTTAATAAAACTTGCGTCTTCCAGGAGCATGGTAGCTGTGCAGAGCTTTCTTGAAGGAGAATGGTGACTTGTTTAAGAAAATGAGAAAATTCCGACTGTATAAAAACAAATTGGGTAATACCAATGCAGGGGTGTCACCAGGAAGAGCAATGGCTTGTCCACTGTAGGAATGAAGAAAGTAGGTTGTTAGTGATTTTCACTGGCTGGGTAGGTGTGAAATATTTCTCTCTGTGTGGCTTCTAATCCTAATTGATTTCATGTTAGATCCAGGCTGAAGTTGTTAAACAGTTTCACGCCCCTAATTAGAACATAGGGAAAAGCTCATTATGTGTGGGCAGCGCAGGGGGGTGACGGATCGGTGCGGATGCTTGCTCTCTGTTGTCAAGGGCAGAGCGTTGTGGTGACAAGAGCTGTTGCCACCATCACAACAACAATTCATGGATCTGCTGCCTTCTGGCAAATTTGCCAGAGATGGCAAGCCGTGATGTCCTCATTACTCCTGCGCCCTTCATATTGATCAAGGAGGAGGTCTCCATTCAGACTGACACCTCATTACCATAAGATTAATGCCCTGTTCACTACATTTTGTTCTGTGTGATCTGTTGAGATGGGAAAGAAGCTGCTTAATACGGTGCCCTTTCTGAAATGTCACTCTAATCTTTTATTAGTTTAAGGAGTGGAGCAAAATGGGATTAGCATGGAGCTTGATGGGAAAAGATTAGGTTGATTGAGAAAAACTGCAGCTAAAGAATGTCAAAAAGGGCCTCTAAATAGATTAAAAGACTTGTTTTCCTTAAGGGCTGAGGAAGGGGGAGGAAACCTGCTTCTCTCCTTACAATCATAGGATTTAAGGGTAGAAGGCATGAGTGGATCTGGTTTGACCTTCCCTATAGATCCTGTTCGACTTTTAGCTAAGGCGTAAGCTCTGGCTGGCTAAGACATGACTTCCAGCTTGGCACAGAGTTTTGACAGGAAAACACCAAATAATGGGAAATCCCACATTTCCTCTAGTAGCTTGGACCGTAGTCAATCATTTCCATTATCCAGGCACTGGCCATAATTTCTAAGTTGTGTCACTAATACCTTCTTGATGTTTTAGAGGCTTTCTCCAAGGACATTAAAGTCCTTTAATACTTGGTACTGGCTCCCATGAGTTTATCTGTACTGTTAATTGTATTGTCTCCTAATTTGGATTTTGATGGCATGAACAGCTGATTCAGTGTCATGCATTTACCTAAACCTTAAGAATTTGGGAAACTCTTTTCTGCAACTTCTACAATTTTTCATTTTTCATTAAAAAGAAGGTTACTGGGAGAACCTGTAACATTCAAAACTTAGCCACACCATTGGTAAAACAGTTTGCTTTCTCTGTTCCTACTCCTTGCTGTCTTGTTTAGATGCCTCATTTACATCTCAGTCTCAGAAAAAGTGGACTGTTTGCCTTTGAGAAGCTCTGTTGAAAGACTATTAGATTAATTTTCACGGGCAATTTCAGGCACTGCTATCCTCCAAAGGGGTCCACTTCTCGGAAGAGATGAACAGTGCTCTGGCTCTTGTTTTCCCTCACAAGAGTCTGCCAAAAGAGGAGGAGGCCTTAAAACGCTGCCTGGTGGGAACTGTGCCAGCTACAGCTGCAGGAAATCTATAATTGACCTGGTCCTGTGTTGTAACGGAGATGTTTTACTGGCTATTTCAGGTACTCCCATGATGGGATGTGGGAAGTCACTGGCAAGCCACATCATCTGTAATTCTTCAGAAGTCTCCTTGATAAGATTTATTAATAGTACTTAAAAACAGGAAAATTAGCAAAGCACTTGGCTAATACAGGTAATATTCTGTAGAGATAAGATAAAACCTGCTGTCAGACAGGTTTGGAAGCCAGCAGTGAGTAAGGCATACTTGGTGGCAGTTTTGGGTAGGATTTAGCAGAAGGGTGCTGGAAGGGTGACGCACGCGATGTGTAACATTGCAAAACTCCCCGCCAGCCCCTTAGCGTGCAGCCAGGGGAAAAGCTGGAACCAGACCAGTGCTCTGACCTGACTGGTGTGGTGTCTTCTGCCACGGCTTCGCTCTGCAAAACTGTCCTAGGATTTCAGTAGAACTATGATACAAAGTTAGTCTGGAAAAGCCCAAGATTAACTCGCTGTACATTCAGATTTGCTTTACAAGTATTCACTCCTATGGTCCGTTTGGATAGAAAGGTTAAAGTTGACATTGGACTTCTCTTTCCTTCCAGTCAGATAAAGGTCAGCAAATGCCCAATGGAAACGACTACCTAAAATACATTGTCATTTATCATCAGGTTAGAAAGAAATACAAGTTAATGCATGAATATGCAATGACTGAACTCGCCCTTTTGAAAGAAAAGCTGACTGTCTGTTATTGGAACTCCTCGCTTATAAGCTGCAGGATAACGGTTTCCTGGGCATCATAGTAAACAACTTATAGAAAATCCATCTTTGAAGTAGGATTCCTATTTGGTGTTTCTTTTATTCTATTTAATTATTCTATAGATGCACAAACGAGAATGGAAATCTGTTTCTGAGTGCTTTATTAATCTCCTGATTTCTGCAGTGGTGAGAGTTACTCTTCCACGCCATGACAGTACTTAGCACTGAGCCAACAGTGAGTTCTTGAAATAAAGTAAATCTTTTACACAGATCATCTGCCTTAATTTAAAGATACCAACTGATGAGGGACGTGCTGCTTTTATTTACCACCATGCTTCAATTGTTAGAAGTGTGAATTAACAAATAGTGTGTAATTGTGTACTTTCAGCATTCATCCATTGATACTGGTATCTATTTAACTGTATTCTACAGGGATAGCTTCCTATTTTCAGTATTTTTTCTTATGTCTGTTCCTTGAACCAGAGATGAGACCTTACTGGTAATTTTTTTCTCTGATAGGTTTTATGCTACTACACAGTCATATTCATTTGGATGCTAAATTAATCCTTCCTAATAGAAATGGAAAATAGAAGTTTGACACTGATTGCTGATGTAATTCCCTCCAGAGTTCCCAGATTGCCTTGTTGCATATAGACTGTCATATCTGGTAAAGAGCAAGATGCAGACGTCATTGGTGTAAAATCGTATGTTTTCATGCAGGCTTCCTGGCAGCGGTGAAAAAGGAGGCAGTTAGGAAAACATAAGAATTAATTGTGTTTGTCTTTCTGCAGGGCCTGCACTCAAATTGCATTACAATTCCTTTTAAAAGTATCCTCGCATAATCTGTTTTCAAAAATGCTGCATCGTTAAATATATTTTTTATAGATTGTATCACGCAGGTCTTTTGGCCTGGCTAATTCTTCCATAGCGTAGATGGATGTTCTTGTGGTTAAAGCAGCACCTACAAACTCCCCATTTCATTCCAGGTTGCTCAGCTTCTGCCCGTGGAGGCTGGAGCCCGGGGAGCAGCCCGTGTGGCCACCGGCACTTGTCGTCCAACAGCAGGGCCTGTAACGATAGGAAAAGGGGTACTGGTTTGAAACTGAAACACAGGAGATTTAGACTAGATATAAGGAAGAAATTTTTTGCATTGAGGGTGGTGAAGCTCTGGAACAGGTTGCCCAAAGACATGGTAGATGCCCGATGCCTGGAAATATTCAAGGTCAGGTTGGACAGGGCTCTGAGCAACCTGATCTGGTTGGAGATGTCCCTGCCTGTTACAGGAGAGTTGGACTAGATGGCCTTTAAAGGTCTCTTCCAGCCCAAACTGTTAAATGATTCTATGAACAGGTCCCTGGCCATGCCACACCAAAGAACTAAACTTGGTAGTACTTTTGGTCCTCTACTCAGATTTCATAGATTTCTCCACACTTCTGGTGCTGAGGTTGAACAGCTGCTTTGGTGATGGAAGAGCTTCCACACTTTCCAAAGATATGGGAGGGGTAATCACCTTTCTGTAGCTGCAATTGCTTATCTGCAAAAAAGCCTGGGAGGCTTCACCATTCATTAACTGCCTTCTAGGGAGGAATTGCTGGAGGAGTGAAAGCATTAAATATTCTTATGATCATTATTAGAGCTTGTCAAACCCAGTTTTTACCAAAAGTTTCTTTGCAGAGCTCACTGCATGACGGGTCCTTTTCTGCCTAATACCTTCATGGTGTGCAGCCTGTGCTGTGCCTGTCCCTGGTAGGATTCCTGTTCGATACTTCTGGATGGTCTCTAAATAGACTGTTTTTCAGAGATTTTGTGAGATATCGCTGAGCTCTTAATAATTCTGTATATTTGCAATTCATTTTATTCTCTCTGTCACACACACTTATTTTTTCAGGTACTCCTTAGGGATTTTGCATGAAATATAATGAAAGAAACCAGTATTAATCTCTGACCTGCACAGTAGAAGTTGTAAAATTTGAATGTACTTATACATCTTGCATGAGCCAAGGCAAAGGACAGATGAATTATTTTTTGCCTTTATAAAGGGCTTTGGCATATTTGAATGGGACAAAAAGGACAAGCATGTGAGTTCTTGTCAAACTACAAACATCACACTTCCCTAGTTTTTCTTGGATTTTTGTGTAGTAGGACAGTTAAAATGTAAGGCCAAGACTTTAAAATGTCATCTAACTTTTATCACTAGGTTCAGAATCAAATATTTGTTTTTATGAAATTCAGAAACTTTCTTTTGCTGAAATGAAGCTTAAGAAGGGTAAAGTTTTGTCCTTCAGGCTGCCTGAGGACTTAGCAGGCAAAATCTCGTTAAGCTGAATTAATTTTTTTTCTTTGTAAATCTCTCCAGTATCTCTTGCAAGAATGAGTTTCTCATCTTTCCTCTCTCCTCACCTCCACCCTCGTTCTGCTCAGTGCAGTAGCTGAGTAGCCAGGAACACTGTGCCGCAGACCCACAGCTTTATTTCTAACCTTACATGTATGTGTAGGGAGTGTCAGTGTGAGATGTTTTATCAGAAGGCAAAACCTTTCTCAAAGCAAGTCGATGTGTCTGTGTACCAGGTACGGGAAGTTAGGAACAGGTCACCTAAAGCCACTTGCCCTGTGGTGGTGAAGAAATAGAAATTACATTCTCTGAGTCCAAAGTGGCCTTCTTCAAGGCCCAAAATCTGGGGCTATCAGCCTAGGTTGCCCTCAGATGTCCCCTGTCAACAGAGGCTGGGCTGCCCCAGTACACACGGGTTCTGGCAGCCTCCAGGAGCTGCTGGCTCGCCCAAAGACCTGTGGTTGAGGCAGGGGCATGCTTGGCTTTGTCCTTCCCTCAGCACTCGCCATTAAACTTTGGAAAACTTATTCCACAGTCCGAGAAAGCAATAAAACTCAGGAGCCGCTCCTCTGCCCCAAAGGGTTTCATGCCCTTTTAACCAACTCTTTGAATTAACTAGTGTTACGACCACTTGAAGTCAAGGAAGAGATATTATTTGTATGCTTGTGTTTAGGAATGTGGCCAACTACACCATCGCTGTCACCTTTATCACTGTTTTTTAAAAAAATCAGAATACTGCTGCAGACCCAAATCAACTTCAAATAGGTGGCAGGAGACAGTCTTCTCCTCCCAAATCACTTTTTAAGCAGACTGTGCTGGCTTTCATGCCTGGACAACATATAAGTAAATTGTCAGTACTCTGTGTATTTTGTTAAGCAAATTGATTTGATGTTTTTTAAACAGACTCCCGTAAGCTGGCTGTACCTTGTAACTTTAGTCACTGCACACCTGTCCTCTGCACAGCTCCACCTGTACCTCCCAGCAGCTCTCCCAGCTGAAGGGGACAAGGGGACAGGAGGGAAGCCGGAGCAGATATGCTGTGTCCATCGCCACTGGTTGCTTTGTTGATCAGCAGCCTTTCAGGAAGAGCTATGCAAAACAGAGGACTGCAGCACACACACATTATATTATATGGAAATATTATAAGGCTGTTTTCTTTCAGCAGAGAAGAATAATAAAAATGTGATGAAGTCAGCAAGATGCCAGTATTAACCCCAAGAAGAAATGAGAGGTGATGAGATAGGGATGGTTCATAACTAAACAAAAGCGGTGGGAGGGGAACACACCCAGAATTAATCAATGTGTTAAAATACCCTGAGTTCAGCCTCTAGTTAGCCTTACAGCCTCACAGGTTCTGGCCCCGTGCGGCTCCTCTCTCTCCTGACTGTATTAGACACTTCAGAGGATTATGCCTGAAAATGGAAAGCAAATCCTTCACAGTTATGACATTTTACTTTGCAGTGGAGAGTGTTGACCATTCAAAAGTATTTTCAGAGCATCAAGAAGGAAGATGTTTGCTCTTGGAAACTTGGTGAGGTCTATAAGAAGCTCAGCACCTTGCAAGTACTTGCTGGTTTTCATGTTCAGAGTAGTCTTGGGTTTATGTAAAAACGAACGGTGAAGCCAAAAGTTTTCTCTGCAGTGATTCGACTATAACTAAAAATAATACAGCTCTATCATCAAAAGAAAATTGCTGCTGAAAATGCAGAAACCCACATTATAAATGAAGGTTTTCCCCTGTTTGTTAAAGTCAGTAGCTGGGTTGAGTTTTAGCCAGTTCAGTTCAAGCCTTGAAACTGCCCAGCCAAACCAAAAGTAATTGAGAAACAAGAACTATTTCTTCCACCCCAGCAGATAACCTGATTTAGTCATTAGTCGATCTGTAACATGTTTCTTCTAGTGAGAGCATCAGTGAAACTGTGACAGTGGTCCTGGCAACTCCTGAGCTCTCATCAGTTAGTGCTGATGTTTGTTAGCTCACCTTCTGAGCAGTGAGTTTGGTTTCTGCATGTTGGAAGCATGCTCTTGTGCTGAACTCTGTTTCCAGTGAGTAACTAGGAGAAAGGTATTTTAAAAGGCATTTTCTTGCTATATATAGCACAGGTCGTTAGTCCAGTATTATATTGCCAAAGTTGGTTAATACTGATTACATCAGAGGAAGGTTGAAGTATTCTCATAACAGACAATGATGGAATAAACCTAATCATAGTCAAAATGACTTTATAAACTTCCTATGCACTAATGACTGGCTCATGTCTTGAATTGTGAGGTTTGTGCCTTGCAACAGAATGTAGCAAGCTAATATAACGTTTATTTTTTTTTGCCTGTAAATTTCTTGTAAACATGACGACTAACAGAAAGTTTAGATGTGTACCATGTGTGATAGATTTATATCCCATTTATACCAAGCGCCAGGCTCTGGATTCAATCGATACGGTCTCTGTTAGAAGAAGCGCACGCAGGACTGGCGCTGGGGGTGATCACAGAGGTGCGGCGTGGTTCTGTGCACAGTTATTTCACTGCTTCTTCCCAGTATAGAAACATGACCCACAGCGCGGCATTTGCCAGCGTGCTCAGTGCTGCTGGAAAAGGTGGGTATGGCAGCGGCTACTCTGCTTGTCAAAGAGCAGTGGCTTTTGTTTATTTTTGTGGAAGCAGAGGCATCCAGCTGCAGGCATGTTGCCACAGATGAGGTGGAAACAATTTCATTTCCTGACCATGTATCAGGTTTCTAAATAGACACAGCTTTTTTTTTTTTTTTTCCTTGGGGCTTAGCCTCCAATTTCAGTTAAAACGCATAATTCTGTCATTCTAATTGGAAGCACTTTTAATTGTATTCTGTAGTGGCCCTGGTCCCTGCTGCTAAATGGCAGATACCATCATATTTTCCAGAGCTGAAAAAGGGATTGATGGTGTAAAGTATTGCCCCCAATGAAATGACTCTCTGAAGACACCTGATGGGTTTCCTCATCAGAACCCGAGATTTGATCTCCAGTTGAATAGCAGAGCTGGTTTCAATCATGTTTGATACCAGTGCTAAAACATAAAGCCAAGCATCCTAGTTTGTTTCGTGTCCTGGTGGGGCAGGGGGCTGTGCCGGTGCACGTCCTGGTGTGTGCCACACAACCAACCGTACATGTCCAGCGCCATCTCTTCACTGGGGAGGTTGTGGCACGTGGTGCTGTCACAGCCCTGCTGCTGTGCCAGGGCCTGCCTTCCCCTGTGCTGTTTGCAGTGTCTTTTTTTTTAAGGATAACTGATTTAATGAGTCCCAGTAGCATTGCAGAATCTATATGGGATTATTTTTACACTCTGTATTTACTGGGTTTGTTATTTTATATGATGCATGTTACAGTAAAGGCGCCAAGATGCAGTAGCTCATTGCACCGCGATACGCTGTGTGCCGTGATGTGCAAACTTGTCCTGGTGGAGTAAGATGGGAAGGCAGCAACAGCGTGATCTGTCATGCGGGAGAGGCCTCGGACTTGAAGAGCTGTTTTTACTGCCATTACACTTGCATTTAACAAATTCTCAGTTAGCAGAACGAAGTGCTCAGCTCTGCAGAGACATGGTGATGCTGTAGGAGACCGGTGCAGGCTTCAGCTCCCCAGTGGTGGGGCTGGAGGGAGGTCTCAGACCTTTTGCCCAGGTCAGGGACGCTGTGAGAATTCCCTGCAAACAAGCAGTGCTTACCCTGGCCGTGAATCTGACCCTTTTATGAATAATCTAGGGAAAGGGGTCAGGATTGTGTTAATTGCATCTTGCAGGGGTATAAAAAAGGTCCTTGCTTTTCCCTTAGCAGGTCTGTAATACAATAACTCTCGCTGTTGGCAGGGGTGCTGCAGGAACTGAATTATGACTGGAAATTAGATATGCATAGCCTGGCCAAACGATCATTAAGGGAGATACGGTAATCAGCTGCCAGTGTTTAAGGGCTGTAAACACCAAGAAGAGAAAGATGGTTTATTTGGGTGGTCTACAGAGTTGTAAGTAGGAGAAAAGGTATAAAACTAAGCAAACGAAAATGAAGGTATCAAGGAAAAAAAATCTTAATGTCAAGTGCTCTCAGCCCAGGAGACCTAACGCTCAAGTCATGTAAAATGGGACTGAACGTAACAAAAGAGAGTATATTTTAAGCTGAAAGTGAACTTGAACGCTTTAATATATCTCTTTCACCTCTTATTTCCCTAGCCTTGTGTTTCATTAGCATTTTTCATACTTTTTTTCTCAACATGTGGTTTTTATTTGGCTTCTGAAGATGACAGCGCTTGAAGAGATGTGTTATTGTAGAGGTAGCACAAACACTACTCCAATTATGATTTTGCCGTTGTTGCCATGGAGAAGTTTAAATCTATTTTAGGCAAAGGACTGATTATAACTGGAACTAAGGGCAGGAGGTAACTGTAGCTTGGAAAGGTGAAAAACCATCACCACTGATACCTGAAGTCAGCCTGGCGCGGTACAAGTTTCACAGCTCCCAAATTGCCAACATCTCAGTGTGGTTCCCTGCAGCTCTCACCTTGTGTTTCTTGAGTTTGATACCTCCCTCTGGTGCCTGGTGCCCGCTCTTCCCACGTGCTGTAAGCTCCTTAGGCTCTTTTGGACACGTATTTCTGGTTAGTCCCTTCTACTTCAAATGTTCTCAAAGATTATCTAAGTTCCCCATGGCCTTTGCTCCCCAGTCACTTACTATCCTTGTGTTTGCTTTGTTCTGCACTTCAAATGAGGCATGTCCCCATTAAGACAGAGGTCAGGAAAATCTGGAGACTGTAGCTAATGAATTGATGTCCTCATTTGCATAATTGATGGTTATACATTTCCTCAGTGACATGGTTTGCTGTGATACTTAAAGCTATTTTTGTTTTTGACTTCTCTGCCCTGCTGTTCCCTGCCCTCTACATTGAAGGTACAGTACATGTCAGTGAAAAAAATAACCCCAAAGCCCAAATTTTACAAGTTCAAATTGAATGCTTTAATCCTTTAATGCATTTCTGTTCACTGGCTTATTTACAGTGGCTCAGCTCTAAATCTTTCATGGGTATTAGAGCAAGGGGAGTCAGTGTTTATCACGTGTGTGTGCTTGGGGCTAGAGTAGAGGGGAAAGAAAATATAGGAGGGAGAAGAGAAATAGATTAAAAATGAGAGTGGAAATCAGTTATTTTGTATATTCCTTGGGGTTTTATATTTAATACACATCTCTTTCCCTTCGTTTCTTTGTGTTCTGGAGTCTAAGCCCTTGGCAGAGGTGGTGTCCATGGCCTGTGTGCAGTGCCCTGGGCAATGGGTCCGTTGGCTCATCTTGCTGGAATTGCTCTGACAGAGTTCCCTGTGATACAGAATTTTAATGACTCTTTTATAGAGCTCTCCATTACCTGTGAGGGCAGCTCCGAGCTTCGCACCTGGGCACAGAGGGAGCAGAAGGTGCTGGACCCAGGGCCTTCTCATGAGCTTTCGAAGCTGGGCTATTCCCATATGCCTAGTATTTTCCTGGTTTGTTTTTGGGGTAGGTTTTTTGGCCAAATCTGATCAGATGCCACGGCCAGCTCTTCGTGAGGGTAATAAAAGGTCAGGATAACCTTGATGAAAGCAATGTAATGGATTGTGCATGACATGTAACATGTGCTATGCGAAGATGAGTATAATGGAGAACAGAAAGGTGAGGGGTGCTGCTGGCTGGGGAGCAGCATGTGTCCCCCGTTTGCTGGACAGGCAGGGCACCTGCAGGCAGCTCCGACTGGCATCTGCTCACTGCACCCCTGATCCAGAGAAATCCTCCTGCTGGCCCTCGGCATCTGGCTGTACGTTACCTCCTTTCCCTTAGGATAGGTACTTTAAGGCACCAGAAACAATTACACTTCGAAGGGAACTGAAATGGTTTCTCAGCATGAAGTTTGTTACAAGACTCACGTGAAGGTCCTGTAGAGACTGCGAGTAGAGTCAATGGAGTGTCTGATGAGATGGGCCCTCACGTCCTTATTGCCCTTATTGCAATATGAGAAGAAATTTCTGGGTCCTGAAGAACATTTTAGTTTTATATAAAACTGATCTTGTGGTTCCTTTTACTGCTCACTTCTTAGCAAGTTTAATTATTAAATTCTTGAAAATCCTTGCTTACACTTCAAATGTTTACACTTCAAATATAATTCCATTTTTCAACAAGAATATATTGTAAACTATATATTGTCCCATGGTGGTGGCCCAGAAGTGGTGGCAGTTGGAAGTTGGCTAAAAATTCCTGTCTTTTTTAATAGTTTGGAAAAAATCTTCAAAGCCGGGACTTGGTTTGTTAGTGCCCCCGAGAAAAGCATTTGGCTCAAATCTATCAGCCCTTTGGCTTCTTCCTGCATTTCCTTTCCCCTCTCCCGTGCTTTGCTCAGACATATTATTTTGATTTAACCATAAAGCATGAAAAACTTTCCAAAAGGGAAGGAGCTGGGTCACGTCAAGTCGGCTGTCAGGTGTGTGGCACGGCGAGGTCTGTTTCAGTGAATAAATTGGGAGCAGCGAGCCAAGACAAACCTGCCGCGTCAGCCCGTGGAAGCCCCTCTGCTCGCTGTCCTGCGCGGGGCTCGGCGGGGAGCGGACCCCCCCGGCTTCGGGCACCGGCCCCTCCGCGATGCTCTACCGCCCTCTGCCGCCCGCCTCTGCCGCGGGGCTCCGCCGGCTCCGCTCCGCCGGGAGCTCCGCTCCGCCGGGTCCCTCCCGGTCTCGCGGCCTCCGGTGCCCGCCCGGCGGGGATCGGACCGGCAGCGCTGAGGGAACACCGCCCGCCCCCAGTCCCAGGCAGGTATTTACACACCGCAGGCCGTTTCAGACGGAAGAGCTTGGTAAGACCACCTGATCCCCAATAAGAATTCAATTAAGATTTTAATAAAACCCTTGCAGAGAGCTGGGTCAGGAAGAGGCCCCCTGAAAAAGAGCCGAGCACAGCAAGTTTGTGCTGCGAGCTGCGTTGTGATGCGCGCTGTTCAGCGTCTGTGGCTTTCCTCCCTTCATCTCCAGCCAAGCCACTGTCTCCAACTGTCTCAGACGATTGCTGAGTCTCCTAAAGGCCCAGTACATAAGAGGCTCCGAGGAGAGTTCATGCAACATTTCTCTCACCACTGGTTTCTCCCCCAATGTCGTCTCCATCTCTCTCAAAAATCCAAAGGCATCTTAACGTCTTTCTGTCAGCAACAGCAATAAATGCTTTAACACAAGTATCTCCTGTCTGGGGATTTTCTGCCATCCTGGCTGTCCACATTCAGTTTTCCTATCATATGTTTGCCTCTTCTCAAAGAGCAAATGAGCGCTTTTCCTGATTTGACTTTATCTGCTTTACAAAAGTGCAGGGTTGGGTGGTGGCTGTAAAGTACTTTGTTTCCAGGCACAGATTATTTAAATTCAGAGTTAAGAAGCGAGAGTCAGAACTGGTTAATGTTCATCCACGTGTACCTACAGACAGGGACCTCTTACTCCCTTTCCAGTAAAAATACCAGCCCTGGGTAAGCTGAAAGGCGTGAGCACCACGTGGGGTGGCTGCTTCCATCGCCAGGACACACAGACTTTTGTTTGCCTGTTAGTCAAGGCATAATCTGGAAAAAGCACACGCTGTGGAGGAGTAGGTGATTAATGCCTGTGAAATCCTGGCCCGGGGAAGAGCCAGCCCTGCCAGACGTGATAATGTTGTCCTCTGACAAATGGTCTAGCTTGGCCTTCTTCAGATAACGATGTAGTTTTGTGCGTTAGCTTCAGATATTGATCCCACCAGGGAAGGGTTCCCTGTCGTACAGCCATCCATCCCACCTCCTCACTGCTGGGCTGTCAGAGCCAAAGGGCTTTGGCTGTACTTCTTCCTTTCATTGGCACTTCTGCATAAGCTAACAATTACAAATATGCATTTCCATTTATCTCGCACCTTTCAGCTGGAAGTCTAAGCGCTTTACCCGTATGAATCAAGCATTGCGACACAACAGCGAGATACCGGGGAGTACACAGGATCACCCAGTCGGCGCGTTGCTGTAACACAGCTGGTTCTTGTAACGTGGCAGATACTTAGGAGAATTCAACAATATCTAAACAGAAAGTTTGGACCAGCTGTTTTCAAACTTATTTGAGTTGTCAATCCATAAAGTAGTCTGCTAGAGGTGTGGGCCCCGATACAGGGGACTCGGGTACAGTGATGACAGGCTTGTTTTTCTGAGGTGCACGGACTCCATCACCTTTGGCAATGCGTCTAGCAGAAGTCCTCAGCTTCTCATCCCAGCCCACGCAACTCACTGCCCTTGCAGTGGCCCTGATATAACTGTATTTTGAGCCAGACTGTCTACTCGATCAACTGGATCTGCATTTTTGTACAATGTCAAGCCTTTGTTTTTTTAAAAGAAAAACACTTCAAACAGTACCAGCAGCTCCAGGTTCTCGAGACCTGGCTCCCCAGGGCTCTCTGGCCATCCTGAGGATGGGCAGCAACTGCAGCCCAGCTGCTTTCGCAGGTCAAGGCCAAGGTTCAGCTGGCAGAGCTTTCCCAGGAGCTGCTCTGTGGCAGAACTAACTTACCTCGTGTACATGTAAAGCCACGCAGTAAAGGTGCTCAGGTACTGCTGTCATCTTACAACTTGTGTAATCTTATGTCAGCTTTTAAAGGCATCCGTGTTCGTGTTTCATCCCAAAAACCTGTGGGTACAGCAGCACAGTAGAGGCACGTTAGCTCAGTTCTTAAGCACGCTTTTCTTAAACAAGCACATCCCCAGAAATGCCCGCAGTGCTCACTTGCTGCCTGGCATTGCTCTTGTATAATCAGTCATGTCAGGTCTACTGTAAGACACTATAAAAATGAAACTTCTCCTGCGAGCACTGAATTCTGGTAATTTCCAAGTCATGTGATTTGTTTCTGTAGTTGAGGTCCTGTTTCCATGCCACAACACCCTTACATGTCAGTTATGCAGGACTGGGCACTGAAGATGGGCATCATGTCATCTAGGTTAAGGTGGATACATCTAAAAGTGATTCATTCTTAGAGATGAGTCACTCCTTAACTGTGCTCATTCCTCTCCACTGATAGTAAAGAAGGGCTGGGTAAATAGCTCAGAGAGAGACATCTACACTGCAGCTCTACAAAACACCTGAAACACTCTGACCTATGACTTTGTAACTTCCTGAGAGAGGATGCTGAGCTCATGGGCCATTTGGATGAGCAGAAACCCGCTCTTAAAACTAACCTTTTACATTTTAATATGGTATTTACCACTTGTGCAGCAATCCCAAATCCAGACTGTTGGCTAGGCAGTATCTCAGGATGCCTAAATCCCACAGTTGGTGTTTTCTGTCTTTATCTGTATGTAGCAGAACCACCACTCAGCTAACGAGCCTGCCAGGAGGATTTTGGAAAAGGGTGCTCACAGGCCGCGCTTAAAATGTGTTGGCAACACTGTGCGTGTGGGCAGTTCACATAGCCCACAGCTTAATTTCAGCTGTAACCGCTACTGCTATTAGATTCTCATTATGCGCTGGTGTTTGCGTGCGTGTGGAACAGAGGTTGTACCATTTAATTATATCTACAGCAGTGGAAAAGTTCCATCATGTCTATAACTACCAGCCTAATTTGAAAGCCTCTTTGCTGAAGAGCAGGTAATCCCACCCTTGCCCCTCCTGCTTTTAGGAGTGCACGAAAGCATCGAGTTGTTTTAGGGAATTTCAACATGCAGCATAAAGGCTTGAGAGCTGAATCTGCCCTGAAAATAAAAAATGATAGTGTGACACAAATTGAATTGTACCACTGCATCTTTTAATTTGTGGGAGACTGAAGACGAAGGTGAAGATTGTACGTGGTGCAGACTAGCAAAGAGCTGTTGAGTTGTCTGACTCACTACAGGCTTCGTGCATTTGAAAAATCAGTGTTCAAAACACCTGAGCAATAAATACATGGTGCCTTTAATATCTTGTCTGCTCAGATGGCTCCCCGCACCCCCAAAATTCAGGCTGGCTTATTCTCAAGCCTCAGTCTACACCTAAATGTTTCTCAAAGAGGAGTAGCAATTTGTCAGTTTTCCTTGCGTTCAGGTAGGACTGTATGTATCGAACAAAGTACCCCAGTCATTTCTAAGCCAAAACCTCCTGAATTCCTTCTCTGGCTTTAAGGCATTCAGCCTGTCCTCATGCCTCAGCATGTAGTTACAGGATACTTCTGCCGTGAGGAAATGCTGATTTCAGAAGCCCCTGCTGTCTCTTGCCCCAAACTGCAGTCCCTCCCTGCTCTTGTGAAATAATTTGAGTTTAAAGTAACTATACAAAAAGAAATAATTTCAGTGATCCGGCTTGCAACGTGGGCAGCAAGCAGTGTGACAGAGGGGCAGCAGGCTGGGGCTGAAAGCACAGAATGGAGGATTTTAAGTAGTTTTGTCACCAAAGCAAGTATATTGCAATACCCTTGCTTTTCTGCCCTGGGAAACACAACTACAGTAGCTACTATCCTGATTAGGTGTCCTCTCAAGTGTTATATATGTGTAGGCACTGCCTGCAAAGCCATCAGCAATGTTTAAATTTGTTACCTTGGAGCCTCACCTAGAAGAAATATCGAGAGCATGGTGACTGTAAAGGAGCATGGAATGGGAGCTGTGCCTTGCAAGGTGTGATTCCAGGAGACAGCATGTCACAGAGGCAGTTCATTGTTAACGTCATCTTCTAATTCTCTTTTTTTCTTTTAGTGTGGAAACAGTGAATGATGGGCAGTTTCATAGTGTGGAACTTGTGATGCTGAATCAAACTCTGAACCTGGTGGTGGACAAGGGGGCTCCCAAGAGTCTAGGAAAACTCCAGAAGCAGTCTTCTGCCAGCCTCAACACCCCTCTCTACATTGGAGGTACAGCGAGTTGCTCTGGTCTTTGAAGATTTTAACAAGTCTTCTCAGAAGCAAATCATCTTCCATCCTATGGAGAGGACTCTCCGGGCAGCGGATAAACTAGCAGTTTGCCTTTCCCCTCTGCCAGAGGTTGCTTCCCTGGACAGAGAGCCCGGAAACCACACCTCTGCTGTTCTGCTTCACACTCCACAGCCCACTAGCAGCCCGCCGCAGGGCCAGCAGGGGCTTGCACACCAGACCAGGGGCGTTAACCTCCGCACAGCACAGGCAGTTTCTGTGTTACGCAGCCGTGGCAATAGCAAACACTTTGTCATTTCTAAAGCTTTCAGTACTGGCTGGCACCAAAATGTCGTGGTTGAAGAATACAATGGAAGTATCACAAACAGTCACTGCAAAAAAGCAAACCAATAGTCAATAGGTTTAAGTACACCATAAATGAGCTGTATTTCTGGTGGAAATCTTACAGAGGTCTAAAAATTGGGAGGCAAAAAAAGATTAACAAATCCAAGCCATATTAATGCACAAGCTAAGAACTTCTTGGCTAATAGTTTTCTCATTGGAAACTGAAGCCAGAGCTTCAGTATTAGAAAGATACAAGAACTGACCAAACTTCAGTTAAGAAGTTTTTTTTTCCCCCATTCAGTACGGGATTTTGGGGCAAGGAGGTGCCAAGTGGGGTGGGGAGCAGATGCCCAGAATAATGAGTATCCCACTGATTAAGTGTCTGGGTATGAGAGACAGAACAAAGGCTGTGCTCTGCCCAATTGATTTGTTTTGGCCAGACCTCCCCCAGCTCTATTCTCGACCGAATGTTGAAATCTTTCCCTTTCGGTGACACGGAGTTCTTGAATCTTTAGTCAGCCTATTCTAAATACAAAAGTCAGCAGAACAGTAATAGACGCAGAAAGTCTTTGGGCTTTTCCTAACCAGATCATTGAAGCCAATAGTAGAAATTCTTACCAATTCCACTTGGTGCTGGTCAAGCCTTTTGTAAATAATTCCCTTTAATAACAGTTTTCTAAAAGAACCCTGAATATTGCCCTTGTAAATCAGCAAACTGGCTTATCTTGCTTTATACAGAGCTGAACTTTTATAATTGGCTCCTGCCAAGAATGTCACAGGCTATTAAAGAGCATTATGCATCAAAGATAATCTGCTGGTGAGGCCATCACGATTTCTCCCTCTAGCATGGCATAAAAGATACCAACCCCACAGCGATTTATACACAGGGAACTTGGGAAGTAATCACATGGAAAAGTTTTGTTAATGGATAAGCACTGTGGATCAATACTAATTTTCAAAAGGTACCTACAAAAATGCACTCACAGGACAAATCTGAGACCTGAAATGAAGGACTATTGGATCCCAGAAGCCATGAGCTCAGTGAAGACTTATTTTATTGCCCATTAAAATTCTTGCCTCTTTCTAAACCCTCGCTGTTCTGCACGTGCCACCTCTCTGCATGTAGCATTCCCATGGATGCCAGCTGCCCTTCCACTTCAGGCTGTTTAGCTAAAGTAATTGATTAAATTACCCCAGAGCGATTGTTCTAAACCTACACCGAGCTTTAAGACAGACCTGAGCCTTCACGTGCCCAGAATTTTCTCCATCTCTCCGAGTACGTCACCTGGTCTCGCAACTTGCCTCCTAACGCATGGTTAAACAAAGGTGCTGGTTTTGTTTTGAGACCATCTTTAACAGTGGAGTTACTTAATGGTAGCCAATTCAGAGGCCTTATGCAGTTCAAATTGCAAGCACTTGCCTATGCTAATGCAGCCGCACAGGCCAAGCAGATGTCGTTGCGGAGGGTGTAATATAGCATCCAAAAGAATCTGCTGGCCATCTGAGCACATGATCTCTTCCAAGTGCTTGAACAAGATGGAGGGTACTCGCCACAAAGACTTGGCCTGGTCTTCTGAAGTGCTGCTCGCTGCGCTGGGTTCAATGGGGTGCACTCTTACCACTCCCCATACTCAATGATCGAGTAATGCCCAACTCCCTGGCTGTGTCCCAGAGGTGGTAGCTATCTGCTGGCGAGTAAAGACAGTCTTAAGCCTTTCAGAAGGATAATTGCTATTAAACTACAGACAGAAGGAGCATTATCTAAGGACAAGAACACATGGCCATCAGCCAAAAAAAAAATGGGCTTTTTTTTTTCTTTTTTGTCATATACTTCTTATGTAAGCTTGGACAAATGATTTTATTTTTGTTTCTTTCCATTTCCAGAATGAGGACAATGAGACTGTGCTACCTTACAAAGGTCCTATGCAAATTAATTCTTTAAGGATTATAAGGGGCTCTGACAAAAGAAACATTAGCAATTATAATTTATGTACCATCATTGTAACCGTGGGTAAACCTTTTCTTTTTGTTTTTATCTGAAGGGATCCCGACCTCTACTGGATTATCTTCGCTGCGCCAGGGTGCAGATAAGACACCAAATGGTTTTCATGGATGTATTCACGATGTCCGCATCAATAACGAGCTGCAGGATTTCAAGGATTTACCACAGCAGTCACTAGGAGTCCTTCCTGGCTGCAAATCCTGTAACATCTGCAAGCACGGTATTTGCCGGTCCCTAGAGAAAACAAGTGTGATTTGTGAATGTCACCCAGGCTGGACGGGCCCCCTGTGTGACCAGGAAATTGGAGACCCGTGTCTTAACCACAAGTAAGCTCAAGCGAATGCTGATGGGAGGGTGGAAGCTTTACAGCTAATGCATATTTCACGTTTCATCTTGTAAACCACATCTGACTATTTCTGGAGGTGCTGGGTTCCCACATGAAATTATTGGCAGTTGTGAGTCAGCATCCATGGCAACTCTCAATTTCCACTTCTTGTTCTGACGTTGCTCACTCTCCAAATTAGCCATTTGTCCTGGAGGAGCTATAAGGTGTTAATACTGCGTGTTGTACTTTCTGCCGTGACTCTGCACATTGGAATACACAAACTCCTGTTAATGGCTATGGGTTATCTCTGAGGCAGTGAGTGCCTGCACTCAGCCAGAGCAGAGCTACCTGCGAGTGGGAGGTACGCATTTTAGGGATATGCTCACAGCAGCATTGGACCCAGTATTCAGACTAACCTCCTGAAGCCCATTATGCACTCCACTGTGAACAGTTTTCAAATTTCCCAAACAGCTGACTTAAATATTACAGTCCAAATCAGCCCTTTAAAGTGTGAGTTTAAAGGATAACATGGCGTTGCATGCGAAGGGAGCATGAGTGTAAAGCATTCACAGTTCAAAGGCTCGATAACCACATCTCCATCAGAAATGCTGGATGAATGGCTTACTTATGGCAAGTAGACGAGGAAGCAGTCCAGCGCAGAGCAGCAGGCTGCATAGCTCAGTGCTGGCTCATAAGCAGATGGAAGTACTTTTGTTTTAGAAGCTACTTTGGTTGCACTGTCTGTGGAAGGGACTTTCCACCAGCACATACTTTTGACAGGTAAATTGAGACAGTGAAAAATCACTCTCTTCAGGGCAAGAAATTTTACTTGGCAGAGGTACTGTTTTAAACTTGCTTCTGTGTCTAATTCTGCAAAGTACTGAACCCTGGAAGGTGTTGAGAAGCACCTGACAGTTTACAGGCCAAAGCTACATAGACCCAAGTGAAGGAACACTCAGAGGCCCAAATGTTTCCTTGAATTTCCAACATCAACATGAAGCTGTTGTGGTTGGACAGAGGAAAATAGGGGTGTTCCAGATGTTTACATGATGAGGGATTGTTTCTCTCATAAACTAAGGAGGGTGATGCAATCCTGACCGTAGGCTCCTTGCTAAGGAAAGTAGTTGTGTATATTTTTAATGCTCACAGACCATCCTACCTTTCATTAAATCACTTCAGCCCTTTGGAATTGTGTCCTTAAAGCGAAGCCCTATGTGTCCAGGGGGGTAGTGCCCTGCTGCCAGGTGTCTGCTCCAACACTCACAGATTAGTCTGAGTGAAGAAATGCAATCGTAAAGAACAGGTAGTAGATGATAACAAGAGTTAGTGTCCAAGCACGTCTTTGGTTATTGGGGCAGAAAATACCAGTTTATATAGACTGTGACTCCCTTTATTACAGTATTTTGCATGTCTTGACCTGAATGAAAAGCTTTTTAGTTCAAAGCTATTTAGTTATTTGCGCTTTTTAGTTAAAAGCTTAAAAATTAAATGTTTAAGCTTTCAACATAAATTTTAAGGTACCAGAAACAAAATAAATAAGAGAGAGACATGGGCTTATGTCAAGTAGGACCTGATATAGCAAAGGTTTATAAGGCCTGAGCAGTTTGTCCTTGGCTGGACAGTGTTGCTTTCTTCCCTGTCCTCAGCCCATTCCAAGTCTATCCCTGTCCCAGAAGTGGGGATGGTGTCAGAAAACCTCTTAAGGATCAATGCCCCTCCCTGTGATATTCCTCAGAAATACCAAAGCTCGCTGCAAACCACATGAGCCAGGGAACCCTTCAAATACAGCTGCCTGTGGATATGTCTGTGCATAGCTTTTCCACAAGCACCTTCATTTATCACGCCGTTTTTCATCACCTGATATTATTTGTAGAGTAATTCTGCTAAGGAAGCCTGGGCATGCAGCTTGGTTGTTGGCACTTAGTTCTACACGCTGATGCTGTAAATGTGAGCTGCCTTGTGTGGATGCCAAGCGTTGGTCCGTGCACATGGAGGAGCCTAATGTTTCTCAAAGAGATCACTTAGGATCACAAATTCTAAATGTATTCTCTGAATGCTATCCAGTATTCACTGAAAACTCACAGTTTCTTTAGAGTGTTTTGACGTTTAACTGCTGGTTTTGGATTAGTACCCTGGAATTAAATGGGCAGAAATGCCAAAACCAAACATCCCTGGGAAAAGGAACTTTCATGTCGAAGACAGGTCAGCTCTAAATGCTTCTCTTTCTCCAGGTGTCTGCACGGTAAGTGCATGGTGGCCAATGTTGCTTACACCTGTAAGTGCATGGAGGGCTACACAGGCATGTACTGTGACAAGAAGAACAATTCCTCAAATCCCTGCAGGATTTTGAAGTGCAACCATGGGCAGTGTAAAATTTCCGAGCATGGGGAACCCTACTGCGAATGCGATCCTCACTATAGTGGAGAACATTGTGACAGAGGTATGCTTGGCCGCAGGGCCCAGGACGCAGCTCTGCTGCATTTCTGGTCTACACCCTTGTTTTTACCTCTCTTCCATTTGATTCATATTTGGGGGTAAAAGGCAAATAGTAGAAGATAAAGCCAAGTCAGCCTCTGCAGAGCAATACAGGGAGGAGAAAAGAACCACACAGCAGCTAGGTAGTTACTATCCGAATATATGGGAAGGGGGACATCTGTAGCAAAGGGTTTTATTCTGTCTCCTACATCCTCAAGGTTTGCTGCTCCCACGATTCTGGTGGGACATTGAAAGGAGATGTTGTTGTGAGGTTTACCCTCAGCCAACAGTGATCAGTTAATTGCAGTGCTAGGAAAGGAGGTCTTGCCCTACACATCAAGAGCTTTTGTAGATGACATGAGCAGGAACTGGCAGGCAGGAGGCACTGCTCATCTGAAGTAGCAGTAAAGATTCTCATCTTGCTCCCTTTGATGCAGCTGGGTGGGTTTCCTGGGGAATCCCACAGGTCAGGCTGGACCTTCCTACTAGGGCTGGGGCCCAACTCCTCTACCCTGACCTGAAAGACTCACTGGAGACTCAGTGAGTTCTGTCTTCATCCCTTCTGCCTTCTTCTGTTCCTGCACAGAAGGAAGGAGCTGGCTTGTATTATTTTTATTTAGGTTGTGCCTTTCCTGTGAATGAACCACAGACTTTCCAAATTATCCACACACACAGGCTGCTGTAAAGTGGCTGCAGAACGGCACAGACATTTTCAGGTATCCCACATTGCTCCTGTCATGCGGAGCAGGATGACCTTTGATCCCGAGAAGCAGGCATAGTAAAACTCACCCATATTTTGCAGGAGTGTTGCAGGATTCAACACTCAGCATTCATTAAAGCACTTCCAGAACTGCTGATCAAAGCCAGCAGGCCTGCTTGGCCTCTGCCTTGTGCCGGATATTACACATTTGTGTAACACAAGCTCTGTTTTGATGGCAGGTACAAAGCAGTAAAAGATTAAGGTCCTGCTCATGCCATCTGTTTGCCTTGAATGTCATTACATGTACAGGGCTGTCTGCTGATGTTTGGGGAACGTCTGGCAAAACAGTTACCACGTTTGTTTTTTTTCCCTTTACATCTCTGTTGTCTTACCAGAGAATCTCTGCCAAGGAGAGATAATTCGAGAAGTAGTCCGTAAGCAGCAAGGCTACACATCGTGTGCCACTGCCTCCAAAGTACCCCGCCTGGAATGCCGTGGCGGCTGCAGCAATGGGCAGTGCTGCGTTCCTCTCCGGAGCAAAAGGCGGAAATACTTCTTCCAGTGCGTGGATGGATCCACTTTCACGGAAGAACTGGAGAGACATGCGGAATGCGGCTGCTCAAAATGCTTATAAGCCATTCTCCAGTCTCTTGCCACTTTAATCGACTCAGAAGCGCTATCAAAACGGGACCTATTTACTTGCAGAGTGAAGAAAAAGAAAAGAATTATTAAGTATATTGTAAAATAAACAAAAAATAGAACTTATTTTTATTATGGAAAGTGACTATTTTCATCTTTTATTATATAAAGTATCACACCGCTTTGGGTATATGTATCATATAGTGAGTTATTTTTACCATGAAACTTTTTTAACAGTTGTAAGAAAAAAAAGTTAAAAAGTTAAAAGTTAAAAAAATATATATAAAGAAAACATAGCCTAACAGAAGAAATGTGGGGGGTGACTTTATGTGTATGCACAATGAACAAATGTAAAGGTGTTCCAAGGACCTGCCACAGAACTGATATGGGCTGAAGAAACCTCCGAGGCTCTGGGTGGGTCTCCCGAGAGAGTGGATCCCCACGACCATCGCCTGCTCTGGCAACCAAGAAAGCCTCTCCCTGTGTCCCTTGCTCTGCCTAACACTGCTGACGCTGTTTTGTTCCTGTACAGTGGCTCCGCTTGCTGTTCTTGAACTGGTTCCCTATAGCACGTAGGCACTGCCATCGCTTGAGGCTAACTGCATTATTTGACTATTGTAATACTATAATACATTTTTTTGCTGTGTATGTTGTATTTATCTGTGTTCACATTATATTCTTCAGCAACTGTATCTATAGAGCACAGGCAGCTTTATCCAAAAGAAGGGGACGACGGGAAAGAAAGTGGGGAAATACATGTTGCTTTGGGAAATTTGGGGGCAAAATGTGAAGTAAGTGCTAAGTGATGCCTAATAAATGACATAGTACTTTTGTGTAAACTCCTCAGCTATGTTATTTCCCAAGTTTGTGCCTTCTTGCTCCCAGCCTTGAGCCCTTTTTTGTATATGAAATATAAGGAATGCACTGCTACATAGTTCGTCACGCCTTGACACTTTAACTTGCAAAGGTTGTAAAGAGGATGAAAATACTGCAGGTGCCAGAACATACCTGCAGCATAATGGCTTTTACTCCTGCTTCAGCCATGGGTGTAAGCTGGGCTGTAGCTGCTGTTCATCCTCGCCCTGGTACTGAGCAGTTGGCTAATTTTTCCACAGCTTTTTAAATGAGCAGAAGTTGCACTATATCCACATGAAGGTGTTCAGCCAACGTTTGTCCACCTTAGCAGCACTCTCTTCTCTGCACACGGAGAAACATCACAGCTCCAGCCTGCCCTGTTCTCGTTTTTGCTGCCAAAGCTTCTCCAGCCGCGCTGCTTCAGATCCTGCACTTGTGTCTCCCAAAGGACTGCCACTAACTTTCACTGTGTTCAGAGCAAATGCTGAATAGGAAATGGAAATCAATGCAGGGATAAATTCTCACTGTGAATGTGAGGCAAAAATTGACTCTGGGAGCGAGTTAGATTTTTGGAGGGTTTTTGGCAGGGCTACCTTTCAGGGTCAGTGAGTACGTGCAAGGAGTACCATGGATACCTTGAAATTTCTCTTATTATAAGCTTCAAACATCCCCATCAACAACTGTTCCATTATCAGTGTAATTTCTTTCTTTCCTTAATGTAGCAAGTATTATGGTCTTTTCTTCAATTTCTCTTTCTCTAAGAGAGGTAAGGTCAGAGATGATTCCCAGCAGCCGTAAGCACGTTTTAGGGATGCTCACTGGTCTCACCAAAAAGATTTCAGATCAGGGCCTTCAGCAAAGGATGAGTAGGAAAGATGAATCAAGTAAACGGGGCTTTTGTTTGACTGGGGCTTTGGAAAGATGCACAGAACGCAACCCTGCCATGACCAGTATAAATGTTTATTTCCCATTACAGAAAAGTGACCATCTAAGCCATCATGCAACCCGAAAGCTCTAACACGCTTAGCATTCTTCTGCTACGCCAATCACTCCTTAACTGCAGCAGTTCATTCATATTTCTTTGTTACCACCAGAGCAACTTGAGCAGAAGGGACATAACCAATATAACAGACATCTCACAAAATAAGTATCAGTATGTGGAGCCGGCAATCAGTGACACATAAAACCATTGCTAGTTAATGTGCCAAACTCTGATTGAAACAGTGCAGCTGAAGAGCCAGGGAAAAACTAATCCCGATTGCAAATACTTTGGGCTGCATTTTATTTTGAATATGTCAGAAGCTCATAGCAACTGGAGTTTGTGGTGTACAACAAAAATCACCCGAACACACAACCTACAGATTTTAAAAATTTGTGCAAGTAACTGCAGACACTTGTGCGAATATGTGCCTGGCACACCACTACTATTAATGTTTCATTCCTGCTTGAAACCCTTTAATTTCTAAAGAAGCAGCTGATGGTGCTGGGCGGAAGAACCAGCAGTGGCTTACAAGCCCTCCATGTGCTCTGCCATACAATTTGTAGCCACTGAACTGCCAAGGCCTGCAGAAACGTGGCCCCTCTTGAACAGCACCCAAAACTGTGTTCGCTTTGTCCCTTGAGCAGCACTGCGTGTGAGAAAGAACATGACGTTTACTCATGGCCTAGCACCTGCTGGAGGGTGCTTTACAAGGAATGACCTTGATGGGCAAGGCACAAGCTTTCAGCATCTTGTTAACACATCACTCTGGGATTGATTTAAGCAAAGTCACCAGCAACAACGCAGCAAGGCTGGCCCTGCTCCCAGCCCTTTTCTGCCATGGCACTTAAGTGTTGGGATAAAAAAACTAAGAAGATCTATTTTGTAACCAAATGATGCAATTTTTGTATGCTTTTAGGCAGCACTTGCCATTGGATAGTGACGCTTTATGTCAATGATTCTCTGACTTGCTATAGAATTATTTTATGTAAAGATGACAATAAAAAGCATTCAGATGTGCCAAAAACGTGAGGTTAACTGAAGTGTAATTAGCTCTGAAAGTTCCTCTGTAACCTGCCTAATGTTACACTAGATTTCAAGAACTGCGGGTACAATGCAGTAGTTTTTACCTCTATAAAGTTTTAATATAAAGTGAAGAAAGATGCTTACCCTTAAAAACATGGCAATGCAGACTGGTGTGAACTGATGTATTTTATTAATAGATTCTCATTGTGATGTAAGTTTAAATAAATTGTTGGGTTATGGAAGATTGTAACATACCTTGTGTTGTGATGCAGATTATTTCTGTGTTTATTTGAGCTGTTGAGTCTGACCTTCTGGAGAGTGTGCGGTAACTCATGGGAAGCGATGGGAGGACAACATACACTCCTCCTGGATAAATCTAGACAGAGAACGGCTGTAGTTAACTCAAATGCAGTATGACCAGTGGCTATGTATTTTTATGGCATCACAACCTAATCTTTTAGGAGTGTTACACGCACAGATGAATTAAGCCACATAGTTTTTGAGCTTGGGTATTTTCTTCAATCAAATACTTTATTTGCTGCTTTTTTTTTTTGAACTGTTTAAGAAAGGCCTGCAGAAAAAAATACACTTATTAACTAATTACAGAATAAATGAAGAAATATTGGGAATTGGCGTCAGGAGGTGTGACTGAGGAAATGCAAGTCACACAGCCAATAGTGGATGACGGGGATTTTGTGATGCCCAGACACACGTGTATTCCAAATTTGCTGCCACACCTCTGTAGCTAATTATTATTAGTGACCCCGATGTAACAGACCTCTTCTGCTCATTGCCTTCCGGTCTTAGCACAGAATAAGATGAAGCTCCCACCCAGTCCTCAGCCTTCCCTCACCCATGCCTCTGTGTAACACTCACATATTGCTAATTACGCTTCAGACTACAGCCTTTGGAGTTGCCTTTGCCATTCCACACAAAACTGGTCACAGCACTCAGCCAATAAAAACAGTTAACGTTAATGAGCATCATTAAGCCTGAACTATCAAGGTTAATTATATAATTGTAGCAGATGGTAGCATTTTCACCTAAAGCAAACCCAGCTGAGCCCACTAAAAAAGCTAGCGGGAACTGTTCACAAATGTCTAGGCACTGGCTGAAGTCACTGGTTTGCACAAGAGTTATTTGTATTGCTCGTGGCTTTGCAGCACATGGGTTCCTCGGCTGGTGCTCAAGCAACCACAGCCCAAGGATAAAACACTCATTTGTGCTTCTCCTTGCAGTGCTGCAGGTATTGCTTTTTAACCATTAGTCTGAGGCAAACAATGCCAAGAAACTGTCTATCCCATGTTCCTTTATCTTTGTTTTTTCTAGTCAGCAGGGACTAGTTAGATGGTGTTGCTGTTTGCAGGGTGTTTGGCTGTGGGGTTTGTGTTGTTCTCTGAGGGTCCTGTCACTTCTGGTCTCTCTGACCTCTTTTATGAGTTATCTCCCAATTCCTACTTCAGCTTATACAAGCCAGCCTCACAGCTCAGTGGGCCAGACAGCCAGAATTGGCTTCATTTTGCCATGCCCAGGGTACTCGAGTAATCCCTCTGGCTTAAGGGCCACCAAGGCGTCCGACTGGATCACTGGGTGGCAAGTCCTGTGTGTGAGCTGAGCCAGAATGTCTTCTGGGATGTGCGCTATGGTTTCTGAGGACAGCTGAGCTGAACATCAAACAAGATGCCCCAAACCACTGGAGCAGGATGGGACCCCAGAGACGGTACTGCCAGCCTTAGGTTCAGTGGTGCACACCCTCACCCTTCAGCTCTACTAGCCAAGGCCCAGCGCCAACCCACCCTGATGCTGCCATCACAGGGGCATCGCATTCCTGTCCCTCACCAGGGACTGACACCGATATCCCTGAACAGCCGCAGGACCTGCTGGGGCCGCCGCTGCCACCCGTGTCGGGGTCCTCGGGCTGAGGCCGCCCTGTCCCCCTCCCGCTGCCGGCCCTGAGGCCGCCTGTGCCCTCGTTCGTAGGTGCCGTTACTGAAAACACGGACAGGCCGCGGGGAAACGCCGACACCAGGGCAGACTCTCCCGGCTCCGGCGCGGCGCTGCGCGGGGCCCGCCAGCAGGTGGCGCCGCAGAGCGCGGCCCGGCCCGCTCCGCTCAAGAGGGGCCGGTAACGGCGCGGTGTGGGGTGGAAGGGAATAAACCAGAATAATTTCCGTTGGAAGGGTCCTACAAGGATCCCCCAGTCCAGCTGCCGGAGCAATTCTCGGCTGACCACAGGCTAAAGCGTATTGTTAAGGGCATTGTCCAAATGCCTCTTAAACACTGCCGGGCTTGGGGCACCCACCATCTCTCTGGGCAGCCTGTTCCGGTGTTTGACACCCTCTCGGTAAAGAAACACTTCACAAATGCTTCCCTGGTCTAAACCTCCCCTGGTTCAGCTTTGAGCCATTCCCACGCATCCTATCACTGGATACCCAGGAGAACGGCTCAGCCTCTCCATGTGCTCCTCAGCCACCTTCTCTTCAAACCAGACAAACCCAAAGCCCTCAGCCACCGCTCCTCATAGGAGCGTATGTATATGTGATATAAGGATTTTTCTGGGGAGTTTTAAATAACAGCTTCTCAGGTTTTATTGATCCTGTGTCATCAGCTTCCTAGCACTGCTCACACTGTTCCTGTGAGGAAAGGAGCCCCTGAGCTGCAGCTTGGCATGGGTTCACTGTGGCCAGGAGCCCACAGTTCACCCCAGGACTCTGCAGGAACCACCAGGAGGGTGACCCTGCTGAGCCCCAGGAGGGCGCGTGTGAGACCTGAGGGTGTCCAACACTTCCTCGGCACCATCACTGGACAGCAGGACGATGGCTATGTGTGCTGGCATAGGGGGCAGCTGGTGCCTGTGCGCTGCAGTGGCCTCAGGACAGCGTCATGATGGCAGCATCATGAGAGGCTGCTGTTGATGGTGCCACTGTAACTTTGGTGCTGGCACCTTATGGAATAACACCTAATTCTGCTATTCCTACCCTCATTCTGCTGCTGTTTGCCCACAGATGCTGAGGCATAAGCACTGCCTGCCTGCAGAGTTTATCTCCCAGCCGAGCTGGTGGGTGCACACCCCTGTGGCTGTTCCTCCGAGCTCCTTCAGCCCTCAGAGAGCCCGTCAGGCAAGCAGGAAACTCCCCGGACATGTAATGGAGCGCACAGGCAGTACAAACACTACTTGGTAGTTTGAGGAAGCTTAAATTTATACCATGACGCCTAGGGGCATCCCACGGTCTCACAAGCAGCAGGAACAGAAGTCGCTGCGAGACTTGCACAGCTTTGCATCTTGGTCCTACACGACCTCTTGACCTTCTCCTTTCCTGGGGCTTTTGTGCTTTCCAAGTAAAGTGACGCTCAGGGTAGTCTGGGGATGACACTGCCTTCTCCTACTGTGTGTGACCCTTGTCCCTATGGCACAAGGATCACTCCTTTTCCGTAAAAATACTCTTTTACAACTGCTGTGTCTTACCTGGGGAAGACGAGTATGCATCCTGCCTCAGAGAAGTGTGGAAGGGAGGAAAGAGGCTTAAATGAGTCCCATGGGATCAATAGCTTTTGTGCTCAGAAGATAGCTCAAAGCTCACAGAGAATAGGTTCGTTGCATTTTCAGTGGTCCAGTCTTCCAGCTAGTCTTCCATCAGCAGCACTGAAGCAGGCCGTGCTGTGCCTCACCTGCAGAGGACAGGTGACTCTGGACCCTGTGCCACCCCAGGCTCCTGGCCGTGCACTGTTGTCCCGTGCTCCTGCACTGGCACCTTTCTGCTGCCCCACCACCTTGTCTGCAGCACTGAGACCCAGGTCCTGCACTAGTGCAGCAGGTGAATTTCTGCAAAGACAGAAAAAGCCAGAAATTACGTACAGGTTTCAGCACCCTGGCAAAATGGCAAGAGGCAAATGGCAGGGCTATTCCCTAGCCTCATCCTCAGAAACTGTTACATCCAAAACTTAAAAATACGGCAGAACTAGCACAAGGCAGACAATAAACATGACATTTTCTCTTGAGGAAACTGAAATTTTGTGACATGACAAGCAACTGAAGCCATGGTCCTGCACTAAGAAGGGTTGTTAATGATAGGCAAATGACTCAGCCCTGCCTTAGACACTTTGCATGCAGAGCAAGGCTACACGAACCAAATACCACAAGGTAATTTACGTGGGGACTTTGCAGCATGGGAGATACTATCATGCTTTCACCTAGCATGTGATAAGAGCACATACAGCAGGCAGTTACTACAGAGGAACTTAAACTTTCTTAATTATACACGAGCATATTTTGCATCTCTTAAGCTGCCCTAGTTTCTTCTAGGTAAAGCACTCATTGAATTGTTGGGGTGGTGGGATTTTTTTAAAATATAATTTTTTTTTTTACTATGTAGAAGTAAATACCAAAATATGGTTTAAGGCACTAAGATGCAGACAGATCAAGTTGGTCATATCAATAAATAAATGATTCTAACATAGCAATTAAACAATTTTTGTCTCACCCTGTTATGGTTTAACCCCAGATGGCAACTAGGACCATGCAGCTGCTTGCTCACTTCTCCCCTTTCTCCCCTAGAAGGGTGGGGAGAAGAGGGAGAAAAGGAGGGGAAAGGGCAAAAAAACCTAGTGGGTTGAGATAAAGACAGTTTAATAGAACAATAACGGAAAATAATCATTAATAATAATGGTAAAAGAATATACAAAATAAAGTAATACAACACAAGTCGGCTCACCAGGCCACAACCTGGTTGCCCAGCCTGTCCCAAGCAGTGATACTTTCCCCCCCCGGCCAACCTCCATTTATATACTGAGCATGATGTCTATGGTATGGAATATTCCTTTGGCTAGCTTCTATGGGAAGCTGAAAAAAGTCCTTGACTAATACATACATCACCTGGCAACAGCTAAAACAATATGCATTGACACTGCTTTCATACCAAATCTGAAACACCGCAGCCACTAGAAAGAAAATTAACTATCCCAGCTGAGACCAGGACACACTCCAAAATATCTTTGTAAGCAATACTGTTTAAAAAAAAAAAAAAAGTCCTTGCCTTCTGGTATATCATTCCTATAGAATCTTCTCACGTGGTTTCATCCCACACGGACACTGTATAGTACTTTAGGGTAGTCATTAACAATTATCGCTTGGAATTGGTTATATAAATATACATATATATATACACATTTCTATTTATATAGCAAATCATACATTCACCTTCAGATTTATTTATTTTTACAGGCTATTCGAAGCAGTGTGGTGGCTGATGTACAAATAACTGCAATCCAAAAGTTCTTGTAAAGTATAGATCAACTTGATCTGCAAATTAAGAAATGTTCTGAGCCTCTTGCAGGCCTGTGTTAAACTTCTGGTTTGAGCTAAACCTCTACCTTGAGACAGACTAAAGGCAGACAGGAGTTGAGTTTTTTTGTATGTTCTGTCTTAGCTGAAGCTAAAGCATTTCACCTTCTTGTGAAGCAGTGTTTAAACCAAACTTTAAGATGTGCTGATCTTGTTTTTCATTGAGCAACCCTCAGTTCATTAATTATCACAGAGCCCTCTATTTATTCCCATTTTTTACATGGGGAGATGAATTAAGAAACTTTGCTAGACAAATAGCTTAAAGTGGGCATCCAGTATATTCAAATTCAGAACTTGCTCCTAAGAAACCCATGGTCGAAATACCTATTTTTGTCCATGACCAAAGTCTGAGGCTAGGAAAGCGATCACTGAATCTGCGTTCTGGAAAGGGAGAATTATAATTTCCTCAGTGAGAGCCCAGGTCGGGAAGTTTTCTGCCTGTTTCAAGAAAGCAGGAATTGGACAGCTGTCAGGCTGTACACTAGGTTTTTCTTGTTTTTCTGGGTTGCACGTATATGTTTATTACTGGCACTTCCCAGAAACGGTATTTCATTTCCTCTGGAATTAGAAGTTGTGTAAGAAACATAGTCAAGAGTCCAAGCACTGGAAAAAATGCCTCAGGATTAAGGTACTGAAAAATCTCCCTGCAGATCTGTTTTCCCCAACCCCACCAGAGATGTCTGTGCAACACCGGATAGCTCATTTCCACACTGCATAGTCTGGTGACGGGCAGGAAATTAAAGACTCTATCTTACGATCACAGTGTATATTTATGACCGGGCACAACTTAACTTGCAGGTAGCAGTGAAATTCTTGATTTCCCTAAAATGTATGTAAATGCTTGTGTTTAAAATTTCAATAATAAACTACATTGCAGTGAAAAACCGCAAAGCCACACCAAAATTTCCTCTCTGTAAGAATAATATACGGGAATTTCCACAATTACATGCAGCTTACAGGAAGAGAGAAGTTCTGCAGCCTTGCTAATACACTCTTAACTTCCTTTAACGGACAAGAAGTAAACATTATGAAGACTTCAGAGTATGTTTTCCAAATACAGACATTTCAGAAAGGAAACGTGGTAAGTGGGAGACAGCATCCACATGAGACTTCCGGCTTTTTTAAATGTAAGATTCTGGATGAAAATGAAGAAGTCCTTTTAGCATAGGTTTTAGACTAAGACCCAACAAAATAGCAGTACTCAAAGCAGATGCAGAAATCCAAAATGAGACAGCTGGGCTCTCTCATGCACAAAGGTGGCCAGCATAGGGAGCAAAACTCTACTGGACCTACTGAGCAGGGACAGAGGACAGGCCTACGTCTGAAATCCTTCCTTGTAGTAGGGCTGTAAGTGAACACTGTCCCCTTCTAGGATCTGACATCCAAAATCCTTTCCTGTAGGAAGGTAGTGACCAGGACTAAGCAAAGGGCACTTGGAGTAGGGTAAAAGGCTTTTGGTATGCGTTTAGGGGCAACGGGGGAATGGAGGATGAAGAGACAGTGGGTCCCGTTTCTACACAATAGGTTCATGAGTAAAGCACTTGCCCAGGAAGCTGAGGATTTAGTCTTTCCTCAGTTTTTGAAGGCTGGATTCAACAGAGACTTTTACTGAAGCAAAACTCCAGACACATCAGGAAACTTCAGCTTCCAAGACACAGCTGATGCCCAACTCCTCCTTCTGGACCACAGCTTCTAGATCCACCCTAGAACCCTGTAATTGATCTAGAATTATATGGCACTCTATCACAAAGGAAGGGAGAAGAAAGGCCATCTGTCCCACTATGACTTCTTGCTGGAAAACCCGGGAGTTGAGAGCAGCAGGTCAGAGACCTCGCCATGCCCTGCCACCACTAGCAGGCTTCCCTCCAGCTGCCCACAGTAAGCAGAGATTCCCCACGACCCTCCTAAGGGGGCATTAAATGTCAGCCTATCCTTGTACCGCGAGACGAAGAACTTCCTGAGGACTAAAGCTATCAGCGTAGTTATTGAAGTTCAGGCACCAGCAAATAAAAGGAGCAATTTCCTGAATTGCTTCTGGTGTGTAATCGTGTGAGCACTTTCAGTCACACTTAGGTGAAATGAATAACAGGCCTCACCTCTCCTTTTTATTTACTGTCAAAGAGCGTTCATGTGGTACTTCTACCTCAGGAGCCGTGCAGAGGGTGGATGCTGGGATGGCAGCAGCTTAGTCTGACATCCTGGTTCCGCGGGGGCTGCATGGCAGCGCAGACCCCTCCTGCCCTGTCCTCTCTTTGGGGACGACCGTCGTGCGTGTCCCCCTTCCACATGACCAAAGCGGCCGGGCTTGCGGCCTGCCCAACGCAGCGACGGACGCCCATGGCGGCCTGAAGAACTCCCCATCCCCTCAGCCGAGGCCCCGCCCCCCCGCGGCCCCACCCGGCGCTGGCGCCTCCCGATTGGTTGGAGCGTCGTGGGGTGAGGGGCGGGCGGTGCGGGGCACGCTGGGAGCTGTAGGCTGGGGTCGGGCTGTGCCTCCCGGCGCGCCGCGCGCCGCCGCGTGACGGGGCGGGGGGCAGCGCTGCGGCAGCGGCGGAGGCAGCGCGCGCGCGGGCCCCATTGTGTGGCGCGGCCGCCATCTTGTGCCGGAGGGGTTTTGTGCCGGGCCGCCGCCTCCGTCCCGGACGGGGCCTCCGCAGGGGGCCGGGGCCACCCCTCCTCCGCCCCGGGCCGCTCTCCCCGGCTGCTACCGTGCCCTGAGGCGGCCGGAAGGGCTGCCGTCTGTGCCGCGGCGGCCCCGGGGCTGATGCTCGGCCCCCGGCAGCGGGACGCAGCGGCCGCGCCGGGCCGGGCGTGAGGGCCGCCGCCTCCCGCCCCGTCCCCCCTCGCCCCAACTCGTAAGCCGATGCTGCCGCTGGACCAGCGCCTCCCCGGGT
Organism: Numenius arquata; assembly: GCF_964106895.1. Taxonomy (NCBI): domain Eukaryota; kingdom Metazoa; phylum Chordata; class Aves; order Charadriiformes; family Scolopacidae; genus Numenius; species Numenius arquata. The sequence goes on from NC_133586.1 coordinate 29,330,806, forward strand.
CGCGGGCGTAGCGGTGGGCGCTGCCTGCGCCGCTCCCCGGGAGGCGGGCGCCAGCCGCCCACCGGGCGCAGATCAGGAGACCAAGGGCCGGCCCCGAGGAGCCGCCGCCGCCCGCCCCATCAGGCGAGGGGCAGGAGAGCCGGCGCCGCGCCCCGCCCGCCCCGGCCGGCAGGAGAACCGGGCCGCCGCCGCTGCACCATGAAGATCAAGGATGCCAAGAAGCCGTGTAAGGGCGGGGGGCGGCGGGGTCTGGTTCGGCGGGGGGCTCTGAGGGACGGGTTTGGCAGCTGCCTGGGGAGGAGGCTGTGCTTGGTCCTTGCGACCCTTTGAAGTGAGGGTTCGAGTGATGTTACAGACCTGCGTTTGCGTTGGAAGGGCTTCTCTTTGAGTGGAAAATAATCAGGTTTTTGGACACGGGTGCTGTTTTTAATGAAGATAGCACTTAATTAGTGTGCTGAACACCTGCACAGGCAGCTGCAGTTGCTACAGTTTTTGTTTTTTAAGTGCTAATCAACTTTTGACTTCTTTAGAGGGACTATTTGTTAATAATTGGGTAAAGACTTTCATTAAAATATGCTGAATGCTCCCCTTTAATAAGCACAGGTGCAATAATATTTCTTAGTACTTATTATTTTGGAGTACCATATTTGTTTTGGAGGGCATAAACATGGTTCAGACTCAGGTGAATGCAAACAAAATGTCTAAGACTACTGGTACTTTTTTGTGGGAAGAGAGAATTGGATTGAGTAAAGCTAGTTGATGTACAAGCAGTGTTTTCTTAGTGTAGCAGATGCACAGCCATGCAAGTCAACACACCTGTCAAATTTACACAGGTGTACCCTAGCAGAAAGGGATGCAGGTATTGCTCCACTGTTCTTTTTTTCTTTGTCATCATAGGTAAAGACTTATTTTCAGGGTGAGTTACTGTATGGAAAAGATGGCTAGTCCTGAAGAGCTAGGCCTACTGTTAGTCATATGACATGCCTGTCTAATGAAGAGCATATAACTAAGAGTATATTGAAAGTGTGTGTTTTAAATATACTGTTTGAGCAGCCCCGTGGGAAGAAACTCACCAAACATATATTTAATACCGGAAGTATTAGTGTAGCTCTAGACATAGCTATAAACATGGAATTGAGTTTGACTGTGAAAAGACGATGTATCTTGTGGTGTGTTAAGGAAACCAACCCTAAACATGCATCTTGTAGTGTGCAATTTGCCATCACCTCTTACTAGTGCAAGTGTGTGGAAATTGCCAAATTGACTGTAATCATATTTTTTAAGAACATGGTTAGACAGCATTTTTTTCGCTGGTATAATATTTAAGGAATGCTACCAAGACTCTGAACCAGTAACTGGCTGTAAGATGTTGTAGTGGTTGATTGGTAATTTGGAATGGTGAGATTATGGCTGCTTCTGCTGCAGAAACCTGCTAGTTTCAGGAGTGTCTTTGCAGGGCCTCAAAGACTTGTTTTCTGTAGTGGCAGGCTTAAACCTCAAGTTTAAATAACGATGCCAAATGTTACCAAGAAGTTCTAAATGCTTAAATATGCTAAATTTGTAGTTTCTTCCAGTTCTTGAACCTGAGCTTTGGGTTTGTGATGGGAATCAGAAACAATTGGAACTGTATAAGCAGTGAAGGGGAAGAACACAGTGTCAAACTATGTTTGTTTCATCTTGACTCTTTAGCATACTTTGGAGCTGGTGTTTGTTTTTAAAGATAACAGCACTTAGTTTCATAGGCAATGAACTTTAGACTCATTCTGCGAATCTCTGCTCCTTGTTAGTCACACTGACTGAAGGGGGAGAGCAGCTGAATGTTTGAAGAGGAGCATATCCACAAAAGCACTGAAGATGGACAGGTCCATTGATGTTCAGGGGCTTTGGTGCCCAAATACTGCTGTCGGTTTGGCTTATGTGCTCAAATTGACCTGAAAGCTGAGTTGGGCTCACAATGCCACTTTTAGATTGTCTAGTTACAAATTATTTGGCTAAGACAGTTGTAGACACATTTCAGTACAATTGCTGAGTGGTTATACATTTCTTAAGCAAAGTCAGTATTTAATCATCTGTGTTGGAGCCAAATTTGATGCAGGGGAGAAATGGTTAATCGTTATTTAACAAGAGGTCTGTTGTAAGAGCCTACAAAGTGGAATTGAGAAGATTGCTTTAGCCTACCTATACCTATATCTGCGATGTTTAATATCGTGAAAGAAAGCAGGAATGCACCAAGTGCCATGTCCCTCATAAGAGAGGTGAGGGTAAAACGGAGACACCTAACTAACAAGTTCAGAATTCCTGATGTGGATATACTGCCTAGACATGTTTGTGCGGTCCTCCCTTTCACATTATCACCTGGCTAGTGCTGTTGCTACTTTGTTGTTGTAAAAACTGTGAGAAATGCAGCTGAATTTATGGAATGCAGCTTCTGAGATTGGCTGTCTTGAAAGAGGCTAGTAAAGGGCCATTTAGCTTTCTTTTGCAAGTGATGGGAGGTGATAGGCATTTTAAAGGAGGGTAACAGAAATTCAGAAATTAGGAAAACCTTGTACAAAGTAGTTAGTATAGCAGTAGGATCTAGAGAGCTTGTGGAGCCTCCATTCTTGAAGGATTCTTGAAAAACTTAAGAGTTCTTCATGTCTTGGCTGGACAAAGCCGTAGTTGACTTCATCTGGTGTTGGCAGTTTTCCTGCTAGTGTGACTGAGAGCTTGCACTAGGTGACCTCCGAGGACCCTTCCAATCAGCAGCTGTGTGATAGCTCTTCTGAGGAAATGCCTGTAGGGAAGAATGGCTGGCAGTTGTAAAAGAAACTTCCAAAGGTTATTTGGAGGATGGAGATGACAAATGTGAGAGCAAAGAGCCTTGCAGAACTGCTGCTGTATGAGATCTGTCTAAAGGGAAGAGAGGAGCCACTCATTCAGAGAGAGCTCTTTGTGTTGGCAGGGGAAGGTGAGGCACCCCAGAGTCTGTGTTTGCATCTCTAAGTGTTAGATTATGCCTCTGCATGCTGTATCTCACTATAACAAAAACACCTATCCTCAAAGAGATTGCAGCTGAAATGTCAACAAAATTAACAGAATGAGCAAGGAGGGAGAAGATGAAAGCAGTGATATTTTGTCTTGTATTAGCTTTACATGGTATCCACTTGTAGATGTGATAAACCTAATGAAAAGCAGTTACAGTAATTGCCGGTTACCACCTGTCCTCCCACTGGTAAATGCAGCCTTTCTGTAGTGTGATTAGAGATGGCTGAGTGGGAAAGCGTGGTGAGTTTACAGAGTTTGATGGAAAAGTTTTCCCATGAAGGAGATGGGAGGATGTGACAGTGCATGTCAGATACATTTAATTTGGGTGTTAATTCTGTCCAACCCCAGTCTATTTTGAGCTGGACTTGGGATATTTGAATGAAAAAACGTTTCACAAAACTGGTTAAGCAGAGAGACTTTACAGTATCTCAAGAGCTAAGGACACTTGATGTGCAGTTTCTCTCTGTAGAGACTCATAGGCACACATCTGTGTAATGTGGGTACAGCAAAGGCACTTTGCTGCCTAGCCACCAGGTTAATCCCACATTATTTAGCAGTTCAACAACCTTTGATGTGTTTTCTCTTAACTTGTCCCATTGGACGTGTTAGCTACCTTAGACTGCTAGCTGACTTAGAGTTTACCCTTCATTTTTACTCTGCTGCATGGAAATGTTTTTAGGGAAATACTGGATGTGCAAGAATGTATGCATGTACATAGAGGAAAATGCCTTGAGAAACTGCAAGATAGATTTGGTTTAAGTTTCTGTGTTTATAAACACTAACTGTGTAATAGTTCAGTATAACCTTTACATAGTTAATTTGTTTGTCTTGTCAGTAATCAGATAAGAATGGAATCAAGGTTAGTTTTATTATCAGAGGCTACATAGTGAGTTGAATTAGAAGATAAGGTTTGTGCATCAAAACTGATAATACTGCATGCTTTCATAAGGAACTGTTGCAGTGCTGGCAGAAGTAAACTTAAGTTTTCATGTGATTTCATGATCATTTTCCTTTCTTGTATTTTAAGCCAGTATAGAATCAGGAACTGCAGCATGCTTTGGCAGTTGTTCCCCAAGCTGCGTTTGTACTTGAAGTGTAAGAGTCTTGTGTCTTAGCAATATGTAAGCTTTCTTACAAAGAGGACACAAAATCTGGTAGCGTGTTCTCTGATGTCACTGATAGCTGTGATTTTTTTTTTTTTTTTTTTTGTGGTGGAAAGCTCCATGCTTGAATTAGGAGGTGTAGCTACTCTTCTTTGAAGCTTAGCTCTTGTTAATTTAATGCAGGGTTGACTCAGACTGTTATTTTATTTTACAGTGAGAAGGAAGTATTATAAAGGTATTTGTGTTTTAAATGTGTCATTACATTCATAGGAAAGAGCTTACCAGTAATCTGTTTCTCGGTTTTTAAAAGCTAAATACAAATAGAGCATTAAGCTGAAGAATCTTATGCTTGACTGAATAAAGGGGAAGTAGTTAAGTCTTTGAGTGTGTACTTCCTGCAACTTTGGATTCAAAACAGGTGTACAAAGTCAAAGTACTGTATGTGGTTTGGGTGGAGAACTTCGAAGGTCTTCTGCTCAGCTGAAGGAGAACCCGTAGAAAAGGAAAACACTTCAACCTTTGTGCTTGTATTGGCATGAGAGAGATTTTTTACTGTAATTATTTCCTTTTGGCTTATAAAGACCTTATAAGATATAAGTAACCTTAGGATTGCTGCCAGAAACTATGTATGACAAGAATGTGAAAAATGAAAACACAAGGGAATGAGGCCTCTCTGTGTAGCCCTGAAGCATAATTTAAAAAACCAACCAACAGCTATCAGCATGGAGTTTCTCACTGGGCAGAACTGCTACATCATTACTTGACCACAGCACCTTGTGACCACACTCTTCCCATGCAGGAAGGGCTTTTCTACATTGCAGGAAGCAGTTCTAGGGAATCTCTTAATCATCAGTATTTTTTTCAGTCCAAGCAGATTTTGTCTCAAAGCTGTCTTCACGGAATGTACGGAACAATTTGTTGCTTTATAGAAAAGGTTCCTGGTTGCTGTGTCTACGTAGGAACTGCGGTGACTTGTGGCAGAGCTGGGGAGTGAAAGAAAATCTGGATTTGGAATTAAGGAGGTTGGATATTGTGATACTCCCCTTGATGTCCTTGGAGACAGTTCAATTTGGTGTGAAGTATCACATTGAACCATATGGGTTTTGACATCCCAGTTTGTGTTCTACTTTGTGTATTTGTGTCTTCTCAGATAATAAGAATGCATATTTTACATATTCTTAAATAGATACTGTACAGCTTGATTCATTTTTCAGCATAAAATATATTCTCATTTGAACTATGGAATTATCTTCCTTGCAGTTCAACTGTTCTTGTTTTTTACTCGGTATACAAGATTCATAAACCGTAAGATTTTTAGAGATGTGACTAATGCTATATTTGCAAAAGCCTTTCGGATCATTTAACATGGGATGCAGTGGAGCTTCTGACAAACAGGCATGACTTGCACCAAATCTTCCTTAAGCTCATTGCTTGGACTTTCGGCTGTTTTCCCCCTCCTCCTTGTTGTGGAAGACTAGATCCTAGTTATTCAGTAAGCCCACTGAGCAGGAAGAATCCCAAGTATTTTAGGTGGCTCTTGGCCTGCTGTTTCCTAGTTAAATTCTGAATGGGTTGGATTGACTCCTGCAGACACTTTCTGGTCTGCTGGGTGAATCAACTTCCCTTCTTTGGTTTTGGTCTTGTGATATTGTTTACAGTAAGTGGGTGAAACTTGGTGAGATCACTTAATAAATTAATAAATTATGTGTAAATAGAGTTGGTAATTTTTCCATTTTTACCTGCAGCCAGAGGGATATTTAAGATCATGTAATGGAAATGAGTACTAATGCTTTGCCTCCTGTGGGGATTTTTGTTAACGTCTGCCTTGTTGTAAAGTATAGCAGTTTTTGATATACTTAAGGTATGTGTATTGCTTTTGCTCTTTAACAAAACTAATTGATCAATTTTTGTATTTTCACAGCTTTTCCATGGTTTGGCATGGACATTGGGGGAACTTTGGTCAAACTTGCATATTTTGAACCTATTGACATCACTGCAGAGGAGGAGCAGGAAGAAGTTGAAAGCTTGAAGAGCATCCGCAAATATCTGACTTCCAATGTAGCCTATGGATCCACTGGCATTCGAGATGTCCACCTTGAGCTGAAAGACTTGACGATTTTTTCTCGAAGAGGAAACTTGCACTTTATTAGATTCCCAACTCATGATTTGCCTACTTTTATCCAAATGGGAAGAAATAAAAACTTTTCAACACTACATACGGTGCTCTGTGCCACTGGTGGTGGCGCTTACAAGTTTGAAGAAGACTTTCGCACAGTAGGTAGCCTATCTGTCCTCATACTGAAGCTGGTGCTAAAAGCATTTCTGATGATGGGTTAAAATAAGTGGTGTTTTGAAAAACTGTGGAATGCTCAAAGTTTATTAATTATTAATTTTTTTCAGTCTTAAGTATGATAATGTAGAAATATGCTTTCTGACATCATCATAGTAAACATGAAGGTCTAATGCCAACAGCGAATTAGAAAATTCCATTAATGCAGTGAAATGCAGGACACCTTTGTGGAAGTTAACCATTTTCTAATCTATGTATTCTCTGATGGGAAATGTGCTTAAATTGCAGAGGTGCTTGAGTCACTTTGGATTTTCTTTCCTAAGCGATCTTTGATGATAGGTTTTCAATGTTTGTGGGTGGGATTATCCTCATTAATTTAGTCCAGTGCATTGTTTAGAGATCTGTGACAAAACACATATCTCAAAGATAGTCTTTTTTTTTTCAACTGCAGAGCAGTTTGGGGTTTTCCAGCGGTGTTTTGACTCTTCCCTTGATGATCAAAATTGATCGTTTGTTTAGATGCAGTTTCTGTCCTAAGATAGTTGTTACTAAGTGAGAATCACCACAGTATCCAGCGTGTACACGTCCTAGTTTTAAAGTGGCTACAGACCTCTTGTGCTTCTAGAGACAAGAAGACTTCAATAGCACAAAATGTTTTGTTTCAAAAATCTGCTTGTATTTCCATTCTTGTGCCAGTCTTGTGTTGAGCTGGTACAACTGTTTGTGGAGTAGGGTCACAATTTTTACAGCAGAACTAATTCATTATCTAAAAACCCCACAGAAGTATTTTATGTTGGAACAGTTCCCTGATCTGCTGAACAGTAAAGCTTCACAGTTGTGCCATGGCAAGAAAAGCTGAAGGGACCTGGGGGAAGAGGAGGAGACTGGCAGTGCTGGGATCTGGTACTGATGTCAGTCAGCAGTGTGCAATCAGGACTGATCCTGCAAGTTCATAATCTAACTGCAGGCTGCTTTCTAAGTGTGAGCTCGTCTGAGAGAGACTTTCTGGGTGGCTTTTTTTTTTTTCTTGGATTAGCTGCCTAATTGGACACTCTAACTGTTGGAACTCCCAGCTGCGGTAAGGGAGAGAGCATGATCACTCTTGTTGTGGAAGCCCAGAGTTAAATGGGATTAGGTATGGTGTGAAATTACAGCCTTTCTGGAATCCACAGCACCTGCAAAATTGTCTTTCTGCTTTATGAGAGAGAAGCAGCTTAAATGTCATGTGCAAAACTGAGGAAGAGCTGTAATGAGCCTAAAGTGTCATGGAATTTCTGACCTGTGGTTTTCTTACGATCTTTGAAGTGTTAATAAAGTTGCAAGGATAGTTAGTATGATGCCATTGAGGTTTTTATCTTAGGTTTTTATCTGCTGACATCCTAGAAATGGCTGTTTGTGGGTTTCCTCCCCCCCCTACAAGTCAAACCTTGAAGAGATGTGCAGATACGTGAGTTTCACCAAGATGACACTCAATAGGGCCTCTAGGGTACTTGGTGACCTCTTTTTGCTTTAGACTGATGAAAAATGTTGCGGATTTTTCATTGGATTAATTGTCTGAGTATCTCAAAAGTTACCTTGGGCTTAACAAAGCAGGTATTTGTACTGCCTGTCTATTCTTGACTCAGGAACTGAGGTCTAGATTTATAGTCAGAGTAGTTTCTAATTGATATGTTCAGAATTTACCTCAGAAAAAGGTGAATTACATTCTTTGTTGGCTTTATAGTGGGATTGAAGTTCCTGAATTAGTCGTGTGAGATAGCTTCTTGAAGTTAGGCAGTACAAATATACTGATAAATTTGTAGTGTGTTTAAGCAATGTTAGAACATGTTGACGCTGGCTTTTTTCTTTTTTAACACAGATTGGAAACCTCCAGCTGCACAAACTGGATGAGCTTGACTGCCTTGTCAAAGGCTTATTGTATATAGACTCTGTCAGCTTCAACGGCCAGGCAGAGTGCTATTATTTTGAAAATGCCTCAGATCCTGAGAGATGCCAAAAGATGCCTTTTAACCTGGATGATCCATACCCATTGCTGGTTGTTAACATTGGTTCAGGAGTCAGTATTTTATCAGTCCATTCCAAAGACAACTATAAAAGAGTAACTGGAACAAGGTAACTTAAAAACCTAAGTTGGGGTTGGTACTCTATGGAACAATGAGCTTTCTGTTTGTAAAGTGGTTCCTCTCCCTGACTCCCCCTGCCTATCCCTTCCCTCACTCTGTAGTACAGAAAAGTATTTTATCTTTAATTTACAGCTGCGTTCATTGAAACCCCCCGTAGTTCTGTCACTGAGAAGATTTAGCCAGTATCTTCTTTATCAGTCAATGAGTGCTAGAAGTGCTCTGTAGTGAGTGTTTTATAGGTTTTGTCTTAACTTTTGATAATTTGTCCAGTGAACTTTGTGTTTCTCTTGCTCTAAAAGAATAAATATGTTCACGTGTTATATAGAAAATGATCAAGGATCAGAGTCAGTGGCTTGATGTGGGTATTTAGGGAGTTCTAGTCTCTGCTGAAGTCTTTCAGGTTACATCTTGAGAGTTTATAACTATTTGTTAGCTCTTACTGTACGGTTAGCTTCTTGTGGGTGACATATAAATATTAATTTGATTGACAACTATTTGTGTAGTGAACCCTGAGCAAGAAAGCAGACAGCTTGGTGTCTAAGTTGGAGGACTTTATTTAATTTTTTTGGTCAGACATAAGAATCTTTGATGTGAGGAAATACAGTTTAAAAGCAACTGGTTTTCTTTCTTAGTCTAGGTGGAGGGACCTTTCTTGGTTTATGCAGTTTGTTGACGGGCTGTGAAAGTTTTGAAGAAGCTCTGGAAATGGCCTCCAAAGGAGACAGCACACACGCTGATAAGCTGGTTCGAGATATTTATGGAGGAGACTATGAAAGATTCGGCTTGCCGGGATGGGCTGTAGCATCCAGGTAAGCAAGAGATCTTCTTGATGGTTCTTTTGCTAGTTTGGGGGGCTTCAAAAGCAAGACTTAAACTATTAATGCAGAGAAAACTACTTTTTGCAAACTTTTATTGTAGTCAAGTTACGATTTAATTCTAAAAGTATATATACTCAGTTTTCCTGAAGATTTAAAGCCACCTGCAACTGCAGGTGGCTGTTAGCTGGGTATTGAAGAAGCCTCATGCGATATGTCATATACAGCTTTACGTGAGTCAGGGAAAATGTGAGGACAATTCAGGAGTAGTAATAACAAAGTGCAGAGGAAAAACAAAGCAGATTACTTCTTGACTTCCTAGAATCTTTTAGCGGGGCCGCTGTCCAGAGGGAAGGTGAGTGAAAAAAGGTATTTTTGTTGTTCTTAGAGTAGTATCTCTTCATTTTTATTTTGAAGACTCTGGGTTTTTTTTAATTGATATATGACTGTAAGTACAGGCACCTGGCATAATGTTTCAGCTACTTTTCTCACTTATGAAAGCTGTTGAACATAAACGCTTTGCACCATGAAGATGAATGTATTTTGCTGCCAATTACAGGGTTTTTTTGTCATAGCTGTAAGTTTTATTTCCATTGGGGAAGATCATTGGTGATGTTACAGCTTCTCTACCCTTAAGAGATGTAAGAAGAATAAACTTTGGGAGTGTGAAACCAATATGTATGTAAGAGAGTTCATTAAATCTTTGGTCTTGTTCAGTAGTAAGAGATCTTAATTCATGGTAACTTAATTCTTCTCCCTTTCCAGCCAGCTGAGTCCAAGCCTCTTCAAAGAGCATATGCTGAGAGGTTTTAATATGTGCAAACTTTACAGTTCTAGTCAATACATCTTAATTTGCTGTGTATATAGGTACTTTTTGTTCTCATTTACTTTTTAAGCCCCTTAGGATCTGTAATGACTATTTCAGTTATAGAATAACCAGCATTCTGTTTCTCCTAAATGACTTAGTTATTGCAGAGTCCTTAGTGGTAAAATACCATGCATAGCTATGGATTCTTGTCTTATTTTTTCTTTTTTTTTATATAATTTGTAAGAAAAGATCTTCTGTGTATTGTAACGGAAGGGTCCTTCTAATCTAGAATTTTTCATTTATACAACCTAAGTAGCAGTCTGTCAACTGTTTGTTTTCTGTTTGAGGATTGCATCCCATCATAAAACTCATCAGCTCATCTCTTTTAGCTCTACTTTGAGAATAGAGGATTGAATAGACAGTGTGAGTGAGGAAGCAAGCGTGAGGAGTTGGAGGATTGATTGTCCAGTCGGACTTAGGCATTGACTTAACTTACAGTGACTAGGTTTGCAGAGTAGTCTTGCCTAAGAATAAGCCTGCTTTTTGTTGTAGATACTTCTTCATGAAAATCAACAATCCAAACAGAAATATTTTTTTGGGAGTCATTGTTGTAACAAGATTGAGTATTTGCTGTGAAGGAATAAATAACACGTCGTACTATCAGTTGTCAAATTGCTGTATTTAATACAGACTTAAAAAGGGAGCTCCTTAAGAACAAACATGAGACTTAGATTCTGTTCTAGCATAAAAATCACTTCTGGAGTTACTTCAAATGCACATGAATTAACTTTGTACTTAATGGAAATTTTTCCTCTTATAGTTTTGGGAATATGATCTACAAAGAAAAGAGAGAGTCTGTTAGTAAAGAAGATCTTGCCAGAGCCATATTGGTCACCATCACCAATAACATTGGGTCTATTGCCCGGATGTGTGCAGTAAATGAGGTAAAAATTTCTGACGAGGAAATGATCTATCTATAGGTCTGTTATTTGGTTTCAGATTCAATGACTGCTGAAATGACGTATCATTTTAAATCTCTTAGTATGTTCTCAAATGAAATGAAGAAATTCATGTAGTATTACAGAATTGGTTCAGAATATTTTGACTGTCTTTGGAGAGGTGTGGCAGTAACCTGATGAAGAGGGCTTCAAACTAGCTTTGTTAAGGAATGGAGCCCAAAGCCTGCAGATGAGTGAGGGAGTAAGGGACCACAGGATGTTGTGATGAAATGACTTGAAATCCCCTTGCGAAAACAGGACAGTTGTGGGCCCAAGTTAAGTCTATACACAAACACATGCAGCAGGGGATACAAGAGGATCTTTAAGCTCTGGTTCTCATGAGGAACTATCCCAACCTCTATTGGAAGGGTAACGTGGCAGATCACAAGCAATCCATGCTTCACAGTGTACCGGGGACAATTTTCTGACAGAAGTGCTAGGCAGGCTGACTAGGCAAGCATGGTGCTGGACCTGCTATCCATGAGTGAAGAACTGGTTAGGAATTTCACTGGCAGCCTTGATACAGAGTTTAAGGTCCTGGGGAAAGTGAAGAAAGCAAGTAGCAGAACGAAGACTCTAGATGGACTTGAGTAGAACAGGATTGTGGTTTTGGGGGGATTTAGGAAGCAAGATCTAATGGCATAAGGAGCCTGGAGTTGCTTGTTGATCTTCCAGGATAGCATCCTCACAGCAAAAGCAAGAGGTGGGAGTACAAACTGGCTGGGGAGAGGCATTGCAGAGCAGAGGCGGGCGCTGGCAGAGGAGTTGAACTGACATTGTACTGAGATGCATTAGCAAGGACATAGCCAGCAGGTCAGAGGAGGTGATTCTTTGGTCATGACCTTTTTTTCCCTTCCTCCCCAACTACCACCATCACCAAAAGAGCAGCGATGAAAAACGAGGTCAAGTCTAACAGACAGGTTACTGAGACAGGGCACTGCCTGGAGCACCTAACGTATGAAAAGACACTGAGCGATCTGGGCTAAGCCTGAAGAAGCAGCTGAAGCAGTCTGAATCTGAGACAAACGTATGCAAAGGGGTCGGGTAAATGAATACAAATCAGAACTCATAAACAGCACAAATTGGCTTTATTCCAAGGGGTTTTTGGTCTAATTCCAACTATGTCACAGAACTACAGATCGTTAGAAACAGTTACTAGGGATCCAAAAACTAGTTTTTTGAACTGATGTATAGAGATAAAATGGATTTAATTATTTTGGCATCTTGCTGTAGAGCAGAACTGCATTTGATTGGGTGACTTAATAGTGTGTTTATTTTGTCTTCCCTGTGAACTAATCAAGATGGTGAAAAACAGTTGCACGTTAGTCAGTTGAATACAGGTTGAATTGTCATAGTAGTTCTTGTAGCAACTTGGATATGAATACATAATTAAGCACTTATTTAAGCACTATGTTAAGCACTAACACAATTAAGTTTTCTTTGGTTATTGCTCTCATATCATTAAGCCAGTATTTAATGTTGCTTTCATGTTGGATATATTTCAGTGAATGGGGAAATCGAACGATTTTAACTTTTTTACATTTGACTTGATTAGAATTCACAGCTCACTTCTAGAATTTGAGTCTAAGTCTAATCTTATACTGAGGTATATTGAGGTCTGAAGATGAAAGGAACATCTGTTATGTCTTACTGTCTTCGGCTTCTTTACAGTGCTGCCTTGTTGCATATGGATCAAGCAGCATTGTACAGGGCTATGAAGGCATTGAGTCTTCTCTACCAAATATAAGTAATTTTGAATATAAGTATCTTTCATTTAATTTCACTTTTAGCTGGGCTGTTCTTTTAGCTTAGTTAAAATGCTCACTTAATTTAAAACAAAAATACTGCTTCTCTGTAAATTAAGTCCTGTAATTCTTGAGGGTTGCATGTTTTTTCCTTTTCCCCAAGTATGATGTGTTTTAAATTTTGGAACCATGTTTTGATTGTGGTTTGTTTGGGTTTTTGTGGGGTTTTTTTCTTGCTCGAGACAGTCTGTTCTTTCATAGCTTAATTTAAGCGGTGTTAAACAGTGAAAAGACTTAATCCTTTGCTGTTTTTCTCTTCTTAGAAAATAAACAGAGTTGTGTTTGTTGGCAATTTTTTACGTGTGAATACTTTGTCAATGAAGCTTCTTGCATATGCACTGGATTACTGGTCAAAAGGCCAGCTGAAGGCCTTGTTCCTAGAACATGAGGTATGCTGTGGTTCATTTATCTCTATGTGTTGTTTTACCATAAATCAAAAATGCATGTGTGGAGTAGCTGCCATATGTGTGATAACCTGAGACACCAAGTACTCAGTAAAGATTGAAAATAGGAGGAGGAGGTTTCTCATACCGTATTGATTCTCTGGGGACGTCTTTCTCGGCCAGGGAAGTACTTCAGTCACTTTGGAGTATCTCAGTTCACACTACAGATTTTTGGAGGGGGACGAGAAAATGTTAAGCTCTGCACTAAGACTTAACAGTCTTACTTTGGTTTTGAGTGGCAACAGTAGTAAGGATTGTATTTCAAAAGATTACAGAGAGATCTAAAACAGGGGCCTTTGAAATACCTACATTGTTTTCAACTGAGCTTGAGCAACAGCCTGAAATTTGAGACTGCTTTTAACAAGGGCTGTTTTCCTACTGCCACAGATACACCTTAAAGTTGTTGTAGTGGTTTTATACTCTGGGACTAACCTGCTTTTGGGCAGCTTCTGCAGTCTAAATCAGTATGTAGTGCTCAGAGAGTTGACCTGTTTTGGTTAAAGTCTAGGCAACCAGTATTAATTACAGGTGTAATAGTTGAGAGACTTGTAGCTTCCTGACAGTCAGCTGGCAATTTTTGTCCTCAGTTTGTTGGTCTGCGAATATTACAGTATTATCTATTCCCCTTCAATTGTTTCTCACAACTGAGACAGACAGTAGTCTCTTGGCGCTGATGTCAGCGGTAATAGCAGAATGATTCCTTATTAGTTCAACCGCCTTCAAATTTTTAGAATCATAGAATGGTTAGAGTTGGAAGGGACCTTAAAGATCATCGAGTTCCAACCCCCCTGCCCTGGGCAGGGACACCTCCACTAGAGCAGGTTGCTCAAAGCCCCATCCAGCCTGGCCTTAAACACTTCCAGGGATGGGGCATCCACAGCTTCCCTGGGCAACCTGTTCCAGTGCTTCACTACCCTCACAGTAAAGAATTTCCTCCTAATATCTAATCTAAATCTCCCCTCTTCCAATTTAAAACCATTACCCCTTGTCCTGTCACTACATCTCCTGACAAAGAGTCCCTTTTCTTGGATAAATTTTAAATTCTTGCATTTGGTCAAGTGTAGATTCCAAACACTTCTATATTTCACAGTTATAGGGAACAGGAGCATCTTATTTCCCCAGAGGGGAAAAGTAATCCAACAGGAGACAGTATTTTTTTGTATGCAGGTAAGTATACAGTCCAAAAAATGGTGTTGAAGCTTGGACATAGTTCTTAAAAAAACGTGAGGTGCAGTTAGTTTAAGAAATTTTTCACTTGTACCTTAGGAATAGTGTTGCTGTCAGTATTGAAGATCCTTTAGCAACCAGCTCCTGCAGGAAAACCAAACCAAACCTGAATTGCTTGCTTTAGAAATCACTGACACATGTCTTAGAAGTCCTGCAGTGTATGGGGAGGCCTGGGGTGAAATCTCCTAAAGTTAAGCTAGATAGGGATAAAATGTTTGTTTCACAAAGCTTTAAAAAATTATTATGAAAAATTGTATATTGAAAGTGTATGGTTTTCTTTCTGTAGCATTGGTCCACCAAATGCTTTGTTGTCATTGAAATGTGATTAATGCAGATTTTAATACCCTACTTGAACCTGAAATATTTTTTTGTTTGTTTTGAACAGGGTTACTTTGGAGCTGTTGGTGCTCTTCTTGGGCTGCCAAATTTCAGTTGAGATACCAGATGTCACTACACTGAACTATTTTCCACCTGAATGATACTTGTTTATGGCAATGGGTACTAAATCTGGGGAGGGGAGAAAAAAATAGCAGATTTTCTGTAACTATTTTTAAGAAGTGATGAGCTACTGAATATTGCCATTGTAAGGAAGGGGGTTTCATTCTGTCGGGCATTGAAAAATGAAATGTGTGGGGATGTTGTGTTCTTTGGTACATGTAGCCAGTATTGAACTTCTAATATGCAATACATCCTCTGAAACAAGCTTCCAGAAGAAGGAATACCAATCCTTGAAGTGGTCAGTGTGTAAATATTGCAAGTTTACCCCTGAGGCTTTAGGCCCATCAGTTTTGTAAATAATTGATGAATGAAAAATTATTTTTATTAGTTATACTGTATTATGAGCACAATTTCCCATGTGTACTTACAGAAAACAACTTTAAAAACAGTAAGGTACTATCTACAAGATGAGGAAACTGTAGACAATTGCTTCCCACAGTAAGAATAGTAATTATTTTATGTGTAATAGAAATAATATTGTTTTAATTTTCCATGGGAAGATTAGAAACACAAAAAATCAGCCAAAGCAGCAGATTAAGCAGTTCACGTTTTGAAGGTTTAGTGAAGCTATTCACTTGCCCTCTTCATGTATTTGAAGATGTAGCTGGTATTTTGGGAAGATCCCCTCTGCCTTTGGCTGGGTTTGGAAAATAATTTAATGATTAATGAAAGCAAGTTTTGAGGGGTGGGATTTTTTTTTTTTTTTGAGGACATGACTTCCAAAATGCCTTCTGGGCTTTTTTTGTCTCTAATAAATTCTGACATTATACATCATTATTTGTAAAGGTGCCACAAAGCCTGAGAGAATTGAAGAAATCCTTATAAAATGGATTAAATATGGGACCTCGTAATACTGATGCTTTGGCTCATTTCTGTGGAAAAATTTCTTCCCCATCCTACTAATTTGAAAATGTGATTCTCCTTAATTTTGTAAGAGTTCATCAGAATCTAATTAGATGTTGAAAATGAAAAGTTTTTAGCTTGCTTTTGAATTTGGAAGTTTGGTTTTGATAATTAAGGACAACATCAGAGTTTGTATTGCAGCACCAAATGGACCAATATTTAGCGCACTTGCAATATGGAACCATTCATTCAATTGTGGCCTTGGGATAAGATCCATACTCTAGAACTGATCTTTGGATTTTTCTGTATACTTTTCAAATTTATAGTTATGATTATTATAACAAGTTTAGTCCTGAAGCCAGGGCACGCGATCTTAAACTTCTAAGAATATTATACAGTCATTAGCTATATGATTCTTTGTGGACTAAAAAGCAACCCAATTTTACAATATCACTTTAATGTTAAATATTTCCTATAAGTGCATGAGGAGCAGCCAGTCTAGAACACATTCATATGTTGGGTTTTAAGATGTTTTTAAAACTGATTGCTTGGGTATTCCAGAGCATGGCTGTGTTACAGTCACAGATGCATCCACCTAGTGTGTTTATAAACATCTATGTGCTATTTCCAGTCGTCTTTTTCTTACCTTAAAATTGAAAGCCCCATACTAACATCATACGGGTTCTTTGGTTTGGTTTTTTTTTAATTTCTGTGGTCCTGTAAGAGTACAGTAACTTAGAGTAGCCAATTCATTAAGCCCAATGTTAATGACAAATGCAGTTCCATTTATTGCTGTTTTTCCTGGTACTTGTACTACATTTGCATTGCGCTTGCTTTGATGTTTAATTGTAGACATAAAAAACAAACCACCCAAATAAAAATGACAGTGACAGTTGAACCAATCTGATGCTAAATCAGAGCATTTCAAGAAAGTAAGTAAATATGGGTTTTATAGAACGTCTTTATAAATGTATAATGAAATGTATAAATGAGCAGCAGTATGCTGTTCCCTTTTAAGTTACAATTGACTGTAGAAAGTAACCTTTATTTGGTTATAAAACTTTGTAAAAACTTTTTTCTGAATGTTTTGACAGCCTCCTGAAAATTTTAGAAACCAACTGCAAATTTTTCTCGCAAAGTGAGGTACTTTAAGACACATACTACAGCTTGATTAGAAACAGTTCCTTTAGACTATATTTATTCCTACTTCACTTCTCATACTGAAATAGAGCTGCCCTTGAGGCAGTAGTTGGAAGTTACTTGTATATTTAACCAGAAGCACATGTAGAAGATGATTACCTAATGACCAAGGTTAATTTAGACCATTTGAAGTTGATACGACCTATGATACATTTTTAAAGTAAATTGTACAGAGTTACAGAATAAATTAATGGAGTAATTCTTGAATAGCTGTACTGTATATAAACTACTGTGAGAATCAAAAAGTATGCCCTACCTCTACTTTACTTCCCTTGAGCTTCTAAAAAAAAAAATTGGCTTCCTTTTGCTAGTTTTATCAGCACAATTGTTACTTCATTGCAAGAGCAAGCAGAGAACTTTTCAAGCCCTACTGTAAAGCCCAGGGGTCCTGTATTTAAGCAGCATCTTCGGGTTTCATCTCATTTTCTCTGAACTTAGAACTTGTTACTAGGGTCTCCAAAGATTGACTCTACCATCAGTAGAAATGCTAGTCATCACAAACAGCTGCAAGATAAGCCTTAAAGTCTTTTCATCTAAACTCTCTTCTAAATAGGTTGAAAAGGCTTGTTTCTTCTACACAGATCACTTGAACTAAGTTGCTTTTTCCTGATCATCTCTGTTTTTACTTTCACCCTTGCCATTTCTTTTCCTCAAAGCTAACTGATTGAAGCGGCTTTAGAGTGAATTGATTCAAGGTAGAGTAGAGAAAATTTGGAGTTTTCTCAGGGCTACTGTTGTCTTCTCAAGTGGAACCACTTCTAGAGGAAAGTTGTGGGATTTCTTCTTTTAAAGTAAAATGTAAAGCTCATTTTGAATGTGTAATTGTTTTCAGCTCAATCAGCCATGTGAGTGCCTTTTAATTTTTTCATATAATGCCAATTTTGCTGGTACTGGGACTTTATTCAAAAGGTTTCCTAAACAGTGTTGCTTAAAAGAGAAATGGCAGATAATTTTATTTGCCGTGGAAGCAATCCCTTCAATCCAGTGTAGCTAGAGATGCCAGGAAAACAGCATCAGGTTTCTGGCTTCCTATCCCTCTAGCCCTTATCTTGGGGTAATGCTTTTGTATTTCATGGTCTCATCCCTCCAGCTTGGTCTTTTCAAGTATTACGCACAGGTTTATTCTGCCAGCATCTCCCTAAAAATCATGCAGGATTTTAGTCAGATAAGTACAGGCTATTTCTGGCCAAAGAAGTTCATTTTTAGATGAAGCTATTCCAAGTTGATATGTTATTGGACTTAACCACTTTCACCTTTCTAAATCTAGTAGGGTATCCACAATTTGAACGAGAAGGGAACGACTTATACAGTTAATTCTGAATATTTAGCAAGCTGGAATCAACACATCCTCAGCATTCTTTTCTGAGGCTAGCAGAGGTTTAAGTATAGACGTTTTTTCATTCTTTCAGTAAAGCCTCAATAAATTGAACAGTTCAGGGAGAAGTAGCACTGACAGACTTTTTGTCTTACAGTTTGGTCCAGATTTTCAAAGGGCGTTCAGGTGTCTGACCTGCCTTTTGAAGATCTTTCCATCTCTCTCTGTAGTGTCCTGCAAGCAAGCACCTGTGTGATTCTACCAACACCTCCATTCATAATTTTAGAGTTAAAGCGTGGAAAAAATAGGAGACCATGCTGTCCCACTTACTATCAGCCTGTATATTCAGAAAAAAAGTTCAGTTCTGGCTTCTCATGATGGATTAAACATTCCTTCAGTAGTACTGTGAGACTTCTACTTGCGTTTGAGTTGTTGGTAGTATGCATGCAAGGTGATTATATTGTCTTTAAAGGTTGTAATACTAACTCTTTGTCCAGTATAGGTCTGCAGGAAATACCTACTTCCAGATAAGTTGCAGTAACTTCTCATTTCTAAATGTTTCAGAATAACAGTTAGAACTAATTAAAGTGTCTTCTACCGAGAGCAAATCTGTGCATCTTAAAGACTAGATGGTGTCTTAGCATTCAGTCATTAACTTACGTTAATATCTAAATTTACATACAACCTGTTTTAAAATATCACTTTCACTATTCACATTCTGGATAATAGATGGTTATAAACCTGAGGAAACAGTTTAGCTGAGTTCAGAACAGAGATGAAGGTCAGTGCGGTTCTGCTGAGCTAGTTGTAGTCAGCTTTGTATTGTGAGTCCATTTGCACACATAATGAGAATAGTGTTTTCCTAGTGACAGAGCTTTCTACGTTTGGTTTTTGTTTGGTTTTTTTTTTAATATGTAATAGAAGCTTTGCTTATGTTAAAAAGTGAAAAACCTGTGGGTCAGCTTAGAAGTATTTGACCAAGGCCTCTAGGTCGCAGTGCAGAGCTAGGAACACACTCAACACACACAGTTAATGTTTTGGTTGTATTAATTTTTCCATTTCCCATGAACACACATGAGAGGGAGCAGACTTAACAATCATTGTGGATAAAATGCATGAATTAAGTCTTCAGACGTGACCATGGGAGATAGAAAAAATGCTTTTAAGAGGGATAATTCCCTGCTTACAATCTTTTAAGTTTTACTGATATATTCCAAAGTACATTGCCAGTATTCTGTCATCTGTGATAAAATTACGAATTGTTTTTAAGAAGTCTGCAAAGAAGCCTGTTTTATTAGTTTTGTTTTCTTACACATATTAAGTATTCTTAAAAACATACGTTCTGAAAAAACATCTCAGAAGATGCTGTAATATTTTTGTAATTATTAATGTGCTAATGGAATATGGTTGAGCAGTCTAGGTTTGCATAACTGAGTGCCAAATCCTGCCCACTTTAGTTACATGAGTAGATCATTCTCTTAAACAAGAGACTCTTTTAAACTAAGGAGCAAGATTTGGCCTCGAGATCTTCTGCCTGGGGAGCACAGTAATGCTACTTTGCATATTCCTGCTGGTGCTAAATCATTTGTTGAAAATAAAGATTCTAAATAGAAGTTGTAAATAAAATATTTATGGCCTCATCCTTTTGACAGACTTAATCATTTGCAAATATTTTTTGGCCTTACTTCAAGTTTCCCTTTTGTTTTTTGTTTTAGAGTATGTGGACTGTGTTTGTTAATGTGGCATGTCATTGGCAGGTTTGGCTTCCTGTGCTGTTTTCTGTAAGGCCCGTAACATTCCCCTTGTGCATTATAATATGGATGACTTTTCAGTGCTGGATTTCAGTGTTGTCCTTCATCTTGTTTTGTCATTGTAGCTGTTTAAACAAATAGTATGAAGTAGAACATGGTTGGCATTTGTTCTCTAATAAAACTTTGAGAAAATCAGCCATTACTGTAAGCATTTGGGGAAGTTGTTGAAAATGCAAAAGTGCCCATTTAAAATAATTTTAAAACCTTGTTAATTTGGTTAAAATTAACCCTGTTAATTTGCCTTGCATATAAAATAAACTGGAATATGGTGTATCAGTTGCTAATCTTTGCTATAAATTGCTAATACTTCACAATTCTTCTAGCATCAATTTAAGAACATTGTAAATACAAGCTTTGGAGGAGGTATATTAGTTTCAGATTGTGCATTATAAAATAATTATAAGATTAGCGAATTAGTATTTTGAGACATGAATTATGACATCTAGAACATGAAAATTAGTCTGTTGATGTTATAAAGAGAGGATATAGAGGGCTTCTGATAATCTGCACTTTTTTACATTTCTGAGTTTTGGCTTTTTAACAAACGAGTATTTAATTTTTCCATCTACTGTCTCGTCATATGCAGGCCTTCTAATCACCAGTTGCTGTCTTCAAATACTTGTTTTAGTTAGTTAGCAAAACGGACAGGCAAACTTATAAATTGTAAACCCTTGTAGAGTGGAAGTTCTCCGAAGAGCCATTTGATTAAGTTGCCTTATTCTATTACATTGCACTCATGTTTTGTCTCCACTTTCTTGTTTACTGTTCAGACACTGAAGTTGTGATGTAAAAATATGTGCTACAAGTTTTTATTCATAACTTACTGAATAATACCTTTGTGTCACCTGTTAATACAGCTCTTGTAAATGATAACTTTATGCCATCTGTAATACAGCTCTTGTAAATTGTTTAAATTATTTTTCTTTTTATAGATTCTCATTGCTGAATGTACAGATTGGATCCCTTTAATATGTCACTGAGTAATTTGATTGGGGCCCAAATATAGCCAATGCTATAATTCATCCCATCAAAACTGTAAATAATTCTTTACTGCTTGTTTGCATGAATGAAATTTGGATTTCATTTACTATGTCATAACCCAGCTCCTCTGTGATGGGCCTACTTTTTACTGTTTATTTTCCTGGTTTTATTACCATTTGTTCTGTATGAATGTTGAAACAGTACTTGTCTTTTCCTAATAAATAATTTGAGATTGTTCATTGTTTTGCCTACATCTGTGGGTTTTGGGGTGGGATTTTTGGGTGTGATTTTTTTACTTCAGTGTTGTAAGTTGCTATGATACTTGCTACTGGGGCTGTGGGGTAACATTTTATACTAGGGAAACACGACTGATACGGTTTTCATGCTCTTTTCTTCACAGTTCTTAGATTCAGGTCCTGTTTTTAAAAACGTGATGTCCTGAAGAACGCTAGTTTTGCAGCCTTGAAGTAGAAAGTACACTGTGAAGCTACTGTAAGCTTTTGCCTTCCAAATTAACTTGAGAGCACATGCTGATTCTTGCACACAGGTGACTGGTATTTTCCTGTTGAATAAAATACTTAATGTGTAAATTGCGTGTTATATATAAATTGCAATTACTGCTCTGTTGGAATTGTTCTTTGCTTATGTTTTGGAAAAGCCAAATTGCAGTGTCCTGAAGTTGTTCTGACTGGATGCCTAAGGGGTAGGAAGTTGTCAGGAATGAAGTCTGTGCTGCAGCAACGTGCTGCCAGTGCGTCTTGTGATGAGCCCGCTCTGTCTGAGGCTGTTCTTCAGGGTTCACTGTATGAATAAGTCAGCCATCCAAACTACACATCTTCGCCTAAACTGCCAAAAATTAAACCCTGAAATTCCATTCTGTGTGGTGTCCCCATTGAGTCTGGCAAAGAGGAGCTCTGCACCACAGTTGATTCTTTTTACCTAGGGGAAATGAGCTTGTAAGAAATACATGTTCCTTTACAACTTTATGGGGTGTTGATTTGTTTGGTTTGACATTTTTTTTAATGTGGAAATACCTCTTCTTTCTTTGAGTGAACTGTAGTGGCTTTTTGTAGAAGCTGGTTTGCATTTCAGCTGGGGTCCTTAACTGTTTCCCGGTGCAGCCTGTGTGCAAGCTCAGGGGACGAGGTAAGCTGTATGAGCTTCATTTAGTTCTGTCTTATCTGTGGACCTGAATAAAAATAAAATTAATATGAAACAAGTGACTTCCTCTCACTGTAAGACTATCCAGCCAGCTGTATTTGAATTTTTATTGGACTCAGAAATGCAAACCTTTAATAATCCTTGTAAGGGAAATGATGAGAGTAGCTGACAGAGAAGCTTTTGGCTATGGTTTATTGCAGCATTCTGCTTTGTTTTTCTTTACGTAATTATAAAGGAAATGTACATTTCATTTCTTTGCCCTAAAACAGCCTACGCGTTGAGCAATGACTAGAGGAAGTGTTCAAGCAGATTTTTGCATGATGAAACCCAAAAGGAAGAGGGATCCAAAATGACAGCGTATTTCAAGCAGATGCTAAAGTCATTCAACTGAGGGGGAAGAAACACAAAGAGTGAAGATTCATAGCCAAACTCCAGACTCTGCAAGTCCTGAAAGGTAAAGGGCCTGCAGTACATGTGATTTTAAGGCCAACTAAACACCTAAGAAATTACTTGCAAATTATATTGTGAGTAGTTTCTGTACTGCTTGTCATAGCCCTTTGAGTCTGGCTGTTCAGCCAATTTTCCATCTACCGTATTGTCTGCCTATTCACTCTCTATTTCACCAATTGAGCTCTAAGTTAACTGTGAGAGATGATGTCAAAGGCCTTGCTGAAGTCAGGGTAAGCAGCATCAGATGCTCCTCTCTTAGCTATGGAGTCAGCCACAGCAGAAAGCTGTCAGGCACGATTTTCCCTTGGTAAAGCCATGCTGTTCTGATCACTGCTGTGTCCTTCGTGTGCCTGGATGTGTCTTCCAGTCAGGCTGCCTCTGTGGCCTTCCTGGGGTGAGGCTGACCGGCCTGTAGCACCCCACAAACACCTTCCTGAGGACGGGTGCAACATTTGCATCTCCTGCCATCAGGAACCTTCCTTGGTGGCCACGATCTGCCAGAGGTCAGCTCCATCCTCACCCTCAGACGGAGCCTGTCTGGTCCTGGGGCATCACATGTGCCCAGCCAGCTCCAGGGCTCCTTAACTGTTTTCCTCTCCCATGGGGAATGCCTGGCTCCCGCCAGTTCCACTCTTGGGCTCGAGGAGCTGAAAGCCTGAGGGCAGACCTTAGAAGTGAGAATATGAGGCCATAGCCTTTTCTGTGTCTTTTATTCCTAGGGATCACAGAGTGGTTCTGTTGAAGGAGACTGATATGCCAAGGTGTGGCGTATCAAGGCGAATGGCTCTGAGTTTTGGGCAGGGACTGGCTGTCAGAGGCTGGTGGCAGCAGAGGAATGGCAGCCTGGAAGCGGCAAGGGAGCGGTTGTTTCTAGTGAAGGAATGCAAGGAGAGGCGCTTGGCACAGTAGATGTGGAGAGCTCATACCCAGATCGGTGGCGTTAGGGATGTAGGGGAGAGAGGTGTCTGGAGGAACTGGCTGCAGCAAATGAAGCTCACTGCTTTTAAAAAGCAGTGTTGGTGTCATTGACCTGGCAGCAGTGCTAGCTGTTAACCCCAGAACTGATGTTATCTGCAGTATTTGACTTTGTTCTGAGTTTACAGCCCCTTATCACTTTTCTGTTATGATCAATTTATTATAGCTTATCACTTCAATTCCTTAGCAAGGTCCTGCCAGAGGCCATGTGTCCCTACAGTCCTCTCAAGACAACAGGAACCAGAGCATTCTGCATTTTCTCATTTTGGATAGATATACCTCTTTCCAGGACAATCACCCACCTGTCCATAACTTTTCTTACTAGAAAGAGCATTTAGTTTAGCATTTCAGGCTGATGGATACACTGCAGAAGTGTGACCTCTTCTAGGAGGAAGTTGAGAGGCTTTGCTCAGTTCTTCATTTAATTTCCACGGAGTTACGTTTCACTTAAGGAACACTCTACAGTGGGAGAATCTGATTGACAATCTTAACCAAGATCTACAGGTTTATGGCTACTTATCAGCTCGGAGATCAGCCTGCCGTCTGTGAGAAACAAATACAGTGTTCTCGCTTTTCTGAAGGGGCTGTATGAAAGGTTGTGAGTCTTGCATAACCCAGGTGTGCCCAGGTATGCAAATTGCTGAGTTGTCTCTGATGTAATCTGTTCATGTACTTTTTATATCAGAGGCTTTTGCTAGCTTGCTATACATGGAGAGTTACTGATGTCATCTGATAACAGACAGTAAGATTTCCCTGAGCACGTGTAGGGAATACAAGGATTTACATCAACAATTTAAGAGCAAAAGGCATTACTTCTTAAGGAGGACTTTTCAGGTTGTTGTTGGGAGAGCTGTGCACGGGCTGTGGGAATGCTGAATTGCTGTTTGGAGCCAGCTCTGGGACTTGTGACAAGATTAGTGGTGGTGGACACAAACCTGCCCACGGATGCCTTTTTCCGTTCTTCCCCACCGAGTGCGTTGCTGTTTGTCGTTCGTCCCTGGTGAAGCAGAGGTGTTAGTACAGGATTTCCCTTTCATGAAAGACAGATTGCTGAGCTAATGGTGCACACAAACACACCAAGAGTAGAGCACACACTGGAAAGGGTAATGGGGGGGTGTGAAAGCCACAACCCAAACAAACAAAAACCCTGTGGTCAGTCAGACTCTATACTTTGTACGTTGGTACCAGGGGAGTTGCAAGTGCTCAAAATCCAATAACCTGATCTCTTTTCTGGCCCTTAAATTCATTTATTTTTAAATTGCAATTGATCCACCTTTCAGCTTGGGGTATATAATGGCAGCCAGTTTTTAAGAGAGCCACCATTCCCCATCCTCTGGAAACCAGTCTGCTTTACACTACCCTCCTGCCCTTCCCACATTCCCTCCCACAGGTGTTGGTGGCTCGCAGGCTGGGCCTTCTGGCCAGAGGTCCTGCCTAAGGCTGAGGCTGAACATCAGTTTCTGATCTACTGGGAAAGGGGATGAATTTCAACAGTGTGAGACCTTTTGCTTGTAACCTTGTAAATGGGGTGAGTTCAGAAGCCATCCAGCCTTTCTAGCCATTGTTTGCACCAGGTGTAGAGCTGACAGCTGGAGGCTGTAACTGCTTCAGCTCTTCTCAATTAATCCGTTACTACCTCTGAGTTAACACCCCCCGCTGTCTCTGGCATTTTATGGGTGTTTGTTTGTCAGCTCAAGCAGACCTACATGAGATGGCAAAACACTTCAGCCCAGCAGTTCTTGGAGGGTTTAATTGATTCTGATACCACAGGAAAACTGATGACATGGAGAATGAGCCTTCAAACAAATAGATCTGAAGTTCTGACATGAACAGTTCTAAAAAATCAGTTCCAGCTTCCTGGTGGAAGCTGGAATGTATCACAGATGTTATAAGCATCTTTCACACCAAATAGTGCTGCTCTTTTCTTTGATGGGGTGAGAACAGGACCCCTGGGGATCTCATAAAAGGTGTGTGATTTTAAGTTCTCCATTTTCAGCTGCTCTTCTCCTGTGTGCTGGGACCTGGCATGGGGAGGGGGCAGAGAGTTGCCAATGCAAACGGCTCTGCTGCCAGACCAGGCGAGGAGCTTTAGGCAAACCCTGCAGTACGCGGAAGGCTCCCTTAGCACACAGATACGGTTACAGAACACTCCACAGCGTCTGCCAGCCTGGGAAATTAATGCAGTATTAACTTTAAGCTCTTTGGTGACAGTTCGCTAGCTGTGGTTGTGCTTCAGCTGAGTGTCCGTTTCCTCTGTATCAATTAACAAACTCAAAATTAATCTTGACACAAAAATAATAGCTCATTTCCCACCCGTGGCTCTGTAGGCACTGCCACAGTGTGGTGATTTCCCCCAGCTACAGCTGGATGTGACTGATCAGGACAGGTGGGGGTCCCCTCTTGCCAGTTACCCATGACAGTGACACTAGATGCACACCCTGTATGCTTTTGTATCATGTTTTCCTTTAACTTCTTCAGCTCTTATGAAATCTCTAAGTGAAGTCTCTTCTGTTGAGTTTTCCCTGTGTTCTCAATGTGCATTTCCTAGTTTTCCAGAACTGGCAGCAGTTTGGATGGGGAGAAGAGAAACGTTTTTTAATCTTCACCAAATTTTTATTATAATTTTTTTTTAACTTTTCACTATTAGCGGTGGATCTTAACTCAGACTCTGACACACCACGTCCATGAAAGTGAACGCGATGCAACATCATGTTCTTACACACAGAAATGCAAACTTCGGAATTGCTTTGGTACTAATAGAGTAGCAATTCTGGGCTGCTGCAATAAATATCAGGGCTGAGCTTAGGTGTTCTTTAAAGTGTACATCCTATAGATATATCGTGTGTCTGTGTGCGTAAAGTAAATATTGAAGCCCGAGCCTGGCCCTTGCACAGGATGCTTATGCACAACAAGCGCGGTAGAGGGACGGGAGGGAAAACTGGCAGCCTCTGCGAAGACATCAGAGAGCCGTAGGGAGTAATTAACAGGCTCGGGGAATGGTCAGATAATGACTGTACGAGAGTTGCACCCGCTCCTCGTTAGTATAGTGGTGAGTATCCCCGCCTGTCACGCGGGAGACCGGGGTTCGATTCCCCGACGGGGAGGGTGTAGACTTTTTTTGCCTTGCCCCGCCTTGGTTGCGAGGGGCTCTGCCGGTGTCTGGCGATCGGTGCTCAGTTTTTATTTGTCCTTCTGTCTGTCCGGTACCGGACCCAGCGAGTGAGAAAGGGGAGAGCTGTGCTCCCTCATGGGAGCGGCAGTGGGCACCTTTTCCTCTGTGTTAACCGCGTTCCCTAGGCAAGTGCCAGTTGCCAAAAGATGCTGAGATGTTTGTTTGTATGGAGGTGAACCAGGCCATTTTTGGTGAGAAGGGCTCCGTTGGTGCCACAGAGATGCCACCAGGACCTTATGAGTGCCGAGGGGCTTGGCTTCCGGAGCCAGCACTGTGCACTTCAGGAGGATGCTCGGAGCAGGAGCCTTTGCCATGCTGTGGTACGAATACTGTGTAGCAGAGGTAGTAACAGCCCCCTAAATGAATTTTGGATTTAGCTGCCTCTAGTGTCTATTCTAGAAGAAATCTACCCTTCATTTTTAAACTTAATTAATCTATCACAACCCTTGGTAATTTGTAAAAGGCCTAAATTGCTTTTATTGTTGCAATTTATTCAACAATATTTCAAGTGTGTATCTCCTTATCATCTCTGTTGTTATAGGCCAGCCATCAGAGGCATTTAAATTTTGACCAAAACACATTCTTGAAAGCACACTTCCACATGAAAACTGGTTTTTGTTGTTTTTTTTTAGCCGGTCCAGCCCATATATGACTCCTAATAGTTCCAAGAAGTTCTTCTAAAACAAGATTTAAAAGCCTTCAGCAGCTTAGCTGGTACTGGCAGCAAGCTGCCCCTTGTGCAACCTGCTGTCGGAGCAAAGCCAGCTCTGTGGTATGTCGGCTTCTGGCAGCTGCAGAAGATGTTACTGCAGGCCCAGCGCTGACGTTGGGTCTGAGCTACATCCTAGGAACGTAAACTTGCTAAGACAGTAATGGCCTCTGTCATGAAGCCCAGACAAAACCTGTATGCAGAACCTTTGGGGCTGGTCTATGAGTCTGAAGGATGTGGCAAGGATGTCAGCAGGCTCCTGGTGCCAGGCCCTGGGGCAGGTCACTGTAGAGGGGCCTGAGCTAATCCCACTGCCTCTTTTAGAGTTTTCTTCTAGAGTTTTCATCTCCTTTGCAGATGGCAAGCAATACATGGACTGAAAATGTGAGAATCTGGAAATCTGAAACTGCAAATCCAGGCTGGGTCAGCTGCAGGTCCTGCTTGTGGTGGGGGGTGGTCCCCGCAGCACTCACCCTTTGAGTCACAGACTTCTTGGCATGTGTCTTTGGTAACTTTCACAGAGAATTATTAAACATATTGTACAGAAAGAATACTTAAATTTAAGTTCCTCGATGAGCAAGAGTGAGTTTGTTTGATTGTTTTATTCCAAGCAATGTGTTTGCAACAGGAGTCACAGCTAGAACCCCAGTTCTAGAGCTCCTCCCTGCAAATTTGCATGTCCCTCACCTATACTCGCAGAGGTTGATCTAGCTCTTCCTGAGCAAGACAATCCAAACCTGCTTCCATCACCATACCACCATCTATCTGTTAGGTTGTGACAGTTTCTGCAGCTCTTTCTCCTAGAAGCGGTGGTTGGTTCCGGGTAGGCCTCACTGGGAGGCTGAAGCCACTAAAGAAATGAGCCGATCTCAGCTTGGTTCTAAGGTTATTTTCAAATAGATTCGCTAAGTTTTGTTAAACTATGTTTTATCCAACCTAGACAGTGCTCTGGGACACCTGCTTGATCTGAGGCATTTCCATGCACCTGGGGTTTGGGGCATCCCTGGGCTGTGCCACCACCCCACAGCCCACCACAGGCGAGGACACGGGGATGCTGCGCCCCTGGGGTGGCCCTGGGGAACCTCTGCCACCGCCACAGGGAGGGCAGTGATGATCAACAGCAGCACATGCTCGTTAATGATCCCGTTCGTGAGCATATGATCTGAAACCTGAAGTGACTTTGGGATGTGTTTCATTTCTCTTCAGCATTCACAGGCTCAGGCAGCTGCTGTGGGACTGGGCAGCGCGGTGTGTGGTGCTGGTCGTGTTCCTGCTGGCAGCAAGTTCTGCACAACGTGGGTATAAACCGATGGCGACGCCTTTGCTTCTTGAAAGGTGAAACACTGGTGCTAGAGATCACCTTTCGTGAGTAGATGCAACGTTGAAGGTAAAGCTGAGTTTCACGCTTCATGGGCTCTCACTCTTAGGACATGCAGTTTAACATAAAAATGTGTTAGAATGCAATTTGATGGCACAATAAGGCTT
The DNA here is from genome assembly GCF_964106895.1 of Numenius arquata. Lineage (NCBI taxonomy): Eukaryota > Metazoa > Chordata > Aves > Charadriiformes > Scolopacidae > Numenius > Numenius arquata. Next base: position 29,360,045 of record NC_133586.1, read on the forward strand.
TCGGTCACTCCTGGCAATATTTGATTAACATATGGCTGGTCTCTAGTCACTTTAGTTACTGGGTTTGTAGGATTTGGAACAGATTTTTCCAAATCGGAGAGTGTCAACAAAACACTAAAATAAATGTCACAGCTAAAAGCCTCCTGCCCAGTCACTGCAGCTCGTGCTGATGGAAAGTGTTGCTGAAGCAAAAAAATTCCAGCACTTTTAGAGAGACTTCTTAACAACTCTTTCAACAGAGATGAAACTAGATGTGTTGAAATAACACTTGTCACTTACATGTTTATTTGAAGTATGATTCTAGTTTATAGTATCATTCAAGATTTCGTTCAAATGCCTGTGTTCCCTGAAGAAATATGGGTCTGCTGTCCTACCCTGTCCTACTCCCACGCATACAACACCACTTTTTTATTCGAAGTGAGTATCTTTTTCAGACTCTAATAACCTGCTTCTTGGCTCTTCATTCTCTGTCTTCGGAGACGTGGTGATCCTTTTGAGCTGTCAATTTTTAGCCTGGTATAGGCTTATAAATGTATCACACTGAGACTATGAAAACTAAAGCTGGGGGGGGTTTTGGCATAATATTGTCCTTTTAGAGAATTTCCTGGGAAACTGAGAACATCTTATTTTAAAAATAAATAAAAGAAATCATTCCTTCAGCTCTGGACTTTGCTTTCCCTGCTACTTGGCTATGGATAATCTTTGGGTAAATTACTGGAAAACAAGCCTTAAATTTTTAAACATTATTTTCCAATCCCTGTTTCTTAAAAAAGATGTTTTGTTTTGTTTTGTTTTTTTAATTGGGTGACTCCCTCACGCCCCACAGAGCAGCTCTGCAGGGCACAGCCTCTCCCCAGCGTGTCACTAGGCATTCCTCAGCACACAAGAGTCCCTGGTTTGGGTCTGGTGAGTACTAAACCTTTTCCACTGTTTTATCTACCTGTAGATACTCCGAAAGCCTGCACAGGCTTCAGTTGGGGTCTGGCCCAGCCGGAGCTTGGTGCTTCCCTCAGCACCTGCAGTGATGCCTGCGGAGCCGGGCTGCAGCTGGGCTGGAGCTGGGCTGAGCGTGGTTTGTAGGAGGGGAAGCTGGACCAGCCAGGACTCAAGGCCCTTTGGTGCCCCATGTCCTTGGTATGGTTGTATTTCAGGGGATCACATCCAAATGGATTATTTGCCCAGCAGTGCCAGTAAAAGCACTTGTGAGCCTGATGTGATGTATGTAAATAGGCTGAAAGAGCAGAAGGAGGTGTTGCAGATGTCAGCATCTGTGACCCTGGGCAATACGTGCCTCTCCTCCCACAAACCCTCTCCGTGGCAGGGTGACAAAATGAAACCGCTCAAACAAACTTTCTTTAATGATTTAGGCTTAATAAAATCCTCCTTAAGCCTCTAAATCGTTTCCGCAAAACCTGCCTTTTAAGTCATCTGTTGTCACCTTCAGTCCGGGTGCTATTATTAAAGCAGATCTGTATTCCTTCACTGTAAGGGCACCCTGGCTATAGCTAATACCTTTCCTTCTAGGGCAGCAGTTCCCGGGTCTCGCCTTCATGCGAATCCAGTGGTTTTGGTTAACACCCGGTTAATGCCTCGTGGCAGCAGCTGCAGGAAATGCCTCCAGCTGGTGCTTACATTTAAATATTTGCACTAGCATGTTCCCACTAGGCTAGCTGAATAGCAAAATATTGAGTTCAGTGCACTCTCACTACTTGATGTTTTTATCATTTAAGGCTTGAGACAACTTGTAAATGCTTAAAATAGCGTGAAAATCCCTGTGCTGGCACAGACTCCCAGCCTTATTGGAAGGCTGTCTGCTGTTCTCCTGGTGTAAAAGTTTCATATGTTCCACAGAACAATTATGGTAAAACAGAATTTTAAATAACCAAACCTATATGACACTTATCATTGAAAAGGAAATCCATAGCTTAAGGGTGTCAGAAAAACAAATTGATTGAAAAATAAGAATTGATGACAATCAGCTGTCCATTGAGTAAGTATCCTGGCTTCAGTGGGCTCCTATAATCCCATTGATTTCCACAATTTTTTCGCAAGGGCATTAAATGAATGTTTGTCTGTATAAACTACAAATAGCTACACTTCTGCGGAGTTCCTTACATTGGGAACCTAACACGCAACAAGCCGAAAAACTTCTCTGAGGGAAGGAAGAAGGGAGAAGGGTTATGGGAAGCAGCTGAGCACCTGCTCCTGGCTGCAGGAGCAGCAGCTCATCCTGGCGCTGGGGGACAAACCTCTGACAGTTTGGGCTTTTCACACTGACGGGCTGAGCCCTCTCCTCCTTATCCTCCTGCTCCTCCAGCAGCTCTGGCCCTGGCCTTTTCGGAACTGCTTTCTTCCAGCCATCCGTGCCCCAGGCTATGTGCTCGCTAGGGTTAAGCTAACTGGAGGCTGCCCTTTGCCTGCTGTGAAACCTCCCTGCAGAGGTACCAGGACTGGGAGGGTTGTGCCTGCTGGGGTCAGTATCTTAGTTCTTGCTCATTGCTCCTTGAAGGTCCCTCGCCCTTGCCGACAGGGAAACGTGTTTGCTGGGAAGAAATGACAAACTGTCACACACAGGCTAACGTTCTCTATTCCTGCCCTTTCTGTGACTCTGATGTTGGGTCCTACAGCTCTTCACAGCACAGGCTCCCTGCTGATGCCTGCAGTGTCCCCTGGTTTGGCGTACAGGTGACAACCATGTGCTCACTTGCGTTTTTTCGGAAATGACGAATCCAAAATAGGAGACACCAACTTCAGCAGTGGGATGGGTGCAGCCTCCCAGCCCCCTGCCGCCATATGGAGGGTCTCTCGGAGGGTGGGAAGCACTGGTGTCCGTTAAGATAGCTGGTAGTTGGCTGATGGGGTCACACCCATGGCACAGGAGGGGTTTTACTCGGTTGAGTGTAATAGGTTTACAACAGGTGACCAAAGCTGTCCCACGGGTGTTTCAGACTGGTTTAACTAAATCTAATTGCTACTTTAATGTCTCTGCAGTCCTCAGAAGTGACAGCTGGCTTGCCCAAGAAAACACAACCACCAATATGTCTCAATTCTTCAACAGAGTGCTGGTTTTTTCCTGCCTTTTATAATTAATCTTAAAATCTTGGTTGAACACTCTTCTTGAGGAGGGAAAGCAGAACCTCGGTGTTGCTATTTGTAATGGAGGAATATGACTGGGGGTAAGAGGCTGCTTTTACCACCATGATATTCGTAAATAATGCTATGGATGACAGATACCAGGTTTGCTGTTTGCTCTTTGCTCTGAGTGTGAACGTATAACCTCTAGTTATAACCTCCCTCTGGTAGGGAAACCTCTCCCTCAGCCTGGTCTGTCTTGGGAAATGACAGCTTTAGCTGTTAGACTAGAGGTGGGAAGGAAATCTCTTAGTTGGTATCTAGCAGTTGAGATGGCCATCCCTCTTACTCCAGACTTTCAGCATGTTTTGATGCTGATGCCCAGCCCTGCCACTCGGTGCCTGCCAGCTGCAGACAGGCACAGGCCATTTCTTGGCTGGGTCTGACAGCTTGCCTTCAGTGCTGTAAGAAATCTTTGCCTAAATGATAAGCCACTTATCTTCAAATTGTTGTTTTTTTTTTTTTATTTAACTCTGAATAAATACTCTGCTGTGCTGGCTAATAATGCTGTCTCTTTGGGCAAAAGAATGGCTCAAGTTTAACCTTAGCTGTTAAGTCATTAATTATCTTTTTTTAACAGTATGCACATGCTCACACACCCCTTTAAATATTTCTGAGAGAGAGTGGTAGTATCCAAACACATCGTTACCAGCTGCAGCCAGCTCAAGCTCAAACATCACACCCACGGTCTCCTTCGGGTGTAGATGAAATCCAGATGCACAAGCACTCGAGTTCTCCACAAGGGAGATGCTAAATGGTACATAAGAACACTTGTATCTCAGCCTTTAATACCATGGACAAGTTCAGATTATTTTTGCAGCGACTCTAATGACTAGCTGTTGGCTTCTCTTTGTTCAAATCTGTTGTTTTAACCATTCTGGACGATTTAAAAATGCCAGAGTTTCCTAAACACATCTGCTGAGTGAGAAAGTTCACTTCATCTCAAAATGGCTTGATGTTTCAGGAAATGCTTTGGCCCTTGCAGGAGTCCCAAGCTGGAGAAGTGAATGTGAGAAGCTTCTAGGAATGTGGAGCAACTTTGCTGCTTTTTCCTACCCACAGCTTTATTTTTAGCATGCCTCATATATAAGCCCAGGGTCATGTCTGGGAAACAACGGGAGGTACTTTAGTCCCTTTGTATGTATAGACTGTTCATTCTTGATTTTTTTTTTTTTTTGGCTTTATGGAGCAGATTTTCTTCTTTACAGCTGTGATATTGCCACGAAATTGGAGGTGATTCTCACAGACTCATTAGGCATCAAGTTAGAAACGAAATGAAGCAAAAGGAGTTTTGTGCAGTGTGGCAGGAGCGTGCCAGCGCTGCTGTGGCTGGGACTGCACAGAGGCACCAAACCCGGAGGTGACTCCATGCTCTTGGGAGGAGGACCCCGTGCTGTCCCCACGCAGGGAGCTGTCAGCCATCCGCGGGAGATGTCTGAGTGTCACCCAGCCCTCATGCTCGGAGGTGTTGTGGTGTCTCTGTGTCCCCCTATGCAGATCTCCAGGCACTGAGCTGGAAAGCAACCTCTTGCACAAGTTGCAATATGTATCTCTGCCATCACTCTTCAGGTGGCTGCTTATGTTGGTTTTAAAATTAAATGTCTTCATCCTGTTAAGTCTTATCTTCGTAGAAGGGTTATTGCCTGTAATGCATCCTGAAAGTGACCAGGGAGGTGCCTGCGCAGGATGAGCCCCTGCTCTGAGCCTTTCCCTGGCAGGGAAGAGCGGGGAACAGCGCAGATGCACCTGCAGTTATATTTGAGGATTGTCTTTGTCCAAACCCCTTAATGACTCTTTTTGAAATGGAAACATATACTCAGTGCTTTCTCTTCCTCATGATACTAACTTCAAGTATCTTAAAAATTAAGGCCAAAAGATCAGCTATGCCTGTAAGTTTGTTGTATCGAATGCATTACACGTGGCTGAGAACTACCCCATCTGCTCTGCAGGTCTGAAGTGTGCAGTGGCACTGAGAGGATGCTTAATGCTGTGTTCACAGCCTCAGAGCAGTCACTGTGCCTGTCACCAGCCCTGCCTCGAATTTCTTTCTGCTGGGCGACATTAATTAAGTTATCTTAATCGGGATGCAGGCTTGCAGCACCAGTCCACAACATAAGACATCAGCTCTAAAGACTCCCGGTTGCTCTCAGACCTGCCCTGGAGGGGATGCAGATGTGTGCTCAGTGAGGAGCATCCAGCTGTGGGAGTCTGGTGATTTATCATCTGAGGTACAGACGAGTGCGTGTGGCGGTGATGTGTGTGCTGGAGCAGCCAGGTAAGTATTGCTGTGCGCTGAACTGGCTTCAACAAATACCGTCAAAACTTACTCCTGTGAGATGTCAGACCCAGACCTGCTGCCAGAAATGGCAATGGTGGATGTGTACAGCCCATATGTAACATCAGCAGCCATTCAAGTTATTTTCCCCATCAATTTATTTTCTTTTTCAGGACAGATTTTGCCAAGGAGCTTCATCGGTGCTGAGCTATGTGGTGGGTATTTGCTTTTTGTCCACACACAGCAGCTTCCATTATAAAGCTATTTCATTCTCATGTCCCAAAAGGGGAGGGAACCTAAGTTTAATGATTGGATGTGTCTCTACTTCTTCCAGCAGGCTCTCATAAGAACGTATTTATGTGGGCACTGTGTTGCAAGCAGGTAATTGAATGGATATGTGGCAAAGGATTTTTGTACATCCTTGTTGCTGCTTCCAACCCCTGCCCAGGCAGCATCAGTCATGATTCTGGAGTATGCCCTTACAGTGAAGACGGGGCCAAGGGTGCCCTGCAAAGAGGTGTTTGGAGGGCACTGTGGTGCCTGGGAAGATGGTTTCTGCATCAGTCTGTGTTTATGTAAGTAAAATAAGGCTGCAAGGCCAGAGCATTACTCACCCCTCTGTACAGGGCAGCGAGTGCATGGGAGAGCAGACAGCACAGGGGAGTAGTGCCTTTGGAGCAGGGGTTCTCTGAGGATGTTCCTCAGGTAACTAGTGAATCTGAGTCCTGGAGACCTCTTCTGTTTGAGTGGTCTCTGCACAAAACCTTCACTCAGGTTAACCCCATAGCACAGGAGAAACTTCCCACTCCACTATTAGACCAGGCTGCTCTGTTCAAAATAAATGTTAACAAACCCTGAAAAAACAACAAAACCCATCCCAAATAAACAACTACACACGAGTAAAGGACACAGCAGGCATGTAACCTACCACACAGACAGGGTGGATTAGCAAGCTCAGAGAGGAGGGGACACCGTTCCATGGATGGCTACTGCAGTGCAGTTGGGAATGCGAAGGTAGAGTCTCCCAAACACGCGTTGCCTCGCTCTTTATTTATTGCGGGCGGCAATTTATTCCCGGGGCGGCAGGGAACGGCTGTGTTTACAGGAGGAGGGAGCGGAGCCACAGAGCTCTGCGCAGGGACGCTGGGGCCGTGCCCTGGGCTCCGCTCCCCGCTTTTGCTGGGGGGATGCTCACCAACTGCCTGAGGATTTCTCCTGTGCAGGAACTTTGGAGTCCAGCTGAAGAGGCAAACGCTGGGAAAACGGACCTGCTTTGGTCCTAACGTGCTGCAATTTCTCTCTGAGAGGCTGGATCCGTCCGGACGAGGATGGAGGTGCTCGGGAAGCCCCGCCTGAGGCGATGCCTCAGTGACCACCCCAGGGGCTCCAGGGGCAAGGGCTGGGACGGCTTCTGGAAGAGTGCAAGGGAAAAACGCCTCGCAGGTCAGTCCAAAGGCGCATGTAATTCTGTGCTGGCGTGAAAGGAACATCGGGGCTGTGGCCCTGATCAAGGAATGGAAACATGTCTACTTTTTTGGCAAGCGCACTCCTTTTAATGCTGCTGCCTTGTGTGTCGTACCAGTGTGCTGCCTTTGTCTGTGCTGCTTTTTCCCTTTGTGGGACTGAGTGGGTCTAGAGCTTTGAATTTTCAGATTTATCTAGAATTTTATTTCTAGCTGTCAATCTTTATACTTGTTCTTTGGCCGGAGTTTTGTGCACATGTTAAAAGATGAAGGTGTCCATCAGCTGCACAGTGCCCAGCAGCCTCTTCTCAAGGCGCACAAGTAATTTTTAAAGCTGTATGACCACAAGCAGTTGCAAGAACAGGCCCAGAAATAAGCCTGAGGGCATAAATGAAGGAATATTCCCTTAGATGCCAGCTTTTGGGTAATGATACATAACAAACTTGGGACAATATAGCAAAATACGCTTTCTGAGACACTAGTTGTTAGTGCACAGACAAACACGCTGCTGGCCTGTTGCCTGGGGAGGGAATTGTGAGCATTGCATGGCAGGATGACATCAGTGCTTATGAAATACACACTAAACAAAACCTCCTTCTGGAACAGGAAGTGTTGCTGGAAGGACCTTTGTGGGCTTTAAGCCTGATATCTTGTGGTAAAAATACATATGCTTTTAGGGGCAGGGAGGAATACTAGGTAGGTAGACACAAAGAGTTTCTTCCAGAGCTTTGATTTCAGATCTGGCAGATTTTCAGAGTGAAGTCGATACAAAAGTTCTGGATAAACCCAAGTGCCACAGACCTAACCTTTCCAGACCATCTCAAGGTGCACGAAGTACTGTCGCGTCCTGTTAGTAGCTAACTGTGGGCAGTCCAGCACTGAACCACAGTGCTGAGGTTATTTTTAAGTTGAACTCCAAAGATCTTAGTGGACAGAGGGTAAAAAAAAATCATCTATTACTCAGCTTTTGCCTGCACTAGCTGATGTAGGAGCTAATTTGATGCAAGGCCAAATAGAGAACTCTCAGTTCGTATTTTTTTCGTGCTGCCTTTTGTTGCCATTGTGTTCTTGGGTGTTGCTGATCTTCACAAGGACTCCAATGAACAAGAATTTTGGGGCAAATAGTAAGTGAGTAGGTAGTGGGGAGTAGCTTGACTAAAATAAAAGAAACATGAAATCTCCAATTTGATCCTTTCAGTTTGGAAATCTGTGCCAACCCCAGCAATACTGGGGTTAAGGATGGACACCTGCAGGAGGGGGATTGTAAAAGACCGGATGATCCCGAGGGCTGGTGTGAAGCAAAGCTCTGACCAGGCTGGTTCTGCTGGCACTCCTTAACGAATATTAGTGGATCTGTCACTCCAAGGTCCCTGGATTTTGCACTATTTAATGACTGCCAGGGCTGGTTGGGTGCCCCACAAAGGCAGCATGGTCTGCTGCATGCCCAGCGGGATCTGTGCTGCTTGGGGTGGCCGTGCCACAGCCCTGCTTGGTCTGTGCTGCCAGGAAATGGGCAAGTCCTAGGAGGAGCAAGCAGGTGGGTTTGGTGCCAAGTATCTCCTGGGAACACATGGTTACACACCCTGAGAGGCTTGTCTGGTGCCTGTGCTTTGCAGGAAAGGTTTCTGGTATACTGCATAGTGAAAGCATATGGAAACAGCCCTGTGAAACTGTTGGGCAAAAAATACATATAAAATGTTTTCTTTGGCTGGAACCAAGAACTTCTTGTCCCTGACATGCAAATGCATGGCAGAAACCCTTAGAGACAGGTTGCTTTACTGGCTAAATCCAGATTTTTACCTTCATGTTGTCTTGTCTTTAAAAACAAATAAATAAATGACAATGCCAGATGGTTCTTATTGACCTTAACATTGACTTGTCTTTTAAAAGTTAAAAAGTTAAAATAACCACACTAGATTGGTGCAAGCGGGCTCTTGGGATCTGAGAGCCTGACCCCACCACTTTGCCATTTCACTTAACATCAGCATCTCTGGTATCTCCTTGGTGTGTTTGAAATGTAATTGGTATCTACAAGCCAAAGTGTAACTGGAAAGCCCTTAAGAGTGACAGGACAAGAGGAAATGGGCACAAACTTGAATATAAGAGTTTCCACCTAAACTTGAGGAGGAACTTCTTTACTTTGAGGGTGGCTGAGCACTGGTATAGGCTGCCCAGGGAGGTGGTGGAGTCTCCTTCTCTGGAGACATTCAAAACCTGCCTGCATATGTTTCTGTGCAACCTGCTCTAGGTGGACCTGCTTTGGCAGGGTGTTGGACTAGATGATCCCCAGAGGTCCCTTCCAACCCCATGTGATTCTGTGACTGCCACAGAGCCCTTTTTCTGAAGGTTTCTTTTCTTCTACCTGGTGCTGTCAGGAAATCTGGGGGTGGTGTGGTTGGTGCAATGTGGCATTTTTGAGTGGCTGCTGCTCAGAGAACCTGAGCTGACAAGGCTAAGGGTCAGTTCTGGGCTCCTCTTCATTTTTGGTGGTTACGGAAATATATGAACTTGAACCTGCGTGGTTTTTCAGGAAGACTTTCTAGGATGTCAAAAATAGTACGTCTATCTCTCCAGCTATCTGTCCCTAGGTCTCACACTCCAAGCTGTCAGACTGTCTGCTAGCAAGTGTGCACAGACCAGAGCCTCAGGTGGCCCGATGACAGCCTGGGCGGTGGTGGGGTCCGAGGCTGCCCTGGGACCCTGCTCTGCTGAGCACGGAGGAGAATGCTGGGCTTGCTAAGCAAAGTGCCTGTGTTGTGCCCCTTTTTCGGTGCATGGTCCCTGTCACCAGCAGGGAGCTGGCAGCATCCCAGACAGGACAAGAGTAATAAATGTTCTAGTACTGAAAATGGCTTTCTAAATTATTTTTTTAAAAAGAAAGTTGGTGGGTTGCGCATAGGCCTTTCCACCTGTGGCTTGCATTCACCTTTGCAGAGACAGGTTTTGGTGGCAGTATTCCCACCCAGCAATCTGCCACCTCTTGCCAGCAGGGCATCCCTCGCTCTTGCCATCCCTCTCTCCAGCCCCAAGACTGTGTTCAAAATAAGTCGAAGCTGCAATTGCCAAACTGAGACTCCCTCCCTGCCCCGAGCCTAAAGGCATTTCACTCTTTATAACAAAACCTTTCAGAGGTGCCAAGGGGCTTAACTGTTATTGCAAACATCCCTGTTGCTCTTTCAAAACGAGAAGCAAGTTGTTCTTTGGGCTGAAGATGGGTTTCAGTTTGGAAGTTTATTGATGCTGCCAGTGAGGCATGATGTGCTCCTCCCCAAGGATGGAGCAAAGAGGCTGCCAAATTAGTTTGAGACTTTCAGTGGAGGAACAGGACATTGGGAATTGTATTTGTGTGTAAGATCTGCCACCCGGGGGTCTCCAAGATCCTCAAACAGCTTTGAAAGTCCTAGCTTTAATTTGTGTGGTCTCATCATGACTCTGGCATTGGAGCATGAAGGCGTTTGAGCTGGACTGAAAGGTAACACCAAACCATAGTCACTGCTTGTGCTGTGGAAACCATAGTCACTGCTTGTGCTGTGGAGCCCATCAGACCAGACCAGCATTACAGCCCTTTGGGGGCGGTGAGGGGTTTGTCACGTGTAATACAGGTTGTGTTGGTCAGTAGGAGCAACGAGCACAAATGTTTCTGGGGAGTTAAAGTAACACAAATTCTGCCAGATGGATGGTCTCTTTCTTCTGTAAAAGAATAGCCAGAACTTAAATTACAACTTTTCCAGATGGTATGAATAAGGCTGAGCATGATGAGGAAGCCTTTCGAGGAGCTCAGAGATCAGGCATTTGCTGTTTCTCGGGAAGGCTTGTATTATCCCTCTGTCCTCAGCTGCTGTAAGGACACCAACTCCCACTTCTGGTCCTGGAGCGTATCACAAAGATCAGCCTTCAGGACCACAGTTTATTGTAATTCTCGGTTTCTCAGAAAGAGGTTGTAAAATAATAATCCTGATATTAATTGGAAAATACATAAACACACACACAGAGAAACAGTATATCAAAATATGTTTTAGTTTAGAAAATAAGACTTAAAAAAATTGAAGATCTTTCAATAGTTTCCTATGAAAAAGTGCCTACCCCTAGTAGAACTCAGCCTATCCCTTCCCATGGTGACACAATTTAGGTAATTCTTAAAAAACCAAGTTGTAGCTTTCTTAAAAAATCCATAGAGGTCATCTCTTATTCCACATACAAGCTAATGGGCTTTTAGCAATCGGTACCTCTGCTCTTTAAGGTATTTTAATTCTATTGAGTCTTTCACAACAGCCATTCTGGCATTTCATTTGGCCAAAGCTGTTCCCTGCTGCTGTAGCACGTGCCCCAGAAGTACGGGCTTTTGTCCAGAGGGCTGTGCTGGTACACGTGCCATTGTTGGTGATATGGGTTAGAGCTTCAGTTTTTCAAGTTTCTATGGATATCAAACATGGTCTGTTATATGTCAGAGGAGAAAAATTGTTTTTAATATACCGTGTTTGATAGACTTATATTAGAGAAATATGGGAGAAAATTAGGCATGACAAACTCCTTGCTTTGTCAAAGTAATTCTTCATACTCTAATTGTATTGTTTTCTGTACAACAGAGGCGTTATATGTTATTGTGACCGAGTTCAATCATGCCTGAGATATTATTAGTTCTTCTACTTAATGATGTTAAAACCAAAGCTAATGCAAGAAAGCAACTGTATTCAGCAGAGTAAAAGATACATTTTCTTCTACCTAATATTATTGCATCTATTCTCTTCTAAAAACAATGTTGTGATAAGGCTTTCTAATGAAGGAATTAGGGAACTCTTCAGTGCACTTGTATTTCTGAGTTAACACAAAGGAGAAGCAAGTAAAGCCCCAAGAACGGTATCAGACCTGCTCTTGGCCGGGTCCCCAGAAGGGGAGATGAGCAAGCTCCTCCCAGTGGCTTTGTCCCCCTATTTTGGGGCATAAAATAAACCACACCGAGAGCTTTTGAGGGGGGAGACAAGCCAGAGCCTTTTGAAACAAATCACTTTGTGCCAATCCAGCCACTGCACAGTATGAAGGGCTGGGAAGTAGAGATTTAGCAGTGGGTTTGGGGCTGGCTCCTCTCCTTCTCCCTGTGCTCTATGCTGGGGGTCTCCACGGTGGCTCCCCTGGGCTCACAGGAGCAGGGGGACTGAGACACCCTTCCCCTGCACTGGGAAGGGGTGGAGGGCCAGGTACCCCCCTTGGCTCTTCTCCCATGGTCTGTCAGGGGCTCTTTCCAGAGCACTGCTTGCCTCGACAAATATTTTGCAGTGTTGTCACAAGCACCCAGGGAGACTGCCCAAAGCTGTACTCAATCCTAAAAAAATGAAGCATGCCATAGCCCGTGCTGTGTCCCTGCCCACCACTGTGACTCAGGGCCAGAGGGAAGGGCTCCTTCCAGTTTGTGCCATCCTGCCTCCCTTTCTCCCAGTGGTACCTGGCCCAACCCCATCCCTGGGCCAATGCAGCCCACCACGGCCAGGCAGAGATGGTTATCTCCCTGCCCACACAGTGCTGCTCCTGCTCATCTAAGCACAGCACCAAGCACTCCTGACCAGCCCAACTCTCCCTGCAAGAGCACTGAGGCCCAGCCCTCTGAATGTATTTTTTAGGGACTATAGAGCGATTTGGCTCTGTATGGGTTGAGATTTCCTCGTCATTCTAGTCTTGCAGTCACCACCAGCGACTTGTGTTGGCTCAAGCCTCCTTTCAAGACATCCTTCCCCTGCCTGTATGTATTGGCCGCCCATAATCCAGCCTCTGCTGGGCTTGTGTCTGCGCACACAGCTCTGCCGAGCCCTGCTTTGAGATGAAACATCTTGTGTTGACTCGTTTTGACCTGGGCGACTTTCCAGAACAGACAGTTGCATGCGAGTTACACTGGGCTGTGAGAAAGCAGCATGGACATGTTTTTCCTAAATACAAGGGACAGAGTCACGGGTAGTATTTACTACCCTGAACCAGATATAAGAGCTCCAGTACAGCTACTTCTCGGCTTGTCCTGGACTCTGTGAAGAAAAGTGAGTGATGGCTACCTGGACTGAGTCTCCTCCTGGCTGCAGAACAAAGCAGGTTTTGGTGTGTACCTAGCTGGAAGCCTGGAGACACCTTTCATTTGCTTTAAGGAGAAGTTCAGGGGCAGCAGGGAAGCATGATGAACATCAGCCAGTGCTCTACCACTTGCAGCCCCCATCCCTTGTATCATGGGCAGGGGATACAGGACTGAGGTGGCATTTGGTGAAGGAACTGGAATGTTGTCCACACCAAAACCTGCTAACTAGAACAAAACCTCACCACTGGTAAGTGCTGGGAGAAGGGCAAATGGCATTCAGTGGTGTCGCAGCATGAGCTTTAATGCACTCATACCGAACTGGACCAGGTGGCATCTACCTGGCGTCCTCTCCCCAGCACTGGCCAGACGCAGAGGCGTGGGGACTCCAAGCCTACAGAAACACACCTGTATGCAAACAACATATATGACAATACTACTCCAATTTAAAAGTATTTAAGATGTGAGGGTATGGGCATCAGTGACCCTAAAAAGCTCTGCAAAGAAAGTAGAAGATGATACACTGGTTAGTGTATGACAGGGTGGCCAAAACACTAACACAGCGTGTGTGCACAAACTCAGGTGACTTTAATGAGGAGCTGAAGAAGGTTGATTACCTTCCTGACAACTGTTGCCATTGCTCCTGGGCTGCTGTGCTTAGCCTAAGCATCGCAATTCAAAATAGAAATTGGTAAAGTGGATAATACTCTCACTGGAGACCACATAGGAGATCCAGCTACTGGATACCTGCTGTTCCTTCTGGCCTCGTGGTCTCCAGCAATGACAGAGGGGAGCAGCAGGAGCCTGTGGTGCTGCTGCTTCGGCAAGGCCGGGTCGCTGGCAGGGGGAGGCTGAAACTTCCTGCACTTGAAGGAGGCTCAGATGAAGAAAAGCTTATTAAAGAAAGGGAAAGCAAAATGGTCATGTTCTCCTGGTGCTCTTTCAGGTTCTCTTTCCTTCTCTGATGCCAGCATCTACCCAGGCAAACCACCGCTGCGTTGTTTGCCCAGATGGCTGCCAGCTGACCCGCCGGCTACAGAACTCGTGCTCACTCACTGCGAGCCACACAGAAATGTACTGCTCTGTCTCTGTAAACAGGCTAAAAATACCGCGGTCCTGTTCCTCCGAGGGCCCGGGAGTTCAGAGAGGCTGGGAAGGAAGCCGGGGTCAGGCTGCCTCCGGGGAGCAGGCGCAGGCATCCCATGTGGGCACGGAGCCACGGGACAGTCCCCTCCGGCTCTGCAGAAACTGGGGCTGGCTAGAAGACACAGCGCTGGTCTCCTGCCGCCCTGGGCCTGGTGAGTCAGCGGTGCCAGGTCTCCTTGGGCTAGTGCTGATCGTGCAAGACTGTGGGAGATGTGACTTGGAAAGCCCCAGAGCTATGTGAGAAGCCCAGTGCGGCAGCGGGGAGCAGCCTGGGGTGGTGGGACTGCTCACAAAGCTTGGCTTTGGTTCTGCTCCTCTTCTGAAGAGTAATTACTCTCTTTTCTGTATCTCTGCAAACATTGGGTTCAGTGCTGCAGGTACCAGCATCCTGCAGAACACTGCCTTCTCCAGGCAGTGCCACCCCCAGTCAACCTGGGTAACACTTTTCTGAGGGGTGCTCTGCGTGAGGCTTGTGTCTCCATTTCCCCTGATATCTGGAGTCAGAAAAGACTGTTCTTTCAGACATCCTCTTTCATTCCTATTTTCTGTCCTCATCACACCAGTGTATTTTGTCAAAGTATGTGGCTATCCTAACCCCATCCCCATCAGGGTAACCAGAACCCAAGTCTGGATGTCTCCCTCCACAAATGATGCAGAATCATGTTCCAACCAGAAACCTCATCAGGAGTTATTTCCGTTTGCTATCTATGTCTGGCAGCCACAAGGACCTGGAATATTTTTGGATTTTCCTTCATTAGTGCTTAACCTCGTTTCCTAGTGTGAGACTGTGTGGCACAGTTAATCAGTAATGAGCACTGGTGCCCCATCAGACACTACTTCTGTGCTGTGAGCAGCTGAACACAGAGACCAGGGATCAGCTCTGGTCTCCCAGCAATAACGGCAGTGATCTCTGCTGTTGTGCGCTACCTGGTTTCTCCATCTCTCCACTGTACTTGTAATTTAAATTTCCCCTACCTGAGCTGTGGTGGTGGGAGCCAGGGATCGGCTCCTCTACTTGGGTCTGTGGGAACCACTGAGGGCTGGGCAGTTCAGTCTCAAATGGAGAGGGAATAGGTCTGAAACTGAATAAATACACACTGTGGGCGATAAATACATTAAAGCCCAAATATGTTACTAGCATCCTCTAGTCTCTACCCTCCTCAAACCCCCAGCGAACTCCAAACCTCCCAGCACTCAGGTGGGTTAGTGTGGAGGTGGGTGCCACCTGCTCACCTTCCTGCAGCCTGTCTCACCGGGGCCCTGGCCACACTCACCACTGCGAAATACATGCAAACCCCACTCAGCTGCCTCTTCCCAGCCAGAATGAATTCAATACGGAGATTGTTTTAAAGAAAATAACCTTTGCTGTGCAAGTATTTCAGCATAAAAGCACCAGATTTAGCACGCTTTTCCCATTGCCTCTGGCAAAACGAGAGCGGTGTCAGGGGCGGTGTCCGCATTATAGCACTGGGCAACGTGCTTTGCACTGAGCTCATTCAGCTGGGCCACGCTCCAGTTTATCGAGGATTTCTCACTGTCGTAACTCTAGTGCTTCGAGTACCTCTGCGCATTTCATTTGTCTCCGTCCCGCAGATGATTTAAACTATATGCATCCTGCATTTATGTCCTGACAGCATTTCTTGCTGGGGCCCGTGCCACCCACACCTTTGGCACTGTCAAACTCAATCCCTGTTGCAAACTCGGTTGTAGATGCTGATGTGAGACGGCAGCCGAAGGGGCTGCTGCTGAATACGGAGGGAAAGAGAAAGGAAACGGCATGTCAGAGCCCTGCTGAGATGCAAAGAGTGGCTGGAGGGAGCTGTGACCGAGCTGCTCTTTCCCAGGGAGGATTCTCCACCCCGTCCTGGGTGGGATCTTGGCGTTTCTGCTTAAAGCCGAGCAGACGGGGTTGGAGTTCAGTTGCCCCGGGCAGGACTTGCTCGCTTGCAGGGACACAGGAATAACTTCTGCACAGGACAGTGATACGTTGCAGTTCACTCTCCCCATGGAAGGTAGGAGGAGGTTTATTTTCTTTCCTTGATTATTCTATGTTCTTTAATTTTATTACCAGAAAACAGGGCGTGAGCTGTTTCGGGGGGTGGAATGGCAAAGGTGTGGGTCTGGCTGTTCCCTCCTGGCATGTGCTCCTTCGCTTTGGGCTCATTTAGACAGAAAACAACAAGTTTTACAATGATAGATTTTGTGTTGGATTTAGGAAAAAAAAAATGCAGTTATTAGGAATCATGAAATCGAATGCTTAAGCATCTGAAAGTCTCAGGCAGGGCGTTCAATGCCAGAGCAAAGCCTGGTTTGGGCTCGGCCGAGGTTTCTCCTCTAGAGGGTAGCAGCAACCTGCGCCGGTGCGGCGGCTCCACCGGCTCTGCTCCGGCTCCCGCCGCCCCGCACCGACCCAGCCTCCCGCGGGGGACCAGAGGGCCCTTTTGGGGGGGATGCACCTGTGCACGAACATATGTATATGCGTGTTAACAATGTTTTGTTAAGCATTTCGCATGTCATTAGCCGTTAAATTCATTTGTTGGCTAATAAATGGAGGTTTTTAGTTTGCTTGATAAAAAATTCTGTGTCTCACAGCAAGTGTCAGCCCAGGGCGGGCAGGGCAGCCGGAGAGGGCACCGGAGGCTCCTCTTATAGGGATCACCACCCTCACCCCTGCCTATGTGTGTATAGGCAGAGGAGGAGAAGGCTTTCCTGTGGGGGACGGAGTGGGATGATGGACAGCGTGGGAGCAGGGAAAGCAGCAGCAGTGCGTCGTGGTGGGGAAAGCATGTCGGCCCTTGGGAAAACATCAGCGTTGGAAGAGAAGTCACTCTGAGCACTGATGCCTCTTCCTGAAAAGTAACAGAAAAAGCTATCTGTTTACTGGGAGGAGGGTGCCCTGAGCAGGCAGCAATGGGGTGGGTTGGTGTCCTGGCACCCTACACAAGCAGGGCCTGGTGAGGGGCAACGGGTGCTGCTCCAGATTTCAGCGCTCAGCCATGCTCTGGAGTCCTCCCCATCCACCCCAGAGCAGGAGGAGTTTTTTGGGTATGAGTTGAGCGTGTTTGCTGTCTCAGCTGGCTGGACCCCTTGGTTGCTCACCTGCTGAGCCCAGGGACCTTCAGCAGGGCTGGAGCCCCTCAGAAGCACTCCCAGTCTGCAGGAGCTGGTGCCCCTGTGCTGGGGCAATCATTGCTCTGGCCACCAGCTGGGCCAGCTTCAGCTCCTGCCTTTGCCAAAGGCTTGCTTTGTAATGCTGAAAAAATCCTACAGTAACTCTGATGGAGCTGTAGGAGAGTATTAAGTGTCTACATGTCAGATGGTGGCTTTTATTTTATTGCTCCATGTAAAACATTTTGTATTCTCTGGGCAGGAGATGGAAGTCTTACAGTGAATGTTTTCAGAAAATGAATTAGTGTCATGTTGTCCCTTCCCAGTGACGCTCCCCTGACAGAAGGCTGCCAGGGCCCTGGCTGCCCAGCCTCGCCAGCAGCTCTGCTCTCGCATGGGCTTTGAGGACTGTTTGCCAGGGCCACAACTGGGAATAACACTGCATTTCTTGTCCTTTGCCTCTCTATAAAATAAATCAAGCTGAGTTTTCAACCCTCTGTTTGCCGATGCTCTCCGGCCAAGTTTTGAGTCAATTTATTTCTCATTGCTTTGCGTCACCCTGGCGATGTGCCGAGCACGAGAGCTGAGAAGAAACACAATTAGTTTGCTGCATGTGAGGCCAGGCCTGACCGTCCACCCACCCATTGGTACACACGGGTCTTCTAGGTGGTGGAAAAGGTGTACTTTTTAAGGCAGAAAATTACTTGTCTTTTGAAAAATGAATAAATTTTTGACAGAAGCTAAAAGTTGTAAGAGGAGAGTGGGTCACCAGAACAGATACAGCAAATGTGGTGGGAAGCGACCCAGAGGGATGCTGGCTGGAGGGCAGGAGGGGCCGAGCCAGTGGCCATGCCATGCCCAGCAGCAGGGAAGGACCCACCTTGCCCCATGGCTGCTATGCCATAGGGGTGCTGGGCAGGGAGAAGCCACCATATGTCTGCTGTCCTGTGTGTTGCCTTCACTGGTGAGAGCTGCTTGTAAAGCCAGTAGAAGCGCCCAGCATGAAGCGGGCAGTAGGGCAGCCCAGGCCCTGGCAGTACTCGTTCAGGGTGTGTGGCGGTGGGGAAACCTGCTGGGGTGCTGCAGAGGCCCCCCCAAGCAATCGTGGAGCTACTGGGGTTAGTGCTGCTGGCCATGAGCAGGGGGCAGCCCCATCCCCAGCACTGGTCCTGTGTCAGAGAGCTATTAAGAGACCAGGAGGAGGTTCTGGAAGGGTTTTCAGGTGGGTTGCTGTTCTTTTTGGTATAAATTTGCCATTCCAGCTTCTGAAGTCCATCATTTAGGGACGCTTCCAGAGGCAGCACTGTCTGACACCTGCCCTCGTGGTCTGGCAAGGCCCGTGCAAGAGGGGCTGAGCGCGCACCCTGCCAGCAGCACCCCTCCCCCCTCTGCCTCTTCCCCTTCCTTTGGTGCTCCTGGGAAAAGGCAGGACCTGAAGCTGTTGGAAGGCATGCTTGTGTGGGAAGGGAACTTGGCTTCTCTGGTGAATAGATAACATCAAATAAGTAGCTGTTTTATGCATTAAAACAAAGCTCTATGAAAGGCGAAAGACAAAGGAAAGGCCCTGCTGACAGCTCGGTAGGTTTTTACTGTGGTAACTTCTGGCTTGTGCTTCTGGCTGCTGGAGCCTGGGGACCAGCTGTGAGTCTCGGCTTGGTTCAGCGACCCTAAGCAGCTGAAGCAGGATTGGTGCCGGCCACCCTGGTTTCAGCTTTCTGGGGCTGTGGTACTGCAGACCTTGCTGCTGCTTCCATCGTCTTCCAGACACGGAATCACAGAATGGTTAGAGTCGGAAGGGACCTTAGAGAACATCTCGTTCCAACCCCCCTGCCATGGGCAGGGACACCTTCACTAGAGCACGTTGCTCAAAGCCCCATCCAGCCTGGCCTTAAACTAGGCACGGGGCAGGAGCGGGGCGTTTGCGGGGGATAGAGGTTTGTGGTGGGTGACAGAGGGGTGTGTGAAGAGGCCAGCGCTCGTGTGCTGCACAGCAGCTTTCCGCTTTCCTTCCCAGCTCCGAACTCTCACACAAGAAGGAGGAGCCTTACATGCTCTGGGCAATCCTGCTTCGGTAGGGGAGTTTGACTAGATGATCTTTATGGTCCCTTCCAACTCTAAAAATTCAGTGAAATTCAGTCAGTGAGCCTCTTGAAATTTGACCTTTTTTTCTCAGTTTTACTCCTGTGTGTGGTAATTGTTCCTCCCTTCTTTCACAAAGCAGCACAGTAATCAGATGATGTCCCTGACTCATGCTACCCAGCCTTGCATGATGAGGCCTTTCTATTTGTTAGGCAAACCCTATTGATTTAATTTCTGTATCGTTACTCAAGCTAATATTGAATATGTCACTGATGATGGTGCATGAAATCGAACAGGGTCTGAAAAAAAAGGTGAAATATTAAATAAACCCCTGCCAAAGGAGGGGAAGGAGGTGGTGAATGTGCTGTGGCTGCTGCTCCACCACTCCAGATGCATGTAGGCTGTTAGTGCCTTTGGCTTCTGGGAAATGTTGGCATGGCTACCTGAGCTGGTCAAACACCAGCACTGGGTGCTGCTGGGGGACACGGACTGGAAGCAATGTCAAATAGTGAATGGCCAAACGCGTATCCAACCCCAGCATCTCCTGTGCTGCCAAAGTTGTGGCTCTGGAGGCGATGCTGGCAGAGCAAGTCACTTGATGGCTACCTGGATGGGAAGAGGATGGGACTCAGGCAAGGAAGATGAGAGATGTCTGCTGAGGTGGATCTACTGTCCCTTTCACCAACACACCTTAGCCTAAGCAGAAATAGCCGTCGTACCCGGCATTGCACATAAATATATAATTATGCATAAAGATGGCTCTGAAGAATGTAATAAATCCAGACACGGCTGTGGCTGGTTTTCCAGGAGCTGTGGGAAAGATGTGTCAAACACAGCTTTCTCTATGCTCTTGGGGTAACTTGCCACTAGATGTCACAGCATGCTTGGGTTTGTGGCTGGGGACCAGGCGTGCCACTGGAGCTGGGGACCCCCACCCAGCCCACAAAGAATGGGGGCGAAGCTGTTCCATAAAGCCTTTCCATTGGGCTGAAGCAAATAAATAACATCTTTATGTCTGTTCTTTTCTTTTAGAGTGTTTTGGAAACATTCTTAGATTTCACGTGTCACTCAGCAAAGTCAGCGAGACCAGCAGGTGAATAATGAGGTTCACCTGCTGCCAGCCCACAGAGGTGACCTCCATGGGACCCTGACCGGTATCCAGTGGCCCTTCTCCCACTGCAGCAAACAGCAAACTCTTGTTAGCGTCAATTAATTTAGCAGGAGTATGCTATATGTGTTTCAAAGGCTCTTGCTCTAAGGGGGACACGTTCTGCCAGTGTTCCCGTTCCCACCATCACGAGGGGCCGGGGCTGGTGCAGCTCTCTGGTGCTGGCCTCTGCCTAAACCATATCCAACAGCTATTTATAGGCACACAGGAAACTGCGCCAGACCCTGCGCTTCCTCTCTCATCTGAGCTGAATCTTAATCAGCTCCGCAGCGCAGGGAATGTTCATTTTGTGTGCTTTTTCATTGAACATCGTGCTGAGCACCAGTAGAATACGTACGTGGTCAGGTTTGAGCAGGCTGGTGATGAGGTAGGCAAGTCATCTTCTAAACTTGCTACAGTTTTATAAAAAAATGGGTATATTGTTAAAAGATGAGAAGTAGATTGGAGTATGATGCATTTGCTGAATAAATAAATGAATGAGAGCATTTAAAACCTCCTGGTGGAAGGTACCACCACCCATACCCAGGCAGCTCTTGGGTGAAGTGTAGCTACTGAAGTGATGATGGCATCACTCTGCTGCCTTCATTCGCCCTCAAAAATGAGCACGTTTTTGACAATCTCAAACTGAACAAATGACACATCCTCGTGTTACCTGGGGTGGACAGTGGTATTCTTTCCTCGTGTTCAGTAGCATCGTAGATCTTGAGACCAGGATCTGCCCAGCCTGAGTGGGGATCTCACGCTCTGAAGGCTGGTCTTTAGCCTGGGGAGCAGCCCCCCAGACCAAACACTGCTCCCTCCTTGTGTGCGGGGATGTCAGGCGGATGCAGGCACGCTGTGACATGAGGCAGAACTCCTGCACTGGGTGCATGGGGAAGTGTCCAGGCGGGCTGTCCGTGCTCCACCCCTAGATCACAGTGTGCCTGTGCCCTCGGTCTCCTCCCGTCAGGACAGATCTGGGGACCTTCACACACAGAGGCCCCAGACCCTGTGGGGAGGTACCTAAGGTGGTATGTGCATATGAGTAGTAGACTTCTATTTCCAAGCAGTAGCTGCACACCAATGCCAGCTCATGCACTTTCGTGCCGCAGGAGGTGCCCGACAAGTCACCTTGAAAGACCAAGAGCCCACTCCCAGGCTGCCCATGGTGAGCAGTTCCCCGTCAGACACCACTGCCAAAGAGGGAAAAGGCAAAGCTATATCTTACTTTATAAATCACATCTTTTTTCAAGTGTATGTATGTATTTAATTCTTTTCTTCTCCCCATCTCCAGAAAGCAGGGCTGTTCCCGTGCTGGCTCTACCTGCTATGTCAGCACATGAAGATGCTCTCATAGGATGTAAGGATTTTTCAAAAGGGTCCATAATTTAATAAAAACGTTCCTAATAAGCCTGTGGTTTTCAAAAGTTATCTAGAAAGAAAACTCATTTTGAACCTCGGTGCCCTTCAATCCGTAGCAGATTCGCTCTTGCAGTCACCACTGAGGCTGTGCACCCAACGTGTCTCATCAGACCAGCGTAACAGAGGGCTCTATATGTTCAATGCTTTAGCTGATTAGGCTACTAATTACAGAAGCTAGAGAGTTGTTTAAAGCGGCTGGAAGGAGAAATCGCAGGGATTTTCCTTGAACTGCTTCCAAACTGATAAGACATTAAACAAAGAAGAACTTGAGGAAATTTAAATTACAGCTTGTGACCTGAATGTCAGACATTGTGCTGCACATACACCGAGGAGCGCTTTCTCCCAGCAACAGACAAGATGGATGAGGTATAGCTCCAAACCGCTCGCTGCTATTAATTTTCACCACATGAATCTTTCTGACCAATAACACATTATCATTTTGCTTTGTCTGGGATTGCCTTCCCCCGCCACCTCCTCCCCGTGGCACCAGCCCAGAATATGTACAAATCTTCTTTGGTGACAGTGTGCTGCTGTCTCAGAGAATGAGACTTGAGCCACCCTGTCATTCCCATTCACCTGCAATAACTGTCACAGCAGAAGGTGCTTTGAGCGGAGCAGGTTGTTCTTCCAGAGAAGGGTTTATTGGGTAGGGCACCCTTTGGTGCTGGGATGTCCAGTTTCAGCTCCCTGCTTCAGTGGGGGTGGGAGGATGGATGCTTGGGATACATACAGAGAGGAGAAAAGGTGAGAGGCATATAAACACCAGGAAAACCAGCAAAAGCTTCTCTGGGCTCTACCAGCTGAGTGCCTTAAGACTGAGTGAGGTCCTCGCAGAAGAAGTGGTGGTGCATCTTTGGTGGCCTGTAGGCAGTTCGCAGGAGGAAATACCCCAGTCTGATGAATACAGTATCCCTGCAGCAGGCAGGAGCAGCCCAGCACCAGCCCCACATGCTCATCTGGTCTGGGGCAGAGGTGGGGGCTGGCAGAATCAGCATCAGCCCAGAGGGCAACAGCCACAGCCTGGCCCCTATTCCCAGCAGCCAGCACCAGGTGAGACTACCTGCACCAGCCTCAATCACTGCCAGAGTGCAAGGAAGGAAGCCTTCTCCTGCATGGAGATACAAGTGGCATGGTCTAACAGGTTTGCTTCCATAGGGTGGTGATGGGACTTAAGACAACAACTCTTTGGTGGACACATCCCCCTCCCTCCCCCCCTTAAAATTAACATAAATCTAATTTTCTGTAGTTATCACCCATCTCAGAATAATTCTGCAGCCTGACCAAGCCGCTGCAAGGCCCTCACACTACTACGTTTAATATATATTACTGTATATATTAAATGTGATTTCCGGACACATTAGGACTTCTCAAGGAGAGTGCAGATAAGGCACAGGCTGGGAAGCAGCTGGCCCAAGAGCTCTATAGGAGAAATGTGTGGGCACAGAAACATGCTGGGCCCCGAGTTCCCTTTCACCTGGTTTTTGGTTTTATTTGTTTCACTCCTGTGCTGTTTTGTCACCCTCAGATGTGTCAGCATTTGATTTGTACCAGCGAAAGAGCTGAATCCCGAGCCTGGCAATTAAAACTCGCCCAGGAAAGCCTAAGGTACATCGAAGAGCAGCGTGGCTAGCACAGCTCTGGGGCAGCTGCCCAAAGGCGAAGCCCTGGCACACAGGGGGGCTGCAAGGTGGGTCCCAGCAGCTTGCCCAGAGCAGTCATCTGCACAGACAGAAGGTTTGACAGAGGTCTTAGCATTATTTTGCTCCTTTCCTACGGCTGTGTGAGTACTCCTAGAAGGGAAGTGCGTGAGCTTCTCCTCCTCCTGCAGGCAGAACCTGACTTTTTCCCATTTATGCTGCTCCCATGTCGGCTGGATTCATACAGACCCATGCTGGTTACTCTGTGGCTGAGCACAGTGTCCCTGAAGCCGTGATCTGCTGGTGCCAGGAGAGCCTGCAGTCGCTAGCTCTAATGAAGCTGCCTCTTCAGTTTGCTTCTAGGCTCTACCTTCAGAGCTGCCCACCTTTACAACATTTTAATGCAATGTGCTGGGGGGTTTGCCTAATCTAAATCCCCTGGTACACAGCCTGTCGAGGGCAGCGCTGCCCTTCCCAGGAAAGGTGCTGGAGCCTGGAGGTGGGCAGTGCTCTTGGTCCCTCTCCGTGTCCCACGCATCCCTGTGGGTCCTGCAGCCTGGCTGGGGCTGGGCTCGGTGTGTGCACAGCAAACAGGGCTTCTGCGCCTGCAGCATCTGTCATCTCAGCAACACGGGTCAGGCTCCTGGGGTGCAGAGCTTGTCCATCTCAGGGACAGAGAAATTTCTCCCTGGGGCCTTTACTGGATAGTGAGCAACATGATGAGTCTGCTTCAGGGGTCATACCTTTCCAGATGAGGAGGCAGTGATGATGCCCCAGAGCTAGCAGGTCTCCAAGTGGAAACCACCCCCAAAACCATTCTGTGCCCAGTGAAAGTGTGCAGGAGAGGAGCTGCCCGATAGCTGCCTGAATTAAGTATCTGGCTCAACATCAGACCAATTGAGTCAATGGGCATTTTCCTATTGATTTCAGAGCTGTGGGGTGGTTTCTTCACAACCTGCCGACCAGACCCCGGGATCCATTTGCAACGGTCAGGCACAGCAGTGAGCTGGAAGGAGGGGGGCACACTGGTCATGAATAGGAAGGACTTTGACTGAAAACCCCAGATTGCTGAACATTTCAAGACAAGCTGTGCACACTCTTTAGCGTGCACAAGCAGAGCCCACGTGCCGGCCCAAGGTATGGGATCCACCCCTCGGTTTGTCCCGGAGTCACCGCAGCAGTTGGCACAGGAGTGATCTTCTGTTGCCAGGATAAGAGAGCACACGATGTTCAGGGAGGAGAGGTCAGGTCTCTTCCTGTTTAGATGTTTTCAAAAAATGCTTGAGCATTTTAGTGGAAAAATGACTGAGGGAACCATCCAGAATAGGAAACAGGAAATACTGCACTAGCATAAATACAGTTTTGACAGCTGAAATGAGAGGTGAGTGGTTGTCAGGTAGGGCTGGTGAAGCACGCTGCTGGGCCAGCAGCCAAGGGGCATGTTCTCATTGCCATGCACGGGGACATACCTACTCAGCAGGCGTTACCGGTAGTGTGCCAGCATGGATGTCGGAGCCAAGTCACTGGGTGTCTTTCATCTCGGGTTGCCCCAACGACAGCCAGTAAGTGCCGATAGTCAGTAAGATGTGTCCTTCAAGTAGGGGACTCCTAGTATTTCCAGCAGTGGATACTGAAAACTATGACATTAAAATGAGAACTTTTATGGAGTATAGGTTAAAAGCAGGCTTTCTAGCGCCAGGTTACCTGTGTGATGAAATTGGCTGTTCATATCTAATGTCAGCCCTACTCTTCACTCCTTCTTCCCCTCAGCAAATCTCTCAACCTCCCCAAGCTCCCCCTCCAGCTGTATGTTAAGTTGATGTAATGCTGGTTTTAAGTCTGTGCAATTACTCCTGTATCTGATTGCAAGTAATATGCTCTTAGGGCTATGATTCAGTTTTGCCTATTGATTTGCTGTGTGACCTTCAGCACCACATTAAATACACTTTTAATATTCAAAGGAATTTTGCTCATTTATGCTTATGATCAGGCTATCTAAACTCCTACTCTACATCCAACTTTCCAAGCAGAGTCTGCTTGTTATTTATTGTCAAATTTAAAGACAGAAGCTAGTCCCTTCTAAAACACAAAAAAGAGATTTGGGAGCCTAAGTTCCATTCAAATTCACCTCAAGCGAGTTTCAATGGAGCTTGAAGAATCTAAGAAATTTAGATACTTCTGAAAATGTCACCTCGGCTGTACCTCCAGGGTCTGACATTCCACAGACACCTGAATTACTAAGGCAAGTTCCCTCTGCTGATCCAACCTGATTGCTGCGGAGCTTGCAAAGCATTAGCTATGCTCATATTTAATGTCTGCTAATGCTGGAGGGGGAGGACACCTCAAAGTGAAAACTATTGTGCATTGAAATCTGTTCTTCTTCAACACTCATCTCAACCCCACACCATGTAATAACAGCTTCTTCCAGCTCCTGGCGAGCCTTTTTGGTGGGTCTGTCTGGTGCTGCTTGTTTTCTTATTTTAGACGCCTTTATGTTTTGTGCATTCGAGAGATGACCTATTGAACCAAGGGGTGGGGTCTGTTTGAAGAGAGGTCTTCTGGAAGAGTGAGTGACTAAGGGAGAGTGTGGGTAGAGCTTGTCCCATCACTAGGATTGGCCCTTACCTGTGATGATACGAGGTTTTTGAAAGTGTCTTCTCTAGTGCGTGTTTGTATAAGGAGAAACTGTGGGTTTTTTAGCTATGTTGGAAGATCACTATGAAATAACATGGACAAGAAGCAAACCTGTTTTCTGAATATTTTAAGAACTTGTAACTTAGTTTTTTGTGTGTGTTAATGGAAAGTAAACGAGGCTTGGAAAAGCAGCCAGTATGGATTTGACCCTGGGACCATTCTGGGAATAAGCAAACACAAATAACCCTTTCCTAAAAATGTTCTTTGCAACCCCAGCCTTCAGGAGCGACAGTCTCTGCAACGATGTAAGTCTGGACAATGTTGGTAGCAAAGGGCTGGACTTCAGCTCTTGTTCATACTCAGCAATCACTCTTATGGTACAAATAGCTGCCTGGATCCAGGAGGTGAATTGCTGAGGAGCCACATACCACGTAGAGTCAGTGAGGATTGTAATGTCTGGCTGCTTGTCATCCCAACCCAACGAAAAACCATGGGCTGGGGGACAAGAGGTTGGAGTGGGACCTCAGTGGTGGCAGCAGGACTTCATCCCCACTCGGTGTTCCTCTCCATACCTGTATTGCAATGGATTTAAACTGCAAAATCTCTGCACTGCTGTTAATGCACTAGTGTTGTGAGCAGGTGGTGTCAGCACATCTGTAAACAGGAGCTCTGCTGTGCAAGTTAGCTCTTTAAATCTATAAAGTGCTTCGTGTTCCTTGCCTGTGAAACAACATATAAACAGGTTTAATGTGTAATTTCTACAAATACTTCAGCTTCTATATAGGAAGCCCTCAAACCACTAAAATAGTTATACGACATCAGTGAGGACAAGGGCGGTGATAGACTTGAATGGTTTAAAAAAGTGAAGCTACCAGACCTCAGCTGTGTTCTGATTATTTTCCTTGAATTTGCTTCCTTTTCGTTGCTTTTTTTATACTGAGACATAAATAATGTTAAATTCCAGATCACCCATGGGTCTGAAATTTAGCTGTAACAAGGACTTTTGCCAACTTTTACAAAAGGATTTTGCTAACATGAAAGAAAAATAGCTCATACATAATAAACACTCCTCCTGACCCATGTTATCCTTTTGCATTTAAGGTCAAACATCTCTGAAAGGAAAAAAAAGATAAAGGGGATGCAGAGAGTCAGCTGCAACAACAACCCAAACCTCTGCGTGAAGGTCCTCCCATCAGGGTTTTGATTTTCAGACTGTTCACAGCTGCCACTACATTTTTTACTTGGCCTGAATAACATAAATACTGGGCTGGTAGTGCTTTCCTTTACACTGGTGTAAATCTAGGTTGGAGCTCAAACCTTGACTTGACCACGCACACACTTTATCCCTGGGATCTCAGCAGGACAGCTTGTAGTATAAAATTAATCACGGGTGTAAATCTATGCAGGACTTCTGCCCAGTTCTGTGAATTTGACTCCGGACGACCTCAGAGCAGTTCCTCTGGACTTTAGCTGGTGCAACACAGGCTGAGTTTGGCTTAGTACCTTCTGCTGTAACCATCATGGAGATTCTAGCCAAGAGCAGCTATTTGGTAATAAACTGATAATTTTGAAATTCTTCCAGTTTTCTTTTTCTTAGTAATATGTCTCTCTGTCCTGCCAGAGAAAATACCTACAGGTTTCATAATCAGCTTGTTCTACTGCTGAACTGTTTATGTGTTTTGAATGGCCAAAAGAGAAGCTCTTTTTGCAGATAACGAATAGAATACTTATCTCCTCCTTATATTAACTACTTTCTTATTCTTTATATTCTTTATATTAACTACTTTCATGATTCATGGAAGTGTGGTGAATATCTAAAATGTGGTGAGAGCATGCTGGAGACAAGGTATGATGTGGCCAATTTCAAATTCTACTGATGGTTAAGTGAAGATGCTAAAAATGCACTTGAAAGAGGACTGGCTGCTTTAGAAGACTGGCAGCAGGAAAGAGCTTTTGGGAAGTTGGGGGCTGCTCTGAGATCCTCATACTGGGTCAGAACGTGGCCAAGCTGAGGAGACCAGGCTGTCCCCTCCCTGTCACCCTTTGAGCTGCCTGGCATGCCAGGACCAGGATGAGCTGTGTGAACCATGACATGAAGCTGGCCTTGGGGGGCTCCTGTTCTGGCAGCCCACCAGGCTTTCCCCCAGGTGCAGTCAGAGGAAACATCAGTTTTCAGAGATTTTTCTGATCCAACGCACTGTCTTTTGACCATTTTCTAGAGTTTGGGCAAGGCTGACTCTGCTCTTAAAAAGTCATCGCTTCAATCTGTTTTGATGCAAAAAAAAGGAAGCAAAATAATGAAAACTCTACATAGAAAACCATAAAGTGACCAGGCCCTGCAGTACAGTCCATTCATTCACATATGCCAGCTTCACCTCTTGCCTAGAAAAATCCATGTTATGAAGAGTGACTGCTCAAGTTTGCAGTGAATTAGGGGAGGCTGTACTCACATGAACGTATGACAATCTTCATGAGTTGTGGCATGCCCTAATGCTGATTCTCACACAGAGACAACTTTCTTTACATTTCCAACAGTTGGTGCTTATTGTATTGACACATTTAGCTGAGCTTGAGGCTTATCAAGGGCCCTCAGGGAGCATGCAATACATGTCCCAGGAACCACCAGCCATGGTCTGAAGACTATCATGAGAGCAGTGGCTCCTTCTCTCAACTGCTGAGAGCCAGGGTGAAAACTAGTTATTCCGACACGCAAGGTTGGTTGACACAGTCCTGAGTTCTCCTGAGCAGACCAAGAGGACAACCCTCCAGCCAGGATGCTGGGATGTTTGGGTCTCCCACAGACCACCACCCTGGCCAAAGGGGTGTTGGTCCCCTCCATAGTCCTCAAGCCCAGCTTCCCTGGGCTTCCTCCACCTACCCACTGGTAGGGGATCTGCTTGCTCAGGGGAGCATGCCACCCTTTGATGCTCACTGCTGTGCTGGCAAAAGGGCTGAATTCCTCTTGTTTTTTGAAATAAACTTGCAAAACTCTTGACCTTCCTGAGCTGGAGGAATATGTTTACAGATGTTTTAATTCCATTTATCTTCCTGAGCATGTGAGAGAGACGCCAGTGTCATTAAGGCAAGGGAAGCCAGGGAGCTGTGTGACCAGCACATTTTGAGATCAGAGGTAAGACACCAGTGATTCCCATCCACTCTGTAATTCCCATTAATTTGGGGGGCGGGGGGGGGGGGGGAGCACAAGAAAAGGAATTATTTAATGGAATCCCTGTAATTTTTCCTTTATCTAGTGTTCATGACACAGTAGTATGCCAGAAAAAAAAAATTAATATTTTTTTGTATTGTTATCTATACTTGCAATGTCTTCCAGGACACTGGTGCATGTAGCATTCTAGCAAAATATCAGGAGTTAATTCTGCAGCAGCTCTTTTCTAGTGTTACACCATCTCAACTAAAATTCACACTTGGGTATTTGAAGTCAGGGTAGCCAGAAGAAACAAAGCTTATCAAAGGGCAAAAGAGGTAAAGCACAAGGAGGGGAGGTTACCAAATTAAATGGTTTACCTAAATTAAAGTGTATAGCTTTATTAAAGGCCTTAGTAGCTGGAAGAAGCTCTTTAAGACAGAAACCATCTTTGCTCTGAGGCTGTAGTGCTCGGAGGTCTCATGGGTGTCATCACCAGGTACTTGTAATAATGTCACCATTTCCAGGACTCTCATCATGAACAGCATGGCAGGAGAGGAATTGCTAAGGGTAGCTGACTGAGAAAAATGGATAGTGGGATGAAATTGAGAGGAAAAACTTAATTGGAATTAACTAGCTGAGAAAAGCCTCTTGATCTGTCAGACAGTGAAATTGCCTCCAATGGTATGGTCCCAACCACGTGGGCATTTAAAGCCAGTCTAATGCCTATGATTCCCTGAGTTAACTGGAGTATCTCAATAATTGGAACTGACACAAAGATTTATCTTCTTTGATTGACTAGATTTCATAGAGGCTCATCTCTTTGTGGTACTGCACAGAGCTTTCAGGGCAGCTGTTTGCACTTAAACTGCCAGAAGCTGACAATATGTATCCTTTTCAGCTTTTCAAATGTGTTCTTTGAAAAAACACTTAAATCACTGGACTAGACACTACTAATCAGTCTGCAGGAAAATGGAGCATCCCTACCTGGGGCTCACTGCTATAAATCTTCCTGTGCCAATGCTCAGTTATCATACAGCAGTAGAGAGCCATTTAGGTGCATTACTGCCAAATGCCCAATCAACCTGAAAAATTGGGCTGATTTTGGCCAAGACAATAAAAGTAGAAGGTGTTTTGCCAAAGGGATAAAAAAACAAATGGTTGGTATTTCAGCAGAAGCTCCTATTTACAATAGAGTAGGATTACTCATGCTATGATGATGGCAATGGTGATCCCATGCTGATTTTAGAAAAGACAGTGTGTGGCAGGAAGCTGGCCCTAAAGGCTGAGGTTTGTAAGGAGGTTTTGCCTTCAGCATTGCCCGTTCACCTGCTGTGTGACTGTGTGCAATGGCAGCATATCTCCTCCATCGCTCTGCTCTTCAGAGCAACACCTTCCCCCCATGCGTTGGTCCTTTCTAGAGTGTGCAGACAGGACCTGAGGCTTTGAGATGCCTCTTTTGCTATGGTGAAGCACAGAACTTTGGAAATCAGAATTTATGGAAATATTGACTCTCAAGCTGATTAGTGTATGAGATTCACGAGATATGCCTAAATGCATTAGGTCAGAAGCAAATAGAGGCGTAAGCTACTGCTACCAAATATGAAATCTGCTTGGCCTATTTGCTAATTGCAGCACCTGGACAAGCTTCAGGTAATAGCTCATGGCTGTTACTTCATGCTTGCAAGGTTGTAGGAGGACTGAGGCACAGCCTGATTTCTCAGCTTAGGGACACACGCACACCAGCCTTTGGGCATACATTGCTGTGGGGAAAAGTTACGCACCCTCACTCTACAGGGAGAGAAGCCAGGGCAGTGCTGCTGACTCTCTTGGAGGTTTCCTCTGAGCAAGTCACTTCATCTCTGGCTGCTTCCTCAAACTTGTCCATTTGCTAGTCCAAAAGGCAGCTTCACTGGCCTTCCAGTGTCTTCCCCACCTGGAAAAAACAGAGCTTTATGATCTGAGGATTTCTCTGATGCTTCAAGCTGGTTGAAGTCTTGCTCTCCTATCACCCCTTGGGTAGACATGCATGTTCTTGCTCCTCAGCAGGCTCCTCCGCTGGCCACAGCCACTGCCTGCAGGCTGACATGGAGGGGTGTTGGGGTGCAAGACATTTCCTCTACACTAGGATGTGTATGTGTGAGTGAGAGAGATTGTTTTCTTGCTCACTCTCCCTATTGCTTCTTGGCCTTGCATGGTGAGAAAAAGGAAGCAAGAGAGCCAAGCAGATGGGAAAATAGGAGGAGTCCTCCCCAGGAGACACAGCCACAGCCCCTTGTGGAAGCCCGCAGCCCAGAAGGGACATGGGCACCAGGGGGAAGTTGCAGATTTGGGAGGTGGGGCAGATTCTGGGGTTGGAGATTCGAGGGTTGGAACTAGAATTTTTAAGGTTCTTTCCAACCCAATCTGTTGTATGGTTCTATGGATATGGCACTGCCCGGCAGAGCAGCAGTGCTCTCACCTCACCAGCTGACAGAGGCTGGCTTCCAAGCATGTACAAACCACTCATCTCACTGTGTCAGCTGAATCCCACTCACCGGTGCCTGTGGTTTCTGGAAGGTGTTGAGCTCCTCTCTGTTTCAAAGCATTTCTTTTCCCAAGGTTTCGAGATCTTCAGGTGTGGAGAGCAGCTTTGCCTTTCTGTATGATCAGTTGTATGATCTGTAATGCCTCTGCTGTTCACAGCCTAAATGAGACCTAGTTAGGGGAATTAATGTCAATGAAATATGCTGATGTTTTCCCTGGGATGTTGTCAGATATAGTGCTATGAGGGTAATATTCTGATTTACTTTTGAAGAATAAATGGTTATAAAGGAGTTCAGGTCTCCTGGGAGCATTCTTTTTCAAACCGGTCTTCTGCTATGAGAAAGTTGAGTTAAATATATCTATACAGACTGAGGGAGAAAATGTTGAAAATTTAAATAGAAAAGGAGAGTTGATAGAAAACAGTTATTTCAAGATTAGAAAAAAAAAAATAAAAGGAAAAAAGGAAGAGGTTAAAAATACATTTTGAGAAATTTAGGCTTTGAGTAACATCTGCAAAGGTAGAGCCAAGTGGTACCACAAGGAATTTTACGTAGACATATATTCCTTATTACACTCCTCCATTAAGTTTCTTCATTCCTTCTACTGTTTGTAAAATCTTTTCAGTAGATCACACGTTCTGCTGAGCCTGACTGTCTCTGCATGTGGGCTCCTGGGTTATCGAGTAAATCCTTTTCTCAGAAGAAAACAAGCATTCAGTCTGGAATGCCCCCATTGACCCAGCTGGATGTGAACTGGCCAGGGTCAGCCCTTTAGTGGAGAGGCATGGACCAAATCCAGCCGGTGATGACCACCAAAACATCCCAGGAGAAGAATGTGCTGTAAGAAGCCCCGCTTCTGGCCGTGCTGCTGGTTCAAACACGCTGCAGCGGGAGCAGCAAGCAGCCTTTGTATTTGCTCTCCACTTGGCTCGGGAGGGCTTTGCTTCTGCCCCACCATTCCCAGGCTGGTTTTCCCACACCTGATCTCTTTCAAAAAGTCCTTGAAGAGCGCTGGCCTGAAGCTGACAGCTCGTGTTACAAGCCACAGATCCTGATGTAAGAGTGAAAATAAATAGATATTGGTTGTAAAATGATGTAGTCTTTATGAAATCCAGCTAGACTGCTTGGCATTTAATAGTACTGACCCTGAATTACACGTCTGGACTAGACACGGTGCAGAGATGAATTTCCTTTAATTTGTTCCAGAGTAACTCACCATTTAATTTAACTGAGCAGTTCCTTGTTCTCCTATTCTGGAATGATGGATTGTGAAATGCTCTCCTTTAAATTAATCCAGACGCTTGATTTCTGTCAGCAGAGTAATCTTTCTCAGTGGTATGCTAAGTATGCTTTTAAAAGGTATGGTGAATATGAATGCTATGCACTTAGTTGATGATTTAAGTGTTTACACTTTCCAAACATCACAGAAAAAACAAATATGGCTAAGCTGCATTTTTCATAACCTTTCAGAAGTGGCCATTCAAATAACATCAAAAGGACTTAAATGGATTTCTGAATGTGACGGTACAAGTGAGGGCAACTCCCCTCTCATCAGAGAACCATCAATTTGGAATGGGGCTGAGCAAAGCTTATAATATTTCTGATTGCAGGGCTTCCATAGATCATCCAGAAAACTTTCTACTGGAGCCATTAATGGTAAAATATTTCATGTGGGTGCTGTCACTGCTTGTGCTGGTTTCATGTTGCAAGGGAGCGGTGCCCATTTTTCTTTTTTTTTTTTACTTTTGCCGTTTTTACTTCTTAAAGATGAAGTGGGGCATTTCTGGAGAGGGGAAAAGAGGGAATGTATGAATGCTTTTTATTTCTATACTGTCTCCTTTACAAGAACTGCAAAAAAGTTATAGTGGAGTTGAGTAAGTGATATTGATGTAAAACATCCCATCAGGTCCTATCAGCCCAGATACTTCCTCACTCTGTGTTATCAGAGGTAAGGACTATCCAAATACCACAGCTAGAAACTTCACAGCATTCCCTGGGTCCAGCTGGAACCTGACAGCAATAGTTATTCTTAAACGTGGGAAGACAAGACAAATCCTGCTGTCACTGAAATATGTGGGAGTGTTTTTTAGGCAAAGGTAAATATCCCAAAACTTTTAGAAACACATGAAATGCAGCACACAATTGCCTGCCCATTCATTCTTGGCAGGTTTATTTTACACCTACAGAAAATGGCACGTCTGACAACTGACCCTGGCTGAAATCTGGGTCCCTACTGTAGGGGCAATGTGTTGGAAAGGGCATTTGGAATCAGAAGGCTTGAATCCTTTTACTTCACTGCCAGTGGTAGACATAGAGATGGTGTCTTCTCTGCAAAACAGATTTAGATCTTACTGAGAAATATGTAAAAGGCTTGTATTATCCAAAATATGAGGTCAAGATGCTTTGCAGAAAGTGAGAAACCAAGTTCTTCTGCAAGGGACAACTTACAAGGTGATTGCCTGTGCTGACGTCCTAGTATTGACAGGATAATGGACTTTTTTTCTTGATCCTTCTAAATGTATGGAATTTAGTATGTATGTATGGAATGCATAGTTGACTTGTTGCCTTGCCTAGGTAGCTAATGTGTACCTTATACCTTCCAAATCTATATCTCTGCACCAGCCTATGACATGCAGCTCAAGTAATTTTGTGGATATTTGGCAAGCAGAGGAAATGGCACGTGTATTTTCTACTCTTCTGACTTAACCACCTTTATCTGCCTCATTGCTTAAAAAAGAAGGTGAAGAATTGAAGTCTGCTTCATCCATCTTGCCAGCCCTTTCTCAGAACAACACATAGTTTTGTGACCTGCCAATTCCACGTCCTATAATAGCTTATGCTGCCCAGCCATCTAAGGAAAAGCTGTTTGGCTCAACAGGCTGGGAGTTGTGCTGTGCCTGGACACAAACAAGAGCGTACGCAGCCGTCCCTTGTAAGCAGGCTGGCACCAAGATTCACTTCAGCCTCAGGCCAGGACTGGGTACTGCTGAAATCTGAAGTCAGCTAAAGCAAATGCAGGTCTTTTGATCTGAAGTGCTTTTATTAATGGGTTTTAGTGGTTTGGGTGGTTTAGTGTCAGCATTTCTTTCATTTGAACATCTTAACAGCAAGCTTCTTCAAATTCAAAATGTGTGAAATACTCTTCTTTTGAGTTTTGAAAATCCTTTAAAGCAAAGTAGTTCAATAATCGTCCCAAAGGCTTAAAGGTCTTAAAAACCAAGCTTTTCTGGCCTTGCTATGCTTCCAAAACAGACACTGGTTTACGGTAGTGCCTGGATAGCAGATGCCTTTTACACCCATCACCTGGTAGCAGAGACCTGGTTGTTATGGAGATGTTGTGGGAGATACAGCCACATATCTTAAATTCTTATTAAAATAGGATTAAAATCCAACTGGGTTTGTCTTCACTTCACATAGCTGTGTGATAGGACCATTGGCTCGGTTAATGGTCAGACCTAACCTTACAGCCTTTCTTAGCTTTGTTAGCCAGGATGGGTGCGTTCAGCTCCTCTAGGAGGGGAGCTGGGAGAGGCTGCAGGACCTGACAGGACCAAGATTGGGTGTTGATGTCTTCACTAGTGACTTTGGGTCTTTTGTTATACCCTGAAATGCAAGTCATGACTAAACCATGATTAAGGCTTGGTGCCTCAGACAGTTGTGCTGTGAGTACCCAGCTTGTCTCCCAAAGGGCTTTTTGCGGGGGTGCTGGGAGCCTCCGAGGTGCTTGCCAGGGGCTTTGCATACGCTGGTGCGAGTCGCAGGCCACTCGGTGAGCTGCTGCAGCACTCCATTCGTGTTGGGCCAACCAGCTCGGGCACTCTTGACGTTTCTGGATGTCTTCTAAACATGAAATGCTGATAGAAATGTTGTTTAAATATTTGTGAGTTATTTAAAAATAGTGCGTCAAATAAGCAGCCTTGTGACGCCCGACAGATATCTGGCTCAGCCGAGTGCTTCGGAGAAGAAGGAAGAGGTCAGCATGAGTTATGTACACAACTTAAACTCTGACGAGAGACATGCTGGATCCATAAAACACAGAGCAAAACGAGTCCCCGCCGTTGGAAAGCCCCCGTGCACGTGGGGCCCCGCAGCGAGGGAGTTTGGTGGCGCTGAGCAGTCACAGCTGGCCCGGAGTCTGCCCGGAGGGATGCTCGGCTACCCCCTGGCAGGTCCACGGCTGGGGCAGGAGGTGGCTGCCCAGGGTCTCCTCATGCCTGGTAGGTGGGGGAGCGTGGGTGACAGCAGGGACACGGAGGGCAGGCAAACTCTGTGGGGGCTGCCAGGCACCCCTGCCCTTCATTTGAGCGATTTCACCCACGCGGTGTGCATCTGCGCTGTTAGAAAGCTAAATTTTAGGAAGCTCAAGGGAATGAATTTGCAGTTCAAGGCCTTTCAGCAGTTTCTTCTCAGTATTATCAGACAGAGCATTTTAGGTCAGGACAGGTGGGTGCTGGGCAGAGGGGAAAAGGGATTCCTGTGACAGGTGTGAGAGCTGGACATGATCTATTAATTATATTAAATATTTATTTGATGAGCTTTAAAATATTCATAAAATGTTCTAAAAGCTGTTTTCATATGTGAAGTGTATTCTCTTCTTTCAGTAAACAGTTACCATGTAGAGATTGAAATAAGCTACCAGGCATTGCTGAGATACATTATAGTCTGTTAAAGAGGCTGACCCTACTGTGACATTTGAATCCAGTTTTATGTTGCCTTTAAATTGTTTTGACACCAATTCCAGACCTAATGTAAAAATGAGATATATGATTAGAGCACCGCTGTTATTTTTCCAAGGTTGCCCCACTTTTTTGAATCGCTGCAAAGGAAAATATTTTTGAAACATTCGGAATATTGACCTGTTTCTCAGCTCTTGTCACAATCCCTGTAATGGCTGCAACGGGAGATTCTCTGTAGTTACCTGTCTAGAGAGCACATTTTTTACATTTGGAAAATGGATTCACAAGATACTACTGCAAATTTTACACTTTGCCTTTCTGATCTGTAGTCTCTTGCCCCCCTCCGCCCCCACCCCCTTGTCATTGGTTGCTTTATTCCTGTTCTCTTTGACATCTTCTCATTTAAAGTGCCAAAGGGAAAAGCCAAAATGAGTCTCAGCTTCTCAAGCTGTTCTGTTTTTCAGATGAATATGCTACATCTACTTATGGTATTTATTGAGGCTATTTATTGAAATATTTTGGCTATTATTTCTCCCAAATGGCAATTGCATTTTCAGGAGTTTATTATTGGCCTAACATTAGTGATTCAAATGAAAAGTTTCAGCTTACGTCATGGAAAAGAGTGCATAGAAAAAAAAACCACAGAGAAAGAATTGTGGTGTTTTCTGGAAAGTTCTCAAAGATTTCAAAGAATTATCTGTTGATGATAAACTTGAGCTGGGAAAACAACAAATGACATAAATTATATCATGAAATCAGTCCATAATAGAGAATGATAGATTTGGCTCAAATTAACCACCACACTTTTTCCCTTCTCTCTTGTTGACACATTCCTGGAAATAGATTGGTAAACACTCATCAAATATCTTTGGAAATAGTTTCAGCCTTTGGGGGGGGATGCAAACTGCTTGAAGTTGCTGTGGTATTAGTTGTTCATACTGAACAGCAGATTTGCTAGCTGTAGGTAACATCTATTGGTCCCCAGTTATCCATCTGAGCAAAATTATGGTTTCACAAATGCTTGCAGATAATGACATAAGGATGTGAATGTGGCCAAACTGAACTATTGTGGAGAATTCCAATTTGTTAAATCAGTTTAATCAGCATTCTATCAAAACCTCATTACCCTTCAGACTTTACTATTGTAATAAGCAATTTCACCAATAAATTATCAAGATTTCCAAAGTTTATATATTCTAGTGCTTCTTATTCGTGTGAGCTGTTGTGCCTAGCTCTCCTGTAATGAAACACTTCCTTTGCATCACATTGCTCACATCCGTGGCAATGCCACATGGATGGTAATAATGCGGACCACCAGTTGCAAAATAGTGAAATTCAGATGTCTTTAATTCTGTGATATTTATTTAGCTCAAAAGCAGGAAGTTCTTAGAAAAACTCACAAGCAAATCCATTCTCAGGAGATTTCCAACCAAGCAGATCTGACCGCATGTACAGATAAACTTGGGATAGTCTTTGATCTAGCATGGCACTTGCTTATTGCTGCTTCCTGAGCTATTAAGATACACTGTTAGAAACCAGCAACTGTCTTCTCATGTATAAAATCAATCTGCTAAAATTAGGAGGTACTGGCATTGGCTGATTGGCAAAAGATTGACCTGTCCAGCTGTTTTGATTTGTTGCTGGAACAAGCATCCACTGGATCTTTTGAGGAATCCTCTGTCCAGCAGCTCTGTTCAACAGCTTAGACAGAATGAAGATAGGAAAAAAAACCAAGTACAAAGCACTATTATGCTTTTCTGGTCAGGCAAGAAACAGCTGTTTTTCAAGAATGACAACTGAAAGAGGATCCAGAGTTTGGATACAGATCCTGTTCAACTTGGTTGACAGCAATATCACAGCAATGTCTGAATGCTGGAGGGAAGGACCTGTCCATCTGTATATTCCATCACCTGTTTCACAAGGGATGGTGGCACGCTGCAACGTCTTGAGGAAGTTTCATCTGTGAGGCTGTTTCCCTGGGTGCCAAGGCCAAAGGCTGGTGCAGCGGCAGTGCTGCCACCCGAAGGGTTCGCCTCTGCACCCATCCTCTGCTGCATCGGTGAGGAGGCCCCCGGGAAAAGCCAGTGGGTGGGTAGATTTCAGAATCACTTCAGAAAACATAGGACATCGCTGACTACAGACTGCATCTCAGATTTGAGACAAAGATGAGCTGATTTTTTCCCTAACTTCTTCCTCCATTAAAATTTAAATGTTGGACGGTGGCAGCTGAGTGCTGCTGTGAACTCCATCTAGCTCACCAGGAGCTCCCTCAGTTAAGTACCATTTATACCAGTGTGTGTATATTAGGTAATCAAAGTGAATTTGGTAATCTGGGCAGGAATGATCACTTGCTGCTGGATTTCCTTCTCCCCTCACCTTTTTTTTTTTCCGAAACTGTGTCTGGTGGACTCAAATTCATAACCAGCACAGCCATTTTTCAGCACCAGTGGGGCGGTGTATTGAAAACCTGAGCAGTCGCACCAGGGAAACACAACAATCCCCATCTCTGTTTGGAACTGGCAAGCCCCAGTACCTGGCAAATCACTCATCACCACCTCCACGTCGGAGTCCCATCAGGCTTACCTGCCAGAAGCAGATGATGTATCCAAGGAGGCAGTTAGCAGTGGGCAGAGGGGCTGTGAAAGAAGGCTTTGTGAATCAAAGCTGATTACAGTCTGTTGGCTTCTTATGTGGGAAGAGTTGAAAGAAGATATTTTTCTTTTCCACGAAATTCCACGCATATTAAGTAGAGGAGCTTCATATATTTCTTGATGTTTTTTCTCGTCCCATGTGATCATCATTACATTTTGAGTAATGTCTTTGGCAGGGATTGCCACTATCCAAGGCAGGACACCGTGTTCAGTGCCTGAACAGGACCTGGCACACATCTCCGAGGCTATGCCATGGCTTGCTTTTTTGGATTTGCTTCTCATATGAAAGCCCCCTAGGGTTCCCTTCTAGGGAACATGTTATTGCTTCAAAAATTTACTAGAGAGAGTAGCAGATCCCAGCCTGATTGCTTTGCTGGGAGAAGTATTTTGTCATTTGTGAAATAACACTACTTCAAACAAAACAATAGGCATTAGTAACAGTGAATCTGTAAGGGTCCACATGTGGTGCATGTGAAAAGAGTTAAGAGTCACCTATTCCCAAATATCTTGGGTCCAAATATAAATAGGTGTGATATAAAAGCTTCCTCAGGACCATTTCAGCAGCTTGCTTATTAATTTCCTTCTCTAGCTGGAGTGTAAATAAACCAAGCACAAGTATTCTTATGATTCTAGAAATGCACTTTAATAACAGAGATGGCAAAACCTTTCAGAGAGAATACTTTACTGAGAGTAGAAAAAGTAAGGAATTACAAGCAACAACCATATTTTTTCTGCAAGCCATGCAAAAAGATTTTTTTTAAGCTTCAACAGCTAGAAGTTGGTGTTAGTTTATGTTTAGTATGAGGAAGAGGAGGATGAGGGGAGACCTCATCACTCTCTACAACTACTTGAAAGGACACTGTAGTTATGTTTAGTATGAGGAAGAGGAGGATGAGGGGAGACCTCATCACTCTCTACAACTACTTGAAAGGACACTGTAGAGAGGTTGCTGCTGGTCTCTTCGCACAAGCAATTAATAACAGAACGAGAGGGAATGGCTTCAAGCTCCAACAGGGTAGGTTTAGACTGAACATTAGGAAAGAATTTTTCACAGAAAGAGTGGTCGGGCATTGGAACAGGCTGCCCAGGGAGGTGGTTGAGTCACCATCCCTGGATGTGTTTAAGAGCCGTTTAGATGTGGTGTTGGGGGATATGGTGTAGGGGAGAACTTTGTAGAGTAGGGTAGATGGTTGGACTCGATGATCCCAAGGGTCTTTTCCAACCTGGACAATTCTATGATTCTATGATTCTATGAATTCAGTATGCTTTGAAACCAATTCTATTTATCCAAAACGTTGACTACATTTTGGTAGAAAGAACTGAAATAAAGCCTTCAAGGTCGCATTATCAGGTAGTTGGGGGCTTTCCTTCCTCAGAGACTTCTGTCTGTGAAGACAGATTTTGTGGAGCTGTGTTCCTCAAGCACCCAGGCCAGTACTCAGCAGTGTTAATGCTTTTATTTAGAGACTTCAGAAGCATTGGTAGCTCTGCCTTTAGTGTCACCTTTGCTTTCCTGATTGTCTCTTAAAACGGGAGAAAAAGATGAGTGATTGAGAAAATCAAAGTGTTTACTCTGCTCATTTTTCTCAGTTGGCAGGGTGTCAGAGCTGTGATTTTGCTCTGGGTACCCCGCTCTCTGCACCACAAAGTTAAACTCCCCTGTGCACTGCTCCCAGGCGGGAGGGTTTGACGTAGACATACATCCCTGGAGGGGAGACTCCTCGGGGAACTCTGTGCGCCCACTACAAGCTCATTTCTCCTGAGCTTTTTCAAGTTAAATGTTTTCGGTGAATCTATGAAACAAGATGTTACATTCTTTATTGCTACATTCTCTCACCCACATTTGAGGAACTTCACTAGTTCTGCAAGAATTCTTCAATTTGTTTAGTCTAACTGTAAAAGTTTCTTGAGAAAATCCCTGGAATTCATTGTGATAGCATAGTGTTTTCCTCTTTAAAAAATGCTTGACTTCTAACAACAGAAGGCAAAAGCTAAGTTCCAACTTGGGATTTGACCTGCTGTAATGAGAAGCAGATTGCACAATTTTAATGGAACTAGGGGCACAGGGATTTAAGGAGTGAAGATCAAACCAAGTCATTGTCACCTGCTGGACAAAGCAACACTCCATGCTGTTTTCCAGAATCAGCAGTTCCACAATATTTCCTTTCATAACAACATGGAGTAGTTGTGATTATTGTAGCAGCTAGTAAACAGCCATATAGAAGGACTGACTTATTCTAAGGCTACAGGAATAACAAGAATACTTTACCTTTCCCTTAAAAAAAAAAAAAAAAAGAAAAAAGGAGTTTGTGTTTTATTCTGTCTTAGTTGAGGTATCTGATATTAAAGGGGGAATTCTCCCTGGTTTTTATTTTGCAGGGACTTCTAAAAGAGGTAAGGGGTACATTTCCTACCACCATGGGCTGCTGTGACATAATTGTTGAAGGCTGAGTTTGAAAACGAAGACATAAAAATGAGAATTGATGATGACCTGACCTTGTTCTGGACCAAAATCCATAGCAGGAGTATCTCTAGGTTTCAGGTCTGTGTTTCCTAGGTGAGCTTGGATATGTGAGAGCTTTATCTGCTGCAGGTTTCACTGGAAGGTCCTGGTGAAAGCAGCCAAGCAAAGTTCATTGGGAGACAGAGAAAGTACTATGAAAACTATTTAAAAGATGTTAATCATGTTTTAAGATTTTGGTGGTGAATACTGTAAAAAAACCCCACTCATGTCTTAGTGGATTTGAATGACAACAGTCCAAACAAGCCATGAGGATGTGTTTGTTGTAATCCAACAGCTTTTTGACTGACTTGGAGCCACACCATTTGTTCTTGGGTTTTAGAGAAAAAAGAAATCTGCCGTTCATTTCAGGGGGGCATTGAATGTGCTTGTTTTCTCATATTTCTGTTCTCACACAAATGCTTTCTGACAGAAAGGCCAGAATGGTAACTAGATGCTACTTTTCTAATATGATGGGTTAATGTTTTGTCTTTCTCTCAATATCACTTTAGTGTAGCCAAGAATCTGTTTTTAACAATATTGTTTCCCTCTTTTTAAGCAAGGTTAAAGACTTTATTCAGCTTACTCTTGTCACAGGTGAAGAAAAATAGTCATGCAGTCCAGGTTTTTGCTCGTACATCTTTGCTCCCTGAAATACACATCCTAGCAGTTTGTCTAATCTGTCTTGCGTCATAGATAATAAAGTTTCAGTCTTTGTCCTTGGGAAAATACTTTTCAATCAATGGATTTCCTTGTCAGGAAGTTTTTGGGTTTGTTAACCTGTTTTTTTTCTTAATTTTATCTGATTATTTCCTATTTCAAATCCTTTTCTATTCAGTTTATTAATTTTCTTCCTTATAACTGACAATTCTTCCCCACTAGCTCTAATATTCATCTCTTTTAACTCTGTCTCAATGTATTGCCTGTGTTTTGTTCTGCATTTTTCCTCCCAGTTGGTCTAACTCCTTAATTAATCATGCAGCTTTTCTCTGAACAACTTGTTTCCATAGAAATATCTTTCTAGATGACTACCAGTATAGTCACAGCTGAAGTTATATTTCTTGATCTCCTATGTTAACTCAAGATCCTCAGCAAGGAAAATGGAAAACAATTACTTTGGGCTCTTACTAAGAGAGAGTCAGAAATGAAATTCCACTCAGCTTTGATTCCTGAAAAGTGTTAGTTGTGGGAGGTGACAGGAAGAAAGAAGTGAGGTGATCTCCGATGAATGGATTTGCATGGGAAATATTCCAGTGACATCAGAATTAAAATATGCAAGAAGCTTGGCTGTAATGAGATGTGACTCCATTTCTTGGCACAGTGCCTGACTGAAATAACTTCAGTAACTTGGGGTTTTTGTACAGTTTTGGTTAAGTATGAGTGAGGGGTTTAGAAGCGTCAGGCTCATTTTTGAAAATGAATAATTTTGTTCATGCAGTATTTTTTTGAAGCTGTTTAAAATGACCGGCTCTGGGATTAACTTTCACCATACTTGAGCAATCTCGGTGTCTAAGCAAGGTGGAAAGTAAAGGGCTTGGAGAGGCTGTGTACAGAATCAATGCTCTACAGTGGTCTGATGGCTGGGGTTCGGTGAAGTTGCGTCAGCTCGTAACGCAACACATAGAAAGGTTCAAGAGAGTCTTCAGTAAGGGTAAGTGGTTTCAGAAAAGAAGAAATCAAGCACTAATGACCATTTGGGGAAAAGATCCCATTTTCCAGGCTTCATTCCCAAACAATAGATTTGGGGTTGTAGTGATGTTGCTGGGTGGTCCTTGGCAAGCTGCACAGCTGGGAATAGAAAAGCCCAGGTGACCAGGGAATGGATTTTCTTGTCCTCTTTCCCTCTAGCATGGGAACCTCCATTGGCAGCCCCACAGGTCTGTGGCCAGGCAGCTTGGTGTGGAGGGTTTGGCACACTGTGGAAATACCCGAATGCCTCTTCTGGAACTGAGACATCGTTATTCCAGACATCATTGTGAAAACAGTAATTCCTACTTCAGGTGTAGGTGCTAAGGACCAGCTTCTGTAGGGTGTCCTGGGTGGGGGCTGGATCTCCTCTAGTCAGAGGCCGACAGAAGGATTCCTCAGGTTCGTTGCACTATAGGATGGATAAAATGAGCAAGAGAGAGCAATGTGATTCCTTCCTGAGAAGCCTTCAGAAATTCTTCCCTTAATGCTGTGTCCTGAAGTAGTCCCCCCATAAGACTTTCTGTAAACATTTTCTTGATCAGTTACCCACCACCACTAGGAAGCTTGCTTTAAGTTTATTGTTAAAGTAACTGAACTATCTAAAAGAGAGAGAAAATGAGCATGTTGGGGCTATGTGGTGTCATCTCATAGCAAATGCCCGAAGGAAAATGAGAGTGAGAAAGAGAAACTACATGGTCAAGTTGGAGCATTTCTGTCATATGGAAGCAGTCTACTGATGTTATCTCCAGAATTAAATTATACATTCTGTCTTCCTATCCCAAGCACATAGCTGAGAATTTAATCAGTGC
This sequence comes from Numenius arquata, assembly GCF_964106895.1. Taxonomy (NCBI): domain Eukaryota; kingdom Metazoa; phylum Chordata; class Aves; order Charadriiformes; family Scolopacidae; genus Numenius; species Numenius arquata. The sequence goes on from NC_133586.1 coordinate 29,404,135, forward strand.
AGGGTGTGTACTCTTTGGTGCTTTGGGTGGGTCTGGCAAAAAGTGTTTTCTTTGCTAATCACAGCTAGACACCATATATCACACTACCTCCATTTCATTTGTATTGTGTAGCCCAGTGACGATAACAAACACCTTTTTTATTGTGCTATATAAATTGCCTATTTAGGAACCAATTGCATGAAAAATAAATCATAAGTCTGTGCAAATTTTGCACTTGACTGCTATATGGAAAACAAATCTGATGCTAATGAAACACACCCATAAATTGCAACTTCATTAGGGTTTAATGAACCCAAATGAGATTGGAGTAAATGAAATTAAGAGAACAATGTGTGACTTTACTTCTTAAATCTTAATTTAAAAAAAAGAAAACAGACACAATCCAGAAGAAATCCTGTTTTAAATAGAAAATTTTTGCTTATCCACGACATTCAATCTCCTTTTTTTTTTCTAGTGTGTTTTAGGTTCCAAACTGCAAGACCCTAAATATTACAAGAAGTTTTCATACAGAAATTTAGAGCCTGAGCTGGTTATCTGGAGCTGTTCATAGAGTTTGAATTATTGTTCGACCTCTGTAAATTAACACAGCATCCTACCCTTATGCCTGCCCTATAGAACGGTAATGCCTAGCAGTCCAGCAGCTATAAAGTTATTACTGATTTAAAGTTAACTCCCAGGGAAATAATTTTAAATGTTTTAACACTTTTGATATGTTCTTCAAAGACCAGCCTCCATGACACTCCATACCTTGCTGAGGACCCCTGCACGATGGTTGTTCAGGTTGTAAAGGCTAATCATATATTTTCATTAGAAATCTACAAGCTCATTTTGGCTTAAGAACCAGATTTTCTTTTTTCTTTTTAAATTTAATGTGACAAAATAGACCATCTACAGCTTTTTGGAGGAGGGGACTATATTAGGTTAGGTCAGTAAAACAGCGTCATTAAAAGCAGAAAATAAAATCATAGCAGCAATGAACTACAGTAAATGCAGAGAAATTCAGTTAGTTGCAAAGGTCACAATGCATGCTAATGTTTTTAGCACACAGATTCATTGCTCAACTGCATATGAACTTTTCAGACCACAAACTACTTTTTGTCTAGACTAAGTCTATATAAGCAAAATAAAAGTAAAGGTTCTGTCTATGAAAACTATGGTGGCCAGGGACCTCATTGCAACACACTAACCACACCATGTGGCTGGGTCCCAGCTTCCCTTCTGTCCCCTCTGAACTCAAGAAGAATGAGGCCAGGCACAGCACCTCCTTGGCAGGATGCAAGTCCTGAGTTTTCCTGTGCAGGGCAACAGCGATGCCATTCAAGGCATTTGTTAGGAAGGAAAAAAATGGAACAGTAGCTAGTTTTGTAAAAATTTGGCTAATCCATTAGAATGGATTTTGAGCCTGGCGGGTCGGGGGGCGGTGGGGCCGAGCTGTGGGGAGTGGGGGGCTGTTCTTTGGGGTGAGGGGATTGGAGCAGTGATGGCCAGGTCCATGGGCAGAAGGAGAGGCCGGGAGCGGTGGGCTCAGCTGGCTGCACTCTGGTAGATGACATCCTTGGGTGGGCGCTGCAGAGACCTCCCGGTCCTCTTCAACATTGCTACTTTATTAGTGTATGACCACAGTTCCTGGGCTGTCTACACTTCAGGTCTCTAGTTTCTCACTTCGTGCTCTTCTAGTAGCTGCTGCTTTTTCTTCCTAGTTGGATGCATTTAGGGAGCAACAGACTTTCTGACTTTGCAGCATATCTTTGAATATCAGCATATTTTATTATATTGACCAAGTAAGCTTTATTGTATTGACCTGGACTCAACAGCTGTAAGCAGGCTCAGCATAGCATACCCTCAGCAGGCCTGATAAACTAGCTTTCTTTGAAGTAAAATCGCTTACTGGCCAGCCTCTGTTGGATTAAATAGTTCCTAACATGTAGGTTGAATTTATGTCACATGCAGTGGTATTGTTGGCATTTTGTAGCGTTAAGGAAAACTTAATGCTGCATGATGAAAGAGCACAGACAATAGACTTGTTTTGGGTTTTATTACTTCTGTGCTATAGGTTTATTGGTATTGGCTCTATTGGACACAAACAATTACCCTTCCTGTTGAAGTTCCTCTTAGGGAATTTTACGTCAAATATTTCTCAATCATGTACAAGGGTCCTGTAGAGAAACAGCCATGAGGACCTTCTGCATCAGAGGAATGTTGTATCTGTTCCTGCTTTATAGCCAGCAGGGCCAGAGCACAGAGAAGCAACATATCTGGGATTAAACTGCAGGGATCTAAATCCCCTGTCTCTTGCCCCATTTACTTGGATAAGAATTTACAAGTGTGGCTTTGGAAATTAGAGAGTTATACTCTCATTTCTCCTAAAGTCGACAGGAGTTAGATACTTAATTCCCTTGAGCCCACTGAAATTCTTGTAAAGCAAACTCCGTGTTCTCTAACTTAGGTAGAAGCAATTAAAAGATTAGCCAATGCCGACAAGCTATGTAATATGGCTTGCAAAGAAAAGGCCTTTAAACTTGTCTAGGTCCCAGTAACCAACATGGGAGGCGAATGACAAGGACCCAAGTAAAGATACTAATGCCCCTTTGGGAGTCCTAGTAATCAGCTTGGGAAGCTAATGCCAAGGAGCTGGATAAAGATGCAATTAAGGTTGCCACAAAGTACTGGGATACATTGCAGTTCCCAGCTGTGATAACTGAAGAGTTGGCTGTGGTTCCAAAACACCAGCGTGATAGTAAAGCAGGAATGAGAGGACAAATATTTTGGCCTTTTCATTTTCCAGACATTTATGTTCACTATCTGCATGGAGCCTAAATTATCCTGGAAAAATTCCAAGGCATAATCCTTTTTTTTTTTCCCTCTTTCTCCAGTGGGTTAATAAAGTACAATTAGGCTTTTCTGTTTTGAATTGCACAAGGGACAACAGAATAAACATTTCCACTTATTTATGATCCACCTCAGCTTTCAGAGAGTTTGACAGTTTTACAAGTCCCTGATTGCTTACCCTGGTCAGTGCAAACACCCTGCTTTGAAAGCATTGCATTTGAGGCTTCAACATTGAGTGGACAACATGCTCATACACTATAGTAAGAGGGGATAACTTACGAATAAATATAAATATAGATATAAATATAAATAATATAAACATCCTCAGGAGATCATAGTTCTAGAGCAACAAATACATTTTTCATGGAGTGTGTATAAAATGAAATACCTCATTAGCAGCTTTAAGGCATAGGAAAGTAATACAAATTTTTATAGCCCTACAAAGATGCACAGACCAGAAAGATGCAATGAGAAACTTGTGATTTTATCTCCAAACGGACCCTGAAAAAGCCTTGTCGCTTCCAGCACTGCCAGCACAAGCAGTAATGACAGGATCTAAGTCACTACATACAGGACCTGCCAGCTCCCAGGCAACGTCTCGTGAGCTGTAGGAAAAATGCATCAGTCCTGCCCTCTTTCCTGTTCTCCCGTCTCCGGGGAGGAGAGCCTGTGTGAGTGCCTCCTAGCTGGGCATGTTGAGAAAAATCTGTTCCTTTTGTCAAGCACTGCACTTGCATACAGTATATGCACTGTCCACATACAGAGAAGTGGACAGGTAGGGTCATGGAGTAACTAATGTAGAGGTGCTGCAAACAGCAATAAAGCCTCTTGAACTGTTTGCTCACTGGCATGGTTTTGCGTGATTCACACAACCATTTAATAAATTGAGACCTGATCACCATCAGATTCTTACCTGTCAAAACTGGAAAATTGTATTTTATGAAGAGAGAAGTAAAAGTAATACGTTTACCATGACTTTTAAAACTATCCTGAAGAAATTACTTTGAAATAGGAGAGCTACAATGAGACACCTCTGTGAAAAATGGTACTTTTAGGCTAAGGTTTCACACCAATCTGAGCTGCCCTAAGGGCGGTGGGACACCGGTGGGCAGTTGCATGTTGCCATGCCTCTCCTTGCACCCGCTGCCCTGCTCTTGCAACTGGTGCTCACTGGAATGCATGGTAGCCAACTCGGAAAGCTAGAGCATCACAAACTTGATCATGCTCAAAAGAAGTGAAGAGTGTCCTGCCAGTTTGGCTGTCCCGGCCCGCTGGCACGGCCTCAGCGGGGTCGGTGGAAGGAGGAGTGTGAGCACGAGGCAGGGGACAGGAAAGAAACAGGACTCCTGCTTTGGAAGCTCATCTGTGCAACTGGAAACTCATGCTGCATCCTGAGAATAAGGTTCATTGTACTTATGCTTTCAAGCAGAAATTTGTATCCTCCCATTTTATATAGAGCGAGTATTTTTAAAACATTGAAGTACAGTTTGACACTGTTCTTTAGTTGAATTTTGTGATCATCTTGTAGTAAGGCTGACTGGCCTGTTCCATATACAGCTTCTCAGTGGTTTCAGTTGCTGCCTCTCCCTTGTTGTTCAGAAAGTGCTGCTCCTTGTGAGGAAAACATCTCAGAGACAATGCCTAAATCTCAGCACAGATGCCTTTTCATTATTTCAAGCATTTCTGTTAATGTTGATGTTCATTCTGGTAGGAGTCTAATACCCGTTGTAGCATTCTGGTTTCTAAGTTCATCCCTGATGACTCTGGGTTTTCCCTCCAGTCTGCAAACAAGACAGTGCAGATGGGGGAAGGCGGTTTTTCAGGTCTTAAGCCCAAGTAGATGAAGGAGAGGAGGTGTCAGCCAAGCTGATGTAGCTCGTGGAGCTCCGACGAAAGGGGGTAGCGGAGCACAGAATGGCACCACAGTGGAGAAAAAGGAGCAGCAGTGTGGAGGGCAAGGTTTTCTGGGGTCGTTGGGACAGGCAGTCAGCGGCACAACCATCCTTTTGAACGCTGCTTTCAGTGGGACTGGACTGAATCCTCTTCAGCACAGAATGGACCTGCATAACATAGTACAGCCGTAGGATGGCACAGCGTATTGTTTCCCATAAACATCTGGTAGTAACCTATCACCCATAGCCCACGGGGAAACAGCTGCCTTGGCATGGAAATTTTGCTGGCAGCCTCTAATCTAAGGTAGAATATTAGGCTTTGGAGGAAACGACTTCTTTCTTTTCATCTGCTTAATTATGAAATCAGTTCATGAGAAGGAGGTGACATGTTTGGATTTCTCTGCTATTTCTGCTATGCAGACAATGCCCAAAAGTTCTGTTAAAAAATTGCTATCCTCTTGTATGACATCTAGCTCCCAAGCACCTACACTGCAATTGCAATAGTATTTGTGGGTGCTGCTCCATACGGGCTTTCTGAAGGCTCCCCCAGTTCCAGTTTCTATTCAGGAAGAGCTAACTTATCTCCAACAAGCATTTGAGCAGCTATTCTAACATCAAGAAGAACTAAGCAATTGCTATCAGCTGGTGTTTATTAGTACATCTAATTGCTATCAGCTGGTGTTTATTAGTACATCTATTTTAAAAGTTGGTCAGTAAACCTGGAAGATTATTTTGTAGTGACTGTGTGATTGTAGAAACAGGAAAGCACAGTCTAACCAGTCAGTAAGGCTGGCTGGGAAGGAAGGTGCGTGTCATCATTGCATGGTGAGGTAGAGTAGACAGGCTGTGAAGCCAAGCTAGGATCAAAAGCTAGGGATGGGTCTTCTGCACAAATGGTTCATCTATACTATTTGTCTTGCCAAAAAAATAGTGTAAGGGTCCTCTCAATAGCCCCAGAGAGACTTCAAGAAGATTGTCTTTGCTTTTCCTGAAGGAATCTTAGATAGGAAACTGACTTTGGCAGCTTTTAGATGCATGCCTTAAAGCATCATGAAAGTTGCCAGGACTGTGACTGTTACTTTAGCACCCCTCTAGGGCAGGATTTATAAGTACCTGTTGCACGTTTATTAACAGTTCCTGCCCAAGGTGGGTATATTAGTTAATGGTACTCACAATTATTGCTCTTTTACACCTCTGTGACTTTTATTCCCAGAGCTTTAGAACTCTTTGGGGTCCCAATGGAGAGCACTGCTGGGGTGCTTCATCTGTATTCTAGCATTACTAGCAAATGAGTTTTCACTTGTCCTTCAGGCTGCATGTGCCATAAAAGCAAAGCAGCCTTGTGCATCAGTACCGAGTGCAGCCCCATGGAGAGCAGTTATTTCCTTTTGAGCAATTATTTCTTATTTCCTTTTTATTTCCTCCTCTCATATTGATCATTATCATTGTAATAAAGGTTGGTCTGGGAGTTTCTTTTCATTAAAGTAAAATTCCGAGGCATCCATTATCCCTTCATGATTTCAATTTGCAGTAGGATTGGAAGGAGGCAGCTTAGATGCCCCTGAAATCCAGTGGTATCGGTAGGACCCTTTTGGTAATTATTTTAGCAATGAAGTAATCACAGTAAATCTAATGGCAAATAATTGTAGACATGCAGGTGAAGAACTTTTTAGTGCTTATTGTTGCCTCCTAACACAGACATTGCAACGTGGGGCTGTGCAAAGGTATGTTAAAAGGGCTGAAGATTTACTTTAGCAAAGAAAATTACCCCAGCTCCTCTGTCCTTCTCCTATGGAAGAGGCCACCACTAAGTGTGAGAATGCCATTGTATTTTCAGTCATATTCGTTGAAAGTATTTTCTAGCCTGTTCTTATTGGCATCACTGTTCACAGCCCGGTTTGTTCTAAAAATAGAGTTGTACTTTTAACCTGTTGGGGACTGGGGAAGCTCCAACTCTTACCCAGTCACTCTCCTATCTGAGCTCAGGAACCCTGTGCACAGGCTCCAGTTGACCAGTTTAAAGTGGGGTCTGGAATGAGGACAGCTCTCGTTTCTCCACAGCCGAGCTGGTTGAGCGACTCTGCTGGGTTTTCCTAAGCGTGACTCTCTTTGTCTCTGTGAAGACTTTTAGTGTTTGACTGGTCACCCTCCTGGCTCTTTTCTACAATTTTTTTTTTTTCTTTCCTGCTTTGCTCTGTGAGTACAATGCTTGTGTTTTATCAATCCCCTGTCTTGGTATTCAGAAAATGCTGTGTTATGATAAAGATTATGATAAATTATGGCACTGAGTATAGTAATAAATGTAGGCATAGTGTATATAGGCTATTGTGTAAGAAATTAGTTTCTGTTCTGCAGTTTGGGGGAAAAAAAAGGAGTCATGCATCTGTTTTATGTAGAAATACCCTTATCATCCTGTGGTATCGCTTTATTCTCAGATGAAAAAGCCACAGAGTTTTGTGCAGAAAGGCCTTTGTTATGGATGGTATTGTCCAAGTGACTCAAGTGATAATGGAAATAATTTAAAGTTTAGAAGTAGAATAATAAAATCATGGAAGTGCTGTAAGTTTTTTGATTAGTTTCTTCAGTCTGTTGCACTAATAACTTACAACTGAGAAGTCAGAGCAAAGGAAGCAGTGAATTTGGATAGGTATGTGTGTGAAGTGCCTTGGAATCCTAATCTTTGAGTGTATGTGTAAAGAAAATAGTTTTAAGAAGCAGGTCTGTTCCTCTGGCCTGTTCCATGCTGCACTTTAAAAACATTTCTCTCTACTGAGCTTACTTGATTTTAAGGTACTGTTAAAACATTTCTTTCAAAGTGATTTGTGCCTTTTGGTTGGTGGCTGTTGGAACGTGCACACAGACACAGAAAAAGTGCAGAATGGGAATCCTTTCCTCTTCAACAGACCCAGTAATTTCTAGTATTTGCGGAGTTTAGAGCCTGCCGGCACGTACTCATGCTAAACATGTTTATGTTTTTGAGGCATCTGGTGAGTGTTCTGTGATTCTGTGAAGTTATATGCTGCTCCTATGGGAATGTTACAGTATTGGCCATAGGGCTTTATGAATTGTCACAAAATGAGCAGTTAATTCTTACATCTGCTGTGCTGAAGTGGCTGCCAAGTTGCGTGGGTAGTTGGCAAGGAAATAAATATTGATAGGCCCTAGCAACAGGTACTCCTGAGAACTCTTGTTCTGGGAATGCTTAGGCTGTGTCCAGTGTTATTAATGTTGTGATAGCATTTTAAGTTTATTTATAGGATTTGTTTGTGTCTTATCACCATGTCTCAGAACTGGAATGCATGAATGGGCTTTGCCGTGTGAGGGCATAGACACGTGTATCATACACCCTTCTCTGGTGACTCGTTTCGACGTATAACAGATGCTTCACTCTCCACATCTCAGGGGTAGTGAATGTTCACCAACGTATGGTATCTCAGGTATGTGCACATATCTGGGCTCTCGTGTGTTCGTGATCTATCCTGTGTTGGAATGACTGCTCCAGAGCTGTGTCGGATACAAGAATGTCTTTCTTTCTAGTAATGCGCAAACAAAGCATTCATAAGCGGGATTCTCTGAGAATCTACCGGATAAAATTAGCTTGTTTTGTGAAAATTGTGAATATTGTGAAAATGCTAATTCTTGTGAGCACTCTAATTGAAAAATTTTATGTTCTCATTGCAGAAATTGAAGCCAGAGAAGCCTGCGACTGGCTGAGAGCTGCCGGCTTTCCCCAGTATGCGCAGCTATTTGAAGGTATGATCCCAAAGACTTGTCAAGCAGCTGACGCTGAATTCAAGCAGAATTGTTTACACAAATAACCTTTCAGAACTTGACACTTTCAATGGAAGCACGTCCAAATTCTGTAACGTCTTCATGCAAACCTGTAGAAAAATAGCAACCTGATATGTGTTCTTGCAGAAGTGACATCTTAATTGGGTTGGTGTGGACTCGGTAGATTCTGTAAAGTACCAAATCTTTGCTGGTTACTGATAGACTGTAATGCAGTCAAATGTCTGCTTTTGTGATTTTCAGTTGCTTATAATTTTCTCAAGCTCTTTTCCTTGGAGTTCTGAGGTGTTTTTCCGATGCACTGATTGCAAGCAAAACTCATATAAGGCTCTCCAGCCTGTGGTTTTGAGCAAAATTGTTTTATTGGTGTTTTGAAAAAGAATGTTGGAAAAATCATCTTGCAATCATAAGTTTTTAAGACAGATACTCAGAGGCAGCCAGCCACAGTCAAACAGTGCAATTTCAGCAGGTTTTCATGTTGCTAAAGCTACAAAGAGTGCTTTTTACTTGTGGGGGAGCTATGGATTTGTTGAGAACTTGTATAAATTTCAGACAATGCTTGTGGTTATAGCTTAAACTGTTCTTCTTTAAAATATGTTTATTGTTACAAAAATTGAATGTACCAAAAGCTAATCTATTTTTACAAGAGATTTTCATCAAAGAACTACATTTAAAAGAACTAACAATAACTTCTACCTGCTTTCATTCCCACCTCCCCTCTTCATTGCAAAATTAGAAATTGGAAGTCAAGCAATAGAGCCAAATGTGAAAGCTGTATAGTGTGAAACATGATGTCTCATGGACATGCTTCCCGTTTGACTACATTATATTTTATTATATATTATTATTTTATGTATTTATTATTTTTACATATATATTTTATTATATTATATATTTATTATTTTATATATTATTACTACATAATACAGACTTTATTATATAAACTGTCAATCTCACAGTTTGTTGGAAATATACATTGTCGTGCTTCTGGATAATGAATCCTCTGCATTACCTTGTTGTTTATGTCGTCTCCTGACTTCACTGGGTAAATTAAGTTTAAAAAGTAAGCCAAGAAAATACTGGTGGACCTCACTGGTTCCCTCACCTGCAAGGCTAAATCTCAGAAGCCGGAGTGTTGAGCTCTTCAGCTGGTGTATCCATTAGCTTCAAGCACAGCATGGTGTGTCAGGCTCACTACACCTCAAATGTCTATGTCACATGCTGCATTGTACCTTACAATCCAGAAAAACTTATGTAAAATACTCCTGGTTTTATACTGCACTTGAAGGCAGAAGTTGCAGAAAACCTAACCAAAGCAAAACTTTAATTTTTAATTTCTTGACTTATTCACTGTACTTAGTCACAGCAAGCTCCTGGAAATGCAGCAAATGCTTGTCTGTCTGTAACTAATGACAGCAAGAAGATGCATTTATTGTCCCACTTGCTCTATGGAGCTGATCCTCACTTACCTGAAGGACATTTGTGTGAATATATAGCTATAGAAATAGATTTAGATATATTTCACCTATGATAAATATGTTGCAAACTTCAAAGTCTTCGCAATTATAACTCAGTTTTCAGATTCAACTTTTCTGTTCACAGATATGCAGTTTCCTATTGATGTAAAAACTGTGAGGAAAGATCATGAATTTTTAGATGGAGATGCGATTGAATCACTATTCAGGTAAAGGTTAATTATGAATCATCTTTAATACCTCCAGGGCCCATATTATTTGTCATTCATCCTTTCATACCTTAGTTTTTGTCAGAGACTAACAAAGTCACCAATGCTGTGACTGAATAGACTTCACGCTACAGTACGAAGCACATACTTTAGTACCACTGAAGTTGGTTGTTTTAAGAATTTAAAGGTAAAGTAAGGATATGTCTGCACGTCTTCTTCAGCCCAGGTCTCAGTGACACTACACTAAGCATCAAATCTGTCTTTTCTGTACTGCAAAATGCCTGCAGGCTGAGGAAGAACAATCAGTTCCCTGCAAGCATATGGTACCACAGCAGTTTGCTCTTGAGAATTGCATATTAGGGAGTGCAGGGATTTCCTCTGACTAGGGAGCTTCCCCAGAGCTATTCCACAAGTTAAACAGCTAAAATGATCTGCACAAGAGATACTTTTTCTGGTTTGTTTTCCTGAAAAGTTTTTTGAGTGAGAAGCAAAGGCATTGATCTAAAATTATTATTTTGCCACAGCCGTTCAGAGTGTGAAATTGCATTGTCAGTGCAAAGTCAAACTCGCTGCTCTTTGGACTTTTCCCATGTAAGAGTGCCAAGATAGTGCAGCGGCATTCTTCTTATTACTTACTGCAGTTTTTGAAGCCTTCTCATCATGAGATTGTTTAGCAGGTGAAGTGAATTCCAGACTATCCATGCCACTTGGCCGACCCAAGGGATGCAATAAGAACTTCTAGCCCCTAAGGGAGTGGAAAGTTATTCTTCTGGAAAAGTGGTTTGGTCCTTTTCTGTATTGGTTGGTTACCTGAATTCAGATTCTGCTTGTAATAGGAGCACCAACAGGAGCTGTTCACATAGACATCTCTAATGCACAGCAGATATTAGAGAACTTCAGCTATGTTTTGTTTATTGATATGACTTCTGTCCCGAGTGTTCCTTGAAGACTGTCAGTATGTCTCCCTCTTGATGCCACATATTTTTTTGACAGTTAAATAACTGACTAGTTTGAGGTCTTATTGATTCCACATGTTTTCATTAAAAGTCCTTCCAAGGATATAGGTTAATGTCTTCTTTTTTTTTTTTTTTTTTTTTTTAAAGAAGTTGACTCAGGGTTTCTTTCATTTTCAAAATCTTAAATCAATATACAGTTTTTCACGATCATGAAAACTCATAATATGATTTTAATTAACTGATTAATTATGGTCCTCTTTTTAAGATGGCCAATGGCCCAATTTTAACATGGCAAAACTGGAACTGTGAACATCACGGGGTTAGTTGGCACTGGTTTTGGCACCTTTTTAGACAGGTGCATTCTCTAACAGAATGTTGGTCTTTGATGTCAATAATGAAGACTCCATGGTAGAAGTTCACAACTAGTTTAGTGCATGTTTGTTTTCAAGAAATAAAATAGTCTAAATTTAAAACTTCCGTTTTTTCTTATACTCTAGACGGTTGAACACGTTGAACAAATGTGCATCAATGAAAGTGGAAATAAGACGCCAGAGGAAACAAGTATGTTTGCAAAATAAAATTAATTTTCTCACTAAAAATGTGTTTAGCTATTATATCAAAAACCTCTTTTTAAAAGGTGTTGGAAGGATTAGAAGTTTCTGAACTTTTCTTTCATGCAAAGCTCTTCCGTTTGCATTTTCCATTGAAAAGCATAGTGATGGAGATTGAAATTATGTAATGTTCATTTTGTATCTTTGTAAGGTAGGTTAAGGGTGGGTTTTGAAACAGTTTTTAAAATTAATTTGACACACATTACTGTCCAATAGTTACACCAAGGCTCCACCTCAGCATGCCTTTTATTTCTTTCCTAAGTAGTTTTACGTCTTACTTAAGATCTGACAGTGAAACTTTGGCATTAGGAAAGGCCATGTAAACCCACTACAATTATCTTTCAAAACCTTTGGATTTGCTGCAAAACAGAATTTTTCATCCTGAGATCAAATCTGTCATTTTTTCTTGTGGTAAACTTACCAGATTTGTCAGCGTGCTTGGGAGTAATTTGTCAGCATGCTTTTCATCTAACAGAACAGAGCTGAGGGCAGACCTTCAGTAACTGAATGGTCACATTTCCTTAGGGTGGCCTCAGGGGTTTTGGAGGTAGGCAGAAAATTCAAGTCTCCTTTTTTTGTTACATTTTTTTGTAATTTAAAGTTTGCCAAACTTTGCCCTTGATCTGTACTTTTTTTTTCCTTCTAAGAGTGATGACTCTGAAGATGATGAACCTTGTGCAATAAGTAACAGATGGGCTTATGAGAGGTGCAGTCAGAGATGGTCTCGTATTGAGAGCATAGAAGGCTTCCCAGGAGAGGAAGGTGCTAGTGCATCAGTCCCAGGCAGTCCAATACTGAAGAGCATCAGCAACGAGGGTACAGTCTTTCTGGATCATGGTGAGAAACATGACGTGTCCTCAATTCACAGTACTAGCAGTGGTGACAGTGACATTGGTAGCATCCCAAAACCTTTTGAAGATGTGGAAACCAGCACGAGTTCCTCAAGATGTTCCTCAATTAAGATGGCTTCACTGGACTCTACTTTTAGTTGTTCTCCTCCCCCTAGTGAATGTTTAAGTACCACCAGTGAGGAGAAACTTTTGGATAAGTCACAATCCAAGAGGAAGAGCCTTCTAAAGAAAATGGAGAAGTTGCACTTAAGGAGCTGCAACTTGAGGAGTGGTCAGTCAAAGGCCAAACCCATAATAAGTGAACCTGTTCTTCTGGAAGGACTTAATGAAGAAAAGATGAAGATGCTGAACTGTGTAAATATTTCTGACCTCTCTGGCATCCAAACAAAGAACAATTCTTCCTTTTCTTCCCAGAGCTGCAATAGCAGCAACCAGTCTGAGAATAGCAGCACAGTGGGTGCTACAAGTCCTCCTATAAAACCACGAAGCCACTGTGAAGGAATGGGAGTGTGTGCAGAGGACTTGGATTCTGGCAAGCTCTTGCTGTGGAATAATCTATCTCAGCAACATCTGAAAAATGACACGAAGTTACAAATGAACCAGATGTTTCAAATACCACAAGGCCATAAACCTGGGACTTTCCCCAAAGCACTTACAAACAGCTCCCTGTCTCCAGTAGACAACTCTTCCATCAACTGGAGAACTGGGAGCTTTCATGGGTGCAGGAGGAACCGGAGCAGAAGCAGTTCCAAGGACTCCAAAGCCCCCAGGAGCCCCCTTTCGAGTGCAAATAACAGACTAAGTGTATATGACAACATGCCCGATATTGAACTAGACAATTTGGAGGCAGCACAAGTTGGTGATGATGACGTTTTTTCAGAACTGAACAATGTTATAGAAGATGTCAATGGTCTCAAAAAGTTGGTTAATCAGTGGACAGAGAAGTTCTCAGATGATGGAGATTCAGACTTTGCCAGTGACTTGACCTCTTTGTATCCATCCTCTCCTAAAGAAATCTGTCTTGAAACAGAGGGCTTGGAAGATAAGACAGTAAACCTCCCAGCCACTGAGGGAGAGAGCAGTTGTGAACTGGGCAAGGAGATCATTCCTGCAGAACTGACATACATGACAGACTCTATGAAGACCAACAGGTCAGCCATCCCTGGTTTTCCCTAGTAGATTGCCCCTTGGGAACCATTCCCCATTGATACTCTCCACTCAAAATGTAATTGCTTTTCCAAAACAAAAGTCTGTTCGGGGCAGCAGGGTCTGTGCCGCTGGTGCCAGGTACTGCTGTTCTGTAGACACTCTGGTATCTAAGTCTGCTCTGACCTCTATTGAAAGTAGGGTGCTCATTTTCTGCATGAGCGCTTGTTAGACATTTGGAATCAGACTTTATGGCTAGCTTCCTGCATTGCTTACTGAAACATTTTGTATTGCCAGAGTACCTCCTGGGTGAGAAGTACATCGTTTAAATGCAACTAAGAAGCTTGGGAACTGCAGGTGGTTTAGAGTCATAGAATGGTTTGGGTTGGAAGGGACCTTAAAGATCATCTAGTTCCACCCCCTCTGCCCTGGGCAGGGACACCTCCCACCAGACCAGGTTGCTCAAAGCCCCATCCAGCCTAGCCTCCAGGGATGGGGCATCCACAGCTTCTCTGGGCAACCTGTTCCAGTGTCTCACCACCCTCACAGTAAATAATTTCTTCTTAAGATCTAATGTAAATCTCCCCCCTTTCAGTTTGAAACCATTGCCCCTCACCCTATCGCTCCACTCCCTGATGAAGAGTCCCTCCCCAGCTTTCCTGGAGCCCCTTTAGGTACTGGAAGGGTCTCTGAGGTCTCCCTGGAGTCTTCTCTTCTCCAGGCTGAACAACCCCAAATCTCTCAGCCTGTTCTCACAGCAGAGGGGCTCCAGCCCTCTGAGCATCTTCATGGCCCTCCTCCGGACCTGTTCCAACACGTCCACGTCCTTTCTGTACTGAGGACTCCAGAGCTGGACACAGTATTCCAGGTGGAGTCTCACCAGAGCAGAGTAGAGGGGTAGAATCCCCCCCTTCACCCTGCAGGCCACACTTCTTTTGATGCAGCCCAGAATGTGGTTGGATTTCTGGGCTGCAAGCGCACTTTGCTGGCTCATGTTGAGCTTCTCATCCACCAACACCCCCAAGTCCTTCTCCTAAGGGCTGCTCTCAAGTCTTCACAGATGGAGGCAGAAAACTAACAGGGACAATGGAAATAGTCCTGAGCTTAAACTATTTATCCCATAGGCATGGAAACCAACACTGGCCTGTGGACGAGAGCGTGAGCTTGGAAAGCCTTTCCATCCAGACTGATACCCAGTCAGCTGCCCAGCTCGCCCGGACACAAAAGCTGGCTTTATTGAAACTCACTGCTCTGATGGACAGATACTCCCCTTCCAGCAAGCAGGGCTGGAACTGGTAAGTTGTCTAATACTAAAGCAACCTGTGCTGGAAAGAGAGGATTCAGTGTGAGCAGGTGAATTTTCTTGTCTGCCCCGATTACACATGTCAAAGATGAGGAATTTCATCCTGTTAAATCACTGGCAGTTTCATGGTTATTTCAATGGCTCCAGGATTTCCTCTGCTATGGACTGCGCTTTTGCTCCTCACTGGTGGTCACGTTGTTACTGATTGTAAAGCACGTTCTAGTTTCTCTCTAAATTTGCTTGTTTGCAGGCCTTTGTCAGAGGTCCTTCACAGGACCTGAGGTGGGAGCTGGCTGGGCTGAGAATCCATCTCTTCAGGTCAAGACCCAGTTTGAACTAAAATAATGACGAAGTCAGGCACTCAGAGGACTTAGGAATACAAGTTAGCATCTTGTGATAGGGATCTGATACTTGAATATAGAAAGAAGTGAAAAAAGCCTGCAGTGTCCTAAAGGGATGAAGCGTATGTCACATGAGGTTGCTTTATTAGATAATTTCAGTTTTGAAATGAGGAAGTCATTCCTGTAATTGCCGTTCAGGATTTTCTGTCTATCTTATGATGCTGTGTGTACAGGTATGTGGCAGAATTTGGGGTTGTGGCAAGTATAACTAAATCCTTTCCCATGCCTCTAACTAGAGCGGCAGACGGAATTGGGCTGCAGAGCTAATCGGTTGCATGCACTGTTTTTTTTTTTTCAGGACTATACCAAAGTTCATCAAAAAAATTAAAGCCTCTGACTACAAGGACAAAAATGTGTTTGGGGTTCCTTTGCTTCTGAACGTTCAGCGAACAAGCCACCCACTGCCTAATGGCATCCTGCAAGCACTGGACTATTTGAGAAGCCACTTCCTTGACCAGGTATGAATTTGAGGCAGCTCTGTTCCATAAGTGGATCTGCTCCAGGGAACCAGTCTCTGCTTCCAGCTTTTGTGAGGGACTTTCTTGCTTCCTAAGGTCTAGATCTGAGCAGGTACTGTTTCCTTCTGGGAATACCTTCAGTCCTGTGCTGTATTTTTGTGCCTTGCCACACTGAAATCATCTGCAGTCAGTTCTCTCAGTGCAGGCAGTCAAGCTGTCTTCTCCTGGTGAGGCAGCATGTCTCTGCTCCCTGAGGAAGTGTATCTACCACAAAATGTCATTATTCCCTCTGTTCTGTGGTTGCTGGTAGTGCCAGAGCTAATGTGATAATCAGTCTTGTTTCAGCTGAAAGGTACCACTAAGCAGAGATAAAACATATTAAAGCAGTGCCTGTAACATCTTTTTCTGGCTCTCAAATCCGTATTTATCCACTAAGTGGAGATGTGTGCATGGTGGTGAAAGCGTGTGTTGCATCTGTTATCTCTATAGCATAGGTGCAGAAATAGGAGACTCCATGACATGTATCAGTTAAAGAAAGGGCTTTTTTTTTCTATGCTTTGCAACTGTCCAGGTGTGTAATATTACGCACAAAAGTGTGCACACAAATGTGCGCACAAAATGCTACAGTGCAGTTTGGTGGCACATACCGGAATGTGAGCAAACAGTTTCTTGTGAAAGCAGTGTTTTTCCTTTTGAGGTCATTGTATCTATTCAGTTAATATAAATAAAATAATGAATGTAAATACTCTTAGTGGTACGCAGTGAAACGTTCAGCAGAAGCTTTGTTGGTATCGAGTTCGTGGGAAACTTCTAGATCCAAGTTTTCTCTGAAACTGGATTGACATTCATATTAAAATAATAATTTCCCTCAGAATGGCAATTGCCCTTTGCTGACTTATAGAAGATCAGATGGATCAGATGTTAAAGTCATCTCTGTGAGATTCTCTGACACGGAGTGTTTGTTTTCTCCAGCATGGGCATCAATGTACATTTGAACACACATTTTTGCACTAGAAACTTGCAGCTCTAATGTGTGAACACAGCCTGCTCAAGCAAACTGACAGATGTCAATGCTAATAATTTTAAAAGTCAAAAAGAGAAACTTTGCATTAAATAAAAAGCAAGCGAGCAAACAAAAATGAAAACTAGCATGTCTTTCACAGCTGGTTCTGTGGGCATCAGTCATGGTTTGCCTGGGAGGAATATCCATGCTGCTTCTAATGATACAAAAATGTTTTGGTGTTAGATCCCACTGCCATAGGGTCTAAGTTATCAAAAGGAAAGTGAAGAATCAGTTATTTGTCAGAGCTTTGATTCCTGATGACTCCTCTCTTTGTCTTTAATATTCTTTTACCCACAGGTTGGCTTGTTCCGAAAATCTGGTGTTAAATCCAGGATTCTGTCTTTAAGAGAAATGAATGAAACCAGCCCAAACAACGTATGTTACGAAGGGCAGTCAGCGTTTGATGTGGCTGATATGGTGAAGCAGTATTTCCGAGACCTTCCTGAGCCTATATTTACCAGCAGGCTCTGTGAATCCTTCCTCCACATCTACCAATGTAGGTAACAAAAACTATAGTTTTCTAGTTCCTTGAATATCTTAATATTCAGCTGTGCAAGGCAGTGGCCAGACTAGGACTAATACTGTGTCCCCCTGTGGTCAGAGGAGACCAGGCAGGCAGGACGTTTCTGAAAAGCTGAGTTCATTGTGGCTCCGGACTTCGGAGCTTCACGTCTGCATCCCATGGGCCAGCTATTTTCTAACATTGTGTCTTTTCTGTTCTTTGAAGGATGAATGTAATAACATATGTTGCAGCAGCCTTCTTAGTTGGTCATTTCCTTATGCAAAATTAAGAATCTAGTCCCCTTGTTCATGATATGAAGTAGCTCCTTGTGCAAGAAGTCACGTTCTATTGATGAAATTTCTTTATTAAGGTGCCCAAGCACAGTTGCTGTGAAACAGCCTCTCTGCCTGGAAACTTTCTGCGTGTGCTCTCACAGCAACTCAACCTTAAGTAAAAAGGAAATGTGAAGCTCAAACCTAGCAGTGAATATAGTTTTAAGTGGGTTCCATCTCCAGTACTTTGCCCTCAAGGAACCCACCTTTAAAAAGCAGCTGGGTTGGGGAAGAAACTTGCTGTAGGGGCTTATGATGATGTTGCTACAGGCAAGTTTCTTTCAGAGAAGGTTTTGAAAGTCAAAGTATGAGCTATCAGAGTGGCTAGAAACAGGATAGTTTTCAGCCTGTTTTGCGTGACTTTTATTGACATGAGTACATGAGCTGCTGCTGTCTTGTGTATGGTGTAAGTTCATGAAAGTTTGCTTGGGTTTTATTTTTTAACCCGTCAGGCTTTTAGAATTTTATCTGAAAATGGTTTATTTGTTTGAAGCAAGTTTCCTTTTTGCATCCACAAATCCTTTTTGTAAGGAGCCCCGCAATTCCTATGTCCAATGGATGTGCAACCCTTTTCTTCCATTTATCATAACCTGGCCGCTGTCCACCTCCCATTTCTTGTTTTGGGATAGAAACAGCAAATGACTGAATTATCCTACTCTTGTGCCACATGTGACTTAAGCAAGTGCCCAGATTAAACTACTATCTTTTGTAGATAAGAAATGTGCCGCTTTCACCCAGAAGTGCATTTTGAGTGTTCTGTGCATGTGCATCTGCTTGAAGGGAAAGAGACGTGATGTAGTGGTGTAAATTGGAGACATCCTGATGATAGGGGGATGCATGGCAGGATGAACCATACCTGTTCTCCTGCAGGAGCTGCTTGGGCACACAGTCTCTCTGGCTTTCAGTGTGAATTCAAATCTCTTGGCAAAAACGTTGTTCTCTCTATTGAGTTAACCGAGAGCACCTGTTCTCGTCATGCCTGAAGCTGAAAGGAAAAGACAATAGAGTAGCTATATCTGCTCCAAAGGGTCATTGCAGAGTGCTATTTTATGGGGAGACAAGCCCTTATTTGGGTAGCAACCAGAGCCAGTTCATTAGCATGGTCTTCAAGATAAATTGCAAGTCAAGCACCAGCATCACTGGGTGTGAAAGTGCATCTTGACAGGAACAGGAGAAAACTGTCCTTGCGTGATGTGACTGTGATAACGGCCTTTGTGTTGCATGTTGTGAACTGGAGTGACAGGAAAATGGATGAACCTACAGTTTCAATGCCCTGCTTGGGACTCTGTTGATGGATGCTTCCTCTGAGAGTCACATGTGGTTTTCATCATTTTTTTTCTTTTCAGACGTGCCAAAGGATCAGCAGTTTCAGGCTGTCCAGGCTGCTATACTCCTTCTCCCAAAGGAAAACCGAGAAGCTTTGAAAATCCTCCTGTTCTTTCTGCGAGATGTGGTTGCTTTTGTTGAGGAGAACCAGATGACCCCAACCAACATTGCTGTCTGTCTTGCACCTTCATTGTTTCACCTCAACACCCTGAGAAGGGATAGTTCCTCCTCCTCCACTAGGTATTGGCATCTGAAGGCTGGCGTTGCTGCTGTCCATAGTGTTCTTTGTAACAGTGCTTTCTGTAGCTGGCCTAGGACCAGTGTCTGCTTTTAAGGGGGAAGTAGTGTACGTGTCTTGGGGTTTGTCTCAAATATGATTGTTCAGGTCCAGAGAAGTGGTTGAGTTGCCATCCCTGGAGGTATTTAAAAGACGTAGTGCTGAGGGACATGGTTGAGTGATAACTTGGCAGTGCTGGGTTAACAGCTGGACTTGGTGATCTTGAAGGTCTCTTCACACCACAAAGATTCTGATTCTGTGACCACCATGCATGGAGTGATCCAGTCCAGTGTAGAGAACAGTGGTAAGGCCCCACTGTCATGCCCCCGACTGGTCTGCATGTGAGCTAGCCTGCCTGCCTCACGACTGCTGTGCTCTTTGTGGTTGCCCACAGGTCTGGCTGTCCAGCAGTCCAGCATGTGGCCCATTGTTTGCATTAAGGTGGTGCTGGCCATTGAAAATGTAGCTTCTGCACTGGCACCTAAGCTCAGGTGCAGCTTGAAGGACCTGCAGACAACTGGCAGATTGTAGCAGTCACTGACACTGGTTCTGCTGGGTGACAAAGGGATGGCTCCTGCCAAACCAAGCCACAGGGATTTTGTAAATTTATCTTAATAAGTAAAAGTATCTGGGTTGCATAACATCCCCTGTTTGTACGTGCAGGGAGGAAGGTGCCCTTGGGCCAAAGTAGACAACTAATCTCAGAGCATTCATGTCTTATCTGGTCTCCTGAGGCAGGGCTGTTTGCTGTACTCCATGCTCCTATGTATGGACAGACACGTATCAGGGTAGAAAAGGACAGCTGTCTGATGGAGACATTGTGCACCCATCAGAGTAGCGAGCGCATCACCTCACACGGGGATCTGAGGATGAGGAGCAGTTCCAAGGCAGAAGCTGTTGGATGTGCTATCGGTGTCTTTCAGGATAACAGCGCAGGCTCTGGATAGCGCAGGAAGGGGAAAGAAAGCACTAAGGACTGTTCTTTTGAATGGCACAACACATCCAAAAATGCCTAAGAGGCTGGGGCTGCCCAGCTCTCCCTGGGCTGAGCTGGCACACGGCCAGGGAGCCGTGTGGCCACTGCAAGGGCAGCGGGCGATGCGATGGAGCTGGAGTGGCAGCAGGTCCTTCCTGGATTGCAGTTGCATTTGAGCTCCTGGGAGACATACTTTGAGAGTTGTGCCTCTTTGGTTTACATAAACATTATTCTGAAATACTAAGACCAAAAATAGAAACGGAGTTTTCTCTTTGTTGTCACTGTTTAGAAGCCAGGAAGCTTTGAAGCTTTAGCTTTTGTGTAACTGGGCATTAATGCCATAATGCAGGGTTCTGACTTCAAAGGGTAGAAGCTGACAGGTCTGACTTTGAGGAGCAGAGCTGAGGACTCTTATCTTCCACCCAATTTTCAAGCCATTTGGCAGGAATGCACACAGATAAAAGTATAAGAAGCCAGGATTAATGATGTCAT
Source organism: Numenius arquata (assembly GCF_964106895.1). Classification (NCBI taxonomy): domain Eukaryota; kingdom Metazoa; phylum Chordata; class Aves; order Charadriiformes; family Scolopacidae; genus Numenius; species Numenius arquata. The sequence continues at coordinate 29,425,023 of NC_133586.1, forward strand.
ATAATCATTATGAATTAAAAGCAAGGACTGTTTTTGAAACATTTGGTGTGGTTTGGGCCAAAGGATTTAAAAGGTTCTGCATGGGCTTTGCAGGGTATCAAAGGAGCTTGGTATTTGAAGGCTACACACAAATCAGTTTGGGGTCATAGCTGTCTTTGGACAAATGCTGTGTTTGGGGAATAAAAAGCCTTGCCTTCCCTTTCTTGGACATACGTTACTAGTGGTCAGCAGTGTCCTGGGCCCTTTCAGGGTGTACTGGGAGGGAATGCTGTCTATGGACCTCACTGCAGTAACGCAACATGAGCACGGAAGGTTCCATCAGTGCAGCGTGTTTTTGCTGAAGGTGCTGGTTTCCAGCCCTCGGGCACGTTGTACCTCTGGTTCACGGCATCTCGCTCACACAGTCTTCTGCCTTCCCCTCTCCATAGGTCCAGCCAGAGGAAGTGCAGCTTGGGGAAGCCAGACCAGAGGGAGCTGAATGAGAACCTGGCAGCAACACAGGGCTTGGCCCACATGATAATGGAGTGCAACAGACTCTTCCAGGTACGTCACTTGCTGTAGCAAAGCACGAGCACGGAGCAGGGTGAGGGATGTTCCCACACTGGCCAAACCCTGACCATGCTGATGGCCTGCGGTGAGCAGCAGTTTGGGGCAGAGCCCTGCAGAGGTCCCTGCCAGCCCAGCTGAGCCTGTTGATGGCTGTGAGTCCTGCTGATGCCAGTATAGAGAAAATTAACATCACTGCAGATTTTACTGCAACTATTTGTAAGGGCTGTGAGAGCATTCCTCCATTTCTCCCTCCAACCCCCAACTGCTGTGAGGGTTTGGCTCCCTGGGCTTGGGACCAGCTTAGAGAGTACCTGTGGAGCCGAGGCTGCCATATGGTCTTGTATATGGCAGGACCAACCATCCCTTCCTGTGGGAGTGGGTTAAGTTGAGGTTTTGCTGCTGGGTCCTGGCCAGAACAACAGCTGTGCCTGTGCCATGGACCCCAGTAATCTGGACCCGGACCTTGACCCACAGACTGACTTCCCGGCTTGATCTCGGCCTTTCCTCGTCATTGTGGACCTGCCTGGCGATCACTAGACTGTGGCTGACCCTGGTTGCTGTCACTGGACCTGATCCTGCCCCCCCCTTGCTGGCTCACCTTCCTGGCTCAATCTCGGACCGCATCACCATGGATGTGGCTAATCACCTGGACTCTTGGCTGACCCTGGCTGCCATCTCTTGCCCGGCTCAGGTATTGTGGGGCCGGGCGGCTGCCTGCCAGCCCTGTTATCCTGCTCTACTTCCAGCCCCTTTCCCCTTGGGCGCCACCAGCCCTTCTTGCAGTCAGCTGGGGCCTTCTTGCAGTCTGCTCCAGCACCATGGCTGGGCTGGGGCCACACTCCCATGGCTCCCCTGAAGGGACCCATGGCCCTGACCCAAGGACCCTCCAGCACTGACGCCCTACAACCAGACCCTTGCTTCTGAGTGACACCCATCCCCCCACCCCCACCCCCAGCCCATCTCTTCATGGCACCAAACCGCAACCTGGCCATGGCTCCTATGTGATCCCTCCACCCCCAGTCCAACCCTGTGTCCCCATTTCCTCAGTGGTGGCCTGAACCCCTCTGCTCAGCCCCTCAGGGTGCCCTGATGCCTACTGCCTGTCCCATACCCTGGCCACATGGAAGCTGGCCCTGTCCCTAGCTGCGTAGCTTCCCCCGAAATAGCCCTGCAGGGACTTTGAGCTGCCCTTGGACCCACGGACACCCTGCACGCTCTTGCTACAACCAGGGTTCTTCACAAGCATCGCTAACACCAGGTCTGTGAGCTGTGGGGCTGCCCCTCACCATGGGGCACTGGGGCCCTGCCGGTGTGCCCCTACCCTGCTGGCACCCAGGGACCGCCTGGAGAGTGAGGGCTGTCCCCCTTCTGCTGGAGACCTGGAGGAGAGGCCACAGGCAGCTTGGCAGGGTGGCCTTGGCCATGACTGTGCTGGACACGCACCCGCTGTTCCAGAACTGGACTCTGCCACTTGGCCCTGCCTGGGCACTGTGGCCATTGCTGGGCATCACTGGACTGCAGCCAATGCCATTACAACCACAAAACCTGACCCCGCCTGGCCTCAGCACTGATGGATCAACCTGCGACCGGGACTCTCAGTTGGCTGCCACTGCCATTCCTGGGCTTGCCCTGCATCTCCCTCAGGTACAGTGGGAAGGGGTCCTGGTTGCTGAGCTGCTGCCCAGCCCTATCATAGACTCATAGAATGGTTTGGGTTGGAAGGGACTTTAAAGATCATCTAGTTCCACCCCCTCTGCCCTGGGCAGGGACACCTCCCACCAGACCAGGTTGCTCAAAGCCCCATCCAGCCTAGCCTCCAGGGATGGGGCATCCACAGCTTCTCTGGGCAACCTGTTCCAGTGTCTCACCACCCTCACAGTAAATAATTTCTTCTTAAGATCTAATGTAAATCTCCCCCCTTTCAGTTTGAAACCATTGCCCCTCACCCTATCGCTCCACTCCCTGATGAAGAGTCCCTCCCCAGCTTTCCTGGAGCCCCTTTAGGTACTGGAAGGGTCTCTGAGGTCTCCCTGGAGTCTTCTCTTCTCCAGGCTGAACAACCCCAACTCTCTCAGCCTGTTCTCACAGCAGAGGGGCTCCAGCCCTCTGAGCATCTTCATGGCCCTCCTCCGGACCTGTTCCAACACGTCCACGTCCTTTCTGTACTGAGGACTCCGGAGCTGGGTGCAGTACTCCAGGTGGGGCTCTCACCAGAGCACAGGGGCAGAATCACCTCCCTTGACCTGCTGGCTACAACCTGCACTCACGGTACTGTGCCCAGCGCCCCGGCCCCGCTGATCCCTGACTCCATCGTGGGTGCCCAGAGGGGCCTGGCCTCCTGGCTGCACCCAGCCCAGCCTTGGGAGTAGGGAGGGCATGGCCACAGCGCCGGTGCATGCAGAAGAGATGGTCAGGTAGTACAGTATGTGGTTTGGGCAGTTGGTGAAGCCCCCAGCACACATGGCTGTCATGCTGCTGCCAGTGTTGGTTTTGTCTGTGGGCATTGCTCAGCCAGCCATCAGGAGTGCATGTTTGCACCGATGTGGCTAGTTAAAGTGCCAGACCCGTGCCCAGCAGGTGCTAGGCACTGTCTAGCTGTTACAGCCAAGCCCTCCCCACTGACTGCCCATACGGGAAAGAACCTGGGATATCAGATAAATAGAAATGTGTATCTTTTGTATCTACATACAGATCTGTATGTATATGGAGATACACACACACTTATGTCAGTGAACACCTAAATCAAATGCAACACCTGCTCTCTAATGGTTTAAAGCCACATTTCTGTGCTGCTTCACCTCGCACAGCAGAGCTTCCAACAAATCCCAAAGCAAAGGCAAGAGCCACAGCCCACTGCCTTGCAGCTGGCCTTGTGATTATTCCAGATTGATACGCACCCAGCCGAGGCTTGCCAGGTCTGTAGGGATTCAAAACATTGCTGGTGCAAGGAAAGGCATTTCCCCTGTGTCGTCCTCTGAGGGAATGTAGTTAATTGATCAACTCCTCCAGGTACAACCGTTGCCTGCCTGCACCAGCGCTGCTGGCAGCTGATGGTGCTGCTCCCACGCTGCTGGCAGCGTGCAGGCTAACATTGCTGTCCTCCCAGAGGTGCTCAGGAAGCCAACCCATTTTGAGGGCTAATACAGGCCCCCCGCACAGGGCAGTGATGCAGGTGTGTGTGTTTTGTGTGTGTTTGCTTGTAGGTGGCACACGCCCACAGCCTGTACTCTGTTGTCCTGTGTGTTACATTAATGTTCGGTCCTTGAGTGTGATGTTTGATCTCTTTTGCAAGTACCCGACTGCTGCCTTGATCCACTCGCTGACTTCCCCGAGACAAGCTTCCTGAGCACCAGTGCCTCGCACTGCTGGGTTGGGATGAGACTGTTCGGCTCCTTTGAGAGCTCTCTGCTCTGCTGAGAGATGCCAGAGATGACATCAGAAGCTGGGTGATCTGCTCACACCTGGCAAATAAGGTAAAGAAGATAGTGGGAGTTATCAGGGTAAGGTTGGCTCTGGGAGTGTGGGTGACTGTAATGTGGCTGGAGGGCTTCCTGGAGGTGCTCTTGGGTGTTCTGGGTTCTCAGCCCTTAAACTCTTCAGACTGAAGGACCTGAACCTGTGGGATTTGGTGCCTGCACATAGAATTGCTCTGAGCTATGCCCATGACCCCTCTTGTCTTTGTACCTGCAGCTTCTGAACCCATGCTCCTGTTCCCTCCCTCCCTTCCTTTCTCTCCTAGAGGGGATGCTCCTCCCCTGCAGCACCTTCCCTTACCACAACTCTACCCCAATAGACACAGACACCTCTAGTTGCTTAGTCCCTTTATTGTCACCCCGCAGGGCACAGCTACATCCTCTGCACCGGCTTAATCCCCAGGATGTCGAATCCTTTCGCCATGACAGTGGCAGTGGCTTCGCACAGCAGCAGCCTCCACATGTTCACCTTCACGATCTGGCCTGCAAAACACCAACGGAGAAGCTGGAGCAGCTGCTCAGAACAATTATTGCCGCCTTCCGGTTCCCAAGGAACCCCATCCGCCCACAACCCTGGTGCTGGGCACAATGACCACCTCCCATTCTCCCCAGGCCAGGCAGAGTGACCAGCCCTCCCGTTTCCAGCTGCCTGGTTGCTTGCAACTCTCTACTGAACCCTCCTGCTTCACAGGCAGATGATGACACAGGCTGTGCCAGCCACCTTCAGTCCTCCCACATGGACCACACTTGTTCTGCAGCAGCAAGTAGCGTGACAACGGCCTTCCCAGCAGAGGGAAACACCCCGCAGATTGCCTGTACCATGGTATGTGACACAGACACACACAGCCTCCCTAGGCCAGCACTCACCACTCTGCCTATCTTTCTCAACACAGTAGCAGTTGTCGTAGAACTCAGTGAAGGTTGTGGCCAGCTCATAGAGGTAGTCACAGAGCGTGTGCAATAACAAGTCCTCCAGGATCTTCTGCAGGATCTCAGGGAACCTCAGGATGCACTTGCCCAGTTTCCACTCCTTCTCATGGTCAAGGATGACCACCTCCTCCCTGGCTGCCTTCCGCAGCATCTGCTCATCAATATTGGCCAGGCGAGCAATGGCCCTGAAATAGTCCAAAACACAGTCTGCTTGTGAGGGTCCCACTGCTGAACCTGTCCTGTGGCCACCTGGGCCACTTGTCCAGTCTTGGGTTGCCAGGAGAGCAATCAGCCCTGGGGATGCACGGGGAGGCGCTGCCCTTGGAGGGATCCAACAGGGCACTGCAGGGAAGCAGGGAGGGATGCGCTGTGGGCACATGTTGGCAAGGATGGCTGATGCTGCCAAGCAAACCAGGCCTCAGGGTGCCAGAAAAACCATGCGGGGTACAGTGGCACCCGAGGTGAGCAGCTGCTGGAACACAGGCTCACCCCTCTCCAACCACCCAAAACCTCTAAGGAAATTACCAGAAACTCCCACAATTCCCTCCCTGCTAGCTAAAAGCCCAGGAAACGTGTCGCACAGAGGAGCCCTCTTTCAGACAGCAAAGGACACCATTTCCAATGACAAAATCTTGCCCAGTGTAGCTGGTTTCTCTTACCAACTACCCCAAACAGCACTCACCCCTCCCCCCAAACCTCCCTTTGCAATAAAGATGCAGAGAGCATCAGAGGGTAACTCCAAGCGACTCCTGGCACACTCAACTCACCTGATCCGCGTGAAAGCATACAGCAAATATGCAGCTGTGTTTCCTCGGTCATCCAGCATCTTGTCAAAGGAGAATACGTAATCATTTAGTCTGTTGTGGGAAAGATCTGCGTATTTAATACAGCCAAAAGCGACTGACGTCTGGGCAGCTTTCAGCTCTTCTTCTGTGAGGACCTGTTGCAATTTCAAAACAGGTGACAGTCATGAGGAAGAACGCTACGTTGGCATCACAGACCGCAACACGCAGCCTTGGCCACTCAGCACGGCTCAAGAGGAAAGCCCAGGCTGCTGAGGGGATTTTACCCACGGGGCTCACACCCACTTTTCCACCTCGAGACACCAGATAACTCCATATTCAACCCTCACTTCTTCTGCAATCAGATGGCACTGCAGCCCTGCGCAGGCTAAGGCTGACTCCATCTACTCCTGAAAGCCTGCAGGACTTCTGTGCCCCATGATGCCATACAGGTTTGATGCTCATATTCTGCTCCTGCTTCTTACAAACTGTGCAGACACAACATGAACACTTGGCCCTCCTACCCTTACAAAGCATTTGGACAGTCCAAATGCTCACAGAACCTCTCTCTAGTGGAACAGTGCCCTGTCATCATAGCAAAGCACTTTGTGTCTGACTCACATGAGCCCTTGGGAGATTTTCAAGGTGTTTTTTTCTGTGCTTCCTCATGTTCCTCTTTGAAAAGGGACCTTTCACTTTCACCCCATGCTGCACAACACCAAGGAGCTGCACTTCCCAATTCCACTGCCTCACACAGTGCTTGGACAGAATTTGGTCCTTCTGGTTCCATTCCATGTCCCACACTGTCCAGTTCTCTCCAGGCCATCAGGATCCAAGACAGACAGAAATCTCATTAAGCAATCTTACCAAATCTTGCAGCAAACTCAGCCACAGCACCCAAGGGAAAGGGTGAAGCCTGATGCCAAGCCCCCAGCCATCCATCACCAGAAGTCACCTCTAACACAGAAGGCCAAGGCTGCAACTTTATATTCTGCCACCACCTCCTGCATCCTGGGGAAATCACCATTGCTGCCACCACACCAGTGAGACCTGATAGTACCTGTAAGGCCAGCTACCCTGCCAGGCCCAGTTCTCCTCCCTGTCCTCAAAAAGCTCTGCAGTACCAGCCAGAGGCCAGCATGCTGCCCGAAGCTCACATTTTCTCATTTCTGTGTACTCAGGATGACCTTTTTTCCTTGCCCAAAGTGCTATCAAATAATCACACCCAGTGTGTACACAACTCACTCATGGCATCTCCTGGATGGTTTGGCACCATATTCTCAGCTCACATCCAGAATGTGGAAACCATACGCCTGTGAACAAATCTGGGAAGTTCTCAGGAAAGATATAAGCAATTTGTCACAACTACCTTGTCCCGTTCCTTGTCTTTCAGCTTGTCCATGGCTCGTTTCAGCCCTTCTTCCAGCAGATCTATGAGACGCACTGTATCCCCTGAACGAGTTTTGAACTTCTTCCTGAAAACACACAGCCAAAATGACCACCTGCATAAGAGCCAAAACACTCCCACAAAACATGGGAATCTCAGAGAATACCCATGGGGTGGCCGGGAGGGGTGACCAGGAAGACTCCAACAGTCAGAACCATCCCTGTTCCAGACATTAGGCAGGATACAATACCAGTGCCAGACCCCTGCCCAGCCCAGTAAGCCAACTTTGCTTTTACAACAAAGCTACAGCAAAACCACCCAGTCTGCAAAGCGCACTGGTTTAACCAACACCTTCACAGAGACACAAGAACAATGCTGGAGCACAAGGAATGGCTTACAGACCAGGACACAGAGATTCTTTTCCCAGCGTTCATTTCATCCACCATGAGGCAGGTGGACAATAATGAAAATCATGGCCTTTACTGTTGCCATTTCCCAGTATTCCCATCAGCTTCCATTGAACTTCCACCAGCCATTCCAAATGCCCCTCCCCAAATGCCAGGCAGCAGAAGCCAGGCCCAAGAAGGAACTTGACCACAGCACCAGTGACTATGTGGATCAAGGACCATGACACACACGGAAGTGAGACAGTTACGAATAACAGCATGGATGCGGTGCCTTTTTTTGACATGCCACGTACATACTCGTCAAAAAACAAGAGCAAATTTCCTTGCTTATCCAAAGACTTACTTGTCTTCTCCCAGCACCACTCCGAATGCAGCATGGGCCACTCTGGTTACTTTGGGATCATACCACCCGATCATCTGTCCAGCTGCAAACACTGTTTGTAAATGGACTGACTGCAAGGAACAAATACCAACAACTGGTTCTCAACCCATTCCTCCAGGTATAGTTTTCTTTCCAGCTTTATCTCCTTCACAATGCTGCTTTCACAGCAGCATGAGACTTAAAATGTTTCTAGCTTCACCGAAAGTGAAGTTCAACGTGTCAAAGAGTTTTCCTGGCTTACTGAAGTAGCAACCAGCAAATTCCCATCACTGCTCACATTCAGAGCTGACAACCTTGCATTTCCTCCGGTAAGGAGAGACCCAAGTACAAGCAGTACAAATCTCACTCCAGATCTACTGAGATTTAGGGTTCACCCACCTCCAGTCGTACCCTGAGTCTCTCCCTAATCAATCAGTTCTAGGTGCTCTTCACGGAGACCGCCAGACACCAAGCTAGATTCACCATTACTCTGATAAGGGCAGGAGTAAATGTACCACACTAAAACCCCTATGGCTTTCTGCCTGTGTTACTGTTGTATCTGTCATTTAACACACTTACTGATGATCTGTACCAGCAGCGCCAGCAGAAGTTGGCGTACTCACCTGGCCACTATCGACAACATAAATAAGGATATCAGCCTTCTCTTCACACAGCCTGTGTTTAAGAGCAGCTAAGTCAGATGTGTCATATGTGTAACCGCCGTCTGATTTCATGATCGTCAATGGGACAGGGAAACCTGGGACAAACACGATCTTCCGGCCATCATCGACCTGGACAAATCCTAGAAAAGCAATGGAAAACATTCTGTGCTGTACTGAATGGGGAGGTCTCTGGGCCAGCACAGACAGAAACACTTGCCTAACTTGATGCTACCAGAAAGAAAAGGCCATGCACTCATATTATCAAATAATTAGTGGCTCAAAATAGGAAAAAACCTAAAAGAGAACTCCCTTGCCAACCAAGTCACATTCTGTACTCCACTTCTAGAACCCAGACTATGCACAAGGAAGCGGATCTGTACAGATCTGGCCTTACCAAAGAGACAAAATTGGATCTCCTGTCACTGGCATCCAGATCCACCTTTACAGCCACAAAAACAGCATCAGAAAGTATGGCATTAAAGGCAACAGAAACTCTACAGAGATGCAGTGAGGACTTAGCACAAAGTCTTTCAGAGATAAAGGCTAGTCTGAACCCTTCCGATGGTGAGATTTGACAACTGCCAAATCCAGACAAGAAACACGTAAAACCAGAGACTTGCCATGCTTGTATTTGGCTTCTTGCCAGTCTCAAAGTCAACATGATCCAAAAATGCCACTGTCTTCACAGATATTTCTCAGCCAAAGTTCCCTGTCCCTGTGCAGGCACAACACTAAAACCTGGAAGCCTGTCATATATCACTGCTTGACTAAGGAGAACCTCATGCTATTGCCTACAAATCTCAGAGACAAACTGCTTTTGGTGTCAGCAAGAAGAACTCAAGCTTTCTGGAATGAAACATACAAGAATCAATTCTGCTAATGCTTCTTTGGGAGGAAATACCACAAAAGATCCATTTAAGGAATGTGGCTGAGATCAAGAGCAGGGGTGGGGAACACGCAACTTCAAAAACACAAGTCCTAAGTCTTGCTCAAGAGGAGTGAGGTTACCTCGCTCATCCTGACAGCTGCAGAATTTCCGACTCTGAGACCAAAAGCCTCACCTTTATCTTCAAATTCTTTCACAATGTCTTTCATCATCTCGTGGTAGAATGATTCTCCTCTCTCTATGAGTGTGATGTCCAAGCAGTTGTAGATTTTCTGGAACTCTTGAGGAGGGAAACAGAACAAAATACTTCCATTAAATGCACACAGTGGGAATTAATGGCACATGTTTATCAATGGGCACAGCAAGTCCCTGAAGGCATTTTCCACCTCTTGGTGAAGCCATCAGACTAGGACTCGGGAGACAAAAGATTTAGGTGAAAGCCTCCACAGGCAGCCCAGTGCTTTGGTTGTGTCAGCTTTTTTCTTTAAGCTTCTCATACAGTGCGGCAGTGATTTTCAACAGAAAACTAGAGGATGGACTCAGACATAAAGGTGAGGAAAGCCACACTGTTCTACTGCTGAGACACGTTTCTGGATCTGGCAAAGTCACCTTTCCGCGACACGTCACAGATCAGTTCCCACGCTTTGATGAAGTCTGGGTTTTTGCTCTGCAGCAGCACCACACATTGGTAGGCACGTTTCTTAAATTCCTCCTCTGTGTCAAACCTCCTCTTGGATTCCTACGGTAAAACACACCACATGAAAAAGCACCTCTTTCTCCCCTGAAACAAGCTAACATTCATAACAGGCTCTCCAAGCACACTCAACCCAAAAGACAGAGAGGCAGCACACTTACAAAGTCCTTTAATCATGCCCCATATAGACAACTCAACACCAGATACTGATATTAATTACCCAGTGGCAGGCTACTGCAATAATCTATTAACAGTGATTAAATTCTTTTGTTTATCCAAGACTATGCTGCCATTTGAAAAGCTCTTCAATCTGCTTTTCAGATGTTGACAAAAATATCACACTTATTTGCTACAAATACCTTGTAAAAAGCTTGAAGATCCCCAATGGGAGGAGAAACAGTTAAGTAATCCGGAAATTTGTCCTGGAGATGAGCAATAAGCATTCCAAACTGGGTGCCCCAATCTCCTAAATGGTTTAACCTTGAAGCAATTGTAGAGCACAATAATAATGAATTCTCAAACATATGCTTTAAAATACACACATTTTAAAAATATATATTCTGAAAGAAGAACCACACATAATATCAGAAACCAAAAACAGGCAAGCCCCCCCCCCAATTTCACTGCAATAAAGCTGCTGCCCATCTTGATTCCTAATCCTGCTATACTTACTCAGCTCTGTATCTTACTAAACATAAAGGATCATTTGTTATGTGCTTATAAAAAAAATCACAACAATACAGACCAAAGCACGCCAAACAAACCCACCCCACCCAGAAGTCGATTCTCACCTCAAAACATCATAACCTGCAAATTCAAACAGTCGGCACATGCTTTCTCCAATGATGGTAGACCGCAAGTGGCCAACATGCATCTCCTTTGCAATGTTTGGGGATGAAAAATCCACCACCACCTTAAACAGTGCCAAAGGAAAAAAATGAATAAAAGGCAGCAGTCATTACCACACTGCATGTGTTTAATCTGGGTTTTGCTGGGGGGTTAGGGGGAAATGGGGGGGCAGGGGGGAACAAGGCTTGCCTCTGCTGACCCTCACGCTCTCTTTGCTGCCACCAGCACACAGCTGGGGACATCAGAGCAGGCTGGGGGCTCTGCTGCGTCCACCCAGCAGAGGGTCACGGATCACCCCCAGACCCACCCTGGCACAACACGCCATCCCTGAGAAGCCCTGTCCCTCACCCAGGACAGACCACACCAGATACATGTGGCCGACTCCATGGCCCCCAGTCCCATCCCATTTACTCCATTGTAACAACCAGCTGACATGGACACTCAACAAATCACTTCAGGAGGGAATTTCAAAGCTACCTGCAGTCCATCGTGTTTCATCTATATGGGAGCAGTATGCTGAGGCGCTACTGCCGTACCTTTTTCCTTTTGCCCACAGCTGGTGGCTGAACTCCATTTATCAATAAACTGCTCAGCTGCTTCGATACAAAATCCTTTCTCAAGTGGACATTGATAAAACCTTTAGAGGAGAAAACCAGCAATGAGTGCTGGGGCTGCAAAAGTGCCTCAAGCCGCTTTCTGTTTTCTTCCCCCCTGGATTTCTGTTTCCTTGCATCAAGGACAAGAGCATATGAAAGTAGCTTGATAAAACAAAAACGTTTTTCAGCAACAGGACAACAAAGCTGTCACTAGAAGACAATTTCTGTTCCCAGATTACAAGCACCTGTTTCACACCTCTCCAGCCTTTACTGTAGGAGTTAGATTCTGTGAGCTCGTCCACTGACATAACTCTCTTTTGCACGCTGTCAAATGTGAATTTATAAAAACATTTTAAATAAAATAAATAATCTTGCCTGGGTTTGCAGAATGCAAAACCAAACCCTGCTTTGTCTCCTTTTTTAAAATTAATATCCTAAACCACTTAGTTACACCTGGAGTAATCCATGCTTGTGGAATGACACCATTTTACTTCAGCTACACAGAGCTAAAGAACGAGCTTCTGCCCAAGCACCAAAGGGCTGTGCCGTGTGATTTTTATGTTTTTTGCTGCAGCCCTAAGGAATATAAGCCGTTTTATTTCTTCCTGGGTGACAGGGACAAAACAGATGCAGCGATTAATAACCTCCATGCTTCTCCAGCATCTCAGTGCTGAGAGGACAAGGCCTCCTCACCATGCAAGCAACAGTGAGAAGGGCGTATCGGTTTTTGCTGTAAGTTCATGATTGTGGCCCGATACCCATCACCAATATTCAAAGGGGAAAAGCTGGTGCCTTAAGGATCAGTGGAAAAATTGCTAATTCAAGGGCTCAGGACTGCACTGACCAATTCTAATAGAGAGGTAGATTGCTGCTGCTGCACAAGTCTGAGCACTACAGAGCTCACCAAGACCGAAGAAGCTAATTCACCCCATAACTGCAGTTTTAAATCACAAAGTAGTTGAACTCAACTCAGCTTCCAGTATAAAATCAGTATATAACACCATCCAGTATAAAATCACTGTATCAGCTTTAAAACATAGGAAGTGTGTAATATGAAACTATCTTACCAGGACCAGCAATTTCAACCTTCTCAATGCATTCGTTGGCAGGAATACTTTTTGTTATTTTCTCAGCAATTTCCCTTGGGCTAACCTTCTGTTCCTTGGTTTTAAGCAGTATCTGAAACACAACCAGAGGACCAAGTAAACACAAACAAACAAATAAAATGCAACAACCCAAGCAACCAAAGATAATCCTAGTTGCCCAACTTTCTTCAAAGAGCATCAGAAAAAATGCTGGTAAAGTGGCTCTTCTTCTGCCTCCAGACATAAAGGGCCCACTGTAGGGAACTCCAGTAACACGATGCAAGTTCACATGGTAGAATCCCCATGGTTTGGGTTGGAAGGGACCTTCAAAGACCATCTAGTCCAACTCCACAAGTTCTCCGTCCATTCCCAAAGCATCTTCTCACAAAGCTTTTTGCAAATCTTAGAAAAACACCCTTCAGGAGGGTTCTGTGAGGTAGCCCAACCCATCCCTTGCAAAACACTACATTTACACTGTACAAAATTACCACAACTATTCGTTTCTGAGCACATGATTTTCCATTCTTAATATGATGTGTTTGATGTGTTTGAAAATAATCTATCGCCTCACTCCCATCAAGGCCACAAAGAGTGCTCAGTTCAGAATTTACACTCACTACTGCCTGTATTTGCTAACTTGCAGTCTGCTGCAAAATGTGACTTCTACTTGTATTTCAGCTTCCTGTTTAACCTGTCACACAGTTGATCATAACAGGACCCTTGCAAGATGGTAAGGGTTTAGAAAGGGCAAGAAAAAAAAAAACCTTTGTAGCCTTTAATGCTACTCAAAGTGCAAACTACAGGAAAAATAAATGCAAAACCAGATTACAAGCATGCTATAGCAGATTACAGGCATGTTATCTGAACCATTTCAGAAACAGTCACCGTACTCCTATTACTCTAAGGAGCAAGCAGAGCTCCTGGCTCAAACCCCAGGCATTAATACGCTAACGAGCTCCCAGGAAAACAATATGCACTTGTGAGGGCTGTTTCCACATGGGCGCATTGCAGGGAGCGGCTGCTGCCCGGCACGTATTAGAGGGCACTTCCTGCTCCTCTGGCAGTTGGAGTGATGGGTGATGGGTGTTCTAGCTCTGCACAGTTCCCGCAGGAACAAGGCTCTACGGGGGACCTGCACCAGTCAAGTCTCTAAAACTTAGGCCAACAGAAAGTGCATAACCTGCTGCTTTCAGAGGGAAACGACTGCACTGCATCCCCCGGCTCTGCTGTGCCGATACTCGCTGAGCGTGCTGCACGTGCGAGTGTTGCCAGGCTCAGGCCCAGCTTACACGGTGTGCCTTTCCAGGGAACAAACGCTACAGCCAAGCCCAGGATTAGGAACCCAACCCTGGGTTCAGACACTGAGTTATGTGAACAACGTCGACACTGAGCCAGGGCTGCTCGAGAATCCCAACCGCGACTTAATTGGGGTAAAGCAGCGGTCAAAAAAAATAGCAAAGCTCAGAAAGCCCATGTCGGTGCAGTCACCCAGGGTGCTCCTCTGGCTGGAGCCCAGTCACAATATGCTAATGAGACCACGGGAAGATGACATGTATTTGTGAGGGCTGTTTCCGCCTTGGCACTTCAGACCATGAGCCTGCCGGCTTGCACGTATCGGTGCTGCCCGGGAGTCAAACGCACTGTGGCAGGACAACAGGGAGGCTGCAGATGACAACCTGGGAGAGCAGAACCCCATGTATGTCGGTGCGAGTTCAATGTCAAGATTACCAGCCTAATACGTTAATACAGGTGAACTGACAACAGAACATTAAAAAAAAAACTTGCTTTCTTGAGATTGCAAAATAAAAGGTCTGTAATTGCAAAGAGTCTCTCTCTTAACTCAAAGGCATCAATGCGCTGAAAGTTTCGGCACTTTAGCATCTCAGCTAGAATGCACTACCTTCTTCCTCCCCCACCTCCTGGTTTGACTTCCAGCACGGTCCCAGCCCACTGAGCAACTCCTCAAGTGTCTCTTTGTGTCCTCTTTGGTCGAGTATCTTCCAGAAAGCAGCAATGCCATAATTTTCAAAAGTAACTGTTGATACCAGCCAGGTTAAAAACCCCCCTCCTTCCTTTGCACACACTTACCAGGTGTTCTGTAAAGTGGAACCATTCTTACAGTTTCCTGAAAACCTCTACGATCAGAACATCATAAGAAAAAACATGTTTCCTGCCTTTTGCTCAGTTAAAAGAAAACATAGGCTCCACCACCCATAGATGTGGGGATGCCCACACAGCCAACCCTCAGCAAATGCTTGGATAACAACAGCCAATTAGATAGAAACATAAGCACAAAAAGTGTGCAGAATAGCACACTCAAATCTGCCTGAAAGAGCATTTGTCACAAAACTGAAAATGCTTAAAGCAATACAACAATCAGCCAAATTCAGCTGTAACCAGGGAATTAATGAGAGATTTTTGAAACGAAGGACGGTGCCTGAGCAGTAGTCCACACCTGGTTGGACACTGAGGTGTTCCACGTGCACCACAGCCTCTGCACAGGCCTGACAATGACCTTGTGCCATCAGATGCCACGAGTGGCCCGCACCAGAGCTTGTGGAGGGCAATTCAGGATGCAGCATGCAGGGACGTTAGCGCACAGGGCAACCCTGGGCCCTTCCCACTGCCGTGTGTGTTAGCGGGTGGTAGGGAGCTGCAGCACCCACAGCAGCAGGAGCTGTGAGCAACGACGGAACCCCCGCTCTCGGAGATGGGGCGTGTGTTGGAACCCACCGGCCCGCTGAGAAGGGAGGGTCTGCACATAACTCTGGGTGGGGACATCATACTTCCCTGTCATTAGAGAAGAGCATTTAGAGATTAGTAGGTGTTTACCAACATTTTGTAACTGTCCAGAATTGTGATTTATTGTTTTGCTCACATAAGTTCCAAACATATAGCTCACTAATTGGTAGTTAATTGCACATCATTAGTAAATCGATGCAGCACTTAAATCCTGACTTAGATCCCACAAACTGAGCAGTTTTTCTGTGTGACACACAGGTAACTCTCTCATACCAAGTCATGTAAATAGAGGTTTAAAGGTCTACTCTGTGAAGGCCAATGCTTCCCCTAAAATGCCATGAGATAACTCACTGAATTCTCAGCCTGGAGGCCTGCAACAAGCCTGAAACAGGTCCAATATTGTAACTCTCACTGTGCTATCACTTAGCTTCCAACAGACAACATCCCCATTCTTTCTTCTCTTTGCAAGATTGTTCAGGTTTACCTGTGTTATGCCCATGGCGCTGTTACACTGGTAATCCCCAAATTTGGGCTGCTGACTTGGCGTCACTACTAGTGGAGGGTTTTCCAAATCTGGGTAGGCAGCCTGAATAGCAGCTCCAAAGATCTCCTGAAGACAGCTGTTGATATTAATCATGCTTTTTGCTGTTTTACTTCTTTCCTCTTGAAGGCTCTGAAAAAAACAAAATCCAGAAGGCTAAATTCACAGCATCTGAGGAGCCGTTACATCCCACTTTTTTCCTTGGCTGCCTGTCAGAGCACGGCTGACAGATTTGGCTGACACCTCCAGGCACAGGAGCAACATATACAACATAAAGATCATGTGATTCAAGAGCTGCTTCTCCCTTGGAAGCTCCCAGCACAAACACTTCCCATCAATGCAGGGCTGTATTACTCCTCACACCTCTGTCAGTGATCCTGGCACAGACCTCAGCTGGGCTGCCCGTGACATGACTAGCCAAGACTTGATGGTGTGGGCTTATTAACCCACTGAAATTTTCCATAAAGTAGGTTTCTGTTTAAGGAACCAAGAAATATCTGATGTGCCACCAACAATTAAGGCATCAGAATGCAGAGTGACCACGCTGTCACACATGACTAGCTGTAACAAACTGACATCATTTATTTAGATTGTCTTAATAAGAACAAAAACACACGCTACAGCATTAATTCTATAGTCTCTTACCTTCTGAAGGAAATTTAACCGATACTTAAGTTTTGCGTTTTCGTCTCGCAACCCTTCCAAACTTGGGGAGACTCCCAAGCATCCAAAGTTCTTCAGACGCTCAATTTCTGCAGTTAACAACTTGATCTCGTTTTCCTGAAAAGCGAATTAAATTATCACACAGTAATTTTCAGTGGGGGGACAGAAGGTGAGGAGCTACAAGATCTCAGATAAGATTCTAGTTTTGCCTCATAAAGGTAACACCAATGACATCTAAGTTCAGTAATGGCATTAAACAATTAATGTTTAAAGGTGCTTTCTATTTGTGTCAAAAATGGGGAATCTGAAAGTCTTAAAAAAAGTCAGTGAGATAACAATCTCACTAACATCAAGACAAGAGTGCAAGAAAGACAACAGGCCATGTCAATAAAACATATTCCAAAAATAAGCACTTTCTCCAGTTTTTTTTATCTAATAAATACGTCAAATGGTTTGACTCAAAATTCCCTAAAGCCTCCTTCAGCCAGTTTCACCGTCACACAGGCCACGGTTTCTTTTCCAGAGGAAGAAACCACAGTCACTCACACAAGCCCAGCAGGCTCAAACGCCAACTGGAGATGGGAATGCCAAGAAGCGCAGTGTGCTGCTTCACCGGGGAATTCACAGGTCCATTGCTGCAGTGCGCACGCGCTTCCACCTCCCCACACAACCTTCCCTTCCCTACCTCCACCGCGTGACATAAGGCATTCAGGAGCAATCAGGAATTTGAGGTGGACCTCTACGCTCCAAAGAAACAAACTTCCCCATCCCCCTCCAGACTTCACCGCGCGGGACACAGGCAAATGCTACAACAGGCAGCCTGAGCCCAATGGTTGGAAGCTGCTGCAAGGACCAGTAATTCTCCTCACCCCATTGCCTAAAGAAACCAAGTATCTGAAACTTTATCTCTCTTGTCCATCTCTTGTCCTCCCCCACAACAGGCTCTGTGCCCATCAGACACAAACCTGGCTCAGAAACAGAAGTCTGGAGGCTATTGGAAATGTAAGTGACTCAATGCTGCGATGGAGGGAGAGGCAGCTAGGCTGTGAGCTCTCCTCACGCTGGCTCGCCAGCCCCTCACCTGACTCATTCAGGCTCTGCCCTACCAGAACTCCCACAGCAGGAGGCAGCTCAGGCTATTAATGTTGTCAAACAGGCCATCAAATCTATCAAAAAGGGCTCATTTACTTTGTTGCTCTTGAAACAATCAGAATACCTAATTAAGGAAAAAATTGGGCCATCAAATCTCCTGGTCTTATACGTCCACCTGAACAACAGCTCCCACAAATGCCACTATAATTAACTGCAGATGCTCAAAAAACCTAAGCTGAGCTAAAACAATTTTAAGATTGGGCTGTTTGTGGAGCAAAGTCAAAATGAGAACTTTTGAGGTCATTCTTCATTTGCGCTTTAGCTTCCAGCACATGTTACAGCCTCGATGTCTGCTCTGCTACAGGAGAATACGGTGCTTCCTGCAGGTTCAGCTGTGAAGGAACAGGACTTTGAGGAAAAAAACCCACCTTTATCAAAACCTCTGGTTTGGCGTTTAGCCAACTAAAATCACTGAACAGCACAGCTGTATCTCAAAAATAACTCACTTCAAATAGTCCACCACAGCATTTCCTTTTGTAGCCTATTACTTCCTTTTTTAAACCAAGGCAGGCCCCCCGAAAAAATCAGACTTTTTCTCTCACGCACACACCTTCCCCCATATAACCAACAGATTTTTTTTTTTTTTTATTATTTTTGACTTTTCTTATTGGCCTGACCTGGTAGCATTTCACATAACTTACAGACCTATCCGAAAAAAGTTCAGACTACACTGTTTAAAACAGCGCAAGAGAGATTTTATTGCATTACTTCACAGTTGTTTCACTGTAAGTTTAAGTAAGCATTATTGCTACAAACTGACGTGAAGGAACATGGGAGCAGTGACATGCGTAACTCATCCCCCCCAACCCTAGAATGTGCTTTAATAAAAGCACAAAGATATGTTCTACTCTTAGTATCACATTTTCTGTAAATTCTGTGTCCACCCCATATTCCCTTCTCTCCTGCAAAGTCACCAGCTTTGGGACAGGTGAGCAAGGCAGACCCTTAGGGAAGTTTTGCACTGAGGACAAACATTGTCCAGATCCAGAAACTTGCCTTCTGCTTTTGAAATTAAAATCACTACTTATCAAAGCTAAGAAGCAGCTCACACTTCTTATTCCTCCTGCATTAAAAGATTCCCCCTAAGCTATAGCCACCGAGATATTTCAGTACCATTAGCAAACTTTCCAAAACAGAAATTCGATTTGGATTTTCCTCCAGAATCACAAATGCTTCTGGCCACCTAGGTGAAGACTCGCAGGAGGCGAGATGACCAGTATCTTACTGGAGCTTCTTTCCATATTACTAGAGTATAAGAGAGGAGGAGGAAAGAGGTTTATCCACATGCGTGACCAGAACCCAGAACAAGGGCTCTGAGGAAATCACAACCCCTGGGGCAGACATCTGGCCCAAACAGCTTTTCCCACACAAATACAGGGTGACAACTAGTATCCTAATCACTCAAGACTGGGCCAGGAGGCAAAAAAAACTCTAAAACAATGCCACAGTTCAGCAAGTCTCATCTACTTCTTTCCCATGACTGCACCAAAACAGTAAACTCACCACACAGACACCTGGAGATAGGAGGCATTCAGGCTGGCCCCATGCCAGATTTGACCAAACCCAACATATCAGCCCAGACTGGCACATTTTCCTATCGTGTTTAGAGCTCCTCTTCTGCAGAAAGCATCAGTAGCAGTCTTTATGTTACTTGAACATGAACCGAAAGCAAAACGTTTCACCACGGTGGTCTAGCTGCCTATCCCAATATTGCTGCTCCCATTTCAGTCTCCCTTTTTGTGCTCATCAACAGCTAATACAGATTAAATGAGATTTCAATTCAGAACTACCCAGCAGAAAAGCCTGACCTCAGCAATGATTACACCAAGTTCTCTGGGGTTAAGATCACAACAGCTGGGCTGGGCCAGTGGCACGCTGAGTACAGCCTAACAGCCCAAAACTGGCAACGAGGGCACCCTGGTTCCTGGGCCAGTCAGGAGGGAAACCCCACACACCACCCTCCTCTCTCTCGTGACCTGTGACAGAACACGAAGAAACAGAAAGAAGCTGCATGAGGGGAAGCTCAGATTGGACATTAGGAAAAGGCTCTTCACTGAGAGGGTGGCAGGTCACTGGAACAGGCTCCCCAGGGAAGCAGCCATGGCACTGAGCCTGACAGAGTTCAGGGAGCGTTTGCGTGATGCTCTTAGTCATATGGTTTAGTTTTAAGTAGTCCCGCGAAGAGCAGGGACTTGGGACTCGATCCTTACAGGCCACTTCCAACTTGAGATATTCTATGACCCCCACACCCATAACCATGTTGCTGAGCTCACTTGGAAAAAGGTCTTTAGACTTTCATGTGTTATAGATGCCCCTTATCACAGCAATCTGTGATAAACCTAATTCTCTAGCAAATCACCTATGAACGCAAGATCTAATTAAAGGGATATAAAGTCTACATTCTTACTGAAAAACAGACAACTGTGTTAAGCTACAAATACCCCTTGTAACTCCTCTCACAGCAGCACCCAAGTGAGGAAGGGAGACAACGCCAACAAACCTCTGATCTACAAGATGTGTAACTGAGAAAAGGAAGGAAGAAGCTGCTGTTCAGGACATAAAGTTTCACCCCCTGGATTATTATACCTGCACAGCCCTGGGCATATCACAACTTGTCAGTAAAGGGTCATACCTGATGACCACCTCACGAGAAGCTGCAGGAACTACATGAGGCCATGCTGACATCTCCAAGGGCTCTTTGGTCAGCTGAGAACTAGAAATCTTCCCCTCACCTGTGAATACAAAAAAACTATAGCTTTTTCAATAAGACCAAAATCATCCTTACATTTTCCCTTAGCATATCTTCCAAAGATCCCACTAAATTAACATGTAACTTACATAAGCTTCCATTTCTGGGCTTTAGAGTAATAGAGCTTTTCTCCATCACATTTAAAAAACAAAACAGATAAAATGGCCTGGGAAGGCATAGCAAAGGGGGTCACAGCAGCTCTCTTCCTTCCCCTCCTTCTTGCCTCCTGCATGCTTTTATGTCTGCTCCTACTCTGCCAAGCCTTTACTGAGCTGGCTCAGAACAATAATTCAGCACACGCTCTTTGCCTTTTGTTGGGTTATTTTCCCGAAGATCTAATGATTCCTGCCAGCCGGCTCACAATGGGCTCCAGGGTTTGCTGGAGCTGGCACCAGGGAGTACGTGGCTGGGAGCAAGGTGACAGGGTAGATTCAGGCTCAGTAATTCCACACGGCCTCCTTCATGGTGCCTGGAGTTAAAGAGCTGAACACTGTCCGTCTTACTTTGCTTCAGAGTGACTGGAGTTTGTTTATGGACTAAAAAACCAGACAACAGTGGTGGCAAAGGGAGAACACCTTGCCAGAATACCCGCGATGCCCATCCTCTCCTAGCAGCTACAAAGGAGAAACGCAAAAACAAAGGCCAAAGGGAGTTACAGAGATTCAACGGCCAGATTTATTATCTCAGTATTTTATGACAGTATTTATTGTTTGCTTGAATTGTGAGTAGAAGACATACCAAATAGCTGCTTAAAAACACCTGTGTATAGTTGGGAAAAAAACACAAGCCAGAATCTCAGTTATGTGCTTTCGGGGCAATATGAGATATTAACCTGTTGAATTAAAAAATTTCCTGAAGCTGCCTCTGTACTTTACTGTCAGTGTCAGTCATTGACTAGGCCAGATCCGGCAGTCTGATTTATTTTTTTTATTGTAGTCACTGAAAAGGGTTGTCACGATCTTTTTTCCCAACCCAATGCCCTTTATGGCTGCAATAAGCCTGCTGGACACAGACAAGCCTGCTGGACACGGACAGGCCTGCCATTAGCACACCTGCCCTCCAACAGCTCCTCCGAAAGCGCTTCCCTGGGCTCCCCGCAGCCGGAGCTGCCACTCCCGAGGGCCGGGCAGCCTCCTCCCACCGCCCCGCCCGGCCGCGAGTCGACCCTCGCACGGCGAGGACCCGGCCAAGGGGACAGCACAGAGAACCAGGGCGGCAACGCGTAAACCCGTGCTTGGCAGCTTCCTGAGGCCTTTTTCGGGGAAGTTCTTTGTAAAACTTCATTTTCAACCCTCACCCTCGCTGAAAAGTGAACCGCGCCCCTGACTCGCGACACGGGCTGAGGAACGAGGGTGCTTTTGCTTTGCTTTTTGTCTCCAGAGGAACAGAAGAGGCTGCGGAAGGTGCCTCAGCCCCTGCCCGCTTTATGCATCTCGGGCCCAGACCAGCCCCCCGCCTCCCTGAGCGCCCTCCGGGGCCACGCTCTGCCCGGAGACCCGCCTGCTGCTCCAGCTGCCGCAGAGCTTCCAGGCAGAGACGGGCGGCTTGTCCCCGGCCCCGCTCCCCCGCCGGGCGGCCTGCCCGCGGCCCCGCTTCTCTACCAGCCACGCCAGGAGGCCCGTCCCCTTCCCCTTCCCCTTCCCCTTCCCCACTCCCCCTCCGGGCGGCCTGCCCCCAGCCCCGCTACCCGCGCCAGGTGGCCTGCCCCCGGACCCGCTCCCCCGCCGAGCCCCGGGACCCCTCAGCGCCGTCCCCGTCGGCAGCCGGTCCCGCGGGGGGCGCCCCGGCCCGTCCCGCCCCGCACCTGCCGCGCCAGCCGAGCCGCCGACTGCGCCACGCGCGCCTCCATCCTCGAGCGGCCGGAAGCGGAAGTGGCGCCAGCGGAAGTGGCGCGCGCAAGGGGCCAGGGGAGGCTTGCGGGTGGCGGCAGCGCCCCCCAGCGGCGTGGAGGACCCGGGCCCCTCCCTGTGACTGAACCCCGCCGTTAGGGGTTGGGGGGCGTCACTGTGCCCCGGCTCCCCCGGCTGGGTTTGTAACGTCTAAGAAGCCGTTTTGCAGCTTCAGGTGTTGGGAAGGGAAAGGCTCACCCAAACCCAACCCCAGTTGTGTGTGTCACCAGCCAATGCTCCAAAGGTGAAGTATTTATGAGAGACTTCCAGGCCCCAGGGGGCATCTGGGGTGTAACCGTCTCCCGGGGAGCCGACCAGGGCTCCTGCAAGCCAACAGAGGGCCTAAGCAGAGTAACCGACGCCCTGAGCTCCCAGGAAAAGGCAGGGAGGAAAAACAATAAATCCCATCAATTCCAGCATCTGACTGGACACGGGACACGGCCATTTCCAAGCCCTCAGGGGATGGTGGTGGGGAACTTCCCCTCCAGAGCCACCGACACAGCAAGGAGAGGCCTGGGGCAAAGATCCTGGGGCTGGGGTTTGGCAAGGCATCAAGTGGCTCTTACCCAAGTATGTGCAAATAACATTTTTCTGTAACAAAGCAGGGAGCAGGTGAGTTACATCTCCAGCACTTTTAGTAAAACCTGTATTTAGAAGAAAAGGGAAAATCCCAGGAGCACCCACTTTCCTCCAGAGTATACCTGCCACCTGCCCCACAAAAATGCCTGGTCTGAGGTCACAGAGCAAGACATGTTAAAAGCTATATAATTCCAGCTAGCGACAGGAAAAAACCCACAATTTACGTGCCAGCTGATGAGAAGATTCACACAAGACAAAAAGCAAGAAGGCAGGTTTGTCCAGAAAGGTCACTTTATTGGAAAAACCTAAAATGGACTTAAAACCTGCAGCCCTCCTCCCACAGCAGTGGTTTCAACGGGCTCCCCACGTTACCTCAACAGACCCATTACAGACATGAGCTGCAGTACAAATGTTAAAAGTGCAAGTATCCTGAACTTCACACCCACTTTTATGACCTGGCAGGAAACACAAACGCTTCACAGCTCACAGAGAATTCGTTCACAGCACTTGGGAGTCAAAACTGGCTCCCTGCATTCCCCACAGGGTACAAAATACATCACTCAGAGGAGAGTCCGATACAGAACATCATAGAAGGTAGGGGTGAGGTTCCTTCAAATTTATTTTATTGCAGTAAAACCTCTAAAAGGTAGAGCTGTACAAAAAGTCTAAACAGCATTATTTAAGAATAACAGCACCTTACGCTGCATTTGTTCTTATTTAAAATTCTATTTCCCAAAAATACATTCCTAAATATACAAACTATACAATCTTGTCACTTTAATGCTGGTTTCTGTGATGATATAACTTTAGCCTAAAAATCTTCAAAACATCCACATACTGACAAAAGCCCTAATATACAAATGCCTTGGTACCTTCATAATACCACATAAATAACTTCAAAACCCAAACTGCATTTGTAGAATTGTCCGGAAAGCAAATACTTTATGGTGATCACACATCATCCGCAGAGAGCGTTGGAATGTTTATCCTTGGCCGTGTGAAAAATGCCATTTTCTCTCTAAAAAAAGACGATGAGTTGTTAATGCAACAGAAGCCTTGCCAGAAATGTCCATCATGCACAGGAAAATTCATCACACCAGCTGCCACCACAAAGAGCAGCAGTACGTCCTCTCACAACCCACACCTCTTATTTACGTATCAGACACCAGGCATCCTTACAGTTAAACTCACAACACTGACCTTACCAAAAAGCCATTTCAGAAAGGCTGGAGTTTTTTTGCTTTCTAGGTATGTTATTTAGGGAAGCAAAGAGCTGCTTCTGTATTAAACAAAGGATTTGTGAATCTGTTGCCAGGTGGGGAATGATCTGGAGTAGAGCCGGTTGCTTTGAGGTCATGTGCAGTGCTGCAGCTCATTTCCCCGACTCTCAGACCTTATACTTTAATATAAAAATATAGAAATTTTTGTTTGAGCTGAACAGTTAACTACTTCTACAAAGATTAGCCTTCCTTATCATTGTCTCAGTCACCCATAGGAAAATCATGGTAGCAGTCGATTTTTCCTGCCCTTTACCAGCAAGGTGTGCTTACCTGAATGACTGCACTTCCAGAGGCTCCTTCCGACTCTGCCCTCGCAGCCTGTGGACATCCTTGGCAGCAGCTCTCATCATTTTATCGGCCTTGAGCTCACACTTGTGTTCTGTTTTTTCCACCTAAACAAATAATGGAAAAGAGGTGCTTGTGTTTCCAAGAGGAATCATTTTATCCCAACTCATCTCCAAATACAGCAGTACTTCAGCTGCAGGTCCGAGGGGCTTGGAAACTGTTGACTCTGGAATCACAAACCACAGAAGCTAAACTGGAGGCTTGTCAGCTGATCGTTGTAACGGAGAGAGCTTTTTGTAAGGTCTTCTCCCAGCTCTTTGGAAGCGCTAACTATGAGACACCACACTTACTATGGGAGGCTGCACTTCACAAAACAGATGGCATCGGTGACTTCGCATGTTTGCGCCTGTGCTAAAGCAGGAAATCTCTGTGCTGGTAAATGCATGGATTCGGGACTAGGAGAAGTGTACAGGAAGTTAAAAGAGGGTCAAACTCCAGCAAAAGTGATAATGCTTTCAAAGTTGAAAGATGACTTTCATAAAATAAAGCAAAATTGTTTAATGAGCTGTTTGTTGAAATTCTTGGTAATTAGTCCTGTCTCCTCTCCATCCCTGCCCTGCAGTCCACCCTTCAAAAGCAGAAAGACAGATACTATTAAGCTCTTAAAGCCAGAAATTCTGCTATCATCTGACTTAATTATCACTTCATATGCATAAGGATCCTATTCTAAAGCCAAGTGTCATCCATGCACAAGTTTTATGCAGCCGTTATTTCTCTTAGAAGCAGCAAGAGAAGTAACTGCTCTCTTCCTAACCCTCCTATCTGTGGGAAGGCCAGCACAGACCCTGCAGTTGGTAAATACCACACCTGAGAATAGCCAGACACTCAAGAACTGCAACTCCCATTATCAGTCGCTTGCTTGATGGAGCCCTAAGTGCAAGACACGAGTGACTGTAGCGCTAAGGCTTCATCTCCTGACTGTCCAAAGTACCCTGCTTCTCAAATCACGATTCTCAAACATCTCAAATAAAATCCGAAGGCAGGTGTTACTCACTCGTTTTTCCACTAGCCTCAGCAGCAGTCGAAATCTCTCATCATCCTTCACCCACTGCGGCAACTCTTTTTCACCCTGACTTTGAGCTTGTTCCAGCTGCTCCTTCAGTTCTCTCAGCACCGAGATCTCCTGAACCAGCCGATCATGCCAGGTTTTTGAAGCTTGCAGGTCCAGCTCCAGGTCTAGTGAAGTGCGGATCAGGCGCTCCGTACCGAAGGATTTGATTGAAGGCTAGAGAAGAAGGGGTGTATGAACACAGTGATGAGAACTATCCTGACCACTCCCCCATGAAGGGCCAAATACATCATGAGCCCCATTTTTCCAGAACTTTTCTTAGCACAAAGCACCTCTACTGATCCTGCTTTCCAATCCATCTCAAGACAGAAAGCACAAACTCAAGCAAGTTTTATAGATAAGCTTTTTAATTTTGTTGTTTCCACTGAATTTCTTCCTTGGCAGCTTCTCCAACTCAAGTCTTGTTTGCACATCTTGCTCCTAAGTTTAATGTCTCATCTTCAGATGCATCCACAATGCAGCAGAAAAACCTGCGTTTGTTTTTTTTTCCAGTAATGTATCGTGTTGCCTTCTGCTAGTTTCAAACACAAGCTGCCTCAACAAAACCATATCCTTAGGAGCTCGGCATCAGTATCCCGGGGAAATTTCCCTGATTGCCATCACAACGGGCACAGGGGTTCAACTGTGTGCCATGGAGTCACTACAACAGGGTCACCTGAGCCTCTGAGACATCATTCTCCTCTTCCCCAGCTCTTCACATTTATTATAAGTACTTAAGAATCTTGCAACAATAAATACAGTAAAACTATTTGTGCTACTTTGGCTCTGACAAGATGGAAAATACCAGGAACCATCTTCCTCAATTGATTGTTCTAAATGAGTTCCAACTTAAACATTTCTGTCATATTCTGGTAGATCAAAGAAAATTGGCCTTGACAGACTTCTCACACACAAAGAAAAGCTTGTGAATGAAAGAACGTGGCAACTGATCTATGTTTGCAAATTCTTCCTTTAAAACAGTTTTCCATTTTTTACAAGTGCCTATGCTAGAGAAAAAAAAAAAGTGGTGATGTTTTTACCCGTTTGACTCTGACACTTCGTCTCTCCATTGCGTTTCGAACAAAGGGGGGCTTTTTGGATAGCGTTGAACTGTCACTATCACTGCGATTCAGCTGAAAATGAAAACCACATACTTTTCATGAAGCAAATACATGCAATGCATACACGCATTATTAGCAAAATCAGAGCGTTCTGTAAGTGATTATAAGCAGTGATGTAAGCAGAACGATGAAGTTCTGTGAAAGGTCACAGTGGGCAGCTGTCACCCCAATCTGAGTGCACAACATACAACCCATTTGGCAGAGCCAGATCCTGCCACAAGCTTTCAACTCTGTCCTTTTTTGGGGACAGACCACATGGAAAGAGAGACAATAAGTTAGGTTATAATATGGGACTCTGCCCCACTGCCCTTCTCCTGTGCAAGTACCCAGGCTGGGCAAAAAAGCCTAGAAAAATAAGCTCTAAGTAATGAAAAAAAATATTACTCTTTTCTAGCATCTGTAAAACATGGGACTACTTTATTAGTGATTTCTCTTTTCTCCAGTTACCTGTATTTTAAGCAAGTGGTACAAGAGGTAGGTTTACCTGTAAGCTATCCCCCTGTGTTTTTCAACTTTGTTGAGTTGTCATGTTACACACATACAGCCTACCTTCTTTTGTGATTGTCTCTAGACCCTTAAAAGAGCTCAGCTCAAGTAGGGTTTAATTCCCTTCTCATATTCCTTCTCAAAATTGGGGGTGGGGGGAACAAGTGTGTGGGATCTGCATGTGCAGGCACACAGTATCTCTGTCACCCAAGCACAGGCCACTGCTGCAAATTAAATAAGGTTTGTTTCTATGGAAGCACCTGCTTCTGAATCAGAGAAAACCTGTGCATCAAATTTGGCTCAGCTGTATTAAGAGCATGCCCACTTAGAACAGGCCACGCACAATAAAAGGCAGTGCTTTCTTGTTTGCCAATTCAATTTAAAAAGATGAGTTATTTATAGTTTAGGCTGACCTTCGATCCAGGAAATAATTGTGAACAACCATTTCAAAGCAGTGGAAGTGACATCCTGACCCAGCACACGGCCTGTTCAGTTACCTTCAGACAAAGCACACTGGAGGTTTTCAAGCTTCCACTTTTTTTTTTTTTTGGTGACATCCTTTCCATTTCTATCAAGCTTTTGTGTTCACCTCATCTAAAGTCAGGTGGACACAGCTAACTCAGTTCAAGTTAGCGTAGAACAGTCTTAAAGCAGCAGGAAAGGGTTTGATATGCAGCTTAGTCATCACTCTTACAACAGCCCTTCCAGGTTAGTCTGGGCATCTCAACGTGCTGCACGTACCACAAACAGATCTGCACATATACATTTTGTAAATCCGTGCTTAATATTTTTAGTTCTAAGGAAAGATACTGTCTAGGAGGGAGCAATTTTTGAAGTCAAAGGGGGAGAGAAGAAAGCAGTGTCAGGTCTCTGAAAAATTCAGACTAAGTGAATGTTGTTATCATGCATTCATTAATGAAAAACATCATTTATAACCTCAGGATTGCATTTTCCTTACCCGACACACATACTGACTTTGTGGTCCTGGTGAAAATGTTTTCGAGCGGATGATAGTGCTACCTCTGACAAACTGAGTTTGGGGTGGATTTGCTGCTCTTTTGTCCTTAGGACGAACTACAGTAGAAGACTGTGCAAGGCTCTCGGTGTTTGTCTCTTTATCCACCTGAAAGACAGATGCTGCAGTGTAAATGCCAGCTTGCCATCTCACCGATGACACATACCCCGGGCTGTCTAACAGCCACCTGTGATACATCTCCGCTTTCACTCCCAGAGGCATCGCATTCAAAACCAGATAATCTTTAGCCCTTTTCATGCAGGGTGTCCTGACGCATCACTCTTTGAACTCAGTGGCTGCTACATTAACTGTATCACTCCCTAAGGGCTCCCCATCTATTGATCGCTGTGCAACACAATTGATTCCAACAAGCTTTGCCCATTGATCCAGTGCATCAATGTGACCCGCCAATCTCACACAGAACAGAAGTATGATTTTAAAGGCCGTTCCCTTGTGCTCTGCATCCGCAGGAAAGATCCAAATCGCTGTATGTACAGGCACAGAGAGCACGCGTACAGCATGCCTTTGTTAGGCTGCAGCTACATTCAGAATTAAACAGGGTCAAAGCCACTGTCACGTTCATGAAAACAGTTTTCATGAGCAGCAAAAAGGAGGCATAAAATGATGCTATATTAACTGTGGGATAAAGTGGTCACGTAGAGTTATTAAAAAGCTTTCAGGTAGATAAACATTTAAACATCAATGATGAACTTTAAAGTAACTGCTGTAACCATGCTCAGCTCAACAGCAACCAGTCAGCTGAGTAATGGGAAGCTTAGATCATCTTTTGGTCAAAAGGCCCTCAAATTTACCTTCACTGCTATTTCCATGTGCAGCTGGGAATTCAGACTTTCTTCTGTTTCCCACAGCGATTTTCCAGCACAGAATTCTTCCTCCTCCTCTGCTTCATTTTCACTGATCTCATCCTGTTCTTCCTGATCAGGAACCTCTTCGTCTTGCCTGTTGGGCACAGCTTTGTTATTGAACTGGCCTACTGTGCACAGTACTCTGGTGCTGCAGCAAGAGTTACCTCCCGTAAGCTGCTGGACAGAAACACATCCCCAAGACAGCCAGTTGTACCTGGCAGGTCCTGCAGCCGCTGAGATCACACAAACACGGGCTTGTAAGGGCATAATCGAAACGGGAGCGAAGCTGCACCAGAAGGCAACCATTATACCCAAAAACTTCATACCATCTTGCTTCAAAAGAAGCAAGCTGAGGGTTCAGCCATATGGTGTGAGCTTAAGGCGAGTACATCTTAAGGGGAGCTCTCACAATGCCATTAATCTTAGTTTAAAAAGTGATGCTGGAAAAAATTGAAGCATTGTTTTAACACCCTTTTCAGCTCCTTTGAACCCACAGCTGGCTTCTCCATCAAACCCATTGCTCAGCCTCACTTTTTATTTCAAATGTTGGGCTTCATTAATAAAATCTGAACGGGAACCATGTGAACAACAGCCAAAAATTAATATTCAAGAAAAGCCTTCCACCATACAGTGGAGCTTTCATGGATGTCCATAGAACATTGCACAAATAACAAAATTAACATAGTGCTATTGACTATTTTTAATGTTTATCATCTTTGTTCTCACTTCCCAAGAACAACTGCCAGAACAGAAGAAATGGGATTTTTCACCAAAACAGAGAGACATAAGCAGCTTCCCACAGCTCTGTATCATCCACTTTTTTTCTCTGCACATGAATCCCCAAATGCTCTAATCATCCCACACCGCTAAGATGGTGGGATGCTACCTACCAGCTCTCTCCACCAGTTAAAGTGCTTCTGCTTTCCTCCAGTTTCTTCTCCACAGCTTCCAGTTCAACAGCGGTCTGCTCCAAGAGCGCTGAGACAGAGTCCTGAGGAGATCAAGAGGCTTCTTGTGAAGACAAGACTCTCACAAACCGCAAAGCGCCCAGCCTTTCTGGTCCCAACACCCCCAACCAGCTTCCTCTGGTGGCAGGAGAGAGTAGTTGTCTCTACACCCATGTTGTTCAAGCAGCCCATTGCACATAGAGTTCTCAGTCAAGCCTGTGTGAGCACACCTGGCCCAGCTCCCCCAGTTACGTTAGCCTTTGCACGTGTACAGGTATAGACTGGGCGTATCGCATGCCATGCACGTGCAGAGGTAAGTCTGTATCTTGACTCATTCAGCAAGGTCATGGCACAAGGTGAATTGTCTAGTGGAAGGAAAGGCAAGAGCTTACACATCACTTACACCAGACCACATACCACATCCCCCAGCTTCGCGAGGAGCAGATTTCAGTATTTAGCCTAGGACAAGGGCATATCTGTAATTGACATGTTAATTATCTTGCTGCATTGAATGACATTTTCAAGTTCTAAGTATAAAGACACCAGCCTTCACTTCTCATCTATTGTAACAGTCCTTCAGCCACATAAACCCTCTCACTACGACAGTTTAGAAGAGATTTGTTTTATTTCAGCACTTGTTCTTACTGTTTTTTCAGTGCAGGGTACTTCAGAGTGAATGTTTCCTTGTTTACTTTTCCTGTCTTGCTTCTGCAGATACTTGTAACTAAGGAGGTTATACCAACGGGTTGATTTCTCTCCGGATCTACATATTTCAGCAAGGCTAATTTGTGCTCCACCCTATTGAGAGAAAAAACACAGTTTTAGTGTAATACTAGAATGAACCACTACCACATCAGTAAGAAGAAATCAGAGCAAAAATCCAGGACTACTTGACTTCGGCAGTTTTGACAAAAGAAAAAATTGCCCTGTTTATCCCCATTTCAACAGCGCTAGTAATGCTTTATGTTTAATTATTTTTAACACTGTCTAGGACTTCCAATCCAAGTAGCAAGTGCTTCACTACAGCTCCTGTGTACAAGAACTCTGAAGTACAACCAGTGCTACTGCATGCAGGATAAATTACAGCCAGAGCTTCAAAGAAAAAGAGACAGGAACAGGAGATGAAGCGTCCCTTTCAAGAAATCTGCAAGGCTGACAAAAATCATTGCCTCAGACTGAGATGCTTTAGTTTTGTATTCCTCTTTATCTGCCTTGTCATTTTTCACTGCCTTACATTTAGTACACAATCTGACATATTCAAAACCAAAGTAAAACCCATTTGCAATTTATTTCGCAATTTATTTAATCCAAGTCTGAGTGGACTCCATGGCACCAGTCCAGTCCGGCAGGCTGCATGTGAGCACATCTCCTGCAAGTCAGCGTGCTCCCACCTGGAGCTCAGGTACTGTATGACCATACATGCCTGTTCTGGAGAACAATACTCCAGAAATAGTTCTATTACAATCAACTTGCTCAGGTAATACTGAACAACAAAAAAGCTCTTCTAACAATGGGGAGCCGCTGGTTATGGCAATACTAGCACTCAAAAAATGATACTTATATGGATTTTAATAGTGTAAATTAACAGCAATTTTTAAAAAAACCTTTAGAGATCTTTAATATTCTACAGTGGCTTCCAAATTCCTGTAAGAAGTCCATTCTCAATTACATTACAACACATGTCTCCAAAAGGAAGAAAAACAGGTAGAGTTTCACATTAAATTGTGAGACAAGGGAAATCCAGTAGTCTGACAAAGTCACCAGTAGTTCTGGTTCTATTAATCTAGTATTTTTTTCCTAATCAAAATTGTTACTGCAAAGAACACTACCTGGGAGATATCATATAGCTAAGGATTATCAAGAAAACTTTCACAGAAATTGCTGTACTTCAAAGTTTAAAATTCCATCTAATTCAAAAGAGGAAACAAACACCAAGATATTAAAATAGAGATTAATACTAACCAAACATTCTTCAAGGTGAGACTTATCTACAGTGCAAACATCGACTCTCAAAGTCTTCTGGCGTAAAGCCGGGTAAGAGATAGAAACCCAAAATACTTCATTGTACACAAGATTGTCTGAAGCTTCCACTGGTCTTGTGCGAAACAAGCAGCTTGTGCTTTCTGAGCAGGGCAGGACAGCCATGCGAATGTTCCTATTGAAAAAAGCGTTGCAGTCAGTGCTACCATAGTGGTTTGCAGTTCCCTCCATTGCAACAGCTCCATAAATCTGTAAGCGAAATTCACCCTAAGTGCTGCGGACATGACTGTCCTATCCTATTCTTTGGAATATCAGTCAACTGAGAAAAAAAGGAACATCTCATCACAACTTCAGAGACATGAAGTGGCATGAGTTGCCATAGACTTCATCCTTCTGAATCTTGTAATCGAACAGCATGGGATTGTGTTTAACATGGTTGTTTACGTCTGTGCAACTTGTCACGCTGTAACAGACCCTTTGTGGGTAGAAACAACTACGCAAAAATGAATCGGATTTTTGTCAGCTTATTCAGCACACAGCTGAATTTAAAAAACTTGTGCCTAGAATGAGTCTAGCAGAAGCTGTACATTTCCCCACACATGCACCTATACAGGTGTCCGAGGCTCAGTTCTGCAGCAGAACAAACACCCCCTTCTCTACGCGATGCAGTTGCTCCGGGCACTGCCACAGTTAAGAACCTTTCTGGCTTGTGCTGATTCCAGGCAAGTCTTTTCCTAGCAAATACAGAACTTTTTTCCTCAAAGTGCATCTTATTTCAGTTTGGGGGTTTATTAGTTCATAAATGTTGCTACACATAATGAAGTGTAGAAGTATTTCAGAAAGTGTGAAAAAACCAAAACCCAATATCTGTTTAATTCCCACTGGAAACTCATACAAATACTTCAAGGTTGTTTATTTCACCCACTTACACTTTTTGATCTTGTTGTAACAGCAGTGCTGGAACATTACTCAGCTGGATGACCAGTATCGCAAATTGTTTATTTTTGTCATCATACCTGAATTGGAAAGACGCAAAAAGGCATTATTATTAGAGAAGCCTGCCTTGGACTCCATGAATGAGAATTCCACTTTTTTCATCAAGACAAACAACCAACATTAAAAATTTACAAACAGGGCAGAACCATAACGAGACCATGGCTTACGTATAGAACCAAAACCAGTTTCATATTACATGAAATTTTGCTACCAGAACATCCAGAATTTACAACAGTCCAGAACTTAGAAATTTAGACACAATGGACTACAGATTTGACTTAACACATGTTGCTTTTCCTGGGGCCTAGTTAAATTGCTGTATTATAATGAAAACCTTTCGAAAGACCTTATATAATGACTGCAATATAAAAAAGTTACAAGTAGAAATACCTGAAGTACAACAGTGAAGATGTTATGGGTAATCACTGTTTTACCATTGGCCATGACAAGAGAGTTTTGCACTACTTATTTTTCCTCAAATCATAAATAATCTTCCACTAAGTCAATTTAAGGAAGATGCCTCTGTCCCCTACCCACTACTTGTGGGATTCAGCCATGGCCAATGATTATGATTGCCATTTCCTCCCAGCAGCTTTTCCCCCACAAGCTGCACACTGATGGAGACAGCAAGCCAGGAAAAGGCGCTCTCCTTCCCAGCACCGCCAGTGCTCCCGTTGCTGGTTTGCACCCTCATACCACACTGTCACCAGCTGATTTCCACTGACATGAAATAGGATAACTGGGCCAATGACCTCCTAGGGTCAAGTGCAATTCTCAGTTACACTACAAAGAGGGCATTAGTTAATACCAATAGGACAGGATAAACGGGATAAGAAAACAGAAAGCACTATCTTTTAAATACCTTACATAATTTTTTCCATTTGAAGGAAAATCCAATAAAAATGTGTAGCGCTTACCTCATTGCAATTTGCACTTTAGCTGTCCCAACTGCTTCTATATCATCACTGTCGAACACCATCACTTCTGATACACATGGTCTGAAAGAAATCAAAGACAATTAAGGACTTGATTTCCCTCTTATTGAAGTGCTAGTATTTAGGTGATACAAGATCTATTCCCTTCCATTCAGGGGTTGGGTATATGGATTTTGTAAAATGAGCAGCTAAAAGAAAGCCCATTTAAGAAGTTAAGTGCAATCATCCTTAGAGGTATGTATTACAGTGCTTATCAGCAGAAAGTCATATGCCTTTCCTCTTTGCTGCCAAAAAAGCCACACAAAAGACTGTGCAAAAATAAGGCAGTGGGGGATTTTTAAAGGGTTCCCTTGACTGGATTTTAGTAGAGACAGCTGACTGCCCAGCCACAGAAATAAGACTTAACAACTGCAATCCTGTTCTGCATCATGACAGCAAAAATTCTCAAGTTTGATTAGATTTAAGTCATTCCTTTGTTTCTTTAAGAAATCAAACTTCCCTAAGCACATTAAAAGTGACAGATTACACTGACTGGTCTTCCTTGAAAGAGCTACCTGCATCATTTTCCTTCCAATGTACTCCTCCTCCAAAGTTTTATGCACTGCAAGTCCCAAAACCTACATGCGTTGTCTAATCGACTTGGAGGCTATGCTGTAGCACATTAAAACAGGATTAGCATTCTTCTCTTCTAAGTATTTTCCATATTACTTAGCACTCTTGCGTTTCATTACATTTCAGCAACAGAGGACAAATGCATCGCTCATTCTACCCTCACCATTTATTACAGACATCAAAACCATCCTGTAGTCGTTACAAAGGTTGGTAAGTCAACAACCCAAAGAACTCTAAGTAACATCAAAGGTGTGACTGTTCATGGGATGCCTTCTGTAATTGTCACCCATTACCCCTGCTCCCCTCTCCCCTTGAGGGGACACAGGGACCATAAGACACCCAACTGTCTGACTGCTTGGCTTGGGCTCATGAGGTCTACCTTACAGAAACATTGCATTCTTGTCAGAGGGACTTGTAAACATAAAAATTTACTCACTTATCTAGAGAATTAATGAACATAATGAATGAAGGAATGGGAAGAATATGAGGTGAACAATTTTTCACCTCTACAGTCATGTCTTTCAACAAATGACCCTATAAATTCATCTCAATGCCAATAAAAACAGTAAGAAAATCCATGTTAGATGCAGCCAAACCAGGTATCAATATGATCAGTACCTTCCAGTGAACTTTTTGTCAAACACCCCAGATAGCTTTAGCGTGTAAGGGAGGTGCAGAAGCCCAGCAAGAGCCGTGATGCCCAGCTCCAGCCATAAGCTATGCAGAGGGAAGAAGCCCTGCAGAAATCACATCCTGGATCCAAGCACTCAGGAGCTGCATCGCAGTGTGTGTACACATCCTCAAAGCAGCTCCAGGTGCTTCTGCTGCCTGCCTTAAACATCCCGAAGTCCTCTCAGGCTGACTGAGGACTGCCATTGACACCAGAACAGCTGACTGACAGGAGGGGAACTTTATACCTGCCAGATGGCTCTGCCACCCCCGTCAAGGCAGCAGTCACAGCTTACCAGCACCTTCACAATCAGACCAGCTGTTCAAACGGTTCTCCATGAGCTTCCTTTCAGCTACTTCTATTATGGGAAGCGTGGGTCACTTTGATAATCAAATTCAGCCTGCTCTCAGGTTTTTTCTGAAGTATTAAGAAATCTCAGATTGAGAACTTTAGTCACCAAATTACAAAAAAAGGTCATAACCAGCATTATTCCAGCTGACTCCTGTGTGCAAAGCTGTCATTGGCTTCTTCCTAGAGAGAGATCTGATGTCTACCTTTGTACAGATGCCTCATATACCCCGCTATCTCCAGCAACAGATTCATCAGACACTGCAGCGGACACACACGCCACCTTCAGTGCCGTCCCTCCAGCTGTATTTATACCTATCAGAGAAGCACAGAGGAAAATCAAAAACAAGTGTTAATGAAAACAAAGTGTCTGGATCAGGAGCAGCTTTTTTTCTTATCCTCCCCCTGAATTGCATTTTTTTCCCCACCCAACTATTGTTAAGCAACAGCACGTTTCTGAATACGGAGCGGACACAAGTAGGACAGGTTGTGTTCAACAGTCACCGTGAAGTTACATGCCCAGGAACATGCCCAACTGCCCTGGAGAACAAAAAGCCCCTGGACAACCAGAGGAACAGCCTATGTGGTGGAGGTGAAAGAAGTGCTTCATGGCAGTCAATGCCCATTTAATACCCAGGTGCTGCCATAACGTATCCACAGGCTGAGGTCACACACCAGTTGTGCTGTGTGCATTACAACTGGCTACCCCCAGCACCTCCATGGGTGCCCATCCTCACAGGCAGTGAGAGGAGAGGCTTTCAAAGCACCGGAAAGGCAGAGGGGTACCCATGACAAGATGTGCAGAAGCAGCAGAACTTCTGAATTCTAGTGAAGTTATAAATATGAACCAATAAAACAGCTCCTACTGCAAGTCACCCTTGGGCAGGCAGTAGGCCTTCTGGTCCTGGCTACCCAAAGAGCAGCAGCTGGGTGAACCCCAGTGGCCAAGGTCTGGCCAAGTATGGATTATGCTTAAGGGTATGTCCTACCTGGAGAGCTTAAACCAAGTTAAGCTTCAAGGAGAGGGAACAGCAAAAAACCACCACGCGCCTACCCCTAAACCCAAAAGGTTGGTGTACACAGGAGAGAAGATAGGTCCAGACAGACCAGGTTAACTGGATAAACATGGAGAGCAAGAGAGGTTATAGCATTTAAAGCAGCAGCTACATCCAGAAACACAGGAAAAAGGAGATAGGGAGGAGAAACCAAGGAAGCTGAAGCAAAGAGTTTTGCACAGAGGTGTTATCTCACTTACATTTCTTGTGCTACAAAACAAGGAAGAATATGCCCTGGAAATTTCTGCAAATTCTGCACCTTTTCCCTTGAGCCATGATATCTCTGCAGAGATATGCTTCAGCTGAGAGTCTGGAGAACTCTGTCTGCCAAGGTGGCTAACGAGGGCTGGGACGTAGCCAGCTCTTGGCCCTCCCTCTCTTTGGGGCACCTGCTCCGAGGGTGAGGAGGTGCAGCGGTGTCATACTGGGAGCAGAAGTGCAGCAACACACACCTCTCCAAGAGGCTTTCATCCTTCATAAGTGGTCCCTCTTTCCTGTAGCCTTGGGAAAGCACATGCCACCAAACCAATATATGGTTTCCATCCATATTTTCTTTATTACAAAGCAAGTTTGGTTGGGGTTTGGTTGTGGGTTTTTTTTTTTTTTGCAGTCTCACAAAAGCCACTTTAAGAATTAAAAACAGCATTGAAAAAACACTGGCGCAAAAAGTGTGCAAGATCAACATAGGGTTATGGAATAATTTAAGGACTTTTTCTACAACCAACAGTAGAGGGTGCTACAGGTAACACCAATATATTGAGTGCACGTGTGCAATTTGAGTCCACTTATACATGTATTTTTTGACACCACCACTGAATGGTATTTTTCGTCTTGGTATTCCCATGGAACTGTAGGACAAAAATAAATGTCCAGACCTTTTGCCCATAGGCCAAACCACATGAATAAAAGTTAGCATCTGTAACACAATGCATCAGTCATTAACTGAAACAAATGGATCCATTTAATACTGGCATTCACAGTTTAATCCCTCCTCCCTCCTGCCCTGTGCAAGGGCCTGGCTCCCTGCTGCACTCTGCTTACCCTGGGCTATGCAGGAGGTATGTGGGCAGGGTCAAAACTATGTCTCTTCTTTCCTTAGTGCTGCTTTGTACTCCTCATTTCATGGTTTCAATATGAAAATAATTTCCTCCCCCTGGGCTGGCTTTCTAGCTCAAGTTTTACGCACCGCTCCCAGGAACGCCACTCCGTGAACAGCTCTGCAGGAGGCTCCCTCACCAGAAAGGACACTGAAGGTAAGACTGCAGCAGGCTCAACCTCTTTTTCTCCTTCATTTAGTCATTTCAATCCAGAAAGTCTTCATTTTTGACCACTTCACACAAGCACCTTGTGGCCAAAGGGTGCACAAAACCCAGCAATGAAGTGGGTATCTGTTTGTACAGCAGAATGCTAAAGTGTGAGCCCAAATAAAGATGACCAGGTTCCCTGAAAAGGATTCACCATGCAGCCATACTTTTCCTTACTTTTTTTTGCAACGGACTTGGAAGCTCAGGCCTGCAAGTCTTATACACACACTGAACCTGTAACTTTTTCATGTGGCTAATTAATACAAAATTCAGATTTTCTTTTTTAACTCTCTAAAGAGGTATCGCGCTAAAAAGAGTTTATGGAAGAGTTGAGAAATGACTCAACTCTCTTCTATATTTCCAAGCAGGCAGATAGAACTTCCTGTGTTTTTTCACCTTTTTTTCCACTCGTATCAAGAATATAAAGTTTGCACTTCACATCCTGCCTTTTCCCCTTTCATAGGCTCTCTTGGACACACCACGACAAGGCCTTGAAGAGCCACATCATGCACTGTCCCCTCACACCCACACCATGCACTGTCCCCTCACACCCACACCATTTCCTCAGAGAATCCCAGACTCTGCCAGATTCCAAGTTTTGCTATCAGTTTCACCCGCATCACTCAGGTGTCACTCAGGTGAGAGAGGAAACCTTAGTTTAGCTTCAAATGTAGCAGAGGTTCTGTTCTTACAGAAACAAAAAGCAAATCCCTCAGATATATACTATTCAGCTCTACTTACAGGAACACGTGAACATGCTTTGCCCATGAGGCCAAGTACCGACCACCCCAGATCCAGCCACAGCGTTTCGGGAGTTACACTGAACCCCCCCCCAAAATGCCTGAGGAGTAAAATCTCATCTTGTTATTGCCCTGAAATAAACTACTTAAGGTGATTATTTTGTCTGCTGACTGGCTAACAGCAATAATCACTTAATCTGCTTAACACCTGAGCTTTCACTTTAACAGCCCTTACAAATCTTGAAGAGCTAAAAAGGTTAAAACTAATCAGCACCCAGTTCTAATAAGAATAATTACTGTTTCCTACTCAAATGCATAACACCTTTTGCTTGTAGGAAAATGGTAGCTCAAAGGGGAAGAACTGCACGCCATGTCTTTTATTGTATTTTAAACAGTATCAGCCTTCCTAATGTGGAGGGCAGTGATAACATGGTGCTAGTTCCCTTTATTCATGCAGGCTGCTCTATAACACTACGAAAACCAGAAACAAATGGCACTGCTAGGTCATACAGCTAGAGCATGCAAGTTTATACTGCCTTCAAAGCTCTTCTTCACTGCAGCTACAAATCCAGTCATTTCACTCAACTCCGTTGGATTTAACCCAACTACAGTTGCAAGGGCTTCAGGCAGGCCCCAGCACGAGTGCCCCGACTGCTGCCTACTGCTTTCCATCCTCTTTAGCCCAACCATCGCTCTAAAAAGGGATGAGCCCTTCCCACCCACCAATATGCCATATGCATGTATGAGAACATCCACCATCTCTAAATGTCTTATTTTATCGTGCTCACAATCTAAACACATTTTTGTTGCTAAGAGACCATCCCCCTCAAAACAGCAGAAATTCAAGCACAGCCTTGACATGTCTGCTCAGCTGAAGTTAATAAATTCATTGCCACTGATTTACTGAGAACCAGTGCAAGATGTAGTGTATGCTGAGGTGGTGGGGAAGAATTTTTATTATAATTTGTTAACTGTTAAACTAAATGCCTTTTCCAGTCTTCTTCAAAAGTTTGGCCAAAAAGTTTGTGTTAATATGGCATTACATGCTTCCCAATTTCAGATCCAAAACACTAGACAACATTCTGAACAGTTAAGTGCCAAATTAAATCAGTCATCCCACCACAACCATTTATATTTGCACATTAAATCCCTGTAATTTGTGTACGCATGCACATAAGCTCACTAAAAACACACCTAGATACAGTCTTCTGTAAGAATCATCAGATCAGCAGTATTTTTGTGTACAAATTAAAATACCACCCCTTTCTCCCAAGCAAGGCAGAACACACAGTTAAATACACTTTTCAACACAAAGATATCAAGATGACTGACAGCTTTTCAAACACTTGATTCTCAATGCTTTATAAACTACATTAAAAATAAATGCGTGCATGTGCATGCAAATAGTTTGTTACCATACCTTGACCTAGATGTTTATCTCCTGCTCTGCGCTCTTCCAGCCTACCGTTGCCACTCCCAGTGTTTAGGGTGAGTTCTGAGAGATTTGTACTTATCTCTGCATCATCAAAATCCATATGGCTTGAAAAGGCATCACCAGTTAGGAGTGGGTCTATCACCAGTGGAGAGCAAGGTGGAGATGGAGAAGAGAGAGATGACCTTGGAGACAACGATGTCATGGATTTTGGAGTACCAGACAATGATCTCAGAGCCTGTATGCGATTGGTGGTATCTGCTTTGTGAGTTTTTGCTACTTCGTTTTCGTGAATAGTGGTGATACAGCCCGACGGTCTAAATCCAGTGGCTCCTTCTAAGAGCAAGTCAAGCTTGTTTTGATAGTCTGAGTCCAACTGCTCCAACTGCTCCAGGTGCTCATAGTAGAGATCAGTGAAACTGGCTGAAGTGGACGAGTCCTGGCTGGAGGTGGCAAGAGATCCTCTGCTAGATGCAAGAGAACCAGGGCTGCTGCTCGAGGAGAGGGAAAGCATGCTGGTGGAGAGACTGAAGGAAACAAGTCAGAAAACCATTATACTGTAACTCCTGGTTTCTCAGGGAAACACTGCAATGTCACCAAATCTCTAAGCCCACGTGGTATATTTTGTTTTGTT
The DNA here is from genome assembly GCF_964106895.1 of Numenius arquata. Taxonomy (NCBI): domain Eukaryota; kingdom Metazoa; phylum Chordata; class Aves; order Charadriiformes; family Scolopacidae; genus Numenius; species Numenius arquata. The sequence continues at coordinate 29,465,813 of NC_133586.1, forward strand.
AGCTCAGGCCATAGGCATTAGTCCCCACAACAATCCAGAACCATAGTCTACCCAGTGGAAAAGTTGGGTCACTTTTCAATAAAAATAATATAGTTCATGCGCATTTTTCTACTCACCGTATCAACCTCATAGGAGTCCTTGTTTAGCCAAAGCAACTCTAATGAATAGTTTCAAATCAATTAAAAGTAGTGACAACATTCTCCTCCCACATCTGTCTATAGCTCCTGTTAATCTCCAAAGCAGACCACAAAAACCAACAAGGCCCACACAAGAAGATGAAGTTATTGCAACCAACTGTCTGTCTGTATGGAAATTTTCTTCCGTTTGCCTCAATCCTGGACCCCCAGCCAAAAGGCAGTATCACAGCTGGCCCTCAGAGATCACAACAGCCAGCAGTTACCAGAAAACTGGCAGCATTTACCTACGTGAAAGACTGCTACGTGGAATCCAGGGCCAGGAGAGCAAGGGGAAGAGCTGGGACTGAGCTATGAAAGCAGTTCACACAAATTATTTATCCCTAGAGATCTAGTTTCAGAACATAACTGACAGCAAAATTAATTTTAAGCAGGTGCTGAATAGAAGTCTGTCCAGATGAGAAAGCCCAGACACCACAGCGCACTGCTTTCTGCTAAGAAGACCAAACAAATCCCCTAGTACTGGCTACAACAGATACCATCCCTACAAATTCCATTTAAACCAACACTCCTGCTCCAGATACTAAATAGCTTGCTCATTATTGACTGTTTAAAGACCCTTGACCCTCACTTCAGATATGGATTAGCTATTGAAAAATTTCTGCATATGTGTAAGTGGCTTAAGTTGCCCCACTGAAAAACAGTGAGGATGTTAATAAGCCTAATAATCCTTTATTTATTATTTATGGGGTAAAAGCTAGAAGCTGCATTCGTATAATTATGCCCATGACCTTATGCAAAAAAGGCAAGTATGCAGAATTTTGTATACTTTTGGCACAAAACGTCTTCTGCATTTGTATGACAGATGTGCACTGCATCACGTTTGTTCAAAAAAGTTTTTGAGTGAAACATAACTGAAACAATAAATGTTTTTGCATTTTGGCAGTATATGTAGATCTGGTGAGGACTAACGAATTTACAGGCTTTCAGTGTATTTCACTATCAAAAGGGAGGGGGATTTAATTAATCTTTTACCTATCAACAAACTGGGCTCAACTTCCTTTTATGCATACTTTTGAATGCCAGACATTTTGCATTATGGGGTTAATAACAAATGCTTATGATTATGAAGGAGCATGCCAAGAACACTGGGCACATAGTTAGGAAGAAATTAGTTTCACATGCTTCTTGGTCACCTCAAAAGATCCCTAATCAGCTAGATGAAATGAAAATATGATGCATTTCCACTGCATAAGAGCATCAGATAGCTATTCTCCATGGTGGCTTATTTACATGTCAGTCTTGCACTATGATTTCTTTCCAGTCTTTTCGGTGTCATCTTCACAAAATGAAACAGAATCCAAGTGGAGCAGAGGCTACAAACAGAGTAAATTCAATATACGCTGATAGAAAAAACCTCAACCAAACAAAAACCCCACTAAACTCTCTTCCTAATCAAAAAGATAAAAACATAGTTTTAGCTAATGATGATTTGGCCTTACTGCCTGCAGTCATGCATTTGCCTGGAAACAGTACTCCTGTGCTCTTCCAAAACTACAGCCTGAACAACCAGACCATATTACGACTGCAGAAACATTTCTATACACCATACGAACAACAACAGATTCAGGAAATCTCAATACATTGTCTACATCACAAGCAACAGCACACTTGGAATTAATTTAAAGAAATACTATCGTGACACTTATACAGTAACGTGTAGTTGCATTCCTAACATTCACTTCACGTGCTGTGTGACTGCTAAGCTGTCTATAACATACTTTACCAATACTTCAGTAATTCAAACATTAGTAAAAAAATCTCCGCTATCCTTAGTCCAAAATAGAAGAGATCGTGGAAACTCCTTCTGCTGTCAGACAGAGGCACCACCACAAGGTTGCACCACCACAAGGTTATTTACCCCAGTCTGAAGCACCTATCTAAACTGGGTGGGACATATAATCCTCGAGGCTTCTCTTTCCACTGACTACACTGGGGTCTCAGGTCACTACTATAACTGAAAGGCCTTTTAGACCCCTCAGCTGGGAGATGGAATTGGTAGCAGAGAAAGGCAGTTACACCGTGTGCAGTTAAAGCACCTACAGCTTGTGTAAAAGGTTACATACCTTTTCAGCTGAGTGTGCAACACTGCAACTAATCGTGTTGTTTCTTCCAGTTCTCGGACTAGCTGATTCCTTTTGCTATTCAACTTCAATCTAAGGGAAGACAGGAGAAAAAGACGAGCATTTAAAATGAAGAGTAAAGGAAAATTCTACTTTTTCTATGAAACCCTAAAAAAGTTAATAAAAATACATGGCATAATGTGGGACAGAATTTGGTCAAGATGCATAGGTGTTTAACAACTTCCAATACTCTTAAAATGTGGAACTCACTCCTGAAAACAGTCACAACAAGGAAAATAATTACAGCTGGTATATAAAAGTTAATGTTTCTAGGATCAGGCCTCAAAAAAAGCCCAGCATATTTTGCTTGCTATACATTATTGTGTTCTTACACTTACTGTGCTAATAAAAGTGTAAATGCCGTCATTTGCTCTCAGTAAGGCCCATGGATGACTAAGGTTTACATGATTTAGTTATTAACCATCTCATTATGGCTTTATATGAATTATGGACTTCAGCAACATCTCAGTTTTATTTCACACCTGAATTGGTTTGAGACACAAACACGTGCACTTGGGTGCTTATTCTCTAAATTAACAGGCATCCAGACAAGAAATTCTTCTCCAGAAACATGCTATTTCTTTGGCACACTAAAACAGGACCATAACCCTAAAAATCACAAACAAAAGTGTTCTTCTTATAGCAAGAGGAGAAACATTTGTCAAACCACAGGTATGTCAGGCTGGTAAAAGTCCTGCAGCTGAAACACCTGAGATGCATACAATTTTTCCAGGGTAATAAAGCCATGAAAAGACTATGTAGAAAATTGGTGTAGTCTGGACACAGAGCATGTATAAGAAATTAAAATGTAGAGCCACAGAGAGAGTGAATGCAACACGCCTATTCCATATATATTCAAGAGACTGCAGCTAAAATAACATTGCCATAGCCACCCACAGTAATACATCCAGATTGTAAAGCGCTTGTAGGCAATGCCTAATGCAGTATTCATCCTCACTGTACATTCCCATGAGACCTTCCCCTGCAACACAAGTAAAATTAGGGAGGCTAGCTGGCATTTTTTTCAGCTAGTTCAGATTCAGAGGATATTCCGTGCAATTCCCACAGCCCTGTCAAATACCAGTTCCTACAGGAATCATGTATAGGGATGCTCAGTACAAACACCAAATTTTAAAAAACTAAAACTCCATCTGTTGACATTTAGCAAGCTCCAGACTGCACAGCAACTGTAGAAGGTGCTGCGAGGAGCTGGCTGCATACAGAAACATTATAGTACACTAAACATTATACCATACTATTTTGAGCATTCCTTATATTCTCATAGAGGATCCATTTGTAGGAACAACAACCTTTTCCCACTTGGGGAGTAAAACTTGCAGGCAGTTTCTGTTGGGAGAGGATTTCACAAACCTTCTAAGGAGAAAGGGTCTCCTTGGAAATCCAAGGGCACACTGCTCCCAGCATTCAGCCAGGAGATGCTGTGCTTGCTCCCGATTACCTCTTGTCCAACAAGACGAGCTCTGTCCTATGCCCAGTACCTACCTCTCAGTTAGAGCTTTGCTCTGAGTGTCTCTAGCAGCCTGGAGGTCTTCCTCTAGACGCCTCCTCTCTGTCTCCAGTCTCTCCACCTCCCCTCGAGTCCATTTTCTGGGGCTAATAAATCGCATTTCTTTTAAGAGCTCCTCCTTCTCATTAATTAATATTAGACGATCCCGCTCAGAGTCCAGCACGCCAGGCCAGGCCTCGCTGTCAAGCTTCGCCAGTTGTATTTTCAGGTTTGCTATTCTGCAGCAAAAAGAAAGCAGTTATTCAGTGAGGAATGTCTGAGCTACTGCTCCACAGACACACGAAGGTGAACCACGACCAACCACATCTTCCGCTGCCCTGCAGAAGGCTCAGAGACAGCGACCCTCATCCTCACGCCTCCCTTCCCAGGGAAGTTGCTCACTCCAACTATCTTCCCATTCCCAATTTCCCAAGTACCTGGACTGCTCATCAGTTCGCTCCACAAATGATCAACTTTGCAGTGGAACATAGAGAGGGAAGCAAAAACCCAGCAGCAGGCCAGGATGCAGAACCAAGGGCAGTAACGTCAGTCTTCCCAAAGCTGACTCCTTTGGACTCATTGACCTACAACTTTCCATGACCTGTCAGGGTGATCATGGTCCTTTGGGGAGAAACAATAGTACAGCTAAAGCTGAATTAGAATTACCAAGAACTTGCACTTCTGGACCTTGCACAACCAAAAATGATTGAGTGGGGAGGGCAGAATGGGCTGGGGTGGAGAGATTACAAAATCTTAGAAGACAAGCCAGAAGAAAAAGTATCTAAGTGTCTTGCAATGTAAGGCAAGATATTTGCAAAAATAATTCACCTGACTGAAGACCAGAGAGCCAAGGCATACGTGTCCCTTCACGTGATTGACTCAGGTTAATCTCTCACTCAGGTTTAGTAAATGCAGAGAAATGGAAGTGAAATGCTGTACATGTAAAATGGAAGTTCAGTATTCATCTCCCTTTGAAAAGGGCTTTGTCATCCAGTGACAGAAATACTGGACTTAAATTTGAACAACAAATAGTTGCGGGTACTAATCTGCATTCATCTCTCTCTCGAATTTGGTTTATGCTACAGAAGCGCACAGGACGGTGCATACCTCCTCCAGCAAACCAGCACACAGGCAGGCACAGAGCAAACGGAATGCCAGCTAGCAAAATCAAAGCATGTGGAGTAAGTAATAAGATGCAGATCTGGGCAGCAGCAGCTACACGACTGCTGAATGGCCTTGAAGAATAAAGCTTTGTCTTCCAAGCTTCGGAGGCCAAGAGGAACTTGAGCCCCGAGAGAGCCTGTGAAGGATTAGGCTCACACAGACTGACCTGCCTCCTCCATCACAGGAGAGAGACGAGAGATCACCTTTCTGAAGAGAAGCCTCACTTTCTGTAAACCCATTTCCCACAGCAGGTTGCTTACTCTAATTAAAGTTCCATAACTGATAGATATGCAGCTCAACTATTTTTAGGTCTTCTTAGGAGCTTGTTTTTGAGTGCCTGATTAAGTGAAACACTGTGCTCCAACGAAGAATTAACAGTGGCATTAAATCATAATCCAAGAATTCCTCTGTGCATTTTGAAGGGATATGAGTTTAAGAGGATTGGTTGGCACTAATCTGATCACTTCTGGCATACATTTGCATGGATATGGCTTTTCCACTGGAATTTGTTCCCTATGCATTTCCGAGCCTAGCAGCTTTGTTTGTAAAACCTCAAGTTTTACCCTTTGTAAATGATCATTCTTTTTTCCCTTCTCAGTTACCGTATTCCATTTTTCCAATAAAACAGCATCATTACAAAAGAAACGCTTTGCAGACTGTCTGGCACTTGGCTGAAAACTCTGGCCCCTCAGCACTGACTGACTGAGTCTGAACCATATCCCTGCCGAGCCATGCTGGGTTTGCACAGCAAAGAAACCAGCAACGCTGGGCTCGGGTCACACAGTCTTTCTGAATGGCCACCAGCTTGCAAGACTGAACAACATACAGAACAGGAAGTTCAAGTTTCATTTAACTGTTTTCTTATCGCCTAGAACAGGTAGTTAGGTGATTTATTCATTGTCAGATCAAGCCTTCTTTTTTTTTTTACTGGAGAAAGCTGGTACTTATCTGTGATACAGGCATAACACGTAACATTTTTAGTCTCTTTGGAGATCGTTCAGAGCACACGCATCTCCACAGCACTGCACATTAAGATGTGCATCCACAACCAGTAATTAACAATTCTGTATCAGATCAGACTCTGTTCTTCAGAAAAAAGTTCAAAGTGGGAGGTGTGGTCTAAAAACTAACCAGTCAAATACCCACTATTGTTGCAATGCTGCTGACATGGAAATGTTCCATCTTAGGAGATTATAAAATATACTTTTAAAAGCCCAGAGTTACCACCAGTCACACAAAACCCAAGCCAAAAGTTTAACTGTTGAGGGAACTAAAACAGTGCACAGAGTGCAAGTGCTACACAACTGAGTTACTACGATATGTCTGAAATCGTACAACATAATTCAGCGGCATCTCTGATGACATTTAGGCTACAGGAGCTACCTCCTTGTTAAGATGTAGCACTGACATCTCTTTTGTCATGATACCCATTATCAGTTTCCAAACCAATTAAGCTAAAGGTTTGTCACTGTGGTTGCCCTCTGTTCTTTTTTGCAGTTTAACATTATCTGCTTTAGGCCTCTCGTCTCACCAAGTTGTGAAAGAAAAGGACTTAATGGTGGGTAAGGGAACATGCAGAATTGCACCCTGACAGTTCTGGCATAGGGACGGTCCACAGGATATTCACCTGCCTCTGTGGCTTCAGTCTGGTCCACAACAATACTATAAACAATGTCTGATACAGCCCATTTTCAAAGTCATCAGCCTTTAATAAATCTAGTAGTTCTAACCTAAATAATATGGGATCATCCTGATTTCAAGGCCTTACGTTTTATCTTTCCAGATAAGACAGATGTGTTTCCACCATTGGTTCCCTTCCTAATACGTGCATGGACAAAGTACTTGCTCTCCTATTGTGTTTTTGGAACATTTTAATATTGTGCTGTGGAGATAGGAAACACTTCTAACATCACAAGGAGGAATCTTCAGAGGAGCAGAAAGTTCCTTGTGAGTCACTGTATCCATAGTATTGTTCCAGCTTAAAACCAGTTAAAGTATTTGTTTCTACAGCTCCTACGCCAAAACCACAGTGTTCTGATAGCTGGAGAACTTTTCATTTTAGCATCAATTATTCATGCCTAATCAGACTCATCTTTCCTCACAGAATCATAGAATGGTTTGGGTTAGAAGGGACCTTAAAGATCATTCATCCCCCCTGCCCTGGGCAGGGACACCTCCAGATTGTTCAAAGCCCCATCCAGCCTGGCCTTGAACACCTCCCTGGATGGGGCAGCCACAGGTTCTCTGGGCAACCTGGGCCGGTGTCTCACCACCCTCACAGTAAAGAATTTCTTCCTAACAACTAATCTAAATCTCCCCTCTTTCAGTTTAAAACCATTACCCCATGTCCTATGGCTACAATCCCTGATCAAGAGTCCCTCTGAGAAAATCTATTATCAGACAGACATGAGGCAACAAACTTCTTTAACTGCAAGACAGTGTTGTATGCCCTTCATCATTACTTCAAATGAACTATTGTGCTGCCTTTATAAAGTTCTGTCTCATTTAAAGAGCTTATCAATTATCTTCTCGGGTTTGTCATTCTTCACTTGCTCCTCCTTGGAAAAGATACAGGCTAAAGTAAGAGCGCTCCACTTCAATCTGAAGATGTAAAGTCAATGTGAATTAAATTGTGATCTTAAATTCCAAAGCTTAAAAGTAAAAGGCAGCTTTAACATTGAAAAATTAACTACTGCATCTGAGGTGTTAATAATATTAATGTTGTTTTCAAGAGACACAGATTTGAATGTCAAGGTTCTGATAAAATTGCTCCACCTAGGAAGAAAAGTGTAAGCTCATGTCAAAAGGCAGCTGGGCACTCACAGTCTTTGACAACTGTGACAGATACAGATCAAATTGTATGCCACTGAGAAACATGGCCTATTGCCCACGCCAATATACTAAAATGAGAACATTATGAGTAACCTTAACCAGAGACTGGAGAAAAATCCTTCTCACATACATCGCAAGTACAGATTGTGCCATGCATCTGAAGTCCGTTTTTCTGGCATTGCAAAGTCCCTTTAGAGCAGTTAAAATTCATGGTTACATCGCTGAACAAGGACTAGCCCAGCCAAAGTCTAAATACTGCTTGTTGGTTTTTTGTTTAACTGGAGTATATATCCATAAAAATACAGGTACTTTCTAAGCAGTTGAGCTAGCTATTATCTACTAAAAAACTAAAGCCCAGAAAATTTTTGCCAAATTAGCTTGCTAAGTAGATATAAATTTTTAAACCTATTCTTTGTTCATCTCAGATCAGAGGGCAAGGGTGAATTCTTACATTCTTACAGATAAGCAGACGAGCCCTGAAACTGTAGTCATTGACCATATTTTGATAAGTTAGGTGTTAACACAATGTATGTTTCTCCTTATCTGACTTAAAGGCATGCATCCATTTCATTTTGAATCAGGTGAGGAGATGCCTTGCAGTACGGTCTCCTTATTAGGAATGGGGAAGCACTGGCAATAGGCAGCAAAACCACTTATGTCCCCACAGGTGTGGCCAGACTGAATTCTTCATGCATTACTCACTCCTTAGTAATTTCTAGGATGGTTATTTATTTCTTGAATGATAACGTTGGCCCAGAAAGGCTATTGCCTCACTGGCTCAAAAATTACCATGTTTCTTTAGCAGTAATGCTGGGTTTCAATCCGAGTGGCACCTTTGCTAGTGAAAGGTATCTTCAGAGTAAGCTGTGTGACAGCCAAAAGGTACAACAGTCCAAAGAATTACCTTCTCTTTGCTTCTTCATACTGAAGGCGTAATCTCACTTTCTCAGCCAACTGGTTATTGCTGCTGGTAATAAACTGAGACACAAAACATAAAATCAGCAACTTAGTAACTGCTCCTCTTTTGATATTCCCTATTGAAATTAATGCTGTTACAAGTCACACTTGTTCTTGTCAAACTCATTTACTAGTTGAACCAATCATGGAAAAGGAAAATATTGCCTTTGATTACATTTTTCATGATTGCTTCAAATACTTAAAACCCCTGTTTGCAGTCTTTAAGTGCTGCGTTGCATTTTGCTTTTGATGACATCTTGCTGTGGTTGTAAAGTCTTAAAAGACAAGGGACATTCCACCGTGGCCAGACCTGCAGATCTTTAGTCACACATGTGGCCCTGACTGAAGGTGGCTGCAAACACTTAAGTAAGGGTTCACAGGAGAGGCTTCTGTGATGTCCTGAGGGATCCACAATGTACCTGCAGCGCTGATCGGGTCCTTGCTGAGGCTGGCACCAACCTGACAGCTACGATCCTGTGGCATGAGTGGGACCGAAGGTTTATGAGTACTACACGTTTGATGGCATCAAAATATCTTCACATATGCGATTCATTCTCACTTGCAACATGCGAAAAGCCAAATGCACTCTTAAGGGAAGAGTCCTCACTAGAGCTTAGCCCATATGTAGCTGCTGAATGTCTCTTGTTTAGTAGCACATCACTGCTATAAAGAGCTAAGGGAATATTTGTATCACAAGAAGCTACACCTACAGGCAAATTAAAACTTACTTCTTTTTTATTCCCACCTGGGTTGTTCTAATAGAGACAGTGTGGGGAAACAGCAGGTTGCCTTTAGAGATACATTAGCATTGCACACGAAAATGAAGGTGACGCTGAAGTTTAAACCAGGAGAAGGTATCGCTTCACAGATAACTGCCCATGCCTGGAAACTCGTACTAAGGCAGTACTACACACAGTTTGTAGGAATGTCTCCACATGCACTGAGCTTCTCACGCATTACTCACATTTCCTGAAACATCCGTCTGGGAGCTGACGTCCAGGTACTGCCGGGGTAACAGAGGGCTGGAGCTTTCCCTGGACACGCTGCTGGCCCACAGGTCTGACTGGGATCCTCTGTCGTTCACAAAGCTGTCTTTTAACCTGGCTAAGCTCTAAAACCATAAAAAGTCATGAGGTAAGCTCACTTCTGCTCAAAGTACCTCAGCAGCCACATACCTTCATCCCCAACTATGTGATCAAGATCTGAGCATGTTGACTGTGTGTGCTTAGACCCCACAAACGCAAGGCGAGGCACGGCTGGACGGCAGCCCACAGGCATTAGCCCAGTGCCTTGCCCAGACAGACAGGCTCTCAGCCAGAGACGGCAGACCAAGGGGGCCACAGGGTTTTCATGGCTTCTCCCAATCTGCTCTTTGACAGCACTACAGTCACACTGGCTCATCCTTGACCAATAAACCCTGAGACAAACATTCAAGCAAGTGTTTACTACTGTCAGTTGCTATATTTTATACTTCTTATTTCCAGGATCTGGAGAACAAAAAGGCTGCAGTCCTTTACAGTCATAATACAGAATTAGCGTGTTAATAAAAATCTCAATTACATATCTGAAATACAAATTACTTAAATTTCTTCTCAGAAATTCAATCTGATAACAATGGCAACACAAAATACTACAAAGTCATCCTGTTTCAATACCTGAATGAGGTCCTGTTTTTCCTTCTCCCCTGATGTGATGGCCTTCTTGAGAGCTTTCATTTCACTTAAAATGGCTTGTGCCTCATCAAGTTTGTAGCCACCTTGAGTATCAGACATTTTCATGTCAATTCTGCATGGAAATTTGAAAAAAAAATTACAGTAAGCTAACACTTTATAAAGTCCAATTAATTTAATCATCCTAGATGCATGCATCTCAACATTAAGTTTTAAGAAAAACACACTGTGAAGGATAACAAAGACAACAGAATGAAGAAAGAACCCCACTCATCACCGCTTAACTTACTCCACTTAAAAGTACACTAAGCTTCAGAACTCTGATGTTAGTCACATCATCTCTTTGACTCCTTGGGGAGGACAAAGATGTACACCAAAGCCCCCAAACAGCATGTTTGGGCAGATTGCTGCTAGTTACCTTGCTTGTAACCCAGAGAGGATCAACTTAGATGTTCATGAGAATTACCTTATTTTCAGTCATGATTTCAAAAACCAGGCACAGACCTCACTGCACGGATGTATTTGCTTGCACAACCTAATTACATGCTGCCTCGTCTCAAAGGAGTTCTACCACAGCTGACATTCATAATAAATAAGATATTAACCAGTGACATTACTTAGAACATGCCAGATGTCTATTCATACAAAGGTAAGTACCTGAAACTTTTCATCCCCTTTCACTCCACCCCAAATTTTTCCTCAGTGCCCTAAAACAATAGCTGTTATAGATAAGACAACAGGCTGAACTGTGTCACCTGTATTGAATAAAACAGAATATCTTTTAACTGGCAAGATTCTGGTTCAAAATCTTTTTGCCATGAAGTCAGTTCTGATATGGTCAATCACACACAGGCATTGATTTGAGAGAACTACCCCCATGGCTATGTACTGCTTTCAAGTTGCATATGCCTAAAGATATCATCAGCAACATATTTCAGCTTACGCTATTTAGGCAGCTATTTATAAATGTAGAGGGGGATGCATTACAAGCCAGAGCTAGTTCTTCACCGAAAATAAGATCTTGAGAACAAACTTACTTCTTCAGTGTCTGAAATCCATGCTCTTTGTACTGGAGCTCTTGCTTCATATGAGCTACTTCTCTCTTGAGTTTATTAACCTGTAACAAGGTGTCATATTTTTAGAATGATACTTTATATGAATATTTAGGTAATACAGCACTACCTGTTCAATTCAAAACATATTCAGTGCAGAGAATACTCTAAACAAAGTTTCCAGATAATCAGTTCATCTCAACAGCAGCTAACAGCCCTGACTGCATCCTCATCAGGACACTATCACTGGCTAAGGATTTATCCAGTACCCTGATGCTACACCACTTAATAAGGGGCTCAAGGGAAGTTCCAACCTCATAAGCAGAAAAGCTGAGAAAAACTCAAAAGAGATAGGAATGAAACGCACATCGATTTTACTCAGTAATATTTAAAACCTTCCCAGTCATTAAAAAAAAACCATTAATCATCAGGACAGAAGCTACACTGCAGCGACAGAAGCCATCCTCCAAGATACCAAACTAAAAGGCCCCGCTGCATGAGTAACACAGCAGGATGATAATACACATTGTAAATCCACTGACCCTACAGCTCGCTGTTTTATATTCCTCCACAGAGGCCAGACTGACCTACTTTACTTTAGTCCTTTCTTCTTCCCAACCAGAGCTCTGCGTGGGAGCGCGCGCTGCCGCTGCTAACAACCCGCACTAAGCCCAGGACAAAACAGCTGCCGGTCCCTGGAGAGAGCTCCCAGCTCCCCAGTGTTGCAGCACACCGAGGAGCCAGCACGTCCCTCAGAACCCCACAGCGCAGCTGCACCGCAGTGTGCGCTGCCAGCTTCCAAGGGAGTCTAAAGTCTAAAGCAAAAAAAAGTGTTTCAAACTCTTAAGAAGGCAACGTTTGAGAGTTCTGATAAATTATCTCCTAGATTAAGAATGGCAACATTAGCTCTTTCAACTCCTTTGGTATCTCCTTTTAGTATTTGCCACGAGGTTTGGAAATATCAGAAGATTACTCGTGGCAAGAAAAGGTCCATTCGTACTACTTACCCTGGATTTTGTAGTAGCAATCTCCGCTTTGAGGATCTCTGGGTCATACTTGGAACTCGATGATGAGCCAGAGAGCACTAGAACAAACACAACACTCAGTTCAGCAGCTCTGCCTTCCTCCCTACTCTTCTACCAGCTCCGTAACAAATCAAGACCTCCCATGGCTCCTGCACACCCAGATCTCCACACATCGCTGGTGTAGGCCCTCTACCCATTTCCCAGATCTCTTCTCACCCCTCAAAGGCAGGGAAAGGCAATAGCGCAGCCAAGTATTCCACAAGAAGTGTATACCAAAGAGACCAGACCATGCTCTGCATCTCCAAAGTCTTGATTTGTTCCAGGTTAACACACTTAACTCAGACTCCCAAACACGTTCACTCCATTCAACAGTGTGGCTCCCTGCATTTCCAAAGGCGTTTAACAGAACTGAAGGGACAGGTACTGCATAAAGGATTATTTTAAATTTTTTTTTTTAGACTTTCTCATTGAGTAAGCAACCCACTGAATGTTTGGAAACAAAGAAAAGCAAGGAATGAGAAGAAACTGAAAAATGCGATGCAAGCCTTCTCACAGCCTTAAGGACATGACCAATCATACAACGTGTCACACCACATTAAATCAATGTCCCATTAAGAGCAGATTTCTCTTCTTAGCAGTGGTTAAAACCCTTCTGCTTCAGAAGGTACAGAAGCTCCCCAATGTGCAATGCTGCTAGAGGTAGCTGTAGACAAGGGAGATATTTTGATCCTTGGCAGCTATCAGTTTATGCCCTATAAAACATGGGAAAGCATTTCTAGTTCTTCTGTTTGGGTGTATTTTTAAAGACAGATCACATCACGCCAATGTAATTCATGTTCAGAGTCTTCTTAGTGTACTGCTCTAGTATACCAGTACGAAGGTAGAGAGCTCTTACAAAAAGATGAAAAATTGTACTTCAGAGATGATGGACGGGACCTTAGTCAAGTAAGAATCCTTCAGTTGACAGAAAACTACTTAAATACTTTTTAACATCAGGCACAGGATTATCCAGTGGAGTTCACCACCATAAGACATAGCAAGAGTGAAGCTGGGGCAGGTCAGTCCATTGATGTGGCTGGAAAGAACATAAAAAGTCTGCAATACTAAGGATTATAAAAAAATTCTGGAAGACTTGCATGAAATAAACCCTCCTCTGGACGTTTTCTAGCTCCTAACTAGAAACAATAAGGAAGAAATTTGGCCTTCTGTAAACATTTCTGCACCAACTCTTGAAGCAACAGGTATTGATGTTTCCTGTGTGACAAAGAATATGGGGCGCAAAACAATGTTCTTCATATGCAGAGAGATAATCCACCAATGTTAGCTTTTACATGGCATAAACCACAGACCCTTAGATCCCCAAGACAGTCACCCAACTACCCAGGAAGTTAAACTCCAATAGGGCCTGGGAATGCTACCTAGGATGAGCCTTCTTGCCTTGTTTCTATACTTTGGACAGGGCAATCAAGGGAAATACTTCATTTTTTCACATTGAGCCAACCACCTCATTTTTTCACATCTGTTGAAGCCCATGCTGAAAATCTGCACTCCGACTCCAGTGGCCCAGCCAACCGCAATAGTGTTAACAATTACCATTCATCAAACAGGCACCAGGCAGCTATTGCTTTTGAGACAAACTGAGCAAACGTGGAGAGTGACACGGCATAACACATCTCAGTGCTCTATCAGAGGACCAGCTTCAAGCACTCTACTGTCCTAGTGGGTTCATGACCAAGAAAGTCATGGGATAAGAGTCGACTAACTACTCACAGCTGGTCTGAGAGCCCAGTTTGTGCTCCCAAACATCATGCAGCTGCCGATACTCTTGCTGGGCCAATTCAAGCCTCTGCTGTTTCACTTGATAGATCTCCTTCTGTGCAGCAATTGCCTCCTGGGCCAGGACAAGATAGTCTTTCAGCATATGCTCCTGCTCCCGCCGCCACTGCACACGAGGGTCTTCTATCTGTGTAGTTTCTTGGAGAGAAAACAGAAGGGGGCAAGATCAATGGGAAGCAGTTGTACTTTTGTACAATTGTACTGCTGCCTGGAGATGCTCCACCATTTATAGCAATATTTTAAAATAGCCCTTTGCCCCATAAGGAAGGGGAATAATGACGTTTTCCTTTTTTCTTAGGAGATCACCAGTGATCCATGATGAACTCCAATGAGTTCTGCCATGCTGAATAGAACAATTCATGACAAAATCATCATACAACTCTCCCAACTCCTCTGCTACTGAGGCCAACCTGGCTCTGCCTCTTAAAACTTCCACACAAGCATATGCACACACAAGCTCTAAGATACTGACACTGACTGTTAGACTTATCTTTACTGTTACTGCTTTATAACATTACTAATAAAATACTTTACTACTTCACTGATAAAAAACTTTCAGAAAACATCATTGCCAGATTACTGCATTATACCACATCTGACAACATGAAAGCAATTACAGCTCTGCCCGTCCTCTTCAGCTGCCAAGTGGCTTTTATCAAAAAGGGGAAAGAAAACCTTCTCACTCAGATTCCATAGGTAAGTAAAAATAAAGACTCATTAAATCACAGAATGCATTCATGAAAGCATCTCAAATGACATTATATAAACAGCACCTCAAAAGGGGAGTAACCATTTCCTTACTAAAAGTAGGCACAGCAGTAAATCACTGCAGAATACAGGAGGCGGAGTTTAAGAAAAATATTTTTTGGTAACATAGGCAACACAGTCATGAACAGCTACACCATTTCCATCTCTGTTACCCCAACACAACCGATACATTGCTTTTCAGGTTTCTAATAATGAAAAACGCATAAGGTCACAGACACACAGCCAGTCCTAATACTAATTAGGCAAATTTATTGTCAGTATTTGTCTTGGTTTTGTGAAGAAGTGTCCAAAATATTTTTCATTTCTCTTTCAAGGCTATTTTATGTTCTTGCGTGGAACAGGTTCCAATATTCAGTTGACTAAGTGCCCTAAACTGTCTCAACTACTGTGCTTGAATAAGGATGTCTAGTTACCACATAATGAATAATTAATAAAAAGGAGCTGCTTGAAACTAGCAGTAGGAATCTAATCTGCATATCTTAAGAGCCTCTTTAAATATGTAGTAAAAGCTGCCATGGTGGAAGGTATGAGCAGCTCTTAAGTGAGTTGGGCATAAGACTAACACTACAATACACAGGATTTAGGGAAGAGAACAGTTTGACAACAATCCTAAAATCAGAACTAGAAATAAAGGTTTTTAACCAAGGGATGGACACTCGACCATTTTCAGAAGCCGTCCATAACCATGCTGAGGAGAAAATTACAGGATACTCCAGAAATAACTTGTTTTAACAGGATCTCAAGACCCAAAAGAGCACAAGGCATTTCAAGTTACATAGCAAAACAGATGACTAAAAAAAAAAAAAACAACTCTTAACGTACTAACAGTATAGTTGGTAGAGGCATTTCAACAAAAAGGCCTTTATAGGTCCTGCTAGCACAAGCAACATTTCAGCTGATGTAATACTAAAGCTAAGCCCGGACCTAAAAACTGCCCCAAGATAACCTCATAGAAAAAGCAGCTACTTGTGCCAGCTGTAGGTGCTGGTACCCTCCCAGACAGAACTGTAGTCTCTCTTAGAGGGAGCAAAAGAAAAGTAGGAAGACACAGCAGTGATCAACTGTAAGAGTGTGAAAACCCCAGGCTCCCATCTCTATTCTTGGCCCCAAATCCATTTTCCCAATAACCATTACCCACACCCAGAAAGAATAACTCCTTTTACTCCATCACTGAGCCAGAAGGGGAAACTCTGCTGCTGGCTCCCCAGAGAGATGCTCCCACTTTCTCAGACACGCAGCTTCCCCAGGCCAGACTGCACAAACAGGCACCAGCAACCATGACTCAGGACTCTTAATTTCAAACTTAATTAGTATGTTGGCAACGTACCCATGACTCTTGAAGTCTAATTCAGGACACTGGGTCATAAGTCTACCTGTACCTATGGCTTCTTCAAGCTTGGTTATTTCCAGTTTTCCCTTACACTGGCAGCACATTCTTCCCACAATGGCAAGAAGGGCAGTGGAAGCTGCTGCAGGGAAATCCCCCCATTACAAGCATTCGCGAAGAAGTCTGTAAAAATGTACAATCCTGAACACCTCCGTTAGGTGGTGAAACAGTGACGCTGCCCCAAGCACATACACCACCCAACAGAGTGAGTGCCTGGATGCCATCTCACGGAGGGGATGGACAATGTGCTTATGTACTGAAACTGCCTTGTTCCCATTTTTCTAAACATTCACCTCAACATTTTCAGTAATCACAGCACTAACTGCATCCCCTTGACTGCAGCTTTGATTTTCAAACATGCAATAACAATCTATGAAAATGCTGGCCAAGGGCTCTCGATCTGCCCTGGCTACTAAGAATTGCAAAACACATTCAAAAGTTAGATGAAAGGACTACAGAAATGCAGGCTATTACACCATTTGTTGTCTTGTGAGTTTTTAAATTAAAGTTGAGCTTGTCATAAATAAATCTGATTGTTTCATGTTTGAAGAATGCAGTCTTACTATGCTTGCATCAGCATCTGGCAAGAAAATCATAATTTCTTTGTGCAAATCAAATTCCAGAGAAGTTCTCCCAGAGAAAGACACTCAGGGATGTACATTAATACTGTATTAGGAATATTCTGGGTACTCAACTCGATTTAATTGTATTTATTTTGCCTCAGAGAGGTGGTTAGAAGTGTTCTCCATCTTACTTTTTTTAATGGCTCCTGGCTTTAGATTTAATTTGGGTCTGTCCTCAGGCTCGTTTCTGGTAATTAGTCTCACATACTTCAAGTGTGCAGCAAGAACCAACATGCCTCCATTCCCTTCACATCCTCTGATGACGGTTCCTTCCCACACAGGGAATCTGCAAGACCTTGGAGACAAAGAAGGTTTTGGACACTCTCCAGAGGATACTTCAACATCAGCCACAAAGATGAGCCTCTTGATTAGCTGAAGGTAAGTGGATATGGTTTGCTTTATCATGATTTGGATTAGAGCTGGCATAAGAAATAGGGTCATGATTTTGTTTCTCTTCTTTTTAACCTTTTAATTGAAATTCTAGGTCAAGTCTTGTAGCCTGTGGCATCCCACAGAAGTGAAACTTTTTAACAGCCACTGCTATTAAGCAGATACCAGCATGGTTTGAAGCCTTCTCTGGACGCCCTGGAAGGCTGTGGTGCTTTTGCGTGGCACAGACCAGGGGTAACTGCCCCAGACCACACAGAGCTCAGAGCTGCAACTAGATCTTCGTGCATTCACCCTGGGGCCAACTCAAATATACAACAGAGATCATGTTTGTTTTGTCCCACCTACATGCTGCAGTATCTGCTAGCTGAAATGCTCAGGAGGTCCAACAAGCTTCTGTGTCCCACAGCAGGCTTCAGATCAAGGAGGGGGGGTTTCTGCATCTGAACTGTGTCCCCCCAGGACCACAGCTAGCCACCCTTGTCCAGGGAAATGTCAGGGGAGCAAGTTGATATCCCACATTTGGCTAGGTTGGGCCACAGTGACATCTAGCACTCAGCTTGCTCCAGCGTGGATAGGAGAGAAAGACAAATAAGATAAAAACATATTCTCAATCTGAAGAGAAAGTTCAGAGGGGACAAGGAAGAGATTCTTGAATACATCTTCTCATTTTATTTGAGTCAAGTTTATCCTGTGGTCAAATGTGACCCTGATGTTGCTCCCTTCGAAAGGTGGGCTGAATATCATTTCTTTTGGGGACGATGTCAGCTCCCACAACACCAGCAAAAGCTTACATCTACAGCAACAGTCCATGACACTGCCTGATAAACCAGAGGAGGGAACTGATCCAAAGGAAAAATCACCAGGCCCCACAGATGTTTCACTGGGAACAAACAGCTTCCCTAAAAGGCTTCTACAGGTAAAACTGAATTGGCAGGAACTTCTGAATCCAACACTGCTGCCTAACACAGCAAAGCCCTTCAGAGTCACTGGACGGTAGCAGGCCCCTGGCTGCTCCTGGCCTGGAGCACCCTGGTGCCTCCCACATCCCAGCACCTGACACAGTAAGCCTCCAAGCACCAGAGAACGGAAGAGAAGTCCAACCATATTCTTGACTCCTCTGGAGAGCTTGCCCAGGCTCTTCTCTCTTCCTGCTTGCACAGAGTCATGAAAACATTAAACCATTCAGAAGTCTTAACTTCTGAAGTTAAGAGAAGCCTTAACAAGACTTGTAAACTCAGCTCTTACTCCTTTGGTAAGCATGGTCAGTTCAGGAATAACCCAGATCCAAGTTAGAGACTGGAAAAAGCATAAGATTCAGACTGTCTTTAAAAAGCAACCCCATCATTAACTCTCCAGAGTGCTTTCTTGTGGAAGTGCAATGGACACAAGACATGGTCTAACAGACCTATAGGAGACCCCAGATTGTGTCTTGCCATTTAGCACCTTCTCAAGCAGATCTCCTTTCTGTGAGATCCTGTAGGCTTGTATACCCTTTCTTCCCCACTATCCTTTCCTGTAAAAGGAAAAATCAACATCCCCTGCCTCACAGAAAAATAATTAGGATAAAGCCATTTAAAGATATGTAAATACTGTGATATTGGGATGACATAAGCTTTAAATAAAAATATTTGTCACCCTCACATCTGGAGACATATGATCTTTGTGTTGCAGAGGGCACTTAGTGCTTTAATAGGCTTTTTTCATTCTGCATTTTTAATACCCAAGAGAAGCTGCTAAAACCTGGAAGGCGCAGTTTCAGGCCAGATAAAAATGGGGCTTTTCTGAAAAAAGGGAAGGCTGTGAAGATAGCCAAGAAAAAAAAAAAACACACTCAAAACAACAAAAAAACCACTAAACAAGAGGCTTCCACATTTTTATTTAAAAAAAAAAAAAAGATCATGTAATTTGCTGAAAAAAATTGCTGAAGTTCCCAGTTGAAGTTCTAGAAGCAGATTTAAAAAAAAAAAATCCCCAAAACAAAACCAAACCCAACAGCTTCAAGGCATTTTTGTCTTTTAAAAGCTTTTCTCTTTGCATGAGTTACAAGCACCTCCAAAAGGGCCTGGGCATGGTTCTGCTGTGAACTTCTGGACTGCAATTGGAGCTGTTCTGTAAAGAGAATCAGAGTCACTGATTTATTTTGTTTATAACTTTTTTTTTTTTAGGGGACTTGTTCTAGCACAACCCAATACACATTTCCCAACAATGTCTGTAACGATACATCAAGTTCTGTACTTTTTTTTTATAATTCAAATGAGCTTATAAAGGTTAACACTTCTGGTCTATCAAGCAATCTAACAAAGGCAGTAAGCAGTGGCTTAGTTTGAGGATACAGAATAAAAATGCCACAAGTCTGAAGTTAACTCTTTTCCCACTTGCACAGTTCTCAGGATATCCCAAGCCTACTTGAGAGCTTCCTCTCCAGCAAAGGCAGCGCAAACTCCTGCAGCACAGGGAGCTCACGCAGTCGTTCTGTTGATCCCTGCCAGGGGAATCAACACAAGACCTTTGCACTCTTTCCAATGGTCCTGCCACAAGGACACATTCCAGGCTAAGAACAAACTCCAGATTGTTGCTACCTGGTCAGACTCCTCAGCAGAGCCAGATCTTACAGAGGTGTGTCCACGCTGTTAGCTTGAATGTGACTGCTGATTTGAAGGCTGCAAACCAAAACATCTCAAATTCTGGTTTTTGAGAGGGAAGTAACTTGTACGATGGAGGACGACAGGATTTGATTTCACGAGCTGCAGATCTCACCTACTCTAAAACATGCTGTTACCAATTTTGTGGTTTTGTGTTCAGTATATTTTAACACAGGCACAACACAATCACTCTGCAAAAATACAATAACATGTCACTTACTGGTGTTGTGGTCTATGTAATAAACTCCAACCTGAGGGTCATAAGCTTCTTCCCATCCTAATGGCAATTCATCACTAATGCAGTCTGCAAAGGTTAGTGGTTTAGTATACCTGAAATGCAAAATAATATTTAGGATGAATAAAAGAACACTCCCACATGTCTATTCCAAACAACTGACCAGAAAATAAGTACCACAAGGGCTTCAGCATAGAAAACAAAGAAAGTTGAAAACTATTTTAAAGCTTTTGTTCACATCAAATAATACTCCACAAACTCTTCCCTTTCTTCATCTGAAATTACAGTAAGATGAATTCATTCTGACAGAGCTCCCTAGCTTTGCCTGGCTCCACATGTGCTCGCTCCACAAAGGAACATTAAGAACTTCCCTAGAAACAATCCTCATCTCTCGAGTGAAAGAACAAGACTGTTTGTAGGCAAGTTCTGTATCAAAAATATGTAGACAAGAAGGAGCAGGATGAGAAATACAATTTGCATAGCATGAATAATTAAGACTGCACAATCAATAGTGAGTCCTGAGGACTGTGGGACCACTTGTCATGCAACTCCACTCATTTGCATTGCAATATGTTCTGTTTCATTAATGACAAACTGGATTAGTTTCTCAGTATCGTGAAAATGTGTAACCCACTCTAAATGGGGAAGTATTTCGGAAATACTGCTCTGATGATTTTTTTCTATTTCTCACATCCAGCAACAGTCTGAAGGCTTGTATGGCTACAAACAAAGCTTAGAGCACCCACTCCTTGGGTGACCCCACAGATTTTACTTAGCAAAACCATGCCCCTTTCCCCTTTTGACTCTGAGCTAACAAGGTTCACCTTGCATCAAGAAAACTACTAGCCAAACATTATCACTGCAGGGAGGCACAAGCCAGAAAGAATTGAGCTTGCAGGTATCTCACATACCCAGCTGCCACAAGCACAATATGCCACAGGCCCATAGATCCATCACACAACCCCAACGTGGCCTATCTGGAGGGCCAGGACTTGGTGTCGGGGCCCATGAGCCAGACTTATCAGAAGAGCCCTTTGGGCAGAAAGCACAGGACACCATAAAACACCACAGCCCCTCTCTAGCAGTTACACTGCACTTACTAAGAGCAAATGGGTCAAAGAACATCCACGGAACTGTACTCAACTCTGCCACATACAAGCACAGGAAGGTAAGGTGGCTAAGAAAGCAAGTTTCCAACCCACTGCAAGAGACTCAACAGGTTTGCAGGAAGTCTTTCATATCCAGAGGTAGTTCAGCAGGGCTGGTGGTTAGATTAAGAGTTTTATTAAGGTTTGAGCACATCTGAGCATCATCAACTCATCATCATCCACTTCATCTGGAGGCACCAAGCAACCAACTGATAGCCTCATATTAACATCTTACTGTCACTCACTAGCGTAAAGGGGAATTTTAGGAAAAAAGCCTCCAACCATAAGAGGTTCAAAATAAAATAAAATCAACATTTAATGACTAACATAATTCCTCCCAAAACATGACCTAGAAGTCCGGTACAAGTTAAGAATGAGGTGGGAACATTTCTGTAAAAGCTATGTAAGCTTACCTGCTCCTGCATTTCACTTTCAACATATTGCCTTTGCCATCTGAAGCAGTGCTTGAATCACTATTTTCTCAGAAAATTTCAATTTACTTTAAAGCTCTGCAGTGCAAAAAAAAACCAAACCAAAAAACAAACAAACCCTTGGAGCTTCACAACATAGAACTGTGAAACTTTAAGAAAGTTTCACTGAGAGGTTTACTTTTACTGTTCTTAATCTAGACTGTGTACCAAAAGCACGTTTGTATAGAAAATAGAGACTACCTGAAAGTAAAACAGAATCTCAATACTTTTGATTGCTATCCCTTGTTTTTCCCTGCGGATCAAGCTGTTTCCTCAGCCCAAGAGTACCCAGTACGTGCTGCTCTGAGTTGATCAACTCAAAGATGCACAAGGGTAAAAATGCAGAGCAAGGTTAGATACAAGCAACTCCCTGGAGATAACACAGATGAAAGTGCTGTTGTGAACGTGTCGGCAATTTTAACTGTAACACTAGGGTTAGCACTTTCACCTCTCTGAATGCTGAACTGCTAACATTAAAATACATTAAATATTAAAAGCAAGTAGATGACATGGCAGGTAAGTGGGGAACACAGCTTGCCCTGCACGGCCACAGCTGAGCCCCCCTGGGCAAAGCAGGGTGCTTAGCAGTCTCCTGAGGGTGCCCTCTCCTTCAAACCTACCAAAACAAATGCAGAAAAGCCTCAGTCTCTCCAGGATGGTCATGCATTTGCAAAAAAAACCAAAAAGAATCCAACTTCTCCCTCCCCCCAAAAAAAAATCCCAAAAGACACCTATAAGAACAGGTCTCCGCTTATTTTCTTGTGAGTTAAGAATCAAGCTGATTTTTAAATGCTGTCTAGAGGCTGGTCTAAAATTTGCACACATCAGGAGAACCAGCTTGATGATACTTCAACGTAACCGCTGAGGACTTGTGTTGTAGTAATTATTTGATTGCCCTGATAAGCATGGCATTGTTCTTCCATGGCCAAGTATTTAAAAAAAAAAAAAAAAGCAGCGAAAAATTCTTGCCTGCAGTCCATGATAAAGCCTAAATTTAATGCTTATTAGATGCTATTTGGAACAAGGAAAAGGAGGAAAAGTTAGTATTTATTTATTTGTAAAAATATATTTAAAGTTAGCAGGAACAGAATGTGACATCTAGGCCACGCAAAATCCAAGTGGTCATTTCCAGTGCATCATCTGATTAGTAACACTCAAAATACTGCTGTGAATTGGTTTTGTGATTGCTGTTTTGCTACTTGTATGGAGAGCTTTGTCAAAAGAGGTGTCATTTCATCCTGGGTTTGCACAGTCTCTAACCTTGTACGCCCATCTCCATTCAGCTCTATGGATTGATTAAACCAGAAACCATGCATTTCCCACGTCCCAGCTACAGTGCTCAACATCTTTGGTGAGTGATCCAAGCAAACATCCCTCAACACAGGGCAGTAATTAAACCTATACTTAAAGTATATTAGGTGAGGGTGTGCTACAAGCATAAAACATACAAATTAAGCTACTGAGGTATCACACACTGCACAGAGCTTTCTCCTCGAGAATCACATTTAAGATTAAAATCAAACTTTTTTTTAAACAAAAAGATAGCGCTGAGCTGCACTATCAGTCCCAAGACTTGTGACTACTTTCATCAGGGAACGGCGCTGTAGTGCCAACTTCGGTGCTCCAAAGTTTAATACCAAACGCATAAAGCTTCTGTTCAGCTTTTGTTCAGTCCTATTTTGCTAGAAGCAGCTGAATTCCTTCTAGATGTGCTCAGGAGCTGTCAAACTTGATAAGAAGCCAGGACCAAGCAACTGAAGGATGCTTATTCCTGTTTTCCATACAAAGTGTAATCCACGAACTACATCCACTCAGTTCTTTGTGTTGGAGTTTTGAAAAAAAGGGGAGAAAAAGCAAGGCAGGATCAGTCTGCTATAGCAGTGACACAAGCCAGCTGGAGACTTGCCAGTTACTAGGGCTCAAAAATAGACAATAATTTCACCTTTGAGATTCAGATTTTCAGCATCTCTCACAAGAAGCGCCCACCACCAAGCACAGACCAGTGCTGTCCTCCCCGGCTGACCGCAAGCTTGTGATTATCCCATTTGTGCAGAGGAGTATGTATTCATTAAAGGAGAAATCTGTCATTCAAGTAGCAAACAGAAGAGTAATTAGTTACAAAATCAAGAGAGTAATTCCATTTATTACAGACAACATATGTCATATAGCTATTTCCCCAAATAACTGCAGCTTCATAATCAAGTTACTTACTCTAACTCCTTTCCTTTGCTGTTGTGGGAAAAAACGGCACAAATCAAAGCAGCAATGCTGCAGTCTCAGATAAAAGATAAGCAATATGAGCCAGACTATGAATAAAGCATGAAAAGAAAAAGGAGATTACTTCCTTGTTTTAAGATATGATTTTAAGGATTGTTTTGAAGACAGAAATAAACCAATTTTCCAGAAGGGGTCCAAAATCAAGCACCTCCCTAAACACACTCACAATGTAGCACAACAGATTAAACAAGCAAAAGGTAAAGTCTTTCTCACAGCAAGACATGATTCAGTTAGTGTATTATTTCTGCATAAAACAGGATTGTTTCTGCATTTGGAAGTTAGAGCTAGGGCACATCTACAGAACTATTTCTTTTGAAACATCTCCTTTGCAATTCACAAAGCTTCCTAGGAGCCTTGGAAAAAATCTCATCAACTCAGTCAAACCCCATTACCATATAATAGGCCCTCTCTGTAGCTAGACTCAAAGCAGCAATCTAGAAAAATGGACTCCTTTCATCCACTGTGCTTATAACTAAGGAAGAAAACCTACAAAATGTTTTATGTATTCCTTACCCTCCTCAGTTAGGGAAACCTCCAGGTACATTCATCCAGCTTTCAAAAGAAAGCAATGCACCCAAAAGTTCAGAAAATCCTGACTTGACTTCTGATCTCTAGTCACAAAGAGGGAACCAAGGGGAAAAACTTAAAGTCTGTACGTATAGCATTTTACATTAACCCCAAACTAGTCTGGTTAAAAGAGAAGACACTTTCAGACAGGAGTTTGTCTGCATCTTCCAGCCATGCTCCCTTTGCTCTAACGCCCTTTAGAGCATCAGTCAGACCAGAGCTACCCCTGAAGTGCTTCATCCGCTTCTGTGCTGGAGGCTAAACTCAGCGTGAAGTTCCTACAAGGGAAACCAGCTTGAGCTAGAGAAGATATTTGTAAATCATAGCCTAACTCTGGTCTTTTAGCTCACCAAAAAGTAACCCACATGTTCATCTCCTATCAACTCACCCATACCTCACTTGATCTTACCTGTGACTGCCCTTCTCCCATTAGCTAAGTTTTAATCAGGTCATTTTTAGGAACATTTAGTGTTTCAAAAAAAGACACATCATCTTAGATTGATCAATTTCCATCATATTTTCTTTCATTTCATTTAAGAAATTCAAGTTTACTTCAGCAAGTGCAATTGCTCATTAGGACACCTGGACACCAGGTACCCTCAGCAACCACCACACACAGCACATCAAGGACAGTGTTTCAGAAACTAATCCTGATGAGAGGTAAAAGATAACAGCATCACCCAACTTCCTAACCTGAGGAGTATCTTATGATCTCCAGGCAGAGACAGGACGAAGGGAAAGCCATTGCTCACCCACCAGCCAGCGAACACACAAGACACTTCCATCTTTGCAAAACACTTCCCCCAAACAGCTTAGTATTCGTACAGCAAGTGATGTCCAAATCCCGCTCCCAGAGCGGGAAATAGAAAGTCAGATTCCTAGCTCTAGTTTATGTTGCATCATTTTTAAATGACAAGGGCTTTTATATTTCTTATAATTTTTGATCTATCACCTTCACCTTCTCTCAGAGATAAAACTGGAAGCCAACGTTATTGTGTGCAAACACTATTAAATGGAAACTTGCTCATCTCAGATTCAGAAAGCCTTCCTATAGTCTTTAACTCCACTGTTGTCAATCAAAAACCTCATTACACAGGAAACTGAAGGCAAATAATCCTTGTATAACAAGTTTTTGATTGACAGAAGGTTTGTTAAACACGGCTCTAAGATCAGAGAGGTTCCTGACAGGAGCAGGAGATGGTTGAACCATGCCACTTACAAATCTGGAGTTAAAACTACAAAGGTAACAAATCAATTCTGAACTTCTTAAAACAGGAAATGTTATTTTTGTACTTACTGGATTTCAGTGCCAACCGGCGGCCTACGGCAAACTAGCAACCCCACACCCAGCTTTTCAGCCGGGCTCATGGCTGAGAGTCCGTATGTGCATGTATGTGTATGAGCAGACAGCAAACACCGCGCCTGGGTCACCAAGACATTAAGCGTTTATAAACCAGCAGTGGATTGTCAACCTTCTACGCTGCACCTAAACCCACTTAATCCCTATGTTTGCAGGGTTCCTCAAACCCCCATAGCACAGTAAAGCCGTTTAAACACTGGAGCCTTATTTTAATCAGTTCAGCACAGATCACACGGCCTTATACAAAATCCTTCATGACTCTATATGGGTGAAACTACAGATCGGGGGATTTCCTACAGTTTACCATGCCGATAGCAGCAGCTCACTCCATCAGGATCAAAGGTGGCACCAGGATCTCTCAGGACCTTCACATCAGCTCCTCTTATGGCTACAGCATTTGCCACCAAAGCCTAACAGCTCCGTTCACCTCTCCCCTCCCACACCCACAGGTACATGGCGAGTGTATGAGACATCCAGGTTTCACGGGCAAGAAGTCAAGCAAGATAAAATTATGAGTTCTGCTAAATATTTCCACTCATACCGTTTCTCTTACAAAACCAAATAGTTTATGAACCGAGCATTTTGCGGGAGAAGCTTGGAATCAGGTTTTTTCAATGGCTTCTACTTCAATTATTTTTTTCACACAGCATTTCTTCATTTTTCATTTGAATAAAACTCACTGCTCATTATGTGCTACACAGATCAGGACAGAGAAGGGGCTAAAAGCACCTCGATTCCAGCTGGGACGCAGGGGTAGCTGTACACAAGGTCCCTGAGGGTCTGAGACTGAGGAACCTGCTAATGGGCAGAGCCCCTACTGTAACTCAGAAGGCTGCTGCAAGAATCACTGGCAGGAGTCTCGACACGATGACATACAAGCTTCTTTGTTTCTAATGAGGTCATCCCACTCTCAAGACAGACGATGATTATTTTTAAACTTCAGCATAGAAAAACCTATCACTTTGCAGACAAATTTTCTGGGACTACAGCAATCTCCTCCTCACAAAAGCTTTTAAAAATAGACTCCTACACACTTATTACTCAACTTAGCGATCCAGCCCTCAAACACACCAGGGCTATCCGTCACTATAGAAACTATTTTCCCTGGGAGCATCTTCTCTCACTGCAGGGAGAGTTGCCCTTGGAGCTGGAGGTGTGGCAGTGAAGAGGCCCTGTTTTATGATCTTGCTGGCAAAGCTTTCCTCACCCCATCACCACACACCTGGGCACGGTGAAACACTCCCTTGGATTCCCACTGACTGCAATTCAGGGAAAAGGTGATGAGAACAGCTCATCCCTCACAGCCAGTATCCTCAGCAGCTCTGAGCCAAAAGGCAGCCTCAGTTGCACCAAAACTTCAGCAACTGCAGTGGTTTCAGAAAGGAAGACTTCCACACTGAGGGGAGAAGAACGGAGTAACTGAGGACCACCATGAGCAGATAAGAACTATGAATGGGGAAGTCTTTAAGAAGTGACCACAGATTTGGGAAGCTTCTTAACTGCGCTCCAAGGAATATGATGACAGATCAAACATGACATTTCCAAGTTTTGGATGCCAGACATTATTCCAAGACCCACTCAAAGACACAGGCACCCTAAACTTCTAGTTATCCCAAATAGATGTCATTTCAGTGACTGTCAGTGTGTACGGCATTGCAGCCTGGTCCTGGTCTTGCTGTGATAAAGGATAACCAGGAACAGAACTATAACCCCTACAGTAAAAATAGGGTCAAGTCTGAGAAAAAACAGCTTGTTTGAAGTTGTTGCTGTAAACCAAACTAATTTGATTAAACTATAACCTAATCACCAATAGCAACGCCCTAAAAAAACCCCACATCTCAAGCAACTCAGCCTGCAGAGCTGTTTTCTTTTCAGAAGTGGTTTCCTTTGTTTCCATGGTTATTGAGCATCTTCTCAGCCTCCTAAAGATCTCTTATCTTGCATCCCCTCCTGGCCCCTAACACTCCATCCATTGGGCCACCTCTGGGATGAGCAAGCCCGACATCTATCCTCAGAGCTTATTTTCCAAGCTATCTTAAACAGTTTTATTGACACTCAAGAACTCAGTGATGTCCTCTTCTGCTCTGTGGCCAGCACATGAGAATAACCCCTGCACCTCATTAAGATGATCTTGAGTTGTATGTAATTTGCCAGTTTAGACCTTCTTTCACATGAGTGGGTAACATCCAAATTCTTCTTTTTGTACAGAAGCTAGTCACATGCTGCCCAAATAGATTGTACACAAAGCAGATCAGGAGACACCAAAGACACCTGAAGTCATGCAATAGCCTGTATTTTGAGCATTCCGGAGACAAATACATTTATACCTTTAATAATAATACATTCCTATTACTCAAACAGATTCATGGAAGCATTGAGTTATATAATACATGATTTACCACCCCACCAGCCACAACGAGCATGCCTAGCATGTGTCAGCCTAACAGTTAGCTGCTTGCTTTTGAAAAGGCTTGCATGTTTACAAGCTCTCCTTTGCACACAGTGACAGCCTGTTTGCCCATGCATTTCTTTTCAGCCCAGATCATGTACCCCTGGAAGCAAAGAACTACTAAGTTATTTGCGAGGAGAAGACTATCAAAAACCACTTACGGATTTTTAGATCGTTCCCAGAGATTAACAAACTGGTTCTGCTAGCAGGAGAGAGGCAGGAGGTCAGTCATACCTTCTTAATCACTCAAATGCAAAATTCCTGGGATAGTTCAAGGTTAAAAAGTCAGGAAATGGGAGTTGAGGCTTCTCACAACATTAACTTGCCTGCCAGCCTCTATATCCTGCATGCTTTCCTGAACCAATTAAGCAGAAAAGATATAAAAGAGTAAGGTACAACTTGGTGAGAACAGTGCAACACTACTAAACTCAAAGCATACAAGAGTTGGAATTTAACCATGCAAGTCATTCAATGTCTTTAGTTTTAAACAGCTGAGGTTGTTTTTTAAGTTTGCCTTCGTTTTTTCTATGATGAGAAGCAGCCTTGCCACCTGCTCAGTCTGACTAGATTAACTAACACCAAGTCAGCTTTCTCTTCACACAAGGTTCAACTGTTCTCAAAGAAGGGGACTGGTCACTTCACAGTAAGGGGTAAACTGTCTACCAAACATCCAGACAGAGTAGTTAGACTGGTTTCTTGACATATTTGGGAGATTATGAACTGGAAGGCTTGTCTCTGTTCTTGCAGCCTGCACTCCTACTTCACTGAAAGGCTGCCTACAGTGTGGGTGGCAGCAGTTTACATTGGCAAGATGCCTCAAGATAAAGAGGTGTATAGGACAGACTCCCCCCCGCACAATACAGCTCCTATAGAAGGGAACCAAAAGCTACTGTTAGAAAAAGAAATATTTGAGATTTTGGCAACGAGGCAAGTATTGAACAATTGCTGTACCTTGGCATCCAGGCACATGCTATCCCATGGATGGTGACATGCAGGGACAGACAGTGGCAGAGTGAGCACTGGGCTGACCATTTAGGCACCTATGAAGGGGAACAGATTTGTGGTTCACCCCACAATCTGACTTCATCAGGCACTGAATTCGCACTTCATGTACGGTGATCAAAAACCTTAATTATTTGATAAGTAAGGCATGTTGCTATATTTCTTACCAGCACATTATATCTCTACTGTGAAAAAGAGCGGTACAACAGCAAATACCTCCTGCAACACTACCAGCTCCTGCGCCCTTTATTCACATGAAGGGGGAAAACAGACAGCTCTAGGATGGCATCACTGGACTCATGTAGGCTCCCTAGTCTACTCAGTGGAGAAACCAAGCACTGCTAGTATTGAAGTGTATGTAGAAAGGGGAAAGGGAAGTACAGGAGGCTGCTTTTACATGTAGTTTGCATGCTGCTCCCTGGTTCACCCACCAGCACTGGGCTAATTACTAACTCTGTACAGCAGCTTTAGCAGGGCTGCCTCCTTGCTATTTCTGCATTATAAACATTCTTATTGATTTATATAGCTATTTGATGTTCCTGATCCCAAACAGGAACATCAGCGGGCTCTTTGTCCTGCATCACTTGCAGAACAGTCTTGGCAAGCAGTTGGGCATCACCACAGCCTCTCCTGCTCTTTGCCCCAAGACAGATCAGCCATAAGCACTTTGCTTTTATGCAATGCCTAGATCAGTTCTGGAAACATTACTTGACTGCTCTCTGATCTGACAGCAGCTTGTCAACTCGAAAATCTTCTCTGGGTAGAGCTGAATCCAGCTACACCTAGGAAACTACCAGGTCAAGTAAATCCCAGAGAGGCCCCAGTGCAATCACAGGAGGACATGGGCCCCTTTAATGCCACTGTAAACCCAGCGGTACCAGGTATGAACAGGACTATTGCTGGCTGCCTGGAAGAATCAGAGGAGATGCCTGGTCAAGATGAACTTGGAGCAGTGGAAAACACAGAAGAATGGAAATCCTTCTAGTTGCAAAGTAATCATGAATTCAAGGCACAGAATGAATATTTATGCATAAGCACTGCCCTGCAGACTGTAATCCATGCCATATCCTTCAAAAGGGGCAAACCAAAACTACTTCAGTCAGCCTTGCGGGTTAGCACTGAAGACAGCCTTGGGAAATGAAGGCATGGCACCGTACTTCTGCTCCAGAGAGGAGAAAGCCCAGGTTACACAGCACTCAGCTCATGGATGCAGCAACTGCTGAAGCACATAACCAGCCCAAATTCATAACATCAGCTTTACTATCTACTGCTGTTGCTATTAGTGTTGATGCAATGCCTTCTCAGTTCCTGAAAAGTCATACTGTTTAAAAATAAACAGAAATGTCAAAACAAGAACAGATGTCTAAAACAACCTCAGGAGACTAAAGCTTTAGGAGATGTAAAGTTAGAAGCATAAGATAAGAGTATAAAGCGAATACATTTAGTACCTTTTTCATCCAAAGTAACAAAGCCTCGATTTACTGCGTAAACCACAAAAAAAATTATTCCAAACTGCGTTTATAGACAGTACTGTACAAAGCACAAAACACAGCTCAATACTTCGCGCATTGGAAGGGAGTCAATGCCAATCAACAACTATCGAAGTTTGCTCACTCATTTGAGGGCAGCAAAAATAAGATTTGCATCACCAAGTGAGTTTAATTGATTTACTCTTACAAACATCATTTATTTCAAATGATCCACTATCAATATATTTTGCCAACAGATTAAATTTGTGTTAACATAGAAGTTACAACGCCACTTGCTCCTTGCATTCCCCTTCCCCACCTATCTCGCACAGCTTAAAGCCCACTTGCAGTCCTGCTGCCATATCCAAAGAGGCACAAGCAGCCTGTTGAAGATCTGCAGGCCCAGCACTCAGCTCAGGAAGAAAGAAAATAGTCCATCTGCAGAGAGGCACAGGCCAGAGACTCAGGGACCACAGCTCATAACAAACTGGGAGTAGGACTATGGGTTTGGTACTGCCCACTCTCTAGGCTCTGGAGCAGTGCCACTAAGGTGAAAGCCTTATTCAGGTTCAGGACAAACACACATTTCATCACAGGCAACACCAAACATAACAGCACCATGGTATCTTGAAACTGGGATATTGCTTGCAGCACCCCTTGCAATTCCCAGCTGCTGGGTCCGGGGGTGGTGAGGAAACCCACCCCCCCAAAGCACAGGGAGTCTCCACAGCTGGAGCATGCGTAACACCAGGAGAGCTGCCCACTCCCCCCCGCAAACACCAGCACACAGCCAGCAGTCTCCTCCAGGAACTCTGTGTCCCTGGGGGACCCTTTCGTCCTTCTTTGTATGGAATTTACAAAGCCACAGGAAAAATAAATGAGTTTTCCTAAAGCATTTTAGATCGGTGTATGAGACTGAGACAGGGGACAGTAACTTTGAAATCAGCAATTTCATGATGCTGAGTTGTCTTGTGTCCTGACCAAGAGGAGCATTTTAGTCTTACTCAAAAATTTAAAAAATTGAGACAAATCCCAGAAGCAACACGTCATTTTTCAAAATTCAAGGGAACTCCTTCTGAAAAATTCAGGACTGTTTACAACTCAAGTATTATTGCAGGGAGTATTATCTGAGGACCTCTGTGAACACAAGCTCATGGGTGCAATTGGTATCAATTGTTCAAAGAGGATGTAAGTACAAGGGCTCCGCAGTTACGTATAAACAATAAACAATACCCTGATCACTGGATGCCAAAAAAGCAATGTGGCATCTTTAAACATGTGTGTGCATGTGTGTTAAAGCATCATCTTTTACCATGGGGTAACTGACAGTTATTTTGCTGTAAAGGCCTTGTGGAGAAGACACTGCTGTGTGTTCTGGCCTGAGGCAGTTAACCAAGTTTCTACCTAATGCAGTGTATCATAATTGCTTTTAGCTTTGTTGTTTAAGTTTCCAGTAGACCTTAACAGAGGTACCAGGTATGAAAAGCTTTTTAGTTATTTCTCAGCTCAAAACACACAGCATTTCTTTCCACCAAGCGAAGACTCAGCAGAGGTGCCACCTCATCACTGCTGCTCACACTTCATGGTCCAGGTATGTGTCAGAGACACACCTTACATAGTAGCTAAATATTAATAGTAAGACTATTTTACTTTAGTGTATGAGAAAAAAAGCATAGGATCCTCCTTCCAAAAGGGCAATCTTCCTCTTTCCAATATACTCTGGTGAAGGTGACCAAAACCACCTTGGATTGATTACGTCTTTTTGATATCACTGTATTCCTACTTTTCCCATCCCCACTTCTTCCTCATACAACAGATGTGCAAGACTCCTTTGGACCTTGAAAGATTATCAACTCCTGACAGCAAAGTTAAGTCAACTACTCTAAATCCCTTTGGAAGCAATGAAACACACTTTGAAATATTTCTTATGAGAGAAATATTCCAGACAAAAGAAATTAATTGTCAGTGGTCTTAGCATATTATCTTTGCTTTGGTGTGCTGAAGCTTCTCACCAAATTCATCTTTTTCCATAGTCAGTCTCTTGCTCTTCCAGAGTCAACTCTGCTAGCAATGTCTCCAGACTTTGGGAAAAAATAGCAGCCTTCTTCCACATTTAAAAAGGCCAGATATACAGCACTTCCCCTCAGGGAACACAAAAAAATTGCAACTTTTTATAAAAAAATAAAATCAGAGTAGCCCCTGAGGACTAAATTCTGTATTTGGTGATGACATTATAACCTTACTGGCATTGATGCTACAGCACAGGCAAGTTTCACCTCAGCAGTATTGGCCACTCACCTCTGAAGTCACAGGGCTACTGAGAACAGCCAAGGCCTCCTATACCCACGTGAAGTGTCTGAGATAGAGGTCCTTGTGAGAAGACAACCAGCGTTCTGCTAAGTCAAGCTGAGAGCACGCTGGTGGTCCTGTAGGCAAACCACTCCTCAGAAACCCAGTTCACAAACTCTGCACTGGAAAGATCTCCAGGTACCAGAGGAACTGGACTGCCCCCGCCAGCAGGAGCAAGCCAAGCTCCATCTTCCTGAGCAGAGGCCACACTGTTCCACAGTAGCTTAAACCAGACTTCCCAAGATCATTAGCACACATCCAAATTCCTAGCACACATCTAGATCCTCTAAAACTGAGAAGGATCTGAATTTGATAAGCGAGACAAGATTTTTGCCCAAATGCTCCGAGCCAAGCATTTAGAAAGGAATTATCTAAAAGACACTGGCAAACACCTGGATTCCTCTAACAAAAAACACACAGCACACAAAAGTAAGTTCATACAGCCATGGAGCGAGAGAGGTTTTTATTCTGTCCTTGTCAAGAGGAAAAAAAAACCCAATAAATTTTAAGTACCTGCTCCCAAAGTTGCAGCACAGTCTCAGAAACAGAAGTGCCACAGCCAAGCTGTAGCGATACCTAAGATTTCTCCAGTAATGCAGCATTAATCATTTTGCAGCACCTATTCACAATCGCAGTAGTAAGTGTTGATTTCTCTTTCGCACTACAAGGGTTGCTTTATCTGTACCGTGACACTTTCCTGGGACGTGCTTTAGGATTAAATACACCCAAAAAGCATTTTAAAAAAGGCTCAATTTCTAGGCAATGCAGTTCCTTAACCTGAATCGGCATGTGACTGTACAAGGACATGTACCAGTACAGGGGAGGGAGGGAGAATTGTGTCAGATCCACAGCACAAAGACATCCAGCACCTGAACCAGGATAATGGCTTGTCACTCCCATAAAAAGCATTTCTCCCACCTTCCAGCCCCACACACACTTTCCTAGCTCCTATTCCCAAACAGCTCTGCTCTCCCCAGTCGCACCCTCCAAGCCCTCCCACAAGCTGCTTCCATTCAGTAACACAACACAAGAGCACCCAGACCTCTCTGCCGGGTGAATGTACAGCCGGGTTAGCGGGACCCAGCAGCCGGGAGCACGCCAGCGACGGAGGAGTGTCAGGAAAAGAAGTGGCACTGGGGAAAGCCACCACCCCCTTGCTGGTTGTGATGAGCTGTCTGGCTGCTCACCAGACTTCTGGGCACCAAACTCATAGATGAGCTTCATCTGCCGTGGAATCATAATTAAAACTGGTCCTCTCGAGTGGCCCATCTTCTCCAGCTGCCAGACTTTGCCTTGCTACTGCTTTCAGACTCATTATTACTTATAAATGAAGTGCACAGAATCGGCCAGCTTTAGAAGCTGGTCCCTTAGATTTAGGCACACCCTTGGATCAGGGCAGCCCTGCTGCAGGACTGATGGACGCCCTGCCACGGGACCCACAGACTGCAGGAAGCGACACCCAGAAGTCGTGACAGGGAGCCGTTTGCCGGAGCTCTGTGCAGCCGCAGGGCTGCGCCCAGCCCGGCCGGCAGAGGAATGTGCTCGCTGACTGCACCTTTTCATCTCGATAAGGATTTTCAAGGTCATGTTCACTTCCCTGCCGGCTCCTCCCCGGCTCCAGTGCAATCTCAAGCACGCAGCCCTGGGCCCTGGTGCTCATTCCCACCCTCCGCGTCTCCCGGACTCCGGCACAACCCGCGGCATTCCCCCGCAGCAGTACACCCCGGCTCCCCAGTGAGCTGCACCGCTCCCCCGAGAGCGAGCGGGCACAGCACCGCAGCAGCAGCCGCTTCAGCAGCAGGACCAGCAGCTCCTGCGCTGCAGGGTCAGGAGAACTCTGCAACGGGGCTTGTGACCTCCAGGATTAACATTTCTGAATTAGATGTTTCATATAAGAACAGGTTGCAGCCAGGGCCAAAGCCTCAAACTCTGAGAGAGGAGGGCTCTAGTCGTAACTCATGTCATGCACGCTGCAGAACATAGCCACACAATCCGGTGAGCCTGTCCTCAAGGCAGCATGGAGACTGCCTTCGGGGACAGCCTCTGTCACCCTGTCCCCACACCCCCAGAACAGCCAGCCAAACCAGCCTGGCACTGGCCACCAAGGGGAAGAGCTGCTGGCCAGCCTGGGGCTCCAAGGAAAGGCAGTGGTGATGGTGCCAGGCCTGGGGAGCCCCGCTCCTCCGGGCACAGGGGGGACAGCCCCCTGTTCCCCACCCAGCGGCCATCGGTGCATAGATACAAGCAGCTCAAGGACCCGCAGATGCTCCTCACACCACGTAAGATTTGTAGATAACTACTGGAGAATCATACATGCTGCCTGCTTACAAAGCCAGCTAATTATACAATCTGTTAAGCATGTATGCACACACAACGGTGCTTTGAGTCATTAGGGGACGGGATTTATACTTCACTGCACGCATCTTGCTCTTTGTGAGTGCGTGCCTGGATACAGCCAAAATGAACACAAGTATCTGGAATGTCTGCAGCTCGCCGGCCAGCCCATCTGAATACAAAGCTGAGTGCCTGGCTGTATGTGACCCCAGTTGCACATATTGCTCCCCCAACCACGCCGAAAATCCCCATTCCCTTCTTTACCACGCCGAGCATCTGCAAGCAGGGCACGGCATAACATTTATGCCATATTCTGGAGCTGTGAGGGCAATGTCAGCAAGGACAAAGCAGCAATGCAGGTGACAGGTTGTGAAGACAAAGAGCTGGACATCGGAGCCAGCAGCCCTGCCTGCCGTAATGCGGCCATCCCGGCTTTAATCCCAGCAGAATCCCAGTGCTCCGGCCCGACCGGCAGGGACCTCGGCTCCAATGGCAGCAGCCACTCCTCGGCAGCCAAGCCCAAACCAGATGTAGATCCCTGTCCTAGGTGTTTGCCAGGCAGATAATTCCAATCAGAGATGCAACCTCTCCCCTTCAGTCATTTCCCCTTCATTTACTAGTGCCAGATTTTGCCCCCACTGCTTTCGGGCAATGGCTCTCTCCAGAGCAGCCCAGTGCTTTTTATGTAAAAACTGAGAGCAATAGCTATGTTTTTCATGGATTATATGATCTTTCTGGCATTTCTTATTTTAGGAAAAGTTTCTTCTGCTGAGGATTTCACTTCAGCTTCCCAGATCTCCAAATATCTAACATTACCTGCAGGTCTGCTCTACACCCTCTAATTCAATTGGCTGCATACTATGGAATGCCCTGTCCTAAGGAATCGTATACCTATACTTTATGCTATACTTTCAGAGGAAGGTACTCGGCACAGGATTTTCCATTTTTACCTTCTATGCATTGCCATTTAGCCCGATTATTTAACATGAACTCCAAACCAGAAGGATTTTAAGCATTTGGTGCATAAAGTACAAAATACTATTTAGAAGCTTTGTAACAAGTCAAGACCATTTCACATGTTCCTTTTCCCTGCAAGTCAGGGGAAGCAGAAGATACCAACTCTAAGAGTTGTCTTGGAAATGTGAGTTGGTCAAAATAAGCTCTTAAAAATCTCATAGAGACCACGCAAACCTAGCAAGTTACGGTAGGAAATCACATCTTTCTTTATGCCACATCAAGCCCCAGCACCTGCTCATCTCTAACAGGGTATGTTCTCTCAGTTTTCAAAGCAGGTGGTGTAACCAGGAAAAGATCATGGTGTAGATACCTCTATGCGCTCCTCACAAAATAAGCCCTCCTTGTACAGCAACCTAGCAAACAAGTCACAGGATCTGCAGGTGCTTTAAGGTAGAAGACACTCCTGAGATTTTCTTGTGGGGCATGAAATGCCCTGGGTCACCAGAGACATCAGCCAGAGAACAGCCTGCCTTTCTGGGAGGAGTGGGACAAGAGGCAGCATTACTTTCCAAAAAACCATGCTTAAGAGCCAAGTTAATTAGCAACTCAATTGCTATGTTCAACTCTTTTATACATCCACCTTGCTCACACAAGAAAGTACTAACAAATTTGCCTATTTAAATCACCACCACTGGATTTCCAACCTAACAGCTCCACAAGATGTCGTCCACATGTCAAGAGATGTCAACTTCCAGAATAGGATGTCTCTCTATACATTTAGGTTGTTCTTATCTCCAGTCACCTTAAACAGTACCTTTCCTTGAAATTTACAGAGCAAGGTTCTGAAAAACAAACTACTTAAGAGTCTGTCTTCTCTATGCCCAGTCCAAATCCTGTAGAGCTAACATTGTCAGAAAGACATCATTGTGCAGCTTACCTTAGTCCTGTTTCCCCTTCTTCCACCCATCCAAAAAACAGAAAAGTCTGGGTGTTTCTTTCAGACAGTGTAAAATACTATTTTGTTCCAAGACCCCTCAACAACATCCAGCAGTATTCGTAGCTGCCAAAGGATAAGAAGCAGATGAACCATTAAACTCCATTTTAAGTCTTACTCAGTGCAAACCAGTATTTGTAGCAAGATACTTCAGGTAAAACTAAAGCAGCCGGGGAGGTGGGAAGCGTTATTGGAGCCAGAGCTCTGCGGGTACGCACCGCAGCAGCGGGCAGACACCAAGGAGCACAGCCTGTACACACCAAGCATGCTGCTCCCTGACCAAATCACACCAGGCACTCTGCAAATTATCAGTTGCCTGATCTGGCCTCAGCTGTAACTTGTTTATAAAACTTACTGAAGCTCTTCGAATACAACCATCACTGTTGCTCAAGGCAATTACCTAAAATAGCTATTCATTCCCATCCTCCTTTTTTAAGTCAAAGCTGTATCTAATGGATCTGACATTGCGCCTTATAGCACGATATATCTGATCTTAAGCAAGCCATCACGAGAGCTCACGGGTTTGAAATTTGCTGCTTAACTGAGTACTACTTCACCATCAGCACCTGAATGAAATGCAACTCCCATGCCAGCATTTTCAGCAAATAGTTTCACTGTATTATTCATTTTATTCATTTCTACCCAAATGCCAATCTACACCATCAATGCAGAATTCTCAACATGTATATTAATGTACTCCTATCAGCTCAGCTAAAAAAATCATTATCCACAGGTCAGCTCATCTGCAAAGACCACACTGAAATTCTCCAACACACAAAATACTCCTCTTGCCCCTGCCTAGTGTCTTTAAGATAACCTACAGACTGATCCAGAGAACCAACTTGCTATCAAGTTCCAAAATCAGTGATGAATCTGCAGAACTACTGAAAACACAGACCTCACTGGCAGAGGTCTTTGAACACTCCTCCTCCCATTAATAATGCCCTTTATTCAATGTCCTTCTAATAATTGCCAAATCAATGGCATAAACAGATGCTGCTGCTGTTCCACACCAGAGAAGACAAAGGACAGCAATATTGCAGAAACTGCAGGGCTTGAGATGAATGAAACATGACATGGAAATTCTCTCTAACAGCATTTCAGAGAATAATGTTGAGTGCTTTGCTAGGCTCCCGAGCAACCACACGCTGAGCGAGGCCAACATGCAGGTAAACTGGTGCCTCCCGTTATGCATGCAGAAGATACAGGGAGGAGATCCAGAAAGAAGCACAAACCTTTTTAGATGTCACCTTCACAGTGTCGCAGCAGATGGAATTACAGCCCACGGCGCAGCACTGAGAAAGCATCAATCTGATATTTAAGCTGTCTGCTTTGAAAGACAGACTATAAGTGACAGGGCTGCCTCGCTGAACCCATGCTTGCCACCCGTGGTGCCAGGCAAGCACAGCACAACCACACTGACTGCGGCTCAGGAGCAAGCTGTGACTTCCAGAGGAACTGTGTTTCGCAGGAAGGTGGCTGCCACCCAGCAGGTCACTGCTGTTAAAGACAGTCCCTTGGGACATTCCAACTTACTGCAGCAGCAGCAATGATGCCCAGAAAAAGAGGTAGCAGTTTTCCATGTGCCAGCGACCTCAGTGAGGAGACGGATGGGCACTAGGGCTGGAGTAATGGCTACCACCCATGGCCAGAAGGCTCAGTTGTTCCTCAACCCGCTCCAGCCCCAACAGTGGGGCTTGTGCTCAGGCCCACAGCAGCACGAGAGGGCAAGACTAAATGATGCACTCCAGCCACAACCAAGCTCTAGGGCAAAGGTTCTTACTTTTTCCACCAGCAAATGTACAAGTGGTCACAATACTGTAAGCAATGATTCACTGTGCTCTTCTGAGATGGATCCAGAGGCAGTCACTTATGGTTACTAAAATGGGGGAGGGAATCAAATTCACATCCCATCCAGCCTCTTCGTAAGCAGCCCTCATTATAAAAAATAGGTTTGTTAATAAATTAAACCCTTCTATTTTTCCTTATTAATATATAATACAAAATACTGGCATAAAACCAGCTCATCCAGCCTCACAGTAATCTGAAACATCCCACCCCACACATCAGCCATTCCCGTCTGCACCTGAACCACTAAGTGTCCACCATATAAAGCCAGGAAGTCACCCACTCAGGGTTCAGCCTAAGAAGGACAGAGTTCGGTTACCCCAACTTTGTCCTTTCTACGGAACTAAACTAATTCATATTCTTCAAGTACCCAGTGCTGCGTTTCCATCCCCTTACGTGACCAGCCACCAGGCCAGACACACTGAAGCTCCGACACGGCAGACAATAACAAATTCTCAGTGCTCATTGTAAAAGCAACAACTTTTCAGTTACCTGGAAACACTACTTCAAATCAACCCAAGTACAGCTTTGTACAGCAGAGCCCCCAGGCACCAAAGGGACATCACCTCTGCCACATGCCTCCCTGATCACAACACAAGACAGCAACAGGGAATCCAGGGCTCTTCTCTCATCATCAAGGAGCAGACCCTACCTGTGACCGAATGAGAAAAACAAGTAAACAGGACTAAAGGGGCAATTTGTTACACCTGTGCCAGCCAGAAAAATGCATATATAGTCCTTAGTGAATTGAGTGCAGTGCCCTGTTTTCTTGCTCAGTCAAATCAAAGCATCCCAGCAGCAGGCTGTTACAAAACAGGAGCAGGAAAGCTAAATCAGACACCACCTTCCAAGAGGGACTAACCTCAGCAGGGAGGAAAGAACACGAGAACTTTGCTGCTTTTACCTTCCAGCGTGAACGTACTTTATATTCTTCCCAACACAAACCTGATGCACAAAGGAGAAAGAGCTCATAAAGCTACAAAAAGGAGCAATTCCAGAATATCAGCGGAGTGCAAGTAAGCGACACTGTGTAATGGTCCAGATAAAAGAATAAACCACAGCTTTCCCAACAGGTAAGAGGGTATTTACATTGATGTAACTGAACGTGCTTAGCTCCAGTTTTAAGAACTGAGAAGAACTTTAATCCAAAAAAATTAATCATAGTAATACAGGAACACTTGCCATCACAGAAGTCCAGTGCTTCCTGGCCACCAGTCTGCTGCACAAGCAAAGCAGCTGGTGAACCTGGAGAGATCACTTCCAGCTGCGAAAGGACCCCCAGGGAGGCGAGGGCAGCCACAGAGCATATAACACAACTGTATGACAAGTCCCAAACTTATCTTATCACAGCAGTATTAGAGGCATATGCTGAACTCTGTTTTTTCAGCAGGATGCCTGTCAGTTGCTGTCCCATTTGCAAAGTATCATTTAGTCCAAAGACAGAAGGGCAAGACAAGCCAGTCATGTCACCCCACCCTACACAGAAACTCTGCGTCTCACAGAGCACTCACCGGCCATAACAACCCAAGCTGCGGGAAACAGTTATTCTACAGCAGTACTTTTCCCCACTCATGATGTTAAAGGCATATACTTTATCCATTTTCTTCTTTATTTTTGTTATATGAAGAACTGAGACTACAACCTTTAAAGGCAATTCACTTCAATTGTACAAAGGCTACTTCATCCAGACATCGGCACTCCAAGCTCTATTACTCATCTGCTTCTTCCCTTACCTACAAGATATGAAAGTTTAGACAAAGGTATTTGACATTAAAATCAGTTGAGAAAAACATCCTAACAAGTTTCCAAGTCTATTTGTTTTTCTTAGCATGATAAGCTTTACAATATTTCTCGCAAGTCTCTGCTTCTCGTGTTTTGTTCAAGACTTACTGATTATCCTAATAAAATAATGCCCAGAGAACATCAAAAAATCTTTTAATAGAGTGAAAATTAGAGTATCAGATCTATTACACCACCCAGCCTTTCCCCTTCACTGGAGAAGCATTAGAGCCTTTGGACATCTCATTTCAACAAGAAGGTTATTTAGTTCTAGAGTTTAGAGTAAAGTATTTAATCGCTAAAGGATTTGCAAATTACACATGAATATGCATGTAGCACTTCTCACCATGACATAAATCCTATTGTATATTTATGAATGGATTGCTTTGCCTCCAGCTTCTACATGTATATAAACACAGGTTTTAATCTTCAATTCCTTACTCCCTCCCTTCTTTTTAAGGAGTTGCTTAAACAAATCTGCATTTTTGGAATCTATTATCTACAGTGTATTTCTTCTTGCCCTTTTTTTTTTTTTAAAAACTTTGTAAGCCTCCTTCTCCCATCAGGCAAAATGCTTACTTTATGAAAGGCTTTAAAGACCCTGTAAGCACAGCCATAAGAGCACTAAGCAACAGCGTTACACAGCTTGTGCGAGAGAATGTTGGAGCAACAACCACTGGAAAAAGGAGTGCTCTGAGCATCAGAGCTGGGGACACAAAGGCATGAGATGACAGGTCAATAGATTGCCTTGGACCGCAAAGACACCAGCTAAGGGGAATTAAACCCTACATAAGCATCTAGGAAGCAACATAAAGATATTATTATAAAATCTTTAATTCACACTGACATAACTCCATTATTCCCTACACCTTTCATCAGGTATCTACACCGGTCACAAAGCCCCTGGATAAAAGCAGCATTTCAGCCTGTCTTCAACAAAACATTTGGTGAGAGGCACTACTGTCATCCAGAGAGGTGTGACCATACATTTGCCCAGCTACTCCAGGGAAGGAACTCAGACAATAATGCCTTTAAAGGTCACCGTTAAAATGATTTGATTTAGGTTATCTGCAAATCTATTCTGTAATAAATCTGATTGCAAAGATTGCAAAGAAACACTTACCAACACACAGCACTCCATCAGAAGCCAGTGTCATGAGCAGGTTTCCAAGCAGAACGATTACAGGTGTGAATTACCACTTGGATTGTTCTCGTTTTCGTTACTACACAGCAAAGCACTACACACCGAGGAGTTAACTGCACCAGCTGCCTTCCTCTTCCAATGACCTGGTCTCACTTGGCTCTGCTCAGAAAACGGGAGCAGCCATCGAGTCCCAGCCTGCATCTTGCTGCCCTGCGATAGGGAGCACAAGGGCTCTGGCAGCAGTCACAGAGACATGATGGGACACGGCCTGACACAAGACCAAGTCCTCCCACCCCCAAATAGTCATGGCCTGTTCACACATCAAAACCGGACTGTGAACCACAGCATGTTCAGCTGCCGTCATGTCTTCCTCCAATAATCGAGGGATCTTTTCCCCATGGGGAGGAAGACCCACCACAGCACCTGATCCATAGTGACCATGCTAGGAAGCATCACCAGCCCATCTGAGCTACTGAAGATGCAACACAACTTGTCATAACTAACATCCAAAACTGCTGGAGCCTGCGTCTGGGAAGCAGATAGAAAACAAATCAGGAAGCACTATGGGGTATTAGCTGCAGACTACTGGGCAAATAGAGAATAAAGATGAGAAAATTCAACACAGAACATTTGCTTTAGGGATAAAAGTGGCATTTACAAAGGATGTGTGAAAACACCAGTTCAGTTGCAAATTTGTCTTTGCAAACTGAGATTTCTATCTATGCAACTGACCCTTTTGCAAATGGCCAAGCCAGGTTCCTCAGCCACATACACCTCCCTTTCCACCCACACATTCTTCTCCTAAAAATAAATCTTAAAAAGTAAGTGAGGAGTACTGCCCAAGGAGTGTAAGAGATCAAGCAAGCAAACAACATGTGCTTTAAGAAAGTATTTACATTCAGGTTATGCTTTCCTTAGCATCCTGTAAAGACCATGATGGCAGATACCTTCTAAATTGAATTACTAGTGAGCCAATTGCATGAGAAACTAAGTGCTATACAATAGTCTATGAATAATTAACAGATGACATATGACAATATATCTACCTTTATATGGAATTATAGACCATATCAACTGAAAAAATATCACATTGATATCTGCATTTAAGACTAGATTTAAGTTAAATCTGGAAGCTTCTACATTCAAATTTGAAAAGCAAAAAATAGGAAAGTTAAAGTCTAATACATCTTGCAAAACCTTGGTGCCCCAGAAAGCCATGGGACATGGTAGCAGCCGT
Organism: Numenius arquata; assembly: GCF_964106895.1. Lineage (NCBI taxonomy): Eukaryota > Metazoa > Chordata > Aves > Charadriiformes > Scolopacidae > Numenius > Numenius arquata. The sequence continues at coordinate 29,509,602 of NC_133586.1, forward strand.
GACATTTCACTTTCCTACATACATCAGTTAAAATAAGACAGAATAACACTCACCAAGGACTGTAAGAAGATCTCTTTACCAGACAAGTTCATGTCTAGAATATTGGAAAACTTACTTTGAGAACTAGCTGTTAAACAGCCTAAAGCCTTCTATGTATGTGTCCAGGTAAAAATTAAATAATCAGTGTCCCATCAAGGCAACAGATCGTTTAACTTTGATGCTTAGATCTAGCAGTGTAAAATACTTACTAGTGACGTAAGAAAAGACAAATGCCTAATCTGGCTGACCCATCACCACCCAAGACAGGCCACCAGCCCCAGAGGCTTCCCAGGAAAACAGACTAGATAATTTGCAGAGCTGCACAACACGTGATGCAGTCAAATACTCTACATTATCATCTCCACCCAAATTCCCTTTGAGATAATTTGGATAAGCAGCTCAAAAAACATACTCAAGCTTTCATAGTTATGTGACTACAAGAACTTCCAAGTGTCCAGGATGACGCTGTCAGTGAGATGACTCTTCCCATTCACTCAGGGGTTAGATGCCACCGTCCAACAGATTGCTGCTGCCAATCCATGGTGGCAACCTGCCTGAGTCCCTCAAAGGGCGTCCCACAGGATTCATGCGCTCGAGGTTGGAGCTCGGAGGCTGCATGGGCAAGGGGACAGCCTGCACAGCTGGGCCAACAGCATGTCTTGTAGCACTCACAGAGGCTCAGCTGCCACATGAAATCAAAAGTTGTGCCTGGGACAAGCAAAATTAATGGCAAAGTTATCCAGAGCACAGCTTTATAGAGCAGTTCTGGGGCTACCTACGTTTTCCTGTGCTGTTCTAAGCGTCCAGAAGATTACTTTGGCCGCTGCTGTTCCACTGCAGGCCATCCTCCCTGTGGTAGGGTGGTGAGGGATGAAATAGCAGAGAGCCCTCTCCTTAGCATGGGACCACCCTTGTTCTGAGTACAAAGCTATTAAGGCAGTTGTAAGTCACACATGAGAAATTTGCAAGTTGTTGCAAGGTCATTTAAGCAATAGTTTCACTTACATTTTGGTTCAAAATAGTTATGTGACCACCTTACATCTCAACTCTGCATAGAGCAGATATGAATGGCTGCCTCTTGCAAATCAATACTGTTTATTGCATGCTTTAAATCAATAAAGATTTCCTCCACAGAGTAAATTCTTCTAAAACAGTGATTAGGCATTTGAGGAGAACTAAATAGTTTCACTGAACAGTACCATTAGTCCTGAAACATCAGCTTGACATCCCAGCCAGAAAGCACTTTATCAGAACTAATTAATCCCCACAGTACCTCTATAAGATTGAGAAAGCAATTCATCTGCTTTTTAAATGTGTTGGGTACTTATGTTGCAGAACATCGTGGCTGGGGTGGAAGCCGTAAGCACCAGCATAAACAGAGAACAAACCAAGCCAGCAGAACCCATCCAAAAGCATGAAAAAACAGAGAACGCTGACAGCTGTAGGATTTGGCTTCTTCGCATCTTCCTGTTACACACCAAACCTCCTGTGACTATCCAGAGAGTCTTCCAGATGTCACTTGACTGGATGAGTGGCAGTGAAAAGCAGTTATTATTCTATTGGGAGCAGTTTTGTCTGTTGTTTGTTCAGCCAATTATCTATGCATGTAGCTTAAAAGGGAGGGGGGAGCGGTAACCTTAGGCTTTGTGAACAAGAACTCTGGGTTTTATTTGAGCAGTTCAAGCTAAGTCTTCATTACCACAAGCAAAGCACGTAACCTTACTAAACAGGTCTCATGAATGGCAACCAGCCAGCATAAAAAGTATCTCTCCAAGGAAGTGGTCAATCTACATAGCTCTCATAGATGTGCACTAGTTTACGTACCTCCACCTGACTTTGCCTAGCTGCTGCCACCCCCTTTTATTCATTTATTTCTTCCAGCTAACACTTGCCTTGCTGGTGGGGCACTCAAGGCCACCAGGTTCAGGCAGCCAGACCCTCCACAGGGAGAACATCAGCAAGGCCTTCCCAAGGCGGCTGCGCCATCTCTCCCCCTCTTTGGGAAAGACTTGAAGTTGTCCCATACTCGACACAAGCGAGTGTCAAGTCAAGCCCAGAATATTTCAATCCTGGCAGAAAGCGAGGTCAGCAGAGCCTCCATAGCACGTGCAGGAAGGCGTTGTGGGGCAGCGAGGCTCCTCAGCATGCTGAGCAGAGCACAAGGCTGGCCTTGCCAGCACGCAGTCACCTTCAGGAGCACAGAATACGAATCAATCATTTACTAATAGATCCCTCCAGTAACTGAGATAAGATCCCAGTCCAAAAATGGTGTGTGCCAGGTCAGTGACAGGAGCACCCTCAGCCACCTAGCACACATAATTTCTTTCTGTACACGTTATTTCATTAAACTTTTTTGGACAAGTCTTCCCGTATTTTCCAATAAGTTTTCTGGCACAAGCAGAGGAATTTAAATCAGATTCAGACATGGAAAAATTTGCTGCAAACTCATCTTCCCATTACTGTGCTAGCTATGAAGACACCAGTGCAAATGACACCTTTAGGAGATGCTCTGCCCCGCTGCTGGGCTCCAGCAAGTGAAAATCATCTACTCTCCCTGTAAAACTGTCAGAAATCACAGGGAAAAGCTAAGCACCTCCAGCTCTGGGAACACCTCCTCAGCTGGGCCGGCAGAGAGCCTGACTGGGTCAAGTGCATGGGGAGAGTTTCACAAGTGCATCCTCGGCAGCATTCCCCAGTTGCCCCCAGAGCCAGCTCCACTCCCACACCTCCTACCCTGCTGCTCAGCCCTGGCTATGCCAGCACAAGATTCTGCACAGGCATACACCACCTGGATCAACTGTTTCTGTAAAATAAACCCAGACAGTAAAATAACATTCCTCAGCCAGAACAGTTTCTGGACCTTGCTCCCTGCAGTGATAAAGAATTTAACTCCGGTGGCAGCAGCAGCTTGAGGTGCCCCATCAGCAGCATCACCGAGCACCTGCCCCAGGTGACCAACACAGCAGCCACCTCTCACCTGCCATACCCACATCTTCTGGGATTTACTAGCCCATTTTCTGCCATTCCACTGGATGGAAATCAAGAGAACTACTTTGATATGAAAATAAACGACCTACATGGGGATGAAATTGTTGATCCCCTTGCCAACTAAGTTTTTGGTCCGTGGCAGTGTCACTAACTTCACAAGCCATCAGTCTTTGAGGCAAAATTAAAGGACTGATCTTGTGAGCAAGATGACCTTGCCAGAACAGAAGATGAAGCTCAGCCTACATATTTCTAAACAACACGATTTACAGAAATTCCTTCAAAAGCAATTCTGATCTTTTAAGACTTGGAATTCCCCAAGATGCATTAAAAAGCCGCTGAGCTGAACAAAACTTCACATTCTCCTTTTTTTTTTCATGTTCCATAGGGAAGTAAGATAAAAATAATGCTTTTAGTAGCTCTAAAGTCACTGCCAACATCCTCTGCCACTATACACGTGTGCGTACCACACCTTTAGCAGTGATGCCCTTGTTACAGCATCATACCTGTTGTTCCCAGCTGCCCTCCCCAGCTGGAAGTGAGTTCACACAAGCCAGGAAGCCCACCGGTTCTGCCAAGCAGCCCCTGCAGCCTCCAAAGAAATCAATACATCCCTCCACAGGGTTTGCCTGGGGAGTCTCGGGGGGGAAAAAAGACAACAAAAAACAACAAAGTTCAATTTTCCATAACTGAAGAGGTCTGATTGATTTCAGCTCCAATCCACTTCTTCCAACTACAGATACAGCATGTGTTAATTCCTCTTGGAAGACTCTTGATATTAATAAATTTCAAAAATTCAAGTGTCACAATAATCTTACTTGCTGTCCTTGTCTCCCTATGTATTAGCACTTAGATAAACCAATTAATCTTCATTCGCTGTGGAAAAAAATTTGTAAGAACAGCACAAGTACTACACATTAAGACACCTGTTCCCAGAGATGGCACTTAGATGACTAGGAAGACCCCATTTCTGTCACTCCCTTCTGTACTCATCAACGGTTTCTTAGGGCACATGCTGAACCGCCTGTTCTTTATAAAATAATTAGCTATTTTGGGGAATGTACATACAGAAAGCAGCAGATTCACATAGATATGACAGGGTGTTTGGGTAGCTATCAGTAAAGAGAGGCAACAGGAGGCATCGCACTAGCAGCCTTCAGCTGCACGACCTACGCTGCTGCCAGGGATGAAAGAAAAACCTGGGGAAGAGAAATGTTCCATCTTTGAGAATTTTTCTCTCTTCTCCTTATGCTTACTGATTTTCACCTACAGGAAAGCACAGCTCCTTTTATTCTTGCTGCTTTTCATTGCCCTCCCTTCTTCTAGCCCTTATATTTTGGAGAATGCCCACATTTAAGTTAGCTATATTTAGCCTTATTGCAGTGATTACTGTTATGCTATAGGCAAGTAATCCAAGTAGTGGACAGTTACATATAAGATTTGAGCATGATGCTCACATTTCTAAATCTTTAACGCAAGAAGTCTGTAGATCAAGTGTGCAGAGCAGACTGGGGATGAAAAGCTTTGAGATCAGAATAATGCAGAGGAGACAAAATACCCTGCAGTATTTCGCATCAAGCCTAGAAGGCAGACCTAGAGGGGCATGGCTGGATGAGTGTGCTCTCTATATGGCATGCCCTGCTTTTCTTCAGTAAGATCCTCAGGCTCAGCAAACCTGAATCTTCCTGAGTAAATATCTATTTTAAATGCACAAGGTTTTTTTACATGTGACAACACATACATTGGCATATATTGGCCCTGAACCTTGGCAAATCTCTTCCCCAATTCTCTTTACCAAAGCTCTACTTTGGAGGTTCAGCCTGGAAAAACCACCATATGGAGCAGGAAGGGATTTCAGCGAGCACCTGCAGAATCTGGGCTTTCATTTAATAAATGTCTCCAACCCTTTACATCAGTAAGAGCCTTCAAGAAATGAAGGGCCATCAGCTGAGGCACTGCTGCCTCCCAAAATTGAAAACATCTGCTGCTGTTTAGCAGCTTCACCAAACTTAAGCTAGAAGTGCTATTTCACTAGCTTTCATTCTCAACAGGAGTCCAATAATAGGGGTAAAATGAGAAGTTCAGTCAGCACCATCCAAAATAACCTAGAAAAAACTGCTTACACCACCATGCCAGCAGGAAGAGTATGAGACCACAAACACTGGAGAGTGGGACAGGTTATCAGGCATCTCCAAATCCTCAGTGCAACCAGGAAGCTTCTCAGTGAAAAGGCAAGGAGAAATGAAAAAAATCTATCCTCTTCCAAGATGGTTTGACGGAGAGCAGAGGTTCCCCTAAACCTGGTTAAGAATCCAAGGAGAGCACACCATGATACCCACCTCTAACCCTCATTTCTGATGAAAGCAGAAGTCTCATTCGGTGGACTCCGTTGGTACAGATCCTGATTCCCACTGATGTTTAGCAACGGACAGCACCTGGTGCTAACATTTTGAGACACCATTCTTATTTTCTGTTCGGTCATCAGTATAGCAACTCAGTGCAGACGCACCCTCTGTGTTAAGAGAGCAGGGACAGCTCTCTGGCACATTGTACCAAATGGTGTGTACTGGTACATACCTGACAGATCACGCTCGCTTTTAAAACTAGGAATGACAAATTTCTTCCCCTAGCTCAGAAAGGTTTGAGCTCCTGTTACTCTGTATCCATCCAAGTCCTGAATTATCTGATTTCAAACAAACCTACAAAAAAAATAGCTATATAAGCTTCCTTTTACACAAGGAAAAACACAGGGTTTTCCCCCACCTGGTCACTGGAACTGCCGTACAGCTTTTTAACCCAACATTCTTGCTTACAAGGTACCTTGATTCTTTTCTGCTACACCATCCCACAGGTACAGTAATGGTTATGTCACAAAATTCTCCAGGTTATTTAACCTTAGATGATTTCCCAAAATGCTCTTAACATCCACAGGCTTTCCAGGACTGCCCTGAAGTCTAGTATACCCTTGAAAGGTAAGAGATAAGAGTGCTCTGACGTGCAGTTGCTTCAATCAAGCATCACTCAGGTCAGCTTTACAGAAGAATGAGATGCCACCAGGTGCCAGTGACTTCCCACTGGCAAAGTCTAATGGCCCCTCTTACCAACAGCCCACCTGCAGGACTGGTGTCCTGCATTACAGGAGAGCTGGAAAACGCCCCACTGCCTTCACTAGCTCTTGACTTCATACAGTCCAAGGTGGGACCTCAGCTGGCCTTACAACCCCCCATGTGTCCCCAGCCAGGCCAGCTCCCCTAGCAGCCTATTAAACCCACCTCAGCACAACCACAAACCTCACACAACTGCTGTCACAAAAACAATGGGCAAGCCCATGCCCTGAAGCGAGATGGTATCTCTGCTCATGTTCATTTCCACTAAATTAAGCTAGAATGAAAGATTTAGGGAAGGTATAAAAATCTGCATTTCCTATCTTTAGCTACCAGTTGTTGCTCCCTGAATAAACTGATAAATATTAAAAAGGTACAGTCCTACTGACTAGCAACTGGGTTCAGAGTGAGCCCTAACACATGCATCTTTCTCCACAGCCCTCAAACTTGCAGTTTTACAGCCATGTTTCCCAATATCAATTGCTTTTCTCTGGGTAAAAGACAGCATGTGTAAGCACACCACACAGAGCACTGTAGTAAATACACAAACCAACCTCTCAGCTGCAGCAATTTTAAAGATGACTTGTAAAAGGCTACACTTTAAATATTTAAACTCAAAATACATTGTTAAAGTCCAATGAGCAGTGCATAAACCCAAGTTCACTACTGCAGGGAACAGGGCATCTTTTGACTTGAGCTGATCAGAAATTCCCCATCAGCTGGTTTTCACACAGCGGTAATCAGTCAAAAGAGAAACTTCTTTCCTGTATGTCAGAGCAGGGCTTCAGCTTACGCAAGCACATGGTCCCCCAGGTGATGAGTAAATGTTGTGTCACACACTTGCTCTAGTGTTGGACCAATAAACTCTTCAAAACCTTGAGGATTTTCAGGGGGAGTGTCCCATAAAGCTTGTTGCCTTGGTAGCGCTACTGGAAGGTGACTCAGACGCAAAGCTCGTCAGGGCCATGTGTATTTAGGTGTATTTCTATGTGCACAACAAATATGTCATATGATACGACTCAGCAGTACGTGTTTGAATATTCTCCCTTAACAGCGGTGAGTAGGTAATGTTTCTGCAACACTCAGTACACATGCGTAAATAAGGCACCCATTTAGTCCTTTCTGTCATGTTTGAATCACTAACCAAGGAAAGATGAGAATTTTTATAAGCCAGTACCAGGCCTATTACATTTCTCACTTGGCTTCATTCTCCATTACAAAATAAAGATGCCAGGAAAGCATTCCTAACTTAAGCCTGTATTGACTTATGACAGTTAAGAAACACACCTTGAAACAATCGTGTTTTAGCTCTTCTTGACCACATTAACAAAAGAGAAGCCTCAAAACACGTTCCAAACCCCCAGCCAGAAGCAGGTTACATTTGTGTACGGTACACACAAGGATTATTCCTGGAATGCAGAACACTTCTTGAAATCTCGTAAAATTGGACAATCATTCACTTCCATGCTTAACAAAAAACCATCAAAGCAGAACTGGAGAGAAGGCAAAGTACTGACATCCTGCCAACAATGGGAGCCCCTTCAAGAAGCCGATCATTGGGGCAAGGAGAATAAAGGAAAACAAATTCAGGAATTACACTAGCTGCCCCAACAGAAGGGTAACACTCACTGTCAGACAGTGGAAGTGTGTAAAATTTATCCATGACAAACCACGTATTCAGATTGTTGGAATTCACAGCCCATCAAGATTTTTGAGTTGGTATGTCTGGGAGCTTCAGCTAACAGAGCATTAAATGTGAAGTTTGGAAATTTCTGATTTCAACAGCCATCCAGTAGTTGAGCTTCCCGCATGCTTGAGTTACCATACCCTGGCTCACCGTAACCACCGCAAGCATGGAGCTGGAACGTGCTAGGACAGAGCATTGCTTGGAAAACGACCTGGATCTTGAACAGTAGGCTGTTTTCTGTTTCTCTCACTTTTAAAGTGAGCAGTACAGGGAAAGAGCTCCTCAGAGCCGGCAGGAACAAGAGGAGACTGCTGGGGAGCAGGAGGGAGACGGCGGCCACCAGAAATGCACCCTGAAGCCAGCGACCTCCCCAATGGCCACGCTGGCCAAGGCCGCAGAGCTGCCTGCAGAGGTGGGCCACTACGGCCCTGACCCCCCAACACCCCCTCCGACCCCGCTCCGCCGGTCCCTCCCGACCGCCCCGAGCCACCGCCGCTCCCGGGGGGGCTGCCCGCCCCTGCCACCCACCGCTCCCCCGGCCGCGCTGATGCCAGCGCTGTGGGATGCAAGGTCTGCAAGATGCCCGGAGAGGGGAACGCAGCTGGGCAGCAAGATGCGAAGGACAAAACAGCCTCGCTGATGTCCCCGCACCCCTCGCCTCCCCCGCGGCGGCAGGTGCCCCGCCGGGGCCACGCGTAAGGGAACCCTGCCCTCCCCTCCCGCCGAGCCAGGCCGGGGACCGGCAGCAGTTACCGCCCGGGCACCCCGGGGGCGAGGGGAGGCCGCGTCGGGCAGCAGACACCCCTCCGACCGCCGCCGTGCCCCGCCGCCCGGCCAGGGCAGGAGAGGCGGCCCCGGGGCGGCGACACACCCCCCCCCCCACACCCCGCTCCCGGCCCCGCCGCCGCCACCCACCTGTCGCGGGGGTCGACCCAGCTGGTGGTGCGGCTGCCGTGGTCGATGTAGTACACCTTCCCGTCGTAGTCCCGCGCCTCCTCCCAGCCCTCGGGCAGCGGCAGCTCCTTCCGCGGCATCGTCCCCTCCGCCGGCCGCGCTGCCCCATCCACCGCTCCGCTCCGCGGCGGGGCGGCAGGGCCGGGCCGGGCCTCCCCTCCCGCGGGCAGCGAGGAGCGGTGCGGGGGCCGCGCCGGCCCAGCCGCGCAGGGAAGCGCCGGCGCCGCCGGGCAGCCTCACATGCCGGCCCCGCGGCGGGGGCGGAGCCGGGCTGAGGCGGGCCGCGGCGGCCGGGGGCGGTGCGGGGAGGGCGAGCCCGCGGTCGGCCCTGCGGCGCGGGGAACCCCGGCCCGCCCGGCCCCTCACGCCTCCATTTCCTGCCGCCCCGCCGGCGGCGGCACGGCCAGTCCCGGGGCGGCTCCGCCCCCGCCGCGCGGCGCCGCCCTCCCCGCCCGCCCAGAGCGCCCCCTGCCGGCGGGGAGGGGGGGGGCACCTGCGGCGGAGGGGCCCCGGGGAAGGGGCACCGGTGTTGGGGCGCTGGGTGGCCAGCGCAGGGCGGGAGCCAGGAGGCCAGAGGCGGGGGGCTGCCGTTATCGCCTCTGTCGTGCCCAGCCCGGCCCCTCCGGGAGGACGGGGTGCGGTGACGGCGGCCGAAAACAGCGCGGGGGTCTGCTGGGTGCCCCGGGACGGGGACCCGTCGTGTCAGGGGGCGGCACTCGCGGACAGGCACCTGAACTCATCCCCCACCGGGGGACATCCCTCGGGCTGTGAGAGCTCCCTGCCCGCCGCTGTGCTGCCCTCCAGGCCATGGCGGGACCCTCGGCGGTGCAGGACCCCCAAGCAGTGCAGGGACCCCCGGTGGTGCAGGACACCCCCCAGCAGCGTGGGACCCCCCAGCAGTGCAGCCCCCCCGGTGCCAGTTGGGCTCCCCATGGTGTGGCGGCTGACGGGCCGTGTTTGCTGGCAGAGAGCGAACAGCCCCCGGCGCTGCCCAGGCGGGTCCCCACGGGGGGGTGACATGGGTGACTTTGGGGGGCGTGACACAGGTGACTTTCCCATTTGTGCATCATCTTGAGTGAAAGCTCCTTGCGGCTGGGTGTGCAGGTACAGTACAGCCATCACCACAAGGCAGGGGTATAAAAGTAAGGTCGGGGAGCACCAGAAGGTTCCGGGGAGAAGCCCCAAGCTATGGTGTCCATGCACATTCCGGTTCCAGCGCTGTTGCCACCATGGCTGGGCTGTTGCTGTTCCCGAGCGTGGCTCCTGCACACCTGCAGTGCCCCATGGAAGGAGCTACGAGGACGTGTCCTCCCTGGTCTCCTGTCCCTGGATCTCAGTAAATCTCCCCACCGCATGGGGACGGGGGGAGCTGTGCGTGCGGTGGCCTTTTCCCCAGGGAGCACCAGCCGACGCCGGTTCCCTGCTGCCGAGGCGGGGGGAAAGCGAGAAGTTCTGTAGAGCTCCAGCTATTGAAACAGCAGAATGGAGTGGGGATCCCTGCCAAGCACAGGGGTGGACAAGGAAGCTGGAGGATGGGAAGCGGGGAGCCCCCGAGGGCTGGGGAGGAAAAGTAAAAGCGAGAGAGACAATTAGAAATAACATCTCATTTTTGTGCCAGATTTTGAGGGTAAGACAACTTCTTTCAGGCTTTTTGACAACTTGCTGGGAGTCAGAACTGCTAATTCTCCGGAGGCCGGAGCAGAACGCAGTAGCAGTTGTCTGATGAAGTGGTTGAGCAGGGAAGAAAATGAAGACAAGTAAAACTGAAAGTGAGGCATTTGGAAAATAGCCTGATTTAACCCCATTTTATCTGAAGCCAAACGTGGAGAGGGCCACTGAATGTGTTGCTTTTATGAACAGGACCGTCCACAAGGCTTTTACATTAATAATGAAGCAAGAATAAGGGAATAAACTCTGTGTGTGTCCACAGCTCCAAGGGAAGGTTGTGGTTTCTCGGGGCAGCGAGGCCGCAGGGCACGGGGAGCGGTGCCGCTCCAGCGAGCAGACACCGGGACCACAGCAGCCCTGGGCCCTCGCCAGCGGCCGGCAATGGGTTCCTGCGGGGCTCTGGGCTAGCACCACGGCCGGCATTTTCTCTGTACGGCTTTTAATCTCGTGGATAATGGTGTTTCTCTCTTTGTGAAACACTCAGCAAAGTACTTAGGACATTTAAAAGGGTGAACTGTAACTACAGAAAAAAAATCAGCACCAACTAATGTTGTTAAATGTTGCAAGAGAAGAAGTGAATAACAAAGTGATAACAAATTAATGCTTATTTTCATAACCCTGTATTTCCGGTCTTATGTCCAAGCACAGAGACACTTCCAAAAGGCATGTTTCATTGTAAAGTGTTTTTTCAAAATTTCAGAATGTCTGTGGAACGTATACAGAAAGGCTATACGTAAAGAACCCAACCAAATACCTTTTCAGATGTCATCAACTGTGTTTATGAAGAAAGTAATGGTGTAATTTTTTTAAAGATAATTGCTTTTGAAATAAATACCTCAGAAAATATTTACAGGTATTTCCGACTCAAGTCAAAAGATCTTATTTTTCCACTCCTCTTTATTTTTTAACTCGGGAAAAAAAAAAACAAACCTCTCATTGAACCGTAAGAATTTATGAATGTAATCGGGAAAGTGCGTCTGGTAACTTACTCCCTTTTACCACTTACACTCACAACAAAAGAATTCAGTGTTATCAGAGTCTGTTTGAACTGTAAAGCAATAAACAAACAGGTGATTGTTTTCCCATGAGCAAAGAAAGGGAAGGTTTGGTTGGTAGGTAAGCTCTTACCTGTGTGAAAAGGAAGAACAGAGCAGAGTGCAGAAACCTGGGTTGGTTTTTTTTTTTTTTTTTTTTTTTTTTTGCCCGGGGGTCAATGTCTTCAGCCTGACCTCCCGTGCTTCACGCCGTCCCCTCCAGCTCTGCAGAGTCCACCACCCCCCGGGTTACAAATTATTCAGTAACAAGAGCAGCCATTTTCTGTTGGATATTTCTGGTTGCTCGCTGCTTGGGTTGTTTTTTTTCCTGATGCACTAAAATTCTGCATTTTTGTACTCAGCACTTAAAGCTCTATTCTTAATTGACTGAGAACAACAAAAACACAAATGTCAAAAGCTACTAGAGCACAGTGTTGGTCTCCTAGCCAATGCCTTCAGGTGCCTGAACTGAAATAGGAGGAAAAATGGTTTTTAAATTCAATTGCCAGGGAACAATTGCATTTACCTGGAATACCGCATTTTGGTTAAAACCTCCAGCATTGCTCAACTTGAAGCAATCGTACCATTTCTGTGGAGGGTTGCCTTATCCTTCTAGAAAGCCTTTTCCTCATGCTGCCCATCACCCAAACTGTATGTCAATTTTTTTTCACTTTCCAAAAAGCATTTTAGTTTGTTTTTTTTTTTTAAAAAAAAGTGAAAAGCAGGTTTGGAAAGATGGAAAGTTTCATTTTGGAAGTAACCTAAAGCCTTCCTGCTTTCAGAGCTGTTTCCAGCCAGGCGGGAAGAGCCGAGGTGGCCAGGAGGCAAGGAAGAGTGCACACAACCTGCTGTACCTTCCTGTCCCAACACCAAAGGAATTTTCTGTAAACACTGGCAAAGCTGCACCATATTGTCTTCCAACCTACTCCTTAAGAGACACATTGCTGGAGGCCTTCAAAAAAAAAAAAAGAAAAAAAAAAGAAAAAAATAAAAAGAAAAAAAAAAGAAAAGCAGCTGACATCTGCAAAGCCATGCTGTCCTGTTGCTCTGGCAGGTACTGGCTTTCTGTTTTCCTATTGTCTATTTTGTTTTTTCTATTATGTTTTTTGATGTATGGTTTCATATGCTCTTAGACACCCATGTAGGAAATAAAGAAGCTCCTGTCCCTCCAGCCTGTGTTCCTGTTCCCACCCTTGCTGGCAGCCCCTGCCACCTGAGCACAGCCCTGCGCAGGAAATACCACCTCTCCCCGGGACAAACCACCCGGCCCCTGAGCTCTCCCTCAGCCCCTGGGCCAACCCCCATTGATATACTGAGAGTGATGTCCATATTTCATTGGCCATTACATCCTTCCATCTATGCTTCTATGGGAAGCTGAAAAAAGTCCTTAGGTAGTGTAAACATCGCTTAGCAACAACTAAAAACAATAGACATTTTTGACATTTCTCTCCCAGCAATCACTAGAAAGAAAATTAACTCCTTCCCAGCTGAAACCAGGACAAATTGCCTATTTTTTTTCCTTTATCATCCTGGGTTGAGGCGTGACGCATCAGACTCCTGCACTTGCACAGTGAAGCAGCCAACAGACTGGCTTAAACCACACAGGCATCTTCAACGGGCTTGTGTCAAAGCTAGGACAGAGTGGAAGAGAAAAAGCCATCAAAAAAGAAATTTTTAAAACTAAATAAAATAAAAAGGGCTGCTGGAAAATAAGTGTGGGAAGGTTTAATACCTGCTCATCATAAGCCAATCAAACTAAATAAAGGTTTCTGACAAAGAGGAAAGTTTAATTCACCCTCTTCTATCAAAGCCCCCAGCAACAGATTCTGGATTTCTAATGTTAAATGTCAAGCTGCCTTTGTTGTGCTGTTTACCATGAACAGCATTAATAAACATAATGCAGTTCTCTATGCTTCCTTAAGCATTGAAAAAATTGAGCAGAATTCCCCACGTTTTTTTATTAAGTAGTAAATATATTACTTGCTGTTGTGACTGCATAGGCTAAAACTGTGTTTCCAAGGGAAAAGTTGAGAATATGTCACATGACAGCTAAAACAAGATTGAAGAGTAAAGGCAGGAGACCTGGGGTGATTCTGGAAGCTGCAGCATTAAGAATCCCCAGCCGCTGCACGCCTTGTGAAAACACCAGTGTGTTTGCAGCACCCAGCCTGTGGGACCCCATCCAAACTGAGTCCCCACCCTTCAAGCCTCAACCACCTCCTGCGATGACTCCAGGGGACACACGAGTCCTCAGGCTGGCACTGACCATCTGCTCCTTGAGCTACAGCCCCATCACTGAGCACTTGAACAACAACCTGCCGGGTCTGAAACCATTTTTTTCCCTAATCCTTTGCTCTGGGTGTATTTTTTTCTGTTTGATCGGAAGTGGCTTGCCGTCGTCGGGAGCTGTGAGTGAGTATATACACAGGGCTGTTTGTGACACAGGGCGAGCTGCTGCGGTCTGCAGGACAGTCCCCCCCACTGCTGAATCAGAGTTCTCACAAGCCACAGGTCAATATTTACACCAGCAGAAATGTTCTGGCCACCCCCTGCCACCGGCACGGCTGGCTCTGACACGGCAGCGTCCTTAACCCCCAAGGGCAGGAAACCCTTCCCTCAGCTCCGCTCTGCCTCGGAAGAAGGGGATACGTCGCAGGACACGCGTGACAGGGACAGTCCTCGTGGTTCTGGGGGCTGTCGGAGCTGCCACGAGCACCTCACTCAGCCATGGGCTTGTCCTGCGTCGCCGTCACGATCCTTGGCACTTTGTACACCTGCAGCAAAGATCATTATCTTTCAGCAAACAAGCCTGCAGCGAGGGAATAAATTCCTGGCTATGACCTTTGGGTGCTCTGAGGTTTTTTTCACCTACAAACAAAACAGGGTGGTTGGTTTTTTTCCTGTTTTTTTTTCCGAACAACCCTTCTCTCTGTTGTTTTATTAGACCCTTGTGCGTGGAAGCACCGCGCTGCAACCTGCCCTTGACGTTGCTGGGAAGATTGGGCCCCTGTCTTCCCCAGGTGCGTGGACATCCCTTGCAATGTGCACTGGGAGCCGAATATGTCTTTTCTACCTTGCAATAATTGGGACAACAATTAGGAGCTGCTTAACCTAAATGGGAGACCACCCCGGTGAAGCTGGAGCTGCTCTTACACCAGTGAGAGTCTCCGAAAAGGCAGCGGCAGGTCTGGCCTCGGCAGCCAGCCCCGGTGCTGTGGCTGGGATTTAGGAATGGGGCCAAACACTCACTCACAAAAAGAAAAAAAAAAAAAAAGTTTAAAAATTTCCATCAACCTTCTAGTGAACATGTATGACAGAAAAATCAATTGGTTTAGTATCAATTGCTATTTTTACTGGCCCGTGATTTGTTCAGAAGTTAGGGGCACCTCCTCCCCTCAGCAGGTTTCTCTTGGTCGTTTGTCAGCTCACCAGCCACACAGCTGCCCCAGCACTCCATCTTTCTGCCCTGAAAAATATGAACTTTTGCATTACCACCAGTGGGGCTTGTGACTCCCAAACCCAGGGTCCTGTGCAGGTGTCCTGCGGGAGCGGAGCGGGGCGGTGGGACGTGCACAGGACACGGCACGGGCAGAGCTCATCCTTACCAAGTGTGACAAGGGCCTTTCACTGCATGTGAGAAGGGAACAGCCTGCGCAGGTGTGGGCTTGTGCAAGGAGACGTGTCCCTGTGCACCGACACCGGTAATAGGTCTAGAGCTGTAGGAACAATGCGGTGCCGTCCTCACGCCGTGTCAAAACGAGCTGGCCAAGCACCACCATGGACCAGAGCTGCACAGGCACCACTGGGGAGGCAACGTGTGCCAGAGCCAGGGGAGCAAAATATGTTTAGTTTTGCCAACACGCATGATGTTTCTAGCCTGACAGATGTGATTTTTCTGCTGGGGCTCATTTTACACTACGATAATGACAACACTGTGCTGCAGGTGGGATGTCTGTTGTCAAGCATGAGGTTCTGCAAAACCTCTGCCTCCCGTTAACGTTAACGTTAACGAGCAGCTTCAGCAGTGGAGTTGGGGGCAGCAGCTGGTGGCAATGAATGGTGAAGGACAGGTGTTATCGTCTCTCAAAGTGGGAAGTGGCCAATGGATGGACACCAAGGCTGCTCTTGTGAGCCATCTGCTGCTGGACAAGGTGGCAGTGGGACAGGAGCCAGGTGCCCGGGCAGTCTGTCCTGCACCCTGAGCTCTCTGCCCAACTGCAAAGGGGGACTGGGTGACACAGAAAAGGCTGAGATACTCAGTGCCTCCCTGGCCTCTGGTCTTTCTGGGAAAGATCTGCCTTCAACTTGCCTGGGGAGAAAGTTTGGAGCAAGGGAGACACCCTCAGTGGAGCAGGACCAGGTAAGGGAGCAACGAATGGGACACAGACAAGTCCCTGAGACTTGCTGGGATGCACCCAGGAGAGCTGAGGGAACTGACCAAGGAAGAACACTTCCAAGCCATTCCCTGCTATATTTGAAGGGTCATGGCAACTGGGGGAGGTTCTGGGTGGAGTTGCTGATAAACCAGAGGGTCTTCTGCCAGACAGGCTGGAGAAAGGGGCTGACAGAAACCTAATGAAGTTCAGCAAAGGGAAACGCAGAGTCCTACACCTGGAGAAGCGCAACCTTAAGCACAAGCTAGGGGCCACCCAGCTGCACAGCAGCTTTCCAGGAAAGGACCTGGAGGACAACAAATTGACCATGAGCCAGCAAATTTCCTTTGTAGCAAAACAGGCCAACAGCATATTGGGTTGCATTAGGCAGAGCATCACCAGCAGGTTGAGGTGATCCTTCTCCTCTGCTCAGCACTGGTGAGACAGGTCTGGAGTGCTGGGTCTGGTTCTGGGTGACCCTGTGCAAGACAGATATGGACATACTGGAAAGAGTCCAGCAAAGGGCCATGAAGATGATGAAGGGACCGGAGCATCTGACATAGGGGGAGAGGCTGAGGGAGCTGGGACCGTTCAGCCAGGAAAGGAGGTGGCTCCAGGGGAGTCTTATCAGTGTGTATGAATATCTGAAGCTAAGAGTAACAATGAGGGAGCCAGGGTCATCTCTGTGATGCCCAGTAACAGGACAAGGGGCAACAGGCACAAGTAGGAATACAGAAAATTCTGGTTAGGTGTAAGAAATACTGTGAGGGTGACTGAGCACTGGAACAGGTTGTGCAGAGAGGTTGTGGTTTCCACCCATGAAGATATTAACAATCCTGCTGGATTTGGTTCTGAACCCCTAGTGCTTAACAGCAGGTTAACCTCACCCACCCTGTGTCACCTAAAGAAGCTGGGCTCCCAGCCCTCCATCAGCCTCCACCAACCCCCCTCTGCTTTAATAAGGGCCCTGTGCTGTGTCAGGTGTGAAAACTCTTCTCTCAGATGCTTTTTTTAGTGGCCTGCCTTCCCCACCTGGGCAGAGACCAAGGCATTAAGATGGGGATTTCTTTGAAAAGATCACTAAAGCCCAGAGGCAAACAGGAATCTGATTTTTCTCTCTAGGAAGAACTTTTTGACAAATGAAAAAAATCTGATTTATCAAGAAGAGCCCATTGAGTCATTGACTATTGCTGACCACTAGAAATGAGATAGTTGGATTACGGATTTATAGCACTGAGTGGTGTTTCTTAGTATCTTACTTTCATTTACATGATTGCTTCAGTTATTGAAGTTTGGGGAGGGAGAGGTATTTGAAAGAGTCACGAGGCCTGGGCTTTAGCAGAACAGGCAGTGGTACAGCCAACACAATTCCACTGGCAGATTTTCTTTTTATACACAGCCACAATATTAGACTAAAGCCTGCCAGAAGCCGTCATCGAAAGATGTAAAACTCCTGTAAATATAATTTTTCCGATAGCAATGCTGTTGAGCTGCTGTAACACAGCTCGGACAGCGTTACAGTGTACTGCCTGCCACCTTCTGTACTCATGATGGCTTAACTGCCACTTCCATTGTAAATCCTTTTTGTTAAGGATTTATAAATTGGCTGCATTCACTTGCTTCTCTCTGAAAATTGGCACACAGCTCTCTCCCATGGTGTTCTTACCACATTTTACTTTGTTACTTGCTATTTTTTTTTTCCTCCTTGGCTCAGAAGCATCACAGAAGTAGCATGACTCTAACCCCAGAACCATTAAATCCTCAGTAGAGGCCAAGACGCTACACAAATATTTTAATGAACACAGAAATAAGGGAAAAACCTAACCTGTTACATTAGATATGTATTTTGAAGAGCTACTGCAGAACTTCTGGAAAGAGGAACACCTCACTCCTGCCGCAGGAGGTGTGGGGAAGCCTGGGCAGGGCTGGTGGCACCAGCTGAGCTGTGGGAGAACTGAAGCACAGGGGTGGGTGCAAGGCATCTGCTGGGGCACTGACTCTTGCCTTGGTGCAAGCCCCATGTTCCCCAGGTGAAGAGGTGGCTCTTGGGGACAGTGGCTGCAGAGGTTGATGGCCTGCAGCGTGCATGGTACTGGCAGGAGCCCCCCAAACATTGCTGGAAGAGGCTGGCAGGGCTGAGTCCCTGCCCTCTCTGCCAAGCCCTTTCCTTGGGTACCTGAGCACAGCACACCGGTGCTTCCACATCTCAGATTTTATTTATTCTTGGTGGTGGGGAGGCTGACCTGACCTGGGGAGCTCTTTGTCAGCTGAGATTAAAAACAACAGCTTACCCCATTAGTGTGATGGGCCCAGCCATGAGGGCAGTGCAAAGGCTATGATGACTGTTGTGTGACTCAGCCTCGGCTGCTTGTTAAATACCACTTGTTCTTCCTATTAGCTCAGGTTATCACCCATCAGGTGTTGCTGTAGACACACACAGAGTTCATGACCGTGACTCTAGATCTGCCCAGCGCTGCTGCCTTGGGTTAGGCAGGCGCAGAACTTGATCAACAGAGGGGAATTTGTGCTTTGACACTGGCAGAGTATTTGCCTTTCTACAGCTCTTGGTCATAGAATCATAGAATGGTTTAGGCTGGAAGGGACCTTAATGATCATTGAGTTCCAACCTCTCCCTGCCCTGGGCAGGGACACCTCCCACTAGAGCAGGTTGCTGAAAGCCCTGTCCAACCTGGCCTTGAACATCTCCAGGGATGTTCAAGCACTGTGCAAAATGATGTTTATTGGGAGATAACAACAGACACACGTGGCAAGGGAGAGAGAATTGTTTAGTTATTATGGACCTAGACAAGCATTTACAGCATATAACATGTGTGCTACCAACTCCAGGAGTCTCCTGTGATGGCCTCTGCCCAAAGGAGCCACCTGCTAGAGCCAGCACTCCTGCACGATTTTCCATGTGCTGAAAGTGACTGTAAGGCTGGAAGTTCTCTCTGCAAACTCAGAGATCTGGTGAGTAAGATGCCTTTTGCAGTTGTACTGTGGTGGATGGTGACCCTGTTTTAAACTCTTCTGTGAGCCCTTGGCACTTGGTGCCACTGAGATGGAGTCGTGCGTTTGATTCCAGAGGGGTGGCAGATTTCAAATGCAACGAGTAAGGTCTAAACTAAGTAGTCCTTGTAAATAAGAAACCTTTATGCTGCAGGATGTACCTGAAGAGGTTGAGAAGGAACTTTCCTTGTTGGCAGAAAAGCTTAGAGGCAGCAGGGGCCTGGTACCTCATCACGCCGCTTAGCTAAAGCCAGGGAGCCCGTTACACTACACATCTGGCTGGCAAATCCCCATTCCCATATTCAAAATCACAGAATCGTCTGGGTTGGAAGGGACCTTTAAGATCATTGAGTCCAACCGTTAACCTGACTCTGCCAAAACCACCGAAACCCACGTCCCTCATCTCACCTTTGAACAGATGCAGTTAAAATAGAGGCCACTTGAGAATATGACTGTCCTCAGCATGTGGTTCTCTTGCAAGATCACCAGATGAACACAGGACAGTAGGACAGGGTGACAGAAACTTTACCTTTTGAGTTGAGGGCTGTGTGTGTGCATGTGTCAGCCCTTGCACTCCAGCTAGCAAAGAAAAAAGAAAAGAAAAGTCTAATTGCTTCTCTCCCCACATTCATTCCCATGAGAGTGTTGTGGGTGCACTGGTCTGGCCCAGCTTTAGGAGGAGCTTCTGTTGGTGCCTTTATTTGGGACTCTCTAGGGGACTGGGGGGGACAATGTGGTGCAAGAGGAACAGCCGGTGCCTCCGAGCGTCTCCTGGGCAGAACTGACATCACGTGGCCACAGTGCCCTGGGGTGCAACCTTGAGAGGCAGAACAGCGGTGGTGGTGAGGAGCAGGGTGTGCTGAGACAGACACCCACAGCCACGTCCCAGGCTTTGGGCTAAGTCAGGGAGCAAAAGAGTTTTTTCAAGCTGAAATGCAAGGTTATAAATACCAAACTCCTTCAGTTACAGCAATCCAGTAGGGGGAAAAAAGGAACATACTCCAATGCTAAATCTCCATCTGGGTTTAGCTTCAAACAGAAGCCTGTTCTTGGATTTGTTTGCTCTGCAGACACCCCAGCTTTCACTCGAGTGATTTCAGATGGGACCACAGGAGAGGAGGCAGTCAGCAGTTGGCTGTGGCCACATCAGCTCAGATATCGCCTCCATTCGTTAAATGAAAAGCTCTTTAGTGTGACCTCTGAAAGTCAGCTGTTTTTTCAGACATGAGAGCACCTGGCTCTTTGTCATAATTACAATATACAGTAATTCTTCCGATCTCTTTGATGCACCACACAAGGGGTTTCCAAGTAATGGGACATACTATGGTTTACTTGCCCGAAGGACACAGGCTGGGTGAGTTTGCCCACACAGATAGGCTGTTAAATGTGTGTATGGAGACATGAAGCGCAGTGGCAGAGCCAACAGGTGAGGCTGGGAACCACCTCGGCCAGGTCCAGCACGACAGTCAGTTGGCTCTAAGAGCTCAGGTCTTGCTGGGGCTTCCACGGGACCTGTGGTAGGCTGCACCCAGACTTTGGAAACCACGGACAGCCCTGGATACGTGGTCTCTGGTGAGTATGTAGCCAGCGAGACTGGAGCACCAGCAAAAATGGTGTTTAAGAACATCCTGATGTGTATGTCACTTGCAAAGGAGCTGGGTAGGGAGTACATGCCCTGCAAATGTTACATCTCCTCCCACAGTAATTAATATTGAAAAGGGTACTTCACTTTTTAGTTTAATCGAGTTTCTTTTTGAAGCAGCAGAATCTCTAACTCTGAAGAGTTTCAGCTTTAGGAGAATGGTAATAGAATAAAGGACATAGGAGACTGCAACAGGTTCTCATTTCAACCCTCTGGGCTGCAAGAAAAATTCCACTCCAAAAAATGACCTGAGCATCTTACCAGTACAGGGCAAGGGTAATCCAGAAAAACTGTGGTAACGAACAGCATCTCCGCTTTGTGATTCCATGTTTTATGCCTCCATTAAAAAAAAATTAACAATTGTTCTTTAAGAGGTTTCAGTTGTAAAGAAGAGTCTGACAAGGTAACAGCTCTTCAAGTCCATTAGCACACAAGGCGCCTGCAGCGATGAACACTCGGGACTTAAGGAAATGTTCCCAGACTCCTCCGTGGGCGGGTGGGTAGGAGGGCCCGGGGCTGCAGAGCCAGCGCCGCACAGGGCAAGCAGAGAGGGGTCCAAAGCCCCGGTCGGGACGGCTCTCGGTGGTACCGCAAAAACCAGTTGGCTGTCTGAGAGCTATAGGTGTGACACAACACAGCCAACCCGCTGCTCCGCTCTAAAAATGCTCCGGGGGTGAATTAATGCCCATCACCAGCTCCAGCATCCCCACCCATGGCTGAACCATTAAAAGCCTCATTTGCAACCCCAAAAGCAAAAACTGTTCTCAAAATTAAGTAGAGCTCCCTGGCTACACACTCAGATGAGATAAAGGCAGCAGGGCTGTGGCTGATGGATGGTTCCCTTTTAACATCACCAGGAGTGCCCGTTTCCTTAGTAGATGGTCTTTGATCTTACCTCCAGCTTTCAAATGTGGTAGAAATAAGCAATCTCCCAAAGAAGACAAATTTCATGGAGGCTCCCCGGCTCACAGCACGGCCTCCCGTGGCCCATTTAATATTATGTTACTGCATTTTCAAACTGTTTGGAGGTTACTTTAGTGCAATTAAACTAATTCCAGGATTGAAATGTGGCAGTTTGAGGGTTTCTGCTCGTGAGGTGCAGAGAGGGAATTTCTAAAGCATTTACCAATTTGCTGCTGTCCCCTAAGGAGAGTTTTGGGCGATGTGTATGTAGGACTCTGCTTACCCAGAGACCTAAGGACCAGACCTCTGTGGAATCCACAGTACCACAACAGCGAGCCATTTCGACATATAAGATGCTGTGTGCATTAGGTGACAGCGAGACACTAGTATTTTTTCATTTTAAAAAAATTTCACAATGGAAGACAAGTAATTCACAGGAGTTTTAGAGACTTTATTTATGTATAAACAATTTAAACACTTTGCCATAAATTATCTTTGCCTGTCTCTAGTCTTTGCTTAGCAGCAAATTAAAATTAATATAAAAACTCAATGAACAATTCATACATGTATATTACAAAAAAGTTCTTGTACCAAAGTTCTTATTAGACTTTTTTTTTCTTTTTTTTTTTTTTTTTTGTGGTGACTGTAATGTGATTGTCTCAGTTTCTTGACCAAACAAACACACTAATAATTTTTAAATCTGAAACAGTGATTGTGCCTTCTGGCTGATGTATGTACAGGGTGATCTGACGTGGTGCCCATTTGCAATAGTGTAACACAATGCCCACAGCTCTACTGGAACTGATACCAACAAACTACTGAATCTAAACAGACTACACCCTGTAACTGTGTTATACTGTCCACAATGGAAATCTTCAAAGACAAACAGAGTATGAAATTTATTTGTAGTGATTTATAGCCACCATTTTGAATGTAATTCTACACTCTGCCCTCTTTGAATAAGTTAAGCTTCAGGCCAGACAAGTGGAGGGTCAGAGTGCAAGTGTGGTTTTGTTACTTTTAAATATATTTTTCTTTACTATTTCCAGTGCGCTCTCACTTGCATTCTCATTGTCCTCCAGTTGCTACACACAAATCACCCCAAAGTCATGTTTTAAATGCACCTGTATTTTGCTTTAAATGAAAACCTCTTGGATATTTATCAAACAAGCAGTCTGAATCATCTGTGTTTCATCAGCTGGTTAGTGAAAGTGGCCCACTTGGATTTCTTAGTTTGCTCACGTGTGAATGGAGTGAGGTAATACAATACGAGGCCTTCTTTTTGTTTTTTCTTTAGACCCAGAACAAGTGGGTAATATTTCAGGGGTACTTCTTAATTTGTATGGTTAGAGTTTTCAGTCTGGCTTTAGTCCACTTCAGGATGTGGTTTTTAATCACTTGAACAGTAGCATTTAACTCAAAAAATATGAGCTTTTTTTGCCACTTACTATCCCAAAGTAGCTCAGCCTAGTGCCCCCATTTAGGTCTTCATCTCCTTAGGAGAGGAGATAACAGTTATGACTACTGATTCA
Organism: Numenius arquata; assembly: GCF_964106895.1. NCBI lineage: Eukaryota > Metazoa > Chordata > Aves > Charadriiformes > Scolopacidae > Numenius > Numenius arquata. Next base: position 29,532,532 of record NC_133586.1, read on the forward strand.
TCCAGCAAAGGATGACAGCAGGTTAATTTGTTACCTCTTTCCCATTTCATTCTGTCTTAAAAACTGGATGTTGCTGCTACTGTCTGCTAGCTCTGGGTACTGCTCCACGGGCAGGACATAATATCCCTCGTAACCTTGAACCCTTCCCGTGTTCAGAAGCTGCTGCTTCTCTCCGTCTGTCCATACGCGGCTGCCCTCTCGGCCATCCCGTGCCTTCTGCTGCTCCTTAGCCCAGGCCGAGCCCAGGGCTCGCTGCCGAGCCTGGTCTAACACTCTGGCCTTCTCCTCGTCCAGCGTGTCGGGGCTCAGCCCGTAGCGGATGTTGATCAGCAGGGTGGAATACTGAAACTCGATGTTGGTAAACCTTCGAGTCCTCCCGTTGACGAGGAGAGTGGGCTGGGAGACGGTGACGTTGACGCCGCTCTCCAGGACCTTCCTCCCGCTGGTCATCGCGAGGGTGACGAGGTCGCTGTCGGCCGAGCCTATCTTGACGAAGTAATGGGTGTCCTTCCCCTCGATGCTGTAGTGCATTTTTTCCAGGTAGTGGGCGCTGTTGAGGACGGAGGCAATCTTTCTGCTATCGTCTGTGGCTATGCTGGAAATGCCGGTGGTTACGCGGCCTTCCTTCACAGCAAACATGATTCCTTTCCCAATGATAGGAGTGGTTGTTGCGAACCAGTGACCCGCTTTTTCTCTAATATTGGCGTGTAATCTTTTAGATATGACCTGCCCCTCAAGAGCCATGAAAGCTTGGTTGTGTCTTTCTGTCGTCTGCTGAACTCCTGTAATCAGCTGCAGAAAGCAAAACAAAACAAAAAGACACCAAAGAAGGCATAGATCTGAAAATACTCGTTTCAGAGACTGAAACTATTCTTTGCTTTACTTTTTTAAAGGAAACCATGCAATGAAAAATTCTATGCTATGGGAAGACCACCCTCAGTTACCCACTGCCTATACATATCCCGTTCAGAATCAGGTAAATACTCATTTGGCAAATTATTTTGCTATTGGTAATACCAAATAAAATATTTGTCATCAATCACCCTTTGTAGCACACATGGACTTAATTTTGGCAAATTATATAATGCCCATTACAAGAAGAAGTTTAAAGACCCAACTCCGGCACAATTTTAATCTGAGTGGAAAATAAACAGAATAAATCTATTAAAAGATGTCACTTAACTTCTGGACATTTTTGCCCAGAGATTTCAACCAGTATATATGACCAAAATGCTTATGAATGCAAGCCTTTTTGAAAATAGGAGAAATTTGGGCTCCAAAATTCCAAAGCAATTTCTGAAGAGGGGATTTAGACTCTCTAATGACTCAGAAGCCTGTGAAAGCGGTACATTTAGGCTTATACGATCATTTCTGTTTTATTACCACAAATGTGAAGTAAGCCCAGCAAAGACTAATTTTGACCTAGTACTCCTTTTAAGTTTATTAAATGGGTTGGAATTTATTATAAATGTTGAAAGCATAAACCATTTTCCACCCTTAACCTGACAAGTAAGTATGGACACTGTAACTGAAGTTAACTGGAGTAGCAAACCAAAGCTTCTAACCAAGACAAGACAGAAAATGATGAGAAATCCTATTACAGGGTGAGAAGTAGAACCATTTCTTAGCAGCACAGCACGTACCAACCTAAGTTTATTGCAACACGTACGTTATTAGGATGGTTTTACCAAAGGTACAACAGATGATGAATTACCCTGACAAAGTCTCCCTTTGTCATTGCTAATCAAGTTAATCAAGTTACAACTTGTTAATCAAGGAAGAACTCAATAAAAGACAAACTAATGACACTGTAATTATGATAACAACGAAGGCTGGCAAGAAGGCATATGTTCATTAGTATAAAATTTAGCTATACTCACTTCATTTTACACTGAAATAAACACTTGGCCTTCTGCTGTAATTGCAGAAGTGCCAGCAGTTCTCTTTGTAGAGTAAGGCAAATTTATCAGGAAAAGTAACTTCATATTTCTGCCTACCTGGCCATTTTCACATGCTTGACTCTCAGACAGCTCGTACGGTGGTGACACAAAGTACATTTTTGCTCGAGGGAAACCAGGTATAATGTTGCTGAGCTGAAATCCAAACATCACCAACCAGCTTTTGACATCTGAAAATCAAAAGTAAGCAGGCAAGTGAGAAATAAATGTGTATAATAAATACAAGAAATCAAAAAATTTAGCAAATCCATCCTTGACCTCCTTAATTTCAAGTAGCAGTGGAACTTATGATTTATATTACAGTGTGGCACTTAACAGAATTGTAGTAATTCACCATGAACAGGCACAGAAGATATTGTTTAAGATATACTCTAAATTCATCAGGGATATACCATCTCTTCCATTCTTTTTCCACTACAGCACATGGATTATCCAGACATTTTACTGTATGCAATACTTGTTCCATCTCTGACACCTTCTGATGTGGCTACTTTAACCTATAAACTGTAACAATACAACCTGTATTGTAAAATGATGTTTTATGAGGTTAGTACTCCTAAAAACTTCTGCAAAGTTCCTTCAGGAAAATACATGGCTTCTCTTCTATGTCCTACTTCTATAGCTGTCATCAGGTCTCAGGAGGCTCCATTAAATGCAGCGAGAAGCTAAACTTGTAATTCAGATGTCTAAATTTAGGCACCATGAATACCCTCCCCATCCCTCCAGGCCCCGTACGGAAAGGTAGGAGCTGCATGGGAAAGTTCCAGCTCAGCCCTGGGGTGAGCCTCCAGAAGTTCCAGCTCTGGATTCGACCACTAAAACTCTGTCTTCTTATGTGGTTGAAAAAGCCAAGTAACTAAATTAATAACAGTAATTCTCACTCAGCAGGTATTAAGAACTAATGATGTATTTTAGTTATCAAAGTGATGTTTTTAACCAAAAAAAAAAAAAGCCCATCACCCCATTTTACAGAAGTTTTCTGCTTCTCTATTCTGGCTGTCATGGAGATAAGAAGCAGCGTGGGAGCACGGGCACTTCTCACTTGATTTGGACCTACGTTCATGACCATTTTTGTTTAAAAATCTCTCGTCTTTCACAGTGGCCTTCCCTCCTCTCTGGCCTTCAATGGCTCCTGGTGCTGCTATTGCTGCTCCTCCGTGTGAGCCGAGCTCCGTGGCTGACAGGAGACCGGACTGTGGCAAGGCGCTCTCGCACCACCGGGACATGCTCCACCACAGCACGGCACCCGCCTGATGGCCCAAAGCTCGTTTCCCCCAGATTTCTAGCAGAGATACCGTTACATCATAAAAAGTGTAATACTTCTTGATTGTGGACATTTGACAGCATAAGTCGTCTTTTCTTAGCCATTCTGACGCTACAATAAGTAGTAAAATACTCTGCTTTTTTAAAGATATTTGTATGTAGCTCCCATCACGCAATGCCTACCATATTATCCTCTACCTTTGGACAGCACAGGGTTACTGCTGCTTTTTAAGGCTTCAACTTACTTTATGGTATAATGGTACGTCCCAAACAATTAACTTCAGCTGCCCTAATTCCGCAAAAAAAGAGGAGGAGCTATATACAAAGTAGTTACTATTTTGCTTAGCTAACGTGCTTTGCAGCACTGCACTTGCTACAGGAACCCCTTTTCAGCAAAACCTGTGAATAAAGCAGCGTCCGGTTTACAGTAAGGATGGTCTGGGGTGGGGAAGTATTTTTTTGTTGTTTTCCGTTTGTTTTTTAATAATCTGTGAGAATCAAGGTGCTACCATAATCACTTTTTGTGCAGGATAGTCTGTTTAGTCCATACAGCAACAGGGATTTTCCTCACCAGTGAAGTATCTTCACAGACTACAGGGTGTGTGTTATACCGAAATGCAATTTAGCTTCCTAGATTTCAACCAGTGGATGGATAAGTTAAATGAATGCCATTTCAGAACACAGCAAAATATCATACAATGACACCAAAAATCTAAATCAAACAGTAGTGGATGAAAATGGGAATTTTGTTGAATTTAGGACAATAGAATTTGATCGCACGGTAATTTTTGTTACCAATATTTTCACACTGTCTCCAAATTGCAAAGTAGCTACAGTAGAACCTACGGTGTGTTACACATACGATTAAACCCCAACGTACTAATGAAACTTGCTATGATTTTCTCTGAAGGAAAGGTACACTTTTCTTGAAATTAAAATTACTGCTAAAATTAAGATGGCTCCTTTTTAAAAATGATATCACTGCTCTAATTGTATACTGCATATTCAATTCTGAAAAAAGCTTTTCCTGAGGACGTATTAATTACCTTTTTAGAAATTGCCAGCAGCTAGTTCAAGTACTGTGTGATCTCACTAAGTGAAAAATTATTACTAATTAAGAGGAGGTTACAAGTTTTCCCCAATTGTAACATATGTGATCAAAACTACTTTATTGTTTCTCTTTCTCGGCTCTACACATTCCATAAAATTTCTTAGTCTTTCAGGAGGAAATAATTTTAAAAAACATCAAGATATTTGTTTTAAAGACTAAAGACTGTTTGCAAATTAGAAGTTAAATGGGAAAAAGAGGTTTAATTAAATCCATTCTTGGTGCTAATTCATAATGTGCCCATTGGCTCAGTCAGCAGTTAATTTTGAAAGTAGCCCTGAAGGGGAAGAGAAGCTGAGCAGTTCCAGTTCCCGATTCTGCAACCAACCTGTCAGGGATTCTTGTAGGTGACTTCATTTTTCTTTATATAAAATCAGAATGAACACATCTTTGTGCAGTACTAGTTCAATAGGAAGAGTACTATGGCTGTGCTGAAATTAAATATTTAGACAAAATTTCCCCCCTTCTCCATCCTCCATAATTCATTGTGGCTTCTCATTTAATGCCCTTCATTCGGGGAAGAGCCATACCAAAGAATCAGGACGAGCCAGCCCTTTTCATAGCACAAAAAGGAAAATGGCCCAACCGTGTTGGGAGGACTCAGCAAATGGCTAGTAAGGAGAAGTCTGATTTCTTTTCCAAATCAACTTCCAAAGTGTAGTGTTTTTTTATAAGAAATGTAATGAGGTCTCACCTGTTACATAATTCTTTAGATCCAGTTCATTGCTGAGAGGGTTGTTACTCTTGAACATGTACAGATTGAAAGGAGCGGGTTCTTTACCAATGTTTTTCCACATGGTGTAATCAGGAGATGTCCAGCGTCCAGCCAGGACATCATAGTCCCTTTGGGTAAAATGGACGAGCTTGGTTAAAGGATCATACAGCCCTCCATGGAACCCGATAACCAGCTGGAAATCAGGGTTAGAGTCATAATAGATCTCCCCATACGCTGTGTACTGAAGCTGTTTGATCATGAGGCCGTTGATGCTGAACACGGCCAATGGAGTGCCGGTGTTATCAGAGGCGACGTAATACTCTTCCCCGCTGCTACTCTCCATGGCAAAGAGGTGGCCTTGCAGATCATAGTACAAAGAGGCGATTTCTGAATTGGAATGGTTGTAGACATGAGTTACCCTTGTTGGATTGTGAAGATCAGCATAAAAGTACTGGAGATGATGCCCCAGGTTAGTCTTACAGGAAGCCCTTCGGCCAAGTCCATCGTAACGGTACTGAACACTCCACCCGTTGGCTTTGTTGTAAGCTCTTGTTAAGAGTCCTTTGGAGTTGTACTCAAACACATCTGAGCCTCGCTGACACAGGAATCCATCATCATCGATCTTGTACGGTACGTCACCTAAGCGCGTAATCCTGTCCCTCAGGTCGTAGCGCAGAGGCATCAATCGGACACTGTTTCCAGGATTCAGGAGATGAAGGTTTCCGTTCAGATCGTAACTGTAACGCCAGGTTGGCCTGTCATTTACCGCTACGCTTTGCAGTTGCCCGTCTCCGTCGTAATCATAGGTGTACTTGGTTGTGTTGGCATAGGGACCGAGTTTCAGTTCTCTTTTGGTTACCCTTCCCATGCTGTCATATTGTACAGTCATCCAGTACATCAGCGATCTGAACATTTCATACTGAACCTCTTTAATGCGCCCATGGGTGTCAAAGTGCTTACTCAGTGTCATAACTGCTGTAGTAATAATTTGATTTATGTCATAATAAATAACTCCAAATTTGCCAAAGTGCTCTACTTTGCCAGAAATCTCATCATAACGGTAAAGATCAACTGGAAGAGGCGTCTCACTTATTATAGGTTTGATGCTCGCGATTCGAAAGCTATTATCATGATACGTATAGTCGAACCTTGCATTGACCATACCTTCTTCAGAGAACCTGTAGATTTGTTTGTCAACGAGAGGACCAATTTTACGATAGCGGATCGTACAAGAAAATCCTCCGCTTTGCAAATTCACCATTTTTAGGACACCTGTAGTTTCATCATATCCAAAAGTCACTGCAGTGCTGTCATAAACAATTTCAGATAGTTTGGATAGCTTTCCATACTTGTAGAAGACTTGTCGGCCAGTACCTAAAAATGATGTTTTCAAAATCCTCCCATCATCACTGTAATCAAAAATCACCGACGCATTGCTCTCAGGAGGATTATAAATATTTCTAATGTAGCCAATGGAGGTGTGAGTAGACATGCTGTGCCGAGCGACGCTGGGCATTGTAACAGCATGAAGTCGGTCTGAAGAATCATACTCGAAAATGTACTGTCGTTGACTCTGAAGCAGCAGCACCATTGACTACAGGGAAAGAATTAATACACAGTTACTGTCTTTCAGCACGTGACCTCTGAGAGGGTATTAAAGAAAAGAAAATTTTACTGAAGAGGAACTAATGTTAAATGAATAAAAAGAGACCTAGCTACATTAGTTAGGGGAACACAGCTGCTCAGGAATATTGTCAGATTGCCAGATGAGAGGATCTGCTACTTGGAAATCAATATGCTGACACTCCAGAGAAAGTGTAGGTTAGCAACCTATTAGCTACACTCCCTTTCAGAGGACTTCTATTTTTTTTCCTAGGGATGCAGAGGAGTTAGATATGATTTATCTTTCAGCTAGCAGTTGTACTTCACAACTATTACTGTGAAACACATGAGAAACTAAGCAGAGAACATCAGCTCTGGTTTGCTTAAAACAACAAATTCAAAGAAGGAAAAGGGAAAATAATACGCAGTTTCTAAGTATTTAAGACACTTTCATGATTGAGGTGTCTTAATTAGGCTAAGTAAAACTGCATTACCACGTTTTCATTTAATAAATAATGATTAGAGATGAATTATCTGTTTCTACTTGAACCTTTTGTCAGGCTTAGTCATGTATTTTTGGTCTTAATTAAGCACAGTTCATTGTGTTTATGCCATTATATGGCAGCCTAATCGCTTTCAGGAAAATATCAAAAGACACAAACCATGAAAAAGTATTTCCCATTAAAAATTAGTCAAATTCAGTTGACATTGAAAAATAAGGAATTTTGAGACCAGGAACAAAGGGATCTTAACAGCTGGAATACACCAAACTTTGGATAATTTCTCTGTATGTCATGTAGAGAGCTTAAAATGAAGCTGAGTAGTACTTTGTCTCTTTGTAGCCAATGTCAGAAGGTAAAACAACATCACTTACTTTTTCTAGGTAGGTGTAGCTCCAAACTTTCCCATCTGCAAACATGCGCGATACGATCCTGCCTTGCTTGTCGATGTCTGTCCTTTCGCTCATGGCACCACGTTGCAGCCCGGCCAGGCGCCCGTTGAAGAAGTACGACACGTTGACAGCAGCCAAGCCACTGCTGGGCAGCCAAAGGAAAGGCCGCCCCAACTGATCGTAAATTATCCTCAGTGTAAATTTCCGGTGATCGTCATAGATTTTTTCCGTGCGTATGTTCCGGTCGTAATCAATGGACAGTAAATTCCTCCCGTGCACCTATTGAATGAAAGAAGGCCGTACTTAGTTAGCAGTGAGCGCTACACCTTTAGGGATTTTCAGCGTGAAAATGGCATGCACAACGGAAAACTTGATTTCCCCACATTTTTGAAAAGTGTAGGATGCCTTCCTGTTAACTGGCTTTTGCTTTCTACTTCTCAGTATTTTCAAATATGTAACTTTGAGTGTTTTACTAGGGTATTTCCCGTATCCCTGCCACATGGGAGCTGTAATCCTATGGAGAAAGGCTTCCTTTATTGTCAGAACAGACAGACATACAGCACAGCCAGGTCTTAGCTATTAGCAGAGAAATGAATCATTTTGCATGGAAGTAATTCTTCTACTTTTGCCATCAATGGTTCTTGGCCTTTTTCCTTCCAGTGACTTCAGGAACAATAGAAGAAATTATGATTTTGTGTCTCTATTGAGGTTTAGCCACTTAGGTTCTGTAGCTGCAATACCCTGTTTATGAATTCATTTCATTTGATGTTTTCTTCATTTACTTTCCAAACACTCAATAGATCCCTCAGCAAGCTGATCACTTGGGATGGGTTTAATTTCTTCTGATTAAAAAACCTGATCATACAGGCTGGGAAGATGGACTTCTAGTTTTGAGAAAAAGAAGTGTTAGATATTTTTCTTTTCTTCCCCATTTTTTTCAGTTACAATTTTCAAATCAAAGTACAGCATAAAGTGTTTCAATCCCAGATTTTTTATTTTTATCTTTTTAATAAAAGAGCAAAACAGAAACAAAGGAGCATAAGAATGCCAAATGGAGAGGCTTCTAGTGAGAGTGCTATAATGAGAGATACATAAATATATTCACTGGAGGCTAAGCCACAGAATTCAGGCTAATGCTGCAATCTGACGAAGCCTCTCAAGTAATTTAATTGTAGATGCATCATTAATAAAGTAGAAGTCTTTAAATTAGATATAATTTGAGAGCAATGACTACTTAAAAAGTATTCATCAGTTTCTGGGAATTTGCTCTTCAGTTTATATTTTACAGTAGCTTTGATTAAGCAACATTTTCTCTTATCCAAAATTAAACTGCACATCAAACAATATGTAAATTAACCCTGAGCCTTTCTCGAGGACATAAAAGTTATTCTGAGATATTTTCACTGGCAGGGGTAAACCCAATTCCCATCCCAACCAACTCCGTAGGAATTCAGTTATACAGAAACCAAATTTAAAATTAATACAATTTTGTGTTTGTAAAGAAATAATTATTTCAAATTATCACTCATTATCCTAATTTTTTCCATTAATAAAACGTAGCTCTTTAACAGTTCCAATTTCCTCAGTGGGCAATTATTAGAAAAACCTCTCTTCTGTAGGTTTTCCCTAAGGTTATCCCAGCAACAGCTTCTCCTGTGATTCAAAGAAAAGATAGGGTTGGGGTTTTTTTTAAACCGCCTTGGCAAAACAGATCATATTCTGTTCTCCCATTGTGGTGGAAACAAAGCCAGGGAAGCCAAACTCAACTTCAGTACTTTCTCAACTGGTTACTCTAGTTTTGTAAGTATAGGATCAAGCCTGATGACAGACACATATCAAAAACCTTTCCTTCACAGAGCTCCTGGGGAAGCAGAAGAGACCATTCACTTCTCAAAAGTCTTTCAGAAAGATTACAAACTGAATTTTAGCTTTTGGTGTTTCGTTCGTTTTGTGTTGGTTTTTTTTGTTTTTTTTTTTTTTTTTTTTTTTTTTTTAATTTCTGAATTGTCATAAAGTAGTTGGTATTTCTGGAGTTTCTTCCCTCCATTGCCGTAACTGCACGTGTAATCTGCACACATCACTTGGAGAATAAAGAAGCACCTGCTTGGATAATTCAGTAACTCAATTTTCATTTGTAAAAATAAGTAAAACCAGAGAGTGTAATTGTAGTGTCATAGTAATTATATAGCAACCCAAACAGAACGACTAACTCCCACTCTTCCTGGGAAAACTAATAACGCTGTCACAAGTATCATGATTGAAGACTACCTAACAAATTCCTTCTCTTTGTTCCACTACCTACATGAATATTTGGTTTTCCCATGGCTGCTGCTGGACACGTGGCAGCAGGGACAAGCGTTTTGTGCCTTGGGTAAAGGGACCTGCAGCAAAAATTACTTATGTGGGGCTGCACTGTAACAAAAACTCTTCAGAAGGGTTTCTTATCAAGACTTTATCTGAAACTACTGCAAGACACTGAATGTGTGGTGCATAAAATAGTAGTGGACAGTGAGTGGGAAACATAAAGGTGAAGTGCAGGTCTTCCTTTCTTGGCTTAATGAAGTCTGCCCTGGCAAGTTTGCAGAGGCCCACACATACAGCTGCCATCTGCCCACAGCATGGATGAGCAGGGCTGGGGGCACAGGCAGCAGCACTCACTGCCTGAAGAATCATAGAATCGCAGAATGGTTTGGGTTGGGAGGGACCTTTAAAGGCCATCTAGTCCAACACCCCCCTGCCATGAACAGGGACATCTTCAACTAGATCAGGTTGCTCAGAGCCCTGTCCAACCTGACCTTGAATGCTTCCAGGGATGAGGCATCTACCCCCTCTCTGGGCAACCTGGGCCAGGGTTTCACCACCTTCAGTGTAAAAAATTTCTTCCTTATATCTAGTCCAAATCTACCCTCTTTTAGTTTAAAACCAATAGCCCTTGTCCTATCGCTACAGGCCCTACTTGGTCTGTCCCCATCTTTCTTACAAGCCCCCTTTCAGTACTGAAGAAAAGGGGCATGGTCTCCTGTAAGTACTCATTAAGAGGTGAATCCTGGAGAATAACAATCCCTTTCAGTAACCCTGGATTCAGGAGAAGGCTCCGCAGTCTCTGGCTGGTGGTCCCGGCACTGTGTTAGTTGTGCAGCAGTGTTCCCCCGTCTGTACCACTACGTGCCACAGCTGTCCCAGATGCCACTGCCGACCCTGCCTGCCACCTGCTCCCCCAATGTTCCAACACACTTGCTCTATTGCATTCACTAAAGAATTTATAAAGATGAATTAGAATAAATGAGATGCAAATAAATTCTATGCGTTCTTCCTCATTTTCAAATTTCATTTTCAGTCCACTCAACCTGTTATAATCTCATAGTGATTTTCATTTAAAAGAGCTAAATGGATATGTGATTATTGTTACAGGAACTAACACCAGACAATTAAATGTTGAGGTGTTGCTAGATAAAGCAGTGTTTTGATTTGCATAAACATGATGCAAGAAAACCCATCTCAGGCAAGGTTTCAGCTCTAAGACGTGTTTAACTTTAGCTAATTACCACAAGTACTTCTATTAAATTTTTAGTATTGAGAGTTAGGATTACAGCAATTTCATTTCAGGGTCCTATTTATTTTTATTTTGAACACCTAGTCAAAATGCAGAGCTGATCTATTTTCTACTTACAATCAACTTCTGCAGGTCAACACATCAAAAATCAATCACACAGCCATGAAATTTAGTCATTAAGGATTAGCTGCTAATCTCATTCCATTTTTTGTCTAACCTTCCTCCTCTCCCCAACAGGTGCATTCTGAGCATTTGTGAGAGTAAGTAAAGACTTGTTAATTCAACACTGTGAATTAGATGTTAAGCAATAGGAAAATACCAACATTTAACATCTGGTTCTTAGTATTTTTTTGTAAATCACCACATAGTTGTTTACATATATTGCATTTAATATATCATCTTGAACACATAGAACTGTATCTCACGTCAAATGATGTCGAAAGAATTACTAGAAGAATCAGGACTTGATCAGCGCTACATTTGTTTTCTGTCCAGAATCTTAAAGCCCTTCCAAAACTGTATATGCTGAAGCAGCCAGTCAAAGTTTAGATACTTAAGGGGTGAAAAACAGGCCAGCTAAACACAGAATGGGATTAATCTGGCTGCAGCGGATCTTTAATTTGGCAGGGGATGGATTACATGACCTGAGTGTTTTTCTTATCCTATGCTTATGACTTTGTAATTATGGCAATTATTTTCCAATCGTGCCATTTGGGAAAGGGAATAAACACAATATGCCTGTCTCGATGAATCTGTAGGGGGATTGTACAGAAGCAGAACTTAACCGCTCAGGCTGTAATCGCATTTGCTCCCCAGGACTAACTGTGGCAAGTGTGCCATAGCATCTTTACAAATGTTGAGTGGTCAGATTTTTTTTTTTTATCCCCCACCTTCAGAAGCAGAGTGACTTACAGCAATATTCTGGGTATTTTTACCAACCCCTTTTGGAATACTTTTAGTAATGAAGCTTCTATAACTGATTGCAGCAGATGATCCCATGCAGTTAACTGACCTCTCAAATAAAGAAAAGATTGTCATACCAAAGACAATCCCGGAGTTGTACATTTTTAACAAGTAAAAATAGGAAAGACGTGTCCTTCAAAATGTAAAAATAATTTTCTACCCACAGAAGAAAAGATCATTATTGCAATGACAGATTCTACTTACCCTGAGCTTTCTTCCAAACACAGTCACTTTGCCTTTAATTTGTTCCTTCCTCAGACGCCATTCAATTGAGTTTAAACCATTTTCCATTGGTAGAGAAATATTACATCGTCCTATGGTGGGAGTCACAGTCCCAGCCAGGACATGAGGTTCGCTGTGAAAGCTAATGCTCATGCCATTGGCATACATCACTCTCAAAGTACCATTATTACAGAGCTGGTAGCTGTTCCTCACTTGATCTACAGCAATAATGAAAAGAAAATAATTTAGCTACTCCAGTCATAAAGAAAACATATAGCTTAATTTGATTGGGTTTTTATTGCACTCCTGTTGATGTTAAATGAAGTCAGCCTGCAATTACCATTTACGTGGTACTATGGTGGGAATTACAGATGTTACTGATTCATGTAAAGAACGGTACTGTAACAGTGAGCCTGCAGAGAGATTCTGTGTTTATTTCATTATGTTTTCCCTTAAGTCTTAATTGTGAATCAAAATGCACAGTGATATGTGTTCAGCCACGTAATTTTTTTCTAATATGAACAAAAACTCCTGAAAACTGCTGGATAAACAACAAACCATTAAACTCCAGGACAAAAAGAAAAAAAAGACTGCTGGAATTTTTTTAAGTGGGAAGAAGCAAGCACCTCTTCTTTTTCCTTCCCTCTGTTTAAAAGCTGTCTCCAAGCAGAGGCTTTGTACAGCGTTACAGTTTGGCTTGAAATCCCCAAGGTGTGAGGCTGCAGCAGTGCAAGCTGGCAGCCACAGCCCTTTGCTCGCCTGCCCTCCTGCCACCCCGCCAGCACGCACTGGCCTGATGTGCACACCCGCTCTGCTGGCTGCCGGAGAAGAGCTATAAAAATAATCCTGTAGGTTTATGGCCGAGCAGTTCGCCAGCTGTGTGACACAGCCAAGGCCATGCTCAGCCAGGATGGAGAACTACAGTGCGCAACCGTCACCAAAGAATCAGCATTTGTCTGACAGAAGGACAGCATCCACATAATTAATCATCTGGTATAAGAGAAATGAAGACTTTGTAACCAGACATGGCACGGTATAATAGTCTATAAATGTTGACATTTATGTCAGGAGGAGACTATTGTTTGACGATGATATTCTTATTCCAGTGGCATTATATCTTAATTAAAAAACTCCCATCACTCACTAAATTCCTTTCAGTCTACCTTTGATAATTGACCATTTTCGTTTCATCAGATAGAATGCCTGGGTGGTGCTGGAAAGCTCTACACAAACATTTAACCACTTTGTTGCTGGTCTCTCCTGCCATACTTGGGCTGTAACACTGTTCTCGGGAGCACTAGCTGTGGCACAAGATCATCCACTGCCCTGACTGTTCTACATTTTATTTAATGGTAGTGTATAAATTTGGAAGATTTCATTTCTAATAGCAGGAGGTTACCTGAGCCTCTCTCTCCAGAAGGATCCCTCCCCAGGAAGCCAACGCTCAGCAGACAGACCGCATCTCTGCGGCACTGAAGTCAGCACCAATTTTGCAGTGAAGTACAGAGAAATATGGGGGTGGGTAAAGTGAACCTGACCCAAGAGCTAGCAGCAGGACCATCTTACACCAGCAGACAATGACCGTACATATTTGACAAAAAGCATGATTGCGAAATGTCTCTTACCTGTCCTGAAGACCTGTCATTTTAGCAATGAGCTTTATGGGAGTTTTTCTTGCAAACATTATGTGGTTTTCCCCTGCTCATGAGTGTACTAATGACACGAATCTTTTGCTAATTGCTTTCTCAAGTTGTGTGTGTGGTTAGATGTGCTGAGAAGTGTGCTTTGGTACCTTGAACAACTGTATAGGAAGCCTCCACAGAGGAGAGATTTGTGATGACCGTGACATCGTCATCCCGATTAGAATTCTCAATGTCGATGGTAATAGACTTTTCCATTTCTCGATGAAGGCTAGTTACCACTCCAGTGGGACGTGTTACATTGGTCAGACGCCCTTCATGATCATAGCTAATAGAAAAGTTAGTGAGAGCAAAAAAGCATGAGGATATATGTTCATTTCAATACCCAATGTATTAATAATGCACCACATTTGTGACAAAAAACCCCAGAATGAATGAGATTTTCAAGAACGTCCTGGCCATACCTATTTCTCTGTTCTTGAAAGAGTCTATAACAATGAAATAATAATTTTTAGAGATACTGATCTCAACTACATAAGTGCAAATCCAAGTTAGCAACTTTTAAATTATTAAATTATTTAATTAAATTATTATGGATAAACAGAGCGATATTTGGATCAAACAAGTATAATTAGTAAATTCACCTGTATTTTAATAGTTGCATTTCACTCAAAGGAAGTGGACTTACGATGGATACTACAATATACAATTGCATACACTGCACATTTGCAACTGAATACTTAGTGAAAACTACTAAGTATGATCTTAAGTGACATCTCAAGGAATAAACTTGCCACAAGAGATTAAAAAAGACATCAGCTTGAGAACACAATAATTTCATTTAGACCTTATCTGTGATATTGAACTGTACTTTGGGGTCAGTATTTTTGGCTCAGAAACATGAATGATGAGAAGTTACAGCACAGGACAGGTCGGAGTTGCACAAAGGGCAGCAGTCAGCACTCAGAATATACCTTAGAAGATGAATTAAGTCCTCCAGAGGCATAAAGATAAAAAAAAAAAAAAAAAAAAAAGAAGAAGGGCTCTCCATGAGTTTACTGAGTTAAATTTATTTAGAGGTATAAAGCCTGAGGAGGGGGGAAAGAAGGAATGCTGCCTGAAATCAAATCATACTGTTTCTCCCTTTCCTTTAGTATGCTATATTTGTGTGCATACATATGCTAAAGCAGCAATCTCTTGGATCTTAAGGGCAAGAAATGGGGACCTGAAACAAAACCAGTATGCCAGTCTGCCACTCTGCTTGCTGCAATTCTCTACTTGTGCAAGAGTCTCTCACCCAGCCGCTACCAAACCGCACATACTTCTAAACAGCAGAAAGGCAAGAAAAAATGTCCTGTGTAGATAAAGGGAAAAGTTTAGGTATACATTGAAACCAACTGGTCATCCTTCGAACGTAGAAATCCAGGGAGCGGGAAGCCTGGAAGAGAACTGGTAAATCCATTGCACTGCCTGAGAGTAACAGAAGAGAAGAGGAGCACATTTAGTATCACGGAGCTAGCTGAGTTCTTTGTACGTCGTGGTTAGCTGTAAAGATGAAAAAAAATCAGTGCTTTCAACAGGACTTTTCACAATTAAATCATTCAGAAACCTCAAAGTAGACCACCTGAACTGTACAGGATATCTCCAAAATTAATACACAAATTGGGTCCTCAACTAAGACAAATATAAAATATGCCTTTCAAATCCATTGCAAATGGTTGTACCCATTCAACTGAACATTGGGGAGGAAGGAAAAAAAAAAAATCACCTGTGGAGCAACCAGCCTTACCAGAACCAATGGAAGTATTAGGCAAAGAAGTAAATAAAAGAAAGCGTCATGTGACCTAACAGGGACCAATAATAGTGTTCATTTAAGCAGGTCAGGATCAAATAAAGATTAAGCAACATGATTTTTCTTAATGAAAGTCACAAGTTCCTACCCTTATATAGACATACATAATTTTTTTTCTCGTATTTTTTTCATCTCATATCAATAAGATACTGGATAAAGGATAATAACAAGGTAATCTGTGAAAGGGGGTTAGGTTAAGTCTATACAAAGGTCTTCACAAAAAAAATATTAAAAAGTACTCAAGAAGTACAGATGAGGGAAGAACATGATCCAGTCAAACATCCATCTAGTGCGGAAAAATGAAAAGTACAAAAAATTGACAGTTTCAAAACTCTAGAAGGTTAATAAGTAGTTAACCATAAGAGCCTGTATGTCGACCACTTTGGGATGTTTGGTGATGAGCAGAGTGACGAAGAGAATACTTAGGTGTCAAATATTACAGAAGAAACAATGGTATTTAGGACAAACGAGAAAAATCCATGAGTGGCTTCAGCGTGACTATGCAGAGCTCGGTGAACATCCAGAAAAATGGCTGGCAAAATTCTCCATCAGCAAATATATTTTAGGCAATGTAAATGAGACATTAATTTAAACTCTTCATCCACATTGCTGGGTTTTTAATTAACCCAGGAAAAATTCCTGGGGATTGCTGTGGGCTACTCACTGAAAATCTTTGTTAAAAGTGCAAGGACAGTCTAAAAAGTAAATATGGATGAGGGTGTACAGAGACTGAAACAGAAAAATGAAAATATTCTAACGCTATTTCTAGAAATTCATTTTTTGCCCCCTGCAATGGGGCATGTTTCCCAGTGCTGGTCACAGTTTTTGAAATCAGCTATGGCAGAGATTAACAGGGTTTATAAGCAAGTGATGGACACGCTTAAAATGATACATACATAAGTACTCTCTATGAAGATCTGCAGACCATTTAGTTTACGAGCTAGACATATAAAAACTTCACTGCTTAAATGATATATACACACTGCAATACCAATACCAAAAGAAAGCATTTCTACTTTATCCATTGCATCAATAAAATTCTACTTTAAAAAATATCTTAAAGGTAAAAAAGTTTAAAATTCATAAACCTGAAACCTTTGAGGTACTACGAAATTTAAAGTGACATATTATTGAGTGTTTGGGTTCTTTAAAATTTATGTATTATGTGAGAGCAAGTGCTTAGCAGAATACAACAACCAGATATTTAGCTGCATAATAAAAATAAAGCTATCTAGGAATTAATGGTTATATACCTTTGTTCTTCATGATATGAACCCAGGTCTAATGAAGCAAAAAAAAAAAAAAAAGAAAATTTTACACTGGAAAATATACTAATCAACCTGGGACTGCTCAGTATCTTTTTCAGAAGCAGCCACTACGTTATGACAGTCTATGACAGAGCATCAGGCTAGATGAATTGGATCTGATACGGCAATCTGTATCTTTGAATATGGTGGGATATGGATACAGTGAAATTCCTAAGCTTTTGTTAGTGACTTCAGTTAGAGTAAGGTTTCATCCCAAGTTTTTCTACTAATAAAATTACAAGGGGAGAGATCCTTTCTTAATCCCATTGTCTTAAGAAACCAGCATCTCCCTGTGACCGCTAGTAACTCGCTAACATACTGTGAATAGTTCCCAGCGCCGGCGTGGGAACTACAGTCTCGGAAACCATTGCCTGCTTGGGCAGACTTGGTCACAAACGGTTGCCCGATTCTGTCCGCAGCCCAGAGAAGACTCCTGACAGCCTGGTGGCTCGCGTGTGCTGGGCTGACAACACAGTGACACAGGGACGCGATGGACACCGTACAGCTCAATTGTGAGACACATCTGAGCATCTGTGACCTTCTCAGATAGCTACACACACCTGATCTGGGCATCCCTTCAGCAGGCTTGTGAAAATGCACCGTAGGCTCTTCTCCCATGTCCAATATTATGGCACCTCTACATCTCATCAATTTTTATTGCTAGCTTTCTGCTCTTTGAGGTTCGAAATATGTACTGCTCGAGGTGGGAGTAGCTAGGACAGTACCATATACAGTACTGCAGAAAGGAGTAACAGCAGCTTTTGAATTAACATAGAGCACGGCAAGGTGCAGATCCACATACATTTGCATCTATCCCTATTTTCTCTCCCTTATAAAAACCAAGCTGATTCAAGAAGAAAACTGCAGCATTCTCTCAGGAATACCACCAAGGACTGCTTCAAAGATCTGTGCTGTCATGCCCAAAACCAAGCTTAAATTACCCCATGTGAGCCCGCTGTTAGCTGTTGTATTATTTAAGAGCCTTGCTTGTTCCTACTGCAAATGAACTGCGTGCATACACACATGCTATATATATATATAAAATATACATATAGAGTGTGTATACACACACATAAAAATAGTTTGTGTATGCATTTCTCTGCATATCCACATGCATACCTAGATATACTGCACAAATTTAATACTGTCAGCCTTTTCAGGGTACAGTTTCAGACAAAACAGAGGAATATACCCAATAAAATAGGATGGCACTTCAACGTCTGGTTGATATAAATGCACTGAAATAAATTTTTCAGAAGGGTTCCTAAACTTTAGTTCATGTGTTATTTTACTACTAAAAAGATATTTTTCCTTTTCCAGTTCTGCTGCCATATTAACAATTTTGATCTCTGTATGAATGCATGAATTTAAAGCCACAGAAAACTATTCTGTTGTCCTTACAAACTCTCATTGGCTAAGTATGTCTTTTATCTTCAATTGATATTAACTTAGAGCTACCAAATAAATTGCATAGTGATGAATACAGAACTTTCCCCTTGGAACCGCTTCAAAGAAAAAAAATATACACCAGAGACCAGTACTGAGTGACTGTGGACTGTGATTGTTTAGGTTTGTAAATTTGATTTAAATAATTCCCATAATCTTAATAAACCCCTCAACTGTGGGGGGTCCATGGGATGACAAAGCACATTGAGGAGTTACCATAAGTCAGCTGCTCAGGATCAGCCTAAAGGAGATGTCTGTCTTTTTCTGGTATTTTGTAATGAGTATCTTAAGTGCATATCACTAACTTCTAGTCCTCACACAGGGTTTTCCATGCACATATAGAGATACGTATCTTCTTTCAATGTCTTTGTGAATGGCAAAATTTGTTTTATACATGCACTACAAAGAAAGTATATGCATTTTTAATATAAAAAAAAGTCTATACTGCCCTCTCATCTATGGGCTCTATGCTTATGAGAATGTACGTACAAATCTGGGAGAAAGTAAGTTATTTCTGCTGCCTCCTCAAAGTTACTAATCATCTAAGATAGCACCCCAGGCTGTACTGTTTAGACCTAAATACGGTACTTGACTTCCACTGCCCTGAGGCAAAGGGTTGTGCATATTTTCTTATTTATCTTGGAAAAAAAAATCTAGTAATCGTGTAAGCACTATATACACATTAAATTATATTTTCAGATGCATCTCAGTAAGACATCAAAGCACCTACCTTCTATATTTACTTAGGAATCGTAGTACAATTTTTCTAATAAATCATGCTAACTTAGGACTTCATGTGATTCTCAGCCACCAGTTACACCAGTTTTGTGACTTGTTACTTTATGACGACCTTTTTTAATGTTTCATTGATTTTCATGTAGAGTTTTAAATAACTTTGCCGCTTAATTTTCTACAATTAATTTCTGGTGTTTTGAGAAATAACTAGTTTATATGAATTCTGTTTTGATTCTTGAGCAAGCTATTGAAGGAAAAACAACAACAAAACCTACCTAGAAGGGCATCCACATCTCATCAGCAATAACGTGAGATTTTAAGAGCCTGGTACAGTGAGCTTTTACTTAATCTTGTAATCAGCAGGTAATACCTCCATGCGTTCACGTAACTGGATTATTTTGTAAATAATGTGTGGTAAAGAAATAGACTTTGCAAAATAGTAAGGACAAAAAACCTCCACATCTCTACCCACAGGCTAGATGAAAAATCACAAAGGTTTAATTTCCAGGGCCACATCAGAAAGGGACCACGAGAGGGCACTGCTTTCCTTTTTACGGAAACAAAACACAGTGCACAAAATACTGATGCGCAATGCTGATTTTGAGCAGACTGAACGTAGTTCTTTTTATTCCTGTATTACTTATGTTTTCTCCAAAAAAAAAAAAAAAAAAAAGTGGTGGCCAAGACAAATGCATTAATAAACTAAAGTAGGTGTCCATCATTGCTAGTCTGTAACTTTAAAAATAAGCTACAATTTAAAATTGAAAATAAAGCCCTATTCATACTTTCTACCCACTAGTTTGAGAGATGCTATTTAGTAATCATTAATTAGCTATTTCAAACACAATACATGGCATCATACTTGCCATACTTAAAAGTTATAAATATTTTCTATATGTCATTTAGTTTCTATTATAAAAATTGTTTTGATCAATAAATGGCAATAAGACTACTAAGAATAGGATAACTATTAATAAAAATCTGACTAGTTTTTCTATATTTTTAACATAGTTTTGAACTTCATCTCTGATGAATTTAATTTAAAGAGGAAGTTCTTTTTAATCTATATGCTCATGAACAGCAGTGTGCTTTTGGGTTATCTACAAATTATGGAAGTTACACCAGGGATCTGAAAGATAGCTGGGGATCTCATTTCCTCGCTTGTCTCAAGAATGAACAATCAGTGAAGTTAATCAACATTTTAACCACCACGAGTAATATATAAATCTAAACAGAAAGATATATATAACTTGAGTTGCAAAAGAAAGGGCACCATTAGGGTTCCTAGAGAGGCAGCTCAGTAGGAGCCGCAGATTGCTGGGGCTGCTCTGATGTGAGTTATCTGCAGCGTCGTGAGGACTAAGAGCAGGGCCCCAGCCTGGCAAATCACCCCCGGGTTTCTGCCCGCGGCACACAGTCCTTCATGCTGGAGGTGGGTGGGCTTCCCCACTGGCCTCAGACTGTGGGCAGGAATTTAGGGGGTTCTGTACCCACCCAAAGGACCCGGCAAAATGGATGAAATCAAGAAGCCACTTAATCATTTCCAGTACCACACTAGACTGAGATGTAACGGCCTTATTCAGTAGCAGTGAAAAGCCTACCACAAATTTCAGTAGGGTCAGTTTAGGGCCTACTCACTACTCATTTGAAAAATAAATGTACTCTTAATATATCCAAAAACATTCTTACTCATAAAATGTTGTCCATCCTGTTTCATCACTCTTCGTTGCTAAGAGACCACTGTTTCCGTTATATGTCATTAATCCGAGCTCCAGGGTCTGTGTTGAGACTAGCTTGAGTCCACCATTAGTGCCAACAGCCAGCGTGACAATCTGATTATCCGGCATCAGTAAATGGCGGGGCATCCCACTGGCATCCCGACGGACCTTCAAGGAGTTGCCATTGTTGTCCATCACCTCCGTGACATCGTTATCGCTGCTATAGGTGAAATTGTACAAGTACTCCCCGGTAACGAGGCTGAGAGTGTACTGGTGAATCCCATCAGCATTGAAGACATACAGCTCCTGTTCTCCTGGAGATGCAGCTTCATATTGGTTAAAAGAATTAAGAATGGGCCTGTTTTTACTGACAGCCCTAATGCGGATATTTCCAAGATCAGCTATGTAGATGGTACCATCTGGGGCCACAGCTAAGGAAGATGGTGAATTTAAGATGGCATCAGTGGCATACCCATCATCCCCAGAATAGCAATTACAGTTGACATCATTTTTGCAATCACAGTCTGAAGCTGCCCCTGCAAGAAGGCATATTTCTCCATTGGTAGTTACCTGGCGTAGCCGATTAATTTTTTTTTCATCTGTCTCACTGATGTAAAGAACTCCTGTGTGTGAGATGGCAATGGCACTGGCTGATTCAAGTGCAGAATGAATAGCCAGTTTGCTAAGAGAGTAGTCTATACCAGGAACCTGGCAGTGCATGGGGCGTCCAGCAATAATGCTAACTTGATGATTTTCTGTGATCCGTAAAATAACATTGTTCTCTAGGACATAAAGTGAGTTGTCCATGGGATTGACAGCGAGATCAGTAGGCCACTCCAGCCGTACCTATGAGTTGCACAAATTATTACTGTAAAACTCATAACTGAAAAGTACACTTCTAGTGTTTAAAATTCCATGTGTAACAACAGCAAATTAGTGAGGGGTTTATCAGCGTAAATCATGAAACCAAGTCATGAACGGCAACTATTTCAAACAATGATTTTGTTTTTCGGAAATATTAAAGCTACGTGCAGTGGTAACTTTGGCTAATTGTGTTTCTGTGCAAAGAATGAATGCTACATTGTGGAAGCTCTACAATAATTACAGAAAAACAGGCAATTAAGACAATAACTCCCATTATCTCAACCTTATTTCTCTATAGTTGCATAAATAACCTGTGTTAGCCACAGTAGAAAGATTGTTCACTCATTTCAGAAATAAATCAAATATGCTATCATCTTGTGCTGAATAATGTATTTCTTAAGTGGCCAGGCAGTCATCCAAAAGAGATGCCCATCTCTTATATGGCAGAAAAGAAAATAAATGCAGTAACAGTCTACCTGGGTGACATCCATGCTGGAATCACAGCTGAGAGGTCGAACAGCAGTTAGGTCATTGGAGCCCAGCAGGGTTGATATAATTCCGTTCTGATCCACTTTTCTAATCATAGTGGCATCAACAAAATACATGAGTCCGTACTTATCCACTGCGATTCCTGCAGATAGAAAAAACAGGCATCAGTGAAGCAGTGAGGCTCTTGCTTCAAGGCGGGCTTCATCTTATTAATTAACAAGCTTACAAGATAGTGACGTTTGTTCACTTTCCCTGTTCTTTCCTCCCTTCTAATCTGAGCACAAGTCCTGGAACCCTTCAAGTACCTGTAGTTCTGCTGAATAAATGGCATCAAGCAGGTTTATCCTTTGGGGCTTTAAAGAAAAAAAAAAAAAACCACAGAAATCCCCCAAACATGCCAAAGAGCCAGCAGAATGCATCAGTTTATCTCCAAATTTAAACTCTGTGTGATATAGTGCATAAACGCAATTTAAAAAAAATTATCTCCTAAATTTTCATCTCAGAAAGTTGAGGCGTTGCTTTCTTCACCTGAAGGATTTATTGAGGATGAAGAACTTTCAGAAATCTTTTAAAATTGCCTTAAAAATTTTGAAAAATTAAGAGGACATCATATTCTTTCAGGACGTTTATTAATTCTTTGACCTATTGCAGTAAGGAATATGGGAAGAACATCTGGTGTCTCCAGATGAAGACACAGGGGTTTCCAGCCTAGAAGAAAAGGAAAGGGTCAATGCCGGTCACATTGGGAGTCCTTAGAGAGGGAAGGCACAGAATGAAAGAGTGCTCCCTCGGAGGAACAGAAGGACGCTGCTGCCTGTTGTGAAGGAGGGCAGGCTTTTTCTCACTTGCCTTTCCTGCTTTGATTTGGCACTTCCTTCTCCATTCCTTGGGCTGAAAATAAAATATTGATCTAAAAATTTTGTCTTCAAATGGTTACAGTGCTCATTCTGTTGGCCAGTGACAGAAGATACAGCTTTATCTTCTCAACTTTTATATAGAGGCTTAGCTTAAAACATGCAAGCAGCTCTGTCCTGGTAATATACTCTGTATGTATTAACTGAAACTGTTACAAAGAAACAGGACCTTTCATTTTTATTCGCTTTTACAATCATCTAGTTGTTTTCAACCATTGAAATAAAACCCAGAGATGTTTGAAACACCTGGCAGTAACACCTGATTAATTCATCCTTACAATTAAGATGAAACACAGGAAAAAAATCTTGAAAAGAAATACATCCCCAAATCTCTACATCATCTTGGAAACTTCTTGTTAAAAATTAGAAACTGCAAAGGGAAAAAATCCTTTTATTTTTCCTCCCCCTCTGAAGAAGAAGGGGATACATAAAATAAAAACTCAGAAAAAAGGCACAGCAGGCAGTTTTTCTCCCCAAAGACTGTATCTCAAACAGTAATTTGTTTCCCAGTTTACATGCTTGCTTCTTGGAGTGAGCGGTACCCTGCTAATTTGTGTTCTGTTCTCCTTTTGCAGCATTTAGTGTTGGGGTAATAAAGTTTGCTTTAACTAAACAAAGCACGAACACTTGCCAATCCACTGTAATTAAAGCCCAGAATAAAAATTACCGAGCAAGGAGTGATTTAATTGCCAGATAATTATTTCCACATCCAGCCTAGCCTCACGCAGTCATTTTCTCCAGCTTCTTTTCCTACTTTACCTCGAGGGCTCATTAGGGTTGCATCCACTGCCTTCCCTCCGTCCCCACATCTGGCTTCGTCAAAGGGCAAGCATTGCTCTCCAGTCCCTGCCACCACTTCAGAGTTACCAGCTAGGTCTTTCGTGCCACTGAGGGACTTGACTTTGTATATCCGTCGGCTATTGGTGTCCGATACGTACAGGGAGCCTGAAACAGGGTCCACGGCCAGATAGTATTTATGAGCGGGATTGTTGCTTTAGAGAAAAAGAAAGCATAGAACAGAAACAGCTGAGCAGTCTAGAAATTTCACAGGCTTTCAAAGCTTAGATACTCATCAGGCACAGAGAGATCTGGAAAGAAAGTCTGACACCTTCATACAGAGATTGGGTCTGAAGCACAACTGTCTGAGGACCTAACTTGATTAGGGCCTGGTCAGTGTTACAGAAGGATTGTCGTTTTAAATCTCATTCATCCTGCTACACTAAGCCTTGCACAGCAGAGCCCAATAAGCCAAAGCTGCACAGCAGACTTTCCTCTTGATCTCTTTAGCCCTTTAGATCTGCTCCAGGTCAATTCTCTTTGGCTTATCTCTACCTGTTGCCCCCCCTCCCCACCACCTTGTTTAACTTCACTTGAAAGCAGAAGT
Source organism: Numenius arquata (assembly GCF_964106895.1). Classification (NCBI taxonomy): domain Eukaryota; kingdom Metazoa; phylum Chordata; class Aves; order Charadriiformes; family Scolopacidae; genus Numenius; species Numenius arquata. The sequence goes on from NC_133586.1 coordinate 29,557,157, forward strand.
CATAGGAGTAAGATCAAAGAATCATCTTCTGAGTTACTTACATTATGCCACAAGATTTGTGAGATCTTGTATAAATAGGAGGCAGAGGCATAACAAATTTATTCCTAAAGCAAATTTGTTCTCATTCATTCTTATCAAGACTCTCATTTACGGCAGATGAAGTTGGTTATGTAACTAAAACCAGAGACCCCCAAGTGTCTGACTTTAACTCCAGACCTTCTGCTATTGAAAAACTGGTCCTCAGTTTGCCATTAGAATGGGTACTCATATGGAAAGCTAATTCTCTTCTGAAATATATGTTTTTTGACAGCTTGTCACATTTTGGAACTACTTTAGCAAATCATCTGCAAATTGAGAAATGTCAGTCTTGACGATATATATATACATTCACATACACAGAACTGCAGTGCAGAAATATTTTCAAAATCTTTCCTGGCTAGTTTAACTCAATTTAGTTGGATTTTAAGCATGATGTGAATTTTCCAGCCTTTGGAGCCTATGGGTGAGCGTAAATAAGGTCAATGGTGGTTTCAAAGCATAGAAGACAAATGAAGACAGGAAGAAAAAAAAATGAAGGTTACTTACCAGTAACCAGAGATATTTGCCTCCAAATATCCACACTCCTAGTTTCACGTGGCAAAACTGCCCATCTCCAAGAGTGGGGATACACAGAGGTAAGTTATGATGGACATAAGCCATTTCTTGACCAGACTCGCTGAAACTACAGTAAGGCCACTTTCGGCAGACGGATTATCAGCAGCACAAAGACCACTGCCTTCATGTGGTCGTGACCAGATTTGGAGGAATGAGGAGGCCCAAAAATATCACTTTCTACAGTTATCTGCCTCTACGCCAGTCTTTGACGTGTCATGATTTTAGGCCAATAATAGTTCTAAAACTGTAGAAAGTAGGAAGGGATTGGTTTGATCAAAATTCAGTAGGCAGAGGTAATACCATCTGCTGAAGTCTAGGAGTGTAGAAATTAGAGATGAAAAAATACAGTAAACAAAAAATACTTGGCAAGTTTATTTCATGCATGGATCTCAAAGTACTTTAAAAAGATGGGCATTATACCCATTTTACAGAGGAGGAAACTGAGGCACAGAGAGGTTAAGTGGTATAGACAAAGTTATGCAGGGAGACTAGCGACATGCTTGAGATTAGAGCACAATCCCTTTATTCCCCAAGTTCCTCTCCTTATATTCAGCAGCAGGCTGCATCTCTTCACTAAACCCTTATCACATCCCTTCTCATCCCTCCAAAACAAAGCTCCATCTTCTTTGCCACACAGAAAATTATTTCTTCCCATTTACAAGATTTCTGCAGCCTCCCGTGTATCTGAGCCATACAAACACCTGCACATTTGTCACTTTTTTGAAATTCTGCTCTCTTCTTCCACCATGCTTTTCCCTTAACAACCTTTGCTGTGACACTAATGTTGTGCTATGCTTCACAAATACACCCAGACTTAGCTCAAGGCTTTGCAATAGCAGCAGACAAGCCAAGAACTGAGTGCTACAGCTGCAGGCTTGCTGATGCCATGTCCCCGCTAGGCTCCAGCCTGGAGTGCCTTTTGCCTGGTCCTTCTAAAACATGTGCCAGCCCACCTCAGCCAGATGGGGAGACCCGAGGCAGGTACAGACTGGAGCTGGGCACAGCCATAGCTGCTTGCTGCCGGAGGCAGGGGCCTTGCCTGGGCTCAGTGATGGGAGCTGCTCTCCACAGTGCCTGGGGGAGCTGCTCTGCCACCTGACGCCGAACAGCAGCCTCTCCTTGAGACTGAAAGGGTCTCTCTGCGTTTCGGATGTGATTTTGCCAGCCTGGGCTTGCCTTCCTGAGTGAGCACCCCCTGCTTCCCTTCTGCCCACAGCTAGCCTTGCATATGCCCACTGTCACCAGGATGGGATAAGGTACGAGTCAGGGTAAAGAGCAATGGGAAAACATGGGCTTATTTCCCTCCCCTCTCCTGCAGTCATCGGTGTGTCCATGGAGCTCACCCTGCCTTTCTCTGCAGTCTCCCCTCAGGGCAGTTTTACCAGGGAGTCAGTCACCAGCTTTAGTTGCAGATCAGGGAGTGACTCACTGGAGCTGCAGACCTGCTGTACACCCCTTTGCTCTTTCCTGAGCTCAGAAAGGGAACAGATAGGGGAAGACTCTCCACGTAAAATATCTGAGGGACTCTGGCAGAAAATGACTGGTGCAAGGCGACATGCGCTCACTGTGTCCCCAAAGAAACTACAAGATGACTACCTCAAACAGGGATGTATTTTATAAATGAGCAGTAAATATTTGTCAAACTGGCATCTGAGCAATTAAAGACCTCTGCCTCTCTTTTCTCCATGCCACTGTATTCTTTTAATTGAGTTATAGGAAGCCAAGGAGTGTACCTTGTTTTAAAAGACTTTCTATACCATTTGGTGTTGCTCAGAGGCCTCTGCCAATCCTGCCTCCTCCCCTCGCCCTGCCCGGTGGAGGCAGCAGTTACCACCTTCCTCGGGTCCATGAGGGACCCTGCTGCCTGACAACAAGCACAGGCAGCATCAGCTTGTCTCCCCTGGTCTGCTCATATGTGCATCAAATTCACAACAGTGCAACTAAAGCTTTTCTTTAAATTCAACAAAAAAGATAAGCTACCCAGAGCAAATCTCTAAGCACCTGAAAAATTAACTAAGCTTATAGTTGCAAATTATGATCCTCCAGCATCACCAGTAATCATTAGCATACTGTAAATGAATTCATCCAGATAAGAAAATTTAGTGGAGTTACACTTGCCATGCCAAAATATATTGTAAAGGGGAAATTATACTGTTTAGTCCAGACATCCTTTGCGTCTAACTTGTATTATAGAAATGGAAAGTGTATTTTTTAAAGGGTGATGCACAGGACACTGTGGAATAGTTTACAGGTTTACAACAGTTTTTACAAGCTCTTCTTGTTCTTGCCCTTGATGCTCTCCAGCACAAACATCGCCCATGTCCTAGGTGGGGCATGGAAGAAAGTGCAAGCGTTTCCTATGCTGCTGCCATGCAGAAGACCTAGTGCTCAGGTGAGACAAGGAAAAATCTTTTCTCCTAACATCCAGAAAGGTTATGCCTCCCTCATGAATCTTACAGTGACTGCACCTAGTGGTTGCATACAACCAACCCCACAGGTTGACTGACTGTTAAATCTATTTGATGAAAGAAAATAGAAACTAAATTATGAAAAAGGACAGAGGGTTCAGAAAATCATTAATGACCAGAAAATGAGTTTTTGACCTATTTGCAGTCATTAGTGCTTTTGTGAACCTTTCTGGCATTTGTAAAACTGCTGTTGTAGTTTACCTCGACCATTTAGACCGATTATAGACAGCAGGGAGAAGCGTTTATATAGAAGTTAGCTTGGGGTTCATTATACTTGCATTCTACTAGAAATTTCTAATTACTGTCAGAACTTATTTGGTTGCTTTTTGACTGCATTTCATAATTGCTAACGCTTATCATATTCATAACACACAATTAGCACATAAAAATGTTTCTATATATGGTACATGAAGAACATAACATTACACAAGAAGCACAACACAAAAAGCAAACACAATGAAGCAAACAAACCATATCAAATTATATGGGAAAGAGCTCGTGTCTTACCTATGTTTAAACTCTTTATTTCTTTATAGAAAGGGAACAGAAGAAAAAAGAACAAACAGTTAGCTGAAGAATAGATGGTAAAGCAAACATAGTATTTGTTTTATTTTACAAAAGGACACAGGAGAAGATATCTCTTTTCAGCACTAGCCTTTGCTTCGTTTACGGATGAAGAGACTGGGAGTGATAAAGTTGCAAGCTAGATCCCTAGCAGAATACCTTGTCCCCAACCCCCACCCCACATATATTTTACAGGACACTTTCTGGACCATTGAAAGAGTTTTCACATGGAAATACGTGTAGCTTGTGGGCTAGGAATGAGAGAAACTGGCAGATTTCTGAGTACAGAACTGGGAAGGTAGAAGCACTGGGCTTACGATACTGTCCGCCAGTTGGAGGCAACCTCTTTAATCAAAATAGTTTTCCAACAGGATATTTCTTAACAAATTTCCTCTGCCCCCAGTCTCTAAAATAATTGCTTAAAGCAAGTTTGGATGCTACTTGGTATCTATTTAAGCCCATCAAAGCAAATCTTAGGGTGAATAAAGCCTTCTAAGTGAGCAGTAAGGTACTGTACAATGGGAGATATATAGCATTGATTGCGCCCTAAGTTTACTGTCTAGACCCGAAGTCAAAGGAAAGTGTTCTCTGCTTCCCAGAAGTGAAATAATACATTCTCCACACCAGTGTTTCACTGTGTTAATGTCATTTCCATTTAGGAATGTCCAGTGAATGAAACAAAGGGGTGCATGACTCCTGACCTGCAGCACTCAATGCACAGCCCCAAACTTGCAATACCAACGTTAAGCGTGACATGCAACATTCTTGAGTCAAAACTCCTATTAGCCACTCAGATCAGGCCCCTTCATAAAGGACAGCGTGAAGCAAATATGCACACTGGGATATTGTGACTTATAAAGTTGCTCAAGATTTATATTGGCATACGTAAAACCAAAATTACATCCGTTGTGGAATCTAAATAAAGTGATGTGATTTGGTTTGTAATACTTATGGACATACTATTTGCAACATTATTCAAACTGCTTGATACTAGCTGAAGACGCTGCTCTTGTTCATACTGAAATGGCTCAAATCTTCCAACTCTTACGCATGTAACTTGTACAGATTTTAAAGTGACCACTGAATCACAATTGCTGCTATAGATGATATTTGCTGGAACGGACCTTAATTCCCTTTAGAGGAACAGGGGGCAAAAAAGATCACTGCAAATCCTAAAAATCTGTGTGTCAAGTCATTTGCAGCTGTCCAACAGCACTCAAAATACGATAGCTTCATTGTTCGTTGCTAATAGTTGTAACAGAAGCTAAAGAAACTACTCTATGGAAAGCAGATTTCATTAAAGAAAAGAGAAAGTGGACAAATGCAGAGTAAGTCCGTCTTCTGTTTCTTTACTGATGTCCTTTTCCATTTTCCCTCACATGTGCTGATGTGCTCAAGTTCTCTCTTGCATAGAGAGAAATCAAAGTACTCAGACTAAATACCGTTCCAACATTGGAGGCAACGTTTTCAAATATCAGGTGTGCCAGGAAACTTTGCCACTGGCTGATACTAGGAAGTGAGGTGCATATAAATGCCTTATATTAAGCATCTCAATTTGAAAATGTTTCTCTTCACCCATAAAGCTGTAGTCCTATTTACTAGAAAGCTGAACAGAAGTGAACAAATTAGGAAAAAAAAAAATCAGCATATTCTATATAATGCAGAGTTTGTGTATATCGATATAAATATTTATAGCAGATCACACATCCATAACCAGCTACCTTCTGTGGTTTATACTGAGCTGCTAGCAGAAAGCACCAGATGATCTAGGGCTCTTCTTTTTAAAAAAAAAAAGAAAATATAATGAGGCAGCCTGATGGTGTATGAGGTAGGTGTCAGAGAGTGATTTCAGAGTAGAATTGGCCTGAATCAGATCTCTTTTCTCTTATATAAATCAGAATTCACAACAGTGACATCAACAGAATGACATGAATGGAAGAGAGGTGTAAAGTAGAGCTAGGCCTCCTATTCTCTAACAGTCCAATCGTTTTGCACTTTTTTCCCACTAATTAAAAACTAAAAGTACAGTGGAAGCACAGGAACTGGTTACCAGCCATATCATTAAAAACAAGGCTAATGACCTAAATTCCCTCAATGTACTTTGCAGCTATATCCAATTTACAAGAGCACTAATCCTATTGCCTGAGTGGGCTGCAGAAATATCAGAAGGCAGCCAATCTAAACTATTTTTCCTCATTTTTCTGCAAATACTCAATAGTGCTGTAACCATAAGGTCCAGTTACATGAATTACGGTTTGAAGCAACAGCTCTTGCCTCTCCTAGAAGAATGAAAAAAAGGAGATGGAACAGAAATGGGTGAAGTGGTACACTCTACACTTAAGCTTTTCCTATTAAGTGACCAAATCTTAATGTTGGGGGGAGGGAGCTGGGGGGCGGGCGTGGGATGGGGGGACAGAGATACAACCTTAGAAAGAGTTCTGATGATGCGAAGTGACTCTGTATGTCAACCTTAACCGCACTTGCCAACCTGCAGACTCATGAGTATGGGAAAGAAGTGGGAAAGTGGCTCTCAAAACTCTTCCTTCTAACCTCATAAGGCTGTTATACCTTTGCTTATCACTGTGGCTCAATACCTAAAGGCAGTCAGTTCTATAGTTTTCAATCAAAACTAAATGATGTATAGTACTGAGAGGAGACTGTATCACCAACAAGACAGAAGAAGGTAGTTTGTACTTTTTGTACAAGTTGGTTTGTACTTTTTAGCCCTTGTCTATAGTCATCGCTCTGATAAGCTACAGACTTTGAACTATGCATTTCTGTGCCCCATTTCTCCACTGGAATTTAAATAGGTTGAAAGTGACAATGTTTTACAAAATTATAAAAAGTAATGGTAAAGGCTGATTTGAGCACAGGCTACAGAAATGAAGCTCTAGGATTAACACCTTACCTCAGCTCCAATATACTAGTAACATTCCTGGATGGGAAGATACGCCGAATATAATTAAAATCTCCAACAAAGAGACTTCCATCAATACCCACTGCCAGTGCTACAGGGGCCAAAAGCTTATTTCCTTCCGCCAGACCATTGCAGCTAGGACAGGATATGCTTCTTCGGCGCCCATTCCCCATAATGCTGGTGATCACAGCCGGCTGCTGAGTTAGAAACTGATTTTCTCCGTTGCCTTTGTGCAATATACCTAATAATGAAGAGGAGAAGTAGTGGTTATTTAATCATTTATTGCAAGGGGCTTCAGGTAGTTCTCTTTCAGTAGCTGCTGTGAAGGACTGCACACTGAAATGACTCCAGCACTGTTCTTTGATGGTGCAAAAAGAGTGAAAGAGCTTTGCAGTAGTAAAAATAAAGGTGTAATGAAGATTCTCTGTTAAAAAACACACATACACAACCACAGGCCCAAACCTAAACCCAGACTCCTTTGGTATTCATCAGGAAAGAAAACACTGCCATCCATCCCTCTGGCCTGGCACAATGGTTTAGACTGTCTTACTAACCGGGAAGTGAGAAGGCAAACCGTGGAGAGGACACGTTCCTTGCTTGTCTCCCTGGATCCTCTCGCTCCAGTCTCCTATGTTATGTTTTGTTTGGAACTTTGTGCCAACCTTGTTGTTCTCTTCCCACCTCACAGTCTTTCACACTTTTTTCATGGAAAATGAAAATGAGAAATGGAGATGGCAGAGAAGAGGATAGCACAGAAAATGAAAAGACAGGAGAAAGATGAAACTCCTGGAAGGGCTGCTAAGGATCAGTGATGAAAGCCAAGAGGGAAGCCAGTGGTAAGGATCTTTATTAGGTTTCAAGAAATACCTTTAAGATAGGATTTCCTTTCAAAATATTTGTTCAAAGAGCAGAGCCCTGCTCCAAGAAGGGATTGGATTCTCTGACAGGGCAACCATTTTCAGTGTATCAAAAATCGTAGATATCTGGGCAGAAACTTTTAGCCTCCTGCTCTTTTGGAAATGCAGTTGTATGATTCTAATGTCAAGTAACTGGCTCCCCACTGGTGACAACAGTGAGTACCACGCACTATCCAAATGGCTATCTCAACAGTGTTTGATCCGCCGCACAGCACTCAAAGTGTGTTCAAATAGCCTGATCTTCCCTATTTTGAACACGACTATAGATTTCTTGAGCAACAATACAGTTTGCAATTTGTTAATGCAGGGATCAGCAGGGAGGCTGTAGAAAACACTTTACAGGGATCAAATGAACTACATGCTAAGCACTCAGCTCCCTAAGAATCTCTCATAAAACATGAAGACCAGGAACATTCATCGTAGGATATGTAAAGACAAAGAGAAGTGAGGAAAAAACAGAGGTGACAAAAGAAAAAGACAAATGAGACTCAGTATCTCATCACAGATTCATACTTCTTTTAAGCCCCATCTCAGATTAGAGAGAAAAAGGTCAAACAAGAGAAACCAGGAACGGGTGTGATTAAGATCAGAAAAACAGGGAAGGAACATGGAAAAACATTATGGGGGAATAAACAAACAACAGAATAAAGGATAAAGATTTGGACTTTAAAAAAGTCATGCTGTGCAGAACAGTAAAATATCTATTGAAATTCCACAAAAATTTTCTGACAACTGAAATATGTCCCATACCTTACTGAGATAAAGATGAAACAGAGTGGAGAAAGTGCATTTTTAAAGTGAAAATATAATGCATGTAAGAAGTGTTCACAGACAAAACTCCATATACCACAGAAAATACATAGAATTAACTAACTCACCGCTCTTGACATTAAGTACATGATGTTTATCCAAAGACCATCCTCCTAAATTTGAAGGATCTAGTTCAAATCCTTGCAGCAGTGCTGTCCTCTTCTCCCATAAAATGAGACTGGGGCAAGTCTCATATTCAAAACCCACAGAAACTGAAATAAAATAAAATAAAATCTAATATACTTGTTGAACAAACACTGAATTAAATGCCCAGAGCACAGTCAAATCATTCCAGTTCCCCAGCCCCTTCAAGTAGATGGGGTGATTACATTCCTCTCTTTTATTCTCTTTGAATAGCTGGCACTGGGAAGTGACTGGTTTGGTGAGAGGATAGAGAGAAATATAATTTTTAAATAATAAATTTATTCTATCAGATACCAGGACAAGATCAAACTCTTAATTTACCAGATGCTCACAGCATTTATTCAGTGTGTTCATTTTACAATACCATATACCAAGGAGCAGTGAAAATTTTGTGTGCTTTTAAGCACACACACACTGTAAGCATTACTCAGGAAAGAAATACCCTATGCAATAATGTAAGAAAGAAAAGCTATAGCAAAGAAAATTTTAGAAGATATAGAAAAGAAGTAAGATTTTTAAAGTTTTTCTTTCCCCACCGGCACAGCTCCAATGCTCATTTTAAGCGTTGTATCAAAATTGTTCTGATATTCAAATGAAAATGAAAACTTAAAAATATTATGATGACTTTTTTTTCCCACCCACTAGAACCAAGCGAACTAAAACCAGCTACAGAACTACAAGACTGAATAGCACTAGAAAAACACCACTTTCAGTTCAAATGTATTATACCACAAGAGGCTATAATAACAGCATGCATGAAAATCCAAATGCACTGAAGACTGCTAGCCAGTCCAGCATGAGGTTCATTAGTTAACTGAAAGAAAATAAAACCACAGTGATGGACTAGGTTTCACCTAAGTTCCTGTAGCCAGTTTTTCCCATTGTCTGGTCTAAACCTTCTAAGTCAGCTACTGATCAGGAAACACAGGCATGTTGATGGAGTTTAGACCCTCTGAATGTGATCTTTAATGTGTAAAAGAAACATAATAGAAAGATAAGTTGTGTCAGGAAGACAAGAACTGTTTGTTCTATACATGCTTCTCCAGAAGAAATCTTTGCAGGTTTCTTACTAAGAATTACAGGTGTTATATGGAATGTTTTGGAGCTTGTATATGCTGACTTACCTACAGCATCTGACAACCCATAAACCTTCTGACCATATGCATCTGTTTTGTCCCAGATAAATGTATATGCCAAGTTGGGAGATGCCTGAAACGATTTTTGAAACAGATGCCCTTCTACCGCTACCATCAAATGAACTTTGATTAGATTCAGTGGCACAAGTGTCTGAGTCATGGCAATCTTAAGTAAGGATTTGTATCCAGCAGTACGGGAACTCAGGTAGCTGAGCTTTATACTCGACCCAGGGATCTCAATTTCTTCATGAAGAACCTGAACAGGGAAAAGATCAAACATTTTACATTAATCCTTTGTTGTTTTTTTTTTTTAGAATAAGCCAGCCTTGCATACTGTTATGAACTTCCGAGTTTATACTGCTGGGAACGGTTATCCTCAAATCAGTGCAGTGATGCCATTCAGCCGACATTTCTGAACAAATAATTATTTGGCATCTGTGTACACTTCTTTTTAAGAGCCCGCTACTGACAAAAGCACAAGAAAGTACAAGTAATTTTACTGCAAGTTATATGCAAGGGGAATGTAAGAGATACAGTCACAGAAACCTGCAACTTCCACTAATGGTATAAAGACTAACTGAATAAAGTAGTGAAACAATAGTACCCCTAGAGTTTTCCTTTGTCCTAAATAACATACAAGAAAACTGTGGTTAGCAGCACACAGTTGGCCTTTGCAAAATTCTCTTGAAAGACCTAAGCTGTCAACTGTAATAGAGAGACATATTTGATATATTGCATGATAATGAGAAGGTGCAAAGTAGTCAAAGTGTCTGGGTGACGTAAACCTGGGATATTTCCTGCAGACCTCATTAGAAAACCTGTTATCTGTCAGAATGAATGCAAGTCTACAGAGGGATTTGCTACAGCAATTCCAGGGGACAAGTGGTGACTCTGTGGTAAGTGCTCAGGTCAGCACTAGCATCTGACCAGTGATTTCTCTATCCTTTTCACTCACGCTGCTCTTACCTGGGTTTCTGGTACAATGGGATTTCGGCCAGGAGCATCACTGAAGAAAGTTGAAAGTGGTGATGAAATGATGACTGGATCAGGACGGACAAAACCACTTAGATCACAGCTGGGAATGGAGTTCTCCTCTGTCTTCATCACAAGTGTGTCCATGGCATAGAAGCTATTCCACGGTAACCATACTGTCCTCTCCTGACTCATAAATGGGGCCCGTTCAAAGTGCAAGGTTAGGGATGCTCCGCCATTTGCAACCAAGTCAAACCTAGAAAAATGTGGGCTTTAGAAGGGACAAGACTGAATAAATCCAGTAATATCATTCCTGGCTAATGAAATAGGTATATAGGTATACCTAGAGCAATAGGTATATTTTAAGTGTCATGCTTCAAATGATCAGTAATGGAATGTGAACCTCCGGCAACTAGACAACAGAAATCCAGCCATGACAAACAATGATTTGAAGTCACCCGGAACAAACCTTGTTCCTATATATTACAAAATCTGCATTAACTAATAAAAAAATGCACAACAAACAAACCACCACATTTATTATTACAAGTCACCTTTTTATATAAAATCAGCAAAGAAGCCAAGGTCATACTGAGCAGGACACTGAATTGTGCCTTTCCTAAAAGATGCTGTCCATCAAGCACGGAATGGGGCATATGGCAGTAAGGGAATAGTAATGAAAAGTTTTGCTGTTCTGTGTTCTTCAAATAAGGTAAGAATTCCTGTCCCCAGGAAAACTGATCTATCATTTTTAGAGAGATTAGCTGTTTACTCCCAGCCCCCTACATAATCGTAGCAGCCACGTAGTGCTGCGCAGGCATTTTGAAATCTGGCCTGAATGAGTAAAATACTCCTAGGCTGTTCTGACGAGAAGCAGATATCAGTTGTTTTGTGTAAATGCTGGCAAAGTAACAAATTACTCAATGATTTCAATAATCTATTCAGATCTAAATATAGTTCAGCTCACCATTTACTGTAGTATTAAACCACTGAAATCAACAACATTATACTTTTATGATAACAGAATAATATTCTAGGAAATGTGGAAATGAAATACTCCCTATAGTTCAGTTGACTTATATTAATTATTTCAATTGTTTGCATGCAAGATCGAGATAAAACGGCAAATGTTTACAATGCATGTCACAGATATACTGTCTTCGTTACCACAGCCAGTAAACTAGATAAACCATGTCACATTGATTTTTTTTTTTATCTGAATATGTATGCATATCAAATACAAGGGGGAAAAAAGCCCTTTTTTGCACAGCAGGAAATTGTCTAAATATATTCAATTAGAATCTTTTGATTACATTCTACCCTGAAGAAACTCAAAAGATAGTGTATCTTCAAAAGGAAAGAAAGGCAGAAGGGAACTTTTAACAAAATATACTACTCTATAATGATACTTTTTTTTTTTTCTAGCAGTGTTAGCATGCCTTGCATTTTAAAATAAAATATTTCTGGTCTCAGCTGGATATTACTGTAGTCCACAAATGTTTTCATAGATACAGAGCAATTTATTTGCAAGGAGTCTGCCTACTGACACATTATTCTCAGAAGCCAGCCTTTTCATATTTACTTGCAGTTAGTATTCAAAATGCCACGCGAAAAATTACTTTTGTGTTTACTTAATAGCTCTTTGCCCTGGGAGGAATGCAATGCGTGAGACCACATGGTTCCATTAGATCACACCATCTGTTAATCAGCAAAGATACTACATAGGAAATAGGTACTCAATGAAGCAAGCAAACTCACGTGCCATCCTGACGAGTGATGGTATAGCCGTACTTTGGATACTTGACAAACGACACATTGACCCCAACTAGAGGAGTTCCATCTGTAGTCACCACTTGGCCTCTTATAAGAGACACAAGACTGAAAAAGAAAGAAAATTAAAGGTATTAAATTTAGGTACAAAAGCAAAGTTACATTGTTTATAAACTTTTAAAACTTGTTTAAAAACTTGTTTAGAAATTTTTTAAACATGGAAGTTAAATGTGCAAAAAGACGTAGCTATTTTTTTTTCCTGAAAACATCATTTCATCTTGTTTCTGCACAGAAACACTCAGTGAGATCTAAATAATTTTGCAATCAATATGTTTTGTTATTTATTGCTTTAGCAGGGTAAGAAATAACTTCTTTTTCTTATACTAGTACGGGAAAATAGTCATAACCACTGTTCTGTCCCACTTTTTCACCTCTTTCAGTGGAATGAGAGGTTGAGCTAAGAAAAGAGAGAGGTCATTAATCTTTCATGGTGGCTACTTCTTGAGACTATGGCAGCTTCAGTATACATGAAACTTGGGTTCTATCCCTGTGGCACTTTTAAAAAGTCAAAAACTTTGGTTTTAAAACTTTCAATTTGACACTATACATTAGATTTGCCTAAAATTGGTACCGAAAGTAACAGCTGAGCTGTAGAATTCTCAAAAGCACCTTCACAACTTAGAGGCTAAGGCCAATTTTAAAATGTCATTAATATGCCATTTGCAAAGATAAGTTAAAATACTCAACGTACTTTAGATGAATAAAACAGAACTAAGACTCCCGCCATGAGGAACCTTAGAAAACATATTTTTAAAAAAAATTCTAAAATTTCAAATGAGATTTTTTCAAAGGAGACCCAGGACTGAAGTGCCCAGCTCCCGCTTAGCCTAGAGCTCTCATTCTTTGACTGTTTTGAAGACTCCAACCCATATTCATATATAAACAACGTGATTATTTCTAGTACAACTTCTAACATTTCTTGGATGGCACAAGAATGCCTGCATATTGCTGTACTTGTCTAGAAATCTGGAATAACAATCACCTGCTTTTTTTAAAATACATCAAAATGTAGGAATAAAGTGTTGGATCTTGTTAATAACACAACTAAACATTACCACGTGATAGTAGAATACACATAGAGGGAATACACTAATTTTCATTCTGGGTGGCTTAATGAGGCAACAGCTTGAGCACTGGTTATCATACAATATGTCACAGGAAACTGCTTGCTTCTCTTCACTCAAGGAAATTTTGCTGACTGTACCATATATAGAGCAGCATGTACCAACCACCCTGTGGACTATGTGCTTTTTATGCTGTAGCCTGTATTCCTTTTTGGACAAATTATTCAGCCTCATGAATTAGTAAGCTTCTCTCTTGTCTTGTTTTCCTTTTCATGCAACATTGCAGAAAATTGCAAGATTTCCTCCATTTTATTTTTACAGAGCTGATGAGGAAAAAAAAAACCACCACAAATTTAGATGAAAACAGAACAATTTTCTTCCATTTTTCCAAACAACTCCATGTGTGTATGCGTAGGGTATTTTATAGACTAGAATAAAGTCTGTGTTACACAGAACAACATCCAACAGGGCTTTTCTGATAGAACATAGAAATTATTGTGCTATTTGAGCATCATAGGCCACGGGGACCTGACTGGTATATCCAGAAACATTATGATCCTCATCTTACAGACAAATATTTAGTGACTTGCTCTACATCACCCAGTAAGCCTGTAATGAAATCCTTCCTGAAAAAAACAGTTCCCTGTAATGAAGTCCAGTGTTTTGGGTGTTATCTTAAATGAAGTTCTTTCTTCAGTTTTAACTTTGGCAACACGAACACAATTAACATATTCATCAATTTCTTAGCATCGTTCAACGAAGACATATTTAAATAATATTGATAAATAGGAACACCACTTTCTTGTAAGCATCCAGTGGCATCAAATATCAATTAATGATGTGCTTGCTGGCTTTTAGATTAATTATAAATATATAATTAATAATCATAGGGAGAACAGACATAGAAAAAGAAAACTAGGAAGAAAATGAAAACCTAGTCAGATATATTGATGATGCAAGTAAAGCAGTTTTATATAAGGAATAAATAATAATACCCCCTAAGTTAATGTATTTTTAAAATAATTTGTAATGTTATTCTACTGTTGAAACTTGTGTTAATGGCAGTAAATAAAATGCAATCTCTTTCTAACTGTAAACTAGTTTGCATTTTCACTGGTTTTAGATTGCAATCTTCATAAAAGATAAACCTCAGAAGCTCCTACTCAGTGGAAGGAACCTTCTTCTAGGTTATGTTAAAACGCTAATAAAACTTGGTGTTATAAAATAAAGGTGACATCATAAATCGCAACAGAGTGCCCTCAGTGGGAACGATGCCTGAGATGGAAACGCATGAAGCACCTGAAAGCAGCACCTCATGTTAAAACATGAATATCGTCTCTGAGAGAAATCTTCCTGCACAATGCAACTGCACAGATACAGCATCACATTTATAGCTGCTACCTGCTGTTGAAGGGATTTTCTCCTGGGATGATATGAGTGCTGTCCTTCCCCACTAAGAGCTTGATTCGATCATAGAATGACTTCACAGCTGGCGCACCGGCATGGCTCTGTTGTATGATGTCAAGAGGATCACGAGAACCCCGGCACAGCAGGCTGTTTTGACAAGTGGACTGGAGGCAGCAGTCTGGGTCCAGGCAGTCAACCAGGCCATCTGAAAGGTAAGAATCCCCAAGATTCAGCTGGCTGCACAGCGCTATCAAGCAATAATAGCTTGGATGTCTTAAGGCGCTGGGAAAAACGTTAATGTTTACTCTTCATAACATCTCTACGCCATAAAACTGGTAAGTGAACCAACAACGCAATGAGGATGAGACCTTCTCAAGTACACTGGTTAAACACCATTGCTGCTACAATTAATTGACACCAGCGTTAGACGAGAATCAATCCCAAAGAAACCTGTAAAGGGTTGAAATTAGGAAGAAGAACTAGCAGGAGTAGTACAGGATTTTTTGCTTACGTGTTCTATTTGTTTTGTTGTTTGGTTTTTGGGGGATTTTTTTGTGTTTGTTTTTTTAAATCTTTTCAACTGTTTGTTTTACAAAGTTTTTAGATTTCCTTGCTAGGCCATAAGAGTCTTGGGAATTATGCTGTTCAATTTCATTTGTTCCGCAGATAAAAGAGAAGGAGATGGTGGTGACAGAGTAAATTATCATTACCTAAGTAAAATAAAAATGACATTGTACCCATTTTGTCAATCAAGAGGGAAGTGCTGCTGGAACTCCCACCTCCCATAAATACCTGACTCAGAAGTTGTTCACTTGCTCAGATAAAGAAGGATTAGTCACAAAGCTGGTGGGCTTAGTCATCATATTACATACTAGGATGTCCACCAAGAATATTTCTTAAGAAGTATTTAAAAAAAAATAAAGAATTTAAACACCAGAAATTAAAATGGGATCCTCAGTGGGGAGACCGATCTGTATACTTGGATAAATCACAATTGATTATTTTTAGCACGTACAGTAACAGCTTCTAGCATCATCCCTTCCTTCGGTATCATCATTTAACTGAAATATGTTCTCTCAATGGAGTTTTACGGTGATTTAGAAATTAATAACCATTTACTTTAAAATATTATCATCTAACAATTCAGAAACATTTGTCCACTTACTCTGGCAAGAATCAGACATTCCTTCTGCAACGTACTTAGGTCTGTAGACTTTCAGAGACTCCTGAAGGCATATTAATCTGATCTTTGAATACAAATATAGCCAGGGCACATACAGAGTATCATACACAAGACGGAACATTCCAGTAGGTTAGTTGACAAAAATACCTTAGAGGAAGATCATGACTCATGTATTTTCAAGTTTTTCAAATGCAAACAGAACAGCATTACCCTAAAAAGTAATATTTGGAAAGACAACAGCAACAAAAGTAAAACCAACCCAAACCAAAACCTAAACCTATAGAAAGCCTTCTTATTTTACCATTAGGCTTGTATTTCCAACAGCTTGTGTGTGCCTGAAATGACTGTTTCTGATCGAAAACCAAAATTGCCAAGGTATGCTGACAATGTCTTATTCAGCCCTCTAAGGAAATTTAAGTTAGACAAACTACCTTGTTGGGAGAGCTATACATTACTTTAAGGTCAGTCCCCTGTTCACATTAAGAGCTCCATTGATCTTGAAATCCTTTCCAATGTGGTGGTAGGAATTTTCTTTTTTACTACATTCCATTTTTCACCCAGTTTACATAACCATTGTAAGGACACCTTTAGCTTCAGATTATAACTCAAGGCAGTTTTCCTATTAAGCTCTGAGAACTTTTCCTCAGCATTCTGCATTCTTTCTTGGTTTATGGCACCTCTACCACTATGAACATAAAGCTGCCCACTGCTTAGTCTGCTCAGTTCTTCCACTCCGACGACCACCAGCCAAGAGAATGCTATCAATATGTTAGAAATAACAGAAGCAAAACACAGGATATAAATTACTCCCTTTGACAAATTTACATTTACCTGTTCAAGCTGCATCATATTTTTGCTGTACCTGTTATTAGAGGTGAGCATATGTTACGTCTGTAATGACCTCATCATGCAGCAGATTATGGGATGCTGTGACCGAACGCTCCTGATGACACCACGAACTTTCAATCGGCATATCAATCCCTCAGCATCCTGTCAGTCATGCCAATCACATCTTTATGCTCGCAAGCCCTCTTGGATATAGTCTGACATTGCAATCTTCAGTAAATTACCCTGTCACTGCCAATCTCACCGTTCTCTCACAAACAATCAAGCAGGCAATCAAACCACTCTGAATTGCCAGTTCAGGACCTGGGAGGCTAGAAACATCTCCATTCAATACCTGGGAGAAACCTCTGTACGATTCCTTTCATGTAGGAAGGTTTTTATGCAGTTATGTGAATTCAGATTTGCACACTTCCAGATGCTTACAAGAATATTTAGGAAAGACAGGCATATACCGTAACATAAATACACACGATTCTCTTCTTTGCAACATTATTCCTTATAATATATGGCTATATTCCCCCATACTAATTTATTCCCAGATGGCAGGATTTGGGAGTCAGGATATTTTTACCTTATGCCAACTAGTTGATGCAGCTTGTTGCAGGGGCAGAACTGAGGTACGGATCTGTTCAGCACACACAGCCAGAACCCAGGCACTGCTGTCTGTGGTCAAAGGCTTATGCACCGCTATACTGCTTGTATTCAGAGTTGCATTGCTGCTATTATTTACCTTCTTGCTCTGAATTCTCTGACTCTATGTATGGAGCACTGATTACTGTCAGAATATATTTTTTTCTAGTTCATGTTTGCCTATCTGCTACCCGTACCTATTACCACAGAATGGCTGAGGCTGGCAGGGATCTCTGGAGGTCATCTGGTCAAACCCTCCTGCTCAAGCAAGGCTACCAAATGCCCAGGACCATGCCCAGCCAGCTTTTGACTATCTCCAAGGATGAAGACTCCACAACCTGCTCCAGTGCTCAGTCACCCTCATGATAAAAAAGTGTTTCCCAGCACACATTTGTGTCTGGGGTTGTTCCTCCCCAGGTGCAGGACCTTGCACTTCATGAGGTTTCTATCAGCCCATTCTCCAGCCATGTTGTACCATTACATATGAAGTGAATTGTTACAGAATCATTTAGTTGCATTAGACTCAGTTGATTAAAACAAGGGCTAGAAAAAACGTACCTTCTGTAGGAGAAAACTCTGCCATAAGCATGAATTTTAATTAGAATTCAGTACTTTGTTTTTTAATATATATTTCAGAACTTGTCGTCTTCCAGATTTCCTCAGGCACACTGAATTATTTATATGGTTAATTCAATGACAAAACCCTCACCATTATCTTCACCAAGATACTGCTGCGTTTCCTAGCATGCACATCTGAGTTTAAAGTGGCCAGTTCGCAGCTCTCTGAAACTCTGTATGCTAAAGCGAAGGGACGGTAGAGGGAGTTAAAGATAGTGCTGAACCTCCTCCAACACTCTGAGACCAAAAGAAGTCTTGACTTGGCCTGAACTGCAAAGAAAGAAATAGCAAATTTTGATCTGGTTTAAGCTGGCAGGATGGGATTAGTTCTCCATTGCTCTTTGTGGTTCTTCTGAATTCCCAATTCTTTTCAAAAACAAATCAAGTGACATGGTATTCCTCTTGAATACTTCATTTCTGCTAACGGACACACACATTTCTTGACTTTCTGTAAAGTGTTCCACAAGCTTTTTGGAAGACTTAACTATGCAGCAAAAAGAAAGTTATAAAGCATTTCATGTAAGCAAAATAATCTACTTGTGCACGCCATATTTTAAGATGGCTTTACTGTTGTTTTCCCCTGGAACATCATTACAAGGCGTAAAAATCACTCCATAGAAATAGTGATATGTTTTACTGCTAATGTATTTAGAACCTCTCATCATCAGTTTTCCTTCACCGCTGAATACATTTCTCATCACATTCAGGTGACCGGATTCCAGAATTGTGCTACACCTTTCTTTGGAACATTGACACTTGAGCTATTGGGTTTTTTTTTAAATTCCTACAATAAATTATCTTTAATTTCCACTCTTCTTCAAATATTTGCCAGTTGTGCTTCAGGTTCAATTCATGATGCACATTAGAACGAGTCAAATTTAACCTGACATCCAGGTGCTTGGGAAAATCCTTTCTGTACCCAGCAGGGGACAATTTTGTTTCCAAAACAAAACTTCTGAGCACATGCTCAGTAGAGGGCATCCTTACACTTCACTGGCTTCAGGAGCTGGTGACTTTCAGAGTGTAATTCCTGAAAATTTTTCTTTTTCCAATAAACATTTCAGACTGATGATTAAAATGGAGGCAGGGAGGCGGGGGGGAACAGCAGCTACTATGAGCCCTGAGGGCAAAAGGGCCTTTGATCACTCCAAGGGCAAATTAGTTAATTTATCATGATCCGATTTTAATTATGTGTAGTATTAATATACCCAAGGTGAAAGAATTAGAGATGCTCTATCAGATTATCAAAAGAGTAGGCCTTCTCTCTGCCAACACAGAAATATTTTAATTGAGCTCTAAAACTGCATGCAGAACTGTTGCCACAGCCAGGCTACTCCACAGCCCAGTACATCTTATTATCAGGAAGTTTTAGCTAATATTTAACCCAAATTTTCACTTTTGTAGGTTGATCTATTTACTGTTAGCTATATTGGCATACATTGCTCAAAATAATTCCTCAGAACTTTCGGGTGCTAACAAGAAAGGAGGTGCTTCTCGTCCTCTTCCAGCTCTATTCCTCAATTAGCAAACTGGAAAGCGTCTCCGTAAGCTGTCAGGATATCCATTACACCACTAGCTTTTATAACAAAACTGTGGGCACAACGGTATTTTCAGAACCATAAAGTTATCTTTCAGGAAAATCTGGACTGTAAATCCCAAATTGTGGTAAAGCAGAATAAAACTGACTTCTGTGTAAGCTGGGTGTGCCTATGAATACCTGGAAAAGCTCCCTAGTGAGGTTTTAAAGTACCCTGGAATATGCCAGCCCCACTTCACTTGCCCACTGAGGACCCTTGTGCTGCCCGGGGCTCTGGTAGACAGCAGAACCCTCATCTAAGAACACCAGCTGGAAGAAACTACTGGAGGTGTAGCTCCAGCTATGCACTGAGCGCATGGTGGTCCTTCACAACCTGTGAATACTGGTGGATTATTGATGCCCCAACTTCAAACCACACATCGCTTAGAGCAGAGATGACCACGGGGGCTCCGAGATGAAAACAATCTTAAAAAAAATAGGTTCATTTAGTTCTAGTGTGCACATGGATACCTACACTGCAACCGGTGGCTTTTTAAACCACAGAATTTGCAGTCACTGAATTTCTTGCTTTCGCTTCTCCACAGGTTATAAGAGCATGTTATTGTAGTAACACATCCCGGGAGGGACAGTGCAAGGATAAGCTGGCTAATGTGCATAAAGACGATTAGAGGCTGACATGAAGTTTTAGCAAAATCACACAGAAGCACACTCATTAGCTCTTGTCAAACTTACATAATGTCTGGTTTTGATACAGATTTTATACTCGAGCCTACATAACTCTGGCCCCCATCCACAATAGATTTCAACTACTCATTACATTTAATGTTCTAAAACCGACGATTGTACAGGCTCTCAGAAGATATTTTCTGCACCAAGAGTATTCTGGGTATTTATATTGAGAACTTTATAAAATCTTTTGTCTGTGCTGAATTAGAGACCCCTGCTGAGGCAATGCTTGTTGAGGCAAGCTAAATTACATGATTTGCTTTTGTGCTGTGAAATACTTGTATTATCTTAAATGTCACGAGCCTGATGCAGTATCAAGTCACAGGATTTGTAATTTTCTAAAAGCAATTTTTTTCTAAATGTTTATTGCAGGAAGACACTTTTCTTTCTATTTTCTTTCAGTCTAATTTCAGAGATGAGTTTTCTAAGACAACTCAAATAAACAGCCTTTCAATCAGTCAAGTGCACTGTCCTGACAGCGAACTTCTCTAGAAATGTATTTTTCTCATGTGTTGAAGAGAATTCATACTGGAGCAGATAGCTGGCTTTCTCTCGTTCATTATCTTTAATGTATTGTGCCAAACAGAACTACTGCCAACTGTATTTCTTGGTGGGGTTACAGCTATATAGTAACAAACTGAAGGGCAAAATTTGCCTTCTGAGATACGCACAACTCTCTTTGAAAAGCCAAGTGGAAATAAATTAAAATGTACTTTAAAAAGAATGTCCCACTTTGCATAACAAACAAGGAATTTCACATTCTATCTAGCTTAGTATTCTATACTGCTATATGTTGCTTCTTTTCCTTCCACACCCAACTACATTTTGAGGAGAAATGTGATCTGTGAAGTGATATAAGCAGTGACTGCATTTAAGCTTTTTTTTTAGCCTGCACGTACCTGCCCTCTCCCCTCCTGATCAATTCGGAAACAAATCAATCTAGGGAAATTTTGGTTATTTTCTGTTTTTCTCTCTCTGAGATGAAATCATTTACTGTCTTGTCAATAAAATTTATAAACGTGAGTAGAGTAAGTGTGAAAGGATGCAAAAGGTGGGAGAAGAGAGAAAGAGGGAAAAGTCTAGAAAGAGCAACCCCAGCGGGTAATACGGGACTCCTGACAGCACTGCTTCTGCAGAGGCCAGAGTTCTTACTTAAATCTCTCTCCCAAATTATCCCATTGAGTTCAGGGCAAAGGTCCCTCAAACATGAGCTCCTGGTATCAACTGCATCCAACTTCTAGTGAAACTATTCCGTAGAAAAGAAATATGATTTTTGGCTATGCATTACATTGTCCATTTTACTTGGAGGCACTGTAAGGTCTGGGGTGAAATCTAGTGAAAGATACACAATTTATGAAGACTGTTCCAAGATACTAAAAACATTTTTCAATTTAGGAACAAGCAAATTATTATATTTACTGTACAAAGATGGATATAACTGGCCACTGTAGTGATTTCCTTATGCAATATTGCAAAGGAAATATGAACTTATAAAGTAAAGTACCTTCTCTCACTCCTGAAAATATCATTTCTAATCCCTTAATTTCCTAAAATAAATCCATAGTGAATCAAATGAGTTATACATGTCTATTGGGGGGGATTATACATTGTAATCACAATTATAGGTCTTAAACCAAAGCTATTTCTAATCCCTCCAAAAGATGCCTAATAACTATTAGACTACTGAGGGACTGATTAAGGAAAGGGATTAGATTTAGAAGTGGCCACAGTGAGTAAATTATGTAATCCAAATAGGTTTTGGAAAACAGAAGCATTTTCCAATTAAAAAAGATCTTGAAAGTGAGTCAATGCCAGAAAACCATTACCGCTCAGTTAGGCTTCCTCCTTAAAAATAAATAAATAGATAGACAGATAAATAAACGGACAAACAAATAATTAAATAAGAGACTTCCAAGCTTTTTCAGCAAAGTAGCCACCCTAGACAGGTTCATAATGAAAACCCAGTTAAGCCCATATCTAGATTTGATGTGATGGTAAGGGCAAATACAGATGAATTTGCCAGTGCTGCCTTGGATCAGGCACAGCTCTACCTGAACAGCTCTAAGAGGAGAAAACAGCTCTGGACACACTCTTCTCTCTCTGCTCTGGAATCCTGTTTTATTTATGTGAGTAATACACATTGACATCTCATTTAAAATGAAGATTTGTAAGTCTCAACAAGACAGGGACACATCTGCCTCTTCTCGGAATAAACCAACTAAAGGGCATTAATCTAAAATTGAAAGAAAATATTAAGTATAAACTTTCATTTTTCTCTTTTTGAACTATGGTATGGAGTTTGTGTTGTGGCAGATAATAAGACAAAACAGGACAAATGGGAATCCCTTTGGAGTCCGTGGCAATGCTCTTCTTGACATCCATGAAATGAAGACTTGGCCCAAGGCCTTTGAATCTGATTGTGAGATAAAATTGCAGTAAGAATGGCTGAACAGTGAAGGAGCACCAAAATATGTTAAAACTGTGGCTGCATGAGGAACAATGGAAGACAGAAAATGATAGTTGCAGTTCAGTGACACACTGAAGCAACTCTATTTTAAAAACATGACTAGATGGAGGGAAAAGGAAGGAGGTTCAGCTGCCCAGATAAGGATCTCATTTAAGCAAAAAATTGTACTTTTAGCTACCCTACTGCCTCTTGAAAGAACAGCTTGTGTCTTCAGTACTACTCCAGAACTACATACTTATGTTAAGAGAGCAATGCTGTTAATAGAGCAGCAAATGAGTTCAACATTGCGCTGCAAATAAACTCAGTTAAATTCAAAAGAAAAGAGTGACTGGGAGGAGAGATGATTGCTTTAACTTTCAATAATCTTGCGTTTTATGTGAAACTTGAGGTTCTGGTAACTAGTTGAATCTTTAACATTGATTCCCATAGTACAGTTTTCAGCTTCGTCTAATGAGAAAACTTCATTTTACCTGTTCCTTTCTATACACAGTCACAATTGCATTAAGGTGCATCTGGAAGTACACAGCACACATCCCTTCTTTCCTCTCCATTCCTGCACACTCCTGTGCTCTCCCCTGTGTCAGCATTAATAAACCTACAGGTCAAAGGATGTGTTTCTGGCCAGATGTGCACTGAACCGGACACATAAAGAGTAGTGGAGCTTAAGGCAAAGGCAGAACTGCGCTTTAAGATACTGAGTATTAAGTGATCAATGTTATGTTCAGTTTTGAGTTTTGCTGTAGAGCTCTTTGACAAACTGACGGGAATGACAAGGGCTCTGTCCTTACAGGTCAGAGTACATTGGAAAGGACCCCATGCCATCTCAAAGAAATCTGAAACCCAAATATAATCAAGCAAACTGAAACAGCAAAAATAACACAGGCACGAGAGAGAGAAGAGTCTGTGGTGCCACAGAGCCTGTGGGTAACTCAGCCTGTGCCACCTGCACCAGGTACGAAACAGCATGGCTGAGTCTCAGGGGCTGGCTGTTGGGCTTTTCAGACAGACCTTGCAAGTACATGGAGAAACAGGGAGCAGAACAGGTGTTGAGTATCACCTCAGCTCCCGCATAGAAAAACCCCACAGAAACGTAATAAGGATGAGACTAGGAGAGAGTAATAATGATCCTTAGATGAAAGTACTGAGCTAAGGGTCAGGAGACAAGAGTTTCATTTCTGTCTTTATTGTAAAATCCCCATGTGGAAATGTATGGGTCAGATGGACTTTTCAGGTTGTTTAGACCTTGGGACAGGTGTAGATTTACCAACTACCTACACTCCCACAAGGAGCAATGGGCAGCAATCTCTCTGCCTTTGGAAAAATCCGACTTCAACCCGCAAGCATTGGGAACGTCTGAAGAGTTCTCCTCTTAGTCTTTCTTTTTCCTTCAGGTACAAATACGGTAAACCAGAAACCACGCGCCTGCATGGTAATGCTGAATAATACCATACGTCCGTTGTATGGTGTATTTATTCTATGTATTCTTTGACTTCAATGAACTTCCATGAAGTAAGTTTTAGAATTTTGCAATTTTAATTTGGGATGAACAGCTGACTGGTCTCACTAGTCATTTTTTCCCTGCTTGCCAGTCTGTATTACAAGTACAGAATATTGCCTTGGATAAGTAAGTAACCATCTTATTCCAGTATTTCTAATAATGTTTTCCAAACTCATGTCTTGTTTTGAGGAAAATCTGATGATACATCCATTTTAATTTTTTCCTTTTAATCTTAAAAGCCTGTAAAACTGCAAACCTGACCAATTCACCTTTTAGTTTCTTACACTGCATATTAACACAAGTTTAGTGGGTTTTTGTTGTATAGTTAAATGCCAACTAATGTAATTTGGCTGCTAGATTCTGCTCTTTACAATTCAGTAACAGCTATAAAGTAAGTTCCAGTTTTCTGAAACTGAATTAGCTCTATCTCTTTTAAAATATTTCTGTAAGCACTGATCACATGCGAAACCAAGGAATTAACAAAGAATTTATAAATTAAAACTAGTGGATTTGTCAGATGTGGTTAATATCATGTAATCAAATACACCTGTTCCTCAGTTTGGGACTTACAAATGATTTCTAGACCCTGAAATTTTATATAAAATTAAAGCACTGATTTTAACGACAATTTTAACCTAGAAGCAGCCTTTCAAATAAACCAAATGTTTCTTTGCAGTTTTAGGGAATACCATGAGTAAAACATTTATTAATCAGCAAACAACAGATGTGCTCTTTAGATTAATTATTGGCCAAAGAAAAGTGAACAAGTCTCTCAAGGAAGAAAGCTGTGTCTGATGTTTGATTTTTAATGAAGAGCAGAAGCACGCGAGAAAGGATCTACGTGACTTACTAAAGACTGCAATGAAAGGTATAAGAAAGCTACTTCAAATGAAGGAGGTACATTAAGCAATCTTATTTAGACGGCACAACTTGTCAGATCTGCTTTCAGCTCAGCATAGCCTATTACACTATGGAAGGTTCTATAAAATGGCATCAACAAAAGCCATTTTTGAAGGTAAACAGAACACAAATTCTGTATTTAATAGGGATATGCCTGATAAAGGAGCGAGAAAATTTAACGGGGATGTCAGAACCTTACCCTATATGACTGTTCCGTGCACCTTGCTCAGCCCTTTAAAGCCTGGCATGCGAACTGTGCAGTATGACAGCAAGCTACAGCCACTTACAGTTGTGTACGCGAGAGCATGACCCTGTCCTCTAGCAGAGAGCGGGAAAAATGTTGCTAAATACCCTGCTCAACCAGCCGCTGTGCTTGTGCACACAGGCACAGTAAGTTGTTTGGCAATTCGCATGCACCAAGAGCCCACAGGAAAAAGTTCTGGTCCACTGGGCCATGCTCTCCACCGCGGGCGTCAGTGGGATGTGGGGTGGGACCAAGCCTGCCTGTCCGCTCCCGACGCAGGCGTTGTGGGTCACCACATCCCTCCACGAGGCCACAGCTCGCTCAGTCTCATTTGTTTCAAAAGAAACGTAACACCACCACTTGACAACAATGACAGCCGAAGTCTTTCTGAAGGAAAATGACTCACGAAGAAAGCGTGTATAACCCTCTGTTCTTTAGGGACTGGGAATTGAAAGACTTATGCTCACCTCCCTCATTATCCTTGTTATCGGCACAGGCGGTTTCCATGGCAACGTTGCATCCAGGCCCCCTCCAGCCGGTCTGGCAGACACACTGCCAGCTGTTCTGACCCAGCGTGCATCTCCCGTTGCCATTGCACAAATCAGGGCAGCCATCTGGTTGAAGAAACGGAGAAGGTAAGTACAAGCCACGCTCATTCACACCACCACTCAGACTCCTGACAGTATTACTGTGCAGACAAAAAGGCTCGTTCCTGCTGGTGGGACAAACGCTCTCCTGGCCCAGAGCCACAGCCCTGGGGTGGAGAAGGAGGGTAAAGAAAGGGGATGCCTCAGAGAAACAGGGATTTAACTCAAGCCAAAAGAGGAGGAGTCCTACCATCAGCCATAGTGTGTTTTAAAAACACTGTAAAGGTTCAGATCGTGAGTTAAAAGGCAGTAGACAAAACTAACAGTCTGCTGACAGAAGATTGCAGCCTCTTATGTTTCCCCCTCTGTGTGTGTGCATACACCTATATGAAGGAGAATCTCTTCTGCAACAAGCATGTCAATGTTCAGGGTGCCTTTTACAGTGTGCTCTGTGTAACTCTCTGGAGCTTCTCTAAACACGAACTTTCTATAAATAGTTTTAAAAGACCTACTTATTTAACACTAAGTTTTTATATTATGATGTAGCATATCATGCTTTCTGAAAGATATGTTAGAAGAGATAACCCACAGAAGATGTATGATTTGAATTGACTATAGATATGATGTGACTTATTGTATAGCAAGAGCTGAATTAGGAACAAAAAATACTAATTTTCTAAGGTACTTGTGTGTTCTAAGAAAATGTCTATAGGTAACAGAAGAACACCACTGCTTTCTCCTGAAACTAAACGAGTCCCAGAAGGCAGTATTGTATCTCACTGAATATTCATTAGGAAAAAAGGTAAGAAAACCAAATTCCATCCTGTGAGGTGCTTGAAGCCTTGGCATATACAATCAAATCCATCAACATCCAATCCACACAAGCGTGTGTATTTTTCTGTGGAGGTGACAGATAATTTGAGAGTCCTGCAAGCAGACCTCTCATAGCAACTTTTCATTAGTCTGAGCAGGAGGAGAAAGCTGTGTTGCCATACTGCCAGTAGATGTTGGATCCCAATTTTTCACGAGCTCTCTCATTCGGGTTGGAAATACAGCCTAATGCTGCCACCTCTACAATCACCAGAGAAGATGGAATAATTAATCTCATTGCTGTTGGTCTTGGGCAGAAAATTTAATTTCCAAACAGCTCACAAAGCTTCATACACTCTCATTTTTCCCTCTACCAGCAGTGATGGGTCACCATCAGCATCAAGATCTGCAGGGAACTGCTGCAGCCCTTTCAGGTCTCAATGACTTGCTGGGTTAGTCCTTTGCATTTGCCACCGTGAGCCCAAGCTGTGACTATTAATTAAGTACTCCACTCCCTCCCCCAGGCATTTTAAGAGCACCAAGAAACTAATGGGCACCCCACCAGAGTGTGGATACTCTTTTCACCAGCTGTAAGTGAGGAAGGCAGCAGTGAGAAATACCCTGAAAGCAAATAAACATGTTTTTCTTGCCTGAGCAGCATCACTTCAGATGTGCAGGACTGGAGAAAGACTAAGATGACAGTAAGTTGCCTTTGTGCCTCTTGGCCTCTGCAGGTGACTGAGAATAGGAGGAACTGCCAAACTAGCACAGCTTTCATACTCGTGCTGAAAGGTTGAACAACCTTCCAGAAACCCCTAATTTAGGCTGCCTGTGTGTTCCTATAAACCTGGTCAGAAAGCCACAGCTCTCAGTTTGTGTCTCTTCCTACCCCTCCCAGCTGCCTTTACTGTGGCCAGGTGATGCTAGAGAGAAGTTCCTCTGACCCCGCACTGGTTTTCACACTGCTGCGGGAGCTCCCCGTGCCGAAAAGCAAGCTGCCTTGTGTATCCCTGCTACTCACACAACTAGTATCACAATACATAAGCATTCACTTTTACTTTTTCTCATCGGGTTGTTACCTGATACATTCATAGTGATTAATTAAATTTTAATAGGACTAAGTAGACCACAGCCTCATTAATTTTCAAGGCAATTCTGAAAGTTTCCTTAACTATTTTTTTTGAGAAAATGAATGCTGGGCTTATGGAAGGTGCTGGACCAAGACCTCTGAGACCTCTGCTGTCCCACAGAAAATGTTCTTTATAGATAACAGCAACCAAAGTTTCTGTGCATTGTCCTACCAAGGTGCCTGAACCTTCGTAATTTCTAGCACTGGTAGAGCAGCTTGGTCTCTGTGGAGTAAGACACCAGACCTCTGTCAACAAGGCCAAGACCGCTCAGTTTACACAGAAAGCTATCAGCAGATAGAAAAAGTCCTAGAAGTTTTATTTCAATGCTGTTCTGTAGTAAAAAATTACAGTGCCTCTTTCATGTAAATGTAAGGTTATTTTTGCATTACACATCTTAGCTATAAAAAATTGCACTTACTTTGCAGCACACGTAATGTATTTTCAAGGCATTTATTTTATCTCTCTCATTTGTCAGGTTGTTTGACTGACCAAAATGATAATGCTTGAGGGGAGGCATCGTACTGTATGACAAATTATTTGTTTTAAATGAAAAACAAATAGCAATTGTGAATATACACACACTGTTGGCTTTATACTGAGGCACTGAAGAGAATTAAATCACCAAAGCAGTTTGGTTTGCAGCATATGAGCAAGATGAAAACATGAACCGTGGGAAGCTAGCAAAATCTCTGAGAAGTTTTACGTGCAGCTGGGGATTAATGGACATGACTTTTCTTTTAGCTTAACGAGAGAAGCAAGCATCCCTGCTACAGACATGATGTTGCTAGGAAACACTATGCTACCTCTACAGAGTTTATTTAACTGTGGCCTTCCAAAGACAGACCTCAAGTTTCAATAAACTAAATACCAGAAGGAAGGGAAAAAACCAGCAGTAGACAATAAGATTTAAGTGCTTTGACAATAACGTCTTCCTTAAAAGACGTATTAAATTAATGATGTATTAACTTCCAAAACAGCTTTAGGTAGGGACAACTATTTAGATATTTTGCATGGTTATGTGTGTTTCTGTACATGCGTGTGTGCATATACGCATTTTTGTTTATCTTCAAGGAAATATTTACATAGCATTATAGTCTATAGTTCTAACAGCCTGTTGACCAACTAGACTACAGAGCTCCATAATGATCTATTAGTAACAAGTTTTCTTCTACAAAAGTTTATATTTAGGCAGTGCACTGAATATCTCTATGTAAATCTTCCTACATGTGCACAGTGATTAGTACAGATGAAGATCCTCTGCACACAAAGCATTTCCACATGGCTAAGGGGCTTTCATGCACTTCATCGGGTTTTGATAGTGGGCAAGGTCACATAGTGCCTAACCGAGGAGCCCTCAGAGCCTCAGCAAGCCCTCGGTGCCCACAGCTGGCCATGTGCTCTTTGCAGGAAACGCACACTGCACAAAGCACATCCTGACACTCAGTGCTTTGTTAAAGCTTGCTTTCATTCTGCAGTCCTAGCTCACACCAAGCAGCCCGTTACCTCCTGGCTGTCCTAGGAATTCACTCACAGAGTAAGGCAGTCAAAGAGAGAGGTAGTCACAGAGGGAAGGGCTATCAACATCTAACCCTGAGAAGTAATCCACCATGGTATGGAGCTCTCAGTCACAGCACAGAAAAGGGCCCTTCGTGCTCAGCAGACAGGCTGCTATTCCTGGTGTGAAGAGAAATTCTACTCATCTTTTCCACTACAGTATGCTTAATGGAAAATGTCAAAAAGCTAGGTTAAAAAAGAAGAAAGCGCTTGTTTAAAGAGCTAGATTGACAACCTATTTATTCACAGAACAGGCAGAGTATGGGCAACAGCAGTTCAAATGTCTCACACTTTTCTAGCAATGTCTCTGCACGGGCTGCTGCTGCTGGAGATGAAACACCAATGCAGCCTCCCTTCTCCTGCAGTCTCCAACTTGCCCCTGGGACTGCTTACTGGGAGCTTGAACACAGGTACATATGCATTTACAATTAAAACAGCAAGAAGGATTTCAGTACTTTTTGCAATGTAGCATCAGGAATCTGTGACTAACATTGTGAGGGACCATCAGAGTAAAAGAAGGTTTCAAAATCAAAATACTGAAATCCATTCCTCTCCATGCGACAGACAGATAAAACACCCAGCATTCATGTAAAGCAAATGTTGGAAAGCAGTGGTAAAGAAAAAGGAGAAAATAAAAGCATTATAACTCTGGATCTAACAGGGAATGATGTAAACTGGTGTTTTGTACATATGAGATCCAAAAACCCTCTTCAGCATTCTCACCGAACAGAACAATCTCTATAATCTTGCAGTTCTCCAACACTAGGGCTAGTATTTAATGCCTGAATTTATTTCCTCTCTTAGTTTTTTTTCCAGCTACTCAACTAAATTGGAGTAACAAATTCAAATGGACAAATTCATTAATGGACTTGATGGTGTTTCTTGCTTCTCTTTGTTCGAACAGGCTGTTACGTTCTTAACTTGCATATAGCTTAAAAAGCCCATTTCTTGGCAAGTTAGTATCATACCACATCTACAGCGGTAAGTAGCTTAAGAAATCTGATAGAACCTCTCACCAATCACGACAACTTTAAGACAACTCTACAATTTGGTAAGCAGAGATTCAGCATATTTATCTGTTTCAGTGCGCGGGGACACTTGCCTCCCATATACCTACACAGTTTCTCAGTAGTTGAAAGCCCTTCACTTACACTTCCTCAGCTTGTCCTTTCTGGCTCATTGCAGCTCATGACAGCTCATTGCAATGAAAGGAACTCTGGTGATACGTAGTGCAAATGAATACTCAGTAACAACATGAGAAGACTGTGGCTTAATAAAAAAAAAAATATTGTGATATCTTTGCCATAAAATAGTTGAGGTTACTTCTACTAGGAATTAATTAGATTTCTTTCCCTTAAGTGCGCCTGTTACTAAGAGGAAGAGAAGCTACCATGGACGCCAAGTAAATAATGTAGTACCAGAAGAACAGAACACTATTTAAGAAAACACTATGAGAAATGAGAACACATCTATATGAAAAGGAGTATTTAGTCAACTACTACTATATATATACAATTATTGCATTCATCTTATTTAACATTATTAATATTAATGGCAAAAGGAGATCAAAAAGGTTCGAGATCATTGGTCAGACATATTAGGAAGAGAAAGCTCCTGTCTGAAAGCCCTTATAATCCAAACAACAAAACGAGCTTAAAATACTAGATTTTGTTACTTGTTTGTAGAGCTCCACATTGCCACAGTCCATGATGGGACCTAGAATATGCTACAACAATACAAATCAAAGTGCTTTTAATAACAATAGCAGGAAAATAAATAGCGAGTCTAGGAAACAAACATTGCTGTTACCAAGGTCATTGTGAGCAAAATTAATTCTACTGCTCCCTCCAGGCCTATGTGAGCTTTATCTATTTCTATACTTTCATATATTCAAAACTTATGAGAGATTTATGAAAAGCTGAATTCAACAAGAAAGTCTGCAGAATCATTATGAATAGTAAACAAAATCAATATGGACAGTGTTTGTTTCTAAGAAAGTGATAGTGCTGCATATATTTACGAGAGAACACTCAAAGGTTTTATCTACAATGAAATTATTCCAAGACTAAACTGTAAGGTGATTAATTCATTTTTGAACTCAGAAAATTAATTTCCAGTATCCAGGCAGTATATCAAACATTCTAATCCCATTTTGGGTAAATTCTGCACAGAGTTCCTTTTCATTCCACTGATACTAACGAACTCCAGGTATACAAATACATACGTACCCAGCTACCGAGGTATACATAAATTTTCCTTTGCATAAACTACTCTAAAACTACAAAACAAACATTTTAAGTAAATCAAAATACACACTGTCCAATTAATTTGTGGTTTCAGTCTAAACCTTAATAATCATCAGAATTCCCACTTATGGTGGGGCCAGACATTCTGGAAAGGAAGGAAGGGAAAGGACAGCCAGGAGAAGAAAAGTTAAGAGAAATCTTGTTCTTTTCAAAGTTTTCAGACTTTGAGGGAATATGTAACCTCTTAGTACAATTAAAGGAAAAAGGGGAATAGGAGGGATGGAGGGGAAAAAAGTAAAATCTCTCTAGGTGATATCTCGTAACCACTTAGAGAAGCAGACAATGTTTTTAGCCTCTACTCGGTTTCTGTATGGAAAATTAGATGTAAATCAAGAGATTACATCTTCTGAGTCCTTCTGATCCAAAGCTTTCTATCAGCCATATATCCCCCAAACTCCTCTAAACAATATCTTCAAGCAGACAGAATGGGTTCCAGCCCCTCTCTCCATTTAGTGCACACGTAGTATCTCTTGTTTATCTTTCTGCCTAACCCCATTTGACACATCCTTATCCAAAGCGCGTTGGCAGTCAGTGGAGTCTTTCCATTTACTTGAGCTGACACTGGACCAGGTGGTCCTATGGGTGAAGACGCCCCACAGTAAAGAGTATGTTGTACAGCGCAGTGTTTTCTAGCTCACAGGATACACATGAGTTTCAAGGGGAACATTTAAATTACATTTAAACCTTTCTCTTCTCATTACAGCTGTTAACTACAGAACTGCAGCAAATAGAAGTAGTCTGGGATATGACGGTACCTAAAGAATATAGAGAAATGACATAAAAGCAGTAATGATAATAGCCTGTTTAATTTGGATTTTAGAGGATAATCACTGTTTTCATATTTTCTGTTCATTCCTTCAGTGAGCTGCTGGTATGCCTACGGCTATCTAACAAATAATAAATGAGGTACACAGAACAAGGTACCTAGCAACACTGGAAATAAAATTACGCTTTTTATTTGCTATTGTTATTTTTTAATCCTTCAATTCCAAAGCCTGAAGGGCTTAGTTAAAGCCAAAGAAAGGGCATACAAATAAAAAAGATACATAGTATTACAGTAGGCACACACAAATTATTTTCTATAGAGTAATATTTCAACTAAAATAAACTCAAACCCAAAACACGTAACTAAACCAATGTCACTGCCATATAGTATTGGCTGAGTGACAGGTGAGGTCCCTTTGAGTGAGTCTGGGCAGTCCCAGGACAGGCTGGAGAGCCACCCAGAAGCACTAGCTCAGGTCTTCAAAGCGAGATAGTCACACAGATTGACAAATTGTTAAGAATTAACCCAGCCTTTCAGTGCAATAAAAAGTCTGATTTCACTGCTCAAGTATCACAGCAGTGCTGCTTGCGGTTCCAGAGAGTGCTCCCACAGAGCAGGAGCTTCTCCGAGGCACTGAAGCATTTGTCTCCATGATGCTCTGGCTGGCTTCCTTGCTGCCTTTTTTTTTTCTTTGTTATTTTTTAGAGAAAACATTTGTAAAAATGTTTTAGATACCCTAAATATTTCTTTTTAGCTAGATATCAAACAAAAGAATGTATGGAATAAATAATAACTTGCAGTTGTGTCGAGGGAGATGAATACAGGCCCGAGTTAAAACTAAAGAATGGGCCAGCTACAATTTTATTTATTGAACAGGCTAAAAAAAATGGGAAGGCTGAGAAGTAAGTTTCAAGAATCCAGAATCCTGATTTTCTGCACTCCAATACTTTCTGTGCAGGCAGACAATTATGAATGTTAAGTAAGGGTCCTTAAATTGCCTGGGATATGTAAGCCATAACAGAATTTCCTTCTAAATTTTATTTACTATATATCTATGCAATTTCTGTCTTTCCCATTTCAACGTAGGAACTCAGAGAATATCTTTCCAAACAAAATAGGAAAATGTGAGAAAAACATGTGTGACTGTTTAGAAGAAGAGAAGAAAACCTCACACAAAGGGGAACTGCTGGTATTAAAAAGGAAGTATTAAGAAAAGTCACTTGCATCTTTCTGAATTAAAAAAAAAATATTTAAAAAAGATACAGACACACACATGCACAAAAAACAACCACCAAAACCCAGAGGAAAGCTCATGTTGCAATATAGGTCACAAAAATTTAAGATTGAAAATGCCCCCATGGGTGTCAGAGCATCACGCCTTGTTAACAAGGGATTGTTCCATTCTATCCAACTTCATTTTAAGCGACTCAAGCTCCTGGGCTCCCATTACTTTCTTGGAGAGGGACACCATCGAGGTCTCCCCCTTGTGCACAACCAACAGAGTTCTCTAACTATCACCAGCTGTTGGTGTGACCCCCCCTTCAAGCTGCCAACAGCTGGACAGGGAAAGAGGGTGACAGTTTGTGCTATACTGTCCTGAGACTTGAAACCAAACAGATCAATAATCAAAAAATCCATGTCCGCTCAGAAGGTTCAGTATACACAAAGAGCTTCAGCTGAGCCCAAGAATTCAGGTTATTTTTATATATATTTAAGAGTTTCAAGAAGGAAAGGAGACTGCATCAATGGGAAGTTCAGACTGAGAAGGTTCTGCAATGCTAAGAGACCAAGTGCTCTGCTGTAGCCAAGAGGCCAGATCCAGTCCTGCCAACATGGGATGTCCATAGGATCCTGTCTCCGCACAGCTCCTCCAACATCCGCAGGCTGCAGGCAGGGGTAAGGGATGGAACGAGTGCGGTACGCAGGCCGTGTGCTGTCTGCATCCCCCTGATATTGCTAACCTTAACACAGAACCCCAACGTCACATCCTGCATAGAACCTAACTCTGTGCACAGTGGCTTCATCAAGGATCAGGTGATGATCGGTTCAGATGTGTACCAGCATAAGCAAAATAGTTGTATGGAACATATGGACATAAGTAAAGACACCGCTGCAGCCCAAAAGCTGCAGTGCCTACATGGTTTCCTCTTTAGGCTAAGCAGATTATTTGCTGAGATTTTTGAGCAAGAGCTAAAATTGGACCCCAGCAGCACATTCAAGTTACACAGTGTATTCTTTTCAAACAAGACTCATATTCAACTCATATTCATATACCCAATAAAAAGATACATAAAAGATGCAGTAAAATTTGTATTTAAGATAGCTGGTTCTTTCAAATTAATCCTACTGTGACAAAATCCATTTAGAATATAATTCCGGGTGAAATTGCATTCATAAAACCAGTACCACAACCATAATCTTTTATTGTATTAATGTTTCTGATATGGGATACAAGGACTGGCATCATGCTTTGTAATATGTAATATCGTTTCTGAGAAAGAAGCATTCTCAAGCTGGATTTACCACAAAATAACGTCTATATAAATAGTTTAGTGGCAGTGTAATGATAACGTGACCTATCAGACAGGATGTGTAAATTCAGTCAATTGAAGAGTAACAAGCAAAACACTGACCTCATAGTTAAAAGAATATATAACCTAATTAAAATGTAATAACTAAAATCCCTACGTTAATGACAGTGCTATGGCAGGGAGTTTCAGTCATTCGTTCATAAAAATTAGGATTCACACAGCAATTGCTACTCAATCTCCTTGCACACAAAGCAATTGGCTTTATTATTTGAAATATGTGGCAGTTGCAGCTTTTCAAAAATATGCATTCAAACTTTTTTGAATAAATGTTTTGGTAAACTGTTGGTATATTTTTAGATATACTTATTTACTAGAAAGCTTCAAGAGCATGCTCTAGTGCCCGAGGTTGTGGGTGGATGTGGTGTGTGGTTGTGGGTGTTTGTTTTGTTTTGTTTTTGGTGTTGGGGCTTTTTTGGGTTTGTGTTTTGTTTTGGGTTTTTTTTTTTGGCTTTTTTTTTTTTTTGTTGGTTGGACTCGATGACCTCAAAGGTCCCTTCCAACCAAGAAGATCCTGTGATTCTGTGAAGAATCTCATACACACTGATGCACGAAGATGTGTCACATTTCCATACTCCTTACCCATTCTACCTTCTTTGTGTCACAGAGACAGACAAAGAGGAAAAAATACAATGTAATTTTTATGTCAAGTGATATCTCTATCTGTCAAAAGGATATTTGATATCGTGCTGTCAAATCCCAGACATTAGATTTCAAAAGCTCGGTTTCATTTGGCTAACTGAAATTTATAAAATTCAAAAGAAATTACCTACTTTTCCCCTGTTTCACTCCGAAAACAAGACAAAGCCCTAATTTTACAATTGTTAACAGCTAGGACTATGTAGGAACTCAGAATCATACCCAACTTACTGAAGTACCTGTAGTTTCTATTGTGACTTCGGAGGAAAGCATGAAGTCACGTGATGGTAAAGATTTTTCTAGTTTCACATTCCTCTGCAGTTTTCATACAGAGCCCAGACAACAATGGGTGCTGCTGCTGCTCCCTCCCACGGCCCCAGGCAGGCTCAGCTTGCCGGTGGAGATGGCACGGTGCCGTGCTTAGCCAAGGTTGAACCCACTTTAATGATGTTGAGAATGCAGCCTGTATAAACTAGAGGCAAGCCCTATCCTTCACCTGTTCAGATATGAACTTCTAAAATCCCACAAGATGGGATTTTAGTACACATCAAGATGCCACAAAGGTAGGCCCCAATTTCAAATATTTCCAATTTAAGACCCTGCTGATATAAAAAGCCCAAGATCAGGATTGAAAAGGGCAGGATCGCTTTGTCCGGTTGTGCAGGGTACTCCCAGACCTCTCGTGTGATTGACCGCCCTCCAGTGAGGCAGATGTACTTTCCCTCTATGAATGCCCCGATGGGCCAGCAGTGGAGACTACGCTGTCACTGGCTAGCTTTTCTCAAGACATAAATGCCACCCAGCATTTCTCCAACTTTAAAAGAAAATCGCAGTCAGTAGCTTTACTGTTAAGAAAATATTTTTAAGCAACAGTACTTGTTGCAACAAAGTTTCAGTGCAGAGACAGCGAAGGTAAATGCCAAAACAAGTGAAATCAGACATTTTTGGCAAGCTAATGTATAGGTACATTAAATATAACCACATTAAAGTCACTCTTTAGGACTTACATAGACCTAAAACTATCCTACAAACGGGATATCTGTAATTAAGTGTGAAGCACTGTCCTCTGCTGTGCTCACACATTTACATCTGAATTTAGATCTCTAAATCAGATTTGGTAACAAAATGATTTCTAGCATTCTGCAAACAACAACGGCCTAACACAAAATGGTAACAAGGCAAACTTTTGAACTCTGGTCTCTTCAGAAACAATGCAGAGACAGAACCAGGGAGAAGGAGGAAGCCACCAACAGGTACGCTGTGCAGAACGTGAGAACTGACACTACAAGCCAAGGCCTCGGCCCTGTCAAACACAGGGTATATTGCAAATACTGAAAAGTTTATCTGTCTGAGAAAAACTGAGATGAATGTAAAACTAAGCGTTAAATCTGAAGTAGCTAGACTTCTTGGGATCACATCCTTCCTCATTGACCAGACTGACTCTTGATCCTTCTCAGTTGTATCAGTAGAAGGCCAGGACACAAGCTGGTCCACGTTGGCAAAATTCAGCCAAATTAAACCGAATTACAGGGATTTCAATCAGCTCCTGTACAGCCTCAAGGCTCATGGCGGTTTGCTGTGCCTGGGCCCTTCATGTAATAGATAAAATTAACATAATGGTTATTCCTTAGGAAAGCATGCCTTTTCTCTGGTTTCTATGTGTTAACTGACTACCATGGTGAAACCCCTTGGATTATTAAACCACTGCTGGTGATTTTACAGCCCTTCCTCCCTCCTGAAAGGGTCCCGGATAACCAGCGCTTTTCCTGTCTGAAAGGCAATGAATCACTTAGAAACGGAGATACCAAAGAAGCCTGACCATTCCAAAGAAGCAACCCTTGGAGCCAAATACCACCAGCACCAAATTTTCCTTTCCCAAACATTTTTAGAAAGTCCTACTAAAACTGAACTAACATTCTAGACCTAATGCAATTTCTGATTTTCAGGGAAGAGACAGTTCTGAGTTCAGTCATTAACTTCAGAATACTCTTACTCACTTCACAAACCCTCCAGGCAGGGCACGCAGGACCTGTGCTGTCAGCCCCTTCTGAGGGGAGGTTGGACTCCATTTCCCACCCCCTCACAGGCCATTCCCCAATACAACATACACCGGCACAGCCAAATTCAGCTAAGCGAATTCTGAAACATTTCTTCTTAACAAGAACAGGTACATCAAATACTATTTTAATTCTATCACCAATGGCTTACTGAAGAAATTCAAAATAATTTTCACGGCCTTATTTCTTATCTAGGAGGCTCAGGATATTTAAGGGACTGCCCAAGATAGAGGGATGGAAACTGGGGCCAAGAGCTGTGCTAAACTGACAAAAGCTCCTCTAATCTGCGTAGGAGGCGGAGATTTTAAGAAGCTAGTTCAAGACTGCGGAATTAATTCCTTCACTCTATAAATAAGAACTTACATATATACTTAAAAAAAATAAATCACATATTATCCACTTTCGCTCCAAATACAAATTGCATTTCTTTGACCATAACTCCTTTAACATACAAGTAGCTTTACAAAGCAGAGGAATTTAAGTCAACCAAAATGCTCTAGTAACCGGAGCCAGCATTTACAGTAACCAAACAGAACTGTTTCCCTTATGCCAGTACTACTTAACAGTAGTTTACACTGGTATTCCTAATCCTATTTGAATGGAGAGATGTGCGGGAATGGGATTTGTGCACACACATGCATAGCCAAGTAGGGCACTGTAGTGAGAACAAGCAGACATTCTATACTTACATTGCTCAATATGCTGTAGAAGATGCTCAGCTTGGGCGCCGAGTGGTGAGCAATAGCCCATCCAACGTACAATCAATAGGGTTTTAGGAAGTTTGCCTTAAAAGCTATGGGCTGAATCCAATGCCTGACCTCATACTAACCCTGCTTTGAGGAGGAGGTTGGACAAGATGACCTCCTGACATCCCCTCCAACCTGAAGGATCCATGAGCCCTTCAGTTTTAGAGATTTATAATTCATAATTCTCAGGGCAGGGAATCCCAGTTTTCCCAGGCATTATTACAAAATAATTACTTGTTACTCATCAGATATTTATGTCTGCATAGAATTTATAATTTTGCAATTAACTTTCAGCTGTGCAAATGCAGATCCTCTATAAGTGTGCAGGTTATCTCTATCAGAAGAATAAATATGAGCCTTAACATAAGTACGCATTTTCCTCCATTACTGCGTAACAGCTTAGTATGTTCTATGAGCAAATATCCCTTAATTTGGTACAGAACTTTGCAACCCTTTCAGGATGAAAAGTGCTATATAGACAGATGTATTATAGTTTGCAGCTGATCTTCTTAAAGTATTAATTACATGGATTACATGACTGCACATGGTATGGCTTCAGACTAGAGAGTCCAAACACTTCAGCTATCCCAAAGGAAAACCAAAAGCAAGCGCTGAAGAAAAAAAAAAAAAGTTTTTAAAAAGTATAGTGGGATAGTGTGGAATGAAAAAAGATTTAGTAACATAAACTAATTGCTTCTCATACCCCTTCTGGCTTCCAGGAATCCTAACTCTTCATGACAGTAAAATACGATTCTGAAGTGACAAAAAATAATGGATATTTGTGTAATAAAATAAATATATCTCACAGGTTTGTTAGTGCTAGAATTTACGGAGTTTAAATATATACAAATATAAAGGATGAAATAATGCCCACAACATAGCAGCAGTACTCTGCCACATAGGCAACATACGTGAAACAAATTAAGATACATAAACAATGCATTCTGAGTTCTGTGAGTATTTGTGTATGCTGAGTTGTTTGGCAGATATAGGATAGAAGATGAATATTTTACTACATAAAATATATTTTATAAACACGCCTTTAATTCTAGAGTGCTATGCATCCATTCTGCATCCCTTTTCACCATACATAAGCCTCATGAATATCATGCAATTTTCCAATTTCTGTATCTATCAACTGCACAAATAAATAATAAAAGCTACAGAAATAAGAATGTTGTTTTCACAAACTGTTTTTAATCCTGCATGCACAGACAAAGCATAGGATAGCTCTCTTTTTGTTCCTTCTCTAAGTAGTGAAGGGGAAAAACTCATAATCCTTCAAACTTAGCCAGTTCCCTTGATATTTAAATCCTAAATAAATCTGGGAAACTGATTTTGATCTACTAGGGAGGTGATCTTCACCATTTCACCCCCAAGAAAGCCAAGAGTGCTTAATCTGCACTTGGAATAAATCTGAAAGAGAAAAGACTCTTTAAGCTCTGCTCGCTTTACATTAAAAACATTTACTATCTGGTAAGGGATAGCTCTGCTCCTCCCCTAGCCTCGCTAGAAGTGACAACTCTCTGCAACAAATACTTAAGTCTTTCTGCTTATAGACACAGTATTTCTTTTCCATTCCTCACCTGAAGCCATCAGAAGCACAAACCAGGCTTTTAACTTGGTTGCCTGACGTCTATATTTGACAGTTTTTAAGCCCGGCTGGGCCAGGCGGGATGTTATTAGTTATACTGGGACTGCTTGCTAGGAGCACTGCTCTCAGGAGGAGACGCACAGTATCTAAGAGAGTTGGAGGCGCAGGCAAGAAATCTAGAGATGGCTCCACCTTGGCTTCAATACAATTGTATGATCAATACATGGGATCAAGCCACTTTAGTCACTGATTCATGTCAGGTGAAAAGGTATCATCATGATATTTACTTCAGTTTTAAAAAAAAAAAAACAGAACCAAAACCAGAAAAGCTGACTTAACAGTATTAAAAACAAAGACCAGTCAAAAGGTCAGCCAATTACCAATAACAAAAAAAACCAAAAACAAAACCCCCCCACACAACAGTAACAAAAATCTGTGCATGGGACATCTAAAGCACAATTTGCTACAGTTTTGTGCAATTTGCTTTTTCTTTCCAACACTGAAAACATGACGTGAGTAGCTAATGGTATCTCCAAACATACCAAATAGATGTCAAGGAAATTTTACTTTTCTGTTTTCTATCCAGGTGATTAATTAGCATTATTTACCCTCAGTGTTCAAATAAAATTACAGCTTTGGTTCCTGTACTCTCTCTGTTTCCCATAATTTTAATTGGGTATAGTA
This sequence comes from Numenius arquata, assembly GCF_964106895.1. Lineage (NCBI taxonomy): Eukaryota > Metazoa > Chordata > Aves > Charadriiformes > Scolopacidae > Numenius > Numenius arquata. The sequence goes on from NC_133586.1 coordinate 29,598,150, forward strand.
TATTGTTTTCATTTCTTATCCATAGTTAACTGTTACTATATTCCAAGGAAGGTTAGAAACACATATTAATTAGGCTCTCCTTTAGACAATAACTATTTGTTCAAAGCTGTGGAACCAAGCAGTATATAGCAGCCTTTTCCACCAGCCAGCAACATTTCCTCAGTTCAGAGCCGAGAGTGAGAAGTACTGCCCCAACAGCCCCAACACAAACTGCAGAGGGCTTCCATAATGCTCCACTCTATATTCCCTGAGTCGCCAACAAAAGAACGCCTTCCACCATCAAAATGTCAGCTGAAGGTCTCTCACCTGAGGATTGATGCAGTTTGACTCTATTGAGTTTATGAGATCTCCACGGGTCTTAATCAAGGTAAGTGAACTCTGGAATGGCTTTGGGTTTCAGAGTAAATACGTAGGTGGGAATACATTTAATCAGGCATAGTGCATATCCAATTTACTGTAATAACTTCTGTAAGTGGTTAGGAAGTTTTTGCAAAAATCCTTCTTAACTGGATATTGCTCACTGGAAAGACTATCCGGCAGTTTAATGACATCGCCTTTCTCCTCAAAGTAGAAACCAGTAAACTGAAGACATTTAAGTGCATTTTCCAGCATGCACACCTGCTTCTCATTCTGAGTGAAACAACTTACTAATTTGAATTATTTCCTAAGCTGGAATGAAGCTACCTAATTCAAGTAAGGATCAGTAGCAGCAGCCCTGTGAAACATTATCTTTAATAAGCCTGTAATTTTTAGTCACAGGACCAAAAAAAACCAGCAGCAGCACTGAAAAGAATAGACATCTTCCTTTTCCCTTCACTGTCATTTGTTCACATTTGAGTGACATCTCTCCTCACATTTTATCTCAAGCAATAAAATACAATAAATAATTAAAATCTAGGGGCATATTCTGCAAATAACTTTTACGAAAGCTCCCATTTAATATCGATAGGAACATTCACCTTAAGAAATCAGATACTTTATGTACACCTTGCTAGAAATTTTTAAAAATACAGTGTTTTATCTCAGAAATGCTGAAAAAAAATCCTTAGTATAGCAGGGGAAACTGTAACCATAAAGGTTGAATAAACAGATGAAGTTTTAAATGGAAGGCAAACATGTTAAATTACCTCAATTCTGCTGAATAAGTATTTCCCCTTACAAAGCACCTCATATTTAAAACTTTCCACACAGTAACACTTCCAAATTAGGTAATAAGGATTTTAGGAATTTCACGGTAACTAGAAATACAAACACTGGTGAAAGAAGACAGACTTACTGAATTCTCTGTGTATGGAAAATGCAAAGATTAAAAGGAATGGAGGAATAATCAGGTGTTAAGAAGCACCACCTTCATTTTATTTTAACAAAATTTTATGTGATAGGAGAATATTAACAATTTCAGGAGACACTTCAGTGTATCAAAAAAATTTGGTATCTGACTGATATGTCATACGTAATTAAGTCTTTTTATAAAGGATATGAACTACTTTGAAATTAAGGAAGGGGGGGCTGACTAATTTTGATTCCCTTTTTTCTTCAGCATACAAGCAATCAAGATTGCTATAGAATACATAACAAAAGATTCCAATGAAAATTCATGAAACTGATAACATCTACAGGCCCCTCTGGATTTGAATTAAGGAAAGCTGCAACTGCAAGCGAATGCTTGGGCATCAGGATAGATTTATTCATTTCCCCCTCAGCCTTCTAGCTACATATGCAAGAATAACGCAGTAGTATATAAATTGTTTAGGCTTCTGGTTCATAAACATCTCCGTAGAGGAACAATGCAGAAACAATGAGCGCAGTCCTGTTCACACAAGCGTGACGTCTTCTGTAGTGCAACACTCACCTAGAATTTCCTTCAAGCAACCGTTGCCCTCTCAGCTCTCACAAACAGTGACCTTGACTCTAATAACCTGTTCTCTAAATATGGAAGGCTTTCTCTACTCTAAATCAATATTTCTGACTTATTTTGGAAAAAAAAGAGTTTCAAACATTCACAGGACACAATGAAGATATATATGGATTGGCTTCATGATAAAGAATCAATTAATAACGATCCAAGGGAGGCAATAACAAAAAGCAATTTTACCCCTAGTTTCCAAAGAAGTCAACAAAAAGATGCATTGGATATAAAAATCTATGTCACTATATGCTTCCCTCCCGCCCCCAATTCAACTATCTATTAACAATGCTGCATGGTGAGCAATGTCAACTTTCATTTCATATTCCTAACAAACTCCTATGCAGTAATTTTCTGTCTTAAGCCTAAAACATCTTTTCAATTTTTTTTTAAACAAGAAAAGGCATATTGTCATTATTTTTCCTGTACAGTTATCAAATTACTCTGAAAAAAAATAATGTAAGGAGTAGAACTAATCAGAATCTGTTAACATTTTGACAAATTCATATTGTGCTTTCACTTTTCAGGAGTAAACAATGATCCACGGCTTCCTGCTTTCAGTAATACTTTTCTTGTTCAAATGCAAGTGACTCTGCAATTTAAAAAGAAAATAGGGAAGAGGGAGAGAGACACCCAACTGCCTTTTCTGTAACTGCTTAATTCTGGGCACACTGACTTGCATTGTAAAACTGTATGCTATAATGCTAATTCCTCTATTAATTTCAGAGAGAAGTGACCTGTAACCCACCATATACACACTTTGCCTTGCTTTCCTAAAAGGAAAGCAAAGAAGTCAGACCAGTTTACGTGCTGAAAAGTTGATGGCACCACACTACATTAGGAACTTGAGTTCTACTCAGTGGTATTCCCAGTGGTTAAAACAAGTAGTCAGATTCTCTCATCTGTACTAATGTGTCTCTGGTTTTAGGAGAATCAGCATCTTCTGGGACATTCAGGGGTTTGTGTTTGTGCATGCTGAATTTACAAAAATAGCTTCACTGCTATTCTTGAGGAACTCTTTCCACAAGAAGCTCAGCAATCCCTTTTGTTTCCTAACAACTGGAAAATCACAGTATTCGAAGCAGCACTACTTTTCAGATTAATAAATCACCATGTTCTAGGTAAACATGTTATGCCTAAACTGATCTCTTTTTTTTGATAATTTGTTCTTTTGGCCAATTGTCATCTTAGTATTGTTTCTAGCCTAAAATCACAACCTAGTATTTTTTTTTTCACTACAAACTGATTTAGTTTATAATTAAAAAGAATAGTTTTAAATCATGATTACACCATTATATTTATTTTTTAGATAACAAACTATTACCATTAGTATTTCTCTTCAGAACAGGGACGGCATCTTGATGCACTGTCGTTCTTCAGCTCAGTTGTTCAGTGCTCTGAAAAACTGACTGTTTGAAGGCAAATTAAAACATATGTGGTCTAGACGCGGTATGAATCTTACTCATTTGTCACACTCAGGAATAACTTTACTCTTTCAACATCTACCAAAAAAAAAATCTCATCTGCAATTTTATGATTAATTGGAATGAATACAGAAGAGATTCATCTTTACTTTATATGTGTTTCTGTAAAAATACACTAAAATGTTACAAGTGTATATAGTTTTTAATTATATGACAGATTAACTGTCAGCTCATGTAGTTCAGTCTACCCTAATCACTCCAGAACATTTAAGAAAATACACTTAAACTTTTTCTTGCAGCTGTTTTGAATGGTATCTTGTTTTACAGCATTTTAAAAGCAGGCCACTGCCTATTGATGCCGAGTTGATCACCCCCTGCTTTGCGCTGGACTGTTACAAACTGTGAATAGAAACTAAAAATACAACGGGATTAGAAAAAAGCAATAAACACTGACATTGATTGGCAGTTTGTCAAGATTATGGCTCCCTATGTTAAGAATGGAGGAAACCCACAGTCTTTTAAAAGGCATTGTACAACAAAGAAAACAGGAAAGAGTTGAGCAGAAATTTGGTGCCATTATGTAAGCTGTGTTTGAGCGAACGCAGAAACTCTTTTACACTTGAACATCTGGGACTCACTGTATTGCTCCCAGTAACCAAAGAGACAGCACAAGAAAAGGCAATGAATCCCAGATGTTGGACATCGGTCATGGGCCATGGAACCAGCAGATTACAGTAAGGCAGGAGTAAAAGTATCTTTTAAGTTCAGTAGAATGGGAGGGAGGAAAAGCTTTACATGGATAAGCAGACAAACATGCCTCCTCTGCCTAAATTTCCATTAGGGATAATGTTACAATCCACATCAAACTGTAATTTTTGTGAAAGCAAAAGTTACTACTTTTCCATGAAAACTGCTTAATTGTTTAAGAAAGGTACTTATCTAGAGTGAAATATTTAAGTCAAGTGTGTAGCACCCAGTGCTAAGGGCGAGCTCTCAGATTTGAAAATCTTCAGGGAGGCAGATGGACCATGAATGCTTTCTGCTCTTACCCTGTTATTGAATGAAGAGAGAAGGAGGATAAATACAGTAACCTTAATTTCTCATGTCCCACTTTTCCTTCGGCTTTTAGTACTATGACTACGAACCGCTGCTAGATTAATGAGACAGCAGTATTGCTCTGTCTCTGTCTCTTCCAGCATGGGTGTGTTTTGAATACAACTGACAGAATGAGATGGACAGCTGTATGACAATCAATACTGTACCGCTGAAAATGCTACATAAATATGTCCTGGAAATTGCAGAAATCTAAACAGTTACAATTTTCATGGCAGTTATAAATTGGGTAATAATGACCCCAATATTACTGGTTTTAGTTATTACATTTCAGTTACATAAACAATGTTTGTAATTACTTTGGGCAAACAAGATATACTACATTATACGATGATTTCTGTTGGACAGAAAACTTTGCCTCTTTTTACATATATAGAAAAACTGTATTTAAAATGAAATAGAGTGAGGCTACCTTAGGAATAATCTCCAGAAGCGAAGTTACCCTAGTAAGCATTTCATAAGCAGGTCAGAATAGAAATGGAAAGAAAGAACAAAAGATCAGAGCTGAATAACAAATTTTATAAGAACTTTGTTCAATAAGAATGGCTCAAGTTACCTCATAGCTGGTATCCTGAACAAGTCCCCGCATTCAATCCTTAAGATCTTTTTAAAAATTTTCTTACTATGGGCTTTTAGTGAAAGAAGGACGTATCAATATTCAACATCAGTGTGTATTTCATCCTCAGTGAGTAGTTACTGCACAAGAGATAACTGACAGTTTAAAGAGAAACCTTTCAATAGTTTCGTTTTTTTCCCCAAAGCCCTAAATAGATCACACAGCAAAATCCTGAACTGACACTTCAGAAATGCTATGGAGACCATTTTTTCCTTTTTCTTTTTGACACTAATATTTTAATACAACATTAAACTAAGAAAATATTAAGTAGAGAGTTTCAAAAGCATCAAATATCTTAGGAACACAAACCTCTAACTTCTAATGCATCTTATTGCTAATTTGATACTATGTAGGAATTGGAGACAAAATTGACAAGAAGCTGCAAAGGTAAAGCCTTATGTCTGAATTGTTATTCCACAAAGTTTGCAGCAATCAGGCAAAACACATTTGGCTTCATTTGCATCTTCAAGCATGAAAGATTATGTGATACTGATACTGAAGATACAAGAATTACACTTTGAGAATGTATAAGCAAGAATTCAAGTGATTAAGAAAGAGATCTTTAACAAGGAGGGCTCAAAAGAATGGGCAGATATTGTTCTCTTTTGTAGCTGTTTCTTAAAAGTATAAATATTATATATATAAATTTTTACATATATATTTCTCAAGATCTGGTACTACATTTCTATCTATACAATCTATGCCGCTGACCTCTCACAAGCTTTCCTCTGTCTTTGCTGTTTTGTATCCAGCAACACCATGTAATTCACTCACTTGCTGAAGCTCTGCTTGACACCACAGGGTACAAAATAACATAGAAAACATTATCTGTGGAAGAAGAGGAGATTTCCTGGCGCTGTGAATACTCCTATGAACAGCAAAATCAGTTTTGCCCTTTCAAAAGTTAGATCAGCTGCCTGATTGATTGCCCTCCCCCTCTTTTTGTGGTCTTTTAAGAGTTCAAGAATTGGCCAGAAAATCAATATAACTCATGTAGAAGCCCCTCCAAAAGGAGAAAAAAGAAATGTGATTTTAGTTTGGGAAACTATTCACCAGTATCTGCTGGGTGCATCTTTGAAGTACCAGACAAAAACGCAGGAAGCTTTGCTGAAAACACACTCATTAAATTTTTTGGGCTAGAAAGGGAAGAAGCAAGGTCATGTTCTGCAAATATCCTATATATAGAGAAAGAAAAAAGCCACTCAAGTGTTCTGACACTGCACTGTGACATATTTCAATCATTTACAGGAAGCCCTCAGCAAAGAATGCAAACAGGAAAGTTCTTCCTCATGAATAAGCTTGCCTTTTAGCCAAAAAAGATCCCCAGCTTCCCCATGTAAATTCTGCAAATGAAAAGGAATTCTGTTTCTAAACTCTCTGAAAGTCAAACCACTCTCAATGTATACAAATCTCTACACAGAATATTTCCTTCCAAATATGTACACTATTATCAATTATCTTGCTCAGCTACGCTAAAGAAAGAGGATGCATATGGTAGTTCTGGATTCCTTAGTGCTACAGAAATTGTTTAGAAAGTTTACTCATCCCTGATACACAAAGTATCAAAATATATTTTAGCTACTGGGATAGAAATTTACAAGGTAAAAATGAGAAACAAAAATCCCAAACAAGAGCTATTTATACAGCATGTGATCTGGGGACTATACAGACAAGAGATTTTATTCACAAGTTCTGGAGGTGAAACAAAAGATGACACATTTACAAAACCAACAAAGCACCCCAACAGCAAATGCAGTTGGAAAAGATACAAATCATCATCTTTCCAGGAAGAAATTTCTAATTCCTTACCTACAGGGAACTTAGAATCATAGAATGGTTAGAGTTGGAAGGGACCTTAAAGATCACTGGGTTCCAAGCCCCCTGCCCTGGGCAGGGACACCTCCCACCAGACCTGGTTGCTCAAAGCCCCATCCAGCCTGGCCTTGAACACCTCCAGGGATGGGGCAGCCACAGCTTCTCTGGGCAACCTGAGCCAGTGCCTCATCACCCTCACAGTAAGGAATTTCTTCCAAATAACTAAATCTCCCCTCTTTCAGTTTAAAACCATTACCCCTTGTCCTATCGCTCCACTCCGTGATAAAGAGCCCTTCCCCATCTCTCCTGTAGCCCGCCCCCTTTAGGTACTGGAAAGCCATTATAAGCTCTCCCCTGAGCCTTCTCTTCTTCAGGCTGAACTTGCATCAGCAGCAGTGATGCTGGACTAGATGACCACTGGTCTAATTGACTAGCACATTTCCTTGGTTTTGGTTGTAAAATGCAACGTGATACAATGCAACATACATGACCAAAACGTCACTTTATAAGGAAAACTTCTACCTTGTGTGTCTCTCTATGCTTGCATGGCAGAAATGGAACGGTAAATTATGTGCAGAGAATGACAGAAATCTTTGAGAATCTCTCACATGAATTCATGAGGTACCTGCTACCCTTCTGTTTTGCTGCAGAGACGCACGGCAGGGAAACCACCCTGTCACACTCCAAATGAAAGCTCAACACCACGCACCTGAAAGACTGCATCACAGATGTGCTCATCAAGAAACCTGCTACCGGCTGTAAAAACAATAGGAGAACTCTATTATACAGGCGATGAACCTGAATCCGCAGATACAGAAACAGCCAGTGCCTCCAACGTTTTGGTCCCGTCATCACATATATTACTAACATATTTCTGTATCAGTAATGAAAAGTGGTCATGACCCAAATATTCTAAGCATTTTTCAAATAAAATGAAAAAATCCGTTCCTCCCTCTACAGAGCATACAATCTAAATTTCTGTGATCATCATTAGAGGGTTTTTTTTTATGCCTTGATAGGTTATAAACTGTTACAGATTAATTTTAAGTTAGAAGTGCATCAGAGAAGTCTAATACATCTAGCTCCTTCTAAATTGCTCTTTGTCAGATACGATGGCTTTCCACTGTCTCCTCCCACACACTTTCCATCTCTCCTGAAAATTGCCTCATCTTTGAATCATTACTGTTGTAATTACAACAAGAAAAATCAGTAGTAGAAGAAAAAATCTTTGACACAAAGAGCATTATCACGGGACAAAAATATCCTGCTGTATCCAAAGATAACACAATGCTGCATTATTAATGTTTCTATCGATTATTGACTTCATGATAAGGTAAAAATCTAAATCTTTACACTACATATGTGCTATTCCTTCTAGTCTACAAAAAACATAAACATGTCTAAAAGCTGGAAAGGGGGCATGGTCATCCCAAAACACTGGGGGGTGTGTGGAAATTTAGTAAATTTTTTTTTTAGTAAATACAGAGGTGGAATACTATCCATCTAGTGTTCAGCTGGGTGAGTCTTGGTACTTCAAAGAGAGAGGATTTGAAGTGTTCACCTACTGAGTGTAATATTTGCTCTTTGTTTGAAAGTTTTGGAGTGGCTCAACATATACATCGACAACCCATTGTTCTGCAAATACAGAACACAGAGATTAGTCTCCTTGATTGAACAAATGACCAATTCTACTTCTAAGAGCGGCATGAGATTCTTAGAGTGGTTGACCGCACAAATCTTAACATAGGCCATTATAAAATAAGGTACTTAGAAAGAATGCTTCCCTTTAAGCTCATTTAAAATAAGACTGGAAGAGAACTCATACAGTTCAATGATTTTCTACCCAGCTTTCTGCTCCATGGCAGGATGAACTACCTCTCTGCTATTCCCACTCCAACCATTCTATGATTCCATGATTCTGTTCCTGACAGATGTTTGTCTGAATTGTTAGAAGCTCCATTGATGAGGATTCCACAACTTCCTTAGACAAACTACTTCATTTACTATTAAAAGGTTTTTCCTAACAACGAAACCAAATCTCCCGTACTGTAACTTAAACTTCATATCTTAATCACCCCGGACACAGAGATTCCTCTCTTTTTCCTGCACATTTTTATGTATCTGAAAATTTTAAGTTATTTCCCACTGTGTAGGTGACAGGATCGAGGTTCTTTCAAATCTTTCTTCTGTATTCAAGACCCTGAAAACCGTGAAGCTAAGGTATAGGGCTAATACAGACTTCCTTATTTACTAAGGAACATGCCCTACCATTTGACATTTTCAGTACAGAGGCCAAGGACTCGGTAGAGGAAAGAGAGTGCCAGATCCCCACCTCTGCAGCTCAATTCTGAAAAGCGGTACCAAGGCCAGGAAGCAAAGTCTGCAGAGACTCACACATACATCAGCCCTGTTTGTGTTCTGCCTACCAGGGAGATAGATGGAGCTTCAGCTTCTATGGCCGTCAAAGGGGGTACAGCTCACTTGCATTGAAAATTTAAAAAAAAAAAAAAAAAAAAAGGGAACAGAGAAGAGCAGAATTGTCTTGATCGTAACCATTGTGTCCGTATTATAGAACATCCTTTACTACAAGCTTTTGCCACTTTGTCTGAAAACAGGAGTGCTCAACCTACCTCTACTGTGGAACGTGAGCAGACAAGAGCAAGGCTTTGGGAATATGACAGGATGCCACACAGAAAACCTCAGAGATCATCTTTTGGTGAGAGCTTACCTTACACGATACAGTATGTTTGTAGACTTGTAAATTTTACTCATAAATATTTAGGATTAAATCCTGGTTTCACTGGCCTCTCGGTGAGATTTTTACCAATGACTTAATAACAGTCGTATTTCATGCTGCAGGGATATGAATTACAGATGGAATAATGCTTTTCAAATGGTATTTTTGACTGCTTCTTAAGATCTCCACATATATCACTGTCCTTAGTACGCAGGCCTGATAGTTTATACAGGAACATCTTCCACAACAGTTTAAAGCCAACAGTTTTAAACATCCAAATATTATTTTCAGTGAAAGTAATGGATCTGTTTTATAACAGCACACTTTAACAACACTCAGATGATTCAAGGAAAAGCTAAATCCCCCATCTTAAAAATCCGGCATGAAATTGATTCAAGATTTAGCAACTGCTATATCTTAGTCTTCTGCTTTGTTATTAGTTTTCCAATATTTTTTCCCCTCATCTAGATTACCCTCTATTATTTAGCTATAACTTCCTCCATAATTGCAATCAATGAATAGTAATCACTTAATAAACATATCCTGACAGGTCTATTTTTGCTCTGGGAAAAGATTCATTTTCTTTATCATCACTCCAGCAAGCAATTTTTCTTCTTACCTTAAGTAGCAAAGTGAAATGTAGTGCTTAGTGTAGAGTTCTGCTCTGCTACATACAGCACCAGAGCAAGACCAGACACCACTCCTTTCATTTTTATATTATTTGGATAAAGATTTATCAAACTCTGTGTAATTTGGAATTTGCATTCACTGATTTTAATACATATTTCTGTTGCTGCGCGTAGGTAAAAGCTGCTTTGCACAAACAGCTTGTTAACACTTAGCTCACAGCTGCATTCCAGGATACCTTTCAGAGTGTTTTTCTTTAAATGCAGGCAATGTAGAAAGAAACTGCCTTTTTGTTAAATTTTTTTGAGCTTAGATACTCAACACTGAAATGCCAAAGAGTATGCATTCTGTCAACCATCTATAGTGGCGTAATTTGATATTAAATAGAATAAAATATCCTGAATGAACTTGGATACCTGCAGGCTGCTATGACGATTTCTTTTCCACTGCCATATGAATATAGTGCATGAAACTGGTAAAGAAACACAAACAAAAGAAAATGTATTTTGGGTTGTATATAGAAACCTGTTGGTTTTTTTTTCCCTCACAAATTAGATCAATTTGTTCTAAGTGGGCTTGGTCTAAAGTCACCGGAATCAAAGCAAGTTTTTCTACTGACTTCAAGAGATTTCTGACTGGTGTGGCAATAAATTGAAATTCAGAGTAAATAAACTGTCACACTTTTCTTCTTGAAGCCCATATGGAGAAATTCTCAAATGGCTTATGCTGTAAGCCTGGCCATTCTTTGCTCCTGGAGACCTAATATGGGTATTCAAAAATTCAAACTATGCACAAGGAAAGGAAAGATTCAAACTCTGCTACGTGCTATTTTACTCTGGTCTGGCCTGGCTTTGCTGTAGGACAAACGGACTATGCTGTTTGCCAAGTACCTTCCAAACAGGATGAAAAAAATGTCTTTGGATTAAAAAAAAAAAGAAAAGATTTAAAAAAAAAATACAAATCAAGGTTTGAATACATCACATTTGCATTACTGAATATTATCTTTTTAGGTGGACAATCCTCAGTGAGTAATTCTGATATTACATGGTCTCTCTACCTTTCAGCTGAAAGCTAAACCATAAAGGGAGCACTCTAAATTAAAATGAGTTTCCATAAAATATAAGTACACTTTAGTTCTTCACACTAATGTTTAAAACATCTTGAGGAACTCATCCTTGTTCTGAAGTATCAATTCATCCTAAGGACAAATTTTCCAGTCGTAACTTCTAGCACTTTTAGTACAAATACTGACAAAAAAAATTAGTTTTACCATCCTTATCCTCCAAACTCTTTCTCTGTTTCAACCCCACGTAACCCAGACCACTGGGATCAAGCTGAGCTGTCCCTCTGAACCCAATCCCATTTCTGGCATCACGCTTTGTGCTTTAGCAAATGACCTCACAATCAGGCCTGACGATATGAGCATATGAAAATTCCCACTAATACAGGCCTGTCACAGGAATATGTATCTGTCTACATACAACAGGCAACTTATGACTGCATAAATCATAGAATCATAGAATTATCTAGGTTGGAAGGGACTTTTAAGATCATCTAGTCCAACCATTAACCTAACTCTGATAAAAACCGTCACTAAACCATGTCACTAAGCACCATATCAACCTCTCTTTTAAATGCAAATGTATGATAACTACAGGGGCAAACTTAAATTTTTTGCCCTAGTCTCAGCTTTGCTGCAGGCAGACGTGCATTAAGTTTGAAGGAAATCTTTCTGATCCGTACCAAACAAAAAAGCTTATGCATATTTTAAGCACTTCAGCAGTATCACCCTTTCTCTGAAAAGAAAAATTGATTATATACATGAATAATAGGGAAAATATTTCACAGCTCTGAAAATTAGACTAAAAATCTCACTTCGGAGTTTACTAGTTTGGCTTGCCATTTTCAGAATTCTTTCAAGATATCAGTGCCAGGCATCTTTTTGTGTGCACAGTAATGAAGACTTTAAATACACTCAGTATCTCCAAACACCGGCTTATTAATAAAAGACTATAAAACAAAACAATTTTTGCACAAAGCAGCAACTTTTAAAATAAGCAATTGTTACACAATGTAATGCCAAAAAAATTTAAGTACTAGGCATTTTGTAAAGATCTGGGAAGTACTTAATACGAAAACAAAATGCCTGGATTAATCTAGCAGAGATACGTTCATACGAGGGAAGTCAGAAAGCAATTGTGAAAAAACACTCTGCATCTATGCTGGTGACAAAGTGTTCAGTCATAAAAGCTTTGATTTAAATCATATTAGCATAGCGTGGTGGAAGCATGCAGCACCACAACATCAAAGGATATGCCTCAAAAATACAGATCTATTTTTCTTTTTTTTTTTTCTTCTCTCCAATGAGAGTACACTTTTAGTTTCCAACTCATATGTGTATCAGAAATGGTTTGTATATCCAGGGAGAAATCAGAGGGGAATGAAAAAGAAAAACAGCTTGAGGGATGCAAGAATCTCACCATACTTTCAAGTAAAGAAATAACAATTCACTTGTAATAGGACTGTCCCATTAGGGTCCCTGATTGCCATGAAAATCTCAATTGACCTACTTCTTTTCTTTGTTAAATTTACCACTTTAAGATAATTAAAACAATTTGGCCTTGGATTTGGACACATTAGGTATCTTTTAAGGTATACCTCACAGCCCTCCAAACATTCTTCAGAGAAAAATACTCTCACCTGAATCTCACATTGTCCTAGCAGCTGGATGCTCTTGTTCCAGATAATTTTGCTCAGAAGAGATGTGACCACTCAGAATTTCCTAGTTTTGATTACAGCACAGGGGAAATCACAATTTTTTCCTTTGTTCTCAGTAACTTTTCAAAACAATACAAATATACTACCTGACTGCTTGTAGAGACGAAATAAAGAACTTGATTTAGGAACAATTAATTTCTCTTCAGAATAAATTTTCAAGCAGGATAATTGAGAGGCTATAGAACATCATTGCTTTGCATAAGTATAACCTTTTTGAGCTTCCCAGGCTGACGCATCACAGCTGAGATGCCATCGTGTTAGTCACGGCGCTCTGCGTGATGCCCGCGCTGCAGTGAGCAGCGGTCTATTAGGGAAGGGTAGAGCCACACGCTGCAGTGCCACCAAGGCCCTCCCACGCTGAGATCCTCTCTATGCAAACACCATGCCCACTGCCACAGCACAACGCAGGAGAATGCTGGGCAGCTATTTCTGTAACACCGGGAACACTTATTCCTCCCCAGCTTGACCCTGCTCTGCGTGGTGACGGCGGGGATGTGTTTCAGATGTGATGTATAATAGCAGGAGAGCACTGATGCATCAGAGCAGGAAATTAAAAAAGATGCCACTCACACAAAGGAATGTTTAGTTAAGTTTGAAAATCTTGGCTCAGATGATACCGTGATGGACCATTTGTTACATCTTTACTTACTAATGTTCATTGGCTGTGGAATTTGTTGTTGGATTTTTTTTTTTCTCTCTACAAATCAGTTTGTTACTGATTTTAAATGATTCCAAGAGCTCATCTGCATTTCACCCAACACATTTTTAGTCAGAGATAATACTTGAAAGCACTAGGGTCCTTAAAGGAACAGCCTATTACAATACACAACAGTAACTATGTTTCTACGATTTATGAAAAGAAAGCAATATGTGCCTGTTTCGGTGCCTGTCGTTTGCCTACCAATGGTGCAGTGCTCCCCATTCCAGCCCTCTCTGCATTCACATTTCCCATCTTTACAAGTTCCGTGCTCCGTACAACGGGGATGACACACACGCTGGTCACAAGCCACTCCTGTCCACCCTTCTTCACAGCGACATGCTCCGCCAATGCACACCCCGTGAGTGCCACAGTCTACAGAGCACACTTCTGGGAGAAGAGAAGAACACGGGTTAGAGGTAGCTCATGCCAGCGGCAACGGGGCAGAGGCAGCAACCTACACACGAAGGGAAAAGTGGGTAGAAGAGTCAGGCTTCGGCTGAAAAGTGCACACTGTCAAAAGCTGGGCTGGTCATATTCAGTTCAAAACCAACATTTAACTTTAAGTGAAAGACAAATGAAATTGTATTAAAAAGCAATTTTAAGAAAATCTGTTAGCGTACGTTGGGAAACCTGCAGTAGAGCTGCATCCCCTATTCAGATACAAACAAGTTTCAGAGGCAGCTTCCTCGGCACCTGCCAGTCGTGCAGAAGGGGAGCACGTAGCTCTGTTTTACTCAGACCTGGCCCTCTGCTGATCTTGATACAGACATTGATTTGCTAAGAGTGAGACTGAAACTCACCTAAAACTCATTCAGCGGAGAACGGTGACAATTCAGGGTCACTTAGATTCTAGGAGTGACAGGTAAAAGAGGCTTTCACGGGAGAGCTTTTGGAATCCTATTACTGACATGGTCAGTTCTCCAGTGTCTCTACTGCTCTCTGCCAGCTGAAGTTGTAGAAGAGCAAAGAGAGGGGTCTCTCGCCTCATGCATCACCAAAGAAATTGACAGCGAAACTCTCATTCATTATTTTTTCTGGCTGCTGATGCATGAAGCAGAAAATACACTTCTTGATATTCATTTCACTGATGGGGTATTCTAACTCATTAATCTCAAAAAATACATGAATAAGTGTGAAAACTGTAAATATTATTTTGAGAGACGTGCTTATGACCTGCAGCTCTGTCTCAAGGCTCATCTTACAACATAAATGTAAAATTCCCAGTACTTTTTCCCCACAAATAGAGCATTTGCTGTCTTGTCAAAACTGTTTTTTTCTCTTTAGCTCCTTCTGTTAGAGTAATCAAGTTTTACAACTGTAGCTTTGGAGAGGATGAAATTTTTTAGCCTATACTTTGGTGCCTGCTTTTTAGTGTCTCTTGCTCTAAAACTGTTTTGTTTTTTTTTCCCTAAATATTCCATGTACCACTGAAAAGGGAAAAATACCCTTTATTTGAAAAGAGATTTTTCTGTTCTGTGATGTTTTTCATAAACAAGTAGCATTTTGATGCGCAGTAAAGCAAACCCATATTAACTGTAGTGTTCTCTATTCCCCAAATGTTATAAACATATTTATAAAGTATGGAAGCTTTCGTTTACAGTTGGGAAGCAGATGTGAAGCACTGAGGTAACTTTTTCAGTCCCAACGAAGGTCAGTATTAGAATGAAATAGGAACTCCAAACCTGCATTGCCCTCACTCTCCAGCTGACAGTCCCAAATTAAGAATGTCACAAAAAATAGCGTCTAAGATATTTACATACAGCTTCCCAATGTAACTAAACAGGACCAAACAAGTTCCAAAGACAATTTTCTGAATTATTTGCATTTCAAACTTGCCATAGATATTAACATTATAACAAAAGAGGAACATTATTGCAAAATCAGGATAAAATGTTTTTCTTACCGACGGAGCAGTCAGGACCCATCCAGTTGGGGTCACAGGTACAGAGCCCCGTGTCAGACAGGTAGGTACCGTGGCCACTGCACTGGTCTGGGCACTGCGCTCGGGGAAGCTCACAATTTATTCCACCCCAACCCGGGCTGCAGAGACATTCTCCATTCACACACACACCGTGGTTGGAGCACGTTGGATCTAAGCAATCAACTGCAGAAGAAAACAAAAACAATGGAGAGAAAGGTCAGTTCACACAATATGCTGTTTGGAAAACATGCCGATGCGTGCTCTGAGAAGTTTTTATCACTGTGATAAATAAAGCAAATTGATGTAGTTCTTCAAGTCACATTAACACCTGGTTTGAGAATGGGAAAGTAATTTGTTTTACATTAGCTCCAAGTAAAACAGGGTGTGACTGAACAAGTAAAGCTTACTGCAGGAATGCTGCAATGAAGAAGCACAAAGAATTAAAAATAACTCTTGAAATATATGTAATGAGTTCCACACATAAAGCATTCACGTGGGGACATTTCTTCTGAAATACATTGAAGTTCCAATGACTCATGTACTACATTTAAATAACAAATAAAAAAATAACTGAATAAATCACACATTTTAAAGGATATTTTTCTCCGGAGTATCTTCATCAATACTGCTATTATCAGTATTGAAATGCTAGAGCATTGCGAGAATAACGTTATGATATCCACTTTAAATACCTAGAAGTCAAAATATCAGTGGCTTTCAGCTTCACTTAGACTCCTAAATTATTCAGGCACTTCTGAACATCTGATTCGTGTTCCATTAGTAGCTGAACTGTGAAACTGAGAGTCCCAGTTACTTCAACCCATATTCCAACCAGCAGAAAATACTTCTTAAAGAAATAAAGAAGAAAAGAGATTTCATCTTTTCTCAATCCAGAAACAACAGAGTAAGAAAGTGAAAATAGTTATGATGGAAAATCATCCAATGAAATTTCAGTTGCCGTTTCAATCCTGATAAAAAAGGAATGTTGTGAGCTGTCTTTCAAATAAACTCTATCAGTAACGTTATGGTTTTCCAAATTTTTATCTTACATCACAAATTTGTATAAGTTTATTACGCTCTACTGCAAATACCAACATAGAGGCTTCACCAACTGCCTTATGCTGTGGAATTGAGGGCCAAGGTCAAATTCATGTCCTAAATAAAATGAATTCATCTCATGACTGGTATATATTAACTCACAACAGAAGGCCCGAGAATGATTGGCATTCCCTCTCGCAGCTCCAGGAGGATCTGAGTTTATAATGAAAGTGATTTATCTCTCATCTTTTCCAAACTGATCCTTCTAAATTAAGGCAGAGACATTTTCACTCTACCTTATGTGAACAATACTTGATCTTTCAAATCTCAACTTTTCTATAAACATAGAGTCTTGTCAAATTATTTTATGTAGTTGCAGAACATTTAAAGTAAGTATATAGATTAGATACAACACAGAGGACTGAGGCAGGCACATTTAGAGATGCAATAACACAAGTTATCAGAATCGTTTTGATTTTAATTCAGATTACAGTAGTACAGGAACAAATTACTATAACATTTCTTGTAAGATTTTCATTTTAATGATGACACTGGCTACAGGTTTTTTTCTTTTAAGATTTAATGCTTAGTTAATTGGACATGAAAATATGAAAATGTAATTTCATATTTATAGGTAAATCAAGATTGTTTTGTGGTTCAGTCTGGATAAGATTTGATAAATTAATAAATTGTTGTAAAATTATCCAGAAAGCTTGTCCTGTGCTGTTATTCCTTCTTGGTGTTAACAAAATTAGAAACCATCCAAAGTTTAGAGTATGTCTTTCATACTATTTCTGTTGAACCCAGTAGACACAGAGCTGCAATAAACGAATCTTATTGAATAAAATCAATAAAGAACACAAAGATTTAGGTCCATTTACTTTTAGGATGAAGGTTACTTTTCTTCCTCCCAAATCCAGTCTATTCCTTTTCTTTTAGATGATATTTTAATGGAAAATTAAAAAGGGTATATGTGTATAACATTGCATGTGGCAGGACAGCTAACTTTAGGAGATAACTGATGAGTCCTAATGCACTCTCAATTTCAGAAATGTATCATCTTCCTTCTCAAATGAAAGTATTAATGAAAGCAATGTGGAACATATGAAAACCACCACCTTCTGCTACATAAACTGTCTTCCCTCTGTCCTGAATTACAGTATTCATGCAGCTGAGACTTATTTCCACAGACTAAGCCTATCAATACCCCTAAGCCCCCAATCTCCCTTGTTTTATAGAATAACGCAATAACCCCCTTTGTTGTTCTAGACAAATATACTTTATAACTGTTTTGTTCTATCATATGGGTAAGTAATAGCTTTCAAAGTTTAAAGTGAAGAGAGTTTTTACTTTGAACTCAAATCTTGTTCTATTTTAATAGATGCTCTCAGAGTTATCATCTTGGGCCAGATCCTCAGCTGCTAAAATTAGCATAATGTGATTACCTGCAATAGAACTACACCAACTTCTGCTGCAAAGGTTCTGGCCCCAAGTCTTTAGAAGGGTTTACAATGGTATTTAATAAGGATTTATAAATGGAGCTTCTCTGGTGTTTAAACAAAGGAGAATGCGCCTTAGCAAGTAAGTATGTTAGACTTAGAACTCATAGCCCCTTGGCAGCTTAGATCATTAGAGCTCATTTAGTATTGGGCCCTCTGTAGATTTGACAAAAAAGGTACTGAAAGCAATTTATATCCCTAAGGACAGAAAAGGAGGTCAAGGAGTTTTCTGAACAATATGTACCATAAAACCCCCAAAGAGCCATGAATTACACTTACGAAGTTAAATGTCATTGAAAAATGACTCGACCATGAAACTGACAAGAAAAGCACCCTTAACTTAACCTAATTTGGCAATTTCACTCCTCTCCCCCCAAACCAGCCTGAATGAAACCTGACAAATAACGCCACTTCATCTTGTGTGCAAATTTGTTAATAGAACAACAGTGTTTATGCTGCAAAAAATGTGCATCACAAATATTGATTTTGGTGCCACTTTCATTTCAGGTAAATTGTTTGAACAATATGACCATGATGAATATCAGAAATAAAAAGCTAACGGGAAGAAAAAAATGCTGACCCACTTGCTCTAATTCAATATCCTAGTGGAAAACGGTGGATGAATCAACCTTCGCCATTCCTTTTAGAAGCTCAAATCAATACAGGAGATTTCATATATTATATATAAATACAGATATATTTATTTGCATCACTCTACCATTAGAATGGTAGAATTTTAATTCACACGAAAACTTCAAATAAGATCAGCTGATTACTTGCAACTGGAGAGGCACCACTTCTTATTATACCCTTTTTCTCATAGGTCTTGAATTAATCATAGAATGGTGATATGGGAGAAATATGTACAGATCAAATGGAATTTTAGAGTAGAAACATGATGGGGTTTTTTTTATTTAATTGTAAATTAATTTATTGACTGACTTATTGCCCAACGATGTAGGCAAAGGTTATTTTAACCTTTCTTGTGATGTTATTG
Organism: Numenius arquata; assembly: GCF_964106895.1. NCBI lineage: Eukaryota > Metazoa > Chordata > Aves > Charadriiformes > Scolopacidae > Numenius > Numenius arquata. Next base: position 29,617,321 of record NC_133586.1, read on the forward strand.
GCCCCTTCCAAGTTTGCAGTCAATACCTCCTGCCTTTGTAATCCATTTATCTTTTTAAGAAAAAACTTTTTTCAAGCACACTGTTAATTAAATAATATATATCCTTTCACCTCACATAGTAATTCACCTCCCCAAAAACTTTGTTGACTGACAGTATTTTCTAGCGTTTCCAACTTTGAATGGTGTTAACATTAACACCTTTGCAAAAAGATCTGTACTAGCTTATTATTTAAACTTTTCTGGAGTGGGTGATGTGTTTGTTTCACCCATTTCAAACTTTGACCTTAGGGTAAGCTGAATTAAGCACTACAAGAGCTTATTTCTCTTATAGAAGTGCTAAGGGGTTCAAGATGTCTAGCTCAGCTATACCATAGCCATTCTAGACAACTGAGAGTAGAGAGAGAATTCCATGCAAGGAGCTGGAAATAACCATCAAGGTGAGGGAGGAACTGCTTACAAGGTAAAACTTGCAGAATCAAATGAAAGAAAGATAATTTTAGGCCAATCTACCATACTCTCTCTAATAATACAAGCATTTATACGACAACACAAAACATGATTGCATTTAGTACTAGAAAGAGAGCTTCCGCATTCCTAGGGAATAGACTGAATGTCGTAGGGCACGCTAAAGATCGTCTTTTCCGTCTTTGACTTTAGCAAGAATACTAGCTATAGCAAGGCTTTTCAGATTTCTTTTTTTTAGTATTTCCTATAAATGTACACCCAGGCTGAACTGAGAACTACCAATTCCAACAGACAAAAAGGACATTACAGACTTTTCTGGATATAGCTTAAAGTGTAACCCATTAAAACCAATGGAAAAACTCTATTTACTTCAACTGAGTTCTGGATTAGAGCTTTAATATCCAGTGTTGGGAAGCTTTCCTGGAAGGAGATGACAGGAATGAAGTGAACAAACAGTTGCAGTGTTGGCAGTCTTACTAGTGAGGATCCTTGCTTTTTTTTTTTTTTTTTTAGCAAAATAAGTTCACTCAGACTAATGCAAGCTCTTGTCCTAAAAGACTAATTCCTAAATGACTGCAGGTCATGCTCAAAGAATAGAACCCTTAGTGGTTTAGGTCCCTGTAGTTTTCTTCCCTTTGTTTTCTGATGGGAGAAACTGCTGTTTACTATAGGGTAAGATAAAAATTGATACAAGTGGACAGCCCTGCATCCCATTCAGAATACCCCATAGAGACTCTTTAGTCCTAAAACCATGCAGCTCCAGCCCTATCACTTCAGTCCTCAAACGGCTCCTCCTTCTGGAGAATTAATAAGCTCTGGAATGTCAACATAAAGTCACTTGAACTATTACTGCTCTGAGGATGTGCCTAGGTATGCTGAACTGTCTATTTAGCAATCATCCGGGGAGTTCAATTCCCTTTCAAAACCGTACTAATATATTTCTAAAAGAAAAGCAGTCTAATTTATGTTGTACATTCTAACAGAAATCACTGTGAATAAAACCAATACTGAGTTTAATCTATGACCACATTTTCCATGGGTTATTTTGTTAAATCTGCTGATTCTACGTACACGAGGAATTGGAAAGTTTCAAGTGAAGAGCTTTTCTGCATTTAAAGGACAGTTATTGTTTGTGTGTGACATCTACCTTTCTTTAATCCCATATGATTGCAGCTAACAGGAGTAATTTGCCCTATGTGAAGACTGTCAGTATCATGGATACCTAAGCCTTTCAAATTTGTTTCATCAACTTCTGTCTTAATAATGACTGAAACGTTTGCTTGGTGCGGAGCTGCAGCTATAAAATTTTGTGTGCTGCTTTTTCCTCTGTGTTTCACATCTAAATTGTTCAATAAATATAATCCATAAGGAAACATTTATCTTCACTCTTCAACAAAGGAACTATTCAGGTTTACTTGTGGCAGACTCTTAATACTGCAAAACAATGTATACAGAAGCCCAAAAGTTTTGTCTGAACTTTGTCAGACCAGTAAAATTGTGATGGACTACATTTTTACCCCTTTTACAATAATCTGCTACAGTAGTTTTAAATTTAAATTTTTATTCTGTTCCTTCTTTTTTTCCTGCCTATTAAATAAATCCCAAACCCAGAAAACAACCTCACAACATAGAAAGAAAATGTCCTACCTTCTTCACAGTTTTCTCCTTTAAAGCCAACAGAACAGACACAGTTCCCTTCGATGCAGGAACCATGACCTCCACACGAGGGATCAATACACTGGCTGATGGGTACATCGCATTCCGGACCTTTCCAGCCACTGTAGCATAAGCAGGTGCCTTTAGAGTATTGACCATTGCCACTGCACAGAACCGGGCAGGCAGCTGGAAAATTGAACGAAAGACAAACAGCATCCAGGGTCATACATGTATTCATGTAAAAGCGCACTAAAAGTCCACTCACCAAATACTTATATGTATGTTCACATATCTTAATTTACTGGGGAAAAAAAAATCTAAGGTAATTTGTAGTAATTCAGTTCTTCATTTAGTAGAGAAATCATTTGATTACTATTTAATAAAGCACGCATGTTTTGGGCATTCTGAGAATACAACTACTATTCTTTATAGACTATTGATGATGTTTGGGATAACTAATGGGGTAACATGACCAGATTCGAGTCTGACATGACTCTGCTTTGTTCCACTAGATAACATCCAGTTTTCACAGACAGCAGCAGACAAAACATTCAGTCCCCAGAACATTTTATTATATAGCATCTTTCTTCTTCCATAAGACTTTTAAAATGTAATGTCCCAAAATTTTTTAGACCCTTTGACTTGTTTTTTTCAGTGTAAGAATCTTGAACATAGGAATAACACAAGCTTTCATCTACGATAAATGCACCTTGCCACCAATATCCCTGCTGAACCTTGTTTTCCCAAATCCCAGAGTGACTGCCTTTAGCCTGTGTGTATTGGCAAGAAAGCACCATTAACCCTTATTCCTCCCTCTTGTATTACTAAGGGGGTAAGACAAATTCTGAGCAAATATTCATTTATGCAAATGAAGTGAAGCCTATGAACAATAAAGGTAGTCAGCAGGTCTGGGATGCCTGGAATCAGATGTTATACATATGCAGAGCAACGGAAAGAAACAAGTAGTTTATTAAAAGCGAGTTGCACATAAATGTTACACTAAGGCACATTCACACTCCTATATGCCCACGTCTCCCATGCGAACATGACAATCTGCAAACTTACATGCCTGCCAAAGATTGAATGTGTGGTCACCAGCCAGAGAAATGGAAAAAATAACAGAGGAATAACTGAAAGTGGGAGTAATGAAGTGAATCTTTGAGAGAAGGTACACTTCTGTGCTCTTCTCTCTGATGCAGTTTGATAAAGACAGAAAAGTATTTCCCTGTCTTTTCACCCTTCAAAGCAATTAGAAACTAACAGCCAGTTTTACAGTGCCAAAAACACACTCAAAAGCTACTATTAATCATTAAAAGGTCCTAATGTCTTCTTTCTTCTATTATCCCTTTAACCTGAATGATCAAGAAGAACCCAAGTAATTGATTTCCTACAAAGAAATGTGTAATTGTCCAGTTATACAACTTCTCCACTGTTAGTCCTGTAACCCTTATTAATCTTAGCTGTCTCATTGATCTGCTGCAAAAACACTCTTCAGGATAGTTTTTTTCAAGAATTTTCTTATTTGAAATGGGAAAAACTTGATCAGAAAAAAAAATATTTTTAGATTTGTAACCTGAGATGTTAGCTAAAACTTAAGAGTGCTGAGAATTATTTCGATTAAGACTACAGATTGATGGGCCACATATCACATGTATAATCTTTTTTAGCCTATTTTTTCCACAGTAGAATAATAACAAAATTAGTATGAGGATTTTTTCTACCCCTCTTCTGTCTTAGGGCTATATTGTCTGTCTTTTGGTTGCAATAGGACTTAATTCTGCTTCATTCCTGGTGTTCTCTCTTACTGAGTTGTTCAATCTTTTTCTTCGTCACTCCAAAAATGAATACAAGTCTGAGTAAAATATTATTTCTAGCAGCAACTTTCTGATTTCACATGTGACAAGTGCTTTACTGAGTTCAGTGAAAAAGTTTATGCGAAAGTTCTACCAGTTTTGCTTTTTGCAGGTGGTTTCAGAATTAAGGTTACTGACCCAGCTGGATTGAATTACAATACAGACAAATAATGTCCATAATGCACTCTAGGACAGCCTGTTTTACCTCTTTTTGCACACCCTCAGGAAACACCCTTCCCTGACATACATCACGCTGAACTAGGAGCAACTTGAATGCAATACCACTAACTGTTCCCCCTGTCTGCATGCCTTACATCATGGACTCTATCTCAGTTCCTCAGCACACATGGGCTTTTCACTGCCTAGATACGCTAACTGCTGCCACTGCGAGTCATACAGGTCAAATGAGGACCGCTTCCACTCTTCAGGGATGAAGACCTGGGGACACAGTCAATTCCTTTGTCTGTAACTCTCCATCTCACTGCAATTAAAAGTCTTGTTTGGGCTGACATTGATACATTTTCCCAAATCACTGTAAGAAAGGTAATTACTTCAGTCCTCTCTTCACTTCTCATGGTGTAGAGGATGTGGAGGTGAGTGATCAGAACGTAGCTTGTCCTGAAGACCTGAAGTAATCATGAGTGGCAAGTTTCTTGGTGCCACCCTCCACACACTGATGCTCAACTTCTGGGACACCAGAGGCTAGCACAGCAGAAGGAAGACTACTAGATGGTGCTGCGTCCTGGGGTAAAGAGCTCCTCCCACAACAGTTTTTTTTTTAGTGTTCCCTTACTCTGCTATGGTTCTTCAGGAATTTAAGTAAAGCTGAAAGCCGTGTCACAGCTTTTCACTCCTCCCTCCATGCTTCTACCAGGTCAGAGGCCTCGCTACGGTTCATAAATCTATTCAGTCCTTGTGAAGCTTGTATGTTAAGTCGAACAGTATTCTGCCTTCAGTGGTCTGCCACTGTGATGTGTGCTGCCAAGATGTTAGTGACACCAGAAATGACTTTGGAAAAATGAGAGAATCTGTCATTTAACCTTAGGGATGGAATTAATACAGTTAAGATTAAGACACTTGCAACCTACAGACATAAAGTTTAATCTACAACTCTCTGCTGGGGCTATTCTACAAACTATGTAACAGGAATATCACTTTGACAATAAGAAAAATTGCAGAGGTTCTGGGTTAGATTTTGGCATTTCCAAGACTGCCTTGTCACTAAGATTGCAGGAGAAACACACAAGCAAGAATGCAAGCAAGTGTAGGTTATAAGTAGCTGGCTTGTCACCGCTGTAATAAATAGCTCTTATTAATGTTTCTGCTATGGGTTTGTAGGCTGTCTTAAGTGAGAAACAGAGAGAGAATCAAACTGCTCTTCCATAGAAAACAGGAGCAGGCAGTCTAAGAAGACTAAGAAGCATCTGCTACACTTAATTGCTAGACCATGTTGCTGCAAGGCAAGACCCCGAACAGTCCACTCTAATCTTACATTCAGGTGGCTTCAATTAATGTGCAAACAAGTCAAGAGTCATCTAGAGTTCTTGTTACGTACAGCCGCTTATTTTCCCTATGTGAAGTGGATGGCCCCTATTCAAGGACAGAAGTGACTGTTCAAAGTCTGTGAAGGAAGGTTGGTTTATGGAATGGAACAATCAAGTTCCACCTCATTTCTGTGGACAGATAGGTTGCATAAAGACAATTGCGTATCACACACCAGCACTGTCAAAAAGCAGATAGACGTCTTCAGGAGTACTTATGGCAACACTCAGGTGAGTTAAACACAAGGGTATATCTCCTGAGTGAAGTCTGAATAAGCACAACAGGTATTAATCCTAAATGTGGTTTTGGTGATGTGATTATGCCCTTTACCAGTATTTGAACAAAACCAGACAAAGTTCCTAACATGGGCCTCAGCTACAGATCTTTAAGTCCTGCAGGCTGCATACATTTAAGAGCATGAATTGAGCAGGAAAGACCAAACATCCCTTTAAAAGTTTTCTCTCTAAAGGTTATCTTTGGATAGGTATTTTGGAGTAATGTTAATATTCCCTGATGCATGAGGAAAGGTGATTTGGTAACAGCCTGTTACACACGGACTAGGAGGGGAGAAGGTAAGGGATAATGCCCAAATGGTCTGGCATCAAAAGCCACCATTGCATCCAGTGACATTTAACACTCAGGTATCCCAGCTGCAGTCTGTGTATACACTCCTTTCACCCACACTTACAGCATTCACATGTACATACTCACCAGAGGTGTTCTTCTAGAGCATGGCAAGAAACCAGTAAAGGATATCTGAGGAGTCAAACTCTTGGAGGCTGTTGCAGAACTCGGTTTAGTTACACAGCTGCTTGGTTGAGAGCACTTGAAGTTCCAAACAGGATTTGAAGGCAGAGTTCTGGCTTGGTTCCTCTTGCTGTAGAGCAAACATTACCCTGGTGCAGAGAGAGCCCTGCACCACTAGGATCTGGGCTGTCAGATCTCTACTGCAGACTTTTCTCAGCTCCTCCTCATCAAATAGACAAATTGGTATACTTATCTTGAAAGTTAAAGAGTTTCTGGGCACAAAAATACGCAGACTTGAAAGGTTTTTGAACTTACATCTGCAACGCTTCTCTGTCCTGGAACAGGTCACAAGCAACGCCCTTATATTGCTCTTATTTTGCAAGCAGCTCAGTTTTACATCCAAAGGTAAATTTTCATATAGGGCATAAGTTTAGCTTCCTTTGTGCCATCTACAGGCTTATTCAGAGCCCAGACAAGCTGTCAGGAGTCACAGTGTATCAAGTCAAAATGTTTCAACACATGTACCACAGAATTCTGTGGCGAGATGCTCATGGCAGGCTGGTGAGGGGAGACACTGGTCTGGATGGACAAAATTGCATCAAGCCTGTTGAGGTACTGTTTGAGTAAGGACCAGAACAGCTGTATCCATAGTGCTTGTAAACTCTAATCTTGCCTATAAACCAGATTCTTCTTACCACAAGTTGGTGCACATAAAAGACGAGCGTGACTGCTTATTCACAAGGTAAGCAGTGAGGAAAATTAGGACTGAGAGACGAAATGCACCTTTAAGGCTGCATTAACAGAGCACTTAGACATTACCTGAAGTGCCCTTACATCCTAAGTATTGCTAACTGTTCCGTCAACCAATTTTAACAAGATTACCTGAAAAGTTAAAACTCATGGAAGAACATTCCCTGACTGAACACAACCACATGTAGATGAAAATCTACAAAGGCTACTGTACACAAAGAGACATCATCTACTGTAGGAAGCCCTAACACAAGTTACCTCTAGAACTGAAACAATTTGCTGGAGAAGCATCAAAGACAGGTATAATTTTTACTCTTCTTCAACTATGTGCTTTATGCCCCATCAGAGCTGAAATCCTGGGTAAAATGGAATTTTGGTCTGAACAATTACTACAGCTTTACTTCCTTAGAATAACCTCTATACAAATATTCGTTCAGAAAAAAAAACATTCTGAAGAGACACTATTTATATTCCTGTGTAAGAGATGTTCAGTCCTTGTTGAACTGTAAAGAACCTCGTCAGACCTAAGAGAAATAAAGAATATTTTTATCTGTAGATGTTCCTGTTCAGGAGGAGGAAGTGAGTTTCAGTCCTGAAACTTTTGCTAAAGAGTACAGATTAAGAGAAATGTGCTTGACATTGTGCACACGCACTTACTAAACTGCATGAAGATCACCTGTTCCGTAGGTGCGGTCACATACTTGTATGTCTAATTGGCCTACTCTGATTAGTATGGTGCAACAGCGGAGGATATGCACTCATATTAGCATGCATAGCACTTGTTGAGATTTACACAAAATTCTCTTGAGGTCAGACATAAACTTGGTTCTACTTCGGACACCATAACCAACACCACCAAACATACGGACACATTTTGAGTCTTCTCATCAAGAAGAATTCCCAAATTTTTTGAGCCTGGTTTTGCCCAAAAAATTCTCCCCTGTACTCAATAGTGCAGGGCAGTCCAGCATCTCTAAGCTTGGGGGAAGTCATTATGTATCACGAAACAAAGTACATGTTTTTCAAGCCTTTAATAGAACCATATTAACATTCTATAGTTGTCCCTCAAAAATTGTCTGAACCTACAGATCGGGCAGTTTTGATATAGTCTTTTGGACACAATTGCACAAAGTCCTAGCAATATAAAAAAAATGAAGCACACACTAGCATAACAGAAATCAGGTTGTTATTTGTTGCACTGACCACCGGGAATTGTACTGAAGACAGATGTAGGTCAAAATTCTTACCACGAACCTTACCAGTGAACCTTCTGAGTGCAGTTCCTCTGGGGGATAATTAATTCAGACTCTGTAATAGTTCACACTTGGACGTCCTTTTAGCAGAGATTAAGCTGCTACTGGTGAGAGATTATGCCTGATTTTTCCAGTATATAAAGAAACTGGATTACTGTTTATGACAGTCTAATCTGAAACCAATAAATGCAATCCAGGTCAGCTGCCAACTGGAGTAGAAATACAGGAAAGATCCCAAAGCAATTGTCATCTACAACTGCCTAGTTCCAAATACCTAAAACCCATGAATAGGGTCACACTGTACTGGCTTTTTTCTCTTTTTGGTCTTTATTTTGGTGACACATATGCAGCATTTACTCTACAAATGCTAATTTCTCTTTATTAGATTAAGATGTAAGCAGGTGAAGACATATTTTACTGGTGCTAGAGCTGAATCCTACTACAATTGTATACCAAAGCCCTGAATAATTTTAGATTCACTTTACAAGCTACAACCAAGTTGTTGCCTATAGCCAACTCCTAAAGTGAAGTTATATCTATTTAGATTAAAAAAAAATTTCATTTATCAATGGCTTACAATCCACAAAACCACTAAAACCAAAGGAATGGAAAAAATTTGCATTTTAGAAAATCAGCCCAGCATTTAAGAAGTTAATTTCTGACACCCTGATTCAAAATGTTGGCTCGAGATGTTACATTATTATTTTAAACAAAACAGAACTGAAATATAAAAAATTACCAAATCCTTGTTACACCAAGTGTTTGCCCATAAGACATTTCTAAAAATTAGGAGACATTAATTATATGAGTATTCTTATTTATAGTTTAAAAATACAGTTGTTTTGTTTGACAACACTTTCTTTCATATTTTATTTTGAAACCTATTTTAATCAGTCGGGTGCACATTTCACTATTTGTCTGCGTACCTGTCAGTTTTAACTGGAGTTCATTTATGGGTATGAAAGTCTGAAATAACTTCTAAGAGCACTTCACAGCTTATGTTGTTTCACTTCTACTAGTTTATGTCACTTTTATGCTTCTTCCCTGGTAAGAAGCTGCCCCACCCCTAGTAAACTTAGTCCCAAGAAAATCATTCTGGAATGGGAGACTGAATGAATCCAGGTGCATTTCCTCTCTTCTTTATGCCTCACAAACATATTTGCATGGCCAGGAAGAATGGTGTTTGACGAGACTGCCTGCTCTTCTGAGATCACTATCTTCGTCAGGCTGAAATGTTCTTAAGAACAGTGACAATTTGGAAGAGCTAGAACATCTTTTAGGTCGCTCTAAGACCCTGTGCTCTTCTAAGCAGAAGTCATCTTGAAGAAATCCACCCAGAAGCACAAGAATGAACAACTATAAATAACAGTTACTGACGTTAGATGCTTTCTTAATTACTTCAGGAAATCGTTTGCTTTGACTAGAGAACACACAAATAATTTAACTGCTTTAACAGTGGTGTTACTCTGTGCTTGCAGGCAGGAGGGCAGGAATCTCTGCAATCCTCACTGCAGCTGCCCAACGCCCCGCCGTGCCAAGCTCCCTCATCTGCCTCCGTCAGACCGCACATTAGTAAGCAAGGAAGAGATTCACAGAAGAATTTCCAGAAGGACAAAAAACCTATCAGGTGTGTCAAATCTCTGACATTCAGAAACCATTTGGGGAAAGCAGCACACGCTGACTTAAGCACTAAAGTATGGATGCTTTAATTAATCCGGGGTGAATTTAATTGCTTTAGTTAAGTGGAAATCGGGTTAAAAATGATGCAGAGCATGCTGGGGTGTGTTAAAAACATGACATATGAGTTGGATGAATCGATAAATTAAAAGCGCACAGATGTTTTAATTAAACCCAGGAAAGTTAACGAAGATCACTAGAGACTTTTAAGCCTATGATTAATTCAATTCATTTAAAATACCTGTAGAGATATGGGGATGCCTCCATTTTGAGAGTTATAGAAGTTCTCAATCGATAAATACTTAAGCTGTTCTACAAAAAAAATGGCAGGATTTTTACAGAAGTGACTGAACAGCATTAATTGAGCAATGAATATTTACATTCTTCTGAACACTCAGCAAACTTTCCTTTGGCCAAATTTATCAAAAAGGTCATAGTTTTTCTCATTGCCTTCCATGTGACGTTATCTGTCAAAAAGACCCCACTTGCTGTTCCCTTCTCTACCATTCTACAAAGCATCCAGATACATTGGAACTAATTTAGCGATGGATTGAAATGGCTGAAGCTCCATTACTGCCAGTACGAATATGAGCTTCGACAATCTAGCTAGCCTTCAACAAAGATTTAATTCTTAGTTCTCTAAAGATACTGAAATCCTGAGGGGAAGAAAAAAAAGGCCACTGTACTGCATCACTGAAAAAGCCACAGCTGAATATAAAAAAGATTTTCAAGTCGTAAAAAACAAAATAAAAAGTGGAGACAGAGAGAAAAGAGGATATTTGAGTACAGCAAGGCAGTTGAAGAATCAGCTGGCTGTGCCAGGGTTCAACTGTCTCGAGGACTTTCTCTTGTCAGCACATTGTGGAGCCAACACTTGGTCAGCCTGTTTGCTCCCTCTCCACGATTGCAGCAGCTCTGCAGCTATCACTACCTGTATCAAAGGAAAGATTGTAGTTCTCTGTGCAGTGCACTAAGATGATTTGCAGAATGGTAGATTGATTTGCAGCCGATCCAGCTAGAGTCCTCCCTATCTATAACATCATTTAAGAGCAGCACAGTTCAATTTCTTTTTCATATGCATCAATGCATTCAAGGAAATGGAAGTTACCCTGCACTAGTTCTGGTTTACCACAGGAGACTGTGACTGATCAGCTTGCCATATATTTTGTGCCTTTGAAAATAAAGGCAAGTAAGAAAAAAAAAAAATAAAAGGAGCAGGGGGAAGAATTCTTTTCAACTCTCTGCATGATATATGGGATTGGAGGAAAATATAGATGGTGGATAAAAATGTCCTGAAAACACTGCCTTGCGATCTAAAAGTCTTTCTTTTTTTTCTGTGGGAATTGGTGACACAGAATCAGAGCTGTGAAATTCCTGTTTTAGATATAAGCAGTGAAGTTGATACAACTACAGGAACATGCAGAGAAATAAATTTTACTTTCTACCAACAGATGGAAATAAACAGATGTTGAAATTGAATACTGTCATAGACAAGCATGTAGATCTTCATTTGTATGTCTGGATAACTTCATCATGAGAAAAACTGAGGAGGAAGGGAAAACGAAACTATTTCAGAGGTTTCAGTAGGTATCTCAATGGAAAGAGCCTGTGAGGAATCAAAGAAATGATGCTTCAAGCTCATAAGAAGCAGCAGTAAGGGCAAACACCAAATACCAGAATTATCCTTCCCAACATGTGTGTTGTGATTCACAACAGAGAAGCACTAACAGCATGAAGTCATGTAAGCATCTAGAAAAAGAAATGAAAAAGAGCAACATTTCTTCAAATATTTTGGTAACATTTTACACTGTTCCCAGTGAATGGTGTGAAAACCATTACTCCTCTGGTACTGATTTAGCTCTGGCTAAACAGCAGTGCAGTAGATGTAGGATTGCATCCTAGGCTGCAGTGTTCAGGGTATTTGAAACCCAGACAGCTTTGCTCTCATTTCAGTTACTGCTATTGGCCTTATTAAATTTAGCAGAAAAGATTTAAATCATAACATGATAAACTGCACAGTTTCACGTTAGCTGCAGATATTTAAAGATTTTTCTACATTAAAATTAGAAATTTTTTTGTTTATTTGAGAAAGCGAAGGGAGATGACAGCTAACTGAATTTAATCTCATTCAATTAAGGTCTAAACATAGGAAAAGATCTAAATTACAGGTTCAAGTCTAGATATAATGCAGATACGAAAAAAGTCGCGCGTGCTGAAATCTGAAGCTGTGATTCAGGGCTGTTTCTGTTATTCAGGGACGGCAAATGTCTAAGGACCTCATAACAGCTCTATTTCTATAACGTGATTTACAATACTACTTAATCATAGTTCCTTCAATGACATTTACTATCTTCACAAGGACTCCAAGATGATCCCAACACAACTGCAAAGACAAAACTCTTAGAACTTAATGAAATAAACAAATACCAGTACAAGTCCTTGGAGACAATGGAATCTAAAAACAAAATGTAGATTGCAACACAATTAAATAAGCTAACCAATTAAACACAAAAGCAAATTACAAAGCATACATCACAGTGAGCACAATTCAGCTCAGCAGAGCAGAGTTAGAACACAGAGCCACCGATGAAACTATTGTAAGATTGGAAGAAAGATTTTTGGCTTGCCAGAAAATAAGCTGCATTCTGCTGTATTTGTATGCATGTCCACCTCCTTTATTTATTGGAATCCCATTGAAACAGAAAATATTTGTGCAAATAGATGTGCTGTTGCTGCACGTGTATAAGAAGAGAAGAAAGATAAAGCGAAGTAACTGATAATAGAGCAGACTTCAAAAGCAGCTGTGAGAGATCAAATGAACACACCCTGCTTCTATTAAGTATGAAAATATTACTATAATGCTGCTGAAGAAAAATCCACTAATAAGATTTTACTGTGTTTCCATATGCTTTCCATCTTGGACATAAGCAAAGTAAACTTCCTTATACTAAGCCAACAACACTTGGTTCCAGTTTGTCGGCCTCAGCTACAGCCCTGCCTTCGGCTCTGCCTTCAGTCCCTGAATTTCTACAGGTTGGGTGATGAGTGATCAGATAAAGATGCTCCAGTGTTCACTGTAATCAGAGACTCATAATTACTTACATGCCTGCTTCTTTTTATCTATCATGTTTTGTTCAGCAGTGGCATTAGCAACTTTCCTCAGTTATTTCCCTCCTCCTTCATAACTGAATTCCTCAACTTCCTTTTTTTTTTTTTCATTCTGTTAGTCTTGTCTTTGAAATTTTCTCCTATAGAAATAAGTCTACCTCCTTAGCTGCACCACTGTCTTGCAAGCTCTTTGAGGAAAGGAGTCATACATAATCTCAAGTTCATACACTGCAACATTAATTTAGAACCATATGAAAGGGCAATGCAATATATAGGCACAAACTTGGCTGCATGTTTTCTGTTGGTTTAATATAGAAAACAAATGTGAATTAAGTTGCTATGCTAGATGCAAGTATTGGGTATATTTAGCAACATTAAATAAATATTTTAAAAATTTTTAAAGCATTTTTGCTGCACTATAAAGGCACAACTATGACAAACAGGAGGAAGGACGTGCTTCTAAACAACGGGAGCACTCCCAGTTGAAATTATTCAGGAGAAGCTCTTCTGTAGATAAATTCTTTATAACCCTGAATTCAATGCTGGAATCAGCAGAAGCCATAAAAGCTTTAAGAACAACGAGAAGTTAATATTTTGCTTGTTGAAATCTATATTTTTAAAGTCGGTTTTCTCAAATATTCACAATGCTAAAAGTAGCTCCTGGGTCCCCTTTCAACTTTGTAAATGTTCCCTTACAAAGAAAGCAAAGGATATGAAGCACCGATTTCTAGCCTGGCGCAGGCAGGGAGTTATCTGAGCACCTTATGTCACCATCCTGTTACTAAGAGCACATGCTTTGCAAAGACCTGCTAATCCTCACATTTAATCTACAATGTAGTATAGGGACAGGTACTTGTTTTTAAGGAGCAATGACATGTTAAGATGCTAAATGACTTGTGTTGTAACAGAAATTTAACAAGTTATCTGTTGTAGAATTCAGGAGTCCAGACTCTCCAGTCCCCTGTTTTTACCTCTAATCTCCATCAGAGTTCACGAGGATTGATGAGGAAAGCTGCAGACTAGAGACGATGGTTCTTGTATTCTATTTCTTGTCACACTACTGACTGTGTGTCTTGAGCCCCTCTTGGAGCCATGACCGCTAACAATCAGACAGAATTCAGCCCGTGACCCTTTCAGTTCTTGGTTCCTGTTTAAATTGCCAATTAAAAAGAGTTAGAGTGGTGGATTTTGTGTTGGCTCTACTTGACTACCTGACACTGGATCAAAGCTACTATCTCATTTCATGCAGGCAAGCTAGCAGCTGAGAGATGGCAATGACTGTCAATCATTGTCAAAATAGGTTACATGTCCATTTATTTATTCTGTAATTATTTCAGGCACAGTTAATGGCACAAAACCCTTTTCAGTGTTCTGCAGTTCTGTAAAACTAAGAAAACTGAGGGCAGACAGGCAAGCACTGCCCTGTACATAGAACTCATTGGAAGGCAAGCGAGGACATGATCAGTTTGCTAGAAATGAAAAACGTCTGCTAATAAAATAGGAGACTGGGAAAACGAGAAGAAAATTTGTAACAAAGGCATTTTAAGGTACTGAGTCAGAGAGGTGGGAACTGCTGGAGAGGAACATTGCCAAAGACAGCCTTGTCTGTTCAAGTATCAAAATGATGCTTCCACCCACTGTGAGAGAAGGTTTGAGTGACAAGCTAGGGCTGCGCTGCTGCTGCAGCACACACATAAGTTGGCACACAGACACACATAAACACACACAACCCAAAAACAAACCCACCCAGAAAGAGACACTAGGAGAGAAGCTGAACATGCTGAATTTTGTCAACTGCAAGAAAGGATGTGAGATATGTGTGGGTGACAAGTCATGAATGCAGAATTTCCAAAGAAAAGCACACTTTTTTTTTTTTTTTTGAGTACAGTGTGATGAGACATGCTATGATTATGAACACATAAAACGCTTGCCAATTAAGTTGTTATTTCTCCAATTTCTCTTTTCTCTCTAACCCACTACTTCTCAGCCCTCCCCAGCACTCTTGCTCTACCACAGTGGACAATACCATAGTTCTACCTGTCATTAAGGTTCATAATCTGGATGTTGTTTTTGACTCATCCGTTTGCTCGCCTCACGTTCAGGCTTTGACGAAGTCTTACAGATTTGTTCTGCATTGCATCTGTTTGTCAGAATTCTTGCCCTAGCTTTCAGCAAATAAAATCTACATTAAATCAACACTTTTTTCTCCAGCATTGATAAATCCAGTCTTCTTCAGTCATGACTGTGTGCAACAGTGCTGCAAAAATTGTTGTTAATCTGTTAATCTAACCTTCAGCTATGTTGCTCTTTTTTCCCAGGTGTGTGTCAGGTCCTTTCCTCTTATCACATGAAACATGAACTTCATGCTCCAACTTCATATACACACCTGCGTCACCCCAGACTGTTCACTGCTAGAATTCTGACTTCAACCTCTCCATGACTTATAATGCTTTTGAAAGTCTTAAATAAAAAGAGCTCTTCTCAGCTCTTTCCTATGGTCTGTCTCCTTTGGAGGCCCTATTTGCCCCTCATTATCCACATGATGTTATCTATCTGCCCCATTGGGATAATGAACTGCCTTTTACCACACTGTTCCCCAAAACTGACAACAGCCACACCGCTAGTGTGTTTATAACACTGCCTATCACATTTTTTCTTTGTATCTCCACATCGGTCAATTGGTTCCCATTCATTCCATTTCAACTTGTATTGACATGGTAAATTCCTGGAGGAAGGCTCTGGTTTTATTTATTTGGTTTGCTTGTAAAGCACTCACCATAATAGATTAGCTTTAACAAGTACTATTGCTCACGACAATCTCTTTCCAATGCCACAAAAATGGTGGTTTTCATATACTATTGTTCCTCTCCCACTCTTTTCTCTGCCAAACCAATCTGCATTGGGTACCATCATGTTTAATCTTCTTCATCTTCTTCACTTGTCTGATCTAGAATCTGTTACTGCATGAGTTTGCAGTGATTCACTTGAATAGTTCAAGACACACATTCACCAGTTTGACTGTGCCACGAAAGACCCGCAGCACTGCCTCACCACAGGCCCCATCTCTTCTGTCTGGCTGCCAACATACACGGGACAGGCAAAGGAGAAAGGCTATCAGTATCACCTCTCACCTTTCCCTTCAAAGTCCCGCGAGCTTCTCTCTGCTTGCAAGATTTTCAGTTCCTAAAATTTCTAGCCAGGTTATGAAGGCAAATATTGTTTTCCTGACTCACACAGAGAGAAAATACTAACTCCTATACATTACCAGCATATGCCGGACACCCCTCGTTCATGTGTGCCACATGCTCTACAGCAACGAACCAAGTACTGAATTATTCAGCAAGATGCACTCTGAAATTCACGTTTTCGCCACTGCAATCACTCCCAGAAGCTCTTATGCCACTGGGAGTATCCTGGACACGGCACTAAGAGAATAGTTTCAAGCAGAGTATTCAATAGAACAAAAAACCATTACTTTATGCACCATTGCCCAAGCACTATGCCTCTGGATAACCTCAGAGCAAGAAGAGTCCCAAACAACTGAAATTTGAATAACAACTGAGAAAAAGCAAGAGTTGCTACTTCTAGCAATTATACCTTACTTACCTAATAATTGACAGCTTTTTACATTTTTATACAGAGATTAACAGTACACACATAAAAAAGAAAATGGCAGCGGTAGGAACTCTTATTGTGGTGTGGGCAATCATCAGAAACAGCAAATCCATTAGAATAAATTTAAAAAGAGATAGACTGCACTTTACAGCTTAGTAACTATTTCAAACTAAATAGATGTCGCAAAAGAAATAAAAAGAAATTTAAAAAAACCTACCCTTCTTTTTATACTTATTAAAGTGGCGCCGTCCTTTGCCAGTAAGCCAAAAACAAACAGAATGAAAATAAAATAATGAAAAACCCACACAAGGAGAACAGGAAAAGAAACTGCGTATAACATAAATCTGAATCATTAGAGTTCTTAAAATCAGATTAAAAAGTCAACCAATCAAACATAGCACAAATTTCTGGTTTAAAAAAACCCAAAAGCCTTCAATTCATTTAGATTAAAATATTAAACATGTTTCTTATTACATTGCACAATCAACTAAAAGCATCTGCTAAACGGCAACTTCATGGCAGCTAACAAGAGCTACTTGACTCCAGTTTTTTCCTTCTACAAATGGGACACCGTCTCTTAACAGGCTTTACACATCATGTCAATGTAGAAATCCCACGTGATGGTACATTGTTTCACCTTTTCAGATTAGCCAAGTATGCTTATGATGCAAATCCTAGTATTTTACACCGCAAAATTAAAGGGGGGTCTGGACACATTTGTAAAACAGAATATGATAGTGTCTTTGGAAGTATTTTTGTTAAAGGAGTGGAAGAGTTGCATGCCCTTCAAAAATATTATGAGATGAAATGAAATTACAGCCAACTCCGAGTCACTTCTAGGAGCCCAACTCATTGAAACACTGAACTCTACAAATGGTGAAAAGCAGGACACAACGAAGGACGCCTGCTTGTAGACTTACCACAGAATTTGGCGGTTGAAAGACCAAACTATTATCAGACATTAACAGTGGGAACACTAAGAAAGAAGGATGTCTTGATATACTTGGTTGTTATGTTACAGAGGTTACAGAAAAATAGAGATGAAAATAAAAAAGTGACAACACACCAAAATAACACAATCATAGCTGCATGTCTGATTCTTTAATCGATTCTTGGCCATGTTATCTCTTCTTATCAATAACTCCTAGAGCTAATTGTGCACGAGAGGTTACTCACAGTGCGGTTCAATTTAGTGCAAATCTTCCACTGGCTTTAAGTAGCCACATCATCTTTAGCAGGATCCATCTCCACCCACTAAATTATCTTTTGATTGTATCAGACTTTCTTTTTCTTTATATGCTATATTTTATCCTCATGGGATTAACATGTATCATGACCTTTTTTGTGTGTTAGGTGGAATTCTTAATTAGGTTAAACTCCAAAAGATTTCAACGGGAATCTTGCCTGAACAAGGATGGAGTAAATTTGTTGATACCGGCTACCTGAGAATAAGTTGTTTCCACAGATAAGGGAGAGAAAAAAAAAACAACCAATATTTGAAAAGAGCATTTGAGAGAGTGAAATTTCTGCCACTTCAATCAAGGCATGAAAGTGTATTTCAGCCTGTGGGTTGGGACAAAAGTTCATCTCTTTCTAATAATTTTCATGGTATTTTCCTGGAACTAATGAATCCAAAGTCAAATCTGTGCTGTCTCTCATAGTTTTCCTTCATTTTTATCTTTTAGAACTACATGGATGGAGTAAAGCAACAGAGGGAGTCCCTGTGCACCCTCTGCAAATAATTTGCAGGTGACTCCCCTCAAGATTCATTGCCTCTGATGCCCTCAGGACCAGCCCTGTAACTGAGGATTCACTGGTGTAAAGGGTCATGGCTTCATCTCTATCAAACTTGGGTTTCACTGAATGTGAAGCTCTTAGATTGCTGTGTTATTGCATGAATCAAGTTTTTAAAGCCATCTGAGGAGCTTGTTCACATTTTGTCCACATTTCTCTATTTGAGTCTTGCCTCAAATTATTTGACAGTGGAGAACTGAAGCACTGAAAGATGTGCTCCTAGAGAAACAATAATAATAAAAAATCAGATGGAAAGAAAATCATCGTCCTTCCACACTTGTGACAGCTTAAATATAAATTTAACTTTATGGTAAATGTGTATTAACATGTTTCCATACATATAATATGCTACAAAAGATTTAATCCTCTATCTTGTTTTACTGCGTTTTACCACGCATGCAATCCCAATTCTGATTTGTCTTCTGAAACTGCTCTCACATACAATCAGCATTCAAGTAAGCAGAGAAATCTGTGGACACAAGAACAGGTATGACAGCGCCTGTGAAACGGGTGAGGCACACAGCCCTTACACTCCAACTCTGCCGCACACTTCTGGGTAGGTCTCAGAGTATCTTGATGTGCAGCTACATGCTTGCTCAGCAGCACGAGAATGCTGTCAACGCACCCATGTTGTCATTTTATGTGGTTTTCAAGCTTCTTTGTTCTTTAGAAATACCATGATGTCTGACAAGAAAACACTAAGAGAGTTGAAAGAAGCTTCCAGGGAACCATTTCTGCTTTTGAGGGGAAAGAGACAACATAGAAAGGACAAAGTGAGAAGCAGGGGGAACATGCTGAGGGGTAGGAGAAGCCTGACAGATGCAGTTTGACAAGTACCCTATAGAAAAGCTATTTATCTGACATAGCCTGAATGAAGTGTTTTCTAGAATTCACATAGAATGCAGTGTTACACAGAGGTTCAGTACAGAATGCAGGACTGCTCCACTACTCAAAATGCAAATGAGTTGGTTTAATGGCCATGTATGTGTGAAGAGTGGTAGTGAAGCACACAGTCACTGCATGCATACACTTTCACAGGTTAACACCACAGAAATGCATATAGCTGTCAATGTGTATTTATAGCACACATTATCACACCAGTTACTTTGTAATATATAGATATCTCCTCTATGTATTTGCCAAGTGTCTTAATTTCTCAGTTAATCAAACAACATGCAAGCTGTATTTGAAGCATTCTTTAAAATAAGTAGGGCTAGCACTGAACTAACATCATTAGCTTTAAAGGCCCTTGGGGGCTTTTTCTTTTCTTTGTACTGGGGCACCTTCAAGAGCCAAATATGGAGAGACAGACTGGAAGTTACTCACTCCACTACAACTGTAACGGATATTGAAGGAGTATTTCATAGACATGCACAGGCATGGTGGATGCCACCCTGCTACACCAGGGGAAGAGGTGGGGCACAACAAGCTGTCCTCAGGACTAGAACAGGAATCTAAGAAGAAATGAGCACATTTCTAAGGTGTTTCAAAAAGCTTTCAAGCACCAGGCCTTCCCCCTTTGAGCACTAACAAACCTGTCCCTGGGGAAAACAATTGTAAGCACATGATATTGATAGTGTGCCTAAATCTCACACAAACTAAGAAGGAAGCAAACTGGAACATGTTATGACTGTGCTCAGGAACAGCAGGGAATACAACCAAGTCATTGATTTTAGACAGCATACGTGATACCAGCTGTATAAACTAAAGAGGTCCTCCTTTATGAATCTTTTCCCTACAACAGCTATCCCAAACTCTCAGAAAGACTTAGTAAACACATACTGCCAATCCGTAGATGTCTTTTAGATTTCTGTTCAATCCTTGATGTTCATGCATCTCCCAATTTTAGTGTTAAAATTTACAATCAACATTTAAGAAAAGGTTTGTTTTAAGACTTTATCAAGCGCTACTTATTTTCCTAAAGGCAAACTTCCTTTGGTCAAAGAGTAATTTTATATGTAAGAAAGATGCTATGTACTAGAAGTAAGGCTCAGCAAAGCCAGAAGATATGTTACGTGTTATCAGTGAAGATAATATCTTCTGTTGCAGACCAGTTAATGATTATCAGAAAGCAGTAATGATAATTCATCCACTTTTACAGAAAATAAGTCTTTTTTTGCCATTTTTGCCTACTACCTTTGACACAAAAAAAGTTGTGGTTATGCAAGCTCAGCAGCAACGTAGCAAAACTTCCACTTGATAACATTTAACTAAGAGATCCAAGAAAAAAAAATGCATATTGATCTATTTGAATCTAGCTTGGACCCATGTTAACTAGCAGGCACTGCGGATCCATACATCACAAACACACACTGTGGTTATTTGTAAACACAGGGAAAATGATACCTTTAGCACAATCTGCTCCGTGAAATCCTGGAAAACAGTGGCAAACACCTGATACACACTCGCCATTCCCATGACAATTACGTGGGCAATCTTGCACTGAATCTGAAATACAAGCATCACAGGCACATCAGCTGGTTCCTATTTAGGCTACAAATTATTTGATTAATTTTTCTTCATTTTATTTTGCCTTCAAATACTTAGGAGAACAATCCCCAATAATATTAATACCACAAAGTTCAAGTGAAGCAGAGAGGCACCAAGTTTGATAGCAGCATGACTAAGCGTAGAGATCCAGCGATATACTAAAGTCGCATATTAAGTCTCTGAGCACCATTAGAACTCAGTGTTCTGACAGCACTCCAGCCCCCTGTTCCTACAGGTAGACAGCACTGCCTCTTAAGACCTCTACAGCTATGTCTGAATTCATATTATGTAGCAAACATATTATGTAGCAAACATTTTTCCTTCATCAGGAAAATCTACAATCTCCTTTTTGCAATGAGACTTTGATCTAGCACAAACCACTCTTCCACGTGAAACTAATTATCCTAAGGAGTGTATCTTCTTTTCCTTCTACAGACATTTAAAGCCTCGTTAATTAAGCTGACAGAAATATCTGCTGAACACGACAAAGAGGAGCTCTCTTGCTCTGACAAACATTCTTTGTCCTAAAAAAATTAATAAAAAAGGTGCAAGTAGCTATGCAAGAGGATGAAGAAGAGTTCTGTAAAAACAGAGGACGAGGTTTAACACCAGAGTTTAAGTGACTGACTGAAGTGTTGATTACTTCAATAATCTAAGAAGAGTAAGCACACCAGCCTGATAAGGTTTCAACTGTACCAAAATACTTACTTTCCACAACTTCTGTTATTATTTGCATAATATACACACTACTTTGCATAATAACAACCTAGAAATAAATTTCCAATTTTGAAATTAGTTTTTAAAATCACTTTCATTTGAAAGCTGTTGGATTTCAGTGGAACATATTTTCAACACTGAATTATTGGAACAAAAAATCTAAGCGGAATGTTGTTACTCTTCACTATTACTCCCTGTTGTTGTGGGACCTGTGGGCCCAAACTACATGGCTCCGTCAGTCCCAGACACCAAGCAAATGGCAGCTGTACAACACAGAAAGGAATTTTTAGATTTAGAATTAGCAAAACCATACAGAGTATTTTTCTGTCAAATTAAACTGGAAAGAGGAAAAATATTCAAGCACAAGTTTAAATTTAATTTCACAGTTACAGGACACCAAATAAAAAACCCTCTAAAGCAAATTTTCAGAGATGTCATTAGCTTGGCTTCTTGGAATAATTCATGTAAGCAATGGAAAGAAAAATTGAAACGTAATGCTCAAAGATATCAGTTTGTCTCATGAAGAAGCTTGTCTATAGATTTATTCATTATTTTGCTTCATGGCACAAAAAAGCATTTTCTGTGCCTTCAAAATCATGGTAAATTTAGTATTGTCTGGGAGTTAACATAATTTCTCTTACTCTTTCTTCTCTTCCACATCAGAGAAACATTCAGCTGTCTCAGATCCTTTGATTATGAAATGTCTGATACCAGGTGTGTGTAGAAGAACCTCTGAACTGGATGAAGCACTATACTTTTCTCTACATTTCAGTCCAATTACTATTATTGCACTATCAAGTAGTCTACCTGACTATTAGACCTTTGATGCTCTTGCAAGTTGTAGCCTAGACCAGGCAACTCTTTTAAGGACAGCTTATGGTATCTGAAGGTTTTCTAAGCACAGTAGGCACATAGAAGATATAAGCACAAATGTTCTTGTTGGTTTTGGAGAAGCAGAAAAAGCCTTCTATGGGCAAATATGCAAATACATATATTTATATCAAAATGCACAGCACCTAGTAACTCTTGCAAAACCACATACAAAAGAAAAATAATTTTTTCATCTTAATTGAGGTTAACAGAAACAATTACATTCATACTTAGTGACGTAGTATTGGCTATCCTCCTACACCCTTTAGGACTTAAGCCAACAAACTGAATTTTATACTAACGTAAAAGGAAAAAATTAAGCTTCATATCATTAATCAGGCATGACTGGAAAAGACCTCCAACTATTTTTCATCAAGCTTAAAATCTCACTTGGACTTTTTGCAGTTTCTCTTTCCCTAAACTAACAGGAATTACAAATTTATAAAACATAGTGCCATTTAACACCCAAAATACCACATAGGCTATCTCAGAATTTTTTATGCCACTGTGACAAGATATTCAGCAAAGTTCATTAAGTGCTTCAAAGTTCAACAAATCTTCAAAAAACCTTGGAGAATTCAGACTCAGTTTGATTTTCCACTAAACGCAACCCCGTTCTTCTAACAAAACTGACTTCTCAGGTCATAGGATAGATGTTCTTCTGCTCTTGATTCTGCCATGTTGAGGAGATGGTCCACTATCAGGTGAGTAGTAAGCTAGAAGACAGCATTTGGCTAATTAACTCACTCAATCTCCAGAGTGACAGCAAACAATAAACTCATTCACAGGTGTCAGTTTCTTATGCTGTCTTTCTACTAAGATTGAACAGCTCTCCCGCTGGATACTATTCCACGTGGGTGTAAAGCAGTTTCTCCAGAGAAGCAAATAAGAAGTATAAAAATGAGAGAGATGAGGAGAGGAATATTAATTGGGGAATGCCTCTATCCAGACTGAACTTATCTGAGTCTTGTTTCCCGGAACTAAATTCATGACCTACGGGAATGCTAAAATCTTATAAGAGAAATCAGCAAATTAAAATCAGCACCCCGTTACCAGAGTTTTTGACAGAGTAGCGTTGAGAAAAAAAAAATGCACAATTTAACATAAGGATAAACAGGCCGAATACCAAAAGCGTTATGACTTTAAGCAAGGGAAGGTATAAACAGAGAGGAAAAACGCTCAGCTTGTGGAGATACCTACCCAAAATAACTGTACTGAAAGAGACCACTTCTTTGTCCTTGCCATCGTTGTAGAACGCCAGGTGCCACAAACCCACATCCAAGTATTGAACAAACACAGCCTCATTCTGCACAAGGGTCTGAATGCTTCGACGTTCCCGGGGGGACTCCACCACACTCCATTTCTCTTTCCCATCCAAGCGTTCCATGAAATCATACTGCAGGGTAAAAAAAACAGGAAAAAAAAAAGAAAAGAAAAAAAAAAACCAACCAAACAAAACCAACACAAACAAACAAAACCCCAAACAAACAGACCTGAATACAGAATGATATTTCAGCTCAAAAATCTGACACTATATTTTCTCTTCTACTTTGTCATAAAATGGTATTTCTGGAAGATATGTCAATGTAAAATAAATATTTACTAGTCGACCATGCAATGCACAGAGATTCTGTGGCTCTTATCATTTCTTAAACAGTGACATAGAATTATGCATCTTTGCTCTGCAGAGGTGATTAAAAAATGTACAAATGGTATTTCTTGGCAGGCTGGGTTTTGAGAAAGAAGTTGAAATCAATGATTTGACCCATCAAATTTTAGGTTCCTATAAAGCTTTCAAAGCTGGAACCCTTCAACCTATGAGACACACACCCTTTTTCTAAGCAATCACCTACAATAAATTCTTGCTGCGAGAGGAACAGAAGTTTCAGATGTAGCTCCGGACACAGAATTGAATGGAAGCCCCCGGAACATGAAAACAAACAGGAACAGCATAAACAGGAAATGTGTCTGTCTAACGTTAGGTAACTCAGCACCTGATAAAAATACACTGTACAAGGTTTACATCACAGAGTAAGAGTTGCTTACCTGAGTTTGTACGTGGAACAATCAGGGACAAGTAAGATACAGAAACCAGAGGGAGCATGGAAAGGAATAACACAAATCAAGTGGCTGAAGGAATTGAACTTATATTAAGGAAAACTGAGAATTTCTGGTTGCATGGTTTCCAAGCAAGGTAGAACATAACATTAATCTTTGGAGAAAGGATCAAACAGAGCAAGTGATTATTTAGAGTATAAGAGGGATGGCACCATTAATGGCATGAAACTAAAAAAAGAAAGAAAGAAATTTAAGATGAATGTCAGATAAGCTTCCCATCTATTAAGCTCAGTAATAGCCTCCCAACGGAGATGCCACTGCATCACACAATTAAACAGGACTGGAAGAAATATTGGTTAATCTACAACAGGGAATAACTCTGCATAACAAAGCAGCTGGACTAGCTATCCTAATAGGTTTTTTTTTCTGTCTTTAATGTCTGTGATTCTGGAGCTCTCGAGCTGATGCTGTGCTCATCTTACTAGCTCCCATAGTCCCTATCTAAGGGAAGCCCTTAAGAAACAACAAAAACAATAAATCTAATCTTTTGATAGTTGTATAACAAGTCCCCTATGAAAACACATCTTGTTTTAGACACATTTATCTACGTAGGAGTAGATAGAGATAGATAGACACGTCTAAAGAAAGATGTATGTGTTCAATAAAATACAGTAATAGTATGTGCTTGCTTGCCAGTAGTTTCATTGCATTTCCCTCCGTTATCTCTAGCACATAGAGTCTGTGCTTGCGAGAGCTCTGAGAAAACATACACCTTCGCTTGCTTTCAGTTAAAACAGAAAACTTGCAAATCTTGTAATCTTGCAGCCTAAAAAGACTAAATATTCACAGAGGACTGTATAGAACACTGTATTCCATTCACTAGCAGTGAGCTCCAGCAAATAATACATGATGTGCAATAAAATTCCTTCTAGTAAAAGAGGCAGGCAGATGGACTGATTTAACACTTTACTGCCATGCTACACTTCTATCTAAAACTGGGGATTTCTATCTGAAATTTTCTAACAGTTATATATGAACAGTTCTCGATACACTTAGCCTTACAACAAAGGGAAAAGCATGGAAGTACTATTGCCTTCCTGTTAAACACGTGGAACTGACACCCATATGCAGCCACAGAGGAAATCCACGGCAGGATTGGAATTTGAGCCCAGGTCTACTGACGCTGAAAGCTGTTGTCACAGTAGTGCACTATCCACTCTTTCCCATGCCTTTAATCATGGGAAAGAGTAGGACAAGTGGAACAAAAAGTTTCACCAAACTGTTAATATCAGCTTGCCATCCACTTGAGCCTTTTTTCACACAGGATTTTTGCAGGAGAAGGTAAATTAGGTAAATGAGTGCATTTAAGCCAACACACAGCAGAGATTTAGAGAATTCTGGCACGTCAGTAACTTTCAGAGTATCAGAGGTGTCAAACACACGTATATCTATCTCTTAAATCAATGACATTTGGAAATATCACTAAAACCTATTGTCCAACAGTCAGAGGTTAAGGACAGACTCATCACCTCCTCAGGAAATGTTATTACTTGGGCAACATCTTGGGAAAAAGAAATCTTGCTCTTCAGAGCAATCATTCACAAAGGGTCAACTGAGGAAGTAGCAATAAAAGCTGACATTTCTCACTGGCCACATGCTGTTCGTCTCTGCTTGTGCTGGCAGGTTCCTCTGCCTCCCCTCTGTTTGATGCTGATTCTACCTCATACAGTAGAGAAGGCTCAGCAGTTGGCAAGATCGAAGGGGAAGAGTATTCAGGCTGAAACTGCTTGAAGTAGTTTTAGCTGCAGAATCTCTTTCACAATGATGGGGTGTGACCTAGTGAGAGCAGGTGCCTTGGCATGACTTTTAACTTTGGTAAAATTAAGACTGGTATCGCCCATCTTTAATCAAACTATGAAGAACTATAGCATGCTCAGGCAAAACCAAAATGACTAAACCTGAGTAACTTCATGAATGGTGAAGTACCGGTGCAAACTGATATAAAATATAACACAAATTTTTTATCCCTCTTTGGATTCCTTTGGACTGAGGAAAAAAGAAGGAAAAGAATGTATCTGCTGGTGGTTCCCTGGGTGTACAAATCTTAATGTGTTGCCATCTACTAGGTATTTGTGCCCCAAAATCTAAAAATCTCTTACTGAAGAGTCACCATGATGGTACTGTGAATTCATAACCAGATAAGATTTCTTCACATAGCTGGCTGAATCATCATTTTGCTTCTTCTGGGCCTGTTGATTTTCTGATTTACCACACTTGTATGATTAATTACTTTTATATAATGTTATGCTGAAGATATCGCTCTTGCTTTAAAGCTACTTACTAACAAATACGCACAGATTAGAAGACCCATATAGAAAAAGAATGAAAGTACTTTCATGATCCTTAAGAAACAACTGTGGAATTTTTAAGCTAACACACCCAGCTGCTAAGGAAGAGACAAATAAATCACATGAATTAGGGAATGGATCTGTTAAACCAAACTAAGCCTCTGAAGTAATTTGGAAGTTTCACGGACTCTTTTGTTGTTGTTGTTGTTTTAATGACCCTTTATATTTCATGGCTTCATATCAAAACTCACAGAAAAATTGGAAAAACTGCTCAGAAATAAAATGCATCAGAAATCCCAAATGACTACATCTTCAGAGTTCAATTTTGCAGGAGGGAGAACTTACTATGATTAAAGCTCTATATAAGCAAGTAACTTGCCAGCCTACTTCTCGAAACAAATTCCAAATTCACATTCTCAGCGAGTTTGTATATTTTTACTACACAGCATACCAAAACCCGACTGCATACTTTTATTTACAAACCTAAAACTTACACTAAGTTCTTTCTGGGCAATTTGTTTTTATAATTTCTCCATTCAGTGCTTTCTATCCTCCAATGCATTTTATTCATAGGCTAATAATGACTTTCTTTTTCCAGCAACCATGAGGACTCAGAAAAACAGTTTTGGAACTTTCCGTATACGGCAGTGACCACATTGTACAATGCCATCCCTATAGCACAGATCGACTGAGCCCAGTTGCATACAAGAAGTGACCTAGTTGTGAAAGCACAGAGAAGCAATGAGAGCTTGCAAGGGTCAAAACTAAAAACACAGAGAGCCTGCACAGTCTTTGGGGTTTTCTTAGATTGGAAACTATTTACGTATCTCCACAAAATCCCTAACAGTGTTTCAAATTAGGAATTGAAAAGAAAGATTTCTTAGAGCTCTTGTCTTAACAATGGATTCATATTCAAACCCAGGAGGGGAGAGGGGAAGAAGGGAAAAACATTGCAAAAACAGTGCATTGAAAAAACAGTGCAAAACAAAGTTTGGCACTGTGGCTAGCATTTGTCTTTATGCCAAAGCCCTGTAAGACCTAAGCAGCCAAGAAAACATATGTCAGGGACACTTGTTTGCAAAGTGCTTTAAAATTAGTTCTTCATAAAATCCAGTTGGTAATTATTCATTAAAATACACCCATGAAACATCTGATACCCACAGCGACAGCCAACGGATTTGTTTCAACATCTGAATGTGCCACAACACAGTCAGTGCAATGCAGCACAGCGTTCAGTGGTAACAGCACAGTTGCCATCAGGTAACTTTAAGGTCGTCAGAGCACCTAAACGTGTTTGAGCACTGGCTAAAAAACAAGGTAACACTGAAGGTCCCAGCAATTCAAGTAGTTTCAAATAAAGGCATTTCCTGTTCTAAATGAAAACAGTTTTTAGTTTGACATGAAAGATTTGTAAGTATGGAACACTCTGCTGGAACTGAAAACAATACAACTCCATGCACCGCCTTCTGCAGGCATTACAGTGATGTTTCTATAAGGTTACCTTATTTCATGCGTCATTTGGAACGTTCTACCAATGTGTAGTAACATCATAATTGCTGTAATCTCTGTAGAGTCACTTCATGCATTATTTGACATTTACAGTTCATTTTCTATACATTAGCAATTTTATTAATATGACTATCTTCTACTAATTTCCTATTTATCATTCAAGCCTGCAGTGTGTATTTTGTTATTTCTACGTATTACTACACAGGTTGGAAGAATCTTGCTTGAAAGCAATGCATTCCTGTTTGCAGTCTGCTTGCCACTCAAAACCACATTTTTACCTCTCCTCCAGAGCTCCATTCCCTGTGCACACAGCACACAAGGGTGCTTCTCGACAAGTTTACAGCTACATCGGTTTGACTGACTAAACCAGGCATTTGGAATATTTGCTAAACAGTAATACTGAGAAGGTTAAATCTCAGCAGGGCTCTCAGACAGGAACCGCATCTTGTTGTCTCAGGTTAATCATGTACCTAATTTGCTGATTATTGACTTGCTCCCACAAAGGATTTTACTTGGCTTGACATATCAGCACTGATCAGTGATGAACTGTCAAGTATAGTTGTTCACTGCTTTACAGCTCATGTCCCTAACCTGCAGAAACAAGGATTTTAAATTTCAATTTTAAAATATCGTCTGGTGTCAACTTCAGAGTATTTTCATTAATACAAAACCATTCTGCTTTCTGTCAGAACAACGCTTCTTTTCACTAACTCAGGTCTGTACCAGCTTGCCTTTCTTTTTCTAAAATTATTTCTCTTGGTAGCAGCTTGGCTGAATTTTGATTGCTGGGCAAAAATGCCAAGCAATCTTCTGCTGTACCACCCTGTCGACAAGCACCAGGACCCTGCATGAATATGGGAAAGCAATTCTGCAGATTATACTGGTGGATTTCACTAACTCCGGTCATGGAAGAGGGTTGGAATTGTTTCCTCTAAAGACTGGAAAACAGGTTCTCTAAGGAGGAATCCAGCTCAGCAGAAAACACAGTTGATATTTTGCAGTATTTAATTCACCAGAAAGGTCATGGAATTTATATCCTATCCACTTAAGGTGGAGTGAAAGAAAGAGCAACTTTGCCTGATCATAGCCCTCTCAGATGAGAGCATCATAATGAAACCTAGAACCAACACATTTGATGACAGTACGACAGTCCAGCTTGAATTAAAAAAATATTTTGTATTAACAGTTACATCCAACTGGATTTCTTGTAAAAGATACAGGCATACCTCCATCATGTCTTAGTCAGACAATTATAATTAACTTGTATTTATAGTAAACCGTGATGATTGCTTAGGAGCTTTGGTTGCCCTTGGCCATTTTCACTTCATGATTTATACTTTTGTTTGTTTTCCTCAACTAAATTGCTTGGGTTTTTATAGTGGAATGACAGGGAAAATGTGTGCCAAAATTCTGAATTAAATGAGATATGCTCAATGAATTATGCCATTACCTCATTGCAAGAGTTAAAGACCCATACACATAATTTTACCCTCAAGACAACATATTGAAACATTACAGCCAAAATCAAAACATTCTTAAGAAAGGATCCCACCCTGGTACGTATTCTCTGTGGCTATCTTCTGTGTTTCATGGATGTCTGGAAATGGCTGAAAATTAGTCAACAGCCCTCTAAAATTTCCCCAATTTATCTAGTCTTCGTACAGAACTTCAGGATGCTGTATGTTAACCTCTAGCTTTATGGAAAACTGACCACTTTCCCTCTCCTCCTTGGGATGTGGACTGCTGATCCTTATTTCTTACCAGACGGGTATATATCCATTCAGTAATTCACAGACCATTTTAAAACAGCATACTACAGGAAATTGATGGAGTTTGGATAGTCAAAGCTCCTTGTTCACAAATTCTTAGAAGTAGAGGTCATAAACCCATGTAAACCTCTTCTCTCCTCCCAACTCTGTTTAAAGATTTTGTTTCTCAATTCAGACTACAGGCAAGAATGAACACCAAGGAACAAGAGTCAATGCAGAATAGTTCCATAAATTTGCCTCACATTGGGAAGCAGATCCAAAATACAATGAATGCAAGTGTAGTTTTCCCCAGAAAATTAATTGGTTCACTGTTTGAATCATGAGTTTGCACATGCACATGGACACAGTTCACTTAGGGCTGATATCTTCTTGCAGGCAATATGAATATACCTTCCCTATATGGTAGTATGTAACAATACAATTATGTTAAAGCCTCCGGGCTTTTAGCTTAGATCATGCATTTTAACCATTTATGTAATTACAATTAGCTTTGTTAAATGGAAAAAAAAAAAAGTAGCAGCAGTTCTTTGCAAATCAGGGCAAGGCACCTAAAAATGTTAAATGGAGCTTTCCCAAAAGGGATCATGGAGTTCTACATTTGCTTTTTGGAAATCATATACTGTAAACCATTTTGCATTTTAAGTTTAGGTGATCATTTCTGAATGAAGAACCGATTTTTAGCAGCAAGCATATGCATGAAGGAATGAGTCCTTTCCAAAACCTGGTTGCTATTTCTACTTCCCTTGCACTCTAAAGAATGGAGGCTCTTTCCCTTTAGAATGTGTAACTGCAAATATATTATTTCTCATTACAGTTCTAATCTAAGTAAATGGGAATCCTTCCATTCACATTAATGATTTTTCGATATAATAAAACAATTCTCTCTGTAACAGAAAATATAGCTGTATCTTCTCACAGCAAAGACATTAAAACACCCACTGCACAACCTAAAAGAAAAAGATACTTAAGTTTGGTCTCACTCACTTTAAAACTATCTTTACCTACAGGCCTTAGCTCTGTACTACAGGGTCACTGTAGAAATACAGTATTACTGATTTCTCATCTTTGAGGCTGGTTAGAAATCAAGAAATGGCTAAGACTTGCCCCATGTCCGAGTCAGATATTATACCTAAATGCTGTCCCTGAGGGAACAGCAGTAAAATTAAAGCTCTCAAACACATGTTACTGCAGTATGTTCTCTAACAGGGCTGGGCAGCAGCGATGCCAAAGTCTGTTGCATACCCCAGTGATGCCACTCCATCAGCCTGCGGAGACTAAAACTTCTATGAAGGTAGAAAATTATATGATAACACATCTAGCTGTGTGTGCATTCCAACCATATACAGTACTTTGATACTGTAAGTTTGACCAACATCTCTCATCATTTTTGACTGGTGTATAACTGGGTAGGTTTATCGCAATTGGTGCCAAGATTTTGTCAGAGATTCAAAAACTTGAGTGCCAAACTGTAAGTTACCTTAAAAACCTAAATGGGCAAGAACATCACTGATTACTTCTTTTATCAATGTACTGTTGAGGTATGTAATAACCTAGAAATCTCAATATCAGGGTATTCAGTCAAGTATCACAAATTAAGTAACTCCCAGGAACCCCTAACCTTGAGCTCCAGAAGCTCCAACATAAATCTAACATAGATGCTCTAAACTTTTGCATTTTGACATTTAAAGCCAACAAATACATCGATAAAGTACCTGGGCATGTGATGGTGGGAGTCCTCTTCTTATATAAACACCAAAAAGAGCATCCTTCCCTAAGGATATGTTGAACTTCAGGAACTGTGGCTGGCTGATATGGATCTGAGACCGCCAAAAAACTCCTGGGGGCACTTCCTGGGTGACCCTGCGGCCCACTTCTGTTTCTCCACTGTCTATGCTGCTATTCCTAGTGACCCACGGTCCTATGAAATAAAAGCAAATATAAATCAAATGAGATAACCACTTTTAATACGGGCGTTTTTATTCATTCAAGATGAACACCTGTGGTAATGCCACCTTTTAAATCAAACCATAACTTTCCTTGCTTATTTTGATGCAATCTGCCTGCTGTTTCAATCAGTATGTAAGGACTTGGCCACTATATTTGAAGTAAGAAGGCTCTGAACCTTATTCTGTGGAGCATCTGCAATCTTCTAATCCCTCCAAACCTTTAAATCTGCGATTGCTCTTTACTGATCAAATATAGTAACAGTAGAGAGTCAATTAAGCACATACAAATCTCCCTGTGCTCTTTTCAGTTGCATCTCGTAGGCAACCAGGGTATTAAAAAAATTACCAGAAAGGTGAACTAAAGGGGTAACTTCCATCTAAATGAACTGATTGCAAATTTTCATTATCATTGTTTTATACAGTAAAGTAGTTCAATAAACTCCAGGACATAGACAAGAGAGTTGACAGAAGAAATTAAACACACAGCAAATGATAAAGAGAACAGTGTCTGTACTCAAACTTGCATCTTCTCCTCCTTGAAAGAAAGTCAGTACAACTCATGCCATGCCTTTTAAGTTCTCTCTGCCTGAAACAGGGACTTATCTACAAGTCTTTCTCCCTTGTGCTGTGGTTAGTTAAAATCCATCACTTGATGGTTCTTGAACATGCATTATTGAAGGCAAGATACAAGACCTTTCTGGTTGAGTGCTCTGACTTCCAGCCCATGAAAAAGTCAAGCCTTAAAATATGGTGTAAATCCCTCTGTTCTCAGCTGAACAGGATGGTTCTGAGGCTGTATTTTAAACATAGAGTGCAATATGTGAAGAGTTAGTGCTTTCAAGCTACAGTATACAGCAATGTTTGATTTTCTGTTTCATATTCCCAAACAACATGGTGATAAATCCATTCTAAAATTATTACAACAGACACTATAAAGACCAGAAAACCACAGAAAATATCTGTTAACAATCATAGAAATTTAAAAGTACCATTAATACCACTATTAATACACACTGGATGGCAGTGATACCGCTCATGCAACCTGACAGTGTTTGTTAAAAGCTCAATGTTTACTTAACATTTTTTTCATGGTGTAATGCTTTTTTCAATAAATGGCAAGTTACTTTTGAAATATATCCCAGCACTGTATGAATGTAACAGGATGGCACAGAATGACATATAATTCCAGCAGGTAAGTACATGACAGCTTTTCTGTCTTGACTATCTTTAATTGAGAGAGCTGCAATAGCATGGTTTCAATTATAGATTCCAAATTATCTGTTAGCAGCACTTAAACTTGTACATAATGAAACAGATATTATGCTGGCAGTGTTTTGAAATGGTAAAAGAATGCTCTGAATACCAACTGCTATACAGTTTTTGGCAACTTGTTTGTTTTTTCATTTTCTATGTTAATGGGTCTACAATCACAGCACTAAGAAAAAAAGAAAGCAGAAGAAGCTGCAAAGAGAGGCTGCAAAGAAAGGAAAAATGGCTGAGGATGTCAAGCAACGTGCCTTTGGAGCCGCACAAGAACACAGATATCAACCAGATTCAAACATGTAATGTTTCGTAAAAACTACACAATTTCAATTCTAATGGATTACCGCAACAGAGGAAATCTCAAAGTTCCTACCTCAATGAAGTCAGGTACCATCTCACTAGAATTTAAATTAGTCTTTACCCACATGGATAGGGAAACCAGGTACAGAACACATAAAAGCACCTGTTGAATGCTGTACTGGAATTACTGTCAGAGCCGGGAACTTGGCCTAAGACTGAGGGCTCCTTCATCTCCTTTGAGTACAACGTTGCACTTACTTCACATCACAATTCCAAGTTATGGTAATAAATGATGAATTTTTTCCATCCACTGTGCTGTAAATTATTTCCTTGGAAGCAGACTGTGCATACTTAAATGAACATCAATTGTACCTAATCTAAGAACAGTCTCCTTGACACACTCTGAAGAACCTTGCTCTTTGGGATCAGTATATCCATAGTCAAAGCAAAACAGTCAAAGAAAAAGCTGTTTCCAGGAAGTATTACAGTTGGCATTATTTTTATGATAAAAGCTGTATAAGTAATAAAGGCGTCAAGATTAATAGACCAGTGCCTCTTCCCATATTCTGACTCTGTCCACAGAGTCCTTATACTCAATGAATTATCTGCATTACGTATTTTTTCAGTTTGATTAATTTAATGACTACAACAAAGCTGCTCCAGTCCATGGAAGCTAGTGGAATTCCTCGACATAAAGAATACTGAAGCCAGTAAGTGTAATCCATTTCTGAAATCCACACATTAAATGGGTGGGAATCTGGAGCTTCAAACTGTTTGAAATCAGTAGCCTCCCCCCATGTGGGAATCTGCTTCTCATCTCATTTCTTTTTAAACAATACTTTATCTTTATACTTTTTAATACAGTATATATAACGCTTCATAATTTTTAATACAGTTCTAGAATTCAGTGCAGCAGTGGTCACATACATTCAGAGATATGGCTTGTATTAGCAGCACAAATCGAATAGTCCAATTAGTTAAAAATTAAGCAGCTTATACTCACTTGCCTGATGTCATAAACATTTATATAACATATATATATACACACATATATATATCAGGGATATTAAGTACTGAAACACCTCCTAACACACATAAGTGGCCTATGTCACAGAATAAGTTTCAGAAAAGCAAATCCTTGTCAGAACCCTTTAAGAAGCGAGGTGGTGTTAGAACGCTCTCATACATGCGTCTGCTTTACAAATTACCAAGTCATGTATTTTTCATCTACATCAAATAGAAATTAAACTAAATATTGCTTCAGCCATTGTACCTGACTTTTATCCAGTGCAGCAAGCTTAGTGAGCGTGGAGATGTGAAGACCACCGTAATCTCTGGTGGTTTCACTGGCTATTAAAGCAGCTCCAAAACACCACCATCAGTGACTTTTGCTAATTACATTGCTTCCAAGTCTGCCAAGTATATATTCCCTAGAATTATAACTTTGCAAAAAAAAAAAAAAATTTAATTCTTACGGAGGCTCAAGTTTTAGTATTTCTGGTTGAATTTAGCCTTAGACTCCTTTGGTTTTCCAAAATCTGTTTTCTATTTCTATCTGGGAAGGGTATTCTTCAGGAGTCAAGAATCCTCAAATAAATCAATTAAGCTAAAAAGAAAACATTCCAGTCATCAAAAGAACCAGAGTTACATTCCCACAACTTCATCATGCACCTCACAGGTAAACAAATATATTAGATGTCAAACTTTCCCAAAAAAAAGTTATTAGAAAAAGACCATTCCTTTATATTTCCCATGAAAAATTTGAAATTATTATCTTAAAAAATGGTGAAAACCGCAGATGAGACAATTGAATTTGTAATTATCAGTCTGCCTAGAGGCATGATTCAGGTTCCTAATACTGAAATGATTCAGTTTGGAATTACCTTTGGAAGCATCTCCCCACAGATGCTTTTTTTTTTTCCCCCTCTACAACATAAATGACCTGGTTTCTAGTTGTCCAAACCACTCCTTCTGGAACATTTCAGTGTCCCAGGAAAATCTACCTAGGAAAAGAACTGACAGCTCTAGAGGTTCAAATACCGCAGAGGATTTTAAGAGCAGGTTAGATGAGCAACTTTCACAAGTGATCGAGATATACTTAACCTACAAGAAAGAATGCAATGGATGGATGACCCTGTATTTTCAAGTCTGTATTTCTGCAGTACGGTACGTCTCTGCTCATTATCCAATCCATGCCACATCTGGGAGAAACAGCTTCTGCCGCACCTCTGGCATGCTCAAAGGAATCCTTATTTTTGCTTTGAAAAATTTAATACATGAGATCCTGTTTTTATGGCTCTACATTACAATGCTGAAATAACACAATTCAGAAATACTTGAAGTTGCACTGAAGTGTACGTTTTATATTTGCAAGTTTAACTAACAACTTATAACGTTTTAAGTCCAGCAAGCTATCAGAGCTCTAAAGATTATGTGTTACTGAACCATACTCTCATATATTCCTGTTGAATTACTCTCGTTGGTATGAGACAAGAGTAGTGTGAGTGTCTTGGTTCCACTCCTTGCTTTGACACAGCCAGTGCACCTGAGTTGGTCATGATCTTCACGTTCTCAGATGACTACTTGTAAAACAAATATTTACAATGACCTATTAAAAATTATCACCTTGAAGATAAGCAATGCAGAGCAATCACATAAAAATACTACAGGAGGCGTCTCAACACTGGCCTCTTCATGTTCCTTGCTCCCCAAGTTAGAAATACAGCAGTGAAATGCACAGTAGATACAACCTCTGAACCTCTTCTCTTCGATAATATGCTTAAGTTTATTTTTTTAAACCTGAAAAGCAGAACATCATCCTAGCTTCATATTTGCAATGGCTTTTTCTGTACTAACAGCTTCGCTTATAAAACCTGTCTCTAGAGACTCTTAAAGTAAACTTTTTTTTTTTAATAGCTTCCTTCAGCCTTCACCTCCTAATGTAGAGAATGTATCTTGCCACCTGACTCCCTCCCTCCAGCTATTTTTAGAAGCTTTTCCATTTGATGGACCACTGCAGATCACATTCAAAGAACATCAACTGTATTTAAGTGAAGTTACAGATGTGACAAACTGACAAATCTGGGAAAAAAGACTAACCCAAACCACTCATACTATTGTGAACAAATAAATCCCAACATCATTAACTCTGCTGTGGGTGACTGTTTTTGAGTTTTGTCTGTATGTTTGTCATCCATAACCCCATGGATACTTGGGGTTTTCATCTGTGATTTCCCCTCTATAAACATCTACAAAAGAGAGTTTTAAAAGCATACTTCTTCATCTTATCCAGGGGAGCCATTTCAATCGCTCAGTCAAACACATATTTATCAACTAAATAACACTTATTCATTTAAACTGCTGTGTTATTTACCCAGTTGAATTACTATTTTGGCATA
The DNA here is from genome assembly GCF_964106895.1 of Numenius arquata. Lineage (NCBI taxonomy): Eukaryota > Metazoa > Chordata > Aves > Charadriiformes > Scolopacidae > Numenius > Numenius arquata. The sequence goes on from NC_133586.1 coordinate 29,654,449, forward strand.
TATATTTGAAAAGACTGTTTTTGCACTCAAGTATATTTGCCTTTGAAGCTATCAAATAGGCAATACATGACAACAGCAATGCAAACTCCCCCTGCTAACTTGTCAGCAGGCCTCATCTTTGAGCTTGAGGTCAGATTCAAGGTGGCAGCTGATAGGACATGCCCAGTCAGCCTTTAATTTAACTGATGTCAAGCGGTGTCAGCTATGGAGGCAGAACTGTATCTACACCGAAACCAGAGATACTTGAGCATTTATTATAGGCTCCTCTCACATACTGTAGCTAAAATTAAAAAATAAAAATGAAATCTGGCTACCAGCAGTGTCACGCTACAGACATCACATTTAAATAGCAATTAACTCTGCCACTTTGACTGTGTGCCTTTATGATGGTGATGACTGTAAATTGCGTCTTGATAACACTCTTGAAAAATCTAGCAGAATAACCATTTCAACGGATCCATAATGAACTACAAAGATAATTTGGACAATTTCAAATTAAATATAAGGAATAAATATCACCAATATTGGTTAAAGAGAATTCTCTTTCGCTTCTCTTCCTGTACCTCTGCATTTCTGATAAATCACTGCTGCAGACATAGCTTTCCTTATCTTTCTATCTTACCTATTTTTCTGGTAGGGATTTTCACAGATGACTCAGGATTCCAAAGAAATTTATGGTACAGCTGTGTAAAGGAAACCATTCAATATAAAAATACACTCCACTGAACTTTTTGCCAAAAAAGAATCTGTGGGAATTACTATGGTTAGAAAATGCCTTTTCTATAAAAATTTCTTCTGTGGAAAAATCAGTGCTATGCACTATTACCACACCAATCACTTCCTATATGAACTTATGCTTCAAAATATCTACTAATAATAGCTAAGTGCCCTAGGACCCAAGTAAAAACAGATTCTTTTTGAAATGTGTACAATAGATTGACTGCTGATGACAAATTCCCACAGCTATAATAAAGTAAAAATCCAGGAAATGAGAATTTGTCTGGAGAAGCTGCTGTGACACATCTTGAACTTCAGCTATGCTGAAGATGCTGAGGTACTAATGAGCTATATTTTGTGAAGTGAGGAGAAGCTTCTGAATTTGTATGAGCTTCCAGGAGCCTAGTAAACCAGCTTCTGAAACAAAATAAAAGTCTTGCATTTTCTGGTCAGTATCCCACATTTCTATTGTGGTGAAAGGAAAGAAACTCTGCAAAGACAGCGTCAAGTGCTTAAGGCCACTGCTCTGGCTCAGCTGCAGTCAATCTGGCCCTGCAGGTGGAATTAAGAAACATGCTTTCATACCCTGAGACACCTAAAAAGGTAGGTACATCTTCACATTCATGTGAGCAAGGCTTCAAAAGATTCAGTGTTTTCAGAATGAAAGGTAAATTTTAACTGAAATAAAATTAAGATCTGTTAGTTCACTGCATTTCACAAAGAACAAATACATACTTGCACCAATTTCTACATCAACATAACAATCGTCTCTGATGGTATATAATACACTTCATCACCTAACTTTAAACACGGCAACACATACCATCAAGAAAATCACAAAAATAAAACTCCTGTTCTGTTGAACTTAGTCCAAATACTTTGCTTCTGCTAAGACAGCCCCAGAGCCTGGTATTTTTCAGAAGACCGCATCTGCAAGCCTTCATAGCGTCCATATTAACACTTCTGCTTGCTAACGTGTTAATTAAGATCTACATTACATTAGCCACATAACTACTTAATAAGATTAATTCACCTGGAAAATGATGGCATGTCTTGATTAAATTGAATGAAGGTAACGGAAGTGACATTTAAAATACATTGATTGTTATTACATTTTGATCATCTGTTTTAAAGCAACTGAAAGGAAATAGTAGAAACCAAAAGTCTCGTGTCATTTACATTGTTAATGAGGTACGAGTTTTTCATCTTTTTGTCTTTTGCAACATGACAAAGAGTTCCCTCCAGTTGTTCCTGAGCCCTTACACTGCCTGATGAGTAGGATTTGGTTTCAGCAGAAACGCAGCTGGGGGTAGCACCAGTGTCTCAGGCTTTCAGATCAGGGTCTATTCTATCTGCATCTCAACCCCAACTCATCAATACGTAAGAGCAGCGTATCTTCCCATTTAATAATTTTGTTATTCCTTTAACATTGCCCATCTGCTGCATTGCCAATAAAATACCTTAACGATTAGTCAATAATCATTTCTGTGTGCAAACCAAAATGTGACTCGGAGCTGCAGCATCTGGCAGAGGTCTCAAAATCATTTGGAGAGAGCTGAAGACAACCTAGACAGCTTCAGAGTGACTGCCGAGTTTAGCAGTTAGGCAAATTTCTGTTAGATTAGTAGAAATCTGTTTTCCCCCTCTCTCACCTCAAGCAAGTAAGATCTTGTCATATTTAGCAGCAAATTTAACCGTCTTTATTACATTATTGCCATTACATTTACAATGCTGAATTTGATAACTGGAAACAAGCTTACTTCGATAACTGGAAACAAGTAACACTTCAATACTTTACTGTTTAATTAACTGTAATTGTCTTTTCAAAATCCACACACTGTAGTAGACTTAGTGAAATATCTCATAAACTGAGCATGAACCCGGATCGAGCTACTTCGTCCAAAGAGACACAAACCCTGGATTAGGTGAGTATCAGAACACACATTCAAATCGACCTTTTCCAATTAGTCGGTATATTTATGGTAACTGAAGTGATCTTTCAAGTCCACAATCCTTGCCCGTAATTATCTTTGGTATCTTTTAAAATGTGGGTTTCTAGGATCGGAGACCACAATCTCTTACTATGTTTTTCAGCTTTATAGAAACTTAGTATAGCAAATAATCAAGATAAAAAATACTAAGTCAATTTTGAATTAGTAGACAATTTGCTAAATTTGTGAGCACACCAAAGACAATATGTCATAAACAGAAAAACTCTACGCTGAAGTATTCTTTACTAGGATTTGCAGCTGGAGTTAGTTTGGATATTTCCACATAAACAGTAGTTTATCTTAGGTGTCCTCTGAAATGATTAAAGTTGACTTTTATAGTGTATTCTGTCAATTAGAAAGGAAACAGCACATACATAGTCACACATGTTATGGAAACGTGTGTCTAGCCTACTACATAATTTTACATGTAGAATATATTTTTGGCATAGATTAACAGAATCTGGGCAGAGAAAAATCCTGTAAGGTCATCTAATTCATTTCTTTGTGAAGAAGCAATTATTCCAAAACATGCTCTTTTTTCCCCTTCCCTTTCCCCCCTAATTTAGATTTATTATACCAAAATTCCAACATTATCCTTATGCAACTGTGACAGACAAATGGGCTTCCCTCTCAGGAAGTTTTGGTTTTTTTTTTAATGTTATTACTATCTATTTCATCCCTGTAGCAATTCCACAATTCTACGGCAGTGCCAACTTCTTGGGTTTTACATACTATTAAGAGATACTACCCCATAATTTGTATTAAGAAAGGAATTTTTCTCTACTTTTGTCTCTTAATCTAAATCCCTAGTTCAGTACAACTTCCAGAGACTAAAGGCAAAAAAAAAAAAAGAAAAAAGTGCAAACTATCTTGTGCTTTGTTTAGTCAGAGCATGGTGGACTTCACCTGCAGTTTTACAGCAACACCATTGCACTTGCCTACTCCTTTCAGACATCCCCAGTATTAGTGAGATGTAGTATGTAATTACAAAAAACCTGTGACTGTGTTATCTTAATAGTGAATTTTGTTTTCATTAAGATAGGAAAATGCAGTAATAAAGTAATTTACATTCCTCTTAAATTGCAGTTTTAATATTTCATACCAGAATTTAGTCTCTTAATAAGGAACAAGCAGATCAAATTGAAATATCTGCTCTTTTTTTTTTTTCTCCTTTCAAATTGCTCTACTTTAAAATGCCTTGCTTGCTGAGTAGGCACAGCTTGCGTTTAAGTGGCCGTTCTCAGACTAGGGGTTAAAGGTTTCTTTGGGAGACCCATGTTTTGAAAAGAATGGCTTCATCCTGAGTTGTGTCAATTATAGAAAGGTCACTCTCCACAGCCAGAGCCCTGAGTCCTGAAACGGTTGTTGTGTTAAAAGCTGTCAGAGACTTTCCTAAAAACTGCTGGGACAGCAATATTAACTTGGACATAACAAAAGGAAAGGTGAGGTAGAAAAACTTTTCACCCTTCCCTGCTATGAGAACTTGTCTTTTAGATATTCCTTGTGTTCATCCAAACCTGTCATTCATATTATTCCACTGTGGAAGATTATCTGCCTAAATATTGTTCTCTCCCCTTCCCCCAGATTATCAACATTTCAGCAACCTTCTACGAAATGTCAGAAGAACAAGTAAACTTTTCCAACATGCTCCGAGGAAAGCTAACTGCTGCAATTTAAGACAGAACTGGCAGTTCTGTCTCCTTGTCTCCTCTACAGGAGGTTGCCGCTCCCAAAACAGCCGGCATCTTAGTCTCTTCAAATGTGCAAAGCTAATTAGAGTGGGGCTGGGATAAACTGCCAGAATTTGCACCGAAGTGCCCCAGGCAGATGAGCACATTCCAATTCAACAATCCTGCTGCCCTATATTTGCACAGAGATGGCAACAAAAAGCTGCAGGGGAGGGAATTTGGACTCGTGTTAAGCACTGTAGTTGTCTGCTAAGTGACCGTAATTGCAGACCTGAGCTCTTCAGGCTCCTGCCTAAAACCATAGGGTCTCTCACCTGTGCACAATCTGGAAAAAGTTCAGCAGTACTATAAACATTCTGCCTTGTACTGAGGGATGTGCTGTTCATCCAGTTTGACCTACAGTCAGTCAGAGACGAAAGCCAAGCCAACAAACTCCTGCCTGAAAATCTACAGTTTTTTGCAACCGCTAAGATGTAGGAATTAATGAAAAGGAAGAAGCCAAAATTAGTCCCTCCATGGAAAATGTGAAGAAGCTGAGATGCAGCAGCAGCATTTATTGAAAAGAGAAACAAATCTATGAAGTGATCGGGCACACCAAAGAACAACTCAGCTTCCTTTCCCAGCTCTACTTTAACTGATTTTTTTCCCACTATATCCAATGGGAGTATCTTGTGTTAGCATTTGTTTCTAACACTAGCTTCGGCAATCAGCAAGTTTAACATGAGCCACAGGTCCTCAGCTCTGAACAAAATTCTTCTGTTGACCACTAGCAAGTGCTCTTATTTCTCTTCTGTTTCAGTCCACCTTCATAGTACACTATGGCCTATCACGGAATTGTAGAACTCTATGAGGTGCTTTGACTAAGTGAAATGTTCTGTTCTCTCTTCATGTCATAATTTTTGTAATAACCAGAAAAGGCCTTATTGCAATGTAGGAAAGAAAACACCTGAACCTCACCACTAAAAAAAGGATTCAATTTAAACTATTAAAGTCCTTTTCATGACATGAAAATATAATTTTAATATATACTTCCTCAGTTTAAGGAAGTATTTCTGTTTCTAGATTTTCCCCTCATTCTTCTCATTGTCCCTTCTCTATCATCCTCCACTGAAACAGTTTCTCTTTAGGAGAGAAAGGATCCATCTGTTGCCCACATTGCTCATACTAATATCACAGGATAGATTATTTATTATGGCTCAAACTCTGCTGTCCTTGATGTTTTCTATTATTCTATTGCATCTGAGAAAGAAGAAAAAACAGCAGTTTGGTCCCAGCTGGAAGCCAAAGTTTTTGACTTCTCCCAAGCAGTAGAACGTACTTGCCTACTAAGTCCAGTCTCCTTCTCTGAGCTCTCATAGCTACACCTGGAAACAGCATGTATAGCCAGTAAAACACATTTTCTGACTGAGCATTTCTTCATTAGTGCCTGAGGGAGCATACCTTTATCAGTAGATGAGATTCTAGAAATTACATGATTTTGTGCACTGATGCACAGAACATCAGTGCATGATAAGAACAGCCGCACCCGCGCAGCGAACCAGCAAACATGCAGAAAACACCAGCGATGCTAAAACCAGCCTCAAACAAAGATTCCGCACACATCTCCGTGACAGTACACCTAGTAAAAACTGCGAGAGAGCTAAACGCGTCAAGCGCCGAGGGCCCGGAGCCGCAGCCTCACCTCTGCCTCCAGATGGCACCGTCGCCCCGTCCTCGGCGCCCGGCGGCCCCGGCCGCATCCCGTTGTTGAAGGTGTGTCCGTCTGCGGGTTGGAGCTGCCAGTTCAGCCCCAGGAGGTGCATCGCTGCCGGGACACAAAGGCGGGGACAGTCAGTGCACGGGGGAGACAACACAGCTCATGTCAATTAAGTATCTTTGGGAAACACACGGTAAGGCAACTTGTCTCAGAGGAATGCCGATACGCTAAAAAAAAAAAAAAAAAAAAGGCAACAAAAAAAATCTCCAAGAGAAAGCCTCGGTGACTGGCATAAATCTGTCTTATTTTTGTTCACTTATCAGATCTTCTAAATTACCGAAACACAAAAGTGCTCACAGTCCAGCGTTATCAAAAGATCGAGGTAAGCGTTTTGCGCAGCCTTTGGCATTGTGCACACCTTTGCGATGCACACATTCCAGGGGGAGACACGCCTGGAGAAAAAGCACGACTGCAAATACTAGCTCCGAGTTTAAATTACGTGCAAGAATTCATACATTGATTATAAAATTATCTTTAGCCCTATGTACACTAATGACATTGTAACGCAATTATTTTGCGTTTATTACAACTTCTCTAGGTCAACACATTTAACAGCCTCTGTCTTCATTTTACAGGTGAAACTTTCCCGACAAACCCAGGTCCTTGCCAACCCTTTAACCTCACGGTTTTTTGCACGAATCTTGGCTGCTGGGGCCACGGAACAGTGAGTTACCGTAGCTACCGTGCCAGGGAAGGTGTGCTGCCAGCGGAGCCCTCTGACAGCCACACAGCACCCCGGCCTCTCCAGGGGTCCCCGAGCCAGGGGCAGGTCCGCAGGGACAGCCGAGGCCAGGCAGCTGCGCCCCACGCCTGTGGTAGGGAGCGGCAGAAAGGCCACGGCAGCACCTTCGCCAGTGCCTGAGTTACAGCTCTGTGGTAGGGGCTAATTGAGTAAGTCCTGTGCATAATGCATGAGTCTTGACAGGTCTGAATCACTCAGCGAGGGGATTTATGTGCATCTTCACCTCCTATAAACAGAAGCTACCTGAATACATCTCCATACTTTCATAGTATTATCCCTATGGCATCCGCCATACAGAGGGGTGGTGAGGCATAGAAAAGCCCACAAAGCTGTTTTTATTCACTTTCTTTACATCCACCACGAGCACTCTTCCTGGTTACCCAGGATGTATGTAAACCTACATACCTCAGAGAACAGCATTTTCTGTTATATACTAAAATGGTATTTGAGGGGATCCACTGTCAGTTTAGGGGCAGAAAATAGATGTGATTATGGGCACCCCTGTAATTGTTCATTTCTGCAGTGTCAGATCCACCTAAGATTAGCAGGTATTTTGTGTTCAATTACAAGCAATTGTAGAAGAGCTGGCGTGGTCATGAGTGGACCATCAGTGGCCACACAGCTGAGTGTCCAGAGATTAAACATTAAGGATAGGTAAGGCAAAAGAGTTATCACAGGAACTGCAATTTACAGTGCTTGAAACATCACTCACATAATCTCCGAATACAGGGAATCCATTTAGATGTGACTGACTCATACGCAGATTCCTTAAGGCCAAGAAAAGAAAACAAAGCACTCCACATATCCAGAAACCACCTATCCCAACTCCTGGAAATCTCAGCACACAATCACAGTTCAGTCTCCGTATTTTTGGCAAAAGCAGCTGAGAAGCAAGATGCTTTCACATCACCTTGCCCTAGACATACCTACGGACCAAGCAGATCCTTAAGAATAGTAACTATAGCCAGGGGACATTTTGTGTGAAGAGGGCAGTTGCCAGATTTTGCATTCATGCGGAATTTTCAAAATGTTTTTATTAGGAAAAAAAGCTTGAAAAGACATTAAAGCGTCTTATATTTTAAAAATTACCAAATTACCAAAAATTACTGTTTTGTTGAGAAACTACTCAAAATTTATTTCTAGGGAATGTTTAAAAATTCATGGAAATATATATAAAAATTTTATGTGAGATCAAATGTTTTATCAAATTACAACTTTTTTGTTTTGTCAAAATAAACATTTTAAAAGGCTTTTTTAGTCTAATCTCAAGCAACTAATTTTCTTCCCAGTATGGCAATGAAACTGAAAAATTACTCATCAAGCTCAAAGAACAAACAAGTGGGCAGCGTATACAGACTCTTCCCACCGAGCGAGAGACACCGTCTGTGCCGCAGAGCGAGGGGGCCGGGGCCGGCAGGTAGCAGAGCAGCTCGGGCTGTGTTTGTGCTGTCAGCAATTCCCGGGCGACGCGCACACACCAGGGCTCCAGAGACAGAGTTCAGCTGGCCCACCCCCAAAAGCACAGAGTGCATAAAGACTGAGGGAACTTCAGAGCCCCAAAATGAAGACAAGTCATAGAGGGGAATTAGACTTTTGTGTTTCATACTTTCAGTGTGTCTATTCAAAGATGCTTTTCTTTTTTTTTTTTCCTTTTTATTGCAAGCGTAACCATAAATGTAGGTCACTTGCAGAGATGAAAGTGCTGCTTCAAGTGTGAACCATTCCTTACAACAAAGAGATAGGGAAATCATAACTAATAGTCCGTCCAAGAGAATTATAGTTGCTAACTTATAATTACCAGGTAAATACAGACAAGGAATTATAAAAAGATCTTATTAACATGGTATTAAGAAAAACTTTGAACCACCCGCTTCCAAGTATGTCATGATTTCATTAATAACTCCATTGCTCTGTGTTTTAATCATAGATGCACATTCGGTAGGAGCAATTAGAGCTCCTTCCTAACGGGGCAGGGAGTTGCACGTCTGCTATAGTCCCTTACACAGAAAAAATTACAATCTCCTGCACAGCTCACATATCCATTACGTGATCTACAAACTTCCACCAAGACAGCTGAAGTCACAAACATGAGGAACGTTCACCTTCTACCAACAATACCTCGAGAAAAGTATGTCACAGGGGCCCGAGGGAAAGCTCTGTGTTTGCATTGCACAGAGCAAACCTGACTGGCAGCCGAGCAGGGGGAATATGGAGCCACCTATTCTCTCCTGCTTCAGAACGCTATGAGATGGCAAATTTATATGATTAACCTTTTGTTCTGTTAATCAAACAAAAATGCCTCTAGCAAAGGAATAAGTAGAAGCCCGTTTAATTAGAAATATGGGCATCCACTCAGAAGTGCAGTGCACGTGTGTCAGAAGAGAAATTTGGGCTAGGGAATTTGTGCCTGTTTCCTATTTTTTCTGTTCTGTGGCTTTTGATGTTTTTTTGTTGCTGTTGGGGTTTTTTGTTGTTTTTTGAAACTACAACTAAATTATCTGTGATGCTGTGGCTTTGCCTTCTTCCTCCCCAAGGACAAACTTTCATCAGATACTACAGTAGTGGCCACATTTTCTCCAAAAGATATTCACCGGAGAACTGAGTTGGGGTACTCAGCTAGGTCCAAAGCCAATCACCAAGACGAACGCTGATTTTCCTAAACAGCCCACTTACTCAAACACATTTCCAGAGGTCTACATTTGGTTTATAGATTAATATTCAGAGATAAACACATCCCTGAAGATTTAAAACACAAAAAAAATGACATTTTATCTGTTACATGTATAGTGTACTCATAAATTGTATTTTACAGGGTACTTGCATATGTTTTGTAGGTATTATTTGTGTTTGTTTGCTTTTTTTCCTTCAACATTAAGCATATTTTCTAAGTTCTTGTCTCTGATCAGGTATCAAATATATTTTCAAACATTGAGCTCGGCAGAATTTATCTGGTTCATTTAACACTAACATCTAGTAACTCAGGATAGTGAATTGTGTATTTCTGTTCTCTAAAAAATGAGAATGTAGAAACAATAAATTTTGAAGTAAACCCCTTGAGGTTTAGGTAAAAAGTAATAATCTGCCTCTCACTCCCACCTCAACAACACACACAAAAGCACCTGGAAGCTAAGCCTGCATGCCCATCAAGAACAAAAGCCGAGAACTAGTTCATCACTCCAGGTGGTGGAGCTGTCAAGGATCAATCTAAGACTTATGTAAGTCAGAGGCTGCTGGAGTGAATCACATACTATTTTAAGAAATCCCCAAAGGTACACAAATCCACAGAAAAATGACAAAACTTACATGCAAAACTTTCTTGAATGTTCTCTAAGACTCAGCAGTGTCCCCACACTCCTCTTCCCTTCAGTCTTCTCTCATTCTGGCCATAAACCCAATGCTCACTCTGTTCAGAGTTCAGTCTATTGGACAATGGTTTCCAAGCTCAGAAAGCTCTGTCTTCCCTTTGTGCTCTCCTGTCGCTCTTAACCATGTATTTTTAAAATAAGAGACCTCTGGTGTCTTCACGTGCTAGAGGTCTGCCTGTAGCACAACTCATTATCTGTCTGGCAGGGCAGAATCAGGTGTTGCACTTACCCCTTTACTCTGGGGTGTTCCTTCTTAAAGGGAGAAACATTAAAAACCCACCATTTTCCCTATTCCTACTGCATCTTCCCAGTTGAGGTCTGGGAGATATACAATGCTTGCTTATTAAAAAATTCAGTATTCCCTAAACGACTCAAAAAGATGGGGAGGTTATAACAGTGAAGAGAACTCAGAATGTTTCCATATATTAATTTTCCAGGTGGTCACACTTACCAACCCTAAATTATTGTCATCCAAAATGAACCCATCAAACTATGATCTCATGTTGTAAGGATATATCGAGGCATATTATGTTTAACTGTAGCAGGCCAGCCTCTTCTCATGTGAAAAAGCAATTGGTCCATTGTATCATGAACAACACTAGCAAATGAACACTAAAAGCATATTTGCTGTATGTAGGCTATTGTATTACAGGGGAGTGAAAACACTGGAAGTTTTCTTTCCAGCCACTCCTGAGGTGAATGATGATCTAACTCTTGTTATTCCACTCTACTTAGTCTCAAGCAACATCAGTGTGATTTCCAAATCAGGTCTAATGAATCACAGACATATGAAACAAAAGGTACCTAATAAATCTTAGCAGCATGTAATTGTATAGCATATATAGTCAAAGAACTACCTGCACATCTATTTTTTATTTCATGTGGTCTGTATATTGTTTTAATGCACCACAATATTTGTATGAAGTAAAAGAAGTTTAGTGCTTTACACTTCTGTGTGCATATAGATGGGTAACCCAGATAACTTGAAAAGAATAAATCTATCCCAAAAATTTAAAAAATATTAAACATTATTACATGCTTATTTTGTATTAAACATTCCTCAGCTGAGACTTGTGGTTCTTTACTAGTTACTACTTCATGATCAGGCAACGGACTTCAGGAATACCAGAAACTGATGTTACTGATCTCAATTAGTATTCATAAAATAACAGTAACTTAAAAGACTACCAACATAGTAATTTAATGTTCTACTACTATTCCTCTGGAGAAACAAGTTCAAGTTCAACCCAAGTCACAAGCGAAATGAGTGTGTTAGGCCTATTCCCTAGTGATTACTTGCCCCCATTACAAAATGAATGCACAATTCATCACAGCTGACAACCTCTCCTCAAGAGAAGCCTGAGACAGGAATAGCAGGGGGCTGAAGGGCAGGAAAGAGCAATGCAGGAACTGCATAGGAGAAACTTGTGTGGTGCCTGAAAACACTCCACTGGATTCTGACTAGTGCTCTCAGGTCTCCATCTGAGGAGCACAGATTATTGGGTAGCTGTAACAAGGAAAGTAAGGAGCCTTCCCCAGCTCCTCAACACCAGAAGAGGTCACAAGACAGTTCACAAACACACACCCCATCAGAATTTGCTCAACTCAATCTCCACTGAGATCCATATTTTGCTAACATGTTTTAGGATGCAAGCAGTTGTCTCGAAGAAAGCTGCTGAATCCAAGAACCTGGACTCACACTTATATTAATGCCCTCTCATATTCTGTTATTGGGAGAAAGGGACAGTGTTTCCAGGAAGTTCTAATCTGCGATTCCTCCACTTTAACATACATTAAAGTGTTTGGAAAATCATTACAAAAAAAAAAAAAAAAAAAAGTCTTTGTTACTTGAAGGAACCATCTTAAAATAAACAATGGGAAACAGTATCACCTTTCCTTGCTAGAGAAACAATGATGCTTCTAAATTTCACGACTAACTGCCCGAACTTTCTGTTCTTCCTTGAATACCTGGTGTGACTGCAACAAGGATGCCAGAGTCCTCCTGAGGGTATCCAAGAGAGCTCAGAAAAATTCATCATGTTCCCAGGCCTTTTTCCAAATACAAAACAGAAGCCATATGGCTTGCTGGGTGGACATCTGCCATTTTTGATATATTATCTAAAGGAAAGTTTAAAGTAGTATTTAAAATATCCAAAACCTATCATATATAGTGCGATAGGATTCCGAACGGAAAACAGGCCATGCAGGGTGGTGGCAGAGTCTGCTGCTGGTACTGCATTTGTCAAAAAAAGGGCTGCCGAGAACTGTGCAAGGACAAAATGCAACCGAGCAACTGGGCCATAAAACAGCAGATGAAATCCACACTGGGCTAAGATAAAAAAACATACGCTGGAGAGGAGTAATCTTAACTCCACATATAAAATAATGAGCTCTGAGATGACGATTATCAAACTGAAGGGAAATTTTTGGCTAGATGATAAAGCTTCGTGACAATTTCAAGTAAGTCAAACACTGAATCATTATGAGAAGAGCGAACAAAGCAAGGAATATTGTTATGCCACCTCCACTCAGCTCAGAAAGGACATTGGAAGATCAGTAGGGAGAAGTACATACATGATTTGCCCGTTCTTACAAGACAACCACTTTTGGATGCTGGAGATAAGTTAATGGATTATTTGACTTTTATCTGACCCACAGCTGCTCTTACTCATATTGCAACACTCCATGGTGTATCCACTAGTCTCAATGTTTCTTCAAGTGTTAGGTGCAGTTTTGTCCTCTATGCTGTACCACAGCACATCCCTATCTTTCACAGAATCACATGGGGTTGGAAGGGACCTCTGGAGATCATCTAGTCCAACCCCCCTGCCAAAGCAGGTCCACCTAGAGCAGGTTGCACAGGAACTTGTCCAGGCGGGTTTTGAATGTCTCCAGAGAAGGAGACTCCACCACCTCCCTGGGCAGCCCTGACAATCTGAGGAGTGTTTAGATCCACACATTACAGGAAAACCCTTGAATTTTTATGCCACAAAGCATTTCCTAGAAGCAGTACGATTTTTAGATACCCTAGGGCATGAGCTTCAGTACATCTAAAAAGGCTGAGAATATAGTATATAAAATGGCAATGGCTGACATGCCAGAAGGTTTGTGCAAGTTTCTCAACCTACTGCAGTTATTCACCAGCACAACAGTAAATATTCTATTTCATTAAGCAGTGTCAGTTATAATTACAAGAGACACATTTTCAAAATACCTTGTTGGAGATCTCAGGGACACAGAAGATAAGAGTTTAACTTTTGCATTTAGAGAGATTAAAGGTCAGGTAAAAAAATAATTCTCTGGACTACCAGTACTTAGGGAATTTATGAACTCGTGTTGTAATATTAATGACTAAGATCCTACAGCCATCATGCAAAACATTTGGATGTACTCCTGATCATACTGGCTCCTCTACTTGTGAGCATTCAATTGTTTGCAGGAAAGGTTAAAGCAGTATTTCAAAAATAGATCATTTGATCTAAATTTAATATCATTGTTGTAGAAAATATGCAAAAAGTGCTGCTTATTGACCATGACCACTCAAGCTCAACTTATTTCCAAGGTCATTCATTCTCTGCAAGTCATCTTAATCAACAGTATGCTATTTGGTAGGCACTACATTTTCTTAAAAAATTAAATTAAAAGTTTATTTGGGAACTCCATTTAAAGCATTACTGAAATATACAACTTTAAGAATTAACAGATCACACTATTTTCATTAAAACAATGGGTTTGCCTGTATTATGGCTACAGAGCACAATTAAGAACCATTTTTCTGTCTTATTTATCCTACACATAACATTGAACAAGACCTTGCGCTTCTGAGTGACTTTTTTTTAGTTTACAGTGTTAAAAATGGAGAATTCCATTACCTACAATGGCACCGCTGCATATTTTTGTATCTTGTAACATGTTTTTTTCCACTTCACCAACTGAATTAAGCTTATATTGTTACCCACACACAAGCTTTGATATGTTACCCATCTACAAGTTTCTACTCTTAACTCTGCCTGAGCTCTTCAACAGTTTTACTTAAAATAACAGCAACAACTTCTTATAACTTTCCAAAGAGAAAGACAGTGTATTTTCTGACTCCATGAGGAAAGCCGTGCAGACTGATTACCCAGTAAGTTTATGAAACAATGAACACAATAAATGTCAGGCTACCACTTCCGCTAGATTTCTCTCAGCTGCAGAGAGAATACAGCTCTGTGCTTCTCTAATCCAAGAGTGATCCTAAAAACAGTCTGCCAGTAAAACTGGAATTTCTGGGACATAAGCCCAGGGAACCAGAGGCGGACCCTTATCTTTGCAAGGCTAGGGCTTGCTGCGTAAGAGGGGAGAGCACGGTGCCCCCCTCTATGGTAGAAACCTCAGGCGTGCTCCTTCCACTCCCCAGGGAGACACAGGAGACATTGTGCCTATTTGAAAACACAATGGAAATGAAAAACAACTTCACAGAATCTGAAACGTAAGAAAGCAATCCTCAGGCATAATTTCACCCTCAGCATGTAAACTCTTTTAGACAATAAACTGTTTAGAGCACGGCTTTCACTTTATGAAGCAACCAGCCAAGAAGCATTTTATAGAAATAGGATAAAGGATCTATGAATGAGTGTATTGTTATAATTGGCAGGAAAACTTCTGCTGGGAATTATTAATTGCTTTCCTTTGAATAAATGTTATTAGAGATGAAAAATGAGATGGAAGGAAGGCTGTAAGATAGTTCATTGTCACATGGAAGAAATAGGGGGACCCAAAAAAGGCAATTTTTTTTTAAATTGGTCACACACCCCCTCCAAGCTGACTGACTTCTTTCCCTGTGCACATCACTAAACTGAATGGAATGAATTTTCAAAGCACAGCATGAAAGATATACCCACAAATCCCATTAGTAGTAATGTGATTTGTGTGCTTATCTGCCATGCAACTCTTTGGAAGTTCATTCATCTATCTCCAACTTCAGTCTTTCCACTTCCAAAATACTTGAAAAGCTCTACACAGACTTGCAGTTACTGTGGGGGTGGGGGAAACTGGAGGACATGAAGAGCTGGCTCCCAGTTCGAAGGATAACCACAGGCAAACAGAGCTTCAGCCTGCAGAAATGCGAGGTGTACCTTGGGTGGTTGTTAGTTTCCCAGACTGGGACTGAGAAAGAATCCCCGGGTTAGACTTTTCAACTTTTCTCATTTTAGTCCTCTTTACTGAAATGTTTTGATTTTGTGCCACTTTGAGCAATCTTTTTGTCACAAGAAGGGTAACAGCATTGCATGCTACCTTCAGAACCTGGAATCTCACTGCAAAGACCTTAAAAGAGAAGCAGAATACAGTGCACTATTCATTTATTCTCGTGACAGGCCTTAGATTGTACAGCGTAGAAAACTGGCACAAGATTAATCAGTTCCTGAGACTGTATAAAATGAACTCACTTCTTACAGCAATTTTAAGAGCCAAGGCTGCAATCTTTTTGGTCTTGCATCTGCACTAGATGACTGTAACTAATAAGAAAAGTGTTTATATTTTTATTTACCTAATACAGCATCTTTCAGCCTGGAAGATCCCAAATCACATTATACAATATCCGCTTTACCAGCCTTGCCAAAACACTGCCACTTTTGAAATAGGCTTAGCATAGCAGAAAGGGATGCTCTTGACTAAAGCACAATGGAAAACCTCTTTTTCTTTTTTTTTTTTTGTTTTTTTTTGGAGCAATTGTGAGCATTTAATGTTAATACAAAGCAAATTGAATCCAATTTTAATTTCACACCTAAAAGACACCATTATCATGAACAAAGTACCCAGCACATCTTTATTCTGTTTCCAAGGGGAGGAAGAACCTAGCTGAGACTTGAAACTGGTGTTTCAAGGAATATGGACACAAATACACTCTCTTAAATCACTGATGCCTGAACTTACAAGAATTAGAATAACTGCTTTACTTTTAATACTGACTGTAACCCTAAAGGATATCACGTCCAACATTTATTTGACTACATTCATCTTCCGAAACTGAAACTGCCCTAATATCTAGAAACATGTCCAACAAGATTTTCATAATCTAAGTGTTCCAAAGCATTCAGATCTTGACTCGACCTCTGATTGTTAGCCATATTGCTAAGAAAATTGTTTTTACCTTTATTACTCCTTTGCATACACTAAATGAATTGGAACTGCATGATTATGAATGGCCAAAGTTCCGTCCACAGTGCAAAAAAAGTGTAATTTCTAATCACAGAGTATATTCTTCCCTTAATAGAAATTACACAGAATAGTTTAATTTAATCACCTGACTGTAAAACCTTGCATGAATGATAAAATTTAAGGTTTTACTATCTACACAAAGTAATTATTGGAGTTAAAAGTTCATTACAAAGAGGTAATAAATCTGAAGATGAAAAGTAAATATGATTTCTTCTCTGAAAGCTTCTCATTCACTTTCAACACTATAAACTGTTTATAGTTCTTTCACGATATGCCTCAAAAGGTACATCTAAACACAGCCTAAATTGTATCTCGATACTGAGATAGAGGTAAAAATTTTATTTAGCATCTAGGCAGATTTAGACCTCTATATGCCTCACAAAGCTGACATTATTAAAGTTTCGTGAATTAGATGTCCTACTGATCTGGACTAGAAACACATATGAAAATCAAATATACAGATTTTATTTGATAGCTTGTACAATCAGTCAGTTACAGCCTTGTAACTCACATTCCTTTGTGGATTTCTTTAATGGTAACTTTTTAAAAAATAAACAATTATGAAATTGGACTCAAGTCACATTTTTGAGAACTTTTTTTCCATTGTCCTTAAATGATTTCTATTAAGCATTTCCCATAAAGGGTTTACTATAACTGGGACATATTCAATTTTTAGTCTTATAGCTGTCTTATTCTGGGCAGGTTTCCAAGTCTAAAGTTTGCTTATTTTGCCTTCACAGGAAAAATACTTTTTCTAACAAAGCGGAGACTGAAATCTTGCCCTCCTGCATCCGTGCCTTCTCATCTTCCCATCTAGAATTCTAGAGCAGGTAAGGAGTGCAAGCTGCAAGTGAGGACATGATTTCAGTGTGATCACACCAATATGGAAGTACATTAGAGAACAGAGAAATCAATGAAGGGTTTATATGGTGCCAGGATTTTAGTTTCGGATCACTGCTTTATTTTGAAGTGGCAGAGTTGCAATTTTTCAGACTGCAGTAATATACATTTTACATGGAATTTCTCTGTGTGTGTGTGTTCATATATGATTATCAGTTACATCACCAAAACACCCTGTTACACAATTCCATCAGCCAATATAGGAATGAAGAAAAGCTTGCATATGCATTTTAAGTCCCGAGAAACATCGTGATGGCACGGGGGTTGGAACTCGATGATCTTTAAGGTGCCTTCCAACCCGAACCATTCTGTTGTTCATTCTATGATTCTATGATAGCACACCAGTCTACACAAGTCCACTTCAAGCACTGTCCACCATGCATAATGGAAGACAATTATATTTAATTTGGATACCTACATCCTGATTCATCTAAGGAACATCATCATAATATTAATATTTAATTATTGTATTTTTGTATTACTTTTCTTTATCTATTATGACTTAAATTGCCTTCTATAATATGGCTTTGTAAGACTAGCTCAATGTGATCTTCTTGATACAACAAATTTCACAGCAGAGTTAGTAGAAATGACTGTTACGGATGGAGCTGCTGTCCACAACAGAAAAATGAAGCCAACTTATTGTACAGAGCATCTGATACCTAAGCATTTTAATGAAGCTTTCCATCTCGCATACAAAATGGCGCAGAAGCCAATTCCACTGTCTGAGGTCAGCAATGCAGAATGCTCATCATCAGTCAGTTTAGCGCTGTTTAAAATCAAGGCCCATAGTAATCAAGGTCAAAATTGTCACTGACTTCAGTGGAGAGAGTTTCACTTCAGAACTCATCTATTTATTTTACGTATTTGAGACTGTGAATATCATGACTGAAAAAAAAAAAATAGTGTTTTCTACAGGCAACAGCAATCCACAAAAAACTTTACCCTCCAAAGTCAACAGTTAAAATTGTGGGGTGAATTGGACATGACTGATAATGCATTATCACATGCATCACTGTAAACAACTAATTAATGAATCATAGAATAAAATATGAGCTACATATGAGCTACAATTTGGCTTCAATTACATACACTTTGTAAAGCATAACTGAATTATGTTCAATGATTAATACAATAAATTTTATAACATGTAACAATATTACTTAATAATACTAAGAAAATAACTAGGAATTATCCTTCAAAGAGAAGACAATTTACACTACAAGGAGCAAAAACCGATATACAGTAGCTAGAACTACACATTAGTGTTTCACAGCTAATGCTCGAGTTGTGCTTCTTCATGTTGGTAACACCCAGTTGGCCAGTAACCAAACCAAGATTATATATCTTTTTTCTTTGATGGATGAAACAGTAAATACTATATTTAAAAAAAAAAACCCAAAGCCTAAACTATATTGAAAATCTATCTAGCATTTCAGCCTCACTCTTCACTATGAAATTTATTTTCCTTTTTTCTTTTCCTTTCAAGAATTTGCTTCATCTTGGAAGCAGGTATCAAAGCTGCTCCTTGATAACTTAAAAGAAAAATTACTAGAAACTCCTCAGTGTCACTGTATCTGACAAGTTTCTGCAATGTATTTACCTTCTTCTTTCACAACATTACTAACATTTAAGTACCCAGAAAGCGCTACAGCTGAGAGTCTTTTCCATCCACTTCAATTTGAAAAAGATGCATTTGATGTTATGGTCTAATAGAGAAAATCTGCTTCTGTCTACTGGAAGTGGCTGTCCATACTAATTAGTGAGAAATAAAACCAACACAACCTTTATTTTGCTAGGATACGAACAGAAATCAAAATGAAGACACTACACCAAACCTATTCATAAATCTTTACAAATCTCACCTTCTAGGACAGGTTTAAAACAAAAAAAACCCACCACCCTGTGATAACACCTACAGAGTTATTTCACCATTTTTTCCCATTTAAATGTGATTTTGACAATTTAATGACTGCATTCTTTCAAAAATAACAATGGTATTATGTGACTGTCATCTAAATGTAACTCAGGATTGCTATCAGTTCATAAAATTATTTCAGAAATCTGTTCACATCCCATGTTTTTGCGGAGTTTACATAAACTGCAGCTCTCAGTTCATTCTTGGAAAGTATTTTAACATTTGCATTCAAGTCCTCAGAGATAAATTTTCAGTTCAGATGCAGGACTAACAAATTTCCATCCCCATACTACATTATGGAATTTTATGCAAAAGCAGTTTTCTTTTTATAGAGGAGGACCACAGGCCTTTGGGACGAACGAGTCTCTGGAGCATTGCACTGTTAGCACTCATGTTGCAGAAAGCACCATGAAAAAACCTGCTTTCACACTGTGCTTTCTAAAACATGGTATTACCCCATGCAATAAGTAACGAAGCTGAAATGATCAGCTATTGTTCTGAGCAATGTAACTGACTGCACAGTACCAGGGAGGTCTGAGGAAGCAACTCGTTTTATTCTGCTGCATATTTCTGAGCCAGGCCCGTGAAGTTCTTTGAACCTTTGCTAAACCAATTTTGCATTTGAACTATTTTCAGAACTTACCTTCTCCATTTTAGCAAGCCAGACACAACACACTCCCTGCCTCCTGTCAAGGAACAATGGGAGGGACTGAGCGTGGGGCGGCTAAGCACTCTCATTGAAAAAACCAGAGGATGCTGCAATAATTGTCCTGAGAGGCTAGAAAGGAAACAAGACTCTACGCTGACAGCTTAGCTCAGCGTGAACTCTCATTTTTCACACGGAGCTAATTAAAAACTGAAATTAGTTAAATATGGAAATGACACTTGCAAGCACTTTAGCTGAATTCTGGCAAAATCCCTCTAGAGTGCTGCGACACTACCTGCTGCTTCAAAACTCCCCAACTGAATTTCACAGTTAAAAGGCTGAGCAAAGGAAAAGTTATTACAGAGATTTCCAATTCAAAATGTGTCTGTAAAATTCTAAATTAAATTTCATGGTAGTCCTTTCAGTAACTAGGGACATACTGTGCAGCCCAACGATATGGTGCTCAAATAACGTCCCCGCGTGTGTTCTCTGATTATCTTACCTTTAGGCACTGTGCTGGTTGTGCCAGAACTGTGAAGCTCACAAGGACGCTGGCACTACAATGCTACAAAGATAAGCCATGTATAGGCTGCTACAGAAGTAGTTATTTGGAAAGTATGGACACATCATGCATAAAGGAATTAATTCCACAGTTTAACAGCAGAAATCTCAGAAATCAGGCCCCAAGAACAAAAATACTTTATGCCTCATTATTTTAATTTATATTTGTAAGTGCTGACTACATATGCAGAGAAGGGTCTATATTGCAATAAATTACGTGGCCTAAATATATATATCAGTACTTTATAGGCAAGGTAATAATATAAAGCACTTCTGCATATTTAAATGGGCATAAAGAACCAAGGGACTGGATATGCATAAAAGGTATGATGACTGACATTAGCTTTTTGACTAAAGCACCATGTGAATACCATTTTGGTGCACGTGACTTGCCTAGTATGCATAAAAGCAAGGGTATTCGCCCAAGGGCAAATATGATTTCTGAATGCAATTTAACAAAACCCGCCCATGGAGCAGATCATTTTGGATCCATACCAAGGCATTCAGGATGGCCAATCACTTTCAAAACAACTGGAGCGTTTTGATTTTATTGTTTTTCCTACATTCCATCCCTTTACCCTTGAGGCAATCCCCTCCCACTGGCCTGCCGCCACTATTGCACCAACAAATTTCTGTCTAGGAAAGCCAGCAAAAGATGCCACGTAGCATGAAAGCCACTGTTACTCCCAAGTCTGCTGGCAGCAGGTATTGCTGCACCCAGCCTGCCAAAACCTCTTCCCTGGCAGCGAGCTGTATAATCTGTACATCACACCCAGGCTTTGCTAGTCCAGGGCCTTGAAACATCTCAGCTTACCCAGCTGGAGGGGATATGCTGCAGCTGCACCATCAGACCCTCTTATTTTATTGAATTTTGAATATGCAGTTTCAAAGCAATTCAAATGAATTTGCCCAAGGCCTCAGATCAGTAAAACTACTGATACCATCTGCAGCAGGCTTCCTAAATTTGAAGCATTTAAAAACAGGTGACAGGATAGGAGCTTTCAATGTAAGGACTGACACTCATGAAAAGCCTGCTAAACAAACTTGGTTATGCCCCATTTTGGCAAGGAAGGAACTGTATGGCTTTCAGCCTGATTCTCACAATAGCACTGGTAGTAATGGGAAGTTCCATTTTAAATTATTTTTTAAATCATGTACATTTTTCCAAGATGAAAAGGAAGCATTTGTTTGATACCTGAATTTCATCTATTTTAGAGCATCTATATGAATGGAGATAAAGAGCAGACTATGATGAACATGAACTCTTAACAAGAGAGTGTATTAAGAAATCCAGAAACCAACATCGAGCAGGTTGAAGCCTCTTTCAATTTTATGAAACTCCAGCGAGGTTACTAAAACACAGGTTGCTCTAAAGGAGGAAATGCAAAGGCAGGATTAGAACACCCTTCCCTTCAAGCAGTATTTTTAACAATGCCCATTGCTTAATCATATTCAATACCCTTAAACATCTCAGATTATGTTGAAATACATGTATATACAGTATTGTTTAAGGCCTGCAGGTACACAGAGACTAACAGCAAGGCTACAGTAAACAGTTACTACATTTTGACCAAGGTCCCGTGTTTAGAACTCTGCTTTTACAAAACAGAGGAACTGTAAATATCCAGAAAGGGCACAATAATTTTTTTTTTTTTAAAAAAGATACCTTGTTGCCCAGGGACACATGTAGTTACACTGAGCTGAGTCTCCTACAGATTCTGCGCTGCCAACGTAACCCAGATCTGCCAGCAAGGAAACCACTAATATTTCCCCACTCATAAGGCCATCCAATTCTTCTTCCAGCGAGCAGAGGCAAAAGATTAAATTCCCTATGTAGCAGTTGTCCATGCCCATGGCCTATTTAGAATATGCCTGATTGACAGGTACAAGCTTAAAAACTACCGGGACGTATACCTGGCTGGCTCTCAAACCAGGAGCCAGAGCCCCAGCCAGAGGAAGCAGAGCGTGCCAGCCAAAGTCCTTTGCAGGAACTGTGTCGAGGTGGTTGTGGTCCCAGCCTTGCACTTACCCACTTCTCACCGACCAGGGAGTCAGTGAGCTGCCCATCGGTCTCTGTCGTTTCATTGCCCTGACTCTGCCTGTATACACAACACTGTACAGAGTAATAATACAGCAGATTACTAGTACTAACTTCTCTTGCCTGTGGGTTTTAACATCACCCATGTTATTTGTATGAGTAACTACCCTATTTGGGGATCAGCATTCTTAAAAACAGAAAATATTTTTATCATCTTCTTCTTCCTCTTCTGTCATCCTACCTGAGTGTACTAAGAGGAAGATAGAGCTTCATGAGGGAGCTAGAGGCAGAGGAGGGGAATGTGGGGAAGGGTACTGTCAGATACAGTCAAGCAGCTTACTTTGAATAGCAACCGTAAGCCAATGACTTATGCCTTTTAAAGGCTCCCTCAAGAATAAACTATAAAGAACTTGCTAGAAAGAACAACACATATTCCAATCAACTTGTGATTGTACTTGAAATCTGCAATAAACATTCACTCTCCAAAGTGCTTTATGCTATACTCGGCACATGACGCAAATCTGGGTAAGCACCACTGGGGTAAAACCTAAGATGTGCCTACAAGGGGGACATCCATGCAGACAACTGCTTTTGTCACTATTGCTTCTGGGAAAGTATTTACTCAAGAAGAAATGAATAGTGGCTTAAAAGGTGAGAAATTAAGACTGAGGATTTTCATCTTCAGGCACTTCAAGGTATGTAATCATTCTCTTGTTCTTTTCCCTTCTCTTGCACTCAGAAAAACCCAATAAAATTTAAAAACTTGAATCAGAAAAAAACCTGAGCCTGCAGCCTCCCTTTGGGGAGGGAGAAGAGAGGAGGGAGCAAAGGGGGCTGACAGAGAAATACATTATTTATTATTTCCATAACCAATACAGCATAGCGGTGTGAGCCATGGAATTACATCCACCCAGCACATATGCTACAGACATCTTTGCCCTTGCAGAAACTATTCCAGTGCTCGGAAGATGCAGTACGCACAACACAGCAATATCATCCTCATGACATAAACCATCCTCCATGTGGAGAAAGCAGTGGAGCGAAGATTATTCCCAAAGCTGGGGCCAATAAAGGGCTACCGGTTCCAGGAGACTAGCAAGCCAGGTGCCCCCAGAGAGTTTACAAGCTGGTTCTTTGAGCCATAGGCGAGAACAAGACTCCTAAGATCATTCAGCCTCACACTGAACTGTTGCCTCATACCAATTTTCTTTGTAAACAGAGCCTAAAATCATCCCATAAGAGGCAGAATGAGTCACTTTCTGACTTTGCCAATACAGGATCCTCAGTGGGAGATACACAGGTTTTGCCCCGTAAAGTGATTCTGGTGTTCCAGACAGTCGAAGTCATTAAATTAATTCTTTGAATTGTAAAACTTTAGACAAGGTCATTTGCAAGTGCAAACCTTGAGTTCAATTATGTTTTACCAGTGGATGACACAATGACAAGAAGAAACCTGTTTTTATAACTCAACAGTCTTTTCCCTTTGGTTATCAATTTTTAAATACAAGGCAAGAAAAAAGTGTGCTTTTGAGAAAATTCTGAACACATAAATGTTTCAGATCAGTTCTACTGCACAGAACAAAAAAATGTTTCTTTTAATAGTGTGATTTGATCTAATCTGGCTTATGATTTTTCTTAAGGTACAGCAAATGCTGAACAGAAACCGGCACATATTTCATTTCAAGATACAGAGCCAAATTCATCCTTGCATTTTTGTCATGCCCCATTGGTGTAAGCCAATTATTTTCAGTGTAGCTATATCAGTGTGAAAAAGGAATAATGCAATCATGAATCAAGTCCGTACTATTTTTCATGACAATTCCACTTCAGCAAAGCCTCAGATATAACCTACTGAACCACAGATCATGGTAATATTTCATAAAATTTATTCAACAAAATATATTAAATAAACTTACCTTTCCGCCTGTATCTTAGCAACTTAGCAACCCTTAAAACATCAGAACACTGGGAACAAGCCTACAAAATCTTACCTACAAATGCAGACTTTACTTTTGAGAATAGCTGCGCCAGCACTGACGACAATAATTGAGAGAATAAATTTTGCAGAATGGGGCCATAATGCATACATTTTACCTGTATCTGCACCCAGTCCTTAAGGTATCTCTTAATTAGTGTTATCATTTTCTAGGCTATTCACTAGATATGTCATGTAAATTCAACAGCAAGGATATTAAGGTTTCATTACAGGAGATATAAAAATAAAAATATCCCTAAATAGCTTAAGTGTTCTATGGCCACTTGTCACTTGTTTTATGGTTTCTACTGATTACAAAGTGAGCCAGAGAAAGAATGTGCCCCGAGGCACTGCATCTTAGGCCCAGGTACCCTTCACAGCACCAGCTTTATGCTCTGTGACCAACTACGGCCAACGAAGTACCACACAAGCTTTATACCCTACTATGAACCCATCGCTAGAGAGCCAAGAACAATGCTGTCTAACTGAGGTTCAACAGCTGTATGCAGAACAGGGAAACGAACCTTAACTCCTCAGGAAAAATTCAATGGGACTGTATGAAAACCGCAGGAGCTGGTCCATACCAGTTTTAATCATATCTTTAGATAGATGGAAATAAATCCTAAGCATTTGTGAGGGAAACGGGTTTACTCTAAAGCAACCTGCAGTCTTCCCTCCTAAGAGCCGAAGAGGAACTTAACTGTGCACACGAAGCGTACAACCACCGTCAGCTTGTGAAGTGAGGGAGAATTCAGTCTCAACAGGACCCTGTCGAATTGATAATTAGAGCAAAGTAAGAAATCTGGGGTTAAACCCTGTTGTCTTAACTCAAGATTGTTCCCTCAGTACCTTTTCATCAGCTTCTGCATGATTTGGAGTTTAAATTAAAGCTTCTACCCCTGAGCTCAGTACTGTGAAAAGAAAAACTGCTCAGGAAAGCCTGGGTCTTCACTCCGCTACAAACAGGGCCAGATCCTCTCTGCTCGAGCCTCTGGGGTGCTCATCAGTTGTGGTTTGTGAGATGGGGAACACATTTCTTCCGTTATCAGTGCCAGGCTGACATCGCAGCTGTTGCGAGTCACCCCCAGCTCCCAACAGAGCCCGTGGCTTCCCACCGGGGCTGGGGCCTGCTGGGCCTGCAGCCCGGCCCGGCCCCTCTCCACAGCACCAGCGCCGCAGGGGCTGGCTCTGCAGGGAGCGGGGCCCAGCCTGTGGAAGCCGTCCTCCAGCGCTGCCAACAGCTGCATGTTCCCCAAGGGAAAGGGGAGAAACATGGCCCCTGCCACCTCAGAAACACCGTGACCAAACCCACACACGATAGATGTGGGACGGGGCGCGAGGGATTCAGTAAATGTAAACATTGAGGCACTAGACACACAAGAAAAGACTTTAGCAACACCCCCTGTTAAATATCCTCATGCTGGATTTACCAGAAATACCGTCAAATGTTGTAACTAAGAATCTGAGCAGTTCCAAGCAGCCACAGCAACATCACTCTGGCATACCCGAGACACTGGCACCCTGGAGACTGAGCTGGCAAAAAGTTAGAAGAAATAGCACAATATTGCTGTTTTCCCTCCTTTTTCTTTTTACTAGAAGACAAATACAAACTTATAATTACTGGAAACTTTTCCTGGCACAAGCCCTGCCAAGGAGAGGCAGCCGTGCCAGGGAAGCTCCAGCCTGGGGCTGCAGGGCAGGCGGCCGGGAGGAGAGCGGGGGCCCTGGACCCCATCTCCATGACCAGACCCCACACACAAACAGGCTCCCCTCACTTTTCCCTCTTTGACATCTCCCAGCTGCCAGCCGTGGCACGCTGCTTAGCTTAGTTTACCTCAAAATTTCCTGGTGGATGGCTGTACAACACCTTCCTGTAGGCTGTGATTTAGTGGATGCCCGCTGATATCAGAGAGAGAAGCATTTATCCTTCAGTGTCTGCCTTGTAAATCAATCGCTAAATTATGTGCTACTTCATTCACATTTTTTTGGGCCTCTATCTGACGAGAGACACCTGCTGTGGTGATAACTGACAAAATATATGGAACCTGGGGAGAGGATGAGGGAAAGACAGGGATGAGGAGGACTCTGACTGCCTTTGCACATGCAGCCTACTGGCAGAAGTGCTCAGGCAGTGGCGTACAAATGCTGTAGACTGAAGCTATTGAATTTTTTAGCAGCACAATACACCGCAAACCATTGCTGCTGCACCAGAATACAAGCACTTAACAAGCAATCTTCAAAGCAGTAAAATAAGACGTACCCAGCTGTGTTTCAATTCGTATACCTCAACAAGAAAACTTGTACTTTTCTATGCTAATTCCACAGAGAAATCAAAGAATAAAAAGCTATCAAAAAACTCAACAAAATTCTAGAGTTGAACTTGAACGATCAAAAAATAATAATCTAGTTTTATTAATCTGTATCATGGAAACACAAGCGATTCAAAGCAGCTTTGCAACTTCTCTCCTAATTAATCTGTATTAGGTTATTGGGATGAAATCACGATCTTACTGTCAAGATCAAAATAGTCACCGTCTTCTCCACAAAACAACTATTCAAATTTTTAAAAGCAATTTGGGAGTTGTCAACATTACAAACAAATAGGTACTGCTAACATTCACATCTCCTTATATTTCACCTTTCTTTTGCAATGCCTTATAGTTTTTTTTCAGCAGTAACATACAAATTACTTTCCTTGGAATCAGACTCAAGATTCTTGTAGATTCTTAAATGAGAAAACATGTTATCGCTACTAACAGTAACGCAAACGAAACAGAACTTCTTCTACTCGTGATACTATTGAAAGGAGGAGTGTGTAATATCAGCAGCAGAAGATGGATGAGTAAAGCAGAGGTGGGAAAGGGTAGATTACTGCGCAGGCAGAGTAAATTTGCAAGCTTCACGAGGGGGCTGGGATCTGCTCCCTCCAAAAGAAAATCAACCAGGAAGCAGAAATAACACACTGCTCTTTTTACTTGTTCTGTAAAGTTCTTTTCATCAAGTTGTATGGGAAATAGAGGAAAACTTCTCTTCTTCCTTTAAGAACAGAGCATTGATGTAAAATATTTAATTACTACTGTTACAGCTTCCACCCCATTAGATTGTACTATAACTCATTTTATTTTTTAAGGTGAATATCTTGCTAATAAAAGACACTAGACTGATGGCCCCAGAACCTGATATTTGCTATTTATTCTCACAATAGGAGTAGCACTGAAAAATTCCCCAAGTGGTCCAGCTTCACTGCTACTCTGAAGAAATTGCTCCTTTATCACTGTCTATTCTGGAAAAATAATACACCTCAGCTAAAATAATGATAAAAAGTAACTTAGCACTGAGTGTGGGCAAAGGGTGTCATACCTGCCTGATATCCTGGGAACAACCAGTGGATTCACTTAATATCACAGGGTCGGTTCCCCTCAACAGAGCCTTCTCAGAGCTGGGCAGTGCTGATTGCTATTTCCCCTCTGCTCAGCCTACAAGAGGAAAAGAAATGCAGAAATAGCTGCACTTCCCCAAGGAGCAGCACTTCCCCAGCAAGCAGCCTGAAAAACAATACTTTGCCCCACAGGGACAGTAATTTGGGGTCCTGAAATAAAAAAGGATAGATAAGGTTATGCTGAAAGAGCAAGTCCTGCATCCTAAAAGACGAGGGGAAGCTTTTAACTGCTTTGGTAGCACCCAAGGCTACAGCCCTCTCCTTGCATAAAGTTCCCCGGGAAAAAGAAAGTAGCTGGGGAACAAGCAGCGGAGCCAGACAGTGAGAAAAACACTCTGACACACAGATCCCCAAAGCTCAGTTGACCCTCATTTTAAGCGTTAACAGAATATGAGAAATCATCTTTAAAAGTATACCAATATTCATTAAAATAACTAACAAAATGTTAGTTATTCACAAATAAAGGTGTTGAAATGTTAGCTAGAACAAATTATTTTGCCTACTATAAGGGAAAACAATGTTAAAACATTGCTCCAAATGTGTTGTGAACATCTAGGATTCTTTGGGAAGTGAATCTTGTGTTATCATTCCAGCACTTGGCGAAGCTGCCTCATTACCGACAGCCACAAACATTCACACACAGAGATCTCTCCTCCTGAGCTACCTGAAAATAGGCATAAATTGTCTATCACACTTTACCACCTTATGCTATGATTTCTTTCTGAAACCCACTGCTCTTCACTAGAACTAGTTATTACATTACTTGCAAATACCAGAATATAGAGCCTGATACTACTCAAAACAGACACTCCAAACCAGCAGACCTAAGATCCATTTTTTACAGTAATGTAAAATATATACATTACTGAAACTCAATTTAGTCATCTGGAATGCAGGAATAATAACATTTACTTTCCCCACAGTAAAGTGCTTATAAGCTAAATTAGCATTAACTATTATTCATCTCAATTCTAGAAAACAGTGAATCATAGCCTTAACTTCAAGCGTTTTTTTTTTTAAATGAATAAGTAATTTTATTGAGCAGGAAATAAAACTTTTGTCTTTCTTTACAATTTCTCCAACTATCATTATTTACCAGAAGCTAATTTAGCCTATTTACAGAAAAATCAAGTCCTCTTTTTTGGCTCCTCTGTGCTAGAATTAATCAGAAGCAGCATGAATCCATGTTTAATTTCAATCACAGCAGCTATTGCTTTACAAATAAATAAAACTTACAAAATTTTTATTGCTCCTAAATAGGATGCTCGCTTTTTCTTAACAAAAAGAGAATTTAGAATAATGACTTCTACAGGAACTTTTGTTTAATTATGAGAGCACTACAGAACATGTGTTTTCCCTTAATAAAATTGAAATGCACAATTCAAACTACATTTTCTTGAAAGACATCAGCAATATCTGGATCATCTAGAAGATGTCCAGACCATCAAGAATTAAAATTCCCATAAGAAAATACAATTTTGGGGGGCGGAGGGAGAAAAAGAAAAGAAATAGTTATGATTAAAAGACATTAAAAGACATCTGTCAACCCTAACTTCAACCATACAGGCAAGCACTATGAGGTGGTATGTGGAATTCCTTTTGTAGACCTGGGACTTAGTTTATTTCAGTTTAAGTTGCAAAAGCTGGTTATCAATTTTCTAGCTAGATTTACTAAGAGGATAGCAGAATTTAGCCCCATATGTTAGTCCTTGGCTAGGACATTAGTGCTATTTGTTTTCCTAGCATGGCATCCCAGCCCATTTCTGCCTTGCAAGCTCATACAACAGATTGATGGTGCCAGAGAGACACTGTGAAGTGGTGCCTGCACCACTGCCAAGGGCAAGGAAGAAACGGATGGTCAAATCCAGATGATCTTGCATTAAGAGAGGAGGAAGTGAAAAATCTGCACTGTCTACCCTGCCCCCCCTCTCGCCCCCTGCTCGCAGGAGATTGCATCTAACCTTCAGCCAGTGAAACAGAGAGAAAACTTTGCTTTAAAGCTTTAGAGTAGAGGTGCCTAAAGGCTACTGGCAGCTCGAGTTTTGCCCAACAATGGGCTGGTTTTAAATCCATACTGTCAAAATGAGAGTTAGAGGGATTTTCCCCACCTTCATAACTGGGACAAACTGCTTTTGCCTGAAGACTTTCCCAGTGCCCCCTTTCACAAAAATGTACACAGGGAAGGGCAGTTTTCTGCAGAAGCAGCTGATCTGTAAATCTGTTGGGAGAGTCTAGATTTAGCCCTCAGAAAACCTTGCAAATACTATACTAAAACTTATACAAACCATTGCACTGGAACTACAGCCAACCCTGTAGCAATGATGGGTCTAAGTCACATTTCTCATTGTAACCATACAATTTTATAAGTCATTATCAATAAGCAATGATGGCCAATATGTACTAGGTTACTCCAACATACTGAACTCTTTGAGATATTGTGAATTTCACCAAAGAAAAGCCTACATGAGCTATGATTCATTTTCCCATTCCTGACTTACATGTGCATTGCCAACAAACTTCAGAAAGGTACATGTGGAATATTTTCAAGAATGGGTCAAGGGTAAAATTCTGACAAATACATAAAATAAGCACGCTAAAAACCAAGGGAAATATTTTCATCATTTCTGTCAATTTATAGCAATACTAGTTATTTTTAGTACAGCACAAATGATTATCTCTGTACGACACGTGCATCTAGTAACACACAACAAAAAGCAGGTGAAAGAAATCAGAAAAAAAATATATATAGGAATCAGTTCAATTTGTAGATATCTATACACATAAACACAAACAACAAGCAAACTAGAGACATGTATAATATAATTCTGTCTACTACAAATTCGGCCTTTTCATAATCTGCAGCCCAACCTCTATTATAAACTTGCCATTTCAATCCAGACCTTTGACTTCCAAGAAAACGCTTTAGGAAAAAAACTGTTTATATTTAGGAAAAGCTTTAAAAGGTAAAACTATCATAGAATAATATTATCTTTATCTTACCAGACTAGTCAGAGAGTTCAAACTGAAATGGCATTTTATACTAAGCAATAATGTCTCAATTTGTAAATGGCATGCAGGGCATCTATATTACTGAAAAACGGGGATAATGATTGCAGGATTTCAAGTTCCTGATCTGACAAAGGGGATATTTTCACGAAGGTGAGACACAGGGGTTTCAAAGGCCTCCCGCACTCCACAGCTGGCACTGATAAGTAGTGTGACTTACTAAGGACTTGAACACACATAGTGCGCGTGCATGTTTTCAGCAATCGTATTTACCAAAAGATATCCCAGCAAAAGAGGATTGGAAGAAGCCCTACAGAT
This sequence comes from Numenius arquata, assembly GCF_964106895.1. NCBI lineage: Eukaryota > Metazoa > Chordata > Aves > Charadriiformes > Scolopacidae > Numenius > Numenius arquata. The sequence goes on from NC_133586.1 coordinate 29,685,710, forward strand.
GCTTCAAGTGAGGAGAAAGCATCAAGGATTTTGTATTTTCCTTCAGCCAAGAAAGGACATGATTGTGTTTAAATTTCCAGTCAAGGGAGAAAAAATTCAGTGTTTAATACAACTGTATGCCTTCACCTTTATCTCCAAGTACCCCGGTGCGTAACCATTATGATGGAGACGAGCTAAACAGTGACTGCTGAAAACTCAACTTACTGTCAAAGCCCATCTCCTGTCCGCTGATCAAATCAGTAAATTCTTCATCTGAAGATTTTCATAAGCATGTTTACTGAGCAAAGTGAAAGACTGAATTACTGCTACCTCCAAAACCCCATATCTTACCCTTGGTATTTGATGCCTGATTTGCCTCGTGAGAAATACAGAAGTCTTTTGTCTCTGAAAACAGAAAAATTTGGGGTCACAGTAAAACTGAGTAAGAAAACTTGCAAATTTTGGCTAAAAGCATCCATGCAGAAACTTACTGGTGATCCGCTGTGTTCAGTGATTTACCCATGTGTCAAACCCCTGACTTGGGAAACTGCTTTGTACAACTGCAAAAAAATATAGCCAATTCCAGAGTCATGAGCGTACTAAAGAAAAAGCAAGGTATGCAATATATGCAACCTTTATATATACTCTTTTGCCAGCTGCTTTGAGATTGTCAGAGTATACAAGTTGTAGTACGCAGCAGAAGCTGTTCACGGAGAGCATTTAAAACAAAATCTGCTAAGAGTATGTAAAACATAGCTGAAAGCTGAAAAAACCCCTAATCTACATGTTAAGAGAACTAGAATTCCTAAGCTTTGGGTCGGACCATTCTATTAGGAAAAGCTAAGATCTGTGCTCAGGATAAGGCTCCATGCTCAAAAGTTAAAAAATAGGATGGATGTTATAGAGTCAGTCCAAGGCCATGTGCTGCCCCTTCCCTGGGAAATGACTGTGTGTGCACTGGTCACAGGTACAGGCAAAGGCATCCACCACACGAACTGACAGCCCAAGGCCCAGGACACAGAGCTGTTGGCGCTTGGCAGGGGAGAATTTGTAGCACAAACCCACAACCTGCAGTTCGCTCTTTCCCTGTGTCCCTGTGTCCCTTGAAAAAGGCAGTGCCAAAATGAGCCCAGGGACTGCACAGATTGCCCCAGCAGGGTAACATCTGCCCAAGGACCTAACCCCTCAGCTGTGCTGAACATCAGCAAACGCTGTTCTACTAAAAGTAGCTACTGAGACGTCTCCTACTTCAGACTCGGGTTGAAATGCAGGTAGGGATGCAGAAAGCTTTGAAACTGGTATCCAGGAATTCCGAAACGGTGAATTCCATACTAAATATCTGTTCCTCAAATCGTGGAAACCACAGTCAAAACTGTATTATTTTCAGATGCACACAGAGTGGAAGCAAAGAAAATTCCCACTCTTTCAGTTTACCTGTCGTGTATCTAGTATCCCAGGAGTTTCAAATCAATGTTGAGCAAATCGCACTGTGTTTAAAAGCCTTTTCCTGTTCTAGCTGTTAAGTTTTCTGCTGGTAAATATGGGAGAAAAGATAAGTGATTTATGAGTGCTCACTTTAAAGTCAAACAACATATTAAAACAATACTTCATAGCACAGTGAAATAGAGTTAAGCAGACCATTTTCACAGTGATTTTTATAGAAAGAACATGCATAGATTTTTGACAGGAAAGAAATAAAAGATCTAAAGATGAAGAGAGCTGCCTATAGTAGATGTTGTTAAACCTTTATTTGTCCTAAAGCAAAAGATAAAACTCGTTCTGTCGGAGTTCTATATAAAATGTAAAAGAAGAGATGAAAATCACAGCTTTTCAACCTCCGTAATTTCCCGTGACAAATATTCTAAGATGAGATTGAGTGAAACCCTTCACCAAACTACATCCTGAAAACCAATACTATTTCCAGTCTCTCTTTTCAGATGAGAGTGGGTAGTACTGATCCAATGACAGAAAACCAATCAAGTAGCAAGATGCATCTTGCTGTTTTCTTGAATGTCTGCAAGTACACTGCTTTCAGTCCCAGTAACACACTTCTGGAGCCCCAGGTCTAATTGGCAGCACTTGCCCGTGGCTGCTTAGGCAATTGCAGTGGCCCAGGTTGTGCAAGCAAATAACGAGGCCCTGAATTGACTAAGGAGTGTCACAATGACAGAAGAAAAAATTGGCTAAGGGAGCACATCAGCAGCTGTACATGCATCCTCAGGTGGCACTCAAGGAGAATGTATATTTTATTTTGTAGCCCATTTGCTGCAAAAGAAGAGAAGTTTAAGATAGGCCTGGGCATACAATACAGCAATCCAAGCAAAGAAAAGGAAAACAACTTTTCTGTATTTCTGAGAACAAATAGCTGTCTCTACCTTCACATCATTGTTTTACTATTACCAGCTAATACAACAGCAGGCAGAAAGTGCAGCTGCGGTCCACAGAATATTTGGCATTTCTGGCCCAAGCATAATCCCTCATGTAATGAAAAACCTATTTCTATTTCTGCATCCTTGCTACTCTTCATACTGAAGAGGCTTGCGTCTGTCTCCCATTTATTGAAGCTTATTCTTCATCTAGACAGCCAGGTCTGGTTTGTATTAGAAATCAGGTTTTAAATCACTATTTTTCTATTATTTATTTTAGGATTTTCAGGAAGCCTCTGAAGGTGCAGAAAAATTCTTCTTGTGAAAAAGACCCTAAGACTCTTAATGAACCAAGCCCCAAATCCCTGACCCATGTTAAAGAACTTTGATGTTTTTAAGGTTCAAATTAAATTCTGGCTTTAAAGACAGTAACATTATTTTAAGAGTTAAAATGACATTAAAATGTCCAAAAAATGTTAAAAACTCCCCATGCAAGAGTAAGACTAATCAGATCCCTGAGTTTTCTTTAATGAGCAGGCTCCATCCATTATGGGCTCTTCCTTTCGCTTTTCTCATGTGGTTGGGGTTTGGCATTTCAGTGATTAATGGAGGCTCAAGATGTAGAAGGGGATATACACGAAGAAAGAAACAAGAGGTGAAATAAACTTTTGGCTCAATAAATCTTATGGCTCCAAATTGCATCTCCTTTCTCTTTGTGCTCTCTGCTGCCTTGTGGCCAGTTTTAAGATGATTCTCTATTTTTAGGTCCCAGTTCTGCACCACGTTCCTATAAACATCCAAAGTTCTCTCCTTGGAGAAGAATTTCCATGATATAGGCATAATAACCCATTACTGTGAGGTAAATGCGACTACGATGTTGCATTGCCTTTCCCTGGCAACTGTTAGCATGCCTGCTGTGAAATTGTTTAACTTCTGTTTCACTTTAAAGTATTTTGCATTTAGCACAGGCCAGCAGATGTCGCAAGTTCACACCTGCCCCCGTATTGCCTTGGGGTATTTGCTACGTACTCCTGACGATTTTCCAGCATCTATTAATTTTCTCAGCATATCAAGCACTGTTTCCCTCTCCTTTAAAGGCTGTTAATAACTGAACACAGAAATCTTCTAGCAACAGTACGTTCTTACAGAAGAATCTCCTTTCTTCTGCAAAATAAAACATTACCCTCACAGCTCCAATTCAGTTGAGACTGATTCCAACTGTTGGGAGCAAAATCTGAGTTTGCTGATAAACCACATGCCTTAGATCAAACTCGCTCCCCTAGAATTACACAGGCGTTTCATGGTTTCCATATTTAGGAAACAGCTGTAGCACAAAGTTCCTGATTTAAAATTTAAAGAGTTGTAACTTTGTTCTTCTGACTACCCAGAAGTATTTCAGCTACATTGCCAGACCTTTGATAGCAGCAGGTTGGCTTCGCACTTTCTGCCGGCACAATCAGGCTAAAGTTGGTTTATGAGGCCAAAGTGGGATGATGAGAACCAGCAGTTCATGCCTTGCCTCCTGCTGAAGCAGTCACGGATAGGGCCTTCAGATCGTCTCCTGGCTTCCTCACAGAACTCTTCAGCCTCTGATTACTACATTAGTTACACGCAGCCACCTGCACCTCAGAGAAAGTGGGAAGCCTCTTGCAGGAGGAATGAATAAATTGAAAGGAGAAGATGGAAATATACAAAATATAAAACGTAATTGCACAAATAGTGCAGTAGACTCAGATTTAAACAAAACAGCTGTTAACATACAGGTACAGGCAGCATCCGTGCAATAGACTAACCTCCCAAAGAGTCTTGTCTGATCCAGGTCAATTCCTGCAAGGCAAATAAAGTCCTGCAGAAACAGGGTTCCCCTTCTCATCCAGCAAATGGAAACCTATTCTGCCACATTGCCATTGGTATCTGAAAACATCTTCTGTTCTGTGGCTTTCCTCAGAAAGTATTTAGTAAGGAAAATGTTGGAAGAAATCAGCTGATCAACCAACCAGCAAATTAAAAAAGAAGCTTAAAATTAAATTAACTGCAGCACTGTTATGCATTATGTATACTACATTTTAAAAATTGAACACAACACAGGGTTATAAATCTGGACATCCCAGAAAAGAAAACAAACTAAACCCAGATGTAAGGTCTGGTAAGATCAACATAAAGAGAATGAAATTCCTTTTCCATTCAGAGACTACATTAATACAAATGCTTGTCTTTTCTAGTAATTATTTAGTAATAGCCAAGATAAAGACACTAATAGTGTCTAATAATCACACAGTGGGGCTCAGTAGTGATTCTCTCATTATCAAATCTGCTCAACATACAAGTCAGAACATGATTTTTCTAACCAACTACATTCTTCATTTTGGCATTGTAATTCAAGCTTCTGGTGTCAGAAAGAATTATGAGAAATGAACTAGGACTAGAATACCCTGAATATTAAGAAAGTATATATGCATCAGTCAAAAAAGGAGCCTCCACCTCCTACACCCCTTACTCTATTAAATAAAATAGGCTTTGCCTCACCCATACCCATCATGGTCAAATTCTGTTGTGGAAAACAAACATTCCCTCATACTCAGTGAAAGGACATCATGTCTTAGAGTTTGGCATTTCTCATTATTCAGGCAAAAATGCCTCAAATCACTAGAAATGGCAATAACTCCATGCTGTGGTACGAACTGGGGACTGACTGCCTGGGGAGCAGCTCGGTGGGAAAGGCCCTGAGGTCCCCGTGGATGGAGCACCAAACAGGAGCCAGCAACATGCCCTGGCAGCAAAGGTGGCTGGCAACATCCTTGGCTGTAGGAACAGAAGCACAGCCAGGAGATTGGGGGAGATGATTATTCCCATCTGCTCTGCACTCATAAGTCTGCTTCTAGGATAACTGCATCCAGTTTTGGGCTTCCCAATACAACAAAGACATCAATAAACCAGAGCAAGTCCAGGGGAGGCCATCAGGATGGTTGGGGGCTGGAGCACCTGCCTTGGGAGGAGGAGCTGAGGGATCTGGGTTTGTTTAGCCTGGGGATGAGGTGGCTACAGGGGCTCAGAAGCAGCCTGCCAATATCTACAGGTCATCAAGATGACAGGTATACGGTAAGAGCATGAGAGAAAAGGATATACATTGAAACAAGGCTCAACTTTGATATGGGGAAACATTTACTCTCCATGAGGACAGTCAAGCAGTGGAACAGGTTGCTCCATCTCAGCCCTTGGAGGTCTTCAAGATCAGGCTGGACTGACCAGCAGAAGATTGGACTAGAGACCTCCAGACGTCCCTTCCAGCCTGAATTATCCTATAACCTTGTAAACCTAAATCTGGAGTGCAAAATTTGTCCCAGGGATCAGCTAGGTTGTCATGGTAGATGCTATTCTCCCTGACTATAACTACAAGGCTATCATATGAAGAATTAACAAGGCACAATATAACGTGAATATGGTGTGCTACGTATTCAAACTCACTGACTCAGTAAGTCAATGACTTTATTACTGGACATATAGAATGTATAAGACAGCTGGGATTTTTTTTTATCTGAGTAGTGAAGTGACCAGTTAACTCAAAGTATGATGCAGCAAGACTACATAGAATTAAAGCCTGAATGAGCAAAAGCTGAAATGAACCCCAAACCTGTTTCTTAAACAGTGTTTTAAAATACTGAAAGGAAGTAAATTAATGACATTGTATTATATGGTGAGTAAAGGTTTCTGTCATTTCATAGTGATGTGTCATTTCTCTTCCCACTGTTCAACTTCTTTTGCTCTGTAATCTCTGTAGTCTGTTACTCTCTTATTATTTTCACAACTTGAATTTAATTCCTATTTTTGTATTTTGTCCAACTGCAAGTTCCTTGAATATTCCATGAATAGCCTCTTGTCTCTTTAGTACACTGAAGTATTTTTTATTTGTGGGTTTTTTTTTTCATGGCTTTCGTACTAGTGTTGTAAGAGCTACCTTAGCCATGCTTACAAAATCCATGTCACATCTTTCAATCTGCTGTTTCCCCATTGAGCAATAGTTATATTCCTAAAGGCAAACATACTTGTACACTTGAATAAATCCGTAAGAGGGCTAAGTGCAAAACAACACAATGAGTTAACACAGTACCACACCAACAAATAATGAATATAAACTAATCCATAAATGATCAACTGGTGATCTCAATATAAATAGCTGCTCACAGAGGAATGTTTCCCTAGGGAGAAATGAGACATTTTACACTGATATTGAACAGTGACTTTTCAAAGAGAATGACCACAGGTTTATTTGATAGGTATCTCTGACTTGGCATTATATTAGCAAAATTTAATCTTCAATATCCCTTATGCTCACCCTTCCCCTGAAAAATGGTCTCATCTCGGTATGTTGGGCTGGGTTATAAAGCATGCCTCACTAAACTATCTCAAAGGTTTCACATCATTTTTCCCTCTGACTTCCTGCAAGATTTGTTTTGCTTCTGCTTATCTATACTATCTCTTTTCCCTGACAAACTTCATACCTGTGATTCTGGGATTAAATGCTAGACTACTCAAAAAATTCATAATATTCGGTATTTGCCCTGATGAAAGTGAGAATAGGCTCTGTTCCACAGCCATTATGAAACCCAGGATATTTTCTAGTTTGTGCATGGTAGGACAACAACAGCACATGTGAAGTAGAGCGTGTGCTTCACAACTGAGCTAAGAAAAAAAAAAAAAGCACCTCTGAGGAAGCCATTCTTGCAGCTTTGAGCAGAAAATGCTGAAACCTGTTATGTATAAATAATAATTGTATTACTAAGCTACTAATTTCAAACATTATCTCTAAAATTTCCAGTTAGCTGTTGTTATACCATTATATCCCATTGCTCATTTGTCTGGTACTAACCTCTACCACCCCACGTCTTGAGCAGAGCAGCACCAGGCAGTAGCTCGAGCATCATCTAGGCAGTTGTTACTTTACCCAAGTTCACAGCAATACATTTTAACAGCTTCTGGGGAGCACTACCAGCATCTGTCAAGAATGTTTTCTCAGACCCATCCTAGATTGTGTCAGGCAAGAAACGTTTCCTCCAAAACACAAGTCCAGTAACACACAACAGAAAACATCCTCTTGGTCTCCTCTTTCTTGCCAAGGTCCCAGAGTAAGTTTATCTGACTTGGTAGCTAAGCAGAAAGGGTTTTCAATTTCCAGCGCTAAGCATGTGATAGAACTTTGTGAGTTATGGCAACATTAGTCTCACTCTCCTTTCAAGTGCTGAGGTTTTTCTGTATGAAAATCCTCAACAAAGAGAAAGAGAATTGAACAGGCGGATAAGACTGGCCCTCCATGCTGAAAGGCAGCTACTTCCATTATCTCGGAGATCTCTCCTAGGCAAAACAGCAGGTACAGTGACAGAACCAATCTGGAGATCAAGCTTTTATTTTTGACTCAGGAAAAGCAGAGGCAAACTGTACCCAAGGAATTTCACGTAACAATCCTCCTGTTCTTTGCAGCATTATGCATAACCAGCAGCTGGAGCGTTTTGTCTGTAGGAAAATTGTCTCCTTCACCTCATGAATCCCTCACGCCTTTGGACTGTGAAACAGGACACTTGCTGGGCTCAAAAGCCACATCTAAGGTTCCTGGAGCCGGGCTCTGCGATTCCCAGCACTAGTGCATAGTTCTGTTAGGGAATGGGGCCAGATGCTTTTCCCTGAAAGGCTCAAAGCCTCTTCTCAGAGGTAGCATCAGACAAACTTACTGAGCTACTACTACTCTTTTCTCTCTCAGATTGACTGCTATCAGTCAATACGAATCACCGGATGTGTGACATTTAGAATATGACAGGCATATTCTAAAATTTAATTATTGCCCCTGAACTGACACCTGTCTTTGATGCAAATTTAAGAACTGAACCTTCTGTCATCAGCTAACCTTGCAAGATGCAGAGCTCCCTCGGTTTACATTGATTTCAAGTGAATCTGACCGCAGTGACTGGCAGCCAGTGACCTCTGCCTCAGAGGTTCCAGCTTCGCATGATTTTCCCTTTTTTCAGTCTTGGTTCCCAAAATGTCTAGCATATTTGATTTCAGTGAAGTCTGGACAAGTCAGTGGTTTTCTGACTCTACAAGTGAAAAACAACAAATGCAACCTAACAAACCAAATGAAATGTAAGTTGCCATTTATCAAAAAAACTCAGAGAGGGAGAAAAAAAATCAATTTATATATGATCGCCACTTGAGCAAACTGCTTTGATGAATCCTGATCTCTGGAATCAGGGTCAAAAAGACAAGTGGACTTTCGAGTAGAGGAAATTACAAATATGAATAAAGAAGAAACTTCACACAAGCACTTACATTAGCAAATATTTGACTTATTTGTGGGAAGAAAATAATTCAAGTTGATATCAACACCTGAAGAATACAATTTTATGCAAACTCTGGTTATGTACACATATTTGATGCAGAGTAAAGATGAGACTTCTATTTCCAGGTCTAATTTTTAGAGAAACCATAAATTTTATTGCCTGACTGTCACAGAAACAAATTAATACTTCTGTGGGTACAAGACGGATAACCAAATAAATTAACTGTTTATTTGCCTATAGGTCTTTTATCCTTAAAACACCTACTATGATGCTTTCTAAAATCAAGACATTTACAAAAATACTTGTTCTGTGCACAGCTATTTTTCAAGCTCTAATTTTAAATATATAGAGGGAATAATAAAAAAAGGCATTTTCATTTCTTAGTTAACTGCCAGACCCTTTGGCAATTCAGCACTTTCTATAGCACAGAAAGCACAGAAGTGAATGTATTGTTTTAAGTTTATGCAGAAAACCAGAATTTCTCTTAGACCTCATGTGTCTTTAAGGCCAAATAACACTGAAGAATAAATGAGTAATAACATTTTCATGTGCAACACATGCTCTAAAGATGTAGTGCAAAAATGCTATTCTCGTAATTTGTCATTTTCCTTTTTTTTTCCCGTGTTTTCTCGCACATGGTAGCACTAGATAAAACAGCATCAATACTCTAAAAGTTATCAGTATGAGTCTCAAGATACTATATTGAAGTGAAGCATCTTAAACCCATTGTAGCGTTTAATTTCCACAGGAAATAACAGGTTTGGGGTTTTTTTCCCCCCAAATAAAAGTCTAAATACTTTAAATTACCACATTTTTAATGTAGTGACATGTTGATGGTCAGATGTTCTTTGACGATCAAATTTAGATTGGCAGAAACCAGAGCAGTGTAGGGGCTTACAAAAATGTGGTATTTATGTTTGGCAGCAGTTACTTTGTGAAAAACACAAGGTGACTCTTTTTCCTCTCCTTCTTTCTTCTTTTTTATATTTTTTTCCCCTCCAAGTTTGGCATGAATCTAAAGAGCTAAAAACTAATTTAACATGACAAATGCTTTCATCACTCCCTTAACCTCTGAAGTGAACACTCTGACAAAGACAATATGTGTGGTATATGCTTTCCTTTTGACACTTTATAAATTACTTTCTTGTAACTGGGTTTTACCACCAGTCCAATATCTTCAGGATGTCCTAATCTGAATGGCTGGTTCTACATTCTTCATACGTCACCCCAGGATAATAGGAATAACTCCTGGGCTTTGTGAAAGGATGTACGTCTCAGACAGGACTGCAGGACAATTTTATTTACATACTGCATGCTGGAATTCACCGAAACGTTGTGCAATGCTACTAGCTTATACTCTGCATTTTGTTTACATCTGGCTACTGAAGAATGAGGGAGAAGTGATAAACCTGGCTTTAAATAAGCAGACAACATTTTGTATACCATGTAAGGAAGAAGTTAACTGAAGCGAATTTTTCCTGTTCTCTGCTATTAAAAATAGTGTAACACCCATGGAAACATCTTAAAATGTTCTTTTTTATGGAAATTATCTGATTTTTTTTTTCCTTTAACAAAAACCCCACAAAGTTGCTTGTTTGACTTTCAACCCAATGAATCTGATGTGTGTCAAAGTCTCTGCAGAAACTCTGTAAGGGTAAAGGAATTCAGGTATAGAACAGTAAGTCTAAGACAAACAATTGTACACACACAAAACCAAGTGTATTTTGCACACACAGATGCCATATCACAGCAGACCAGTGCCACACCGACCTGCAGAAATTTTTCCCAGGCATCAGTCAGGATAAGTTTAAGAGTAAGACTTAGGAAAACTCAGGTAATGAGGAAACAGTCTATTTAAATATCCAAACTTCAATGGCATTTTATGATCTAAACTATCAATCTGCATGCATCTTAAAGAAAATAAAAATGAAGTTTCCTTCTAACAAGATATATTGTCATTATTTTGACAAATGTTTAACTTCTTAACATCTCAGTAGTATCTTTATTTAACACCAATTATGTACTGTTGCAAAAATTTCCAAAGGTTATTATGCACTATGTATTTATTTTTAAACTTTAAACACACTGTCTTTTCATTTCATTAATTGTATTTTTATTTGTGTGTTATCAGAAAGGCAATCAGAATGCCTAAATATTTTTTAAAATATTTATTCTTTTCTATCATAATACTTTTTTTGCTTGTCTCTATAAATTGCCCCTCATTAGAAATTTTTTCATGTCACCCATAATCTTTGACAGTCCTCTGAAAATCCCATGTTTACAGCATGTCTTCAATGATCTATCCATATCAATTCCTCCCATCTCTTTTATTATTGGACAATTTACTTAGAACTCCTGAAGACTGAGAACTTCAAAGTATTCTTTCAATACAATTTACCTCATATCTGCCAGCATTGCCTTTTTCATTTAGTCCTGCAATAGTCTTGATTAGCATTGATGTGATCATCTTCACAAAGCCTAGATATATTGACAAACCTAAGCAGCAGAACCATTTGCTGCAAATTTTGATGACTTTTTCCATAACTATTATTTTTAGCTGATGTAACCCTGGTGATAAAACCTCTGCTATGGTGAAGAGCAAGAAATTTTCTTCGTGTACATGTACGGCAGAAAAACAATATCAGCACCTTTAAAGCCTCTCCTGCGCTTGAAGTTCTGACAGCAAAACCCACCAGGAGATGTTAGTGCAAAATGAAGTATTCCCTTCCTCCTGCGCGTCTTGGGGGAACTTAAAATTTCTCTTCATCCCAAGACTGCCAGCTCTCCTGGTACATCAACAGCTCTCGCTTTCCCATTGTCTCAACGATTAGGACAGAATTGGGATTTCAGTTTGATTTGAACATTATTCTGGTCACCCGTTTTGAAAACAGAAAAAACATTTTTCCTCCTGACAGAGCAAGACAGAGTTATTCTGTCTTCGCTGCAGCTCAGGGGTTAGCAGGTCAGGAGCTCCAACAGAGCTGCAGAAGAGTGGGACAGCTGGTATTCTGCAATGCTGCCCTTTCCCCATGAGAGCAGATAGTTCTCCCAGGATTCAAGTTCTGCACGTGCCCAGGAGAATCACAGAATCACAGAATCTTCTTGGTTGGAAGGGACCTTTGAGATCGAGTCCAACCACAAAAAAACCCACCAAAACCCAAAAAAAAAACCCCACCACCCACAAACACCAAAACAAAAACAAAAAAAACCCCACACAAAACAAACACCCACACCCCACCCCACCCACAAATAGACACAAACCAACAATCTCGGGCACTAGAGCATGCCCTGAAGTGCCACGTCTACACGCTTCTTAAATACCTCCAGGGATGGCGACTTCACCACCTCCCTGGGCAGGCTGTTCCAGTGCCTGACCACTCTCTCAGTAAAGTCATTCTTCCTAATATCTAATCTAAACCTCCCCTGCCCCAACTTCAGACCATTTCCTCTGGTCCTGTCATTATTCCCTTGGGAGAAGAGTCCAACACCCACCTCTCTACACCCTCCTTTCAGGTAGTTGTAGAGGGCAATGAGGTCCCCCCTCAGCCTCCTCTTCTCCAAACCAAACATGCCCAGTTCCCTCAGCCTCTCCTCATATGACTTGTTCTCTAGACCCCTCACCAGCTTGGTGGCTCTCCTCTGGACATGCTCCAGAACTTCAATGTCCTTCCTGTAGTGAGGGGCCCAGAACTGAACACAGCACTCGAGGTGAGGCCTCACCAGGGCCAAGTACAGAGGCAACATCACTGCCCTACTCCTGCTGGCCACGCTATTCCTGATACAGGCCAGGATGCCGTTGGCCTTCTTGGCCACCTGGGCACGCTTCTGGCTCATGTTAAGCCGGCTGTCCACCAACACCCCCAGGTCCTTTTCTGCTGGGTAGCTTTCCAGCCACTCTTCCCCAAGCCTGTAGCGTTGCCTGGGGTTGTTGTGACCGAAATGCAGGACCCGGCACTTGGCCTTATTAAACCTCATCCCATTGAAAAGGTAACCCTCCAGGGAACTGCAGGACAAGGAAACCTTCTTAAGGCTTTTTATAATAAGGAGATGACTTAGTGCCTTAAGTGTCAAGCACCTTAAGTCATACCATTGGAGGACAGCAAGTCCCAGCAATCTGGTGGGTGGATTAGCTTATAGCTGATGGTCTTACACCTGCTCATGTGGAATGAATCTGACAAGTTTTTGCTGAGAATGAGAGAATTAAATTAATGAATGGCCTAAAGCACCTCCCTTTTACCTTTCTGTTGCACCTAAGGCAATGCAATTTCTTTTTTGTTTTCTTCCTTTTCTTTTCTCTCTTTTCCATCACTTCCTATTATGATCACAGTGGATCTATCAAATGTATTCACGGAATTAATTGCAGCTATTTTCTGGTTTTGATGGCTACTCTTCAATATACTTAATCTTTACTGTGTATGGCATGAAGCTTCTTAGGTAACTTCTCATTATTTAATCCTTAAGCCAACACTCTCTTCCTAGAATCTGCTTTCTCGTGGTCATTAGCCAACTCTATTTCACTCATCACTCTTCAGTCAGGAAAGAACTCAAAAACTTCTGTCAAAACGGATCACTTATGTCATTACTTGAAATGATAGATCATTCATCAATTATTAAGAGAAAATGCATTGCCTTGCATTCTCTCTTGTCTTAGTATATGAAAGTGTATAAAGCAATAACCATGTCACAAAGCTTTGCTTTAGATTACAGTAACCTAAATACCACGGAAAAATACATTTCATAATCCATCACTTCAAAGTTATGCACATGATTAAAATATTCAACTTGCAGTATATCATTTCCCATGTGCATAATCACTCAAACAGAGAGCTGCTGTATGATAACTGTCAGGTTCAATAAATCATTTGCTCTCCAATCTTTTTATTTATATATCAAACTAAGCTTGTTATTCTTCTGAGGCGAGAGGTACAAAAAGATGGTTCGCTCTGTAGTACTGAGTATGCTGGGATGCAGGCCTGGCCTAAAGAGACAGCAGCAATAAAGGAACCAGTCAGCTCTCTCTTACTACTCTAGATATTAATTACATATGGAAGCTCTTTAGTATGAAAAATGGGATTTCCTTAGAAAATAGTGTCTATCCTGCTGAGTGAGATTATATAGGATAAAAAAAAAAAAAATTCTCTTCAAATGAGGAGAATAGGGTGAAAATTCAGTACATCTTTATAGGTCTTTTGAGCACTATATATGAGAAGAGTTTCAGAGATGAACTAAAAACTGCGCAAAATAGGTCTGGAAAGTATTAACAGAAAATATCGACAAGCTATTGTAATTTTGTCATTTACTCAGAGAAGCTAGAGTGTTTGTGCATTATGTCAATGTTATCAACATACTGTTGAAGGCACTGTAAAAGGTACTAAACACACAGCTCATTTGTGCAGACACTCAGAAAAAACCTCCAAAACAACAGACAATGAGGGGGAATTATGAACAAATTAATTAAGAACAAAAAAATAACAGAAGCACATTAAAAAAATCTTGAAAGACCACAGAAAGAATTAGGACATGGTGTGGTCAGTATTAATATATTAATCATGGGAATAAGCACAATTATTTAGAATTTCCTTTCTATATTTTTTGCTTACAAAATGGAATTATCTAACTATTTAGATCTAATACCACCAGGAATTTAGGCACACAGACAGATACAGGCTGACTTATTGATCAAAATTATTTTGTGTTTTTTATCTAAAGACAGCATGTGATGGTAATATTTGAATTCAAATACCAGTAGCTTCTGCTACTTATATGGATTCACCACCTATCACAATTTTTTCAAAATATTTTTAAAACATGGTAGTACATCAAAAAATCCTTATATCTCCCTCTTTTTGGACCATCTGTGAGAGATGCGTATCCGACACCTGAAGTTAACACTGTACATTGAGATCTCTGGATTGATTTCTTGCTTCCACCGCTCTTGAAACAGTGATCAGGATTTGAACATTTTCTTTTTCCCCATTATTTAGTATAAAGAATAATAATTTTCTTTGCTCATTAAGAACACAAATTTGTGAAACAGACTGAGTATCCTTTTATCTGCTGAATTTCCATTTGCTGACATCGCCATGAGATTTGACAGAGAAAACACAGCCTTACCTATGAAATATGCTAGCAGGATGGCAAGCAGGACTGCAGCAGCAATTGCAGATAAAGCAGCACATTTCCAGCTACAATACTTGGAGGGTTTTTTCAGCTTGAACGCATTCCTGGAGAAAGTATTTCTAGGTAACAGTCTGGGAGGTGGAGTATAAACTGTTCCTGAGGTCAATGGGTAACCAGGGGAAGAACTACTGAAGAGTGGAGTAGTTCCAGAAGATGTCTTAAACAAGAAATGCCTGAAAAACAGAAAATGGAACATAGTTGAAAATGGCAAGTCCTGCAGTTAAGAAGGAATATCTCCTATTCCTATTCCATTCCAGCTGCTACAATGTGTTCAATTCAACTAAAAAGAAAAAGGATTTTGTATGAAGAAATAAGGAGATGAAAGTTCTCATTGTCTTTTTGCTACCAGAGCTTAATAACTGTCACTAAAATACAATGTCAGGACATGTTCTGTCAAGACATCTGCTTAATCCTTTCTGTAACTACATGCAACTTGACCAGACACCAGGTAAAACACCAGCACGCCCAATGAAGTGTCTTTGAGTATCAGCTGGGATCGCTCAAGTGATCTGCTCAAAGCATGAGCAGTCGAGTAACAAAGCTCAGATTCAGAAGCAACATCACTATCAATTCCTTATGGCCTGCGTTTGACTTGGACAAAGCAACTAATTCCACTACAAAATACCTGTAATGTATACTAGTATAACAGAACACTTTAAGAGAAAACAACCTTTTTGAGTTCACAGGTTTACATGGTTTCCCTGAAGAATCCACTACCCAACAAATATTTAAGACAAAATAATTATGAGTCTCATTAACACTCTTAGCAAAAGCTGCCAGCAACATACATTAAGAACATATTGAGCAAAACCCCACAGTCCTGTAAGAAAAGATCTTGCCAGAATTAGAATTAACCATTATGTTTTTTTAATGGTACACAGGTTTCATTTGAACAACTAAGACAATCACCAAAACCACATGACTCGGCAGGAAAAAGGGAACTTCAACTGCCCATACATTTGTCAAGAAGAAAATAAGGGACAAAATATATTACCTAACAAAATCTCAGAAAATGCTGCCAACAGATTCCAGAGAGAGGAAATGAAGAAAGCAAACTAGGAGACTTGCTTCTTTAGATTAACTTCTCACAGTTGGGAAGAACTAACTACAAGCATTTTCCCCGTAAATGATGAAAAGAGAAGCACAGAAAAAAGGCAGTGGTCTCCAGCAAGGCCACTTGTTTTGAGACAAAAGAGCTTTGAAGATGTGTTCCATACCCTGTCCCTTCACAGCTCTGAAAAACAAGAGCTCCTTGGAATCAGTGAGAACGAAAATACTCAGTGATTTCCAAAACGAGCAAAACCATAGCCTAAAAGAATTCAAGTCTTTAGATACAAAAACGTTTCACAATTTTATTCAGATCAGAATCCAGTCTGTCGCTCTCAAACCACCTGTTAGAACTTTAAAATCAATTTCAGTCCCTGTCTATTACAACGATTTGGAAGTTTGAAACTGTGTTTCCTAAGTAGGTTTCCCAACCCCTCATCATACATGCTCGTACTTCCAAGCACAGTTTACTGTACACTTATTATATAGAATAACTGAAGTGATTTTAAAAAGTATTAAAGCATTTGTTTTGAAATGAAACCCAGAGCATAATGAATTGCATAGAATTTGCATACAGGTAGAAGACAGAAAAAGGACAGCTGGTTAGGTTTCCCAGATTTATGATTAAACATTCACATTTGAAGACAGTCTCCGAAAATATGGTCTTACTTTTTAATGCAGTCATTAATAAACTCTATTAATGAACATAAAAAAATCACTTAGTTTGACACTGCCTTTTTTAATTTATTAGTTTTTTTAAAACCCCAAATGACCTTGTACATGCCTTACAACAGTGATCAAAATTTAGTTTTTTTCAGGAAATATTTCAGTCACCTAAGCCAGTGGTAGTATTCACTGTCAGAATATAGTATTTGTAAAACAAAGAAAGAAGTGGAATAAAAAGGGAATATTCTAACCAGTTACTTAATGGAAACATTTGTCATTTTTTGCAAAAGAAAGTTGCCCTTCTTTTTTCTTTATCAGTGAGGCTCATTAGATGTGAGATTTGCTTCTTTTATGCACATTGTACATGATCTATAAGAATCAAAATTACTGAGCCTGTAAAATTAAAAAACGCACCTTCCAGTTACAAGAAAGCAAGAAATAACTGAAGTCTGATTTCACAAACACTTCATTTGAAATGTTTCTTTACTTTGCAACAATTCAAATAACTGCTGGGAAAATGATGTTATCAGGCTGGTTGTGTTACGTGAGATCTACTGATACTTCTATTCCTTTTGTCTGGTTAAAGCCTGATTAACACTTGTCAGCAGAAGGAGTTTTAGTCCTTTTTGCTTGCTCTCCAGTGTTCGGAACACAATACCAGTTCCACATAGGAACTAGGGATGGAAGTGACATGGAGCATGAGGAAGGATGGGAAGAGGAGAGATCTGGTGAGACAAAGGCAAGCTCTCTTTTGGGCTAACTCTGACTCATCCCAGGATCCCCTTCTCCTCCCTACATCCTCACGGCAGGAGTCACCCTTTTGGGTTTGGATCGAAGGGTCTACAACAAACACTTCTTACACAGTTCTTTGCTTTTCCCAGCCCAAAAGCAGAATAAACTGGAAATTGCGGTCCTTGGCTCTGTCTTTATCTGAAATGTCAAGATTTTTAAACCCTGGAATTTTATGTCCCCTTTAGCTGAGAAGGCAGCTACAGTACTAACAGAAATTTTAATATAAAGCATTGTTAAAGTAAACTCAGATATATAATGAAACTCTGCTCCCATTAAAATTGAATTAATGAATATCTAGATACGTTTTAATAGAACATGTCAATCATATACTGTTTCCTGTGAGAAGAAAAAAATGGATGAAAAAAATAGTCCTACCGTGGTCCACTTTGAGATACATAAAGTATATGAAGAAAACCAAAATACATGCAAACAGGATCTCTATTATATTGTTAAAACTTATCAGAACTTGACAGAAGCAAAAAAGGCCAGTTGAAACAGATATGTGGAACAGTGTCATTCTCAAAGCAAAAAAAGAAAAAATATCATTGGATAAACTCTGAATCCTGTCACACTTGTGAATCCTACCCATGGATTTTGAAAGTTGAAAGTTTATTGTCTCCATATGAGGATTTCTGACCAAGTGGCAATCATCAGAAGGTAGCACACCATCTTAAGGTACAGGAATTCTGCCTTCAAAAAATTTAAAAAGACATTTAACTAAAGATATGTTAAATAACCACCAAGCCCTGCTGGAAAACAGGCACTGCATTCAGAAGTTGGCAGCTGGATTAGCAGGAATACCATAAGTGATAGCAAAGCTCACCAGAAAGACTGAGAACATCACAGACAAAATACTTGGACCCCCAGAGTTTTAAGTCTAGATTCAGCTACTAATGGAAATAAATTGACTTGTCTTAACTCTATCCCTAAGCCCAATGATCTATAGCTATATTTTTATGTGGGATTTGACATGCTCTGGTATAACCAATTGTCTGTGGGCCCAAGCTGCACAGAGAGAACATGAGCATTTATCAACATTAATTACAGTCTCACAGCGGTAAGACTAGGAGGTATTGTACAACGACTGCTTATGAAAAGAAATTGTCTTATTTATACCCATTCATTAATTTCAAATACATTCCATATCAGAATTAAAAAAACCTGTATGTTCTCTGTCTTACCTGTTCACCTACTGAACACTATTAAGAAAAAGACATTTTCTACCACACAATTAGCATTAATGATTTGATTTATATTGCGACAAAGTTTATATTTTGAAAACATGGGAGTAAATTTGCTAAGTCTCAGTCCAGTCCCCCTAATTTCTGTGCATCATTAAGCCATTCCTATACTAGAAAATGACAAAATATGATTGTCAGTATACAGCGATTCAGGAATTTAAGCACCCATGAAAGCTCTGGAAGGAGGTTGAACGCTGCTCACAGAAAACAGGTTAACCCTTTAGCTCGCTCTGTGCTCTCCTCTCCTGCACGGCAGCTTTTGGGGCTGTAAAATGCTCCCCTCTTTGTTTTAAGCAGCTGCTGATGCACTGGATCACAGACGGGGACCTCATCACTGGTGCCAGGAGAAAGGTGACATCTCTGAAAGTTGAGCTTGCAAGGGGACATTTGTCTGTGGTTCTGTGGACTAATGGTAAATGGAAAAAGCTATATTTTGCTTTCTTCATTAATTCAGAGCTCTCTATAGCATTTATTTTCCCACAGGTCAAAAGGATCTCTGGTGTTGAGGGAACAGTGGTCTGACAGACACTGTATTAACTTCCATATTCTTTGAGAGAACAATCTTTTTTTTCCCCCCTCCTTTCTGGCCACATTGTCATGGCAGCACACTGCAAGAATCAGTGGAGAAGAAAAAAAATTGGTTTTTGTGATGAAAAACGGTAATAGAAAGGAAGAACAAGATACTTTCTAACATAAATTGCTTCTTTCCCTCCTCATACTATCCTAAGCTTATTCTGTATGAAAAAAGAAATAGAGAGCTGTAATGCTTAAATTGTCCTTCATAGTTTTTTCTTGCAGGTTTTAAACAGTAATTAATAACTAGAAAAGCTACATAGCAAGGGAATAGTAACAGCTCTATTTAGTGGTTCTAGGACATAAAAAATATCTTTAAGCTGTGGCAAAATCACATCTGTCTACAGTTTTATTGTACATTTATTCTCAGCAGAAAAAACCAATGAAATATAGAACATAACACATTGGCTTTCAGTGAGGGGAAAAAAAAGAATCTTCTGTTGTCTTCTAAGTCCTCCAAAAAAGTAGCCAAGAGTCACTTTATGCCAGTGGAAGGCTCAAAGTGGCTGCCAAATTCAGACAGTGAAGTTTTATGGCAGTCTTCTAACTTCCATACAAAAAGAAACCAAGATTGAAGAAAACTACAATCTGCTCTTATGCCTTTTAAGCTAAAATGAACCCTGGGTGTTAGACTGGTGCAAGTTTTGATTACTTGTGTAAGGGTGTCTCAGTGCTTCCCCCTAATGAGATTTAATTGCATGTTCTTGCTCTCAGGTCCTTGCAGAGTAACACAGGATTACCAGCTGGGAGTACAGAGCTGGGGGCTCTCTGACCTGCTAACATGGCACAGAAGTTTCTACCCTTTTTAGCGTTTAGAACACGGGGACTTGGGTATTCCCCAAGTGCTCTAAAGTCAGCAATAAAGATTTAAAATGTTATCTATGTGTGCTGAAATTGTATAGTTACAAGGAATTGTCTCAATTTTATAAAATCTATAGACTAAACTCAGTGAAACAGATTTTTCAGTGGAAAGCTGTTTAAAATACACACTTACTTAAATGAACTGGTCATTTCACAAAGTTGTGCCTATGGGCACCCTCACACCTAAATGCCTGCTGCAACCTGAGGATGGCCCTCACGATAACACACCATTTCAGTGGTTTTCAGCCTGCTGCAGAGAATCAATTTGCAACTAACAGTGCATGGTGTAGGAGCTAAGGACACTCTATTAGCCACGGAAACAATAATTCAGAATGAACACATCAATACCACTGGGACACTTCTATCCACTGTAACGCAACTCTGAACCTCGCAGCAGCCGCCCGGCGTCCAGCACAGCTCTAATACCAGCTTCCCAGCTCCTGAAAGGTTCACGATTTCTTAAAGGCTGGGTTCTTCACATCCCCAGGCAAAGTCGTCTAACAAAATGCAGAGTGTTAAGCAGAGTGTCACGGATGTTGCCTGAAGACCAGACTAGCTTGTCACTGCCATCTCCACACTCCTAACAAAGACACAGTTGGACACACAGAAGCA
The DNA here is from genome assembly GCF_964106895.1 of Numenius arquata. Taxonomy (NCBI): domain Eukaryota; kingdom Metazoa; phylum Chordata; class Aves; order Charadriiformes; family Scolopacidae; genus Numenius; species Numenius arquata. Next base: position 29,706,356 of record NC_133586.1, read on the forward strand.
CAGTAATTGAAAGCTGCCTGACAGGAAGGTAGGATGTTGTACAAAAAGGCAGGTGCCAGCCTTTGAGCATCCTGATCTGTCATATTATTAAACAAAACCAAACAGGCAATGTTCACAAAGCCGTGATTGAAAACGGAGCAGGTAAAACAAGGCAAAACATCTGTACTGTACCACAGCTGCAGCATTAGCTCTGTACTGGACACCCTTTCACAGGACAACCTGCTTTTCATCTGGAAGATGCTAATTGAGATACTGTTGGATAAGCTTTTATAGCCTTCCCTCTCTAAACCCGCTGTAAGCTGCCCCTCGAGTGCTCTGGCTGCTGGTACGTCCCAAAGTCAGAGCCTTGGCTCCTCTGCCGGGAAAGCTGCTCAGTCGTGACAAACAGCTGTGAGAGGGGCTGGAGAAAGACACAGTGAAAAATACGGAGAGAGGAAGGATTGCTGAAATGGGGGTCATCAGCAGCTCAAGAATTGGAGAGGGAGAAAAAAGGCATAAAAGGCATAAAATCTGAACGGGGAAAACCCGGGAAGGCTAGTGAGGATGCACTGAGGCGAGTGGCTAGTGGTGATGGAGTGGGTGGCACAGGGCAGCTCAGCGACCCCAGGGAGCTACAGGGGCCACCCCTTACCTTCCTGACTGGTGCCTATGTGGCCAAAAGAGATCCTGGGTGCCCTGCAACTGGTGTGAGCACACTCCCCCAGCCTTTCAGCTTAAATCCCAATTAGTTTCTGTGTGACTTAGCCAGTGAGTAATTGCTTTGCCCTTTAAATTTATGCATATCTTTCTTCCACTTGTTCGTTCTCTAGGAATGCAGCAATGAAACTGCTAGTTAACGCCTAGTGAAGAGTAGCAGGAATACCTACAAACACAAAACCCCAGCTACTTTGCTTATGTACTTACATTAAACAGGAGCAGGATCAACAATGCATATATAGGAAGATTTAGGCAGCTCTGACTCAGCTCAAACTATAAGACCTTTACCTTCTTAAGTGGAAAAAGTAGTGTCCTTTCTGCTGTAAAGTTCTGAGTAGTAGGTTGTATAGTGCAGTCAAAGTGATGGAGTCCAGTAACCCTACATTTGTTATTCTGGTAATGATGATAATGACAACAGTATTTTGCATTTCAATAGGTCCGATCATTTTTAGCTTTCTACATCAGTTAATGAACATAATTTCAAAACACTTCTATTTTAAAAGGCATGCATGTAAACTCTTTACTACCTCTTGATTCAAATACTCACTTAACAAGAAAAAAAAAGTATTAACTGCAGCACTATTTCAAGTCTATAAAGAATAGAATCGAATAATAAACTCAGATCTCTAAAATAATTTTATCAGTCTACATGTAAACTTAAAAAATAGAAACCTAAATCACATCATTTGAGATCAATTTTTTTTTTTTAATAAAAAGTAACACCCTCATTGTACCTGCCTCTTCCTGTACAGTCACTCACGCTGCCTGTTCACCCTGCACAACCCAAAACTTGAAAATGCAAAGCAACAAGATCGTGCAAACATGCAATTATCTGCAATCTGTAAAAACTTCTTTGAGCTTTTGTGTATGAGTGGGAGTACATCTAGATTGATTCTCTCAACCATCATTACGTATCCTGCTTTTCCAGTGTTTTCCTTCACCCTTTTTTCTCTCCTATCACAGTCTACATTTGTTATGAAAACAATGCTACAGTAGCCTGCTAAAAACGACCTTTCTACAAAGTTTTTGGAATTCCACCAAGTACATGGCCCAAATGTGAGTGAAGTCCTTGGGGATGCTTTTGACCGTGCTTTACTCGACTCCTTAAAATGCTTTTGATTTTTAGATAGATCCAGAATCTATCTAGGCAGCTCCCATTTATTTGGAAAGCCCACACAACCTTCCTGCAACTATCACATGCAGGAGTAAGAGAATGAAGGAGTCAGCTCCTCCCCCAGCCCTCAAACTCAGAGGACTAAACTGCTGTAGCACGTGCCTGTAGCCGTATAGTTTAAGTAAGTGGTAAGAGAAAGCCACGTAAGAGAAAGCAAAATCAGAGTGAGGAGTAATTTCACTGTTCCAAGTAGTTGTTTGTTATGCTGAATATATCCTAGAAATTTGCATTAACAAAAGGAAAAGAAATTCTTTCACTTTTCCGTTCCAGAACATTTTGCATCGTGTATAAAGATATCAAAATATTGAGACACCACTGAAAATAGGCAGACAATTGTGGAGAGCGGCTGTAACTTGGAACTTCTACACATTCAGAAACTTTTGGTTTACATATTCAGTTCTGAAGTTCTGCAGCTGATCTTGACATTTGAACGTGGTACAGCATCCGAATGCACTAACAACATTTCAGATATTTATAGACTCATTAAATGGTTTAGGTTGGAAGGGACCTTAAAGATCATCTAGTTCCAACCCCCCTGCCAGGGGCAGGGACACCTCCCACCAGACCAGGTTGCTCAAAGCCCCATCCAGCCTGGCCTTGAACACCTCCAGGGATGGGGCATCCACAGCTTCTCTGGGCAACCTGTTCCAGTGTCTCACCACCCTCACAGGAAAGAATTTCTTCCTAATATCTGATCTAAATCTTTCAGTTTAAAACCATTACTTTAACATTAAAGTAAAATCTTAAAAAACCTAACACAACAAGAAAACATGCTCCCACTCTTCATGTACTTTGCTCTTGGCTTTCTGCCGTAGCCTGTGCGTAGCCACTGAGTACCACACTCATTTCTTCACTGCCTGGAAGGCTGCAGCTACAAAAATGCTGAGGGCAGATGTTTCCCTGCTATGATGCCCCATGATTTTGTAGTTCATGCACTGAACTGGTACAGACTGGGATTCAGCTCACGGTGTTATTCCATCCATTAATCTCCCATTTCTGCTCTAGCTTGCTCTCCTCAGGCTCACCCAGAGTGACTGTGTCAACCCCAGGAGAGGGCAAATGTTCTGAAGAGCAACATGGGGATTCTTTCAAGGCTAATTTTCAGATTGCTCAATCTTTGAACTAAACTTTGCTTCAATGACCCCAGATTTGGACCACTGCTCTTACGCTAAAGCCCACAAGAGCTAAAGAAAGCAATTTCATAATCGTCAGAATAGCGACCATCATCCTTTCTCCTGAAATATAAAAGAGAAATTAGTATGTTACAATCTTCCTTCAAGCCTAACAAAAGATCCTTGTTAGCAAGCTCAAAGAAATTATAGACATACATACAAAATTATGTTTAAAACTGAAAGATTTGGACTGAAAATATTTCAGACTATGAGAACTAATTACGAGACTAAGGAATAAGACTAATTCCTATTTAATTTTGTCTTCTTTTCCTCCTGAATTAAGTATTATTAATTATAATGGTACCAACTAAATTAATATCAACATAAAGTACTGGAACAGGCATTAGTACATTAGGCAATCTCAGGCAAACATCCATCCATGAAAGCCCTTCTCTTATCCTCACTTATGAGTCATTGGGTTTTTGACCGGTGCCTGCAGATGGCCCTGTGTGAGGTTCCCGTACCAGAGAGGACTCTCACGGCACAGAGAGGGATGCAAACCTTCCTTGCAAAGCCATACTTTTCTCCCTGTGCCCTCAAAGCATTTGAAGCTTTAAAGCAGAGCGCTGCCTTTCCGGCTGTCTGGAAGTAATGAGACCCACACGGGGATGTTCAAAGGTAGTATTTTCATCATTCATCCTCTTCGAAAGCAATGATTAAAGAAGCAATAAAGGAACACCTCTTAACTGGAAAACGTAGAAACCAGCACTTTGGAAAGGAGGAGGAGGAGATGGTTTGAAATAGACTGCAAGAGGACAATAAAAGTTAAAGAGCATTAAACAGCAGCTCCGAGCCTAAAGGTAAAGCAGCTAAGTACTGCAGAAACGAATCATAAAAATAGTACCATAAAAATGCTATGGCAATGCATTACTGCATCCTTAGTTAAAGATATTTCAACCTTTCCTTTACGGACTCTTATTTCAAAGAAAACAGAACAATTACGCAGCCAGCCCAGGGGCCTGTTGCAGCCATAAAGAAGCAGTAGACAGGGAAGATACAGTCCATATTTGTTTCCCTTGAACCAGGAACAAGCACACTGAAATTAAGCACACATCCCTGGAGGTGTTCAAGGCCAGGCTGGATGGGGCTTTGAGCAACCTGGTCTAGTGGGAGGTGTCCCTGCCCAGGGCAGGAGGCTTGGAACAAGAGGAGTTATAAAGTTCCCTTCCAACCTGAAACATTCTATGATTCTAAAAAAAGCCTAATTAGCAACTCTGTATTTTGCATTGCATTTTGCAATCTTGTAACTCCAGTAAAAGCAACAAGCTACTACAATACAGGTAAGCATAATTACGTAAAAAATACAGAACCGCAAAGGGTACAAAGGAACGTGGGGTATAGCTGCCTGAAAAGGGCATGTGAAAAAACGTGTAAGCAATAAAAGCCTAATTTACATCACAAAGAAAATAAAACAAATTTGATTAACACTCACCCCCCCCATCAATATTAACACAAGGGGTGGAGAAAGGATATTTTTGGGAAATGTGCTGTCTCCAAACAGTCTAAATTCAACCCAAACTGCCTAAAACAGCAAAGGAAAGAAGGGAAGGGGAAAACATTCTTCCCAGGAAAAAAATAACAACATGCAGACACTGGTCGTACTATTCAATGATTTCAGCGCTGGGTACGGTTAGATAAGGAGACGCCTGGAATCTAAATTATGATCTGAATTCTGTAGTGCTGACACGAAGCACCCCCTTCAGACAGCTCCGGTGCCGCTTTTTGTTTCATAATCCGTAATGTGACCACTTGCACATTATTTTCAGCTGAGAGCAGAGTCTACTGAAGGTAACCGAAAGGTGAAAACTACAAGTTGTGAAACTCTTTCCTGATAAAGCAGGTGCTGTCAGCGCTGGCTTTGCCTCCTGAGCACTCCACTACCAAGATTAATAAACTGACAACAAGAAAAAAAAATTAGAGAGTAGTGCACTGTGAAGAGGCAGCGTAAGAGGGGTCACTGTTTCACAACAAGCTAAAGCTATAAAGTAAAAGCCGAACAAAAAAGTTACCAAAAAGCTCTCTTTTTTGTGCGGCTACTGGTATGAATGCAGATGAAATACCAGCTTTAAAGTGAAAGAATTACAGGCAAATTCTGAAAGTCTCCAATGGTTCTGCAGGCATCAATTTCAGCAAAATTCACTGCAATCCAGAGAAAAAAATAAAAACCATCATCTTCTGAGTTAATATTCTTGTGATGAAACTTGTCATCAAGTCCTGTCAGGTGTGTAATTTCAGAAAAGAAGAAAAAAAAAATCGATCCTGAACCAACTCTGGAATAGCCTTAGAACACACCAATCCTGTCAGGATGTTTTCCAATATCTTAATGCTTGCCTATGACAAACCTATCTATGGGAAAGCTCCAATTAACTGCCGGGTATCTTGCAACCTCCAAATATAACAGTATTCACAAAGTAACCTTTTGTCATCAGCATGAATACATTCATATTCCCAGAGGGTTTATGATTAAAAAAAGAAAAGGAGAAGAACCAAAGTTAGCAATGGAATTGATAATCTCCACTGACAGGGAATTGGCACAAAATCAGACATTAGAAGCAAAACAGGCAAACGAATGCCCACTTCTGTTTCTCAGAGATGACAGTATTATGAATATCCCAAGGAATTCCCTCCATATAAAGTGTTTGGTAAATTGGGACAATCTTAAGCCATCAAAAATGACATATTTCAGGTAGTGTTGTACCCACGAACAATTTCATATGAAAACAGATAGACAAGGAACAGTAGGGGATCATTCTACACTAGAATTAAAACCATGCTATAATATTGGGCAAAGAACCATACAGCAACAACGGGCCTGGGCTGAATACAACCAACATTTCAATCTTGTAGTTCTAGCAATAAATACCAAATTCAGGATGCCAAAGATAAGTTCTAAATAGCAGCAATGCTCTCACAGAAGCAGCAGTTAAGAGCAAAGCTTCACGCTTAATTGATTTTGTTTGGCCAAAGTTAGCTCCGAACATTCAGTAAGTGAGAATCCCTTTCCTTTATTTTCTTTGGATATCTCAGGCTTCAGATAACCTGCATTTGCTTTTCAGCCCCCCCCACTTCTTCATGGCACCCATGTTAGCACTTCAGCAGAGTAGGGCAATACTACTGAAGCCCCCTGTGAGCCTTCCAAAGCGGCACTGGGGCACAGACTGGGCACAGGCTCCCTGCTCTTCTCAGTCTCGTTTGCTCCCCACGGTGCTACAACCTCTGATTAACCACTGAATATTAGCGGCCTGGGTGTTGTAAGCTTCAATCCGGCCACACCGACTCCTCCCAGGGCTCCAGAGCAGATGCAGTGTTTAATGGAGAAAAAGTCTTATGAGGAGAGGCTGAGGGAGCGGGGGGTGTTCAGCCTGGAGAAAAGGAGGCTGAGGGGAGACCTTATTGCTCTCTACAACTCCCTGAAAGGAGGGTGTAGCAAAGCAGGGGGGTCGCTCTTCTCCCAAGTCACAGGCGATGGGACAAGAGGAAATGGCCTCAAGTTGGGCCAGGGGAGGTTCAGATTGGATATTAGGAAAAATTTTTACACTGAAAGGGCTATTAAACATTGGGACGGGCTGCCCAGGGAAGTGGCTGAGCCACCATCCCTGGAGATATTTAAAAAAATGGGTTCACATAGTGCTTAGAGAGATGGTTTAGTGATGGTTTTTATCAGTTTGGTTGATGGTTGGACTAGATGATCTTAAAGGTCCCTTCCAACCTAGACAATTCTATGATTCTATGACAGGCTGGGAGGGCCCCGGCCAGGGGTGTGGGGCGGTGTGACCATACCATACCTGGCTGCTCTGGGAGGAGTCCCCCACAGCCCCACTGGATTCCCAACTCCAACATAACTTCTCAGAAGCTGTGGCAACCAAGGAGCTGAAATCATGGCAGGAGCCAGAGCTAGAAGCCGTCCGGCTCCTCCACCCATATGCTGCGTTTGCAGCTATCGGGGCTAGCAAGAGCACCTCGCTATTCCAATCACTTTTACTAGCACCACAATGGCTCATTCTGAATTCTGGGAGATCAGCTCTGCCAGCTCTGCTATTTAAAGCCCAAGTTAAATATGTTTGACATTCCATACCCCAAATGACAACAAACCAGAATATTTAGAACGGCAGCATGTCAGGCATTTATTTCTTTATTTAACTGGCAGCCCTAAATGCTGCACCTTTTCATTTATATGCAACTGTTTGCCCCACGGCCATCAAGCTGTTAAGACGTACAGAAGAGATTAAAATGAGCTTGCATGCTGGATGAAATATAAATTAAAATTATAGTACTGTCGGTCTTGAATCTGGGACTGTTTCTCAAGGTCTCCCAAAATGCATAATTTCAAATGAACCTCTGTTGTTACTTCAGGTTGGAGGCTGTCTAGGGCACAGTGATCATGAGATGATTGAGTTCTCTATCCTTGGAGAAACCAGGAGAAGGGTTACCAAAACTGCCACCTTAGACTTCCGGAGGGCAAACTTTAATCTGTTCAGAAGACTGCTAGACAAAATCCCTTGGGAGGATGCCCTTAAGGATACAGGAGTCCAGGAAGGATGGACATACTTCAAGAAAGAAGTCTTAAAGGCACAGGAGCAGGCTGTCCCCGTGTGCCGAAAAACAAGTAGGCAGGGTAGGAGGCCAGCCTGGCTAAATAGTGGTGATGGGGGATATAGTATAGGGGAGAACTTTGTAGAGTAGGGTAGATGGTTGGACTCGATAATCCCAAGGGTCTCTTCCAACCTAGATGATTCTATGATTCTATTCTATGATTCAGGAAAAGCAAATGTATAATTTTTCAGCAACACAGTCCAAATGACTTACAGTTAAGTTGTCCCTGAGCCTGTAAGTAAAATATGCTGTAGTAATACCACGGGCTGTGTACGCAGGGATGGTCCAAACAAATAAAAGGCTTTAAAATGGGACGTGTGAACAGAGAGATGTCCATCTGTCTATCTTCCAATGCAAAGCACATCAGAAGCTTGTAGATATTCTAATGTCACTAACTCCCAATGCTGTGTCAGCCAAAACCATCACTGACACGAAACGAACTAACCCTCATCTCCTAACAAGCCAAATAGTCTCCTCTGTGCGCTCCAGAGACCCGTGCAGGGACATCCCCCAGGGGTGTCCTCCACATCACCCACCTGGTCTCAAGCGGGACGTTGCTATTGAGGACCCAGCTGTCCTGGAGCTGTACGGACTCCGGGGTGGTGGCCAGGTCGTTGGGCGCCGGAGTGGGCGCGTGGATCTGGTTCCGTCTATTTGTGAGCGAGTTCCTGTTGAGGGAGTTGGCAGAGGAATGATGATGGGACAGAGAGTGGTTGTGAGGCGGAGGAAGAGGTGGCCTCAGCGTCGACTGGCTGTGATGATTTGAAGGGCCTAAAATAGAAAAGAAAAATAAATCACAAATGTGTGTTGATGATACTATTCTCCTTGACATTTCCAAGGGACCACTGCCTGGAAAAAAAGCCAAACCCCACAAACGGGAAGCTAAGCCTGCGGGCCGCTTGGACCTGTAGGCATCAAAACATGGTTAAATCACCAGTGATCATCAGAGATCAGAGATATAAAACAGTGTTTCAAGGCTGCACAGTTGGGATGTTCACAAAGACTATATTTAGATTTAAAAATACTTCTTTATGGATTCTCCTGGAGAACGGCTCCTCTGTGGAGGAGCCAGGAGAGCAGTCTAGACTGACCATTCTCTACACCCACTCAGAGGAACTTTTTCCTCGCTGTTTCTATCAGGGACTTCAAGGGAAGAATCTTAATGGATTAAAAAGAGCTTTTGTGAATATGGTCTTTAGGCTTCCATAAAATGTAATCAGAGATCTCAATCTGCTTTCACTCACTGTTATTTTACCAATCAGCTTCAAAAGAACAGTATTTGTGCCAGTGAAAGAAGATTAAACTCCGAATATGAAAAGAGAGCAACAATGCAATGATGGTATCTTTCATGTTCTTCCACGTGATCAGGATTTGGCCTGTACTTTTCAATTTAGCAACGCCACAAACACACACCAAGATCTGAAAATCATGCTACTCTCTCAGCCTCTTTCATTGAAAAATGACAGATAATGGTTTTTGAGATACAGAAGGATATACGCTTTTCTCATTCTTTGAGTACTGACATGTTTGCATTGATAATGAAAATCAATTTTTCTAATCAATTAGGCAAGTGGATTAAAATAAAAAGTGCATGAGAAGAAAATAGAATAAGCAGGTGTCATTCTAGCATAGTCACTTTTCTGAACATAAATGCAGAATGGTAAATAAGTTTAAGTGCAATTCTGTATGTTGCAATAACTTTTAATAAAAATAGCAAGAGAGACTAAAGAAAACAAACCCTGTAAGTGTATTATGAACTGCGTGCTTTAGTCATTATATCAAGTTGTAGTTTTCTAGTGAACAATAATCAGAATAAGTGATATTAGGGAAATTGTAATTATAATGATGTATGTTTGTTTTTAGAAACTGAAGCACATTCTGTACTTAATCAAACAATAAAAGAAAACATCACAAGGGGAAAACATTTGCAACGAGACTGATCTATTTTTACATGAAACAATGAAGTATAGAAACACTGCTGAACTGATCAATTAACTGTACGTTAATTAAGCCCAATATCTAAAGAAAAACAGCAAACCTGCCCAAAACCCCAACAAACTGCTCAAGGCAGGCTATTCCCAATTGAGAACCAGGCCACACAGCCAGGAACTGAAACCGGTGCATCATTTCAGGCCTCTGGGTGCCAAGGCTCTTCTCAAAACTCCTTTCATAATCAGGGGGATCTCTTAGACTCCCACATTAAGCCATCCATGAGAGAAGAAGTAACCACCTCTTTTCTTTTGTATAGGGAAACCCACATGTTTCTGCACCTCAGACCCTGGTAACTGGAGGGACGAGTGGCACGGTGACTGGTGAACATGTCCTGCCTGGTCCTGGGGGACCTGCTCCTCCCCTGGCACTCCTCCCCCAGCTGCCCGCCCCAAGGAAACACAGTGCAAACACCTGCTCCAAACAGCAGTACAACCAGGAACAGGAGGAGAACAGAGGTTTTGGAGAGAGATGGTTAATGTTCTGAAGTGTTTCTGGGAGGCTGGGGAAGCACAGGACGATGAAGAAGGGACACGCAGGTTTCCAGGGACGTGTGCAAGGCAAGCAGAAGTTGTCTTGGGACAAGAAACTTTAAGAAGGGAATGATAATAAATTCCTCGACCTTCCCATGCTGCTTTAAATCTGCACAGAAGTTCCTTTATCTTTACTGAATGCCTGCTGCCTGAATGCTCACCTTATGGCAGCGTCAAGTCCTTTAAATACAAAGTCACCTTTCATGAGCACATCCTAAATTTTTAGGGCCATCGTATGTGCTGCTCTCCTCACTACCCCTGCCTCGGCTATGCCTCACCCAAGCTTGAAAGAGACTGTTTAGCCCAGCAAACTCCACGTCTAAAACCCCCATTTGGAACTCCTAACCCATAAACATCTAATCTACACCGGGTCCTGCGCCATTCCCCAACAGCATGTGGAGTAAGAAAGACACAGCAGGAAGAAGATGTGTTTGGACAATATCCACGCACGTAGAAGCTTAAGTGGAATTACTCTCCTAGTCTGTGTTCTGGCTTTAAACAAAGCATGTTTGGATTTCAGTAAGTAGATATTTATGAGTGATAAAACACAAACGCATGCCCTTTTGTTAAAAACTACTTTAGAAGATTCATGTGCTTTATATTTTCTCAGTTTACTTTGGATGCAGCTTTTCCTTTTGGAGGATAAATATGGAAAAGTCATACCCACATAAACAAAAAAGTTTTGCTCCGAGAGACACAGTAGCGCCAGCTTATAGAGATTCTGAATCTTGCAACCTCAAAATCATAGAGGCTGTTCTTAAAAATGAGCCAACTGCACATCAATAAGAAGGAACAGAATTTCTGTAAGATTAAGGAAGGAAGAACTCAATTCAAGATACCACAAATTAATTTAATCTGTCTCAAGGCTCAGTTCCCACACAGTAAATAAAATGTACTGCACAAAATAATCTGTGCAGAAGTAACTGAACATATATTGCAGCTGCAAAACCTCAGAAATCTGGCGTAAGATGAATGTACCATTTAATATAGAATAATAAAACAAATACCAGTATCAATGCTACATAGATATTACATAGTTTATATTAAAACATATAAAAGCTTATATATATAAAAAGTACTAACTAGGGAGCATACACACACACTCATAAGTATATATGAGAGAGATAAAAGCTTAATATGCTGCTTCTTCATACATCTGTTTAAATGAATCAAAAGCAGAGGCTGAACACTATTGAACTTGCCAGGGATATAAAATTGGATTCACATCTGAACATCTGAGCACTTCTTTATGAGCATCTTTGCCTAAATTAAAACTTCAACAGCAGTACCTACAAATCTGCTGAGCTCAGAAGTTCAGAAAAGTAAATCACTTGTCCCATAATAAAAGATCAGCAGCTTAAAGGACTGGCACAACGTACCTGACGATAGGACATGCTCTGTGGGCTCCTGCCGACTGCTTTATTATTTGGACACAATAAGTGTCTTGATGGAGTACATCTGGCTTTTTACATCAGGAAAGAGATTTTACTTTTGATATAGCAGTTGCCAGTATCGATCTGGGGAAAAATACTGAGGAAATTATGCCTTTTCTCAATTATTACATGAATTGGGGGTTTCACCAGAATACACCATAAAATCTCCAATGTTTAGGATTTAAGGAGAAGTCTCTTAAAACCACAATGAAAATTAGAGAACTGGAAATCTGAAATACTGGTAGTCTCCATGTTTTGGCTTTCCTTTTTTTTTTTTTTTTACTTTTTAATGTAAATTCACAAATCAACAAACATACCTAATTCTAATAAAATTTAGTACACATTGATTGTGCTGTGCACTTCTGAAAATTCAGGGTCCAATGACCATATAATCAACATGCGATTCTTCAAGAGATCTTACTGCAGTCAATATCAGCAATGTTCATTTCAAATGTGCAAATTAGAACTGAGTGAGGATAAACTGTGTTCTAATTAACTAATCTGAGAATAAAAAGTCTAATCTACATATCTTTGAAATAATCATAAGCTATCCAATTGACTTATTTGGGCTTAATCAGAACCAAAATGCTAAAAAAGAAAATTAAATAACGTTTTGCTCTGCTCATTCTTTCATCCAGTAAAACAAAAAATCAGGCTAGTGCAAAGGTAAAATTCAGCTAAAGAATGATGCAAAATACCTCGTCTCCTTAAAAAAAAACAACAAACCAAACAAAAATCCAGCCCTGAGCATAATTTTGTCTCTGTGGTCTCAGCTTTGCCTATGCCAGTGAGAGCGAAGGCTCTGCAGCCCACAGCACATCCTCAGGGATCAGGAAAAGCCACTGGATGTCACAGCGTGGCAGGTACGACAGGGACGGCTGTGTGCTCCACAGCACACGTTTCCAAACACCACTTCTCTCAGCTATTTTTGCAGTTCAACTGTTGCCTAGAATACCAAGTGAAACTTCAGATCTGCTTTAGCATGGTCAAATTATTTTTCAAAGTTCTTCCCAGGCTTTGGTAACACACGTACTAAATCCACGCAACACAATGATCTGAGGGGGACAAGTTAATCTCCCACCTCGGAGATTAAATTCGAAGCAGAATCAGCAGCATCCCTCATCTAAGCAAAGCAATCGCTTCCCTGCATCCCTGTTCTTTGTCAATACTACCTCAAAAAGTAATGTAGATTGCATCTTAGTTGTGCTGAATTGGCCTCTGTGCCATCATTAAATGCTAAGGATAAATATATATAAACACCTCTAAGGATAAATATATATAAACACCTCTCATCAATCCTTTTCACAAAAGAACTGAAAGAAAAAAACTAAACATATATTATTTTTCTGAAATGAACAATGATGCAGCTATTTCCTTATACATCTAAACAAGTACTGAACATACAAAGACAACTAAACTGATGCATTAAAAGAAAAAATTGAGTAAACCCACAGAAAATCTTTGTTAGCCAGCATCAGAAACCCAGTCTTCAGTATTCCTAGTTCTTTATTCAAATAACTCCACTGCACTGTTTTCTCAAGGAAGCCACATCATCTGCTATCACAATGAGTAACAGGTTTTTCACAGAACCACAGGGCCACCTTCCAAGCTAAATTCATCTTCAAAGGCAGATCACATTACTCAGAGTCAGGAAGAAAAGAAAGCACCGAAACACCCAGGAGTATAATCCAGCATGACAGGGAGCTGCCGCCTCCACGGCCAGCTTTCACCCTGGGATTTGAGCTCGGTGGGGTGGAACCAGGGGTCCATCCCAGCAATATCGACTCTGTTTTATGCTATGCCCGCTCCAGTTCTTGTTCGCTTGCTTTAATTCTCTACATTATTTTGTGCAAGGCTACAGTTAAATGGAGTCTAAATGTTCTGAAAATGTTTTCAACATATGCTGTAAAGAAGCAAGTTATCTCGCTCATAACCATGGATATCATTAACTCTCTCTCTTGTTGTTGTAAACCCAAAACATTTGCCAGGTGTTCCTTCTTTTGTCCGCATGTTTTTACAGTGTTTGAGGCAAGAATAGGTTGAATGACTGGCTGTCATCCCAGACTGTACATTTCAAACTGAAAATTCAGCAAACGTGTGGTATAAAATTGTAAGTCACTTATCAGTCTCTGCCAGTGTGCTGCAGCCATCTCCTCAGCACAATATTAGAATAGAAAATTAAGCGGTGCTGTGACAGAAAAAGAAACAACAAAAGCAAACAGAAACCACCTCATTGCTTACCCACAATATACAGATAATCACAGGAAAGGGGAAAGGTGGTTTAATGGATAAAGTCTACGACTTTGTCCTAGTGTCTGTATCCTCCTCTGACTTAGCCAGCCCCTGAGTGATTCTGGCCAAATCACTTGATATCTGTAAGCGTCTTCATCCATAGCCCTAGCAGGAGCACTGAGGGTAAATTACCTCCCCGCTTACGAGGCAGCTCAGGCCAGGGAAATGCTTGGTGCCTGTAGCTCTGGGACTGCGGGGCACAAGCCCCTGGCTGGGCACGCAGGAGCAGCAGCAGTCAAACGAGCTCGGCCAGACCTGTTCTTGCTGCAGACATAGAGCCCGGTGGCTACTCCATCACCCTCCCAAAACAGAGGTGCTGAGATCCAGACAGCTGACTGCACCTAGGCAGAACCAGCCTACTTGCAGCAGGAATATTAGCTTGTTCCCAGCATTGCTGGAGCTAAAAAAATGACAGATTTGGTCTTGGAACCAGATGGGTGGCTTGGTTGCGAAAATACGGTGTGCATACTCACATAAGCAAAGACCCTTCACTAGGAGTATAACCTGAGGAATTACAGTCATATAACCAATTTTCTCAAGTAAGGGTCACCTACAGAAAGGTTAAAAACCACTGCCCTACAAAATAGTATTATCTGAGATACCATGTACTAATTATATTTGCTGAAATACATCACTTAAATATTCATTATCACACCGCATGAGGTGTGCTGGCTGCATAAAATAATGGCTAGTCAATGGCAAAACACATCGCTTTAATAATAATGCTTGCTGTGGACTCAGTGTCCTGGGATACTTTGATATAGGTATATGCATGTGTGTGTGTATATATATGTAAAGATAGGCACATTATTTCCACTTTTACATAGTATAAAAATGAGCCAGAGAAAGGTTAAAGAACAGTCTTCTTTCCAATTAAAAAGCAATTCATGCATTTCACATCTTTCCAATCTACTGTTTCATTTAGTTTTCCAATAATGAAATAAATATAAAATGTATTTCAGAGAGACTAAGCGTGTATTTATCTTCTTTAGCTTAGATATATGACTTTTGTCTGAAGAAGGCACTGATGTAAGAAGAACTAAAAAGAACAGCGTATACATATATTTCTAAGCAATAAAGTTGATTATTACCATCATCATCACCATCACGGAACATTTCAGTGCAGAATGCTAAATGTTGCTCTGTATTCCTGTTTCTTCAGAATGGGAAAGAGTTGAACCTTATCTAGAGACTTAGACAAACCCTCTCCAAAGCCGACACAATCCCATACACTGAGAATCACATCAAAGAGAAAGTGAAGACATACATTTTTCTGAACAACATACAGAAACTTCTGAACAGAACTATTTAGGCCAGCATTATAAGCCTGGTGACATTTTCCTGATGGGAGTACAGCTTGAAAACTGCTATTTCCCTGCATGGTCCAAGGGTGAGCCCGAAAATTTTCATAGTGACGTAAGAATAATTGTCCTGTAATTTCCAATTCATTGTGAGTCTGGAGTCAGGTGCAATAGAAAGTCATCCCCGAAGCTATTACAGCAGTACTTTGGATTTTACATACCCCAGCCAGCCAGCACACAAAGCTGCTCTCCAAGGGGGCAAAAGACACGCCAGTCACAGGTGCTCTAATGCACATTATCTTGATTATTTCAGAAACATCACAGAACGTATCAGACATTGCCCAAAATAATACTTTTTTTTTTTTTTTACACCTAACCTCATAAAAAATTTATACAAGAAGGTTTCTCTCAAAATAAATTAATGAAAGTAACTGTGTCAGAGAGAAGATCTAATAGGAGGCTGAGACCTCGGCAATGCCTAGGTGAGCTTTTTAATAAATCAGCCTTCCAGGTACTGCCGATCCTTTAAGAAGGAGAGGTCTATCAGCAGAGTAATGATTTTGAATCCTTCTGTTGTTCTAAGAGTCTGTAATATCAAGTTTCGCCACTGAGAGGTTTGGCAGCTGAACTGTTAATGAAACTAAATGTATTGAACATGGCTTTCAGCATCAAGTAATTTCTCTGTTTCTCAGACAGTTATCATCACTTCCCAGCAGCACTAACTTGTGTCAACTGCTGAATTTTTTTCTTATTCCACCTTAGTGCCTTGGGAAGATTCAACATATTGCATACTGCACACCAGTCTAGAATTTTTTCAGTTGAACAAAAATAAATTAGATTTCTTGTTTAAAGGAAAATAAAATGTTTTAATCTTACTACAATGCTCTTCCATGGGTTTTCAGGGTTAGAGCATTTTTTTCAGAAATATCTACAATATTACCCCTTCAGCTCAAAGAAAGCAGGAAAATAATAATTAAATACAGGTTTTCCTTTAGGTTAAACCACCCGATAATCAAATGGTGGAAATAACCACTGATACATAAGAATTGTTAACATGAAGACTTACTGACGTACACCAGTAAATACAAGGTTTCTGCAGGAGCTTCCTGGGACAATTCAATTTCACAGCTCCTGGGAAGCCAGGTATTTACTACCTGGACCATCTGTTTCCCAACATGTAAACAGGTAAAAATAATTTGTGTAAACTATACGGAAAAAGCAAGAGGAGTGCTGCATAAAGCTGTAGTGAAGAAAAGCAAACATCATGCAATATATATGTTGCAATGAACCAGACTTTTCAATAGGTTATTTCTCATTTTAAAAGCAGGCAAGATACAAATAAGTACAAGAAAGAAACAAGTATTTGTCTGCCTCCAGGGTACCACAAGCTACAATACACTACATGACTGGCATTTCTTCCATATGCAGTGGAATTTGCTTTGAATCCTTTATTGGTTGGTACGGGACAAAAAAGAAAGGCAGAAACCATTCAAATAAGAAGTCCCATCCAAGTCGCCTGATTTTCAAGGTACCAGAGAGGTTAACTTCAGCTACAATAATAACAGGTTCTGGTATTTAGGAGATGAAACCCTGGGTTAAGGAGTGGAAATACAGGGTATCACAAGGTGGGGCACGAAAGCCCTCACACAGTTTATCACTCAGCAACAAATGAGCCAACATTAAGCCAGCAGTTCTTATGAAAGTTTTTAATTGGAGTTTTCAGCGCGTGAAGGAAAAAAAAACAACCCTCAAACTAACAAAGGACCATACCCCCACAGTCACACATGATAAAACAGAAAAATCAATACAGGAGAATTTCAGCTACGAAAATGATCTTTGTCACTGGGTGCTGCAGCGAGGCTGGAACATCTCAAAACATGGCATCTGATATGACTGGCTTTCGGGGGCCCATCCCAGTCCCCATCACCCACTGCCTGGATGCCAGGTGGGTCCCTGATGAACCACTGTCCTCCTGATGAGGCACCCACTGAGTTTGTGCTGTCCCGCAATCAAATATTTAACTGCTGCTGCATTTACCATGAACACATTTACTGCAAGCTAGAAAAACAGGCTCTAGCAAAGAAGAAACGAAGCAGTCCACTGAACGCTTTGACTAGCTGGAGAAGACCAAGTGTTGTCTTATCTAAATAGTATCCTGCAGAAACTTAATCCTCATCAAGATGTTAAAACTCAGTGCAGCTCTCCATTATGTCAGCTTGAAGAGGCTCTTGGAGCAAGGCTTTTTGCTTTTTTTATATTTTTATTTTTCTATAAAATACACCTGTCTAATCACTTACAGTCAGTGAAAAAAAAAACGACCGTCACTACTCACCCCCTGGGACCGTGCTGCTCGCTTATCTGACACCCTCTGTCCAGTTTCCCCAGCCTGCCCCGACACCATAATTACAATGCAACTATAAGCTTTGGGCGCCACTTTAAATATGCACAGTTCTTACTTCTCTAGCACGGAGAAGGCAATCGAATTTACAACCTGAAGAGACTGTGTAATCATACTGGCAGACACCAAACACTGAAGTGGTCCCACATTACCAGAACAAACAGAGCGCTGGGAACTGTAATGTCTTTCGGCAAAGCTTCTTGTTCCCAGTGTCAAGGGGAGAGCGAATAGCACAGTCCTACCCCTGATCTATATGACATACATGTTTGAAAACACAGCTTCGCCCCAGGTATTAGGATCAACATCATCTTTACCTGCCCTTCTTTGTCTCAAGGCCATGATTTTATCTTTCTGAGAAGACCAGCAATGCTAAGAGACTCAAGTAACAGCAGAGATGCTCAACAAGTCCAGGCATTTCTGCAAGGACATTTTATCGACCACATTTTCCAAGGAACATTCAGAAACAGAGAAGTCAAGCTTAAGAAATTCCTAAGTCAAGAGGGTATTTTTTTTCCTAAACATCTCTAGTATTTTAAGTAAAAGTTTCATTATACTGTTACCTATAAATTAGAACCATCTATAGTTTTAGCTAGTGGGATAGTTACTAGGTGTCCCTACTTAACATGGAATGAACGAAAATCAAATTACTTTAAAAAATAAACCTTATGTATCTAAATTGTTGCTGCTAGGTAACTGTGACTCTCCATGCCAGTAACAGTTATCTTATGAATAAAAAAATAATTAAGATATCCGTTCATTTTTAGTAGTCTTCTTGCTATTGAGATATGTGAAAGATTTTCATTTACACACATTTATCAACTCAGACAACTTCACTAATGGGGAAATTTATTCTGATAAAAAAAATCAAGCTGCATCTTCAGAAGGGTATCACAGGTGGGCACATGCATATGGCACCTGGATCAGGAATAAGTATCTTTTATGAAGCACAACTCCCAAAAATTAGGGTTTCCTTTAACATAGTCACAAAGGCAGACGGATGCCCTAATAGCAAAGATGTTATTTTAAATTAGTGTTTCTGAATGAGACATTTACAAACACGAGAAGGCAGAAGAGATGTTGAACTGAACAGTAAAACATGGTATAGAAAGTGACCATAAAACCAAGTAACTTCGACTCAGGCATCGTAGACTATGGAGTTTTTATCTGTCAAAACTGCTTGTAGTCAACTTTACACACACTGAACTGATCAATGCCAACAACCACAATGTAGTAAGAATGGTAATACTTAGTGTCCTCTAAATTATCTGCTGTATGTTTTGGGGTGTTTTTTGAGGTGCTTCATAAATGAAGCCTCATAAGGTAAGGATGCGATAAGAATTTTACAGGCACATAAAGTGAAACACAGAGAGTAATGAATTAATATTGAACCGTGTGACCAAATCCTAGTCCCCTTGTTTCATCCTGGTCTTTTTCTTCTTACAACAGGCCTTCCTCATCTGGCACATAGTAGTCTGGCACATCACTTTCTCCAGTGATAAAGTAAAACGAATGAAAACTCATCCCAGTGCATGCAAACAGAAAGTAACCCGCACTGGGGGACAAGAGGTTGAAGAGCAGCCCCATGGAAAGAGATCAGGGGGTTTGGGTTGATGGCAAGTTGCATGTGAGTCAACAGCGTGCCCTGTTGGGGGCACAGCCCAAAGGGCCAGCTGTGTCCTGGGGTGAATCAAGCACAGCATCAATAGCCGGTCGAGGGGGTGACTGTCCCACTTGAGACCACACTGGTGCAGCTCCACCTCGAGCACTGTGTGCAGTTTTGGGCACCTCAATCTAAGAAGGACATCAAACTATGAGAGTGTATCCAGAGGAGGGTGACCAAGATGGTGAAAGGCCTCAAGGGGAAGACTTACAGGAATGGCTGAGGTGACTTGGCTTGTTCAGCTTGGAGAAGAGAAGGCTGAGGGGTGAGATCTCATGGCAGTCTACACCTTCCTCAAGGCGGGCAGCAGAGGGGAAGCTGTTGATCTCCTCTCTCTGGTGACCAGCAACAGGACACAGGGAAATGGAATGAAGCCACTTCATGGGAAGCT
This sequence comes from Numenius arquata, assembly GCF_964106895.1. Classification (NCBI taxonomy): domain Eukaryota; kingdom Metazoa; phylum Chordata; class Aves; order Charadriiformes; family Scolopacidae; genus Numenius; species Numenius arquata. The sequence goes on from NC_133586.1 coordinate 29,725,988, forward strand.
CAGATTGGACGGCAGGAAAAGGCTCTTCACTGAGAGGATGGTAGGTCACTGGAACAGGCTCCCCAGGACAGTGGCCATGGCACCGAGCCTGACAGAGTTCAGGGAGTGTCTAGACGAAGTTCTTAGTCATATGGTTTAGTTTTGGTAGTCCAGTACTCCTGAGAGAAGCAGGGAGTTGGGACTCAATGATCCTTCAGGTCCCTTCCAACTTGAGATATTCTTCTAAATTTAACTACTATCTCAAACAGGTTGGGTTTGTTTTTTTTTTTTAATGCAGAATATTTGAATAATGTATTTAAGTAAGAAAAAAAAAAAAGAGGCAACCTCTACACTGGATAAAGATCTAGAAATGCAGTATATTTCTGCCTGACCTTTTAGCTAGTGTTAAAAAAATAACAACAAAACAATCCAAAAAAAAAAATCCACAGCTGATCATAGATTTTCCAACTGATGCATAACACAAGTCCTACCCACTGGAGAGGATCACATTTTTAAGCTAATGTCTAATTAGTACATTTTTACAAAAATGTAAAGACCAAAAGCTATCCTCTACAGGGCATGCAAGTCAATCATCATTACAGCTTAAAGACTGTTCCATGCATATTATCTGCATCATAAAAGAGTAGTCTGGAATAAAACCCAAACTACACATCTGTGTGGGATGCTGATAGACATCTTTATATGGTTTCACTATTTCAATTTACTTGCATATTGTTTGATACAAGCTCAGGGAAATACGACAAGCTGTACCATGAACAGAGGGGAAGAGAACTCTCCGTTGCTGTACATTGCCCTTTATTAACTGGGACTCCACAAAACTCTAAATCTATGAAATGCTCAAGAAAAAATTATTAAATTATTCATCAGTGATAAGACAATTAAGAAGCAAACTAAGGAGCAAGTGGAAGCTTGGTCCTGAGGGAGAACAGCTGGTCCTCTCATTAAAAGTACGTTTTGGCAGCAAAGAACCTTCCGAACTGAAGGAACCTGCTGCTAAAGCAGCCTTGGAGTCAAATTTGGGAGCAAGTGACAAAGACAGACTGGTGTGAAGAGAAAGGTGGGTGTCTCTGGGCATGGCTGTGTGGCTGGAGCAAGCTGCATACATCTTGCTTTTGGCAAAAAGCTGCTGTGACTTTACTGCACTTTGGAGCCACAGCATTGGATGGTGGCTGCCGCAGCCACTGGGCAACTTTGTGCTGCCGTGCAAAACTACACTGAAGTAAGCTTAAAACTCAAGGAAAGCTGTTGTTTGCACTGAATAAATCCTTAGCCATGCATGGAATCAAGTGGTGAGGCCGGTGTCCAAGTCACTAAATCACCATGTGCACGGATGGGTGATTCCTTCTTTATCAAGCAGGAAAGCACGCTGCAGACCCTGAAGGGGTGTCGGGTGGGTAAACACAGGAAAGTTTCATGACCAGCTTGAGATCTTCCCAGGACCAGGTACCACGGATGTGCTGAATATGATCATTGTCCATCTGCACAGCACACAACCACGCATGGCCAGGAAGGGGTATTTCACCTTTGCAGTGGCAATGGTGGAGGTGCTATTGGAAAGATAAAGGAACTGCATGATGTTAGTGACATGGAAAGCCTTTCAGAGGTGGAAAAGAGAAGGAAAAGGATAAAGAAAGGGAAGAAAAGACAGCACTTAGTGCAATGCCTTTCATGTAGTGAAACAGCCCATGCAAGCACAGCACCATCCTGCTCTAACAGACACGCTCATAGTGCCAGAGCTCCGAGGGCATCTGAAAAACTCCTCTTTAAATCCCATTGCTCCATTCCTTCTCATCCCTCTCTTTCTGCTACAGATTAGCTTTAGCCTGTGGGTTTTTTTTCATACTTTCCTTTTGTAGTTTTTATTTCTTTTCCTGTCCTGCCATCTTTGCAATAGTTCAGCAGATTTACCCCTCGGCTCATCATCTCTTACAATCTATCCTTCAAGATAATCCCTCTTAAGATCCTAGTGAAAAAAAACCTAACAACAAATCATCTCTCACTCACAGCATCGCAAAGGACGTATTATAATTCATATAATTCCATTGCTGAAAAACGTAGTTGGTGACAAGCATGATTTGTGTTCTTTAAAGACAGTATCCTTAGACATGTCTACAGCAAAAAAAAAAAACTTTCTGTAGCATCCACTGAAATACGAAATTCCCACTTACTGGCACACCTTGTTCTATACATTTGTCCTAAAGTTTGACAAACTTTTTCAAATAACAAAGGTCCATACTTTTTAGATGACGTAAAAATGCAAAATCGGATGCTTCATCTTAATTTCATACAATCTTATTTCCTAGTTAGAAGAAACATTAAGAATTTTCCTCCCTCAGTGCCATCCTCTTGTCTCCCATATTTCCCCGTGTGTGTAGAGTATCTTTACAGCTGAAAGTACAAAGACACAACAGTTTTTTTCCTAAGCAAATAGTTCTGCTTAAAATTGTTACTCCAATTCTTGCGTAAGATTCAAACATCTTGCATAACTGGCAGGAATCCTTACTTCTCTACATAGCACCAAATTAGTCTCAGCCTGTTTCAAAACCTGTTTCATGATATGAAATATAACAATTTGCACTCCAATCTTTCTGCAACTATTTGTTCACTCGGGTCAGCTGGCAAAATAAACATTTTAGCCTTTCCTACTGCTCCAGATATGTCATACCAAAGCAGGTTTTGCATAAAAAGAAACGGCATGCTACTATCTTTGTAACGTTTTTAGGGCCTTAGTTATAAATACTTCAGTGATGCTCTAGACAGGAACTCAAGCGATGCAGATAGCAGCTCTTCACATGAACAGCAGGGAGAGTTGCAGATTCAGTTTGAATCAGTCCTACACTAATTTACTCTAAATGATCAAAGAAAAAGGAAGCATAGACAAAGTTGAATTTCTAAAATGATGGAATTTATACATATCAGGTTTACAATTCACTAGGTACACATGGTTATCTCAGCACATACAGGTGCTGGGTATTCAGGAATACGCAGGACAACACCCTGCTGTACAGAAATGATCCCCAATATACAACCATGATCCCTACCTGCTCAGGAATGGATGGGAGCATGGGAAGCAAATGGAGAAGGGCTCTTTATCAGGGAGTGGAGTGACAGGATAAGGGGTAATGATTTTAAACTGAAAGAGGGGAGATTTAGATTAGATATTAGGAAGAAATTCCTTACTGTGAGGGTGATGAGGCACTGAAACAGGTTGCCCAGAGAAGCTGTGGCTGCCCCATCCCTGGAGGTGTTCAAGACCAGGCTGGATGGGGCTTTGAGCAACCTGGTCTGGTGGGAGGTGTCCCTGCTCATAGCAGGGGGGTTGGAGCTCAATGATCTTTAAGGTCCCTTCCAACCAAACCCATTCTATGATTCTATGAGGAATGCTGCTGGCCCTGAGCCTGGTGCCCAGCAGAGCCGCTGTGCCAAGCAGCAGGGCTGGGGTTGCCGGGGCAGGCATATCTCCTGGGTTTGGCCAGTGCCAGCCCCAGTGGCCCAGAGCCACAGAGGCAAGAGGGGAGGCCAGAGGAGTTAGCAGGGACATTGCTGGGAGAAGGAGGAGAGGAATGGGGTGGTAAAGGCCTCCCTGAGGCACTGAGTGCTGCACCTTTCCCAGGGTGCTGCCAGGAGCTGGGGAACCAGAAGAACAGAGCAGGCACCCTGGAAAAGGAGGGAAAGAAAAAGGCTCAGAGTTCCTCCAAGACAGTCTGCATTTCTCTTCAGGCAAGATTCAGGGTAAATTAAAAGTAAGACAAACAACCAGGAGAGCTGTCAAGGTCAGGACAGGGGAATTCTGCCGGTAGGAGGAATCCGGTATTGGGCAGGGTAAATAACTGCAGCCTTTAGACACATCTATACAGCTGTATCATATACACCTACATCACACACTGTTGACACACCTATACCTGTAATTACTTAGAAATACACAGCCCTGTTTTATTGATTAGTGCTACACACGTGCAGCAGCTTTTGTAACATACACCTTTTCCCTTAGTCCTGGTAATAATACCTTGCTTCCCAATTCAGAGAAGTTACTGGGAAGTCCTCTGACATACATCTCTTAAACCTCAGTACTATTTCAGAGGGTTTAAAAAATAGGGAGCCAATAGCTACATAGCTGTAGAACAGTAAATTAAAAAAGATACTTTCATGGACACATCTTTATTCTTTCAACACTACAGCTTTTGCAAAACTAACTTATTTTTCTTTCCCAAGAAGGAGCAGTTTCTTCCAAAAATGTTTCTGCTAAGAAAAAAAAAAACAAGCCCATGATTTTTAAGCCATGTTAAAGAAATTATTTTAATCCAGCCACTTAGACATACCATTTGAAGGGTCAACCTCACCCAGGGCAAAGACCGATAAAAGAATTATTTTAACCCCAACACTACAAAGTGCATCCTAGGAGTCAATCCTATTCAAGGCAAGCAATGACAAGACAAAATTGATATATAATTGATATATTCTATACTCTTCAAAAAATAGATTGTTACTTCCTAAGCTAACATAAACAGATCTGTCTCTTCTTTACGCATTAACAATTAATATGGATCCTGCTTATAGACATCTGTAATGCTTTGGGCTGTATTTATGGTGTGATAACTGTGTCATTTTGAGACAGTGCACCAGGATGATAGAAAGACATAGCTGAACTGTTCACTCATGATCCTATCTAAGGGACAACACTGTTATCTTGTTACAAAATACTGCCCCAAGCAATGAAAAGTTTCATAAATCTTTTTCTACCAGAGTTGTCAGCTTCTATTTTTGCCTGTAGCTGAATGTGATTATAATCTGTTTTCACCATACAAGAAAACAAAGTGATCTAGAATATGATGACTGGGGAACATTTTGGAGCCCTCCTGAGCTGCAGGATATTTCCAGCTGCTCGCGTGGCTGATAACGGACTTAATAGAGCTAATGATTTCTAATACCACTAACACAAGGCTATTTTCACAGTGGGTAAATAATGACTCTTTTGTTTTGGAAATAGTTAAGGAGTCATGTAGATGTTTGATAAGTACATGATACAGTACAAATGCAGCAATATTTGGGTAACTAATGGTAGATTACAACATAGCTAGAAGATAATATACTCTTTTGTTTCCTTTTAAGAACCTAAAAGTTTATAACCCTGTTAACACCACTGTGACAGCGAGGAGATTTCACTGTCAACAATTACAAGGAATGTTTTAATCTAAGTATAAAAATGCATCCATTTGTTTCAGTGCACTGCATCTTCGTTTTTATGTTGGTGATTAATATTACGAATCTTCACTAGAAATAAAATAAAAACTAATTGGATAGTAAAAGAAATTTTCTTGAGGGTTGAATGCATAAACTGCATTGATGGGGCAAACTATGAATACCATATATGCCTACAGTATTTTACTGGATCACGACTGCATGTTTGTGATGAGGATTAACAACATTTACTTAGTTTCCTCGTTTCCCAGCGTGTAATCTCTGTTCCCCATTCAAAGGCATGTGTTCCCACCAGGGAGAACTCCACTCTGCAGGCTAGAACATTCCTTCCAGTTTTTTGTTTGTATGACATTATATCTTAAAAATTCCCTGTGGTAAAAATGTATTTCTCCTTCCCTCTCCTCCTCCCTTCCAGAAGTTACATACCTATCTATATATGTTGCACATATATATTTTTCCTTAAAGACATTATTTCACATTAAGTTCATGGTAACGGTAAGGGCTGTTTGGGACTCCTACCCTAACTCACTGCAGTTCTCTGCACACCCAGCCTTTCATGCCCCCTCTCTTGCCCCTAATGTTTTCCCTCCAGCGTCCCCTGCCCCACGCTCCCTTCTCTGCTTGGAGCACCCAGCCCTGCTGGGGCCCTGCCCTGTCACAGGGAAACCCACCAGGGCAGCAGGCAGAACCTGCCCCATCTCCCACCAGAAATGAGGCCCCCAGTCCCACGGTGGGGCTGAGACATGGGCTTCTCCTGAGTGGGGCGGGATTCCCTAAAAGGGACTGTGTTTCAGAGTGCTCAGTGTTCTTCTGTCACCCAAAATGAGTGATGTCAAGCTGCCTACAATCCAAACTTCACAACAAGCAGAAAGAAGATTAATTATAATTCCGATGAAGGGAACAAAGTAGGTTTAAATAAAATAATTCAAGCTAGACAGAGCTCCTAAAGTCAAAATGAAAGAAATAAAAGAACTTAGGGCACAAGCAGAGGATAATAAATGGTATAATGCATCAAAGCAATATCTATCCATTATAAACTTTATAGATTTTAGGAAAACATATGATAACCCCCATCGTGATTCATTTTCACGTAACTTGAAATATTACAGGAAGCAAGCAAAAATAATTAAGTTTACCAAACTGTATTTCAAGGTACGGCTTCTACGGTTAAACGAAATGCAAACTTAAGCAAAGAGTCTAATACAGCTGCCGGTGTCAAACTGAGAATGCAATCTCTTCTCTTGTTTGTCGCTGCTATTGTTTCATTATGAGAAGAAATTGCAGACTGGAACAACAGAAATATTTCATGGTCTAAGAGTTAATAGCAGATTTTGCTTGTGCTGGTGATAGAGCAGTTCTAAATGACAGGTCAAACATGCAAGGAACACCACAAGATTGTTCCACATCACAAATAAATCAGGTTAAATATTATGAAAAATGAATCTAGCAGGAACTCCAGGTTCCAAATCAGGTTTTGTATCAGAAGCCAAGAAATACAGGGTTCGTAAATTCATACGCTTGACAGACGTGAGCAAGCCAATGGATATAATCATAAGGAAACAATACCTTGATCAAGTAATGCGACAGCTGCATTCACTAACTTTAATGACTTACTCAAATGTTACTTCTCCCTTAACATACAGATATGGAAACAGGAAAGCCACTAGATACAGTTATTTATGCAATCTGAATGCTAATGCTTTCAGAAAATATTAGGTTTTACATTAACTCAATTTCTAAATATAAATATTCAGAATTGAACACTTTTTTTTTTTTTTAATAGGACTCACTGCAAGACAGAACTTCAAGACACAGTAAAGACTAAGCTACAGCACACAACACAGTGGGGTACCACTGACAACCTGAGAAGCATGTCAAAGGGCCTACCCATCCTTAACACTGAGAATATTGAGCAAGTTTGAGAACAAGATGGCTAAGCTGCCAAAAGAATGAGAATTAAGGATTGCATAATTGAAATCAACTATAATATCATAGGGCAGAGATATATTACATGCATTAGCATATAAAAAATGAAAATGTGGGAAACTTGGAGATCAAGGAGCTCTTCTTCTGTACCAATACGGGAGTTGTAATGCCAACTAAAAATAGATTTAAACAGGCAGATCAGGATTTATGATAGGAATAGACTGTTGTTAAAGAAAAAAGTAATAATCAGTGAATTAAATATTTTCATTATTTGGAAAATGTTTATGGAAAAAAGTCTAGTAGAGAATACTTAACAAAGGCGGTCTTGAAAATGGAGAAGATATATAGGTAAAAATCTTGCTAAGTCTGAAACTTATATTTTGTTAAAAATAATTAAAATATAATATACTATGCAGTCTTTCAAAAGGAAGTAAAGCTATGTGACAGGTGATGGGACAGGAGACGTAACTAGTGTTGAGAAATGCAAGAGCATTTGAAATTCTTTCATTGACTTCATTGACTCTAAACTAACTAAATGTCCAAGAAGAAAAAGTTATGGAGGGATGAATTTCTGTAAACAGACCAATGAAATTAACTGCAATCCAGTAGATAGTCCAGGATAACATTCTAAATGCATAACAATGGAAGAAAATAAAAATGCAGCTTATCTGCTAAGCTCTGACATCAGGTGATTGCATGCTTCATCCTTATTACCAAAGTGAAAGACAATCATGGGCTGACTTACGACGTACCCTGCGCTAACATGCACGAATATGCCAAGCTGGGAAATGCCGCATCATTCACTCGCCCTGCGTGGAAGGTGTTAGGTGTTACCCTACATTCATCCTGCCTCATCCATGCTTAGTGTTGTGAAAAAGGCAAAAAGATTAAAAACATCTACTTACCACAACTGTTCTCTGTACACCGAGATCAGCATTTAGAACAGGAACCTCACAGCATCCTCCGCTGCAGACAGAGCTGAGCCACAGTCCCCGAGAGCAGAGGAAACCCAGAACGACCGAGGACCTTAACGCCTGCCCCTGGCTGGCACCCAGGCTGCTGGTATCTAGGGTCATGGTGCCAAAATCTCCCAAAGCTCTCTGCATTTCCATCTGTGTATTAGTGAACACAAGCCCACCACTTCTTTATCGACTATGCCCCTGAAAAGTTTATTCTCTCTATCAGTATAATGCAGACGCAGGTAAGAAATCTTAAATGATTCTGTTAGAGAACGAAGAATTGGAAAAACTACAAGGTGTGCAGACATAGATTTTTGATGCTCAAGTCTCAGCTGAGTGAAGCCAGTATTTAAAAATCAGTCAGTAATCTCTTCCAGTGAATCCTTATAGTAATGTTTTAGTGAGCCGTGTGTGTATCTATGGTGGCGACAAACACTTGATGAACTGCTATGTTGTGGACTAATAAAGGAAAGAAACTTCCCCAAAGGCTCAGGTACCCAAAAGGTGGCTTGTGATTTGCAGCATCAACAGAGCAAAATAAAAACAAAGGCACTGCTTAGGCACAGCCCAAGTACTTACATTACTGTCATATATGATACACAATAATACATTATCTTCAGTTTTATAACACTTTGTAATTTTTCAGTAAAAGAGGCAATACCCTTCTGCTCTCATTTTCTGGTAATTCTCAAGATTCGTACTAGCCAGTCCAGATGCAAGCATAACACATTTGTTCTTCAGATATTATTAGTTTACACATTTGATTTTCTAACTCCAAGCAATTAGAAGCCCAGCGCAACTGCAAACAAAGCTGCTGGTCAAGGAGATGTTGCAGACTGAAAACAGAATAAGGCTTCTTTAGACCACAAATTAAAGAGCTACAATGCTACAGGCGTTGTTTATTCACGTTTGATACAACTGTAAGAGACAGGCACGCTGTCCGCCTCAGTTTTTATGGCGGATGTGGAAAAAAAAATATCTCAAAATTCATAAAAGCTAGAAATAGCTCATCGTTCATTTGTGGTCCCTGAATTATCTATCTGGCACCATCGCTGTCAGGCTTGTGCAGACATACTGCTGGGCTGCTTTCAATCCCATCCCACAGAACAGGAGAACTCTGAAAAGGGAAAAACTATTTCGTTTTTATTTTTCTTTCTAAACACCATGTACTCTCCAAAACTGTATTTATTTTCTTGAAGTAAAAAACAATCTTCGTTACGTGAGAGAAGAAAAAAGTAAGGGAAGGAAATATAAGTGGGAAATGCTGTCACTGACAAGGACACTGCTGGAGGTAATGCATAAAATGGGTTCACTCGCTTTGAAGTTAGAGCTTCCAGAGTTGAATGAGGCAGGTGAATACTATCTTTGTTTGTCTTATATATATATGTAGATACATATATATTTCTGCTATTACCAAGTAACTCAATAAAGCGTTTAAATGCACATTGCACTTCCATCTGCCATTTCTCCTATTTCTATATCGAATTTTGACACAGAGGTTTTCTCTCCTGAGCATATCCATCAGTATCATTCCCTACCCAACTGGTGATTATCCTCTACAAATCAGTCAGTATTCACCCCAGGATGTACATGAATGCAAACAACCTTTTCCTCCCAGACCGTGCTCTTCCACAGGGTGCAGCACATTTTCCTCCCAAGAGGCCATTGTGCACCACCATCACAGTTCGTGACAAATGGTGAGCCGACGGTGCACGCAATTCACCCCCAGCAGAACGGCAGCGTCACTGAGGCACGTGAAGGCTGGGCAGTGGGTCTATAGACGGGAGAAAAGGAGCGGGCAGGTGCCCTGGCTACCTCGCTTCTACATCCCTGTCACCTCTGATTAATTTATTAAGTTCCCATTATCAGCCTTCACACCTAAATTGATCTATCGAGTATTGCAGAACCCTTTTCCCACGCCTGCTCTCTGCCAGGCTATGCTGATTGCTCTCATTATTCCTTCTTCCCAACAGAGAGATACTCATTACTCAGTACGTAAATCTGACTCGTTTCCACCCTTTGCTTATAGCTCCAAATGTGTCACTCCACGCAGATTATACTAGCATTTCTTACCTACTACATTATTTCACATCACAGCTTTTAACTGAACAGATTTAGGGAAGGAATCAAACACAAACTGTTAAAATGATTATTAAAAAGCAAAAAATCCACAGGAAGCAAAAGAGCTTCCTGAGGCCTCTGAAATTCAAACATCTCTTGTTTAATTCTCATTTATACCTCAAAGTTTTCCAGCTAGTTATTTTAGAAAATTAAAACAAAAAATATTGTTTGCAACCATACCTGTAAAGCAAAGTACCACAGAAAGCTCTACAGCACTCGGGACTTTACTCGGCTCCCTGCTAAGAATAAGCAATAACGTCTTTAAACCATCATTTGCTTCCATTCTGTGACTTCCTTTCTATTGCCACAGCATTCCTCTATGTAAATCGGATTTATTTATTCATAGGCACTGGCATACCATTACTTTTGTCAAAACTGGTCTCGCACATACTGTTGTCTCTGCGTTCTTATAAACGAACTGGAAAAGCAATTAAGATTCCCCAGCATTTCGGGGAGGGGAGGGGCAGCCACCGCACTGTTGCTAACACAATCTCCGTAGGCGTACGCTAGTGCGAAATGACTGCATCTCTGTGTAGAGGGAGATAAGAGAAGTGACATAGATTAAAACAAATTGTTGATCCATACCAGAGAGAAGCTCGGCAAACAATAGCAGTAAAAGCATAAATGTCAATTTGGGATGATAAAGGATACAATCTAAATGTAATATGAGAGGCCTCCAGACAAAAGGAAGAAATAGAAATTACACATTACTGAAGTACCAGACGCAATAAACAAACAAATATGTAAACACACACATGAATATGCATCCGGAAAAATTCAGATCACAGGGTTGATTGCTCAAGAAACTAGATTTCAAACTAAAATACTGAACGACTTCAAAAAAGTTTGACTGCTAGCTTTGAAGGAAAAATCTTATTTACACTCTTGGTAATTTTGTTATAATTTTGAATAATCCACAAGTATCTCAACATGCCTTCCCCTACACCCTGCATTTGCACACTGATGGCACAACTGTCCACAAGACACTGAAACCAAAGCCAGGAGATTCTTTCTTACAAGAAACTGGCTTTTTATCTGCTGAAAAGAGCTGTCAAAAGGTTTCTCTAATTGCTTTCAGAATTTCCTATTCTCTTCCCCTTAATGTTTTCTAGTACCCTGCAGCAGTTTGCCCAATGAATTAAGGTTTCAAAGTTCATTTAAATAATCCTATGCCTATTCTAGCCTTGGCAAAAAAAAAAAAAAAAGTAATTTCATCCAACCTATGACCTAACAACTAGTCACAGAGATCTGTTAAAAGACCTATCCAAAATTCACTCACAGCCCCCCTTGGGAGTAATATTGCTACATTCTACCTGGGCCACTGGATGACCCAAAACTTTATTTTGTTATGAGAACCTAAGACATCTAAGAAGGTTTAATTTAACTTAATACAAAAGAGTTCACAAATGCAAATATAATTATCAAAAGCTACACATTAGTAATCAGTTTCGAAAGCACAGCAGTGCAACAAAAATTTCCGCAGTGCCACCCAACTGGGAGATATCCCATTTATGATTCTGACCTATATTTGGGGCTGTCTGCAGACACACATCAACCTGTCAAGATCAATTTTTTGATGTCAACAAAAATCAAGACAAAACCAAATTAACCAAAAAAAGGTGCACATGCAGACATACACAGCTACACACAAACACGTTCAGTCAGTGTAATTACACAATAGCGGTAACAGAATTGCCGCTATAGCGAGTTGTGCATTTAAATAATCATATATTGCAGGTGCCTGGAGGTAGTCCCATGCTACAGCCCCCAACATCAAATGGTAACAGTGACTGTATTCACTGCTCAACCCTCTCCTCAGTTTAACATTTCAACCTCTTGCCTTCAAACACGCAGAGACGAGGGAAGGTGGGAAAGAGTGAAAACTTAGAGGCAGATGTTGAATTTCTCCATGTCTGAAATGCAACTCCTATTTGAAATACAGTCTCTAAATACTGGGTGAAAAATTTTAGAATAATGTAAAATGGCATCACTGTTGTTGCACTTGAGTCCTTCAGAACGCTCTCTAAAACTAGTGGAAGTTACTGTTTCAAATTAAGAATTTGCTGTGTTAATGATATATTATGAAAGACATAATATTGTTCTTTCAAATGTTCTTTTTAGAAATGTGAGCATCTGCTGAATCTGCCTTATAACTTAAGGTTTCCATTCACGACTATTCCATATTCTAGTAACAAACTTCCTTTTTGTTTACAACCAAATGGCACTGATATTTTGTATTTTCAGTATTTTAATTTTTGCTTGTATCCTAGGGATATATTAAAAGGAAATCTGACTATGCAATACAGCTGTTTCAAACGCTGCATCCATTCATTGTTATTCCAAACAAAAATGTATATTTATTTTGTAAACATTCTATTATTTTCTAGTGATTTTTTAATTTGTCTTATTCTTAAAGATGTAAATAAAGATTAATTTAAATGTAGCTGCTTCTACACTGTTTTTCTAAAGATTAATAAAATCAATTAAAAAAATGAAAGAATAAATACATAAATTTAGATGTCCACAACATATCTGGCTATTTTCCATCTGTACATACATCCCATGCACTACAAACACCACCGATTATTAATCTTGTCCTCTGTTGCCTACTCAAATATTCTGGTTTTCTTCCTCAGAACACCCCCAAACTACCTGGTCATCATTCCTCAAAAAACGTATTGGCCTAATCTTGTTTTGGAAGATGTCAGGCAAAAGACTTACACTTTTTCTGGCAGGCAGGCAGCAGGAACAGTTTGGTTTGCCCGTATCACAGAAAACCGAGGAAGTTTCTGTTTGAACAGTTAGAATACCCTGTGCACTGGGGCAAAGATAAGGCATGGGGAAGTATCTTCTGTATCAGGGAAATGCTTCTTGCCATCCCTGGGTCCGTGTAACAACAGCTTTATTTCGCTTTGAAAATTTCACATTTTCAAAGACTTTGTCTGCAGTCGGTTGCCTGCCAGGATCAAAGAAGGGCTTTCCTCTCTCCCCCGGAACCGGGACTCCAGGCTACTGCACACCACACATGACAAGCAATACAACAATACCATACTAATGTCACATATTTCAATGTACGTGAGAAAAAATACTTACAAAATTATTAGGAACTTGTAGCAGCCTCAGACCCTCCTCTGCACTGTCCTGACTTACAATGTCTCTGCTCACACGGACCGGTGATGAAATGGCCAGCAAAGCTCCGCGGCAACAGTGACAGCATAACATAGAATCATAGAATGGGTTGAGTTGGAAGGGACGTTAAAGACCATCTAGCTCCACTCCCCCTGCCATGGGCAGGGACACCTCCTACCAGAACAGGTTGCTCAAAGCCCCATCCAGCCTGGCCTTGAACCCCTCCAGGGATGGGGCAGCCACAGCTTCTCTGGGCAACCCGGGCCAGTGTCTCACCACCCTCACAGGAAAGAGTTTCTTCCTGAGATCTCATCTAAACCTACCCTCTTCCAGTCTAAAGCCATTAGTCCCTCTTCTATCACCACATGCCCTTGCAAAAGACTAGCAGTTGCTAACCTTCTGCTATCACCTGGCTCAAAGACCAGCATTCCTTTTTCTCCAGCCATCAATGGTAGCAGATAGGGGCACCTGAATGTGTGGAATCCACAGAGTCTGAGGGTCTTGGACAGGGTGATGTTGGGGTAGAGATATGCCCATCTCCCAGACTGGTGACATTAGTGCTCCTCTTTCTATCTTACACTGCGCTCTCCACCATGGTGAGAAGTCCATATTCAAGTCCTGCTACACCTCCACTTACAGAAGAGATCAGGAGGACCGGGGGTTATGAAGAGGACAGTAAGAGTTAGAGAAGAGGGTCTCCATTCACAATGAGCCCTTGTCCAAGAAGTCTAATGGTACCATAGGACTTGGTGGTGATGCAAAACTTTTCCTGATGTCAGTGCACTAGAAGACACTGCTGCACCCTGTGCACTCTCCAAAGCATTTCATGCTGGGCAGAGACAAACGATCCTACTGTGGGATGCTACACAGAGAGGAGAACCAGACCTGCAGAAGAAGCCACCAAGGGATGCCAGGCTGCAGGGACAGGACTGTGAAACTACCCTGAACTGAGGCTAGGACTTGTCTCTTACTGGTTAGTCAGAGAACAGGAAGCCTGGGACTGAGGGCTAGAAAAGACTGAGGTGGGACGAGGAGTTGGGAAATGGAAAGCTGTTAGTCAGGGTGATGGAGGCAATGAGAGAACAACACACCAAGGTGCTGGGAGAAAAGACAGAAAGACAGACCTACCAAAGACAGTGGAGAAAGAGAGAAACGCTTGAAGATCCCAGTAAAGGAAAGAGCGACTGAAAACTATTGAGAATGAAGAAAAAAATCAAAGCAACAACAACAAAAAAAACCCACCTGCAGACAGAGCCAGACAAAGAGAAGAGTGGAAGTCAGTTCATAAGGAACAACAGAAGCTGAGCAAGGAAAATGGGAAGTAGGACTGCATAGACAAGCAGACTGTGCACTAAATAAATAGGAACTCTGTAGAAAGTCCACCATAGACTGGTGAGAAGAGAGCCCTGCTCTCCTGGGGCATGTGCTGTGCGAGGGGACCAGAGCAATGCTCCAGCTTTTACTGCATCACAACATATAAGACTGGGCAAATTCAGATAGAACAGACAGCCTTGTTTCTGAGAATTAGCAAGCTTATTTTGCAACTTTAAGCTAAAGATCTTTTAAAGTTTTGTGTGGTTTATCTTTCTTTGGCCATTTTGTTGTAAAACAGACAAGTACTAACAGTGAAGAGGGCACTACGGCTTCAGATGGTGAGCAGGAGCTGCGGCCGCTACCAAACAACACATAGCTATTAATTTGTTTGAGGGTTATCCTTATTATTTCTCATCACAATAATATTAAATAAGCTGTGCACGTACACTGATGGAAAACAGACTTCACAGTTTCTATCAGCAGTGCTGTATTTGTTATAAGTTTGAATTTTTATTTGAAGTTTCCTGAGCTGCTTTGTTAGCGAGCGAGTTGATCTCAATTTTAGGTTGACACCAAAGCAGAGCAGATTAACTCGGAAACGATGCCCAAAGCTTGAAGTGCTGCTGGATCATTTGTCCTTATTGAATGAAGGCAGACTTCTGCATTATATTACACACTGCTACTGGGGCCACAGTTTTAAATATTGTTCTTTTCATCACTCTTTGTCAATTATCCTACATACAGAGGATTTTTTAACCAAATAAATATTCCTGCATGGCGAATGTCAGAATTAGGAGAAAAGTCCTGAAAAGCCAGCTTATAAATGAAATTCTGATTTCAGTAAATTCATCCCTCTCAGATAGCTACATTTCCAGAATAAATTATCATCTCTAATATCATTACCTGAATATAGCAAACCGATATTGTAAAGGGCCTTGGCACTGAATGATGATAGGCATCAGAGGCTTAATGTTTAATTACAGAACAGAGTTTTCTGGAGAGTTAAGTGCTAATATCATTCACTTGCTGCTGTTGGCTACGTAGCAGAACATTGTGGTTGTTACGATCTGTCAAGGAGAAGTGATTCATAAACTTTGCTGCGTGCTACTCAAAGGCACAGCTGGTGGGAATAAAAAATGGACAGCTATTTATGGCAATAAATCCCAACGGGAAACGTCTGACTTTAAGCATACATGAAAAATAAACAGAAAGTCTTAATGAGAAGAGCAATATGCATTCCTATACATTGTGAAGCAGAGGAAACAAATTAGTTACTGGTATTTCCCTTATATGTGTATGTTTTAGGGGCTAGGAGTAATCTCTGAATCACAAGTGTTACTATGAATAAACTAATTCACATGTTAATTAATGAAAGTACCCTCCCTGCTCAACAAAGAGAGCAAAGCAAGCTGGGCTTGGCATCTTAATTTAATACCCTCTCCATGTAAAGTATGCAGCAAAGGGACAAAAGAAGGAAGGGATTGAAGAAGATTCAGATGTTTAATTTTTGGTTTGCTGCAAATAGTAGGAACACTCAGTTCATCGAGGAACTGAAGACAACATCCCTGTAAGTGCTCACAAGGGCTGATAATTCCAGTGACCCACTGGCAACGGTTTCGTGGGGAACAGCAGGTGTAGGTGACTGACTCACAGATCCATTGTGATTCTTTTCTCCCCAGCCTGTTCCTTTATTCCAAACCATTGAGCAAGCTGGAATACAGCGAGTTAAAAATCCACACACACACCCCCCCGACAATATATCAAGAGCAAAATATACATCTGAGCATTTTTTTCACTTTGTCCAAAAATGCTACCAATAGAGAATGCAAGAGCGCTGCGAGCATTTCTGCAGGCACTGCATCTATCAGGCTGCTGCTCCCACCAAAGCAATCTTTTTTCCAAATGCAAGCTCTTAGCACCACAATTGATAACGTTCACTTTCAAAGACAATTTCAAAAGGCAAGAATGTGCAAGTCTCATTCCTAGATATGCTGAACAGTAGTAAGAACAAATGTTCGTCGTGGTGGTAATGAGAGGCCCAATTTCTATGCTAGATACAGCCTATTTAAAAAAAAATAAAAATCTACACTTTTCACTATTGACCTGCTTCTTTGTATGCAGGAGTAGTTGCATACATGTTTAAGAGCAAAGGAAAAAAGAAACAAATCCTTTTTCATATAGGAGCCTAAATGGAGATTAATTCCTGAAAATCTAAAGCTTGATTTTGGATACTGAATACAAATTTAAATTTGCCTGTCAGAGCTCTGTTCTCCACTCTCATCTATTTCAATCTAGTTAATGAAATAATGTTTTGTATAATAAATAACAGGGGAATTAAGCCATAGAGTTAACAGTAAGCATTAAATAATAAATCAATGCAGGTCTTGCAAAACACATAGCTTAAAGTTGTTCGCAGAAGAACAGATACATTAGAATTGATCTTTAAAAATGAAGCAGAACCGTAAGTTGTTTGGGAAAGGTGATCACTCCTATTTTGTAGCTGCTGGCAGAGGGCTCTGTGACTCTGCCGTGGCTGCAATAAGGAAGAACTGAACTGTTTACTGATAACTGGAAGACAGAAGAATAAGAGGAGGCAGGAAGAAAGGAAAAACAAACAGTGCAGAAAGGCAAAAAATAGAAGAGGTGGAATAAAATAGAGTCCTTTAACAGAGAAAGGACTAGCAAGGGGCATGGTGTTTTTCTGACATGTGGTCCAGAGAGCTCAGCAATGAGAATCCGTTTGGACTTACACACAGAAAGACAAATACAGAGCAGCACCTCCCAGATGGTAGGACAGACTCCAAAGGAGACATTGACAGTGGACCCAAAGCAGAGGTAATTACAAACTCATCTTTCCACAAATATCTGTAAGGCTGCAGCTTTCCAGCTGGTTTAGACAAAGTCCAGCCTGCTGCCAGAAGAGGCAGTTTGGTCCCAGCCCTCCCACCCAGCCTCTCTTCCCTTCTGCTGGCGAGTGACCACCAGTGTGCTCTGAGTCAGACCAGCCTCATCACCCAACTGAACACGAATCTCGCCATCCGGCCTGGCCCCACTGTCGGTCAGAGCACTTTGATGCCCCAGCTGGCCAGGCAGCTCCTGGAGCCGGCACAAAGGGAGGGAGAGTGGCAGCCATGGGATGCCAGCAGCCGGGGAACACAGGGCAGAGGCACAGACTTTGGCTGGTGGAAACCAATGACAGAAATGTACCCCAAGGCACAGATCAGCGACGGGATTCCCTGGCCAACAGATGACGAACTTTGGATTGCTACCAACCTCCACCCACTCCTACGCCATGCTTAATGCTTGTCCAGCTGTGGAGGAAGCTGGTGCCAGAAGCCATCAGCTTACAGAACTTTTCCCTGTGGGTGAGATGAGTTTTCCTGTCATCTACGTGGGTCGGTCCTTTCTTGGGAGTACTGGTGACGATACAGGGCAGGGATGGTGACAGCAATGCACAGCCCATGGGCAAGTATGTGCTCTGCCATCCTGACCCCCTGCCGCAGCCGGAGGAAACGGGGTAAGGAGTCTCCAGCCACATGGAGGTGCAGGGAAACACACGTAGTGTGAGAGACTAACTAGAACTAATTACACATACTGTTAATTCACTTGCTCTATTAAATACTATTTACAGAAGACCTAGGGTCTTAAGTAAATCAAGAAAAAACAAGAAAAGTAACCAAACTACTTAAGTACTTGCTTTTCTTCTGCAGCCCTCCAAAAAAAATTCTAAGTCATCTTAATTATAGTTTTAGGGAGGGGAAAGAACAAAAACATATTCTACTAAACATTACAGTAAATGCATTTAACACATTTTGAAGGATAAACATTTTTCCAGTGGTCTTATGACGGAAGCACATATATTCATAAACTCCCTTGACTTACGGCATTTGTACAAGTGGAAAAAATAATGTCTGGCACAACGGCGCTTTCAGACGTGTGTGTGCACACACTCAGTGTCCTATAATTTTACTAATTCCTGATTAGTTTGGTTTGTAAAGAGTCATATTTTAATTCTGAATTAATATGAGAGAGTATTTCACTGTGTAGATGAGTCTATTTGATAACAGGATATTGACAATTAAAATTCATAGCATCTGTAAAGTACCTATTTTAGTAGTAAAAGAATTGGATAATAATGTGTGTTTTTGTAAGACACTAAACTAAGACTGAAACAGCCTTTGAATATGAACTCCTTTACAGAACTCCTACAGCACTCTCTTTAAGATATTATACAGACTCTTTCAACTTTACAAAACATTATATTTGGCCAATATTGTACTGCACTTTAACAGGAGACACCGGCTGCACTTACAGATATAACGCATGGAGCCGTGCATCTCTTTTATGAAAATGAGGCACTTTAGAAACATTAATGCATTTTAAGAAAAAGGTGTCAGTCTTCCACAGAAGTGACACAAGTCGGCTCCTTCTCGAGATGGAGAGGGACGTCCAGCTCTGTGTGTTCAGCTGGGGCTGCTCGCAGCCATCAGCTCAGTCTGAGCCAAGACTTGTGCTGCCAAATGAAGGCAATATTTTGCCCATAAGTCTCAGCACTAGTGAATACTCAAAAGAAAAAGCTCTCAATATAGGCGTCATTATAGACATTACAGACACTGGGAAACGGAGGCCTTTTAGAAAAGCCTGGGTCTGAGGCTTGCTGCTTGTCGGCACCCGGAGAGGCTTGTCAGCAACACCCATAACCTGGATGCATCTTCACCCTGCGGTACCACGGTGCCTGGTCAGGCAGGAGCACGGGCAGAGCAGGATGGCAAGGATCTGTGCAGACCGACCCTTACCGGATAGATTAAAACTCACAGGTGTTAAAATAAAAAAGAAGCCAAACATTTTCATAATTTACACTTCAAAAACTTAGCATCAGATGCCTTTTTTTTCCCCTGTGATGATTCTAGGAAAAAATGAGTTGCACTAGCCAATCCAAAATTTTACCTAATGTATGATGCAATTTCCTTCCAAAAAGAAACCTGCTACACGTCTGCAATAACAGCAAATAGAGATGATAAAAAGTAGATTTAGTGGCTAATAGTGGTTAATAGTAATGTAAGATTATAATATAGGTAATATTACCTATATTATATAATATAAATATTTTATAATATTATAATTATTATAATTATTATATAATTATATATAATATATAATATAATATTATGTAATTATATTATATAATTATAATTATGTAATTATTATAATATTATAATTTATAATATTATAAATAATATAGCGATATAAGTGTTTCTTAAAACCACGTCCACTAACAATACTTAAACTAACGGTGTTCCGCTGTATACTTCTGTTTGGATCTAGATTATTCCAAAACACATTTCAATAATTTTGAAGCAGAGCAAAACCAGAAAAACATTAGTTTCTACCTGCAAAATGGTACCCAAAAAACACAGGAAAATCTCTTACATGTTTCTCACTGAAATTGTGGTTTTATAGGAAATCAGCACTGCTTCTTATGACTTGGATCGTCCTACCCCCCTGCTATACGGGCAGATACATTTCTACTATACAAGTGGAGCGATATATTGTTTTTCTTCACTTCAAAAAACAAATTCTAATCATATGGGTGAGTTTTCATGCTCTATGTGAAAGCACATAGCTGTTCTGTAAAGAAAATAGACAATTAATATACTATGTATTTTTTCAGAACATGGTCACCATGTGTAATGAATGCTTTGTTTGAAGTGCTTCATAATAGTATTTTTGTGTATCTTTTTGCAGAATTTTCTTAAAACACAGTGTAATTTGAGCAGAGCAGCATGACTGACTGACTGAAAAAAAAACAAACCCAACAAAACCCCCTCCAACCAACCCACACCTAAATCTTACCCACTGCTGTCTCCCAGGAAATAGTGACAGATTCTGCGAGAAACCTGGGACCCATGCACATTAGAAATTCTTTCCTGCCGGGTTAGCAGGTGTGGGCTATGTCAAATAAATTTATTGCAGTCTGTGCTAATAACGAAAATTATAGAAAACCTAGATGAAAGTGCTCTGCATCCAGCTAATTTGAAGCTACCTTACGAGACAATAACAAGCTTCTAACAGTTTTTCCCTTTTTTAAAATACACTAATTATGCTTAATGTTCCCTGTCGCATTAGCTTTCATGGTAATTATATTTCAAAACTTTTGCAATTAGGGTACAGTTAATATTGTGGAATATTGCAATTATTTTTCATTGTGACACCTCTATTGAAAACCGGTGGCATAATGATCACATTGTTCAACTAAATCAGAACTGTAGAAATATGGCAAATGAACCAATTATACATTATTATTTCTAATTACAGATAATGCCCTTTTCCTTGCTTTGTCCAGAAGAATTTCTCAAACACCCCGACTCTTCCTACCTTTTTAAAAAAACAACTAACAGATTTCTCCACCTTCACTTTTTTCATACACATACTAATGTATACGTATAGAATGCATATGTATACTGCACATTGTAACACATGTGAGCACGAACACGTGTGTACAGGTACATCACCATATCCAGACATAATGTACAGTTGACACAGGTTCAGTCAATGCTTGCTATAAATGTAAATACCACTAAGCTGTCCTCACTCTGGGTAAAGGTTTTACTCGCTGGCTGATCCTCAGAGGTAACTTCAAATGCACTCAGCGGCTTTTCTAATTCAGCCCCGTATTGCCCCAAACGACATTTCCTTATTTCTGCTCAACCTTCCTCTTAAATAAACTCCAAGTCTTTGGCTCTCTTCCCTTAAGCCTCTAGCTCTCCTCTCCATCACTAAACCTAAACATCAATAGCCCCAGATTTACAGCCCTGATTCTATGTTTATTGATAAGATCAAGTACTTGATAAATGACAACAGCAGAAGTTTTTAAGAACTAATATATATGATTGTTAAAATGGGATGTTCACTCCCAGGTTTTGAAGAGGCTGTTTGTAATTAAGCTGTCCTATAATCTGCTAAAACAGAACACTATTACACAAAAGTGCACTGAAAAAACACAATGGAGGAGTCAGAAAGCAACTGGTAAAACAGAGCAGCCCGACAGGTAATAGGAGAAATTCTAAGCATTTTCAGTACTTTAGCAATCTGGAGACTAATTAGCATTTACCAACATTTACGTTCTTCATATGGAATTTTAATCAAAGCTCACTTAATTAAGTTTTCATTTAAATTACAATAAACCAGTGATAAATAAATCAACGCTCAAATCACTGACTTCAAACAGAGAAGACCTTTACCAAAAAGACTGGCTTGCCAAACCCACCATCTGCACATTTCCCAGCTACCAGCCTAATGAACTTCAAGGTTACATTACCAAGTGGAAGACAGAATTTCTAGCCAACCTCAGACAACAGAAATAAAACCTGTATATGTTGTCACACCATGAAAAAAATCTGGCAACAAGTTTACATGACTCCTTATTACCCTCAGGAAAGAACAACGTAAGATTAAAAGCAGAACCCTAAAGATCATTTAAGGCAGAAATCTGAAAATCGCAAATCTCAGCTTATTCAATATTGAGGAGTAAGGTTTTTTAAGAGTAAAGCGCTTTTTGGTAACCTGAACAATGAGCACATTTTTAAAATGAACTATATAACTCTATCTCCTCTGACCCTCTGAAACTCTAAAAGCTGATTTGAGTGATTAAATGACAGCTGAAGTCCTGAGAAATCTGGCACAGAATATAATTTTAAAGAATGCCTCAAAGTCCTGCCATCACTAATGTCTCAGTCATCACCCACCTTCCCATCATTTCTTGGCATGTATTAATTGATTCTTTTTTTTTTGTGTGTGTGTCTTTACTTTTCTGGACATAGTATTTTTCATGCAATTTTTGTTTCCATTAGCTTAGACATACAGTTTCCGCCATCTGCTGAGCATTGACAAAATCCAGGACAAGTAAACTGAGCGTGTTTCTCCCACTCCGGGTAACACACTACTTCAGTACACGTACATATGGGAAGGAGAGTGTGACTCACAGGGGTTATGTGCACATGTATATATATGCATGTGCGATATGAAAATCGCCTATAAACTATAAAAGTCTCCAAACCAGATACGGGCAATAACCAAACACATCTAGCAATATAAATATCTATTAAATAATATCTGCTGAAATATTACTAATAGCAAAATATTATAATAGCCTTGAAATAATTTAACAATAGGGTTATAAGTAGCGGTTATCAGTTTAACAACAGAGATTGAATTATTGTCCTAATGAAAAAAATAGTAAGTATTCAAAATAAGTAGCTTTTTTTCCTAAGCTAATGGCCACATATAAGATCAGTGCTATAACGTCCATCATATTTAAGAACAAACTCATCTTCAAAGACTCCTCAAACATATTCTTCACTGGCAAATTCAACAGTGAGAACATTTTAACACAGTAACTGTTCCACAGGACACAATTTTTTTTTATTTTCTACAGAATAATTCTGTCAAATGCTTTCAAAATTTTCTATCACATTTTAGATAAAAGGTTTAAGGTAATGATCCCCTTAAAAAATAAGGGCTGTAAGATTTTGAAGATTTACAAAACAAAGACAATACTTATGTGTAGTTATTTAATTGCCAGTTCATCCCCTGCACGATCACGTCTATTGGATCAATTTTCCGGAGCAGTGAAGCATGTAAGCATAGGTGTTAATTACCCTGTTCTCTGCAATGATCATTTTTTCTATTGGACAATAATATTTGCTTTACTGACAGCTGTCAGAATATTCCATTAAGATCTCCAGAGGATACAAAATGTAAACTTCACCATGTGACATGCCAGGCAATGTAATATTTGAGCACAGTGATGCCCATCCAAAATGTGAGAGTAAATTTCATTTGTGAAATTCCATTAATTTTGTGGAAGAAACTTAGATATTCCAATTCAATTAGAAATCCGCTGTTATTTTAATTTCCTTTATTACACTTTTTTGTACTTTTTTTTTTTAATCAGATGTGTGTTGTGTTTATAAGTGGATAAGCAATTTTATTTCCTGAAATCTTCACTATGCGGTTTTAATTCTATGCAAATTCCTGATGAATTGATTAGCCCAACAATGCCTATGTGAGGCATAACAATTCTCCATAATGACATAGCAGAGCTAAATGTCGCTCTGAGCCACTGATATTTAAGTACTCCCAAAGTGAGTACCAACGGCTTTTTTAGAGCTCTTCCAGTAGTCAAAAAAGCAACCTAACTTTATTAAAAGCAACAGCATTATGTTTCTTTCACTTGTCTCATCTTTGTCAAAATTCCACTTTTACTTTTTCCTGGTGATTCAATTTTTATCAATATCGAATCTCAAACGTCTCATGAAAAGGATTCAACAGAGACAAATAATAAGTGCGGGAACCTGAAGTTTGATTCTAAATTCAAAAACTTATTCACAATACTGTCTCTATGTCTCAAATAAATACAGAATGTTTGCAGTGGACCAGCCAATAAATCACTATTTTAACATTGATTATCTATTCTTTTTTAAAAATCCTGTAAGTAAGCTTTTAACACTTTCAGCTAAAGAACTGTGGCATAAAAAATTCTGCAAAAATCCTAAGGTTTCCATCAAGACAGCATAAAAACTATCCATATTCGGATATAGATCACTTGTAAAGTATCAGCATTTTTAATATCCTTACTTCAAATTGCTTAGCAATGAAGATTCAGCTATAGAGAACATTGTTTTGTTGGTTTACATTTTGTGTTTGTGAAACAGAGATTGCCACACGAAAAAGTACTAAAAGTAGCACTAGGCATTGAGTTAGTGGCTCAAACAAGATTCAAGAAAAAATGAAGCAGGAAACCAGTGTCATTATTTGAATTTTGATGAATAGGGCAAACTAGGAATCATTAGAGAGTCTTTAACCACCATGTAGTAACACAGATTAATAAAAAGCAGCTGGGAGAGCACTAAGGAAAACACATTAATTTTATGAAGCCTGTTACAGCAGACCGATTTGTGCCACAGGTTGTTCCGTGTTTGAGCAATTTGCCATACGTCTGCTCTAAACATTCTCCATTGCCATGAAGTTTACTCATGAGAATATTTAGCAGCATTCACATATTCATAGAATCATAGGTTAGAGTTGGAAGGGACCTTAAAGATCATTGAGTTCCAACCCCCCTGCCATGGGCAGGGACACCTCCCACTAAACCAGGCCATTCAAAGCCCCATCCAGCCTGGCCTTGAACACTTCCAGGGATGGGGCATCCACAGCTTCCCTGGGCAACCTGTTCCAGTGCTTCACCACCCTCACGGTAAGGAATTTCTTCCTGAAATCTAATCTAAATCTACCCTCTTTCAGTTTAAAACCGTTACCCCTTGTCCTATGGCTCCACTCCCTCATCAAGAGTCCCTCCTCAGCTTTCCTGTAGCCCCCTTGAGGTTCTCAGGGGCTGTAAGGTCTCCCCGGAGCTTTCTCTTCTCCAGGCTCCCAACTCCCTCCGCCTGTCTTCGTATTTTTCTTATGCTATTAAATTAACAATGTCTCATATCTTCAACAGATTTCAAAATGCAAATCGAAGGTAGAGAAAGGACATACAGAACTTGGCAATTTCTATAGGAACAGAGTGGCCAGGCGAGCTGAGAATTCTGCTCTCATGGTTGGCTCGCTTTGGGAAGCACTACCCGCTTCCCATCTATGACATTTGCTCTGTCTTTGCTTTGCAGTGAGACAATACAAACTTTTATCTGAAAAAAGGAACAGGAGTCTAAGAGTTGCTCAGATTGAAGACTAATGGGGGGGGAGACACAGAGGGTTTTGGTGTTGGGCAACACAGGGGGAATGTAGAAAAACTATAGAGGGGAATGCTTTCTTTTCTATTTTATTTATATTTTTCCATTCTTTGGTAACACTATGCTTAAATCAAAATCTTAAATGATATTATTTCACCACAGTTTTTCTCAAACTTTTTAGATGCTTTCTCATAAAATTACCTGAGAGGATTTTTTTGAGAACTAGAAATAATTAAATTTTTGCACACACTGAAACCTAATGGTGATATTTTTGTAGATCCTTTTAATATTTTTAATATAAGTCAGTGTGCTAGAGCATTAATTCCTGAAAAGAACCAACTGCAATGTATTTCTTTGTCAAATGAACCTAATAGATTAGTTATTAAAAAACAGTTCAAAATTAAGATTCCCAGAAAGATAGCTAAAAAAAAACCAAAAACCAACGAAAACCCAAACCAAAACCACATCCATCCTCCCCATCCAACCAAACCAAACCCAACCAGAGAGAGAACCAACATCAAACCAGCAATCCAGAAACTGAATTCGGGCCTGCAGACCCCTTAGGAATTTGTAAATTTGAATTGAATCTGCCTGTCATATAAAGAAAATACCATTATACAAACCAACCTATACTACCCTATGAAGAAACTGGTCCAGCAGGACCCACCAGTACTGATTTCCTGAAAGAAATGTAAATGTTAAATATTAAGAAGGTGCTATCATCTGAACTAAGCTTGACTGAACAGTTTAACTTCCGCGTTCCCCAGAAGAGTCAGCTGCACTGTTGGGGTTCTGGGTCTCAATGAGCAATCGCTGTAGCTCCCCAGAATAAGCCTGCCACGATAAAGAGCTGTGAAACAGTACCAGTTGCTTTCTGACAGCAGGATATTAATGGAAATTGTTCCAAAAAAAGAAAATGAAACAAGACTCTCTAATGCATTTGCGTTTCTGGCATGATCTCAGAGGAATTGAAGAATGAAGACTGTGGAATCTTTCCAGCTGTCAACAATAAAAAAGAAAAGAAAGAAAAAGCAAGATATTTAGAAGAAATGGTGTGTGGTTGGAAACACAAGTGAAGAAATAAGTTTTGTGGGCATCTATATACTTCTGAATGATGATTTCTAGTGACTTGTATTATATAACTTTTTTTTTCTGTAAATGGTTTGGAAGAAACGGATGAGCTACCTGTGTAGATGGATTGGGCTTTAGTTGCTGACAGCATGCTTTTAAAAGTTTGGTTTCTAGCCAGTCTCTTGAGTCTCTTCCTCAGATGAGTTTTGTAAGTGCAGTCCCTCACCAGGACTTGCTGCATTACCAGAACCACCAATTCTCCGTCTGTTCATACACATCGGTCTCCATAATCTCATCAGGCTTTCATGTCACAGTCTGAAATCGGAAACTCAAAGTCTTGGAAATTCCTCCTTTTCTACAAGGCAGGCTGGTTTTCCCTGTGCCGTCTTCTCCAGCTGCATAAAGCACTCACAAGTATAATTGACTAGCCTTACCATGTCTACTAAATTCATAAATTTTATAATAAATAGCTATTTTTAACTGGTTCCTGCTCAGTGTCTGCTTCAGACCACAAGGAGACAAACTATTCATGAATATCTAATTAAATTTTGCTACATTTTGAACTGGAAAAGATAGGGGAGGAAGGAAGAAAAGATTTGAAAATTGCAGAAACATCTAATTAAAACAAGAATTATTTCATTTTTGAAATGCTGAACCATTTCATTGGGAAGCAAATATTTTCACCTTTCATTTTAAGGATTTGCTTCTGTTGTTTTTATTTTAACCCCCACTGAAAGAAAGTTGAACAAAAAGGATGAAACTTACAATGGAAAAAAGCAAACCCACATTTTGGTTTAGATTGAAGGAATTCATATTGTTCCTTCTAACCAAATTTGCAAATTGAAAAAATCCAAACTTCTGCTTTCATTCCAAATAAGCCTTACCAGTTGCCTTTGTTTGTTTGTTTTGCCTCCACATTACTCCCTTTTGCTTTTGTAGCAAGTTTTCAGCTACACTGGAAATGAAGGTGCCAGGAGTTGATAAAACCTGCATTGCAGGGTCACTAAGGATTTATATGCACTCCCAAACCATCCCAGTCCCAGTTCTCATTCTCACCACTTGATAGAATAATTGAAAGCCATCATTTACCACTTGAGCTCTAGCTCCCCAACTCCCTTTTCTCTTGATTTTGTAAAATTGTGTTTTCAGAAACCTGGAGCTCACAAACTTAGAAAGATTTTACACCTTTTACATTTGGTAGTCCCTATAATTGACAGACTTGTGTCAAGTGAAACAATTATCCACCTGTTTGTGGGAACAAATATTAACAAGCATGCTCAAACACTATGTTTTGTTAGGCAGAACATTTCACACTTCATTACAGTGTGTATTAACTGAGAAGTGAGCTTGGTGTTTGGTATGCAAAAAGTGATTTGTAAAAACCAAAATAATTTCCACGGTCCATACATTACAGATTTCATTAATCCACTGTGCAATATTAAAGTCCAGATTTCTCAGTTCTCCCCAAACCATGTGAATTAGCAGCTGGGACTTCCCATTTTATGATTACTAATAACTGTCCCCTAGGCTTAGAGATTCAAGACCAAGAAGGATGTTTCCAAATAACCGGGTCATAAATCTTCTTCTTACAGAGTGCTGAGACAATACTGAACTTTCCTCTTGTGGTAACAAATGGAAGTTTTGGGGCATGATAGTTCAGAATAAGCCAGGCCCTCTTCAGTAGATTTTGAAAGATTTAGCAGCAGAGAAAGACTCCCTGGCTTTTAGGGGTTTGGTATATATAGGCTTCTATACCCACACATTGCTTTTTAACATTTATAAAAGGTCACGGTCATTTTCTACAGTGTTCTCATTATTTCTCCTGAATTAACAGAGCATCAAGGACAAGGAGCCTTCTCAAAACAATACACCTTCTACAGCAAGTTGCCAATTCTCTTTCCATTTGCTTTACTATTTTTTTTCAGATCCCAGATATGCAAGATAAGTACCAGCTATCACTATAACCATAAAGATGCCGTTATGCTTCTGCTTGTATGTACGCATTTATTTATTTCACAAATCATTAGACCTGACCTGAATAAAAGGAATGAAAAGCTCAATTACTGAAAATCACACTGTTACAGCCCTATGATATCCAACACAAATGCATTAAATAGAGAGGAACTATTGTAAAGGAGCAACATGTAAGGCAATACCTTGGTGGGGTGAGGCAGGGGCTGAAGGAGAGCTGAATGACAAATAGCACCCTGCCTAGATGGAAAAGGTCACTGCCATAAAAGCAACCTAGGGAACTGGGAGCAAGCGCAGCATCACTACAGATGGGCAGAAAACACAGAATCCAAAAAAATGGAACAGAGCGAAAGATGCAATTTCATTCACGTGTGAATGCCACAGATTGAGCTGTGGAAACATTTGAGGAGCTGACAAAATGGAACAGGATTCCCTCTATGCCTTGATGTCAAGACATCTGAAAAAGTAAACATTTCCTCAGTCCAGCAAATAAGTTTTACAAACATTCAAAGTCCTCAGCTTTTCTGTGTAAGAAATTACATA
Source organism: Numenius arquata (assembly GCF_964106895.1). Taxonomy (NCBI): domain Eukaryota; kingdom Metazoa; phylum Chordata; class Aves; order Charadriiformes; family Scolopacidae; genus Numenius; species Numenius arquata. Next base: position 29,754,954 of record NC_133586.1, read on the forward strand.
TATTTGCAACGTAATAAAGAAGGCAGTATTATTTGGTTGTTTAGCTTATGTGATAAAAATAACGCCTCATCTGCAGTTTTAGTATGTAATTACTACAAACAACAACATAGGAATTACAAGTAACAAACGAACTGGTCAGTTCAAGACTTTCACTCAGACCCTTTCAGCTCCTGACTCTGGAGAGTGGTGTAAGCCAGTTATCAGGACAGACAGGATGCACGTAAAGCGCATCCCCACAGACCATCTCCAGGCTGGAACGCCATGCTCAGTTCTGAAAGCATCCCACCATCAAAGGCTCTGAACATCTACCTCCCCTCCCAACATAAACCTATGGTGTGCACCTCCCTCATGCTCTCTCTACAGGAGACATTTCTAAATCTGCACCAAAATAAAGCAGCTTTTTACTGGAGGAACCACATACTTTTATTACATTCTCACTGTAAGAGTGACTGCACAAGGCTGCTGCTAAAGTTGATGTGGTAAGAAAGACAAAATCCTGGTCTACAAAAGCATCCATCAGCAAAAGCCAGCAGAAAATGCAGTGATGCAAGCAAAGGAGTCCTCTTTACAATATGGCTTAATCCATTTGAGGAATTGGATCAGGAAGCAAGAGGAGAGCATGTTTTGCTTGGGTGAGCTGTATTTTCAATGGAAGTTTTTGTCAATAAAGCTCTGTGTGAAAACCCTTTCAGTGTACAGACGCCCAGAGGGCAACTGGGCTGTTAGAGGTAAACAAAAAGGGAAAAATATTCAGAATATAATGATGGAGTTCAGATTTCTTTCTGTTTATGCTGAAGGGATATAAAAGACGCGCATGGGAGAACTGTCAGGCAAAGAATCAGGCATGAATGGGGAAAAAAAATAATTAAGTGAGAATAATTAATAACCACTGAGCAGTTTCTCCAAGTGATGTGGTGAGTTCTTCATCTCTTGTAGTTTTTCGAATAAGACTGAACATCTTCTAAATGAGCTCTTCTAATTTTTATTGATTGAATCATGCTTTATATGAAGATAAACTCAGTTTCTAGAGAAGTTAATGTGATCAATAGATGACTTATCTAGAGATTTGCCTGATAAGATGCTAATATTTATAAGCATATTAGAAATAAGTATTATATAACTGTAAATCTTTTGAAGTATTTCTATAACCAGGAATAATAAGTAAGCACTAGATAAGTGAATAATTTATCATTTAAATAAAACAGAAGCAGATAGCTTTGTCTTATCAAAATCAGGAAATCCATAGGAGAAGATACTGAATCAGATGAAAAGTGTCTTCTTGCCTTCAAGCGGTTGTAACAGCACTTACTTGGATTTATAGGGAGAAAGAATTAAGCTATAAGAATTTTTATTATTACAAAACCAACCAACCAAACAGAAACCAAACCATGGGAACTTCCTGTGCACAAATATTGCAAAGAATTCTGAAAAAATTGTATGATAAATTTTAGGTTCTCGATTTTATAATCTGTGCAGTGCATGTGGCTTACATATGCTTGACTCTTTGCTTTGAATCAGCTACCAAATTGTGTTGGTGACAGTTAAAAGCATGAAATGTTTTCTAAATGTTACATTTCCATGTAAACAGCTGCAGCATCCACTACAGAAATTGTCAGGACTATGCCACTGCTGACGAAAAAGGAGGTGTATCCCAGAATATTCAAAACACTGTATCAGGAGACAAAATCCTCAGAGAGCCTGAGAAATTCTTTCCATAGAGCACAACTTACAGCAGAGAGCATTAGCAAAGAAAATTTTAGACTTTTCTACACACAAAGGAAAACCACAGAAACAGCATCTGGACTCAGCATACGAAAGAAAAAAAAAAAAAAAAAAAAACACAAAACCACAATGTGAAAAAGAGTTATTCTGCTTATAATTGTAATATCCCCAATGTCTTTCAGTTTTCAAGCAATGTACCAGGTCTAGGCACCCATTTTCTTGGCACAACGGCATACAGCAATAATAACTAGCCTTTACATTTCAAATGCATGACATTTATTGGTGATCTCAAACCAGCTGCTAAGAGACAAAATAAGGATTGGTAATGAAAAAAACCAGGGCCTGACTGGGCATAGTAACTAAGTTGTTTCCCAGCCACTGTGGTAGATACCAGGAAAGAGCAGAGTAACATGCTGGAGAAATGGAACCTTGGGAAGTTGGTAGCACAGCTGCTTTCCTGGGCTGCTTTTATTACTACAGAGACTGCCAGTTCAACGTGTTTACAAGCCTCAAAACTAAAATGATGTAAAAGCAGCTAAGAAAAATCTCTGCAGCTCTCAAAACCATGGTGAGCTTAAGAAAAATACAGAAGCAACAGAATTAGAATGTGTTCTCATTTCTACGGTTTTTTGTAATGCATTATCATTTTTATTACCATAGAACCTTCTGTTACGATTATGAATTCATAAATTAATAAATACAATGTTTCTGCAATATCTTAATATCTAAAATCACGTCTTCTGGCTGAAATTCAGACATCTGCTGGCATTGTCAACATATGCTACACGGATTAGCAGCAGCAATAATATCAGTAATAGTTGCAGCAACATAGAGATAATACTTAAGAAAAAGTACACCCTTCAGTTTCAATGGGAAAACACAGTTCATGCTGTTCCCTCCATTTCTAATTCCAGTCCAAAGCTCTAAAATTAGCCCTCACGCTCAACAGATGCAACAGAATTAGAATGTGACTGGCCATTAAGAATTTCGAGCATTTAAGTATTAAAAACAAGATTGGGGGGGGGGGGGGGGGGGGGCGGGGGGGAAGTATCTATTTAAAGACCTTGCTACTAAATTCATACACTGTTTAAAACAATATGCATAGAAAGAGATTATGGCTTAAAACCCCGAAGCTAGGAGCCACACTTCATAGCATACACACTAGAAACCAAGAGGTTTTTGTTTCTATTCAGTCTTACCTTCCGTAATAGAGGAATCTTGATTGGACATTGTCACCTGCTGAAGAGAAGTCTTTGAGAAATACAGTGTGTTCTACGCTCTTCAGCTACATTAAGCATTAAGGAAAGGATTCTTCAAATTAGCATTGCTTTCTTATATGTCTGGGGCAGTGCGTAACAGCCATAGGTGCCAAGGTAGAAAAAAAGCCTATAGCCCTGAAATTCTCAATAACAACAGTGGATCCAGAAACAAACATACATACTTTTCCTCTAAATTTGGAAATAGAAATTAAAATGATCAATCTGCAACTCTTCTTTTGCACTGTTGTAAAATGTCATCAGGAAAAAAAATGGCTTATAGTATTTCCCTGTGAATATATTGAATAAGAAGCACTGTTTCTCAACATAATTGTGTATACAGATGTAACGCAGGGCTGCCTTTCGGAGGCAGACACAAGCATAAGTTAGAAAAACCAGCACTAGAACCTTAACAGTTCCTCTAGCAACCCAGCAACTGGGTATCATGCTGGGACACCTATGCATGCCTAGGTTTCTTATCTACAGTTTAAACCCATGTCTTTCTGGCAATAAGATGAAGGTGCTACCCACTGACATATCCGAACTCTTTTATTTAGTCTCTTCAGTAAGCCAAAGTCAATCCTTTATGAGGGAAAAAAAAAAAAAAAGAGCTATGGATTCTAGATTTTTGTTGATGCTGCTTTATTTCCTATCATGTAAGTTGGCAGATACAGACACTACTTTCTTCATTCAGTAGGGGGTGATACTTAATCATCTGAAGGTTATGTAATTATTTTTCTGTAGGACTCATTTATTTCTTAGAGATCGCTATCTTCTCTATGGGTTTGCATTATACACTAGAAACTGGAAATATCTGTTTATTTGATACCAGATTGTAGAGGGTTATAAAACACACTTCCAAGCACTCCCAGCAGAGGATCTCAAATAAGACCTCCAGCTACAGTGCATTAATGGAAATTCTGGCTTCCTTCAGAAAAGAAAAAGATTTTTACATTCTAGATTAAACTGCAAGGAGATAGTGGTAATTAAACATTAATAATTATGAAATCCTATAGACAGGTAATATCTGTTGAATGCAGGAGGTCCTTTCAGATATTTATGCTGAATATAATGAATATTGATATTATACATAGTAAAATAACAACTACAGTCACAAGCATAAAGAGTCTTATTCTTTATTTCAACTCTAACTCACAGGCAACACTAAACAATTGTTTTACTCAAACCAACCTATTTCTTCATTCCTCTCTCCTCGCTGCCAATAACTGCTTGTGAAAAAAATCAAAGCAAACTCAGTCTTCTAAGCAGCATCCAACCTATTCTGTGGGCAAATATTGCTTGCTGAGCCAACTGCTCTGTGTTACTGTCTCTGAGCCAGAAAGACATGTTAACATTGAGTCCTGGTCTCAGCTGGGATAGAGTTAATTTTCTTTCTAGTGGCTGCGGTGTTTCAGATTTGGTATGAAAGCAGTGTCAATGCATATTGTTTTAGCTCTTGCCAGGTGATGTTTATATTAGTCAAGGACTTTTTTCAGCTTCCCATAGAAGCTGAGAGGGAGCACAGACAGAACAAGCTGGCCAAGGGAATAGTCTATACCACAGATGTCACAGTATATAAATGGGGGTTGGCTGGGGGCAGGAATCCGCAGTCACTGCTTGGGACGGGCTAGGCAACCAATTCACCAGCTGGTGAGAGCAACTTATGCTGTATTACTTTATTTTGTATATTCTTTAACCATTATTATTATTATTATTATTATTATTATTATTATCATGTCATTGTTCTATTAGACTGTCTGTATCTCAACCCAAAAGATGGGGGTTTTCTTCCCTTTTTCCTCCTTTTCTACCTTTTCTTCCCCACCTTCTGGGGAAGGGGGGCAGAATCAAGTGAGTGGCTACGTGGTCCTGGCTGCCAGCTGGGGTTAAACCACAACGCACTGAAAAACCGCACATGATCTCCCTTCCAGCTAAACTTCAGTAACTTCTTGGGAATTGTGGCAATATCTAATGCACAGTCTAGAATTTTCCCAAAATCAAAATACTGTGAAAATAATTCTGCATCTACTTTCTAATTGCTAGAATAGTTGAAGATGAGGAATGTATCCAATTACGGATCCATTATATCAAAAACTATTGTGCAAGAAGGTATATCTAAGGTGTTTTACTCAGGTTGAAAATCAAATAAACACGAACCCAAATGCTTTTACTGTTGGGATTCCAAAACTTCAAAACTTGGTTTAATAAGAATAAATCTTATATAAAAAAAAGTAAAGGCAAAGCTGCTGACAACAAAACCCTTATCTTTTTTCCTATGTAAGATTGAAAAACAGCCTGTTATGTTATATTATGATTGAAGCCATTAAAATGGCATTCCAAAAAGATGAGTCACCTTATATTACCAGAAAGAAGATACATACAATATATACAGGAAGAAGAAATAAACCTATTCCTACTCTTATCTGTAAGAAACCATCCTAGAAAATGGTGTGACAGGAACCGACCTTCTTTTAAAAGGGGAAAAAAAACCCACTAACTTTTCATGGATAAAAGGTCTCATTTCCTTCTATAATATTTGTGGGTTTCAAAATACTATCAGCAGGTGCACCAGACTTCAAAAACCTCTTGTCCTTCATCGCTTATAATTGTACTGCATATTATATTAAGAAATACAAGCAGAGGAATGTAAGTGATGGGAGTTCAATTAAAAACAGCATAATATCTGTTGCATAGAAAATGATTCTGCAACTGAAATCAGGTTCTAATGAGAGAAAAAAGGAATACATTTTCACATATTTTTAATTACATAGAATTTCCTCAAACATGATTTTTAATAATATATTCCATTAGGTTAACATCATATTTAAAGAAAGTGCATTTTCTGATTTCATTTTAAGTCTGATTTTGAGCAATTATTGTGTCATTGTTCTGCAGTAGAAAGGTTGAATTCATTTACGATGTGGTTATGCTAGTTATGATTGATGTCGCTTCTCCAAATGATAAACCAATCACCCCGATGATGTAATGTCATTTTAAGAGTGCTATAATCACATTTCTCTCAAACTGGAAGCTCTGATGAGTTCTAACAAAGATTTATTGTAGATTAAAGGCCTTCATAATATCAACAATAGATTGCTCATTTGATGGAAGATTTGATTAGGTAATTTTTTTAGGCAAATGAGTTTTCCAGATACATCAAGAATGGCTACTGTGAAGGGCACAGGGCAGTGCATGTGGATGACTATCACCTCATATCCAAGAAGACACATCTTAAACTTGTTGAGGAGCTATCCTGTAATTGTAGAGGTTGAAGCAACCATAAGTGTACAATCAGAGAAACAAGTGGACACTTACTAGATAATGTAATCAGTACAAGACTTCTGCAAACAGTTCGTCTTCAGCATGTACTTTGAAGACTGTGATAGAAATGTTTAAGGAAGAGCCTAGAAAGTGCTAGCAAATATTTATTAATGATCAAAGATTATCTGCAATCTAAGCTTTAAATATAAATATCTTAAAATCTTCCTTTTAACCCAACCCCAAATTTAAACAAAATATTTGATTTATTTACTGTCTCCCAAATGTCTGGATTTATGTTGCTAAGTTTCCATAGGAACTAAAATAGGTTTTAAAAAATATTTTTAAATAAATTAAAAAAACCCCACGGTATACCTATCTTCTTATAAACTATCTAAAGGAAACATTGTGAGAACTACCGAAAAAAATGAGATCGCTAGAAAACGCTTATTAGTTTCCAGAGGATGTACTAAGACCAGGAGAACACATGCTATAGAACACTCTCAGTGGTGATCAAACAATTATGCCCATGGCTATGCTTAAGAAAAAAAAAAACCACAAAGAAACCAGAAAATCCCAGCTATTTCTTAAACCATGAAAATTAAAAGTCATTATATGACTGTTTATTAAAGAAGGAAATTGAATATTTTGGGGAAAAAAATTTAAAATACAGAATGAATAAATCAGCCATTCATAAACAAATCAAAGCATGCCAAAAAGGTTCCCTGGGTCAGTCCACAATAACAAGTGTAAAATACAAAGCTTTTAAGGATATAAAGAACAATGACCATTGTTTCCAATGAAACAAAAAGAGCTTTTCCATCAAGTTTTCAGATGTTGTTTTACTGCACCTTCCTTCATTTGGCTTCAGTAGAAAAGCCATGCTGGTTTCATTCAGTCTCCAACGGCAGCTACAAATACCAAGTACCAGGTATTCAAGTATCCTCTAAGTGTCTTTTTTTGGTTCACATTCCCTGACCTTGACTTTCTTCTACTTGTTGCATCTCCCTCCCATTTAATTTTCCCATTCTCCTTTAAGCCCTAATAAACTGTTTGATCCACCACACCCTTGAGACAACGTGCTCTGTTTTGTTCTTTACTCCTTTCTTCACCTGCCAACGTTCACCTGTCCCTAAGCTCTGAGGAGCAGCACGCACACCCCAACAGCTCACTCCGGACTGGTAATGGTCCATCACAAACCAGTGAAACAGAGCTGCTTTTTCCACGAATATAACTTTGCATTTCCCTGCCCTGAATTTTCTCTGCCATTTTATTGCCCTGTTACTTGGTTTTGCAAGGCCCTTTTGTGATTCTTCAGTCTGATCTCATCCTTAGTACCCTGCCATCACCTGCCTTTCTCACCCCACAGCTCACCCACTTTCTCCAGGTATCTTCATGTCCCATGAAAGTTCATTGGGGAGCTCCATCTTCCACTTACCATCTTTCAAATAACTACTTACCTTTACTTACTATTTCCCTCTTACCCCATGTTAGTTTAGTTTGCTTAAAAACAGTTAGTGACAGATTTTGTTGAGACCCTTCTGAAAATACAAAGACCCTTTATCAACTAGATCATCCTTATTCAGACATGGCTGACCCCTACAAAGAACTCTTAAACGTTTCTAAGGCAGGACTACCCGTTACAGAAGCTATAATGACTCATCAAAGATTGATTATATCCGCTTCGTTTTTTTCCCTTTTCTATGGTTTCTGCTGAGTTGCCCATTACAGATTTTGAGGTCTGCAGCTCCACAGAGCCCCCTAAACCTCTTAAAAAAACCATCAAAACCGGTATCATATTTTCCACATTCAAACCTCAAGTATCAAGAAAGCAAGCTCAATCTCTGAATTATTATCTCTTTGTGTAATTATATTTTAACGTATCTGAGATGGCAATTAGATCATAGGGTTAAAGGCTAATTCAGGATGGAAGGAACCCCAGGAGGTCCTTAGTTCAGCCTCGTGCCAAGCAAGGGCAGCTCTGAGGTCAGACCAGGAAGCTCAGGATTTTAACCAACCTGTACTGAAAACCTCCAAGGATAGAGACTGCACAGGGTCTCTGGGCAACTTGTTCCAATCCAATGCTTCGCAAAAAAAAAAAGTTTTGCTTTATATTGACTCTGAATCTTATGTTTCAACTTCTGCTCGTTGTCTCATCCTCCCACCACGCACCACCAGCCACTGCCTTAAGGGCACTGCTCAAGGCCGCTGTATGCACCCGCAAAGGCCAGCAGTCCCACACCACACAGCATCTCCCAGACTGCTCGCTTCTGTATCGGTACAGTAAAGAGCGACCGTGACCAGACCAGAAATTGCATGTAAGATACAAACTTACAGTGTTAAGTTAAACAGACAGGAACTGCACAACAGATATCTATGTTTAAAAAAATGAAAGGCGAAAATAAAGGTCTATAAAAGCCTTCTTTCATTTTGCCTGTATTTCTAAAAAAAGATTGCTTCTTCATTTCTCAATTTTTGGCTGTCAAAATGAAAAGTCAGCATCTGTTAATAATAAAAAAATAAAAGGAAAAGAAAGAAAACCGAAAGCACTACAGATTATATGACTGATAGCAGAGCTGCAAATGTTGTAAAACAGTGGCCTGAAAGACAAGAATTAATTTGCTGAAAAATAGCAGTATCTTAGTTAAATGTGACATTGGGAGTATAGAACCAGACAGACTCTGAAATAAGAACAGACACAGAATGGCAGAAGCAACACACATTTTTAGATACAGAACGTCACGACCTACATGAGATACTGGACTAGACTATGCAGAACAAAGAACCATGGTGCGTGCACCTCTCTCTTACAAAATGCATTAAGGAGCAGGAAACCCACCTAGAAAAATTAGTCCCTTTGATGACAAGAATTCAATAATATTTTTTTCACTACTTATAACACTCCTAAAACTGAAAAGCTCTCTATATTAAATGAAGGAAAAACATACATGAAGTATGGCATTTCCAAAAAAGTTTTCTTGAAATAAAGCTGTAAGATTTTTGTTTGTCTCGTTTCCCTATATGCTCTGAATTTTGTGGTGATGCAAGAATTACACATTTGTAAAAAAAAAAAATATAAATGCATAAAACCGGCACAAACATGTTACAAACAAACTCCATGTGTTTGCAATTTTCTTACCACTGCTGGAAGCCTGCTGTGGCCCTGAACACGCTCTTAGCAGATATGAATTGGGAGAGAACTCCTCATCAGGATTGGTGTCCATGATTTGATGGGACGTATTGCTGTCTAGCAATGGCATCTGGCAGCTAACTGGTGGAGGATTATGAGAACTGGGCAGCTGAGCAGATGGGAGAAGGCTAGACGAGGATGTAGGTGGAATGGGACGACCTGGGAAAGAGGACACAGGGATCAAAGATCAGCAATGAATGTAATGAAAAAACTCAAACAGCCAAATAATTGCACCGTAACCGTCCATCATTACATAGGATCGCTGCGCGCAGAGCCACAAAATCTCTCCACTGCTACAAACTTCTCCCTTTGTATCACGTTCAAGGCATTGTGAGCACCTAGTGTTGGGAACTCGTTCCAAAAGTCTCTTGGCAGCACCAGGCTGTAGCTCCTCTGGAGAGCGGAGGAGCTGGGAGGACCCCAGGGGAGCAGCAGGGGGTGGAGGTCTCTGCTCCACAGGGCACCGGCACTGGTCCCCTGCAGCCCAACACTGCCGGCCCCTGCCACGCGCTCAGGTGCTGCCCAATGTATGCGTATCAGCTACATATTTTACCGGGAGAATTTTCACATAAATAGGGTTTTTTTTAGCTAAATAAGACCAATGAGAAAGGACTATAATGAGTTGACCCCTGAAATCACAACACATACATGTAACCATCTCTTAAAACAATAGTGATGTTCTGATATTCATTTTCTTTTTATTTTTACCGGGGAAATTGCTCCAGTACAGAAATCTACTAGTGACATGTAGCAAGAGCCATATGAAGGCTACCTCCAACTAAGGTTTTTCCTACACTGTTGTAGACCATTCCCAAACCCACTGAGGGATGTGACAGAAAGCACAGGGGACAGCACGACTGAAAGGCAATTACTCCACTTGTACAGATGGGCTAAACTGGAACACGGGACAGAAACTCTAAGCTTTCCTGTCCTTTCACTCTTATTTCTTTCTGCTCTGGTGCTGTAGGGGCAGAATTTCCTGCCTCGCTCACCAGACAGATTAATTTCAACTCCAAAACCTGATCCTTGATGTGTACAATGTACCTCAGCCCACTGCAACAAGGCATATTTAGTCACTACACTAGTGGCATCAAGTCAATAGTAAAATAATTCATAATTGTTTATTCTTTGCTTTTGTGAACTTCAGTAACTTTCACTCCATTCCAAATGCACACAGATAAAGACAGGTTTTACAGGGTTTTTTTTTTGCATTGCCTATTAGAATATGACCAGTTATGGGGATGAGAGGAAAAAGAGAAATACACATTCTGATCTCTGCAAGTTTATCTAGTGCATTGGAGAAATTGTTCATGAATAATTTATACACAGGAAAATATGACCTCTGCGATACTGCCAAAGTCTGTGAGGCAAAGAGAGATCTGCTGCAAGCAAGCAACAAATGTTAAAACGAAGCAAAACTACATAAAATGGTGCATTCTTATTTCCATCATTCTTAAAGAAACAGTAGTGGAGCAAATACACACTGGCTTTCTCATCAGTTACATCTTCATTGTTTGAATCAAGAATCCCTCACTTTAGATGAATTACACTCAGGTTTACACCATTAGGTAAGCTTCTAGAGTCACCTGTCAAATTTCACAGGAGGAAAGAAAAAATAAAATCAAGAAAATGAAAAAAATTCTGGCCATCACATTTAATTTATATTTGGGGAGAAGCAGTCAACCAAAGGTACTCATATCTACTCAAAAAGCCATCTTTCACGGCATGGTACCAGTAAATAGCATGAACTACTTCCTTGCCTTCAAAAAGTTTGAAGTAAAATAAATACCTGAAGATAGGCAAATGACTGTTATGCTTGGGTTTTATTACATTTTTAGCACTGGATAAATTGATGATAAGACTAAATGACCAAGTTACCATATGGCAGAAATGGGTTTAAGCTACTCCATAGTAACCCCCATCTACTGTCTTTTATGCTAGAGAAAATTCAATATGCACTGAGTATTTTCTTTGTGGACTTGCATTTATGAGGAAATAATTCTAATATTGATGACAGGAATAATTACTGTTATTATTCATGATTATGCTATTCTTATGAAATACCACAGTGAATAGCCTAAACATTCAAAGGGTAGTGACTGAGCAAAACCAGTTTCTAATTATTTCTTTGCAATGTGTTGGAAACAAGCAGAGAGGCTGAGGTTTGACACACCTCAGACAGGAGCGTGACACCGTGCCCATTGTCTGCATTTAATTTTCACATATTCTGGCTCTGCTTCAACATTATGAAGTTAAAAGAAGAAGCTTTATAAACTCAAAATCTGCATTTAAAGTATCATATGGAAATATATTACTGTATTATACAAATTTTGGACGTGTGAGGTTATGAGAGGAAGGGAAAAAGATTTTTCCATCTGTGTAAACTGCATATGGTATTTCAGAGAAATTTAGGTACATTTTTGCAGAATACATTGAGACAAATGAAAAAAACCCAAGAATTCTTTTTTGCCAGGAAAGCTAATCACACTGTTACCTTCATGAAATAATACAGACCAAATCCCTGAAGACAAAGTAAAATATCTAATTACTAAAGCTCTGTTTGTAGCTTAGAGGAAACAGAAAGTATCAAAGAGTTAAAAACTTGCATTATTTTGGTGGGAAGTTGGCTCCCAAGGAAGATTTGTCCAAAAGCACATGGTAATTGAAAAACATAGATGCCTGTGAGCCATACAACCTATTGTCAATGTATCCTGTGGTTAGATTTCCTAATAAGCTGCCAAATTTGATTAAAGCTTTTCTTGTGTTTGGGGCATTCTTGATCTTCCCATCAAGTTGATTTTGGACATCTACTAAACATTAAAGTGCCACTACAGCCTTTCCCTCTACAGTAGCGGGGGTCTAGTGGAGTGTCTTCTCTCCGTACGGCCCTCTACCCCCAGCCCCTGAACCACATGAAATATGTTAAGACACCCAACCTTTTGCAAAATTTGGCGGGAAGTGAGTGGAAAAATTACTGAAGAGGAACAGAAAGAGATACTATTAAGCTTTGTTACCTTAGGAAACGAATCTAAAAGAACTATCTGTAGTACCACAGTTGAGATGATGGTTGTGAAAATACCAAGGAGAACTGAACATATGCAGATAGGCTATAAAGAACGTGATAAATGCAATTTATTTGTTACTATATACTCTTTAGAAATAATGGGTTCAATTCATACTGTTGAAAACTAGTATATTGGTCAAGTAAGTTCAATGTATTCTTGTACCATTTAAAATAACAGACCAAGCTTTATAGGTTTCATAAACCTGAGCTTCTTGCCAGAGCCATTCATGTGTCTGCAGATAACTTAACAGTTGTATTTTGAAACACCCCATCTCTTGAAATAATTCGACATTTCCACCACTTCACAATGGGACTTGCAATACCCTACAGTATTATAAAACATACTGTGATGTATGGTAACATCAGTATTCTATTAGGCTGCCGTTTTGAAAAGTTAAATCCGTAATGTAAACAGGATTATGTAAAATTTGTGTCCACTCCTCGTATGTTAATATGATAAAGCTTCTGTGAATAAGATTTTTATGTAGTTGTGAATTGACGGAAACCCTATGTAATGGATACTTACTTCTATTGACAGCAATAATTTAATTGTGTAATATACCCAAAGAAACATAAAACAGATACAAATGCTAGGAAGGGAAACCAAAGTCTAAAAGCTGATACATTACAATTTCAATAGTAAAAACTAATATTAGTTCTTCTTCCAATATCTGTTCATATGCATGTTCATACCGCATATACTCATGCACGGCAAGGACTACTACAAATGCTGAATATAGTATTTCCTACTACAAATGCTGAATATAGTATTTCTAAGGCATTTTTCTTTTATGAAACTATTCCTCAATTACTGCTATACTTCAAGATCCCAAAGGCTTAAAATCTGCCATAGAATCAACACTCAAAAATTGTGTCATCCTTGTAGCTGACAATGATGCCCCAGCTCCACAACCTTCTTCAAGAAGACACCCACAAAAGCTGAGTATGCAGACCAGACATCAGTGTGAGGAATTCCCATCTTCTCCTTGTTAAGGACAACTTCACAGCCAGACAGAGGTTGAATAAAGCACAAGCTCACCAGTAAGACCCTGCCACATGTGGTCATGGGGTGACAGAGCAGACCTGCTCAAGCCCTGACACTTATAAGACAGGTAAGAAGAGTTCTGTTCATCCTAATCACTATAACACATTTGGGAAAGAGATACCCTGGTTGCTGTTAGCCTGAAAGACCAAAACCCCATCACCAGAGAGGGAAAAAAAAAAACCAACCCAAAAAACTGACTGCCTGCAATCACTCCTAGCATTAATATACATAAATAAGAGATACAATCAAAGAAGAGAAGCACAGGCTGCTGATCAGTTACTGAAGGATTTTCGTGATGCACTTTCCATATTTGCCCCTTCTTCCTTCTCCTGCAAAGGACCTATGGAGTTTTGTGAATGAATAAAGCCCATGTGTGTGTGAAGCCCTGGCCTCTATGTTCCACCATGGTGCATGACAGGAAGCAGGGAGCAAAAATTACATAAATTACTAGAATTTAAGAGTTTTGACACATGAGCAGTCACTGTGAAAATATGTATTACAAAAATACCTCCTGAAGAGCTGTTAAGTAATGTTTCAACTGTCATATAGTATAGTGTTACTACTTAACAATACCATATAAAAACCAGAAATGTGTATATATATATAAATATTTATATATTTAAATATATTCACACACACACATTTAGATAGATGTACATAATATCAAAAAAATAACATTATTTTAAGAGGTCTAAAGAATCAATCCAGACACCTTAAATAGCCATTTTGCCATTTACTTTTTTGGAGGAAGATCACAACCTGTATGTTGCCATCCCACACTCCCAAGTTATCCCTTTCTGTATAAAAACTACCTTTGTTAGAAAAGACCTGAATCCCAGAGGTGATAAATACAGATCTCACCTGCATTGGAATTCTCAAGCTCGTCCCTTCAGGAGAATCTCACTTCTAAGGTTAGCACATGTGCAGCAAAAATCCACATAGATTGTTCGACCCCATGCATTTTCAGCATGTTACACTGAGAATTTCATATACCTAAGCAGCCTATCTTTATTGATAAATTCAATTTATGAAACCATCTTCCGATGTGCAGGGGCTTTTATAAGAAAAATCAAGTTTCAATAGCTTTAAACAGCTGGTCATTTTCATAATCAATATGTCATGATGTAACTATTTTATATTTCTCTTAGGCTACCTGCTATTAATGTAGAAAATAAATATAAATGACCTGTAATAACTATAGTTAGTTCCTTTTATTACTATCAATAAAGTCACTTTTGTGTTTGTTCTACAGCTCTGGTCACAAGGACCAGGACTCAAATAGAAAAGATGTACGCAAGCCAAAAACTCACTGCGCAATCCTCAACACATTAGACTGCAGAAAGAAGGGAAACTTTAAGATAACTGTTTGGGGTTTTTTTTAAACAACCATTTGGACGATGTAGTAGCATTCAAGTATTAATGCAGGAAGCTAGGGAAGTAGAAAGTGAAAGGAGATTAGTAGGTTCTACATAACTGATGGCATCAAAACAGAAACTGTAAAACACTTAATTGGCAATTAAGAGTTTGACATTTACTGATTGAAGATGATATTCATGTTACACCAATACAGAGTATAGCACCCTGTATAAAGTAATCCCATAAAATCATGTTAGTGACTTAAGTGATGGACAGTATTATTAAGAGCAGTTGCTGTGTTGCTTGTTTACTGAAATTATACAAGGAAGGCTATCCAGAAATGGCACTGGCTGGACATTAACTAGAGATGATGGAAGGGAAGGATCAGATCTCCACCCTCCTTTTCCCCCTTACTTCAGGGCACAGGGCCGGAAAGCCACACTGAATTGATATGAGGGACATGGCCAGGACCCTGCTACCAGGGGACACACACACACACCATCCTCCTCCTCCGGCACACCACACCTCCCTGCATCTCCACGTCAGCCTCATGGAGGCACCTACACTGTCAGCAATGTTAAGTTTACCTTAAAGAGTGAGAAACGTTACTAAATGTGTCAGGAAACAACTATGTAAGTTAAGAGGCATGTTTTTGCAGTGCAAAGCACTATAAATTAAGCAGGCAGCTGATGAAGGTGCAACTTTCCTGAGGTATAGCACACTCAGCAGACTCTCACGTTCCTCCCCAGAATAATTGCTTTCTGCAAGAAAAAAAACCTGTCCTTCCAATATGTGTGCAAAGCACGTCTTGCCAGTGGGCTGGGCACTCGCAAGCAGAGTCATATTTAATAAATTAAATATATATTGTCATAACTGGCATAAGGAATATAAATACTTTGTATTTGATGAAATTACTAGAGTTAACTGACAACAGGAAAAATCATCCACTTTCTGTATAGTAACAGCGTCTATTATTTTTGTAGCTAAAATGGCATTTGTATTTCAACGCACGGGAGGCCAGAGTGGAGCCCCAGCAGGCAAAGCTTTCCTCAGGGGTGAAAGTCGTCTTCCCCCAAAGATAAGCAGCCTGCGCTGCTGGCTCTGGGGAAAAGCACAAGACACACCACCTAACAGTCACCTCATCTAGCAAGGAGCAATGCTAATTTATCTGTAAAGAAGATTCCATTAACCCTTTATTCATCAGACCGCATTTCAAGTTGACAAAAGGCCAGAATGAAGCACAAAAATAAAAAAAAAAAAAAGGGAAAGAAATCTAACAGTTCGTGATTATTTTCTTCAGCATCAAGTTGCTTTCTGTTGCCTAAACTCCCAATGCGTTTTTTCCCCTAAGGCAAACAAGCTCCAAAACAGCAAATCAGGATTTGGATGACGGAGAGTTATCACCAAAGAAAGGTACTTCCAGTGCTTCTGAAGCTCCTATCTCTCTGAAAGCAACAAATGAACAAAACCAGCCAAGCTAAGAAAAATGTTTTCCCAGAGTCTATTTCTCTATTTCACAAGAGTCATAGGAGAAAATAAGGTCTTCCTAAAAGCACGGGGCTGATATCCCTGCACAGACCTGTTTATTGATGTTTTCGGATATTTCTCTGCATCGAAGCAGAGAGTCAGGGCAGCTAAAGATGACATTGATACCATGATATCATACCAGGGAAAGACAGAAGGTGGCTTTGAAACAATGGAAAGAGAATGCTAAAAAAGAGATCCAAGCACTGTAAGTCATCACCTGCCATTTACATAAGAATGAACCAGCCAAAAGAAACCAGTACTATGGGTTTGTATCTCCCATTTAACAAATCCAGAACCAGATGAAATGGTCTGAAGTTGCAGCAGGGGAGGTCTAGATTAGATTTTAGGAAGAATTACTTTACTGAGAAAGTGGTCAGGCACTGGAACAGCCTGCCCAGGGAGGTGGTGGAGTCGCCATCCCTGGAGGTATTTAAGAAACCTGTAGACGTGGCACTTCAGGGCATGCTCTAGAGCCCGAGATTGTTGGGTTGGGTGCTTTGTTTGTGTTTGGTGTTGTGTTGGTGTGGTGTTTTTTTGGTTTTTTTCTGTATGGTTGGACTTGATGATCTCAAAGGTCCCTTCCAACCATGAAGGTTCTGTGATTCTGTGAAAATGAACAACACCCTACCTGCCCTGCTTAGTTCCTTGAAAACTTTGGTTATGCAAAAAAAGCACAAAATCCAAGGGAGAGCATGAACAGAATGAAGATGATAAAAAAAAATAATGATAATTATGTAACTATGGTTTAGGCAAGAATAAGGCCCAGAAGGCAATTTCTGACCATGTCTAAAGGAAGGTTTGTGTCTTTTGTCAGTAGCTCCTCCGAGAGCAGAGCTGTGTGGCACAGAGCCCGGCTACGCCGCTTTCACCAATATGCTGCAGATTCTGCTCTGCCAAGTACGAAATGGTGGCACCATTTGCGGAGTGAGACATCCATGTCTACAGCTATGTTTTTATGGACTGCATGTATGACGGCTTGGCTACTGACCACTCCGCTCCCTGGTGCTGCCCGGAGCTACAGTCCTTCAGAAGGGCTTCAACTTGGGTCCCTGAAGCCTAAGACCTTTCTTCCTTTATTATTTTTTTTTTCATTTCAAGGTGGCTGAAATGTTGAAAGGCTGGTGTTGCCGTTCCCCCAGAAGCAAGAGGCACAGCTCCATCACATCCTCAGCACATGCACTCCCGCTGTGTTCAGGGTGAGTGACAGCATTTCTGTTGCCAAGATCCCCAAAGACAATACTGAAGCCACCAACAAGCCATTGTCCATACCCTGCCCTCTTGAGCAGGCCATGGAACCACCTCTTCTCTCAGCCACCCCCAGGTTTCCTAGAGCCTTTCTGCGAAACATTGAAAAGCAAAGTCAACTCTAAGGGGACCAAAGGCCCCAGGAAAAGGGCACTGAAGAAATTAACACATACCTGCCAAAATCTCTACCTTTATGAAAATATGAAACACAGTAATATAGGATGATCTGATGCAGCATAAAATATAGTTTTGAAAGATTCTTAGATTTCCATTGTACAAGTAAAATAATGCATTCCTTCAGAAAACATAATCCTAGAACTCATGATCTTACTTGTGTACATATAGCATTCTAATAGCGTAGAAGTTAAAATGTTGTTTAAATAAAATTATCCTAAAACTCAAGGCTATTTTCTCTTAGGTACTGTTCATAATTCATATATATCCTATGCAAGCAATCCTACAGAAGGTGGGAGTAGCTATAAATCAAGAAAATCCAAAACACAACAAAATAATCTTAGATTCTTTGTGACAGTAATGTGTAAAGTCTCGTTGTAGCCCTAGTTAAATTTTGCTGACAAAAGAAATTGTTTATAAAGTATTACAAGTGATAGAAAAAACCAAAAATTTTAAAATGACAACCAGTTTCTGTTACCAAAAAAAAAAATAAAAAAATCCAGTGTTAAAATATATTCATATTTAATATATTCTTCTTCCCTGTCCTCTGAAGTAGAAGCATTTACTGCATACCCAGGAATACAGTTTGAGAACTGTATTAGGAACTGTAATAGAAAAGGGATGAATGAAAAAGAACCAGCAAGTCCTGGTCTCTATTTTTTTATTACAGATGCATTCTACTAGCTTGTTCAAGTTTTGTTATCTTCCTTAAACTGTTTGACCTTTGTATGTGGTTAATATTTCCTGAAGTACTGCACGTGTAATTCTTGAATATGAAAATCACTGTACCAATACAAGATATTATCCTTACTAAAATCTATGCAGAAGAATAAGACTAACTTGGAAATCAATCACTTCTGACTTTCTGTGTTAAAGTTAAATTAATTTTCCTACGCAATCCATCTACAAAATATATCAGTTTTATGGAATTTAGATATTAAAAATAAGTAGACAGTCATGACTTAAAAATTATCTAAACCAATTCAGTATGTAAACGAACAATTTGCTGCTGTCAAAAGCTAATGTCACTTAATTCTTGCCTTGTTAAATCATCTGATGCCCCTTCCTTTTTTAGTTAAACAAAGATAAATAATAAAAACAATTTACAGCTAGAAGATGTTAGGGTTTTGCAGCTGTTCAATGTCTTTTGGGCAGATTAGATTCTGTAATGAGAAGTTATAAGCCTCATTTTATAAAAGCTGTTGCTGTCTTGGGAAAAACATCAGTGAATAAGATTAGAAAACCCTTTTCCTTCATGAACCTATTGCACTAGTGAGCTGATTACTTGGCATATGTTTGATACCTTCATAGCTGGAAAACAGTAATTTGTTTCAGTGATTTTTTCCCATCACTCAAAGTCAAAACGTCTTTTCTAATCTTACCATACCTCTGACTTAGCCAGTAAAATCAGAGCAAGAAGAAAAAGACAAATCCACATGAACATCATTCACATGAACTTGCATTAACTTAAGTTCTTTGGAAAAAAAAAAAAAAAAAAAAAGGTTCTACTGAACTAACTACAGCTAACATTAAATTATAACAACTCATCAGCTGTCCCCTGTGGGACAAAAATAACATTCTAAGATAAGGAATGTATTTAGAAGAAACTTATTGGAAGACTTACATCCATCATATGTAACTGAATTTCCACCTATATAGTAATAATATGTGCAGCTTTTAGAAATTGGGAAGAAAGAAAATTTCCTATTTATCAGTTGTATCAGCTCATACAGAGCTATGCATTCATTCCAGAGAGTTCCACTAATGAAAGGGTTACTAGGCCCTAGGCAGGTAATTAGCAGACATCCTATGAAATCCACCTCACATAAATCTACAAGCACTTGATCTGATTTTTATTCCAGTGACACAGAGAGGTAGACTATGCTGTGCTAAAAACTTGTTTCCGCTATCCAAACACCTCCTGTTTACCTTCCCCTTATTTTATTGAAATTCTAAATACTGTTAAACAACTGCTCATGCCATCTCCACTACATATCCTCCTGAATGATGCTGATGCTGAATTATTTCTCTTAGAGAAATTTATTTCCAGGTACGTTGCAACAATTAGTGATTCAGGTGCCTGGAGTCACTAATAGGCGGGAAAAATAGCACTATCTTGAACAAACATGAGAAAACACCAACCTGTAATTATTTAACAAACTCTGTGAAAGTCATACAAAGATAGTACTAACTGGTGGGAGCTGGATACCGATTAGAGAGTTTATGTTAACACTTTGCAACCTGCTGAAAAAGCAGCTCTAATTTCTGGTGAACAAATTGGAAACGGACACCAGGCTTCACATGATCACCATTATGTAAATGGCTAAATAATTTAAATAACAGGCTTAAAACCTGCTGCATCATATGGAGGAGTGCCAGTGCTATATTCTGGCTAAATCTGCTCCAGGTTATCAAAGTCTGCTTTTCTAAGTTACACCTCCAGTTTAAATACAGTGTTCCTATTTGCTTTCTAAACGCGTGTGGAATGCACTTCTGAACTGGTGCTAAACATCTGCTGTGATTCCCTCTAGATATGTTTGTATCTTAGTGCTGGGAGACACTAAGGTGCAAGCAGAGAAGTATGAAGGGAATTAATCTTCCATTACTCTTGATACTGATACTTATATTTACATGATATTATCTTGATATTTACACTTTTCTTGCTTCATCTGGTTCCTTCTCTCAAGACCCAGTCTTGCATTTCTTACACAACCCGTATTGACATTAGCAGAAGTTTTGGGTGTAACAGGCTTGACTTTTTTTAACAGATCCTGCTTCAAAAATGAACATTCCACAATGTAACAGCACACAGCAGCAAAATCTCAGATCTATATAAGTCAATATAAATTGTATTTTTGCCTTTGGCACAGCCGGGATTTCACCTGAGAGTCCTAAAATGCTTCTGAGCAGAGAGAAGTTCCCCCAGCAGCAGTCTTTTCCTGATGGGAACACCAGACAGCTGCTGCTCATTTGGTTAGGGATGGTCCACGGTGCCCAAGTCTAGGAACACAGCTTGGAGCCAAACTGCAGCTCAAAACCAAAGCGGGAAATGAAATACCATCACTAAGATGGAGTCAGGCCTATTTAACCCTTTAAAACCTCTCTGATGTCTTCTGGTAGAGCTGGCTATTCCCTGAAGAAGACATGGAATACAAAAAGTAACCCAAACACAGGATTATGAACAAAACTACCAAACCACTTGGAAATGAGCAATTTAAGTGCAGATAAAATTTTGTCCAGTCCCAGCATTGAAAGAGGTTTGAAATATTTTCCTCTTTGTAAAGTTGATTTCCCATTTAGAGTTTGGGAAGAAGAGTCAAATAAAGAAACAGAATACAGATTATGGAAAAAAGAACAATATCATTCACTGTTTGTGGGCCACACCTTAAACAAACACTGGAATCTACTCTCTTTTCTTACTTGAAAGCTGCAAATGTTGATTTCTTGAGTGAGGTTTATGTCAAATTTCACTTTATGTGAAAAGATTCAGCCTAAATAAAGCCTGAGTGGCAGATTGCAACACAACAGCTATCAGACCATTAACTATTTTAGCACTGCTGTTCATCACCATAATTAATGGCACTCTGGGAGAAAAGTACAGGAAATTAAAAAGATAAAATTTCCTTTTAATGAAAAGAAATCACAGACATGAAAGACTACCCTATGGAAAAGGGAGCTTCGCTCTGCCGTACTAAACAAACCTGTAACCTGATTAAAAGGCATTTGCAAGCACAAAATCGGATAAGTTAAAAAGGTAAGAAAACTTTTTGTTATAGTTGCAGTTAAATTTGCCAGAACGAAGGAATAAAGACACATGTTCTTCCCCTAAAAACAAATGGGCTTTGTTCCACGCCTTTTGGTAAAGCAAAAACCCACTGAATATCGAACAGGCTACAGAATAGCCTGAACGTGCTATTCTGTATTTCAGCGTGAACTGTATCTTTAAAATAATGATAGTTTCATCTTTTTGATCTTAGAGCACTTTATAACTACAGCTCAGAAATACACGGACAGAGAAGAATTAAAGCAACTGAAGCTGAAATATGCTACTTAGGAATCCAAAGTTTGTTTACACCATTAGAAGGCACTCAAATATATATCCCCATAAATGACAAGGTCCCAGCAGCAAATTAACAGGAACAATTTTCCCATCTCAGGAGCTGTCAAGATGGGCTCTGTTAGCCAATTTATCTTACTCTAGCACATCTCTGGTGCTTGTCAATCAATATGTGAAACATTTGGTGCTGATTGCCATTTTTCTATCCACTTCCTTTTGCCTCTCGTACCAGGCAATTTACTGCAAGTCAATCAAGGTTGAAGCAGACCTTGTTTAAATAAAACACTGTTGAGTTCTTTTCACACCAACAATTTCAAAAACAGAATGAGCTGTAGCTTTTCACATTTACATTTATACTACATTTTCTGTTTTTCCCAAATGCCATGCTCAAGCTATAAGTCATAACTAAACTCAGCCGAAGGCTTATGGAGAAAACAGTCAGGGAAGATGAACTGAATATAACTGTATATGCTTTCACTGTCAAAAATTCAGTCTATCAATGGAGACAGGGAACACTAAAAAGTACTTAAGTCATCTGGGATCACTTTTTTTTCACCCTTGCTTGAAGTCAGGCCTCCACACCATAAAAGCAACTTGTAACTTGCCTGATCTTCTTAACTCAGGATAATTACGTTAAATATTCCTTTACACTGCAATTTTTAGGTAAGAAGGAGACCAACTCCGTATTTATTGCATAGCACAAATAAAAGTATGAAGATAATCAATTTACCAACCAATAACTTGGCCCGATGTTAAATACACTTAGAGCTTCCCTTTCCCATGCAGACGAAACAATCCCACAGCAACCCCAGGTCACATCGTGTCTAACCTTGGCACTACCTTGGCATCACCTGTAAGCAGTGAGGTAGAGAAATACGGCAGAAACAACTTCCTTTGCGATACATAGTGTTACCTGATGTACAATTGAAACAACAAACATAATAGTACAGAACACTTGGCAAAAACAATTTTTAAAACTTTGACTTGTTTCTGCACAGTAAGACTTGGTTTTACAAACAATAACTACACATCTTTTCTGCTGTGCACAATGCTATTTCAGATGTTAGGTTCACCACGGATTCCAAAATTAACCCCATGATCATTCACAACAGTGGAGCGCACACCTACTGCCTTCTGAGTTAGAAGAGCAATTACATACCTGTGCTACAACTATACAGACTGACAACCATTTATTCAGCTTAATCCCATTATTTATTAGATCCAGGTACAGTAAATCAAATGATGTACAACAGCAACAAAAGAAAATGCAAGTCAGATCAGCCCCTAAGATCCCACAAGTAATAATCTCATAAGAGTAACAAAGGACACATTCCTTTAATAACAAAGAGACAAAGTGACTATGGTACTGTCTTTATTAATAAGATTATCCCTTCCTCCCCTCTTTAATTTTAAATGATGCAAGGGCATCAGACATTCCGCCCCCAACCTCAATAGCATACACATATGCTAGCATATATATAATACATATTATTTTATATATAATTTTTATATATATATTATTTTCTAGTGCACAGCATTCCATATATATGCTAGAAAATAAATCACTATATACATATGCTAGAAAATGAACAGATTTTGAAACAGACAAAAAATTATCAGTTCCTTCTCTGGTCAACAGTTTACAGCTATCATGAAAGTATCAAAAGAGCTTAGATTATTAAAAAGGATGCCTGCTGTAAGAGTCTCAAATTTGCCTGTAGTTAACACCTTGTAAAATTTCATGACAGGAACATCCCTGCACATTTGCTAGTACTTTAATATGAGACCTAGTATCTTCTCAATCCATAGCACATATGATAGAATACATAAAACACCTATAACAGAGTCAAAGACTGACTGAAAAATAAAGCAAGCATATTGTAAGGTGCATACAATCACCAGTCTCATCCTGTGCAGTATTTAAATATCCATACATTATGCCAACATAATGCATGATAAAACTCAAATGAGTTGTAGTTCACTATCTTTTGGATAAAGAACGCACTCATTTAATTATGAAAGAAGAAATGCTAAACGTTTTAGAACATTAGTCTAATAAGAAGCAGAAACCTCTTGCTGTTTATCCTCACTAGGGGTTTTACTGCAAGTGACCCTTCTGAGTCAGTCTCCAGGGTAAGGATCTTCCCTTACACTGCTGCAAGTAAAAGGAAACAAAAATCCACATAATATATGAGTTAGGTATATACCACACATGTGGATATTATATATGCAATATATGTACACACACAAGTATGTGTGCATGCCTAGGATATGCGGTGTCCTAACCCTATCAAGAGTTGACCTGTGAGTTATTTTCAGAAAAAAATCTCATTACTCCTGAGAAGGAAGATGGATCTTTCACTTTATATTGATGTCATTAAGGAAAAAAAATAATGCAAACAACAGACCAGCAAGCTAGAGATAGGAAAAAGTATTTCCTGCAAGGCAAAACCAGTTAGCTTGATTCATGCAAATATGATGCAAGTATATGCTTCAATAACAATAGCCGGTAGCCCACAATAAAAATTATCATAAAGGTAGTACAATAATTTCAGATTCCTAGTTTAGGCTTAACTAATGACAAAAGATAATGGGTGGTATTAAGAAATTTCCCATTCATTCCACCTCACAGATCTAAAACATCCCTGAAGAAAAAAAATATGCCATTTTAATCCTCAGAAAGCTCTGGGTTTATTCAAATCTAGACTTTGCTGCTGGCTAAGGCATGCAGGGTATTTTTACAGTCCTCTCAGCTGCTAGTCGGAGCCTGCGGAAAGCTCATGCCTGGAATGTAGGTTTACAGCTGGGCTCTGTCAATTTATTGGAAAGGCATTTCTTCCAGAAGAAAACCAAACACAACAAATAAAAGCTCTACACCTGCTTACAAACTGTTTCTCATTGCTCATAGCAAAAATTGTCTTTTCATCACTAACATATTTTTCCCAACAGTTATAGCGATTTCTTGGAGTATGTTTTCTGATTATGCATGTAAAAGGGAATGTAAAATGTTTCTGCCATAGAAAGAAGCAATAAATGATGGGTGAAGTTATTTGAAAGCTGAGTAACCTAAATAAGCAATTGGCTTCGGTTAAAATGGTTAGAGGAGTGTCCCCTTTCTGCCCGCGCCCCCCTCCAGCTCCTCTGTCCCCCAAAATCTTCTCAGACTTTCCATTAGAGCCCTACAAAGAACAAATGCACCATTTGATGGATTTTAGGGGAATGTAGATGAAGTTGGTAGGCCAGAGAGGATCGATACAGAGAGAAGCAGCCTACACAGCCTGACATATCACCTGCCAGAGGGTTACAACGGAAGAGTTAGTTACAATTCGCTCTGAAAAGTCCACCACATATTTCACTATCCTTACTGTGAGCCAAAAGTCCAGGATTTCTATCTGTTCCTATCCCTCTTTCTCCCCCTCCCCCAAGATTGTTTAAAACCTTAATTTTAACCTGAACCTGCAATTTCAGCTTCTAAGAGAATTGCACTTTCCTGTCTCTCTACAGCCCCTGGGACTAATTGAGAAGATTACCTGAAGGCTCGAGGTCTAAACGCTCAAGGAAGAAAAGCCTGCTTAAAACGGTTTCTACAAAGAAGAATGACAGAAATAGGAACAACGAGATCTTTCTGTCACTGGAGGCTTTTATATTACAAATGACGGTACGCTGTATGTGATCATGTGCCGGGAAAAACAGTAATAAGACAGTGAGTTTCAGTGATTTCTTTTATTGCAGTACATAGAAATCTAATTGATAGATAAGCAGCTTGTTTTCACTACAAATTATGAAACTAAAAAGGAGTTTTGATCTAAAAACATTCTAATCTAAGCAGGGATCAAATTTCTTCTGTCTTTGCTAACTTGCTACGGTGAACAGACGAAATTTGTTAAATACATCAGGCTGAAATAATGCTTCTCTGCAGCTATCCTGGAGATCACATTAAAGTGGCGCTGAGGACTAACTGGACTATATACATAAGAAAGAGTCAAAGACAATTTTTAAAGATGCCATTTTACCTACACCTAATGAAATGAAAACTAGAAAATCCACACTCCTATCAGAAGTCATGGCCCCATCAAAACCTGAGGTACAAAACTGTTCCAAGCAAAGTCGGTTAATAGAAATAATACATCACAATCCAGTCCATTTGGGGCTTTTGTTCTTAAACACTTCAGTAAATGGGCCTGTTTGTTAGCTCCAACAGATAATTATGAAGTGCAATAAAAAATTCAAATTATGTTAATAGGCCAGAGAACAACGGCTGTTTCTGAAATCACTGGCAATTACTACACATAATGGTTCTCAATTAAGCTGGAGGGTATTTTCAATCGTTCATAATTCACTATTTTAAAAGTATCATAAAAATATATAAATGTGAGCTGTTAATAAAACTTTCAGATCAACAATATAGTTGTTTCCCACTGAAAGTAATACCTATTTTATTTGTGTAGTGTTTTTTCTCTTGTGAATGGTATGTGAAGATACTATTAGAGAAAGGAAGGTCATGACATGGGAATTATATCTCATAATGCTCCTAAGTGCAAGAGGAGCTACATTCCTTTCTTAAGCAACTTCAGTTTCCCCTAGGAATACAGTCAGCAATCACACAGGTCTTCATCAACTCTATTTTTAGATACTGCAGCTCGCTATATAAACTTTAATGCATATGTGGATGTGAACTGGGGAACTCACTGCTACTCCATTTTCAGATTTTTACTTCAGATATTTTTCAAGGGAATATTTTTCAAAAGAAAAAAGGAAAAAATTAAGGCCTAAAATAAGACCAGGAAATCCTAAGGATCATCCTTCAGTTATGAGCTTGATGCACCATAGACTTCCACCAAACCAAATAAAATAAACACCTTTAATAAATGAAGCCACTAAGGAAAGATCAATAGGCAATAATTACTATCCACACTTCCACTAAAACTACCACTTACTTAGCCACCGCATGTGTAACCTTGCTTTAGGAAAACAGCACATTTACCAACTGCTAAACTCTGATCATAACTTTCCTACATATGATTAATGAACAATTTACTGGAAACATGCCTGAAAACCTTAAATAGATATATTTAAGCACACATGTGTGCCAGTGTTTTATTTACTTTTTTATTTTAAAATCAAGCACACCTTAAAAACATTTTCTCTAATCCAACCACTTCAATCTTCCTCCTGCCAAGAAGCAAAACTTCTTTAATTTTTATTCAAATACATTTGCATACATATTCCTAAGAAAGAGTAAATCACTCAAAAAGAAGTTCCTAACTGTAGAAATTTATATTTTCATATTTAAACAGCTACTCCTAAGACTTGAGCACAACACTGTGAATCAGCAGTGGAAGACAGTCATTCATCATCCAGACCTTAGGATCTGTTGAGACTCTTTATTGCTTTGACCTCATTAAAACAGTGCAAACCATGAGCTCACATAAATCTGCCTCTCTAAATACTTCCGCATTTAATTTTTTAATAGTTCCACACAAAGGGAAAGGTTAAAGCCAATTAAAAGAGATACAAATACCATTATTATTGTCCTGACAAACTGTTAGTTATTGGATTTGGTCATTTCACTTCAGAAAACCATTACTCTCATTTCTAAATGAATTAGTAATTACACTGCTTATTGACTTTCCTTGGGATTTTTTGTTTTGTTGTGGGTTTGGGTTTTTTTAATCCCTTCTTTTTTTTTTTTTTCCATTTTCTCTTTCACTACTTCCTTTTAGTTTCAAACTTAAAGCTAAACTAAATGTCAAGTGTTACAGCTGGAAAAGGATATCTACATAAGGACCAAATTGTAATTTTAACTTCATTCCAAATGGCGGAAAAAATATTCTGAATTCATTCCTATGCAGTAAAAACTTGTTTTTCTGTCCCATTAAGATCATCATACAATATCAACAGATGCTTAAAAGCATCTAGTGATGAAGGAACCGTTGAAAAAATTGAAACAAAAGTACTGATGAACGATAATCTTTCAGCCTGCAAGATTTTGCTTTCCTGTACTATGTCTAGCAAAACACACATACCCCCCCAACAACCACCTCCCCAAAAAACAAATGAAAACCCTCATTAAATAGCTACCATTTTTATATTGCTTCATACTGTTTGGCACTGTGAGCAGCAGGCATCATTTTACTTAAAAAAACCAAAAAGTAACACAAACCTAGGGGTTAAAGTCTCCCAGAATTCCCAATGACCTCAGTAGCTGCTACGCACACAGAACTGCGAACAGAATATTACCATTAACATTATAATCATAGTAAACAAGCATCTGGCTGTCATTTAAAATACAGCTTTTCTGTATCGATAATAAGAAGCATTTTCTGCTAATTTCTGTTATCTGTAAATCTCTCTTGGCATTCCAACTCTGCACTTAATGTGCTGTACACGCTTCACTTTATGCACAATGAACACTCTCATCAAATGTCAGCATGTCGTCTTGTTATCTTAAAGATAGGCAGGGATTCATTCAATAAAACATCTAAAGAATGAGGAGATAAGGAATAAGGAGGTATCTACTTATTATGCCACAGGTATTCAACAGAAACATATATATATATATAGATATATTTCTCTTTACGTTGGGGAAATAATCATAATTGCAAAACAAGCAGTTTTATTTCTTGGCTAGCCCCATTAATTTAATTGCAGAACAGGAGCTGAAGTCAAGTTTAGATCAGTTACTTTTTTATCCATGTATCACATCTGTAAAGCAGCACAGTATTACAGTACAGGAACCCCAAGTTAATTGGACCTGCTTGTTTTCAGGTACCACTGATGCTCATCGCTAACCTATTCCCACAGGATACCTGCACAGGTGTAAACCAGAAACCCAGTTGCAAAGAGCTGCCATATTTTGTTTTTCATACTTCCTGTACTGTTAGACTACTAGAAAATCTGCAAGTGACCTTAAAAAAAAAAAAAAAATACAAGCACAGCACAAAGGTAAGAAGCAGCAGCCTTGAGAAACTAAACTTGTGAAACTAATTTCTTTCCTTCTTGATTTCCTTGTGTAAATCACAAGCAACCCACTTGACTGAATTCACTAATATAAACCCAGCACAAGGAATGTCACAATTCTGCCACAGGTTTTGAACTTTAAAATGGACACTGCAAAGTATTTCATATGCATCAGAAATAGCAATATACTTATTAAATAAAAGTTTAAAAATCTAAATTGACTTCAAATTGAGTGCCGATCTTTTCAATTTTTATTAAACTTTATTTCTCATTCTTACCCTCATTTAGATGCTTGCAAAATAAATATAATTATATCCAACTTTAATAACTTTGGTACCTTGAGCTGCAGGTGCTAGTATGCTGTATCTATTACCATATTTTAAGCCCTTTTAAGAAGATTGCATTAATTTCTATGATAATTTAGAGCCCATAATGCATTCCAAGATGCGAGTACATGTTAATCACCACAGAATGATTTTCCTGTATACTAACGAAGTCATGCTGTAACCAGTAACTACTAACTTTTAAAATTCAATATTGCCGCTGAAAGACTTGATTAAAATTTTGTTAGAGTAACGATGCCCCTGAGAATGGTTTAAAAAAGCCAAACTAATCAACAACCACATGAATTGCTATATCCTTCCTATAGAAATTATTAGGGCTGAAAATGTTTCTAGTATCCACACCATTCTTTGACCAGTATTAATACAAGTTATCTATGCATATCCATCTTCTGGCACTACCATAGACTTAGCATAGCAGCTAACTCAAAGACAGCAGGCAGGAAAGAGCCTTCATTATTAAAATGATAAAATGTTCAATATTACAGGTACATCAAGGAGGAAGAGCTGACATTGGTGATTACATAACTATTCTGAGATTAGAATATTTTGATTGATAAAAAAGGGCAAGAGTTTGCCTCTATGACTTAAGTCAAAGTTGAGCTTGTTTTATCAACTTGAGCAAAATACAAAACTAAATATCTATACAAAGAAGTGAAAATTGGTAACATTTTTCTGGAATAAGCCCATTTACAGCTTTTCGGCAACCTAAAAGTAACTACAGGATGCGTTTTCTGCATTACCCTCTTCATTGCTGTTGCTCCTTGCCAATTGATGTACTAGAGGCAGTACATTGCTTTATCACTACCAGAAAGGTGACCCAAAATGCAGAAACACTCCCATCTGCTTCCAAAACATTGCCGGGTGAGCCATCACACAGGCCGAGAAAAGCTTTCGGATTTGCTACCGTTTGCCCTCCGGCCACGCAGGGACACTGGTTATCTGGTGCATGGCTACGTCAACACACGTGGCACTGACTATATTAAACCTCAAATCTGCCTTCAACAACCAAGGAAGAAACAGCCCTAGCAAGTATTATTGCTTTGCTCCCCAAATTCAACACTTTCACTCAACAATGGATGGTTTCAGCCATGTTATTGCATGTGAAGATTATAGTTCCATCATCCCAGATCTAGAGTACTAATTTCTTGAGGACTCTGGTCAAAGAACAAGCTTTTGGGGAGTTTACCACAGTTTGGTTTTTTGGTTTAAGAGTTAGCATAGACTAGACTGGACTATTTCAGTTGGAAGGGAGCTGCAAGGATCCCCCAGTCCAACTGCCTGAGCAATTCAGGGCATGTTCTTAAGGGCATTGTCCAAATGCCTCTTAAACACTGCTGGCTGCGGGGCACCCACCACCTCTCTGGGCAGCCTGTTCCGGTGTTTGACACCCTCTCGGTAAAGAAAGCGGTTACAACACAAAGTAGCACCACCATCTTTGTGTCTGCCCAGGTCCCACGTGATCTAAACAACAGAATCAAGTTGACATTTCAAACTTTCTATGTGGTTAAACTTTTCCATGTTGAGTTCTCATAAAGGAAAATTACTGGTTTAACTTTTTTTTTTTTTTTTGCCTTTAGACAACAAGCACTTTCAGGTGAGCGGCTGAGAGCCACTGACATTGCGATAATTCAAATTGTTCCTCCCTCTGTCAACAATTATCCTACCTGCAGAGGTTTAACTGGGTGCTGTGACTGAGCAGCGTGAGGAGGACTGCATGTACCGATCTCATTACAATGAGTCTCTTTCTCCAAATCTCTTCTTACTTATTCAAAGATTTTAAAAGTAGCAACTACTTCAGTGCCATCCTCTAAGGTAGGCTTCAATTTCTGGGGTCTTTATGATGCTGTCAGCACAATCCTTGAAATATACTATGATGTGCTGGAAGAAACAGCTCCTTTGTGAAATATGCCTTAAAAAAAAAAAGAAAAAATGGAGGGGGGGGGGGGGGCGCTTCTAGATGAATTTTTATTATGATCACTTAAAAGACTTTGCACTCTTTCTGGCATCATACTTGAAAATGGTGAACACTTTCAAATTCCACTGCCTTCAACAGAAGTTCATTATGCCTTCCCAAAAAGTGTCGAAAGGTAGAAGAAAGATTTTAAAAGACAGCTTAAAAGGTCCCAAATCCTCTGAAACCCACAAATCTATCATTAATTTTCCAGATGAAAGTTGAATTGAGAGATAAACTTTTCTTCTTACAGAAACCTTCAGTGTATTTACTCTTCTTTTACATTTAAGTTGTTCACTTTAGAAGATTAATATTTAATCGAGAAATAAAGTATTTAAAGCTGGTCTTTTTTTTTTTTAAATAACAATCTGGGATTTCTTTCATGGTTGTGTATTTTTGGAGCAGCAGTCAATGCCATTTGAGCAGTGACAGGATTTAAGCCGCCACCAATACAAATTAAATCATTAGCTGCTGCATGTAGAAAAAAAATCAGAATCTTGAATTTATGTCTCGACAAGCAGAGGAAGAATTTATTCTCACACGTTTTATATAAATAACCACTTAAATCTGTACATATTAAGTACAAAATGTGTGTTAGCATAACAAAGTATCCAGTTCATACAAATGTGATTCTTGCCTTCCTCATTGAAAGAGAAGAAATTATTAAAAAAAAAAATAATTAAACAAAAACCCCAAACAGTAGAATAAAACAAAGCAACTGCTTGAGGAATTAAATAACTAAACAAACAAGTGCAGGATATTTACTGAAAAAATATCAAAATGGCTAAAAGCGTAGAGTTGTAAAATCAGTCAAAACCCGTGACTTTCTACTGCAATAGACCTTAGACATTCTAACAGCATAACCCTACAACAAAAAGTGCTTCTAAACCAACATAATCAAAACCCTGGACAAGATTTAGTATTTCATTTGCTATAACTCCACTGATTCAATACGATTAAACTCAATGATCTTAAAGGTCTTTTCCAGCCTAAATGATTCTATGAATATACAGTACCGAAGATGAAAATCAGGCCTACTCACTTATTGGCACAGGAGTGAGAGAAAAAACAGTAAAAGTTAATATAATCAAGTCTCAGTATAGAAAAAGGATTAATGCTATACTGTCAGAACTGTTTTCTCCACACATTAATGCTTTACACAGTTGGAAAAAAACGAAAGGGCCTGAACAGGCAACAAGCATCATGAATCCTCCTGGGAGCTCTGGGGTCTCCAAAGGACCAAGAGGCTACAATAAATTAACACCACTTAGAGGAATGGAGGGGAGGACAAGGCAGAGCGGGAAATACAAGTACCGACAATAATTAAGTACACGCAGGGACTCTTCTATTTTAGTTCATAAATTCTCCTTCCTGATACCAAGTCGCAAATTGGGTAGCTCAAAGAACAAGATAACCAATAAAATACAAACTGATTTTTTAAAATCAGAAACAGTTGAATAGTGATGATTTGGTTGTTTACTTTTTTAAACAGGGAACCCCTGTAATCTCAGAGATGGTAAATTTATAGGACTATACAGCCAGACATTTAAAAAATGTTGAGCCCTTGATAAACTTCAGTGCTTAAAAAAATAATCATAATAGTCAGAATCCATGACAGCTTTTTTAAAAAAATATTTTACTTCAATTGTAAAGTTGAAGAGGAATTTTCTATTGTGTAATTTTCTATGTCAGTCAACCCACAAAAAACCTGAGATAGAGTTAGGAAGAATTTTCCAATTTACAGCATTACATTACAATATGTCTACACTATCGATATTTTATGACATAATAAAGTGTTTCTCCTTTGTCACTGTCAAAAAATAAGACAATTATTGTAGCTCCCCCCTCAGCCTGTTCTGCTGTAGAGTTGTCTGGTATATCCTAGAAGATGAAAAGTATTTTAAAAAATATTTTTAACTTAACTGCACAATGGATGCACCTAAAAAAAGGCTACTTTGTATACCTTTTTCACAAAGTATTCTCTGGTTCCAAGAAAAAACAAACAAAAAAAACCAACAACAAAAAAAGAAGAGTTAAATATAAAACTGTGTTAAAAGCTTAAAGCTTGTTTAAAAATTAATATCAGTGGTGATGCACAGAAAATGCCAACCAAACACCTGATCAGCATTATTCTATAAGAAATCCGGCTCCCTTTTTGAGTAACATTTTTTGAGTCAAGTTTCTTTTTCAATTTAGCAATTTCCCTAGAACTTCTTTCTGCATTTAGGCTGTACTACCTAACAAATGGCTTCAATGTCCTTTTCCTCCCTTGAATGGCCATGCATATTTTGCCAGAAACATGAAAAGTAGGAATGCAATTGCATTTGTGCTGATGCTAAATGTTAATAGATTTGCCTAAATGTCTGCTAATAGCACCCCTAGAATTAGCTAGACTAGTAGTGCATGCCTAATGTGTTGTTTTTGTTGTTGCTGCCTTAGCTGTTTCCTCCTTTTTTTCTCAGTAACAACAAGAAAGGCATTTTTAGTAAAATGTTTCTATACATCTGCAGCCTGTACAGCAGGCATGCCACTAGCAGCATGTAGCACTGACACAGCATCATTAAGATTATAAATCCCACCGTTCTACTGATTCCTTAAATTAAACATGAAAAGTTTAATGTTCTTTTAAATTAAACATGAAGCCCCGACTTTGCCAGCCAAAATATGTCTTTCTATTCACCTCTTCCTCCAGGTCACTTCGGTTAGAGGACTTAGCTCCATGCAGCCAGAGGATGATGCTCTCTTATTGGTGTGTACTTTCAGAACGTTGTGGGTGAACAAAGCCTTTGAAAAACATTTCCTACAGGCCAAAACATTTAATAATTCTGCTTTATGGTCCCAGAGCTCCAGTTTGCTTAGAATCACAAAGCAATTTACAAATGTAAAAGATTTTAAAAATAAAATGTTATAAGTGGCTTCATTGAACAACCATATTTTTAAAACTAAATAATCTGTGAAAATCAGATACTGTATTATGAAAAAAATCTGTATTACTAATTTGTGTTTGCAGTAGCTGTACAAATGCATCATGTGATCAAAGTCTTCTACTGTTTCAAAATATAATAAATGTAAAAATATTTTGGAAGACAACACCTTTCTTTTTAATAAGGACTAATTTCTGGCTGTCAGTTGACTAAGCCACCTTGAAATACTTTACCATTATGTAGCGCAGGACAGATACTTAGTCCTTCTATTTCTGTTAAAAGTACGTAAAAAGGCTGTATTCTAATTTTAGTCTCTGCAGATAGCCACTGCAGACAGAATATTTACTACTAGTGGAAAAAATGCATTGAAGAGAAAAAAAAAGCCAATAGTTTTTCCAGGACCAAGAAACTAACTTTCAAATCTCTAATTAGAAATTCTGGTCCTGATTCTAATGATGATAATATAAAAAAAAAACAAAACAAAACAAAACACAAACCTACAAGTCTTTTCATCTATGTAAATGGAAACACACCACTGTAAAGGGTATGAAAAATAAGAATCAAGTCTCTGATTATATTACCTTTCAGAAAATTTGTTCGCATGTTATTAGCAAAATGTTTATTTGTTAATTATAGTTTTAATTAAGATACAACAATAAATTATCTTGCAATATTTCTGCAGCTATTTACAACCCCTGAGACTTAGATATCTCATTCTATATCTGTAAAGCTGACTGAAGTAAATTAAAGTTACACCAAGACGATCACAGTTTGCTCACCCAAAATTCCTCCTGAAACTTGAAAGGAGGAACACAGTGTTCCTCCAGGCACCTCTGCAACCTACCACAGCATAAACACAACAACTGCTATTCTTATAAAGAATGCCTCAAACCTGGTTTTCAGGAAGGAAAATCCAGATTTTATTATTTTTTTTTTTAACTGACTGCTACACTGTTTGCATAATCTAGAATCTTGCTAATGTCAAGCAAAATCAAAGAGAAATGGCATGACTGGGAAAGAAAAGCCTGTATGTAATGGATCCATTTGCTGCCTTACCTTGGTGTCACCTGTTCTCCTCATCTCAATAATTTAAAATTATTCTTTACAATATGGTTCCATTAGAGGATATCAAGTGCGCTCTTCGCCACAATAAAGCATATTCTGCCTGTAGGAAACTCCTGTCTAAACAGTAGGTGTCCAAAAAGTCTAGGTGTAGGAAGACTCTTCCAAGATGTACTGCACTGAAATATGGCTCATCTATGACCCATACATTTATGGCATAACTTCTGACTTAAGTCTGTAGCACTTCTGTCACAGAAAATTGCAGCCGTTTGATTTCATGTGAATTTAGAGAATGCCAGACTACTATGGAGAGCGAGGTATGTGATGAGGAGCACATCAGACGGAAAATACACCCCACATGTCAACACATTCTAGGTTCAGCAGGAGATGCAGGAGCCACCTGCTCCAAATCTCAGTAATATTAATTTTCAGAATTCTGCAGGTCAGGGGCATTCTTCCAATTACAGGCAAAAAAAAAGTCTCTCCAGTATACACACTGCCATGATTTGAAAAGCAAGGTATGCCAGATTCAAAAGCAGTGTTTTCTCTTCCTGAAAGCAAAAGGATACGCCCTTTGAAGACACATGTACATTAGATTTTATCTTTCAGTGACAAGAATATACGAGACACAACTTCCATTGTGGTTCCTACCCCAAGTGGCAGTGAGCTCCTTACACACCATGGGACAGCGAAGGTTCCCTCTTCAACCCAGAGTAGTTCTATCCTCCTATAAACATGTTACTTCAGTTGAAAGAAGAACAAAGAGTTAGTTTCATAGGTATTCCACTGTGACTGTAACAGGAAAGCAGACCTTTGTTCATTTATTTCTTTTCTTCTTTTTTCTGCCCACCTCCATCTTAATTGAAAAGAAAGAAGAGCCACATGGATACCTTCCCATATTCACCACCTTCTTTTCCTTGAGTCAGAAAGCACAAAGAAATGCAAAACTAAAAGATGAATATTTGAAAGGCAAGTATTGTCAGAAGATGAAAGCTACGTGGCTCTGTGATTCTGATCTATGGGTCAAGGACACGGCAATACAACAGCACTAATACAACTATATCACAACAGTTGCTTTTTTGATATTTTTTTCCAGATTATTTGTACTTTTCTCATAACCTATCAATTATCTGGATTTTTATGGTCAAAATGTAACAAGGCCAATATATATCTGCCAGAAAATCCACAAACAGAAACAGGTTTTATAGACAAAACCAACAATTATTCAGTTTCATGTACACTGCTCTGCTGACATAAGCAGTACTTTCTCATGCTGTGCATCAGAAGTCTTAAAAAAAATTACTAATGGGGACGTGTGTGAAAAATAAAAATTAAACTCTTTAGACTGTATTTACTTAGTATTTCCACACAATTACTAACAAATTAGCTAATACTAGAAGTACCGATTTCCATTTTAGTAGCAGTGCTTGGAAACACCTGGGAATAAAGAAATTGTACAGTATTATTCAAATGCATAAAGCGCATCTCACTGGCAAGGTTTCATAACTGTCCAGCTAACTCTACTCAGAAAGCAGAATTCCTCTTCTTCCCCCTTTAAAGAAGAAAAAATGTTTTTCCTCTCTTCAATCAAAGTATTGCAGTAGAATGGTGCTTTAATTTAAAAGGTATTGAAGCTGTTTCCATTCTTCTGCTTGAAAAAGTCCTTCAAGTGCTGCCATTTCTGTATTTCTCTGGTCAAATATATTTTGCTGCCTTAGTTTTGCATAAAAAGGAACAAGGCTAGGTCAAGGATGCAAAACCACCCTCTGACATGAAGACCACCTGACCACTCCTATCTTTCTAATGACATATTGCTTATTAACACCTTAACTTTTTTCCAATAATATTCTGGTATTAATGTCACATTGCACTTCATAATGACAACAGTTGCTTCATAAATATATATACACACACTAGAAAAAAATAACTGAAAAATATGCCAGTTTCCCACAGCAATAGCAGTTGACAGCAAATAAATGTTACCCTCTTACCTCAAAATTTCTGAGTATGCATTTAACATCATTATTTCTGCAGCCACGTTATTTGATTTCATTATAGAGCTGAGCAAAATCTTGCATTTGAAATGTCTTACACTCGAAAAGTGACTCTTAGCTGGTAGGGGTATATTAAAAACAAGCATGGTCAAAGCTGTAGAGCAGGAAAAAAGATGATCACAGCCGCACAAACCTAACACTGATGAGTCGACATGGAGAACCAGATACTGTGCTGGATATAATCTAAAGTGTTACTGCCTTGTTGTGGCTCTTTCTTATTTTCCCCGTATCAAGGAGTAGCACAAGAGGTGAGACAACTTGATTTGAATATCAGCTCTATTACATAATTAGCATATATGGTAAGGATGTGTTAGAAACGTAATGAAAGGCAAGTGAATTGATACTGGAAAGCATACCCCAGGAAGAAAGTCCCTTTTGAAGTACTATATCTAATATTTTCATTAGGAGATGTATTAATGATAAAGTGCTGATAGTATTAAAGGTAGAAAAAAAACACATGAAAATTTATTTATTTAATTTCACCCTGTGTATTCTAGGAAAAGCAGAGAAACATGTTTAGATTTGGATTAGATGGTTTTAACCATCAAAGTTCAGCCTTTTGACAATGAGCTGTTTGACAAGCCCTGCTTAGCACTGCAGTCACTTGAAGCCTGTACTATATAGCGACATCTCTAGTAGAAAGACAAGAAGGTAACAGAAAGCGGTTATCCATTTCTTCAAAGATCCTGGCATAAAGTCCTAATAGAAACACAGGGTATCATTTTCTCTAAAAGGCTTTATACTGAAATGTGATTATCAGGCAATATGCGCATATTTTACCCCGCTCACCTCCACAAAAGTGTTCACAATCATAGCTGTATTGACAGCACCACTAAAGAAATTGGCTATGAGGAAGTATAAAACATTTGCTGTACTAAGAATGTATCACCTTCACTTCTTAAATTTCAATTCCTTTAGCTCGTGGAGTAGTTGGTGATAACTGGACTACAGCTGGCCATCAGCCTCCCTGCCCAACCACTGCCAGTAAACCCTTGCCTTGCCTTCCCTTTCCCCATCAATCAGCAAATGATTCTCCAAACTAAGACCTTGGGAGACTGTAAAAGCATTTTGGGAACATGTAAAACCATTTTGAAATAAAGACAGCTTAAGCAAGTTAGGATCACCATTACAGAAAGCTTGCCTATCATACCTACATCTTGAAGCAGTTCAAGCGCAATTCAAAGCTAAACTAAAAGCTCTAGTGGATTCCAAGAAGTGGAATCTGTGGCATCTAAAAATGTACTCTTTGTATCATTTGAGACTTAATCTACAGAACATGTTATAAACCATCATTATATGTTTTCTACCTGCACAAAAGTCTCTGATCTTCCTTGACATTTAGCAGTCAATCCTCATCCTGGTTAGATGGTCTGAAGTACAGCCTTTGTACTGCGCTCTTCCAACTTGAGCAAGGAATTTCAAGCCACAGAAACTCAATGACACAAACTGGACTTTGTTACCTGGTTACATGTTTTGTTTGCCTTATACAGAGCTGCTCTCCCTTTCGTATGATACTTTCTCTTTATTTATCCCCTAACATTGCAGTGTACTGCTGATGACTTTTCTCCCACCAAATTTCCAAGATGCCTATAGACAATGACAAGCAAAAGGATGATAGGGCACTGATTTTGATTTGTATTACGGAATGTAACCTCCATGCAACTCTTGCTTTTCAAGCACACATTGATTCCAGCATTGGAGATACTAAAATTGTTCAAAGGAGACAGGCTGGATTAGGTAGGAGACACAGGTTCATTAACATCTTACCTGTCCCTCCCTTAAAAAATTAATAAAAAAAGTGCCTTATTCTATTCAGGCCTTACTCTATGTCTACTAGCATGTACTCATTTTCTGCTCAAAACTAGATCTTGAATATAATTGACTGTGCAGTACATACGCTGATGTTGCAGAAGATCTGCACAGATAGATGTAGAAGTTCTCCAGAAGAACCTCTTGGTTGTCACAGCCCCATCGTGACCTGAAACTGTCAGAAAATTGCATCTCGGATAACATACAGCACATCCCTAACTTCACTTTGAGAGACAGGCTTGCTGTCTGCTGGCATCCAGAAGGAACTAGCCTTCTAGTTCATGAGCCTTTTAGGACCTTTGTTCCAATCACACTGTGCCCAGGTGGGCCTTCCCAAGGCTGGCCTTTAACGACTTAACCAGAAAGCCCTCTATTCTCTTCTTTATATCAAGCCAGTTTCTGTATGTTTACAAAGAGGCTGATATTGTCATTTCAAAAAATGTTCCAAGTGTTTTCAATGTAGGCCTCTAAGATCTATACAGAAATCCTTACGCGATTCCTCTTGAGCTCACTATTAATGTGTATGTACCGTTGTAATTTGGGCTTCATTTGTTTTGCTTATCCATGCCACTTCCCATCTTCATGTTGTCAACTTATGTTTCGTTCTTTTAATAGAAAATAGTATATGATTGAACGCCTGGAGGAATGAATCTTGAATAATGTGTGCTTTTACACTTGTCAATCTTCTCCAGTCTTTAGCTTAAGATCTTTTGATAATCTTTGTATTTTAAATGCCAGCAGCATGTAGTTTAGTACCATTTTGTTTTAGCTGAACAATAGCATTTAGAGAAGAGTTACAGAGAGGATTAGTGGTTCCTGAAAGCAGCTGTCTGACAGAGCTCTGACCTGCATGCCTACATCCACTGCTCACATATGGGAGAGGAACTTGTAAACGTGGCACTCGGCATAATTAATGTAGCAATTCCTAACCTTCTCAAATATGCATTTTATTTTGTTTCTAGGGACTTCATATCTTCTTTTGCATCTTTCTCAGCTTATGTCCAAGAATGTTTACTGCTTCCGTGTTGCAATCTCTCTCTACCAACTCAAAATTTAGTTTTTTTTCCTTATGTGTTTCACATGCACTATACATTCCCAGCTCAAGTACAAGTTTCTTGCTCTAGTCATAAATTTTTATTTTTGGATAGGACTAACATCACCTTCCCTGAACAGTTCACAGCTTGCTTCTATATGTGTACACCTTTAAGCATAACATCGCAGTCTGTGTGAAAGTGTGTGACTAAGACATACTAACCCATACTAGTGTCTCGCAGCCCCAGGAAGGTACAGAACAACTGTATTGGTACATCTGCAGTTGGCTATACTCCTATATTTTAAATGTGGGGATTAATTTAATTTGTGATTTGACTGTTAATTAAATAAAGTTTACTGTTCTAGGCTAAACATCAAGTAATTAGGACTTCATTTTATTTTAGTACTAATAAAATCTTATTTGGGACTTATTACCAATAGCAAATGCTAAGCTGAATTCATCTGCCTCACTCAAAATCCTAAAAACGTAAACCATGATAACTTTGAATCAGCCCAACTCAAGAAGTTCCATGTTGAAATGTTGGAACTATTGTAGTATTCATAAGAGAATGTTTCAAATAAGGAATACAACTCCATGTTCTTTGTCAATATTGTAACTGCAGTTTAGGTTTAAAAAATTGGTATTGCTCCACTTCGTAGAAGCAACTCATGTATTTTGGGAGAAAACTGAATAGTCATTTCCTCCAATGGATCTTAATAATTTGAAAAAATTGCTTTTATTTTAAAAAATAACCCTTCACTGTTCTTCCATTTCTCTTCTACTCCCATAGAAAACAAGTTATTCCTCATGTTTGGAATGTTGTCCTGTTTATGCTGCTCAGCCATTTGTCTGTTTGGTAGGTGCAAAGTGAGACTGTCTTGTTTGTCCAGGCTTTGGTACATACAACTCATGTTGTATGCTGCTGAACAGCACTGAGGTAGAAAAAACCCTGCACCTTCAGGAAATAAAAAAGCTGCATAGAGTGAGGTCATATCTATTCAAGTGGAAAATGTGGGATAGAGTGCACCCTCAGCAAGTTTGCCAACAACACCAAGCTGTGTGGCACAGACGACACGCTGGAGGGAAGGGATGCCATCCAGAGGGACCTGGACAGGCTTGAGAGGTGGGCCCATGCAAACCTCATGAAGTTCAACCAAGCGAACTGCAGGGTCCTGCACCTGGGATGTGGCAATCCCAGGCACAAATACAGGTTGGACGGAGAATGGCTGGAGAGCAGCCCTGAGGAGAAGGACTTGGGAGTGCTTGTGGATGAAAAGCTCAACATGATCCGGCAGCGCGCACTGGCAGCCCAGAAAGCCAACCGCACCCTGGGCTGCATCAAAAGAAGTGCGGCCAGCAGGTCACGGGAAGTGATTCTACCCCTCTACTCTGCACTCGTGAGACCCCACCTGGAGTACTGTGTCTAGCTCTGGAGTCCTCCACACAGAAAGGACATGGACCTGTTGGAACGGGTCCAGCGGAGGGCCACGAAGATGATCAGAGGGATGGAGCACCTCCCCTATGAAGACAGGCTGAGAGAGCTGGGGTTGTTCAGCCTGGAGAAGAGAAGGCTCCAGGGAGACCTCATAGTAGCCTTCCAATATCTGAAGAGAGCCTACAGGAGAGCTGGAGAGGGACTCTGTCAGGAAGTGTAGTGACAGGACAAGGGGCAATGGTTTTAAATTGGAAGAGGGGAGATTTAGATTGGATACCAGAAAAAAATTCTTTACTGTGAGGGTGGTGAGACACTGGAACAGGTTGCCCAGGGAAGTTGTGGATGCCCCATCCCTGGAAGTGTTTAAGGCCAAGCTGGATGGGGCTTTGAGCAACCTGGTCTGGTGGGAGGTGTCCCTCCCCATGGCAGAGGGGTTGGAACTCGATGATCTTTAAGGTCCCTTCCAACTCTAACCATTCTATGATTCTATGGTATTTCCTCTTAAACCTTTGTGCTCAACTTCTACTGCCAGACATGAACACAACTGTTTCCAAAAAAACACCCATCAAAACCAAAGAAATGGAGAAATAAATAAAACAACTCCTTTGAACGTTCTGTTTTGAAACTGAAAATCAATTATATATGCTCCCAGGCAGTTTGGGAACCTGTCCTCTTGCTCACTCTCCCTATGTCTAACGTAGCCCACAAGCACATCAGGGCAGGGATCAGCCACTGAAAAGCACTTAATAGTGTGTACATGATGAATAAATAATGCAACAACTCTCAAGGTTATGAGGTGAAAACACGACAGAGCTGGGAACATTAACATGAACCTGTACCTTAGTTCCCTTTATGAGGTAGAGGTGATGAAATAATAGCATGTCAAG
The DNA here is from genome assembly GCF_964106895.1 of Numenius arquata. NCBI lineage: Eukaryota > Metazoa > Chordata > Aves > Charadriiformes > Scolopacidae > Numenius > Numenius arquata. The sequence goes on from NC_133586.1 coordinate 29,797,307, forward strand.
ATGGAAACTGTGTGAGTACTGACACCTTTCATGAGTAATGGCTTAAAAATAAAAAACAAAACCAAAAAATCATTATTTACACTAACTCCTATCCCTTAGCTCTTGAATGAGGAATTGTAATGGTTCCATGATTCACTTAGGCCTTTCTGAGCTACTTCACAAATACACCTTATTCCCCTTACTGCTTCGTCCTTCAAATAAGTGTCTACCCTCATAATGTATTTCACAGCATAAATTCTATGCCGATACTATTCTTCACAAAAGCCATCAGCGCTTCACTGGTTCAAGAGGCAAACCAATACACTTCTTCACACATACTTAGCTTAGGAAGGCTGAAGATGCTCTTCAGAACCTGAGGTAGTAAGATTTCTGGACCTCTTTTGTACGTCTATCACACATGTAAGATGACGTGTACATCAGAAATGCTAGCAAGAATTTTCCTTTAGCATTCTATCATTTCGAAGTTCAACCATGGGAAGATGCAAGCAAAATAAAGAGAAGCAGAAAGGACTCAACTGATTTAATGAACTGACCTACAGTAAACAATCCAAGCCCTAATATTGTCACAAAATTACTTTAAATGTTACAATAAATGCTAATCATTATGCATTACTTCAAATTTTCACTTGCAGAGCTGATGAAAAATGCTTATAATACATTTGAAAGCTAATATGTTCAACTGTTCTTCTCACATCTGAGAATAAGGTGACAGCCAAGCACCCTGTTCATGTCCCCCTAGCTGCAGTAGAGACCCAAGCTTCCTACCAACACTTGTGCAGAGACCCAAGCTTCTTACCAAGCTGACCGGCAATGCTGAGGCTGCTGCTCAGCACACGGAGCAGAAAAACATTTCTTTACTCACTTTCATTAAGTCAGATACTGCCCACTCAAAATCAGTAGGTCATATTTAAGTATTAACACTGTTATGTTCCAATGCAGAGGTAAGTTTAAACTCACCAAAGCAAAAAGAAAACATCTCTTTGTTGTGACAAGAGTCTGTTTCATAGACCAATTAATTTTTGATGAAACTTGTAAGACTTTTGTAACGCAAAGTTGAAAGCATGCAGTGGAGATGCTCTCTTTTGCTAACCATTTATCAAGACAATGAATAAAAACCAGAAGCAAACCAAAAAGCATGAGAAAAATTAAAGAAGTGAATCTGAAGTTGAAATGGGGTTTAAAATGCAAGTAGGATCTGAAAGCACCACAAAAAGGTAACCATCACTCTCTCAGGTGGTCAGAGAAACCTGGAGATGGGGCTAGGAAAGCTCAGGGGAAATCCATCTACTGGTGGCTGAACTTTCCAATGCACTTCCCACTGGTGACCTAGAAGAACAGTACATGCTGGAGTATCAGTACCAGTACTCAACAAAACTTAATGTATTTGGCAAGTAATGTACTACTATCCCACAATTATACGTTAGGATTTAAACTTGCTGCAGAAGCTGCTGTGTGGTCAAAGTTACTAGTCATCTTTTGTGTACATTCTCCGTTTTAGAAAGACTAAGCAATACACTGGGAAAATCAACCATTCCTTAAAACATTTTTTAATATAACCAATAAGAAAAATATCTTAAAAATCCCTAATTCGATGTGGATTAATCAACAAACAAGACAACAAAGCAGAAAATGTTTCAGATGCAAGTGCAGAGATTACCAGAAAGCCCTCCTAATAGAATTTGGAGTATTCTTAATACTATCCATCAGTTCTGATAGCTAGAGCTGCCTGGTTTGTCTGTAATGTAGGAAAGATTACTGCATTTCTCTTAATGAATCGATACTTCAGTGTTATATTAAGAATACGAATACAATCTTTATTCCCTGTTTCAGAGGGAAGAAGAAAGTCTCAAGTACTGTAGTTCTACAGCCTGTACCTAGAACACAAGAAACTTGAGCAGCACCCTCAGGAATAGCAGGCTGGGCAACGGGCACAATGCTGCAGAATAAATCTCTTAGAAATGAAATGTTCTCAGCCAGAAGCACTAAACCCTGTGACCTGGAGCAACTTGTTGCAGACTGACCATAAAAAGATGAATTAAAAGGCCCTGAGCTTTTCAAACTGTGTTTGGTCTAGAGAACCTTTCACTTCTCTTTTTTTCTCAGGCTTTAGCCTGCTTATCTCAGTGAAAACTGTTCTTAAACACACACTGTTCCATCTCAGCTCAGAAAAGAAATAGCACTTGGGATGTGTAAGGCCATACAGCTAAAGCTTGCATAATACAAACTACTGCTGTTCAGGTATGTGCCCTAATATATATATAAAACATGCTTTTCATAGACAACACTATATACACACACACACATATATATAAGCATATTAGATGTATGTATGTGTATTATATAAGCATATCATGTTTTATATATGAAAAGAATTTATATGTTTTAGAAGCATATTATTTATTGTATATAATAATACTTATTCTGTGTGTCTGGATATATATATATATATATCTTGCCTTAGAGGTTTTCCCCCTTTCACTCTGTCCCATGGCTCTGATGGAAGGAAAAGGGGACAGGATTAGTATATTTAAAAATGGGTCTTCCTTGGGGAAAGGGGGTGTCACAGACAAGTGCTGCTTCTATATATAGTATAGATAAATATTATGTATACATTCTATACATTTTATATCAAAACCACTAACTGGATATTGAATTGCAAAACAGACATTAATAATTTTGGACAAAACCTGTGCTTCGTCACCGCTTTTTCTGTCTTCTGCTGGAGGTTGCATAGGTATAAAAAAAACTTAAGGCATCTCAGGCAGGGGGGATGGAACTTGATGATCTTTAAGGTCCCTTCCAACTCTAACCATTCTATGATTCTATTCTATGATTCTAAAATAGCAGGTGAGAAATGGAAAACAAAGTAAGGGGTTCCCTGCAGTATGGACAGCTAAGGGGTAGAACTCCTTCCTAAGAGAGACTGTAAATACCAGAGTCTACCTGAGGTCAAAAAGCGACTAGACAAAAGAAAAACACCTCAGTGGCCAGTAAATATGAAAAGACTAATCCTGGATCACCAAAAGCAAAATGTAAAACACTTTTCTCATTTGATGAGATGTGTGTGGAAAAACTTCTCAAGTTGTATGTCCATGTGTTCTGGTTGAAAGATCTGCCTTTGGCTGGATGGCAGAATCTTGTTTTCTTCCCGGAAACTTACTGCTAATTTTTTTTTCATCTCTATCCCAACATTTCTTCTTAACACATATATTTGTTTTTCTAGGTGTTAATACAGCAACAGTTCTTTCTGTTTGAACTCTGGAACTGACAAATTTTTCTATTTACGCTTATCACGGTCTTTTTTAACAATATGAAACAGTAGAATTAGGCCTAACAGTAGTAAATTTCTCACAGGACACTTGCAACAGTCACCTATGGAATTTAGTCACCCTATGGTGTTTTTACATGCTTACTTCAAAAATTACAAAGCACTCCACATTTTGCAAGTATGATTGGATAACGGTGCTCCTTTCTGGTTTTAAGGTATATTCCTCTAGTTCTACATTTATTGGCTGATTGGTCTCCTTGCAATCTTTTCCACACTTGTTTAAAATTATTTAAATTTTTAAATTATTATTTAAAATTTTAAATGCCAGTGAGAGCCTTGTAGATCCTGATAAGAAGCATTTCGTATGCTAGTGCTGAGAACTGTGCCTTGACTCTCCACGTGTATCGTGTCGTTACTGATTGTGATTAATACCCACAGCAGACTTGGGTAGGAAGTTGTGTCTTTAGAATCCCGAACAAGTATCTTAATCTTTGGACATCATATTCTCTTTGTTGTAATGGATTAGATAGAAATCTAATAAAAAAGGTTTTAAATAGCAAATAAATGGCCACTATCAGGCTTATTTGCCTTTGATATTTTCAAAGCTTTACTTTTAGATATTAAAAAAAGGCACAGGCTGAAGTTAAAAAAAAAAAGAAGCCAAAAAGACAAAGAAGCAAAAGAAATTCATGAACAAGTGTAGCTTTCAGTCATATTCAGCAAGTATATAAGCATTTGTTAAGTTTTGGAATATATTTAAATTATGTTTAAATGTTTCAGTAAACAAGGACAACAATGGCACTAAACAAAATATAACATAAACTACAGGCAATTTCAAAAATAATGTTTATAACCACTGAGATGACAAATTCTTTAGAATGAAAGCAACAACAACAACAACAACAAAAAGGTCTGTCACCTATTACAGAGACTGGTAGTTTCATAACAAAAATATGGTAAGGAAAGCTAGAAAATTGGACTATGAATATCGCAAAATATCACAAAATTTATTTTATCATTTCAGTTACCTTTTTGATTTACAGTATTTTCCACTAGATCATTTCTTTCCCTCTCTTTCCAGTCCATAGGGAGTTAAGGTCTACCACATAATGGTGTCACCACTAATCTAAAGCTTAAAGCAAGAATAACACCACTAAGATCTCTTGCCTTGTTTCAGATAATAAATAGATTGCACTGGACAGAATAATTTGTGCCCAACTGATCAATAATGGCATTTTATCAATTTCTGCTATCAGTTTATCAAACTCATTTTTTTCCTGCTTCTTTTATAAGAGCAGTCCATTTTGACATGGCATCAGTTCTAATTCACCAGCACAAGATCAAGAACCAGTAACACCAAGGTAATCAGAATCATTTGATGTTCAGTCTGAGGCTGAATAATTTCAAATGAACACATTCATGCTAAAGGGATGTCCATATATTTTAAAAACTTTTTTTTTTCCCTCCAGAAAAAAAACCCAACACAACTACTACCAAAGTATTTTAAATTATCCTAGGGCATCAACAAATGCAGTTTATCTGCTGGCTTCCAGCTATTACATAATGGGTAATTAGATGCTGAATCTTCTAGAGACTTAGAAAAACAGTCTACATGTTAATTGCTTTTATGAGTCCTTTAATGTAATCTGGGGACAGAAAGAATTTTGGACTGTCTCTGAATAATAACATTACTGGCAGCAAGCTTAATTTCGTTCCCTTTTTCCCCCCCAGATATTTCTTAGAGGTTTTGACAGATATCGTTCCCTCCTCCCTGTACGCTATATACATATTTTTTTACCACAACAGTATTAGATTTTCTATTTAATTCCAACCAATGGTCACTGACCGTTTTCAATATAATGTCCTAGCCACCACTAGATTTTTGCCTTCCCCACAACAATATTTTAAATAAAAAAGCTTTGTCTCTTCCTTCTTGCTTAGCATCTTTTTTGCGAAACTGTAATTGAAAAAGGGACATTTGCTTTCCTTTCTCCTTCCAAATCCTCCCGGTGATCTTTGACCTTTGATTTCCTACAGACAAAGAACCATGAACAACCTCATCATGATTTCGATAAGCTGACAGTGGTGAATCATCTGGCTACTACTGCCACAACACAGAGTGCTAGAGGCTTGGCTTAGAACGGTGTCTACAAACACCTCAAGAAATGAGGTGAATGTCTAGATCTGAGTCACCAAAAGTAAAATCTTTGTGTGATTTAGTTGAGAAAACATGGAGTGAATTTGAGAACACAGAAAATGAAAAAACCACAAAAATTAAAAAAACCCAGAATATTAAAAATTAACATGGGAATATACAAACATAGGAACTTCCAGAACACTGCATCAGCACTGTATCTTGTCCTCAACAGCAACAAGTATGGGGCTAGAAAAAAGTATATGAATAGGATAAGTATATTGTTAGGCTTCCCAAAAATTTTTTCCCGTCTCCACCAGCTTATGTTTCTTGAAGGAATAAGACAGAATTTTGTAGCCAGAAGAAGAAAAGCAGCATAGCAAGAGAAAGAATGTCAACAATGGAATAAAATCACATGCTTTAGTGGAAAGAGTAAATCATGGAAATTCACATACATGCTCTTACAAGAATGTAACCTTGTGATGGTCTACACTTTGGCCTCCCAAATAAACAGAAAAAAATTTCTGTTCAAAATTTTTATCTCAATCATTTACATGTATCAACTACAGGATAATCCAGGAAGTTCACAAGTTCCCATAAATTTATGATCTCCCTTAACCACCTATTGTAATAACGATGCTGTAATAATAACAGCAGGAGAGCAGGGTACAAGAGACACAAGTTTCAGAGAAGATCAGCCTGAACACTGAAACTCATCAGCACAAGACAACAGAAAAATACTCACTATCAAAAAGAAATCACATGTTGACATTAACTGTAAAAGGTGGGTTTTTCTCTCTGTTTTCTTATGCTTTTGGGGATGTAACATGGAGGCATGCCGTAAATTCCACAATTTTTCTGAAACCTGTGCATTCTGCAGTTATTCAAGTACAGAATCCCCGAACCACCTCTTTGAAAGCCCTAGGCAAATCAAGTCTTCCTAAAGCATTATCTTTAATCACAGAATTCCTGAAGGGAAGAAAAACTGCCAAGAAGCAGTCTGTGCTACTGTGAACAACAGGCTTCTGGGTTGCTAAAGTCAGAAAAACCTACAAAACCAGAAACTGCTTCTAGAATATACCTCATGAGCACAGTTCAAAATGGTACCTGGATTCTTTTCAGAGAAAGTTTAGAAGAGAAGAGGGGGGAAAAAGGAAAAAAAAAAAAGCATTGATGCATAATTCCTGACAGTCCAGCACTTACTGGAATAACATAACTTCAGTCTTACAATTGATTATTCCACCCTGCCAATATGGTTTGACCAAAGCTCAGACTAACCTCTACCAAACTCTATCACGAAAAGTAGAATTACTAGCCTTGGGACTATATAAAAACAGAGTGTGTGAGGGAATGATTAATCAACATAGCTCTTCAACGGCTGAGGGGATGCAGGAAGGCAGATGCTGGTTAGCACGAGGAAGGAGAACACTTTTGCCCTCAAAAACTCCACAAACGGAGGAAGCAGCCTGAACGTGGGGTCCTGCCCCTCGATTCAACATGACCAGGACTGCAAACATGTCAGTCCTCTTGCTTTTTGCCTTTTAAAATTCAATTTATTCTCATTTTCTCAAGATTTCCTAGTCATGATCCTACTACCACTTAGGTACACCTCTGATCTAGTAAAATAGCATTGTTATTACAGAGATATTTATGTAACAGTAAGAAAAACAGAAAGAGGAGATTACCAACATATGTAACTGTCGAAAGCAGGCAGACAGATCTTTTTGCAAAAGTGGTTATGAAAATCCAGAGTACAATACATTGCTGTACTACATACACTACTGGTGAGCTGCAATCAGGCTGCGTGCAAGTTAGTAAAAATCAGAACAAGAAAGATTTATAATTAAACTAATCAAAATCTTACAGGCAGTATAATAAGTACTTCTGAATTTTTGATGTGGCATGCTGATTCTTAAATTTTGAGAACTACTGCTCTACATGATACAAGCACCCTATTGGGCTCCATCAAATAAAAGTCTAAGCCTTGGAAATCTCAATTCCTTAACGCAAATCTGGATGTCAGACTATAGAGACTGATGTGTATTGCTGAATGAAAAATTGATCTTTATGAAAATAACCTAAGGGCTCTAAGAATGTATTATGGCATGCAGAGAAACTACAATAATCCATGTGCTTACTCTCCAGTGCTGAAGAACATATTTTTTTTCAAGATACAAACAAAAAACCCCACACACCTAGCAGAGTAAAGGGATCCCACAAAATTTATATCAAAGTAATTTCTTAAAATAAACAAAAATCACCACAAACTTTTGTTTTTGTAGCTTCGTAATAGGATGTTGCATCAGTCTGCTTACTCTTATAAGGTTAAATATACATTCTATAACTGCCAACACAAATAAAATAACTTGATATAGTTTTAACTCTACAATTTTGACTTAATTTGGTGGAATTAAGATGTTCTATCCATATTAATGTGTGCCTGCCCTCAGATTCTGACATGTGAATTATTTAGAAGTCAGCATTATCGTCTAAGAAAGACAGTGCTTCAAACACACACTCCCTGGCATCCACAGAATTCAACTGCATATACACAAAAATTAAACTTTTCTATAAATACTTGTTAAGTATTTTTTAATTACCTTAAATCTAAAAGCTACACTTCCTCTTCACACAGAAGCATCACTGACTTTGCTTTATCAAACAAGCCTGGGAATAGAGCGGGAAAGAAGGCTGTGCCAACTCTATTGAGGTCAAGTGGATTGAAGTCTGCTTGTGCTATCTGAATCACACATTGGCAGATGAAAAGACATGCCTTTTACCATCTGTAATTTTAATGTGCCAGATTTTGGCTGCCATGCAACCTAAAGTATTTACTTCACTGAGGTACACAGAAAGAAAAAAGGACACAAGAAGTTTTTATGTAGATTTAAGCTGACAGCACCAGATAAAACCAGTTTATGCTACAGTTTAACCATTTAAACTTAAGCACCAAATAAAATTCTCACCCATATAGAGATGTTCTGATGAAAAAAAAAACAAAAAAAACTGATTGTCTCTTATGTCTCCATGGCTTCCTTTCTGCATTTAGAAGAAAACAAGTATGTGGATTTTTACAATGGCCTTGAAAATGCCATTTCACTAAAACTGAAGGTACATACAAATGTCTGATCCTTTCAGGGCTTGTGGTCTCAAAAGACCACAGCAAATGCAAATAGCTGTAGTTGTTACTGAGGAAACAGAAACAATGAGAAGAATAAGAATGGCAGCGGCAGTGAGGACACGAAACAAGATACCTGACAGAAATTATCTTCCTTGCAGCAGGAAAAGGGGGATCTGGTTCTATTTTGCAATAATAGGTCATGTGGTAGACTGAGAACTTCAATCAGCTCTATAAACCTCACAGTCTATTTTAAATGACCATGATTTATGCTTTGTCCAGAAACAGTACACATTGGTGCAACAAAATACTTTTGGCATATTAATACATTTGCCCCGTTGCTCCCCTCTTTAGTCTTTAATCCCATTCATATTAACCCCTTATTTCTCCAAAATCTGTACTGAATAAACTGATACTATATTTTCCCTGTATTTGTCAATAGTTTTTAAGGAAAATGATTATTTTATTGTTTGGTCAATCAGATGTCTACTGAAGGCAGCAGAGTACAACAGTATTTACACTTCTGCATTGTTCCTTTTCTCTTGGCACTAGCACAAATGAGAAGGTGGCAGTTTAATAGTGAAAGCTTAACACCCCCCACCCACAATTTGTGTGAAAGGGTACACAAAAGGCAGATGTGGAGACCTGTCTCTTACTGCTCTCATTTCAGTTTGACTGCTCTTTTGTTGTTTTTCCTTGTTTTCACTATTTAGCTTCAAGAGCCATAACTGTGTAGGACAAAGGAAGTTCACATTTAAGCAAAAATTGAGATAATTAAAGAAATTTTGCAGATTAGCTGAAATTTTAATCAGTTGTACTCTGAAATGGAGGAAATTCCTTCACAGATACGTTAGAAACAAAACCCACCATTTCTGGAACAGAAGGAAGAAAAGCAACAAAGCGTGCCACAGAGATACCGTAGTTTCTGTCTAAAAGCCTTTAAGCAAATGCAAATCTGGCAGAACGGAACTATTTAAATATAAGGAAGAAAGAACAAAAACATGAGATACACAGACCGGATTTGAAATCATGCTTTTCATCTAACTATCTTTAATACCTACTGAAAACAACAGAGACATTCCAAATGGCAGGAGTTTTTCTTCATTTTGTTCTCTGAGCAGCTCTGAAAGCAGCATTGAGAATATTAAAGTTTCTAGATGTAAGTTCCAACGTCTTCCAAAACCAGAAAGATTTGAATTGTGAGCACTGTGGCTACTGAAAACTGTAAGACCCCTTCCCGCAAGACCACCCCCATTGAAAGACATTACTTTTCTGGTCCAAAAACTGTTTTACTGTTGCAATTTATCTTTACCCTGGAGAAAGTGAAAACTCGGGCACAAACCCAGCCTTCAGACCGGCTGCTGCAGCTCTCCCGGGCCACTGCCTGCCACTTTCCCCACTCAGACCTATTCAGTTGTGTTGTTACCAGAGACAATGACAAAAAAGCAGAATTGTTACACGTGCACAGAATACAGGAATTTGTAAATGATTTTTGCATATCAGAGATTCAAATGTTTTGCAAGATAGATACTTAAATATACACATACACACATATATATGCAATATCTCACTGTGCTGCACACCCTTTAACGTGTTTGGGGATCTCCCCAAGCAGTGACCATCGTTATGTGCTCACACAGACACTTCGAGTCCACTACGGCAGAGGGAATGGACTAAACATCCCAGCTCCGATTTCTATGATTTTCAATTAAACTCCCTTTTCTGTTGGAACACAGATCACCTGCTCCACCGTGCATACCTCTGTATTATTAATTTGTTAGCTTGCTCGAATCACAGTTGAAAACCTTTCAGCCTTGGTTTGCAGCAATAAATTCGACTGACAGCTGAAATTTGGAACGCTCACTTAATATTGATTCTGAATGTAATAACAAGCGACATGACCTTTTGGAGAGTGTAAAATATGGCTGCCACAACATCTGTGCCACATTTCTTGCTGTTTAGTAATATGCTCTAACAGCATGTAGCTGGCATTGAAGTTAAGCTTTATTATCAAGCAGATCACTCCATCTCTCTGGCTTCATTAAAAAAACCCCACAAACCCTTAGTCCTCACCCCACCCCCAAAACGCTTCCCCCGTCTGGAACTTGTGCACATATCGCTGTTTCTAAGACCTAATTTATCCTGCAATAAGAAAAGAGATACTGGACTACTGAAAGACACCCCATTCTGTCAGACATGGCAGTTCCAGCAGACTGAAAAAACAGTACACGTCTTTAGTCAGTGAGGAGAAGGGATTTTACATCAAGTATCCTACCCAAATCTCTAACAACTTATACTGTTCACAGTTATCTTCCTATGTATGAGAAAATACCTTTACATCTTTCCTTCCATTCTGACAAAAAAACGCCCACATAAATACCATTTTTGTGACACCACGAACATCATTTTAATTTAGCATTACCCCAGGATACCTTGAACTAATTTTGCTAGGCTGGATACAGAATTGGTTGCATCTGATTTCCTTTCAGTAATTTCCTTTGAAGTGTTGGTATCTTTAAAATATAGTCCAAGTAGGCAGAATATCAATTTCTGTATTTTTTAAAATCCAATTTAAATAACTTCAAATTAGCCAAGCAGTCGAATTTCAAAAACAGAATTCTGCTACAGAAAACACCCCCCAACGCATTATAAAAAATGTTTTAAGTGTCTCCTCACTTTTTTTTTTATTGACATAACAAGTAAACTGAAACAGCGAATTCCTTTATCCTTATGAACAACATCTCCTTTATCTCTTAATGAATAATATACATAAGGAGCCAGATCTTTACCATGACTGTTTCATTTTGTATTTTTTGATTTTAGTTTCTATGCTGCCAACCACCTGGTAGCAACGAAAATTCTAAATGCTTTAAAACTGACCCTTTAAGGAGAATTAAAAACCTTTGTAGTTCACAGTTAAATAAAGTTTATAAATAAAAGACCTGCTGGCGCTCTAACAAATACGTATAATATAAAGAACATGAAAATATTTTATTTTTAAAAATCTTAATAGACCATATACTGCAAGCTTTGCTAGTATATATACCCGTACTGGCCTTCTGGCCTATCAAGCAGATTATGAATACCTCACAGTTACAGATGGAGAACCAGAGAGCTGTTCTTTTAGTAAATATTTTATAAAAAAGTACAAAGACAAAGAACTGAAGTATACCAAGTACATAAAAATATTCCTAGTGACATAACCCTGGAATAGGGGGAAAAAACTCCCAATACACAAGTTTCAAAAGGCATTAAATATCACTGTATACATGTATTGACACATACTAATTAACGAATATTACCTTTACCTTTAATAAATAGATGTATATTTGATTATTACTGAAGGCATAATCTCTAATGATTACAGATACTCAGAATTTGAAATTTATTTAGATCAATCATATATACACACTATCACATTAAAACGGCTAGTTCCTGTTTTTCTCTCCCTTGCTCTGAACATAATTTAATTTAATTAGAAGCACCTGAACCAATCGACTCTCCCATTGTGCTACAATAGATGAAACTGAGACTGTAAAAAAACACAATGAAAGACTGCTTGGGAAAGACACAACAGAATGACTAAAAGAAATAATTGTTAAACTTTTTCAACTACAATGAAGTCTGGGACTCGTTTGAAGGAGTTGGAGAATAAAATAAAATACCTTAAAAGCTGTTACTGACATTTGAGTTCCCTCCTATCTTATAAGTAGCTATTATCACAGAGAAATAAATTCCATGAAGGGTAAAAGTAGTAGAAAAAAAGTGTTATTGAAAGACCCACAGAACTCATGGGTTTGGTCTTTACCCAAGCTTTCATATTACATCCAGAGTGTCCAGAAACTTTGGCAGTTTAATCTCTGCTAAGCCTATTTGAAATCCGCACACCTCGGCTGCATGACCATTGTGCTCTTGAAGAGAAGTATTGAGAAGTCCTACATGACGGAACCAATTGAAGTATCAGAGATAGCCACACACTTGCAGCTTTGGAAGAGATTTCTCACTATGCAACTGTATTAGACTTGAGAGTTTAACTGCACAACCATGCATTTGAGTTTTAAGTAGTATACATCAAAACCACTGGGATTAGTCTCAACAGTTTCAAACACTTCCTTAGAGGCTAAAATCTGCAGCTTCTCTGCACCACGAACTCGCTGCCCTCCTCACCGAGACGCTGGTGTGTCCTTGCTCGCTTGCACCCTTTGAGGCATCGGCAAAAGCAGAGGTAAACAACCACGAATTGGATTACTCCTACATCCTCAGCTGAGATAGAATTCAAAACTAATCTGATTATATGTACATTATGAGCCACTAAGAATCTTTTTGCAGCAATTACCAAGCTTCCACACATAAAAAAAGGGCATTTCATTTAGCACTGGGCTAATCTACCAAGAGGTAAGCTTCAAAGGGAATGTTGGGGGGGGTGGAGGGTGGGGGAGGGAACAACCAAAAAAATCCTGAAGTAGATTTATAAAGCAGGGATATTTCTTTTCATTGAACTGCAAAGAATTATTTCAGACTCTTAAATGCACCGAAAGACTTTCATATAAAATACAATTTCTCCTTTGGACTTTCAAAGCTAATTGCCAGTGATAGAACTTCTGTAAGTTCTAAAAGGCTCCAGAGCAGCAGTTGCAAATGCTGTTGCTGTTTCCAATATGCATTTCAAACCCAAGAACTCTGGCTGGTTGGGGGAGAGGGAAGGCACACAAATGAGCAGCGGCTGACACCTGCCTTAAAAAGTCATAGCCAAGATTATATGACAATTATATTTATGCTTTTTAATTGAAACTAAAATTTGTCAGACAACCAAATATGAGCTATATGTTTGTTTATAGATAAAACAAGGCTGAAAATGAAAACCTGAAGTAATACAGTATAATGTTATACATGCATATATGCTCATGCGCACCTCTAAAACTAGATTCTTACCAAAGCTGTCAGTGGCTATATTAACATAGCTGTAGGAGTACAAGCACACAACACAGAGTAAAACTCAAAGGTAAAGAAGGAGGAGTTGTAAGTGGAGGAGCGATGCAAGAGGGAAAACCACAAGTGGCACCTTCCACATGGCTGCTCAGAAGTGAGGGCATTCAGACACTTTCCTCGGGTGTCCATCCCCTACTGTGGAGAGTTTGGAAGAAATTCAAGTTCAGTTAGAAATCTGTGACATGTTGATGATCATGGAGACACAGTAGAAGAGAATGTGTGACTGGAAAAGGGACCACTGATCTACAGAGGACAAGCAAGGATGAGAAGGAGAGGGATTACCACTTGACTGCACCTAGTACCAGTTTGAAGAGACCATGAAATGACTGAGTTAGGGATCTTGAGAAAGCCTGGGAAGGTCCAAGTTTGGACTCTGAATTTGAGAGTACGCTTTGGTGTAGTCAAGGAATTGCTAGACAGAACCTCCTGGGCCACAGCCATGAAGGACATGCCCAGGAGGTGTGGCACACAGTGACGGGCAGCGAGTCAGGGATGGATGCAGAGGATTAGATAGGGTTTGCCAAGAGTACTAAAAGCTGATGGATGTTGTCATAAGATGACATTCAATTGTGAGAAATCATTGCCATGGGGGCAAGTCCTTGCTAATGCTATGCTCATCTAAGAAAGGCAAGGAAGAGAACCTAAGGAACTATAGGCTGATCAGTCTCACCTAGAATGATCCCTGGAAAGAGTATGAACTATTTCTCTTTGGAAATCTTTTCCAAAAACATCAATGACAAGAAGATAATCAGGAATAGTTAACGCAGATTTACCAGAGGGCAAAACATTCCACAATGAAATGACTGCTTTAGAGGTGAGGAGAACAATCAATGTCGCACTTAGTTGTTAGTGAACCTTTTGACACCCTCTCTTACAGCATTCTGAACTGCAAGCTGAAGAAATATTGTTTGGAATGGACTTTTCAGTGAGCCAAAAGCTGGCTGAATTGCTGGGCTCAAAGGGCAGGAATTAGTGACGCAATGTCCAGCTGGCACCCAATAGCAAGCAAAATACTGCCTGGACAATGAGAGAGAGTACATGGTCAGTAGATTTTTGGTTGGTGTTAAACAGGGGGAGTGGCTGATACTACAAATTGCATAATTTCAATCCAGATGAACCTTTAAATTTGATGAATGGCAGAGAAAGGCCTCATGATGTTTTGCAGGGAAACAGTTCTCCAAAGGTGGTGGAATAATCCCAACCACTGGTACAAGCCAGGAAGCGAACAGCTGAGTGGCAGCCCTGCTAAAGTCTACTTTCTTTAGTTCTACGGAATTCACAAAACATTTTTAAATTGACTCCAAAGCCTGGACGATGGCTTTATTAGCTATTCAGACCTAGATGCAACAAAAGCCTCAGGGACTTGCAGTTAAGCACCGCAGCACTTGCTTCCAGTTAGGCACCTGTGATTCTCCATAAATAACATGGCAAGAATTAGATAACTCAGAAGCATGAGTAGAAACAGCAACAAAAACTCTGGAGGCTTCTCAAAGGAGTGCCTGGAGTTAGTCAACAGGAAGCACGGAGCATACTGAAGCATCCAAATCTCATCCTGCCTCTCCCTCCCTGCAAACCACAGGCAGGCAAGGCAGCATTGCAGGACGCACATCTGTTCATCCAGGATCTAGACTTTTGAATGTTTAAATTTACAAGCCTGGAATAGTTAATCCATATCCCACCTACAAAAATTGGCTTTCTTAAGTGACACAAATAATCAAACAACATATCAAACAACCAACAAACTCAAACAACATGTAATATGAGTTCATAACTACAAGGTAAACATTTGAAAACCAAAGCAAAACTAACCCAATGAAAATATTTACTCGAAGAATTCCCAGCTAAACTTAAGGAGAGTCACTTTCAGATAAACTCAATAATGTTTATTTGCTTCTATGTTGTTTTCAAGCTGCAAGAAATTCCTTCAAAAGAACTTACCTGCAATAGCTTCAGTGCTTTTCTGAGAAGCATAACAGTGAAGACTCTGCCCCAGCACAGTACTTTTTGAAGCACCCACTTCTGCAGTCAAGATTTGTTTCAAGAATCTTTAAATGACAACTGCGATAAATGCTGCTGTCCAGAAGTATCTTAAGAACATATCTTATTTCCTCACTTTTGTAACTCCATTTCTAGGCTAGCCATGTTGTTGCTTTGGAAACCGTTTATTTGCCATCTTTTAACTTATCTAAAATAAAAGCTAAGTGAAGAGAAGACTTCAGATAGGGTTACTGTTTCTTATACAGTGTCTTGAGAACATTTGCAAATTGAGACAAATCTTGCGAATATCCAGATTTGGGCTATGTGTCTAAAGAGCCAACAAGTGACAGCAGCTAAACCCGAGCACCTCTGGTCTCCCAGTGCCCTCCGAGAAGAAGCAGGTGGCAGCATGACAACTGATGCCAAAGGACAGAGCAGAGCAACTAATTAGTGAGAGAACTTCAAACAAAACACACTCTTCTGTCTTAACTTAGATGTTCAGGATGGGCTTCAATTAATTCTAACATTTTAAAAATAGTTACCTGACCATAACTAGTTACCGTCTGCAGTTAATGCACAGAGGTACACACCACAACAGAGAAATCTCCCCCACGTCAACCTGAGACGAAGCATGCAGGAGGGATCTCTCTGTAACTGCATGCCTTATTTTACTGACGATTAACTTTGATTAAGAGGAGATCTTTTATATTAGTGCAAATTAGACAAGATGAATTCTATCTTTATTTTCAAGTAATAAGAATCTTAAGCCCTCAGGCCAGAGGTTACTTGGAGCCTATAGAACGGTAGAACAACATAATTTGCCTTAGCATGTCACTTGTGCCACCTCCCTTTAATGTCTAACATATTAGCATATGCTTTACTCTTTATTACCCTGTTGAATTTGGCGCTATTTATGTCTACTGAGTCATGTATGTTCTATTCTGTTAATGTGACTAACAGCCTTATTCGGTATTTTTGCTTCAAGCTCCGGCTCCTAGAAGGAGTTGATTATGTGAAAGCCTCAGTGTTACAATTCCCCTAGCTTCAGGAAAAGACTTTTTAAAGAAGGATGTGGGTGTAGTCTAATGATTTAAAATAAAAAGGCCTCTAAAAATAATCCATTTATAGAAAATAAGCTCATGATATTGTCAGACTTAGCCCATAACCTGCACTTCAAAATTCTCCTTATTTTTAGACCTGTTATTTAACTATACATATATTTTAACCTTGTTGATGGAAAGAAAGATGACAGCCACAGAATCATCTAGACAAAACACCAACATCTAATTTGCATGTTTACTAGTATTATACATTGAAAGATGAGGGTTGCTTCTCCCCAGTAACTTCCCTTCCAGTATGATACCATAGCAGTGACTTTTCTGTATATTTTTATGTCATCCTTTTCATTCAGTTGCTTTCCTGTGCAAGGAAGCTTCTCACAGGCACAGTCCCATCCCCTAACTCCTCTGCAGCACTGAAGGTATATCGGGTGTAGGCAAAGGCGGATCTGCAAACACAGCGAACACCAAACCATCTCCTTTCATCATCACCTGTAGAGTTTGGACATACACACCACGCTGCACAAGTGCCAATATGTTAATCTCAGGCTGTGGGTAAAATTTATCTCCCAAAGCTTTATCACTCTATGTCTGTACTAGATAAAACTTACTGTGGATGTTTACAGTGAGAGCTGAAGAGTTCATCTACATATCTATTTGCATGCGCATATCAGTCAGTTGCAGAAAAAGCAGAAGAGAATAGGATTGGTAGAGCTCTCCATTGACATACGGAGCATGAACATTTTTCCAGCTATCATAAATATGTATTCTGACAACATTCCTCCATCCCAGTATGCAAGTAGAGACCAGAATAGCAAAGAGTAGTGAAACATACCCTCAGAAACCCAGTTTCCAAGTATTTTCCAGGAATATGAAATCACTAAGAACAGACAAACGCAGGACATTCCCTGTAACAACACTTTTTTTGGTACAGGTGAAAACATATTCACACAGTCAAGTGGAAAAATATTCAAAGCATCTTATTAATCACAAATACAGAACAAACATATCACTGCAACTGAAAATCATCAATGCTAATGCAGGAGGCATCTCTGATTAGAAAATGTTCAAAAGTGATTATACAGATGAGCAAGACTGATTTTTGGGATCATCTTCTTTCTACATCTGACATGTAAATGTAACTATTCTGATAAATCAGAGTAGGAAGCAGCACAGTATAATACCAAAAAGTTGTATTTTAGCTTACATTGATTTGACCAACTTTTTAGTAAGGAAACTGATTAACTGTAATGTTTATCTGTCGCTCTGCAGACAGGTTGCAAAGTGGAGATGTAAAACATGCAAACCATGTTTTCCAGAGTGGGTCAAAAACTCTTCTCTTTACACTCAAACTTCTTAGGACTAGTATGTTTGTGACCTTGGGGAATGCAAAATTATATAAATAATTTAAAAGAGAAAGAAGAATTAAGAGAGCCAGGGGAAAGGAAAAGGAGTTAAATCTTGAAATGATTCTAGAAAAAATCCCAGAAGCCATCTGCCATTAACTCAAAAGACATTATATGTAAAGAACAGAAAATGTCATCCCTTTCTTGTCCCTGTTTCTCTGCCGAGTCATAATTGTGTCACATTTCACAGACCCGGAAAGTGGATTGACCCACAGGATGCATCTCTTGGCTGGGCAGAGCTAATGGGACTGTGCTTGCCATCTACTGGCTGGAATACACAAGTATCACTCCACTCAGTTGTGTGCTGTTTGACCTATCAAACACATACAGATTTGCAAGAGGAAGAAAATACAGCCCAAGCAGCACATGGCAAACATTCTCAGCCCAACAGACAAGCGGAGAGGATGCAGCCATCACAAAGATGAAGGGGTAAAGAAATGCAGAAGAAGAGGGATAAGCAGGGCACTGCTAGCAACACTTTGTGCTGGTAGATTACAGCCTGCCATATGCCCCTGCTGTTTCTGAAGGATGCACGCTACTCCAGATATATGTCTTTCCATCACAGTTTTAGGGTATGTTTTTCTAAAACGTCTTCCTAGGTATAAGATAAACTAATTCCCAGCAGAACTAAAATTATATTACATGTTAACAGTTCCTAGGGTGATTATATATCTGAGCACAAGCATGTGCTCACATGTACCCAAGGTAAGGAGGGCACAGATAAGGTCATGGACAACAAAAGCTGGAGCGCTGAGGCCCTGTTTCTAGGAATCCTTGATGCTCATGCATTCACACCGTCTATTCCGTCCTCCGGAATCAATTAAAAAAAAAGTCGCATTCAGAATGTGGCACATATATATATAACAGCTCTTCTATATATACTTCTACATATAATAGCTATACATATTCTATATAGATATATATATTCTATATATATATATCTCCTCTCTATATACTTCTATATATAATAGCTCTGCTGGCAGCAACACTTTGATTTGTTTGACATTTACTAATCACGTGTTGAGCTGAATTCTCTGCTGAAACACTGCAAATTCTCAGTTGCAGAAAGACAAGAGCTAAGGAAGGAACAAACAAGTACCAGCACCACAAGGCTGGAGGAACAGAGAAGCCAAGCTAGTGTTCTGTTAAGTAACTTGAGACAACTCTACACATAAGCATGAGAAAGTGAAGGATTAAGCACTAGGGATAAGCTGTACTCACTGAAGTTCTTTACTCCAACACCAAATGTCTAAAATGGTAATGTTTTCCACTTAAGTGAAACCTCCACGAAATCTTCAGTGTAAACAATAATTCTCTCTTTTCTAAATTAGGCCCCTCTTCCTGCCACACTTAAGAGTAACTTATCAAGCTTTTAACACAATGCCATTAATAAAACATTGTCTGAAAATCAGGATTAAAATAATCAGAGCACCACGGAATCGCATCTTCAAATCCCATTAACACTGACTCAGATCACAATTCAGAAACAGTTATAGAACGCTTCATGAAAATAACACTATTTCTAAACATTAAAGGATTCAAAATACTTCTCCATTTGTTCCCTCTCTTCCTTGGTGCTCAGTTTCCCTTACTAGCATGTAGCCAGAGGTACATTTCAGTGCTGATCCATCAGTATGGGAGTTAAAAAATGGTATTATGGAACTTCAGCAGTTTTACATAGCTTTCTGGGCCATGCCTGATTCCATGTTTAAACATCTCAGCTTTGGAACTACCATTTTATTAATCAAACTACAGAAGAGGAAAAAAGATGAAGTGAAAGTAGATTTCTGCTTAAGTCAAGATATTTTAATAACTTCTTATAAAAGGAAAACAAATAGAACCACATAACTTTATCTTTTATCATATTGAGTTTTGATCAGAAGTTGTGACTTTCCATTACTTTCCCCATGTCTGCTAATGGTTCCTTAAAGAACACAGTAAGAGTTTTACAGTGGTTTAATAAAACATTTGGTAACAAATATGAAAAATATGGACAGCCATGTAGTATCACTGATGCTTTATTAACCATCATTATTGGATGTTTCAAACTTTGGTCAAAATGAAAATTTAACACACACACACACCTCTGGTACCACAGAGGGAGAGTTCCATAAGGAATCCTGAAATATTTCTGATGAGGAAAATACAAACAGAAGAGAAGAAATGGGTATTTTTTTTTTATTTTAAAATAACCTACTACATGAGATTATGGGAGAAATGTACCTCCAAGCCACCCTATAAGCTGGTACTACCTTTTACCTTCAAATGGAGTGCTAGGTATTTTTCTCAAAACCAAGAAACCTCAACAACTAGAACCAATTACTGAAAAAGCCTATTCCTATACATTTATTTCTTAACATATCTCTGAGCATATTTACTCATTGTAACAAATATTAAGATCCCAATGAAAAATTTCAACCCAAGATAAAAACGTGAAAGGATCTACAGGCGTCACTGAAACTCTCCGCAAGCATCCCGAAACTATCAAATTCTCTTCCTTCTTTTACGACACCAAAGAATAAAGACTACTTCTCTATCCAGAAGTTTAAATGGTCAAAATGACTTTCATTTCCCAACCCAACAGAGAGGGAATCAAAGTATGGTTCAGAGGAACAGTAAGTTCCTCAGGCTAGCCCCAAGCACACTGACGAGCTACAGCTGTTGAATTTTTTTTTTTCCTTGATAAGCACACTAGTTACAGTTGTGCTTAGGATTCATTTGAGAAAGACTATACTCCAAAGCAAAATTGTGCAGTTTTAGGGCTTTTTTTTAAAATTAAAAATGTGCTTCCATGAAACTGAAATTTTATAAATAAAACGTGATTACTACATCTTTTTTTTCCCCCCACATGCTCTTATATGTCACTGTATATTCTTCTCTGCTCAGACGCTGAGAAAAAGTTTACAGTCAGAATCATTTAATCAAGTGTTTATACAACTGAGCTTGAATCATGTACCATCTTCATATGGCAAAAGAATCAATGGTATTATTAACTATTACTGTTTTCCATTTAAGAAAACTTAAGAATAAGCCCAAGGATACTTGTGATATTTTTCAAGCTATTTTTCTAATTAATTTAATTCCATTCCTCAGTAATGCTATAAATAATTATTGCATTATAGAGAAATTGTGGTTGATTTTGAGTTAATAACACAGTGACATGTGAAGTACTTTTCTTATTAAAAAAAAAAAAAAGGCTACTTTTCCTCCCAGTTGAGTGACAGCAGTTAGTCCTTATAAAACAAAATTCCCACAGGTCTCCCTGATAGGAAATGGACAGTGACATTGCACCATCATTTTAACACTGAGGTTTATCTTCAGCTATTTCACCGTCCTGCACTTTTCTTCGCTCAGTTTCATGCAACGCATGATACAAAACCCCTGTTCAGAAATCTGTGACTGCAACGTACTAGACAAAAATTAAGCACGTAGTTCTTTGAGTCACCTTTGCCTTAGAAGGACATCCTCACTATGCAGCCACTTTTGCAGCCACGTAAGATGGTAGCAAGAACAAATCTGGGAAGAAGTGCTGCGCAGACTGTACAAAATACAGTAACATCCCAGGAATGAGGCATTTCAATGGGTGAAGGCTGATGCGCACTGATCTTAAGAGATACTCTAACAGTGGAATGACAGAGTAGGTTTTACAGGGAGAAGCTGATGTGGCAGCTCAATAAACCATCACAGTCCACGTTATTTTCCATATAAGCTGGTGTAGCAGAGATGGGATCGGGAATATGGCTGGATGAGGACCAGAAGCACTTACTGAAAGGGATTTCAGCTGAAGAAAACATTAACAAACTCAGTGCTTGACAACGCACTGGTGACTTCATAAATCACGACAGACATTTTTACTAATGTGGACCAACCATGCTGTCTCAATTGAAAGACAGGGATAATTCAGCTTTTATATCCTTTTTGATTACAATATGAAGAGCACTAAGCTAAATATCTTTGAATATATGCTTTGAAAACCTCTGAAAAAAGGCTTTTGTCCTTCATCTCCTAATGAACTACTTCTTGAGATTAAAAAAGAGCTTCACTATCTCCTGCTTGAATTTTCTCTGTGTAGTTAATTACAACTAAGGGCACTAGAAAAAGAAACACTCTTGCTGCATAATATTTTTAAGTCAAATAACAATTACTGCCAGAGATTAAATGCAGTTCAGCATTTGCATCTATTTGTTGTCAGTGAAGCTATAATGTACAATAACCAGAATTTTGGTCTAATCTTGAAAAAATTTAATGGAAAAATTGTCCATGAAGAAACACTATACATTTTTAACAGAAATTTAAGTGTCTTAATACACTTTTTGGAGAAATTTAAGGACCTTAAATTCCAGAAATAATTTTTCCTATTTAGAAAAAACCTATAATTCCACAATGGCTTGCAAAGAAATTCCTAGAGGAATGAGAAAGAATTCTTTTATGCAGACAGAACCAAGTGCATCTATCAGTGGTAACCAATTCTATATCAAATAACCATAATGAACACTAAAAATTTAAAAAAAAAAAAAAGGAATAAGGGAACTAATTGCTATAGATCTCACTTTCCATTCAATGTTGCTCCTCTACTTAATACTACTGTTAAATTTGGATAATATTGATTCCACTGCTTAAAGGTTATAGTCTAAAAGATGTTTAAAATCAATTTAAAGTAAATTTGCATTTTATATAGCTCTCTATGGGAAACACTGGTGTATAAACTTAAATTATACTTACCCACTATATTCTGTGTATTCATTATTATATCAATTTTATGTGATACAATCCTGCAGAAGATTTGGTTTTGAGTTGACAATTATACTTAAATTCCATTTCCCTACTATGGTCTTAAGCCTACATACTAAACCTATGGTGTCAAATTAAACATCCGTAGCTGAAATAAACAACTGTAACATCATCAACAGTACTGCAGGAATAGTGCACGTTATGGGGGCCAACATTTCCATTTGAATTCAATGGTAGAGTAAACAGGTTTTTTATTATCTTGCAGAACTGAGGGGAGAGGAGGGAAAGTAACTAAAATGGCTTAACTGGGGAATCAATTTCCCCACCACCCCTTTCCTTATATCCAAAAAGAGATCCCAGTAAAACAACACTATACAGGTCCCCCTACAACACTGATAATCCAGCAGCAGATAATGTTTATCAATTATACACATTTTTACACAATTATATACACATTTTAATATACATTATATTATACATTATATATAATATATAAAAATATATAAAACAATATATTGTTTTATATATAACAATATGTATACATATATTATATATATACACATTATTATATACACATTTTTACACAATTATTATTACACATTTTTACACAATTATTATTACACATTTTTACACAATTATACACAATTGTTTATCAATTATACACATTACACACAATTAAACACATCTGATTTGCAAGAGAAGAGATTTTTAACCAATTTTACGTGTAGCATACTAGTATTTGCCCATTTGTACCTGCAAGACTAATGAGCTGCACGGTTTGATTCACATTTTGCATAAAACATGGGTTTTATTCCAACTCAAGAAAATTATCATACAGCATGACTGACACAACTCATGGTCTTCCCTTAAAGAGAAAAAACCCTGTAATACACCTCCAGAAAATAAACAATATATGCTTCTACCCCTAGCCCTTCCTCCTTCCTGCAGACAGACTCAGCGTGTGGTTCCTGAGGAATTAGTTGTAGAAGAACTCCCCTGCTGACAGCAAAATGCCAAATGCACGTCCTGCACATGTAATGCGTCTGACATTTCCACATCTCACCAGGTTAACGTTTCTGACAAGTGCTTAAAAATATATATCTTTTAAAATGTGTGTTTATTGCTGCCTTCCTATCTCCACTTTATAATGTTTTAAAATGTTATTTTACTCATGAAACCACCTCCGCATTAGTCTTTTGATTTAAGTAAAAGTAATTGCTTTTTGAGGGTCAAATACCTTTCTGGAATCAATGGGTACATTTCAGTTGATGGATGGTATAAAATGTGCAAATACTATCTTCTTCATATACAACAGAACTGTTAAAAACTGAAAAGAATCAACATGATTGACAGATTTAACAGGGGCAGCACTGAAAATGTTTTAACACCCTACATTCTTTAACGTTGTTATTCTTTGCAGTAGGAGACCTTGGGAAAATCTGCAAAATTTTCAAGTGTTAAAGCAATTTCTTTCCTACTTCTGTTTTTTTCCCATGTAAGTACAAATCCCCAGTTGGGACCTTTCACAAACCAAATAGGGATCTGGCATATACTCAGGATCAGTGCATCAACTATTCTTGTAGTTGAGTCATTACAATTTTTCTTAGGGAGTAGTGTTTAGTATTTGCCGAACTGCAGGACTAAAACTGTACCTAACACATTTTGTGCATACCTTCCAAAAAGTCTTACAACATTATACACAATGGACAATACATTAATTTTTCTCAGAACTTCTAAAATGCTTCTGGACAGTAGGTCAGTCCTCATCTTTAAAATGTAAATTTTGGAAAGTGCTTTTATCTAATTCACCCAATGAGACCCTTTGTTTTAAATCTGGCTTCCTGTAAAATAATTCTAGTGCACATATATATATTTACACACATTTACATGTATGTTTTATTTATATATTTGAATTCATATTTGAAATATTTTCCCCTTAATAAATATAAGTTTTTCTCTCAATACTAGTGGTATTGCCAATGACAGTAACAGTCATTGATACTACTTAAACTTTATGATTTTGCAATGGGATTCATAAATTATATAATTTCTTTTATAAATTGAATTGAATAATTAAGCCTTCCTCAGTAACATGCTGCACACCATAAAAATGACGAAGCTCAGAAAACCAGAGGTATTTTAAACTGCTACAGAATACCTGCACCATTCAGTAAAGGCATTTTTTCCTTTCTGTACTGTCAGTCTTGTACTTTTTAACTTTGCCGACCACTGATGATGATAAAAATAGATTTCAAGGAAAATTAGATGGTTTTGAACTTCCTTGGTATTCAGTCGGAGAGGTCATTCCTGTTTCAAAGGAAGACAGACCTCACTGGATGCAACACAGAACACGGAGTTCTCTGTAAAATCCCGGTATCTGACCCAGCCACAACTACTCATTTTTTCCTCTCACTCACAATATATACTGACAGGTATATAGAGGATGGCAAATGCTGCCATCAAAACATTTTTTGCTTGAACTGAAATCACTATATTTCAAAATATTTCTCCTGAATCAACAAAGGAAATGAAGCTTATCATTCTACTTCACAGAAGATAATCCAGCTCAATGCCCTTACGCATAGAGGCATCTCTGGTGGATCAGAATGGCTGCCTGTACACAGTAAACTTGGGAAAAACAACTATGGCATATTTAGATGCAAAATAGCCATGTCACATACTTTGCTGAAATACACCAAAACCAAGAATATTATAACATATGCACTAGAGAGAATATTTTGTTAATCTGGTTTCAGAGTTAACCTAATTAAACCTTTATAGAAATAAACCTGGAATATTAACACAATTTCTTAGTGCCCCACGCATGATGCAGCAGTGGCCTCCTGACAAAGGGATAAGGTATAACTGAAGCCATACCTTCTTAAACTGCTCCAACTCACAAAAAAAAAGATGTGTATTCCCTACATCTTGCATCCAGTGCTTCCCTGCATATTCCTCTCTATATTCTGTAGAAAGAAAAAGTTCTCCTACAATCCACTGGAAAGGAATCCTAGAACAGCTCATTTTATTATGCCAGACATACTGGGCATGTATAGTGGCGAGGGCAACATGATGGAGGACAGAGCAACTTCAGACTGGCCTCATGTTGATGACCACAATGGCATTACATAGAAGATGCGCTTCAAGAGCTGAACTCCTTTTTTCCCTTGTCAGGATCAAACATCTGGTGGTACCTCTGACCTGCACACCTTCCAGACTACCAAGCTAAACTTCAGCAATTACCCTTGGCTATAGATAAGAGGACTTGGCCTGTTTCTGCTTTCTTTTCCCAGAAATATGTTCTGAATCAACCTGTTTTAGAAGTTTTCCAAAAGTTGCAATTTCTATCAAAATTTTGAAAATTGATTCCAGGCTCTCTGGCTCATCAGGGACTGTGTATGCCCCTGACTCTGAGACAAAGTTAATAAAATTATCTAAATAAACACTTGGTTCTGTCTCGTAAATCTGTTCACGTGCTAGGGGCAATGTAACCATGTAACCAATTAATTCTTAAGATACCAAAATAAACAAGGCTTAACCTCTTAACATACTTAAGACATTCACGGACTATCGTTATGTGAACTGTATTCTATACCTGAAAAAGATGAAAACAAATTATTTTACAGGATTTTTCTGATAAAGTTTGACTTCATTAGTGTCCCACTGTGCTTAATACTCCCCAAACAACAACCTGTAATATAAAAAAAAGTCAGTTTTATCATTCCTAACGGTCACAATATAATCTCAGGCCAGGTAGCAGATGCTATGTTACTGCCATAAGTAATTGTGTACAGGTGTCATTTTTGCTTTGTTTTGCACAGTCCAGTCCTACTGAATGCAGCACGATGTCGTGGGACCAGGCAGTATAATGTTACAACAGGTATCACAGCCACAGAAGACTGATTTTATACATCACAGGATTCTCAGGAGCTAGAAGAACAGATTTTTCTGCCCCCACCACCCTCTTTTCTTCTTAATATTAAGGCACATATATCTGATCTAGTTCAGATTTTTTTGCAATTTCTAAGCTTTATCTCTGTATCCTTTGAATTATCATCTCAGTTTGAGTAATATCTTTCCTTGGCACATAATGGCGTTTTTATTAAAACATTAGTGTAAATAATATACTGTTTTATTAACTGCATATTCAATTGCTTCTTTTTGTTACAAAGTTCTTAAAGTCTAAAAAATGTCTTAAACTCTTATCTAGCTAACAGATTGAATCGTGATTGTGTAACAGATTGAAATCTCCATAATGGGAGATTGTATCAAAATTCCTCTGGAAGTCTGCTACTTCTTAAATGAACTCTTTAAGATGCAGGGGAATACAATTGTGGGGGAGCGGGAGAGAAAGACAAAAAGTGAACTAGTGGATTCAACAAAAGAAAGGCACAGAGCGCATAAGAAACCCAGACTTGTTGATAAAGGAGCTCAAAAGCACACTGAAGAAAAAGCTGTGACAAAGAGTACCTGTCTGCTTGATTTAGGGATCAGTGTGAAAAACACAAGCCTACCTAAGAAATTCTGTCTTACATCAGATGCAGCGAACCTGCCTTGCTGCACCTCTACAAATATGTAACAGCATTCACAGACCCGATGAAGGGAAGGAGACCAAAAAAAAGACACAGAAACTTCTATATTTTTATCTTATTGTTTCTTTTCTTGTTTTATTCACTAACATGCAGATAACCAATGAGTACAGAGTTAGCATCAGTAGAAATTCAGATGCTAACCAGTAAATGGGCTTTTTTGTGCTTTGTGTTAAAGGATCCACTTCAAGAATGCTCTAGGCACTCATATTCCCTACACAGTGTATATATACTGTGTAGTGACATGCCATCAGTCAGGCACAGAAATAGGAGTTTCAACAAGAAGAACAGCCGACACATTTCAACATAGAGGTTACCAGCATCTCCAAGCCATTCTAACTGAAAAGCAGAGCAAGTAAGACAGCTGAATGCCTGCAGTTCATCAATTAAAGTTTAGGCATTCAGCTTAAGGAATCAGGACCAAAGATGATAGAAAGCTTTTAGCAACCAACATGTTTAAAAAAAGAAAAGAAAAGCCAATTCATGAAAGGAGTGAAAGGAACACTACACTCGATGCTGAGGGTTTCTTCTGATATTCTGTATGATAGCACTGCCTATGGAACCAACACTACCCAGACCACTCAGAATCACAGCACGAAACAAATTGAAAAGAGCTTTCTAGCACCGAAAAACAAACCAACAAAACTTTATTACGCCTCTAACAGACTCAGTCCTTTCTTTTTCTTGTTTTTCCACATAGAGCACGACCAACTATTGTACTCTCCGTCTTTGTCTAAACTCCACCAGTGTGATAATGTGATGTTGCTCTAATTTAACCCCATTATTCTTTTGTCTTTCCCCGAAGTGAAATGCCACTTCTCTTCTTCCCTTTGAGGTTCCTCTCAAACAACCGTCTTTGTTCTTAATGAGACCGATCCATATGTTTGCTCCTGCATATTGTGTTCAGTTAATGGGAAGATTTTCTAACGCTATAAAACCCCTTCTATTATTTGTTCCAGTCCGCTTTGTGTTCTTTTCAATAGCTGTTGTAACCGTTACCTTTGATAAAATGTCCTACATCCAACACATTCTACTTCTGAATAGTCATCCCTCCCACGAACTCAAGCTTATTTATGTCCCTTCAGTGTATGTATATCTCCTCTCCTCAATTTTTTCCTTTCTCATTGTAGGTGTTTAAAAAACCAAACCCAGAACCTAGCGTGAAGGCGTTGATCAGGCAGCCTGCTGCAAAGCACTACACGTGAACGGCACATCAAAACTGTCATTTAAGTTATTACTCCACAGTTATACTTTTAAATATTTACTTTGTGGATTAGCAATAAATCAACAGATAGCCATTAACAGAAAGAAGCAAGTTAATCTCGTTGCTTACTTTTGCTGGTTTTTTAGTTACTAATCAATGAACAAGAAGGAAATGATGTATACTAACTACTCAGGTGGTTTTTTTTCAATAAAAATCAGGAATGTGTATAAAAAGAACATAAAAGTAACACAGTGATAGATTTTTCTGAGTGCACACGTACAGAGCAAAATATTACAAAATTCACTGAAACCACTAGCTTTTCTTCTAATGTGCAATAGTGTAATGATGTTCTTGGTTGAAATGTAGACTCCTGTGGCTCAAACAAGTTGCTCTGGCAGCCAGACATGAACATGATATTGTCAAACCTCAGATCAACCCTGTTTCCATGCCATGTCACCTTACGCCAGAAGCAACAGCAGCACAGACCGCTGTGGCACAGAACAGTAGCCTCACACTCACCATGAGAGAACATGACTAATCCTGGAAAATATCCAGTGTTATCAGGCACCCCACGGGGATGCTAGGTGTTTGCTGCTGCTGCGCTCACAAAGCAATGCTGAGGAGCCCTCGAGGTTTAAGTAATATTCACGATTTTCTTTCCAAATAGATCTCATGGCTCTGTAAACAAAATATAAGACAGGACACAGGAGCTCACACAATTGATTCCAACCCCTCGGCATCTAGTATGCAAAACTGTTGTTTTGCTTTAGATTACAGTGAATATGAGTCCAACAATTTATGTCCAATTTTATGTTGGTGAATACCTAGTAAACTTACCCAGCACTGACAAATGTCTCATGGGTATTGTTGCTTCAGTTTTCTCTTATGTCCCTTCCCCAACAGGAATCACCTGAATTCTCCCAAATATGCTGGCCCGCTGTAGTCTAACCACTACAGCATTTATTCTTGAGCAAGTTTTCAATTTTTCATAGTAACCTGCCACTACGACAGGATTTACTAAAACAGTTTCTCTTTCCATATTCTATTCCCTTGAAAAAAAAATACATGCTTGTTCTCAAAAGGCTTTACATCATTATTCAAATATCACCTTTTACCAAATTCCCTTGTTTCAGGCAGGCTTATGGAACTTCTGCGCTCAAATTTTGTTTTCACAAGAAATAAGAGTTAGGGCTGAAAGCTGAACAATTCCTACTACAGTCTGAAAACATACATCATACAACAATCAAAACCCCTCACTATCTCCCTGCACGGGACTGCAGTAGCCACACAGTAACCATAGCTACTCATTTCAATGAAAACAAAAAGAAATAGCAATGAATACCAAAGAAACTATAAAATACATTATGAAGAGGCACACTGAATCCTCAAAGCTAAGAAAACCTTCTTAATGTAAGGGTGAAGAACATGTGCAAAACAGCCAGTGTTTTGGTTTGATTTCCTATAGACATATTTATTTCTTCAGTAACATATTCCAAAAGTATATGCAGGTACCCATTTCGACAGGACACGTAGAGGAAAATTTACCAGCAGTGTATTGCTGTCTGATAAATTACAAGAAATGTGCAAATTTTGTCACAATCCTGTTGCATTCAGGTCTGGAAGGTATTATGTCTAGTAGAGAACTTAATGTGAAGAGAATGAAGAAAATGGTTTGTTACAGTCTTGTGAATCCTCGCACAGCACCAGACTCTCCATTGCAAATTTACACAAAATTTGGATGTAGTGCTGGCAGCCTGATGGGTTGGCAAAGCAATTGTCCCTGCTGCCCGTCCCGCGCACCTTGTACACTCACCAAATATATGCCATGCAGAAAAGATCAGCCAATTCTCTCAAATACAACATGGGAGGGACAGGAGGATTTGGATCTTGCTGATGATTTAATTACAGGGAAATTTATAGTATTTGAACTCTAATTTATGTATTGAGACGACATCATTTTATGAGGCAATGAGCCTTTTGTTACAAATAGCAATAGGGCTCCATAACAGGCCTGCCTTGAAAGTCTGCGACTCCAGGAAAAAGCAATTGTTTATCATCTGGCACCCTCAAACAATTTAATGTTTAACTAATGCAGAAGTTGAAGTACTGCTGTTTCAAGTGCAAAAGAGAACTTTGTGATCAGATAAGATTTTTGATGATATTTTGTAAGATCAATTCTGAAAAATATTGAAAATTTGGGATACAAGTGTCATTTATTGCAGAACGGTGGGTCTCTACTCCTTTGCTATTCGTGCCACTGGAATAACCTGCAGCAATACAGCAGGCCAAAGTAACAATCTAGGTTCTGAATGGATGGGAAGTTCCAAAAGCGATATCAAAAGGCTCAGCAGCATAAGTGCCTACACTTAGGTCAAAATTATTATGATTTCAGGAAATAAATTACAGGGCTCACACAAATTAATTATCTTCTTTCTTAGCCACAGAGATATATAAGGAGATATTAAAACAGACTTGTAGAACAATTAAGGTTAAAAGGGACCTCTCCACTCCAACCCACCAACCTCAAAAGCCAATCTTAAAGTTAGGTAAGGTTAACTTCTCACTCATTTTCATTCTTGAAAGGAATATCCTACATATTGTAACTTCCAATACTTATTTTCGATGCCTCAAATAGGATCAGAAAGAGGAGAGATGAGCTTAGAGCCCTTACCTTTGCTACTGACTACAATAAGGGTCTTGATTTTGTTAGCACAAGATCGGATTCTCTTATATGTGCAGACTTAAACAATAAGCAGTTTTCTACTCCTTCTATGGACACTACGTTTCTACATTTAGACAAATTATGCAATGTGCTTTTACATGAATAATGGAGATTATTTCTAGAACTTAAAAATTTGTTATTTTCTGAAACCTGTAAGAAATAGATGACAGTAAGACATAATGTTCAAGTGACTCCAGCGTCAGAGCTTCAGGCATTAGAATAAATGTTTCTCTTTGTCAGATCTGGCACATTCATAACTTATTTGTAAATTGGGAAGACTGTTTCAAAGCTCCCCCATTCAATGATGAAATCACATTTTCCCGGTAACCCCAAGCATGTCATTTATCTCCATCAGAACAAAGCCTTCAATGAACAATAAAGCAAAGTGTCACCACTTTTCATTAGCAAGAAATCCGCTACTAATCCTGACTCTCCCAATTTACATGTGGTATAGATGGGGAAAGAAAAAAATTAAATGTGAACAAATATGAATATAAGCATTATTAAAGAAATTCTTGTAATTTTCAAATAAAACAACTTCAAAAACATGATTTAAAAATGAGGATCGGTTTTTCAATTTCTTATGATTTTAGCAACTCTTGTATGTTAAATAACATGGTCTTCAATTTTTCATTGGTATCAAAATGCAAATCCTGCATTTTTTCAAGATGAGTAATGAATTGTAAGTTACATTTACAAGAAACACTGATTTCCTTGAGGTCAGATTTTTTTTTTCCTTTAGAAAGAAATGATGAAACAATGATAAAGTAATTTGTCACATTACTTGACTGAAATATGTGCCACTTACACCAACACAGATCAGCAGGTGCACTGCTGCATAAATTATTCCCTCCTGCTATTACTTGCAAGGTAAAATTTATAATGTATCAAGATGAAAATTAAAAGTAGGATTGAACAACCTTACCAAGCTATGGAACTCCAGGGTTGCAGATGTTTAAGTACAGACAAATTTAGAAGAAAGATGATTAAAGTTGCATTTATACAAAACATATTAATCTGTCAGAAGCGAACTGATGCAACCTCATGGGAATATTTTCAATAGCAAGATCCTAGGAAAAAGATTACTCAAAACACTACCTAGGCTATGTGAAAGCTCAAAGTATGGTACACAAAGCAACCAACATAACTGAGCGTACGAGTATCTCAGTGCTACTCAACAAATCCTAGCTGGGAGCAAACCAATGATTTGAAGAAGTATAAACTAATGTCTGAGCTGAATTTAAGAAAAGGATTTTAGATTGAAACTCTAAACTCAAATATAATTAGTATCACATTATGAATATACACAAGATTTCCTTTATTAAAACTTCAGTAGCATTTATTTCAGATACATAAGAAAAGTGAAGGTCATGCTGCATGGAAAACAATACCTTAATCCAAGGTCTAAATTACAGAATTTATATCTACATAAGAGAAAGTTCAAAATCACCACTACATGTTCTCCTGTATGTACCTGCTATGACACAAAAACCTGAACGGCTAAAGCCTTCTTCCACTTAAGAACAACTGGGAGCTCTCAGAAAAAAAAAAAACAATCAAGCTGTTAGAGGTTATCGTGATGCTGACTGGGCCTAAGGTTCTTGCAGAAAAAAAGCAGGGGGAAAAAGGGGGGCGGGGGGGGGAACCCCAATCCAGATAGAAAAATGAAATAACCCTCCCAAAATGTAAATCTACAGAATAAATCACTCTTACCATGAAGAAAAACAGGTCTTGCTTTTAAGCAAGCAAATGTGACATACTCTGATTTTACCATATAATCAAGAATAGCATATTTGTATTTCAATTAGGGACCTTTCAGGTTTTAACCACTGACTAAACAGTTTCCATGCCTTAAGAAGATACACTTAAAATTCTTTCAAGATGTCTTTAGCTGTCAAAGCTTAACTGGCTTATAAAATAAAATAATAATAATTAAAAAATAAAATAAAAAACAATCTGCCAAGGAAAACCGTATCCTGACCCAGCTGCAGCAACAAGACACCGTGGGATAACCTAAGGTCTCGCACATAGTTAAGACTCATGGGAAACAAATATCACATGCTTCAGATGCTTCTGGAACACCAGAAAAACAGTGCAGACAAAACTGTGTTAGGAAGCATTATACAGGAAGGGCAGATGCTGTCCTTAAACACATCCAGGAGAATCCTACCGATTTATGTGCTTTGCTTTTACAGTGAACTAAAAGAACCATGTATATTATATTCCTAGCTAAAAAAAAAAAAACCACTCAAAACCTAAGTACTGTTTCAATCAATGAATAAACTGCTTGCTTTCAACACAGTTCTGTTTGCTTTCGATTAATTTTCACCTCTAGTGTACTAATTGTTGAGTCCCTTAACTGGCTGATTAGAATCCAATACAAAGTGTATCCCGGACTCCTTTTGAACAAATTCTTCAGCTTATTGAAAACGAAATTGTGTTGAAACAGCTGCTGGAGTATGTTTAGTACTTGGTTTACTCATCTACACCTCGTGCATGTTCTGCCTGTTTAACCTAGATGAATTATACGCTGTGCCCCTTAGCATGGTCACTCAGGAACGCGCAGCTTATGCTGCAGCCCAGAATCACAGCCCTTCGTCTTCACTTGCACCTGCTTTTTGGAAGGATAAACACCCGCTCACACTGCCACTCCTGAAAGTTTGCACGGTAGGAACCACCCTTAGCACAGACAATGACAAAACACTGGGAAGGCAGTGGATTTTGTGAGGTGTGCATAGACAATGCAAGGTGCTTACAATCTTTTAGATACTAAGATTATCTAGTTTTCAACTAACAAAAAAAATGTCCACTTATGACAGGCAAAGACGGGGTGGTGTGAGCTTGCCATAGATTTTATTTTGCTCTAATGAAGTACCTGTTGAACAGCGCAATTTACTTGAAAACTACATTTCTACAATATTCATCACAACACACATTGGGAATGTTAAGACCTTGAAAAACTCTCAACTACTCCGCCCTTTTTAGGAAGGATACTCATCTTGTGTCATTGCTTCTCTCACTTTCTCAGTTGCCAAACTCTCCACAGTTTATGTTACTATATATAAAGATGTCTATCTACATGTAAAGTGTATCCTATTGCTACAGCGTAACACTCTTCAGCCTATTTTTTCTGAACATGTCCCCTTTTTCATAATAGAAGAAAAACTTTGTGTTTGTATCTCCAAGTTACCAAGAAGCATCAGTTTAAAACCAATATAATTTTACTACCTCTTTAATCATACCTCCTGATCTAACGTGCTTAAGAAGTGATTTACGTTTAAGTTGATAGGTTCAAACAGTAGTTCAAAAAATTAATGATTCAGAATTCACCGCACAGCAAACCACAGTAAGGGTTTGCTTGTGAGAGGCGCTGCCTGGAGAGGAGCAGAGATTAGCTGAGTTTGGTAAGAGAATACCCAGCTACAAGGCGACACAGGAATCCAGAAATGCAAGGTGAAATAGAAAACAATTAACCCTGACTTTTGACAACTGGAGCTTACCACAATGGGAATTATGAAATCAAATTGTTTCTTTTTAGCCAATATCCCTCAAAATGAAACGTAACTTCATTACCTTGTCATGTCACAGACAGTAATAGTTGCCACATAGGAGAGAGAGAGAGAGAGAAAGAGAGAAAAAAGGGCATACTGTTACTTTGGACTGAAGAACAAAAGCTGACAGAGATTAAGTTCAGAAGTTGTTCTGAGAATTCAGAAAGAGTTAAATTCTGTACGTTTTTCTATCAGAAATAACAGAAGAATGGAACTCATTGCATGTATCTATAAAAAAAAAATTGAAATTATATTACATGTTCCCCTCCAACTAAAATAAGCAGTCATCTGTCACTCTTCTATTAAGTGGTACCACTCCAAGAGTAGTACCCGCATTTTCCACTCTAAGCAGGCAAAGAACAGACGGTTGTTGCAGCCAGAGGTTCACACGTCACATCTGCGTACTGATCAGACTAGTGTTTAAAAAAATAAATAAATAACTTATGTTATGCTGTTTGTAAAATCTGACTTCCCTGTGAATGTAGAAAAGGCTCAGAAAGAGTTGCACCACAGTGCAAAAGATGAGAGATGGATATTCAGAAAAGGACATAAGGTTATTTAAGTCCTGTACATTACAGTGAGCGAGATAAAAAGGCCTTCTATACATGACACTTCAGAAAATGAAGAGATTGAGACGTTACTCTGAAAAGATTCATGTTATTAAATACAAATTATTACTCGCCAATGAATTTTGCATTTCAGTAAGCTTTGTCTCCTATCATCATACAACCTATAGTATTTCAACTGCACAAACATTCACTGGCTATGCTCCTTTAGCTTCATAACGGCTCTTAATTTAAGTAGCCTAAGAACAGGAAGGTTTGAAGAAATCATTTTGCCTGCTACCCAATAAAAAAAAAAAACAACTGTGTGTCATTTGTTAGAGGCCTCTTATTAAAGCAATTTGATTAGGAGGTCTAACTAAACAAATGTGATACTACAATCAAAGCATATAAAGTTAAAGTTGGATAGGAAAAGTTATCGAGACTCAACTTCTCGCATATTTTGCTGTCACACGTGTAAAAGACACACATGCAGTTACCTGAAGTGTTCAAAATTTTCTAATTTTTTTGTAGTAGGAACCTTGTAGAAAATATGTTTGTTTAGGTTTTTTTTGTTGTTTTTTGGGGGTGGGAGGGTTTGTTTGATTCGGTTGTAGGGGTTTTTTTGTCTTTTTTTTTTTTTTTCCAATAGCTTAGATTAAAAGCTAGTTTAGATTAGGTAGATTAAAATCTAGTCCAGTAACACTGACAATAACACCAGAATACTTGTAGGAAAGGGTGCTTGTAGGAATAAACAGTTTTTGAACACGTATCTATAGTTGTGACAATACAGGCTAAACCACACATGCTGCATTATTCATCTTACTTTGAGAGTCAGGTTTAAACATATTTCTAGCCTGCTTATGTTAATGCCAAGAGACTTAAACTTGGGCAGTACAAATTTATGGCAGATATGGGAAAAATAAAAGGAGAATAGGTCACTATGTCAAGAGAAGCAGTGGAGCGCTCTGCCCTGCATGACTCCCTTAGGAGATGCCTGGTCTATCGGGTAGGGCAATTGCAAGAGTTACAGCACCTTAATGATGACAGTTCCACAGAAGCCCTTGTAACTCCAGAAAACAGCTATCCGCAAAGGACTTGCATGTAGGAAAGAAACCAATATAATGTATCTTTTAAATGTGTAGAATATATATAAATAATAACTTTCCATAGAATCCTGTGCTTACATTCCTCCTCAACAAGGAGGCTTAATAACTCCTCGTGGCAACAGGGCCTGGAATAAACAACCAGTACCTTGATTTAGTTTGGTTTTGGCAGTTTTACTGGAAACACATTATAATCAGTTATTAAAAACACAGCACACTTTTCCAGAGGTTGAGCACATTCTACATTGCAGTGGTCTGTCTAGCCAAGGGCTATAATCTTAAAGTTAGGTATTTATTAATGAAATTATATGACTGAATTAACTTAGCTGGGTAACTCATTGCAAATGAGAAGTCAAGTCTTTGCCACACGCACTAGGGTGAAAAAGAAAAAGGCACATTTCAGAAATGACAATTTCTCAACATCCACAATGTAACAGAAAATGAACAACAGGAGACAACACTTCAAAGGGATCTTGAAAAAGTCTGAGTACCTAATCCCATCCAATTCTTGCAGAAAAACTTGTATTTAACAAGAATTCCTGAAAATCTCATCTGGAATTCCTACCTCAGGTTGAGGTTAGAAAAAACTATGAAACTTGAAGTAGACACTTCTCTAGTGAGAACAATGAAGGTGAAGGAAAGGGAATTTCTAAATGCTGATTTGATTGTCATGTAAAACAACGCTCAGAAGCATGACCTGGTCAAAGAACCAAATTTAGAACTGCATTTAAATTAATTAAAAGCAGACTAAGACATTTGGTTAAGTACACATGCTCAGCATACAAATTTTAAAATATATTTTTCTATATTAATTTGACAAGGGAAACATAGGTAGAAGCATTCTATAATTATGCTGCCTCCATCTCATTAACACAAATTTTCTACATTTTCTAAGAAAACATTTTAAAATTTACTTGGAAACCTCAATACCTCAAATTCAGTCCTTTTATATTGTTACAGTAAAGCTAAATAATGGAGGAATGATCACATCAGGAAGGTCAGAGGCTATGACGCCTGTACCCCAACGATCTACTCCAAGAAGCTGATCACAGAACTATTTTAATGCTTTAGCAATCCAAATACTTCTTCCCACCCCAATGTCTCACTCTAGAGACCTAATCCATTGTAAAGTCCCAGTGAACTGTTGAACTTCTTAACTAAAATGCCAAGTTAAAATACCCCAAATCAAACCAGCTACAACCCAAGTGCTCTGGCTTAGGAATGATTTCATTTAAAATCCCTGAAGGTGAACAGCAGCTGCTGGTTTAAAATAACATTTCCTTATTTATATAAAGCAGCTCAACTGCTTAGATTTTATTGATTTCAAATTTTGTCTGTCTAAATCTCCTCCACATGTATTTAGTGTATATCTGTGCACTCACACTTAGAGATATTTCTGTCCTTTCTCATTACTTCACATTAACTTTGAGACAATTTGATTTCTACAAACACCACAGATTTAGAAGGACATACCTGAAAAAGCACAGTAAAGGAAAGAAAATAGCATTTACATTTTCTGTGATAATTAACATTTGCAACACTTTTCATATTACTACTACTTTATTACTTGACTGGCAGTATTAACCACTCTGGCAAGTACACATGGCCGAGATGACATTGCTTCCTGACACTGCAGACTTCACCAACTCTGAGCCGCCTTAAAGGGAATGTCAATAATGCATATCACAGAAGCGACTCAGAAAAAGAAGAAATCAATAGATAGCATTGACATGTATTGTATCTTCCTTAGTTTCACCTAAATCTACCTGAAATATACTTTCCTTATTTCAATTCTGCCTCTGGTTGCAGAACTTGAATCTTTTAGCCTTTATTACGTGTAGCAGTACTGCGCAGTCATGGCAGTTCTGGTCTTAATTTCCTTGTTTAGTCTTAATTTCTTCCTGTATTCAAGAGATTGTTGATACAAACCCTAAATTTAAGCTACAAAAATGCAGGTGTATTGAATACTGCCTTTAAGATATGGAGCTTGCAATTTTTTACAAAAATAACTTTTAATCAGACATAACGTTCAGAAACAACAAAACTACAATGAAGCCATTAATGAGCTATTAAATGAAGAATCCAAAACCCACTGCCGAGAGAAGACGACAATGAGAAGTTTGACTCTAAGTGTGGTTCTGTTACTTTTGACAAGGCTTTCTATAAAGAGAATAAGGCCTGATGGTGACTAAAAGAAGTGGTGCCTTTTATTACTCTGAATATATCAGTTCTAGTGACTAAACCAGGCACTTGGTAAATTAGAACATGGGGCTGTCTAGTCTGTACTGTCAGGGAGGTTGCACAAGCTGATTTTACTATCATTGAAAAGAAGCACCAATATATGTTTCCCAAAATGATATTATCACATGATACACAAAGTAAAATTTCTGAATCGAAACTCAGGGGCAACACCTAACAACTAATCCTCAGAATCACTAAGTATTCTTTGAGTGGAAAGAGGAGAGAAGGCAGCATTATAGGTCTACCCCAAAAATGAATATATTACAGTGCTCCAAAAAAAAAAAAAAAAAAAAAAGTCCTTTCAGAGGCCTCCTGGCATTAACACCACATTCAATACCCTCATTAAGCAGGGCCAGGTAGTTCAAACCATGTGGGATTTGAGGCACTGTATCCAAGTACAATCAAATATGGCCAGATTCTGAGAATATACACAACACAAAAACTTGTCTCTGAAGCACATGGATTCTACTGAACCACCGCTCAAAATCTAAACAATTATCTCGGGATCAAATACTAACCCCTAACATCCCTGTGTAAGGAAAGAAATTTTGAAGTGTGAAAACGTACTACTAGTTACGTCTGTAAATCTTACGAGCAGGAGAAATACTGTGAAGTCGGTTGAAAATACTGAACTCACCTGCCCCAATAAGGAAGTGGGTATCAAGAAACGAGCTATATGTCTCAGCTTTTCACCTCTGCTTATTATCCCAAGCATACTTAACTCCTCAGATACAATAATCCCATGCACTATCTACATTTCTATCAAAACGCTCGGCCTTCCACTCGCAACTTCTGAATGTAGTTATGCATCGTCAATATACAAATCTTTGATACAGGGAAGAGTTCACAAGTATCATAGTTTAGAATACTTCTCTGTCATCATTTCCTTGTTGCTTCTCCCTATTAAATAATATAATGCAATCAATTTTGGTTCACTTACTATTACGACATTAGATACTGTAAAAATTTTGCCCCAGATGCAAATAATAAATAATAAAGCACATTGTATTTCCAATTCATAATCCAAACAAGAAAAAAGTGCTTATAAAAGCGAGTTACAGATATTCACAAAGAAAGTACTAATCAGGCTCTCTCCACTTTCACCCTAGCAGTGAATATAAGTAAACCTAAACTAAGGAATTATGGCACTAGTGTAAAAAAAAAAAGTATATAATTTTTTTTTAATCAGTTCTTTTTGTCTCCCTCCTTGTTCAAGTTTCACAGCATGCATATGGATATGAATAAGGGATTCTTCACCCTAACTTCATGCACAGCAGCTTGAGAAATGTTTCAGATTAACATAAAAGATAATACACGTACATAAGGCTGTCTTTCAAAGAGGTTTGATAATTTGTAAATGCAATGTTTACACAGATCAGGTCAAGTCAAAAAGTCTGTAATATACGTATTTAACTTATGTAAATCTGTTTATCAGTGCTAAGGAACATGGGATGACTTTAAATGCTCGCTATCTAATATACACAGTACACATTTAGTGCAACTCACATGAATTCTCATCCCAATTTTTAATTACTATGCAGTCTGCAAAGACAAAAATCCACTAAGTCAGACTGCTCTTTTTTTTCTTTTAATCAGAACAATTATCATTAATCGCATATTACTTGACAGGCGCTGCTTTACTACACGTACATTACTAAAAAAATAAACTGAATGAATTTTGAATAAAAGTATTAAAATAATTAGAAGTACTTAAGTTTACCTTTAAACATATTTCTACCAATATTTCCTTAGCCAGTGTTCACAAGCACGTTATGCAAAGCTTCATTTATACTCACTATATGTTTCAGGACTCCCAACAAAAAAAAGAAACAGTAATTTCTTTTTAAATTGTTTATATAAGGTTTTTTCCAGAAGTACTTTTTCCTGTTAATACTGTATACAGTATCACTTGCATAACTTGACAAAACCATTAAACAGACCTTGGTGGCAGGAAGGGAAAACACTGAATCTGGTTTTACTTGAGATTTTTAAAGTTTCAGACGAAGAGTCCGAATTGATGTCACTGTGGAGTCCATCCTTGTTTTTTCACCTACTAGAGAACAAAGTAGCTGGTTTCCAATCCATTTGGAAATCCATTTAATTTCTATCTCAAAATCTTAAAATTAAATATCCACCCATCCATGTGGAGATCCAGAGATTTATTTTTTAGAGGGTTTTTTATTTATTAAAATCTACTTATACCAGGGATATATGATCTGGCACAGTAAACACAGGTTTGGTTTAACAGCCTAATTGCTTGGATTTTGCACAGTGATCTATGCAAAATGCCTCTGCAGTACAGTGTTAAATAGGAATTCCCACAATGATGACCTCTCATTGCTGACCAAGAAGGAAAAGGTAAGACATACTGGGGTAATTTGGGAAGAGACTGCTCTTCAGGGACACAGGAAAGGAATATTCAAACCAACAGGATTACCAAGGTCTACCAAAAGGAAGAAAACATGCCACAACTCAAACCACTATGAATTATGTCTTTGAATAATCCAGGGACACCAGACAATTACATCTTTTCTTAACAACCTCACTTGGGAGGAAAGATAGCTTCACAGAGCTCTACAGGATAAAGACATACTACATAAAAGTAAACAACTCTGCACGCATGTAGAATTTCTTACTGTAGAGTGAATCTTGAGATAAACCTTTTTATTCTGTTCTGCAGTTGTAACAAAGACGGTGTACATTATGCTCCCTTAAATACTTTCTCCCACGTAAACAAATCTGATGCCGATGCCATGTGCCACATGAGCCTGATCTGTCTTCACAGCCCCAGACTCATGGATGCGAGAGAAAAGTCGGCTTGCTCAGAGGACTAATAATGTCACTGTGGGAAGATCTTTGCTTTGGTAAAAGAAAGACTAAATGAGAAGTTTTCCACGATAACCAGGTATTCTGAAAGAATAAATACGTTTAACATTTTTGATGCAATAATAAATTGGATCAAAAAAAAAAACCAAACAAAAACAGAAGACCTCAACATAGCTATATATTTTCTAAGTTCCTTTTAGTAGTTTAAAATTTCTTACAGTTTCCTGAAAAAGTTTCATTACTGTTTTCCCTAAACTTATGTCCACATTTAATCACCCAGAATGCATCTCCACCACACAGCAGATATGTCATTAACTATTTCTGAAAAAAAGTGAAATAAAATCACCCAGCATGAGAATACTATAGAATAAGTCAACTCAAGCAGATGGTGTTTATTTTGTCGCTGCTTGTGTTAAAAATTACCACCTATTTCATCAGTTTCTTTAAGGTAGAAGCTTCATGTAAAAAGTGGAAAAGCTATTTTTTATAAGCTGTCACAGAACTCCTTAAAATATAAGTTCTTGTTTTCATGGCTTCCAGTTTTCTAGGACATGGTGCAATACACAGGAGATGGGTTTGTATAAATCTGACATGATGGAGTATTTTGCTAGCAGCTCAGTCTTTCAACACACAATCTGTTTTGATTCTTAAGCAAATTTGCAAATTCTTTAGTTCAAATACCGGTGTGTTTCAAGACAAATTCTGTAGCAAGTGTTAAGTCTGCTCCTAAGAGAGGCACCTGGTAGAACTGTCAGCTTGTTTTCTTCTAGGACCCAAAGTGCAAGAGAGTTTTACTCCCCCCTCAGAACTTCCAACATTCTCATCATTTTGTCACACAGTTTTGGCTTTGCGGTTTACATTCTCCGGTTGATTGTTTCTTAACAAAACAGTATGTTGCATGAGGAGCAATTGTACAACCTGGAGTCAGTTACTTAAAGAAATCATTGCTAAAATCCCATGATAAAACCAGGTTTTGCTCATGTATTTTTGAAAGAATTTCCATTAAAATGGAAAACGAAAAAACCTCCCTGAAAAGCAAACCCAAATAATCCTCAGTAAAGCAAATCCACACTGAAAGCAGAAAAGTGAGCCGAATTCCTCCTTACTTTGATTTAAACAGAATTATTATAAACGCTATCCACAGTATCCATACACAGTATTTAAATACAATTTTCAACTTATTTACATCTGAAGGCTACCGGACATCAATCTACCGTTCTCACTGATGATTTTAAATGTCATTCCATAAAGAGATCATCCTCCTAAATCAAATCCCCATAC
Source organism: Numenius arquata (assembly GCF_964106895.1). Classification (NCBI taxonomy): domain Eukaryota; kingdom Metazoa; phylum Chordata; class Aves; order Charadriiformes; family Scolopacidae; genus Numenius; species Numenius arquata. The sequence continues at coordinate 29,840,050 of NC_133586.1, forward strand.
AACCAGTTGCGTTTTGTACCTAAACATCATAAGCACAGGATAAAATCCAATCCATTTTCTTCCTCTGGAAAAGGCATAACAGTTTTAAACTGAAAGAGGGGAGATTTAGATTAGATACTAGGAAGAAATTCTTTCCTCTGAGGGTGGTGAGACACTGGAACAGGTTGCCCAGAGAAGCTGTGGATGCCCCATCCCTGGAGGTGTTCAAGGCCAGGCTGGATGGGGCTTTGAGCAACCTGCTCTAGAGGGAGGTGTCCCTGCCCATGGCAGGGGAGCGGAACAAGATGGTCTTTAAGGTCCCTTCCAACCCAACCATTCTATGAGTATGTCTTCATTAAATTATAGGTCAATTGATAACATCCCAAAATTACTTTAAGAACTCACTTGCACATCACAGATTCCCATAGATCTCCAAGACAGCTGTACGCTTGCTGCAACAATATATCAAACCCACAGCTTATTAGCTATATCCATTCAAATCTCCTTTTGGTATTGACAGGATTATACATGAATTCAGAGACTACGGACTCCACTACGATGTCCAGATTTGCACGTTATGCTATCTGAACGCTTTCAAAAGCATTACTTAATGATTTTGATAAATCTCGGAGTTGCATTATTTTACAGCTATAAAAAGAAACCCAGGGTGGTTTTGTTCTTTTGTTTGTTTGGTTCTGTTTTTAATTCTGAATGCGCAGTATGAGATAGATGTGAGATATTTTGTTTTTTGGTTTGGTTTTTTTAATCTATTAAGAATTCTTCTCCAAGAAAAGGAGAAGTCAGAAAAGGTGAGATTTAGGTCTATCCAAATAGTAGGTAGGGGAGATATTTTCCTATAGGACACTTTTATCCTTTTTCCTTCCAGAGTCTGAACGTGGATCTGACAACAGTCCCTCTGCCTGCTTTTCTGAAGCATTGACCATTACAACATCCATGTTCAGCACTTAACGTTTTTTCTCATTACCTCTGGGTCTGCACCAGCAGCATCTTTCTCCTTTAGCAAAGCAAAGGCTGAATAGATCAAGAAATCTCAGATTTTATTAGAACACAGCAAAGCAATCCACCCACTAAGTGAGCACACTTGATAGCTGGGTACCTTTACAATGAAAGGTCCGAGGGCTCTACTTATGGTGACACAAAGAGTCCTCTTCTGTTGACACAACAGGCACACTGAAAGCTTCGCAACACTATTTGGATGCATTCTCAGCCAGCTGAGCCTTTAAACCAAGGTTAGTGCCATCTGTCTGGTTTTGGCAGCATCCAGGTTGATGGAAAATAAAAATCCTATGGCACTTTTAAAAAGGAACAGAGATAAAGCTTGGTTTTGGTCAATTTCCTTGAATTATTAACATAATAGATTTGGCTGACATCAATGCCAGTCAGCACATCTGAATCTATAAACTTACTGCACCCTTCTTACCACATTTAGAGTATGCAACAAACTCTCTTACTAGTGATACTAGATGTAGTACGTCCCAGTAATAAGAGTCATACAAGTCATAAAAAGTACTAAGTTTTTCTATTGCTAGTCTCAGTTCAATTATTTTCTTAAATCCATGTTATTGTAAAGCCAGAGGTGAGAATTAACACTACCGTCAAATATTTTTAAGTCGCTATATAGTCAACAAAAATTAAAAGCAATATATAAATCAAATTTGTTTGAATGGGGAAGGGCATCAGGTTGTCAGGGTAAAGAACTAAACCAAAAGAGAAACAATATTGGATGAAAAGCCTCGAAGCTTCATATGAGAACAGCCACTGTTCAGATGGATGCAATTTATAGGGCAGAACCTGTCTGTGATCCTAGAAAACGCACTCAAGTGTTATTGAGACTTAGTATGGCCTAAATAGCATAACCCATTCATTTTACCTGTGCCAAAATCCCTTCTGCAACACCAATAATCATCAATGCCTCAGAAACACAGAGATATATACAAGATCATTTCCGTTCTTTATTAATTGCACTTTTATTACCAACCATACACATGCCAGTTTGGGCAATTTTTAGTATTATATACCAGCACTATGGAAATGCAGTTAGCCTACCAAAAAAAAAAAAAAAGGTCCTTATCTCCAGTTTGAAAACACACTAACACACTGAGCATTCCCGGGCTGCATTAACTACAAAATGATCACAGAATGCTCAGTACTTTCAGAATTTGATGTAAGAAACTGTCCCAGTATTTGCTCAGACACTGTTTGAGATACAAAGCATAATGCCATTCACTAGTTCTACCAACAATCAAGCAATTACAGAAAAAAGTATATCAGAAAATCAAATTGGGGGAGACGAGAAAGCCTTGCTTTATGTTTTATTTAAATATTAAGCAACCAGAATATTATTCCTGGTCAGGGCCCTAATTTTGCAAAGCATGTACTTAAGTGCTTAAATGAAAAGCCCAAATGGAAAGCTATCTTTCATGTATGTACTAGGTCACGGTTGCAGCGGAAGAAAAGAATGAAATATCAAAATGTATCTTTCATCTCATTAGGCAGTCAAACACAAGGCAAAAATTGCAGCATTGAGGACAAAAGACTTTATGAAAATGGCCCCTACTAAATTAGTAAGGGCACATACTGATACTATAGTTGGTATAAGTGTACAGATGCCATGAATGAAAACTATTTTTTGAATTCAAAAAACATCAAGAGGAAGATGTCACTGAATCATTATTCTTGTATTAAAATTCCTTAAGATGTCTTTGAATTTATATTACTACAGCTTTTTAAGTTTTTCTTTTGCTAAAAAGTACATTGCAAGCTTTTTTCCAAACATCCTCCTCCCAAAGGCGCCTTGCTCTCAGGGAAACAAAAGGTATATGTGTCTGTGTGTGTGGAGTAGTGGTACTTAAAAAAATAATATAATTATCTATCAATGAGGTGATTCTCTACAAAACCAAAAAAACCCAACAAATCCCCCTGATTGCTTTGCACAGGCCCTGAGATCCAAAACTTCAGTGACACACCACGTGTGACTGTCTGAATCTGAAACTCTAAGATCAAAAAAATTCAAATCCAGACCAAAGATGAACCAAGCTATCACTAAATCTTTCATTAGAAAGTCAGATTTAAGAATTGCTGAAGCTTTCACATGCTATGTGGAGCTATCACACACAAGCTTTTACCAATGGGATAAAACATGCGCAATTGCCCAAGTGAAAATACTGCTAGATACAGACACTATACTGTTTTTAAATTATGTCTGTGTGTACCCAGATCTGGCATCTCTTACGTGTCTTAGCTCTCTTTATCTCCATGTAATGAGCCCCGTTCCATGAAGCAACGTTAGCTCAGGGAAAAAACAGCTCCTTCACCACCCAGTGAAGACTCCCCATAAAAAACCCACCATTAGTTAGTTCAATCAGATCGGGAAGGTAATACCCAAAAATGAAACAGAACTAGGTAGTAAAGAGAGATCAGGCTTATTCAACAGAATATACCCAGAAGGGAAAAAAAAAACCAAACCGAACAAAACACCCCCGCAATTATTATTACGTAGTAATAAGCAGAACATAAACAGAACTAGATCAATCATTGCAAAACTCACAAACACTAAACTAGAATTAGGTTCTAAGTTTACAAGGCATACAGTTTAAGCAAGATAAAAACCTTACGTATTAGAGAGTTCTTTGTCTCAGCCAGCTGCTGCCAGCTTGTCTGTCTGTCTTTCAATTTCTCAGAAAGGTGTGTGTGAAAATCTAAATGAAATAAAACAAATACATTTTAGAGATGGTTCTTTTCCTCCTTTTCTTCCATTCCATTCACCTTTGGTGCAACACAGCCAAAAGAATGTTTCACCTCCCCCCAACCCAAAGCATTTCTGAATAATCAAAAAAACAACCAACACATTACCCATGATTACCTAGAGATTGAGAATTTTTATATTGTTATCAATGACATATAAAAAGACATATTGAGTAGCAGTAGTACTGGTGAAATCTTGCTTTATAGGAGGTACATATACCCACTGTCAGTATCATTAACCACAAAAAGGACAGAGTGCATAAAAATCTGGCTATAATATGTGTGCTAGAATTTAACCTGAAGTTCGTGAGTTCCCAAACATGCTGTACAGTAGGTATTTAAGAACATACTAACTTATTTTCAGTGTGTTATCTGTTACTCCCATAGTTAAGTATCTATTGTTACATCCTTCTAAAAGATAGTTTTTATTATCTAAAAACAGATGCTTACGATACATTTGGAAAATGGACACTTTCAGCTGCAATACATCACTTCTTCCATGTTTATTGCAGCAGCATGACGACTTTTACATTGACTATCAACATAATCAGGATCATTCTGCTGCATCTCAGCTAGACTTGAACCAGTGAAACTACACTGTTGCAAGGATGGCAATTTTTTTTGTCTCATAAAAACTCTTCAGCTTTAGGAAGACAGATTTTAATATACATCAAGAACATAATCCTTTAGTTTTGAATAGTCTTTCTTTTTGACTAAAAAGAAAACAGGTTTCTTTCATTGTACAACTAATTCGAATATACCTGGATTTTTTAAACATGAAGTAATTAGGGAGTCCTCTTAAATTTGAAAAGCACAAAATCAATTGAAAATTGTTATTGAATTTCATAATAACAACAGGAGAGTTTTCAGATGTAGTAAAACAAGAAACAGAAAACCTAGATTTATTTACCTGAATTTCCTTGCACAAAGCAGTTAAGACAAGAAGCCTAATAATTAATGTATGGTCACTTCAATTCTTGTTCTTCACTGCCTTTAAGGCTTTACTTGAAAATTATTTTACTTGGTACATGTCAGGTTTAAATCCTTAATAATTTTAATAAGATAATAATTTAATCTTACACCCAAGACTCACCAGAATCAACAAAGAATATGTGTTTTGTATCCCACAGTAATTTATTACATGCAAAGAAAAAAAGGCAACGCATTGGCACTTAAAGATATAAAAGCAGCTGACCAAACCAATAGAAAATAAACTGCTTCACATGCCGAAGATGTAAGACAATATAATAACAAGGTAGTTATTTGTTAGGAGCACAAATATTTTGGACCTAAAATGCCTGCAACAGAAATAACGTGAAAGAATGACAGCTCCTGAGCTTTACATTGCTGGCTTTGGGGGTAAAAAGTAGTTTTAAGGGACAAGTTATACTTTTACAAACAATAAAATCCAGACAGTTTAGTAAACTGGCGAAATGTCTCCTTGTCACACATGAAATACAAGTTTGATGTGGTATGACTGTAAGTCAGTTTCAGGCATTTTAGCTCATGTCCAATTAGTTCAGCTTCCTTGTGATGATACAGGCTTTTATTTAAAAGGAAGGAAGGAAAACAAGAGGTTTTCAGGAATGCTCAGGTGAAAGATAATTCTAAGAACAATATGCAAGTAAAGCCAAGATATGTGAAGAAAATGACTATCAATACGAAAACTTTGGTAAATGAAAAAAAAAAAAAAATCATTGCAAGTGTCTTCATTTTGGTGTCACCAACAATTTTCATTAAAATATAATGCTAAAAATTGATTATTTTAATTTTTTTCATATTTTAAAAACAGGAGAACTTAATATAAGTAAACACATGCATACACAGGAATGTATCAGAAAGGAAGTCATGGAATTGTTCTACTAAGCTTTTTTTCTCTTTTCCTTTTATATGTGAAAATGGGACCAAATTCAGTGCAATTCTTTTGCAGTACTTAAACAATTTTAGTAGTTTGCAAATTTAAAGTGTCTGTTATATAACACCCTATATTATGCAAATTTTTGAAATCTTTACTGCCTCTAATTTTGTCTTAATAGAAGTTTTGCTTTCATTTCTCTTTCAAGAGGAAAAAACAGAATTAATCCATCAAGAGTTTATCTATTGACAGTTTATCACATTACCCTTTAAGCTTGTCTATGTTACTGAATCTGCTGTTTTCTCTTTTTACCTGTCTGTGGCCACCTTGGGATGTTTGATCCTTACAATCACAAGAGGTATAGATGAGGACAACAAACTGTTCCCCCGAGGAAGTTGAGCCATCCCTCTTTTCGATGGGAAACATCTAAAACTAATGGCTAAAACATAAGTTCCCAATCACTGTTTCTCCAACAACAAAAAAAGAAAAGTTTGTTACCAATACCCAAAGGAAAGAATAATTTACATGGCGAGACTCTTTAAAAATAGTGTCATCTGAAGGGAAGTCTCCATGGGTATTACCTTCCTTTGACACTCACAGGGAGTTAAGCCTAATTGCATTTAGGGTTATATCTAGCAGCTACACTCAGAATCAAACACCCTCACGAGGACTATTGTTCTAACTAATCTACTTATTAGGTTTTTATTCAGATTTAGTACAGTCTTTTATAAAAAACATCTCAAAGGGATAGTAATGGGTTTTGCAATTATCAGACGGGAAAGAATAGACTATGACCTACAATCTTTGGCCTTACCAAAAATTAAGAAAAAAATCTTTTGGAAGAAAATCTTTAGATCATTAAGTTAATTTTACTCCCTATCAGACACTTTACACCTGGAAAAAGGAAAACCTCTGTGAACTTAAAATGCTTTCCTCTTATATATTCCTCTAGAACACACCTCCCCCAGTGTCCACAGACCCATTTGCTCCCACAGTAACAGACAGAGAGAAAGAAATCTGCTTTCTCTACATTACTTTCAAAGATAAATGAGCGGTGGTTTTCAGCTTGTTGTCTTGAGTCCTAGTTTATGTTAAAAAACAATGCTGATAGAAGTAACTTTAAATAATAGCATAAATACCCACAACACCTTTTGAAAACTGAGAAAACAAACACTGCAACTCCAGAATCGGTCTCCTGTGATGTATACGATGTTCAGACAAGCTGCTTCTCTTCTGCACACCATTCACCAAACTCATTTTCTTCTCCTTTCCTCACAGCAGCCTCTTCAGGAACTGATACTCTGCTTCCACCATTTTGTCACTTGCTAACATTAACTAATTCCCCTCACACCCCAGCACTCTCCCACCAGGCCTAGCGCTCTGACAAGGCCTACACCATGGCTTCTTGCTGCCCAACAGACAGGCTGACAGGGAAAGGCTGTAATTACTCTCCCCATTCTCTTTCCCTCTCTGTCACTGTGCTGTGAAACCAGGAGGCACCTCTGAACACCAGGCAGTGAGGGTCCTGCTCCTCAGGATCCACCCAGAGCCCCGCAGGACACTTCCTCCTCACAGCAAAGAGGCTGGTCACCAAATACCATGGTGTTCTTAATTTATGGCTCTTCTTTTGAGCTGGCCTAACAATGACTCGTAACTGTTACCTCTCCAGGAACAAGTATCACTCCTGTATCTTCTTTCTCCTCCCCCATCCCCAGTTGTTTCTTCCCTTCGGAATTTTCCCCTTCATAGTCCTGTCTGACTGGATGCTTCCAAACATGCACCGTGAATTTTCAACCTCAGTGGTTTAGTCAGGTACTCTGGAATTTCACTTTTTAACATTTTGCAACAGACGTCACTAAAAGCTTTGCTACCAATGTAGTATACACTCCACCCTTTAAAATGATAGCGCATTGTTTATGGCTTTTTCAACAGCATGAAAACTTCTTGCATTTTTGTCATGGTTCAGCCTCAGTCAGCAACAAAGAACCGGGGCCGCTCTCTCACCCCCCTTCCCCTCACACAAGGGGGAGAATTGGGAGAAAAAGGCAAAACTTGTGGGTCGAGCCAAAAGCAGTTTAACAGAACAGCAAAGGGAAGAGGAAAACACCAACAAAAACACTGACAGAGGAATGTACGCACAGGATTATGATACCACTGCTCACCCACCAGACCGGGGAGGCCCCCTCTCAGATCCTGGGGAAAATTAACCCTGTCCCCACCGGAACCAGGACAGTTTTATACGGCTTGCTTCCTCCACTCATAATTCTTATACCTCTCTGCCAACTAGAAAATCACTCTGGAAATTTAAATATGACCAGAGCCTAAATATCCTTCAAAACTCTGTTCTCATTTCCCCTCTTCTATTTATCAAAATGGCATAACCCTATTTTTATTGGTCATAAACAATAAAAAGATGGTTTATTTTTATAAACTAGCACTTCAGAAGCATTAAAAAAGGTCTTATAAATAAATACCTTTAATTTCTCCAGCTGCTTCCCCTCCCTCTTAATAGTCACAAAACCACCCAGTAACAAACACTTGCTCCATTTCTGTCACACCAGTGTGGCTGAGGCTTGTCCCAATTGTCTGTGGTTTCCTCTCTATCCAACACTTCCAGTGAGCACAAGTTGCTCCTCTGTTCGTGCCTTTAGTACGTTGTCATTGCTCAGCATTTAGTACTGATCATTATAGTTTTTGAGGACTAGGACAAAACCTGTACCAACTGACAGAACACCCTCTCAGTACTGGGCAGATCAAAGCTCTACATTTTCCTCAAATAACCTTTTTTGGTTTTGTTTTTTTTATCATATTCTCCCCTAACCTTTTGGATCAAGCATACTGGACAGATGTAACATGCGGTACTCTAACGAATATGCATACCATTTCTGGAGGCAAATAACGATTATGAAGAAATCAGGAAAAAAGTCACATAAAAATCACATGCAAAAGTATTGGAATATGAACTGTTCTGTAGTAAGAGGGACATACAATTTTTCTTTTTCTATATTGTCTTGACAGAATTACTATCTGCTGTTTTACTCTATTACCTTCTATTGCATGTTTTATATCCAATGTTTTGTTTGATCTTTGACAGAAGTTGTATTTGTTTTTTCTCTCACATTCGCCAAGCCAGTTAAACTTAAAAAAAAGCTTTACCTGCATAGTATACTAGCAGCTGTCAAGCAGAATTATGCTCCAAAACATCCACAAGACTTATTTTATTTTTTGAAAGTATACGCTTAAATATGTTAACACACCACCAAATATTCATGCAAGAATGACAAACGTTACAAAGGAAAATACTCTAGTATTAGTTCAAGTACGTTTGAAAGGTTATTATAGTTCAGGGAACTCAACAGTAAACACACCATTTTCCCTCCCCTCAGTCTACCAAAGGTAAGGTTACAAAATGGGAGTCAGAATAATTTTTGGCTCACATTGCTATTTATGAGGTACTAATATTTCCAAACATGACGAGCAGCAGACCTACCGCACCAGGAGCTGCATTTTCCAAGCACGTTGCCCATATCTTTTATACAGAATCAACTAAGCAATTAGCTACATTAGAGACAACAATGCAGGACTTAAAATGACAAATACCTTCATTTTGTATTTTCATTTCCTATGGACTAATAAAAGCATTAGGATTACCAGTACCGTAAGAATCACAGGGACATGCATAATTTAGATCAGCACTTGGTACGAGTGCACAGATGTGTCTATTTCTCTGCGCAGAAGTCTGTCTACACTTAAGAACTTAAAAGTGAACTGAAATTAAATTTCAAGTAGATTTAAGTCAAGTTAAATGGTTTCTACTTGTCTTATTTCCAAAAAGAATTAAATACAGGCCTTAAGTCCAAACTAATATGCCTACATAGGAGTTCCAATCAATTTCACAATACCACCTTAAAGTCATGCTACAAAATCACTCATAATTTGGATGAATCTTCTCAAATGCTTCTCAATAGTCAAGCCCTAAGATCTCAAATACTCAAAATTCCCTCTTAATTCAACATGGCCATTGACCTGCATAAAAAGAAAAACTCTAAGTGAAACTTCATAACATTTTTTTCTCTTCTTCATGCTGTTTCCTTCTGGTTTTGTTTTGCTTTTTAAAGTAATGGTCAATTTAACAACTATTACTTCATGCTGTTACGAATGGGTTAGTATCCCCATACAGGTCAATGACTCGGCTCCGGGTCAATATCCCCATAATTTATAAAACCATAAGCCACAATTCTCATGGGAATAATTTATTAAAAACTAAGAAAAGCTTCAGTTTCAAGTAGTAACTACAGGTACTCTAAGATTGCTTTCTCTTTCTTTATTCCCTCTTCCATTCCAGTCTTTCTCCCAATTAACACTTTGCTATTAGTTCAGCCTCTGTTCCAATGACTATGTTTTTTGATCAAAAACTTAATGCCTGGATGTGAAAAAAACATAATAAAATTACAAAACCCAGCATCCTTACATAAATATGGCAACAAAAATTCACATTAACTAAGTTTTACAATGTAAGTGGTCAGGTACAAATTTTAAATTTGGAGGGGACTATACGGACTGTACTACAACCAATCAATACTTCAATTAAAGCACCCACTGCTGTTCTTCATCACTTTTGGCAGCACACAAAACTGCGCAAATAGAAACTCTATAGAGCATGCTAAAAATAATTTTAAGTCTAAAAAAAGAATTCCCTTGTAAGAATTTTTCTCCTTATTGTAGGATACATATTGATATCCTGTACTTTTTCAGCTTGAAAGTATAAAGAACAAGTCAACCAAAATGTTACCGAAAAAATTATCTGCCACATACTACTTTGCTGCTTCTTTTGTAAGGGATTAAACCAAGGTTAGCTGCTCTTGATAAGATTGCACCTCTTTTAATTTATTCACTAATGTCAGCAGAAGAGAGCACTGTGGCATCTGTGAAATAAACATTAAGACATAAATGATAACATAAAACAATGGAAAGAAGGTTTTCCAGTACAAGCATGGAATTCCAATAGCGCTGAATTATTATAACCACATGTCGGGTGTTGTATCACCCTGCCCCTCCTCTAAAACGAATCAACAAAAAAGCAAACTGACAAAACACGATTTCTTCTGTTGAAGGAACTGTGAAAAGCAAAGACATATGGACAAAAAAAAGGTAAGAAGGACCCAAGTGCTACCACATTAGTCCTACCGACATATTAGGCACTGTTTTCAATGCCCTACAACATCCTGTATGTTTCTAAAGCTGTAGCTCATTTAAAATCGAGCAAGCCCCTAAAAATACAAAGAAACACCAAAACAAATACATACAGTTGTGTTCCCAGAGAGCTGGTGATTGAGATCAATGTTCTAGCAATAATAGTGCCTTACAAAAGAAAACAAACAAACTCTTAAAATAAGAACTTCAGCATCTGACATCCTCATTATACAGTTATGTTCTTCCCTGTTAAGAACTAATGTTTATTTTTAAATTGTTATGGCAAGTTAATTAATTGATGAGCCTCAACCACCTTTAGACCCGCTTTTACTTACTTCTCTCTTTCTACAGCAAGTTCTATTAGTGAAAAAAAAATCAAATTACACTTTTCAAGTAATTTAGTTGGTAAAATCTAATTTGTCATCTGTTCCTGTAAACAATTTTGAAGCATTAAGAACTGACACACAATTCACAAGAAGACAAGCAGACAAACTTACTGTCTTACTGTGTTATTTCTTGGGGAAAAAAATTACAAAGGACAAGATTTCCATCTCAAATTTTACCAGCTATCTCTTCAGCCTCTATAATGAGATCACCTACAGCTCTGAAACAAAATTATTCCCAGTACTCTTTAACAAAGAATGTAAGTACAACCTGTGGCGAGTCAGATCAAAGATCTCTTATCACATCTCTAGCCTAAGGAAAAGTATCAAACTAGAGTAAACATATGAAGATAATCCTTCAGAATAGCCTCTGAAACTCCAGGAGTTTGTTTTTCAGATCTCCTAAAATTTTTATTCAACAGCCCCGGTTGGATTTTTCTTCCATCAATTTCTCAAGTCTGGCTTTGAACCAGTGTAAATTGTTAGTATTTACTAAGTTTGGGGACAAGAAATCTAAGGACTTCCCTGAATGTTATACCAAGTAGCTTTTTGTTCATTTTGGATTTGCCATTTGATAATTTGATGTTGTATAGTTCCCACATGGGGAAAAGTAGTGAACAATCATTCCCTATTCACATTCTCTATATCACTCACCACTGCACAGACTCATAGAATCATATAATCGTAGAATTGCTTACGTTGAAAAACACCTCAAGATCATCAAGTCGAACTGTTAACTGAGCACAGCCAAACCACGTCTCTAAGTGCCACATCTACATGGGCTTTAAGTATCTCCAGCGATGACAACTCAACTGCTTCCCTGGGCAGCCTGTTCTAATCCTCAACAACCCTTTCAGTAAAGAAATTTTTACTAATATCTATCCTAAGCCTCCTCAGGCACAACTTGAATTCATTTCCTCTTGTCCTATCGCCTGTGACTTGGGAGAAGAGGGTGATCCCCCTCGGCTATACCCTCCTTTCAGGTAGTTGTAGAGAGCGATAAGGTCTTCCCTCAGCCTCCTTTGCTCCAGGCTGAACAATCCCAGCTCCCTCAGCCTCTCCTCATATGACTTATTCTCCAGATCCCTCACCAGCTTTGTTGCCCTTCTCTGGGCATGCTCCAGCACCTCAATGTAGCACCTCACCTGTAGTGAACTGGACGCAGCACTCGAGGTGAGGCCTCACCAGTGCTGAGTACAGCAGGCCAATCACTGCCCTACTCCTGCTGGCCACACTATTCCTGATACAGGCCAGGATGCTCTTGGCCTTCTTGGCCACCTGGGCACACTGCTGACTCATATTCAGCCAGCCGTCAACCAACATCCCCAGGTCCTTTTCTGTGGGGCAGCTCTCCAGCCGCTCTTCCCCAAAACCATAGTGCTGTGTGGGGTTTTTGTGACCCAAGTGCAGGACCCAGCACTTGGCCTTGTTGAACCTCATACCACTGGCCTCGGCCCATCCATCCCCCCTGTCCAGATCCTTCTGTAGAGCCACTCTACCCTCAAGCGGATCAACAATCTTGCCCAAGAATATTGCCAATCATGTCACCAGTCGCTGTTTTTTCTATACTAAAAAAATACTAAACTATTAAAGTCATTCTTCACAAGGAAATTAAATTATACCTTAGGTAAGGCATCTCACTGGCTCTTACCTTTTGCAGTTCTGCTATATCATTCTTTAAACATAAAAAAGAGAATTCAACACATCATTCAAGATATGGACATCCCACACCTTTATAAAATGGCAGTGATGATATTTTCTGCTTTGTTCTTTATATGAAATTTCCACTGCTTCCTCCCGTTTGTTGTAAGAAGGGGGTTGTTTGCATTACTGTAATACTGTATGGACATCCTTTCATAGCATAGAAAAGCCAGAGTAATTGCTTGGACATAAACATATCACAAGTTCATGTTGTGGAGTGTTAGAGAGAAAGCATCAGACACAATGACTCAAAAGGAGTAACATCTTAGAGTAAATAAACATAGACAATACTTTCTACATGTACCAGAAAGGTATTTATGATGTGAAAAATACTGCAATATATTCTATCTAAGCTACAAATACTGAGTCATGTGGCAAGTGACCTAGTTTCCGTTTCAATTTAAGTGTATTTTTAGTTACTCCCTGTTGATTTATGTTTTCATTAGAACCTCAGGGATATGTCCTTTTGAAGTCCGCTGGAGACCGAATGGACATATGATGTTTTGTAAAGAACACCTAGGCATTTTTCCCCAATGTTCTCTCTCTCAAAGTCATACTTCTAACAGGAGCTCAATTGAAGAGCAAATAAGCATAATTTCTTTATGTCTTTATCATACCTTTCCTTCACAGGAATTTAAATGCACATATGAAATAGAACGAACATGAACAAATGCATCAACTGGTAGTGCAGTCTAATGACTACAATCAACAAAGGAAAGGAGACTACTGTGTCTCTGCTTGCTGCCACAGCATGCTGCAGTTGGCAATACTGCAGTGTTCTGTACACCTTATTTTTGAAACTGAGTTTATATAGAAGTACTCTGAAAATCACCCCCGTATTCATACAGAAGTGGTTGGTGTAATTCATTTCCATAACCTTGTGGTATGACATATAACATTTTATGTAGACAACTAAAGAGATTATACTGATTTGAAATAGAAAAGACAACTCACCTAAGAAAAAAGTCCCGAGTACCTCCAGAAAGTACATTAGAAGGATTTCATTTTTGGAGAATTCTGAACTTAATTTGAAAAAAGTGGAAACTTCTAATTGTTCTCAAAACAGAAATATCACGTCAGTTAAATGATGTCCATTGTTGTCAATTTTTTTAGCATCAAAATGGACCATAAAACTTCAAAAATGTAGGGACTCCAAAAGTTCAGAGCAATTGGTAGCCAAGTTTTTTGTTTTGTCCCTTCTCTACCACTGAATTAAGTTACAACATTAGATTTTTGTATAATAAACAAGCACAAAATATTGCATAACCACCTAGCTTCACATGAAGGCTCAATTACAGTAATGATCTTGATAATTATATTAGGACAGTCATGGTTTCCCTACAGCTCTATATTTTTCAAATTTAGAGAGTTATGTGTGATGACAGCTCTGTGTGCTCATAAGACTATTGTTACTTTACCCTGTCTACTTTCGCATGCTCCACAAATTCAGTTTTAAGCTGCAGTTTTCAAGTATTTTGTCAATCACAGTTTATCAAATGCATTCTGCTAAGGCAGCTGTCAGGACAAGATTCAGCAATGACAAGCTGTCTCAGCTCCTGTTCATTCTACCCTTAAGTCACCAACTCTTATTTTTATCTCTGAGGAGGAGAAATACTCCGGATAGAAAAGGCTCTACCTGTTCACTAAGCAGGCAGTTGAGTCACTGTGTTGGCAAGGCTCCTGATCAACAGAACAAGGAGTACCAATAAATTCTCAGCAGCCCATTTCTGCCTACTTTTTCCTTATCATAAGTGCTGCTCTGAAAATACTACTGGCACTCTGCACATAGAAGTGATCGAGTAAAAAGATACAGTGCGCGTTGTCAATTTATCCTGAAATAGCCTCTAGTGGATAGATAAAAGCCATCTATACCACAGCAGAAGACAGTGCTATTACACAGAGTCGCCAAATTCCCAACAAAACATTCCAGGCCAAATTCTGGCCTCTGTTACACACACACACGCCTACTGATGACAGCATACAGCACTGTTTATGCATAGAGCAAAAGATCAGTGCATACTGAAAGATTTTCTTATAAATCCTGGCAATTAAGAACTTCACAGCATCCTACTCCATATAAATGTTGTAAGTGATATTTCATAAAGGCTAAAACTGGGATTATGCCAAACTTGCCTTTTAACATTAACTGCGTTATTGACTATATTGCCTAAAAGAACGTTCACTTATAATGACAAATTGTGACTGGGGAAAAAGTATAAATCTGATTTCTTCTTTTCATTGTTCTAACAGTCTTTGTTAGAAAATAGAAAAGATGATTGCAGATATGGTCCAAATTCATTATCTTATCAGTGTCCACATCAGAGGAATTTATAGGAAGAGGCAAGGCTGGTAAGATATCAGGAGACATACAATTAGACTTCATTAACCCAGAAGAAAATCTGTTCCCAGGTAGCTACTGGTAAGAGGCAAGACAGGAAGGATTACAAACAGACCTAAAATAGATTAAATAAATACGTAGTTATTATTTCTGATGATAATACTTCAAAAGTTACCAATGATGTTGGACAAACAGCTCTGCTGGATTTTCTTACTGCAGCCCAAGCAGCACAAAAATACAACAACAGTCAAACAGCTTTCTGAGAGCACAGGAAAAAATTCATCTCTGTGCCTCGAATTCCTATTTTTAGGACACCTGTATCAGCTCTAGTTTGGGTGGAAGAGGAAATAGTTAGGAATAAAATAGTGGCCAGAACACTACTCCAATTCTGCAATCTGCTGCAATAGCTTTGGGGACTCAGGGGCAGTAAGATTTAAAAAAAAAGCTAAGTTGAATAAACTATAAGAAGTCTTTTGGTAGGGTTTTTTTTTTGTGGGTTTTTGGTGGTTAGTTTTTTTTTTTGTCTCTGATGTTTTGCATCAGAAATAGCTCATCCAAAACAGAGAATCTATTTCTATAAAACTAAACATTCTTATGAATCTATTTATGTAACCATTCAAACAATTTCCTTAGAGTAAGCACCGTTACACTTGTTTTTTATAAGTAAGAAACTGAGGGCACATAACGTTGCTCTGGCTTGACACCCATGCTCATCCCCATAACAGAAGACAGCTAAATCTGTCTAAAACTAATGGTAGAATGGGTGCTCCCGAGTTAACTATTCTGCCTAGAAGGATAAGGAAGAAGAAAGCCGATCAGATCTTGAGGTACACAAGGCAGAGTATGGAGACTGTACTAAGGTCCAGTATTCCACAGAAAGAACTTTTGTCTCTCCGGTAGCTTGGGTGGGCACTGAACAGACAGACAAAGTCTGAGTAGTTAAAACTAATGCAGGAGCAAAGCTATGCCAGCGGGAACAAATCTGTCAAGAAGTCATCCCAGTGATGGAGTGACTGCCTCTTTCAAGTAAACTTGGCTAGTCACCTAAAATGAAAAGAATTCACCTTTTACCACTCGTGACTCACTGAGGCCTTGGTATCAATGTGAGACTCATTAAAGTAACCACTGTGTTCTGTATCTATCTCAGTATTGCATATCCTACAGCTGCCATTCTGACACCTACAAAAGAGCACAAGAGAAGAATTTTGTGATACCTCCCAGCTATAGCCCTTCCCCCTCCTAACAATCTTTCATTATAACACGTGTAATGTTCCCTCAAAGAAAACCAGGACTTACATCTTTGCTCCCTTACATTACAAACAGAATAAGTGGTCTGAGATAAGCAAGATAAAATTCAGTTAAAACCAATTCTAGATTAGAGGGTGGGGCAGAAGAGATCAGCTACATAAAGGAAAGTAACTAGTCTGATGGGTACTGCAGGAACAGATGAAGCTGTGAAGGTAAAGCCACAAACTGAACGTGAAGTAACATCGCAAGAAAGGTTCTGTTGGGTGTATTAGCAAAAGTTTGCACACAACACACCAATAAGTAAAAAGGTTTCAGCTGAAGAACGTATACAAATTTGAAGTTTAATGATGTAGATGATTTAGAAGGTAAGGAAGAAAACAACTTGAACATTAAGGTGTTTAAAAAACAAGACTTGTGAAGGACTTGCTTAGTCCGCAGTAGCCAACCAGAGGTTAGAAAAAAAATGTTGTATTAGTGATCAATCACTCAACGTGTCCATTAACAGTAGGATAAATAATGATTTAAATTTTAGCAAGACAAATTGATATTGAATGCTCCAAAATATCTTGTAACCATGAGGTTATTAACAAGTGAAACAGATCACCATGAAATTTGTAGAGCCAATGTCACTGAATGCTTCCAAGAATAGGTCAGGTAAATATCCAAGGGATAACATCCTTAGATGGAGGACGATTGGTGTAAAAAATAAAAATAAAAAATATACAAATACACACAGGGATGACCTTAAGTGTAAACAGAAACCTAAGTCCCAAGTTCTTCTCCTTATTGACCAAGTTCTTGCTTGGTATAGTGACCTTCAAAACTGTTCAATCACCTGACTTTTGTTTGTCCACTGCACAAGGAACTTAAGCACTTCACTCAAGGTTGCAAATCCTACTCCAGAAGCAAGGAATAGTATGAACAGTGCTCAGCACAGCACGTGTATACAAGTTCTCTTGTGGATGTGAGCCAGTCCATCCCTTCCAACTCTGTTTCTAGGACTGAATGTAAAAAACAGGGTTTTGTTTATTTGAAGTGCAAGAGTTTAATTCTTCAGCCATCACAGTGACTGACAGAAGTTCAACAAATCCTTCAAAGACAGATCCTGTTCCTTGTTCTTTTTTTCCCCACTCTCTATATACACCGAATTAATTTAGATGTTCATACAAAACCTGTACCTCATGTTCACAGCTAGTTTTCCTGGTGAAAAACTGCTCAAAAAGAAACTATATAGGTAGATCCTGCCTGCTCATTGCACATGCCATGTTGGCATATAAAGGAGCAATAAACTCAAAAACCTGCAGGAAAAGTTGGAGTAAGATTCAGCATACCTGAGAAGACAGCTAAGTAGGTGAGAAAACAAAACACCTACACCATAATTGGTTGCAATTCTGGTAGACCGAGGAAAGAAACAACTCAAAAGCTCCAAGGACTAAGAATCAGAGAGGCCTATCCTGACGAAATATGTTCACATTGTAATAGGTGCAGCTGAGCATTTTATTCCTGCAAGACAAATAAATTTAACACCTCACACATCCTGAAAGGATAGATACCATCCAAACACTAAGACTCTATTTAATATGAGGCAGGGGAGAGGGTTGGCCCCACAGATAGGCCGTATTTCCTTTACCTTGACACTCCTGCAAGGCACTGTTGATATAAACGTCTGCCTTCTTTTTGTGCTGGGCACAAACACTGGACACATTGCTATTTTTCAGTGGATCCAAAGAGTGCGTTAGGATGGAAAGCATGCTTTATCTATAAAATACGACACGGAACTTCTAGTTCACCAGCTAATGTAAAAATATGCCAAGAGATAAATTTAAGAACATAATAAAAAGAACTTTCACGTGCCAGCAATTATTTTTAGATTTTCTTTTTAGTACTAGCCCTTGGACCAATTTACATCAGTCTGAAAACAGTTGCTTTAAAAAATAATTTTCCTCTTTCAATGTATGTAATATCTCCCAAATAAAAGAACATGACATAGTATCTCCCCTCAGAAGCAGGCATACTCATACTAAGATGGATTTTCTATATATGGTGCACTAAAATGAACAAGGCATTAATGCGCACAGTATGACAGAAATTTTTATATAATTGTCAAGAGAGTAGAATGAAGACATGCAGTAACAGGACTCTAGCGAAGTGAGATGTTACTTAAGCACTGCCAGCAAGCTGACCGCCAACCCTGTTCACTTTTTGAGGAAAGACAAGAGAAGATAATAGAAATGTATTCCAGACTTCCAGAAGACCACACGAAGATAAATAACAAAGGCAGGAGAAGACAACTCAATTGAGTGAACGGGTCACTAGAAACCTGTTTTCTCAACAGTGGACAGACTGTGCCTCAGCCCAGTAACAATCGCCCAATTGTCACTTCATAGAATCATAGAATGGTTTGTGTTGGAAGGGATCTTTAGAGGCCATCTAGTGCAACCCCCCTGCAACGGACAGGGACGTCTTCAACTACATCATCTTTCTATAGAACTATTCAGTCTTATTATTTCACCATAAGCATTTGCAAATCTAATTTTCCACATATCAAATCCTATTTTTCAGTAATGATAAATCCTAGATAATTACCTGGTACATAGAGACCATTAGGAAAATCACACCTATAACAACAGTACTTCACAAAAGGTACAATGACAAGGTGGAACACATTACTTCTGAAAGGTGCAAGTAAGCAATGTCACAGCTAAGTAGCCTTTTCAAAAACAAATATGTCAAAGTTTTTGACAAACAAAGATTTTATGACCTTTCCTTTTACAAGCTGACACTGACAAAACCCTGGTCAACATTTCCAGCATGCATTTAAAAAAATGGGTGGGTACAACCTAGTTTACCTCACTTAGACCATCTCCACATTCTTAAGAGTGAAGCCAAACCTCCTATTCTCTACAGCCAGTGGAGAGAAGTAAGCACTCCAGAAGCACGTTTAAAGGGAGACTTTGTCCACCTAACTTAGAACATTTCATCTTGAGTTCGCTCATTTTTCTGTGGCATGTATCCAAAAACATCTACCACTCTCTACTGATGCTATAAGGAAATCAAGATCTTTCGTTGCAAAATTGCTTCATTAAGCACAAGCTAGCACAGAATTATGCTGACTAAACCTGTGCTTTGGACACTTCATTCTTTTAATCCCCAGAACAGAGTGTAAGAACAACCTTGCTAAAAAAAAAAAAAAAAAATCTTCTTGCATGACTGGGTAATATAAATTGATACACCAGACAAAGAAAAATGCTAAATTTAAATGTCACTAAGCATGGACAACATTTGGCTACATTAAGGTATGAGTTGTTCAGCCCAGGCAAAGATACACTACGAAGAGAATTCAAGGTCTGTGACTAAGCCTGTATCTCCACTATGTCAGAAAATTCTAAAGAGCCCCTTCCACTATTTTTCACCAAATTCCTGTTGCTTTGTTCCTGGATTCTTAACATCCAAGGAAGTCCACTCATTGCACAGGTATGCAGATTCCATAAGACATCATTGGTTTGAGGTAAGAAGTGTACAAAGGGCCACAAAATTTTAAATTCATACCCAAATATCACACCTAATGATTCTTTAAATGGAGAAATGAAACCTTCTTGATATTGAAATAATATACACTGGCTTTTTGAATAATCATGACAACTTATACACAGCGTTTACCACATAACCCATCACATAGAGAACATACTGACAGAAGAGTTACTACAATTCCAGTAGATAAGTAATAGTAACTACCAGTAACGAACAGTACATTCACGTGCTAGACTACTTATGTACATGTACAGAGTCAATGCAGTATTATATATTATCCTATCAGTTCTATTTATTGAGACAATTTATTTAGATTGCCCAGTTTTATTTCAAGCTATGCACAGAAGTTTTTTAGTATAGTTTTTGAGAAAGTTGTGGGTTTTTCCAGAACATCTATGATGTTCCATGAGCCTACACCTAAAAATATGAGAATAATGGATCTAAGCAGGAAATTTAGGACAGTAACTACATCACATATAGCAAATACAATAAATAAAAATTGCCACAGTCTCCCTTACATGAAATTAGGATACAAAAGAAGATTATATCAACAGAACTATGAGATACTGAATTAAATTACCTTCAAATATTAGAAGCAGTAAATTTTCTGCTCATTTCCGGCTTTCTAAGAATTAACTAAATATGTTAATATAGCTGTACTAGTTAATGCATTTTTATACCATGATGTTCTTCACAGGACCTTGTGTTTAATAAACATTATGTATACTACATTTACTCAGTTTTAAATTTTAATTATCTTGGCTTTCAGAAAAAGAAAGAAAATGTTCTCATTGAATGTCACTTAGTCTAAAAATGATGCAAGTGAGGAATGTAAAAGTACCATTGTTATAAACTCTCCTTTTCTTTTTGTTCAGTTCATCTAAGACAGCTAGATATACGAAAAACAGGGTGATTAAAAAGAATATTTAGGACAGGTTATTCAAATGTACCTGGCAGAGCTGCACAATCAAGATGGATAACATCCCTCCTACAGCAGAAACATTTCTCCTTTTTACAATCACCTTTATAATTTAACTAGCCTGAAGATTCTGTTGAACTGCAAGAACTAAAGATAAAGACGATTTTAATGTTACTGTGAATCAGTTCATTTCTGGTTCTAATTTTCATCACCAAACAATTATATCTACAACCCTCCTTGCCCCTCCCCCGCCCCACACCCGCACCGTTACCCCCCAATTCTAATTTGTGCTAACTGCATACAGCAAAGAAGAGATGAGAGAGAATTGTATCAATCGCTGTGGCAGCAAACCTTTCCCTCACAGTGACATACTTTACTATTTGCAGACTAAATTTTTTTTTCTACATCGGGTTTATTCATCTCTCACATCTCCACAATGCTACTTTAGAACTGGGCTGTAAAATAGAATAAATTAATCCGTTATCGTGTCATTAAACTTACTAAGAATTTTTAATATGCATTTTTCCTCAGTTATTCTCCTGTATAGGCCCAAACCCCTACATAACCAATCATTTACTCTTTTTTCCCATTATGTTTTTTGTGTCAGACCATCATCATCTTCAATTAAATGTAGATATGGACTCTGAAGACAGCTACTTAAGGTCATGCCCGTGGGAAATTACAAGTTATCAGCTCCCCAACTATACTAAAGGTCTGTAGGAATTTCAATTCTCCAACAAGTTAATACTTAATTTATCTTGCTTTGCTTATTTTACAACCAGAGGTTTTTTGCCCACTGTTGAGAGCGTCTTCTTCTTTAATGATATCAATACTATCTATCTGTGTGATGTTCACTCTTCCATAGATCTAATGTTTAATCGCTTTAGCATGTCCCTGACCTTACTATTTTGGGGAACAGAAATACAGCAAGAAAGGACAAACTGAGGTGATCGGGTAAATGAGTTTCCCAAATCATTAACACCATGAAGAGCAAGGATTCAGTGTGTTACTTCAGCTTCATAGGATATAATTACATGTTTTGATTAGCAGATATATTTTCCCAGCCTCAGGTGTCAACAAGGGTTCAAGTGTGTAACATGTATAAATGGGTGCTAATTTTACTAGTCATGGAAATGTGTTTCGCTAATTACATTTATATCCTCTTAGCCAATTTTCATTCGATATTGCTTCTCTGTAGTACATCTTCCTGTTTATTTCCTTACGATGACATTTGAGCTCTTCCAAATGACACAGTGATTCTAAAATTCAGTAGGCATGACAAGTTACTTCCCCACTGAACATCTGTTGTAGTCATGAAAAAGTAACAAGATTTACAGAAGTCTATACAATTTTGTGGTAATTTCTGTACCTCTGTGAATTGTATCCCATGTAGCATGTTATCACCTGGGATTAAAATCTTAAGGCAAGAGCACTGCTCTTCTTTCACCCAGGTGATTCTGCTAGGATTGTAAGAATTTCTGATTGTTGACACCAAAAAATAAAGGAGCAAAAGCCTGTTCTAAGAGAGTGAAGCCCTTTTCCCCACCCTGCAGTTTCCTGAAAAGTCCTTCATGTTTTGCTAACAGAAACAGGATGAGGATTGACAACTGAAAAAAATCTCTTTTCAGACAGCTAGCCATGGAATGGTTTGGGTTGGAAGGGACCTTTAAAGATCATTTACCTTCCATGCCCTGACCAAAACCATTACGGAAAATACTTAAGGTTATGGATAGGAACATGGGATAAAACTATTAACCACAATGTGCTGGAAATTGGAATGCCTCAGTAAGAGCATGCTTCTACAATTCACACTGCAAAACAAGAGAATGACCCAAAAGGTTTCTGACCGTGATACTGTTGTCTTTTAGAGTATTTTTCCAAGAGCAATCTGGCGCACAAATAGCATACAGACCAGACTGCGCTCTCTTCCGTGCACCATCAGTAGGAAATGGAGTGGTAGGAAGCGAGTCCACTACCTCTTCTGCTGCTTATGCCCCTCTGCATGTGGAAAAATTCATCGTGACACTGAGCTTCTGCTACCTACAGGCACATAGAGCAGCACAAGGAAAGTAAACAGTATTCTGACCAAAATCTTAGTCTCTGGGCATCTTTGTTCTATATTTAAACATGAGGCAATTCCTTAAACAGAAAAGTTATGAACTTTTTAACATGAGACTAACATTCTCAAACTAGCCCTAAGATCTCTTACCTACCTTGTATAATTAAATGGTTTACATGAAGCCACAATTTACTAGAGAACATTATCCAATGTTAGCAAACAGCTAAAGTCCTCAACAGTTCAGTCCTGCCGCCGACCGTGTGGCCTCATGCAGTGTTGTGGGCATGGCTGAGGCCAAACTTTAGAGCACGTGAGGAAGAACAAGAGGCCAAGAACACAAAATTCCACAGTATGGCTTAAGGAGTCGCTTGAATGCACATGATAAAAATATTAATCTACTCAGAGTCTGCTCTTGCCACTGATACTTCAATACCCTTACTGATAATTATAAACATGACTAACTCCAAGAAATAATTAAGGGGAAAATCGCATGGAAATTACGAACATATTCAGACCGCGGTAAGTTATTACGGAAGACCAGCACAGGGACTGGATTTATAAGCTTGCACAGGGATCGATATACTTATATCGTAATTACTAACAACTGACAGACTTCAAAAACCACATTAAGACTTAATATGAACACTTCCATAGTCAATGGATTAAAAAAAAAAAGCCTAGCCATGCTGCCAAAAACAAGTACAGGTGATTCACACTTCCACTGTAAATATGCTGAAAGATTATTTAAAGAATAAATACCACATATTCTTCTGATAAAACCTGAGGACAATTTATGCTTATTCAGTAGGTAACAAAAATAGCGTCTCAAAGCCTGACTGGCACTCAATAAGTACTTAAGCACTGTTGAGAATATTTTTAAAGAATACAGTGCCAATACCCTTACAAAAAAAAGGTAAAGAAAGATTAAAACTTTCAACTTGTAATAGGTACAGTATGACAAATAACTGAGCCGTGCAACACACCTCACTGAAGCTGCACGCAGAGCTTGTTACAAAATACAAGTTCTAAAAAACAGTAAGTAGACATCTGTAAAATATGACCTTAAAACTGGTATTACATGGCTCACACAACAGACCACATGTGAGGTGGGTTTTTTCTGCTCCTTTGCATCAGTTATATTATGTGTCTTCAGAATTACCTAGTTGGATGGAAAAACATAATGAAGTAATCAGATTTATGACAAGAGGCTTCTTTTCTTATGCTTTACTCTAAAGGCTGCAGATAGCTTTACCCTTGCTTTAATATTTTAAGTTTGAAAAATGGGAACAATAAGGACATAAATTCAAAGATACTGCATGCATGTTCATTTTAATGGAGTCATCAGTATTATGTAGTTACCAAAGGACAAAAGCTATTCTTTCATATGGCCTTGCTAAGGGTTTCAAGCATGAGCAGCCTCATTTTGGAGAATGAGACTACTCACATACGAAGATAAGTGCATGTTTAAGTGTTTTAATCACAAGGCGCTTAAGTGTGCATGTTCTGCACTTGGCTAAAGAAAACGAAAAATTACAATTTTCTGGGTTTTATATCTTTCCACTAAAGTTACTCTTACTACATTCGATAGTTTTTAGCAAGTACAAACAAAAGCACTGTGGGTAGCACAGTATTTCATGTATGCAAAGAATGTTTAAAAAGTAATTTTTCAGGGTTTTAATGGTATATACATCAAATCAAGCCAGCTGCCATAACAGACAAATTGATACATTCAGGCTGTGTGTTATAAACTCTAATTATTGGAACCCCTTTCCTGTAATTTGTTCTGGATTTCTATAGGGTTTTTTAATGCTATTTCTGTTAATAACAGAGTAAGGTTATACACTGTACTTTTATTTCTGATAATTAGAAGTGTAAAGCATAACATGAGTCAGGAACTGTCAAGGAGCGAAAACCCTCCCTTAAACAGAGGGAAAAAAAGGAGCAAAGTTGTGCTAAAACTGGATGAACTATTAAGCACCGATTTTGCTTTTATCTTCAAAAAGGTGATGTACTACAAGTAAAACCTATAATTAAGATAAAAATTGTGTACAATATGGTTTTTAAAAAAAAAAATTCAAGGAGTTAATACTTAGGTATAACAAACATATTCACATCAAGAATAATAAAAGTTGAGCCTCGAGCTTTCAATGAAGTACTTGAGAAAAAAAAGAAGAGGTCTCTAACCAATTAGTGATCATCTGAGAACACTCAGAGAGGACAAAGCATCCCAGAGGAACAGGAAGGACTATCTGCCTTTAAAAGTGAGGGTAAGGGAGAAAAAGGAAATTAATAGACCTGTCGACTTAACTCTGATATCAAATGACACGGAACCAATTGCTAAACATGAATTTTGTGAAGATAAGAAATGAAGGTAAGAAACAGTCAACATGGATTTGTTATGAGTGAATTAAGAACCAATTCAAATTTGGTTCTTTAGCTAATAGGGATGTGGTACTCTTGGAAAGAATTTCAACATAATGTGCCAGATGATATGTATTATAGCAATTTAATCTACACCATGAAAAGACAATGAACAGATGCCTGGCCCAATGTCTGACTAACAAGTCATTCCTGAAAGATACTGTAGAGTGTTTCTGTTCTTAAGGACTACAAACTTTAGAGCTGGTTATCCTAAGAGACTGCGTTACCTAGATTTTTTTTTCCTTTTTTTTTTTTTTTTTTTAATTGACAGTAAGTCTTTCAGAAATCACCCGGTAAATCGGCAAGTGAACATCTGACCCAACTCACAGAAAGGGAATAAAATCCAGGTGTATATTTCAATCATGCATACCACAAACATACACTACATTTAAAAATACTCTGTGAATATTATATTATGATACAAATACTATTTATGGCAGTTCCAGCAGTGGAGATTTTCAAGTGAAAAGAAGAAAAAAGTGTTTCAAAAAAACATGAAGAAAAATAAGACTTACTAGAGAAGCCATAGAAGGAAAGCGATCCCCATTCCCCTGCACCTCTCCCACTTATTTTGAAGTGACAGGGAAACAGATGATGTGCCACATTTTTAAAACTGTTACTGAACAGACCAAGTGAAGAGGAATGCATCCTTCAAAAAGCTATAGACAGCAACCATTTTCAGGAATATGCTAAAAAAGCTTCCCTCCACATCCATAAGTACACTCAGACAACAGCGTTCAGGATTTTCTGTTTTGTATTACGCTATTTGTCACAGGTCTGGGCAGTCCTTGCTGTGATGGTAAAATAGTAACTTTGGCCTGGATGGGAAATCCCAGAAACTGAACCGTCAGGTGCAGAAGGGAACCGAGACACTCTGCTGTTCCACACACATTACCTTCTCTGCTCTCTCAGGAATGATGAAGGGATTGCCTGGAAAGTAAGCCAGTTTTTAAGATACAACTAAGCAATACTATGCAGCTTTCACAAGCCAAGTTATCCTAAAGCCTTGGCGAGGCTTTAGACACCCAGTGGAGTTTACCATGTGTGGCAACTACCTTGGCTCTTCGTTAACATCTGCTGGACATACAAACCCCCGTCAGTCTCCACTCACAGTTTAGTGCTGTGCAAATAATGCCCTCTAATTTCAGAATGCACCAGAAAAATTAGGTACTTGGTAACACTTATTTTTCTCCTATAGAAGCCCAATTTGCAGAGCTATTTTCAAAGATAACAACTTGGCACTTTCTCTGAAGGATGAGAAC
This sequence comes from Numenius arquata, assembly GCF_964106895.1. Lineage (NCBI taxonomy): Eukaryota > Metazoa > Chordata > Aves > Charadriiformes > Scolopacidae > Numenius > Numenius arquata. The sequence goes on from NC_133586.1 coordinate 29,866,704, forward strand.
TCCCTTTCTTTATTGCACTGAAAAGACCCCTGGCAGATGTAAAGCACTTTCCTCCTTTGGCGCTGCGCACTCCGTCTGCATGTTAGAAGCTCACATAACTCCTGCGATAAGACATGCAAGCTAATACTGATTTGCTTAATTCACAAATTAAAATTTTCAGGTAAAATATAAAGAGACCATTACCTTGCTCAACCTAAGCATACTTTTGATATATTTTCAGGCTATTATTAGTTCATCTAGTTATTCAGAAAAAACAAGACATAAAAAGTGAATTTCTAGGTTAGCACAGCATGCCTTTGGGTACCATGACATAGCCTGGGAAGTGAAATAATCATTATAAAAATACATGGCCTGCCATGCAGACGTTCCTTTAACAAAATGAACTCTGTATTTAGAAATCAGAAAAAAACCCACAGATGAACAATATTTCAACATACATGCAATGACATCACTACCACAGCTTTAATAGCCCTCAAATCTCAAATATATTTTAATGCTAAATGAACTTATAAGCTATTTCTATTTTCCCACTGTGAAAATCATTGCCAGCTTCTGGCATGACTACACTGTATTTTTAGGACTTGTGTCAGGGCAGACGTTATTCACAAACACCTATGCACTATTTAGCATGCCTAAAGTAAAACAAGAAAACCAAAAAAATCCAAAACCCAAAACAAACAGAAAAACCCCTTTAACTCTTACACATCTAATATATACATCAACACCCTGCGGTGTACGTCTTCGAAAGGCAAAAAGCCTCAACCTTATCTTCTCCTTTACAAAGGGAAAGAAATACTACTGGAGGAGAGAAATAAAATGAACAGAAATTATACTAGTCCTTTTTCACATACCTTTTTTTCATAGCAGTGTTATGTATAATATAGAACTGCCTTTACTGTTGTTAGCAGTATTTACACAGCAAGTGGATTGCAGAAGAACAAATATTTTCCATAATTAATTCACAGTGTTACATGTGATTTGTTGCCTAGCTATTGATGAAAACATTTAATTTAATAAAATCCAGCCTTTTCCTCTGTATTCCCTCTCCACATTCTATTGTCGCTAATTACAGCACCTTCTCTCTCTCTCTTTCTCACACACATGCACAGGGAAAGCTGCCAAGCAACTCCCTCCGGAGCCAATGTCATGGCTACTTTTCCGATTACCAGGCAGGCAGATGTAAAGCGCCGTGCCGAGTACCCTGTCCACAGGGATTAAGTGTCTCGTGGCAGGATCTGCACTCTCAGATGAGTCAATCTGAAGTCCTCTTGCCCCGCTCTCAGTCAAGCCATCCCTGCTGGCAGCAAGTCACATTATACATTACTGTTGCCAAAGTTAAACTGTGAATGCTTATGTTTAAAATTGGGCTCCAAAATATTTTAGTACCAAAGCTCCTCATTCATGACCAAAGTATTATCTAATTAATTAGATACTGTCGTTTTCAACAGTTGTTGCTTGAAACTTATTTCAGAATATTTTGCACAGATCTCTGATTTTTTTCCACAGAAATTCAGTCAGGACAAATATTAAGGATAAATAGCTGGCAATATAGAATCATAGAATCGTCTAGGTTGGAAGGGACCTTTAAGATCATCCAGTCCAACCATCAACCAAACTCTGATAAAAAAAGCAGCCAAAAAAACCAACAACCCATCACTAAACATGTCATGTTACATATTTCATATCACAGCAATGCACATCTTAGCAAATTTCCAAAAGTCTATCAAATTCACATCAGAGGAATGATGAGCAAAATAATAATTCTGACTGTTTGAGAAGTCAGTATTCAAATAAAATTAAATTTCACCTTGTCCAGAATATTCTCCTTTATCTTGTAGAAAAAAAAAAATATTCCTACTATCTCATTTAAAAAACATAAAAATACTGGCAAGTTAGCAGCAGTTTCAAAATACAGACAGAGATAAATAAAAGACAAAACAATCATCAACAAAAGTGATGATTCCCAACTCAAGCTCCTCTCCAGCTGTTCAGACATGTACATACAGAGAATAAAATAACTGTGAGGCTGGTTTTCCTTCCTTGGGGAACTGCTGTCTTTTCCATCACTGCAAACACCACTTTAAGCAATTGTCACATCTGAAGATCTCTTTGCCTACCCTTTTTTTAACAAAATGTACTATAAAGCTTGAACGATAAAAGTATAAAATAGAGCAAAATTGTCACAGAATCTTAAATTTATTGACAAAACTCCTTCATACACATACATTTAAAAATACAGATAAATAAAGCGTGGGTTTTTTTTACCACCTTGAAGGAATACCTTACGTTTATCTAATCAGGTATGTCAGCCCGTACAGGAAAAAGAAAGCATTATCCACTTCCTTAACTCACTATGTTCGTGAAGTATAAACTTACAGTGTTGTAAGAAATGGCAAGCTAATATAATGTGACTAAGAACAAGTACGTAAATAGAGATGATACTTGTTGGTTGGAATGTCTCATGAATTTTCTCTATCAGCTTCAATAGTCCTATATGGAATATTTGGAACACAGCATGAAATTCTTTACATAAGTAAGGAGTATTTTTCACCAAAACAAAGAGAAGTTGAACTCATACCGTTACAGAGACTATTGTTTCACTATTTTCAGGCAGCCTATTACAAAAAGAGAAGTACACTAGCAAGGTAAAGGACAAGTGAATTTTCCAAACTAAAAAATGAGACCTGCAAGAAAGGGACCTTCCTTTCAAGGAAACATCAAAGTCATGTACAAACAGAAGTGTGCAAATTTTTATGATTCTACTAATGTTTGTTCCAAACACAGTATATTGAAAAAAGGGCTTGTCCTCTAGAAAATATTGATTTTTAGCAGTGAACTCTGACACACTCAATATCTTCCTGTCTCCTTGAAATTTTAATATAAATAGAAGAGTCTGAAAAAGCAGACACATGTATGGATCTAGAGTAAAGAAGATCAGCCACGGCCTAATTCTCCAGTTTTGACAGTTGAATGAACAAAGTCTCTCACGTTTTAGCACACTCTTGCTGGTTGTGCCAGAGACAGAATTTTAATGAAAGAACACATATATCCATATAAACCATATGCAAACGGATGATCCTATCTGCATTCTACGAAGAGTATGCAAATCCATAAAGCACATGCAAAACTGGCAAGTAAAAATATCCATAAGCTACATATAAAGAAAATACTCTGAAATATTTAACAATCAGATGAAGTACAACTCCATTAACACAAAGGTTTGTACCTGAAGATTCCTCCCATTGCTGTAGCAGAAAAGTTCAAAGTATCCTGCTATTTTTCATAGCGTTCCCCTTTACCAGTTTCACACCGCTCTATTCCTATTCTGCCATATGAATACTTGACATTAACAAAATTCAAACTGTAGACCATCATGGTGTTTCCTCGCTGCACTAGTGAGCTGACTTTAAAAGCCTTTTAAATGGTCTATTGACCACACCCCTCCATTATTAACTTCTGAGACATAATGATGCTATAATCTATAAACCTCAGCGCTTCTTTAACAGACCACAGAACAATCATTAAATTAGCCCTTCCTCATATAGCCTTGTGATTGTATTCCAATAAGCTGTGGAATGCACTGAAAATATTGTTAGAGGAGTTCACCGGTGAAGATCAGCGTTAGCTGGAAAACCCAGCTGTCACCATTCGTGATTTGCAACAGGTTCCATGACAGTCTGCCAGGATTTGCCTTACAAATTGTTCCGTGCTGCCTCGAGAGAAAAACGCCAGAAAATGCTTACAGATTTCAAACTCCACCTTACCTAAGGCACCGGCCGATCCGAGAACCTGACTGCTCAGGGTTCACGCTGACAAGTCATGAAACTGTTGGGAATTTCATTTCTTACCCAAACTGGTGTGTTTTGGGCAAAGAAATGTTATGGAAATTTCCATTTCCTAGAAAATTTAAAAACATACTGACTTTCGCTCTGTTTTGGGTAAAGATCAAAACAAAGAGCTAACTGCAGCCTGTGATTAGCTTAGTGGACGTTGTATGTTCTTGGTTGCGTGCAAATTTCAATAATAAATAAATAACATTCAGAGACATTCTTTATCAAGCTCGGTGAGCTAAACATGGCCTACGTTTAGGAATGCAAATACAGACAAAAGTGCTTCCATCTGCTCAGGAGGACAGAAGAGAATGGCAGAGCAATGAAGCCATGAGAACGCAGGGAATGTTTATCTTCTCAAGCCACTGTTTTATAAATACAAAAGCACAGAAATGTTCATGCATGTTCATGCATACCAGGGTGTAATAAAGAGAAATACATAATACCTAGGTAATCTTTCACTTAATTTCACAGTCTCAAAATAATCTTAAGTGATCACTTTTCACCAGTAACATTTAATTTGAACGGGCTCTTTCTAGCAAAACAAATACACAAAAAAAGCTGTTTGGAGGTTTTGGTACAGAATTACTACCACACATTTGCAGATGTAAGAAAGGCTGACAACACCCGCTTTCAATGGAATCTCAGGAACTAAAACCAAAGCGTTACATTTTCAAACACACTGCAGTTACTTTTTTAAGAGAAGATTTGATTTTAGTAATGCATTCTTAATTCACGACAGTGAAAATAAACATGCTTATACTTCTCAAAGCAGGAAGATTATAAAGCAATAAAGCAATGACGTGCCCACGTAACACATCTGACACATTTGCTAATTTGCTAATTTTGGTTTTGTTTAAACAGAGATCCCAAAGAAGAATGCCCACATTTCAAGCTCATCTCCCCAGTGTTTCAACTTGGTAGCGAACGCTGCACTGCATCAAATGCTTTAAATATAATTTGAAGTACTGGCGGAAGGGTGAGAGATCGCCCAGTTTATTGTGAAATGTGAGAAATTCGTAATTTCTACTTAACAGATGAGAAGTTTAAACTCAAAATGGAGAACAAACACAACAATTAATTGAGTGTGAATATTCATTCAAAGATGTCAGTCTGGACCAATGTATATAATGACTTTCGTATACTGAGCTTCTTAATCCACAAAGTCAAAGCTATCCCAGAGAGACCCAAAAAAATACTGAAGTCTTTCCCATTTCAGATGAATTTTATTTTTCTCTTTCCCGATGAGCAAGTTTAACCATCCACAAATTGAAAATTAATACTTAAGACAGTTTCCCACACAAGAACCTACGTGCAATTGAAAAAAATCAAACGCAGTTTTGCCCCAGGCTAACTTTTTGTTAGCAACTACAGTGTTTGGAACAAGGCTTTGTGCTTAAATTGGTAATAATTAGGGTAGGACAACTGTGAGGTGAAACTTCTGAAAAAAACCAAACAGATCATAAAAACTCCACACGGGCAAATGAATTAGCAATTGATGGCTTTTGAGATTTCTTAGTTGCAATATTATTAATTCACTGTGAGGCATTCTCTGTCACATATTTTGCATTCTTTTTCAAGTCAAGATGAAAGGCTGGAAACCTGAAGTGTAAATTCTTCTACAGAAAAAGCAGTGTTGAAAACACTACTGGCGTTAACAAAAATAAAAAGTAATGATTCCCAAAAAACCTACAAACAGTTCAAATGTAAACACATTTGAACTTAACTGACTCACTTTTTCTGGAATAATTATTTGGAGGTTTATTAAATCTATTATCCACTGAATACTGATTAATGAGTGAGTGAAAAGCAGAATAATTCTGTATCATCTAATAAGCTCTTAGGAATGGCAGTTTTACAATACAGAAGTCATAACAGAGTTCTGCTGTTTCTTTATGGGACACTCCTACTCTCTTCAATAAGGACAAAAATCAGTTGAAATGATCTTCCTGATCTTTCTGATATTTTATGATATGGTACAGAAATCTTCGGGGGCTTTATGAATTATACAGAATAGTAAATCCAAATAAGAGCCAACTACAGAAAATTATTCTACTTTATATGACAGAAGAATTTTTCAGGAAATCTGCTGCTACTTCTTAGACCTGGAACTACGCACAGGACCAGGATGTGAAGATACCATTACACTGTTCATGGGGTTTAAAGGTATTCATTAACTTACTTATGGATTATGGACATTCTGATAGTCAACACACAGAGAATCCTTCTGAAAAGTCAATCATTACTTATTGATGCTTCTGCTGTCTTACAGAGAGAAATGGATGTACTAACTCCCTCAGTCTGCACCTGAAATTTGATGTATCCACTATACTGGATGGGGTTCAGGTTTACAAGCATTTATTTTTGCTGAGCTTTATTCTACATGTGTTGCAGAAGGATAACTTAATTTCTGAAGACTAAAAGCGAAAAATGAAGCAGCGTGGGCTGCTGAAGTTGAATTATGTAAATAACTACTCAAAACATCTTTCTTCACAAAATTAAACAAGCAGTACAGGTTAAAGTAGATCTATTTTCCAAAGAAATAAATCAGTTCGATATTAACTTTATCTTTTACGATAAAGAAATCTTTCTTTTATGATGAAGTTTCTAACATTACAATGGTTGGACACACATATACAGTTGTCAACAAAGACGGGTGAAAGACACAAGAATAAGTATTTATGACTAAAAATATCAATCCCTATCCAAGTCGTCAAATACCTGAATTTTTGAATCGATTCCTATTATATAGTGGCTCCACCGACATAAAAAAAAACCACAAAACACCTGAATTAGGCCAAATTTTTACAGTATGCATTTTGATTCCCTACTGCATTAAGTGGTCTATAGAATACAGTCTCTCAAATGCGTGTCAGGTAGCCAAAGCACTCAAGAAACTTTTCAATCTTCCATATCGAAAGTTTGTAATTCTCCCTGTTTAATTATGCCATTGCACTCCACAAACAGAAAGCCTTTTCTCAAACTACTGGTCAAGCCATTTTGCAAATCCGCTGGCTCCTGCAAGCCAGACCGTCATGAGCTTCAGTCCATTAGTATGACAGGTAGTGCTCTTACTAACAACTGCTTTTTACTCCCTCTGACAAATGTGCTCTGTGCCACGGCTGACGTTTGTGTAGTAATCAGGACTGATGGATAGGGACGCCAGCGCTGCCGAAAGTGCCCCCCATTTTAATGCGAGCGATTTGTCAAATGTGCTGCTATCGCACTGCTGTCAGGCACAGCCAGGAAAGCACTCTGTCATCTTTCCACCAACCAAGGTCACTTTGGCAGGGACAGGAGGACTCTCCAATGAAATTTTCATCTTTACTGGCTATGTGAACGGCCTGGGCTTCACGGCAAGCCTTAAAACTTCTTGAAAAACGTCCTTGTTATCACATACTAAATTAAAACATAAAAATAAAAGCACATTGAACCCAAAGTTGCACAGGTAACTACACAAATTTGGAGTTTCAGAAATGCAGACCTACTGTAAATCCCTGCTTGTCAGGTTCTCACAAGACAGACTTAATTTAAGAATTATTTAACAATCCAAGGACTTTTGCCACCAGAACACCTTAAAACATAAAGACAACACAGTATGGAACAATGATTAAAAATCAAAGTGACAAATCTACAAAATGTATCTGCATATCATCGTAAAATTTTGAGTAAACTGAAGTCTCTGATAACAAAAGATACAGATATTGAGAGCAGTAGAATCTTTACTCTCTGCCACCTGATGTGAAGAGACTGGGTAACTTTCTGCATTAATTGTTGTCTTGGAGAATATTACAAGCTTTTTTTGCAGTACAGCAGCCGCCAACTCTTAAGTGTGCTTTTTTTTTAAACACTTTTTTCCATTTTTTTCTGTGGCAACACTCAAAAACATAAACACACCAATGAGATTTAGATGTTTATGCATTTCACAAACTAGTTATCTATATCTTTAGTCACTTATATAAAAACTTGATCTTCGGTGACCTTAATGCAAAATGTGAGAGCAAAGTTATACCAAAGGCATTTGTGAAGTAACAGCCTACTGAAAAAAAAAAGTCTTTTACAGATCAACCCAGAATGTAATGGGTAAGTCATATCATTCCTCTCACTTACAGAAACGTAATAATACGAGTTTGTCCCTGAAGCAGAAAACAAATCAGCGTGTACACACACAATACCTGGTTACCACTCCATCCTAAATCTTGAGTATTTACTGACAAAAAAATCAAAGCCTCTAAGAAAATAATTCAAGGTAAAAACCCCGTAAAACACAGGCAGAAAGTAGCTATAATAAGAGAAAATAAGATAAACCAAACCACACTAATCTTTTGCCTACTACAAACACCGGGATGGGATGTGCAGCCCCACACAAAGTTACTCTCACAGCTACATCCACTCCAACCCTATAGGCAATTATTTTTGTTTTCAAGGATTGCAAGGATGAACTAAAGAGTCTGGTTCACGAACACTGGTGCTACATCATCTTTTGCCGTGCATTCCTCCTGAGCCCCAGATCAACCGACAACAGCTGAGAAAACCTCTACCACTGCAAAGTCACTCTCAAGGCTCCTGCTTGCATCTCAGACTGTGAGCACCACTGAGCTGTTTGATAAAACCTTCACATAGTGTAAATGCATTATCTGTAACTTGGATGGACATCCATTCTATGACTGTAAAGCAAATACGCACTTACTCTTTTAGTGACCGCAAAAGAACTACTCTCTCCCTTTCTCTGTAGCATATCATCACTTCACATCAAGAGAGACTCAAGGATTAGGGAGAAAGAGATGGTGGAAAGCTCAGAAACCGAAAAAGGTAGGCATTCGTTATATTTTATTTAGAAATTGATCTAGCCAAAGAATGGCTGTCTCATATGAAACATGCTAAAAACCTATCAGGACATTTGACTAGTCTCTTAGTCTCCTGCTTTCCTTCTGACCAGTTCTTTAATAAAAATTTGGATCACTTAGTGATCGCAACTTGCTGTGAAAAGTGTAAATACAACTTCTGTGCCAGAAGGCCTTTGTTTGGCTGCAAACTGTGGCTTGGCATTACTAAAAGCATAGAAGGTAAATAATAACTACATATCTACATAGATAAGACTGTCAAAAACATTCTATTCTAAGTCAAATTTCTGAGAAGCTTCAGAAAAATGTGACAGCAGCACCTGGGAATACAGTTCAGGGAAAATACGATTTCTTGCGAAGGAAGAACTCTTGCTGTTTTTTCCATTGAAATCTTGAATACTCTATATCAGGCAAAGAAAGATTCATCCTGCAATCGTGGGTGAAACTTCTGCTGTTATAAAAGTTGATACCAAAATAGTAAATGTATGAGACTCCAAAAATTACCTCTTGTACAGGTACAGTAGAGATGTACAAAAGAATAGCAGAAAGATATCCCCAAACCCTGTGTTCCTTTAGAAATGGGCACACCACATAAAAGTTAACCAAACCTTTGTGAAACTACAGTAACGATAGGCATGGGACAGAAAGGAAGAATATCTGTTCTGCTGTATGTTAAGTTGTGGGTGCCCAGAAAATAAAAAATAAGAAAGCAGCTGAGCTTGAATTAAAAGACTTGAGAAGCAGCATGGGGAAAAAAAGTGAAACCAGGAAAACAAAAATGTGGACAGGTAGAAACCGCAAAAATCTAACTGCAGCAAAGATCAATGAAAGTGTGCATTCAGGACGTAGGTATGAGTATGTATGTACATCTCCCTAATTTACAGAAAAATACGTATGTGCAAACTCTATCATAAAAACGTTTCAAGTTGATCAACCACAATGATGGAAAGCTTTTGCCAGTCTCAGTTTAAATCTCTCCAGATCTCTCCTCACGTGAAAGTAAGGGTATCATAACCAGTTCTCAAACACAAGCACTTGCACAGATTACATTGAGACAACTGTATATAAACATACACATTACTAACACATGAATAAATGCACACTGAAGAAACCGTACAAACAGAATCCATCGGGGAAGGGAGGACTTTGGAGATAGAACAGCAGCAATTCAAAGTCTGAAAGTTAAACTGTTTGATATTGTACTTGAGGACAATCCTAAAAGAAATTAGCATTCATGGCTGCATACAATATCTATCAGTACAATTAATATCTAACCACACAGAGAAGTAATAAAGAATGTGGGAGCTTTAAAAAAATATATATTACCACACAAACAAAAATCATCATCATCAAACCAAGAAAAAGAGCAATTTCTAATCTGCTCTTACACCGATATCAAGGAATCTCTTTCAGCCTTCCTTATCAAACAGTAAATATTCATAGTCTCGTTCTCACAGCTTCCTGGCTAACACTATTCCTTGTATAGGAAGTGACAAATTGAACACACGTATATTTTCCAGTTTTCTCTGCTAAACTCTTCATGCTGCCTAGGAAGTATTTGAATAAATTCTAGGAATTATCAAATTATTTTAAAAACTTCAAAGAGAAACAACAAAAATTTACTTTCTGAAAGATGATAGTAAGCATAAATCCAACTAAAAATACTGAATTGTGTGTACAAGATGAAGAGCTGAGATATATCTCAGTTCAGTTTATGCCTTAGAAGTAACTAGAAAATTACTCAACAGACAAAGAAGAGTTATTAAGCACGCTAAATAATGGTAAAATGATAATTACACTGGAGATTTGTCTTACTAAATGAGATGCAGAGGGGTCTTTATTATCCGCCCATGTGCATGTAGAATTTAATTAGTTATCACCTATAAATGCTAATAGCAGAGCTGCCAGTCAATCTCTTACACAGTAATTGAGGAAACTCCCCAAAATATCAGAAGTGAATGATAAAGAACACTCTGGTTAGAAAATAGTTAACCCAACAGCAATATGGAGCAAAGGAATTCCTCAGAGAGCCTGAAGAAAGAGATGTTTTCATCTCATTACATCTACCTTCATAATTATAACAAACTCATCAGCCTCTAGATGAATACCACATATAATCATTTTCCTGCATATTTTCCAAAGCAGGAAACTTAACAAGGTATAAATGCTACAGACTAATTTAGGCTATTTGCAGTTCTCATCTCATCTTGAACTCAAATAAGAAGAAAAGAAGTATAGTTTAGCTAAAAATAACTAGATAGAGACTTTTCCTTGTTTATTTACTGTAAAATCCTTGCTCACAGCCAGGTAAGTAACAGGTTTATCCTTTTTAAAGGAAGGTAAATTTAGAGAATGGTTATACTATGGTCTTTAAATAATAAAGAAGTAATAATTATTAAATTTTAATTATTTTAAAGTATTAATTATTAAAAAGGTATTAATTATAATAATTATAATATTAATAAAATAACTAGAGAAGCTGTCATGCTTCTAGTCTACCTAAACGGCTGCTTTCATGAAAACATCTTAAAAAACATTTAAGGAAAAAAAAAGAAAACAAACACCAAAAAAACCCACAAACCAAACAAAAAATACTAAAAGATTACTCCACCAAAGATTAATTTCACTTACACTAATATGAAAAAAAACAAACTAGAGGATTACATCCAGTTGAACAAAATCAATCACATATGAAGCACAGTAATAATGATCAGGAAAATCCTGACCCACCCCGTGAAAGTGGAGCTCTGCCAGAAATACATTTCTTGGCAAGGCTCTGTGCCCACTAATTAGAGACTGAACCATTTGGGGAAAGTTACTCTGTGTCCTCAGGAATTGATACAGAGCTGTCCAAATCCACCTACCTCTCCAAAAGTGAAATTGTGTTGTTACACATATTGGCACAGAAGAGGACGAGGCAGGAGCGTCCAAGCCGAATCAGGAAGATTACAGCTGAACCCTTTACAGGGGGATAAAGGGTGGGTGTACGTACACGTGCACAACACCTGCTTTCTATTCCCCCCAGAAAGGCAGTATTTTTCTTCATTAGCTGACTGTGCTGGAGGCACACAAAGCTGCCAAACCTTTGCTTCCACAGTAGCAATGCTGCTCCATAGCTCCAATACTAAGATGACTGAAGGAAGTAATAAGTCTATCCCCTGAACATAGTTGTTTTTATTGACACATACAGACAAGGGAACCGGTGAATACCCATGTACCCATTTGACACCAAACACAAATTTCCTGTTTAATCCCAAACCTTTCAAATCTGTTTTCTTCACAATCTACCGCACAGTATCAATATGGAACTGCAGAGAGGACAGACACAAGAGTCATCTGAAGATGGGTCCCAGCAAAGACTTGCTCAACCACGGCTCTATGTTCCCTGCTTCACACGCTCAAAAAGGAATTTCCTTCTAGAGAGTCGGTGGGCACCACTCCAGTTGGGATCACCTGAAGTTTTTGAACGAACTGCTATGAAGTACGGTGAGCACACCCATCCCATTTGGAAGTTACCAGAAATTTATACATTTCTGAAATTACCAGGGCAGTGGGGGAGCCCTGCTTCAACAAGCCTTGGAATTTGGCCTGATAAGGAAACTGGTTTCAAACATACAAAATAGACTGAGATCTCTTTTAACGCTTAATAAGCATAACAGAGGTCTTTCAGATGTGACTTGATTAAACTGTACACTGAAGGAGAAAGCCGCTTTTTCTACTTTGCAATTTAACAAACTTAAAATTCAGATATTGTGGAAGTAGTACTTAAAAATGCCCCTCTGCCCCCACATCTCAAGCAGTATTAGCACATCACTTATGACTGATAACAACGAGCAAACGCATATGGACAGAGGCAAAAAGAACTGACACAATCATTTGCAATTTTTACAAAATATCCATGAAGTTTAACACAAAACAATTCAGTTTCATTTAAAAGTTTATTTGTTTGCCAAAAGCGTAATTTACACAAACGTTAAAGACAATTCACAGCTTTGCAAAAATAGCTACTATGTCTGAAGGGCTAAATTTGATCTGAAATAACAGGTTGAAATCATGCGAGTACAAAGATTTCGAAACTTTAAAAAAAAAAAAAAAACCCCAAACATATTAGCATAGCAGGTGTCCCACTATCCTTCCTGTCAGCCTGCTTTGCACTGTCTTTGTGCACTGATCATTATGCTTGAAAAGGTCATAAAAGAGAAAGGACACCAAGAAAAACAACCAAAACTGGAGGGAATATCTGAGAACTCCACAGAACAGCCCCAGGTGCCGACTCACACTGTAACCACGCCGAGTGGGAAACGAGGCCACCGCGGAGAAAACGATGGGGAGCCCGAACCGCTCGCTGCCTTCAGGAACGTGCAAAATGTGTGTTGGATAAAACAGCACGCAAAAGGAGGTGTCACAACTTTCAAGCAACAGCCTTATTTGGAAAATCCTCTGGAGTGCGTTGCTGCCCCGGGCTCCTGGCGCAGCGGGCAGGGCAGAGGAGCGGGGTGGCAGCCCCCTCTCTCGTCACCCACCCTCCCACGATGGCATCGGCGTCCCCAGGCAGCCACCACAGCCGCTCCCCGCGCTCGGGGGAACATCGCTGGAGATCTCGGCTCAGACTCGGAACACTGATGGTACACTGGAGACGCTACCTGCCCCCCTGCCCGACCCTCAGTGTCTTTTTAGCTGACTATTATTCTCTACTAATCAAGTAAAGCAGACTAATAACTTTCCTATTCAGACATAATTCATTATCCTTATTTACCCAAGCTGGCAAAATTTAGAAAGATTATTCCTTCCAGCCTTTTTAATTACCAAAATTCTACTTGCTTTAAAATACCATAGTCTCCCTTGAGTATTCAGCAGAGCTGAAGATCACCATGGCAATAAGAAAATGGTGCCAATGTTATCTTGGCACCGACCGATCTCAGGAGACTTAGCACAGGAGAAAATTGAGCTCGTGTAAAAGTAGGAACGAACTCTAATGATTTTAATATACCTTTTATTTTTGCTAATTTGATGTTAAAGAATTTGAATAAAAAAACCCCCAAAATTAGAAGCATACACTTTCCTCTATAGACAAGCAAAACAGCTAATGACTTTACTATTTCACGGTGAAATCCACTTTACTTACACACGAAAAAAGCAACGTCCTACAGTTAGTAGCTGGATATGTGTGAAAATGTTGCCAAAGCATTGGAGGAAAGAAAAACAACCCACATGAAAACAAAGTTGGAGAAAAAAACCCAAATATCTGGAGTTCTTCAGATCCCTTTAGATCTTAGATTCAGGCGATGAAGCTTTTCTACAACCAAAACAACCAGAAACCAGGAGTTCTGCTGCCCAGTGATAAAATGTCCATCTTTGGGGTTTGGTTTTGTTTGCTTTTTCCTTCTTTTTTTTTTCCCCCCTTCCCTAAACCATGTCAAGGAGACAAGAAATGCATTACTGATATAATCCTGATAAAAGGTAACACAGGATACGATCACACAAAACCTGGCAGCAATACAAATGAAAAGGAAATGGACTGCAATGACTGCTGTGAACTTTTAACTGAGCCTGTCTGTAAGAAGCCACTGCAGCACGGGAGCATCTCCTGAAGGCCAGGTACCACACAGACAACAGAGACAACACACACCAGAAGAAACTGCTACTAAACCACGCAGGTCAAGATAATAAACAAAAGAACACCTTCCCCTCAAATTTACTCTAGTGCCAGCACAACTGCAGGTCTTCCTTTTTACGGTATCAAACCAGCCACTGATACATTATGCTCTTTTGTAGTCAGCAAACAGGACAGAGAGGGAAAATAGACCGTATGTTATCCCAGTGCCTGCACACACAAAAGGACAAACTAATTCTGTACTAGTTGAAAGATACATTCAAAATTTCAATGAAGAATGAAAATGCTATATTGCAAACACCAAAAAGGGATTTAACTCCATATAGTGCTGAGTGGGATAATCACTCTGAATTAGGAGACTTCAACGTGAAAAGAAAACGCCAGTTCCCTCAATTCTCATTTTATACTTCTGGTTTCTAATTTGCATGTGCCACTCTTTCCATATACCCACAGAATAATTTTGGAAGTGGTTAATATAAATCTGACATTTTTCTTAAGGAAGTAAATGGAACATATTAGAATCTTGTTTTACAGTGATATGTTACTTATTATTAGATATGTTCTGGGGGAGCAAGGAGAAAGATGACAGTGCAGGGTGGGGGAACCAGCAGTGACTCTTCCACTTCTTCCATTCTGATGGTCAGAGCACTGCCACCAAGGGTATAAAGGCCATATGCAATGCGTGGCTTCTACAGTCAGAAGTGTCTAGGATATTCAGACCTTCAACTTGAGTCAGATACATTCTTCAGCCACTGTCATTTGCATCTGTCACAAGTGCCAGAGATACCAGGGTACAAATTCATTCACAAATTAAACTCAAAGTTTTAATTCAAAAACCAGACATTTTGATGCAGATAGCCTTTTTGTTAATGTAGATGAAAGGTTCATCAGCAGGCAGAGAAGGAATAAGTATTAAAAAAATCTCTCATGTGCTACCACACAAAATTACTGATACCTGGATAGCTGTAGTTTCATATACAGGTATTGCAAACACTTTGTACAAAACCTGCACTTCAGTATGGATTTGAAATACAACGTTAAGATTGCACAGAAAGCATTCCTACATTGCAAAAAGGATATTGTATTTCACATTAAATTAATTCAGATCATCATGAGTAATAATAATTCCACTGGTGAGGCTGAAAAAGGCTCAGTGCTTATGCAAGCTCATGGGAACATTTTAGCAAGAAATACAACAAGTTGCACTTGGGATAAGTACGGCTGGTAAAGACAACAATCCTAAAGTTCTCGTAACAAAAAAATGTGACATCCTGATGAAAGTTACTGGAGTTTGAGATGGAAAAATATGAACAGAGACTGTTGTCCTTCGCCATGTCAGCTTCAATTATCTAAAAGGTCCAATCATCCGACTCCACTAACTTGAAATCAGCAGGGCTACAATTCACACATCACTGTGAAAGGAAGCTTAGCAGGTCACCAACACACAAAAACATCTCAAGAACTAATCACCACTTCCTATTTAATAATAGATTTATATATGGATGGGTTATTTTCTGCACTCAAAACGTATGCATTTCATATAAACATTCCTGGAAGAAGATGTCTCTTGAACTTTTCAGGATGGACTCTTCCACTGATGGATTTGCAACCGCAGTTGCCGCTGCTGGACACAGAGCGGGGTGGACGGCAGGGGGAGGATGACGCCTTTCAAACTGCCGGGCCTCCCGACAGCTGCTTAGCAGACGTTTTCTGAAAAATAACAGAACTATCTGCTGGATTACAGTTAGAACAAAGCTAATCCTGACTCAATTAGCTTCCTGGCTTTTCCCCAATGTGGTACGCCAGTATCAGAAAATTGCAGGAAAGAATTAATTAATTTACAGTTATTTTTAGATATTAAGCTCAACCTTTCAGGTTACTTGCCTTCCCGTAACAAGGCTCTATCCTTGCCAAGTTATTTTTTCCAAGGAAGTTATTTCAGATGTGACCAAGACAAAACCTGTGATCCAAACAAGAACAGATCATCTTGCTTAGCTTAAGTGTCCTATCAGACAAAATTACTCAACCAAGTACACACAAAAGGCCATAATCTAGCTCTTTAAATATAAATGGATGCTGCAGGTTACAGTCCTCTGTGCATAGCATTCATGCATTTTAGTTCTCCATTCTTCATCCAAACCCACACAACTGAAGCCATATTTGGAAAGACAATTTTCGCTATTTGAAATAAAGAACTATTTAGTAACAGAAGTATACAGAAAAATAACGTTAGCTGTAGAAAGCTCCTTCTGACAGTCCAAATTTATTTTGATTTGAAAGGAGTAAGTTACTTTTTTAGACTTCAATCTTCCTTTGGAGCTGAATTCAAGTAAAATAAAAGTGTTTCTGAGTCTGGAGAGGACCAAATTCCAATTCGAAAGAACAATTACTAAGTAGAATCAATGATCTTCGGTGCTCGGATACACTATTTTACTTTACTACATTACGGATATTAGACTGAAATCTTTCTCCTAGGTTATTAGCCCAGGGTTTAACAACTGACCACTAAATCTGCATGAAAGTTATTTCACTTATGACTTCACAGTTCTTTACCTCTACGTTTAGCTACTTCCACCTACTCTGCGTGTTTCCCCTAAGCATTGCACTTTTGTTTTACAGATTGAAATGAAAATACTGCATACTTTATTAGGTTTGGCTCTCTTATAATTACATTTGGGATAAGAGACCAATGTTGTTTGTCAATGTAAAATGCAGCTCTTTGGCACAAACATTTTATTTGCTTGTTAATTCTCCTTCCACCTCTCTGGCATATGTCAAATGTTTAAACATCTTCATGTTACTACTTAATGTACAAGGTCAGCTTTCCAATGCAAAAAGCAAACTGACAAAATGTAATTGTTATAAAACTTTTTCTTAAAAAAAGTTTAGATTTAATCACAATGTATTTAAATGAAAATAAAACTCACATTTGGAAAAAACCCAACAAAACCCCCAAAACATAAACCCAGCCAGCACTTTCCAGTTTACAGTATATTCTAAAAGAGCAATTTTGAAGCACATGAACAAAAATATAGTAGTGTAGGTTTGAAACAAAGAAGTTCTAATGATAGGACTCCTGTAAAAGACCTTCTACTAAGTATATTCCCAAAAAGCTGTAGCACTACAAAACACAGCCCACTATGATTTAATGCTTTTCACACAGTCCTCCACAACATCCTTCTCTCTAAATTGGAGAGATGTGGATTTGATGGCTGGACTGTTCAGTGGATGAGGAATTCATTGGATGGTCATATCCGGAGGGTAGTGATCAACGGCTCAATGTCCAGATGGAGATCGGTGACGAGTTCTGTCCCTCAGGGGTTCATATCGGGACCAGCACTATTCAGTATCTTTATCAATGCCATAGTGGGATCAAGAGCACCCTCAGCAAGTTTGCTGATGACACCAAGCTGAGTGGCGCAGTTGACATGCCTGAGGGACAGGATGCCACCAAAAGGAACCTGGTCAAGCTCAAGAAGTGGGCCCGTGTGAACCTCAAAGTTCAACAAGGACAAGTGCAAGGTCCTGCACGTGGTTCAGGGAAACCCCCAGTATCAATACAGGCTGGGGGATGAAGGGATTGCGATCAGCTCTGAAGGACTTGGGGGTGTTGGTCAATGAGTAGCTCAATATGAGCTGGCAGCATGCGCTCACAGCCCAGAAAGAAAGCCAACCCCATCCTGGGCTGCATCAAAAGCAGCATGGCCAGCAGGTCGAGGGAGGTGATTCTGCCCCTCTGCTCTGCTGTGGTGAGACCCTACCTGGAGTACTGTATCCACCTCTGGGCCCCCCAACATAAGAAGGACATGGACCTGTCCATAGGAGGCCACAAAAATGATCAGAGGGCTGAAGCCCCGCTCCTATGGAGACAGGCTGTGAGAGCTGGTATTGTTCAGCCTGGAAAAGAGAAAGCTCCGGGAAGACCTAATTGCTGCCTTTCAGTACTTAAAGGGGGCACATAAGAAAGATGGCGACAAACTTTTCAGCAAGGCCTGTTGCAATAGGACAAAAGATAATGGTTTTAAATTGAAAGAGGGTAGATTTAGACTCAACATAAGGAAGAATTTTTTTTACAATGAGGTTAGTGAAACACTGGAACAGATTACTAAGAGAGGTGGTAGATACCCCATCCCTGGAAACATTCAAGGTCAGGTTGGACAGGGCTCTGAGCAACCTGATCTTGTTGAAGATGTTCCTGGCCATTGCAGGTGAGTTGGACTAGATGACCTTTAAATGTCCCTTCCAACACAAACTATTCTATGACTGTGAAACAAGAGTTTCAAAGTAAAACTTGGTTGTATCATAGGAAGTAACCAAACCGTATTAGTCTACTGATATACCACAAGTGACCACAGTGGCTGAACCACACCACACCGTTATACACAAAATAGCACTAAGAAAACACAGTAAGGCTAAAGGGTCCAAAGATAACAGCAGTTAGATAATTCATGTATTTACTGGTCATTACATCCCTGAAAAAATTTTAGTCTTCAAACAGTCATGTTTCACTCCACGTATTCTCTTGCACACATGCTATGCTTTGCACCTGCACAATGCAGAATTACTCTTGTCACTGTCATCATGCACATCTCCTTCGTTCACACAAAAGTGTACACAACAGTCCTGTAATATTGCCCTTCATTACAATTGTCATTAAAATGATTTTTTTCTTGCAACACCTGTTGACAAGCCTTGTTTATTGACCTCCACCATTTGTATACTTGAGATTATGCACATTAATTAGTACTGTACCAGTACTGCTACTGAATTTTTGTTCTACTAAGTATGTTCTGAAAGGATGTAGCAAAAATCTGAAATACAAAATTCAAATAAAGAAATGCAATATATTCCCTCATTCTATCATTATGATCTAGGTCCTACTGATTAGAACAAAGATTCATTCTGAGATTCAGTAGAACAAATTAATTTTATAAAGTAAGCACATTTCTGCTAGTAACCTCTTATTTCAAATTGCTCATAAGCAAGAAGAAAACCCTTAAAATATTCAGATATTACATCTTCATGTAAGTAGGTTGTAATTAGATTATTAACTCAACAATACATAGGTCATACCTTCCCACGTATTTGTTCAGCACATCAAAACCAGACTTTGACCTACTGAGACGTGTGGACTCTGCCCAGCGTAAACCAAGAAAAGGGTGGTTTCAGTAGGGAAAAGTGTTTGCTGACAAATCAGTTGATTTGGTTCCAGTTATAACACTGACCTGCTTGCATAACATACTGTAAGGAATTTAAATTTCACTACTTTTATGAAAGAGAAGACAACCTATTTATTCCACAATGAACAAACTGGGTTACTGGTTCCCGATTTTATATTTTAAGTGAGCAGATTATCTAGGCGCAATTCTTACAGCGTATGAATTCAGGCTCTTTCCAACATTCATAGGAAGGATGAGCAGTTGTGATATTCCATTCTGGGAACTAATGAATGCAGAAAGACAAGGAACTACCCAATCCCTTTTCTCCAAGACTGACTATTGCCAGTGACAGAAAACGGATCCAAGTGCCTGTCCACATGTGAGCAAGCACATGTGTGTAACAACAAGGCCCCCACAAACTTAACTGAGGGAATACTGCAAACATTAATTAATTAATATTTATAGAGCACTCAATCTCAAGTGCTTCTGTAAAGACCTCTCTCTTTTGCCTTCTTGGTTTCTGTTATCAAACATGCAGGAGGCATAAATAAATATAGGTAGAATGTAAAAGGTACTCACATGACTACTACTGATTGTGCTTTAACAAAAAGTACTCCATTTCTCTTCTCTCAGCTCCTTCTCTAGCCCTTACTGCTCACACACAAGATCCTAGCTATTCATATTAAAGTGAACCCTTGTATTTATAGCCAACACTATGGTAGAAATAAACACAAACATTGAAGAAAACAAAGAAGAAACAGTTATGAAGACTCCAATCCTTACAAGAATTTTCTGAGTTATTAAATAAATAAATACATAATGGTAAAGGAACTGCCTTGAATAATAATCCCTTCTGCCTTTATTTAAAAAGAAAATCATTAGCTGGAAGCATCTCATGAATCAAACTAATCCCAACTCAATACAGTATACACATCAGTATATCAGATATTGTTTGTCTGAAAAGTCACACTGACAAGTCCCTCTCAACTTATCTTGCAATATTTGTTCGAAATCTTCCCCTTTTTGATCCTGTTCTGAAATCAGAAGCTTGTTGCCTCTAGCATTTGGAATTTATCTGTCAAATAAATCTCCATGAAACACTTGGGAAAAAAACCAGTCATATCAGGTGCTGAAAAAGTTACATACTGGCCTCTTTCACCACTGGAGGCAGACACCACCTCTACACATGATTTTTTCTACCCCCCACCTAGTGAGTTTTAACGCTTCACATTCCTCCTACTGTGAACTTTTAAGAAATCATTCCTCTAAGTAAGATGTACTGGAGGTAGTTGATACACATCAAAATAAGCAACTACCATTCCATGTATGAAAGTTTCCCTCTTACCACTTATACCACTTGTTTTCCTCTTGTTTGCTTTACATTTCAGTTGACACTTTTCACATAGTACATTTACGAAAAAAGGAAT
Organism: Numenius arquata; assembly: GCF_964106895.1. Lineage (NCBI taxonomy): Eukaryota > Metazoa > Chordata > Aves > Charadriiformes > Scolopacidae > Numenius > Numenius arquata. Next base: position 29,887,578 of record NC_133586.1, read on the forward strand.
AAGGTGCTTTCATGGAAACCAATCAGAATATTACAGTATCAATGCAATTAAATAATTAAAAATATAATGATCTTGACTGAAGAGGTATTTCAATATACCTCTTGGCATAATGATAGCAATCGAAAACCCTTCTAGACTGCAGCCTACTTGGCACTTGCTTATTTATCAACTTATTCATTTCTAGTCTGTTTACAAAGTGAAGGCAATGAAGGAAATCTCAAGGGGGTTTTGTTGTTTTTTTGGGGGTGGGTCTGCTTGAAGTCCCTCTCTGGCATTAAGGAAAAGACTCCCATTGAATGATAAAGGACTCACTGTTACACTATTACAGGAGAGGAATTGCATTAACCCCTGCCCTTCCCTATTGTACTCGCTGCCCACTGGAAACAACAACAGAATTACTAAAATCCCACACTCTCTAATGGGATGGTAATAGGATTCAGAGGCCATTAGGGTAAAGGCAATCCATATTTCACAGTTTAATAAGCTTTTGCTGAAGATGCTGGATCCCCCTTCAAAGCCAACAATTACTGATTTAGTATTAACAAATCCACAACTGTCAAGACTGCAGAATGCATTTTAGATGAAGTCAGCAGCTTATGGTGACAGACTTTAAAATGTGTGTAGAAAAATGAAACCACTTAAATTGAAATAATTTGTAATTTTACAGTGATACTGGTTATTACTGTCATTTCAGATTTCTTTACATCCAAATGTCTTGGTTACTCAAGTTTGCACATAATTCTCTCAGAGTTCTGTGGTGGTTGTTTTTGGAGGCGAGCGCTTCTGTCCTGTTTTCTAAGCAGACACCTCTTGTCACAAAGAAATAAAACAGTGAACACAGAACGAGAAGAGATCAATTGAGTCACGAAATCAAGTTCTCTACAATCCCAGAGACAGTTTATCAATATTATGATTACCTTTAAATGGATTGTCTACGAGGCTGCAGATTCAAGAGAACCCATCGTTCTCCAATAGCACACCTTGAAGTGTAGGGTATAAAATACACACTTAATACTTACTCTGCCCATTGTTATCTTAACTATTCTTCAAAAACACTGGTTTAGATATTTTTGAAAGGTTAATGTGCTGAATATTTTCTTAGATAATTTTAAGTTACAATCTTATTATCTGCATTTTTGCTGTATCCAGTTAATCCACATTCTCTTGTGTAACTGACTGGGGACATAAAGAACAGTCCACAGAAGAACCAATGCACTCCTCACATTCCTGAAACCAAAAATAGGCCTCACATACCCACCATAAGCGCTGCTGGATCTAAGCCCCTACTTTCCACTATTCTTTTGTCTACGTTTGTGATGGGGGGAAAAAAAATCCCAACGAAAACGGATGCACTTTTTAGAAGCGATAATTCCGAGACTCAGTTTTGCCACTCAGTTTGCCACCACAAACACTCATACAGTTCTCAGTGAGGCGGACAAGAGCCATCGTACCTAAAACTATGGACCACTGCTGTTACAGTATAATCACTTCATGCCTGAGAGCTCATAATCACATAAACACAACAGGTAAGCAATAAAATATACAGACACAAACCAACTAAAACCAAGAGCCTAAATTTATTTCAAACTCAGGAAACTGATTCTTCAACATTTGTTTTCAATAACCCTGACAACTTTGCCACATTTTTGAACTTTAATAAATATCCATTTACAGAGGTAATACTTATTTTATTCAAAGCAGAATAACTTTTTTTATTCAAAAGCAGACTTTTGCTTATATCAACTTCAGGTGGTCTTCAGTGTTATACAGATAAACTGTGAGATCAGGGTCTTCAGCATTAATTCCAGCACGTGAAATAACTCTGTATTAAAGGCCACAACACGAAATTCTGAGGGGTCATACCATTTTTCTTTTGTGCTTAAAATAGAAAACAAGCAGGTATTCCCCACAATAGCGGTTCTTCAGATATTGATTGCCTACTAAGTCCCTCCCTTGGAACGCAGCAGTGTCCAAGGCAAACTGAGTTTAGTCCAGGTTCCTTTCTAAAAATGTCATCCTGTCCCATACTTCAGTGAGGTATTTCCTTTGAGTGGGAACCCACCAGCTAACTACAAAAAAACCTGAAAACAGCAAGGAGGCAAGACAGGAATACCAGGGTTTAACACCCAATTGACTGTACGTTTCTCTGCAATGGGTTGAAAACACAGGCTTTTCTACGTGTGTCCTGCCTTCTCAGCAGCATCCCCACCTCAGCATGTCTGTCACCAGGAAGCCAAGAAATGGAGAACCAGAAACAGTTGTGTTTAGCTGTGCAAAGGCATTGCACCTGCACCTCCTTCACACAGACACATTACCCAATCTTCTTTTCTGAGGTGAAGCTTTGTATGTTCAGATATTGCAACTTCACACACCAGGACCAGGCTGTACTTCAAACTTTCTGTACTGTTTATGTGGAGAGCCACCAGACTTCAGTAAGGACCATGCATATTCACTATTTATCAAAACATATTAGTAACGAAAGTACATCTTTCATTACCTCCACAGTTTATGTTAAAAGCATACTTTTAATGAAAATTTAGAGTTGATAATGTCCTCCTCCTCCAGAAGCAGACACACTGCAGTTTGAGCTCCACTTCCACATCATCTTTGCTTTGTCCATCTAATGCTTAGTTTTCAGTACACTCAAAGAATAGTGGGGGAAGAAAACCAGAATGATTCCTGCAACAATTAACTCTGTTTAGCTCACTCTTAAAGTAAGTTCCATAAACTATTTTGAAAGATGCCTTCCAGAGTACCTAGGGACATCACAAAGATTTTTGAAACATAGCTTCCAAACTAACAGAAATAACTAGAAGCCAAATAAAAAAGGGAATTGATGACTTAACTAATACTAGGACAGGAATTGTCCTATCAATTTTTTACAAGGCAAAACAAACTACAACATGAACAGAAGACATATCAAATGCCACATGCCTAGCCTCTTTGAAGAGAAAAATAGAGAGCACACAAACCAGTAATTTCTAAAGACCTGTTTATATAGATAAATTTAACAGCCCAACTACACTGTTTATACAAAAATATATGTGTGTCACTGTAACACAGCCTGACTCTAGAATCAGGGTTTTTTTAGCTTAGGTAGTGTGGTCAGGCAGCAACTGAAAGCATCTTCAAAGATACTAAAAGCCACATGTAACCTTAGTGGTGTAAGAGAGTGCTAAAGCTGCACTAGTACATTTTCCGGCACAAGCATGCCTTAGGAGGACCTATGCTGCAGCACAATCAATTATTAAATTGAACGATAATTTGTGTGCTATGGATGGATACTACCCAGTTCCACTTTTTAAGAACTTTCATGTTTTCTTTTTGGACTAAAGGTGAAAAACATTTGATCAGTGGTTGGTGAATTTATGCTTGGTGAGTTTGAGTAAGTTTCAGAAGTGTTTTGTTTTTTTCTCAGATGTTTTTTTACAAAGATGAGGAAAAATAGGATGGTAGTAAAAACAAAGAAAGAAACCCCCACAATTTAGACAGCACTGAAACCAAACATGGCCGGCAGGTGCCATCATGGAATCACCTCTGTGAATCACCACATAACTGAATTGCTGCCAGCAGAATGCCATCAGATTAATAAAGCTTATTATTTCTGTGTTCATTACAGTGGACTTAGATTCCAGTGTCTTTTGGTCTGATACTGAATTAAAATATCAGCTCCGTAATGTAATGAACCAGTTACCATTCTCCTCCACAAAAGATGGAAACTTAAAACAATACTCACATATGTTCCAGAATCAGTAAACCTATTAAAACATCTACTTTTCATTCTGTTAGCTCACGTATTTTTATTGTTCAGTACAATCTCTGTTGTTTTTTTTTCAATATAAAGTCCAAAATTCTGCATCCAAATCGCAATAATTGTGAATCAAACAGTTAAAGAATATATTAAAACCCTCTCACCCCACACTTGGCCGCTCTAATGCAGATCCCCTTGAAAGGACTACATCAGTGTTAACTCACACTTCATCTGTAATACACTTGCCTATTCCTTAGCACAGAATTACAGTTGTTTCAAATTTTGATATGAATTTCTATGAAACACCACTAGACACACAGAACTCCTTTGCACTTGCAGCATAGATTAGAATTCCAATCAACTCCTTCAGAGATAAAAGCTCCACCTCTGCTTAGTTTCCCAGAAAACAAAACAAACCAAAATCAAGTCATGGAACACTTAAAAAAAAAAAAAAAAAGTTGTAAGCTTGTAATAAGAAACTATCAAAATAGTTTTAAAAAAGAAAATAGAATCTTCAACCATAAGTGATCAGTTCATTCAGAAGATTTCATTTTAGAAGGTGGTGAACAAAGATAAAGCAATTAATTTGTTAAGGCTGGCCAAGGCTAACTGGGTAAACATGACAAAATGTGTTGCCTGCACTGGTACTGATTTGCTTAATATTTGACATATGCTTTCTCAAAAGACCGTTTGAATTTTCATTTCTGTCATTCTAAAAAATCCTCTCAGAAAAGGTAGTAAGGAGATGCAATATAATGAACTGTAATACAATAATCATAGTTTGGATTTCTGTCAAGTTTCTCAGAACATAAATGAGCATTTATCAGGAATTTGCCCAAAACAAATAATTTACACTCATTTCCGCAACAAGACAGACATGATTCTCTTTCATTCAGCTCTTTGTTAACTCTGATTAATTACTTCAGTTCCAAGTTTCATTAGAAACATATTCATATTTTCTAGGTAGCAACAATTGATATGCTGCATCTCAAAGTCTCATATTAGAAAACTGAACATCTGCCCATTCCTTACATTCTACTGACCTCTAGAGACTGTATGTATATATGTATAGCACATATACATTATTTATGTCCATGTACACATACTAGAGCAATGCCACAATAGATTGACTTTAGTGAAATCTGCATGCAGTATTTGATGTTACATTTTTACCCTAATCACAAATTGTTCTTAGAAATATTTACTTCCTGGGTTTTCTGGACATGAGAGTCTCTTGGTATTTTTTTCCCTTTCCTCTCTGTGTTCTTCCAACCCAAACACACCATTGCCACCTTTATCTGTTGTGTACAGAATTAAGCTACAAGTATGAATATCAATATAAACATTGAGATAATCCAGGTTTCATTTAAGCATGAATACCTGCCAGGGAGGGAGCTCCACAAAACCAGAAGCTCTTACTTATTGAAAAACAGGGAGAGAAGACAAGTCTTGCGCAACTCAGTATCGACATTTCTTCCCCCCACCAAATGATAAAATCTCGCAGCAGCCTCCTTGTCTCCATTTTGCTGCCAGGGAAAAAACAGCACAGAAACCTGTGTTGGGTTTGACATTTAGACCAAACAGAAAGGAGTTGAATTTGTCAACTAAAACCTATTCAAAATAGACATTAATCCAATAATAAAGAGAAATGAGGGGAACAGAAAAGACTATGTTCCTCCATAACAACCGTAGCAGAGCTGACACTGTTATGAGACATCACTTGGTGATACTGTGTGGTCAAATACACCAAAAAACACTGCCACAAATATATACAAAACGAACATGTGAAGTTTTAAAGGCACATTTTCCAAATTAAAATACCTTGCATTAAGTTTTGTATCAAAATGCCCAGAAAATACACAAGGGGTTTTCCAACACTGCTAATGTTTTAAAGAAAAGGACCACTCATGAGATACTTTCATATGACTTTATCCTCTGGGATCTCACAGACAAAGATAAGTTTAGGAAAACGATCTGAAAAAAAGGTCCTACTTCAAAAAGCTTTGGCTGAAAACCTTTTTATCTCCCCCCCCCCCCCCCCCCCCCCCCACTTTGGGGGTGAGGGGATAAAGCTTTTTAATGCAATGTTTTACACTTATTATCATACTGCACATGATAACAATACAAATTTTATTTGATTTGGAATCGACTATGAGCTACAGGTTGAATTTTATTAAATCAATAAAGCTATAGACAGCAACTGAACTTTCTATCTTTCAAAAATTGCATGCATAGAGTAAGAACTCGGTTAGAGGTAAATATATTTTACACAGTGCAGCTAAAAGACCTTACATCCACTACTTAGAGTGACTCAGGAGTTACTTCAGCATAAATGAGGAAAATATATACATCCACGTCTTCTCCTTTAGAAGTAACATCCTTAAGATAACTTCACTGCCAAACCCTGTTTCTGCTTTTTTAAGTTATGTTTATTCACCTTATATCAAATTTTGATGAAACTATCACAGTGATGGAACAAATTATATAGATGCTTTTGAAACAAGCTTCCCAAATAAGTCATTAAATTACTATTGTCTGCAGTATGTTTTCCTATGTTCACATCACAGCCTTCTATGTCAATAAGTTACTGCAAACTCCTAGACATCCTTCCTCCTGTATTCCAATAACGTGAGACTAGGCATGTATCCTTAAATTTGAAATGGGCTTAGATTAAAATACATACATTCAGATTTATGTGTTTTTACATACATAAACATCCACAGACAAATCTAGAAGTACAATATTGCTGCTACTGAGAAACGTGGCAATAAACTCAGTTGTGGCCAGAATTATTTACCCTATTCAGCTATTCTGAGCTCTTCACTACACAAGTATGCTTGCTTTTCGCTTCATGACTTTGAGAACTGAGAAATACAATGATAAAAGTTTATTCCTTGGGGCTATATTGTGTCATAAGCCTTTAAACTGAATTTGCCAATGTTTTCAACAGGGAATTCTCTTTAGAAACTGATGACATATTACGATCTTTTTAACTAAATTACGTACCATTTCACTGAACTGACAAGTCTGAAAGTAAACTGAAGTAGCGAAGGTGCAAGAATATAATTCTGGTAATAGTCTCTCACTGCTATCAGGCTTATTTTTCTGAATGACATAGAACTATAAAATGTAAAAGTGCTCATGGACTTTTGGGCATGCCCAGCTGAGATGCATGATGTTCAATATCAATTGCTAATTGTCTCTAAAGCCCTGGAAACTTCTGAGCAAAAAATCCCACAAAAAACTACACGACTATTCTATAAATATATACAGCATTGATGTTTCCTAAACCATACTCAGGAAACACAAGAAGATTTCACTTCTTCCACATATAAAGTATGCAAGCAGTTTTCTGAAGGTTAAGGAATTACCTTAGTTCATACACAGTTATACGCATGCACAAATTCAACAAGAAAATAAAGAAGCAGAAGATGAAGATTTAAGGAAAACCCCTACTGGCAACAGTAAATCCGTATGGGGAAAAAACCACCAACCTAAAGCTTGCCAGATCAAAGACATTTCGGTGCATACATTTGCAAAAACCCAAGAAAATACTAAAACCAAACTACAGTAAATAACGTACAACGCAAATGACATGGGAGATGACTGTAGAGATCGGCCACACATTTTTCTATCTGCATTTTTTTTTTCAATTATAAGCAGAAGCTGAAATTTTCTTATACAGTAAGCAGGAAACTAAACAAAGCCATGCTGCTATGTATTATAAAATTCAGTGAAACATAGTAATTTTAATTCTAAAAACTGCAATCTCTTCTCTAAAAGGTCTTCAACTAATTCTTGTTTTTCCTTTCTTATTTAAGGTACAAACCAGCTGAATGCAGAGAGATCATGTTTTTATTATGACTAGGCTAAGTTTTCCATGTTTATCCTACTTTACATGAAAAGCTAGGATTAAAAACAACACAACACACATTACTGTTTTGAATTTGAAATCAGTTACGGTTGATAATCATCTCCAAAAATAAATATTCCCACAGATAGAGGTCAGTGGTTGCCTGAAATTGCATCAGTTAGTGCCTGTACACTAGAATCCTCCACTCCTTTGGGACTGTTTCATCATTTTATCACACTAATTAATAAAACAGTAATTTTTTGCATACGACTTCACAGTTTTCTATCCACTCATTTGCCATTGGTTACTCTACAATTTATTGATCTGAGACTCAGAGCATTTCTCTCCAAATTGAAGCACCTAAGAAGATGGTAACTCAGAATTGTTTATAGCTAAAAAAAACTAATATACAAATAAAAAAATAATGTACAAATTAAGAAAGCGGTAGTTTTTTGCTTTTAATTATATTATGTGTTGATCTGGTAAGTTCTTACTGTTCTCAAAGGAAAGCAACTTCACTGCATTGGAATTCTAATTTTGAGGTGCATGCATTCCATTCATTAATTTATAATTGAACATTCATATTTTGTGAATGTATTTTAAAAAATCCTGAACTTTTAGGGATACTCTTTCAGCCCTTTCTCTGCAAACACATATGGAACAATGTTAATACTAGTGATAAAATGTTAAAACTGGCAAGTAAAAACTAAAAACCTTAAAAGACGATGTATAGTTGTCTCTACATGTGTCTCATTTCTACACATGTACCTCTTCAGATTTTCAGATTAAATAGAACCTGTGATGATGATGTAAAAAATTATCGATCTCTTATTATTAAACTACCAACAGCCTGTATAACCATTCGCCTTGAGATTTTTCTTTGGCTTTTGTCATCTCACTGCATTTCTTTTCCTCTAGGAAGTAATCTTTACTTTGCTCTCCAGCAACATCTACTGGAACATCAGTAAAACGCTGCTATTTCTATTAATCACCCATTTAGCGTCGAGTAGGGCAGAGTTAGCAAATGCCAAAAGGAGAGAGAAATGATCTGCAATTCAGGTCCTGCATTCTGGGCTCAAACGGATCAAGTTAGCTCCCCTTCAACCTTCTAGTTTTCTGCCATTTCATAAGGAACAAATTCTTTATGACTAATTCATATCAAAAGTCATCTACCATTTACACTTAGATGTACTTTATTCAAGTCACGAAGTATCATTTAAAATACCACATTACATCCAGGATTTCCATTTTTGTCAGATAAATTACTCTTAATTTCAGCTTGATCCAACACGTGCTTAAACAGATCTGAAGCACGGAAAGAGCTTGGAAGAATGTATAGGAACATTCAGAAAGGTGAAAGAGAGGTGTAATGGCAGTTCCAATGCCAAATAATAAACAATACCAAGTTCAGCAAAACTACGGTTAAAAAGTGAAAATGTCCACTACAAATCAGTGAAACATTTACAAGTTCTTTTGTCTGATTTCAAGGCCTCAGAAAAAAAAAAAAAAATCTGCCCCTGTATATGAGGATGATTATGTATGATTAACTACCACTGAAGATCAAGTAGTAGTGCGTGAAGTCCCTCTGCACTGATGGGAGAGGAGGCTTCCCTGGGGGTTCGATCCCACTCGGCTGCGTGGTGGCTTGTCACTGCCTATCGTGTAAATCAGCTACTGCAAATGTACACAGAAAGCTCTGCCACCGGCTTCTGCACCGCACACAGCACCGCGCCTTCCCGGGGCTGCGGCCAGGATTGGGTCATCGGGGTAAACTTGCATAAAGACAAAAGTTCTCAAGTAAACATATTAATTTCTGTCTGCTGCATGCTCATTTGTAGGTCTGCAGCACTAAAATCTGCCTATCAAATAATGTTTACTCTATGACTGCTTATAAAGTTAGCTTTTCATAGCTCTGCTTTCAGAGCCAGTTAATTAGTACTCTACTTTTACAAATCACCACAATAATATTTGCTTCCCTTTAAATCCCTAATAATGGTCTAACAACCCTTGACTGCTTGTTCACTTTCCAGTATGACAATGAAATTCAGACCATCACTGCTGCTCAGAATCCCCTCCTTCTATTTAGAGTCTTAGTTTGCTCATACGGAGAGCAACTGTAAAATATAAGCACAGAAATGTAGGGAGAGAAAAGAAGGCACCAAAGCCAGCGAAAACCAAAAACAGAAGTCCCAATAGCTAAATACTCCTGTTGTGAATAAAAAGCACGTATCGGCATGTAACATTTTAAAAGTAATTAAAATTATTTTTGCCTTTGGAATCCCTGTAGAGCCTCAATGTATTTTTATAGAGAATAAAAGGGCATGCCTCCCCAAACCACAAACTCTTTAAGCTATATAATTTTATATTGCCACAAGACTTAAGTTCATAGGCTTTGCCTGATAAATTAGCTCCTCTCAATAACTGTTAAACAGAAAGCCCTTTATTGTAATCCAAGTGCACTTGCGGACAGCACTTTCAGAGTTAACTCCATTTGACAACTGACATAAATCCATTATTCTAATTTGGTGATTGCTTTACTAAACACAGATGCAGTTTATGAGTTTTAGTCACGTATTTCATTCAGGATGCCACTTAATCTCAATTTACAAAACATAAACATGAAATAGGTTTTACAGTATGCCTAAAAGGGTATAGCTATTCAGCCGATGAAATGCCAGGCAAACAAACCGTATTCACCTAGACCTAAACTCAATGCCAGATTTTACCTTACCAAATAAATAGTAAATAAACACAATTAATTTTTAGTTCAGATCTTGCAACCTAATTGCAGAATGCCAAGCTCCTCGAGGGTTATAAGACTGATAAAGCTTTTCTTATACTGAGATTTAAGCACTGAATTTAACCTTAAGCAAAGTCCAGCTTTCACAAAAGCTCATTCTCGGGTTTATTTTGATACACAGAGGAAAGGGGGGAAAACAATCATTCAGTTTGAATACAGCATCTTCACGAACCCATTTCTAATTCAATTTATAGCACATACTTTACATCTTAAACAAAAGGAATCTGATACACCACCGATGCTGCCTCTTGCTGCAGTTGCTCGTCTCAGTAACAAAACGCTGAAAATCTACCGCTCTGACCAAGGCACTCCATAAAACATTCGGATTCAGGCACTTCTTACCTGCCTCAGTTGAAGGCTTCCTTCCCTTGTTAGCAGTATGAAGCATCCTCTAGCCTTCCCAATCCTCACCACCAGCCTCAAATTGCACCGCTAAGTCCCTTTTTTGCAAGAAAACGCTTATTGAAAGTGATTAGTTTTTGTTGTCCCTTTTAAGTCCCTCCTGCAGGAAAGAGCAGGGGAGCGATGTGACGCCACCTTTTAATCTTTTGCAAGAGTGAAAAGGCAGAAAAGGAGCGCTCGATCAAACTGAGCTTCACACATGACTAAAACTCGCCGGAGAGGCTGCAAGCTCTGGCTAAAGCGCCACTAGGCGTAAGTGTAAGAACAGAGAAGAGGGGAGAGTCAATGAAATGTGACAACGTACGTGCATCAAAGACGGGAAAAGAGGGAGAGAACAATAAGAGAGAGATCGAGACAGCAAGGAGAGAAAGAGAAAGAATGAGAATGTGAGGGAGAATGAGCATGAAGAAAAGATAGGGGAGTTCTGAAGCAAAGAATTCGCAGAATAAAGCCAAAGTGTCTAGCAGCTTCTGTTTTTATCTCAGTGAGCATGACATACTGCCTCTCTCATTTAGCAACACATTCTTGTCTCTTCCAGGTTTGAAAACTGAGATAATCACAATGTGTGCCTGTTTTTGCCTGATTGGCACACTTGTGTGCAGTATACCTGAGATCCCCCTCGACCATCTTCTAGAGTCGCATTTATATGCAATTAAGTTCATATATTCATTAGGAAAGAGACTTCCTCCCACCCCCAAAACCCAGGAGCTGCTAATTTCTACATCAATTTACAATATAGTTTAACTGGCAGATGGAATTCTACTTATAACTACTAACAAACTGCCACTAATAAACAAATGACTGAACAAATGTTTAATGTTGATAACTGAGTTTTCATAGCAACAAAACATATTAGCATTGATAAATCTGTGTTTAAAAAAAAAGAGTATTACAGACACTTTCTTCTATTTATCTTGTTATTGCACTAAGAAGTAGGAGAAGAAAAAACGTGACCCAGAGCTAACATTTTTAAAGGAATCCATCAGAGATATGACCAGATTTCAAATTTTTTTTAAAAAAGTCATTACAAGCTAAAAAATATATTTCAAATTTAATTATTAATTCCTACTCATTTAGAAAAGGTTCTCACACTAAGTCCTCAGACAAGTAGGGTTCATTCTCATGCAAGACGGGCATGTGTGGGTTTGGATTTTTTTTTTTTAAACTAAATATACCACTGGTAACATTAGGACAGGTTCTGTTATTTGCTTTATCTATACCTTTTACCTTTTTAAGGTAAAGGCAAATAGGCTTTTAGCCACCTGGCAACTGGTCAGCTGGCCAAAAGGCGTAATACTTGTCTGCAGAACCAACACAATCAGTCCACAATCAGGCTCGGCTATTACATAGAGATGTACAGTTAAGAGGGCAGCAGAAATGTAAACAAACCTGAAAAAGAACATATATTTTTCTCTTCGCTGCAGCATCCTATTTGGGCCTCTCCTTGGATCCTAGCATCTCAACTCTACTAAGGAAAAAGAATGACTATGTCAGTGACGCAAGATTCGGGAAATCTGGATCTAGATCTCAACTGTATAACATATTCTGTGTCAGCTTATGCAAGTCACACAGTGCAGCGTTCAGGCATCTGTATCTTACGGTACCCAGCTAGTTTAAAAAAAAAAAAAAAAAATGTTTTAACAGCTCTATACAATTTAGTATCCTCTTTTGTAGGGATTTCCCAACCCCAGAGAGGAGGTTATGAAGATGAAGTCACGAGTCATTATCAGGGAATCAGTGACCCATTTCAACACTGAGTACTTGATATATCATCATTGTACCACAAATTTTTAAAGAATTTATGTTTTTCTGCAAATGTTAACCTCCAGAATCTCACCACAAACCATCATACCAAGCTCTGGGCAGATGGAATCCAGTTTTCAAATTTATAAAGTAAAACTTGAAAAACAACTTTTTAAGTTTACAAGCTGTCCCAAACTCTACACTTACTGCTAAATCTGTGACTGCTTCAGTGTTTCACCTCTTATTTTTTGTCCCCCAGGGACTGGTGATACACTTACATAAATACAGATCCATTAAAATCAGATTCTCACTGATCTTCTTGAGTAACCTTCATCACATGAGCTTAGAGTAAAATTTACCATAAGGAGAAAAATATTCCAAAGACCACTGGTCTGTTAAACCTCTCTCCATATGTGTATCAATACAGCATTAGCCTGTCCTAGCAAAGTAGCGTTTTGTGTGATGGTTTACATCAAGTATTTCTCCTTGCTCCATCCGCGTAAGGAATCCAATCAAAGCAGTGTAGCTGCTTTAAAGGCCTCCTGTTTTCTCTTCCAGACATGAAGGAAATAAATACCACCTGAAGATTCGAGGGGACAAGGAGAAATATAGATCCATGTGTTTCGTTACTGCAAATTTTTCCAGAGTATTATTAGCAAATACTCCAACGGAAGTGCCTAGTTACCTTTAAAAAGAAAAAAAAAAGAGGAAGTCCCAAGTTCCTGTAAGACCCTCACTCTGCCTGTGCACACTCAACTTAAAGTGAGTAATGGGAACAATTAGGAAAGAGATCTTTCCTCTCTATTTCCCATTTCATTTTGTATTTTCTCACCCTTATTGGTAAATTGCTTTTCTCATGCAAGTCTTGATAAGCGATTTCCACATTCCTTACAATGCGGTAGATTATATTCATGACAATAATCTTCAAAAAATGCAAACACATACATACCTACTTCTAGAAGTATTTATTCATTCTCACAGGCTTATCTACAAATTCACAATGCAATCAAAACCCTGTATTTACATCCAAGGTCAACAAAACACTTGAAAACATGCATGCAATTTGTTTGTTTTCATGAAAGATATGAGATTGAGCAGCTAAAACTATGCAAAAGCTTACATATTATACTAAATAAATTCTTTTCTCCAAGAACTGACCTTGTGTTTGAACTAAAAATGTTTGGACACTGAACTGCTTGAGTCCTGACAGCTCCAGTGAGCAAAGCAAGTTACTCTCCTATGGAAGTTATTCTATAGATCGGCCACATTTCCATAAGACAGGCTGGGCCTTCGACTAACATGAATGCAAAAGCTGTATTTTACTGATGGTAAATGCGCTTCCACGTAAGCTTCCTCAATCAGTACTTCAGTAGCGTATAGACACCACAACACAGAACATAACAAAATAACCACACAATGAAACATACTAGTAACGTCATTTTGTGCAAAGATATAACTCATTTCCAGTCCATTTTATTAATACTTTCACCATTACAAAGTAAACAGCTATTCAGAGCTTTCCCTCAATCTTAACCTGAAGAAGCCAACTCAAGTTTAATCACAGAAAACCTCTTGATCCCTTAATTCTGTACTCTAGCAGAAATTCTTGTGTTTGTTTTAGGTCTAAGGTTTCATTAACCTGCACACAAGCCCATACTCTCCGTCTGTGACTTAAAACTTGTGCAGCAATAGCATCATGAAGAACATTCCACACGTTGCATTGTTTCAGTGATGCTGAATCACACCCCCCCACAGCACCCTGCCGGTAAAATGCATCAACAGGGTTATTGAGAACATGGAGCGTCATGACAGCAAATCATGGGGAAATAGAGTGGCAAAAGACTACAAAAGTGCTCATGCCTATTAAAGGGACTACTGGCCAGAACTACTCATTGACTACAGAACCTTTGGAGCTAAAGGAAAGCCTCTGACTATGCAAAAGAGCTAATGACCACTTTTTTGAAATCAATATCCTTCTGTATTTTACATCTAGCAAAAACTTTTTATTTGCCAATTATCTAGTTGGATGGCATGAACACAGAACAATTTTTCCAACCTTTTGGTCTTGTTTTTTCTGTTTCAGACCTGAAGAAACACTCTTTCAGAAAGCATCTTTTTTTTTTCCCCAGTTATATCAGTTGGTTTAATAAAACATACCACCTTTTTGCCCATAAACCTTGTTCCAATAATACCTTTGGATCTCTCTCTTTCACCACAACCTCCATAAAAGTAGAATGGCACTGTGAGGCCCTTCATCCCTCCCCAACCACCACTCCCCAGACTGCGATCTGTGCTCTGCTCCGAGGAAATACAACAGAGTAGCACGAGGGCTAGAACAGAGGTAGAGCACACAAGAAAATCCCTTGTGTCTTATATTGTCTACACTTAACTTCTCAGCATCCAGTATATGACAAGAAATGAAACTCGTGTGGTAAAAGAAGCATCATGATCAGACGCCATTTTACTGGTGAGAGGCACAAGTAAAAGACCTTGCATGAGCATACGCTACATGTAACATCCTGGCAGGGTGAAGGAAAAGATGTGATGCTATTGCTGGTATGAATTATAAAACCACCTAAATACTGCTTTTTGAGCATAACTGAATACATGTGATAGCATCATTATAAATTAAAATTGTTTATGACCTCCATTTGGTCCAAACACTACAACCTTACTCACTATATGCATGGCTGAACCAATTTATCTATGACTGCTGGTGTTACATGATAGAAGAAATAGCCAAGTGTCATGCAAAGGAAACAAAGAAAAAATAACAGCAGAAGCTTCTTCAGTAGAAGCAACTTATAATTTGGTTCTGAGTCATACGGATTTCTTAACGGCTACTGAAAATAATCTTTGATTCTTATAATTGTCAACTCAGTAAGTGATAACTAATACCCAAGTTGTTATTTGCTTATATAGTTCATTTTTAGTTTTCTCTATTTCATAAAATAAGTGTTAATATACTATGAAAACAGTCATTTCATTTCATGAATGGAAATCAGTATTTTTGTAAATTTTGCTCGACAGAAGAACTAAACCAGAGGATAATCAGTATGTTCCTGGTTATTCGGGAATACTAATTTCAACAGACATGTAACTCCTCCTCTTTCCCTATTCTATCTACCTGCAAAATCATAGAGATATATGCATTAAAATGACATTTCAAAATTCAGACTTCTGTGGCACCGACTTGTACTACTGTCTGCTTGGTAAGTCTCTGTTCAGAATTTTTACTCCAGCTACAGCTCCAAATACAGTCACACAAGCTCAGGCCTTTTAAGACTGTCATACGTCAAAACAATTCCTGAAGTATCTCCCACAGAAGATTTACATTTTTCACAACAGCAGTAAACTGATTGCCTCTGCAGAATCACAGAATGATATGGGGTTGGAAGGGACCTCTGGAGATCATCTAGTCCAACCCCCCTGCCAAAGCAGGTCCACCTAGAACAGGCTGCACAGGAACTTGTCCAGGCATCATCTGTGCCCAAATGGCAGCCAGTTCACACGAACCTCCTGTGCCTCCATTAACATTAGGGGAGGCAAACATCAGGAGATTTGCCTGCCATGATTTCTCCTTGTAAGTTGGGCTGAGAGCTCCTTCACACTGTATAGACACATTCTGCTTGCAAAGACAAAGGCCAGCTTCCAGGAGAAAGCTGTATGGCTCATAAAGGACTTTCTTCCCTACTAGATAATTTAAGTTCTCTACATGAAGTACAAATCTACACTGAGTCAACAGAGTACATAGCTTCACATAGCATACAATTTATTTCAGAGTACTGGGCTACACACGTAAAAACTGAACAAAGGCTAGTTTTACTGCCCAGTCCTCTGAATTAATATGCAACATTCATGCCTTAAGTATACCCCTGAGCCTTCAGTGCTTCTCTGAGCCACAGCTTTGAAGACGTCTTGGTTTCCTGTGCACTAACTTGACCTATATTCAGGCTGACTTCTATTCTGAGAGTATTTCTACTGTGAATTCAATTCCAGATGCTATATACATTGCTTTGTTACACCTATGATACTGATGCCAAAAAGTAGAAGGATGTCAACAAATTAAAAGGCCACTCCTGTCACTCCCTAACAATTGGAGTTCATCAAAAAACATGCTTTTTTGTGAGCTGATCTTGGCACAAGCATATTTCCTTGATAACGTGGAAGCACCAAATCCAGAAATCTCCTTAAATTATTTGTTGTTATGCCAGGGACCAAAGACCCGCTGACTAGCCTGGACCTGAGCTCGATCTGCGCCATGTGCCAAGGATGCCTAAAACTCTTTCAAATGGGGAAGGTTTCCCTAAAAAGGGAAAATAAGTCTGCAAGAGATGACCAAAAAACGACAGGAAAAAAGAAGAAAAAAAAAAAAAGAAAGAGTTATTAAAGAACAAAGCTCCAAGACAAGAACAGATCCCCATCTCTAATACAGGGCACAGTAGAGGAAATGGAAAACAGGGACAAAGGTCCTACTTTTTAACACCTGCCCCTGCTTATTCACGTCCCGATCCACAATCTTTGCACCTAAACTCCAGTTTTCACATCTACAGTGTAAAGGTCTTACAGGATTAGATCTTACCCTACCACAGTAACACCAGTCGATTCAGTAAATGCTTCACTATGTCATTTAATGATCCAGTAGAACAGTCATACACTATAACAGAACACCTAAAATTCCTCTTATCTTATGAAACAAAATCATACAGCCCTCTAAGTCTACTAGGTCAGCTGAAAGGCCCCTAAAGCATTCCAAAGACTTCAATTTCTCCACATTTATAACAGACCCATGATGAACATTAAACTTCACACCAACAGTTACCCCACTAGTGATGATGCAAGAAATGCTGGCGATACTGCTACACAGACAATGCCATAACAACAGTACACAAACCGAACACCTACTTGCTGCCTGCATGCACGCAGCTTCCTACCTACACCATGAGTCAAGAGGGTTTTTTATTAAACAGATTCATGCTGGATCTACATTATGACTCAAGAAAACGAGTAGGTAAGAAAAAGAGTGGGTAGTTTCAAGAAAGTCTGTTTTACTACCCGTCTGTTGTGGTTCAGAATACGGAGTAAAATCCCACCAGGAAGGCTTGACGTGGCATATAAAAGCAGCCTTAAGACACCTGTCTTGGCATGCCACGCCATCAGCTCTCATCAGCCAGAGGATATTGGTTTTGCTGAACCTCTGGTATGAACCAGAACAGCTGTTCCTGTCTTTATCCCTGTCATACCACTAACAGAGAATGCATCATGAAGCAAAAGACTTAAAAAAAATATGGTAAACGTAAAGTGCTGATTAGAATATGTTGAGAACAGCAAGAACTTGACATGATTGACTCTCGAGAACTTTAAAACATAGTATTTTAAGTAAATTGTTAAAAAGTGTCAGAAGCGTTCAAAAGATCATATGTATATTGAAAAAAATTCTATCAAAAGCGAAGATGACATTACATTAGAAATGATTAAAATGTAAAAAATATATTTAAATGCACATTTTTGTTTTGGTCTTAAGACAACTGCTTCTCAGTTCACAACCAGATGACATTATAAAAATAGCAAGATGTGGCTTTTTAGGTATATTCAGTCTCTTTAAAATATCCATAATAAGTAACTTACTGTATTTAAAAATAAAATCTAATAATAACATTCAATTTTTTATTTTTTTTTTCTTTAGAATATATAGATTCTGATTCCATGGAAACTCAAATGAGACAGTGTCATTTCTTCCACTCAGCTGGCTAAAAGCACTGGTGAACTATCTGGCTGTTATTTGAAACGTTCCTCAACTTTATGAAGTCAGAGACATGAGAGCAAAAGCTTTGCAGTAAACACTTTCTGACAAAGTGAAAAAAGTAGTTAACAAAAACAGAAGTGTTAACTATTTTTACTTTTAATATTTTTCAGCCAACCAGTTTATTACAGCCATTGTCATTTTTGACATTCTCTCTCCTGTGACAATCACAGAAGCAATTCAAAACTTTACTTATCAGCCAACTCTTTTTTACAATGATCTGATTCTTACTTGTGAAATCTGGAATAAAACGGTACAGTTTCAGATGCTGAATACTTAAAAAAACCTCTGGAAGCCACCAGGAATAGATATGAACAGCACCATGCAATATGACGGAGTTACCACACACATTTCCTGGAAATACGCTTGTCTTAATGCATAACACCAAAAGCATGACATTTAAGGGGTCCAATCTTAGAAAAAAACCAGACAAACTTATAAATGCTCAAATTGTTCAATAATCTCTACTCCCTCTTTCTGTGAACCTCCTGGTTTCTTTTTTTAGGGCTTTCTAAAATACACTTCCTCTCTCTGTGACTCAGTACCCCTACCTATGAAGAAAATACAGAGATAACAGCTGGTTTGTGACGGTACTTTGAAAACTACTGTTGAAGAGATCAGGGAGGGGTATCAACAGCTGGAAAAAAAAAAAAACTGCAAGCAGAACTTTTTTAGCCTTTTTTTTTTTCCCCCAATACCCTGTTTTTTTCTCCATTAAAACTGTACTTATTAACCTAAAAGGGAAAACGTTTGGATCCCTGATGGAGTTTTATATAACCTTAGTTATATCTATCTATTAATGATAGATTTTCTGCTGATTAAGGTTTCAAGGTAACTACAATAATGTAAAGCAATACTATGCTATTGTGACTTTTTTTTTTAATTATAAAGGATGTGAGTGCAGTCATGCAATCCGTAAGTCATAAAGGATGTTTTAAACATTCTGTTGCCCTACTTATCTCTATTGTACCACGTATTTTGTCTCAACTCTAACAGATTTTCTGTTAGCCAAATTCACAGAGCATTAATTGACATCAACCGATACACGTTCACGACAAAGAAAAAAGTGTGAAGAAACATATAGTACTGTGAATTTCATTTTAAAAATGCTTCTCAGTTTGATATGAATTAAACAAACCCATTCTATCATCATAGGAAATGTCTGCTTCAAGGCCTAAGTAGTTCTGACGCATTTTCTGATATTCACCAGATCAGAAACATTTCTTTGTTTGTCAAGGAGTCCTTTAAGAGCACTGAAGGGTGTTACTGAAATAATTTCAACATCTGCTTATGTTTTAAGTTCACAAGGCAATATAAATGTTTACTATTAAGGTAGCAGTAAGAAAATGTTAGTCCAGGATAAGTCACCTGACAGTAAGGAGACATGGATTTCTCTTACATATGCTATTGAAATCATGTCCACACAAAATCAGCTGGCAGCCCTGCACTCCTGGAGGTAGGTGCTACCCTCAGCCAGCTCTAAACGCGATGAAGTGACCCACCTGCGTTTGGACTGCACAGAGCACCTCAGGTGAGACCTTGACTGCAGGACTACCTCCTCTCCATCAGCTCTCCTCCCCTCAGCGGTGCGAGGTGCAACTACACCGTCTTGCCTAAAGGTCTCAAAGCAGCTCATGAATTCAGGAAAGCACCGAAGTCTTCTGCTGTGCCACACTCCGAGAAACCTCTTCCTACCAAGAGGAAGTATGCCGAGATGTGACGGAGTGACTTACCTCTACAGATAAGGCTAACAGAACGATTGAGCCTGACAAACTAGAGTGGCATTAATCACTATGTCCATAACACATTTACAAGTTCTGTCAGGACACCTGATATTTGAGCTAGTTCTCAAGCAATTCAACTACAAACACAACCCTTTGCCCCCCAAACCATTAAAACTGAATTTAACATATCTGTACAGGTGGCATCTAAACAGGGCCAGGAGGCTGGAGGTTTTACTCTAGACACCTTCACCTCTAACACAGTGCTCACTGGAACACCACAACTCTTTTAAGACTGAGTCTCTCCGGATAAAGGTCCTCAGGCCAAAAGAAACCAAAGCTCACTCTCAAAGCTCACCCATGACCGGCCACTCTCAGGAAGCCCCCAGCAGCCCCATCACAGCCTCTCCTCCCCCAGCCCTCTGCGCTTTAGCATCAGTCTGAATTCAGTATCTGTTCAAACAGGGAGAAATGAAAGGATAAAGAAAGAATAAAGAAATCCTGAGTTCTGCTTTGGTTGTGATTTGGTTTTTTTGGTCAGTTGGGGCTTTTGGTGAGACTGCCATTGCCAGGGGAGGTGGCTGGTCACCCAAAGACTCCTCACCTCCCACCCGAGGAGAAAGACACCTCCCCACCTGAAAGACAGGGGACCTGTGTGGACCTTCCAGGATGGCCCTTCTGAGGAAAGGTGAAGAGAGGGAAGAGTGGTATTTGATATAAACCAACACTGACAACGTCAGAACGGAGAAAGAGCTGCAGAAAGAAGAGAGCAGAGAGATCCTTTGGGTACCATTTGTGGCTGAGATGTGCGAGGAATACCTGAACAGCTCGACAGGGCTCACTGATCAAAAAGAGATGCCAAAGGGCTAACACTAATGGCCATTCCGTCTAGCCACAGTCATCAGCGTGACAAGGCTGATGTTGTAGGTGCCTGAAGAAACAAGTCTTTTATTTTCTGAGAGACCCAGGTATAGACTGTGAGCTTTGCTCATGCATAAAAACCAAAATTAGCACAACTGATAGCTGCTAGTAATGTGAACAATTAAGGTGCATAGTTTTCACTTCAGATTAACAATTTTAAACACAGGATTCCAATGAATATTTAACTACACCACTGCTGAATGAAAAAAAAAATTACTTTTTAAATGGATCCAATCAGAACTGAAAGCTTTAAATGAAGTTATAATCAAATAAAACCTTATTAAACTGTAGCTGCCCTGTTATTCACTTGATTACAATTCAGCAAGACCAAAAAAAAACGTTAAAAAGCACACAAAAGAAGAGTAGGAAACTGAACAACAGAGGGAGACAGGGACATGTAGAATCAGTACATATTTCAAAGAACAATATGCAAACATGGAAATGTTTTTACTCTGGCTACAAAGAGTTCACTTGATATTTGAGTGCTTCAGTCTTTAAGCAAAGCAATTAATTGCAATCTTACCTCAGCCAGTTCCCTTGTGGCCTCAAAGCACATTGGAATTATTTTCTCAGTTGTATCTTTCATACTTTTGCTTATGCACATCCCAGATTCTAAACTTGCTACATCCCATCCTCTGTGTGCTGATGAGCCTTACGGATACGGGCCATAAGGGACAGGAGGTGCTCTCCTTCCCAGTGCAAACAGACACTGTCATTGCATCACCTACAAGTTCCTAGGGAAGAATCGTTATTCTAGGTAATAAAATAAAATGAAATAAATCCGAACAAACCTTCTCGGAAAAGGCAGAAATGAGAGCCCTGACTGAACTTCCACCTCCCAGTCTGTCTGCACAGGTGACAGATGCGACCCACTCCCATACCAACAGCCACCGAGTGGAAAGGGAGGTTGCATCTATTTCCTTTATTAAGTGGATAATGACTCCATATGCTGTCCTGCAGCCAAACAACAAATAAAAATTATAATGTACAGGCCAAATAACTTCCTTGGAATCTAGACACATTATGATGCATAATTCCCTTCTTAATGGTTATAAAGAGACCAGAGCAATATACAAAAATAACATTCTGCACAGAAGCATGATTATAATCAACTATGTATGACATTTCTGTGCCATTTGGGTTAACTTTCAGCAGCATTCTAACATAGCTTTTCAGTTTTCAGGTAGTACCTTGCTTCAGTAATTTTATTTCAAAGTAGAAAACAACACCTAAGGTTACAACTACTAATGCAGTTATAGAAGTCATCCCAAATACCTAAAAGTATTTTTTTTTATTTGCAATAGGGAACAACCAAAAAACCACCATGCTACTACCAACACCTTATTTCTGGTGTGATGTCTGAACAAAATATTATTGCTTACATTTTATTTTCTAGTCAAGTTACATTGAACTCATGGGAGTGAGCGTGTTAAAGCACGCAAAATCCATGACTGAACTAGAGCTTTGGAGATCAAATGGCACCTCAGTTTGCGATTCACTGCTGGAACTTGGGAAAGACAATTATCTTTGATGTGGTCAATTTTTTCTGTTTATATAATGGTGATAATGATACCTCATAGGACCCATTTAAGGGCTTAATAACTAATGTTTACAAAAAATTTTCAAGTTGCTAATTATGATTATTTAGCTAAGTGTTAACCTAATACATATGTAAGAAAACAATATTAATGTATTCCCAAAGATGATTATGATCATAATTACTGTTAGTGCCACATGCACAAGTGAATCGTTCCTCACCTGCCAAGGCCTGATGCCTGGATGACACGAGGGGTACCTGACAGGAAAGGCATGGCACGGCGCCCGGGCAAAGTGCTTTGCCCAACTTCAAAGTCGTAACGCATGGGAACTACGCTAGAAAAGGAAACCCTGGAAGGAAACTGCTAACCAGCACAGTCCTGAAATGCTTAAAAAGCCCCATTTAGAGTCAGCCTGGATCATTTAGGCTTAGCGCTGTGAGTTGCTGGCTCTGTCGTGGGGCAGCAGCGGCGCTGGTGAGGTCAAGGAAGAAGCAGCAGGAGCCCCAGCAGGGACAACCATGGCAGAGCGGCAGTGATCCTGCACTGGAGTGAGAAGCGAGGGAGAAGCAAGAGTCCTGGTGAGAACAGGGGACACAGATTTGGAGAAAGAAACGTCAATGCCAGTTTTCTCAGGTAGTGCTTCACCCAGAAAAGACTACGAACCACTGCGCTTGGTACAGTCCTCCTCAAAATACAGCAACGTTTTATTCTAGCAAATATGAATACATTAGGGAAGCGAATAATTGAGAAGACTTTAGTAGGCCCCAGGAAAAGAAAAATCCTGTAAACAAGATCGAGCAACAAGTCTTTGAAAGAATCCTTTTGTTCCCAGCACAATGCTCCCAAAATCTGCTTCTTCAGAACAGTATTCATTTAAAAAAAAAAAAAAAAAAGAGAAAAAAAGGAATAGATAGATAAAGGAAAAGCCAAGAAACCATTTTAAGGAAAAAGCACTTTAAAGATCTTTTTCTTACTCTTCAGATTTTTTGCACCTATGCCTGGAGGTACATTGCCCACACTCCTAAACAGGAGAGGTTCTCGGGCTTTACTGTAAGGTTTTTACCCTAGCTGAAATAGCATTTCCTAACAGGGCCAGCACAATTTTGTAGTCACCAAAAAAAAATTCCATTGATTGTCCTGCCAGTGGCTAAAGGACAACACATCCTATATGGTCCGTCCCGGTGCTGATGGGCAGCCAACCGGTGAAAATACATATATAGCTCTTCGGTGCAGCTCGCTGCTCAAACACATGGAACTCCAGCTGCAGGTGAACATTCAGCTGCAGTTAGGAAAGAAATGTTCTTCTCGGTGTCCAGTTGGGTAAACATCCACCCCACCGATTTCCCAGAGAAGTTTTCAGCAAAGCCAGCTACCCGTCTTTGGCCAGTAGTCCCCCCTCTGCAGAGGTGGGAGGAACGGGAAGAGGAAGCTGCAGACTCAGGCAAGGGGGGAGTACGAGACAAGCCAGGATGACCGGAGCAGGCCAGGAGCACATGTGGCTTGGCACTGGGAAGCTGGAGACTTCCAGTGACCCTTCGCTCTCATGAGGACCAATGGGCAGTGCTTGCATCATGGGTTATATCAGGATCAACTTTCCACTGATTAGCTTATGGCCACGTCAGACCAGAACAAACCTCCAACACAATAAGGATCACCCTAGCAAACAAAAAGGGACTGCTATTAGCATATCAAACAAAAACACAGGTTTCATTTTATTAAATAATGCAGAAAAAAACCACCCTTAATACCTACATTTCTTGCTCCTATAGTGGACTTTCAGCATAGCCCTGAGGCCGTAACGAATATTGTCACTTTTACTAAAGACTATAGCCAATCTACCTCTACCCACAAAAAGGCAAGGCTCATGCTTCAGCTTGAGCTGAATAATAAAAATATCAACAATTTAAAATTATCACACATTCAAAGTATTTTATGACTCTTAAAGAACAGACACAATAGCAATAATAAAGAGGAAAAAGAAAATTCTAGTTATACAAAGGAGACAAGATTTCTTTCTTCCGAACTCCAAATGGCGTGAGGAATCAAACATTAAGATCGGTACATTTTCACTCTGTCTCTCTGAGATCTGCTCCTCTGTCAGTCCCTCCCTCCCTGAAAATGTTCCGTCAGCTGGGTATGCACAAATCCGTGTCAATGTCAAAGGTCTGAAATTCCTAAAAGTTTCACCAAAAAAAATGTAAGATGAGTACAGAACAGGTACCAAGTTCCTAATGCCAGAAGACTTTGACACAAGCCAAGAAGTGCCTGGCACAAGGGCAAGCTTGTACCCACCCGCTCCAACCCTGCCTGTGTCCTGCGGGTAGGAAGGGAGAGGCGGAAAGGAGAATGAGGCTACCGAGGCTACTGAGAACGGGTAGGGGGCACAGAGTGTGCTGCTGATGCTCAGGTGGGGGTTGGTTTGGTTTTTTTATTCCTATGTGCCAAAATCCAAAAATGCTATACGTTCCACTGAAGTCAACATGGCTCTAGCAGTGTACACGAGTTTACAATGTGACCTTAGAAGTTTTCATTTTTCTTTCTCTGATCCTAGCACCATCTTTCTCACTGTAATTAAGTCTTTACTAGAGTAAACTTCTTTCTGAACTCTCCCCCAAAACCCTAAAACAGTTTCTGCAGCCTGTTATAGCATATTTCTCAAAGCAAAAATGAAGTAATTAGCTTTAAGAAAACACCAAATTATAATAACATGTCTGTATGTTGGCTGCAGTCAGTAGTAAGAAATGCAAGTTATTGTAAAGCAAACTACAATTAACCATATTCATGGCATTCAACGTATTAAAATTAGATGACAAATCTAAGATAAAAGTGACATTTTAGTGAATGATTTCCACAGTCTCTGTCCCCATATGTTCTCAACGTTCAAACGCTGTCTCTCTGAAAATATCATGCTGACATGGAAGCCCGCAGAGATTCCTTTCAGGGCACTTAAAAGTTTTCTATTAAAAACTAATGAAATACAGTGACTTATTGCAATATTTTTATACAATGCTCTTCCCGCTTTGAAACTAAATCCAAAACTACACCACGAATGAGCAACATAAGACGCTCCCTGAAGGGCTGTAGCGGTGTGGGTGACACACTCCTCGTCTCCCTAGAGGTGAAGTATGTCACATCCTCAGTGCTTCCAATCTCACCCGTCTACAAAGCTACTCGCTATTCCCAGAGAAAAATCTCTCATATTCACACGCGGTTTTTATGTGCTATGGGACTAACAAAAGCACAGCAAAAAAAACCCCCATTTTTCAAGCACACATAAATCAAAACCTAAAAGTAGAAGGAATGTATACAAATAAATTCATCTGAAAGAAGTAATTTAAACAGCTCTAACATTGGACTTCTAGCGTGTCTATCTATTAGAAAATACAGTAAAGCAAGCAGTCTATTTAGGTTTCACCGACTTTGAGGTAGCAGGCCCACTGACTTTAGTGAGGCCAGGATTTCACGTTGAATTTAATCTGGAAAAATGGCAGTAATATTCTTGCAGGATAGTGCAGGGCAGACTGCTGTATGATTGAAAGGGGCACACAGAAGCGTACCGAGCGTGTCACCAAGACACACAAGCCATATTTTGATGGAATGAGAATCCAGCACAATGCAGTGCTACATATTGCATTGAAGGCTTTTTTGTTTTGGTCAGTATTAGGATCTATTATTACTGGGTTTTATTAAAATTATACATAATTGTAATTAATAATGTGTTATTATATCTGCCTCTATGTGAGAAATAATGAATGTCCTAAATTAAGCAAAAAAATAAACTTGTAGGTGAATGCAGGGTTGTTCACACTGATTTATCGCAGGGAAGTATTTATCATCCTATGGACTGTTTCAAGACAGAAAGGCAGGGTGACATTTTCTAAGTTTCTAACTAACAAAACTAACATTAGAAGTTTGCTCTTCGCTTTTGTTTGAAATGCCAATTAGAAAGGGATCCAAGAGGTTAAAACGTATCGAGTTCTACTTTATTTATTCAAATTTTCAAAAGCAATCATTTAAGTATGTACATTTTCCAGTAGTTCATAGGTAGTGCAGATCTGGGAAAGCTGCAGCATAGGTGCAGCTCACTCAACCATATGCTGCTTTCCTTAAGTAACCCATTATACAAAAAAATAAATATCCTGTGACAGATTGTTTTGACAGCTAAAAAAGATTTAAATTTTTTGAATGCATTTGACTGAAAGGCAAAAATGTTAGATAGATGTTAATTTAACAGATGTCTAGTTTTGCATCATCAGCCTGAAACAGGCAATTTCTAGCAAGTCTCCTTGCTGTATCACAACATGAAATCCTATGAATTCCATACGGATATGACTTTCACAAACTTCAAATGAGCCATTCTCATTCAAAGGGAAGTTAAAACTGTTGTGAGAAGACGGTACCACCTGGTTGTAATTCTGATCAAGCAAGTAAACACATCCAGGGATAATAAAACTGATACACTATCATTTACGTTACAGTCTGGAATAAAAGAACATTATTTGAGACTATATGTTAAAAGCATTAATTTACATGAGAGAAATAAAACCCATACAGATTCTTGCAAATCTAATTATCACATGGCTGAATATGGACCTAGGATTTTTTTTTTAATTTTGCTTTGCATATCTTAAAAGTCTTTGTATGTGGAGTACATTGTCATACTCTATATATATTTCTGCAAAAGTTTGATTGTGGTTTTGTACTAGTTATAGAAGAAACTGAAATAACTGTAGCTTAACTAAAGCTGTTGTTGCTAGCACAGTTACCGACAATCTTAGGAAGCTCTGGAATTCAATCATCATCATAAAAACCACTTTGATGGTTTCATGACTTCAGTGGGTTGTACCGCATAAAAGAAGTTTAACACAGTGAGAAGTTTTCCTAAAAACAGTAAACCACAATTGGCTACATCCATTTTGGATATCTCAAGTGGCAGAAACTGTTCTGTACGTTTTTATACTGATTTTGCATACAGCAGTATTATTCCCATTTTACAGAAGAGGAAACAGAAAATAAAGAGATTAAGTTACATAGAAGATCAGAAAATACTCACTACTGCTTTAGAAAAGATCCTAACATTCAACTGAGAAGCTTGAAAGTCTGTTGCTGAAATACAGTGTGTGTTTGCTAATGGTACCTGATTTCTAAATGATGAGGATCAATAATATTTACCTACTTAATAGGAATATTATGAGACAAATCTAATTCATGAAAGGGTACTTAAAATTACACCCTCTGATTTATATACTTGTATAAATTTTATTTACCTGTTCTAGTTGTGATCTACATATTGAGGCAAGCCAACGTATTTGTGAAATTGAATCCAGATTTAAAATGTGCGTTTTTGAAAACGGAATATATGCTTTCCCAGGAACAACATTCAGCTGCTCCAGACTCTTTATCAAGTTTGTCACCTTTGACTATGAAGACACCTGTTAACTCATGACCTTGACTCAGTTCTAACTCTTTTTTAAAGAAGCATTTAGGTTGGATCTCTTCAGTTTTCTGCTAATAGGGAATATGGCCCATTTTTTGATTAAGAAACAATATGGCAACACGTAATTTCTACAAGCTGAATAATATTGATAACTCAAAGAATTCTGGAAGACAAAATATTTTACTTCTAAGATTATTTTTTACTTTGTTTTAACCTAAAAAGTAGAAAAAATCTAAGTACATTCAGATTATTCAAAACCAACTTTCTCAAGAATCAAAATTGAAAAGTTGAGTTAAATGAATGAATATTCTCTCTCTGGTGAAGCCACACCCTGAAGAGACTTGAAGATTTTGAGATTTATGGAAATGCTTTCAGAGAGTCACTTTTTACAATAGAGAAAGGTTAAAAAGACATGGAGACTATAAGCTAAAAATTAGGAAATACAGTAAATAAAGAACCTAAAAGAACGATTTTGCCCACGTATCTTATATATCTTACGTTGCTACATCAAACACAGAATGTCTTTTTTTTTAGTATATCTTTACAATAGGAAGGAGAAAAGTGAAATAAAACATGGAGATGAGGTTTTACCACAAGCAGTAAATCATCATGGGATATATCAAGAATCTGCTTACGATTCATACTTAACGATCTGGTCATTGTTGATTTATATACACATTTGATTTTTGACCTTGCTAATTAGGCTGTGTGGAAATACCATCAAATGCTTGAAACAGATGTCAAAACACCTGCAAATCCTACCATAAATTGATGTTTACAAGCCTGATTCCATCTGCTTAACTTAACAGAAATCTTACAAATAGTGAAAAACATTACTAATGAAGGTATTCTTTATTATTATTTTTGGTTTGACTAGTATAATGATTCAACAGTACTGATTATTTTCATTTTGCTTATTATTCTGCTACATAAAATCAATACAGAGCAATAAATCTTGGTATATGTAGCACATCTAATGTTGATCACCAAAAATAATAAATTGGGCTTAAATTAAAACAAACCCCCTTGTTCCTGGATTGACACAAACTAAAAGATGGCATAGAGGAATGGATCAATAGAAGGCATTTCTAGAGCTCCTTTGAAGAGAAGATAACAGCAGTGTCTCAGTATCCCTATTACCCATGGGGGGGTTGCTCTTGCATTTTCATTGACATGTCAATTACTTGGAAGGGGAGCAGGAATAAAGCCTAAGGGTGTTGAGTTATAAATTAGGACACTCAAGTTGACAGAGAGATTATCTCAGTCTTTGAGGAAAGAAGAAAGACAGAGTCCTATAGAATACTCGCTATCAACAGATTCTTCTTTCACCTCCGAGTGGTGTTTTAAGACAGACATTCTCCAAAAGTATGACAAAATCCTTGTCCTCACAAACATGCCCTGCTCTGACAAACATGAGGAATTCAAGAGAAATAAAAGACTCCTCCTCAAGTTTAAACAAACACAAAAAAATTATTACTCAACACGACACAAGAAAAGCCTCCTGTGTTGATTTTTTCCGTACATCTATTAAATTTAAACTTAACACACTTATTTAAAAAAAATTCAAAATGCTAAAATACATTATGTATTCTCTCTATTGTGTAGCAATTCCTGACCAGCTACAGCCTTAAAACAGGAAAAAACCTCTAAAGAAGGATTGTTTACCTAAAACCAGCAGTATAGGCTTTAATATTTTAGTAAGATTCGTACTAGAAATAAGAGTTTCTGAACAATACAGTAGCAAGGACAAGGGACCAGAGAAACAAACTGGAGTTTGGAAAAGAAGGCTGTATTCTCAAATTTGCTTCAAGTCATTTGCCTCCCTCTTCCTCACTGTTCTCAGCTGTAACTGGAGATAATGACACTAACCTTTTCTATAGAAACACTTGGCAACCAACTGATTACGGGCTGAATGCAACAGCCGAGTATCCTTATTGTAAACAGTAGCTGAAATTAGAAAAGTCACAATATATGGAAAAATGCCATTCTGCAAAGTCTTCGTGCAGCATTTTGATGATGAAAAAGATGCGCTGATGCGCCCCCTTAAGTTCTAAGGAACATCAGC
This sequence comes from Numenius arquata, assembly GCF_964106895.1. Lineage (NCBI taxonomy): Eukaryota > Metazoa > Chordata > Aves > Charadriiformes > Scolopacidae > Numenius > Numenius arquata. The sequence goes on from NC_133586.1 coordinate 29,917,612, forward strand.
AGACCATATCAGTGTAAATCAGTCCATTTCCAATAATGCTTTTAAGCCATGCATGGAAGCTTCCCTAAAACACACTCATTTTTCCATTTTCACGGATTCAATGCAGAGAAACATCACCTCCTAAACACACTTAACTTTCTAAAGGTCTCTTTCTAAACTTTCATTTTTTTCCAACATTATTTTAAAGTCCTCACATAGTCTTTATAATCTAAGCCCTGTCCGTCACACATTTTCATTCACATTTTAAAAAATTTCAGCTGTACTCAGTGACCCACAATTTAGGAACATGCAGTGGTTTTTAAAAGGGGCTGAGACACAAAGCAACATAAAATAAAAAAACTGAAATGGAGAGTTCACTGGTGTTGAATATGGGGAATAAATACTTCGCTCAGCAGTATAATGGATAAGATTTTTAAAAAGCTGACACTTGATCAAACAGCTGATAGTCACTTCTCCTGCTGTGTGGTAGGTGCTGTTGACCTACTGACGGCTTTATTAATAAACTTGGGATATAGGTTTAAACCCCATGCAGATTTGGCTGCCTGAACAGACAAAAAATGAAGCACGTCCTGCTTTTATGCTATTTATTTACATCTGTTTTCCATTCAGCTCCTTCAACAAAACAGACTACTCAATATCTCTAATATTTAGGGACTAGATTCTGGAGAGTATGACAAGTTGATATTGTGCAAATATTGCATCATTTGCAGGAAACATTCTGCTGGGGACAGTTAAAACTTCAATACAAGCCATTTCCACTGAAATGGAAATCAATTTAGTGGAGATCACAGATGAATTGCTTTTTTCCCTCTATCCATCTAAAAGCTACATTTTGAACCCACATTATCTTTAAAATTAAACTGATAGTAAAAAGTTATTGAAAAATGTTTATGAATATGAATTAAGAAGCACCCAGATTCGATAGACAAACACTTCATTTTCACGAAGTTGAGCAAAAGGGGTTGCATTATCAAATTAAATAGAAACAAAAAATTCTTCAGTCCTCCAGTGCTTTTTAATATTTTGTTGCATATTTAAACAGTATACAAGTATTTTATTATTAATATTATTTTCATTCATTTCCTACAGTATGGGTATTTTCAAAATCAGTCTCCTGCTTGCATTATTTTAGAGCAAACTTAGAAGTGCTGCCAAAATGAGGAATAAAAAGAGGGAATGAAATCTAGCTGGTTTTATTTCCTCCTTCCCGTTTGTAATTTTGATGATGAGAGAAGCACAATGCTATATACTGAGCATATACTATCTATGTTTCTAGGTAAAACGTACTTATCCGCTCTGTGACAAAATTACTAGTAAGGTAGATTTTGTTTACATAGAATTCATGTCTCTCATAAAAGAAAAATGCAAAATAAAAGACACATAACATTAACTATCATTAACAAGAACCTTATCAACATGACATACCTGAGCTATAAAACTTCAAAATGGTAGAATTCCTATAGCATTTTGATTATTCCATCCTTTGCTGTACCGTGTGTTCAACTGATTTAGGGTATGTATATTTATCTATTTTGGAAATGGGAACATTAAAGATAGTTTTTCACCTGGAAAGTAAAAACAAATCAAATTAATATTCTATTCTGTTACGTCTAGTGAATTTACCAGCATCTGCGGAAGTTTCAAAATACCTGTATTTTAGGTTTGCTGGATCTTGCCTCACCCCTTATCAATACAGTAGTTTTTCCACCCCCAATTATTGGAGCTTAATTTTGCTTTTATTTTAATTCACACAGTTCAGAGAAAAATAAAAGTTAAAGTTACTGTACCTTAACAAATGTACCTAAAGTGGCACTATTTTTGCATGCATGAAAGCTCAAAGCCTCAACAACTCCCATGAGCGATTACTCTTCTAACACTAATTAGATATTTGCTAATTAGTGTCTGATGTGTGAAATGAAAAACATTTTGAAGCTGAAATGGATAGGGTCTATAAAGATAGCAGCGCTATCCCAATTCCCTTTTTTCTGTTATCATATTTCATAAATATTAATAAGATCACATGATACCACCCCTTCTATAAAATTATCTTTCTGAAAGAAGTCTATTGTTTGGTATAATAGGACTGTGTCAATATTTTGCATTTACTGTAAAGCACTCAATGGAGGGAAGTGTTTTCTCTCAATGTTAAAGAGATGTCACATTTCATGCATCATTTTTATGCTGCATTAACTGGTCCCTCTTCTTAATAGTTTATCTTTATTGCAGTGAAACGAAGAATGCAAAACAGTATTGAATAACGCTTTCCACTTCTGAATAATCTTGCTAAATTTATCTCATTTCAAATGTATCTGGAATAAAATATAAATGATGAAACAGTGGGTTTTTTTCTTAAACAGATACTGAGAACATCAAATTAGTGTCTCTGCTGGTCATTTCCAGGAAAGGTTTTGGAATGTTAGAATAGTTAAAACATAATAGTGTCTTGAAAAGTAACTTATAAACTTATGCTACAGATGTTTGAACAGCATTTATCTTTGATCATGCACAGAAAATTGTTCCAAACTGCTAAGGAGAGTTACCAGTGTCATTTAATGATACAAAACTATTTATCTATCCAAGTATTAATATTTAGAGCCAAGAATGAGTTTCAAAGAAAAAAAAAAATCATTAAGGTGACACAAGTGAATAACTTCAGACAAGGGAGTTAATTCCGAACAGGAATACTGAAGTGCTGTTTTATTGTAACTGCTCCCCTGTAAATACTGGCCATATCACAAATGATATCTAATCACAGGATTGATACCAAAATTTTAAATGGTAGCTAAGCATGAATTGACCAAGGTGACATTGAAACATAATAACGACTAGATTATCACTTTCCTCAGGCTGACATTTTGTGATAATAATAATACCGATCAAGATGATTAAAACGATAATAAAAGGCAAGTTCTAAGAACCAGAATAAAACAGACACAGGCAAGATAATATATGGCAAGCGAAGCTACAATTTTGCATTACACTTTCTCAATGAAATGTCTTTGTTTCAGCTTGAAGTTAGGCAGTCTTTTCTACCAATACAATATGCTTTTCATTTTTCACATATTCAACAGAAGAATAAGTTCTTATTTATCCTGAGACAGTAAATTTATACTTCACATCAGTTTGATACCTTCATCTAACTTTCTTATTTAAAGCATCACGATATCACTCACACTGATATTCAGGGGAAATTCTGACTTATTTGCTTATAGGTGTAAGTATATTAGTGTCAACTACAATAGCCATGCCCTCTACCTTTAATTACTGTTCCTTCCTTAACAAACCATATGCGTTATCTTCTAGAATATACCGAAGTATTTTGCCATTTACAACCCTAAAGATTGTGTCTGTAACAGACAGTGATGGGGATACACAGGAAATCAATACGGTTCTGATTAAGCCGACGTACAAGGGGGCACCGAGGTGCACAGGAGTCTAGGATGGAAGATGACTACTTTTTCTGTGATTACGCAGGTAAGAAAGAACCAATCAAGACAGATGTACATGACATGATACAGTACACACGTATACTTTTTTTTCCTTTGTGCATTTTGGTACATCAAACTCAAAATTCCCATGGTTCCTAATACATACTCCCTTACGCGTGGCAAACCTTCCTCAGCTTTGCCTTAGGAATCATTCTCATTCCATCCACATCCATGACAGAAATGATGGAAGTCACCAAAGGCAACTTCACTGTGCAGAGCACCAAGTTCCCTCTTTGCTGATAAATGCCCGCAGTTACTTTACTTCTAGATCCCAGACTTGTCTGGCTGGGGAAGACGGGGTTTGCACTCCCAGCTGCCAATTCACATGAGCTAAAATTCTCGCAAATAATTACACTTAACATTTGTGAGCTCTGCACATACTAATCTAGTTGTACTCTGCTGATATTGTGAAGGAGGAAAAAAGCCACTACTTGATTGTTTCTTTGATCTGCAAAATAAATAACCGGTCAGAGCCAAACCTCTCACAACGACAGTATTTATGGTGCATCTATAAGGAAAAAAAAAAAAAAGGCAAGAAAATTTAGGTACCTAGACAAATGTTCAGATTGTTAGGAAAAAAAGAGTCTAAGAGTCACTCGGCTTTAACAAGTTGCTGCGTTCAGGGCAGTACAAACTGCTACCAGCCACCCCTATAATCCAGTTTTTAACTGCTACGGATGCAATGGGGGTATCTTTCCAACAAAATACAGAAACTGATTCTGGTTCAAACATATCACTTCCAAAACTGAAAGGAATCACTAGGCATTTTGAAGCTTTATAAAAAGATATAAGATGTCTGTGCTAGCATATTTTTGTTGAAAGTTTTGGCAATAGATTTAGAGTTCAGTTAGGTCATGCAGCTGCCTTGGAGAGAAGTGAAGCCAAAAAAGCATGCAATCTGAGGTAAGCACAAGTTACTATCTCTTACAGAAATCATTATGGTCCTAAAAAGATTGATCATATGCTCACTGCTAAAATTTACCTACGGTATCGTCAATACAGTAGTAACAACTGCTGTCCTGAAGCAATCCGTACCAAATATTTTTACCAGGGATGATCAAGGGACAAATCAGATTTTCCTTCAAGCTACTTTTCTTATGCAAAAATAGGAGAAGTCTTGGAGGGGCAGGAATGTATCTATTTTCAGAGAACATGTAGTTCAAGCAATAAGCTCTGTTTTTTTTAATAGGTAACTTCAAAGAAACCCTACATCATTGATGTGTGGAATACTAATAATTTGCACCTTTGTGTTCTTCTGTTTTTCATCAGTCTTACAAGCCGTGAAAGATATTTCATTTATATATTTAAAATATTTAATATTCAGTATCTAATTCTTTTAATTTCAACTGCTTTCTTGACACTCTTACAGTGCAAATGTATGGGATTGCGGTGCAGGACTAACCAACCTCACTGTATGGCTTAAAAAAGAAATCCACTAATTAAAATGAATCTTTGATAAGACTTGTTTTGTGAGCCATCATCTATAAGCTTAGGAAAAGGCTCCTCTAGTAACTCACAGCAGCTCACTGCTCTCTGTGTTATTCCTGCCATATCCTAGCAAAATACTGAATTAACTGACACTCTAGAAAGGTCTATTTCTTACGCTTCACTTATCTAGCAGGGAAGGCTTTCCTAAACATAGAGAAAATCACAACAGAAAAAATAATCCAGTCTTTACTTAAAATAAATCAGTTTTTTAAAAGTGTTTCTGTTATGACCAAACATCTATTCATTTCAATGTCTGGAGAAAGAGTAATAGTTTAAGTTTTAGGATAATGAAACTCACTGTCTATGAAAATGAAATTACATTATATTGTGTAATAAATGATTGTTTCTGCATTTTCTCTCTCTTCCACTAACTCGAATATGACTTTCATTGGCAAAGTTTAATTATTGAACTTTTTATCTAACTAAAAAATGTAGAGGAAGAATTTTTCAGAAAACTGATTTTATACAGCTGTCAAAAAATAACAGGAACACGTTCTTAGTAGGTATTAAAAGTATTTAACAGCCTTGGACTCAGGTAGCTGCAGATCTTCCTACACCTTGGTGGAATGCTCTGGGCAATCCTGCTTCGGCAGGGGAGTTGGACTAGATGATCTTTATGGTCCCTTCCAACTCTAAAAAATTCAGTGAAATTCAGTGAATGCCTGAAAGCCCAAGTGAATTTTCATGCTCTCCTAATGGTTCCTGGCACATGGAACCCGCTATTTTTTATCAAATGGATTTTGGTCTTTCACACAATTCCATTGTTCTTTGGAACTGTTCAAGTTGCTACATTCTTATTTTTTTTCCAAGTATTTCCAAGCGCATGAGCTTTTATTCAAAGGATGAAAGTCTTCAATGACTAAAACTTAATTAGCTGAACGTTCAGCTTTAATACCCCTCCTAACGGATCAAACAGAGAAAGTGTTAAAAAAACCCAACCAACCAAAAACCAAGAAAAAAATTCCCTCCCCCTTCTCCCCCCCCAAAAAACCCCTGCCAAACCTAAACCCCAAAAGACTCCACAAATGACAGGTAAGAGCTGGCTGATAAGCTGTACAGTAGCATCACCACCAAACCCCACAGAGCCAATATCCACATGCCCTCTTCCACCAGGCCTCAGAAAGTTTGTTGCAAAAAAGTTCTGTGCTCAGGAAATTAAACAAACTTCTGTGTCCCCATTATGGCAACAACTGTTCCTAAGACTGATCTCATGTAGTTTAGCTCCACGGGCCTGCGAGACTGTTCTATCCTATCATACTTATGTGGATGTTTAATGAAGGGTCAGTGGTAGGAACTGTTCTGGAGAAAAAGAGAAACTGAATAAAAAACACATACGTTCATGTCGTATTTATATACATGAGTGTACAGAGCATAAAAACGATAAAATATTTTAATATAATTCATTAGATAATAGGTATTGCTGTAAGGAGTTCAGAAGTTTTATTAAACAGACTCTTTAAGTACATATGATTCATGGTTTTCATATTTATTTTCCCTTTTTTTTTTGTTTGGTTATCCTTTTATATAGAGTAATACTTGTTAGGTACTATTAATCCACCATGGAACACTGAACTCCTGAGGAGGAGGGGAGTAGCAGTATGAAAAAGCCCAGTATAACCCATTGCAGAGATGTGTTGTCAGAATGCAGAGGCAACAGCACAGTTCAGTACTTGCTGGGTAACGGAAAACAGGAGAGCAAAGGGGACGGGGAGTTCAGTTGCATTCCTCTGCTTACACACTTACCCAGCCCAAGAAAATGGGAGACTGGAATAAACTGTAAGGGAGTTGTTGAACAACTAGCGTTAACGTACTGCCACCCTACAGAACGCGCTGCCACGTTATCACTGAGATAAAACACCTGAGCACTGAAATCCACTTGATACGGAAACATCAAGCAGAAACAATCACAATCAAATATTACAAAGAAAAGAAATGGTAAACTCTATAAATCCTCAAGCTACCAACAATAACTCTAACGCATAGATTTTTCCACTTAATTTACATATTTACAGTTTTCATATAGGTGTCTTTTGTAATTTGTTAAATATTCCTATGACATAATTGCTATCATGACTAGTAGAAAGAGAAGCTTCATTGTTTGCACCGAGCTCCAAACCTAACAGTAAAATTCCTGCAGTAATAAATTGCAAGACAAAGATTGGCCCCTAAACCAGGTGTGTAGGCACGGCTATAGATACTAGTTATAAATGGCACAAAGGAGCTACGGCAGCAGTAGGATTATAAAATACAACCATATTGACATAATGTTTCTCGTGACATGAGTGATTTTCCTTTTGTAACTTCAATGTGACAGATGTTGAAAGAGCCACTCAGATGATCAATAGCAATTTGTCATGGCATTTTTGCTGTTTCAAACTTATTCTTCCTTTACTGTTTTTATATTCACTACACCCAAAGGGTTAACCTCAGCCTCCATTCACAAAATTATTTAAGAAAACATACACATTCGCTTTCCATCTCTGCAAAGATCTGTGAAAAATATTCTTATCACATTGCTATTATTCATGCTATCGTCAATGCTATCAGCAGTATAAATAAATGCACGTAGGGAAGACCGAAGCAATGGACAATCCTATCAAAATCAGACAGCAGAGCTCTTGCTGACTTGTTTAATAGCGCAGCGGCGGATGCCAGTAGAAGCGGGGCTGCCAGTGCCTGTGAAGGCACCAGGCTTCACGGCAACCCCCAGCACGGGGCTCTGCCCGCCAGGCTTTGGCCAGGCTTGTCCTGGCCTCGCTGGAGCTTTGCTCTCAGCTCTAACAGCGGTTTTTTTAAATAACCACCTGGCTATTGTCTGATTTGTTTAACTTTTCCTTCGCTTTATAAACTAGTGTGAAGTACCCAGAATGTTAAAAGAAATAGTAATGACCAGTGGTTATTCTGGGCAGCGTTTGGTATTTCCGATCCTGGCGGAACGGCACAGCGCACTGCGGCACAGGCATGACTGCTAGAGAGGGGCACAGGGGGACATGGGAGACCACAGCACCAGCAACACTCCAGGGGCCAGTTACAGAAAAACAGACCTGGGGGGCAGGCAAAACTGTTTTTAAGGGTAACAACGGAAACAATGAACGACTCTCTGCCCCATATGAGACCCTGCATACATGGTAAACTCAGAAGATACGCTGATCTGCAGCTCAGTGAAGAAGGAGCAAGGGGCACAAGCATGTCAGAAACTAACAGGAGCCCCAGGCATTCCCTAGAGCGAGCAGGATGACAAAACACTGACAGCTCTTGCTCTTCCCAGCAAAAGAAAGAGCAAGAGGAGCTCCCCACCAGCAGTGGGGAGTGCCCACCCCTCTGCAACATGAACAACTCACTACCACCTTCCTCCCAGACTGAACTCCACAGCCATGGGACCCGGGGCAGCGTAGCATCATGCGAGAAAGGAAGGGGTAGATGCTAAGTAGTATGTGCCATGATTTTAATTGTATTATTTAATGGGGATTTTCTTAAGATTTTTCCTGTAATAGCTTTCTCCCCTCTCATTTTCCTTCTTCTGTAACAGCTACATCTGGCCTAACAGTAATTTCAGATTAGCCTGCTATGATTTCAATTACATTAACAATAAATTCTTGTCTTTACATACAGTTGTGCTGCTTCTTTGTCCTTAAAGATTGGGCAAAAAAAATAAGGAGCTGACCGGCAGTTAAGGCTAGGTCCCCAGTTCTCCAGTGGAACTGGGAGCTTTAACAAACACAGAAGATCCAAGTCATCTTATGCTTCTATAAAAGGAGACAAAAGCAGAATGTATTCTTTTAATTATTCATGTTCAAAATCCATATAGATTTTGTTTTGAAAGGCTAACAGTGTGATTAAAGAACAGAAGGAAAACATATGTCTAAAGAAGCACTGTTAAAAAAATACTTTAGAAAAATGTTTCATTGCATAAAAAAAAATCTCTAACTTCAGTATCTATTTAGCTAGATATTTGCGCACAACCAACAGGAAAAAATGACTGAGTCACTCCAAATGAGTGCGAATTGGCAGGTCTGCGGAGCTCAGCACTATCTCTGTTGCCAAGTGTCATGCTTCATACAGAAGACTCACGCATCAGGTGTCCATGTCACACTTTTATTTCACTCTGCATAAATCTCACACAGAGATATCTTGACAAGGTTTGTTTTATGCCAACAGAAGTACTCCATAAGCATTGCTCTGATGGGAGCTGGGAAGACCAAGAGCTGGCAGCGAGATCGGCTTAGGTGCAGTTTGGAGTCCTACATCAGATACAGAAGTTACCAGCAAACCATCGTGCCAGTGGTTGCTGGAGCCTCAGCGCTTCCCAGTAACATGTGTGTGATGTCCTGAGCGCCTCAACAACCCCGGCGGTCACGGCTATGCTCTGCTGCACGAGCAAATCCAATACAAGCTGACCTTGGTAATACTTCTGCTTTTAGGCTCCGGAGAAAACTTCTTTGTTTTTGTTAAATGAATGATATAATGAAACCTGTCATGTGGCAAACCACGTTCCAACAGATTTTAGTATGTCATGTAACCAGCATTTTATGTTTTACTCTATTTAGTGCCTTAAGTTTACTCTTTTCCACAACACTCACATATTTTGTTTAATTCTGTCTATATTTTATTCTATTTTGTCACATCTGATTAACCTCTATTTGAAACCCTTACCTTGCATTAGCACACTGCCTCTACTCATATCTGTTTTGAGCTACATGGATAAATCATGTGCTTGGAGCACTGCCTCAGTAATCAAATTGTCTGCTGAGAGTGCAGTTCCATGCTGTAATTTTTGCTGGTGGTGAACCCAGTGTAAACAGATCCTGCCCTCCTCCTCTCACACCCACTCATCCCTGCCCGTCCTGCCAGCTCTCCCCCACTCAGCACACTCAGCTATTTATGCTGATGAAACTGGCAGGAGAAGGGGAGACAACTGAAAACGTATTAGCTGAGGAGCTGACTTTACACAGAGTAACCGCTCTATCCTCAAAAAGAAGCCCAAAAAACCCAAACAAACAGAAAAAAAACCACAACAAAACAAAAAACAACAAAAACCCCCAAACTGAGTGTCATTTATAAACTGATCTGGAAATTTCACCCGTGCAATTTCACCTGCACAACTACAGGAACTGTCACAGAGGGCAGGAGGGAGAAGCTGAGCAGAAGCTGGGCAGGTGGCTCTGAAATCAGCCTCACTAGAAGAGATGGTTAGTGTAGACCTCTGCCTGGAGGGCAAGAAGGTGCTGGGGTGTAACACGCATCTTAGAAGTGAAAGGTCAGGATCCTGTACATTTCCCAAAGACAATTATGCTAAAGATTCTTCCTCTATAAAGAGGCAATTCCAACTGTGAGCTGTTTCCTTTGTATACTTTGTTCAGTACATATCACGACATCCATACATTATTTTACATGATGTTTGAAGAAATATTGCAGATTATGGAATCTTTGAAATATTCCATGGAGATTTTGCATCCGAATCACATTTTTTCTCTATGTATTATCCATGAATATAATCCATTTATTTTAAAAATAATTTTAGATATATATGCCATTCAGGGAAGAGATCTATTCTAAGAATTACTGGAAGCTAACGACTCCACAGCCATCTAAGAGAATGGTTCTTCCCTGCAGTATCTCCTGAGCAATTCAGACCACAGAGCTGAGCTGACACCTGCTTTACAAGACTCAGGAACCCTCTGCGTTAGCACCTCCAGGTTTTTTACTTTAATGTGATTCTGGTTCTCCCTCTGCATTTGCTGCCACCCTTGATCTTCCCAGGGCTCTGATGCCACACACAATTTGGCTACTGGCTTGCCAAGAACAAGTCCTGTAATAAAATGTGCCCTGCAATCATTTCACTCAGAGAAGGAGGTTTCATCTTGACAGTAGCAGTTTTCAAAAAGATCAACACTTAAGCAGGAAAAGAAAAATCGCTATTCCTTTATGTTATTTTTATGAAAAATCCCTTGAAGGGTATATGGGGTAAGCAACCCATATACTTTTTAAGCATAGGATTCCTTGGAAATTTTGTTTTCCAACAGACACAATGTTAAATCTGCCTATGTTATGTATCTCCTCCACTTGCACATTTATTTCCTTATCTCATCTTTTCAACTTACTCCTTGAAAACACTTTTAAACATCCCTGATTCTTGGACCAACTCAGACAGCAAACTCATTTCCCTGTTAGCAATGACATGCAATAACCCATGCCTGAAACTGTACTAACCTGAAACAAGGTGAGCTAGAGACGAATGCAAGCTTCTCCATTAAATATAATAATTCCTTCTTCCTTTTCTTGACTTTAGTTTCAGCATGCATTCTATTTTATATGGCAGTGGAAAGCTGGAAAAAGAATCACTGGTACATGACTATAGTTTTGTTTACCATGTGTGGCAAAACGTTCTTAGATAACACCTCTATTTGTCTGTGACACAGCAGGGAGTAAATGAAAACGTTTATTCTGACCCCTCAGCAGAAAGAACTCCCTTAATCCACTCACTGATGAGATAACACTGTAGGATTACAATAATCAACTTGCAGTATGTCCTCTATTAGGGCACTAAAGATACGACATTCCATATCCACTGGGAAATGATTCTTCCTTACATAACAGTGACAGGCTTTCGCCCTTTGAGATCACATTTTTCACCCCATGCTGAGCCCTCAACTGCTTCTGTATCAAATGGCTAATATTAAGCCAAATACTACAATTCTAAAAGCCTGCAACTAAAAGAAAAATTGTTTGCAATGCCCACTATTGATTTAAGTAATGGAATGATAAAGAGACAGATGTTAACAATATACTTAAGCTTCTAAGCATCCTCATAGGGGTAGAGTTACAATGAACTGCTTGTGAAGGGCTCTTATTTAAATGTAGATACAAATCTCAATCACTTCCTGCCCTAACAAATTTAAAAATTGCTAATACTGCAGGTAAAGTGACTGCTATGTGGATTCCACCACAGTTCAAGTCCTGACCGTTGCCTAATGTCGTGTAGGAATTCTCCATTTGCTAAAGAATTACTGAGTTTTTCAAAATTCAAATAATAAAACATGGGGAGGAGGGGAGGGAAGTCGAGAGAATTCAGATAATTCATTCAAACCTGGATTTTTTCCATACACTTTTCTAAAGGAAATTTTAAGTGTCAAAAAATACATATCTTGTGCTCATTATTAAATGCTAAATACCACAGTGTTTTGAGCTGCCTTGTGGCCATTGTAAAGAAAACAGGTGTTCTGATAGATTATAAAGTGTGAGTCAGAGGATGTGCAGAACAGAATTTTAATGAGCCTGCGAGCACAGAAGTCTGACTAGCCTTTTGAACATGATGCTAAAACACTGAAAGTAGTCTTAAAAGAGACAAGTAGCAGGAACACAACTAAAAAATCCTCATTAATGTACACCAAGTGAATGTGATATAGAAAGTCATTAAGTCGGGTTTTGTAAGGCGCCGGTGGAGCTGATTACCGCAAGGTCTGCGGTGGAGGAGTCGAATGCTTTGGACAAGCCCCTCAGAGGTGGGGTTGGCTGGTTCAAAGGGGGATTCATCATTTTCACCTTTGGTCTGTCTGACTCCTGCTGCTAAAACATGCAAATTTCTTAATGATTTGCTTGGCTATGTGAAGGTCCTATCTGACACTATAGCAACAATAGCAGAAAAATCTTCCCGGAGCACCTAATCCAGCCTCCAGCCTCCATTCTCTCCTGTACCAGCAGCAGATGGCACAGAGCCTCTGTGTGGGCTTGCTGACGCCAGCTCTGAGACCTTCCCAAAACACGAGCTAAAAGCATCCTTATCACATCAGATAACCATTCAAATCACTCCTATCATTGCGTTCACACAGAGCCTCTCCAACAGTTTTAAAAGATTATAAACAAAGACATTCTGTGATTGACATTTAGGAATAAAGTAATTTTGAAAGAAATTAAATAATTCTTGCAAGGCTGGTATCTCAGGAAAGTTTTTTCTGACTGATAACAAAATTGCTGGCTGAAACCCAAGCACGGGCATTACTGAGAGGTGTACATCTGGGTGGGTGCAAATGAAAAGGACTGAAAGTGGTCTTCCAAAGGGACACCACACCAACTGCCCTTGAGATAGTTTTACTTACGTGATTAAACCAAAGGAAAGGATGGAAGAAAAAAAAATAAATCACATCTCTGTGCAGAGTTGAAATGAGCACTTGCACATATACTCAGTTCTGTGAAAGCATTTGCTTTGATATTAGTGAGCTCGAAGTTAAGCACGAATGTAAATACAGGAGCGGATCTTTTAGTAAGAGGACTGCATCATATCTAAATCCATGTGCAAAACATAGAGGAAAAACTATTTTGAGCAAAAATATGACATTTACTTGACACACATTAACTATTTTCATATTTTTCATATAATTTCATTAGACTGATAATTAACCACACACTTTTTTAAGGTTATTCTCTTCCTACAAATTTCTGTCAAGCACATACTATCAGTATCAGTACTGTGTTTCTGCAGCTATGTAGTCCATGCTTTGTGAAGCACACAAGTTGTTAAGTGTATGCATTTTTTGCCTCCCACACACTCCTGGACATATGCTGTTTACTTTTTAAACTCCACAAAGTGAGCATAGAAAATTACTTCTACGCAGAGAGAATTTCTCTAGCTTAGTCTGAGAAGCAACATCCACTTGGGTTTCTGATGTTGGGAGCTAATGAGAAATGACACGGCATTAACAGCAGAGGGAGGGAGCTATTCATTACTGCAAGACCTACATTTAAAAAACAATCAGATATAGTAGTCAGAACAAGAAAAAGAGCAACAAAGTTCATTACAACACCAACAGACAATCTCTTTTGATGACACTGGAATGAGGATCCACACTCTGAAATACAGATGTACAGCAGTCAGATCAACTGGGCTGTACTGGTTTTCAATAGAGAGGGTCAAGGTTTTGACTATTTTCCTGGAGCAGAGAAGGTAAAAAGGCCAAGCAATGGAGATACCTCAGAAAAGGTACAGCACATCCAGGGGAGAACTTTCAGGAAGCCTGAGGATACCCTTGATAAAAGAAGGCTGCCAGTCTACTGCCAGCCTTACTGCCTTGGCTGGTGTCACCTTCAAGAGACATGGGCAGTGTAAACATCGAGAACATGCCAAGACAAGGTCTGAAACCCAAAACATAAAAAGTTGCTTGGAAAATGTGGTCACATGCTATTTGAGGGGGGAGAAATCATGCTCTTCTAGTGTCCTCGTGGACATGTGGATGTATAAAAGAGTGTGTGGTGTATACTTGTATGTATGTCAGAATATGTATCCACAAGATACATAAGTGACAGCTTCAACTCTCACTTCCACACAAAATATCCTCTAGCAGGGGTAAATTTGGAGGGCATCTCTCAGCAGCAGAACCTGTAAATATAGGGCAGATGCATATGGAACACTCCTAGGAGTAGTTTAATCAGTTCATTAAGCCTTTAACCTTCACACTGTATACTTGGTGTTATTTTCTGTCAGTTGTTTTAGTTCTGTTGTTCTTCTAGATAGATGTACATATTTTTAGAACACCGTCACATAAAATTTCTCCATATTTGGATAATCTTATAAAAACTTTGAGGACATTTCCTGTTCACTTTCATTCTTCTCCCTGCTATTATATCTTTGAAAAAAATAGATGGAAATGAACTTGATAAAGCCTAATTAAGAAAATCCTGAAGTTGAAAAGAGCGAATTAAAAGACAGAAAATTAATTGAAAGAGAAAGTATGTTGAAATTATCGTTTGTATCCTAGTAAGCAGAGGTAAGACTTACAACTAAAATGTATGCACCAACACCTTAGTAAGTACAAATACAATGAAACTACACTGACTTATACTGAAGTGCCAGCCCACACATAAAATGCCTCTATTATTATAGCTTAAAGCATACATGTAGGTGGTGGGAAAGGTGACTGTGAGTTTCATTTTCCTTGGCCATATACTCTGATCTTTCTTTAAAATAAAAAAAACCACAACAACAAGAAACTGGAAAAACAAGAGTACATTGGGATAAATACCTCAAAATTATTCCACGCATCCACCTCTCCCAATCACATTCAAAACAATTCATGATACAGAAAACCTGTGACCTGAACACACTTTCTGCACTAAAAATAAAATTTATATGACTGATTTGCAATGCTCATGAACAATACAACACATACAGCGGGTAAATCTATATCACAAGTATTCAGTCTATAAACTGTCAAGCACCTTTAGCTAATTCTTCAGCACTCCTCATTTCCCCCTTCAGCCAACTGAAGTGGTGCCAAGGATATTCGTTCAGCCATGAACGCAAGATCATCCCTCAGCATTTTACAGACTTTTTCTCTTAAGAAACTTTTTAATGTATAGTTATGGATTTCTGCACCAAGTGGATACTTGATAGCACTTTACAGTCTAGTGCAAAACATATGTTCTAGAAAGATATTAAAGAATAGCTTGACTGGGTATTTTGGTCATCTCAACAACAATTCCTACCTGGATATTCCTGTGGATACTGGACATTTTCAAGGCATCTGTTTACATCTAGCCGGTCAGAGAACATAAACATTAGAATTGTTTCTTATTTTGATGAAAACAGAAGCAGCTTCACAGATATCTTTGTATCACAGACTTTATTTTCACTAGGATTTATTTCAGTTTATAAAATGAATTGAGATTTTACAAGTTTCTTTAGAAGAATAAATGTCTCTGATTCCAAACCTGTTTCCCCTAACTCCCTGTCCTCTCAAACTCTCTATCAGTATTATCCCATTCTAGCATGTGGCCATTGCCATTAAGAACAGATTTCATTGCTTCTCTATCAACAGATGGCTTCCATGCACACTTTTTTTTCAGTCTCACACTCAAATCCAAACCTGCTCTAACAGCATCTTCTTCCATGTTTCCAAGGTGAATCAAAGGAAAGGAAGCCCTAACAACCAGCTTCATGGAAAAAAAGCACTTGATTGCATCCTCATTGATTTCAGCAACAGAAGTTACCAGTAGTAAAGCCCAGGCTCAGAGCAAGTAAGCATTGTAAAGTTTTGCCATTAGCATGCTAGAGATACCATTTAAGTTACATTTTAAAATAACTCTATTGTAAATACTACATATTAATTACTTGCCTACAGAGAGTAGGTAGGAGTTGGACAGTGTTGCTAAAGTAATGTCAGTAAATGAAAACTAAGTGCTTAAATTTTCTGTTGGAGAACAATATCCCTTCTAATTATTGCACGTAAGTTATCGCTTTTGTGTGGTAAACACCTAATAGTAACTGAAAGTTAACCCTTTAGGTTTAAGAACAAAACATTTGAAATATTTAAATGACAATATTAGTGCAATGGCCCTTTAAGACTAAGATGCATGAGGTTTAACAGTTTACACTCTGCCAGTTCCCTAATTCAGTTCAGAATGCTCAGATCTTCAAGGAACTAATCTTGTTATACCATTTACATTTCATTCCAGAATTTCTGTCATAGCATGTAAAAGAATAGTCAAAGCAAAAGGACCATACACATTTGATTTTTAAATATTTTTTTTTAAGTGGATTCCTTGGCAATAACCAATGCATGAGCATATCGATAAAGCAATTGCTTCAAAGATTTATTCCAGGTAACCAACTGCAGAGAAATGTTTAATTGTCCCAAAGGAAGCTTTATCTTTTATTCCTTTCCTCACTATGATAAAGCTGAATACTGCACAAATACACACCTTATTTCCAATATCAAATTTATCAATTGCTGGTCTTGTAAAAAACAGTATATCCCAAGCCAGAGAGATCAATTTACAATTGACATCAGAACTGTATTGTCTTTCCTTCACCCGTACAAAATAACTTCCTTCCAGCCCAGTCCCAGCGCTGCAGGGGGGAGCTGTACGGCTCGGCTGGGCAAGGGGAACCCCACAGACCTCCCCCTGGACAGCAGAGAGGCACAGCACAGCATCACCTGGCCGCACGAGGCATTTTGTCTGGATTTCAATGCCTTAGAAAAGAGGCAGAAGCCACAGAGTCATTGACATTGTTGCAATCATAGTCTGTAGTACAGACTACTAACGATACATAGTTCCCTATTCTAGTCACTAATGCACTAAATGGTCCAACAAACTTTGTCCTAAAATGAAGGAAAACATACATTAAGATGTAAAAACCACCTTTTTTTTTTCCCCCAGGCATTTCATTTACAAGTACAAATAACATTCAGAGGATTTCCACATTTGAAGTACAGCCAAAAATGGTACAGTAGGAAACAGCTGTAACACAGCCTGGTAGTTGTATTCATTTTTGTTTTCTGAGCATCATTCCAGTGGCACAAATGGTATTTCCCACATGCCCTCAGTCTACAAAAATGATGATGGAAGCTTCATAAATTACTGATGCATTGCTTAGACATACTTTATGAAATTAATAAATTCTTCATGAAGCAATGGAATGACACGAAAGCTACCAATAGAGATTGCATGTAGGTCTTCCTTGGGTAGCTGTTAAAAAGAAAAGCCCCTTTAGATTTGAGATTAAGATGGACCAGCTTCATGATTAGATAGAGCACTCACACAGCAAAGAAATTAGGAACAACTTCATTATTTTCCAACAGAACGTAAATGTTTTCAGGCAAAGGGCCTCATTTGTTTGTCAGTCTTTTCATTGCTACTTGCTTATATTAGCATCAGTCAGAAAATCCTAAAAATCAAATAAAAACATGGTGCTTTGCTTCCAAAAGTATCATCATACACATATTACCATCACTTATGCTGCTTATATCCATTATATGCTCTAGTATTTTTCTTTGCTGCAATTATTGTTATCATTCCTGCAATGCTATAAATAGGCCCTGCACTTAAAATTTTAGTGTTTTTTTTCTCAGGTTTCTTGGATGTACAGTTGCAATCTTGAGCTGTTTATGGTTACGAAATACCATGAATTCCTCTGTCATTTCTAAGAACCATTTCTTTTAACTGTATATGCAGCTCTACCTTAAAATGAGCAGATCCACATAGGAGAATTTAATTCCTTACAATAAGCAATGGGTAGCAGAGACCGATCAGAATATGAAGGAGATTGTATTTGTAAACCTGCCCAAAAGCTTGGGATAAATGCATATTTTAAAAGACTACTGAAATGGAAGTAATTTAGATGATGGCATTGAACTTCCATTGAGGAAGCAGAGATGCTTAGGAGGAAAAAAAAAGCTTGAAAGTTTGAAGACTGGAAAAAAGCACTGAAACCAACACTTCTTATAAACCACCACGTACTTTTTGTTTATAAAGGTATTTGGAGTTCATTACTTCTGACCTACTTATTTCACAAGTAAATTAATACATCATTCAAGCCACTACAAATAAAAATCATGTGTAGAACATATGCTTGGCACATCAAAGTTATTCAGGAGAGTGACAAATAACATTTTTTAATTATTGTTGTCGGCCTGAAACTAGAGAAGCCTTGTGCAACTTTCTTTGATCAATATTCTGAGTTGACACAAAGATCAAGGTTAAAATGTGGCCATCCCATCTTAATGAGGACCTTGCTTGCAGAAGAACCCCGCATGAACTGATCCCTGAGTGCAGCCACGTATTATCAATGTTTCTCTATAACTAGACGGAAATCTGGAGTTTAAATACCTTTACAAACATAACAAGGATTGGTACTAATCTCCTGCAGAAGGAGACTAGAAACAGATTTAATGAAGGAATCTGCTGATTTTTTTAAGTGATTCTCCACCAACCTTAATGACAAACACCAATGAGCAAAAAGTTTGGTGTCAGAGAAGAGATAGGTCTGAGAAAGAGAGAAAGGAGGGAAGGAGCTCACTCCGCCTGTGCAAGTCACCCCATAATACTAATGGTACAAGGCTTCGCCAACATCTTACCTCTTTTCAAAGAAATGACTTACGTGTGAAATCCCATATTGCATCCACAAAGCCAGCATGTTGTCCATACATAGCCGGCAACACCTATCCACAGTACCATCACGCACTATCAAGGACCTCACAATAGTTCTCAAACTACACACTGCAAAAAACTGACATCACAATCCTTAGAGTGAAACTACCCTCCCCATGGAGGAGTCTGGGCAACAGTGACAGACAGAGGACTTCCTCAGCCAACTGAAATTAGTGAAAGACCTTCCAGCTGAACAAGAAACCGTACTTCCATGGATTTTAGAATTAATGGTCTATATTATTGCTTTGTTTTGCAGAAGGAGCTCTGTAGGTTTTCTAATAGTCACGTACCCTGAGTACTTGCAAACTTGTACATACTTACAGATACCTAATATGCCCCTAGAGCCACACAAGGGAACCTCTTCAGTAACGGTTTATGGAATACATTGATGGCAAAGCCAGCATCACTCTGTAGCACTTACATTAAAAAAAAACAAAACCAAACAAACCAGAACAAAAAACACATGAAAAAAATCTAAAAATGGCCTGGCCAGTCCTACTGGTATAAGACACCAGGGTACGTATCAGTGTCCCGCTCCTATGCCACAGAGAGACCTGATGCCGACCAACGATGAAGTTTGGAGACATCCCAAATGACTCATTATTTGTGTCAATTTGAGAAGGTCATATCCAGACTTGTAAGAAAACACATAGTACAATTCCACACAGACAGAACAAATGAGACAGTCTACATGCTTGCTTGAAGGCTCCAGTACATCACATCCTACGCAACACAATTCTTTTTTCCTGCTGCAAATATTCGATCCAATAGGATGTTTTGGTGTAGAGACAAAAAAGCACAGCCAACAAGATCATCTTGAACTGTATGACAGGGGTTTTTTTCCCCCTTCCAAAAGCCTCAGATTGTGAACATCTATCAAGCCATCCTTTCTAATTTAATTGGGTTGTAGTTTACACTCACAACCAAACAATAAAGTTAGAGTAATGAGATTCAATCACAGGACTCTAGCAAAGACTTTAATTTATATAGATAATTTAAATCACCATCTTACTGTCCTTTCCTTGTTCTTGGTACTGTTCTAGAAATTGTAGACAGTGGAACATTATCACCAGTGATCTTCCCACAGTATTAGAAACTTATTTAGAGATGAGTAGAATTTTCCTACTTGAAAGCAGTATCAGGCTTCGCTACACCAAAATGAAATGAGCAGAGCACAATCCTGACTTCTTTATTGCATTTTTTTAAAGATCTAATAATACCTTTTGAAAGGGCTTCTTGCAACTTGCTATGTTTTAATAGCATTTTGTTAGTATTAATTATTAAGTAGTGGCTTTAAATATAATAAAAACCACATACATCTTCTGACAATGATTAATCAGGTGCAGGCCCAAACTTAAAGAAATTCAACTTGGCATTCATTATTTTACTTAATTTAAAATCAAGAGCATGTATAACTTTCAAAATGCTAATTGGAAATGTGAAAATAAAATCTTAAAATGGTTTTGAAGAGTAACATTTTGCACGATTTCTGAATTAACCTAAGCCAATCACTTCTTCCTCCTAAGAATTAAGCAAGAATTCAATTACACAAAACCGTTAAACTGGCAGTTTTAAGAGCAACTCTTCTTTTTGCATTTGAATATAAACACTTATCTTAATACCAAGCTAGGCACTGTTAAAATCCCTTGTATTCAAGAGAATCCTTGACTCTTGTTATACGAAGCAATTTTGATATTAGGAAATCAGTTGCTTGATTATTTTTTTTTAATTTATTTTCCAAACTAAATTAGTATTTGCCCAAACACTTCAGATTAGATAATAGCTTTATTATGAAATTGCAGCTAGTTGGTTTAGACTTCTTAGAATCCCCAGTTCACGTATAACTTCTAAGTATGGAAACCTGATGTTATCTGAGCAACTAGTACCAGAAGAACCTGGAGACAGGATCCACACTTATTTCCATGGGATCAGTAAGGACTTCCCAAAATAAAACACTTTCAAAAATTGCCTTCAAGTAAGGACTAGGAAACACTGACTGCCCATATTATTCCTGGATCCCAAAGGGAATTCTTTTCCCCCACTCTTACAAAGCTTTGCACGCACTTCACATTGCCATGTATATGAAAGCTGCGCTGGAGAAATGGTAACTTGAATCTGTTGGCAGCGTGAGAGAATGACAGGAATTACAGGCACTATTCTGCTTTACATGTCAATAAAAATACCAAACAATTAGTATATTATCAGTTGCTTCAATTGCTATTCATGTTCATCAAATAACATTACAATCCGCTCACTGTACAAAGGAGAGACGTATTTAAAAGAGGCAAATGACCATCTGTTGCCCCTTCTTTGTTAAGTGATACTCACTTCAGAAAAAGACCCAACATTTGCATGAGCAGAAAACGCAATTAAAAAGCAGCATAACAGGCAACCACTAGTACCTCCCTGTACCAGGACACTTAAACATCCATCACAGTGCTTCCGGAGTCATGTTGCTACTGATGGAAGAAGCACAGCACATGAGAGGAGGAAAAGAAATACATAGCACTGGTCTCCATTCTCCTCTCTGCCCTCCCTTTCTGAGAAAGGGCAGACGTTTATTTAAGAGAGAAATAGCCATGAAAAGTCAAAGGAGAGAAACCCTGAAAAGTAGCAGCATTAATAGGCCAAGGCAAGGCTAGAAGGAAGCCAAGACAATGAGGTGTCATGGTTTAACCCCAGCTAGCAGCTAGGACCACAAAGCCACTTGCTCAATTCTTCCCTTTTCCCCCGAGGAAGACGGGGGGGGGAGGGGGAAAGAGGGAGCAAAAGAGAAGAAAGGGGGAAAACTCCAAAAACTCATGGGCTGAGATAAAGACAGTTTAATAGAAAAACAATGGAAAAACAAAATAGCAATAATAATAATGGTAAAAGAATATACAAGATAAAGTAATACAAGTCACACTCACCAGCCAGTGATCTGGTTGCCCAGCCCATCCCAAGCAGCAGTCATGGATTCCTGCCCCCGGCCAAGCCCCATTTATGTATTGGGTATGGCATCTGTGGTACAGAATATTCCCTTGGCCAGCTTGTTCTGCCTGTGCTCCCTCTCAGCTTTTACAAGAAGCTGAAGAAGTCCTTGACTAATATAAATATAACTGGTAACAACTAAACCAACATGCATTGACATTCCTTTCATACCAAATCTGAAACACCGCAGCCACTGGAAAAAAAAAAAATTAACTCTATCCCAGCTGAAACCAGGACACGAGGGCAGGACAGGAGCCAGCTAGAACTCACAGTCAAATAACTGCAGGGCATAGAGAGCCCCATGAAAATCCCAGAAACACTCCTTTAGTGGCAAAAGCTCCCCGTTTGGTTACCTTTTCAGCTGCTCCAAACAATGACATTTCCTCATGCTCTACAAAAAATGGAAGCGAGAAATAAAAGCAAGAAAACATCACGCCAGCCTGGCAATTCTTCCTTCTAGAAAGAATCTTTGCACATTAGTAAATAATTAACACCACCTGCTTACTCCTCTCCAGGCAAGGAAAATGAGCACCTTGCACCTGAGACTGCTGATTGCTCTTCTCCTCTCCCACACACACCTGCAACTCTTGAATACGACCTCTGGTGCCCATCACTCACAAAGAAAAGTACAATACCTACACTGCTCCATTTCCCTGTGTGAGCAAGTATGGTCACTGCATTCCCCCGGATAAGCAAGAGTTTATTTTTCTCACTCTTGCGTTGTTTTGTGTTACAGTGTTTTGCTTTTCAATAAGGCCAGATACTAGCATCGTTGCAACAGGTTAATTATATTCTATTTTAATAAGCATCTTGCTTTAACCTCTGCTTGTATGAGATTAAACTCTCAACCTCACTTCCACATTTTTTTTTCAACAGGGAAATATCAGACTGTCTGTGGTAGTCATGAATTTTTCTTAACCTTTGTGATAATTTTTCCAATACATCTTAACTTATTAACTATTCGTGCAAGTGTTGTGCATGCAGTATCTGCAATGGTTTTCGTGATTATGGTCTCAGTGATTATCCCATCCCTCAGAAGTTTGGTGTGAGGACTTGCCCTTGCACAGTTGCTGAGTCAGAAACCATACAAAGCACCCTGAAGTAATCTGGAAATGACACTGAGGTGCACGAAGATTCCGTTATCTCTTCATCCCATCATCTCCCATTATGGAAGAGCTTGTGGACAAGTCATGCAGCTCCACTCCTCCCTCATGCTGGTGAAAACATGTGATGAAGGTGCCCGTGCTCAGGCTACAACACTGATGCACTTCTGCCACATCGCAGATCTTTGGGTAAACGAACAGTCAGTGACAGCCCCTCCAACCCCCTCCTCACCCACTTCAGAGACGTCCCCTTTGGGGATGAGAGTGTCACGGAGGGGACACGGGCGGCACCATTCAGCCCAGAGGGACAGAAATATGCCTCTTGGCCCACGGGTTCTTCACCTGGTGAGTTCTTTGATTTTGCCAAAACAAAGTATCTTGTTTGGTAGAAATGCAGAAAATAAACCAATTGTAAGTAAGTGCTGAGATTTTTACAGATTTACCTAAATCACAATTTCAGCTACTCTGAGCAGACCAGACCAGGCCCGGCAGAGTTTCTTCTGACGTAGCTGATGCCTCCTCAGACAGTTCAGTGGGGTACTTAGGGCAGCCACCAAACTCAGAGGTGGGCACTGGCCTGTGCCTTCCTGTGCACCTGCCCCACCCGCTTGTCAAGCAGGAGATGAGAAAAACCTGATTGCTTTTTCCTTTTTGGTTCTTCAACCTTACATTTTCATGTCAGGAGTTCAAGGACTCCCCTCAAGGAAACTATTGGTCAAATGACAAGTAAAACAGTCCAGCAAAGAGAGCCCACACTTGTGTTTAACAACTTTTCTCCAATCTGAGACTTGCTTAATATTTCCTGGCCCAGTCACTGTCTCCCCCACAGCCACAGGGTTTTGGTTCTTGGTGGAACCACAACGAAATGAACACAGAAATGATGATACCACATCCAACCCCATACATCACTGCACACTGGGTTTCCCAATCCACACAGTTGTGGGAAGAAATAAGGAAGTGAAATTCAGTTAAACAAAACAGCCAAGGGGGAAAGGCAACCCAAAAGCAACTAACTCTTTCTGATCAAAAGCATGGACATGGAAAAAAAAAATAAAATCTTGATTTTAACCAGAGATGTGGGGGTGGAGTTTTCCCAGATTTTTCTAACTTCAATATTTCTACAACCCTGTGTGTTGTATTGCAGTCCTTAGTCACTGCTTCTCACTGGCAGGTTTTGCCCTGCAGGATGCACATGATTTTTCATACTATGGTTTTAAGACAAGCTTCATACTCTGGAAACAAAAAAAGAGAAAAATCGATGATGTGTAGTATTTAGATTCTGCATATCTAAGTAGCCATGATGAATTAATCACAGCAACAATGAACTGCAGGAAAAAAATTTGAGAAATACATTAAACTTTCAAATTTTACATTGAAGCAAAATAAACCCCTCAAGTGATACAGTACAATTACCATAACACTGTTTTGGCTGTGCACAGTCAGTTAAATAAGATTGATTTAGCAACTTTTAAATATCAATAAGCAATAAACATCTTCATGTACAGGCCATGCTCGCTCATTCATGTGCTCTGGAGTGTATTCAAAAATGATTTCTTCAATTAGCTAGACATAGTGTCTAACGAAGGACCTAGTTCTCATTAAGGATTATTTAATCACATGTGGAGATTGGAAGGCATTTCCACCTGCTTTTCTTGAGTTCTTGATTAATTTAAGAGATGCTTAAAATGTTTTTCAAAAGTATTTTCCCCCTATAACAATTCCAAAGAATTTCCTCTACCCCAATACATTTTTCTACTACCATCAAGCATAGGAAACATACAAACATTGTCACAGATGTGCCAACAGACCTCCACCTACAGAATTCACTACTCTGATGCCTGCAACAGGAAAAAATAACAGTCCTTATGAAATTACAGGAAAAAAAACCAAGATACAATCTTGCTGCAGAATTCCACTTTGTCTTAAATAGCTTTTTTTTAAATAATCTGTAAACCTCTAATAATATTAAACTTTATTAGAATTTTACAACTTAAATCAAGACCTTCTAAACACTAGAACAGTAGCAATATTTTTAGTTTTACTTGCAACTCATTATTAACTTGATTCCCACCTATGAAAGGTTATATTACAGAAGTTAAGATGATACTTTTTTCAATCATCTGTCCTGAAATCCACACAGAAATGCATTACACAACAAAAACGTCTCTTATAAAATACTGTTTTCACTCTACACCCAGACAATGAAGAAGAGATGATATTTGTAGCTTAAGTAATGGAGTAAAATAAATAAAGCAGTAGATGTTAACATATTAACAACAACTTAATCTATTGAAAATGAGAAGTGAAAAGAAATCAGAAAGAATATGCCTGACAGCTATGGTTACAAGTGACACACACAAATCTTGTTTATTGTTCTCTTTCCTTGTGAGCTGTTATTTTATGTATCCTGCTACTTGGGAGTTGATTATGAAAGCAATGCTGGGGTCAAAGATTTGCTTACAACTATTCGTCTGTTTTAATTCCCACAAGAAATGCAGAAATAAGTCACACCAGCTCTGTCTAGCTAAGTTAGTACGCTAACTTCTATTAGCAGTACACTAAATTCACCTATAGTACATCACAAGCTGCTGACACTTTCATACATACAAATAATTGCTTTCCAAGAAAGTATGACTTCATCAGTACTAAGTTATGGGGTACTAAGTAATTCGTGAGAAGCTCATCTGAGAAGTCTACCACATGGCAGGGTTTCCCATTCATTTAAATAAAAAAAGCTGAAAGGAAAAGTATCACACTCTAAGTATTCCTCTTCCCTCTACTATTATTTCCATATATCATCATGAATACTGAATGAGCTTTAGCAAATGCAGAGACTGACAAACAGCATTGCTTTTGGTGAGACAAATCCTTCCTTGAACAGCCTCGTAACCACGTTCCTTTCCTGCCTTATCTCCTACCTCTATTCTGCACCTATTCAGACTGCTATTTTCTCTGCCAATCTTCTAAATCCTTTGCCTTTCTCAGCTCAGGTTCTTCACTTCCACTTTACTCCCATTACCACTCCTGCTCGTCTTTATTTCAGCTTTATTTCTTAGATGGAAGAGTGTGTTACAACACGTAACATAAAGGTAACTGTTATGAACAAATCCTAGAAAGCACTACTCCGTACCTGATGCTCCACTTCAAACATACCTGTCACACACACATCAGTTCAGACCTTGGGCACGAGACATTAAAGTAAATTCACCTACATCAGTGATTTTCCAGGTTCCACACTTCCCATAACTAGACAGCAATGTCATTAACAATAGAGCATTTTCTGTGACATTTTTGCCTGAGTCCTTTTTCCCTGAACTGATAACAAGAATAGAAAACAAATTATATGGTCTATACACTTAAGTGATTTGTAATGGATTCATTTCACACCAAGATGTGGTAAGTAACACCATCCAGCATGCAAAGTCAGTACCACAGAATTTGTGATTAAATGGGAAAAATAACTGTACAAAATGCAGGCAAGATATCCAGGAAACCTGCCCGAGCTCCCCCCGTGCCCCTCACTGACAGCCCACACTGACAGCCTCCCTAACGGCCAGAGTAAAAAAACCCAAGGACATGTAGTTACAAAGGCATGGCTGTGAAGTGGTTAAACTACCCCAATTCCTCCTGGGGAGTAAAGAATCCATCTTCAAGAGCATGGTCTTGGACAGGCCAGGGGGACTGGGAAAGCTTGTGGGATGGCTGCAGCAGTGTATTAAAAACAAAATAAAAAAACCCACCCCAAAACCCAATCAGCTGCTTGTGAAAGGAGATCTTACTCCACTTTGTTTTGAAATTTGTTTCTTTGATTTCCCTTGGTAAAGGAAATTAAGTTGTGTCTCAAATTGGGAAGAGAGTGTACAGGGTTAAGTCCCGTGCAAATCTATTTTCTTTGCCTCTGAAATCTTGTAGAGTCTGAAGAGACAGAAGACACTTCAGGATCTCTAGCGATCCGACTCCCCAGCTCAGTCTCTAGATGACAGGAATGCCCAGCGTTGTTATTTTTATATGATGGAACAGCCTTTTAAAAGGTAAAATTAAGACACACAGCAAGGAATTGCAAAGCAATATTATTCATGCTACAAAAAGCCTTACAGTGTAGAAAAAAAGAAGAAAGTACAAACCAAGGAAGGTATCTACAAGTATAACAAAAATCTGAACCAAAGAAATAACAGAACTAGCACCCACAAAGAAATACCTAGAAATGGAGAGGTCACCAATTTCAGATAAAAGGC
Organism: Numenius arquata; assembly: GCF_964106895.1. Lineage (NCBI taxonomy): Eukaryota > Metazoa > Chordata > Aves > Charadriiformes > Scolopacidae > Numenius > Numenius arquata. The sequence continues at coordinate 29,944,819 of NC_133586.1, forward strand.
TTTGTTCATCAAGGTGATGGAGAAGCACGCAGAAAATTAATGACTTTAAACTCAAATGGATAGACTAGGGCAGATCTCACTAGGTACACAATTAGCATATCATAAAGGTACTGCAAAATAACCAAAATGTTTCCAGTTGATTTGGGTTCTGACTTATTTTACTGTCGATCATTTAATCCTCCTTCTTCTTGCTTCCCATTGACAAAACCCAGATAAGAGAACTGCAGAACCATTCACGTGAGCAGGGACCTCCAGAGATTATCTGCTCGGAGCTGCTGCTCAGAGGAGGTTCAGCAGAGCCCGGAGCCCAGGCTGCCCAGGGCTTCCTCCGCCTGCTTCTGAAGGACCTGCAGGGGTAAGAGATTTCCCCAGCTTTTCCGGGCAACCTTTCCCTGGATCTTTTCAACAAAGGAGAAAATCCTAACCAAGCCTAAAGAGAAAATGGTTTTAATGTTCACAGATGGTGAAGGGTTTGAGCAGAAGTTGTGAGCCTTAAAAATGTATTTCCAATCTGGTTTATACAAGACTATCTGCATACGGCAAGTAAGTATGTCAATGTATGCAACTTAGTGCCTCCTACCTAAAGAGCTACCTGAGCTCAAGCATTCTGCAGTCAGGATTTCTCAGTGGGATTTTTTACTTTATTTAGGAAGAAAAAGTGAGCAAACAGAATTTTAGGGGGAAAAAAAAAAAAAGTTACAAGTTTATAGTTTTCCTTGCCTAGACTTTTTCAATCCCCAACTATGATGACTGATAGAAATGGTACATAAAAAAAACTGATACCATTCTTTAAACTGACTCAAGATGACTGCCTCGGTATGCTTCTCTGAAATTTGTGCATAATCCTTGGCCTAAATACTATACAATCCCAAATTAAAAAATAATACTGAAATCAAATTACTTACTTTGCTTGTGCCTCCTTCGACCAGACTTAGAAGTTAAGATAAACGTTACAAAGTTTTCATATCTACTGTAACATTAAGAAGGAAGCAACTTAATTATTTCATATATCTCAAATGTTGACACTTGAGAAACACATTGTATAGGTACACACAAGACATAGTTATACATGTGGTGCCTTTGTTACAGGCTGAAGAGATTATTAGGTTAGCCCTCTCCAACACCCACCTGCTTAATTTCTCAGTCCCAAAACCGCATTAATCTTAAGGTAGCTTTTCCATTTAGTGGAAGACATTTTGATTTTGTAAAGCTTTGTACGCCAAGGGAAGTCAAAGCACTTACAGCACTTCCCAGATAGAGAACACCTTTATCCAGGTTCGGGGCAGGAAATTTTTTAGGACTGATAACCTCACATACATTACAAAAGAAATCTTCTTCTTTACACGAAGGATCGAGAACATTGGTTACAGAAGTCTTTACAGAATCGTCACATCACCATGAAAAAAAAAGGAAAGAAAACAACACACCAAGGTTCAGTCACAGGACCACAGTCACGGTCTATTATGTTGACTAGTATTTTTACCAGGTGGCTACCTTTCATTTGTTTTTGAAAATGCATTGCTTGAAGAATCAAGCAAAATTTAATCCTAGTATTATGTTTCTTATTAAAATCCTAGATGGTTCTACACTTGTGGATTACTACAATTTTGAGAAGTACTGCTACAAGGTAGGAGAAGCTTCATGAACTCCTCAGCAGACAAATCCCTACTTCTAAATATTACACTAACTCCCGCTCAGGAAATCTCATCACACTGAACCCTCTTTTATTAGAAACTTTATCAACCTCAGCACGGTTTAAACTGTCTGAATACTTTTCTCACATAAATATATTAGCTATATTTTACTGTAGTATACTGCATGGGCTCAGCTTCAAATCCTACTCGTAACAATTATATTGGCAATAATACAAATGAGACATAATTGGACTTTTTTTTTTAAACTGCTAGTCTCATCCCCTGCCCAACCAGCAGAGCGCATGGAAACCTTTCCATTATTAAAACCTTTCGTTTTAAAACTTCTTTTTATTCCTCTTCTCAAATTCCAACAGACACAGGATACTATTGCTAGACAGCAAATTAGTGAATCTTTACAAAACTTCTAGTAATACTGAAATGAAATGGCATACATTTAGGTTCAGTCTGTCTTACAACATTCACTGTATTTGAGAATGTGTTATAAGAGAATGATGTACTGAATATGTGATTACATTATTTCACTTTGAACATACAGATGGTACTAACAAAAGTTTTTACTATAGATAATGAGTGCATGAAATTTTTAGGTCATGGAAAAAGCTTAAGATTCCTTTAAGTATGATTCATGATAGAAAGTTAAAATTTCAGGGTTTATGCATAGATTAAAAATAACAAAGATATTGTCTCAAAGATACAACTCCTTTTTTATAAGAATATTTATTTTGAATAATCCTGATTTGTCATGTACTATCTACTCATCCACTTGCAAATTAAGATATATTATAAAATCTACATCAAAATGAGAAACTCAAATAAAATGCACTTTTTACTTTTGAATGAATTCCATGAAAAAGCTTGTCAAAAGTATTCATACCCTGACATTTCTATTTCTGTCTATTTAACAGAAAACTGAGTCATCAAACCCAATGTAAACAGTTCTAATTTTACCGAGTTTCACAGTCTACTTAAAAGGCTATAAAAAGATTAGTTGTAAAAAGCAGGAATGATCTCCTAAATGTGATCATGGGAAGGGAAGCGGTCTCCTAAGGCCGGTCATAACCATCAGCAGAATGTTTTTACATTACGGCATTGGGCAGAGAGAATCATCCAAGCAGAAAACTTCTGTAAAAGAACCTTTTTGGAAAAGGAAAGACATACTCTATCTTTAAGACAACTTGTTTTAATGAAGAGAATTAGTAGTCTCTCTCTGTGAATTTTTTTGGGTTTCTAAAAGATACTGACTTGCCTGATATATAGAATCAGCTTAGGTGAGACACCCTTGCTATACTGCAAACCCAAACGTGGTATCATTCTGGTAGCTCAAGGAAATTATAAAAATAAGAAATAAAAACCAAAATTGTTCTTAGAACACAGAATGCAGTGCAAAACGCAAACAAAAATCCCACACAGGAGAAAGAAAATTAATCACTTAAAAATCTAAGTATTAATCACAAATAACTGAATTTGATTAATAGTTGGTGGGAGTTTTGTGTTGTGGGGTTTTTTTCCCCCCCAAAATCATGATGGCTTGAGGTACTTCAGGAACATCAACATTCTTAAAACTAAGGTCATTTGCTCCAGTTGTATAAGCTGGGTTTTTTTTTTCTCTGCTCCATTAACAGTATAATTATTTGTGGAAACTAATCATTAACTTTGTGTATTTGTCACAGCAAGAATCCGAGTCCATTATTTTTAAGTTTTTTTTTTTAAAGCTCCCCATGATTTTTGACATTTTGGAATGAAATGAGTGAGTGGGAGGGTAATGTGCAGGTGAAGAGCTCTACTAACTTTGCTGAGAGCTTTAAAATAATAGTCCCCAGCACTGCATCTGCGGTTGACAAGGAGCAAGACTGCGGAGCTGCGCTGCAGGGGGCAACAGCATCCATCCAGCAGACCTGAAAAAAATGGGCTTAAATACCTGAACTGGCCAAAGAATCAAAATTTAAGGAAAAAAAAAAAAAGTCTTTAAAGAATCTTTAAAATCTTCAAATTGAAGAAAAATATGTCAAGTTTTCAGCAAAGAAAGGGATACAGTTTTTTATCTATCTCTAGAACCTCGGACATCCCCCTTTGTGTTTCTCACCCTTACGCTGCAGAAGAATAAAATACATGGAGATTTCAGCAAGCCTCAGGGCCTCCAAACAGCCTTTCAACAGAGATGACAGACCTTGTGCAGGACCAAGGAGTTAAAGCAAACTCTCAGGGGCAACACGTGAATAGCTACGAGAAGTAAGACTTTACAGAAGTGAAATTAAAGAAAAAAAAAATCTATTGATTGATGCAGTACTACAAAATGTACATGTGCAGTTTAATTCAAAATCAATGGGGCATTTATTATCATGGTGGTTTCCAAAGCTCATTCCATTTAGTTCCTTTGCCATTATTGAAGTTTAAAAAACATACAATAGTATTTGTAAACAAGAAAAAGACCACAAAAAATAACCTGAAAACACCTCTTTGAGAAGTAACTGGGGAAGCTGTAAAAAAACACCTTAAGAAACAAGTATTATATTTACAACATAAAGTAACATCTTTATATTAAAGATACATTGGAAAGTTGCAAATGACAGTATCTGAAAGCAAAATAACTGTGAAATTTTTAACCACAGTTACAGTTTCAATGAAACTTAATTCTGATTTGGTTTTTTTTTTTAATAAATCAGAGTTTGTTTTGACATGTCAAGTATAATAGATAATTTCTAAGTTGTCATGGTAGTGAAAGAATATTTAGTGTTTGTACTGCAAAAACAATAGCTACAAGAATGAATCACTTGTTCACAATCATGAACTGCTAAATAGAACAGTCTGTGAGATATTCGATAAGTCTCACATGCCTATTTGCCAGAGCCAAAAGCAACACTTGTTAAGAGTTTTTCTGTCTTCATTTGTATGTCTAATTTATTCAAGAGACAAGTAGGTGATAAATTATCCATAAACTTAATTTTAGCAACAGAAGATAGGAGGGTTTTTCAGATTACCTGCAGATGATTTGCTATGGGTAGTTCTCAGTATATCTAACATGCTACCACACGCACTGCTGGCACATTGCCTTGATGAACAGCATCAGTGACAAGCAACTAAAATCCACTGACAGCACGAACTCAGAAGAGTAACCTATTTGTGCCACCCTGTTCTATACATTCCTATGTAGGCAAGGGCTAAATACAGTAAGGCAGTTGACACCACATCAGTAGCAGGTAACTGCCCAACTTCTCTTTTTATCGTGTACCACCTTTAAAGAACAGTTTTCTTTTACATTTTTGAGCAAGACTGGTCAAAGGCATGCTGATAAATACTATGATAATCAGAGGATGTGTGTTATAATAAGCAAGAACTAAAGGAGAACGATTAGTGATTTATAGTAGTGATGCAGTTAACTCTTTGTACCTGAGATAGTGACACCGCACATGGAACAACACCTGGTCCCACCGTCTTCAGCAGGAGACTCTCAAGCCCCAACTGTTGCCAAACAAGCTTTAAGTACATCCTGATTTCCTGCGACTATCTACAAGCAAGTTGCTAGAAATTAGCTGCTAATATTGAGTTTCTGATCATCAAGCAGATTTTCAGCTCCATGACTTGCGTCTGGGTAAAAGTAATGCTCCTATTGAGTTCCTGTAATACCTGTCTTTTGTAATTCCTGAACAGCTCAAAAAAACCAAATCCCATGATGACTTTATTAAAGATTTTTATTGTAGCTGATGGTTTGTATCATCAAAATAGTTTTCTCCTGTAGAATTTTTTCAAAACAAGATAACATGTATTGTGAAATCAAAGAAAAACTAAGTTCACTTTGTGAACTAGGGCAATTCAAAGAGTTACTTGCTTGTCACTTAGGAATGTTATATTCAATGGTATGTACATTAAAGTAGTTGAAAAAATATATTTGTTTTTTTTCCCTTCCATTGTTCCCAAACTCAGAAGCACAGAGTCTCACTGACTACAGAAAAAACTCTCTGAGCTTTGATTTATAGACTTTTCCCCTACCAGGGTGATTGATACTGTCTTTATAACAGTACGCATCTATTTCAAGTACTCCACTTTAGATCATTAGCTTCATAAATACTTTCTCTGCCTATAGCACAGATAGGTATAATCAAATAGCTCTAATAGATTAGCCTTACGAAGCCAGAATGTTCATCACGATATAGACTGGTACAGTAAGAGAAATGGACCAACTCCACAGCTGGCATTGAGCAAAACCGTTCCTTCGCAAAGTCCCAAGTTTTACTACTGGAGCTTGGACTTCATTCACTGACTTCAATTTATATAGACAAAGGAAATAGATCACAATTAAAAAATGTAATTTAAATCAAATAATGAAAATAAGTCCTCCGATTACATTTTAATGGCCTGGTTATTTCTGTTCTTCCTCGATTGTGGATTATGCATTATTAAAGGGGCTTGCCTGGCACTTATTTGAAAGGGTGTGTTAGGCATTACAAAGCACTGCTCTTACGAATAAAGTTAACGTTTGCCCTAACAGCCTGTCTGGCAACTATTAGTCATGAATAGCAGCATTCAGGTAGGTGGGACATCTTCTGGGAGTAAGGTCTGAAACCCTTAGTTTCACTTCTCGAGATTGCTGTATTCACTGGATGGCAATTGGATAAAAATAACGTTCTGAAAACCTCATACAACTGCCTGGAAACATACTGTTCCTACAAGGCTGACAGATTTGGTTAATTGTGAGGAACTCCTTCACTCATAAAATGAAATGGCTTCATGTCATTTCAACAAGTGTATACCTGGGAACTACAATATGAATTAGTTTTAATTTATCTGCAGTGCTGCCTGCATGGCTTTATGAAAAGTATATGTGTATACATAAACAGGGTAGAAATTAACTTCCGCCTAAGGCTACCACCAAATGTCAATTAAGCTGCCAGACTTTCACGGGTTGGTATTCTGTCTCTCTGCCTGGGGGAAGCTTTTTATTCAATTTATCGTTGAATAAGACAACCAGTTTGGCAGGGAAAACAGATCAAAAAATATACAGTATTTTTTTAAAAGGTGAACACAACTTACTGAAAACAAATTTAAGGAAGCTTTCTTATTATTGTTATAACTATTTTTCAATGTATGTAGCTGGAGAGGGAAAAAAACTTTAACTGTCTGTAAGCAGGATCTAATATGAGCAATATAAGTTAAAAATGTACTCTTGACTTTGTTTTATTATTTCACTATTTTATTAACATATAAATATTGGTGGGAGAAGATGCTGCCATGCCCAGCTAGAGGATGTAAAAAACAGTTGTGTTCTAAACAAGATACTAATTCACTGACTGTTAAAAATCCTTTGTTCTTTCTATTAAACAAACACATAAATTATCTCTGTCTTTCTCTTCGCAAAGAAATACTACTTACCATTTCAAGCTTAGGTTTGTCTTAATATTGCATACCTTTAGAGATGCTGAAATGGTTAGCTGCCAATTGGTATCCCAATTCTATCCAAACACAGGCATTCAAGTCCAAATAAATTAATTACACGAAAATTCACAGAGTAGTACTGTAGATAGAAAGGGTAACATGTTTGGGTTCACCCCACATAATGCCTACACTGATTATTTCCATACACGGACTCTGTGATTTGAAAGTCCTCCCCAAGCCCCTCAACCCCCAGAACTGACTGAGTTTCCATGTCAAGCAGAAAGTAAAATTTCCAGCAGGCTTCTGGGCTGGGTTCTCCACACTACACTGCTCTTCCTCAGGTTGGGACTTCCCATTTAAACCGGCCTATTTTTGGCAACGTGGAAGTCATGAAGTCATTGCCCAATGTGAAGGGCAATGGGAGCGAGGGTGTATTTATTTAGTAGAGCTGAGTTTCTCCTGCTCACTCCAAGTAACATTTTTCCCGGATTTAGCTCTCATTACACCACAAACATAGGCACCAGACAATGCCATCGCTGCGGGTGTCCTGCAGCTCAGATGCTTGGAGCACATGCTTTCGCGCTTTCTCTCCATACCCTGAGCATATTACACAGCGTCTTTCCATCCAGCGCACACTCAGCTTACGCTTTTCCAGGATCCATTAAAGGTTACCAACACGCTCACCATCAGCTCTCCATATTTGGCAACAAATATTGGCTAAAGAGTTCTTTGCTTCAACTGAATGATTTGCAAAAAGTTACCCGTTTACAAACACAGAACATCAGAAATAAAAAGGCCCAAGAGAGTGCTGTGGCAAACAAGAAAATCCTCACAGATGGAGCATCTACTCTCTCTTTTTCTCTCCAGGAGTATTCTTTGCCATTTAGATTCTTCCCACATTGAGTTGTGCAGTAAAAATATCTTTTGCTGTCTCTCCTCAAGCCATCATTTAGTAAAGTGCGGAAAAGGACTGAAACAAAAGTCTAAAAATTACTAAAAAAGAATAAAAATAAGTGTGCAGGACTAGTACAGTTTCCTTCAGAATAGTTTGTCTGTCGTGGCTATTCTAACTTTTAGTCCCTTTTTCCACGGGGCCGATGGGCCTTACTTAACCCTTGCGATGCCAAGGGCCTCCCTTCTACAGCTCCGCAGCTGCCCCTCAGCTGTGGGGCAGAGCCTTCCCCTGCTCCGGTTCCTGTCCTGGCCTTCCCATGGCCTTGCAGCTGCTAAGCCTGATGTTCTTATGTTGGGTTCCTCATGGCAGGAAAATCACTACTTCTTTCCTCCTCCTTTTCCTACCCCTTGTTTTGTAGCTTCTCCTTTCTTCAGAGAAAAACAAGACTTAATGAATAATAAGGTAGATAATAGTCATTTAAGTAGGCGATAAGCATGACCCAATGCTATGCCTGCAGAAAGTTTAACAGCCAGAGGGTGTGTGACACGCGCCCTGGTCACATCACACACTGCAACTAATAAGGACATCTTAAGCAGGAATGAGCAGAGGGACGTCTGAGCTGGTCTGCACGAGAATTACATAGTCCCTGTGGGCCAGGTATGTTGAAGGTGGGCCAGCCGAGCACTGGAGAAGACACTCCTCTGGGAGACCCTGCCTTTCCTCCGCCCAACTGACCACCTCTCTCCCCTTCCCTCTTCTACTACTTACACTCTCCGAGTTGCCACATGCCATTAGTGATGGCCCCCACAAGGAAATCTTGCAGCGTGTCAGCCCGTCTCACCATCTTCTCTGCAAGGCTCTGCAGAAAGCAGCTTATGCCAGACTAAACCTCAAAGTAACTCCTGACACCATCTCTTATGCTGCAGAAGACGAAGATAATTTCAACAGGAAACTGAGTTCTCACATTAGCAAATTTTCTGGATCACTATCACTTTAAGACAAAGGTGCAAATAGGGATGCATAACAAAACAATCACGCTCCAAAGAAAAAGAATTCTATCAAGGCAACTGTACTTGTTATCAAAAATTGTATTTTGATTGAATCTTTGCCTAAAATGCTACATATTCATTTTCATGGCACCTTTTTTTTTTTGTAATTAGGTACAAGTATACTATTTACTATGGCAGCAGTGCTCAAATCTTATTTATTGAATGGACATCATTAGAGTGAGCAGGGCTCAGAAAGGTTATTAGAGCCTCATCTGAACTACGCAAATGTCAAGTCAAGTGGGAATGGTGAATGGTGATATGAAACTTATTCCAGTTATTTTATGTTAATGAGAAAAAACAATGCAGAGTTTTCAACAAAAACAAAACAAAGCAAGAAAAACAGCGACACGAGGTGCATTTGTGACCAGAGTCAACAATATATTCAGTTTTATATATTCCCAACATCATTAAAATATGTCCATCTTACCATTAGCTGATCATCGCTTTTACCCCCAATCCACCAAGTCAGCTTTAGCATGCTGGAGATTGCTACTTACAACGTTGACAAAAAATAGCTGTATATACAGGCAAGTAAAAAACAGCAGAAAGCCTCCGTGAAAACAGTGACTTTTAATTGCTCTTCTCTAACTAGTAAAACTCATGCCACATCACTTCTTTTTTCATAAGCTTTTCTTTTTCCCCGAGACATGTCTCTCAATTTATTTGATAAAGTCAAAGAGGTCTGACAAGATTTTAGAGAAAACTAGTATATATTAATTCTACAAATTTAAAAAAAAATTGGTCATGTTCAAAATTCCTATTTTTCCCTTGTTACACATCTTTACCGTTTCAGAGTGAAGATGTCTTAAATAGGATTGTCAAATAAACATGTGACTATGAAGATGAAATTTTTACATTAATTTTAGAATATCATCTTGTAATCCAAATTAAATTAACTGGCTTTTTGTTGGTGGTTTTTTGTTTTTTTTTGTTGTTTTTTTTTTTAATATGGAATATATCCTTCCTAGTTTTCAGAGATAGCTTTTATACATGTAGGAAATACCCCAACTCAAGAGTGTTACGTGTAAAATACATATTGCTAAAAAACCCAGACAGAGCCTTATGGAAAAATACTACTTCACCATAACAACACACAAGCACACATACATTGCACACACTGTACTGAGGTTAATGTGCACGAAAAAGGGTTTTTTTTCAAGACCAGTAGAGGAAAAGTATTGGCTATGATCTTTTTTTCTTCTTTAGTGTATGTCTAAGTGTTGTTTTTCTTTCACATTCTGTTCTACAAAAGATCCTTAGCACCTATTCTGGCAGAAAGCTTAAAACACTAGGGCAATCAGAAAAGAAGTGCAACAGTGACTTCACAGAAAATTGAACCTGAGCAACAGAGAGGAAAAGGGAACGTCAGTAATCTGTGTAGGGCACCAGTTTGTTGTTTTGCTTAGACCTGTTTGGCATAAATTAACACCTAGATTTTGGACCTTTTTTTTTTTTTTTAAAAAAAAAAAAAAACAAACCTCTTGAGTTTTTTCAAGAGCTACGCTTACACAATAAACCCATCTGCAATCCCATCAGTGGTTATCCAGATAAACCAAGACCTACAGAGCAGACAAGACCTGAGTTGGAAGACTTGATGCTTGGCCAGAAAAAAATCAAGCATTATTAAAAAATAATAATTAAAAGCTCATACTGTAGTCCTCCTCTGTATTTCACATTAAAAATGGTATGATAAAATAACATTAAAATCATGACAGATGACCTTCAGAAATTAATAGGTAAGACTCAATACATTATAACAAAAGTTTTACATTCTTATTGTCCTTATTTCTGCTTATTTAAGACCTTGTCACATAGATCTGTTGAGTGGGAGGATTCTGGTTTCACTGTCTTTGATGGGACTGCAGTAAACCTGAGTCTGCAGAGCAGATTTCCAACCATAAACCTGCACATATTTATACATGTGTTGCAGTAAAGTTAACTGGACTGTTCCTATGCTCAGTATACTAAACTTAAATTTGAAAAGAAAAGTTTCTGAAGCCCTGATATGGCCATCACATCACTGTAACATAAACCTCCAGTAGAGAGAGACTTTCAAACTCAGGCTTAAACACAATGAGAGCAGAGACAGTATAGCAGTTCAGAAGAAATGGAGTCAAGGCAGAAAGGGCACAGGCACCGCACAAGAAGGAGAAAGGCAGGGGAAAAAAAAAACCAAATAAAGAAGCAAATAGAACTTGTACTCCAGGTGTCCTAAAGTCATGGCTGCATAGTTCGTAAGGTTTGAAATTTGAAAGGCAATGTTGCCTTATTAAGAAATGTTATCTTGATCTATAATTACATCTGGACCACATAAAATAAGCAATTAATTTTTATCAATACAGATTAATACAATTTATGCATTTAAGATCCAAGGAACTGATTTATGTGTTTGTAATCTTTGCTCATTTCATTTTGTGAGGCTGCCTATTACTGGCTTATTAAAGCCTCATTATATTATTAAGTCCAAACGTCAATCTTGGTTCCAGTCCAGGCTCTTCTCTCTGTATTTAGTCATTACCAACAGAAGTAATTTCCAACAGCAATGAGTTTGACACTTGCTGACCAATACTATGTTTACAGTAACATTTTGAGACTTCATTTCCTGAGCTAAAAGGACATATTTACTTAAGACTAATTTGCAGGATTGAGAAATGTGGAGCAAGGAAGATCTTTATATCATCTGTCTTTAGATGCAAATGGTAGATATGCATGTATTTTACATGGGGAAAACTCTCAGCAGAGCTACCCAGTTCGCACAACCATCCTCACCCATGACGAAAACAAGCCACATACCCTAGCAGACTCTCACATGTTTATTAGAAATGGGCAGTAGAATCTGCTCCAGCTTTCATGCCATCTAGAAGGTAAACGCAATTACTTCTTTTCTAGCACAAGTTAAGCTTGTCATATTTCATACTATTTTGCATATTCAGGAAAACTTACCTCAGTAGCTATGACCATAAAACAACTAAGATTAGCTCATCCCGCCAAGAGGGAATATTTTGTTGTTGTTTTAAAGGTATTATGGGCTGAAATTGTAATTAAAACTAATGAGTAAAAAAGTGAATATTGTCTTTTAGAATTTCAGAAATCAAGGAAATAATGACTTCATAGATAAACAGTCTGCAGTCAGGAAGACTAAGTGATGTCAAATAATTACATATATCACTATAAACCTAAGAAGCATTTAGTAATTTCCCCAAATTACACTGGATTAGGAATTTAAAAAATACTGTCCATATAAAAAAAGACGACGTAATCTACCAGGAACAGCTTCCAGGTTTCTGTCTAATGTGTTGTCAGTATATTTCAAATTGAGAAATTTGATTTTAAAAAGCAACAGATTTTTCAAAGATTATTCTCACACTGGCTATATATGATACCCATCTGTGAATTAAAATAAAGGAAACTATCAAAATGTTCCTTAAAATCAAACATATGGTAAGTGTTCACTATGTCAGGCTCGAGCTAATTTCTTCGGTAGCTGGGCTTCTCCATATCTGACCAATTTCAAGATTGTTGGTTTTGTTTTGGTTTTTTTTCTTTCCTTAATTTTAATCTGTTGCAAAGGTTTAATGAATTCAATGGGAACATGTGTAATATCTGAAAGAACAATTTAAGAATGTTTCATTTTAAAAATAGATTAGAAAAGCATGGTCTTATTTTTATTTTCAGTTTAGAAAAATTAACACCATACTGACAAAAAGTTGTTTATGGTTATGAGAAAAAGGACATTTTAAAGGTTTTTTGGGAGAACAGTCAAACTAAAGGAAAAGGCTCAGCTACTGTGGCTGTGGGCCCTGCCGATGCCCAAGCTGCTTGTCAGCTCCCAGAACAGCGTCTCTCTCAAACAGCAGCCCAGCAAAAAGCACCTTCCCTCTAAAACATACATGCACCCACCTGGGAAAGGAGAGTCTGTTTGGCAACAGAGAGCTTGCTCAGTAATATTTTGCTGTGTTATGATCTAAACCAATTCCAAACGATAAATTTAGAACAGTTAGCAGGAAATAGAACAGAGGTCTCTCAATCCTTTTGTGAATCTCTCCATAGGCCCTGAGCCCAATACCTCCAACATCAAGGGGGAGAAAACATCTTGTGGGAATTTTCCCCCCAAAAATCTCATGCATAAGGAGAGAGACGGAGCATGCACTTCCTTTGCCTTAATGCAAGCAGCCTCCATCTTCCTTCCCATTTCTACCTCTAAAAGAGCATCACCTGGACAAGGAGCTCAGATAAAGATGTCCTCAAGTGGGCAACGTGCTGGCAGTGCTGCCTGCACAGCACTGGGAGGCTGTGGGCCCTGCCGATGCCCAAGCTGCTTGTCAGCTCCCAGAACAGCGTCTCTCTCAAACAGCAGCACCAGCAAAAAGCATCTTCCCTCTAAAACATACATGCACCCACCTGGGAAAGGAGAGTCTGTTTGGAGACAGAGAGCTTTAATAATTCTTCTAAATATTAAAAATATATCATAAGTTTTTTAAAAAGGAAGCTGTGGGCTTTTCAAAAAAAAGGGAAAAAGTATTATGAATAAACCATTTCAGCAGGTCAACAGAAGAGACAGGGAACAGAAGAAGAAAGCAAAAACATAGTGGACTATGATGATAAAAATTGAAGAATACAATTTCCAAAGTTAGAAGCCTACTTGAACTTGAACCAGAAGCTCCCACCTTCATGTTCCTTTCTTGGCTTATGTATCTATTTATTAACCAGCTTACTTTTCAAGAGGTTATTTTAAGGACTCTAACCTGTACTATTTATGGACACCTGCTTCTATTGGTAGACAGATTCTAAGGGACAATTTATTTACTCCAGTTGTCAGGCTTAGAACAAGAGATCCAAAACCAATTTTTTCAAATTTCTCTATTATTTTTTCCTCGTTTACTAAGATATGTAACAATCTCTTTATTAATATATTTATTTATTAAATATAAAATAAATTTATTTATTTATCATATTAATATATTTATTTAATATTTTGGTGTATACAACAAGTGTAAATTAGCAAAACCATGGGAAGGCTGTGGAAGCCTTCTGCGAGGCTTCAGGTACAGAGGTGAGTGTGGGTTCCCAGCAGCAGCCGGAGAGGGGCTCTAACATAGAGATAACATAACGTTGTGACAGCTCTTAACAGACAGCTCTGGACACCTCACTCACCAATGGTTAAAATTCCCTGCAATTGGGTTACTCAAATTGAGGCTTTTGTGCTCCTAAGTTACTCAGCCTGTCCTGGATAGGTTTCTTATTAAAAAAAAAAAAAAAATCAGTTAAAGCTGATCCAGTCCATTATTTTTAGGCAGGCACCTTTGGAGGCCAGCGGATGACAACAGAATGGAAAATTCCTTTCCTTCTGCAGCTCTGCAGGTGCACTTGCATCATGAAGGAGCTTCTGAATAAAGCAAATTGTACATATTACTACTGTCTTCAAAATAGCTTATGAACTTTTCAGTCCATTGTGATCACAGTTCCCTGTATTAGAAGGGAGCCTATGCCCTTAAATCTTAACTCTGTGAACTCTTTCCTTTAAAGTACCCAACATGAGAACTTTTTCAGGAACAGGAAAGTCTGAACTCTAATGAGATCCTCTCAGACAACTGTAGAATAAAACCTTCTATTATATGTACTACAGAGATTGGAAACACATTTGCTATACTTCTCATTTTTCTTTACGATTCTCTCAGTCCCTTAACTAGAGTACAATGTCCCTGACTTGAATTTATATCATGCTTTTCAAGATGCAATAAGCAGTAGCTTGCAGAACCTAATCGCTTACGGAAAGATAACTTCGTGGAGACAGACTACTGTGAACTAGACTAAACAAAGCAATATATTAATGCCTGCAGTAATAAATATATAAATATGGACAAAGTGATGCTTCTTCATACTCGCACTTCTTTGAAAATCAACCAACTGACTGACTGAGCAGCAAACAAAACACAACAACAACAAAAAAAAATCATTCTGGAGTATCCAGCGTTACGTAGATTTTCTGTGGTGTAGCAAATGATTGAAGAAGATTAAACTTATTTCAGGAGGTAGGATCTAAGTATCTGAGTCTCTGTGTTTAGGAGGGAGAGTAAGGGAGGCAATGCACAACAATATGACAAAAATCTTGTTATCTTGACTGTGTGTCCTCTGCTGTCCTGCACAGCAAATTGAAGTGCAGAGCACAGGGAAGAAAGCATGGGGCCTAAACGTGGACGGCTGCCTAAGGAGATCAGCGCAAAGGGGTTTAGGGTTCGAGAGTTCCCTGAAGCTCTGCTAAAGCCAGGAGGGAATTAAAATTTCCAGATATCTGGAACAGGATATCAGCTGTTGCTTTTTCAGAACCATGGAAATGGCTTTATTGATTCTAATTTTAAAGTTTAGAAATGGTGACCTTCATAAACACATAAGCATTAAGTTCAAGCGAAGAACTATATATGAAGACCCTAAGGCAGAGTACAAGCTTGCACAACTCGTCTTCATACACGCTGTAGATACACAGCACACTCCATTGAAGGACACTGAACAAATTTACACACAGATGTCTTACAGCTCAAAGCGTTCTTGTGGTTAGCAGATATCACTGCTATTACTGCCATCCTACAACTCAGACAATGGAAAAACAGGAGATAAAAAGACAAAAAAATATCCCCAATGTCACAACAGTCACAAAACAAGGAACAGCCCTCAAGTTCTCCCCTCCTTCTTTGGTCATTATCATTCCTTTCAACAGCATCCTGTGAGACAATACTTCCTTCCACCCTGCACTACTGCATACATCACTTCAACTTTATTATTTTTTTTCAGAAGAGAGAATTCTTGTTTCATCACAGTATTCTGTCTTTTAATACTGGAAATATATCTCAAAACAACTGGGTCTTCAGCAGGCCTATCTTAGACCGTGTCTACAACACCGCATGCTCTACATGAGGATTTCCAGAATGAGAAAGGAATTCACTATGAGTTTTTTAATTTTTAATTTTTCTAAATAAATATTCTACCTTCCTTTATTTTTGCTTTTTTGTAAGGAAAGACATTTGATGAAAAAACTTCATGTGCCATACAATATCTCCTAAAACTAAATTTTAATGGCTGTATTAAATAATGGCTACAGGCCAACAGGAAAAGGGCTTGCATGGCAGTTTAATTGACAGAGTATCTCAAGTGCCCTTGAAAATTATTTAAAAGTTTATTACAGTCCTGGAGGTCAAGAATGAAAGGCTTCAAACAGCAGTTCTGCTGAGGTCCTCCTCTGACCCAGATGCTGTATCTTTGATGTTCCTATTAATTCAAAAATTTAACTTAACACACAGACACCTTCAAAAACTCTCCTCTCTTGAAAATTTGTGATCATTCATATACTGTACAGTTCAACAGTGTTTGAATCTCTGACTCGAACATAAATCTGTGATGAAGCATAATTACTTTAAACCAAAAAACCTGCAAGACACCACAAGCTATGGGAGAACACACTTTAAATGTCACTAATTTAATATTCAAGCTGTAAAGAAGTGAAATATGTTGAAAACAAGTGTAAAGTGACACAAGTACTTTATATATTTATGAAATACCTCACAACGTACTTACAGCATTCCCTTCTCATGAACATTATCACTGTAATGAATTTTACATGACAATATCTGCTAGGTAAGTAGTTATTGCTGTACTTAGTAACAAAGTCTGCAAAAATTAAATCTCTAGTGAGAAAGGGAGTACGCTTTCTACATTGGCATTACCTCCATCAGACATCTTGGGATACAGTTTATATATTAGAAGCATTTTAGCTTACATATTTGTGTAGAAAATAAAAAATGTCTTTATACTGAATGGGAAACCTAAATTTTCATTCTGCCAGAGGACAGAGAATACGCTAGTGACTCTACCATATACACAAAATTACCAGAATGGCAGGCTGACAAAAAAGAGGTTAACTGACAGATACAATAGCTTCACCTTAACCCAGATGTCAGGAAACATGTCATTATTGATATTCAAAGCTGGAACAGAACAGTTAAGTGAGTCACATAAAGCTGAATAGGCAGGTAGTTAAAATAACATGCACGTGAGAATAAATTCATAGCTCACCTTATCTTAGGAAAAATAAGGTCTTTTTGTTTTGTTTTTATTTCAGAGTTTATAATTCTGTGGAATATCTTCTCTATATGACTTTGGATGATTCTACAATATCCACATGTGGTCTAAGATAAACTGACTGGTTTTCCCCTGAGTTTTCTGCATCAAATCATCAGAATTATTCAAAGTCTTAAGAAAATCCGAGCTCAGAATTTGGCCTAACTGATCTCACTGTTATGTATGAATATAACCTCCAATTCAATCTAATATGAAACGTAGTTTAAACATGTTGATGACAGTTGGTCAGAAAATGTACATGGTGAAAACCAAATCTGCATGCTTCGCTTGCTTTATTTTCAAGAATGCAGAGCCTTTAACTCATGTTTTAATTATAACAAAATAAGATAAATGTTTCAAGGGAAATGAAGGACAACACATACAAACTCTGATTTTAATTAATTTCTCCTCTTCCACACACACATCAGGCATTCTTAAAAGGATTTATGAACAGTCAAAATAAGTCTTATCATCTTATTACTTTCACAGCACATATTTTTATATCTACTTAAAATCCCAGAAAGGTACATGATCACCACTACATATGAGAACCATAAGGCATGCCGTTACAGAGGCTCATGTTATGGATCACAGGACCTGCTCACATACACAGAGTATCCATACTGATTCTCTTATTAAAGTTAATGATTTTCTTCATATTTCCAGCAAAAAGTAGACTTACAGACATGTTAGGAGAATTTACTTTGGAAGAAATTAGTCTCTTGCTAATGCCAATGAAAGGCAGATGAATGGTGAAAGGATATCTAGCCTTAGTCTGATAACAGCTACTGGCCATAAACTCTACAAACTGAAATTATGATACGAATTAATATCTCCAAGACATGTTAGAAACCTCTCTTCACTTTACTTAGAACAGATTTATCAATCTGGTCTTCTCAGTGGAGGTGAATAATTTACAGTTCCTCACCCCTAACTTGATAATGAAAATGAGTCCAATTTAAACTGTTAGCTCTTTGACATTGGAGAATATATAATGCAAAATCAGAATGTAATATAAATGCAGGCTGGATCAAGCTATTAATCATTTTGTGATCTTAGTAGAAAAAAAAAAAATAAGAAAATTGGTCATTCAAATGAATCATTACATTTCAACAAATGTTAGCTTTTGTATTCTTCATTTAAGAGGAATCCCTACTTTTACAAGAAGTTGTATTTGTCCAGAGTCACCTTTCTTCTAAAACAATAGACTGAACTTACCCCCAAAACAAATT
Source organism: Numenius arquata (assembly GCF_964106895.1). Lineage (NCBI taxonomy): Eukaryota > Metazoa > Chordata > Aves > Charadriiformes > Scolopacidae > Numenius > Numenius arquata. The sequence continues at coordinate 29,963,132 of NC_133586.1, forward strand.
TGTCCCCACAAATTTAAATAACAAACATAATTTTTAACCCAGAAAGAAAAGCCTCAAGCTTTTCTTCTAAAAACACAAAATCCTTACAATTATCTTCCACTTTGTGCCTAATTTTGTAACTACATGTATCCTTACTACAACTGCACGTAAAACTTTATAGAAAGGCAACAAAGCAAAACCAGCAAGTTTATCATAGCTAATACTCAGGTAGCAACATGACTTGATACATAGATTAAAATGATGAATTATGACGCTTTCATCCATTGGTAATGACACAGAATTATTTCTACTGCCAAGATCAAGAAATTCATTGCATTCAGATCCCAGTTGAATTTGAATTCATAACAAAATGGATAAGAAGGTCCATGTACCAAGCCAAACAAAAAAAGAAGACATCTGAACAGATACTGAATATTCTATTTCAAGCATCCATCTTTGACAAGCAAGCTGCAATTAAGATAAGATTTACTTTTATGCATCAAGTCCTTTAGTTTGATCTGTGTAGCTGAACACACTTTCCCCTATTGTTTGAAGCATCATTTCAGAATGTTTAGCACAAAAATACATAAAACACTATCAGAAAATACAGTTGTTTCACTCTGTCACAGAACTGGTCTGAACCAAGGACAGAGAGGATGGCTGGAAGAGCAGTACACTCACTTAGAATTCAAGACTCCCAGCTTTGTTTCCCAACTCAATGGCAGTCTTGCGCAGCCTTTCTATATCTCTGTAACCCTCTCCTGTCTATAATGCAAGTGTTCATAATAATGGCATCAAAGTGATACCAAAGGAAGAAAATTTATTCATTAGTTTTAATGCTATTTAACCACCACGCGATGGGGACTACTGTCACCCAACATAGGGGCAATTTTATTTACGCAAACCCCAGTATTGCAGTAGAGCTCGTTACTCAGCAAGTCCTCCAACTCCTTGTTTCTAACCCTACTGAGAAACCAATGAATTTGTATTATATCTGCCCACTGAGCTTTCCTGTGTCATTGAAATGGAAGAAAATCACACAGCATGAGTTCAAATATAGGCTTAAAAAACCTAACCCAAAGCAGCAAAAGATCATGCTGCCTAGTATAAGTAAATCTAGACCTTAACCTTCCTCAAATACATGGATATACCAAAGATTCATAGAATCCTGTCAACTGGAAAAGAATTCCAGAGGTCATTTAGTCCAACCTGCTGCTCAAAGCAGGTCCAAATACAGCAGGATGTTCAGGACACCATCCAGTGGAGCTCTGACTTTCTTCAAGGATGGATAATGAGCTACCTCTCTGGGCAACCTGTTCCAGTGCTTGACCACCCTCATGGTAAAAACTTGTTACTTGTATTGAATTGGAATTTCCCATGTTGCAGTTTGCATCTACTACCTCTTGTCCTACAGCTGTACACCTCTGTCCCCCTCACTCTTCCATTGGGTACTTGTGAATAGAAATAAGGTCTTCTATTAGGGGAGAGCAAGTCCAGTTCTCACAGTCTCTCTTCTGGTGTTATGTGCTCCAGACAGGTACAAAATGGAGCTAATGTGTGCACATCTGCCTTGGTTATAGACAGTATCTCAGTTACATGAACAGTGATCACATCTGTGAGAATTCTCCAGCCTGTCCTTTGTCTTGTGCCTTAAACAGAGTCTGACTGAAGTTAGAGCTTCAGTTGAATGATATGTCACTCTGTCACTGAGTCATATTAATTGCCACAAGGCCTGCTAACAAAAAGGATTAGGTATCTTTAAAAGGGACGGTTCTGCTCCCACATCTCTGATACTAATTTTCTCCTTCATGTGTCAGATTTGTGACAGCCATGCGTCAGGTAAGTCATTGGCTGATGTACTCTCAAACGACCACTAGTTATGATAGGAACTCATCATGGTACAAAAACCAGAGAACAAGTCATATGAGGAGAGGCTGAGGGAACTGGGCATGTTTAGTTTGGAAAAGAGGAGGCTGAGGGGGGACCTCATTGCCCTCTACAACTACCTGAAAGGAGGGTGTAGAGAGGTGGGTGTTGGCCTCTTCTCCCAAGGGAATAATGACAGGACCAGAGGAACTGGTCTGAAGTTGCAGCAGGGGAGGTTTAGATTAGATATTAGGAAGAATGACTTTACTGAGAGAGTGGTCAGGCACTGGAACAGCCTGCCCAGGGAGGTGGTGGAGTCGCCACCCCGGAAGTATTTAAGAAACGTGTAGACATGGCACTTCAGGGCATGCTCTAGTGCCCGAGACTGTTGGTTTGTGTCTGTTTGTGGGTGGGTGTGGTGTGTGGTTGTGGGTGTTTGTTTTGTGTGGGTTTTGGTGTTTGGTGTTGTGGGGTTTTTTGTTTTGTTTTGTTTTTCTGTTGGTTGGACTTGATGATCTCAAGGTCCCTTCCAACCAAGAAGATTCTGTAAAAATATATGATCTTTATCAAACAAGAAAAAGGCAGAAATCAGTAGGACATGGAAGCCTAAGAACAGTTTCTGTCCTGTACCACCTGATAATAAGGCAGAAAATAAGGCTCCACGCTATTATTTGTTCAGCTTCTATACCACAGGAGTATGGCTCAAGGAACACCTCAGGAGACAAAGATAAATATCAAGGTAACATAACAGTTGCATTGCACTGCACGCCTGACTGACCATTTCTCTCCTGAAAAACAGTACTGGAACTGAAACCTAGCTCCTTTCCCTTCGTCCTCCTCCTTGTTATCTGAATGCTGTGCCATCGGACCAGTAGCAGCAAACCAGTACTCTTGATATGTAAGAGGGCAGAAAGGAGAACAATGGATTCCCAAAAGGGTTCACAGAATAGCAACCTAATAGCCACATAAATGATTAAGGGGATCGAACTGAAAACCACCACCTAGAAATTGGAAATCTGGGACGCCTGGCAAGCTGTAAGAAAAAATCCTGTCCTCTTTGTATGATGTGAACAAACATCAACTGCATGTATGAAATGAGCATCAGTACTAAAGAACAACCTTTTAGGGATAATAAAACCAAAAACTTAAAGAACACAATGAGCTAATAATGTGTACGGTTTAAAATAAATGTTTTTTCTTTGCTATCTGAATAGCCACTACTTCCTTTAAAGGAGTGTTTTTTGGTTTGTTTTTTTTATTTGGGGGAGGGGCTTTTGTTGGTTTTTTGAGGGGGGGGCTGGGTTTGTGTGTGCCCTGGCACCCCACCTCCCCCTGAGTTTTTACATGAAGAACACTTTACCTCAGGGATGATTAAGCTAGATAAGAATAAGTGATAGTAATCAGACAAATACCTAGCACTCAGATTTTTAACAGCCTAAAAATGTTCAGAGATGCCGGATATTTTTACACAGACCCATTCTCTTCTCTATATTACAACTGAGAGAGCACGAGAGAGAACGACCATTTAGGTCATTAGAGCAGCATTTCCTACTCACCAAACTGTCTTTGGAGCCTAAGTTTCATTGATTTTCCATGGGACTTATCTTCCTCAGTCACTCCAGGGCTTTTGAAGACGTCATCGTTAAGCAGTAATCTAATCTTTTTTTTCATCAATTGCTACCAGCCCTGACTAGTGGAAGTCAAAATCGTCCCACTTTCTAGCTTAAAATAAATACTTGAAACTAAACCATACAATAAAATTTTGATTTGCTATAAACAATATTGACCACAAAAACCCACCTTGGAAAGCTGATGGGTGTTGCTCGGTGAAGAGAAACAGATTAAAATAGTCAGAAAGGTGAATCCCCATTAGTCATCCAGCCTGTGAACAATGCAGAAAGCTCCTTTTTGCCATACTTACTTTCTTTTAATAAACTACTATCTTCAAGTATTAAGGTGGTTCAGGACAATTAAACTGCCATCTCAGATAGGTTAACTTGGCACAAAACTTTAGTCATGCGGCTAGATCTGATCTATTCCAATCTATTACAGTCTGATGAACTGTGTGTAGTATGACAGTGAGTAAAAATCCCCCTACTATGCTGCTAAAAATACCAGTACCATGTTAGAGATAAGCATTTAAGCCACACAAAGTAACAAAAAAAAAGAGAAAGCCAATACAATGTGCATTTCTCTGTTTCTTGTGTTTTGAGAAATATTTGCAGAAGACCAAATTCCTTTTTAGGTACATCTCAGACATTACAGGGCACCTTATTATCAAAAGATGTTCTCTACACTTGAAATAAAACCAGCAGACAAATGTGACTGAGAACTTATTCCCAATATAATCAGTAAGATAGAGAAGTAAGGACAAATTACAGAATTTTTCAATACTCAACTCTAATTTTCATCTTCATAAATTGCAGACCAACTCCCTGCTTGCGTGGGCTGGTAAAGGTTCTCCCTTGGATTATTATGTGCTCACTTAATGCTTCGGAGGCCAGAGGTGCCCTAACTCTACCTCCTCTCTCATTAGCATCCCCTTTCGGGAAGTGGGAGGTATTCAGTATGTACCAGCAACATGTTCACCAGAAATTTCGAAGGAATTTTTTTTTTTTTTCCTGGAGGACCTTTCAGCACTTTCCAGGCCTCTGAATTTTGTGAACATAGTTTTTATTTTATTTTGGCTTGGCTATTTTCACAACCTTGGAAAACAAAACCAGCACTGTATTTTGAAAGGTGGACTTGAATTAACATATCTGCAAAACAGAATTAATTTCAGTGATTATTCCTTGACTATCATGTTTAAGGTCATCCTACCTCAAAAAAGAAAGAAGTGTTATGACTACACAGCATAAATGCTGCAATTTCTCAGCAACCTCTAGTCGCTAGATAAGCTTACATCCCTTGTATTTCTGCAACATGCTGCCCTCTTGTAGGTCAGTATACGGGGATGAGGATGTAATTATCCTGCATCCTTCTCACCGACTTGGTAATAATTTCTTCCCTTTATTCCCTTTCTACACTTGTCAGCATATCTAGTGATAGACAAATGCTGCTTCCTTGTGAATACTGAATATTATTCCTACCTATTTTACCAAAGCATAATAATAATATTATGAAGAACATTACGAGGAATATTATTAGGTGGTTTAAGATCTCCACGTTTGGCCAGATTTCAGCTATGAAATGAATTAAACTGGAGAGAGTGCCCATTTGACATTTATACAGAAGCTTTTGCCATGAGTCTGTCTCAGAAAATCATGCATGTAGAATTACTCTCTCAAATTTGCTTTTGCAAGAAACTTGTTTGATATGTATTTCAAGCTGATGAGACCCAAAACCAATTGCCAGTTGCTAGTTGATTTTTCGAGCTTCATTTTGGCTGTGTTAGCTCCTGTTTATTAAATTTAAGATATGTATTTTTTATTTTTAAACAGCGCTTTGTAGTTTCTTCCATTGCTGGCAATTAATTTGTTCAGTGAAGAAAAAAAGAATACTTTCATGTATTGCTATGTTTTTTAATTCTCTGCTGATGTGTGATTAAGTATTCTCTTTCACACAGAACAAAGAGACTTGTTTCTCTGGTATTTTCTTCTCTTTTGTTTTAGGAAGTACAGATGAATCCATTTTATCTTAATTTGATATTTCTAGTAGAAATTAAACTGATGATTTACTTTACAAAGTTTTTTAAAGTGCCTTTTTTATCCCCAAAGTTATAAATAAGCTGAGAATTATGTATTTTATGTAGAACTTTTTTGCCTGACTGTGATAAATACTGTGAAAGAAAGGTTACTGTAGAAAGTATAGATATAAATTTGATATGAAGGTTTAAGTCTGAAGTCCAAAAGCACTTCATAGTCCACAAGGACCTGCCAGTCACTTCACCTTACGTATTTTCACTCAAAACTATTTTACAGAAAGGAAGGAACCACATAGTTAAATGACTTATTTTATGTTTAACATAGCAGAGCAAGAAAAAGCAGTTGGATCTAGTTTAAATTAACAAAGATGAAACAGAGTTCTCATCCTGATCCCACACCTCAAGATATGAAAATTCATATAAAATTGAATTTACAGTACTTAAAAATTATAGATGTCAATTTAAGAAACGCTGAATAGGCTCAAGAAACTGATTGTCACGATTTGAATTCAAGCAACTAGAGAATAATTGTGATAACTGAAGAACAGAAGAAATCAAGACTGAAAAAAATTAGATGTGAAGCTATGGTCTGGTCTTACACAAAGAAAAAGAAAGATAGTATTAAAGAGAAGGCATACTGTTGCAAGGGTAATAAAATGGAAATCACATATTGAAAAGACTAGATTATTTTTGGCAGCATAGACAATAGACTGCATCCCCAAGCCCATGTTTATCCAGGCATTTATGGTATTTCGCTCCTGTTGTGAGGGGGAGAGGGGGTAAGGTGCAGAGCAGGGAGGAAGTATTTTAAGGAACAAAGACTTTCTGGGAGCAAAAGAAGAACCATTTTATATGGAGGTAAGATGCGTATTGGTCAAAAAAGGCTAGCTTAATAATGACAAATGCTTATGCTAGATAGGTTATGTATGGCAGACAAACCTTCCAGGATGAGAAGACAAACAGGTGCAATTGTGGTAATAGAATGTATGTTCAAAATGCCTTTGGAAATAGGGCAACACCACGATTGATTCCTATAAAATCCTTAAGATGCAGTCCTTTATAATAGTGGTAATTAAGCAGAAGCAAATCTCAGTGACTGATAAAATGAATTTGATGGAATACAATCTAATATAACTTTTTAAAAGCAAATCTGTATCACTGGGTTTAATCAGCATCTACATAGCTTATTTTATGAAGCAAAATGTTGTAAAATACTAATACAGGCAGACAAGCAGGGAATTACCTTTTCAATATTTTTTATTCATTTCCTCTAACTGTATAGAGAAATTAAGCTTTATGTAAAGCAAAATCTAGCAACCTACGTATCAAGGCATACCTTCTGCTCACATCTGCATACCTTCAATTACATTAGATGGTCCCATTTCAAGGAAAGCACCAAATGCCCTACAATTCCTACTTCGCTTAATCATAACAACAATAATTCAGTTGAGTTTCAATTGGAAACCTGACTATTTTATTCTTCCATTTTAGTAAGCTTTGCAAATGGAAATCTATTACGTCTAAACAGCCTGTTATTAAAATAAATATAAAAAATAATATCTGAGGCTATGAGAAAGTCTTGCTTCCTTTAAAAGTGTGCTCAAAGGCTCCAGAAAACATTTAATAGTGCTTGATAAAGTGATTTGTTCTCCTTCCATTCCTCAGCCACTGGGTCTGTAACAGAGGTGAGTCCCTACAGAAGAGCTCTGTAGGACAGGTCGCATACCTTGAATGCCATGATGCCCCTCTGTTGGGTATCCTAGGCCAGATGCTCTGCACACAGTCTCTTTCAGAAAGTCTATGGCAATGCCAAAAAATCGGTTGCTATGCAACCTCAGGATCCCTTCTCACCAACAGAAGGAGGTGATTTATAAGCTTGAAAAAGCTAGTTGTTCAGGGGAAAGAGCCTGCAAAGACGTTACAATTCCAGGCTTTCTCATAAGTCATGATCAAGCTAATTGGCAGTCGTTGAAGTGGAACACTACGCCAACTTGGTACCACTGCCTGCTGGCCTGGGCTGAGGTGAACCTACAACCCGCGTGCCAGCTGCAGGCTGACAGGCGAGCAGAAAGGAATCCTGCGACAAGTGGTCGGTCAGTGAACCACCACATGCTAAAACAATGATGATTTTTGTTTCTCAGAGGAGCACCGGAGAGTGAGATGTCTTCAAAAGGAGAAACAGAGACTACAGTATCCTATGAAGTGACACAAATGTTTGCCTCCCTCCCTCAGGTTGCGGAGGTGGTGGAGATGACACTGCTGGAGGTGTAAATGATTTAACTGCTAAGTAATTATATGAAAAGGGGACTATGACCTTTGTTTTGCTAACTGTCTATTAGAAGAACTTCTCTAATTTTGACTGGGACAAATTAGACAATTTCCAGAAATAGTTCTTGACCTTGAGCACATAAACCTTGAAGGCAACTATCACACAGCAAATAATTAACTAAGTGATATATTAGCAGATGATACTATAGCGTCCTTTAACAAGATGACATTCTACATATTCAAGCAGTGAATTCCTATTTTCCAAGTCTGAGTTCTGCAGAGATAAAAGTGAACATTAATAAGGGAACAGAAACCAGAGGCTCAAGTATCTGAACCATGAAGAAGAGAATCATTTAAATTGTTTCAATCTTTTGTTTCTGGCACCATGCCGTCTAGTCGTATAAAGCTGTAACTGAAACCACGCGGTGTGTGTAGTGGGTTCATTACTGGTGCTGACTGAGGCGTCTCATGTGCTAACCACGGACTGACTTTTTGCATCCTTAGGGTCAAGAACTCTTCACCTACGTATTTTTTAGCACATATGGGTTCTTATTCCTTCTAGGAAATTAAAACTATCTAATATTTAAGAGCCACAAATTGATTTCTGAGTCCAACTCCCAAGTGATACTGAATGGCATGTCTAAGCATCCGTAAAATAAATCATCTGAGAAGATATTAGATTCATAGACTTAAAATATAACAACAGTTTAAATAATTGATTTGTAATACGTTGCGATATGATAAATACTCAGCTTACTGCAAATCCTTACTTGCTGAGTAATAGCTGTTAAAAAGAATGCATCCATTTTAGAATGAAGTACCTTGCCTAGAAATAATTAATACGTGATTTTAATATTAAGTGTAATTTTAATTACGTCTTGAGGAGATACCATCTAAGTATCTCCTCTAATATACCGTGAAACGAAACCCATGTATTTTACACAACATATAAAATTAAAGTCTGATAATGACATGGTTTTTAGAATTTAACACAATCATATCTATTTCATTAGACTTTACTCATTAGCTTAGAACTGTTACAGAATTAAACTTTCAGGAAATACAGGTGAAAAGTCTGTTACTGTTCAAAATACTCCTTGTTCTCTAAAGTAAGGCACTGCCAAGTAAGCTGAAGCAACAGAAAAACAGAAAGATACAGGTCTCTGCAGTGCAAGAAAGCTGTAAATTTTGGCCTGAGAACACCGAGAGGTTTTCAGAACAAGTACTATACTTTCAGGCTTGAATCCTGCTTTTTTTTCAGAAGTATAAACAATAAAAATATTTCACACAATTGATGCACTTACTACTCTTAAACATTAGGCATTTAACCTTATTTCACTATCACATGACATATTCTGCTGTCTATAGTAAGATTTTGTAATGTTTTCGGTTCAAAACAAGAGGATTAACTAAAAACATATTGTCGAAGGTCTGTCCTTATTCCCTCCCTAAAATGTTTTTAATCTTTAATATCAAATGGACTTGTGTTATCATGCCAATAAACTACATCTATGGTGAATGCAAGAAGAAAAATCCAAATAAAATCAAGACCTCATTTTTAGTTTTACAAGAGTATCACGAGATATTCTGAGGGACAGGGTGGAAGATATATAGGGAAAGAAGAATTCACAGATTGCTTCTATTCTATCCTGAGGTCAAGATTTCACCTTTCTCCTTTTGAAAAGCATTTGCCATTTCATTAGCCTATGAAACCATAAGCACTTAACTTTTACATTTCAAGCTCTAATAATCCATGGCTGCCCTGGGAATTCATGGGGGGAATAAGTTAAGCACTTCAACTTCGGAAGCAATATCATTAACATGAGGTATTTCAGCTTGTATTTATTTGTGGGTACAAATCTGGGCTGTGTTGTCCGTGAAACTACTTTCTTTAGATAAAAATGGAAGTAACTGCAATTCTTAAATAAAAACGTATTGTTCTTTCGCACTATACAGGAGTTGATCATATTCACGTCCGTACATGTCTGACCAAGAAGCTTCTTTGACGAAGAAGCTGATCTAAGAACAGTTGTTTTGCTATTTATAGATGCAAGTATTCTCATAACAAGTAAAGACAGGAATATTGCAAAACTAAGATGGTGGCTTTAAAAAAAAGTACGTACTCATTTTATTTACACTAAATAAAAGCTACGCTATGGCGCACGATTAGTGTAACATTTAAAAAGATTCTGTGCAAACAGTCAGCAACTCGTAGATTTCCTCAGCGTGATCCATTTCCTTCTGTAGCTTAGCAACATTAAGACTATAACAAACAAAAATTAATTGTGCCAATGCTAATTTCCATATGTGATGCTCATCCAAGTGCACTGGAACCATTTACATTTTAACCTGCAACATACCCTACATCACATGCATATAATAATAAATTATTACAATGCAGCTCAGGGAAGCGTAGTGTTGTTGTGCCGCATGTAAGTGGGAATTTCACTGTCTCGGTAACGTTGACTGTCAGTGGGAGCCAGTGCAGCTGAAGCAGATGTTTCATGTTGATAAGCAGAGACTGGAAAAGAAATTTCTAAGCCACTTTTTTCTTTTTTTCTTCATTTTCTCTACCATACTTGGCAATAACTGATCTAGTACATTTGCCATGTGTACCCACTCTGCTTAGCGTAGACTTCCTCATCTCTTTCCATAAATCCAAATTAGCATTAGTCATACTAAATCTCACTCCTCCAATCAGGAACTCTCTCTTGCTATCAGATAGGGGTATTCAACTTTCTTTTGGTTATCCTTTCTTAGGGATTTGAGAGGGAAAGACTCAGCCTATGTCAACACTATTTATCAACACAGCTATAAACATTCACATACAATGAGAATCTACAATCTAAGGCATACATTATCTTATTGCTAAGACATCTGAATTACAAAATGCAAATTTCAGTACAATTCTATAAAATTGTAATTATACCCTGCCAGATTCACAGTATTTGTTAAATCCACCACGACATGAATAGTCAAAACTAAAGACTAGCATTACAAGCCAGAACTAAGGTAATTGAAACCTCATTCTGAAACTAAGCAAAACAGGTAGGCTGGTACAAAAGCTACCCTGGATTTATAGAATAGCTTATATTGGATGAGACCTCTGGAGGTCATCTAGTTCAACTGCCCAGATCAAAGCAGATCCAATAAAACCTAGCTGCCGGGGTCCCTGTCCAGTCAAGTTCTCAGTATCTCCAAGGATGGAGACTCCATATCCACTCCGGGCCCTTATTCCAACATTTGACCATGTTAAACAAAATTTATCATCTATCAATTGAAATGTGTTTCAACCTGTGTCTGTTGCACCTTGTCCCATAGCTATGCACCCTGAAGAACAGCCTGGCCTCATGTTCTCTACACCCTCTGACTTGGCAGCTGTGGACAGCAAGGTACGTCAGGAAGGGGACCCGTGCCAGCCCTGTGGTACTGGCCTGGTGTTTTGTCATTTGAGAGCAGGAGCAGACAGAATAAGGTTAATCACTTACCCACCACCATCCCTGAAGAAATAATGCAGTCTATACTGAAATGGTCTCAGATACGTGCCTGCTTGTGGAGTCCCTTCTAGCAAGCAGTAGCTTTCCCTCCTGCCCTTACGGCATGGCTCTGGATACCCACACAGGTGACAGTTGGCCTGGATAGTGTTGTTCCAACACTTCCCTCTGCTTTTCTCTGACCATTCTTTACATTTGGGAATAAACTCCTCCTTGTAGGTGACATCCCAAACATTTGTCCCTAAAGGACAAATTATTTTTTGAGTATCTCTGGCGTTTTCCTCTCGTTCCCCACATAAAGGGCCGTGTTAGCTGTATATCCCAAACTTTTGGAAATGAAGTGAGCTATGCAGAGCTTTAGGAACTGTGCGCAGAGCCTGAATTTCAAGGGAAGGCAATCTTTTCCCTTACAAATTAGTTTATAAATTAGGTAACAGTTTACAAATACAGAACTACATTGGAACGCATTCTGGAAGATGTGAACACACCACTTTGCTTTGAGTTACAATAATAAAGAATAAATACATGGAAGTCTAACAATAAGATAAATTATACCTCCCTCAGTGGTTAAAATATTTGAAGAAGAAAAAATAATAAAAATCTATAAAACACACTCTGGAATTTATTGTCCTTTAAAAGCTCTATAATATTAGTTGCAATCACATCCCTACTAATTAAATATATATTAGGCTACAGAAATCAATGTAGTTAGAGAAAGTAAATCAAAGGCAGAATGTAGCTTACCGATTATAGTGAAAGCAGCTTGCTAAAAATGTAAGGACTCCTAAATACTGTGAGGCTTTTCAAGATATTTCCTTATCATTAGGCTGCTAGTTTTGTGAAGTCAGAAAAGATTTAACATTTATTAAAATTTAGTTGCAGAAGAGTGTTAATACATAAAATTTTATGTTAAGTACAATTTATTTAATTAATTGAATTACTAGGATAAAAATGACAGATGTTAGAGGACATCGGGGACAAATTTTTAACACTAAGATAAACACTAGAATTTTTTTTTCTACAAGCCATTATCTAATTGCATAATCTACACTGCCAAAAGCTTCAAGAGTAAGGCAGGTAAAAGGGGGCAGTTGTTTTAAATTTCCAGAGGTCTTCATCGCCGTCATTGCAACCATGCAGCTTTTTCCCAGTCACTGATCCCTGTAATCTGCCCACCTTAAAATGGTGCTGAGTAAAGACTAGTCATTCCAAAAATCTGCTTTGAAGCCATGGTTTTAGGGAGACATTCCCTGTTCATGCTATGCAGGGAAGAGGGAAGCTGCTCTGGAACAAGAGACAGCCCTGTGACACAGATCTTTCTGGAGAAGAGGAGAATTCACACAAACGGATTTATTCAGGCCTGTCACTGCACCTGAAAAATTACAATATGGGAAGGAACAGGGTAAAACACTCTGAAGCACCTACATGACTTGGCAATCTTCATTTTGCAAACAGATCAATTTTAGCGAGAGGCTGAAATTCCTATCTGCATCCGATGGTATGTAAAAATCTCACTTAAGTCCTGTGAAAATTTTATCTTGATGTAAACTGATGTATTAAATCTGAACTGGAAGGTGACCTTGATTTCATATCTTCTGGTACAGTATATTTAAAACATAAATATATGTATATATTTAGCTGAATACGTAAGAAAAAGAAAGTAACTGGATTTCTTTATTCTTGGATTAAAAACTGTAGCATTGTTAAGACACTCTAGTCACTGATAAACACTTCTGTACGTATTGTTTGTATTTTAAGTAGAAAAAATGCAAAACCAAAACAAACGGACCTCTAGCAATGAAAACCACCACGAACGTGGTGCTGCCTGTCAGACCTGCGCCTGCAGGTATAGATTGGTATGTTGCAATAACTTTGTAATCATGCATAAAAAAGAAGTATCTTTCCATCTGGATGTAAATGAATCATTTAAATACCATTAAGATTCTAAACTTGGTGATTTCTATATACACATAAAGCTTCTAATCTCATTTCCTTTCTTTTCACCCATTGAACCTTTGTGGTATTTATGACTGGTCAAACATTAACGTTTGTTTGAATTAACTAATGGCTTAGGGTTTTGTGAAGGTCATCATCCTGGTTTACACACATGGCTGAATTACACATCTCCAGAGCTAAACGCATCAGATATTAAATTTTGAGCTAAGCACCTTTTCTAGCAGGGACTGCAAATCAACCATCTGCAGCGATGCCTTCCTTCAACCTTGACATTGCCCTAAATGTCAGACACTGTCACCCAGCCATCAAACCCGTGCACCCTTCTGAAGGTCACAGTTGTCACATCGTCCAGTCCCAGCTCAGACGTTCAGGACAGCAAACCCCTGTCCCCATCAGCACCCTGCGCGAAGCTGGGGGCTGCACCTGCAGCCCTCCACCACGGCCACGCTCACTCCCGACTCCCTCTCGTTCCATGGCATGAGGCACCCTCCCCGTGAAGAAAGGAGCCTGCAAAACACACTGATCTGGCAGGTTTGTTGTTTTGCGTCCACTACAGGGACCAATCCAATCCTACCCACAGAAAATTGGGAATATGAAAAAATGCCCTGAGCATCCATTCAAACCAACAAATATTTCTAAAACTGCAGGACAGATGTAACATGCGAAATGCTCACTTACTGTCAAAGAAAGTACATTAACTATACAATACTCAGTAATGGCAGCTTCTATCTTCTCCCCTATAGCAACTTTGCTATAGCTATTGCTGCCACAGCACACTGCCAAAAAGACAAGAGAGGGGAGAATGAGAAGGAAAGAGAAAGAAGAGCACAAACTTAGCCAAACTTGCTTGGCTTAGACACTTGCAAGAGGAAGCAGCCATCTCCCATAACTACACTTGACTGCAACCCATCACAGAAGGAAAACACAACAGGCAAAGAAGCTGCAGCTGTTACTGGAAAAGATGTACGAAGAAATGCTGCCAAATTTACTTCCAAAAGTATGACAAACCTGAACATCCCAGGAACACAGTGTGTCTGCAATACGGCTGTATGTAAAGGAGGTAAGAAATGCCATTACATATGTTTATCTGCCTGCATGAAATAAAGGAAAGTGTAAATATTCATTCCCTCTTTCTCAAAAACCAAACAAACAAAAATCCCACAACTTTTTAGCAACGGCGGTGAGGCCAAGGGAACAAGTAGCAATAGACCTTGCCTGGGAAGGCTGTCTCTCTTTAGGGGATCTTGTAGGGTGCTGGACATTATGCTGACTTTTTATCTCAGAGCTCTTTCCAATGCATTATCTAGGTGTAACCTATTAAATGCACAACAGAAATGAAGAGTCATATGAACGTAGGCAAAAAGCAACCCAAAAAAAGCATTAGCTTATACAATTTATATGCATGCAATCTGAATTGTTGCTATTTTAATTATATCTAATAAAAAATAAACAAATACAAGTTTCTCACAGCATGGGGTTGCCAACATACTGTGGGCAGAAGCCGATGCATGTTACAAAGTATCCGAAGATATAAAAAAATTTCCTGTATAACTGTACGACAAAGTAAAGTTTAAAAAATTCTTTGTGATCAGAACCAGAGGTGCTGATCACAATCACCCAGATGCAAGAATATTTTGTTGAATACAGAGTCACCCAGAATGACAGCACTTAGAGATGTAAAACACTGCTGTTCATCACAGCGCAGCATTAAATCTGAACCTTTCAATCATGACTATTTAGCTCTCGACTTTGTTAGCTGCCTCATATAGCTTCTGAGCTGGTTCATCGGGCTGATGTTGGTTACACAAACTCATCTATCCGTGCACAGTCAGCTATTAAGGTGACTGCAACACTGAGGCAGGGTGATAGGTTCAATCATTTGTGGGCAAAAAGAATTTTTTTTAAGTCACATTGTTTTCCTTTCTCTCCTCTAAAATGAACAGTAAATGAAGGTGATGAGTTATTTTACCTTTACCAGAAACCCTAACCACCATCTAATACTAAAAGTGTATCTTGGAGTCTGAGCAGCTGAAGAAAAAAAATATATTCACATTATGCTGAATTCTCAAGGAATAAACAACGACATTCATTTTGAGTCATTATTAACCTAACAGACCATCAAATGCAAATACTCTAAAGTATGATTCAATTAACGTTTTAACAATCACAGCTTTTCTTAATAAACACATCCATGCCTTCTACAGATTATTTAATTAAAAAAAAAAAAAGCAAAGAAAAAGCAGCTCAGTTCCATCTTAACAAACTTGGTTATTAATGAAGTATAATGTAGCCAAAACAGTATTTCAAATGAGGATGCATTTGCACAAAGGAAGCTTGAAGAAGCAAAGGCACGTACTCTGTGTACCCAGGATCATTGCCCACCCTTACCGAACATGGTAGAACTTCAGCTCATCTAGTTTATCATGCTTCTTATTAAGATCAATGCCCATCAATACTGAGATGCAGAATGCTTTATTACTTAACAGCTCAAGATAAGGTCTCCAATTTCTGGATTACCATCTGTGTTGTCTGGCTATGCAGTGTGAAGACTAATTCTCACCTTTTTGGCATTGTAGGCCTTACTGCTTTGGGATGTATGATGGCAGAATTAGTTTCAACTTTGCTAATTGATACAGCTTGCCTGAGGTTGGCAGGTACGTGTCTGTGTCGATGTATTACATATGTATGTATGTAAAGACCTTCTCTTTTCTCTCTTTGTTCCCAAAGAGTGACTAGAAAGCTACATTTGGAAATTCAATAAATAATCTGAGAAATACAGTAAGATTTACTTTTGCTGTTTAATGAGTTAGTTGCATATAGATTAGTGCTGCAAACCAGGTTGTACAGCTTAGTGAGGGATAATAAAACCAAAGACCAGCATTCTCTGAAGCATTTCAGCTCTGTCACTCAGGAGGGTGACACATTAACTGATGATAAACCAACTCCAGAACATTTTAGTTTATGGAAGTCAATTTAAAATCCTGAAATGTACAAGATTTTTGAGCCTTGAGAAAATTAAACTTTGCTTTGGTTTCAAAAGATTTGGCTTCGATACCAGCAAAAGGTAATATGGTAAATAATTGGAAAAATATGGAGCTATTTTCAGTGTAGCAAATTCTAGAAGAGGAAATCTTAGCAGAATTGCTATCTCTGCTTGGAAGGCATCAGCCATGGCCTAAGAAGGGAACAATATTTCACATGCGAGAAAGGAAAGTCATTGCAAACAGACTGGCTTTTCTCACCGCACCTATCTTATCCTGAACTTCTCAAATTAATTGAACAAAATTAGCCAGGTCCCTATGAGACAAAAAAAAGCCAAAAAAAAAAAAAAAGAAAAAAGATAGCAGGGGGTTGAAATGAAGCTGAATGAAGCTGTAATATTTAATCAGTATTAAAACTGAGTTGGGAGCCAATCAATACCCAATAAATTCATTTTGGTGGCAAACTATTTAAGTTACAGGCTATTAAAGGATTTCTCTCCTTTAACGAATTGATGTCTCACTGCTGTAGAGAATTTCTGCAGTGTTTTATTTAAAAATTCAATTAACCCTTTGATGAATGAAACAGTAATTTGTTCTACTGTTCTGACAGGCAGAGGTGTTAATAGATTTAACTAACATATATAAAAGATCTATTTTTAAATTATAAGAACTTTCCTTTTAATTTTATTTTGAGAATCAATCACTTTTTTCCCCCATTTTGCCTGATATCACATCAGTGGTGCTGATGAGTTGACATTAACTTCAGCTGAAATGAATGAGTATCCCTCAGACCCTTGTAGGAGTAGCCTGCTCAGCACCAACTCCAGAGCCCAACTTCTCGCTCTGCTCGCTTCGTGTAAATAATCCCATTGACGCACACACAACTCGTGGGCAGAGCAGATCTGCAGGAATTCAGATTGTTTTCCTGATCCAGAAGTTATAAAAACAATTGCTGTTCTCCAAAATACACTGATACAATTGGTGTTAGATTTACAGCAAAAGATAAAATTCCATGAACCATTGATCAGTACTGTCTGCATAATTGTTGTTGACCTCGGGAGCTTCACCAAATTTTGTATTCAGCAGAGGTACTTCATCCTGTGCCACTGCATTTTTGTTATGATAATTTAAAATTGACATCATTATTCTTCATGACAGAAACAGTTCATGATATTACAGGAATATTAACACTGCAATAAAATATCTGCACTTTTACAAGATAAAACACAAAATTTAAGAAGTTATTCAAATAACCTGAATAAAAGTTTTTTCTTAAATTACATAGTAGAAAGTTCCCAATATATTAGAAGTTGTTCTTCTAAAATGTATGTTGGTTCCTTACCTTTCCTTTTCCCATGCCCTAAAAATAATAACCCTTGCATGTTGGGCTATGTGTATGTGTGTGAACATCGTTGTAAGACTTAACAGAATCAGAGAGAGAAGAATGTTTGTCACATATGAAAAGCAGCACCAATAATTATTCAATGAATTTAGAAATCAACTCCAGCAGTGAAGTATATGAGATTCCTGCTGATACTGGTCATCTGAGAAATAATGATTTATTGCTGTTCAGTGCCTGCTTACTTATGTGGATACAAATTTCCACTAAGAAATCAAAACAAAATAAGAAGCCCAAACATTTGCATGGTTCCTTCAAAGAGACTGGGAAATAAATTCAATACTAATAAGAATGTTTAACACAGCTGATTTAGTCCATGTCCATGAAGTGTAAAACATGCAAAAACCCCAATGTAGTCAAGTTAACTTCACGCATTTTTTTTGTAAACGTGTTAAGAAATAAGTACTCTTCTACACAAAATTAGAGGGAGACTCTATAACATTCATTTTTTAAGAACATTCTCACTGCTTGCTATTACTTATTTTAACCTCCATTCACAACTTCATTCATTTGAATGCAGCTACTTTTGATTTACAGCAAGGTAATCAGACTCTACATGTGAAATTTTAAATCAACTCTGATGGCTTAACAGGAGAAAAAAAAAAGAAAAAGAGAAGTCAAACTTTAAAATCCGACCTTTCAATTTGTGCCTTCAACTATATACATATTTGATGGCTGGATTGGAAAACGCATATTTAGCATACGCATGAAAAGCTGCCAGGTACCACGGTAATGTAAGAACATAAGAGTCTGCAGCACAATACCCTACAGACCCATCAAAACATGATTGGGAGACTGGATTACTCAAAAGAGAAGTGGAATGCCCCAAAAAAGTATTATTTGATTTTTTTTTTTTTTGCAGAGTACTACAAGACTGACCGAGTCACAAACAATTCCAGTAAGTTGTGCATTATGTACAGGTCTAAATTAGTGGTAGGGTCAGAAATCTTTGCAACCAGCACCCTAAAACCCAAGCGAACACCACCCTCCTCCAAACCCCCATGGTAATAATAACTGAAGAAAGCCTTTCAGGATGTTGAGTGAACATTAAACCAGTTAGAATTAAATGCATTCCTACTGCGAGCAGGAGTTTTGCAGTACTGTGAGATAAGGGTAGTGTTGCCACTGATTTCCCGCCCCAGTTCTCTGTGGGCCACATCCATGAGGGAGCAGAGGGGACACACAATTCCTGCTGCTTTTTTCCACACATGAGCAATACTGTCACTGCAGCTGGTTCTCTTTGGTCACCCCAAAACATATAATCAGCAATTCTAAGGCTCCTGTTTAACTGCAAAATGCACATTTGTACCAATAAAAATAAAGTAAATTTTCAAGAAAAAAGAAAAGGAATGAGAAGCTGTATTGTTTTTAGTCTGTAATGCTATTTCTATTATTTTATGTGGTTAACCTACATGGTAATAAAATAACCTTAACTTTTTTTTTTCCTTTGGAGCAGATCTGCCAGGTCTTCACTTTGTTTTACAGAAAAGAAAAATCCTAAAGCATTGTCTTAATGGCAATGCTTGGATTAAGGGTTTTTTAAAATAAAACAAAAACCTCTAAGCCTTTGCCTGTAGATGTGATTGAACATTCCCAAAGATGGTAGAATTAACAACTCTAAAAATGTACAGTAATGCCAGATGCTCCAGCCAGTTGTTGTTGACTATTTAAAAAAAAAAAAAAGTAAATTTGAACACATCCTGACAGTATGATGCTCTCTTATAACTTTTATGTTTCTTATAGAGTTCGAGCTGGGAAATTATAACCAGAAGACATCTGTCCTTATATTCCAAAAATCCGTAAAGGGAAAGCTTTTTATCAGACTGGCGAGAGCTTTTTGTTGAAAATATAATTTCTCAGATAATCAATTATCTATCCAATTAGATAGCTTTTTTAATAAATCCATCTTTTCAGAAAAGGGAATGACAACTCCTCAGCCTCCCACTAATATCCTACAAATATCCTAATCAGCTTCCTACACTCATACATGCTCTGTGTAGCAAAAGCCCGATTGGGTCTCGTTGTAATTGTGAGCCTAACTTCATCTAATAGCTCTTGCTAAGTAATAAGCTTACCAGATATCACACGAAAATTATAGCACCAAGTTGAATACATACTTTGTACTGCTCCC
The DNA here is from genome assembly GCF_964106895.1 of Numenius arquata. Taxonomy (NCBI): domain Eukaryota; kingdom Metazoa; phylum Chordata; class Aves; order Charadriiformes; family Scolopacidae; genus Numenius; species Numenius arquata. The sequence goes on from NC_133586.1 coordinate 29,982,849, forward strand.
GAATGAATATGAATGCCTGTTTAACTTTACTTAGCACTTGATCCTGATTCCATTCAGCTCACAGAAGAAAAACAGTCCTTGATATTAATGTAGCAGAATCAAGTCGGCAGGCACGTAACCCACTCAATTTCTGCAGAATACTCAGTTAAGAGTATTTAACTCTAGTTAAATAGATGCCTATGCACTTCTAGAACTGGGTTTAAATATTTTAAATTCTACAGCCAAATATTACATGGTGAGAGATCCCTTCCTTCTGATCCAGCTGTCATAGAACTGTTGACAGGCTTGAGTCAGGGAAAGCGGATCACTCTATGCACTGAGGTGCCTAGGACCTCCCCCTGCAATTATCACGCTGAAGAGTGTCTGTACAATGCCAGGGAACACAAGGCAGGATGAATAAAGCACTTGATGAGCGAGACAGTGACCTCTAAATGATCTACAGCCATTCCTTCCAACCTAAAATGTTCTATGGTTCCCTAACACACACTTAAGTCCATGACAACATTTGTCTTTTTAAAACATAAATAAATGAAAAAAATCTAGATAGCTCCTAGTATGAGCCCACAAAAAAAAAATTGGTTGTTCAAGAGAACCTCAAAAAGCTAGAATAGAACCGTGAATTTTGAAATCTGATTTGTTTTATTTATGCAGTCCCCCATAAAACATAATTCTCTGTGAAGTCCCAGGTACATAAATTTTTTACGCTTCCAATTGAGATGCAAACAATCAGGAATGGACTTAATTCTGCTGAGAGCTGTATCACAGGTTGCCTACCTCTTCCCCTCCTCAGTTAAGACTGCACACACACGTCAGAGAAACTCACAAGTTAAAAGGCTTTTTGATGATCATTTTAGCTTTAAAATTAATCAGAAAAGTAGCTTTTCTTCTATGTAACTCCCTTCAAAATCGTCCAGACGATTTTATTAAATAGAAATCTTGCTAGACACCACAGTCAAATGTTACTTGTACTCTACTCTACACTTGTACTCTATCAGTAATTTAACTTTCAACGGTCAAACAGCAACGTCAACCAATTGCTACTTTGGTCCACTTCCTCAAAACAGATGAAAAAAAAATATTGCAGTGGTAAGCACAAAAAAGAAGCATTTGAATTTTAACTGGAACTAGTAAGGTGAAAATGATCTGTGCTTATGCAGCCAAGTCTGGTAACATGGGGTATGAAATGACATTGGGTGAGTATTCCAAGAGTTAATGAACACCAAGGGGGACACAAATAAATTTATGTTGATATTTTGATGGAGAATTTGAAAGAGATTAGGTTCATGGCATGCTCCTGAGGGAACCATGACTAAGATAAGAAGTATGAGCTATGAGACTTCATTTCTGAGAATTACTTAGAAAATAAATAAATAAGCAGCCATGGAAGTTTTGATGACTTGTGTACGGTGACTTATACCTGGCTTGCAACCCTTGGGGAAGAGTTAAAAAAAAGAGTCCAAGAAATAATGGATTTCCAAGCAAAAATAAGATACATTGAAAACAAGTGAATAGCAAATACAAAGGGGGGGTGGTGGAAATGAAAACAAGATGATTGTGGCGAACTACAGAAAACCAGCAAATCGTAAATAACACATTTAAACCATCACGGAGATAGATTCGTTGAAGTCCTTGGTATCTAAATGTCATTGTTCTATTTTTAGGTGCCTGGTATTTAACACAAAATATGACCTGTACTAATTGATATTTAACTACTGTATTCAATTTGTAAACACGATATAAAGGAAAAGACAAGATGAATGCTTTATAGACATTAAGAAGACAGCGTAGGCAAGGACAGTGATGAAAATTGGAAGGGTTCAGTTTACATCCTCTGAGATAGCATACTGTACACATCAGTCCCTCGCTGTCTGTCTCACTAATTTGCATGAGCACTATAATTGACAGCTTGTTAACAGCTTATTAGGGACTCTGAAACCCTGTAACAAACACCACACACAAAATAATAAAGTGGACAGAGACTCTAGTCATAAATTCTATTTTAACAATCCTAACTGAAACCTGCAGGTCAAAAACTGCATCTTGATTGCACAAGAAATAACTATGATTGGGGTGGGGCTAGAAAATCAGCAGATACAGGAGCAAGAAATAAGAACAGCCACACCAGGTCAGACAAACGGTCCATCCAGCCTGGTTTCTTGTCTCCAACAGCAGCAAGCACAGTGATAGCTCCCACACGCTCTCTCAGCCTCAAGCAATCTGCAGCTCTGGGACTGCCGGAGCCAGGAGTGGTGTTTCATGTTTAATAGCCACTGATGGATTTTCTTCTGCTATGAATCTCCCTAAATGCATTTTGAGCCCCTGTAAAGTTTGAGCACAATTAAATGGTGTAAAATATCTTGCTACTGCCAGTCTTTCTGTAGATATTATCCAAATGCTCATTTTTTTTTTGAGGCAAAATAAATAAACAAACAAATTAATACATAAGCTGCATCTCTTATTTTTCTGTATTTCTAAATATAACGAAGTTACAACATGGCCTTACCGCAGTCTACGACGGAAAATATCTATTAGCATGAATTGCAGCATATCACATGAAAGACAATAACAGCATCATAACACATAGAGAAAGCTATTTGTATTTTCTGGTGAGGGAGTACAGAGCTACTGAATGTTGTCCTTACTTATCTTAGGATGAAAGCCTTATTATAAGCTCATTTCAGTTGAACAAATCTCTCTGGGCTCCCTGCTGAGCAAGGCATTTAAACTTTAAAGCTAAAGGCATTCATTTTCCTTTGCTGACAGTGAAAACCTTACTGCACAAGCTCCACGATGCACATGGAAGCTTTTAGATCGCTCGGTGGCAGAATGCATTAAGGCATTTAGCTGCTTACTGCGTTTCTCTGCAGTGAACGGACATCAAAGGCATTCATTTCCACGGGTAGCAAGAGTGGACTCTTCAGTGCAACTGTCGTTATCCCGCTCAGGTTTAAGTGCTCTTTAGATTCCAAACACAGAATACAGTGACAAAATATTCTGGGCAATATTTTTCAGCTCATTCTGACTTGCTGTTATTTCTGAGGAGTATTTAGCATAGTGGTCCAGGCACTGGAGAGCTGAGAGGCTCTTCTCCGGGTCAAAGCACATTATATCCATCAATATGGAAAAGATGCAGGTTACAGAACCACAGCTTCCTATTTTTCACTGTTCGAGTTCCTAACAGCTTCTACGAGTAAAGCTTTTTTTGTTTTCTTTTTAAACAAAATAATCTTTTGCTTATTCCAGCTGGTGATCTCTGTTTGTGAAAAGTTCCTGTCAAACACAAATACTCAAAAGCCTGACTACACACTACAAAAGGGACCAAGCACTTTTGTATACACTCTTATAAGCAAGATCTTAAATGCTTATCTTCTTATGTATTGGGTGGCTGAGAGATCAGAGACGAAGTTTAATCACTGCAGTTCATCCAAGTGTAACATGTCCCCAGATCAAACACCCAAATCATAAAAACTCCCTGCCACGTGCAGCAAGGGCAAATAAAACGTAAAATAATTTTCATCTCATGTATCTCTTCAATTTTACTTAGCTTAAATGTTGGGTCTAGTCCTACACTCAGTGATACTTGCCCAAATAACAGAAGTTTGATTTATTTCACAAGGGCAGCTTTTGATCTATTCTCAGAAGCAGCTTCTTCCCTTGTAATACCAAAAAGAGTCTTTTAAAATAATGTTGCTGTAAATACGGCAAAAAGAACAACTTAAAAGAAATATTATGCTGTCTATTAAAATTTATGGGAGGGGGTTTGTTGTTTGCTTGATTAGGCTTTTTTTTTTTTAAAACATATTCAGAATTTACTGTTGCAAATAAGTGTGAGGGTAACTTAATACTAATTGTTATCAGTACACAGATGGGGAAGATCAGGAAATGACTGTGTGAGTGTGGTGTTCATCACCTGAACTGCGTGCAGGTACCAACACAGAGCTCACAATGCTGCGTGTTGGAACAAAGCATGAGACCAACCCAAAATCTCACTGAAATGTGGACTGATTGACATCTGAAGAGCTAAATGGATGCCACAATTATGGAAACACTATCTTACCAGACTGTATTTTTTCATATATCTATTGCAAAGGTATAGGCAAAACAAAAGTAAAACACCAGCAACCACCACTATTATTATTAGTTCACAACTTCAGGGAAGATCTTGTCCAGGTCAGTCTAAAAGAATACACGGCCCTAACAACTCATTTTGTTAGCTGACAAATACTTATCGTAGTCTACAAAAATATGTATGTACACTACTAACATTTAAAATGTATGAGCATTTGAGCCATTTTACATTGAAGTCAAGGGACTATTTGCTTAAACTAAAGAACTGTATAAATAGTTTTCTTAATTAACACAAGTATTAACAGTAGTATTTAGCACTTTACTAATATTAAGACTTCTACCAGTAAAATAACAAAACAGTTGCCAGTTTGTGTTACTGAAAACTCTGGTGGGGACTATGACTATATTATTCTACACGTTTTCCTTAATGTGTTAACTATAAAAAATTAATATATATCACTCAAACGCAAGATTTTAAATTAATCTAAAAATTAAATGACGACAGAAAATCTTAAGCAGAAGGGACAATTAATTCTTCATTAAAAAAAATCAACCAAGAGTGGTCTTCAACTGTGGTAAAAAAGACTCAAATTAAACATTAAGAAAAACTTTCTACTGACAAAGACAGCAAAACAGAGGAACAGATGACTAGAAGTGCTTAGGTCTTCATTGCGCGCATAAATGGATATGCCTTGCTTATGGACTAAGTAATTTTTAGAGGTCTGCTTCAGACTACAGCTATCAAAATGTTTCTCTAATGTTAAAATTAAAATGTGATATTGTTTTATGAAAATGAAAAATTGTATTTGTTCTTAAAGCTGCCTAACAACATGCATAAAGAAAAATCTGCTGGAGTAGACATCAAGACAAAAGCAGTTCTGCTGCCTGGGCGCCAGAGAGCTAATACAGAAGTCTGAAGAATCATCTCCAGCACCTATGCACCAGGAAGAGATCCTGGGGGATCAAAAATTATGGAGTAGTTACCTATAAAATTAAGAATTCCTTTTACAGCTCATCATGTAACTACTAAAAATATAACAGAGTATTTAATGTTTTTCCTTTTCTTTACCAGACTTATAACTGACGTAACCAATATTAACAAAACCGTCTTAACACTCCACTTTATAAAGCTCAAGAAGAATTTCAGTCCGATGTTCAGCAAACAGGACTACTGATATATCATTTATTAAGCTCGGAAAAAGAATGAGTTAACTATACAATCTGTTGTCTTTTGGTGTGGTCTGCTTGCTTTTATATTCAGGCTCTGCCTGTTACTACTTTGAAAATATATTTGTAGAATTGGCTTTAATGATTAAGAATATCAAAGAGAGAGCCAACCCACAATATGGTAAATGTTAAAGTGGCAAGATTTTAAATTTAAATTCCAAGTGTCCAGCAACTAAGCAGGGCAAGCTGAAAAGAGTGGGAATTGCTACAACGTTGGCCGCAAGTCAATTTTTACATGCTGATTACCTACTGTAACTACCAGCAATTTTGATGGTGTTTGGCAATCTTTATTTTACTTACACAGATTTGCATAAAAGCAAAATAAGACATTTTAAATAGCTTCAAATCACTTGTAAGAATAAAAACCAGCTGTATTTACCGTCCTCCTAAAAAGGCCCTGCTGCTGTACCAAAATTTGTGGTGCTCTATAACCACTGAAATTGTGATACAAGATTGCATTCACTTTTATCTTACCCTAAGTAATACTACTTTCTACATCTGTAAAGGAACTGCACTATCATATACTATGCACTATCATATCATAATCTATTTAAAAGAACTGGCACAGCTACAATAAAAGTCATCCTTTTCTGTAGCTTGTTCTTTGCAAATCACCCAAATGCTAGCAGTTGAAGAGAGCCTTTGATTTCTTTTCATGTTGGCACTGTAAACCCCCTCTTGTTCGATACACACATATCCCTCAACTTCTGTCAAAAGCAAGAACAAATTCCTAACCAAAACTGAAAAGTCCTTGGCTTTTCAAATGACTATAAATTGCATGGCTAAGTGCATATGGCCACAGGGCTGTCACAGTTACTTTTCTTGACAATTCATCATAGCATACTAATTCTGTAATATCATTACTGTGTCTCTTCTCACTGTACTGATCCAGCCAGTTAATTTAATCAACTAATAATAGATTCAGAAATGGATGCAAAGGGCCCTAGCACTTCAAATTATATTACTAGAGATGCACAGCAGTGAAAGCAACGTATTCTGTACTTGCCATTAAATATAACCCCAGTAAGTTATATTCTTCTAGTAAGTTGGAGATCTTCCTTTAAAAGGAAAAGAAAAAAATATTTGTAGAAGTTCAGGGAAGGTCTTTTTCAACAAGATTAAAAAAGCAGTTTATTTCACACTAAGCGTAACTTACAATTACATTGCATTAATTTGAAGAAAAAATTATAACCAACTATTTAATCAATTATCATAATTACTGCAGTTAAGTTTCAAAGTAAAAAAAACACTGCAGGAAAGAAATATGTATCGGTAGTGGAAGCTAAAGGTGTATGATTAACTGCAAAGTGAGCCATTCAAGAACGGACAATTAATTTTATTAAATTTTAATCTTCTCTGAAAATGTCAATGATGATTAAAAACATTATTCTCTAACATCTCAGTCCATTTTGCATGTCACGAAGACTAATACTTAAACTTTGTATGATAAAAAAAAGTAACCCAAAATGTAGGCAAAACTGAAATGCAGACTGCACCCTATTTTTGCTTCTAAAACACTGACAATCAAAGTAGCACCCCGTGAAATTTCTGGTATCTGCTCAACTCAGCTAAGAAATCTTCACAATCAAAGGGTACATCCTGCCAGATGCCACAGTAGACATACTTCATACGAGAATTCTGAGGTACATATAGATGTGTGTGTGTGCGCAAGTGTACCCAGTATACGTATGTGTATGCTCAGAGTAGCTGTTTCCTTCATCACCAACCTATTTTTTGCTTTGCTCTTCTCATGAGATGAGGAGCAGAGCTCTCACACAGGACCGTATGACGGAGGGCAGCACCGACTGCCATGGGGGCTGCTCCCCGGTCCTGGCAGTGACCAGGGACCGCACTCACCTGGAGCCGCTGGTTCAGCCACTTTAGTCCTGTTTGCACTATCAGAGCGTTAAAGAGGACAAGGATGCCTCTCTGGATATGGTGTACTGTGAGGAAATCATGTTCAACAGACCTGATTTCAACCCCCACGTAGAATTTTCTGCTTAAGATTAAATCTAGATGAATTGCCAATGTCAACCCAATTAATCTTTTAGGGAGCTTAGACTAAAGCCAATGAATCTCTTCACTTGTTCAAGCATTTTGTGTATTGGGGCCTAAAACAAGGCAAAAGTGTGTTTCCTGATGTAAACAGAGTTAATTCTGGCAAAACTCAGTAAGCAAGGGTGATAGAGATTTATAGACTTACTCGCTGGCCATGATTCAGGAAGGCAAACGTTTAACATTTTAAAAGCGATTAGAGGCCTCCAAAATGCAATGAATCTTCTGTACCTGCCAAAGCACTCTCGCCAAAATGAGGGTGCCTGGATTCAGGCTTACATTAAGGCCAGACTAAATACACAATTCTTAAAACACATTATGCAGAGATCACCATGTACTCTCTCTTTAAGGTGTCCAACGTCACTTGTTACTAAGCGTGATTCAAATTATGCCTACCTAGCCTAAAAGCAAGGCATCTGCTTGAGTACCATAATCTAACAAAACAAATAATTTTCCTTTCATCAATATACAACAGCTTTGTTCATTACTGGGAAACGTTAGGTGGTGAAGTATTGAGTGCTATGCATTTTACGCTTAAATCAATGTACCGTCTTGCAGTTATGCCACCTAATGTGTTTTTAAGCCATGCGCTACAGAAATCAATGTGGTTCTTATTTGATATTCAGTGTTAAGTTCAGCCTCATAAATTTAGAATTGCACTCTGTTATTTTGATGGTTATGTATTAACCATGTCCTGTAAGTTTTATGATTTTATATTCAGACGTGCAGTAAATCACGCCAGTTATACACAAACGACATACGGTGGCTTATTTTTACTGTCCATTCTGGAAGAGAAAGAAAAGGATGATTCATTTGACCTATCAGGGAAGAAAAACACAGTATATCAGATAAATTTCAGAAGGTGTATCAGTAACAAAATTAGGCTCCGTAAAATTTAACTGAGTCTTTTCTGAGACAAACTGATTTGCAGCAGATAAATGTGTTTGATATACTTCATCTTACCAATATTTTACACTGGAGCAGGCACACAACAGTTGATCATTCTTTGTAACACATCTAGCAGGTGCTATGCTATTGTCTAGAAATCAAATGCTACACTGTAAAAATTTTTTTCCAAAAAATTAATATTGGTATACAGAATAAAACCCAAGCCCTTTCTCAGCAACTTCTAAGATGTTTTAATAATGGAAAAATTTTTCTTATTTTGTTACTGTTCTTGAGGTACCGAAATAAACTTTCTCTTGTACAAGCAGCCAGAAAACCAGTGCTCTGCAAGGTGTGCTTTTTTTTCTAAGTGGAAATTTTACTTTCTTTCCAATTTGCAGTTTAATTTCTTGCATGAAACAAACCACAGGTTCCTCGACCACATGGCAATATAAAGATTTTTTTGCTCACTTCATTAAATATGGCTTCTCCTCAGCATTTCATACCATATTTTTTCATACAAAAGTAATGTCACTGCTTATTCAATATATTTCAAAACAATTGTCATCTGTATTTAATTTGAGAAATGTTTTTCCCTTGACTATTGTACTGGAATTTTCTCACTTTTCCATTTCTGACTCTCTCCCTGTCCCACTTAGGGGCAGCTCATTCAGGTACAAAACAGGCTCACATACCACTGAACTGACCAGCACCACCAGATTTTCCTGATCTGGCAAATTTCCAGATCAAACGATGAGCCAGCAGCAAGACAGTGTAATGCCCTTAGTGACAATAGACACTATGGTGACACCAGACTTACTATACTGTTTTCCACTTTCTCAAGTGAAATCCCGAAACTAAAATCCTCTTTCATTTTCCAAGAGCTGTTAGAGACTGAAAAGACCATTTAAAATCATGGTGTGCAGCGCTGTAATCTTTTTATTTAATGTCACTATAGCTTAAAAACTGAATGGGTAAGAATCCCAGGAAAGATTGTGTGTTTCTCCTGATAGCAATTCAAATCATAGAAAATAATCTGGCAGTATCTACAGTGTAATCTAGGAGAGAAAAAAGAAAGCTTTTCTTTAAAACTAGTAATGCATACACTGGGTATTTGCATGGATTCCTGTGTACTGTACCTCAACAGTTTATTGCTATAGCAGAATAAAAAGGTGTTAATTTATGCCATCACCATGGGCTGAAGTGTCCTGACTCTGGGGGAGGAGGTGTCGCACTCATCTGCCCACAGTTTACCTCATCAAAGTTTCTTGGAGTTAAGCCCTATGTTTTCTGAATTCCATGCTAGATCTATATTCCAGTATAGGGTGCACTTTACAGTTCACAATTAGCCCCATCAATACAGTAATGAAACCAAAACATAAATGAATCACGGAATGTATGAAATGAGGCATCACAAACAACTGCATTTGGTTTTGCATGGCTTCAAACAGGCAAGTAAGCCTGGCTTATCAGGCCTTGCATTTCATACCCACTTGGTTTTATTTTTGAACTTATTTTCATTGGTTTTGTTAACGGATACGGAACGACTGCACAGGTCTAATTGGGTGAGTTAAGAATCACAAATAAGGCCGCTTTTATGTGGCCTTTTTAGAGGAAGGCAATGCAAATTTATTCTGTTTCTGCCTATGTAGCCTTTGCCTATGCACTGGGCTAAGTGCTACGTACCAGTCCTGACGCAATGAATTCTTTCAGCACAACTTCTGCCAACTCGAACTGCAAACGTCCTATGGTAGGAGATTCATTATTAAGGCTATTTTGAATTTATTGCAATAATACAGTTTATGCTATGCATGATTAAAATATGTTGTGGCATTTGATTTTTTGTGCTTCTGCTAGCAAACTATCATCATCTGCTGCCAGGAATTAAAAGCACATTCTCCTGGGGGCAGGATCTATCTGTTCTAGAAGCTGCATCAGTGCAGAGAGCTCTGTAGTTTTGGAAGGCCACAGGTCCTTCTTCTCCTTTTGGAACAGTCATGAAAACTATCCAGTGCGCTGTACACATATAGAAACAAAACCAACAACCGTTAAGAAATTCCAAATGACTTATAAGAAATATAATCATACTCAAATTAGCTGCTGTGCATTTTTACTGTATGTGCAATGTACTTGCATCCTTTCACAGTATTTCTTTCTAAAACACAATGACATGCTGGCAAGCAAAATTAGATGCTCTTACCTTCCAATTTTTACTATAATCCTGAGTCCTGATTTCTCTGCACAAACCACATATAGATTTATATTTTGACAGTGGGAAGTGGGAAATATTTATAGTTAAAGAGAAGGCAAAAAGAGAGAGTGCTACAAAGTATGTTACATAATAATTATCCCTCTCTAAATGAGAAATGTTTTTATTCATCCTATCTGGTAAGTTGAAGGAGTTCACTGACATAATAATTTACGGAAAAGATTCTCTAGAACTAAAGCAACTTGTTGGTTGACTAAAGCCCACGGAACACCATCATGAGGACGGTGACAGACTTTCTTTGAAGAAAAACTTCATTTTATGTTAACAGCTAAGGTCAATGTCCAACAAAAAGCCATTTCATAGAGACACAGAAATGAGAGAGAGGGCAAGGGAAGGAAGAGAGACCGTAATATGGAAACATCACTTATTAAAAACATTAATCTACAGTGTCCATTTCTCCTGGATTCCCTCAGCACAAAAGTTTCTGGGCAGGTTTCACCAATGCATCAGTAGCCCATGTTTTAACGACCCAAGGGGAGACATAAAGGCAGCAGACTCTTGCAGGATCAAAAGAGAATCTGTGCAGCATGTTTCCAATTTTGCTACACTGGCAGGGAAAAAAATACCCAACCACCAAACAGCAGCAATAAAAAAATTACCCCTTTCCAAACTTTGCTGAAAGACCTAGTCCTTGGAAAACCAAGAAACCAAACTCGCTAGGAAAGGGTAGAGTTAGAACAGATCAACACAGTGACTTTCACGGAGCACAGGAGTATAGATCAGACCGCACAGAAAAGTGAAGAGAAACGACTCCTCCACACTCCCACTCTGGATCACACCTGCCCAATGACTGGCAACAAGGACCAGCTTTTAAGGAATCATCAAGTGACAAAGACTTTGCACCCGAGAAGAAGCGGGAAAAATGCAATCAAGGAACACACTCTGTTTGCTACTAAGGCAGAGCAGGAAGATGCTCAGAAAAGCTCGTTCCAGGTATTCTCTTATCATTTTCCCTGAAGGAGGAAAGGAAAAACCCCTCCACTACCACCAGCCTATTCACACCACACCCTATGCCTCAACATTAGCACCACAGTGCAAAGGAGCCCTGGCTTACGCCAGAATCCTTGCACCTACAACAGGATGGCGTTTCAACACTTGGGCATTTGTATATGATGTTAATTTATATATCCAAGGTCATTAAAACTTGCTTCTGCTCTACGTACCAATGCATTACATCCATCTTTTTAATCTCTGCTTCTCGCTGGGCGAGCACTGTGCTTTAAAATCTGCAATGCATTTTTTCTGAAATGTTCTTCCTGCCTACCATGGGAAAAGATTTTCCAGCAGCCATTAGCTACAGCCATTTTCACATCTCATTTTAACAAGCTATAAAAGCAGAACAACATGCCAATTACATGAAATAAATAAAATGAGTGGGTACAAGATGCCTAAGAAAACCTCTTGCACTGCATATATTTGTTACAGAGTGTATTAGGGTTTCACTAATGCATTTATAATCCTGCAGAACAGTCTGGCACATCTGCATCTTCAGTACAACAGAACGGCAAAGACGATACAATCCTCAGAGAATTTCTATTTGAAATAATTTTAGATCTGTTTTATGTATACCAAGGAAGCTGCCAGTCAATCTGATCTTCAAACATGCTGAACTCCACAGAGGGAACTCTGGTAAACTGCAGACTGTTCACCTAAATGCATTTATTTTAGCAACATGAAAACTAGTTGCTGCATTTGGCTAATAATACGTTGCACATTTGGAACTTTGTTAAATACCTTAATTGTGTAGCAGAGAATAAGGCAGTTAATTTACACAAAAGGACACAGAGGTGAATTTTATGTCTACATCTCAGAACAAAATAAGTAAATTCACTGAACATATGGCTTATTAAATTTAATAGTTCCTTTCCAAGATGATTCTGATTGCCATGTTTTGAAAGATAGGATTTTAAAAAAATTTCTTTTGGATATTTGCCGTTAAGCAGATATGCCATCTGTCTCCCCAAACGAAGAGAAACTCAAGACTTTGATTACTATTTTCCTAACCAAGATTTAGGGTAATGTATTTCTAGTACGCTGATTAAATAGATCTGACATCACATCTTGGACCTCTTTATTATTCTTTTTCAAAGAACTACCCACATACACGCACAAACGTACTACACGATCTACGATGAGGGAAGCATAAGGAAGCCCCATCACCTCTTGCATCACTTTCAAGCACCATTGGTGACACGGCGTTACTTAAATAGGCATCTTGTATTTTCACTGAAGTTTTAAGGAGACAGATGTCTAAAGCATAGCAATCCAAAGTGGACTTAAAATTTCTGTCATAAAATGCTCACATTAAAAAAGAAAATAAAAAAAAAAAGGAAGCCACTCAAAAATTTCATTGTAAAAATATATATGACAAATAAGATGTTGGACTGAGCAGATCACACAAATTCTGCATATCAAGGGAAAAAGTGTAAGCCTGACAGTATGCCAAATTCTTGTAATTTGCATCTTTTATACTTCAAATCCTCAGAAATCCAACTCATTTTTCCTGTCTAGTTATTTTCTAGGGAAATCTTTCCCGCTAGTAGCCTTCAAGCCAATACGAGCAGTAACTCACCTGTGTCTGAACCAAAACGATTCTTTCATTCCCACTGATAAGCGTATAGACTATGCAGCTACTTCTTAAGTCACCCAATATCTCTTTCAAATCCAGCGTGAAGTGGGAGAGAAGCCCAGGAGCAGCAATCAATGGCCTACTGGCCCCTCATCAGTCATAGGGGCCAGTCAGATAACACAGCCATGGCTACCGCAGAAATACTCCACGGTTTGGGCCTGACTCAGAAGGTGGATATCACTGTTCATTTACATCACAGGAAGCTTCAGTTGGGACTCTGGCCCATATTATGTTCAGCACTTTACAACAGAGCTCAACAAAAATAAATCCTATATGTAGTTGGATGGCAGAAATTTCCTCATGGCAGAAAACCACAGGTGGCAAAAACCCAAAAATGAATAAAAACCAGGTTTCATCACCCAAGTCCTATGTATCCTATGGAACTGATTTATTGCTACAACACTTCTCTGATAGTTTTAATAGCTGTATTAATCAAAGTATTAATCAAAGCAGCTTTTGAACCAGAGCTTGACTTCTTACTCGCATCCCCTCAAGCACTGAAAGGTCCACATCGCTCTGCCCTCCACGCCCCTGGTTGCCATCCTGTGGCAGGGCAGTGCCAGGCAGCTGAAGGCAGCTCTAATAGCTCCCTTTTCTGCACATAATGGGCAAAAATGGGTTATATGAAAAAATAAATAAATTAAAACTTGCATTTTAAGTTAATATTATTTTTTTTTTAATTTTCTTTTGTCCTGAAGCAAAACAGGGAAAATAAAGTTACTCACTTTGGTTCCAGCTCCCCACCCCAAGATCCCTGCAGCCAGTGGCCTGCCCTCTGCAGCGGAGAGCCCGGGGGAGCTCAGCCCTTGGTGCTGCCCGGGCACGGCTGGCTCAGCGTAAGGCTGGTGGGCACCGGCCCTGCAAGTACGTAGCGAATCATGATCAAGTACTAGATGCTTACTGTTAATGAACATCCATCTAGTGGAGTCCTGTTTTGCACTTTCAAACTGGCTGGCCTTTCAAACACTCCACTCGCTGGTAAGCACACATTGTTCAGCTGCCGCGCAGGTTCAGCACAGAAGGCTGTTGGCACCGGGAGCTCAGCAGTTGCAGGTGGGAGGTGATGGCCACCACAGCCCAGTGCCAGGCAGCTCACCTCGAACTGGTACAGACTGCGCAGCCACCTCTCCTCTAATGCAGAACAAGATAAAAAGAGCCAAGGTGCAGCATACAGCTGGGAGAGCCTCAGCCGAGGGGTGTGCAATCCCATCACCCCATCAAAGGGCATCCTTAACCGGGACACACAGAGCAGGAACGCTCGGAGCCCCCCCAGACCCTGCCTTCGCTTTGAACCACGCACAGGGAGTGAGCGCAGTTCATCTGCTGCCTGGAACGGGCACACGTGAGACTATGCTTGGGTAACAGAGAACAAACCTTACTTAACAAAATTACCAGGAGATAATTTTTCTTCCAAATATTTGTTTTAGAGTATGAAACGGTACTCAAGCATGTGTTCAACCTGCATGATGATCTTGCTATTGCTAAATAAAAGCTGCTTGGCAAGGGCTTTATATTAGCTCTTTTATAATAGCAGCTGAAATGAATTTACCTAACAGGATGGATCTTTCATAAAAATTCTTGTACAAAATCATCAGAATTCACGTACTGAACTTTATGTTTCAATAGCATAAGAAAAAGTCTGTAAAAAGGTCGCCTCTGTCATTTTAATTCCTCAGACTTCAGAAACTCTTAAATAGATGAGTCAAGTATTTGGAGACCATCAGGCTACAGAACTAATTTAATCAGTTTCGCAACCATTTTGCAGACTGATAAATACTTTTTTGTGCACAAATAAACAGAGCGTGGACTACACATCAGTACACTCAGCTCTGCTAGAAGTCCGCATGTTTATTCTAGGTTTCTTATCTACAATCTTCACATTTTTATAGCATTGCCATAAATTCACAATTTGTATGCATGCAACCCAGAACTTTCCTTCCTTATTACTGATAAATCGTAAAGTTACTCTCTGATTATTTCTTAAAATACCTAAAATACCATTAGTGTTATTTAATTAGGACTTAAATGGACTTGCAGAACCAAGCTTTTTTGCTCCTAATTCTTGCAAAATTCCTTTGAATGTTAAGATTTACTAAACTTGATTACAACCTATTGTGCTTACATAAGCATCGTAACAGCTCACAGTGCTATGGAATTTACCTTGCCTTTCATAAATAAGTGAAATAGATATTGAAAAAATAGATAAACTGCAATGAAGACTATAAATTTAATTACAGGATATCTTTCTTTTGGGGGGACAGGTGGGTAAGGCTTATCTATGAACCTTATATGGGAAGCTGCAATACAAAATCTCCTTTCCTGCTGCTGGCTTTTGTTGCAGCTGATCTGTAAGAACAGGTTTCACTATATTTGTATTCTAATGCCAAAATTATTAACCAACCAAATGATAAATCCATTCACAAATGCATTTTAAGCATGAATGAGTCATATACGTGCTCACATAAGAAATATGAAACAGAAATTATCATAGTATTAGCTGCTTTGGTCTGGCATCTGCCTTTGGATACATATGTCTCATTGCTATGAAAGTCTGTTGGGCTTTTACTAAATAGCAGAATTTTTTCATAATTACAGAGCCAAGTCTGTTGGTTATTATTCCTGTCAGAAATATGCAACTTATGTCCACACTGATATATGCTAGGTAATTACTTTCAGTTTTAAGAATCACTTTTTTTTTTTTTTAATTTAAAGAAATTAGAAGGAGGTATAATTTTATTCCCTCTGCTTGGCATACAGCTTATACTGCATCTGAATGCTTGAGTGGCACCAAAGCTAATGCCGGGCTTCTGAACAGTCATTGCATTACTCCTGATTATTTTACATCAGAGTATTCTAGCATCTTTGTAAATACAATAAAATATCTGATAAAATAAGGTATCTGTGATCACATGAATAATTTTTCTCATCGCACTCCCCGTGGTACAGCCCAGCTTTCTCACAAGTGCGTAAGCTACAGTACTTCTCTGTTGGTTAGAACAAACTTCTGAAAGTAAGTCTTTAGGTTTATGCCTATACTAATTTCAAAGTCACTGTCTACTTTCTCTTCTCTCTCCTTCTGCAAGTTTGTACATCTTTATAATAACTTCTGATTAATTTATCACATAGTAAAGATTTAAAAAAATCATTATCCTTTTGATCTAAAAATCCTTATATTTCATCTTTAATATGTTCTTTTGAGAGGATCTTTCTGGAGAAGTTGCCACGTATGTTCTACTCCTCTGAGACATAACAGCAAAGCTCAAGTAAGACTTTAGGAGCTTCAAATCACATTTAAAATTGTTTGAAAAGTTTTTGTTTGTTAAAGAAAACCTCTTCTTTCATGCTAAGAAAAATGAGAGTACTATTGCAGTACATACGGCAGAAGAAGACAAAGAAAAAGGTAATACATAAAACCAATATTTGGAAGAGTCAAAATTTATCACCACAGAAGTTATTTGAAGCATTTCTAACATGCATTTGTTTTGTGAACTAGACTCGAACGAGGAGGGACAAAAGTAGAGAAAAGGAAAATACTGATTTCTTCAGATCTTTTTTCTAAGATGATCAGTATTTCTGTAAGACGATCTGTTCCTCCATTTTTTAAGCCATGCAAAGAATTCATCATATGTAGTAAAAAACCCAACACCCACTTTGCACATTCATACTGTAATATTCTGGTTAATAAAGAGTGCTTTTAAGGCATCATGTGTGAAAACAAAACTAGGAGATTACCTGGAACCACATTAAAGTTTTAAGCTCAAGACACAATGTTATATTTAACAAAAAAAGGAGAAAGGGAGAACAAATGGTCTTTCAGGCAAAGACTAGCAAATGTCATAATATTTTTACCAAGACTGAAAATGATGGGAGAAAAATATGGTGAAAAATACCAGTAAAAAAAATGAAATACCTAAAAAAAGAAAAGTTTAATATAAATTATCGGGGGACTGACCAAAACCACAGAAAGCACGCAGGTATCTGGTCTAGCTCCTTTACACGTCACCACATACAACTATTTTTCTTAATGATGCTGACTGTGAAGTCCTCAGAATTACGTTCAAATCCTCCCCCCCCCCCACAACTCCAGCCTTCAGGTTAAAGCGCTGCAGTACTGAATGCTCCTGGAATGTTTTCTCAGGATCTTTAGCAAAACAGCTGGACTGAGGATAAGATAGAAAACACTGATTATTAATGTCTGCCTGCTGTGGTTATAGGTCAGTCTTCGACCACTTATCATAGGTCTCTTATAGATCTTTTTCTCCTATTACAAAAAAAAAAGTGCCACACGACATATTATAATTGTATTCACACCAGAGTGCCTTCATCTGTACTGGTATCTGTGGAAGGAAAATGTAATGAATTAAGTGAAACCACACAAAAATCTGAAAACATAAGAGAAATTCTGCTTTTAAATTAATAGAAATGTTCACTTGAGAAGATTATATGGCATTCTGTCACCTAAGAGAGCTGACAGAGTGCTCCGTTATGTATCGACTGTCCTTACGTCTGGGTGAGGGCATTAAGTCCATAAATAGAGAGTCCACAGGGGAGAGGACAGTGAGTCCTGACTGAGACACAGGACAGGCTTGGAGCGTGATCCAATCCCAAAATTTAGGATTAAACTGGTGGATACCTGTCTTCAGAGACTCTTAGGGAAGACAAAGTGTAAGTCAAGAAATAAAGCATCTCAAAGAATAAAAACTGGCTAAGTATCACAACAGAAGTGGTCTTAAGTATGAAGTAATTATCCAGAAAATTAGAGCTGGCAAATTAATCTAGACGATGAAGACTCAAGGAGTCTTTGAGCAGCTACCCAGGGACATATTGACAGGACTGGGCAGATAAGGTTTATTATTTTACTATTTAATACTGAAAATGTAGAGGACTCCACAAAGGAAGGAAACAAATGGAATTGTTTACATATATCGTTAGCTTTAGAAATAACTACAAAATGCATAAAAACGAGAAAGTAAAACTCCAAATATTTCTATCTCATTCACAAACATATAACACAAATCCAAGTATTCAATTCCTAGCAATCTTGTGGCATTCACTGACACATTAACCCCTCAAGGCCAACAGCTTAGACGATTTGCTACAGTATGTGAGGTTATCAAAATGAACAACAGTATTTACAGACAGATGAAAACGATCAAAACTTACTCTCTGTATTGCTACAGCATGCTTTTGAAAATCAGCATATGCACATGGTTAGGAAAAATATTTTACATGGCAGATTAGTACTGCTTTACAGTGGTGTGCTGTTTCATTGGCTCTCCTAAACCTAAGCATCTGAGGAGTTCTCTGCAGCCTCCTTGGACTCCTCTTTCCTTTGCACCTCATGTCCTCCTACTTGTTCTCACCCTCTCGTCTTTTCACACTGCAGGTCACAGTCTTAGCCTTTACCTGATCCTTCCTACCTCACACCTTCTTTCTATACATTGTACAAAACTGTTTGGAAACAACTTTTTAGTGCAACTGTTAGCGATGATGTGTTTTACCTAGCAAAAAGAAGTTTAAAAAGGAAAAAAAAAGAAAAAAAAAAAAACAACAAAAGAAACTCCATTGTTAAGCAATTATACCCATTCCCTTGTTTTGTTCTTATTCACACTATGCAATATAGCTTAAGGCTATAGAACTACATGTGAGATACAAAAATAGCACGACTCCTTAAAAATAATTCCCCTCTTTTGAAAGATAATTGGAAAGAGGAGTAACTTGACTGTAATTCATCTTATTTCAAGTTTACTAAATAGAAGTGTTCTATGAAAAAGTGATAAACCCATTTCTTATCTAGTACCACTCAAGTTTTTTTTTTTAAAAAGAAACATTCCCCCCCCGCCCCGAATCATGATTACTCATTCTTACAGCTCAGCATCTGAGGAAACAGAAGCTATATTTTCACTCTTGAACGCTAATCTGATGTTGAGAAAAGTCCCTTAACCATTTGTGTGAAAAAATCCAACTGCTACCTTTCAATATTTCTGAATGACAGTCATGGCTCTAAGCAAACAAATGATGCTCACATATTGTGCCTTGCCTACAGGCATGTTGTTATAATTGAATGATATTATGCCTTCTTACAAGATGGTATCTCAGTTTCAATAGGGCAAACATGGCAAGGAAGTATCAGTTTCCATAGGCATCTTGAACTTCCTGGCAAATACAGTTTCATCAGCTGAAGGCTCCTCCTCTCTGTATCAGCAACGTGCTACGGGAAAGCCCTACAATGACTTGAACAGTCGGCAACATCTGAGATATTTATAACAACTTCAGAAATCACGATGCTCTGACATGCTCTGGGCAACCCTGCTTCGGCAGGGGAGTTGGACTAGATGATCTTTATGGTCCCTTCCAACTCTAAAAAATTCAGTGAAATTCAGTGAAGCTATCCTTTCCATGGAACTGCTGCTCAGATGTAAAATCTGTCCCAGAGAGATGTTATCTGAAAGCCCTCAATAATACCAGCATGGCTTTTCATAATTAAAAAGTAAAAAACCTACTAAAAACTTTCTCTTCCATCCTATCCTATAGGAAAAGAAGCTTGATAAGTTCATCTTTTCATTTACCTGGGTAGCTACACTGTGTATTTGGGAGGACAAAGAAAATACTAAAGGAGGGAAGGTATAAATATGAGTTCATACCGGATCTAAATACAGTCTGACACACTCAGTGAACAAACTGTACCTGTGATATATTCCATGAATCAACTAAGTTAGAATCCAGCTTGTGTAACTGTCTCTCTCAGACCCTCTCACCTGACCACAGATGGATAGTCACTGTGCAACCACAGACTGAGGTGGACAGACAGGACAGACAGTACATACAAGCCTAAGGCTCTTAAACATTTTTAATATTAGGAAAGGGACCTTGAACCGGATGCCTTGGACCCAGCACAGGGCATATCAGCAACTTATTTTGTCGTAACTATATCTCTTTCTGCAACTTCATTCACAAATAAAACTGCCTCTTCCTCCAAGGTTAGCATTGTTCTGCTGCCTATACTGTCTAGAAACTTGAGGTGATTTTCTCGGTAAGAAATGAGTGATGAAGAGTTTGTAGCATCTAGAGTGTAAGTGGTGTTAGTTAAATGTATTTATGTAACCATCCCAAGTGGACAACAAGGAAACAGCCCCTTTTTAGGGCTTGCTTGGTCCAACTACTGCTTGATCTTCTGAAAGCAACAGTATCTGAAAATTGAATCTACACACAGCTCTGCTGCCAGTTGTGCAAATTATACTCCATAAGACCACTTTTTCTTGCCATTGCTTTACACCACTAAAGGAAGAGGTACTGTTTAGAAGCAGTACCTCTTCCAAAATTCAGGGGGTTTTAGCACGAGAATGTGGAAGATCACAGCAATGGCACCCTCTTGTGACAAACAGTAACACATTATAATGAGATAAATTATTCAGCCTGGAAAAACATTTAAAGTTACTATTTCATGTAAACCTATTACATGGAAAGCAATTCTACAGTAAGTTGCAAAATGCAGGCAGTTATTTTTAAGAACAATGAAAACTAACCTTCAACAGCAGGAAACTTTACTGAAAAGGCCAGTTCTGCAAAATACTTCCATCTTTCCAGTATCATCGTATCTTCCTTTCATGGGTTCTAGTCTAATCTGATGTTCTTCAATCATCAGATAGACAAATTACAATTGAAAAAATGGTCCTCTCTTTTTATCTATCTCGGATAGTATTTCATGTTCACACATAGTTAAGATTTCAGCACGGTCTCTGTAGGTTTTGAGATGGTGAAGAACATTGATGAGAGGTCTGTGAGCCAAAGACTTAACAGGCGTGTGTTTGGGAAGTGGACAAACAGCTGCTGGTAGGAAATCTCTCGCTTGATTCGAGAGGCAGAACTTCAGCCTTCCTGAAGCACTGCCAATCACTCCCATAGCTTCTTAAAGCAAGAGTGTCAGAGAGTCACCAATTTCAAATGCTACAGAAAGACTGAATGAATATATAAAAGTATTTCCCTTATCAATGTCAAGGAAGGAGACTGTCATAGAATGTGTAAAAGCTTAATTTAAGCAGAAAGTTGTCTTTAATCTATGTGAAATAAAGTGAAATTAGAAGTAAAGAAAACAGTTGAATTCCAGATTGCTCCTACAATATCTAACAGAAGTAGTCCAATTCTGCCTGGAGCTTCTGCAAAAAGCTGAGTCAAAAAAAAAACCCTTTATGAGTAAGAACATAAAACTCGGGCTCATGAATTAGATTTCCTCTCCTCTGACCTAAGGAACAGAACTTATGGCACATCTTTATCATTTACTACTTAAGAACTCAGTAAAAAAACGTTTTTTAATAAAAGAGAGTAAAGTAATAATAGTATATCTTGAAACTCAGTAATTATGAGATTATTTCGTTTTCAACAAGTTCTGTTTGTTCTAATATATACATATTAAAAATTTGGCACTAAAAGAGCTAAGGTATAGTTTCCTATCCATCTTCTAACAGAAGATGAATTCTATTCTACCTGAATAGAATGTTACATTTTGACAACACTTTAACTATCAATTGAGATACATTGTCTTCAGCAGGTTGCCAGACTACCTGAAAAGAACAGTGTGTAAACACAAAGTATATAAAATGAAATATTTAGAAATAGTAATAATAATGAAACAGCCATACACGTGAGTAGTTATACACGCATGGGAAATAGGCATTCATTGTACCATCAAACAGAGTTTGTTGGTCAGACACAGGCTAAGCTTCATAAATGAAGGGTCGACTAGAAAAAACAGTATGTACCTTGACCCAATTATGCACTAATCAGTGAAATATGCAAGTCTTTGTACTTAGAAAGATTATTAATAGTGGGATATGCTACATGAGCATATGTGCCAGTATCTGGCTTGACAAATGTAGAGGAGGCTTTAGGTAAAATTTCACAGTCCTTTGAAAGTGAAGACAGAAAATAAATTCAGTATATGGTTTCCTGTGATGTGTGCTTCAGTTTACCAGGGAAATGTGAAATAACGTTTTTTTTTTTTGTTTGTTTCACCATGATAAATTTTGTTAAATACCACGTACAGGCAAACCTTCCTGCAAAGGTTTTATCGCTCATCAGCCACTCACAATGTGTTTATTACCAAGCTGGATTAACTCTATCAGATCCACATCTCTGTTACAGAAAAATATAAAAAGGCATTATTCTAACTCAGTTATACTTTGAACAAAGGCGCTGCCGCTTATTTACCTAGGTGACCTATATCATCTCAGTTTGCTTTACTAAAACTAATAATTGACAAACTGAATGATGTGCTGTAATGGACTTCTTGTTAAACATGGTTTCATCTTTCTGTCTAGTAGATGGAAAGGCTCGTAATTAAAATATTAATTGAAAAATCTCATGGTTATTTTGGGAGATTTTTTTAAAAGCTGTGTCATGACCTTCACACACCAATGTAGATACAGCTACATGCAAAGGCTCTTACCTTATGAATTCAGGAGAAAGGAATATGACAGCTAGCCTCAGCAGTTTACGAACCCAGCTGCTGCAGTATTTTCCAGGTAGCCTTAAATCACCAGCCTGTATTTCTATTTTCCTCAGTTTCCTGGCTAAATATTGGATTTTATTTCCCAGATCTCAATTCCTGGTTGCCTTGGTTCATGCAACTATATAGGGAGCATTCATATGATCTATAACAGGCACTCTGAAGAGAGAGACTGCAAAACAAGGCACAGCTTCAGCCAGGTCCTTGGATGGTACAGGGACAAAAACCACAATGGTCAAGGCCCAGCAGCCAGGGCGCAGCACAGACTCTGCCAGAGGCACTGAAATCACTGACACCCCAGAGAAATAACAATTTACAAACGTTACAGACACTGAAGCCCTGACTTAAATGAATGGGCAAGATTACAGACACCCATGGTATTAGACCTCACTGCACCATTTGCAAGAGACTTTCCTTTTTATTTATTTATTTATTTACACTCCATCCATTTCTTCTACGATCAGGAGGGCTAGAAATACATGTATCTCTGGGAGAATAAAACCTGAGATCCTGGTATACATCTCTCTGGTTGACACTGAACTGAATAGAAAGTCCAATGGCTGCCAAATTGCTGAATGTTGGCTACAAGCAACTGAATGTCAAAAGGGCATTTTTTTACCCTTCTAGGCAGCCTAAGCAGAGCTGTCACTATTGCCACATCCGCATCCTTACTCTCTAGATTATCACCAAACACTGTGTTCCAGATAGTATCTATTTAGCTCTTTCAATATATCTGGTATGTTTAGCACTACTTCTGCCACATCACCCTGCTGACCTACACTATGGTTTTATTGGGTTACCTTAAAACTATAACATATGTTTAAGATTTTATATACTGTCATTTCATATTCTTGTCTTCCACAAGGGTATAAAGTTTACCAGTACTATACATCCATTTTTTGTCCTTAACCCCATCATCTAGTCCCCCCTGCACTGAACGCATAAGCCATTTACCTGGACAAAATTATAGTTGATGTGTAGTTAAGTCTTTATAAGTCATTCCTGCTAGTCAATTCTCTCATTAGGAAACCACTTCCTATCAGAAGTGCCCTCAGGTTTTGAGAGCACATCAAAATTGGATCCACTTAAGCAACCGAGCTTTGATACTGTGCTTAATGACTTTCTAAATTTGTCATTTACAAAGTACTTTACAAGCCTTCCTAAAGAAGAGATGAAGTATGCCCATGCACGAGCTAACCTCCTGAGCACTCCTTCTTAAGAAGTCTAGTTGATGTATGACGTATGCGATTCCATTTTCTGCGTCTATGACATTTCATTTAAATCTCATCATTTCCTTAGGACCATCTGGACGCTTTCTCAGCTATGAACAGATCGTACAACTGTGGCAGCTCTTCCTCTCTTCTCTTTCATTTCTGTCCCTGCTGCTGTTTCCAAGCTACCTGGGTTGATCTGGGAGGGAAATGGGCACAATGTTCCCAGACAGCACTAAAAGCTGGAATTAGCACTCTACTATGCAACATACAGCGAGTCTACAGCTTCCCTACTTCTTCTTGTACACAAAGCATAGATAGACTCTCTCAAGATAGTAAGGGCTTATTATTATCCCCCCTCCCCCCCAATTAAAGACTACACAGATCTGCTCCACCGTATTGCCACTGCTTAAACACCCCATTTTAACAAAGAAGGTATTTCCCATAGGTGAAAGTGAATATTTCTTAGTGGGAATACTTAGGATGCAAGCTTAAGCTCCCACTTTTTTAACGCAAACATAATTCTGTTACCAGAAAGGTTGAAACCTTCTACTTTCAAATTGATCTTACCACTTGGAGACATTAGCATGCATACAACAAAACCAAAACCTTCTCAAGAGTAGAATCACAGTTTCACCATAACCTTTCCTGCAAATTACGAAGTGTGAAATAGAAAGCTGAATAAAAATTGAAGTAATAAAATATTGAGAACAACATGTCAAAATTAAAACAGTAAAAATAAGAAAATAAATTCCTCGGCTGTCATCTGTCTGGTGCCTCTTTGTAAAACCCTCCATTACAATGGAAAATATCTTTTCCATTGTAAGTCTAAATCTGATTTTCAACAACATCCCAGGAAAAGTCCAGATTATACTGCTCATAAAAATTGAAGCAACAGTACAATATGAGGTCAGTTTGAATTATGGGGTGGTTTTTGTTTGTTTTTTTTAAGATTTACTTTACATATGCATTTGAAAAATTACTACATGAAATCACCACTGAAAACTTCATAGCAGCAGCAAAAATGGAAAATATAATTTCCCTATTTTTCATAAGATTTGATCAGAAATACAACACAAATACAGTTGGTCATATTTTATCTTACAATTTTCTTGACTTCATTTTACTTTATTCACGGTAGTCTATTTTTTTGTAATAAGTGATATACACACATGGTACTGTCTGGTATTCAAACTTCTAATTACTACAATAAAAACCACCACAAAAGTAATACAGAAAAAACCCAATAGAATTAATTGTCACCAAAATGTCTAGCATAGCAAAATATTGATGGATATTGAACCTGAAAATATCTGTGAAGCATCTTACATCACCTTTCCATGTGACTGCTATCCTCACACCTGATGCTGGAAACAGGCTGGCTCCAGTGGAATAGGGAAGACCTTCTCCAGGAAGAAGGTGAGAAGAAGTGAGGAAAGGGAAAGTGCATGGCACTATTGGATTCAATGTCAGGACTCTCCAGGTTCATTCCAGTAACGCACCACTTTTCCGCACCTCACCAGGTACAGCTGGGCTATCACCACAGAAATGGTTCCATACATTCAAAATTACTTGTTTTTCGTGGGCATTATCTACAAATGGCTACCAAAATCACAGTGGTTTATTGTGGATTCCTTTAAAGCATACACACGGGTTACCACAGCAAAACCTTGAACTATTTCCCTTGTTTTGCTAAAGTTTGATATTGATTTATTTCTTCCCATTCATTCTTGTCTTGCTGCTCCATTCAGTATCACTACTAGTAAGATAAAAGCATTCCTTGATCATCTTTTTTGGTCTGACATTATTTTAATAACATGGTTTCAGTCCTGGAAGTTCTCCTCCTCCCCCAAGACACTTTTTTTTTTTTTTTCTGACGCGCAAATGCAAAACTGAAACATCTCATTTGATATTATAATATCAGAGTAGAAAATTCATGAGAAACATTTTATGTTATGTTCCGTTCTACCAGTGATATTATCCATTATATACAATAATGGTATGAATACAAAAAGTCAAGGTAACAACTTTCTACCAAATAAAAATAGTCACCAGCACCATTCCAGATGTTTTCTCTTTTACAACAGGAGAACTAAACACGATCTAAATTAATATCAAAGAGAAAGCCCTCCTTGTGGATTCTCTTTGGGTCTATTAGTTCTTTTCAGCACTCTGAAATATTACTGGGATCTGCTCTGAGTTTACATGCTATTTTTCTGTTCTCCTTTCCTCTGCCTAGGATTATGTTTTCTTTTATACATTCCTAGCTTTCTTAGCTTTTCACTCTCATCTGTCTGAAGTCAGTTGAGTTTAATTGCCTCCCTAATAGTCTGTAACTGGTCATTCAATAAGAGTGAAGCCAGGAAATGAGAAGATTGCAGATCTGTTGCAAAGGCATTCTGTACATCAATTCTCCTTAATTATGACCATTCTGTTTTCATGAATTCTTAAATTAAAAGTTACTTTACAATGGGTTTTATATTTTTGGGAAGAACATAATTTTCAACTCAAAAAAATCAAGAACAACTGTCCTACTTTAAAAAAAGGGGAAAAAAATACCCTTGGAAGAGTACTTGCTTCAAGGTCACGACCCAAACATAACCAGCGCCTAAGCTTCACTCTGGACACAGGAATACTGTAGGCTTAGGAAAGAACACATGAGAACTGATGACAAATGCTACTTTTGAAAAGCTTTTCGTTATGTTTTGGAATAAATAGTTACAGGATTTAATAAAAGGAAAGAAAAAATAAGCTTTTAGCAGGAACTCTCTGGTCTATTCCTTGCACTC
This sequence comes from Numenius arquata, assembly GCF_964106895.1. Classification (NCBI taxonomy): domain Eukaryota; kingdom Metazoa; phylum Chordata; class Aves; order Charadriiformes; family Scolopacidae; genus Numenius; species Numenius arquata. Next base: position 30,009,487 of record NC_133586.1, read on the forward strand.
GGTACCTGTGGATCCTCGCAAATAATTTTTTCTACAAATCTGGCACATGACATCAGAGATAAGCTACATTTCTAATTGACTTTTTAAATTTGTATGTATCACAAAAAGATTAATTTACTTAAATCTCACAAGTCAATATATCATGTTGAATTTTGTGACAGATTTGCTGTTATATATTCACATTGCTGTGTCTAAAGAAGAGATGACCAGACCAAGACACTACTAAAATCTGTCAGATATGGTAAGAATTTAGAGCCTAATCAGACTTGTTAAAATATAAGTGTTGCTTTTCAAACTGGATTGCCAATAAGCTGTTTTGTTAGAAAGAATTTTAGTATACCAAGTAAAACATTGAATTTAAATAAGTTTCCATTACTTCAATTTATCTACAAGCATTTCAAACCTGCTAATATTTCAAGGCTCACAGAATTCTAATTTATGATAAAATTAAATCAAACTAAATCTAGATGTGCAGAAAATGGTCATAAGCTTTGTAAATGGATTTGAATGGCAACAAAATCATACTGTTAGAGCAATTTTTAGAAATTAAGCCTTCTCTGGGCTACTCAGAGATGTACTAAAAATGACAAAATAGATTTAATATTACAAGAAAAGTGAGAGGTATAGTTTGTTGCTGTTGGGTTTTTTTTTTTTTAAGTGCAATGATATAAATTGTGATAGCATCTCAATTTAAAATCACCTTTTGGAGCTGAACACAACGGTTGAACTGTATCAGGGGGAAAAGCTGCAATAGTACTTTAAATAAATTCAGTAGCCTATGCATCATGAGTTCCCTCTAATATTGCTAGGCATAAATGGATAAAATCTCACACCAAGAAATGTCTTGTTCTATGCCAGCATCCTGTAAAACTGAAACCATATATCAGAGAGCAAATTTCTCTTGGAAGTATAGATTCTTGTTACCTCCTCTTCAAGATGAATACCTAGCAGGTTATCGATCTGCTTCTGAAGGACACAGTGTTTATTATGTAGGAAACCACTGCTGGGCACAAGCGTGAGAAATTAATGATGGTTTCCTAAGTGTCCACACAGTGGTGCTGAACCAGTGGGGCAACTGTCAATCTATATGATAATGCATCCCAAAACTTCATAAAATCAGTGATGTGAAGAAGCATTGATTTTTGAGCTAACCAGGATTTGCGAGAGAGTAAAACTAAAAAGTTTACTGAAGTTAACACCTCTGTGTATATAATAGTTGCTTCGTTCTTGTGTATTTTTTTTAAACAACCAAACATACAGAAACCATTATCACAAAAACCTTTCCAAGTAAGAATGAATTCCATGTACTGGTTTGTTTCTCGCCTGCTGTTTGATCATGTCCTTCTTTCTCTTGTTAACCTCATTGTTAGAAAAAATACCTATTCACAATGGATTCACTGCACTGTATTGCAAATTACTTAATAATTCACTTATTACAAGGAAGAAAACAAAATGCAAGCAAACAGCCTCATCCTTTCATCAGTGCCTGCAAGCCCTAAGACTAAATTCTCTTAGACAAAATGTGTGACACAGTCGCTCCTGAAATGGGAGACGGTCACCTCCAGAGAAGTGAATTCATGCTACAGAAGTGAATCCCAACATTCCATAATGTCATAATTTCATTAATAATGTTTTTTATTTGAAATTATGCACAATAGCCTTATCAAAACTACACTAAAGTCAATGGAAGTTATCATATTTCCTGTGAATGGCATTATTAAAAATAAAAAGAAAAGGAAAAGTCAATTAATCATTCACTGATTCTTCTTAAAACACTGGCTTCCTTGTTGTAGCATTATAAGTAAATATACATTTCCTCTTTCGTTTTTGATGAAGAAATGTATCCTGCTATGCCGATGGAGAGGAGAGATTGCCTGAAGATTCAATTTAAATCAACAAAAAGAGACTGCTGTTACAAACAAAATCAATTGCACTTTTCTGAACTTTTTTCTATCAATATAAAAACTGCAATTTTGTTTTTTTTTTTGCCTTGTTTGCTTTGACAAGCAGTCGCTTGTGTTTCTAGTGCCTGGCACAATGGCTTTGCTGAAACCAAGACAACTGTCAGTAGGTATATGGAGGAGTCTAAAGTAAACATCTAAACCCACTAAAAACTTAACAAATTTCATTTTATCACAAGTAATATGCATAGAAGACAGCTGTTTCATTAGCTGGTATAAGCTGCCTGAACAGTAGCTCTGAGGGTACCGTGTTAGGGAGATTCCTCTTCACCTTCTCAGAACAGAAAGCATCAAACCCTTCAGTTTGTATTTTAACTAAGTGGAGTTTGCACCTTCACCACCCTACAGGATGGAGGACAAATTCCTGCAAATCCATTTTTACTACTTTTCCTCTTCAGTTTAGTTTAAAAATATGTGCACACAGAAAATTCCCCAGGTAAAATTTCTTAGCCGATAGGTATGAAGAACATGAATGTGGGTTACACGCATTTGAAAGGAGAGTTGGCTTAATGCAGTTTACTCTGAGAATCAACCAACATCTGGGTGTTTTGTCACAAATTATACTTGCACTGTCTAAAGTCTCATTTCTGTGAACTTAATAAAGTCTACTAAACAGAAGTGCTTTGCCGAAGTCAGACACATAGGTTTGCTTTCAAAAAGCCCCCCAATACTTACCAGTAACCAAATAGAAAATTAATTTTATTTTTTTATAACCTCAAAAACATGAAAAACCACACAAAATTAAATCTGATTGTCATGAATTAGCACCACTGTCACAGTTACTAGCATACTGTAGATTATTAATATTACTTCAAGCTGTGTATAAAAATCACATACGAAAAACTGCTTCTCAAGAAATTTCTTTCTGCTTCTTATCATTAAATTTAATGTAATGTACTCTAAGCACAAACTTCTGTGAAACATTATTGTGTGGAAAGTAAATTGTAAGACAAAACACAATATATATTATATACATACAAGTAATAGTTTCCTGATACTGATGCTAAAAAAAAAAACCTAACCCAACATTAAAAAGCAGCTTTAGTCCAACTGAGAAAGAAAAGTGAAAAATTCACCTTTAAAACAATACTCATGTATTTTTAAGTACGATCACATTCTCATACATATGCATGAAGAATATATTGAAGAAAAAGGCCTACCGTTTTCCTCATCTGACTTATTCTCGTTGTCGGAGTCGGTAAGCGTGAGCGCTGAGTTTTCACGACTTGACAGCCCGGAACTTCGTCTGGATTTGATCCCTCTTCCCCACAGCCGGATGGCATGCTCCGGAGACATCCCTCCCTCCGTGTCCGAGTCAGCGTCAGAGCCCGTGCTCAAGGAATAGCCTTGATGGAGTATTCCTATGTCTGAGCAGTAGCCGCTTCGATGGGGAGAGGGCTCACAGATTCCTAGTTCTGCAAGGGTAAAGTTTGTTCCTAGAGGACAATTAAAAAAAAAAAAAAAAAAAAAAAATTTAAAAGCTGGAGGGGTTATTTTAATTTTGAAAATAACAGACCTTTCTAATTTCTCTTAATTATGCTGTATGCCAAGCCTTCGTAATGAATTACATACAGAGATCTCTGGTGCACAGATCTAGTAAGACTAAACTAAACCATACTGAATATAGTTAACATGGATGAAATACACAAAAAAAAAGGTAGGAAAGGTCTCTAAATTTTAGGTTACTATTTTCTAGGATCAGAGCATGAGCTTTGAAGTTGAGCATTTCACTACTCGAAAAGATGAAGCAAATTGCTTCTTATGAAGCAAATTTTCTCATACAGGAGTCTTCCATACAGACAGGATTTTTAATTCTAATTTTCATATGGTTTCCTATTTCATAGAAAATAAACACTTATTTGGGAAAACAGAGTTTACAGATCAGGATCACTTGTAAGAATGCAAATCTATCAGGGGTGTCACATGAAACCTTGTTACCAGTTTTGCACTTTTACATTTGGTGAGAATGGTAGTTTAATATCTGCTATAGAAATCGAGATAGACCTCAATCATTGTCATTGCTTTCTATGTTTTCTCACCACATTCAAGTAGAAAGTGTGTATCAACACCAAATCAGGAGGTCACCGCGTTTAGAGGCAAAACTTCCAGGAACAATGTCAAAACATGTGACCTTTAGCAGTTAATAACGACTCTGTGGACAAAGTCTCATACATTTTTAAAGCACATGGAGTCCCCCAGGGTTCTCAGAAAGTATAGACTTGCTGGCTGATTTCTGCTTATGTATTTGTTTCCTACAGTAACGAACAGCATGGTAAAAAAAAAGTATAGGGAAATATTCACTGGACTCTAAGGCTTTCAAAGGTTTTGAAAAGCAAAGTGATTTTGGCTTCCTTACATTGTGTTAAAAATGAAGAACAAAGACAGGCTGAAGTCACTGGCAGTGTAACTGCCAATTATTTAATTAATTTCTTAATTCAGAGGGAAACTAGATCTATGGTCTGTGTTTCTAAAATGGTAGTTTTGTTTTGTCCAAAAGCAGTTTATACTTTCTCCTCTTCTTCATCAGAATGAAGCTATACAGTGGAAGATCACGCACTAAATAAAAAACACACTTAAGTGTCCTTTATTAATAAAGACATTAACTGGATTTATTATTTTTTTTTTTTTTAAGTATTACAACTCCTTTCATAGATTAGCCAGGAACGAGGATACAGTATTAAATCGATCTGGTTCATCTATCTGTATCACCCCTCTGCAGTCTCACACCTAGCTGTTAAAGTATATTTTGGATATGGGATGTATGTATACATCTACAGAAAGTAACACTGGGCCCTACTTAAAATTTATCTCCAGGGCTCATCAAAGGAAGGTGATTGATTTCTTCACCCAGCAGCAGCTAGAGAGCACCACCGAGCATGACAGGAGAGAGGAGACCTGCTCTTTCACCCTGGCAATAACCAGTGCACAGCAAGCGTGGCCAACAACACCAGGTACAGAAGTACCGCCGACTGGATGCTTTTAAAGAAATGAAGCATTTAGTGACAATTTTTAAAAAGAATATAAAAAGCCTGACATTAAAAGTGTCAGCTCTCGCATCAATACCAAATAAACCCAAACCCTCCTGGTTAGGAGCGTGTTTTAACGTGCCTTCTAATATTTATTCCAGTAATCAGAAATTTTGTGGTTTAGTCAAAAGCAATGAACTGAACAGTCCTTTCATGTTTACATGAGCATCTCAAGTGCACTTCAGTCAAGAGATTTTTTGACTTTTTTTTTTTTTTAAAATAAGTAAAGAGCTCTGGCATGACAGATGAAACAAAGTTACTTTTAACGAAAATGTAAATTTTAATCAAGCACAATTTCAGTAAAAGACATTTAACAAAACCAGCTTGATTGATTAGAGTTTTGGTTTGGCCATATTAGCAAACTATCCTTAGACTCATTAAGAAAAAGCTCAAAATCAACCCAAAATATAAAATACATACAGAAAATGGAGTGAACTGAAGCCTACTAGTCCCACACTTTCTGACCTACACAGCTAGAGTGCATGTTGACATTAGATGCATGTTAAAATTACCAAACTCATCATGCAAGTGAAGTTTTTCAAGTTTTCTTGTTTGCTGGTGACATAAATGTCTACAAAGACACACCAATTATGAATGTATTAGCTTAATTAAGCTGGTTTACATACAGAGTAAAACGTTTTAATGATATTCCGTGGATTTTAACAGCCATTACAAGCTCAGATGATTTCACTCTGATTAGCATCCTGTATTGATGTAAAAATCTGACTATAACATCTGATGCAAAAAGCAATCTTCAGATAAATTTGTATTTATTTGTCCAGTTATACCATTTATTTGAGGAAAATGGTAAAGACACTGAAAGTGAAAGGAAAATATAGTATTCGCAGAATTCATTCATCCGTTTGAGTTTTATTATCTGGGAACTTGGCATCTGCCAGAAATGTAGAGAAAGAGATTTGAAAACTGACCAAATGAAAAAATTTGAGAATTGGATCAGATCAACTCAAGAACAAACGGAATCAGCCTCTGAGCCTCTGGGAAAGGGTTTTCTATGCTGCTTCTCAGAAATCTCCTTACAGTCTCAGTACAGAAAATCTCAAGCATCCTGATGATGGACATGAAATATTCTAGAGATTTCCCCATCTAGCAACAACATGTTCTTGTCTGGTAGACTCTAAATTAGTTTTATTTATTAATTTTCAGTGTTTGCTTCTGCAAAATATCATTTGAGAGTCTTCTGCAGGCCAGCATACAATGGCAAAATAACTTGTCCTTGGATAACCATGGATAACCACGTAAGAACGTATTTTGGAGACGTTTCTCACCTCTATATACATACATAGATTTTATATATACGTAGGTATATAAAAGCATTTCTCACATACATATTTTATATTTAAATATATAAAAATATATCTCTATATATTATACTTCCGGATATCTTTATAGCCCTTAATTTACTGCAAAAACTGAGGAAAAGGAGATAGAAACACTATAGTTATGTTCTCTAGACATTTTCTTGATCTTGATTGTATACTCCTACAGGCCTTGTTTCCCTGAAATGAAACTGTCCACATCTCTTGAATAACATATGAACTACTTTCACTAATATAATATCCTCTTATTTGCTCAGCCATTATTGCGCATAAAGCATTAATGGCATTAGTAGACCACCTTTGTAAATTCACATAGAGCATAAATACAGTTCTGGAGGCACAGAAATCATTTATCAAATAATTCATAGCAGAAAGAACCCTACTACTACTTTGCAAATAAAGTATAGTCTTACAAATAGTGAGAAAACACCTAACTCATTTCATAGCCACTCACACTGGCAAAATACTCCACATGGGATCCCGGTGACAGAAAGGTCACTAAGAACAATGCAGCCTTCCTCGCCCCCACTGCCAGTAGAAATTACAGCACCTACGAGCTGGAGCAAAGAAACATAGACCCAGGATGGCCTGGGGTTAAGATTTAGTGTCTCCTTCAAGAAGTAGCTGCCTTACAACTCTTTAGGTGATTAGCAGATCAAGCAAATCAAGACCTCCTAGAAGCAAAGCGAAGGAAGGCAGCAGTACCTATTGCTTGCCATACCCTGGGAATTCAAATTGTACTGCTGTGTATTCACAGAGAGCAGCCTGGCCCGTGAGTTAAAATGCACTACTAGCACTAGCAGTCAAGGCAGATGGATGGCTTCGTACAGTGTTATACAGCACACTCTATCTCTAGGGCTTGCATGGAGTTGAAAGTAACTGCATTTTACTGAAACTTCACTTGCAAAGTAGGACTGAAATGTGTAGGCAGAATCTATTCTTGCACATTCAAAACTTAAGGGTGCTTTCTTTCAGATTCTTGTAGCATCTCCTACATCGCTGGTGACAGTGAAAAGAGATAAATAACGTCAAATCCTTATTGGTGGAAAAGAAAGAAACCTCTTTCTCCCAAAGAACACTTGACAAAAAAAAAAAAAAGTTACAAGGTTTTTTTGCTTTTTCAGATGCAACAGAGCTTACCAGCCTCCATCCCCATCCCTTCATCTCCACCTGCAGAAATCACCAGACCATTCTCATTAAAGAAAAGCAGTTAATAACAGCTGCTCCCTCAAGGTGTACGTAATCTCTCATACAAAAATAGACCAGTAGTATACTAGTTTAGAAGCATAATATAATGTTATGTACTTGATCATCATTGCCCACAACCTACATGCTGTGAATAGTCTCTCAATAGAATAGATGTTTTCCTTTTAATTAGTACATTACTTCTATTATCTTCTAAGCACTTTTCCTTTTACAGAAATTTACTACTTAAGTTATTTAGTATATAAATACTTACTAAAAGTGTGCTTAATTCAACGATGTACAATTCTACTCATTATCTCAGCAAAGACTAGAAAGCATTACCCTATAAGCAAAGGTTATTTTCACCTAACCTCTAGGCAGAGGTCTCATTTGGGTAATTACAAATTGCATGAATTGCCCTTCTGAAGATTAATCTAATCCAGCTGTGATCGCTACAAGATGCCTCAGAGGAAGATATCTGAAACCAGCAATGCACAGATACAATAAATTTGCCTTCAACACTAGCAGTTCAAAACTGGGCTAAGTCTAAAATCAAAAGGATAGTATCACTGACTTTCTTTGCTACTATAATCAATTACAAGAAGTAAGAATAACAAGAATACATTTAAGACATTCTATCCTTTCTCAAATTTTTGTTATGTTCACAGCTATAATGATTTTTGCTGGCACAAGTACCACAATTTAGCTCCAATCTGTGGTATATGAAGAGGTCGTTCTTTAGAACAAACTCTGATGCACACTTAATTTTTCTCATTTCTTTATGCATTCATTCATTATAATGACTGGGAGAGCAGATTATTAAAATCTAATTTTTTTATTCACTTACTGTACACATTTTTAACATTTACTCTTTTTACTTATCTTCCTTACCTGATAAACAACTGCCATCTTTTTAATCCTTCTTTTTATTTCACCTGTTTCAAACTATTCTTTTCTCACGGTTAAAGATCCTGTTCTACAAAATGTTTAACTTGATTTTGTTTCTAATTCTACACAATCAGATACTCCAAACAGACTCCAAACCTAAGCTGAGGGATACACTATCTTCCTGTATTTTTGAATTTTTTCTACTATTTTGAAAAGAATTATATTAATGTAAGCCCTTTCTTTTATAAATTTCCCCCTCCCCTCCGTCCCTGATCCATCATCATAACATATAATGCATCTTTCTGGTGGTTTAAATATACTTACATCAGAAGTATCTTTTCTGTGCAACATACAGGAATTTTAACCACGTAATCACAATGAATAGTCACTGTGGCAAATTTAATATTACCATGAAACGCGCCTGGAAAATTCTCTCTCATCACATCACTGATATTACAACAACTGCAATATTCCATTTCTGAGGGAAGCACAAACTCAAAAAGAAAAGCACAAGAAAAAGATAAACTCTTCTTTCACTGAGATCCCTCCAAGTAGAGGAAACATACCACGGCTGGGGAGGCCAGGTAAGAAAGGGGAGATGCTGACCATCCTAGCCATGAGACTCAACCTGCAGCAGTTTATCAGCTAGTTTTTCCTCCCCTTTCTAATATTCACAAATGTTTTTACATAAACTGAACTATTTGTCTCAACTCTCCTAACACTCCTAACTCCCTAACAATTTTTCCCTAATAATAAATTTTTCCCTTTGCTAGCACGGGGAAGGGGCAGTGTAAGCTCCTGGGGAAGAAACTCTCCACTGATCGAACACTAGAAATACCAGAGAATGGATTCCTTAGAAATTAGAAAATAAAAATAATGAGCAAGCTATACCTTGTTCTAGGTTTTTAAAATCTATAGCTGAAGGTTAAGAACAGCAGGGCTTCCTACATGTTTCTGTTACTGCCTACTAAGAAGATTCACAGATGACATATTTTCATTTAAGATTATTAAATTCCAGGTATTGTTAGTCAGGAAAGCTAAACATTTTATAACTAAGTGAATGTGAACTTTAACCACTTAATGATGATAAATCCTCCTTTCATAGAACACACTTGTGACAAAAGCATCAGGATAGATATTTTATATCTTTATAGATATTACCGAGAAGTATGAGAATACCAGAGAGGTCTTGATGCCCATCTCCATCGTGCTGTGACCCAGCCCACATATGTGTACATACATACACCCACACCCCCCCCACTCCAGTAATACTTACTAAAATTTAGAATATACATGTACACTGGGAATTTTTGTTATAAACGCACTAGCATGCACACAACTGATTTTGAAATTTAAGAGAAACACAATGATTTTCTCAAAAGTGAAACTCTGGCAGCCTCGGTCTCTTCTGCAGCACACTCACTAGAAGCAGCAAACAAATCCACACACACATTACAACACGTGGTTTGAATTTGAAATATATTTTCTAGCTTCTCTCATCAATGACAGAAAAATCCTTTAATTGTCTTTTTTATAATCCTCTTTCTGCCTTGCTTCTTTCTGACTCGGAGATCCCCAAGCCTAATACCAGCATACAGATGTTTCCCTTTCTGACAATAAGTCTGTTGACAGTACTAATACAGTAGATTCATATCCACTTAAAAAAATTATAAGGTTTATAAAAACCAGGCATCTAATGAGATTTCACTCTAGCTCACAATATTATATAATTTTCACTTATGTGATTGCATTCTATTTTTTCAGAAAAATTTCCTCCTTCAGTGAAGTGACTGGAGCTACTCTTTTTTTTTTTTTACCTTCCTCATTCAGTATTTATATACCAAATAGAGAATACAGCATTTTTAATTACTTCACACACGTTTCCTCAGGCTGTGTTGAATGTAGTCTCTCAGAACATCTCAAACACTACTTTATTTAGCCTTATCTCGTGAGGTGAGCTTTTATCGTCCCCATTTTATAGCTTTAAACTAAGGAAAGGAAGAATAGAACAGCCTCCTTCCAGAGCACACACTGATTTTGGCAGAACAAGTACTGTCTAAAAATTATATTTCTGGTATCACCTTATGGTGATGAACTTCTTTTTAGTGATGTGCTGGTTTAGGGCAAAGTATGCATTTATTGTTTTTTCCTCAAATACCTATCTTGATTAAGGACAAAATCAGATTTGAGAGCACAGGAGGATGGAGCTAGGTGGCAAGCATGATTATTATTTATTATCTACCCAAGAAATCCCAGGTTAAAATGTAATTCTTCAGGCTAACGTTTTAGTTTCTCAACCGGTCTTTCATTTATTTTAAGTATTCCAACTTTTCCAAGCACTGAGGAACGGTAAAAGCAGAACAGCTTCAATTATTACAAAGGTATGTGTTATTCCTACAGATATGTCCATTCCAAAACCTGAAGGGGACAGGAAAAAAAGTATGCAATTCTGTACTCAATTGCTCTGCTCTCCTCCGCTGCTTCACCCTTCTGCGTTCTGCCTAGGCGAACCTCTCCTCCTCCTCCTCACTGACTAAGTGCCAGCAGAAAGGAAATTCAGGGCTGAGTCTCCCCTGTTATTCCCCGAGCCGGTGCTGGGCAGCAGCACAGCAAGAACAGCCCCAGGAAAGTCCTGCTGAGACCAAACCCCGCTGGCCGGCAGCAGCTCCTGGGCTCATGTGCCACCTTCCATCCCTTCTGCAGGCAAACCCCAGTAACTCCATCAGGTTTCAGCAGAGATGCACGGACAGACAGCAGGGAAACAGTTTCCAAACTTGGAATCTCTGATTCAAAGGATGGAGATACTTTAGTTTAACTGATACAATGGTCACGTGAGGTTTTCACTGCAGGCAAAATAATGTATTTTCTCTATCATCATTCTCAGAACCAGTCCGGTTCTCCAAACAAATCAACCCAAAGCAGACAGAACTCGTGGCAAATTTCAACCTAAATAGTTTGATCTAACAAAGTTTGGAGGTGTTATTGTAATGTATGCAAACTCAAATATACACGACACACCAACATGCAAATAAGATCTTCCTTTCTCCAAGCAACTTCAGGCCTCTCCATATATCTACTTATCTCTAATGAAACGTATCATTTATCATTTAGAAGGCAACGACTGCTTTGTGATCAAAATCAAATTAAAAATCACAGGGTTTTGTGTGCTAAACATGCACAATGCATACCTGCATTTGCATAAGCATGTCCCGTGTCAATGATGGCTCCCAGGGCAACCTCCAGCAGAAGGGAAAAAAATCTGCTCTTTTTAGGGCTACTTATTGTCTAGCCAGGCCAGGAGTATGACCAGTAATCTAAAACAACTCCAATCCCATTTTCTGCACTTTTTGTTAAAGTGACAAGAAAACATGAGAAATTTCTTACATTTCTAACTACAACAATGCACTTTTTTTTTTCTATGTGAACAAGACACTTTAGCATTCTGAAATTAGTTGTGCCACATCACTCATGCCAAAATATATTCACAAAATACAGAGGTAACAACTGGGCTGTTGTGCAGCACTGAGGACTAGCAGAAACTAACTTCCACATAATAAAAAGACTGAAAGCAACCCACAAAAACTGACTGGGGAAAAAACAGCACAAATTCTGTTCTCTTCCTCTGTAGCACATAGACAACAACACTGTGCTACCACGAGTGTCCAAGTAATCTAGCGTACTTCTGCAGTGACAAATGGTGCATTTTGGGGATACAATCGGTACCAATTCACAGCTATGTGCTGCGATACAATCCAACAAAAAAGTGGTTATCAATGACTAAAATTCAGTTCCTATTACTTTTTCTTTTACAAGCAGCAAAGAAAAAACAGAACATGAAGCTTTGCGACAAGTAATGATGTTCTTGCTGTAAACTTCCCAGCTCCAGTCAAAACATCAACAAAGTAACAGCGGTTTATGGAGTAACAGTGGCCGGGTTAGGGTTTTTTTGGATGGAATCTCATAAAAATGACTTAGAGTGCGTATTTTCTATTCCCAGTCCAAAATGACTCAAACTATGGAATAATTTTATTATATGCCTGTTTCCTTTTTAGAGATCATGATTTTTTAAATAAAATTCACCACAGAAGCACCAAAAATATTAAGAATATACTGCATTTGTGTACATAAAGTGATAGCTACCATAAAAGAACACAGAAAGAATTATTTTCAAATTGCTTTTTCATCTTGAACAACCTGCTCAACATCTGATATCATCTCTTATCACACAAGCATAGTATTTTCCTATGAAGGAATAACAAATACAGCTCCACAGAAAACGGAACTTCAAAGCGGAGTCAGGATTAAAGATAGTATAAGGAGAATGAAGTGCCATCCCAATAGAGAAGAGCTAGCATTCAGTACCTGTATTGACTATCCATTTGAAATGGATAGTCAATGGTTAGGCTCATCTGGCACAAAGAAGTACAATGATTAGACCATGGTACCTACATGATCTAAAAATCTCAGTTTCCACCACTAAAAAATGGTATTTTGCATTTCCATTCTAGTCGAGCTCACAAAGATGCTGGTCTTCTGTTGTAAAAGCATTTGATTTATGTCAGAAAAGGCAAGTGAGTTCTCCTTGGTCTCCAGAAAAAAAACAAACCTCGGTTGACCATAAATATATAGATATAAGTACTTTTGGATATAATCACTGTACAGCTACTAATCTTCATTGATACACAAATCTGAGTTCAATTATTAAGAAAGATTTCTACGAAAATCTGTAGGAAACTAGCAGTGCATAAATTAGCTGGTGATAATTTGCTGAATTCATGAAAAGCCTTTTCTTATTTTTATACTGTTAATTCAAGATTTAAAAAGCAGCAAAAAGTAAACCACTGTTCATGACTTGATAAATAAACTGTGCTCTCAAGAAACAGTAGAAGTCACAGGTAATAAGCTTTCATACCTTCGTAACTGTTTAATTGGGAACTCTTGAAAAACCTGAATCAGCTGTCATCACAGATGAAACCTTAATTGTTTTCTTTTATACCTTGCTTTACAAGTTAGGAACACGGATACTCCATATTTTATGAAGGTCCCCAGGCACATATAAAGATTTCTTAGCACTAGCAGCTGTCAGCTGTTTAGTTACAAGGTGCTTCTTCACTGTAAACATCATGTCACCTAGAAATAATGGTAATGTAAATCGCGTTCTGTACAGTAGAATAAAAGAAGTTTAGACCATTATTTGACTCAGAACTTCTATGTTCACATTCTGAATGAAGTTACTCATAACAGGTTTTAGAAATGCCAGGGATACATGTAATTGCATTTCTAATCCTGCGAGGAGGACAAGCGGTAGACCACCATCAAGACTGAGAAAGGAATTCATCTAAAATGGAAAGAAGAGCTTCCCCAAAAATTGAAACTATTTAAATGCAGCACCTTATGAATTAAAAAAAACCCATATTGCACAAATCCATTTAAACTTAATGCCAAATTTAAAGAATAATGAAATTAAAATAATTTGAGCACTATAATTTCGAAGAAAAAGATATATATATTATAATCAGGTATCAAGGAAAACAGATTAAGCTCTGTGAGACAGTATACCTACTAAGTAACAGACACAACGACATTTTCTTTTATTCATCACTTGTGTTCATTTTATGAACAGATCAGGAAACGTCTTTATTTGTTTGATTGAATTATAAATTGCTTTCAGCTTTTCCTTTTTAATCCTAGTAAAATAATTAGTTATTTTCACAGCCAGTCACTTGTAGTATTATAAATGGAACAGCTGGCACCAATTCAGATTACTATTGGTCCTGAACTTTGCTACAGATGAAATACACACCCTTAATACAGGATTTCTTTTATCTATCAATGACTATAATTTGTAGACTGCACATACAATGGCAAACACAGAAACCGAGTCCATCCTGGCCTTTCTGGAATGTGCAATACCTGCAATGCTATAGGCAACAGTGCAGCACATCCATCCCTTCTGTTGCTGGAACTGATTGGTGTCACCAGTCTTCTGCAGAACTATGGAAGTACGACATAGGACCTCCCTCCATGCACCTCTTTTCCAGTCCCTCTATTTTACCTAAACTTCTGTCAGTTCCAGTGGCTTAGAACTTCAGTTCCAGTGCTTTCATTTTAATTTAGATTACTTTTCCCTTCTTCTTCTTCAATGAACAGAAGATTTGTGGTTTGAGCCAATAAATAGCTTATAAATTATGTTTATTCTAACTTTCTGCTGTTTGAAACTGTGTCTTTGTTCTCATAAAACTCCATCTTAACAATAGGGCCAGTTGTAGCCCTTCCATTGTCCTTTTCCTTCCATTTTTGTCTAAGATTTGAAGGACTGCTGGCACTGACTTTAATTTGGTTAATAGCAGAATGGAGATGCAAACGTGCCAAGCAGTAAGTTAAGCTCCAACCACCGCTTCAGCACTGAGTTTAACAGGTAGCAGTGTGTGATCTTCTGAAGAAGCAGTATCAAGATACCTCCACTAAAACTACGATTTTGTCAAACCGTCTTTTATGTGGAGGAAAGCATTGACCCTGATTTTTAAGAACTGATTTTAAAAAATTTATTTCCCCCCACTAGGGCAACTGTTCTACATAAGAACCAGTTGCAATAAAAAGCATTTTACTGCCTAGCCCTTCTCTGTTGCTTAGTTCTGCATGGAAAATCTTCAGTCTAAACCCAAAATCTTAGAGAGGTGTTATTGTTTGGAGATAACACAGTAAAAACTACAAAGAGAACCAGACCAAAATTTGGTTGGTTTGAAAGAGAGTTGCTGTGCAGGCGGTGTTATCTGACTGTTTTTAACACATGCACCTTCTCACTTCATAAGTGCCTTTACTTGCTTCATAAGTGCCTTGCAGTTCAGGTGAAACGATAAATTCACATCTCTCTGATAAAGGTCAAGTATACCTAGGTATCATACGATGCCATTACGTTTTTTCATCATTATTATTATTTATTTTTAATTTTTACTTTGCAGACTCCAATGATAGAATTCCTTGGATTTAACAAGAGGAAGATTAGATTGGATTATTCATTAATCCTCATGCTATTTCACCCTTTTTAACCTACCAAACATTTGCAAAGAAGCATTTTAGGCTATTTCATCTATTTCCTTTTTGCCTATATGGGAGTCATGGGCAGTTTTCAGCCAAAAATCTGGTTTATTTTGAAAGGGAGTATGGTAAGGACAGCACTGAAGACCAGGGATGGAAAAAAATCTCCTCTCCTGCTTACAGGACAGCTTGGATGAGAGCCTGCCCATCCTGCTCTCTTTTTCCACTATGTGAATACTGACAGAAATACTGTGGCTGTGTGGTACTGTTGTACATCTCTTGCCTCTTCAGTCACTGTCTTATCTGAAAAAAATTGTTTTCTTAATTACCGGTGTGATAGAGCACATGAGCTAAGCTGGCCAGTAGCGTCAAACGGCTTAAGCTACCATGACAGGCTTTGGATACTTCACATATTTATCCATCACTTTCAGACTGATGACCCTCTGATTCAGCTAAGCATATTAAAACTTGCCAGCACATCTATTTAAATTTCAGATTTGTGTTTCTCAACGGCATTTGGTTGCTCTGTTTTCTTCTTTGTCATCTCCTTAATGACTCCAGAACAGGGAACAGGCATACATGTTGGAAAACTATCCTCAATTTAAGTTCTCCTACAACTTTCTTTTGTCATGGAAACTGAGCACAGCATGTGTTTTATAGCTTTTTTTTGTATACCGTTTTTTTTTGGTGTTTTTTTTTTTTTTTTTTTTAAACTGGGAATTTGGCAAACATTATGCATGGCTATATAAAAATCAATAAGAAGCCATTTCACCCCTTAGTGGGAAAGCCAAAAGAAAGAACCCTCAACCTAAAATAGTGAACAACCCCAAAGTTTCTACAGATTTCTGATCTGGAAAATCAAAAGAGAAATCTATAGCTAGATAATCAAAAGTGTACAGTACCGATCAGCTACCATCCTCTAAGTCATTTTAGGGATGACTTTAACAAGTCCAAAATGGGGGACCCACAAATCGAGTTATTCAAAATCAGCCATGTTCTCTGTAGAGGGGAAAGATACATTTTTTTGAAAACCAAGATGATCTGTGCAGAATGAGGAAATGGTATGAAAGACGTCCTGGTAAAAACCAAACACTGAACTAATAATATTCCTATTGATTCTTTTTAAAATTACTAATACTTAAGAATATGTTTGAAAATGAGCTCTAAAGCGAAGTTGCTTTTAAAATTAAATGCTGGATAACATGCACAGACACCATGTACACACATCCTCAGGAACTACTCACGCAAGTAAATATTGTGCACTGACCACACACGTATCAGAATTTTCCAATGTGGTTTTGTGGGCTGGAGCGCACAGGAGCACTGCACTCTGTACATCCTCCATCTCATCGGACTGGTTTGAGCAGTCACATCCAGCCAGAATTAGTAACGCCAGACAGCGGAGGGCTGGTACCAAAAAGTTTGTAAACAGGGAACTGAAACAATGATCATCGGGCATCTTCTCACTTCTAGCTAACCCACCAGAGCTATACTGCAATGAGAAAAACACTGTCATTTTGTTTCCACTCTACCTAAAATTTTGGCTTTTTACCTTTGACCTATTTAACAATACTTGTCTCTTCAGAGGTTCCACTGCAGGCACAGCACACAGCAAATGGGTAATACTGCCGAAAATTTGTTTCCATTGCAGGCTAATGCCATGGCTATTCTTTTATCAGCTTTTAACACTTCTCTTATCAGCAAATTGCTCTTTTTGGAGGGGGGAAAAGAACCCTACAGAAGTCTGCTCTTATGAATGCCTCAAGCCTTCAAAATTAACAGTAGGGATCTTGTGGTCACTGTACACTCCTGTCTTAAGAGCAGATGTGGCACTGTATAGTTTTGGTATTAAGTACTGTCAAGCTTCCTTTCAAGCAAAGAACTGTTTATCTACTTAACACAGAACATAGCCAACTTTTGTAAGTTTCATATATTACATTTATTTCAAAATGCTTGGCATTATTAATCCTTTTTATATTGTTAATATAAAGATTCTGCTTCAAAACCTCAAAAACCCAGAAAGTTTATTTTTTTCTCTCTTTTTTGCATTGCATGCACTGATGAACTAGCCTGCTCAGCAAGCATTTAACAGATTAGACACTTGAACATGGTTTCAGGCAATGCTCTCTCATGTTTCTGCGTATTGCCTGATAAACACTTCAAAGTAAACCGCTCATAAATATGAAATGAAAAGCCGAGAAGTCGTTATGCACAGCTTTGAGATACAAATCTCTTTATTCCCCTCTGAAGTGGAGTTTGATTGACATAATGAGTCATAGATCCTGTCCAGGGACACACTGCCTTATCCCCTTTTCCTCAGGAGACAGGGAGTCTTTAAAGAAATCCACTTCAGAACTTTCTGACAGACAGCTACAGAAAAGTTGAACACTACACAAATTTATTATTTTGTATTAATACCTACTTTAACGACTGTGACATATGTCAAGGATTGATTCCAAAGCCACGAACAGGCCCCAGCATCTAAACCTTTCAAAGGAGGCCAAAGCCAAGATGTATATTTTATCTAGTTATCACTCACATGGCAACGCAGGCCTTGGATCTGCAAACAAAGGAAGACTCTTGGAGCCGGGGAGGGCCCTCGCCGAGGCGGGCACCGTGCCCTGCCGCTGCGGGGACCTGTGCAGCCACAGGGCCCCTCTGCGAGCTCGGGGCCTAGCAGCTCCATTCTCCGCCGTTCAGGAATGGCTATTACTAATGGAGCTTCAAGAAGAAACAGGAGAGCCCTTTGGGCTTGGGCTAGTTCACTGCTGAGCCTCCCAAATTCCCTCTGCTGCCTGCCACCTCACGCGTTCTTGGCACAGACCCCTGCGGTGCGTGCACGTCTCACCTCGGGCTGAGGGGAGAGGGCAGGGGATCACCCCGAGGAAGTCCACGTTGCCGCGACGACCCTCGTTAGAAGGAGCGTTTATCAGGTGCAGACCCCCTACAGTCATTCCCTACACTGCACAGGTCTGTGCTGTGAAGGAGATTAAGACTTTCATGCGCGAAGGAGCAGTTAAAATCATCCAGCCTGAAAAACCTCTGAAATGCTAATTCGGATACTGCTGTTCACAAATGATACCCGTATGAAAATGACAAAAACTATGGCATGTGTAATTGTTGGCCATTGCTACTCCACAAAATGTCTATTCCACAAAAAGTTGAGCTTTAAGCTACCACAGTGAAACTGCTAATCAGTAGCGCTATAAACGAAATTATGGTGTAATAAATTGCTACCCTACAATGTTATATTCACAATCTGCATTTGTAGTATTTGTGGAGGTTTTTAGAATGAATCCAGAAAATATCTGCCTAAATTGAGATGCAACTTCTGGCACTTTATTTGCTAGACATACTGTATGCATTAAATTATACATCGTTACTGGCTTTTGTTAGTCTCTACTCCCTATGAAATAACCATACATAAAGTATACAAGATCCACCACTCGCAACTTTGCTTTCTTTTGTTAATGGTAGTGCTATTATTAATGTTAGACATGAGCCATTCACGTAATTTATGCTATAATACATACATCATTAAGATTTAAAAAGCAACAGTAAAAAATTAGCTTAATTTGTGATGTTCAAAATGGACTCAAAAATGTTTTTATTTTGCCTATAAAAATGCAAAGGCTGGTATCTATAAAAAAAGCATACAGCGAAACAATGAAATGGTGAGATGACTAAATACTAAAAGAACTGAATTCATATTACGTGTAAATAATGAATCATTCCAGCCTAGTTTTGCATCAAAAGGCTGAAAGGGAGATTTAGAAGCTTAAGACAATGAAAAAGCCACAATGTGGTCTCACCATCCATCTACAAAGAACGTCGCTGCCTCTTCTCAGTCCTCAGTGACTGAGATTACCGAGATGTTGCTTTTTCCTCTGATACATTTACTGTTAAAAACTTTTACTGCTGTTACTTATTGTTTGCAAATTGCAAAAACATTTTGACCCTGCCCGACATACTGTCAGTACTCTTCCTTCTCTGATTTATATCACCATTCGTATCTTAAATGTCCTCAGCCTGCACCGGCTTTTCTAACCGCTAGTAAGCAATACACATTTACATCAAAATACAAATACACGAATTGCAACAAATTCATGAGCAAAACGGGGAAGTGCAAAAAGCCAAAAACTAAATCAAAGCTTATGACTATAAACAGGCATTCTCCAAGTTTGTAATTTTTTTATCATGAATTGTCCTTTCTATGTAAATTAAAGATGTGCAGAGCAAATTGCAACTGTTTGTAACTATTTTGAATATTTGTGAGGAATCATTATCATACATACAACTGAGGAATTAAGAGCATGCATCTTGGCACATACCTGAAAAAACTGTCATGCACAAGTATTAATTTTAACACATGTACTATTCCAGTGTACTGTTGATAGACTGTCACACTGAAAGGCAAATGAGGCATCTGAAATATTCTCGATTACTGAAAATCTTCACAAGATCTTCTGTAGCCCTCACAATCCCTATGCAACTGAATTAATATTAGACATATGAGTAAAATTAGATACTTCAAAAAAGAACTAGACCCTAAAATAAACAATCCTTTTTGATGATAACTATGCTAGAAATAAAGCGTGTTTCTGTGTACTAATGTTATTTTAAGAGATTATACCTCTATTACTGAGCTTTCATTACAAGATGTGAAATATTTTGATAGGGCTGCAAGCAGCATTAGGCATTCTGATGAGGTCCAAAAAGCACAGCTGTCAGTCATACCCTTGGCTCTGTCAGTCACTTCAGCGCACTGAAACCAAGTTGTCTCCAGGATAAGTGCTCCTCGGAGATCTGCAGTTGCTGCTTGACCTACAGCTGAAAAGCAAGTGCTTCACTCACTAGATCTATTAGCCCTTTGACTTCATTCATTCACCAGCTAATATAAATACATTGCTAAAGTGAGTGATAATTCATTTTCTTTAGACAGAGTGCTAAATTCTTGAAGCCTCTGCTATGACTATCCACGGAGGCTCCAAAACATTCATATAATTAGCTATTAATTATGGAATTGCAGTTAGAAATCTGGTAAGAGCCACTGAGTTTTTAAATTTTTTCTTTTCATCTTCCCTCCAAGAATACCCCTTCCTTACTGCACCATAGCTTCATGTAACATAGACACTAAATCAACTATCATCTCTACCTATTTTTCTGTACTTATCTTCGTGCTGGACATCTGCTCAACAAATCCTCATCTTTCCATTGCTTGTCCATGCTTTCCAGGCTTGACATCAACACAACAGTTTAAACAACTGCTTAATGTTGCTCCTAAAGGAACAAGACTTCCATTAAAACCTGCAGGAGTTAGACAATTTAAAAGAGAGGAAGAAACCCCAGAATGCTTACGTAGGTACTGCTGACTGCAAGCCTTTCCCTCTGTTACCAGAGAGAGCCAACAAATATTTAAAATTACCTAAGATGTCAATGGGTAACAAGGAGTCCAGAAAGCATTCTGACATAAAAATCTGGTAATCTGAACTGGCAGTGCATTGCTTTGACACAAAAACTGTAATCTTTTTTCTATTATATTTAAGATATGTCTTGACATCTTCTGATCCAAGTCTGGCATTGTGATGAGAATACTATAGACAACACAAGTGGCCAACCTGGAAGAGGAAGTTCCCGTACAATCATGTTAATTTTTTTTTTTTCATTTGTAAGCAGATAGAGAATACATAGTCAGTTTTGATTCCACCTTTTAAATTTTGTAAATGAGGCATATGTTACAGACTTAGTGGGGTAAACAAATCCACAACATATTTTGAAAGCATCTCTATGGACTTCTTTTCCTGCTTAAATCTCATTTTGTGAGGAGAAAAGAATGAATGCTTTTCCATGTACTATAGCAATTCTAGTTTTACATACTGGAACAGGCCATATCTGCTAGTTCGCTCATCTGAATTGCCTTCAGCTTGACCAGTTTTCAAAAAACAAAACAAAACAAAACCAAAAACATAAGCAAGAATGGCACAAAACCCCACAGAAGTCTGAAAAATGTGCAAAGAGGAGTGCTTCACTTTCAACGCTGACGGTAATGCGGGCATTCATTTTCAGTACACACAGGAGAGCTGCAGCTTAGTTCAAAGCCAAAAATTATTCCATTAGCTAAAAATTTCTGATAAATAGTCAGAAATTGAAAAATGTTGTAACTCAGAGCTTATTTGAAAGCTGGCAACCAATTGGAATATGTTTTTGAAGTCAAACTAAAAAAAGTAAAATATATATAACTATATGCACTTCTTTGGTTGCCGTTTTCAACAAAGTAAAATATATATATTTCAGTACCCTCAACTCATGAGAGTTATTTTTGAGTCAAATTATTTTTGACTGCACAGGTTTCTGTGCAATGGCCAACAATAAGCTGAGCTCATAACCTGAAGG
Source organism: Numenius arquata (assembly GCF_964106895.1). Taxonomy (NCBI): domain Eukaryota; kingdom Metazoa; phylum Chordata; class Aves; order Charadriiformes; family Scolopacidae; genus Numenius; species Numenius arquata. Next base: position 30,031,315 of record NC_133586.1, read on the forward strand.
ATGCCTTCAGAAAGCCTGCCTTTCAGTGACGGAAAGCATGATCCTTCCTACACAGTATGCACCGCACTATGCATTTAGTCCTTTGAGAGCTTTCAGGATGAAAAGACTATAGTTATTACTACCATCATTATTATTAATGAAAAATACACATGTAAAATTAGTTTTCGAACACAATGTTTTATAGCCCCTATTTGTCTCTATGGACATACGCCATAATGGCTTTAACAGACCTTTAACACTCACCGACTAATTAATCTTTACACTCAGGACCCAGCACTGAGTTTTATTCAGTAAGGAGCAGAAAATAGCATCTGTGGATTGGGCTTGCAAGGTCCACTGCATGAATAAATTGACAGGCTACAGGAAGAGCCAGTATTAAACAGCCCCTCTCCTCCCCTCAGTACTCCTGTTACAGCCTTCACCAGCCACTGAAGCTTCCCTTCGCAAACTTCTTACATACAATTTATTTTTATTTCCTAAAGTGACTCTTTTCAACCTTACAGAGATGCAGTCTTCCAAATACATTGACACTGATAGAAAAAATATTACAGGGACTAGATATCGCTTTAAAATATAACTGCATTTCCGACACAACCAAAGTATGCACCAGCAAATCCAGCTTTCCTATGGAGAGCACAAACGAACCATACAAATTAATAGACCCCAGCAATTCGTCAGAAAAACCTTTAGGCTTCCATTTCAAACTCAAACATGTTCTAAATACGAAAAAGCAGAGTGAAAATATTCTGTGAAAAGAAAGCACAAAGAGAAAATACACCATGCAATTTCTTAATAGAATAAATTCAATCTTTACTCCTCTTTAAAAGAATTTTAAAGGTATTGTAAAAGAACAAGCATACAGGGGTAAATTTCCCTCATCTCATTTGCATGATACAGTTAGAGTCAATATAGCTTACCTGGAGTCTTGCCTTACTTTAGCTATAAAGCCAGGCAACCAGACCACCACCTTCAGTTACAAAAACTAAAGCGTTATGTGTTTACTAGTCAAGCTTCAGTGGTAGAGATCTCATCAAGATGAAATTATTAAGGATTCTAATTGTTTCTTCTAGTATAATGATAGGTAAACCGTGGTAACACCATGAAACTCAAGAACATGATACCTGTTTTATTCCGTTAAGCTAACTTCAAGAATAGCTTACTCCGTTTCTTTTATAAATGAGATTATATTAGGGAACAAGCCTTGTGAACTGCAGCACAATAAGCAGTGATGACGACAGAACAGCACTCATTTTGAGAGTCAAAAATGACCTCCCCAGACTGTCGCTTTATTGAGGAGGATCACAAATTAGTTATGGTATATTTCTTACAACAAAACATTCCTTTCTCTGTATGCCTACAGAGGTATTAGTTGTCAGATTAGCTCTGTTTCCTTTGGAGTTGTTAGCCACTTGTTTGGCAAGTGTACTTTTCACAGCAAAAAGCTATGAATTAAATCCAGTAGGACTGAAATCTGCACTTATTAATGGTTGGACGGTCCCAGGTAAAGACACATCTACTCCTACACCTCAGTCTACTCTCCTTTCTCCCCTTGTTTTTCCTCACTTGTTGAAGCACATTTTCCGTTTCCCTCCATAAATTCCACAAAATCCTCCCTATCAATGAGCGATATTCTACTCTCAATCCACCTCTAACTGATTTCTCAGCCTGAAAAAGGGAAAGGGAGGTGAATCAAGTAGGAAACAAAATCCTCATCTGCCACTGCTTGATCAGTTACAGCTTATGGTTTTATCTCCCCAAACATTTTCCCATTATAAAACATGAAGGGTAGTAATGCTCTGTGCATCCGTATATATAAAAAGAAGACTTCAAAATTTAATAGGAGTTTATAGGGACACAGCTTTGTGAATTACACTCATACAAACAAACAGAAAAAACACTAAACTAATTTCTACTTGATTTGAATCCCCATTTAGGTATGACAATATCTGCTATGTTAAGAGATCCTGACAGGACAGCCCAGCTGAAATTGCAAGCACGTGAAGCTGGGAGCTGGCTCTCTTCCCACTTACCTGCAATCCTCTCAAGTGGGGAGGAACGTTACCAAGTACTGTGTAAACCTTCAATCCTGCTCTAGAATCAAAATAAACCCTGGCATAAAAAAAATAAGGAATCCATTCAGTTAGTTTTTTACTCCAATCAACCACTTATTTGAAGATCACATTTAGGCTAACTTCCTAACTGGCATCACATTAGGCATACATTATAGAAGCAATGTCGTGTAGAAATAGTTGTTTTATGAATCAATATATCACATTTGTCATTAGGACTGAAATAGTCTTAACCCTGTCCATCAGAGAACTGTAAGCACAAGGAAATATAATTTCAGCGTAAGAAAGACTGGAAAAAACAGCTGCGTAATTCCAGTCTATTGGTCCAGTTCATCAGAGAACACAAATAATGATGCACAACACACCACTTAAATATGATGTGAAGGGTATGGTTCAAGACAGAAAAGGAAGGGAGCTCAGTATTAAACCAGAAACCTTGCAAACCTGACATGCAAGATTTGGATTGCTTTGAAGGACGGAATAATCTGAATAAGCCAGCCTGGAAGCCTTAGCTACTTCATTTTTTCCTAAACACTGTAAATATTGCACATGGGACTGCAAATTATACCGGCACAAGCAATATAAGTTGTTATCAACACCAGCATTGCAATGAATCAAGTGACCACAACAGCATCCTTCAAACACAATTTTCCTTCTGTGCTTCAACCGCAAAAGCAGCCATCTACTAGACTAATGAAAAATCCCTCAGACTTAGACCAAGAGGGTGGCTGAAATATTTGTGCTAGGGCTGCCAAAGGTGAAAAAGGCCATATCCATGCCATGTTAAACACTGTCTTTTTTCTTCTCTCGTGATGCCAAGACATCCGTGCTCAGCTCAGGGGCTGCATTTTGTCTGCTGCCTTTTCCCAATGGAAAGATGGTTTATGATTAGATCTCCTGACACCACAGGACACTAATAAGTACGAGAGCATTACTGTAATGGAGACTGTGGTAAATTTTCATTTAGAATAGCACTCGGAGAATCAAAAAAAAATTCCTATGTCTGGAAAAGATCCTGCATAGTGAATACAGTGTTTAGCCAGCAAGGCAAAAGTCTTCTTAAAACCTGCTCAGTCAAGTAGTATTTACATTTTCTGAGGAGTCATCACAGGGAGAAAATGAACATTGATTCACAGTGAAAGACATGGTTATCGCTGACTTCTGAAATCTTATTCCCACTTCTAAGTCGGAGCTAGACAACTCCTAAAATTTTTGGTGAATTCAGCTCATTTTTTCTTCCCTTCTACCTTTAATTTTCTTCTCCTTTAATTTTGCTGTTCATCTCTAAGGCCTGAGATGAACTCAGCCTCAGCCACCACTATTGTGTCTCTTGAAGCCTACCTTTCCCATTTATTTGACTATCTTTTGTTCTCCCCAATCCAGCAGTGTCAGACTTCTTTATTAAATAAATTATATTAATAAAGCTGTCAAACTGCTTGAACATGAGTAATTCCTATGTTAATAAAACCCAGTAAAAGCATGTCTTTGACTTCACCTTCATATTTTTTAAATTCTATTTTGTAACAACAAATAAAGCACCCTCAGCTTTATTTTTCTAAATTATTATTACACTTCTGTGACGGATAAAGGCAATATGTACTTGCCAGAAACACCAAAAAATTAGATGAAGGCAAGGCACACGGAACTAACTGAAGTGAAATTCTCCCTTGTGATTGATGGCTTGAAGTTTCACTAATCAGAGAATTTTGCTTAGAATCAAAATAATTTTTTATTAGTTAAGAATAAGTGCTACATAGCCAATAGATAAGGAAGAAACAAATCAACAGTGAAAATATTAGCTAATATAAATAAAAACGGATTACTAACCTAAGTGCAAAGATTTTTTTTTTTCTTTTTCTGCTCACAATGTTATTCATGCCCCTAAGCAAGTCACTTAATCTTTTTTCTCATGCACTTTGTCTGTAAAATGGGAATGAACCAACATAATTTATCCCAATGGTATACTATATGAGTTAGAGTAAGAGAAAAAATAACAAAATCCAAACATCTCATAATTATTTAAATAGGATTTGGTACATCAGGATGACATATATAATCTTAGCTTTTGTTCTCTTCAGGAAAAAACCTATGAATTACTTAAAATGTATACATTTTTCACTCTTAAGTATTCAACTGAGTATTTGTCTTCTTCCACTTTATCATCTTCAGCTACATAAAAGATGAAGTAGATGCATTTCAAGTTGTTTTCCTTAGACTTTAAATCTCAGTTAACTCTTCTCATTTACCACCTTTCACCACAAATTAATATGCACATCAAGACAAGATCATTATCATTTAGAGACCTGTTAAAAAGACGAAAAAAGAATTGCACCTTAAAGTGCCCTGGATTATCTACTGGTTAATAAAATCAGTACTGAATAATTTTATAGTTCACAATAATCAGTTTGCTTTTCTTCCTTTCTAATCAAAAAGCTCTGAAATGAAAATTTACATTCTAAGTAAATAAATGCTCATTGTTTGAAAGTACCATCATATTTGTTTTCTGAAGGTAAGAATGATGTCTATATAAAACACAAAATAAACACAATTATATAACTAAAACTGGGATATGAATGTATTTTGGTGTTTCTAAATACAGTACTTAGGGAAACTGTAGTTGAAAAATTACTCTTAGCATGTAACAATCCTATTTCAGAGAAAAATCTCATCTGCATCTTACAGATCTATATAAAAGTTCCATTATTAATACATTTCAAACATTTGTAAGCTACGTAGGAGGATAAGATATTACATTCTTCTGGAGCAAATAAAACCAAGCCTAGCATATGATTGTAGTGCTTACATGAAATTTCACTTCAGATAAGCAGAGTGACAGTTGCTTTATACGCAACCCCGACGCAGGAGAAGTGCAAGGTGAGCAGAGCATTCTAACACATGAAAAATAGTGGTTGCCAAACAGTCACAAAATCATTGTAAGCAAACATTAATAATGTCATAACAAAAACTGTAAAAATTAAAATGGCTGCTTTTTACAACGAAATCAGATATACCAGGGCTATTAATTAGTAAAAGCTAGAAAAATAAAGAAAAAGGCAGCAGCGTGGTACTTCAACCTCTGAAATAGTCTCACTGAGTTCAGTCACAGACGTGACTGTGGGGAAAAAAAGACTTAGGTGGGGAAAGATGGTATCACAGGAGCAATTCAGCATTGCCTGAGCTTGAGATGAGCACCTAATAACGCACCACACACTAACTCTGCCTCTAACACACTCAGGTACCTCGGTGTATTTTTTGGTCTCAGTATTATATTAATTCAGATCTGCACCAAAGTTTTCTAAAAACATCTTTAAAAACATTCTTCAGAAATTGCTGAGTTTGGGGAGGAAAAAGTAAAATTGGCCACTGACCAGTATAATCTTCCACTCCTACCAGCACTCTCATAAAATTAATTTTTATGTTGCTTTTAACTATATGTAAATTCATGCTGTATTTTTAAACACACATGGAAATTTAAACAACAAATAAAAAAATCTAAACTGTGTAAAGGGCATCAAGAGATCACAAAAATTCTTATCCGGCTAAATCATAGAATCATAGAATGGTTAGAGTTGGAAGGGACCTTAAAGATCATCGAGTTCCAACCCCCCTGCCATGGGCAGGGACACCTCCACTAGAGCAGGTTGCTCAAAGCCCCATCCAGCCTGGCCTTAAACACTTCCAGGGATGGGGCATCCACAACTTCCCTGGGCAACCTGTTCCAGTGCTTCACCACCCTCACAGGAAAGAATTTCCTCCTAATAGCTAATCTAATCTCCCCTCTTCCAATTTAAAACCATTGCCCCCTGTCCTGTCACTACACTTCCTGACAAAGAGTCCCTCTCCAGCTCTTCTGTAGGCTCCCTTCAGATACTGGAAGGCTGTCAGATATTCGTAGGCTAAAGAACAACATCCTTCCAGATCATAAAGTCTTTTAAAAAGAGACTGAACCTTTGAGGTTGATAAAACACAGTGACAAAATACTGATGTAAAAATATATACAGCATTTTGATTACTCATTGTTTTGTGATCTTTTGTCTTATTTATGCCATTTTTCTTTTTCCAGTCTCCACTTTACTTTTTGATCAAAATTGCTTTTGAAAGTCTTACCATGGTTTGTTCTGGAAAACAGACAAAAAAAATCTCCAAGTAATACAAACATCACGGTCTTTTCAACTGTCAGGAGGATGTGTTGAAACTTCATCTGGCTACAAAAACAAAAAACTTGTCTTCAAATTGGCGTTCCCCCAATGAGCAACTTTAGCAGATCAACTAGTACCTTCAGAGCGTTTTAATGTATTGGGATTTTAGCGTGCCACTTACTAGCCTAGCACTCTTAGCTATATCTATCCTACAAAATAAACATACAGAGACTTGGAAGGTGGAATCATCATACCTAGTTCATAACATTTTGATATTTCAACTCCTCAATTTTCTGTAATACTAATATATTGTTGGTTGACAAAAACTAGAAAAACACATAGTCCCAGTGGAACATTTGATTCAGTTCAACAGTTGAGGATTCCTCCTGAACTCACAGAATAGTTTGGGTTAGAAGGCACCTTAAAGATCATCTCATTCCAACCCCCCTGCCACGGGCAGGGACACCTCCCACCAGACCTGGTTGCTCAAAGCCCCATCCAACCTGGCCTCGAACACCTCCAGAGATGGGGCATCCGCAGCTTCTCTGGGCAATATGTTCCAGTGTCTCACCACCCTCACAGTGAAGAATTTCTTCCTAAGATCCAATCTAAATCTCCCCTCTTTGAGTTTAAAACCAGTTCCCCCTCAACCTACCGCTCCACTCCCCAATAAAGTCCCTCCCCAAAATTCATGCGCAGTTAATAAGGAAGGCTTTTTTTTTTTTCTGAACTAACTATTTAGTTAGGTGCAAGTGCTTTCCAAGGGCCACCAACCACTCACCTATCCCACAGCTGATGCCAAGGTCCCCTGCCACTCATACCTGCAAACTCACACCTGACCACATGGGCTGTGGATTCTGGGCAATGAGTCTTGTGCCTCATCCCTCCTGTCTCAGATCCCGCTTTGTCTGGTTCCCATCTGTTAGAGCATTCCTGCACTTACAGGCAAAGCCTGCTATGTTAAAAACTATGTTTTACTGCGACAATTGTATGTTTAACATCAGGTTACTTTGAAATCTTGCACATTAGGTATCCCATATAGATATGGACTTCACTATCACTGCACTTCAGAGCAAGTCCCAATTATGCCATTGATTTTTCCTTCAGTCTGTGGTTTTGAAACATTAAACAACAACTATATGGCAATATGAATTTAAGAGGCTTTTTCCCTCAAGAGCTGAGATAGTATTCATATTTCTAGCCTAAATACTTCTTAAAGGACACAACTGAACTTGGGAATTGCTAAAAAGGCTCTGTACCAGAAGAAAAATTCTTAAGGTTTTAGGAAATACATTTTGCACTATTTTTTTCCACCAAAATTAACACAAAAAGCCAAATGACAATTTAAGAGAGATGGCAGCAAGATCATTTGAAAAAGCTCATTAGCTCTTGTTAAATTAGAAACTCACAAGCTGTAGAAGAAAGGAAGGAATGCTAAAATGCAGTTCAGTCACATCACCTTCAGGTAAATAAAGCCAACCATATACATTTCAGCCATCGTAAAGTATCAGTTGTGCCACATGCACTAAGCAAAAAGGGCAGAGAAAGAATTAGAAGTATGAACATCAATTATATTTGCTCATTACCTCTTCTGGGCTTGGTCCATGGAAACTCCTGGGAACACACCCTCCCCTTCTGCCCTTCTCCTGACAGGATTTGATAGGGGTTCCCAGGTTGCAGAATACACGAGCTGTTTTTCTGGCTTCCACTTCCCAAAATGGAAACATACTGCAGATAACAGAAGAGGATCCAACAGGAGCATGAAGGTAAGAGGGTTACAGAAGCATTCGTCTGTGCTGCTGAAAGCACATATGTCTCTTATGAGCTTCAGGGTACTGCCTCCAGGTACAGACATGCTACTGCCTGCCCATAGATCTATTTTACTGTTGTCTATAGCAATTATACCACGTAGGCAAGAAGCAAACCCCAATCTTGTATCATCATCACCAGCTGATGCTCTCAAGTTTTGCTGAACAATGCCAATTGATACCATCTTACACATGCTTTTCCCGTTACCTCCTTCCAGGTTATTTTGCAAAACTGTATTTCCAGTTCCTTCCATGGTTGGGATGGCCTCTTTCCCACTTTATTGTTAAGACTCTCCAGATCAGAGATAATTCCAAAAATTCTGCTAATGCTTTCTCTTCTTGCTGCTTCTGTCCCAAGTTAGCACCCAGAAGTCCATATTGGTACCTTTCTTTCTTTATCCCTCTGTCAGCGTTGCTCCTGGCTAGCCTTATTCATCTTCTCTTTATCTTGGTAACTCTCTGGCGTATCAATCCTCATGTCTCAAAATTTACCTTGCGTTTTCCACACTGAAGATACTGCCACTTCATTTACCTTCACTAGAATTTTTTTTTTTTGCTGGGTTTTTAAAAGCCTTTATTGACCAGCATCATTCTGCACAGGTCAGAAGTCCTTAAGAAAAGACAACCAGCATAATAAAATCATGTAATTGCTTGGTGAATGCAGAGGAAAAAAAACAAACAAAAAAACCCAAAAATGCATTAAAAATATTTTGCCAAGGATCTAAAGATTCTTGCAAAGAATTCCTTGAGAGAAAAAAAGAACTAGAAAATTTGACAGACACACTCTACCACCTGCATATCCAAAAATATCTACAGATTTCAGCAGAAATATAAAACTTCAAGCATAACAGTCTCGTTGACAGCAAGACAAGAAGCCACTTTCCACAAGTGCCCTCTCTCCCCTCATCTGCATTTCAGATTACGCTGTATGTTAATTTACAACCTCGAGTCATCAGAAATTTAAGACAGTCCGTACAAAGATGTTTTTAAGTGGAACAGGAGGAAGCTAAATGATAAAGATACACAGTTTGCCCTCCTACGCAAGAGGGTCTTCTTATTACTTTAGCTGCTCCAATAGCTAACAGATTTCCTTTGGGTCTTTTGGGGGGGAGGTTTGTGGCTGCCAAAGATCATATGCAGAACTAAACCACAATACTCTCTTCTTGGAGCTGCTGACAACAGAAAAATATCTTTTAATAAAAGGGCTGTAGGAAGGTAAAGTTTGTGCAGAGATTTAGCTCAACGTCACCCTCTGTCTTGAAAGTTGAAGTGATAAAGGCCTTTTAGATATGTCATCTCTGTACAGGAGAATTTCTCTTATGTGAGCAATCAATAAGTGAAGCACTTTTTTTAAACATCTCATTACATATGAACAAGATTAACTGAAATGGAACAATTTAGCATTTTTTCAGGCATATTGTATAAGCATAGCTCTAAGTAAATTATATCGCTGGACCTAATGTAGGCTTTAAACTACCAATATCTATGAGTCTGTTTCCTTGCTAAATAGTCATATGACCTCCAGAAACAGAGATTTCAATTCTTATTCTGAAAAACAGTACTGTAAACATGTCCAGGGGCTTAATTTATTCAATTGTTTTGTGGAAATTTACTGTGCATTTCTGTAACAGCATTTTTTGATATGCTACCACATCTTCTCTCTTGCAGAACGTTAAGTCACTTGAACAGGATTTAAGGTAAATCTCTATCAATTTGAGCTATTTGTTTGATGTTTGCACATTCCTGGTGCGAACACAAGTACAGAGGGCTTTCCCATGCCTGACAAATATACTCACTACTGTAATTTCTCTGTTATATGGGACATAAAAAGAGAAAGAGGGATAGAGAGAGTATCAACTTCACCCTCTCCAACTGTAGCTTAAACAGTAAGGATAGAAAAATAGTGATGCTGGGGTAATTAAATATTTCTTAGAATAGTATTCAAAACCACTGTATGTTAGGAAAATCATAATTTTCAGGAAAACAGATTTGAATCTAAATTAAAATCCTATTCTCCAAATCCACTACTCCACAGCTGAAGAATTGAGCAAATTGATACTTTCGATTCAATAAGTGAATCAGTACTATTAAACCATATTTGTATATTTAACAACACAATATTACAACTGCGAAAATCACCTCTTAATTTTGGATTTCTTTAATCCGCCAAGTCATTCTATTTATTCTACATTGTTCCTATGTTCAGATACCCCACCTTGTTCTACAGATAATCATCATGTTTTGGAATGCCAAAGCTGCTGTTTTATCAGTATCACACCTATATGCTAAGAGGATCGGTCACCACACTTCTGAATTTTTTTTTTTTTTTTTTGGTATACAGCATCTTAAACTGGATACAAAGATCCTCAGCAGTAAAGAGATACTGGAGAAATACTGGATAAATCCCACCCCGTTATGGTTTTGCAAGCTGTAGAAATAATGAGGAAACACACAGATCAACAGAAAATTCACTCTAAAACAACACTTCAGAGGAATTTTACTAACAAAGACTGTTCTGCCTGGCAAAGCGATGTCCTCAAAAAAACCCCCAAACCACCTCACAGCAAACCCCCTGCGTGGGATAGGTATACTCAGATCGAGGTGTAACATTGTTATGCTGTCAAAAAAATGAAGGAAGGAGAGGAATTCAAGAGACTGAATTTAAGATGGAAGAGTCTGTCATGCAATAACAGCTTATAAGAGTTACAAAGCCGACATATAAACACAGAAAGCAAAGCTGACATATTTGATAACCACAAAGCCTGCTTATTCCAAATATACTCTCAATTACAGTCATTCTGGATTACACAAAATGAAAAAACAAGTTCAGGGAAGTGCAGTATTACAATGCTTGTCTCAGTTTCTATGCTGTCAAGCTCCCAAAGCTTCCCTACACGTAACGGAGTCTCCCCAACCTCCCGCCCGGGCAAGCACTCATAGGAAGAGAAGGCAGTTTCACAGCTTCCCACTCTGGGACACAGCCCACCCTGCACTCATCCTGGGGACACCGCGACAACACGGGAAACAGGTCATGGCAGCTTCTTATGCTTTGAAGCTGAATGTCATCATGGAAGGTAGATGTTTTCTTTAAGGGTCAATTCTAAAACCCAAGCTAAGCCTTACCTGTGCAACACCGTAGCACAAAAGCAAATACTTGTGGGTAGTGGACTTTTTTGAAAAGACCTTAATATATTAAGCCAGCACCTCATCTGTGTTGCTTTCTTACAATTACCCCGGAATAGCCAATGCACAGTAACAAAAGCTTCATTACAGTGTGTTAATAGTAAAAACGAGCACAAAGGTTCATTTTACTTAAGGAACGGTAGAGAAACAGGCAAACACAGATGAGAGATTGTTGCACTGAGTCAACAAGAGAGAATCACATAACTCAAGTACTGAAGACATCTAAAACCACAATCTGTTGTGTACACAGTGATTTCAGAGAGCAAATAACATTTCATTTTTCTGTGCTGTGTTCTGGTCGAGTCGTCCACAGTCGAAGAATCCTGAATATAAGTACAGGATTTTAGTCCTCTATCAATACTAGATAATACATATTTCTAAGTCCCTCAAATTTAATGTTCTTTCTTCTAATTAGACTGCTGCTAGATCTGTAGGCAGTCTTATAAACCACTTTAACCTTATTTTAATTTTTCATTATGAAAATTATAACTGTTCATTAACTTTGGAAGACACAGAATTACAGCTGTGATATATCATTCCTCATATTATTAACAACCTACTTTATAAATTCAGTGCTTGAAGCAGATATTGGTAATAATGTCTTACGAGTTTTATTTTTGTAAGAATTTACAAAAAAAAACTTAATAGGAGCACACACACTTAGTTTCCTATCCATATAGAAAATTTTATTCAGTCATGATTTTAAAATTAGTGACAAAACATAATTGCACCAAATTTAGCAGACTCATAAGAAAATAAAACCCAAACCAAGAAACCACCTGACTAATAGTTCCCTCCCCATCTCTCCAATTTTTTCTAAGATTAGTTAAACAAGAATGGTGTCCAGACTATCACTTTTTGTTTAGTAAACTTTTAGAATATTGTGAATAATTTTCATCAGAGGTAATAGTTTCCCACAGAGATTAAGCACTGTTGTAGCTTTGCTTCAGTATTGTTCAAATGGCTGTCTTGGGGATAGAAAAACTCCAGGAGACAACTGGATATTGCTATGAAATCAAATGTAACATTACTTATAAAAACTATTTTTTGGTCCTGTAATTGCATACTTTGGAATATTAATATTATATCTATGTGATCTTAAAGTGATCTTAATATGTCATCTTAAGTGCATTCTTAAAACACAGTATTCTACTGGAAATAATTTTAAAAAGCTAGAATACTGTGTAGACCAGTTACCACAGAATGGGCCGTTTGCTTGGGGGAGGAATGTTTATGCAATTTGTTCTACATGACGGTCTCTTTTTTCTATTTTTTAAAAAATTTTATTTATTTTTTAAATTTTCAGACTTAACATTGTCTCTGGCTTAAGTAGAAAAACCTAAAATACTGGTAACTTTTACTTCAATACTTATACAAACTGAACTAGTTAACGTATTTGAGAAGACAAAGTTGTACTGAACACAGTCATCCTGCAGCCGAGCACTTACTATTTCATATCATCAAAATTTAAACATGGTTCTAGCCAGCAGTCAGCACACAATTTGCTAATTTCTAGGCAAAAACTGATCAAATACTATCCAAATTTTTCACATGGAACACTGGAAAAAAAATGTCTGATGCTGGATATTTGTTTAAATTTTCTTGATATTAGACATTTCTTTACATTCTACAAGAAAAACAAAGCTAATTACCATTATCAAACACAATGGTAGTTACACAGAGCTCAGAGAACAGAATCATAAGCAAGAGAACAGGCACTGCTTCCAGTGTTATGGCAAGAACATTTTTGAATGTCAAATTCAGTTTGTAACATCCAGTTTTCGACCAAAGTTTAGAAAATAGCCTAGTTCTTAACTACTGTGTTTTTCATAGCATTTCTTTAGACTACTAATTTCTCCCATCATTTTATGGACTTGCTAAAATTCAGCTAAAATGAAATCTCCTACTTTACTTTTCAGTGTATTAAGAAGAAACAGAAAACTGGGTTGAGTTTTCCTATAAGCTTTCTGCATCCATTTTAACAAGGTTCTATCACACACACACACACACACACACAAACATCTGAGACCCATGTAATATCATGTATAAGAAACAGCATTCCTCAGAGAAGCTTTTTCTCCAAACAGTTTTAAAAGTTATCTTTTGATTCAGAATTAAACAGGATGTAGTGATTGCCACCAGCAGAGGAGTAGGAATCACAAACAGCTATAACCCAAATATTCTAAGGAAATGTAAGCAAGTAATTACAAATAAAACTGCTTACATTCATGCAACTTGTTTGGCAACAGCAGTATACCATAAGGAAAGCTGCTACAATTCATAACAGCATCTTGTAATAAAACAGCTTTATGCATCCCTCTCAAACTGTTTAGTGCTCAAATCTCATCAGATGGCTGAGTAAGCATTACACTTCGGGACAGTAAATCTCTGTTTCCAATATGGTCTACATTCACAGACATGTACTTTCGCATTCACTGTAAGACACTTCCAGCTAAGCACTCATATAAAAAAATAGCAATATATAAAAATATCTGCATGTTATTTTGTCTAGTCAGCTATCTAGACTCTGAAAAAATTTAGGAACCTTGAAGGACCAGCAGCTCAACAGGAACTGACTGCTACCAGAAAAAGCTTATTTGAAGTCTGGATTTAGAAACATGAAAGTAGTATGAAAGGGCTATCTTTATACATGTCATCATTTCTTCAACATGTCTTTATCCACGTCAGAGGCACATACAGCATTGCTATGGTACATTTTGCTTCCTTTAGAGAAAAAGTAAAAGATACAATAGGGTTTAGAAACGAGCAACAAATCTGATTTCATGACAGAAGATGATAATATACAGACAGATGCTTTGAAGAGCTCTACCTAGATAGATAGATAGATAGAGCCCACAGAAAAGACAGCTGGCTTAACTGCAGCATTTAATTGAATCTGTAAAGGAAAATCACTGGGTATTATGGGTGTTCCAGTGAAACAGAAAAGGGCATCACCAGACCTAATGGCTAGCAACTGAAGCCAGTTTCCAAAATCCAAAGAGAAGCTGGCATCTGCTTTTAACATGGAGGCCCACTTCCCCGAGATGCTGCCCGTCAGTGGCAACAATGGATTTTCTGCCTATTGATGTTTTCAAGACTCCAGAAAGTGCTTCATTCAAGGACAGATTACTGGGATCAATGTAGAAATAATCTGATGAAAGTTAATGAGCAACTGGATAGTAGGGCAAACAAGATAACTGGTAGACCTTCTGACCTTAAACTCTGAATCCAGAGAGAAATAATATAAACCAAAAAGAATAAATACAAAATACTGGGCCCTGCTTACCCAATTATACTTTCTTCTCATTTTCCTTTCTACTAATTTTGATTCCCATTTATGGGCTTTAAGTGAATTGGTCATCAGCACTTTGACTCAACTCCAAAACATCCATAGTTCTCTATGGAAGACAATGAGGTTTTGGTGGTGTTTTTGTTTGTTTGTTTAAAAGTATCCTTATGTTTTTCTTAGTAAGTAAACTGCATGTATTTGGGTCCAGTCAAAGTATTTGAAAATATAAAAACCGCGTAATCCATTTGAGGTATAAGGAGAACAAACAGGGACAAGAATACAAATATGAACATAGCAATCATCACCACAGATCAATCAGTTGTCCACTGAGTCTAGAATTTACTTCCAAACAACAGTAAGATATTTCAAAAGAACACGGGGGAAAAAAAGTAAGGTGTAAAAGACAATCACAGAATAAACACAATAACACAATAAACACCTAAAACCTGTTCCCAATGCATTTGAGCTGGAAGCCTTAACCCAAAAATATATAAATGTCTAATCCTTTCCTAATTTTCCTGGAGATGCAGACCTTAAACAGCTTGTATCGGAGAGTTCAACAATGTATAAATCAAACTAAATGTCTTTTGTCAGTTTAAAATTTATGGATTTCCACTTTATTTAAATATTTCTTTCCTCCTGTATTATGAGAAAGAGGAGGAGAAGCATATGGCCAAATTTTTCTTTACCAGAAAATAAGCTTTAGAGGGGTTCCTAAGTTCACAGCAGAAACAAAACAATATTCAGTAATGCATATTGGACTGGACTACTTGACTTCTGAAGACTAATTTTCTGGTACATGCCTAGGATGCGGGGACAAAGATGCCCAATTCAAACCCAGATCAAGCGTAAAAGCTTTTTAAATGTGAGATTTTCATGGTAATAGGTGTATTAGAAAACCATTTGAGTCTCTTCTTTTTATCCGTTTGAGAACATTCACAAGCAATCAGCCTCCTTTCCAAACTTTTCTTGCTGGAAAATACACCATAAGAGAATATCCATGTTAAACTGCAGATGCTTCTGAATACAAGAATCCAGAGCAGGTGGAATATTTGCAGAATTTGCATGAATTAGCCATTTTTCTCAGCAGGATTAATCACGAAATAAGTATTTTCATTTAGAGTATCTTATTTTAAAAAGAAAAGTATTATTTCATCTCCTTAGAGTATATTATTTCCCTTTACAATGGATTTTAATATGAGAAAGAGCATGGATGCTCCACACGGATATGCCTAAATATTACAAACTTCTTAGAAGAGAGTGTGCACATGTGTGTATGAGAAAATGGAGAAGGATTTATAGGATCAAAAATTATTATTTTCAGTATCCAAAGTCTTAGACTTCTATTACATAGCTGAGCAAAGGGATGAGGAGAAAAAAAGTATACAAAGAATAGGTTTTCTTCAACATTCAGTTAGGCCCTGGCAGTATAAGGCGAGCAAACCCCACTCCTCTATTTTGCAGCACAAGATCTTTTTGCTTGATACAAATTTGCAACTATAAAGTATAGGAAACATAATTCCCATAAATTTTGAAGAGCTTTTGAAGGGGTATTTGCATTAAAATGGTTACTAAGCCTATTCTAAAGCACACCTAAGGATTTTAAAAATTTCTTCTATTCACAGTGTGTGCTAACTACATGAGTTGATAATGTCTACTTTTTAGAAGTTATCCTTTTATATCTAGTTTACATAATGTTCATGCAACTTGGTAAATGGCTTAAAAAAAAACCAAACAAACTAACCTGGTTTAACTTAATTAATTAATGAGGAGTCCAGTATAGCAGCAGTAAAAAAAAGCAGAAGCTATTTTTGAAAGCTAGCTAACATTTTAAAAAAAAAGGGAACATAAGTCTATACATACCTATATATTTGCATCGGAAATCCCTGCATTCTGATTCTCTAATTTAAACTGTAAACAAATGCTGATTTTTAATAATGATCGCTAGAGAGAAACTGCCAAGAATAAAAAATTATTCCCTGAGAGAAACTGTGTGTACACACAGAGTTCATATTATATCTAGCTGTTTGTTGTTTATTCTACAAATACATATTAATATTAGAATAGTACTGTGTTTTTCAGCACTGGTCATATTAATTATTACTGGAGTCCTCTGTCAGCATCATAGCTTCTCTGTAAGAAGTTTCAAAAGACAGTACTTTATTAAACTTCAACTTCATCTTTATTATGTTCGCCTAGAACAAGATTCCTGATAACACTTTAATTGATTATATTGTGTATTTAGCTTGCTAGTTGATTATATTCTTTCTACAGCACTGACATTTTAAATACTTCAACATGCTGTACTGCAACAGCCACCTCTGAATCGCCAGGCTGGAACACCTCTCCTGTCCTTCAGTATCTGCTCCCTCAGAGGAGGACTCCTAACAGCCAGGATGCTGATCCAGAAGCTGGCTCAACTAGTCCAATCAGTAAAAGAGGAAGAGCTACACCTTCATTCCACAAGTCCCTGTTGGACAGCCCGGCTTCTCAGGGGTTAGTTCCAGCAAATCTGAGCAACCAACCCCACCCAGCAAATGAAGTCACAATGTAGGAAGATATAAAATGGTGAAAAGCCAAGAAAGGAGGATGGAAAGTAAGAGATTATCAGAACTGACTTATTACCAATCAGGGAGCTTGCTGCTCAAAAGGGGAAAAAAACCCAAACCAAACCAAAACAACACCCCCCCCCAAACCAAAAAAACCCTTGTTCTTTACTGCAATCATCTTGCCATACAAAAAGAGATGCTGTGACATATACAAAGCAATTTGACTGTGGTAAAAACAATCAAAATATTTCAGAAAACTATTAGGTCCAGTTTAATATGATTGTGTTTTTTAGACTTACTTTTAATAACTTCAATCATATGTTTTAGTTATAACATTTCAAAGCAGAGACTTACTGCTAAACTAGATCTGACCTGAGAATAAGAAAGCAGTCAATTCCCTAACTATTGGCTAATAAATTTTGCATCAGCTGAAGCCTGGTGTTTGGCTCGGGCAGAAATACAAAATCCATGAGCTATGAATGGCAAGTGAGGAACTCTGGAATAGCAAGGTTTGAACCACATCTTTGAAACCCAGTTTAAAAATCTAACAGCTCAGTAGGTGTTCTTTTAAGCGGAATCTGGTTACAAAGTTTACTTGAAGAAAAGCTGCCTTTCAAAGCAAGCTCTTTAAAGAAAAGTTTTCCAAAATCCTGATTTTCTGCCTCTAAGGACATCTACCCTCACCATGCTGTGTCAGCAGATGAAGTCAGAAAGAAGGTGGTTTGTTTTTTTTTTTTTAAAAAAAAAAAAGATAAAAGTTTGGTAATTGGTTCTCTTTGGTGGAAGAATACATGGCATATAGAGAAATTCACATATTACCACAGGATTGTAAAATATTCCAAATATTCAGAGGTGTCAGAGCTGTTTTAAGCTTTTGACATATCATAGGAGAAAGTAGAAAAGTTTCTATTCATCTTAAAATACAGTATTCAAAAAAGGACTCCTCAACTTTAAATAAAACTTGTAATGTTTGAGTGCTCACTCAGATCCACTGAAGAACTGTATTTTTCAGATTGATTGAATAACGAATATCCAGTGCAGGTACTGAATTACAAATACATTTCTATCTATGGTAGGGAAAATCTAAGACAAAATAATAGCTCAAGCATGCATTGAACCTGTCATTCTAGCCAAGAATCTGAACACCTGTTTGGAAGATAATCAGAAAATAAGCTTGACACAAAAATACTAAACCTATTCTGAATTTCTTTGTACAAATATTATTACTGATATGTTAAAAGCAGACTTTAAAAGGGGAATTTTATTACTTTGAAATACTACAGGTAAACATCTTAGGAAAAGTACAGTAGAAGTAATGCCAGACTAAGGTGCTTCAGGTATTATACAGTCACCTCATCCTTCATGCCTTTATACCAAAACTTCCAAATGCCACACCAGAAAGTAGCATCTACAACCAAAAGGAATTTTTTTGGGTAGGTGCATTTGTCAATGATCAGCACAAAAAGCTTATTGCAAAACATGCAAACAGTGACAAAGTTTTTAAATTGTATTCTCAGAGCTAAACTTCCACCAACATTCAATTTTCCTATCAAATGCTTTATTCACACTAGCTTAGAGAAGTATTTATACTTCTGAGATACGCTTTTTCTTGAAGAATGAGACAAACAAGTCAGAACAGGAGAACAATATAATACTGAAGCAAACCAAGATCTGTTTCAGACTTCTGAGCTCTGAATATTGTTTTTGTTATTAGCATTTCACTGTCGAACCATCATAAACAAAAATGGAAGTAGTACAACTTGGTCTTACGCT
Organism: Numenius arquata; assembly: GCF_964106895.1. Classification (NCBI taxonomy): domain Eukaryota; kingdom Metazoa; phylum Chordata; class Aves; order Charadriiformes; family Scolopacidae; genus Numenius; species Numenius arquata. The sequence goes on from NC_133586.1 coordinate 30,050,125, forward strand.
TAACAGGTTTTCAAAACCGAGTAATGTATGAGCAAGCAGCAGCTAAAAACAACGGCTTGGAGCAGTTCCAGGGCCATGGTTAAACCAGATACTTTTCAAGAAGTCAATTGCATATAGCTTTACTAACAGAAGAGTCAAAATATTGAGGAAAATATCTACAATTGCTTAAAAAATATGTGAAGCTTTTTTATAATAGAAGAATAAAAAAAAAATCTCTAAAGACTATTTATTTTAAGCATGTTTATTTCCTACAGAATTTAATCCCATCAAAACACCCACTCAAATTTAGAATAAATTTACATGTATAAATTCCTAGATGTCTGCAGCTGGAAACCGCAAGCTTAAGGCGTAATGAACAGTATTTCCTGCTATATGAACCACATTTTTATCCATATAGTATTAATGTAGAAAGTGGCAACATGTACCAAGTCTTAATCTAGATCTACTGGCCACACTACCTCAAATTTCATGTCAGTAGTGGAACTGTACAATAAGAAAATATCAAGCTTTCAAATACAAAGAATCATCATACAGTCTTATTTCCTAAAGAAATTTCCTTTCTAGACTTAACAAAAGCAGGAAAAATAAGGAATTAATGTTCATATTATTTAACAAAAAACCCTTACTTTAGCTCTCTAAAATAAACTTTATTCATCTAGACATAACAACACAGACTAACAGGGGAGGAATAAAAAAAAAAGCTGAGCATTTCAATTCAGTTACCAACAATTTGCACTCCCCTTCATAAAGAGGGCAGATAAGAACACATTAAGAGCAGGAGGAGGATGAGCAGTTGTCAAATCAGTAATCAAGAGAGAAAGAACACCCTCATGAAATGCCAAATAATGACCTGGAAACTAAAATGAGGCACTTGAGCTGAAGCATCAATCACCCAGATAGGGAAAAGTAATATTTAGATGACTCCTTTACACAAAAGCTGAACAAACCACAGTGAAAATGGCGCCAGTAGCTCATATGATCTAGCCGCAGTCTGATGCGTTATCTCTGGGTAAATACCTATAAGCAAAGAAAGACCCTACAAGAGCAGAGATTACCTCAGAAAATAGAACTGCGTGTTTGATAGACCAAGCGCAGTGCAAACACTTCCAAATGTATATACCCAAATGCAAGAGAAACAGGGGATTTGACAAGGGTTTAATTAGCGATGCTAATTAATAGATATTTTGATTTAAAGGTGAAGACAGACACAGACTGCCACCAAAATGCTTTAAGCAAGTTGCATGACATGATATCAAGTATAAAAAAAATAACCTCTCATTGAATGATCTCCACAGAAAAGTGTGATAACTTAGAATTTCCTGAGTCACAACATTAGAAGTGTGTAGTAGAGAACTATCATAAGCCATTAACAAGCACAAATATAAAAATAGTTGAGTTTCGGCAATTAAAGGCTTAGTAGATAATTTATCTTCCATTGAGAGGGGCACAAAGGGCTACACATTTATGCCTATATCTTGCTTGATATAAACCATGTATCATTCTTCAACTGAAACTAAACCAAATAATTTATTTTAAAAAACATATCTATTTGTTGACCGAGTGGCAATTTAATCAGGCTATTTGGTCACGTTAACCAGACGATTAAAGACTGTTCTGATGAAGCCATGTTCACGAATGGTTTCAACACTCAGACTTACGATTTATTGAGACAAGTAAATACCTGAATGAGAGTAAAACTATGTGTGTGTACAGGGCAAAGGCATAATCACAGTTTTTCAACTAAAAACATTTAGATTGTTAATTCATTGGACATAGCAGGTATTTAAAGCAAGGGAGATTTTATAAAAGAAGAGATTACTTCACCTTGCTTACAAGTTCCCACAGACAGGTTATTTCAAATGTTAGTTCCAAGATATCGATGCTGCAATAACGTATTATGGCCAGTTATAAAAGTAATTAGATGGGTTTCCACCTTCCAGTTTTTTTATGAGGTGAAGGATAACCAGTGACAAAATGAAGTCAGAGGAAATAGCATTCCCATATTTCAATTACACAGCAGTTAAGAACAGGAAAGGAATTCCGAGGCACCCGAGTATTAATGAATATCCATTGGCCATACAGTGTTTTACCATAACAGTGTTTAAGTTATCTTTTCAGCACAGGTATTCCGTTAAAGAATGACAAGTTTAGGTGAAAATGCCATTATTATTTCTACAATGAACCTAGGAAATGGAATACAAAGTTTGCATATTGGCCAACTGTGAGGTCTGTGACAAGCACAACAGCTGGTTAAGGGTCACTAGCCTTTTTGTTTATCAAATGTTTTGAACATTGTATCTTGGTTTGCTTCATTTACAAATAGTGAATTCCAGCCGTAGCAGAAATCTGAGAAGCGAAAGAACTTCCTAATTAAAAAAAAAAAAACAACAGTTGAAATGATGGTAAAATGGCAAACATTCTCTTACAGCTCTTTCATTAAAACTTGTAACTCCTGGTATACTTTAACAAGCAGCAGAGATTGCCTACCAAGGATTACTGCAAAATAAACCAGTTCTGACTTTAAACATACCTTGTCTGTGAAACTCATCCGACTCCCTGTGAACCAGGTCAGAAACTCGATTTCCATAGTGCATCCTGGTGTCATGATCATACGCCTTCAGTGTCTCACTGGAGCTGTAAGACTTCTGAGTGGGTACTCTGCAGTCTTCACTGTCCAGTGAAGAACTTGTATAGCGACATTCCTTTCCGCACCGGCCCCTTGTCAGAGAACGGTGTCTTCTGTCTTTTATATCCATTATTCTGAGTCAGGTAGGACGTTTTCAGAAAAGCCACTCTTATATTTGAGGTCAGTCACTGTCACCTAAAACCAGGAAAGGATAACAAAAGAATGAGCGATGTTGCTACTACATTTTGGTTTATTCCTTTCCCTGACTTATCCTTGAAGAACAATGTGGCACAGCTCAAGAAGAAAGAGAAGAGCCACATGATCCATCCTCAGAAATTGAAATAATTGACCCGAATGGGTGGGGGGGAAGAAAATCAAACGCTGTAAGAGAATTGCATTCTATCTAAATTATCATCTCATTGAAGAGTTTAAAAAACAATGATAAAACAAAACCACTGTTAATCTTTTGATTTTGAATGACAACACGGAACTGACAGAATAATATTTGTTCCCGTTACGCAACAGTACAAAGAAAAGCAGACTCAAACCAGCTTTAATTATTTCCATTCTTCCTGCAGGAGGGCTTGCAATTAAGAATGAAGCATGGAGGAGAGCTGCACAGAAGAGATGATTCCTACTCAGCATTAATGCATTACAGAGGTGTACATTATCCTTTAACAACGTGTTCGTAAGCAGCAGCAACTGATTTTATTACCCCTGGATACCATAATCCAAGGCCCTGTTCTCAACAAAAGGTTGGACCAGGTATCTCCAGAGGTCCTTTCCAGACTCGACATTTCTGCATTTTTATGATTCTCTGAGCACACTTTGGGAATTGGCTGCTCTTGTGCCCCAGAGAACATGACTAGATGCTCTTCTTCAGAATCCCTGAAGATGACCAGTTTATCTATCTCGGAAGTTGGAGCTCTTCAAAATTGTGTAAATATCTTCTTGCTCATTGGATCAGAAAGAGATAGATTCCTACAGTCTACTTAATTCGGACACCCTTACTGTGGCATATATACTTTAACATATGCCCAGTTAGCATGCATAAACTGCAAAATGAAAGATACTGTAGAAAGCAAGAAAGAAACTAAGCATGAACACCCTAACCACTGGGGTCCTAATTATTTTGAGCCGGTATTTGTATGTACGTCTTTCTCTCATGGCATCCCGTGCCCAGGTCTCTACTAGTCCTGAGAAATCCTCACGGCAAAACATTTTGCTGGAAATGAAATCTTCCCCCACAAAAAAAATACTCAGATTTGCAACAAGCAAAAACTGGAACAAAACCTCTGCTGTTCTATACATGGCTGAGGAGGTGAGGAAATGGGTTTGGCAAATTTAGCCGGAGCAGTTAAAGACGTTTCTTTCCCATTGTCCCCCCTCAGGTGAGGTGCCTACTGGAGAGCCCACCCAGAAGAACAGGAGCAGGGCCTGCAAGCCACCTACACCCAGCCCAGGCCGGAGTCTTTACTTAAACTACCAAAGCTCTGCAGCAGGACAACTCCTTCTGCCACCTCCCCCACCAAAGTAACAAACCCCAGTGGAAGATGATGAAAACCCCAGAAGGCAGTCATGCTTTTCACTGTTGTAGCTGTTTGCACCCGTAGGACAGGAGGGCCTAACACTGGCATAAGTATTGGCTAAATCAGTGCTTTTTGGCTGGAGCAGGTTATGTCCCTTAGAGATAATAAGTGTACTTGGCCAGAGGAGCTAGTGAACTTAAGAAAAGGTTTCTTGGCTTCATTTAGACTCTGACATTTAGACTTCTTGTGTGGGTTTTTTTTTCTCCTTTCTCTATTTTAAAGAAGAAAGTTAGGTAACGAGGAGAAACAGCTGCTTTAAGCCACCCACAGGTACTCGGCAATCTGTGAGCAATAAAACGTGTAAACACGCTTACTTTTTTCTCCTTTTTATTTTTAACTATGATAGTACATTTCAGAGGGGAAAAAACCCCCACAAAAACAACACACACAGAAAAGCCAAAACAAAATCAGAAGATGTTCAGCACTTAAAACCGGGAAGGTGAGTTTTAGAATTTTATATCAGAGAAAGGAAGACTCAATATACGCTCCTGTTTTGCACCTCTCTGAATGTCTAGCGGCTAAGATGACTTCTCTGTATCTGAATTATTCAGTTCAATTCTTTGCTCTTGTAATATTTATTAAATGGTAAAGCATGTTAACTGTAAAGCACGTTAACACTGGTGGCACAAATACTTGCTTGAAGTTTGAGGAGATGTATGATTGTTTAGATTATCAACGCCTGGCTCTGATACCAGTTCAATACTATCTCATCAAATCCAGATATCAATATATCACAATTACAAAACACAGAAACAGATGAATACAGTACAGTATTGAGCAAAACCTGCCAATTACTCTCTAGATGTCTTCGTGCTTCTGTTCAATACAAAAGCCTATTATTCCATATGAAGGTATTGTCTATCGGTTCAGAAGAACAAACAGCTTTTTGTTTTTATGATTGCTAAACCTTAAGCTGTCTGGCCTGATTTCTGTTTTTCCTGAAAGAACATTTAATTCCTTGTTACTATAATTAAAAGAAGGATTTACTATGTCTGAGATAGAACTTCTGAGTACTTCCATGATATTAGCTTATTAAAGCATCTTCTCAGGCAGACAAGACTTTTTGAAATTGTTCCCTCAATAAACATTCTTTTGTAGAGTTTTGTGCAATTACCCTGCAAATACAGAAATAAAAGGAAATGGTAAGACAATGCTCTGCTGTTGCTAACACCGAGAAATATTCCTCAGTCACTCATGTGCAGAATGCAAGGTGCAACACCCGCACTGTTGTTACCATGACAAGTTCAACAGGTTAACACAAGAAAATAAATGCAGAAATATGATAAATATGTCCCAAACAGCTTTACTTTGACCTTTCTTGAGGAAAAGCTTGTTACAAGACTCAGACATCATAATAATTTGGTGAATAACTTGGTCTTTATAATACTGTACTATTAAAAATTTCTTGAACTTTAATAAATTTCAAAAGATGCTTAAAATATTATAGATAATTTTAAAAAAAAAAACATTTTATTGGAGCTTTTGTTCAATGCTATGCTCATATTTATTAGAGAATTTTAGATTTTTTTTTTCTGATTTTTCTATTATTTGAGGACAAATCCCAACCATATGAGAGTAAATACATCTACCTAAATGCAACAAAATATCCTCATCGATTCTTCTCTTATCCTCACCTCTGCTTTGGGGATTTCTATGAACAAAACAGTTGGGCAAAAAGCAGTTCCATGGCATCGTCGGCAAACCACTCAAAATTCTGACAACAGTACCACCATACACAGCTTAAAATACGATGAAATGAAGTTGTAACACACTCCTAGAAAACTTGTTGCACATTTTTCTCATACTTATCTTAAATAGATGAAATACTGTTTCAATTCACTGCTGAACACCTTCCCTGTCAGACAGTCAAATCTTTATATAATGTATTCCTGGAAAGGTAAAATGTGATAGCTTTGATTAAGCGAGAATAATGGCGAGATTCAATTGGAGTTTAAAATTCCTGATGCTCTTTGACTTGCCTGTCTCAAGGGCACTGTATGAATGGTTTATTTTGAGTAATTGACCTAAATACTAATTGATTTAATAATTTCTTTTGTTCAAAGGATTTCACTAAGACTGCTCATATTGACCCACTTACACTACAGAGTAGTGCAACCACTAACAATTAACTTCAGCTGTTTTTCTCATCTATCATTGTTTTAATTATCTATGAAGCACTAATAGGCTCCCCCATCTAACTTTCTGAATAAGATATTTACGACTTGCAAAAGGGTTGGGCAAGTTTCAAAGGTTTATAGTCTCAGCTGATCTAGAGCTTCCACAGACAGTGAATCTAAAGCAATAAATGGGACATTCTGTATTTGCTGCTGATGCACAGACATATATCTCATGTGCCGCAAACTTACACGTGAATAATAAATTTTGGACTCACTGCTCACCCAGTGTAAGATTCCTTGTGTTCATGCACAGCAACTATTTACGTGGACACAACCACAGCAGCGCTAACAGGAGGGCAAGTGGTAACTGTGGGGTAGTCCAAGGTCATTAAAACACTGTATGTTTGGGGGAGACGGGGGAGAGCAGGGAGGAAAAAGCTGAGGAGCTGAGAAGTGAAAAACAGTTTTTGGTTTAGGGTTTTTTTAAAAAAATAATTGACCACTTCTTTTTGTGTTAGCAAAGTCAAATCAATAGGAGGCATGGAGGGAGGACTCAAAATGAATTTTAATGGCTTAGCAAAGCCTACGCTAAAACTCTCTTTAAATTTGAAGTTGATTTGTACACTGATCTTACTTAAGTTATGTGCTTTTTTTCTTGCATTTTCTAATGATCCCTTATACTATTACAGCGTACATGGCCATTAGAACTGCCACTCACAACAGACCGGGTGCAGTAATCACTTGGAAGTTCAAGAGAAAACAAAGCACTTCACATTTACTTTGTGCCCCTAAATAACCTAGCGCAACTAGATCAAAACATTACAATAGTGCATACAATATTAGAAACAGTCTTTTTTTTCTTTTTTTTTTTTTTAAATGAAGTAGTACACCATGTACCAATCTGTTCATTAAAAAACAGGTCTCTTAAAAGCCTGTACTTCTTTTCATCATCAACAATTGGAAATAAGCTTGTGATTTAGAGATTCAAATGCTGTTCATTATTTTATGCAAAGACTATTTCTGAAATGAGAAAATTCAATAATTCAGCTTTGGCACAGTACAAGTTTTCAGGGAATAAATAAAAGGGATATTTAACTACTGTATTTTTTGCTGATTTTAATATTGGTGAAAAAGTACATCTATACTTCTAGATCACCTCTGCTTTTTAAAAAAGGCAATAAATAAAATGCATTTTTTAATGAAATACTACTGTAGGATGTACACTTTGTTACATGAAATGCTGTTGATGACAAGTATGCTGGTTTTAATTTGGGCCAAAAATCAAAGTATATAACATCAAACAGACTGCCCAAATAATGTAACCTCATTTTCTATCGATAAGTCTTTCTTCTGATTTTTCATATTTTTTTTTTCCTCTCAAATACTGAATTTTCCTTTTAGTGTAGCTACTCTATGTACTGCATTGAAAATTAGACGTATTTAGTATGACATGTGAAACACCTATTTCAGAACAGTTTTGATGAATGATTTAAGTTTAAGTAATGGAAGACATACAGTGCTTACAGGCATTCTGCCTTGAGCTTTACGCAGAGAAAACCAGCTTTTTTTCTTTTTTTTTTTTTCTTTTAGTAAATAAAAGCTATGGGAAGTATTTTGAGACTAAGGGCAGTCAAAACTGTAAACACAACAACAAAATCAAACACTGTGCCAAATATTTATATCATACATGTACTTTAATCTACTAAAATATACGTATTTTTATTTCCAGACTATCTTGTGAGATTTCTGTACTCCAGGAACTTCTTACAAATCCCAGAACTGTTTAAATCTATTATGAAAATAACATCCCATTAAGAAAATAACATGCCATCAAGAACTGATGAAAAGCCCAGGAGCTACAGACAGCTTTCTAACAGTCTTAGTCTCACATCATTCACTGACTGCTAAGGATTAACCCCTTGTTTTCCACTGAGTGTTGGGCAGTGAGGGTCATACATGTGAGCACATCGTCTCTACTGAGACGCTTCAGAATCACAGCTGACGCTGAGGAAAAAAGGAGGGCTTTCTTTCTTACAGGTACTTTATGTCAGTTGAAAAAGTAGCTAGACAAACTTGGATACAAATTCCTAAATGTTATTAAATGTGGCTTCTAGTTTATGAACTTCATGAGCTGGGGATCACCACATCTGAATGAGGTATTAACTTTCCCCCCATTCCAAACACCACTCAAATAAAAAAAAAAGTAGAGGTTTTACTCTGGGATAACGTATTTCCACTTCTAACACAAAGCTATTTATAAATATTCATTAGGCTTTAGGACAGCCATGACATCTAAATCTTTATTATTCTTATTCTACAGAAAAAGTTAAATGCCAAAAGACTAAGTGTCCCACCTGAGGTCTTACAACAAGTTTGCTGCACACTAGGAACCCCAAGTTCCAGTTCTTGATTTCCTGTTACCTACACACTTCCATTACTTCCATCATTCTATGCAGTCAGATAGAAAAAGGAATCAAGTCACCATAGAACAATACAAGCCAACTTCTCAATTAATACAATTACTTAAAATTATATAGCTGAACAAGTTCACAAAATGGATGTAAAGATCAAATACAAACTGGCCACTTCAGAAGATTACGTTTGCTAAAAATAATTGCCTAAAGAACTTTAATACTCTTCTACTGCCTGGAAAGAACAAACAATACTATTATCTACTGCTAAAATGCTGTTAATGAAGAAAGGTAGAATAATTTATCATTGCATAATTAACACAATGCAGTTAAGCATGCTTTAACAATTCTGTATAACAGTTTCCTATCACTAGAGAATACTTCTGAATCAGGAAATAATTGTCTAAATAATTTTTGATTAAGTCTTTGATCAAACTGATCAACATTTATAGAAGTGAGAGAGATCTAAATGCCCATGCAACGAATGACAACTTGCTTTATTTAATTGTCCACTGGTGATGTTCTTTTTTCCTTCTAACCCTACAGTAGAATACTGACTTAAATTAAGTTAATAGGATTTTTAACCATATTAGCCATGGAGCCAAGACAGCAAGCTGGTTGGAGCACAAGTTACACTCCAGACATTCCACCTCTCTCTTGCTTTCACCAACACTTACTCATCAGTTTATTTAATTTTCTACCAGTGTTGTCTAGTGTTCTGTCCTCTTCTCAGCCTCCTCTGTCTTCGTGTTTTCTCAAAAACCTTATTTATCCCCACAGTTTCATTTATGGATTTGAATGCTGTTCATTTCCACAAGCCTTTTCCTTCACACCCAGTCTAATCCATCAGCTGTACCCGAGAACTCCTGGGCACTGTGCTTCCAAATGAAACTGAAGAGTTTTGATTTTAAAAATACGACTGTGCTATAAAGTTGAAGAAATGTAACTGACATGAAAAGACTTAAACTTGTCTTGCACCCAAGCAGATCGAATGCCAAGAATTTGAAGATAGTTCCTTCCTACTCCGCTTCCTTATATTAAGACATTCTGTAATTCTAGACCTCTTGGGCACCTCCACTCCTGCTGGCAATAGCAGAAGCTGTACCACTGGCTAAACGATCAGCCAAAAGAAAACCATTAGGAACACACCTTTCATTTCTTGTTTACTCTTAATAGATGAATACGCTGGGGCATAAGTTCTCCAGAATATGAGATCAAGCAAAGCTCCTGTGTACATCTCATCAGGGGATGCTACTGTAAGAAGATCATGTTGCTGAAGAGGTTTCTCAGCAATTTTCAAACCTCTACAAGACTATTCTCAGAACTCATCAAATGTAGTAATCATGCAAACAGTTATGAGTTTAGGTACTTTACTTACCATTTCAGTTGAGAACACCACCTGCTTTTGATTCTAAATTTACATCATTCCCTCTCATTCTGTCCAAGAAACATTTCCCTTCCTTCTTTAAAGCTTCCATGGAACCTCTCCTACCTCAATTTGACACTAACAATTTTCACATGCTCATTAACAAGACACTTTAACATGCCTTCTCCCTTCTAGCAGTTTCAACCTATGAAAATATTCTTTGAAGAATGCTTTACTAGAGACCGTTTTTAAGGTTGTATAAACTTATCATGATACTAAAATGCAATGATATTTTAAAACGCCTAATAGTACTTAGTAGAATTTCATTAAAGACAGCTATTCACAATAACACAGATAAATAACCCACTCAGATAAGCTCTGATACTCCCCTGGGATGGATGGGGGGGAGAAGGGAAAAGGGAAAAAAAAAACCAAAAGGACACAACCAAGCATAAACTATTAGCCTTGGTCCTTGGGAGTTCTCTGTCTTTGTAAATACACAGATTTTATCAGAAATAATAACTTCCTAAAGTGATCCTTTGTTTCAAAGGTTCAAGGTAAGCTAAGAAAAAGTTAAAGGGAAAAAAGAAATATAAGACAATGGAACATCATGTTAAGGCACTGGACACAGGCGACATATCTCAACAGCTTCCATGAAAGTATTTTCTGAAACATTTTAAATTCTAGATCACCTCACACAGCAATGAAACTTTGCATAATGAAATAAGAATGCTGCACTGTAAGTTTCTCAGCTAACAACTACACCTCAAGTGTTGTTCCATCTTTCAATAAAGGATAATGAATTGCTTTATAAAAATTAATTTAACCTTGAAGCAACAGATAAAATGAATACAATTATGATATAAAATGACCAACTGTAAATCAAAACTTCTGAAGTGAATTTCCAGTGTTCACATAGCAAGGCGTTGGCAGGAACAGAATTGAAGTCCTGTCACCCTGAAAGCTGGTCCACCCAAACCTGCAGCGCAAGGTTTGCTTGCATATTATCACAGCAGAAGAGGACACAAAGAGTTATTTTGATTAATTGAATTTTTTTTAATAACTTAAGTCAAGAAAAATAGGAAATCAACTGGTCCAAGACCTCAAGAAGCAGCAAATACTTCATACACAGTCACTGTGCAGACATTACTACATCCTCCGTGCCATCTCCAAATCATGAAGAAAAAGGTGATATCACTCAAGGAAAATCACTCTAGAGAAAAGGCCAAATGCTTCAAGCCATGTTAGCCGCCTACTCATTTGGGACAGTACATGTAATCCAACGTATACTCTCACTTTGCAACCTCCTTCCACAGACTTCTTAGATGGGACCATCATTTTGCTTATTATTGTCTATCTGTGGGTGTCTCCAAAGAAAGCCTGACATTTGCCGGTGGACAAGAGGTTTCCTCTGGGTCACTTTGTCAGCAGTCACTGCTCACGTGGCTGAGTTGTCAGAAGCAAGCCCACCCTGGCTCCTCAGCTGCCACGATTCTCAATCCTTTATGTGATCTTCATCCAACACCTACCAGTAGGTGCCTGAAGGCACCTGGAGACAGCAAGGTCTTAAGCTGTACCAGCACAGAACCTGGGAGCTCACACGGGGATATTCTCCGATACGTCTCAGATAAGCTACTGCATGAGAAATACAACCAACCATCTCCTGTTCACCATATGTGGCTGAGTTTTAGAATGCACAAACAGTCACAAGGAAGTAACCAGTTAAAAAACACTCTCAAAACTGCAAAGAATCTTTATAAAATCCATTTTGTCCTTTCTTTCCATTGCCATTTCACAGAAAGAACAATAACAAAGCTGCTCTAATTCCTTCTCAAGACTAAGCTCACTGCATTAAAGCCAGCCCCCACAATTTTGCCATCTGGTGCCTGGATTGCCATGTATCCAGAACAGAGATGCCTACATTCTTCAACTGCCATGGTCTAACTTCCCAGGCAAAAGGATCAGCATTTTATGACAAGGATGAAGATCAAACCTAAGGGAATCTGGCAAGAAAGATTTAAAACAAATGTAAAACAAATGTTGTTTCACCTACCACATTCAGCTGTACCACTGACTCTTGCAAATTAAAATTTCTAACTTCACTGAAGACATTTGGTTTAAACTAAGAATCTACTGTACATGTAAAGCTATACAGGCATCCTGTTCTGTGTCCACAGTACATGGAACTGAAAGTATTTTAAAATTGCTATTGAAATTACTTATTCTCTAAAGATTTGGAATTATAAAATTTATAGCTTTGCTCTTCAAAACAAAACTTAGTTAATTCTTCTACTAAGGATCAGATGTTCTATACAGAGAACAAAAATAAATAGTCCAGTTTTAAAAAAAATACATTATAAAACTAGAATTCTCTACAGTGATAACCAACTTATTACAAATTAAACACAAGCCTTAAAATGTTCTCTTTTTTCCCCCAAAGCTGTATTATCTACCTAGGTAAATGATTTCTTAATATTATTATTTTTAGCAGTACTTTACAGATGGCAACAGTATTGCACTGAGTTCTGCTCCCCCCACAAAACAAGAAAGATGTTCATGAACTGGAGCAAGTCCAGGAAAGGATGCCAGTGTCTCAAGGGACTGGAGCACGTGATCTGTGTGCAGGAATGAAGGAACTGGGCTTGTTTAACCTGCCAAAGAGTGATGTCTAGTAGTGGCCTTCCCGTACCTGAGAGGCTATGGAGAAGGGGGAGCCAGGGTCTTTAGTGAGGGGAACCAAAGGCAAGGAAGAAACCACAGGCACTAAGCGAAGCACAGAAGTTCTGATCAGAACTGAGGTGGCTAAAAAACACTAGGGGGTTAAATACGCACTGAAAGATTTTGCTGCAGAAGCTGGGGAATTCTGCATGTTTTCAAGACTCAACTGCACAAAGCCCTTAGCAACCTGGTCTCAGTTCAGCATTAAAGTTTGGGTTAGGTGAGCTTGAGAGGCCCTTTCCAGCCTCAACGGTCTGTGACTCTGCAATATTCTCAATTTCGGAAAATTTCCATAGTCATTAATTAAAATTTAAAATAATAATAATAATAAAGGTATTTGTTTAGGAAACAACCTGTAAAGTGAACGCATGATGAAAGCTTTGTAAATTGAGCGTACAGGCTTAAAAAGTTGGAGCCTTTTCAAGTAGAAAATTAATCTAATCTTGCAGGTTTAAAGCTGAGTTGAAAACTTCAATAGCACAATAAGGCAGGGGCTACATTATGCCTGCCCAGGCGTGCAGATTGCAGAGGACCAGCAAACATCACTGCAGTGGGGTCCTTGCTACACAGTCCTGCTGGTGACAGAACAAAAGGAAGTCACGTAGAAATGGTATGCCAGAGAACGCAGAATGGGCTTTGTTGCTCTTTCAGTTTCACAATACAGATCATCTGAGGGAATAGAAAATGCCCAAAATGTAGTTCTAGACTGACAAAAATCTACAGGGAGCAAAAGCACAGTTTAACAAAAGTAACAAGCACAAGCTCTATCGTAATTCCCAAGACACTGCTGCAAGCTCATACATTTCCAAACATGTCATTTGACAGTGCTGACTTCGAAACAGTCCCTTAAAAATATGAAAATAAACCCAAAAGAAAACAACTGCCGTATGTTATAACGACACTACCATAAATCTAAACAAAACAATGCATGAGAAGGAATTGTAACCTCTAACACCCAGGAGTCCACCTCTCCACCAGTCACAGCCACATCCCCACATCATGTAAATCAATGCAGACATATTCTTTTTCCACTGCGGATTTTGTCCTCCGTTTGGCAGCCCAGCAGGCATGGCATTCATCTGTGCCTATCCTGTAGATATGGGGCCAGTGACCAACTTCAGCTCTGCGTGTGTGTGGTACTCAGATATATGGTGCATTGTTCTATCTGAAAATCTATAGATTGTCATAAAGCAGGAAAAAATACCAAAAGCTGAAGTTGTTATAGTGATAAACCTACCTAATCCTTCCATTTCTATTTCCACTGCAGAATATGGCACAGATAGTAGGTATGAACCCATGACGCCACAGAAGCCAACGGTGTTTTATCTTTCTGTATAATCCCCTCTGCCAAAGGCTTGTTATTTTTAGCCAATATACTGGGATGGTGGGGGGCTAACAATTCCTCTCTGCTGTATTTAATTCAAAGCAGGGGTCATTCTCTGTGCATGGAGAACACAAGCTACTAGGCCTGGGTATACAGACAGAAGAGTCATATAACTGCAGTCTTGGGATAAGTATAGGAAAGGTTTGGTCCCCCAGGACCAGCCAGGTGTCCTGGTGAACCAGGAAGGAGTTTGTCCATTACTACCAGAGTTTTTCGTTTTTGTCAGAGAAAGAACTCTTGTCCTCTGCGTAGGTCAGAAAACCAATTTAAATTTTCTGGATTTTTTTGTTTTATTTTCCAGGTTTTACGCACCACACTGTGTTATTCTTGAGGAAACCCAAAAGAATTGGAACTGACCTCTGGAGAGAGGATAACCTATGCTAACTGCATCAGAGAGTTGTAATTGCTTAGTGTAAAAAGCAAACAAACTAACGAAATACTCAACCTTTTCCCCAGCATCTTCACTTCCCTATAAATTCTGAGCGTAAAAATACAGGCTGGCCGGCGGCGGGGGAAGTGTGACACCCTGCCCGGTTGGTGGCAAATTTCTCCAGACCGCGGCGAAGAGGCAGCACCTTCCTCCGTCCGTCCGTCCGACCCTCCGTCGGTGGGAGGGCGGGCGGCGGCGGGGCGCGGAGCAGTGCGGAGCAGCGCGGAGGGTGCGCGCCCCTCTCCGCCGCGCAGCCCGGGGAGTGAGTGGGAGAGGCGATGCCGGGCTCGGGGGGCGCTGGACGGCCGGGGGGGGGGGGCGGGGCGGCGGGGCCGGCGGCGATGCTGGCCCCCGGGGGGCCGTTTAGCGGGGGGCGGCCGGAGGGGGGCCGGCGGTGCCCGCGGGGCGCGGGCAGAGGAGCCGGGTGAGTTCTCCGTTTGGAAATACTATGAACAGACCCTCCGGCCCCAGCGAGTCACTTCCAAAGCAAACGGCTCGGGCTGAGCCTTGCCGCCCGGAGACACAATAACGCCTGAAACTGGGCGGCGAAGGGAGAGAGAGATTTTTCTCCTCTCTTTCTCTAAAAATGTATTTAGAACTTCAGTTTAGAAGTCTCGTGTAGCCGCTGCAAGGGGAGACAAAAGCCGGGAGGAGCAGGCCCCTTCCCTCCAGCCCGCCCCCTCATAGTGATGCCGCCCCTGTGTCCCTGCTCGGCGCTCGGAGCCTCTCTGCCCCAGCAACATCTACAGCACGTTCCATTTGCCTGGACACACTCCACTTTGGGTTCCTTCAACCACCCAGACTGGCTCCTGCCACCTTTTTCTCAGCGGGACATCAGCTGTAGCCGGGTGTCATGCCAGCAGTGACCCCAGCTCCTGGCTGTTTCTGCTGAAAAAAAAACGGTCCAAAGTGCAGCTATTTTTTTTTTCCTGCCTTTTCCAGTCATACGATGAGTTGTTGGTGGAAGTGGGCCGTCTCAGCTAGAAGGATTTTTTTGTTTGTCAGCAACAAGTGCTGAGCGTATCTATAGGCAAGGCTGCAATCTGGTGGTGTAGCAGAGGTCGCTGCGCAGAGCGCATCAGTGCCTGGATCAGTGTGCAAGAACTGTTTATGTCTTGCACGTGGTGCTGTAGATGTGGGCATATTTAATGTATACACCCGTAGATTTCACAGTGAGGCAGTGTGCACAAGACACAGAAGGTGATGTGTAGGCTGTGTAGTTGTTTCTTCTGAAAGAGATGCCACAGTCGATCTGTGCAGCAGTCCCTAATGGTATAGATCGGTACAGGGGAGACCTTATCAATGCTTTTAAGTATCTAAAGGGTGGGTTGAAGGAAGATGGAGCCTTTCAGTGGTTCCCAGTGACAGGACGAGGGGCAACGGGCACAAGCTGGAACACGGGAAGTTCCATTCAAATATAAGGAAAAACTTCTTTAGGGTGAGGGTGCCAGAGCCCTGGAACAGGCTCCCAGAGAGGTCGTGGAGTCCCCTTTTCTGGAGATCTTCAAGACCCACCTGGATGCAGTCCTGAGTGATGTGCTCTGGGCAACCCTGCTTTAGCAGGGGAGTTGGACTAGATGATCTTCTAGAGGTCCCTTCCAACTCTGACAATTCCGTGATTCTTCAAAGAGCTGCAGACCTGTGTGGATCTGTGGAGGATCGGGGACCATTTCTGCCAGCAGAAACTGTGAAGGAAGGAATACTTAGATACAGTACATGAACTAGTGTTGGTAGTTCTAGGGACGTGCAAAGTTAATAAAATGTCCTAATTAACCATCTCCTGTGTAACTTGCCCTTTTTGCAGTGATGTCTGAGATGAGTTGCCATCAATGTTGACAGGTCCAGAATTTCAAGCTGTGTATTTGTATGTTCATGAAATTTGATCACCCAGACAAACACTTCTGGCTTAATGGTAGTCACACACATCCCCAGTCCCCTGGACAAAGACTACAGTAAGTAACAACCTACTACATCTTTCACAAATGATTTTACTAATGCTCTACCCATTAGAACATTTCTCCTCTTCACGAAGAAAAGCACTGCAGCCCCATAATTTCATACGTAATGTTACTGAGGCAGAGAGGAGCAAATTCACGGAGCAAGCCTGCTATTTAAAGCCTCCCATAGCTTCAGTAGGTTGTTCTGCCTTACAGGCAGGGGGAAAAACAAGTCTCCTATCTCTGTACCTCTCAGAGCAGGAAGGAAACTGGAAACAAAGACTATAAATGCTTTATTACCCTGAACCAAAATCAATAAACTATGAACAGTTTTAACTTAATTTACTAGGAAGCAGAATTGGAAAGATATCTGACAAAGTTCTTCATATACATTAAGAGCCATCAAATTGTAAATTTAGGTCAATACTGAGACACAATGACCTACAGGTAAAAAAACCTATATACCACTACCAATTTACTCAGTTGTCCAAATTATCGCAGTAATTTCTAACTTGCATGAAATCTTTTATGAATTATTAAAATGAAAAACAAAAAGCAAGAAGTAAATGAGAGAAATCTCTTTCTTGGTACTGTTTTCAGTGGTATGCATGTCACTGAAAGCAAATTGTGCAGAGTGGTTGAGACTGTGACTGCCAAGTCCCAAAGGTGCCAGATCCCTGAGCTCAGTCCGTGGCCAGGTAACAGGCATCCTCAGGTACTGACAAGAGAACTCCAGGTATCTCAGAATTAAAGAGCTTCTTACAAACCTTAGACTTCTCATACTCCCCAAAACCAGTCTCCTACCCAAAAAAAGAACAGGATTAAGAAGTGTATGTTTATTTTGTAAGTGGCATAGCCAAAGCCACTTAAAGTGTCATCTCTTACAGCACTACTGTAAAGATTTCATGCAAGACAGAAATCGTTGAAGAACTCTGGATAGCTCTAGTTCTGCCCTTCCAGTAACACAGAACAGCAGGTGACACAGAAGACTGTATCTGAACGTGGTGCATTAGGCAGCAGAACACCTCCTTTATTAGTAATGTACCCTGACTTCATTCTCAAAAACCTGCTCCCTGAACCATACAGCCAACTTCCTGAAGACAAGAGTTTTATGCTTATACAAGCAGCTAGAATTTAAAGGAGAAATAGAAAACAAGTACTTGTTCAATCACATGCAATTAGAGTAAAAAACAAACCAACCAAGAACCTGTAAATAAACCACTAAACTGGCTTCAATTCTAACACCATTGGAGATCAGCTTTTTTATTTCAGAAAGAACAAAGGCTTTCCATTCAGATCACTCGGCTCTCCCCTTTCGCTCCCATTGCTCGAGGTGAGCTGAACAATCGACAACCCCCAGACTGAGCAAGCATACCACGAGTTAACGGCTGAGAAGAGAAGAAACAGAAATCAAGCTTCAGCAATTTAACAAGACTGTCCAACTCCTCAATTTTCACTGAAAAGTAAGTTTTAGTCAAGACCTGATAGACATAAAAACGTACAAATTTCCTTGCTTGAATTTTTGCATAGGGTTTTTTCCCAAATAAATAAACAAGGTATTTATTTACTTTGGCTGCAAGCCCCATACCTCATTCTCATAAAAATACTGTCAAGGACAGAGCTGTTTGCATGAACCCTTGGTGCTTTTTTTTCTTTTGTTTAATTTTATTTTTAAGCTTCAGGACAACCTTCGATTTTTTTTTTTTAAGTAGTGCAATAGCATGGTCACGTACTAAAATAATAAAATGCAAAAAAGAGCACAAGAAAAAAACACAATTACTTAAAAGTAGCTTGCAGATTGGGTTTATTTCTTTGCAATTTAGAATTGGTGGTTACATTTACATATTAGAAGATCTGCAGAGGAGAGATTCTACAACACAAATCTCAATGCCTAAGACTGAGGCAACTCCCCAGAAGAAAGACCTACAGTAACCTAAATTGCAACTGAATTTATGTAAGTAGAATCATCTCTATTTGAAAGTAGTGATTCTTAAGCATAAAATAAAACAAGTTATCTCATTTCCTATAAATATCTTCAAAAAAATCTAGATACTCACAGAATATCTTGATGGAATCCTCAGTTTTCCAGTTGGATTGGCTTAAATTTTCGTAACTAATACTAGCTCTCAGAAATACTAGCCTAAACAAACAAACTTTCCCCTCTGTTTTGCAGAGGTGAAAAATGTTAGACAGCTGCCTTTCTGTAAGTCATTTAGCCATCTGAAATGTTTTTATATTCAGTATCAAAAACTTCCATGAGGCTACTGGAATAGTTTCCAATAATCAAGAGTACAGAATTAGGAAATGTCCCATTTAGAAATTGAGTTTGGAGTAATAAGAATGAAATATGAATTGGTCCATAGTTCCATGACTCCATTTAGGCTGCACTAATATTAGCTCTGATACAGTGCAAGTGCATCACCAGACAGATGGTGAGATCAGTGCTTCCTATGGGTATGATTTAAAAATTGTAATTCAACATGAAATTGTGACATGTCAGCTAATTCTTTTTTTTTTAAATTAAGAATAAAAATGCTTTTAGAAGTTACTTCTTTATATACACTCATTCATACTTCCTAAGAATTCCAGAAATCAGGTAAGTCTAAGGATAAGTCTACCTATCTCACTTTGCTAAGTAACATGACTTATCAGAAGGACCAGAAGCATGTTTCCTTATCAAGAAGTTAACTATGGAAAAGCAAGGTGTCATATCATGAATCCCACCCAGAATTTCTACTAAAACATACACACAAGCTCCACAGTTAAACCAAACCTCTTTGATTCCCATTAGAACCCTGAACAGTAATAAAAGACAGAGTAACATCAATGGAAAAGTATTCGAGGCAGCAGAGAATTTTGTTCTAGATCAGTGTGTCACAAAAAGCAAAACAAGTCACACTGAAAGTGCCGAAAACAGATTTAATGGAGACGTAGGTACAAAGTTTGTAGTGCAGCACATAAAAATAAAATAATAAAAGGAAACCAACAAAGGTCAGAGTATGGTGCAGACGTTTCACAGCAATACAATGACAATACTGTAAGATTTTCTTTTTTCTGTTTATAATCGGAACATCATTAACATGCATTGGGTTTCAGCTATTTGATTGTGACCCATTTTTGCCTCTCTGCTTTTACAAGCTTCTTAATTTTGACTGTTCCCCAAACCCATCTGCATTTCTGGAAAATCTACTCCTTCATTTCTCTTGGTCTCACAAATTCTAGGTGGAGTCACATTTGAAACAACCTACAATTCTCTTTATAAATGAATCCAGCATGGGGCAACAGCACAGATTTGCAAAATGCAGCTACTCCTCATGTGCATTTTGAAAATTAATGAGTTTCTCCTGTGTATATTTATACACAACTCTTTGAAATAATAATTACTAGCCAATAAAAGTCACTTGGAGAAACAGGTTGATAAAAGAAAAATAACTAATACACTACCCCGGTATCTGCAGTACCATTCAGTAATACTTGTAACTGTTGTCCCAGATCTAAAATGCACTAATAGACCAAACTCTATATCTGATAAGTAATGTTGACCAAAATTATGAATTTTTAAGTATGCTGAACATGTCTTTAAAAGCGAAGTATAAAGACTTTTTCTCCCTGGAAAGTAAGGTGGATTCTTTTGTTACCAAGACTCAATTCCCTTTTGTCCCAAAATAAATAAGATTTCATGCACAATTGAGTTTATCTGCCTCAAATCGATAAAAGCATTAAATCAATCTTAAAAAAAAAGTATAGTTAACCAATCTGATTGTTACTGCAAGTCTTGCAGGAACACAGATGTGCTGAATATGAAATTTACTAGTTGAAAGGTACTTCGGAAGGTTTTTACGCATTACTAGGATGTTTTCAAAACATGTGCAGCCACTTACAAAAAGTATTGAGGTGCTTTACCCAGTTTCAAAAGCAGGGCTTTTTCCTGGCATTAGTTTTATAATGAGTCTTTTCAGGCAAATTTCAAAGAATGTATGGTTCACATACTTTAAACTGAATTCACTTATAACTCAATATTTGACAGAGCTAATGCTTAATTGTTTCTAAAGAGTCTACAAAGGAAAATATTTCTTTTCTTATTCAACAAACATTTAACTAAAATTATGTTTTGCTTTGTTTTCACACTAAGGATTGAATTTGACATTATAATAGAGAAAAGCAGCCTGTGCTAGTTAATGTGATTTTAATTATTGAAGTCAAAACTCTAGTTGTTTTGTATTAGAAAGAATTTAATAACACCTAAATTTTGGAGTATGGCATTAATGTTGATAGAAGATGCTTTCTTCCAGCAAATTCTGTTTCACCATCCAGGAGATTCAAAGAATTACTGACAGATGAGTTAATGCTACCAGCGTGGAGGTTCGAATCCAAATACAGACACAACTGCATGTTTTCAGAAGGCTACAAAATGATGGGCAGAGCTGTTTTAAGCAGTAAGTGATGTTAACGAGAAGGCCAAAATTATTGTTTCCTTTACAAGTGTTAGAAATCTGACGTTTTCTTACAACAGATACCAGAAGCTACTTTCTGTTTAACAGTGTAAGGTTAATAAACACTTTTCAAATAATGTCACAATCTACTGTGTAGATCTTCAGAGCCAGTTTTATCTTCTTCACACAAAGATAATGATGATTATCAGCTCTGAAGCTCCTATAAATCACTTCACCTCCACTGAGTTGATGGAGAGATGTTGATTTGCATCAGCTGAGAATTCTGCCAGTTTCTGCCCCCAAGCAGGGTTAGCACCGTCATTTTAAAAGCTCTTTTTCAGTGAAAACACCAAGTTGCATACCAGTAAAAGTTTTGGTTTTGTCAAAAATACCTTTGCATTAAAATTTAAATACACCATTTAGAATTTCAGTCAACTCATCACAGTAGAGAGTTACATATCAGCTGATTCGAAATGTCTGAGCAACAGTGAACAATAAAATCTAAGGTCATTGGACAGGTATGCCACGTTCACACTAAAAACATTTTAAAAATCTAAAAAGTGGAGAGTTGTGAACTGCTTTGTTTTCTTACATAACAACCTAAGTAAAAAACAACTTGTCAGGAAAGAGATCTGTATCACACCCCAGTCTACAATTCTGTAAAGGGCCCCTCCGTTTCTTAAACTTCAAATATATTTTAAACAGTAAAGCAACGCTGTTATCCTACCACCAGCAATGGAAAGTTTGCCAGCTTCTCTCTCTACAGGACATTGCAAGAGCACAGACAATTGAAATTTAAAATTAAGGCAGCTGGTAATTCTATCAAGATCTGAAACCTGCGGTTCTCACGCACAGGACCTTCTCCCTTTCTCCCTTCACACTTACTGCTGCTTTCTGTTAAGTACCCGAGGAGGACAGAAGTGTTTCTGACAACAGGTCCATCCCACCCAGCACCTTCTGTGCAGCAGTGTCAGTAAGTCAAAATAGTAGTAGAAATCCACAGAAAAAGAAGAAGAGAGGATGTAGGTTTGGTATGCCCAAACTCAGGGTCTTTTTACCTCAGGGTTTAGTCAAAGTCATGTGAGTGAAGTTAAATTGAAAGTACTTTTCAGTCCCCTCTGGAGCTTATGTCTATTTTTGCAGCCCCATTATGTGTTGGCATAGAGGCTCACAAGCACAGGCTACCTGCTGTATGAAGACCCACGCTCATTTGTTCATTTAAACTCTAACTAGAACCCATACTGGGTCTGAACATGCCTGCAAATGGCATGGACATTATTGTTTTAATAGAAAGTCTTCAAAAAGAAAAGAAGAAAATTGAGAAGTCTTACATAATCTGGAAGAGTGGGCAAGATGACCTCCAGAGATCCCTTCCAACCTCAACCACTCTGTGATTCTGTGCTTTTTATCTCTAAAATCCTGTGTTCTTTCAAAAGACCACTAGGAATAATTTTCAGCAATTCCCTATGTACATAGATGATGAAGAGGAAATGCAAAACAAGATGTAAGATTTGGACTCCAAACTTGTAGTGTTTCATTACAAAACTTGAAATTAGTTGCTTTAAGGTACTTCCAAGGAGACAAGGCCCAGCATGGAGGCAACTTAGTGAATGTTCACACGCAAGCTTTAGCTTTTTTTTTTTTTTTTAATCCAAAGGTTTTGCTCCTCATTTCCCCTTACACGTGACATACACAAACATTTAAATGTAGAACACTTTTTTCATTATGGAACCTAAGAAGGCGGTAGAATAAATTGTGCATAAAGGGCAGATGGAATGGGAAAGTATCCAGTAATTTTTCATGGACTAATCAAATAGCATGTATATTGTTCACTTCTCTAACTGTACATTTCATGTATTTGGATATTTATTTATTTATTTCTACAAGCAAATATTCTGGGTAGTTTTAGTAAAAAACCTGCAAGTTTGTTATTATTTGATGGATTTTTAATCTAAATAGAAAGAAAATACTCTCTTCCTATTATTTTCACAATCAACAGGAACCTTTAAAACCTCCCATAGACCTCCAAAGGCAATTATAGCAGAGGAGGTTTTCAGATTTACACCTGACTGAGATGGAAAGGTCTGTGTACATCAAATATTAAAAACAAACTCACTATAAATAACCTCTAACTGAAGCACAGCCCCAGTGACAACTAACATTTTTTTCTTTCTCTCTCATTTTTGACCCTTGACATAGCTGTGTGAAAACAGTAAAAGAAAAGATGGAATATGTATCTATAGAATGACCTAAAATTTTCCGATTCTCATGATGTTACCAGTGAAGAAAAGGTACAGGTATGTGGCAATTACCTTCACATTCTAGTTTCTTTATTGCATAAGCAAATGAAATTGACCAGAAAACAGCACAGTGTTAACTAAAATATAACCCTGCTACATAATTTGTAATAAGATATTTGATTTTAATACTATAAAAATAATAGTATGCCATATCTCCTATAAAATATTTGTAAATTATATTACAGATTAAGAGGTGGCCCTAACTATCTGAGCACCACTTGATATTTGCTTTATGTTAATAGACATTCTCTTGAGTAGCTGTGCTTGAATACGTTATAAAGAATAAAGGGAAACACTATTTAGCAGTGTTTCTAAAACCCTGAATAATTTCCATAATTTGTGACAGTTGGCAGATTTTGATAGTATCTCACATCGATTTTTATGTTTCAAGATGACAATCATTACATTATTATCTGTAGTTTGAGCAGTGGAACCTAACCTCCTAATTAGGATGAAAAACTGCTCCAGTTGCAACCCCAGTAAGTCACAACAAGTCAATAATTTGAATAAGAATTAATTTTAAAAACTCTACAAGGTTGTATTGGAAGTTATTCCGGCATGTCTATTGATTAACACTTGGTATTACATCCTATAAAGGACTCATTAAACACAGCACCAATTTAAGCGTAATATTTTGCTTTGTTTTTGTTTTGTTTTGTTTTTCTTACTATAAAATGAAATAAAACAGAAAAAAGCACTGAAAGATTATTAAGGTAAAGTAGGTTTTTGATTGGATGTGTTAACTTCACACTACACTTGAGAGTAATACCACGGAAGACTTCACACTGTGCTATACTAAAAAGATATATGATTAAGAAAGCTGGTACTTCCCTTGTATGTCAGCATGAAGTATCTCAACAAACCTCACAAATTTCCAAGCATAAAGTATCTAGTTGCTGCCACATACAGAATCAGTCATGTCTTAATGACTGTGACCCTGATTATTACTACCCCACAGACATTTTCCTTTTTAGGAACATGTACCGTGTACTAAAAACATGAGGAGATGTCTTCATGTTCCATTTTCTGCTTGATTTTGCAAGGACATCACTAATTGAAAATGAAACATTTTATTTTGAGACCTGCTAGAAGAGTAACATTCATTAACATGGCATCTATCAAGAAAAACTTGGAAATCATTAATATTAGCTATAATATTAACTGTATCTACTTAACAAAAAAAGCTTTTACTACTCCTGTTTCCATTTGTCTGAATCAAAAAGCTTTTCGTTTTAATATTTGAGGTTTACCACGTAAGAAATGTCTTTTTTCAGCACAGACACTTATACTCTTAAAGCTCATAACAAGGTTCAACAGAAAATTAAATTTAAGTAAAAGCCTGAGAGTGATACAGTGGTAAATCTACAAACACACATACAAATCTGTGAGTTGATGCTAGGTGGCAGTACTGTGTAATTAAACCCCAAAGATTTCTTCACTGTGTCTGATTCACTTCAGGCGTTTTTCAAAACAACCAACTCAAACATTTTGAATAATAAAATAAGCAACAAACAGATCTCTTTTTTTCCCTTTAGTTTCATCTCCTGAGAACTAGATTCCTTATACATAAAAGGTCTCAGAATTAAATTTCCTATCCATAAACCTGTGTTCTAGCACAGCAGCCTTACACGAAACAGCTCACAAACTAGGAGCCAGACTTTGTTTCCACCCCGCAGTATTACACCCCTATTCTTTGGTATTACACAATTTCTAATTTCTGTGTAGGTTCTGACCTTGCTTTTCTCTGCATCTTGGAAACAGAATTACCTCGTGTTTGAGTTACGCACTTTTACAGTCCGTTTTAGTCTCAAAACGTATTTGATTGAAGAGGTCACTCCTAATCACTTGATCCCTTTAAAGGCTATTGCTTTTAACAAGTTACGTGTTCACCACAGAGTAGTTATAATTATTTGTAGCTACCACAGATGATCAAGGGCTACACATATTCTCCTGTATAGAATTTCAGGAATGTGTCTCACTTTGTACAGTGATTATTTCCAGAAGGAAAACGTGTTCAGCTCACACAGTCACTCACTTCCACTGCAATTAGAAAAAGCTTTCCCAAGTAAGGAAAGCCAGCCTACTCAAAAAGCATCCATGACAGAAAGCTGTTAGGAGAAGTTTCAGTACTGTTATGACTGCAGTAATTACAATAACATACAATGTCATTTAAATTAATCTTATTCAACAGTGAGTACTGCTTATATATTATGCAGTGTACGTAAATAATACAGTGAGGATTTCTTCTTCATTTAAACACACATCCAAATGGGGATAGAGGAGGATATAATAGTAATACAAGAAAAACATATTTGTTTTTACTGTGAAACAGACTGTTAAGGACCTGAGAATCACTGATTATGTATGAAGAAGTATCAAATCTCACTTCCCAGATTTTACTAATGATGCACATACATTTACCATATTCATTACAGAGTATTAACTGAGATGTACAGAGTCCCAACTCAATAAAAAAGCAGAACAGTCAATTAACAGGCCTCAAAATCACAGCTCTGAGACTTATACATGAAAGTAAAGGACACGGGGCTGCTCCCTCAGCAGGAAACTTGTCCAGAAGTTCTGGAATCTAGTTACAAACACATCTGATGTCATCGCTTCCATCGCCTGCCCGGCCCACAGAAGCAGTTTTCTTGTCTAACTGACCTTACCTTTTATTTCTAGGAGATTAATTTAATGTTCTAGTACTCATATCACATTTCTCTTTCTTTCCAGTTTTGACCACCGCTCCACATTTTATTATTCAAAAATTCTGTTTATTTTGGGGTTTTCTAGTGCAGAATGTTGACATGCTGGTGTCCAAACATATCTAATGAATCCTCTATAATCACATAGTCTAAGTGTTGTACATATACATACCAGCTTTTTCTAATTCTACAACACAAGACTGAAGAAACTAACTGTGTCACTGGAACACAGTAAGAACTACTTACCATGACACCACCTCTCCATAACAGCAATATAATCTGTAGAAATGTTAAATAACAGAAAGGGTGGTTCTGTTTTGGTGTATCATATTAACATTTACAGCTAAGAATGCTAAGTTCTGCAACTGTGGTTCATCACTCAGTAACTATAATGCTTGCCAGAATTCTTTTAAGGCACACTCCGAAAGTTACTCAGGAACAACAATAACAACAACAAAAAAATCCAAACCCCAAAAAAAGAGGTTTGTAAACAATCCACATCTGCTGAAGAGCTGAGTCAGTCCTGTAATGCCTGGTGTCGTGCCACCCTGCTGAACAAATGCTTGAGGAACTGAACTGCAGCTGTGAACATTCTTAAAAAACTCTCTTCCTCTCACTAGTCAAATAGTAATTGTGGCCCCTGTGGCCCTGCAAAGACAAAGGATCTTCATTTCAATCTAGCGTCTCAATCTAAATAAGCTTAGAAAGAAATGGAACTCAGCTAAGAACGCTGAACTTTCTAACTCTTCTGCAAGTGAAAGAAACATTACTTTCTTCTTCCCTTTTAGCAGCTTTTCTAGATCTTTGCCACTGAATCATAATCACTTATTTGTTTTTTAGTAAAAGGTTAAACCCTTTCTGGAAATGACAGCAAGCCAATGTACTGTGGTTTTTTTTCCACAATGCAACAGTTTATAATTGACTGCTTATGTAGTAATTGCTCTATTTATAGTGATTATTTGCATGAGAGAAGTGATTGACATCACCTGCTATTAATGATAGAGAGACGGTTTACTTCACATTTATGACCTAAAACTCTTACATAAATTATTTTCCCTTCCTAAGAAACTGATGTTCTACAGTCTTAGGAAAGTATCTATGAAATGAAATGTCAGTCTTATCTTGTGTACATTAAGTATCAAATAAATATTACTTACTACCTTTCAAAAATACTTTTACAGTCTTCTCTAAAACTTCCTAAAAAAAGACTTCCTAGTAACTTAGAGGCTTGGATCTCTGCCTTCTGAGCCTCCATGTTTGTCATGTGTTTTTTCCGTAAGTATTCCAGCACAGTATGTATTACACATCCTTTAATTTTGATGGAGAAAAGCTAGATGTGTTATCAAGCAATAGCATTTGGCTATCACAGAATAAAAGTAAAAAAAAAAAAAAAAAAAAAAATTGGGAAAGAAATTAGGAATGGAGAGAAAATCCTCCTTCTCCTAAGTTCTTACTCTCCAGCACTGGAAAATGGAGGGGAAAACCCCTCAAACTTATAAAAGTATTATATTCATTTTCAGGAGCCTGGGTCTGTCCCACAGGAAAAAGTAAAGCTGACAAAATTGATCAAAGAGTATTTCAGATTGTAACTAATAATCAGATTCACCTCTCCTAATTTCACTGAGGTCAAGTGAGACTAAACAGTCATTGCGCAAGAAAGCAAAATATTCACAGAAGGCTTATAAACTTGCAGTGTAATTCAGCTATTCATTAAAAGGATAATAAAGACCACGACCCTAGAATTATGCATTTACATTTCTTTTCCATGCCTGTGTTCTAGAACTTCAGTCTATAGATATTTATACTTTGAATGGTAACACAAAGCCACTTTTTATAGGAGCAACTGGAAACACTGTCTGTCCTGGATTCATTTGTCAAATTAGTTTAAGAGATGAGAATCTGAATATGATTAAAGTTAATCCCTGACAACACCTTCTTACTAGAGCCCAAGCCTATAAATGAAAGGAGATGCTCTTTTTTATACAACACACTTGTTCTTCCACACCACAAAAGGTACATTACCGTTAAATAAATTATTTTAAAAAATAATTTAAAAAACCCATGAGAGATCTGCACTTGTGTGGCACTATCCTCTTCATGCCATCACAAATCAAAACTTTACATTGTGGGAAGTTATACCGGGATGTTACAGGAGGGATTGATAAGACTTGTACAAAGCTTAACATCTTAATTCAAGGCTTAGCTTCACATTTTACAAGCTACTTAGGAAGTACTAACACCTCTGTTGCTCACAGCAAACCTTTGAAATTTATCAAGGAGATAGCCTAAGGGTTAAAGAAAACATGCCTTTTCCCCTTATGAGAGTTTATTTAGTTTCAGCAGAGCTTTTGCACAGAATTTTGCTTCCCCCTCTCCACCTCTTTCTCTTGGCTGCACACCCAAGTCATCAGTACAATGGGAATAACGACAATTTAGGATGAACTTTCTCGTGAAGGGTCCCCTCTCTGCCACTCTGACTGAGGCCCTGTGAATGCAGAGGGGGTACCAAGAGATAGATGGAGGTAGTAGGAAAAGGCTTCCCGCAAAGCTACTGCCTTCTCTCAATTTAACATCTCAGAACTGAACTCAGAGCTTTGCACCAGCAGCTGCACCAACTGTTCTTCCTACTCCACACAACACCCAAAGCACCACCCTTTCTGGGCTACAATGAGGGAACTGAGACCTAGAGGGACCCCTAGGGATAGCCCCTGAACTGGGCATCTTCATGCCGCTTGCTGTCCAGCTCCCTCACCTTCCTCCCACACCAGCTGGCCTAAGTCCAGCTCAACTGCAAACAAAATCCAGGTTTCAATTTATGATGATAGTGTCGACAGGGTTTATTACAGATATGTATGATACAATGTGCTATGCTTTTTGGAATTTCTTTGAAACCGACTTATAAGCACATCCACAGAGTGATTCTTATTTACAGGTAGACATACACAGTCCTAATGTACCAATGCAACTCATTAGGGATTTTTGTTGTGATTCTAAACATACTGTTAGCATCTTTCAAGACTACACCATAATATTAAAACTCTCTAGTTAGCTGAAATTTATTTTCAAAAACATAAGGATAATGATTAGGTATAAAGCAGAACATCTAAAGAAGGGCTTTAACAAGTTAAATATACATCATGACTCTAAGCCAACTGTTAATTCTGTAAAATTAAAAGCAGACAAAAGAATTGTTAAATCATGTTTGTGAGTATTGGCAAGCCATGAAGAAAAACCTTTGCTTCCCTCTCTCTCTACACACTTTTTATTTTTTCCTAAAGGTGATTTTCATCTGTTACCCTGTATGGAACCAACATCCATTATATGAAAAGACAGCGTCTTAATCGAAATGACTTCTTATACAAGTCTATTTAATAAAAATTCATTGTTTTAACCTAGTAAGTGTAATATTCATGAACAGCAAATGCTGTCTCTTTATTATTCAGTTACTGATGCACCTCTGCAGCTTATGGAATTAGTTCTCTTAAAGCTGAATATAGTTTAAAACACAATAAAAAATTCAATGGCATTTTCTAATACAACAAAAAATGGTTAGGCCAGTACCATCAATAGGCTCTACTGCTATGTGACTTGTACACCACTTTGGAAACATCCACCTTAGCTTTTGCAAAAAATTCAGATACAAAAACTACATTCACATAACAAGGATCCTCAACAGGTATATTACTGTGTAATAAAAATTAATATATCTTGGACTGAGCAAGTGACTTGTAGTCTTATGTTGGAAGGACATGCTTTTACCTGACATAGCTTTAGAGAACATTTCACTCAATACGTATGTTCTGAAAAGAACTAATGAAAATGAAAATAACCAAGGACAAAACAGCTGTTGTGATACAGCATAAGGAATTTTTTTTCCTTGCATTGCACTTCTAAATAAGCAATCATGTATCAGTTTGGTCAGTGGGACTCCTGCCTCAGTGCAGAAGCTCAGAACAGAGAACAACAGACAATTTAGGTATGCTACTGCAGCATACCCTCATTTCTTGAAAATGACAGTTTTTAATAGAGTTGAATCCTTGCAGTTGTTAAAAGACTGAAAATGCAATCCAAATTTTTCGTAGATCAATGACAAACTTCATCTGCAATGACACCCACTGAAAAAAAAATGTCTCCATTGAGTGGGACCTTTGAGAGAGGTCTTAAAGAGACTTCTCATGCAGACCAACACTCCCATACGGTAGGAGAAGCATGATTTCTTTGATCTCTCATCTGAACTCTGTTCTTCAGATAAAACCAGTTTCTTGGACTTCTTCCAGAACACAATCCTACAGATCTCCTAACACTACTCAGACTCTCAGCCCCACTACTTGCAAATGCATTGAAGCAACAGACCAAACTCTAATTTGCACCTTTAAGAGCTTCCCCATTGGAAGCCTGTGTCCAGCAGCGTATCTGAGTAACTCAAAGCATATTTTTTCCTAACGAATTTATTTATTCAAACAATAAAATCCACAAAGGATTGCTTTTGTTCCTACTGTTAGCTCTCAGCAATCATTTAAAGTTAACTGCCTCAGAAACGTGCCATATAGCCCCATTCTCAGACTCTGCCTGCCCTCATAACTAGGCCACGCTCCCATTTAGGGAAAAGTTTGCTGCTGCTTACTAAATTTATCTTTATCTCTTGCCCTCAACCTTTGCGTACAAAGTGTTTGACACCGAGACACAGAGGAGAAAAGAATAAACAACTAATTAGTGATCCAGTCGTGGCCCTAGATACTCTCTTGAAACTATTTATCCTGAGACATTTCATCTCTGGACGTTGTTTCATTCATTAAGAGACTAAAAAGTGAAAGCAATTTATTACGAAGCAGTCCCTGAAACACAACTTGATAAAAATAGAAGCACGGGCCTCTACCACATCTGTCATAATAACGAACGCAAAAAAAGGCTGGAATCTAGAGACAAAAAGGCAACAGGTCTGAGACCAAGTGCAGCGTGCACCTCACAGGGCTGCAAATCCCCCAGCACTTCATCTCTTCAGTGCTGGCACTTCCCACCCACACCAGCCATGTCCTACCTGCTGGTGTAAACAGGAGGTGGCTGAAGTCCCTTTTGTAAGGGATTTTCTCGTTTCTCTCATCTTTCCCCGTCAAGTCACATTACTGCCAAGTACGGTGGCTGAGGCATGAGAGTAGGGATCTTTTGGGAGATGATGACGCCGTGGTTCACTCACAGCTCAGTGACGCTTCTGTTACAGGAGAGTTTTTTCCCTATTCTCTCTGCCAAGTGACGTAAAGAAAGTAAAAGTGACACCTCTACACGTTTCATATCACACACATCAATCTTTTCTAGGTTACGAACAGCATTTTAATACTTACACTTGTTTAGAAGCCTTTCTCCCTTACTTCCTTTATTTTTCTCAGGTCTAGTATGATCTCCAACTGCCCATGGCCCACAAGGCCGCCCACCACACTCGGGCAGCACCCCTAAACTTATTCTCATGGTTATCCTTAGATTTCTTAGACTCTAACGAATCAAATGAAGCCACACTCCTCCGGTGGTATGCAACAGGGAGAGCTGATTTCGATCCCCTTCACTGAAATCCAAGGGAGAGGAAAGGAGAATTTCTTTTCCCTCTGCAGGGAACTGCCACACTTAACGGCTGACAGAAACGCCTCAGACCTCTTCCAGCTGCCTCCCTCACTAACCGTACTAAGTTGTGCTAGGTAGCTGTGGTGGGGTTGTAATCATCTAAGGATATAAGCAAGACAAGTAACAACAATGGCTGTCATTAGACCAAATTATAGGTTAAAAAAAGCTTTTGGTAAACAAGCTGTGATTTTTAACAAATTTCTCATTCCTCTTGCAACTAAGAAGCTGTCACTGAAATTTCAGCCACTTGTTCCACCAGTAATGCACAATCCTCTTTCACTTTCCACTATCAACCTATAAGAACGCATATTTTCTTTCATACACAGGCCAAACCTTGACATTTATAAGCCTTCGGAATCGAGATCTCCTCAAAATCCAATACGAAAAGCACGTGTGTCCCTCCAGACACACTGGTGGCAGCCATATCTGTGGCTACTGGCAGCAGCACTATCTGACAGAGTAATAACTACGGTGTATGACTACATACATTATCCACACTAAAGTAATATTATCAATTACAATCAAAATTCATGAAGCTCTACAAAATGCCAACTCAAGATGATTTAAGTGCCATTTTACGTTCTAATATTTATAAGCCAATGTTTCACAAAATGAGTAGGATATATTCAGTACTATCACGTTTACTTCCTGTTGAGGCACTAACTAAAGCACTCCTAACTTCTATGTTAAGATAACAGTTGAAGGGTGTTGACAGTTTTAACCTACATCCTTTTATTCAGAAAGACTTCTAATCCTGAATCTTGGTTCTTTGTTTTAAATCAGGGACATATTGATTAACTGTGAGACTGAATGCATCTCAGCGGTGGCTGAGTCGGGTATCCACTATGGAATTAGGACAGTTAAACACTGGAATCGATCCTCTCATTGTAGAGCCACAGCTGCTGTGGCAAGCAGTTTCTCTAAGCTATTAATTTTATTATTAGCACACCTGGAGACATTGTTTCCCTGAGGGAAAAGCAATTCAATTGTGTGTGCTGCAATGACTAGTGGCATATGATCAATGAGACAGCTGGGACCACAAGCTTTCTCCTGGAGCTCGGGGTGGGTATGACAAAGTAGTTTGTAAAACAGTGCCAATACAAAATAATATTGCTTTATGTTTTATGCACCTCATTGTAAGCATATAGAGAGCTTACAGTTTCCAGTGTCTGGCACTTTGAAGCCTTTTTGGAGTAGTTCACCAGCCTCAGTCTTTCTAATGTATCCTGCCTACGACATCTGATACCGATTGATGATCATCCTTTTCCTGACCACTGACTCCTTCCATCCTTCCACTGTGCCTCCAAGGGAGCAATATGCCACCCTCCTTTAAAAGGCAACAGCAACACTTGTTTAACACAGAGGAGGAAGACTACTTACCAGTTTCTGAACATTTAGTTTTATTTCACAAGCACATTAACAATGGAAAGGCACAAAGCCCAGTAGACCTGCCAGCAAAGCATCAGCTATAACTGACTTCCTAATCACAAAATAATTGATGTGTCTCAAAAACTCTGATCCAGCAATACTTGAAATGTACTCAGTATTTAAACATGAGTCAGTAGAAATTAGCAGGAAAGGAGGATAAAAAAGGGACCACTCAGGTATTACAAGCACATATAAATGATGCACCAACATCTACACACACACAAAGACACCACGACACACATACAAACCAACCAACCAAACCTCTCATAAAAATAAGCTGAAGATAATGCTCCATCTGATAGAAACTGTAAAACTACAACACCCCTTGCAAACCTTTCAGGAGCTTCGGATCATTACCCTCTTTCTTTCTGAACTACCACTGTAGCCAAAGCAAGTTCTTTGTTGTGAAACCTTGTAAGAGATGCTACACATGTAAAGACTGCAAATTAACTGAATTATTTAGCATTTAAGACATTATTAGAGCAACTTAGTCCTGACACCACTGTACAATTTGTGCTTATTGACTCTGTTTTTTATCTTATAATACTAAATTTCTGAAGACAAATCCAGTCCCTACAAATCCATGAGAAGGTACGCTACATTTTGGAGAGCAGAAGGAGAAATCAAAACAAGAATTACTTTTGGGACAATCGAAAGCTATTATTTTTAAAATACAAACTTATATGCTTTCAAAGATGCCTCCCTATCATTTTCAAATGTGGTAAACTCTTATTTTTAAAAGTAAATTGCTGCTCTGCGATGGTTTAATAGCAGATTCTATTAGTTTTTAAAACAGCAAATTATTTTTTTTCATAACTTAACCTAGTGCATACATAACTATTGAACAACTGTTACTGTCTGAAAATCCCCCTCCTACTCCTCCCCTCAAATCACAGAAACCCTACAGACTTATTTTCATGCTACAGGCATCAAAACTCTAGCTAAAATAAAACAAATTTTATATTCTGATTACACATTCTGAACTAGGATTTCATTTTGGCTGCACAACCCAGACATATATAGGAAACTATTAGGGGACTCCTGCAAATAAATAATTGTTAGTTTTTAAGTTCCATTCCATGCTCTTTTTTCTTCCTCCTGTTTAGTATTTGGCCTAATGTAATTTAAGAGGATGTAGATAGAACTACTGAGTCTTTTGTTTTTCTGCCTGCTTGGTTTGGCTTTTGTACATTTGACTGGCAGCTGGTCATCAGCAATCATCTATTAAATACTTCCTGACGTGTTCTGGGGCCTTTTTCAACATTAGGCTAAATGCCAAATATTCAGGATCTGCTAGTACATGCTCCCCAAGAGAAGGGAAAGTACATTTCTTATCTTTACAATTTCCATTTTATATCCACCTTGTTTATATAAGGGGTTTGGTCCAAATCATCACAAGGCACAATAGTACACGGAATAGTATAAAAAACCTGTAGTAAAAGAATAAATCATCAAGTGAATCCTTCTGTCAGCATGCCTCTTTCCACAAGCTTTATTACAAGCATTAGGCATTTTACAGACAGAAAAGGAATTTAAAGATAGATTTACATAACTTGAGAAAGACGCCTGACAGCAACAGATACAACCCAGCCTGACAAACAGACAAGGCTGGGCTGTCACCTTCTGGACTGTGTAATCACTGACGGTCCTTTGTAGGTGGGTAGCAGTCGTCATTAAGTCTAAGCTCTTACTAATTCCAAGTGTGACTACATAAGGTTGAAGGTAAATCAGGCCCCTGGATCAAGCTTGACTTGACCTGTTAGGAGTGTACAGTGGAGACCTTCAGTGACTGCAACCCATCTAACCCAACGACAACAGCTACCTGACCACCATACTAGCGAAGGCGGCAGTTTGTGTGTATATTTAGTTTGTCCAGGGCCTTATGAACTACCCTTTGAGCAGGTAAGCAGTAAGAAAAAAAAAAAAGAAAAGAAAAATCAGGCATCTCTAAGGCCAACAGATGAGCAGAAAGCGTCTGTGCTGACTGGCTGTTCTCAGCTAGAAGACATGTACCCCCTGAGCCTGATAGAAGTTGGTTTGCACTCTGAAATACACCTTTTCACAGCTTCTGTGAGCTAGAAAGACCGGGTATTATGGCAGACTGTGTATTATGACAAGGAACAGGGTAAGGTCTTTTGAATACAGAAAACAGGTATACACCGGCTGTACCCTCTGATCTACAAGCTCCTGTTACACAAGAGTGCTCAGTTTTGCCAAAGGAAAAAGGCACCCACTGCTCTGGAAGGTGCTCCAGAGCCACGTCTTCTCCTCCCTCTTAGAAAACCCAGAAAGATGTTAAGATACAGGCACCCCTTCTGCTGTCCACCCATACATTTTTAACCAAACATAACATACACCAATTACTCATCAAATGGAACAGTGCCACCATTTTAGGACATGGTTAAAAACATCACATACTTGGGAAAAAACATTGTGGTCAGTTTTCTGTGGAGAGCAACTGATACTCTTTGTTATCAGTTGGTATTATTAGAGAACAGAGGCAGAATCCTGAAGAGGGTAGCAAAGAGGTAAGAGACATGGAAGCAACAAAACTTGAGTAGCCAGGAGGAGAAGCAGAAAGAGGTGACAGTGTGCAGCTCTATGCTAATGTACTGCACTAACTAATGCCATACATGGTCCTTGAGGTGGGGTTTTGCAGCTCAATCATATTCAAAACCTTCTTGGTCCATCCAATTCACAATCCACAAACTTAGCTACTGTCCTACAGGCTGGCAATCAAGGATGGCTCCAACACTCTCTCCCATGTAATTTCCATTTTGGGTTTTGATGAGAAAAATATTGATTGCGAGCACAATGAAATTCCCAGATTTTAATGATTATTTAATATGTTTAAAATTAACCTCTCATTATTGCCACTTCTGCACTAAAATCATTCTGTCAGTCTGCTGTATCCAAGTCTAATTTGTGCAATCAAGAAAAGAGAGTTGAGATTCACTATTCTGATGCTGACAAATTATTTCACGTAATCTAATCTCTGAGCCATATTTCCCAGATCAATAAAGGATCTCAGTGGCTAACCAAGGAACAACAGGTATCCTAGTCAGCAGACGTTACAGCAAAACCGAGACATAACCTTTATCCTTCAGTTTCCTCTATTTCCGAAATTGAAATAAAGTAACATTGAAATAAAGTAATTCTTTGTATGCATACATGAAAACTTGGGGAGGGGGGAAAGGAGGTCTAGTCAAACCTTCTAGTTGCTTTAGTTGCTTTAACTTTGGGATCACTGACTCAATAAGATTTTTTCTGCACAGAAAGCTACAAGACGCCTTCATTTCAGTAGATTTGAGACTGCACAGTTCTACAGTCAAATAAAGTCATTAACACCAAGCTTCAGCAGTACATCACTCATTGATACACATACTCAGTATGACCAGGACAAACAGGACAAACAAGACCCTGCACTTAAAGTCTAACTAATTCATTTACTAAGAGAAACGAAGATCTGAGTTTAAAGTTACTCTGCCTGTACTGCCTGATTATTTTTACAAAGAGCATGCTCAGAGCAGAAATTGCTAACATGGACCACACATTCACAGCAAAGTATGCAACTCCAAGTAATGCAAGCATTACAAGAATACTATCAGCAGCAGCACAAAATATCATTAATCTCATGAGATTACCTGTTTATAGACAACAGGCATTTCTATTTTCTTACACATTTAACCACAGGTCTGCCTGAGCACTGAATACTATTTATGTTGAATTTGTTACACAGCAGAACCATGAGCAGGCTTAGAGGACACACAGGGACACAATACAGACCACCAACTGGATGTGACACACGCAACTGGAATGTGTGCAGAAATACAAGAGAATGACTGTGATGAAGGTAAAATAGAAGCCAAATTCTCAGAGACTCAAGCTTAATTAGTAATCAACTCCCATCTTGAAGACTTATGTAAGGATTCTTCCAAGCTGTTTATAACCAATATATTCCTCACTCAAAACAAGATTAAAGAACAAAGTCTCAAAAATTACATCCCAATATTTTTCCTTTAATACTTGATGTACTTAAAGAGAAGGTGTCGTAACATCTCACATAAGAAGGATATGCTCTAAATCCAAACGAGGAATAAATGAGGATGCATCAGCACACGGTATCCGGTCACTCAGACCAGAATTAAAGGCAGAAGAATTTGGCCTTTAGGTGCAGGTACGATTCACAGGATTCACGTTTCCTGGTGCCTAGAAAACTTCTTTTCTGTTTTGTTCTCTAGCCCACCAATTCTGCCAGGTATGAGCACATGTGAATGCACTTAGGAAGGCTATATTTTAAAGTGACAATTTATTGCCAAATTATTTTATTCCTGCCTGGGGATGCTATCACATAAACAGTAACATATTTCTTGAAATGTAAATCAATTAATAGTCCCAATGAAGCTAGCAAGACTACACACTTTAAGCATGATCAATTATTTCCTGGACTGGACACTAAATTAAATTTATTAAAATTAATAAAAATGTCTTTCCATCATTTTGTATTGAAAATACTGGAAATATTACTCCTATAATGTTCACACTGCCTTTTACCATCATTATACATTTACATGATGAAAAAATAGTAAAGAGTATTATTATGTTTTGGAGAGTATTTTCACTTTAAATCCAGATTACTTTAAATATCCAACATATCTCCCTGCTTTTACAGGTGATGGCAATTCATATGTAAAATCTGTCTACAGCAGTACTGTATTCATAAATTCAGGGAAGGTAATATGATTCCAACTTGTAGCTTTGATTAGATAGATTGCAGCTTAAATTAGATTGTTTCGCTAAACAAAGAAACCCTGGATATAGTTTGAGATTCTAAATGAAAAAAATTAATTTCTTTTTACAACAATAATCGGACAAAAACATATCAGGAGACAGTTATTAAAAATCAATAAATCAATAATATATTTTAAAAAGTTTAGTGTCTGACAATATCTGAGAAGTTACAAGCAAGCATTTTCATTTGCCTGGCTGCAGACAACATGATTTACATCAGTGGTAACACAAGAGTTCCTAGAACCAAACCTCCTTTGGTAAATGTTAAGCTATTTGGGTTGCGGACTGAAACCCAGCACAGCCACAGTCAGAGCTGCTGTGAATGAACAGATGTCTGAGAAAGATTTTAACACCTTCCTAATTCTTACACTGAATTTGCTATTTTGCTTATCGACTAGAATAACAACGGAAATATTTTTTTCTAACAACAGACCAGTTTTAAATCCAACAAAATATAGGCATAATGTCTGAATTGCTCCTATGAGAGGAGACCGTAATGCTCCTCAGAGATCCATCATCATTAATTTGTAACCGGGCAGAGGTTACGGGACATATTTTTCACCCCTCAGAAAAGTAAAACTCTCACCACAGATAGGGAGACATGACTGACGACTTCCCTAGTTTTTCTCTGTATCTTTGAGATGCATACCAAGTATCCTGGTGGCTGCATAATAATTATATAATATTATATTCTATATATAATGAGTAATTATTTCTCACTTTTACTAGTGAACCAGCTCAAGACCATCAGCGTTCACCCATGCCAAGGAAAAAAAGAGCCATTGAACTTTTTTCTTCGCATCCCCAAAGCCCCCAACAACTTAATTCTCCTCTGTTTGTTTGAAATGTTAAATTAAGAGTAAAAATTAAAAGGTAACTGAAACTGCAATGCAGAAAGAAGAAAGCAAGCTAGTATCCACGTAAAAGCATGCAAATCCTTTACAGAATTCACTCCATTTGTTATAATATTAATAAAAAGACATTTTTAGCTTCTCTTCTGTTTGATTCCCATCACCTATACAATGCTTGAACTGAACTAGTGAGATATGCAAAAACTCGAAAAAAAGGAAAAAAGGTTCTTATTCCATGTGACTTTCTTTTCAAAGGAAGTGGTTACCATTCTGCTGAGGTGTATGAACAGGAGGTAGGTATTACTGGACAATGCATTACTGAGACAAAGTATTAACCAAGTCACATGCCAAAATACATATAAAAATTGGGCAAATACTTGAGTTACCACAAAAAAGCAAAGTACCAAAGACTTTTTTGCATTCCCTGGACTTGGAAATCCTTTAAGAGTTGAATAAGTTGCTTTCATACTGTTATCTGCCCCAGTGAGACTAAGAGAGAAGCATATATAAGTGCTGACCCTGCAAACACTTAAAGACAGATAACACTCTACTGACACATAGCTCTCGTCTTAAAAAGCACACCTCATCATTCACAATACAAAGCCCTTGTATTCCCTTCGCCAGTGGAAGACATAAAATGTACATAGTTGTATAAACTATATATCATTGATGTAAAGATTTGTCCTACTTGTTAACTATATTATTTGGGCAACTGCAAATGAACTTAAAAACTTCATAAAATAAATAATTTTTTTTAAAATCATATTTTATAGCTCTCCTAATAACATTGATTTGTTTTTCACCTGCTTTAGCCTATTATCAAAGCACAAAGAGATGGGGAGAACAGTAACATATTGAATAAACTACATGTTCTATACAACGTATGCTTGTAAGCAAAGCTTTTAAGATTAAAGATTTCAAGAAAACACATGAAATTTTGCAAACGTGAGAAGCAACAGTTTGGATTCCTATGAGTACTGCGAAATGACTACTATTAACAACAAATACTCATACATAATTTTTAACTTATCTATGTGTTTTCTTCCTGGTTCTACAGTGTATTCTCACTGGGTTTCAAACCACACTCTAGTGTTCCTGAGTCAGGTCTTTGAGGAACGGACTTAGAAATGTCATTTCTACAGAAATGTGGCAAGTGCCACACTGGATTACAGGCTGAGTATGCATAATTCAGAGGCAAGAACGAGTCTAACGGGTATTTGGATGGATGTAGGAAATAGGCAGCAGTGTATGAAAAATGAGGACATGGCTTTTTTTATTATTTTTTTAAACAAGATAACAGGAAAAAATTAAGATAAACATCTCATATAGCTAATGGAAAGGGACACTCAAAGTAAGGAAAGTAAATTCTGGTGTAAACATGCTGCATCAACAGTCTGACGACTGTGTGACTACTTGCACTCCATGAAGACATAAGGTAGTTTGCCCATAAGTGACAAAAGCATTTGATGTAGTCTAAGACGATGATTTGTCAGTCACCACAGAACAGATGACTTGTGAAAATAGCCTGACTTACTCTCCAATAACCTGATAATGTGCCCATTATGAAAAGTGCCCAATGTGAAATGGTAACTGGGGATGAGACGTGCAAGGAGATGCTTAACTGCATGGGTTTGATACATTTCTAAACACTTGAAAGGAGACAGTTCTTTCCTTTGATTGTATACTTACGGGGCCAGTTACACCACTCCCTCAGTCCTGAATGCAATAATTCTGCTCTTACACTTGTGAAGCATCATTTCACTGTATGTGGCTTCACTATATGTGGCTTCTGGTATTTCCTATAGATCTAACTTACTTGAGGTACTGAAACACAGAATAAGCTGAAATCAAGGTACTCTTATTCCCCTAGTCTCTGGCAGATGAGAGGGTAAGTCTCCATGTCTTACATAAGACAGTGTTATCAATACGTGAAGAGAACACTTACAGAACGAAAGCTGGCGAAGTCCTTAGATATTTGATGAAACGTGAATGAAAGAGTGTAAGTTGCACTCTGAGAATTAGTACTTTCCATATGCAGTTAAATGCCGATGGCCAAGAAGTTGAAAGGAGGGAAAAAGATAATTTATGACTGCCTTATTCTGAGGACAGGAAAGATTCTACAGTGCTACTGTAATCTGTGAGGTTACTGGAAGACACCACGACCTGCTGCTACGTCCTCGTCCTCCTTCACAGGGAGAATGCCTACATGCCCTCCAGGTCTTGGTTAGGCATTTCTGGTTCTCTGAGCCCCACAGTGTGCTAAATAAGAACGAACAATAGAAAGAAAATAGACAGAGAGAACAAATTGCCATTAGTATGTAGAGACAAATATGTCTATGAGCAAATACTTCTTTAATCTCTACAGATACAGACTTTATACAAGGCCCCTCCCAGGCAGGGACTATGGATGGTTACAAGCTGCACATGGCTCTAGTGGCCAATGGTCCAGCTCTGCAGGCAGAGCGAGAGAGCAATGCTGGGTATGGAAGCAAACGGATGGATGGAAAACGGATGTATTCTAGAGTTACACAGATCTTTCCATTATACATTTGTACATGCTGTGAACTGGAAGGGTGTGTTTTGAGTATAAGATTGCATTATGTGCCACAGACTGGTTCTGCATCAATCCTACCACGGTGTGCAGTTTGGCTTAAAAATTAAGAACCAGTAAAGAACACAGCATATACATTTTTGGCAATATATGAACAATTTGTTGCATGTTAAAACTTTAACACTGTAGTTTCCACTTAAGATTGCTTATAACTTTTTTCTATATTACTTCATTAAGGTGTAACATACACTGTTATAAAAACTTTTCCCATCAATGAAAAGCAGACACGCTTAGGATACAAGTGAGCAGGTGTTTAATAACAAAGCGTAGTTAAGAACAAGAAGCAAAGAATTAAACTGGTAGGGAATTCAGACCAAATCTAATTTCACAAGTTGGAATTTATCCAAGACACTGCATTTAACACCCTTACTCCTGTGAACAGCGAGCGAGTTCTTTAATGACCACAAGTGGTCAAGACCTCAGTTTTAGATCTCACCTGACGGACAGACTAATGAGATTTCCACTACTACTCGGTTTTGCTCAGATTGACAGCCACTATTCCATAATATTTCCACATTTCCAATCCCTAACGGAACCAAATAGTAAAGCTGTGCAAAAATGGTAATACAGAACTTTTTTTTCCCCCTCCAACTCTCAAAAGCAGTTTGACTTAGGATCAGGATGAGCTTTAAGGGTACTCGTGCATCAGTTCTTTTACCTTACGTATATTTTGCAATCTTTGACATACAAACACATATACATACCTCTTTGAAAGCCACCACATCAGAAAACCCAAAACAATCTTTCAATATATATCATGACTATAGAACATTCTTTACACAAATTTAAAGGATTATTACTATATCTATGCCTTTCATACATAAAAGCATAATACATACACAATAGACTGGAATGTCTCAAAAGGATGTGCCTTGTGCTAGCTACAATTAATTCAGATGGAAAAAAAGCAAACTGGAATTAACTAGAATATCAGAACTGAATAATTATTCTGAATGCTTCTCTGAAACACAAGTATACCATTTATCCAGCGATCATCACCTCTCGATTTATCAGATAGTCATTAACACTTTTTTATGTTATGAGTATTAATTTAAAGAAAGCCCCAAACCCTACACACAGCTCGATGTAAACCACACCACTGCTTAAGCACACAGATGAGGCACTGTCGGTGGCTGTGGAACAGCTGTTGTAAGGAAGTGCTTAACCTGTACAACATGTGCTGCCTTCAGTCTCCTGGAATTATTCATCTCAGCCTGTGATCCTCACTTGGAAAGCTTTTTTTTCAGGACAGAGAAAGTCAAAACTACAGATTAATGGACTGGCACCAGTACCTGCCCATTCTCAAGTGACATCTTTCATCACAGCATCTCCCTTACAAATCTGCGAAAGGATGGCAATAAGCCTCTGGGAAACAACGTGTCTGGGAACAGGACGGACAAAATTCCTGGTGTCAACTACTGACTCCCAGCTACTGCCTTTCCCAAAGCAACTAAAGTAAACAAGATGTGCAGTATATTCTACATGAACATGCACAACACACCGAGTACTTCAAGGTGGAATAATTTCCATCCATGGATTAGCAAAATGACTCGTGTGTGGCTCTTCTCTAACACTATAAAAAAATACTGGCTTGGTACAAAGCTTCTAAGAGATCAAGGAAGTACTGCATGTTACTGTGCATTACCAAACACATACATAATAACACAGTCAAATTTTTTCCCTAAAACCTGAATTACTTTATTTGAGCCACTGCACTGTTGTATTGTGACT
The DNA here is from genome assembly GCF_964106895.1 of Numenius arquata. Lineage (NCBI taxonomy): Eukaryota > Metazoa > Chordata > Aves > Charadriiformes > Scolopacidae > Numenius > Numenius arquata. The sequence continues at coordinate 30,093,166 of NC_133586.1, forward strand.
ATGCTGCATTGTATGACTGGTTTTAATGCAATGGCATCCATTTAATGATTTTTCTTAAAGTTACCACAGATTTATTTATTTTTTTATTTTTTTTTATTTAAAGTCTCAATATAGCCTAGTAACTTTGAAAAGCATGTGGGGTTTTCATTTATTTATTTTTACTTTTCAGGCACGGTCCTATTAACTGGCTTACCCATAACTTTTCGATATATCTGTAGCAAAGGCAACAACTATTCCAGTTGCAATTTACCAACCCAAACATCCCATCACCTTTTTTCCCCTCTGTAAATATTCTTGATTACATTTCACAGGTAAATAAAAAAAAACTTTTCCCTTTATAAACACTGGTAAAAATGCGTACATTCTCAGAAACATTTTTCACGTAAGCACCCATACTTACTAGTAGTCTGTTTATATGCAGATTTTGGTTTTTGCTATAAACCACCCTGTAAAAAGGTTCAACTATCTAAATTAGCAAGGACCTTATCTGCCAACTACATGTTGCATTTTAAGCTAGTATCTTTCCAGTTGACCCTTCCAGGCCTGGTTTCATCCTCAGACTCTAATTAATTATACTAGATTTCATCAGACCTGCAATATAGATTGTAAAAAAGAAGAGCTTTATTAAGGCGCATATTTTCTTTACTTAAACATAGAAATAAAAAATTTTAAAAATTATCATTTTCATATTATACAACAATAACTAGCTGGATACTTCAGTACTGATTTAATGATTACATCATTAGCACCAGAGAACTAGAAGCTTCAAAAGATTGAAGGACTTCTCTACGTTGCTTCAAGATTGTGTTAAAATTACTTCAGGAAATAAAGAATTCTGCTCTTATTTATCACATACTTCACAGCATACACTGTCTGTTCTAAGCTCTGTGAATTACATTCCCGTGGCATGTGCATACCAGAGATCTTTCTTAATCTACTCACTGTTAAAATAATGGAAAAAATTACGATTACCTGGCTTTTTGCCCTCAAAATTGATTTTTATAACAACTCATTTCATCTCGAATATTTTTTTTTTTAAAAATATACCTATACCATATGAAACAACAAGAACAGAATGTGGTTTTAAATCTGACTTCAATGACAGTCAATTACCTGTTTGCAGTCTTATTGCTTTGCCAGTGAATAATAATCTATGTAAACAATGTATTCAGTGGATCACTGCACTACAATCAATGTACTTCACTATTTTCATTACACGTAAAATTGAATACAAGGGATTTTAAAGCTTATTCATGTTATTCATCACAACAATTTACAGGCAAAAGAGTCTAAGACTGAACCATCCTGAAAAGGCGAGTAAAAGGGGGTTATCCGAGATAGTGTTTCCTGAGAGACATTTCCTATTACTCCTGTCTGAAGTTAACTACTGGCTTCTTCCCAATTAATTGCTGAATTTCTCATCTGGACAAATCATCTCTGGTGCAGGCAGTCTTAATCATGACATGGGACTGACTGAGATGATCAGAGCTTTAAGTGTGACTCCACTATTTCCCAGTAGTCTTTGTATTTTTGCTTCCACATTATCAATATGGAAAATCCCTAACTTCCTTAAAATACAGGTCACATGACACCTGTTTCCACATTGTTTCAGAGTACAAGGCGTAACATGAGTCTAGTAAAGAAAGTAGAGAAATAAAGGTATGTTACTATCTAGGATATGGGGTTTGGTGGGTTTTTTGGTTGTTTTGAGGAGGTTTTTTGGTTTCTTTGCTTTTTTGGTCGTGGGTTGTATATTGCTGGTGGTGGTTTTGGTTTGGCTTGTGTTTTTTTTTAAAGAGCATTCTCTTCAAGTTAGTCACTGAAATAAGACAAAATGAAGTTTAGCACAAGGCACTTTGGTTTGGCTGAACAGTCAAGGCAAAGCTGTCGAAGAGCTCCTTTCAGAGGTATAAAGGCCTGCAGAGCTCTGTACAAGCAAAAGCTGCAAAGCAAAGCCCATGCACTGCATCAAGGACAATGCCCTGTGGTTCTAGAGACAAGGCACTAGGCTGTGGGGGACAGGACACGACAAAACACCACTACCAGCTCCTCAACAGAACAGTCTTACAATTTCATCTGTTGTTTTTCCGACTCGACTCCAGCTTCACCTCAATCATCTCAAGATAATGTGCAGTCCAGTAAGGCACAGAATAACAGGTATCAGCATCCTGCCAGATCTACAGCACTTGATGCTTTCTGGTGAGTTTCAAAATAAAAATTAAAACACATCATCTTGACATATTTCTCACTAAGTACAGGCCAACATTTGAAACAAGAATCTGCACTACTAAACTGAAAGCCCTTCAGCATCCTTTTGAACGTCTGGGATACGAATGCTCTAAGTAAGCACTACTGAAAAAACGTATAAGCACCTTTTGCAACTGCTGCAGCAATGGAATTGTATACAACAGAGAAGTGGGATTAACACAAAAAGTATTTAATAAAAGATTTCTCACGGTCTTTTGTTAAATATTAGACAACCTTTGTTCACCCCTGCAGTACAAATAACAAAATAACGATTAAGTAATATATCACAGAATATGAGGAGGAATGGGAATTTGAATTCTCTAGGAAAGCTGACTGGTCAAAGTTGAAAATATTTTTTCTTTTCTAAGTTATGCTTTATATAAAGTGAAGTTGGCCCTATCGCTTTCATCCACAGATGCTGGGCTCAAAAATAAATAACTATTCCAATAAATATGAACTTTTACTCCGTGGATTTTTTTATAATGTATATACTAAAATGCCAACAATACGTCATGCCTAAGAAATATCCTTTTATCCTATTTTAAAGCCAGTGTTCGACTTAAATGGTAAGGCATATCTCTTGATCTTGTTTTGTAAAGGTTGTACTTGCTACAGGCTTAACACAACTGTGGGAGACGGTATGGAAAGGATCGATAAAGCAGTATTACCCTTTGTGATAGTGAATCTCTGCAGGACATTCCAGCTTAACTCTGTTGCCTGCACTTATGCTTCACACTTTCCCACTGGGAGAATGGGCTAAAACATAGTAATGGACTACAAGACAAGAAGAGGTGCGTAAAAATTCCCCTCTTGTTCCTGCCCTACAGTTGCTACCTATCTGTAAGAGCCACAAAATAAAATATATTCTATTAAATTATGGTTTATTAAGATAAAAATATACTCACAAGCCCTGCTGAACACAGGTCCTAGCTTCATCACAGAGTGTAGATGCAATAGGTTATGAGTTCAGGAGTTTAGTTTTAGCAGCATGATTTTAAAAAAAAAAAAAAAAAAAGTATGGTGCCACAGAGCTACATATTATCAATATGAATTTTACTAAATGGCAACTCTCTTTGGTATTATAGAAGCACATAACACGAAAGAGTTACATTTCAGCACAAACTGGGCTGTTAGAAATCACATGCGGGTGATTTTAGTGAGTCCAGTAGGCTGTATTGATGACAAGTTCTCTATAGGAGAATCTGACTTATAAGTAAATAGGGTTCTTGCTGTCTGAAAAGAAGATCTGAAGAGACAGGGGTATTTGGGGCACAAAGAGAAGTAAACAGCTTCATTTATAAGTAGTAGCATGGAAAAAGTCACAGGCACTAAGTGGGTCAGACATAAGATGAAGGCTGGAACAAAGCAGAGAAGAAAAGAGGAGGATGCTAAAACTGTTTAAACACAGTTTAGAAGAAAAGTTTCAAAAATTAGGACAAGTGTTTCAAACCTGAGTCAGACATGAAGGGTGTGACAGGTAGAGGATACAAAGATGGAGATGACAGCTAGTAGAGCAGAAAGGGAACCTTCTTTTAATACACGTACAGATTGCTACAGAATCACATTGCAAAGCATTAAACGACATCGGTACAAAGCCTAACACCAGAGCCAAGAGACAGTTGTGTAACAGTACTTTATCAAATGTGCTAGAAATATAAATACACATATACAGAAACAAACCCAACTACCAATATCTTTGTGTCCTTTAAAACATAAGCATTCTAGAACTGACTACAGTGAGCCACTCATACAGTGTGTCCTTGAAAAGTGGCACATAATACGAGTCTAATATTCTTGCTCAGACTATTTGGAGTTTGAGGTAAGAAACTTCTTCTGAGTTTCCCTAAAATGGTGCAAACTAATAAAGAATGAAATGTAGGAGTGAGGTAGGCATGAAATTGCAAGCAGAAGAGTTAAAAAAAGAGGTGATAGCAGCAGGTGGAAAAAGTAAATGACCCATTCTGCGACAGAGACAGACATATGCCAAAGCTGTTTGAGTGAAAGAAGGCAAGGAAATAACACTGATTAACTCAAGAGGCCCTGAACCTACTGAGTGTGGTGAGAAAGCTATCCTGTAAGTATGCATCTCTGCTTTCACCAATTGTAGAGCTGTCATTTCCCTTTTGTATCTTCTTTTTTCCTCCCACATCACCAAATCAATCACCTGCATCTCTTTATCCTTCCCTTTTCCACCTTTACCTGCGACCAACTAAATCCCACGAGCTTATATTTAAAGCTGTGTCTCGATGCAATGGGGATATATCTCAAAGCAGGGATCTGTGCAAAATTACGGCAGTTAAAAGTCACGAGCATTTCTGGGGAGAAAGGGAAGCATGTGTGGGGAATGATTACACAGTAAGGATTTTTTTTTTTTCCAGAGGTGCATTACGATACCTTCTACAAATGGCAGGATACAGCAGAATAACAATACTATGCCTCCTTATGGCAAGTTATCAAATGAAAAAGTGCCAGGGTGAAAATGGCGCAATATGAACAGTCTAACGAAGGAACATAAATGGCCTCACCTCTCCACAAAGTTTAGTTTAAGTAGCGATTACAATGAAATCCAAAAAAGGGATTAAAATATTTTTTTTTCAAATAAACTCTCAAGAACAACTAACTAGATGAGAAAAACGTTTCCATAGCTTCAAAGCTTTAAAGCATGTACACGTTAATAATTTCGTGAAACTTCAAACCAAGCTTCAGAATGTGAAAGGTTACCTGATGTAAGCACACTGCCTGTACCGACTTCAGAATTGCAACCTTTTTTTGTGCTGTTTTATTTTGTTTGGGGGCAGGCTTTGTGTTGTTTTTTTGGTTGGTTCGGTTTTTTCCTTTTAAACAGCAATTGGCTATGAGTCTGAGTAGCATGGAAGACAAACTAAGCATGCTCTTTCTTGTCAGGGAAAAGCCTTGTTACTGCTTAAGCAGATAGAAACCCTTCTGAAGGAACCCCCTATGATGCAGACCTGTCAGCTTTGTTCACGATACAGATCATGTACACAAAACTTGAAATTTTCTCAAATGTTAGTTGGAACATATTGATTTTAATATTTCAAATATATCCAAATACATTATTTTTTGAGACAGACATTTCATTAGTTTCCACTGTTAATGAAACAGGCACTGTCATGTACCTTGGCGTCATACAATTACCTCATGGAACCAACAACTAGAGCGCTTACACCAACAACTTCACCCTCCCGGGCTGCAAAATAGACAAACTATTACCTCCCAACAACAAAACAGACAGTGAGATATTCAAAGACTCAGGAGGCCAAGAGGCCCCCGCTGCTCCCGAGCGTGGGGGATGTCTGAGCACACCCCTGCCCCTTTGACTGACCACCCTGCAGCATCTCAGGCCTGATCCAAAGCCCTACAGGAGTCTTTCCATTGGCACCAATGGGCTGGGAATCAGTCTCCAGGGTTTGGCGGTAAGAACATGAATTCCCCCAGTGCCGTGGGCAGTCAGCCAGGGTACAGTACTGAATGGTTCCCAGTGAACCAAAGACTTTCCCAACCCCAGTTCTCCCCACCATATCCCACAGCTCCTGCCAACCACTTTGTCATCCCACAAGCAAAGCTTTCTGTAAATATGATAAAGAAAAAATCCACCTTGTTTTATAACCAACAATCCTGTAAGACACCTCAATTATCAGGTGCTTCTGCTCATATTCAGAATTTAAATTTATTAATACAAATTTGTGCTAGTTATGGAGAGCAACTGGTGAGTGAAGTCACCTGGAAAAACAAGAATAATTACATATTAAAATATTTAATATTGTTAATTATATATAAGTGCTTTTATTACAGGAGGGTAATAAAGAATAGGGTAAAATGATGATTTTTGGTCATGCTCAAGAAAGTATTTTTAATATATACATCACATTTACTCAGTTTCAGTACATACACCCCATTGCAACAACAGAAAGTGAAAATTACTTTTGATCCCAGCTCTTTTGCTATGTATTGTAAAACAGCTACTCTATTACTTCTCTTGCTGGCTTTAGCTGCAGGAAACATTTTGACATTGCACACATGAAACGATTTTGTCCTTTTTAACCTGCCCTATGGTTTCTTACATATGCTGTCAGATTGCTAGAAAATATTTTGTCATTTGCTGATATGCAGAACTCTCGGTTTATGAGCCAATTATTAAACTTCCCATCCAGCTAAGTGCAGGTGGCACGAGCAGCTTTCGTCGGAGCTATCGCAAAATCGTATGTGTGATGTAGTTTACATATGGAATTGAATGTCATGCTCTCACTGAAAATGAACTGTGCTGTAGGTAACACTAAGCCAGAAGTACTATTAAAGTTCTAGTCACTGTATCTTGTTACAAACTGGAACCAATTAAAATAACAAAATTATCTAAAACTTGCTAATGACTGAAGTAATTTCATACTAATGTTAGTTAGCACCCGAAAAATTAGACTTCAGAATTCATCTTAAGTTTTTCTTATGCTAAACAATGAAGAAATAGATACAAAACTATGTATTTTGCTATGTACATATCCACATTTTATGTAAATAAAAATGTATTTTTTATATATATGTAAAAGATATTTCTATAAATATAGACACTTGGGAAATAAGGTACATACATTAGGATCATTTCTATCTTTACTTGAAAAAAGTGATTCTAATAAAATAATCCCATCAGTCCTTAAATCACTGAAGATTTAAATGGATAATTTCTCATTTCCTAATAAGCCCAGAGTGACTGATGAAATATCAGCAACAAAGTGGTTAAAATTCATCTTAGCTTTTCAATGCAAAATTGGATTCCACTTTATCAGAAAACTTTCAAATGCAATATTACTTTTCGTTACATATACAGCCTGCAACTTACCTAGGGCACTATTTATCATTCAGACAACTTAAGTACAACACAAAAAATCACCTTGAGACAAATGAGAAATTCTCTCTTGGGAAACCCAAAACTGTATTAATATGATAAGCAGTAGAGCTTCACTTTTCCTTCATTAACTCTAAAAGACATTTCTGATATAGCCAAGAAAGAAGTTTAAAAAAAAAAGCTTAAAAAAGTAAAACCAAAAAAAACCCCTCCAAGGTTCAAACATCCTCCTGGTCACATCAATCATTTTCAGCTCAACCAAGTTTACTCTTTGTTAGAAAAGCCTTAAAATCAAGATAGAAATCAGCTGAAGGATTCAACGCCCAGAGGAAACACAACGCTGAGATAATCTAATCCATTTGGGAAACAAAAAGTTCATGTCAGGTATTTAGTAACCAAAGCAATTATCAGAAGCTGACTACTGAAATTGGGCTGAGTAATATTTCATCAGATTTCATCAATCCTGCTGGAACAAAGAAAATTGTGGGGCAAAAAAGCACTCAGTGTTGGTTATATAGCTGAGATAAACTGAAAAAACCATGCAATTACTGCAGTTATCTTTCTGTTAGTATTTCCTAAATACACTGTTCAATATATACTAAAGACAATCTTTTCAAACCACTGAAATATGCATAGCAGAGTAGCCGTCCCAATTTCTGCATCTGCAGTTCAATTATGTTACCCAAAGCTTTATATGCACCGCGACTCCGTGTGCACCTCTCTACCTCTTCCCAGTCTCCTCTTATAAACAAGAGAAAGATCTACCCCTGAATAAGGAAGATGTTTAACATTAACATCCTAGGAATAATAATATTAAGACCCATGAGTTGAACAGTTTGTAGGAAACCAGTCTGTTTCATGTAATCAGGGCTTTCCGAAGCTGATGTGCACCCACAGCACCTACCAGCGTGCTACAGATGTTTAAAAAAGCATTTTCATAGGGGATGTTTAAAGGTAGGATTTCTTTAAGTCAGGATTCTAGGGCCTGGAAAACAAATCATATGAAGAGCAGTTGAAAGAGTGGGACTGTTTAGTATGAGGAAGAGGAGGCTGAGGGGAGACCTTATCACTCTCTACAACTACTTGAAAGGACACTGTAGGGAGGTTGGTGCTGGTCTCTTCGCACAGGTAATTAATGACAGAACAAGAGGGAATGGCTTCAAGCTCCAACAGGGTAGGTTTAGACTGAACAGTAGGAAAGAATTTTTCACAGAAAGAGTAGTCAGGCATTGGAATAGGCTGCCCAGGGAGGTGGTTGAGTCACCATCCCTGGATGTGTTTAAGAGATGTTTAGATGTGGTATTGGGGGATATGGTATAGGGGAGAACTTTGTAGGGTAGGGTAGATGGTTGGACTCGATGATCCCAAGGATCTCTTCCAACCTAGACGATTCTATGATTCTGGAAACAGTTAATGTTTTACTGAAAGAAACTCTAAAAAATTACATTTTTGAAACACATTGCCTGAAAATGTGGTTGGTTTTTTTCAGAGAACAGTGTTAAGTTTTAAACAAAATTTCTACCTGTGAACATAAGCTACCATCCATGCAAACGCGTTTGATGCCTGCAGAATCTATCCTACCAGGCACTTTGGGTTGAGTAAATGTTTTATGTTCATAGTTAAGGTGGCTTTATATTTAGTTTAAAATAAACCCCCTCATCAACTGCAAAGACCATCAAGTGGGCCTTGAACATACAGACATTATGCAAACACTGGTTACCAGAAAGGCCTGTATGCACGTATGGGTATTACACATCTGCTTTGGAAATTTACTGAGCCATACTCAAATAACCACAACCATTTCCACCCAAAAGAAAAGTTCTTTGGCATACTAAGATCCAACCAGCAGAATGGGACTTTTCACAGGGAGCTGTATGCTGAGGACCAGTGCTCACTCATTTAGCACCAGGTAACCTCACATCTCTGCCTAATTAAAGTGAAGAGGAAATTCAGAGTCCGAGAGAAGTCTACTGCTGCTGCCACGGCCCACAACCAACCTCGTATCTCAGTACAGTGAAACATCCGAGGCATCATCACAGCTTTCCTTACCCAACCGGTATTTAAAGTAATACACAAGAGAATCAAGACGACTGCTTAGCAAACAGCTTAACTAGTTAGCTATGAAGACCCAGGAAGAAATGGTAAATATAAACTAACATTTTTGGAGTGGTATTCACTTGGAACAGCTACTGCTTACTGAATAATTAGTGTCCAAGATGTTGGAAGTATCTTAGATGAATGCTAAAGAAAAATACAATGCAAAATGATAAAAGCCTCTCATGAGAAAGTAAATAACAGCATGGCCTCTACTGCTTGGTTTGTAAGACCACTTTGTCTATGTAAACTATGTTTATGCTTGATATAAAAACATTATACCGGTTTTGTACCCGAGATGCATCCATTTAGCTATGTTCCTAATCAAACCTCTTCTTTTCCTGGAGTTGCTGTAACACAGACAATAATGACCTGTGTAATCCTCTGCCTTTGCACCTTCTCCTGGTTCCAAAGGGTTCTAGTTCTCAAAGATATTCCAGTGTTCACAGCTCTGTATCAGTTCAGCTTTTTAAACAGTTATGAAATAGAGAATTTATTCTAAGGCAAATTAATTACTGGTCTTCGCATGGCAAACATTTGCAAAGAGTTTTTGTACAAGGCTGCCATACTTCAGTGAGTCAGTATAGGTATTAGAACATCAAAAAACTTTAGGCAAAACACTAGGTTACAGGATATTTCCAAGGACAAAGATTATCACCTTTACATAACTAAAACCTTCTTGTAGGCTAATTCTTAGCCAGTGATTCACAATTTCTCCGAAGAAAATACTGAAGCATACGAAATAATAAAAAAACAGGGTATCAGGATATTCATGACTTGCTAACAAGCATAGCAGGATGGACGGAAGTAATTTAACTCTGCCCTGCTGAGTCACTTTGGCTGTCCATCTACACAGAATGAACCTAATTAGCTGGTATCAAAAATGCCACAGCTTGAGCAATGGGCAAAATGTATGAGGGAAATAAAATCAATCAGCATGAGACACCTTCATTTCCATTTACTAAATATTAAGTTCAGTATTTTGTCCCAAATTAACTAACAGCTAATGAAGGCCTTATTTAACAGTATTCTTCTCAAACTCAGAATGGAAGAAAGATTATTTCTGAGTACTCAAGCTTATCCATCCCTTTCAAATTCTTCCAGTATACACCATATCACAGTGTATTTCAACTTGCATTTGTATCAGAACACTCAACCACAAAACACTATATTGAAATAACATGAATGGTCTGTCTTAAACAGATAAACATTGGGACAAAAAATCATGCTGGCACTTTATTATGGTCTTCTACTGCTGTGCAACACACACAGCCGCCGCCTCCACATGACACCAACAGCTTATATTAAAACAAAAGTATCTGTTCAGATTTGTAACCTTTACCCAAAATGCTCTCGCTGTACTGCACATACACAAGCAACTAACACCTTAACATGTTCTGTAGCTGCCTGTCTGTCTGCGAGGAGCAGATCTGGATTTAAAGATGAGACGCATAACGTTCTCTTTTTAGCTGTACTAACCATCACTTTCACATAATAGCACAGCAGCTAGTAAAAATAAAGATACATTTTAGTTCATGTATATATATAGTTTCACTGATTAATGCATTCATTCTATGAACATGCTACATGCAATAAGAGGATCTATTTAGCATACATTGCATTTCACTCTCTCCTTCAGCTTTTACCCAGGTTGCAGCTGACATTTCCACCTAGTCCACACAGCAGCAATTTGACCTTGCTTTTAGAGGCTCTTTAGCATAAAATAATCTTTGTGGTTAGAGCCTGCAACTGAAGCTGAATTATGGGTGCTTTACAGTAAGGAAATAAAAAAGCATAGTCGAATGCTGACAGTACTCCAATGCTTTTCCCACAAGTCTCTGAAGAACCAGCCAATTACCCTGCAATTGACACAAGTGACTGAAAAAAGCATCCTCATTTCTAGCATTCGTACATTTATTTGCAAGTAGCTCATCAAAATTAAAGGTATACTTACTACAGACACAAAGACATGCTTAAATCACATTAAAGGGAAAATTTTATGATACTTGTAATTATTTTCCAAAAAAAATGATTTTTCTATGCTGTTTGTAGTAATCCTTAGCAAGCTTTAAACTTAAATTTGTTTCTTTACTAAACTGTTTTCTTGCAGTGTATGTGAATACTGGTTTGCTATAATAGGATTGCTCATGAGCATCAGGCTTCTGGCATTGATCTTTATAACAGAAAAAGGAACAGCGAAACATTTGCTCCTGGGGGTGACAAAACACACAGAAAGGACTGCATGGTGGTTTAGGAAAAAAATTTAAAAAAGGAAGCAGATCACAATTGTGACTAAATCCAAGATGGCTGCATTCCTTTTGCAGTCATGAAAAGCTGTCAAACATTATTGACATTAAAGACCTTTTATCTAATAAGAAATCATTAAGATCTGGTATTAGGTATCAAACCTCTCTGGCACGAGACGAAAACAGGAAGATAAAAGGAGATGTGAAGGAAATAATGGTAGCACTCATGACTCTGTGATTTTAAGCTTTACTTAGAAGTTTATTCATAATGCTTGTCACTAGTTTGTCTGACTCTTTCATATATACGTATTTATGGACACAGACACATTTTTTTCCTCCTTTTCCGTGCAAATGTGAGAAGCCTTTCATTTCTCTAAATAAAATTATGAATTGACAAATAAAGAAATTTGTGGCAGGAAACATCCAGGATAACACCATTTCCACGAGTCTTGCTCCTCTAGTCTGAATTATTCCTTCAATCATAAGGCTATTATACTTCTTTGTAGACACAATGTACCTTACTCTCCAACAAATGAAAATGCATTAGGGACTCAAAATATAATATACTTTTAAAAAAGCATGTAACTAAACGATAAAGAAAAAAATAGAATCAAGAATTAACATTTAAGTTACAATATGAAATAGTCTGCTCTACCCTTCAAAAAGAAAATCACATTTAAAACTCGGGAACCAAACAATTTAGTGAAGGACCATATTTAAATATTCTCTAACAGTCTCATTAAATGTTCCAATAATTTTTTTTAAACATGGCTTTACTCTTCCTTGGTTGCAACACACAGATAACAGGTATCTATTATATTCACCTCAATTAGAGTTTTTAAAGCTCATTTCTAATCAAATGATAGCAAATTTCAAGCTTTAACATTCAAGACAAAGCCCAACCCTTTGTCTGCATTTTCTGCTTTTGTAACAGTAGCAAACTCCTCAGTGCTTACCATAATCCTCATCTTTTAGTTCTCATCCAGAAAGCTGACACCTCTTTCTGATTAAGGCTACCTTTCCTAAGGCCACACATATCAAAACTCTCCTGAGCACCAACTCAGACTACACTACATTCTAAACCCTCAAAGTAAGCTTTATGTTATATTTCCCAGGAAGTGGTTAATTTGCACTGATCCTTTATAGCGAGTTTCTTCAAAGCTCCTAATTCAAACGTCTCTGTGTTTGAAAATCTGGTCGTGAACTGTTCCAAGTGTCCCTTAAAGCAGGGAACAGAAGAAAACATTGCTTTCACAGTTCCTGCACCCAGGGATGAGCAGGTTCTAGTCCTTATGCAACAGGCTTGTTTTTGGGTATTTTTCTGCCCTCATATATTTAATTACTCATGTATTATATTTTTATGTTTCCACTGTAAAAGAAAATTAATAGGATGATGTTTCATGGTTAAGTACGGAATAATTGTAATCAAGCTTCCAAGCTGTGACATGGCTAAAGTAACCCCTGATTGTCGTGGTCTTCTATATAGAAACCATCTGAATTTACTTCTGATCTATTCTTTGTGGATACATGGTGTCTCTCTCACTTGCAAACAAGACTTAGGAAACATGAAGAAGCAGCCACAGTTCGAAGGGCAGGTTTTGCATGCTGTAACATAGCCACCGGGGCTAGCACAGAAGATTTTCTCCTGCCACAACACGTTGTCAAATTATCACATTGGGGTAATGATTTCACACTTCACTAAACATTTCTGCCATGTTAGCCCCACAGACATCCGCTGCAAGGGCAGGGACTTCAACTGAGGGCAAAAAGCACGTTGAGGGAAAAGTTATAAATTATTGACTCCTGCAGAGTTAAAGCTCTGTGGAGACTGAGAACGGTTGACACAGGGGTCCACCCCAGCAGTGAGCGTGAGGTGACACACAGCCGCACAGGGTCTTACGGGGAAAATGGAGAAGTGTCATCACCAGTCTGACTGTTTGAATCACAGAGGAATTACAGTGCCACTTAGCAGTCCACCTTAATCAAAGGTGAAAAGATAAATACTAACTCTACAAATCTGGTCTAATTCCTCACCCAAAGGTTGATTACTTGAGATCTACGTAGAAAAGGGTGAATTTAATCTTTCATCTAAGTTGTAGCAGCTAGATAAATTACAGAGGCCCACATAAAATTGACCTTCAACTACCACTTTTTGATAACAGAGAGGAGTTTCTCACCTTTTCTTTTATCAGATCTGTCTCAGAAGTTCCTGCAGCAAGATTTCCCTATATTTAGAAACCAATCAGTGCCAGCAGCTGCAAGATTTGCCCTCCAAGCAATCAAGGGTGGGAAACACATAACTCAACAAATCCAGTGAAGCAGAAATTTGTGATCAGACTTTAGAGGAAGCTCTTAGGAATCTACACAGTCACCTAGAAATAATGAGGCAAAACCTTGACTCTTGCAAAGCACAACACTTTTAAGCATAGTTGGGAGTTGGTTGGGAGTTTTCAGGCTATATTTTGGAACAACAGTTTGGACAAGTGGCATGAACCTACCAGGACTGTCAAAAATTGCTAAGCAAATAAAAAAAAAGTATGTCATTATTATGAACTGCAGGAACAATTAGTACAGCAGGACACAGTGGAAACATGATGCTGTTCTGAAGCACTGAATCACAGTCTTAAAGTACAGCCATCTGGACACAAGGTGGTTGATGCAGCAGTGGAGCTACAGCATTTGATCACAGTATCTCTAAGCGTTTTTTATTTTGAAGACTCCAGACCTGATTTTCACCATGCACGTGATGCAGAAAGGGATGTTACGAAAAGATGATGAAGTAATTTTTTTATCCAGCATAATTACATCATCTGTGTTCTTCCTCAAATTGAAACATGGTAGAATGGGAAATATTTCCTCACTAAACAGGAGCTATGGTGTTGCCACAGGAACTCAGAATTACCCAATTCATCTTAGGCAAAATGACTGGATTTCAGAATTGCGCTCAGGCCACAGAAAGGGTAAGACCTAATAAGCACGGTACATCATCACAGTCACGTTAAAGATTGAGTATGTGTTACAGACACTTTCTTATCAGTACAAAGGCACATATTTATCTTGGGGGTTTTTGTCGGTTTGGTTTTTTTTTCAGTGACAGCACAATATAAACTAAGGGTATGCCTATCCCACTCTCTTCATGGCAATAAGCACTTCAGCTTCACCAGTAGCAAGACACAACATACAGCCTCAAAGGCAATCTGCAATCACCTATATGCTGCACTTCCAGTAAGAAAACCCTTAAGAGGTAACAAACCTTTCTCAAGATGGATGCAATCATGTTAAGTGTTAAAGTTTATGTTCTGATTTATTGAATTCTGATTCTCAGGGTTATTTGGTTAAACACAAGTAGAAATAAAGGTAAAAAAACCAACTTAAAATGTATTTCAGAGGAAAACTGAACTCCTAAATGGTGTAGAAAGTATGCTTCCATACAGAGAAGTTATCAAAGAAAAGAGTATGCTACAAAGTTACACAAACTCTACTTGAAATACTGACTTATAAGACTGCTGTTCTGCTAAATTAGATATTGTTAGCCTTTTTAACAGGTTATTTAAAGATATAACAAATAATTAGTAACTATGTGAGCCTGTGACCTACTATTGCCTTTTTGCAAATGCTGAGATTTCTAATTTCCTACTTTTTTTTTTTTTTTTTTTTTTTTTTTTTTTTTTTACAAAACAGGGCATTATACAACCCTTTTATTTGCAAATTGCTTTAAAGAAGCTCTAATCACAAAAACCAGTGTAATTCACTTGCCTTCTGCAAACATATCCTAATACAAAAATATGCTTGCTTCTCATCCATTGCTACCTAGCTTCCAACCATTATTTTGGTATCAGCAAGCTGTATTTGGTTCAGACAGAATAAAATCTAAACAGCCCTAAGAAGAACTAATCACTGCTCATTCTGACTTAGAGAATTAGAAATTATAAAAGTTGCTTTCTATTGATTTTGTGTTCCACTAAATTTAAGTTTCCCTATCATTGTCAGAAATGCAGAACTTTTCCACAGTCAGAAACATCCACCCCAAAATTAACAGGTTTTCAATAGAAACACCTAATGAAACTGCTATTCACAGCTTCTCTCACACAAATTTCAGACTATGAACTAGAAAGATCAAACTTCTCTAGAAACTGTAAATAATTGTATTTCACCATAGCTTTTTTATACTGCTGGACACATGAGCAAAGTTCCCCCAACAACAAGATATAAGGGGCTGACAAGACAAAAAAACGATGGGGGAAAAAAAAGAGAAAAGAGGAAACACAGAAAAAAGGCACAATTTCCTACCTAAAAAAAAAATTAGTTAAGTTCATCAATGCCAAGAGCCTGAAAACATGTAAATCTGTAATCAAGTCTTAAAAAGGTTTTAATGTCTCTCATAGTATCTCTCCTACAGCCAAAGAGAAGAAAGGAAATCTCCAGCTCATCAGCAAATCCCCAGAACGAGTTATGGTGGACAAATGATTAAGCTTTTTTTTTTTAATTAAAACAAAAGACAACTATGATCATAGCCATATTCTACCACTACACAATCCCCGTTTTTTTTACAACTCTATTGGTGTAGTCATATTGCAGATCCTGTTTACATCTAGCAATAAAAATATGTCCTATTCTTAAAATATATGATAGGTACTAAAGTAATATGGCATTCATTAGTTCTTCCAGCTTCAGTAACATATCTTACCATAAGAAGCAAAGTACTGACTACCTCTGATGTTTTGGAGATAAAACCTTGAATCTTGCGCAATAACTTCAAAAACACAGCTCAGTGTGGAATTGCACTTTTACAGGAAGGAGCCAGAACATTCTGTGATTCTTCTTTTTTGACATGTTAATTGTTCTTCCATACACAAGGAGAACAAAAGCAGCAGCATGCCATATTTATTCAATGAAAGTTGAGCCACAGGGGTTATGGTACATTCTTTCTCCAACATCAGCCAAATTATCTCAGTGCCCAACTTTTAAGAGGCTGCAATAATACTCCATCATTTGAGAAAGCTGGTAGGCTTATGCATCATTTTAACAGCATGAAGGCAGATTGAGATCATCTCCCTGTTATAGGAACCTGGAGACAAGCGGCAGCCCTGGTGAATCATTTTCATACATTCTTACTCTTAACAATAACCTTAAAGAGACACTACCATACTAGTCAATCTTCTTTCAGCACGTACAGTAACTTTTTTTAGGATCGAAAATGAGTTTATGTTGTATCTACAGTAATACCCGTTATTTTCTTTTTTATATATATATATTTGGAAAGCTCCAAAATAATGTCATTCTGCCTACCAAGAGAACCCAAGTTTCCCAGAATTAGGTTTTTTTTTTTTGGGGGGGGAAGTAAAAATAA
This sequence comes from Numenius arquata, assembly GCF_964106895.1. Taxonomy (NCBI): domain Eukaryota; kingdom Metazoa; phylum Chordata; class Aves; order Charadriiformes; family Scolopacidae; genus Numenius; species Numenius arquata. Next base: position 30,109,961 of record NC_133586.1, read on the forward strand.
TCTTTGAAGGTATGAGAAAATGCATGACGTAGAAATACTAACTTGAGAACATTTGATTGTAATGCTCCAGAAAGAATAAAGCAAATTCTCTTGAACATTTCTATGTAAAGTTATTACTAACAGAATTAGGTGACTACACATATAACTATGAATGCAAGCCTTAATATACACACAGAAATTTCTTTAATAAAATGAGAGAATCCTACACACAACGGAGTGGCGACTGATGAAATAAAAGTGATAATTTAATTCTTAATGAGAAAGCTCCTGGCTCTTATAAAATTAGTTTATTTGGATATCAGATGTTAGCCTATGTTCTTCCCAGAAACCTAGTCCCTTAAAAGCAGGCTTCTTTTTGCATTTCTGTTTTTTTCAAAAGTAATTTTAATTAGAAAGAATGCACCAAACCCTTCCTTTCAAAGAAAACATATACATTTAAACATGAAGACATTGAAATTCAGTTGAAGTTTTGTCTTCATATTTGTAGGAAATGTGGATATTGCTATGAAAATACCTCAATTTTATTTTCAGTTGGACTTAAAGTAAAACAGACTTAAAATATAGCACCAGAAGAGCTGCCAATTTTTATTAGGGAAGTAATACCTATGCTCTCCTTCCAGTGTCACAACAGCAAGTACAACTGTATTTCTAATTATGCCACAGAGGTTACTCCATCACTGTTTCTTGTATTTAAAAAAAAAAACAAAAAACAAAAACACAACATGTATCTCATTAATGTACTTGAAGAGGATAAGTTGGCATATCCAAATGGCAGTTTAGAGTAGAATACTATCCTCAGTTTTAAAATATAACATGTTTTCCCAGAGCATAAGCAATCAATGCTACGTTAACTTATGTAGTCTTTGAATTCACACAGAAAAGGATGGAAGGTTGAAAAGAGAAGATGTACCTTGAATACAGAAACGTCTTGAGTCAAGAAAAAAGGATAAGGATACCCTTGACTGAGTGGTGTTTTAAAGAATGGGTGTCTCCTAGTCGTTAGTGCTTTAAAAATAATGGTAATTTTTCTTTGCATATACAACATTGCTCTACAAGCACTGATAACCGTAGCAGCCTATGCAGGGCATGGCTGTAGGTTTCAAGAGACAGCTGTCTAGTGCGAGTTTGGCAAGGGGGTGAATGGCAGGGAGCGCAGGAATGGCTGCCTGAGCCAAAGAGAGCTCCTTCTGCTCCTCCACATCCCAGGGACCAGATGAAGCGGTGCAGCATTTGTGGTGCAGGGTTTCTGAGCCTGGGACACCAATGCCCAGAGAGGCAAGTGAGAATGGCAAGTTGGTTTTGGGTACTGCCTCAGGGGAAAGCAAATAAGAGAGAGAATCATAAAGGAAGGCTGGCAATTCAGAGACTAAACCTCCAATAACATTTTGATTTTTTTAGTGGAGCTTCGTATTTAAAAACTACAGATGCATTCAGGCCACTCTGAAAGCCACAGTCATATGTTAGATTTAATTTTCATCCAAGTGAGAGATCTGCCTCAATACAGAAATCAAAGCACAAGGTATCACCCGACCAGGCTACAGGATGCTACCAATACACAATATTGAGCAAACGTCAATGGCTTTGGCCTCTCCTGTCACCCAGACATGCCCAGGCTGCAGCTTTGGGTCACAGGCTTCTATAGTGTGTTTTATTACAGAAAACAAGAGCCATGGCACTCAGAGAGTCAGATTATAGCAGGTAGCTCATTACCCAAAAATATTCTATTTGCAGGCAAGCGAACTGGCAACCTGACAGTCTCTCAACAGTCTTCAAGATTGGAAGAGATCCCACAAAATGTTCATTAATACAAATACCCAGCAGAAGAACCCATATACTGACTTTGGACTCAAGCTAAGCACCTTTTGCTTTCTCACAAGGTAACAGAGACGCTCTTTGGTTGTTGAGTCATGAGGTAAAAGCAGCTACAAAAGTCATGCTCAAACAACCACAGATATTCAGCACAACTGCCCCAGGTAATTTTTTTAATGCTAGCAGGAGCCATTGTTGCCAGGGAGGAAGCATGTCACTGTAGCAGAATGACTAGCAATGGGAGAAAGGAGGTGTGGGATCCTCTTCATGGCCCACTTTAAAGGATGTCAGTATGCTCTTCAGATTGCAACACCCAGTAGCATTAAAGGCTTGGCAGGATGTGCCCGAGGGCTTCTACTTGATCCTTCTTTTAAAGAAGCGCCAGCAAGCTCTGACTCATGGAAGGAAGCAGGCATTACAAAATACAAATCCTTATCAGAATTCTTCTCCAATCTAGCAACAAATATAGTTGGAAGAGTTTCAGAAAAGGTAGGTTAATTTATGGTGTGACAAGCAACTGTAGTAGTATACATAATCAAAAGGAAAACAGTCAAGTCCCCAGAGGGCCATATGGTCAGTGAAGACTTTGTGCTTCTGGTTTTTGTGCCGTGCATATGCTTCTCCTGAAAAACAGCAGAACAGATTATCTGTTCTGCTTTCAGAGAACAGAGCTCAAAATCTGGCACTCATGGGTTCCTAGGACTCCATGACAATGCATGTCCAGCACTAGAAATGGGAAACTAATGTTTTCCTGTAAGGTAGAAGAATGTTTTCTTCAAAAATAGAAATATTACTCCAAATGCAGGACTTCGTGTCATTTTGCTTAGTAATTCACATGGTCATTTTGCATGTTTAAATGGCACAAATGTCTGATGGGAAGGGTGAGGGCGATTTCTTTTATATGCAACTCAAACAAAGAAGCTGTTTATTTCATGTAGTCTTGTTGTCCAGAAAGGTTCAAGAATGAAGTCAAGCGCATTTGTCTCAACACGTTTTTAAAATAAGTTCAGCAAGACAGATGGATTGGTCAGCTTGTAAAATTTAACAGAAATGAAGAAGATTTTGCTTGCTGAACTCACTAAGTTTCTAGTTGATAGCAAGAGTCAGTTTTTCAGATAGTTTTTAGTTTCAATGTTGTCACTACTTGACTCTTGCATTATGAGGATTTCTGCTGGCCTTGCTCAGCAGAGACGGGTCAAAAATCAAATTCTGTTGATCAGACCCTGAAAAAAATCAGCAGCTACTACTTGATTCAGGCCTGTTACCTAAATGCTTTTTCCTTTATTTAACCATTCATTCCATTTGGCCATGCACTTAGTACCTTCTTTGTTGCAGAACTACATCTATGAGAAACCAATAATGAGCATATACGAACACTTGCTAATTCAAACTCACAAAATAGCAGAAGACAGAAGTCAATTATACCTAGGGTTATCAGCAGTGTAAAAACATACTGTAGCAGCCCAGCAAAGGCAGACCTGGTTGGGAACGGTGCATAATGCTGATTTTATCTCTATAAAGACACAAGGAGCCAAGGACAAAGATATTGTACCTCCTTAACTTGGAGAAGACAATCTAAGGACTACTTGTAGGCCAATTCTGACCCAGTTTTAAAAATTTATATATAAAAGACTGAGGTTCATGTGGCCAAACATATGCTGGCTTTGTTTGATGAAACGGTGCTATAAAAATGAACCTAGTCGTATCAAAGCCAAATCCCAAACACAATTATGAAGTCACAAAACTTCTTCTGCATGCCAACAGTATGGTATTTAAATAACAGTATTGAACAATACATTCATTCACAGCTGTTTGGGTACCCATTAATGAAGGAAAAGATTCATTATGTGGCTGGATTCAACAGCAGGTACTGACTGAACACTGCCTCTTAGACATGTCATACTTAGTGACATCTAACATCTAATTGCCAGAGGCTCAGCACAATTAATTACATCTATGCCCAGGGCTCAGCAAAAAGTGATGCTAAGCAGACTGGGCAAGCTTGATACAACCAACCCACAGGAGCAACTACCCATCAACATAGGGTCTGGTGGACATAAGAGCACAGGCTTCTTTAGGCACAATTTCCTTCCTTCCCTTTTTTTCTTCAACTTGGACTGAGTAATTTTGGCATTGCCTGAGACACGGATCATATGGTTGAAATGTCACACTCATAACTGGAATATAATTTATACCCCAAAACACTTTTTTTTTTTTTTTTTTTAAATGTGATCTGCCTTTATATATGTAAATTCTTTGATGTATATAGCTTCCTTGAAACTTCTGTGGCCATCTGGCCTAGAACCCTACGCCAGGGCCAAGCAAATCCTGCTGTGACTACAGAATTTACAGCCTTTATTCTCTGTCTGCTTAGCCCTAGCCAGAAGGACTAGGAAAAATATGAAAGTATTAAGTGTCTTGACTCAAAAAAAAAAAATATCCAAAACATTGAACTTTAAAACCAATATACACCATTCAAGATGATTTCCTTTGTTGTATCACATGAGGAATGAACCACTACCAACCTGCATAACATTACATGCAAAATGAATGTCCCTCTCAACATTATCGCAGGGAACCTAATCAAGCTGTCTGTACTGCTGAAGGAAGTCCATAACTACATATAATAAAGGTGTAAGAAGCTCATGAACAAAAAATTAAGTTAGTTTTAGTTTTACTAAAATATCTGTACTGTTTGTACTTCAGCCAATGAAGGACTCAGATACACGTGCCTCAATGCAAGGTTTGCCAATACTTCACCAACATGTCCCTCACAAAATAAATGAGCTCTATTTGATTCCTTTGACTATAACAGTGACTGCATCCATTGCAGTTGAGGCACTACTCTTTCTCAATTTGTTTTCAATATTATTTACCCATACAGCACCAGCCCATTGAAAATCATATATGCATTTGTTACAACTGTAATGACTGCCAGTCTTTATATCTAACTCTATTCAGCATACGAAGAACCATTAACTCAGAGAGTAACATCCTGCTGAAAACAAGACCACGTTTCAGGGTTTTGCAGAACACAGGCATCTACACTAGGTCTAATGCACCTATTTGAATACTTTGTTAAATTCAGGCTGCAGCTATACCAAAGGCCACAGTGTTTCTTACATCATTGAAATATGAGAGCCAAAGATAATTGCAAATGAACGAATCATTTATTTTATAATTATTTCTCATGCCTGTGCACTTGGAAACTGGGAGGGAAAACATAGGCCTGGAAAAGGCAACAGTCAAACTACCAGCAGCCTGTTAAGGGTCCTGAAAAAAAGCTAATAAATGTCAAACAGATTGACTGTTAAAAAAAAAAAAAAAAAAACAAACCAAAAAACCACCAACAACCACACACACCCCCCGAAACACAGGAATCAAACAAAGCACATACAAACTCAGTGTGTTGTTTAAAGACTATCCCATAAAAATTGATGCAGTCTAATATTTTTATTGTATTTTTAAACTGAATTGTAAGTGTCCCTTGACACAGTGCCTTAATGACACTTTGATTTTGATAATTTGTTCAACTCGGCTTGATTACAAGTCTGCTACTTTGACATTATCTACTTAGAAGGTACTGAACTAGTATTCGAATGTTTGACATCAGTGGCAAATCACTTGACTGGCAGACCTTGACCAAAAATTTAATTAAATCATTATACAGATAGGTATTCCTGTAAAAACAATCATATAAGATATCATTACTGGTCAAGAGAGTCATCAGCTCTGTGAGTTTCACCTATATTCACAGATGTGTCTGTAACAGCTACAGAACGCAGTCATCTCTCATATAAAAAGAGCAACTATACAAACAATGAAACTTTTGCTGAGTAAATAAAGACTAAGTAAATATAACAACTGAAGAACCCATTTTATACACCAGACTGAAATAAAACATGCAAGTTAAATATATTTACAATGAAAGACAGATACTGACAGTGTACAGGAGATCTGCAAGGAAAAAGCACAGGCACAACAGACACTGAAGAAGTCCATTCCTCTCTCACTGTACCACAGTCCTGCTGTAACAGGCCAAATGCATAAAAAGATTCTCAAGAACAACAGTAACTTTACCTCAGTTTTTTTCATATTTTATCTTCTGTCATTGTATTTCAAATGTTAAAATTTCTATCAAAAAGCACAGTTTTAACAAGATAGCTACGTTACAACTGAATTCTCTGCAATATAGGAGATATAAATAAATTACAGTGTAGTTTGATTTCTTTGAAACTTATGCACACTCATGCAGGTGCCTTTTTTGTTCTTTTTCTCATTTTTTTTTCTTAAAAGAAATCATTAAGAAAAGCAGACCATTAAGCACAAATGGTACTGAACACTTTTACAATCACAGATTTTCCTATGATGATAATCACATTAGACTTGATTTTTCTTCCCCAGTTAAGAAAAATCAGGCATTTCCTTTGAGAAGCTTTATAAAAGCTCCAACCACAAGGGAAAAAAGAAAAAGGGGAGAAAAATAAATAAAATCCAGCGAGAGCTTGTAATCCTGTAACAGGCTTCATTCCAGGGTTCCTGTGGATAAGGGACAAGGGAGCCTTTCTATCACAGCATCATCCAATAGAGATACACACTGCATGTATAGCATGTAGCATAGCTTCAATGCTCTTCTTTTTTAAAAAAAAACAAAAACTGTTGGTATACATAATTCCAACACATTAGCCTTGATCTTGCGCTGCAAGTCTCTTTATGCAGGTTCTGAACCGGCTGTGTGTGCCTGCTGCTGACCTTGGGCAATCTTGACCTCAGACACAGCCCTGCCACATGTGGGAAACCTCCACCAGAGAAAGGATGTGCCTGAAAAGATCCACTCAAACAAAATCCATACTAAGAAAAAGAGAGAATGTCCAGTAACGTTCTGATAAATTTCCTATTTTCCAACAATGGACAAAATAATGCCAGTCTTCCCTCAAGTTCATAGGATTGTCTGTCCTATAGCCTGGCAGAATTTATCTATCTTTAGGACATTCACCCTTTTGTCAAATTTGGAAGAAGTCAGTCTAAAGTTTAAAAGTGAGTGAAGACAGGAAGGGAGAGGCAGAAGCAAGGAAAACAGGGACAGACTGACAGCATCATCAGGTTAAGACCCAAGGATAAACATCCTTGATTAAACAAACATCCCTCATCCTCTGCTGTTAAAAGCTCCCCAACTACAAGGTTGAGCAAAAAGGAATACAAAAATTTTTCTCACGAGTAGATGGTAAATTCATGGTCTTTTCAAGTCAATGCCAATTCTGCCTATTTAACTAGTTAGCACTATTTTCAGGAATTCTACCTTCAAAGTCAGCTAACCTACCTATGGTGTTTTTTACCATACTGAGATTTTTTTTTTTCTTCCTACTGTTGCAGTTCTGGAAGATATGTCATTTTATCTATGGCCTGACTTTTCTGAACTCCAGTTCCAAAATTTCATGTTCCAACAGGATATTCCATTCCAAATGTGAAAACCAAACCAAGCTCCCTGTCCCCCAACATCACAGCTATTCTTAGCAGTCTGTTCTGCTACGCCATCACTACCATAATATTTTTCCATGCGGCCTCTGTACTCTCCTCATGACTATGTGCTCTGAAAACTATACATCTGAAGCAAATAAAGGAGGAACGTATGGGCCATCAAGGTCACTTATTGAGTGAAAAGTCGTACTATGAGAAGGGACTGCTGCTTTGAGAATGCTGCTGTGAAGGATGACCTTAGAGATGATAAATGCTGCTGTTCTTTACTGTGCATGTCACAGATTAATTCACTTGATCTGATCTGATGGTTCCACAGAGTGCTAACAGGAGCTAAGTGCTACTGGCAATAGGAACTGATTGGTTCAAGAGATGTCATTATCGCTGAATAAATGCATTGATAAAAGAGAATCATTTCAGACCAAGAGCTGACGGAAGTAACTAAGATATCACCATAAATTTTTCCTCATTCATATAATTCCCAATGATGCATATATTTGAGCATGTGTTTCATCACTTGAGTTGCTTCACTTTAAGAACATCCTCTTTTTCTCTTGCATGAGTATTTCTACTAAAATTCGTGTATATCGTATACTACTCAAATAAGCACAATTCACTTCACAGTAACAGCTTTCTCTTGAACTTCCATGGCTCAGTCAAAGAAGCAGTACCAAACCCCACATCCCACAGTGGTCTAGCTGTAGGAGTAAATAAAACTCACTAGTTCTTCCCAAACGTTTCACGTACATGTGGCAGCACGTCGTTTATGCCTAAGGTTCAGAGTGACTGAGGAATGTGGCAGTAAGGCCACTGCCTGCACCCAGAACACGTGCAGTGCCTCTGTGTGGCAACAAATCCAGCACAGACCAGGCACCTGTCGTTAGTTCTCCTTAAAAAAAAATAAAAAAAAAATTAAAAAAATCAGACAGTGGAAAGGAGAAAATAGTAGTGACAGAAATGCCGATCTTTCGCACAGTAATATGTAACCTTGTGAGAGGACTACACTCACATTTTTAAATTGGCAGAGGCATCTTGAAGCTTTTATTCAGCCAAGTGTATTCTGAAATGGGGGCAAGAGTGGAAGGATACTCATCTGGCCAACAGTCCTGAACATGGCAGCTGGCTTTATGCTCAGCAATGACAGCCCCTAGAGGTACCCAGTATCGCTTTATCTGTACAAAAATCCTAGGAATCTAAAACAAAGTATAAAGAGCCCACTCTATAAGTCCTCAACAGTATCTTAATGGTACTTTATCTGCCAGCTGTTTTTACTGACCTAAGAAAGCCCTTCAGGTTCATATGCTACAGAGACTTCTACATACGTGCTGTGATTACTCCCCATTTTCTTCTGAATATTCACAGAACATGCAAGTCAGCAGAGTAGAAACTCACTGCTCTATGGATCAGACTTAGAAGAGTTGAAATAACTCCTCCTAAATGCATCAGTAACCTCTCATACTTCTTGCACACAAATTTCTATATAAAACCCCTAAAAATATTAAGACTATCTGAACCCAAATTATAAAGTTGTGACACACAAAAATCTTCAGTAACTTTGCCATCAGAGCGTATTTTCATGATTATCAAATAATTTTTCAAAACAGTATGTATACATACTACCCCCACACTATTTATTCTTTCTACTATGAACATAAGGTTGGAACTTAACTACTTTATTTTTAGCATACTCTGTCTCCATAATGGCCACTATTATAACAGTGTTATCTGTATCACAGTGATATTTCCTAATTACATTAAACCCCAGTGGAGTATCCCTACAAGAACCACTAAAAAATCTCATTTTTCCAAAGAAATAGTTACAAAAAAATATAGTGTGATAACATGCTAACTGTTCTATCTTCAAAAAACACAGTGTAGCTTTGGTTCATTTTGGAAACACAGAAAACTTCCGTTAAGGCAAGCAGAATTTACATTGGAGGCAAAAAAATAGAATTTCTAACCACACAGGAGAAAGGATCATCTTAATTAGGACTGCTGTTCTTTTTCATTTTCCCATATATGCACCAATTCTGATGCAGCAAAGGCTCATTAGTCCCAAAGTTATGCAACAGAGTACTTCCATTTCTACAGTAATTCAAATTATATTTGGTTTTAACTTGAACATTCCTTTAAACTATTTCCATTAATAATCCAGAAAATAGGAACTTGGTACGATGGACGAATTTTGTGAACGTTTTTCAAATGCGTCTTCAGTAGCTGTTAATAATTAACATAAGCAATAATGGATTCCTTAGTTACTCGAGTACAATGATTCTCACAATTATTGCAAGCCATAAATTTATTTCCCCATACTTAGGGGCTAACCTGGTCTGGTCTTTTACTGAATTTTTTCTGATGTTTTTCTCTTAGAATTTGGGGAATAAAGTCCATTTTTTAATTGCCTGGGAGAGCAGATTACCAAATTACAAGCATATATTAGATGACTGCAAAAAAAAAGTAACTCGCGTTTTCTTTTTTCTGCCTTCACTTAGATATTTTTCAAGTACACCACCACCAACATAAGTGAAAGAAAATCACCTGTGAATTTAGTTTGTTGTGGGGTTTTTTATGACCTCTTCCACATGCACAGTAGGATCTACGTAAGAATTTACCTAGAAGTGGAAATTACATACTGACATTGTTAAATGTGTTAAATCTATTAATTATTTGCAAATCTCACATATCTGATGTGAGAAAAACAAACAAAAACACAGAACAAAATCACAACAAAAATCAGAGAACGCAGATGCTTAAATTTCCCAAGAAATTTAGGAATGACATAACGCTTTTATAGAACTCATTTAAAATAATTAGGATGTAATAACAACGTAGGGCACATGCAAACCCACTGCAAACAAAGGATAATGCCATGTTTTCCTAGCTTCAGTAATTTCCCTCATTTTCCTCCATTGTACATGCTAGACATAATGCTTATATTCTGAAAAACGACTAGAAAATTGTACCTTTTATCATCTCTTATTGTTTCCCAGTCATTCCATATTGCATTTGTTTATCAAAGCAACACTTATACTGTACTCACACAACTCTAGGATTTCTTTTGTCCTCTTTCTGCTTCATTAAAGGACATTTAACAATATCAGCTATCCATTTCCTTGTCAGGTTTAAATTAGGATAGTTATTACCTGATCAATCAGTTACTCATTCCCATCAATAACTATTTCACATATCTCCTGCTTTCAAGAGTTCAAGCTGCCTTCTCTTCTGTTACATGGGGCAGCTGTTATTTCATTGCTTCCTTTTACTTTGGCCGTGTATCAGGTAAGTTATGCTCATAAATGTCTTGTTTTAGTTGAGTATTTATCATCTGCAGCCATGAACTTCATTATCTGTATTATAAGGAATCTGGTTTTGAATTGGCAAAATTTCTTTTTAAATTAAGAACACAAACTGAGATGCTTCACCTGAACACATCACCCATCGGACTATATGAGACACATCTGGACTCTCCCTACACTTAACAAACATTGACAAGTTTTATGTCTTAAAAAAATGGACCAAAATTGTAAGGACCAGAACTGCAAGTGTTACATATTTATGTTCTTTGGTATGTTTTGATAGGTTGATTATAATACAACATTTGAGATATACAAATTTTATCTTCTTTATAGAAAGTATAAAGTATTGCATCTGCCTAACAAAAGAAATACCTTCTTGAATAATCACACTGAATTATTACATCCTTTGATAGCTTTTACCTTCCTGCTCCCCTCTTTCTGAGCAGAGCAATCTCACAAGAACTTTTAAGTCCATCACGAGGATGAGAAAATCTTCTGTCCTTTGTGATCCACAGAATATGGATTTTGGTATCACGGGTAAAAATCTTACCTTATTGACATGCATGAATTAGGCATGATTTTGCTCTAAATTTGTCATAAATCCTGAGCATACCATAAATAATTTTTGCACATTGAACAGAATTCTGCCATACACTCTGCATTGAAGCATTCAGGCTAGGAAGATAAAAGTTTCACAGGCTTAAGAATAAACCCGTACCATGTGTTACCTTGTCCCTGTATTTTAAAAATGAACCACTAAAAATTCTTAATTATTTCAATGAACTGTTTTCATGACTATTTAACTGCAGGCTTGCATTAGACTGCTCCAACTTTCTCACATTTAAAGGAATACAACAAGCAATAAATCAGGACATAAGGTCAATGCAACTCCTTCAGATTGGATTTCTTTTTTAAAAATAAATAAGCGTATGTACTAATCACTATATAACAATCTCATATTAATATTAAACTAATATAACGAACAACCTCATGTTAGCTGAATTAATTATTTCCATTCCTATGTATTTAAGTTCTTCCCTCCTGCTAATCCGTTTATTTTCTCATTGTTTAATTTTTATTGTAAGCTCCCTCACTTAATTGTAAGGTTATGTTTTAGTCTTTCTGCAATTATATTCATATTGTTAAAAGCTGTATGGAGATTATTGGGTTCTTCTTCCAGGTGATATATTAACTCCTAGATGAAAGCTTGCATATTACTCAATTCAGAAAAGCATTCATAATGCTCACTTCAAAATAACTTGTCAAAACACGTTTGCATAAAGCTATTTTACTCTGATAAATCGTACACATTGCTTTTTGAATCCTCCTTAGACAGTTGCTTTTGTTCAACTTATCAACACAGCAATTCTCATTTAGTGCTTAATTTAAAACCATACTTTTTTTAATGTCAATGTTTTTTCCTATATTTTGTTTCTCTGCAAAACTAATTAAATGAACATTTATTATGATTTTTTTTTGCCAGTTACTCTTCTTTTCATGTTCCAGATTAAGACTGCAGTTGCCCGTCCCAAAAACTGAATCCTACCAGCTCTATGAAGTATGATTTGAATTCCACAAATATTTTACATTTTCTCAACGTTTAACCATTTTACATTAAGGATATTTGTATAAAAGAAACAAATCCAATTGCCTCAGAATTTCAGCAGTAACATAGTGTCTATGAACACACATGCTAAGGTTTATGTTAAGAAAATTATCACATAATTTTACTCCAGTGTAGTCAGAGCTCCATGACTGACAGAAAAACGTTTCATTTTCAACCTGTCTCAGTTGCGTTGTCTGTAATTCCTGGGTTTGGTAGCTCTTTCCAAATAAATGTTGAGAAATAAAGGAAGTCAGGGGAATTCACGTGCATTCTGTTATGAGGCACAGCTCTCTAGGCCTCCTTCCTACATACACAGAGTCACACAGTACAGAACAAAATGAAATAGCCATTTGAAAAAAGCAGCCATGTAAGTACACCTCAGAACAATTTTTTAAAAAAGCTGCAGCAACTGAAGCCTAACGTACAATATGGAAAGAGAGAATTTCAAACGGCACGTATTATCACTGTTGGAGGGCATATAATTCCTGTATCCACAATGGATACTGGAAGCCTGTTCAGACAGAGCAGCAAAGCACTAAGCTTCCTCCCTTCAAGGACCACTGGTCCCTGACAACTTTTGTGACAAAAAGAAGTCACAGTCACAGGAAAGAAGAAAATTTTAAGTTCACATTGAAAGTATAAGGCACTTTCCACATTATGTAATTTTTTGTTCACTACTGTGGAGCAAATATGGGCCTGTACTGCAGAAGTAGCTTGTCCACGTCAACACCGTTCACATCCAAAGAAGCTGCAAAACCGTCCTAGTGAAAAGCTCAGATTAAAATAGCTGACTAAAGGCTTTAAGAAGCAGCAATGTAATAAAGCATGGAGAAACACTACTCAAAACTAAAATTGACAGAACCGTTTAACTGAGAGAAGTGACTCTGGCACTTAAGGTAATGAAAAATGCACTAAAAAACAGACAGAAATATGTATACAGTGTCTTTCAATGCCAAAATCCTTGCAGGATTCTATCCAAGTCTTTAAGGAGGGGCCTTCTTTACGTTAACTGCAAAATTTGATACAAGTCCATCTAGAAATGTTATTACTCTTACAGTAATATAAACCAATTCAGTAACATTACTTATTGATTAAAAATACGGAACTTAGCTAATCTCTAAGAGGCAGCTCCAAGAAACACCTCCGCTTGCTCAACAGCCTTGGCTTTTCCACGAAATACCAGAAAAATCCAAATTATGTTTTATGCACAAAACACTGTTACATGCTTTACTAGGAACTAGGAATGTTCTTATCTCATTCTCTTCCCATCAGTTAATCTATTTAAGTGCCAGAAATGGCAAGAGACAGATACTTAAGCAAACATTTTACATCGTGTATCTATGAACATGAATAAAAAAATTCTATAAACATGAACAAAATAATATTTAATTCCAACAATTCCTACACATAAAGGCAAGGTGAGGAATATCTTTACCCTTAAAACTGACTAGTGCAAATTTAACCCAGGGTTTGTGCACAAGAGAAATGCAAGGCAAACAGGGATGTCTAATGCCATCGCTCTTGCGCCCATCTGACTTGCAGCTGCATTACTGGCTTACCAGTGGTTACCACGTCCTACCCAATCTGAAGATGACAAGGCAACAACAAATGCAAAAGGACGTGCAAAACCTGAACTGCAAAGGGAATGGCAACAGTGCATTCGAACTGAAATTGGTAACCAAAGTGGTTTCTATCCCTTGGAAGCAAATGCAAGATCCTAGTTCTCTAGGCAACCAAGATTTTTAAGTCAGCTTATCCTCTTTTTAGCTAGAGGCATCATGAGAAGTTTTTGGCCTGGCTGATGATGGACTACGAGAGCACATGACATGATGCAGGAGGCCAAGACTAAACACCACCAACAACGCTCGCTTTTCAATCTCTCTCAGCAACGACACTTGGGACCAGCAATTCTTAATACTACAATTCATGGAGCTGTTATCAATGGTCAACAAAAGATATAGCTAGTTATCACTGAGAAATAGGCTGGTTCATTTCCTTCAAAGAAAATAACTTACATGTAAAAAACTGTTGCTACAGGGAATCAACTGACAGTGAAAGCCTTGAGACAGCCCACTAGCACAGAATGGCATCAGGGAAAAAAAAGAAAATATCAGTTTATATCAGTGTAGCCAGCTGCTAAAAACCACTAAAGCAGCCTGTATAAATCTGTTTTAATATTTACCATTCCAAGATTTTAGAAACATATTTTAAAAATTGATGCAGGGCATTTTACTCCTGAAATGTATTCCTTTTTCTGTATGTAATACCACCTTACGAATGTACCCAAATGAGCATGCACATTTCCTTTCCCTTCGTAAAACAATTAGGGTGCTTAAATGGTAAGAAAGTATACAACATAACCTGGAGAAAATTCCAGAATTTCCTATATACTCTGAAGATTGGGACTGAAATATCACTCATTTTTAGCTTACAACTATTAGGCTTTCTTAAAACTAATTAAACTCAAGTAATTAATGCCAGCATATTGGGAAAGAATTTGATACTTTATTTCTTCATCTAAAGTGCAGATAGCACAGCCTAGATGAAACCACCTCAGACTGGACGTAGAATTATCTACAGTTACACTACAACCTCACCAAATTTTATCAGGTCCATACACATTTTCACTTAATTTTCCCAGTATTTATATTAATTTTTCATGAAAACTCAATGTAACTGTTTTAAGAAAGATATTTTCTATTACAATTTCTAGCAATAAGATCTGTAAACTATTAAAAAACCCCCATATTTTTAAACCCCTGAACATGAAATCTTGCGTTGTTGATTTCTCAACAAAAACTATTAATTCTGTGCGCAATGGAACTAATGAAATTCAGTTGCTGAAAAGATATATAAGATGTGGGGGGACACTGACTGTCTGTGGTGCCTTACAAGGTACATTGACCGACTGATGGACATTTTCCTAGAGCTGAGGCATTTTGAAATCCCTTCTCTCTTCTGAGGGCTCCCCGTAATAGAAGCATTTGAAAGTTCTCTGCCATCTTGCAGGAAACAAATTATCTCTGAGATCTCTTAGCCTTTAATCAAAGTCAGTGGACATGGTGAACAAATTCAAAATGTAGGTTGAAGAAGTTGAAAGAGATGCAGAAAATGCCATCTCATGAGCCTTGTTATCATACACAGCAGCTAAAAAAGCCTCAAGTGCAACTTTTCAGTCCTGATCTGTTAGTACCCCCATCTTCCAAACTCACATAGAACAACATCAATCAGATTATTTAGACTGTAAAATATATTAAGTGGGAAGCATAACTGTAATCTAACCACTCAAGAAGTAGGTTTCTGAAATTTTTTCAAAACTGAATGCAATTGTAGACTTAATAGACTAAAAAGAAGCATAACTTTGACTTGTACACATACTCCTAGTGGCTTAATGAGCAAGAGTGAGCCTACTTTGCACATTCTTTAATAAAAACTTTCCAAAGGCAAAGTCTAATGGTTGGGTTTTTGTGTCAGTATGAAGGTTTAGCTTTAAACTTAGGCAATGGGCTGCAGAAGCCAACGTGGACTATTTCTACTATTAAACTGTTTCATCCAGTTTTACTTCTTTTTTATGGCACAGAAAGAGTATTTTCCAGCAACTTAAAAAGACTTGACTATTTTCTGTGCATTTCACTTCCTCCTGTCTGCAACCAAACTAGCATTGTAGTTAGTAAAAGTATCATCTGCATATTCATCACTAATTACTAATTTTTACAGTACCTTCTTATTTCTCACATTTACACCTGCAGATGGTCCTCCTCCTTCCAGCACAATTTCCCTACATGCACAACAGGCTCTGAGTTCTGCCAATGAAGTAGCTCTAATTCTTTAAGTTCCCATGCCTGATTTTCAGTCTTTAAGCATCTTCCTTTGTCTACTGCCCCTAAAAAGAAACGAGCTAGAAAAAATGTGTATGACTGACTCGCCAAGGGACTCTTCTTTTCAAAGAGCACAAAACACTACATGAACAACCTGGATGTAGACCCATGGCAAGATGCGAATGTGAAAATGCAGCATCAGGTTTCATGAGGGCAATTTTAAGAAGTTTGTCTTCAAAGTCGACACAGAGACACGCAGTAATGGAGACAGACATTCAACCTATGTCTAAAGAAGTATCTTCAATAAAAGCAGTAACGTGGCAGGATCAGCCAAGAACTTAAGGAATAAAGAGAAACCGAAATAAATAGGTCACTTGCACACTTAAACTCTGCAACATTTGGTACACTAACAAGCTGAAGCAAAAAGAATGGACTGATGTTCAACACCTACATATTCAAAAGCCAACTGTATTTTTTAATTGGTATTTCATTAGTTGTGCTATATACAATTAGGTAATGAAATATGAAATGATACATAATTCAAAAACGTCATTTAAAGATCTATTACACAGTTCCTTTTACAACAGCTATTAATCTTCAGACAGCTTCTATAAAGATTTACTGCATTAAATCACACGAGGAAAGAGGGAGCAATCCTGATTTACATTAAAATAGAGAAAAATGCAACAGCTCTGACATTTACCCAGGTACCCAAGTTATCCTCAGGCACTTGGGCTCATCTCTCATTTCAGCGATGAAGTTGTTCAGAGAAAAACAGTTCCTACACGTCATATACAGATTAATCTGCTTCTTGCCAAGCGAGCTCTGTCAAATCTTTCTGATGTCCCAAGCTAATGTGTACTACATGATGTATAATTATTATGCTAGCTCAGAAACATAGCAGCGAAAGGGACACAAGAAATAATATCCTCCAAATTAAGGTAAAAATGTCTGAACAAATATCACATTAATCATTTCATTCAGGTAGACACACTTCATTCAAGTAATGTTACCAACAGAAAAGCATACTGGTCTGAAGGAGAAAGGAAGGAGGCATGTACTTCCTATAACACTACACAACATTCAGATAATAGTAATAGTCCAATTTGCCATTTCTACATATACATGAATTTTTATATAGAGTTTCTAATTTATTGTACATGAAATGACGTTTTAAAACAAAAGTAATTTCTACTTTGTTACACATGATAAAAATAATCTTATTTCTATCCATGCAGTTCTTCCTGAAACAACTGGGAAATTGCTTGCGCGGAAAGTGAAGGAATCAGACCTGTGATGTGTTTTCTACTTGTAACACTATATTTTTGCTTCCACAACATGGAAAAGCTTACCATAAATTTCTGTTTACCCAAATATATAATTCCATTCTCATTCAAAACACTCTAGTGCAAACTTAACTTCTGAGTAGATACTTAAGTTCTTTTGCTGGACTAGAGCTTTTACACTCTTCAGACTTTTTCTTTTAATACTCTTGCAATCCAGAAAGCAAGAAATGACAATAATAATCTCATTAATCTTGGTAACTTCTTCTAAGTAAAGACAACCTTCAATAACTCTAATTCAGGAGACACTTCACCTGGGTCAAAGACTTTTGCTTTGCTTTCACCTTTGGTTGTGTACTTCCAAATTACAAGTGAGCAATTTGCACATTTACTTATCACCACAAATAGTACTTCCTAGATCAATACAAAGATAGTCTCAAAGTAACTTACCTTCTATTGCTTTACATGAAAATTTGAAGTCTTCATATGTGATTTTAACCTTAACAAGAACTATGAAATAGGAAACTCTGTAATCCTTTTTCTCAACGTTACGTTACAAAACTGAACTCCAGACCCTGTAGTACAAATTTCAACCTACACTAATGTTCAAAAATCTCAACAGGAGTCTTGTAACTCTCTACAGAGATTTGAGTTTTTGGCAACCTTTTCCAAAGAAGAATTATGCCTTTCTTAACAGCTACATAAAGTCTAAAGTAGCTTTGCTTATACACAATGAAGACATTTTCTAAATTTTTGAGATCAGTAAGAAATTGTCATTGAAAAAGAAAAATGTATTGCATCTTCTAAGAGAATTACAATAATGCAAAAAAATTTTAATTAATTAGAAATTGAAGAGCTATTCCTCACCTTCGACATTCCCCCTTCCCATCCTGCAAGTTCTTTGTCAGGTAAGAATCTGGTATGGCTCCATAAAAGTCAGGGAAAAGCTTAGCTGAAGAGCTGTGGTTCTCACGTGGATACAGGTAATGCAAGCTACATGACTGACAAAGCATGAAAATTCAAACAAGTACTGACATTTGCATCAGTTGGCCAAACAGCTACGTACTTTGCTTTAGTACAGTGAGCAATTCACAGAAACTATTTGCCACAGGAAAACTAAATACCCCAAAGCCACAGCAACAGGAGCTGAATTACAAACTAGAGAGCCGCTGTTTTACATGCAGAGCTGGGGAGAGAAGTGAGCCTCTCACAGCACAAACAGTGCATGTCTGCGGTTTATGATTTCGGCTCAACCAATACCAGTTTAAGGTGTCCTATCAAACGTCTTACCTTCAAATTAAATGTATTTTATCTATATATAATAAAATAAGGTTGATATACAGTGTCTGACAAAACCACTTTATCTACAGATTCTGATAGACAGCAAATCAAAATAATTCAAGCGACAAAATGCACTTTGTGGAAGTAGCTTATTTCACTGTGTAGGCTAAACGTATTTTGAGGAAGGATTACATTTTGTTTGGCAATTTGTTTTATTGACAAAGCGTATTTCATCAGATATTGCTTCGCATTTTGTAGACAAATACATGTTGTCAAATACCCTATTTCCTTTGGTGAAGGAAAAGTATTTTTCCACAGATTCTAAACTTCTCTGGAGAGCACGATAGATTCCACTCAACAGTAGATTCTACAAAGAAGGTGTTTATATTATAAATTTGTTAAAAATAGTATTGAGATGTGTGTGATTGTGATCTGTCACAGTAATGAATAATGATTATAGTAAGGTTAAAAAAAATAACATCTAAGTAACTTTAGGTTCTGTAATTCTAATTTATGCCATACTTTTACTGAAAATTTACCCTCAACTCAAAATAAGTATGAGGTCTTAGAGCAGTAACTGCCAAACATAGGTATTCCTACCATTTTTGAAGACAATTACTTTCCATTGCTTTCTTCCTGAAATATTTTCTTTTATTACAAGATTAAAGTGTCACTTTATCAGACCAAGAACCTGCTGGAACATTGTGACAGAATCTGGATCCAACTTAAGGTGATTACTTCAGCATGTTTTTAGGCTAGTTTTAACAAGCCAACAAAAAACCCACAAAAACCACACGTAAACCACATATGAAAAAGTCTTTGCAAGAACACTGATTAAATGCACATATTTTTTCATGCAGTTGTGACAACAGTTCAGAAAAAAACCCCAGGCAAATCCTGAATATTCAGTCCAGTTGAAGTACACATTTTAACACCTATATTCTAACATCTACTGCAAAAATATTAATTTTACATGTATATTTTCTTCTCTCTGTTACCAGGTTAGTAATTTCAAGTTAAATCAGA
This sequence comes from Numenius arquata, assembly GCF_964106895.1. Taxonomy (NCBI): domain Eukaryota; kingdom Metazoa; phylum Chordata; class Aves; order Charadriiformes; family Scolopacidae; genus Numenius; species Numenius arquata. The sequence goes on from NC_133586.1 coordinate 30,129,555, forward strand.
ATTCAACTTGAAACATGAAAATTGTGTCTTGTTCACATTAGCGTTAAACTGACCGGGACTCATTCTTTGAATACCGAACAAGTATTCTTCATGAGAAGCCTGTCTTTAAAAACAGCTTGTGGACATACATCACAAAAAGCTTCAGAATTATCAGCTATCACCTTTAGGGGTAATTTACCGAGAAGGTTAAAAAGGCACCCATTTGCTATGGAAGCATTTGAAGAGTTATATCCATTAAACTTATGTGGAAGCACTGTTACTGGGAGTGCTATCTATGGCAAGCACCCTGTTTGCTATTTCTTTTTCACCCAGTGCTACTTTTTTACTTTAATGATAAAAGAATTAGTCATTTTCTTCAAATAAATTCCATCCTAAGCAAGTAAGCAAATCCACGGACAGTAACTGATAGCTTGCATACAAAACTTAAATACACAGAGAGCATGAAAGAAAATATGCTATTTACTCTGAAATACTCCACAGGAATCATCTACATTTATTTAGAAAGAGCACCAATACGTAAGCAATGATTTTCCAAAATCCAGGAAACATTGAGACAGCTGGTGCCAAGGGAAATGTTGCCTTTCAATGAAGGGTAAAGCGGAAAGAAGCAACAATAATCCCTTTCATATTTGAAAAGGCTAGGTGGTCAGCAGAGAACACATCAGGTAACCAAAGTTCCTGCTCTTTTTCCACCTGGCAGTCATAAACTTTTGGGCATTCCTACACAACTAGGCCATCTTGCAAAGAACCATACTGATGAATGCATTATTTCTCCACGTGGCAAAGTGCTTCCTCACTGCCTGATTTGCAGCTATCATGAAAGAACGCCACCTCCTGCTTCCAAGAAAAGGCCTCCTATTCCAACAATTCAACTGAGAGCGAGTTGGAAGCTAACCCAAGGAACTACACCTGCAAGTTCACATGAAACGCATGACCACAGATTTCATATGCCTGTTCTAATTATATTTAGAGAAGATGACACTGGCAGTCACATCTAACGTATTTAGCTACTCTTATTTTATAGGATCAATATCTGTTTCACCTAGAATAAACTGAAAAAACTCAACACCTAGTAGGAATAACCATCTACTTACTTCAGCAGCCGGCATCAGGCAGAAGACTCTGCTTACAGAGAGGCACACATCCATTGGGGCAGCCTGTGATGCTTCCCTGCCTACACTGCAAGACACCAGGGTTTGGTACATTTGTAAGGCTCTTCCCTGCAACAACACCACCTGTCCTTTTTGTAATGTTGTTCCTGACTGCAGCTGATGAAAGCCTTCCCTGTTCTGAGGTCCTCCCGTAGATGCCCTTCCTTATCCCCCACCCACAGAAGTTGCAGTAGGATGAAGAGACAACGGTGCCCGTCTTCACTAGAACTCAGCCTCTCCCCGCCCAGCCTTCCCAAAAACATCTTTACCCCCCTACAGCAACCTCATCCCTGAGGAGCTCTGATAACCAGCTCCACTTAGAGCATGATGAATACAAAGGATGTGCACTTACTGAGGAGTCAGGAATGATTGAAATGTTTGTATTTTAGACTACTCTGCACATCTAACTCGAATGCAGATGGCTTCCACTACTGCTTTAGCACAACCTACGGGGGAGTATGGCCTGCTATCCAAAGCCCCCAGCAAAATGGCATTTGGGCAGCCTGCCCATCTGTCCAATGTGCTGGCCAGTTAAAAGGATTACAGCCATAGTTTACTGCTCATTGCTCCACCCAACTAATCAGTTTTTCCATGGAGGAAGTTCTCAGTGTTCTTGGCCCTCATACAGGCTCCAGATGGTTCTTTGGTAAAGCTTCTCAAAACCATTTTTGCCACCTATGTGTGCCAGAAGTAGTCTCATGCAGAATTATTATTTTCAGGGTTGGACAGAGACAAAGAAAAAGAAAGCATGAGAGAGAGTACAAACGTGATTAAAGGTTGTAGCATAACAGTAATCATTACATTTTCCTTCTCTAACTCAAAGTTTTGCTGGTCCTGGTGTAAAATTCAAGTCAAAGGCTATATTTTCTTTTTCCTGCTGTACACATGCTATAGTCAAAAAGCATTACAAGCAATAAGAGAATATGTGCATCTCCCCCCCAAAAAACCCCATGAGATAAAACACAGGATATATAACACTGCAGAACCATCCAAGAAAATCTATTGTGTGCCTTCAGTGTCCAAGTGCACTGAAAGAAGAACTTGGTACTAAAATGTGTAAAATGACTGACATTGCTATTCATTCCATTGTAGAAGGTAATCAAATTGGTGAAACACTAGTAGCCCTTTAGTAAACGCACACTATTGCTGGTTACCTTCTCATGCTCAGTATGTTTGAAAGTGGCTTTCAAATCTGCATTCATGACCTTTCCAGGGACTGAGGTTAGGCTGGCCACCATGTAAAAAAGGCATAAAATTAGCCTTTTATCAGTCGGGCTGCACCTCTCCTCTTCAAAGATGGTACACACACAGGTCTGGAATTAGACTTGAAGAGCAAGGCAAAACTGGTATTGGATACTTAATGTTTTTCCATAGTGGCCATCACTAAGATTTCTCTCCATCCATCAGTGGACCCATGAACACCTCAAAGTTCCTCCTGCAATGACCATACATTCCTGTAAGACTCCTGGTTGTTACCGTCTAGCCCTTGCTAGTTTAGCTCCAGTTGAGCTTAAACCTTCCTGATTTTGCCGAACTGAACACTTCCCTCCCTCCCCCCACATTGTTGCTAATCTCCATGTGATGAGCTTTGTAGGTTCACACTATGAAGAAATAAGTTTCATTTTTGCACTAGTTTTCAAGCATTTATGCAGGTCCATCCAGGCGCAGTTAGCTCTAAATGACAGCCCCGTAAGACTACGGTAGCAGCAAAGGCCCTTCCCTCTCAACGCTGCAAAGGCAAGTCTGTTTCTCTTGGCTTAGAAAGACCAGTTCAAATCCTGATCCTGCAGTCCTTGCTCACGTCTTTCTAAATCTCACATGTGCCAGTTTCTTGTCATTTAGGAATTCACTCTTGGCCATACAGATGAAGATTAGGATTAGTAAGCCTTTTTGAAACCAAATACCAGCTTTAAATCAGGTTATCAAAATCCACAGAAAAATGTACAGCAATTTGAGAAAGAATATCACTGTAAAACAAAGTTCGTATTTTGAATTAATTATACTATTCCATATTGTAGACTGACACACAAAAATATATATTTGTAAGCCCATGCATATTTAGTCCTCTGTCTTCAAGGCAAACTCTTGACTGACTTGCTTTGAAGTTACAAATTAATAAAACATTAGGTGCAACAACAATCTGCACATTGATACTAAGTATCTCCTAAATAAACCAGAAATAGTCAAGCTCACTCTGGTCTCTGTCACACAGAAAAAAAATCACACAATAAATGCACTGTAAGAGCTGATAGATTATAGCTCACCTAACCAGCACAGGTTAACTAGATAGCTATATTTCAATTAAAGAAAAAAGCCAATTGTTGCATGTCTTATTATCATACTAAAACATCTTGGCAACAATTAATAGCTACCCAATTCATAGAAATTGCTTTCATTCTTTTTGAAGCAGCTACTCTCTTTGAATGTAATGACTAAGAGAAAAGAAACAGATGTTTCTGTTGCTAAGGAGATTGAATAAAAAAAATGAGATAAAGCAAATATTTAGAATATTTTTTTTAAAAGGAAAATTCCTTCCACTTGGATTTAACTACTTGCTTTATAAGCAGCAGCACAGCCAGCTATCATATAACAAAACACCACTGCATTTCTTGTTTTGCATTGTGATTGTTCTACTGCAATATATTCTGCATATTCATTCTGGAACAACATAGCATAACCAATGAAGACGCCTAGACACATACACCAGCATCTCTATGTCTTGAGTAGCTGCAGATGCTCATTGTCAAAAGCGGATATCTGAATAATAAGCTAGATTTCTGCTAAAGTGAGTGAAACTTCAACTGTCCATGAAATGTGCAACATTACAGATATGACAAGGCTAATATTAAAAAATAAGAAGAAAGATGCAATCTTGTAAAACAGAAAATCTCTCTAACAGTAGGCAGATTTTTTGTTAACATACATGTTCACACTACTGTAATTAACCTTGTGTTGTACAAGCACAGACCACGTTACTGACCTAACTTTCTATACCCCCTGGCAAAGACCTGTGTGGAGTAAAGCTGCTTTTACTGCACACATGCTCAAAAAGGTGAGATTATACTCACCCACCAGTAAAACAGGTAAATAGGTGCCAAGTTAAAAAAAAAAATAAAATAACCCCCTAGTTTTATTGAGTTTATTATACCAAAAATGTTATTCTGTTGAAATCCATATTTTGAAAGTTAGATATAATTTGATTTTCTATAGCAGATCAGGTAAGACAATGGCAGGCATACTGTTTTTCCACTGCAGGTCACTGTAAACATACTAACATTATGGGAAATGTTTACCTAGATGACAAACTTGTAGAAGGCACAGTGAAACCGTGAATAAATAATAGCTCGAAGACAACTAGCAAAGCACAACATTCCCTGCATAGAACTCCAAATTTAAAAGAAGATTAAAAATGTAGAACAAAAATTATTTGTGCTATGAATCATCTTGCCTCATACACCTACTGGAATTGCAACACTGCTACAGTGCAGCATAATCTTGTCACTCTCCAATGCCCTACTGACATGTTTTTCTACTGCATTATTAGCACCCTTGGAGGACTCCCTATTACTCAAAACTGATTTATTCTTGCAAGGTATCTTGCTCTCTCTAATATCTCCTTTCCTGCAGTCAATAGCAGCCACCTCCAGGATGACATCCGAGCCTGTTTTCAGGCTTATTGTAACTGATTCATGTCCCAGCTTCAGTGGCAAATATATATAGCTGTCAGATGGAGTACTGATGGTGGTAGCTCTTCCCAATACCAAAATGGCTGTAAGTGCTGAACATTTTGATTTCTCACTGTGATGGCTGTTTAGCTCTACCTACTTTTTCTGTTTTCTTCCTATAAAGCCTGAATTTCAAAGATCCTTTCCAAGCAGATACAACTTGCTGACTAGAAGTTAACTTGTGATTTGATCTCAGACTGGTTCAGAACTGGAGTGTATTTTATAACAGGCATTCAAAGCCTAATGAACTGTTTTATACCTGCTACTTTGATAAACACAAATAGCACAATCAAAATCAAAGGAAAAACCTGGAAGAAAATCTCTATTTAGACAAGATTCCTTTCTCTTGCAGATTTTTTTTTTTTCTTTCAATACACAAAAATAAGCTGTTCGTGAGGGTAAAGGCACCAGCCTGGACTGGAATGAGTGGCACTGAAAAGCAGCTCATTCCTCACACGTGCTCTATTCCACCACAAGCATTAATCAGACACCTACACAGTCACACTACCTCAAACTCCAGCCACAAAGTAATTGCAAACAGAGGGTTCCTTACAAGAAGGATGCTGACTGCGAACCTTTCCCTTTTCAGGAGGTAGCTCTGAAATACTTCAGTTCAGGATTCATCATCAAACCCGAAGGGCTACATCGTGCTCAAGCACACAGAATTTCTTTAGAAATCACACCAGTTAGACTTCAGAATCGAGTCCTCAAAAACCTAGAATTGCCAGTACTGAGTTTTCAGTACGGGAAAGGATGGATAAATCCATAAACAAAGGACAGATTACCAGGAGTACCACAGTTAGGATTTTACATTTTCCTTTATGTCAGACACCCTTATTCAGTGCTTGTGCCGGTTACACAAAAGTATTTCATAGAGCATCGCCTGTGATGAGCTATAATTCTTTTCTGCAGGCTCTCCAAGGACAGCCACAGAAAGCCATTTCAGAGTTTCTAGTCAAGATCTGTGCATTTCAGCCTCACTTTAAGAAGTAATCCTAATATTTCCCTCAAGCTTGCATTCTATGGCACCCTGAGTATCTAAAGCACATTCCCCCCGCCCTTTCATCCACAGTCCCATATTCCCATAGAAGCAGAAAGATGAGTTTTCTTTTTAAAATTGTGCCATATATTAGAACCTCCTCTTAGAAAAATCAAAGCTCAAAGTTCAAACGTGTTTTGGTTTGGTTTTTGTTTCACAGAGCCTTTTTTATACAAAAGCTCATATCTCACTGAAGTATATGAAAAATATATTAATTATACAACTTCACAGCACAGAATGCAGATTATTGTTAGTAAAATCTTACCTAACTCCAAAAGAATCTTTATAAAACACCAAAAACTATCAGCATCTATTTATCAACACTCAAATTTGTATGCTACACAGTCATCAGTCAAGAATCCAGGATTTCAAATATCTAGTTATCTTTGCCAGTACATTCTTACTTGACATTTCAGGATAATTTTGTATTTATTTTTTTTACAGTTAGTTTTTCTCATTACAGCCTCTCACGTCTGACTACTCATATCTAGAGTCCACTAAAAATGTTTTAAGATACGGTAATCCTTTTTTTTTTTTTTCCTTCTGTAAATCTTTCTAGACATATTGTTCTGCTTGAATTATTCCCATCTTTCATACATCTGACAGAGGCCTGAATTTATCCAAAATAAGATTCAATTTCTCATCTATTCATGCAGGACTTGAGAAATGACAGTGTTTCATTTATTTCCACAAATCAAATCTTGGGTCTTAAGAAATGCTGCTAAATAAATTTCTTTCCCAACAAGTATTTTTGCAGCGCTAAGGCCAATGTGTGGGCAAAAGTCCTGATAAATTTAAAGCTGTTCTTAAAACTATATAGGTTAGACCCCATTAATATTCTACTAAACTCCATAACGAAGACAGAAGTGTAAATACTGTCTCTTCTTCTTTAAAATGTATTTTAGTAAAACAAGTAATTGCTGATATGGCATAATTTACAAAAGCATGGGTAACATCTTAATCCTACTTCTGTAATCATCATTCATATTACAACAATCCATTTTAATTGAATATATATCCTTGCTCTTTCATTATCATGCTGAACTATTGCTGATAATTCCAGGAAGCATCCATTTTACTATATTCATTAAAAAACAAACAAACAAACAAGTTTCCAATGCATTGTTTCTTATTTAGCATACAGATTTTAGGCAAGGAGCGAGGAATGGGAGAACATTGTATCAATACTGATTTATTGGTTAGTTTATAATTTAGAGTAATTTACTCTAAGTAAGTTTTATGCTTACACAGGATGGTATTCTGCCTTTGCTGCCAAAATAGTTACGCAGGAGAAAAATCAATAGCAGAAGTTACATTGGTTTTGTGGTTCCATTTCTGAGTGCAAATATTTTATTTATCAAATTATGATTGTGAGGTTGCTCCTCAGGAAATAAAAGACACAACTATTCAAAAACACAAGCCTACAAAAAAAAAAAAAATCAATGGAAAGGAAATAATTTGCTTTAGGGAAGGATAAGAGCATACTTAAAAATAAAATTGTTTACAAGACTACATATTTAGGGAATATAGACTTTTCCCCCCCACATCTATTGACTACTATTGCACCAAAATGATATTTTGTATATTTAAAAGATACAAAGAAGGGCATTTATGCAGTCTCATGGAAGCGAATCCATTCAACAGAAGCAGAGTTTAGGGGTTTGCGGGAGAGTTTTTTGGTGGTTGTATTTTGGTGGTTTTTAGTTGTTTATTTGGGGTTTTTAGGGGGAAGAGGGGAGGCTGTAAGCACAGAATTACACCAGAAAGGAGCCAGAAAATTAAACAATTATGAAAATCACTAAGCAGAAGCACACTAGAAATTACTGTTAGGTCCCACTGAAGGTACCTCTCAGGAACTGGCCAAAACATCGCACAGGATACAAGGGTAGGTGCGACTGGCAGGAACAGCCCTGGAATTTGGCAGAAACCCTGCAAACAAGTCTTTGATCTTTAGGCTCAAAACCAGAGCATTAGCGTGGCGATGGATCCTGTCACTTCAAAGATCCATGAACATTTCACATTATTTTGCATCCTTTTGTTCCCTTTAAAAATCGTTGGAAACTAACAAATCAAATACGGTAAAGAGGGGCACGTAAGCCTGATAGTAAAAAGAGGGCTCCTTCAGCAATTTTCTTATGTATTTTTGATTATTCATACCAATGTGAGTTTACAGGTTTTCAAACCATACAGAATATGCTGTTTTATGCAGAGTGGCAGCCCTAAAAGTACAAAAAATTTTGCATCTTCCAGCCCCCAGACTAAGAGGAGCACTGAAGGTGACAGTGATTGAGAGCCTGTTCTCTTCCCATTCCCACAGAAGAAGGAAATTTACAATCAAGATGTGTAAAGCTAAGAAACGGATTCCCCCCTTGAGGATAAGTCAGGAGGGTTTTGTTCAAGAAGTTAAACTTGTTCTTTCTTTAAGATAGTTACTTTCTAAAGGCTTTGATCCACCATGATGGGATGATAGCAGCCTTTGTTGAAAAGAAAGCAAATAAAACCCCAAACCGAAAAGCAAACCTAACAAATATGCTGAAACATCGATGCCACAGCAACGGCCTCTGAATAACACAGAAGAAGTTGGAGAAGGACACAATGGAGAGAAATGAGTCTTGATATTTGTTTGGGAACTGATGGTGAGTCTTTGTCAGTTGTATAAAGAAGAACAAATCAAAAGGCAGAAACAGGCCATGCTCAGAGGCTGGGCAAACAACACAAAGGGAAGTAATTGAGAAGTTACCAGCACTTCCACATCACACCAGCAAACCACAGGAACACAAATTTAATGAGGGAAATAAAGAACAGACGGTACTGGTTCAACACTGTAAAGTCAACAGCAGAGTCTCCAACAGGCTGAAAACAACTGATGTCACTCGCACCCAGGACAGAACTCGGGACAAATTTCCAACCCCAAACCAGCAGCTAAGGAAAATCCACTGTGGCATGTAAAGACAGAACATCTCCCAAACCCCCCAAAGTAAAATCCCTGATCAGCTGAAGCAATATACTGTGTGCCATCTTCTGTGGTAATTATGTTCTTCCCCCATCCTGGGGGTCTGCGAGGACTCCTCTCTAAGATGGAGGATTTGGTGGGAATCCCCTTAAGCTACCACCCCACTGCTAGTGAAGGAAGGCTCTGCTCCTCAAACATCACAGCATTAACCTCTCCTGTCTCAACTCAAATCAAACCCATAGCAAACTCCCACAGCCATACAATAGCAAACAGCAGGACGAACTTTTTTTTCTTCAGTACCTGAAAATCCTTCCTGTTGTCAATATTTTCCAGAGCAATGTAAAAAAGCAATATACAGGATCTAGCCACCATTTTGAAAGGTTTAAACGGACACATTCTCCACCTCAATTACTGCGGGAAATTATGAATGCGATTTCACATTCAGCTTTGCTCCTGACCTGCTGTCTGACCTTGGGAGATCACTTGGTGTTATTCAGGTTCCCTCATAAAAAATAGGCAGCAAACCCAAACAAACCAACCAGCCCTACCTACACAGGACTGCAGCCGGGGATTCTGAGACTGAGCTGTTAAGCAGTTTGAAATTTTCACTGAGGACCTACTTCTGCAACCTTTTCCTGACAAACAGCAGTTGAGCTACAGAGCGAAAGTGAGAGCCCCAGGACCAACACTTTTTATCACTTAATGTTTGTTCTCCCGAAAATTGGCATGAGAAGTACTTGTCAATCTGTTCTTTAAGTATTTTAAGATGGGCTATGAAGATCCCTTAAAAGAAATCTGTGAACTTTATTACATAGAGTATAAAAGTAAAAACAACTTTCAGGAATCCCCTATTTTATTTTTCTAATTATACGGAATTGGCAAAAAGCTGTCATGGAATTCAGACTTGTAAAAAAATAAAATAAAAAAATAAAAAGTATCTCCACAATCTGACCAGACTTTCTTTCCCAATAGGAAGGATTACTTATACTGAAGCATTTCCATTTTTCTCACTTTAATTTTCTTATACTGTATAAATTTTGAAAATGCAAAGATTCAGGCACTTAGAATAATTTACTTTATAAGTAGGGAGCACAGATCTTAATGGTCTAAAAACTGAAGAAATACAGAGTCACGGAGCGAGAAAATAACCTTGTAGTAAAAAATATCTCATGACAACTAACTGACCCATTGCAAACCATGCAGAAAAATGTGTTGATTTTTCCAATGCCAATTTGTTTGGAATTTGGTGCTTGCTGTATCTAAAACCCACTATTTTGCCATGCTTTGGCAGACAGGTAATGCAATTTAAAATGCTTTATTAAACCAACTCCAATTAAAAGACTTATTTTACAAGAGGCACAATCTATAAGTAGCTTCTTAAAGAAATATTGCCACTGAATTAAACAGCTTGAGTAAGCACTCTGTTTGGTAAAATAAAAATGTGCAAGAGAATAAGAAGCTCAAATTTAAAAAAAAAAAAATAAACACAGTTTTAATTTTTTTATGGGAATCAATCAACTGAGGGTTATATTTCCTTTACTCTTGAGCTCCTCTTAAACAAGATAGCCTACTTCCTCTGCTGGACACATCGGGATAAGTGTGTTACTATATGTAATTACATGAATTCCCACAGTGTATGTACAACATTAATTAAATTATAGGGTGTCTTGTGAGCATTCTGTCCAGCAGTTAGCGACATCACAAAAGAACAGATAATTTGAAAGGCGGTTCTCTTTGTTTATCTTTTCTTTGCACATCATATATTATAGGATATGCAGATTTACAACGTTATGATGTGCAGCCATTCATATAAACTAAGTAGCTTTTGTTGTGTTGAAAATCTGAATAAAAGGCCTGCTTGAGTGAAGAAAAAATTCTTTTGATGCCAGGAGCAGTAAGTTCCTAACATCCTCCTTTGATCCTGAACTTGTCAGGATGGGCAACTCCAGCAAATCCAGGCAGGCAGGAAAAAGGCTTATTTCTCTTAGTGAAGCATTCTGAAGTAATACAGTTGGGCTGGAAAAGACTGAAGTAGATTCTGTAAAGAAAAGTGCTGAGACAAATTGCCTTCCTCTACAAAAACACTTTCCTGCAGAGATCTTTCTAGGTGTTTTTCAAGCCTAGATGGAAGCACTTTGGTCGACAATATAAACACATCTCGGAGCAAAACAACATACAAAACTGAAGTTGTGACTACTCACTGAAAGGGGAGGTCAGCAATGCTCTATTTTGCAGTTTGTTACAGGCGGTGTCTTTAGCTCATCAGGTGAAAGAGAATTCTTAATGCGTTGGGCAATGAAAAGCAAGAAAGATCTGTCAGGAAGGAAAAAAAAAAGTGTAACTTTAAGAAAAAATGAACTGTAAAATACTAGTAAAAAGCAAAGACTTTAAAAGTATTTTGGTACTCTTATCTCAGTTTTTAACTTACAAAAGAGCAACACAATCTAGCTACTCTAGGATGTAAAAAATAATCTTCTAAATGCATCTTTCCTTATACCTCTCGTTTTCCCTGCTCTCTGCCCCAAATATAGACGCCCAAGCAATGAGATTTCTTAGTCGTCTAATTTTTACACTGCTAAAACTAGCAGGTAGGAGTGGACCGCATCCTCTCTACTTAATTCTGAGAGAAAAAAATACATTATAATCTTGGACAGTATTCCAACACAGCAGTCAATACTTTTGGATCAAGACTTTTTTCCTCCAGGTATCTCCATTGCGAAAAGTTAAATTTAAAGTACTCTTAGATGTCACCCACTTCACAGATCACTCGTTGCTTCCTCTGTCAATTCATTCTTTTCTTTCTCAGTACGCAATACTTTATACTACCTGTTGGTTTCCGTATGTTCTTCAGAATTTTCATTATCCTCAAAAGTATTTTTGGAAAACAAAAATTGGCTAACATGTCAACAGCCTCAGCAATTAATTTTATTTTTTTTTTCACCTGGTCAATTAAATGACCCAGGTAGAGCCCCAACTACATGTAAGATGACTTGGAAAAAACATAGGTTTCACCTTGCATTATGAAGTTGAACAATAAGAAATAATGGTGAGGAAGTGATTGGTCATGATGCCAAAGACATTCGAACAGTTGATACCCACCCACACAAAAAATAAAAAAAATCACCACAAGCTGGAGGTGGGAACAGACAAGCAAACCATCAACACTACAGCCAAATATTTCATAAATACATACAAAAACCTGTAAAGAAAAGTGAGTGCTATCCACTGCTAAGCATACAACCTCTAAGCAATTTTCTTTTAACATTGAGAGTATTTAACACTACCAGCTTTATCTATTGCTTTCACTGAATTTAAATTAACAGTACTTATTTTTGGTTAAAAAAGAAGCTTGATGTACTAGCACTACTTAATTGCTGAGGTCTATCTCCCTGGAAATTAATAGGCATAATTGTATTTCAGTCCAACAGCTTTCCATAAAGCATCAATTATTTAAATAAGACAAAGAATTCGATACACATTGTACATTAGTATCATGTAAAATCTTTAAGGCCAGAATCATGGCATAAGATCTTCTAAGAATATGAATCAACGTGGAAAAAAAACCAGTGCTTTTAATTCGCAAATGCGAAAGCTGAAATACAGATAACCTCACTAATTAAGGGTTGGAATGCAGTCTTTACTTTCATAATCTCCTTATTTTCACTATTATGCTTACTTTCTTTTGTGCAATCCATCAACCTATGCCTCAATGCAAATTACACTCCTATTACATACCTCCCGCCTTGGTAATTCTGTGCCATTTACAGTATTCGCTTATAATTGCTAATTCTTTTATACCTTCCCTGTTTGTTATCACTATTTCAGGAACTGCTGAATTTGCAACAGAAACATTCATAAGAGCAGCAACAGGTTACGCTGAGATACAAACACTGATAATCTACCAAGAAAAAGAACAATAAGTAATTTGTGAGAGCTAAAAACTGCCTCAAGTCAGACTCGTGCAAAGACTGGCGACCAGATGTGTAGGCTCATCTTCAAATCCTCAAGAAAGATCATCTTATACAGGCTTTTAAAACCGATTATGGGGAGCTGTCGCCTAACAGAAAGACGTGTGGTGGCTGCTCCCAGCTCAAGCTCAGAAGTATTTTGACTTTGATAGCCAAAATAATGACTCTGAAAGCCAAAATAATTGGCGTGCACAGGGCTCCTGCTCAGGCCTGAGCCACAGCACAAAACCTTGCCCTGCTGGCCCAGGAGGGCCAGGTCCTTCCCCAGGAGGTGCCATCAGCCCATGGAGCCCCTCACCCACCGCAGGGGCCAGCAGCAGTGCCGGCAGCCCCGCCATGCACAGCGCTGCTCAGCCCACCCTCCCCGCGCCGGCAGCATCACCTCTTCTCATCCACTAACGCATAGGGAAGAGACAGAAGATGACACAACGACGATTTTAAAATAAGACTAACATAAGTACAGAGTTTTTCAAGCTCACAGGAGATCGAAAAGCATTTGATTTTGTTTCTCCTCCGACACTAAAAAACCACAGTAGTTTTAAGACGACTGCTTTTGGTTTCTCCTTTGGCCTGTTTTACATGTGAGAGATCCAAAGAAAGATGAAACAGCCCAGCTATAACTGAATAAAAAAAAAAAAAAAAAACCAACCAAAAACCAAGCAGCCATCCTAAGTCCATGTAGTAAATTAATTAAATAACAAAAATAAAAACAAGTTTCATGTTTCATTATAGGGCTTTTGGTAAGCTTTTTGTTACCGGGACTGGCTAAAAATGCCATCTGACAAGTTGCAATGTCTCTCTAGAGTCTAACAAATGGTTTTTCACCTCAATGTGTCTTTCTGCGAGAGGACAGGTGAGAAGTACCTGTATACATCTGCCAGCATTTACAAATAAGCAAAGCTAAGCAAGAAAAAAAGAGAAAAATAGATAGGATAGAATTCTTGCTTTTAGACTTCTCTTACAATAACAAATAATGCCAGGTTCTTTAAAAATAATTTCAGCAGATACTACACAAGCAGCATAAAAATAGAGCATACTATTTCTCAAAAGAAAGGGCACGTCCCATGTACCGGCCCGTCACTGACACTGAGCCTTTCTGGAGTCTGAGAGACTTTGTCTCTCTCCCAATTAATCAGCCTCTAATGACAACATATAATTATTTTCTAAGTAGCAGGTGAACAGGGAAACACCTTTCTTGTACCTGGAGAAGCATCTCTTTGCTTCACCGCCATACTGCAAGTTTACAACAAAATTGTCATCAAATGGTCCATCATTAATCACTGGAGAAAAGTGAGAATTAAGTTTGCATTGAAAATAAAGTGAAAAAAAAAAAAAAGAAAGGGGTAATTTTGTCAATGTTGATTGACAAATTAATTGTGCCGGTGCCAGGCGCTGTAGGGTGGGCTCTGTGAGGAGAGGCTGGGGCTGCCCTGTGCCGGGCCTGGCCGGTTCCAGACGGTTCCACAACAGCCCCACCACAGGAGGCTCTACCCCAGCAGGGTTCGCACGGTTCCATAGTCGTCCTCAACGTCAGGGAAAACAGGGCGGATGTAAAGATTTAAATATTCCAGTGGGTGCCGATTTGTACAAATACTGACCACACTTGGGCCACCCTCCCTGCTGCCTTCTACATTTCAGCTAATCCCAAGAGCGCTGCTAACCACGCTCGTAAGAGCGTGCACCTCATAGGAGTGCAAAGAGGGTTAATTAAATGTAAAGAAAGGTTGTAAATGACTTTGGGTGCCACTGGAGTACTTGACATAAAAATCCATAAATTTACTATATGCTGCAAGATCTGGTCCTTATAGAGCATCTGCCAGCGCTGCTGAGATGGGATCTATAAGCAGTCAGACACTTAAAAACTTTGAGAGAGGATCTGGCACACTTCATGCTGTCACATGTCTTGCCCTTGTTAATGATTAATTAATGAGTCGTGTTTCTTAGATGAAGGTTATAGATTACACATGCAGCAATGATAGAAATGGAATACCACAGCTGCAAGCCTATAAGAGTCAGGGAACTGCAAAATCCACATAATTCAGACAACTTGTATATGGTTCTGTTCAGTACATACTTTATGTTGTAGTCCAGTATTTTTTTATATATATATTTTTTTTTTTTATTTTTTTTTTAAAGTCTTTTAGTCACTAGATCATTTAGTGCAAGGTACTCGCCCACAGGGCGTCACCAAAACATTTTCCTGCTCATTTTTGGAGCAGCAGCCCCAGGCCCGGCTGCCTCCCCCGGCTCATCCCCGCAGCCCCTGGAGCCTCCCAGCACTCCCCGCTCCACGGCCACCGCTCCCATTCCACCTTGGCACAGAAGGACTGAAGACAAAGTGTCGACTAACACCATGTGCCCAATTTTCATAGCACTTCGCATTATACAGTACTTTGCATGCTATAGGACAGCTCTGGAAGCCTTCAGCTGTGAGCTGAGAATGATAAAAACTTGTATAAATTAAGGCATCCAGTAAATAAAGAACTAGTAAGCATTTACTGACTATGGTACGGTCTATTTAATACAGGTATCTATCACCATACAGAAGGCTACGGGACACAGATTCCAGCCACACATTGGTAGCAGTCACCATCTTCTGTGTGTGCAGGCTGTTAGAGGCAATATTTCTGCCAGAGGCAATTCTCTCCTTACCTCAGCAACTGCATTCCTAGGTTTGCAACATCTCCCCTCCTTTAAGCCAGGACAAGAGCTGATGTGGTTACTCAATGAATCTCACCGGGCACTTTACCAATATATTCCTGTTTCTTTTGTTTCCTGCCACAGTTTCAGTCTCCATCAGTTCTTTAATCCGGCTCACTGTATCGCCATGTGTGTCATGCCAGCACACGGGGCTGGAGGAGTGCACGGGGCAGGAACGAGCACATAGGGACACCCTGCCCATGACTGACGGCGGAACCGTAGTGTAAGACAACATGCAACCATATACATTATAGGATGATCCTTCTGAACTCTTTGCTTCATTGACTTCACGCCAACAGCGAAAAAAACCCTACAAACCAGTGATCTTACAAACACTACCATACGTGGTTTCGCAAAACTAATTTGTTCTAAGAGAGCATCTGATCAAAATACTGCATAAAGCAAGTGTTCTGAGGAAAAGACACCATCGTGCAACTTCACCCACAGGTCAGGACACATTCAAGGTAAAGATTTTAGTTTGGGCTATTGAGTTCTTTACTTTTCTTCCCCACCCTCATTCCCTTTTTTTTGGCAATTGGAACAAATGCACTGTAATTTAGCCCATGTTTCAATATAGACAGATAGACACTTGCAGAGTCTACTGTACTCTACGTGTACTGTATGTAGAACTGGTACACGGCATCTAAAAAATGAAGCAATCTAGTGCTTTTACGTCAACTCTGAATGTACTGTGCAAACTTTATATTCAATAAACAGCATTATCATCCTCAAGAAACTTACGTAAACTAATAAAATAATAAATTACGTAAACTTTATAAAATACCAAGCCTTCGAACAAATCAGGGAATATCTAGAATTTGTATACCTATGATATTTAACATAGATGCCAATTACTGAAAGTGATATTGATCAAAGCCCAACACCCTTGACAAATGAGAGTAAAACTTTCAAGATGTGCTTTTCCTCATCCTGACATCGATACATATAATGGAAATCACATTTATGAGCTCTAGGCCAAACTTGAAAGAAAAAATATTTCTTCTTCCTATTAGCCAGCAAAAGATACAAGAGAAAGTGGCAGACCAGTAAGTGGAAATGAACTGAATTTTGGGTAATGAATAATAATAACAATTATAAAGCTTTTAACAGCCATGAAATTATAAACACAAGTTTTTCAGTGTATTACAGCTGCAGAACAAAAAGAAAAAAAAAAATCAAATGACAAAAGAGAATAAATTACAGATTTCTCAAGTATTTAAGTTCTGTACCACTTCATAATTGTCATCTTTCCAAACTTCTAGCCTAATAAAATAATCCTTTTTTTTTCTAATGAATATTAGTAATAGTTGAAGACAACAGTTTACATTTTCAAGAGAAATACTGACCAAAGTCAACAAGTACAGGAATGCAGTCCTTGATGGTAACAGGAAACATCACGGCAAAAAAATCGAATAGCACTGCTTGCAAGAGGCAGATTATGAAAATCTCAGCTGAATCATAGCAGAATACAAACCACCATACATCTGAGAAGTAACTTTACTCAAATCTGCAGAGACACAGCAACCTTAATCCAAATAAAAAGAAAAGCAGTAAAAACAAAAAATATACCACCCTGTGTGACATAGCTACTGAAATATGTATCCAGAAGAGCAGGGAGAAAGAACGCAGAAGCAATATGGTCATCCAAAACACAAAGGAGACCATGATTCCACAAATAAATTAAGAACGCTACACTGGAGTAACACTAAAAGTTGGTGTTTAACACGCAACAGCTGTAGTACCGTCCCTGCAGGAAGAAGCCTCTTCTAGCATACCAATCAGGAGAGCTGACACTAATAAAGCAAAATCATGGTCAGTGCAAAAAAATAATCATTCACCACCACTGCTGGGTGTTTTATCCATGGTCTGTATCTAGTTACAAAACAGTGCTATAGATAAATTACAAACCCCTGGATAACAAACTCCAAAGATCCTGTCCTGTTCCAGAGTATCAGGAGTTCCTAAGACTACAAGGGGAAGAACCTGAAAGAAAAAGAAACAAAAAACTCTGGAAAAGAAATTACTAAATCAAATATTTTCCTATGAAATTAAAGAGACAAACGTGAAAGGGAGGTTCAGTAAAATTTTCAAGAACAGGTACAATGTATATTTACCACCTACAACTACTAATTCTTGTTTGCAAATAGAAGAAAGCAAAGGACTGAAAGTGTCAGATGAACAGAAAACATCTATCAATAACTCGGAGAGTGAAAAACAGGCTAATCGTAAGATTCATGAAAAGCACTCTGCTGTTGTGCAGGAAACACATTCTGGGCTCTGGCCACCATGGCCTGTGACTCAGTAAAGCCTCAATCTGTATGACCAACAAAAAAACAACTATCTCTTGGTATTTAGTTTTAGTTTTTCCTTTTAAGTAACTCAAAGGGCCACGAAAACGCTCAGAGGGCTGGGCTGGAGCACCTCTCCTATGAAGACAGGCTGAGGGAGCTGGGGTTGTTCAGCCTAGAGAAGAGAAGGCTCTGGGGAAACCTTATAGCAGCCTTCCAGTACCTAAAGGGGGCTACAGGAGAGATGGGGAGGCACTCTTTATCAGCGAGTGGAGCGACAGGATAAGGGGTAATGGTTTTAAATCGAAAGAGGGAAGATTTAGATTAGATACTAGAAAGAAATTCTTTACTGTGAGGGTGGTGAGACACTGGTCCAGGTTGCCCAGAGAAGCTGTGGCTGCCCCATCCTTGGAGGTGTTCAAGGCCAGGTTGGATGGGGCTTTGAGCAACCAGGTCTAGTAGGAGGTGTCCCTGCCCAGGGCAGGGGGGTTTGAACTCTATGATCTTTCGGGGTCCCTTCCAACCCAAACCATTCTATGATTCTACAAACTCAGCAAAACATTAATCAGTGTCACTGTAGAGTACCGACTACAGCGTAAACCTGAGAAATTACTAAAAGGTGCAAAGCTTTAGTGTGTATCCATGCACAAACACACACCACAACCAGCAGTCTGACGCGAATGAGTCCAAGGGGTTCACTGAAATGATATAAACAAACAGCCAAGTAGATAATCACCAGAGCAAATGAATCAGGAGCTTCATCTGTAAGCATGAAAATAAGTATAAGACTGTATTTACCATTACTTTACACTGAGAGTTTCCAATTAGAAAGGATACAATAAAATGGAAAAAAGAATAAAACTTCCAGTGAAAATGCCAGAACATCCTTAACTTTCAGAGCTAATGAAAAGCTTTGGAGATGGGCATCATGGTAACCGGATTCAAACAGCTACAGACAGCTACTTAGGTGAAGCTGCAAACATCAGAGGAGGAGGAGAGAGAACAGAAGAGGTGGATAATCCTATTAGGCCAAATGCAGGTCACCTAAGGATGAAAGGCACTAGGGCTACTAGAAAGTGAAGGGAGTATCGGCAGGGGAACGAGAAGATCTGTCTCTATCAGCCATTTAGTGCTGCCAGAGCAGCAGCTGGCACACAGTTACAGCTGGTCAACACCTAAAATGGATCTGCAGCCTTGAATCATAACTCACTCTGCAAATAAAGTCCTGGTCTTTCCTTCCTTGTGTTGCACCAGCCACTAATGCAGAGGCACCTGAAGCAGCTTAAAGCACTAAGAAACTTTCTTTTGGTGGGATGAAGGAAACTGCAACCATTCACAGCACCACCCCTAAGTACCACTAGAAGTACAAGTGTAATTTGGTCTGGATATAAGCAGAACTTAATATTCAAATAAATGAAGAACTATCCCATCAGTATTTTATGAAAAATCAATAGTAATTGCAATTCCAAACACTATTTTTGGATAAGAGCTATTATTTACGTGCATACTGAGATAACCAGTATATTGTCCCTTTGAAAAGGATTAATAAACTAACTCCAGGAGAGTGTCTCTCTCATTCAGAGACATAAGTGTGTTTCTCTGTAGAAATATTTATATAATTTTTTTTCAGACGGATACACACACACACCTCTATATAGGAAGAGCTGCTAAACCAAGTTGCTGAAGGCAAGTGCATTTGAAAGCCTGAATAAGAAGCCCTTGTCATTTATCTAATCTTGCACAGGTATGCATTCCTATAGACCGACTAGACCACAACAATACCACGACCCACAGCTCTTTACATTAAAGAGTCAAAACCCCAGCATGCTTTGAAGAGAGTGCGCAATCCGGCAGCGATCGTCTTCCCTTCTCCTGCCCACAGTTAAGAGGAAGACTTCCCCTCCCACCGCCACAGGGCAGCGCCTTCTCATCCCACCCGCAAACAGCACTGAGAACAGCAATAGAGCAAACACTGTGTAATGCACGCGATGTACTCCCCTTTGACAAAATCACACCGCTCGGAGGAAAGGACACCAAAGAGAAAAACTGCAATGGTATCCCAACCTTCCTGACTCTTCCCATACAAGAACCAGGGGACATCAAACAGAAGTTGCAGTAGTCTGGTTCAAAACAATTTTTTTCTTTCTTTCTTCCCCCCTCCTTAGAAAAGGTGGTTCTTTACACAGCAAATGCACATTTGCTGGAGGATGCTGGGCAGGCCACAGGTTTACAAGGACTTAAGCAAAGGCAGGAAAGATCCACAGAAGAGAACCCCACCGAGGTTTCCCAAGCAGCTGAGACCATATCCAGCTCAGAAGGCCCGGGACCAAAAGGGCTGAAAGCCTGGGAAAGAGTGAGTGGCATTTCAATTATGATTGCCTCTTTTACCGTCCCCAGGTATCCACTTATGGCCATCGATCTGAACCAGTATGGCCTATATTCTACCTCTTGTTCCTTCTAGTGTCTCTCTACCTCTAGACAGAGGCAGGAAAGAATTATTTGGCTTGATATCTACCAGGTCACCTCAATAATGCCTTTTGCACTGGCAAATGAAGACAAGAAGTTATATTTTCACCTTTCCCCAGACTGTTAATCCAATCCCAGAATATTAAGTCAGTGCATCAAACTCTATGTATTACCTTATTTTTTTAGACCTACAAGATGGTATGACTTAGAGACAAAGAATCAAGCCACAGAACAAAAAAAAAAATAGGCATTATGAGATGCTAATCCCCTTCGGCAAACAGCAGATTCAAAAAAACCCCACACAGTTCAGTCACTTTTTCTCCTTTCATGATTTTAGTAGATCCTCTTTCTTCAATTTTAGAGAGCAGACACTCTGTTTTACAAAGTGTCACAAACACCATACATTTTCAAGAACCGGTTTACCTGTAAATATATTCTCCACTGTATACAATATTAGTCAGCCATTAACAGCAACGGCTGCTGAAGAGCAACGTAGCACCTTGATGCCGATACACTGCTGCTAATGAGCATAAAGTGCACTTTGCACTGAACTGTATTGTTAGGAAGTGTGGAAAACTGGAAGGAATTTTTCACTCCTCTATATTTATCCATATTTAAAATATCTAAATATGGCCTGAAACTGCCTTTACTTCCCCTTTCTCTCCCCAAAACATGAGTTGTTTCGTAACAAAACTACTGCAATGAAATTTCCCCATCTCTAAGTATAGCACCGCTCTAATAAAACAGTGACATAAAACCACATGGGTGGTTAATTTGTGACACAAAATAAAAGGCCAACTGAGTGGCAAGCCAGAACTGTCATTTGAAATTAGGGCATACGACAACCCTAATGTGATTTGAAATTCAGATTTATATTAGGCCTCATTAAGCCGTTTAGAGAAATTCATACATCTTTTTATTGGGTCATTTTTTTTTTACCTAATTACCTTTACAGAATGATGCACATAAATATATAAGTAAAAATACAGTATTTCTAAGTAATGAAATATTTTAATATTCTATTTTTTCAAGTCCTATCATCTTTTAGCTATGAAAGCAGAAAAGGCAAGAGCCTTCATCCTTCATTTAAAAAACCCAGACAACAAAACAATGATTAAAAAAATCTGGCATATGTATTGGATGTTGCTTCCAAAATAATTTCAAAGTAAGCAGTACCAAATATTTAGAGAATTAAGCAGCGAGTTGCCAGTTGCCTTTTAGGTAAGGGTTATATTTATCATAGGACTGAAGCTTTTACAAATTGTAGTTAAAAGACAGATTTGCTTTTTTTAATGGAGATCCTGTTTATTATTTCTAGTCCTTGCCTCTTACAATACCTATCAACACAATACAGCAATAAAACATGCCTATCTATAAATGCTTATGGCTTATTAGTAGTCCCTCATTAACAAAAATAATTTCATTTATTCATCAGTTCCTAAAGAGCCACATTTACATTCTTTGCCAGCGTAGGATTCACTGACAGTGGTTGATTCGTTTACATTAAATTTCTGCTCTGTATATTTACATGGTAACCATTACAGTCTAAAAATCTCAGATTTTGTTTTTAAATGTATTTACTGAGTTGGGTTTTTTGGTGAGGTTTTTGGGGTGGTTTGTTTTGTTTTTTTCAATACACCTTTGGGAAAGTAACACATAGAGAAAACAAACTATATTGACCAGGAGATTTGGTGCTGTGAGGCTAAGCCAAAAGCCATCGTGCCAAGCCCAGTGTAATTCTGCTCCCAGCCATTTCTATCGCCAGCGCTCTCCACTGAGCAAACAGGTCAACTGCAAAACCTGCAGACATTTTCATTAAATGCATATTGATAAAAAAATACCATGCATGCTTTCATTTCTACAAAACACAGAAAAGACTCGATGCAACAAATGAGCTTAAAGGCCTTAGCTGAGAGTATGGAATTGGGATCCCAAATACTGGCTAGCACCTCAGTGAGCATAAACCCACTCAGACAGGAGTTTCAAGTATTAAAAGCTGAGACAGTGAACCTATACATAAAGCCACTGGTAAAAGTGGAGCTGAGAAAGACACTGATTGGTCCTGGCTTTGCTAACTTAAAACATTCATAGGCAAAAAGTTTTAATAGTTTCCCCTTTACAATGAAAATGGTAATCTTAAATATCTGTACATACACGGGCAGGTCAACTTTTAGGTAGTAAACCTCTAGAAAATGCAATTAGTATCTAAATTTCAGAGTACAAAATTTCAAATAACCTTCTGAAAAACACTTGGTTTATAGAAGAGTATGACGATTTGCACCTGGGTATTCAGTAATCCAAAACAAATATTGCTGATTTAAAAAAGTATGATTACAGAGTACAAAACTTTATAAATATAATGGCTAACCATTCGTTAACATGATGAAAAAAATATCAACAAGGTACCTTATGTAGCTATGGCCAACAAATTCTGCCTGAATATCTGTTGGGTTTAAGTTTTTAAAATATTTTCTACATTATCATGTTACTTGCAAGAATCCTCAAGAAACCATCTTGAAAACAGACTGTCATCCAACTTTTACTTTCACATAGTGATGCTCAGCTCTCAGATTTTTACACCTTTTCCTGCTTTTACCAGGAAAGCAAATGTTCACATGTACACATTATTCAACTGTTCTTCTCAAGTAAGAATCTTTATTCTGTGACATTTATTCCTTAATACTATGGTGGTCAAATTAGATTCAGGGCACATTTGTGCAACACACACACTTCTGTGTGTTAGAACGTGTGAGGAGAGGCTGGGAGAGCTGGGACTGTTCAGCCTGGAGAAGAGAAGGCTCGGGAAGCTCTCACCCACGTGCACATGTACCTGAATGGAGAGTGTAACGGAAAGAGCCCACTGAGAGGATGAGAAGCAATGGGCCAAACGGAGACACAGGACGTTTGGGTTAAACGCTGCTGCCCAGTGCAGGCGGTCAGACACTGGAGCAGGTTGGTGGGAGAGGTTGTGGAGTCTCTGTCTGTGGACATAATCAAAATCCAACCGAACACAGTCCTGAGCAACCTGCTCTGGTTGGCCCTGCTTGAGCAGGATCCAGAGGGACTCTGAAAGTAGGAGAAACTGGTAGGACTCCTTAAGTTCCTTCCAGCCACATACATTCCCTTATGATTTACATTTCGGTATCATTTATATGCTGCGATTGTGTGATCTGCTATCTTTTATTTTTTGAAGCTAAAGATTTTCAGTATTCCTCTTCCTCTTTTCTTTTTGGTAAGCTTAAAGGCAGTCTTCAAGTGCAAGATCTAGAAGTTTATTAATGGAAGTTGCACGCATACCCTTAAAAATAATAAGTGGCTAAGCATTCCTTTCTTGATCTGCGCTTGCTTTCTATCTGGTTAAGAATACCATTACAAGGGTGGCAACCATTGCACTTGATTTGCAAAACTAGGGAGAATAAGATAGGAGAAAAAGCAGCCATTTAGCAAAAATAAATCAAAACTAGTCTAACAAAGACCAATCACTGGAACAAGGAAGAGGGAATAAAGACACACTTTTAATATTGTTGATCCATATGAAATTTTAACAGAGGGCAGTCGTCTTGAAGATATTAAATTCCTCTGAGCTCTGAGAAAATCTCTCAGGTAGTAAAACAAGAGACTCAGATTAGCCTCACCTCTGGGAAGAGAATCCTGAGGCTACTAGCTGTTGGCTAACTGACCAGCTGCCACTCGCCACCCGGGGCCAGGCAGAAGTGCTGCAGATGGCTACAGGGGGCAGGAGGAACCTGAGGAAGGTATTGTAGGAAGGTTCAAAGGATGGAGGAAAACACGAACTGGCATTACTGGAGGGGAAAAAGGACAAGGGGAATATCATAGGGATTATGAGGAGAGAGAAACTGGTAATACTTCTGGTGGGAGGGCTGCTGAGGGGTTCAGGGATGAAGGACAGAAATCTG
Source organism: Numenius arquata (assembly GCF_964106895.1). NCBI lineage: Eukaryota > Metazoa > Chordata > Aves > Charadriiformes > Scolopacidae > Numenius > Numenius arquata. The sequence goes on from NC_133586.1 coordinate 30,153,762, forward strand.
CAGGCAGTGAAGCTTCATTAGTTCCACTAATCACAGAACAATTTGTTTACAGGAAAGTATTTTGGTTTGTTTGTTGTTTGCCTTACAAGGATGAACAGGTGTCTTAATATATTCTGTATGTGGAGTAATAGAGGAACAGCCAATACTGAGAGCACTCTGTTCAGGCTCAATTTCTAAATGGAAAAGTGATTCTGCATTCAACAGGAAGGATAAAAACGGTATCCTGCTGTTCACAGTGGGAGACAGAATTTAAATATCCTGTAATATAATTTGGTACATCACCACATGTCAGGCTTGACTTTCCTAATTTACACCAGTAAGTTCTCACACAAGAATAAATCTTTTCAATTCAAGGCAGTAACCTCTGATTTACACCAGGGCAAGTGGAAGAGCATGAGGCCCTTCCTATCTTAATAAAATTTGTCATCTACTGTTAAATGCATTAATGGCAGATATAATCATATGTTAGTATTGTATTACAAGATAACAGTATCGGCACTGGATTGAAAGGAGAAATAGATTACTATTTGGTGTTAAAGTCATTGACATCGTCATTCACAAAAATCAATTAATAGGTTGCAGTGTTCTCCAATTTCAGATGCTTTTTAATTAAAAGAATAAATCAAATCACAACTAGAGAGAAATCAGAACCATCCACTTCGGGGGAAAAAAGTTTTTAAAGGATGGCTTTAACATATATTATGTTCAATTTTAGATGATACAAGGTCACAACAAAGGTATCATTTCCTTCAGTAAAGTCACACCTTAAACTATATGGGGAGTGCTTTTTCTCCTTCAGTTCCCAACTTCTTCCATGGTACAATGTTGTTTGGCCACAGACACGTAGTTTGGAGAAGACGACACCAACAAAGCACCAATCACAATGCAAATACCCCTTGCCTAAATGATTCCCATTAACATTTTTTAAAAAAGTTCCATTTTTAACCAAAGATATCCATTGTAAAGGTACTTAGACAACAGCTCAGCCCCATTCTTATTTTCAAGCTGAAGTGCCCTCTGCTGGCCCCACTGCTCACCCATTCGGACAAAATTCCAGATGCCTTTGCTCGTACATTTTGTACCTAACTTTTTTTAAACATGAAACTTCATTAGAAGAGGGCATACAGACTCCTACAAAGACATATAATTTTACTGTTGAAAATTATTTTCCGTTTTATGTCAAGAGGATCTGCATTAGGGAAAATTATAAAGGGGGCTTAAACTTTGCACCAAGCATTGAAACTTCGTTGGCTTTGCTCAGATGCTTCAGTTGTGTGGAGAGATGGAAGGCAGATGAACGAACGAGAAACAACAAAGCAGCTGGCCCAATGCTAAGGAACATCAAAAGATCAGGTAGCTACAAACACAAAATAGATGATTAAATGTATAGGAACAGAGACTGCAAAAGAGATTCAGCATGGAGATTCAAGAAGACAGAGCATACAAAACCAATCCATGCAGTAAACCATTAGGCAGCTACATCCTTCCCCTTTTCCATATTACAAACTGTAATTACTAAAGACTTTTTGCTGCTTTTCGTTGCTGCAGCATTCACAATGAGAAAGACAGAGGGACTAAACACAAATACACAGGAAAAAAAGATGATGTTAAAACAGGTTTTTGAAGAGAAAGTATATCCTGGATCAGTGGAGAAAGGGACAAAGATGACAACTGACCTCAAATTCAGGTCCAAGATGCAACTAGGAGAAAAGGAAGTCAGAAATCATTCGAAAGGAAAAAAAAAAAAATGGAAAAAAAAAATCAATAAAGAAAGACTTTCCATTTGGCTAAATTAGATTTCAGCCCTGAACTTAACTAGGATGATAAAGTCAGATTTCTGCACATCATGTCTCCAGTCAGGAGACGGGTAGGCCATCCTTTACTTCTCCTTCTGAACCTTCTGTAAATCTACAGATGCCTATATACTTGAGAGCTGCTTCCTTTGATTCCCTTAAGCTTTGCAGCAATCAAGTTCTTGAGAAGCTCAGCAGGGATAACAGCAGACTTGTCTCTCTTTGAGGAAGGAGGGCAGCTTCAGCCAAAGAATATTAGTTATGTGAAGCAGCAATAAACTCCTGAGAGATACCTGCCTGGACCTGAGAAAGAACGAATTACTCCCAAGCTGCTCCACCTTTTCCTGCTCTTACCTTGCCATCCAAATCCTTCATGAGGAAAACACCACAGAGGAAACATGTTTTCTTTCCCTTAAAGATTACAAGCCAAAAATGTGCAATTTTTTAGGGTAGGGTGTTTCTCTAGTAAGAAATGAACAACAAGACTGAGGCAGTAAGAAGGATCAGTAATGCTAAGGAACCACAATTAAAACTTAAAATTAATCTCAGGCCGCCCCTATATATCTTTCATTATTCTTACCATTAGCATGAGTTATACTTCTGTAATAAAACAAGTATCATCCTTCAAAGGGCAGGTGGAGAAATCAGCTTTCATGCTTGCTGACTGAAAGACCTGATAAAGGATACTAACTATTAAGATGCCTCCAGATCATTAAGTCTTTGTCTTCAAAGAATTTTCATCATTAGCCAGTTACTTGTCAGAGAATTTTTGGATGCATATTAAAAAACATTTTATTCCCTTCATAGTTAACATAAAACTAAAACTCAAGCGCTAAAAAACCCCTAACTTTCAGTGTTTTATTAAATCTAAAGCAGTTTTATTATCATTATGATCAATCTCCTAGTGCATTACGAACTTCAATGTCCTCAATGAAAGGGGGTGGGGGGGGAGGGGGGAAGAGTAATCAGCCTAAATAGGTTTAGCCAAAATACAGCCACTGGCATTCAACCACGTGCCAACAGTTGCAAACTTTCTGGAACAGAAACTTACCCCACCATCTCTGATGCTACTGTACGATAAACCCATTTTGTAAAAATTTAGTCCATTTCATAGCCATATAAACACACCTAAAATGACCTGAAATAAGTAAAAGATGGACAGTACCATTCATTTTTCTGCTCAATTTAGATATACACATAACAAAAATACTTGTTTTAGTTCTGCTTTTCTAGCAATAGGTGGCACTATCAAATACCACTTTCCTAACTATCTATTGTGCACCATATCCTTCTATATTCAAGCAGAACATCTGCAGGGAAACGTGGTAAAGTTATTTTCCTTTCTGCTTCCCCTAAACAGAAGAGAAATTAAATCTTGCAGTTGTTTTGTTTTCTGTTTTAAACTGTAATAATGCTCAAATGCATTTTTACAACAGTTAGAAACACAAGAGAAATATGTGACTGTTCTGAAGAGTATGCTACTTCAGACAAGTGGCAAGTAGATAAACATGCCACATGCTCCAGCAATCTGTATGACAATATTAATATAAAAATATATAATCACAGTTTTAAAATAGGTATTCTTTCAGCTACCTTTTTGTGACCTGTTAAAATAAATAATATTACTATTTTTCTCCGTAAATTTCCGTATTTTCCCAGATTTGTAGATAATATGCATGGCTGGCAAAGAACACGCCCTCTTAGGTTGCAAAATAAGCCCTTTGCTACTCTCTCCCTTGAACTTGTTGACCACTTCTCAGCTTCTTGCTTCCCAACTCACGGGTTTCATTCTGCGTGCAAGGGTCACTCCAGGTGTGGCTATCTTTGCTTCTCCCACTAGTGGGATGCAGGCTATGCAGTCCCGAGTTCAGAAAGATGCTCAACAGCCGTAACACAGAGTCAGAATCCTGAGCTCAGTGTTTACGAGGCTGATCATGTACATAATATTGTTTTTGAGATTTGCCACTTCTCCAGTGTAATTTCTGAAGTCCCAACTCCAATATAACATGCTTCTCACCTAAGCTGTTTACATAAGGGATATACTTCATAGGAAAGAAAAGTACACCAGACTAAGTCTCTTTCGGATTTTAATTTCTTTTGTTTCCAGGTAAAACACACTGGAAGCCCAGAAACAACTTCCGATTGTCTCAAAGAAAGGAAAGAATTAAACGCCAAAGCTGTTTTCTTAAGTCTTTTGGTTATTATGGCAAAAGCATTAAATCAGTCTGAAAATTGCTACATGCCATTAGGCAACCTTCTACTCTTTCTCCAAAGGCCAGCCACATCCCTGCAATTTCACAGCACTTTCTAATGCAAAGCATGCCCAGACTCCACTGACAGTGCGCTGACACGACATGCTTCACTTTCCATTGTCCACTGTCCTTAGCCGTTCATTATCCTGACTGCTGTTCCTACAGAATAATGATACACTTGGCCTCTGCCTGTGACTAACACGTTTAGCTACAGGGCTTCTTTTAATTGAAACACATAGCATACACTTTCTGTTTTGGAGCAACAGCCAAACATTTAATAGAGAACTTATTTGCTTTCCCAACTGGTAGAAGGCAAAAAAATAAATGCTTTTTAAGCAGGGGGTTTGCAGCCCAAACAAAATGGGACCACCCTTGCTGTACCAAACTTGGGGATTCTCAATGTGAGCTGAGAAACATTGACTCCAAGTTCTGCTGTGCTGAAAGATGCCTTCTACCAGGAAATCCCCCAACTATAAACATTTTCAATAATAATGAAACATATATGAAATTGCTAGAAAGTTTTCTCACCTTTTTTATAAAAATGCTTTATGATTTGGTCCCGTATAACGATTTCAATTCTAAATAACCAGAAATGGATTCTTTTAACCTCAGAATAATTTAGGGCTGAGCTTAGCCAAAAGCCAGCAATCAGCTCATAACTACAGCAGATGTTTCCCCAGCTGAAGTCACTCACTCTAATTCTCTCACCCAGTGACAAGAAACCGGACATCTAAGACTCAGGAACCATCACATTTAGGTTCTCAGTAATAAGGAATCGCTACTAGAGAAGTTATCAGGTGTGAAACCGTCACACCTTTAAATGAGATAATAGCTTTGAATAACAAATGTTCCCCAAAAAAGGGTAGCAGATTCTGTTTTAAAGGCTTCATTAGAAAAAGTCTGAACTGCAGAAATACTCAGCTCTTTCAACTCCAGTTGAACAAAGGAAAGCAAACAGTCAAGACACCTCACTTTCTTGCTAGCAGAGTAGCAGCGGACAACATGCAAAGGAAAAAAACAACCACCCCACACACACCCACAGTATCTTGATGGACTGGGCAGAAATTGTTCATTTTAATTAAGATTAGAGTCAGAAGTTAATAATTTTATCACATCAATTTTTGTTTCACTGAGTTCTCAGTTACATCACCTGTATGTCAGCAATAAATCCTACCAATAAATACATTTGCCATTAGAGTTCCAGTTTATGTTTTCACATCACTGTCCTGTATATGTTTAATCTGTGTCTAGCATATTCTAACACATTCTGGTTGCCCTGGCCCCAGACATACCTCAAGACAGCTTCAAGTAGCATTAGAAGTAAAACAACCTTGGCATAGGTGTATAAACACAGGAAACCTATGAGAACAGTATCCAGTCTGCAACTGCTTAAAGGACTCAGACAACTGCTCAGGTGCTCAGTCTGCGAGTCAGCAGCGCCCATAGCAGCAGGTGGAACTCACCAACAATCAGGAGGTAACATCCATCTCAACGCCAGAACAGACCCATTATGACCCAACAAAGAGAAGAGGGTTGGTCTTGATCTGCAGAAGACTTGTCAAGCAGTGAAGCCTGTGGTAGAGCAATGACACCCACTTTGGCTCCAGTTCCCTCCAAGAGCTCTTGAGCCTGGACATTTCAAATTCAGCAACCATCACAGCCAACATGGTACAATATAGCTCAGGCTTGCTTGACTAATATTTGTAATTACTGATTGCTTTTCATTGTTATCTGATAGATTGCCTAGTAGCTGTACATAAACACACACTTGTTTGAAGTCTGGAAATTTCCCTGGTGTCTCAGCCTCTCAGAAAGCTCCCATCACAGTGACCCCCCCAGCCTCCTAATAGCAACAGCGACCACATCTTCTACCCCACCGACTCATGGTGCTGTACAAAGCTAGATGGTGCTGTGACTCAAAACTGAGAAAGTGATGTCTCAGAGTAGTGTAGTCCTATTTCTTATAAGGAATGCAGTAGGCAAAGACTGAAAAGGTAGGTTTCTGCTGTGCAGGAGAACTGTTATAGGAGATACCAACAGGTGTGCTCTATAGTAATTTTTAATTTGTCATCTTGATTTATATATAAGATGAGCATGTACAGCATTACATGTCCTGAATGATTACATCTGTTTACATGTAAATCATCAAGGTTTAGCTGCTAAGGGCAGTAAAAGTTGCATTGATCATAGCTGCAAAGCCAACTAATCCACATACCTCCTTCTCAAAAACCCATAAACTAAAAAGACATACATTATCCTCATTGAGCAATTAAAATGAAGTTTTATTTATGAAAGTTTGGGTTATTCCAATCTGTTTTAAAAACCAACAAGAGTCGACTGCATAAGCAATAGTCTTTTAGAGGACTTTTGAAAATAAGCTACTAGTAAATCTTCCCCGCATGTGGAACAATATTAAATTTCAGCTCTGCCTCTAGCATAATTAAGTACCCACAACAGCATAAAACCTTCATTAAATTATGGTGTTTGGAGTGAAATGTAAATTTGTCTTCAGATATGAGGTTGATATTTCAACCCCTTCACAGCCTGAATATCATTAGGGGAGGCTGGGAGGGAGGGAAGCCACTGAATAAGCATAACAGAGCTACTGAGCACTCCTCTTCTCTGGGTACTGCATAATCAGCAAAGATAACGATTAAATGCCCATGTCTCTGCCACCTCCCCCCAAGGGAGAAAAGAAAATAAAAAAAGAAACAAAAATAAAGCTCAAAGGATACTTTCTAACTTCTTCCTCACTAGAAACAGTAATTACTTTATTACTTCTTATGATGTTCACGTGGAAGGCTTTTTTTTCCCTCATCAACAACAGCCCTCTTCATGGGAAACAAAACCAAACCAAAGCAAGCTCTTTCCAAAATAAGAAAGCGACACAAAGGCTCCATTATGCACCCACTCAAAGTCTATAGCACTTTGGTCACTGTTTGCTCACAAGAGCACGGACTGCCTGCTGAGAGAGAGAAGTACAACGCTGGCTGCACTTCCCCAACAGGAACAACTCCCATCACCTCCTCAATCCTGCTACCAGGCAGGACATCAGCTGCTCCGTTGAGACCCTCCTCATCTGTTCACAGTTCCTTCAGAGAGCCTCATCTCTGCAGCCCTCCCCACCCTCGAGCAGAGATGCGACTGCTGCGGGTATTTATCTAAGATGGGCTGGTCACCCTGGCCAGCATGTGCCCGTGGCTGAAAGCATGACTCAATCTACTTCTGCATCAGGCCCTTCGTCCCTACAGCAAGACATGCTGTGCTGAACCAAACTGACCAGCTTTCTGTATGTAACACAAACTTCCTGACTTGAGTATCTCGTGGACACAGTTAGGACTTGCTTAAATGTTAATAAATCCATGAGTTTGACATCAACTAAAGCTACGAGAAACCTGAAACATACTATCTGAGGAATGACCAAACAAGATTAATTCATTTCTGGTGCTGACCAGTGAAAACTAACCTTAAGAAAGATCAAGCTCATTTTTTCTTGATCTATTAAATAAATTAATAAAGATGACACTGGATCAGGTTTATACCAAAATTTCCTTACTCTTACATTACATTCAAAAGGCTTTAATTTGCATGCGTACCTCCTGACTAGTAGGAAAAATGCATAAAGTAGCTGACATTCAAAGTCTGGGGGTTTTTGGAACGTCAAGTACAGAAAAGAGGCATCAAGGATGCCATTCTAAGCATATACTTGGGAGCAGAGGAGAAAAAAAATAAATAAAAAATTTAAAAGAGAGAAAACCTTGTACAATGTCATTTCCTAATTTCTTTTCCTCTTTCAAGCATTTACAAATTAATTTCTCTGCAAAAATACAAGATACTAAAATGATTTATCAATATTGCAGTTTTTTTCAAATCGTTAGGATTGAAGAAAGTGTTTTTGGAATATACATAATTCTGTCCCTTTAAATAGTTCTGTGTCTATGATTATAAGGTAGTAACAATATTCTGAATATGGAGATGTGGGGTAATAAGACACTTCAGAAAGTCTAATGTAAACTTTATTGTAGAACAATTACTGTCAGTTTAAGAAATATACGAGCTTAGAAAGATAAGAATATCTATGACTTTACATTATAACTTCAGCTACTTACAATGTAAGTTAGAACACAATTAGGTAGTTTTCTGGTTTGTCTACATAGCATATCATGTTTGAAGCCTCAAAACACGATTTACAGAAATCAGCATTTTAGAATATTAATCTTCATCTCCTGAAATCTAGAAAGTGTTTACATTAAAAAAAAAGCTTGTACCATTAAGTTGGAATAATAATTACTTTTCTCTATTTATCTCCCAATGTTACTAGAGCCAAATAAGAAAAAAAGCAAACACTCAAGCACTCATTTACAGACATTCTCTTTATAATGAGAACAACAATAAAAGCTATTAGATGGTACATAGCTAAAGGAAAAAGCTTTTCCTTTAGGTCAAATATATCAGTACTAGCTTGTAATAATCAAAACAGAAAGATTATTCCTTTAAAATCCTTTAATTCTTGATATCCACAGTTCTAATCCTCAAGTCATTGTTGAAGGCCACTTTAATGTTTGTGTTATACTGTTTAAATTTTGGTGTCAAGACTTTTTTTCCCCCAATACTAAACCGCTCATACTTCACTTCTGTAATTTATGTCGTTTTAGAAGCCCTTAATTTAATTAAAAACTTGTAAAACTAAGCAGGTTTGACTTAATTTTCTATATGCAAAGGAAGAGAAGCACGTTACTTAGATATTTTGTTTGAACAGCTCATTTCAAAATTTATTATAGGTTACTATCATACTGAGAATAATAAAGATATATTTTTAATTACTTTTGCTCACAAGAACAGGCTAATACATATTCCATCAATATTATGATCCCCTTGGATGGAGAGAAGCTAAATGCTAACCCAAACGGATTTTAAAGCTATAATTACTTGGTAAACAAGGGAATCATACTAAATAATTATACATCGAGCTCATATTAAATTAAACTAAGATAAATATTTAAGATCCTCTGTATTGTATTTTTCTCTTTTGCTCCTGTCTGCTGCAGTGTCACTGAGCATATCATTATGCGAGTGACACTTCTCCAAACAGGTTTCCCCACAAAGCAGGCAGGCTGTACAGCGTGCTGTGCTGCCTTACTTCTCTCTCCGGTGATGAAGTATTGGTAAAGGTACAATGCCACTTCACCAGATTAAACAGCAAAATGTTGCTTTGATGATGCAGTGCCCAACTAAAAAGCAACAAACCGGGAGGTCACCTGGGCAAGGTCATGCAGAAAGATTATTTCTAATCTGCTTTAAAAATATTATTAGGGCTTTTTGTTATAATGTCTGTAGAAAGGCTCTTTGGTTGGCTGAATGATAAACACTGCTATCTGTAACACTAAGAAAAAATAAAATGACAGCCGCCTCTGCAAAATTTAATATTTCAGTATTAGCAAGGAAGGATCTCCTTAAAAGGCCATGCTAGGATAGAGCACCGCATACACAACACAAAGTTACTCAGCGCAGTCTTTCAAAGAAAGATACAGGCTGTAAAGAGTATTGATTTCATTAGAACACTTAGCTTTTCTCTTCTGAGCATCTCTCCCCAACCCCAGAACACATCAATAGTGAGCTCTGCTAAATCTGCAGGTATTACTGTTAAAGGTCTCCATACGTCATGCCTCTGTTTCACAGTGAAATCACCTGGTAATGTCACAGTTCTTCAGAGGCAGCATTTATCACCTTCCATTGGCAAGAATTTATCAAGTTTCCAGAAAAGCAAACCGTCCATTTGTTCTGAACGCACAGGAACGTTCATGATTAAAAGTTGTGCTTTTTGGACCTGACCCAAAACTTCCCAAGGTACTTAAAAGCTTGTCCAACAAGTTGATTGGACTTAAACATAAGACCAAGGCAGCAACATTACCTGGGAATTTGGCCTGAGAAAAGGATCAGCACTGCAGGCCATACCAGGGGGCAGTACAGGAGAATGATACTCATCCAAATACTTTACTTACAGGGCAAGAAATGGTAACGATGTTTTTTAAGCTGCTACAGAATTAGGCAATTGTAGAACGATGTTACAATTTTGTATTCTGAAGCAGATTTTTAATCTTTAATTAGACTAGAGAATAGCAAAGATGAATCACACCTTATTAAAAAAAAAAAATTAAAAAATCAAACCTTGCTATTAAGCTTCTTTTGCATGCTTAGCACACAAAACATTTTGTACAAAAAAAAAGTACAGCAATAGACATTGGTTTAATCCGTTAAGTAGCTCTAAAGCACCTGGTCTATGTTAAAGAAATCTGAAATCCTTATTTTAAATGAGTTTGCTTATCTAGCCCAATACCACCACCAAAATCTGTCCCAGTCTCCTACAAGCTTAGGACCATATCTTAACACAGGCCCTGACTCAGTCAATCATAGCACATGTGGCCAGATCTTTTCTCTGGTAGTTAACTGGCTTTGGTAATTATTCCTTCAATTGCAAAGCTGCATAACCTCTCCTTGCAGCATAAACCAAAGCTGAAACACATCTAATGCCAGCTCTGCTCCTCTCTCCCTTCTCTGACACACCCCCTGCTGAATGTGGCACCAACCTCTTAAAGGCCAAATCCAGCAAGGTCATCGGGAAGCTCTTGATTTACCTCTAACCAATGGGCATTTGATCAAAATAAGGATTTATATCTTCTCCCAAATTTAGCTCACCACAGATAGGGACTTACAGCAACAACTACTACCAATAATGCGTTTTGTCCAAATGGCCTTTCCTTTCCCATAATGACAAAACCTGGCATTCTGAAAGGGGCTGCCTTCTCCCAACTTAGTGGGGGATGCAGCTGAATTGTCTTAAAATAGCAAGACCATGACCCGAGAAGAACATGCAACTACCAACCAAGTACTGCTTCAAGGAAAAGCCAAATTAATAACCTCCATTTATGAGCCAGTTAAGGCTTCCATAGACTGCCTCAAGCTTTTGTTTAACCCTGAAGTAAACTAGCAGTGAGAAACTAAAGAGTTTTTTCTTCTGAAAATCTCACAATGTGACCTTCTATCTGACAACAGAAGGGACAAGCTGACCAAGCTAGTGAAGCACAGTCCAACCAGACAGGTAAGGGGTAAAGTGAGAAAGCTATTTCCAGAATACTCCACCCCAGAAGCCTCTAAGGGATCACAGTCAAATACAAGAACACATTGTGTCGAGATCTGCAGGGACGTGTGCTGGACCTAGTGCAACAAATACCTTGATTGAGAAGCTGCAGCAAGAGGTTGGACCCAACAACCTCCCAAAGTCCCTTCCAAATTAAATTATTCTGTCATTTTATAGACTAAAATCTGAAGTATTTAAATCTAGAAACATGATGAAAAAGTAGTGCACTACCAGACCGTTTTCAAATTAAAATTCAGCCTGACAAATGGGCAAATATTTCTGATAAAGAGAATTCACGACAGTGAGAAAAAGGGCAAGATTTTTCCTTTCTGCAAAAATACTCAACTGCACAGAAACAGATAAGAAACGAGTAATTCTACAGTAAAAAAAAAAAAGCTGTTGGCTGTGGCAGATCACAAGCTGCACATGAATCAACAATATCATGCTGTTCCTCACTCTCTAAATATATATTATGTTTATATTTATATAGGGCTGTATAAACAAGAAAACAGACTCTGAAATAATCTTTCCAACTCCGCTCAGTTGCAGTTCTGCACATAGTTTGTGCCATCACACTTCAAGATTGAGGAAAGCCAGACAAGGTCCAGAAGAGTGCCACAAGGATTATCAGAGAAAACATGACCTACATAAAACCAGAGTGAAAAAAAAATCTAAAGATTTAGATTTTTAGTCTAAGAGGAGTTGACACGGTAGAGGAAGGGGATGGGACAACACACTTTCAACTGCATGTAAAGCAAAAGTAAAAAGGAAAGGAAGAGTTTTATTGATATTCATGTAGTTATTAAGTTAGCAACAGTAAGAAATCTAACTGCAGAAACCAAAGTAAAGGTTGAGATTACAAAATACTTTTTAATGATAGAGAAGGACTTAGTAGGCGGGATAGAGGTTTCATAGATTCACCATCATTGGAGACCTTTAAAAATGGCTTAGCCAAATACCTGATAAGAATGACATTAAGGAGACTGCATCCTGTCCTCAGGCAAAAAACGAACCAGAGTCCCTCTCAGAGTCATCTCCAGTTCTATTTTTACATGATCCTATCATTTCTGCTTGGCTGGAGGTTGCAATGTTATCTAACATTATATGACTCTGTCATAACTGCAAACATTATTTGGTTTTGCTTGCAACTCACTGCCCTTAAAATCCTTACCTCCAACAGTGGGTCTTGTGCCTTCGATGTCATTCAAGCATGCCCTGAATCCCAATAAACCAGTGGCAGTCCTCAAGCAGAGAGAGGGTCACAGGTAAAGTTCAACATAAAGCCCACTGAAGCCACATCCTCAAACTCAAGAGCATGGTGCTGGCTGGTAAAATACACTATTGTGCATTTTTGGATCAGCAAATACGATGTGTGGAATAGCCAAGACCCCTGTTCAGCATAAGAGTTTTATAACATCTCCAAGAGCTGTACTGGTGTGCGTGTGGCAGGGGCCTGGAAGGTTTATCACACATCTCAGAATCAGGCAGAGACCAAATTTTTTATAGTCTTCATTAAAACATTTTTTAAAAAAACCTGAATATTCTCCTTTTCCCCTTAATTCTTGCAAAGGTTTGCATTAAAATGGTGGGTCTTTTGGTTTTGACAAGATTAATCTCAGACTGAACTGGTTCAGTTTGAGGCACATGTGGTAAAGAATTCAGCCTGTTCCAAAGCATCAGATTTGAGGTTTGGTATTTCATTGAAATAATATTATTCCATTACGACGTCCCTAGGTTAAAAGAAGTTTCTGTATCAATAAGACCTACATATTGTTTCCTACTGACAGTAATTAAGTATTTAGCTTTAATCAGTGGAAAAATGTATGGTTTATTAATTCTTTTCAAAACCATTATAATTTTTTAACTCAATGGAAGTAATTCAAAGATTTGAGTTAACTTCCCCACCCCACCCTTGCTGCTGGAGCAGAGGAACACGAAGGCAGCTGTGCACCAGCAGGGAGCTATATCCTATTCAACATTCAACCATGTATTTCTGCAACAGTAAATACGACGGCATTGGGTGTGAATCACTGTTTTGTTTGTTTCTGCTTCATTTCCGATTTTCAAGTAGTCAAGAGTGAAATACTGTGCTCAGTCTTTCACGCATTATGTGAGCTCTGAAACGAGGGACAGGCCACCGGTTAGGACTGCAGCCTGGGACATGTGCCACAGTGATACAGCTTGTCTGCACAAGCTTTCTTCATCTGGGGTCTCCACATGTAAAATAAAGAACCTCCTCTTTCTTACTACTCACACTCTGTGTTTTATTTTCAGATGTTAAGGTGTATTTGACCTTCAAACCCCTTGTTTGAGGTGTGCAATTCACAAATTTCTCAGACTACGCTCCAAACTCCTCCATGCTGCCACGTTAGACACAAGCACTCCAAGAAAGATTTACTTTATGCACTTTACTGGAATACCATGAAAAGCCTCTTCTAAAAGACATTGTTCCCAGTGTCCTATTTCCAAGATTTTCTCTTTTTGCCCTAATTCATACGAAAGAACCAAGAACATTCTCCTGGCCTCTCCCACCCAATTCTACACCTTCATCACAGAGTCGGTGCTTTGTTGCTACCAACTTTTATGTCCCAAGTTCCCCCTACCTTAAAAAAAATCTCAAATGTTTTTACCCATCTGGGTTAATATTAACAGGACTCACATCACATGAGTAGCAACTGAGTCAGCATAATAATCATATGCCTGAGCCTGACTCCAGATAAAAGATCTGTAGAGCCTTATTCACCAAGAGCAGAAAATTCCTCCTTGGCTCTGCTTTTTCATGGCTGTATTACAATCTCACACTAGGCAACTCCAGTTTTCCTGAGGGAATGTATTTTTTTTCTGTTCCTCTGAACATAATACTAATCTCATCATGTATTTGTCATCTCACTCTTATGGTTTCCAATACTTTTTTGTGTATCTGTGCATTCTACAGAAAACAATTACTGTACACTTCACTTAAAGGCTACTAAGGCAATGACCTCTGCAATATTCCTCCTGTGGTTTTCAGCAGCAGGACACCCTCATTCTGCTAATACTCTTGCAATACATGGACACCATTTTGTTTTGAATAGCAGCTCAATTCATCACTTTAATGGCAATTTACTTATAGCAAAGACTAAAATTAACTCACAAGAAAAATAGAGCACATCTCTCCACATGCTGCCACTCCCTCCTTCCACAAACACCACTGCCACAGACACTCTCTGAAGAGCCGCTATGTAACTAAACCTTTTTTTGGAAGGTGATTTCAAAGAACACCCCAATTTAACTTAAAAAGGAAATTAAAATTTTGGCAGGGCAGGAAAACAAAAAAATTCAGGCCACACTTCAAAAAAACCCCACAACAAAACAAAACATGCAGAAAGTTGAATGCAACAGCCTTTATTTTTGCTTTGTTCAATGACTACAAAAAAAATTTCAAGTCTGAGATGAGATCATTTTATCTTTGTATCTAAAAATATAACCCCTACTTTAATCAAAAACTTTTTATACTGGATGTAATGGTAACACAAGTGTTAGGAGTTCAAAGAAAGACAAGACATATGTACTTAAACTCCCTGTAAAATTTCTAAAGACTATTTCCTTAACCTACATCCAATTCTGAATCATTCTTGAAATACTTCACTGACTACCGGAGAAAAATGTAACCTCTTAGCAAGGGCACTTAAGTGGAAGCTTTTTATTAGGGGGACATGAACATCCCCCAATACTAGGAACTACCAAGCCTAAGGGACACTGGGAAAAGTAACTGGGAAAAGAGGGGAAAGCACACAGAACCTCTCTCTGTGCTTTCAGAAGGTATTTCTACGCTTGCAAAGACGCAAAGACAGTGAGCGCTGCTGAGGTTGTGACTTACTTGTCTGGGACTTGTCAGTCCTTCAGCAGCGCTGCCGAGTCCCAAGTACTGTGAAGACTCCGTGGAGGGACTGATAGACAGGAAGTGCAAGGTAAAGATAAAATACCGAAACAGCAGGGACTCTGGAGCATATCTGCTACCGCAAAACATGTTAGAAAAGAGCAGAGCGAGCCTCCACGTTTCCAGAACTGCCACAACAGAATTTCAGTCCCTGTGAACATGAACCAGTTCCTTAAGAATGTGAACATCACAGCACAGCACTGTGTCACCCTACTTATAAGTTCACAGGTGATTAGTATAAGCCTGACAACAGGTGTTCAGGTTTCAACTCTAAATCTGCTCTTAAAACATTTTGAAATAAATATTCCTGCTTTCCATGTCTTGAAAAAAGTTTCCTCCCTATGCCAAAAATAAGCTTCGTTCTTAGGCCAAAATGTCTTCTTATCACAAGTCACAAAAGCAGTATGAAAAACATCTCTCATTCTGGGAAGCCTTTCATTTGTATACACATTTTGCCTCAAACTTAAAAGGAAAAACAAACAAACAAAAATCCCCAACATTCTAGACTAGCATGTTCCTGTGCCAGAAAAATTGACAATTTAATTTGTCTAAATTTAGTACGTAGGAAGAAACACATTTTGGTGGATCCCAAAAATATAGCTTCAACCTTAAATTAAAGGGACAAGCAATTTCCCATAAGAAGTACAGCAGCTTCTCCAGAGAAGTCTGTCAAACAATTTTGCAAGTCAACCTAGTGTTTTTTATAGAGACAGTTCAAGGTCAAGGGGCAATCCTAGTTCATACAGCCTGACCTCCTCCTGTGCATCAACATGCTGGGCCATTCCATTTGATTACTTCTGGTTTGAGCCCAATAATCCATGTTAAACTATGACACAACTCCTAGCATTGATGTAAAGATTCAGAGAGAAGGATAATTCACCATTGCCTTTGGTACTTGAGCCTAACGCTCACAGATCAGTCCGTTACTCACCACTTCTCTGTCTACACAGGTAAGGATTGTTTGGGGCTTTTCTTGTATTTTGCAGAAAAGTAGTGCTGACTTTTTGGTTTCTGAGTCCTGAAGTTTCTCATTCTTCCATTTCTTACTAGCTTTGCTTAACATGCCTTTACTTCTCAGCTGCAAAGCTTAGCATCTGACTGAATCAGAATACGTTATGTTTGAACGCAGGCAGGATCAGTATAGATAATTCTGTATTACTCCCTGCCCTCATTATTTACTGCTTTGGTAATCTTTGTGTCATTTGCAAATTTTATCACAGTTCCATGTACTTCAGATCAATGATGAAACTGTTAAATGGTGTCAAGCACAGTGCTGATCCCTATGGAACTGCACTCTATTATTATGACTAATTTTTTAGGTTTGTCACTTGGCCAGTTGTTAATCCTTTTAACTTGTGCTTCGCTGATACAGGGCAGTGTTATTTTTCAAACTGGAATGTCACGCAATGCGAAGAACTGTCTGTCTGTGAGCCAGAGGGGCTGTGTTCCCTGCTTCATCCTGAATAATTCAACAATAACAAATGGATTGGGGGCTAAAGACTTGATTTAGAATCACAGAATTGTCCAGGTTGGAAGGGAGCTTGGGATCGTCTAGTCCAACCATCAACCTAACTCTGATAAAAACCGTCACTAAACCATGTCACTAAGCACCATGTCAACCCATCTTTTGAGTGCCTCCAGGGATGGTGCCTCGGCCGCTTCCCTGGGCAGCCCATTCCAAGACTTAATAACACTTTCTGTGTGAAAATTTTTCCTAATATCCAATCTGAACCTCCCCTGGTGCAACTTGAGGCCGTTTCCTCTTGTCCCATCACCTGCTCCTTGAGAGAAGAGACCGACCCCCCCCGGCTACACCCTCCTTTCAGGGAGTTGTAGAGAGCGATAAGGTCTCCCCTCAGCCTCCTTTTCTCCAGGCTGAACACCCCCAGCTCCCTCAGCCGCTCCTCACAAGACTTGTGCTCCAGACCCCTCACCAGCTCCGTTGCCCTTCCCTGGACACGCTCCAGCACCTCAATGTCTTTTTTGTGGTGAGGGGCCCAAAACTGGACACAGCCCTCGAGGTGGGGCCTCACCAGTGCCCAGTCCAGGGGGGCGATCACCTCCCGAGTCCTACTCCCCACGCTGTTCCTGATATGGGCCAGGATGCTGGTGGCCTTCTTGGCCACCTGGGCACACTGCTGGCTCCTGTTCAGCTGACAGTCGACCAACACCCCCAGGTCCTTTTCTGCCAGGCAGCTCCAGCCACTCTGCCCCAAGCCTGTCGTGTCCATGGGGTTGTTGTGACCCAAGGGCAGGACCTGGCACTTGGCCTTGTTGAACCTCATCCCATTGGCCTCGGCCCATCCATCCATCCATTTGCTACTTTGAGAAAGCCTTTGTGACTCCCCAGAGAGCTGCAGCCCACTTTCCTCTACGCTCTCACCGAACAAAAGAGAAGGTCTTGGAGTGACTAAATGCTTGTGTTTCTTATTTCTTTGTTGTCGGAGTGATTATGAGAAAAAGCAAAGTTGTCTTCTGACAAATTAAATATTTTTCTAAGAAAAAAATAAGCCTTAAAATGTTGCACACTGTTTTGCTTGAAGCTGTAGCCAGCGATCACCCAGCTCGACAGAAGTATGGAAGTACTGAAACTAATAATTTCACCAAGTTTTTTTAACAAGAGGAAATAACACCAGCTCTCATTTCCACTAGAGAAGAGGCATTTCTGTATGGAAAGTAATTTTGAAAAGGGCTACTTTGTGTTGACTTATTAGGAAAGAATTTTTCACAGAAAGAGTGGTCGGGCATTGGAGTGGGCTGCCCAGGGAGGTGGTTGGGTCGCCATCCCTGGATGTGTTTAAGAGCCGTTTAGATGTGGTGTTGGGGGATATGGTATAGGGGATAACTTTGTAGAGTGGGGTAGATGGTTGGACTCAATGATCCCGAGGGTCTCTTCCAACCTGAGCGATTCTATGATTCTAAAAGGGCTGTTACAGCTACACCTTCGCCTTTACCAGCCAAACCTTTGAACTTCTTTAAATATTGAAATAGAGCTCGCTCAAGATTCATTCCCTGTAAAGTTATGCATACTGAGAACTACATCCCTATGGCTTGTTTCTATGTCTTTTAAAAGATTCCCAATATCCTTCCCAGGGCTGATGTTTAATCTGTAGTTATTCCAAGTCTCTCCATGTCTTGTCTCTAGAAGAGAAGATTTCTGAACAGAAGAAGACATGGAGAGACTTGAAATAATAATTGATTGAATATCTGATTAATAATTGATTGACTATCTGATCTTACCATGTTCCTACCATTAACTGTTTTTACCATGTCCTCTCCTGAACACAAACAGACATGACAAGAACAGTTCATGGTGCAAGTGCTGATGCGTTAACAGAGTTGACATGATTTTTATATAAAGTCTTAGGATATTAGGATACAGAAAAAGGTCTTTAAAATTTATGTATGCACTGTAGACAAAACACATTCCCCTTTTCCTTACAAACAGACTTTTGGAACCCTATAACAAAGGCAACTGTAGGATTTTAGCATCTTTAGTTTGACTTTAGAAAGGAGACTGTGGTAATTCAGCAATAAATTCTGTAAGAATCTGAATGCTCCTTGCTTTTCTGAACTTCAGATGCCAAATAACACCCAAATACTGCCCTTTAGTATCATTTTCCAGTCACTCATTTCTCATCACTGTATTGTATACTGTACTGCTGCAATAATCCCAGTGAAGAGAACCGCCAAAGCAAACATCTTAAATTGTGCTGAAGTCAAGAACACATTGTTCAGAGAAAGGCCATAGATCAAGGACATTCCCTATGGATACCTGTTAGGTCATGCATACGCCAAAACTCTAGCAACATGGTTCAAGTAACATTCCACCTAAAAACCCCCAGACATATTGCCCATATAGGCCTGATCTCTACCCCTAACCATAGGAAGTAGCCAAGGTCAGCGGCAGTGATCCTCATGGTAGCCATTGGCACCCTTCATACATGATCTGACTGCTTTGTGACACAGTGAAGGCTGTTGTCTTTCCATCTCTCCCTGGGAACTACACACACCTC
Source organism: Numenius arquata (assembly GCF_964106895.1). Lineage (NCBI taxonomy): Eukaryota > Metazoa > Chordata > Aves > Charadriiformes > Scolopacidae > Numenius > Numenius arquata. The sequence continues at coordinate 30,172,880 of NC_133586.1, forward strand.
CAGCCTCATAAGAGAACAGCACAAGGACCTTTCTGTGAGAGCATTAGTAAGCACGACAAGAAAAAATACCATGAAGCTATCCATATTTGATTAATTTGATTTATTCTAATAGTTACAAACAAGTTTCCATTACCCAGTGCTACTGAGTTTTTAAACTCAGTAAGACCCCAAAACAGACCATCCCTCTTAACGCTGCGTTGCACCTTCCTCCCCTATAATCAATCCCAGAGTAGGCTGCAACTCCAAGCAAGCGAAGGGAGCAGACTGAGCTCTATGTAATTACCCATTTGATGCTATTAAGACACCAAATTCTAAAATTACAAGGCTGAGGCCTGTGCATTGGTACACTGCCATATACACAGGTACTCAAGCAACTTCAGCCTGAAAAGCTACCTACAGTTTAGTAGTTCAACACCTCTAAACCAAACAGATACGTATTACTTAACATAAAGCATTACAATAATAGAACTGTTATGCACCACTTCATCGCTTTTAACAAGGTTAATGTAGAGAACAATACAAAGCAAAATTCTAGGAATGTAAAATATCCAAATATATGATTTCTTTTTAATGTCATTAATGAGCACATTAATGCATAGGTATTAATTTGACAGGAATATCTAAAATACGAGTGCGAATTAAACCTACTTCCAAGGAAATTCAAGAACTTGATTTATCATTGTTGAATATCTTAAATCTCTACATAATAATTTATAGTGAAAATTATAACAGCATAACCCATGTTAAAATATTGAAGCTCAGAGAAAAATATTCAGCACCACTGAAGCGTATGATGAAGTGCAAGAGCAGAATTTGGCACACTGTTAACAGAAATAGTAAGATACTTCATTGACAGTACCAAAGAAATCTGGTTATTTACAGCAACTCATCAGTAAAAAACTTTATTCTTAAAAAAGTACGCGCATGTTACTACAGCTTTCAGATAAACATCTCTATCAATCATTTTATGATTATTTATGTCATTTGCTTCTTTATTACCTCATTGATAGAGGCCAATCGTCTCCTATTAACATAAAGTACAGAATTACTAATCATAAGTCATCTACATTTATTTTTAAAAAAATTCTTTCTGCTAACTTCAATACATTTGTGCAAATACAGTGGTAGAGTTAGGATAAAAGAGAAGTAGCTCAGTGTCATCTAAGAGGCAGAAAACATTTAACACCAGGTCTCCAAAATTTGACTGAGTTCCACCCTCCTCCCCAAAGGACAGCCAGCTCCCCCATGAGGGGAAAAAAAAAAAAAGAGAGCTTGCTCTTCATCAAAGGACTTTCAAAGTAAAATGAGAGGAAAAATAGGAGAGATGAAGGCACTCAATTGTCACCAGTTATAAGTTTTATTAAGAACAACACATCCACAGCTGGAGAAACACACAAAGATCAAGCAATGAGGTAGCTGAGATTTACATTAAAGCCAGAGCTACTCAAACATCTCATTCTTCTAGATACTCTAAAATATAACGTCTTGAAAAATACCCTCCATTAGTTGCTGCCTGTAATGGAAGTGAAGAATGATCAACCAAGAAAGAATTATTTTTGTTTTAAATTAAAAAAAAATAAAATCAAACTTTCTTGGCAACTACAACTAACAATCAGTATTCTTGACAGCCACAACTACCCGAACATCCAGCAGGAGCTCAGAAACCGATACCAAGTCTCTGCTGTCTAAGTACCATAGAGCAGCTAAAGCCCCTTGGAGTAGGTCTGTAAGAAAAACACTTTGATGGGGGGCAGGGAGGAATGACTGAGTCAGCGTCTGAATCACGGAAGGAGAGGCTAATCTTGATTCTAACTGTAATTAAGCATTTATTTTTTTTTGCACGAAAAGAAAAAGTAAAAATTTATAGTAGTATGAAGTGAAGCAAATATAAATTCAAATTACATTTTTTGCTTCCTTTGGAGATCACCTCGTCCCTTTTAATATTACCAGGAAAATGGCATTTGAAATCAAGTAGTAAAAATTTTTAATTATGAAACAATTTTCTATTAACCATAGAAATAATATTAAAAATCCCAATTTTTGTCCAAAAGCACTATCCAAACTAACTCAGAAAGCTATCTGAATGGAGGTAGGAAGAGTGCAAATACACTTTTGTCTTAAAAACTGTCCTAGAAGCACCTTTTGTTTCAGTGGCGAGAATTCAGCTCCGTGGGTCTATGGCGTACAATGTTAATAATCAACTAGTAGGGACTTCTGTGAATGTTGTTGGACTGGCAAATTAGAGTTTTGGGCATACACGAAGACATCAGCAGCATGGAGTGAAGCAGAAGTACAGAACGTTAGATCCACCCACTTAGCAAGGCCCAAAGCCTGCTATCATGAGCCGTCCCAGAAACCAGCAGCAACAGCTTACATGCGACGGTACCACACCAGCAGCTGGCAAACCCGCTGCTCGCGCTACTAACCTGACATATTAAAAAGCACACACGAGGAGCAAGAACATAACACCATCCAGCTGGTATGGTAAAGGTCTGTTCTTCTCCTGAAGTTAACAAAAATGACCTCTCTGAAAAACAGCAGTTGAGAAAATGTTTAAAGGCCTCCACTACAACTATACCTGTTTCATATGATAGCCATCAACGAGGTCACACAGATGTACACATACAAGCTGGTATTAAATGCTTGGTGCTAGTTGACTTCGATCTATTTCCAGTATTTTGTATTTCCAATGTGTTTCATCCCTGCTCATCTCATGAAGGAAAGTGAACAGTGCCAGTGAATCTGTGATATTACTGAATACAACATGATGCTATTTATGTTTATTAACAGCTTGAAGAAAGTGTGCTGAAATAGAAAATGGGAGCGTATATTTTCATGGCTTACTGCACCGGGCTAACCTAAGTAGCTTTATATTTATATAACTTTGTATATACTGTTACAGTGCTGCTTGAGCAAAGAAAGGATTTGTTTAAAAAACATTAAAGGCTGAATAAGGTGTAAAATAAAGCACCATTGAAATAAAAACTTCTCAGTTCAGTTAGTAGAAAGATTAACAGAGAACAAGACACATTATCACCAAAATTTAAATACAAATATGTAAATATCAGCTAATATGAATCACTGTCAACTTTTCGTGAAAGAATATCCCAATAGTCTAGTATGATACTATGCTACATAGGCAGCCTTTGTGAAAACAAGGAAGTCATAAAGTTAAGGAGGCGAGGAGCACCTTGGTGGAATTTAAAAGCTTTGATCTGACAACTAGGTTTGAATTCTAGAAACTGCAACAGGATTTATGACCCACATAAGACTTCAGCTCTCTTTGTACCAAGAATAATATTCATTCCTTTATTAATGAAACAGCAGCACAGTACAAGTGACAAGCATAAAATTATGCAGGAAAGTATTACCGAGACTGCTAAATGAAAGTGAGAAAAATACAGCTTTGTGTATTACCTTCAACAAGTCCACCATGCAGTACGATTCGGTCTGTAAATGACTTCCAGCCCTAATTTATCTCAGAATCTGTCCTTTTTACCTGGTGACAGCTTGGCATTTGTAATGGGCATTTGTCTGGGGCCAAGAACGCAGGAAACAACCTCATCAGTGTTTGCCTACAGTTGAGTGTAGCTAGTACTACCTTTAAAAATCCTGTATTAGTTCCTTTGGAGCACAGCAACACAACATTCTCCTCAAAGAAATAATAGAAACTAATCCTCAAGGAGCTCAATACTGCCAGGCCACTGCTTCCCCCCTCCCAGCGAGCAGTCACAGACAACTCGGACATCTGGAGCAGCACAAGTCAGTCGGTTTTAGCTCTGGCTGTACCAGCCTAGAGCATTTGGAAGAAGCCTCCTCAGAGAGTAGCCACAGCCCCAAGCCCAAGGCAGGCAGCACACACACAGTCCTATCCAGACTAAGAAAGTCAAGTGGGACTGACTGTCAAATCCTTGACAGTTTTACATCTCAAGCTTCTATTTCCACAGTGAGATTTTTCAAAATGCTTATTGATACTCCACCAAACACAGACGGATTTTTGATGACCAGAAGCATATTCCCAACACCATCTTATTCACCACATCTGCCAGTCAATCACCAAATAAAAAGCCTTTTTCACAGAGCAAAACTCCAACTTCCCACAGCTAATCCACCCTGCAGCCTGTCCTTCTAGTCACTGAGCTGGCTGGATGTTCCACAAAACCTGGGGTCCTTAAAAGATGGGCCTCCACGCGAAAACCAGAACCGCGAGCAGGGCTGCCCTCCGGTATCTGTGTGCCCTTGCAGAGGGAGCCTGTTCCCACCCACTCAGCACCCCCAAAGCCAGCACAGCAGGGCTAAGAGCCACATAAAGTGTCACCGGCAAGACAGACACTACAAATAGCAGCACTGGGTCAGCAAACAAGCAGAGAGCATATGGATTTCAGGTGCACTTCAGTGGGATGCGCAGATCTTACAGGGGTAAACTGAGCATCTAACCGTGGTTTACACAGTTCTCTCCGCTTTAATAAAAATGAAAAAGTGAATACAGAACTTTAGCCTGACTGTATGTTGAAAGTTTATTCTATAAAAATGCCCTGAAAATATTTATGTACTCACATTTTTTGGTTGGTTAGGTTTTTGGGTGGGGTTTTTTTGTGTTGTTTTTTTTGGGGGTGGTAGTGTTTTTTTCTAACTAATTCGGACATCTAAATAGAGAATTAAAGATTTGGGCACATGCACACCTGAAATACTCTTTGGAGCACCCTGCACAAACCAGTAGGTGAAACACATTCATCCCTATCTGCAACAGATAGGGTAATAGTTAATAGTTCATTTATTGAGGTAAATATTATTTAACGTTAAAATAATGTACATTAATACTATTCTTCATTTTATTTAACGGTTTATGATGTATAAGCCAGAAGAGCTTGGGATAAAAATTGAGAAATTATTAAAAAGAGAGAAGAGAGTAAAGCAATTTCTCACTAGTTCATTTTATGTTCTGATTTTTGCTGTGCCTGGCAGATGATGGGGTTTTACTTCCTCACATCAGAAAATCCTATTACAGGAATTTCTCCAGTGCCCCCATAACTTCCCCTTAACATTTCCCACATAGCCTACCTAAAAGTTAAAATAGGAAAAAAATAAAAAATGTGGTCTCTCTGTCCTCAGAAACTTCCATCCTGTTACAGCCTTACAGCAGAGACCAGGGAGGAAGACCTAGAGACTGGTGGAACGGAATGGAGTGATGCTTTCACTAGTGAGGAGGAAAAGATCAAGATCTGCCTTATCTTTTCAAAGAGGCTTTTCACCATCTGTGCTCATGACAGTTTTATACTCGACCAACAAACGGCCTTTTTTGAAACGTAAAATTAATTTGCACTGTGTTGATAGAATAGACTGAAGAACAGACACTTCTTACAAAACCATCATCTTATTCCTTTTGTAAAATAAATCAATATAGAAGGTTGTCACAGAAGTGAAACATCAAGCACTCACAAAAAGGTATGTAGATGACCACATAGGGACACAAGTATGGATAAAGCATTGCTGTTTTTCAGCCAGGAAAGTAATTTAAAAAAAAAAAAAAAAAAACACCACAAAGATATTTGCACATACATTCACAGAGAGAAATACAGATGTACCACTTCAGTGGAGGGGAGGAAATGATAATGTCATTTGTCACACCTCTGTGCTAAAAGATAATCTTTTGGCCTCAAAAAAACAAACTTAAATTCTATCTACAACTATCCTGAATGTTTATCTACTTTGCAGTCCACCGTATTTTTTTTTTAGCAAATGTATTTTGCCGTGTACTTATTGTTTCATTTTGCGGTAGTCCAATAATGGTAATTGTAATAATTTCCATTTTCAGCAAGTACCAAATAAACCTCCCATTGCTGTGTCACTCTCCATCATTGGTTTATATAACCCAAATATAACTTTCAATTTGTAGAAAAACTGTACTAAATTCTTAGAAAAGAAAAATTTTAAAAAAAGACGGTATCTTTCCAAACAATGTATTTGAAATGTTCCTTTTTGTTTTTATGCACAGACCTAAGCTTAGAGCGCTCTCTCTCTCTAGCAAGGAGAGAGATTATCACTATCACTTAAATCACCACAAGAGATACTATTCCAGTTCTGCTCAGGTGTCAGTGATGTTATCAGCTCCTTCAGAAGAAAGAAAATTCAGGTGTTGCCTTTGGCAAGCTTTAAAACAAAGGTTTTCACAATTAAATCTTAGTATAAAGTTTACAGACTTGATTCAGTGTTGATTAATGGAACTGACTGTGCTTCAGCTCTCAGCTAAATCACAGTTAAAAGGCAGATGAGAAGATATAGTTATGCTCATGTTACAGAAATTCAAGCACTTCTGTCCAATGAATAGCTGTATTTGAATTTATCCATCAGATACAGGAAATATCTATGTGAGAGCAAACTAACAGCATGCAATAGGAAGGAAAACAAGTTCAAGGATAAAATGTTACATTTCTCTAACATATGATTGTGTAGCACTATCTTCCAATAGTTCTATGTCATTAACACAATCTCTTTTTCATCAGAATATGAATTTTTATGATGAAAGTCTTTATGTAACACTAATCTTTCTATTATGACCTGAGGGAATATACTGGAATAATATTAGAAATCTTCATTTATTTCTTCATTCAGTGATCCAAAGACAATGTCCTGGTTTAAACAGAATTAAATGACTAAAAAAAAATTACACATACAGGCATTATGCCATGCCCTTTTAACTTCCCCTACACAGACCATTGGCACCTCAGTTACTGGAGGAAGCTAATGCCCTCCCAAGCACACTACCACAATACTGTAATCATTTACCTGTTATCCTGAGGTCACAGCAAAGGTGTCGCGCCATGGAGCAGTAAGTCGGTGGGAGCCCCAGCACCGAGAGCGTGTCTCTTTCTAAAGGCTTCAAGGCTAGTAAAAGACTCAAGAGGCAATAGAAGAGCTCTTGTACTAGAGACATTAGCTCACGAATCTGGAATCAGGCTAAAAATCTGTTAAATAACAGCAACCACAGCAAGGACAGATTTTCAACCCTGTAAAACTCGACTCTTGCCATGTAAGCACACTGTTCTTCTACTCCCTTCCAACGCAACATAAAAACAATCCAAAAGTACACAGACAGATTACTCTGTTTTCAGGGTGAGCGTGAAGCCCATGGCTGCTGCTTAAGGACCTTCAGAGAACTAAAGGGATAAAGACTATGAATCCCTCTCCCAATTCTTGATAAAATGGGAGGGCGCAGGGGGATGACTATGTTCCCCCCTTGTTCTTCCCCTCACTGTGCATTAACCTGGTCTCATCAAGGATCAATGAACCCGTCACCTCCATGTAGCCTTTGGAGTCAGATATTCCCCGGTGGCACTGTAAATTAGCAAGTCAATTTGGCCCTCAAAAGATAGATATTTGTAAGGGTGAAAAGATTTTTAAGGATTTTAAGTCATACTTTCCATTGGCTAATCGTTACTCAGCCTGAACTCCTGATGGTGAACTCCTTGACGCTAATGAGCCTACATCTATTCCTCTAACTCAAAATTACTTTGCTCAATGAGCTTCTTTTATTAGTAGACCAATGACCATAATGAATTTTTGACAGTAGACAGCTATTCAGCACAAATCAACTCAAGCAATTCCTCCATCAAGTTTAACGGCATTGCGTTAGAGGAAGCAATTGATTGCTCCTGTAAACCCGCACCTCCCAGGCAAGCTGATTTTTTCTCATGCCCAATTTGAGCAACCAAAATCCAAACAAACGAAAACACCCCACACTGGTTTTGGATAGCCAGGTCTATCTGTTATCGAGTAAGTAGAAAAAAAAATTGTGACTGTCACTGAAAGTCACAAGATTAGGTTATAAAGCAGATCAATTAAATGAAACAAAAAGATAAATACGAAAAGCAACCCTGAACTACCTAAAGATACTAATGGTCCCAACTCAAATTTACTGTAAGTACAAATGCCTGTGGAAGTCCAAGTGTTGCTTTTTCCCCAGAAGCACTGAGCTGATTTGGCAGCTGGCTGCAGAGGATCTATTTCTTCCTCTGTGCACAGCTTTTAACAGTAGCAATACTTGCATGAACAAAATGGAGAGACTGGAGGAAAATATTCTGTGCTTATATATATCCAGTCAGGACTTCAGAAAGATGGTTAACTCTAACTTGCAAAAGAAAAAAAAGCCTCTCTAAATTCACCCACAGCTTTCGATCTCAAAATAAAGCCATCTCCTTCTCATCTTAATAATTTTAGACTCCCCTTTACACCCCAGCTGTACAGCACAGGACGGTGATGACACTTCAACTCCAAGGTACATACGCAAACTCAGAAGCAGAACACTAGGTGAAACGTATGGGTTGGACGTGTCCAAAATACCTCACGAAAAATCATTTCCTCTTACCAATAGTCTCTGAAAGCTCATAGGGATTTTCAGATCTTTTCTAAATTCAAATCACAGTGCTGATCTGGGTATTTATTTACATGTACATACATATTGCATATTACATGTGCAGATGCTGAAATACGTTTGTGTAAAATGCAACCTATAAACCCCAGAGACACAAATACTGCTGATGCCTGACACTTGACAGGGTCTAAAACAGCTGGAAAAAAGAATTCCAAAATTTATTTCCAGAGCATTTCATAAGATGTCTGAATTTAAAAAGTCGTGGTTACCAAATAGGCAGCTGACAGGTATTTCTTGTGTAATGTATTTCAGAAATAACCTAACACGATCACAGTATCTCCAAACCTTACATTCTCATTAAGAAGTGAGCAGGTGGGTTTCAGAGTACATGAAAGCATCATGCTCCTAGTAGAGGTAACCTTTTTTGTCCTCATTAGGATGAGTGATGACAGCAGTGAAAAAATGAAGCATTTTCTCTTTTCTTCTTTCCTTTTCCCAGTATAGTAACAATAACCAGCAGAGAGGATTCTTTGCAGCAGATGAATAGATCCACACTGGTTTCATGGTTTAGTTTATTAGACAAGAAGTATCCCAGGTATTTCTATCTTGTGTTTGACTCAGGATGACATAAAAAGAAGATGCTGCTTGCTATTGCAGCATTTGATCCAAAATTCTTCTTTCATCTTGTTCTCATAACTTTGCATTTTGTCTTTCCTTCTATCATTCTTTTCAACATCCTGCAGGATGCAAACCAAACAGCACACCACCAGAAGGGCAATGACTGCAAGATTAATAGAACACACCAACAATCGTATGGCAAAAGACAGCAAGCAAAGTTAGGAAAGACCACTCTTGTGTAAAATCAGCTGGACACTTAATTCAAAGTGAAATTGTAAGGAAATCAAGAAAACCTGGTAATTGAACCAAAAATCACTAGAATTTATAGTACAGAATTTCAACCTTTTCCATGGCAACTCATCTTATCAGAAGCAAATGCATTTACACACACACACACACTAATGTGCTCTCTTAGTATTGATGTCTTTCTACACTAACCATTACATATAGCTTCACTAACACTCCTACCTTCCCAGAGAATGCAGAAATTGGAAGGTGTGTGCCTGTTGGGCCATGGAGCTTATTGGGTCATTCTGTCCTGTTAGAAAAGGTCTGAGACCGTTATCTAAAAGTCAGCATGAGGAAGAAGGAAAATAGCTCCATACTGTTTCACAGGTTAAAAAAACGAAAGTCATACTTCTTAATCTCACTTCAAATTATTCTGAACAATTCCCTGCACAATTCTTCTGCCTGCTCTTCAGTCCTCATGTCAATGGCAGAAAAGACAGAATTTGTGTGCGTCTTTGCATTAACAACACAGCCACAGGCAGGCGGCTGCAGCAAACTGTTGACTTGGGAGCAGTAACAGATGCAAGGACTGGGAGAGCTTTTAGACCTCCTCAGTGTCAGAAGCCAAGGGTAGTCATTGCCCATTCTTTGTGGCCTAGGGGAGGAACGCCAAGGGGTTCTCCAGTTTGTTCCAGCCACAGGCACGGCAAGGGCAAGAAGGGGGAAGAGTACAGATGAGCTGATTCAGGCTCACAAATCCACCATTTAAGAACAGAGAGGAACAGCCCATTGCATTTCCATTCATCATTGTTTAATTCAATCTTCCCTCTCTCAGTTCTTCTGCAAGCAGCAGGCTGAAAGGTCACGCATGAATATACATGCTGCGGCAAAACTTGCAGAAATGAAGGATACCCAGAATCACAACAGAGGAGTCCCAAAATCAGCATGAACTCAACTATGTTACAGTACAATTGCATCTGATATGAAAAGTTAAAATTTTGTTTAGAAATGTTTTTGATTCAAAGATTCACAAATAATATTTCACCTTCAAGAGCTCAAAAGGAAAAAAACCCAGCTCTCTCCAACATGATGGTAACAAGAGGTCTAAGATATGCCCAAAAGACTGAGGCTGTATGTGCTGGCACAGTAAGAGAGAACCAAAACGGTTCAAGGTCTTGAAAAAAAATATAGTTGACATTAAATACTCTGCAGCATATCATAAGCAAAAAGTAAAAGTATTTTCTTAAGTCTTTTAATGCTGAAATATAGTTCCTGTTCAAAAATTCTCGTAAGACTTATTTTAGTTTTGAAAAACAGACATGTTTTGTTTTCAATTAAAATAAAAAGCTTTCATTTTGTTTACAAGCAGCAGTGACAAAAGCAAATATTTGCAAAATAGCTGTGCATAAGAAAACTAAATAGGTGCTAGCATTAATTCCTACTAATACAAAATGCTAAGTAGGTTGCCCAAAATTAATTTAAAAATACTAATTGCATTCAATCACAGGACCATAAAATTAAGCGGTCTAATGTATCAACACTTGAAAAATATACTTGAACATACTTCCCTAGTGAGCAGCAGTCTAAGCTATCAGCTTCTGTAAAATTCTAACACCAACGCCTCTATCCACAGAGTTTCAATGATAGCTCTTAGTTATCAGTTCAGGGAGTTCACAGCTATAACGTTGCTCTCCTCAATCCATGGGCATTTCCAGCACTTCTCCTGTAGCTCGGGGTATTGATGAATATTAGAATGAAACACCTGGCAGAGACAGTCTCATAGCTCTTGTTCAGAAACATGCAGGACGTTTTGCAATTTAATTTTTATGCTGCAGCTACTGCTTCAGAAAGTCATGGGGTTGGACTCGGATTTTTCCTTGAGAGAAGGAGAGAACATAAGGAAGAGAGAGAACAGCGTATCTGCCTTTTCTTGCCCTCACCTATAGGCAGGAGGCTTTGAAGGAGAGGGTAAAGACATAACGGTAGTTTTGCATCCTCACAGATTTTGACTTGAAGTAGGAAAGGCCACTGTGCTTTTCTTGAACCATCACATTTCTCGAATGCCTACCTGCCTGAAGCGGCTATAAAAGTTGAACTCTTGCCTTTACAGACGGCACAAGATACGTCCAAGGGTGTGGTACAGTAGAAACACCCCAGCACACTCTCTTCTGATGGGAGAGCTAAAATTCTTTATGAAGTACTGCTTCTGAACTTATCTGCCATCCACTTTCACCCTTTTCCTCCCTTTCATCTATTTTTGGCTGAGTATGTCAATCTTCTATCCCAATAAATAAGAGTACCTCATACATTACGCAGTTACTGGAATTTAGGTTTTAACTAATACCATTTCAGGTCTTGATAAACCAAATCAACTCTCGGTAACTTTTCCTTTTCTATTTACCACATTATACAAAGTTCAAAACATTGAACCTGAAGCTTAAAGTTCAAGGTTGCAGCCCATCTTTAATCTTCTATTAATATTACAGGAGAGCAGCTCTGGAACATTATGGTCCTTTAATTATGAAAAATTAGTAATGATTAGCATGGCCATATTTTACAAATAAGACTGTGCTCTTACTTCTGCAAGCATAATCGACAGTGTTCTTGTAAAATTTGGTTTGCTAAATCCACTGGAGTGGAGGGACTCGATAATTCCCTTTTAAACCTACTTTTACAATTTCCCAGCTGTCTAGTTCTCTACATTTGTCATGACAGACAAAGTTAAATTAAAAATTCTAAACCATCACCCTAGGGCAGAGCTTGATAGAAAAGTGTAGAGCAATACTCTTTAAAACCAGTAACAAAATATATCCCAACACTATAGAGAAAACATACTGTAATTTTTCTGTGCGCATTTACTACCCTGGCCCTTTTTAATAGATGCAATTTTCAAGAAATCTAATCACAAAGCACAACTCAAATGGGTGTCTCACGCTATTCTTTTTTTGAATAGTCTAATTCAATTGGTCACAGCGATGGAATCTCGTATTCATGAAGGCATGCGTTTAGGCACAGAGGTTAGATGTCACATCTGTGATTGATAATGTTTGTTTTGTGCTCTGCTTCTCAATAACTCTTCACTTTAAGCAGCATTTTGCTTCTGAACAGGAGTGGGTGTAAGGACACTCAGCATAATGGAATGGGCCAGGTTTAATTCCCTTAATCACTTGGTCAGGGCAACAGAATTAACTGTCCACATCTGTTCCCTCCGAGCACACACGCTTAGTTCTCCCTCTTATGCAATAAAGGAGTGCAGGGTCACGATGCCACATCTAGCCTGCCTTTCCCCCCAAAACTGAACCCACAGAGAGAACCCATGGACTGACTGTGGATCAACACAGACTGGGTGTGGACCACAAAATACTTGTGATGTGGCAAAATCAGCTCAAACTTTTTATGTAATATGCTATACGTGGCCAAAGGAAAAAGCAGGGCTGTTGGCACCACTTGTAAACAGACAGACAAACAAAAAAAAGCACTAAAACCCTGACAAAAAGCGGTTGCTAATTGAAGGTGGTCTTCATAGACAACTGAAAACAGAGTGTAAATGCAGTCACAGCTAGGGTGATCTGTTCAAACAGGTTCGTAATAACCAATTTAACCACAATGGTAAAGATGATGTTCGATATCATTAGTCACACTGACACAGTACTCTGGTTAGGGGCTCAACAAAGTCTAGGAAGAGTCAGATTAAAAAGACAATTTGAAAAGTTGTCATTTAAAATTGCAATTAATTTAGACCCACTGGTTTGGTTTATGCTTCTGGATCACCTCTGAAACCCCATGTTTCTATACTGCTGAAAGCAAGATGATGGAGGTCAATTGCTCCAAGCCTCTGGTGTCCACAAAATGGTGATTATCATGGTGCTCAGTCTCAATCTGGAGCCAGTAATGAGCCACCTACACTCACCCACTTCTGACATTTCTATCAACTACGCTTGTTTAAGGATGAATAGACAGAGAAATATTAAATTCAGAAAAAAAAAACCAACAGAGTTCATGCTGGGAAACAAACACTGAATCCCCAAAAGGGGAAGGGAGGAGTCACCAACCACCAGGTAAGCACAGGGAACAAAGACAGGGATCTTCAAGAAAGTGACAAACCCCATCAATTTATAAGAACAGCTGCACTATTTTCTGGTATAAGGAATAAACTAATTTTGGAGAGAAAGAAAACAGCTTTCTCCTTTAAGGTTAAGGACTTCACACCAGTATTGGCAGCCTATGATGTATTTCACCAAGTTGTTCTCTGCAACAGCAATTTTAAGACATGCCGGATGCAAAAGAAGAGAGTGCCAGGAAAACCTGCAGGTCAACTGACAATAGGAAGGCAAGGGAGAACTTCCTGAATTTATTTTGTTAAAATGTGTTCAAGAATCTTTTTCCTAACTTATATCCTTTGCAGCAACATTTGTGTTGTTTCATTTGGACACTGTGACTACTTACAGTTGGCATTTTGTCCTTTGCCTGACCTGAGCTGAGGGCGCTTTCAAGATAGCAGGTTAAACACAAAATAATCCCCTCTCAAGGCTGTGGCAGTCTACGAAATGAGGCAGGAGGTAAGACACCTCTTAACTCCCTAGTACATGATATTCCACAGGGTAATCCATGAAACCGAAGGCTGACGGTGCCCGTGCACGAGCCTTGCGGACCCAGGGGAAAGGCAAGCAGCCAGAGCAGTGCGGAGCGCAGGGGTGAAGCACCACGGCACGGGGGCATCAGGCAAGGCAGCAGGGAGCACACCTGAGCCCCGGAGTCCCTCAGGAGTCTGTCAGATCAACGCCGAAACCTCATCCTCCTGGTCACTGCTACCAGCCTCCACATATGCAGAACCCAAGGCAACAGCACTTCAAACCTGTCTGTGGACCTCTGATTTTATCACTTCAGTAAATAATAAAGAAGTGCAAATGAGGATGATAATATTGCTTGTTTTACATGCAGAAGGTCAGAGAGCATGAATTAGTTACTCTCCTGTGTAGGCTACTGCTGGCTCTCTGACGGGGAAGAACAGACTACAAAGGACACTATTTCCTCTCTCAGAGTTAAGGAGAGACACGTGGTGCTGTGATTCTGCCTCGTCTCATCCACGAACCCACTAACAGCCAAGGAATGCGTAGGAGAAAATAATCAACTACTGTCTGGAGATAAGCAACGTATTACTTCTCCAGGGAGCGAGTGGGAGAACCAGGACGCAACAGCTGTTTTCAGTCACACTGCTTCTGCCTTGGACTGCTCCCACCACATACACTGCCTTACTAGGCCTGAAAGGAAGAGCCTATATTTATAAATACAGAGAGATAAATAGATAAGTCTGTGTGCATCTGGTTGTAATGCAAGAGTAAGGAGAAAATATCCTTCCCACACACATTAATGCAAAAGTAAAGAGAAAATATCCTTCCTACATACATTTATTTTAAAGTGTGTGTGCTAGCATATTTCTATTTTAGAAATCTGGTTACTTCATCATTGGATTGTATCCTTACCGCATTTAGCAGTTTGGAAAAAAAAAAAAAAAAAGAAGTATGAATTCAAATGTAACTCATAGGACAAACAAGTATTTATTTGAATTTTTAAACAGCCTGGCAATTTCTCTTCTCCATTTCCTACTATAATATAAAGCATGTTAAATGGAAAAATGTGTTATGAATGCAAATCCTCCAGAAGTGAAAGTGCATGGGAAGAGAATGAAGCTATTGAGCAAAGTCTAAAATAATTATTCTAGCAGCACAAATGAAAAGTAATGTTTCCAAAAAGTAAACATACCTGCAAACCAGATTTAGGCAATAAGTCAAATCCTCTGACCTGTATATTTTTGTAAATTGATCTAAAATTCATCCAGTGAACACTTAAAGATAACCCTTGAAACAACAGTTTTTCATAACTGGAACTTTTAGAAACATTTGCTACCATATTGTGATGTGTACCTAAAAGAGTGATGCATTTAATAGCATTCAGTCATCATATAATTACACGCACTGTATACAGCAACCATTTAACGATGTAGCTAAGCCAATTTAGGACAATATGCTCATCCACTAAGCTATTACAGCTTAGAATGACGTTCTTATCCACTTTAAAGTTCAACTTACCATTAATTGTTTAACACTAATAGAGTTCTGAATAAATAAAGTCAACAAATTAGAATGCTATCGTTAATTGTAATTAATGTTGCTGTGTGTAAAATCCTACTTCCATAAAGAATAAGATGGCAAAGAAGATAGCTTTGCATTTTGCTAATGAAGTTTGAATCCTTCTACTGCAAAACAACTACTTACCACTACCATCTTCACCCAAATAAAAAATGGTCAGGGAAGAATTAAGAATTAACAAATAACCTACATTTCATAGAAAAAATACTCTTACTGTCATTATTGAGTTCATAGCAAGGGCATCTGCATTGTAAGCCTTTCCACATATGTATCTATAGACACATACACAAATATATATATAATAAAGGCAACATATCTTCTCAAGAACCCTGATTTATAGGATTACTAACTGCAATTTACTGTCTTCTTTTCTCAAGTCTGCGTTCTAATTCTTTCTCTCAAGTTTCTATATACAACTCAAATCTGGGAGGGAAAAACAAAGCAAAAGAACCCACAACAAAACAAAATCAAAGCCAAATAATACAAAGGATTTTCATCTTTATCTATCTGCCTGTATCTGTTGGTTATATAATCACAGCTGTAATCTCCAGTAAATGCAGACGCAATCAGACAGCACAATAATGCTGGGGAAGATCTTGCAAAGCTGTGATGGGCTGCAGAATCTAAACTGACTGTTAAAGCTTCAAAAAGTTTCCGTCAAATGACCAGATGGGGATGCAATCCTTTACATCTTCTACAACAATATGTGTAGCGAGACCATGAAACTGGAGCTTCTTGATCATGTCTCATAAATACTGGGAAGGAAATCCCAAAGAGAAACTTTTTCTCTTATGTTTCTCCAGAATTATGCATACGAGACTGTACCAAAACATAGCCTCCTTGGTCAAATAACAAGTACTTGTTTGTTTCCTGTTTTGTGAATCATTTTCACATTTACTTTGCCACAATTAAATGGTGAAGTTTCCTTGTATATAGCAAGAGCATATGCATCTGTCTTTCTGAAAACAATGCAATTGTCTGTTGACAATTGCAGCTCAAGAAACATTTTGTGAGGTTTTAAAAAAATGTATTAACCCATATAATATGAAAACTATGGTCTAGATGTGTAATTTCACCTAATTTTCAAAGTTGTAACTTAACAGACTTAAAGCTGAAATGTTCCTCCCGAGTTATATCAGAATTTTGGAGAAGAGTCCAGAGCGTGCAAGAGAATGCAACCTAGAATAGAACAGCGAGTGCTACCATCATCTACTTTGTTTCTCTGTGCTATTAAAGAGCTGCAGAGAATGAAGTGTTAGCATTAAAGAGAGAAATAAAATGTTATTGTACATAATAAAGTGACTTGAAAACACCAAGGCATTTATACTGTATGAATTCAAGTCACATAAACAAAGATATCCTCCAATTAATGGCGAGCTCGATGGACAGTCAGAAGCAGCACACCCCAAATGGAGGGTTACTAATGGATCTCCACAAAGCACAGGCTATAAAAGAAAACACTTTAACATAACATTCCAGTTCCTAGATATCAAAGGGATGCAAGTTGCCAAGAAGTGGTCCAGATGCAGCCTTATTTCCTTTTAACCAACACACTGGTTAAAAGTGCAAAACACTAATACACTGGTAACACTGCTTGCAAAAAAAAAAAAAAAAAAAAAAGAAAAAAATCTCAGACTAATGACTTTGCAGAAAACAATACAGAATTTACAAGAAGGGAGTAGGCTCAGCCTCTATGGTTCACACACGAAGGACAGGAAAGTCTGATCTTGTAGCGGTTTACTTAATACTGGATTTAATCCATTTTCCTTGAGGGAGGCAGAGCTATTTTCCTTATATTTAGATGTAACACCAGGTGTTGAACACCACTTGCTAAGCATTCTAAAGACTCTACATTAGGCTGCTCATTTCTATTCAGCAGGGCAGGAATCAAAGCTGACTTAAAAATCCAATATAGCTATCATAGCTTTTTCTTTTCTTTTTTTTTTTTTTTTTTTAAAGTATTATGAAAAAGTCTCTTTGAGAATATATTTTCTGTGAACTGGGAAAGAATGAAAGAAATCCGTAGTACTTGCAGTCTGAATCACACACAGAATTCATATTTCTTGTAACTTTTTGTTTCTGAACTTCATCACCTTTAACCAAAGTGATAAACCACCCACCTTTTATGACCAAGCTCCTCTGAAATTATGGGCTCATTATGCAAATTTTAGATGATACTTGCAAGCGGCCAGGATAAAGAAATACCTCATTTTCTTCAGATCTATCAAAAGAGTTGGCTGCAGGTGAGATTAGATATTTAAGTCCATTCATGGTATTTGCTACCCTTACCATATTCTTTGAGAGAGAAAAGTAATGGCTAACAGGAAGCTTCGGCTGTGGAAAGGTATCAGAGTACAACTATCTGGACTTCAATATTTCACTTCATGAGTTGATTCATTTCACTTCATAAGAAAAAGCAATAAATTTTTTATTCTTTTTGAATCTCCCAGAGAATATGGCAATGAGAATAACGAAACAAACTTTCCTTCACCATTCCATATAGCTTGGAAAAGCCCCAAACTCAAAGTGCCAGTAGATTGAGATCAAGTACAAAAGTTCGTAAACTGTTCTGGAAAGACTTGTGACAACAGACCTTGGTGTTCATCCACAATACTTTATACATCTAATTTGGATATGCACAGGCATATCCACCCGTATCTAACCATCACATGTACTTTTTCTGCACTGGCTACTATCACAGACAAAGTACTCACACCTAGACAGATAGATATGTCTGAAGCAGAAAGGCCATCGCGTTTTCTCATGTTCTGTCAGCTTGTCACAGATTACAAAATGAAAAATCTGTTTGCAGGTATTAGACATCAACTCTTTAATTTCTCATACAGGGTACCATACCAATAAAACAATGATGGACAGCACTACTGCATCAATTGAGAGGAGAAAACAACTCATCCCAATAACAAATCTAAGAATTTCTGCCCTTCTGAATCAGCAGAATTCATTCACTTAGTACCTCACATCAGGGACCCATTAGAGGGCTAGACCCCCAGCTGCAGCATGACAGCCACTTCTCTTATGATGGGCATGTATTACACAGGCAACAGAATCCAAAATAAAGTGACTCCTGCTGTCAGACAGAACAGACCCAGGCAGTTCTGCCAAGACCTGTGCCTGGCTCATGCTGCACCAGCAAAAGCCAGATATTAGATGAGGACACCATGTTATCCAATTGGTTTTGACACACCTTGGTCACCCGGAAGCTGTGCGAGCTGCTCAGATACAACAAGTTCTGTTTTCTGCATCACAGAGAAGAAAAATCACAGAGATTAGGACCATAACCAGTTCAGAGCCAGCAGGACCATTAACTCTGCACTCTGACCTGCGGTCACTCTGCATGGCCGCAAGAATCACATGTACCCAGCATCAGGTACGAATCTGTAACCCTCGGTGCAGCAGCTGAACAAGACAGGACTTTCCTTTTTAACATCTTACTTCAGAAAGCTCCATAAGCACCACACTGAACACATTAACAACACAACAGCTATTCCTTCTCAAACGAAGTGCTAGATAATTTCATTACATTTTTCCCACAACATAATCAAGGATTTAACAGTCATTGCGCAAAAATAATCGTTACACTGAAGATGTGCGAGAAACCTGTTAGGATAGGTTTTGCCCCAAAAATGCATATTGTGAAAGTGTAACAGAGAAGCAAATTAAAGATAGAAATGTTTTAGAAAATAAGAAAATAAATTAATAAAGCTTTAAGAGGTTTTTAAATTCTCTGACATAGTAAATTTATTTAAGACTTGCAGACTGCACGTATTTATTTGCCTAGTTTTGTTACAGCAGTTAAATGTAACCTGATGGAGTACATTTATATCCACAGCAGTTCTAACTTGTTTTATTTTTAATTTTAAGAAATTGAATATTAAAACAGTATTATGCATGTGTAGTACAATCAAGTACTATATTGTACTTTATACCATACTATGTTTTGCTCTTAAATTTTGAAATATTACATAACCCCCATCTCCAGTATACCGAATGGAAAAGAAGGGTTTTTTTTAGATCAGTCATTAGACGCCTTTTAGTATCTGATGAAGATTTAGGGTTTTTCAAAATGTCAGTATCTGTATTCCTTTCCCATTTTCACATACAGATCTTAAACTGGGAAACAGTATTTTGGAACAAAAAAGCTCAGACATGATAGGAATTGTTTAGTTGAATAATAATTCTATAGTTAAATACCTCCTCTTAACAAGAATTTGTTTCAGACTTTCTCTTCCATCTTCACGGAACCTGCAATCAGAAATTGAACTTTCCACACTTACTTTTTTGAAGGCAGTCATATGTATACATGCATATCCTTCCAAAAGTTAAACAAATTTATCTCAACACAGGAACAAAATAACAGCCTACATGGTACTGTGCTTTCTCCAAAATAGATTCTGAGCAACAAGGATTTTATTTGAGATTGTCTGCCAACTCTTAACTTGAACTATACTTTTGTAGTATTACCCTCACTTGAAACTACTGATTCACAAGAAAAGGCAGTTTCATTTTCTTTTCAATACTCAAAGATTTGAGACTATTTTTTTTTTTAACTTTTGCTATATGTTTACTTTCTATCATTCAAAGAAATAATCACAGTTTTCTAATGCTTCATAGATGAATGTTTTGTAGCTAACATAACTAGGACATAATAGGAATCAGTATGCCATACCCCAAAAAAATTATATTACTTAGTAGGTAGCTAAAGGAAATTCTCTTACTACAGAAATATCACTGGCTGATGACATGCAGATGAATGACTTACAAATGCAAATAAGAAAAAGTATTCTACAAAAAGAAAGCACATTTGATTTTAGCCACAATTTAGAATGTGTTTACAAGATGTTCTAAGCCACATTCCTTTCAATGCCCCTGTACAAGTCCTCTACCTGTGTAACAAGAAAGGCCTCATCCACTAACCCAAATCAACAAAACTACCACTCCAAACAAAAACATCTACAAACTCACAAAACGAAACTTTTTTCTAAAATGTAGATTCTCTTGCATCACCAAGTAACTGATTTAATCATCTATGGTAAAGACATACAGTGGAAAGCATTTACTAGTTCCAGGGTGATATATTCACTCTGCATGATGCCATGGGGTTATATCTGATGGGTATTCAACCAGTAAGTAAACCAGCAAAATGAGATTGCACACAGTCCTGTTTTAACGGTTAAGCTCAATAACACCTTTGCACCTAAAGTCTGAAAACTGATCTGAGCTTTGACATCATGCATCAAGCTAAGCAGCATCCGTTCTCTTCTTCAAGAGCCTAACAGGCTAGGTCTGTTCTTCCAACAAATTCACTGAAATATCTGTGACGATCACAGCTCTGTCGTCAGCGGTGAAAAAGCCTGCCTAACAAAACCTGAAAGAATTATTGCAAAGTTTGATGGTTTTTTAAAACTAACGATTCAGTAGCCATTTGCTATCTGACCTTCATTAGAATTTTTTTCATTATCACGTTGCAAAAATCTATTAGATTACAGACTGAAGCTATTAGTCACTAGAAAGCCACTACCACGTTCCCCAAACTGGGGAATCATCATTACCATTAATTTCAAAGGATATCATTAAAAGAGACAATATTCAATATTTTACTCGCTAATTCCACTGTAATTTTTATTATAAAAGCATGCAGGAAGGTTATGCCAGCCTGGATGATCGGTCATTTTTTCCGAACCTTTTTGTTTTCTAGGGAAAGCCTCACTAGTATCTAGGGCATCTGGGGATACTTCCGTGGAATTCAGAGTTCAAGGAGCCGTTCTGTAGTACTGATACAGTGGTAGTCACAGAGGGCACCTATTTCCACATTTAAAAAGATCAGTACTGATGCAATACAGGGAAACAAGGAGAGAGGCAGGGCATTCCCTCACAAAGCTATTATAGCTTAAATCTTTCATCTTACTCTATTTCATGTGCGTTCTAGGGACTACCATGAAGACTTTGCTCCTATTATTCTCTCCTCACAGTATTTCTGTATGATCTAAAGCATGGTCTGCTTTTCTGTTCTTTAATTTCTCAGGTTCGTTTGCCCAATAAGGACACTCATTTTCTTTACATGGTATTTGATGCAGTCTCACTTGCTATTTGGGTGCTATTCTTAGGATATATGATGACAAATGAATTGCCTGGAATATACAAATATTTATTAGTGCAAAATTTCAACTATGGAGTTAAAAGGTTGCTACAGCACTTACAGAACAGCTAAGTGAAAGAGCTATCTTATTCTTGATCTTATCCTCTTTCCATACATTAAGGGCTTGCTTAGACAGGAAGCCTTAAAAGGGGAAGACAGTTTAACAAAAACAACGCAATATCCCCATCCTGTAATCACAGGGATTTTTGTATCCAAGTTGCAAAACCTTACACATGCATGCATTCGCAGAAATATACGTACATACCTGTTCAATCTCAAATAGCACTAACTGCTATAATCCACTTTTACCATTCTCAAATTATCCAAGTTTTCAGTTGTCCTAACTCAAAATTCCAGGTCAGCAACTTGAAAAACACATTAAATTCCTAAGAAGCATACTTTGAAAATAGTTGGAGGGTTCTTCGTAGACATCTGTTTAGATTCACCTCTTTCTATTGTAAAGTGCTAGTCCAGCTCTCTGCAAAAACACACAGCTGGGAGAGATGCCCACTGCAAAGTTATCTCATCTGTTCCCTAACTGCAAGACAGTATCAATGGTAATGCTATCAGCCTCGACGGATGCTTGTCTGGTCTGTAATGCAATAGCAGTAACGGTGAGGGTTTCACAGCCTCCACAGATATACTATTCCAATGCTTTACTATTGTTATCATTTGAAAGGGGATCGTGGGTTTGGGTTTTGTTTGTTTTCTCTAATTTCTAACCTCAATCTCTCTTCGTGAAAGCAATTCAAGCTTTAAGGAAGTCCTAAATGAGAGCACAGCTGTACAACGGCCATATAAAGTGAAGCACTGTGTCGACTGTGGAAAAGAACAAATAATCTTTCTGGGCTGGAATTCCTGCCAGGAGGTGGGAAAACAGGAAGATGAGAAGGTCTGAGGGGAAGTTCTGTGGACCTCAAAACCAAGATGAACAGAACTCACAGGTTGTTGAACCGGTAGCTAGGAATTGAGGAGCCATCTTAAAGAGTTCCTTTGTGGAACTCTTTATTGTTTTGTATGTTTACCTATGTTTTGTATGTAGGTATAATGTCTTTGCCAGAGTCCTGGAAGTGAGCTTTACCTGTAACACACACACACAATGGGGGTTGGGGTGGAAAGTCTGTCTTAATGGTTAAAGAAGCTACCTTCTGCTAAAAAACCTGTGCAAATTCATCTTGCAAAGTCTTGAGTAACTCGTATACAACAGACTTAGAGACATCTATAAATAAACCACTAAAGAAAAGCACGTAGCTCCAAGGTATAACTTACGCAGTTTTCCCAAAAACATGCTTCCCACTGAGACACTGTATTCCACTGTGAGCCACTGTATTCTATTACCCACAGGGATAATGGATTAAGTCATATAAGATGACTGGAGTAGCCCTTTCCAGGTGAGTTGTACCCCAGGATTAAGAGGAGCTCAGTTCTTGTATTCCAGAATTTCAGCTTTTAGTCAATGCAGATCTTCAAAACCATCAAGGAATTGGAAAACAAAATGACAGCGGGGTTTTAGTGCTGCCCCCCAGTTTTCATTTGGGAGAAGCAGAGGTGCTTCTGCACCTCATGACACAGTCATGGTGACCAGCGAGGTACATCTGCCCTGCTCACCAAAGGACTTCAGTCTTGTACAAGTTTTAAGAGAAGGGCTAAACTGGGCACTCATTACTCTACTAAACCTGAGCCTTGGTAATTGTAAGAAGAATACGGTCCCATAATGTGCTAAAAGCAATCAGTGAACAGGCCACCTAGCTACTATATATTTCAAATATAATATAGCCAGTTTAGTGATTTCAAAAGACTCTTGTCCATGTTCAGACTAATCACAAAGGGAGAAGACAGGCTCTATAATAAAGCTGTTTATCTGAAATTAAAAATTGGATTAATTTTTCTTTCCCTCCTACACTACTGGAACCTCATCCAACTTCTATCATCTTCCAAAACACTTCCTAATTGAAACATTTGCAACAAATGAAAAAAAACAGTGACAGCAAAAGGTGCACAATTAGCAAAAAGACATACATCCTTCCACAAAACTGAAATGTTACAGGCAGTAAATCCAGTTCCCAAATCAATCTACTATGGCAGGTCTGGAAGGAAAGTGCAGTGTTTAAGCTGAGAGGGTGAACTGCCCAGCAGAATTCTGTCTGCTGTTCAGAGGCAACAGATGCAGATCCTCATCCGAGGGACCACAACAGCCCTTTTTCGAAGTGGAGAATAAACTATTTTTCAGTGCGTTAGCTTATCCTGCACCACTGCTTCCCTACTAAAGGTAGGACTGTTTTCTGTAATACAAAAAGCTATTACAGATTTACTATGTGAGCAACCTGATATGTTGAATAACTGGTAAGTAGGGAAGATGAATAATAACTCTATGGACTTCCAAAGTAACCAAAGTGGAAATAAACATTCATTTATAACATTCAGCATTTAGCTACAATCTAATGGTAATAGCCACAAATAAGATTTCATACACAACAGCATAAATTGGAAGCAAGTATTCATACAACTTCTGGAAATAAGATAATCAGTCAACTACAAACATCAAACTATACCTCTAAAACCTTCCCCATCAATGTCATGGCTGAGGGGAGCAGGGCAGGGAAGGGGGAAGAAGGAAGGTGGAAGGGAGAAAAAGTACCACCATCCAATTAAAGGTATTCGTTTTAGGATCATGGCATAACTGAGGGAAATTCACCACCCAACCACCTGACGTTATTTTAAAGTACCCACTGATATGCATACTGTGACTTCTGCAATGGACAGACCTGTTCATAATAAATCTGGGGAATTATACTCCAAAATATTCATGAACTGACTGAACCAAGTCAAATAACCCTTGGTCATGGAGCTTATGTCTCAAAGCTTAAAATACAGCTGTGCTAGAGTTAAGTTTAGAGCAGATAAGTGAAGTGAGAAGGAAGACAGGAAGAAAGATTTTAATCCACATTTTTGCTAGCTCACCACCCGGATCCAGGGAACAGCACACTGGCCACAGTCCCTCCAGCCTGCCATGCCTGCCAATATTCTTTTTTTGCAAACAAGGCAAGACACAGATGGAGTAACACATAGGTGCTCTTGAACTACCAGGAGAGTCCCTGGTTTTACTTCTCTTTGCGCTGCCTGAATGGAAAGCAATGTTAAACCAAGTATTGAGTTGTTTTTAATTTAACCTCTGAAATTGTTTGGGTAATGTCTGCTGCCAGGCCCCATCCTGTTTTTCTTTTTCTTTAAAGAAAAACACTTAGAAACAAAGAAATCCAGGCTCCTTATCTAGCTAAAAAAGTAGCAAGTTTGATACAAAGTCACTGCAATTATTGCGAGGCATCCACTAACTTCAACTGCCACAAATTCAAGCTCGTATATGTGTTTGTTGCTGCTTATTTTGAAAAGATAAAACTTGCTAGCTATGCTAGGTTTTGTTGTGCCAATATTATGGCCTACTAAGTACTAAACAGCATTTAATTAGCAAAACTACAGTGACATCTCACCATCTTTTAAGCATCCTTCTCTCAAATGCATCAATTAAACTAAACTGAAAATGGAGGACAGTGAGAAAAACACCTTACAGTAGCGGAGCTTGCCTTAAGCAGGTGATCCTTTCTCACACACAGTCATTGGAACACCAGCAGGACAATAATGGCTATTCACGGGATCAGTCTCTAATATTCAACCATAGCCAATTCAGGTTCAACCACCGCTATATCCAAGTATTGTTACGGTGCAAATGTAAAGACAGTCCTACTCTACAATTCATAGGGACAAATTACTGGTTTTCACGGCAACTGCTTAGAGATTTTTGGAATACCTACCAGGTTCCAGCCTTACTAGGACCAACCCAGTCTGACACTACATAGGACTTCTAACACTTGGTCCTAGGGGCCAGGAAATTTTCAGTAATCAGAGACACTTTGGTATCCAGGGCTAGATGGAAAATCTTTGGGAAATGAAGGTAGTACAAAGCAGCAATCAGAGCAGCTTTTCAAAAGATGTAAACCCCACACCTCATACTGCTTCATTTCTATAAAAGCAAGGGAATGAACAAGTATTGTGTCTGTCTCCTTTGCATGGCATCATCAAGGGAAAAGGGACTGACCATCTACGTTGGGAGTATCAACAGAATCCGAACGCTGACTTTCCCCCAAAACACTGCCGAGGCAAACAGAATGACACAGTTCTCCCTACCCCAGTACCCTTCTGCAAAGGGAAAATGCCATCCAGAAGCTGGCCTTAAACTAACTGGGGTACAATTAAAAATCTTAATCTTGCAATACATGCTAAATTCAAGATCTAGAGAACTGACAATGTATAAACTCCGATACTTGCAGTCAATGAAGGTTATGGGCAAAGAGTTACAGGCATTGAGGAAATGCATAAGCTGCTCAGTAACAGAGCAATCTATTAAGGGCTTGTATTTTGGACACTTTGAGAAACACAGGGGGAAGTGATTACTGTTCCTTTAAAGGAACAATGCAGGAAAAAGAAAGGCAATTTTAGCCTGGAGGTAGCTGACACAGAATGCCAGCTGAACTAGAGGAACCTATGGAGGCCCCTGGGATTGCTGGAGAGATGGAAGAAGAGTTTCAGTTAGGTAATTAGAGCTTCAATAGAAGAATAAATACTCCACAGGCAATCCACAGGTTCTTCTCACCTCTCGCCACTTCTTCTCTCCAGCAGTGACAGCTGCTTGTGAAAGTGAAGGGAAAGGTCTTTCTCATTCAACTCATTAGTTAGTAATCCTCACAATAATACAACAAGGAGAACAATACCAGGAGAACTGCCAGCCCTTCCCTCCACTGCTCTGAGGCAGAACGCAGGGCTCAAGGTCTCCTAGGCGCTCACCCTAGTAACAGCGATGCAGTGGCAGAGCCAAAGGCCATGAATATGCTTTTGAAAGAGAAAAGACAGGGCAGGTGAGGCAACATTCAGGTCACTTTTTTCTGCATTATTCTCCTGCTCCCCCCTTTTCATTCCCAGAGAGAAAGGGGCTGCTGTTTGTAGCCAGGCTCCTGAAGCAGGAGGTAGCACCTTGCTAGGGAATGATCCAAAAGGAGCAGGAAGAAGAGTGCAATGACAGTGATCCACTGGAGATTCTCCATTTCAGCTTTTTTCTGTGGTGGTAAGACCAGTTACCAATGGAAGGCGTGTTGGTTACCAATGTTGTGATCTGAAAGAGACTACTTCTCCCCTTTGCCCTACAATGATGAAACAGTCAAAGTATCATGAAGATATTTCGACCTTCCAGAGGGCATGATTTAGAAGGATTACTGAAATAATTGTGACTTTGATTCCCTAGAAAAATGCTGCAGCAAGTTCTGCTGCACAGTGAGCCACTTAAGCATTGGTCCTGACCACTGACATGATATTCTGAAAAGATACGGTCTGCGCAGCTCCACTCTCATGTCATCTCTCAACCTCACGTAGGTTCCACAGAAGAAGGAAGGTGACAATGTCCTGGATTTCAGTCAGCATCCCTTCACAGGTAGGAAAGCCAAAAGACAGTCACGCAGCTTATTCTTTATTCTGTAGCCGGGGCCATTGGTGTCAAGTAAGATTTGCACTGGAACACCATGTACTTCAGTATTGGTTAATAAAGCCATAACCTCCAAATTCAGCACTGCACTAAGAGACTGTTTCTCCCAGACTGCTCTGTGCTCACAAGAAGCAGCTGGAGAGAAAGGGAAAAGGAGAATGCTTAGGTTAGTCTCTATGCAGGGAGACAACTACAGCCAGCTCACTTCTCAACAAAAAGGAAGGTTTAGTTCCTTTTGTGACCAAGGCTATATACAAATCTTTGGGTTTTGCTTTCTAGATCGTTATTAGTCTACCTGATGGTCTACTTCTCATAAATCTTTCCTGGAAAGACTTAACCACCAAATATATGCATTTATTTCAGGTGCCTTAACCGAAATACCTAGATGTAGGTCTTTTTCTCAAGGATTTTCCCCAGCTGCAGATGCAGGACAAAGTCCAGAGGGACATGAAAAATTGATCTTAAAGCGATTAAAGCTAATAGCAAGTTTTGATCATCTCACAGGCACCCACTCATCTCTAAACAGTCAACTTTCTTTAAACATCTGTGTTCTACTGCTTCACTTCCAATAGTGAGCTACACATTTACAGTTCCCTCAACAGCGTTTGCCACTGTTCTTTAGATGATATTTAGGCCACATGTTCCCAAAACAGAAGGAACTGATCGAAGCCATTCACCATGGAAATTTTCTGTATCTTCATTACTAGCAGACCTTCATGTGTCACAGGAATGTTTACATAAACTCAATCATGTTTTAGGTAACTGTACACATGTAATATAAACACTCAGACAAATCAAACTGTTACAAGATCCACTTTCACAGTACGGTTGTGTTTACTTACAGCTCTAGTTACAAGTATAAAGTTTCAACTCATTCAAATATTCTCCTATAAACCAGGAGTTGTCTAAAACTTCCTCAAGATTGGAAGGAGTAGGCCAAAACAATTATTTCTCTGTGAGATTCATTAATAATCCTTTACATTTTAGTGCCCAGTCAGCTACATTGAAGTGGAAGAGAAAACTATTTTCCAATCCTTCTATAGGCTCATGTTTTTATGGATGTTCTCATGCAAAACTAGCATACCAGTCATAGCTCACTCTCTCAAAAACCACAGACAACGATAAAAACATTTTCGGTGTCAAAACTCTAGAGAAAAGTTAGAAGAAATGCCTAGATGAGAAAACACACTTCAAGAGACAGTTCTATGTTCCAGGCTATACTCCTGACGGACCATGACTTTCTGAATGTCCCCGGGCACAGAACCAAAACCAAACGCACCAAGAACCTGCACACATGCACGTTCAATCCTGCATACATGTAAACACGAACTAAGATGAAAAGTTATTTTCTTTAAATTCCTAATTCTTCAATAATGGTGAAAGTAGGTATCTACACAGCGACAGCAGAACTAGGCAAGCAGCGTGCACCAACAGGTATTTTTAATGAAAGCTGGTTTTTTTTAATATTCTTTAAGTGTATTAAGTTGCATATCATTTGTTTTAATTTGGTTCAAAAACTCATTTAATGTTGCAAGTATGAAGTGTGTAACATCTCTTCCTAGAGAATGTATTTTTACATACTATGATGCATCTAATGTTTACCTTTGCTTCTTTATTTCAATTGGTGTACGGCCAATACCTCATTTTTCCCCCAGTCTCCGACTCAAATGCAGTATTTCCTATGACATTGCCAAGATGAATAGCAAGTAAAGTGAACTTTATTTTCAAGATCAAAAATCTTGTCTCTAGCGTCACTGTTATATCTCTACATCAAGTATTCTGCCTTTCTAGATACTCATTTTTATTTTTTTTTAATTGAAAAAGGTGCTTACCATTTTTTTAGAATGTAGTACGCTGGAGCACACTATTATGACGACTTATTTCACTACAGATAGCTGTGGTTTGAAGAGATATTAGAAAAGTCACTAGACAATCCATACGTGCAAAAAGCTTTGGAAAAATCTGTTTTTCACATTTAATAGGACTTTCTAAATTTTACTGTTTTTACATGTGTTTACATGTAAGCCCTATGCTACTATGTAAAAATGGCTTCAGAACAGAATTTGTACATTCATCCACATCCCTTTAAACTTACATTTTCTACAATATAGTTTACATGTAGCACTATATAGAGCCATTGAAAAACACAACAGAACCAACACTCCTAACTTCATTAGTTTAGGAAAAATTACTTGCCTAAACATTCTCAGTTTTCTCCCCTAAAAAAAAAAAAAAGAGTAATTAAAAAAAAACAGATTTTCATGTTCAGAGTTAAGGGAACACATGTAAAATTTCCCAGGAGACATCTAGATTCTCACATAGCTATCAAAGAAGTACTCACATGGACATGGCTCCATTTGCTCTGGTACATATGCACACATATAAAAAATGACTTACAATGTTAAGGTGCTACGCTAAAATTTGGCAGACCTGAACTCATATCCACGCTAAAAGCTTCTCCGGGTCTCTGAGAGTCTCTCAGACTGTGGTCCAAAAACTTTATGCTAGCTCATGCCCACAAAAGCCTTACATGAACAAGGATAAGCAAGAGAAGACAGTTGTGTTCCTATCTCTTATACCGCTTCCCCCAAATAGCACATCAGCATAAAACTATGTTGTTCTTGCTGACTGTGCCCACTCTGCACACACAGCTACGGTAGAGATACAGTACCAAGCTTCAACTGCTGCCTCTCCACAGACTCCACATGGTACCTTCCAGAAGGACTTGACATAGAAGTTACTTCCGTACTCTTAAAGTGTTTCACTGATAGGTTCATTAATGATTCTGATAGGCTCCCATACCCTTTTGAATGGTCCCTGGTGCTTTCCCTGCCTGTGTGGGCTGGGAAACAACAGATAAACTGGAGAATTGTGATCAGCTGAAAGCTTTAAATGCTCCTGCTATAGACAAGAAGGCAGCCGCGGTGTGCCCCAAACTAGTATGAAAATCCTTCAAAAGCAGCTAATTGTATATTTTACACAATTTTAACTTAGTGTTTTGGCTAAACGTACGCATTCATATACCAAAAAAGTCCCTTAGGAACAAAACTAGAATGAAGACTCTGTTATCCAAAACCAAAAAGTCTGGTATCTTGTTCTTACTTGACTTGCATTACTAATACTTGATTGGCATTATAGTTAAAAAAAAAAAAAAAAAAAAAAAACAAAACCAAACCAAATCCACCCCCCTCCCCCCCCAAAAAAAATCCCCAAACCCCACTACCTCAGTGCAAATTTGCTTTCCACTCATCAGCCAATAAAACTTATCTTCTACAAAACCTGTTCCTGAGTGAAAGAAAGAAGTGTGATTTAAGATCAGTTGTTTCCTTAACTATTACCCCAGGATGTGTCTGAATAGTTCCACTGGTGTAGGGCAGTATACGCATCATGTATCCATTCACAACCTGCTCAGCTAAACCTAAGTTTGTAATTCAACGTTGTGCAGCTTCTTGCTAAAAATCTTACAATTACATCCCTATTTGAATGACTACTAGGCTATTAATGTTCAGCAATAAACATGAAACTAGACAATTTATTACTATTTGGCACTGAATGTCAATCAATGCAACCAAAAAGAATCTATTTAAAAAATAATAAAAAATGAATAATAACTAAGCTTAACGCGCTTCCTGCTTATCCGAAAAGTCTATCTGATAATATTGAGTTAGTCAGCAAGGTGGATTTAGGACAATGTATTTGAACTTCAACAGCATTATGAGATCCCAACGCAGAGCAATAATTGTAAGACAAAATTCAGCTACCAAAGAATGCCCCACAGTATCTTTAAATCTGTACGTGGATTAGATGAGACCATATTGCAGAAAGCACTGTACATGTTGCTGTAGCCGCTCAGTTAAGTAACTCTGAATAAGGATCAGAACAAGGGGCTCTTTGAGGCTACAGAGATGACCAGGACACAAATTTGGTTCGGTCTGTGGTTTGAACAGCCTGATGCAGCCAGAGTCATTTCATACTCTACCTCCTGCATAAACTAAAAGTAGACTGTACAGGAGCTGTTTTGTGCAGTAAGAAATTAGAAAGATGAGTCACTATCAGTTGGTATGAAGGCTCTGAGATGTGATGCCTCAGGTCAGAAACTATGGACCAGTTCTGCATATGTTTACTATTAGAAAAACTCTCTTTTCTATTGTAACACAGTAAGTGTTATATGATTCTTCCTGATAAAGATCTTGTGAAATTATACATAAAGTATAGTTAAAAAGACAAAAAAAAAAGCCTGGAAAAAACTTGTCATTTTCATTAAATACTAACCTTCTGAAAAAGCAAGTCAGAACTAAGACATCTCTTATCAATCACTTTAGTAGAAATGAATTTAATTTATATTCTAAGGTTGCATTTCCTGCTACAGATTGAGGGCAGGGGAGGGCAGACTTTAGAGTATCTATTTATATAAAAGAATATTATTATTTAAAGGATCGGTCCAGTAATTTTTTGGTCTTATCTTTCAGCATGGAGTTCAGTGGTGCTGCTCCTATGTGTGCCTTTTGCCAAAAAAATTAAGAATTGAGGGATTAAATGCACAGTAAACTGCAAACAAACACCAAACAGCTTTTCAAACATCGGTATATTGACTTGAGTGGTCTAACAGTGGCTTGAGCTTTGTCTCCCTCTAATTTGACCTTCAGTTTAGTTTGACCTCTCAGACAAGAAAGTCTAGACAATTGACCTTGACTGAACTGAACAAATATTTTCCCTTTTCCATGTTATTCTAAATCATTTGAAGCACAAGATCACTAATACAGCTTACACCATAACATTACTCTAACAGTAATACTGTTCACAAGAAATTTTTGACTGCAGAAACAAAAATGACGGTATTTGACAGGAAAATGCCAAAGCCATGACCATAATACATCACAAGTCGATATATATGTATTGCTGGTTTTCCCAGAAATAAAAATGTTCTTTAAAAAGGCAAAGAAATGTAACTATTAGCACCCTCAAACCAACGCTCCTACCACTGTTAATCTCTGTGACCTAACAAGAGAAAGTGCCTTCTCTATTTTCTCATGCAGCTCTGTGACTTTCAGTACAAAATATTAAAAATTAAAATACAGTTCAATTTAATTAGAGGAAAACATCACTAGTGATGTTCATGTGTTAATTTTCCCCAATCTACATAAACAGTTCAAATCTGATGATACAGAAACACGATTATTTTATTTTTAATTATCCACATGAAAAAATAAGCACATAGAGAATTAAAAGAGTATTATTTTCATATAAGCACTGTCTTAGCAGGAAATGTTTTAAAATAAGCAGAATAAAAATTCAAATAGATTATCTGGATCAAAACTTTTTTTTTTTAATATGCCGAACTTGTGTTAACAATTGGCAAAAAAATACTTCTTTGAGTTCTTAGATGTTGCCAGGACACTAGGAAATCACAGCTAAAAAAGTCTTCCTCTCAAAATGAGTTAAAATTCAGACCTCACAGCTGGTTTTTTGAATACTACACAATCTATATCAGTGTAATATATAAATAGTTCTTATTTATTACTCAGCGACCGAAAACCTCAGCACATGGACCAAGCTAAATTAATCATCAACCTGGTTACTGATTTTTCAATGCACAGGAAAATGATGCCCAAATACATTAGTTTATATATTTTAAACCTTAACAATGCAAAAAAAGCCACCTATATTTAGGTTGTCAGCCCCCTGTAAAAATCCACTTTACCTAGCACATACATAAGCCCTGTAGAAAAATACCTGTCACCGTTCTATAAGGTGGAGATTCACCAGTTTTCCAAATTAGTAGGATCTGAATGAGAATTCAAATGTCTTGGAGAAAGAATCACCTCTCTAAATTCTTCTGAAGTTTGAGGAAAAACTTTGAGACTGTACAACCAAGGTTAACTATTAAACTTGCGTAAAGTAACCACATTAACAGGTGATACTACTTTATCATTAACTCTGCACTTAACAAAGACTACTTTTTTAAATACATCAGTTTTTAAGCAGCCTTCCATAAAGTGGTCTATGAGGATGTTAGATAACTACACATACTTATTGACAGCTTCCATTCCGTACTGTTTCAATCAAGCTTTATTTTCTTAAATTGCTACAATGCTACTACTTTTAGACTTTACTTCTCCAGAGTGCATGCATTTTGGATTTCTTTTATCTTATTATCATCTTTTAAGTATACAACTAAATATTTTAAACAAAGTACCTTTCAATTCCATGTTCCTGCATTTCAATTCTGTTATATTACCTGTTTTCTCCATATAATACAAGGTTTGGTAGATTTAAACAAGTACAAGCCAAACATTATACATATAAACACATAAATATTTATGTACACACATACACACACAGAGACAATACTTGCCATTACATTTTGAGCTTTTTAAAAGGACAGAACGCTTAAGTATGGAAATAAAAAAAAAAAAAGCAAAGCATAAAAAGCACATATTAAGACATCAGTAGTATTAAATCAGCTGAAATTGCTACAGATGTTTACACTAGCATTTACAAACATCCTAACAAGAAGTGTTGAAAAAGGAGTCTGGTTCCGAGATAAGGAGTCAAGAGCTCCATTCGCATCCATTAAACCACCTAATTTAAATTTCAGTTTGGGTGTATGCAAGAAACAAAATAGTATCTTGTCAAACTGCCACTCCATGCAAGGTCTAACAGGGACTTGGTCTGGTGTTAGCAGAGGTTGGTACATTGTCTCAGCAATGTATGCGATACATGCCAGCAATCTCTTCCTCCACGGCTATGAATTTATTATTAAGTGCAATTTCGAAGCAGCTCAATCGCAGGGCTATATGTGAACCAGCAAAGCGCTTCTATGTTTATTATCTTTGCAAACAACGTAATATTATTGTCCCTTACTGCTTCCTGCAAATCTGCAGCAATGATGCAAAGCAGCATTTTTTTTTTTTTTTAAATTCCCTTTCAGAATACAAATGCCTGCTTTCTCTTATTTCTGTCAGTTCTTAACCAAGACGCACTGTGGACAATAGTTTCTGAATCAGCGATACCTTTCCACATTGTTGGCAAAAACTGAGGAAAAAAAAAAATATTGTACTTCAATCCCAGAAGAAAGGGGAAAAGGAAAAAAAAAAAAAAAAAAAAAAAAAAAAAAAACCGAAGCAGCTTAAAGAACAGAGGCAACACTAAAACACCGTGAAAAATAAAAGAAATACCAGCGATCGAGGATGAGAATTAATGGGCAGGAAAGCAGCAGCAGCAGCACTTATTGCAGAGGCAGAGAGAATCCTCTTTCCCTGGAACTCATGCAACTAATGACCTCTCCAACTGCTGAAGGGAACGGCTGCAGCAAACACAGCACCCGCCGCCTGCTTTGAGACACACAGATCAGAAGTTGTCAACTCCGGTAACGCAATTACCGAAAAGGGGGGCGAGAGGGGGGCAGGCAGAAGGGAAGGGAGCGACACAGACAGAACCGCTGCAGCTTCGGGCGCTGCTGCCGGGGGAGCAGCAGCGGGAGAGCCCTCGGCATGTAGGCGAGTAAGAAGCGAAGAGCATTTACCGGCAGCAGCAGTAGCAGCAGGTTGAGCAGCCCCAGCGCCTCACACCGCCTCTGGGAGACAACTTAGCACCGGTGCGGATTCCTTCACTGACGAGGGACACCCCTTCCCTTCGCTCTCCCGTCCCGTCCCTCCCCGAGGAGCGGAGCACTGGAGCAGCCGCCGCCGCCGCCTCCCACCGCCCGGGGCGCGGCGGACCCGTCGTGAGGCGGCCGGAGGGAGCGCGGGCCCCGCCGCGCGCTAACCGCGCTCTGCCCGCAGCCCCGCCGGCCCCCGGCTGCACGCGCCGCGGCCGGGGCCGACAGCCAATCCCCGCGCTCGGCGCCCGGCCGCGCGCGCGCGCAGGGTTCCCCCCCACCACCCCTCCTCCTCCCTCCTTCTCTCCCTCCCCGCGCGCTGGCGGGGGCCGGGCGGCGGCGGCGGAGCGGCTCTGCGGGCGCGGCGGGGGGACACGGGGACGGGCGGCGGCGGCGGCAGCGCCCCGCTGTCACACCCCGCCGTCACAGCGCGGGCCCCCGCGGCGCTGCCTGGGTGTCCTTGTTTCCTTGACCGTTGGTGCGCATAGCGGGCGTCCCTCGGCGGAGCGGCCGGGATGCCCGAGCCGAGCGCTGCCGCAGAGGTGCGGGAGCGGGGCAGGCCCCCCGTCTCCGCCGAGCGAACGGCTTGGTGGGTGGGGGGACTGTCGGCGGGCGACGCCGGCATCGGGATCCTGCCCCGGCGAGGGGACGAGGATCGGGAGAGGAAGGACGGAGGCCGCCCCCCGCAGAGGCCCTTTCCCGCCGGAGCCGTGAGGAGGCGGCGGCGCTGAGGTAACGGCGGGCGCGGGCGAGCCGGGCCCCTCCGCCGCCCCTCGCCTCAGCTGCGGCCGGGCCGGGCCGGGCCGCCCAGAGCGACGGCGGCGACAACCAAATATCATCACGGGAAAAAAACTGCTACGAAATCGCTCCCATCGTTTTGCCACAAGTTAGAAGCGTTTTGACAAACTGTTCCGCACTTTTTCAGGAAGGAATTACTTTAGCGATCAGTTCTCAATGAACTGGGCATAGGTGAGACCCAGACAACATGTGCTATACCATGTTACTTCCAAACACTGGGCAGAATACCTACCTTTTCTGTAAAGTGCAATTAAATGTTGACTATTATTTAACCTCAGATTTTCCCTTCCCCCTTTGCTACACACCTGTGAAAGTACCAATAGCACAAAAAAAAACCCACTAAAGCAAAGCAGATCAGGAAACAAGAGAATGGCAAACTGCTAGACACAAGCTGATGTCAACCTATAAAACTGTACAGATTCTTGGCAAGGCCAGGGGGAAAATAGCAACTTAAATTAACCAGGTTATACAGAAACAGCAGTGGAAAGGAGGCTCAGACATGGGTAATGCACAGCAGCAGGGCTAAGAGTGCTGCTAAAACATAACAATCTTCATGTCTGTATCCCATAAAATAGAAAACCTGTGTGAAGAAGTAAAATAGAGCACATTGGATTACGTGTAGCTGGGAAAAGCGTACTGTAAATGTCTGATTAGAGAGAAACTACAGCAGAGTTAATTTTCCGACTGCAACTGTAGTTTTGTAACTGTCAACAAAGAGCAGGAGTTTTAAGGGGCAATCCAGAAATCAGCAGGGAAGTATCTCTCAGCTTTTCAAGGTTAATTGAGAAGAGGGGAGAGCTGAGCGTACTAGTAGAGCTTGGTAAATTACATGCAATGCTGTAGCTTGAGGACTGCATCTATTCACAGGGGTGAAGAAGATCCACATAACCACAACTTCTCCCTGGCCTCATCTTTTTCTATGGCATTTCAGAGATTTCAAGATGTGTCCTTGTCTCGAATGCTGTGGTCTAAATGTTAATGTAATATGCATGGTGATATCTTGATTCTGCAGAGAGACTTATGCACAGAGATACTGTGATAGTCATTTTACTGGAAATAATCTCTCTGCTTGAAAATAAACTAGATTGCAAAAATGAATGTTAGAGATGTATTAAAAAGATTGTTGCAGTTAAGTAATGAGTTGTCCCTATCGGGAAGAAAGACTGTGAATTACACTCAGATGGGAAACAAATCTTGCCCCACTACATTTTGATGCAACGCAAGTTTCAGTGAAAAAGGTAATGGAATGTCTGTAATAGCAGTCCATAAAGCATGTGACTTGATCCTTATGATGATTAAACAGAAATTAGCAAAAACCAAAATACATTTAGCCCATACAATCTAAAATATTTGTAAATCTTCACCCATTGGAGTATTTCTACTAGTGATATGCAGAATATTACAAAGCTACTTAATATACCAGCGAGTGGAGAGAGAATAAACAAATGGCTGATTAAATGCCATGCAACAAAGATTTGTTGATGGTCAATTATGATGGATACAGGGTAATGGAACAGACCAAGCTAGACGCCTTGGTAAGGTGGCCTCATTTGTTCAACAGAAATGTCGAAGTCAAGGTCAGGTATCTAGTGAAAAAGAACACGGGATTGTTTTCTGGAAGGCAGTTTAGAGTAAACAGCGTTAGTTTGTCCTGGTGAATAAGTGAATATATGCTCCCACCGTTATGGGTTAGTAAAGATGACAGCTGTGAGTGCATGGATAGCTGAGAGAGTATCAAAGCAAAACCAAACAATAATTACATGTCTAGGCATTATTAGTAAGACCAATACAGGCTTTGTGCCCACACTTAGGATTAATGATAACTATAGAACAACTAGAATAGTTGAGAGATAATTAAAGTACGTTTTAGAAGGATAACCATGTCTTCTCCCTAAAGTGAGTGTCCTAACAAGACAGGGAGCCATGTCCTCTCGTCCTCTTGTTCTCTATTGAAATTGATCTTGGATTCTTTTAGATGTGGTGATACAGCTTCAATGGAAGAGGTTTGTTCCCATCCCTTTAATCTGGTGGTAAGGGTATTCTCCTGGGAATGGGAGACGTGAGACTGAATATGCATGAGGCTGAGGAGAATAAACCAACTACCTCATTTCTTGGGTTATAACTTTAGCTACTGGATTAGTAAGTAAATGGTGACCACAGGCTACTTCTCTAGCACATTTTAAATCCTTTAGCTCTGTTTAGGTCTTTAGAGGAAAGAATGTAAGCGCCTTCCCTCAAGAACAAGTTCCAAGCAGCAAATGCCAAGAGAATATAAACGGCTTTCTTCAGACTTTAGTAAAGTGGCTTGAGGAATGGGACTGCAGGGGTATCACTGTCCTGTTTCCTGTTGGCTATATTAATTACTGTTCCATGCCCGAGATGCTTAAAAGGCAGGCCTGTGATACACAGCCTAGAACCTGCACGCTTTATTGGCTTCGGTCCCCAATATCTTTGGAGTCTCTCTCAGTATCACATTGTCACCTACAGAACCTGCTGACATGAGAACATCTTTTCCACTTTCAGAAGGGCTGGGGTTCTCTTTCTCACACCTCTTTGAAAAATGGAACTTCAGTGTGATTTGAAAGGAAAGGAAAGGAAAAAGGAGACAACAAAAAAGATCTGCAGTTTCCTGGAGATAAGTGCTGGATGCTTGTCCCCTTGCCTTTTAAGCATGTTTGAATTTTCTAATCTGGAACTGCTGATTTTTCAATGTGTCCCTATATATCATTATTCCTCTATTAGTATGGGGCTGCTCCACCACACATATTGCTATAGCTTGATCAAAACAGGCATAATTAAAGACAGTTTCTGAAAGCTGATGCTATGTAAATGCATTGTACAATGAAGGTGAAATATTAATACTGCTGCTAATTAATGACTGGAACATTTTACCTATGGAATGTGAATTCTGTTTTGCTTGGAGTCTTTAAATAGAACTGCAAATCTTTCTGAAAGGTATGTTGCATCTCAAATGTGAGTTATGGGACTGATGGAGTGGTTACTTGGGTGAAGTTCGGGTGAAGTTCACTGGCATTACACAACCGGTCACACCAGGTGATAAGCGTGGGTGAACAGGATTGTGGAAGAAGCAAGACCAGAGGAAGGAATAGAAGCAGCAGGAACACTGGCAGGGGACGACCTACAAACAGCGCCTAACGACCCTACCGATTGAGGGGAATTCTGCCCGTCTGGCAGTTGGGGGTTGCAGGGGCGTGTTGTCTGGGAAAGAAGATACTTAGTGCTATATAAGCGGCGTGCTTGTTGTAATAAATGATTCTGGTTGCACCTCCGAGCGGGGTCCGTGCCTTCATACGCTACTGATAAGCATAGTTTTGTCCAACCCAGTAAGCTATAAATCGTGATATGCAATGATCCAGCGTATCAACATAGGATTCAACTCTTCAGAATAAAGAGAGAGCTTATCTTACCAAACAATGCCTCTCAAATGCTTTAACACATTGTAAAGAGGATTATTTTAATTAATTGGTACAATTCCCCACATTTATTATATACAGTGGAATATCATTAGTTGCACCTGATTTAGATGTCCTATTTTCATTCTTAATCCTATGCCTGCAATTGCATAGGTAAGAAATACAACCTCCAAACAGTAGTCTGAATTAGAAAAAAACAAAAAAAACCCAACAAACCACATGGGAGTATCTGTTCCAAGGAAGTAACCACAGAGTGGTACGGGAGAAATACCGGAGTATCATGCAGTGAGCTACCGGCAGAGGAGGAGTGGCAAGATACAGAATTTAACACACTGGAATTACCATCTTTGGTAATTCAGTAAACGTGGTGCAGGTTTGACATTAAAATAAGGGAGTTTGTGTGACCTCTTAAATACTGCCAGAAGCTGTCCGTAATTTGTCAAACAAAAAGAAGGGAATGGTGTTGAAATTGTACTGGTATTTTCAGGTAGTTTCCAGCCCCTTTAGCCTTTTTTTTCCCCCTTTCCTTCTCCAGCCAGCCCATCCACCTTGTAAGAATTATAGCCTGTCTTTGAAATGGCTCAAATGGAAGTACCGAGCAGGTAGAAAGCTACTTGCTATATGCTTGAACGGCTCCGAACAATTCAAAGCCATCAACATGTTTGCAGTTCTGGAAGAAGAAGAGGAGAAAAAAGATGGTCGGTCTTTGTAGGTAATACCTACTCAATGGAAAGTAAAGAAAATGTGCAGATTTTTTACAGGCACAGAGCACTGCTGTACTGAACGAGGGATCATTCTTCTTTAGAGAAGATGCTGTCTGCAAATGAGCGTGTTGAGTACACACAGCCATCCCTAATGAACTTCCCACCCCCCTGCAAAATTCAGTAGAACACCACCTGTCTGTCCTGGTGCAGGTCAACAGCGTGTTCTACATACATGGAATTCCAAACCTACCTACCTCAACCCCTTTTCTACTATTATCTTTGCTCATCACAAATATTTCAAAGGAATGCTGAAGAATATGGCTGCCAACTTACTGTTAAAGTGGATTAGTGCCATTTCTAAGCAAATGATGAGCCTTCGTTCATCTGCCAGATCAAGAGGAGAATTAACTGGGCTCTGGGAAAAAAATTGTGTTCAAATTGTCCAGCTTTCAGGAAACCACACCTTGTGGGTATTGACATTAGGTATCGCTGCTGAAGAGTTGGTGGGATGCACTGCTTCCAATGAGTGACTGTGCTAAGACTGCTCATCTGATAATCCTAAACCGCTAATACAAACGTGAAACCAAATACACGAATATCAGGGCAATTCCTACTCGTGCGAATCAGGACCCAGGTCTCGTACCTTCTTCTGTCTGTCCAGTTACTGGAGCCATACTGGTTTCTAATACAAATTTTAAATTCCAGTTCCGGAATACTGAAATCTGTATTCTCACTACTGTTGTGGCTTAAGTAGCAGATACAGTTGTCAACTAGTCCGCAGTTTTGGTGTGCAAGCTACTGACTGCTGTTGAGTGTAATTGCAAGCTATTACAATGTTAATTCTCTTAGCCGTTTTAATGACTCTGATACCACAAAAGATGAACAGTTTCACTTGTCTTCCTGCAGTAATTACTGAGAGCTAGTAACCATTACATTAAAGAAAAAGTGTATGCTTTATGTAGTTGTCTGTATCTACAAATGCCTTTGCATTTTTGGTCTCAGAGAAAATACTACATGGTGATTATGATAAAAACCATGGAGGTCAGGGAGCATTCTGGTTAGTAACAATGAGTTCACCGACAAAATGAACTAAGGATAAAATCAACATTTATTTCTGATAGCAGAAGTATTTTTTTTCTCAGCTCTGCATGAAGCAGTATTGGTGTGGGTGAGGAACACCACAGATAAATACTTTGCAGGAGAGAAAATGAGACTAAGTTTGGGTCAATGGCAACACAGACAGTTCTAGTACCTAGTCCAGGTGAAAGGTCAGTTAAATTGTTTTATCTACAAGAAGTGGAAGAATAATATATGTGCAACAATACATAGAGAAGAAAAAACGAAACTAGCAGGGTGTGAAGGATGCAGTAGCTATTTTGCATAATATTGACATTAGTTCAGTCAGTACAAGATTTAAAGCCTGACTCAAAAGCAGTAGTAAGTTATCTGTCTGCTTCAGCCATAAGCATCTGAAAAGCTGCAGAGAAATCATTTACTGGAAGGTGCATGTAAAAATGCAAGAAATGATCGAGGAAAGAATGATGAGAACCAAAAGTAAAAACAGATGTGTACAATATATAAAATAGGGCATGCAATTTGTGACAGTTTACCTTTGAAGTGATACACTTCTATTCCTACATCGAATGCCAATGCAAACTTCAAGAGCAACGTTTGTTCCTTTTAAATAAGACCACTCCGGAGATCAGGGCAGGAATTAGAGGGGGGGAAAAGCTTAATTTGTTACCCGAAAATACTATGATATTTTAACTATCATAGGCTCACTTGACATTAGAAAATATAACAGAGCAATATTTTTTAAATTTTCTTAGTATGTAAGAATTAACAAGACAATGAGAAATATGAAATAATAATAAACCAAAATAAAATTCTCAGGATTGGAATAATTTTTTTTTTCCATCAGATAGAATAAATTCTGTACTATTGCATAGCATTTTTAATAAAGTAATGAAGTAACAGAAACTATGTGACTGATGTTTATTTTAAGTAAGCTATAAGTTAAACAGTTTGATTTTTTATTTGCTTAGCCTTAATTTAGCCCCATCTTTCACGAGTAATTTTTATGCTCTGGGCCTTCTTCTGCCCTCTTCTTTTAATGCAAAATATTTTCCTTGAAAAGAAGTTCCGTATGAGCAGACAAAAGCATTCACTTGCTTTATTTATCTTCTGACAAAATCCAACAACTCCCTTCAGTATCAGGGCCCCATTTTTGCTACTGACTACACAAGATGACACAGTCCTTTCTCTGTGAAGGTCATGGTTTAACTGCCTGATTTCCTGAATATTGCATGAAAGAAGGATGATGAACTTAGCTGTTATCAGTTACTTTGTGTGACGAAAGGTGCAAGATAAAGAGGAAGTTTTCATGCCTGATCTCTTTTCATTATCTGTTGTGTTAAACTGC
This sequence comes from Numenius arquata, assembly GCF_964106895.1. Taxonomy (NCBI): domain Eukaryota; kingdom Metazoa; phylum Chordata; class Aves; order Charadriiformes; family Scolopacidae; genus Numenius; species Numenius arquata. The sequence continues at coordinate 30,214,891 of NC_133586.1, forward strand.
AGTGAGCAGTCCATAAGAAGCCCAATATTTAATGCATTGGCTATAACAGCACTGGGCAATAGATTTATCAAGTGATATGGTACACACAGTTTATTTGCTGTAAATATGTATAATGCAAAGAAACACGTTCATTTATCACTCCTACCACTAAGAACTCCTGCAGTGGAAAAAAGAAATGAAGGCAGCCACAGAAGAGTGGGAAGCTAGAGCAGGATGTATAATCCAGAATGTCTGTTGTAAGATTACAAAAATAATGCATTATAGCAATCACTAATGAAATAACTAGATTCCAAAACACGTTCTTTTAAACTGTAAATAAATAGAAAAGAAGACAACAAAACATAGTAATTGTAAGGTTTACTATGTCTAGATGTTTTATGAAGCTGAAATTTGAAGTGCTGAAAAAGGTAAGAGAAGAAAGGCAAGTAACCCAAGGAACAATGAGAATATATACTCAACTAGATTCATTTAATGGATGTTTTCTTTTCTGTTGTTATCTTGCTTTAATTTATATCTCATTAAAAAAAACCTAAGTCATATTTGCTACATAAAATCCGCCAAATTAGTGAAATACAATTTCCTTCTAGTTTTAATGTCACTTCACTGTTACTCTTTTGTATTTTCAAACAATTGTTTAGCTTGCCATGCTCATTAAAGACATCATTTCTTTGTAGCCAAAGGAACTTGTAATTGCTGGCTAACACACTACTACACCAAGACTTACTAAGCAAGTTACTCCATTATTCCCATTCTCTTCCAAAGAGATATAGGTACACTTCTGACACTTAAAATAATTGCCTGGGTGTTCTCACATTATTCAGTGTAAAATATGAGAATGGCAGAACTTTCACACTGATACATGTTTGCAGAGTTGACATTTATGAAACTGTATTTCTATGTTCTCTGTATTCTCCTGTCCTATTAGTTCTAGAAAGGTTTGGGGGATCCTTTGAACTCCTCATGTCATAAACTATTCCTGGGCTAATTTCTGATCTCGAAAAAAAGAGTAAGCTGAGACTGTCAGATCCTCAGTGCCAGTGTATAAATGGGATGTAAAGGTACCCCAAAAAGAGAACTTAAAATTCTCCCACTATTTCTTTAGGAATGTGAAACTTAGCTTGCTAAAACCAAGATTACTTTATTTAATTACCGCTATTAAAATAGTAAACTGAAATAGAAACTCTGAAATATAAATGTGTTAAATAGAAAAACACGTACAAAATAAAAATAAATATATAAAATCAAATACATTTTTTAGATTGCTAATAAGGTTCTGCAAATGGAATTCACTCATCATTGAGTTCATCGTACGCAATTTATCATAAGAATGCTGCAGTCTCTCAGGTCTGATGACCTGCTTCACCTACAGAAAGAGTGAAAACTGACTTTTCCAGCGTTCCCAATAAATATGCCTCTAAATGTAATTAAATACATATGCCTGTTATGTAAGAAGACACAATTTGTACTAACTCATTAATGTGTTGATATTCAAACTTCAACACATTTCTAACAATGGGCCATAAAAAACTTGGTATCTGTCCACGACACCAATTATTACTACTGGCATAATTAAGCTTGCCTCTCGCAATTAATCACCTTGACTGCCAACAAATAGTGTATTTATCTTCATTATCTTCCTACATGTAAGTCCTTCCTGTGTGCTGTACGGCAGAAGCTGGTACCACGTTTGGCTACAGAGCGGATGGGAAGTCAGAGGTAACAGAAAGGGAGGCACAAGGTGCCCGTCACCTCAGTCCCTGGGACTGGGAGCTGGAAGAGCAGAGCGTCGCTCAGGATCGTCGCCTTGTCAGCTAGTGGGTCTGCTCAATTGGCAGAAAACCAGCCAAGAAGAACTTACGAAGTAAATCAGAGCACACCCATTTGGGCAAGGAACTCTGTGTATTTAAGTCTAACCCTACACTACAGCCATATCAAACCTCACTATCTTTAAGACTATGATTTTGTATTGTCAGCTTCCTCGTATATTTTAATTAAAGACAAACAGAATTATGGACAATACAAATTATTTTTCTCAAATGAGAAACAAAAGAGGGGATGCCAGACTAATTTATTTGCTTTTGTTTGCATCTCTTTTCCCATTATTATTTTAACAAATGAGTTTACTAGCAGGAATGTTTGGTAAAATAATGAAGCAAATATTGTTAAATATTGTGATTATTCATAGCAGAACCTATAAGTTATGTTTCTCCAATTGGAAAAGAGAAATGTGTTTTACGACCTACATACCCATTCAAAAAACGCTTGAATATTCAAAAAGCTCTGCTTATGAATGAATTACAGACAAAAAATTATGCATAGATATTATTCAGCAAACAGTTTGAACATATACATAAGAAAAACTAGTTTGTTTGGAAAACTTGCAAACACAAAATGGAGCAAAGAAATTATTCATTATGAATTATTTGCACAGCATCTGTCTTACTTTCTCATGTTAATTGCCTCTGCTAAACCACATTTTCTCCCCCTCACTATGCAAATTTAAATGATTTTGCATATTCTCTGAATACCCAGTAAATGCAAGTTTCATTACTTTACCGCTTATATCATTTTTGTCAGCCTAATTATACTAGAGTTTATATAATTTTAAAATTTGACCTACCAGCTTCCTGTAGATTGTCACCTCTTCTTCTGGATTTTGAGTATTGCCTAGTATAAAAAAAAAAAAAAAATTAAAAATATGCACATTAAATGTATTTATGAAAGATCTTGTAAGGAATGTGTTAGTTCCCACTGTACTTATCTATATTGAAAAAACTTGGGTATGTTTTTAATCACAATACTTTTAATGTAATTATTATGAGTCTAGGATATGACCCACAATCGATTTGAATTAACACAGAGAATTTTACTGACTTCTGAGAGCCTACCCCAGACCTTCCCCTATGGTAACCGGCCAAGGTATCACTGTGTCCTTTTGTGCTTCCTAGGAGGTACCACCCACGTTGTATGTGACTATTCTTTCTACAAATGCAAGTTTATCCATCAGAGAGTTGGATTTCCTCTGAAAACATGTATTTTTTCCACTAAATTTTCTGATTTTTTGATTCTTTGACCACCAACTCATGTTGTCTCTCCAAGAAACACCACGAGAAAGCGTGCACATTATATCATTTTCTTTGCAGTAACTTCATGCCTCCAACAGAAATAAAAGTGTCTTGTCAGAAACTGCGCTGCTCTTAGAAATCAAATGCAAGTTTAATCCTTCAGGCTTGTTAACAGAAATGCTCCCCCACCCCTCACCCCCACCTCCACCCCCCCCGGCCAAATCTGTCCCACTGGGTCACTGCGAACGTCACCTAAGTAAAGCCTCAGGATGGGTTCAACATTATCAGCACATACACTGCCTTACAAAGGTGCATCTGCAGAAAGCATTCTTTTTATAGATACAAACTTAGAAGCCAAGCACTTTGAGTAGTACAAAGATACACTTTTCTCAAGGCATAAAACCTTCTGTTTAAGATTCAACCTTCAATGTACCGCAAAATACATAACCCCTGAAATGATTTGTTTTTTTCTCTTTTATACTGAAGTAACAAAACAATGTCTTAAGATGGGTGGCACAACTGCGTAAAAGCGTATTTGTTCATTCGTTTCTGCTGTGGGCAGAAACCTGGCTGAATGCTGGCAGTGAGTGTTTGCAATAGCCGTTAGTACATTGCCAAGGCACGGCAGGTAGATGTTACTGCCTGCACATCTCTACTGAAAAACCAAATTTTCTACCATCTTAATGGATTACAACAAGGGAAAAGGAATCATGATACAATTTTATGATATAGTTGGTGCTGCAGCAATATGAAATTTCATTGACTCGTGCTCTACAGGTATTTGTGGATCATAACAGAATTTCTGTCTTAAGAAGTTCCTCAGTGCGTCATGGAAATCTCAGTACTATTTTTTGCTCCTGATCCATCTGCCCTACTGTTCTGTAACGCTCAGGCCTGCGCTGTCAGATGACTTCTGAAATGAACGGCACCAATAAAATTTTGGGCCTTATCTTCAGCAACTCATTTTTTTTTGTGATTTTTTTGTAATATACCTTTTGGGTAAAGAACATATCTATAGGGTTTTCCCTCTCTCCAGGATGTGTTGTCCTGTATGCTTTAGCAGCTCAGTGAGCTGAGCCGACTGAAATGAGCCTTGAAATGTTAAATACAACTTGTAATATCAAAGGTTCTCATATCAAATAATTTTCTTCCTGTGGATCCTAGGGAGATTAAGGACTCATGCAGGGACTAGTATGTCCACTACTCACATCAAACATCTCGGCATTGGCTATATCGTTATCTGTTCATTGAGGGAATGGCTGGAAAATACAGCTGCAGCACTACTTTATTTGTACATCAGGTGCAAGTGGCATACTATTAGGTCCATATGGCAATGAGGGAATGCTATATGTTGAGGAATTGTGTGGCAGTGTGACAGAAGCCTTCACGTACAACCTTGAGGTGATGTTTTCTTTGCAGCTGGTGTAGAAATTAATTTTGGGGTCAGACAGTAAACATGCAGTCTGGCTGCACGTTGATTTTTCTCCCCCAGTCTGGTTATCTCAAAGCCCAGAGAAAAAAGTTGTCTCTTTTTTGTTGTTTTTCTGGTTTTGCTTTCATATCTTGCAGCAGTGCCTGTTCATAGCTTGCTTACCTTTCTTTACTTCTGAGCTGAGTTCGGATGAAGTATGGTTTGAATCGTCCAAAATACCAGCCCCCGAAACACTCCCGTATTTTCTGAATTGAAAAATAGGAACTGCCAAAAAGTTGCCTGCTTCCTTCCCACCCTTTGCTTTGCAGATGCAGAAGCGGTACTTGGAGAGAAGAGTCCTCTTTAAATTTTAGATCTTGGGTTCTGGTCTATTTATCAGTACAGCCCTTGTATGCTCACCATTGTATGCGGGACAACCATAGCCTGAAAGGGATCCACAGTCCTAATCCTGGCACGTTCTTAATGGCACACATTTTTGTACTATAATTAACTGTAATTCTCACATCATCAAGCAGGAGTATGACTTCTCTCTATGCGCTTCATGACGGTCTTATAAAAAACAAATATTTTGAAAGGTAATTAGTAAGTAACTCAGTGAGAAAACCAGGGAGATTGTGTTTTCCAGGACTGGCATTCTAATTGGAAATGCAGTCACACATGGAATCAAATGTTCCTAAAGATGCTATTTGAATAACTCCAAGAATGACAACAGAGTGTAAGTGGGCATTACTCAATATTGCCAACAATTAGAAGAACTATATTAGGATATAGAAAATAACCCCACATTTATTTCAGGATCCTTGTTTAAGGAGAAAATGTGGAGTCTTGATACCACTGTGGAACAACTGTTAACTGCATAATAGCAACAACAGTACACAGAAATGAGTAGAGAGTATTTTAATGGAAAGCATATTGCCAGTTTTCCTTGCATTAAAAGTCAAAGGCAATTAAAACATAATTTAATTAGAGAATATCTTATCAGCTGTAAAAAGTAAAATTGATTGATATGCAGTTTAGGGATGACTTGGCTGCTGCTACTTGTAAAGCGATGGTGAAGCTGACAAATTGGTCACTTGGTTTTTTTATTTGCTAATTCCATGTATTTTTATATTTTCTTTCACCACTGGAGGCATTTTAATTAACTAATGTTTGATTGCTCATTGTTTGGAAATGGAAAATGTTATAAATGTAGTAATCTGAAGAGTTGTTGGCATTCAGATTAAGCATCTAGCATGACTATATCCTGCTCTCTCATTACTAAAAATACTTATCTGATACTAGAATTTTTCTTATGATTCTTTCTGTCTGTAGTACTGACCAAGAAGATGTTTTAGTCTCCAGCTTAAACATCGCATGTAGCTGGAAAGAGGTCGGTGTAGCTCACAGCAGCTACAAATCAGCGAGCAATCTCCTCGTTTGGAAGAATCCGTATCACTTACCCAAGGGCTGAATTTGGCCATGCAAGGAATACCGATCAGGAGTGATGAATGCTGACAAAACAGCAAACCTATTTCCATTTTAAAAAATCCACAAAAAAAAAAAAGAGATACCAATTTTTTTTTTAAAAATCACTCTTACATTCATTAAACCTGAAATGTGTACTCAATCGTTACTTCAGTAAAAATTGCAAATACAGCTAATAAATATTAGCAAAATACCTAGGTATCTATTCTTTTCTGTTCATTTTATTCTTTACAAGTGAAAGACGGTGATGACATGCTTTCATCAGTTTTTGGCTATTCCTTTAGTTTTGTACTAATATTTCTCTTCTAATGAGAGAACATCAGCAGGCTAATGTCTACATGGATTACAAATTAATGCATTACTTCCCCCAGAATGAGCACTTCTACAAGGAAATTCTAGGACATTCTCAAAGGACTAGTAAATAAATAAATTAATTAATAATTTAAATTAAATTGGTCTGCAACACTGACTACAAATCAGATGCCAAGGCTTTAGTGGTAGAACACCTGAACTTTGTTTATAATCCTTCTGTCCACAGAACTTCTCCAGCACTTGAGCAGATTGACTGAATAAAGAAAGCAAGAACAATCTTTGCTTCACTAAAATAACATCTTCAAAGATTATTTTTTTGAGGATTTCTAGTCCTCTTTTACAGATAAAAATCCATTCTTCTTGGCTCCATCAAAAAATTTTCTGACCTCGTCAGCTATGTTTTTTCCCTCTCGGGAAAATCTGTATAAAGGCACTTCCATGAAGCCCAGTTTTCTATATGGGCTGCCTATTTTCCAAGTGGCGAACCATAACGATTCAATGTGATTCATAAGATAACTTCTGTTTTGCTCAAAGAAAAGCGATCACTGTACATGTACAGCTTTTTATATTAGAATCAATTTAAGAGGAAAGTTTTTCCTATTAAATAGGTTATGAATAACAACGGTCTCCTTTAAAAGCAAGAAAATATAGAGAATCCTGTTTAAATATTGGAACAATCTGAAGATAGAGAAATAATTTGAAGAAGTAACTGAGTAGTTCTCTGACTTTACTGTGATACATTTAATTTAAAAGAAAAAAGCTAAGGACTATCAATTAGTTGAGTTTCTCAGATTGTTGGAGACAACTGCCCTCAGGGATATCAGATTATACATACATACTTATACTCTCTTTAATTATATAGCAGAAGAGAATGAACGTTAAAACCTGCATCCTGGATGGGGTGTACAACATCAAGAAAGAAATCTGTATGAAAACTTACACCACTGTCTGGTAAAACGCTAATACACTGAGATGTGGCCCAGAGATTATTACTTTTTTTACTGAATTGTTTGTACATGGCAAAGCCTGGGTTGCAAGGAAGGAAGGGAAGGAGAGGGGATGGACAGGACCAACCCTACTCTGCCATTCGTAATAACGCAAGAGTTTTGGCATGAAGTAGTGCTTAGGACTTGGTTGAAGAAGATCATTTCATTTTAACAGTCACACAAAAAGCTGTAAAAAACCAGCAGCATGTTGCTAGAGACTCACAAGTACACTGCTATAAAAGTATATTGACTAATAACTAGTCTGATCTAGTTGAAGATGTCCCTGCTCACTGCAGGGGTTCGGACTAGATGACCTTTAAAGGTTCCTTCCAACTCAAACTATTCTATGATTCTATGAACTAATACCAGAGAGTAATTTATAAGTTTGTGAATAAAACCACTGTGAAAGCCTCTAGCTACATCCAAAGGAGATGCTTCATGAAAACCAGTGCAGTTATTAGGTCAAAAGCTTAAAGAGATGAAACAGCAATTTGTTATTTCACCAATTAAAAGTAATCGGCAAGTGGTAGTTACACAGCCTAATAAAACGTCTCTCATTTTTGCCTCATTATAAAAGCTCTGTCCTTCAGATACTTTGTAGTGTAAATTTATTAAAAATATCTGAAAGCACTAGGTTTCCCAAAAAGGTATGATCACCTTTAAATGAGTAACAAAACCAAAACTCAGAAGTAATACAGACATGAGAAGCGTTCAGGAACTCATAGCTCCCCTCCAACTAATTAGACAGGACGCTTAAACCTTACATGCTAATCTGCGAAGAGAAAACCTTCCACAGTCTGTGCGTGAAGTTACCATTGTTTTCCTGACTGCTGTTGAAAATATCGTACAACTGCCGAATCAGGGTAGAGAGGATTTAGCAAAAGTACTAGTTCACAGACTTCACTTGGTGCTTTCCGTGGGTTTCTCAGAACTGGGCCTGGGTACCATCAGGAAGAGCTGCGCACGGGTGTTCACACTGTCGCACTTTAGTATCTACAGGAACGGAAGTTATACTGCAAGGAAGAGAATTAGGCTCCGAATTTAAATGATACAACTCTATTTTTGAGACTTCATTACCTTTACAGGGAGTCCTCTTAGAGGTCAAGACAGCCAGGAAGATGAAAGCCTCCTCTCTTCAGATACAAGATCTATAAGAGGAATATCTGATCTTTGCTTTATTTTTTGGTTTTAAGGGAGGTTTTTTTTGTTTATTTGTTTGAGGGATTATTTTTTTTTTTTACAAGGAAGATAAGGAATATCGTAAGGAACATATTACAGGAATCAAATTTACAGAAATACTTTAAAGTAGCTTTATATACTGAGCATCCAAAATATTTTTTGTTTGGCCTAAAAATTCCCCTGAAAAAAAAAAGTGAGGAATAATCTGTGACGTAAAGTAATGCCATGTCTTTAAATACCTAATAAAAGAAATAGTTGACTACAGACAATAAATTCTGGGAATGCAAATCTCTAACAGCCTAGAGAAGATGGATGATTTAAATCCAATATCATTATTTCAGTGTGCCAGTTTACATCTGGGAGTCTGAAGGGTGCTGGCAATGTCCACCTTGGGAGCTGCAGCCACACAGTTGACATGTATGTTTTTCCAAATCTCCCATTCCTGTTTAAAAATTCTTCTCCAATCATCTGTGCTACAATGTTAGCAGGAACATATCAGATGTTGTTATGAATTATATAGGATAAAAAAAGATTGAGAGGAAGGGTCTAGATGGTGTTAGAATGCATTTTTAGTATATAACGTTTCTTTTGAAAATGCCAGAAACATTGGTTTTTTTACTAACCTAACCAATTTCTTTAAAAATTCTTAAAACTTCCTAGCAAAAATCTATAAATAAGAAAATAGGGCAGGCAGTAGTGTATTTTTGATACATATTTCACTCAAAAGAATCCCAAAGCCCAACCCAAACACTATGGATCATGCAAAAGTGTAGACTCTAGGATAATCACTGATATTTAAAGGAACTTAGCAGCACGTTCCCAGTGACAGGTTTCTAATGTAGTAAAAGAAATCCTCAGAAGTTCTTTTAGGTGATAGTAGATCTGACTAAAATGGTAATGGATTTTTGGCCAAGAAACTCAATATAAAGGCAAATATAGAAGAGATGTGTTAGTCAAACATAAGTTATTGGACTCAGTACAGAGTAAATGGATGAAATTATATGATATGCTATAGAGAAGGTCAGGTTACACAATCTAATGATCCCCTTTGGCCTTAAAGCCTGTGATTCTGTGAAACCCTCCTCCTGCTGGAAGTCTGTAATTCATGTACCACTATTGATTTATTTATAAGAGACCATACACAATCATAATACCTGTGCATGATTATTCACGGTATTTGTTCATGAATTATGTTGGCAAAAATGTGTTTAAGTAGAATTATGACTTGCATGTTTTTAATTTCATGGTGAGATCAAGGCCTAAGGAGGAGAACAGGCATATTAATTTCCTAAAGAGAAAGCACAAAGCGCATTCTTTTGTTCACTGTTTCCCATGTTGGTGTTACCAGTGCAGCTTCTCTGTAGCAACAAAGAGAGCTGGAACAGAAAAGTCCCAGGTGCTGCCACTGTAACATCCAAAAAATGTTTTTTTCAGGGATTTGCACCAAATACTGGCATGTGTTAACATTTGCATCATAGCTCTCACTAGAGGTGGATTGTTGAGATCACTGGTAATTTTGGTAAGAAAAAGTTCATTAATGTATTGACTCATAACGATTTACAGATGATCTCCATGCAAATCAAACCCGTTTTTACAAAGAAACAGGCAGTGTAATACAGTGTGACCGCAATTCAGGGCTCATACACGTCTGATTCTGACTCCTGATTCAGTAAAATGGACATTTCTTTTTGTACTTCATAAAATGATGCAGCTGGCTTTTTATTTTCAAGCATCATTAAGAAAATAAGAGAAGTAGTAAATTACTATATAAATACTGTAGAGAACTAACCATAAAGTATTATAGCCTAGTAGAGGCTAGCGTCCTATGCTCATGCATTTCATTTTATATATACATATATAAAACTGGTGTCTAAAAATCTGTGTGTTACTTAAAATTGTAGTATCAAATCTTAATTTGGATAAGAAAAAAAATCCAATTAAAAACTTATCAGAACATACAGAAGAGAAAACCTTGCATTTATATTACGTATATCCTTCTGCTCTTACAAATATTTTGGGTGTTGAGTTTTAAGAGCTTTTCCTCACTGTCAAATTTTCAAAACAAAATCCTGAAAGATACCTGAAGCTGCTCACCCATTATTCCTATGACATTCTCTACTTTTTACTATAATTAATTCCAGTATAATGACATCTGGGGGGAAAGAAAACCCTTCAGGTATATACCAGAACACGTATCATTCACTTACTAAAATAAAATGAGGAGAACTGGTTTAACTTTCTAAATATTTTTTTATCTTCTATAACAAATTTCCACATTCAATGTTGTCAATATCATTATTTGAGCTGTAAATATTATTTTAGCAGACAATCTGTCCAATAACTTTTATTTCCTCCTATTTACAAAGATCCCATAAAGTGGATTTTTGTTAAAAGAAAGTGTTTGCTACACATACATTACTACGACTGCATTGCTTTATGGCTTGTTATTCTTAAAATGGTGTTTGCTTTGCTTAGTCCTTGCCTAGTTGCTATTCATTATTTAAAGCATATAACAAATTGGAGTCATGTGATAATGTCAGAGCTGGCTGACATGATAAGTAAAACTATATAAATGGCCACTGTGGCATGAATTGCAAATAACTATCTAACATAAATACACAGCATATCAATATAGGTTACATTTGTGTCAAATTACACCAAAAGGTTCATACACACAGTGAAATCAAATAAAAACTAGGAATTTTAAAATGTTTACCAACATTACCCCAACAAAAGGTACTATTTTAAAACTAGTTATTTTCTTTTGGCGTATTCTGAGTAACGCTGTTACAGTAAAAACAATTCATTTTTTATATCACAGAATATTTTGGTTGGATGGGACCTTTGAGATCATCGAGTTCAACCAACAACCAAAAAAAACCAAAACAAAACCAACAACAACAAAAAACAACCCACACCCAAAAAATCCCAGAACACCAACACCAAAACCAAACCAAACCAAACGCCCACAACCACACACCACACCCACAGACACAAACCAACAAGCTCAGGCACTAGAGCATGCCCTGAAGTGCCACATCTACACGCTTCTTAAATACCTCCAGGGATGGCGACTCCACCACCTCCCTGGGCAGGCTGTGCCAGTGCCTGACCACTCTCTCAGTAAAGTAATTCTTCCTAATATCTAATCTAAACCTCCCCTGCTGCAACTTCAGACCATTTCCTCTGGTCCTGTCATTATTCCCTTGGGAGAAGAGGCCAACACCCACCTCTCTACACCCTCCTTTCAGGCAGTTGTAGAGGGCAATGAGGTCCCCCCTCAGCCTCCTCTTCTCCAAACCAAACATGCCCAGTTCCCTCAGCCTCTCCTCATATGACTTGTTCTCTAGACCCCTCACCAGCTTGGTGGCTCTCCTCTGGACACGCTCCAGCACTTCAATGTCCTTCCTGTAGTGAGGGGCCCAGAACTGAACACAGCACTCAAGGTGAGGCCTCACCAGTGCCGAGTACAGAGGCACCATCACTGCCCTACTCCTGCTGGCCCCGCTATTCCTGATACAGGCCAGGATGCCGTCGGCCTTCTTGGCCACCTGGGCACACTGCTGGCTCATGTTAAGCCGGCTGTCCACCAACACTCCCAGGTCCTTTTCTGCTGGGCAGCTTTCCAGCCACTCAGCCCCAAGCCTGTAGCGTTTCCTGGGGTTGTTGTGACCGAAATGCAGGACCCGGCACTTGGCCTTATTAAACCTCATCTCATTGGCCTTGGCCCATTGATCCAACCTGTCCAGGTCCCTCTGTAGAGCCTGCTGACCCTCAAGCAGATCAACACTCCCACCTAGTTTGGTGTCATCTGCAAACTTACTGAGGGTGCACTCAATCCCCTCATCCAGATCATCAATAAAGATATTAAACAAGACTGGCCCCAAAACTGAGCCCTGAGGGACACCACTGGTGACCAGCCGCCAACTGGATTTCGCCCCATTAATTACAACTCTCTGGGCACAGCCATCCAGCCAGTTTTTTACCCAGTGAAGAGTACACTTGTCTATGCCATGATTCACCAGCTTCTCCAGGAGAACGCTGTGGGGGACAGTGTCAAAGGCCTTACCAAAGTCCAGGTAGACAACGTCCACAGCCTTCCCCACATCGAGAAGGCGGGTCACATGGTCATAGAAAGAGATCAAGTTGGTTAAGCCGGACCTCCCTTTCATAAACCCATGCTGGCTGGTCCTGATCCCTCGGCTGCCCTGCACTTGCCGTGAGGGCTCACTCAAGATGATCCTCTCCATGATCTTTCCCAGTACCGAGGTCAGACTGACAGGCCTATAGTTTCCCGGATCATCCTTCCGGCCCTTCTTGTAGATGGGCATCACATTGGCCACCCTCCAGTCATCTGGTACCTCTCCTGTTGACCAGGATTGTTGATATATTCTAACATTTAGTAAATGGACTAAATGGTGTTTCCTAAATGACTGGTCAATAGCTTGTCATCCGGTTTAGCTGGCATTCCTAAAGGATTGCTCAGGTATTTTATTCATATGTTGAGTGTTGCAATTGGTAACCATTTGACTAGATAAAAAACTATGGATTAGAAAACATACAGATTAAGCATTTGCATTTTTAGTTTCACAACTGTTTATAATTTTACTGCCAATGAAAACAGGCAAGGTAAGGCCTGTTTCTGAAATAGTATTTTCAATTAGACCAGCAAACATTATTTGAAAAGTTTGACAAGCCTGTGGAGATACAAGTCCATTTTTCAGATCCTGAATCTCCAAAAGCTAACAGCAGTCGCTGGCCTAATAGAAAGTATTATCCCTTCTTTCCCACCATGACAGTACAAAGCTCACTGGGTACACTCGCCACATTATTTCCGAAGGAATTTATAAGCAGTTCTTCTTTAAAAACATTTTAGAAATCCAGAGCTGAGTAGAGATGTGTGATAAACCTGCAGTCGTGTCGGAGACTGTGCAAAGCAAAAGCTGACCACCCCAAGCTGTAGCCGTAAGGAGGAGGAAGGTACCTGAGGCTGTCTTTGTGGCAGAGGGGCTGCAGGCAGGGGGAGTCTAGGAATGTCAATTCTAGACTGTCAGTTCAAAGTTTCTTAGAGCTTCCTGCATTCCTGTTGTTATCAAAAGCAAGACTGTTGAAATGATCTGAGCCAGAACACAGGCATACACTAAAGTAAGTGCAAGTGCTTCTTGAAAGTGGCTTTATATTTTTTTCAAGGAGAGTTTATGCCTGTGAAATAACATAGACCTATGTATCCTGCCAGTTCTTCACCTGCAAAGAAAATCGTAACAACAGGATACTTCCGCTGAACTTTATTATGGGACAGTTTATTTTCACTTCTGAAATCTTACCAGCTATTTCTGCTTCTCAGAGAAAATTTGTCTAGGTAACTGAAAGGATAGGAAATAATGCTGAACAGCAAACCAACTCTAGCAGTCAAGTAAGATGAAGTATTTAAATCGTATTAAATTGGATACAGTGTGCAGACCCTATCCCAGTCTCTCACATACATGTGAACAGTTCAAGGATACTCACAAAATGCCACCGAGTTCCACCCTTGAGGTATCTCTGCTACAGGGGCTACCAAGAATCTTGGTCTTGCTTTGGATTTGGCTAAAAGCCATGGCTTTTAGTTGTGGCTGTCTATTTAGTTGTTTGAACATCAGAAAGCAGAGGAGAATAACGAGAGGGAAGGGCATAAAGGAAAGGAATGTCTGATACCCCGAGGCATTCTTCTCCAATGGACTGCTGGCATACATTGACCCGCGGGGGTTTATATATGCTGTTTCTTGCTGATGTCCAGTGCCAGAAGGATTTTCATTCCAGATCTTTATGGGAATGTTATTTCAGAGGCAGAAGATACTGCACTGAATCTCGTATTAATAAGCTATGATGTTAAATAAAGCACCAAAAATCTTAATCAAAGTTATGAGTATCAACAAGAACTGAAGAAGTAGCTAATAGATTAGCTGCTGAACAAAAGTTTTTCTATGATTAATTATATTATAGCGCAGTAATTTAGTTTCTCTCGATCTGTAACTTCAAATATCTATACTAATTAGTTGCCAACCTACAACATAATAAATGAGATAATGAAATAAAGATGTTTTAAATATCCCTTTCTGTTACATGTACATTTTGCAGCATGTTAACAGACAAGATGAATTCTCATTTTTTAAAATTAGCATATGATTATGTACATGAATGCCAAATACTAACTTTCTCACAAGAATAACATTCAACTGCTAAATCCACAGGAAGTTGGAAATACAATACTGTATATTAGATGAAGGCTGGCAAGGGTTAAGCTTATAGGAAACAGGGAGACATCACACCTTTCTCCATCACATTTTCACCTGCTCATGTGGTGCACACTTCTGCTTTGATGGAAAATTCCTTTGGGTCTTCTTGGTGTAAAGCTGTCGGTGCTCGCAGCAAAATTTGCAGAGCAAGTGGTGAATAGAGAATGTTTTCATTTGGCTGTTAAGCCAGAGAAATATCTACAGCATTTTTCACAGATCATGAAAGGGACCATCACTTTTCTGTTAGCTTTGTTCAATTTGAGAACAAGTTACACAAGCTTTTTTCTTTTATGAATTTGTTTGGGAAAAAATATTTCTTTTTCTGAATTTGTTTTAGAAAACTGCAGTTCGTAGATTCCAAATGCATTCACAAGAAATTTGCAGTATTCCCCACATAAGCTGAAGAAACTCTTAAGGAGCGTTGCACAGACCGAGGCAGTATTATTTATTTTCCTGAAAGCAGTGATGACAGTCAAAGCACGAGCAGCGGAGCTTGTTTTATATATCAACCTTGCATGTTTTCCTGTCAGCTTTGCAGTTTGTCATCCACAGCTTAGCATCCAAATGGCATGCACTTTGAGGACAGCATGCTGAAATGAAAGACTTGCTGCCTCCTATAGAGAAGAAACAGGGCCACCAAGGCATAGCAGAATATCTGTGTATTCCACTTCATGTAGCCTAAATTGTGCAAAAATATTCCATTATTAGTAGAAACATGATATAATTCTGTTAATGGTAGTATAATTTGTTGTTACTATTTAGAGTGAATCAGTGAAGAATTTAGCTTGTGTAACAGATGAAATCATAAAAGAAAATACTAAATGCAAAATCTGATATACAAAAGCAAAGAATGAGTTGGAGCAGCTGCAATAGCTTATTATAAATACTTATCAGAATTGTTCAGCTAAAGCAGTGTTTGCCAGCTGGAGTGCAGTTGTTCCGAGAGGGAGGTGAGATATCCCTCCTCTTTATGTGCACAAACAACGCAGCTAAGCGAGCATAAATGCACTAAATGGGATGGTATTTTATTACTGGAATGATTCTCAGAGACAGAAACATTAGACCACTTTATGGCAGCGTTGCCAGAGAAGTGACGGGCCAGTCTGAAGCATGCAGATAAAGTTTAGTCTTCTATCCCTGCAATCTTTTTATAAACATTATCACTTGTTGGGGTTTTTTTCCCCTCATATGAGTGCGAGCCACAGCTGTGTGGTCAGTAAACTGCCCGGGTATAACCTGCAGAACTCTCTCTGAGTTCTGCCAAGGGATTGAATGGCTGGGAATTGTACATGTCCTGAGCAGCTACATTTATGACAAGAAGCTTCCCATTACATCATATTTGCAATTTAACTTGTCAGGTTATCATGGAGAACATTAGTTTGTAAGGTGATAAAAATTAGTATCGCATAAATTAAAAAAGGAGATCCAAACATCCATCAATATTTAAAACAAGTGCAAGAGGGCTTTTTCATTAATTAAAACTGGCATATAGTGAGATTATTAGACTGAGGCATACAGCATGTTGGTCATTATGTTGTAATCAGTTTGAATATGCTAAAAACACAGCATGAGGCTAAGTTCACACAGACTTGCTGTTATACTGGTCAAACAGCACTAATCAAACTGTTTTACTTGTGGTTTGATCTAAAGCCCACGAGAGTCTGGCTATTGCATTCAGCGGGCATGGAGTTCAACCCTTGATGAAACTGAGCACTTTATCCTTGTATAATTCAATTACTTATGTCACTTGCTGAATATATTATTTCTTAGATAATTCTTTACATGTAATAACCAATAGGTAGAACATCCAAAAACCTCAGACCACTTATTTTTGTTGTTTTCTTTTTCAACTCTTTCAAATCCTATTTATTACTACCTCCTGCTTCTGCTATCACTAGTATCAGCAAAACCAGTGTTTTCCCTGTAACAACAAATATTTATGGTATCACTGTGAAAGGCTTTCACATGCTTTTAGTTACAATACACTGCATCTCTTATGTTTATTTTAGAAATATTTTAGCAACTGGTATATTATTAATTGCCACGGTGTCGCCATATTTTACTGTGAATTGCAGGTGCTCAGTATCATCATGCATGTCCACAAAAAGGTGGAATCAGCTTTTTTAATTGCATTTGTCCGTGTCTGGTAAATTTGACCATCATCATACACAATCACACAGAATCACAGAATGGCTGAGGTTGGCAGGGACCTCTGGAGGTCATCTTGTCCAACTCTCCTGCTCAAGCGAGGCCACCTAGGGACCACGCCCGGGACCATGCCCAGCCAGCTTTTGAGTATCTCCAAGGATAAAGATTCCACAACCTCTCTGGGGCACCTGCTCCAGTGCTCAGTCACTGTCACAGTGAAGTGATTCCTGATGTTCTGACAGACCCTTGTGTGTTTCAGATCGTGCCCATTCCTTCTGGTCCTGTCACTCAGTGCCACTGAAAAGAGCCTGGCTCCATCTTCTTTACACCCTCCCTCCAGGAATTCATACACATTGATGAGAACTCCCCCGAGCATTCACTTCTCTACGCTGAACAGTCCCAGCTCTCTCAGCCTTCCCTTATATACCAGACGCTCCAGTCCCTTCATCACCTTTGCTGGACTCTCTCCAGTAGCTCCAGATCTTTTTTGTATTGGGGAGCCCAGAACTGGACACAGTACTCCAGATACTGCAAGGATCAAGTCTGGGAAACATTTATTTACAATAATACATAAACTAAACCATAATGTGAAAGAATTAAGATAACTTACGGTTTAAAAAACCTAAGAAAAGTGGAGTCAGAAGTTTTTACATACAAACATCACTAAATGAAGGAAATAAGACTGCAGGATCATAACCGAGTAGATGAATACAGAGAACTTTTTGCACTCTCTAAATAAGAGAATAGTAAGCATGTCTGCTGTGGAGAGGATGAAACATGGCAAATCATCCATTAATAAGTATCTATTTTCCTTGACAAATGCCTAATTATTCAGCAGAGTAATTTAATGTTCTGTATTAAGCTAAGAGGCACACGGATTAAAATACCCACATCAATGGGCTCTGTTCAGTATTCCCTAGTCACTCCCACCAAAACATTCACAAACCTCAGCAGGGAATTTTCCTGAGAAGATCAGCTAATAATGTATTGTACCCTGCAAATGAGCCCTTAAATCTCTGAAGTTGATGTTTGTCTACCAAACCACAAAACTGTCTTTCTCTCCTTCTTCTGTTAAGAATCCTTTCTGCCCATGTACTGTACCTCTGTATATATGCCAAGAAATAACTCCAGCTATTAAATCTAATGAATGAAAATATCACAGTTTAAGGCAAAGCAAAAATTTAGTCTCTAATAAAGAGACTCAAATAAAGCCAATGACAAGTGTTTATATTCCAGGTGAAACACAAGACTGAAATTTGGAGGCCTGTGGTAAACGCTAGAAAAGCAATTAGTCATAGGCACAAAACAACTAGTAAGAAATGCTTCCAGGCTACCAAGCAGCAAGCCTCTAAGGGAGACAGTGGATCTACTGGACCAACAGGAAGAGAAAGGAACCACTATGTAGAAAAGTGGCACTGTAAGTATCTAGGTGACAAGTCTCTAGAGATCTGCCCCAAAAATATTTGAAAAAAATACCTACCTTGAGGGCTAGTGGTCCCAACCTTTTGCTTGACACCAACAGTATGAATCAGGATGAAATCAACTATAGGAAAGGGACTTGCAATACTATGAAACCAGGGTCAGTAACAAATAATTTTGTAGTATTATTTTAATGAAAATAAAGATGAGAAAGATTTAGCCATACTTGAAGATACTGTACTAATTAACAGGAAATTAGTAATTGCAGTAGCTTAGAAGTTACCAGCACAGAATAATAGTGAACTTAAAAAGTAAGCAGCTGAACTTCTCACAAGGTATGCTATTTATTACTAAAAATCAGTGAGAAATGGGGATTAAAAATGTAGCTGTCGCTAAAAGTAAACAAGCAAAGCCTGCATCACAGACTAACACAGCAATTGAAGGACAGTATATTCATCAAAGACCAAAACAAGTACGGTATGATAGGGTCAAACATCTTTAATCTCCAATTTACTGTATGAAATGAAGAAGCATTCAGTTGGAACATGCAGAGATCACATTCCACATACTCCAGCACATTAAATGTCAGTGGAATTAGCTATGAATCTGACCTAGAAAAAAACAGTATGGGCTTAAAATTACAGAATATCTACATTTACATCCCTTTTTTTTTTTTTTACCTAATGTCAAGTTCTGGTAAAGTACTGTAGATACTGGATTTTAATGACTATATGATTTTGACCACTACTGGGATTATTAGCCCACGGCAGCCCTAGCATGGGACAAAGAGAAGGGAGGACTACTAAGAGCCACACTTTCTCTTAAGGCTTTTTCTGGCTTTAGCCAGTATTTTGTGTGTGTGTATATTGATGTTTTTATGTGTATATACCTATCAAAACAATGCAGCAACAACACCTTTTACTTATGCAGTTTCTTTCATCCAGGAATCTGAAAATATTTCACACACTTTAATATAGTCTCACATCTATAGAACTGTGCGCAACAGCGCTTTCTGCCTTAAGGTTAGATTCAGTAATGTACTTACATGACTGATTTGTAAGGATTTCACTAGACAGGAGGGCAGAGGTTACACTTGGGCCAGGCACGATCGTGAGCATGTTTAACCTGATCCTCAATGTGCTTTTTGGCCTAAGTCAACTAGCCCCTTCCCAGGCAAGTCCTGCATGTAGCTGAGGTTTAGATATTGGCCAACGACCACTCCCACCCAGCCCAGTTTGGATATACGAAATCCAGCTGTATGCACGAGAATAATGTCATGCCAGATTCTGCCTCACTTTCTTTACTATACAGAACCCTACCCTCATGAAATGCATTTTTATCCAATAACCGTGTAACAAAAACCACAAAAACACTGCAAAGAGATGAAAGCCAAAAGGAAGAGCTTCCTGCGCTAGAGTCCATGCTACTTCTTCTGCCCTTTCTCACCAGCGGAGTAAGGCTCAAATTCCCTTCTGCATCATAGCAGAACTTCAACTGGAGTGTGAGGAAAACATGAGAGGGAAATCCCCCATTAAAAAAGACCATTAACTCAGGACGTCCATTTCCTGGGAGAGAGCCCTCTTTTATAGCAGATAAAGCAATGGTATTGTTGTAGTCATGATAATCTAAGGGTACAAGCAAAGTTTGAAGGAAACGTTATTATCTTTCTAAGGCTGACTGATGTAGTGAGACAAAACTCTCACCTTTTTTCAGGTGTAGAGGTTTGTTAATAGGCAGAAGGAGCTACTACCATTGCCTTCCAGTGGGCTGTGAATGAATATGGAATGCTGTCAGAGTATCCATCAAGGACAGGGCTAGGAAGCAGGGCAGATCACCCCCAAATCATCGTTCCTTTCCCCCTTCCAAATGATTATACATCATCATCTCTAATCACCTCCCGGCCAGTGATGAGCATGCATTAAGCCCACTTATGCAGACTGTATTAAGTATGATTACTCATTAGACTGCAAGGTTACATGAAATATATGGATCGATGTATGGCAAGGCTCCACATCAAGGCTCAAACATTCTTTTGACAGTTGCAAGGACTTTTTTTACTTTTAAATTTTTGACGTAAGGGCAATTTAAATATCATTGCTTAACATCAGGGCATGCTATCCTAACAAAAGCAATGGCCTCAAACCTGGGGAAATGTACTGCTTTCCAAGACATTCTCTCCAGCCTTCTAAAGGGTAACACCAGACACTTTCATTCAGCTAAAACTTGTCAGTCTGGGAGCTGGGCAGATGAGGCTGCAAGGAGGGAGAGTGCTCCGCTGCGCAGTGATGCCCAGGAAAGCTCCGTAGCTGGCAGCAAGCCTGTGGGGAATACACCTGAACTGACAGGCTCCGGGCAGCTTAGCGCTGTCACTGCCACAGTTTTCAAGAAAGCATTTTTCGATTTATATTCCTACACTTCTTTTAAGTTCGTTACTGTATTTAGGGCTTAGCTTCTATTTTTTGTTCTAACAATAACTTATTTCTTAACCAGTCTCTCTTGCAACCAATAACTATTGCCTCTTTTGTAAACTGCAGTCCCCCTCGATGCCAGTAATACGTGTTTTGGGGGAATGATTTAAATGACAAAATGCTTACTTGTAACAACAAAAGAAATGGTACAATATAAGCTAAGTTTTAATAACTGAAAAGATCTTTAATTAAAATTGGTTTCTATTCAGGGGCTAGAGTTTTATTTAACCAGCTGCCCTATGAAAGTTATTACCTAGAGTTTTCATTTTCCCAGTACACAGCTGCAGAAAAGATTTTATTCTGGTGAATGAAGGGCTGTACAACAGCAAGGACAAAGCTCACTTAAACTAACAATGGAGCCATGGCAAAAGTCATAACCTTCTGCTGTCTTAGGGGAAGCACACTTTCTGAATATAATCTCTCTGATTATGCCTAGTATGCAAAATGCAGCTTTATATCTGCAGCTCAGATAGATTTCAGTATTACCACTGAATACTAATCACTGATGCAAAAAACGTACAGCTCCCTCAAGGCATTTCAAAAATCTTGATTATTTAATCAGTGCTCCTGATTTATAAGGCGAGCTGGTTGATAACTACCAAAATGTGACACATTGGACACTATCCAGATGGAATGCCAGTTTTCATTTGAGGTTAAAGAGGTAAAACTCTACAAGAGAGGTTTTCCAGTACCCTGGACTAGAGCTAGAGTTATATCAGATGATAAATAAAACCTGGCAGTTTGGCTTGCACATAATATTAAAACAGAAACTTCACTGAACTGTCAGTTGTAAAATGAAGTAATCAACTTTCTTTCTGATTATTCTCCGTTTCCACTATGGACTTTTTATTTATTTCATGTCTTCCATCTTAATGTCCTCTTATATTTTTAAATAGCGCTACTTTACTTTTTTACAAATACATAAGTGGTGAGCGCTGCCTCTTCATAAGCATGAACTTCCCAACGAGCTGGATGCAAAATTTGAAGAGTTAAGTTTCTTTCCCACATAACTACAGAGATATATGTATTTGAAAAGAGTTTTGTATCTACATCTCTATAAATCAACAGACGCTTAGGTATATATGAAAATCACTTTAATTCCTGCTTTAAAATGCAATGTAATTGTCAAAAATTCTTTAAGATACAGATATATAAGTTACATTCATCTCTGAACAGGTTTTACTACCTAAGTTGCTTGGGCTTTGACAGTCCCACCTCCATCCTTAATCGTCAGCAATGATATTCTGGTAAAGGAGGTTTCTGTAGAAGATTTCCAACAGTTTTCCTATTAAGACTTTAAGGAGCAGAATGACTTCAAATTGAGATACCATAGAATTAAATTCTTATTTAGATATCTAATTTTCAGCCTGACCCGTAGAAGTTAGGAATCTGATCACTTTATGTACGTGCCTCTATGGATACAGAGGCCTAACATTTCAAACTGATCTTGAAGGTATGGCCCTTATTAGACGCAGTGACTGGGACTTAATATTCAAAGCAAAGTGACAACTACAGAGAAGTATTTTACCAAATCAGTCCTTTGTCTGTGTCCGTGCTGGTGGCGGGTGGCACAAACAGAGCACCCAGCGCCGGGGGTAGTCTCCCTGCACAGGGGGCAGGGAGGGCAGTGCCAGCACAGCCGGGCTCCTTGCTGGGGGATCCAGCCTCTGCTCTGCACCAGCCTCTGCTGCTCTGTCTTCACCATTATTTATACCTGAGCTACCAATAATAAAGCTAATACATCAATGCAGATAACCACAGCTCCCTGGCAAGTGGGCAGTGTTTCAGCAGAACTGAACATGTACCAACCTATGAGGATAACCCCTGTGAACATACAAGCAATTTGAAGGTTAAGAGGCACCCTAGAAGGCTGACTTGGAGGTTAAAAGCATCCCCACATCCCAGTGCAATCCTCTCAAGCCTTCTAAAACCAAAATGACTAAAATTATAATCAAACCATGGGAACTCGATGGAAAGTTTAATTATAAATAAGCACTAAAAGTATCAAAAGCAGTGATACCAACGAGCTGTAAAGTCAACTCTACACCAGAAACAATGACTGAAGTGAAAGACTTGCCATTAACCATCCTGTGCAGTGGGTAAGAAGCTTTCCCAGGAGTTGATGGTCACGGGAGGGACTCATTACCATGGAAACCAGAACGGCCCCTCTCCCGGGAGCGGAGGCAAAAGCAGGAATTCAGCTTGCCCCGCAGACCGAGGGGCAGGCGTGAGGCTGCCGGCAGCTCCCATCCCGGGCTTGGGAAGGTGCAGCTCGGCTGCCAGCAGCCATGGGGGGCAGGCTGACACCCGCACAGCTTCCAGCCTCATGTAAGTCAGTGGTGACACGGCCTGCACGGTCCCTATACCCTCGTTCCCTCGCTCTCCGCTAGCAAGGCTTCCGTGTCCTGCTTTCTCGTACCTGTGCAGCCCGTGATCCAGCCTGCATGGAAGTCGGTGGGACTCAGCTCACGCTCTGAGGGTGCATCAGAGGGCAGGCAGCAGTCCAACCAGAGACCCAAAGCTAAACGTCGAACTCCCTTGCTTGAGTACAAGCAGCAGCACTGGCCGGAGCAGTGTGGAGAGCAGCACGTGCTGGTTTATGACACATAGCTGCCTCGCTGACGGCAGTACAGCTCTACGCTGTCTAACCGCCTCCTGCCTGCCTCCTTCCTTACGTTCCTGCTTCAGTACCTGGGTGACTGATACTCATAAAACATCGATTCCGCTCCTCGTTTTAAAAAGTTAGCTAGAGATCTCAGTAGTCTGCATTGCAACAGCCCAGCAAAAGGAAAACAGAGAGAAGCGCATACGATGACCAGAGCCCCAGGTGCCCGTCCCTGCCGTCCCCGGCCATTGGGAACGGGCCGTGCAGGGGTGACTGCCCACCTCAGCTGGGCACCAGGCAGGCAGCACCCCAGACACCAAACTGCTCCCAGAGTTGTAACAAGTGACAGCATCACCTCCGCAGAAGCCTCGCATCTAGCTTTTGGCAAAATTGCAGATTTGTATTCTGTTACGAAGGCAAAACACTTAAAAAACCTTCAAGTGTTCGCTTATAAAATGTGTTGTTTGGGCTTGTGCCCTTTATAATTACATCCTGTATCTTTCACTGTACGTGTAGATTTGTATCATCTGAAGCTTTTGAAAGCGTATCTATCTTCCTTGACTGGACTTGTGGGTAGGGCAATCGCATGATAGTTCAAATAGCTGCATTATTTCAATTTGCAGTCAGGAAGCCAAAAATCTGCTTGAAACACGGATGGCTATTTCCCTGTCAACATCTAGCTCCTCAGCTGATCTCCTCACCATTTCAGCTTCATTCTCTGTAACAGTTTCCCCTGAGTAGGGAAGCTTTTGCACCTTCTTCTTTAAGAGAACAGAGCTACAAACTGCTAAGTGAGGGTGTTTTGATCGTATATGAGAATGTCTTCCTGAAGACCGTGCCGCTGGGTCACACGCTGGGTGACTGCCTCAGGCTCTGGGTATTGCAAGTAACAATGTCATATATATCACAGGTACTACCAGGCCTTCTGCCATGAGTACAGCACGTCAGAAATAGCTTGTAGGGATTATGGCTCTATGTTCCAGTCCCGCACAGCAGGAAAAACGCGGGAGCCAGAACCTGACTATGCAGGAAAAGAGGGATCTCTCCCCTGCAGGTTAGAGACTGCTGGGGAAATCATAACACTGAAAGAGACGGGAACTGGAACTTCTCTTTACACACAGAACATGACACCACTGCCCACCCTGCACTATCCTTCCCCCGGTCCCACCTAGCCTCACCACATAACTGTGTCACAGAGATCAAAAAGCCACGTGATTTCATAAAAAGCTCCATAGAAAACACAGTCAAGAATACTCTTCTGCTACCATGCCATTCTGTTTCTGCTATTTAAACTGGGGCAAAATTTCAATTTTCCTTCACTGGACCTAGCTAAGCACAGTTAAAGCCAGTTCTCTGGATGCATCTGAACAATGAAGACTTCTTGAACAGAAAAGACCCTCTCTTACAGCTCTGGTATAAAGCCACCAGGCCATTGACTCCTGTCACCTTCTCCACATCCTGGTATAGACACGTTGTGTAATCACATATTTAATCTTAGCTATGGACTTAATTCTTCTACTTCCTGCTTTGTTCCTATATATACATGTCTCCACATTTTTTTTTTTATTTTTTTTTTTAAATAAAAAGAAACCAAAATAGTCTTGGCAAAGCAACTCATAAGAACCATCTTGAGGACGGGGCTTGTGTTTGCCGAACGTCGCACAATAGGGATGAGGATCAGGAAATTATCTGAGTAATTTCATACGTGACACCATCAGCAGAATATAGATGCGTTAGGTCAGGACAGAGAGCTACCGTATTTCAGGAAGCCGTTTGGGCTACTACTTGTAATGTGTGGGTAAGTGTACATGAAAGCTGAAAACGTCTGTTAAACCAACGACTATGCAAAAATCTGTCTATGTTCAAAGAAGAACTCTCCTGTTTCTTTGCTGCAACCCTATACTGCACTGCTGTATCAGAAACATAACAGATACGGTGAACTTTTGGTTTTTTTCCAGTTGATGGTGCATCTACAGGAGGAAAGATCATTCAGACTTTTCATTTTCAGAGAGGTTGGGTTTAAATAAATGTTCAGCACTTCTGACTCTTTGAACAAAGGACTTTTTACAGAAGTAGAAAGCAATATCCTAATATTGCCTTGCAAAATTCTGCTTCACAAAAATTTCCAATAGTAACATCAATACAGATAAAAGCTGTACTCAAAACTTCACAAACATGTTGAATCACTAGTGAAAACAATATTAAATTCCTGTTTTCAAGTTATGATGATTCCATCCTGCGTCCTACACGTGTGGGATATGCTATTTGAATACATGTAGTAGGAAAACAGAATACTCATTTCCAGAATTTGTATATGCACCATATGTCATTAAAAACAGAAAGTAGCACTACATTTACTTTATTAGTGGGAAACCTGGAATTTTGTAGAGTTACAAAAGGCCTCAATCCCACCTCAATCACTGGGAAATCTGAGTATTTCTGAAAATATACTGCAATATGTATATTAAGTGTAGGGAGAGATAATCTACCTGCTTCCAGACAGATTATTCTGATTTGCAAGGACAGAGAACTGAGAGACTTTATTCCTTCAATTTACACACACCTTTGTCAGAATTAATAATCCAATTCAAAGGCAAGAAGTTTCACAGTACTTAACTATGTGGCCTCTAACATCATGCTGATTGAATTCATATGATCTTATATATTTGGGCATCAAAAGCCCTTTGGTTTTCTTAATTAGAAACTAGATTCAATGCAACTTGCCTAGAAAATAAATTAAATTCATATACATTACCTCTGAGCAATGAGAAATAGCACTGATTGAACAGGGCTGTTTAAATCTCTGCGGTTGGCAGTGTTCATCAGCGAATTTGTTTACAAAGTGGAAAGAATGAGATGCTGTCAGAGAATGAAAAATAAAAGCTAGATTTCTTGGGAAGGAGACATCCGTCTTTTACTATTTGTAAATGCTGACGAGCAGGGTTTAAGGAGGGCTAATGTCATCCATTCATCTTAATTAAAGAGTTAATTGCTCGTGTATCCTGATTTGGTTAGCTGATCTTAGTAGCATGAAAAGCGTTTGCTTCTATGTATTTTATTGACCACTATAATGACATCATCAGTAAGATTCAGGATTTATTCATGCCTCAGCCTAAACTCATAACTTTAATAGCCTCCTACATGATAAAACTTTCAAGAGGGAAGGAGTTCTTTAGCATGGTACAGAATACCGAGAGGTCTGCTCAGCCCCTGTTCAGAAACTGTTAAAATGTCTCAGTTCAGCTGTCATTGAAGTATTACTTCAAAGTCTAGAGTCATGAAGATAAGTAAAAAGTAATTTTAAAGGCTACTTCTCAGCAAATGTATATATGGAAATAGCATAAAACATCTAAAAATCGCATATCAAATATAAGCAAGAGACTTATTACTATTCAATTTTTCACATCTGTAGTCATAGTCAAGTAAGCACTGACACAAAAACAGACAGGCGAGGTTGACAGCATGTTCTATGGATTAAAGACCAAATTGGTTTAGTCATATGTCTTACAACACAAAGAGGGGAAACTCAGATCTAAAGAAAGACCAGTTAACTAACTAGGAAGTCTGTGAGGTTTTTCTGTACAATGTCTTAACATTTACTGCAATTCCTGATGTTATTTCTTAAAGATTCTTCACAAGAATTAAATTAAATTCTACAGTAGAGGAAAATGGACAGTATCACTGCTTTTCGATTAATCAGCTATGCGACATTTAAAAATGAAATAAAAGAATACATTACAAAACATAATACATGATATTCGCTTATCCTGGTAATGAGTCTTCAGAACTGATCTATTTATGTTATGCTACTTTCATGGGATCAATTTCTATTGCTCATAATGCACATAACTTACACGAAGGGTCGAACTGGCCTTTAAGAAGCACCATGCACCAAATGTAACTTGTCCTAACCCAGTCTCGCACGCTGTGAGCACTTACTTGGGTTTGAAACAGTCCAGGGGTAGCTCCTGTGCACTCTCCTGAATATCTAGAAGACACTAAGAATAATGTGATAGGGTGCTACAGCTCATCTAGTTTTACAAACTTCATGGAGGACTTCACTTTGTGTTTTCTTTATGCAGTTTAAGCTTCTCAGCTGACTGGTTCTGAGGCCAGCACTGGCTCCCACGCTTCCTCTGAGAGGCAGGAGACTTTCTTTTTCATACTGATCAGGTTTCCATATTTTCTCAAAAAACTTTCTGTAAAATACAATTTTAAAAATTCTAATAACCTCTGCATGATATGAATGCAAAACTACATTGCTCCTCTCACAGGAAAGCAGCAGGCAAGTCCAGGACACACAACTGGGTATGGTGCAGGGTGTCACCCCAGACCAGCCCCAGAACTAGGCTGCCTGTGTCAGCTTGATGCTGCCTCCAAACTGATTAGCCCGGCTGAGAAGCAGGATGTGTGAACATGGAAACAGAACCATGCTTCAGCAGCTGCTCTCCTCTTAGCTCTCTAGTTCAATGGCATGTGGGCTCAGGAACACACCTTCAACCAGCTCACGCACCTCTACAATTACACAAGAACATGCAACGTGTTAAAGGGAACAGCACCAGAAAGCAGATTTGTTGGCTATCGCCAACTCCAGAGCTGCCTGGCCAGGTAACCATTAACACGTTGCTTCAGCTCACTCTGTCCCAGTTATCCCCCAAATCACCTGCATCTCTTTTCAGAGATACTTTGAGATTCATTCATGGAAAGATGCTAACTGAGAGTTAAACAGTATTATTATTCTGAACAGTTCACTACTGGAAAAAGCAGCACGATCAACGTATGGAGTTCACAGTAAGAGGACAACAGCTGAGGATGGATGGGACCTTGGGAAGTCATCTGTCCCAACTCTGAGCTCAACATGGAAGCTGTTTCAGACTTGAAAAACTCAAGGATGGAGATTCCACAACCTCTCTGGGCAAGCGCTCCAGTGCTGGACTGTCCTCGCGATGAGGATTTTTTCTTTATGTCAAGGAATGTCTATGGCTATGGAGAAGGCGGCCATTATAGCAGAATTTCTCAGTAGGGGTTAGATGTTACTTACCATCTTCTTTTACAGCTGAGTTCCAATTAAAAAATCTTTTTAAATAAAAGATTGTTCCAGTTTTATTTACACTCCAAGCAAACTACTCAGTCAAGCTTTCTATCATATGCTTGTGAGTCTAGTGCAGAATCCTTAAAAAGGCTGACAAGAATAACACTAATATACCCCTCTGCCATTTGGGGCTCTGTGCAAGGGTGGTAGCTACCAGTCTCTTTTACACAAGGGAAGGCCCAGTGGCTCTCAGACAGGGCTGGACACGGGCAGCTGCGGCCCTGCCAGGAATCCCATCCTGTCTCATGTGCTCACCGACACCCACTCACCTCAGAAATCTCTGCACTGCACTCCTCTGACTGACCACGTCTGCAGTGGGCTGGAGTAACCAGGGAACTGTTCAGACCACGTCTGAGCCTTCAAACCATGCCAACGCTTGCTCTTCCAAGATCTTACACTTACAGGTCAGTGACCTTGCAAATAGTTTTAAGCAACTGCAACTTTTGTATTATTTTTAAATCTCTTCTGTTATCTCCTGTTTCTTTGTTTTCTCATGCCTATTCTTAAACTACAAAATTATTTCCTAAACACTTAAGGGAAAAACTAAAAACGTTCTTGAATATAGACTGTGGACTAGGAGCAGTGACTGTCACTTTTGAAAGCAACTTTACATAACATTAAAATAGAATGTGAGTAAAGAGAAAGGCGTAACATTTTGTTGTTCAACAGAAACACTTTGGAAAATGCTGAAATAAAACCTCCAGTGGCTTCTGATGTATTTAGTTCAGTTGTTTAGCAACAACAGCTTTTGATTTGTAAAGCTTCTACAATACTTAACCTAAAAAAGAAAGTTTGTAAAGTTTTCTTTAACTAGCTAAAACTACCTCCTGTAGCTTGAATAGAGAGTAAAAGTTCATAAGCACAACCTTCTTTTGAGATAACACATTTTTGAATTACTACACTGTAATTTTTGTACCCTACATCAGGCAATGGCTAGTGCAACTTCCTACAACATTACTAGCTTACTAATAAACATGTGCATGAAGCGGAACGGTGCATACGAGTTAGAATTCTTTGGCTGTGCCTAGTAACATAAACAGGTCTGATACCATCATTTGAAGAATTGAGGAATTAAATCATCCAAAAGACTGATGTAAAGGATTGGACATGCTAAAAGAGATGGTGAAAAGAGGCTGATAAGAAATGGAACGACATTCAAAAGTAAAGCAATAGACCCACAATGGCTTGTGAATGAAAATAAACATAACCATGAGAAAATGCTTCATCAACATAAGAGCCACAACAAAGCTGTGAATCTCAAGATAAGCAAAAATTGTTTTTGAAGAAAAAAACAGCATGCAGGGTAGGACTTCAAAGACTAGAAAAGATCTAATAGACAGAAATAAATAATATAAAAAAAATATAAAAGAAGAGAGACCAAAAAAATCACACTAAACACAAGTATCAAGTTACTCTATGTCCCTGGTATTACTCCATTAACCCTTTGGTGCTGACGCTGTGGCACCAGTTTAGCAACTAAAGAGAACGAACATTTCAACCCCACAGCAGCCATCTGTCCCCAGTCAGCCCCACTGTTCCTCTCCTGAGCTGCCTCTTCAACCCCCCAGCTTGTGTTTTGCCCCGCTATCTATCTCCAGCAGCACACCTGCAGTTCACTTCTCGGCTGGAAGGCACAACAGCTCCCTTGCCCAGCGCTTTATCACGCTGTTCCCGTGCCTACCCACTGAACGCACAACTGCCTTTTCTGGAAGAAGCCACACAAATCCTTGTGCCCTGGGTGGAAAGCCCACTCGATACTGTGTTTCTAATCACAGAGAATAGGAGACAATGCATTCAAAAGAGGGACAAAGAATAAGTAATTAAATATCATACAGGTTCTAGGGTAGAAGATGCTGCTATTACAAGAAATACTGGCTTGCTAAATTGAAAAACACCCACAGAAATTATTTTTAACTGGATTAAAGGAAAACAGGCAGGTAACACCATGACTTTATGCAAAAATACACTGCCGCATTCTTTGGTCTTGGTTCTGAATCATTGACACAAGGAGGATTTTTGCCACTGGCTTTAGCAGAACAGAACTAGCTACTAATGAACTAAAAAAATAGCTATTTTTCTTCCTAGAAATTCAAAATCATTTTGAATCCAGAGAAGATACATAACACCATTAATCCAGGATGATGGGCAGAAATGGAGTTTAAATGGTGCTGGGGAACCTGAAAACTAAGTGGCTACCACACAGAAAACTATGCATAGAAAAAGAGATCTAAGCAAAAAATCTAACACATGTTCAATTCTAGAGGAAAACAGGAATGAAATTTTCATGGAATTTAATTTCAAGCATCTTTGCATGAGGGTTTCTCTTCTTTGGTTGGTTGGTTGGTTTTCCAAAATTTCATCCTGACAGCTTACTCCATATCTAAGGACATCTAAGGACACCTAAGGACATCTAAGGACAGCAGGCTCCAGAAACTTTTCTGAGAAAATCTTGATCATGATTCATACACTTCTAAACACCTATTTCAATCCCCTTTTTCAAGTGATTTTGGTAGTCATTGAAAAAGTATATATTCTTTTGGTTCGGTACAGAGTATGCCATGAAAACCAAATTCTTTTTACAGCAGGGCCAGGTTTTCCATGGTTTGATTTTAGACAGTCATTTCCACACAAAATATCTTTTATATGTCATTAGTAATGACATTACAACCTTCTCTAGTTGCCCTCAAGACCTAGATGTTTTGTAGCAGACACTATTTGACATCTTAGTTTGCCATCTCAGAAAAAGCCAAGAGAACACAAACTGTCCTGTCATTAAAAATGGCTTCAGAATCTGGTAAATAGATCACATTTTTATGGTGATGTGATAAAAATTGGTATTTTTGAATCGAGTGTACCTGCTTTGTGATTAATTGTGGATGTCAATACCTGGAGGTACCTGCAAGGCAATTAGCACTGTACTTGCCTAAATGTCACCCCATTGTAAATACAGAATGGAAATAAATAGACAGATTGGCGTAGTGCATGTTGTTTGGATTTGGAATGAGAATCTGAAAAATGTGAATCCTAACTGAGCCAATTTTTTATTATGTGCTGCTGATAAGCTGCAAAAGGCTTCTCTCTCTCCTTTTTTTTTCTGGTACACTGTGAGGCTAATGCCACCCTTCTCTCCAAAATGACACGTGGAGGTGTCAAAGCCATCATCATATTGATGAATCCTAACAAAACCAAACCTATCCAAATTTCTGTATTTGTGGCTGCAGATGCTGAGACTGACTCAGGTACAATTTTCTTTGTCCTTAGAGCCCAGATTGCTACATTTTTTAATATACTTTACAGTGGCCATTTAATTTGATAATCCTTTTCTGTCCTTCTTCCCCAATCTTACTAGTCACGTGAATGACTGAGAACAGAAATACAACTATAGGCTGAGAGTTCAGGAGCTGACAAATAGAGGCTGATGTCACTGTTATACAGGATTGAATATACATTACCATAATATCTACCAAAACTGACATTTAACTTCTATAAAAGGTAAATGGTAAAGTTGACCACCCCCACCCCTTTTGGGCACTCGTTCATGTTTTTACAGTATATTTAGATCTTCTGGAAAGTAGCTGTATTTAAAGATTGGATGGGGGAGCTTTTCTATTTCATCCCATAGCCAAGATTATTATTTTTTCCAGTATTTTTCTCCTTTTAACTATAACATATTAGCTGCTGGTGGCCTTTGGAAAGCTAGCGGATCATATGATGCTGGCTCTCCTTCTTTCCATCTGCTAGCCTGCATCATAAGAAAACTAAAATATATATTAAATACTACTTTTTTATGAAACTAATTAGTACAGATGCTGCAAGAATCTCACATGATCATAAAAGGTTTTGTGACAGAACTTATCTGTTAAAGTAAAGCTCATCTAGAAAGTTGGAAATCCTTGTCTTTAAGGGTCTTTCATTAGTAGCACACACTAAACAATGATCACTGCTGTACTATGAGAGACAAATTAATGAATCAAACATTACAGATTTCATCACATCGGCTCATTTGCATTTAAGCTGGTTTCCAGCTCTGTCATGCATTTGCTTTTAAACGAGCCCCTGTGGATAGTGCTGCAATGTTTGATTCATTAATTTGTTTCTCGGTGTACAGCAGTGCTCACTGTTCAGTATACGGTGAAATACTTAGAAAATATTTGCTTTAACTATCTATCTTTTATTTTAACAAAGAAGTAATAACCCTGAAGAAGGAAATGCTGGCCATTTTGCAACACAGCCCCTGCCAAATCTCCCAGTTGCTGCCCCAGCTCATCGTTATACCACTGTGATATTATCTGGATTAAGTCTTCACAGCTTGCTTTCACATATTCTACAATTTCATAAAGCTTTGAGCCAGCTCTTTGGGCTAGTATTACGATGCCCAATTCAGCTCCTGGGAAGTTAAAGGTGGCTTTAAGCCTTTACTCTCTGATCCTTGGATCAGTCCCAAAGAGTGACTTAGATCAGCCTCCCGGATGCTCGGTGACATTCTGCCACTACTGTGCCTAGTACACCAGTTCCTCCACGTTAACACAGAGTGGGCTGCTTGGCAAAGCCATCTCTGTGAGAGCTGAAAAACTTTGGAATTGGTTTTTGGTTTGTAACAGCTTGAATTTGGTGACCTTACAGCACACTGAAAGCACCATCTGTTTTAAAAGAAAAAAGAGGCATGTTCCCTCGCTGGTCAGTGCACAGAGACAAGCGTTTGGTAATTAGCTGGGTAGTTGAGTTCTCAAGTTCCTATCTGAACCTCACATTTTCAAGCTTATGTACTCGAATAGAACACTAATCGTATATATACAGCTTTGTTGTAGGGATCATTGCTCCTGTTTAATTCTAAGGAAATAAATACACGTAGCAAATGAAAAAGATGGAAGCTGTTTTAGGAGGCACTAGGAACTGGAGAACAAAATGCTTCTCTAGCTAGAGCTTCCCTTCCTCTAACATGGCCATGATGGATTGCAAGGTTAAAAGGCAAGCCCATTTGACAAAAGGATACATATGGAGTACGGGATTAATGGAAATGAGGGCTTAATTAAATGAGTTGTTTTTTTCATGAACCAGGCAGGTTTTCGTATGTTGAGAAACGGAGTTAAGTAGCACCAGCATATTATATCATATAGCCATTTACCTCCCACTTTGCTTATTTTTAAAAAAAAAAAAAAAAAATCTCTGAGCTGCGTATTAAACGTGTTGAAGAGAAAGAAAATAAATTGAATTGATACCAAACAAAAGAAAGCCATGAAGACAAAAAGGCAACATCCCAAACCTACTTTTCAGAGGTCTTAAATGGGAATGAACATAATTCTCACCTTTGCTTACTTCAAGTAATACAGAGATACAACTGTACACTAAAAAAACTTCTAAAAGGAACAAACCCCCTGCCTCACTGTCAAACATACCCAGCAAAGCTACAGTGTGCCAAGTACAACCAACAGAGTCTACCCTACAGCCAGAATAATGTGATACCGGGGAGCCTAAGTGGGCTGTATATGAGACGTTGCCCTCTACTGATCAACACAGAGAAAAGTTGTCTCCTGTTTCCATCACATCAGAAAGCCACCAGGAAAGACTATTAATTTTCAGAGCCTGTGTAGAAAGGGGGGGTGAATTTTGTAAGGGACGCTCATACCTTTGGAAAGACGGCTTGGCATTTTTCCTAAAATGTATACTTGGTATTTTCTGCAGCAGAAAACTGCTTGGTCTTTCCTTACAAATGCAATAAACGTTGTATTTAACCATATCCTTAGTTCTATCTGCAAGGAATTATATAATGGTCATAAGGTTGGAAGTTTTAAAAATTATTTGAAAGGCTGAAGTCATTTTAATGTTTTTTAATGAAAAATTTACCTCATTGAAAAACACATATTTTTTTTTTTTAAATAATCTCCACGTTTTTTCCTTGGAAGATTGCATTTCACAAAGACAGATCAAATATTCTCAGGAAAAAGCTAGGCTGTCTTCATATGAACACAAGAATTTATAAATATTCTTGTAGGAGCTTGCACAATCCAATTACATGACAATTTTGTATTAAATGTCCAATTAGGTCTTGCTTCAATTTGTAGAAATCTTTTCTTGATTTGTGGAAATCACTTGCCTACACACGTAAATATACTGAGTTAAATAAATATGGCAACAAATACTCAAAAAGAGCTGCCCTAACATGGAACTCCATGTCAACAGCATGTTAATTACATTATACTATTGTTTTCTCCCCAACTCTCCCACCAGACTACATGGAGCTAGACCAGTAATGATGGAGGAGGAAATAAATCTTGTCATGAAAAAATGTGTGCACTGCCCTACTTCCACCTTAATCAGAAGAAACTCTTTGGCCGGTTGCTTTTATAACTCATAAAATACCTCCAGTGCACAGCATGGCTTAAATCTCTTGAAATAGCTGACTTCATAACAAAGAGTAAATGATGGGGTTTCACAATACTTTGGTCTGCTTTCAGAAATCAACCATTTAAAAAAACCCAAAAAACCACAACCCGAATTTACAATTCCATACCCCTGGTAAACAAAGAAAAAAATACCCAAGCCCCCAAACAACCCAACAATCTTAAATTGCAGTGTGGAAGATTCATGTTAAACATTAGGGAATTAATTTCTGTTGTCTAAATTAAGGCATTTTGAAGCCAGGCTTTTAGCCACCTACAGAAGGTGACTCTTCTCATTTTAAGGTGGGTTCAACAACACTTCTGACTCTCCTCACTGGAATAAAAGTTCAAGTTGGCTCCTGTGTTTTAGATGGCAAAGTTAGGTGAAATTAGTCCAAATCTAATGAAATCACATACATTTTATTTAAGCACAAAAGATTGCTTACGGCGCCTATGCATTTCCATCACTCTTATTTGTTAATAGAGACAGCAGGCTCATCTCTTTCAGATATCACTGAGGTAGAGTTTTGTGTTAGGAGGTGCTATGAAAGGTAGCCATCATTCTGGTTAACTCTTCCTCAGCTCTTTCCAATATTTACATCTTTCAGTTTATTTCTTCACTAAAGAAAATTGATTCAACACAAACAGCAATGTGCAAATAAACTAATGGTCTGAAACGGTGAGCGTGAGAGAGTCCTCCCATACTTCTCACTGATATCCTTTCCATTTACAGAAAACTCGCATATCAATTAAACTCACCTGTTAATTAAAAGCTTGTCTGGAAAATTCCTTGCTAGTTGGAAGCAAAAGAAAGTGCAAAAAGTATCTGAATGCTGAAGCTTTGAATTTTAATTACTTACTCCCAGGTTTGCTCGTGATCCCTCAGGTGTTGGCTGGGCAACAGCAAAGAACTGGAAAAAAGAAACAAAATTATTTTGTAATTCCTGCTGTGGGGAAGAAAATGTATTGAGAAGGCTTCCAATTTTCTCTTCTTATCTTGTTTAGATTTATCCTTTATTAATGTACTTAGAAGAAAGTATCTACACACAAAGAAAAAGATTCTGGAAGATTACAGGCAACTACAGCAAATAATTGTTCTACAAATTTGATATTTTTTAATAATATGAGAGTTCCTATTGTGTTTTTCTCACAATGGAGAATATCAGTATAATTATAAAAGGGGGAATAATGCATATAAATTTGGCATAAGGGCTACAGTTTTTATCAGATCATCGATTACATATATATATTAAATTTGATGCGTTGTTTATTTTATATGCATCTAAATAGAGAAGATGTTAGCAGATTTAATAAAAATTCTGGAACTCGTAAGAATTTGATCCCTTTTCTCTAGCTACCCATATAATAATAGCTGAGGTTTTTTACCATTTTCTTTCTCTCCTACATTTTTTTGACAAATAATCTTTTTCTTAACAGAGAATATTTCATCTTAAGTAAGAGAGTCTGTAAACTAAATATGGAGACAGTGGACAGTTTTTCTGCTTTTCCTCATAAAGATAATCACCGTCTCCCCCCAAAAAATCTCAATATTTTAATAACCTGACTTTTTTTAGTGTCCTTTTATTGAGGATAAATATCTGAGACTCTGATTTGGATCAGTAATTTTTACAATAAGAAAATTCATTTGTGACATTTTATAGAGGAACTTAAGGATTTCATGAGGTTTCTGATGAATTCTTCCATGTGAAAAATTGGGCCATCTGAATCAGACAGAAGATTTACACATTCAGTTCTCCACGAACTGGAACAAGGACTTTCATTTTTTTATGCCATACACACAGCATATGTACATCTGTTTAAAAAAGTTCAATTATCAGTTAAACTACTCTTGCAAATTAACTTGCATACAAGTAGATGACAATAGCATATGCAATTGAAGTAACTGGGTTCATATTATGTAAGTTTTCTTTCTCTACATACTTAAGAATGAGTTTCAAATTGTAAAAAAAAAGAAAAAAACATCAAAAGGAATAGAAATGATAAACAGTTTATTTAGTATGTATATAAACCACATGCAATACACTGAGTGAAAATCTTAAGGAGAAACTGAACATACGTGAGTGCGGCTATTCAATTCTGATACAGGTTATAAGACAGTTAAAGGAGCAGATGCTTCTTTAAAGTGCATTTAAGGGACTGGTAATGTTAAATAGTTCAGATTCCACTTGTATTAAGTTCACGATGAGAGTTTCCTCATCAAATGACCAAGACTTTATGAACTGTAACAGCACAAGTCATTTTTTGGCTACTGCACTCATCTGAGTGCTACTGGTTTAGCAGCATATATTCAGTTATATATTCAAGTAGAGTCTTCTGCTCCCTGTATTCAGCTAAAAATTCAGAGTATTGCGCAACTCAGTATTTTTAAGACCCTTAAATAAACTAAAATTTTCAAGTGCATTAGGAATGGATGAAGAAGAAATTGCAAGAAATTTTGTCATAGTTAAAAAAGGGAGAGCGAGCAGGTACCTATCATCCATTTTGTTTTGAAGCTGGATGTCTTTCAAAGGGAGACAACATCTTGTTTGCTGCAGTTTACTGGGGGACAGCCCTTAGAAACAGAATCTTATTTATAACGGAAAATGCATTGCACTAGGAATAGCCATGATACATTCAAATACCCAAGCTACATTTGCTGAGACATTTTATGAATCTCTAATTCATAAAAGAATGCCTTATGAAAATTCAAGACATCAGCAGGTCTTATGTAGGTTACTTGTAAATATGACTTTAAAAATTAATACATATTCTTTCTGGAAGAATGAAAATCTTCTCTGAAAAAACGACAATGCCATATGTGGCTGAACTTCGACACTAAGATCTGCTGAAGTATTTTCTAGCTAACACAAGTGTAATTTCAAATGTTTTTATTTAAGAATTTATTTAAATGACAGTTACAGCTCCTGTTGTTATTTATAAAAAACCTTCCTTCTCCAACACGGAATGGACCTACCACATTCACTCCAATGTGATGAAAATACCTTTTAGAATACTTTACATCCAATCAAATAACCTATTCCAATGACAGCAGAATGGACTGCAGGCACCCCAGTATTACAAGTAACCCACCAGCATCTGGGGCACTAACGGTGGCGGAATAGCTTGGATTATCTGAAGGGACAGATAACATCCATCACTCGTATGAAATCCATCCGTCTCATCCATGGCAAGTTACATACAAAAACATGACATGAAAATGTAAGGGAGGAGAAGTTTGTGACATTACTGAATGCAGACAGCTGGGGGCCCTGAGCGTGCCCCAGACCAAGGTGCAACAGGTGAAGCTCATCCTGGATCTGATTTTTTAAGATATAATGGCCTTTGTCAAGCTCAGTTAGGAACGTCTACACTCATGTTTTTCCCATCTGCAAACTGTATAATCCTTCCACAAATAACAACTGTTGATTGCAGATATATTAGTCTGAGAAAGAGAGAAATTGTTATGCACCTGACACTTGACAGTCACTGATGCAATTAATACGTCACTCAGAGTCACAAAAGTCTTTTTATTACCAATTACAATAGCCACTGGCTTCTTTTATTTCCTTAGTTTTATTGATCCTCTGGAAATGAGGGTGGAGAAATTCTATGAATTTTTCCGATCATCAATTTTTGCCTCATACCTAAAGTATGAGGAAATGTCATGCATCCTGTTCTGTTTATGACCAAACAACTAAATTAGGAGGAACAAACAGTGGGAAAATACATTGCAAGTTTTCCCAATGTTTTGCATTGTGCAAAGCCTTTAATAAAAACACCAGCTGGAAACAATGGTAAGTTCCTAGGAGAAATGGTAAATACTAAAGATAATTTTCAATGTAATTCTTGTGAGTTTTCTCTCTTTAGCACTGATTTCTAATTTTTTTTCTTTTTCTGTACATGAATTCTTGAATTATTCTTTTGTTCATATATACATTTTATCCTTAAAATTCAAACATGTTTAAACAACAACACAAAAACCTTAACAATTTTGACTATTTCCAGGAAGTATTTGCCAGTGCACTAACTCAGTTCCAAATTG
Organism: Numenius arquata; assembly: GCF_964106895.1. NCBI lineage: Eukaryota > Metazoa > Chordata > Aves > Charadriiformes > Scolopacidae > Numenius > Numenius arquata. Next base: position 30,253,758 of record NC_133586.1, read on the forward strand.
CTCTAAAAGTGTTACTTAAAGAGCAATAAGAAGTCCTTATTCATGCAGTCATGCTTGTTGGTTATGCTTACTTGTTGGCATCCAACATGAAGTCCAATATTTTTCTGCATATTACTGTTAATTTGTGCTTCATGGGGAGTGGCTGTTCTTTTCCTTTATGGCAGCAATCAATGACTACTTCTCAATAGTTATGAGACAGAATCCTATATAAAAATGGCAAATCATATTAAGCTTCTATATGATCCTTGATCTTTTGCCAGCATGTCTGATCTATTTCCAGAGCACACAAGCAGGGCTATGTGCCTTGGTTAATAAGTAAACAGTTCCTGTAAAACTTCTCTTTTCTCCTACCATCTTAACCCTCCATGTTCTTTGAAGAAATCCGTGTTGTATTTCAAACAGGGTCTCTTTTCTTTTCTTAAGAGAACATTAGTAGTGTCTTAGGTCTGAAGCTTTATAAATGAAGCAAATCTTTTTTTGCTAATGAGGCTTTTGGCAAAATATTTTTCTGTGTATTGCACAGTATGTTATCGTCATGATCAGCACAGATTTTTTAAGTCCCAACAGCCTGGTCTCTTATGAGTGAGAAATTTCACTTCTCCAAATGAAGTGAAAGGATAATGTATGCAAGTTACAATGGAAATCGTTCTCTCACTGTTGAGCACTTTTCTGGTTCTATTCTTGGGAAATATGAAAAAATATATGTCATTATGATTAGTAATATCGAGATGTATCAACTAAGACACAGACTATAGCTCCCAAAACAATTTCAAGTTGCCACTAAACATTTCAAGTGCTCAAACTAGACAATTTTAGCCACTGCCAACTTCACCTGCATTTGATGTAACTTCCACAATTAATCCATTCTTTTATCAATTAACAAATTATTTTGGATTTACTGTTATATTTAACAGTGTAACTGGTTTAGACACACAAACTGCTGGTTTAATTTCTACATGATCTGCTTTTCTATATTTCTGTCTGGCGCAGGAGAGGCAAGTAGAGGGACTGTTCCTCAGGACAGCCCGACCGATGCCGAGCCTCCTGGGAGTCCAGCACAGGAGAGACTCTCACCAGCTGAACACAGCTAATGGGGGACAGTATTGGCCTCTTGCATTTCATACCCAGAAGAGTGTGGGATGGAATCAAAAGCTGCATTTTCCAGCACTGAGCAAGACAGCTCTTTCCCAAATCCGGCTACTTTTCCAATCCCGCTAATGAAAGGGCAAAACAAAAACCGAGAATGTGAGCCCGTACTGTGAGCCTGTGTACAAGGACCTTCTGCTTTCAGATGAATGCTGCTGAGATTGGGAGTTGGGTCACATTTTTTTCCTACTGGCATCATGACCTTTCAGCAAATTATCGATGCCTAATCTATATCAAAATATTACGGTGATGGCTTTTGCTAATTTCAAGGATTTATAAATGAGTAAGGAATACTTTGTCAGTAGAAAAGAAAGCACAAATGAATAGATCAGAGAATAGATCAGAGCAACAATCATGCTATAAATGTCAGAGCTGAGCAATTTCCACACAAATAAAATAAAGCTGCGATCGGCAAACAGTCTGACTTGAAGCGTCAGACTACTGCTGTGTGACTGTGTTACAATCCCAAGGTCACTTACACGGAGAGCAGGTGGCGCGACACTCGGCAAGCCAATATCGCAGCTCTGCCTTTACATATAGTTACTCCCCAGGAAGACAAAGCTTAACACTTCAAAGTGACTTCCACACCCCACGCCCCTTTCACAAACTAAAGAGTTCAAGTCGGGAACTTTTACTTAACAAGAAAATGCAGAGGTTCTCTTTTTTCTGTTTAGTTTGTAACTTTTTCTTGCAAGTAGAGAAAGAGGAAATAGGGAAGAAGCAACATTCATAGCTTGCAATTTGTTACAGCCTATGGTTTCACCTCCCCTCACCATAACATCACAGATCTCTGACAACTGACCAGGCTTCACCTTCTGAGACAGACAACCGATACGCGATGCTGCCGAAAGCATCCGCTTGGGTCTTGCGTGAGAATCTGAGGAGCAAACATGACTCAGTCTTACAATTTGAGCATTGTGCCACAAGTCGAAAGTAAACTTTTTTTCAGGTAGGAAAGCCAGCTATTGTAACAATGCTGGTTCCAGTTTTTCACACCAAAGCTGCTTCTTTTTCATGAAAACAACTCTTTAGTAATAGATTTCTGCATCTCATCTACAACCTGAGATGTATCAAAGTCCTGTTCACCTCAGGTATGTTTGTAGTTTCCTTATTGTCTTGTTATGGTTTGAGAGAACCCATAACAATCTGTTGTCATTAGACAATTATTCGATCACCCGATGACCCCTCCCCACCCGGAAAGGGGAATTGGGGAACACAAAGAAACACAAGGGTTGAAATATAAATAGATTTAATAGACTAAGACTAAATAATTAACAATAATACTAAAGAACCAGTATTAATCCCGATACTGATATAAGATATGCAGGAATTATACTCAGCCAACTATATCAGTAGGAAGCTGTGCACTCCCAGCAGGGACAGTAAATGTCGGACACTGGGAGCGCAATGGCTTCAGGAGGAAGGGAAGGCCTCAGGGCTCCGGCACCGGGGCAAGGAGTTGTCTGGACCCACCGCCATCAGGGAGAGAGCCACGCAGCAAACTTTTCTAATTTATATTGAATGTGACGTTCATGGTATGAAATACTCCTGTTGGCCAGCCTGGGTCAAATGCCCAGGCCTTGCTCCTCCTTGTCCCTGCCCCTGGCAAGGCTCGAAAACACTAACCTTGAATCCCACAGAGCCTGGCTGGCTATAAAGTAAATATTTTCACAAATTCAGATGCTAGAGTCTTCTAAAAGTGCAATTTTCCCAGCATTAGAAGAAAAGTTAGTCCTGTGTCTCTCAACCCAGGACACTTATTTACCTAGAGGCTGACCAGTCTAAGCCTTCCGTCCTACTGTGCAGATCAAGCATGCATGTTATGTCAAATTAAACATCCCATTTTAACAGGAGCTCAATATTCAGTTAGAATGTCAATCTATGGAATCTAAAATATTATTCAGCATTTTAAAAACAGTATAACGTGTATTCATTTAAAAAATCTATGAGCCAGCTAAATAATTAATACGAGTAACAAACTTGTATATTTTGGGATTTTTTAAGTTTGATGAGAGTAAATGGGAGATTTTCAGAAGGATTCAGCACTCAGGAATTCCCCCTCCTGCCATTTCTATCCAGACATTTGAAAGCGATCAATATCTCACATAATGAGAGTATTTGAAAGCATGGCTGTTTCTTTCAATATCTAAAAGAGGAACAAATTTCTTGAAAACATTGCCCTGCTGTCTCTAACCACAATGTGCTGGTACCTCGGGTTTACAATAGTTAGATACGAAACTTCAGATGTGATAACTGAACCTTACACGAACCTTAAATTCATAAAGACAATAACCCCTCCTCCTCAATGTATTCAGTATTTTCTATGTGAAACATTACTATGATTTCAGCTGATCAGTAATCTCTTTCTGAACCACGATGCGCACGCAAGCACTGTAAGACTCTTGTACAGGGTAACCAGAGTTTTTTGACATTTAAAATATCTAGCGGCATGACAAGAATTTGTATTTGCATATACATAAATTGTGCCAGGGAAACTAGATGAGTGACAAACCATCAACAAGAAGCTGCAGCATTGCCTTCGGCTTTCACATCAAGCATGGCTGCATATAAAAATGTTACACTGTTGAGAAAAAGTAGCTTGACCGCCACAGCCCCTCTTCTATACACGCTCTTCTGAAAAAGAAAAACGTATCTTTTGAAAATTACTGTTAAGGAGAAATCTGTTTATTGTATTTATTTGAAACCTTTTTGTATTGATAAATAAAGGGGAAAAAGTTTCCTTTCTGTTACGATACTTGACATAAACTTCTACATGAGGATTTTCTTTCCCATCCTTCCCCGACTACCAGCAACGGTATCTCCTGAGGTTAACCCAGGCTGTATGATGCCTGTGAAAGGTTCGTTACAGCTTACTATTGCATCCCACCTGTATGTCTTCCCTCACCCGAAGAAGCAGCTGCACTGTACAACTAAACTTATGGCTAGTGAGGATTAATGTCACAGAAAAGTAAAACATGATTTTGTTTTCATGTGACTGATAGTGCATACATTCCTCAGAATCACAGCCGAGCCCGGAGGGACATTTCATGCAGTCGAAACAAGCAACTCATGCAAACCATCTGCAGCTTAACCACATGACAGACCCAGTGGTGATTTCAGAGTTGCCAGTGAAACAAACTCCGAGTCCTCCCAGAGAGACAAATCCTGCTGCAAAGCAATCCAGAACGTTTCACACCTTGGCGTATGAGTCTTGTGAGAGCTGACCAAAAGAAAAGAGGAATAAAGTAACAAAAAAACTACAGCTAAAAAGGAAAAAATAAACTACACCAAAAAAGCCGTAAAGCTAGAAACTAATGCACAAAGTAAAACCACTTTCATTGCATAACAATGCATTGCTTGGGCTCCAGCTAGTAAGGTTATGTACTGTACGAGACAGCACAGTAAGTGCACAAGTGCCAAATTTAGCAGTTGGTACTTTCAGCTCAGACAATGCAAGACAAAAACAGAATGGGGAAATAGATATGAAATTCCTTTGCTGAAGATTTTTTATTTTTCTAATAATGTCAATTTTTTTTTAGAGTTGCTGATGGGTCCAAACTGGTATCGCAGGGAATAATGAACGTGTACAAGTCAGAACTGTGAAAGGCTCCCCATTTTCCCCCTTTTTTTGTTGAGAAGGGAGTACCTGCTGTCCAGAAAGTGCTGCACTCCAGCTGCTGGGAGAGGACAGGCTTATCATTGACCTGTGCATCCCATTTCTGACTCCACAGACTGCACCTGCCCTGGAACCCCTGAAGACCCATCATAATTAGTTCCTTAGAAAAGTTAAGTAATTCAGGCAAATTCTCACCTCAGTCAATTTAGTAACACAAGCTACCCAGGAGGCCCCAGGGGCACATACTGGCTCAGTGACAGGCACTGATGGACTCAGAGGGAAGAGTTTTGTGGCACACCACTCACCGAAACCTGACATTTGTAAATGAAGAGTAGAGGTATATTTAGGAGTCAAAAGAGTTGTACTCCCTGTCTCTTCCTGAAGGGTACGTTTTGAAAGGAAGTATGTTACTTTGTGAGAAAGCATTGATGCATGCCTGGTAGGTCACAGCACTTCTCTTCAGTGGATTCAACAGACATCTGTTCCATAGCTATTAATCAATCACCTAAGTTGATTTCATGGTCACAAGTAGCACAGTCACATTTCAAGCAATTTCTACAATTATGGAAGCAGCTAATAGCTCTATCCTGAATGTCATTACACAAAAAATTAGTCTGATTCTATATAAAAGACTGAATAACGGAGGCTCTTTTCTCTATATCACTACTTTTAACAAGGTTAAACAAAAGGCAATGTGAGAAACCCACTTTGTTTTAGACTGCTGAACTGGTGGCCATTTTGTCACATCACCTGTTTGTTTGACGTGAGCTGATACCATGCATCACAAGATGACTTACCAGATTACAGAAAGAAAGCATTCCCAACAGGCTTTATCAGTTTCAGAGCTTCATACATTACACAAACTTGCTGCTAACCTTTCTGTTAGGAATTTCTACCTGGAAGAGTTTTTAGGCTACATTGTCTCTGTCTGTAACTTCTTGTGAGTAATTACTGCCTCAGGTACCAAACATACTTCGCCTTCTTGCTGCCGTGACACACTAATGGCCAGGCTGTGTATGAAGCTACGGATCTCAAGAAAGCCCAAACCATGATCGTGCCAAACTGCCAACTAGTGAGAAATGATTAACTGTTACACCTCTATCAAATCTTTTCACATCCCCAGTGCTTTGGTTATGTTAAATCTTAAAAAAACGAAACCAGATAACAAGTTTTAGTGATACTTCTATATAACACAATACATTTGTTTGTTAAGATGCCAATGAAGATTGTTTTTATATTCTGTAGTTTGGTCTACAAAATCTGGGGTAATAAAAAACTGCATCTATCAAGCACTTTACTGACAGTTCCTTACCCAGATGCCTACATAATGGTACCTGGAAAAAAAAATCCCTTTACTAGGGTTTTTTTATTTACAAGTTAGGGAAAAAACTTTCTCTAAACTTGCAGTTCTAAATTAAGTTGCGCTGTAGTAGCTGACACCTTTGAGGTACAGGCTGTCATTAAATCCAGCAGCCATTTAGCAACTTAAACCAGAGAAACACAATGATATAATTACACAGAAAATATAGAGGATAATCTGCAATGCTTATTGGCTTTGTTCTGTACTCTGCAAGCTCCTGAAGGTAACAAAAGCTTTAAAGTCATGAAATATTTGGGGTTTAAGTATTTTCATGCAATGAATCGTCTGTCAAAGGAAGTTCTCTTTCACTAGCAAACCTCTAAGGGCGTCAGTCAAAGATGCTCCAAAAATCAGCTGTTTTAATTGCACTTCATGGCTAAACTGCAACACAGGGAGGGAGGAATATTTATACCACCTAGTCTTATATCCAATAGAAATACTAAACTAACCGCTGGGTCCCCTGCACAGCAATAAAAAGGGTGAAAAAGAGCCTTAACTTAGAAATGACTTTACCTAGACTTCCCTGAATTGCTTCAAAACTCACCTTCCTCTCCCTGTCCCCGAGTATACAGACAGCCAATGACACAAGCTGCTTACTTGGGCAACATTAGAGTCTAATTTTAGGAATTCAGCTAAGGCTACCTACAACACTCCCATCATATTAACTTCCTTCAGTTTTCACCGTAACTCTAGAAAGAGAGCACAGGGCAACACGGCACTCCTGAAAATGTTATCAGCCATGAAAGGGCCTTTTAATAGCAAACACCACATGCAAATGCCTTTACTTTGTCAAGCTCATTTTTCAGCAAAGCAGTACAATATATTTCCTTCCTTTTTGGAAGTCTCTGTGTTCTCAGTTGCTATTTCAAATTAACCTAGATATGGAGATTAAACAACCATTTGGGAAAAAGTGCTAATCAGAGTGAAATAACATTGTCTAGTGTTTCTCAGCCAGAGTGGCTTTGCTGTGGATTAAGTCTATAGCACAGAAAATGGAGATGACTCTTAGAAATAAGAAATGAAACCATCTATTTTCTGTGACCTCCTACAATAAACAAGGCTTGAGCGCAGCAGCTGTGAGAATCCCCTGCATATGTTGGCGGATGGCGATCCAGGGCTGACTGGATTTCAGGCCATATCCCTTGTGAATGACTGAAAAGCTGGCTTATTCATTTTGTGGCCCTATTCCAGTTGCCAAGGTTTATCTCCCCAGTCTTGCAATCCTTTGTGCACACAGCTCTCGGTAGGAAGTCCCATACAAATCGCCTTCATCAACATAAACCTAAGGGCCGAGAGTTGACTTTTGCAACCACCATCCTTTTTTCCAGTTTTGGGTTTCCTCAACACAGCATCCTTGTGGCACTGGGCAGCAGCTTCCTCAGCCGGGGTGGCTCGTTTCAGGTCTATGTTTAAATGCAGCACCGAGTTGAAGACTCCCATGGGGGTCATGGTATTAAAGGGACTGAGTGTTCATGAAGACAGCTGAATCAGCCTCAGAAGCCTGACAACAAGTCTGCACTGCTAAAATAGAAATAGACTTTACAGTCAAATAGAAATAGATGAAGGAAAACAAACAAAAAAGTCATCTGAGGCTCTAGAAGTTGCCACTACTTCTGGGAAACAGTGATGACAAAGGTCAGAAAGTTGTATGAATTTGTCATCTCACATGGCCGGAGACAGCGGAGGGTCAGATAACACCTTCTCCAAATCTCAGGCACGGGAAAATAACGCAGAGAGGTGGCTCAGCCTCCCTGCAAGGGCTGATGGAGGCTTCCATCGCAGGAAAAGATACCTGCTTCACTTTAATTGCTTTGGGGAGTCCTAAAGTGCCTTACTCCACACTCAGAGTAACCCCACTGCTCATACAAAGCTCAGCTTACTTAAAAAACAACTCTCATATTTAATAAGCCACATGTCTCATGGCTACCTTGATTCCTACATTACTTAGAAGAAATGTTCATAATGATATTTTAAGTCAATTTATAAGCTTTTTAGCTTTTGTTTTTGAAACTCTTTTTCAAAAGACTACATGAAAAATCAAAGCAGAAATAATGAGCCAAATCAGCAAACGCAGTAATTTCTATGTGTAAAATAGTTTCAAATCAGAAATTGAAGTTATGTTTATACTAATGACAACCTTAACATCCTAACAGGCTCCAATTTTTGCATAAAAATGATACATTTTAAATATCCAAAAGCTTGATGGGAATTTTATACTCTGTTTATGTTAAACCAAAAAAGTGAACTTAAAGTAATCATGTAAATTGAATGATAATAAGAGTTCTTTTATATTTTTAGACTACTTCAAATGAATAATTTAAAAGGCATCAAGCAAAATATTTTATTAACATAAAGTTAATGGTATATTTTTATAGTATCTGATTTTCAAAAATTTGTACTAAGGCATTATCATAATCAGCTCATGTCAGTAGTATGCCATTTCACATGCTTTTATTTTTGACTACAGTTAATGTACTCCCTGGCACACACATCAAGTCTAAACCTTATTCCTGAGCTATCACTACTGCCTTTATTAAAACACTTGTAATTTGCTAACTTTTACATAGATCTCAAATAAAGACGGCCTTGCTCTGTGAATTGAAATTTCTGCTAGGATGTATTCCAATGACAAAATCAAGGGCTCAACAGTGGGAAATTCCAGCACTCTCAGACAAAGAGAAAGAAAATGAAAAGGATCAGCCAGCGTATGTGTCACAAAGCAGATAGTATGTTGTGAAACAAAGACAATTATAGAATATTAAGAGATTTCCTCTTCATTCCCTGGCTAGAAAAAGATGAAAACCACCTTACTTGGTGCCAAGCTGCGGACAGGGAAAATGATCCCACTAGTGTAACATTCGATTTCTAATTCAAAGTTTGGGTTCGTTTGGTTTTTTTCAAAACGGAGGTGTACTCTTATCACCAGCAGTGAAGAATACTTGAAATGTGATTTTTCTCCTACAGTTAAACGTTCATACGAGGTGCAGAAGCTGTCTGCAGGATGGCCACAACTTGCAGTATGTTTCCAGCTTCAACAGTGGAGACCATGCAAAAGCAAGTATTGCTTTGGGTTGGCATTTTCAGGTTCTGTCAGGACCTGAAGGTCATGACAATTACCGTGTGGCAGGTATGGGCTTGTAAAACCTCACAAAACCTACATTTAAACTACATTAAAATCCACAAAGTCTATACCACATTTGATTTTTTGAAAAAAAAAAAATAAAAAAATCCCAAACTATTTCATATAACGCACTAAAATATTTTTTCTGAGAAACAGGAATACTCTTTTTATTTCCTCTTCTGTCTTCCCAACAAAGGGCACATACACATCTCTTATCCTATCCAGACAACTCTCATCAATACTCAACGTAAAACTGACATTTATTTCCCTGTGATTGCGCTTTCTAATGTCCATTGTTTTATTATCTATTCCAAAATAATACATTATCATTAACACTGATGATAAATATACCACCATTTAGAACTGCCATTGGCTTTTCTGTAAATAAATAGAGCAAGCTGAAAAGTAAGTCATGTAACATAATGAAAGACTAAGCAATTGCAGACTTAGGGCTATAGAAACAAACTTGGCATGTTTAATTACCCTTATCAAAGGACTTGATACTTTGATAATATACTGTGTAAAAATGCTGTAACATTTGAGAATAGTTTGAATTAAAAATTCCAATTGATGGTTTGACAAAATAAAATTTAAAAAGGCTATGAGGGTGAATATGTAGCCTCATGAGTCTTCTTGAGTACTTCAGTGTCTTAATAATCACCCAGTAAACATTTGAAGCCCCCCAAAATGTTCAAATGATTAATTTAAAAAAAGAAACAAAGCAGGAAGATTTTTGAATGTGGAGTCCTATGACAGACTTCAAAGATCCCTTGAAAAGAGAACACTTTGTGATGGAAATATTTTTCCTCAGGGGTTTTCTATCACCATTTGAAATTTTATATGCTTTCACCATAATATTTTGCCCATTATATTACCATCTTCTCTACAGCAGCAAGAAAATTATTAAAAGATGAGAAGATGAAGAAAATCCACAAAATTACTTGGTCTCACAAGTTTTGAATTGGGGGAATACATGATATTTTTTCAAATGAAAAAATTAACAGTTTGTAAGGAAGGCATAAAATTTAGGGCAATAAATTCTGCTGACACTGTGGGTTTTTTTCAAATTATGAATGACACAATAAAGATTTTTTATTTTATTTATTAACCACTGTTAGATGTACAATGGAGTTCCACCTGGAGTTCCACATCTCTGGCAGTGAAATTTATCCTGTGCAAAGACTTAGTTCAAAACCTAAGCATTACCTGAAACACCCCACTTAGATTTGGAAATCTCAGAGGACTTGACTCTGCGGAAACTGCAGTTTCCTAAATATACATCTTTGGGGTGAATATGTGCATCGTCGTATTGAAAACATATCTCCAAGATCGTTAACAAATAAAGAAAACCCCCACAGTTACCACTTCATTCTGTTACTCCTATTACAGAGAACAAAAATGAAAAAACCCAAACCTCTAAACCCAGAAATAATAACAAAGAAAAAAGAATCCACAGCCACCTTGTTCTAATGTTATTTAGATAGTAAACAAAATAGTTAACAGACTTTACTATTCTTTAAATACTTGAGCTATTCAAACCTATTCCAATTCCTATTCAGTTTATCAGCAAATTTCCAGTAACCTATAAATTACAGGAAAATTAAACACAACGAAATATCTGTCATTTCTTAAGCTAAGAATTTTCCTATTATAGCCACGTCAGAATCTTTTCGTCTTTTTCTAATCTAATGACATGTTACATTAACATCAATTAATCATTGGAAAGAACTACCAAGTGAATTTGTAAATTCTCATTTCCCAAAATCTTTATATCCAGACTGAATGGATTTCCAAAATACACTATTCATAAAAATAAGTCATTCCTCTTATACAGGAGTAATTAGATAAAGACCTATCTCTGTGCACAGACCTAGAAATCAGATTACATGACCTTTCTGACATAAATTCACGTATCTAACTCCATCAAAATGATGAACAAAGTATGCAGAAAAGCGGAGTCCCGAGGAAGCCCCATTCATCCCACCCTCTGCATCGTCATGGCACCTACGGTAATTTGTGAACCAGAGAGCAGTGAATGTGTTGTGAAAGGACTGTGCCGGCTGGGGAAGCGCTGTGGAGCTGGAGTGGGGCTGGGGAGTATATTAACTCTCTGGAAATGCTGCTTAGCAGCTGGGGAACAAGGGGAAGTCTTTAACATGCTCTGAAGGTGACTAATTGTGAACATTTCAAAATGATGCAAGTAGAAAAAACAAATTATTCTACACAAAATTTCTTTATATATTAACAGATGTAAATGTCACAAATCACACTTGCACTCTTAAAACTGAGCTTCAATGATGCTTAAGATCCACATTGAGGGAAAACTTTCATCCATTATTATGAAATTGCTGAAAATAAATCTCCACAGAGAAAAGTATCACTTCCATCTTACTGCTCCAAAATAGTAATATTCTAAAAAGTTTTATAGAGATAGGTTTGCTGTTAGGGCTGGTTGAATGGAGAAAAAAAAAGTATACCCACTTATGGTTTCTACTTTATAGAAACATTATTATTACAAAAATGTCAACATTTTCATGCAGTTTTATTCTCTTTTCATTTGCTATATTAATAGCGCCTTCATAATAAATAACTACATCTAATACCATTAAAGTGTACCCAAATTTAAACAGTCCCATCACCTAACAGAAACTAACTTTCACTGAACTTCTAACTATTGACACATTGCCCTGTTGTTAACACTTGCTTTATTTTGAGCTAATAACAACCACTCCCTGGAAATCAAGGATACAAAACGTGTCCTTTCAGCCCTGCTGAGAACAGTACCCCTCCTCGACTCACCTGTTAAAGATAAGCTAGAGATACTAATTCCTGAGGGAAAAATTAAAAAAAGCCAAATAATAAACCTGCCCTTTTGGCAGTTTAATATTGTATCTAGTCATTGTCGCCTTGTCCATGAATGGAGATCAATCAGGATTAGTAGCTCCTTTGAAAATTCTGGGGAACTGAACAAATCAAATGGTGTTGGTAAATGCTCCTGGAAAGGTTTTAAGGCTGGCTCAAGGATCACTATCCATGACTCCAAGCAAAGCTTTGATAATCTAGGAGAGAATTATTTTAAAATTATTGTGACCATCTTGCTTTTGAAAGCAAGGAATTTAAAACCCAAACCACTTTTTCTTCCTTTTTATTTTTTTTTTTCTTTCCTTCTAACAAGACAAGCCCCTCACTGGAAGAGATTGTGAAAGACATTCAGTCTAGTTTTGCCTAAGTAATTAGACAAAATATTGTTTTTGAGTGTGGAGATGCCCAGTCTTTGTAAATTAAGTGGAAGGCCGCCTCAGAGATAGAAAGCTCAGTATCAGGTCTCCAGAGGAGATACACACACAGGTGGATGGAAATGGTTTGGTGGCCTTAGTTCTTTACTGTTTAATGCAAGTAGGCAGGAAACAAGATCCACAATTTTCTGTGGCCTCCATGCTGTGGTTATTTTCTGCTGAATAGCACAGAAATAAAAGCTTTCGTATGTATTTTTGGAAGTAGAATTCTTACAGTGGTAAAATAACTGTAATCAAGAACAAGTTGAATATGGAGTGTAGGAGGATAAGAAAGGTTTTCAGGGCTAGAGGGTCCTGCAGAAGACAAGAAACTCTGAAGTAAATATTATATTTTAAATGGAGCTTTGCAAGAAACTTCTAGATTTAAAAAAATCTCTTTTGGGGTCCATTACAGAGTATTTCTTCTAAGATGTCTGCATAGATATTTTGGGGCATATTTTCAGCTGTTAGTAGATTTAGACAACATTCTATGATTATCTCATTTGAATTAGAAAGCCAAAAGCAGTCAGGATAATTCTTCATTGCACCTGCACCTACACAGAGGAATAATTCCTTACCGCTTAATGCCAAGATGGAAAAATGTTGGTGGCCCAGATCAAGAATATGTCATGTACTTGAGGAAGTGATTAAAACTATAAAAAATAACCAGCAGACAGCCAGTCAGATAGCTAGGATATATCTGAATGCTAAAATTCACATCTGTTTCCTAGTCTCATCCAAATATGATGATCAGATGCAGGATTTTTGGCTCAGTCTCATAAATAAAAATGAATTTAAAAGTAAAAATGTTGACAGAAATGGTGAGTGTATAAATTTACTATCTTTGGTTTTGTACTATTCCTTTACTCCAGCAAACTGTAAACAACTCTTCAAAAATTCTTTGACTGCACTGTCTATACCATTTCTCCTTCTGCCATGAATAAGCACATACAGAAATACTCTTTATCTGCTGCGTACTTACAGCACTGTGGATGCACCATCCACACTAGGGAGACTTGACATAACTACACTCAAGCTACCTGCTACGGATTTTGTTCTTTGTGTATAGATCGTTCTCTAATGACTCTAACAAATTCCAGCCTCTACATTGTTTATTTAAACAATGGCATATTTTTCTGAGATTGAAATACAATGCTTCAGTCCTATAATAAGAATTAGTTAGGGAATAATAGCAATGCACAGATAAAAGGAGAACAAGTACTCAGATATTTCCCTGTATGTTTTATTTTCATCCATCCACACAATACAGGAAAGCACACAACTGTACGTACGTACACACACACACAAAAGCTTATATGAGGAGATTAGTAAAAAATACAAATGCACAGCATCATTGTGTGAGTTTTCGTCACAGCATCAACTGTACCTGCTTCTACTTAGTACTTAATTTCTCTTAACTCTTCAAGTCAAGAATTTTCATTGGGCGATACTCATCTGGACATCAATTGTAATTTCTCTGTCTTGCCTTATCATACGTTACTATTCAATTTAACAACTATAATCTATACAGAAATAATACTTCATCTGTTGATTAGAGTCCCAGGAAGAATAGCAACAAAAAAAAAAAAAAAAAAAAAAAAAGGAAAGAATTAATAATTTTAGAACAAAACCCAACGGTACTATAGAGACATCCATCCATTGCAGGTATAGGAATAACTTTCCACCCCAGCTGCAGCAGCGTATACTCAGAGGATGTGAAGCGCACAGCTTGGTGGTAATCCAAAAGAGCTGCTGCTTTGGTTTCTTTTCAATCTTCCCTTAAACCTTTGCCGCCCCTCCTTTTTTTTTTTTTAAATTTTATTTTTACAAACAAAGCAACAAGTTGCCACTGCTTAGGCTGCTGATTATGTTGAGATAATGCTGACGGATCCTACCTCATAGTACCCTTGTACCCTTTACTTTGTTTCTTATATATATTTTCATAGTCAATCTGTAAGATCTCTGGGACACGGACAATCTTTTGTTCTTTGTCTGTATGTACTGAATAATGTAGGGTCCTGATTTGTGACTGAGCTCCCAAGTGCTATGATGTAATACAAATAATGAATGAAAGCACTTAATTTTTAATTTAAAATAAAATTGTCAAAAGTGATTACTAATTTTAGACTTATCAACCAGAAACAGCTGGGATCTCATTTTAGGAGATCCCAAGCATCTACACTCTCAGATAATTCAAGTGCAGCTGGAGTGCTCAGATTGAGCACCCAATATCCTCAGCCCCAAAATTAATTGAGGATTTTGAAAGTGCTGGCTCAAATATTAGCACATTGCATTGATTATCTTTTTGAGGGGCCTGTTTTTTCTGTATTCACCATGCAAGGCAAAGGGGCTAACTCTCTTTTCTTCTGTCATGTTTCATTAAGCCCTTTCTTTTTGAAAGGACGGGTGCAAATTAAGTCTCTACTTGAGGATATCCAAAGAATCAAACAACCTGTACCTCAGTATCTAAATGCATTTCTACCTCTCCCTTGTTTATACCCATGCCATTCTCTGCCCACATACTGGGCACCTTCCAATAATTTCCTCCAGCAAAGAGAGCTGGGACAAAGCCACCTTGGATGCCGCTGGTGTTCCTGGATGGTCAACAAAGGGTGCTAATGGACATGGCAGCTGGCTTTCTCCCCCTTGAGGCTAAACATTTTCCCTGCACTAACTCCACACTTGACTGATCCAAAAGCTGACAGCTGTGAGTTTGTCCTGAAACCATGCTGCAGTAACTGCTGCCATTTCACAATATAACTCTACTTTCTCATGTGGATTTAGTGCCAGGCACACAGCGGTTTGTGAGCCGCGCGGTACAGGAAAAAGCTGAGAGAAACAAACACATTTCATTTCAGTCTACATTACCAGCACTTTCCCTTCTTTATTCTGATGCTATGAGCTAAGGAAGAGGGTAAAACCGAATCTGAGGCATTTTAAAAGACTCACCAGTAAAATCTGCTTTTGCATGAATGACAAATACCAGAATTACAGAGCCTAATAGAGATTCAACTGGATTAGCTCTTAACACTGTATTGTATTTTATTAACATTCAAGAGTTTTCTTCTGCTAATTTTCATTAGGAATGAATTGAGAAGAGTTCAGAGATAGAAAAACTGGAGGGTGCCTCTGAAATGATGTGTGTATATGTGATAGCTGCAAGTAATGCAAAAGTTAGTACAGTATTTTGCAACTTATGATTCTCGTTCCCGCTACGTAAAGCTGGATGCTTTACTTCTACTTTTCAGACCAATGCCAGACTACGAATGGCAAAATAACTGAAATAACGTAACCTAACTCAGGCAACTGATAGACAGTAAACTCGAGAGGTGCGGTATGCCTATGTGCATTATAGTATAGCAACAGTTGCCACTTTACAGCACCCCCTTATATTTCTGTTTCCATTTGATTTCATTCTCACAGACTGAAGCATAAACAAATGCTTAAGAGAAAAATTAAGGAATCATTAGTGATTATACTCCACTAAGCCTTTAGAAAACTGGACAGTTCACCTGATTTTTAGCAGGTAAAGATCTGTTTCAGAAGGTAAATGGCTGCTGGAGACTATTTTGGTTTCCTAAGCATTTAAGAAATGGTTGTATGTCTCACAAAATTCACTAACATTTAGAGGAAAACAAGTAACTAAGTTATACGTTATTTTAAATAACTAAATTGCATACAAAATATTTTCAAAAGCCAAAAATTCAGTCCTATAATAATAATCAGAAATAAAACGGGCATAATTATCAGAAATGCTAACAACTCTCAGGAATCCCAGCATCTCTGGATCACTTCCATGCCTGCACATGACCCCAAAAGCCCAGGGTGACTCCAGGTGCCACACCTGACATTTCCAGCTCCTGAGCGCAGCAGCCAATTCATTTTGAAAGCTAAAATTATTTTCTCTCTCTGAAGTTCTTATAATAGCTTATTTGTGAAAAATACCAGTCTGAATCGATTCCTTGAAGCCAAAATTCAGGGCTGAAGAAAATACGCATGCATTTATCACAACAATATAGCACTGGCAAAAGCAATATTACTGTAACGAATCTGGAACAAACAATGAGTACTGGGAGAGGTGGAAAACAGACTGCTCCACCAACGCCAGAAAGATTTCATGCTGTAAGACAGCACTGTTTCTATTTTTTCTGCCTTCTTTTTTTTTTTCTTTTAAGGGAATCAAAACTAATTTAAATAAGACCTGTGAACATTCACCTGGATTTGATACTTAAATGCCACATTCTCCTAATACTTCACATTAGAGAAAGGGGGTTTCCACAGTCACAGCCCGCGATGTCCAGATCACCAGCAGAAGAGCTAAAGCTCAGACAGCAGCAGCAATGCTGACTTCTCCACACTCCTCTCAGCAAAGTGCCGCAGCCTTGAAGATCTCAGCTGCAACAGAAACAAGGTTTTTCAACCTCCCCAGCTCAGATGGTCTTTGTACTCCCTTCTGAGACTGTCAAAGGGTGTTAATTATATCTGACTGTAGCCTGAGGCTTGGGATGTGAGCACTTGCCTATTAGGAATGAACTTTCACATTACTGCAAACCTGTACCAGCTTTAAAACAATAATGAAGAAGTAGAAATCCTTACATTTCTGCCTGTCACTTGTCACCAAGGTCTCTAAACATCACTACTCTTGCTTCATTTTAATTTCAGAATAGGGCAAGTGTGGGGAGCATTGCCATCTCTATCGGAAAGATGAAGTGAAATGCTGAGCCGCTCCAGCTGGAGCACCCACAAGGGGGTGTGAAGACAGGACAGCAGAGGCTGGTGTCGTTCTGCACAGTAACAAGGTCTCCACATTCTCTCTTTCTTTTTTCTGATGATATATCCACACTGACATTGTGAAAACTGCTCTGAATATGGACAAAGGGGGATGAAAGAAGCTTAAAATGTTTTAAGTAATTTCTGCGGAAAGAGATGTATTTTGATCACCCAACTTCAGTGCAAGAGGAGCCAAGCACTGATGCTCTGAGTGACCTCTGGAGGAACCTACTTCATCCCACTGATTCTTGAGCAGTCTCTGAAAACTCACCAGCTAAGGCCCTTACTGTCGGGTGCTGTGAATGATCCCACCTCTCCAAAATCTCCCCGTGTCCTGCTACTAAGGAAAACAGCACAGGGAGAGAGAAGGAGATGGCATTCAGGCCATGCTCATTCTCCCATGTGAGTAATCAAAAAGCCATGTGTAGAAGGCCCCTAGAAGGAAAACTCGGTCCCTCAGCTGTCAGCTTTCTGTTCCTGATGTTTCAAAACCCACCTTTCTTCTCAATAATGTTTTCATCTCCTTTCTTCTCTAGCTGCTTAGGAAGCTGCTCACCTTCCATTCCTTCCAATGCATCTTCTAAAAGTCATGCATTAAGTAACAATTGTTACTTGCACTGTTTAGGAGAAAAAATACTATTTTCATCTCCTATTAAATTATCAGTGTGTCCCTTCTATACTCAGTTTTGAGCATACAATGACAACTCTGAAATAAAAATGAAAATGCAACATGGCGCACTGGTTATTCATCATTCATAACCACAGGATTTTCTTAAAACTGCCAACTGCTTATTATATAATAAAAGGATGTGAAAAGGGCTGAAGAGAACATAGCATGTTTTTCTCTTTTCCTCCCTTCAGTAAGTCAGAGAAAGGGAACACAATCACAGTAAATATCTAGTTCTTCTGATACTTACTTCATTTTTATAAAGTACTGTTTTGCTTTTATGCTTAAAAAGGAACCAGCAGAGAGATTTGCTGCAAAGCTGAATTAGGAAATAGATGCTTTTTAAATGCTGAATAAGGAAAGAAATTAATTCTATCATTTCAGATCAAAATAGGGCACATCATCAGGGGCTGGATTTTGAATGGAAATGAAAAGTTGTGACTGAGGCTAGTAAAATTATTGAAAATACTGTTTACCAAGAATGTATTCCTTTTTCTGTTGACAACGCATTTATAAGCAGGCTACATTTTATATGAATCAGATCACAATTAGTGGACCCTGGGTGAAAACATATCTCAGCATCAGAGTTGCTGATGAGTTATTAATTTTACTCTGCATTATTCATGACGTGCAATTGGTCAGTTAAAATCACGGTATCACTTTTGTTCCTGGTGTAGACAAAACACACTTTAACTGATGAATAGAAAATATGCCTACTCATGTGTGGATATCTCTGCCCGTAAGTGGTTAGGGCCATTTTTATACAAAGAACAGTCATTCCACCAATAAACTCAGTTTAAAAAGGGCCAATAAGGCAAAGAACAAAAAAGCCCTCTCAAATTCAAACATCGTTTGTGATTTTTTTTTTTTCAGTATTTGAACAGCCTTGTTTGTGATTTTGTATGTAATTACAAATAATGAGCCCCAAAAAATGGGCAACATCATGTGTCACATAGGATTTTGTTAGATGAATAATGTTGCCACTAATCCTTGAGAGAAAAATTTATACAGCTAACCTTCCTTTTTACATTAATTTTGTTCTTTTTTATTAACTTGAGTTTGATTTTTGAGAACTATGAGTCAGAAGTCCCCTTCCACATAAATATTAGCACACGAGGATTAACCATGTCTCCACTAGAGTCAGCAGCGGAGTTGATATTGAAGATACTGATGTAGCGAGGCACTTAAAACACTCACTCAATCACTTTGCTAAAAGATTACGATTGGCCTCAGTAAAATGCTCTTTTTGCCATATATTGGAACCTGACAATGTTGAAGTGCTGGTTAAACAAGCTGGAAAGTAATGGAGAATCCCAATATCCAACCACCTCGCCCCTCTGCAGTGAGCTTCTGCTGCAGGGCGAGGGTAAGAGCTCCCAGGCACTTCCTTGCGAGAGCCCACAGAGCAGAATGGTTGCATTTAGGCTACTGAGTTGTCAAGATTGGCACATGGCAGAATTCTGCAGTAGGCAAATGTAAGGAAAACAGAAATGTATATCGACTTCCATGTTGCACATGCAATCCTGGATGAATTTATGTACCTCGTGCATAAGACAGGATACATGCACTTCTTATACCTTAAAACCTAGAAATTTAGGGAGTGATAAATCTTTTAGTCGAAAGTAGAAGACAGCAGATCAAAATAAAAATAAACAAAAATGGAGTACGTAGTTTGTGATTAAGTCTTTGTAATTCCGTATTTCACCCAAGACATGGAAAAACTCATCAATCTCAGGTTCTCACACATACTAACACTAACATCATGCTTATAGAGTGTTTATAGTGCTCCTTAAACACCCTGTATGTATATCTTAATGTTCTGCTACAATAGTTAATCCCCATTCAGTAAGGACATTTGTGTACACACTGTCTCCTCCTACGTTTCCACGAGACTAATTTTTACCATCACAAAACATACCTTATACTTGGCTTTACTAGTGAAAAATGCCAGTTTAGTACTGAAAAATAAGCCAACATTTAAGCAGATACATTTCTTCAGCAGTTACTTTAAAATGGGTATTTTTTTACTTTGTATTGTTAAAAACAGCCTTGGTCAATCAAACACAGTTTCCTTGTTGCTGAGTCTTGATTGCTTCCATGACAACAATGCTATTTCATAGCAAGAATATCCTCATATATAATTAAGATACAGGATGCTATATGCTTGTTTATATTGAATTTAAAAGATAACTTGAAGAACTCATTATGTTTCTTCAGTTGTGGTCTCTGAACAGTACTGTTAAACCATAAATATTAAGAATTAAGGTAACTTAATGTTCTGTTCTGTAATGGAGCTGTTTTCGTAACTGCTGTTAAAGCTCCAGAGTTTTCCATTTAAACAGCATTTAATATGACTGACACATTATTTGGAAACGGCAAGTCCTGAAAATCTAATAATCAACCAAAATAAATAAAATAATGGCCAAAAAAAAAGGAGAAAAAACCTAATCCTTGCATGAAAATACAAGTTCATTCAAAAATGTAGTCTCTACCATGGTATATACCCGGTATTTCCTACAGCATTGCAGAATACCTTCACACAGAGACACAATGCAGTCCGCATCTGCTGCATGCAGACTCTGCTGCCAGTAAGTATCTACAGCAAGATGTGGGCTTCTCCCGAGGCTTTCCATTGGAAGTTCTTCGCTTTTGAGAATTTAATTCATACTCAAAGTAACAATTCTTTTTGTACTTCAGTACTGATGCGATGATACCAAGGACTGTGACACAGAAAACTCTGGAGTTCAAAAGTAAAATCATTTAATGAATGCACAGCACATGCCTTATTCATTATGCTGAATCCAGCCCTGGAGTTGGGCAATGCATACACTAATTCTCTATTAGAAATGTGATTCTACATTCCATTTTAGAAAATAGCATTAAAAAATCAAGATGTTTGGCTAAAAAAGCTTTCATAGCATTTTGAACTTTCCTAGTATGTTTTTAAAAGCACGAGATAATCCTTTTTCTCAGCTATTGTGTTTTATTCTGTTGAGGGTTGCTGGCTGTAAAACATCGTACCTCCCTTTAAACTTTTCCATATAACTTGATTAGACAGCAGTAATCTCTAATGCTTTCATGTGCAAATTTAAGAGTGACCCGGAACAAACGAGTTTCCTTCATTGCCATAGCAACCAGGACGATGGAAGAATGCCACTCACCAGGCAATGCAAGGCAAATTTCATCCCTTTGATGTTAATTAACAAATTGCTTTCAGAAAAGTCAATGCATTTTTCTTCTTTAAATGTTTGTGATAAATTTTTAATATGTTTGAAAATGAAAGAGAAATACAGAAGCATCGGCTACTGACAGGTGAAGCGCAGACAACTACCTTGGCAGATAAGCCATGCTCGGGTGCTACTGTGGTGATGCACCCAAGGAAGGGTTTGCATCAACCGGCTGCTCATAAATCACCTTGAATCTTGGGATTTGGAGCTAAGGAGTCATGCCTCCAGCGAGTTCAAACCATTTCTAACGCACACCGTCATGTGGGCCCTACTGCAAGAAAGTGGTCTGTCCATTTTGAGTTTCTTGCATAAAAACATAACAGGATAACACACATAAAAAACTTGTAAGAATGAGGTTATAAGCATATCCTAACTCACTTTAATATATTTAACGTGCACACCACTTCTCACATATACATTTTGCTGTATAATTGTTAGGCTACTTGTTGCTTTTCCTCTTTCCCCGACTGTCCTAATGCTTTGCAACAGTTATCAGTTCTTAGTACAAATTCCTTTAGGGAGTACTGAATTATTCCTAATTTTGCTGATAAGAAAAGGCTTGAAAGTTGCCATAAAGAAAAAACCCGCCAAGAATCTCCATCAGAGTTCTTGCTATGAAGGACTACGCCTATTCACTGGTCAAGATGCTTAAATCAGACTCTTAAGCAAAGAATGTCTTCTTCTGTTCCTGGCTTTTTACGTCATCCAGGACTAGTCATCTGGGCTACAACTTCACTATAGAGGCGATATGAACAACTCCAGTAGAGCTAAGGTCAAGTGAAACAACCACACTGCAAACTAATACCCTACACAAATTGATTTGATTCCTACATGGTATGTCTTTACTGGACTCTCTTAATTTGCTCTGTATCTTCTGTTTCCTGATACAACCGTTTTCTTAAGTAAGGCAAGAGAAGCTTTCAGTTAAAGGCGACACTGTCACTTGCGTTAACTTCACCAAAGAAAGGTCCGACTCTCCTTCTGTTCCTACTTATTCAATAGGGATAGCAGAACCTCACAGGGTCACAGCATGTCCAGGCGTTGAACAGGTTGCCCAGACAGGTTGTGTAGCCCTTATCCTTGGAGGTTTTCAAGACCAGACTGGAGAAAGCCCCGAGCCGCCTGGGCTGACCTTAGAGCTGCCCCTGCTCTAACCAGGAGATTTGGACCTCGCAACCTCCTGCGGTCACTTCCATCCCAAAATACCCTATGATGCTATTATGGGATGGACACAAAAATACCTACAAGATGCCAGATATTATGGCAAAAGGTAAATGAACAAGAAGCAAGTTTAAGAAATCCATGGGTTTGATGGCACTTACTGCTCCAAAGTACCTTCACCTGCAGCCGAACTGAAAACAATGCTCTGATTGGAGAATAAAATACAGAGTTATACCAGGAAAACCTTCCTTTCCCTGAAACTGACAGATTCCCCTACTCCAGTGCTATTTTGCACCTCCCCATCAGTTAGGAATTGTGTCATAAAACTCTACGATGTTATTCTAGAGTGCATTACAGCAAGAGATTCTCCCTACCCATCAATTAAAAAAATTACAGAATAATTTCCACTTGTCCTGTATTTCTGTATGATCTTATTTAACAAGCTTGCTTTTCAGCACAGCAGGAAAAGTCCATTAGAAGAATAATATGCAGGAATCCCACCAGAGTACAATAAAAGACTTCACAGAAGGTAAAAAGCCACCTCCTTACTGCTCTTTGCTTTAACTACTGAAAACAAAAACCTAAACATAAATCTGCATGGCTGTAATCCCAGAGAAATAAACCTGGTGTGCTCTCTGGTGACTTATTTATATCTCACCCTAATTCACCCTCACATTAGCTACACTTACCTACACAGAATATGATTTTACAATCCAAGTCAGTATTCAGTGCATTGCCAGATACTGGCCCTTAATTCTCCTTCAAACAGGGCAGATGGTAAGAGTGAATGATGACAAGATAAATACCCTACCTTGTACAAAATAATGGACTGAAAAAACCTGGATATTTGAAGATGTGTGAGAAGCTTTTGTGCCCTATTCAATGGAAAGAGAAATGTCCAAAATAAAAAGCTTAATCTAAATTTTAAAATTATTTTCTAAATCAGAATTTTTAAGATATTAAAAATTAAGAGATTCATTTTGACTCTGTGTGTTGAAAAACATTTAGATTTTAATTCAGTATCTGAAATTTAAATCCTCTTTGTATACAGTGATATGAAAAGCACTTACTTCAACCAGACTTAGATTATTTCCTAAAGAGAATAGGACAGTTTCAGAGACTCTAAATGTGTTGACGTCATTTGCTCAAATTGTTCTCTCTCAACATTTCCTTTTTTTAATGTACAAACCTGTAACAGAACAACTGTATTTTGACAAGATCTCCTGGTCAAACAGCTTTAATGGTTTTCTACCAGGCAGGTTTTCAGCATTGTCTTTCCATACTGGTTTACATATAGGGACCTGTTTTGTAAAAGATATGTATTTTCAGAAAAATATGACTCCACATGTGAAAGTTGGGGTGTTTTAGCAAGCTGAGGCGTCACTCCTATCTGCCAATTAGAGAGTGGGGTGGAGCAGGTAATCATGTTTTCTTGGAGAAACATGAAAATATGCATATGCAATACAGTAAATACAATTAAAATAAACATGAGATTTTGAATTCTGTTTACTGGAAGTGGCTGGCTTAACTGTGCAACTGCTCAGCCTTGTATGTGAGTCATGCTAATGTATGAATTCATTCAATACAGTATGATTATTTTGCGAAGCAATATATTAGAAAACTTACCAGAACTTCCCAGAGAAGCCAGTCATATAAATTCATATCTCAGAATGAAAAGAGAAATCAGTCTGTAGTCTAATATGGAGCTACATAAAGATCCTTCCCAGTATCCTAAATATAAACTAGTGTATATAATCTTTGTGTGATTACTTTCTAAATTAGCATACTAAACCAAAATGACTAACAGAATTTATTGGGAAAGAAATAAATAAACACTGGGAAATAAACTGGAGTTTGAGAAAAATACAGCAAGATAGATGACTCCCTGAGAGTTGATCTATATATTTCTTACATAGTTTCAAGAGACTTTTGTTACAGGTGTTACAAGAAAAAAGATAAATTTTATATATACTATATACAATATATTACAATTGCTACAGAAGTAAAACTACGCAAGTACTTTTACAAGCATTAAGATGTTACACTTTGTAAAGGGTCTGCCAGCAATGGAAGTGGTGCCTGATTTGCACATATAGGGAGAGGCAGGAGTGGCTATTAAGTAAAATACTGGAATGTTCATGAACAGCACTGTTGAAACATTGTCTTATTTTCCCCATCTACAACTTACTATCTATAAGACATAAATTAACCCCAAAGCACCAGGAAAAAAATCAAGTTCCTGAAAGGAGCAGATCATTTCAAGCTGGAGTCACCATTTAAATGAGAGACAAAGCATATACATTTGCTGAGTACTTCAGTTCATCTATGTAAGGAGCGGAAGTCCATGCCTACCACAGAGATGACTGAACGACCACAAAGGCTAAGAGCAAAACTTTTCAGAATAATGGGAAGGCTTCACATATTACTTTCAGTTTTCAGTCTTTGTTACTATGAATTAAGCTAAACAAAAAAAAATTAATAAAATTATGCCAGAATATTAGTATTTATGCCTACTGATGGTATTTATTATTGCTGGTTTATTATGACTACTGGTATACAAAAAAAGATTAAAGATAGTAACAGTAGTTTAGTAGTGGTTTAGTGACACATAAGGAACTGAGCCAAATTCCTGTTGGCAGATAGAATAAATTAGTAGACTTAAAGATCAGTAAAGATATTTCAAGCCTAACAAAGGAGGAACTTCCATAGCTATTTTGCAGAAGAATGTGGATTCTGTCATCTTCGAGGGAAAAAAGAAAAGAAGAAAAAAGCTTAGGCAAATAATCTCACACTGAGCAGAAACTTATAGTGTAAGTAGTGAGAAGAGGATGACAGTTCTTGGTGGTGGCACTAAAATTAAGCAAATGGGAATTTAAAGCAAAGAACTTTGTTTACACGCACACACACATATTAATTGGTTATTTCAAAAGCAGCCCCTCAGACTACTCTGTATTTGGGAGGTGCTCTGCAGAGCAGTGCGTACACCACCCGGCACAACAGAAGAGGTAGCTGTTACAGCAAAAAAACCTCTACTAAAGAGACAAAGGGGGAAATCTAGGTTGCACACATGCCACTCTAATTAATAAATCTTACAGTAGAGTGTTTGGAGAAAGCAGATGTATCCCAAATATATAAACAGGCCTCTGAAAACCAGGGAAACAATTCTGGCTAACAAAGAAGCCCACATACAGCCAAGAGGAGAGGCGCCTTCATTTGCGATTGGCAACCGAGCTGTGCAATTTCATATTTTCCCATTATGTTTCCTATTGAGACTCTCTATATGCTCTCTATAGTTTACAGCAGAAAGCTGAGGAAAGGAGACTCTCTGTTGACAAAAGAGCAAAAAGAGAAGAAAAGAAGTTGTAATTTTTCCTGTTTGATGGCTGAGCAATCACCAGGACACCTTTCCCTTATTAAACAACAAAAGGGAAATGTGAATATGTAATGTTTATTGGTATTTTCTGTGCTTGGCAAGAAGTAGTTTGCTTCTGCAACTGTGATGTGAGAAATCTCTTCATGCTGGATGGCTTTAGTCTATCGGCACCCCGATGAGCACTAAGAAAGAATCAGAGAAAGACCTGACATCAAATTGGCTGCCAACAACACCCTCACTTTACTATAGTACAAAACCGAGGAAAACAAGGATATGCATGAACAGTATGGGTTTCTTCTTCTGTGCTTGGTATCAAGTAAGTTGCTAATATGTTTGTGATATGAAAACATTTCACACGTACATCAGTGCTTCCAGGCACCCAGTTGAGACCATAGCAACAATAGATTTCACTGCATTACCGCAGGAAGAGATTTTCCCCTTTGCTTGCTCTAAGTCCTTTTTAAACCAAAATCAGTGATCGCTTGTCTGTACAACAGCTGCGTGTCCTCTCTCCACACACACCGTCAGCCCAGTTCAGAAATACAGCAGAACTTGCTAATTCCTGACTACATCAGAGAGAAGAGAAGGGGTAGTACCCTTTGCAACAATAACTAACAATTAAAATCTTTTGTTGTCTTAATTTCATACCTTTTTAACAGGGTATTAACAGTCTTTTTTCAGCCCCTCATAATGCACAGCATAGTGTCTAATTCACATCATAGGATAATATAAAATAAAATTCTTATGAGGAGACCGTGAGATACAGACAGCTGCTTGTCATAAAAAAATTGAGCATAAATATTATTACTTTTCTGCAATGCCTTACTTTATAAAGCATTCCCTATCAGTTTAGCCAGGTAAGTACAATATGTGCTACTTTCACTGCACTAGCTCTAAACAATTCAATAGATAATTAGTTATCATAACTATGCTAGAGAGATGCATTCAGAGACAAAGCAGTCAAGAAAAAAATACCTCAATTATTGATAGAAGGGTTGCGCATTCAAAGCTGACTTATGCTGGCTATTTACATTCTCATTTAAAGGATTCATATTTTACTGTGAATCTTTTGACTTCCTATTCAATATACAGCAAACCATATTCTATTTTAAAAACCCTTCTATTTAATTCATAAAGAATTTTTTATTTAATAAAAAACTTCAGAAACCTAACAGAAAGAAAAATGTTAAAATCTAATTATAACACCAGTCCTATGTGCATTAATACATTCTGTCCCACGTTTAGTAAATACTATTATGTTCATAAATACATACTTTAGCTCAAAGATGTACTGTCAGTGAGATATATTTTCATTAAACATTTCTTAAATGTTAAAAAAGTGAAAGCACTAAACTAGAATAATTTTAAAATTCAGTATTTTTCCTCAGATGCACTTCATTTTTGCTTATAGCCCTGCTCACATTCTACCTACAGTAACAGCACATTATGCCGTGCTGCAGACACTACCAGAAAATACACCAAGAGGCTTTTGATTTTCTCTTTTCATTTTTTATATCTAGTTTTTCTTTTTATTTCAAGATTTTATTCTTAGTACTTTGACACTTTCAAAATACAGCACACAGACTGTTTCCTTATCAGTGTCACATTGAGCATAAAAAACAATTTTGCGTATTTGTCTATTGAATAATCACATCAAAGTATATTTAAGCACAATACGTGAAATAATTTAGAATTTAGCAAAGAGCTTTTGTCCTCAGGCAGCCTAACAACATAACTTGTGATAATCTTCCAGTAGCTGAGAAATTAGAAGATATACTGTACAAAGCACTTAGGTGATTTACAAGCAGTTTTCCTAAGTGTGTAAATGCATGCCTCCCATCAACTGCATTTCAAAGACACATATTTCCAAGGCTCTAAATAACTACATTTTCCTATAATGACAATATGATTCTAGTAACTATTTTCCACCTTATATTTAGGAACTATTTTTCAGTAATAATAGCATTAGCTTACTCGGGTTGAATTTAGGGTACCAAAGAATAGGATTTTCATTTTTTTGCCATTATTAAAAATAATTTTTAAAAAAGAGCCACATTTATTTGGTATACCCTAAGGCTTGTGTGGTTTTAGGTTCTGGTATACTATCAGTATCAAGTGCTACTTATTCACTGCTTAGCTGGTATAATAAATCAATCCTTATTTTATATTTTAGTGGCCAGTAAGGAAACATCAGAGCATTGAGTATTGTATGTCACATTCAGCCAGGCAATCCCTGTATTGTTTGACAGATTTGATTCTCTTTTCAAAGCAAACTGGGACTACAGATGCTTTTAACACCTCTGCTCACTTACAGGTTGCGCAAGTCATAAGTGTCCTTAGGATATCCTCTTTTTACTGTCCAAATTAAAAAAAAAGAAAAAAAAAAAAAGATTAAACGAGAGTGATGTCGACGCATTACAATGTCAAAGTCCTGTTTCATGTTGGTCAAGATGGCTCATCTCACAGTCTTTTCTCACTTTGATGTAAGGGAAGTATGATTGTGCTGTAGTCTCTGAAGTCCTTTCCCATGTCAAGTATTTTGAATTTTATGATAATAAAATGAGGAGGGGGAGCAATGAGGTTCAAAGACCCAAACAGCATATAGGAATGCTGCCATAAAGCTAAATAAGCGAACTCTAAAGATTATAAGCAAAGCACTACACAATAAGGAAGCAGATATTTGATTTCATTTTAAATGTTAAATGAAAATCCTCAATTTCTGCACTTGGACTTCTAAACAAGACATCTTAAAAGAGAAATACACAACCCAAGCAAAAAAGCCTGTATCTAACTACTTTACATAATCAGGGTTTATAATTACAAAGGTTTCTTTTTCTGCTTTTTCTTTAAAGCAACTTCCTAAAAATGATCTGCCCTCACTGTCATTGTTCACTGTCAGACTGGAAAAGTTCTATGAAGAACAAACATTGACAGGGATATTAATTTGTAGAAGGTTTTGTTTTAATGCAATAAAATCCTTTTAATTTTGTTTTCGAAATAAAGTGGGAAAGCAAAAACAGATTAAATGCTCGCTACTAATATTTCATGCCAAGAGAGCAGATAGCCCTTATCTTCAGGCCATCCTGCCCTCACAGTCACCCACTCTGTCTCCAGGGAAATTGCTATCTATGCTACAACATGTAACTCACATATCTGATATCACATACAGATTGCAGATATATGAGACCTCTTGCTTTTACCTCTTTGAAAAAAAAAAGTAAGCATTACTACGGTCACTCCCCAAATATTCAATAATATCAGTCAAAAAATGGTATATTGCCGGCAGAAAATTCGACGAACATTACGCAGACCAAATTCAAAACCTTCCTGTTCCAGAATCCAACTCCCCTTACGTGACACAAGTGCCCATCCCAGCAGCAGGAAAAGAGCCGAACGTCTACAGCCACAATTGATGTATCGGCAAACATGAATAACAGATGAATCCAATCAGAGCAACAAATGACTGAACATTCCCCCGCGCTCACATTTCAGAGACCACTTGCAGGGGATGACAGTTTCTCTAGGCACAACCGAGAGGAAAATGCCACAGGCTTTTTCAGCACCTCAGCAGAACCATTCAAAGAAGTCCAACTGCAGGCGGCCCCTGATGCCATCTCCATGGCCCCGCAGCCCCACTCGGCAGCACGGAATAAACCAAGTGACCTTCTGCCGGGCTCCCCGGTGCTCCCTGTGGAGCATGTACAGCTCTGGAATTGCTAATGGCCAATGTGGGAGCTACTGGACAAGGGTGTAAAGACTCATGAGGTCATACAAGGCCAGAGCTGAGAATCCTATACATACCAATGTCACAAAAATGCAGAAGTCATAGAAAAATTAAGGTTAGAATATCATCGACTAAAATCTCCTTTTAAAAGAAGGGCTAAGTTGTCTCATAGTCAACTTCCTTTCCACTAGGACCCCCAGATCCTGCAATGAAGAACCTTCCCCCTTCACCACAGCCTTCAAGGGCAGTAAATGGCAGCCTCACAATGACATGGGCCAACTCCATCCACACCTCTGACTTCATCCCATCCAGTCCCAAGCTGCCACTGTACAGCCGAAGATCTATTATATCACTTACAGAAATATTGGAAAGGATTTGGCAGACGTATAACTGTGTGTTATGTTAACATAACACAGAATCCCAGACGGGTTCACAAACAGAATGAGAGGCAGACAGAAATGATTGCTGAGAAGAGGACACAAGACTGAGATGTCACTAGAGGCAGCCTGAAAGTGTTTTTTTTTCTTCTGTTATTTGGACAGGGAGCATAAAGTCTCCCATCTACAAGGAGAATCACTGCTACACGATGTGACAATATGTGGCCTCTACAGTTGAGTGAGATGAATGCAAATATTGTTAGCCAGAGAATTTGATGGTGGGAAGGAGGAGGAATAGTCATGTGTGTGATATGGGTGTTTCAAGAGGAACTATAAAAGACTGCAGTCATTGATACTATACAAATATATATCATACTTAAATATATGGTAATTAAGTATGTTATGTATATTGTAAAACCAGGATGTTTACATCATCTTTTATAGAAATAGGGTGAAGTAAATTACATTTAATTTCTCTTGTGCTCTGCTGGTCAACAGGGAGATTTGCCCACAGAGGGCGAACCACTCCTGCATGGCCGACTTCCCACAGCAGCCCCAGGGGTGAGGAGCGCCTGGAGAAATTTGTCATTCTCCCGTTACTGGACATGCCTTCTTATTCCAAGGACAGTCAGCAACATTTCTGAGCTGCTGCTGTGCTTCTACCATTGCTTGATACACAGCTGCTTTAGGCTTTGATGGACCATTTTAACAGAGACAGCCTAAGGGGTCATAAGAATCATGCGCTCGGTTGCGCATCAGCTTCCCCCAAAGGCGGGACAGATTTTAATTCCCCCTCCACATCAGGAAAACTGGAAGGAATGCAAGTAGTGATTTAACTATCTGGAGGAATTTTCACAGGGCAAATGACACTTGTAATACTGTGAAAGGAAAATCCTACCTGCAGTCTGCTGCTGTCTGCTTTCCCATTCTAAAATCAGAACCTGAATTTAACTGAGGATGATGGTTTAACAAACAAAATGCAGAAGTATTCTAGATCCAAAAATATCCCGCTTGCAGAGATTAAAAAGAAAAAAAGAAGGATAAGAACAACAAGAATGTGGGCTTATAAGAGTCCATTGAAATTTCTGTTTTATCTGCTGTCTTGTTTGAAAAAAGCATTATGCATTCCAAGCCATGATTTTTTGATGTTTCCCAACAGAAAGGATTATATAATTGTGTATGTGTTATTATCAATGACACCACTATGCTATGGAACCACCAACAGTTTAAACTTAATTACAGATGGCAGCTTATGAAATAATTATAAAGAAAAGATTGGACAGCAACCACAGTGATTTCATGCTTCCTCTTCATGTGTGTTTAGCACAATATTGTTGAGTCCCTCAACTTTAAAAAATAATGTGAGTTATCAATCAGATCGTACCGTTGCAGACTGGGAGGTTGACTTACTGTTGTAGGAAATGATATCATGTCATGTTTGCCACTCAAAGTCCACGTCTTTGCAGAACACATCCCTGCAGCCTGTAAAGCTGGCTGTTGGCCACGTAATGACCACTGCCAAAATAAGTACTAATTAGCAAGCCAGGTTCACAGGCTGTTCAGTCAGGGCCATATACCATATTGAACAATGGATTTTCAGAGCAGCAGAGTATTCCCTTGGGTCTAAAGATCTGAATTGAAAAAGCAGAATTTGACTATGAGGATCTTACTCCTGCTTGATTTCATTCTATGGCATTCATTTCCAGCCCCAATGAAATTCCCTCCCCTCCATGAATTCACTAATTAAATTGCCAATGGCTTTGATACTGATGCTGCCTCACTCCAGGGAGAATTTTGCCTGGCTCTCCAGAGATTAGTTTAATGTGTTCCATCTTAAACGAGTAGACACTTTTTAACCTGTTCCTTCCTGATTCCATCTCACCTTTATGTTACTACTATTAGTGCATTAAGCCCGTAACTATTATCTTTTTACTGAAGGGCTAACGCAAAGTAGCTATTAAGCTTTTCAGCTTTCTACATACATTTTTTTTTCCTTTCCATCCTCTTAAGCAGAGGACTCAACAATTCCTTTTGTTATTCCCTGGCTTCTTATGCATTTTAAAAGCATGCTCTTTCCATTCACAAGTGGTGTTCCCCAGGGCTCAGTACTGGGGCCAGTTTTGGGCTACTCACTACAGGAGGGACATTGAGGTGCTGGAGCGTGTCCAGAGAAGGGCAACGAAGCTGGTGAGGGATCTAGAGCACAAGTCTTATGAGGAGAGGCTGAGGGGCCTGGGGTTGTTCAGTCTAGAGAAAAGGAGGCAGAGGGGAGACCTTATCACTCTCTACAACTCCCTGAAAGGTGGGTGTAGTGAGGTGGGGGTCAGTCTCTTCTCCCAAGTAACAGGCAATAGAACAAGAGGAAATGGCCTCAAGTTGGGCCGGGGAGGTTTCAATCGGATATTAGGAAAAGTTTCTTCACCAAAAGGGTTGTCAAGCATTGGAACAGGCTGCCCAGGGAAGTGGTTGAGTCACCATCCCGTGAGTTGTTTAAAAGACGTGTAGGTGTGGCACTGTGGCACTTAGGGACATGGTTTAATGGTGGATTATGGTTGGACTTGACGATCTTAAAGGTCTTTTCCAACCTAAACAATTCTATGATTCTGCCTTTTACGTGGTTTGCCAATGGTACCTGATTCGGAGCGTTTACCTTTCTCCTTCCTGACTCTTTCTTCAGACTCATCCCTTCCACCCAATCTCCCCTCCTGTAATTTCACTCTCTTCTTATGCAGGTACAGTTTTATTTTTCCGAAGATGCTGAAGAATTTGGGGGTGTGGTGGTTTTTGTGGTTTTTTAGTTTTGTGGAAAGAAAATAAGGCAGGCAGATTAGGAGTATGGGACACTGGTTCTGTGTAACCCTTATCCTAAAAATAGCTTCTTTCCTGTTTTTTTCACTGGAGCTGTCGAAGGTCTTTGGGGTGAACAGCATTAATTACAAACGTATCCCTCTTTTCTCACTCTCTCATAAACCAATTATGATATTCCAAACTATAGGATGCTTGCTGTTTCAATAGCCAGTCACTTCTGTTACATAATTATTTTTTTTTAAGCCATGTGATTAAATAATAAATAATATAAGGTGAAAGCTGCTACACACTTTCGGTTTAGCAACTACGCTAAAATTAAGGGTGCTGTAGGATCAGGAGACTTTTGTCATTAAACATAAGAGGTGTTTGGGAACATCTGTACATTAACATCCACACAACAATATTTTGCAATTTGTATTTCACACAGAATTTGTGAATTAATCATCAGTTTTTCACTATGTACTCAGCTCTTCAGGGGCTTGTTGCACCTTAATAATTATGTTGCCTGTAGAACTGGGCAACAGAGGCTGATTAACAAGTCTTTGTATCATATTATCATATAGAATAATTCAGACTGGAAAGAACCTCTAGAAATGATCTGCTCCAGACCCTCACTGAAAGCAGGGCTATCCTCAAGGTTAAATTCGAGTTCAACATAAGGCAACTGGATCCATCAGTACTTCAAGGTCATACGTGAATGAAACATCTATGCAAATGCAGCTGTGTCATTGGAAAAGGCAAGCTGAATAAAGAAATAACTGGTGACATCTAATACATCACTGACCTATTCCTGCTCTTTAAGCTCTTTGATATGATGGACAGCTATTAATGCATACACAGTTGATTTAGAGCTTCTTTCTAGACCAATATACCATGGCTTTAGAAGGAGAACTTTCCAACACCCTTTTCAAATGCATATTATTTCTGAGGCTTTCTGCAGTCGCTGAAGATGACACCCACTCCTCTAACTAGAAACGTTTTTAGAGTAAAACCTAAGGGGAAGGAGGGGGGAAGATCTGGTTTTTTTAAGGAAATGTGTGCAATAGTTGCTTACTTCCTCATCCACAAATGCAATTTTCACATTTTCCACCAATTACAGAATCTTAAGAAAATTCTATAGAGCTCTCTTTATAATCTATTGTCGTTTAGAAATCTTTGTCGCTGAAAAGTGTACTTCTACATTTAACAATATTTGTATTACATTCTGTATTTTCCAAGTCTATTAGACCACACCTTTTAAAGTCCCAAACTCTACTCTCATCAGCAAGAATGCATGATACATACTGAAAATCTAATACTTTGCTCAAGGAATATTAAATGTATATGTAATTAAAATCTCAAGTTCTACAGAAAACAGAAAAGAGGAAGACCAACATATTTTCAAATTGTATCATAAGGAAGTCTAAAATATTAAGACACACCACTGTGTTATGATAGATAATACTGTAGTTAGGAGTTTACATATAATGTGATTGTGATCTGAAAGATGTGTTTCTTAACATTAAAAATAAAAAATATACATTATAGGATGACAAAACACAAAATGAATCACATAAAGTAGTACAGTTTAAGGGACTGATTTTCCTCTACATTACAATGATATAAATCAGGAGCAATTCTGTGAAGTCAGTGGAGATACAGTTTGTGTGAGAAATGAATCAAGTCCAACATTTCTTTAATCTACTCAGCATTTCTTTTCCCTGTTAACAGACTTGCCCTCCATTCTCCCCAAACAGAAGGGACAGAGTAGAAAATTATCACCTAACAGTGATAATGGTGACTAATAGTATCCCCCATCATACCAATTATTTAAAATGTTTTAATGTAATCCTTCATAAGCCACTACATATAATTAACAGATGGAGACAAGAAAAATTGCAGGCAAAGCGCTGAGCAGCAATACGTATGCAGACTCACTGCTGAACTTGTTTGACACAATCCGACACTTCTTGGTAAAAGAACAAAGTAATTCCAGAAAGACTTGGTGAGGCAACTTCTATGAATGCAGGCAAAGTAATTATTCAGGAATGTATCAAAAAGAAGAGGAAAACAATAGATAGGTAGATGTTCTTAGAATAAAGCAAGAATGGGTCCAAGAGATGCCTTATGACAAAATCATGTGCTTCTTCCCTGTTGTTGGAGCCTTGCTGGGTCCTGAGCCTTGTCACAGCCTCCTTAGTCAAGC
The DNA here is from genome assembly GCF_964106895.1 of Numenius arquata. Lineage (NCBI taxonomy): Eukaryota > Metazoa > Chordata > Aves > Charadriiformes > Scolopacidae > Numenius > Numenius arquata. The sequence continues at coordinate 30,288,568 of NC_133586.1, forward strand.
TCAAGTACCCGTGGACATACAAGATACATTCTACCTAAACCAGTTAGCATATTAAAAACTACACATTTTGGCCAAGGATAAAAATGCAAGATTTATCTTTTTTTGTGCTTTAGCATGTAAAACTGAAATAAGAGATACCGATCACGCTTACAGGGCTGTTAAAGAATTGGAATCTTTGGGTTTAAAAATATGGAGACCAATCATTCAATCCTCTCACATTCCATTAATGAAAGCTGCGTCAGTGCTTTGTGTCAGTCCAGCTCCGCAGCTGTACAGAGTGAGTTACTGCTCTGGCTCGCTCTGAAAACCTGATTTTTCTTGCCTCAGTTCTTGCCTTAACCAAAATAACTGTTACCAGAAGTTGCTACAGAAATCCAGTGAACAGCATATTTCTCTTGGAAATAACACTCAACTAATGTCCTAACAGAGTATTAGAGATATTTGTCATTACAGATTACATCTCGTGTAGGAGTTGCAAAAAGTGGCAATGTTAGCGTTGCTGTAATTAAAACATTCAGCCTCATCTCCTTTGTTTTGCTGCAGAAAAGCTAGTCTGCTACTCACAGCATCCAGTTAAATCCTACTGACAGATCCTCCACTTTATTTTTCCTTCTAAATTGCCAGACTACTGCTGTTAAATAGTGGACAACTTGCCCTCTGCTTGTATTTGAACATTCTACAGACGACAATGGAAAAAGGTAAAATATTAAACATATAGAAAGTATTTCTAAAACTGTAATAAATTGCTTTAGCAATATTACAGAAATATGCTTTGTGGTTTAAAAAGTTAAAAATTATATTTCTATTGCTTTCTATAGATTTTAGAAACATTTCTATCAAATGCTATTTGATTAAGAAGTATTACATTCTATAGGATCGTATCACAAAATTGCAATAAACCGAATTTCAGCAACGCTGAGGCAGTTCCTTCATGTACTGACAGCACCTGATCTTGTCTGGCAGGCAGGGAAGCTGGAGGACACGTGTAACCTTTTCTGTAGATACACGCATTCAAGTACTTTTTTCAGGGAACGGAAATAATCTCTGCACACAAGCCCGCATTAGCCTCGCGCTGATAATAGTACTAACTTCTCCAGTCTGGTCTCACGTATAAGGAAATATAAGCTGTACACTTTTCAAAGGTGTAGCGAGAGCCGCGTTCCCTGTTACTCTATTTGGAGGCCACTGAAGCTGCCTCGGGCACTTTGTGCCACGGGCGACCTCTCTGGGCTCAGTAAGCCTCTTCCTAACCTCTCCCAGGGCCACAGATCAGTCACAACTGAGATCACGGTGTTCAGAAATTGTAAGAGATCCATGGCCAAATTTACATTACATTTGCACTTGGTTGCGTTAGGATGGTGAACAAGTAGAGAATTATCAAATACCTGACCTTACTTCTATTTTTCATTCTTGCTTGCTTTCTTTAAAACAGACATCCACCCAACACACAGCATCCAAACCCCTCTCCTAAACAACAACTTCAGTCTTTGGAAGAAAAAGCTTGTCTGCTGGCACCGCATCCCCTCATCAGGCCCTTCCAGTGGCACCTTCACTTACCCATGTGCTGCCAGCAAAGTACCAGCTTCTCGAGTTCAGCTCCTGGGCTGTTTCCAAAGCCAAGACCCTGCAGCTGGGGTCGTAATACTTCTATAAACTGGAAACTAGGGCAGAGCAGTTTGAAGTCCCTCACTGCTGACAACTATACACACTAAGCATACATGCAAAAAGTCTTTTTGTCTCCTTGGATTGGCTTGAACTCTGCTCTCAGAAGTGACAGAAGATGAATTAATATCTCTCTCTCGTCTGACTTTGTGCCAGTTTCACTGGCCCATTCTTACAAAGTGAGGTTTAATAGAAACCGATTCACTGTACTTTTTAAAGGTATATTACCATTCTCTGTTCATTTTAGCTACTCCACTTGTGAAAGGGGATTATAAAGCTGGAGAGGGAAGAGTAGAAATCAAAAAGGAAAAGAGATTAATACAGTGCCTTTCCTCTACAGGAGCTCTGCCTTGAAGGTTGCCACATCCCCATTTCTTGATGTAACATTATAAGATGATTTGAACTAACACACCACATTATTTATAAATTATACTGAATATGCACTATGATACATTTGAAAAGATGCCATTAAAGGAACTTCACGCATAGGGAGAGTGTATAGGCTTTTTGATCAGAAAAAGAGGACATCAGCATTAAAAAAAAAAGATGTCTCAAATCTTAGTTGGAGATGTCAAAAAATTTAGTTCACTTCTTAATAAGAGAAGTTTCATTTTCGTAAGATTCTTCTTCCAGTATCATAAGCAGAATTTTAAAGGGGGCCTGGACCACAAGTTCATATTTCAGATTAGGTACCCACACTTTTGACACAGGCAGTTTTCCTTGTGGTCTCTCTGAACTTCAGAATTTTCCACATTCAAAAATCCAATATAAACACAGAAGAACCTTAACAGTATCAATTTTCTTTGTCAGTGATTTTGAAAACACTTTGCACTATATGAAGTTTCTCATTCATCAAACTAAAATCATTAAAATGAATAAAGCAATAAAAGTATGTTTTAAGAGGTTAATGGCCTAATAGCAAAAGGAAAGGGAATTCCGTGGTAAAAAAACAAAAGTATTTATACAAATACAATAAAAATACAAAGCTTCCAGGAGTTTCGCAATATACTGGGGAAGGGAGAAAAGAAAGCATTGCCAACAAGTCATGGGCATACAGTATGAGAGAAAGCGAAAACGATGCCAGAAGGGAGTGATAATGCTTTTGTATTCATAATTCAGTCATCTCGAGGGAGGCGAGATTACGTAATACAGTGGCACTGCTGTATCCTGATTCATTAGTAAGTACTACAGAGTATTTTCTGCATTCATAAGTTGGGACAGCGTACGAAACGCAGAGCCACTTTGTAAATTACTGACTCACATTTTCCTGACAGTGCTGAATGCTCTGACGGTTTGAAGTTCAATTTCATAGCAGTGGTAAGACAGGGTGAAAGTCTGAGCGACAGCTCAATCATCATTGCACGGGCCAATCAGAAAGACTAGGATTAATCACACTGGTGTTGAAAGAAGAAAGAATAAAAGAGCAGATACACTTCCCACTTGATCATTAGTTTGCGGTAACACAAAGGGTGATGGAAGCTTGAAGGAGACACAGATAAAAGTGGAAGTAATAAAAATTGGCACAGATGAAATATGGGACTCAGAATAGGGAAGTGAGAATTGGAAGAGTTCAGAAGGAATAGCAATTAAACAAGGGGAAAGAGACAGTGTTTGTGAGCATGAGTATGTTACAGAACATTTGGCACAGACATGGCAAGTGAAGGAAAAAAGGATGGTGAGAAATCAAAAATAAGGTCAACAAAGAAACAATGTTGCACTGCAATGAAAGAAAAAGAAAGAAAAATCAATTTGGAAAATGGCAGACTATTGGAGGAGAGGTTATTGTAGAACAGGGAACGAATCCTAAAATTTTAAACAGGGAATTTCAACATACAATTGAGAAAGACAGAGGGAAATGAAGTATGGAGTAGCCAAGAGAAATTACAGTGGTACCTAATCTGAATTAAAAACACATCTTTCATTTTCACTGAGCATAAATTCTTAGAAGATTTCCTTCTACATATAATCTCACATTGTCCAATTAGAGGAGAAGTGCAAATGTAATTCATCATAGAAAACACTGTGACTTTCCCTCCCTTCACCCCAACCATGAAAAAACCTGTGGGGATACTTCCAAGACATATCTATATGATTTTTATGCTGCAACAACAACTCTGAATTCAATCTGTGATCTCTTTTTTGGCCTTGAGAGCTGGGTTGTGTTGAGACTGTGCAATCAGGAACACTTCCTGGAACTGCTGCTTTTCAGACCCTTGGGGTGGGACTCCAGGAAGAAGATACATGGTTGTCCCTGGCTTTACTGCCTGTCAGGATAAACTGCCTTGGGGCAGAGAAGATACAACTGACACGTGCTCTTCCTCAGCCTGGCATTGTGACTTTTCACTCAGTCCCCAATTCACCCAAGCCCACAAGTGCCACCATGAGGCTCCATGAGGGCACTCAAGAAGTAGCCCGGCAGGGGGGCTGATGGCCTCAGAAAGCCTGGAGGGCGGCAAGGAGGCCTGGGGAAGGGCTCAGAGGACACCTGTGCCGGGGGGCAGCAACACCAGTGAAGAGGCCAAGCTGAGACCTTTCATACCGATCTCTACGTTTCGCTGCAATACTTTACAAAACAGTGAGCAGATGGCACGCATTTCACAGTAATGTATTTGGAAATTGCCAAAAACAGGGCAATGCTAATATTTTGACAAGCTGAACAAGTACACGTAGATGCTTGAAATACCTCATTTTTATTCATTTAATTATTAATGATGCCCAAAAAAGTTACTTTCTTCAAGCTCCGTGTACTTTCACGTAACAAATGCTACTGATACGAGTCTGCAGCAAACACACAAATATGCAGTTAGTAGCTTTTTCCAGGTTTGGGGTAATAAGAGATACTCAAAAAAACCCCCCAAAAAGAAACATAGTGCTGTGAAAAACAGCTAGAACTGTGAATAGCTCATTTTGAATACTCTGTTCCTCCCATCCAAGCATGGCAAGCTATATCCATGTACTATATAATCTAGAATTTGGAAAAAATAACAATATACCAACCAAGCATCTCATGAGATGGAGGATCTGACGCCAGGTGATGAGCATCTCCAAGAAGCACAGAAAGAAAGTGCACGCTCAAAACCACAAAGCAGGCACGTGCCTTGCACACAGTGTTAACATCTCCTGGCCAGCCAAAGGTCTGTGAAGGCTGATTGCTCCTTTGCCTATCGATCTGAAACTCTGCCTTCAAATTGCTTCTAGCTTTTCTTAATTGCTATCTTCCTGTAACAACTTGACAGTTTGACAGAGACTGCATTTCTGAGTAATTTGTCCTTTTTGCTTAGTTAGAATGAGGTTTAGGGTGTGGTTAATACAGGGAAATTAGGAAATAATATTTTGTATTGGAACACAGGTGCAGAGTGACACAGAAGGGGATTAGTACAAATAACTGGCATGAATTCTTAGTGGCAGCACTTCATGGTTGTGTCCGTGAAATTGAAATCCTAAAATTTAATCTCACAGAAAAAGAACCTGAATTTCACAGTGGACTTTGAACTAGTGGAAGAAAAAAAGACTTACATCTACATCACGATCTTTTATGGTATCATCAGGGCAAGTACAGAAGACAAAAGGGATGGGGAGATCCAAAAGACTGAACTGAAAGCAAAGGATAAAGTACTTGGCTCCATTTCATTCTCTTTTATTTTACTGTGGGGATCTAGTTACTGTCTCGCTGATCCACTGAAGTGATTGGTATCTTATATTAACAACACTTCAATCTGCCACTTCCATGTACACCTGTGTCTGTCACTGTGTGCCTGCCATCGTCCAGCGGGTACCCTAATCAAAGACACAGTAGTGTACTCAGGGTTTCTTCTTTTACTCTTCATTTGATTAATGTGTACATCTGGACTGAAAAGTCATGCAGAAATATTGTGCTTAAAGCACAGGAGGCTTAGCAGGCATCACCACCAGAAGTGAAAGACCGCTAATTGAGCACTTCCCAATAACTTATTGATTTCAATCAAGTCTCCCTGAAGAAGCATGCCAGCAGCGACGCTGACAGCTACGTACATGGAGAAACAGGTAATGGAGCAGAAGTGCTGGGAGAAGTATTCAAGACACTGCTTTTCACAGAACTGATCTGAATCCAGATTCTGAACAGTGGTTGTCCAAATATACATATGACAAGAATGACCTTACATTACAAGAAGGAGAATCAGATTTTTCAAATTGCTATCATTTGAAGCATTTTGTTCTGTTAAAAATAAGCAAAGCTCAAGGGAAATCCATTAATAAACATCCATATATTGGGGTTAATAAAAAGCTCTCATTGAAAACTAAGCTATCAGCTTTCCTTTAGACAGAGGGTGTTAACATAAGAATGCTTAAGGAGTTTTTTTGATCAAATATATCCCCTCAGATAAGGGAAAGCTACATAGAACCATTATTTTGACTGACGTGATGAGACAATATGTATTGGTCAAAAATGAACACTTCCAGGAAGTCCTGTTTCATACACAGAAATAAAACATTTTGGCAAGCTTTGGCTGTTGTAGTGTTGAATCGCTATTAATTTTAAATAAATCTTTGCAAATACTGGAGAATTTGCTTTGTGTATTTCCAGTATGTGAGGAACTAAAAGAGTCTGCAGTTTAGATACCTGATGGCTGGTGGTATAAAAAGAAAGATACTGTATGCAAGAGACCCTCTAAGAGCATAGCCTGGAAGTACTACGATAGATTTTAGAGCTGACACATCTTTTGCTTTGTACCTGGATCTGTGACTACGGTATGTTCAAATATGCTCTTTTGTCTCAGATCAAATGATCTAAATTGCCATCAACTGAGTTACTGGAGAAACTGTCGCTGTCATCTTGGGAATTTTTCCCATCTTGGAACAAGGGACAGTTTTTTTAAAGTCACTGCAATCTTGACTGTTGGGTTGAATTGTTGTTTCCTGGAAACCCCTACGGATTCCTTTGGATATTATAATTCTTTACTGTAGTTCCTTTTTGTTTCAGTGACAATTCATTTTTTCCCTAGTAGAACTGGGCAACTGCCCAATTCTTTACAGATATTGCTATGAATGTATCGCACACAAAAGCCTCCCAGTTTTATAAAGTTAGGGATCTTCTTTTAGAGCTGATGGGTAGGAAATTCCAAATATTGGACACAGGTGCCAGGCCAGAGGCGCAGTCGAGGCTCATGGTGGGGCTGGAGCTGGGGCCCAGCAGCTGCTCTCAGCTCCTGGCTCCCACCTCAGGCCAGACCCAGCTGAGCCAGGGGACAACACTGATCCACTTACCATCCTAATGCTGTGTGTACAGCAGCATTTCTCATCTCCTGCTAAATTTCTTTACCAGCACACTTTATGTTTGGGAAAAAAACCCATGATCTGGCACACTGCCCTTCAGTGGCTGAAAACCCAATTTTGCTGCAGTACCTGCCAGGGCTTCCTCAGCAATTCAGGCAATGAGATGACAGACGTGAAGACCCTATTTACTGGCTCCCTTACCTGCTGTGGATAGCCAGGAAGGAACATACACTTCTCCTCTGGCTCTTAAATAGTCTGAGAGCAACCACTTCTGTCACAAAAAGCAAAACCTCTCCACTTTAGTCTTGGGGACAAACACAATAACGGTTTTAAGTTTCAACAATTCAAATAATAACTGGTTATATATTAATTTATGTTAGTATAAATTAATAATACTGGTTATATAACAGTTTAAACATTTTACTAAAGCATGACTGCTCATTGTTACTGTACTGGCTCAATTTTATTGCTGCTCCAAATTCCATTATAATACCAAATTCAATTTTAAAAGCTTTCCATCTGCTAAGAAAACCTGGCATGGGTATCTCTCATGACACTCCCACCTTCTCTCTTTCCCAAAATTCTCAACATCTCCAAATTATCCCAACCCTTCACTCCTTGCATTTACTGTCACACCACAGCAGAGAGGAAGTGTCAGCACACAGGCCAGGATATAACCATCATTTTCTGAGTCACTAGACCTGAAGAACACTTTCTGATATGAAAGCCGTGCTGATTTGTGTCATGCCACTGCAGTCCCTCAACTCTCATTTCACTGCCGCAAGGGCCACATTTACAAATGTAAAGCAAGTTACCGTTAGGGAGATCAGTGTCAAGCAAAGTGTGTGGCTTATCACATCCACTCCTGCCAGCCAGCAAAACCAGCAGCGGCGGCGGCAGCGCAGGCTATAATTGATTCATGAGGTTCAGTCTGCACGGGAGGAAGGTGTTTCCTGAGCAGACACCAATCCTGGTCTCACCAAATGCACTTTTCACAGATATAGGCAAATACAGACTGTAATTGAACTAGTACTAATGAATGGAAAAATATTAAATGAGGCTGTAAGCCTGAAAGAGAATTAGGCAGAACTGTAAAGATCACTTGGGAATTCTTTCTTCCACAAAACCCCCCATGTTTATGTCATCTAGACACTAAGTAGATTTCTTCGAGAAAAACTGTTACATTATCTGAGTAAACATGTCAGTCAAGAACAACAACCAGCAATTTACAAAAATGATGCTCTATTATTTAACACTGAAAGAGTAAGGTTCCATGGGGAGAAATGTTTTTATTTACACACTGTATCTAGAACAGGTTTAGGCTGAGATGGAATAGCCATAACAAATATTAAGGGGTATGTTAACTCAGCAAAACTCCCCAGGCCTAATACTGCCTTTTTAAGTAAGTATGTTTGGCAGTTTCGCTGTGTGGCTCATTAACACACTGAACTCCTCGCTCTCTGTATCTTCCAAGAGATCTTCTAAAGAGCAAGAGATCCTCTATAAAGAGAAGAAAGATTCCCCCTTTTTTAGGGGAATAAGGCAAACCCTTAAAGTGAGCTGGGCTCTAGCTTTACAGACTCTTGAGAACTCCTATTTATTTCACTGTGTTCAGCACATCACCTGATTAGGCTTCGAATCGTTAAATATAGCTGCGCACAAAAGGAAATGATGGAATTATACATTGCTCCCCAGTTATTGAGGTTTTCATTACTGCAGGCTAATTTTCTCATTGTACATCCGTGGGGTTTCTCCTAACTTAACATTCTTTTAAGGTAGCCTGTGTTGAGGGAATTATCTTGTTTTTCAAAGCAAATTTTAGCTGATTACTAAGTATTTACATACTGTAATTTGAATGTCTAATTATACAATTAGTGTAAATACATGTAATATGGTTTATTTTTCACAAAAGCTGATAAGGTACATTGCTTTTTGCATTCCGGTGTTACGAGATTTTGCTTGTAATACACAATCCAAAAATTCACATTAAAAGCTTCCGGTAAAAGCTGCTTATTCATCATTTAACACTTTCCAAATGATGTGAAAAACATTTCATATTGTAAACCAAAAAAAGACATCTCTCTTACTGCTAAAGACTAAAGCTCCCAACACCTTCCACTCGTAATTTAAGAGTTGCCTTAAGTCTCTATATTTTTACCTTCTAGGGCTTTATGATAAGTTTCCTTCTACCTTGAACTACCCAGCACTGCATGAAAATTCACCTATTGACTCCATTAATACATCACGGCCGGCCTAAGAGACATTTTTGCATAACTTGTATTGACATTTACGATGATACCCTTGATGAAATAAGGAAAAGAGCACTTGGGAAGATGAATGAGGAAGATGCCCCTCAAGTTTTAGAGCTGCTTCCTTTTTAAGTAGCTATAGATAATAACTTCCTAATTAGTGGATGGGAAAGCGTTTCTTTAGTCTGAACTGCTGAAGCACTAACGCACAGGCACTGAGCTGCAGAAAGCTGCCAGCCACTTCTGCTCTTCCTCAAAAATCTCTAATATGTTTCCAGACTCAAGTTTGACTAAATCCAAGGCTTCAAATATAATGACATTTCTGTAAGTTTTATAAAATTTCATCTAGTAGCAGAGAAAAATTTAAACGTGTGCCTTTGGGAGCAGACATTTGCACTGCGGCAGGCATGCCCAGCACCCGCGGCCAAGCGGGACACACATCCGAAGGATACGCTGTGCGGTTAGTAGAGATCGGCGTGACGCACAGGGGGACAAATGAGGTGACGGGAGTAAGTGGTGGAGGGCATGGGGACCCAGGGCAGAAACAGAAGAAACCATTTCACTGCTTCATTGCTCCTGGGGCAACCTGTTTGCAAGTGATCAGGACTCTTTCAGAAACATTTTACCCTCCAGAGATGCAGCACCTGACAGTGATTAAACCAATTATTTATATACCAAATATACAGAACACAGATTAACACTTAATTCTTTTAAATTACTGCACAGGTTCTGAAAGACTGAAAATCAGCAGAGAGGCTTCCACAATTTCTGTAAAGCATGGACTTCTATTTCTGGTAGAATATAATTTTATGTCGGAGTGGGTTTCTATTTTCAGTTTAAATATGATTTTCTCTCACCCAAGCTATTGTTGAACTCACACGTTCCATTTTTTTTAATTTTTTTTTTTTTTGTAAATTTGACTTTATTTTAATTAAACATATGGAAATCTTATTTAAACAATGTGGAAAGATCAATTATGTAAGGAACATTTCTGAATTATATGTTATAAAAAGATTTCTTTATGCATATTTCCTTAACTTAGTATTCACCTCACAGTGGAAAATTACTTCAGTTGTATATCGGATTTTAGAGCACCCTGGAAAATTGCATCAACATTTCATGAGACTAAGTCTCACATTATCAACATGAAGCTTTAACTTCAGCAGCCGCTGCCATTCCCCAAATGTCTTTTATGGAGACATTCTTCACAGAAATTCATTTTAAAAGGGCAACTATAAGAAAAGCAAAACTAAAACCAGGGACCTTGACACTCACCTCCACAGCACTAAGAGCTACGAGCCTTGTCTTGAGATGGCCATTTGGAATTGCCTATGGTTCTAAGGCACAATAGATGCAACTCGGCAAGCACATCGTATTTTCCTTAGGTACACGTCAGATTTTGCTGTCCTTGATCACACTGAGAAATATCTTATCCTGAGAATAAGATAAATTTAATATGGTACTATAAAGAGTAGGTAACCTTTTGACATGTGAAGATGTCAGATTCTGGCCTAAAGGCAGCACTTCTATACATTTATTTCCTGTTCTTATTGAAAACCAGGACACCATTAAACCACAGTCAAAAGAATAAATCAAATCTGTGAAATAAGTATATTTGAGAAAAACGGGGGGGGAGGGGAGGAAAGAAGAAAAAGAACGTTTATAAATACACTGCTCCGCATCAGAATAATTTCAAAAATACATTTCTTAAAATTTTGGGCCCAGCAACAAAACATAGCCAAGTCATTAAAGATGCTGAACGTATACTTATTTTTCAGCTTATCTTTATGCCCCCTCACTTCAGTGAGATTTAAGGATGTGTTTAAATTTTCTATTTAATCAGGGCCTCAGTTATGAGGATAATAATGCATTTACAGCACATATTTTTCTACTGTAAGATGCAACTTACAAACCAAATGCGGGGAATATCATGGTTGGCAGCATTCCCTAAGGGAGTCTGGATCTATAAACACATGGATGTAATGCGCTTGTTAATGCAATTCTTCTTCCATTCTCTGACAGTTATAATATAAATAACATTTTCTCCTTAGGAAGCAATCCAAATACAATCAAACCAGTATATTAATATCTGTTAAGGTAATGTCCAACTTTGTAACTGTTTTAGAACTCCATTTTGTGAGACATTGTAAGAAACTGGCCACAGACAGGAGGCAGCAGCCATACATCACATCCCCATGCACTGACCACGCAGCACTAGGACAGGTCTGTTATACCTTGTGTTACTTGGCCATGGAAGAGAGAGGTGTCTCTCTGCCAGCCTATGATGGATGCTTAGGCATTATTCTTTGGCTTTAACCTCTTCTTTATCCTTTCAGTTTACCCTCAAACAGCCTTTGTATGAGCCCTCCGCAAGTTAGGACTCTCAGCCGAAAGCCTAGACAGATGGGAAGGCCGGATGCGGGTCCCTGTCTGTACTCAGAGCCATTCTGCAGGAGAAAGTATTTCTGAGAATCTGGAAGGGGACGCCATGTCCAGCTCAGATATGGAAGTCACATCTGCTTCCATGATCTGCCCCTTAAAAGCACTTCAATCCCAACGAAAACTTAAGTCAGGTCCATCAGGTCTAGTTAAGTGAGACCAGAAAGATCTTTTGTAAATCAGCCAGAACAAATCAATTCAATCTTCATCAAAATGAAATAACTCACAAATAAACACAGTCATATCAGCCACTAATTTATATGTGCTGGACTAATGAGCAGACATTCAAAAGAGCATGACAAAAAAGCCAGGAATCAGCCTGGGTTCAGAGGAACACAAGGAATCCCTAAGATGGCTTTTTTCAAGAACTTGCCATTTATTCAGGAAATATACAGAAGCACAGAATCAACAGATTGGAAAACTCAGCAAAAGATCCAGAAGTTGGAAAAAATGTGGGCTGTGAATATTTTGTTCAAATTAATATTCTGGCAGCCACATTTTGAACAAGCTGTAATTTGTATAAGGCACCTTCTGTTAAATTTGTGGCACAGAATTACAAGGACCAATCCAACTTGAAATCAAACCATGGATTTGCATCAGTACATCTATTTACCCTTACTCACCCCGGACTAAACTACTGACAATGAGATACTTAAAATAAGAGAACGCAGATAAACACTTGAAAATAATTTTCTTTCAAAAATAAAAGATGCATTTTATCTTTCAAAAGAAACTAAAGTAAAAAGACCTGCATAAGCCTTTGACCAATACTCACGCTCTGATAGCCTTTGTTCTATACATTAATTTTGTGCAACACATAAATTCATCGCTAGCAATGAGGTTTTAGGAACAGAATTAAGAAAAGGGCTAATCTATCAGCTATGTTGTCAACACTGTATTTCGAGAGATGAAGGCAGAAGTATTAATCTGTCAAAATCAAAGCCCTGGACTGCTCACTACTGCAGAGTGGCTGAAACAAATTTTTTCTGCCATGCATTTTGTTTTTGAGTGCTTACTAAAAAAGTAAGTCACTTCACAAGGGGTATGTAGCACAACAGTGACAAAATAATCTGGTAGAGAAATACAGTTGACAAATTATAACTTAAAGAAAAACGAATGACTGACTGTTCTTGGTGGGATAATATGGAAACTAATGGGAAAATAGAACAAGCGGCATGAATTTTTAAAACCAAAAAAAACCCAACAAAATTATTTTAGCTATATTGCAACACTTATGCATGCTACAAGCACTGTTTCAGCTCTGATCCAATATTTTACGTATCTCAGTTTTTTGCTCCTTACATTATTACTAGCAACATCAGCCACATTGGTTATGTTCAATACAAATATCAATATCTAGGAATCTAAACACGTAATTTTACTTTACCATCAGTGAACCAATGTTGATTTTTCAGGGACATCCTCAACTGTTCTATAGCACAAATATTATTTTCTGAACATCACAAAACAAAATGGTTTTTACAATCACTGATTTAGAGAATAACACTTTAACGGCAGCCAAGCTTTAGAGGCCACTCAGCATTAGGTGGATTGTACATGCTCTTCAGAATGACACCACTGATTTCTGCTGGGCCACCATGCCATTTCATGGGTTCAGCATGTGCGCAGTTTCCCTAAAGTCATATTTTATGTATTCAGCGAGGCCATACCTTGGCAACTGGATGACACACAGTGGGCACACACCTGATCTATAATTCAAAACAGCAAAGCACATTTCAGCTTTGATGGAAAGTGTGCTATGTATCTGATTTTTGCTTCTTTTCATTCAATACAAATGGCTTTGATAACCAGAACCAAATTATCATGATCCAGCCATCTTTCATATTTTAATGATTAAAATCATCTGATTATTATAATAAAATTAGAAAGAAAGTATTTCCAGGTCACTGCAGAGAGTGAATTTTGGTAATCCTAAAGACAATCCTGAAAATTATACCAAAAAGGTGTAACAGTACATCTATTAACCTTGTAAAGAAACTAGCATCGTCCAGGCTTGGTATAAGAACAGTATTCATCCTCCTCTGTTGCTTATTAGAAATGGAATCATTCTACAAGCAGTGGGAATTATCCAGTCCTGGAATAATTTAGGTTGGAAAAGACCAACGGAGGTCAACTAGCCCATCATCTTCAGAGTTAGTTCCAAGGTGAGCTGGATAGAGCGATCTGTTTCTTAAATGAGATTGCCCAGCCAGCCAAAATGAAATATAAAATAGTGCAGAGGGCACTGATTTTATGAAATCAAGTCACAAAACCTAGAAGTACTTCCACCTAATAGATGTCACAAAAACGCCTACGTATCACCAGAAATAAATGCATATACTACAGTCACATTTGTCAATATAATACAGTACCAGAAAAACCATTGTATTGAACTCTACAAACAACTTCTCCAAAACACATCAAGCACATACACAGCCTCTGTATTTGCAGTACATTTTTCCTGTGCATGATATAAACAAAATTATTGCCTATGGTAAGCCCCAGAAGGATGTGGGTTGCTGTCTTTGTAACGCTCCTTCAGAATGGAAGCACAACTCCAGCTGGCAATCTACTTTACAAACATCCACACCTCTGGCAAAAGCAAAAGATAACCCCCAGCCAGAAAGTTCAGAACTTTTCTCTGTGGACTACAACATGGCTCCGCACACAGTATGTTTCAGGCTCCACAACATCAGAAAAAAAGATCTGGACTGCAATTCTGAGAGATGCAACAAAAGTCTCAAGAGGAGAAGAACTGCTCAAAACGTTAAAAAAAAAAAAAAAGAAAAAAAAAAGAGGGTACGTGAAGACTGGAACCATGAGGTATACGTGGGTTAAATGCCAGGACAAACTTGTGAGGTAGGACGTCTGCCCTGTGCACAGGAGTGCCACAGCCCACCTGCAGTGAAAGATGCATTTCCTAAGGAAGTACACCAGAACAAGCTTGGGACCCTGGTGGGGTTGCAACAGACATAGTAACAGCCAAATATCTCTACCTTCCTATGGGTATCTAAGCAAAAACTGTTTGCTGAAGCACCTTTAGTTTCTTCTTACTCTCTTCTTCAGGCTGAGTATATAAATACAGCTAACTTCTTACAGCTGCAGATTAATGTAACTGCTGCTTAGAGTGACACTGTCCAAGGAGGAATATACAAAGAGCAGGGTTTTCACATGACCGTAAGAGCTGTATTGCCACCCCATATTCAGACGCTGCAGAATTGTGCATTGCATATCCGAGCTCTGTGGCTGGTTGGCAAGATGAAGCGTTTGTCATTTATCAACCCACAGAGTTCAGTTTAACAGGAAAGGCTCAAACCAGTTTGCTAATGGAGAAAAAAAGGCTTACGTAAGGGTGTGACCGTAACATTTGATAAGCCACCTGACTGACTGAGCAGCCCCCAAATCACCAAAGAGCAATTCCTCTTCAGACATCAGAACTGGCCACTCCAACCCCCCCTGCTGAGAAAAGTCACTGGCAGAAGAGGAGCTGATCTTAGACAGGACGTAGGAAATCTCTGACCTCCCGGTAGAGCTAGTCCTCCTTCCTTCTTTTCTCCTTCACCATCACTAAAATGATCATAAAAAACTTTAAGTAGGGAAAAGGAGCCCAGATCAATTGGATTTTAATTAACTTTATCTAAAAAAAACTTGTCAGATTCATTGAATCTGTGTTACAGTAAAACAAGATGTTCCATTTTCCAGAGCATGCGATTTCTTTCTAATACACATGAAACACTCTTCTATCTCATCAATGAGCATAAAGCAAAAACCACTAATGTAGGATATTTTGCGAAGGATATGGAGTTGCATAAATGACTTTGGAAAAATTGCTTTACATTGTTCTGTTTGACATATAATTCTTTTTCCTCTTCATGCGTAAATTGTAAAAGTATTTCTAAACAAAGTCTTATCATGAACTCATCAGTATGCACATTCTGTGCTCACATTTAGGATCTATTTATAAAATCAATTCTGTTCTAGGCTCTGACAAACAAAACTGAAATGCAGCTGTGTGACATGTTGATAATTTTCATTAGTTCTAAAAAGCCTCAATAGAAATTACAATCTTACTTGTTATAACCAAGTAACTCTGGAGAACCCACAGGAAAGGTGACTTTTCTATATTATCTTACTTGTTAATGGAAAGAAAGAAGTGGGAAGAAAAAAGTGGATAAAAATTGAAAGGAAAAAGTGAGATGAAAACTTAAAAATCACAGCTGTACATGCTTGAAGCCATGCTGACTGGAGAAAGTCTTCAGCATCACTGTCAGAGACAAATGTATATTGAATTACCCTTGCATTATTTGCACATCCTTTCTTATACTGGAGGAGTATTTGCTCAAATTTTGAATGAGCTTGTTACTTATTAATCTGAATGGTATTTAATACAAAGAGCCAAAATTCAGCAACTACGTCTTCAAACAAACATAAGCATATTTTCTTCTAAAAAATTATAGTAGAATTTACAATTATTCCTTTTGGGAATTAGGTCATGGTAAAGAAAATCACAAATACTTGAAAACAGTAATGGGGAAGGCAACAGAGAAAAATGAGATTAATTCCATCATTACATTGTCTTTACATAGAAGTCCATAAAGTAATCGAGTAAAATTAATGTTTATTTCTCCTTTTCCCATGTTTGATAAAGAAGGCATATAAAGCTGTTCTATTTTTTCCTGACAGGTATTTGGGGTGGGACTTAATTTTGTCTCCTTTTAGTACAATGCTTTTTAAATTCTTCTGAAGAACTACCTGAATTTCTTTTTTTTCTTAGGAATATCTGTTGATTACAGAGAGATTATTCTGAAGTATTCTTTAGGCATCAGAATTATAGAAGAGTTGCCAAAAAAAATAATAAAAAAGAAATGTCCTAGTTAAACATTCCTTCTAATTTGAATTATTAAATTTTAGGTCTCTTAGCTTTTTCTAGGGTTTTATTTCATTATTTCTCCTGGCTACACCTAAGTCCCAG
Organism: Numenius arquata; assembly: GCF_964106895.1. Taxonomy (NCBI): domain Eukaryota; kingdom Metazoa; phylum Chordata; class Aves; order Charadriiformes; family Scolopacidae; genus Numenius; species Numenius arquata. The sequence goes on from NC_133586.1 coordinate 30,305,143, forward strand.
AGCAGGCAAACATCAAGTCTCTACATGTGAAACAGAAGCAGGAAAAGCAAAGGAGACACTTCATCTGCTCAAAAGAGCCAGGTTTGTCAGCCCAGGCCCAATGCCAAACCAGGCAGGTACTGCACTGGCCCTGCCACACACCGCCCCAGGAGAGGACACGGGAGCCCCGCCTAGCACATATACCCTTCTCCATTCTCCTGTGACCAAGTTACTATAAATTCATCCTTCAACTGAGAAACTAAATTTCACATGGAGAAAAATTTAAGATATGTCTTGGTTGTCACCCTCATCTTTTGGCTAGTGGAGCAATCCCCACTGACCCCCTTCCCAGTGCCCTACTATCCAGGCACTGACCAGGGAACTTCTTGCACACCTCGTGGCTATGGATTCTTTAACAATCAGCAGCTCTGCTCCTAGCTATCAAACTTCCCTAACTCCCATCTAGGCTTACACCAAGTTTGCTGTGCAGCCTGAACACAGTTTCAGAGCAGACAGAGCCCAAGCTGGTCATTTTTAAGAATAAGACTCAAAAAAATAGGAAAAAAAAAAAACAAACAAACCAGAAGAAAACTATATTGCAGACAAACATCTGAGGACTGTATTTAATGGCAAAGAAAAAGAAATCAGAAGCATTTACTTGACTGAGAAGACAAAGTTTTCCCCTCTTTTCCTCCCAAATGATGTAAGCAGTAGTCTTCTAAATATCCACAGAGCAGATCTTTTTAAAGATAGTTCTAAAGAAGCAGACAAGCAATGACAGTGATATTCACAAGTTCCAGACTACATTTGTTTCAAAGAAAGTTATTATATAAGCACTTTTGAGAATCCACTAACCTATCCTTTACACACCCTAGATATTTTTAATACAAATCACTTTTGGAAATGAAACACAGGTTCATAAAAAAGAAATAAGTATTTTTCAATTTTCTTCATTTTCAGAATATCACAACATAAAAGAAGTTTGTTGGCATTTCCTTTTTTGATCTGTTTAAAATGCTACTTAAATTCCTATGTTTTTGTGCAAACTGCTATTTCTTTAATTCCGTAAGAGAGATAATGAGGACTGGTTTCTTTGTAATTCCAGTGTGATATTTATGTGGGTGGTTTTCAAAGTCCATGGTATGTAATTAGGGATAATGCAGACCGTTCCTTTGTTTTCTGGTGGATACTTTCTTTTTTAAAATAAATATTTGGGGCTTTGGGGTGGATTGGGGTTTTTTTGCTAAGTACATGCTATGTGATTGGACATAAAAAGGAGAGAGAATTGATGCTTTTATTCACTTGTGGTTATTTACACTTTAACATGACGATATCTGATTTTAAACCACGTGTCTTGCAGAATATTTAGAGAGAGGGAGGATTTCTTCAACCCAGATGCAAACGCTTTAGGGAAGAATGGCAATTACGAAACAGATGACTGCTCAGATCTTCCTGCAGGACAACTGACATAAGCCAGCAAGAGCCACTGGTGAACTGAAAAAGCAACATCTGAGTAAAAAGTACGCTATTGTACACACTATCATTCTACTGTGCATATATGGCCACGCTTTTGAAGATATGAAAACAGAGCATTCTCCTCAGTTTCACTGAAAAAATAATGCATTCTGCAGCTCTGAAAATCAGGATAACATTGAATGAATGGTTTGTACATAATTATTTGGTATAAAAAACCTATACTGAATAGCAAAATATGCTTTTGTGAAAAAAATCCCAACACCACACTCCCGTGATTTCTCTTTGCACAACAGTATGGCAACAAGTGTCTCATGAGGAACTCTATTACATGTAAAATCAAGTGTCACACCACTAATGATTCCAATGCATTCTTACTAAATTCTTACTCGTTCTTTCAAATTAAATTAAATTGAACCAAATTTTCATCATTTATCCACCATCTAGATTAAAAGTTTCACTTACAAAATCTTAAATTGCTGCCAGGGACCAGGTTACTGGGAAACACACACACACTTTTCTTTCCACTAACGCTGCACACTGTGAGTTTTTTTAAGTTTGCTGAAGTTCTTTTTTCCATTTTACAGTAGTCCCACAATGCTTCAGATCCTCCTCCCCATATTTAGACACCAGTACAGTTTCCATAATTAATAAATCTGCCTCTTTAAAAAGCTTTGTCGCCTATTTGAGCACACATAATATAGTACAATATGCATCCAGAGTAAGAGAGTTGTGTTCTTTTAACATTTTCAACAAAAGCACCTATAGGTCAATATTTTATATCTGTTAAGTTCTATACACTCCGTTATTGCTATTAATTTCTAGTGAGAGGGCCCAAGGGTCAGGGCAGGATCCCGCCGTGCATGGACTGGGCCTGAGGCTGGCTCCGTCCATGTGCTTCCTGAGACAAAGGAGGCATTTCCAGAAAATTAAATCAAAGGCTGAGCAGATGATCAACAGAGTGAAATTAATGATATACTGTTTGAACTTGTTGAAACATAAATGTAAGGATTATAAAAAGACATTCATGGTTAAGCTACTCAAAATCCATTACCATGAAGGGGTGGGAAGTGGTGCATACTACACATATTACTTCCATGGATGGGGACTGTAAATGAGGGGGCTGGCAAAGCATGGCAGCTGACATAAAACTGTGTGGATACACACTGAAAAGTTACAAGCACACTTAGCTGACTCAAAGTTGTCTTGTATTTAAAGTGGGAGCAAAAACCCACTCTGGCAAAAGAGGTCATGGAGCCATGTGATTTTTTTTTTTTCCATACAAATGTCCTGTTTGTCATTAAATTGTAACAATTTGGCACATGCAATTTGTACTTATGATACTTTTTAGATGGCATGTCACTGTCTCAACAAGAGCTAAGAAAGAAATGAAAACACCCCTACCATAGGCACTTTCAAAACCGTGCAGCTACAGCTGGCAAATCCAAAGTCTAAAAAGAAATATCCAAGACCTTGGTAAGTTCCTTAGTCTTAGGACCTAAGTCTTCCTAAGACTTAGTTCCTAAGTCTTAGGAAACCAATACTAGAAACGCAGCAAGAGAAGTCTTACTTGTTATTGATATACCCATGCAGGATGAAATACAGATTTTAACATTTGGAAGGAGTTTGATGAGGCTGGTTATGAACAGAAAACCTGTATTTTGCAAAGCAACAATCGAAATGCCGTTTGCCTGAATTAATCTCCTTGGGGCCAGGACATCAGATAATGCATTGAGAATGTCAGCAATGGTGAACAGACTCAAACCACTCGGGAATATATTCTCTGAAATACATGGCCTCCTCTTTACTCCAAAATTCAGGCTAACTTAAAGTCAGATATTAACAGATTACTGGAGGTTAAAAAAATGGCCAGGTTCTCTTCATTATAAAGAAGGTTACTTATTTTTTTCCAGCTAGTTCATGGTATAGATTCCTGTTCTATGATCACACTTGTCATATTGACAATGCCAAAAAGAACGGATCCGACACAAATTCAAAGAAAGATACTGTTTCTGGAATGGCAACAACAATAAAGGAAAAAGGAAAAAAAACAAGGAAAAATTAAAAAGGAAAAGATGTGAAATGGAGAGGGAGAGACCCTGGTATCATAAAATAACAAACACTTGTTTTAATGTTGGATGCCCTCAACAAATTCACAGTCCTCTCAGAGGCTTGTCGTTTAAATGTATCACATATGCAGCAGCCAGAAAGCTCACAGGAAAACAAATTATCATACAAGCAGCAAAAGGTAAAAGTATGTATTTATCCCTACTACTGAAAAACAGAGGGACTAGCCATTAGCAAAGATACTTGGGGTAAAAGAAATACACGTTCTGTGCAGAGCAATGAGATAAGGCTCCTAAACAATGAGACTGAATAACCTATGTGTGACAGAGGCAAAGTAAAGGGCGTAGTATAAAGTGAAAATAAAGAAAGCGCCCCAAACTACTTTTCAACGTGTTTGAGGAGCATTGGTTTGACTGGCATTTTTTCTATCTTGGAGAAACATAAATATTGATTTCTTCCCAAATATTATTTGATTCACAAACTCCAAAGACATTTGTTTGCATTTTAAGAGATCAGGGTATTTCAATACTATCAGTATGAAAAGACAGCAAACAGGAAGAACAAATGGTAAAACATGTATCACCTGGAATACAGACTAGATTTAAAAGGACTTATAAGGAGCCTTAATAGGTATATATAAAGCTGGTGAAAAAATTATGATCCTGGAAAGTACATGTACTCTCAGAAAAGATACCATTACCTTCCCATTTCTTCACCTTGTCATATGCAAACACTATCCAAAAGAGCAAAGTAGAAGTTTTGATGAGAAGACAACTGGGTTTCTACAAATGGGCGCTCCTCTGCTGCGCTTCAGCAAGGCTGGGGGGAGCGGTGGCAGGGCGACCCCAACCCTGGCAGCACATGCTGCCCCAAAGCTGCAGAGATCCCCTCTGGGTCCTGCTGCAGGTGCCCCAGTAAGTCAAGAACTTACCTTAAACCCCTACTCTGTCTGCAGATACACAGAGAACTTGGAACCATGTCACTCAGCTTGAGTTTAAATGCCGTTTACATTCACAGCAGATTTCTCTGAAGAGGAGCACTCCTAATTACGCAATCCCTGTTGTCAGCCACTTGCTCAATCAACTCCTTATGACGTAATCCAGATTCCCTGGAAACCAAGTGTACTGCAGAGCCAGGTACAACTCACTCAAGCATCTTTGGGCTCACATTGCATCAGCACGTTTGAAATTCAAATAAAGTATGTAACTTTGAAACATCCAGCACACAAAGGTGAGTTACCATGTTTGAAGAGGCAACAAAACAGTTGCTGAGAAGGCTTCCTGAAATGGTAGCAGTGTTAGAGGATAACGCAAAAATCTCTTCAACAGGAAAAATTTCTTAAAATGAAAAAAACATTCTATATTAAAAAAAAAAAAAAAAAGAAAATGGGATTTGGACTACATTCCTGAACTCAGACAGACTAAGAATCATACAAAGAGAAAAAAACCCTTATGTTTATTCATCTTTAGGAGATGCCAATATATTGACAGAGGTATGAATAAACATAAAATTCACCATCCAGTATCAGAATTAGAATACCAAATATTGCTGACGGATTAATTATGTTTTTGCAAGCTATTCAGATAATTAGACATACTAAGTTCAGAGCTATTTTTGCAATGATAATGGACTTGTTTTGTTGTGGTCTATTTAACAAACTGTTGGACGTTTTTTCTAAAGCTTGTTTACATTCCTGTACATCCTAGCTTTATTGATATTCTGTCCTTTGGATTAGAGTGTCATGCCAGCAACGCTACTGAAATAGCTCAAGACAATAGAAACCTTGCTTTTCAGAGCTTTTACAATATATCAGACCCCAGTAACTCTTTAGAGCCTTTCTAAATTGACATATGACACACTATGCTAAATAACTTTTTTTAAAAATTTATAAGCACTCACGTGTGAGAGAACCCTAGACATAATGGCTTCCATTCAGCAAACTGTTTCAGAGCTTGCATTAGCTAGAATTGTTCAAAATTGTATGTAACCTTAAATCATACATAGAGCACTCACCAAAGTCACATAGAAACAGAACAAAATTTAGATATTTTTGGTCTCAATGCTTGTAAGTAACACATTTAAATTTAGGCACACACATGCATGAATAAGCCTAATCATACTTTGCAAATTCTTACCTTTTCACCGAGTCAGTTTTTTAAGCTGCAGTGTATATTGTAGTGACGTCCCACTGGTCTCAACAGTCTACTATCACATCAGTCACATCAGGCTTTGCATTTACGCTACCAAAGCAGGAGCGCGTGAGGTGCCAGACATCCTCAGCTTCCAGCACAGTCTGAGACAACATTCTGCACCTCACGCAGCCAAATACTCCAGCAAAAGCATGTCACCAGCACTGGCTATTCTGAAATACGGAAAGCTTTAAAGAGAAGCATTTATACAGCTTCACACTTTCTTCTGCTCATTCAAAATCTGATTAAGCGATCGAAAGAACTATCTACTCTAGCTGTCACAGAAATCTCATGCATAACAAATATGTATATGCTTGCATATGCTTGTTTAAGATATACACATATATATTTGTAGTCATTCATGTTGTCTGGCTGCAACAAAAATAAACAAAAATTGCACAGCATTTTTGAAAGACTACAAACTCTTAACACTAGCATTCTCAAGAGGTAAAAGTTTCTGGTAGCCCAAATACATTCAAAAACATGGCTTTGTTGTTAACGTGTTAGAAATGAACAGAATCAAAACATGAAAGTATTGTAGAATTATATAATTAAACACTGCTTCTTTCCTTCTGGGTACCATTACTCACAATGTACAAATGTATTATGCAAAATAACATTAAAACAGAATTTTACCCTAGGGCTCATTCAATAGTCAAGATGAGTTATAGAAAAAGAAGTTAATTTAAGATGAAAATAAAGGGTTTAATAATAAGATTTTTCATATTGTCCTTCAAAGATCAATCCAGAGACTTGAAAAGAACAATGTCTGTTTCAGTGTAGGTCCAGTTAAATCTCCACTTTTCATTCATAACACACATCCCAAAAGTCCTGCAAGCCCTGTTTTCTTGCTTTGCTTTAAAAAAAAAAAAAAAAAGATAACTCAACTGTATTCTCAACCAAATGCATTCTTGGAATATAAATATATATAAGAGCTCTGAATACTAACTTTATATATTTTCAAAGTTACAATTATGTGGGTTGGAAAGGATTACACAGTGCTGAATCACCTTATGTAAGCAAAATTTTAGATGAATTTCCATTGTGTATTCTATTTTATAATCCCAAGATATAAAATTGCATCTATACCTCATCTTTTTAAAGTTGTTTGTGGGTTTTTTTTATTAATCCCTCATGCAAATTAGAACTGAAGATTGATTTATTTATAACATTCATCCAAATCAGCTTTGCTGGTTTATTCTTGTAGCTTACAGTTTAGCTTGAGATTCATTTTCTCAGGGGATTCATGTTCTCTGTCCGTAACAGCTTTTCTTCTTTAAGCAAAGCGCTGTCTATGTACAAGACTGGGATTGCAGGAGTTCATTTCTGTGTCCTTTATTGAAAAATGTTATTCTGTAGGTGGCAATTAAACAACGTATACTGTGAAATGATATTCATTTCCTTAAGGGGCACGCCTTAGTTCTGTCCTTGCATTACCCTTGAGTCTCCAAGAAAAAACCTGAGCTGATGCACATGAGGACTGACATGCTGAGCATGAGACTGCACAGTGGTTTTAGTCAATTTAAGCGAGGATTCCACCGGACAACCCTGCCCTTTCTGTGTCCTTCCCTTCGGCTAGTATCGTGCTTTTACAAACACATAGTGATCTATTTCATCCTCTCCATCACTCGTTCTCTCTGCCCACTATTTTTTTGGTTATACCCATACCTTAAGTTCTCTCCACACCCAGTCACTAGATTGTCACTATACAGAAAAGGTAAAAACACAGCTTAAAGCCAGAAAAAAAAAAAGGCAGGACCATTTCAAGGCTGGTCACCCTAAGAGTCACTTGGCTTCATCTAAGCTAGTGTTCCCTGATATCCTGAGACATAATTTGAGATGATCTTCACCTGCTCCCAAAGAAGCCACACCGCAAGGCTCTCACAGCATAGGACAATTCTGGAAGTGGACTGGCAGAGAACACCAGGGACAGATTCAAAGCCATGGTGTGTCAATCCCCAGCACAGAAAAAGAAGAGTGAAGCAGCTAATAGTACTAGAGCTATGATAGTGTAACACTGACCTGTGTTCAGACAGTGTCCCAAACCATGGACCAGTGATATATCCTGTTTAAAAGAAGTTGTGTATCCAGCATTTCTTTTTAGTAGCGTTACTCATTTTGGTTTGTCTGTTTTTATGTGAAACCAATTCCTTCAGTGCTAGGCAATACGACATGGCTTTAAGTCAGTCAACAAGTATTTACACCAACTTTTTCTATCTAGAGCTAGATTTAACTGCAGAGAACAATTAAGAACAGTAAACATTTCCTGTGTCTTTTCTCTCTCCTCCTTAAAGGAATTAAACCACTGCTGACACAGGAAGAAATTAATTGCTCGACTGCAGCTAACACTTCATAACCTCTTCAAACTCTCCTGGTGATCATGACCCTCAGTTTGAGATACAATATCCAGAGTAAATAACCACCTACTACCCCATAAACAAGCCACAAAAAATTCCTTATTATTTATTGGAATAGAATTCTTCATCACCCTTAGGTTTCTCACCTCAAAGGACTTGCTAAAACTCAAAAATAATTCATATCACAAAAAGTCTTACCAGGTAGCAAGAACATACACACATTTGTTCAAGGTTGCTCAAAAGTCACTGTTGATGGAAAATAAAGTAATCTTTATGCTCCAGGTCCCAGTATCTCTAAATAAAATGCATTAAAAGAAAAAAAAAAAAATCAAGTTTATTATCCCTATCTACAACTTGTGGGTTGATGATTTCCTTTATAATATTCTGAATCTTCCACCTCCCTGGAACAATAAACTTCAGAAAGCAATATGAGAGACAAAATCTCTCTTGCTTTCAAGATTATAATTTCAGAAGTGATTCATTGAAATTAGTGTCGAACAAAAAAGAGTTGGGATAAAAGATGAAAATGGCTGTTCTATTTGCTTTGTATTGATTCTGCTTTAATCTCTGTGCAAAGACTAGCTGTTTGTAGGTGTGGGGCATGGCAAGTAAGTGGAATGAACGGGACATCAAAATGACATAACAGTACTTAAAGTCTACTGTTCTTTGTTATATAGACTGTTGTATACATATCTATGAGATGCTTCTCTGCTCTGCACATCTAATTTCAGGAAAAGCAGAGAGAATACTGCTGCTGTTACTCATCTTTTTTTCTTCCCCTTTTTTAGAAATTGTTTTAATGAGGCAAATTATTTATAAATCTCACAAAATAAAATTCAGATGAATCTTTTACTCGTGTAAACATCTAACAGAAAAAAAACTTGATTAACTGAAGTCTTCTCTGTTCTTGAATTCAAGCAGCAAGCTACGTAACTTGAGCTGGTTTTCTACCTGAGTTTTCCCAATGGCCCCTGGAAACTTCAGGGGTTTTCCACCCTTCCAAGAACAAGAGAGAACTAAATTAAAATTCAGATACTTACGTCAACACCAAAATGAAGCATTGACCTAAACATCAATGCTGGGCTGAAGTTCTTAGGAACAGAGAATCTAATAGACTATACAATTACTCCACTGAGCCAACATGCTATTTCCATAAATGGATTACCAAAAGCCTAATAAATGTTTCTACAGATTGTCACATTACTTTTAAGTAAACTGTGTTTCTTCTCCTTTCCTCCCTTCCTGCCTACTCCAAATAATAATGATTTGATTTATAAAACGCTCAAAGATGAAAAAAACAACAGACATCCTACTTGCTTATAATACGTACCATAATAACACAGGGTCAGGAAACAAAAGCCGGAGTTATTTTAAGCCAGACAAACCATAGGTATCCTAGGAAAGCAGCAGGGTAACAGTGGCACCACAGAATACAATGATGTGCTGTATCCTGAATCAAAAGCCTCAACGAGCCAAGAGATAAATTCAGGCTCCTGGTCATTGTAGAGTTTACAGTTCAGCATGATGCAGCTGCGCCTGTACAACAGGACCAACCTAAGGCCACCACTAAGAATCTTGCAACTGAGCTTGCCATTTAGTAAAGTTCCTAAGGACATTACAAACCTCAAGTAGGACTTTGTATGTTTAAACTTTTCTGTGTTCACTGTCACATACTTCTCTTTTGATGGCTGGGTTCACATTTATATTTAAAAGATACATATCTAAGTGCTTTGCTACATAGTACATTCACAAAAAAATCCAAGGAACAACAGAAACTTGGCTGCCAACATCTTTTTGCAGTATCAAACTCACCTGGGAAAGGTAGTGATTTCTCAGGAAAAGCATTTAAGATGCTTAAAAGCAATTTACATTTTTTCATTTTGTGGAACGACATTTTATCACAATTTTTTTTTTCCATCTTACATACTTATATTTCATCATCAGTGTTCATCCAGCAAAATATTTGTGTTCAACTTAAAGCACATCTGTAGTTTCACATCAATGAGATTATTTCGTCAGCTAAGAACTTGTCTAAAAGTTTTTTTGCAGTTAAAGACAGTGAGCTCGGCACCTTGCTGGACATGACCCTTTAATGAAGCTAGGATAAACTGTAACCCTGATAAGAAATTATTGTGAAGTAGTTCGGAAACAGAAAAATAGTTCTGTAAAATATATTAATATTTTCTTCCAGGTTATAGGATTTAGCTGAACCAATTCCTAGTTCTGAAAAAGGTTTTCACAATACCTTTTATTGCTGCTTAAACCACTATCAAAATTGTTTAAAAGCACCAGACATGATTTTATGTTAAAAAAACATATTTCTTGGTAAATATTTTACAGAATAGATTCGAGACATGACTGAAGGAATTCTACTAAAATGTAAGAGAAACGTCAAAAAAAGCTCATACTTGCAGCAATGTTTTCACCACAAACAGGGCTTTTGAGAAAAGGTAAAACATCTTTACTCATAATGAACAGAAACAAGTTCTACAAATAGACCCCATAACAAAATTTAATGTAAGGAATCAATGTTTAGCATGACTTGCTGGATTTGGACTAGAAGAACTGTGGGCCTGATCATGTATAGGCACTGACTGCTATGATTCAGCTTATTGAAACCAACAGGACCAGTTTCACAGAATCACAGAATCATAGGAGTTGGAAAAGACCTCTGGAGATCATCTAGTCCAACCCCCCCAGCCAAAGCAGGGTCACCCAGAGCAGGCTGCACAGGATCGTGTTAGACGGGTTTTGATTATCTCCCGAGAAGGAGACTCCACACCCTCTCTGGGCGGTCTCGCCCAGCACTGACTCCTGAGGAACACCACGAGCTCCAGGCCTCCAACTAGACTGGTCCAGGCCGAGCTATTCTGCAGTACATAAAGAGTCTTCCACTCACATCATTGTGTTCTTCATCGTGCTATAGAAAGTTCCTTCATTCCTACATCCATATTCCATATTCCTACATCCATTCCATAGTTCCATATTCCTACATCCCTCTGGAATTATAGAGATAAGAAGCACAGAGAGAAGGTGTTTGTTCACTTACTTCTCACTTGGGCTATCCAGCATTGCTATTTTCTTACCCAGCAGTGGACCTTACTCAGGCAGTGCAGGAGGGAACCCCCTGTGCTACCACGGAAGAGAAGAGCAAGCGTTGTTGGTCTATAAAGCCGTGACACTAGGCAGCCCAGTAAGAAGAGGGAGGTGCTCATTGTAAGTCACAGGACTTTGTGATTTCTTTTACTTCCATCAAAGTAGGCTTCTTGGCTAGATGAAGCACTGCCTAGCTATGTGCAAAGGAATTTTGAGTAATTCCTCCTTTACAATGTGTTTTGAGAGCAGTTGACTAGCGTTATTTGCCTCAGCCATTTAGGACACAGACAGAAACAGAAGCTGGAGGAAGATGAAGATATGAGTGAGCCAAGGAGGAGCAAAATTCCTGCAACATTTAGAGCAGTAACTACCACTGCTGTCTACTCTCCAGAGGGTAGAATACAGCTAAGTATTTACTTGGCTTATTTGAAACGGCTTTTCCTTGTAATGGTGCATCTACAGACAAGACTAGCAAAAAGTGCCTCATTGGTGTGCATTTTCAGTAATCTGTGAAATCCAATTGCTAAACATGCATTTTTAAGGATGACGTTTTCTGCCTATTCCAACCAGCACTTATAAACAAGGGACCTGGCCTAGAAGTACCTGGGCTGGATAAGACAGCAGGCTTTTCAGGCATGTCCCATTTGATGAGAGATACCAAGCACATGTAACAGGGGTGATGACAGAAATAGGACTCTGTCCTATTTAAATAAGGCAGGAAAAATAATACTAAGTGTTACACACAATAATACACTTAATTACTTGTTGATCACATAAACATATAAGAAAGGATGAAAAATTCATTAATGTTCATGATGAATAAGCACAAATATTACTGAGTAGCAGTGTTACTCTCAAGAGGTCACATTCCTGGTGGGAAGGCAGGGCTCCACTCCTAAATTAACATGAATTTGGGTGCCTATTAGGACTTAATACTTTTAAAATTCTTCCCACAAAGTAGATTGCTAAGCCTGTCTATGCTAGTGTATGTTCAGACTTGTTATGAACTCTAGGCAAGTACTTGATGGAAAGAAACATCCCACAAACTTTCATGAGCTACTCTTTCACATCACAATTCTCTGAGTTTCGTAATTCCCATTTTCGGTAACTACGAGAGATTAAATACTTTCTGCTGATGAAATCTAGCAAACAATTCCCTCCACATACCGCCATGAGCACACAGCCGAGTGGCTGGGCTCCAGAATTGGGGATGACAGAGGAAACTCTGGACCATGCCCTGTGCACGATCCTGGGAAGGACCGAAAGCTCCTCCGGCCCACACCGCTACATCTGGTATGCAACTAATGCCAGCTGCGAGGGACTGTTCTGGCATCGGGGATTATTAAATACTGTAGTACCTTAATTACTACTCTTCTATTTGAAGACTGTTTTCTGCTCTGAGGCTTGCAGAGAAGCTTTATAAAGGAAAAAAACCTTCAATTGCTCAACATCCAAAGGACCTTTTTTTGTGTCAATGAGGCAGCACATCGTACCCAGCGAGCAATGAAAAATTGGACTCTACATGTGTTCTTATAATGCACATATATGAAAAAGATCACCTCTCTTCAGTCAAAGTGTCATCACGTAGGCAGTTTAAGTCATGTTAACTATCGAAATATTTAAAAAGTCAAATGCATTCATCCGTATTCTTTAAACTTCAAAGTCGTTTTGATAAATCTTTTGTAAGAAGAGCTGCCTTCTTCCTACTAAGCAAAACAACAGTTACAGAAAGAGATTTAAATATAAAAATCTTTATTTAGTAAAAGTTTGATCCTAAAGATTTTACTCGGGTACGCTGTCTTTGAAGCTAATACAGAGTTTTACCTGAAAAAGGACAAATCTTTACTGTGGACTTTTAGCTTCTTAATTGCTTTTAAAGCACACAGGCAGTTTTTTCTTTGCTTTTCAAGAAATCTCTCCAACAGAGATTTAGGATAGTTCCTACTAAAGCTTCCCATGAGTGTTCTAAACAGCCACCAACTGCTAAGAAGTGGAGAGAAGAGTGAGTTTCTCTTCTGAAGTTGCTACCACAGCACATGACAAACAGCCCAGACAGAAAAGAACAGCAAAAGTTTTTTCAAATTTTTGGTTTGGTATAAAACACAAGAAGTAAAACCACTCTTCAGTCTTTACTAGCTTTATAATTCATTTTAGTAAAAGGTAAAACTGAGACCTGCTTTAGTAAGATAAAACACTAATCCTTTCACATCTAGGACATCTGTTTTGTCTAACACAAGTTCCTGAACAAACAGAATTTGGTGTTCTGCTTTTCGACAGTAGTTCCTATCAGAAAACTGATCACCACACATGATTCAGAACAATCAGCTGCCTTTGGCAGAGACTCAGCATTACGCTGTGAATCATCTCTTATCCTGGAACGGTGCAATCGGGAGAAAAGGGTGGAGGTCAATAGCAATGCCGGGTAATGACAAGCCTACGTTTTTGACCAGATGCACAGTATTTGCTTATACGAATAAAAAGTCAGAACTCTCCATTTTCACCATTACTCTGACCTTCACTGTTCCATTCGCTCCAGGATTGGAAGGAGTAAATGAAAAAAGAAAATTAAAATGTTAGAACAATTACAGTCCCATATATGACCTTTAGAACTTTAGATTTGAACTACTGAGTGAGGTCGAATGCATAAAGGTCTGGCCATTGTAAAGTTAAACTTTTTATATATATCAAAACTGCAATATACACGTGGAAAGCTTTCCAATGAAATCTTAGCCATAAGCAGCCTCTGCAAATTTTGAACATTCTGCCAGCAACAGGAAATTAGTGCTTAGTTTTTTGAAGACATTTACTCTGAAACATTCTCTACTCCATAACCTGTATGCCTTGTTTGTCAATGAGTCAGTTCCTGTTAATAAGTCATGCAAAATGATGCAGATTGAAGTTATGCAAAGAAAATTATCTTTCTTGAAACTACTGTGTTAGCTGATTTGCCTACTTAACATGTTGTGACAGCTTCAAGATCCTGAAACTGTCTAGAGATATACACAAACCATTAAAAACTCCAGAAAAGCTGCATTTGAAATAATAGCAAGTGTCAAAATATCTAGGAAAACGTAGGCCAATAAAATATTAATAACAAAACAGCTGTTTAATGGCAGCCTACCAAACACTTACAACATGTTGATGTTATTTATACAAGAAGAGAGGGTATGTCACATTTGGAAAATGATATCCTATGATTCTCCAGGATGCTTTAAGCACATATTAGAATAAAAAAGGAAAAAAAAAAAAAAAGAAAAAAAAAAGACCTATTTCACTATATTTAAATTTAACCAGTGTAGTAACAAAAACGACAACTTACTTAGCTAAAAAGCTTTCTTTGTACACTGACTCTTGACAGCCTTCAAAAAAAATAAGAACAAACAATGCCTTATTCTGACATTAACATTTTTGTTACCTGTCAGTGATTTTTGTTTATCAGTTGGTTTGTTTTTAAATACCAAACACACAACAGCAGCCAGAAGACCCCTATTATCCATATAGATTGAATGAGCTTAAGTAGATACATGTGACCTCCAGCTCTAAGAGACAGGAAGAAAATAAAAACTTCAGATGGAAAACTGAAGATTATTCTGCAGGATTAAGGATCATCAGAATAAATGGATTTTTCTTTTATGATCTCCAATTTTGAAATATTATAAACATGTAACATCCTTTTAAAAAACTAGACAGTGACAGGTTTAAGCATTCCAGTATGAACCTGTAGTTGCAAAACTTAAAGAGTACAAAGTAGTTGTCTTTATGAAAAGGGCTACCTCGTCCTGGTTTTTTCAGTTTGATTTTCTGGGATCTTTAAAAAAAAAAAAGATAACCCTTTACTTTTTTCTTTTTTTTTTTTTCTTAAGTGCCATTTTCTTAATGAGAAATTGATGAATGATGACATCTGGCAAGAGAAAAAAAGCATATGGTGTAACTAGCTGTTTCTACAGAGGTTAAAATCAGCTTTGCAATTTTCTCTGGTTGCCATTCTGATTGACAGATCATCAAATAAATCACTCACTCTTCTCCCCCTCTGTGCTGGTCCTCTGTACCACCGAAGACACCAGGGGGTAAATTTGCACTGTAGTGTATGAAGAATTAGACACGCAAGATCCATTAACATAAATGGGATTTTTGCACCTAATTCCCTGCACACCATGCTGAAAAATGTAGCCGTAGGACATAATATTCATGTTTTCTTCTTTATTCTATTTATAATTTTTAATTATTAATTTCTAGCATAATTGGGTTCTTCTAAAGAAAATGAAATGCCTAGTATGTTCCCTAAAATATTGTTTAAGACCCCTTGGGCTTGATGTAGAAGATGACAGAGAGTATGTATGTATTCAATCCAAAAACTCAAAGAAACTAGGATGAAATAGGATTGTTGAGCACACATTCAAATTGGCTCTGCTTCCTGCACAGTTATTACCTAAAGCTTACCTGTTTCAGCCCAACCCATCTTATCCTCATCTCTCTCAAAAAGTAATCGAAATGGATAAAGCATTTGAAAATTAGAAGAAAAATAAGGTTGTTTAAAACTAACTCAGTCACTGAAACATGGATTTGTTTTTTTTAAAAAAATATTATTAGAACAACTCTGGATCAATGGAATGGGACAGAAGGGTTGTTTTTGCGGCTTTTCCTCACTGATCTCTCACACTGTTAGATTAAAGCAGTTTTTTCTGAATGATACTTAACTGCAGCCTGTTTCCATTCCTTTGCTTTCATTGAAAAATCCTGAAATTGATTTGATTTATCTAATTTCAATCTGCAGCAATTTTAAAACTTTCATTTTGATAAATGTGCAAATAATCAATTCAGGTTGATCTATTTTCTTTTTTCAGGGGCTTAATGACTATACTGAAAAAATTATAATTCAACTGCATTGACATAGAAATGAGATAAGAAATGAGATATGGGAAGTTCATGATCAGGACATAATTTGCTATCCTAAACCACTTCCAGTTACAGAATATATACCTTTCTATAAGCAGACATCATTCTTCGCTTTTCTATGTTAAACTGGCAAAGGTACCAGAGTTGTTTCTCTATGTTAAATCTGTGTTGTATGACCAACATTTTCCAAAGATTCAAAAAGTAAGTGGTCCTTCATACTGAAGGGCTCAAAAACAAAAGATAATAGAAAGTTTCAGGAACAAAAAAAAAAACCAAAAAACCTCAAGAAACCCAAAACTAACAAAAAGAAAATACCATGACGGAAGATGGGGCAGGTTCAAAGAAAAATAAATGATCTGAATAGCAACATAGAGTTGAGACGGCCAAGTTTGCTATCACACAGCTTAAGATCTGCAAAATTGAGATAACATTAACAAATTGCTGGGTCAGACAAATAATTTATTGCATTTATTAGGCATTGAAGAGAAGCCAAAGCAAAGAATGCTCTACCAGTAAAGAAGCTGACAATGAGGATGAAGCAACTAAAATATCTGATATCTGATATTGCACATTTGTTGAGGGAGATACTGTGAGATTTGTGAGATGACATGGTGTGCAAAAAGAAAAAGTGCAAAATAACTCCTGGCTCACAGATCTGAACAAGAATTGTCTTTTTGAAAGTGGTGAGGAAAAGTAGGAGGAATGTTGAGAGATTAAATGTCTCATTCATTTTGGCTAAGATTAATATTACAAAAAAAGGTCAATGGAACATGCCAGATATAAAAAAACACCACGTGACAGAAGAGAGGTCAGAACGGGAATGGTAATCTTGGAACTTATTCAACACATTTCAAATTGAAAGATACAATATAAAACTGTAAGACACTATTTGGACCTTTATTTCCAGTGTGTGCTACCATGTTTTCCTCCATACTGTCAGAATGCACTTTGTAAAAAAATACTGTCCTGGTTTGAGGTAGAACAGAACCAATTTTCATTTCAGTAATTTTACTTTTTAGTTAAGTCTCTTCTACCTAACGGCACACTCTGAAATTAACGGTGTATTTTTTCAGACAGTGTCTGCTTTTGGCAGTGATAAGGTCTGATGTTTACAGTGAATACCAAGGAAGGGTATGCAGAGAGGCTTATTGCTATAACAACCAAAGTCAGATAACTTTGTTGTGTGCCCCATTGGAGAGTTGGAAACAGAAGAGCATAGAGGAGTTGCGGGAAGGAGCAGGTGACCCAAACCTGACCAGAGTATTCCACCCCATCTACCTCATGCTCAGTATGAAAGCTGAGGGACCGAATGGGTCAGCCTCCTTCTTCAATGCCTGGTGTCCAAGAAGGACTCTGTTCATCTGCCTTTGATCTCAATCCTTGTGTTCCTGTATCCAGTTCCCATCCATCACTAAGTCCAGTCCGGGACCTTTCCAGTGTCTGCTGGTGGCGTGATAATCATCCTGGGAACTTGATACTGTTTTTTTTAATCGAGTGTTTATAATTCATTATTTTCTTCTTGATAGTATTATCTTTTAATTTTATTATTAATATTTATTTCATTACAGTATTTTTTGTGTTTTTTTGAACCCCTAAGTATCTCTTCCTAAATCTCTCCCCCTTCTGTTCTAGGAAGGGAGGGAGAGATTAAAAGAGAGCATCTGTCATTTGTTTACTGGCCAGCCCAGCCTAAACCATGACAAATAAAAATTCAAAGTCTAGACAAAGCATGCTCATATAAGAACAGTATGAACACAAAGCTTATTTTCTATCTTGGTTCCTTTCTGATAAAGCCTGACGAACAGTGCCGGTGTTCCTTACAGGTTGGTTTTATATAACATAAGCTTCTTTTGAACAAGTATTCTGGTAAGCAACAGCTATGTCTGAAATGTTTTCTGTAAAATGTTCTGCTTACTTTTTAATCTAACAGCTTTACACATCACTTCAGTAAAGAGAGAAGGGAAACCTGCGCCTGTTTGGTTCTTGTGTGACAAGTTTTTATACAAGAATATATTTTCACATAGTATAATGGCACCTTTCATACTTTCTTTTCCTTAAGATTTTTGTTTCTTTATACTTTTCAGAAGTATAGATTGAGAAAATGTTGCAATCTTTTCAATTTTCAAATAGAAAAACACAGTAAGCCTGTCTCCTCCTGTAGTGTTTTTTAAGTTTATACAGACTTTTTTTTTTTCCTCTCTTGCTACAGCCAAATACAATGGGAGAAATCCCTTCTGTTCATATTAATGCTCTTTCTAAGGGTAAGGTCTGTTGCAGTTTGGGAATTCACAACATCTTATACATGGCCCCCTCATATCTGACATAACCATTTATCCAAACAATGCTAACACTATCTTTGTTTCTGCTGAAGTATACATACATTTTTCAATCGGTCCTGAAATTACTGAGTAGGAGCTTTTTTGGATGCCTGCTAAAATGGACATGGTCATATTTGTCATAATTTCTCCCAGTTTTATTAGTCTGCATTTTTCTGTGATCAACAGAACTTGAACTGACAGCTACATTTCTAATGTTTCCAGAACTTCTCTGTTGTTTTCATTTACCTAACAGTTTACGGTACTCCAACTGCAGCTACATCCCCTGTGAATATACTTTCTGTTTACTATTGCTAGATTACAGTGAACATAATTAATAAGAAACACTAGGCAACTCAAACACTATGCGTCAAACATGGGATATGATAAATTGACAGTCAAAAAGACCCACTTTTATTTCTGCTGAAGACATGATGAAATGCCCAGCAAGTTACCAGAGATGGTGCCAAGAGATTAAATCTTCTTGTCAATAGCACAGAAAAGTCAATGCTACTTTCAAGAGATTGCTGATAAAAGATTATAGAAATATTTTGTCTCTTATAGGTAATAACCACCCCTGTTGCCCTTATCTTTTAAGTTCTTAATTAGGACATTCAAAACACTCTTGGTGACACATTTAATGCAAACTTTTGGACTTACATGGATTCAAGTTTAAGAGCACGTTTGCTTCTGTTCTCTTGGGGAGTATTGTTCCCTGGTGCTCTGAAGAATTTTATTTCCAACAAGGGCACAAGACACATATTGCATATAGGAAGAGAGTGATCACTAGTTTAATTTCTATATAGGTATGTAAAATATATATGTATATGTTTGTGTGTAATCTAAGTTGCCTTCATTGTGGTTATTACTTAGCTAGTTTAGTTCAGAAGAAAGTAAGTGGCCCAGATAGTCAACATTAAATGTATGTTTTGTACCTTTTGAAAAACATGAAAGGAAAATGGTGAAGGTACTTGTGCGTGTAACTGCACTCTGTTTGAGGGTACTGTATGAAAACAGTATATATTATGCACCTCATCTTATACATGTCTAAGAAACTCACTGCCTAAAGTATTTAAGACCTGTAAAGATGTAAAAATGTGGCCTTCAGCACGTTCATACTGTAATAACAAAGCTTGCAGTTTTGTTGCAATGTAGTTGAGTAGATGAACAATATATCCCTTAAAATGTTAAATGAAAGTGCTATTTCTCAAGCATCACTGTTCTTTAAATCTGACTCTAGCTCCCTTATCTATCTTGCTTTTCTCTAAGCAGATTATAATTGATCAGACTTATCAGTAATGTGGTTCATTATTTCACAAGCTTTACTGAAAGAGTCTTCTCTTCCCCTGTCCAAGACCGGGATGAGTTTGTATGTGCCACTTATGGTAGTACTGACCACGTTTGCAGCTATATTGCTGTGCAGACTGACACCTAATTTGTTTTCCCACTATCACCTCAAGGTCTCTCAGTGCTGTTTCTTCACAGTCATTTCCTCTCAGTTGTATGAGTTTTGATTTTCCCCTGATGAACTTTCCTATGTTCATTATGAAATTTTACTAAGATAATCTATTGACAAGATATACAAGACAAAAAATACTTTAAAAAAACAAAATCCTGAACAATTATGCTGAAAAGGAAGCCCTGAAATCAGTATGTGAAATTCTCTGTAATAATGTTACTCTCTCTTTATCAGAGGAGGCATGTTTTTTCCAAACTGCTTAAGTAGTTGCATAAGTATTTTTGTCATAATTTATATCGGTGAATCACTTGAAAAACAAATTTCTTCAAATTAATTGCAGCCAATGCTGTAATTACCATCAGTTAGGAGGTGCAAGTAGAATTTATTTTTGTTTTCATTACAGTGACATGAGAGATACTGTTCCTTCATTGGTCAATGTAATTCTCTCTTCATATTTAGCTTTATACTGTAGAATCTTCCTACCTCACAAGAAAACCTTAAGCCAAATTAATCTATGGAAAAAATAAATTGAAAAAAGTATCAATTAAACTAATTGTCAATGTGATTACTATTGTATTTATTATACCATGTACCTGGTTTGTTATAATGCTGATCGCAAAGCTAGATATATCTGATTGATATATCTAAAGATTAAAAATCACCAGAGAAATGAAGTTCATTTCATCTCACTAAGGCGAAATTAACCAAATATAAAGTTATTTTGGAAAATACTGCTAATCCTGATGTCTGTTTGGGTGGTTCCTTGGGTCAGATAAACAGTACCTTGCCTTCTATCATAAATGATGTATTATTTCATATGTATATACATACACACACATTCAAAACTTTTAAGTTTAGAAACAGATATCTACATGTATGCTCAATCTCTTAAGCAAGTATCATATTTATATATTTATAATAAATTACTTGCTTATTAACATTGACCTATTTCCTACAAATTGTTAACTGAGTAATGAATGCAGAAATCTTCCCACACCCCACAGCCAATGATCACACTGAGAATATTTAGTCCCTCATATCCTTGATTTGATTGTCTATAATTTTAAACTGCAATGCTTACACACAAAGGGACCACTTTATGGCAATAAAGTTCTTCAAAGATGCCACCATCTACTGAAGGACCATTTGCAGACCTTAATTATTATGATTGTTTACAGGAAAACTGTGGAAGAAACCTACCATGTAGTTAAAATCATTGGACACAAGCAGCTTCTCCTTCAGTGGTTTGTTGCTATATGAAAGGATGTAAGCATTTACTCCAGAAAGAAACAGACCTGCCATCTAATGTTAATTTTGTACAACAAGTTAACAAAAACCACACCACAAAGAGCAGGACAGAATCTGCTTCCTATCCCATGTCACAATACTGCAAGTTCACCCAGTAGTGCTTTTATTTGTTAGTCTTATTTCCACACGTCAGCTGTGCAAGCTAGAAACTTTAAAGATTTTTTTTCATGGTTGTGAAAACAAAACTGGAACTGTGAACACCTAAGCCTCAAACAGCAAAAAGGAAATGAACCCATTATATCTGAATCTTAATTTCAAGACTGTTATAGTTCATACAGGTTTGTTTGCTATTTGACTATGAAGCATTATCTGTGCTAAGACAGTATCTGATTTTGTCTCACTAAACCCTGTACTAATAACAGAGGAAAAAAGGAAAGATTCTGACTTAAAATATACGGAGAATATTATCTTAAATGTGTTAGTAGTCCCTGACCTTTCAGACTTGGTTAAGGAATGGACAAAGGGTTTAGCAAAATTTAAAGGAAGCTGAGAACTCCAGACAGGGCAGCTGGCAAGGATAAATCCAACATCAATGATAAAGACAAAGGTCAGGGGGCAAATATAGGAAAATTGCTATGTACAAGTGAGGACAGCAATACTATCACATCTGTCATTTCTTTAGAGCCCCTGAATAATGATTTCCCTTGGATCGGGACCCAAATGAGCCTTATGAGACTGTAATTCCCCTTTGGGTAAAAACCTCCTTTCAACACAACAATAGCCTAAAGATTACTTGAACAGGAATAAACAACATCACTTGGTCACACAGAGGAACTGCACCACAGACAACTCAGTTACAAAAGATTCCTCATTACTTGAATGTCCACAAAACGACGTAGGCATTGCGAGACAAGGAGAGAAAGAGCTTGAGCAAAAAAGGACTCAAAGTCATCAGAATCGGAAGACTAAAGGAGTTCTTTTCTCAGTTTGGATATACACAGACAGGCTAAAAAGTTCTTTGCTGTGACAGGAGCTTTTAGCCCATGACTACTTGAGGTGTGTATCCCCCTTCTCTGGGGCCCGCTGTCCTACACAAATGGTGGCCTGCACAGAGAAGGGAAAGATGTGTAATCTGCATCTGTACTCAAAAGATAAAAAAGTAGAAGCCTGGAAGGCTGAAAGCAATACAGTCATGCAGTTAATGCAAAATCAATGGCAGCAAAATATTTATTAGAGGTTCCAATAAGGCACGAGCCCAGCTGAGTAAGAGACCACCACAGGCTGGGACAAAGAAGTACCTTTTGAAGTGAGACTTCATCCTATGCAGACAGACCTGAACCCTTTGTTCCTTTGAAACATGGGTGGGGTCTTCAAGAAAGGAAAGATTGGTATTGAGCTTTAAATATATGTTATTTAGAGAATTATACACACACTGTTCTCAGCACTAGCATGATAAAATTGGCCTCTGACCAAAATGGAAATATATCAAACTAAGGACACTAATCACAGTAATAAGAAGATTTTTTTTTCAGAACTCCTTAGCAGGATAAAAGCAATGCATCTGATACGTTTGCCCTTCTACAGTTGTTTTTACATTTCCCATATCTGATGGAAGAATGCATATGCACACATGCAATCCACCACTTTGCATCACAACAACCCATACTCCTATCTGATAGTGCATTATGCAGCCCTGCCTTCAGAGAACATAATTGTAAAGGGAAGTGTTACATTCTGAATAAATCTGTTATACTGACAAGTGGTTTTGGGCAATTGAAAGTCTTAAGACACCCCAATACTAGAGGAAACATTCAAGCTAAAACAAGAATGGCAATGGTACAGAGTATTCCCGCTGTCCTGATGACGTCCAGCAGGACTTGGACAACATACAATACACCGGTAATATTATTTTTAAAAAAAAAATAATCCAGCTGCATAATTTAAGATTCCCATTTGGCATTGTAGTTTTCAGCCAAGACTAATCATGGCCATAACGGATGGTAACATAAACACAATGTCTTCGTTATTAAACTCTCACTTCAAAGTCATAACACTTCCCATGCAGTAGCAGTACAATTCATAAATTAGGGGAAAGCATTTGACATTCATTTGTTAAATAACCTCTTTCTGAAATGGAACAATGGGTCAAGATAAGCCAATTACTATTTACGCATTTATCCAGCTGTATGACAGCTGTAGTCATAGGTAAAGCACACACTTGCATACGGGAAGAAGGCTGTTTGGAGTGGAAAACTAACCCTCTAATTTGCTGCAGCCACCCCCATTCTCAGCTTTGCTCTGTGCCATTCTCCATCCTGGTATCCCGGCCTCCTCCTCAGTGCCAAGGAGTCTAAGCAAGGGTGGCAGATTTTCATAACTGCACCGAGTAAAACAATGTATTGCTGAGCTTACTCTCCCCAGAGCTAGAGCCACAAAGGCTGAGAAGAGTTTGGAATTGACTGTAACTGCTACGTGCTGCCCTTGGCTGGGGTTGTACTGAGCTTTGCCTCTGGAGAAGGGCAAATCCCCGTGCCTGAGGCAGGGAAGGGAAGAAGGAAGGAATTTGCTTCGCTTTCCTCGTAGTTTTGGTGTGTGTTATGAGAAGAGGACTGTAAAATTAAAGAGAAATTCAGAGGTAAAAGCAGAAAATGAAGAGAAGGGGGAAAGAAATAGACAAAATGTAGAGATAAGTAGGAAGTGATAGGGAAAAAGCCCACAGGGAATGAAATACTTGCAGTAGCAAGGAAGCAACAGGATAAGAAAGTTACTCTTCGGTTACTGTTTTATAGGATTCTGTCTACCCAAAGCACAGAGATGAAACATAAGATGATAAACAGCCAATGGAGTAAGTAATATTTATAACCATCTTTCATTGTAGGAAGTAAATTCAAGTTCATGTAAAAAGAAATATCAAACTTGCTGGCATTTAAAATAAGACAGGGTTAGATTATTTTAAATTAAATTTTAAATGCAGGTGAAATTTATAATTTGTTGTACAGCTGCTGACATTTTTGTTTTCCCCCAGACTCCTGGAGAGGCTAGAAGGCTTTATCTCAAAGAAGAGAGGGAGGACAGGAATCAAATTCCTGCTGAAAAGACGTACACGTAAAAACATTCAACCTGCGGTACCTTACGGTTCTGATCACAATCTTAGCCTTTAAATCAGTACAGCTCATTGTCAATGAGGAGAAGATATGGAATGGGGAGACAAATCACACAGGTACACGTGGGGAAGTAGGAAACCTAGCAGAGTAGATTTCTGGATGAAATAACAACCCTTTGTTAATATTAAAGACCAGGATACAGCCACGCTACAGTTGATTTCTAGCACGGCTACTCCTTTATATCAACACAAAGTTAATTTTAAATACTTGAACGGACTTTCTTCTCTGGTAGTGTTTTATACTCACTTTGCACTGATGCATGATTCAACAGTCATATAGGAAAAAGGACATTAAAGTCACTGCAAAGAGGTCTGGTGGTTTTAAATAACATTTTAATTTGAATTATAATAAGGTTAAGAGTGGAATTCTGAAAAGTTCATGACAAGCAACTCCATAGGCCATTACAGCTGTGATCATTTGAACTTAAGGTCAGGGAGATTTTGTTCTAATGATTCAAATTTCATTTTGCTTTAGCATCTGTATGTTTCTTTAAGTCAAAGCACTGCACTTAAACATGCCTCTGATACCTGGGCTGGGGTTCTGAAAGATAACAGGAGACAACACATACACAAGCCTGCAGTGTTACCTTTGGAATGTATGAAAAAATCCATTTGACAAATAATCAAAGACAGAATAAAAAAAGGTACGTGTGGGCAAGTTTGTCACAGAATTTGAAAGCTTCCTATTCTTTCATCTTCTGCACCAAGTCATAGCTGCAACTGCAGTCAAGGCTTTATCCTTGTGCTGACATTTTATTTCCTTTACTTACCCAAATGAACAACTACCTGTCTCACAAAGATGTTGTTCAATAGAGATCCTCGGTCTTCAATTTTAGAATCAGTCTTTGGAATACTAACACCAAAAGTTTCATACAAACTACTGATTGAAGCATGAATCATACACGGATATTACACCTGAAGCCAGAAGGAAATTTTACCTTTTTTTTTTTTCCCCCCTCTCCCTAATGGGGGCATCCTAAACAGGATGCTTAGGAAAAACTCCATTTCAAGCACCAACCCCACCTCAAACACTGGCAATCCCTGTTAATCACTCTAAGTGCATTGCTGATTTGTTTACCAGCAAAACTGCCACTTGTCAAACTGCTCGCAGTACTGTTGTTTACAAGCTGCAGATGTAAATCACGATATAACCATAGAAAGGTGACAACAACAAAATGTCCAAGCTCCTTTGAGGAGACAAGATGACAGGGTATAGAACAAACCTGCTCAATTGTTGATTTCCTGACATTGAACATAGATTGCCAATTTTAGTCAGTATTTTTTCAGTTTTAAATTAAACATGATTGATCTACAATCGATGGATATTGCTGAGGAGAACCTACCTCACTTCACAGAGTTGTGGGTCACACAATAAAAGCTGCCAAAGGAGGGATAATGTAAGAAGGCATTTGGAGATGCAATTTTGTCCTGTCTGGTGATTTCATCTGAGTCCACCATGCCCTTTGGCAGGGATAAGATATATTACTATTGTAATAGGGAGTAGACAAGAAGACAAAGATGTCTTTTATTTCTCTTCAGTGATTCTCCGTGAAGGAAAAATTAACTTCATTTAACTGCAACCATATTGACTTAGGTATTTTCTCAAACTTGCATGCTGTAAACCCTTAATATTTTGCAAGAACAAAGACTCCTACCTGAACCAGGTCCACTGCAAAATGGGAAAAGTAGATATGCAGAAGAGAATGTAAAACTGGCATGATAATTTTGTCAGGACTAGATAATTAATTAGAAAAAAAAGCAATGAACATTAATCTTCACTCAGTAAAATGACCTTCTGTTACCCCTTAAACAGCTTGTTAGTACTTATTATGGCAACAGTTTGATCCAAACCTGGTTTTCTAAGTCAAAAAATATTATAATTAAAAGTTGCTTTGGGTGCATGGGGGCACAGCTGTTTCTGAAACCCAGCTAAGCTGTTGTGACCCCTGTGGGTTCCAACTTGGCCTTCACATAAGATGGACAGCTGGGGAAAAGGGAGAGGGGGAGATAATGACCTTTTAGTCCCCATTATGAACCTGATCCAAAATCTGCAGAGGTCAACGGAAGGCTTCCTGATATTTTACATTCTCCAAACGTGCTCCAAAGCTTGTTGACTTTTTCTAATTTCTTAAAAGAAATTACCTATATGTGGAAGCAAACACACAAACAAGAATGCTAGAAACACACTTAACAGCTTTTCCCAGCTGCCCAGTGTCTCATTACTATTTACAAGTTTGTCTAATTCACCTTCCAACTTTGATTAAAAAAAATATTAAAGTATATGTTTAAAAAAATAGCTTAAAACTTGCAAAAAGTGTCCATCCAGAAATCTGATACCCACATCTACAGAAAACACAGTCATGAAGCCATACTTCATGTCATAAGTCATTGCAACTCCATCACTATCATGTGTACAGAGCACAGCTACAGGTTCATGCACTATATTAGGGTATATTAACATTCTGTGTACAGATTCTGTATTGGTTATATACAGAGAGACAAAATGCAAGGGAACTGAATGGCATGTTTGGTTTTCTTTGCTGCTCATTCTGACCACCACCAAGAAGACCACTGACATAATATCAGAGATGCTAATGTAAATATTACTGCCTGGAGATTCGATATTCACTATTATAATCGCCTGTCCCTGGCCAGGTAAAAGTCAGATAGGAGGACTGCTTCTCACAGCTTTCTGGTACCATTAAGATCATGAACTGAATTACTGGGATAAGCATTTGAATCAGGAATAGACATCAAAGAATACATCGTTTCATCAAGACTCGTAGGGAGAAATGGCTGCCTTCAGAACATTTCCTTCCACAAAAAGCATGAGTAATGCAGCAGGGAGGAAAAACAAAGAACAGACGGCAACCTCAGACTCTCTAAACGGGGGCACTGTGTTGTCATTAATGACTAACACCAGAAAGTGTCTAGAAAAACTGCAACAATAAGCATAAGGGAAACTGAAGCAATAACATCACACTTTCACAGTTATAAAATCTCTCTGACATGCTTGGCAAGGGAGTTTAGTGTGAAGGGACTAGTACACGCAGGATGTAGTAGCAGCAGAAAAAGAAAGAAAAAAAGCCTCTGCGTTCGTTGATTAATTACAAGTGTGTCCCTGAGTTGCCTTCAAACGTTTGACTATGATAAAAAAAATGACTATCCAATGAAAGAGAATGACACCACTTTTTGAAAGCAAAAATTTGACAAATCTACGACCATATACTTTACACCAGCCTACATGACTGGATGAAATTAGGGTCTGTCAAAGTCAGTAGATGTCTAGTAGCATTTGGAGACAGATGCAATTTATGAAGCAATCCTGAACCCTACTTGCAATGCTCTCTTGTACCCACATCTTTTTTTCCAGCAGTTGCTTTGTTGTAACTGGGAATATAGATTAAAAAATAGAAGAAAATTCTGTTTTAAAAAGCTGGAAGTCTTTGCTAAAAATGAGATCTCAAATGCAACAATTTTCACTGAATTACACTGAATTTTTAGAGTTGGAAGGGACCATAAAGATCATCTAGTCCAACTCACTTGCTGAAGCAGGATTGCCCAGAGCATGTTGGAGCATGTTACTCAGGATTGCATCCAGGCGGGTCTTGAAAATCTCCAAAGAAGGGGACTCCACAACCTCCCTGGGCAGCCTGTTCCAGGGCTCTGTCACCCTCACCGTGAAGAAGTTTCTTCTCATATTTGAGTGGAACCTCCTATGTTCCAGCTTGTGCCCGTCGCCCCTCGTCCTCTCCCTGGCGACCACTGAAAAGAGTCTGGCTCCCTCCTCCTTCAATCCACCCTTTAGATACTTATAAGCATTGATAAGGTCTCCCCTCAGCCTTCTCTTCTCCAGGCTAAAGAGTCCCAGCTCTCTCAGCCCTTCTTCATAAGGGAGATGCTCCAATCCTTGAATCATCCTCGTTGCCCTTCGCTGGACTCTTTCCAGTAGTTCCCTATCCCTCTTGAATTGGGGAGCCCAGAACTGGAAGCAGTATTCCAGTTGTGGCCTCACCGGTGCAGAGTAGAGGGGGAGAATGACTTCCCTCGACCTACTAGCCACACTCTTCCCTATGCAGCCCAGGATTCCATTGGCCTTCCTGGCCACAAGAGCACACTGCTTGCTCATTGTCATCTTGCTGTCTACCAGGACACCCAGATCTTTCTCTTCATAACTTGACTCCAGCAGGTCCACACCTAACCTGTATTGGTGCCCGACATTCTTCTTCCCCAGGTGCAGGACCCTACACTTTTCCCTGTGTGCTTAAAACATGTAATAATTTGGTTATACTGAGTTCTTCCATAACCACTGTGCTCTTCTTTCATATGGCAAGGCAATTATTTTCCTTTTGGGGATTCTGATTCTCCATCTAAAAGAAAGCTGCTCTCCACATGTACCCATATTTTGTAAAGACCGTGCTTAAAGCCCTTAAGGTATCCTTTGTTTACAGCTGCATAATTTTCCATGAAAAAAATAGATATTTTGGTTAACTGGTGACTGCACTGAAATGA
This sequence comes from Numenius arquata, assembly GCF_964106895.1. Classification (NCBI taxonomy): domain Eukaryota; kingdom Metazoa; phylum Chordata; class Aves; order Charadriiformes; family Scolopacidae; genus Numenius; species Numenius arquata. The sequence goes on from NC_133586.1 coordinate 30,333,897, forward strand.
ACCCCAGGACAGACACTCACCGTCCACTGACAGATTGCTGCAGGCAGGGCGACACCTACTTTCTGTTTGCTTTTTTCAGGTAGGTGACCTGACTCAAGGAATTCAGGCAAAATTATCTAGAAATAAAGTGGTTTTGATGAGACTTCTTTCTCCTCCACCATTTCTTTTTTGTTTCTTTTCTGTACTGCAGTTTGCTTGGCAAAGCGTTTTTTGACGTATGCCCTAAAACTTCTCTGAGCTATCGGGGAGTAATTTCCCCAGCCTGATCTCCTCCACAAGACTGTAAAAACTGTAGGATAAAAGGGGAACTGTGGCGATTTACCTACTAATTAGTCGCTCTTATTAAGAAGAGCGAGATAATTGATTTTAGGATGCACTACCCCTTATTAAGACCTAATTTAACTGTATATCAAAGACTAATTAAATGGCATTATTCCATCTCACTGATGAGTTTTGATGCTTGGTGAATAGACTTGGGTGGAAGATGAACACACAGTAATAGATTTCTATCTCACACAAATAACTATAAACTAAGAAACTGAGCAAAGGGAATTTTGGATTATCTAAAACTAACACATTTATTGGTATTCCTTCACACTGATAGTTTACAGTGAAAAATTAAAACATTTAAACACCTGCTGAGCATTACAGGGAAAGGGAAAGACAATGATTAGGCTCTCACTGTAAACTGTTTATTTAAACATTTAGGTAATTTTCTTACATTGAAGAATTGCATTTGTGAAGAGAATATATACTTTCATAGCATATTTCTCTGTTTATTCCAAAGAATTGTGTAGCTACAACAAATCAAGGAACTACAAATAATAGATAATATTTATTTGTGCCATTTTTCAAAACTGCTTAGAGAAAACAGACAGCATCTCTCTCCACTTTAAGAATTATTTGAATTTCTGATTACTTGTATATTTTGTATCCAAGTATATTTAGTGCTGAAAAGGAATAAAAAGATAGAATTATATACCTGCGGTTCTTCCAAACAGTCTGCAAGTTAAAATGAATGTAAAATAAGAAAAGATTATGTTGCTTTTGAGCAAAGGAATGGTGGGGACTGAGTTTACTAATAAATTCTGAGGTTTTTGATCCTTCACTCTTCATTTAAATGAACTCATCTGTCCTAAAATAATTCCTTTAACAATCCAGTGGCTGGTTTAATAAAAAGCAACTTACAGCAAATTTGTGTGTGTAAAGCAAATCAATTCAAAGCTTTAATCCCATCAATCTACCCCCTAAATAAAACGTTTTGTCCTCTAGACAGAATTGCTCTGACAATACAAACTCATCGTTCTATTTAATCTGTTAAATCATGGCCCCAGAGATTATGATGAGCTGCCTCTCAAAGCCCCAGTTGCACTGCAATACAATGTCTCTCGGATAAATCACAAGATCCTCACCAAAAAAACCCCAATGACTTCACTATAACTCTAGGGCATATTTCCTTGTTTCTAATAGTTTCTTTCACTGGCAATAAGATAATCTGCACACAGAAGCATCGGTCATATGTCACTTTTTCATTCATTTTTGGCCAAGGTATAACTATCCAGCAGCAATCTAGTTTTAGACATCTAAAATAAATACCACCCTCTACTGACTGTAGGGTATGAATCTGAAACTGAAATTTTGCACGTATAAAGTTTATTCTCTATTATCTATCTGAAGGATATTTGTGCATTAATTATTCTTTTACTTATGCAAAAGGAAACAGTACTGTACAGGGAACAAATACTTATTTCATCATTTGCACAAATCATATTTATAAATAGATAAGTGAGCAAACTATTTGTGTAGACAAACCCTAAAGAACAACGAGGCATGACCAACCTTGCAGCTAAGCTATACGTAGGAGATTCTGGAGCAAAGAACTGCAATATAGAGTTTACTCTTCACTTTGTGGAAAGTTATGAGGTTTTTACATATGAAGAGAATTATATCCAAATACATCACAGAATCACAGAATCTTCTTGGTTGGAAGGGACCTTTGAGATCATCGAGTCCAACCAACAAAAAAAAACCCCAAAAAATCCAAGAAAAAAAACCCCACACAACACCAAAACCAAACCAGAACAAACACCCACAACCCCACACCACACCTACCCACAAACAGACACAAACCAACAGTCTCGGGCACTAGAGCATGCCCTGAAGTGCCATGTCTACACGTTTCTTAAATACCTCCAGGGATGGTGACTCCACCACCTCCCTGGGCAGGCTGTGCCAGTGCCTGACCACTCTCTCAGTAAAGTCATTCTTCCTAATATCTAATCTAAACCTCCCCTGCCCCAGCTTCAGACCATTTCCTCTGGTCCTGCCATTATTCCCTTGGGAGAAGAGGCCAACACCCACCTCTCTACACCCTCCTTTCAGGTAGTTGTAGAGGGCAATGAGGTCTCCCCTCAGCCTCCTCTTCTCTGAACTGAACATGCCCAGATGCCATACTGGGATGTCACTTTAGATGTCACTAGAGAAAACGTACAGCTTTTTAAAAACAAAGAACTGAAATGCAAATAATCTTAAACATTACATAAGAATATAATGCTTTTCCTTCTTATTTAATGCATATGTCCTTTCCTAGTACCAACAAGCCGATGGCTGGATTTATAAATGCAGATTTCCATGCCCTTCTGTAGACATTCATGTTCATAAATGCATGTGCACACTCTATGCAAAAATGCTCACAACTGAAGTTGCTGTGCAACTAGGCATAATTTTTATTCATGTTTTTCCCTAACACTCAGTCTCACTATCACCGATATTTGCTAAAACTGTAGGCAAAGAAGCGATACCTCCAGTAATTTGCAGTCCAAACGCAGACGTTGTACAGCTACTAATCCAACATAACAGGCAAAAAAATGCTCCTCTAAGACCTTTCCTCAAAATCTTCCCTGTCCATCTTTTCTCCTAACTTGGTATTTCATTAAAAACCAGCAGGTTATCTTCCAAGTCAAGTCTCTGCTCTTACCTTGGACTTAAAAAATAAAAATAAAATATCCCACAACCCTCTGGCACTTCTACGCAACTCTCTATCTCCCTATTTTCTTTATTTGCATTTTGCTCTTTCAAGATTTCTGCTGGCATTTTCTGATTAACACCTTGAGAGATTACAGTACCATCATAGTGCTTTCATGTTCTACTTCAGGCCTCTTCTCTTTATACTTAAAACAGAGACTAGTATTTAGTGAGCGCAACCTTTGATCTATCCATAAAGTTCCCATACTACTGACATGAAAAGATAACTCACTGTTGCACCAGAGAAAAGTTTAGGGAGAAAAGTAAACAGTTTGGAGCCTCCATCTTAATGTGATAGCACTGTCTCTTAATGGAGTACAGGAGTTACAGAGAGATTCTATTAACCAACAACTTTTTTCAAGAAGCCCACTGGATTCAGCGCCCAATACACAGATACGCTGGCAGTCCCCCTTTTCATTTTGTTAAAGATGTTGGCACAAGGATGGATTTTGCATTAAATAGAAGACGTTATACTAGAGAGAATAACAACTATTTCACTAAGATTTTTCACTACACTCATCAGATGAAAAGGTTAATCATATGGGGAAGTTAAAATACCAAGTTGGATTTTTTTTGTTGTTTACTCACAGAGCAACAGGAACATAAGGCGGCTAAATAAAAAACAAACAAACAAACAAAAACCCAAAAACCACAACATTTTTTCCCCCTCCCTTCAGTTAACATTTAAAAAAAGGAAAATCTGACAGTATTCAATACCCAAACTTTAGGAATTATTAAAAAGCACGACACAAATACATAATCAAGTCATATATTACCAAAGAAAGAACCAATGCTAGAACATGCTAAATGGCAAAACAAGTAAGCACTATGTGTCTAACCCAAAAACAGAGATTCAAAAATGACTGACAAGCTTCTCCAAAATGGGAACGTTCTATTCTGGCTTCAAGGTACTACTGCATACACAGTTTGCTTCCTTCCAGTGAGCAGTAACTAAATAACACAGTCACCAGAGTTTTATACTCGTTTCAGGTCTTTTGCCCACCATGCTAGAATGTCAACTTTTCTTCTATGCCTTTCTATCCTTAATGAAAAATCTGCTATTAATTTACAAGTGTGTGCACGATACCAACTTCCTTGTTTATTTTTCACATCACAGTCCTAGGAATACAGCAAACAATTCGCATAGAGGAAAAAGATTTATCCAGTTTCCTTTTTTGTTCTTTTTTGTTTTTTACCAGAAACATAAATAAGAGAAGCTTGAGAATCAATTGCATTTGAATTTCTCCTGATCTCAAACGTTCATCTGAACATATCGTAAAATCAGAGCACAGAAGACACTTGGGGAAAGAAAAAAGAAAAAGAAGGGAAAAAAAAAGAAAAAAGGGGGAAAAAGGAAAAAGGAAGAGAAAAAAAAAAAATACCTAAGAAATAGATGGTGTGTATTACTGAACTCCCCAATTTCACTTTATATTTATTAAGTTTTTTAATAAATATGCACATTTTGATAAAGACCAATAGAAAAATTTGTGTCAAATAGAAAATATAAAGTATTTTTAATGTGTCAAAGATTTTCTTGAAGATTACAATAGCAAAATGTGTGTCTAGAAAGTGAGTTGGATGGAGGTCTTTTTATGACAGTTTGACACTGATTTTAGTTTCCTACCTAATTCAACCAGAGTTGTTTGATGTATTTAACATCACCCTGCAAGTGAGGTTAGAGGTCTCTACATATTCCAAACATTCCTGCTAAAAATCACTTCCAGCACATTTGAGAATTTCAAGGCATATCACAATCCTGAAAGCCAGAGAACAAATTTGATCTAACATTCATTGTAATATTAAACAAGAAGCTCAGTATTCATGGTGTTTTGCTCTCTTTCTCCTGTATAAGAAATGAATGTAATTTTTGAAGTAATCCAAAGTTTTCTCATAAATAATACTGTGACTATCTCAACACTTGTGCAGTGGTCCACATAAAACTTCAGGAAATTAAACCACTAGCTGATTAATTCTATATAAACAAGTATTCTGGAAGGCCAGCAACAATTTATGGTAATAAGTTAGCTGCAATTAGTAATAGAAACCTTAAAATAGCTGTATCCTCCTGAGTTTGCTATATTCTGGAAATGATAACATATTTTTTTTCCAGTGCAACTAAAATGGTAATTGAAAGCTGATTTAGGATCAAAGAAAACCTCAAGGTTATAAATATTTGTAGTTGGCTGTGAAGTATTCTCATCAAAATTTCTTGAAAGTGGATGCTCCAATGGTAGTACACTTCCATGAGCCAAACAGAAATAAGATATTTTTTCAAAGACTTATAAACAGAAAAAAAAGGGAAGTTAAAAATGAAAAAAAAGAACAAAAAACCATTTTGATGGGGAAAATAAATCCAAATATTTTACCACAAAATCGAAGTGCTGTTAGCTGAAGATCATTATAAAATGGTCTATTTGACGTAGCTGGAAAAAAACCCCACAAAACCAAAAAAAGAACCCCAACACCACTAATGAGTAAATATCAATTGCCATTAAGACATCAGAATTACTTCAGTAATTCTTTATTTTTTCCATCCAGTCTTGTCACAGGACACCAGCCATTACAGCAGCTTTGCTTTTTCTTCATGACTGGCAAAATCTGGTTTATAATCTCTCCATGTACCGACTTCAATATTTGCCTTCGTTTTTAAATTATTTTCTTCCTATGTACAATAGTTTCCAGAACACACACGTTAAATTTTTAAGGCAATTCCATAAATATGCAAGTTTTTGACCCTAAGTAACACTGGGATCGAAACTAAGGCATCGGTTCCAAACTGAGCTGATCACATTTAGGGATATTAAAGATGAAAACAAACAATTCCCATGCAGAAGAAAGGTATGAGGTAACATTTTTCCATAAACCATGGGTTCTTCAGTTGCCTGAATCTCAAGAAAGAAACAGAGAATGTAGCTTCGAATTCCTGAAATTTATCTTACATTTCCTTAAGTGTAATTAGCATCTCACGAGAAACTGTATTAACATACCTCGTCAATATGCAGTATGCAAAAAAATTCCCTGTGGATCACTACTATATATTCTCATCCAGTTTTTTAGGGTATATCATCTGGATTGCATTCACCTCCTTTTAACACATTTATTATTTAAAAACTATTAGTAGAACTATTTATTCAAAATTGTTGTCCTCTTGAGCAACCTGACCAATTCATTGAAGGATTTGAAGGAATTAATATAATGTATACATTTTAAGAGATGACCTATGAAACAAAATGTTAAATTTCAAATTGTTTTTCTCCCCTAGTTATCAGTGCTGAATAATTAACATATGCACAAAACCTTAGTTCATAGCTGGAAAGTGCACTTGAATATTTGAAACCTACTTAGAAAGTGATGACCTTTCAGGTGTTGCTGCTAAGAAAGTGAGAAATCAGATCCAACAACTTGCTCATGGGTTATGGTGTATTAGCATAATAAATTCCAGAGTCTTTGGGACCGCAGAAGCTGGAAGGCAAGAGGGGGACATACAATGGCAAAATGAAAAAAGTCACTTGACAGAGGAGGATTATTATTTTCCATTGTCAATTAGTGTAACTATGTTTCTCTAGGTTTCTGACTGTATCTTCCTCCTGACAAGTAGGTTAATTTCCTCAGAGTTGACTACTACTAAGTTTTCCAGAAGAATCACTGTCTAAATTTTTCACTCTTCTAACACAATGTTCTGCCTGGCTGTACCATATACAGGCTGCAGATTTTTCATCTGGCAGTTCTACATAACCTGCAGGTATGAGCAATTCTGCAACCAACCATACCTATCAAGCTTGTCTCCCCAAAACCAAACATACACAGTGAAATCACGGAAGTAGCATTCTAAGGTGTTACTATGTTGAATCTCAAAACTCAGAAATAGGTCTTTCAGTACACGTCTGACTTGAAAGTGGAAACTATTGAGAGACAGAACCCCTCCCGTCACCAATTTATATGTGCCATAATCTTCTGCTGACAAGATTTTTTTTTTGCTGTGAAAAAGAACCATATTGTAAAACACACCACTAAACACCTAGGGGAAAGAAAAAGGAAAAAAAAAAAAAAAAAAAAAAAGAAGTGCTAGGGTAGCACAGAGGAACAGAGAAAAACTCTCCTCAGTAATTCCTTACAACAGTGAATTGCAAAACAGTGATACATGGTTAGCAATTTACCATCTTGCTGCATCCTAATCTAAACAACACAGTAATAGTAATCAATACCAGTGCTTGAAAAGACTCACAATTACATCCTATGTCTTTAATTTTCAACAAGGAGCCAAAGCACTGTGAATAACATACCCATTTTTATTTTCCCAAATATTAAGACTTTCTCATAAAACAAACCCAAGAAGAGGGAAGCAGACTGCTGCAAGAGTGTCAGCAGGAATCTAAAAAAACCATCACTACAGCCTGTGCTATAATACAATAGATGTTGTTTATTCTGCAAAGCACAAAGCTATCAACACAGCTCAGGAAGCAGATCAATAGATTACAAGGACCTTATAGTCATCACAATGTCCTCCCTTCTCAAAAAAGAATCTCACTCAGCCATTTAGGCATCTATGTATACTTTAAGTGTAGTGACAAAAGATGTAGATGCATATACATGTACACATATATACATACACATTTTTATACACACATATAAATGTGTATTCAGATGCATTTACCTGTATATACACAGACACAATCTTGAGGATTTGAACACACAAACATTCCACCAGAGCACCCAAAAGTAACCATTACACTGGAAAACCTTTTGAAATTCACATAGACAATAAGCTTATATCCAAACTGCACCAAAACTACACTCAGAGTTATTTCAAAAGTAAAGTGCACAAGCTCATTAACATGGCCATACACACAATGAACACCAAAAAATATTCTCAATAGAGAAGTAAATTAACTAGTTGAGTAGATGTGGCAAAAAAGTAAAAACAGCTAAAGGCACTAATCAAGCTGATTTCTCAGATCGGACCGAGGGAAAAATTCAAGCAGGATATTGAGATCAGTTGACTGCAGAAAAGGAAAAGATAGCACAAGCAGAGAGATGAAGTTGAAAAATTTGGCCAGCAGCATGGAATGTGGAAGTATGATTTAAAAAATTAACCAAAAATAACCAGAAGAAAGACTTGTATTGCTATTTAAGAAGCAAGACTGACAGAGGCTGCTGCTGGTGCTGAAAGGAATAATACAAACTACAGAATTCATAGGCTCTTTAGATGAGCAAGAAACATTTTTCAGAAATTTTGTTTACAATACGCCTGCTGTCATTCGTAACCATTACCTTAGAGAAGACTTTCAGCAGGGGATAAACTCTGAAAACACTTCAGAGAGAGGTGTCTGGATTTCTCTGTTGAATCTGAAAAACAGAAAATCACTAGTTAAAGCCATCAGCTTATGACACAGAGGTAGCACTGGCAAAAGTGATAGAAAATATCCATATAAGAAATCTGCCCACTGAACAGAGAATGTGCCAAGGAGAGAGGTGGATTAGTGGGTTTATCTCAGAAGTGACAGATTTCTGCATTTCAAAAGTGCCTTGCTGGAGTGGGTGATGGAGGGACTTACATGATCAAGAAGAACCTGTGGTTCACCAATAGCCAAGGGTTTTGATTTGATCTAAACTCTGTTGTAAAATCCCGAGATTAACCCCATATAGCCACTTTTCCCCTTTGAATTTCAGGAAGATTTATTTCAGGGAGGTTGAAGAGCAGTGGAAATATATCCAAATAATGTAACCATATGAGGACAGGTCAGAAAAGAGTGTAACATGGATGTTTTTAACCTTCCTTCTACACCTTCCCACCCACCCAAGGAATAAAAAGCAGGTTTGGGTGGCAATAAACTTTGTCATATCATATGTGCAGCTGGAAGGCAGCATATTCTTTTCATTTATCATTTAACGACAGATCATCAGGAAGCCATTACATTGCAAAGATTGGATCTCTGCACAATTGTGGTGTAATTGAGCACTGCAGTACGCAAATATTGTAGATTATGAAACAGAAAATGGTTTGCAGTATTGGACTTGTCCTTTTCCTACGTTACGGTGTCAGGTTTAATCCAATCAGCAAAAATAAAGAAAGTTTTCTCAAAACTCAAACAGACTTGGGTGGATTGGAAGCGATTTCATTAACTACAGTTAAGCTCTAAAATTAGATAAGTTTGGCCCCAGCTATGATTCTAGCTAGCTTGTGGCTATGATCTGAACGGCATCTCTATCTGTCAGAGGGTTATGAACATGAAAAGGGACTATTATCAGAATAGAAAGAAGTGGCAGGGAAGATGGAAAAGCAGGCAGTATAGCTTAATGGACACGTCTCAATTCACAGGTCAGTAGAGGCTATACTGCTTTTAAGTCAGCACCAATGCTCTGACAATATTTTTAAGCTGCTTCTTGCAACATCAGCTGCAACATCAGGATCACCATGGATGACAGACTTGCTGCAGGCTAAATTCAAGGAATATGCAGAGATCCTGTAACGGTTACAGATACTTCAATATATCATGTCTGTTTTGGCAGGGGATAATATTAGCACTATTGAGATAAGGATACAGTAGTGCTGTTTGAAAATATCTGTATCCTGCCTGCTGGGCTGTGATAAACAGATGTGTGTTTCACACATTAGGTATGAGTATTAACAGTATGCGTGCAGGCACTTAAAAGCAGGAGGAAAACAAAAATAAGTTTGCAAGTGTGATCAAGCTCGCGGTATGCTGGTAGTAGGAGCAATTCTGCATAGGTGAACTTGTGCTGCTTAATTTCTATCTCACTTCGTGATCTTAAAAGCTCAATTCAACTATTACTGGGTTCAGGTTCTGATTAGAAAATATAAAAATAAATCAAGATATGAAGAGAAGAGGCAGAGAGCAAAAATTCAACACAGAAGAACGGAGCCAAGCGAAGACTGCATAGATACATATACTCTGTGACAAAAGAGGGCCAGACAGAAATACTCTATAAAAAGATGTATACCACATTTCTATTCTACCAGCATCAAAATGACACAACACCATTTTTATGAGATGCTTTCGTTTCTAATAGCAAAGAATTCTCATCTCCTACAAAACGCACTTTTGTTTCAGTGTCCCCTTGAAGAAAGGAGGATACTCAGCAATTGCTTAAGACTGAAAAAAGAGACAGGAAAAAATATCTGCAATCAGAAAGGTTTTGCTGTGCCCATAACTAGTTAAAGAGGTTTACAAAACTCCACCATGCTGTATGATCCACTCACTTCCACAATGAATTATTGCTTTTATTTCTCCTTGCTACGTTTGTTCCGTCACTGTGATTAAATACCACCTCCAAATTTTCCAGGCATTCTTCTCTACTTTTTGAAAGGGTAACTTCTTGTTTGGAAGTGGCTTTCCCAATCTGAATACACACATCAAATCCAAATGCATCGGTCAAATCGTGTAAGAGTTCTAAGGCATTAGGATTTATTTCAGACATAGAAGGAACAACCGTGAAATTCCCCAAATGAATTAAGGTTCTGGAATTCTTGCCATTCAATAATTTGGGGCCGAAGAACCGCAGCTCAAGTAACTTTGGAATTGTAATTTTTTGAAGAACAGTGATAATAAGTTCTTGTGGATTTGTACTCAGGAGGAGTTGCTCCTATCAATTCACTTCACAGGAACTGCTTAAGAATTATTGGAAGAAAATGTAACAACATTTTCTTCAGAATACTCTCTCTACAAACAAATAGGGTAACTACCTGAAAGTAATTTCCTTTCCTACAGTATGTCTTAATATTAACAAGATCATAAACACTTAAGACAGCATTCCCCTCAGATCTCCATTATTAATCTCTTAAAGCTGAGTTACGACCAACATAAAACAGTAATGCATCATGCCCTAATAATTGTAGCCAATATGGCTCGTTAGATGGTTTGTGTTCATAAAAAAGATAAGTTTCTGTTTACCAGAAGATAGTAAAAAAAAATACAAGCCAAAAAAAAAAACAATGCCACACACAAAAAATCCCAAACCAAAAACCAACACACCCTGTCAGTACTATTCCCATCAACACCATTGTCATAAATTAATAAAATATTAATGAAGCAGACAAAATGTAGTAATCTGGTTAAATATTAATTTTATACTTCCTGATTTTTTTAACAGCATGTCTGCTGAACTTTGAGCGCTCTTTACTGACAGCATCAGAGCCAACACCTGGCCCTCCTTCTCCGAGCAGCTTTCTGTACTGACAGAAAAGCCCAGTGATCCCTCTCACCCTGGTGGGGACTGCCTACAGCCCCAGCCATTGCACGGAACAGCTGGCAACCAGAAAGAGCTACAGTCACAGCACCAACAATTCCACCATCTGCTCACCGATACCCATACTTGTTCCTCACACACAGCTAAATAGTTCTCATGGTGAACGGTTCCTCAACAGGCAAATACTCCCATAGTCATCAAAGAAATGCATGCCAAGCACTCATCAGCCTCAGAGGTAGTTAAAAAAAACATCCCTAAAGGAGATGGGAGAGTCTTCAACCACACCTGAAATTTCTGTCCTCTGGACTTTTCAAACTTAAGCCTTCTAGTGTGTAGTTCTTTTCATTACAGCAACAGGGTAAATTTGCAGGTTTTTAAGTTCAACAGTATGATACTAAGCATTTTGATAAACTGGCCACTGCATTCAGCCTAGAGGAATGAAGTTTGTTTTTCAATTTCTGCTTCTTGCCTAAACATCACAGTTGCTTGCTCTTTGAGGTTTGCAGTCAGTGAACAGTGACTCTACAAGAAAGATTTATCTTTCAACAAACTTAGTTACACCCTAACTTCCAAATCCTACCCTTTTGTAATAATTTTTAGATCACTTATAAAAAATAAACAAACCTCTTCTAGTCTTTATTGCATTCCCACCTTAACAGAGTAAAAATCTGAGACTTATATTTGCTTAATCTTTTGTCCACTATTACACAATGTGCAAGTAAGAGACTGTAATTTAGTAGAGGAAGCGAACCCTGTACAGACACGTGAAGAAGGAGCAGAAACACGTCTTGTTTCTGACACCTAACATACGTCAAGATTTAAAGACTTAAGTTCATCATTTTATATTCTAAGAGACAGATCTGGAGTTTTTTATGCATTTTGGTTTGATCATTTAAAGTGTGTTGGGGAAGAATCAGCCATTCTAAGGCCTATAGGGCAGTCTGTCATAAGGCTTTCTAGATCTTTCCACTTACTGTAAGCCACACAGCCTGCACTGCTCCACTAGTGTAAATCTCCTTAATGCTCTTTCACACTGCGGAGCAGAGCTTTGCCAAGAGGCAAACTCAGATTTTACAGAAACCAGGGTCCCAGTCTCATTGTACATCCTCTACCCAACAGAAAAAGTTTTACATCAAATGGTAGTTTCTGCTTAAGACAATATATTTTTACTCTGGGCAGCAGAAGCATTAGCCAGCATGGGAGTTTGACAATTACCAAACTGGGAGCCTGCTACTTTTTATCAGGAGGATTTTCTGTGTGGATTTTCCAGGCAGATCTGGGCAGTTATCACTACTGTATGCTTTAATTATGCTTTCTGTAGTACTAAGAGTTGTGTTGTCATTTGATCTACGCTTAGCATCACATTCACTAGTTGCCTTAAAGTTCACATTGTGATCCTCCTCATTCAGTTTAAGTATCACTGATACCATCATTCATCAAAACCTATGAAAAATCATAAGATTAAAACCTCCCCTGTTCCCCACTATTGCCTATACACCCAAGCCTCATCATAAAAGACGTGATCACCTGGATGTATATCCTCCCTGTTATATATAGTGGGCCTCTTCTCAAGGCTCCACAAAACTGGAGTTTTGACAGAAGTTTTAGGGCTTAGAGAACATAATTTTCAGCAAAACAATTTTTTTTCATTGAAGTATCAATTCTACTGGGAAAAAAACCCCACAGCACGTGAGGATCTGCAAAAAAATTACATCATCCAATTTGAAAATATCGTTGTAGCACCTAGCTACAATTTGGGTGCCCCCATTCCCCCCTTTCCTTATGTCCTCATCAGGCTTCCTCCTAACAGAATGCAGCCAGGAACTCATCTAATGCATATCAAGTCAGGAAGAAGCAGGCACAGGATACCCAACATAATAGTCCACTAAGGAATTTATCCCATAGAGAGCAGAATGGATACAGATTGTTATTTCTGACTTAAATTTTTCAGTTTATCACCAAGAAATGCGAGTTTTATTTCCTGAAGAGTTTACCATTTTTACTATCTGAAGCATTTTAAGATTAGCTATAGCTGCATCCAAAGTAAATAATTTCTGGGGCAACCCATTCATGCTTGCACTCCCGACCATTCAGGAAAAAGTTGCAGAAGAGGAGTTTAAAAACATAACGGTCTGTCTGACTACAAACAAATTTCCCATCAAAACAATTCCTAACAGGATTTAATTAATAGAAACTCAGCTCTCAGGCACAGCGAGGGTACTAATACCTATATGTACATTTGTCAAGAGAGGAACGACATGGCGGTTTGAGCAGAGAACCTGGAAGTACAGGTCTGTGCATTCTAATTCCATCTCTGTCACCAACTGTCTTGGTGATCATGAGCTAGTCACAAAGCGTTTGCTTCCCTTCCTTCATCTGTATAATGGCAATGATATCTAACTCAGAGGGATGCTGTGAGGATTAATTAGTTAATGTTGGTAAGTGCTTTGAAGATGAAAAGAGCTACAGAAGAGATAATCAGTTTTACAGTCTCTAAAAGCTTTTACTATGTCTGCAGAATTATTTTGGAGTACCACATGAATATTATCTGAGAGAATCTGTCATTTATCACGTACATCCAGAAAAGGGGGAGGGTTAGGGGGTAGAGTGGAAGGAGCCGGTATGCTAATGCTTCAGTGTTAAATCATGTATCCTGTTCTAAAATCTGTTGAGACATTGTAAGAATTTATTTCTGAGCCCTCTGAAACACATAGGGTATGCTGTTTCGAATGCTGATTTTATCCAGGGGTGGCAGACGTCAAGAGTCAGCGGACAGAGCCAAGGCAGAGCCCAAGGGCAAAGCTCAAACTTCCTTGGTACAAACTAAAACTACCTGTGCATTGTTACCACTTTCTTCAGGAAACAGACACCAAATGGCTTTGATGACTTAACTCTTCTTTTCTTTCTATTTTAAAATTCTGAAATCACAGCCAGCTTTGGGTTTCTCTTATATGTGTGTGGATACTCTCGCTTTTTCTCAGTATATTTATTACAAAGGACTGGGAGATGACATCCCATTCTCTGAAGAAATGTCCTCAAGGCAGAATATATATATTCAGCTTTAGTAGATTTATTTTCAGTTGCCTTCAAAGTCTTCAATATGTACATCCCAGCTGCATTTCCTCCATTAATTGATTTGCATTCCAAATAACCAAAATGGAAGTTTTTAATGAAATAGTCAGAGTCCACTTAAATTTTGCCAAGTCAGCCAGGACACAGAAGCATTAAAAAGTTCAGATTTTTCAGAAAAAATGTCTGTACTAACTCCACCTTACCCAGATATTTTCATATCCCAGTTAAAAACAACCATATCTTCTCTTTCAATTTTCAGTAGTTTTCATGAATGATTTGAAGCATAGAACATTAAAAGAATGTCAGCCTGCATACATGCAACTTTTTAATAGCTTTAACATTTTTCTGGACAGATTGCTTCCAAGTGCCATAATTATGTACAACACTTTGATTAACAACATATTCGTGGATATGCATTTTTCAAATGATTATCAGAAAAAGAAAAAAATAAAATTATTCTGAAAGAGGATCTCTACATAGAGCACAACATGACTTTTGTATGGATAACTGATGCATTACAGTGCAAAGGTGGTAAGATGTATACCTGTGCTTCTGTTACAAGCTAAGTGCAACACTGACTGGCAGTAGCTACTGTCAGAAAAGAAGAACATGTACAATTTCTGCAACAAGCAAACTTCAATACTTCATTAAGCCATACTTTCCTTCAAAAATAATGTCCAGTGGCAGTCCTAATGATTATCAGTAGCTAGAGTACAATTAACACATTATCAGACAATCCAAATTCAACATTCTTCTGCAATGAAATATATTATACTTTTGCTTATAATCATTGCATTTTGCCCACAGCCCTTCTCCTATCTTATGTCAAATGTCGACATTGACAGGGTTGAAGGGGAAAAAAAAGCAAGTATTTCAGCTTGCTCTTCTTTCTGAAGTCCTTTGAGCTTCACATTGCAGTAATAATTATTTATAGCCCCTCTCTGCTCCCAAAGATGCTATCCACTCATCTCCCAACACATTTAATACTGCAAGACTACACTTCTGTTTTGTAAAAGGAAGTGGAATGTCTTGACTTTGACGTATCCTTTTATAGAGAAAAAGACACCTCAAGATTTGAAGAAACAGTTACATATCTGGAACAGAAAATCTGGATAACTGAGAAAATCCCTTACAAAGAATATAACAACAGGAGTAATTGGAAAGCAAAGTGACCACATTCTGCCTTAAAATAAGTCAGTTCTGCTGACCCCATTAAACTAATGAAAGGTGACTCTAGGTTCTCCAGTAGGTAGGACAAAACCCAGTTTAATCATGGGCAGATGGTACTCTTTGGTTCTTTTACCAACACTTTCTTTCAGGTTAAATAGTTCTTTTCCCTTTCCCAGTATTTATTCTTAATGCATTTATAAAAAGTAGTTATAAATTCAGATCCTTTCTCATGCAGGCCCAATGATTAAAGCCTTTTAAGGACTCATTTGCAAGATAGGTTACCCATTATCCTAATTGTCATTGTACTGTGTCTGACCCATCCTTTTTTTCCCCTCCATTTATTTAACAAGGAAAACCCGATTTTAAACACTGTATTCCAATGCAAGGTCAATTTAACACTTCCCTGTCTGTAGCAAAGATGTTACGAATTGCACTCTGTGGGCAAGCGGCCCTGGTGGCAGCAGTCATCCTGCACCCGGATCTCGTATTGTGCATCCAGCTGACGAGAGTCAAACTCACAGCAGAAATCTTCCCATTCCTTGATTACATACCCCATACTTCATACTACTGGATTTAAATTTCATGTCTGTTACTGCTGCCCTCAAAGTTAGACAGCTTTCCTGTACACTGGAATGACAACGTCGTCTTGTTTTTTATACCAGCAAATGTCACCTACGCTGGTGTGTTTGCACCACTTTCAGAACTACTAGAGCAAAACACGTTCTTAAGCAACCTGATCCTACCGGCAGCACAGTATCGCTTTGATTTTCTGTCCTCTAGCCAATGACTTCCTCAGTTTACACTTCTCATGTCCCATAAAATTTATCTCCTCCGGCTCGTCCCTGTCCCTCACACAGCTGCGCCGGCTCTCCCCGCCCAGGCCCCTCTGAGGAGAGGCTGGTTCCAGCCAGTTCTGGAAAGCTTTTCTTTAGTGGCTGGAAAGCTGCCCAGCAGAAAAGGACCTGGGGTTATTGGTGGACAGCCGGCTTAACATGAGCCAGAAGCGTGCCCAGGCGGCCAAGAAGGCCAACGGCATCCTGGCCTGTATCAGGAATAGCGTGGCCAGCAGGAGTAGGGCAGTGATGGTGCCTCTGTACTCGGCCCTGGTGAGGCCTCACCTCGAGTACTGTGTTCAGTTCTGGGCCCCTCACTACAGGAAGGACATTGAGCTGCTGGAGCGTGTCCAGAGGAGAGCCACCAAGCTGGTGAGGGGTCTAGAGAACAAGTCCTATGAGGAGAGGCTGAGGGAACTGGGCATGTTTGGTTTGGAGAAGAGGAGGCTGAGGGGGGACCTCATTGCCCTCTACAACTACCTGAAAGGAAGGTGTAGAGAGGTGGGTGTTGGCCTCTTCTCCCAAGGGAATAATGACAGGACCAGAGGAAACGGTCTGAAGTTGGGGCAGGGGAGGTTTAGATTAGATATTAGGAAGAATGACTTTACTGAGAGACTGGTCAGGCACTGGCACAGCCTGCCCAGGGAGGTGGTGGAGTCACCATCCCTGGAGGTATTTAAGAAACGTGTAGACATGGAACTTCAGGGCATGCTCTAGTGCCCGAGATTGTTGGTTTGTGTCTGTTTGTGGGGTTTTTTTGGTGTGGGTTTTTGTTTTTTTGTTTTTTGGGGGGTTTTTTTGTTTGTTTTTTTTGTGGTTGGACTCGATGATCTCAAAGGTCCCTTCCAACCAAGAAGATTCTGTGATTCTGTTCCAGCTGGTTCTGGCCAGCCCCACCACCGGACACAGCTCAGCACATCAGGCAGGCTGGGGGGGCCTCTGGAATTCAAGAAAGGGCAAAACACCCCCTTGGCAGCGAGGACAAAACGCGTGAGAAAGAGCCCTGCGAACGGCAAGGACGGAGCATGAGGAGGGGCGGAGGTAGGTGCTGCGGGCGCCACAGCAGGGCCCGGCTGCGGGCCGTCACTTCTCCGTGGATTGTGCCTTTTGTCTATCATACTACACATGCGGTTGTCAGGTAGTTGTTGCCAGTCTGGTAAAGATATAAAAAAATTTTGGGAGTTCCTGTGTTTTAAAACCCAAGAGCTTTTCAGTTCAGCTTCACAATTTCACAGACATTCCTACGTATGCAGAGATAAACATTTTACTTAACACCAGTATTGGCTACTATGGTAGCAACACCATCACTACTGTCCCCTCAAAACCAGCATTCAGATGCAGTTAGAAATTTCTCCATTATTATTTATCTATTAAGGGTTGTTTTAAAAAACAACAAAACAACCTAGAACTACCATATGCATTAAGACTCAGTGGCACCCATGATTTTTTTCCCCTTTCTCAAGAGTAAATGCCTCAAAAATTTCTCAAAGAGGATCTGATACCATTATTTCACGTGCTGCACTGCCTCCCCGCTTACAAACGCATGATTCCAGCTGAGTACCCAAAACCTGCCAAGACAATTTACATCCTTCAAAATGCACAGAACTTGGTGTACCAACCACACAAACACCACCCATTAATTCCATGTTGCTATATATTAACCAATACTAGAAAAAATATGAAAAATTAAACAATTGCTAACTGCTGCACGCTGGTTCCTAGCCCTCGGGGAGCGCTGATGTGAGCTCACAGAGCTCCTGCTTGTACCTGAATTTTCTGTGGAGTAATTGACTCTGAGAGGAAGCCATCTTGATAGAAATGCACAACCCCCCCAGAAACATTCATGAATTCTAGACATAGATGTGACAGTACGTTATGTATTTCACCTAACTCTTCTGAATCCAGAGACCGTCAATAAAAGGGCAAATATCAATCTTAAAATAATCATCCTGTCTGATCTCTCACTCTTGATGATCAAGGAGCAACATACCCTCAGTTCTGGGGAATTAGCAACAGGTCATCTTTCCTTTTAAAGATATTTCCATTCTGTTCTGTCTGCACCAACTATGCTTCTTGCACAATCAACTTTGAAAAATGAAAAAATTATCTCAAATTGTCTAGCTGATTAACATAATTAGAGCACATACCAATCGCACATACCAATCTAAGAACAGGTTCACAAAAATTTCTGTGTTTTTGTGTTCGTACCAGACTTTATGAATGGTTTGTATGCCATCTTCACTTAGCCTTTCTAAAGGCCCGATAAAAGACCACAGAATTAATTAGGGTAATACCCTCCTGGACTATCTGCAGATTTTCATAATGCAGAAGTGCAACAGAAGGCTGGGAAGAGAGACTGCTACAAGTATTTCTTAAGAAAGGTTTCTGCTGCCACCTTTTTTCCCCCTTTCATCTTTAAGGATCAGGTTTTAGTACTATTTTCCTTGGACTTCTTTAGCTTTAAAACTGGACGTTTTATAACACAACTTGTATGCTATTACCTGTGCTCAGATCAGAATGATTTAACTTAGCTGGATTTCCCTCTTAAAAGAGATATCCAGCAACACAGGTGTAAATGGCTACCTAGCTAAATACGGTGGTTTTCCTAAAACAGATTTATATTTTGTCATCTAGATCACAGAAATAACAAAGTCTTATGACTAGCTTACCTGGTTGCTCTTAGCAAAGCTGCAACTAGGAAGAAAGCAGGCAAAATACTTATTTTTCTGCCTGAGCTCTAGGAAGAGTCTACACCCTTTCAAACTCCTGGATTTCTGTTTGTCTGTTTTCCTTCTCTGGCAGAGTTCACCAATAACATGCAGTGACCAGTCTTTATTAAGCCCTCCGCAGTGCTCAGACCCATCCAGGAGCTTCCCTCAGGCCACCATTTTTTCTCTTTTTGGACAGGGTAAAGAAAATGGGGAGGAAAGTAAGTGAAAGAGAGGGAAAGGTATGCATCATAAAGCATGGCAAAATATATTGGCACATTCTTCCCACAGCAACTTTTGAAATAAGAGAGAATGCATTTTGGATTGATTTCCTCTTCCCCTCATCTGTTTAATAAACGTATTTCTCAGAATTATATTAATAGCCTTTCTTGCTTTGAGAATGCTGTCAGGGTTTTAGTGTTTACAAGAGATGAACTAAGAACCAACTATATTAGCTTTCTCTCTTCTTAATTTTTCAAAGGTATTTTTCAAACTAGCTTTTAAACCACAGAGAAAATATTTATTCCTTACTGAATTTCACAGAGTAGGAGAAAATATGTCTGCATTACTGTAACATACAGACATCACTTCTAAGACGGCAGCTCAGGCTAAAATTAACACAGCAGCTACATAGAAATGCACTTTATCTGTTAACAAACAAACAAAACCCAGCACAAATACTCAGGTAGTTGATGGTACTGAAGCGCAGAGGGTTAGGAACAGTGAACTAGCCAGTCTGCATAATAACTGTAAGGAGTGTCATTACAGCAGTATAGACATACACTATAATTGCTTCAGTTTGGCATAGTAACAATTAGTGCAGGGGGGAAAAAAAAGGAAAAAAGAAAATAAGAAAAAGAAGAACGGACACACTTTTAATTAATTAAATTTGTTTGTTCTATGTATAAATACTACCTTACCTAATCAGAAAAAAGAAATATCCTCCATCTCGCTTCAGATCTACTAAGGAAATAACCATGCTCACAGCAACTATCCATTAGCTACAGCCAGCTCAGCTGTAGCTAATTTAAAGAATCACAAGCACAGCAGTATGAAATCAAGAGAACTTAGGCAACTGAAAGTACTTTAACTGTGTAAGAGCTCAGGTACCCTTAGTTTTACTTCTATTGGGTGTTCCAACTGTGAGATAGTAGTTAGAAAGACTGTTACAATGTAGCCCCAAGAAGTTTAATTAGAAACGCCGTGTCTTTCCAGAATCTGCGAATTTCTTATTTCTTTTCAAAACAGATGTTATTTAATACCTAAAAAATCACTTTAGTGCCTTTCAAGTCATTCCATTTGTGATATAGGAGAAAAAATTATGAGAGTTTTGATCTCCTGAATCACAATCTACTAAACCACAAGGATACTTTGTTTTCAAACTTTAAATAGCTTTCTTTAGGTAATTCAATTCTCAAATTTGGTAAATGTATTACCAGCCACTAGAAGCAGAATAGGGAGAATAACTGGATAAACTGGAATACAGATGAGCCTAAAGCTGCATTAACTTTAAGCGCACACTGACAGGGCTGTACAACACAGGAAGACACTTTTCCTACTTCAACTTATGCTGAGCTGGGCTATCATTTCTTAATGGCGGGTTGTTGAATTGACAAAGTTGTTGCCAACATCAGTAGATTCTCTGCCTCCTTTTGGAAATGTCTCCTCAGTGCTATTTTGTGTGTTGACCAGATTCTTCTGGCTCACGCCCCTGTTGCCTACTCTCCAAAGCACTATAGAAATGGTCACTAACCTCTTCTCTCCCAGAATGCACTCAAGTCAGAGCTCCTCAAGATACAAAGATGTGATAGGGCAAAAATTATGTTATAATATTTTAAAGCATGGAAAATGTAGCCATTACCTGCTGAAATGAAAATTTTGGGTAACAATTCTTGAGATGACACGATATATAGGAGAGATTTCAAAAGTAGACCTGCTGTTTTGCAGAAATGATCAGGTCAACCTGGGGGTGGGCGGGGTGGGGAGGGTGTGCAGCCTTCCTCTGTCACCTGATCTGACATACAGGGGTACCTTGTGTCTCAAGAGACATCATTCAAGACTGAATCATCATCAATCTGCCTGTTACATGATTGTCATCAACTTCTTTCATGAAAGGGATTTAGTCCTGAGGGGAGGGGATCATTCCCAAAATGCTGCCCTAAGAGGAGAGTATATTTCTCTCAGGTATTTCCTTCACTGGAGTGTTTTCAATAAATAATTAAGTGGGCCTTGAGATCCTACTATCAGCCATGATCTGCCCAATAAGAACAAGAATAGTGGCAAAAGGAATATACTGGAAAGAATGTTTTGCTACAGACAAGCTGGAGAATTTTACATGGTGATTGTATCTTCACCTAAGGCTGAAAACTGCAAAGAACGCAGTTCAAGAGCCGAGTTCAGGGTTGGATTGCTCAGAATGGGGTCAAAGTACATCTTTCATCTAGGAGCTGGCCCTGAACTGCCAGTACTTTAGCCAATTAACAAAGTTCAAAATGAGCTGAACTTAACCACAAGTATTCTTTCTATTACATCACATGTTGTTCCTAGTGGCTTAGAAGCCACAAGTATCAGGCTAACGTGTCAAAAAATCAGTAGCTGCTTTATTTTAAGTCTTTATATCATGGCAACTTATCACAAATCACTTTGGCACAAACAATCATACCTAAAATCAAGCAGAAGTGCTTCAGAAAAATGCCCATTGTAGGCTGCTAGGCAAAGAGGTTTGAAAATCTCCCTGAAAAGCCTTTGAAAGATCATTATGAGACTCTGCTCTGACTTTGGCATAATAAATGTACGCTACCCCAATGAGGTGGTAGAGGTTTATTTGATTTCAAATGCCATATTGGTTGCTTAGTACTAATACCACAGACTGGAAATGAAAAACATCTAGCACTATCACCATTAAATAATTTATTCAGACCTTAATGTTGTCTGTATAATACATTACTCAAAACAGACTTGTTGCAGTGCCAGCATGTATTGAAATATTCCCAATAGGAACTGATCATATAAATCTGACCTTGCTTGTTATAACAAGTCAATGTAAAGAGTGGAAGGAGAATAATCTAAACGCTGTTTAACACCTTCAGCATCAGTTTGAAAATAAAAACGAAGACTAATGTTTTCCTAGATAACTCATTCCATGTTTATCTTAATGAAGGCAAAACAAGCAACAGAACAACTGTTGAATGGAATTAAAATAATTTTTTTTTTCAGACAAAAGGGAAAAAAATCAGTTTTCATTTGGCTCGGTGACTATCCTGTATTTGAAAAGAATGTTACATATTCATTTCATTTATCATTTAAAGTCAGATAATCAGGAAGTCATTATGTGGCCTAGATTGGGCAGCTATTCGATTAGAGCATAATTGAACACTCTGTAAGGCAGCCAAAGCTGACAGGTTGGGAATGCATAATATCCTTCCCGTGATATTCTGAAGCAGGGGAAAACTGTAGGAAAATCATTGTCAATCAAAACCTGACAACCAAGTGAGAGAGGCTGGAATCTTTGGTACTTTAAAAAACAGCCAACTTTATTTTGTAAGCTATTGAGACATGTTGTGCTTTCTCTATTTATCAAACTAGAAGGCATTGTTATTAAAAGATTGTAACTGAAACCAGAAGACTTCATTTGGTCTGCCTGTCTTTGTCACCTATCTGAGGCAAACCAGTGATCACATATGAAAATGAGAGGAAAGGTTAGACTCACCAGGACAGCGTTTTAAACTTGGCTTTAAAATGTGCTGATTGCTGAGAACAGCTATTAACAATGCACACACACAAAAACCCCAACACATCGCTTGCAAAAAAAAAAAATTGGCATTCTAGTTGTTGACTATTTAAATTACTGACCAGTACTGGAAGAAACATGAGATTAAAATGTTATTTTTATTAAGATACTTGAAACTGTATTTCCAATTAGCAGCAATATAAGTTTTCTAATTAAAAACCTGTTTGTTTCCCAACATTATCAGTATACATTTTAATAGAAACTTAGAACTCCTTTGGTAAGCACCTATGCACTTTTCTGGGTATCTAAAATATGTCCACACACGTAGATCAGTAATGCGCCTGTCACTATTCTATCAAAGAGCAGGGAAAGGCCTTAGAGTTGTAGCTTCTACTTGCGTAAATATTCTTGTATCGCTAGCAAGCAGAATAACAGGGCTAGGACATAGCATCCAGTATCACCGAAATGTCTGTGTTCCAGCTGCTCATGGGAGCCTAAAAACACTTTTTAGACCCCAGCATCTTTGAGCAGCTGTAGCTGATATCATGGAAAGGCAGTATCTTAAGCTTTACAGAGCGTCCTTGAAGACTGCTTCTCAGCCTAAGTGTCTGCACAGCATCGCATGTCAGAAGACGTCAGAAGGTGGTCATGAGGAGATTAAAAAAATGCCTATGCAGTGCATTTCTACATGTGTACAATTGAACAAAATGGAGGGAAGTAACAACCGACCACTGAAAGATTAGTCTAATTTCTACTTGGTTGCCACAATGCTTTGCTTTTTTTTTTTTCTTCACAGAAAACAGCCCTGCACATAGAAGGTTGAGAAAACTACAAGAGTGGGAAACACAAGCAGGAAGCTCCTCATGTTATCCAGACAACACAATAACCTCTGATAACCACCATCTTAAATCATTCAGCCTATGCCACTAACAAAGCCTGGGAATATAATGGAGCCTTTCAACGTGAGCTGTAAATAACTTGAGGTAATTCAAAACCCAAGGGGAGTTGTATCCCAGGCTAGGATAAATCCACACAGTAGATGCCTTCCTTTAAAACAAAGGCGACATCTTGAGCTCTTTTGTGGGTATAGTGTCAAGACCTGGAGGGCAAAAATGTAGTGCGTCAGGCTGTACTTCATTAATTCCCCACAACTGCCAAACCCCTTGGGGTTTACAGTGAAATTAGCATGTACATTAAATTTCAGAATTTCACTGCATGACATTTAGCTATCAAATGTATCGCTGGCTGTAGGTCTGCACAGAGGGTATGGATCAGTGGCACTGGCATCCTGGGAAAGCACCTTGTCCCAGTGTGGAAAAGCTCAAATGTGAAACAGAAAGGAAGAAACAAAGGAAAAATCTGAGGAAAGAAATTGCTTGGAATAACAAAATTCTCACATATGCTCTAATTCTTTAACATTAAAATAGTAACAATTACTAACTATATGTTGTTCGTGAGATTCTCTAGAGTTATTTCACAGAAGATCAGTACCTGATTTACAGAAGAGACAGTAAGATACTATTCTTAGCCTTCAGTATCCATTTATAATTATTTTAGTATGTGTATTTATGCCAATTAATTTGTAAACTTGCAAATTTTCTAATCTAATATGAAAGTCATAAAAGTATTACAATCTTTCCAAGCATTTACCTTTCTTTGACTTTCCTTACACGTTGTTTTTCTCCTTGCTGTCTGGCTTTTTGCCTTCTAACGCTAATGAGCACAAACAGGAGTAAATCCAGTGGAGCAGCACTAAATTGCATTATTCTTCTAGAGGTCATCTCTCTCCTCTATTTAAAGAAGAGTGTAGGGTTTGCACTCTGCTGCATTATCCCAGCTTTGTTACCCGATACTACAAATCGTCAGAGTTGCTAAGGATTATATCCAATGAGGAAAGAGTGGAGAAAATTAAACGAAGAAAACAAGAATTACTTGTCAGACATTTCAACATTTCATATGGTTTGGGTTCTACAGCCAACCAAAAATATTAAATGATAGGAATTTTTAATTTTTATTTTTTTTACAATGGGGAATGGGACTGTAACTAAATTTGATGGAAACATCTTTATCATTCAAAGGCAGTAAATGTTTGCACACAGACATTTCTTTTGCCATCTGATGAAATAATTCAACTGATTTTACTGACCTAAAAAGTCAGTCCTTGATTTTTTAAAAGTTAAAATAAAAGGGGCATAGAATGGTCCTGTGATGATAATTAAAACAGTATGAACAGTATGAACAATAGTAACATATTTGTTAAAATTATTTCACCAGCAGGTCTCGCCTTATTTAATAGATTCCACCATTTCCTTTCATGAGGTTGTATGATCCATCTGGATTCCTGAGACCAGCCCAGAGCAACTTTGCCCATTGGTTTATGTAAGGGCAGAATGTCCCTCTTTCTGTTGACAGCATCTATCTCATATTAAGTTGGCATATTTCTCTGGTTTTGATCAGAAAGTTTATTATTAAATATGTACTCAAAATGAGATCCTGGAGAATATCGACGTTTCCAAAGTTCTTTTACAAAAAGAACAAATCTTTTCAATGCTCCTGCTTCTAGAAAGGGCTGACTCAACCCCAAATATGAGTGCAACAAAGTCTTTGGGTAGTTCTTCATTTAGAGATGACACTTCAACTCAGAGTAATTTCTGTCTCAAGTTTACTCATAAATTTGTCATAAACTATGCAGCACCAGTAAAGTACCCACATTTTTTTTTTTTAGTCATTCCCTCCACCTGCCACATTAGGAGAATATTTGTAAAAATAAATTTATTTCAGCTGCTGTGCAGCATCAAGTTTTATAACTGAGCTGGACATTTTTACAAATTCCAGAGGGTTGCTACTGCCTTTCTTGGTTTTCATTCAGTATAGACTTCTGTATTGCAATTGTATTTATTACTCATGTAATGTATCCTTAGAATAGGCACACAAAGTTTACAAGCAACAAAATTCAGTTGTCCACAGTGCATGTCAGGTCAAAATAATTTTGTATCAAAAGTAGTACTAGAATGGAGCTATCAGGATGCTGATACATACCAGGACACATGACATAACATATCTGGGCACAATGTAAGAGCATCAAATAATTTCCATGATGGTATTCTGGCAAAAAATTAGCCCTGCAACTGGACACAGAGGGGTTGAAAAGATAGAGCTACATTTCCCAGAAAAGCTGTACACCACTCAAAAGTTTGAAATATTCAACTTAAGGGTATAAAATGAGAAGCTATAATTTAAGTAAGATCCAAAGAGCGTTCCAACAAGCGGCTTTATGGGATTTTCAATTATAACTAAAATAACTGAAGATGTAAACAGAGACAGAAATGACTGTACCATCAAACATCTGCTTCATAATTATTTGAACAGCAGAATGCTTATGAATCTCCCATCTATTTATAACCCTGGCATATACTGAAAACTCTCATTTTGTTTTAGTCTACTCAGAAGGATGCCATTCAGTTAAAATATTATTCCCCATACTGATATGTTGTATTTATTCTATGAAATAATAGCCTACTCATTGAGGCTTGGATACATGCTGTTTAAGGTTGTGATTTTAAGAAATGATGTAAGAAATCACATCTGGCAGTGATCTACATCATTCATTATCTAAGGTTTTACAGATTGGTACCGCACAACATGAACATCTTTTATCTTCTTATCTGAAGATAAAATGGAGGCCACGAGTGCTGCTTCCTCTTTAACAAAAAGCTAGAGTTCCACATAGAAATGTATTTTAAAGTGAAACCAGGTAGAGCTTTTTTCCCCATAATTCATAAAATTAAAAAATACATGAAGTTGGCGGTGACTCATTATTGCAGCTCTCGACTATAATCAACTTTACACAAAGTTAACTCAAGCAACTAAGTCTCTCTGACAAAAAGAGTAAAATATTCAAATAATGGAAAATAAACCCCAACATTGAAATTTAAATCATTCCAATGAATTACTGGGAGACTGAAAACATCTGAGATGGTCATAAAATGCATAGGCAGAAGACGACAACATTGAAGGCAGCATCATTCCACCAAATGGTTTTACAGTGGTTTAAGGAAAGATTTCTACCTATTTATTTTGGAATGTCAGGCAAACCCTTACCCTCTAACCTCATCCCTCTTTTCATAAAGTGTATACGTAAAATTTTCATTTAGCGTCTTTAGCAATCTTACATCTGGTTTGAATAGTACATTTTCATTTCATTCATCATTTAAAGACAGATAATCAGAAAGTCATTACATCGGCTGACACCAGGCCCTCCGCTCGATTGTATTGTAATTGAGCACTGCAGAGCGTGTGCCAGATCTAATGGATAATGAATATATTATGTCAGCAGAACCGCCTCGGCAAAGCTCCTGGGGAATCAGAGGAGGCTACTGCAGTGACATGGAGGGTCACAGATGTTGTGCTGATTTACTGATGGAGTGATTGTGTAATTAGGTAATCAATGGTGGGTAGAGGACTATATGTGGACAGCTTATTTTATACAAATACAGACCATATGAGTACGAGGCTTACGTTCTGGACAATGTAAGACTATATTTTGGGTTGGCTTAATTAATTGTAAATTCTTGATGATACATTCCAAAAGTTTGAGTGTGGAAGGCCAGCGGTGGAGGTCTGACTCCAAACACTACAGTCACCTATTTTCACAAACTTTGTACAATATTACCTGCGTAATTTAGAAAGCTCAAATTTTCTACCTTGATTAAAATAAAATTCACGTTGCTTTTGGTTCAGCTGTACTTGTACTACAGCTTTTAATGTTTCATGCAGAGGTAAAAAGCAGCCCTCGTGATAAAAATGTGAAACGTCTCTAAACATTTTCTTTACATTTACTCTGCTCTCACTAAAAGCATTAGCAACATTTACTTTTTCCTTCTGAATGACAGTACGTTTTCAAAAGAAAATGTAGAGAGACAGGGTTCACATCCTAAAATATTGTTTTAAACTTTATGTATGTCTGTGATAGAAGAGGCTGTAATAGAAACGTGTTACTTTTTTTAAAAAGTCAGATGATTGAATTCTCTACTAAAGATGATGAATGATTACTAATTCATATTTCTGTCTTTTTCGTAATTTAGACTGACTGTATAGCAGCAGCTTCTCTCTAAACTGTGCCCCTCTCTCTGCCTCCATTTTAGCATAAGAGTGACACTTGGCTTCACGTACCGTGCTCAGCAGAGCCCTGTGTCATCCAAGCCCTCTCCAGTGTGGGAATACACCTGTCTGGTTCCCAGTCATGTTAATGACAGCATCTCAGTTGGGGTTTTGGCATCCATAGGAACTTCCCTACGGTGTCTGTGACAACAAGTTCCAGTTGAGGTTTGGCATCCACAAGAATTTCCTCCCAGGAGTCTGTGACAAGTTTGCAGTGACGTGGATCTTCAGGAAAAAGCATTATTTGCTCATTACTCAAAAATATAAAGTAAGGAGACAAGAGGTATGAACAGGCAAAGACCTGCAAATATGGTTAGCACTTATAGCAGTTTGTTTCATCCATGGTAAAGAGAAGCAGATGGCTTCTGCTTCATTTTCTACCTTTCTCCCTCTATAAGCCTTTGCCAAACTGTCAGCTTTTCACTGACACCCTGGGTGTCATTGACTCAGTTCACTCAGTTC
This sequence comes from Numenius arquata, assembly GCF_964106895.1. Classification (NCBI taxonomy): domain Eukaryota; kingdom Metazoa; phylum Chordata; class Aves; order Charadriiformes; family Scolopacidae; genus Numenius; species Numenius arquata. Next base: position 30,362,264 of record NC_133586.1, read on the forward strand.
TCCTATCTTTACTATGGACATGGGATCTTCTTTGATGCCAGGCTTTAGCCCTGGAAAGAATAATAGTTTCTAGCTGAAGGGAAGCCAAATAGAGAACATGCCTTAACAAAGCAGGTCAAATCCATTTTTTCCCTCTTCCCTACTACACTCCTTTAAGATTTCTTTTTTTGGCAACTCCATAGCACACAGACCACAACAAAGAAGCGAATGGAAAAGCGAGGCATGTTCATAACAAGTAATGCAAATTTTTCTCATTTTACCACAATCAGAAACGTGAACTCTATCAAACAATACTTTGTAAAGAATGATATCACTTTGATTCTAACAGATGCTTTTCCCTGTACTCTCTTTGGAGGTATACAAACCTCTGGACTGTGTTGTAATGATTTGGCATTATACGCTGTTACTTACCAAGTATTTCTAGCTTATTTAAGGATGCATATATAGAGTATGCTGTGTCTAGATCAACCTAAAGTTCACTAACCATTACATGGTTTAACACCTCCTCCCTCTCACCCCACCCCTGGTCTTGTGCACTCTTCAATAGCAACAATATAGGTTAGTACTGAGAATAAAACCAGGCTATTACTTTACCTTATTTTTCCATCTATTTGCCCAGTTTCTTACCCCACTATGAGACGAATACTCCTAAGAGCCTCATGCTTCAAATCCTTTACTGCTATACATTTTTATTTTTTTTTTAAGTATACAACATCTTGCAACATTTTGCTTGGTCATTGATTACTTTCTTTACTTAAGGCTTTACTGGGCTGTCTGAATGGTGAATTTTCCTTTTTTTCAGCTCCTCCTTTTAGAGAAAAGTATTCCCTGCTCCCAAATCATCTCCACTTTTCATGAGTCCTGAGAAGTAGAACAGGTACACCTGCTCCTTAGCAGGAACAGAGATTTGCTAAACCAGGATTCAAAGACAGCAGTTCTTCAGTGCTTAACAGCGAAGACCCTGGACAACACCTATCAAATGTGTATCTGCTTGGATTTTTTTCCAGACTGAATTTCAGAGTCTCCAGGCTCTGAAGAGCCATCAGTGCCAACCTCTTTCTGAAAGTAGGCCTGTCCTTCTGCTGCAGAGTAGTGATTAATGGAAACAAGATTTATATGCTGTCTTAACTGTGACACTCAAAATATCCTTAGTGTCATTAAGGAAACACTCTAGATCACGTTGTTTCAGGTTTGGTTTGTTGTTTGGTTTTGGGTTGGTTGGTTTTTTTTTTTTAATAGAGCATCCCAAACTGTCCACAGCCAGAACAAGCAAAATCTGTGTTCATATGTAATTAAAAAAAGCTAAATTTGCAGGTTTTTTTTCAAATTCAATTACCAGCATTGTTTAAATCTGTTCTCAAGTAAGGATATTTCTCTCCATAACCAAATCTTGAGAGAGATTCTACTGTAATTTCACAGGAAAAACTAAGTGAAAACTGAAGTTTAAAAATAAACTTCCTATTTTTATTCACAAACATGACTAGGAGATATCAACCATTTTTAAAGCGAAAGCCCTTAAGTCTCTTTATGACTGTCCAAGAACTGAGCATGACAGACTAAAAAAAATATTCGAAAGTCACCATAAACAATGCGGATATGCTGGCAAACACAGACCAATGTAAAGCTTTCCTTAGTATTCCAGCACATTCAGGCTGCAAGAAACCCCTCAGACTATCCTAAAAAGAGGGAACAGCATTATCAATGGGAGGTAATTGGTTTTGAATGGTGTTTGATAACATTGCAGGATATTTATGATGATAATGAGATAAAGCACTCGCCTCTAAAAGATACTAGGAAAGAAAAAAGCTTATTTATTTAAATAATTAACTTCAGTCGAGCAGTCTCTAGCTACCTCACAAAAATCTCTATATCTAGTACTTAACAAGTGGTAAGGGCTGTCTTTGAAATCAAAAGTTAACCACCTTGTCATTAAAGATTCCACCTCCCCACTCACCCTCCCCCCCTGCCATGAATCCTGTAGATCATCTCAGTTTCTGCAGAATCTCACAATTACCCTGGTGCCAGACCCCTCACCTTCACGAGGTGGCGAGCAGCCTGTGTAAGCCACACACGGTCCTCGCTTCAAAAATCGTCCAGAAGCACACAATGAAAATAAAACCTCTCCGAAGACAACTACCTTGGCACACATGGCATAGTTTCTATTCACAAGATTATGCTATTTCCAACCAGTTCTTCAAAAACATATTTTGATTGTGGGAGATGACAAGTGAAAGCCTAATTCCCAGAGCTGATGATTAGGCACACCTCAACACAAATCAGTAGTATGAGTAAATTTTAAATATTTTTAAAAGCCATACTAAAAATGTCTTATATGGGCTACATTCAAGTGATAGCAATTTGAAAACTGAAATTTAATCTCACACTGCTTCAGTTTTCTTATATAGGAAACACGGTTTTCTTTATCTTTGGAATTAGATTAATATTATAATAAATATTGAATAATGGTTTTATTGATCTTTAATGTTTCCACAGTGCTTAGCCCTTTTAAAAGTGTATAGAGCAAGAGGGTGAAAATTCTGGAAGCTATAAAGAGACATGGCTGGAGCAAGGTGTGCTCTGATGTTTTACAAAATCTATAGGAAAAGCAGCGGAAGATGTTCAGACATGCCAGAGAAGGAGGCGGGGGTAAACAAAAGAAATGTATGGATAAAAGAGAGGAATCTTTCGTAACAGTTCCTCAGTTCTTAACCAGGAACAGAGCGAACGGTCTTCGTGCACTAGAATCTTTTCAAAGCGCAGAGAAGGAAGGAAGGAGAGGAAAAAAAAGAACAGACAAAATACATTGCTAAAAATGAAAGGAAAATGAAACTGAGGCGGATGTGGATAGAATGAGTATAAAAAGGTTAACCACAGCTATTATTATTATTTCTAGCAATGTTCTACTGGTTTAGAAGTACCTGAAACATACCTTACAAAGCCTTAACTTAAGGGACTCACAACATTCTCAGGCAGATCTTTATTACTATGTTAATTTATTATTTGCAATTTCCACACTGCTCAGTGTGGATTTTATGACTAAATCATTGACAGTATTTTTGCAAACACCTTAAAAAAATGAGATTTTAATCAACTTTATCAAAGGACTCAAATGCTGAGCAGAAATAAGTTGGAGGTATTATAATATAAAACAGGATAAATAATATTAAATAAAGAATATTAACAAATGAAACAAAATATATCAAATTACAAGCAAAATGTTTTAATACTGAAATTAAAAGGAATTTAAGTGATTCAGACGAACTGTTCCCTTTCAAAATTTCAAAAAATAATTACTCGCTATAAAATACTGAGTTTTCAATAAAACAGCCTTTTAAAAGAATTTTTTTCCATGAAGATTCTTTGAGCTGATTATAATTGAAAAATTTCCTGTTCTTTAATACCTTTGTATGGACACCGGACTCCTACACCTATAATCATTTTCAATGGTCAATATACATCTTTTTCTACATAAATCAAAAGCATTGCTCATTCTTAAACTTAGAGACCTTTTTAACATACAAAAGAGGATGTGCCATCTTACTTCTGATAGAAATATATGTTCTGGCTAGGCTCTGCTTGGTTTTATCGGCAGTACTGATAACTGATGGGTTGAGGCTCACCGTCAGTTTCTACGGTTTCAAGGGATTTTTCCTGATATTCCAGTGTTTGTTGCTGTTTACTAGTAATTTTAGAGTGACTGCTCAGTAGTTACTATGTAATGTCCTTAATTCAGACCTCACGTCACCACATGCTGCCATGCCAGCCCGAGACTTTTGGATTACCCTGTGACTTTATTTGGCAGCTATTTGCACCATGCTGCCAGTTCTGTAACACGCTGACTGTCATAATGCCACTGCAATCCTACCTGGTTCCTTCCTTGATGCTCCTCTATTGCACCCCTTTAGTCCCTGCACAACAGGAGAAAACTAACACAGTTCCAGAAAAAGAATTCCGCATCTATGACATTGTATTATTTGTACATGATAGGGAAAAGGGTTTTTTTCTCCAGCCTGCCTTTACTGTGTCAGAAATGAAAAATGGACTCATTTATCTCCTACTCATGTCTGAACTTCATCTGAAAAAAAGAGGACATTCCTAATTCTGAAGGATTAATCAGAAGAGAGAAATGGATATTCTACATTTTCCCCCTCAGTTTAGTATCTCTTCTAAGCAACAGCATGCACTGTACATATAAACTCTTCCCTTCAACTCTTATACCCTAAACAGTTTTGTCCTTGCCAGTGAGGAAGAATATACCTTATGCCAAAGTGTGCGACAGAGATGATTTTTAATGGAATTTTTCATTGCTAAGGAAGTAATGATACAGCAGCCTCACAGCACAATGTCTTATTCTAGAGATGAACTGTCATTTCATTCGTGTCATTCACAGCAAACTTTCCTTCCTTTCTCTATAAAGCCAAACATTCAGCATTCTCATCATTTGAGAACTATAACATTTCCAAAGAGGCCTAAGACAACATTATTGCATGCCACAAATCAGTCTTGCAAGTTCAAATGATGAAATGCAAAATGTCAAACACACTTTTTCTTGTCAAATTGATATTCTTCTACTGTATATTTAATGTACAACTTCTATAACTTCCATCAACTTGCTGGATTTCTTGAAGGCAAAAAGACAGTTGCTATTAGGCATTTTTAAAGGCCGAAGAAAGAAATTTTAGAAATACTTCCTTCTGCAAAGACTCCCAGTATAGATTTTGGAAAACATGCCACCACACAACAATGCCTACCATGTCTACCTTCTACAGGGCTTACAATTGTATTGTGTTTGGAATTTTTTTTTTTAATTTCTGAACATTTTCTCTGAGTAATATACTTTGAAAAAGCTCTTGTCTTTGCACATCCAAAAACTCATGGCATTCTTGATAGGGGTGATAAGTTATATTTTATAGAGCTTAAGCATAATGGGGGTAAATAACTTATGTTACCCAAGCCTCCAACTCAAGGATCAACTTCACGGTGAATTTCATGTACTATTTCCATTAAATTGTTAAATATTAAACAACAAATTCACTATCATCAGAGGTTTTCAACTCACAATTTCAACACAAATAAATGTATACAAAACACTACATGGGCATAAATCTAATTAACATTAAATCATTTGCAGGATCTTTGCAATGAGATTCTGCTGTTATTTTTAAGTCTCAGAGGAGCAAAAGCACCCAAGAACACCTCTGATTTAAGTGGGTAGAGTCCCATACATGAGGAGTTAAGACTGACCATAACTACTGTGCTGACTTACATCATAATGATTAAAAATACATTTATACATTGAAACTATTTATAATGCAACCTCAAAGAAGCCTCTTTTCCTAAGGCTCCTGTATTAACTGTTCCACGAAGACCATTTGCTGAAATTTTTCTCCTTAACTTTTTGTTGGCATGAAAACATAGAGTGGTTTGTTGTTTTCTTCATTTCTGTCTTCCAGAATGTGGTGAGTACTTAGGAAAATACATTTTTCCTCTCTAACCTCCATTAGAATATACATGCTAGATTTGTGCTTTATTTCTTCCTTAATTTCTGTTTTACATGGTGGTCTAAAAGCATTTCACAGGTGTTTGCTGGAACTCATTAGACTATTTGGAACTCCTTCATGCTCTCTAAAAGGCAATTAAAATGTGTCTGCAAATTACCTCATGCAGTCTGAAGCACAGCTGCCTCTCATCCCCCTGTTACTACGCGGTGTGTCCAAACAGAATAGAAAAGCTGCTTTGATACCTGCAGTTTACAAAGGCAATTCATGCCTTCATAAGTGACAAAAATCCCCTGCATTCTTCTTAGGTCTTCAGTGCAATTGCCTTTGTTGCCACAAAAAAATTTTAAAAAAGTTGATAACGAGTTAAGAGACAGAACTAGTTAATGTAGATAATGCAGACAATGGGAAACCAACAAATACTCAAGTAATTCAAAGAGCAGTTGCTGGATACTCTGAAAACCCAGGTATGTGCAGGTAAAGCATATGCGATTCGAAAGGGATAAGATACATGGGACAGTATTTCTATTCCTTGCTTCTGCTCAAAAGCAGGGGTTAAAAAAAATCCATTATCCGAGCATATGTACTTGCAGAACTTACTGTCATTCTGCAAATAGCTGGCAATTAAAAAACTCAGTTTGAGTTTCTATTTTACCTACTTTTCGGAGAGATCAATTTCACTAAAATAAAGAAATAAACTTCTCTCTCAGTCCTTACTGAACTGCCCACTTCATCGGAAATTCTGCCTGAGTGAAGACTGAATGAAAGAATCTTAAACCTTCTTAGTTTCAATTGTTTTGTCCAATCTATTCTACTTTTAAAAATTAGCTATTTATGACACTGAACATTTTTATTTTCTCACCAGATGCAGACAAACGAAAGTAAAATTCAAGAAGGTGTTTAATCACTTGCTGTACTATCTGCATTTGTCAGTCCCAGAGGAGCATGGTGCTACTGAAGTCTGAACCAGTTACTGAACCAGAAAGGTTCAGCTCCAACATTTTTCCTTTTCTGGCCAGCTGCAGAAGGGAAAGGCATGTCTGGCCTTTCTCAGGGGATAACACAGAGTCCAGAACATCTCCCGGGCTATGGCCCCATGCTCGTGTCTCCCTTCTGTTCCAAAATCACTGCCATAAATGGCAGCAAGAAGGGCTGCAAATCCTTTAACCTTCCTTGTATCTCCAGCACCCATCACATCAAATGTACTTTGAGCTCTAATGAGTGCCCTGGCCCTTTCCAGCTACAGCTGATCCCTCATCCCATCACACACACACACACACCCCCCCCATATTTTCCCGCCTTTTCTCCCCCGCTCAGCTGTGATCTCCATTTAAGCTTATCTAGTCACGATGCTTCACTGCATCCAGCTGCAAGAATGCCCAACACCACACCTGCATTTATTCCAAACAAATTTCCATCTCTCCCATTTCTCAGCTTACCCTCTCTTCCCTTTCAGTCTTCTCTTAGTCCTTAACACTCATTCCCTTCCTGTTACTTTCTTCCAGTAAGCCATAAAAGATAAATAAGTAATTATCATGCATTTTAAAGAAAGCAATGTCTAGCAGTTACAAAACAACATACTGTTGCTTGATGGGAAGTTCTACATAAGATGTGTCAATTAAATTGTGGGCTCAATAATACTGACTCCTCTGAAAGCGGCAGCTCTGGGCCTGAAGGAAACCCTAAATATATTCTACTTTTGAAAGTGCAGTCACATACTCAGTAACAGTGAGAGCAGTTCTTAGGTTATATTGCAATTCCTAACATGTAGAGAGGACTTGCAGATTACAGCAAGATCTATCTGTAGATATAGAAGAATAAAACGTAGTCTAGAATGTAACATACATAGAAATTACACAGAACAGCAAAAATCTTTGGGTGTGATCCCACAAACTCTTATGTGAATCATTTCAGCAGACTCAGTAGGACTATGTACTTAAATATGAAAAAAACACCATCTCTCTGGACCCTGAGTCTTTATAGCACACTTGCAAACAAACAGCACATTCTTCTCACAACAGCCTGAGGGATAACCTTGTCTTTTATGTGAATATGAAGTTATTAGCTTTGTCAGAATCTTCCAAGACATCAAAGTAATTGTTTTGGTCCCAATTTCACATCTGTTTTCAATGATCAGAAAAAGAACTTATTATCACATAACATTCAACCATCAGATTCAGACAATGAAACTTTCAATAAGCTCAATCGTGCACTTGTTTAAAAATTCCTCGAGATACCGACTCCTGAATTCCCACAGCACCTTGTCTAGTCTCTATCCATCTCAGCTGTTTACTGCATGTATTTTTGTGGCTGATGATGTGATTACGTGAGGTAATTTCGTACTTTTGCAAACCTTTCAGAACCAGAAGAGAAATGAAAAGTTGTATTTCAGTTTTAGAAGGCTGAACTTTTCTTCCCGGTATAAGAAAAGATTTAAAACTCTACCAACCCATAAAGAAATTATTTTCCTATATGGTAATTGAATACAAAGGCATTGCCAAAGCTTTGGAAGACAACTAGTGAAAGCGCTTTTAAAACAGAAGTATCTGAACCTTCCAAATCTCCTCCTGTGCTCAGCTGGAAGTGCAGTCAGGCCCAGACCAAGGCAGACAGACACACGCTGTTAATTAGATTAACTAAACATATTTGTAATTTTTAAATAAAATGCACCCACAATTAAATCAATGAAGTAGTGATATGACACTCGCAATAACTATACTCTTTTCAGAACCACAGCAATTTTGGGGTGCTGTCTTGTAAACTTACATGACTTACTGCAGCGGTGATAGCTCTGCACTTCCTTGCTTTCAGTGCAGCTTAAGATCCTAATGTCGTTACACTGATAGGAATTTTTTAATTTAATGGTGTGGTGGTTTGGGCATGTGTTGTGTAATACAACATTTAATACAGCATATTTATTACTACCAGTAGTCAAAATCTTGATCCTTGTTATATCTGCAGCAAAACTGTATAGAAGTTTTACCGAGTAAATCTAGAAGTTCTCTACGTATGACTCAATTATCAGCTCCATTTGTAGAATGATGATCCATGTTAATATCTTGCAGAATCTATTTCTCAATAAAGCAAAATTTCCATGTACTTTAGAAACTAAAGATAAAAAAATGGACAAGCATTCAGGAAAATGGTGTAGATTTTCATTCAAATTTGTTTTGCTATTATTTCAGCAGTGTACTATGTGTATTTTTTAGACCTGCAGGGAATGTGTATAAAACAAAACTATTTGCAATGCTCAAAATGATTAAGAAAAAAAAAGTTACAACTTCATTATGTTCCTATCTGTCTAGTTACTATTTTAACTTCACCTACTTGGGGGTGTCAGTTTGCACTAGTCTTCTCATGCGAACTGACTGTTTGGGAATCGTGCCATCTCTGATGTGTTTGTCCAGTAGCTGGAATAGTTGGAGGAACTGTAGCTCCTATGTACCACAAACTCCAGTGAGGCTACTCATCAGCTTTCCATCATGTATTAAGTATGTGCTGAATCATGTTAAGAAGATCTTTTTCTTCATGTTGAATTAAACAACATTTATTCCTCTTCATCCTACAGATGTATAATTTTCATTTTACTGGAGACTGTTCACGTACCTCAGATACAGTTACTGGTATGTTCTCCCCCCCACCCCCTCAAATTGACACCAGTTGACAACCTGACTAATTTAACCTTACCAAATACAAATCTATAGTGGAAATGCCAAAAGAGTTACACATAAGAATTCCGTGTGAAAAAAACCCAACCTGATTGCTTCTCCTATGGGGTTCTTTTTCAGTATAAAAAGAGTATATAAACTAAATGTCTGCCACCAATTTTGTACTTTTACAAGCACTAACATTTTAACAGCAGAAATGTTAAATATCAAAGTAATAGATGAGCATTCCACTAGAAGGCAATTTCACTAAATACCACAGGTATTAATCTTTCTGAATCTTAATTATACCCTTTTGACATATTATCCTTATCTGACCTTTCCTCCAGAACTGCATGAATAGACGTGAGATAGGTAGGCAAACGCAGCTGTGGTTGCCACCAGACATGCATCAGTTTAATGCAAGGAGTGAACAGACATAAAGATGCAGCTCATATGCAGTGCAAAAAGCCATTACACCACTATTTTGTTAAAGTTATCATTTCAGGTCTAACTTTTGTTCCAGGATTTTTTATCAGCTTCCCTTTTCTGGCTTTGCTCATGCCACAGAACATAAAGTTTTAATGAATTACTCCGAGTGTAGAACTATAAGATATTGCTGAAGAACTAAACTTTTTGAACTAGAACCATCCAAGCAACATTTAAAAACAATTAGTAATGGCAGTACTTAATCGAAGAAACTGAATTTCAGTTGAGAATAGTAAGGGCTGGCAGTTCCAAGATTAAAAATGTAATGATTCTGCCATTAAGCCACACTTACACCAATCAATACTGAAAAGTATCCTGATTTTATTAGATCAACCGAATAAGCAAAGTGGGTAACTTGGGCGTATAAGATTTAGGAAATGTTGCCTGAGCAGTATAGCGTAGTGAGGATGCACAAGAGACCCGAGTCCTACTCTCACCTGAAGCGAGTTATTTCATCTTCCTTGGTCACAGTTTTCACATCCCCATAAATGTCTCTGATATTCTCCCTTAATTCTCCTGCTTTTCTCTGATGCTCACATTGTTCTTCATGCGATTTACAAATCTAGGGCGACTCTTTTATTACATGTTATATAATTTGACTCTCAAAGTGAAGGTTTGCATTATCAATCTCAGCTGGAAGAATCTGCAGCACTAAACTATGTGTATCTTGCAACAGTTTTAGAAATCCGTGTTCTCCACAAAGTTCCCTCCATGACCCGTTGTGCAGCGTAAGTACTTGCCCGCACCTCTGATGGCCTTCCACTAGAAAAACACAGCCTCTCAGATACTGCCTGAAGTACCTGAAAGCAGGATGGCACATTACAAAAGGAATAAAATTGTTACAATACTGCCTCAAAGCTGAAAGTTAAATAGGAATAGTTCCTTAGAAATAACCATCATTAGAAGTAAAGCATAGAAAAAATTTTGAGCCAAAACGCTTGCCAACTCAGTCTAAGACTTATGGTTGATTTTTAAGAATATTTTAACTTTTTTATTGCCTTGTCAGCAATTTTTCAGATTCATAATCATTCTCATATATATCACTAAAGCTGAACATAGCATGAAGATGAATTCTTATCAGTTTACGTGCACAATTCTACTTGAGAAATACAGTATCAACCAACTCAAATAAAAATACACTAATTAAAACACAAACATATTTCCAGAAACACAGACTTTCTGTAAACTAAAGATGTTTATATGTTTAACTGGAAATTAAAGACATTAAATAAAATAAGAAATTACAATAATGAAACTTATCAACAACTTCTGAGTTGTTATTATATGAATGCAACTTTTTTTGTGTATACTATACATTAACTGGGGTTTTACTTCATCATAGATAAATACGATCTGAGACAAATCCATAGCTGTCTTTCAGAGTCCTTCCAACAATCCCCATTTCCCGAGTAGAAACTCATTCAACTGAATGAGTAATATTTGATAAATATTTACTCCGCATACCTGCACTGATTTTATTTTTTTAAATTTTTCTGTTTAAATTTGGATTGCATTAAAAATTGCCATTTTCGCTGGTGTTTTGTTCATAAAGGTTAAATTATTAGTAAGTCTAAGTAGCAGGATAAGCGTCCTTTAAATTTGTGATAGTTTGATTGGGACTGTTGTTCCACTTTGTGATAGTCTTCATTTCCTCTCATGTTTCACTATTAAAGTAATTTTCATAGTTTATATCCATGCATACAAGAGAACTAAGCAGAGAACTCCAAAGCTCTGCCTGTGTGCAAACCCTAAACAGTTTTAATAAGAGAATATAAAATTGTATCCCTACAATCACTAAAGTATTCATAAATGGCATCCTTTTCAGGATTAAACCTGTTGGATTACATATAATCAGTGTGTCTGGTGATCTAGTCTTTTTTCCAAGAAACGTGTTTAAATTCCTAATCATGCATTTCCGAGAATAGGGCTTGCTCTTAAAATTTCAAGTGTCCAAAACTTAACTTCCAAATCTGTGAGTCAGGTGAGAAACAGACAGGAACAAGGTGACTGTTTTGCACACAAGGATAGTCTAATTTCTTTAATTTTTATTACAGTGCTAGTGAAAGGTATGTTTGTGAAAACACCTCTCCTACTATTAACACCAAACGCATGCATACATAATTATAAATGTAACTATGTTAATAACTAATTAATTCAATGTGAATTGTGTCTGTACAATTTGGGGTTTACTGATTGTGAAGGTAAGAGAAGATTTTCAGAAGTGATGTAGAGCAATACTTTCTATTGCTCAATGGATTAACTCTCTTACGTTACTGCTGTCTTACCCAGAGGTATTGTACCTACTGGATTAGGACTTCAAATACTGCCAGGATACAAAAGCTCTTTATAGTAAAATCCAAGACTCTAGTAATTATTAGCCAAATCTTTCAATGATTTTTTTGATGTTTGGGTTGAGCTTTCAGCAAGAAGATTAAAAAAGAGAGAGAAAAAACTCGAAAAAATATTTTCAGTTGATATGAGAGTCTTCAATGTCTCATCTATTGATTTTCCTCAGATCTTTAAATTCACAGTGTGACTTATATTCCATGAAATAGGGTCATTGACATCTGAAAACGTACTACAAAAAATATACACTTCATATCCCATGGACTGAAACACATAATTGTCTAATGAAAAGGTTATCCAGTGTGTTAAATCCATCACTTACAGAAATTTTTTCTTGCTTCTAAGTGAACAGATTTTGCCGCATTTTAAGAGAGTAAAAGCTTCACGGTGACTGAAAAAGTCTGTGGGTACTGTACTGTTTGACCATGAACTGCCTTTTTTCCTATTTTTTTTTTTAAATGTAAGATGTTATACAGTGATATACCTAAATTGACCACTGCAGTAACGCACTCTCTGGCCTGCGAATGTGTATTTCTTGTACTACTGCCTTTCACATTCCCAACGTTTATCAAAACAGAAAATAAAGAAGGTCTAAGATTTAAAAGAAACCTTGAATTAAATACTGATGAACAAAAGCAGTCAAAATCCATTAGCAAGCTGTTTCACAACAGGATACTGTCTTTACAAAGTGCAACCTCTAAGACAGTACTTTTTGTAATCTTATTTATTTCCCCTCTATAAAATATCTTTTAGTACATTTTCCAGCTTTTTTCTTTATGCACATGAAAGCTGTGATGCTCGGTAATCAAACCATCTCTAGAGCAGAGGCTTTAAGAAAAACATGGCATAGCGTATGACTAACTTTTTTCTTGCCAGTTGTATTGTTACTGCAAAGTAAATACAAAATTGCAGTTTTCTATCCAACAAAATTGCAAATCAAATAACAGAATAAGAAAAGCAATCTGTAAACTATTAAAATAACCAGATTATATTTTAGACATTAACAACTGTATGCGTATTTAACTTTTTATTATTCTCAATGAAGTCAATTAAGTTACTAACATTACTTTAATTTAATCACACCTGCATTTATCAGATTAAACTTTAAATTTTCATTTTTGAAGCAGACTAATTACTGGAAGAGTTTTTTACATTTCCAAGAAATCTTAACTCTTCCTTATTCAAATTAAATGAATTATAAATGAAGAATTAGTAGACTATTTACAGTAACTTTGACTGGAAGAACGATATTCCAGGTTCTTTATAAGCGTTATCAAAGCTGAGCAGAAGAATGTATTTACTTGGCTTTTTATGTTATAGGTGATCTCAAACCGTGCACTGCAGAATTCATTCACGGGAGGCAATAACCATGTAATCTCACCACTCCCTCACTTTCATGTTAAAGGAGACCTCAACATTGCCCCTACCGAGATATTTAAGGGAATAAGAGATTTAGAGGCACGATCAAGAAGAAAGCTCCACGTTAGGTATTAACAGTCAGAAATACAAAAAATCAAGTACATTTCATCCATTAAAGCCTTGCAGAAACATAACTAATATATTTTAAAGGCTTTCCTTGAAAAGATCATTTTTATCAAAACACTAATCTTAAAATTCTACAGGAATTGTCAAAGTATCTTAGGTAGCATAGTTTAATTTAATCCTTTTTATGAAAGATGGCAAATTTTGGTACTTCACTGTGAGTAAAATGAGATGCCTGTAAAAATACAATGATGCAATGCAGAATTTACATTCCTCTTCACTCCCATACTGAAAACTCCCAAAAGATGTTAATTTATATCCCTCCAAAAAGAAAACAAAACCCACCCCTTAAAATAGAGAGAAATGTAGATATCAAAATCTTACCAAGATCCTGAGTTTTAAGTGAGCATTTAAAAGCAGAGACCCAGAGAATGCCTTCCACGACGTATCAGCTCTATCACAACCTGTCAGACTTTGCTCAATGTTTGAGGCTTACCTAAAATTTCCCTGGGGTGCACAAGTTGATATATCTAACAAGAGGACAACTGGTATTTTTTTCCTTCAAGTATTAAGGCTAAGCCAATGTTTTCTTCTCAGGACTCTTGAAGGAAAGATTGCCCCTGCCCTTTTGAGGATACCAAACAGTGAAACTGCCTGAAAACAGCCACCACTATTAAGCATTATGAGGCAAAATACAAATAAACATGCCAACAAACATACAAACAAACATAAAACTGCAACAACTGCCATACCAAACACCCTTGCGGAAGCTGCCAACCTTTCCAAACCCTTAGGAGCATTCCTGAAGCCCATACCTCTAAGAAATCACATTATGGATTGCCCAAATCTTTTCCACTTATTTAAATATTCAACTTTCTTCCTTAAGTAGATTTACTACTTTAGAAGCTCTCGCTTTTTGTGGCCCGAAAGATAAAATACAGTAGTAAAGTAGCTAAAAATTACCATTGCAGTACCAACTTCAATATAGATTGTTGCTACTGATACACATTTTTTCCCTGAGGGATTTTTCATTTTGTCATACGCTTGTAAGGCTCTGACCTGAAGAAAGGAATGAGAGTGTTTTACGCAAGGGTGACGCTCACTGGAGCCGTTCCCACACTTGGAGTTAGTCATGTTTATACCTCTTACTGGACACAGCCCATGAAATCTCACTATAAGTCTCCTGAAGTCTTTGGAACATTTTATACTGATTTCAATTGATTTTAGATCATACATTTATAGACAAGTTGACGGTATCTTAATTCTATACCCCATATATATGTGTGTTTATCTGTGTCATACAAAGCTTTCACTGAATAGTCTCCTACTGTTCTATATCTGAGGAAACGAATAGTTTAGTTGGTTCAAGGGAAATGACGTTAAAACAAAAAAATGTTGATGAGAGTCTGACTGTTGTCAATCTATACTGATTATTTAGTCAGCAGTACTTCAGCAATAAGAGTCTGAAGGATCAAATTCTGATCTCTATAAATAAATACAGTCAATAAAGAAGAGTTAGAATTAAGACTTTTTACAGATGAAGATCCAGAGTTTTTCTCTTAAGCGAGATGAACACTGTTTTCTGAGTTAAGGCAGAAATTAATCTTTGCCTCTTTTGGTTTGGTCATTTAAAGGGCTTACTAAAAGCCACAACGAAGTAAAATGAAAATTTAAATTAATCAAAGAGAATAATTTATATTGGTTTCAGAGCAGTAACTATTGTGCTTCCCCGTGCTGGAAGTTGAGCACTTCTGTTGATGTATAGGCTGGAAGGAAGTTTGTCCAGCCAGCTCACGTACCGGGTTTTCTGAACACCCCATGAACAAATTCTCCACTAATACTGCTCTGATTTGTGAGCAACAAGCTTTTTCTAACTGTGAGCAAGTGAGCTTCAAGTACAGTCATAAGCAAGTACAAAGAAGTCAAGAAATGACAGTTTGTATTGATGGGACAATGGGAAATATCCATTACTAGTTGTGGATAACAATAAATTACATTATTCATACTGTTGAGATGAACACTAGTAGCAAAGCACAGCAGTAATTTATTAAAAATGGATTTATCAGTGAATAAGAATTCCTGATGTTTAAGGCAAAAGCAACCAGGGAACTTTGAATAACATCTTTAAGTTGATGATTAGCTAAGGGGATTCAACACTTAATAGCCAAAATAAATTACTATAATTATTTTATTACCTATGCTAACTGATTTCATTGTTTTTATTGAAATAAGAGCTCCCTAAAGCATAGAATGTTGCTTCAAAGAATCCCAGCTGCAAGCTTTTGTGTTCTCTTGTGGCAATCAAAAAATACCAACAAAAATAGCTGTCATTAATAATACTCTTAATAACTGTGCTACAGCATCTTAGAAATACATTCCAGATTTGTCTGTACACCTGGACTTGAATATGAAGTTTTCTAGCCACTGAAGGGTTTTAGGTGGAATTAAAATAAATCTGTAAGGCACTTATTAAAATAAACATGAATATTTATGGAGAACAACGGAATGCTTTAAATAGATTTTTAATAAATAAGAGTGTGATTAGTTGAGAAGCCTAAGAAATCTTTTCATTTGACCTTAGAAGAATTATTTAAAAATCTGTACACTTCTGTTTTTGCAGAAAAAAATGTTAAAAGCATACACTCTATGTCAGAATGATTTTCAAAGAACTTTACTGAAACATACAGTGAATTTTTATGGCGATCCTACCCAGGTCTGACTTTGAGCTAATCTGTATTTGTATCAGTCTGTCTTGCTGTTCAGTACCCGCTGCACCCCCCTTTTTCCTACCTTCCCCCCACTGGAGGATCCCATCTTACATCCCACTATAATCTAGAACCTACTGGAAAAACTCCAGCTATCTGCTAGGAGCTACAGAGCAGACTGATTTACATCATCTCCTCTCGCACCCTTAAAAAATCAGTAGTAATATACAACAAAGAGTACTGATGGCTTCATTTGCAGGCAGCATTTTACTGATTTGCACCAGATCTGCTACAAATGGATACTCATAAAATGTGCCCCTTCCTTTTCTCTAGTGGTTTAACCAGCCAGAACTGTGATGCTGTGAGGCTCTGTTACATCAAGGAGAAGAGAGCTGAAGTTCTCTGTGTTACACAAAACAGAGCCAAACCATTCTGGGACCGAGTCCAGTAGTAAAAATGCACATCCTAAGGACACTGACCAACAGCATATTCTGACTGACTGGTCTATGTCCCCCTGCTTTCTAACGCCTTAACAAATGCCTAATTCTCTCACACAGCTGGGGAAACTAATTATCATTGTAATAGTTGCTGGTGGTTTTTGTGATTTTGTATAATATAATACACTAGTACCATACACATAATTGGACACAGATTTCCTCATTTGTTACTTGTGGGGCTTCAATAAAATTTTGGGTCTAACGGATGTTACCCTGAACAGAGCAAACAACTAGCTACGGTACAGCTCATCACCACTTTGTACCAGGAGCTGGGACCTTAGATCAAAGCAAGAGATGAAGACTCGCAGAGTCACAGCAGAAACACAAGCTGCAGAAAGGCCAATTGAGCCACAACCTTTCTACTGGTGTGATGAAATGCGCGAGTCTCGGTCCACCTGATGGAAATGGTCTGATTACATTAACAAAAAATCTCCAGTCTATAATCCAGCCTAAACTCCACCCCAAGAGACAGTCCTCAATGTGCTGATAAGGCTTCAACATGGTATCACATGGCCAATGAACTGATGATGAAAATCAGTACGTATCTCCTTACTCTTGTAGAATCCAAAGAAAACAGATTGAAGAACTTTCAGCTAGTGTGCAAAATATTGGAGAAGTTCCTCATATTATTTATTAGTGGTACTTGTGATTCTAAAAAATGTCAAAAAAAGGCTTAGCATGATTCCTTTTTTTGTTCTCTTTTGTTCACCAAGAAAACAATTTCTTGAAAGGAAAAGCAGAATAATGCACGTAAAAAACTTTCTAAAATTAAATGACGCTGTCATTTGCCAACAATACTGGCAAAATTGCTGGCAATGTTGTCAAAAAACCCCACGTCAATCAAATAAGAACTGGCGTTAATGAGGACAAACTTAAAATTTCAACCTTAAAAATTAGGCATTAAATACATTATGGCTTCTCAGTATCATTAAATCATATTCACTATGTGTATCTTCTGACATTTTCAAAGTTAATATTTGTACACCTAACACTGATAAGAACAATATAATCCTCACGGGCTTTTGAAAAAATAGTATTTGCATTAGTAGTTGTGTTGTAACTGAGCATGGAACAGTATAAAGAAAATGCTGTTTGGTATATGAAACATTTTTTGCACTGACTTTGGACTACTAAAATTATAATTTTGATGCTGCAGTAATGCAAATGTTGGGTCTTAGTTTGCTTAATTTGTGTTTAAAAAAAATCAAAACCACCTCTACTGATTACACAGTGTATCTACTTGTGTTACTGGTACTGGAAACTCCACGATATCACAACAGCAGTAAACAAGAGTAAGGAACACCACGTTCAAAACCTGATACCGTACTTTCAGTAATCTAATACTACGATTAGAGATGGGAAAAGCTGACTGGCTCTCAGGCCTCTAATTCCTTCATCCACACTAGTAAGAAAAAGCATAGTCCAAGTAAAACACAGATTATGCACGACTGTTTAATGCAATCTTAAAACTTGGGGCAAATGAGCGGTGAATAGGGGGAAGGGGAAAGCAGGCTGCTGGGCACCAGGCCCCGGCGCCAGGCAGGGCTGGCACAGTCACGCTCTTCGGGCAGCTCCACGCGTCTGCACTCCTTTCTGTGTGACTGCTACCTGAAATCTGCAAATGAAACCAATGCCCAAACCATGAACCCTTCCCCAGCAATCAGTCCGAGGTCTCACAGCAGTTGTCCGTGGGGCCACATTTGTGCCATTCCAGCACTAGTCAGGCAATGGGCTGGCAGCAGCTCTTTGAAGGGCTTTTCCCCAGCACCAGCATAGCTGTTACGGGGCCGTACTGGGAAACAGTCTGGATTTACACAATCCAGACATTCCTTTTTGCCACCAAAGATGGTTATTTTTTTTCTAATAATTTCAGTCACCCTCGTTATGATGCAGCTCAACAACTACTTGCACCAAGCCAGTGGGGAGCAGGGTGCACGGATAAGGAGGTACCCCTGAAGCAGAACTGTACCTGCAAAGCATGGTTTTGACACTCGTGCTATTATTTCTTACATTTTAACTCTTGGATTTGGAGCTGTTCTTCCTCAGCACTGGAATTCAATCTCTTTGAATGTATCTATCAGTCAACAAAATATTCTGTAATCAAGTTGTCAGCTAATTCAAGTTGGATAAAAATACTGTTAATCCTACTTCACGTATTTAGGACAAAATTAACCTTAGGTGCATGAACTGCCTTTATCTTTCATATAGCATTGCCTTCAAATAGCTTTTTCACTAACCTCCTTCAAACCTTATTTTCTAATAATTCTATTTAGAATGATTTACTTTTGTGTATTCTCTTCTTTTTCACTGCTGATTTCCAAGACCGTGCATGTGCACATGCAACACAGAAGCAACTTCCCTCCTAATTACAGTCTGTTCCTCTTCTCAACTAGAGGCACAGGGAAAAAAACAATGATTCTGTGACGTCAAACTCACTTATGCAGTAATGAACTGTGATGCTACAAATACTTGGTTGTGGCAACCTGGAATGAATCACAGCCAGGGAAGGATGATGAGAACAGAAATGCTTCCTCTTATGCACGAATCTTAGTAATTAGCTGCAGTGGACAAAGGCATGCAGGAGCAAACATGATGCTTCTTTAGTTTGAAGGAACTTCACAAAATAAAATCTGTCTGGAAACGCAGATGATCAATAACAGTGGTCATTTGCCTGGATATAACTAAAAACTTTAGCCAAAAATTAGGAACCAAGGAGACCATGGATTTAAAATATTTGTTATGTAAAATAGTGTGAAGTGGTTGCAATATAAATTGTTTGGCTTATAAATTTTATGCCTGGAGGTAAAGACTGGATCATAATGTGATGTAAATCAGTCAAACCTCAAGAACATTAAAGGCTGATTTACACCAGCTCAAGATCTACCTCCATGTATTAAATCAGTCTTTGCACAGAGTGATCTCACAGCAGTAATGAACTCACAGAGATGAGAGAAACAAGCCCGGGTTACATGAAAACAAACCAAAAAAGATGCAGGCACATTCAAAAGCTGTTTAACAGCTTTCACGGGAAAGAGACAACGGGGAACGTCTTGCCTCTACTGCCATTCATCTTGCAGTAACCAACACTCAAACAGCGTAAAACACAAAGGCAACAAAACCCATCTATTTTAATTTAGTCATCAGTGCTCTCGGTGACTGCCCAAAGGACATCTCCCACTGCCAGTGTGGGTCTGCCCTTCCCAGTGAGATCACTTTGCTTTTTAAGTTAGTTACTTACCTGTTGTATGAAGAACAGAAGCACACAGAGGAAAGCTTCACATTGGGTTCCTGGCAAACACTTTGTTTAATGTAACTAAGCAGCGTCTACTTCAAGGTACAGAGACATTCCAGTCTTGATTTTACATAGATATCCAACCCTCAGAAGGAATACAGGTACTCTTTATATTTTCCTAACATTTTCCTAACAGATTGCTAAATCCAGTGAGGAGGCTCTTTCCGTTATTTGTATCAGTTTTACATCTACTTCTACTCAGCAACTGAAAGGTATACATCAAGAAAAATTCTAAATGTGGGGTAAACTGGGATATAAATTAAAGCAATTGTGAATCGGACAAAAAACAAGAGAGAGAACTGAAGTACTAAATAAGGAAGTAAAAAGAAGATTAAATAAATAAAATAAACATACAGGTAAAGATTTCGCTAACGTTTTTCTTGCTGGTCAGTCTTGCCACTTCATTTATTCTGACAGCCCTACAACTTTAACCCTGCCTGAGTGTGAAAACAGATGCAAATGCTTTGCATTGCCATGAAAAACTTATTTCTAAACTTTCTTACCCCCGCCCCCAAAACAGGACAACTGATCATTCATTCCAGATTTAGAACCAGATATTCAAGTAGCCTCGCTTCTGAGTAACCTTAGATTAATTTCAAAACAGAGGTATGGAAGATGTCACAGCATCACATTCCCCCTGAGTAACGTGGGTGAAGATGTGAAGAGTCAGTTTATTTTGCTGCCTTCAGTGACTCCCTCTCTCCCCCCTGCTCAAAACCGAACACGCAGGACTAAAAATCTCAGAAGATATAAACCATTTCAACAGACCTGCTTCTACTAGACATCTGCTACTACTCTTTACTGATTTTAAATTCACCAAAGAGCCTGTGTCAAACTATTTATCTTTACACGTTATTTCCAACGACATGCTCTTACCCAGGTTTCAGTTGTTCAGATCACTGCTGGCTTTGGACATAGCACACACCTCTGGGAATTACACTAACAATATTGCCATACTTAAAATTTCATGTGGTACCAGCGTGACTACATTTGTCTCCAAAAGCAAATGTTTTTAGCTAAAGAAATAGCGAAAAAAAGCAGAATGCAAAATGCAGAAACTGGGAACGCAGCTATCCGCTAGCGTAACACTGAAGATCCTGCCCTGCTGCTTTCTGTACTTCTATAATTTAACAGTGGTTTAAAAATACAAGAAAGAAAAGCAGAAAGGAAACATTAAGGGGCCCAAAGTTTGCATTGGAATAGAAAAATTCCAGGTTCACACCTAACAATAACAATGAATGTACACACAGGTACACATGTTGCATGTATGTATGGTACGTACTGTTTCTCTAAGACAGCTCACGTGCAAACTTCCTGTGACACCCTCCTGTGACACCCTTGCCAACTGCTCCAGAAGTACAGCCCAGCAGAGCTGTCAGGTACTTTCACAGTTTCTCCCAGGTTATAACTAGGAGGGTTTTAAATGTTTCTGTCTGTAGACCAGACTATTCTATGCCACACTAAGCATTGGCAGGACACGTAAGTTCTCATTCCTTTTGATGATCATGATGTATTTCAGGGACACCTAACTAAACGTGTGCTCATTCAAAGTGAGAGAGGGAAAGGGACAACTTTTTAGGAAGGAGCTCTGCAAGGAAGCATTGTAAAAGAGAACAAAAGAGGTTGCACTAGCAGAGAGAGACCACCAGCTTTTCTTCTGTTCGCATCCTCTGGGCAGGGCTACAGGACAATGATTCTGCCAAAACCATCACAAGAGATGGGAAGAGCATGGTAATCAGCTGCTCGTAGTAACAGCCAGAGCAGCCCGTGTGCCTTTAGAGAGTAGTCAGCCTGGGCGAGTCTGTGAGAGTTTGACTTTACCAGGTAGTTCAGAGGAAAAAGAAAATAAACTTCCTACCTTTACTCTGCTCCATTTGGGAGGGTAGTGCTTGTGTTAGCTTTAGCATGAAGATCATTACTGATACTTGAGCCACTGCAAAGTCAGCCGAAGTCAGCAACTTTTACAAACTAAGTGAGATAACGTAACGGTGATGTTCTAAGCTCATCAAAGTGACTGAAGTTCAGGTCTTTCCTAACTACTATGTGGAAATGCAGGTGTTATGGAAAAAAAGATTTATAAATGTTTTTCTTGTTAGGAAGAACATACAGAATCCTTTTATGATGTGGCCCACTGCGATTTTACTAGTGACCCTTAGCTCTTCAAAAAGACGAAATGAAGCACTGGTAATGGATGCTGCACTTCACAGCAAGAATCTCTACATCACGAATCAAAGTCTAGTTTCAGAGAACAGCATTGCTTATGTGTAGTCTGTTCTCATATGACGCACTGTTGCACCTCTTTACATGATGGCTGAAGATAAATGGACAACTGCTTACAGAATGACTCTATGAAGTGTCCCTGGATTGTGACAAAGAACAAAGAAACTTGACCATTGTGAGCAGCTTCAAACATTTAACCTTTATTTCTTCTAGGTGAGGAAATGACAGCACACAGACAGAAACCTAATCAATTATCATATCCTATTTTTATTAGCGTGGTCACAATCCCACTTATTAGCCTTGAACAGAATTCACTTCAACAGCACAAAGAATTACAATTCTCACTCAAACCCCATCTCCAAAGATCTTTTAATCTTATTTAGTGACCCTGCTTCTCTAAGGCTGCACCTACTTGGAATTATTTCTTCCCTGCCAAAAACGATATGAACATGCCATGGAATAGTCAAGCTACAAAACTGCCTCCAATAACACAACTAACACATTCACCCCTGCACACCCATGCACTATAACCAACCGGTATCATTTTAGCTATACAAGTTAAGAATCTCTGCAGAAGCAGCCAAGTCCTTTTTACTTTTATCTCTTTCAGTAAGGACAGCACCCAGAATCCTTAATTACTTATTGTTTCAGTGTTTCAAACATCTATTTGGCATTTTGTTTTATGCTGGGCCATGCCGTCGAAAAGTATTCAGTGTAATTTACAGAAGTCCTATCTTTATTGTTTCTTATTTGTGGCATCACAGCCACCAGCCCCGAGGATGAGGCAATCACTGCAACTGAGACAGCAATGCAACCACGTATTAAATGTTAAAAAGGTTCCTCTAATGGTTTCTAAAATAATAGTGGAAGGCAGAAGATCTCTTCAGAGATAATATAGGGTATTTACAGTAAGAAGGCATTTACATTTATTATCTAACATAATAGGAAACTCAGTATTTATGGAGAGAAAGAAACACATAGCATTATGTACATCCCACACAGACACTAGTTAATCTTAACTGCATCCTCAATGTATCGGTATTCTCCATCTCATAGACTGCAAATTGGCATAATTCCAGCAAGTCTTATAAGAATTACAGAATTCAAACAAAGCTTCCGCATCTGAACGGTTACTGAACAGCAAATCATCGAGGAAGGGTGAAAGCAAGCGTTTGTTTCAATTTTAACGAACATCTACTTTGATCAAAACAGAGTATTTGTTTTGTATTTGTATACTCAATGCTTTCCAAATACCTCTGAGTGAATCAGGGCCTGAATACGTATTTGTTTATGCGTTATTATAATACACTAATATGTGCATTTATAGTTCAAGTGCTGCTTTACAAACTTTTTTTTTCAGCATACAGATATATATTTCAAATATGACACCAATAAGATGATACACAATGTACTCAAACTGACATGCCATATAAAATAATAACAGAAATAATGGACCTCTGAAATTGTAGTTATCAATTTTACAGGAAATCATCAAAATTCAGATCACATTAAGCTTAAAAGGGTGAAGTAATACCTGTATACATTGCATTTATAAGCAGCTTATTATTTTTCAGTGTTGCTATCCCATGTTATCAGATGGTTGTCTGCAACTATACAACCTGTCAGGGTAGGAGCTCCACTATAACCAGTAAAATAACAGTTTGCAGCCAACTTCGAAAAAAAATATGAATTAATTTATATCAGACTCCCAACTGTGATTAGAATGTCAGTTACAGCTGCTGCCTTGTTACAACACCCCCACGCTTCTTAGCTCACAAGGACAAATTCAATGAGAGAATGCCCTGCATTCATTGTGTAATTATCAACCGCACACACCTTGGAAACGGAGTGCAGCTCCAACACGTGTCTGACTAAAAACAGTACTGTAAGATTAGGGTCTGGAACAATAAACCAATTTCCTACTGTAGTTAATAGACTATTATAACAGGAAAACAATGGCAATATAAAACCTTTTCCTTATCTTGACTTTTTATAGAAAGATTTATCATTGGAAAAATGATATGATTCGGATAAGTTGAAAAAAAACAAAAAGGAGTCAAATGCTGAAAGAGGAGGGCCAAGAACTTGCTCGTGAATTGGCAGACTGCCGAAAGCACCTCTGCTGGGGAATATGCAACTTTAATCTTTATTATGGAATGATCACAAATGGACTGTTTCAGAATACCATCTGTTCTCACTGAAGCATTGGATCAGCAGGCTGCATGCTTCAGTCTGTCCTTCACCTTGTATTTGGGATTTTCAGCAAAGCTCCTATTTTAGAAAGGAGGGGTTTGTTCAACAGAATGTTGGTGCAGTACCTAATTTATTTTTTTATATATTTTTGCGGTGTCTGTATTTTGACTTTGCATTCATCTGGTAAGCTCCAGATAAAATGCTTACAGTAAGAGAGCACTTCCTTCTGATTTCTACTTTCCCTTCTCGAAAAACTAAGTGTTGTTACCAGCTGTAGTGTCCAGAGAAGCTCTTATCAGACTAATGCTCCTCCCAGCAACCCTTCCAGCACATTGCGTTGTTTAGATGCCTGTATCTCTGCATCTACACACCATGTGTATGAGCAGATCTGAATTCACCATTAATTCCAGATGTTAATGCATAAAACATAAGGAAATTATTGGCACAAATGGAATGCAAAAGGACTTGACTCAGTCCAGCGCTACCCATCCCTGTGTCGAGGGCACCCTGCTGCACAGCTGGCTAAGCCACTGCAAAGCCATTAGCCCATCAGCAATTAATCGCTGATCCTATTTCACATCTGGCTAAATGTGCGATATTGCAACTGGATGTGCCCATGGGGTATTAGCACTCCCAGGATGGGGCAAACAGAAGAAAAAGGAACCAATCCTTTCAACAAAGATTCAGAAAATCTTTGAAGGATTAAAAAATGGGAGAAAGGAGACAAGCTTTATCAGCATAGTGAAAGGTAGCAAAGACACAAAGAAATGAAGAGGATGTAAAGGTTGGCATAGCTTGGCTACGTGTAATTTTCTCCCCTGAACACAACTAGGTGATGTATGGTATGTATATACCACGACGGAGTCTGACCACAGGGGTTCAGTAAGTGTTTGTCTGCAAGTCCCAAACTCGGTAAAGACAGAGAGAGGCCTCTTAAAGTCACCCTTTGGATAAATACACTTTAGCTGCGTGTCTTGCAAGTCCTACCCAACGGCTTTTTCAAAGACTTCGAGTTTCAAATTGTATAAATAAATACACTTCTCAGTCTGTAGTAAGAATGACTTATCAGTAGAAGCAAAACCAACAGAAAACAAGACACACCAACTTTGATCGACAAAAATGTGAAGAAAGTTGTTGTTCTGGAGAATGATACCAATGTGCAAATCTAATAGCTGATAAACTCTCTTATCTAGTGTAAGACACTAGACCTGGCAATGCAAACTAACAGGCAGTTTTCTGAGAAACTTTCAGATTGGAGGGAGGAGAAGGAAAAAGAACCTAAAAATATGCATTTTGGGGCATCAAGATATTTTTGCACCTAATTTTCATCATCTGAAGAAGAAAGAACAGAAAATTATTAGTTACTTCTGAAAGTCTCAGCTAAGTTCAGGTATCCTGCTAGGGCATTCCTGGCACACGCAGGAAGCACAGCCTAACAGATTTTCTTTAAAAATCATAACCCCTTTAAAAAAATACAGACCCGGTTTTGCTCCCTTTGAAATGAATGTGTCTTCTTTCTTTTTCTGAGTAAGAAGAATAAGCCTTCTACTTTGCCATGAAAAAAAAAAATCGTAACAATTTTATATAAATCATGTACTTGAGAAAATGAATAAACATGAACATTTTCTGTTATGTTTCCAGTTTTGCAATTTCATTGAAGATTCAGGGATCGCTCGTCTATCAGCAGACAGAAAAAATATTTTTTTCTGTTCCTTCTCCTTTCACCACTTCTGCCACCTTCCCCCCAAATCAACATCACAGTAAAGGAAACTGGAAATCATTTCAGGAATGGATTCTTGATCCGGTTGATAAGCAAAATTACAGCCTACCTTCACATTTCTTAAATGCAAAAATCTTTAGAAAAATCACTCTCAACAGAAGCACATTTTTGTTCTTTTTTATTCCTTGTGACCTCAACATCTAGTGTTTATCTGTTAAAAAAAAAAAGAAGTATTATTGTCAACATGCATACTTACTGCTGAGTGTAATTAAATTCTTCTGACAGCATTTCTACCATTTTCTCTTACTAACTGAGATTGGTGTATTCATTAAGACAAACTTTGGAAGAAATAAAAAGCATGCTAACGAAATCCTAATTTGCAAAGGCGATAAGAAATTACTTGAGTCTCTTACTAATGTGATTACGAAGGATGATGTTCTACGTATGTTTTTTCCTCAAAGAGAATTTTTAAGCAGATTCTTGTTTAAAGCTGGGGATATTGCTCGTCTGAAGCTGTCCTTGTGCAATGCACACAATGACAAACAGAAGGTGGCCTGGGAGGGAGGTGAAAGTATTAAATACAGGAGTGAAAAACGATTTCAATAGATTAAAAAAAATTTTTTTTTTTTTTCCATTTACAGTACACATTAAAGGATGGAAATCAAGCATTAAAGAAGATTCAACTGACTGTTATTTTAAAACTAAAGGAAACCGGTAAGTCGTATTTGTCATTAGGTACATAATTCAAAGTCTGTCTTGATGTAGTACACAGACTGCAAGATTAGAGGAAAAGACTTGTCTTTATTGGTGTAAATAGCCACATTTGCTGTGACTTCAGCCAGTGAGGGTTATGCCTGACTTCACTGATTTACATAACATCAAACTGAAAATTTTTCCTTCGTTGCCACAGCAATTCCCGTGTTCCAGGTTCTGCAGTGTTAGGTAAGGTGGCTCCTCAAAAGTCCACTCATTTCCCCAAGAGCTCAGTGGTGGTGTTCATCACTTCTGAAACACCTATTAGAAGAACCATGACACTTGCTACTTTCTACTAGCAAAAACCTGCAGTGGCTTTCAAAGGACTGCACAAATGGAGAGTGCGGGCAGCAATCCGCATGGCAGCAGCTCTGATCCAAACTGGGCACTGACATTATAAGGAAGTTTGTACAAAATGTGACTGAATTTAAAGAGTCTTTTTGTAACACTGCTTTCAACTATAAACTTGTCCCTGTAGCTACATTATTGGGTGGATTCACATTATGTTACCTTGTTTTCTGGGTAAAATTACTGTAAGGCAGTTGAGAGAATTAAGAATATGATATTAATTAAAACCAGAGCAATTCTACAGAAAATGTCACCAGATTATCAGATGGTAAACTACAGCACAAGAGCAGTGCAGCGCAGCCGAGTGCAGGCACACACCGAGGCGGCAGACGGCCTCGGGAAGGCATCCAGCAGAGAAGCCGACGGCAGCGCAGTCTCTGGATGGAAGGAAGCCGAGCTGTGTACTATGAAATGCAATTTGGAGCAGTTTGCAGTGTCGCTATGTTGAAACTTTTAGAAACTGTGGTAGGAGAAAAAGCTAACTGCTGACAAACTAACATGGTATCAGGTAAACTAGGATGGGAAGCAAACTGATGATGTAAAAAATAGGTTTTCTAATTCAACATCATACAAATGTCCTATAGTACAGAAAGGAATCTGCTTTGCTTTCAGAAAGACCAAAGTTCAGTGCCTTTGGTGTAACAGACAGCATTTATGCCTGAACCTACGGGAAGAACATTCTTGCATTTGAGAATGACATTTAAGGTCTTGCTATCATAAAAAAAGATGAATTAATAACAGAAAGCTTTCTGAAATTAGATTATGCTAGATTATTTTTTATCTAGATTAGCTCCCTTATCCCTTTCATGACAAAGCCACAGAAATAAAAGACTGAAACGAAAGGCCGCTTGGAAAACAGAGGGGAGAGGCCAGATATTCCTTTTTTTCAGTAGCAGTGCCGAGCCTGTGGCCTCAAACATCTTGCTATTGAGAACATCAGGTCCTTTTAATCTTGTGCAACGTATCTAAATCAGCCAGAGGTAATGCTGACTATCCTTGAATTCATCCTGCATAATGCTTGTGGAAGCTTAATTAAATTAACTGTTTAGTGAGCACATGCTCATTACAACTTACTGTACTCTGTGTTTAAAAAACAAAAAGAGTAATTTTCCTTTGGGAAACATGCTTTCATCAGCTGCACAGGTGATCTTCAGAATAAAGGAATTTTTAGCAAATTATTGACTATGGTTTTCTAAGTCAGTTGAGTAATTTAGAATTCCAAGAATATACACCAGTGCCCTTAAATTAATCACATGGGTCACTACTGTGTATGTTACAATGCACACTCCCTTTTATCTGTTAAAGGTCTCTGCACCTCCATCCCATAAGAGACAGACAAATTTTAACTACCATCAGTATAATATACATGTATTGGCAAGATATCAAACCCAAATCTACGATTTCTTAAATATGGTTCTTTAAAAATTATCCAAACCCTTTCTCATCCCATTTAATCACTCCATTCTTCTTCTCAAAGGATGACAATAACTTCCTGGCTTCTGCTACCCTGGAAATAATAGTGGACAAGCTTCTGAATAATTAGCTGGGGAGCTAACTTTCTTTTTCCATCAATGTCACTCAGGAAAAAAAAAAATAGTCCTACAGAGCTAGCCTTTACATTACATACATGTCAT
Source organism: Numenius arquata (assembly GCF_964106895.1). Lineage (NCBI taxonomy): Eukaryota > Metazoa > Chordata > Aves > Charadriiformes > Scolopacidae > Numenius > Numenius arquata. The sequence continues at coordinate 30,391,085 of NC_133586.1, forward strand.
GCATTTTTGTTAGCTGTAATAGTGGAAAGAGCTGAAAAAATTGTGGTGAATGTTTGCATGTCAATTAGAATTAAGAAGGGAAGAAATACCAGATGATTAGTTATTATTCTTACTATATGTCTCCAAGGTAGATCTAAGCAACACAGAATGAGAAGTAGAGATAATATGGGTTTAAGCAACACAATGGGTTAAGAGCTGCCAGAGTGGTTTCTGTCCCAGTATTCTCACTTGCTTTTGTATCCTTCAATTCTGCAGGTCAAAGATTCCCAGGACCCTGTAAATTATACTTACTCAAAGTATTGTACATTCCTAAGTGACTACACATCTACAGCCTCTTTGCACTATTCACTCTACCTGCTGCTAAAAACTCCACTCAGGAGGCTAGTGAGAAAGGCATATATCTCTGTAGAAACCCCCAGATCGCTAAGACATGTTTGCAGGTGACACATAAATACCTACTTCCCAAAGCCACTTAACAAGAACACATCTTGCTCAAAAATTACATACAGTGTAATTTAGTTACATACAACGTAATTTAATTCAAAACTATGAACTGGTAAAACAGAAGGAAGAGTGCTGAATTTCCCTTCCTTTCCCGATGGTTTGCAGGGAGCCCAGCACAGAGTTCCAAGCGCTGAACATGGAACCTTCCGGATGATGCTACAATTGCTTTCTGCACATGAGCTCTGGTCTCTGCCATGGGAATATCAATGGCAAGATAAATTGTTTTCAGCAGCTGAAATAATCTAGGCTTTAATCAACAGTTCTGAAGGACAGTGATACGCTTTGCTTACCCTCTACATAGTTTCAGGGAGTTTGGAAGCAAGTGCTTAATATTAAACGATTAATTTCTTTAAAACTGTCACACAAGAGATATTTCCAGAGTTTTATTACTTAAATTTCCAGGCAGCGGTATTGCTGAGGTAAAGGACTTGACTCAGCCTCATGGAGTTACAGATAAGGACAGACGCTGAAGACTCATCAAGGGAAGCTTTGCCTACCCTGTTTTGAATCACATAAAACACCTGCTGCTGCAAAAGAGCTCTCAAGACATCTTAACTTGTCGGTTTTGCTTACTCTCTCACACAGCAGATGCTACTGGTTTCCATTAGGATTGGACGGTGTCTCCTGTCACTAACAGCAGTCCCTCTGGCTGATTATAAACGAATGGTGCTGATGGGCTCTGAAGGAAGTTTCATTAGTCCTGTCCATACCCGAGGAAAGTTTAATTCTTTTTGAAAACTGTTTTCTAACATAACTGAACTGTGTTAGCAAAACAAATTAGCTTGTCCTGGGCACTCCACTAATGCTTTCAGGGGCACATTCTCTTCCCACTGAAGTAAAAAAAAAATACCCTATTGCATTCCAGGGGATCAAGACTTAACTGTAAGTGTTTCCGACAGTGTTGTCAAGGAGAAGCATCCGAGAAATGCGTTTCACTCCACAACGCCTACTCTGACATCTAAAAGAGCGAACACACCTCTTGATGTATTTGCTGGGTAGCTGCCAACGTACCAGAGGTGCATGAACTTGGTCCCAAACTTCATTCTTAACATAAATCAAGATCATTTGTATACTACAGCAGTTACAAAGTAGAAATTCAAACCTCAGAGCAGAGGTGGGGCTTTATTTCTCTGTCACTGAAGATGGAGTTTTGAGGCAGTGAGAAACAAGGGAATTTTGTGAGAAACACTATTTTGAACCATACTGAGTTAGGCTAATTAGGCAATCAGTTTATTCCTTACATTTCCTTGGCACGATACTGCTATTTACAATGCAGATACCTCTTGCAATGCCTCCAGACCGACCAAAAAGGATAATATCCCAGAGGAACAAACACAGGACAATCCTCAAGAATCCCTTTTTTTAAAAAATAAACCAAACCTGATCATCAGTTTGAGTGTAGTGACATTCCAGAAACATTGGTTATTGTCTAGCTGATTTTCAGTGATGTATTTCTATTAGGAATGCGTAATTCAGGGCTTATAAAAAGTAAATACATTTTTAAAAGTAGGGTTTTAAAATTAAATATACAATTACTTTAATGGAATTATATAATAATTGCCTTTAAGTATAACCATTGGAATAAAATAGCATTGATGAGATCATATATACAGTTTATGTATATAATCATGAAAATCTCATTCAGAACTGCTTGTTTACTGGCTATTCCAGAATATCTGCTGGAGACGGACATCTAGCTTACAAAGTGATTTTGCAGGATGGAGATAATTTAGAGAGAGTTTGTCATCCCTTCTCTATTTCAAAACTTAGAAATATCTGCAAGACAAAAGGATTTGTGCTATCATCCCTGAAAGACAGGACACCCTGTATTAATCCCCACCTGGACTGAGAGCTGTTTGCAGGCAATTCCATTTTCCATAATTCAAGAAACACTTCATTTTTTCCAAGACCTGTTCTGTTTCAAGTACAACGACGCAGTACTGGTGCCAAAGATTTACACAGTGTATTCAATTAATATAAAATCAAGCAACTAGCGAAGATGGAGGTATTATGTTTTGTGTATGTTCCTGACAAAATGTATGCTGCACAACAGCAAGGTGAAGCTCTTTAAAAGCCAAAGGTAACATATTTAGTAAAACATGTAACACACATGCGTGAAGCAATATGCTGATCTCACCAGGAAGATTCTGAAAACGGACTTCCTTTCTTGGTCATAAACGGTAGATGTTTCTGGTGAGCATCCACAAAATAAACAAAAGGCACAAATCCCATGGCAAATTTTATGACCAACAAAAGGCAAATACTCAAAATCTAGCCTCTAACATAAATAACAAACCTCCTAACTCCTTCAGCAGGGCTAAGATTTCAGACTAAAGAGTGATTTGTAGATTGTCTCTGTTCAGTGAGATAAAGGACAAGAAGAAGAAAAAATGATGAAAAGAATAAATGGGACACCACCTAAAAACTTTAAGGCCACCTGTGATTTCACCGTAGCATGAAGAGGAATGCAAATATTCCTCCTGAAAGAAGAATAAAGACAGTTAAATCGTAAGTCAAAGCCCTCTAAGTTACTGGTATTTTAACTTGAACTCTTTGTGAAGGGGCATGAAAGAAAAAATGGATTAACTCATTCTGCTCATTTTGTGGATTCACATTTTCCTAATCAAGGCAGAGCTCAAACTTGAGGTTCTCAATACTGTGAAGAGTATTTTCACAGTAAGAAAAGCACATTTGACAGAAAACAGGAAGTCTCATTACAAGGCCTGGTCTGGGAAGTTTTCCAATCCACGTTTTGGAAATGAAAGGCATGTACATAATGATTTATTTCAGAAATTGTGGTTACTGACCAAAACTAACTTAAGAACACTTGTAAATCACCTGTCTGCAGAGAATACCAGCCTAAGACAAAGCTTTTGGAAAAGCACTGACCTGGTACCTCTTCTATGTGAAAAGGCTAACAGATAGAGAACTGAAAGAAAAGAAATCAGCTTTAATGGCTGGTTCAAAACAAGGAGGGTAGTAATGAGTAAGTATTGAGTAATGAGTAATGAGTATTTTTATAAATATATATATACTAGATACACATACACATCTATAAATATGAGAGAACTTATAGCTAAAAAGGGTGGCTGCAAAGAAGATGGAGACTCCCTTTTTACAAGGAGTCACATGGAAAAGACGATGGGTGATGGGTACAAGTTGCTCCTGGGGAGATTCCAATTAGACACAAGAGTAAAATTTTTCACAACAAGAATAATCAGCCATTGGAATAATCTCCCCAGGAAAGTGGCTGATTCCTCACCATTGGATACTTGTAAGATTCAGCTGAACAGGGTGCTGGGACATCTTGTCTAGAGCACGCTTTTGCCAAGAAAAGTTTGATTCCTGAGGTCCCTTCCAACCTGCTATTCTATGATTCTATGAAATACATATACTCCCAGAGGAGCCACCACTCTGGCTCTTTCTGTAATGATACTCAATTCTCTAACACTGCTTGCTCCAGTATTACAAACCATTCAGAATTCATGCTAGTAAGAAAAAACAGGACTTAAAAAATGAAAGTTCCTCTTAGGTCAGTTGGGCAAAGACTTATAACAATGTGGCATTATTATACAGCAGTGGACAACAAAATCTAGACTGACTCACAGCACTCAGGGGAGCTCTCCCAAATTGTACCATGTCTGGTGAATGTTTAGCTTCGGTGCAGAGTTATCCATTCATTCTGGTTAGACAATATCATTAAAAAGTAAAATAACAAAGGTGAAACCCTGTGGGAATACAGTATGCATTTGAATGCAAAATAAAAATGCATGTACGACTCCATTTAGATTTGCAGTAGTGGCAAATTGTCCTAATAAATCAGTATTTCAGTTTGAAATATATAAAGCTATACCTACCATAAGGAAATACATTTTTTTAGTGGTGAGAAGTGTCTAGCTATGCGTGCAGCTTCAGTAAACTTCTAACACGCTTCTGCATATCAACAAGGGATACAGATTACCAGATTTTCATTTGCCAGTTTACTGCAAAGCAGACATATGATTCAATCTTTAGAAGGTGGCTCACTTTAAAATCTAATCTCAAATTCATATAGCAAGTCCTAATGAGCCCGCTAGGAGTAAACAAATTAGTCTCCAGGATGTATTATGCATTAATTAATCAGACTAATAGTATTATGAAATGTGTAATAGATGAAAATTAGTTCCAAGTACAGTACTTGCATTGAAGAATGAACATAGAAGAATTAGAGCATAATAAAAGTATTCTCAAATTTCTACCACTGTCAGCTAATTCAACTATACTTAACGAATGACATATACTTCTCTTCCATTTAACTGCATGTTTTGGTGAGAAAAATTACAATTTTTCATGCTGTTTATTTCTTGACTGCCACGTTAAATTCACTTTTTGAAAAATCACTGTTAGTAATCACGGTAAGATATCTAACCTTGTACTGACCCAACTATTACAGCTCAGCATGAGGCATATAAAGTCACTTCCATCCAAAAGGTTGGAAACAACGGAGTATCACTCTTACTGCAGTTCTTTAACAGAAGAGCTTATTCGGCCCTGAGCAGAAAATCTTAAAAGTGCACTTACTCCTAAATAAAATGCACACAGCACTGAAGGACCTGGAGTTTTTAACAGAAACTGGAAGCTGGAGAAAGCTTGGGTCCTTAATAGGGAGATGCACCGTATTTGTTCCTCTCTTTTCCTCCTTGACTGTGAATGTTCTTTTAAAAAGATATTGAAAGAGATCCTATGGGATAGAAAGGATTATTAGATGGATATATTGCAAATAGTTGCAACTAATTCCACTGAGGTGTTGCCACCATCTGTTACTTGGTCTGACGCTAACACCTAACCGGCTCAGCTTCCAAGGGCCACAGGGTGTCAGGGTGGATTCAAATGCAATACTCAAATCCATACTGCGCTGAGCATGGCATGTAGTCAGATATAGCTGAGAACAGAACAGTACACAGGCAGAGACGTACGGCAGTTTTCCTAATGTGAAAGCATTGGGGAAAAAGCCAGGAAGCACTAAACTCTGCACACTAAGAAAGACAGGCACATCATGTGAATGTTTCACTAAATAAACAGGCCTGTGTGCAGCACAAAATCTCACCCTGAATGAATATGGTGGGAAAAACAGGGTAGAGGCAGTACATAACCCTAAGAGGAAAGGCATTACTGTATTCACTATGTAAATATTTTTAGTTGTGATAGTCAGTTTTGCAATACTTCTGCTGTTGCAGTCTTAACCACCTCTTAAACAAGAGTTTTGTTAACCTGCATTTTGTTTTTTTCTTTAGTAATATGAGGTAATACCTGTAGGAATTGGGATTACGAGTAACAAATGCTCCAATCATTACTTCTGTCCAGAACTCTCTAAATGTAGACAGTCCACTCAACTACCAGCCAGCCCCAGAGTTCTCATTTCAATAGAACTTGCTCATAGCTACACCTGAATCAGGCTTACCATTACAAATCAAAAGGAAATTAATAAAAGGCCAGCTGCAGTTCTATACCACTTAAAAATTATCATTGGCTGCAGAAAGGGATAATTTAAAGCAGAAATGTTAGCTGAGGTTTTCTCTTGAGAATAACTTGGAGTAATACACAGACCAGCTTTCCTACCTGAGCTTCCAGAGGTGCTTTCAATATCCAGCTCGGTCAGCATTTTCCCTGCAGGTAGCCGAGTTCCAACTGAATTCAGGTTGCCTACAGCTATCATCACTTCATAGCAGACAGCGCAATACACCTTTAGGAAAGGCCTGTTCAAACCAGTCAGAGTCCCAGGATGTTTTTATACAAGGCAGATTTTCTCAAATCAGTTTTCCTCCAGGATTTTCTTCCATATTCAGTTCCCAGCAGTCTTCCAGCATTAAAAGCAACTGAAGTGACCTGCACCACCACCTTAGCAGAGCAGAGGTGGGGCACCACTGTCCTGCCCCATTCCCATGCCCCCCCCCCCCCATCAACAAACAATCACAGTGGGAGACAGAATCAGCATCACATGTTCACCTTCAAGAAAGGAATCTGGTCTCAAAGCTGTTACAGCTGCCAGTATGTATGGGCAGTGTTCAGCAACAATATTGAATGGAAACTTCTCCTAGGCACAAGCGAAAGTTAAAGAAATCAACTTGTATGCGCTTTCAACAGAAACTAGACGCTTAACTGCCCTGTCTCTGAAAATCCCCTTCTCAGTGATGCAACTTGGCTGAGAACAGCAAATATTACAGTTGCTGTTATTATTGCTTATGGTTTTCTACCTTATTAGTCACAAGTCATATACATTGACCTAAATGCAGTAAAAATGTGTAGTCGTAAATACAGGCAGACTTTAATGGTAGTACTTCATTCGATGATTAACACGGTGTATTACTGAACACTATCATAATAAACAAAACATTTTTTGTAGTACCTTAAAATATGAACTATCGTTATTTCAAAATTAAATCCATGCAATAAAATAGTCATTTCAACCAATTAACATTTCATTTCCCCCCTTCATTAGAACAGACAGCTGTACTAAGAAGTCAGTTCAAGGAACAAAGATGGATCTGAGAAGGGGCAGAGCACACAGGCAGCACGGACCCCCAACAGCCCTGGGAAGACAGCCTCTGCAGCGGCTGCCTGCAAGAGAAGGTTCTGGGGGCGTAAACCTGTAAAACCAACAGCCAAGTACAGCCCTGTCTTCCTACAGTGCAAACTTCTCTTACACTTACCTAACTCCACTCTGACTCCAAGGACGCTTTAGCTCTGTTACACCAGAGAAAGGGCAGAATCAGACAGAGTCATAAGCAGAGGTGTGTAAACACAGGTGAGAGTAGGCTCGGCTACTAAGCAGTGCAGCAGGGATAACTCCAATAAACAGAGAGCAATATCACGAAAAGCCTGAGAAACCAGCAACCAGATTTTATATGGCATCCTTAATGTCATGGAGAGTCAGTACTGTAATTTCAGGACCACACACGAGGTTTGGAGCAAGAATGAAGCCAGAGCTCAAACGAAAGTTCTGGGAATAGCCTTAGTATTCCAGTGTTACATGGTCAACATATAAGCTTAAGTTAAGCTTTAGGGAACAAAAACCTATTAACTTAAATCCTATCTCTTATTGACTTAGGAGGGATGTATATTTGTGGAAGAGAGGACTTGTAGTACAGGCTGAAATAAGCAGAATAACTCTTGCATTAAATCACCCTGTTATTTTACGAAAAGGTTAATTTGTAAAACAAATTGAGCTTCATTAGGGACTAATTGACTAGAAAATTTTCTTTAAAAATGTCTTCTAATTATACAGGTGAAAAAAAATCTTTTCGAAGCACTTTTATAATTAAAAATCATCCTTGATCAATTTCTTTTAACATTTAGTCAAGAAAAAAATACTACAGGAAGGTTTAGCCAAGAGTTGAGCGTCATAGTCCACAGCACTGCAATAAATTCAACAGGATAAATAGATCAGTAAGACAATGTCTGCAACTGGCTTGGAATAATCTAGAAAGAAATCCATAAGCAAGTTTGAACCACTGAAGGAAAACACAAGATTTTCTGTGCTGTGGCTGGAGTGATTCAGCAGAAATTGAATTCTTTTTTCACAACTATAAGATGAATGCCCAAGGCAAAAAGACTCATCTCACTAGGAAATACCCTCCTCCAAAAGGTGCGTTTGACAAATCCTCTTCACCACCTGTGCCCATGGCACTGAACAGGAAGCTCATGGCTTAAGCTTGGCTTACCTGATTCAAAGCAGCTGGTCCACATCCTCCATTTTGGAAGACCTTCCAAAACAAAGCCAGCACATGAAAACCAACTACTTTCCTTCTCTGAGCTTCAAATACTACTCCCACAGCCTGAGCGAGGTCTGTTTCTTCACTGCTCTGTGCTTTGCTTAGCCTTTCTAAAGAGGATGTAAAATGTAATGCTCTGAATACTTCAGATGATGAATCCTCTTTTATTTCTTTACCCAATTAGGACTTCGCTTCCTATAAAAATTTTCACTAGTAATTTCACCTGTAATTGTGTAACATAGTATAGTAGGGGTTTATTTCTACCACATAACTACAGAAATAATATCAGTAGTTAACCCACGCTGACTGTGAAAATATGTTCCACTTACTCCTATTTGTTATAGCACTGAGAAATTACAGATTCAAAAAGATTATGTCAATGCCTGAGGATCCTGTTTTATATCATCAGTTGTACAAGGAATTTTTGTGCCCAAATTTTAAAACTTTTTCAAGCACCATTAGCCTCCATAGTTAAGCAGATTGTCAAAAGCAATGAGATCTATAATAACTGGGAAGTGGCTAGAAAGGCACTTCATATCTAGTCTTGATTCAGAATGAACTTTTGCTGTCTCGGTAAGAACTGCAGCGTGCTTTACAGTTAGAGCTTAGAAAGGGGAGAAAGGGTAACACACACACCACCACCCCAAATGCACAACGAAGAAAATAGTACTATGTAGTAAATTTCAATATTAGATCTAAGGAATTAATCCTCTGACAAGGCCTTGTATAAAATTAAAAGATAGCTTTGGGTAGGCCCATTAAATAGACACGCACACCCCCACTCCTCCTAAATTAGTATCTCTTAAGGCAACACCTTAAATACCAGGACTGCACTTTGTTCACTGCTACAAGAAAGAACAGGTTGGGCTACTACATTTTCTCATTTGCAAGCAAATCCTCAAGCAATACGCTGGAAGTACCATTGGTCCCAAATTCAGTTAGTGAACAACTGCAAATTAGTCTCTTTCCTAGGTAATGGAATCTCTAATATGGGCAGAGTCCTCCTTCATGTATTATAAGAGAAAGGGATGGATACGAAACGAAGAAAGAAGGATGAATGCTCATCAGCTCTGGAAAACAAAGGGTCAGAGTTCCAGTCTCCAAAAAAGTGGACAATATATAAATATTCAAACTAAAATAAAGGACAGAATAAACAGGGAACATGCATGATTTTGTGTGCAGTGATTAGCAGTAGGTGCTCTTTGTAATGTGGGGAAAATCTTCTGGAAGCTCAGGACCTAGTAGAACCAGTAACAGAAAACAGGCAAAGAATGTTTAAAAGGCAAGGCAGACAGAAAAGGTCAGAGATTTATTTTATTTCATTTTTCTGCCACTCCTTTCTAAATGTATCCTATGTTAGACTGTAAATAATCCTGAGAAGAATGTGTTTCCCGTCATACATAAAAAGCCTCAGTTCTCTCTGTGTACTATTAAAAAAAAAAGTAATAATGATGATGAATAATGGCTCCAAGCGTACCCACATGGGTGAATCTATTTTCAGACCTGGAAAGTGATTGTGTGGATTCAGGCACAGCATGCAGTGTTGGTCCACAATGAATCCACCTAGTTTGTTTTGGAATGTGACCTCATTCTAGTTTAATTAATTAAATCGAAGCCTGTAAGTCAAAGCAGTATCTGCTTACATCTGATTTCTGAAAAATGTCTAGACCTTTAGAGCTCCTAGTTTGTTGTTGATCCTGTAACCCATATAGTACATATTTTTCACGTATCTATAAGCTTTTACATATGTAGCCTTGTCTGTATCAGTTCTGTTTAATTTTTAATCACTCTACTGAATTAACAGTTATTGTAAAATGTAAGGAAACCTATGTAGATTCACAAAAAATCTGGATCTAATCTAAAATTTCAATTTCTCTGACTGAAAGAAATAACTTAATGAAAAATATTAGGGGAAAAAAAAAAAAAACACAGAAAAAATGAAGCATTAGGTACACTATTAGCTAACCAGCTTGAAAAACAATAGCAGGTGTCACCCCCTCACGATTCATGAGAAGAGTATTATTTTTGTCTTTTGCTTTTACAAACCTGAAATGCACTTTGACTCCTAGTTTTTGTTAATATGTTCCCCCAGTAAAAATTCCACAGGAAATCCTTTAAGTGGAGGATTCTGGTCCCTCTGATATGCCTTTTTTTATAAGTTTGTTCTTATTTGCATTGGCTCCCTGTCTGGGCTTATCCTGCTGGGATGCACGAACACTGGTACCAGAGAAGAGCACAAACATGACCAGAAGTGAGGGCAAAATCACAGCAGCCTGGATTTAGGTTACCTTAGGGTGCAATGAATCTTTACCCCAATATAAGACACAAGTAATGTAGAAATAATTTATCCCTACCATAGTAGTGTGAAGAAAGTCCTTGGATAAAGGCAGAAAACTTTCTGATATAATTTTAGGGTAAGTAAAGTGTGTTTTTAAGTAAAATGGGTTATTGCTTTGCTTGTTTTCATTTTTTCACTTACATCTTTTACAAACATTTGGGAGTTTTTGGATACCATGACAAACTTGTTTTCTTTGCACTTGACTGTAACCTACCTTCAGTCAAGGGTGATTTCAAAACGATTAGGTAAGAATGAGGTGTTTCTCACCCTAGGGCGTGCAGATCTCCAAACGGAGCACCAGGACATCCCAATACCAAGCACCCGGGTGCTGGGGTTCCTAGCCTGGTTTCCAGAGTATCACAAAGTGCTCTTTAAAATGCCTAACGGAGATTAGACAATAAAATCTATAGAGGCATCCTCAAGAGCAGGCTAAGACAAAGATCAAGAAATAGGGAATTGTCTCCTGCTGCCAAGCTGTATTGAAAGAAAGCTTTCTCATAGCAGGATACTCCAGACAACATTTGAACACCAAGGGCGTTTTGGGGGCAAGACACCATTTTTGTCTGTTATGAATGTAATGTAAGGAATGGTTTGTCCACAATAACACTAATACAAGGGACATTGTTCTAAAGAAATAGAAGGGTGTGAATTTGCAGAAGCCAACTGCTGAACAGAAAAAATCTAGCATAGTAAAGGAATGTTACCTAAATGAAAAGCTTAAGTTCGAATAGTATGAACTGAGAAATGTCTCTCTGTGAAAGACAGCAAAAACAAGTAGTTGGACTTACTTAAATGCTATCTGGAATTCAATCAAATGGCCTATAAAGACCAGAGTACTCCAAAAGGCTAGAAGGCATTTAAAATTACACTAGATGAGCTGCTGGGAAAGCCTTTGTCCCTGAAAGAATAGCCTCAGGTTGAGACAATCGTGAATGGTATAAATTAGCCCATGATATTGAAACCTGGGACTCTTGGAAGTTGACTGACCCAGAGGCAAAGCAACTCATCCAAGAGACCACACGGTTTTGTCAGACTCTATTCATAATGTAACAAAGGATTATATAAGTGAGGAAGAAAAGAAGTTTATTTGAAGAATAAAATAATAGCAAATGATCACAGAGGTCTTCTTTTAAATTTGCTTAGGGACTACACTAGCTTTACCACCTGCTTAAAAAGGATTTATTAAGAAAGGGTAGAATCTCCCAGAGCTCTATTCCCGGAAACTCCAGAACTTCAAGAAACAGGGCAGATAAGTTTCAATATATAATATCCCTTTTAAATATTGGCAGCTGAGGCATGGAATAATGAATAAACTTATTCAGAGTCAGAAAAGGAAAAATCCAAAGAGCTTTTCTATGTTAAAATTAAGTTAATTACAACCCCACACATATACCTTGCCAGACGTAAACTCGAGCTTCTTCCACATACTGCATGGGAGCATATTTGCATGGGATTTATTTAAATAGACAAGAGTAGGTACTGTTCATCTCTCTTTTTCAGAATAAAAGATTGAATGCGCCTCCTTCCTTATTTTTTAAGAAAGATGAAGTGCTTCATTTAAAAATGTGATCAAATTTATACCTTGTAGCAATATTAATGTGGATCTTGGAGATTTCAAAAATATGGAGCTATTCTCAAAAGTGTTATTTGCCAGATTGAATTCCTGGAATCTTTCACCATAAGGTGTGTTTTTCAGTACCTGATCATCCTCATAGTTATTCACCTATTTATTTAAAATCTGGAGAGAATTAGTAGGCCTATAAGCTACATACACAAAAATCAATGTATTATCCCTCTGCTACTTAGCTTTCCTCTATTTACACAGCCAAGAACTGTGTATGTCCTTTTTCACAGGATATTGCAATGGCAGCTGAGATTTGGCTAGTTATTCACTGCAATTCCCAAATACTATACAGTTTGCTACTTAACAGAATTACTTATCTTGATGGGATGGCTTACACTACGTGACCCAATGGCAACAGATATGGTCATCTGACCAAACTTCAGAATTTTCCATGACTTCATTTTCTATTACAGGTATCTCTGAATCTCGGCTAATACTCAACTTCGTTTTTAAAAAAGGTAGTTTTTTTAAGCGTATAGATATTTTGAAATTAAACTGCTAAAAAGAACATAGAAAATTATTTTGTGTGTATATACATATCAAAATTACATGTGAAGACATATTAAGAACTCGTGATGTCAATGAACACCTTTCAGCACTTTAAAGGCAGATTCCCCTTTCTCATCTCTTTACAAATATAATTTCTAAATGCTTAAATAAAAACTCAGCTTGTTGGGCCAACAGTTCAAATCGAATGAAAGGAATCGGCTTGTTAGAAGCACTTGTAGTGTGGAAAAGTGCTCTGAATAGCATTTGCTCCCTTCTGATCTCCACTGCCAACTTCACGCATGGCACTACACTTAAAATATAGAACTAGAATCACAGGAAAATGATAACAAAACGTGTTGAACTTCTGTGTTAATCACTAAGCTTTCACCTTCTTTGTCCACACATTCTCCAAACGACAGATGGACAACTGCCAAATGGACATCCTTTCTGTAAAGGTCACAGTTAGCTTCCTGCTCTTAAATTAGCAGAAGGTGGTTTCATAGTCTCAGAGATCAAGACAATGGTAACTGTTCACAACACAAACCAGGCAGAAGTTATAAATCACCTGCACAAGGCCTATATTTAGTAAATAGACAATGATGAAGCTAAATTTGCCTAGATAAATAGTGATTATATAGGGTATAAGTCCTTTCTGATGCATGCATGCAAGCTTCATTAATATTAATGAAGATGCATATGCCTTGAGAAGACACAATCATCGTTCACTGAACAAAATGCTCTACCTAGTCCTCAAACATAAAGATACAAAGACAGTAATCACTCATTAGCTCACTCCATATAGGCTGGCGGAAATAAAGCACTGCTATTTTAGCAGCCCTCTGACGGAATGCCCTGATTGTAATCTCGGGAAACAGTGTCCCTTGCAACCGTTTCAAAGCAGTTAAAATCTTATTGGCATATTCAAAGTACCTACTGCTGACAGGGCTTGCTGTCACTAAGAAACCAATGAAGTGATTTGCATTTGGAGTGTGATTGTGAAGCAGCAACATAATACACTGTGATTAGGAGACTGAGTGAACCACTTGTAAAAATAAGAAAGAGCACAGGATTAAAACTTAATATGACATGTATTTTGGGTTCACTTCTTCTACTGCAAATTCTATGGTCCCAAAAAGTCTGGGAGTCCACTACTAAACACCCAATTCCAAAACACAGCTGAGCTGATGGGAACCTAGACCCCCTGATGAACTTGACAAACTATACTTATTTACATCACTGACAATCTGGATCAACATTCATAGCTGCTACGTGTTGTCAGCAAAGTAACATGGAAGCTACTTAACTTGTATTTGACTGCATGATTCAGCTTTCAAAATAATTATTTAGTTTTGATGCTGATAAGAGCATATCCTTGTGAATGAAGCTGGTTTTACCCACAAGAACTGTCGTAAAGACTTGACTTTATATGGTCGTATGCTTTCCCCCCCAAAGGAACAGTCATCAATGCTCAGATTCATAATGTGTGTTTTACATTTGAATCAAAAAAGCAGTTAGTTACAAAAATTCACCATTACCCTCTTTGTAGATCAGTCTTTTGACACAGACAGGACATAAACATTATGATTTATTCTCAACTAGCAACACTTGAAATGGTCTGCCCCTTGATAGATGACATGAGTTTATTGCTTATTTATAATCTGCTGTGCATCACGTTGTCCTCCCTTAAAGTGTGAATGAATGGGTGGTAACGTGGGGGACCATGTCAGGTTTTTCTGGCTGCTGCTTCTGGGGCCAGTGTAACCCACTGAGAGTAAGAGGGGACTGGATGGGTCTTCCTCTGCGTGCAGCTGAGACTGGGGCTGAATGGGTGACCATTTTTGCCCTGGGGCAAGTGAGACATTCACACTGGTAGAATCTATAGTTCAAGCAGGGAGGAGGAAATTGCTAAATAAAACAAGGAACAAAACTAGGTCTCCCAAGTAATAAGGATAAAGGAACTTTTCCAAAGACATTGAACAGATGTAATGAACTTGTTGCCAATGAGTTTCTGGACTGAAAGCGCGGAGGAAATAACCACCCCTGCAAGGTACTGTTTCACTGTTGTCTTACCAAGCCGACTGCCATTTCATGATTCTAGCAGATGTTTTTATTAGAACTTTGCCTCTGAGATTCAAGGTCCTTTTGGGGACACTTTAAAAGTAGAAGGTGCAGTACAATCTATGTCAAATTTTCAGATGAGTTTGTACCCTGCCATATCACTCTTGCTCTACAAGCAAGTCTTCTCTCAAGCAGTATTCACAGACTAAGTGAAACTCTATCAGTCACGTCTTTACAACCGTATTCACTGAAAGACTGAGCTTGAGCCCTGGAACAAAATACCAATACGTCACCTTCTATTTCAGTGTATTCTAGCCCTTATCATATAAACTGTGTTCACAGCCCGCTGCCCCTCCTTCCTCTCCACAGTGAATCACTACTTGTAAGCAGTTGCACAGTAATGAGGCATCACCAGAAAGTGTTGCAGGACCCAAGATGACAGGGCAGTGCTCCCTGAGGGACAAAATTCAAGTGCTTCATTGTGTTTTCAGGCTTGGATACATGAGTACAAAACAGTTGGAAATGTATTTTGGAGTTTGCAACTGTGTAAGCTGAAGGGTAGACTTTGCCATAGAGTTCTCATATTCAAGAATATAGTTAAATTCTAAATCCCCTCTGTAAGCTCACACTTATGCACATATACATATGAAAATGTTTTTTCCATACTATTTTTGCTATTCAAAGTGTTAGCCAGCAACAAAAGTTAGGAAACACTAACAGCATTCACTAGAATGGGTGCTGGTCCCTTCTCTTTCAGCAGCATTTCCCAAAGAGTAAGAAATGTTCCCTTTACCAATATGACAAGGGCAATAGGTTGGGATATTGCCCTGCTTTTCAATCCCATCTTTACTTTTAAAAACTGCATAGGTCATTTCTCAACATTATGGTTGCACAGAAAATAATGAAAATATTCAAAAGTTACCTGTGTAACCAATGTCTGTTTATGTTTGTAAAGAACCCACAGAAGGAGTCTGGAGATGTGAACTTCCCACTAAGAAAAGCAGGTGCTAATTCACATGACAATAATGCAACGACACTCTCTGGGAGTAGTTACATGATACGTGTTCTTTTGGGAAAGCCAACAAGAAAAATTTCCATCCTCCTGCTTTTCAATGACTTTTTCCTCACACCTAGGCCAATTTGCTAGTCTTCAGCTATTTGAGGGGGTGTTCTAGAGACTGCATCACTGAAACAAATATAGAAAACATTAAAATAAAAAAAAAGAAAAGAAAAGAAAAAAAGAAGGTACTGGACCCAAACTAGTGAAAAGGCAGTAAGAAGAGAAGTTTATATATGCTGGGAGTCAGCTGGTTCCACTGATAACAGCAGCAGAACTCCTACTGACCGCACCTTTACATCTGAGCAAGCAACGTGCCCTTGTGGCCAAGGAGGCCAACGGTCTCCTGGGGTGCATTAAATAGAGCATGGCCAGCAGGTTAAGGAAAGTCATCCTCCCCCTCTACTCTACCCTAGTGAGGCCATGTCTGGAGTACTGTGTCCAGTTCTGGGCCCCCCAGTTCAAGAAAGACAAGGAACTACTGGAGAGAGTCCAGTGGAGCGCTATGAAGATGATCAGGGGCCTGGAGTACCTCTCTTATGAGGAAAGGGTGAGAGACCTGGGGCTGTTTAGCCTGGAAAAGAGAAGACAGAGGGGATCTTATCAATACTTATCAATGCTTATCAATGGGGCGAGTGTCAAGAGGATGGGGCCAGACTCTTTTCAGTGGTGCCTGGCAACAGGCACAAACTGGAACACAGGAAATTCCATCTGAACATGAGGAAAAACTTCTTTCCTGTGAGGGTGGCAAAGCACAGGAACAGGCTGCCCAGAGAGGCTGTGGAGTCTCCTCTGGAGATATTCAAAAGCCACTGGATGCCATGCTGTGCAACTTGCTCTAGGTGAACCTGCTTTAGCAGGGGGGTTGGACTAGATGATCTCTAGAGGTCCCTTCCAACCCTTACCCTTCTGGGATTCTGTTTGTCTATTTTTCTATTTGGTTTTTGGTTTTGTTTTTTTTTTTTTTTTTTTTTTTTTAAACAGAACTGACAAGCAATTTTTCATTTTCAGCTATGTTATTATACCAGAGCATAGACTTGGTGAGCTGCTGATGGAATGTGGTGATATTTACCTTATAATGCCACACACAGTGTTGCTTTATAACATGATGATTCTGTGGAGATGTGGCAGAGCTTTAAATGACGCTAGACTGTATTTGCCAAATTACACTGCTAACTCCTAATCCTGTAGGCCTTACTAATTTGCTTATTGGTGTAGCAGCTGCAACAAAAACTACAACAACCATGTTCATTACATTTGGTTGTTGAATTTTTTTGGGGAATTGGTGGGGTTTTATTTAAACATCTGACGTTTTACCTACATGTAACATGGCAAGTGTTGAAAATCTGGATTGGTCAGACTGGATCAGAAAAACGCATGAAGCCATTTCCTTCAGTGACTTGAAAATTCTTGCATTAGGCTTCTTTATTTACTATGACATTACGATAATTTTCTGGTAGTCTGAAAGATAGGAAATGTGTACAGTGCTTATACAGTGACACACACTATCCTATTACAAATTATATTACAGTTTAAATACTGTGTGAAAGACCACCCCAGGAGAAAAGGGAAGATGACACAGATTTTTTAGAACTGACAGAGTATCACTACGTATCAGCTTATTATTAAAACAGAAGAGTGTATTTAAGAAATACATGGGCTAAAGCTTTTTATCTTGGTCCTTGAATGGCAGCATGTAGCTCTACATCTCAGGCCAGCTACCACCACACGTCACAAACTGCTAAAAACAGTAACATGAATGTTGATGAAAAGCATAATTGTCTCCGATTTTAAAAATACAGTTTCTTACTGTATCATTACAAGATGGCAAATCCCTCACTAAAAGAACAGAAAAAAAAATAAATCTCTCTGACAAAAGCAATACTCCAAAGAAAAAGCCAGTAATTCAGCATCATAGTAACTTTTTCTGTCAATACAATGCTGTAACTGTTTAAAGAAAGAGCACAATTATGGCATTAGTAGGGGAGTAAGATGAAGGTCCTCACCACACACAAAGGGCACAAGTTTAAGGTCCAATCTGCACTACGAGTTAGGGAACATAAACTTATTTTTAATTGTAAACTGCTGGACTTACCATGCAAAGAATAATAGCCAAAAAATCCACACAACTGTTAAAAACTTTTTCATAAATAATAGCAAACAAGAAGAAAATAAAATAAGAAATGGCCATCCATTTGGCCAATGTGCCAAGCCACACCGTTAAGTCTCAAGATTAGTCCTTTTTCTGGTCCTTAAAATGACTGAAGCTATAGTTCAGACAGTTAGCGGCAGTGGAGAGTTGAAAAAGACTGGTATAAATTTTTAAAAATGAGAGTGATTCAGAAAAGAAACCACATCAAAGAATATATCTAGGTTTCAAATACTTTATATACGCAGTAACGAATAGTATGTACATATATATCTATCCTAAAATATATAAAAAGAAAAATAACAATAACCAAGGAAGAGATTCTGATTAAAATTGACTTTTAAGTTAAACTAAATTTAGTGTTGTTTGAGAGGTAGAGGTATATCAAATGTGCATAAAAATTTCAAAACTGTCCTTTCAAATGCAGATTCTTTTACAGGAGTGTTATTGCTATTGAACTTTCAACAGAAAGGAATACAAAGTTATTATAATTATATATTTTAAGGAGGGGGAAAATATTTCACTTGAGTTTGTTCTGTGACTTCCCCATGCAAAACCAACACCAACGGTAAATAAAATATTAATTTGACTGTAAAAATACTGCAGTTTCCCAGTTCAACAGAGAGTAAGCCGTTGCTCAGAAAGGCAAAGGATCAAAATTAGGGAACCAACTTATTAAAAGCTGCTGGTAACTCCAAATTATTCTGTAGTATTCTTTTATGTGTGTTTCCATTTGTTTAACATTCTCATTAAAAGAGTGCCATCACTGTCACTTGTAGTTCAGATTACAGATGTCTCTAAAGTGAGATGGAAAAGGATAGAAGCTTCTTGCTGTTTTGACACAAAGAGCAGCATCTCTCTTACCTAGTTCTGGTATTTCCTGGCTCAGTTCTCAGTGTGTTTTCCAAATGGCATTTAGTACTTCAGCAACTTCTCCTGAGAGCACAGTCCATCTCCTGAAGGACTCATTTATCCACCTCCTCCTCCCTTTCCACCAATGTGTTATGGAAATCATCCTTCCAGAATATAAAAGTACATTGATAGCCACACTGACTACCTCTGTATCCCTTTATATGATTTATTCTTGCCTCTTTTCTCACAGTCTCGCAATACCAACCATAGCCTATTATTTTCCATTCAGACAGTAAAATAAAAGAAATAGTGCCCTACTCTATTTTGTGCTCACACTGGATTTGAAACTGCTAGTTGTTGAACACAGTAGTCTTCTGCATAGACAAGGTTGTCAGGATACTGACCCTAAAAAAAGTTGTAATAGAGATGGACAACAAAAAGAGCCTCTTGGATCCCAGTTTATTATAGAAATCACCAACCTGGAAGAATGTGTGCCCTAAACATGAAAATAACACCTGTTTTCTCCCCACTGGATTCGGATCACAAAGCAAAGAATCAATGTAAATACACTGTTTACTTCAAATACTGCACACCACCTTGTCACTCCTCCTTTCATAGCCTTCTTCCAAAGCTCCCATGACTCTAAATACACTGAAACTCTGTCTCGATACCTAACAGTAAACTGGTAATTCAGAGGAAATTTTGATCGACTGCCAGCTAAAGAAAGACCAGTTACAAATTAAATAGTGTTAAAAAGAGTCGGTTAGGTTTTAAGTAGGAATGATTACAAATGCTCCCACAGACTGTTGTAGAAATAGATTTTGGGAATTTTTGAGAAAAAAAGTCTTGTTCTTTCAAATTGATAGACTTCTTGAAAATGTATATCATTCAGAAGGAATTTTCACTGCAAAGAAATACTAGAAATACTAATACATTCTGGCCTGAGATTGCGGATGGTCCAGAACAATTTTTCATGTCCCTTCCAAGCCTATATTCTGATCATCGTGATCAAAAGAAAATGCTACCATTCCAGTTCATAACTAATGCAATATTAAAATACTAACTTAATGCAGATAAAATTCTACCTCAACATTTGTTTTTATCTTTGTGGAACTAGAGCACAATGATTTTTAGCAGACCTCTTAACACCTTTTACTTGTTTCCCCTGTATCAGCATTATTGATACCGAAATTTGAATTAAGCATTTTTACATTTCCAACAGAGTAGGATTTTTAGCTATTCATTACTCCTGATGATACAGAGTAGAATTTGATTAATTCTCCTATTTAATTTATTTAAACACATTAGAAGCTTTAGTCTTATTGAGGAAATTTTATTGGCAACAAACTGCTTTGGAAAAAGAATGATAGCAGAATATTATTGATTCCTGTGTTTTTTTGGAATAAATATTTTTTTCTTGGAATACCTGAGCAAGGAAACACTACCAGAATTTCCTACAATTATTCTAAAAGTGCCTGAGAAAGGAAAGATAATGGTAAGGAAGCAGCACTGGCCTCGGGTGCATTAACACTAGAGTTGTCTGAAACATTTACTATCAAAACTAAAAATATCTGAACCACATCAAATTAGAATTCTTACCATTTCTTTGTAGAGGATCTAGATGGATGCCACTTAATGATATTTCTTGGATATACCTAGGACTAAACTCAATCTTCCTGCTATTTCAATATTGGACTGAATATTTTGTTAGTGTTTGCACAAGCATCTGTAAAACACGCCAATGTGGCAAATTAAGTATGGATTATGAAATAAGAAATTACTCTGAAATAAGCCACCTCCCATCAAGTGTTCAAAGACCACCAAAATGGGTCATTTGGACAGACGCGAGGCTTCTTCGATCCATTTCTGCAATATCTTCTAGCAATTGAAAACATTTTCAAACTTCAGTTTGAAACCGTCCTTTTCATTTACTCCTTTCTCCTTCAGACTGTCACTTTTGATGAATAAGTATTTTCCTACAGAAAAATATTCTCCAGAATATATCAGCCTACCTCTGCTTACCCATCTCGTGAGAAGGTGCAGAAATCCAAATTTGAGCCTGCTTCACTTAGAATTTTAAAAAAGTTCCAAGCAGGCAGAGCATACCCACTGATCTGAAAGTCAGCTCTATTGCAGGAGCCCTATTAGAGCGAAACGCTCTACAACTCTGTATAAAACTCCTGACTTACAGACACCGCATTTGTGAAACTCTTCCAATTGCATTTGCCCTGTCCGAAATGTAGCTGCTTGCTCTAAAGACAGATAGCTTTCTATAAATGGAGAGTACCCAATTCTGTTCAGCATGTGGCAACCGTTTTAATTATAAATACAAACTGAACAATTCTTTCTATATAATCTTCTGTAGTTCACTATATTTAGGAATCACTGCACTAGCCAATCATTTAAAAATCTTTAAGGTGAAGCAGCCCAATTCCCGTACAGTTCTGACCAGAGAAATGTCTTCAGCCTTTTGATCTAGCAACTTTGCTCTGCAAGATGCAGGAGAGTCTGGCACTGATCCAGCAACGCACAGGAACTCCAGCTTAACTTCTGATAGATGAGTAACTCTATGAAAGCCAAAGACTATTTATATGCTCATAGTTAGGCAGAGTACAAGCTTTTAAAGGTTTCAAAGGCTCTTAATTGAATAGCTGTACTCCCACACATGATACCCTTGAAATGGGAGTATTAATTTTCATGAGGACTCTCCATAGAACTGAAAGTTTACAGAAGTAGGCTGTTTGTTCTCATGAATTTTATTTGTATACTGTGAATAATGTCTATTAATAATACACTGCTTAGTGTGACTGATATAGAAATAAGATCTTCTTGTACGACTCAAGGATTGCAGAATCAGGTCCTTCCTTTTGTTGTGCTGTATTAGCAGACAAACAAGAGAGAAAGAAATAAGTTGTTTTCAAAACCAGTGGGGAATGTGATAGCCTTTCTTTTTAACCTTGGGTTTATTCACTTCGATGTAGAGTGTATACAAGATTAAGAAATGCTCAATCTCTTGACTATTAAACTCTCTGCCTACTTGTAGATGATGATTCATGGCTTATTGTTTCTCTAATAGTTCACAGTTAATTGGTATGGTGAGGAATTAAAGATTAACTGTCAAAATGTAAAAGTGTCAGGACTTTTTTTTTTTTAAGAAAACGAGCAGAAAATATCTGCAGATGAAGAACCACTATCTAAATAACCTCACACAATATCTACACAGCTACAAAATCAACCTTTATACCATTGCACAAGCGAGAATGCTTTTAAATAAGGCAGTTTCAATTTTATAGCATCCCATAACTTGCAATCAGCAGCTCTTTAATAAAACTGAAATAAGCACCTCACAGTCAATGGGTATTTCTTATATTTTTTTGGACAACCAAAAATAGGCTTCACATTAAATGGAAAATTGGGTCATGCTTCAGCACACAGTAATTTGACCTAAAGATAACATTCCTATCCCACAGTTATAAGATGTGCCTTTCAGACAATGAAAACATTTAAGAACTACAATTTTAGGTAGTTTGTATAATGTAAAGATGTCTGTCACACTCCTGGAATCCAAAACTTAATAAAACCTTTCAGTCTCGGCTGTATGTAGCACCATGTCCCCACAGAACAGGCAGCAGTATTGTATCATGGCATAATGTTGGCATAAGAGCACACAACAGGAAAAATGACATGTCTGATTTCATCTGATGGTTTATTTCTTACTAATAATCTGTAGCAAAACTGAACTTACAATTTGTAGGAGGCAAGACGAGTGTTTATTGGTGCCTGGTTGTATCATGAGAAAAGTCCTCAATTCTTTGATCATGGCAAACTTTGTAGCACCCTGAAGGCATGTTTCACTCAGCTCAGGTAGATCAGGGAGTATTCAGATCAAGAAACAACACATGGGTCATTTACCAGGTACCAATTACACTGGGTTGCAAACCAGTCACTGACATGTTAAAAGAAGAAAAAGTTAGAGCAAAAAAAGTAGCAATAAAATACTGCTAAGAATAAAGGTGCAAAGAGAACTAAGGAAAAAAAAAAAGACTGTGAATATTACAGATAACAGTAATGTTAACATCATTTGGATATAATTTACTGTTAACTCCACTTTAACATTTTCAGCATTTAAATCTAATTCTTTCAGTTGCAAAGTTTAACAAAGCATAGAACCTCCTGTCCATAAATATCACCACAAAGCCGTATCTTATGAAAATGATAACTTCCTGACAGCCTGGCCTCCCTCTGCTGCCTAGTAATGAGTGAGTTGGACACCACCTGACAGTTCAACCTCAGATAAATATTTCAAACATATCATGCAAGAGATTCACAGATCAATCCCCACCTCCAAGAAACCAGTGGAGTGAGACAGAAAGCCATTTTGAACTGGCGCAGAGTGGAACACAACCAGCAGTTTTTGTTGGTTTTTTTGGGAGGAGGGGTGTGTTGTTTTATTTTAACCTGTGCCAGAGTAGCGTGATTAAAGGTAAGAGTCTGATCTGTGGATTTGACACCTCAACACTAGAACACATCCTGGCATACAAACAAATATGCACAGTAAACTCCCATTACGTTCCCTGTCAAATGTTCTGACATAGAATTAACACGCTGTACATTGTCTATATGCCACTTTGAAATGGCTTCATAGAAGTCCCTCAGACAGTAGCATGCCAGACTTATGAACCTTTCTGCGATCCTCTTCCTTCCATACACAAGATGGGCACACACTGAAAACCAGGAATCGGAGACTAATACACTCCATATGTTTCTCATTAGGTTTGAAGTCCATGAAACAAACGAGTTATCTATTCAATAACTCTTTGAGAAAGGCAATTTATTTACAGATATGGAAAACGGGTAACTCCATAGTTAAATAATTTGAACCAATCAGTAACAAGTCTGCCAACAGAAAGAAAACTAAAACCATCGGAACATTTTCCAGATAAAGTAGAATAAGCTTTGACCAAAAATTCACTTCGGACCAATGGCTCTTTAGAGCTGAGTAATCAGAGCAAAACTATGCTCAACAAGGCTGAAAATCAAGCTTTCATCCATGATGATAGAAAAAAATGGCTCAGCCAAACATATTTACCCACCTACACAGCTGAATTCATGTGAGTATTTGGTAGAACGCACCATCTTTTAGGACAGCCGTGAATCGTGGACTAAAGGAAATCTGTAGGTCAAAGCACTCTCATGATGGATCACCAGGTACTGAATCCCAGGGCTCATCGTACAATTTTCAGACATTCTAAATAGTGACATTCATCTTGCTGGCTATGCCCAGGGAAACTACTCCCACCAATCTTTTCCCCATCTCTGCATACAGCGCCTACCTGTGAACTATGCCACTGGTACTGAATACACGTCAAATTTATCCTGCTGAAAAGCTCACATCAGAGATGTTGCAAACGTGGACTGCAGCAGAAGCTCATACTTTTTACAGGTTATGTGAGGACACCCCAACTTGGTGAGGCTGCTCCTGAGCTAGTGTCTCGCCATGATACTGCATATGTCAGCATGCTTGGAGCTAGATTAGGAATCTCTGCAATTCACTTCATTACACTACACAGATAGATGTGAAGGAATTTCCTATTCCCATTTAAAATCTGTTTTAAAATATAAATCATCTTATATTCCAAAAGAAAAATTAGACACGGTCATTTATACTGGGTAAATTGGGAACAGGGTATGGCACTGGCAATTAAACAAACTCTTAGTGCAAGAAAGGGAAAAAAAAAAAAAACAAAACAGGAGGGTGTAAGTTGAAAAAAAATTAAAAATAAAAGAAAAAGAAGAGAACTGAGACTAATTATCTGTATTTAAACATGTGAAGATCTTACTGAGTCTACAAGGTTGAGATCTTGTTCCCTAATCAAGTGCATCAAAGGCATTCCCCAAGGCTCACAGCAAAACTGCAGAACATCCATACAAATCATTTTTATTCAAGAAAGCCCCTGAAGTGGAGTGAGTTTTCCTCTCCCCTCTGTCACACTGCTACATAGCACTGTGTTCCTGGAGGTACACAGTTCTATACCATAAGGCTTTGCAGATTCACAGTGACATTCTGAATGAGCTCTTTATTTTTGTTCTACTTTAATTATTAAGAGGGCCAGACTCTGCCCTGATTCACAACCTCTTGAGCACCATTGACTCCAGAGTGTAAATTAAGTCAGACTTTGGCCATCATTTGGTAAGCACTATATAATTTAATGTTCTTCAACCTTCAGAATGATTGAAGGACTTAATTTACTAATAATTAACTGCAGGAAGCCTCTTTAGGGGTGATACTGAGTTTAGTACTAGTTTAAGGGACTAATATGTAATATATAAGTAGTTGTATACAAGCCATACACTTTCAACCCTTTGTTCTGACTGTAAAATGTCAATTGCTCTCATTCTGGTTTTGGGTGTCCCCTGCCCTGACTTGTAACTAACTCAAAAACCATGCTGTGAATTTGTAGCTGCCATAAGTAGCTGCCATAAATGCTTAATGTAAGAGCTAATTGTGCAATGCTGTCAGAATTCTGGATTGAATACTTTTTAAACCAACATTTTACTTACATTTTTTCCTTTCTTATGTCAAAAAAAGAGTACAGACTTCAATATCACAATCATAATAAATGCACAGTAACTTGTAGAAAATCATAGGAGTTGTTGTACCCTTCCACATTTCTCTTCAGAAAAGGAAAGATGCATAACATCATTTGCAGTAGGGGAAAAAACTGTCACTGTCAGTAGCATTCATGGCTTATTAGAAATTTGATTCAGAAGCTTCGACCTCTACATTCATTTAATTTTTTTCAAAGAGAGTGTCAAATAAAAAGATAAATAAGATGATCCATATTTTCTTTCAGTTATCATCATGTTATGGAATAATCACTTAACAAACTCAGATTGCTCTTCTAACAAACAATAATCAGCTGGCACAATCAATGCTTGATTTTTTTCTTTTAGTCTTTAACTTAATAAGCACACTTCTGCTGTGCCCAGTTCTAGAACAATTAATAGCACTCAGCTGCATCTAGCAACCTACAGATCTGGCAGTTAAGAGATCAAAGTGACACCAATTCCACACAGAGCTCAAAACTTGCACAGAATTGCTAAGACAACTGTGGTATGCAAAAAGTAACACCTAAAAATTAGTTATCTGAAACACAGGCTCTACAGGGGTGATATCAAAGTTATTGTAATTTCTTTGTTTGCTCATTTTCATTTCTTCATGTAAAAGCTACTTTTACTTCTCAGGAATGTAAAACAAGCCTCAGAGCTCTTCCTTAAAACAGAAAATACAAAACCTGCTGCCACTAGGTATCTTGGTATTACATTACGCCATTCTACTAATAGCGCTGAAAAAGAAATTAGACTTTTGAAAGCTGGGTAACATTTAAGTGAAAGTGAGCAGTCTGAGTTATGTTACAGAGTAAAGCACAGCTAAAACATCCATTTGATTTGAATTATTCTTTATATGTAATAAAATAACAGATAAAGATGTGTACTGGCTTTGGCTGGGATGGAGTTTTCTTCATAAAACCTCAAACAGTGCTGTGGTTTGGACCTGTGGCCTAACCACTGGTGGTAACACCAGTGGTAACAGGTAACACCCTGCTTCGGCAGGGGAGTTGGACTAGATGATCTTTATGATCCCTTCCAACTCTAAAAAATTCAGTGAAATACGGGGAGGTTTCAGCTTCTGCTGAACAGTGCAATAGCACTGTTCCACCTCTCCCTGCCAGCGAGCAGGCTGGGGGGCACGGGGAATTGGGAGGGGACACAGCTGGGACAGCTGTCCCCAACTGACCAAAGGGATACCATACGATGTCATACTCAGCAATAAAAGCTGGGGGAGAAAGAAGGAATGGGGGGAACGTTATGGTGTTTGTCTTCCCAAGTAACCATTATGCATGATGAAGAGGAAACTGCTAAACATCTGCCTGCCAATGGGAAGCAGTGAATCAATTCCTTATCTCACTTTGCTTGTGCACGAAGCTTTGCTTTACTTGTTAAACTGCCTTTACCTCACCCCACAACCCCCCATGCTGCTCGGGAGGAGTGAGCCAGCACCTATGTGGGGCTTAGCTGCCTACGGGGGTTAACCCCCACCAAGATGTCACAAGGCTCTATTCAATAACCCTACCATGAAAATATCTTTAAGTCTATGTCATGGTTTGGGCCAAGTTGGCAAATGCAAAGTGACAGATGGTCTCTCCCACCTCTCCCTCCAAGGAGAGGGAGAAAAGAGAAAAAGATATTTATGAGTTTAGGAAAAAAATTGAACTAATGAAATATTAATAATAAAGTAAAAAATAATTAATGAAATAGATACAATACATACAAAATCGTATCAAGGTCCTAGGGAGATATCACCACCAGGCACCGAGGAAGTTCCAGACTGGTCTCAGTGGCAATGGGAACTGGATTCCAGAACACACTGATGGGGATTGAAGGCAGACCAAGTCCTCCTCGTTGATCCCTCAGCTTTTATACTGAGCATGGGAGGGAACTCCCTATTGGTCAGTTCGGGTCACCTGACCTGTCCACGCATCCCCACAGGTGCGACCCCTCCATGGGGGAAACAACTGAGTCAGCTGACCCTGGTCGCCACGGCAACGAGCATAAGCAAGAGCCTCTCCCACTGAACAGGGACTTGGCTCTGCGCCCTCCCAGACCAGGACAGTCTATGAAGCCATTCATCAGAGTAAGATTTTGTGGGTATAAAGGCACACAACTGCCTCTGAGACTGCCTCCCCTGCTACTACTAGTAGCTCTGCCAACATGCCACAAGTGCATACCACAAAAGCAGGTGAAGAGTTGTGCCTGTCACTAGGATGAAACCAGATCATATTCAGTGCAACAACATTCTATATCCTTCAGAAAGCAGCAGCGGTAATATTGTTCTGTAAGGTTGTAAGACAACCATTATTAAATCATCTGTAATCCAGAGGCAGGTACAAAACCAGTGTCAGTATTTACAAAAGTAAGTCAATGCAAACACAGAGTGCTTTGTAAGCAGTAAGGAGACTACAGGAGTAATGATCCAGAAAAATTGGTTGAGGTGCTGTAAAATTTCTCATGAAGGCCTGGTGGATCAGCTCACCTCTGGTCTGCAGTATCCCTCTGCCAGACCGAAAGACAGCATTATAATATCTGTAATGCTATTCTTCTGAACCCATCATACAGCAGTGGCTGGGGAGGTTCAGCAATGCTGGCAAGATCAGTTCGCGTGAGCCAGCTCTTTCCAGCATGGGAAGCAAAAGCTGCAGGAGCTCTACTGATATAAATTGAGTTTGGCCTGTCTAATTTTCTTCATTCTTGCATGATAATATAACATGTAACAAAACCAGCTAAATCACTTAAAACTGAAGACATAAGTTTGGACTTGAATTCAGGTCCCCAAATCTTGGACTTCAACATTTGTGTTCTTAAGTTTACACTGTACAGGTAGGTCTTTTCATTGCTGTAACTTTCCTCTTCAAAGTCTGAATAGTGACATGGCTTGTTTTTCATCTAGGCTTACAGTAAAGAAAGTCACTTAAAAAAACCAAACCCATGCTATCTCAGTTCCCAGACATAATGGTAAAGAATGGCACAAAACATACTGAAGGACAATATGTTGGTAGATTTGGGAACCTCTAAAAAGCAGGTGGTCAGCTTGGTCCCTCAAGGTTCAAAACCATCACGAGCAGGTAGATATTGATACACATCCGCTCCCTCCACCCAACAGTGGGGAAAAGTGTTGGGATGTTCTAAAGGTATTACATGGGGAAAATTTAAGGATTGTCAATATATACAACTCTAGTCAGTGCCAATACTATCATAACAGCTCAGACGCCTTAAACCCTGCTCAGTACCACCCTCAGATTAGCCTCTTTGCCTCTATCATCTCCATTCCCTACCTTCTCAGTGTCTCAGCATTAATAAATGTATCACAGCACTAGAAGTGTGGAAGAAATAGGACTAGAAGGATGTCACATTATCCCTTTCCCTGGGCTAATGTTAATTCCTATTCTCCCCAAAGTACTGGAATAGATTTGCTGTCAGTGTGCAGTCAAGGGAGTCTGTGAGGCCCTGGAGAAATGGAGTTAGGGAGACTGTCACGCTTTGGTTAGGAGTCCTTCCCCAAGGAAGGATGAAGGGAATCCATCCACATTATCCAAAAAGGGTGGGAGTCCCAGCTCCAAGCGACACCGCAATCTTCATCACAAAGTGAAATTGCTCTGGGCTTGGCTCCCCAGTGAGATCAGAGCAAGAGTGGGACCGGGGAAACAGTGAAGAAAGACAGGCAAAACCCAAAGATATCTCAAATCTCATTAATTCCTTGTCTAAAAGTATCCTGCTTTTTTTGGACTAGTTGGCTGTTGTATTGAGAAAGTTTTGGCTGTTCTCGCCATCACTGATAGAAGTTATTTTTAGGAATCAGAAATATGAAATGAATATAGTGATGCCCTAGGGAGCTTCAAGGGAGGAAGATCCACATCTTTTAAAGCAGAAGGAAAATCACTTCATAATTCCCCTATATTTTGAAGGCACCTGAATTAATTGGATATTTAATTTCCATTTCTCTCTCTCTGATCATCCATCTAACAACCAGAGACTGAATCTCCCTCATTATTTACATACGTGATGCGGGGGGGCATGATGCAGACTTCTACATTGTTTGACTACTTTAACGACATGAACGTGGATGTGATGCCAAGAAAATTTGTGTTTCAGTGTGACTGTACCTGACTGAAGCCTGCTCCGCTGTGCTGTGTGAACCACCAGTGGCATTTCCATACCAAATAGTTATTCTGTGAAATAAACTGAGAGACCAGTCTTGTTCCCTGAGCACTACAAAATCCTTGAACTAATTTGATGGTGAAAGCAAATGCCCAAGGTTTCACACATATATAGATATACCATAGTCAAAAAACTATCCCTTTCAACTAGATACTATTACTAGGTCCTATTCATACCTTCTGAAAGAACTGTGTAAACTAGTATTAATAACATGGAAATAGCAAGGGGAAATACTTTTTGAGAAGAATATGTTTAAAAGATGTGTAGACATATACATAAGATTCACTTGAAAAACTTTGAAACATTGAAAAAAAAAATGTCAACACATACATATTAAGTCAAATATCCTTAAATATTCAAGTCCCTTCTCTGCAACAATATACTCTAAAATTCTTTTTACTGAGTTATGTTATTTCAATGTGTGTGAAAAGCTAGCTGGTTTTCTTTGCTTGTTTACAGTAGAATCATGCACACTGTTTTTTAATATGGTACTTTTTTAGAACTTGCTAACACATAGTAGTAAACCAAATTGTTATCAGTATTTCCAAGTTGAAAACATGAGGATGACTATTATTAGTCCATGGAACTATTTGTTCAGAACCACTGCTAAAAGCCTTGGATAACCTCTCTCTAGAAGTACTTAAAAATGCTGAATATAGAATTTAATATCTAAATTCACACACAGCCTTTAATTTGAAATAAGATTCATGTAAGTACTTATATAACTATACAGAAACCATATTAAATGCTTACATAGTCCCCGAATGTAATCTTTCGCGCATTGTGGAAGAAGAAAAGCTTGTCCATATACACATGTGCAAGTTGAGGCCAACAGGGATCTACAGAAAAGGTTTCTTTTCTTTAGGAGTAAATTTCAGGACTAGTAACCAACTGACGTTTGAGCTTAAGTCAATGGGAACTGTTGATTCTCAGCATGATGCTCAGCTCAAAATATCAGAGTTATAAATTGGTCAAGAAGTCCCCCAAACTAACTGTAGTTCAAAGAAAGGCTTAGCTGAAGGTTACACAACTCATCACTGGCAGAGTAATAATTTGAAATCCCATTCATAAAGTTGTACTTTCTCAAAACCATAATTTTTTGTGCTGAAACACTGAAGAAAAACCCTGCACAGTTATTCTGTTTTTCTTTATCTCTTTTTCCCATGGAATGGGGAACGGGTGGACACAAAGAACAGGGATACAATACATTGCCCTGTTTAGTACCTTCAGCCGGGTCCTTTCTTTTCTAACGCTTTCATACAGAAGACTCAATCATGGTCATTTCTGTCCCCCACTGTAAAGAAACTAGTGAAAATAAGCTTTGCAAAACTGTAAAAACAATAACCCAGTCTCTTGTGGCAGAGTTCTATGAAAGAAGCTAAGAAATTATTTTTAGAATATTTTTCTTACTCAGATAGCTTTGCTGTAGGCACTCAAGAGCCAAATAGGAAAGTATCTCCTTATATAATTATGTGCTGGTCCGCTAACAGCCTCTGCAAATGAACACTGAGATCTTCAGTATGATCTAATCATAATTGTAGAGCTAATTTTGTGAGCGAAGAAGAAGTTATAAATATGCAAGCCCTCTGAAATTTTTCCCCTTACTCATCTATTTCTTATTTGGATTAAGTATAAGACAGCTATTACAGAGAACGGCCTTACTTTGTTCAACTAACAATTTACTCTTAAAAGAATCTTTTATGACGAGCAAATATACAACTCTTGAGCATTGGTTTCTTAGCTCATTGCTAAATTACTTGCTTGACGGATATACACATATTATGGCTCTATATTTATAAATTTTAAAGAGATCAGTCTTCACAGAGTGACCACTATCTTGCGGAAGTCCTTTTAAAAAAGTTAACATTTGAAGCATAACAAAATATAAAGAGTTAAATCCACTTAAAACATATGGTTATCTTATTTATAAATGTTCTGTAGTAAGGAAGCAGACAGCTTCTATGAGTATTCAACTGCATTCTCGTTTTACTCTAGTGCAATTTAGCTAAAATATCCCTCGCGCTTTCAAGTAAAAATAATACTTTTGCTTCATAGAAATACGCATATGCAAGTGTACATAGTGGTCCTTTCATGTATATACCACACTTGCTTGAATGAATACTTATGTGATACAACAGGAGAAAGCTAACTTACCTTCATAAACGATAGTTATAAATACATCCTTGCTTTAGATTTTCTTAGCACTTTTATAATGCATATACCATAGTTAATTTTTTTATTTAACTCATTATCTAAAAAGTGATAAAAAAAGTCAGTGTTTCCATATGCAAACCCCCCCCCAAAATTATACAGACATACTGTCCCTCAGGCAGTTTAGCTTATTCCATTAATGCAACGTGGATTAGATTTGCTGCCAGCCAATCCCAACTACAGCAGCTGTATCCCACCCAGCTGTAATCCAACCTGCAGCGTAGCTTTGGAAAAATAACAGCTTCTGCAGCTCAGTGTGGTAGTGTTTCAGCCCTCACATCACTTAAGGACTGTCCTAATCTGCTGATGGACCTTTCCAAGAGAATTACTAGATATTAGTGTATCAGGCAAGTGGCTATGCTCTAAATAAAGTAAAGAGAAGCTTCCCTCAGGAGGTAAAATCAATTAGACCAGCCAGTCTCACACAACTACGACCAAAGGAGTTAGGGATCGGGGGGGGGGGGAGGGGGAGAGAGGGGGGAATTTTTTTCCCACTTTTTAATTTCTAAAGTTTAGATCTCATTGAGGAGTAAGCTATAGCTGAAGCTTTGTGTATAGTTTGGGAACTTACACTGCTACTGCAGAAAAGTACTGCAGCTTAACTGAATTCTGCCCTGCCTTATTCTCTACTCACACAGTAAAGTAAAAAAACAGGATACGGTTATTTGCTGCACCTTATAGTATGATACAACTTAGAAGACAGCTTTGCCCTAATTGTGGGGTTCCCCAGGCTGCATCCAGTTGCTGCTGCAATTCCCGAGTGTTTTGTTGCAAGGATTAGCAAGCACACATTAAACTAAAGATAGCAGGATTCTCAGCTCTAAAGAGATGAAAGAGACCTAGTCCAAGATAGCTGTTGAGATTTCTAAGCAGTGTAATTCCATTGATTTTAACGGCTGTTTTACTGGGGGTATCTCTACCCACTAGCTATATACCAACTGTGAACGTAGCAGTCAGAAGAGAAATATTCAGACCCCTGGAATTTGAAACCTGGTGATTACGATGCAATTGTGATTATTTTAATTCTTTTATTGCTGGTTGACTGTCTGCTTTTATTTATAGGTTGGTGGTTTTATAATATTCTAATTATTTTCCAGTTCAGACTTGATCTTGGTTGGCAAGCAGGCAAGAAGGTGAAGTATGGAAAAGCGGACTTCTCCCCCCTTTTGAACTCTCTTTCAGATCTGTTACTGTTTATCATGTGCTATTTCCCTGGGATAATTCTATGCCAGAAACCAAAATGATACTGTCATTTTAAATATCTAGAAAAAAAAATCATAATAGGTATATGATATACTGTCCTGGTTAAGCACTTTCAAATCCATTTTGACATTTTCACATTGATTTTGTCATAAATGCGTAAATCTGATCAGTGGGATTTCTGGGCTTATGGAATACGCAGGGTTCAAAACTATACAAACTGTGGAAATACAGAACAAGAAGTAAAAATACCTTCCCTTTCTTTCGATCTCCACTGCCTACTCCTGCAAGAAGAAGTGTCCCTGAAGATTTTTAATATAAGGACAGGAGAGATTATAAAACATTATCTTCCAGAATTTTGAAATCCATAGAACGAACTACAAAAAATGCTGAAATCTTCTTTATTTCATGTCAAAAGCTTGGCTCAGCAGAGGAGGATCAAGTGCCTAACACTAGTCTCTCTGTGTAACCAAAGAATCAATAGTTCCTCTTCATAAGAATGGATATTCTGATCCACAAAATATTCAGAATTAAACTTACCAATTTATAATTGAATTAACATTTCAATTGGACCTAGCATTTTCCCAAGTAGTAAAAACAAACCCCCAAATAAAAACGCAATCTAAATGTTGCTTTAGTTACAAAGACAAACAGAACAAAACTGTGCTGAACCAAACTGTTGAAGAGATGTTCTGCTGAAAATCTAAGCCACTAAATAACCACATTGGAAGAAAAAAAGAAAGTCTCAGCAGAGAAGGATAAAGCTCATAAGACTGATTTTAAAAATCTTCCATTTGTAATAAGGTGTTATTAGTCTCCTGGGCACACTACTTTGAAAAGCGTGATTTTTATTTTGATAATGTCACTTGCTATGTTCATGTAGGAAATATTCCCCAATAGTCATTTGCTAAGGCTATGTGATGTGGGCACAAATAAATACATCATATTGTAAAAGCTGAGATAGTGTCTGTCTGTCCACCTACCATGGAATTCACTTAGTGCTTATTCAATATAAAGCCTGCTTCTGTGATTTGGCACATCTTTATTCAGAAAGATGGGCTGATTGCTGACAACTTTGATGCAATAAAGACTGCTGCAGCATTACTGGAAGAAAGTCATTTGATAAATGTATATTTTCCATTTTGCTTAAAAGGAATCTATTATAAGTGCAGCTGCTTTCCGAATGAAATTAATGCCGAAGTGAAGCTTCGTATTACAAAGTAAAATGGGACTCGCTCTCTAATATTAGACTGAAAGGCATTGTAATGCAGCAGGAGGATTGAACTTTGACTCCTTCAAGAACACTGATTCATATAATAAAAAGGGGAAAAAAGGCTTTAAAAATGCTAACATCCTCTTTTCAAAGCTTAGCAAAGCTTCTGTCCAGAAAACAGAATAGCAAATACAGGTTGTGTGCAACTCCAAAGAAGATATACCCTAAGGAATACTGTAAGGAATCCACATAACAAAATTCTCAAGATTGTTTTGAAGTTTTTGAAGGATACTGAAACGTACAACTGGGAGGAGAATATCTCATACTTTTGCAGTCAGTGGTGATATACATTGCTTATTTAAAAGTGTTTTAACCAAGCTATACGATGTTGGATTACAGCTAAGATTTACCAATCCTTTATGATTACAACTTCGTGTGTGAGAAGTTCTCCCATCCTTTTCAAGATTACAAGAATACTCCTATTCAACGATGGCTATAAATGAGAGATTTTTTTTTTTAAGTTCTATTTAAGGTGTGTTTTTCTCTCTGAAGCAGACAGAAAATAAGAAGCCACGGGGCTACCTGCTGGGATGTGGGCTTTCAAGGACATTCCTTACTGTTCTCAGCACCCATAACTGGTAGGACTGTGCTATGGAGGGGTTCCCTTTCTGACCCAATGACCATTTAATTTGTCACAGAAATTGGAGTGACTCTGTGATGAGAGGCCCAATAGAGATGAGCCGAGAGCCTTGTGATCACTGGATGCATGTAAAGCATGCTGAAGGATCACGTCAGAGAATGTCAGAACATCTTTACACTCCGGACATACCACCCAAGTGGTACCTACTGTTGAGAGTTTTTCAAGCTCTGAGAGTCATGTTTCACCTAATGTTTTACCAAAAGTGGCTACATGGCCCACTGAAAAAAATTTGTTGTGAAAAGTTGTAGCTTTATTAAATGAAAAACTGTATTAATTAAGACAGTTTATCTATTGACCACGAAGCCTCCTGTCTAAATACATTCTGGAAAAATCAAAGGATTGCAAAGTCAGAACCCAAGTCAGGAACTTTTTAAAGCATAGGGAGGAAACCCAACAGCACCGCTCTTCTTCAGCATACTCTGCATTTTCTTTTAAGTTGAGCTACATTTTTACAGATCCCTATCCCTTTTTTCTTGGCACAACTCATGCATTATTATGATTCTAGTAGCTGAGGAATGGGTTTCCTCTTCTCAGTTTATATGGTTTAAAATGTAAAATGAAACAAGAAGATATCCATAAATGTTAACTTTAACCCATGTGTCTCCTACCCCTTTCTATATTCAACCAAGTGAGAAGAGTTCTCAAGAGAGTGATTTTGGCTTTGGCTCTGAACAAAGTCTGTGTTTCTCTTTTCTCTACACTGAAAGCCTACAGAAATTAGTCTCTGTGCTCACATTCATAAATACCCCATAAAATGTTCTTCTCAAGAGCAGGTCCATGACAGACAGGTGCTACCATGTGAGGGCCTGCAAAAATGGAAAGTCATATACAGTGCAGCTACAGCTTAAAAGTTGAAACATTTAAAATATAATATATTCAGGGCTCTTCTTACTCGCTCTGAGAGAGAATCTCTGTGAGATTAAGGCCTACTTTCAATCTTTCTTTCTGCACCCACAAATAAATCTACGTAGTGCAATGGTGTAACTGAAAAGTAAATCGCAGTGTTAATGCCCCAATCTGACTATTTAAATGAGAAGCTGATAACTTTACAGCACTCTTTCTGATTTTACTTAAACAACTTGAATACATACTTACTTTACTTACACAGCTTGAATACTGGTATCTGCCATTCCCTTGACATCTCCCAGGAGCAAGGGCCTTGAAAAATATGACTTGCCATAAGCATTGGCAGTACACTGAAAACTGGTAGGCATTTGCCTCATTCATTCAGATGTCTGTGATGTTACATAAAAGTATTTCTTAGTTTTTCAAACAGAAAGAGCTTTCACTATGTGATTGACAAAATAAGGAGTAAGACTTATATAAGCATTTTAATAATTAAAAAAAAAAATAGTCCTGTCACATCACCAAAACATTTTAATACGTTTTCTTGAAAGTGAGGAAGAAGAATACATTTCAGGAAAGATTATGCCTTGATAATTAAATGTAAAACTGTTCATTTTGTATCTTAAGTTCTTTAACACTGTCTTTAAATTATTAAAAAAATTCTTAAAATGTTTAGTTAAAAATTATTTTTTGTAAGTGAAAAATTCCAGTACTCTTTGAACAAGAATTCTGAAATTTTTTTTTCACCAAAAATTAACTGACACAGTTAAACTAGTGCCTTCAAAGCAAGAACGATGAGGAAGACAATATGTTTTCTTGAAAATCCTCATCTTGTGCAAATTGAGCAAGGCTCTGATCTCAAATATTGTTAAATTCCTTCTCCAGATTAGTTTTGATCTGCAACTAAAATTATGACGAAGTCCTCTTTGGCATCATCATTCAAACATTGGAATAATTTGCCTAGAGACTCTGGTATCTCCAGAGATTAAGAACTAGACTGGACAAGACACTGAAAACCTTAGCTAACTCAGTCCTGCTCTGAGGAGCAAGATAGACCAGACAAACACTAGAGGCCCTTTCTAATGTGAACTATTCTACCATTCCAGGTGCAAACTAAGATTCCTCTCCTTAACACAGCTGGAAGGAACAGGACAGTAAAACCTCCACACAGTATATTCTGGAACACCATATCTCTCTTTCATACGAGTCTCATAATGGGATGTTTTCCCCAGGTTTTAATTAAAACACTGTTTCTTAAATATAGTAACAGCCTTTCAACTACTCTATCTTCCTTTCTGGTTAGAAGAAAGCAGGAAGAAAGTCTATCTCCTATTTTACATATGGATTTCATACTTCAAAATGCTGTGCGTAGATTTGACATTCCCATTTCTGCTAAAGAAACCAGCTCTAAATGTCAAACTGATATCTGGATTTAGACTCAGATTTTAAACCCTCATCCCAGCAGAGATGAGAGGTGTTGCTTCAATAGTAACATATGAACAAACGCCTGGGTTTTGCCAGGACTGTTTGCAAACTCTTCCTCCTTATCTCAATTTCTCTTTAGAGACATTAAGGGGGGATAATCTGGATCATTTTATCTGTCTCAATACTAAACTATACTTCTAGTGTTCCAACCCTTTCTTCTCTACTGTCTGTTCATCAGTATTTCCTTCTCAAGCCTTCTGAAACAGAATCAGCATGACTTTTCCTCAGTCTGTTCCATCACAATTTCCTGTTCATCAACATTTCTGACTTATGAGCAATCTAGATATGATTTTGTTTCTGTGCATTCTTGCTTTTTGTGTCTGTAAAATATTTTGGAAGCAAGAAGTCTTCTAAAAAGAATACTCGTTATTTTCCCCTTACTTTGCAAGAGAAAAGCTGTCTCATATACCATCAAACAGTCCCTCCTCCTAAACAGACTTGTTTGTAAGATCACAAGTCCCAGTGCAGCCACCTCTTTCCAAATGTTATCTTTTGTTTCCCTGCTTTCTTTGTGTCTGTGCTTGCAATAGTCTGTACTTCCCTGCTGGATAGCTGGCTAACTCATTTCTAATATTTAAACGTTTTAGGTTTGCTCTCATCATGACCCTAATACAGTGCATTTACACTACACTCAAAGGAGATGAATAGGAAGCCTACCAGATAAATGGCCACAGACTCACAGCCTTCAAGAGACTTATTCACTGGAGTAACAGTATTAGCCCAAAAGGGCACTTTCAAAAGCTTTTCATGTCTCTCTACATTCCTGCTTCCAATCTCTGTCATTACTGGGTGATGGTGCTTTCAGATGGTTCAGGTTTTTGGTCACTGCCAGCTTGGGAAAGATTCATATTTATGACCTTGAACCGAAAAGCTTCCTATTGCACTTCGGCCACTTGCACTGTTCCTTCCATCTGGCCACTCACATAACATTCAAACTCATTTCCTTTCCTCTTCAGCTTAATCGCTCTGTGCTCTTGCATTTTGGTACTTGTGGCTGCCTACAAATACAAGGCAGCCACCAGGACTGCAGAAAATAAAAGGCTACTGTTGCAGTCGTTAGTGGCTGTTTTTAATGGCACCATATTCTGTGCTGTCCAAGCCAAAAAGAAGAGTACTCCGTCCTACAGACAATTCACAGCCTAGAGGTCAATTTTCCCCGTAATTCACAGACCAGTGACTCAGTTACACGCATGCCTGATTCTACTCCTGACCTTACTCCAATCCTATGTACATACCCTGTATAAAATTTGAGCATTTTATGTAATTGTGCCTGCTTCACTCAATCCCACTAGATGCTCACATAAAGCTCACAGTGACACGCAGGGGGAAAAAAAAAGGTTCCATACTCCGATTAATACTGAGCCTGTATCGCTATGCAAGGCTAATTTATATCAGAAGCGGGCATACACATTTCCGTCATGTTAGCTGGGGTCACCATACATCCAGATTTATCACTTCCCACTGGCTTTGTTTTGGCTATAAAAGAACAGATGAAATCTGAATAGATAGTAAATTGATCCTTCAACAAAAAAAAATAACTTGGCATGTAAGGACATCTGGCTTGACAGGATATCCAGTTAAAGACTAGTCAGCATAAAAACAAAGACAAGAGACAGAAAAAGCAATAACTCATACCTAGATACACAAACCCTAAGAAACAGGAGATAATGAAGACAATACCAAATACTGAACTCTCAGGTCCCTGAACGATGGGCCATTGAAGGAACCATTCAAAGTTCTGAAGAACTGATAAGACGGAGTGGAAACAAGATTACTGAGTCTCATAGGAATGACTGGTTTTATTGCTGGGGGGGTGTGGGTGTCTGAAAAATTTATGGGATGTTTTAAGCAGCTTATGACAACTTGCGAAGGAATGCTTAAGATCAGAGTGGACTGGAAAAAAATCAAGCACGGGAAGATGGAGAGGAAGGTTAATATTAAAAGAAAGGCTGATTGCATACAAACAAGCTGCAGTTTAGTATACTTGTCTGGCCAAGCCCCTGCCTGATAACTGCAACCTTATGAAACTCCATCCATCTATTTTCTGTGTGACTTTGCTCTGGGGGGTGGGTGGGTGGGTGGGTGAGACTTGCTCACAACTTCAGGTTCAGCTAGCCAGTAAGTCCTGGAAAGATGTGAGGCTGGACACGGAGACAGGATAAACAGGGCTTAGGTTCTGGGCTTGGATTCTGTGTGGATTTACGGTCCAGTGTAGGGCTTAAGACACCTGAGGAAGTGAGAACAACAATCAAGCTGCAGTATCCGGCAAGCAGGAGGAGACTGAAAAAAAACAAGCTGGAGATGGACAGGCTGAGAATCAGAGCATCAATTCTGCATGGTTTTATAGCATAGGGTTTGAGGGCTCTGCAAATATGACAGTGACTGTGAATCACAACAGAGAGATACATATTTGTATACATACACAAATATATATTTATAAACTCTCTATGTGTATATACACATGCATACACTAAATACTCAACTTCCTGATGAGGAGCAGGAGTGGGCTGTGTTGTTCATGCCCACGTTCATGTAAGTGCTGTAGGTGCCAACAAAGGCAATGCTCTGTGTTGATCTATGTACCTGAGTGTGTGAATTGTGTGTGTGTGCGCACCTGTGTATGTGCACACGTGCATCCATCGTGAAGACATACACAGCCTCGCTATTGGCACGAGCTGCAAACGGGAACAGCAGGAAACAAACTGGGAAGGAGAAATCCAGACTCTCCCAAGAGCTTCCGCCAATTTTGGACTTTTGTTACAACAATGTAAACAGACAGTTGCTCCATGGTTTTCCATGAAATGGCAAGAGCCTGTTTACACTTGTAGCAGGCCCCAGAATTTTTCCTCGTATTCTATTTTTTCTAACTACAGAACTGTAAATTTTGAAGTTCAAACTTGTTTGTTGATTTGTTATACACCTTCTATGTTCAGCAACTCTAACAAGACGAAGTGGAAATAAAACAATCCAACTAAGAAATTAATCCCTTTGTTCCGAAGACAGCAATCAAAACACATTCAATTGATGAGACTACAACTAGGGAAGTGGAATTACCAGCTCTGGAGTCTGTGCCAGGTATAACATAATACAAAATCATAACAATTATTACAAAGAAATAAAAAAGGAAACTGAGGTACTTTAAATTGGGACGACAGAACCACAACTACCATAGCATCAGTATAACTCAATTACTGCTCCACACCCCAAGTTGCTGGAATACAACAGGTTATTTTAACCGCTTATGTGAAACTGCAGCAGGAGTGCTTCGGCAAGTGTTGTCAGGACTGTAGCCCTCCTCAGCTGCATCCTGTGCTGGTACCTGAGAGGACAGGACATAACTTGCCTGGAGCTCCACATCACTAGGGCACAGGACTAGATATTTCTAAAACAACACTGGAGATGAGCGGTTCTGGCATATCTATGTCATGGCAATGGAATGATTTTCTTAGCCATTTGTTGATAACAATTGCTGATCCCATCTCTCCATTGGGACAAACAGTGTAAAAGACCAGGTTTGTAGATATGACAGGGCTATAAAGCTGATGGAAGTACAGTGTACAGGCAACACCCCTTTTCCCTTACTGCTGCTTTCTCTGGCTTTCTTGTGCAAACCTTGTAACTAAAGCAGCTGGTGCTGATGTTACAGCTACATGTTTTGAGTAACAACTAGACAGAACTCAGATTTTTGAGTAATC
Organism: Numenius arquata; assembly: GCF_964106895.1. NCBI lineage: Eukaryota > Metazoa > Chordata > Aves > Charadriiformes > Scolopacidae > Numenius > Numenius arquata. The sequence continues at coordinate 30,432,033 of NC_133586.1, forward strand.
CAGTTAGATAAGAACACTAGCAGAAACACTTTTTTTTTTTTTTTTCCCTGAGCAGGTAACAAGGAGTTACCTGACAGAATCCACTCACAAAATCATAGCTCTGGGTCTCACAGAAGCTTCTCTCAGATGCTCAAGCTCTTACAGCTTCCTTCTTCATCTATTGTCTTACCACTTCAGCTACCATCCATCCATCCACATGTACATATATCCCATATAACACCTCATGGAAATCCCTGGTATTCACATTCCAGGAGAGCATTGCATTGCCTTTGTTGCAGCTGAGAACGTATGTCTAATTGCCTTTTACTACTCCTCCCACCAAAATAACGTTAACCTGTACTAGCAGTGTTTAACCCACTCATATTATGTTTGCCCATACTTGTGCACTGATACAAGTGTGGGCATTTGGCTCAAAGGATCATACCCAGCCTCCAAAGGACCACAAGGAACTGAGGATGTCTCTGCTGAAGGAAAGAGAGTGAAGAGAAGACAAAAAGCCATCAGAAGGTGGACTGCCCTACCTACTATAGCAAGAAACCTGCAGCCGGCCCCACAACCATTGTGGTAGTGGTTCTTCTATGTTGCCGAGATGGAGAGAATTCCCCCTGTTTTTTCTAAATATGATAATGTCAAAGTGCGGAAGGACTAAAAAAACTGTGTTCTGGGTAAAGTATTTATTTCTACTGAGCAGTTTTAATGAATAGGGGCCCATAAAGTAATTGCCTATTTAAACATCACTACTGTATTTTTCTTCCACCTTACTGTGACTAAGTTAACTTGCTCACTTTTCTGTGCTATGACAGCATAGCAGGTTATGTTAAACCTAAGGAAGTTTTAAAATACATTATAATACAAGAGCAAAATGAATGATTAAGATCTCAAACCCCATTCTTCCAGCCTCATCTCCATTTTGAGACAACCGTTGTGCTGCAACTATGAAGAGGCTACTGTTTACAGTTTGCAAAATATATCAGAGATTTACACCCAAACATCATTACCCTATCCTGTGCAAGACACAAATTTAAAAAAAAAAAAAAAAAAAAGAAAGTGAAGGAAAGAACAGCAGCAGCGATGAAAATGAAAATACCCTGCAGGAGTTGACATGGTAAGATTTCAACTGGACAGCTTCTGCTGTTTTCTTCCAGCTCTTTTTAGGGGTGATAATCAATATCTGTATTCATCATTTCTGGTATTTTGCCTTACATACAACAGCATCTTTAGGGAATAGATACAAATAGCTATTTGACTCAAAAATAATTCCTTAACCAAATATATTTAGAAATGCCTTTTTTTTCCCCGTGCTTAGGAGGAGACAGTTGAAAAAGATGCAATCAAAGTACAGAGCGATGCGATAAAAAAATGACAACACCGCAGCTGTACCAAGTCTTTCTAGCATGAGGAAAAACAGCATCTGTAAAGAAAAAAGCTGTGTGTGCACATGTATGCGCACAGGCTCACACACAGAGTTTTAGGCCCCACAGAGTAGTTGATTTGGCAGCTTCATAAGTTCAGTAAAAACATATGTAATATGACTGAAAGTATCTTTGCAATTCCCCTCTGTGACAGGCTCTTCTCTAAAACTGCAACGATGATTCAAGCCACCAAAACTAATCCTTTCTGGATTCTCTCTGAAATCTCTCTGAAACTGGCAAGAGTGAAGAGGAGGGTATACGGCGGCGGGGGCCCTGCAAAGGCGCACACGCACGAAGGAAGCCAGCGGGGACTCAGAGCCACCCCGGGCACCTCACACAAACCCCTGCCCCTTGTAATCCCTGTACGATTCTCCTAGTCTGGGCTGAATAAGACTAAGCAGCCCCCAGGTGAAAGACTGCTGGTTTCATTCCTGTCCGTTTAAGTCAGACTATGTGGCTGTATGACTTAAGTATTTTTTCTAAGATGTATAAAAGCTCAAAAAGTGAGGGAGCCCAAAGTTTCCTTTTTTTAAAGATAAATCATGTCTACAAGGATTATAAGTGTAATACTCTTTTTACTGCAAGTTCTGATAAAAGAGCTTGAAAGAAAATAAATATCGTTCATTAGGTAAAAGTCTTTGCCTTTCTCAAAGTAGTCAAAGTAATGCAATGACATTCCCTACTCCAGTATCAAAAACACATGTTCAAAGTAAACCTGGAATTATATATTCAGAATTTTACAAAAATACATAAATAAATATAATCATATTCTTAAGTATAAAACAACTACTTAGCATCCTATCTCAGAAGTGATCTTTAGAGGTATTAACAAGCATATTAAATTTTTCTCAGCCTTCTCCTAGTAAGTACTTTCCTCTTCCATAAATGAAGCAAGGACATTTATCATTAATTCAGTCAGTTGGACCATCCTCCTCTTCAGACTTGAGAAAAACATTATGAAGAAGAGTGGCTAAGCCAGGAGTCCCCATACATTGGAAGACCTTTGTTTTATTTTGTTTTTCCCTTTGGTAAGGATTATTATATTATATTATTTAACATACACACACAAATTAATTTAGTCACGGTATTATCAGCACTATGCATTAATGACTTAAGTTTCAATTTCTAGAATAGCTCCAGAGACCAAATCTAAATGACTGGATTAGTCAAAGGACAAATCCACACACGTATGGATTTTAAATAGCTTTTACAGCTAGATGGCCCCTGGCTCGTGAAGAGACTGTGATAGTTTTGGCATCTCTGTGCTGCAGCACAGTCACTGCTGAGCCCCACCTGGCTGTGGGGCAGTGACACACTGCAGGGCAGGCACACCCCAGAGTGGCCTCAGGTCACGCAACGACACAGAGAGAGAAATGAGAAGGCAATCCAGAAATGCCTACATTTTACCTTAGTTCTTCTACTTCTCTTTCCTTTTTTTTTTGCCTTCTCTTTGATTATAAGCAGCACATGTTACGAGCTAGTGGCCCACGGCAGAAACCAAAGAGCAGTGTGGAAGGACAGGATTGCAGCATTAGGGTTAGTGGAGATGCCAAGCTCAGCAGCTTTCCCTGGAGACCTTCTCCTGCATCAACTGGAGCTCTGTGAGTACAGTTACAGTAAGAACTGGATACTGTAGTACAGCTTTCCCTACTCTGTTCTTTCTTCCATATGCTGAAGACAGGGAGCAACAGCAAAGAGAAGTACCAAATTCTGCAGTCTTTGCTTACTCCTATTTACTGAATAATATTTTTTGTAGCTTCTTACTTCTAAGTTCTTTATGAATTTTTTTTTGTTTTAATGAATCCTCTTTATTTTACATTGAATGAGCTGTAGAGAAATCAAGGGAGAGCAAAAGGAATGGACACAACACTTGGGTGACAGAAAGTTACTTACTAAAATTGTTTTAGACATTTATCTTTTGGGGCTCTCTTTAAAAAAGAAATGAGCCTTCTACAATCTTTACTGAAACCTAATGCAATGTGGGAGATGTGTACTAGCTACTTCTGTGATAATCATGGTATGAATGCGCACAGTAAATTACCTAACAGAACAAAATCTTTCATGAGAGCCTTAAGAAAACATTCGATTATACTGTCAAATGTACCTGGCTAGATAATTACACTGTTGTGCAGTAAATGCTTTAGCATTTAGAGACACAGTCTCAACTGCTAACAGTGCACACAGATCCCTTTGGTACACTAGAGCTTTTTTTCTGACTATGAAACACTAAGCGGAACTGGATTGCCCAAGGATTTATTGCGCCTGTGACAAGATGTAGCTAAAACTGATTGAGAGTTTCCTCGTGCTGGGACAGCGTTCTCTGAAGAAGCTGCAAGGCTAGTCTGAGGTGAGCGATGGATAAGCTACATATCCCTACTTCTATTTATTTATTTCATCTGCTACGCTTCTCAATCTGCATTTTCATGAGTTTCTGTAAAATGATGGAATCCAAATGGACATAATCTATCTGGCTAACAAGGGTGCACCAACTCAATTGTATAATCTGGCAGAATACAAATGAACAGGCAATGGCTTTGAGCTACAGCACAATTCGAAGTGCAACAGTGAAGGCAGGAAAAAAGATAGTTACGGCCGACCATTTATTGCAGCAGTGTCCAGGCAGCAAGAACCAGCAGCAGCAGGTAATATACTAACCCCCCGGATACCTCACAGCAGTTAGTTTCCATCTAGTGTTTTTTAACAAATCACAATGGTGTTAACAATGTTGTGAAAAAAAGCCAATGTAGATAATGCACAGTGGTTAAATAATCCTCTTTTGACAATGGTAATTAAAGGGTGATATTCCTATTTTCAACAATCACATTCTATTACTTAGATCTGTTCTGCAGTAATTGTTTCTTTCTCCTGTAAAATCATTTTCAGCTATAAAAAAAATTAAGCAGATTCACATAGTCTGCAAAGGTCAAAGAGACCTGAATCTGAATGCTCTTGTTTTTCATACTGCTGACCTACAGGTTTAAGATAAAAGTCAGTCTCCATGATGATATTCATAGATGACTTTTTAAAGGTAACTTTGTTCGTAGTGACAGAAAGATACAGTAGCTTGAATACAAACTGAAGAATGAGGACAAATACCTCCCTGAGGAAAGTGGGCATAATCCAAGGTCCATTGAATTAATTAGCATCAACATTAACTAAAACCTCTTTTTTTTTTTAAAAAAAATTTTTTATTTTTGTTGGCCAAGCTGCATATCACAATATGTAGGCTGGCATCCAAAACTACACTTCAATCATCTTTGTTAGCTAATACATTTATGTATCTAACACTTAAAAAGAAAAAAAGAAACGGCATTTATAAAGCTAGTATATTCTTCTCACATTAGATCTCACTGTCCTCAATTCAACTGTTACCACTTTTAAGGCAAAATAAAATACTCCCTTGCAGCAATCTGAAACAGGAAAATCTGTAGATTAGCCAAAATTTTGTACTTTCAACCATTTAAATGTAACAAACTTAATCCACGCTTGAATGAAAATGTAGTATCACCCATCAAAGTAATTTGCATTAGCAACTTCAAAAGTGTTGAAATGATGAAGTAAAATAGAAACTGCTCATGTAACACGACAACTGACCAACAACTCACTTGTAATCGGGGAAAACACCGACAACTGACCCTGCAAGGCACCTTTCAATGGAGTGTAGGTCAGCTCGCAGCGCCACAGGGTTACAGCTGCCATGATCATACTCCCTAACTCCTTTCTGTGTGATTGTTTTCTATCTATGCTACATGAAAGCTGCTCATAAGATGATTTAACTTCATTCTGCTGCAAAAATAGTCATTAAAAATCAAGTGCGAGGACCAACCTATTATGTATCAAAGCATCTCCTCATCTATCAGATAACATTGGTCCATTATTTCTACACTGGCCATAGGAAGCTGTGCTCCTCCTTCTCCAGCTTGATTTCTGCTAGGCAAGGAGAGAAAAAGAAATCTAACAAGCAGCCATCCAAAACTGTCGGGCTTCATTAGCCAAAATTAGCACTTAAAGGCCTACTGAGGAACATACAGGATATCCTTATGTCACAAAGCCTGACTCTAACATCCTTAAGATACAGCCCCTTTATGCAATGCCTGGGAAGTTTTCCAAATCACCTTCTAGTGCAGAGACTTTCACCATTCTTGGCAACATGTAGAATGGCAATGCCTGAAATAAAATGCCAAACCTTAACAAGATCAAATTAAAATATAAAATAAATTAGCAGTCATGCAGTTACTTCTGAATATACCTATTGCTGGTGGTTCAACAGCAGGCCAGCATTGCAAAATTCTATTCACAGAAGACAGAACTGGATGGACAGCGCTGGTCTAAAAGAAAAATGGTAACTGTTTTAACTGCTTAATAAAACCTCAATGAACTGATCACCTACCACCCTAAATGAAATCTTTACCATAATCATCTGAAATCCAGTGAACCGCATCAGTCTTTTAAGATTGAATACTTAAAAAAATAGATCCTTACTTGACACGAAGCAATATATAGATCTGAACTTTTAGCAATAGTAGTTTGCAGTGATTAGAAAAAGGTAATGGATTAGATTTTAAAAGCCATTTATGTGGCTAAACATGGGCATAAATATTTAGCAATCACAAGAATCTAGCCATATCCTCCTTTAAATCTAAGACTTGCAACCCTTTTTCTTCGAGAAAACTACCAGCAGTGGCAAGCCAGAGAACATGCAGGATCAGTAAGACTGTATTCTTCCATTCCCAAATTTGAAAGCATTTGGCACAGCACAAAATGGTATGAATTATGGGCTCTGGGGCTTTGCTGTAAGACAAACATTTCTTTATTCAGTGACTAAGATGTATCAGTATCATGCAGGCCATCAGTTAAACCAACAATTCTTGTGCAGAAAGGACACTTTTCATTTCAGTTCCCAACTGTATCAGTTGATTTTGTTCACCTGTGCCTCTTAGATGGTCATTCACTGCCCAGTTTGCAAAGCAAGGTTTCATTTGAACAAATAATTGTACAAATGTAGAACTTTCCCCTAGCCTGATTATTGAGCATCGCTTTTTTGACTACCCTAATCTAGAGGTAGAGAAAACAATGCAAACAGCAGCTGCTGCCTGAAGTCCCTCTACTGTTCTTGCTACAGCTACTCATACCTTTATAGAAGCAAATGTTTCTTTAATCCTCCCTACAGGGCAAGTATTATCCTCCTTTTAAAGAAAGTAAAACTTAATAAATTACATCTCATGGTCCAAACAACAAAATCTTGACGGCAGACCTAGGACTGAAATTTCTAATTCTGTGTGCATTAACTGGAAATATTTAGCTGTTTTATCTTTAATTTGGGGAGGACTATGGGATTGTTCCAGTAATGATGCAGTCCACATCTGAGTTTTTATTTTTTTACTTACTGCTAAAATTTAACATGTCAAACATTTACAGAAGTGCAAGAGTAAAAATACTTCGTTGGCTAGACCTCCTACAGCCTGTGACATCTATGAAATCCCTGTATCATCTTGACTGGTTATAACATAGATACAACATCTGGGGACACAAGAAATGAAATTCTGTGCTCTCAGTGCTAGACTGCCTGTCCGATAATTTCAAAGATAATAAATCCTCTATAAGGGGAAGGTGACCATGAAACACTACACTTTGTATAAGCAAGACCTGCTCACTGGCGTTTTAGAGAAATCGTATGCACCCTTCTCACAGCTTTGAAAAAGGCAGCTTACATACGGAGCACTTTTCTTGCTGGACTCAAATTTTCTCACTTAACCGTCTCTTGGAGGAAAAGGAAAAGTGAATAAGGAGCACCTTGAAGTGATTGATGATAATGTTCAGCGCATTTGTGTGACAGCTCATTAGACACTATAAAAAGGGCCCCTCACAATGCACATTAAAGAATCCGAGGGGAGCACATTCTTGATAAGTTTTAGATCCCAACTCAAAGGCACCACGCCAGCTTTCTAACAATGGGGTGAGGCCAATGTGGAACACTTCAGAAGGATTTACACGAATAAGGTGTTCAACCATGTATCTGGGATGATCAATGAGGAAGAAGAGAGAAACTTTGCTACTGATGTGACAGACCAGATAGAGGAGACTGCACAATATGATAAAAATAAAATCAATCTTCTAAGTCAGAAGATGATAACTTCTGTAACCGTCACCCCTGCCATCACTGCCTCTTTTTCATGATTTTCCTTTTGATACACAATAATCTTCTATACTATCTGAAAAATAAGTCTGGGTCTGGTTACTAGATCTAGCTTAACAAATGACCCAATTTCTCCAACTGTCATTTCAAATGATGAATCATATTTCATCATTTTTCATTAGTAGCCCACAAGAAGAATTCAGTTACTCTTAAGAAGCTTATTCATGTCAGCATTTAGTTGTACATATACACTTGGAAAGAGATCACATTAAGCGTAATTCTTAGTAGGAGATGGAAAAGTAACCAATCTTTGTGGCCGTACTCTTTTTAACTGTAGCACTTCCACATGACTAAAATCAGGACAATAAAAAACTGAATGACATACAGCGTGCTGTGAGAAAAGACATTAAACAGCATCAAGAAATTTTTTGAAATTAAATAGATATTTTTCTTGATGAGGTAGCTGCTCATAACTAAACTTTAAGATGCTAAGACTTACTGACTCGTTTCCATTTACATGTTTTAGCGAAATGAGAAAGGCAGCAGGAAAACAGTAATCCTGGAGCACTCCCCCTCTGCAGCATGGTTTCCTGGCTGAACACAGAAGGCACTTCCACCCCTAAAGCCTACTCTGTCAAACTAATTGTTACAACTTCAATTTCTTCCAAGATATTTACATTTCCATCAGCACTCATTTCTCCGTCAAGAACAGTAAAATGTCATACCTGGAGATAGTTCAGTGGAGCTGAAGTAAAGCAGGCCTGCAAGCTCTACAAATCAATCTCCATGGGTAAGTTGCTTCATGCTTTTAAGAATCCTTTTCCCCAGAATTAATTTCTCCCTAGTCTGATAGTCCTGACAATTTTGAAGTATCTGTTACCTCCTCTATGTAAAAATCTATCAAAACCAACTAAGAATTACATGTTGTACGCTTTCTAATCCCTTTCTGATTTGGTGATGCCAAGACTAAGTGCTTTTAAGAAGACTGAAATACAGGGGTTTAGGTCTGTCTGCTGGGTGCATTAGGAACAGACAGCGGGGCCTGGTGTTACACTGCAGCAGGTGTGATTAGTCTGACTTATTTCACCGCAGCTAAAGGCAGTCGCTTACAAAGTACAAGAGTATCTGATCTAGAATTTTCCTGTGACTATCACAAAGGAACTGCATTAAGCTACAAAGTCAGAGGCTACAGACAGATGGAGGTTTGTTTGGTGACTAACCCACTCACTAAAACTCAGTACTAGTGAGAGTCACAAATAAACTTATCTCAGGGTTGTTGTGTCCTTCTGAAACAGGGTTGAACAATATTCCTGCTATTCTCACATAGAAAAATGCAGAAAATTCAGTAGTGATATTGCTTTAGGATTTGGATCCCAATCTTGAACTGACCCCAAACAAGAATGGTTTACAGAGAAAATGTAATCAGCACTTCATGAAACTCAGCTTCATTACATTATTTTAATTGTCAACCCCAAATCTTTAGGTTCTCTTGGCTATGAGACATACACTTTCTGTATCTCTTGACTGTGAGATACATACCTTATATAGCTCATATGCGAAATGCGGTGAAACCAAAAGGAGCACTCAGTCAGTGAGGAACACGGTGGCAATGGTAAGCTCTGGGGCTGAGTGCTAGATTGAGGTGGACAGGGGTTCCCAGACCCAGGGAAACCTGGTGAAGAGCAGAGAGCCCCACCAGGAGCCAGCAGCTCGTGCGAGTAAAGCTGACATGGCTTGGGAGGTGCCACAGAAGATTTAAATGGGCCCACAGAGCACAGAAACCAGGGCAGGCAAACAGGGCATGGCGTGGCAGTTCGAGTGGGACGTCATGCTACAGTCATTGAAGAATGTCCTGTTGTCATAAAACCCAAAACCCTCGCAACAGTAGGGAGGGATGGAATCCAAGTGTCTAGAAGGGGCAAGGGAATCTCAGGCAGCAGGCTCTCCAACTTGGTGAGGTGGGCTTTAAACTGAAGGAATCGGGGGGCGGGCTCTGCAATGGCAATGCTCATGCCATCATATCCTACTGCGGAATAAGCCGGGAAACCAGAGCAGTGACAAATGTTCCTTACTGCCTCCCAAGACAAGAACCAGAAGGCCAACCACCTCAAGGGTGAGTATGGCTATGGTGGATCCTCTTGCACCCCTTCAGGGAAACCTGCATCTTCACTTACCTCTCTGTATCCCAATGCACACAGCACAGGGAATAAACAGGAAGAACTGGAGATCTGTGTGCGGTCACAGGGCCATGATCTCATTGCAATCACAGAGACATGGTGAGATAGCTGACATGACTGGAAAGCTGTCGTAGATGGCTACATGCTTTTTAGGAAAGACAGGCCAGCAAGGCAAGGTGGTGGAGTTGCCCTTTATGTGAGAGAGCTACTGGAATACACTGAGCTCTGCCTAGGGGTGGATGAAGAACAGGTCGAGAGCTTACAGGTAAGAATTAAGGGGCAGGCTAATATGGGTGACACTGTTGTGGGTGATTACTACAGGCCGCTGGCTCAGGAAGAGGAAGTCCATGAGGCCTCCTACAGACAGCTGGATATTTCCAGCCTCACAATCACAGTCCCTGGTTCTCATGGGGGATTTCAACCACTCTGATATTTGCTGAAAAGGTAACACAGCCAGGCACACACAGTTCACCAAAGGACCGTGGAGGATAAAAAGCAACAAAAAAAGTCTAAATTAGAGTTACTGATGATTAGGAACTGCTGTTCATCTTCTACAATGCGGTGACTGTACTGACAAAGCAGAACTAACCATATTTATATTCTACAAAGACCTGACCCAAAACTCCAATGGAACTAAAAAAAAAAATCTAACACACCTTGCACAGTTGCTGATCTGAGGTAGAGCAAAGCAAACCTACAAACCCTCTTCCCTGTGGTCCTATTTGCCCTCTGAGTACTGGTCTGTGTGAAAGCAGGAGATCACAAGTTTAACAGCCCATACCCAGTCATCCTTGACATAACACTGAACAAGTACATTAATACTTATTAATCACTGTCACAAGCTGACCATGTGTCACGATGTCCTATTAAAGGTCAGAAAATGAAGTCAGTAATTCAATACCATGAATCTTAGAGAAGATACGAAAAATTTGATTTTTCATTTGATGATGTAATATACAATTATCAGGTGCTTGTCATATTTCACAAGTTAGCTGTAATGTATTTCCATTTACTGACTGATTTCAGACAAGTGCTGCTAGTAAATGGTAATCCTTTGTAGTGATAACAGATCTGTAAAATATTTTTATCAACGTACACAGCATTAGTTGACTTCTTTCTCCTGCTTTTTAATTTCTTTTGCTTAACTTTATGATTAACTTTATGATTAACTCTGGGGCAAATTACGGAACAGCAAATCAAAACTGCTCTAAAGCATGCCTCAGATTTAGAGTAAAATATCAGTATGAACAGCTAGCTAGGGCCATATAAAGCACAGAATTCTCAAAGACTTCTAAAATCGGATGCTGACCGAAGGTAACTTGCTGACCTAAGGCCTAAACAAGCATCACAGATACTTCATATGCCTCTGAATCATCAGGGAATGGTCAGTTAAAGAAGAAATCTAAATCAATGGATTTCATGGCTTGATCTGCCTTGGCAAATCGTATGTTTCAGATAATGTAATGTTAACTTCCTCTGCTCTGATAGCATACAATAGTAAAGGAAAAATTAGTCTGAAAACCAAAGTCATAGATGCATCTGGAATAAATGTAAATATCTGTCTACCAGTCTCTACCAGCTGAGCCAACTCCAACAGCTTTCAGCTCAGTCTTATTCTCACAGTCTTTTGTATTAGTTCTATTTCTACATTTCTTCTGACTTCCAAGAAGCGAAAGCAGTACAAATTACTCAATGGATGGGAAGTCAATAAAGAGGAAAATAAAAAAGCTCCACATGAAAATATAATAAATATGCAATAGGTCAGTTGTCAAAAAGATAATTTCTTGTATTAGGAAAACATAAGACTATTTCAGCTAAAGAATTCACATATACCCATTTTGTGAGGACTTGTTTCAACGTTCCTACATATTCAGGGTTAATAAAATGAAGTGTCTTTTGAAGTTCTGAAATTATTTTGTCAGGGAAGTGATTGAAAACTTGGCTATATAGCATTTGGTCTTGAAAGCTATCTCATCTATAGCACACTTCCTTGGAAAATGCATGAACTAAGTGACAATACTGGATGGAAACAAGCATTCTCATTTTCCTTATATTTGCATACAGATGGCAGTTTTTCAAAGATAAAATTATAAGCTGCTAATACACTGTCAAAGTTCGCACAATTTGTGTTTAGTACAAACATTTCTAATAGTTACATTGCTGTACTGAAAATAGTTCAGTAGACAATAGACCATTTCTCATCCATTTAGTAGTGCTGAACCAGTATTGAGAATGGTATTTCACAGCCTGGGCACTCTTTTTAGTGGTTTCTCAATGAGCATCAATGTTTCAATGGGAACGCTGTTGATTGGGTATAGATGCTCATTGAGAAATCACACCAAAAAAATTACTTTTTGAAGAGAGTATCATTCTCATCTCAAATTTAAAGCCGAGTTAATTTATTGTGTGAATACACACAGCTGTTTTCCCTATGAAGTTTCTGATTTTTAACTGTCAATAATATCCTGAAACGCACAAAATATTATTTAGCTTACTGTTGTAATCAAGCAACCTGTATTTGTTCTAAGACTACAGTAGACTTTTGTGCAAAATTTCTGCAGCCTCTGTATAATTCTCCATGTGTCCAGATTTGATAACAAAGAAAATTTACCAAGGTTTTTGTTCTTAGAAGGTATGCTAGAACAGTTTCTAATAATCTGTTCTCTTCTTATGTTGTCAGAACAGACCCTGCATCTTCTGCATAAAGCAGAGAAAGTATTATGACAGTTATTGATATCTTCAGTGATCCATGTAAAAATCATTTCTCCACTCATACTAGAAAGCATAAACCCATCTCTTCTTAAGAGATTATGATCAATGCTATAATGACTTGTGTACAGATACGGCTGGACTAGCTACAATGCATAGTCTAAGACTTCTTTGTGGATCATACTGACTCAATACCATTTATTTATGGAAACAAAGACAAAATTATTAGGCAAAATATGTATACTTAAAAGTATTTTCAGAAACTACCTACATTTTGCTACTGCATTGAAGTAGCCGTTGAGTTCAATTTGGTCTGAAGTTTGTAAGTAAATTAACTCTATGACTTAAAAGACTCTATGAAAGGTGAGCGACTATTGTTTCAGAACGTGGGTCTCGAGAAACATTCTATTGTTTTTGTTGAAATGAAACAGCCATCAGTATAGATTAAAAAAAAAAAAAAGTTCTTCAAGTGGCTGACTGTATTTCTACCTATTTCCTTTGTCTTACACTGGTCATGTTCTTCAATTCTTCGATTTCTGAGCACTGAGTGTCAACACAACTGTCTGAGGGAGTAAGTTTTAACTCTAATTGTGGGAATCTTTAATGCTCTTGGTTATCTTCTGAAATTTAGTCATCCTTCCTGAGCTCAAAAAGACCCTGTTTATTTTCTGAATTCCACAGTATGGCTTTGAAGTTCTGCCCAGCATTTTTTCAGCAGCTCAGCTGAGGAACAAGCTCAGCAAAGCTGTTGATGGCTGGAAAACTTCCTCTACAAACACATCTGCTGCTGTGCCTGGCACTGGCTGAACATTTCAAAAGAGCTCTGGTAAGACTGATGCCTAGCAACTTCTAGGAGAAATTTGATTTACTGTCACACCTCAGAATCACCCTGACAGAGGATGCAATGAGCCATAAAGGATATCAGTGTCCTGATGTAGCAACTGGAAGATGCTTGCTACCATAAACAAAATTTTCCAACTGCTTTCTTCCTTGTATACCAGCTTGCACATGCAAACACAGAAACCCTGATATTGCTTTCAGTCAAGATCTCAAACAATTCCTAATTTATATTTTGTATTTATACCACAAAAGGTTGCACTTTGGGGTTTTTTTCTGTTTCTTTGCTTGAGGGGGTGTGTTGTCATCTTGCAATATGCTGATGAAAAACCAAAATCTCTCCAGGTGAATTTGTGTTTTTGCTTCTTTTTGTATTTTTACTACTAGGAATCTGAGAAAATGTGATTCTTAATCAGAGAAATAATTTTTCCACAGAACAAGACAGAATTTCCCAAAATCTTGTTACTTCTTACATTCAGGAAACTGACTCCACCCCTACTACATTTTCATTGTTCATGGTGCATTTGTGACAGTTTAGAAATCCTGGTAAAAGTTCAAGCTCAAAATTCCCATAAAAACATGACCTAAAGCTGGCAAAAACCCACTTCTGTTAACTTCTGTGCACTCTGTTCTAGTGTTTCACACCATTTCCAGTGAAATTGAGGGTGGTATTGCTGAGGGCATTTGGTAAAAGCAGAATTAAAACTTTAAGGTTTGATCTCAGCCTCAATAAGGAGAACTGAATTGTACCAATAATCACGGAATCGCGGAAATGGTAGTAAACAATTCACCGTATTCTTTTCTAGGGTTGCATCCACCGAGTTTAAAATTGAGCACGTTATATTCTCCCTTGGGATGCAGTAAGGCAGAGCGTGTGGCCATAAATTTCAAGCTCATTTAGACATTCTGACTACCATGAGCTCAGAAAAGCACCTCCGTTTCTGCTAGTCCAAATACCAACTGCACTGTCTTGATTTCCTTCTCTGTGACTCTTAGTTAGACAAAACACTAACTTACATTAAGATGCTTGTATTATGGTACCATGATTAGGATGCAAGACCTCTAAATACTTTGTTTGCAAGTAACGGATGACTTTTCCTATGAAACGCCATTGTTTATGTTTGCAGAACAGTATTTCCATGTCTGATTTTTTCCATGTAAACAGAAACATGCCTTTAGATTATATATTTGAAAGACATGTTCACTGTGAATAGAGTTTGAATTAACCCTGCTACTGATGTCAGAGAGAGGTTACATGTAGCTAATAGCACAGCACGGCCAAGGCTTTTTAATTCAGGATTTGCTACAGACATTTGGTTTTAAAATTGAAATTAAAAATGCATATTCATAGAGTCTGGTCTTTCAAATATATACCCCCGTAATCTTGTTTACAAGAAAATGCAAGTGAGAACATTTATGATGGATTTAGAAAACTAAGTAAATGCTTAAATCATTTCAAGTCAAAAGGATATGAAAAGCATATTTAAACACTGAACTGAATATCAAATGGAAATGAGAGAAGTCACTTATAATTCATAGGTGGACTATATATGCATTCCTGTTTCAGACTTATAGGACAACCATTGGTATATATGGTCCCTTCCCCTGCAGACTTTCCAAGGTAAGAACTGTGCTTTACTGTTTCTGTATAGGCCTTGGTTATATTTTGACTACAGTACTATTATTATAATAAATAATAGCAAAACAGTGAGGACGTAATAAAAAACAACAAAAAAATGCTCCTAATAGAACCATTTATTGACTTCATTAATAGCCTAAACGCTTAAAGCTTTTATATTACAAACTGTGCAGCACAGAGACACCTACACATATCCTAATTAACAGCAATCACACACACTAATAGTATAACCTACTGCTTAAGTAAATGAATATCCTTGCCCCCTGCTGCCTTGAAGGGCTGATAGGCATGCGCTCTATTGACAAAGGAAGCTAATTTACTGAGTGATTGTCCAAGAGGGAACTGCTGTTTATTTGTAGAGTTTTTCCCATTGAACTCATAGGGCAAACAACACGCTTAAATTGTTAATTAAAATATCAACAGCTAAATGTAAATACTATGGTTTCTGCAACTACAGTGACACATATTTATTTAGAAAGAAAGAAATATACATGGTGGTTTCCTGTTTTAAAGAAATGCTGTAAATCAAATAACGCTACTACCAGGGGGAAGTGAAGGGATCCTTCTTCTGTTTCTCCAGTAATCACTGTCAGGGGTTACACACCGTAAAGAGCCCAGAGACTTACAGACCCATACAGGTTTTAATACCACTTCACAGTTTATTTGAAGATACCTTACTGAAAAATAATGAGGCAGGCTGCTGCTGGCAGAAGTAAAGTCTGAATGACACATGATGGTACAAACTTCTGTGGAGTTTTCAACATACAAACTAAAGGCTCACTTGAGTCTGCATTTTCTTTGGCTGAATACTGAACCTTTTCTCCCTGGCTTAGCAGGATACTGAACAAGCAAGATCAAAAAATATTTAAATGGTCAAGGCATCAAAAAAGCAAATGTTGGAATGTGTGGAAATGTTTTGGAAATCATGTTGTTTTAGGAAAGAAACTGGTCTGAAGAAGAAAAAGAAAACACAGCCTAATAGTAGAAGGTTAATTTATTGATGAAATACCAAGTGAGCACACACTACTCAACTGTTTTAACATGTGTTCCTCTCAAATGCCTTTGCTGAAGCTCTTATATTTAATAAAAAAGCTACATATTGGAATATTGACTCAAACTTGGGTGTTCCTTTTTTCCTTATGAATGTTTCAAATTATAGACTGTTATTCACTTCTCCAGAGAGATAATGAAAACATAATTATTTTTGTAAAAGTGATAGTTTCAGTAGGAGGATTAGAAATTGGACCTCAAAGGCAACACAGATACTTTCACAACTGGACCAGCAGATACACTGAGAACAATGCCAACTTTCTCTCCTTAGATTTCTATTTCTCAAATTAATCATTTCCAAATCCCTTCTTCTGAAATTAACAAAATTAAAACAAAATGTTGTATATCGTGTCAACTTAAGTGTCTTGTCTTACCAAAAGCGATTTTTGCTGGCTGGTCAGAAATAATTTGAAAAAATGTTTCAGGACAAATAAAACACATTCACAAACAAATAAAACAAACATTGTTCAAAAAACCCTCTACCTGAAGCTAACAATTACCTTACTATAAATCAGGGAGACAATGCTCTCTTCTTAGATATTAGATTAATGTCTACAAAGGAAGAAATAATCTGTTAGCTTTCATACAAATTTCTCGATGACACTTACTTTGTCACTCTAGAGTAAGTGTCGCTTTCTCTATGCGCTTTAATCTTTAAGTGCATGAAAGACAAATCTCACTTCATGTTATTGCAACGAATTATGATCATCTGAGGTGGTATTTCCAGAAAAGGGCCTTTAATATGGTTTCTGTGCCAATCCATCAGTCCAACCTTATTAGACTTCCAGAAAAGTGTAAAGCCTGTAAAACTACAGCCCTAATTTGCAGGTGACACAAGCCAGAGAGGGCACCGTGAGGAACTTTAGATTAAGTTTTCTTTATACTGATAAGCAGTATCTTTAGAGAAGGAAAATAAGTATGCTACCCATAAATAGGGAGACATAAAATTATTGAACACCATTTTACTAACATTTGAGTAAAATATCAGAAGACGAAAATTAATATTGAAAATTATTAAATCAAGTACAAAGCATTAAAAATGAAAAACAAAAAGCAGCAAGACAATCCTCTCAGATTATGCATACTAGCTATTACTGCTAAAGAAAGCCATTTGTAGTCACTGCAGATACTGCTTTGAAAATGCCAGTTCTGGGCTTCGGGGCAGGCAAAAAGAACGTCTGGAATTATTAAGAAGCAAATTTGGAACAAACACTAAATACGGTATTATACTGTGTGTAAATTCATGATGGAACTATCTCAGATAGATCTCCCATCTTAAAAAACAGCATAAGAATGCATGCCACGGATTTTAGGGAAGAAAAGATCAAGTGACTCAAAGTTCTCATCTTGAAAAAGATTACCTAAAGGAAATATGAAACAGGTCTATAAAATCATGCACAGTAAACAAACGTAAAGAAAAGTTATTCACTATTCCTCATGAAATAGGTACTAGAAGGAAAGGCAAAGAAATGCTCACACAGCAAGTCTAAAATGGTAAAACATGGAATTCGTATTTGAAACTGTGAAGTTAACTGCCACACAATGGCACGGGGGCCAAAATACAAAAGGGTTAAAAAGTGCTTACGTGAATTCATGATATATTGATAGCTGTTAAACATGATGGACAGAATTCAAATTCCAGCTCAGGAAGCTACAGAGTACCAACTGCCGGTGAAGTGTACCAAAGAAAGCACCGTTCCCTCCTCGCTCTTCTTTCCCAAGGCGTCTGCTACAGCCACCCACTGCCGGGAGAGTGGCTACGGAGTTAACTGAACCTTTAGGCTGAATCACTGCTGCAATCCTTACCTTCCTAGATTGCATCTCAACACACCCATTTAATTATTCTATGACAATTTGAACAGCATAGGCCTTGGTATGTGATGCATTTGCAAATGAACTCTGAAAGGCCTCATTTTGCGGGGGGTCTCGTAAACAAATTTTTATCTAATACTGTTAACTTTTGGAGAAGGGAATGTGTGGATTTAGATAGCAGTACTCAGTTGAACCTGTCATTTTACAGCTCTGTGAATGATTTCCATTCGGATTACACACCTTTTCATGGCATGATCTAACCTCTGGATTAAAAAAAACCACCGAAACCACAAACAAACCCCACAGCTATCTCTGGATAGGTTTGAGATTCAATACAAGTAATTCCTCTAACTACGATGTACAGATGGACCTCACAGCTTCAATTTGCATCTGGTAACTAATTTGTACAGTCTCAGAATACTATTGTTATATGTAACAAATTCCATGTTGATAGGTTACACGCTTCTGAAGAAACAACTGCATCAGACATATTTTGTTCCCCCATAGGCTAGAAAGTATCTGGGGACACACTAGATTTCCCAGTTCTTTAGTACTTAACAGATCAAGTGAACTCCATTTTGACGATGTTTGCATGAGTAATGGTGAGTGACATCTGAATTACAAATAGGTCTGCATTGTAACTGAATCACTGTGCAGACAGAAGTGGAGTTCCAAGATTTGCACACTTAAGGGAAAGAAAAGGAAGTATTTTTTTTAATCACAAACTTTATTAATCACTTGTCAGAGATGTAACCATAGCAGCTATTAATCATTCACATACAAGAGCGTTCCTGATGGCTTGCTAGCCCTGGTATAAATTATCATGTCAAAGATTAACCCATTTTGTTTCATTAATACTTTGTTTTATTTCCTTCCACCCCCCATTTTCTCTTGCAGAAAAGGCTTGAATTGTCTTTTTGGACAACTGGAGCCTGAATGATTAATCATAGTGACAGAGGGTTGACCACAGGGTCAACAAACAATGAATAAAAACATAAGACACAGGTTCATTCCAGGTTATACTCATGTTTCATTTCAGAAGTGAGAGAACAGCAGGCTCTTTTCTTCAGAAATTACTGCCTAATAGTCAGAAGGCAACCTTAACACAATGCATGTGCGGTTACTTCCCACAAAAAACCCAGAGCCATTTGTTATCAGAGTTGCTGTGTAGGCCACCCAATCTGGTGGAACAACACACTTCAGCAATTTCAAAGCACAGTTAAATGCTGATGTCTCCAGGGCTTTGACTACTGCAAACAAAGCCAGCAAGCAAGCTACAGCAGCTTTCCCTGAAGTGCGATACAGGATCATAAATACAGCGTGATGGCTATTAAACCCATAGGTTGTAGTCGGAAGATCTTATAATCAAAAGTCCTCAGGGTTGTACTACTAGAAATAAAAGAACTGTGAAAGAAAACAAAACGTACAGAATTGGACATTACTGATTGACTAATTAAAAGTCTTATGAAGGCTTCTAGTAATTCTTAGGACAAAAACAGGATGCAAATTACATTGCAAGTGTGAAAAGAGTAGATTTTTACAATATTTAAACAAATGCCATCGTTTCTGAGACGATGTATTTAGTGACAGGCAGAATACGGTCTAGTTCTGGTATAAAGCAAACAAAAAAGCTATTCTCTCCTCAGTGCATTTTTTCTGTTGCACTGCAAGTATAACAGTGCTATCTTAAGCCTATTGGAACAATCCTATCAAATGACTCAAAATCCCAAGCAAGTTTTCAAGGTCTAATTTGCAAGAGTAAAGGTCTAGAGATGGATGCTCATGCAAAACTCTCCAAAAGATGAAACTCCGTAAAAAGCTCTTTCATACCCTTCATTTCTGTGGTGACGCCTCACTTTTTTTTTTTTTTAAAAACGCTTGCAGAAATGAAATGGGAAAAAATCAATGAGAAAGTCTTCAGGTGAGTGCAAAAACAATGGGGAAACACTCAGAAAGACAATATAGACTGTTTTTCTATGTCTTTCATACATAATCTACACTGATGGACAACATAGCTACTCCATGACTTATGATCACCGTAAGCAGTGATCCTTTCTCAAAAGTAATTATTTTTTCAACAGACTTAAAAACTCATCTACATATCTATATTTTCAGAGCTCAATCTGAAAAAAAGTGAGGAAAAGATTGCCCACACAATTGCCACTTGCTAATTTAAGCTGGTCTTTGGAGTTAATTTTTTAAGATCTTAAAATTATGTGAATGGAAAGGGAGTTCACATTTTAACTCCTTTTTTGCCTGGTATTTCAGTTGGTCTGAATTGTAGCCAAAAAAAATATGGAAGTAGATAAACATTTTGTCACAAATCTTTTAAAATTAAACACATTGTAAATTTAGAAATCAGCTAAATTCCTTAATGCAGCATTACACTAAACAGAGTATTGGTACAAACGTTATTTGTACTCTGACTTCATTCCTCTAATGCCACTATCAGCGTCCAACCATGCAGCAGAAACCAAAATATTTATCAAATCTGTCAATCTTTGAACATTACCTACCTCCTGGGTAGCATTTTCTAGTTCTAAGCCTCAAAGCACATTACAAATATCAGCATCAGCATTTCCACCTTAGAACACGGAAACTCAGGTGAAGTGCCCAAACAGCAGAGCTAGGAACCAAACCAGAGAGATCTAAACGCTGAAGTGCATTTTATTCTGCACAGCCCCTTTTCCTAACGACACAAACCACAGACACCTTTGAACTGCAATTTGATTCACCCACCAGTACTCTCAGCAAAGGGGAGCTACGCAAGGACTACAGTGGTACAGTTTATACGCAATACTGACATATCAAATAAAACTACAAGCATTCTCCAGTATGTGGATTTCCTGGAACATAAGCCTATAAATCCTCATTCTTTTTAAATCCCGCTGCAAACGAGCATTTCTTCAAAACTAAACCAGCTGATTACTACTGACACAATTTTACCAATACAAATTTTGCAATACAAAATATTAACTTGAATATATTTGAGTAAATGACAACTCAAAACACACAAGTTACTCTGAAGATTTGTGTGACTGAACTGAATTTCAATCATCATCTCATTCTAAAGTGTTTTTCTAATCACTTCCTTTTCCTTTGTTTCGTAACTCCTACAATTACCAGGAGTCTTTCCAAGGAGGCAATTTTTGGCAACCAGTTAAACGCAGGACTCAGGAAAGATCTCTATATACAATCTGTCTGATCTAGCTCGTCACCTGAGAGGATGAACAGGATTTACACTGGTCTGTAGGCATTAACTCTGTGAGCTTTAAAATCCAACCTCTTCTCAGAGTGATTGCCTGCCCAGCTCCACTGCAGTACACTGAGTTCCTCTGAAATGCCGAGACTTCTGCACACAAGAGCTGTGCAAATAGAACTTTTTCAGGGTTCTATAAAAAGTAGGGGGCTTTTTTGGGTTTGGAAATTTCATCAAGTCTAGGATAAAATTGAAATTATTTTCCCCACACTCCTGCTCAGCAAAATTAACATGAAAGTATTTTACCTTGAAAAGAAGCGCCTAGTTTAATTCCAGATGATATGCTTTCATTTTCAAAGTTTCCCTCTTTTAGAAGGTTAATTAATAATAAAAAAAGACTGGCAATGAAAACCTGTGAGCTTTAATAATTTTTCAGTTAAAACAATACAATACAGTATATAAAACCCATAGTGTATAGTCACCGATACTTAAATAACTTTACCTTTTGGGCAAATAACATACTCCTTGGAAAATATAATTCAGTTTTCCTTAATATCTTTTTTTAATAACAAAGAACTACTCAGGATGTTATTTTCACTACCTTTCCCAGAGAAACTCCTGGTTTTAAATTCATTCCATGAAATGTGAGGCTTTGATCTCCAGCACGATAACTCTGCGTTAATATTTAGTGTATTTCATAACTTAATGAGACAAACGGTATTTCTGTAAAAAGATGCAGGTTTTAAGCACACATTTGAAGGAAGTGTGAGGTCAATGTTTTCCATTCTTCTATGCCCCCCTTCAATTATCCCCAGGTTTAAAATAGAACTGCAAAGGGTTTAAGTACAAGTGAAGTTTAATTCTGAGCCCTGAAGTCTAATGAATAATTATTAGCCATTTGTTTAAACTAATTGTTTTGCACACCAGTGGACTGGTGTTTTTTTATATATTTTTAGACACAAACAGAGAGTTAAGACCACAGGGAATATTTACTCTCAACAGCAGTTGGGCACCTGTCTTTAAAAATATCCTTTCATATTACTGATGATGTGAATCTAAAATTAAGAATGAAAGATTTCACGAAGCTTCGGTGTGGGGAAGGGAAGGATTTCTAACTTGAGAACTTTGTATGAAAAGCGTGATGATGCTTTCTCAGATCTGTGCTCAGAAACTGCATAAACATTTAGGTGATGTTCATACGTATATCTCACAACATGCTTGTAAGATGACAGCACTTAAGCTGTATCCGTCAGCCTTAGGCAGGATGGCCATGCGGGAGATAAGACTGCCATTTTCAACCCTGAAAGGATCTATTTTGTAAGCCAAAGCATTAGGATATGACCAGCTGCTATTTGGAGGTAAATATTTTGCCATTTAGAGGGAGAGGTGAAGAAATGGTGGTCAACAAAAAACATTAGTATGGCCTCCAAGACAGGTGGGGTGGCAATAGCTCTTCCTAAAGAGATATAATGCACTTTGTGGACACCATCTGGGCGGAGCCAGCAAATTAGAAAATGCTCAGCAAAGGAATCTGTTGCCCCTTGAACACTTCTCACAGTTACTAGTCACGAATGCCTTATGGAGAAAGGATTGCTCATTCCTTGTTTATCCCGAAAGGAGTGCAGAGGTCCTGGAATTTATGGTGGATCTAAGGGTGCTCAAATTCAAAAATTACTACAGTGAAAGATCAGCCTCTCTCTGCATATCCTTAGTGGTGTTTCAAGTATTGATTGACTTATGACATTACACCATATATTCACTATCCATTTACTATCATGTGTTGAAAAAAAGACAGACGATTTACCAAAAAAAAAAAAAAAAAAAAAATTAAGTTCTGAATAGTTCTGAACAAGCTCCATATAAACATTCTAACTTGGGGAAGTCAAAATACACCAGACAAAAAATACATCTTTGACCCTTAAAAAGCTCTCTTGCAACTATTTTACCAATTTATTCATTAAAATGCTTCCATATTCTATTGATCACTATGGAACACTGAATTTACCTCATTCTAGCAACAGAGGGAATAGACAATGATATATCGAACCAGTTGTGAAAACTGGAGCAGTTACACAAACTAAACAAACAAAATTAAACCAATTTTAGTTGTCTTGTGCAAGGTTACAAGGTGCAGAGTATGAGCTATAAAACAAAAGCTGCTCCCAGTGGTAGCTGATACCTGCTTGTCAAAAAGCCTGTTCAAATTAAAAACTACAAGGCCTGGAGGTTTACCTAGAAACACTGAAATAATTTCCAAGCCTTTTCTTGAAAATCAGCAGTGTTGCACTGGGAGCATCGGTCTTTGGAAGACCTTCTGTCCTATATTAAGCCACAGGTGTAAGCAAAATTGAAGAGGCTGCCTCAGGAGAAGCATAAACATTGTATTACACAGGATGACATTCGTAATTCAGATGATAGCATAAAATCCTAATTTATTCAGAAAATGACATTTTATTTAGCATAGCTCTGCAATTTGAAAACGTACTGAAGACACATCAATACAAATTTCTTGCTAAGAAAAGGTATAAGAATCTGACATTGCTGTCTGCTGCCAACAAACCACTTCCAGTATTCCCCCAGGATTTCACAAGCAGCAATGTGTTTGAAAACAAGAGGGAAGTCCTTTATAATGAAATGCCCATTCATTTTTCATGTTACACTGTTCTGCCCATTCTTTCCTTCTCTCATATATCATGCTTTTAACAACACAGGTTTTTTGCCACTGCTCCATTAGCTTGGTATCCTTTTTCCAACTGTTGTCAACTTGTTATTTTTCAGCGGTTGACAACCTGCCTATGAAGTGCTGTACCTGGAGGAATATTGTTTTCCAGATTCCTATAAAGATTACATAGGAATAATTTAGCAATGTACTACTGAACTATTAGAAATTCTATATGAATAACAATTAAAACAATGGATTTGTATTTTAATTGTTCTCCTGAATAAAGCCTGTCAGAAAACATCAACAAGTTTTCACTGAAAAATCTGGTTCCATTAAAAAGAAGACATATGGTGCGATCGTTTCAAATTTCATCTTAGAAGACTTGGAAGTACTGAAGAACCTTCTGATACCTTAAACAGTGGTGAAGCTCATTTGTATTTTTGATTCAATTATTTTATATCATGTATACAATGTAGATAAAGTAAAATTTAGATAAGAAGGACAGAATTCTTTTTTATCGAAATAAAAATCTAAACTCTTAAGAATACTTTTTTCCCCAAGAGATTGCTTTGCAAATTTGAAATATTTTTAAATATTTGACTTTTTTCAAATTAGTATTTAAAAAAAAAGATAAATATGCATTTTTTCCACATAATTAGAATAGGTATCTCCATCATAGGTCAAAGTCTTTGGCTGGACTAAATGTGTAACAGTAAGAAGAACGGACTACACAATATTAAAAAAAAAAAAAAAAATGAGAATTAAAACCAGAGCAGATAAAAATTTTAGAACTGCAACAAATTGTAGTAATAATTTATTCCTTTAGCACAAAGCCTAAATGACTGCACGCAACAGAAGTGTCTAACTCTTTAGTGATATTAAATTTGAGATTTTATGAGAATGCTCAGTATATACACAGTACTTGGAATGTTTTGTTGTTTTCCTGTCTAAAGCTCTTAACTTCACAATTTTCTACATAACCAGCACTGAGTAGGGATAAACATCCTCTCTCTACCCACAATACAACTCCTGTATCTATTCCCCAATGCAAGGTGCAAATAAAGTTTCTGAAAAAAATAGATAAAAAGAATGTATTATATCAACACTGTCAATGATATGACTCTCTCAATTACTGTTTCTGAAATTACATGTAACTATAATTTCTGCAACTATAAATATTTACAACTATATGTTTTGTATTTTTTACTTGCCTCCACGCAGAGGGGCTAAAAGAGGGCACATTATCAAGAGATGCTAGAGGGGGGAGCCGCAGCTGGGGCTTTAGAGATGATTACTAAGGGTGCTGTGAAGCCACCTCTATTAAAAATTTTTAGCAGGGTACAACATGTCTTCCACAAGAGAAGAATCTAATTTCCTGTCCTACTCTTCTGTCTTCCCTAGATCATATTTAGATGTAATGGAAATCTCGATTCCCAGTTTCTCTGCAGCAAGGAAGAGAAGCACTCAGGAATTCCAGCGGCAGGACCCTCAGAGTACGGGCTCTGCTGCTTCAAACTCCTCTTCTGGCACCCAGGAACTGACCCGAACTCTTCCTGCCAGCACAAAACCCCTCATGAAAAGCTTTCTCTTTTTATTTTTTTATTTTTTTTTTAAAGCCACACATATTTATGAGAGAGTCTAAAATGAAAAGCAAAATACTCTTAGGCAAAGAGCCTTTTCTAAGCAATTTGCATTTTCCCCTGAGAAACTTACTTCTTTAAAATTTCTAAGCAGTTATAATGCCTTTTCCCAATCACTGTTCTAGTTACTCAAGTGAACTCAGGAGGGCTACTGAGGAAGTCACTGTTACTTGGAGCATTTCCTGGTCTTTTTTTCTTACCTTTTTTTTTTCTTCTTTTTTTTTTTTGAAGTAATCGTACCAGATAACTGCAGGGTTCCCTTATGGCAAATGTGTTTTCTCTTTTTTACAGAATTCTCTTTCCTTTTTTCATTCTTTTTGTTGAATGGTAAAAGAAAAATATTTTTAAAAAATCTGAGTACTTGATCAGCCCTGGATAGCTGGCAGTGCACTTCCCCAGGAGCATAAGGGAGAAAAACCATCTGTACGACAGTCTTAAGCTTTCTGTTCTACTTCTGCTATTTTAATACCAGAAATTATCATCACACTCCAGCAGGGTGACCCAGCTGGGAGATTTCAAGCGACTTACAAGCAAAAGATCATCTTTATTTTGTGTAGTTTCTTTCTGAACTAACTGCTTGTAAGCCTTCTGAAAACAGAGCTGACTGATTTTTCAGTTTAGAAACTTTGATGACTAAAACAAAATCTTGCAAATTTTTGGCGAGAGTAGGACCACATGATCGAGAGAGCGAGCGAGCTGTGGGAAGGGGACTGGTATAGTCATAAGAGAAGGCTTTGGGCAGACCGGAGAGCACTCTGCAAGCCCCTGCGGGGCAGCCACAGGGAAGACAGAACCAGGTTCTTTACTGAGCTGGGTGGTGTGAGAATGACAACAGCCATAACCTGAATCAAGGGAGGTTCCAACAGAACATAAACAAGTTCACCATGATAGTAATTAAGCACTGGACCAGGTTTAAAAGGCAAGGTTGTGGAATCACCATCCCTGGAGGTATTGTAAAGTTGGCAGTCCTGAGTCCTGAGAAATCCAGTCTGGATTCAGTGCTGACACTGCTTTGAGCAGAACATTGGACTAGAGGTTCCATGAGGTGTTCCTAGTCTGAGCAGATCCATGATTCTATGAGTACTAGTAGAACAGGAAAGAATCTAACTTCTCCATATCCCAGAAAAACAAAAAATGAAGTAAGAATTTTTGGTTTGCTTCTTATAAAAAATGCAGTCACTTTGTACTGAATAAGAAATAGTTGACATTACACAAACTTTGAAAAAGTTTCTGCAGCTATTTTGAAATGTCATGAATTTTGAAGGAGGCAAGGCTTAAAACTGGATTTGTATAGAGCAGCTTGCCTAACTGACTGTTACCAGAACCTACTCCTTAGTTTTTCAGCATCTTGCATTTAATTTTTTCTGAAGAAGTAATTCTTCACCCATCTAATTGTATGAAAAAAGCTTGAGAAAGTCAAACTAATGGAATGACCTCTGCTGACTTGGGCTCGAAGTTGAAGCGCTAATTAAGGGACTAGTACACAGAAACGCACCATTCCCCTTATCTCTTGATTTGAGCTCTGTTCATTTATAAGAAAAAAAATTACCACTTTATTGTCATACCCACACACATAATAAAATACGGCCCTAAACAAGCCAAACATAAGAAGGAAGTCAACAGCTCTTCCACTGCAGGAAGCTAACAGCCATCCTGCATTGTGAAGTGATAAGAGAGCAGGGTTTCTGGGATATCCCAGCTCACATTAACTCAAAATCAAACCCATGAATGCTGGTGAGGTGTGCATAGCTGCAGTCATGATTGTACTGTTCTTCTCTTTAAATAACAGTTAGAGAAATACAGCTAAATATTGTGCTAGAGCCACAGTTTCTGCTCCTTCATCACAAGAGTGCTCTGTTAGTAAGCATCTTCTATTCTTCAGAGCCACAGAATATAACCATACAATCTCATTCCTAGACTGAAGTGAAACATACACTGAAAGACGATTGGTGTTTCAAGAAATTTAATGTTTTTACTACAAACAAATCCTCTGTGAAAAATACATTCCACAGCAGCAGCAAGAGGAATAACAAAATACAGAAATGCATGAAAAAATTAGCCAGTACTACTTTTAAAAATAGCTGATTAATCATTTGCTTAAAAAAAAAAAAAAAAAAAATATTGCGGTTCAAAAATATGTATGCCAGAGGACTCTGTTTGCAGGAAACCTGCTGGAGGCGAGAACTGACTGGTAGGTGGGGCTGGCAAGTTTAAGCACTTTAATACTGGGCTGCCACAGAGGAAAAAAAGAAAGTATTATGTCACCATTTTCAGAGGTCTAAATTTAGAAAGTTTCTAAAGCTGCCAGTTATCATCCTGTTTTTGATGCAGCATGCTGGGTTGTGGTTGCTCAAATTTCTCTCTACCAGTTTTACATAAATGCTTTTAAAATAGAAGTTATCAGTGCATGAAGGACACTGAATCCCACTGACTTCTAGTTACCTGGAAGTGCAAGGCTGGTAAGAATAAATTTGGAACTCTCTCAGAATTACAGGGGGGAAGGGAGGAAGAAGCAAGTGAAGTACAGATGTGTTCTCAAAGATATCCAGAGTCGGCAAGAGAATGGAATTTACCTCTTGTAAATACACCACCAAACACTACTACTGTGTAAGAGCACAGTCTCATTGATATCACCGTTACTGTAAGCTAAGGACTCGGACAGCTAGGCTAACAAGCATACTTAAAAAAATAATTTCCCAGCCCTCTTACTGAAATGTCCAAGTTCCAAGGAGTAAAAATGATGTAATTTGTAATGCAGACCAGTAATTACAACTCCAGTGGTTTACCACTCTAATAAATACAAAGTGCTAAGAAGTGCTAATCTGGACTTACTCATTCAATTTCTCCCATCACCCCAGTCCACTGCAAACAAGTCTGAAATCAATATTAGCAAAACTGTCTTTGTGGGATCAGGTTCAGTTCTGCTGATGTACTATTATATCTTAATTTTCCTAGACACAAAATCCAACATAATTAGACATACTCTAGAGAAATTGTTTCATTTATTCCCTTACTGTCATTAGTATTGAGATCATGGGGAAAAAAAGAACAGCACAACCTGCACAGCAGTGCAGTAAACAATTTACCATGGTTGCCTTCTAGCAATGTCATTTATTACTGTTTGAGAAGGCTCAAGCCAGTTCATACCAGTTAACAAAATATTTCAGCCAACCTAAAATGATACTCCTCCAGGGCTTTCACTAAAAAACAAAATTGTTTGAATTCAACAATTACTATGTGTATTTTCTGTATTGCTGTACAGAGCTATGCATTCTTTCATGAAAATGAATCAATCATTAAGCATTTATTATAAAACATTAATCAGTAACCATACTTTCCATTAATAACTCAAAAACATAATAAAAGTTGGCAATAAAATCCCCACCAGTTGATGTCAGCCTTTTATTTTCTTGTGCGTACCATTTTAAAGAAGATGATTCACATTTTCTAAAATACTTTGTATTGCATCAAGAAAGAGTATTTGAAATAACGCATTTGGAAAGCAGTACCAGAAAAGATTTTGATTTATACTGGAGCAGATGCCCATTTTTAAGAAGAAAATGATAGAACGTTTCTAGAGAATCTAATAAAAGGTTATTATGAATGACTGATAGACGAAAAAGCTTGTTTTTAATGCTACAGTCAAAAGGCATGTTTAACCTGATACCAAAAGACTTTACTTCCTAACTTTTCTATTCTTTCTGAACCCCGGGAAAAGTGCCCTTTCTGTGGGGACAGCTAAACAGCTTGACGGTAGAAACTTCCTTCTGCACAGGCCAAAGCAAAGTTTGGCCATCTTCACAAGATAATTGTAAGACAATCAGACAAAGCTCACTTGACTAAAGCATTTTGCTCGTTTTGTTTTGCTACATATATATGTGTGTGTGTGTATATACATATATGTATGTCTCAGCTTCTTCCCATACCATGTTCCCCCCGTCAGATGTACAGGAAATACCATGATAGACTTTACTCATAATCAATTATTGTGTCTTTTATGCATGTGCAATCTGTAATAGATAAGCAGTTTTTGGCCCGAATGAGACAATTTTTTCATTTCGTGGAAACTAAAGTTTCCAGCGTAGGTACAGGCTCCCTTGGTGTGGGGAGGGAGGTTACAGATGTAAATAGCTTGCCTTTCTCAATCACCTTTTGTAAATTCCCTGGAAGGAGTTCAAAAGGCTCCCATAGGCCAATATAGCACAGCATTGTATGTTCTTTGTACAAGAAAGTTAAATGTGTGAATATTTGAAGGATCGTGGAAACTAAACTCTTATTGTTACCAATAAAACAGACTTTAAAATACATCAGACTGCCCGAGTCATGCCAGTACCAGCTCCACCATTCTGATCAGACTTCAAATGGAAAAGTCCATAGGATAGAGGAGAGCACTTCACTGTATACACTGTGACTACGTGAAGGTAAAATGAAGCTAAATGATAGAACGGCTCCGTAGACTAAACAGGCAAGATCCTCAAAATCATAGACTGCCCAAATCTATGCATGATAAGATATAAGCCGTAGGTTACAGGCAAAACCCAAGACAGCCTGTAAGTACTTGGCCACAGTGGCTACCCTCAGCATAGCCATACCCACAACTGACATGCTTTGGTCTTCCGTCCCTTCAGTGCTACACAGCAGAAGTAAGGTTTTAGATCTGCACAGTTATTAACAGCTGACCAAGTTCAGAAGCATTCCTTGATTGGTTTGTTGCATCAAAGCCAACACATTTTTGGAGTGACTGAGGACTACAGGACTGCTACTTAGATCCCTGTAGACAGATGCAAAATCCCCATTATTCTAACAGCCTCCCTCCTTAGATAAAATCACAGTACTTTGTGACTAGAAAGAATTCTGGTAGTAAAAATCAATCAACTCTTCCAGGTCTGGATTAGAGTTACTGTCACTCTAAACCTTGGCCTTAATATTTTGAAAGAGTCATTACTCTAGATTTACCTAAACATACTGGTGATAGACATTGTGAGTTAAATCATTCACACTGTCTCACTTCTCAAATGACATTGGCAGTTTTCACATTGAGTATATACTTGGAAGAACACAATCTATCAATGTTGACTAAAAGCATCAATTAACATTAAAAAAACCCCACTGCAATATTAGGTGTTACAGTGTGGTTGTTCTCCTTGAAAACAGAGAATTGTTAACAGCAACCTGTTCTTTTCTTACTCTATTTAAATAAATAAACCCAGAATGAAGTAAATTCATGATTTGGATGACAGTGGACTAAGCAAAAAAAAAAAAATCAATCACTCTCACAGGATTAAGTAGAGCTTCAAGTTGACCAAGGTTGCTTACCTTTGAGAAGAAACTATTTTCTAAAAGAGACAATCTCAAAGACTTTGAACAAGCAAGTTACTTTCAGCTAAATCAAAGCAAGTTTTATATTTTATTGGATTTGTGTTTGCTATTTAATGTGGTAACAATGAAGCATTGCTAAACATTTGAATGAAATTAAACAGAAGGCATCTTTGATTTGCAGAAAGTCAAACCAAGTGCAATTTTACTTTGAGCTAGAGGTATAATGTGGAGCGGATGCCCTCAGAAAGCCTTTTTAAAAGTTTCCTATTAGGTTGGTTTTAGTTAACTGTCAGTTTCTGGTTCTGAGGTTTTGGGTTATTCTCTTTTGAATGTATGACACATTAATATAACTGAGAGGAGCAGCATTTCCCCACTGCCAGAATTCTTCCAAATGGCTGGAACACTAGAAGTACTCCTGCTGAAAACAGAAGCCATGACAAATGCCAAGTCAGTGGTACTGCAAAACATATCACATCCCCACCATTTTCTTAAATACATGCATAGATACATGTCTGAACTTGCTAGTACACACTCATGGGAATTAAGAAC
Source organism: Numenius arquata (assembly GCF_964106895.1). Classification (NCBI taxonomy): domain Eukaryota; kingdom Metazoa; phylum Chordata; class Aves; order Charadriiformes; family Scolopacidae; genus Numenius; species Numenius arquata. The sequence continues at coordinate 30,463,174 of NC_133586.1, forward strand.
CTATCTGGGCCAAAAATACCTTAAACCATTACATTTATAGTTGATAAAACTTTTCAGTTTTATAAATCATCTTTCTCCCCCTCGCCCCCCATCCATTTGTAAACTTTAGAAGTCACTCATTGCAGGACTTTTCTTCTTTGCTTTAAGATTCTGCAGATGACGGTACAAAGACAGAATATTCCACCCTGTTTTCTCATGAGTTATCACACACTGCTGTGTATACAGCATTTTACAGCACCACTGTAGTTACAAACTTACGCCTGACCAGTCTTCCCCTCCATTTTAAAACATCATAAATATTTACTTGGAAAACTCAACCAAATGAGCTTGCACACAATTCACACTGTAGCTCTCACATCAACGAAGCACCCTTCTCCTACATAAAATATTTTTTGAGTTTATATAACACATCTTATACTTAAGATAGGCAAATTTCTCTTAAAAACTAAGTTGAACAGACCAGCATGCAAGTTAGTTAAGTAAATGCAGTCTCCATTGCACACAGGCGTTACACATGGACACAGGTTCACAGGCAGAGTTGCACCTTAAAATAGGGAAGCTTAAGGGTATTTGATTTTGTTAGGATACTGTAGGATGATGCCAGCAGGAAACTGATAAGGAATCTTTAACTTGAAGGTGAATGAATAAATAACCCAATAATGATTTCATATTTAACAGCATAGGTATTTTTACTAGCCAGACACTGTCTTCAGATGAATCCTTAGAGGATTTCTAAATCTTCTTCAATTCATCAGTCTTTATCATCCTAACAAAACCATATTTGATTCATCTCTGATGTTAACCAGGCCAAATCTGATTCATTCACAAACAGCTGGTGCTTCCATGCTTTTCCATTTTCTTTCAATGATCATATGTCCTGGTGGGAATAATGTCTTAGCCAGATTTCTGAAATGAGTACATTCTTTCTCTCTTTCCCTCTCTCTCATGCATATTCAGAATTTGTATTTCAGTGTGAAAATAGTACTTGGATTCAAGCACAAGAAATTTCTCAGACTCAGACTTTGAACAGAGCTATTTTCTGGAATTGATGCTAATGGCCTATAGATGCTGGCAAAGCTTCACTGCTGCCAAGCAAGTCTTCAGCTTCATGCTTTTAAGAATCAAAACCACTTACTCTATCCAGTTGTCACAAGGATACAAGGATGGACTGAGGAATCAGAAAATGGGGACAGTCTTTAATCTGTGGGGGAGAAGAATTGTCATCTTATATATTTGCACAACAGATTTTGACTGAGGATGATGAAAATCCCTATATTATAAAATAATACTAAAAAGTATCCTCTTCATCTCCGCTTCTGGTCTAGAATTATTGAATCTAGAAGAACAGAAGAAAATATATTTTTTGACAGGAAGCGATGATTTGTTCAAAAAACAGGACAGTGAAAATCCATTAGAGAATAGCCAGACTACCTTCTCCACTGCTGTAATTAACTGCTAACATCCTTAACCCAAGTCTGCAAGGCAAATGGTACTTAGTCATCAATGTGATTTGGAATGATGGATTTTTAAATATCCATGGTTGTGAGCAACCAAGGCTTTATTTAATCTATATCAGCAAGTCATTTAGTGCAATCAATGCATCGTACCAGCTGGTAGCTCAGGTTCCTACATGTGCACTATATGTGCTTCACATGTCTTATTCTGGAATAGATTCAGTCTTCTACCCTGGTACCATCCCTAAATAAACTACTAAGAGGCATATAAGGGGTCAATTTTTTGTTTGGACATTTCTTTTATGTGCTAGAGTGCATCTTGGGCACCCACAGAAAGAAGTTTCAGAATTTGCTTCCTTTGAGAAGAATCTGCTTTACACTTCTAAATGCTTTATGGCTGTGGAGCAGTTAAGTGGGGACAATATGGCACAAGTGAGAGCAATCAGGGCATACGCTCAAAACCTGCTACCGTTCTGAACTACAACACTAATGAAGACACAGTCAGAGACAATTACTATCGAAGTGCTCTGCCAAATAAATAGCAACTAAAACTAGGTAGGAAGAATATGTGGAATTGTTGACAAGAAAGCAGGTAGAGAAGCTGGCAGAGAAGGTGCAACCACCGGGATGCAGCCTGGGCAGCAGAGATCCAAGGAAACAGGGAAGCCATGAGAGGGAGCAGAGCACACTAGAGGTTTTCTAGAAAATTGGCTGCTATTTTAACAATTGGATCTATGCCTAATTATACTGAAGTAAGTCTAGCTGTATCATGAAAGTTATAGTTATATGGATTAAATATAATAATATGAAACTACAATTTTCCAAAGTATATTTTTGAAAATAAGTTTGTCGGTTTGCAGTATATGAAAAAAAAATGACGTGTTTGTTTTCTGGGTAATTTAAAAATTGATGTTTGAATTACTTACTAAAAGCATAAAGTTTCCAATCCATACTCTCTAAATGGGTAAAATAGTTATTTAAAAAAAAAAACCTACAACCAACCAACTCCCCCAAACACAAACATTTGCTCCAGTATCAACCAAAACCACTGTTGCTCCAAAGAGTTCTTTTAAATTTAAGGTTGAAGTCACAACTTGAAAATTACTTAAAATCTTTTTTAAAAGTGTTGCTCCTAATTCCATGTATCTGTATTCACGCTTATGAATATAAGGTCAGGACTAGAAGAACAAACACTAGTTCAGTTCTTAAAACTTTTTTCATCTGTTATGAACAACAGAGCTCTAATAGGCTATAACCAATTTAAATGTTACCCTTTATCTACAGCTAGGTATTTGTCTTCACTTACACTTTTCTTTTCTTCTTGAACTAACAAAATCATGTGGATGAATGAATTTCTACCATGTCTAATGATAAATTCCCATAAAGATTTCAAGATGCATACAGTGATCCCATATAACAAAACCAAGAAGACAGCAAACCTACTGGCTCAGAAGAGGGTTTCGTTTCTTTACAAGCAATTTCCAAAAGCAAATTCTCCCTTAGTTGCTTCGCAACATGATACAGTAGTTGCCAATTCCAACTTCATCAGCATGGTACCCATTGCAGATACCCTGCAAACCACCATCGTAAAATAATGTGACTACACAGCAGTGCTCTTCTGTCTCTATTTTCATGTATTATACAGACAGGTATGCAGGTTGGGAAGTTGACTTTGAAATATCCTCTGAAGTTTCTGATTAGATACTAGCTATTATTTTTCAGGAAGTATCAGAACTAAATTGACTGTTGTGAACAGAAACCACGCAAATATGAAAGTTTGTAGGTAGGATATCTCCATGTGCATGACACTCTCCTGGCTGGTTTCCTGCAGAACAGCAGTGTTATGACACCGTAGATCAGAGAGACAGTACCTCCTTGAGAGAAACAGTAAACTCACAACCAATGGTAAAGCAGAAGCAGAAAAAATTCGCTATAAATTCTGAATATCGTTAAACATGAGAGATATCGAAATCGTGGTTCAGGAAGGAGTATACACAGTAGGCATTTAAAAAATTTAGATGCACGAATGAGGCTGCACTCCTTTAAATTTCATTTAACTCCTTTAAATTTCAAAGGCTGACAATTCTGGAGTTTTTTCTTTGTTATCCTTCCGCAGGCAGTACTTACAGTTGGTGGTAGTCTAAGGCTTTGTACATAAGAATATATTAAAAAATGTAGCAAGTCAATGCACCCTGATGAAAAAGTAATAAATATATGCTACAAGTCCTAGCAAGGGTTTAGCTGTCCCTCAGGTAGAGCTAAACTTAGCCCTGTAAAGCATTACTATATATCACATCTGCAAATGCCAATTTTTCAGTCCAGCCTGAGCATTTTTCCTTATTTTCCCATGCCCTGCTTGTAAGTAACAGCTGCTAGGATGCAGTTTGCATGAGGTTAATGCCTCAAGCTTTGCCTCTACATTTTTGTGTCCAAGCATAAGTAAATAAAGCAGCAGATCATTCGGCTTTCAAATATGGTACCCAAACATGGCTTGAATCACACTAGCAGTGTTCACTCAGCACCACTCTTGCTCAAATGCTTGTATAAAGTCACCAACTCAACATCTTTAATGCTCATCCATCTGGATCTGTTTTCAAAGGCCACGTAAGGTGAAACATTGTGACAAGGTTCCCTGTTAAGATCTAGCCAAGATACCTTTTCAGGAAATAGGTCCATGATGATTTAAAATGTTTTCAGAGGTTTTACTGTATCAATTACTATAGTTCACTTGTTGGCAAATGCCTTCTCTGTTGTTAATCAGTTAGTCATTAACCTTCCTAATATCAAGTGTTGTCACCATGAATTCCAAATATTTGAACAAGCCATATAAAGCAGACTACAATGCTTATGCTGCAAGATAATGCTGCACTGTTTACAATACATACAATGACTCCGTATGGACTGTCCTGGATTCTTACTATTATTTTATTTGCAGTTTTCCACCTTTACTTTATTCAACTGCATATTTTATTTAGGTAACTGGCAGTGCAAAACCTGGAGGACAAATCTCATTTCAGCAGAGAACACAAATAGTAGAGTGGTAATTATACCAGACGTTAGGCATATTTATAATACTTAGTGGTGGTAGTTCAGATTAAGATCACTTCTGTCCTTTGGAATGACCTACACAACATAATTCATAGTTCATGTACACAGATGAAATAATATGTATTTCATAATATTATTTCAAAATATAGTAAATTAACAGTGCACTAAGTTAATGCTTACTAATAATTATTTGGGCACATCTGTATCGTGCACCATTTTTCCACAGTTCTCTAGCTGCCATCTCACTGTTCTTTGTAGCACTATAGGACCAATGTGTACGTACTTGTATGTCCCCTCCTTCTACTCTAAGGTCATGTTGGCTGGGTATTGCTTCTTTCTGGCACCTATCTCCTCTTCTAGCTCAAGAGGCTGTTTTCATGGTAGCAATAATTATAACATATTACAAATTGAATGTGATGTTTATTTTATTCAGCTAAGAAGTTGGATGCGCTCACTCTGAGCAGATGTAAGATTCCTAGCACTCCCTTCTCTTTCCCAGCTACCACGTCTGGCCTTCAATCATGGCAGCCTCTCCTTTTTTTTGATGTGCTCAAAAAGCAGTCTAGCTGAAAACACTATCACTGTAATGAAAATTTAATACTTGCCTACACTTGAAAGCATACAAGCCAAATGCCTTAGGAGACTGGCTGATCCTTCTGGCATCACATCACAGTAACACATTTTCCTCTGGGTATTCATATAGAGGCAATACAGAGGCCAGGTTTAACACAACAGCGTCTCAATGACTGCATCTGCATTAGTGATTCCATGTGCAGGGGGGCTTCTCTTTGACGCAAGCTTGCATTGCGTCTCCACTGTTTGAGAGAGATGAGCTACGAGTGGTACGTTCAAAATTGTGTTGCCTCATGCTGTAGCCGAGCACTTAAGACACCATATATAGTGCTCCTCTTGCAAAAAGGACACAGCCAGGAATGGTAACTGGAGTGAAAGGAGACAATGCCATTATGAAGTGCTGGAACCATAATCATAGAATCATAGAATGGTTAGAGTTGAAAGGGACCTTGAAGATCCTGTCCTTCCTCCTTTGCACTGTAGTCAGTAATGCCGAGAATTGAAAGGTTTACACCTCCATGAGCTACTAAATGCAATCTTTCTGCTTGCTCTACATGTTCAGAAATCATGCTTCTCTGTTGCATTAGGCTTACGAGGTGTTACATGAAAATATTCATTGCATATACTGCTAACACAGAATAATGTTCATTTCGATATTTGATCAATGAAATTTGAGAGTAAAACTTTCACTATCTGTTACAAGGTATACATCAGACTTAAAATAGCACCACCACCACCACTGAAAAAAAATCTTTCTAAAGCTGAAAGCAATGTGATTTTCCTGTAGTACAACAGTATCTGTTTGGAAAAAAAAAATAAAAATCCATGTGGCAGAAATGTAAAAATGCTACCAATGTGCCAATAAAGCGAAAGAGTGAGAAAATACAACAATTTGAGATCTGAATGATGTTTGCACAACTCCATTTATTTCATTATGATCTTCATAAGTTATTTCAGGGAAAATCACCTTTACTATTACACGACAGAGCTGCTTTGTCACTTCTACAACAGGTAACTATCTCTTTCCAGTCATGCAGGTATGAGACAAAAACTACTTGATGAACAGCATGCAGGAACATTTTGTTGGGCTTACTTCTGATTTCCCTTCCTGTGCCTTGGCTGCATTGATCAATAACATGTTCTCCAACATAAAGACAGCATCAAGGTGTGCAAATTAAAATGACAATTTGACCTAAGTCATGTTTTCTCTTCTTCTCCCATATTCTGGTAAGCCCAACCCTTCAATGCACTGCTGTAACATGTAACTCACCTGTATGCTGCTGCACAGTCATAAGTAGCCGTCTGCACTAACTATATACTCTAGAATTTACCAAGTTCAGCATGTACTGAGAAACTTATCTTTCTGGCCTCCAAAACTAAGGAGTCCACATCAATGGAGCATCAAACTTAGGAGCTAAAACTTTGTTGTGTATCATGAAACTTGGTAGTGAAACTTCAGATGTGGTACTGTTAACTGAATGGTTGGACTTGATGATCTTAACGATTTTTTCCAACCTAGAAGAAAACCAGACCACACTTGACTGCATCTTTCTTTACCAAGATCAGTACTCAAGCATAACAGATCATCAAGTCCACAACTTAAGTAGCAAACACTATCAGGGATATTTGACCATGAAGAACAGAAGCATTCAACAACGACTGAGAAGCCCATGATGAGCCAAAATGAGTGACTTTAGCAGGGATGAAAAGTAAAAGAACAGAAACACAAATTGGGACCTGGCTGAGCCGGGACTCTCTGGTTACCTCTGCACTGCAGTTCCCAGGAAGTCCCAGCTCTCAGGCCTGGGATAAGCTCAGGCTGCATGCTCCTTCCATGCTGACAGAGATACTCCTCCACTCACGACTCCTGTCCATTACTTTCTATGGGAATGAAATCCAAGTGTTGGAGCTAGAATTGAGCTGTTGTCTGCTCCAGCCAGATGCCACTTTGGACGGTTAAAGAACACAGCCTATAAGGAATGTCAATGGTATGCACCAGTCAGTTAATCAAACAATGACAAATTCATAATGTAAAGGCAGCAGAGATCATGAACATATGAGCAGCTTAGTGAAAAAACATCCTATGATAGCCTTTCCCTACTTCTTTCTGTGGCCCAAAATAAATTGCACAGCAAGCTCGAGGGCTGGTCCAGTTTGTTAGAGAGAACTAAGTTCCTGAAATTAGCTGTGGGAAAGTATGGAAGATTGGTGAGGAGGACTGTAAATACGCTCAAGTGACTCGCATGTGAGGTGCTGGAAAACACATATATCACACTAATTCTTGCTTAGTTTTGTGTGATCAACAAGTAGAACATCTGCACTTAGATAACACAGGCCTGGGATGGACTCAGGGGCACCTTATTGAACACGCCTGAGATTCCTGCCCTGCTGTTGATCAAAGCACAGCAGAAAACTCTGCCTGCCAGAATCCTTGAAATACAGGCCCAAACAGCAAGTGGGAGGTCTCTCGCTCTCGCACTCCCTTGCTAACAAGGACTCTCTTGCTAATAAGGACTCTCCTTGTGCAGTGCCTGTGTCCCCTGCTTGCCTGCCTCTGCCCAGGTGCTGCTTCAGAGGTTCCCCAATCCATGACGTATTGAGATTAAATTTGTTCTCTGCCCTTAATCCATGGTTTTGTGGTTGTTCCTGCGTCCTTCCTGCATCGGCTCAAACATTAGCCTATGCATTGCTGGAAAGGGCACAAATTATTTCCTTTTCTATGGTTAAAAACACCATCAGGTATTGACAGCAATAACTTCTAGAACTCCCAGAAGCCATCCTTCCCGATAGGGAATTTAAGACGAAAATCCTAAAGTCTCCTGGAAGATAACTATTTAGAAGCAGATGGTAAGAGGTGCAACCTGTTTCAACGGCCATATAGTACTTCTTCATTCGGCATCTTAGCAGCTGACTAACATTTACGCTACTACACTCCGTAACTTTGCCCTGTTTGCTCAATTAAGAAAAATGCATAACTTTGGCAAGTATTACCTAGTAGATGAAAAAAATAACAGCATTTGAAAGATTAAATTTGGTCAGAATTCCTCACTTTTTGTCAAACCTAAAGAGCACCAGCAATCATGAAAAATATTTTAAAGACTGAAGTATAAATGGTTTAGTTTGTGTTAAAACATTTCAGTTACATTGTACCAGGAGATTCTCGATCTACAAGATTTGCATAAGTTTATAGTTTGAGTTATACAGTGCAGCAAATAATAAAGACATTTTGCAGTTCACAAGGGAAATATGTCTTCTGAGAATGTGGTTATATCCACTGCTCAGCCTCCATGCTCTTTCCTGATCTCTCTTTCTTGATCATAAAGGTACTACAGCAGGATGCTCAGGACAGCCTGCAGGAAGGGAAACCTCTCCAGATTTCTAATTAAAAGAAGAAATTGGTTGTCTGTTCCATGTAAGACTGATCTAATGAACTGTTTGTTAAAGAACAATTGTCACTTTGAAGAACCTGTACGTATTGAAAATTCAATTTGTTTTAAGATAATTCCATCACTTTGGTCCCTTCTTTTTTTTCCCTATCCCATCACCAATAATATAAAGACAGAAGAAAAGGCCCCTGCACTGTCTGCTACCTGACTCCACCTGTGCTGAAAGAGCACACGAAGGGTACTGTGCCAGGGAGATTCCTCGTGTTCCCTGTTATCAAGACCTACAGCCTGCACACAGCGCAGTTTTTTGCTTTCTAGTGCTGAGCATATCTGTGACAAGCAAAATTCCCCAGGAACTGGCTACAGAGGTAATCTGCAACTATCTGAAAGATAACTTGAGAGGGACAGCAGATCTTTTAAAGTAGAAAATCTGAACAAAACTGGCACTAAGACAGCTTTCATCAAATCACAATGCTAGTGGAGATACAGTGGTAGGCTGATAAGCCTTAGATTAAGCTTATTGTATCATTGGGTTTATTTTCTCTTAGGTTTACATGATCAAGGAAAAAAACATTTAATTTCATATCATTTCATTAACGACACGGGGGGGCAGACAAACTTGTCTTGATCAGTTACTGATTTTATTTCTTTCTGTTAACACTATTGTCTGGGTAAAACAAAACAACGAAAAATCTCTGCATGTGATCTGTTTTTGTGGTGAGCTAAGCACTGGCACAAGATTCAGGTGATCTGAAGACAGAAATTGATGACCCTAAACAGCTTTAGCCAGTTAATGCAACAGAGAGTATCTTCAGCTGTGATATGCTGCTTTTATAGTTAAAAGTATCACCTAAAATATCCATGTTTTCACATGTGAAAAAAGATCATTCAACAAGCCATTGTACTGAGCATGCCTGTCCTGCTGTCTGTGAAAATTCATAATACACAATTGTGAAGATAGCAATGCCAATTACTTTCCTCCTCCAGAAAAAAAAAAAGTGGATTTAGTGCTGGCAAAGATGCCAAATTGACAACCAATCACTCTCCTGGCAGCCAGAGCATAAACAGGTGGATGTAGCTGGAACACACTCACCCAGTGACAGCTCAGAGAGAACCTGGCACTCCACCAGTTATAAGGGCTGGCAAATCACAGAAGTAAAAATCATCAGCTTAAGTCTCTTGACTCCAACCAAATAATCCAATGGAATAAGAAAGGTTAACAAAGTAAAATATGTTACAATCCTTCAGAATGATGCCAGTGCTAAAATAATCACTTACTCTTCCTAAGGCAAAGTCAGCAAGGTGGCAATCAAGTCTCTCCAGCATACACACACCTGCCACAGAATGCTTCTGTTAACTAAAATACTCTGTGTGAAAGCACCCTCTCTCTTTACTGCCTCAGGAAAAAGGGCAATACAAATGAATCCACAGAGATTTTATCAAAACAAGACTGAGGACTTCTCAGGCATCCTCCTAGTTTGTTAGTTAGGTATACCAGCTGTCTGTGCTTGATGCTGTACAGAGCTGATCCAAGACAAAACTCCTCCTTGAATTCTAAGCTAGACAGGGTGCTCTCAAAATATATGATTCACATCAAAATCATATGCTGTGCAAAGAAATCCAAATCTACATGTGGAAAGGAATTTATTACATGAAATAGAATAATTACTAACCGGACAGTTATTTAAATGCCTTAGGGAGGAAGAAAAGGAGCTGAAGTAGGTTTACAATGATTTGGAAAAAGTAGCCAGTCAAAATTTTCATTATCTGTTTACCTTCAAGGCATGCTGCAAGGTAGATCTGTTTGGTGTGACTGCTGCACAGGTTTTCTTTGAGACAATGAATTAGTGAAGGATGTTTATGTTCTGACAGCTGTTTACTTAAAGATAAATCTGCTCACTCTGGCTCTTGGACAAGTACATTAATTGTCAAGTTTCATTCAGCTAAACTTGATATTTTATCTAAGTTAACTATGTATAACTAGCACATAATTTGCAAAGTGAGGTTTGAAAGAGATTTAAAATATTATTTTTATACCATACTTCCCTTTCAGGCCTTCTTTTTAAAGTAAATGTACGATTTATTACATATGCACAGCTGAAGGGCCACAGTCAGGCTGGGAGTGGACAGAAGTAATGGGGAGTCTCAGCAGATGGGAATCGCTAAGCAGTGTGGAGACCGGCAAAATCTAGGGAAACATGGAAACAGCAAATCAACGTTTCACTCATTTTTGCTTCTCCCTCTACTCCTGCTTAGCATATTTGCTGTATGAATAACAGCTTTCAGGAATTCCTGTTTCTCATGCAGCTTCCTGATTAGCTCTTAATAACTTGACTGTCAGCCTGGGTACCTCTTGCTCCGTGCAGTCTGCAAAATTAACAGCAGAGGGAACGACCATTCAGCACACTACGCAGAGAAGCAAAGCTACAGTTTTGTGACAGGCAAAGTAAAGATATGGGAACAGCTGAGAGATGTATTTCTACAAGACGTCTATTTATTACTAGACTGAGAGGTATAGAGACAACACAAGCAAATAGAAGATTGATCAAAATAGATGCACAAATACTCCAAAATCATAATCAATGTTGGTAAGGTCAGATGTTATTACATACTCAAGGTTTTGACTAAGGGAGTAGCCTGCTCTTATACAGGGTTTCCCTCTTTCACAGGGTTTCCAGCCAAGGAACTATTAAAAAAAAAAAAAAAAAAAAAAAAAAGAAAATATATGTGAGGTAGAAAAGTATATTTGTATTACAGTTGCTCTGTCTTTTCTAACATACAACTTGGTAAGAGAACTCTTCCTCTGTGTATGTGTGCATATACAGAATTTTGTTTGTGTGTAAATGCTTGAAAAATTTGGAACTAAAACCAGTGACATGTAAAACCCTGATGAAAAAGTAGCTGCTTCTGAAAAGGGGGTTTTGATGAATTTTGTATGATCTCTTTAAAGATTCTCTAATGCATATTTCAAAAGATGTTTCAATACTGTAAGTTTTAGATCAGCTCATAACTGATAATTTAGATTTTTCCAGGACTATTCTCCTGTGGTATCTAGCTTCCAAACTGAGACTTAAATGTATAGTACTTCTGAATGAAATCACAGGCAGAATATTAGATTACAGCATATAAAACATCACAAAATCCTTTGTTAATGCTAAATTAAAACCTCAGCTAAGGCAAACTTACTAAAAGTATCTGGGAATACCTGCAATAGAGGCCTTTTGTGCTTAGCAGTTTTCTTGTATGATATGTTTCTACTGTCTCTGTATAAAAATGATTAAACATTACCTATTACTTTAGATCCTAAGACATCCACAAATTGCAAAGAAATAAATTACTTCTAAATAAGGTTATTTATTATGAAAATAATCCCAGAAAATAAATAGCTACAAAATTTCATCATCATATGGGTGTGTAGGCTTTAACCTTGAAACAGTTCTTGGATATTTTAGATAATTTAATATTCTTAAGTGAGCTCTAGACATTTTACTGACCTTAAACTCTCTGGGCTCAATACTGCAGCATTTCCTGCCCCCCTTTCCCAGCTCCCAAGGCTGTGTGTCCCCTGTTCCACAACCTGAAGTCAACTCACTTCACCCTGGTATCAAAAGGGCAATTTCGTACTCCTCCTGCTAAACCTGGCACAAGGGAGCAGGGGCTGGAAGAGGAGTGGGAGTATGAGCTCCCATGTTAGGCAGCAGCGATTAATTAGATTGGCTCAGCTGCGTGCAAAATTACAGACTCTGTTTCCCCACTGGAATCAAGACATTGACCTCTTTTGTGAAGTGCTTTGAGGACTTCAGATAGATAGCTATGCCTCAGTCTAAGCCCCACATCAGGATGCAGTCATAGTGCAACTGCAAAAAAAAAAAAAAAAAGTAATGAAATAAAAAAGCATAGGATATAATTATCTCTGTACACAAAGAAGTTAAGGCTCAAATTTCCAAAAGTTCTTAGTTCTCATTCAGGCATCGAGACAAATGGTTTCAGTAGGAGCTCTATTCTCTCAGGAAATCCTGCCATACATGCGGCAGGGCTACCAGCAACTGAAAATCATTCTTGGGCAAGCTAAAATCTGTTGCATCAATTGAGTAACTGAAAGTAAAAGGGAAGTCAATGGTACCACTGCTTTTTATCTTACTCTTGCTTTGCCGTCTTCCAATATAACAACAAATCAGCTTCAAATTCTAGCTAATGTCAAAAATGTAAATTAGTTTTACACTCTCCTACTCTCCTAAACCCATGCTTATTCACATCACACTTCAGTTTGGTATGCCTAACGCCTGTATTCTCCAAAAGGCTGAAACACGGTTCAGGATAAAAGCACTTTCAAGGCATCATGGTAAATCTTTCCCAATGTCTATCTGCACCACAGAGAACAGACCTATGCCACAGGACTCTCAGCCATAGCACAGGTACCCATTGCTTAGCTCTATACATCATAGCTCTTAGCTCCATTGGCTGTGACCACAGGATGAGTGCAGAATATCCAGGAGAGAGCTGCACTGTAGACAAGAAATCTCAGGTCCAAGAGGATAAGTCTGCTCTAGATCAGAATAAAGGCATTACGTCTCTCAGCTTCATAAGCATCATATCGTTCAATATAATTATATATTTAAAAAATATAAGTGATAGGTCTATTTGCCCTGTCCATTAACAAACTAATGCTTAGAGTATTTGTCAACTATTTTAATTCATGCTTTAATACAAATAAAATCAAGATTGCAAGTAAATCATAAATGAACACAGAAATGTGTTTGTAAACCTTAGCTCCCCTGCCATGATAATTGCTTAGTATCTGGCATTAATGATGTTTTTTCTAAAGTCAGATAACTGACATTTAAACACACTTAAACATTAATGTGCAGGCATTCATGCAGGTACAGGGGCTTATTTAAAAAGGAAGGAACAGTTTTAGAGACAATCAAATAATAAACATTTGCTGTCCCCCTGCAAAGGACAATCTGATTTAATCAAGGTTAGATATGTAATACATTTTCATGCTAGGTTTTATAGCTATAGTAAATGTATGTATATTTATATGTATATTCAAAAGGTGAATAATTTCAAATTTAATTTTGCAAATCGAATCTGCCTGTAACAGGCCACCTTTCACACTTTTCTGGAGCATCTAATACAGTTAATTTTAAATCACATTTGTTTAGTTTGCCTTCTTAGTTTGCAGCATGAGTTGGAAAACACTTATCTTTCAAGATACAACTGTGTAAAATTCTTGAATATGGAAGTGCTGCTTTTGCTTATATTAGGACATAACGTATTCTCTTAGCCACCAATCCTACTATGCAAATATTAAGAAAAGCATACTCAAACTTTCCTTGTAGCTCATTGCCAATCTTTTCTGTCCAAATGATATGCTATACAGATATTGCTGATACAGTGCTTGGCCAAGTTTGACTGTCTGCTGTACAACAATGCATTGCTTCATGGTAACGCTAATAATGACTAAAGGGTTGTGTATTGGGAGTTTCAACTGGGCTTAGAAGAAAGTCGTTCTTAGCTGGGGTTCCCTGACAAAGGAAGATCGTGACCTGTGCAATTAGTCTCACAAAACCCATATGCACAAGAATAATTTAATTTAATCTCATGTTGTATAGGGACACTTATTACAGCAGATGCCATGGCTCATACTAGAGGTGCTACACGTAATGAATGTAGGAGACAGTGGAAAAAAAAAAAATTAATCAATGATAATGGATTTTACTAAGAAAGAAATAAACTTAGAAGGTGAGCCATTGTAATTCTTTTCTGACTTTATCCTCCTATTTCAAGGAATCGGAAACTCTTATGAAAAAGCACATAAAGAAGTCATAATAAACTTTTTTCTTAAGCATAGGGCAAAACTGCTAAGGGGCTTGCATTGGTCTCTGTGAGAGCAATGAAAAATCCCTAAAAACTGAATTAGTATAATTAACAAGTATAAATGGAATCAACAGGAATTTTGATCTTTATTTATTTTAGACAAGGACTTGGCTGTCAGCGCACAGTATTTCAAAGAAAAGTCACTAAAGCTTCTGAAATAGTCTGGAGACTGCATTCGCTACAGAGCTAAAAGAAATACCTCATCAGACCCAGGGACCTGATTGTTTAACAGATTTGGCGCAGGCGCTGGCTCTCAGCGAGGGGAGGAAGTCCCAGTGACTTCTGTCTCTGAATAATAATAAGGAACTAGACATCAGATTCAATGCATATTGTTTTGAGCTAATTCCACTAGAAGATAAGCCACTCTTAAGACGCAAAGCATTTTTTCATCCCACAATATGAACATTTAATATCTGAAACTCTTATTTCCTGTGAAACCATAATACCCAATTGTTACAGCTCTGTGAGTTACTCATTTAAATTTCTTAATTATTGCAAGCAACTTTGTCAATAGTATAACATTTTCAAGAGATTAACTTTTTTTTTTTTAATAATAAAAGCTTTTGTGCCAGCCAGCAAACCCTTAAAGGGTTCCATCTGCTTTGCATTACTAAATGGCCAGAGCAACTCAATATTCAGAGACAAAAATAAAATGTTTGAACAAGGTACCGGTTGTGACACTGCCCAAGGAAACGAGTGAAATTCTATGTTCACTTTCCAAACCACAACGCAAAGATTTGTGCATTATGCGAAGATATCTGCAAGGTTTTTTTCACTCGCTGCAAGCACAAACTGCTCACTGAAAAACAAAACCACTAAACTTATATTTGAAGTGTAGTAGTTTCTTTTGCACACTAATATACAGATAAGCTACAAAACATAATGTTCCTCTAAAGTATTTTAATGGGAAATAAAAATGGGAAATCTAATGTCTTTAATAATGCCTCTTCCATTATATTTTCTAAATGTAGCTCTACAGATATTCAGAAAAGAACAATGCTTCATGGTTGGTAGTAGAGACAGCTTTCATTTAATTAAAAAATATAAACTTTACATGGAATTTTGTTTTAAGAAAGTAGAATTACGGGCATTTATGTTTCATCTCTCATCATTGCATCAGTTCTCCATGGAAGCAGGGTTTCTCAAAACTGACGTGTGTTTGTTTACCTGCTCTCTTCTCTAACTAGATATTCAACATACAGCTGAAAGAGTCAAACAGCATCTGGGACCTATACTTGGCAGTGCACCAGAGCTGGCCCAGTACAGCCCGGCCCAGCACAGCCCAGCCCAGCACAGCACAGCCTGCCGAGGGACACTCGCACCTCTGAATACTCTGGATCCAGCCACCAACTCTGCACTCATTTGTGCCTTTCCCTACCAGGCACTCATCATGTAGCATGGACTTGCTGAAATGTCTTTGTTTCTGGATAGAATACATAAGCCACTTAATCTTTTCTAGCAAAGAGCAGAGTTTTGCATGGTACACACAGGTTTTGCAAATACACATATGTATTCACTAAGTACACGTGATTACAAGTATCAAAATTTCTCTTTATTTTGAAAAGAAAATCAGCAGATTTTGACTGCTCTTGAAAAAAAAGATCTCTGATGAGACAGTGAATTTGTATTCCTCTGTCACAAAAAGTAAAAGGCTTCATTTTTGGAAAGTTTTAAATACAGAGGGTAGACTTGGCAGACTGTCACCGATTTGCTCCAGACATGAAGGAAGCATGCCATAACTATGTCATTCTGCTTCAGAAAGCATATCCAGAAAAGTACATGTAACAGAGGAAGAAAGAGACTTCTAGGGAAAGACTCCCTTATTTTGCCTACCCTCACAGTGGGCTGAAACTGTAAGTAAATGCAGGGGGTTGCCTGGCTGGATGGCAGGTGCCCACCAAAGCTGCTCTAGCGCTCCCCCTCCTCAGCTGGACAGGGAAGGGACAGAAAATATAACAAAAGGCTCGTGGGCCAAGATAAGGACAAGAAAGATTACTCACCAATTACTGTCATGAGCAAAACAGACTTGACTTGGAGAAAATTAATTTCATTTATTACCAATCCAATCAGAATAGGATAATGAGAAAAAAAAAAAACGTAAACCTTAAACACCTTCCCTCCTTTTCTCCCTTCCTCCTGGGCTCAACTTCACTCCTGATTTTCTCTCTGTCCTCCCGCTAAGGGGTGCAGGGAGATGGGGAATGGCGGTTGTGGTCAGTCCATCACATATTTCTGCTGCTCCTTCCTCCTCAGGGGGAGGACTCCTCACACTCTTCCCTGCTCCAGTCTGGGGTCCCTCCTATTGGGGACAGTTCTCCATTAACTTCTCCAACATGAGTCCTTCTATGAGGTGCAGTCCTTCAGGAACAGACTGCTCCAGTGTGGGTCCCTCATAGGGTCACAAGTCTGGCCAGTAAACCTGCTCCAGCGTGGGCTCCTCTCTCCATGGGTCCACAGGTCCTGCCAGGAGCCTGCTCCCGTGTGGGCTTCCCATGGGGTCACAGCCTCCTTTGGGCATCCATCTGCTCCAGTGTGGGGTCCTCCACAGGCTGCAGGTGGATGGATATCTGCTCCAGCATGGACCTCCACGGGCTGCAGGGGACAGCCTGCCTCACCAAAGACTTCACCACAGGCTGTGGGGGAATCTGCTCCAGCGCCTGGAGCACATCATCTTCCTCCTTCTTTACTGACCTTGGTGTCTGCAGAATTGTTCTCTCACCTACTCTGACTCCTCTCTCCAGCTGCAGTTGCCAAGCTGGTGTTTTTTTTTTTCCTTTCTTAAATACATTATCCCAGACGTGCTTGCACTGTTGCTGATGGGCTCAGCCTTGGCCAGCAGCAGGTCCCTCTTGGAGCCAGCTGGCATTGGCTCTATCAGACACGGGAGAAGCCTCTAGCAGCTTCTCACAGAAGCCACGCCTGTAGCCCCACTGCTACCAACACCTTGCTGGGCAAACCCAATATAGCAAAATAGGCACACTTCTTATATGATACAATAGATGTATATACCTATATGGGTATTTCATTACATATATATTAAATACTTGAGACGTATGCATAGCTAATATACATATACAAGAGGTATTTATATATATACACACACATGTATGTATAAATACCTGCACAGCAATGAGATCAGAGACTTGATTTAAAAAGGTCATTTTTAAAGTGCAGAAATTCTAGGTTCCTATCAAAGTAAGTCTTATAAAGAACTAGTTCATAGGATGTGGAAGAAATTAAGACCATTGTCTAAGAATATAAATGGCATGTTCCAGCTTGATTTCAATACATTCAGAAATCCTTAACTCTACACCAGAAAATCTCAGGCAAACAACCTAACAGCACTACATCACAACTTTAAAAAAATCCATTCTTAAAAGATCACATTTAAACTGGTTACAGCACTTTAATAAGTGTCATTAAATTTCTATTACTGCTCATCATTCAATGCCATTCTTGATGACCTTGCTGTTTCCAAATACCTCAGTCTCATGGCAGCTCTCCAGCTAATTACACCTGATTACCGTATGGACTAGTGCTGTATAACCACATATTACTCGAACAAGAATGAAATCTAAACTGTAATATAAAACTACAGTATCCAAACCAAGCCATTCCATAATCTCACCTGTGAAGTAGAGACTAGTAAAATTCACAGACTCAAAAGTGAATTAATGACTTCTTGGGCAAAATGCATTGCCCATGAGCAGCAAGTTTGCGGAAGAGGAAAAAACAGGTTCCTTCTCTCTTGCAAAATAAACAGGTCCGAACAGTCACAGAAATAATATTTCAAGCTGCTGCTTGAAATGATGCCACCATGACAGTTGGTTATTCTAGTTCATCTCATGAGAGATAATGATTAATATTAAATACATCTATGTATCCGTGCATTCACACAACAGCGAGTGCCCAACAAAATACTTCAGCACTACATGAGAGTTTGCATCAACATCTTCTGCTCTCTGCTTTTTTCAGAAATGGCACAACAGTTGGGTGAACGATTTGATACTTGAAACTGTCAGAAATTCCCTGGATCCCTAACAGAGGAATGATCTCTGGGGAAAAAAAACAACATAATTCTTCATTGCCAAAAGTACTAGAATCTACCATTGACTTCAATATAACACAGAAGACCTACTGTGCTTAAAGGCCTGTTTATTACTGTAATTCAGTCTTGAAAATTGCCGCCTAATTTGTAGCTTGACTCACTGGTCTGGCAACTGGACTACAAGGTTTCAGATCAGGCCATGTACGTTCTGCAAGGAGAGTGTAAATGCCAAATGAATAAACTTCTCATCTATTCATCGCCATAGAAGGACAAGGAAAAAAGGCCAAAGACACATTTCCCTATTGAAGTGATTTCCAAATATTTCTATTCCCATGGACCTTCTTTTTAAAGCAACCTGCTCAGTTTACTGCATTATGAATCCCTCTTCAGCTGATTGGTATTTTATGAGAAAACCTGTGAACATATGGACAATTATATTATGTGATGATATTCACTAGGCTCTGACTCTCCTATTTGTGTAGGATTTAGATCTGATAGACAAAAAGAACACAAGTCTAGCTTGCAGATGGTTAAATAACTGAATTTATAAAGCTGACTGAGCAAACTGGCTCTATTCAGAGGTTTCACTTTTAAATCTTGTTACTGCTCATTGGTGAGGATTTGCAAACACTGTGCCTGTCAAGCTTCCTGATCAGTGATAGCTTTGAAACCGAGCTAAAGCAGCATGGAGAAAAAGCCAAAACTGGATTTAGTCTCATTTCAACAACCATTTTAAAGCTGTTCTCACTGAAAGAAATAAAAGTTATGATATTTTCATGCTTTAAGTTTACTGCATATCTTTAGCAATAACCTTTGCCTGAAAAATAAAATTCAGCAAAGCAAGTACAGAAGGGAAATGTCCTGATTTTTTTCCCTATTAATTTCTGGGGATTGTTTTTGGACTGGATTTTCACTGACAATCAAGAGAGCTGAATCAGGTACCTAAATTTGGGGAATCATTACATGCATGATTTTCTATAGCTTGGTCAGCCCTAAAATTTGCTGGTTTCACAGCAAACTGTTTAGACAGGCATTACAGGTTGATTTACCTCTCTCCTCTCCTCACATTGCCAGGGTAACTGAACATGTCCGTCACAAAACTGTTAATGGAAAATGACTTTATAGAATTAAATCTAATATCATCGATTCCAAGATAAAAAGTATGGGAGGATATGACCGAGCAAATGTACATGTGCAAATGCGTGTAATCAGCACATTTTGCAAAAGCGGTAATTAGGATGAAGAATATAGAATATTACTTTACCTCAGAGAACACTGCTTTATCCTTAGAATTCAGAGATAAAAAGAGGAAATAAAATTTTTGAGTGAAGAGCAGGGTTTGAGGGGTACAGAATTACTTGCATATCTTAATGAAACAAGAGGATTCTTGAATGCAGGAAAGGTCCTGTGATATAACCATTACAGTGGAAGAAATAGTGTAAAGCTGCTTTTTTCTGTGCAAAATTTTATTTATATTTTCCCTGTTCTCTCTCAAAGAAGTGATGGAGACTTATCCTCAACGATAGGCTCATCCTCCTTCGGGGGTACTGGCGGAAGGGTGAGCATTTTGCTTCTCTTTGAAGTGCAAGCACACATTGGAGATGAAAGCAACTGCATTATTGTCTTTGATGTTTTTGATACTGAATTTCTCGTTTGATTTTTCTTTGTAGACGTTCAGAAAGTAGATTTACTTCCTCAATCAACCTTACCCTAAATCCTCAATAGGTACTTATCCCCTTAAATATCTGAAATTGATATCACTATTTTTAAAAGTTTGAGTTTGGAATACTTTAATAAATGCAAAAAATTCTAAGTCATGCCACAACCTCTTTATTTGTGCTGAGTCCTTAATCGCACTATGTGCTACAAAAAGCGAAGAGACAAATGAAATCCTTACAACTTACGTGAGATACCACAAAGACAACCCACTTGAAGTAAAAAAGCCTTATTCACAGCAACTCTTTATGCACAGCTCTTAATATTTGGAAAAATGTACTCATTAGACAAACTGGGAAAAAAACAACCAACCCACTCCAAACCCTAAAAGCTGTTCTTCCCAGCAGTCAAGATTTAAAAACTAAATCCTTCAAAAATATATTTATGCCTCCAAATGCATTATTCAGTTGAGTAAGGACTACCCGAATGGTGGGCTCTAGGACTCCTTGACAGGAATAGCAAGAAACAAAGGACAGCTGTAAGGAAATGGATAGCAGATGGGCTACGGATTCATATGATATGAGAACCACAGAGATTGCCTGTCTTGCACATATATATGGTTAGCTCCTTTAAGAATCAAAATTTTCCCACTTTGGGAGCCAGGTATAAAAAAATAGGGGGGATATGGGTAGAATACCGCTTCAAATTTGTTTCCCGTAGATACATTCCCTTTTACATTTGGAAAGGCAGCTGAATCTTCAAACTGAGTAATTATTGTTTCTTTCAAAAGGTATTTTATTTTCTTCTTGCACACAAATGTATCAAAATATAAGTCTTCCATATGATTTAGCACCTCCTACTTCAATTTAATATTGGCCGGATACATTTTTCCAGAAAGTAAAGAAAATTTAAATCCACATGTAATCACACCTGGCTGAGAAAAGCCTGCCAAGACAGTTGGCATCATTGCTTTTGCTCTCTGATCAGAAGAGAGTACATCCAGCAAGGATAGCAGGAGAACATTTAAAACTAGCGTGCTTTACCTTACTGACTTGAATTTGAAGGTGCAACAGAGAAGTACATTACTTAAACATCAGTGGCAGAAAGAAAAAAAAAATCAAAAAAGATGAAAATATTAACAGCTGTGGCAGGTGCTGGCAAACAGAAAATTTTTGTTATTCAATACCCTACAGGACTGTCTAGTTACCTTTTGATATTTCTAAGTAGCAATGCCATTGCTATATGATTTTTACAAGCTCTTAATATAATTGAGAAATAACATGAAAGTCATAGTTGAGGATGTTTTCATCTTTATGAAAGGGTGTCTCCAATACAAAGATTTCATCACACTGTCTCTAGTGTGATGTATAGGAGCTTCGCTACTGATGAAGAAGCTGGGATTTCATCTTTAGAACAAAAAACATTACAACAGAGAACTGCCAAAAAAGCCTATCTGGTATTTTGTTGAAAATCGTGGTCCTTCCTTTCAGAACTACACGGACCTCCTCATGAGTGCTTACACCTATGTAACAGCTATAGTAGCTACTTATACAGAAAGTTAATTGTATCTGTAAGTATTTGCAGGCAGTTCCTACGTACGTACTGTGCTTCGTTCACTTATGCTACATAAAGCTGAGAGAAACTCTCCTCCTCTCTTTGTACACCTTGCTCCTATCAAATATGTGTAAATCAAGATGCATGCTAAAAAAGTGACTCAACATTAAAATCCGCCTACAGTAATTCTCTCCAACTGGCTCTATAGTTTTAAGTCAGCAACGTCCTTGGTCTAACTAGATCAGACACACTTGAAGCCCACCACCAGTAAGGAAGCCAGTCACCAGTGTCTCAAAAGCTCTCATCACCTCCAACACTTGACTCGTCCCAAGTACAGAACTCCCTTCCCCGGCAAGGCAGTAGGGAATAAACAGCCTCCCTAAGGGAGCTGCAGCCTCCTTCTGTAGCAGTACAGCCTCCCTCAATCAACTGGAGGACACTGGATTAACTGGGCATAATTTTGGTCATAATGGAAAAATTGTTGGTAATCCCAGAGTACCTGCATACAGGCGACAGTCATTCCTTCCACAGTGTGGAATCCTGTGCCAGAGTACACGAGGAACTGGCAGCAATTTCTCTGTACCAAACAGCAGCTTATCTGGTGAATTAATAGTTTGTCATCCTGGCCTAAATGGAGATAAAGTAGAAGCTAGTTCTTAAACACAACTAGATAGATGTGTAGAGAGCAAAATACTGCCAAAGGAATTGACAAGAATAGTCTAGTACAATTTATCGAGTGGCTCCCAGTAAAAATACAAGTACTGAATAATTTTTTCTGTAGCATCAGTACAAGGATGCAAATCTAAAGTGCATATGCTGCTTCTCAACATGAACGCGCGCAAGCATACTCTGGGTATACACCAGTCAATTCAACACCACACTCGTGGTGGTACACTCTGTAACTTAACTTTGAGATGCCACAACGCTTTCTCTGAGAAGTTTTAAGTTCTCAGCCATCCTTGGTTTTGATCAGCCAAAAAAAAAGTTAAACACATCTACTGCTGCCACCTGTAGCCTTCCTACCTCTTCTGGCACACAAACTGATTATCTGGCCTGCACTACATTTCTAACATAATTTAGCAAGCAAGAGCTAAGGAGAAGCGCTACTTTCCTGTAACACACTGAAATTCTCTTTCCTGGATCAGTCCATAAGAAAAAAATACATTAAACGTAATGCCATAATTCACTATCTTATCAGGGTCAGATGTAAAATGATGCAGTTTTACTGACCAAAGAGCTGTCCCTTGTACGTTGTTACATATAACCGTATATTGTACAAACCAGAAAGGTTCCCAGAAAAAACAGGGTAAAGTGTGTGGTTAGCAGGATGAACTTTTTGTTTATTTAGAGAAGATAAACGCAGTTTAGTTTCTTTTTCTTCTTTTATCCTTAAAAGCTGCAGCATTTCAGAATGCAGTTGTACACATATATAGATAAGACTACAGATATGCAATTATTCGCCCTTTCAAGAACCAAAATGTGATAAATTATTTAAGACATCCTTTTCCGGAGACAAACAAAACTTACTCTTTTATCTTGAATCTGCCATATATAAATATAGATCTGCCATTTCTGGATCTATTTCTAAACCACCATGTTATAAACACACAGTCATACACAAATATATTTACAGCCTTCACTACATATATGAATTATGAGGCTAGTTCCTACCATTTCTCGTTAGACATTCAGTAACCAAAGTATTTTAGTAACTTTCAATATTTCACCCTGCATTCTCCTCTATATTAAATAAATAACTCCGGCAAATTCCTTGCTCTTTGAACTCTGTAATTAAAATTGCTTATATTTGTTAAGAAAAGCCAATTATTTGACCTCTCACTGTAAGCCACAATGACGTTAGTTAAGTCTAATTTTATATGAAATCTGCATCTTTTAAAGTAAAAGGGTGTAGAGTAAAACTTTTAAATCCTACAGAACATAGGCATTTAAGGGTGTGTCTCCTTGATTCCTGAAAAAAGCCTCACATGTTGACCGTTTTTATTTTCAATGGTGACAAAAGAGGACTTAGTTGATATTGGGTCTGTAAACTATATTTAGCACATTTCTTCTCTCCAATAATTTGCACTCTCCATTGGCGTCAGGTCAAGGACATCATCCTTTCAATACAAGTAACACTGGCTAAACTGGAGCACAGGAAGGAAATATTCCATTTCCAATGTCAGGAGAGGGTGTTGTAGCACCCAATGTGCTTGTCACCTCGCTTCTGCCAAACATTACTGCTGCTACCCAGCAGAAAAAAATTAAAATGTGCCTGCATCACCTCTTCATCAGTTAAATGACAGACTCCAGCTTCAAATGGTGGGAAAAACTGTTGAAGCTACCTTGGCTGACAGCGGACTGGAAAGAGCTGGAGAATATCTCTATCACCCTAGCAATCAGATGGACTACTTGTCAGGTTTTCTTATGCTGGTGGGTAGTAACATATTTAAAAGCTGCAGAACATCATGGCTTATGTTTGCAAACAAAGGTTTCCATTCTTTTCTAAGAGAATGAGCCGGCAACTCCCACTTTCCAAATTAAATATGCACCACAATGGCCAGGTATCAAGTGCCTGCAGTGAATGAAAATGGTAGCTATGGTGTTTAAAAACAAACTTAAAAAACAAGAAAGGAACAAGAGATAAAGCAGTATGGTGTAAAAAACTCTTCACATCACTCATCTTTATTCTGTATTCGAGCTGTGCTATGCTTTAAAGGCTTAGCAGCAATTCATTGAGAAAACTGCAACCTAAACCTCTAAGACATATTGACCCCTCCAATATTCAGCTACAGCCTTCCCAACAAGGACTGCTTACATACTCATTTCAGTTACTTTTTTCTCACAGCTACTGAAGAAATCACAACTGCATGACTTTTTTTTTTCTAAGACATGAAATAGTAAACCAAGTATGTTACATGACATAGTAGATTAATGTTATTAGTGGCAGCAAATCTGCCAAAATCTGGTATAAATAGCTCACTTAGTGTCTAGTCAAGTTTTTTAGTAACATCAGAAACTGCCCAAATAGTCTTCTTGAAATAACTGCATGTCTAGTGACTCTAGGAAAACTTTCAAACCCTTGCAATTAGACCTAAAAGAAGATTGATGTGAAAGTCATGGTGATAAAAAAACCCCAAAAGCTAAGCATATATATTGGCAAGAAACAGTCCATATACATTTGCTAGAAAATAAAATTAACCAAGTAAATTATTAAAAAGAAGAAAAAACAGAACAAGACAAAAGGGGAGAAATGTAGAGAGGTAAAAAGAGGACAAGCAGAAAAAGACGAAGTGATTACGAAGAAAAAGGTGAAACTATGGTAGGTGGAAAAAAAAAAATAAATGAAGGCAGAGCAGAAATTTAAAAAGGGAACACACTCCAGAAAACACATGTAAAAACACAGCTGAGTAAACTGTTAGTAAAAGAATTAGAAAGTGAACCAAAGGGGCAAAAAAATCCCATTCCTTTTATTCAAAAATTTTATAAGAAAATATTTTTCTTATAAAAAACAAGTACTACAAGGAACAAGTATTTAATGCCCTGGAGAGTAGTATATGTATGCAATCTGACAAATGGATTAACTGTATTTCCCTAGCTTACAAAAAACCTGCTTTCTATCTATCTGACTAGTTCCCCTGCCTTCCCCACCCCCCCTTTAATCCTGATAGATCATCCCAAGCTCTTGATTCTTTCTAGACCAATTAGAAGTCTTGGCTGGGTGCAGACTTGGAAATAATAGTCTGGCTCTGCAGCAGACCTCCTTCCTAGTTAAAATCTGTGTTTACAAAAAAGATTTTCACTATGTTATTTGTTATTATACTCAGGCATAATTGCTTTGCTATGCAGCTTCTAGAGAGTTAAATTTCATTAAGGATTTTCCATTATTTTTGTAAAAAAGGAAAATGCAACAAGGAGGCAAGAGAATTGTACATTTCACTCCTTTTTCTTCTCCTCATTCAACCTTGAGAGGACGTAAGAACCTCCTTGGTTTCTGAAACTTTTGGTCCCTCTCCTGGGTGACGATAGGCAGAGTAGACAGATCTCTAAAAGAACAGGTATGTCGCAGGACACAAGACTCACAGATGCAACTCAAACTAAGCCTACAATATCTTTTTGTAGCTCATTGGAAAGAAGTCAGAAAGTTTAAAAGAGGATCCCCAGCCACATTCCTAACTTCTTCTGTACACTTTTCTTCCACTTCCAGCTAGGTCCTAAGGAACATGCCACTTCAGTATCTGATGCGTTTGCTACCACCACGTAGTGAACCTAAGTCTATTTGGTCCTTAGGATCTTTTCTTTCCCCAGAGAAGTGTGTATTTCAGAAACCATTCATCCACAGGCAGTCTGCCCATGATTCCAGCACCTGGAGTACACAGAAAAAAAATCCAGTTGGGGTAAACTCCTGCTTATTAGTGCAGCAGAGCTGTTCTTTGAAAAATGATGGTTTCGGTGTAAGACAGCTCAACTATCCCTTGTTTGAAAATGAGGAAGATATCTAACTGAAAAGAAATTGTGTACACATTATTGTTAATTACTTTATTGTTTTAATTTGGCAAACATAAATGTATTTTCCACAATAAAGGGGCATGAACAAACTTCTAAAAACTTCTTAAAGCAACAGGCCAATCTGATGTGGTGAAACCATGCGAGTCAGCCATTTTACTAAGAGAAAAAAAACCCCACAATAAATAATTCTTGTAAAGCTGCATGCCTTCAGCTTTGTTAAGCTCAGTAAGTTTTGTTTTAAAACTTTTAGCCAGACAAAATTGTTTATGATTATGGAGGTCCTAATTTTTCCAGCTTATCCCAGGAAAAGAAGGGAGTTTTTTCTTGTCTTTTAAAAGCTCTAGAGACTAGAACTAGAAGAAGCTATTGCTCACAGCAGGAGCCTGAAATACTCCCTAGGCGAAGTGGAGGTAGGACCTCTGAGCGATATAAAGGTAAAATAAGAGAGCTACACCTGGGAAAAAGGTAAGAGACAACACAAGAAACTCCTATGAGCGCACAGATGAACGGAACTCCATGTTTCTACGCACAGATCAATGGAGCTGGATCTCCCATCATTCTACCCATTCCCGGGCATCTCTCAAAGAAATTACCTAATAGTTGATAAATAGTTACCAAAACACAGAGAGATACTGATACCAATTGGACACAAGTTTAGGAATGCTACTGGTACTACTAACTGTTAGTTAGCACTTCCA
This sequence comes from Numenius arquata, assembly GCF_964106895.1. Lineage (NCBI taxonomy): Eukaryota > Metazoa > Chordata > Aves > Charadriiformes > Scolopacidae > Numenius > Numenius arquata. Next base: position 30,489,977 of record NC_133586.1, read on the forward strand.
CGATCCCCTTTCTTGCAGAGGCGTAAGAGGTTGACAGAAGCTACTCCCAGTAACTCAATAATTTATTTAGAGAAAAATTACCCACCACAATTCACAATGTTCTCTCCCAACTCTTAGGCCTTTAAGTCCTAACAAGCCTTCTGATAGGTGACAGGCACACACAATTCTCATTTTAAGAGGGCAGCGCTCCATTTCTCTATTCACAACAGTTACACTCCAGCATTTTACTGTTTAGGACTAAACTCTTAATATCTCAGTGGGATTTAGAGCTCTGTATGGAATGACGTCCACATGTAAAAGAATAGAAATAATCTTTCTTCTTCAAACATACTTCATTTGTGCTTAACATAAAACAATAAATAGATAGCTGAGTAAGTATTCTAAATAGGTAATGACTAAATCATATTGGCCTTTAGGAACTTCACATTGAACACTGTTATTATTATAATTGGAATTGAATAAAAGTAATTACTTGATAGAATTGCTTTGTTTTTTTCTTTGTTCTCTTTTTTTAATAGAGACCTGAAAATTAGAAGCAAACAGAACTGTTCATTATGAACAAATCACAAACTTTCCTGCATTAATATATTACAGCTATTCTGAAATAAACTAAACTACAAAACTTAACATTTACGGATTATCTCTATAGTGAGGCATTTATTTTTAATCCGTTAAAATAGGCTATTTGTTTTTAACATTTGATTGCCTTACCAAAATTTACATTTGCATTCTGCGCAAACTTCCTTTATAGCATATCTAACAATATTTAATTGCTTCAGCTGCTGGAGAGTTATACCTAAGATCCTTTTCCATAACACCCTCTCTGCTTTCTTAATAAACAAATGGTCTCTTCCCCCAGTAACTACTGGATAATTGCCAGCAGAAGTGTTAACAGACGAGCAGCCATGCAAGCAGCTTTTCCAGTGGGACAGACACTTGCCTTGCCACTCCAGATCTGAGTAACACCCCCTCATCTTTGCCAGACAACTGCTCGTCTGTGCCTTCCATAACCTCTTTTAATCTGTAACACGCAGGTTATTTTAAGCAGTTTAAAAAGAGCTCACTTTCACTAAACCAGATCTTTGTACTCTAATAGATTAAGGAGAACAAACATAAAAAGCTCTGCTGTCAACTGTCAGAGAGTGATAACGTGTGGCATGTGGGAAAGGTTGCTTCAACCTATTCTGGTAAAGGAGACCTGTCCACAGTTTGAAGTGTTCAGAAAGGAATCCAGTTCTGCAAGGAAACAAAATTTTTCGTTTTGTGGAAAAATGATGGGTGTGTTGGAAGACACCTGAAGAGTTAATACAAGTAGCTTTAACTGCACCTGGCAGCTGAGTATTAGGAGCTAGTTAACTTACTGGTTTGTTTTTTTTTTTTTTTTAAATAATCTATATTTACCTTTTCCAAGAAGTAAATATAGTTTTATCTGAAGAAAATATTTAAAAAAAAATAATAATAACATTTCTGCCTCAACTGTTGCTAAAATATTTTCTGCCTTTGCAGGCTCCCTACTCCTACGTTGCAGTGTGACAGTATTGGAAGTAGCTTAATCTCAGCCCCATGGAGGGGAAGCAAAGCAGAGTTGGAAGTAAATGAAATTTCTAGCTGTGCAAGAGGAGGGCTGATCTGCTCATGTTTATCATACAAATAAAACTTTGCTTGGACTAAAAGACAGAAAGCAAGGAAAAAGCAGGCAGAGACAAAAATGCAACTCCATTAAAAGGAATGTGCTGAGATGCTGGGCTTGGAGCCAAACCCGAAGCATCCTGCAGCATGGAAGCTCAGCTCACCTAGGGACAGCGGGAAAAAGAATAATCTCCACAAACGCAGTGACTGGAAAAAGAACAAACTTTTTTTCTGAAGAAACTCTGCTTTCAAGGTAAGAAAAGCGTTGGGGTAAAAGCCCAAAAATACAGGTAATCTGAAATACCACTGAAGCTCTATCCAAGAGTAATGACAGGATGATTTTCCATGCATCTTACAAGAGCTCAGCTTGTACTGAACAAGCTGGCGTCACCGAATGTTGTTTCGGTTGCAGTTCCATACTATCCTGAAAATAGTATTGTACAACCTTCACAGAAGCTCTGAGCCTTCACAAATGTTAGAGAGTAAAAACCATAGGTTAGATGTCAAGCTCCTTTATTCTACCTGACTCACAGTCTGCTGTGGACAAGATGGATGTCCCCCTCAAACCACCTGCCCCCGACCACTGGGATGTTTCTGACTGGAGCAGACCACTCTGAGAGCAGAGGAACAGGTATCCTGAATCCTGTACAACGCCTGTTTCCCCACTGCAGCCACACAGACACGTATGAAGTATTAAGTTGTCCTTATGTAACCCCACCCTATTAGTGCTTGAGCACCTCACCATTTTTGCAAGTTCAAGTTTACACCAAAGCCACGTGATATGAAAATGCTATTATGAGCATATGTTACTACAACACAGAGAGACTAAGTCCTGGATTTTAGTCTCAGAGAAGGAACTCGCATCACCCAGCTTCTACATGACTCTTTCAACTGTGTAATATATCTTCCTTCCTATGTATGAGGTGGGAGTAAATCTTTTTTCCTTCAAACACCTGATTTAATTGTTGGAAGAGCATTTCAGAATAATATGACATTTACATGATTCATTAAACCTTTCTACGACTCATATTTCAGGAATCTCATTTCAAGTGATCTGAAAGTAAGCAAACTTTATTTTGGTAGGGTTTGTTTCTGTAAGTCCAAAACACAAAAAAAAAAAAATTTAAAAATTGCGTTTGGAGACCTTAAAAGGAGTTTCCCAACTGTGAAGCCTAGTATTGTTGATTAAAATGGTATCTGGAGCAAAGTTAAATAATACTTCTGGGCTTAAATGCTGCAGTTACTAAGCAGAGAGACCAGGATGAAAGCCAAGTTTGGCTGATTTCCCCAAATGCATCACTCTGACCATCTGTGAGAGAGGTAATGTTCTCTTAAGAGAAGAAACAATTATCGAAAAATGGGTTTTGGGATTGTCTTGATAAGTACTTTGTTGTTGTTCAATTAATTCTTCATTTATAGTCTTCCCAAAGCACCAAAAAACAGATGAACCTAAACACTGTTGGCTCTGCTAACGTGTGAAGTTTTTTTTAGATGTGGGTACGCACACAGTGCAACAGAGGAACCTCCCATAACTCACCACTGCTACCTGTGGAAAACCTTTTCACTCTGCAATGTTCGATCAGCTCTATGAACAGAACACTGGTTACAATTTTTTTTTAAAAGCGGAGAAAAAATCCACACTCATCAACGTGATCTATGTATATGTGTATACCTTGTGCACATGCTACTGCCTAAGTTACACAAAGTGAAAAAAGGAGATTCTACTTTAGAAAAACAAATTCAAAACCTGAGAGGTTGATGATTGTCCATCTGTAAAGCTTGTCTTAGATCTCCTGAAAGGTGTTGCAGATATCAGAAACACACCTGCTGACATTAAGCAAAGTGTCCATTGTATTATCATTATGATATCTACAAAGGCAAGATTTCACTTATCCTTTACATTATTTCTAGGGTCATAAATCATTAACCCTGAATGGTAGAGGCTTATTACTTCCTGACTGCTCTCGTCTGCTGGGCTGGCTGCTGGGACATGCCACATCCCTAAAGCAGTCCTAATTTGCAGGGGTGACTGAATGGATTGCTACTGGCCTTAGTATAGAGTACAGAGCTGTAAAAATAGGCTGTTGAGGCTCCTTTCTCTAGAAATTCATTCAACCATCAGCACAAAAAAAAAGATGTAAAACAATTTTGAGTGAATCGCACCATCTTTTTGTTTTCAAACTCAGATTTGAGCTTCCTCCTGCATGTGATCTCATTAACACAGTATTTTCAGGGACAGAATGAAAGTAATTTTCTAATATAACTAATGGCCCAAACCATGGTGGCTTTAAAAATTCTCAGAGGTACACAAGCTTATCTGCCTCCACTCACACACATTTCTGTTGCCCTTCAGCACCAAATACAACGTTCTGATTAGTTTATCTCTCTACCCATACTAAGGTATAGCTTCTCTAAACTAAATTTAGAAAAAATAAAAAATAAAACATTCAAATATATTTTCCTATGATGCAGAATGTTACAAAGAGAGCAAGGACTACAGAATTAACCACATGAATCTAAGCGTTATTTCTAATGCAGACAGCAGAAGATATGATTACCTAGCCTGAGGCTCAAATATTACTATCCACTGAGATACAGACATTAAAAGTAATCACCAGAAAAAATGTTCTTCATCAATTACTTAAAATACATTGGACACTCCTTGCTATTTCTTCTTGGGAAAGGACAGAAGGAAAAGTATTTTTAAAGGAAAGGTATTTTTAAAGTATCTTTGCTTTTTCCCATTCTTGTTCAGTGTTTGGGTTTTTTTGGATACTCATTTGTAAAGTACAATATGAACACTAACAATTTGTTAGATTATTTTGAAATACGTTCTTTATTTTTCCCTTATCTGGATTTCTCTGTTGCACTACATATGATCAGAACTAAATGAATCTATTCATTGATTAGATGTAAAAATATAATCGAAAAGATAGTAATTTGTTATAATTATGGGCTATGTGTTGACGTTTTGATATCCACTGGATTTGAATTATATGGAGTGAATTCTGAGCCATGGATTCCCCAAATTTACATTATTATGCATGGAAAGCTGTGTCAGCTATGACGTAGTAACCCATTAATATAAGTTGGTCATAACGAGTGGGGGGAAATTAGATTAACTTGTTTGGTTTATATTCTTTATGATATATTCCCTGAATGAAATGGGAAGATATGTAATTCCCATTACTCGCTGCAATCTTTTCCTTTTATTACCAGTTATTTACACATATCCTTAACTGCCAAGAAATCTTAGAAAATCACTGGGACATTTAGAATCAGTAGATAATTTGGGAATAACAAGTAACTTTCAACTGGGGATAGGTCAATTGATTTGTTTTGAGAAAAAAAAAATCCCACAGAAACTTGAAATTGAATCATTTAACGTCCTGGATTTAAAGTTTATATTAAGTTAGCCAAAAAGGAGAAAAAAAAAAAAAAAGAAAAAAGAAAGGTTTTCACTCATATTAAAAAGACCCATTTTTTTCCTTTTTTGGGCACACTTGAACTGTAGTCTCTTGAGATGCTTGCCTGACCCAAAGCAGAACAACTGCCAAGATAGTGACACAGAAGAGCGTGGATAAAAGGGATAGAACATAAAAAGAGTGACTCAAAACAACCATGAAATGGAAGCATTTTTGCTTTTCCTGCCATAAAATAACTCTTATTCCATAACGTACCTCAAGATACAGTGAAAGGAAAGGGTGGCAGGGCAGTAGGCTTACATGCATTTCTGCCCCCACCTCCCCAGCAGCGAAGGCGTGGATAGAGACTGTGGCAGCGCCCAATACCGGAGTGACTTCATGAGTTATACGTGATAGAAGCCAAGATTTTAGGAAAACTGAAGTAAAACCAATTAAGTGAAACGTCCAAGGGAAAAAAAGAAAGACCCCGAAGAATTAAGGAAAGGGTTGGGATTTTTTTCTGCCTTCCTCCCCTCCTTTGTAATTAAGAATAGTCTGCAGATACAAAGTTAAGATTCATTATACTTTTAATTTACCATGATATAAAATTATGGGAAGCCACTAGAAAAAGCATCTTCTCTGTAATTTAAAGTACGTTGTCCCACAAGCTTTGCTCACATGCACAGATGCATTTATTATTTCCAGTTTATGCTACCTCTGATTTTGCCTACTGCATCTAAATTTCTTTCCCTTTCAACTAGAATATATTGTCTTCCATATATTACACACATAATGAGGCTGTGCAGGATTGTATAATGCTATCTTTTGATGAGGACTGCTTTATAAGTTATACGATAGATTGTTTGATCTTCTTACACCTTCAACCTATTACTTTATTTGCATATTTTTACACATTAAGTTTCAGCTATTATCAACATTTTTACTATGAACTTATTCTAAAAATCTGTTAGGCTGCATGAATATATTTTGTAATATTTTCTTCTTGTATTTATTCTACAAATTCATAAGCTGTATGTTTCCCTCTGCAATGGCATGGAGCTGGCATTTTTAACCAGAGCAGGATTAAATTTTCTGTGTGATCATGAAGCATTAAAGCTTTACCACACAAGGCAGTCCCCTCCGACCTCAGCTAGAGAAATGGAATAACTTTAAGCATGCTTTTCCCAGGAATACTTGCCCCCTGCTCTCCTTCAGGTCCCCCCTCTGTTACTTTTATTAATACTGCCAACTACATTATATCTTGCTGGATCATTATTTGGTTCTCTGAATGTTTTTGATGATGCAAAGGTAACCAAACAAATCAAACCTCTAAAAATTCAGAAATTTGACTTGAACCACTGTAGGCATAACTAGAACAGCTTTAAAGTCAGATCACAGAGATGGGCAGTTTCTTTAAAAAAGGAGCAATATTAACCTTTTATTATTTCTTGCAACACTCAGGTAACTCATACATGAAGTACGCAAAAAGTCTAAGCATTTTCCTATCTACATTTTTATTACTATTTCTCCATATCTAGTGTTTCAGTTCATTTTACCTTTTAAATGAGAGGCACTAACCCACTTTTGCCACCTTCTGAATCCAAGACCTAGAATTTATGCCCCAACTTTCCACCTAATTCCATCTATTACAAGCTAAACAAGGTTTGGTTTGTTTTGGTTTTTTTCTTGTTGGTTGGACTCAATGATCTCAAAGGTCCCTTCCAACCAAGAAGATCCTGTGATTCTGTGAAACTAACTGCAGTCCAGATGCTCTTGCAACATCTGCTGCTCTCCAGACCACCCAGTTCTCTTGGAACTCTCTCCTCTATTTTCCTCCCATGATGCTGGGGAAATGTAAAACTTCTGTCGTTTCTGAAATTCTAATATGACAATCTCCAAGCAGAGTTTACAGCCTAGAATTAGAGGAGAATTACATGAAAAAAAAAAAAGCAGATAGTAAGAGGCAGACACTTTTTGCAAAAACTTGGAATTCCAGTGATTGTAAAGTAATAAGTAATTTGTTAATTCTGGTTTATTTGTAAGGGAGAAAATTACAAGCAGCATACTCTCCTCGTAAGTCTGTAGGCTTCACCACTCTGAAAAGGTATAGAATCTCAGCATGTTGTATGGGCATAAATATATGACTGCACAATAGCAAATTCATGCCTTCCCCATGGCCACTGTCCTGTTCCAAAATCAGCCATCTCCCATTCTCATAACTAAACTACTATACAGGTCTACTCTTCATGAAACAGAAATAGATGCACACCACAATTTGGATACACTGTACTTAACACACAGGCATCAATTCTACTAAAAACACAGCTGAGCAGCACGGAGGGCAATTTCTCTTTTGTGAAACACTACCGATGTTTAGTTCTTACAAGTGAAGGGAAGGACCAGAAATACAACTAGATTAGTTCTTCACCAACACTTAACTTTCCGTGGAAACTTGCACGAGCATTACCAATAACAAAACATATCAAATATTCTCAAGAAAGCATATTTTGGTCGTATGCAAAACTTGGAGGAAAATGCGTAATGACTCCAACACATGATTCCTTCCATGCAGAGCGTGTGATGATGGAAGAGATGTGAGATGTAGTTTGTGTGGGTTCCAGGGTTATTTTTCCTTTGTGTTTCCTCTGTGCGCTATATATGGTGAGAAAGGGCCATGTGAAATTATTATCTGCATTTATAAAGTGCATATAAAATTTAATTCTCAAACACAGAAAAAAAATCTAAGATATAAAGAAAACAGCTCTGAAATCTTGATAAGGATCTAACCAAGCAATCTACCAATCCAGCCAAATAGCAAGAGTTTTAGAAGTGATAAGTAGTTTCCAGTGTTCAAAGTGTGCTCTCCTAGATATGTGCAGAACATCATAGCAGTGTTCTCCTGAAAGCAGCAGAGTCCTACTCATCCAGGCACAACATCAGCTGACACACCTATGCTGCTCCTTGGACCTGAGCTGACGTCTGCCACAGTGCTGCAGTGGGACATAGGGCCCACTGTCTCCAGCACAACGCCGCAGCAGGACCAAAAGCAACATGTACTAATGAATAAAGTACCTACCACATGATAAATGAAAACAAACAAACAAACAAAAGTAATAGTTTACCCATTACAGTATATTTACATCTACAGAAGTAATTTCTATTCAATTTTTTCAATTGAGATTAAGTCCAATTTTAGGCATCATTAACTTTTACGACATGTTTCAGGCCTTTGAAATGTTTTCCGGTTTTTAAGAGTTTCAGTCCCACTTACTATAAAAATGTTTAATTAACCTGTAAAGACAGCACTATGAAATAGGTGAGAAGTATTCACTTCCACATTGTAATTGAGCAATCAGGCACAGAGTCACAAACAAGCACAAGAAAAGTAAAAGGAGAGAGAGCTATTGAAAAATAAACATCTGATAATTATTTTATTGTCTCTATCCTATTGGAAGACATTGGCTTTTTATATATCTATAAAGCAGTCTTCTGCCCTCTGAACAGCTCTATTACAAGAGATTAGTATTTGTCTCCTACATTTTAACATGCTATATATATATACCACCAGAATAGACAATTGACTATTAATAAACCTTGTTTAGAAACGACTACAAACAATTACTAAATTTTCTTAAAGTCTAGATATAAATGATGGTAAACTCAAAGGCTTTAAGAAACTTGTTTTCCAGAGTCAAAAGGAGATCTCACAGAAACAAGTGCAACATCTCCATAACAGGATGACAACAGATAAGAACATGTGGTCTGGATACTTTTGTTGTTGTTTTAATTGTCACTTTAATGCAAATACTCCACAAATCAAGCAATAGACTGCATTATCCCTGTGATAATATATTCAAATATTTGACATTTACATTAATTGGAGGTAATGAAGAAAATATTTTTGTTGTTCGCTGGATGAGACTAAATGGGCTGGAAATTCAAATGAATAAAACATCATTACAACATACACTGTACACCTGTTCCTAGCTCTATTGACAGCTTGATATTTTTATTAGGTGCACGCACAGCAGTATGATAACAAATGACCGTTTTCCCACTCACAGGACAGAAGTACGCAACCAGAGCTCAGTGCGTGAGGTCGCTTAAACCACAGAGCTATGAGAAGTGCTTAACTATCCCCAAAATGCCTCCACTTAGTCATGACTTCTAATTTTATAAATTATTTACAGTTTAGTAGGTGCAAAGCTGGTGCAAAATGCCTTTTCTGGCAGCTTGATTGACAGTATAATTATACTGCGGTTTTGTTTTTAGCACTGTTATGCAGAATCATAATGCCATAAAAACAAAATATGAATGTTATGAGCTTTTAACTTTGACAAGGTCATTCTGAAGCCTACCAAAGAGATGTCATGAAAAGCCATAGCTGTCATTAGCCGTGCCCTATAAGTACAGCTGTACCTCTAGTTGCATTTTAGTAAGACTAAATACTTATTTCCATATAAATTTTAATTTTTTTTTTTAAAAATAAAAATCAAGACAATCAGAAGAAACATTTCAGGTATTTATCAACTTTAATTAATATTATTTCTTTTAAGGAAGTGCCTAGAACCACTAGTGACAAGTTGGATTCCTCTGTACAAGGCTCTATACTTCAGTTAGTTAATGCCTTGCAGAAATTTCTATAGAATTTCAGCTGCAAACCAGTACGATTCAATAGAAATGAGACAGCCCTACAGAATTTACCTTTTAATAGTACTTTTGACCTATGGTTTATGAAGAGTCATGATTATTATGGACTGCAGTGAGAGTACTCACATCTTCCGAAAACAAGAGGATACAGATTAGTCTAATTTCTTTGAATTTTTCAGTATATGAAAATAATATCATTTCAAAATACAAAAGAATTACAGCCTATAAAATATAAAGATTGGCTTTAAATTACACAGAAAGCTCACATATGTCTAGTTAGGATATGTAGGACTTCCCATAAAGAAACAATTTTCCAACTTGCAAGAACATCATTAATCTTGTGAAGTGTTAGTATTGAGCTGGCCAGATTTCCCCTGCTGGCCTTGGTCTTCTGCCGATACAGGAAATCTCACTCCAGGCTGTACTGAAAAGGTGCCAATCTCATAGTCTGAGTTAAAGGTTTCAACTCCCCTTGGATTTATCCCACATGGGGGTTCTTAATCAAAGGCAAAGCCATCAGGCTGCTCCTTCAAACTCAAAGCAACTAATAGCGCTAAACCAGGAAAGGGACACAGGAAAAATTCCATGAAAGAATAAACAAAAGTCCTTAAGAAGCACACTTTATTGCAGGCCCATCTTTCTACCAAATACAAACTATCCCAAGGGGCTCCAGTTCTCATCATTCAGCTCTTAAAGAAAATAGAGCTTCACCTTGTCTCTTAACTTCCTTTTCTCTGCAGCTTTTAGTACCACTCACTATCAGACTCTTCCATTTCCAAAGGAGAAAGAAAAGCAGCTGAGAGAAAGGTCAGCTGAGTGAGCTTATCAATGATAAAACTATTTGCCAGGTTGCTGCAGAACTACATTACATGCCTTATTGTGATATGATGGCAAAGAAGGGCTTGAATCCCACAACTGCTATTGTCTGAAGTGGTTAAAGTAATATGCATTCTGTTGCACAGAGGATATTGAGAAAGGGTAATATACGCAGCACTTTATTTGCAGGGTCTGTAACTGATGGCATCCATCAACTTTAACAAGAATGTTACTTTGGGGGAAAATTAAAAAAGGCTGCAAGAAACATTAACCACTAGTTGGTGTGACACCTTCAGTGGTTGGTCATCATCAGCCCCTTCACTGATATTTAGCCTTACACACAGCAGTGAGATTACTGGCACCTGTTGTAGTATTAGTCCTGCTACGCATATAGCTATACTGTCACGTAATATCCGCATGAAGATTAGAAAATTGGTTTTCCCACACTCAACTGATCCCCCACCTCCACTTTAGGCGGGGGTAGGACACTGAATGGGGAGCCACTCTGGAAGGCAGACCAGATTGCAACATTCTTGCCCTTCTATACCGGTCACAATACATAGGTCCTTCTGAACAGCAGTCAGGGTTGCACAGAGCAACTCTAATGCTAAGGGTTAGCCATTTGAAAAATCTCTAACACCTTTGTTGACAGCTCTTAAAGTTTGTACCTAGTTCCTGTGTTTTTTCCAAAGCCCACGTGGCAGTTTTGTGCTTGTTCTTCTCTTATTGTTGTTTTCATGCTGTTATTCTTATAGTCTTGCACTTGCAAACCTCAGTATTATTGGGGATGTTATTCTATGTTGTTTTATTGTTCTGTTGGGAAGCAGAAGCCATGGTGTGAGAACAATGGTGATGCCTAATAAAGTAAATAACATTGTAAGTATACGAACCACAGTTCATCTGATAAGTAGTAGCCAATACTATATATGCACAGAAGCCTGAAAACCAGTCAGCATACAACATGCTAATATCATTATAAATAGGCACAAACAATGGGGTTTGTGCAGGTCCTGATGAAAAGTATACAGTAGTAGGGTCAAAACATGGTGCGTTATCACATGCATCACAACCACATGCTGCACTGCGGAGAACACCCAGAGAAGGACACTTCTCTGGGGTTGCTCTTACTTCTCTTCCCAGGAGCCACTGGAGAGTTTTCCCCTTTTCTCACTCTCCCCTGTGTCTAGGATTTAGGTTTTGTTTCCCCATCCCCCTTACATATTAACTCTCACTGTTCATGAATGCCATAAGCTACAGAAGCTACTAATACAGCCTTTCTCAACATCCTTTGTGCAGAAGTATAATGACAAAGTAAATAGATTTGCTTAAATTTCCTGAAAATTGTAATTTTTACACAAGACATGAACACATATTTTCTCCCGGTAACACAGCATTTTTTCTTCACTTTTTACTCATAAAAAGCATGTATTTAGACTTCAAGGTTCCTTTTCAACTCTTATTTTACTTTTTCCTTTAAATTTCCAGCATTTTTGTTGAAGAAAACATAAAAACTGGAAATAATTTATGATAGCAATAGCTCTAATGCCATTTTAAGGACATGCAAAACCTTCTTCCTACTCCCATTCATACATGTTCTTACGCACATTTTCTGTTCACGCATCACTTGGGTCAGACTCATTCTTACACGCATTACTACAGCATGTTTACATTCAGCAGGTATCTATTTTTGTGCATTTGTGTTCTAGGGAGCCACATACAGCATCAAGTCCACCATTACATTGTTCCCTTTCCTGTCTTTTGATCTTTCCATATATTTTCACTCAACCAGTTCCATGACACATTCCCTTACTCGGTAATTCCATTTCCTTTTGGCTGTGTTAACTAAGTCACAATACAGTTTTGTGTCCATGTCTTTATTCACCCCTGTTGCTATTCACTCCTGCCAGCTGCAAACTTGATTAGCAATTAAAAGATTCATATCATTGGTAAAGACACTGAATAACAAGTTGTAACAAATCTGGCAGAAATTAGTGTCCCCTGAGGCCCAAACCACCCTGAACTGTAAAGCAATACTGTATATAACTCTGGGAGCCAATGAATCTTCTGAAGAACAGGTCTTCTTTATCCTTTATTGCAAAGTCTACTAAGAAGTGAATAGATTTCAGTGGCATGTCTATAAGGACAGAATATTCCAATAACGGCACTAAGATGTCATAAAAGCATAAAGAAAAAGGGCAAGGTCTCAGTGCATGGTACAGAAAAATGGATGCAGTTATTAGGTGACCAATAATTTTCTAACACATTTCCCTGTCAACTTATTTAATATTGCAACTTCTACTCATGCTAGCAATCCAGGAGAGGACAACAATTTAGTCAATAAGTCAATACACTGTTGCCCTTTTTGCATGATTCTGGATCTGTGCCCACAAGCAAAACTGCAATAACATCTCCGTAAAACCAAATACGGAAACTTACCATTCTTAAGAATGACAGAAAGAGCAGGAGACTTACAAAGATACAATACCAAACTGTATGGAGCAACGAGGGTCGCTCTTTATTTGTCCATGAGTACTCTTGATCAGCTCATTCTCCTTGTTAGGAAAGATTCTCATTTCCTGTCCGGACGGACGCCTTCACAGAAGCTCAGTATCAGCTCTGCAGCTGTTAGTTTCCCTCTCTTTTTTTATTCTCTCCCTTCTGTTGCTCCTTTACATACCTGCCCACATGCATTATACATAAAATTGTGCTCATAATAAAGCCTCTAAAAAGAATATCATGTCAGAAGTGTCACTTAAAAATAGAAACAAACAGATTCTACTTTAAGATATCTTACTGCTTCTTATGCCCAAACGGTTAAAAAAAATGTTCTTCCCATCCACTCCTTCTCATCAACCTAAGCACTACTTTATCTCTCAGAAACACTGCAGACAAAGTACATGAAGGAATGAATACACAAGCGATATCAGTAGGACTCAGCTATCAATTTGGGCTTCCCTGTTGTCTTTTTATAGACAAAGAACTGTCTACAACAGGCTTGAATGAATGATGACTCACCAGTGCTTCTCTTAAACCATTTACTATAAGGTAAGCTGTTCCAAAAAGTGACCTCTTCTATTATCAGGTACCCAGAAAAGCACTGTTTCAACTTTGCTGTGACAGGAGATCCCAGATTTCAGCCTGGTACTGTAGTCTGTTAAAGGTAAATGTTCACATGGAGGCCTTCACAACTGGTCCACAACTGTGGGCCTCACCCGCTTTAACAGTTCTGCAGAGAAGCCAACTCCAGTAGTAAACACAAAAGACAGCAGCTACACTGTGCCTGTGCTTAATATTTTCAGGTAGAATCAAAGTTTTATAAATAGTTATGACAGATTAAGGAGGAATAATATCTAACACTGGCAGAAATATTATTTCTCATGTAAAAGGCAAATACGGAAGACAAATGTACATAATACTAATATCTTAAAAAATTCATACGTACTGTAATCATTCTAGTAATATCCATGAAGAAGAAAGGTGCCTATAATGTTTGCTGCTGTTATTAAATATTTTATTTAAGACAGACTAGAAAAAAAAAATGCTAGCCATTTTGTCTTCTCTAATTCTAATGAGCAGATCAAGCTCAGACAGTCACCTTTTCTTGGGAAAGTATAAACCTTCCTTCATTAAGAATACACAGTTTAATGATTAATTTAGTGCGGCAATGGAGGGAAAGGTCTTCTCCCAACACACTGCGTTCTTTAGAAGTCTGTCAAGCAAATGCCAGAGAGGCAAAACTGGAATCATTTTAGTACTGACCCTGAGTTTTGCCTCACATACAAGCTACATGAGCTGTTTTAACTTTCTGTACTTGGTACTTGTACTTCCTGTACTTGGTACAGTATTATGCTGCTAGTAGGGCACCCACGGACTAAACCTGACTAAGTACAAAGGATCCTTTTGCTCACTTGTGTATGCAGATACATTACAGAAAGAATGGGTGGCCTATAAGCATTACAAAGGAAAGTTTAGATTCATATGATTCCACTTAGTGGTCTGTATAGCAGTCTAAGACATCATGCCATCCGCACAGTAAGAGGTGGAGGCGAGCTTGCAAACCACCTTTATGGATGCCCATGAGCTATGCATCAGTTCCTACTGGAATAAGCTATGTCCCAAATGCTGTCTCTTGCTAAAACCAGGGAAGCATATAGTCACAACTTGGGAGTACCAATCCTGGTAACTTAAAAAACTGCAGTCAAAATGATAAACTTATCATTTCATAGATCAATATATTCACATTTATGTCTATTACCTTCCTGCTCCTACTAACAGTGATGGTTATTATGGACTTTTTTTTCAGAATGATTAGGTCACACATCATCTCAAACCATCAAGCTGTTCTGCCCAGGCAACCTCGACCTAACATAAACTAGTCGGAAGCGGAACGAACCTTTACAAAATAGCTTTAGCCTATGCAACAAAATACCAGATCCAATGCAAGATAAGCTTTGCATTAAGATGCAAAAATAGCAGTAATGGACAACAAAAATAACCCCTATCTATCATTACTATTATGACTGTTGGACTCAAACTGTTTAATATGTTATTTAAATTTGAAAGAAAAAATTGGGGGTAAATTTTCAGAATCATACATGTTACTCTGGCTGTCTTTACATAGACCACGACACGTTGATACATGTTTTAAGAAGAATAGGGATATTGCAACTATGCATGCAGAAAATGTTAAATTCTTAAATTTTTATTTTCCTTCATTACTCCTCATACAGTAATCTAAACTTCTTTTCTGTGCATGATGTACATAAATGTAAGGGTACCAACAAAACGATCCTTTATATTTGCCATATTTTATACAGTAGAAAAAAACCCTAATGTTTCACTCTGCCTGATTCCTGATGCAATGTCTTGAATTCTGTCTAAGCTGAGAAGCAGGCCTTGTTTTCCCTTCAGTATAAGTTGGTTTTAGCTCAGAGAAAATGAAACCTGTGTATCACAATAGAACTGAAGGTTAGGAGGTTATTCAGCTTGCTGTGGCAAGTAGCGTTGATCTAAATCACAGCCGCCTGATCGGTGCTACTCACACAACAGGGAGAAGTGGAAGGGAGGTTGCACAAAGCCAGTATCAGGTTACTTCTAGCTCCGTCTTTGAAATAATTTTCTTACCCATACAGCCTTGTTTCCGTTATAATGTTCATAAACTGAACTTCCAAGATAAAAAAAAAAAAAAAAAAAGAGAGAGATAGAGAATGCCAAGAAATGGCAGAGGTGTCCTCCTGTAGGTATATGGAGGACATCACCTCTTTCCAAATAGTAACCTAATTAAAAATGGCTTCCTAAGGCATTCATATTCTCCAGCCAATGTAACATCTTAGTTCACAATCATTTTAGTCTGGCAAGCACCATTAGGGAGAGGAGTCGCTCCGCTCTCCTCACCCAGAGGCACTTGGTTCTGTTTCTCCCTGTGATGGAAGTGCTCTTGCAGTCACAGGGTGAGGTAGGAAATGTACCTAGCTCACAATCACAGCAGCAGCAAATGGGCTAGATCAATTCATAGATGAGGGTTGTCATGTGGCTGTGTGTGAATTTCTGTTGCACAAACACAGGGTGCGAACAAAGTCTAGTGACATACAGGACTGCAGTGGTTCCTGATGAATTGAACGGACACTGGAATTACGGTGTGAAGTACCTTCATCAAGACAGGCCATAGATTAGAAACTAAGCATCTTTTCACTAGCCTAGAGGGCAGGCATTGAGGGAAGGGCAACAGAATCACTTTTCTAGTTAACTCATTTAAAAATGTAAAGAGCCCCACCTGCTCCTCAAAACTTCACATAAATAAGCATGACTACGTTAAATAAATAAATAAGGGTAGATAAGACTGATCTTACTTAAAAGGTGAAAAACCCTGTGGGCAAGCCTGCCTTGAGAGACAGCAGTGTGTCCTAATGTGGGTAGAGGTCAACAGCTTGGGCACACCACGGCCATCAACTAGGTAAGACTTTGGCTTTTTACAGCACATTTGCTATCAACTGCTTCACCTCTGAGGTAAGACAGTATAATTTACATATGTAGTAGCACACAGAACCAGAGATATCTATTTGCAGTATTTTACAGAGCAATAGTAGAACAATTTTAAATGAACTGTGGCCTAAATTGAGGAAGAAGGGAAAAGGTCAATAAACAGAATGAAAATCTCCTAATTTGATCCATTTGCTGACAACAAACACAGATTGGGCAAACTACCAGGCAACTCCAACAGAACTAGCAAGGTTAATGGAGCTGCTGCTATAACATATTGTAGATCTAGTAGTGTCAGTGGCGATAGTGATAATGCTGTAAACACAGTTTGTTTTCCATCTGGTGCGTGGTATATGCCCTTGATAAAAGGCTGCTGCATTATGCATTTCTTTTTCCTAAATTTATTTACTCCCAAAAATGTATAATGATTTTAATAGCCATAGAAAAATAACTTCTGTTTTTAAAGAATCTTTATAAAAGATTTTCCTAATGAGATTAAGGACAAGATTAAATCAAAAATATTCTCATAATAAGCATGGGATTCCACCCCCCAAAAAAAAAAAACCCAAAAAAGTTCAACTACGTCTGCAGTTGAGCACACTCACAGTAGTTTGTGTGAACACTGCCTAAGTCTGGAATGGAGAATAGTATTATTTTACATTTATATTCATCCTGAGCACTTTACAAATTACATAAAACACATTTTTAAAGCTATTAATTAAAACTATAAAAGATCTATGTTACAAGGCAAATTAAAATCAATGGGAAGTCTTACCTTCATTGCAACTGACTTAGGATCAGGCCTTGAGAGATCGCTAATACAAAAATAAAGTACCTTTCAGTAGCATTTCGTGCTAACATGCAGTAGTTGTGAGTCTTGAATTCAACTTCATCCTGTACTCTTAAGGATACACACTGCTGAACGTGTCATTTTAAATCTCTTAATCAATGTTTTTAACTAATACTCTGTTGAAGCCTTGATCTGAAATATAATCGCTCTTTTCATCAAAATATTTACAAGAGAAAATGTGAAGCCTTGAAGATTCATGTTTGAATTGTGGGTGGTATCTATGGTTACAATGTATTATACATGGTAAGGAACAGTAACACACTGAGTGAAATAGAAAGAACTGCAATCAGAAAGAATGCAAGACAGCCTAAAGGAGATATACATTGCCTAGAGAAATGATGTGTATATTGGAGCAAGCTGATTAGAGGGAACAAAGCAAAGGGCTGGGGGGGAATAGGGAGTGGGACACGATGACACATGACTGCATACAAGTAGTCATCTGCTGGCATTAAAAAAATATGAAATAGAACTTCTGGGGTTGTGAAATGGCCACGGAGACAGGCCTAGCCAAAGGTGATGAGCTATCTAGGAAGGCAGGGCAAGGTGACTTGCCATTCCCCCATGATCCAGGCTGCTACCTTGTATGTCTGAAATGACGCGTGTCATCTCCCTTTGCTTCTGATGCTAGCACATGGATCAGTATGCTATGGGAGAGGAAAGGTTCTCTTGGTCGCTGACAGAACATCTTAGGGAGTCAGTCTTGTCTGCTGTAAATCTTGTTAGCAAGACTGAAATCGCCAACAGCAATGACTAACCAGTATGCCTGAATTTTACTGTAAAAGCGTTCACTTGAAGTCTACTCTCTATTGGAAGCAGTGAAAAACTGCACATAAACATCTGTGAAGTCACAAGGTCTAACTATTCGTTTGGTTTTAACTTTTGAGAGCAAACAGTTCTGCTGACAACCACTTTGAACAAGCTATGCTGACTGACAGTTCAGTGGGAATCTGCATTTCAGAGACAACGTCCAGTAGTGTGAGTGAACACCTGTGCAGGAGGGCAACAAAACTGTGGATTGTTCACAGGCAAGGGACAGAGACTTTTTATAAGAAACTAGTATAAAATCTTATACATTTACTTTACTCTATATTATAGGGGGGTGCTATACTCCAGCGATGCTGTGGAAGATCTACAATACATTGTTTCAACAAGTAATACTTAAGGAAGATAAATGTGCTGACTATAACCAAAAACTTTCTTCATCAGTCTAGGGCCTGAAGTGGACAAGCGGGAGACTGCACGTATTTGCTGCTGCTCATGTTACAGTGGTCCCTGCTCTTATCTTCAAACAGCTTCACAAAGATGTCTTTGCTCTACCTTCCTCTGCTGGTTTCCTCTAATTTGGAATGGAAAAGAGAATCGCTGCTGCCTACTTTGCTCAAAAACACCAGAGAAATGATACGGAGACAAAGAACTGGGGAAACGTCAACAGATAACAGGAACAGGCATGGGAAGCAGGAACAAGGAGGAGTTTTCCCAGTTACTGCTTCCGCTGTTTTTGCAGAGAAGGTGATACATAGGCTGCGTAGGATGTTTAGTAGGATCTTTTCTGAATAAACTAGGGAAGGCTTCAGATAAAGGGCAAAGGATATCACAGCAGGTCTTTTATTTTATATTTTTACCCCTTAATCTGAAAGCCTGTTTCTCCTTGACTTGAGAATCCAAAAAAATAATTTCTTGCCAACAGTAATAAATCTACGTACATGCCAATATATTTGGAGAAGTAGAGTGCTGGTTTAAGTTTCAGCATTTATAACAGACAAATTAACATAATAAAAGTAAAAAGACATTAACAGATTAATACCATCCAATATGAATTGCTAGCTGTGGCTAGTACCTCAAAGGTTCCATTGCACAATCATAATGGACTTGCTTTAAATGCAAAAGTATAAAATAAAGAACTGAGTTTTCACTCCAAAACAATCAAAACAAGTCCAGCCACTTCTTACGTACTGCTATCACTGAGACAAACAATTCTTCTTATTAAATGTTCTCTTCTAAGAAAGAAATTATTTTTTTCTGAAATTGAGGTTTGGTGATGACCATCTTTTTTTCTAGAAAAATGGAATCTGGATTTTCCCGCACTCCACCCCTGCCAAGCATTTTGTTCTTTAGTAGTAGTACTACTAAAATCCTAACTTTTCCAGTTCTGCATTCTAAAGTTCCCTTCTTTTACCCCTCCTTAGGGAAACAGCTGAACGAAAAACAAATTTCAGAAAGCAAGTATCAGTCTTACTAGCCTATTTTTCCCACTGTAGAAGGTTAAAAATATGAATGTGAAATGATATATATAAAATGCCTGAACACAGTTGGAAAGAAAGGGAGAGTTAAAAAAGAAGGAAGAGCTGATGTTAAAAAATTCTCAAATATCCATATTGAATTGGCAAAAAAGTGAAAACAGATTCAATGAAACTAGAAATGAAACATGTTTGTGTTCTCTCAAACATTCTGAGCATGTGATAACAAAAGAAAAAACTTCAAAAAATTCTGTTCCATTTGACTACACTTCCTTTGTTTTGTTCAGGTTTATAGAAGAAAAAATATGGCTTGGTTTTTCATTATGTTGCTTGCCAGATAGAAAGTATTCGAACTGTTCTGAAGAAGCTTTTGAGAGAATATTTTTTTTGAAAGAAACCACTTCCTTAATTGGAGAATCTGAATCGTGCTCATACTCCAAATTCTAAAGTAACCTTTAAATTTTAAGGAATACGCTATATAGGTTTGTTTAGCTAACAGGTTGAGTTACTCAGTATTTATTCCACATTTTTGAGAGAATTTTTGAAAATCCTTCATTTTCACTTAGACCTAATTTTATAAGTTATTTTCCACTGAGAGGTTGGAATAGGAAGATAATTTCTCAACAATGCTACTCCGTGTTACTGACAACACACCCACACCCCCTTTTAATAAAATGTTTAGATTACAGCAAAATAATATGCATGCAAATACCACGTTCAAATGATAGCATATTTTCAGCAAAACTATTTACAAGGAAAGCACACTATTCATGTCAGACAGTTATCAAATATACAGACGACCAATATATTTAGGTTACATATACACCAAATTCTGTGGCTGTTATTATGTAGTGGTTAACACTACAAGTGCCAAAAGTCACCAGCAATGATTAGGAGTATATGGTACTGGAGCTATTTAAGCAACTAAGATAAATACACTTATTGTAATAGGTTGCTGTTCACACACACAATATGCATTAGCTTTTGACCTGATGAGCATGTAGTTTAAAATAGTTAAGACAGAAAGCATAAAGCAGAAGACGCATTATTATGAGTATTACACAGCAAAATGATGCTCAGACAGTTACAGGACCCTGACAAGCAGAGGAGACAAACCCATATTACCCTAATTCGTTAGTCCTTTTACTTATTTTGTTTATCTAAACATATGTTTACACCTAATTAGTCCACTTTTGTCTAACTCCTTGTCATGACGCACTATCATGCCCTTGTTACACACAATGCAGTTGACTAGGATACCACCCTTTTTCCTTAAAATCCATTTTCCTTTCCACCCTCCATTCCCCACTTCTGCTTTTACAAAGAAAATCAGCTTGTGGTAATGACTAGTTTGTATGAAAATTACTACTGGAAAACAATTCCTGATATAACAGAATTTTTTATTTTTAAATCAAGTGGGAACAGGGGAACAATAAGTTGTTTCAATTACCTTAGCAATATAAAATATTCCTGAGTATTTAAAGCCTCTAAATGTGAAATATATAAACTTGCTTGTTACTTAAAGACTGAGAATCCAAAAGAGTAAAACAATGTAATGACACATACCCAAAAAATTCCATGGTGTTAAACATGGTAACAGTAAAATCTATTGTCTATCTACAGATTAAATTCTTCTGGATAGAAAATTTTTATTCTGTGCATATATAGCACCTAATACAATCAGGTTTTTGACAACAAATAGTAATTTCTACTGCTACAGAAATAAAAATTTTCTCCATGCTGAAATACAAAGGGAATAGCACAGTAAGTGATTAAGTTATGTTTCTCACTTCTTATTTAACAGTGCACATTTCAGACATACATACAAAAGATTCTAGGTTTGTAATACTAAAAAGTAACCATTTGTTTAAAGCTTGAAGTTTAGAAATGGAACAAAAATCTAGGGATATTCACGAAATCAAGACTTTCATCCTGTAGTATATTCACAGCACTCAATGTTGAGATTTGTCATCCTAAATATGCCTAAATTCAAGTGCATCTGAAATATTATTTCCTACATTCCTAGTTATAATGTCAGAGTGCAGTACTTGCACTATCAAACATGCCCAAACTACAGCTGCCTATAACTGTTGGATTATTTTATGGTTCCAACACTGCTAACTATAATTTCTATGTTATATATTATTGCACAGAACTGTGACTTCCAATAGACAGTCAATTACACCGCTGCATTCAACAGCCCTTCTACTTTGTGTGGAGGAATCACACATAAGAAACTCCCCAGATATTTCCCAGAAGCCAATACAAAGAGAGAATTTCGTTATGTAACTTGGGTTGTATGGCTTCGGGCAGCAAGTAGCAGTCCCTGCACCACTGCTAAAACAGTGCCATTGCAACAATAACAATTCTTTATTCACAGTTTATCTTAGAATTTCCCCAAAACTATTTCCTAGAGCAAGGACTGAAAACCAAACCTGAAATATTCGCATGTTTTCATCCTGGTTTTACCAATACGTTATTTGTTGTTTGGTGCATACCTATTTCCCTTCCATCTGCATTTTCACTTGCCTTCCAACAGCTGCCCAACTTGAACTAAACAAGAGTGACATCTCCAAACTGAGTTTATGGAAATCTAAATTACTGCACCTCATGCAAATACACACCACACTTCATCTTCCCCGTAAAACTGTAAATCAGTTTCCTGTTTCACAGAAACTTCTTCAGCAGAAGGACACTGCAACATTTTTGTTGGATATTTAATGTTCTATAACTCTACTGTAACTAATGGAAATCCTCTTCTCGGAAAATTGAATGGGGAAGACATTCCTGCACAGTATGTGATTTCTAGACAATGTTCTGTTAATTTTTAAATGCATGTCTTATTTTGATTTATAATTGTAGTGAAGGATATTTTATTAATTGCTTTTCATTTATGCTCTCTGCTATAGGCAAAATCAGCTGTAGCTCTTTAAAAGGACTATTTTCCATGCACTTTTTACTGTGATGCACAACATTACACAATAAAACTGTTCTACCTTAATCTGTTCTACATTAATCACAAGTGTTACCTGTGATGTGGAAAGCATTTACTTCACATCTTGTTCATGTTAGACCAACACATTCTTTAAGCTGAAATATTCGTCTTTTCTTTCACTCTAAAACTTTATCACCAACATTTTATTGAAACTTGATTGATATACATTGTGAATGTGGATCTTGTATTTAAAAATTCTTTACAACAGAACTCCTCAAAAGTTTGATGGATCTCACCAACTAACTACTAAAATGACTAAATTGTAGATTAGTAATATGTGCATTTTTCCATTGACTATCCTGGAAAAATAAGACCACAGTAAGAGATACATGTTCATGAAATGAGGTGTTTCTTTCAAAATTACTACATTTCTTTCTTTCTTCTTCCTATAATTTTGGATGAAGCCTTTAACTACTCCTTTAGACTACAGTCATTTGTAAAGTACATAATTCCTAGAACATTTTCTTTTACAATTCCAGGAATGTTTCCTTTTTAGATTTCTACTTTTCATGGAATCAAGTAATAGCAAATATTCTGTAATATACATGTGTATATATATATTTATTTCTCAGTTTATCTTTGATTCATGGATCAAGAGAAGAGTTATTTAATGAAAAACTATCTTAAATATGAATTATCTGTCACAAACCTGTCTAGGCTCATATTTAACCGTATTTTATTCCTTATGTAGATAATGTCAGGGCTTGATTTTCCAACAGTCCTAATCATCTTAAAGATAACTCTGAAATTTACTTGCTATCTTTACTGTGATGACCTTGAATAATATAAATGGTTATGCACGTTTTCTGGATTGCAAACTTCTGCCTGTTAGGCACCAAGATATAAACATTGTCTGTGTGGTTTCTAATCATCACCTTGCTTATTGATTTTAAATAAGCAGTTCCTGGAGTTTTGTGCTGCTCCTGAACTGCTTCAGAAAAAGCATCTGTACTGACACCACAATGAAAACACTGAATTTCCTTATATGCGGATGCATTTAAACAAACGTCCAAATTGCAAGTCAAATTTGACATGTTAATAAAGTACGTGAACTGTACCTTTTTTATTCTGTTTGCAAAATGCTAAATGTGAGGATTACTAGAAGCCTCAAACTAACTTTATGACACAACTTACCTTGTAAGGTGATTGATGGGGTGAAATTGCACCTAATGATATCTGCAGTACTTGGTAAGTGCCACTCATCAAAGAAAGATCACCATTTATACCAGTTATATCCACTGCTGGACTTCAATTAAAAATAAAACTAAAACTGTATCTTATAGGAAGCTGAATCATCCAGGCTTATTTATACTCTAATTCAAAGATCAATCTAATTCATGGAGAAGTTCTCTGGATTTTGTTGACTCCAGAGCATTTTCAGAGCAGTTCCACAATAGTTTCAAGCCGATCTAAGAGTACCCAAAGCTGCTGTTGATCTGCTGCTCCATACCTCTCTCTCTCCCCCTTGCACAGGCAATGATGACTGCAGAATTGTACAGTAACGTCAAACTCAAACCTATTCCTAAAGGAAAAATTTGTTCTTATGGTTTCAGACTGACAGAGTTGTCTGGGGCCCAGGGGGCAGTGGTTTGGTTTTCTTGGTAGCGTTTTTTTCCCTTTCTCTGATTGGGCTACTGTGCCCTTGCAATTGCCAGTCTAAGTAGGGAGAAGAAATACGGGGTCAGAGATGAAGAAATCAAAACTGCCATTCCGACTGCAGCACAGGATCAGAATGTTCCATGCAATCTTAAAACTTCACCTTAAGATATCTCTGCCAAGATATTCATGCATTCATTTCTATATACCATTTGTGCTGCTTTTTCTTTTACTTAGGTTTTGCATGTGACAGATGAAGCTTTCAACAGCTAGCACGTTACCATACTAAATTTTAGAACCAATAGAAAAAGGAAAAAACAAACTGAACAAAAATATGAACTTCAAAGGCTAGGCATGGAATAATAAATACAGGAAATGACATTACCACTTTCTCGGTGTTTCAAACCTCTGTTTTCCAAAGACAAACATGAGAAAGAAAGGTCATGATGTTCTGACCTCAATGGTTTTTCATCTATTTTCTGACATTACAGAAGTTTGTGTCCTAACTATTGGAGTGTAGAGTGTCACATTTATTTATTTTCTAATTATTACCAAATATTAAATATTTTGTACAAATAGCAACCCATTCAGGGTTGCACTCATCTCACCTTGTAACACCATGGGTCAAAAAGCCACTTATAGGTGATCAGAGAATGAATTTTTAAGCTTCTCTCTGCCTACCTGAAAGTAGGGATTTAAAGCCAAACCTGTCCTTACTCTTAACCATTCCAGAATATTCTGCAATACAGCTCTTTTTTCCATCTATTGTGGGAATTCTGAGGGGCTGCATCTGCTCTACTTTGTACAAAGCACTTATTTGGAACAGGAATTACCATTACTTCTCAAATCTGTGCGCTGACCCTACAGCAATTAGATCGCACCCAAAGGGAGGTAGAAGAGGTGGGGATTTGCCTGGGATTTTACGTCTCCCCTGGCAAGTCCTATTACTAAGAAATACTCTTAATGGGTGACATCTGCAAACAAGAAGCTACTGGATCCCTTGGCTGGCAAGGATGTGTTGTGTGCCAGAAGAACATTCATAATATCAGTCAATAAATTTAAAATGACAAGTGTCTAAATCCTGTTCTCTTTCTTAATTAAGTTTCACCCAATAGTTCGGAAAAAATCAATAGCGCTACATCTTTATACTTGTTGATCCCATTATATACCAATGCAGCAAAGACTGCTATTACCAAGCGTACGTGCCTCTTTTCTGCAAAGGCTGAAATTCATAATGCATTTTGCATCTAAAATCAATCTCCACACAAAAAAACTCACCAGCATAACACATCAAGAATCCTCATATATGTATGTGCCCTGAGTGACTCATAAAGGCACTATGCTAAGCAGCAAAAATAATTTTGTGCTGAACCGTTTAGACCATCAAATCAAGCAAGCACACTGCCAAACACTTCTTCTTTCACAATATATATTCTGCACTCTAAATTGAAAAAAAAATTAGTGTCTTAATACTTACCAGTTCTTTCTTCTGGTCTCGTCAAGACTGGCGACAATTCCCTCATTCAATAATTCTAAAAAAGAAGAAAGCAGGAAAGCTTATTTCAGGTGTCAAGGTCAACTTTAAGTTGATACAAATATCCCCAATTCAGCATTTTTCCCATACTTTTGAAGATGACATAGTAAAAAAAAAAGTTTCAAACAGTGTTCTACAACTTGCTACAATCTTTCCCATAACCAAAATAACCACAACAGATTTGAACATGTCTATGCAAGAAAATATCTGTTTCTCCAGTCCCCTTCAAGTCTCTCCAGTCCTTAAGTACAGATTCATCTACGTGTCTTTTGCTTATGGTCGTAATGCAGGTATGCCTCACAAATTACAACAATCTACAGTTTTGTATTTCCAAAATTCCTAATAATGGAAATAAGAGGTTACAGAATTCAAAATCCAAAAGATCATGACTGCACAAATTCAAAATACTCTTAAGGCCAGTTATGTTTCTTTGCTGCTTTCTTCATGAATGTAGAAGATGCAGCTCCTGTCTAACTCGAAGTGTCGCTGACAGTTACAGCCAAAAGAAGTTCATTTGAAGATTAAATAAAAAAATAACCAACTCAGAACACAACCCACAGGAAAAAAACATGTTGTTATCCACACAGATTGATATAAAAGTCCAAAATATTTTCTTACAGTTTGTGCCAAAATGTCAAATATATATACAGAAATATATATAAACACTGTCCTAATACATTTCTTTTACAAAGAAACTTACGGGTTTTTTTCCATTTTCTTACATCGTACAATTTCATTACAGAATTTCAAGCATAAGTTCATTAACAAAAACTTAATGCACAGCTTAATTAGCTTGGATTTAGATTGCACTGAGAGCTATCTATTCTAGCTATCACGAGGGCTTAGGGGAATGTTTTGGGTTGCTCAGTGCTCCCCACAAATGGAGAGCTGACCGGAATTGCTTTCAGTGACATGGAGGCTGGCAAAGCTACTTTTATTTCCTACAAATATGTAAAATAGCAACAACAAAGAACAGCACTTAAGGAGTAAAATGAATTTGTATACAATACTCTGTTCTGAGGCAATTAAGAGTTTCATTTACAGCAGCTTGTTACCAAAGCAGTGCCAGCAATGTTTATTAATTAAAGGTGTTTTTTCATCCTTAGCTCCTTTGTGAAGAAAGTGAGAATTAGCCTACTGTTTCTGGGGAATTAGAGTTTTCTAATCATTTAAAAAATGAGGGTGACTAGTTCTGCCACCTTTTTGCCCTGCAAACATCCTGCCTCTTATACACGCCAGAAATTCTGACAGCTCTCTTTCAGACTGTCTATACATTGCTTTAAATATTTCTGTACAGATTTTGAATTATTTTTTACATCAACTAAAATCTGTGCTGGTGTTCTTTTAAAGCAACTCTGCTCTTTGCTTTCAAAAGAACATGTTGTTTCATTCCCCTAAAGAAGCTCAGAACATCAAGGAAAATAACATCAAGTGATAGTGGGTTCAAATGTATTTCTAATCTTTACAACCCTTCAGTACTTACATTAAAAAAGTGAGGCATAATTTATTTCTGATGAAACAGAGTTGCTCAGCTTTCTGCTAATAGGATCCTCAGGGCAAAAGGGGTAGGGAAAGCACTGATAAAAGAAGAGAGCTTCATTTTTACTGTTTTTTTCCTAGTCTGGAAACAATAAATTAATAATAGTGTTTACTCTGATTATCGTTGATTTAGGATAAATTGTTCTCATTTAGCAAATGGGGAAATGAAATTCAGTGCCCAAGGGACTGAGCATATAAATCTATGCCAAAGGCTACAATTGAAGACACATTTACAGACCCTTTCTGAATTTCTGGATTAGTTCCAATCATTACTGATAGTAGGGAGGCTGATATTGTAGTACCATTTACCAGTGTAATGATGCAAGTTTGCACTCCTTTCCTCCCCTCTCCTCTCTCTTTCCTTCCCCTTTTGCTCTCCTCATGCCCCTCATGAAACTTTTCTTTCTTTTAATCTTTGAAGGGTCACCAGCTTTTAAGTTTCTTCTGCTTCTTTTGGGAAAAGACAGCACAATTCTTTCTGAGCAGTACACACCTATGTTTTGATACTGTTCTTCAAAAATTCTTCTTCAACTAGCCAATTCTTATTCAATTAGTTACAAGGAACATGTAAGAACCTTGAAATGGCACACTGTCCTATTTAAAAAGAAAACAAAAAAACCCCAAACTTCTCAGAAGAAGCATTATGAAAGCAACAGGAACACCATTACTCAGCCAAGAAGATAGCTTGGACTAAGTATACTGTAAAAAGTGTTTCCATTTCTTTAAAGCGCTGTATTATCATCATACTTCCTATGCTTAAAAATAATGAAAGAGGATACAGAACATGGTACTGAAGCTGATGGCATATGGCAAAAGCTTCAGGCTAGTATTGCATTTCCTTCTATGGAAGTATCACCATTTATTACCACTCATTAAAATTTAATTTTATAGAGCATCTTTAAAAGGTCATTTTTTTAAATGGGAGTATTGTAGCCAATATTACTGACTAGTTAACCCCTTTGAGAACACAAATCTTGACAAATTTGTTGCTTTGAATTATTAAAGATAAAGCATAACTGATTAACTCAGCTTTATTTTTTTAATAAAAAGTAGCTTATTGTTTTCCTATTTAACTAGCATAACCATTTGTTTTGGTTTATTTTCTACTGATAAATACCTTAATCTTACAAATGACATTCTGTTACCATGATGATGTTTGACTATGTATTCATTATCTCACATTGCATTTACTGCATTCTGAGATGGCATGCACCTTAATGTTTTAGTCACTGTTTTCACAGCTACTACATTTATCATTTAAACACCGTATACAGAAGTGATGAACTACATCTTCAAAAATCAAACCAAAGACTAGTTTAGAAAACAAAAAATGGATACCTGGCTTACCCTCCACAGTGCCCCATAGGTATATTCCAATAGCATATTAATAATTTGAGTCTTAATATTCAGTACAATTTGATGGTGCTTAGAAATCCATTCTGACAAGTGTTAGTACCAAAATGGGCTTAGCACACCACTGTTTACAGGGTACTGCTGCTTCCTACATAAGCTATCAATGCAACCTACATATATATACGATCCATATTTTTCAAATTAAATTGAATTACAAGTGCATAGAGCATCAGGTTTAACCCTTAAAAATATGAATTTAAACCTGAAACTCAATTTCTTTAGTGCTAGTTTACAGACATACTTGTGAGCTCTAACTTGTTCTGACAGGTTCTCCCTGTTGGTA
The DNA here is from genome assembly GCF_964106895.1 of Numenius arquata. Taxonomy (NCBI): domain Eukaryota; kingdom Metazoa; phylum Chordata; class Aves; order Charadriiformes; family Scolopacidae; genus Numenius; species Numenius arquata. The sequence continues at coordinate 30,518,902 of NC_133586.1, forward strand.
TGAAGACTATGTTGGCTGTTCGAATGTTGTCAATGCATTTTGGCATCCTCGACTATGGTTTTTAAATGATTAAACAATGACACAGTGGGATAAGTTTGATATACTTCTCAGTGGCTATGTTTTTACTTATAAAATTATTGACATACTCTTTTGAAGGATCTTCCTTTTCAAACTCGGATGCTTAACAAAGTGATGCAACTGTATGCAACAACGTACTTCTCATCCACGCTATTAACTTAACCACAAGAGTGGAATGCACACTGTTATTCTCTAGATGAATTACTGGCCATGACCTAAACTAAACACATATTTGTACTATGCTGTTGGACTGGATAGTAGTATCCAGGAAACACATCACTTCCACAGTGGGAAACAGGAAAAAAGCCAGAGTAAGAGAGATGTACCAGTGTCACAGAACAAACTCCTGGCTAGAAGATCTGTAAAACCTAACCTATGACTCCTCTTTCTCATCCCTCCAGTGGCACACCCTACCACAGGAATCTTTTTTAAAATATTTAGAAATCAGTTTCTTAACATTTCAGGATAAATTTCCAAATACATAAATAAAAGTTTACTCATCTGTCTTTGGCTACAAAGCCTTTTTAGAGTCTTACTGAGCACTAGCTCCTATCAGGTAGATTGAAGATAACTTTCTAAGACCATGAGTAAATTGCTTAAGATGTACCTTCATCACTTTCTTAGCCTCACTCCAATTTAAATTTCAGAGGGAAAGGGTAATACTACCCAGATTAAAAGAAAAATAAATAAAACTGAAAACAGACAAGACCTACTATCAAATGGAGATTTTCTAGGATACTCAAGACATTTAGAATAGAATGTAATAACAAAAAATGATCACACATGGAAACTAAAGAACATCAAGACTGCAAGGTGTAGATTTCATCTTTTTCTGTTTAATACGGTTAACATATTTACAACACTCTCTTCAAAGAACAGAGAGACATCTGTAACAGATGTATGTTCCTAACTTTCATCTACTAGTCTTGAAAACACCTGCTTAGCTCTAAACTCCATGCATCTTTTATTTTAAAGTTTTCCCAAGGTTTTAAGCACATACTTCTGTGTCACTAATTGCTGAGGTTTGTGCAGCACCGCAGAGTTTCAAATCTTGTACAGGTCTAAACCTAGCAGAAATTAAGCTTTACTCTATCCAAGTCTTGTCAGAAGATCAATCCAATAGTTACCTTCAGCATAGGCTTCAGTCAGAGCTCCACACAAAATGTTTTTAGCAGTGAACATTTTTTTTTTTAATGCACAGCCAGAGAATACCCCAAAAATAGTACAGCCTGGTTAGCAGTCGGAACTCACACAGAGGCCATGGGGTGCTTGGATTAAACTATTTGTTTAGACTGACCAGATTCAACCTCCAGATATCAAACTGCTCCCGGCAGAATGAATTCATAGGTGTATGAGCTATCCTGATGGTGAACAACTTCAGTCCTTGAAACTGAAGGTATGCCAGACTACTACGTAATGCAAGATTCTGCTGAACGTGTGATTCGATTCCTACTCCTTAGACTTCATCTACATTTTATACTGAAATTACAATGCACTCATTATGATGGATGTATTTGACTCTAAACTTATGTCCTCCATAAAGCCTACAAACGTCTTTCAAGGTACATGCTTTCTACTGGTAGTAACTCCTTGACAGTATGAGATTCATGCCAAGATATGCACTGCAAGGGCTCTGAAAAAACAATTTCCACTATTTCTCCACAGAAAGTAGCAAAGCTGCCTGACCACTGCCATCCCCAGAGTTTTTGCTCACACCATTTTCTGATGACCTTATGATTCTCATAAACGCTTCTGCATATATATTTTTAAAAGGTCTTTTTTAACTAGGGCAGGTGATTATGGACAGCATAGGAATAGGAAGCAATCATTTATATCAGGAAGCAAAATGTCCTTTCAGATGCAGTTTGCAAACTCACCCTTGTTTGCTCTCTACTGCCTATTTTTTAAATAATGCACAAATCACCTCCAGTACCATGGAAATAATCAACAGAGAATCAAAACCTGGAGCTTCTACTAGAGCACAAATCAAAAGCTGTTGGAATCCAACAGCTGGAGCCTGTCTCATTATTTCACCGTGCTTTGATGTGCTTTTCAGCCAAGTATCTTAGAGAATTACTTGCAGATATGTCTATCTGCGAATTCTACATTGCTTACGCATTATAGTTTCCAACAGAGATAAATACTGTAACTGAGTTCTCATTTTCAAAAAAAACCAACTTCTTTTTCTTATCTTCTATTAAGCACAAAATCCTGTAAATAGAGGAATTGAAAATCAGCTGCATCTAATAAAAGATTCAAGTTTGTTATTGACTTTGAGCTGGTAGTTTCCATTAGATTATCCATCATACTTTTATTATGTGATCAACTGCCTAATTAATTTTGTACTTGTGCATTTAGGCAGAATACTGTATGTTTCAATGGGGTTTACTATAATCCTGCACCTGCGGCCTCAGAGATTTAGACAGCCCTCTATCATAAGTTTATACTGTGCCTATAATCACGTCAGCTGGAGTATGGTTCCAGCTATTCAGTCTGTTGAAATATAACAGCATTTAATTTCTGAGGCACTAGAAAATTTGCATCTGTGGTTATGTGTCTTTGGACTTTAATCAGATCAAAGTCACTGAGAGATATTAAGAGAGTTAGATACAATATTTTGCTCAGACAGTTTTAGTGGATGTATCAGACAGTGTTTTGATTTTCCCTGCTTATCTAGTAATATGAACAGATGCAATCATGCTATTGTATAATGAATCTTGATTGCCAACAGTATTTGATTTTGCAACCATTCTGTAATGATAATTAAAGATAACGTGATATCCTATACAGTGATAGTTAAAGATTGCTTTGTGTGCATTATTGTATAAATAAATGCCATAGAGAATGAATGTATCCTTTATAACTTTTTATCTGGCATGTATTTCAGGGTAGAAAAAACTCATGAGTCTTGATAACAAAAATATTCAGATGCAAATGAAAGTCTTCATTCCAAAATTTGTGTTATTTATCCTTCATTTTCTTCTGGTTTGCGGCATTTACATTAAGTGAAGGTTTAGTACTTTATGATGCATTAGCTGTAACTTCTATAGAAAGGACAAGAAATGAAGTAACATGAAAGCTATACTCTTATCCACTGATCACACCAGCTCTGCTCTAAAGAGCCCTGTAGCCAACGGGAGTCTCATCTGTGATTACAATGAGCTTCAGATAAGGCCCACATGTGGCAGACATATATAAAGTTTATTACACCATTCAGAAACATTAGAAAGGAAACATCTAGATGTACTTTTTCCACTAACAAACATTTCCAAAATTCAGACTTTCATACCATTATAATTTTGGCCAAAACCTGATGTTCAAACTAAACTATACATAAAATATGAGACAGGAGCTGAGTTGGAGTTGTCCCCTTCTCAGCAGTAACCTAGGGAAAGCATGGATAGGCTCAGATTACAGAAATTTAATTTTTTTTTTTTAAAGGCATAATGACTCTACAGTTCTTCTCCTGCACAGTGGAGGAAATCTGCCACAACCTGTTGCTTTGCTCCTATCTAGCACATTCACTGGATAGAGTATATGTGAGATGACACAGAAATGCATCTTTATTCACTCAGGCATGTAAAGCACTGGCACTGTATTCTCTCCATTCCCTGTACACTCAGGAAGGCACAGAAGCAGAAACTCCTTCCTTAGTACTCCCACAATCAAGTCCTTTTCTGACTATTCTGAATACGTACAGCCTTTTTCAGAAGCAGACACGGCCTTAGCCCAATAGCCATCAACTATGCCCCCCAGCCCTGCAAACCGCTATATGCCAATTTGAGTAACTTCGCTTTGGAACAATGAAAGTCATCTGTATAAGTAAGCATTAGCAGAATCAGGATCATGGTACACTACATCACGTAACATATTTAATGGCTTCCACTTAACAGCTATTTTAGTCTCCCGACATCCAAATATTTTATGTACTCCTTTAGTAACTGCTTGAGGCTGAGCTGTTTGAGTGTCGTGGTTGCTATATATAGCACTAGGTCACTGAAAAGCACCTCCAATGCTAATACTATATGTTGCTTATCTCTAGAGTTTTATGTTTCACTTTTAATCATAATTCAATGGACAATGCAGCAAGCTTATTAGTTCACTGGTCAATACAGTTAGCAAGTGAACTCCCTATAAATGACAGAAACACTTTCATTACAGCAGTTCTTCCTCTTTTAGAAAGGATGTGTCAGGTGTTGAAACTTGCCAATTAAATTATCTTCATTCTTGATGTATTAGTCATTGAGTATATTGTAAGCTATATTCCCCCCCACCTCACCACACCCCCCTTAAGAACTGGAGGACTAACTCCTAGACATTCTCTTCTGTAAAATTGGTAATTTGAAGCTGATAATTATTACTGGTTTTCACCAAGAAACAGAAAGCTACCCATATCTCTGATGTAATTGCAATGTGTGTCATTGTGTATGTCAGAAAGATATCAGTTTCCTGCGATCTAAGAAAGCATTTCTGCTGACATTCTTCTTATGACTTTTCATTCCAATTTATGAAGTTACCTGTTGAGGAATTTTTATGATACCATCTACTTCCTATAGAGGCTACCACCTAAGCCTTGATTAGTTCACAGGAGATCAAACTCCCTAACAAGTTACTGTCAGTTGCAGTTTTAAGACTAGAACTAGGTCAGGTTTATTACCTACATCAATCCTTTCATGTAGCAAAGCAAAGACAAAAAATGGATTTTACAAAAAAATAAAGGAAAACAGGACTGAAAGTCTAACTAACAGATCTAAAAATGCTTCTCATCTCAAAAGTGAAACACCACAAATGATTTTTAAATTACCAAACCCCCAAGGCTGAAGCCATATAGTCTCCAGCTTTGTCTAAGAGACCTTACAATATTACAGCAGGTTTTTGTTACAGAGACAGTGTATGAGCAGAGTCATTTGTGATATGGAATCCCTTAGATATTCATTCAGCAAAGGCTGTGGAAGTGATCTGTGTTCTGATGAGGACAGAAATAGCTTTTGCACAATATTGATCTTCTCCAAGTGTTGGGATTGTTCAGGGTAGTTATGGAGGAGCTACACTACAATAGAAACAGCAGTAAAAGCTTTATAAAGTTGCTTTGTATCATATTTAGTCACCTTTTTTTTTTGACATCTCACGATAATACATCACTGTATGGAATCCTTGATACCTTTCTACAACTGAAGTCCGTTCAGTATTATACCTTTATTGCAGTGTTTTGTTATTTCAGTTCCTGGTAATCTTCAGATCCAGGAAATGCAAACACATTGCAAGAGAAGAAAGTATCTTTTTCAGAAGAAAGTACCTTTTCAAAGAGTTAAGGCTTGTGATTAAGTCCCAAGGGGTTTCTTTTATTTGGACTGAACTGCCAATCTGTATGTGACCACTATGTTCATGGCTAGGAACAGAAGCAATCATAAGTACAGAGAACGATACTTTCTCTTTTTTTATTTTTTAAAAAACTTTTGTTTCTTTTAGGTGCAGCATCAATGATGCTCACATTTTTTTGGGCCATCGGCTATTCACTGCTTAAGCAGATAGAGAAAACAAGCTTTTCCAAAAGTGCTGAGGGAAAGGAAATCATGGCTACGGCTGCAGCCTTCATAGTTTAAAGGGAGAATTATAATGAACCAAAAAGTACTAAAACAAAGAGTTTAAAGGAGTGAGTACAGGAAGGTAAAGGAAAAACTGTTATGTAACCAGAAATTCCTGCTGTAGTGGTGAAATAATCATTATTAATCCTTCTGCTTGAGCCCACTGAGTTTGGGGATAAGCCATGGCATTAGACACAGATGTTATTAAGATATACTTTGCAAGAACAGGCATCTCAGGAAAGAACATGACTTAAAAACATTTTTGGGTCATGACTCCTCTCCTGTATCCTCCTTACTCCTGCCAGTATTAATAACGTGCAAGCTCCCACAAACATTGCCAACATGTGTGACGAGCAGTCTAAAAGGGAAGATTTTCTAGCATTAATGAAATACATGGGAAGTGGAACAAGGCGTAGACAAAGTACCATTATTCTGATTTTGCTATCTATATAGTTAGTCAAGTGCAAAACCTATAAAAATCAAGAAAGAGGCTAGATTCACAATTTACTGATGCTACAACTTACAAAGAACAATTACAACAGTCTGAAGAATGTTTTCCCAATTGAAAAAAAACAACCTGTGTTTACCTTGTCAATCAGAATGCTCAGATCAAACACAGAATGTATGTGTAAATCCAGTTTACAACACTGAAGGGCTAGAGCTGTGCATCACTGTACAATTCCACACATTCCAATAAAACCAGAATATACCCATAGGTATATTCTCCCTGCAGGTCCTTTTCTTTACCAGCTCCAGGACTACTATTAAGCATCACCTCCATCCTCTTGTGAGAAATTGAGCAATACAAAAAGGACCAAAGCTCACCAGTTGCTTTACTTAGCAAGGTTTGAGAACAAGACCCCTGAACTGCCAGTGAAACTTCTCTGAGATTATACAATCTGTTCCCCCAACCACAACGAGCACAACCTTGAGGTAAGATCTACCTTTTCAAAGACTGAATGATCTCTTCACGTTGCAGAACAAAACGCAAAAATCCAAAATGCAGGAGACACCAGCTGGTGAGAGGAGACTGTTGGGTGCCTCCTCTGAGGACAGGATCCCACACTCCAGAATCTCACCAGAGGAAGGAAATGGAGTACTCTAACCCATGAAGGAGAGCACTAGGTGGGGGGTAATTCCCCTGACACTCCTATATGCATGGTAGACTAAGACTGCTTCTCACAAGAGCAAAGTTTTTGGATTACCTGAGTATAGGAAGCAGGTAGGAAACAGCACATCCTGGATTGTTGCGACAGAAACAAGACCTAGTTTAAAGATACTGCAGTGACTTTGCTGGAAACTCAAAAAACAAACAAACAGGTGGACTGGATGTTGCCTACTTCTAACCCATAGCAAAATGAATTGAAAAGATGCTTTAACTTCTTCCTTATTAAGATAAAATACCACATACTTCCAATTTGCAAACTTGGAGCCAATGCTCTTGCCTAGAAAAATCAATCAATACCTTTTAGCACGGTAGGCCTGAAGATAACAGCAGAATGAAGCTGTTTAAAAAACAAAAGCAAACCCCCCATGTGGTTATAAAGGAGAATTTGTTTAAAAACGCAAAAAAATTACCATCCTGCCCCTAACGCAGAGGGAAAAAGAACTGAAAGAACCTCTTAAAAGTCCGAAAATGTTTCTAACCTACAGACCCTTACTCTCAGAATGCCTTCTTGCTTGTGTCATGTATCTCTGCTATACTTCATATATATTCTGCATCTGTATTTACAGTGATGCATTGTTGCACACAAATCACTCTCAGACCCCTCCTCCTACTGTTTTTCATTGAAAGCATAGAATCCAGCTTTGTAGGAGCCTGCAGCACTCCAGATGGGTCAGACAGCCTTGCCAGCAGCCTTGCTCAATACCACGAGATAATTTTACAGTCTTTTGTTTAAACATTGTGCAGTGAATATGATTTCTGATTCAAAATAATGACATATGGCACTGCCTTAGTAGCACTGCCATTTTGTGTGGAGTGCAATGGTTTTTTTTTTTAATTTTATTATAACACAATAGCTTTATTAGCCACTGCAAATGGTCAGCAAAGAGTAATGAGGATAACCTATTCAAAATGGAAATTTTGTGGTAACGCATTCTGGGTAAGTTGGCTAAATGATGTAGTATCTGGCACAGGAGCTCTGGCAAAGGTCTGATGAGATGGCAAAGCACTATTAACTCAGTATCTCCTTAAACGTAAGAAGTATGGCCACAAGGGTTGTCTAACTCCCCTCCTTTCTCTTTTTTCGGTGCTATCAGAATACTTAATTGGGAATTAAGTATTAAGAATTGGGAATCTTTAACAACCTTTTAAACCATTAAAATGTTCTGATAAAAATGAAGTACAAAGTATTGCCAGCTACGTATCATTTACAGCTGCAACTAAAGGGAAAAAAATGGAATCTTTAAGGAGTGACAAACAATAATTATAGTCCAGTAATTTCCCAGTGATATTTAAATTCCCAAATAAAAAATAAACAACAAATTTTCATGTTTATCTAAGGGGAGAAAGAGGAAGGACACTAGAATGACCCCTTTGTCAACTTCAAATAATTTTTCCACTTTTGGAAGAATATGGGACAAATTTGTCATTAAGGAGAAATCACGGCATTTAACTAATACTCAGTAGTAACTGGCTAAGTAGAGATACAGAAAATGTAAGCACAGTGTATCTACCAGCAGCATTAAGTATGACAGACCTACAACCCCTTACGCAGGAATTCGCTTAGGCCACAGATCGGTGGACACTGCTACAATTGCCTGAAAAATTACCTCTGTATGCACTTTTAATACTCTTTCCTTAAGTATCCTGTATAAATTACTGTTGAAGACAGAATATGGTAAGAAATGAATGTTTGAGACTACTGATAATGGCCAGTCTTTTAATCTATACACTTACATATGTAGAACTTTTATTAGTACTATTTTTTAATTATTGTAACACTAAAAATAATTTCTCTGTTCCTACTTTGGCCTAATTTACACTATTTGCTCCAGTGCTTCTCCTTCCTAACTAATGATCTATTTAGTTCTACCATGAATGTGCCCTTGAAGTTCTCAGCTCTTCTTTAATTTGTCATTCTTAGGTTTTAAGTCTGATATATGAATTGGGCCTATTAATAACAACTACCAATATTCATTGTAAGTTTACTGAATATTTTTATTAGACCTATTCTACATAACGTTTGGGTTACCTATAACTGTTTGATACTTGCATGACTTGAAATTATCTGTTTACTACAGGTAATATTATCTGAGAGACACGTTATGCAAACTTTTTGTCTAAGTTTTTATGATAACTGAATTAAATGTAGTAATCATTTAGAAGATGCCAGAGCACTGAAATCAATAAGATACAGTAAAATATAAAGGGTTTCTGAATGCTGAGGATGACTTTCAATCATCATATCCATATCCATGCATATTTTAAGTAAGTTTTATATTTTATATTCTACCTCACTTCACTATGAAGTGGATCCAGACAAAATAATGAAGAATTAAAAACTCTCTGGTTACTCACAGTGGTTTTGGTCCTTATCTTCTCTTAGTTTTCAGGCTATTTTTCCTCCATCCTCCAAAATATAGTTGTACTTTGGGCAGGTGACCTATATTTTATTTTAATTCCCCTTCTATAAACTCGATTACAGCACACCTCCTTTTATCATTTAAACAAGAGAAGGAATTCAAGTGCTTGAAAGCGTTATAAGACTGCAGCTCAAGACACTGGCAGTGAATGACAACGTAAGATCCTCAATTCCACAGCTGAAATTATATGACAACTATTTTTCAAATAGTATAACTGCATAACACAGTAATATCACTTTATTCTACCCCTGGCTTTCTGGGCTGTGAGTGCAGCTCTTGAGCTTCTCATCCACCAACACCCCCAAGTCCTTCTCCTCAGGGCCACTCTCAATCCATTCTCCGCCCAGACTGTATTTGTGCTTGGGATTGCCCCAAGCCATATGCAGGACCTTGCACTTGGCCGTGTTAAACTTCATGAGGTTTGCACAGGCCCATCTCTCAAGCCTGTATTGGTCCTTTCCTTCTAGCATGTCCGGACAGCTTGGTGTTGTCAGCAACGGTGATCAGGAACGACCCTATCCTCCAAAATGCCTTTTTTGTTTGCAAATATTTTGACCAAGAACAACAATCCCCTTACTTATGCTTGTCAAGGATAAAAGCTGCTCCTTCTCCCTACTCTGCTTTTCCAGTGCACTCCATGTGTCTACCAGAGAACAGTATTCTGCAATTTTCCCGCTTCATCTGAACCTGGCACCACAAACACTATGTATCATCAAGGCTTCCACAGGTCCTGCATGAATTAAGCCTTGCACTCTTAGGAGACCATGGTGGATGGTAAACTGTGACAAAACACCATAGATTCAGAACTTCACCTCTTACAAGCCCACTCCTCCACCTTCCCATTAGAAACAGAACATGGAGAAAAAAAAGGAGACTAAAAACCATACTTTCCAATCTGCATGAACCCGTCTCACCTGAAAGGCTTCATTCCCTAACAGCATTTTTCTTGGATTTAAACTTCCTACTGTATCCATAGATCTGACCTCCCTACCTCTTTAAAAACATCTCTCCAAGATTGAACTTATCTTTTGAAATCTGTGGGCTCTCTCCCATCTCGATTCTCTCTCCCTCCAACTCTGAACAGTTGTAGAAAAGCAGCTTCTCATAAATCCTGTTTTCTTTACTGTCCAATACTGCATCAGTAATCTTTAACAAAGCAGCTTACCGAATAGCATCCACAAACTGTGGGAGAATTTTCAATTCTTGCACAGTGCAATGAATGATCTTAAAGTAAGAAGAGATGGTGACCTATGAAGTAGAAACCTTTCAGAAATTGTGTTTTCCTGTTTTCCTTCCCTGCAGCTTACACTTGAATGGAATGCTCATTTAGCAGCATAATTATAGCGTAAACTTTAACATTTTAAAACCTTGCTCTTGAGAACTGGTTTAAAATATAGTCTGGAAAATAGCTACTGCTCCTGTGACTATTATGTGCAGAGTACTGTCCACTGAGAAATGTTTAACTAAAAAGACAAATCCTTAGAAACTATTTTGCTTAGTTTCCAGCCTGTAGCATGCCTTGCTTCTGAATTCTACAGAGGGTTGAGAGTAAAGCTATATAATCTAGTGTTATTCTTCAGAAGTATTAAAGCATAAAATTACCATTCATTGTGAGTTGTAAGACAAATTAAATAAGAGATAAAATGGACCTTAATCTAAATAAAACTTATTTTTTACTTTTACTATAACTTTATCTCTTTAAAGAGGCTATATTCAGGTTGGTGATGATTAGGGAAACATAGAAGAGTTTGCATCTACTTCAAACAGCTATCACTAAAAGAGTGCTACTATATACTTTTTAAATATATGGTACAATTACTGGAATCACTCCAGTGTCAAGATGAGAGCTTAAACTGCAAGTGCAGAAACGAATTCATCAACTTTTCTTACTGGATTTGAAGTAGTCTTTTGCTCTGTTTACTTTAAAGGAAGAATGGGAGAATATACAAGACAAAGAATGGAGAGTTTCTATAGGGAAAGACTGGTATTCCTCTGCACTTCACCTGGCACAGAAACTGTGTTTGGAATGCAAAGATAAAGTCAGTAAGAAAGAATACATTACACTAGTCACTGGTAATACATATTGATGAATGGAGACTGAAAGCCAGGCTTATATTTGTAATGCATCTTTAACAGTGCATAACAGAATGATTATAGAAACAGAAATCTCCATTTTCCCCAGGAAATGACCTAATTTTCATAAAAAGGCAATTTTCTGTTACCTTTGTGTGAAAACCTCAAGTTCCACACTGTTCACCCACATAACTGTTCTGTAAAATAAGCCTAATGTTCTGCTCATCCCTTAACATCTTTCATCTTTCCCACATTGAGAAGCACTTAATGAACAGGCTCAGCTCTCCTTGTAATGACCAGGACAATCTAAATGCCACTAGGTAAAGTGCATCTGCACTCTGGTTCTGACGCTCTCACAGATCACGAGGACTAGGAAAACAAAGGAGACAGTTTAAAGATGCGAAATATAAAATTAAGCAGCAAAAGGCGTTCAAAGGTGTCTCTGCAATCTTAATCTGGCATTACTAGAAAAATAAACTAGAAATGCAGCCTAACCACTTCGTCCAGTGAAAGAGGATAAGGGCAAAAAAAGGTTAAGAACTGCTTTGTACTGCATAGCTATAAGGAAGAATCCTCTGGATATCTGTCACTGGAATCTTAATGATCTGTATGTTCCTTTAAATCAGTCTTTTTTAATTTCTCACCTGCCCCAGGATTTAATACAAGCACATCTCCAAATAAAAATAATTCTATGCAGAATGATATTGACAATTACTTGGTTCATCAGCAGAGACTGAACAAACCAGCCTGAGAAACAAAATTTCAGCCATTTGCTTTCTTCCCTCTTAGTCTGAAATACAGGTGACAATGCAATATAGAAACGCACTGCTTAGCTGAAACCAATGGTTTTGAAAATACAAAAACATTCCTAATAAATGACCTAGTCTTGTAAGAAACCAAAAGCCTGAAAAGCAAGTCAGCCTATGCTTTTCTATGTATATTCCCCTTTCTGATTTCCTCTTATTCCTCTTCTCTGAACTCTTTGTCTCTGCTCCCTCAACACACACTCCTTTCAATCTCCTGTTCCTCTCAGCTACTATCCTTGTCTGCATCTGAATTAAAGTGTTCCACCAGCTTTCCATTCTGCTGAAATACCAGGTGGATGAAATAAAACCTGAAGGAGACATTTTTTCATTAATTCTAGTGCCCAGCACACAGAGGCCTTGAATAGCCAAGTAGAGCAAAACCAGTCACAATTGTGTTAAAATTTAATTTACAAAACAAAACCAACAAACAGCACACATACACACACAACCCCCCACTTACTCAGTAAATTTAAGCTGAGTTCTCAAATTCAGGTTTCTATCTAAATTGTATCTTAAAGATAATTTGGAAGCTGTAATGCCCATGATCATACTGTAACATCATATAGTTATAAATTATAGTAAGTATTTACAGGTTTTCTGTATAATTGGAGACAAACCAACATGTGATCGATGTCCCCAGTGCTATATTCCTAGATTAACAAAACAGCATGTTTCTTAGGGTTTGCACACATCTTCAAAGCAGCAAAGAGGTAGCTCCTTCACAGCAGGACAAAATGGTTCCATAAACAGTTCTATTCATACGGTACAGTAGCTGCTATGTATACTCACTCCCTCTTTGCAACTTCTTAACTACCTAACAACTCCATGTTAAATGTAGAGTGGAGATAATCCTCCATTCCAAAGTTTCATGTATTTACTTCAAGAACATTGCCTCTATGGTGAAATATCTCTATGTAAGCAGCAAGCTTCAGGAAAGTCTCCTATGTTCTCTTTCTAAATTAAAATAACACTAATTAAACCCCTTAATCTTCCATTTTTACCTACCGGATAGAGAAAGCAAACACTTTAAAATCCTTGTGTTTTATTGGACATCTGAGAGATTAGTGACAATTTTGGCGTGCATCATCTTATTCATTTCTGAAAGTCAGTGAAGTCTTTACTACACATTTACAGTACTTCACATACTTGGGTTCTGGTAGACATCATTGTAGAGAGCAGCTGAACATGAAAACCATGCTTCCCTCCCAGCTATTACTAGACATACTTCTATTTCCACTGAAAAAAAGAGATCTGCATACCATGCACAACGCATACAAAACGCATACCATGCACAACAGATTCAACCAGCAGCAAATACCATGTTATACCAAGCCCCCTTCGATAAAGAAACATCCTTACAAGAAACTGTGTATAGATTACTTCAAACAATTATATATCCAGTGGCTAAGTTTTAGATTTCAAATGTTGTAGGAACTGCTTGAAAGTTACCACAATAATACGTTTCTACTGGAAAACATCTGGTTCAGGTAGTGTGCAGTTTTACAGGAACTAATGTTTCTACAGACTTTTAAAAACACTTCATTTTCAGATGCTTCATTTTAAACAATATTTCCTGTATAGATACAGAGACTGCTTAAAAGGTCTGACAGCATTTTGAGGTTTTTTTCTCCGTTTGTTATTATATCATTCTGATACTGTTTACTACAGCTGCAACCAGGTGTTACACTGAACTTTATACCCTGGCACAACACAAAACTCACTAACGTTGTTCATCTTGCTGCTGTACAACTGAGAAACTTATACCTACTTTCGTGAACTGAAGTTTTGCAACCAAAACTCTTGACTTATGCTACTGTTGAACTAAGGTTTAGTGAATGAAATTCTATGAATCATTCATTTCATGAATGATCTACCACTGTGATTTACTGTCTGAATTACTAGCTTGCAACTGTAAGATCGGCGATTGGTTTTCCTACTAGAATTGGTTTATCATACTAATTCCTAAAAGCACTTGCATTCTGGACCAGCAACCCTGAAGTAAACAAAAGAAGTCTATTAGTTTCCACCAGGAGTAATTTCATCTACCAGTTACCTTGTTTCTTTGGGAAGAATGATGATCCACAAGTTAACATACTAGTAAAATGTCACAAAGTCTCAAATTCAGTTTCCAGCTTCACCACAGACTTCTGACACAACCTGGACAAACCAGAAACCATAATCCTGATTTTGGAGGATTTCTGTTCTCAAAAAATGAAGGCACTTCACAACAATGCCTGATGCAAAACCCAAATGTACTCAAAATTACTTTTCTGTACAAAATTCAGGCTTCTGGTCTTTAGTTGTACTACCTACGGTGCTAGAGAACGAAAATCTCTGGTTTCAACCAGCAAACTGCACAGCACAGAGGACTCTGCTGTCTGTCCAGTACTCCACTACAGTCAAATAAGACTTTGCATGCAGCAGCATCCCATAACAAAAAATTAAGAGAGATGACACTACTCAGAGCACTATATAAAAATTAAAATAAAATTTAAGTCTAAAGTATATGTCCTGTTCTCTTATGAAAGCCCCTATGCTTTTAATACATGGAACATTTTGCTTCACTGAATTTTCATTCTATCAACCCATAACTAAATCTCTGCTAAGACGCATGTGCACACGTGCATTAAAGAAGAATTCCTCAAGATACCGTATTTCACATTTACATGTTTTATCTGAACCAAATTCTAGATCTCAGTATCTGCGTATTTACAGGACATACATTTAAATATATAGGCCTGAGCAGAAACAGGAGGGGGAAAACTGGGGAGAAAGAAAAAGGAAATTTAGAAATACAAAATGATATCCATTATTTGAGCAAAATGTCCCACTGCACTACTAAACCTCAATCAGCTTTGTGAAATAGGTAACAGTAAAGAGTGAGATAGTATGTCCCAAAGCCGTATTTATACTTTACAGATAAAAGACTGATAGTACGTCAGGGACTAAACTGTCAGTGTCACCTGTTCACCGAGTTAAACAGAAGGAGTTCTACTATGTGTAAAACCCACACAAGACAGTAACAATCATGTGTTTTAGCCTATGAAAGATATCAGAAAGAGGTGAACATACACACAATGACTTTGGTTTCTTTCCTTCTGATCTTGTTTCCTCAATGTATCACATCACCCAAGCATCTGTTGCCTTTACTATAAGTCAAGTGGCTTGGTTTTAATGGAACTTAACGTTCATCCTTCTCAAGTTCATTTCCAACCTAAAGAACTGCTATTCTTTTTCCAGTGCGTGACAGTGCACTTACTTTCAGTATCTTACGTAACCCACCTATTAGGTGGCAATACATTTGTTTTGGACTAGATTATTTCAGTTGGAAGGGACCTACAACAATCACCCAGTACAACTGCCTGAGCAATTCTGGGCTGACCAAAAGCTAAAGTGTGTTTTAAAGGCATTGTCCAAATGCGTCTTAAACACTGCTGTGCTTGGGGCACCCACCACCTCTCTACGCAGCTTGTTCTAGTGTTTGACACCCTCTCGGTAAAGAAACGCTTCCCAAAGTCCAGTCTAAACCTCCCCTGGTGCTGCTTTGAACCCCTCCCACACATCCTGCCTACCACTGGGTACCCAGGAAAAGGGTTCAGCACCTCCCTCTCCACGCCCTCCTCAGGAAGCTGTAGAGAGCCACGAGGTCACCCCTCAGCCACCTCCTCTCCAACTAGACAAGCTCCTCAGCCACTCCTCACAGGACATTGCTCCCAGCCCTTTCACCAGCTTCGCTGCCCACCCTGTTGCATTCAAGGACCTTCACATCCTTCTTAAATTGTGGGGTTCAGAACTGCACACAGTATTCAAGGCGAGGCCACAACCAAGCTGAATATAGCAGGATGATCACCTGCTGTAATAACCTAATCAATTAGTTAAGCAGGACTTTGCCTGATGATTGCTTTATTCTTTAAATACCTTTCAACAGTACCCAGTATAATCTTCTCCATAATTTTTCCAGGAACTGAGGTTAGACTAACAGGTCTGTAGTTCCCTGGGTGCTCCTTTGTGCTTTTTTTGCAAAACAGGACAACACTGACTAGCTAGTTTTTATGACATTAAAACAATACCTACGTACTCCCAGGATTCAAACATAAATAAATATAAATGTTCTTTTGAGAAAGGGCTACTACATGTTACTATATAATTCATACAGTGCCAACTACATATTAGCTATTTTATAAAAAAAAAAATATTGGGGGAACAAATAAATAAATTTGCATGCATTTTCTTAAGAGTGGTCCTTCCTCTTTCTTAACCTTGCTTTAAAGTTTCCAGTATTTGGTCCTCACTGAAAGGTTATATATTATGCAAGATGACAGATGAGGAGACAGACAGCTAAGCAGATAAATAGCCACTTGAATCAACAAGTCAGATGAATAAACATATATTTGTACAAAGCACAGAAACAAAGAAATAAAATTAAGCCTGCTTAATTTTAATGTCAGTTATCAGCTTAATCTGATATGTCAGTTATTTCAAATGACCTCATAGTTTTGCAAACTGCCAAATTTATCAGATTCAAAGCCATGGTGGCAAAATGAACAAAATGAACTTTAGTCTGCATCACGCTGTTTGAGACTGAGGAAAAACAGGCTTTCAAATCAGAACAAATTTCTTTGCTACATCCAGTCATTTTAATTTACAACCATAATTCACATTAGTATACCATCAGTACTCAATCAGCCCAATGAAGAGATTTGTCAAGTATTTGTATTGTGTAGAAGTGCCTGGGTCAGGAAGGAAGGGGACAAAAAGAAAATCGAAGAGAAAATATCAAGGAGAGAGGAAATGTGCAGAGGAAGAGAGCAAGCCAAAAGCTCCTACAAAAGTACAAGAAAACGATCAAAACTGGCCAGGATTTCAAGGGGGCAAAGACAACTTGGCTTAGAAGCAATACAGGAAGAACTCATTTCCACTCATGCAAAAGTGAGCAGGCAATGTCAGTTAAGTATCACAAATAGCAAGACTGGGAAGTGAGGTAGAAAGAGAGCCTTAAAAAGTGAGAAAGGTAGATATTGAACTGAATGAATAAGCATCAGCATCTATAAAGAAAAGGTACAGAATAAGGCCATTAATAAAGAAAGGGAGAACAGATAATAGATGGCTGTACGCATCACTTAAAAAGTAAGTTTAAAACAAAGATTTTTTATATTTTTTTTTTTATTACTGAAGAACATGAAAACAGACATGAAATCAAGTTCAGTTTAACTTGCAAAGATGGAACTTTAACCTGTAGAGCTGAAAGCAAGAGTTGATGCCTCTCTTAACACTTCTGTCAGTTACCTTAATAAAAACATTTTATGATAATCGCTTTTGAATTCGTCAGTTTGTGAAAGCTATATTCTGAATGATCACTGGATATTCAGCTCATCAGTCTCTTCACAATCACTGGTTTAGCTTACAAGCTCAGTACAATTTACTTCCAAATTATAAAATGAAGTTTCACATCAACATTCACTCACCAGACAAGCATGACTCTTTTTTTACCGCAAAACAGGGATAAAAGTGCATTCTAACTCAGAAAAAAACCCAGATTTTTTCAAGTACCAAAGCATTATCCTTGTTTTTTACCTTACCTAAACTATTAGAACACACTCATTTTGGAAGCAGCTATAACATTTCAAAATATATTTAAACATTGCAGAAGACCTAATTCCTTCCCCAAACTCTACCTTTTCTAGTCTGTATCAGCAGTTTCATTACAGATACTATGTATGAGTGCTTGCTGACATGCCACCAGGCACCACTTCCCGTTGACGATTCTGACCTTTATTAATTCAAGTCTGTGCAATCTTCACCACTGATCTGTCAAAACAGACACCTTGTCACACTAAGATTTTGCAGGGAGCATTCTGAAATAGTTCACAGGGCATTACACTGAATCTACCTGATACCCAGAGTGGAAATTTATGGCTTTTAGCTTTTTCTTTTATATTTCTCTGGTACGATGGCCATAGATGTTGTAATAAATAACCACGAAGAGGAAGACCAATCCTATTAAGTGGACAGCTGAATTATTTTCATTTGCTTTTATGAAGTAGTTTTCAAATGCAGGTTTTATTTTCCTACTCAAAATGTATCCCTCATGGCAGCAATAACAAACAAAACAATATGTCTCTTAACATCTGAAAGTTGAAATAGGTACAGTTTGAGGCCCTTACTTGTAGGTTCAGCATCTAAATATGCTAAAACAGTACAACCTAAAACTGGCAACAATTCTGCTATTAGCATCACCATTTGCAAAACAACCAAAATTTGGAGAAACCATTGTCTCAAATATTCTACCACCTGAGCTATTTTACAGGCAACAGTAAAAATAATAATTCGTGAATACATTAGGGAGCTTCAAGACCCTGAGATTTCATAGGGTCTTTGCACTAACTGCTGTAATACAGCAGAGAATCACCATTAAAATTCTTGTGCAGTTATAACATAGGTGTGGTATTTTTGATAACCACCTAAAATCCAGCTTAACAAAAAGACAATACCCAAGAAAATGTCTTCTGTGCATTACTGGCTTCAGTTCAGTGGCCAGCCCAGCTCAAACCACGACAGATTTGTTACATGGGTGGAACTAAAAAGAGTTCTGTCTGGAAGCAACTGAAACTTTTTATTTCAGTGGTGGTGGTGGGTGTTTCATGTATCCTGTCTCCTATGCTGAAGCATTCACATGTTTTTCAGTACTTTTAAATTGCCTGGGGATAAACATAGCATAAAAATGAAGAGATGACCCTTACTGACTTCTGTTAAAGAACTCCCACTTGTACTCAAGAATATCCAGTGAGCTGAATGCAACTTTTGCATTTGTAAACGACTCGTAGGTATTAAATACATTTATTACTGGCTTAGAGTATGGTAGCAGTCTACAGAAATGCCACCTGATTTATTAAGGAGACTTCTAGACAGGAAGCATAACCTCAACGGAAAAAAGTATTCACACTTCAACCGTTCCTTCATCAGGAGATACTGCAGACCCAAGAAAGGACAGTTTCCTTTGAAGTTTATACTTCCTATTTCAAATTCCTCTTCTTACTTTTAATTTTTTTTTGTGTTGTTCAGAAAAGACAGCAGTATTTTTCTCTCAATAAAACCATAACTGCTCATAATGATACACCACAGTTATATTCCTTGCAATAAACTGGGAATAATCACCCCATAACATGCTCATTGTCATTACTGATATACCATCTCCATTAACCTTATTTAAATATAAAAGACATCATTTATCAGTTTGCAAAGATGAGGAGCTTTTCTTATTCAATAAAAAAAGCAGTACTGCTCTTGCAAAAGTCCCAAAGTTTACACATCCTAAGGAGAGCAGAACTGAAAGTATCGGCCGTTACTTCCTGGTTGGTAGTCTCTTTCCCAGTCTAGCTTGAATACCTCTTCCTCCATAACTAATTTTCTTTTATCTAAGACATATAGTTAATTTTGAGTAGACCAGAGTTTGGCAGCAAAGAATTTTTTCTGTTTGTAGATGATTATTTTATTTTGGGAATATAGGGTTTTCAGTAATCTGAAATCATGTAATTCTGTGTGTTGTGATCAACTAGCAAACTGTTAACCTCGATTTGCTTTGAAAAGCTGTGCTTGCACTGATAAAGCACAGAATTGTTTCTCAGATGAAACGGAAGAGATATTTAGTGTAAGATATGGATATCACTGCAAAGATTCATAGATTCATAGATTGGTCCAGGCTGGAAGGGACCTCCAAAGGTCATCTATTCCGACCTCCCCGCTTCATTTCTTTTAGTATTTCTATTGCTAAAAATTCAGCAACTTACAACCCACTGAGTAATTACAACTTTTCATATAAGAACTAAGATATTTCTTTTCCAGGTTTTTGCCACATTTTCCCTGTTTATGTCCTTCTTCCCCCTATCAATTTTAGTCTCTCTGGTGTGGATTTTACTTCAGGGTCACATGTGATTTAATTTAAACACTGAGAGAGCATCCTCAAGGGAACTTGAGGTCATCTGCTCTACAGGTGAGAGATCACAGAAGTTTAATACAAAGGAAGAAATCAAATACACAATACCACCTACAAGAGAGAAAATCGTGTATTACACAATGGCAACAACAGGACCAGTTGTGCACTATTTTTTGAAATGTGTGGAGAAACAAACCAAGTAATCTTTTACCCAAGCTCCTTAAAATAATTATGGAACACAATTAAGACAGAAGACATCTTTAGAATAAGCACAGCATGAGTTTTTCTTCATGCCACAACTAACTTAAAAAAGAAATGCAACCTCCTTAAAACTATATCCAGCATAGTCACAGGGTACAATATTTTTCTCTGGAATAAGAAAGTGATGTTTCTACACCTGAAATTCTAGCCCCAACACAAGTGACAGAAGAAGTCTAATAGACTCAAAGGAAGGACAGAATTTTATGCATGTAGGTTTCAGAACACGGTTTTAACAGGTGATAATCCTACAAACTAATTTTCATACATTGTAGGCAGTATTTCAACTCTCCTGCTGTAAAGTGACTTGCAGTACAGTGGGACAGAACAGATGCCTCCATCTCTTCAATATAAAAATGGAACCTGAAAAATAATCCGTGACAAGAATATATCTAACTTTAGGGAACAAAAATTAGAGGAGGTGTACAAGACTCTTGCACCTCCTTACTTCTTTTGGAATTCTTTAAGTTGATCAGATTCTCCTGTGATGTCTCAAAAACCATTCAAAGGATTATCAGTGCTCTTCTGAAGTTCAACGTATAGTTGAAACAGTCTACTGCTTTTAATTCTCCAATTTTTCCATTTTGTAGGAAATGAGTGAAGTATAACACAAATGGCAAATATTCTTGACTACGTGGTATAGACTGATGCATGCAGAGATGCTGAGCTCTTAAGATTTTTACTATACTCCTGTTCAACTGAAGCACCCTTTGAAATCTCAGAACACGCATTGAGCGCAATTTGCCCTTACTTGCTAATCATGTCTGCTAGTTGGCACTTCTTTCATACGCACGTTAGTTTTCACACATACATACCTCCCTCTGTCTGGATGATACAGCTGAACATGATCTACACAACAAATTGTTTAGAACAGTATTATTCATTGTATTCAAGTCTCTTATGGTGCTCACTCTTGTAAGTCTTGCACGGTGTGCAATAAGCTCTGAAGTATGGAAGTATATGAATACATCACTACACTAGGGCAGACTGACTTTTTGTCTGCTGTAACTTCACTGAAACTAAGCCAAGGAGGTATTTAGTTTGCTTGAGCTAAGCCACTGTAAGAACCTGTAGCCCTTCATTGACAAGTCAATTCTCTATCTCAACATCACAGTTGTACACAGTAATTCTTCCCACTTTGGGTATACTCCCATCAATAAGAACATTTAGGGAGTTACATAGCGGCTGCAGAAATCCGCAGGCTGGACTGTCTTCACTGACCTTCTAGAGCTTCTCAGCATTCTACAGTCTTTAACATCAACTTGAGGAGAAAACACACCTTTTATTAAATGACACATTCAGAAACAACTTCTCTGTGCCAATACACAAGCATTTCTAAAACGGTGAATGCAACTGGGAAACTAATGCTGCTGGATGTTTATGTTTGTTAAAAGGACATCCTCTCAGTTTTTACTCCTGACAGAAACCACATGGCTAACATGGTTCTTCAGGACCTTCCCCGAGAGACATTTTGTTTGTTTGTTTGTTTAAAAAATATTGCCTGTCTTTGAAGAGATTAGGGTTTGTTGGAGAAGGCTGGGAAAGCAAAGAGGAGTCAGAATTACAGACTGGTCAGTTTCGCTTCAGCCCTGGGCAAACCTGTGGAACAAATACATTAAACTGACTATTTGTAAGCACTTGGAGAGTAACCCAACATGGGTGTGTCCAGACCTAAACAACTGTTTGACACATCAATCTAACTTCCTTCAACACAAACCTGGTAGCTCAGAGGAGAGTGGGAAATGTCATATCTTGACTTTAGTAAACCTCTTGACATTATCTAGCAAGATCGTCTTGCACAAGCTTGAAAAACACGGGCTACAAGAAAGCACGGTAAGAGTGGTGAAAAACCCACTGGATTTTCCAGTGCCTATCAGGCACATTTTATTAATTTCTTGGTATTTATAGCCTTTACTAAACTATGTACTTTACTGTCTTAAAGTACAGTAAAAAACTCCTGGCTAAATGCTAGTAAGATCTTTCAAATTAAAAGGACGATGAAACAATACTGAATTGAATAGCAAAGTCATGGGGAAACATCATTAAGAGAGAATGTCAAAAAGCATAGAATATTTGGTTTTAAGGATTTTTGACATCATTGCCAAAATAGCCAATGTAAGAGAAGTGGTGAATTCACTTCCTGAATGACACATTTACATTACAGAAATTTCACATGCACAAACACAGCAACTGCATTCCTTTCTCTATAAACTCACTCTGTATTTTTTCCTTCTATCAGCCTCATTTGTGGTCTCTCCTAGTCCCAACTTCTTCACTCTATTTTCTCAATCCTTTTTCATATCTACAGGAAAAAATTGGTGGAAGCCAGGAAAAAATTAAACTGAAATGCAAGCTGAATCCTGTAAGTGGTTAAAAGCCACATGCCCCTTTTAAATGTAATAACATTTAAAGTTATTACAAATTTGATGATAAAATGAAAATACACATAAAGCACCACTTTTCAAAAATCACGTTTTCTAATGAGGAGACTGTTTGCCACTTGCAAGGTATATTAAAAGAATGTACTAATTTCAGGTGGGATAGTTAATTTTCTTTCTAGGGGCAGCTGTGTTTCGGATTTGGTATGTTGCTAAGTGATGTTTACCTTAGTCAAGGACTTTTTCAACCTCCCAGAAGCTGAGAGGAAGCATAAACAGGACAAGCTTGCCAAAGAAATATCCCATACCACAGATACCATGCTCAGCGTACAAATGGGGGTTGGCCAGGGGCAGGAATCTATGATCACTACTTGGGACAGGCCAGGCAATCCATCATCGGGTGTTGAGAATTACTTTTGTTGTACTACTGTATTTTGTATATTCTTTTACCATCGTTATTATTATTATTTTCTTCTTCTGTTACTGTTCTATTAAACTGTCTTTATCTCAAACCATGAGGTTTTTTCTCCTTTCCCCTCCTTTTCTCCCTTCCCCCCCCCCCACCTTTGGTGGATGGGGGGGGTGGGTGGGAAATAAGCAGCTGCATGGTCCTAGTTTCCATCTGGGGTTAAACCACGACATGCAAACTCCAAATTAAACACCATAGTTTATCCTAAATGTCAATAAATACAGTAATCCCAGGAGACAAGAAAACATTGTGGGAATCCAAACCACGGATTGACTTAATTCTCCTTTCTGTTATCCAAGTAAAACTCAGTTTTGGGAGTACCAGTCAATTATCAAATTTTCTTGAAGTGTGGTTCTAACACTTGATACTAGTGGGATCAGATTGATAGCACATTACACTGCATGAGAAGACTGTAAATAAGCTGATTTATCCCCAACAGCAGCATTTGGACTATATAGGAAGTAGAAAACTCTCCTCCATAAATCTTAAAAAGATGGGAAGATCCACTACAAATAACAAAAAAAAGCCAGACAAGAATAAACTGAACATTGCTGTTGGAGCCACTAGGTAAATAACATTATGCCTGATCTGCTGGAAGAAAAAACCACACCTGTCTCCTCAACACTGCAGTATTGTACTACATAATCTAAAATTAAAGCACAAACCACTATACTATGCGATTACTCATTATCATGAATAATGAAAGATACATTTAAAGGTATCTCAATCAGATGTACTGACACCTTCATCAAAACACAGTGCATCTCTCATGCACAATTTACTGTGTGGGTAATTCATCAATACTTTGGGTTACTGACTTCACGAAGATCAACTACAGAAAACAAGTCTTTGGCTCAGGACCAAAGACTACACCCAAAGTACTTGCATTTGTGATGTGCCCTGCACAAAATCAGGGCTGACTTCTATCAGTGAGAAAATGACAATTAAAATCATGAGCCTCAACTCTTTTGAGCTAGGCATAAAACCACACACAGTTCTATCAACTGCAGCTCATGGATCAGAAAGGAAAGTCTGAAGTTAAACGCATATAGAATTATAGAATGGTTTAGTTCAGAAGGGACCTTAAAGATCATCTAGTTCCAACCCCCCCTGCCATGCGCAGGGACACATCCCACTAGACCAGGTTGCTCAAAGTCCATCCAGCTTGGTCTTGGACACCTCCAGGGATAGGACACCTACAACTTCTCTGAGCAACCTATTTTTTTATTTTTAATCTTTCAACATCTTCTGTAGTTTTTCAGAAGAAACCTTTTCCTTGATAATGCTTTGCTTCTGTACAAAGAATTTACCTAGAAAACTGATCAAAGAAATGATCTGTTGGACGTGAAGATGAAACCACATATCTTCTTTTCTGATATACTATTAAAAAATACCACTGTAACACACGCTTCATGATTCTACTAAAATATCTATCCAATCTACCATTAGATTGTTGTTGGGCTTTTTCCTCCCCTTTTAGAACTGAAAGGGGTGTTGGAAAGTCTTTACTACTTGCCTTTTTGTTAAATGTGGAAAGCTTTGAAGCAAGTATCTCTGAAATGAGGCAGATGGTGTATCCTTTGAAGTACCAGCTTATTCAAAGTAGAAGCAAAAAAAAGAGAAACAGCTCTATTGCAGTTACTTTATTATGCAATGCCCTTTTAATCTCATAGGGATGACCACAGATAATCAGAAGATGAAATCATGATTCCTCTTGCCACAGCTTTTCAAAAAAGAGAAACAAAGAGAACTACAAGGAATTAGTTCAATCTTCTCTATATGCAGTATGGAAGAAGAGCTTAGTTGTAATGATCCCCTATCTCACGGTGGCAGAGAATATGAATGCAATAATTATTTTTAAATCTTCAGGAACTATGCAAGTTCCTGCTTTTCAGTCTAAAGAAAGATGGAAGCTATCTAGAGAGTGAATCTAAAGAGACCAGACTGTGTTCTATCAGGAAAACAGTAGAACAGCAATATTACATATTTGAGTAATCAATATAGCCAGATCCAAAAGAAATTACCTGAATGCCAGTACTTCTTAGTCATAAATAAAGAAATAATCAATTACTAAATTAAATGTCCTGCCGGGTGAATGCTGATAACTTCTTGCTTTTACATGATCTATGCATAGGAATACAACAGAAAGGAAATTCTCTGCTTTAATGGGAAAGAGTAGAATTATTTGAAGACTGCGAAACTATCTGAATTCTCAGTGACATATTCAACCAGAGTACAGATGTTACCCAGATTTTCATTACTTAACGCATTTGATTGAAAGTTTGTTCACAGCACCCATAGTTCCCTCCCTCAAAGTGATAGTTATGTTTAAATTTGAGCTAATTGCTTTTCAATAAGTAACTTACTTGTTCCAGGAACAAGGCTATTTAAGCAACCTGTAAGTCTGCATTGGTGGGAAGAGACAAATTGTCCAGCTAGTGCTACACAGTCTGTTTCTTCCAGGGTGTTCAAGGTAATAGTATTTCATGACTGACGCTTTTAAACACTACCACTAAGTCAAGGAAAAGTATTATTACAGAGATGTGTTCCAATTCCAAGTCACTAGGATAACAGCTCAACATGCCTGAAAGAAATTAAACTTACATTTGTCGTCATTATGAAAAACTGCTCAGCACAAGGATAAATTCAGTTTTCTGTCTGAAAAGCCTGGATCTCCATGCCAAAAGAATGCTACTTTTATATTTAATACACAGAATGTTTTGGAATCTTCCTGAGAAAAGACAGTGAATTCATTAACTTTGCTTTTTTTCATCAAGATATGTGAGTAACTTTTTGTCAAAGGCAAAACTACACTACCTATATATCTGGAGTAACTGCTTAAGCCTGTGGAATGCTAGACTACTCATATCCCAGTCCAAAAAAGTTACAGTGCCACTATCATAATATAGCATACTTGTACTTTAGAAGACCTAAAGGTAAAAGGAAAAAAAAACTTCTCCTTCAAGTAAGCTGATCCTGCACGCAACTATCAAAAACTTGCTGTTCTCATTTGAAATGCCAGAGGAGTTACAGAAGTGGGAGGGTACACGCAATACAAGGAAAACAAATGGATGGATTGTGCCACATAATGATAGCAACATATACTGCCCCTGAAACAATATTATTCACACACTGTTCTATCAGTTCAAACCTCTGAAATACTTTTCTACAATTCTACACTGACTGCCACATTCTTGAAAAAGATGTATTCCACTGCCCTAAAATAAGCCTCAGATCACACACCATTTACAAGTTTCTTTGCAGGGGAAAAACCGTCTCAAGTGTTTTGAGGAAATTTCAAGGAGCAAGTTTGTTACCTCCTGAATTAACTTTGCAGCAGATGGGAATGCTACAGAGATGTTGGAATTACCGGAATTTGCAGAAAGATTCCAAAGAATGCAGTATTTTTCTAACATTGATTCCACACAAGTCAAAGGTAAGTTTGGTTTTAAAGGAGAGCCAAATACGGTCTGAAAAATAGTTAAAAATAAAGATTATGGAATATTCCTCTTACGAGGCTTACCAAGTTATTCTACCCAATCCAAATTAGTCCTTCCCAAAATACTATCAAGGTCTTTTTCCAGTCCTCTTAAATTATTTAATAAATGGTGCTTTCATTGCTTTCCTTGAGAAAATATCATGTGTAAAATCACACTGTCGTTATCTTCCTCATGCAATAAAGACTAAATTAAGAGTTGTAAGATAAAGATGGTAATGAAGATGTGAAATAATACCTTCTCATAATTTTCTCTTCATGCACTCAGCGTAACTGAGGCATACATTGTCATTTTCAAAATCTGCAGTTTCTACCTCAGTTAACCTTTTATTTCAAAAGAGAAAAAAAGGGTAAAAATCAGTCTGGCAAGCATCCCAATAACAGAGAATAATTTGGGTAGCAAAAAAGCAATTCAATTTTCTGACAGATTTTAGGATAATCAAAAACCCAGGAGAAACTAGTAAATTTGTTTTGTTCATGGTCAATTTGCCATAGCGCTTCCTCTTCCCCCTCCCATCTCCCAAACTCTCTACCATCTCAACTTTTTGCTCAACAGGGAAGTGTAAGCATCATTATGTAGCAGCTCAACTGGCTCACTAAAACAGGCAAAGACTGTAATTCCCGCAAAAAATCTCACTTATGTACTCTGCCTACCGCACAGAGCTTCCGTAAATAAATTGAGCTCAGAATACCATGCAGCCACCCAAGTATATTGTGCTGATAGACAGACAAGTTGTAAAAGTTATTTGAGCTCATCCTCTAAGACAGACTCTCTGAACTGATAGCGAGCTGATGAAATTCCTCTGAAGACAAATAGGTGTTTGCTGAATAAGGAGAGGGGTGATACCAAAGGGCCGAAACAAACCAGTCCAAGCAGAAAAAGTGTACAACTGTATACCACACTGCTTTTTCAGAAAGACAAAAAGTGGGGTCCTCCTAAGGATCAGTCACCTCAGATGCTGCAATAAAAAGGACAGACACGAGGGAAAACCTCTTTTGGTGACAGCAGGTTCCCATGAGCTGAAAGTGGTGCCTGCTGGCAAAAAAATGTTAGCTTGGGATCCCAGCAGGAAACATTCAAGAGCTTGCAGTGGCTAAAAGCTTCTGTTTTTTGTAAACAAAAAGATATTTTGCCAGCCAGATGGGGTTTTGCAAGTGCTTGCAGCTCTAATATAAAGAAATATTCTAAAAAGAGTAAACAGTGGGTAGATATAAATACCAGAAGCTCATCTTTTTTTTGTCACTTAAATAATTAAACCATATCTTATTGACTAATGAAATTATTTAAAGACATCAGAGTAACATTCCAGCCAGCATAAGCAAACTGCTTTTGCCTGAAGTGACATGTTCACAGCAGTAGATTTTATTATTTCTTCATAAAATGTCTTCTGTCATTTCTGCAAGAGAGCTATTTTTAGCTGACAGGTACCATGGCAAAAAAAAAAAACAAAAAAAAAAAACCATACATGCAAAGCTTCAAATGAAATGAATAGTGACTCATCAATCTGAATCTACTCTTAAAACAAGAAGAGTCAATAAAATAGGATTGGCTAATGGTGCCTTTCCTCAATAATAAAAAATACTCAGTTAAGAGTACTGAAGATACACGCAAAACTGGCCAGAGTAGTACAGTGTTATGTGGTGCGTGTGTGTTAGATTGAAATTACCTATTAGGTGGGAAAACAATTTCCTAAAAGGCATCATAGGGATACATTTGCATATCACCCACAAATAAGAGATTCAAATTACTGATAGTTGGAAAGAACACTGCATTTCACTTACCGAAATAATAAGATAAGAAAGCTATTTTTAACTGTGCACCTGAAGTAGGAAATAGGCCACTATGTCTCCTAGTAATGGTACACACTCAGCAATGGTACACACTCAGCAGACAGACAACATGAGAGGGGAAAACGCTAGACTAATTTTCTATATAACTCATTTCTTTATACAGTATTTCACATATTATTAGTCTATAGCTATTTTATTACATTCTCTTCCTGAAAAAAGTAAAATGACTGATTCTCTGTTCAAGCTTTCATTAGGAAGCAATATTACAAAACAAGAAGAAAGAATTAATTAGAGAATGGATAACATTCTACTTGACAGCTGTATTTTATCAGGTGTTGGGTCATTTATCTTTGTATTTTCTGTGAGGAAGATTTTACAAAATCTACAGGAACATAGAAGGCCACCTTTCTCAAAATTAGTATCTTACCATAGAAGGTAATACCAGCAATACAGTCTGGCAAAACATTTTTCATTAGTTCAATCTCAATGCAACAATCAGGAGTAGCTGGAGTACTTGGTGATGAATCAAGATCTCTCCAGTTCCACAGTATGATTCCTGCTTATAGAACTGAAGAAGAACGTTGAATAAACTTGGGACATCCTTGTACTGTTTCTACATTCTTAAAAAAAAAAATAAAAAAAATTAGATTAACTTCATACCGATAGCCTTTTTTTCTATAAGGTCTGCACGCTGATTGTATTTATGAGGGAGTAGTGGTGGAATTGACCATGCTTCTTCACAGCTCCCTCAAGACTGAATCAATCCATTTGACCGCTACTGGAAAAGGAAGATTTGACAATTTTATTTTCTCCAGTACAAGTTATCCTTTCCCAGTGCACTGGGAAAATTAGGAAGAAGCATGATCTGAGAAAAACCGAAGGTATTTACAGGCCCCTTAAAGCTTTTAGGGAAAGACTGAAATAAGAAAAAAATTGCTTTTGAATCCCAGGATTCCAAAATGAGTTTTACCCTCTCCACAAACACAACTGACACAGTGTTCATTAATCTGTTAAGTGCAACGAATTGTAAAAAATAAATCAACAAAAGGTTTTATTTTGGATTTTTATAGAAACAAAGTTAGGGAAGCACTCATATTTCACTTCACATCTTAAAATCACAGGCTCTATTCCGTCCTAGAATACTGGGAATTTTAGATTCCTACCTTGTAATAGGCTTTGATGTCCCTGCCAGAATATAACAAAAAATAGATTACAGAGATCACAAAGAGCTACAATACTATTACTGGGGTAAGTGAAAGACTCTTCCCTACTTATAGAGACTACCACATTCCTATCCCAGTTTTCTATCTAAATAGGCTGACACCCACATTCCTTCTCATAATCTGAAACCCTCACAGTTAACATAACAAATATGTAATAGAGTTATCTGATACAGGTGTAAGTGAAACCTCCTACATTACTGAGAATTATTATTAAGATTTATGTTTATTATCAGGAATTTAAAATGGAATTAAAGTTCTTTTGAATTTGCAAGGAAATTAACAAAGTTCTGCTTGACACACAAATACCCTCCAAGGTTGGAAAACCCAGCAAATGTACATGCTTATATTTGGTTCCTTATTTTATAAAATAAAATTTGTTTTTCCAACTATTCTAAGAAATTCTAAGTTATTTCTTCCTTCTGTCACGAAAGGCCAGAACTGAAGATCTAAAGGAGCCAACTCACTTTGCCATCAAATACACAAATATACAGGCCCGGGAATACAAGCTTATGTAAGTCTTACCTTGTTTCATATTTCTGCCATTGAGGAATACTTTACTACTACTTAGGGTGGGTTTTTTTGGTTTTTTTTTAAAGGTACACGGAATTTGTTCTTACTAGTTTTATGTTTGCATAAATCCGAACTTTTCCTTTAATCAAAATGGTTAGATCAGTAGACTCAGTCAAGTACCCTTTTTCTATTTAAAAAAAAATAATAAAAAAAAATATTAAAAAAATCAAGACACTCCAATCTGGTACAAGCTACCCATCAGTATAAATCAGACATAATTTAAAAAGCAAACCAATTCATAGAAATGAACTGACTGAAAGAAATTTATATTCTACAAAATCCCTTGACTGTAACATAAACAGAAAGAGTTACAATATGTTATCATAGTAATAAGGCATGTTTTAAAGGTCTTCTTTCCCATCTGTAAGGAAAAAAAGTGCTCTAGTTTAAAAAGATTCAAATGACGCTAAAAACTTTTGTAATGGAAATTACAGAATCACAGAATGGTAGCAGTTGGAAGGGGCCTTCGGAGATCATGTAGTCCAACCCGCCTGCCAAAGCAGGGTCACCCAGAGCAGGCTGGACAGGAACACATCCAGGTGGGTTTTGAATATCTCCAGACAAGGAGACTCCACAACCTCTCTGCACAGCCTGTTTTTCCCTCTGTAAGTATTCCAAGTCTCTATACTTGAGACTGATGATTTTAAAATATTTTCAGAGAGTGGAGGGGTGGGATGAAGAGGGGTGGTTTGTTTTGGAGGTTTTTTTGTGTGTTTTTTTGTTTGGTTCTGTGACATGTTGGTTGTGGTTTGTTTGTTTTCTATTATTTCTGGGGGTTTCTTTAGGGTTTTGTTTGGTGTTTGGTGGTTTGGGGCTTTTTTTGTTTGTTTGTTTAACCAAAAGGGTTCCCTCCACACCTATATAAATGAATGGACCCAGTACTCAGCCTCTCCTAGTAAGTGATGTGATACAGCCTCCAATTAGGTGGCTCCCAGGCCCCCTGCAAACTTACTCCACTATGTCCATGCCTTTCTTGTACTGGGGAACCCCAAAATGGACACAGTACTCCAGATGCAGTCACAGGTCTATTTCCCTGCCATGTTGTCTACACTCATGTTAATACAGCCCAGAATACAGTTGGCCTTCTTCACCACAAAGGTTGACTCATGTTCAACCCGTTGTCCAACAGGATATCCCTACACATCCTTCTCTGCAAAGGTGCTTTCTAGCCTGTTGGTAGCCAGCCTCAGCTGTTGTGTGGGGCTACTCTACCGCAGATGCAGGAGTTAGCATTTGCTGTTGCTGAAATTCATGAGGTTTCTGTCACACCATGTCTTCAAGCTTGTTAAGAATAGTAATATTGGTCTGCAATGTAACTACTATCCTGGATTTGTTATCACTCACAAACTTGCAGAGAGCATCCCATTCATTCCCATCATCCAAGCTGTTAATAAAGATTTTGAACAGCAGTGGCCCTACTGTTGCAAGATGATGCTGTTAATAACCAGCCGCCAACTTTGCATTCAGAAGACCAGCCAATGTTCTACATCCCACCAAACTACATCTAACCATCTTAAAGAAACTGATCTATTTGCATAACTTGACACCCTACGATCTCAGAATCCAGTCAGTACTCAGAAAGAATATATTCTTAGTTTTCTCCAGTTCTTCTTAACTCACTTTGTACCTGCTGATTCTCAGTGATGCTTTTTTCCAAGCTCCCTTTTTTGTCATTTTTCTGGAAACCTGGTAAACGGACAGAAATGCCATTTCAAGTATTTCAGTACTATGTCTGGAGCAAATCTCTGTGTATGCAATGAAATTTCTCCATGGCTTGGTTTTTAACAACTGCTTTACAGAACTATAAACTTCACTCCCAAATCCTTCTAATCGTTGTTACTTCTTTCTTATATAAACACCTCACATTGAGACATGCTTTTGGACTGTGTTATGAAAGAGGAAAAAACCCACATATTCCGCTGGAAAAGTGCAAAAAGTGTTTTTCAGTCCTCAGCAGCTTCTCATTTAGTATCTTCTATTATTCCTTGAACTGCTGGGATTCACTTTGGTCAGACACAGAGAAGAAAATAAGCTTTAAAATAATGAGCTAAAACACTTGGCTTGGCTGATCTCCATTATGCTGATAGTGAATACTATTTATTTATATGTATGCTTATTACAGACTCCACCATCAAACATCACTTTTAACACCTTTTGCAATCCTTTGCATGCCAGGTGACTGAAGATATGAATCAATACCCTGGCATCACACCTTTCTTATAAACAGGAAGAGAAGCAGCCTATCTGATACCCATCTATGGCTTTATGAATCAAACCATGTGTGGCTTTATGAATCAAAGCTGACACCTGAAATTGCACCTAGAATTACAGAGAAAGACAATGCAGTTGTCAGACAAATGATTTAATACATTAACTGTAGCTCTCACCATTCATAAGGCAGGCAGCCCGCTAAAGTGTGCAAATGTACATGCTAAATTATAACTTCTAAACATCCTCTTAAGTAGGTGGTTATCTAAAGAACATTACTCCAGTATAATCAAAAAAAGCCCAAACCCCACATTGTTTTAATAGGCAAAGCAAATGTAGCTTTGTTGTATTATTCTACATCTTAATTGGCTACCCTAAACATACAAAACATTTAACATCCTTCAACAACTATGTGAAAGACTGGGTGAATTCAGTTAAAGACATATCTAGTTGATTTCAGACACAGAACTACATCTCATTCTGTCATTAAGAATCCTTTTCAGTCCCTGTGCTAACTTATTAAGTTAACACTGTAGCAACACACACATACTGTGTTGCTGAGATGTACCCTCTGTGAAGTACTATAATGAGTTCTACATTCAAGACGTCAATGGGAGCGAAAACAAGGAAGAGGATAAAAATCTCTGCATACTAATCGCATTTAAAAGCTCCCATATAATACTCATTGCCCCTCAGTGCTCTAGAGATACTTAAGCAAAATATCAACAGGTAAATTATACAGCACAATGGGTTTGTTGTATTAATATAAAAGATCACGGATGACTTAAGTAAATATCCAGAAGGATTGCATTGCCTTCCTACTCCCATACACTCTAATCTACAAAGATGTGATCAACTGACACTTGGAAATAAAAAAACCTTTCACCCTTTTCAGTGAAAACCAGCATTTTGAAAGATGATGAGCAACATCTCCCTCATTTCTTATTAATGACACGTTTGTAATATGAATTTAGGAAGTTGTGATATCTGTGACCTCCCACAGGTCATTTGTAACTATGTCTCCTATGAGTTATGAGCTCTTGCCATCCATGGACTAACTTTAATCTGGTGACAGTAATGAGACAAATATGTATTAGCTTCATGCCTCTGAAATTGTAATGCCCCAAGTGAATCCTTGACATTTACTATTTGCAATTTCCCCTCATGTAAAATGCAGTGTAAAAAAACAACTGAAACGCATGAATGTGTTGGCAAGTTATTTCGACTTCATACAGACTCATTAAAGTTAAAACACAGTCTTTTCCAATTCGTTCAAGGAATAAAATTACCACACATAAAAGAGAGGATGCCATAGCCGGTAATATGTTCTATGACTTCGACACCAATTTTTTATCAGTTATTCTTTGATTTGTTACAAACTCTGGAAAACCTTTTCTAGTTGACGTTTATTTTGATGATTATCAGTCCACAAGCTACTGATTTAAGTGGGACACACTCTGCTCTTCACTTTGAGTACTTCAGCATAAGATTATTTGCCTCAGCACAGGGGCACTTGCACAGGGTCTCTCCTGCCATACAAACCTCTGTAGGATTCTTTTCCAATACCTATCCCCATTTCCACAGGGAAGCAGATGAAAGCACTGTGGCTCTATCTCAGGATGGCAGCAGACAGCACAGTACAAGGGAGAGGCCAAGACTACCTGAGGCACAAGATCCCTCACCATTCTTGTAGGGGACAAAGTGTCTGCATCATCCCATCTATAAGCCACCAGGGTTGGTTTGCTGCATGAATGACACTGTCTGCCCCCATATATTTGTAGAACAGCCAAGATTGTTCCAGTTGCAATGTACCACCAGGGTAAATAATCAACAATAAAATCAGTATTTGCGCAAACCCACTTACGTCAGTGACAAAGCATGTATTTGAGAAAAAAGATAGCATTTTTGTGAGGCATTAACTAAGACTTCTGTAGTGCTGGGATATTAATTATGCGTTCTCTATTAACATTTTCAAAGACACAGCAAACTTTTAGAAGACCAAATCTCAGGGTCAAAGGACAGATTCTTCATAGTTTCATCACTGCAGACTCACTTGCTCCAAAAACTCAGTCCTTTTTTTTTTTTTTAAAAAAACACCAAATCTGAAAAAAATTCATTTCTGGTCTGTTGTAGGAATATGTCTATACGTTTTTTAAGACGTGGGAAATAATTTCTACCTAAATTTCATTGATAATAAAACGTATCAATGTAAAGCTAGTACAAGTATGACTGAAATTGGATCCGTGAAACTCAAGCTAGAAAAATAAACGTGTGTCCTAACTAGGTATTTAGAAAACTTCCACCACAGCAAGCTTACAAAGTCCAAATTCTAAGACAGAGTCGCAAGTAAGATCCAGTGTTGGGGGGCAGGATGACATGACTTAGCCCAATTCTGGACTTGAAACTATGAAATACACTCCAGCCATAATTTATGCCACCATGCTAAGAGTGAAAGTGGGTTATGTATTTATGTACTTCCAAGAACAATTAACCTAATGATGAGCATTAAATATATTAAAAACAGTTAAAACTTCAGTGCAAATTCTGCTTGCAACAATTAGAAAGCTAAGTATTAATTCCCTTAAGGCACCTGGAAAATACAAACTAATATGTCAGTTACTTTCCTCCCTCAAGGCATAATTTGCCTTAGCATTTCTGGTGACACTGAAACAAAAAAGAGTCTTGCTGTTTAATGAAGGAATTGTGCAAATCATCACCCATATCCATAGATTATGCATTTACTCTATGTCATCAACAGAAAAATTCTTCTGATAAGAACGTAATTGTTTTGAAAATGCAAATTTTAAGAATAACTAAAATATCTACAAAGCTAAGACCTTTAATATACCTACAAAGATACCAACTTATGTACCTCTAAGTAACATGCAGTGTATCTTGCAATACCACCACAAATATTATCAAGCCAAACATAGCACAGGGACATGAATCTGTAGATTGCTCTCTACAGTCAAAGCAGAAAGGGAGGTTTCCCCAAGAGGCCACTTAAAACAGGAGCCTGCCTAATTTATCCATTCTGAACTGCTCCTAAGTGTATATGTGATCTCCAACAACTACAGAAGGTACCTATATAGCTGATAGGCTGAGATTGAAAGTCAGCCTTGAAGACATTCTGAGATTATATGCCCTGGTCTTTTGTTGGACCTTTCTGGTTACACTCAACTTTCAGAAAAATTAGTTCGCCTGCACTTAGTCAAACTGTTCACATGCAGGATTGTGATCTGGCTGCAGGTGCTCTGTATTTTAGATTATTGATATAAATCAAGGTAAATCCTGAATTAACTGAATCTTCCCCAATGCCAAGGATACTGCTTTTTTCTTACATGGGAACAACTCATTGCAGCTCATAATACACTATCTCAGAGTTCCCTAACCAGGAGCAGAACATCTATTTACAGTGATTCCAAAGAAATCTTTACAGTCTATTGGGTAAATAACCCTTATTTTGAAAATCCTCTTAATACATAGTTTAAAAAACAGAACTGATATTTTGTCTGATGGACTGTAATGGATCCTCAGGAAATAACAGGTATCTTGCAAAGTCTCTTTATATATAATTATGTGATGACTAGTGAATTGATGTTAAAATCAAAATGGGTACACATAAAATATCATCAATCTACAATTACATCAGCAATTTCAGTGTCCAATTCTAGACCACCTGTCAGTAATTATGGAGTATTTCTCAGCTCACACTAAATAATACGAAATTGTTAATGTCTCCAACCATTTCCCAGTACATTCTACTTGGGCCAGGTTCTTTACTCATAATTCAGGCAAAACTCCCCAGCAGCAAGTACAAGATCCCAAAACTTCTTTATGAAATGTACTTCATGAAGTACAAAACTTTGTCTCCCATCTTAATTCTGTATGAAAAGCCACATAACTTGGATGTCTACTACGTAATACCATCATACCATACTTGTGCACTTACTTGATAATTTTGAACATATACTGGACCTCCTGTATATTTTAGAGCAGTGACTGGCGTAAATAAGGATATCTAAATTGAATACAACAAACAACAAATATTGCAGGCTCATTCCTGTCCTCTCATTCTGCATACTACTCTCTTTCCAAGCCTGGAAGAAAAGTAGTAGTCTGAAGATTACGGGCTTCTGGAAATTGCAAGATTAGTCCTAGATTGCTGTAAATACTCAGCTTTCCAAATAAGCATTAGAAAAGACTGCAAGATATGACACACTACAGAAATGTAGTTCATAGGGCTTAAGTTAACAAGAGGGCTAACTCAGCAGTCATTCCATATTAAAAGTACGCACCCACTATCCAAAAGAACTGACAAGAAACCAGATGTCAAATCAGAAAGGTTTACGTATGCCAAAAGAAATACAAGGTTGGAATATGAAAAGCAGTTTGACATGAATGCTCCACAATTAGCAACTAAATAGGTTTGGCACTCTTCTGCAGGTACATTTCTACATGGCACTATTACCAGACATATAACAACTAAGGGACTATTTAAGCCCTATTTAAGATACTCAAAATGCAGTGACTTTAACTTTTCGTTAATGAGAAGATCTTCACAAAATCTTTAGGGTTGTGTACTTCAACAGCAGTATCTTAGCATAATTTAAATGTGCAACAGGACTCTCAAATGAGCTTTGAAAAAAATCTTACAGGGCAACCATAGAACCCCACAGAAACTCCAAAAAACCCCACATTGTATAGGGTAGCAGAAATGTAAAAAAGAATAAACCTTTAAGATAACAGGGGAAATATATATTGTAAACAAGGGGATAATTACATAAAGCTAAATAGATATGATATCACAAGTGTACTATTCTTTTAAATATATGTGTTGGAATACAATGACAATGATGGCACCTCACCATTCAGCCCTGGAATTGAAGGATGCTGAGCATCTTTCAGATACAGGAAGCAAGCAATGATAAAGAAAGGCTTGTTGACTACAACATGTTAGTTCCCCTAGGATCTCATTGAAGGCATTATTATACTGGCTTTCCAAAAAATAAATTTCTGGACATTTCTATTAAATTTGTGATTCTTGAGGGCTCTATAAATTCATTCCTTCATTTGCATGAGACTGAAACCCGACAAATGTTTTCAAGCCAAATTTGTTGTTAAATGCATTCTGAATAACACACGGGGTTTTTCAGTGGTTCCAGCATATTCCACAGCATAAAAATTGCCCAAAGATGTATATTGTTCTGCTCAAAAATATTCACATTAAAGATTTCAGTATTTGCATGCCCTAAGCTGCATGAAAAATGTAAGTATACAGTTACACAGCATTTAATATATATTAGTGATAAAAAAAATTTCTGCCAGTTACTTTTTGCATGATAGGCCACGTGACCATTTAAATCCCAATGTCTTCACTACTTGCTTTGTCATACTGCAACATCGCTTCTTTAATATTTAATTATATGTTTTAATATAGAACTGTGAATAACTTGATATTATCCTTGATTTCTCCCTGCTTTTCAGAGACATAGTTTTGCTCCTGCTTTTCAAAATACTACATTGTTTCTTGCCTGCTACCACACACACACACACAAACCTACCTCCAAGAAAGATAATGATCTCATATTTCAAAGTTTTACAGAAGTATTCAGATAATCTGTTGAAGACTATCTTTTCAAACAGAAACATTCCTCCACTGTTCTTTACTTTGGGAGAAAGACAGCATAAAAAATAAGGAAAAATTATTTTCTCTAAAATGTTAATTAACATTTTTACATAAAGCAAACTACAAGTATTTATTTGAGTCATTTGCAAGAGCTCTGTTATCAAAGTCAGTATTAGTCATATAGGCAGTATTAAATGAACGCAGATAATTCTGGGTCTGCACTCCGTTTACTTCAGATAAACTTTCATTCATTTATAAAAAAAATACTGCATCTGTTGGGTAAGAAAACACAGAAGACTTCATTGTAAATATCTGGTACCTTCTGTGAAGCATTCGAAATCAAG
Organism: Numenius arquata; assembly: GCF_964106895.1. Lineage (NCBI taxonomy): Eukaryota > Metazoa > Chordata > Aves > Charadriiformes > Scolopacidae > Numenius > Numenius arquata. Next base: position 30,557,331 of record NC_133586.1, read on the forward strand.
CCTGCCTGAAAGCACAAAGCTATTATCCGCATCCAGATCCTGTCCAGTATTTCACAAGAATTGAACAGAGAAAGCAGCACTGGTCCAACCTCTAAACAGTACATTTGTAACAAAACCAAAACAAACACACAAACACCCCCCACGCTCACACACAGCTCACCACCACCACCACCACCCACTCATTCTGAATTTTGTTAGCTTTGTACTGCTTTAAACTTAAACAGGATGTGCTCCTACAAACTCAGCCCAGTGATGAGTTACACTTCTTAAAGAAAGGCTGCCAATCAAAGAGAAGAATTCTTAAAAGTATATTCATGACGTTTTAAGTTCCCCTCTATAGCAGTAGCTAAGGCATTCCCTAGGTGTTCCCAGAAGGATCAGAGAACACAACTTTTGAGTAATCTCACACCTCACAGATTAAGAAACTGATAATTTATGTTTTATGCTTTTGATGTGTACAAAATGAAGCTGTATCTTATGGACTCTTCTAATAAGAAAAATGAAAATTATCAGGTTTCCTGTCATTAAAAATATTTTGACTTATTGGGAAAGACAACTTCACTGTTACAGCTCCTAGGCTTGGTAGAAAAGAAGACGACTGGCAGGTTACAGACAGATTGCTAACAAGCATGGCAATTAATTTATTTTTTTTAATGGTTAAATGGCTAACAGGGAAGGGAATTTTAACAGAAAAAGAAATTTTGCTTAAGGTTCAGTTCTTTCATTAAACTTTCCATAAAGTGAGTAGATTACAGTGCTATTTTCATGGAAGAATCAAACTTAACAATATGATGTTGCACAAATATGCGTACAGGTTTTACTTGGGTTTATTCTCATTTGACAAAAACCCAATTTTAAGCAGGGACTTAAAAACAATGTAAGAACTGGGAAACTCCAAAAATCCCAACTTTTAAAATATGATTGGAGCAGTCATATATCTGCACAAATAATAGAAGTTACTCTTTAATTCTTATCAGAAAAAACATCCAATAACATATTAAAAGTGAAAAGTAGTTATTTTCAGACTCAGAGGAAAAACTTCTATATAGTGATAAAAGATCAAAAGCTTCTGAGTCACAGTCCCTGGTATCTAGGTAACAACAGATCCTGGCATCTGTCTTTCCTTATTTATTTGCATGATTAACAAATAGATATCTGAGTGCCTTAATCCCTGAGACATCTACCCACCTACCACTACTAATTGACCGATTTTCCGCAGCCCACACAGGATATGAATCTGAGGATAAATAGTCATAACAAATAATACACTTGGAGAACTCGTAAAATCTTCAGTACATAACATAACCTGGTTTGTGAGCTGGAAACTCATTGGGTTATCATCATTTCAGTAATCATTCAAAGTCTTCCATAAAATATTAATGCTTTTTCTCTTTTGATTTAAGTCGTACTTTGCTATTGTTCTAAAGCTAGCATTTGCCTTCCATGAAGTACATTCACGCCAGGTCAGAAAATTCCTAGTTTCACAGCATTCTGAAATACTTACCTAATTGTGCCTAACAAATTTTATATTATCATTTTCAATTCCCTTTAGGCTTCAAATTCTGAATTCTATCAGTATCTAACATAGCTTCTCAGGTGCTTTAAACACATAACCCTGCAAAACAAAATGGTTCCTGTATTGTTATAGATGTGGAGTTCTTCAAATGTCTGGCAGTATCCCATTACTAATAGTCTACCATTAGCACTAAATGCTCACAGAGAGTAAGGCTGTACTTTTCTCCTCCTTCCTTTTTAATAACATTTTTCTTAAATAATATTCTGATTTTGGCCCAGAATAAGCTATTGATGTGGTCTCTCCACTGTCCCCCCTTTATTTTAAGTTATTTTAGTCTATCCTAAATTAAGCCTTATTTCATGTTTTTTTCACTTCAGAGGAAAAACAAAAAGAAAAAAAACAACCATGTGACAGTCTTATATTGCTCTGCCTTCTGGTCCAAGGTCATCGCTTACCCCATTAACATAATCAGGCCACCGACATATTTTTTATTTTATATTTCTAAATCTGAAACTCAAAAAATTCCGTTCAAAGTTTAACAAATTTATAATTGCCTACTAAGGGTTTGAATCTTGCCCTACCTCTCAAGACAACCTCTTCCTGCTGTCATTACCATTATACAAGATTATTAAAGATGGTGATGTATCTCTGACCTGTTTCTGATCCTTCTAGTCCCTTGACATTGGATTCCCTATATGGGTTAACATAAATTTCTTTCCTAAGGAAGTAGCTATAATCCTGTAAGGGTTGATTTATCACTTTGTATTCATTACCCTGTAATTTCTCATCTTGAAATTTCCCATCTTCACTTCTCTTTTTTTTCAGCAATAAGAGACACTGAACTCACCTGCTGTTTCCACTAAGAAACAATTTTTTTTTTTTAGATTCTCCTCAAGATTCCATTACAATGTGCTATCAACGTCCCCAGTGCAAGTATTTATAAGCCTCTTAATCACCACAATACCTAGATGCTTCACATAGATAGAAACAGGATAAAATCCAAAACATTAATTCTAGATTCAACAACTGATGGGCATGGCAGTATTACTGTACAAAGACAAAATATCTATTACTTTATACAGCACTTTTCTGTAGGATATTTATCTAGGATCTTTGAAAAACGTTGCCCCTTTCAGAGCACTAGCAGACAAAGATTTTACCTTGTGTATTGCAGATGTCTCTTTGGAAAGCAGAACAAGGGACAACTCCCCTTTGTTATGCCATGCTTCTGTCACAGCGAGATGATTACACCTTACCTGGAGCTTACTTGAGAACAAGAATCATGGAGCTTTAAGAAAACAGTATGTAATGTCACACATGCTCAGGTCAAATCTTAAAAAAACAAACAAACAAAAGGCACACCAAAAGCACCCACACACACACACATACAGACCACATTCAAACACAGATTTTCAAATAATTTTATCTATTGACCAAAGCAGATTGGACTTTCACTAAAGTAAATTTCAAGAACAAAACCTGGATTACTTTCAAAGGCAGACTACAGCACTATCAGTCATCTTACAAAAGCACTCAGCAACAGCAAACTGAGCCACTTCACACCTTTTAGAAAACTTCTTTCAGCTTCGGTATGAATGCAATTGGGCTGCTTTGAGTAATTTTTAAACACTACCATAAAATATTCTAAACCATCATTAAGCATGGTCTTGTGTATTGCACAGACTACCAATACTGCCAAGAAGGAAATCTGGCCAGTAAATATGGACTGCAGAAGCAAACCTAGACTTTAATATCATTTCTATTATAAGCATTTTCTGTGAGATACTGTTTCAGGAAAGATTTTTGTTTGAGTTGGGTTTGGGGTTTTTTTTGCCTCTCACAGTTCCATTTATCTATTCCAATGGACCTTCTGCTTCTTCTCATGTCACCATCTAACTACACAGAGGCTTCAATACATGAGATGGCTTCCACTGATCCTACTGAGCTTACAGAGTAGGGCCAAAATAGAAAAATCCTAAATAAGTCCATGTGAATCTGCAGCAACACCAATGAAAACGAAAAAGGGCATCACGAGAAATTGATGTGAAGTATTTACTGCCACTCTGAATACTGGAAAGGATTACTTATGAATACACGTTTTATTAGGCTAAAGATATTTTCTCGTATCTGTGAACTGCATCTGATAATACATTATCATTGTACCTCAGCCTATACTGGACTTGGTTTTATTATGTACTGATTTAGGTAGTTACTTTATTTCTGTTATACACATTGCCCAGCTGATTCATAGAGCTTACAGCTCAAACACCACTTGGAAAACAGAAGAGATCAAGAGCATATTACAGGATATACACTAGTGCACTTTAAAAGATATATGTTAATTTAAAAAAAAGGGTGCTCCATGACTCAACAAATCTGACAGAACTTTCTACAGAACTATTAATTCAGTCCCACTGCCCCTACTCACATTCTCATGTTGTGACAAAGGACAGTCCTGTTTCTTGTTCTTAAAATCCGTTTGCTATTTAAGAAAAAAGGAAGTCACGTTACCACCACCTATTGTCTAGGCCAGAATGTTGCATATACGTTTACCTTTGGTATGTCTGTGTGCCGTATTTTACTTCACAATAGAAATTTATTCAACTTTTCATCCTGTTTCTTGTTTCTGACCTTTACAACATCATACCAAAACAGTTAAAAAAAATTATACACCACTTTATTCTATTTGACATAAAGGAAAATGAAGACTTATTTGTGACTAATTTATTTTTAATTACATTTCTTTTATTAATTTGACAGAGTCCCTCTATGCTATCCTCTCTTCTTTGCTAGTTAAAACAGCAACAAACTCCTAGGCAATTGTGCAAATTAGTATAAATGCTGGTGAGTATCTTGAATAAGAGATCCTGAATGAGAAGACTGGAAATTACAACTTCCAATGGGGAAGAGGGGGTGGTGGTGGAGCGGGAGAGGCAAAAGAAAAGCATCCACTATGAGAACAAAGGATCTTTTACTTAAAACTCTCAAATAGAAATTCTGATGCTCATTACTTGCTGTTGGGACCACAATGCAGACCAATATAAACACCTCAGATTCTTGAGGGCTATCATCTTTCTTGTATATGCAGTTACATTATATCCAACTCCTACCAAAATGAAAGTCAAATAGTTCTTATATTTTACCAGCCATGAATGTTTGCAGACCAATTCAGACAGATAATTGTAGAACAACTGGTCAATGAAATAATTATTAGATGAAATATGAATGCTACGTTCTGGTCTTTATGTAGCATAAGAACAACACTTCAGTAACCTCAGAGGAAATTAGGAACCAACATCAGCCATTTCAAGCTTTTGATCAGTAATGCATGTTACTATTTTGTTTTCTAACAGGAATTAATTTTATTTTACCAATGCATCTATATTATTATCTCCTAAGTGAACTGCATGTATGTCCTTTGACTCATGTTAGCTTTGTATCAGCAATTCTCATTTGCACTTAAGTAAGCTGTTGGACAATAAGGCCAGACAGTAAGCCAGTTCAGCACTTCCAAAAGTTGCTCTGCAGAAAATGAAGACTCGGGAAACCCTGTTCATACAGAGTGAAACATCTTACACAGTAGTGAGGATTTTCCCCACACTGTTTACCAAACCACTACCCTGAAATGTAATGCAGATTTAGTTAAACTTTTGTGCTTTGGACCTGTGTGATTTAGTATGTCAAAGTTCTCACATCTAATTATGAATACTGTCTTACTACTTTCAGTCATTGATTACATATCTAAGTTTTTCTACTCCTAAACTTCCACAACAATATGTAAACTTCTTTGAAACACAATGAAGAAAAAAACAAACCCAAAACCAAAAAACCAACAAAAAAACAAAATTTGAAATCCACATTCCTTGCTGGACTCTGAAGTTAATCAAGAATTCAATTTAAAGTAAAATACAATCAACCTCAGCATAATGTATTTAAAGAAAATAGATTTCCATTTATATATCTTTTAATATTATTAATAACACTTAGTGACTGGACACGTCACTAGTTTATGCCTTCTGGATTCAACTCTTTTTAAATTTAGTTATATCCAATAACACAACCAATATTAGCAAGACATGAATTGCATTTATTCTAGTACTAGCAAACAGGAAAGCTAATTAGTGGCAACAATTTACTTCAGAACAGGATTTTTATGATTTGCTGGGTTATGACCTATAATTAAATGTATTTTGTGTGTTTCTTCCACCGAGATAATTGATATAATGCATAATGCAAGATGCTTTAGGGCCACTTCTTTTCTAAAATGCAATTAAAATTAAACCACACTGTCAAAGACAGAATGTGTTGGACATTTCAAGGCTCCAAATCTTTATGTCAGTGTTACATGGTTAATGAAAACAAAAGAACACAGAAAATACGAAGCCCATTTGTTTCAAGTGGCACAGATGAAATCACACACTTTCCACAGAATCCCATATGCTTCTATGTAATCCAAGTAAGCCTAAAAACATTAAGAATAATCAACCTGCACAACAGCACTTTCAAAAACGCACTAGTGAACTAACTTCTTTTCAGGTGATGTACTTAGGTTTTTTTTGAAAACAAGATTACACCACTCTCAGGGATTTTCATCCAGTCTTACAAAATGATACATTTCAACTGAAGAGGTCTTGGGAACAGACAGAAATGATACAGATGATCAAATCACAATAATTCTTTGGAACAATTCAATCTAAATACTTAATTACATAATTGAGAGCAACAAAAAATTAAGCATGTTTTAAACTTGTGTGCTGACAGCATACAAAGATAAATTATTTTCTTTTTTTTTAAGCAGCAGAGGAAGACTAAACTTTATGAAGCTGTCATTGTGACAGTCTGAAATGTGTTCTTCCTTTCTGAATCGGTATAAGCTGTTTTAAGTTATCTACAAAATGCTGTTTTAAGTTCTCTAAATCTGATTTATTTGTTTAAAGTACTAGGCCATGCTCTGTTTCCACTTAGCAATTAGTATTTCCACTAATTTCAGTAACAACTAGTTTGTTAATGAAAATAACTGCAACTGGCAGAACAACCTGTGATACCTCACTGGACTTGAAATAAAATGGGAAATGAAAGGAAAAGTGGGAGTTATGGGTTGAGAAAGACACCAAAATGGACACAACTGTGAAAAATAATAAAAATTTAAGATGGCAGTGTGGGATAAGAGACAAAAGTAGGACATTTTCATTTGAAGTCCATGTGCCCTTCAAAGTTTTCAGATGTTTTAAATAGCAAAGAACTGAGCAGATACAGAATCATTTCACCCTTTATTTTCTTGGAATGGACTAGGTTAAGTCGAGTTAAGATTAGGACTAACTCAGCTAAAAGTTTTAGAAAATGATGCGAAAGAAAAGCCTGAATTAAAATTCCCCACCAAAAAAGCTCTCCTGCATACTTGATGTAGATGTCTTAAGAACTGCACTATGAAATCCAGAGATGCAAAATACCATGAAGGTTCATAACACTACAAGTTTTTAAAGACTAGGTGCCTGTGAGTCACAGTAGTACCCAAATCAGACAGGAAAAAGTCAATGTTACTGTGCCTTATCGTAACCACACAAATAGATTTATTATAGAACTAATTTCAGAAAAGCATTCATTTACAATGCATGAATATTGTAAATCTGCTATATTACACAGGCTAAAAACATATAGGCTTTTTTTCTGAAATGTCTTCATTAGAAATAAAAGGATATATAATGTGGTTAACCAACTACTGCGGGTGAAGAGTCCTTGTAACTTGTCCCTGTCCTGTGTAAACAGGACTTCATTAGTTAATACTGAACAGAGGTGATCACTGCCATGTATCTGGACTAATGCTAAGGGTATCTGTTCCAGAACTACTCGATGAAAGGCACATTGCCAAGTGTACCTTTTCATGTACCACCACATATAGACAGAATTTATGAAGTATTCTTGGGACTTAGAGGCAAGCAATAACTGAAGCTGCAGACAGTCCCCAAATATGTCCAAATTCTCGCATTTTGGCAGGAAGAGAGAACAAAAGCATGAATGGAAGGGACAAATACAAATTAAATATTAACGCCATGGAATCCAGTTGCAAAGACAAATCAGTAGAGACATTCTCATGAATATCCAAGCAGAACATCCAGGAACAGAATCCAGTAATCAACCACGTTCATCCATAATAACTTACCTCCCTTTGATCACATAAACCACTCCAGTTCTTTGAACAGTTATTCTTGATGGGCAATTAACTGCCAACTGAATAAGCTCAGCAAGGGATTTGTTTGGTTTTTGGTTGTTTTGGTCTTCCCCTCCCTCCCCAGTGACAGCAAGTTAACATTACCAGTTGATATTATCATCCATGTGGATAAAGCAAGCCCTGTATTACTGTAGGCATCCCTTTGCCCACCATCTACCCAATTTCTTACAATTTCTTGAATTTATTAGCTAAATTTTGACTAATCAACCCATTATTTTCCAGTGGGAAACTGTCCAAAGCATAAAATGAAAGCAACTAATCACTCAAGACACTGTAAAACATTTACAGCTCTCAAAATAATATTTTGACTTTTTGAAAAATTGAATGTAAACAAAAAGCCCCTGAATACATACACATTGTATACTAATTATTTATTGGGACAAAATAATGAACAAATAGATTCTCAGAAGTACTGCAATAATCTCTTTCTACATCAAACCACCCATCACCTTACTGAAAGAAAAACTACTTGTTACATTTACTGCAAAAATTTTCAAGTCATGAGGACCCTGACAGTAAGTTAAGTGATAAAATTTTCTATAAGCAACACGCAAGTAAAATTATGTTTTAACATGTAGCTATCAGATCTCCTGTTACTTCATTATGCAGGAAGGATAAACTAAATGAATGCTTTTATTTTGACCGAGAACCTCCTCATCCTCTCTCAGCTTTCTTCTCACTTGTAAAGATGTCTTAGCCCCCCTCTGTCAACTTGGAAGCTCTTACTGTCACCAGCCAGAAAGAAAACAACTCACTGTGTATGAGGACTGTCACATGCCAGTAGATTTGGCTGTCAAGCACTGAAAAGTACTGTCACTCAGTGTCAGAGGACTAACAAAGCAATTATCAAAAAACCCCACTCATGAAGCCCAAAACATGCAGATTAAAATGAGACTCAGACAAATCTAGCTAGTTAGAAATATCTCTCCAGACTAAAAAGGTGTGACTTTCCCTCAATGATCCCACAAAGTCTCCCCCCCAAACACCATGAAAATAGAACCTGAAAGACCCTTATTCGGACTTGGTAAACATTTGAAGAGCTATTTCAAGGGAAATACTCTTAAACCAGCAACTATGAAAATATTACTTTCCTATTGCCAGTTAACTCCTAGAAAAGTAAACACTTTGATGGCTGGTCAGGATGAAAATTGCTCTCAAGGCGGCAAATTCATTGAGGAAGGTGAGTTTTTAGAAGATCGAATTTGGTATGAAAAGAACTCCAGAAAGCTAAGCAGTTGTGTCAAACTCACAAACCAAGTTATATGGTATCACCAAAAGATAGTTGGTTGTAAAGTCAGAAATAAACTGTATTATGTAGCGGGTTAAGCAGAATAAGAACACCAAAGAACATCTTGATTCATCCCAAGCATCCCTGGGCCCATAGGGCTGAACAATTTCAACTCCTCTTTATTTGGTAAATACAGTCATGTTACAGAAATTCTTCATGCTGTTGATTCTGTCCAGGTAATATGTCTGTGTAGCAGAATGCTTATCGGTGTTTTAATAGTCACTACAATCATTGAAACCTAAATGGTTCCTAAATAAGGATTTCTGAGGATTATTCTCCAACGTCTGGTGATACATTCGATTCCATTCATCCACCCTCACAGCTCAGCTGCAATAAGCAGCCATTTCATTTCTGAAGCAAAGACTTAATTTCAGACTGTTGAATGACTAAGCCTACTTAATCTATTAGTTGCCTAGTAAGCCCACTAAATAATTGCCTTATTTCTAGAAGAAAAAGATGTACAGTAATCCAGTGTATGTTACATTGGGTTGTTGATTTCATTTGGCACATCCTGAGAGCTAACAGCTCACACCAAATATCATTGGAAGGCAAACATTAATTTTTTTAAGCACACTTCCAGGTTACTGCCTTCTGTATATATTAACTTTTCCTGTGGAAGATCATAACAGATTTAATAGCCTTACTAAGGAAAAACAGCATCCGTTCATAAACACTGAAATGGGAGATACACACTCAAATTACTTCTGCCTGTAGTTGAAACGAACCAAATACCTTGAAGCATGACTTTCCAAAGGAACTACATTATGTCATTTAGAGATGGTGAGGCCATTACACTAAATGAACCCAGTTTGCAAAGATAAATCAATACACTAAAAAATATGAAACCATCTTGTATGCTAGCATAGTTACACAAAATATCTACTAAAGAATTTGGATATAATTGGTTTCACATGAGAAGTGGCTAACAGGTGTGTTTGATTTTTTTAGGGCGGAGTAAAATACCAGTTCCAGTAAACTAGACAGGCTGCAACTGATAGACTACTTCTGTTTACATATTAAACACTAACATGAAAACGGAAACCTTATCTCTAACTCTGCTGACCTTGTTCCATGTGTCACAATCTATATGCAAATCTAAGACAGAGATACACTGAAGGACGAAGATGTGGAAGATACAATTCTGGAACCAATTTTTATCTTAGGAGAAGTGATAGCCCCGATATTAATGGGTCAGATCTGCAGAGCAGACTATTCACCTTGGTTCCTTCAAAATAGGACAGGCAATTAAAAATCTGGAGTAAAATAAAACCAGCAGTAATTCTCCATCTTGCACAAAGATATTTCTATGGAAGATGACTAATTACAATTTCTGTGCTAACATTAGAAGGCTATGGGGATCAAAAGTCCTGATGCTAAATACTTTTTCCAGCTGACTTAGTTGTACACCTTTACATACAAGCATTCTAATACAGATATAGCTGTGTTTTTATGCACGCAACCCAAGTACCTTCAAAATTTTCATGGGCTATGAACAACTTGAAACTACAGATTTATATAGTATTTAATCACCACTTTTGAAATTAACCTCAAGGAGCCAGTTGAGGGAGATATGTTTGGCAAAGCTTCAATATATGGACATCTAACAACATCCTGGACCAAATGGACATTTTCACAATGTTGTATTAACCTGCTGCTCAGAACAAAACCATCAGCACATAGGCCAGAAAGTGCTGTGACTGATTTGAAAGTGAGCTCTTCAAGTCAGAGGTCAATTCTGAAAACATGGACTTGTCTAACATTTTGTTTCTTTCAGCTATACAAAATAGGTAATTATGAGATACCAATAAACAAAATTACTTCTCCCATATTTGTATACTACTTCAGAAATTAATAGAGTGGCTGAAGTATTTTGAACAGAACATTATCTTTGCTGGAGAGCAGGGCAGTCCAGAGTACTGTAAATTGTATGCCAAGCTCAGTGAAAAGCTTGCTCCCAAGATGTTTAAGCAAAAACATTTTCCCCTCTTTTTCGATAAATTAAACATTCTTATAACCCTCAACCCAGGGATTCAGCTGTCTGCAAATGAAGGCCAGTTTGGTGCAGCACAGGTATGTGACCTTGGCTCACTTTTGCTAAGAAAGCTGTTTTTAAGGTATGAGAAGGTATGTGACCTAAGGGAACGCAAGATAAAAGCACTAAAAGCAAACAGAACAGGGCAGCTACTCATAACATAATATTTAATTGCTCAAGAAAAATGTTCACAAGGAGGAGTATAAAACTCCTAAGGAAGAAAAGCAGAGAACTGGAGAACTGGAAAAGAGCAACTCAACGACACTGACACTTCATGTGTTCTAAGGAGCAGTGGAGGCCAATCCTTTGACGTATGCAATCACATAAAAGCTCAGTTTACTAGCTTGGCTGATACTGGCTTCTTATTGCGCCTCTCAGATTAATAACCATTCTAGGCTCCAGTGTACCTTTTTTACTTGGTCTCTCTGCACTTTTTAAAACATACCTGAACAAATCTAACATGCTCTAGGCAATCCTGCTTCAGCAGGGGAGTTGGACTAGATGATCTCTATGGTCCCTTCCAACTCTAAAAAAATTCAGTGAAATCAACTCTCAGAAAGCGGGTCACTTTCTGACAAGTTAAAAAAAAACTTTCTTGGTTAGCCTAAAAAAAACCCTGCCCGAACAACTTTCTAATAATTCCATATTTCATCAAAAAAATTGCAAGTTTTACTTTTGATGTTAGTCTGGAGAAAAAAAAAAAAAAAAAAACACAAAACACCACGAGTATTTGCACAACTACGAACAGATTGTACTTCTAAAATCTACAATTTTTTCATATTGCAAGGTGGAAACAGTAGAAGTGAGACTTTTGTGGATGATGGATTTGAAACAACCGAGGGTTGGGAGGATAACTGTTCTGCTGAGTTCATGAAGATAACTCATGAATTATAGTCATCCTTTTTGAAAGTATGTTTTTTTTTTTTTCCTTGCCTGTATTGTATCCTAGATATAGTAAGATTCCATAGATTTTTGAAATGCATTTAGGATTTTCTGCTCGCACTTGCTTATCACTATTTCATTGAAAACTCTTATCATTCTTGAATTGTTTGAAAGTCATCAGATATATATCCAATACATTTGAAAAAGACATCTAAAGCTTAAGTTGCTGCCAGGTGCTCAGTAAGGAAAAGTTTTAAAATTTCACAAATTCCATCACGACATGTCATGCTTTTACATTAACCTTTAAAGCTGTAATGCATCATGACTAGGAAAGCAGGTATCACTGAAAACTTTTCAGTCTCACTTATGGCAAACCTCTGCTTCTATTAGCACTAGAATACTTGAAATATGAATGTGGAAAATTTGATTTAAAATGTATTGTGAGTTGGATTTTGATAAATGAGACATTTGCACTATCATTGGAACAACTTCAAGTAATCGGTCTGTGGACATATTCAGATGAGTGTCTGTAGGACGTATGAAAAAGACATTCCTCTGCAAGTCATTTTGCTAAAAAATGATCATTCCAATACCTTTGTTTAAAAGCACGCTTGTCTCTTAATACACTGTTGTGGTGTAAAAATTACAGTATGTTAAGAAGATTAAAAAGAAGGTATAACTTTATTCTTTTTAGCTTATACAAACTTAAAACATATCCCTTCTGGTTTTTCTGTTGTACTATCTGATCAGAAACACAAGAAAAAAAAAATTAAAAAAAATCAGTGTGACATCCTAAATGACGAAAACATACATTCAAGATTTTTTTCATTTTACTGTACTGACTGAAAAAATCACTAGTACTTGAAAATGAACTTGTAAGATAATCTCAATTGCATTATTAGACTCAGAATTATACATAAAAGATCAAATCCGTGTATTCTTCCTCTTGCAAGTCATATGACCTAATAGCTGAAGGGTTGCAGGAGGAGAGTTGGTGGACGTGAATATGTTTGGATTAAGCAGACATCTTCCAATGTATTGTATTCTTTACTGTCCATATCTTTTTATTCTATATGACTCACCTTTCACTTACTGTTTTCTAAGTTATAGTGGTTCATCTTCAGGAAAAAAAAAAATACATACGACACTTCTCCCCAGTGTCTCCAACACTGGCATAGACATTAAAAATGGGAAAAACGGTAAGAAAAAGCTAAGACAGAAATTCAATTTATGGAAAAAAGTGCTTTTACCTGAACTCAGTCACAAGCAAACACAGTCCAAGACTGCATGTTTACAATGCTTTTTCTGCACTTCGTTGAAATACTGGCCAAGCTGGCTTTTGCCCAGCTTGGATAATTTCCCAGCAGGATGCATTTAAAAGTTATGTCATCATCTGAGTTTTCTCTGTTGATAAATGTTTCCATAAATGCTAACAGACTTCAGTGCTGCTTCTTGGTTTGCCTTTGTGTGCAAAAAGAAAATGTCCAAGTGCATGCAAGTGCTATCAAGGCCTTCTGGTAGATGGAGGGACACCAGTGGTAAGAAAGAGAGTGCAATTATTATACAAAGGGACTTTTAGAGGAGATCTTCCTACTCCAATCATTAAGCCTTCATCAGATGCTTGATAATATCAAATTTATCAGAAGAAAAGAAGTTAAAAGCATACACATTCAGATTTGTCTCTTTCTTGAGTATATTGTTAACGCAATTTACTTCATGCCATGTATCCAGTGGGGTTTGAATTATTAATATGCTCAAAAGAATCTTTTCAGCCTTTCAATAAAATATTTCAGGAATTGTAATATTGTTAAAAAAAAAAGAAAAGACTGCATTTGTGTTTTCATAGCCATAATTGTATTTGGCAAAAAAAGTCCATAGAAAGGTGTGCGCCCTTTTCAATAAAAACAATCACTCTGCTTCAGATTAAATAATGTCACCTGCTGTAAAACAATTAAAATCTATTTTGCTACTAAGCACAGCTAGTTGCTTAATAAAAGGGTCATGGAGACATTCACAAAAACACTCATTTTGCAAAACAGTCAAAGTCTGCCCATAGTAGTTACATTGAAAACAAAAAAAATTTTTTTTTAAATTGTCAATAGAATTGCAAACCTTTGTACTGATAAAGCTTGAGGGATACTTGGAACTGCTGGAATGTTCCCAAAACCAATCTGGCTTACAGGTTTTTAAAATACATTATTCATGGTATCACGGTTAACAGACTGGTGAAAAAGCTCCGAGTACACAGCTCTAACACATGTAAATATATCTCCTTTAAGATTTTATGATTGGTGATACCATTACTACAGCATGCAGCTTTTTTCTTTGCCTCTAGTAGAGTATCTATGATTACAGAGCATTCTCCATGGTTTTACCTCACACACATTATCATCTCACACTTCACTTCCAGGGAAACTGGGAGTTACACAAACCTCCACTCCAAGAGAGAACTTCCTCTACCAGGATGAATCCCCCTATATGATACTGCATAGACAGAAGAGTTTTGCTCTCATCTGCCTGCAAACAAACACATCTCAGTAGCAGGTCTAAAGCCTAAGACAATGTCTTAACACTTTGCAATAAAGAAGGTCCCCAAGTGGGTACATTTTGGACTACAATACTTGAAACAGAAAGGTGAGAAATACAAGCCTCATGGGATCGCTGAGGCCTTGAGAAGTGACGACAAAGGATACGGCCCAGATGACTACAGGCACGGGGTCACAGGAGATGAGGCACAGACCTGGCACTGGAGACTTCATGGCTATGAACACCTCACCAATAGTCAGTTAAAGAAATGCAGACCTGGAACTTGACAAAAGTGGTTAAGGAGTAACAAGGAGCACAAAGAAATAATATCTAAAATATGTAAGAGTAACTGAAACAACAAACAGCAACAGACAATAAAAGGAACTATTCAAACAGCTTGTTATACACTGTTTGGATCTATCACCAGTTGTACCCACTATGCTTTAAGTGTTATGTTTGACATCTATTCCAACAGCTATGGTATGCGAGAGCACAATGTGGCAAATAGCCAATGACTTGGAGCACTTTTTACGATGCAGCTACACTCAAGAGCTGGACTTGTTCACATTTTCCTCAGTATTGTTTAAGAGACAATGGTTGTAGCAGCTGTACAAATTTCAAGTACAGACAGTGACAACTTTCACTAACACAGCACAGCTTACTTGCTGTTTGGAAGTGTTCTAATTTATTATAATAAGCACAAAATCCTTCTAGTTACATAATACCAACTTGCCATAGTGGTACTCCACTGCCAGGTAATAATGCCAAGCAAGCTTTGGAATTCCAGTAGCAACATTACATTCACCAGGTGGCACTTTAACATGCAACCTGTACTGTTTGCTGCTTGTTACAGTTTCCCAAGAGCTGGCTAATCTCCAAATAAAGAACAGCTATTCACAGTCTCTAGTTTATTTCTGCAGCAGGCCTTCTTTTATATCACTCCAGGCACATTGGTATAGCAAATACTGTTTTACACTATTACAAGCATGGGTTTATACTGCATGCATGACATCGTCTAAAAAGTTTCTTCTAACTTCTACAATTTTTGCATCTGACAGTTCTACACAATGCCTACAACCACTGAAAGGAAAAAACCCACCATGCAATTCTAGGGCCTTGCACACACCTCACTAAGTGTGTTGTATGTACATTCTATCAAGGAATTTAAAAAGCTAATTTCAACTTGAATACACATCAAAATGATATATGTAGAGCAGTTAATAGAACCTACACTATTTATCTTTTATTCATCACAAAAGTGAACATCATTGCTTGATTACATCATTATATCAAAATTGGGAAGTGTTTAAAGAAAGCACCATGCTACACCAACGCTGTTTTTTCTTCTGTATGACACAGAGACCACTGGTTCGCTTAATTCGCCCATGGCCTCAACTACAATGAATGGATAGAAGCTATTTCAATTATTCTAGGGAGTTACTCATTATCTAGCTTGCACAACAACATTTAAAACTTTGCATTACTTCAGCTCAGATAATCAAAACCACTTTTTTAGAAGTCGTAAGAACACTTTTTAAGAAAAACTATATAAGAGGTCTAAAAGGGTACTTTAAAGCAGCAACTCCACAGCCCTTTACATCAAACGTTCCCCATGTAAGTATTTTATCCAAAATGAATATAGAGTTGGCTACAGGAACATGCCTTTTTCCATCCTGAAGCATGTGGTAACAGGAAAAATGATCATTAATACTTTGTAACATGTTATTAATAGATAATAAACATACACATTTACTCAACAAAAGGATCCAACCACCTTATTTTACATTTATAAGGGTGTTCATATTTGCAGTGCAAGTAGCAACCCTCATAGAAATACTATGTTATCACAAAGATGGTATCAACAGTGAACAAAACAGCACCTGTTACTAAAAATTCACTGCAGAAAAGTATTGTTAACAGCTAAGGAACATTTGTAGCATTTAGCAGGTTATCACCTTAACAAAGTGGACAAAACAACATCTTTTTCAAGACTGAACATCTGCATGACAAACGCAACAAAGATATAAATCCTTATAGCATTGTTTATTTAAACAGGAATCAAATAAGCTTTTTTTCCCTCAGAAACTTTCCAAAGTTGTGATTTTTATTTTTTAGTTTCATTTCTTTGGGGGGAGAGTGGGGGTAACAGGGAGGGGGGAGCAGGGGTGACGGGGAATATAGGGAGGCTTAGGGATATAAAAACTGGAAGAAAAAAATATTCCTAAACATGATTTAGAGAGGCTCTGAAAAGGGGCAATCTGCAAGACAGACCAATAGGTCATAGAGCTGGGTTTCGCTATAATTAAACAAGTGACAGATATTCAAAATAATGTTGAATTGGTCTGATCATGTTTACAAAGACTGTCTCTATCCCCAGTTTTAGAGACATGAGCCATCTACTACAAAAGGCCACATAATACTATGTTTAGCTCAAAAGTCTAGTTTGAGGTGTTAACACGGACCAGAACAGAAAGTTTTACAAAGTTTAACAAAAAAAATACCATCTAACTGTATCCTGACTCACAACTAACAAAATTAAATAGCTACATATCCCACAAAATCAAAGCAGAACACATTTCAAGTTTTATTTACTAAAAATTTATATACCTCTTTCTCTGCTCTGTTTCTGTTGCAAACAGACCAAAATATCAACATATATAATTTCCATATAATTACATGAGAGCATATTCTTCTCCAGGTCATACATCTCTAGATATTAAAGGCTTTTTGTAAGTGTTGGAAGTTAAAGTGGAAGACATTTAGCATTACAACCATTAATTGTCACTCCATATTCATATGTAATCTGTCCTGAAGAGGTAATCAGTTTCCACTCCTGAAATTTATATGAATGAACCAACAAACAAAAGAGCTATCTGGTAAGTGAAAGCACAGAGACTTTCTGTATCCATTGGGACATTCTGATTGATCTACACATTAAATCCATTCAGTGAAATTAATGATTTCAGGAAGCTTTTATGAAAATCTACCTGGAATGAAGGAAAATAGGAAGTACTCTGTGGAGAGCTTCCTTTTCCGTTCATATTTGAAGCAAAAAGTTTTATTAGACAACTGCACTTCCATCCAAGTATATGAATCTGCAGATAGAATCTAGATCATTCCACAAACTGAACACAAACTAAATAATTTCTCAGAAGTATGGCCAAACATCCTTCAAATACAGGGGAAAATAGGAACTTAACAATGAAAGTTGCAACAGGATGTGCTCCAGCTATTCCAAAAGCAATGCCTTTGGGACCTATCTGCAATAAGTTCAGATTAAAGCACCTGACAGCCTAACCTACTTAAAAAAAACAAACACAAACCAACAACAAAGCAACACAACACACTCTCCCCCTACAAACAAAAAAACCACCAAACAAACAAAACCCAACAGATGAAGATACAGAAAACTTGGTCTACAGATTATGGTGTATTTGTCTGAAGAACATGTTAGCCGCAATCAGGAGAAGCAAGGCACAGCTCTGAATCTGTCCTCACCCATCTCTGCCCCAAACTGAAAAATAAAAATAAAAGAAATGGGAAGCAGCCAGTGCTGAAGAAACAATACACAGCCTCAAGACACTAGCAGACATTGACATTGGACAAGTAACACCACTGAGCACAAATTTCTCAGTATCGGTTTCCCAATTGCCATCAGCTACCATGCTAATCACTTGAAAACTTTCAGTCCTTCTGTAGTAGCCACAATAAAATACTATCCTACCCCTAGCATCGCTATCTGAGCAAAAAACACCCTCAGAGTGGAAATGTTCATTACAGAATCTCAATGACACCGATTTGGCAAAAATTCAATTAAAAAGAAAAGCTGTTAGTAGAGGATGGCTTCTCCTCACCAATTAAGATCATTTTTGACAGTGTTACAGGATGATAATCAGTCTAATGGCTTTTATGGATTTCAATCTTCCACTTACTGGCTTAAAATAATAATTCTGCTTTTAAATAAAAGGGCCTGCAAGGCCCTTGTTGCATAGACATGCAGAACACCACTCGAATTCTCATTCAGAATTGTAGTATGGGTGATACGTATAAATAATACACATGTAACACAGAAAATCTACAGACGATGTATCCCTGTGTTAGTTTGAGTTACAAGAGCCGCTCAGTTTAACTACTTTAATTAGGGGGTCTCTTCCATGAGTGCTATCCAAACAGAAAGTTTTCTGACTCATCTCAAAGATTTGAGCTACTCAACGTACTATGTTATTCATTCAGCTCTGCATATTTCATGTGGCATTCATCTCACTTGACAAACGTCAGAATCCCCTTCTCTTGGTTTTCTTCTCAACTGCTTGGCAGTTTGAGGTATTTAGTCAAAACCAGTTTGGTGGTTTGGAGCCCACTCTTCCTCAACATTCAGAAACCAGAGACAGATACTCCCCCATTAGATTTTTCAGATATCATCTGATAATGCTTAAATTTATCAAGGATGTATTCTACAGTAGTTCTGAAAAGAAAACGCTTTTGAAACACTCCATTAATATCAACACTTCCCAAAGCTTCAGACATTGCTTGAACCAGTCCTTTCTGCAGTTTCTCAGGTGCCACGGTTTCTGCAGAAAGCAGCAATGTTTTTCATCCCATGGTCTTCAATTCACTGTTTGGGGTACATACAGCTCAGAAGAGAAGCAGAACTGAAACCACCAATTCACATTCTTCTCTGCTGATCGCTCCACAATCCTAGCTCTTTGGCATTTTTTATTCACCTTGCCACTTATGAAAAATTCCATGGTAGGAGTACTGGGTATATTTATAAAAAAAAGAAAAGCCAGTTCATTCAGATTTTATGCCCAGGGGATATTCTAGCAATTATACCTGTGCAGCTGCTACTCAATGACAGGGCACAAGCAGGAGGCCAAAGAAGTGCTGATTCAAGCATACCCTTTAACCATTCCTTCATATCACAAGGTATATCCGACAGTTATTGGAAGTGTGAAAATACAGTTAAGATCAAATAATGAAATACTAATAAAATGCCAGAAGGTGAAGGTGACTAACTAGATAGTTAGTGCAAGCAAATGCTTATCACAGAAACATTAAAGAACAACAACCCCTAAACCACCTAAGAAACAATAGGTTATACAAGTAAACCAAAAAACCTCCACTAGCTACAGAAATCACAGGACAGCATATAGTCCCAGCCTTTCAGTTTCCAGTTATGGATTTTGGTGTATACTGACACTTCGTGCCCTAACGGACAGACAGAGCCAACTATGACAAATGAGAAATTGCTTCCTCCACAGGCTAGACTCAGACAACCTCTTCTGAAGATCAATGTTTTCAGATGCGATAAGGATCAATGTCTCATTACAATAAGCTCAAATACTCTGCAGCTCTTCCAAGAAGCGAATGCAGCTAGAGCAAGCCAGTCACTAATGGGCACCAAAACATCCATCGGATGGCACAATAAGAACATCACACAACGCTGGTTTACAATATACTTCAGCTGTATTCAAGCACAACACTGGTCTCAACGTGACTGACCTACATTTTAAGTTACACATCTATTGTTTTGGTAAAATTTAGGACCCTTCAGAATCAGTTAATTTTTTTCCTTTTTTTTTTTCCTCAGCAACTTTTTTAATCTGTTTTGAAAGTGTATTTTCAACATTTTATCTGTTTTGCCCCATCACTACAGACTTGCAGTCTTAGAACTAGCAAAGCCATCCAGAATAGAGCATTTGGATACCTTGTGTAAGAGGGTATGCGTGCTCCTGCCTACTGTCTATATAGTCGTAAATTCAGCATTGTAGCCTCAACAATGGTTAATACGAGTAACAACATATGTAAAGGTAATTTAAGAAATAATTCTTAATATTTGAAATAGTTGTTTCAAATCATTAAATTGCTATAATAGTACCCCATCAAAATGATTGTGTAACCACTGAAAAAGGAAAACCAAGTTCTCATGTGCATTAAAAAAAGGGGCACTACCACAATCAAGGATTAAAAACTAAGAGACACACAGTAGGATCACAGATTTAGGCAGAACTTGTGAAAATAAAAGCAATCCTCAGCATTCCTCCGTTGCTACAGCCTTCTTTTTGATGTTAGAATTACACATCTTCCCAAGTACTGCATATAATCCATATTCAGCCAGTATTAAATGTCTGCACTATTTAAATCAAGCTAACATTATACTCCAAAACATCATGATCACCTGGATATTTTACTTCAACATACCTGAGTTGAGAAAACGACCAAATATATAATGTCATACTGTAAATCCCAGAGAAGAGTTCATGTGGTGACAGGGACAAAGCTTTATGTATTTTGAGAAACATTCCAAAAAGCTGCAAGGTACTTATCGACCAAAGTCTCCAATATTTTTTTTTCCTTCCCTTTTCTTTTTTTATTCTTACACACACACACACCCCCCCCCAATTCTTGGCTGTGTTAACAGGTTTTGAAATCTACTTTCCTCTTGCTGTAACATCGCTGGACAATATTAACAGCAGAGGGAGGTCAGAGTTCTTCATATTAAGTTAATTCTGTACTATTTAAAAACAAAATACTAATAGAAAACATGGTTTCTCTGATGATTTCCTCATATTTCACATGGTAATTTGAATTATATGATTTTTCTGCAGCGGTACATTAGACTGCAGCTCTACTACTAAGTAGACTGCTAACTCTTCAAATGAACATCAACAGAGATTATTCTGTAAATTCAATCACTAAATTCAGGTACAAAGGACATATAAAAACATAGAAACATAAATCTTTAATTTTGCAGTGTTTTAGCAAATTTGTAATGAAACAAGCATTGTGTAAACAAGCACACAATATATGCTTGCGCACAGCAATACAGTGAAACTGCACAGAAAAGCCAACACGATCCTGTACCAATCCAATGTTCACTCAATAGCACCTTGTCTCTTGCACTGAATGAAGAACTAATATGGGGCATATCCTGGCTAGCTCTCGCGTACGCTGCACAAGACAACACGTCCACTGATCCTAATTGCCTATTTTAGTTGCATACAAACAAATCTCCCAAAACGATGAAAAGGGCCACATACTCTCACAAAATCTCCTGAAACACAGACTAACCATGGAGGCTTATATTACTGCATTTCCTGTTTCTGACCGTATATTGCTAATAAACCTATAATTCCCTAGACACTTATCTGACCCCTCAAATACAGGCAAGAAATGTAGAACAGTCAGACAGATTCCATAATTAATTCCTCAGCTGCTGTTTCTTTCAGTCAGACTGGACTAGACAATAATGTTCACTATTTTTTTGTTTATTAAGGAATGTAAAATATTCTGTAACTTTGGGGTTTTTTTTCCCCAGTACCTGGAGACATTAGTGCAGGCAGTCTTATTTGCTTTACTCAGCCCATAAATAAATCAAAGTTACTTCTGTCTTGATGAGCAATAAAAACTGAAAATTGTTTACAAGTAAAAAGCTAAAAATAGTAATTTCAACCACCCACTTCCACTCTGACATTTCAGCCAGAAGCACCAGTTCTCTTCAGGGAAGAGAGCAGTCAGTAAAACAAGACAACAGTTAATGCTACCCATGCTTTTATCCCTCTGTGATCAGCTGACTGGAAACACCAAGGTCACTCAAAGAATCTGATCCTGGTTTTAGGGCGGAGCAAAAATCATTTCCCGAGCATATGCATTTTCTCTAAATGCTCAACAGCATTTGAGCAGAAAATAAGTAAGGTGATCCCAAGTACGCTTTCATTAAGGTATTACCCTAAAAACAGCAGAAAAAAAGAAAATGAGGTTTTGTAATAATATTTGCTTTATGTTCAGAACTCAAGAAGCAAAACCAAAACTGAACTGTAGTTTGCATCACGTTAACACATCTGCAATCTAGTCCTCTTACCAGGCTTCTTTTTTCATTCAAAGTCTAAGCTTCACACCTAATAGAAAAGCAAACCAAGAAACTACACAACAGTCACTCAATTTAAAGCTTGCTTCACATAAGAGTGACTGGGGAGACACAGAAGACAACTACAATTTTAAAAGTATTTATTGTTTACAGGGTACAAAACCAACACATCTTGAGAAATTTGTAAACACTAACTTATTTTGGAGCTTTTGTCTTTCCTTTTTGGAAAATACTTCACACACTATCCTTCAGAAAAGAAGACCTCAGCCATAGAAGTGCTACATTTTATTCACAGATTTGGTATTTGTTGAACTGGGATAAATGTATTGCCAAGTTCTCCAAATCAAGTCCCAGTAAGCATTTTGCTTCATCTTCCAGAGGTCATGGAAGAGCTAAAAATACTTTATCAAGAAGAGGTGAAGTGAAGCAGAGAAGTAAAAACTAACCTCACGCTGTCCACCTTTAACCATTTTTGAATCGAATCTAAAATAATTCAGCCAGTTCATTCAGACTGGCCTTGTGGCTGAAAAAAAGAGAAATTATTATTAGGAGAAAAGAAAAAGTGACAGTAAGGCATTTATGAAGCTTTTGTGAACTAAAAAATTGGGATACTTTTCAGATCAAAACAGCAGAAATGTGTTAATTTTTCTGTCTTTCCACTCAGCCTAAAATGATTCAGGCGAAGAGGCCACACCTCAGTACTATGCTCAGGGGACAAACTAGGAAACTCCCTTTCTTAGGTAGACACAAGAAACAGTCTTCTGAGGAGATCATCAGGAGGGAAACTACATGCAAAGCTGGGTACACTACAGCACCATCATTAAGTTTATTTTGTAGATTGATGAGAGAAGTGAACAGGCAACTCACTTGAGTTTCATAAAAGTGGAGCAACAGAAAATACTTACAGATGATTTAAAAAAAACCAAAACAAACAAAAAACAACCAACCAACAAACCCAGAAGTCTTAAACAGGCATTTGCTAAACTAGGAATATTAGGGTTCTCCACCTTTTCCCATCTCCCCAGCACTGCCTAAGTAATCTTTTGGCAAATGATTTTAACATTCATTTTTCACCCGATAGATCTTCTTGCTTGTACAATCCCTTTTAGAGGCATAACTTGTTTTCTTTGCTAAGATTTCATTTCCTCTCATCTCAGAACTTGATGAAATCTATTTCTTAGTTCCTCATCTCCCACTGAAAGCTGACAACAAGTATCAGACAAAATGTAGCTGTCCCGTATGAAGTAATTCCTTTCTGTCAAAGATTAGACTTTTTTTTCCCTTAACATAAGATGACTGATATTGTTCAGCAAGATCCAAAAGGGACAATTTAACCACTTAAGTGCCAAGAGAGCTTAAGGACCAGGTTTTCTCCTTAAAGCAGAGTCCACCGGGTGAAAGCAGATAACTGAGATGGAAGCCACTGGAAGGCCTGCTAATTTACTTACATTTTATTTGAGGCTTTAACTCACTTAGTCCTAACCAAGTATTTTTTAACTACACAATACTCTGCAAAATAGTAATATTACAGAAGTACACATTTGAACAATTTTAGCCATCTGAAACTTATTCTCTACTCTATACAGCACAGACGGAAGTCCTGAGGCACGTTAGGCATGCTTTACCTTTGCACCTATTCGTGACCTTCACTACAGTCAATTATTTTTTTTAAACTGAAATACAGTTCTCGTACAACTTTCCATTTACGTTAACAAGAGAAAAATTCACCCATCTAAAATCAGGCAAACACAAAACACATGAGCTCAACATCGATCCCTGTAACAACGAGGTGGAGGGAGGAAGAAAAAAGAAATAGGCACTTTTGAGGTATAAAACAACTCACCCAAAAGCATCCACTTGGAGAAGGACAAGGTGATTCACGCTCTAGAAACACTTATTCTTTGAATGAGTGTGGCTGACATAGGAAGGTGCCTCAGGCAGTGGCTGAAAGGACCCCACACCGCCCAGAACTTTCCAGATGAACCGCCCACAGAGCTCTTCACCGCACCACACATCCTGGAAAGCCGTAAAACCCGGCCCGAGGTCCTGGGGGCGCCCCCTTGGCCGCCATTTTCCACCTTCCAGAAGGCTCTAGCCCCTGCACCTCACAGAAGTCCAGACAGGGCCGGCAAGGCCGGCCCACCGCTCACCTCCGCCATGCCGCCTCTCCTGTCAGGTCTGACTGAAAACACGTAGGAAACTCTCGAGTGCGTGGGGTCCCGGCCCCCGCGGGCCCTGGGTGCAGGCGGAACGGGGGGCCGCGGTCACGCCTCACCTCAGAGCTGTGGGCGGGAGCGGGTGGGCAGCGGCGGCGCTGAGGAGAGCGGCGCGTGCGGGCCTCGTAAGCCCCGGTGAGACCGATTCCACCTCACCAAGGTAAAAAAAACCACCTTCTTTCTGAAAAGAAGGCGGCAAGCGTGGATTAATTAACTGGTCTGCAGAGCCACGCTCGTAAAGGACACTTGAGCTCGGGCTGGTTCCCCAAGGAGGGGGAAACAACAGCCTAACTTGCAGAGAAAGGAAAAAAACAGAAAATAAAAAAGAAGAAAAATATTCTTGCTCTTGTAAATGACTAAACTCCCTCAGGACTCTTTGGCAAAAGAAAGGTCTGGTGATGAAATTTGCTGAGCAGGCCATAAGAGCAAGCATAGTGTATAATTTAATTAATAACACTTAATTGAATTGTTTTTTACAATGGACACTGAGAATAACAAAATAGATGTGAGGCAAAGCTGAGCTTAAAGTTTTCCCAAAGAGATATATGATATAGAGAACAAAACATTTTGGTGCTGGCATCTGATGTTTTCCTCAAGAAATAGAGCTTGATGCCAAAAATACTTGAGAATCAGCGTTTGAAAGGTTAATTAGATTCTCCATAAGCGTTTCAATTACAGGAATGAGACATCTCATTTAATATTTATCCCAACACATCCTATTTGTTTCAGATTTTCTCTGCCACAAGATTTTTCTTTTTTAGGTAAGCATTATTAATTGTAAAATCCTCTCACAACCTCGTGTTTACAGCTATAGGTCACCTCTGGAGGCAAAGGGCTACTCTCCTCAAGATCTGCAGGTAAAGCTGTTTCCATCAGCAACAGGAAAACTGCACCATAGTAGCCCAGAAGTAAACTATGTGCTGTGTTTCTCACACCAAACCTTACATCTGAATTCTGCGAGATGAAGCTGTATTCAAAGACCCAAGATACCCTCTGAGTAGCCATGAATTATACACAGAGCTGCCCAACCTTGTTAACTGCACAGGATTAGTCATGCAGAAATTCTGGTAGGTAGTGCACCCTCTGGATTTCATTCTAGTTTCAAATTACATGGAATTAGATGTAGTTAAATAAGCATTTGTGAGATCAGAACTGTTTTGTGTTTTGAAAGAACAGTTTTCTTTCTGAAAATGTAGTTTTAGCAAGATGAGAACATGTTGCAAGAATATTCCAATTTTTCCTTACTCTGAATTAATAAGTGCAAATAACAAAGTTTCAGCAAGGTAAAAATATTTAATTAGAATTTCCATACTTCAATTTCAGTTAAACTTCTATTACAGAAAATAATAAAAGTAGTTAGAGTGGCTTTAGTAAGTTCCACTTCAAGTCAAATAAACAATTCTGAAACATGAAAAATCAGTGACAGATGAGTAAAAGTGAATGGAAATGATTTTGAGAATAAATGGTGCACCATTCCTTTTGGCAAAGATACCATGTCATTTGCTTTGCTACAGTTTAGGGTTTTTTTTACCTTATCCCTAAGAATCATTTATAATTTTGCTGCTGAACTTAGTAAGGGCAGAATTTCACCCAATGTTTACCACTTCTGTGGAGTATTGTTTGTGAGAGAAGATACTGATAAGTAAAAATGCACCAGGCTCTACACAGTATCTGTGTTCTTGCTTTATGACTTTCAGGTGTGGTTTTTTTTCATATGTGTAATTGTGAAAACATTTCATTAATGTACAGGATGAGTTTCCTTCAGACTGTTCAAATTAAATCCAAACACAATTTGCCAATACTGAGCAGACTGACATGATGTCTCTGTGTTTCACAGATCTATAGCAGTGAGTCTAAATTAGTATTCATTCATATAAATGGTGATAGTTCTGTTGTTTTCAACAGAAGTAGGACTAGACCTCTGGTAGCAGAATCCAAGGAATAATTTTCTAGGGAAAAACAAAACAAAACAAACAAAAAAAACCCACCAAACCCCCAAATTTTTTTTGGTCAAGTTTGCAGCATTTCTCAAAAGTGAATGGAAGCTGAGACAAGCTTGGCTTGAAACAAATAAAAATGACTAGTAAAAATCTCTTTCTTTGCTTCCACATAACTAGGAATTTAGTCCACTTACTTAATGGAGGAATGAACAATAGACCCAGTAAGATCAATCAGCAAGCAGACAAAAGGTGCTTAAGTAAGAACCTAAAAGATCCGCTAGAAGTATGACACTTGAGGTTTTACTAGCTGGCCATTCCTAAACAAGCAAAGTATTGCTAAGGAACTGCAGTCTTTGAAATGGAAGTAACAGTTTTCCTTTATCTTGAAATTTACTTTTGCACAGGATTTGAAAGTTTTGTTTTCATTGCTAAAATAGGTTATGTCATAATTTTAATCCAATCTAAAACTCCCTCTGTTCTCAACATTCACCCCATCTCCTAGTGTTATTCCTTATCAAAGCTACAAGTCCCATCCCTGTGGGCATTAAAAGGAAATGTTTCCCGTTTCTCAGGATTTGTAACTTCAATTATTTTTGCAATTATTTGCTAAATTTCATTTCTGATCTTGCTGTATAATCCCAGTTATAGTTTCTGATCAATTATTTGATGCAACTTCAAAACAACAAATCTTAATTTGCACCTCATGCAACATAATGTTTTATGAGTGCTCTAAAGGTTGGCTACTTGTAGGAATATCTCAAAAAACCCCAGCAAGTCTTCCCTTGGGATTTAAATCACTTGACAATTTTTGCATAACAATTTAATTAGCAAAATTATCAAGGGAGTACTTTGTAGTATTGCAATATTTCACTTTCCTACTAGTTTTCAGTTTCCTACTAGCAAAGCTTCCCACTCTATTCCTGAGAGATAGATCTGATTAAGTTATTGAGAAGAACAATGGATCATCCCATAGGGGACCCAGATAAAGTTGCAGTCATTTTAAAATTTGCAGAGTGCAGAAAGCACCTGGAGTATATAAGGGTCATTTAAATTAATCAAATATTATCAACTTAATAAGACTGGATCTGGCAGAAGGGGGTTGCACATGCATGTGTGTGTGTGGTCATTCTATCTGAAGTTGCAATTGAGCTGCTTTTTAGTGTAATGTTCTTACCCGGTCATTTTGCAATCCGAACAGTCAAAAAGATTTTTTTCTGTGTAGTTTTTGCTCCTGTAACATGTTTGAGAAATCACATAGCCACTTAGTAGGATAACGGCTCTCATCCAAATACGTTTAAGAATAGCAAAAACTTATTGCACAGAGATGCCTTTGTTTCTTGAATTACTACCCCTGTTCTAACGGAGACCTTTAATGTGAGTTCTAAATGAGAAGTAGATAGGAACAACAATCAGGAGTCAATGATACGAGGTGCAAGCTAAGATGGAGGCATAGGGCTTTCACGACTGAATCTATGTTAGAACCTCACATCCACAAAGAGCTTGACTGCAATTGCCACCTGCAAAAAAAAGCAATTTGGAAAAGACATTGCAAAGATAAGGTTAATGGAATTTTCCTAAAAGCAACTCCTAAGGGATTCTCT
Organism: Numenius arquata; assembly: GCF_964106895.1. Lineage (NCBI taxonomy): Eukaryota > Metazoa > Chordata > Aves > Charadriiformes > Scolopacidae > Numenius > Numenius arquata. The sequence goes on from NC_133586.1 coordinate 30,585,428, forward strand.
GTTAAAGGAACCACTTTCCACTTCGAATCTCAGTTTATTTCAGTTATCAGTCTTACAAATTTAAGCAGGCTTCTGACAATATAAAGTGTATAAATAATATGCAGCATTCCTTGATCTCTTACAAATTAGCCAGCAGTGAGTTCCAAGTGAAAGACCTCAAAATAGCACCATCCAAGCAACAAAACTGTTTCTTCCCACAAGGAAACTTAAAAGTCAACAGGAATGGACTGCTTATATTTAAGTCAGAGGAGAAGCTCTGTTGACTTTCCCATTCCATTCAATTTGAGAACTCTGTCTGAGAAGGAAGGTACCAGCAAAAGAGCCATAGACTGTAGAGCTAGAAATAAGTACATAAAACTAACATACTATGGAAACCAACAAGATTACAGTGAAATTGGTAGAACTTAATAAGGTTGAAGGAAAACTAAAGAGACAATAAATGAATGACCCAGGTAACTCAGATGCTCATAGATAAGAAATATTCTAAATTTGGTTCCTTTCTGTATTTTAATACAGGGCTTACAGAATGCTTTTACAGAGGGAAAAAATAAAAATACTTCAATAGTTTGTAAAAAAAAAAAAATAATCCCTCCATGGAGAAGTGTGATGAAAATATTTTATTCACTTTAATAGAATGCTCGCTCTTAGGGAGATAGCATTTTCTAACTTTAAGGCTTAAAATAGAAAATATGATATAGTGGAACATGATGGAAGTTAGGGACAGCTGTGTTGCAGTTGTACAGTAGGAAATGCAATAGCATTATAAAAAGGATAAATTTAGACTTGTGGACTGAGGGTGTAGGCTTTTTGTACCAAGCAGTGCTTTTTGTTTCTGATCCAGATAACAGAACACAAGCCATGGATTCTGGAGTGCTCTCATCATCTCATAGTACTGTGAGTATTTCAGCTCTCACTATCAGTATCAGTCTACAGACCTTAGTTACAACCCTTGGTTTTTATCTGTAAGTTAAATGGTTTCATTTTGCACAAAAACAAGGCACGCGTAATTCATCTGCAAGTGAGATATAAAGCCATGAAGCTGCTTCTCACTCATACTAGAGACAGGCTATTGTACATCCTGTTCCCACCATTACAATCCCATTGTAATAAAACGGAGTTTTGCCTTCAAGGTATTTCTTGGAACTACTTTCATATATTACATGGATACTCCTTTCTCGTCTGCATTGTTGGGGAAATTATTAAAGTTAAACTGCTTCGTTATTTGCTACTTTACCTGAAAGAGGTCAGTGCCTGGCTGGCATCCCGTATATGGAAAAGATCAGGAATGCGTTAGGACTGTCTAAATTTTAGCAAGTTTTCCCTATCAGGAGCAAAGACAGTTAGTTTATGAAAAGCAAATCATCCCAGAATTTTTGCTTATGATGGCTGATTATAATATTGAACTCTTATTTTATACAGCATATCTTCTATATGATTGGATCCTGTTTAAATGGTATTATGTAGGGAAATAATGTGCAAACATAGCTAGAAATGGCTTGTCCCTCTGTATTTCATAGATCTGTAGCCACACATGGACAGTGTTCTAGAACAGATTGCATTGTGAAAAGCAATGCTCCTGTTTCTATTTATTGAAGAAGGACTCTGATCTATTCATTTAGCAGTATAAGATACAATCGATGATCCTGAGCTTTCTGCTATTCCCTCTGTGAGTTACACAGCTTGCCTTTCTTCTAAGTTATTGAGCAAGAAGACAAAAATTATTATTTCATCCATAATTCTATCTGTATTGGTATGTGAAATATATGAAGATATCCCAGTTCAGATTACATTTTGATTTTAAGGTTGCATGTGCTGTTTTGCAACAAGGGAAACAGGATTTTTTCTGGCCTGCCTGTAGTAGTTTTTTAGAACTTGAAAGAACGCTCCATATGAACAGAACTGTAACGTTAGCCAACCTGCCAATCAAGACACTAATCCTCTACACATCTCTACCATCAGGAGACAGATACCTGGAAGCTGGTATGCAGGAGATAAAGAGAGAACTTGGACAGGAACCAGAAAATGTTCAAAATAAAAACTAGATTCATATGTCCAGATACATTTTCCTTAGCAAAAAATAACAATTCTAAAATGAATAATACAAAAGAATTTTGACCTCCACAGATGAAAAAAACAAAGCTGCATGCACATACTCATTGCTATCAGTTGCTTCTAGGTAACCCTTGGGTTAAAAGTACAGTGTTTTGTCTTCACTGCATTTCCAGACAATAAAGGCACAGCATTAATGAAAGCAGTAACTGCACTGGTTAATTTTGACTCATGTCAGTGACTATGGGAAGCAAATTTTAATATTTAAAGAAATATGTGATATTTTATATCCAAATCTTCACATTTGGATACAACAAAAACACAGTGAATCAGATAAGCAACAACTGTATTATAGTATCCAAAACTCACCGGTCATTGAATATTATTATTTTCTTTTATCCACTGAAAAAGAAAGACTGTTCTGTCCAGTTCTACTGTTTCTGGCACATTAGGTTCAAGAAGATAAAATGAATTAATTCAGTAAATTTTTTCTCATCAGAATTTATCTTAAAACAGATATAATTTTTATTAACTTCATTTCTGCCAGTAAGTCTTGATAGCATTCAGTTTTGGTCCCCCCTAAAAAACAAAGATGTGGACAGGCTGGAGGGGGTCCAGAGACGGGCCATCAAGATGATCCAAGTATGGGAAAGCCCACAATATGAGGAAAAGCTGAGAGAATTGGGGTTTTTTGGCCTTGAGAAAAGGCGGCCTAGGGAAGGGAGACCTTATCACCATGTTCCAGTATTTAAAGCGTGGCTACAAAGAAGATGGAGACTCCCTTTTTACAAGGAGTCACACGGAAAAGACAAGGGTTAATAGGTACAAGTTACTCCTGGGGAAGATTCTAATTAGACACAAGAGGAAAATTCTTCACAACAAGAATAATCAGCCATTGGAATAATCTCCCCAGCAAAGTGGTTGATTCCCCGCCATTGGACACTTTTAAGATTGTGCTGGGACATCTTGTCTAGAATGTGCTTTTGCCAGGAAAGGTTGGACTGGATGATCCCTGAGGTCCCTTCCAACCTGGTATTCTATGATTCTGTGATCTATAAGCATATACACAGGCCATTCATAAAAGTAATTTTACATTCAAAGTTTAGTTGTTTTGACCAAAACCATAAGTTATAAGAAATGTTTGTGCTCAGTGACTCACTTTTTAAGATTAGGATTATTTTAAAACTGTGTATCTGAATACTTGTAGTTATGAATGAGAATTTTGCTTTTTGTGAATATTCTTGCAATACTTACTTAAAATTGGCTGGTTCATTAAATGTTCCTGCCAGTAAAGTAATTTGCTGGAATACTGTTGGAAAGCAAATACAGAAGGGGTGAGAATTCACTTGCAAATCAAATGGATGGTGGAGGAGGAGTTGCATTCAACAAAGACACTATCACAATAAATGCAACAACATTTGGCAAGAATAAACTTTGCAAGCTTGCAACCTCTGTTCTGCAAAGTTATCCATATATGTAAAGTTCCTACTTCCACGCAGATTTTCATCTATACCAACAGATGTAGAATGGGCCTATTAAACAGTTTGCAGAGCCAGATCACTAGACTAATACTAACATTTGAAGCTAGAACTATAATGGCTTTTCTAAAGAGAAACCATTGTATAAAAAATTAGCTACTGCATATAAAATGAGGTATAGCTATGTAATGTTTTATTTTATCCTCTATTAAAAAAATGCATCAGGTACTACCATGATAGTCATGAAGGTGTGGGAAAGAAACCCCCAAAAGTTATAAATTCTACATTAGCTACAACTTGCTATATGATATTTATATTCCCGCTCTCCTCTTCAGGAGAGCACAGGAAAATAGTGTGTGGCATAAAACACCAGGAAACTATTTTATCATAAAAATCATGAAGAAACTGAGAAACAGCTCTGTTTACCTCATACTTCATGACAGTAGGAAAGTCCGCCCCTCCAGTTACGGTCACTTGCCTCTGGAAAAATTCCTTCTTCTCCACAAAAACCACACTATTCCTATCTGTCACTAGTTGCTCCTACCTGACCCATCCTAACCATATGCTGGTGTTATGCTAAAAAGTGGATTAGATTAACTAATTTTTCTGCAAAGGATATGCACTGTTCAGAGCAGCCAAACTATTTACCCTTGCAACATGTTACAGTAATGGGGACAAGGAGCTTTCTCTTTATTCTGGACTATACGACAGTGGTGTCAAAACCCTGACAGGAGATTTTAGAATTTATCGACAGTAAGAAATGCATTTCTGTTTTCTGAACTTTTATAAGTCAATCCACCTATGAAATAATATAGTCACATTTCTTTAATATTCTCTATGCCCTTCTTGGGTGTATTGGAATTGGTTAAAAGACCACAACCTTACTTGTGACTTGACCTCCTGAGATGCAGTATTGTGGGAGGGCTTTCTTAGCATGGTACCTAGCCTTTTGCCAGACAATGAGCTTCTGTATAACTCTTCCAGTTAATGATGGACTCTTCAATAGTAACAGTAATTCTACAGTCACAAATAATAGTAAATATGAGTCAAGATGCTTTCAAAAGGTATGTTTGGGCCTTTCTCAATAGAGCATGTACATTTTCCCCAAGAGAACACAGATCTATATTCCTAGGCAATCTTTTTATATTCCACAAAGCTTTCATGAGTTCACAGACTTAACCAATATTAACAGAAAAGGCCTGTTAAGTGTTTCTTTACTAACAAGATCTTGAGATAGGAAATGTTTTTACCATAATGTATTAAAAAAAAAAGTAGAGTTGAAATTATCATTGTATACACTTCAGAACTCTTCACTTCTTCCCCAAACCTCATCAGCTTCATCTGTTCACAATCCATGAGAAGCAAAAAACAAAACTATGAAACTATTTCATTAAACATGTAATTGATAAATAGAGTTATGTCACACAAAGCAATAATAAAGAGCAAATTACAGCAAAAAATACCAGTGGTACAATCCAGCAAGGCACATCTACATCATCAATAGAAACTTGACATAATGATTTCACATTCAAGTAAAAAAGGGTGTGTCTGCCTCAAAAGAAATAGATCTCCAAAAAAGTAATGAGCATATCAGTCAGAGAAGCAGAAAGTCAACCTTTTGGACGGAATGAATACAAGTGTATGTGAATTTATATGTAGACACATTCATATATATTAATATACATATGAGTAAGAATTTCAATGAGGTATGCACAATTTCTAAGGGGAGATAGTAAGAGTCTGCATCCTTTTTTGAGCTACTTAATATTATAAGAACAATAAGAACTAAATAGTAGAGCTGGATCTGTTATAATGTCAATTTATCAAGGCACTGGCTTCAGAAAGAGCTACATTGCTATTTTAATTGAAACTGGATTCATTGTGAAGTACTATAAGTATGACTTATTGGATAAAATACAATTAATCTACTTAGTAACAGTATTTAATAAATATTGTTAGATCAACAAAAACATCTACAGATAAGAAGTTGGAAAAAAAGGGTGGTTAAAAGAAGGTTGAAAATAGGAAAGGCTACAGTATCAGTGTTACTTTTTAAGCATACCAGGAAGTGAGTCCTGCTTCTGATGGCTACTGTGGATTATGTATTGCCTTTAAGGCATAGATTTTGGCCATCTATTCTGTATTAGCTTTCCCAACTAAGGCTGCCATTTGGTTCATTACAGATCAGAGCAAAAGTATGCTTATATCTTTATAAATGAACAAGTTAAGCTCAGATGAGAAAATAAAAAATAAAGAAACTTGACAATACAGATGTCAAGTGGTATCTTCTGATTATACAAAATATGTAAGAGAAAAATACCTCTTCCATACAGCTCCCAAAATATCACTGAGGGTCTAGCTTAATTATATGCTAGATGGAATATCATTAACAACAATATACAGTAGCTTTTTACAAAGTTATTTTTTATGCAATAGAGAAATTTAGCTTAGCTAGTTATAAAATAGCTTAAATTTATAACACCATATAATTACTCTAGTTCCTTGTGATTTATTATCTAATACTGGTAACATCTATATTAGTTGTTAACAAATTACTCTATGAGCAGTGGGAGTCACAACACCTGGATTCTTAAACCTTATTTTCTAAATAGCCAAGAACTGCCCTATTCTTGTCTGCCAGCCCCTAGTGCCTTTCCATGCTCCATCCCCACAGAAAGCTGCAGTGGCAATTCTGAGCTCATGTGCAGGCCGATTGCCTGTCTGGCACTTGATGTGACCTCTCACCTGGAGACAGACACAGCTCAAAAAAACTGAGGAGGAGCTAGTTTCCTAACCATTTTGTATCTAGCAGTGGTGATGCATCTCCATCTTGGTTTAAGTGGCAGGGAGCACAGAGGACCATCACAGCTCAGTCTATGGCTAATGCTTACTAGCCCAGCATCATGCTGCAGGTATTTGCTGAGACAAACCCAAAGGGTTAATCCGCACTTCACATGAAGAACAGCATCTAGTGTACTGCTATGACATGATCTATAAAAGATCAATTATTTTTCAAATACAGTCCCTACATGAGAAAAGATGGGGAAACGCCTCACATTGTAACAGTTGTGTGTTGTCCTGTTGGTTGTCCTGTGAGTTTCCAGAGAACAAACCTTGTAATTTTGTGGTCCTTAATTCTGCTTAATGCTATTCTCAGACTAATCAGAGCTGCAGCAAATCATGCAACATGAACAAAAAAGATATGATGCCTGCTGCTCAACAGTAGGAAATGACTGAAAGAAAGACTGGTATGGATTTTTTTTTTTTTTCCCTAAACCAAGCAACAAGTAAAATCAAGTCAGAATATAAATAATTAACTGAAAAGTGCATCTGCTGAGAATGGACAAGCAGATAAATATTTGAATTATTTTTAGTGTTAATTCTGGGTTGCTATCCTGAAGTTTGCTAACAAGGTCTTAAAAAATGTGTTTGGTACTTGGGGAAGTAAAATCTGGAAGAAAATGAGGTCTGTTGTGTGGACAGTGGAAATTAATAGAGAAGCAATGCAATTAGAGTGATGATTGGCTCTCATCTTGCTAACCATAGTATATCCATATCCTGCCACCACAATTTACCTTGTTCTTATCTTTCTCTCATGCCAATTATCAATTTTAATCAGCGTCCTTTCATTCCTCTTCTCAGATGACCAGGTCATTGTATGGGGAGATTAAAAAATTATGTAGGCTGCAATCCATCAAGTGCCTGCATATACGGAAAGAGTCTTTGAAGTAAGTGAAACAACTTATGCATCATGTTAGACACGTATATAAATACATTTTAGACTGAAGCTTTAGAAAGCTAGTTTCTTGAAGGCTTTGAAGAGAAATAATCTTGCAAACTGTTAAAATGGACTGATTTGACAATTTCAGTATGTGAACATTTTTAAAAATTTAATTATATTCATTTTCAAGTAGAAATAAAAGCTTAAAATAGAAAAAGAAATACAAAATTGAAATCAAGCAAAACCATTCGTTTTGAAATGTTTATTCTGACTAATATTTCTATTATTTTGATTTCATTACATTTCAAAATGAAAGTTTTGAAACTGTAAATTTTTTTCAAAATCTGTTAATTTCTGATAGATTATAATCCAAATCTGTAGAGGCACAAGAAAAACAAATGCATTGCAAAGACTGTCTGGTATCTTTTAATTAAAAAAAAAGTTGTATAGGTGAGTTAGGCAATGGACACTTGTATGGAAGCCAGCTTCCTGATGAGTTATAGAAGACTGTATAGTCTATACTCCCTTTTTCAGTGAGAATGCCAGAAGATTATGGTACATTTGGTCAATACTGAATTTGAACTGAACTGAATTTTGGTCAAAACTGAATTTGAAGGTTCCAGAGATGAAAGCCTATGGACTAATATGTTGAGCCACGAAGTCCACTGCTGTGCTGGTTTATAGAAATCCTATTAGCAGTGTGACTGAGGGGTCAACAGATAAGATAGCAGACTGCTGGAAATGCTGGATCAGACAAATATTTTACACAAGCAAGGTATTTCTTAGCCATGTTGTGCTTAACCATGTGTTTCCATCTAGGAAGTGTTGGTGACTAAAGGGTAGCAAATTCTTCTTGTATTGGTATTCTTGAATTTTTGGAGTTTTTAAGGTTTTAAAGGGCACCTATGCTACCTGCTGGGCCATCTTTTGTCATGATGACTTAGCATTCATTTCGTCTTCAGCAAGACATTAAATAACAAATTCATATAGCATATATAATCAGCAAATTTGACAAATAGGATTTCACACATTTTATACCTTTTATTTCTCATAACCTCCATGTTTCCTCCATGTTTCCTCTTGAAATCCACTCAGTATATGCGTTTCCCAGCTGTAGGTAAATAGCCTGGTCCAAAGTCCACTGACATAGCTAGGAAGATTCCCAATTATGGCACTAAGTTTTAAATTAATCTCCTGTCGTGGTTTTGGCTGAATTTACCAAAACCGGACCGACAGATGGCCCTTCCCCCCCCTTTCTCCCCCTAAAAGAGGAGAGAGGAGGAGAAAGAGATAAGGAGATTCAGAAGTTTAGAATGAACTAAACTACTTTAATGAAGAATTAATATTAAAATAAAAATAAAGATGAAAATAATGAAATAGATACAATATATACAAAACTGTATCAAGCTCCCAGGATGACAGTCACATCACCGGCAGGCACTGGGGAAGTCCCAGACTGGACTCAGTGACGAATGGGAACTGGATTCCAGCTCTGGAGTCAGGAACACACAGATTGGGATCAAAGGCAGATGAACAGACAGAGTCCTCTCTGGACGTCGGCCATCGCAGGAAGGGGGCTGACCCTTTGATCCCTCAGCCTTTATACTGAGCATGGGGCAGATGGGATGGAATACCCCAGTTGGTCAGGTTTGGGTCACCTGTCCTGTCCACTCCTCCCCACCGATGTGACCCCTCTACGTTTTTTCCGTTTCCGACCCTCTAAGGGGGCAAATAACGAAATTGCCTGACCTTGGTTGTTATGGCAATAAGTATAAGCAAGGGCCTCCCTGCATACCATTCCTTGGCATGGAGCACAAACATTGGGCTTATCATTCTGAGAACGAGCAGTTTTCTCCACAATATGCCATTAATTTCAGAGAGTTAGAGGAGGCCTAGCTAAGATGTAAAATTACAGAACAGAAAATTGGTTCGGTTTTACTTCAAACTGGGACATCTCCCCTCAGAAACCAGTATTGTTCATGGCGGCAAATTTAAAAGCGGCCATAGCGCGAGCTTCGCCCAGACCACGCGGACAGTGACAGCGGCAGCGGTGAGTGCTGCAGCTTTAAACTCGAGCTAGAGGGGGCTTCCCGGAGACGGAGAGGCCGAGGGAAGGCGGAGAGGCCCGAAAGGACTTGGGAATCGCGAGAGGGAGCGAGAGGCTGACGTGCCTGGGGGCGGGCCGGGCGAGCCGTGGCAAATTTAAAAGCGGCCATAGTGCGAGCTTCGCCCAGACCACACGGACAGCGACAGCGGCAGCTAGCCGCAGCAGGGTCAGAGCGCGTGCCGGGTGCGCGTGAGAGCAAGGGCGGGTATATTAGCGCATAGCGCACGAGCGCACAGCGGGTGGGAGCAGCCATCAGTTGTCGATCCCCTCCTGGCTCTAGACAAGAACATGGCCCCAACACGTGCAAAATGCCCCACAAGGAAGAATGTGGAAACTCAGACGGAGCTCCCACAAAAACACGTGTCTGTGCAGGTCTCCGGCTGCAGTGAATGCCTCAGCCTGGCATATGTTCCTAATGGAGCCAGAGACACCGCGTGTGTGCGGTGTGATCAAATAAACCACCTGCTCAGGCAGGTGGTTGAACTGAAGGAAGAGGTGGATAGGCTTAGAAGTATTAGAGACAGTGAAAGCGAAATAGATTGGTGGAGCCATACACTGAGGCATAGGAGTGGGGCAGAGGCTCTGCAGGATGTGGATGATCTCCCTTCTGCTTGTCACCAGGCAGAAGAAAGGAACCTAAGAGACAATGAGGAATGGAGGCAGGTCCCTCCTCGGAGGGGCAAGCAAAACTCCTGCCAGCCCCCTTCACCTTCCCAGTTGCACTTACAAAATAGGTACGGTGCTTTGGAAATCGAGGGCCAGGCATATGAGGATAAAGACAAAGATCTAGACAGTGAGCTACCCAGAGCCAGCCAGCCACCCCCACGCCTTAGGACTTCAGCAATAAAAAAAAAAGAGGAAGGTAATTGTGGGTGACTCTCTTTTGCGGGGAACAGAAGGCCCCATTTGCAGACCAGATCCTTCACACAGAGAAGTCTGCTGCCTCCCTGGGGCCAGGATTAAGGATATAAAGAAAAATCTCTCTACCCTGGTCCGCCCCTCGGATTACTATCCATTACTGGTATTTCACGTAGGCAGCGATCAGGTAGCTAACAGTAGTCCAAGGGCCCTGAAGAAAGACTTTAGGGCCCTTGGACAGCTGGTTAAGGGATCAGGAGCACAAACTGTGTTCTTCTCCATCCCACTACTTGCAGGAATTGATGAGGGTATAAACAGGAAGAGCCAGCAGATTAATTCCTGGCTCCAAGGCTGGTGTCACCGTCAGAACTTTGGTTTCTTTCATCATGGGATGATCTATAGGACATCAGACCTAGTGGCAACTGGTAGGGCAACTGGTAGCCTTACCCAAAGGGGAAGAGGAATACTGGGACAAGAATTAGCAGGGCTCATTGAAAGGGCTTTAAACTAGGGTTGAAGGGGGATGGGGATGAAAGCAGGATTACTAAAGAGGAACCTGGGAGCAGATTACCAGTGCCGGTGGGTAAAAGTGCTAGCAAGGTCTTGTGGCCTGTTGCCTCAGTAGAGGTGGAGGATCGTAACCCATGTGGTGATGACATGAGGGACAGTGATAGGCTGGCAACCACAGCAGGGTCTGAGCATGGTCAAGGAGGTGTTGGGCCTCACCCCCCCAAAAAAATGGCAGGAAAACTAGCCCAGCTAAAGTGCATTTACACAAATGCACGTAGTATGGGCAACAAACAGGAGGAGCTGGAAGCCATTGTGCGGCATGAAAGCTATGATGTAGTTGCCATCACGGAAACGTGGTGGGATGAATCGAATGACTGGAGTGCTGCAATGGATGGCTACAAGCTCTTCAGAAGGGACAGGCAAGGAAGGAGAGGAGGAGGAGTGGCCCTGTATGTTAAGGAGGAATATGAATGTGTGGAGATAAATGAGGGTAATAATAGAGTTGAGTGCCTGTGGGTACGAATCAAGGGGAGGACCAGCAAGGCTGATATTGTGGTGGGAGTCTATTACAGACCACCCAACCAGGATGCAGAGGTTGATGAAATGTTCTATAAGCAGCTAGCAGGGGTCTCGAGATCACTTGCACTTGTCCTGGTGGGTGACTTCAACCTACCAGATATCAGCTGGGCACTCCATACAGCTGAGAGGGAACAGTCTAGAAGATTCCTGGAGTGTGTCGGGGATAACTTCCTGACACGGCTGGTTAGTGAGCCAACTAGGGAAGGAGCACTACTAGATCTGCTGTTTGTAAACAGAGAGGAACTTGTGGGGGATGTAACAGTTGGAGGCCATCTGGAGTACAGTGATCATGAAATTATAGAGTTTCTGATTCTCAGGGAAGTGAGAAGGGGAGCCAGCAGGACTGCCATCATGGACTTCCGGAGGGCAGACTTTGGTCTTTTCAAGAGTCTGCTTGACAGAGTCCCTTGGGAGGCAGCCCTGAAGGGCAAAGGAGTCCAGGAAGGCTGGACACTTTTCAAGGAAGAAGTCCTAAAAGCACAGGAGCAGGCCGTCCCTGTGCGCAGGAAAGCGAGCTGTCGAGGGAAGAGACCGGCCTGGCTGAACAAAGAGATAAGGTCACAGCTCAGGGAAAAAAGGAAAGTTTATGTCCTTTGGAAAAAAGGACAGGCTACTTGGGAAGATTACAAAGGTGTAGTAAAGTTATGCAGGGAAAAGATTAGAAAGGCCAAAGCTCAGCTAGAACTTAACCTGGCCCTGGATGTTAAAAACAATAAAAAGAATTTCTATAAATATATTAATAGCAAGAGGAGGACTCGGGAGAACCTCCACTCTCTCCTGGATATGGGAGGTAACATAGTGACAAAGGATGAGGAGAAGGCTGAGGTACTGAATGCCTTCTTTGCCTCAGTCTTCAGCAGTGGAGTAGGGTGTCCCCCGAGTACCCAGACCCCTGAGCTAGCAGTTAAGGGCGGGGAGCATGATGAAGCCCCCGTAATTCTAAGGGAGATGGTGAGGGACTTGCTCCATAACCTCGACATAAACAAGTCTATGGGCCCAGATGGGATTCACCCGAGGGTTCTGAGGGAGCTGGCAGAAGTGCTTGCAGAGCCACTTTCCATCATCTACCAACAGTCGTGGTAAACTAGGGAGGTCCCAGCCGACCAGCGCCTAGCAAATGTGACGCCCATCCACAAGAAGGGTCAGAAGGATGATCCAGGGAACTACAGGCCTGTCAGTCTGACCTCGGTGCCTGGGAAGGTGATGGAACAGGTCATCCTGAGTGCCATTATGCAACACATGAAGGATGCCCAGGTGATCAGGCCCAGCCAGCACGGGTTCATGAGGGGCAGGCCCTGCTTGACAAACCTGATCTCCTTCTATGACAAAGTGACTCGCTTGGTGGATGAAGGAAAGGCTGTGGATGTTATTTACCTAGACTTTAGCAAGGCCTTTGATACAGTGTCCCACAGTATTCTCCTGGAGAAACTGGATGCTCACGGCTTAGATGGGTATACTCTCCGCTGGGTTAAAAACTGGCTGGAGGGCCGGGCCCAGAGAGTGGTGGTGAACGGAGTGAAGTCCAGTTGGTGACCGGTCACGAGTGGTGTCCCACAGGGCTCGGTACTGGGGCCGGTTCTCTTCAACATCTTTATCAATGATCTGGACGAGGGGATCGAATGCACCCTCAGCAAATTTGCAGATGACACCAAGCTGGGTGGGAGTGTTGATCTGCTGGAGGGTAGAGAGGCTTTGCAGAGGGATCTAGACAGGCTGGCTGGATGGGCTGAGACCAACGGGATGAGGTTCAATAAGGCCAAGTGCCGGGTCCTGCACTTGGGTCACAGCAACCCCAGGCAGCACTACAGGCTTGGGGCAGAGTGGCTGGAGAGCTGCCTGGCAGAAAAGGACCTGGGGGTGTTGGTCGACTGTCGGCTGAACAGGAGCCAGCAGTGTGCCCAGGTGGCCAAAAAGGCCAACAGCATCCTGGCCTGTATCAAGAACAGTGTGGTGAGTAGGACCCGAGAGGTGATCGTCCCCCTGTACTCGGCACTGGTGAGACCCCACCTCAAGTACTGTGTCCAGTTTTGGGCCCCCTACCACAGGAAAGACATTGAGGCGCTGGAGCAGGTCCAGAGAAGGGCAATGAAGCTGGTGAGGGGTCTGGAGCACAAGTCTTATGAGGAGAGGCTGAGGGAGCTGGGGTTGTTCAGTCTGGGGAAGAGGAGACTGAGGGGAGACCTTATCGCTCTCTACAACTACCTGAAAGGAGGCTGTAGAGAGGCGGGGGTCGGTCTCTTCTCCCAAGTTACAGATGATAGGACAAGGGGTAATGGCCTCAAGTTACGCCAGGGGAAGTTCAGGTTAGATATTAGGAAATATTTCTTTACTGAAAGGGTTGTCAGGCATTGGAATGGGCTGCCCAGGGAGGTGGTTGAGGCACCATCCCTGGAGGTATTCAAGAGAGGAGTTGACATGGTGCTCGGGGATATGGATTAGTGTTGGGTGGTGTGGTGGTGTGTGTGTGGGTTGTGTGTGGTCTGGTGTGTGGTTTTTTTGTTTGTTTTTTGTTTGTTTGTTTGTTTTTGGTTTTTTTTTATTGGTTGGACTAGATGATCTTAAAGGGTTCCTTCCAACCTAGGTGATTCTGTGATTCTGTGAGTTCAGGTTCTAAAAGTTTGAAACAATAAATAGCAACTGCCCCTTGTGGTTCCATCGTGGAAAAAAACCTTAAAATTAAAATTCTGAAAAAAGGTTAATATTACTTGTTCTAAAAATCTTGTTCTAGAAACCCATGTTTTTCTTTGTCTTTCAATATATTTATTTTTTTATTATCACAAACTACAAACTTGAAGTTCTAAATACAAGATAACTCAGTTCATGCTGAATTTCAAAACAGACACAAATCAGTATCTGAAGTTTCCAATTTAAGAGAGTCAGACTACAAAAATTACTAACTGAAGTTGGCTAGATAAGAAGCAAAATTACTTGAATATGAACAATTAAATCTTACTCGATTTGAATGTGAAGAAATGCTGAATTCCTGTAAGACCATAGCTCTAATGCTATCTGGGGTTTGCATTCCAAAGAGCTGGAAACACAGGAGGTCCACAGTATACTTTTCAAACAGAATGTTAAGAATAAGCAGTGAATCTACAAAGCACCAAAGAAGAAATAATTCAAAAGAATAGGTCAGAAAGCATTGCAGAAAAGTGAAATTAACAAAATCCTAATGAACTGGATTTTGCAAAGGAAATGAAACAATATAAATGAAAGGATTTTTTTATGGTTCATAGAGTGAAAGAGACCAAGGAATTAAGTACTCTGAAAACACAAGCAAGGGTGACTATAATCTTGGTATGACTTAAATGCAGAGTAAGCAAACTTGCAGTTCTTCAAGGAGTTAGTCAATAGGACCCCCTGGGAAACTGCCCTCAGGGACAAGGGAGCAGAATAGAGCTGGCTGATCTTTAAGGACGCTTTCCATAGAGTGCAAGAGGTTTAAGAAATCAGGAAAGGGAGGCAAGAGACCACCATGGCTGAGTTGAGACCTGCTGGTCAAACTAAAGGGCAAGAAGGAAATGCACAGGCAGTGGAAGCAGGGACAGGTATCCCAGGAAGAGTACAAGGATGCTGCCTGGTTGTATAGGAATTGGGTCAAGATGCAAATGGAGCTGAACTTGGCAAGGGACACAGAGTAATAAGAAGAGCTTCTCCAGGTATGTCAGCCAGAAAAGAAGGTCAAAGAAACCGTACTCCCCCTGATGAGCCAACAACATGCACTTGCAGCCCAGAAAGCCAACCACATCCTGGGCTGCATCAAAAGAAGCATGGCCAGCAGGTCAAGGGAAGTGATTCTGCCCCTCTGCTCTGCTCTGGTGAGGCCCCACCTGCAGTATTGTGTCCACCTCTGGGGCCCCCAACATAAGAAGGACATGAACCTCTTGGAGCGAGTCCACAGGAGGGGCGTGAAGATGATCAGAGGGATAGAGCACCTCTGCTATGAGGACAGGCTGAGAGAGATGGGGTTGTTCAGCCTAGAGAAGAGGAGGCTCTGGGGAGACCTTATTGTGGCCTTTCTGTACTGAAAGGGGACTTATAAGAAAGATGAGGATAGACTTTTTAGCAGGGCCTGTTGTAATAGGACAAGGGGTAATGGTTTTAAACTAAAAGAGGGTAGAATTAGACCAGACATAAGGAAGAAATTTTTTACAATGAGGATGGAGGTTGCCTAGAGAGGTGGTTGATGCGCCATCCCTGGAAACATTCAAGGTCAGATTGCTCTGAGCATTTAGGGGCTCTGAGCAACCTGATCTAGTTGAAGACATCCCTGCTCATTGCAGGGGGGGTTGGACTAGATGATCTTTAAAGGTCCCTTCCAACCCAAACTATTCTATGATACTAATTAAGAGCATATAAATACAAAACCAGAGGGAGCCACCTTAATTACTGAAATCAGTCCCCTTCAATCACAGTAAAGACAAACAGTAAATACTTAGTTTAAGATGTTCCACAAAACATGTACCTTATATTCAGTAACACTTTGTAGCTACACACCTTTTTAACAAAGTTCAGATCAAGTCAGAAACTACCAGCTGAACTATTATATGGCACAGCAGAAAAAATAATCAAGAGCATCCCTGCAGGACTGGGCAAAATCCCAGTCAATCATAGAAAACATAATCCCCACCTAGCTAGGAAGACAACATTCTTCCCATTTCCCCTTTCAATCTCTGTGTATTCTTTATAAGTCTGACCTGGAGAAATTTTTCTACCTGATTTCAAATGTCTAAATCAGTATAGCTCAAGATTTGAGTTTTAGACACACCAACCAGAAACTAGATAATGCACCTAGATGCAAAATGAGCATTGATGTACTGGCACATAGTACTACTGGAGACAGGGAGATTAATTCAAGAACTGCAAAGCTGATAAGTTGTTTTAAAAGGAAATAGCTACATTGGATATTGAGAATGGACAGAAGGAGCCTCAACGGTGGAAGTCCTGAGAGACTGATCTTGGGGGACCTAAGCAGAAGAGTAAAAAATGAGTGTGTTCATGAAATTCATAGATTACTCAGAAGCATTACTAGTCCTAATGCATCTTAGTGTCTATTTTGTCAATTTGCTTTACTCCCAGTGTCCCTTTGAGGTCTTAATCCCCTGAAGGCTGCAAGAACATGTGTATTAGTTTGCTTCTCGGCTTCTTTCCCAGAAAAGTTGACTAACGTAGTTTGTGGTAGGTTCAGCTCCAGACCTGCAGCTTGGATGTGACTGCACCATGTTTGGCCACAGTAAGATCATAGGAGGTCTGTGCTTTCAAATGCTCAGGGTTTCCCAAACAAACCCTTTGACACGTTACTAAAAACCCTACATCAGTGGGCTGTAATACTGCCCTCTCATTCATCCAGGTGCTTTGCATAGAAAAACCATACAAAAATAAATATTTTTTTTTTCAAGGCTATATAGGCATATTAAGCATACCCATGCTAAGGGTTACATCCACATGGATGCAACCAGTCTGCTTCAAGGGGTGCTAGTTCTAAGAAGGATGGACACAAGACAGTTTGCACCAACTTGCCCAGAGACCAAACTTCTTTCACTGTGCAAAAGGCAAAAATAGTATAAAGAAGTATGAAATAACTTTTGTTTTTAATTGCAGTTAAAGTGAAGAAGTGTAATAGTGTATAATTTTGTATTTCTTGATAATTTAATTAAAAGAAATGTTGATGGAGTTTGAGAGTTGAAAGTTAATGGAGATTAAAAACTGCAGATTAGCTAACTGCAAGATGAATAAAACCTGCCAGTGAATGACACTTGCAAGAAAGACTATTGTGACTTTAGGATAAATCAAGTAGGGAGCAACACACTAATAACATTTTATTTGGATTTCAGGATTTAGTCATGCAGAATTCTTTTGCTGAAATACTTGTAATTAGTGAGAATCACATATTTTTATTATTTCTATTAAAAACAGTAAAAAAAAATCCAGTACTTTGACCAGCTCTACAGACAGTTACCACAAAAATTCTCATTAGTACTGACAACACATCAATAGCTTAAAATCATAGAATGATTTGGGTTGGAAGGGAATTTTAAAGATCATCTAGTCCAAGCCCTCTGCCATGGGCAGGGACATATTTCACTAGACCAGGTTGCTCAAAGCTCCATCCAGCCTGACTTTGAATGTATCTAATGATGGGGCATCCATACCTTCTCTGCACAGCCTGTTCCAGTGTCTCACCACTCTCATCATAAAAAGTTTCATTCCTCATACCCAGTCTCAATGTAATGTGTCCTTTTGAATATTAGATAATTACAGAACGTCCCATAAAGGAATGTAATATTCCTTTTTTATATGACCTGCTAAGGATTTTCAGAAAACATATAGCAATAAAAAATAGGATTTTTAGCATCAGATATTATCTGCTTCCATTTTTTCCCTTCCCTCCTCTAGTAATAGTATCACAGAAAACATGACTTCTTTTCATGCCCATAAAGATTGAAAAGATCAGATAAACACTGCATACTCTAAATACAATTTAATTATTTTTATTTGCAGTAAGTGACAAACCATGTTATTGATGCTGGAATCACTGAAGGATTTCCCTTAGGAAATTAGGTTTTTTCCTACCCCAGACAAATACACTCTATTTTCTTGAACAATTAATTTAATATCCCTCCTTAAAGTGCTTTTAAAGAATTGTAGTGTTACACTGCACATTGAGTCACTTGCCTGGAAAATGCTTTCAGAGCCGAGACCCATCTTTTAATGTGTATTTTGCAGTCAAAGGTGGAGTAACACTTAGTCCTTGCTACAAAAAGCTATCACTATCCCTTTGTGTGATACACTGTGTGTGTTACACCTACCCCTCTAGGCAGGTAAAAGCAGTACAACAGACAGACAGTACCAACAACAAGACTATCTTGGCAGCAGAAAATAACTCCGTTCTGGATTGTAACATTCTCAGGCTTCTGTCTGCTTATACTCTGCATATATAGTATCCCTAGAAATAACTGCAGAAACATTTTATATTGCTCATTAAATATTTTTCAGTATGAAGATGTTCTTACCATTTTTGTTTTGTTCTCAGAAACTGTCCTAGGTTACATCTCCCCTCTCAACTCTATGTGGCTTAAAAGAAATGATACAAAACTGAGTCCTTAGTAAAGAAAGGTAATAGTCCCATGGTTGACTTCAAGTTGACAATGCACCTGGGACAATTTTAAGCTGTTTCTAAACAAAAAAGACTTCACAAATCAGTATTAAGAAATGCAGTGTTTGTAATTCAGTCATAATTTTCGCATAGCCTATGACCGCAGGGTGCCTTCTTTAGAAAATTCTCCACAGAACAGTGGATACTGATGCTGTTCAGAAGGGGCACAGCAAAGTCATCTGTCACCTGAAACAGTCGTTTGGGAAACCTTCTACACTGGTAAAATCCTGAAACGTAGTGATATGAAACGAGAATGTTTTTTTCTTTTTAAATTACAAGTTTCAGTGCGTTTAAAGGTCTGAACAGCATGGCAAGCTCGTCTGATGGATAGTACAGCCAGTAGCCTTTTTATGTAATGTTGTAGGTTTGATTCTATATTGATGAATTCAGCTTATACTGCGCTTAAACTAGTAGAGGTAGAAAACTTTTCCTGTTACCTCACAGTAACTTGCTGTAAATCAGTATAAACTCTATTACTTACAATGCACTCTTCTAACTGGAAAGTAGCCTTTATGTCTGCACAGACAGAAAAGCTATTACAAAAAGCTCCTTTCCCCAAAATAGTCACTGGTTAGGAGTTGTGAGCCTGAGAGAGACGTCTTCAAAACCCCAGAAAAAATCAACTTAGTGGTCAGAAAAATAATAAAATATTAGGAATCTGAATGTATAGAACACAAATATAACCAGTTGCAGCTACACATTTTTATAACATACAGATGTCTTGTAGAGATAGAAGACTGAAGTAAAATTATTAATTTGGCCTAATATCTCTTATATGATGTGTTCCACATGATGTACACTGTTTTATGTAGACTATGAATGTATGTACACTTAAGAATATCTATATACATAAATACATACACATTCCAAAACATGCATACATACATAGATCATCTCTCTCCACTTTCATCTCCTTTCATCCATCTCTCTCATCACAGATGCACACACACCTCAGCCCAAATGAAATAATTCTCACTGCTTGAGTTAGCTACAGTCTCGAGTTCAAACTAGTGATTTCTTTTTTCTTCTGTGTTCACATCTATATTTTTTCTCTACAGGATTTAAAGCTTGAGAAGCATGAAAGATAGAATGAAAATAAATTTGAATTCTATATTACAATAAATGTGAATATCAAAAGATTCTTTCACAGCTGTGTGACTGCTGGCATTTGTAAAGAGTCAAAGGATCCTGGAATATAAAAAGGCAGAAACACAGTTGGTTTTTCAATCAAGTGTATGGAGGAAAAGAAAAAGAAAAAATCTATAGGAACAGCAAGAAGGTCTAGGGGTGGGTGACAGGTAAAACCTATTTCCTTAATTCAAACAGTCATTTCTAGAATCACTTGAGCAAGGGGTTGATATGAAAGATTGACATATTCAGTTCTACTCTTTAAACTGTGGTTTGCATTTTACCAGCAGTATAAGGAAGAAGATGAAAGATGTCCTTCCTTATTCCTTACTTAATTGAAGTGTCTATTTAGGATGACATTTAATAAAAAAAATACAATTTTTTTTATAGTTATTATTTGTACTACCAGAGCATCTAGGATTTCTAGTTATAAACCAGAAACTTGCTGTGACAGTGATTCAGGTGCTGAGAAATGACTTTGTGTGACTGTAAGCATGTGCCACATTCTGCAATGCTAATAGGCAGAATGGGACAGGACTTCTTTAATCCCCCCAGTAAACTCCTGTCTGCTGTTCAAAAACTGTAGTAAAAAAGATCATCCATTGGTAGAAAGTTTCTATCTTAAGAGGAACAACTGACACAAAGACTTAGTGTGACGATACTATCAGCAACCTAATAATATCTAGTACTCTTCTGGGAACAAATGTTGAAATTAATATCAAATATAATCTTGGATTTAAAAGAAAGTAACTTTTCACTGTGTTCTCCTGAAATATTTTAAAAGAGACAAAGTTCTTAGTGAAGTATAAGGGAAGCTACTCACAAAAGGGGGATGCCTATGCTCTATTTTATAATCTCTCATTATTTTATTCTTTCCATTTCCCTACCTCTTCTAATTCTCAAGTCATCCTCTCTTTTCATGCATTCACCAGCTTCCAAGCCGATACCAATTAGAATATCTTGTCTTGTATGTGTTCCTGAGCAAATCTCTAGGCTGTCTTGCCTGTGTCGCTAAACAACTTTTACTCCAAAGTTTTCAACAGGACTTGTAGTTACTTAAATACAGATTTACCATAAACTGCAAAAATTTTTGATATCTCCATTTTTAGAGCCTGATCATACCCATTAGAAAAACTGTAATGTTCCCTTCTGATTAAGTCTATTAATTGTAAAAGAAAGATTCTCCTAGCCTAGTCAAGAATAAAGGAGGTACAAGACCATTTGGATCTCATATCAGAGAGGAACAAGATGCTTGTTGATTTTAGGAATTCATCCTGAATGTAGCTGAAGTATTAAGTTTGCTTCTATACTCTCACACAAATAAGCATACAAAAACATACAGACACTAACATCCATGTCAGTTTGTTGGTTCTCCTATCACAGTTTCCACTAGACAAAATATAAGCCAAAAATCAGAAACCTTATAAATACAGCATACAGACAGGCAAAGAGCTGAATCTGAAAGCAAGATACATCCAATGTTGTTTTATATTGCAGCTGATGACTTAAAATACACAAAAAACATAAATAATACTGAAGCTTTTCTTGAGACTCACTTTTATATGTTATAGGCTAGCACAGCTGGAGGAAGTGCACTTCATTTGAAGTCTGACAGCTATTTCTTAGAACTTTTTGTTTAGTTGTTTATTTCTGTCTTTAAATAGGTTGGCTATTAACATTTTTTATGAACAAGTAATTTTTTGTAAAATTTAATGTAAAAACATTTCCTATTTGCTGCCTCTTAAACAGGCAACTATACAAAGACAGACAGACACGCACACAAACAATTTTATTTTGTGGGTAAAAAATTGGATAAAAATTAGATGCAAGCAGTGCAAATCTCTAGATTCTCAGACTTCACCTGTTTGGTTCAGTCTCCTCTCTGTTAAAGTGCTTCTAAGCCAGCAGAACGTTGATGGCTCACAAAAACATATTTTTATTGTGGTGTAGGAATAATATTTTCTCGTGTGCATGTCATATAAAAATGTATCATATGGAAATAGCATAGTTACTAAAATATAAAGGTAAATGTCAATTGGAAGAGAGAGTATTTCATCTGAATCTTTTGTGGACAGTTTGCCCTTTGGATAAGCAGCTACTGTAATTATGAAAAACTGGAGAATGCTTTGCATATACTTTGCTTTTTCTGCATAGACGAGTATAATGTTTTCCAGCCAAGTAAGATGACTGGTTTTGTCCCTAAAACTAAATGGGATAAATGCAGCTGAGCTATGGGGCAATAGTGTTGTTTGAGGTTGGGCTTACTTATGGTGAAAGTCTCATTTAAGCGGTTACCTCAATCTGTTGAATAACCCATCCCAAATATTACATAAATGTAAATAGAACAGTTGGTTTTTGGAAAATGTTTTAAGGAATTTTCCATCATAACTATAACAATTGCAGTAGTGAATAAATAAATATGTGTGTGTATATATATGTACCAGTATAATCAAACTATCCCTGCCTGCTGTCACATGGGAATTCAGAAATGCTCCCTTAAATTGGAATGGCTAAGAATAAGAGTACTGATGTGCACTACCACAGTTTTTCTTTGACTTCCATGGAGTTCTATATAGCACAGCTTGACAAGATGCAACAACCAAAGCTAATCTAGGCAATCTACAATAAATAAATACATGTCTCTAATGAGCTGAAAAAGTAAAAGGTCAGAGGCTGAGCTTTTGACGGTCTAAGGAACATGTCTAGTTATTGGAATCCCAGCCGTAGACATCACATAGTCAGCTAAGTAGTCTTTAAATAATACTTTCAAAAAATTGTAGATGCTTTTCATGAGAGAAATAATATAAATAAAATAGGACCACATCCAAAAATTTTTTTTGTAGTAAACCTTCAGAACTGTTCTTTATTTTTTATTTTATATTCAGTTTTTGAAGACTTACTTAAAGTCTAAATCCCAAATCAGCTTTTATGAAAGTGGCTACATCAAACTAAGCTGCTCTCAGTGGGCACATCATTTGAAGCCAGTAATGCCAGAAGAGAAGACGCCGTTTTAGAAGGCAGCTTGCTTGTATTTTAGCTAACTGCCTTTTTTCACTTGACCAACGCTAAGTGGTAAACTCTTTACACTTGCATTCAGCTCTAGAGAAAACAAAAAAAATATATTTTTGTTAAAATCTTACAAATTATATGAAACAACTGTGTCACTTCTATCACAATGTGTTGCCCCTCAGTAATGCTTCTGAAGAACATTAAAATACTGTGAAAATTCACCTGTAATTAATTTCTTTCCCTACCTAAGTATCCACTCAGGGCAGTAAATGTGAAGCTGATTTGTTCTCCCCCTCCTATAGGAGCTACTCCCTCCAGTGGGTGGCTAGGTGCCTTATCAATTAAATTTGTGTGCTCCGTTGAAATAGGCATCTCAAGCTCTATATCCCTCTCTCTGTGTGTTTTTATTAAGACAAAAAACTTTGAACAGATTAGAAATGCAAAATGGATGTTTGAATAAACCAAGTAGTCATACCATGATTCTATAACTGTGTGTACAGCACAAACTAACTCTGAAGATTCATTTTGTCCATGGTAAGCAAAAAAATCTCTCAAATACTATTCTTTAGTAATTCAATGCTCGGTAAGCAGGCAATAAGAGTTTGCCCTCACTAGCTCTGCTGTAAATTTTTATGACCACTGTCAGCACTATTAGTCTTGGACTGATCCTGCAGTCCCTGTGTGCCCCAGACTAACACTGAAGGCACCGTGAGGGAGGGGGGCACAAATACCTGTAGATGAGACTCCTGAGCGCCACATGGATAATGGACAGAATATCCATGGAATGTTTCTAATTACAAGTCATCATACTTACTCACATTTGTGAGAAACTGCAAATAAGACAAAGATTGCTTTAACGCAATGTTTTTAAAAGAAAACAAGTAGTCCAGGGAGAATATTTAGCTGTGTGCTTCAGTGTTAGCAGTGTTTTATGACACAGCATATTTATGGTGAAAGTACAGTGATATTCCTAGTGCTTTTTATGCTGATTTAATCCACACTATATTGCATTTGTAACAAGAAGCAGTAGTATTTTTGCCCCCACAGGCTGACAGAACTGCCTAGTAATTGTGCTATTCTAATAGTGAATAATGGATGTTTAATATTACTCTTTTAACTAAGGGATAGGTTTCATAATACAACTCTGGGGATATCAACAGACTTCTAATAGAAGATTAATTAGCCCTCTGTAATTTTTCCTATTGTCATTTTCCTCCTATTGGTTAGAAACAACCTTACAAAAATATATTACAAGACATAAAACATGAGCAGATTGTGCATCGAGCAACACTTTATGTAACTTGTGAAATATTTATACTGAAGTCTTACCATTCTTCATTTCCACTTATTTTGATTTTGCTATTTCTCTATTCCAGAAAAAAAAAATTGTCATGCTGTAAGTTCAGATTTCTTTTTTATTTCTTTGAACTTACTTTAGAGATTTTAAATAATCACACTTTTCTGACAGTTTCAGGAAATGCCTGAGTTACACAGAATCAGTAATTCATTTAAAATAATTGTCTTTAAAATGATCTCAATTTTCTGTTACGTCTTTCAGTTAAACATGAATTGTAAATACTATTAATATGATGTTTCAAACTGAGATTTAAACTACTGCTTTGCAAACTCTTTAAATACTGCTCTGCTACATCAAAGGATCATTAAACCTGCCATCAAAATGTGACTATCTCTTGGTGAATCAGGGACAATAAACAACAGATACAATACAAAAAGGAAGAACATTACTTAGACAAAACTGTAGGAAATATTTCTGTAGACAATGCAGCCTTAAAGACAGGATCGTTACCAAATTAGCCTGTCCGTGTGAAGCACCCTACAAACCAGGTAACGGGGAATATGGCTGTTGTAAGGACTACACGCCAAGATGCCCCGAGGCAGGACCTTCTGGGAGTAAAGAACATGCAAGGCTGAAAAAGATTGTTGTCTTTTGTTGGTCTGTTTGTAACATATTAATGGATCGAAGGGAAAGAGCCTTGTGTAGCTGCAGCTGTGCATGGACAAAGAACTGCTTCAATTTTTATATTTTGCTTACATTTCTGAAAAAATAATAGGAAAGAAACTTCAATGTGGTAGCTAATTCTCCATTGGAGTCTGGGAAAAACACTTAGAGAGTGATGCTAGTCAGAAGTCAAAGTACAAGCAGGTGGAGACCACCACAAAAAGTGTCACAGCACTTAAAATTTCTTAATTTTTTACCAAATGAATGCTTACCAAATTCCCTGAATTTAGTGACATGACACTTGTTGTCCTTGCAGTCACATGCAGCAAAGTTGGGACTTGTATTTAAGCTGTTATTGATGTACTTAATTACCTTAAATGAAATACTAATCTCTTCAGGAAGAATAGGAGCGAACATGGAACAAAACTGAACTGCACAACATTGACAGTTAGTCCTCTAGTGACTGATATGTCATTTGATCGTTTTAATAGCATAAATATTCCTATATATCCAGTAATGCTTCTTAATACATGAAGTTTGGATTTATGTGACTAATACTGCCATTAGCTAGATTTAGGATTCTTGATTATTTGGGACTACACACAAATTGCTTTGTAGCAGTTCAGTTGCAATATTAATGCAGCAAATGATCATTGAAATGCACAACAGCAGCAAAATGCAAACGCAGCCATTTGTTTTCCAGCCAATCTAAGTGTAATTCATATTACTGTAAGGAGCTCTGCTTCCTTCCTGTCCTTTTTGAAGTCTCTACACCTTCTCAAGGGCAAAATTGTTTTCTAAATAGAGTCTACCTGCATTCAGTCTTTTCTGTTGAAGTACCCCATAAGAATGAATTAAAATAGCTCTTATTTACACATAGACCCATCCTCATAATATTTTCATGTTATCTAGAAAACTGCAGCTTTCTAAATCCAAAAACCTCTCACAAAGTCACGCGCTAATTTCTTAAGGGTCAGGAAGTTTCTTAAAGTCAGAAAAATATAAAATGCAATTACAAACCAAGAATAAATAATAAAAGTACTGTATGTGAGTATGTATGGGATGGAATAACAGTTTATGCTACTTTTTAAGCTCACCTAGCCACATAAGCATTGATGCACAGAGGAAGGCTAGCACTGAGCAACTGGAGTGCTTGCTGCTTAAAAAACAAAGAAACAGCAAAAAACCCCTATCCCCACTCCTGCCAAAAAAAATACAAGCATCCCAGCTTGTCAAACCACCATCTTTAATGAGTGCTAAACTCCTTTTATGAAATAAAACCAATGAAAGGAAATAAGAAGCAGCCATTTCTGATATTCTGTGTCTCTTATTTGTAATGTCTTCCATTCTAATAATGCTTTTACTGACAACAAGCGTTACTTAATGTCTTTTGGTGTCACCTACTGACATTTGGGTAACTCTTCTAAGAAAAGTGCTTAGGAAGCTAGGTATACAGCATCCATAGTAGTGAAAAACTGAATATCCTCTTTAATATGCTGTAGCTTTATCCACTGCTCTCAAATCTATCTGCTGGCTTGCTCTTTGTATCAGGAAATAGATAACATTGATGGCCTATGAAGACACCACAGACACGGTCACTGAAAGTGGAGTGATTTCAGCCTGGCTTAGGCAAAAACAATTTTTTTATCCTTTACTTATCCTGCATCTTTCCAATTCATCACTGACCAGTGGTCTTTGATTAACATAGTTCTACTTTGAGAGAAAGTGAATCTCAAAGCTTCTGCTGAGTTGTTCATTCCAACAGTGAATCCATTCACGATCCCTGAAAGTAGTCAAAAAGGACTTTCGATGCCTGAATGAAACTATTATTAGGAGTAAATCTTCAGTTAAAATGAAGTACTTCCCTCAAATTTCTGGCACCAGAATGATCATATATTTTCAATAGAAAAAAGAAGTCATCTTTTTTTCATAGTAACTTAGAGGTCTCATATGGTATGTTTTTTTTAATATATCAACTGTTTGTCACAATAATCTGCAAATATATTCACGTATGCCAATGTACGTTTACATGCCTATTCAAACAAATGGAAACCAAAGTTTCTCTACTTCCGTGACATAGGCTTTTCTTTAGTATACGTTATATTCAATATTGGTTAGCTGTTATTAAATGAACTTAGCATTATTTATCATAGAACTATGACTGGTGAATTACATGTATATAACAAAGTACTGTCTCAGCTATTTTGCTTTTCTCTCCTCTACTGAAAGCTACGATTAGGAAAAAAAATTAGAAATCAACATTAGGCAGATTCAAACAAATGCTCTAATTTCCTAGATCATTCATACATACGCACTCACTGGCATCCACCTCTTTCTATAGCAAGGAAAGTTTTTCATCAAAGCCTAGGAAAAAAACCCTCCAACTACCTCTATGCTCATTGTCCCTTTTGGAAAGCATTCTGTTTTTTCTGTCTGGTCCTCCTAAGCATTGTACATGCTTATGCAATAAAATGATCTACAAATTAAGAGCATTTGGAAAAATAGGTTCTGCTGTGGAACTTTAAAATGGTACTAAGCAGTACATGACAAATGCTGCTTCACCCACACGTATCTATGTGGGGACACACATATAGGCCATTATGATGACTCAGAAAATTTTGACTCTTGAAGGAGGCAGTTCCTTACAAATCCTCCATTTTCGTATGTCTGTTTACACTCTGTATTTACCAGATGTCACAACTTCACTTTTATTCATGCATCACAAAACAGATTCAATGCTGTTCTTTTCTATAATCCTATAACAGATTTAAGGATGACAGGTGGAAAAAGTAATTTTAGTAATCCCTTCATTACCTACACTCTTCTCACCTCAGAAAGTGGTAGAGGAATATCTGAAGTTTTGTCCCAGCTAAACAATCCTTTGGAAAACTTTCATCTCTCCTGCTAATATACTGGTTTAATCAGTTCTATTTGGGCCAAGCTAAATTAAGCTTCCTGTTCTTAGAGTAACACTGCAACAGTTGCCTTAATTTCATTTTTGCTGTCTGAGAGCAACAGAAAGGCCTGTGTAATCCATCCAGAAGACACTGATTCACTTGTAATGGCAGGTGTAGCTGAAAGCAGGAAAAGCCCTTCCACAGCTTAGAATTTGCTCTCTGAATTCAACATGTGCTGGATGTGCCAGGAATAGAGAAGAAAAATCATGTTGGGCTTATCGACTTTTTTTTTTCTTTCTTCCAGAGGTATATATTATACTAAATGTGAATGTAGCATTTCACATTTAACGTACATTTCAATTAAAGGCGAGATGTAAACATAATACACAATGTTGTCAAGCAACCTGCCTCATCACAGTGGCAAGTGATCCTCCTCAAAAGTTCCCTAGACTGATAAAATATCCTCCAACATATCCACTTCTCCATGAATCACCAAAAGTAATGCATTCTTTTTTTATTCAGAAGTGGCTTGCTTTGACTAGTATATTTTCTTTGCGTACCAAAAAGTTCATTCTGTCACTATTAATGGCAGGATTATTGAGGAAGAATACACCTCTTCATCTTCTCACCACTAATTTCCCTAATATAATCAGCAGTAAATTAGATCAAAGGCTGCCATATCCAGCAGAAGGTATCCATTTCCTGACCTTCCCTTTTTCCTAAATTGATGAATTTGGGGAGTATTTCTTTCTCTTTCCTCTCTTGCTCACCGTGCTCTCTGCATCAACAAACAGCCGTTTCTGATATTAAAGAGCAGAGTGCTCCTCCATCCACGTCTTTCCTTTTGTCCCAAGAAGAAAAACTACTTATTGCTGCTCTGTGCTTTGTGGATTTCTTTACCGTGATGTTCAGCCGGTTCAGTATAGTTTCAAACCTTCTTCACAGTACTATAAATAATTTCACAGCATAGAGGCAAAACTGAGTTTTGCCCTGAAAACATAGCCCATCTCAAAGCCTTCTGCAGGTCCCCATCCACTCACTGTAAGAAAGTGACTATGTAGTTAGAAGTATACAAAGCTTGCTTTTAACCGAAATTGGCCTGTCAAGAAGAGAAATTGCATGGGATGAATTTTAAAATATGAAACCTATAATTTTTTTAATGGAAGATTATTTGTTTAATCCCTAGTAAGTCCTACAGTGCATTTTTCTAAGACAACAAACCAGGATAATAATAACTAAAGAAAGTGTAAGTGAACAAAGAAAGAATAAGGTATTATATTCTATACATTTGCTTTAGGATGCAAAGGTAGGATACTCCTACTTTTGAGTAGGAGGAAGTACATTTACAGGAATATGGGCTCAGTATGACAGTATATAAATAGCCCTAGCTGAGGATGTAACAATTGCTTTGCATCTTTCAACACAGAGCAGAGGCAGTAACTAGAATTGAGCTGACTACAGAACTGAAATATTTTGCAGCTTAGATTTCTTCAATAAGGCTAAGGCAGCTCAAAAGATTTCACTGCTGCTCTAACACACAAGCCTTTGATGTTCCCTCATCTTTACATCATAGAAGGAGCTCAAAGGGTTAATTAAAATTTAATGATATCGGCAGTACTTTGAAAAAGTTATGAACTTGGGTGAGATCAATCACTTTCTTGGACTGCCTGACTTCAAAGGAGACGTTATGCAAAAGCAAAAAAAACCCTCTCATTCTGCATTGAATTCATAAGCAAGGATTTCCTCATTAGCGGTCTGTGCACGGAGGCGATTCCAAGTGCAAACTGGCAAGAGGTGAGGTGCCCAAAAAATGGTTAATCGGAATTTCATGCCTTTGCTGCTGATCACATGTTGAATGAATGCATCACTGCAAACCAGGGGACACTTGAACAATCCCAAAATAGGAAGTCAGGGATTAAGGGATGAGCGATTTTTTTTCTAATTCACAACTTGTTTGCAGAGATTTAGCTAAAATCTCATTAGCTTGTTTATTCGCTCTCAGTGACATTCAGTAAAATGTCAACTGAAATAACAAAAGTAAACTTTTAAAAAACATACACATTTCTGGTTTGCATCTGTATTTTTTATCTGTTTACCATCTACATTTTAGTTGAGCTGACAACTTTCACTTTCTGCAGTATGTCTTATTCCGAGCTGAAGGTTTTACTATATTTTCTAAGACAAATACACTTCAAGTGATGAAATTATGAAAATCCTCTATAAGAGATCAAAGTTTACCAGTGACTAGTTAGATTTATCATGAAGATTAAGAAAAATTTATTTTAATGCACTCGTATCAGTCAATTACTGTCTCTGCTCAGAAAAGGCTGTGTTGGGAGCCTGATTCAGCACAAACCTCATGCCTTCCTCTAATTTCAACACAAACCTGCTCTGTAAATGTGGAAACATGCCCTGTGGTATGAATACACCTGGAGACTTGTTTTAAGGCCATCCCATGAGCACAGCTAGAGCTCTCTTCCCACAAGGAATCTCACCTGGCAACACTGATTAAGGGTTCCAGAAGCGCTTCACAGAAATCAGATTGCTATGTAATGCTTTATTTATGCTAGATATGCTGTGAACAGGTTGTTTTAGCTTGGGTTCTGTTTTTTACTATTGGTTAAAATACTGGATTTTGCATTTTCACTTCATCCAGAAACATGCACACACAAGACAGGCCATATGGCTTCCTTCCAACGTACATGCTTTCAGGAAGACCTACTACAACACCATTTTTATTTCTTCATATATGCCCAGTATTTTTCTAAAAACAATGTCAGGTAATTCCTTACGACCTCTATCATGCCAGCAAGCTTGCAGCATCGTGGAGTCCTCAAACCTAACCTTATTCATTACAGACAATGATTTTCCATGTATCCCATTACTACATGCATCCTAAAAGTACCAGTGGTGTTTGCTCTTAAGCTTGTACTACTCGATGGTATAAAATCTTAATTTCTAAGGTAACTATGTTAGGCACAGAAGTTTGAAAGAGGATAGTCCAGTTCTGGAGATTGAAGTACAGGACTTCCCTACCCCACAGGCTGTTGTAATAATAAATGTATTACCAGTAGCACAGCACTTGTGTGCTGCAGTGACAGGTGCCATATGACTGCCTTCACTTCAATCATGCTTACTCAACACCCTACAGAAATATTATTTGAGGCAACAGAGTTTAGCAAACAATTAATGCCAGCTGTTTGTTGCTTTGTTGGTAATGTCTGTTTCTTGGTTAAAACTTATGTTTTGAGCTTTCTGTTTTCTGTTGTTTTGGGAGCACAGGAATAGCAATAAAGATTTCCTGACATTAGGAAGTACCTGATGCTTAGTTAAAAAACAAACAACTACACAAGCAAAACCCCAGACCTTTTCTATGTGAAAATCCACGTTAAAAAAAAAAAAATCCTGTTTTTCACTTTTTTTTTATTTTTTTGTTGGTGGGGGTTAAGAATTTAAGAATGGGTAATGGTTAAGAATATTTAGCATTTAAAACATAGCTTCTTAACACTACATAGAGACTTTCCCCTTCTATAAGATACTTTCATTTCCAATGAGGTTGTAAGAAGCACAGATTGCAGGTTGCACAAAATTTCCTGTATTTCATATATTAGAAATGTATTGGTGATAGATTCTAAATAATCCACAATACTGTTTAATACTTGTAATGAGAAACTGGATGTTGTTAGGATGAAAATAATAACGAAATAGTCTCTCTGAACTTCTTTTTCTGCCCACATCTTATTTTAATGTATTTTTCCTCTGAGATCCATCCATCCTCATGGAAGAAGAATACCTACCGTGATCAGAATCTTCTCTGGTTTCTGAAGTACTTTTACGTATAGCATTCAGTGTACTAAACTTGACATAAAAGCCTAGGTCTAAATATCTCCCCAGCTTATTTAATTGGCCTTCCATACTAACCTATTTTTAGTCAGACAAACTATTTATCATTTTTCGTCATGTTTTCTGCTTGCTTTAGTGATGATGGAATTAGAATTAATAGGTAAGATCCTGGATCCTTCTCATGCAGAATATCTATTTGGAATCTTTTCAGCCCAAAGGTTTGCCATTGCTGTTTTCATATCACCAAGCTTTACAATTCTGAAAATCATCTTAGAAAGTGTTCCAATGGGCAATTCATCTGTTAAACAGTAATCCATTAACTTCTCACAGGTCCTTCATAGAAATCACACCTTTCAGGATCTTTATCAGACCAGTCAAATCCTGCCACTCTTTGAAGAGCATACCGCTCATGTCCTACTTACATTTTTAGACACCATCCAAGTAAAAAAGTTGTTTTCTTTTGAAGCCTTGGTGCTTTATTGCCCCATCTTGCAGTTCTCAGCAGCAAAAAAATTCATGTGATGTTATGATGCCCAGTTATTGTGTTCAAGTTTTATACCATTATCCCCTGTCAGTCTTCACTTGTTGT
The DNA here is from genome assembly GCF_964106895.1 of Numenius arquata. Taxonomy (NCBI): domain Eukaryota; kingdom Metazoa; phylum Chordata; class Aves; order Charadriiformes; family Scolopacidae; genus Numenius; species Numenius arquata. The sequence goes on from NC_133586.1 coordinate 30,617,312, forward strand.
ACTTAAGAAAAAGAGCTTGAATTCATCTGTTGCAGTTAAACCTCTGATATTATTAAAGGTTTCGTGATACATGAAATGAATCACATCAAATTACTGATTCTAAGCAGCTATGCATTGCATTTACGAGAGTAACAAATCATCAGCTAAACACATTTAACTCTTGAAACTGGTGGCATTATGGTAATGTATCTGCTAAAAATACATATGTTAGTATGTTTTTGTATTTCCATATTTCAGGTCTGCTCCACCCAAATAGCTTTAAAGTCTGATAATCCCACTAGTCATAAAATGACATTAACTTCTGTTCCTGTCATTCAAATGCCCATTTTCTTAATGAGAAAAGCATAATAATAATAGTCATCTAAATCGTCATGTAAAGGGAGCGCAACAGAAACATCTAGTGATGGTGTAAATGAAATCTTCTTAGCGTATATCTGGTCTGACTACACAGTTCATATTACAGCAGACTTTAGGCAGTATATGTTTTACCACATATTTATTATTGTTCTCCATACGCAATCATGATGGTGCTATTCACACATCCATTTTAACCATGTGTTAGAAAGGTCTATTGTCCTCAAGGTAATTATAACTTTCCATAAGACATGTATTGCTTCATTCAATGCCTAAAATAAATCACTGTTTTTAAATGTGTCCTTTCATTGAATTGCTCCTGTTTGAAAATTCCATTTGCTTTAAAATGTCCTTCTATAGACGTAACTTTTTATTAACTCTACTGAGAAACACCAGCTGTGATATTGGACACAGAACAAGAAACAAGTAAAAAAGCTTTGCACAGAAAATGCATTACTGACATACTCCTGAAAGGTTTAGAGAGAGGGATACTTCTTGAAATGTGCTGCCTACTTCCTTTAGATCTTCCCCTGACTGTAGAGATTTCAGGGCACTGAGCAGGACGAAAGCCACAGGCATGATGCTTCCCGTGAAAGATCCCCTTGTTCATCCGTGTCCTCTCATGGCAATGCCTGGCTTCCTTCCAGCTGCTCTTTACCACCTCATCAGGGTAAAGCCCCAACTTCCCCATTTTTTTTATGCTGTCAGCATTTTAATTCCATTTAAAGGTGATTTGCCAAGTTACCCTGCAAATCTAGATCTTCTGATCAAGAACTGAAAAATAAGTTGTTTGACAGACAAGGAAATATTTACATTTTCACCATTTCAGTTGGCTTGTATCGGCTCGCGCTGTGCTGATTTTGGTGGAATAGAGTGATAAAAGGTATTAACATGATACTTCTCGTTGTATTCTAGCAAATATTTCAATAAAGTTTTGGATTTTGAGTTCATAGACCTCAGCTGAATTAGTTCTGTGGCAAACATTTTCCATTTAAAGTGCATCCAACCTTTTTTTAAGGATACAGGTGAAAAGGTAGCAGCAGTATTTAAAGAACTAGAGGTACAACAAGTTGAGCAGGATTTGGTTTTGGCAGTAACTCTTTCACCTACCTCTTTAATAGAGAGAAGTTCTATAAAATCTCTTTCTACTTTTTGTGTAGGACACAATAATAGCACCTATTTTTCAGGGCGGGGGAAATTACCTTAAGGTGTGGGAGAGCTGTCTTTCACTGGTGTCAAAACCAGAAAAACAACACAATAGGGATGAGAAGAACGACAAGACAGCAGCTCATATTTTTAGACCTGTCTCTCATTTCCTCACAAACTGTTGGGGAAAGACAGGCAGACCACTAGGTCTCGTCAGCTCCTTGAGAATGGCTACTGTGTACCAGCTTGGGACTGTTTCTAACATGGATAAACATTCACAGAATCTTCATGGTTGGAAGGGACCTTTGAGATCATTGAGTCCAACCACAAAAAACCAAACCAAAACAAAACAAAACACCACCCCACAAACAGACACAAACCAACAATCTCGGGCACTAGAGCATGCCCTGAAGTGCCATGTCTACAGGTTTCTTAAATACCTCCAGGGATGGCGACTCCACCACCTCCCTGGGCAGGCTGTTCCAGTGCCTGACCACTCTCTCAGTAAAGTAATTCTTCCTAATACCTAATCTAAACCACCCCTGCTGCAACTTCAGACCATTTCCTCTGGTCCTGTCATTATTCCCTTGGGAGAAGAGGCCAACACCCACCTCTCTACACCCTCCTTTCAGGTAGTTGTAGAGGGCAATGTAGTTGTAGAGGGCAATGAGGTCCCCCCTCAGCCTCCTCTTCTCCAAACCAAACATGCCCAGTTCCCTCAGCCTCTCCTCATATGACTTGTTCTCTAGACCCCTCACCAGCTTGGTGCCTCTCCTCTGGACACGATCCAGCACTTTCTAGCTGGTCAGAAGGGAGTATGAAAACAAACACTTTTGACCAGCTAAATCAGACTTTCTCTAAAATAGAGCATTAAAAAAAAGAGGATGTTAGGAAAGTAGATGCGTACAGGCCTTAACTCAGTAGTGTCCACAGGTATAACTAGCAGTAGTAACATTATTCCTTTAACTTTTCATCTACTTTATTCTTTAGTGTTTTTCTTTATTGCGACTGCTAAGACACTAACTCATCATATTAAAAGAGAAATGAAATCCATTTTTTCCAAATTAAATACTAAATTTTTTTCTTGATATTGACCCTCTTCTTTCAATTTACTTACACAATTCCAGAAATCCCGCATATTTTATTTAATGAACAAGATCATTAATATTTAGAAAAACAATATTTTCAATAAAAAGCTCAGGAAACTCAGAGTATATAAATATTTGGAACTGAAAAAACTACTAAAATAGGTTAATCAAGGGCAGATCCTGAGACTACTACTAGGTTTTTTTGAGTCACTGGGTTTCAAGTTAGTGATGTCTCCTTAAATTAAACTTTCATGCTATACCTCAGGCTCTTCTGTTCCTTAGTCTCATATTTGTTCATCTGGATTATTTTTGAATTCTACTCTGCTAGATACATACCCTAGACTAAAAATCAAAGGTAACACTGCTGATACTATTAATTCTCTAGGCAGTTCTGAGTAGATAGGTACTATGATTTCATTTAAGAAATTAAAATTCCAGCCTGTTCTAGTTGTAGTCATAGTAAAACTTTAAAAAAACTGAAAGATGATTTATGACACAAAAGTCTATGATCAGTTGCTAGCAATAACCTATTTTGATGATTATGTATAAGTAAATGAGAAGTCCAAAGAGTTCAAAATAGATACTATGACAATCAAATTATTTCCGTAAGAGCTACTGCATACAACCATTTTTACTACTGATAATGACACTTGATTAATATATCAGAGAAGCAAACAGTGTGTATGTGTTTCCCTGACAAAGGGAGGGAGAGTGTGTTGAAAACAGCGATGGCTGAATATGTACGCGTGAAGGGCTGAATATACTGACAAGACTAATAATCCATCAGGCATATGGTTTCATTTTTTGCTGAACAGTTTGGGAGAACAGCGAGAGGATGTTAGCAGTGACCATGAGATATATTCAGAGTGAATCCAATACCTGAAAGTTCTATTATACAAGGAAAGGCCTTAATGGGTTAATGAAAATTAGCTATGACATTGGGGAATCAAAAAGGAAGTTATGAGAGGAACGGAGAGTTCAGTTCAAGCTCTCAGACTATAAGTCTTCTCAAAGACCCTGTGGAGCTGTGACAAACTACTTACTCTACTATTATAAAAGGATCACATGTCTGAGAAGACCCTAAGGAGGGTGTCAGGCAAAGAAACAAAACATTTTTTCATGATACAAGGATCACCTGATTTAATGAAAGCGCTTACCATTCAGTCCAAAAAGATTTTCAGGTAATTTTTTTTTTTTTTTTTAAAAGCATACCCCAATGCTAAATACAATACAAAATGCCTTTGGCTGTGGTCACTGTATCTCTTTGTGCTTCATTTTTCCCACAAAACCTCTATACTGTAAAGGGGAAAGCAGTTTTAAAGAAATAATTCTTTTTTTTTTTTTCTCCTTCACAAAGAGGCATTGTAGAAAGACAAATAGGAGAATGAGAAAGGGGGAAGTATACACTGTACCCGTTCCCAAAGCGTATTTATTCTGCCCTAGCATGTGTTTCATTACTTCTCAAGGGTGCAGTTTATCTGCTTTTGTACTTCCAAGTAGATGCAGTGCTTTATACTCCCTGAACATGTCCTATTACAGCAGTGCCATTCAATACCAAAAGGATGACATGGATTCAAAATGTTCAAATGCTGATGTTATATTACATGCTTATTAAGCCACAATGTTCTAATATGCTGGTTTAAAGTTTCCAGGTTGGAGCCCTATATTCCTTTAGTACCTCTTACTCCTGATCATAAGTCTATTTAGTCTGTTGAGAATGTGAATTATTATTTAATTTTATAGAAGTCTATAGGGGGGGGGGGGGGGGGGGGGGATAAAAATAAAAATAACCAGCCCTTAGAAATAGCATGATTACATTTTAGTGAGATATCATTTGTACTGGTAACGTTGATCATATGAAGCTTTAATGTAGGGTCTACTTTTGTGGTTGTTACGCCTTCATGATACTACATTCAAGCAATTCCTCCACTTAATATAATATTAGTAGATAACAGTGTGAGCATCAAGTGACTTTTGATATGACTCTGTAATTGTGGGAAATAGACCTACACTCTGCATCCCATTGTAATGGCAGTCTTCATGCAAAATAATTTAAACTGTTGTGAGCTTAATACATGGTTGTTGAATTACTATTTTTCTGGTTATTATGACATTCTTAACAGAGAATCTAACTGTTTTGTATAGATTAAAAAAGAGGCACAATACATTAGTGACTTTTTTAGCTTGAACTTCAAAGTGCAGGAAAGCATGAAAAGCTTAAAGCACGGTGGTAGGTTGTCCATTAATACAAGAAGAATATGTAGTTAAAATTCAGTGCCTTTCATACAGTGTTGCTTTCTGCACTCTTAACTGTTAAACTTAATAATTTTATGAGTAATATGAATGTAACTATTTCTGGGTTGGTCTGAAAAAGGAAAAGATGAGAAAGCTTACATTTCCTAAGTGTAAGGCAGATTTTCAATAAAGCATTGTGACAACATCCTTGCACTAAAGTAACCATAGTTGCTGCGTCATTATAGCTGTGATGGTTTAAGTACAGAAAGAGTTGTAAAAAGAAGTAACATCTTTCATTAGACAAACTGATTTCCCTGGAAAAACAGACACACTTTTATGCATAATACCCATTCTTTAGATCTCAGATTAAGTTAGAGAAACTTAATACTGACTGGGAACAATCAGAAGATAATTAATAACCTAGACATGTGAGAGAACAGGTGGTGAACACCTTTGGAGTTAATATACATTCCCTAAGGAATAAAACTGTAACTTTTGTTTCAGCAAGTTATTTCTAAGTTGAAGTTTACACTCCCCTACAGTTGGCTGCAACCATTTTGCTTAAGTGTTATCACACAGTGGAGCTAAGCACAGCATCTTTTGGTGACAAAAATGGCATCCTATATTGCAAGTCCTAGCTTGCATCTTAATAGAAAATGTGTTTTCTACTGAAGCTAGAGCTTCGGTGCAAAGAGATTGCACATCACTCCCCATAATATCAGTGTCAAGAACAAGGAGTACATGGGGTTTTGAAAAGATCATTGCACAGGTAGATAAAATTCCTTCTTTACAGATCACAAGAAGGAGACCTAAGCGTCAATGAATCCAATTTTTAAAGCCTTTCAGTGTGACTACAACAGTGGAGAGACTACAGTTGAAGTATTTGGTAGCGCAGCAATAAGAGGGTGTCATCCTGCCCAGACACTCCTGGCTGGAATTATTATTATTCTTTGATAAGTCACACTCAGTATCAGAAAGTGAAGATTTTCCTTTCTGGATGAAATAAGCTCTGCTAGTGTAACCAGGTACCCAGTGGTGCTTTTGCAAGCACAGCCAGTATAAACCTTTTCGGTACATAATTTTTATGTTAGAAGAAATTTGTAGTTTAGACCTGGCCTAGGATTCTGCTTCCACAAAACAATATACATACACTTATTTGTGAAATCAGGATTTAAATCAGTGGAACAGATGCGGAACGCCTACTGCCTTTAAAAGAACTTGAACATATGCTTAAGTGCTATGCTAATTTTTTTGTTGTTTTAATAACAGCTAGAATTGCTCTTATCTGAAAGTGGTATCAAAATCTTTCCATTTTCTATTTATGTATTTCCTTCAATATGTAAAAGGTTTACATTTCCTCAAACTAAAAAAAAAACAGAACAGTAATAACTCATTCTGTATTGTGAGAGCATTTTGACAGTCCAAACCAAAACAAAACAAAAAAAAGAAATAAATGTTTCTAGCTTTCATCTTCTCAAATAGTAAAATATACAATTGCATCTCTGCCAAGATCCCAATGACGAATGAATGACACAGCTCCGTAATCAAACAGCTTACATTGCCCTGCCCTAAAATCTCCCACAGCCTTCCTGGTCTAACATTGACTGTTGGCAGGTACAGGCTTTCAAGATTTCAGTGGGGTTCAGACCTGTTAAATGTGGTCTCTAAACCCAAATTTATCTAGCCACCTAAACCAATTTTTAATGCTTCACTGAAGCAATGTGTGAACAGAATATTCTAATGACTTCTCTGGCTGCATGTTAAAGACTGAAACACCTTGATATGTCAATAGCTTTCTGGACTAAACAATAAAATAAATTGGGAGAGAAATCCCTGTTAGTTCCCAATGAATTATTTAAGCAGAACTCATACTCGTGTAGAAGGTCAGCAGGGGGATATGAGGGCAGCATTCTCACAGTCATGCTCCGTGCCATCTGCCAGGAACAGTTCTGCCCTGGTGCAGGAAGCAGATTGACAGGATGAGGTGAGCTAGGGCAGTCAATAAGACATAGCTAAAGCTTGGAATTCACACACATCTAAGTAACACTAATAACCTCTGTGAACAGGAGAGCATTCATGCTATTCTTCTAAACAGAATGGTTTAACAGCCATGAGAAAAGGACAATGAGCCCTAGTTTCCCAGTTGCAGTCATATAGCCATATGAAATTCAAAGTCACACGCACTGCATGATGAGGAGAAACATTTGGAAAGGCAGAGATTTTAAAGAGTTGTCATTCCTGGTAGATTTCTTCTTATAACTAAACCAAGAGAGAACTATAAATCTGCACTGAGTACTGAAAGTTGAGCAGAATGTCTTGTCACCTACTGCATTGCCAAGGTGCAGCCATAGCTCTGTGATAAGAACAGTAGGATGGTAAGAACACAGATTCAGTAGTGCCTATAACAGAAAGCAAATGAAGTTTTTGTGATGTGTGCAAAATCTCTGTTTTACAAATGCCAACAATAAAAATGTGTAAAGCGGTCTCTTATGAATCCTACAAAGTCAAGGATTTGCCACAATTTCTCTGTAGCTCAACATGCACAAGTATTCCCTGAAACATGCCCGGCCACAAAACACCTGTTTTGTCCTGCTAGAAGCTTCTGTGGCTGACTTTCCGAGTCACTTGAACATTGTGATGAGAATAGAAAGGTTGTAAAGCTGTGAAGGTTAGTGGGACTGCTGGTTTGTATCAGACACGCGACCTGGTGATCAATGACTGACAGGCTCTCAGAAGGGGAATGCATAACACAAGCAAGACCCTACCCCTTGGATGGATACTTGATGGCTGGTAAAAGACTTGCTAAGATTCACATAAGAATCAAGAATATCACTGCAACTGCTTCCATGACAACAAATTATAATGTCATAATGCATATTATGATTTCATGACAGGATGAAGCCTGTTTAGCCAGGCGGCCTCTTCAGCAATGAACAGGATTGGAGAAGAAGAGTTCACTTTGCGTACTGGTATACTACTAATAGTTTTTTTAAAAATGGATTTTTTCTTTAATGTAGAGATGGAAAAATTGGCTTATTAAGTCCAGCTTATTTTCATCTCAATCAAGATCGATACCTACAGTAATCACCAGGTACAATTTACTTTTACATGTTCCACGTAAGCAATGAAATGCCATGATTTTTCTTGGAAGGAAATTGAAAAAAAACCCATATCCAAGCAGATTTTATTGGTACACATACAGAAACACAGAACTGGATCACCAAGCACAAGCTATAACTATCATCCTGTTTGTAAACATACCAGGTTCCAAAACAGTGAGGTTCTCAGCTTCCATCAAGTTTTTTTGACCCTTGAACAGACTATATTAGTCTTGAGAATAGCTTGGCTCTCTTCTATGCATGTTATGGCAGTGTGTAAGGTTGATAAATCCTTAATGTTCCCATCTCGCCTGTGGAATAATTCCTAAAATATAATTTCTATTGAAAATATATAGCACTGTTCACACATTAAGGAAAGGTATAAAATCAAAACGTTTCCAGGCTGGAACACAGCGGCAGCTGGTATGCGAGGAATCCGCTACATCTATGACTCCCTGAAAAATATTGCTTGCAAAAGCAACACGGAGGATGGGGTGAAGTGAAGATTCCACGGCCAAGCTCTGTGACTACACAGCAGATATGAGAACAAGGTGATCCTATGGAACTGATAAGCGGCATGCTTGCTACCCTGAGCCAACAGTCTGTCAAATTTTGATGAAATGCTGTCCTTTGTGTGAACTTTGCTCATTATAATGTCATTATAATACCAAAACACACCTCCAGCCCGAAGGCTACCTGCCTCCAAGGTGCAACCACTCCTCCTTGAGTCTGCATCCTGAATTTTTTGTAAGCTATACCTTTAAATGCAAGGCAAGAGAATTTTACACCAATCATAATAAAGGTATTTATGACTAAAGTCACTCAAACTCCACCTTGAAGGTAAAAAATAGTATAAAAATAGCCCGAGAAAGGGGGGATGCTAGGGAAGACACCATCATAAACAAGTCAGGGAGGACCCCATCACGGACTGCCTTTGACTCCTGGGACCAGTCGACAGGCTGAGCCTTTCCTCCCTTGCATGGGGACGCCTTTGGGTAAGACATAGACTATACCGAGTGCTTCCTCAGGAAACTTAGAGATCTCTCTAGAGGATTATCTTTTTACATTTATAGCCAGGCTGTATTGTTTGTAACTTTGTCGCGCGCTTTGTACCATTAACATTTTTTTTTTACTTGCACGTGTTTTGCAGACAGTGTATTTATCACCGGCAAACCATAAGAACCTTTATATCTGTTGCTTAGATAAACTGCATTGCTTAAGTAGCTAGCCGTTTTGGTTTCTCATGGAACGCGACCAAACACTACAGTGCAGCCGTGCTAGTTCGTGAGCACAACTAGACTGAAGGTGCAGTCCACTATTAGTGTATCCAGAATCGCGATAGTTTAAGATATATTAAACGCAACTGGACTGATAGTGGTGAATTGGGCATCACTCAGAATTTAAACCCAGCCGCCCCTAGCCTCCCACCTCGGGTGAGGAGTGTTAGAACGCAAGGGGCTTTATTTTCTGCCAAAACTATTTTACCTCTTGATGAAACACTCGCCTTTTATTTCTGTTTTCTCTGAGAAGCATATCCTGTTACCTGTATTCCAGCACTATTATTCCACTGGGTTTGTGTCATACAATTAGCATTAAATTTTATATCATACCAAGTATACTACTTTCCTATCCTAGATACATATAAACATCTCAGTTATTGTTCTTTGACTTTTCCTATTTTTCTAGCCTGGATAGTTACAGTTTCTGTACTAAAGATACTGCTTATATATGTAGCTCACCTAGATCCCATCAGGATTACATATAAGCATTACGTAAACACCCGTGTTAAATACTCATCCTTGAGAATGGTTTCTGGTAACCCACACCTTCAAATAACCTGTACAGATGGAAAGAAATCTCACCTTGTATGTGCTGATGCAGAGAATGAGGGAGAGACCAATAATCTGCATGAGGACTCAACTGAGGTATTTGAGTAATAATCCATAGGCCCTACAAGTGTATACAATACAATGTTACCATACATCCTAATGGCAAGACAACGAGGCTGGCAGTTAATGACTTGGAAAGTTCCATCTACCGTTCACATTTCTGCGCCTGACAGGCTGGTACAATACTTACTGGTCTACTTAAATGCCATCTTCATGACCAGTTTTTAGTAGCAGTCGCAGCTGTGTGAGTGGGTGGTTATTACAAGCTTATAACGACCGCTAATGCTGGTACCCAAGCCTGTCAACAACGATATGAAAATTGTTTCTACTTAAAACCAGTTTAGCAGTCCCATCCCTACTCCAGTTAGTAACCTAATCTTACAATAACAAAAGCAAAATACATAACGGACAAAAATATTTTAAGATTAATTTCCTCATTCCTGCTCTTCCCCCCCCCCCCCCCCCCCTTCTGGAAATGAGTACAGTACTCATAGCAATAAACATCTAAATGATCAGAGATTACAGTAATCATGATAGGACAATGATAAAGTCACTACAGTTTTATTATAAATGGTTTTGTAATGTCAGGAACATTACGGATTCGTTATGAAAGAAACATATAAAGCCCTAAGTCTTCTATTTTTCATATTTAGTTTAAGGATTTCACTTCTATCTGCTTCCTCTACTTCCTTTTTAGAACTATCTTTGGCTGAGTGGCTAAGACTGCCAGTGAATACATAACGGTAGTTAAGCAATAATTTCCCCCTAGGAGAATATTACTTTTTGCATAGAATAAAAAGGAATTAAATTATTTGAGGCTCAAGAACTACATTTTTCTCGACACAATGAATCTATTTCTTTAATTTATTATTTTTAGTGCAGAGAAATGCTTTTTTCCAAATTATGTGTGTAATATAATAAAGACTGCATGCATAATTTTTAACCTTTCTGAAATAACTATGTAAAAATTATAAAAGCAGTCACAAGAACAATGTTCATGATATGCATGGCCTAATTACATGCTGAGAACATTTGTTCTCATTTTTTTTACAGTCTGAAATTCACCTTTTTTGTTTTCAGAAGCCATAGAAATAGCACAGCACACTTTTCAGAATAATGCAGCTGTCATAATAGGAATATGCAAATCATTATTATTTGAGATGAACTTGATCTTTTTCTCAAAGAGAGTTCTATCAGATGTGACTCATGCAGAAAGAGGTCCTATTAGAGTATGAGAAATATTATTCCCTCCTTTGATATGTAACTCTCAAAATAGTGCTACTGGATCAGACAACAATTACCTTACTTGTATCCAGAAGCACTTTTTTTCTTCTAAGTCCTACACTTAACTATGATTGCTCTCATATTTGCCAAAAGAAAATGTTAAAATATTAATAACCCAGTAACCTATTCCATGACAGTGAGTCACTGGTTTGAACTTTCATTTCAGTCATACATACACAAAGAGCTAAACTTTAGAAGTGGAAGTAGATAAACTATAAAAGTTGTACTATCAGGTCTTAATGTTTCCTACTACCATGAAATAACTAGTAGCACCAGTCACAAAAGAGACTTAAGCAGCACAGAAAAAAAAGGCATGTGTGTTTATGTATGCGAACTTCTGTTTTGTTGCATTCCATTTGGGAAAGAAAAGTTGATGACTTGAGAAAATCCTGCCTTGAACGCAAAAGGGCACCAATCCTAGTTTAGAGTTTCTTGCTATTTTTATGCATTAATTCCTTTTCCTTTCTAACAACTGAAGAAATATTTGGAAATCTCATTACTGAAAGTGTTGTCTATATCACTGATTACATGAAAGTAACTCATATCAACTATTAGCACAGCCATCTCAGTGGTGAGACTGCCCATGTTACAGAAGAACTAGAGAAACTCCCATGCACTAGGATAAAGGGTATTTAAAAGGACATACATAGGTGTGTTTTATCATTCCTTGATTGCAGACGAAATTTCACACTGTACAAGGGTCCAACATGTAAACAAGAGCTGAGTTTTCAAGGGAGTTTAAGGGAGACAAAAGCAACCCTTTTATTGTATTTCTGACACTGATTCAGAGGATCTCAACTCCACACTCTGGGCATCATCTTCATTTTTACAAAAGTCTTTTTATATTACAAAAGGAGTACAAAAGAAACCCTTATCTGGATTCACTATTAAGCTGACCCAAAGGAAAGAAAATATAAAATAAATAAATAACCCACTGTTTTTGATTCACGCTACTAATCACACCCAAAGAGATAGCTCTTACAAATTTCTAAAGAATATTATGTTTTACTATTAAATAAATTAAAAAATTGCACATTACTATTTAGATCCTGGGTAATTAAAAAGATATATTTTAAGTATGAAGAAAGGTTAAACACACAGGAATTCAAATGCATCAAGGTTAAGTGTGACACTTCTTCATTTGCAAAGATCTAATAGAAAAATCCAGTTACCAGAGTAAATATTAAGTAATATTACTATTACTTTCTAAGGACTTCCTGACAAAGCTACAGGAAGCAATTTAGGTATCCAAAAAATTATTTCAGCAATAAATGGATGCTTGTTTTAGAAAGTATTTAAAGAATACTAAAAAAATACTGTAGAAGTGCTATAATTTACAGGAAACTGTTAATGCAATTTGTATTACTAGAGGTTTTGCTGCATCCTCTCACACTAGAGGGTGCTATCATTTTCAGAGTACTGTAATTAGCCTGGTTTACAAATAGAGTGAATTATAGAGAAGGCAACCAACCTTCCTGACTGGCAAAAAGGTATTTGACAATGCACCCTCCTTGGAAACTATTCATCAGTTTAAGTATGTTATAATATATCAGCCTGATTTTTTGACTGATTAAAATGATATAGAACGAATGTCCAAATTAAGATTTTAGTTGACTTTGCTTATTAATATGTTCTTCATTTTTGTGCAGGGTATACAGCTTGTCTTCTTTTTTTCCATAACTGATCTTGAAAGGAGTATAGTCATTTTGTTTAATTAAACCCGTTTGCACCATGGTCACATGTTTAAAAACACTAAATGTCAGGTTATTATGAGCTGACTGCCCCCAAATCAATAATCGTGTGTGTGTGTGTGTGTGTATCTTTGCATAATTGTAAGCATGAACCTGTAAGAACTTGGTAGTGAAAAAAATTATTGAACTGAAGAATTTATTGTCCAGCCTTTAAACCTAAGCTCTGGGAAAATTCCCCTGTATTGTTTTTTTCCAAATTTACTACATAGTAACACTGAGTAAAATGCCCTAAACAAGTACCAGGAATTATTTACTCAAATACAAACTCCAGATTTGCTTTGGTGTTTTTCACAACTATTTCTACTTCTTTTCACATAGAATTAGGGGGTTGGTTGTTGGTTTGGGGTTTTTTTTTTATCAAATACAGGAATATCACTGTAAAGAAAACACTCACAAAAATTACCAAAAAATGTTTTGATTTAGAGATTTGAGTAGGAATTGGTAAAGAGCCATCTAGTTAGTGACAGCCAGCCTCGCTGATGTATTTAAACCCTGTTCCTGTTTATAATCAACTGTTTATAGAGTGTAAAATGTACTAGACATAGGGAGATAGCAAGTGACAAGTATGGAATACTGAAAGAAGTAATCTGATTGAATTTAATTTTGAAATTGATTGAAATTCATTTGCATATGAATATGTTTTGCAATTTATTTGGTTCAGAGTCTTTGCAGAGTTCAGTTTTCATCTTGTGCAGCTGAGGCTGTGATTGCTTATGGGACAAGGTGGGAGCCGGGGCAAGGCCCCTGCCAGGAGGTACCACAGCAGCACGTACCCGCTGCTGATGGTGTGCTCCAACACCCTCATCTCCCCATGAAGACAACTGTTCTGCTACTGAACTCCTACTACTACTTTTGTCATGGTTGAAGTTATCTCAAAGCTAAGAAAAGCTCAGCTGATGAAATCTAGAAGATTTTGTCAGGCAAGAATCTTCTGTAATTGCCAAATCCTTTGATAGCTTAAATAGAGTAAGAATTACCTTAAATGGGAAGAAACAATAAAACACAACAATCAAGTTCTTCCTGTCCTGCTTCTCTTACTGCTCTTGCTTTCTCTGAGGTAAGTGATAATCTAACCCCAAATGGGAATGAAATACCCAGAGTTTAGGGTGGGAAGGCCAAAAGCATTCAGCCCGTGCTTTTGTACTGGACTATGTTCCCTGTGTATTAATCTTAGATTTACATCAACACCACGAGAAGGTCACATTATGGCGTGACCTGAAAAGGAAGTTTTATTACCATTTCTAAAGAAAGTCTAACATAGGCTAACCGGCTAATGCCCGTCTTTAAAATTCTACTATTCCATTCACTCATTCTCAAATTACTTATTAATTTAGCTGATGATTTCCTGTGGCTAATCCTACAGACCTAAGTCTGCTTCTGTCTTCATCCTTCAAAAAAGAATTTAAACCTCTGTAATGTAATTCAGAAGTTCAGACTCGCTTTCACATATCCCTCTATCTTTTCTGTTTCAAGTCCATGTCCTGCATTTAAATGAACAATGATACAAAGAACTAATATTTTCTTGTATAATTTAAATTTAAGACCGAAGACTTAGAAAAGAAAAAGAAAAGGTACTGCTATTTAACTGTTTTCCTAGGCAATAGCAGCTATCTAATGGAAGTAGAAGGTTCTTTGCATTTAATCTCTTGCCATTTTACCAGGGGTAGTTCCATGTCCACAAGATTTCTTTTGTGCCTCTCTGACATGGAAAAATATAAAAATGCCAAGCTGTACATATTCTGATACAGAGTAATCTTAATTCAAGATTTCTTAAATTGAGAACTGGTTTTCTCTAAGCACAAGAAATCTCGACTGCTATAAGGAGCTGTGCTATACCACCAGACATGAACTTCTTAGAACTGAATTAAACCCACTTCACCAAGATTCATTTAAGGGCTACATTTTGTAACTTGCACAATTTCAATATCAATGAATTGGGATCTCTCTCACAGTAAACAGAGCCAAAGAAGAAATACGGAATAAACTCACATATCTTTGCAAGAATTATGATAATAAATTCATCTTGGCAGATCGGATGACTTTTTCCAGAGGATAACTGTCCCTTCCTGGTTGCCAAGATACAGAATTTTCACTCAAGAGCGTATTTTGAAAATTGAGAGAATTAGAATTTTTACAATAATTTTAAGGTGGTCAAAGGAAAGTGGCGTGTAGCTAAACAGAAATAATTTTGTTGAACACATAACAGAACCTAAACCAGCCAAGAAATATCGTGCAATCTTCTGTGAATCCAACTTACTGAATTCACAGGATTCATACAACTTACACTATAAAGGAAGCATTATTTTCTCCTGCTTTGTTTCAGTTCATGTTAACTCCTCAGTAACTTACTGCGAGAGGTGCCAAACCAAAACAGCACTTAGGTGCTCAGTTGTTAACTATCTAAATCTCAGTCCTTTCACCAGACATTTCAATGAGATTGTCAAGTTTCGCAGTGAAGGTAACCGAATGAAAGATGTCTACCTCCAAAACTCCACCCATTTTTTAATGGAGGGGTACAAGTCTGATTATTACTAACGAACAGCCTTCTTAACAAAGAAACCAACTAAACAAAATTCTGTGATTCTGTGAAAATCCTCAAATTAAATCCTCAAATTAAAAACCTTTGCAATATGGAAGACTGATGAAGAAATACTTAAAATACAGTACTTAGTAAACTTCACCACATCTGGCAACCCAGAACATGGATCATGCAGCAAGAGTTTAAGAGTTCAAGCAGACCACAACTCTCAACTCCACAGAGCTGAAGATCCATGCGTTGCGTGGCTGAGCCATTGGTCACTGGAGCACTGAAACTTTAACACAATATGGACATCAGTTTGCTGATATTGACGATGTTCTGTCAATCAGATGGTGAAATACAGAATCATAGGATGGCAGGTTGTTTTGAAATGCTTTTACATTATATAGTTAACATATTTCATTTACACTTTTTAAACCTATGGCTATTGATAGCGCTCTAACTACACTATAAAATTATGTTTCCCCCCCCGCTCCCTTTCACATGTTTTCCCCACACACAGCTGCCATGTGCTTGAATACTATTTTCTTGTGATAACAATAGTGGAGATAATTACAAGGATTAAGGTCAAATAAAGGTTGAATTGCCTTTAGGTCTGTATTTTACTACATTCACTAAAAGGAATAGTTAGTAACAGCTGTAAGTTTAGGGCCAGGCTGGATGGGGCCTTGAGCAACCTGCTCTAGTGGGAGGTGTCCCTGCCCATGGCAGCGGGGTTGGAATTTGATGATCTTTAGGGTCCCTTCCAACTCTAACCATTCTATGATTCTGTAAGTAGACACTCCTGTTACAAACAGAGCTGTTTGTGAACAAACACAACTGCACATAAAACAGTTGGTTTCTCACACATGCTCACAAAAAGGGAAGTGTGCTGAGTTTATTACACAGAGAATCCATTAATTATATCCTTACAAAAAAAAAATAATCAATTTGGACACAGATTAATTAAAGTTCTGAGTTAAAAAAAAAAGTAAAAAATACATCGACTGCAATTATTAACTGCAGTTTGTTTTTAACCATGGCATACCACAACTTTATGAATAATCTAGAAAATCTATTTTAAAAAGTCACATTACTTGGTGCTCCTCCACAAGAGCAGGGCCTGTAACCCACTATACATTCAGCTGTATGCGAGGTATTTCATCTGGCATGTACTCAAACTCACGAATGGGTGAAGCACATCCAATTAACACTGAAATTTCTTTCAACTTCAAACTGTCAGGAGACCAGGAATGTCTTATTCCAATTACTGCAGTGGATAGGACTGAAGAACTTCCCCGCTTACACTATTCTACTGAAGACAGAAGCTTTATACTTCCACAGGAATTAGTCTCGCAGTGCATTGCAACTGGGAGTGCTCTTCCCCTTGCTGGTGCAGAGAAATACGCCTTATAAACACTTTCCACAATATGGAACATGTTATGCTCCATATTAAGTATTATCTACTATACCAGTCACAGAGGTCACTGCTTAATATCACTTACAACCTTAGAATATCACTTAGAAACTGCTGATTTCCACTAGAAAATTTCATGGGTGGCTTCTAATGTTGTTGTGAGAACAATATCCTTTAACATAAACAGTTCATCACATCTACTGATCATGCTTGCTTCCCCCCACCACCACTATTTAGCTTATACAGATACACACTCTTACTGAGCTGGACTCCCTGCACAGGATCTATAGGCATTTTTTGTAATTACATTTCTCAGTGAGCAAAGCAATGAACAAATGGGAGTATCTGGCCCAAGGTGTATATCCAGCCGAGAAGGTACTGGTTTCACTTTCAGGTGTCGGTAGTGAGTTAAAGGTAGTGAGCTAAAGCTGAGACTGCTTTAGCCTTGGGTCTCTCCCCAGCCCCACTGGTGATCAAATAAGAGCCATTAGCATTAATGCGGCTGTCTCCCAACATCTTATTTAGCAACATAAGAATATCTGGTGCTTTACAAAGGGACAGAAAATCTTTTCCTTCTCCTGCCCCCACCCTGTGGCATTAAAATCTATGGTATGAATGTGTAAATAAATGCAAGGTAAGACAACAACAGATAAGGAAAGTAAGGGTAGAAGTTCAAGAGTGTGTTATATCATACCAGCTCAATTCTTATCCTCTTCATACTTTTGTAACACAATGTCCCTGAGAATCTATTAATGCTTGGACTGAAGCTGGAAAAGCTAAATCAAATCCAACAACGTCTCTAGCATGTGAATCTCTATCAGCCTGGTGACTACTGCAAGTTTTTAAATCGAGCTAGGTGAGTTCTGATGAATAGAAAATATGACAGAAAACAAGGCTCTGATCATCTTGAAACTTCACAAACTTGACAAAGTTGCTGAAAGTTTTGCCTGAAAGAAATTAGAGCTAGTTTTTTCTAAGTAACCTCGCACAGCTGGTTCTCCCAGCTCTTCAGTGGGCATCACTCTCCTGCAGTTTACACTGAGATTACTTTACTACAGATGAGCAAGGCTACCGGCTGGAAGGTCTCTCCCTGACCTGGCACATATATCTGAACCACAAAAGTTCCTCTTCGTTGAGATTAGGGCCCACTGTGTCAAGCAGCACTGGAAGGTAGAAGAAGAATTCTCCATATTGCGCTGACCAACTCTATGTGAAGAGGATGATATGTATGAAAATAACAATGTTAGGATAAGCAGGATATTCCTGGCAAGCATGCAGTTCTTCAACCCCAATGCTATTTTCTAAGAAACCGTATCAGAAAGTATTCATCATTTGACAGGGAAGAAGCTGCCAGGAGTAGCGAAGAGAAAAATAAGAAACCAGACAGAGAAGCAGAGAAAGACAGATGAAGCAAATTAAAAAAAAAGCAACAGCAGTGTCTGCAAACCCACTCCAGTAAATAACTGGTGGCCCCCAGATCTCTGCTCTGCATCCCCATTGGGTAGGTCATGGGAGGGAGAAAGTCCACTGTTACATTATGCAGATGTTGTACTTCAACAATAAGCCCTTCATTTTTAGGTAATATTGGGTTTGTATTTTTTTTTTAGAAGAGAAAGATTTCTAGACGATTTCTTTGTACTATTTCTAATTCATAATTTAACACATTTGTTACGCAACAACAAACGTTAGCTGAAAGTCATGAACGTGAGCATTTGGTTTGTTTGGTTTGGTTTTTTAAATGTCAACAAGGTCTTGTCCAAGCTTAAGATTGAAATCAAACATCTCAAGTGTGAAATAACACAGCGATATTTGAAACATAAGTAGGTTTTTTTAACTGACACCACTGTGCTGATACCACTGTCTTTGTCATACAACTTACAGACTCCCAAATACTATATACAAGTCAGGGGTATTCATGACAGATGACTCAACTGCTCCTTGACCAGTAACGTGGCATATTAACCAACCTTTGTACAGCATAAATCCTCAACCTTTTCCATCAATAGGACAATTGAAGAAGCTAAATACTTGAAATCCCTTTTTTTTTTATATTACTATTTTTCTTCTGAGGAGATAGAATACGTAATTCTTTGCATTATGCATTGCTTTTCAGAAAGATTTTTATGATGTATGATATCTTCTTACCTTTGATGTTCAGTCTTCTGTAGAGGCTAATCCGTGGATGAGCTTTTACAAGCCCCCTACTATGAAACTCAAATCAAGTGCCCTTATGAATATGCATGAGCAAAACAACTAATATAGTCATTTTCTATGGTTACTTACTGTGCTGGGTGGCCCTGGAAGCCATTCCAAATGGTTTTGATTTTGTGATTGAGATTCTTAATGGTAGTAATTATCTGTTGCAGCCATGCAGTACCAAACATGATGGGTGATAGAGATACTTAAAAAAAAAAAAAAAAAGATTAAAAAAACCCAACAACCAGCAACCCTGAAGATGCTAATGCTCACATTTTAGTTCCTACAGGGCAATTAGCCCCTACTAATGATGTTTATATTTATATGCAAATGTATAAAAAAAGAATCTTAACAGATACTTCATACTTATGCTCCTGGGATAGCTGACTATCCCATCTGTCTGCAGAAAATATTTTCCATTAGCTGTGTGTGTTGCTGATTTGGCAATAAAAACTATTTAATCTCTAGTAATTTCTTTTTGATTTTATGCTTTTCCATTTCCTTCAGCTCCATCATAAAAACCTCTACTTAAGAATATGAGAGTTGCTTAGTGCATCAGCAAAGGTTTTAGGTACACTTTCAACAAGTCATGCACCGAGTTTTAATAATTTATATTTTTTCCCCTCATTTACCACTACTTTTTAACTCAATAATAATAATTTGGTAGCCTAAACAAACCTTTTAAAAGCCACATCTTTTAAAGCCACTCACTAGAGAGTCAATGCTTACTTTCTAGACATCTCCGTTACATGCAAGCAAGAGTGACAACGAGGCTAGCAGTGTATAATACAGCACCTTTTTAAATAGGATAACAGTTTTTCTTCTTTTGCTGAGCTGGCCTTCCGAGACCAACCTTGTGAGCACAACGTAATGTAATTCCATTATATCACAGCAAGTATTTTATTTAGGTTTGCACTACCCAGTCACCTAAGTCTCCTAGAAACCAAGAAAATACATCCTTATGAAATAATTATCTTGTTGTTTTACATTATAATGATTAAAGACATTAAAATGCTTAGAGTTGGATACGCACAAGTTACTGATAGAAGTTGTCAGGAATTAAAAAGCCTTAGCCCAACCTAAAAAGTTGGCTGATCAATGCTTTGAAAACTTTCGACAAGAGTTATTCAAGCCAAGTTAGAACATAACCTAATGACCATTTCAGATCAATTATTTTCTTCCTGGGAATACAAATAAGTGAAATAATTGACTGGCTAATTCCAGGGAGTTTTCCATCATCTTCAGTAGATCTCCTGCATACTACGGGTTCCATAACTTGTTTGTGCTATAAATCAACATGGTATACGTTTCATATCTTTCATGATGTTCGTTACTTTGCGTGTGTGCCAGCCCCTGAAGCACCAAAGCTAACCCTGAGCCTTCCTGCCTTTCCTGGGCCAAGCCCCACCAACTGCACCATCTTGCACACAACACACTTTGACCCACACCCTTGCTCTTGAGCTAATTATCTTTTTAATCATTCATAATTTAGGAAAACAATAGCAACCAGCTCCCAGCATTCTTAAATAATAATAATAGTAATAATAATATTAAATGGAGAAACGGGTGCCTCAGCTGTGGCTTTGTTACACTGCACTGTAACCGTCTTGTTGTTCTGTTATGAATTCTCTATATACATATCTACTAATCACTAGAAGATGATTTGTTTCTATTTATTATCCAGACTTTAGGAGCTTAGGAAAAGCACTTGCCTTGCAGGTCCCTCATCCAATATCCGAACAATCAGAATGCATGACTAATTCTCATTAAGCTCAATGGATTTAGCTGCAATTCCCCCACCTGTTCCCAAGTTTGAGTTTTTTGTTAACTCTTCCAGCACAAGAAACAAGAGTAGTTGTTTAATTTTTTCTCTATTTTAATTACTGAATTGTAACAAGTCAGACTGTTCAAATGCTATCAAGTCTGTCTCTCTTCCCCCCATCGCCCATTTTTCTTACATATCAGGAAAAAAAAAATTAGCAGAAAAGATCTTGCATATGAATGTGTCCTCTTATAATATTTTTATTCAGAGAAGCTATGGTCTAATTTTCATGATCAGGCTTCTCAAAGATTTCACCTTCACCCTGAATATAGCTGTGACAAGTAAGTCAAGGTCCAATGATTCCAATTAGAGATTTTCTCATGAAGGTAAAGCATATTGCATTTCCTGACAATACTGTATTACAGCAGAATTATTGTGAAGGGGTTTATCTTTAAAGAGGGCAGTAGTAGCTACAAGCATCTTATTCAGTGACTTAAAATTGTGACATAAAGCAATGGATAGCACAAAATATCTGCCAAGCTAAATCTTTTTCTCCTATCAGTGTTCCACAAAGCAGAGCAATTACTTTCATGTGTTTTCACTCTTAAAAAAATAGAAGTAGCAAATGGTGACACATTTTCAGCAACAATTAGAATAATAGTTTCCAATATTGTTCGCAGTTCTACATCCAATTTTACCTTTTTTAAGATAAAAGACCAAATCTCATTTAATAGTGATAAAACATTAATTGACATAATACAGACCATATGTAGAAATATGTCTGTAAAACTGGAAAGGAAGATTAAAATAGGATTATATTTCATAATTAGAGTGGAAGGATTAAGGAAACAGTAAGTAGCAGATACTATCTACACAATCATGTTCAGCATTGTTTCTTTCCAGTACTATCTGTAGGCACGGGATAACTCTCAAATGACAGGGTTGTTTCAAGATGCATGAAGTTTAAGTCACAGAACTCAAGTTTACACTGTGATGTGTCATGTGAATATCAGATTCTTCACAACTGGGGCAGATGGGCAGGAAACTAATCAGTTTTAAGCCTGTGAAGCACCTGAAAGAGTGAGAGATTCGTGCCAACTGACCTCAGGTGTACAATCCAGGTCTATATCAGAGCCTGAAGTCACTAGTTCTCTTAACAGTCAGTGAAGATGTATTTGTGTAGTTAATGGACTGTTGGTGTCAGTTACCTGATCTGAAGTCCACATTTTCTTTAGAATGAGATATACAAAGTCGTGGATCAATTCTCAGACGTAAAAACTATTTATTGTCATATAAACCCCATCCTTAAAGGACCACAGTCCCTAGGCTATTTAATCAATCGAGTTTACATTTATTAATTTTGCTTTTCTATCTCCAAAATGGTGTACTGATCCCCTACTGATCCTTTAAAGCAGATATCATGCATCTGCCTTTTATTTCGGTAAAAACCTCTAAAGCAACAAGTACCCAGAGACACTTCCGTAGGTACTTTAGTGAGATAACTAATCCCAAACAGAGCACCAAAGACCTGTGGTCAAGTCTTGACAGTAAGAGAAACATCAAGTACAAAGAAAGATTTTCAGTGAGGATTTTCTCTGGCCAGAAAAGGCACCGGAAACATGAACACAAAATTCCCAGGAATAACTAACAGAATTTATAAACTAAGACCAGTTTTAGTGGATACTGGCCAGCAAGGGAAGAAAATGCTGCTTTGACACTTATGCAAGGAATGGAAATTGCCTGTTGAACACTAGGAGGAGTTTGCTGGCACGAGGCACTGAAGAAGAATTGAACAGACCCCCTAAGAAATGGAAGCTAAGGTAAATGGAAGCATTAAAACTGTTCAGTAGAGGAAACACTCCACTGCATAAGAGAACCATTCAGACAGCCGTGCCAATGTCCCCTTTCTGAATAACGCATCATTTTCTTCATTATTTCACCAGCGCTACAGTTCACCAAGTAACAAGACCTGAACATCTATAAATAATTCAGTGATTACAAACCCAGTATTTGACAAACCAACTTCATCTACTGTTTGAAAAATCTTGTGGATGTCCAAGGACTGGGATCCTGGACTGTTTGGTAGCTAATTGTGATGCTATCAGCATTCCCTGAGCTTTCTACAAGTTATTTGAGATTGTCTATGAAGATGTATTAACTGACCTGCTTGGAAGAGTGCTTACATTCCAAAGTATATTGTAGCTTCTGATGTAAGAGACTGAAACCACAGTCAGTGACATGCAGCATCAGAACTGTGAACCACTGTGAATTAATAAGTAGGAATCAAATTAATTTTTGTATTTGCTTATAAATATGAGGTCAGTGATAAAACTCAATGGCTATGAGCTGCCTTTAAATGCCTCAGTTAAACTAGGAGACTGGGATACTGTCCACAGATTTTCAATGACTTTCCATATACACTAAAGCCACACTACCTAGAAATATAACTTGAAGTTTCCCAAACAGCTGCTTAAAATATAGTACGACTTTTTTATCCAAGAGGCCTTTTAGCCATGTATGCATACAGAGGTACCCACAAAAAAATTACATGTGCATTTTCTGTAATGTTTGCTTGGTCAATACTTACCTTCGACAGAAGAAACACAGGAATCAATCCTTTTTGTAAGGTTGCCTAAATCTCTTTAATCTAATGAATGACATGATACTTCTTTAAAAATTATTCCCAGTGACACGGGTTAAAGCTTAGCACAGCTTTTAAAACATTATGGTGCTCCACGCTGGTTACAGAAATTTTATTGAATTCACTGGTATGATTACTGCTTTGCTGATATTTAAATTAGAGGCAGATCAAGATTTTCAATTAGATCAGTGTACAAGTATCTGCATAAGCAGCTATGCATATTATGAACTGTGCTCTCTACTGCAAAGCAGGCAAAAAGTATTCTCTTGGGCTTTTAGTTGCTGAAATTTCCGTACAAGTCCTTTCTCTACGCAACCTCAATACAGTTAGAAATAAGGAAGCAAAAAAAAATATCTATGACTAACACTCACAAACTGGAATTAAACAAACCCAGAAGATTTCTGGTTTTAGATTCTGTTATTACATACACTACAAGTGCCACATCTTAACAAATTCTTCAAAGCTTACCAACAATGCACCTTCCTTTTCCAGTGGTCCTGTATATCATTTGCTTACACATTTGTAAAAGGAAATAAATGATGGGGTTTTTTTAATCTTTTCAGTTTAAACAATGTACCATTTACTACAGTGTATTACATTACACCTGACCCAAAATAAAGAGTATTCTTTCAGGTTACTTTCCTGTTTATGATGAATAAGTAATAATTGATATTTATTAGGAATACTTAATTGTGTGCATAGCATACAATTTCTGGAGATGCTGATTACTCATTTCCTTGTTTTAAGTGCTCGGATGTTATGTATGATGTGACAGGTGAAGAAATGTCCTTACTGGTAGGCAGCAACATTAATTTGCTTTTAAACAATGCTTTCTGAGAAAGTGAAGCTTTCCTGTTTTAAAAGTTGGCTTCAATTCAATTTCTCTTCTGCATTGAATTAAGGAAAGACTTTGGAAATCCATTAACAGAGAGCAGTATTAAATTCCGAATGAGTAATGCCGGCCAAACACAAAAACATCAGAAGAAGCATGGCCAGCAGGTCAAGGGAGGTGATTTTGCCCCTTTACTCAACACTGGTAAGACCCCACCTAGAGTGCTACATCCAGCTCTCGAGCCCCCAACACAAGAAGGACGTGGACCTGTTGGAGTGAGTCCAGAGGAGGCCACAAAAATGATCTGAGGGCTGGAGCACCTCTCCTGTGAAGACAGGCTGAGAGACTTGGGAGTTGTTCAGCCTGGAGAAGAGAAGGCTCCAGGGAGACCTTATAGCAGCCTTCCAGTACCTAAAAGGGGCTACAGGAGAGATGGGGAGGGACTCTTTATCAGGGAGTGGAGCAATAGGACAAGGGGTAGTGGTTTTAAACTGAAAGAGGGGATTTAGATTAGATATTTGGAAGAAATTCTTTCCTGTGAGGGTGGTGAGGCACTGGAACAGGCTGCCCAGAGAAGCTATGGATGCCCCATCCCTGGAGGGGTTCAAGGCCAGGTTGAATGGGGCTTTGAGCAACCTGCTCTAGTGGGAGGTGTCCCTGCCCAGGGCAGGGGGTTGGAACTAGATGGTCTTTAAGGTCCCTTCCAAGTCTAGCCAGTCTATGATCATCACTGTAGAGCTGCTATTCTATTCACTCAGAACTAAAAAAAAAACACACAGCTTCATCACTTATAATATCTACATATGCAGTCAGGACAGCTCTCCTCCCAGTACAAAATGCTCCAAAGCATCAGACTCAAGATTCTGAGTCTCAGACTTCCAGAAGACCCACACCTTCCAGCTTCATAGTCAATAACTACTTCCTGGGTCACAGCATTTCCCAAATACATCACTCGGATCTTCCTTCTTACTTACTCCTCAAGGAAAAACAAAAACCAGTCTGTCTGCTTTGCATTCACATAGTTCTTTTTCACACGTAGACCTCAAAGCACTTTACAAGGGTGGTTAAGCTTTATTAGCTGGATTTTACAGTTGGTCTAGCTAAGTAAAGAGATTTTAAGCAATTTGCAAGAGGCAATGTGGTCTACTGGATTAAACATGTGTCGTGTACCTTGTCTTCACAGTCCTGTTCCCAGCTCTGTATCAGACTTCCTACACAACCTTTTGTAACTTAATTTTGCCTTTTTTTTTTTTTTTTTTTTTTTTTTTTACATTGAAAAGAAACTAATCCATGTTTCTTCTAGGGCAACAGAAGATACTGGTAAGAGGGAATCCTCAGCTTGATTCGAGGGTTTCATCTCTTTCCAGAAAAAACAGGCTCACACAGGATGACAGTAGCGCTATTTTCTCACTATGACTTCTGTACTTCAGATTTACTGGGAAAATTGTTTAGGACTTCATTAAAAGTGATTACAAATCCCTCCACAAACTCATGTTAAAAACTGGATGTACTTCAAGGATTGTAATACAAGATGCGATCCAACAATTCAAGAGACATGTAGAAGTGTAACATTCCTGGCTGATCCTACCCCACATACCCCTAAAACTCTTCGCAAACCAAAATAAAACAAATGAAAATTTATTACAAATTGTTTACTTGGCATATCAGGAAACTACTATAAGATCTTTGAAATTTGTGACTGGATACTTTAGAGGATTAAATACCCAAATGTACTGAAATTGACACCAAGATTCAACCTCAAAACAATTCACTGATTTTAAAAGTATGTGTTGGCAAACGCCTCTGTAAGAAACCACACACTCTTGCTTACTATTCAGTTACAAACACGGAGAACAGATCTCATTTTCTTATTAAAAACACTATAAAGTTCTCAAGAGACTACTCGTCAGTCAAGAGAGGAACAGTATTTTACTTACTGTGTAGAGAAAGATACAGTATCCCCCAAAGACATCGGTACCAAAATAAGGTAACAATTTTAGGAATTGCATGGTGCATAGATCTTGTGCAGAGGAATGAATTTCAACCAGAAAACTTGCACAGGGATATGAATACAGGAGATGAAAACTGGTTTAAACCCTCAGAAAAGCATTAGAAGAAAAATTGCATTATTTTCCCAGCTTTTTAACACTCATTGGCAGCTATTTGCTACAATACAATTCAGGTTTTCAAAGCTAGTATTCAATGAACATTGTGTTATAAACCAAATAAATTCCACGCTTTGCATACCGAAATTAAACTATTTGGACTGAGTCACAATGTACCTTTAAGCCTGCTACTTGATCCTAACTATTGTGAAAGACGCGCTAATATAATTCAACATTATTTAATCAAAGTTAAAGACAAGTTAAAGACTAACAATTTTCATAAACCTCTCTAACAAAAATAACATAAAAATATTCTTATTCAGAAACGGAATGGCTTGGAATAATCTTCTGGAAACTTCTCAGCCCAAAAAACTTCAAAGTCCAGTGTTTATGTCCAAAGTGCCCAGCTTTTGACAGCAGGGATTATTAAAGACTCCCATTGGTTCTGTGTTCCCTTCATTTTCTCTGGAAGCCACAGGGATCCTGCGTGGAGACCTGAGCGCCAGCTCTGGCTGACGGCAGAGCTGTAATAAAGCTGCTCCGAGCATAGTCGGTGCAACAGCTTGTGATATTAACAGCACCTAAACCTTCTTTGACTTTTGATAGCCTATGTTTAAAAAAAATAATATTACAGAAACCTTCCGAAGACTGGCTTCTGACTTATTTGCAGAATGGATTACACATCATGATGACAGAGTAAGCACACGTTATTCTTATGAATAGTAAGAACATTTCCCTTTCAAACTAGCAGATAGTTTGCTTCTTGACACAGGTTGCTCAAATAGTTTCTGAACCTTTTTTAACATAAAACTGAACCGAACACTGGTAACCAAGATAGGCAGAAAGATAATTCAATATTAAAATAGTTATTGTGAAATAAAAACATTTCAAGTAATTTGAAAATGCAAGTCAATTGTTCAATTCATTTATCAAGGAAAAAAAAAACCACAGAAAAAAAAACTTGGAGTGTAAATTCTGAAGGATTTGAGCTGAAAAGCATTGGGACACACACCGTGATTTCTCAGATAAGTTTAGACTCCATGTAAGACTGACTCTGCCATTGGTTTGCTGCTTTCCCATTTGACCCTGTGTAATTTGATCATGCTTTGTTATTCTTTTCTTGTGCTTTCTCCAAATATAAACACAATTAGAAACAGGAGACTGACCGTATCATACTACCACTGGCAAACCTGCCGTTCGCTGCTCGCACAAAATGGACTTCATGCCTTTCCTACTGTTCTCAAACCATTCCTGTTCCCCCCTCCCTGCACTTACTGTAAAGCAGCCCCAGGTAAGTGTTACAACAACAGCTGAAAGCCCCCGACTGCGAGCTGCAGAAGTCTCAGAAATGCAGTGTGGTGCTGGAAGACAGTTGTAGGAAATCAAGTAGACTACCAGCTTCTTAATTGTGTAGAGTAGTCAAATTATCTCAGGTAAAAGCTTCTGTAAGACTTCCCAATAGCAGTCCCTGTCAACCTAACATGAGAGAAAATTCACTCCTAACTGGTAAACAGTTTATCCTTGGGCATCTGAACATTTGCACACAACACCCCCACCACACACCTGGGAAGTTTCTTTACATGGTGAAAAGCAGAACTACGTCCTGCCACAACTGAGCTCAAAATAGCCTGGAAAGGTTGGAAAAAGACTAAAACTCTCCATGAAATTAACAGAGCACAATGATCAAGATTTTTTTCTTTTTCTCCTCAAAGAAGCAATTTATTTTCAAAATACATATTGAATGTTCTACTGCACCACAGCCTCACATTTCTGAGGCCAGGTTCACTCTCACCCTCTCACACAATCTCACACAAAATTATCCAATTCTGTTCTGAAACAATTGGGGTTTCTTCTTCCAATTTTGGCTTGGAAGGCTGTTCCAGAATCCTTTTCTTCTAGTGATTAAATCAACTTTCTAATTTCTAGTTCAACTATACATATTACCAAATTAAATTAATATATATATTTTTAAGGAATACTCATATTTCTCTTTCAGCTTTCGATTTACTATTATTTTGTCTGATGAAGTGTTCAGACTTTCATTCATGTAGTCTCTGTTGGCAGCCCTTATTTTTTTTTTTTTATTATTATAAGTGCCCAACACTGAGCACAATATCCTAAGTGAGGTTTATATCAAGGCTTAGTACTAACAGCTTTTTGGTGCTGAAAGCCTTCTTAGGTGCACGTCGTATTTATGACTTACAGTTACCTTTTGTAGCCATTGATAACCAACAGCTTCTTGGAGAAGTTATTATTAGAGATTCCTTAAGAAAAGCCCAAACTCCAGTATTTTATTTTTTTCCACTTCTACTACACCCTTTCTTTTAGGCAGAATTTGAAATGAACATCATTGGTTTTACTTCCTGTTATAATACATACTGAACTCTGAACATTGCGTTTGCTCACCCTGTATGTCTAGAGTTGGTCAGTTAATGACAAGTTAAGTTTGTGCCAGCAGATAAACAAATTAATTAGCATTATGTAATGGCAAATGCCTAAAGAAGACAGGAGGAGGCTGTTTACCAGTGATAATAAAGAATTTTGGCCTGAATTAATAATATTCGTAGGAAAAATGGTAGCTTTCAGGAAACCTACATCACTGGAAAAGCTTACTGTATTTTTTGACTACAGTGAAGGATGATTAAATTCATTCCTTAAATACATTCATTTTTTATTTTGTCAATTTTTATATACTCCATGTCTTAGAAATGCAGAACTATCATTCTACAATTGTGATACGTAGCTTAGAACATCTTAACCCAAATTGTTCATCTTGAAAACTGAGTTTTATCAGTGCTTTTAAAATATTCTTACCAAAACAGAATAGTAATGAATGATCAGGTTGATACAGGACCTTACCATAAGAAGAGGGAACAAATAATTCCAGAATAGGGAAAGGGGTTGAAGAAACACTGTTTGAAATCTGTCAGACTGGAAACCACTGCAAGTCCATCAGAGTATTGAAGAAAAAAAAAAAGTAGTAGTAGTACAGTGAAAGAGACAAAACTAAGAACGTGATTACCACACTGCTTTGATTTCTCTTATTTTCCTCTTTCTGTAAAGATTTGAGTCCTGTTATTCTTTTAAATGACTACTGGTTGTAATTTTCTTAATTTAAAAAGGTATTTTATTCCTGTCCCTTTTGTATCTTCGAGCTAGTCCATTTCTTTACATTCAGTCCTATGCAGAAAAAGCTATGCATTTTCTGAATTAAGAGTTATGATAAAAAGATACTTTATCTTAGCTATGGGTAGGTGACATTAAAAGGGTAATTAAAGTAAATGAGGCATATAGAAAAAGCCTAGCGACATGTCCATTGGGGAATGTCTATCAGCATACTGATGTCTAGAATATGATCATCATCTAGGCCTCTAGCACATACTTGGGCTGCCAAACACATGACATGTGTGATGACAAGATAAACAGCCTCACTAATTAATTGCCTTGATAGTTTCCACAAGAGGAATCTTAGATCTCTTCTTCATGGCCCTTCTTGCGTGTCTATAATCCAGCTCAACTCGTATAAAATATTCACAGATCTGGTTACCCTTCTTCCTTCTACAGTAAAATACCCACAGTAGCAGGAAGGTTATAGTACTCCCCGTAATTAATTGCTACGTATACTCTGTATCACATTTTGAGGAAAAGACTGCTGCCCCACTGCACCCGTATGTCCACTGCAATCCTGTATCTAACTGTATTTTCCTAACTGGATTATTTGCAAACTTCACTTTGGTAGACGGCAAGGTGCTGTTTCAGAACATAGATATGGCAGAAGCCAAATAAATATTTCAGCACAGTTTAGAGATCTAACAATTTATCCATTTTTTAAATTAAACTTACAACATTAATATAACTATCACATTGCAAATGAATATTAATAAGAAAACAGTCACTTGTAGTAATTACAAGATGCTATAGTAACTTCTTGTACTTATAAGAGACTATAACTTTTTTCCCTATATTGTATTATTCCCTATAATAGGGAACGAACTCACTAAATCCACATGACGCTACCCGATATTTCATAATTATCGCCCTCCCTCCTTCACATCTGCATTTCCAAATTATTGCAGCACCAAAATTCATTGTAAGTATCAGATACTAACATGAATGTATTATGCTTTAAATTTTAAGCACCATGTGGTGTTTTCTGTCACTTATGTTAAATTTTATTACATTTTATGACATGCGACCTGACACATAAAATTTAAATGAGTATAAACAACTTAGCTGAACTGTCTGAAACATTCAAGGAAAGATGAGTAGAAACTTGATTATTTTCCAAGCAGATAATATAAGTAAGCCTGAGAAAATAAGCAAATCATTTACAAATTCCCACCAAATTTGTTGTTCAGAGATTCCTTTGCTTACACAACTAGTTTTCTTTTGCTGTGATTATTCCAAAGTGCTGAAATATATTCCCCAGAGAAGTCTGCTGTTGCACTATAGAACTCCAAATCTGCTGCAAAGCAGTAAAAAATGAACTCTTACATGAAAATTCACCTTGCCAGAGACAAAATGAACCTCATATGAAGCAGAAGGAGCTAATCCCATTTATACAACTCTACTAAACTACACAATGGAGACTTCTATGCCTCCAGACATTTCAGACTTCATAATGGGTTTTTCAAGCTTATGCACGAAGACTTAATAATTTAAAAAATTTAATTGCAACTTTCCTCTCATCTATGTGAGGTATATTTGCAACTTCAGAATGAATATTCTTATAAACATATACATCAATGTAATGACAGATTCTGAATAAACATTACAAGTAAAGCTACTTGGAGGAGCAGTGATAGAAGGAGAAGCTCTATTGCCACTTAAACAGCCTGTATACAAGAACTTGACTACATTAATGTTGTTTCTACTAAATTTTCTTTTTAATGACAATAGGAGCTCCATACTTACTAGCTCAGAGCTACAGGTTTTGTAAGCTGAGTTATACGATTAGCACCTTTTAAAAAATGCTTCTGGCTCACACAATTAATCAGAAAAGTTCAAATGCTCTTCCTGAGTTGTGTATCTGTTAAGTTAGTTACAGTGTTCAGAGAAGAAATTTGTTAATATTCAGTATTCTTGTGTCACTTTTATCACTTCTACCTTACCCCTTCCCAATTTTCCAATAGCAAAATCACTTAAAATGGTGTGTCTTATTCAGAAAGAGAAATGGAATAATTTCTATTCCACTACACTACTTTTCAAAATTGAATTGTTTGCATAGCATGAACAATCTTGTAATGGCCCAAATTTAGAATAAAGATGACTTTGAGGTACCAAGGTATTAAAAAAATCTTAATGTGGATGCCAGCAAGATGAAAGTGCTGGTAAAACTTCCACAATCTCTTATGACTCTAGACTGTCCAGAAAGCAATAATATAACAAATTCCAAGAGAAGTACTATTGTCCAAATGCTGAAGTTTCAGCCTTTCGTTCTTGGAATTTTGTAAATAAACCCAGACGTGTACTTTATATGCTTCAACAAAAATCTCTCTCTCACATTCACACGTACACATTCTCTCTATGTATTTATGTTAAACTAGAATAAAGCTTTAAGTAACTTTTTATCGTCTTCAGGATTTAGCTTTTTCAACACAGAGCTGCAGCTTTCTTCCATTCATTTTGCTGTGAACATCATCTAGAAAACACTTAAAGAAGTAGTTCTGCTTACATGTCTTTAAGTTGCCTTTGAAGGAGAACTTTTTGCTGCCCATGATTGTTTCCGCTCTATTTAAGTTTTCTATTATCTTAAAGGAAAAGGTACCTCATAGCTTGAGTAGCAGGAAAACATTCAGCACGTGAATCTGTTTCACTGAATTTCTCTGAATTTTTTAGAGTTGGAAGGGACCATAAAGATCATCTAGTCCAACTCCCCTGCCGAAGCAGGATTGCCCAGAGCACGTCAGAGCATGTTACTCAGGACTGCATCCAGGCGGGTCTTGAAAATCTCCAAAGAAGGGACTGAATTTCACTGAATTTTTTAGAGTTGGAAGGAAGTTGTTTAGTTCATGTGTTTTTACTGTAATTGTTGTGATCGCACATGGATGACATGTCAATGGTAAGCCTCATCATTATCTTTCACACAGTGACCTCATGTATCTCAGAAACTTTCAAGTCTATATATTCCACTGCAATTACACCGCAGCATTGAAAGCATCAGCGTAAGACGTCCTCTGGTGTCCCTCTGTTACAGATCAATTGCATGTTCAGACAAGATTTCTTCCGTACCTGCTATCAGTGGTGAAACAATAGTGGGTTTCAGGAAGTCTCTGCAAGGGCAGCGAAAGTCAGAGAGATATACAAACGTCACTGGCCAGTGGCTACAGCAGAAGGCTGCTGAATTAACCTGTCTTCACCTCAAGATTGCCACTGAGCTGCTAACTGCAGAATTAGACAAGTCACATGATGTCACTGCTTCTCCCCATCCCCCCCCATAGAGGTTCAATAGCATTATGACATCTCTAAAATATTTCAAGATAGCTGGATGGAGAGATGCTTTATACCTATGACACGACAAAGTAAATGCTGTTCTCCCCTTGGGAAGATGGAAGAGAGAGCACGAACCACGTGTGGCACATACCAGTCAGGCTACCGGGCGCAGTACTGGAAGGCACTCAGTGCTGAGAGTGATTTAATGATCAATAGTGAAATATAACAGAATTGCCCTCTGCCAACACATGACTGACTACGTGATCACTTCGTGCACTGGGCCTAACAGCACTATAGCCAGTATCGAGAAACACTTTTCGTGATCAGATTGTTTTAGAGCAAGTGAAGACAGAATTAAATCACAATCTATAGATGTCAGCCTGGTGTCACCTACTAGGCAAAATGAAGAGAATCTTTCCCTTGAGGAGCTGAAGTACTCTTTCCTTGACTGAAAACCATTTCACAACTATTTGCACTTTAAGTTCCTTGTGTTTAAAGAGGTTTCCTCACAGAGTCCAATGGGGATTCTACAGTGTACCATGTTCCATTTCTAATTAATTAATTAACAATTATTGTAAATTCAAAGGAAGTCTCTTCCTTTCTCCTACATAAGCACCAATTAAAAAAAGACATGCAAACTTTTTCACCAAGAGAAAGACCGTAAGATAAACCCTCAGTTCCAGAAACTGAGAATAACTGTAGAATACATTGGTGGCAATGAAGCCAAAAAAAATATTCTTAAGTAAAGTTTGAATATGTTAACAATCCAAGCTTACTTCCAAATATCACAGCTATTTTCATAGATTTTCTAGCTTGCTACTCCCATAAAGAAGGTTTGAGAAAGTCACTAAAAAGACTATATTCTAAGTGGTATTCTGATACCTGGGTGCCAGATGGTAGCTGCCTTTCAAATACTTCATTTTTTTTAAGCTTAGCTATTGATTCTTTTTCCCCTTGCAAGCGCACCCAGTAATCACATTGCAGAACACGGAACACTTGCCTGGCTATACTGAGTCATAAATGCCTGAGACAGAGCACTTATTTACTACTCTCTACTGTACAAAGAGATATCAACAAAAAGCCTTTTATAATACACCTTACACTCGCAATTCAACACATGAAATCATGTTCCTCTTATTTGCTTTGAAAATGTCCTCAATGAAGCTGTGAAGCTGGCGATCACAAGAACTGCCCTTCCTGTGAAACTTACTTTGCTCATGCAACACAGCTGCGTCTCTTTCAAAGTGACCCATCTTAGAACCTCTAACAAATTCTAATGGATGTTGAGGATTGTGGTTTGCCAGTCCTTTGTGTTACTTCCAGGCATTTTTAAGCGCTACTTTTCCAGCTTTTGTGGTATGGGCTGACCTAACTGTTTCTTTTCATACCCTATACAGTGGCAAGAGGAAAGAGGGAGAGGAGAAGAAAAACAAAGCTACGCCTCGTGTCTCCTATTTCTAATAGAAAGACGGCCACGATGCTTGCACTGAGTAATACTGGTGTTATATGCATGAAGTCACTGGTGACATCCTTCAGCACTCTGTGGGGCTCCATTTCAATCTCTCTTTGCACACTGTGTAATCATTGTCTTTCACAAAGAACATCTGCTAGTATCTCTACATCAAAAGCTTCTTATCCTCTTGTAGTTCTTTCATTTGAGAGTACCCCATATGATGTTGACACTATATTTTTTAATGTCCTCTCTGATCTCTTTCCTCTAGGTCTCACGTAACTCATTGTATTCGACCTGCTCCCCTTGTCTGCTGCGATCTTCCTTCATCTGCCCTCTTCAATCGTATGTGTTTTGTTTCATTAGAATGTGGCTTTTCTCTACAGCCTATCTGCGCACCTACGATTTCCTCTTTTGTTTCAAATGTTGCTTTCTTTGATTTGTCATTCAAACTTCATGTTCCTTCAGCCAGAGCTTAAAATCTCACCCAGAACCGGAGAATGAATTCGCTCATCATTGTGGAGACGTGTTTTGTTGTTAGGTTTGTGAGGTTTGACACCTTTACTGCTGTGTAAGTCATTAAAACGTACACATTGGTGTACTTGCCTCATATTCAAAATCTTTAAGGCAGTAAGGACTAAAATTTGTTCCTTTTTTTTTTTTTTTTCCAAAAGACATGTCACAATATATTAAATACAAAACAGGTAGTCTGTTCATATGTTTGACATCAGTGACAGAAATAACTAATTAACTGAATTATTTAGTTAAATGCTTTGGATTCATGCTGGTATTTTCATTATAAAAAAGCATTAATAATCTGTTGATACTTTCATTTAACATAAGATTCTGTTGTCATTTTTATTATAATCCTATTTCTTCAACTATTCATCCAGTAATTTGAGTTTGCTTTAGGCTAGTTATTTGCAATTTTCCTGTGATTTTCATCAGACATTTCTTTTTCCATTGACAACAAAACTTAACTAGGAGACTTGATACGTGGAAGATGTTGCTTCGACCCTTCAGCATTTAACTATACTTAAGCGTTGGTTCAAAGACAGGTCTGCATTAGCATCACAAACCAGACATAGTTCATTCCATATTCAAATAAACAGTTAGAGGTTGGCTCTTTGCATCTCTCATGTTGAGAGACGCACCTCGGAGGACTTGTTTGAAGATGCACCAGTCATTGACAAATATTTGTTCAAAACTAAGGGACTTCTTTGTCTCAGGACAAATAATTAATCTGATTTCAAGCCATTTTTTTTTCACCTAGCAACAAACTTAAGATCATTTTTATCAGTATTATATTCACTTGGGTTGTATCCAAAATGGAAATGGTGTAATTATGAGAAAGGATACATTCATATTTCTTTTCTCTAATGAGTGCCTTGCCTAGGTTGTATGAGGAATTTCATACACTCTTTTAAAACCGCAGTCTTATTCATCATGACTTAAGTCAGGAAAATCCTTGATGACTTCTCAGTATCTTTAAACAACTCTAAGAGGAGTTTATTCTCAACAAATTTGTTTAGCAAATTTCTGTAAGGGAAGTTTGCCTGCAGTTTTCAAATCATTTATGCTTATCTGTGAATCACTTGACAGATATCTGAATTTTTATGAGGTGTACTGCAGTGCGATTTCTCATCACCCACGCCTAATGATAACTCTATGTAAGTGGGAAAGAGTCAAAAATTTAATTGGTGGTTGCCTGTTATCCTACAGAGCTACACAATCAACAAGTGTTTTTTCATAATACCAAAAAAACCTACCACCCCATCCCCCCAAAAAAACCCGACCAACCTATGCAGCACTCACCTGCTATATAAACCATGAAATAGTTAGGAAAAAAGTAATTTACATGGAAGTCGTAATGCTTTCTTAAATGGAAGCTACTGCAATAGCTGCTTCTTCAAAAGCTTCTGAATTGCCAACACAGTATGTACCACATTCATACTTCAACTACAGATTTAAGTCCATGTAAACAGGTATCCAGACACTTTGTAAATACTGTTGAGGGTCATCAGTTGTAAAGTTCGAATGAGAAAGCTATTAAACACAGCTGTCACACTTGAAACATCCTTTTCACATAGAATTGAAGCTAAACCCTAATGAAATAAAAGGAAAGATCCATGAATTCAATAGGTATTTGATCCACATAGTTGGCATTCATAATGAACCATGTCTATGCCTTAAAAAAAACCAAACTCCCTATAGTTTGTCCAGCTGCTATTTCCTCCACCATATAAGACAGCAGGAGGAGGTAGTCAGAGGTATGTTCCTTGCCTTTACTCAGCAAAGCAACAAACTAAGCCATGCCAACGTAAAGGGAAAAGCAAGGCTCAAAATGTTATTTTAGAACTCACGAAAACGTCTTGCCCTTCTGGTATTCCCAACAGTCCTCCCTTCTCGAGCGACACTCCACATTTACTTAGGGCAACCTGTCTAAGAGAGCAGACCTACTTTAACTCCACAATAAATCCCTACATTTCCCTTAATTAGCTTTATTGTGTAAATTGCATTCTTTGTTTCTGACGGAGTATATATATCTAAGTGTGGTTAGATATTTTGAAAAAATACTGAGAAAACAGCTGTGTGCACTTCTCATTCATATTAATAGTGAATAAAGTGTGAAACAGAACTCTCCACAGATGTGTCACATGCCTTTTAGATTAATGCGTTTGATTTCTCATTTTGCATAGCAACGTTCATTGAGAAGAAAAGACAGTTTCATTGGCTTTGGGAAGTTCAGAGGCCAGTCTTTACACATACAGTTAACATATTAGCTATAACTATAAAATCTCTCAAACTGTTAATAGAGAGCTGATTCGATTTAGAAACCTAAAGCTCTTTTTTTTATTATTCAGCACACAGTATATGAAACAATACAGTGCACACAAGATTACTGGGACAACTGTGGCATTGTGGGACAGAACAGAGAAACGACAGGAAACTTTGTAAACCCGAGAGAGGAAAAACATCTTTAAAGACCAGGAGTAATCCCTCCCTCCATTTAGTTTTTATTTGTTACCCTCTGCCATAAGGAAAAATGGACAGGGCCAGTGATGATACCTGAAAAATCTAAAATATGGGAGGGAAGCCACAGAATAAGACTCGTCTCCTCTCCCTGTTACACAGTCAGATCCACACCCGACAGGCTGACATAAAGGAAAAGTTCAAACTTTGCAGCAGAATCAATTCTTGCATTTCTGAGAGGTGGCATCTGCCACTTCCCTCCTCTACTCAGCTCTTTTAAGAAGCAGCTCTCTTGCATGTACGCTGTTTTGCTCCCAAGTGTACACCGCTGTTAAGTTCACATAGAGCTTCTAAACTAATTTACTCACTGTTATACCAGCGACATAAATGAGAGCGCACTTAACATAGCTTTAAAAAAAAAATTCATTTGGCAAAATGAAGCGTTCGAGTTTTATGCAGACCAAAATCTGTATCATGTTCAGACTTTATTAAGTAAATGTGGGTCTGAGCAACTATCAAGGAAGAAAAAGGAAACAAGGTGGGGGAGAAGAGGAATGTGAAAACAACCCAGAAACTGTATCAATGAATCCCGCAAGGGGGAAAAAAAAAGTAATCAGAAATAGACTTTCAATGCAGAAAGTAGCTGTGAATTCATTTTCTTTTGCAGGCAGTGAACATTCAACCCAACAAAACAACAATAGGAGTGAGCTGGAACCATTATGCCTTTTAGAGAAAAGAGGCTCTCATCGAAGGAAACATTTAATGTGTAGTCTGAAACTATCATAAGTGACAGAGATAAAATAGTGCAACACTGAAGAGGTTACCTTACCTGGTCTTTTATTTATATCCCATTTTTGTCAAAAATTAAATCCAGGAGATAAATCCCGTTGAAGTCAGAAGCACATACAAACCAGAGTATAAAGAATGAATATAAGGGGTTCTTCTGACAAGACACTAAAACTGTGCTATACTTCTTCCTCTAAATCACAAAATTACATATTCTTGCTTAATGTTTATGCTTAAGCTTACACAAAATGGAAAACTTCAAAAAATTAATTACTTATGAAAGTCAGACATTTGTGTTGCTAAGTCACACAGGTACATTTGAAACGTTTGTGAGTATTTCACGCTTTCATGTAAACATAAAAGATTGATTTCTGATGAAAAATGAATCTACATTAATTTTTACCTGATCTTTGGCTCTCTAAGTTTATGAGAGCAGAGCTTCATTCTACAGTGTCACAGGAAAGTGTCAAGTAAGATGTTAAGGACAGTAGTTGCTGATATTCCCATTTTTATAAAGTGATTTGAAGCAGTACCTGCAAATACATCCGTTTGTATCACTGCTATTTCCATCTTCTTACTTGGTTCTTCCATACTTGTAGACCCAATTGTCATGTTATATATTAAATATATTTTCAAAAGTCTTTAAATATCTCTGTAAAATTGTTTACTTTTAAATAATGGTTTAGTCATGTTTGACTAAATTCTGGGGGTTATTTCCTTCAAAAGGACTCTTCAAATCAAATAAACAAATGAAAAAAAAAAGCAGCCATTACCTACTCCTAAGCAGCCAAATAAAACAGTACACGAGTTAAAACAAAAGAAAAATAACCATCTTCATCCCCTTCTCTTCTCCCTCAAGGCCCCACACTTGCAACAAGGCAGTAAATCAACAGCAGCTGGTGTTTCACACCACTGGGTGGATCCAGGAACCCTGCCTGCCATGAATGACTGTCAAACAGCAATTAGGTCTACGCAGGAGTTGAAGGCCACAAGCTACAAGGTTCAGATTTGGCAAATTTAAAACCACCACCTATGTATGAGATAAAAATCAGTCTCTTTCCATCTTAACACTTAATCCAAGGCTCGACATGTAAATACCCATATAAAGCGTGAATAACCAGAACAGAGAGTATTGGATGAACCTCTCTCCCACTCTATTTCTATTTTACAGAATGAATTGCTAAATAAAGAAAAATTAGGGTTATAATTTTCACAGAAAGGAAACCAGAATAACATAAAAAGGGAGCCCAAATCCCTTGACTGCACTTCCAATCTAGCTATTTCTTAATACTGTCAACATGACTAACTAAAATTTTGCTCTACAGTATGACACCCACAAGGGATTCACATTTGTAATTAAATAATCAACAGGATGAAAGAAATACATCATAAAAAAAAAGGTCACTATCTAGGGGAGAAAAAGCAGGCATTACGCATTCCTGAAAACTGTCCTTCAAAATCTGTTATCATAGCAAAAATATGGAGCAGCTTGTACAGATAGAGTGGGAGAGATGAACTGCAGCCCTCTGAAGTCTTGGTGGTGACACCCTGTGTTTTAAGTGTAAGAGGACGTGTGAGTGTATCTATGGTCGGGAGAAGTCCGTGCTGCAGAGTGCACTTTTGCTGGAAAACAGCAAACACTTGGGTGTTCAGGATTAAGGAAAAAAAAAATCACCCGCACCCAAGAGAGGTGACCTAATAGTACAGCTGGGATGAATACAGCTGGGATGCCAGCTACTGGAAAGGGAAGGAAAGATAATAAAAAAAGACAAGACTTTTGCATTAATTTTATTTTTGTGTTTAAGCCCAAAAGTCTTTTCATTTTACGCTCTAATGATGGGTTACTCTGATTTTGGTTCAGCTAACTTTGCATAAACTCAGAGGTAATATTTAAAGGCTACTTTCTCCCTTGGCCAGGTCTACGTAGCAGCTGCAAAACCCATTTGTATCTCCTGGCTATTCAGACTTAGTTCTGTCACTACTATTATGTTTTCTGGTCCGTATTTATTTTTATCTTCTAGCAAGGTGTAATATTATTTGAATTTTCCCTTTAAATTATATAATGGGCAACCCTGTCACAAGAAACAGAGCAAAAATATTTACTCTGAACACCTAAAGATGAGAGCTTAGCAAAGTATCTTTCACTTTCCCAAGACAATTCTTACTGCTCGAGGGAGGCGGGGTACACTAAGCACTATTTTCATGGATCTTTTGAGCCAACATTTCTGTTTATGTGCCTTTGGTTTTGCTTTAAGAGACGGGTCTGTTTTCAACTAAGGTCACTTACATTTTCTTATCTTCTAAGCTTAGTCTTTTCTGATTACAACTAAGTACGTACTTCTTCTGCATTAGTCAAGCGGTAAAGCCATAGGAGTATGTTAAAACCATCACGTAAGAAACAGAGTGGCAGTCACTGTAACCCTTGACTTTCCTGTTAAGGCTCCTATCCTTCATGGAAGAACGTATTTTCTGTTTGCAAGCCTGAGCTAGTATTCATTACCTCTGAACACATAACTTGCTATGCTCACATCCCAAATATTTCAAATTCAGAATGGTGAACTCCAAATCATGTGTCTGATAGCCCCAGAAAACTGCATGTATACATAAATGTCATTACTGAAATACAGGATTCAAAAGCTGTACTTTCTGTTTGCGGATATTTTCAAAGTATACATGTTCCTGTATTTCAGACAATGACTGAAATTCATGAGATGATGCACGTGCTTAAAGAGCTGCTGGTTAATGTTCTAAAGGATCATGTCACTGATGTAGGACAAGTCTTCTCATGCAGTAGATAAACTACAACGTTGTGCTGATCAACAAGTGAAGGCTGCTTTTGGGGCTTTACAAATATCTACGGAAACAGTAGTGAGCTACAGCTTTTCATGGCTATTACTGCAGTTTTGTTTAGTATTTTTATACTAAGTAATCCAATATGATACCTTTCAGGACTTCCTCATTTCAGCTGAAGCAGAATATAGCAAGGCACACTGCAGCAGTATTAAGTGTTATTCATTAATATCCTTAGCTGCACAGGTTAATCCTCCTTCAACTGCAAACAGCACAGATAAACCTTTGAGACTCTGCAGACCTTTAAGGGGATATAATGGTCTATATATGCAGGCCTTCCTGAATAATTTGAACATACATTATTGATGAAAACAGAATTAGAAGGACAAAAGTATGCACAGAATGGATGCTATAGAGAGGAAGGAAGGAGAATTAATACACTAGATGTAATAATGTATGTAGTACACATAATAGCAGTTTACCTCCAGGTGGACCTCCTTTGCAAAGGACATTAAGGGCAAAGGAAAGCATCACATGCTTAATGGAAAGTGCCCTTTCATATCACATCAAACGTGAAATTCTGTGAGTGCACTGGTGATAACATTTTGTCATACATGTACTTGCTATCAGTATGTGCATGACTGTCTCTTAGAAACAGACTAAAGTAATGCAAACACCAGGGAAGGGCGTTGCTTGGGAACAGAGACACTCATTCAGCATATCTTAATAGAAATGTGGTATTTTTTCAGAGTGGTATAGAGATTTAACATTTCAGAAAACAAACAAGCATATTTATGCTCAAAAACATTCTTTAGTCTTAAAATACTAAAATACTATTTAATAAAATTTTTAAAATATTCATGTCCTAAATCAATACAAAGCTTTATCACATGTAAAATTTCCTTTTTAGACAGAAGAATAAATACCACTGGGTAATCATTAGGTAACTGTCTTCCTGTTGGATGTTGAAATGAACAAAAAGATAAACATGCATTTGAGGCACCTAGAGAATAGCAGAGCATCTTGAAACATCAGGCTTTACTGAAAAGGACAGGTAAAATACCTTAAAACACAACAGTCTTCCATTTTTATTTCTGCATGAATTTGAAGTAACTAGGTCACAATGTCACTTTTTCCTGAATCTACAAATTGTCCTAATCAATCACAGAAACGATACTCAATAGGAGACAAACCGGACTTATGACATGCATATGTTTATATTTACAAGCATAGCAAGGGGCCATTCAGGCACTCAGCTACTGATAGAAATCCCTCCCAGAGTGTAGGAAGTTTTCCATCAACAAAAGAGTTGATTTCCTTCCTCATTCTTTACACAAAAGAATACCTTATACTTACTGAAAACTTGTCCTATATATGTTGCAGCCTTACTTCTGCTCTCTATTTTACGGTGTATATCAGGAATTGCTCTAGTAAACTCAGCGGAGTATCGACATGGATATACACACACATCTGCCTTGACTTTGGCAGCTTTTCAGCTAAAAATTTGGCTTGGAGAAAGTAGCAGCAAACCAGCACGAAAGCTCCCATTTAACAAGAACTAAGACTAGAAGAAACACCAACTACCCTGCCCATTCCTATGTTTAACAGCAACAGAAATCTTTTTTTTTTTCCCCCAAATGCTCATGTTTTCAAGAACAGCTTTCCAAGACTGACACTAGGGAGAGAGTATCTTTCATGAGAATAACTGATACTGCAGGAAAAGTCTCAGGAAAGGATGAAAATGGGTCCAAGAATGGGTTGATGAGCTTAAGTTGGTTAGGGTCTTTCCATGCTGTTTCAGTGCGTTATTCATGGTTCTGCAGTGAGTCACTTCTATGACAAGGCTTACAATATCAATAATTTCTTCATTTGCATCATGTAAATAAAATATACAGTGAATGAACTTTGCTTCTGATTACATTATTTAACTCAAACATGGTGATTACAAATGATGGTGTTTTACATGAAACAGCATATTTTGGAACTATCTTCCGAAATCCCTGTTGAGACCTCAAAATGAAAAGCAATCTGCCATTTTAAGTATGTAACTTCCTCTGTCATGATAGCATCTCTTACTGCAAAATGAGAAAATTAAATCACTTGAGAATGCTACAAAAGACAGAAAACTTTAAACTAAATGCCATTCATAATGCTACAAAGCAAAGCAAATGATGTGTTCTCTTTGATATAGGAAAACATATTTACAGCATTATCTATCATTAAATAGAGGAAACTGTCAGATACATTTTTGTCACGATGATGGCTCTTTCCCAGAGTTAGAATATGCTGTTAAAATAATAGTACACATTTATATTGGAAATTTAAGTTTATTATATGTTTGTGTCTCCTATATTAGCCAGCTAAACGAAGTTCTAGCTCACTGGTTTGCAGCAGCCACCAAACACAGAGACTATAGCAAGACACTGAGGTGTTTTTGTGGTTACTTTCACAATAGCTAAGTACTGGTCAACTTTTTTGAAGAGATTCAGGATTCTGTTACTAACCATTTCAGGTCACTAAGAGTGCCAGAGGGCTCATTTTTATGCACCTGGTCTCCGGCTGCTACTCCAGAAGAATCCTGCTTTTTATCTGACAGCCCTATGCAGATACCTTGGATACCCTGTGACACCTCAAGTTGTACGGGGTGTTCAGGCAAAAAAACTCCTCCCTTTAGAAAACTTCATTCCAACAGGGGTATCTGATAAAGGCAATAAACACAAGTGACAGTAGGTGTCTCCGGCCTAAGACTGCAGAGTTGCCAGCTGCATGGCACAGACCATCGTTTCTTTCCTAAGCAATTTGAAGAGCTGCTTGTATGGCAGGGAACTACTGTTTTCTCCAACTACATCAGTTGTTCCTCAAATAGAAAAGACACCATCTCTAAAAGCTGTGCCTCACTTTTTAAAATATTGCATATAATCAAACCGCTTGTATGACCTAAATTATCTTTTCCGAGTCCTGCCTGGAATCTTCGGATCCCAACTTGAACTCCTACCACATCCATCCATATACAGAATACACCCTATGACACAACTTACAAGAGATCTCTACCAGATGTGACAGGTTTTTTGTTGTTTTGGGGTTGTTCGGTGTGTTTTTTGGTTTTGGCAGCAACTAGATTCAGGGCTTTTAGAGCTCTTTGCGCTGATGTGCAAAGCGGTCAGAGCTGGAATGAAGTTCTGCCTTTGCACCCTACCCTTGATTTTATCTTTGGCTATTAATTCTAGCAAGTCACTTTACGTCTTTGTAACAAAGCTCTGAGAACTGATAAAAGGACACATTCACTTTTTCTTCGGCAGAAAAAAAAAAGAAAGAAAAGATTTAAGGTAAAAAGCAAAAAAGCATGAGGAAAACATTCAAAACTGGGTAACACTTCCTGAAAGACAGTATTTTTGTAAAGAAGAAATTTCAAGGTGACCAGAATTATTTTAACATGCAAAGCTGGATAAGCTTTGGTACC
The DNA here is from genome assembly GCF_964106895.1 of Numenius arquata. Taxonomy (NCBI): domain Eukaryota; kingdom Metazoa; phylum Chordata; class Aves; order Charadriiformes; family Scolopacidae; genus Numenius; species Numenius arquata. The sequence goes on from NC_133586.1 coordinate 30,661,519, forward strand.
TGATTTTTCCAGCTAAAAAAAATAAGGTGAAATAAAAAAAATAATTCATGAGAAAGACATGTTCTGAACCTGACTTGATAACCTGACTCCCATTTCAGTCTCTTAAAACAAACCATTTTACATCCTTCCATATATTTGCTATAAGGGTTATGCAATGTTTGTTTAAAAAAAAATTACAACAGTCATTACAAGGTATTTAAGTTCTTGGAATATTTAGGACAGCTTTTGAGTGAGTTCAGGTGATGTCACAGCTATCAATAATAATACTGAAAAGATATGTTGCATTTCTGAGGCTTAGGCTGTACTCCTCAGACTAAAGGCAGTTTTTCCCAAGAAATGGTTTCCCAACATCCAATTTTGGGAACACAATATATTGTAGAAATACTGATAAAACCTGATAAATACTGATAAAATTCAAAACCTGCCTGGACAAGTTCCTGTGCAACCTGTTTTAGGTGGACGTGCTTTGGCAGGGGGGTTGGACTGAATGGTCTCCGGAGGTCCCTTCCAACCCCATGTGATTCTATGATAAAACTTACCTAAAATTTCAAGAGTATCGAAGCTGCTTCTGGCTCTCCTGTCACCAAAAAAAAAAGCCTATATATATTCCTATTACTAAACTAGACAAATATATCTCTATTACTAAATGCAGGTGCAAAATGTCTTTTTTAGGATTTTATTTTTATACAAGCATTCTTCACATTGGTCTTTGTTCTTTCCACCATATTTTTCAGTATGTACAATATGGATATAAGCATTAGTGTGTAAGAACTGTTTAGTGGTTCACCTAGTGAGAACCTTTTTCCTAATCCTTTATATTAGGTTCCAACTTTTGCTGGGAGTTAGTATAGACGCAAATCATTATTTGCAAGTCAAGTAATGACTTGAGTAATGACTTGTATGAATTTGACCAATACAAGCTCTTCTGACTGGGCTGAAGTTAAGCAGTATCTCCACTGAATCTAACTAAATTAACTGTGGTAAACAGACAAGTGTGAATCACTAACGCCTTCAATCTGTGACTGTAGCTCCTTTCAACAGTATGTCCCAAAGACTGCAAATTTTAGCTTACTATTATTGCCTATTTGTCTGCATAAAAAATTTCAATTTATAGATAAACTGTGCCCCATCGCTATATTAATCCACCCACCCACCTCCCCCAATATTAGGATTTTCGATATATTGTATTTCCTAGGAGCCTGAAAATGCCCCGAGCTTGTAAAACCCCTCAAATATCTTTACCCTGGAAAGGCAGGCTCTGCATAAGAGTACTTCCTCTGTGCCTGGCTGTGAAGGTCACTGCTGAGTGAGCTCAGGTCCTCGGATTCAACCCAGCCGTGCAAATATATTTGGTTTTGCTGACCAGGGAGCCAGAAGCGGCTTTGAGAGTCTTGAGACTTTATCTATAAAGTTTCATCAGTATTTCTACCATATATTATGTTCCCAACATTTAATGTTGGGAAACTGTTTCTTGGGGAAAAGTGCACCTGGGTGCAGACTAATGTTTAAAAGATAAAGTTACGCCTTTGGATGTTCATATACCATACAGCTACATTTAGGTCATATATATTTAGGAATTACATGTTACTTTCAAGGAGGGGAACCTGTTATTGACTGAAACTTTTTCAAGCAATATTTTTCGTGAAACAAATCCACACTTTTCCTTCAACTTTCCCAAGTTTCCAAATTATGGAGTTCCTCCTCCTTTCCTGAGTCGCTAAATAGTGCCCTTACTAAATAAGGATGTAGATGTTTATTCTCTTAGTACAGAAAAAAATGGGATCAAAAATTGGGTGGCAGAAATTTCACAGAGGACCCATGGTCTTTAAGAAAGGAACTCAATTAAAAATTTAAATTGGTGCCATGCAAATGTTACTTCCTTTTTTATTTTTTTCCCCATATGCTATTTTCCTTTCAAAACTTTAAAGAGAGTAAGTATAAACATGCTCACATATACTAGAAAAGACTGAATAAAGCAGAAGTACTGCTTAGCGATAGACGACAGATTAGTTAACACAACCATGTATCAATTAGCAAAAACCAATTAAGAAAAACTGATTTACAGGATGTTTATTGTTCATACATAAATAGGAATTTTATGCCGACTGTATTAAATTCAGAACATAACTTGCAGACCACATTTTGCCACAATTTTTCAAGTTTCAATTTTGAAAATGAAAGGACAGTTACTGGAAATTAATATAAAATGGGCCCACATAATAAAGCACTAGAAGAACACAGTCAGAATTCAAACACATTCTTCATTGAGTGAACAGCCTGTAGCTCCACTACCATTTATAAACTTTTCAAATTTTTTAATGGCCAGTGCTTTAAGTGAGAAAGCAACCTAATTAGAAAAGATTATAGAACCAGACATTTCTAGGTGATGTACTAATCATGTCTTTTTCCAACAATAAGACTTAGATCTTCTCAGCTCCATGATTCAGTGTTTCCTCCCATAAATAATTTACAATAGCCACTGTGAGCCAACTTCAAGTCTGTGCGGGCCAGAGGTAAAATTAGCTGCAAAATGAGGGACATCTCTCACAATGAATGACAGTTGAGAAGTTTGCCCTAAAGTGATTTGGATTTCTAAGCCATCTCCCAGGGGTTAGAGCTTATCTTTTCTAGTTACATGCATGCATGTTGGGATTTGGCACAGACTATATGTCTTACTCTGTGGGATTGTAGCTCTGAAAGTGTTTGCTTATAATGTCCGATAATGCTCATAACTGTTACATGTGTACACTGAGCAAGGAGTACATACCAGCAATAGCAAAACATGTAATGGCTGATTTTTCTCCAGGAATGATAGAAGTTCAGCTATATCACTAATCAAGTCTGACTACAGGGGGAAATTTAATAATGGTACGCTATTTTATATAGGCATGATTAAAAAAACCAAACAACTAACCACCAAAATATCCCTCCCACTATGAAATATTCGTCATACATACTGTATTTGACTAAAATGGCAGTCTGAATAGATCCACAAAAACAAACAAAAAAAACCCCAACACAAACGAACAAAAAAGTAAACACCAGAAACAAAAGAAAAAAAACCCACACAAAACAAACACCCACAACCCCACACCACACCCACCCACAAACAGACACAAACCAACAATCTCGGGCACTAGAGCATGCCCTGAAGTGCCACGTCTACACGTTTCTTAAATACCTCCAGGGATGGCGACTCCACCACCTCCCTGGGCAGGCTGTGCCAGTGCCTGACCACTCTCTCAGTAAAGCAATTCTTCCCAATATCTAATCTAAACCTCCCCTGCTGCAACTTCAGACCATTTCCTCTGGTCCTGTCATTATTCCCTTGGGAGAAGAGGCCAACACCCACCTCTCTACACCCTCCTTTCAGGTAGTTGTAGAGGGCAATGAGGTCCCCCTTCAGCATCCTTTTCTTTCTGCTAATGTCTATAGCCTAAAATAACAGAGCGACACCTGTGTCTGTGAGGAGAGGCATATCTGTGCTGTTATGGATGCTTTTCAGAATTCTCTTCTGATGCTCAAGGCTAAATTGACACCAACCATACCAAAAAAGATGTTTCTGGGGGGTGAGAGGAGGTCAAACTATATCTGGTCTCCCATAATCATTTGTTAGTATTAAAGGAAAAAGAGAGGAGAAAAACCTTATGAGGTGTTCTGCATTGCTATTTAGCATTTTTTTGGAGGTCCTAAGAGTTTCCCCACAAAGTAACATATCACTGTCAGCAAGACAAAGGAGCAGGGAGGAAAAGGAGTCCTGTAGTGTCATCTTCACATCAAAAATGTCACTAAAGAATATGAAAAAAATGAAAATAAAGATGTTTGCTTATAAAATCATTATGAAACAGTTTCTTTTTTCTAAAAGATAAGAAATGGGTACTTCAAGTCAGGGTATTTCTTGATATTATGGGGCCTTACTGTAATTCTTGTATCTCATTAATGTACATATTGAAGTTTGTCTCAAAATAACTTACCCTTTCATCATTCAAAAATCAACACGATTCTGAGCCTTCAAGGTACAGAGCCTTCAAGATAAAATCTTGCAGTCCTTCAAAAGCATGAACCAGACACCGAACCTCAGAAAACCCCTAGAAATTCACCTGCTTTTAGTGCTGGGTTAATGTTAACAAACCATCAGGCTGATATTCAGGATGCTGCTCATTTCCATAATGTTTTGTTAAACTAGGTGCTAAACATGAGATCACTATGAATGTATCTAGCTGATGAGTATGAAGCTTATAAATTGTTCAAGCATGCACGGTACATGAAGGCATTTTCCAATGATTAATTAATGTGAACTGGTTCATAAAGGTATTCTGTAATTCAAATCCAAATTCCAGGGCACTGGTAGCCTGACAAGTTGTCTCTCACAAAACCTGAGATTCTTTTTGGAAATGGCTTTGAATGGCTGACATGACTCTTATCCCAAAAGTATCAAAGCAATTTACACATGAAAGTGTACAACTGTAACAAAGAGAACTTCAAAAAATAGGTTGGAACAAAATACAAAATCTTTTATTTCTAAATGCAGAACTCATTTCTTTAAAGTACCTTTCCCTAAATAATTCATTCTCTTAAACACAAACAATGTGTCTGCTGAACTCTACATACAAAGTTCCTACAAGCTGGTAAGTTTTTTTCCGGTTTTTTTTTTCCCCTACTATCTGGAAAAGAAGAGTGAAAGGTTGTACCTCTTATTGCAGTTTTAACTATTTGAGAGGTACTTATACATCATAGCAGAGGTACCTATAGAACCTCAAGAAGTCAGAAGTCTATTCAAAGTGTGAATTGTTAACTCTAGCCTTCCTATTTATAAAGGACTTTAAACTATGGCTTTGTGACTCAAATCCTTTTTTTTCCTCTCCGTATTCTAAGTAGCCAGGCAATTAGGTTAACAGTCAAGCTACCTGCATATAAGAACATCAGGAAACACCTATGTTCCTGTCGTATGTTATTACTGTGTTTGCAATATGTTTGGTAATGAGAAAAATAAAAACCAGAGGCATATGATTATTTCTGTAATTTAACTTACATTTTTCTAAAACCACTAATAACTAGGATAATTTAGATCTCATAAAAGAGATAGAGATGTGCTACTGAGTCTAAAAATCAAAGCCCATGAAAGCCTTTTAATACAAGATTTAATCAGACATGTTCAATATAAGCATCTGCCAACTGAATCTTATCATTCTTATTCATATTTCCTTTTTGTCCACTTAGCATCATTGGACGCAATAATGCAGAGAATCAATCTGCACAAACCAACACCATTTCACCAGATGTGTTCTGCGACGCTTGCTCTAAAACAAGAGTTTAGCACAGTTTGCAGTAAAACGTAAAAACCAACACAAACAAACAGAAAATCCCAACCCCAAATCACAAACAAGTCCCCTCAAGAAAAAATAAATGACACCAGCACCCCTAATTAGCACTGGCACCTTATGAAAGACTAGAACACTTCCACTCACACCCAGCAACTGTAAATCTCACATCTGAAGTCATCTTCCAGATTTTCATAATTGTTCACCTGTGCCTGTGGATGATTGCAAGCCAAGATGAAAGGTTGTTGACTCAGAACATGAGGCAAGATGAGGAAATTGTAAAATGAAGTCCAAGCAGCAGTTATCTCAACTCTCAGCATACAGAAGCTGGTTTGCAAAAGTCGAACTGGAACCACATGGAGCATTTATTTTACAAATACACCCCATTATGAAAGCAGTAGCAATCATCATTCCATGACCTCCCAGTGAAAGGAGTGCAGCACACCAGCCAAATTTGTTGATATTTACTTCCTGAGGAAATGCACTGTTTTGTAGCTTAAGGCCCTATGACATCTGCTCTGCACAATGCTCTGATACCAAACCTGATGCCTTCATATACCCAGGCTGCAGGGAAGGAGGAGGAAGGTAGGGATGCTGGGAGTTACGGCATTTGTCTTCCCAAGTAACTGTTATGCATGATGGAGTCCTGCTTTCTTCGAGATGGCTAAACCTGGCTTTTCCATAGAAATACCTATTAATTATGGTTCCAGAGCAAGACATACGGGTTTTTACCTGCTTGGAGGCCAATGCAGGGTTGCGAGGGTGGATGGGTATAAGCTTCACGGGTTGAGATAAAGTTTTTCAATATTTTCCTCTTCCATTACTGTTCTATTAATGGTAAAAGAATATACAAAATAAAGCCATACAGCACAAGCTGCTCTCAACACCTGATGATCAGTTGTGATCACAGATTCCTGTCCGCCCCCAGCAAACCACCATTTATACATTGAGCACAGTGTCTACGTCTGTGGTATGGAAAATTCCATTAGCCAGCTTGTCCCGTCTATGCTCCCTCTGAGGCTGAGAAGTCCTTGACTTAGGTAAACAATAAAAACTTGTTATCACATTATTCTCATACTAAATCCAAAACACAGCAGCTACTAGAAAGAAAATTAACTCTATCCCAGCTGAAACAAAAAAAAAAGAAGAATTTCTTCCTATGTGCACCATTCAAGTTATGCTGAATTTCACCATCATTGTATTGGGCTTCTGCTCTAACTCCTCACAGCCACTGCTCACCCTTGCTACCTTGAAAGAAGTCAAAAAACTGCTCCTTCACAGCAGACCACCTTCCAGATCCTTTAAGAATGTACATTACAACACAGGTCTCAGCAGAAGCCTGTGGGTAAGCCTGATCAATTGTAAGAATAACCTACTGTAAGAACTACAGCATAAGAAATGCCCATTTACTCCTACTCTGCCTTCCCTACCTTGTAATGGTATTTACAAAGCTATGATCTTCCCTCTACTGCCCTTATAAAACTTTTGTAAGAAGTTTTGTCAAAGCCTGTAGGAAATCCAAGCAGATGATGGAATCAGAGCACAATGCGTGGCACCTCCTGAGCCAGAGCTAAGAATAGTACCTTGTACATGGCATAAACCTCAAAGAGCGATGCCATATCGAAACTCTCCTGCAATGCCTGGTAACTGTTCTGACGTACCTGACTTGTTGGGGGAGGAACAAGCACAGTCCTTTGAAAGGGAAACTGCACCCATTTTTTTATTGGAGTTATCAAAAACTTCCTGATAAGGCTCTTGTTATTACTTTTTCTTACATTTAATTGCAAAAGACATAAAGGCTGGCTACACGACATACACTTAAGATGACAACGTCTTTTCCTGCTTCTAGGAGCAGGACAATCCAAATTTACCATAGATACCTAAAGAAGTTCCCCAGTTGTTTCACAATTACTCTGGTCTCTAGTAAACAGAAGTGGAACTGGGACATAAATGGAAGACACCAAACAGTGGTACTTTGTATAAGTTTGTTTAAATATTACAACTATTTGTAATTTATGTTACTGTACGCATTATCCTTTCACCGCTAAAACCAAGAATATAATATGTAGGTAACAGAATTTTCCTTTGAACTCTCGATGAGAACACCATATGGAGAGGGTTCAGCTATTAGTTTCAAATTCATTTTAGGTCTGTGAAATGCAGATAATTCATTAAAATGCAAATATGCAACGCAAATTCAGAGAGAGTAAAATGCTCTTCTTTTTAGTTCATTTCCACATTAAATTAAAGATCTTAACCTGTGTATTATGCAAATCTTTATTACATAAAAAATAAGAATCCTAATTTTCAAAAAAATTCTTAAAAAGCATTAAAGACATTGAATGATTTCTTCATCCTGATTTAAGCACAACTCCTTACCTTTCACTTCAATTTATAACAACTCTGGAAATTGCTCATCTAAGTCCTCCTATGTTCCTAAAAAATGATACTATAGGGGCTGAGTGAAGGGGGAATTTAAATGTGTTTGTGGGCAAAAAAGGGTAATACTTTATCATTAAATAAACTCTTCATACATAGCACCAGTACAAGTTCAACATACCTACCCCTCACCAGTATAACACATCCTACACTTCAGAAAAAGCTCATCACTGCACATTACCAGCTAACCAGCAGCAGCGTTCTCTCTCTCTCTCTCTCTCTCTCTCTCACACACACACACACACACACACACACACACACACACACACACACACACACACACACACACACACACGTTGCAAAGTTGTGCTTCAACTATTAGCAATCTCAGCCCCACCAATATATTAAACAAATATCCCTCATGCAGTGCAGCTGGAAAAGGCACTAAAGCAGGATCAGCTGGCTCCTTTGAGGATGTCCACAATTAACAAATCCTTTACAGCTGTATTCAATAACTTCTTGGCATGGAGACAGGACTCTTTTTTAATGATGCCAACCACATGTTCCAGTTAACTACTCTATTTCTTACCTATCAATATGTATTAGTAGCATTAACAGTAAGATGAATTTTCTTTTGGGCACAAGGATAACATCAGAGGATCTTATCCTGAATATTTAGTTCAATTTCATTAGCAAGTATTCAATAAGGATATAATTTTAGAAGTATGATGATAATAGCATCTTTCAGCATCCTAAACTAAATTCAGTAGTATTCAGTAAACTAAACATAGTTTACTCCAACCAGGCAATCACATACAATTATCTCAAAAATATTGTTTCAAATGTTAGTTCAAACCAAGTAATAGTTAAAAAACCCCCACATTTTTATTTTCTGTTACATTTTCTACTTCCAGCTACATGCATAATCTGTCATTATCACTAGGATCTGAAATGATTAATTATAATTAAAAGGTTTCTCAAACTCAAACTTACTAAAAAAAAAACCCCAACCCAAATGTAAAAATAGATATTTCTATGACAATTTCAGCCAAATTTTGCCGATTTGGCTCAAAGTCCAGGAATAGTTTTAGTAAATATGCAAGCACTTGATTGGACCTTCATTTAAGTGGGTAGAAATTGCAGAGGCATATAGATTTACCTCTGTTTAATCAGATGTCAGCGTGGCCTTGTGCCTCTGATTTTGCCTGAGTTTCAGAACTAGGCAGTGACAGATATTTTGAAGAGGATACTGAATCTAAATGGTCGCATTAACGTTAACCATACATCTTTGCTAGCAATACTAGCAGAGTAAATGAAGAGGACACAGTGAGCATGTGGCTGTAACTTTGCGTTTGGTATTTATAAGCTGGCAGTGTTTTGTGATCCAGGTAGAAGTTCGAAGAATATGCAGTGCATTAACAGTCTTCAGATTTGCACATCCTTAATGAACCCCACATCCCCCTCCAAAACCAAACAAAAACAGAAAAAAAAAAAAAAAGTAAATTCCAAAATAATAGTGCCGAGGAAATTAAAGTAAACCATTATTTTCTTTTTATTAAAACACATGAAACAGGAACAATTCTAACATAACTCTAATTCTGCTTCTGGCTGGCAGTTAAAATCCTATGACCTTTTTATTTTAGTCATAAGCTTTCATATCTTGAAGCAACATGGCACAAGCTATGGGTACCAGCTTATTAAAGTTCAAGTCATTGTTAAAAGCAAATACCTACTGAGCACAAGCTGATGCAAGTAAAAACTCTTTAAGTTGTTTACAAAGAGTACCTGTACTTAACCAAAAAAAAAAAAGGAAATAAAACTGGCACCTAGTTTATTTTCAAATGTTTCAACTCTCTTTTCTAGAAAACAATTAGTTTCCCAAATTGTTTGAGAAGACAGGTGTTACCACTGAATTCTCTCACATCAATGGAGTTCCACAGTTCCAGGTGTGCAGAACTGGCAGTAAAAATTGCCTTCTAGTATCTGAAGTTATTCCTAGCTACAAACAAAGCCACAGGGAAATTTGTCCCTTGTCAATTGTACATGTATCTGGCCTTCGTTTGGGAATAAAAATCCATTAGGTTATGTCTCTTGTGGATTTCTTTTGTAAGAGGAACGTTTAAGAGGTGTTCTCATGCCACGATGAAACAGCACTTCTTTGGTTTACAGCATCCATTCTGGATGTCTCTTCTCTTAAAAGCATTCCCTGTTGGTGCCAATAAAATTTCTGCCAAATTTTAACTCCGTAATTCCCTGTTAACAAGGAGGAAGGTCTTGTACTTTCAGTACAGGACAAACTCAGGAGTCCAGAGCTCATTTTGAGCCTTCCAAGCATCCTCATATGTGGTCAACTGGAAGCAATTTAATTTATGTCTTTTATTGGTGAGTGTTGATGTCAACATTGCAGTTTGAATCAGTTGCTTTTGAGGCCAGTCTCCAAACTGTCCCTAGTTTCATGCTCTGGTTTGCATTGCAGAGAAATTGCACAATGTGTGGAAATTAAAGTAGACAACAGGGAAAGTACCTGAAGTGGTGCTGGCAGATATCCAGTTCACGGAACCAAACTGGTCTGAACTAAACCCTCCGACACAACTATTGGGTTGAATGTTGAGTCCTTTGCATCAAATATTCTTGCCCACATAATGAGGCAAATGTTAACAACGCAAAATTTCTATCATTGGTTACATCGAAATTAAGAAAAATTGCTGAACTGCTTCACGTCAAGCAAGAAATACATTGGCAATACCCGGAGCAGAATCCCTAAACCTTGACTGTTAACCTGCAGCTCTGGCAAGGTCACAAATAAGAACAGAAGTTTATCTTTTAAAAGAGTGATTATTATTAAATGTATGATGAGTCATTAAAATGCGTTATTTCTGTGGCACTTTCAAGTGCTTAAGTTTCACGTAGAAATTACAATTCTGTTATATGAGTGCATGCTGAATTTAATCTCATGGTCTTTAGTGTCACTGTGCATAAGCAAGTATTACTGAATAATCCAGGTAGTATTAAATTAAAGAACATGTAGGAATGATTATGGAAGATGGAATATTTTACAAAAGCCGTGGGAATAATGATGCGCTAGGATTCTGACACAAATATTCTGTCAGAGTAATCCTATAGTTTTGATACAGAAGTATCAAACACTTGAATACTATGGAAAGTCAGTTCTGAAAGCAACCTAAATCACTGACAACGAAATTCCTCCACATGGTTGCTCCTCACATCCTGCTTCAAAGTCTAACAAAGTGCAAATATAAAAAAAAAAATTATTTCAGACCCACTGCATCACAAGATGAGAAATATTTAAGAAATCACATAATTATAGAAATCAGTATCTGTAAGTTAGGGAACACTGTGTATTTTAATATTTACATGGTCTTTTCATGACATTTTCAGCATATCAAATGTTTTATGATACAAAACGTAATAACTGTTAATAATAAAAATAACTGTAATTTCCATTTAGACCTAGATAAGCAAAATACTCAGGCATACATATTCTCTATGTTGAGATTGTCCTTGTACGTGTGCATGATGCACTGATCTAACATTCATCATTTAGGTGTGCATTTGGATAAATACACCTCAGGGACACCTGAATTGTCCCACCTGCTGGGTAGCAGTCATTAGTGTTGGACACTGCTGGCATTTTTACGTAGTTTGAGGTTATAGCCACTATGTTTCTCCTGGCCTATTTGCAAGATTCTCTTATCATCATGAGCAGTGATAGGGTGTTTCAATTCCTCTTCCCTCTGCAGCATCTCTCTAATTTATTTTTGAAAAAGCAGAGAGCAATTTTGCTTTCATACTTGCTATTTCTATTATCCCTCGGCCAGCCAGCTGCCCATGCCCCTCCGCAGCCCTGCCAATGCCCTTCTAAGACAATGAGCACATCCCTTCTGCAATGCATCTTTTCTCAGTGGGGTGCCTCGGATTCCAACTCTGTACAGAAAAACCTCAAGTGTCTGTGTAGCGACATGAGGCTGCACTGCACAAACTGTGCCACAAAGTAGAAGTTCCCAGGTTATTTCAGGGTTCCAGTAGACAGTAATACTGAACTGCATCTCCTGGGGCAGCTCCAAACTAGAACTGAGCCAACACCTCCAAGGCATGTAGTATTTTAATGCAGGATTCCGGTGTCAATCAATCATTCAGTATTAATGATTAAATACAAGTAGAAAGATGAAAGTTAACAAAAAGCAACTGAAATACATCTCAATCTTTTCACAAATATTTTGTGTATTGTTAAAATCAATGGACTTCACAGAAGTAAAACCCGTACTTGTTGAAACTACAATGAGCACAGACCGTAGAAGCCTTGTCATGCAACTTTGCTTTCAGTTGTTCATCTCAATATAATTTCAGTATAGTTTTTAAATATTTAATTTTTTTAACAAAACACAGGCATGTATTTGTCAAGAAAGAAACATCTTTAAATGTTTTAAAAAGCCTAATTAAGGAAATACTACTTCCTTGATAACCATATGAAACATTTTGGCATAAAAGCCCTCAATTTCTGTAGAGATCATATTTTATTTATTATCTCTGCATTTTAAATATTTCAGCTTTAGTTCACAGAATTTGAAAGACTAAAATACAGTTATCAATTATGACTGTAAGTTAAAAAACAACACAGCTTTGCTAATGCTAGTCTCAGATGACAGATCACTTGAATATGATATAAAAATAATCCTTTTCAGGGATTTGGGACTTAGTCTTTTCTCATGTATGACACTGCAATTTGTCAGTGAACCATAGTCAGGGCAGGGTAGTGAGGTTGTGCCAGACAGCTATGAGAAAAACAATTTCTTTTAAAAACAAATTAGAGATCTCAGTCTTCTTTGAATAGGGTATAAAAAAGGTGCAATTTTTCCTCTCCAACACAACTTTAGTTTTACATTAAACAGTTAAATAATATTGTCCTGATATCTCAGGTTAGAACCAGTTCAATACCAGATAATATGGCTTTATTCAGCCATAGTTATTAATTAGTACCAGTGATTTTAGTTTGCCCTAAATATTTAGGAAATAGTTAGTAAGAATCTTATTTTTAGGTGAATAGCAAACAAAAGCCACATGATTTTTATTACCTTTTTTTTTTTTTCAACAATTCATTAAGGAAAGAAGAAATATCATGTGATTTAGGTGAATAATCATATGACACAACTAATGACAGTAAATCACCATACTGCAAAAATTTTAAACAGATCACAAGTGTAAATAACCTGCATAAATCCTTTAGCTAGTAATTTGATACACCTAACAAACAAACCAGCCAAGACTACTCATAAATGATTTGTGAAAATAAATTAATACAATTTGTCATTGATTATTCTTGATTTGCCCACACCCCTGTAATCGTCTAAAGCTAGTCAACCATAGTCTGCAAAATCTGTGTTAATATTTAAATTATGTAATCTTTTCTAAAATAAACTTCTAAATATTTATTTTGTAACTCATTTATAACTCATGTAACATGCTTTAGTCTTGTTATGATATCATATACACACATCAATATCTTTTCTGTACAATCTCACAAGGTGATCAACTCATTGAACATCGCAAAGAACTGGAAAGCATGGAGGACAGCCAAAGAAGAGAGGTAAAGACTCACACAAACACCAGAGAGCCAGGAAATAGCCAATAACAAAAGATAAAAATGACAACAGAAGAGAACACAAAGAACACTGGGAAAAGCTTGAAAGGGCTGTATTGTTGTTGGAATTTTTCTAGTGCCTTCAGTTATGCTACAGGTTTGACCTGTAGAAGAGTATGGCTTAGGAAAATGGGAAACGAATGAGAAAATATTAAATTTTAAAGAAGAAACAAAATATTTTAAACAGATATCTTTGAAGCTGTTTAGTTAAAGAAACTTTAAAAATTAATTTTAAATGCATCTCTTAAGCAGCTGTGGGAAGTGTAGAATAGTAGCACTATGTTCTAAAGACGACATACAAAAAGATTTCAATACTTCCAGTCAGACGGAGATTAGTGAAACACACTCTTCTGTCTAGGTTGTATCCCTTTGTCAGTAAAACAGATTGTAATATTCATAAATGCTGTACAGGTGATTGGAAACAGAAAAGATAATTCCTCTTCTACAATGGATGTGTTTTGTGTGACTGTATAGTTACACCATAAACACTCTAAAAGCAGAAAAAGACCAAGGTTTCTAGAACTGAAAAAGAGTACAATTTACCAAAACTCTTATTTTGAGCTTTTATGTTAACTTTAAAAACCACTCTATGCTGAGGTACTTCAGATTTAACACATAAACCAAAAATCTCTCCATGAAATCAACTTGTACAAAAACAACAACGGTGATCACTATTTGCTTATGACAGCTACAGTTCCAACCGCTCTGCACTTCCACAGTGTATTCCAGAGGATCCCTGATTTATTCACAGCTAATTTCTTAAATGTCACAACAGCTTTATGAAAGTCTGCAGCATCACTGGAATACCAATATTTTTGCAAAAGCCTCTAAACTGCAGAATATCAACCATTTAAAAATTGCATACTGCAGCCGTAAACCACTATATATTGCCTAAGTATGGGTTACCTTTCTTTCCTCTTATGGAAATATTTTGAAAAAAAATCAAGATACAACTGAGCAAAGAACTAATGTATCATCTCTGCTAGATATTACAACTGCGTATGTAAAATCTTGTGAGGTACCGCCTTTCAAATGGCAAAACCTGGAATGTAAAACAGTTGTAGGGGAAGGAGACACGATACATGCATCTCAACAAACTGGTCAAAGAACCTTGGATAATGATAAAGCATTATTAAGGTGATAAAGCTGCAGCCAATTTTAGATTACTGCAGCACTGACCTCGTGGAAAAGTGAATCCCAGCAAGAGGGATAGTCTGGCTGGTTAACGCTTGTAATTGTTACTCCTGAAAACAACAAATCCGTCTGCCTAACAATTTCCTATGCTTCTCTCTGTGCTCAGCTTCTCCCGATGCCCTTCTGTAAGTAGCTCACTCTCAAATACTGGCAATATGTTAACATGGGAGTTGGTTGGCTCAGCAACTCCCAGGTGAGGAAGGGAGAACAGGTAACTTCATAAACAAGGTTATTTTGCTCGCATAGGGATTTTGAACATGAGTAGTTCTATCTGTAAGCCAAAACTGAAGTGTCAAACCCTAGATGAGGAAAATAGATCCTAAGGCGCAGATTAATTTTTTTCCATTAGAATTTTTATTTTCCCTTCTAAAGGTCATTTCAAGACTACATAACTAATGAGAAAGGATATATTCCTTGAGTCATCTGGGATCTGCCACAGAACATCTGACCAAAGGTGTAGCTACTGAACTATGACATTCAAGACAGATGAGGAGCTGCAGCTCATATCAAAGCTTGTGTGGCAGTTCATATTTGCCAATATATCTTTCAGGCTAAAAAGACGTGATTTCCTCCCTGGTGATTTCACAAGTAACTTTCATCAATAGCTTGTTGTAAATTTGGCATGGCAAGGGTTTGCAAGAACATACTTGCCAAGACACAGAGGTTTTCTTTATGAGACTATATATGTTTTAGTCTTCTCTGGATGATAATATGAACCCTAAGTAAGTACTTCTGAGTTTATTCCTCCAGGACTCCAGAAAGAATAAAAAGGAAAAGAGGGCATGCATCTCTTGACTTGCTTGCTAATATACACATTTATGATCCTGT
Organism: Numenius arquata; assembly: GCF_964106895.1. Lineage (NCBI taxonomy): Eukaryota > Metazoa > Chordata > Aves > Charadriiformes > Scolopacidae > Numenius > Numenius arquata. Next base: position 30,676,900 of record NC_133586.1, read on the forward strand.
GCTCCCTTCAGTCATTTTTGAGTACTTTTCCACTTAAAAATACATGCATTTAAAATGAAACAAAACCCAGAAAAGCTAGAATTTAGTATTCTGCTATGTCATATAAATATTCAATTAAATGCTGCAACTGAGATATGACACTACCCATCATCTTCAGCATTCCCAACATTTGTGACTTGACACTTAGCTGTTATTTAAAGCCTATTCTATATAAAAAGGAGCAGTAGTTTAAAATTGTTACTCTATGTTAATTATTTCCTGCCATCCTTTATGAAAGAGACTTTTTACTCCTAATCTCTGTTCACAGCAACCCTCACTACCCATTTTCTTCTCCTATTTTTCTGCTAACTTTTCTCATCTGTTTTAATAAATTTTGTTAAGGATGTTGGAACCATAATGGCTTGTTTTAATTCTACTTAGTATTTTTTTCTGTCTACTATGGCAGTCGTCTTATCCTGTTTGAAAGCTTTTCAAAGAACTATGTGCTACACTACTTGCAAAAGCTTCCCATGTTCTGGTAGTGATGAAAAGGAGGCAAGAATGCCAGATTTAAAATCACCCTGCACTCTCAAGCCTTGAGATTTCTGATTTAGCAAATGTCAGCAGAAGAGCCCTGGCTGATTCTAGCAGCTGTAGGGGGGTGGGCTGAGGGCGCAGGGAGATGCTGCTCACTTGGTTGAATGTTGTTCATTCGACACTTTTCTCACCAACTCGGCAAACTTCTCCTTGTCCTTTTACACTAAAATCTAAGCAAAACAAAAAAGTCTGCTTATGCTTACCAGGCAGGTTTCATCCAAATTTTACAGTTATAATTAAAAGCTACATTTTGATTAAGGAAATTATGAATTACAGTAAAGTACAAGGAACATGCAAAATGAATAATTAACATTGTATAGACTTCAGCCTCATAATTAAGATTAAATACTACATATATTCAAAGTGGATTAGCACATCCACTGAAAGCTGTTATATGCTCAGTAGGAGAGTCTATGCATTCACAAAATAATGTTTTATGAGGAGTATTCTAGCAACATTAAGCATAAGGTTGTCATATATAAAATGATTAATGTTTTATATAAAAGAAGCTGTAATTCCAGTAAATGAAGTCATTTCATCTCCCTGCTGCTTCTACCTTTAGGAATATACTGTAAATGAAAAGTAGCACAATGTGAAGTCTAGTTAAATAGAGTATGAATCCTCTTGTTTGAACTTAATGGGACTTGGAAACCTGCATTTAAAAAAATGTTGTGATTTTAAATCACCAATTGCATTAAGATTTGCATGCAGGACATCCATTTTTGTTCTATTAATGCTCCCACATTCTTAGCTCCATAGGACAGGATGTCACCTTGTTTTTCTTGATCTTTGTTTGCAATGTGTCCACCACTTACAGCTACTTCTCAAGACAACTCAACTGATCTCAGTCCCCCAAGAGCACATGCATGGCTTCCATGAGCTACAAAGAGAACCCTGCTTGAACTTAAGCACATGCTTAAGCGGGAATTGTTGAAAGCTAGGAAGTATTTCTATTGCTTGCAAGACTATTGTTGCTTACCTTCAAGGACTTGTTTCTTTATAATGGGGAGGATTGCTTAAGAGAACCTGCAATAATGAGTAATAGGTGAAGTATGAATCTGCAAAAATGCCCAAACGCCACAGCAGTGAGGAAAGTGACTCCCTGGCTACTGATTACGTAGTCACTTGCTCAAGGCCGAGTACATACAGATTGCTGGGGTATTACTCTCAGCAGTGAAATGTCTGTCTGTAGAAGGGGTGCTGACAAGTTGCCAGCTGCTCCAAGATGACAGATCAAAGAAGAAATGCACTGTAATTTTCTCCTCAAGAGAACGGACGATAGCAAGGTTAAATCATGTCTACATAGAGGACTGACAGGAATGTCAGATGCAGAAAAGGCAATATATGTATTGGTATTTATTGTTTTAAATCTGCTTTGTCTAAAGAAGTAGCTGCTCTTCTGGACACAACCAATTTCAGATCTGGGGAAACCAGGTTTCTTTTGACTAAAGTGATTTTGGTCGTAAAGTCACAGGAAAGGGGATAACTCACTTTATATCACAAATTAACAAACTACTTAGCAGCCTTTGCCCACTTGCCATCGTTAGCTGAATAGGTCGTATGGCTGGGCATAGACTCTTCAGTTGAAGAGATGATGCAGCACAAGACTGCGGTCCCCGGTGCAGCATACAAGTGGTCCTTCAGACAAAAGCTGCAGTCACTCTTCTGCTGTGGGGGTTATCTCACACGTGAGCAGGGCTGGCTGGGATCCTGGCTGGGTCCCTGCCCAAACACAGATCATTAGCCCTGCTGTCAGCGCTAGCAGATATGCTGCCTTTACTTAACCTCAGCGCGCCTGACCAAACCACAGCTTTCCTGGGCTGTTCCTGGCACCGTAATGAACTCCTTGTAGACTTTATCCACTTACACTTTCTTCTAAGTGGAGAAAGTACAGCTGGATTTTGATAATATTAAGAATCTTCAAAGAAAACATTTTTTTTTTCCTGTGAACTGGAAATGATTTTTCATTTCTATTCTCAATTTACAGCAATCCCTCAAAAACATTTTTGGAAAACTTCCACACCTGCTTAACCAAATGAGAGTAGGCAGTTCCTGAGGAGCTGTTTTCTCATTTACGTGCAGCTGGATTTCACAGAAATACAGTGTTATGTCCTCCTGTGGAGTAAATCTTTTTCCTCATAGTAGTAAGGAAAACTCTATGCAAACATAAACTAATATATTAGAAAGTTAAATTGTACAGTCTCAATTTAAAAAAAAAAAAACTTTCTAACGTGGTAAAAAACTTGGCAAGATGTCTATTGCTATGGTCTAGAGGAAAAAAAAAAAAGATTGCAGCTCCCACACTTGCTGGAACACATGTGTTAGTAAATAAGAGTAAGTCACAGACCCTAGAAACAGTTGGCTTGCAAGTTTTAGTTGCATTCATTAAATAATAAATAAATCACCATTTATGATATGGAAGACTATGGTTTCATTGTTTCATATTGTCTGTCCACACGTGCCTGCTGTCCCCTGCTCCCAGCTAGCACGTGAGCTTGCCCGAGTATAGACTTTGTTTGATCCTCATGCAGTAATTAATACAGCTTGAATACTGTCTGTGATGGAGGCCCCTAATACCTAATACAATATTAATGATAAACATTTTCATGCTAAGGCAGGACAGGCTCAGGATGGCCTTTTTGATGAAGGATGGGTGCAGGCACAGGTAAAGGGGTATTAGGTGAACTCTGTATCTCTGTGAAAGCAGGAGAGGCAGGAGGAGCTCACAGCAGGCAGGGAGGAACCACTGACCCACGGAAAGCTGCTGGTATGTGGGGCAGCGGTTCCCAGGACAGCCCCTGCACAGCCACATGCTGGCATGGGAACGTGGTGACAGCCTGGGCTTTGGCTGCCTGGGAGCAGGGCAAGGGCAGGAGACTGGGATCTGGTTTGGGATGCTGAAAGCTCTGTTCTTCCTCTTTTCACCAGAGCTCATGGGCATTGAAACTGTCAGTGGGAAACAGACTGACCTCTGAGTCATTTTATGCTATCGTGTATAGTATCTGCTTTTAATTTTAAAGCATGAGTTCAATTGTTTAAAATAGCCTCGTAACTTTGGGATTATAAGGAAATCACATGTGTAGCCAACCATGAAATATTCATAGAGATACAACTAGATCAATCTTATAGATTGCATGATTTTGAGTAATCTTCCTCCAAAAATAACATGCAAGCCTGGAATGTAAGAAAATGACAAAGTGGAGCTCATGTCTCAGGAGCCAACCACTAGGAAATCTCAGTGTGGCTTGTCTTGCAAGATATCAAGCCTTCCTGGAGCTAAGGAGTAGCTTATCAGCCAGGATAAAAAGCACAGAGTATGCCAAAGAGCTTTGTAAATTTTTTTTTTTTTTTTTTCCACTGGGAATCCCCTATCAGCCCAAAGGTATACAGAAAGGACTCAGACAACTGCTCAGACCCCTTCCTATGTAAGAGCACTTCCTGGAGTTGTCAGAGATGCCTGTAACTATACAGAGCATGTGTGTTATTCTGCTATGGCCATCCTACCTCCCGGAAAAGCATCAGTTTCCAGAGGGCAAAAGTGACAGATTATCTTTCCACTTAAAAATTATAAAATTAATCTGTCCACTCATACATTGCAAATTTTCATTCATCCTTGTTATTGGCAGAATGAAATCGTTTCTTCACCTGTTAACTTCGCAAGCCAGACAGCACGTTGGTCTTTGCACAATTACATACATCCAGCTCTCAGAAGAGGGAATGAATCTGGCTCAGGATGCTTAAAAGTTCTGCTCAAATCACAATATTCCTAAAATTTACACCGTATTTGACCATCAAATCAGTTTAGATAATGGAGTGCAGCTGGCTACAAGGAAGATGGTCTCCAGTGACACACGATGTAACCGACATCGCGTGTGCAAATAAAATGGAAGCTATTAAAACCAGAATTTAGGATTTATAACAGCGGGGTAGAAAGATCTTCCAGTCACGCAATAACCACACAAATGGCTTTTGTTTTTCTACTTGTATAATAATTTTATGTACCTATTTCAGAGATATTGAAGGAAACTTTCAAGAGACTTTTCAAAGTTCAAAGATGATTTTGATTTGTAACAAGACTACAAAGAAACATTGGATCTGAGATTATTCCTGATCATGTAAATTCACTGACCAGTTCCTGACAGAAAAAGTAATCAGAAATAATAGGTTCACCCAATAGCACGAATGGGTGTTAGCATTATATCAGAAATAAATCTCACTTTGCTAAGAAAAAGCTGTGAAACATCTCTGAAATAAGAAAAAAAGAACAGGTATGGTCCCTTTTTGGAAGTTATTACTGCATTTCTCAGCCTGGTGAATACTTCAACCATGTATCTCCCTCGGGCAGTATTACCAACCTATAGCAACAATGAAGGACACAGCCAAGGCTATGAAAAATGTAATTCCTGCTGTTTCTTGTAAAGCTTCTTGAGTATAAATTATTTTTTATTTAGAAATGCAGAATTTGCATGCAAAAATAATTTATGGATTTATAAAATGTATTTAGTTCTCAAGCTGAATGTCAGCGACTACTACCATAAGTATAAATTAGTTTTGTAGTGATAGAACTGCAAGTGCTAATACTACATAGCATTAATAGCATTATCAATTACAATGCCATAAACATTTTATAGCATTATAAGTTTTGAAATTAATACAACCAGGCATCAACAGTACTAATTCAAAGTCTTCTGTTACATGTTTAACTTCAAATTTGATGTGAATGTGGATCGCCACACAGAATAATTATCATATGCCAATTTTAATCACACTTAAATATTGTCTGAAACAAATAAGCCCTCTTAAATGGAAATACTTCAGGTGGAATCTGCCTTCATTAAATTAAGCTATTTTATGCTAAAAATGATAACAAGGTAAAAATTTTATTTTTTTTCATTAAGGCAAATGGTATTGATCCATAAATGACAGAGAAACACAAAATCCTGAACAATACAAAAAAAACTAACCTCTTTTTAAGTTCAAGGGCAAGAAATTTCTTTCCCCTTAAGTTCAAGGGCAAGAAAATTCTTCTAATTTCTTTTTAAGTTCAAGGGCAAGAACCACTTTCAGTGGTTGACAGTGAGAGGACGAGGGGCAACGGGCACAAGCTGGAACATAGGAGGTTCCACTCAAACATGAGAAGAAACTTCTTTATGGTGAGGGTGACAGAGCCCTGGAACAGGCTGCCCAGGGAGGTTGTGGAGTCCCCTTCTTTGGAGATTTTCAAGACCCGCCTGGATGCAGTCCTGAGTAACATGCTCTGACATGCTCTGGGCAATCCTGCTTCAGCAGGGGAGTTGGACTAGATGATCTTTATGGTCCCTTCCAACTCTAAAAATTCAGTGAAATTCAGTGAAATTGTGCAGAAAAAGGCATGGAAATGCATGTGATAAATTTATTTAACAAAATCAGACTCCAAGTGACTCTGCTGAAGAACCCTTCAGTAAGCTTTTTAAGGTTATGTCTGGTCTTGAGTTCACAGACCTCAGCAGACAAAACAAGTGGGTACGTATTTCTTGTAGAGTCAATCCCCACTGTTCCTCTGTTCCTCTACACAGAGAAACAATAGGCTCTCTCTAGGTTAAAGCCAGAGTCAGACATAAAGTGTATCTTTCTCACAAAAATTTTAACTTTTTAATGAAAAGAACATTTTCCACTGGAACATCCCTGACTTATCTGGTAAACTGTGGTCTTCCCATTCCACAGTGCCTGCATTTCAGCATGCCACCACGGTATTTCCACTGCAGCCTGATAGTATTCAATCTCTGCATTCATAATATTTTACTGGAAAAAACCTGAAATACAGCCTTCTGCTACGTGACTCTAAAATGATATTTTGAGGTTGCCACATTTACTATTTTATTAGCATAACATATCAGATATACTTAATATACTAAATAAAAAATGGCTTAAGGTAAAAAGTGCTGTCATATTGCTTAAAGGTTACCAGATTAAAAGTTTCAATTAACTCAAAGCTATCTAGGTAGTGATCGCACCCAGAATGGAACCATGCAGACTGAGGCAAAATCTTTTGTCTGAACTACTTTAATCTTGGCCTCTGGTGTTGTATTGCTCACTTGGGACTAATGCTTTTGGTAAATTTACCAAAATGGACTGGTTTGTTTACACTTGAGGTCTCCTCAGTTTACCTTTAAGGAAAGGACAGACTGGCCTGACAAAAAGGAAATGTCCTTACGGTAGACAGACAAAGTTCTGCCCTATGGTGGGTCTACTGTTTGATTAAGGCCTCAACCTAGTTAGAATGAATACTGATTACTACACTGTCACTATAGCAGTAGTAAATTGGAGCTGTAAAGCCCAATTGGTCACTCGGGTGTATTCCCAGGCAAACTATGTGATTTACACTGACCTCTATGACTACTGAAGTGTTGATTATTTTTTTCTGGTAGATTGGCTACTCACATCAAATTAGATCAGTGGCACATTATGGTCAAAATTTGTCAGTTTATACTAGCCAAGAATTTGGCCCCATTTACTTCTCTTTCCCATATTCTCACCAACGAGAAGCATTCTTTTGGAAATCACCTTCAAGTCTTACATATGTTGTATTGTTTAAATCTGCTTCAGCATGGAAAGAATGGAAGATAGTAAATATGATATCATTTTTACAAAGTAGGGATTCAGAATTTTACAAAGGAGGAATTCAGAAAAGTACAGCAAATTATTTCAGGTATTTTGGCAGGAATATTAAAAAAGGGTAGAATCAGCAGATACATGGATATACAATCTAACAGGATTAAGTAAACACCCTTGAGAGGGTAGTGATACTCTATAGAACTAATACAAATTTTCAAACACATTACTAAATGGGAAAGTTTATGATTGGATATCCAAAGAGTTTTCATTACTGTCTTTTATAAAGTACTCTTGAAATTTAGCTGCCAGGGTACACAAAATACAGCTATTGCATGGATTTGTAAGCAAATAAAAAACCTGAAATGACAGTTAAGTAATAAACGACAGTTTATTACAGTTAAAATCCTGCAGAGAACTATGCTGGGGACTGTGCTGCTCAACGTGTTCATAGATGACCTGGGAAAGGGATGAAATTTTCTGATGATACAAATTTATTAAGCGTAGTGAAAAAGAAAGGTGAGAAGTCTTACAGTATATGTAATGATATTTAGTGTCTCCATGATAAAATGGCAGAGTAAAATCAGTTTTGATAAATGCAAAATAATGCTTACAGGGAGAAACAACTATAACTTAATATATATAAAATAATGGGATCTAAACTAGCTATTACCACTCAAGGAAATCTTAAAGTTATAATAGATATTTCAATGACAATATTTGCTTAATGTTCAGTAGGAATTAATAGATTACTTAGAAAGCTACTTTTTTTTTTTTTTCCCCTGGAAGTAGATAGCTGTTGATACAAAAGAGAAGTAAGACAGTGTCAGGATATCTGCCTACAAGAATATCAGCCCATCCCTGATAATATTTACCCAAATTAAAAATGGATCTCTGAATCTAATAGCTCAAGGGAATTTCCATCTGGGGCTTTGGTACAGCCATGGATCTAGGGGATCCATGTGGATGGAAGGGGTCCAGCAGTCAGAAGTTTTAACCAGTCAGGAAAAGATGATTTGTCCAGAATGAGCCACAGAGCCCCATCCCATATAGCACACGTCATAGTGTATGCTGTGTTCTTTAACAGGCTTATGACCTTACAGCAGAAATGTAAGATTCTAAAAATTAGAGGAAAAGTGTGATATTAAAGACATTACTAGTGTTCCTTGTCCCTACAACAGTAGAGAATTTCTTAAGGCAAAAACATGCAGATTAGCCAGGTAAGTGCTCCCCAGTTACAGAAACAGGCAGACTTCTTTCTTTCCTACCCATCCCAAATCCTATAGACTACAGTGTGATAGAGTGAACATTTTCTTCTGGGAAACAAGTCTAGTGACCATTTTAATCCTGAGCAAAGGAGGGTACATGAATTAATCACTTATGAGATTCCTTAATATCTCTAGGCATGTTAGTGCATCCCTTCAGCATCTCTTTCCAGCCATGTTAAGTCTCCAAGCTGAACCCTTCAAGCACGGATTTAATTAATGTCAACATAAATTCAGCACCAGCAACAATCAACAAATGACAACTAAGAGTCTTAACAGCTCCCTCTTGAGGATACTAGCAAATTGAACACCCAAAGACAAAGGTCACAAGTTTTAATTTTTAATTCATTAATTTCTTAGTTCTATCATATTACACTGTCTCCTTCATACCCCACCTTGTCAGGTAATGTTTCAGTACTTTCCTTTCAGCTAGAGCTTAGAAATCTTTTTCTGTTTTCCAATCTATGTTTATTATTGACAAATCTGAATATATGTGCTCTTGTACCATCATTATTCTGCTAATAAAATTCATTTTCTCTTATCTCATCATCATCAACCATATATTTCATCAAGATCCAATCACACCCTCAGGATATTTTACTCTTAAAATGTACTCCAACTATTTCACTTCAAAAAAAGAAAAAAGCATTGGCTACAAGAAAAGCGTAGAAACTCCGTAAGTCTTCCGGAAACTAAGTACAGCTCGGTAGTACCCACACTTCATTAAGATGGCATAAGTCAGCTCTAGTGCTTTAATCAACTTTGAAAGCCACTTGTTGATATCCTTGTGCCCAGAGTTTACAGAACCCCATTCCCAAATAGCTGGTTCCATCAAGAACTGTAATCAGAAGAAATTTGTTTAAGGTGGCGTTTTTTCAGTCTGTCAGACACGTAGGTCAATCTGCCTTATGATTAAGACTTTTGCCTAATCATGTTAAAGAGCATTAAATTTTAATTACTTGCAAATTGGATGATAGTTCAGAGAAGCAAAATTTCTACAGACAAGAGAGAGCTGTTTCCAATCTGCTACTGCCATTTCTGACCACATGCCCAGCTTTAACAGTATTATACATGCTTATTTGCGGCCTTATCATTTGACAGAAGAAAAGCAACGACAGCGAAGCAAGACCCTTTCTTTAGCTGGGTGAATATAAGGTGACATGGATCAACTACATGCCTAAATCAAAGGACTTTTTTTGACACGCCCAGAAACTAATACTTTTTTGTACATCTAGTAGGTCCATAATCAACAAGTAAATATATAGATTAATATGAAACCATCTCACAGAGTTTGGCTATACAAAAAGCTCAGCTATATATTTCAAATTCAAGTAGTACTTACAGCTCAGGCAGATGCATCTGAGCCAGTCATAAATGAGCTTAGCAAGGGTTATTGCAGATGCGTAGCTACAGAAGACTCAGTAGCTGCCTGATAATTTATGTAGGGCTCTGGATGGCTTTTAAAATCCATGCTAAGCCATGGACCACTGAATCTACTCTTGTTTGTATCCGAGATACTTATTTTAGAGCCTGTGTAATTCAGGATTTTCAGTGTATATATGTAGCCAGTGTGATACCCTCTGAAACTTGATCATATTCTGATGTGCAGAGTCTTCGTAACATTTCACTGACCCCTTACACTCTTTAAGACAATTTTTCATACAGAATACACAACCTGCAAGCAAAAATACACTATCCACTTGAATTCCTCACAGAAAAAAGAATCAGTGAAGACTTGGGTACATGCGAATACTCATATAACTGACTTCATCAGTAAATTTGTCTATGCATAAATGATTTAAGCAAAGTGACTTTGGTAGAAGAATATCTGGTACTATAGATTGAGACAGCTGGAGAAAGAAAGATCTGAGAGATAAAAAAAAAGGTTACTCAAGGTAATTCACAGTCTGGGATTAGATGCAACAGCTGTATGTAATCAAATCAAGGAGGACTGTGATATGACAGAAAGTTAGACACTTTTGGCTGAAGTTTAGTGATTATATTGAGGGCAATTACTGTTCATGATTTTTCTAATTTCTGACTTCCCGTCCCTGCATGAGATATTAAGAGTTCTTTCCAACATAAAAGCATTAAGGCACTATGCTTGCGATCTATTTGCATGCTCTCTTCTAAAGTTCACTAGCCATTTACTCTTGCTAAAAGTAGAAATGGACTATTATAGCACACACTCTGCTCTTTGCTTCCTACGGTGTGCACAATTTCAGTCACTCTTGTATCTCTTCACCACATTTTTGCGATTACAGCTCAGTTTTTCAGTAAAACCAGATGACCAAAGCCCAAACTACAGCAAAAACTAGTCAAAGAAAGAAAATTGCAGACATATTAGAAAATTCTCTTTGAATATCAAAGACATACAGAGCAGAAGATTTCTTAGATTTCTTCTCATCCCAATTGCATGTTCTTCATTGTTTGAATATATACACTCTGCCAATGCACCATCTTTTAAAAACAAATATTTTTCAGCTTTTGTAGCACTGGAAACATAATTATAACAGTTGTGTCAGGTAATTAATGTCACTTTCACAGTTAAGGTTATGTGAGCTTAGTTAGGAAGCTAATGTATGCCTTCGCCTTGAAGATTATGATTCACTTCCCATGTTATCCTCAAATTAAAAGTTCATGTAAGTTAGCATCAGCTCAGCTCTTTCTCCCTGCAGTTCACATTGTCCTAAAGTGTTCCCTTGAGTCCTTTTCTTGGGAAACCATTGACAGTATTCTTACTTTTATTTCTCAATAAACCAGCATGGCTGGAAATAGGTTAAAAGAATAAAGAAATCATGATGAAAGCAGGCAATTGAAGATTTCAGGATTACATTACCAAGTAAAGACCTAAGAAGAAAATATCAAGCTGATACTGAAAACATGGAGTGCTACAATAAACATTTATGAACATTTTATGTCTGCGTTCAACTAAGGGCAGATATTTATAACAGGTCCTTACTTACTATGAACAACAGAAAATCCCATTTGGAAAGTCTGCACTATTTGTAATTAACTGGAAAGTTTTCACCTATGATTAATTAGGCTATACCCAAGGGCAATCAGGAAGACAAAAAAAAAGTTGAAAAAATATCTGTTAAGAGTGCTTCCAGGAGGACTGTATGCACTTCCATCTAAACATTTAAAAGACGAAAAATGTTTAAAACCAAATTTCATTAGTCCAGACCTCAGGTCTTCAGCCGCCAGGTTCAAAATGATGACTTATTTCCAAAGCCAGTAAAGAATCCTATAAAACAGCCATTCCACATCTTCGGAAGATGTAATGATTTTACATCTGTCTGCCACAGAAGTTGCAAATGTGGCCACTGAACATAATCACTAAACATGAGTAATCCTTGATAATGGAAAGCCTAGAAATAGCAGTGGGACTGCATTAGCTGAAGGTTTACGCTAAAGAACTGTAATCACCAGAAGACTTCATATAGGTAATGACAGGCTTTTGAACCTAGTCTAACTTTATCATAATCAGGGACTGAAAGAGGTTACATTTTACTTATCATGTAATTGTATTTTGTACAAGACACAACTGAGTGAGAAATCAGGCACTTGTTAACTGTGTCATCTTGTAAAGCATGGAGCACGAACCTCACCCCTCTGCAGCCTGGAAATGTTGTGCTGAGGAGGCTGATACTGCTGGTACTTTGCAGAAATGCGCATGTTGGGGCACTGCAGGAATTAAAGTGCCCCTTGAGATGGGTTATAACTTCTGGGATTAAGGCACAGTGTTATACATTTGTGGCACTCTGAAGATTTTAATGAGGAGACGGCCAATGGTTCCTGGAGTGTGTTTCAGATCTTCACCTGCTCTACAAAATTTAATTGTCATTAGGTAGTACAGAGGTAATTGGTGGGCAGTGTAATGACACTGGCATTATGACTGCTGGCTACCTGTGCTGTAATAACTGTGAGAGGTGGGCAAAGCTGATTGTGGGCAGGAGTAGCCAAAACCTGTCACAGTAATTATGTACCAGAGACACTGAGAGTAAGTTAGCTCAGCAGGTTACTGTCATGACTTCTAGCAAGCAAGAGGGCTTGTTACGGAAGAGTATCTCATTTCAAATGTTTACAGTCAGTGACAGAATTGCTGTTTGCATTTCAGCTCATCAATGAAACTAAATCTTATTTATATGATTTAATAATTAGATGCATTTAATTATTAATGTAAATATAATACCAGGAAAATCTAAATAATTAATGATATACTTATAAATAATTTGTTAGTGAAATAGATTGAGAAAATTATTTGTTCTTAACAGTAGATTTATAAATATTTAAAAACACGTCCCAACAATGTAGCTTACAGACACTAAGAACCCTAATGCTCCTAAGCCATTTATACAGTGTAGAATACAGCTATTCAATTTGAAGATAAAAACAACTAATGATTTGCCCAGTCATATGCTTTCGTTTACAGCCAGGAAGTTTGAAATTATTTAAATCTGACTTTCCACATTGCTGAGTGTTTTATTAATAAGATGCAATTTATTTCTAAAAAATCCTTTCCTTGAATCTGAGTATTTGAACACCAATGAATTAGGCAATGCTCAAAGTCATAGCAACTGATTCTGAATTTTTGTTTGGTAGTTGATATGACATGCAATTGAACCTGAAACTGGATATTTATGTTTAGCTATGCTATGATTAATGTAATGTAAATTGGGGGAAAACATGACTTTCTGGTATATTATAATCCCTGACCACCCGGGGTAAATGTCACCAGCATAAATTATTACAGCCTTGGGACTACTCTGATTTAGTCTTACTTGTAATGGCTATAGACCCCATTCTGACAGCCACCATCATTCATATCCAGTGATGCATTTGGGTTTCTGACTCCATATTGACTTGAATGGAAAAATAAATTGGAACCTATGTAGGAGTAAAGAGCACAAACAGCTGTTGGAGTCTGCTGGATCTGGATCCACCAGTGTGTTCTATCAACTACAAAGCAATGTGAAGCAGTCCTACTGCAGCCAACCAACCAGTTGTCTCCTTTCTGCATCTTCAGGGTTTCGTAAATGAAGTACATTATTTTAGAGAAGAAATTTATATTTTATCAGGGAAAAGAAATCCTTTCAAGAGAATTTTCCAACAGCCTCCTTATTGTAATTCCTAACTTTGGCAGGTTAGTTGAAAACACTACACGAAACCAGTCTTTTTTATTCAATTCTGCACTCTTGGAATTATTTTTAAGTGTTGCAGTTAAAATTGTATAAAATTCTACTGGTTTAATCTCTTTTATTTCTATAGGTCACTTCCATAATAGATGGGATTGTTTTAAAATCATCAGGTGGTAAACCAAATCACACTGATTACTTTGAATTACTGATGATCATGAAAAATGTGATGATCACATTGTTCTAATTGTTCAACTAATCAATTAGAAACATGTTTTTATTACAATTCCCATAACTATATCCACATAGCTATCCTTGACAGTGCCTGGCAGAAACTTCACCCTAAAGAAATTTTCTGATATTCTGTTTACTTTTCTGCGAATCCATTCACAACAGTCAAAACCATTACAAGCTACTTCCATATGCACCCAGTTGTTCAAAGAGATTTCAGCCAGCAGAGTTCACAAAGAGAAAAGAGATCCAAATATTATTCCTTCAGGATTAAATGGCACTGTTTCCTATTTATTCAGGTATTATTTTGCTTGAGGAAGGGTGTTAGAAAAATCTAATCTCTCTATTTCTCTGCTTCTTTGCCACAGTATCATGTGTCCTGACAACGGTACCCACATTGATGCTGGCAGCTGTGGAGAGCCATGCCATTGTACCTCTTTTGGGACTGTGTGCCACACCAGTACTAATACACTTGCTCCTTGGCTGACCCTGCAAAGGCCCCTGGCACAGGAGATGCATGGACAAAGAATGTGTGTACCCTGTCCCACAGTAAACATTCTTGCTCTGTGGTTTCGCAGAAGGGAGGGGGTCTGGCTCATTCACACTGGGAGTATATTTCTGCCTTGTTGTTACTCTTACTTTCTACGGAATAATGATTCGGCCACTAGTCACTGCATTAACACTGTGCTAGGCAGGCATCAGGTATTTAATTCTTAGTAGAAAACCTAAGAAATCTGGGGATAATACCAAGCTATGGTATTACAATTGCAATCATATTCAAGCGCATTTAAAACAGAAAATAGTTCTAGCATTTCTTTTTAGGTTGTAAACTTTTCTAAAGTACATATCAAGATTTGTTTATGGGAATATATTAAATTAATATCTGTGGCAGAGTTTTCAATAGCTGGATTTATGTATTCTACCCAGATACCCTTAGTAGATGCACTAATGCCATAGTTTCTTCAAGCAGCAGCGTAAAACATACCACCTGAAACAGCTGTGCCTCAGCTGCTCTCTGTACCAAAGAAATGAAACAGTTCCTACGTGACTCTTTGGGTCTCCCTTACCGGTCACAGTAGGCAGATGAGGACTAAGGCATTTATGATAAAAAATTAGATTCAATTATACTTAAGGATTTTAAATGCATCGGATTTATCCAGGAATACATGCACAGTAGTTTGACACACTGTTTACTCAGTACGTTATACTAGTTTGAGACCATTGGGCAAATGTTTATTGAGGGACTTTTTGATCTTCACAAAATGCAATAGCTCTTACAAAGCTCTCAGAGTCTTTTCTTGCCTTTTTTTTTATCCTCCTTTGATTCTTTTTTCCCCTCCTTGGTCAGTGACCTGGTACAAATATGAACTCCACTGAAGCCAATATAATCTATCGTGTTAACCCAAGTACTATGAACCAAAAATGCAGTGAAAGACTATCAACATATGTGAAGAGAAACATACAACAAAACAAACAGGATCTTTAAACAACATCCAGTGTTCCGCTTTTCCCTGTCCTGAAAACATGCATTAATCTCTTACAACACATAGAAAAATCTTTATTCATTTCTCATTTTCCTCTCTTCTTAACCATTTTCAGTTCTACTTTGTTATTAAGTGCTGTAATATTCAGAAATATACCTTATAACCTGCTACATTTTCCTCGTACAAGAGAAGTGCTTTCTGTATAGTTTAGCAGCAGTACTCTGTGAGCCAGCATGCTGCTAAGGAAGCACTCTATACTTCAACAAATAGGTCCTTCTATTCAGAGATGTGCAACAGTGCAGCAGAAGCCCTTGACTTTGCTATTTTCTTGCAAAACACATCTCCTTAGCTGTGGGTCACCATCTATAGGACTCCATCATCCCCAGATCTACCTCCCACTCTACCCTGACTCCCATTCCACCTTCTTCTTAATTCAACAACTCTGTCACAGACTTTAGAACACTCAAGAGTCATGCTGCATAAATACACAAACAGATCTTTGCTTCTTTGAGGAACACACAAATCCCTACGTATTTCAGTGACAGGAAAGCAAACTCCTCAGGATACATCCAGAAAACTTGGGACAATAGTGGTAGACAATATAAACCCTCTCGTGTTAGTTAACATTATCCTCTAACCCTTACCGAAGTGAAACTTCCTCACCACTGTACAAGTACTGCACGGGTAATGAATTCTTGTGAAATCTCTTTTGGAATGAGAAACCAACTAGCAGTGGTAACCAGTCACCATTTAACTGGGCTGGCTTGAACACAATGTTTCAATTAATTTGAACGTTTGGATCCAAGAAAAACCGGTGCTCTTAATTTCAAAATTAGATTTTTACAGTCACTGATGTGGCCATACAACATAATGCCATGGTGTGCAGAAACACAAGCCCTAGCTCTGCTATAAAGGATTTGGGTACCTGAAATGATATAACCACCTTAGTTCTTGTTTTGCTTCATCTAATTAGCCCTGTAAAATAGCAGACAGTACCCATGCAACTCTATCACGCTGACACAAACACCACTTGCAGGAACAGTCCTGGTCAGTTGTTAAGATGTCAGGTACCTCTGAACAGCACCCCATTATTCCACATGGTTCTCATTGCAACCTCCCAACAAGTCTAGAAGGCAGCTGACAAAGCACAGGAGATGAGTTCTACCCGCTCCTTTAAAATGTTAGTTGAAATGGTAAGTTCTGGGGTTTGATCTTCATGGGCTTACAGGAGGCAAAAATCACAGCCTGAGTGATTTTTAGTCTGAGTATCTAACTCTCTCTCAAGAGTGTCATTACTCTGGGACCACTACAGTCTGTGATACCTCAGTCCATACTCTAACATGTTCCAAATATGATGTGAATTCCTATTTCACAGCAGAAAATTCTATGTAACCTGACATGTAGGTTTAAACCAATATATTTGCTGCAAATAAGGTTCTGCATTTGCTTTGCAGATTTATTTTTCTTGGAGTCCCAGGAAAACCTTCGAGCTAAGCCAAAGAAAAATGCTATTATACTATAATATAAGTCTTTAAAAGGATGTTATTCTGGTAGAAATACATGGATGTAACCAGAAAAATTCTCCTGGGTAAACAAAATATCTGAAAAATGTCAGAACCTTCTTAGGAATGCTCTGACTATAATAAAAGTATGTGTCCAAAATGTATCATTTTGTTTGTGTATAAAATGCTCCCATTAAACGTAAAATTGGAATATGAACTCCTGAATCCTGGAAACCTGTGTCTAGTTTTCAAATTTCTAGTGATGTCTTCTGTAATCTGGGACACAATGTATAACTGAGAACTGACCTCTTTCAATCGATCCCTGTTCCAGATGCGCTCCCTGTGGTCTAGGAATTTTATTGACAACTTTTTCTCCCCTAAATATTAACATCTTCAGGATGTAATTATGTTTTGTGAGGTTTTTAAATTCTTGAAAGCTGTAGGATTACATTTTGAGCCACACTGAAAAAACAGTTACTTTGTATTAATTTTACCAACTGCTGATCAGCTCTGATTACTGTATTGTAAGATACCCAAACACAGTTCAGAAGGATTTTAAAAAAATATCTCTTCTGCTGATGAAATTATGTAAAAATAAAAGCTTTGAAGTTAAAAAGACAGTTAATAAATATATTCCATGCTGTGTGTGCTTCTTTTACATAAATATTTAGGAATGTATTTTAGAAAAGTCTTTTAATTGCTGGGAAAAACACCAAAACTATTTTATTAGCATTGAGCCAAACAGCATGAGCAATATGATTCTCTTTACTAACTTTGCCTTGATCCTCAGTCATTTCAGTACTTCAGTAATGTATTTTTTCTCCCCCCTCTCTCAAGATAAGGAGTTACTTTCTATGCAGAACTTCACATTTGAGGTAAAATGGTAAGAATAACACAAGAATGGTATGGCCTCTAATTCTTGTTCTTACAGTAGGCGTGACCAGTGCTTTGAGTTAAATATTGCTACAAGTACAGCTGTAAACGATAAGGATCATAAGATGCTTTTTTCACATTACAAAACAATGCAACTTTCAGATGTAACCAGTGCCACTGTAATATTTTAAATTAAGTACAATTACTGATATCTGCAAAGCTGTAGATGTGGGTTAAGCAAGATTGCTGTTAAGAAGACAATACGGACTATTGGTCAGTGGTGATCACAGGCACACAATGCAATGGCCATTTGGTAAGTAACAGCTGTAAACCTTGACTTCCACTTATTTCAAGGATAAAGATTAAGGACTTAGAACACACTTTATCTATTGAAATACGGTTGTGATTAAAAAAAAAAAAAAGTGTGAGAAGGAATCTGTTAATATAAAATAACTAGTAAGACAGAGTCAGAAGAGCATGTAAACATAAATTAAAGTGTATGAGCAAATGTTTTGTGAAACAGCCTCCGCTAACAAGGTACCTTGAATATACTAAGTGGTATATGTTCACTGTTGTCCACAGTTCTATGAGTTGGAATTCTATGAATATCAGCTTTCTTTTCTCCCCTCAGTTTCCAGTTAAAAAATGAGGGAAAAGTCAAAAATATAAAGGCAGAACACTAAAGTCATGTGTCGTGTGGTTGCTAAAACTGAATGTGTTTTTATTTTAGTGATTTATGAATACAACTCTTCACTTTGGAGATCCTATGTCAAGGCACCTGACTATTAGAAATCATGTACCTACTGAAAACTATAATGTAGCAGTTATTTATGTTATATTTATGAATTTTTAATCTAAATGTGCCTACAACAAATTCATTTTAAAAAAGTCATGCTTGTAAAGAGGAAACTGGCAGATGACGTAGATGAAATGGAAGATGTCTGTATTTTCTGATTCTCAGAATTCAGTCAGTACTGACAGCAAGAGAGAGTCTTCAAAATTTTAAAAAACTGATTAAGGCTCCCCCATAAATGGTTGTTTACAAAAACTACACATTAGCTAATTAGCTGAAGTAGATATTTGTTTTTAATTCTAGTCAAATTGCAGCTTAGTTGAAAATGTTACTTAGCTCCAAAAGGTATGAATTTAGATTATAAATACATTTCCTTAGAAGTTTGTTCTGCACTAAAAACTGAATAAAACTACTTTTCAATTCAAAAGTACATTTAACATTGTTTAATGTTCACTGTATAAAGGGAATAAAAAACAGCACACATCAGTTTTAGAATGACATAAATGTCATTATGACCTTCATGGATTTTCATATAGCCTAACTAATCCCTGTAAACCAAACTGATTCAAATACACATCTTCAATCATTTCACTGCTGTTTTGCCCTCTGCTGCAGTTTTATAAATCTCCTTCTAAAATATCTGTTAAAAAAAAACCAAACCAGCCCAACAACAAACCACCCACAGAAAACAGTTGATGCTGTAAAAGCTGTAAAGTTAAAAATCAGAGAACTTGTCAAGGAGACCTGCTTAGATACTGACATTCCAGACTTCTGTTATTTTAATTATACCGTATCCTTGCCTTTTGTGCCACTTTAGTTAAAGATGTGTCAGCATTTCCATTATAAATCCTTGTTCCTTGGGGTTTTGTAACTCACTGTTAAAAATTCCCTAAAGGCCACACTGTGGCATACAAGATTTAATTCTAGAACTGGAAACTTATCTATACATCTCTAGATAGATAAATAGGGCTTTGGAGATTTATAGAGTTTTCACATGAAAACTTTTTTTTGTTTGTTTTATATCCTTTCGAAAAACAAAGGAAGACAAGAGAAGTTTTGTAGTTTTATATATTTTTCTCTTTTATGGGTGGAAAGCAAAAATAGCTTTCTCTTAATTAAAAGTTTTGCATCTGCCAATTGCTTTTGTTTATCCAAGGGAAAAAATAGAAGTAAACAGGTAAGTTGATTTACAATGCAATTTTCTCCACACACGGTCTGTATTTTGCTATGAAAATGTCGAACACATGTTCTGTATATATTAGTGCACCATGCTAATAAAAAGAGGTTTTGATTTCATTTATCATGCCAAATTTTGGAGCTGGGAAAAGATATGCATCAGAGGAAAATTAGGATTTTCAAAGTCTTAAGAAATGCTCTCTGTACAATACTAGGTCTAAGCTGAAAAATGGGGAGAAGGAGAGATTCCTAGCACATCTGAAAGTCAAAGCGTTGGATAAAAAAAGGATGAAAAGCCCACATATACTAGCTTTAGTCTGAGTAACAATACAGCAGGAAGTGCAGTGGGACTGGATTCTGCAAATATTATCAATCACAATCTATACTGAACGTGCTTATGGAGTTTATTGTGCATTGCAGACCACTTCACCATGTATTTTTAGCTACGAGTACTCTTGCTGTCTAGTCTAAAAGTTAGGTCAGAAGAGTGATTTAAAAAACAACCAGCATTCACTCAACTGAGTGCTGCAAGCCTAACCTTATGCTGCTGTTTAGACCTTGTCATGGCTTAAGCTGGGTTGGCAATGACAAGAAGACAGATGCTCTCCCCAACCTCTCACTCCAAGGAGAGTAAGAAGAGAGATAAAGTGATTTAAACTTACCAAGCTTCCAGTAAGATGTCACGGGCAGGCACTGGGAAAGTTCCAGACTGATCTCAGTGAGAAATGGGAACTAGATTCCAGAACACACCGATGGGCATCAAAGGTAGATAAACTGACAGGGCCTTCCTTGGGCATCAGTCATCAAAGAAAGAATATCACCGAAGAAGAGCCATTCCAGAAGAGTCCATTGAAAAAAAAGCCATTGGAGAAGCCAAAGAAGAAGAGCCAACCTGACACACACACACACACACACTCTCTTGGCTCTGCACCTTCCCAGAGCAGGACAGTCCTACAAATGAATGTTACAAAATATAAGCATACAGTAATGAAGTATTTAATGACTACTTACAGCCCAACTTAAATTAAAAAATGGCAGTCAAAATGCGTTTTATTATTTGCTAAAACTATCAGCGTTTTCTCAGTTTGCGAGCAGACACGTAAGAGCCCCGTGCTCATGATACACAGGGGCGGGAAACTTGGGCTCCAATAAAACTTCATAGCCAGCTTTACATCTCTCCTTTCTCTTGCATCATGCAGTGTAATTCTAGAATATTTACATTTTACAAATAAAATTAACACTCTTCACTAACAAAACTGAACTGCTGGAAAAGAGATGAGACGAGCTTTCACTCTTGTCTGGGACAAGACACTGACTCTAGAGAGAGCTTGGGAATCTCTTCACCATGCTTACAGTGTATAGGACATAACCCCGCGGATAAAATGTTTGCTTCCATTCTTAATACATGCTAAAATGATGATGTAAAAAAAAAAGATTTTAAAACACATATCTGTTTGATTTGGGTAAGAGCTGGCAAGCTTGCTTTCTTGGTTAAGTAATTCAGTTTGACCTAAATTAATTCCAAAGCTATACTTAGTCATAGCACCCAAACTCTACGTTCAGGAATCTATGTCCAGACTAAGGAAGGATTAAAATTAAAGCTCTGCTCCCCTACTCATAGCTCATGTTCTCCAGTTCTCCATTTTACTGATCATGCTGCAAGTTTACTGCTCGCTATGCAGAATCCCCCTTTGCATTGAAGAACACAGCAACAACAACATTAATATACTGTCTTTGTGTATTGCTTTGCCTTCCTTTGTGTTCCGAAGTCAGACAAGAACTAGTACAAAATATTATTTTATCAGGGTAAAAAACTAATTAAAAGAAAAAGCTAATGATAAGAATTATAATTACCATTCACTACAGATGCAATTATAAGAAGATAACTTCCAATTACAGCAGCAGTGGTGAAGTAGAAGAAGAACGACAATTAGTTCTTCTCTTTGCTGCCTGAAGACTGTTATTATTTAATACCCTGTGGGGCAAGTCAGCATGGGTAGCCATAAAATCTGAAACAAGCATCACAAAGGACAAATATACTAATTTTCTAGGAGTTTGAGAGAAGTTGTTTTTTTCCAGGTGGCTGATGGCCAATCAGACAGCATCACTCCAAGTAAGATTTGAAACTTACTTCCCTGTTACACCTTTCAAATTCTTGTTCCTATTTCCATTGACCTTATCTGCCTTGATATGTTAAGTACAAAACTCTATACCACTCGCCTTGTTTATAGAGCTTTTAAAATATGAAAGCCAGTCTGAATCTATAATAAAAGCAAGGAAAAGGTATGTCATCTTCAATAGAGAAATAAGGAGGTGCAATGCTACTATTTTGCAGAAACTCATGAGGGCCTTCTATAGCTTCAGAAATAAAAAGAAGATAAGCTTGCTATTGTTAGGGGTAACTAAGGATATTTGGGCATTAGGTAAAAATTTTCAAAGAGTAATATATTCCTAGGAAAGATATCACATATAGACTGCAATTTTTGACAAATGCTAAATTTACACTTTAAATGTCAACTTTTGAGTGACATATTCCTCACAACATCCAGCCTTTGGGGATCAATGAGATGGCCAAGCAATAGACAGCTCTCTTTCCTTAGGTACAGGACATATAACAGAGATGCTATTTGTAGATGGTGAACACTGAATTTTTAGCACGTTTCAGCATCCCCAGTTGTGGTGAATAGCAGCCCTGCTCTGGAAATGGATGCCACCACCTTTCCCTAAAGATGTACATACCTACCTCATAGTGTGCATGTTAGTAAAGGTAACAGATGGCAGGCTCTGGAGGATTACAGCTCTCAGAACAAAACCATATCGGTGTGTGGACATAACTGACTGAAATGTTTTTAGTGCCACCTGCCAATGGAGAGGAGAAACGGACTGGTCTACCTCCACCGACCTTTTACAGTTCCTTTTACTGTCCCTTTTCAACCTGTAGAGAGAATGTCCTTGTTCTCTATCTTTTTTCTGTACTACTACTGTATGAGTACAGCTCTCATGCCATAGTCCCACTGTACATAATCCCAATGTTGCATCTGGACATTTATGTTCAGAACTGATGTTTTCAAAACATATTCTTCAATTTTTCCATGCCAATACATGCATGAATATATGAAATATGAATGGACTGTTTTGGTGTTCATACTTAATACATAGATTCAGCTAGGAGGCACAGGATAGAGTTAACATGAGTGATGTTATGCAAACTAATATATCATACTGCTCAATATTGACATACGCTTAAGTACCACAAAAAGCTAGCTATACATTGACCAGTGAGGGTGCCTGGCAATGTCATTACAGCGTGTATTTCACTGACTGCGTTTGCTTACGCAACATGCATTCCAAGAACATGGATCTGTAAAGACAATACTTAGAGAAGAGTTACACTTCAAGGTAAATGAAAAACAAGAAAGAATCTGGATATTCTAAACAGGAAAACGAACCACACAGATACTTTTTGAGAATACGTGAAATTGCAAAGAAATGTGAGTATTTTAAGTATGGTTGCCTCCATAAACATAACTATTCACTTAAATAGAAGGAACTGCTCCAGTGAAGTACGCCTCAGAATGTACTCAGATTTCTTTTCTTTACAGCACACTGCCACTATCTACCTTTTAAAGCTGTCTATATTAGATAAGATTCCACTTACATGTTCAGGCCCATACATGCTAAAGCTAGTAAAGGAAAAGCGTATGCTCCCTGGGCCCAAAGGCACAATGGAGGCATCAACATTTATCTTCAGCATACTTGAAGATTCGCCAGAATTGCTAGGTTTATTTTGTGGATAACCCTGGAGATATTACTATGGGGTTTTTAGCACAACCTACACAATGGGTAAAAGTAAAATTCCTGTTCCATTGCCTTCCTCTGACCATGATCTAAATCAATGGGAATATACCACCTTGATGAAGCTGTTATATATGCTGCCATGCACTGGGGACACTGGCATGGATCACGCTCCTTTGAACTTGACTGTCACCAATTCACCTAGCAGAGCACTGTGGTTTTGCACTAATCCCAATACGGCATTATTCTAAAATAATCAAGCCATAAATTAAATGAACTACATGATGTACATACAACAGCTGTGCCTGTCCAGACATGGCTTTACCTGACTGAAAGTGAGCTCTGGGATCAAATTCCACAAATGGCTGAATCTTTACATCTCACCATGTGTTAAGTGGGTCCAGATGGTAGGTGATCACACTAGTGTTAACAATCTACTTTCCCTTCCCTGAAGTGTCTTTATAGCACATCACTGATGTTATTGTAAAGTTCGTGGAGATTCAATATGCAAAATATTTTAAAATAATCCTTGTGAGAAAAATTATATGGAGTGCATTCATGTGCTTTACATACATACACGGTGTATTTTGTAGTGCTGCCAAGATAGTCATTGTCCATTTACAGAAAAAAAAAAATCAGAGATAAACAGATGTATAATAGGAACATACTGATTTGACCACTTTGTGTTGGCACTTACACTTACTCAAAGGCATTCTTTTACCAGCCCACAGAAAGAGAGACCAGTCTTTTCAGAGAGATTTTGATATGCTCTCCTCAGAAAAGTGGTGTACGTTGGAAATGATTTGTCACAAAAGTCAAAGTTTTCCATCCTTCAGCATAAATATCTGTTCAACATGAAGGCAAGTAAAAATTATTGCCTCCACTGCATTTCCACTGGACACCTCAGGTACCACAGGTCAGTCGTTAAGGACCCTGTGATGGCTACTGCATCATCAGCCCAAATATATTTAGAACAGGTGTTTCTGTAACTGTGACAGACTGGAAAATCTGTGGAGTTCATTGGCCTTTAAACTCACACTTCTGCACGATGTGATGCAGTGGTCTAATGTTAACATGCTGAGCTGCAATATCAAAGATTACAGGGTCAAGATCTCCTTGGGATTCTTTTCTTACTCTGCCTCTTCACCCACATGCGTTTGTTCATTTCCCCTTTTAGAAAATAAGTTTATTTGCAAGGACAAGACAGGATTTTTTTTATAAGAGCTAATCTAGGTGCTCAGTGTTAGTGCTACTAAAACAAACCAACTAAATAAATCAGAAAATATTTGGTGCATGAGTAGTTGAAGACTGCTTCACTTTTTCTAGCTTGTATAATTTTTGTAAAATAGCCTCATATGGTGAAAACTTAAAAAGTACAGTCTGTATCTAGTCATTTGATTATTCAGGGTGTATGTGTGTAATCCTTGCTTTTTTATTTTATAATCCTGCCAGCTTCTCCCAGAGATTCCAACAAGGTAAAAAAAAAATATATATATGCAATATATATCATATACATAATATACATAAACTGGCACCTGGTAACCCTTTGTCCTCCGGGCATGACAACAGGGAACAGAGATGGTTATGGAAGAGCCACCAATTCCTGAGCTCCATAGTGTTTGTTTTCTTATGTCTCTTTGGGAAAAGTGCCCAAAATCTTATGCACTGGTAGCCTCTTTGATCAGACGAAAAGGGTGCAGTTAAGAGTCCAGGCAACCAATGATATCAGGGAAAAGTTTCCTCTAACAGCACTTGGCAAAGTGGCACTGACAATGTGAAGTGAGATTACGGGCATGACCTCATTACATGACTAAAGCGAAAAGGGGAAGTGGCTTAACCGTAGACACGCAGCCAAGCAGTCACATGCCATGCCTCCACCCAGAACACAATTTGCTCCATTACTAATCTCTTATTGTCTATTACTCCATCATAGGCTCTGTTACTGCTAGAGTAATTATTACACAACAATAATATTCGACAAGTTTTTCTTTCAGTTATCCTTTTTTTAACTCTACACCTCTCCCATTGTTCCCAATAAGAGATAAGTTACTTACCTCACTTTCTGTTCTTGTGGGTTCACCATTTCCAGGCGTTGCCCTTCCTCTTAGGCTAACTCCCTGACAGCACTTCCAGGTGGTTAGCACATTTCTCGCCTCGGTGTCATGTAATAGAGAAGAGCTCTGCAGCCTTAATCAATAGCTGTCATCAGGGAGCCTTTTGTAGAATTCTGTTTGGAAAAAGTGTGTGGAACTTAACCTTAGGTCTCAACAAGTAGGCACTGCTCTCAAGTTTTATTGATTGAAAAAATAATATAAAGCCACATGAAAATGCAGGTTGTAGGGCAAAGGAAGAGTTTGTAAAAATCAGACACTTGACAGGTTGAGTCTCCTAATCTGAACTCAGGTAGTGACACTTCTATTTTTATAAAATCCTCAGTCAGTGACATATTGCAAAAGGTGCTTCCCTCCGCCCTGTACTCAAATAGTAGCTGACAATATGGGTCACCATCTATCTATCAGTTCTACTTTATTTGCTTAGCACAAGCAATGAAAAACAATGTACTGTTTCCTTCTGAATTTTCCTGGCCGTGATTAATGAGATAAAATCATTGAGGATGGTTATTTTATTGAGGTGTGCTAACGAATAAAGCTAGCATATCTAAATATCACTGCTGTATAGATGCTAAAATATTTCACTGAAATATTTTGATTGAATTTGTCATTCGGGAAGTGGTGAATACAGCTATGATTCAGTAAGGTGCAGTGGACTCCTTCCCACGAAGAAATTTGAAAAAAAAAATGGTTTTCCTGGGCAGCTTTTACACAGAAATTATGAGTTTTATTGCAGGATGTCAGGATTTTGCAACAAAACAAATTTGAGAACGATATGAAAACATAATATTTATATGCATCTATGAACTACCCAGGAAGTAAATATTTTACAGGTTAAGGATGTAAGTATATGAACACACTGAATGTGAGAATTTCTATGTAATGAACATACGAAGTGCTGTAAAAAATGCTGCGTTTGCTGCCTCACACACATACTGTGGTTATCCTGGTTTTATATAATAATAAGAATAATATAACAAAACAATTTTGTACTTTGCATTTCTAGAGTCCTCCTTTTCTGACCTTCTATGCACTTACGAAATATTAACCATTATGCCTTATAACATCTATTTTGGTTTACTTCTGTTATGGCCATATTATTATTGTCATCATCAGAACATTAAATCTATATTATAAAAATATTATTATACTTTTGCAGATAAGTCTCTGAAGATGTGATTAAATCATATGGCTTGACAAGTCAGCAGTAGAGCTCAAACATTTTCATTCCAACTCAACTGACCAGGAATACAAAAATCCCTTTTTTTACAAGTTAAAAAAAATAAATAGAGAAGTAGATTCTTATTTCCCACCACACTGCTGTCACCTCCCAATCCAGATTTACAGACACTCTCCAGGCTGGGATTAGAAGTCATGGAACAGCTTCTGTAAAAGCAGCAGCTATGTCAGCTAGGACTGTCCTGCTGTCTTACGGGAGGGATATAATTAAGGGATATGTAAAATCACACCTGTCATTAGGACAATGGATAGGGATAAACTACTCACTATCTCTTCTAGGAGGTATCAAATGAAACTTATCTGTGTCAAGTATAAAACAAACAGTGGTGTCCTTCATGCAGCATCAGGTTAAAACTAAGGAGCTTCTTGGCCAAAGATGAAGCCTAAAACTTTACATTGGTTCAAGGGAAGACTACACTGATATAGGGACTATATTAACATTTTCCACAATGCTGCATATCTATCACATACATTTTCTTAAGTATCAGAGAAATGGAAGGTTACAAATATGATACTAATTTTTAAAAGATCTCTGGGAAATATCTGGTTAATTACAGACTGTTAACCAAGTGAAGTGCAATTACAGACTGTTTACCAAGAGAAGTGCTGATGCAGGGGGCATAAACTAAACCAAGGATGCTCCATGTCACGCTGCGTAACTGAACTACAGAACTCATTGTCACGAGTTTGTGAAGGCATTGAGCTCCAAAGCAGGGAAGATAAATAATTACCAAGTATGTCCATTAAGGACAGCCTCAAATCTCACAAATTATCTAATCCATTAAAGGCAGCCTTAAATCTCACAAATTATCTAATCTAATGACTGATAGAAACTGAGAAAATACACCTATGAAAAAACACTACACCCACTCTATTTTCAACAGCCTTTCCTTAGTCACCTGTGACTATCATCAGCTCAGCAGTTAAAATGCTGCCAAAACCCCTGATGTGCAAATTCTTCTCTTACATTCATTTTTCAAAGAAATGGCTACAATCATCCAATCCTTCCCTCCATTCACTATTTATCCCAAGTTCATTCTGTGTTGTTTTCATTCGTTCTCTCAGAATTTGCGTGTTTGTCAATGATAAGCAAGGTAAGCCACATCAGACACCAATGAAAGAGGTGATTTCCCTCCATTCCTCAATTCAGAAGCATATTGGTCATGTCTTGGGATCCTGCTCTTAAGCAAACATGGTGGAGAAAGTGTGAGCTGAAGGACTCCCAGAGAGGCCATAGCCACTCTCCATCTTCCGGTAACTCCAGTCCTCTCCCCTGTCCCAACATGGGCATCACCTGTGTTCCCAGTTCAGTCCTGCAGCTTTTATTGGTGCTTTAAATCTGACCCAGAGAGGAAAATAAATAGTTTCTACAGTCACCACCAAAAATGAACGTGAAACATGCCTACTGTGCAGTATCTTTTCTACCTGTAAAACTCTCGTAAAGCCTCATTAGCAGTCATTGGTATAACAGAAGAGCAATGAACCTGCAAGATTAATGCCATTTCCTAGTGATTTAAGCATTTTTAAAATTCTGTATCTGTTCCCTTGAACGAGATTTAAAATCAGCTTCAAATTACCTTACTTGGATATGAACCAAGGACTTTTTCTTACTATAGTAAAAAAACCAGAACGATACTTGTATAAAAACAAACATTAAAATGACATTTCCAGAGGCTCTCTATCTCTCACATTTTCCTTAGAGTGCAATTTCCTCCATGTGTCAGCAGAAGACATGGAGTTTATCAAGAAGTAGGAAAAACTTGAACTGTAAGAACAGAACTAAATATGCCCTGTAAGCCACTGCCCCTGTACAGACCTGTAGCTGTTCAAAAGCTTTTTTTCATGCCTAGTTGCTGGAAATAATATCATGCTGCAAAGCATAAACCACATTGCACTAGCTCAGGACACATGACTGAGTTACAAGGTATTTAAATAAGCACGTTACTTTTCCAGACCTACTTTTCCATTTGCTGCAAATCAATCACCTGAATCCCGTACAGCAAAAATGAGCTATTGCACATGGCTTTTAATGACAATTGAGACAATCTAAACCAATCCTGTTGGAAGAAAACGAAATTTTAGCTGCTATCAATTAAAGACCACCTAGCAATATATAAAAAAGCCACTGACTTAAACTTTTAAATTGAATTACATTGTCACAAGGACAAAATACAGTACTCTTAATATAAGACAACCTATTTCTTATTCTACATTGTATTTAGTTTACTTGGAACTCTACAGTATATTTAGGTTCTTATTATTCAACTGTCAAAAAAAGATGAGCACCCAGTATCATCAATGATACATTTTTTCATATGGAAAGGCTGAAGGTAACAAGGTTCTTTCCAGTCTTCCCAATATCTTGCAATAAGAAGACACTGTATATTAATCTAATGTGGTCGATACTTAGCTGGTAGACAGGTAGGAGTAAGTGTGGCAGTATCCGTTTTCCTTAATGAAGATCTGACTCACCTTGGAGAATAAATTACTTATTGCTCTACTTTCCTCTCACCTATCAAAACCCAAAGCAGGGGACAGGAAGACAGCATCCATAAAGCCGTATGTTTACTTGTCATTTGTTTACTCAAAATATTTGCAGTGCAGCAATTTCTCCTCTCTGCTGAACTTTAACTTCTCTTTCTTTTACTCCTTCTTGCTACGGAGAATCGACAAATGATCGTTTAGCCTCCATGGGCAAGACAAAGCACGAAGTTAATTTCCATATCTGTACTACTTCTTGGCTTTCTATCCTCTAACAGCTTTACTTTCAGGGGTCAAAAGAAAATGACCAGGTATTAGTGGCTGGTAAAAATTAATACATTGTGTTCTTTAGAAGGAATGTGTTTCCTTTAAAAGCAAGCATGTTTGTTAATTTTGTGTATCTGTATATGAGAAACTTATAAAAATTGTGTATCATACATTAAAAAATATGCAGAATCTATGATATTATTTGATACATGACTGAAAGAATTCCTATCCTCTCACTCCCAAGTGTTCTGCTCATTTGGCATGAAGAGAAATGTACATATTTAACTGAAAGCCAGTGCCAACATGATAGGCAAGAAGACCTCAATACCCGCATTGAGCAGCTCTTGTCAAGCCTTTCAGATGCATCATAAACAACAGGATTTCACTAAATCACTGCCTGGTTGGGCTGAGGCCACAAGACTCAGGAGATTAATGTACTTTTTTTTTCTTTTTTTCCTAGATGACACTACCATGTTTGTAAAATGCTTCTGCTTACGAGGAGTCAAGATTCACAGTAAAATAGCTGCAGATGCTTCTTGAGAATATAGGTCAGAAGTACTATACCGATATTAATAGTAACTTCAACAAGGAGAATAAATAGTAGCATCTAAGTATCACTGACATCATTAAACCACAAATAATAATTTCAATCATTATTTGAATTATTCCAGTAACAGCTCTGCAAAGAATCATTATTCCTTAGTAACCATTAAGAAGGAAAGAAAAGGGAGGAAAAAGAAAACTAGGGTTGTATCCTTTAAATGAAAACTTCATGTGTAAGTATGAAACAAGCAAAAAAAGAAAAAAATACAAAAAATATGCATGAAAGAAGGAAAGATAGATGTGGAAACTAAAATATCAAAGCTAATTAAGAAAACTAACAAGTTGGTATTTTACTAAAAATGCATTTAATTAGAATTACAACAGCATGAAACATGCTTGTAGAAAACTGAAATACTAAGCCAGTGTGAGAGCTCTGCACAGAACATGAAAATTGGCTGTGAGGCAAAGAGACCAAGTTTACTCTACTATCTTTCCTGCGAGGGGAGGGATGACAAGTGGGCTTCCTTGGCTCTGCTGCTTGTTTTCCTCTATTCTGTGGCATTCTGTCAAATCTGAAATGGCCTTAGAATTCACCCAGTTCCTCATTCGGCATGAGCAAATGAAATATGTGGAAGAGGATTACAATCATCACCAGAATGATTTTTCCACAAGAAATGCTATAAAAAGGTGTTTCTTCTATACTTTTAAATTAATCTCCTTTTGCAAACATACAGATACTATCAAGTAGATGCTCACAGATGTGTATAAATGAGGTATGTAAATGCCTTTGCTTTGTTACCAAAGATGTACATTTTAATCCATGTTCTCTCTAGTTTATTCCCTTCAAAAGGAAAGAAATTCCTTTCATTGGCATGAAGGACAAAGTGGGCTGGTATGTACTGTTCTACATTTTCAGCCTCACACTTGACAAGGGTCTTCCAGCCTCTTCTGATGTTGAAATGCTGCCACAGACGGACAGTGAACAGTGTGCTTCCTCTTCGAAAGTACTCACTTAATTCCTGGCAGATTTCAGTGGGGCACAAAGGATACTGAACCAGCAGCTGACATGAACCTGCCTCCAGGTTCTATGTGCTGACTTCCTAGAATCTTCTCATGGCCTTTGCAACTTGCATGTTCTACAGACCTTCTTCTGCTCTATTGAGAAATAATAGTCCTACATTTAAGAGGTTAGCCCTTGGCATGGGAAGAGGAATGGTGTATCACTATGATTACAGGCACCTTTTGAAGGAGGGTATGTTTTTTTTCATGGCATGGTGGGGAGGCCCAACATGGCAAACAGCATTCTTTGTTCCAGAAGTAGCAAAGTCAATTTAAAGATGATTTTTGTCATTGAGCTGGAAAAGAAAAAGATAGGCTTGTCATTTTGCCCCAGTTTTGTATAGAAGGATTTTGTTAAAGATTTCAGCAGTGATATTCTTAGACAACTTAAATTTCACATGACAGCACGTTTCTGCTTCCTCTGCCTGTCCTGTACTATATCGATAAGTCTTTGGTTTTGCTTACTATTTTGAAGAAAATTAGCTCTTTCCACTTCAAAATACTGCCTGGCAGGACCATCCTCTTCCTCACCCAAATGCATTTAGTTTAGAAAGTGCCTTAGAGGAAGAGTCTGGTAAAAGTATGAACACAGTCCATAATTTCAGGAAGGAGTAAAACTATCTTTGCATACACAGGTCTATATTAATGCACATTCATATATGTATATAAATACTATGCATATATGCATATATTCTTGTAAATTTATGTGAGCTTTTTGTATGTATAAATTTCTACATATACACACATACATAAAAGTATTAAAATATATAACTAAGCATACAAATCTCAATGCATTGTACAGATACCTATCTAACTTCCAGTTAACTTGGCTACCAGAACCTCGAGCACCAGACATAGGGGCGCACACACACACGCTTGTGCACGCACACATCCTTTTCAGCCAATACCACAATGATATTAGAAGTTAAATTCATAGAAAAGTCTGTGAGAGTAAGAAAATGAAAAATTAAACAATTAATAGTATCATCATCAAATTTAATTGATGGAAGGAATTTAATGATGGAAGGAAAAGTATGCTGCGTGTGCATTGACACTCACTTTCCCTTGCCACTAAGGACAACTCTGTTCTTCAGACTCTGCAGAGTTTCAGATGGAGAAACTGGTTCTGAGTTTCAGTCAGGACTTCTAGCTGGCTTTCCAATACCATGTTCTGCTTTTAACGGTAATGTGTAGCTTTTCGAATTCAGCTTTCTGACCAGTTTCTAAAAGATCTCTCAACTCCAGATTAAATCAAAACTCTCAATTATTCTGACAGTGAAATTCCTACAATGAATTTGCTTCCGAACACTCCCTTTCAAGCAATGAAACCACATAATTGTTAGAGCTTTGTCTATTAATCTTCACAATTTTCCACTCTTTTTCTGGTAATGCCTGCACAGAAAAGAATCCCAGTACAGAATGGACTTATAAGTCATCTCCGGGTTTCCAGTCATTAGCTGGATAATCACAGTTTGAATAATCCAAGTGTTTCTATCTGGGACTAATTACTATGTACATTTGCAAAGAATGTGAATAAATAAGCAGTAAGACAGACTAGATGATTTTCTGAAAGCATTCTGAATTGTCTTGAGAAATACTTTTCATTGCTGTATCTTACCTGTTTGACTAACAATATCTGGCAGTGTTGCATAAATTTCACTCATCTTTGGAAGTTTGTGTGTTTTGGTGAGGAATAATTTGGATAACCATACTGCAAAAATATTGGATTCATAACGGAGGTAGCAGGGGGGTGGGTGGGTAAAATCACGTTTAGAAGGAGAGGAAAAAAATTACCTGAGACAAAAAAATAGATTTCTGACAATTTCTTCCTTCATTCCTATGGGAAACTGGTCACAGCGTACATTAACTTGTCTCTAAGGGTTATAAGAGTCTCTCTAAGTTCTCTGGTCCTCCATAGGAAAATTAAGCATCTGCAGAACCTTGTCTGAATTAAATCTCTTTTATCCTTCAACAATAGTGCTTTTTTTTCCATTTCTTAAGAACAAAATTTGCTACGGATTGCTAGTATTAGAGTGGGATGGAATTTGCTGTAGGCATCCTGCAAACTGCCTACCAGAGGATAGGTAGGAATTTATACCACATTATCAAATTGTTCCGTGTGCCAGAGCTGGGTTTCTTCCACCTTCCTGTGTGCAACTTCTGTAATGAATAATTGTGTTCATACAGTGACTCTCATCCCAAGACAATCTCAAAACCATAATGACTGAAAAGCAAATTGGGTCCAACATGTGTTGGGACCATCCAGGGGACAATGAAACTTTTACAAGATAAAGAGAAAAAAGAAAACCAGGTTTTACTAAGTACAGTAAGCCAAGCATCTATTCTTATGCAAATGCCTTAGGAGGAGATGGGTCAGCATGTTCTTTTGTTTACTTCCACTCCTAGGCTCGCTGTATCTCCCAGGCACATGATTCACTTTGGATCTCAACCAGTTAAGTTACACTAACCTTTGCATTTTACACCATTCCACGATTATTTAGTTATAAATAGTTCCATAAACCTCCTTAAATCATTAGGAGTGACAGAGACTTTGCAGGTAGCATGGATTCAGGCTGAGAATCCAGCTGGGTGCACCCCTCAATCAGACAGCTCTGTGACTACTTCAGCAGGTATAGCACAGTTCTATTCCAGAAGAGATGGTGTATGATAATTCTCATGGGATCAGAGTGGAATGTAGGGTTTAATTTCATCACTGTATATACTGTAGAAGATATTTTCACAGGTAAAATTACATTACTGCATGCAGTTTGGGAAAAGAACTTGAGTTTAGCAAATAAAGGTAAATGCAAATACCAAAGCTCATACATGTGAAATGCTATGGATTTGCCTCAAAAGGCATCCTGTAAAGCAGATGAATAAATATTGCATGTTTTTACTAAATATTTTCATGCAAGCGGCCAAGCAAAGTGAAAATGACCCATATAAACATGTTTTGCAGTATGACCAAAATTATTAGAAGTCTTTTCTTTGAAATCATCTCAATTCTATTTATTTCTGGCTTTCATAAAGACCACTATCTGTGAATTGAGTGAATGGTTTCTACAGGTATTCCTAGATTTAGATGGCGACATAGTTACCAGAAAACTCCAGGCCAAAGAAAGCCCCTGCTGAGAAGATACCATGTGAACATTTCCCAAGACCAATTTAACTCAGTGGACCAGTAGCCCTGTCGCACCTGCAAGAATGGATAAACACAGGACACCGAGAACACGTTGAATCTGTCCAAGGCCACTAGCCCACAATGGCATCACCCATGGGCTGTGTGACTCAGACTGGATCCGAGAACAGTAGCTGCTACATGCAGACAAAGACTTCAGGAATATATGTTTATATCTCAGAAAGCAAAGAGCACTCAGAGGGACTTTCCAAACACCTAACTAGATGCCATTAGGACACCAGTCCAACCTCTGCCTCTGAACACGCTGATGGGGTTGCCCCAACAGGATGGCTATAAGTGAATTATGTGAGTGAGTAAGTGAATCTGTCGTGTGAATAGTTGTCTGCTATTAATTATAACAGCTTGATTCCATTAGTAATAACAGCAGCATCTCCTCCCAGCTTAATTCCCTATTAAGGAATGCTCATTTATAACATGCCTACTCCTGACCAATTCCCAAACTGATTTCAGAATTCCAGAAGTCTGTTCATAAATGAGGACAAATAACTTATTACAATAAAAATAATGAAAGAAAGCAAAGACCAACATGTCTGTCATCCACCTAGGCCTTTGCATATGGACAGAGGAAAAGGAACTTTTGCTTTCTCAGAGACACCTGGACTTCCTGAAATGTAAACCAATTTGAAGTGAAAATTATTTAATTTAGATTTTGACATAATGGAAGCTACCTATTTAAGACCTTCTTAAGCTAGTAATGGAAGTTTGTGTGCTGGAAACCTTCTTTGAAATAAACCTGAAACAAGTTAGCTGGCAGGTAGGTTTGTGCTGCAAGGGATTCTGACAGCCTGTCAAAGTTCCACTTTTCTCACATTCAATCAACCTCTCTCTTCCAAAGAAAGCATAAAATATGTCAAAATGACAGCTGCCGAAGCATAGCAGCAGCAGCAGCCAGCTAGCTGCTAGGCCTATTACCTTAGGAAAGAAATTGTGGAAAACTTGTGTAAATGGCACATACTGAATAGCGATATAATTTGCCTGGTCAAGTAGTGACTCAATTAAAGTCTTATTAACCCTTCAGCTACTGTTAGTAACATCTCCACGATTTTTTATTTTCTTTTATTATTTTGAGGTGTTGGCTAGTACAACAGGAACAAACTGATTTACAATGTGAGTACCTCGATGCTTCTAATGACTTTCCAAAATTAATTTGCCACAACATTGAGTAGAATTCATTTGCAAGTAAATCCAGCAGAGACAACACTATAATTACATAGGATTTAAAATTCCTTAGTTGGGTCAATATAATCTTGATGATCTTAAAAACTGGAAGAAGAAATAACAGTGTTTGTCTGAGATCTCAGTTACTGCTACTGCTTCTGCTCTGTAGAATTTTGTATATGTGGAGGGCATCACGCTCTCCCCCAACTTGCTAAGATTACAGTTAGAGATCCAGTTCAGATCTCTGTCCCGTTTCCTTCAGTTTAGTCCTGGTTATAACAGCAGTATGTTCCTTTGGCAATGACAGGAACCTGGGCTTAGACTGGAAGGCTTAAATGCATTTTCTGCAAGCATTTCTCTGATGACACTGTATACCTCAGCTAAACCTGGGTGGAATCTTAGGACAAAGAAAGGCAATGCTCTGACTCCATGGCTCAATTTCAAAAGTCTTCTGCAAACAACAGAGCTCCTAGTGCGTCTCACAAAAAGGTCATAAAATCCTTTGTCTAGGAAAGTCTTAAGCAACATAAACATACAAGTGGCTACTGACTGTAAAGGTGTATGTGCGCACACAGAACATGTGCGACAGAGACCTGGCATATGAACTGATACCTCCCAAAGACAGAGTTGTAGGGTAGATTTGTCCTAACCACAGACTTTACCCTTGACATCTTGTACTTTCAAGTTTAAAAATGAAATAGTATTAGGCTTTTGTTATGGGTGCTGGAAGCTTCAGATGAACTAGTGCTCGCTTCAGCAGCACATAAACTAAAACTGGAACGATACAGAGAAGATTAGCATGGCCCCGTGCAAGGATGACACGCAAATTCATGAAGTGTTCCATATTTTTTTGAGAGCCGGAGAGGGACTCTTTGTCAGGAAGTGTAGTGACAGGACAAGGGGGAATGGTTTTAAATTGGAAGAGGGGAGATTTAGATTAGAAATTAGGAGGAAATTCTTTACTGTGAGGGTGGTGAAGCACTGGAACAGGTTGCCCAGGGAAGTTGTGGATGCCCCATCCCTGGAAGTGTTTAAGGCCAGGTTGGATGGGGCTTTGAGCAACCTGCTCTAGTGGAGGTGTCCCTGCTCATGGCAGGGGCTTGGAACTCGATGATCTTTAAGGTCCCTTCCAACTCTAACCATTCTATGATTCTGTGAGATATAAACATTGAATAATAATACATCTGAAAAGCAGCAAAACAGTAATGAGAATTATTTTTCAGAGTTGGAAACAATACATCCCATCTTTCCGTTGTATGAAAGTATGAATGTTACATTCAAAGAGCTGCTGCTATGAATAGGGAGGCCTACCTTACCTGCTTTGAAAAAGTTCCCCAAAACCTGAGTCTCAGACCAGTGTAATTTTCAACCTGCTCTTTCCTAGCTTTTAGTGCTTCTAATTGCGTATCTTCTAATGCAAAGTAAAGTGGACTAGTCAAACCACAGAAATCATCTCACATAAAATCCAACCACTTCAACTTATATGGCTTAGTCTTTACTCAGCAGATCTTGGCTTAAGTTTCCAAGTCTAAAGTGAAGCAAATCTCCTTTCAAAGGCTGTAGTCATTCACTTGCTCACTATGGCTGGGAAACAGAAACAGCCTTCAATGTGGGATGGGAAATCTCTCCTCTGTTGCACTGAGCTGTTCAATAAGGCTCTGGAAAGCAAATTCCCTCCAAGTAATTTCTGAAGGAGAGGTTTCCAGCTGTGAGGCAAGTTTGCTTGTGCTAGATGAGCACCCTAATTACTCCACAAAGAACATTATGTTCTCATGCCCAATCTTTGCAAAAAATTACAACAATACTGCAGTGATAAAAATGGGAGCAAGCAACCAAGAAAATCAACTACAACAAGCTATTCTTGTTGTAGCTAACTATGCACTCCTAGTCATATTCTTGATTTTCACATAGCTCATTTAGAGAGAACAAAAAGCTGGTCTCCCTGTATATTCTTGTAAACAGTCCCCGCACAATCCTCAAACCTGCTTTCTTTACAACTTCCATCTGCCTTCTAATTTGCCTTCACGTGGGGAAGCAGCAAAAACTGAACTGGTATGACACATCCTTCATTCTGTCTCATTTGTTTCATTAAGGATGCTTGACAAGCTTAAATTCCAACATCAAAATAATAGTTAGTAGAGAAATGACAGTTAAAGCACAACACTTTTGTTTGCTTTTAAGAAGCTTCCTTTTCAAAAAACTTGAAGTTGTTTGGTGGCATTACAAGAAAAAACCCCAAACACCAAAACAAAACCCCTCATACTGAGGGCCTCTGCAGAATCGTCACAGCAGACATGGAGGATTTATCTGCAAGAGTTCAGCACTGCTCATTAATTCAATTCTCAGGCTATGAAATACAGCTAAGCTCAGTGCAGGATTACAATTTTAGACAGGAACAGAAAAACAGGTCCCTGTTCTTTACAAGTACTCATATTTTTATTTATTTTTAACACACTTCCCTGTATAGACAGTAAATCCTGAGCTATTTCAATCTCTATGACTCAATCACTGTATCAGTCACTAGCCAAGCATTTCACACACAAAGTCTTCACTTGACATTAATTCCTGATGTGGTGAAAACACACTGAGGGGATTTTGTAAATACTTATTCACTGGAGTCTGCAATTAACACATCTCTTATTAAAACATGATAATTCTCATTCTTTATATCTGACTTGAGATGGGATTTAATTTAGTGGTTTTCCAAAAATGCTAATTTATGTTTTAGAAAGGATAATGTAAAGGTAACACATGGAAAGGTTATTTTATCTGTTACACCTTTTCTTTCCTGAAAGAGATACATGCTTCGGTGTTTCCTGATGAAAAGGAAATCTTTCATAACTAAAATAAATTTAATAAATAAAAATAAATTTAAGTAACTAACTTATTTCCATGATGTGTTTTCAACAATGATTACAACAGCACAACAGTCTGTTATATATTGTGCATTGTAACTACAGACCCGCTGTCACCGTGAAACTTAGAAACCTCACAAGAAACTTTCAAAGTGTTCACCCACCATAGAATTTAATTTACACTCAACTAAGGGAGCAAAATATATTCATACATATTTGTTTATATATATATATAAACTACTATGTTCTGTAAGGAGCAGCAGCTTAAATGACCCTTATGATTTGTTAGGGAAAAAAAATGTCTTCTCTCTCGCCTCTCCCTCTGATACACATCAGAGATTTGATGGGGTGATGCCAAAATTTCCTCCCGTATGTGATTGCCAGTTTACCAGCTACTGCTTAAGATAATGTGTTCTGGTTCATAAGAGGATTGGATCTGGGCTTTAATTTGAAAACTCTTCATCTTCATATGCTGCTATATTTCCTTTCCTTTCTGTGCATTAGTTAGGCTTTCATTTTATCAGTATGATAGCTGGTGATCCAGGAGGAAACTTTTTACACCAACAGAAAACCAATCCCATTTGAGAAAGAAAAAAAAAATCTATTAACAGACATCTAGTGCTTTCACAAGATTGATTCTTTTATAGAGAGATGGCACTTTTGGATGACCTGGCAGCAGCAAAATCAAGGTGGTCTGTGGTACTTGACAGTTAGACAATCATTTATTCACACCAGCCTGGTAAGCTCTTTTTGAACTCCTGCAGAAAGAGGAACTTCAATTAAGAGTGAAGTTCAGTTGTCCCTGATGTTATTAAAGTCAGAATTAAAGTCAGAGCCACTCACCATGTGTTCCCCCAA
Source organism: Numenius arquata (assembly GCF_964106895.1). Taxonomy (NCBI): domain Eukaryota; kingdom Metazoa; phylum Chordata; class Aves; order Charadriiformes; family Scolopacidae; genus Numenius; species Numenius arquata. The sequence continues at coordinate 30,716,094 of NC_133586.1, forward strand.
AACTCTGTTGCCTTTCTCCACACTTTCTGAATAACTGGATTCAAACCCATCTAGCTGAGTGCTTAAGCCATCCCTGCAAGCATGTCTCATTGCAATAAAAAGAAGGGGGAAAAAAGTGCCTTTGTTTTTTCAGATAAAATCTGTTCAATGAAGGGAGAAAAACACCCTTCAGAATACTTTGTTTAAAGAGAGAGGGACTGTAGAAGCCATATATCTTACATCCTTTCTCTCCACCCCTTCCTTCCATCCTCGTGTAATGAAACAGTCACCCCAATGAGAAGGACATAAATAGTGAATCCTCACTAATGCAAATGGGTGACATTTGAAAACCTCATTTTTCTAACCTAGATTTCATATTTTTTTGTCATTATAAATACTGCAAAGAGTATACTTAGCATGCATGCTCTGCAATGACTCCAGCTATGTGCTAAACACTTGCTATTTAAGTGGGTCACGTGACACTATTACTGCTGCAATATTAGCACATGAAAATGGCTTTCTGGCAAACAAGTAAATCAGAGACAAAGCATGCTATGCACAGACTGTAATTATGGCTGTATACTTTTTCATCATGGGGTGAAAAAATTTAGAACAGTATTTACTGTTGTAATTAAACTGATTCCCCCAAGAACTGCAATGAACTTTGGGAGGTGATAAATAAAAGCAGCAGCAAGCTGTTCCTTTGAGATTTACACTCTGATGATAAGATCTCCTGAGTTCCTGGAGGGAGAAGAAGAAGGTAGGTTCATAATTTATCTTTTTCAGGCCTGGTCCAAAACCTATTAGAGTCATTAGAAGTCTTTAAATTGATTTTGTCCAAAGTTCATTCTAAAGTCATTTTATTCTTGAAGTACAAGTTTTAATTTTCTAATGTTAAAATTAAACCAGAAATTGCTTATAATTTTCCTTTAAAGGAAAGGGTTTTAATACCTATTTTAGATAGAAATGATTATATCTTTCACCCACATCTTCTACAGAGAAGCAAAAAGATTTTTTACAGACCTTACAACTAGCTTCAAAGAATATGTAAGAGAATTTGAAGTATATATAACTAGACAGAAATAACAACATCTGTCTTTTGTTAAACGTCACATTAAGCAAGAGGGAAACAGATCTCCTTTCTGCATGCTTATTTAAAGGTCTGTCTCTCTCTTCATGTATGTAGATGTTATGGTTTTGCCCAAGTAACAGAGGAATAAAAGATGCATCAGTGTCTTATCAGCCTGCCAGTCCTGCAAAGGTTGTGGAAAATGATGGGACAGGAGTGTAGGCTGACACAGGGGGGTGAGCTCACCCTTTGATGCCTGCGCCTCTAGCTAGTATGTTTACTCCACTTTCTGCCCATTTGGGGAAACATTCTAGAAGAGGAAAAATAACCTGTCAGCTATATGATTGAAGTGGATTCAAATATCCTGTAAGCATCTGCCTGGCTGCCTACAGGGGGATAGGAAATAATTTATATCATATTATTAATTGAATTTGATCGCTGGGGTTGGGTTTCCTCCTTCTTTATGCAACTTCTCTATTCAGTGTGTTTGCTTTTTTTTAATGCATTTTCTTTACAGCTTTCTCCAGCATGCTTAATCAAACGGGGTCATATTTCCAATAAATTGGTGTAGGAAGTAGATATCTTCCCCTTGAGAAGACTGAGAATGTGACAGAGGACTCCAGTTTTGGGAACTGCTCCTTCTCATTCACCCCGTATCTCTGCCAAAACCATGTTTATAGCATGGCAGTGGGATGGTTAGTATGGCTTATGGCATGGTACCTCCTAGATGTGTTACATTCAGTTTTAGTCAATTTAAACTACTTCCCCAATGACTTGTCATTTTTCCTGTACTACTTGTGGTTACTTGCATCTATTTATAAAAGGACAACAAAATACTTGCTATAGATAGACAACGGTATTTCTATAGCTCTTTACAGAACACTGTTATTATGCAAAAAAAGGTGACTTGACTTGGGGAGGGGGTAAGAGTGGATGAGAGTGATTGCATGAAAACTGAGATTTCATCTTTTATTGCTCAAGTGTCTTCCATAGCACTGTATATTGAAAAAAAGCACTCTCCGACTATGTAGTCCCTAAATGGACATACCAAAAAGGAAGTTTGTGTACTTTATTTCAGGTAACTTCTGATTAAAGTTAAACTAATGTTTGAGTCTCTGATTGTTTTGCCAGCAAAAGCAGATCAGTCACCTGACAAATATTACATTAACAGGCTGAGAGAGCTGGGGTTGTTCAGCCTGGAGAAGAGAAGGCTCCGGGGAGACCTCACAGCAGCCTTCCAATATCTGAAGGGAGCCTACAGGAGAGCCGGAGAGGGACTCTTTGTCAGGAAGTGTAGTGACAGGACAAGGGGGAATGGTTTTAAATTGGAAGAGGGGAGATTTAGATTAGAAATTAGGAGGAAATTCTTTACTGTGAGGGTGGTGAAGCACTGGAACAGGTTGCCCAGGGAAGTTGTGGATGCCCCATCCCTGGAAGTGTTTAAGGCCAGGTTGGATGGGGCTTTGAGCAACCTGCTCTAGTGGAGGTGTCCCTGCCCATGGCAGGGGGGTTGGAACTCGATGATCTTTAAGGTCCCTTCCAACTCCAACCATTCTATGATTCTATGATTATACATGAATCAATGATAGAATTTCTTAAGTTGATCCTCAGAGTACAACAAAATATTCTACTAAGAAGCCAAAGCCTTTAAGAAACTAAACATTTAATGGAGCAAGACACTTAAAAAACCTTCTGATAAGTCTTTAAAAACTAGACAGTCACTTTTACTACAGTGACTCTCCCACACAGTGCCCCTGGACTGAATGGACTAGTTAGACAAGTCTATAAGGGAGTAACACATCAGCTTTTTAAAGACACAATGTGGACAGAATCCCACCTGACAATCTCATGGACTACAGTTTTCAGATGAAAGGACAGGTTCCTGTGATCAAAGTTTGATTCTTTAATGAACAGACTAGCTGTTTTGACAAGAACAATAATAAGAGAGAGGATTAATTAATCAGCTTTTTCAGTCCTACCTAAATCATTATTTTCTTTCTAATCACAATGCAGCGATTCTAATAGAGCAGAAATAAGAATTCGCACGATTTCGTGTTAAGTATATTAGTTTTGCTTCATTCTGAAGCAACTCATACTTCCCTTAGGGACATACATTGCCATTTTACTTAGTTATCCTACCTATTTTTACTTTAAAAGAAAAAGAGCATCTTTGACAAAGAACTCTGGCAACAAACCCAAGGCATCTCACCGTTAGATGCATTCCGATCACAAAGTTTCCTTCTATCTTGGTGGTGAATAAAATAAATAAGATATCCCCCTTGTTGTGTAAATTACAGCTACTGGAACAAAACCAGAAAACCGAGATGACAAAAAACATGTTGAAAGCTGCTGTCTGCTGTACATGACATAAAATCTTAAAATGAAGAAAAAAAAAATCAAAACCAGTGTGGACACTTCTTGCTGTGTCTTGTAAAGATTCTTGCTATTGATTCAAGTTGCTTTTACGTAGAAAGGATTTATTTTTCTGAAAACTCAAGAATCTTAGGAGCAGTGTAATGAAAAATATTCAACAATTTGCACTTCCCTTCTTCTCGTTAGCTGTTTATCTTTTGATCAGAGTATCTGGCTCAAATTTTGAAAATATTGAATAAACAACTTAGTATCTCTTCCAAATTCTAAAGATTATGGTTACCTGAAGAACAGAATTTGGACTCATCTGAGATTAAACCATGGAAAAAATTTAGAATCCTCTCTCAGGACCATTTTATGCTGTTTTTTAAGCTATGGTAGTCAAATGGATAGATCACATCAGAGCACCTGATTATCTGGAGGTGTGAGGCCACAACAAAAGTACTTTTTCCTTCGTGAGTCCGTTCCTCTGTGTTTAACACCAAGAAACAGAGAGAATAAAACTTAAGGAAGAATTAGTAGGCAAGTAGGAAGTATGGTAGCCTACCACAGTTACCACTTAAGCAGATGCCAGAAGAAGGAAATATTGATCCACAAAAGTCAAAAGAATCTGGAGTTTGAAAATCACATGTAACGCAGTTGCATGGACAACTTGACAGCTTAAGATAGTCTTTTATTAAAACTGAGGGAAAGAGAGAAACCTGGGCAGAAAAAACCCAAAGGTTGTAATCTACAGAAGTGTCTCAGGGAACCCACCCTGGCAGCTATCATGGAACAACATATATACATTCAACAAGTGTTCAGAGTATAGCTTTGACTCCCGTAAGTTTGTTACTAACACCAACAGAAGAATTTACCCTTCCATTTAGAAGGGTATAACATATTCTACTCGTTATTTTATATTCAATGACTGTATTAGATGAAAACCCTCTAAGATAAATAAGCAACGTTTAAAAAACCACAGCATGCTTTGGAGCTTTAGGAAGGAAAATAAGTGTTTTTGACTGGTTTTAAAAAGGAGCATGGAGGAATAATTAATAGAGACACTGTACTTATTTAAGAATAGAAAATAGGCCTCCTGACCACATAAGAACTATTATTACTTTCCAACAAAGATAAACTGTTAAAGTAATTCTATTTTTTGTTCACTCTGTTTCTCAAAACACAGCCTCATTTTCAAGCCTCATTTTTGCATTTCTGCAATCACTTTCAGCACACTCATTTTCTCTAAACAGGAGGCAACACCTCCGTCTCTTTCTGTCCTGTACAATGAATAAAGGATCTTCAGCCTTCCTCTCCACAGTCCCTTTGGCTCAAGGTGCTGTGTAACAGAAAACAGAAAGTTTGTAAAAGGGTATGTCTGATAGATAAGGCTTATTTTATTTTTATCCTGTCAGTTTTATATTCTTTTCATAGCTCTTCACTGAGATTGCAGTTCATGTTACATTCATCAATATGCCATATACTCTGTTACAAAGTACTTATGCTCTCATTAATAATGTACATACTTATAATGTTTTCCATTCAAAATGCCCTGAAACACTTCACTAAGTACAGTTCCAATCTGTAAGTGAACCTACCTCCCATATGCAGCCCTCTTCAAGCAAATGGTGACAACATTAAGAGATCTGCAAGGTCAGTTAACATACAAAGTATATAAAAAATGCAAATACCTGTGGGATGCACCACAGAATCTAAACAGCATGTAGCAGTGCTAATTTCAGAGGCTGAAGGCTGCAAGCTGACACGATAGTCCAACTTGAGTGAACTGCAGGGAGAAAGATTTGGCCCATCACAGGCCAGCATGCTGTCTGCCTCAGAGGAGCACTGCTTTTAAAAGAGAAACTGGAACAGAGGCTGAAGAACTAATCATTTGGAAAGAGATTAAAAAAGCAGATATACGCATATGACTGAATTGTTAAAATTCACATTTTTTTAGGCTGATCACTTTAAAACCCTATTGAATTGGTCTGCCTACCAGTCACATTTGTACTGAACAGAAAACCTATCAAGATGATAAATGCTACCAGGTGGACTTTCAAACAAGGCACCATAGTTGTTAAGACTACTGACATCATCATAGGACTACATCTGTATATTAACATAACTTCCCAGTCACGTACGTATTCATACATCATCCAACTGTGGAATAACTGCTTTACTTTAGTATATGATATCCTAGTACCCTCAAATGACAATATGCACGCTGCAGTACATCAAAGCATGCGTTATGTCTCTGGGATGCTCTCATTTTCTAATTAAGGCTTGGATTTTTATGGCTATAATGTCTATGAATATCTTTGCAGGTACACATTGATTTTCTTTTTTATCTGCACTTGTACATATGCCATGGTAGGAAGAAGGTTAAGTCAATCTGGACAAACTGAGCTTTTTTTTTTTCATTTCAATACATTCTTTTTTCATTTCTATAAACTTTTTCACTTAGATGTACTACAGCCAAAAATAGTAATAGTACAAAAAGAGCTAGAGCTTGTATGTGAACCAACCAACATCTTGTGCATCAAACATAAGTCACTTCTCTCGAGAGATTTCCCTCTTAATATCTAAAACATAATTGCACAAAGATTGCACATAATACGAAATTGTAAGTATATGTAGCATTCTATAAAGAATGTCCGTCCTTACAAGAAGGCCCAATAAAATAGATAGCTTTGGTCAATTGTTATTTAGTCATTTAATGAACTTAATTTAAAAGTATGAAGAGATGACTGAGATAAATCCCCACTGTGTGAGTGGTAAAATGAGTCAATGGAAGCGGCAAAACTGAGAGGCTGTATACAAAGGTTAATGACAATGGAGAAGTTCCTGTAACATTAAAATTTGGGACACAAACTTTGCAGACTAGTGTAATGAGAGAAGTCTGATTCAGGCTCTTCTTTATTCCAAAGCAAGAAGTGCCTTACGGAAGTAACTTCACATTTCCATAGGCTGGTCATTCAAGTGGACAGAATAGGCACAAATCAATTATTTATGGTAAAAGCTTCATCCTCCAAAGGGAGGATTGTATCACTGTATTTTTGTTTTGTTTAAACAGGAGAGTGGAAAAGATTCACCATATTTTTTGAGAGTTTGTTGGAAGACAGAAAAATGAACAAACTGTGAAAAGGGCATATTTTTTCATTAATAATGAAGCTGGAGTCCATAATCCAGAGTTTTGAGCCTTTAATTTACAATTTAACTGGCAGCTCAAACATCCGGATAAGACAGCAACTGAAATAACATTTTATCTAAAGGCTTATCTCCTCCATCAGAAAGGGTATGAGGAATTAATTCTAAGTTTATCCTGTGAGATCACAGAGGGCAAAGCTAGAGAGATACGCTGGATTAATCCTCCAAAATCTTAAAAGCAAAACTCATTGGAGAGGGCAACAGAAATGGGGAAAAAAACCCAGCAAATACTAAATCTGACAAAGGCTGGTTGCATTTTGAATATGTTTTGAACTTATTTTTATTCTACCAAACTGTTTTAATTCTTGATTGCGAGCAGATGCATAAAGTAATAAATTGCTTAAATAAAATATTTTTTTTCCTATTTAGAATGAAGAAATTAGCATATGTTCTTAACTCCTCTCAAATCATATGCGAGAATGAACTCTGTAAACCAGGTCCCCTGTCACAGCAACATCCAAGCAAGGCCCTGTCCAACTTCATCTAGGTCAGTTCGGCCTCCTTGGAGTGAAGACTGGACAAGATGAACTCCTGAGGCCATTTCCAACCTCAATTATTCTATGATTCTAATTGCTTACCTTATTTCTCAGCTTAAGCATTAATGTATTTATTGCTGTCTCATTTCTTATTAAAATTAAATGAAGTCTACATTTCCTTCACTCAAAAATGGATTAAAGCTCATACAGAATGGGTAAGGACTTTCTGTTTCCTGCTATATCCATACTGTAGTCGAGAGAACAAATCTAAACTGAGACGCCATTTAACACTCAATTAGAACCAATTTCAAAATCAGTCTAAGATGGATTTTATTATGGAGTCAAGACTAGTATGTTTGCTTGAGTTTAGACAACGCTTTCCACGTACCTCATTTGGAAGAGGTTCGTGCAGTATAGATTTATCCGAATTTATTTCAACAATTAGTTATTGTTGCAAAATTGTACTCTTCTGTCCCTCCTAGAAAAATAAACTATTAACATCTACTCCCCTTCAGCACTTTGATGGTGAAAAAACACTGGTCAAGGTGTAAGTACCACCAGTCCTCCCCTGCTAAATCCCACCAGCTACGAGTCCCAGACCAGTAGTCTCACGTGCTATTTTGACCGTCGTTTTTTAAAAGCTGATAAAAGCAAACAAAGTCTATTTTGTAAACAGAGCAGCTAATGTTTACTGGCAAAAGAAATATTTGTAAAACTCTCACATTTCTTTGATCACCAACATAAAGATAACTTAGAACGAGTTATTTCAGGCTCTAGGAGCAGCCAAACCACGCTACCAGTGAATGCATGAAAAAGCCACAGAGACTAATTCAGCTTGTTTCTCTGCCAAGTAAACTAGCCCAAACTTAAATCATTGGTAATCCAGCAAAGCAAGTGATAGCGCACAAGCTACCTTATTTATTTTGCAGTTAGCTGAATAGACAGTGTTATAAATATATCTGTTTAAGATACCGCATCTTGAGATTTTTTGAGAGATCAGGTAAAGTTGGCCCCATGCTTTCAAGTCATTTGATTAGCCTTCTTGGCTCGTGTACTAAAGGCTTAACATCACAAAGTCTTACACTATCTTTCCTGAGTAGAAAAAAAGATGCTGGTGAAAACCTCGTGGTTTTACTCAAATAGGCAACCCAACTTTTTGAAAAGTTAGTACATTTTGCTTTTCATAATCTGTCAATACTGTAACTTTTTGTCATTAACAAAAAATTTAATCAAAAGATGTTTTGGTTTCTTTTTTTTTTCCCAAAAAAAGTTTTTCTATATTAAATCATATGGAATAGAAAGCCCGAGCACTTCAGCCACTTTCACACTAGATCCACCCAACACTGATTAATGCAGGCATTTTGGAAACTGATACACTGAGAAGATTCACAGCATTCACTGGCTCTCACACCTCTCTTTTTATCCCTGGAAGTGTCTGTGAGCATGTACCCTGTTTGTGAAATACAGTATGTAAGAAAATTGGCTACTGAAGACATGCCGAAAGGTTAATTCTGACACTTAACTTTATGGGAATATTTTCTACTAATTAAAAAACACTTTACAATAAATACTTACATACCAATTCATAACTTCTGAACAGATTATTCTGGACCACACACATATGTTTGTAACACCTCAGAGTTAGTCAGACTTAAAATGAGCATTCAGACAGCCTAGAGTATGTTTATTTATCTATATTACAGTTTGCCCCAGCTTGTTGTCCCTGTTGCTTTGAGGCAAATAACTAGGAACATCTTTCTTCAGGAGACTAAATATGGGGATTTGGGGTACATCTATTGTCCTGGAATGCAGGACAGCAATTATAAGCACTTATTTTAATCTTATGACAACTTTTTGCTTATTTAATGCCTTGATTTTTTTAATAAAGCAGTGTGATCTTTAAGTGCTCAGTACCTGTAAAGCAGGCCACAAGCACATATAGTGCATTTACTTAGCCCAAACTATGTAACAATTTAGAATGTAAAAGGATTATAGGATCAATTCAAAACCACACAAAGAACGAAACACTGCACTGTGGCAGAATTAATGCTGACATACAAATAGCAGAGCTTAAAGGCAGCCCAGAAGAGAGGCACAATCAAAACACTGCAAGGGACTGAAAACTCCAGCTAAGCCTGACAACAGACATACCCCCCCAGCAGACTGAAACATCACTTCCTCCGTCACCAGCCCTACCTCGGCAACTCATATGGAAAGAAAAGAGTATGTCATAGCATTGACCTTCTGTGTTTTAGGAAGTCTAGTGACAACATACACATAAGGTGACTGTACAGACGGGTGTATGTTTTCAGGTGACTATAGTCAGTATAGTCACCTGATTATAGCTGACTATAGAGGCTGATCTCTGAAATAAAAGATCTTCACACCCTCTGTACTCCTTCCCCACAACACCACTTATCAGAAAAAAAAATCTTCAGTTAACATAAAGGTGTAATAGCTCCAAATAACCAGTAACAACTTCTCCCAACAATGAAGATTTATCCTGTCCCAGGCCAAAAGCTTGATGCATGACTGCTAACTTATTTTCTTTGTCTATCTAATTTTTACATGTCTTGGCTTATTTTCCTTAGTGTGATGGTGGTTTTCTGTTTGTTTTTCTAAATTAAAATGAGCTACTAGCACTGTCCTTCCTTCAGAAAAAGCAAAGCCCCACTAAGAGAAAGGCTACTGCCTGGAACACCACACTTCTGTTGGCTGGACAACCTGCACGTGTAGTTTGAAAGCAGCCCCAGTCCTTGCTGCCTCTAACCCTCCTGTCGGCATTCTGCGTTTCAAGCAGGGAGCAGATACGTTGGATATTTTTGGATGATTGACCTGTCATAACGGCAACACGGCAATTCTACATGTGCAAAACATAATGCATACGTAGAAGACAAGCAATATGAAAGCGTTGAGGATGAAGATACTGTGGTACTAACCTTATGCCCTACAATCTTGTGCCCTTCCTTGCTCAGTGTTGCAAAGCTTCCACCCTCTGCCCTACCCCTTCCTACACCTAGAGCTCAGCTGTGCTGCCTGAGCAGGCTCCCGACCACAGCAGGAGGAAAAGCAGGGTGATTTTGACTGCACTCTTCGTTTCCTTCCCCCAGCTGGTGCTCTCTTCCCATTTCCCCATAAAACATGGCAGAAGAGCAGTCACTCTAGATCTGTAGGAAGTGGAAATCTGTGATTCCTAGGAAGGGAACAGAGGAAAGCTTTTTTTCTCCAGTAGTGGAGGAGATGGAAAAGCTTTGCATTGCCATTTTTGGCAATTTGAATTTTAAACTGCAGCTTCTGCTGCTAGGCCCATTACTCTTGACCTACAGCAAGATCAAAGTGAGAGGACACTTCAAAAGTGGCCCCCTCTTCTTGAAACGCACTAACCCCTTGTCCATGAAGTTCTACAGTATCACAACACCTGATGGTTACCAGCATTTCTCATTCAGTACCAGACTGTGGAGTTAAATGATGCTCCTCATAACTGATAACAGAGAGGGCAAACCCTAAGAGACAGGAAAAGCGCTGAATAAGAATACAACTACAAAAAAAAAAAAAAAAAATTCATTAATTCTGCTTGCCAAGGTAGCCAAGGCACAATTTCTTTTCTTTTTCTTCTTAAAAAGAAGTGTTGGAATGTTGGCACAAACTCCGAAGATGTCTGTGCTGAGATGTGACTATCATCAACAAATGAGTACAACCTTGCCTCTGGGGAGGCTGACAGCAATATTCTTGTTTGTCTTCAGTGAACCAAATTCATTACTGATATCAGCCCATTAATATTCTGACTATAGCTGGCTGAACAAAGGATGGCCATGTGGATTGAAAGGCGATGGAAAGTAAGACGGATAAGACAACTGGATCAAAACAGAGATGTAAAATACTGGAACTTTAAAGTGTCCAATTAGGTGCATACCTACCCTCATAGGATTACACCCTCATTACTGAAAACAATATTTAAATCCATGTAAGTGTAGAAAAGGCAGGAATACTCTGTATGACGTGGAACTAATATTATCTTTTGAGCTTTTCCCTTTAAAAAAACTAATTTGACAGCTCCAGTGTCCCTTTTGCCAAAATTTATGATACAATTTGCTGAATTATATAAGGCCCTAGCAAGAAATTACACATATGGGATGACTTTTTATTTGAAATTGTGTTTCTTATACCAAGGTTCATCAAGCTGTTTTATATTTATTCTTCTGATTAATGATATGTCAGAATTCTAATTCTAGCACCAATTTATTGCTTGTTGGCAATGGAGAATGAAACAGCTATGTAGGCAACGCGCAATATTGATTTTTATCCATCTTCTTTGAGCTCCAGTAAATGATTCCCAAATGTGCTTTGTTGTTGCAACCTAACTAAATATTACAGTCTTATTCCTATCATCCGGTAGTGATGTTACTGATGTAGCATATTTCTTAAAAAGCAACAGTCCAGTATGATGTAATGTCAGTCGGAGTGAATTATAGGTTTTATATTTAAAAATTCTTACTATTCGGTTATCTCACTCACAGAGACAGATCACATCTTCTAAAGGTTATTGAATGTTAGTACATTTCTGTAAGTGTGCGGACTAAAATAATAATAATTAGAAGAATAAGGGTGCTTTCAACTGTTACAATAGGAAATTCAGTGTATTTGAGGGTACTCCACGCAGAAGAGCAGAGGTCGGAGTTGGATCCATCATAACATCCATCTGACAAGTAATAACTAATCAAGGCAGCGCTACAGAAATAAACCAATCTCTTCAAAGGCAGCCTCAGCACCAGATTTAGGCTCTTGTGTTGTCACTGTTCTTTTATATAGATTCAGAGCATGAACTTTTCTGTGAGACAAGAAGAAATGACTATTTGCATTTGAGATAAAACGACCTGAAAGAAGGATTTAGCATCCTTTTTAATATGAGGAAAGGATGTTGATCATAATCTTAATGGGGGAAGTGATACAAATTTTAATTGGGAAAGATACAAACATACTTGGAGGAGGGAAAGCACGGCCATCTTTCTGTAAAAGGTATGGTGCGCACATGCTGAAAAATGGAGAATTCAGCAGGACTTGCTAGACAATGTGTGCATATACAAAGAAGAACAATGCTTCAGACAAGAAGAAATTTGACCCTATTCCTGGTCAGGACTAAAAGTCAACAGATAAATTAATGTGTTCAGCATTATGTTTAAGACTGTAGTAGCCACATACTTTGTGTAATTCTAGAGCTACTAAGATATGGAAAAAGTAATTGGAAAGGAGAAGAGAAAGATAAAGAATATATCCAGGGCCCATATATACTCAGGCTTGACTTTCACTGCTCTTTAAGCAGGAAAATAATGCCTAGGGGGATTTTTTTAAAGCCTCTTTTACTGAATTTATGTGCCTGTAAGGTCTTCAAAATCCCACTGCCTACCTATCTGTCTTTGAAAATATGGTTCTTAGCTTGAAGATAATGCCTGATGTACCAGCCCTCAAAATCTTCCTCATCTGGATGCTCTGATGCTTATGTGATGCAACTTTGGTACATTTTTTCTTCCAAAAAACAACATTTCAGTTTTAATTAAAATACAGTGTTGACAATGTAGAGACGTACTTCTGACTACAGAAGGCCAGGTACACACTGTGGAATTGTACATATAACACATGCTCAACTTGTGAGGAAAATAAACTTGGCTTCTTCCTGGTTGAAGGCATAAAAATTAAGTGTGAACTTCAACATAAAGGAAAATTCAGAAAATCGATAATCAAAAGTTATTATATTTCAAGCCTGTGATGGTCAATGACAAATTTAAGATATAGAGGAGATGATAATCTTTTTGGTCTCCAGGTGCCTCTCAGCCCTATTCTCTGTGAAAATTAAATGCTAGGAAAGGAGATATCTTGCTGTCCACATCATAAAAAGTACTATTACATACCTTATTGTTCTTTAAAGCAGGCTTGTTAAGACAGTCCAGTGGGTCAGTGTTGTTTCCAAGGCCCAGTAAATTGAATGAAAAACCTCACATCAATTTCAAAAGTCGCTGTTTGGCTGTGATTCATTTCAATAAGAAAGATCTGTTTTTAATTAAAGGAGAGATGTCTCGTGTAGGAATTTTGAAATATTAGTGTGACAGTATGTTCATATAGGGAATGTGTACTTCTGCTGTGTTCCCTCTATGGACAAACTAAGGTGGTATTTTTATATCTTCCATAACTGACAACTTTTCAGTGATTTAAATACTAAAATTTAAATCTCAGGTGATCAATTGGAGGAACTTAAAACTTGAGCATTTTTAGCAGCCCACTCCTCACTACAACGGAAAAAGCTACATGATGAAGTATCATACAGAACTAAAATATACTGTTTAAAGTTTAAACAGCTTTTTCCTCCATTTTTGCCTAGCATTGTTTTGTTTGCTCCTTTACCTTCCTCTGCTCACCTCAGCACACCCTCATCCCTCTTCCCCTGTCCGCTGGTTGAACCCCTCTTTGGTCCTCTGATTTCTGGAACAACAGTAGTGTGCCATGTAAAAAGCAAAATAAAGAAAACCAGCAGTTTTCCTTTCTATCTTGTTGTTATGGTGCACCATGTCATGCCACGAAAGAATGAAAATGAGACAGACAAGAAAATGACAATACAGGTGGCAGAATTATTTTTCTCTTTACTTCTGAGAAGAAAACGCAGCAGAAAGTCTTATTATTATAGGAAGGATGAGTGATTTATTAAAACGCTTGTTATCAACACAAGACAGCCTGTTACCGGTGTGCTACATATTCTGCACAGTTGAAGTGTGAACAAAATTGGTAAGGCCAATTATAGCAAAAGTCTGATACATACAGACAGTAGAAACATCTCTTGATCAAAGCCAAGTTGGCGGAAAGTTTTCATGCCTTAGACCTTCACTCATCAGAAGTGGCACCAGAGTTCACAAATGAAAGGTTGTAACACTGTATTAATATTTTTCACGTTGCTAATGCAACATATTGGGTAGTGCCCTGTTCTTCTACCAAGACAGGCAATTACCTTGGCTTCAGTCTAAGTAAATGCCCTTCCTGACTGTATTGCAACAGTAACAAATCTTGCCTCTTTTGAGTTAGAACCGATTGAACTTCTTTTGCGAGATATGTACCGAGATAAAACCTAACTCATATTGCTGACATTTTTGTGTGTGTGAATTTTTTAGTTCTGTATATTGTTTATTTCAGGCTTGTTTTTTCCTAGCATAAGAAGTCAAATCTCGTTTGGCTTATCAGTCTATCAACAAACACAGATGCTCCCTACAGCTTACTGAAAGCTCAACAGACCTTGAATTTAGCATCCATCCTCCAAGTGTAAGAAGCTGGCCTAATGCCCTTCCTCAGTTCCTTGTAGGGAGGCCATCCTCTTTATCATCCCACTCTATTAATGCAGTTGGTCCTCATAGGCTGCTCAAGTATTATGCTTCCTAGGCAGAACACCTTATCATCTTTTCCTCATACTAAGGTCTGTCTCTTCTATTCCACAGTACCTTTCAACTATGTTTTTCCTCAGATGATAAATAGTAAACTTACAGCATTTATTCTCATCTGTGGCTACCTTCAAGCTCGCATCGCCTGTTTTACAATGGAAGAAGAATTTGCATACTTGAAGAATTTGTCTGTTTCTTCCAGTTCTACTAGGTGGTCTAACGGAAGATTATCATTGAGCACTAATTCAAAGTCACAGTCTCCATTTGTTCCACACACACAGACACTGAATCTTTCTCAGTCTTTGTTACATTTTCCACATACTGTTTAAAAGAGGCTTTAAATGAAAGCGCCAAATTTTCCAGATGTATTTTCTGATGTAGAGAAAACCCAAACCAGTGCTCTGATCCATACTGCTACACAAGCAACTAAATCTCTAAGCAATCTAAGCAATCTAAGCAAGATTTCTCTAAGCAATCCTGCTTCAGCAGGGGAGTTGGACTAGATGATCTATATGGTCCCTTCCAACTCTAAAAAAATTCAGTGAAATTCAGTGAAAATGCTAGTAGTTGAAAATGCTCAAATTCATAGAATTTTGCTCCTGATTGCATTCAAATTGTAAAAGTAAGTAGGTTCAGAAAGTAATTATCTACACTTTGGGGAATTAAGTGATGTTTACTTTTATGTGAAGTACAGAAAACTACAGATTTGTGAAAGAAAAAACTTCAAGCACATTATTATTTTTTCAAATATTCCACAACATTTAATTGATACAAAGTGATTTCATGTATTTTGGTTTCCTTTGACAATGGCATGATTGGCCCTATGTATAGGGCTACGCATTACTGTTAAGGATTGTCTGAACAACTGAACCTCCTCGTCCTGTATCTTGGTCTCTGGCTCTGCCTTCAAGCCCTTTTATCTTGATTTTGCCTCCTGTCCCCTCAAATCCTGGCCCAAATGTCCATCCCCTGACTACAAATCCCTGGGGTCATAAAACCAAGTATTCACAGAACATTTAGCTTCCAAAGGAACATAACCCCTAAAAATTCACAGGTCTCAATGCATTCAAACCTATTGAGTGATTGCAAACAATAGAAAGTCAATGAAGATTATCTGGCTCAAAATGAACCAAATCCAGTGAATAATGCATTAAAAAAAAAAAAAAGAAGAATGAAAAAAGAATCATATTCTCCAAAATGTAGCACCTGAAATTTCCCAAATGACAGGATATATAAAGGTTAGAATGGTGGAATTTCCCAAGAGCAGTGCCTGAATGAATTTTCAGGAAGTCAAATGTTTTACTTATGCTTAAGTAATAAATCCCTGTTATTCTCAGTGAATCCACAATGTGGTCACCTGGTGGTTGATCTACTCTTTATTTCATTTATCTCATAATATGGACAGAGGAGGGAAACCAAAACCACAACAAAAGCTTTATTAAATGAAGTATGTAGAAAAGAAAAAAAGAACAAAGGTCTTTTGGGAATAAAAGCAATCCAATCTTGAAGATAGAAAACTATTTCCAATACTTCCCAAAATGAAGAAGGAACAAGGAATCACAGCCATAACCTCATCTTTATTCAGCTCCCACTACGCTACTTCATGATTCTCCAGAAGAATTACCTAGGAACTACAGCTTATTGCAAAGCATGATTCTTCTGATATGTGTGGTACTATCAGGTAACACAACCAAAGTAATCTTTACAATGCACTGGGAGACAGAATTTGAAATGAAAAAAATACACCATTTTTTTAAAGGTCTGTCAAGAAGTACTATGGTTTAATGTCCTCTTTTGATCACTAGGGATATAGTTAGTTAAAAAACTGGGATTAAAATCTAGTTTAAAATTAGTTTTACAAATCACTTTTAAAGATGTGGCCAAAAGTGGGTACAACTGTGAAGCTGGAAGACCTCAGAAACTACAAAAAATATGGATACCATAAATCATTAAAAAAACAACTGAACCTGTCACTTTAAAAAATTCCTCTCTTCTTCAAGGATCTACTTCAAAAAAACCCCACAAAAACACAAGCCACCAGAATGAGGGTGGACATAATTTAAAGCTAGAGTAAGTATCTTTAATTAAGCTCTCTTTAGAACTAAAGCTTAAAGGGTTTAATTCTTTATTGAAAAACAGTAAGAGTGCTTACTCACCATGCAGGATTTTTTCAAGTTCTTGCAGCTTTAAAAGAAATCTATTATAGATAAAAAGAAGCTTAAACAGCATATATTACATCTTGCTTTTGTTTATATACGGTGAAGAGTATTCAGAGTGGACCACATCTTAGACTAGCACTAATCCTTAAATAATTACTATTCGCCTACTCAATGCTGGAAAAACCTCATGGAATGTGACTTTGTTCTGCTGGCTTGTCTAATCCGATTCAATTACTTCAGTTTCTTCTCCCAGAGGTCTCACATTTAGAAAGTGAGCTCTACGTGTCCCCTTATCCCCCTACGATCCCCCCAAAAATTGAAAAGAAAAATTGGACGGTAAAAAGCAAGCAAGCAAGAAAGAAAAATTCAATTCCAATGGAAATGAACTGTACTTTTTTACTATTATTTTTTTGGTGCTTTCCCAAATATCTGTCCATCAATAAACATGAGAAACAGCTTGTAATTCACAAAGCTGTCGGCAACTCTGTTGTGATAAGGGCAAATTGGTCTGGCTCTACAAATCCTGGAGATGGGAACAGTTCAGTGGTTTGGACCAATTTGAATGGGTGGAAATCACTAAAGTCCCTGAAGCTGCAGCAAACGATGCTGTA
This sequence comes from Numenius arquata, assembly GCF_964106895.1. Taxonomy (NCBI): domain Eukaryota; kingdom Metazoa; phylum Chordata; class Aves; order Charadriiformes; family Scolopacidae; genus Numenius; species Numenius arquata. The sequence goes on from NC_133586.1 coordinate 30,733,365, forward strand.
CAGCTGGCAGTAGCTTGTCATCTGCATGCAGAAAGCGACAGCAATATTACAAATTTCCTGCACAAAGTGAACTATTTCAATCACCTGTGAAGACTGCCCTTGTCAAACAGAACAGTGGCAGAAAACCTCTAACTACTGAAGATTTTTTTCTGTTCCTTGCCTTCTCCTCTTTTCAAACAACAGCCACCTGCCCAGAATTAAAACTTTGATTTCAAAAGAGAATAAAATATCATAGTAAACTGATTGCTGAACAGAAATTTCATAAAAGGAATGGTAATGGAGTAGAGCAGTAAGAGGTACGCCATATACAATCTACCAGATATCACAGCAGATGAGGTTGTGTGATCTTCTTAAGATAAAAATGTATAGTCTTCATTAAGAAACCAGGTCTTCCCTGGAACTAAATGCTATTCAAAACAATTTATATTGTCATTTTGCACTAATTCCCATTCCCAACCATGCATTATGTACTTTGTGGCAAATTGGAACTTTCATTGAGAAACAAGTCTTGATCATTCCTGTAAACTGCATGAATTTTGCCTAGGAGGAATGAAATAATGAAATTAAGGCAGAAAGGCAGTTGTGGCCTCTTCCTATTTTACAAGGAAGTGTAATTATCACATACCTTAGAAAACATTTATTTTAAAAAGTTTCATGTCATTTTTGCACACACCTTATTTGTACTTACTAAAAAAATTGATTCTTTTGATTAAATTGAGGTAAATGTAAACATCTTCTGCAGTTATTTTTCTCCTTTCTTTCTACCACAAGAGAAACCACTCTACCACTTGAAAATTGCACTTTTGCACGTGCTTATTAATTCTATAAAGTAATCTAACATCTCCTAACATAAAGTTCACAGTCCCACCAGAGGTGCAATCATTTTCATGCCACTGAATTTGAACACTTTTGAGCAACCTAACCAACTCATCTTTGCTGTCCTTTTCCCCTACGACACGAAGCCTGTGAAGCTTTTCTGTTAACTCTTATTTCAAATAAGTAACAACAAATCACCAAATCGGATAAAATTAGAAACACGGCACAATTGGAAGTAGAGGAGGATCCTGAGGGGGGACAGGGAGGGCAGCGGACACACAATTTCCCACTTATTTCTTAATTTGATCATTAAAGTCAGGTCAAAATCCTCATTATCTGCACAGAAAATTGATTTTTGATAAAATAACTTCTTTCTCATAAACTATATGCTTTATTTAAAATCTTCCTTTTCCGTTATAAAATTATTACTGATTTGTAGCAGAAAATGGGTTTTTTTGGCCTTTTTTGGTAGAATTTTTCGCTCCTCCAACAAAATGCTGAAATGATCAATGGATTTTTTGGTAATAATAAAAAAAACCACATATATGTATTTACTTTATATAACATGTTTGTTCTTGAGTATCAGCTTGATCCTTCATATCTTGATTCCCTCAAAAATATTGCAGTTTCACCCACAGATAGTGGGGGTGTTACAAAGATGTAGTGGGGACTGCTACCCTTTACCTAATAGAGGGACAGTCAAAGTCTGAGTTATTGTTAATGAAGAGCATAAGAACGCACTGCATCTTACAGTCTGATTCTTGCAGAATATAAAATACCTTTTTTCAAGACATAACATTATACTTTTTGAGAAATCATGAAGGATGTCGGTTTTTTATCGGGGTTAGGTTGATGGTTGGACTGGATGATCTTAAAGGTCCCCTCCAACCTGAACAATTCTATTATTCTGTGATTCTATGACATTTCCCCTACATTTATTTTGGTATATAACTGAAAAATTTAATTTTCTTCAGAAACAAGCTTTGACGACTCAGGAAAACACCAGGATCCCGAACAGCTGATTAGTGAATTAGCCAACTAACAGCAGAGATTACAGGTTGTTTCTGTGTGTGCTCATACTTGCCCCTCCTAACACACAAGTGCTAGCCCTAAGAGATGAAGCAGAGGTAATGTGTAAGATGTTCTAACGTAAGTTTTTCATCTGCTGCACTAGATGATAATGTTGCACTCCAGGACAAATCTTACTTTGTTTCATCCTATCTAAGGAGCCATTTCCTGGGATAACCATGTGCTATAGGACAATTAATCATGACTGTTCTTGCAAGCCCGTTGGCTTTTGGTGATCTCATTTAGATAGGAGCAACCTATATATTTTGCATTCACAGGTGGTTTGGTTTTGGGGGTCTTTTTCGTGTGTGTGTCTGCTTGCATTTTACTCCTCCTTCTTGATTATCAAGTGTGTATGATACTAGGTAAAATATCATCCTGACAGAGGCTTTACAAAAAAACTCAAGTCTTTTGTTTAGGTCACTTAGAATATAACTCAATGGGGAAGTTCTGCCAAGGGGATCTTTGCCCCTCTACAAGTATTTGAATACTCAGGATGGAAAATGACTCTGAGACAAGATGCAATTTTTATGCATAGTAGGAACTGATGGCAGAACTTTAACTATTACTTCCATCGTAAATCTTCTTTTCTATTATCTCTTTTTCATATGCTTTCATACTCTCTGCTTCTTTGTACCACTGGTTTTATCCCATTTTCTTATTTCCCTCTTTTTTCTATTCCCCTTTCCTTTTTCTTCTGTTTTCCCTTATACTTGCATCCTCCTTATCCTCCTTTTAAATGTTGGCATCAGACTTCCCCAGAGCTAAATCAACACTTTCCACTCATTCCAGGTTTTTCTGACTGCTGAGTGTAGCACTAGGAAAGGAGAGGATTACAGTTAAGTGCCAATTTGGCACTCTGAGGTAGGGAAGTCTGGCACTAGCATTATTATACGTTCAAAGTCTGTGCAGCAGTGTGGTCTCCTGTCTCTGTATTTTCTTTTCTTTGTATGAATCTATACAGTTAAAAACCCTTTTTGGCAACCCAACTGAACATTTTTTCATTTATAAGGTTTTGGAAGCTTGCTCTTCCTAACAAAGCATTTGTAAGTCACAATTAGAGAAGAATGATGGCATGAACCCCCCAAACTTTCTACCATACCTTAATCTGATTTAAACTTTTTGAGAGTGTATGATGCTTGCAAGCACTTGCTAAAAAGAACAGCACAATCTTGGCAACCCAGCTGAGGCTCTGTTATTATCTCCACTTGAGTCACGCCTAGATAATAGTGTAATGGTCTCTCCATGCTAGGCATGATAAAAACATATAGAGACAGGCAGTTCCAGCACCAAAGAGCTCACAATCTAAACTGATGGCATGAGAGGGAAAAATAGTTCCAAGCAATTAGATAAATAGCATTAGGTCAATATGATATCAGAAAAGATAGGACTAAAACACCCTCATAACAAAAGCAGCGTAGTTCAGTTGATCAAATTCTGCTGCTGTCTAATGGCACCAAAAAAACATTGCAAGAAAAAAAGTGTCCCTTGTGATACTTCAAAATTGTCCATAGACAGGAAGAAATGAAATATGAAAAGTCTTGAGAGATTCACAGCACCCAAAGTTCAAGTTTTTTTGGTCTTTATTCAACCAAATCTTGTAAACTTTTATAATATTCTGCCAGCACTAGCCCTTCTTGGGACATTTGCTACAGGTATAAATGGAAATTGAGACCAAACTAAACTGTGTCTGACCATCTTTAACTGCTCAACACTGTGATTATGTTCCTGTGCTCTTCTGACAAATAACTTATATATACTATCACGTGACAGCTAAACCTCTAAGAAAATAAAGGAAATCATGGTTATTCTAGATCACGAATGCCAAGCAAGAGGATGCACAGCAAAAATGCACAACCTTGAAATTCTGAAAACATCTATGACTACTAATAATTCAGCTGGAAAATAATACTTTACAGTGTCCTAATATTGCTTGCTCTAGAGTAAAAACCCAAGCAAGTAAGCCATTTATAATACAAAAGAGCATGCAGCTGGGTCAAATAGGTATTTCTGATGGAAGAGAGTCAAAATAAGTAAAAACATCTGCTCTCATACAATAACCTTTATTCACCAATTTGATCCAAGATGCTAACTCTTTGCTTTGAATAATCAACATTACTGGTTACAGCAGGTGTATGTTATAAACCACACTTAATTCATTTTCCTGGGTATCTGTACAAAAGTTTCAATTTGTAAACCTGTGTTTTACTGCACAGATAAGAGGCAAAGACCTCAAGAAGAGTGTGCAATGAAAGCAGAAGAATGATTCATTTATATTTCTACAAGTGTTTGCAGAGGAAAACAAATGCCATTTCAGATATTGGTGACTTTTCTGTCCATCTTTGAGCCTACTAAAATTTAGCACAACTTCAGAACCTTGAGAGTACACAGGTATACTCAATCTCCTCCAATACTGTTGGCCTTCTTTATAAATAAACTGTTTTATCACAAATTGAACGTGTCAAGATCTTATTGCCTCCAACAATTTTGTAGTTTGTTTCTGCTTACTGCAAGCATAATATTGAGGTTGGGTGAAAACTTCCATCAGTGACTGTGCCGGGCTCCAGTTACGGCAACTGGTTCTAGTGCTTGTAAGTCTGCAGAAAAAGATGGTATCTGTGATTTAAAGCAGCAGGGGAGATGGGATAATAAAGAAAGAGGTGATGAATTCTATGTCCTGGTGTACTTAAGCAGCAGCTAGTAAAATCTTCAAAATGTAGGAATAACTTGGCACCTTTTCTAACAGAATTTATGCATACTTACACAGGCAAGAGTATGAGTACTGCCAGAGCCAAGGACTGGTTCAGGACATATTTCATGCAATGTCACTTGTGCCCCTCTCTAATGAGTGCATTGCATTAGCACACTCCCAAATGAATATAGTCTTTTACAATGGGAGCAATACAACATAAAAGCAAACAATCACACTTGGCTTTTTGGCAAGAAATTCCAGTGTTTGAAATTGTACACATTAGCTTTCCAGAGCGGATGATATAGAACACAAGTATGAAAAGATGGTGATTTATGCCCTAGATTTGATCAGCCACGTCAAATTCAGATAACTGGGGGGAAGCTGGTCTTGTTATACTTTCATATATAAGAAACATCTATGATATTGAAGATGTACTTCACTAAAATAAAGTTTCACATCTAATAATATATTAGCATCTTTCAATAATCTTTTCCTTCAGGAGAATAGCTACATTTACATAACAGAAGTGGGCTCCTTCCAAAGAAAATTAAGGAAGTGTTACTTTGAGCGAGAATTTTCTTTGAAAATGAAACAATATGAGAGAATGCTTCTGAGACAGAAAGCAAGCTCTAACAAAGCAGATTAATATATTTTCAGCTTGCACCTGCATTTTGCAGCACACTCAGCCAGTCTTTTAGAGTGACACGCAAAGAAAACAGCTCTAATGATCATTCGATTAGTTCACAACACTCAAACTCTTAAACATAGACTAGAAGAAAAGCAAACCCAACCACCTGGTGTTTTTTGACCTGGTGTCTGATGCTTTCTGCAGCAAAAGTATTATCACTTATCTTAAAGGGGAAGATAAAGCAAGATTTAAAAAAACAAACAAAAAAAAAAAGGTTCCTCGATTTTTAAGGGTTTCTTTTTTCCTAATGAGGTGTCACAAAAATCAGTCTAACTGCTAAATTTTATCCAGTTGTTTACTTTAGACTGTATAACACTTTGCTTATGGACTTATCTTTGATCTTCATAAAAGTTTTCTTGTTTACATTCAACGTTATAGTCTCCCCTCAAAGGAGAAATATAGAAGGCTAAGCCCAAAAAGAAGAAAGCTGAAGGTAAAAAATGTTCTCATATACTATGTGGGTTTTCAACAAGGACGTTCCATGTGCTGATTTTCCTCCCAACACAAGCAAGAGGGGATTTAATAGTTACATTACTTTAGAAGTAATCTTGTTTGGGGTTCTTGCAGATTTTACAGGTCAGTATCTCCACTGTACTCCATGTGATGACTCCTTCTCCATCCTGATGCTACTGACCTGTACAGGAGATAGCTACCAGTCCATATTAACTCTGCTCCCATTTTAAATATTGGAGGAATTTCCATTAGCCCACTCAAACTCCTGATCAGTTTATAAAAGTTAAAGGGGAAGACAGGAAAGACCTGATCTGCTTCCCAACTGCTCCACTGTCAGGAAGTAACTCTTCAGTAATATCAGACATTCTTCATAGAAATCAGTGATCTTCTAGACTCCTGACTTAATATTTTGGCAAGAGCTCACAAAATCTGTCCCTGTGAGGGACAAGTACTTCGACATCACTTCATAACAACAGAGACTGCAAACCTTTTTTAGCAAAGACTAAATTACAGTCAGAAGCTGTGTGACGAACTACTTCCTAAACAAGTGCAGGCTGCATATCCTCTTATCACACAATTGTATCTTCTGGCTCAGGACAGTTATCTGCTACTCTGTAAAGGTCATCTTTCCAATGCCAAAAGCAAAACCAGCCAGTAGTACGTGACTGCTTTATTCTGATTGTCAAATTGCATTTTATTCAGCTCCTTGTCTCTGACTTTTTAACACTACTTAATAAATTATTTGGGCCTGAAACAAAAATCTGTAGTGAAGTGACTATCACATTTTTCTCATAGATTTTTGCTAAACCTATATATAGCAAGAACTTTTATTTCTTCTTAGGCATTTATTTATGGTACTTTCTGTCAGGGGTACTTCCATAAAGATGAATCATATATAAGAAGAAAATTTATTTCGACACATTTGGAACCTGAAAAATACTGGTGTTCATTGATGCATCCTCATATGCCACTACCTTTAGAAAGCAAATTTAAAGTCTGTTAATTTTACGGAAGAGACAGGATTATGTTAACTATGATGTAGTTCACAGGCAGTGCCAGCTGAGACCATCTAAAGATGTGGAACAGGATTTATATGTTCCAGCTTATGAATCTTCATGCAGCAGAGACAAACAGGCAGCTTCCACCCTTTGTTTCATATCATACCATGATAGGGACCTATAGCAGGTCTTGGATTTTAGCTGCTGCTGCAGCAACATGCTAAACTCTCAAGCTGATCCACAGTAAGCACAGATTGCTGTGAAACTATAATTATTTTTGATATAAAATGATGGGGTTTACACTTGAAATTTTTTTTTCAGGAAGAAAGTAAAAAGTTTGATTTAATCTTTGCCATGTAAAATAATGGTATCACTAGTCTAGGTTACAAACAAAATTCTTAGTTCTCAGATCTATACAGACAATAGTTATCATTGGATAATTATCACTGGATCATTAGTTATCAGTCCCTTAAGGATGTATGCTCCATTTCCTTGCTAGAAATTAATAAGGAGCAGATATTCCTGTTCTTGGAAGCGAATGAACTTGTTCTACACAGTCCTATTTCGCTAAATGGCATGGGGAAATTGTGTTCAGTATTCTAGCTATAGTTTCAGCATTTCAAATGCAACAAAGCAATAAAATCAAAACATTCACAGAAGCTTAGGGAAAGGTTAGGCAAATATTGTCCCTCAAGGCCAATGCAGAGGCCTTCCAGCCATACAAGTGTTCCGTTGAACCACTACAGCAATCGGCCTACATACTATCTTTGATATGGCAGGAATACTCTGTTCATTATCTCTGTCTTCCTTGGAAGCTATTAGTTTGAAAAAAACCCTGCAACTACTGATACAGACCTTCATATTGCTTACAACCTAGTAGTCAGAATCCTAAAGCATCTTACAATCTTTTCAAAGGAAAGACTGTAAAATAATGTTGCCAGGTGGTGACAAATTCTTCCTATTTGTATGTCTATCTGGCATTTTGAAGAAGCTTTTTGCCTAAGTGAATAATCTTATTTTTTTAGTGGAACTACTTGTAAGGAAAGATATTCATCAATGTGAGCACAGCCAAAACTATCTGCCCTGTCATATCACAAGAAATCCAAGAAAACAAATTTAACAATTTCTGAAAATGTTTTATTTTCCCCTCTCCAGGGTTCCAGTGAGAATGACTGTTCCTTCCTAATCCACTGCTGAGAAGATACGCTATTTGTAAGGCATAGTGTTTCTTCTATGTATGAAGGAAAGATCTAATTCACTCAGTACGTAATTTTGTAACATGTTTTCTCTTGATAGAAACACTTCTTCCTTTATATCCCAACATATGTCTCTATTGGGACTATTCCTCATCTATTACTGTTATGAATGCCGATGGAGTGAAGAGTACAGCCTACAGCATGAGACAAAATCACCTTATTTTAGCAGGTCTAAGATACAGGTTGCACAAACGACCTTTACTGTATGAGCCATTTGGCCCTTAGTAGACAAAACACTTTCCAAAGGATAGCCTTGATTCCAAAGGCAGAGAAGACTGGCTGATGGTGAACAGTCCATTTTGGTTTCCAAGTAAGTTATACTTTAAACAAAAGTAACCTACGGACAGTAATACTAGATTTGCTGTGGTCGAAGTATGTCTTTTACACTGCACAGGTGAGTTCAAATGATGTCACGACCCTATTTTATTAAAATCCTTTTGTTTTTCTCATTTCTTTAATAAGAAATTTTTATCAGAATCAAACAATAATTGAAAAAAATCCATCATTTGGTAGAGATACTATTTTGCAAACAATACATCCTACCCAAGTCCTCACGCCGTAAAATTATCGTTAACACTGTCACTGACATTACTCAGCATACAGTAGGAAAGCAAACCCAATTTTTCCATAGCAGCCATTTAGGAACCAGTTTGCCAGTGAGTTCTTGTACTGTCTAGCAAATGCTCATTCTTCATCAAAATAGGTTTATATCATATATAAGGAGGTGAAAGGGCTTCATACAGTTAATTCTGCTAGGTTATATATACAGTACATGAGACAGAAGTGAGAAGAGGTAGGTGTTTGTTAGCCTGACTTCTATTTTTGCCTTCACAGAGTTGCATTCTGCTATTTATAAGCCTGGACGATCTCTTTTGCCCCGTACGTCTGAGTGAATCTGTAAGAAATGGCAATTTGGGTAACATACTGCTCGTGTTCTCTCTCTTCATTATGCCTCAAGTAATCAGAAAATCTACAAACACAAACATACGGTCACCTGATTGCTGCTGATAGGATACTATAAACAAATTGATGCAAGACAACAAAGAATGCATGTGTGAATGATGCTTTAAACAAGAAACAAGGCATCTCAGAATTCGACTAAGAAAAAGGTTTAAAAATATACAGAAATTAGTTTTAGCAGCATTTATATATAACAAAGATATTTAAATGGAGTCAGCTGCCTAATGAGACTATAATTTGAAAGCAAAAAGCACAACAAAAAGTCAATCACAAGCAAGATGGATACTGAGGACTCAATAACCATTGTCGTAGGATTCCCCACTGCCTTTTAACTGGAACCTGACCAAGACTGGAAACAAGAAGCTGTTCATCCTATGCATAATGCATATTGCTTTGCTACCTGCTTTGTTTAATCAGGAAACAAATCAATGTAACCCATATGACTGGAATGGTCTGAGGTCTTACTTATTATTACTGCCTGTACACCTGCAAAATGTTGTGTCACAAGGGGTTTTGATCCAAACCATTTCTTTTCTAACACCCTTTCCCAGCCACGATATGCCTTTTTTTAATTTACAGGTATATAATACATAAGTCTGTATGATAAATGCACATGAACACATTGCATTGTCAAATATCCGTTTGCAGAGATAATATGGTAGAAATACATTTCTTGTATTTTCTATAATAAACCACCCACCAAAAGGGAGTAGCACATCTTAAAGGAAGCAGTCTCTAGAATGCTGAGTAACTCAGCACTCAGAATGGTGTTTTGTTTCTTCTGTGCATCTTAACCTTTGCTCTGCAGGGAATATTCTCTAGGACAGCATCTAAAGAAGGCATATTAGGCTCTATGCTAATCAGTTCTGAGCCTTTCAAGTCACTGCTGCTGATTGTATCAAAAATGTGCCAAGAGAAACAAACCGAGAATGCAAAATCTATTTGAATTTTCTTTTGAAGCTACAAGTAAAAACTCCTGGCAGCACCAGTGCTTTCAGCAGTGTAAGATTTTCATACTTTATGCACTTCAAAGTGCAAATGAGGATTATGACCTTATATATTGTATATGCAACTATATTTTATTTATACTGCATCTGTGCAATCAGGAGAAAAGATATTTCCATGACCTTCTACCAGCAAGAAGCCTAACAAGACTATTCAGACCTATTGAAAATTCACAGTTAATTAAAGGTTAAAAGGAACTTGCCAATTAGTATGAAAGATAATTGTCCTCCTTTGGCTACCTGATTATGTTTTCCTTTGAATACACTGAAGTGTATGTTGTCGTGCTGTTGGTAAAAGTAATCATAAGGCACTCACAGCACCTTCTGGCTCTCAAAATACTTGGCCTTAGAAACCAAAATTCTATGTGAATTTTATAATTATCCTTTCGTTATGCATGTGAAAATCTTTGTATAGTTGTAGGGGAAAAAATACCAGCAGCACAGTAAAGGTAAGCAAGGCTCAGAACCCACAGAAGTGGGAGTTGTTGTAGTTGGTATCACTGCATCTTATTCTTAAAATCACAAGTAAAAAAAATAAAAAAAAAATCACCAAGGCTGCAGCTGTGAAATCCAAAAAAGATGAGAAATATAAAATATCCAGTAGACCCTTTCTAGCCATAATTGTAATCTTTTTTTCTGAACAGCTATTTGTGTTACAAAAAACAATGCACAGCACTTTATTCAGATTGAAAATGCAAATAGCAATGAGCTGGTTTGTGTCCTGCTCATTTGATTTACCAGATCACGGACAACAAAGCCAAGATGTGCTCGCTCGCTCTGTCTCTCTCTCAAAAACAAAATGAACCAGAAAAAACCCAAACACACACCAGATTCCAAATAGAGAATGAATTAATGTGTTTTGCTGAGACAAGAGTTCAGCCTATAATGCAGTAAATAGAAAAAACACTATACTTTACGTCTAGTTGTGATCATGATAAGCTATCCATAAATGACTTGGATTTCAAGACTGTGTCATGCTTCAGAATGAATTGATTAATTACTTAAGGAAACTAATTTTATTTAATAATAAGAAAAACGTTAATGATTACATGGTGTTGACATAGCGTAGCCAGTGATTTGTAGTATTAGAAAAAGAATACATATTATTTTTCCTACTCAATGTTTATAGGTCTATAATTTACAAACCTGTGGCTGTGAAGAGACATTTCTTTGGTTCTGAACCAACCTCCTCTTGCAAAGATGATGATATTGCTCTTTTTCTTCTCTCTCAATTGAGTATCTGAACTTCATTTTATATATTCCCTCTTCTACAAGCATTATTCCCTTCATATTTTTTTCTTCAAAGTTCCCCTCCCTTAAGTTTTTTTCCTGCACTGTAGTCCCTCTCATTATTACACACAGAAACACACAAAAAAACCCATAAGACCTCTCTGGAACCAGAATTATATTTATCCTAGTTACAGAATTTATTCTACCTTTGCCTCCTACTCTTGTCTTCTGTCTTTTCCATTGTAAGTTATTCAGGACAGGGACTGTTTGTCGTCGTAATACTGGCAATGCACTGTCAAGCCAATTAGTCAATTATGATTAATCTACTGACATAGATAAATTCTATTCAACTTCTCTATAATGACAGTTGAAGTTTAAATTTAAGCTTGTAATGCTTAAATATAAAAATAAATTTACTTTTGGCAAAGTTTCTTTTTTTCATAGTTTTATCTTAGAAGTGTGTCAAGCTCCTGTGATTAATTCTGAAAATGACAAGGACACCCTTTGATCTCTAGGCATGATGGCAAATTTGCAGTGGGTTTTCTCAAGTCTGAAATGCTGGAGACAATTGAATTTTATTCCTGACATTTATGTATCTCTTGATACTTAAGACAATTCTTCAATTTTTGCAACTACACTTCCTGCTTTAATACATATGTATGTATTCCAATAATCTGACAAAGGCATTATGAATTATTTCTCATCATATACAAGAAGAATTGGCACTTAGTTTATATTATAAAAATGGTGAATACCGGCACAAATAACTGCTCAGTTATTTTCATCAGGAGAATTGGCTTAGCGTGGAATGAGAATGTAAACAGGACATCAGCTACAGCAAATAACTTTCACACTTTGTTTTAACCACTACTATATTAACTTCGTTTAAATTACCCTTAGAGCTCCTGCAGTTCTACAAAATGCACTTTCATTCAGTACACTAGGTATTTCTTTTTTGCATTCCCAGAACTTTGAAGTCGGTAAGAATTATGAATAAGTTTTGGAGAGAGATTTCATTTTCTTCTTTAGTCAATTTGCTTTATTACCATAGAGAATGGGACATTTGACTTCTCAGTCCTTCACGTGTTACACTGACAAAAAATGTATTTGCCTCAAAGCAGGGAAAATAAATAACCACAGGCATTTTTGAAAAGTATATATACAATTCACTGGCTGATTTGCTGTTACAGATAATTAAAATTTCTAATTACTGTTTTTCTCACATTTTAAATGTTTCACGATGCTCATGCCTTCCAAAAACTAAATGCTGCACCATACTAGACAAATACTACCCATTGTCACGTCAACTTCAACTTTGTTGTCAAACAACAAATTTTAGGATAGATTTTTCTTGTCACTGATGAGTGATTCTTCTAAAAAATAAATTACTAATAACATGAAATTGAAAAACTAAAGATTAAAATGAATCATTTATTCTTTTAAACAAAACATATACTGACTCCTTGGTCAATGCAGGAGTGGGCTCACATCACCTTTGAAATAACTGTATGAACTACCTGTAAACGGCTGGAACAAATACTCAGTAGCACAGTAATTCTAGGCTATTATTTTTTTTGCTGCTGTTCCTGTTGTTTGCTGAACTTCTTTTTTTTGCTCAAATTGTCCTATTTTCTAAAAGGATAAATGTTTTCTGTCATTATCCTGCCTGCCAATACGTAGTCATTGCAGTGAGCGTTACTTCACCGAGTATCACCCGAGCTGATCCATACCATCATGTTCTCAGTTTTACCACTTAAGCAATATGATGATGTGCCTTGTTCTGCATGTAACAGAGGCTGGGAGAAATGGACGAGATGTCAATAAACTTATTAATTAATTTCCTTTTAATTCCTAATCTAAGATAAAACTTTGTAAGTACCAAAGAACCCTCCAAAATTTCATAAGAAAGGATGGAAACAAAATGAAAAACTCACAACAGAGAGACCTTTTACCAAAACCTTTTTCCTTTCCTTCACTGAACTTGTATGTCTCTTCAAATTAAATTCCCGTCCAGACAATCAGGTTGGGGTAAAGAAATCAATTGTTTTCTTTAAATACAAGACCTTAGGATACATTGCAAATTAAAACCAAGCCTGCACTTCCAATTTACACTTTGCTGATGGGTTGAGAATTCGGAATACAAGGAAACCGAAAGAGCACTATGCAAACCTAATAGTATCAGGGAAATATGTTCTATTTCCAACTGATGAAGAAAAAGAAAGGCTCCCCTTTATATCATTATCATGTTGAAAAAGAGCAAGTGATGTTTTGAAACAATATTCAGTTCCTAAGCATCAACTAAAAAATCCTACGGTGATCTGACTGACACAGGGCTACTGAATCATTTACGCTTAGAAGAAGATTTGGAGACAACAGATCACATATACATCCACACCTTCCTTCCCTTATGTTGTATCCTAACATATATAATATTATAATAAATATCTCATTGTGAGAGAAGAAATAAAACAGTGTTCCTTTCTAAGCTTCTTTTTAAGTAATTAAGTGATACTGTCAAGGAGACACATTTATCACCAAAATTATGTTAAGTATTTAGGTTAGCCAAAAGTAGACTAAATATAAATTTTGTAGTCTAAATCTGACATCTGTAAAAAGCTCTGCAAAATTCTACAGACCATGGCAATGGATATAATTAAATCAAGCTGTGAAATTTTCTTTTGTTATTTCCATTCTTTGAATTTTTTTGTGTTAAATAGATGCCTGAATGGAATTTGCAGATGACCAACAATCACACCTATCACAATATCAAATATCAATTAAAAAAAAATAAACTAGCTTTATTTGGTCTAAGTTTATTTTTGGAGGAAAAAGCCATTCCACCACTTTTTATTTGGAAAGATTTCAAACCACACTCTTTATTTTAGTTCAGTGAAGCAAATGTCTATGAAAACCACTGTAACTTAGAAATGTGTCGGTAGCAGTTTCACTGTTACTTATGTTCTAACATGTAGGCTTTATTAATAGTGTCCAGAGAGACAGATGAGCCCCAGTGTTGTTTAAATCAGTGTTCTATTTATTGACGGACTTTAACAACATCATCCCTTTGGTATATTTTTAAAGGTTTCTAAGTCTGTGCACATCATGTGTCTGACCATCATGCGTTTCATACCTCATTAAAATAGCGATAATATTTAATTATAACATAGGTTGTCAGCTAACAAATTTAGTGAAAAATTATAGCTGAAATTGAAATTACCTTAAATTGTCGCTAGCGAATAATGCTAACTGGGCACGTTACCACTCTTGCTTATATCATGTTGAAAGAGGATTCCAGAGATAAACTGCTTATGAATTAATCTTCTCAGTCATCAAATGGAAAATGAGTTCATCACTCTATTACTCCCAAATGCAAAGAAGTGGAAAATATATAGCACTTCTGTTAGTAATAATTCTTATAATCTCTAGTCTCATCTGTCTATGCACTCTCCAGCTATAGTCTAAGGATGTATTCTTCTGTCTAAAGTGCTTGTGGTTGTGAGACTGGCATCAAATTTTATAAAAGATGGTAAAGGAAGTCAAGCCAGATGACTTACTGCTTTTGCTTTAAAAAACCTGTGATGACGAGCTTACCAGAAAATGAAAGAAAATATGGCATCACCATATGACACAGAGTAAAAGAGGAAGAGTACAATATTAAGCCCACATTCCTACTCTAAATTACACAACATTTGTCCGTCAGCAGCCAGTGAGAGAGTTTCAAGATGGCAGCAAGTAGCTCTGATATCGTCACTAGAAAAGCTAGAGTCAGGCTTATCATAGTAACTGGCGCAAAAGCAAACTAAGTATTAAGAGAACACAAACCTTTCCTAAATGGAAGCAATTTGGCAATATCGCAGCCACTGTACAGCTACTATACACTCTGTCTTGAGTCTAAAGAGGCTTACACAGCTTGGACTACTTACATTTGACTTACACAGAAGAGAAGCTACACTAAGTCTTTAATTTTATGTCTCCAGACCATTGGGATTTTGCCTCCTTATTGCTTCTGTGTCCTTCTAAAAGGGCTCACAGCTTTTCCACGGTTGTTTCAGCGGAGAGAGAGTTGCTAGTTCAGAAACACCACTTTCAGAAAAAAAACCCTGTAAGTTCATCAGCAGATGAGAAAGAAAGAACCTGCTTAAGTAAATTGTGAGAGGTAATTACCCTCCATGATAGAACTGTCTGCATAGGAGACACATCGTAAATATCCTATATCCTTCTTTATTAAGTCTTGCAACACTATCTCACATGCCATTCTCAGAAGTAAGCTGCAGATACAGGAAATTGTGAAAAACTGAGTGTAGAACTGGCTGAAAAAACATACTTAAAGGTTGTTAAGACATGTGCATGGAGTAGAATTCAGTAAATCAGTACAAATATTTTTGCCAGCTGATTGATGGAACAGAAGGAAAGTTTCTCTGAAGTTTTCACAAATCAGAGAGAAACCACAAACGTATTGGAAGACCAGCCTGTCATACAGAAGACTCTGACAAACTGCATACATATATGAAATACAGTATCTAGTTAAAAAAGTCTAAGACCCCGTATTTTAGGAGAAACTATTAACTCAACAAATACACACTGAAGAACCTATACAGATGCAACAATTTAAAAAAGAATGACACGGTGGTTATAGACGATCACAAGCTGAACATGTGTGATACATCCACAGAATTATGCTCTTGGATACATCACACGGGAGTGCAACCTCCAAATGGAACACTTTCTCTGCACCAGGCATTTTTAAAGCCTTGCCTACTGCACTGCGTGTGCTGTTTTGCAAGACAAGTTGAAGGGGGTCCAGAGGAAAGCAAGCATCATGGCTCTAGAAAACGTCATATAGAAACAAACTGAAACAATCTGGGTTGTATAAACTAAAGATGAGATGAGTAAGGAGAGAGAAAATTCCCACCTTCAAATGCAAAACTTTGAAAGGGAATGTGACTAAACCATCTTCTGTGACAGGAGTAGCTACGGCAAATGTGCTTAAAATGCAATGAAGGAAATTCAGGTTTGTATTAAGGGAAAGTGTTCCTATGGCAAGGATAGTTAAGAAATAGAGTTGATTGATTTTGGAGGCTGTGGAATATCTACTACTGGAAATTTGAAAGGCCAAATTAGACAAATATTTGTCAAGGTTATCACAGACATAATTAATCTTGCCTTAACACGGGGAGATGGAGTAGACAACTTCTTGACTTCTTAACATCCCTTGCGGTTCTGTTTTTTACATTTCTACAATATGTAAAATGGGACTATCGTGATTTCATTAAGTGTGAAGGTGGTTGTAAGGATAAGTGTATTAAAGATTTTATGGAAGTGAGGGCCAGATAACAAATTGCCTTTGAAATGCAGGTGAAGGAATGAAAGGCAAAATATATGGAGAACTATATTTTCAATATTGTGGAAGATGTTACATGACATGCAATTAAGTGAAAACAGCCGATATGATCCAGAAAGCTGGTGAGGCTGTAAAATGTCTATCCTAGAATTCATTATAAGAACTTAACATGAGTTTCTTGCTAAATTAAACATCCTGCTTTTATCTCAAATAATGTCAAATCACATTTGTGCAGAAACTGTCTTTGAGTTTTGAAATTGTGAAAAAAAGCCAAAAAGTCATTGTGAATTACCAGAAAAAAGCAAAATGCAATGCCCGTTCCCAACAAAAACCAACTCACTCACTCCAAATAAAAAGGCCCAGAAAATACCTAAGTTTTGTGTTATGGAGGATAAAGGCTGAATGTACTGTAATGGCAATGATGCTGTTAGAAGGAAAAAAATTTTTTCTGTTGTACAGTTTGATAGGTTGTGGCAACCAAACTGTGCATATACAGTCCCTATTGAGAAGATAAGAACAATTTCTTCTGATGAGAAAACAATATAAGTACTCCCATCTCTGACCACTAATAAAAGCTATTAAGAAAACAGCAGGGGACAAGTATTGGTTTGCTACAATAGAATGTTGAGGTTCTCTGTATTCACTATAGGCTGTGCATGCAGCCATGCACAACACACGTGTATCCCCAGGAGCATGGGCTTTCTCTCTGTATTGTCCAACATGAACAATTTGTATGTGGATTTATGTGCTGCTCAACTGGCTTATAAGTAGGTCTGTGATCACTACAATTAACCATACACGGTCTCCAAAATCAGTATCTCATGTGGATAAACCCTTGACAAGCAAGGGACGACATGACAAAGCAGTCTTTTCCACCACGGGGGCACTAACAGGGGGTTTCTAGCAAGAAACTTATTTTCACAAATCTTGCTTAAACTCACCGTCTTTGATTTCTCTTTCAATCTTTCAAATCTGATTAAATTGTTCAGCAATTCCAAAGTTACCACTGACACACAATGACATCCAGAACAGAGATTAATCACATGTACCTCTTTTTTTTTTAAGTATAAGATTAGAAACTCTTTGGCTAAAATTATATTTTTGTATTACTAAAAGAATAGTGATTTATGACTTTTTAACCCTTTTATTACAGAATAAACACACATTTGGATGTCACTGAAATAAAAGCATACCTTCAGAGCACACTGAAAAATAAACAAAAGTGTAAAAATAAAACAGCGAAGATGAAGGAAAATACAATTCAAGAACAGGACTGGTGGCATGGAATATCTCAAATAATAAAATGACAAAATTAGTATAAAAATAGAAGAAAACAGTATTAACAGCAAAGACAAACATTTATCAGTGAAAATGTAAATGGAGAAGAGAAGAAAATAATAAAGAGAGCTGAAGAACAGTCCATAATTGAGGACTGAAACAACGAAAGGGGAAAAGAAGATTGAAGGTTACACCAGCATTTAATTAAAACTATTAATTGAAATTGTATATGATTGCACAGGCAACTGTTATGTCAACAGTCAGTGAATATTAGATTAAATGCACAAATATTTTGGCTTTAATTTTATTTATTTTTTTAATTTAAAAGAATTTTCTAGTTAAGAATCTGGAAAACACAATTCCTTGTGCCTTCATTATCAGAAGGCAAAAAAATAAATAAATCAGAGTCTCCTGATTTTGAAGTCAATCTTCAGTTTTGGCAATGGGATATTTCTTAACACTTGGGGCTGGCAATACTAGAATTTCTGAGGAAATCTGATAGTCCCTTAAAGAAAACATTCATTCTCCATCTCCTTACTTGGAAAAAATCTTTTTTTGACACTGAACAAGTGTAAAACAGGTATTCACGTTTGTTGGAACATCTCAACTTCAAGAATTGATCAGTGTATATAAAATCACGTGTTATTGGTAGTCCTCTGAAATAAGCTGAATCATTAAAAAGAAAATGCCTGATGCTGCCTTTTGTACATGTAAGTTAATGTGATACAGATGTTTAACACAAAAATAAACAATGAGAGGTAAAACTCTCATGTTGAAGTCACAAAATAAGTCCTCTATGATGTGAGCTAATTCCTTGTGTACAGAAGGAGATCTTGCTTGTGAACAGGGGCTCTAAGGAAGGGTATACAAATAAGATTGAGGGTCCAGTCCGTTTTCTACCACTCACTCCCTATATGTCAATAGACAAGAAGCCTACCTCCTCTCAGGACAAATTAGCAACACACATCTAATCTTCCGAGACAGCTTTTATAGTAGATGAGAAAGATATAATACTCCAGGGGAATTCAAAAGTGGCTATATTAGGTACCTGTTTGAAAGGAAATCCTCTAGTGGGGAACCTTTAGTTTTTATTTGAGTACCAACAAAGTTTACTAAAATGAATACATTAGGCTAAAGCTACCTTTTATGATTATCCTATTCTGTGCTTCTCTCCTACCATTGTAAAACAGAAATTATGAGACCTACCTTCCTCTACAATCTTATAGAGATTCATATTGGACTATTAATGTTTTAAGAAAACTGTAGTTTTAATGTGATACTGTTTAGAAAAACCTTAAGTTTTTAAGCTTTAACAACATCTCTGAAAAGTGCTTCTCTTACTGCTCTCAGGGTCAGTATTTTTGTTAAGAGAAAAAAAGCGTTCATTACAGAAGAGACTCAGTTTGCTAGTATTCATGTGATATGCTTTGACTCAAATAAATTTGAGCCTAGTATATCAAGTTTTTGCTAACAGAAAGGGTTATCTGCACACACACTTAGAATAGCGTGTGATATAAAAGGTGACTGCTAAGAACTATTTGTCACACAGCATGAAATGGAAGGAACTGAATACAATGGATTAAACAGGAGAGTGAAGTAAATTGGGCCAAATAGTTCAGGTAAAAGGACTGAAGGGAAGACAATGGCATAAAAAATACTACAGGATCAACTGAGAGAAGCAACAGAATGAATTAAAAAGGGTAAAGCAGAAACAGAAGACAGATGAGAAAATGAATGGATCAAAGATTAAGAGATCAAAGGCTACAAAGTCAACTGCTTAAACAAAAGATTAGTAATTTAGGAACTGGCAAGAAAGTTCTAAGGGTAAGGCAATAAGAACATATATAGACAGACTACTGGATCAAAACCAGGTTAAGAGTCTTGCCAAAGCCGTAAGAACCAGGAGAGCGAGTGAAGGATGCAAGTCTGTTCCAAACCACTCTACCTCATGTAAACTGTGTACAGATAAGCCACTGAAATTGCCACTTTCCATTTCAGCCACTAGACTAGTGGTAGGTAGACTGGTGATGTTCGTATCACTGTCAGAAACTCACAGTAAAATTCAGCAAATCATGCTTTGCATCTGAATTTCCTCATCTATACAATGGTGCTTATAAATCTTCATAAATTGTTGCAAAGAAGAAAATAGTCTTTGGAATGTTTTTCTTTTCTGTAAATGAAAGGTAGGAATTGCCATTGCCTAAGTTTATATAGCAAGTTCTACATTAAAGAATTACCAAGTTTGTTTCTAAGTTGCACAATATAAACGTTACCGTTATAAAAATGTGAATATTACTATTCACAGAATCACAAAATGGTCGAGGTTGGCAGGGACCTCTGGAGCTCCTCCTGTCCACCCCCTTTGCTCAAACAGAGTCACCTAGAGCAGACTTCCCAGGACTGTCCAGATGGCTTTTGAACAACTCTAAGGATGGAGACTCTACAACCTCGCTAGAAAACCTGTGCTCAGTCACCCTCACAGTAAAAAAGCTTTTCCTTCTGCTCAGAGGCAACCTCCTATGTTCCAGTTTGTGCCCAGTTCCTCATCTTGTCACTGGACACCACCAAAAGGAGCCTGGCTCCGTCTTCTTTGCACCTTCCCTTCAGGTATTTTTACACGGTGGTGAAATCCATGCGCCCCTCCTGCCCTGGGCATTCTCTTCTCCAGGCCGAACAGTCCCAGGTCTCTCAGCCTTTCCTCATAGGAGACGTGTTCATCACCTTAATCATCTTTGTGGTCCCTCACTGTACTCTCTCCAGCACCTCCAGATCTCTCTTGTCCCGGGGAGCCCAGAACTGGACACAGTGCTCCAAGTGAGGTCTCACCAATGTTGAGTAGAGTGGAAGGATCATCACCTCCCTCAACCTGAAGGCAACACTCCTTGTAGTGCAGCCCAGGGTACCGTTAGGATTCTTTGCCACAAGCACATGTTGCTGGCTTATGTTCAACTAAGTGTCCAGTAGGACTATTAAGAGACCAACTTCAAAAGATTAAGTTTGCAAGATCAGCTACCATACTTCATATCTCACATATTATTTTCAGGACAGCATTATGGCTTGAGAACGCAACTTTCTGTCAACTTAGCTGTCGTTCTTTGAAATGATAAAGAACATTTCAAACTACTGGCCATTTTTTGTTTTATGCCAGTGGGTAATACTTAGACGCAATATGCATATACTACAAAATCCATAAAACTGCAGTTTCCCTCCATCAAAGGGAATAAGCAGAATAAGAGACAGGTATGACCAAAAGTCTACAACTCAAGTATGTTCCTTCAAAGAGGCAACCTGTTTTGAGATCTAGCTATTCCATCGCATCACTGCTTTGTTGTATTTAATTTGCATGCAAATGCTCCACGCAATGTTGTATTAAAACATCTCAGACTCCTTCAAATGCTAGACTGTGCTGATCAATATCAAGGAAAATTGCTGAAATAAGTTAAATAATACTAGGCAGCATATAGTCCCGATAACATAATTTAGAACTCTGCCCAGATTTGCCAGTATAAAAAAACCAAACTTTTCCTAAACGCTTCAGATACCATATAATTAAGAAATAATAGCTGAAATCTGAAATTAGGTAGAGAATAGCCAAAAAGAGCTTGTGAATTAATGCAAATGTAATCTATAAGGTGAAGATACTGATAATATGGTTTAAGTGAGATGCAATGAAGTATTGCTAGGCTTTAGAAGCCGATTTCCGAGGTGAACAAATCAGCAGCGTTAGCAGACAGCGGATGGCTGTGTAGAGCTTATTTGTTTACCTGGTAACTAAAGGGAGAAACACCTGCTCACCATCCCCTCTTTTATCTGAGCCCAAGTTAATGCCTGTTGCAGTCAATGGAGTTCTTTTCATTGACTTCTAAGCCAAAATAAAATCTTTTTAAACACGGGAATGAACTAGCTCCTAGTATTTTCACTATCTAGAATGTTAAAGGAGAGTAATATTAATCCAAATAAAAATGATTTGACACTTCTTTCCTGTAGAGAGCAATTTTTGTTCCCTTTAGGACATCCCTATTGTCAGTAAGCTTTCAACTCATTTGTCCAAATTACTTGAGTAGCTTAATTCTACTGCAACTCTGTTAAAATCACTAGGGTTTTTGCCAGTTCACTGAATTTAGTTGGTAAGAAAGCGTTTCAATAAAGTGGTGAATCATGTCACTTGAAACTCTTCATTTTTGCATCCCTGTTTTCCCTGTTTAGATCTTTTATTGGATGTCCTTTTTCCCTCCTAAACAATTCTGTTCCATTCTCCCACACTTGATTCCTCCTGATAGCGTTTTCTCAAAATCTGAGTTCCAAATGTTAGTGGAATTTATTTATTCACTTTCTTGGTTTTCAGCCCAATCCTTCTGTATCAGTTCTGTTCCCACCAATGAGGCAGGACGAGGAGTCGTATGGTATTTTTACAGCCATTGTTACTGCTATGATGATGACTTCACAGCTCTGCACAAATTGTCACCTGATGGATGGGGTTTTGTTGTGGGTTTTTTCCACTCTCCTCATCTTTAGTGGCAATAGGGACGTGTATGTGCACAGGAAGCTGTATTGTGTCAAAGCCATGTTACTGTGTACATTGAAGTACAATATTCTGTCAAAACATTTTAGAATTAATGGATCAGAAACTAAGAGAAAACTGTCCAGATCATTTATGAGGACAAAAATTCAGCATGACTATAAGGAGATAAAATTCACCAAAATATCTTCATTCCAACTTCCACACAGGAAAATTTTTTCAATGACATTTTGTATCTGTGCAATGGTAAGGTATATTAGAAAGATTATATGAGCATGAATCTGCTTGGAGCACAGCTTGCATTCACCGAGTGCCAAGAGATCCATCAAACACTATCCTGTTAGTCTGCTTATTCTACAGCCTCCACAGAAAGCATATTCTCATAAAATTTTAAAAATATTTATGAGCATGACAAGTAAGATAAATACTCTTCTGTAAAACCATCTCCCTCTTTACTAAGAGCACAATACAGGTAACATTGGAAAAGAACAGTATAGGGTATTTTATAGTTCCTAACATTGCTTTCTAGTAAATCAAGATGCCATAACTATAAATGTATCGCTTTCTTGGATAACTGGAATATGTTTCTTTATTTAATATGGAAAACAGGAATTCCCAATCACTAGGAATACAAGGACAACTCTGAAATCTAGAGATATTTATCTTCAGTAATAACTATGAATAGTTAATTATTTGAAAATATCATTATCAGGGTTTCTGAAGAAGGGAAGTAGTTTAATTCTTTGGGAAGGAAAAAAAAAGAAGAAATAGAAATGCTGTTGCACAGTTTTAGAACGATATTTCAATCTGAGACGGAATAGTGAGTTGTACAGGGAAAAGATGATATTTCTGTACATTAATGATAAAATCATAAACCGCTGCAAGTATAGTATGTGGCTTTGTTTGTTGGTTTGATTTTTTTTCATGAAAAAGGTGAGAACTCTAACGAATACACAGAACCAAATATACCTCACTGCAACTAATGAGCTGACGCGGATATTCATGTGAATGAAATGCCCCCCACTTACTGCATCCTGCTCTAAGTAAAAATTAAGAGAGAGGAAAAAGTCTGAATTAACTCAATTCAATAGAAATAAACTTCAAAAAACACGATTAGGTGTTGCATACCAAGCTTCATAGACATGGTCACTTGAAAAGAAGAAAATACAGGCTGTGGATTCAAGTATAAACAACAGCTTTACAAATTGGCATTGGAGCAACTTACACCACAAATTGAGATAAAATGCTAGCTAGGAAGGATCCACTGGATAAGCAGAGGAACAGAAAAACAGGCATCTCATCAACTATTATCTGAAAGGATGACTGGAGAGCAGGCCTTCCTAGCTGGCCTCTCTTTTAAACACTCCAGAGAGACCCTCTGCCAGAACACGAAGGCAAGAACTGTGTAATGAGCCACTGAAACACTGTCATAAAGCCAAAGACAAGGAGGAAATCTTGGAGCTTATTTCTGAAAACGGGAGCAAAAAGAGGATTTCACTATTTTGTATTTTAGATTCAAGTGGCCCAGATTACAAAATGTGTGTGCTTGACCTCAATTTTGTGCAGTGCAGATCTGCTGCTAAGGTTTTCACAAAACTCTCATACTGTATCTGCCTCTGAATCAGAGTTCCTGGCTTGCTGGCTTGTTTGCTAAAATATTGTAAGCTCCCTCTTGTCCTTGTACAAATGCAGCAATTTATTTAGAGCCTGTCTTTTAACAGATCAGTGTGGTTTGATCTCATCTTTTAGCCTTGGCAAAATAACCCCAGCACCATCACTGGGGCTGAAGATTCCTCTTCTTATACACTGTGTTTTCCTGTTGTGTTTGTGAGACTACAGCCGGGTTGAGGAAAATACAGGTGGAAATCCAAAACTGAAAAATTGAGTCAAATTTCATAAGCTGTTTCTATATCGGAAAGATACTAGGATTTTTATTTACTTATATAAGAAAAATGTTAGGTTTTTTAGAAAGTACTCTCTTATTCTGAAAATGCCCTAAGTATTAATGTAGTATTTTTAATCATATAAAACACTACTAAACCTACTATTGATCATATAAAATATTTTACGTATTAAAGAAGGATCAAGAAATAAGTATCCTGTGTTATTGTCAGAAAAAAATTAGAAAAATAGCTTAACAGGTAGCAACAGTCCAAACTGATTTCTTCCGATCTAGGTCTCTCTTGAAACAGTATTTATAAAAATATATTCAAAGAATAATGTGTTAGAAGAAAATTCATAACCCAGTGACCACAGTAATCTGTTCAGTACAAGAAGCTACTAAGTTAGACATCTATGAAACTAGTATTAACACTATGAAGAGTATTCAAAGTTCATTTTCCAAACGATCTCTCACTTTTACACCATAGTTAAAACTGAAACTGTGCTGTGCAGAGAAATGTTCTAATAATGAAAAATTTGAAAATTCTGAAATACTCAAATCTGATTAACATGGACAAGCTCCTCTTCCTTCCATGAAATCCTATTAATTGGAAAGAGTTCTTAAAACACATATATCAATAGGCTAATTAAAATATTATTATTAATATAGTGAACATACGTGGTAGTATATTAGTTTCTATGCTGGCTAACTCATCCACGTGTGGAAACATTTCTGTCTTGGAAATAAAGATTTGAGCACATTTAGGAAATTAACTGTGCTTACTTGTCTTGCTGAATAAGATACAGCCCTAACAATTTTTTTGATGGCAAGTACCTACGTAAATGCTCCTGTGAAGTCTGAGACCTTAAGAATTCAGAAGTCATATAAAGAAGGATGATATAAACCATGAATAAAATAAAATGGAACCGATGAGAATATATGAAAAGAAAAAAAGGCTTGCGAAAGGCCCTAACAAATCTCTTCTCAACAGCAAGTGTTGTTACCCTCACCTTAGGAAATGTATTTATCTTGTGTTTTGGTTTTTTTTTATTTCAAAACGTGTTCAGTGAAATCAAGTGAAAGGTGAGAAAATGTCAGCCTTGTCAACCATCAATGTGGTATGTAAGCACCTAGCAATTAAAAGACCTGCAATATCTTTCACAAAGATCAAGTAGATCATGCTTTTCCTTAAACAGAAATAATTACTCTGCTCATTCATTAGCTTCTTCATAAATCCTATTAATTTTGAAATACTATATATCCTGGAAATGCAGTTGAGGCTAAATGAACCTCATTACACAGTGTCCATGAAAATGGCAACAGGAGTATAAAGATAGGAAGTGCAGATGGCAATAATTAATTGCTCATCTTCCAGCATCACAAACTTTAAATCAACAGTTCTATTTTAAAATAAAATTATTTTGTTTGCTAGGGTCATTCTACTACAGTCCACATGCATTGGTGGTCGGTTCTTTTTAATGCAATTTTGAAATGGTGAAGAGATAAACACGCTATGATTTTTATCTATGTTTTTGATAAATGAATGTCTCAGCAAAATTTTACAGCTAAAAAGGTTATTTACTTAAGAGAGATTTTCTGTATGTGGAAAGGTCAGATTTTTTTAAGATTGCTGTGAAATTGCTTCTGCCTTTTAGCAAATCTTCTAAGACGGCTCCTCTCCTTTTAGTGTTGACAAGGACACAGGAAGGATGCGGCCTGAAGAAATCAAATGAACAGCATTAAAACCCTAGCTGGAATCTTCTGCTGCCACAGTCTGTGGGTTTTGAAATTCTGTCAAAATGTTGAACAATACAAAAAGAGAGAGAGGACTTGTGAGCAAAAATCAATAGCCAAGTCTTTTGAACTGTCCATGTACAAAGTTCTAATGAAAATGTCCTTGAGGGAAGTTTTAATAGTGGACTTTGAGATCAGCTCCTCCATTGCCCTGATAGCATTGTACAGCATTTGAAGTTTTCAAAGGTACCAATCCACAAAAGTTTGGCTCATACAACTGAGAACGGAGGTGTCTCTGAGGGATCTCAAAAACAGCAGTCTGCCACCGAAAACTATACAGAATACTGTATGTATTATTTGCACTGTGTCAGGTTTTAGCTGGAGGGTACAATTTACTTCAAGGGAGTTTGTAAGTCTTTAAATAGCATCTCTCCATGTACAAACTAATAACTGATCAGGTGCTCAGCACAATACAAAAAGTGCTCTGGTCTGACTAAAGGGATTTTACTTAATATACTGTAAATAGATGGAAGCTTTCTATAAATACAATTTATAAAATGTTAAATAAGGGTTGGATATAATAGCCCATGAACTGGGATTACATTTCTTTGTATCTGTTTCAGCCTGTTAAAAAATGCAAAACATTCAGTACTGCATCAAGGTCATTCTGGGAGAACTGCCACACACATTAAATTGAGGTTAAAATGGTTGGTAAGTGAGGGTTATACAGTAATTGCACTGCAGTTCCCCTAAAACACAAAATGCATACATTTACTGTGCCTTTGGAGCAGATTTCCCCCCAGTGCCATTGAGAATTCATATGCATTCACCCTCAATTATAGTTAGTGTTATTAGAATAAAATCTTTTGGTATTAACCTATAAGGTATCTGGCGCAAGCACAAGAAATGTTTCAATTATCTGAAAATGTTAATTAAAAACACCTCAAAACGATAATGCCTTTTTCATTATATAATGTTTTTATATATAGCCTATATATCATAATAAAGACATATCACAAAGCATAGAGATTTCAACAGAGACAGAAAACCAGCATTTTAAAATTTCTTTTGCTTAATAAAAGGGAAACTTTTTTGGCTTTAGCTTTACAGCAGTCTATTGTGTTCTAAAAAACTAGTTCTTACAACTTTCTTACCTTGCTAGCACCCAGTTTAATTCAACAGAATTTACCCTACAGTTCAGCTAACATTAAAACCTTTGCAATCCCACCAGTATTTAGTATTCGGTGGTTTGTTTTATTTTCAAAGCATCTCTTGAATATGAAAATAAACATTACAGAAAATATGAAAAGCCGATGCTCTATTATGCATGTAGTTTCAACAAATTTGGGAAGGTCTTACTATGAAAAAAGTGAGTGTACTTAATAATCAGAACTTTTAATCTGTAAAAATAGTGGCAGAATCAGACCTAGAACCGAGCTAATCTTTGAGGTACTGGTCCTACTGCATGTGAAGCCAGTGAAAAAGTTGTTACTGCTCTGAATGCACTATTACTAGTGGGGAAAAAAAAAAAATCAAGTGGTCTGGATTAATAGTCATATTTATGTGTATACACATACCAAAAGAACTACTGTTACATGCTTTGTTAATTAAACACCCACAGAGTAATTTTAGAGGGAAGGGGTTGGTTGCTTTTTTTAACCAGTAAAACAATTTAATTGATCAAGAATTTCTACGGGTTTGGCCAGCAAGTCAAGGGAGGTGATTTTGACCCTCTTCTCTGCTCTCCTGAGACCCCATCTGGAGTCCTGCATCCAGCTCTTGGGGCCCCAACATAAGAAGGACACACACCTGTTGAAGCAAATCCAGAGGAGGCCACAAAGATGATCAGAGGGCTGGAGCACCTCTCCTATGGGGACAGGCTGAGGGAGTTGGGGTTGTTCAGCCTGGAGAACAGAAGACTCCAGGGAGACCTTATAACCCCTTCCAGTCCCTAAAGGGGGCTACAGAAGAGATGGGGAGGGACTCTTTATGAGGGAGTGGAGCGACAGGACAAGGGCTAATGGTTTTAAACTGAAAGAGGGGAGATTTAGATCAGATATTTGGAAGAAATTCTATACTGTGAGGGTGGTGATGCACTGGAACAGGTTGCCCAGAGAAGCTGTGGAAGCCCCATCCCTGGAGGTGGTTCAAGGCCAGGTTGGAAGGGGCTTTGAGCAACCTGGTCTATTGGGAGCTGTCCCTGCCCATGGCAGGGGGGTTGGAACCAGATGATGACAGTGCCTTCCAACCCAAACCATTCTGTGATTCTGCGACTCCAATTTCTAAATTAAGTTTGGTTTGATTTACAGTCATCCCCAAACTATGAACATTTCTAAAAAAAAAAAAAATGAGATAAATCCCTTAACAGCAAAGTAACTGCAAAGAGGAATGGACTCAACCTTGAGGAACCTTTACTGGTTTCTTTTGACAAGTTTTGTCAGTGTGCCCATTGCCCGGGAAAGGTGTCACAGCAGTGATGGAAGGCCAAATCTTCCAGAATTCTGAGGTGTATCTCCTGTCTCCCTGCTGCTCTCACCAAGAAAGGCTAAAAGACTGTTCAACTTAAAAGAGAGAGTATTAAATGTATATTTTATAAGTAGAAAAATAAATTATTATGTCAGATCCAATAGATATTAATAGGATTACACACAGCTCTTTCCACTGTTCGGTGTCCTTGCAGGCAGATCCTTATTCCATACTTGGGAGACAATTAACAGGGATTTCACCTGTCAAATCCTCCTCAGTCCCTCAGGCCCCTCACAAGTTTTCTCTTCCTTCTCATTCCACCTAGACTTTCCTCTCTCCTCCCTGTAACCTTTCAGGCTCTCGGCAAGAGCTCCAGGCTCCCTGAATCACCCAGTAATTTCCCTACCTGTGGCATGTGCCTCAAGTACATCACTGACCTTGCTGCTCTTCCCACTCTCCTGCAGGCAGTACGTACGGCTGAAAACCCCATTGTGCCCAGCCACAGCATGGATTGGGAACAAGCTAGAGTTCTCTGGACACGCTGCTGGGCAAAGTTCCCAGTTGCTGCAGCCATCTTCTGCTAAAATGCAGCCTGTGCTGCTGGCCAAGAAACCAGAGCCACAAACCAAGGAGCTGCTGCTGCTGGTCAAGGTGAGGAGCACATCTCTCCTGCCTTGGTCAGCTGGAAACTCGGAGGAAGCAGTTTCCTCTTCCTTCCATGGGCTTCAGTTCACCTGGGCATCTTAAACAGACAAACACCATCACGGACTACCCAGACTCCCCTCAATTCTCTTCATATTAATGCTGTTGACCACTTTAAACCACAACGATTCAGTTGTGTACTTCAAAGTTCTTTGTTTTCCCTTCTTGTGTGTAGCCGCAGATTTAATACCAACCAAACAACTGTGATTTTGCAGTCGGTGCTCTACAAAGACTTTCCCACCTACAGATTTTTCCATACTTTCAGGTATTAAATACAGCAATACAAAGACTGATAAAGATACCACATACACATTCTCATAATTCAAAACATAGTCTACTTCAGCAGTAAGGCCCCACTACTTCTTCATTAATAACAGGGTCTCCTAAAGCCAATCCAATAGTTAAAATCATGACCAAGGAAGTATGCTAGTAAGTACAAAGAAGCATACCAAGAGTTTGCAAAACATATTGTTGTATGCAATTGTGAATGGTTTAATTTATGGGAAGCGTGTCTATAAATATGACAAAGATGAAGAAATATAATAGTTCACATCTATACTATTATATGCAATTGAAAAATATTATCATGAAATCACACACTGCTTAGAAGTTTCAAGACCAGAATTTAACGAACATGTTCATCCCCAGCCTGTGAATAATTCCAGAGTGATCATGGACTGAGTGCTTAGAGAACTCTCAAATACCATTACTTTCACTCTGGAGTTCTGTTAATGCCATTTTTTTCACTCCATAATGGAGAGGAAGTATAATTCACTGAGCTATTTCGTCTTCTATAATGCACTTGAGTTGATTCTATATCTGGCTGAACAGAAAGATGCCAAAGAATTAATCATCACCTACCTCCCAGTTAAAACTATAAAGGCCAGTCTCCCTTGTTGTGAATATTCACTTAGCCATAACTGAAGCAGCTCTTAAATATCACAATAGAACAATTTACTCTGAGAATTCTCCCCCATTCCCCTGCTCCTTCTGCCACCCTCTCTCCCCATTAAACTGTTTTCTTCTTCAAATTCAAAGAACAGTCATGGATTTTTATTGCTGTACGAATACAAGCGTGGAATACAAGTGATGGAGGAAAGCTGGAAACAAAATGAGATTTTTGCCATTTTTTCACTCTGCTAATCTGCTTTTGAAACAACATGCAGATGTATTAATTATTAATATGAAATAACGACAAAGTATTTTTATAATGTTTCTGAAAACATTTTACATAGAACAACTATCATTTTTAATATACAGCTTAGCACCACTAAAAAATTCAAGTATCACATAGAAGAAGTATAGTTTAGAAAATTTTAAAATCGAAAGCAAAGTATCACAGATTATCGATAGAGGATGAATGAGATTTCACCTGAAATGTATTCATTTGAGCTAAACAGATAACTGATATATCAAGGAAGAAAAGATCACTTATGGTTCCATTTCAGAAAATCATGCATATGAATAATAACATTGTGTATTGTCTAATAACAATAAAATATCTAAACAGCTGAATGGATGCATAACATTCATCACTTTTACATATGTATGTGCACATATTTAAACTTATTAAAGAAAAAGCTTCAGAATTAAAAGATCTGAGTACAATAGACACCAGCTGAGATTACTTAAACTGAATCCTGTAGTCCAAAATATTACATATCATGATAATTTAAGCTTTTATATTTTCTGAAAAAAACTAGAAGTTATTCTGCCATCACTATACGAGTAAGGAAATTACAGTCCGTACTGTATTTGGGGAGGGATCCTGGCAAGGGATGAGAAAATAGAAGGAGAGGAGAGGAGAGGAGAGGAGAGGAGAGGAGAGGAGAGGAGAGGAGAGGAGAGGAGAGGAGAGGAGAGGAGAGGAGAGGAGAGGAGAGGAGAGGAGAGGAGAGGAGAGGAGAGGAGAGGAGAGGAGAGGAGAGGAGAGGAGAGGAGAGGAGAGGAGAGGAGAGGAGAGGAGAGGAGAGGAGAGGAGAGGAGAGGAGAGGAGAGGAGAGGAGAGGAGAGGAGAGGAGAGGAGAGGAGAGGAGAGGAGAGGAGAGGAGAGGAGAGGAGAGGAGAGGAGAGGAGAGGAGAGGAGAGGAGAGGAGAGGAGCTGCTCTACACAACTGGATTCTAGTCCCAACTAAAATGATGCTAGCTGTGTTAGCGACACTACAATTAATTTGTTAATTATATGCATCATATGTTTGTACAGAACTAGAACATCTACAGTCTAACAAAATCCTACCATTTAAGGCAACAAAATGTTCTTTTGACCTATATACTACACAAAAAATGAAAAATCAGGTGTCATATGGAACGTCAGCCCCCATCTAATCTCTCCATTAGTAAACTGGGGATCTTATTCTTTCATAAAGATGTCAAAGGGAGTGTTTAACATTTATGAATTGTTCAGACACAAAAGGATGAATGAAATAGAAGTATCTCTTCCCAACTCAGGAGAGCTTAAGAGCAATATGATCATGGATCACATATTGAACAACTATTTTTGTACATAAAATTTGTGCATTTAGGAAGACAGCAGACTTCTAGAAAAGTTACTCCAGAGAATTCAATATATTGTTGTAATGCAAAAGTTAAAATGAGTTAAGATTTCAAATCAAACTTAAATCTGTGCTTTTCCAGTTTCTTTTAGAACTTGGGGGGAGGGTGTTAAGAATTTATATTTTTTCCCAAAATACCTAATATTTGTCAACTACTGTTTGTAAGAATTGCTTTGGAATGAAAGCTCTTTAACAACTAGAATGTAACCTATCTTAAAACACAAAAAGATGTACTTACAGGTACAGTTTTAAGGCTCATCATACAAGATTAGCTAAATTTTCACAACAGGCCCTTCCTAGTAGTTGAGCTGTTCTACACCTTTGGAAAACTCTTCTCTTCAAGACTGCGACACACAGATTCCACCCACGCACAACGAAATCATGGCAATGTAACCAGATTCAGATATGCAGGAAGTGACCTAGTTTTGAGAAGTGATAAGCACCCAGAATGTAAAAATGCTGGATGTCAGTAAGCACGTACCCATGTTCAGCTGACAGAATTGATTCAAGTTGTTGGTGGAGTATTTTCAGGAAGAAATTATAACAAGATTATCCTCCTAGTAAATCAATTAACGGGTACAATCAACAGAGGAGGAGAAGGTGGAAGTTCTCAATAATTTTTTTGCCTCAGTCTTCACTGGCAACCCCTCTCCTCCTAGCTCTTGTATTGATGGCCCACAAGTTGAGGATCCAGGTGACAAAGTCCATCCCACTATAACTGAAGGCATGGTACGTGATCACCTAAGGAATCTAAAGACATACAAGTCCATGGGACCTGATGAAATCCATCCCAGAGTCCTGAAGGAACTGGCTGATGAAGTTGCAAAACCACTTTCCATGATATTCGAAAAGTCATGGCAGTCAGGTGAAGTCCCTGCAGACTGGAAGAAAGGAAACATCACACCCGTTTTTAAAAAGGGTAGAAAGGAGGACCCTGGGAACTACCGACCTGTCAGCCTCACCTCTGTGCCTGGGAAGATCATGGAACAGATCCTTCTGGACGCCATGCTTGGGCACATGGAGGACAGGGGGATGATTCAGGACAGCCAACATGGCTTTACTAGGGGCAAGTCCTGCCTGACTAACCTAGTGGCCTTCTATGATAAAGTGACTAGGTCAGTAGACAAGGGGCGACCTATGGATGTAATCTATCTGGACTTCTGTAAGGCCTTTGACACAGTTCCTCACAACATTCTACTTGCCAAATTGGAGGGATACAGATTTGATGGGTGGACGGTTCGGTGGATAAGGAATTGGCTGAATGGTCGCACCCAGAGGGTGGTACTCAATGGCTTTAAGTCCAGATGGAGAGCAGTGACTAGTGGTGTCCCTCAAGGGTCCGTCCTGGGACCAGTACTGTTTAACATTTTTATCAAAGACATAGACAGAGGGATTGAGAGCACCATCAGCAAGTTTGCAGATGACACCAAGCTGTGTGGTGTTGTCGATACATCGGAGGGGCAGGATGTCATTCAGAGGGACCTGGACAGGCTGGAGAGGTGGGCCCAGATGAACCTCATGAGGTTCAACAAAAGCAAGTGCAGGATTCTGCACCTGGGAAGAAACAATCCTCAGTATAAATACAGACTGGGGGATGAGGTATTAGAAAGCAGCCCTGAGGAAAGGGACTTGGGGGTGCTGATTGATGAGAAGCTGGACATGAGCAGGCAATGTGCTCTCGCAGCCCAGAAGGCCAATCACATCCTGGGCTGCATCAAAAGAAGTGTTGCCAGCAGATCCAGAGAGGTGATTCTGCCACTTTACTCTGCTCTGGTGAGACCTCACCTGGAGTACTGTGTGCAGGTCTGGAGCCCTCAATATAGAAAGGACATGGACCTGATGGAGCGGGTCCAGAGGAGGGCCACCAAAATGATCAGGGGGCTAGAGCACCTCTCCTATGAGGACAGGCTGAGGGAGCTGGGGTTGTTTAGCTTGGAGAAAAGGAGGCTCCGGGGAGACCTCATAGCGGCCTTCCAGTACCTGAGGGGGGCCTACAGGAAGGCTGGGGAGGGTCTGTTTACAAAGGCCTGCAGCGACAGGACGAGGGGCAATGGTTTTAAGCTGGAGAAGGGGAGATTTAGATTGGATATTAGGAAAAAATTCTTTACCGTGAGGGTGGTGGAACACTGGAACAGGTTGCCCAGGGAGGTGGTTGAGGCCCCTTCCCTTGAGATATTCAAGGTGAAGCTCGACGAGGCCCTGGGCAACCTGGTCTAGTAGGAGGTGTCCCTGCTGACTGCGGGGAGGTCGGACTAGATGACCTTTGGAGGTCCCTTCCGGCCTGGACCAATCTATGAATCTATGAATCTATGTACAGATTAAAAGGGAATGAAGTGTCCAAATCAGAGACAAGAGTTCATATCGATGGCACCTTTCAACTGAGGAGCTTTGAAACATCAAAAAAAGTCTAAACAAGAAGAAAATATCCTGATTTTCTTTCCATTTATCTAGATTCTAATTTTCTCCATAAACTAGACAGATACCTAGAAGCAAAAACAGAAGATGAGTTTTTGATAGCCATTAGTCAAATCCGTGCTTAATGACAACAGCTGGATTGGGTGATCCCTGTTATAAATACATTTTAAAATTTGGCCTTATTTCATGTTAACTTTCATTGCACTTAAAAAATTGCTTCAACATCCAACTGAGCTAAAATGATTCTTTTTTCAGTGCATACTAGACTGACTTCACTGATCGTAGCAGAATGAATTGTATTTTTGTAAGGCTCTTCAACAGGCAGCCAAATAAATAGCTTTTTCCCTGCTGCATGGTTTGCTGTTTGCTTAAGCAAAAATCCAATTTCTGGAGAAGACTCCACAAGGGCTAAATTCCCTGCCATTTACAAGTGTCCCGTTAGAGTAGCTTTCTATATGGAAATAACATTCCAAGACAAGGAGAGAAAGAGTAGGTCTGAGGTCCACTGTTCCTGATGTGTTTTATTATTTCTTTTTCATTTGAAGAGTAGAGCTGCGCTCCCATGAGAAAAAGAGAATAATATCTGAATACAAATGTCTCAAGAAACTGGAGCTTCTTTAAAAGTATAATCCTCTCTCTTGCTTTTTAAAATTTTTTCCCCCGTGGTATGCATCAAGGACAAGGGGAGACCTGGCAGCTTCAGACTCAAGCTGTCTTTCATTAAAAGGTTTTTAATTAGAAATTCAAAGAAAAAACTCCTACTGGGGCAGCATATATTAGAAACGTTGAGATTTGGGCTTGATTAGTGTTTTCTTTAGCAGAAGTTTTTATTTGAAAACAACTGCAATTAGAAGGATGAGGTGAATGATACCCTGTGCATACAGTGGCAGTATGCAGAATTACCAGTTACTAGTGTTATCACAGCTCAAATGGGGGAAAAAGTAAAAGGAAAGCTTTTAATACAAGTTCACAGAGGTGCAGTTAATTTAGATCTAATGTGACAGACATTCTAAATCTGCAGGATTAGAATTGATCATTGAAGGAATGTTTACTGAAATTTAAAAGCCATATAATGAACTCTGATATTCATCGACTTTATAAGTATTAGTCAAGAAGCATCTCCTAATAGTTAGCAGTTATGTATTTAACATTTTTTTAACATGAAAGCTGTATTTAAAATAGTTTCCTTTAATTCA
Organism: Numenius arquata; assembly: GCF_964106895.1. Taxonomy (NCBI): domain Eukaryota; kingdom Metazoa; phylum Chordata; class Aves; order Charadriiformes; family Scolopacidae; genus Numenius; species Numenius arquata. The sequence continues at coordinate 30,768,615 of NC_133586.1, forward strand.
GGAATGTAATTATTATAATAATAAAAGTTAAGGCATTCTCTACTTCACTGGAACACTTCCAGGGCTGTCTTACACAGGTGAACCAATGCCATCACTCCCACCCTGTTCGCTCACGCTGCCAGCTGTGTGCATAGGAAGAAAGAAGAAGGACTTCTAGGGTTCACCAGACCAAACATATCTACAGAGGCCCCGCAACAATGGCTGCCTCACAGTTCCTCCTTCCCTGAAGGATACAGCAGCCATCTCAGGCTTGAGTTCACATATTGCTCTTGTACAGACAGGACATGTCTTGGTCACCAGATTGTTCTTGTTCATGGAAAGCAATGTTTAGACAGATATCCCAGGAAGAGAGATGCCAACCTAGCGCATAGTGCCGGTCACACAGACTTAATGAGATCTCCGGGTGACCCAAATCATACACAGCACATCAGGGCACACACCTCCCTTGCGATTTGAACAGCAACATTATTACTTCTGCATCTGAGGGCAGTATCATGACTCTTTCTGTTCACCACCAAACGCTAGACCAGTATTGTGATGCATGGGAGAACATTCCTATTCTGTGGCGGGCAAAGGGCACTTAGGAACCTGGCAGGTTTGGATATATATACTGCATATCTGATTTCATTTACTGAGAGATGCTTTTGTCTAGGGGTATTTTGCACTACAATACTGACCATTAACTCACTGCTGAGCTCCAAACCCAAACTTAGCTGTAGTGATCAAAGTTGTTGAGTTTTGGCCTCTGGATTATTAGTAGTATTTACAAAGCTGTGGTTTGAATTTGACAATTCATCACCTTACCTGTCTTCTGAAAAGAAGTTATGTACATATACTATATGAATATTTATATTACAGAGGTCAAACAGGCATTTAAAGCGTATTCATAATTGCCTTCTCAAACAAAGAGGGAATGAGGCCTTTGAGGAAAAAGTAGCAAACTGGCATAACACCCAATCAGAAAAGGCATGGAAATAATTAAAGAGTTAAGTTTATGTAAGCCAATAAATTACATGAGATGACCAGGGTTTACAGTTGAGACAAAAATAAAAACTTTATTTTTTTTTCCCCACACAGGGTAAAAACAGGAACATCTACAAGAAGCAATCAGGAACTTCATTTGTGCCAAACAGAGCTCCTAGGGAACCACACGGTCCTACTTGCTTAGAACAAGTGACCAGAAAAATACTACTTGAAAAGAATTTACTTTTTCTCCTAAAGCTACTTCAGAAGAGGCCATCTGCAGATTGCTGCTTCTATTTTGACCAAAACCAGAATGTGTGGAGGTCTGTGTATTCTATTCCATACATTTGAGCACGTGTTCGGTGTGGGTATTACTGGTGAGAACACCATTTTGTAGACAACAATAAGTAAACTTTTCTAAATCTAATCTACTCCTGAGGTTAAAAGTTCAGTTCAAATTACTTTCTGAAAGTTTAGTTTGAGATATCTTCTCTCGTTAAGCTACTTCCTACGTACATTCACTTAGCTTACCTTATTAATGTGTTACTTCTCCTTCATAATGTAATCTGTTACATTCTACAGCAGTTCAAAGGTGGTTGCCTTAATATATTTATGTGCCATTTACAACATACATTTATAAACATGATAAACAACTTCTGGACCCTTGAGTCTGAAAAATCAGTAAAATACGACATATGATAATTTTTTTATCTTAAAACTAGAAATGATGGCCCTGGCAGTGCAAATATTAGTTTCCTTGCTTTTAGTTAATATCAATAAACAAGAATCCTTCCTAGGAAGATTTGTGAGTCTTGTTTTGTAAGAACAGGGGCCCAGTTCTACAGAAGACATATGCATGCACGTAGTTCATCTTTGAAGGATTTAATACTTCGAAGAATTCAGAGCACAGGTAATTTTTACTTAGAAAACATCTTCACTTTTTACTTTTAATTCTTTTATTTCCTAATAAAATTCAAGCTTTAATGATTTTCATTTAGAAATTTTGTAGTAACATTTCAAGTGAAGGTATTAAAAAAAACAACCAGTGCTTAGACACAGTATAAATCACTATAAAATTCTGAAAGTTGAGCTCAAGGCAGTAATTACAAATAAGGAATTGCATCGAACTCATGCAAATAACCTACTATGGCATCTCCTTCAATGTAATTATATATTTTTAGATTCTATAATTTTTATACAGTTCCTTGGTTTTGCTTGGGGGATTTTTTTTTTTTTTTTTTTACATTTTCACAAGCTTTACTATTTTGAAATCTCTTTAAAATTTGTGTGTTACTAGGTTTGGAAAAAAAAAAACACCAACCCAATTTAAAAGTATTACAAATCCTAAAAAAAGCGTAAATCTTCATATAAATTATCATTAATAAAAATTATCTAAATGACCTCTAAAGAAAAACCGTGATGTACTTGGTGTTGGATTTTTTTGACATACCTAATGAATTGATGTAAAGTTGCTGCATATTTTATACACCTTAGTGGTACTGCTGTTCAGTAAGAGTTCAAATTGCCTCTGGATATCACTAGGTGTTGTATCAGTTTACTGTAGTTTAAATAACAAGTGAGATCAGTTTGGAAAAATACCAATAACTCCTGGCAACAGTGACTTGCTAGGATTAGATACCTGCTGCTTTGCCTTCATTCTCAGCTACATTAATTCGCAGTACCTGAAACTATCTTGTTACATTTCAAAGTTTTTAGGAGGGAAATTCTGACTTTATAAAGTAACCTTGTTTTGATTTGTTAAAAAGGCAATGTGTATCGAATATTTAATATGCATGTATGTCTACATGTTAATGCTAAATATCAGCATGACCAATGGCTAGAATAAGTTCAAAACACTTTGCACCTAAACAATCATGACTGGCAAAATTACCCATTTTTTATTTCTGCCTATTGCGTTTTTTAATTGCATGAATCAAAATAGTTGCACCGAATTGGGAATAACTATATTACATGAAAGTAATTACGTGTCTAAAGTCACTTCCTACAGCAGTCCCTGAAGAATTCTTAGTGCCTAGTAAGTTTGCAAGAGATTAAACCATTCACTGCAATCCTTGAAACTTAAGAACCTACTGGGTTTCCAGTGTGGCAATATGAAGTGAAAGTTACCATTACTCAATTCTAGATTTGTAACTGGTAACTTGTAGTAAGGGCCCTCTGAAAATCAACGCCATTTTTTTTCAATTAAAAGTTTTTATGCTAGATAGCAACAGCGAATCCCAACACAGTGAAGAAATTTAGTCAGATTAGAACACTTTAAAATGGTTTTAATTTGGACATTCTTATCACCAACAGTTTGCATGAATGATGTCCAGAAGCCGGTATATCTGAACGCACTTGAGGTGACATTCACTCATACAGAAAACATATACATGCCGTAATTGCTGACCCTCATATTTATTGTATAGGGATTCTCACACAGTTTTGAAGAGACCAGGTACAGAAGGAGAAAAAAAATAAAAGATTGCATAACTGCTACTTATTTCATTGGAGCCGCTATTTTGGAACACAAGACTGATCTGATCGAATGACCAGGATGAAAGTCCAGTTAGCCCAGTACCTTCTTCATGAGGCCACTAATCAGTAAGGAAGACCATATGAATTGGAGGGTGTATGCAATAATAAGCAGTGCAACAACATAAACTATTAGCAGATAATTGACAGAAGCACATGCATTTCCAAACCCATCCAGTGATACAGTCAAGCATCTGAAAAAACAGGCCCTCTCTTGCAGTTTTCACAAAAAGAAGCTAAAGCTAAGTAGTTACTTGATAGTGCAAAGCTATTAACATATACCCATAACTTTTTGATAATAAACTCACTTTTTCAAAAATAAAAGTATTACAAATAAAAAAAAATTCTTAATAAAGCTCACTTTAGGTATTTTAAGATATTTTAGGATTCCAAATCTCATATTAAGCAAATTGCTCATCTGCTTATCAAAAACAAATGATATCCTAAGCACAAGGCTCTTGATATAATACAAAATATAAATCACAACTATTATTTTCACTTTCACCAGTGATTTTGCTCTGGAACATCCCCTGCCATTTTCTACCTACAATCAGACTATGAACATACTAAGATAAAATCACGGTATCACCAATTTAGCCTTATTTTACTTATTATTTCTGAACTGCAAAGAACATAATCTATTACATCTTTTTGTATTATTTTCACTCCTGGAAAGATTTTCAAGAATCTGCCTCTTCTTGATCCAGGTCTCCCCAGCTAGTCCCACTTACTCCAGGTAAAACTCTGAGACCAACACTCTCTGGGACATTTTTGTAAAACTGTGTGAAGGCTAATGCCAGTGCCTAGTGCAGCTCATACAACTGTCTGTCCACAGGAACAAGAAAATGAAAAAACCCTCATATAATCACGAATATTAGCTATTTCTGAATAGATTCAATAGGAGGCTCTTCTTCAGCTTGTCATCAATTAAAAACACCTTTTATATCAATAATATTTTAAAATAGTGTCTTAACTACATATGTATAAGAAGAACGACACTATGTGGTGAAATTGGTTAGTATTATCAGAATGTGAATTCAGCGTATCTGCAAAGAACGTGCTGTAACCGTTTTTTAAACACATTTTCCTTGACTGATTAATGAAGAACTTCTGAAACAATTTAATCTATCCAGGGATACGAATGTTAGTTTATATTTTTCGAGGCTGATAACTGAAGAAGTTCTAAAGCAGTTTAATCTGTTCAGGGATGTTAAACAAATATGTCAACATTCATTTTACATTTGTGTCTACCACAGCTAAACTAGAAGAATGCTGGAAATAGATTGCAGTACTCTGTTTGCTCGAGGAAAATAAAAAAACTAACTCAATATGTATCATATTTTATAGAAGATGCAAAGTCCTTTCTGAAATGAATGCTTTTCAGATTGAAGTTTTCAGTAGCTTTACTGTGCAGATTATGGTCTGGCGTTCTGCCATATAATGATATATAACATTATTATTATAGCTCACTATTATGCAAATAACAATTTGGCTAGCAGATCTGAGTGCTTAGATTTTTCTCTGAGGACTATCAAATATTTCAAACTTCTGATACCAAATTATATGTGACATTTAATTTGAACTCAATTTATGTAGAAAAATAATTTTTAAAACCCTCTTGTGTACATTTCTAATAAGAAAAGTGTTACGTGTAATTTTTTCCTTTTTTTCATATGTAGATATATATACACAGAGTAGGTTTAATTTAGACAGGGAATACACCATTATATAGTCCACCATATACAGAAGAGTATTCTAAGCAAGGATTGCTTACTACAAAGTAAAATAAAGATGGGAAACAATAGCAAAAAAGTTTAAAATTCATACATGCACCTCCTATTAATTAATTCTTACAAAATAAGACTGACAAGTACATATGCATTCAACCATGTTGTACAGGGAATTAATATTGGAGAATAGCATATGAAACATAATCAGGTTCAGAACTTGGTAATTAATCCGAGAAAGGTCAGTTCTAAACTGCACTCTTCTTTTCAGACCTCTTAAATGTAGCTGGCGGGGTCACTACTGCACTTATGGTAGAGATCATTCAATCTCCATCCTTGCCCTACCAAGGACACCAAGACTTCATCTGGCACAGATGGTTTTTTTTTTTTTATACCAACGGCTCAAGCTCTCATTTCAGAAGCTGGTCTAACTGTGCCTGTGAATATTTATAACCTGAAAATTCACAAACACTAAATCTCTCGGTCACGTTCTCTTTCTATATGTAGTGTTCAGATAATGTGAAGGATTACGTTACTCAGAAGTATTTATTCTTCTGTAGCTTTGCCTCCTCTTTATTATATTATCTCAGACTTAAGTATTTCTTAAGACGTTTTGTTACCTTGAATGAGCATAGTCAAATACCCACCATATCATGTCACAACCATATCTCTCTAAGGTTCTAGGATATTTGACATTTTTGATTAAGTTTATATTAATAAAAAGACAGAAAGAAACAATACAGGGAATAGAATCTCAATGTCACTTAAAAGTGCATGTTTTCTCAAAGGCTAAATGTTTCTTAAGTATTCATGAATTTCAGAGAAGATCTGAGATCTGGAAAACTGTAAAAAACCCACACAGACTGTGTAATTGAGAAGATTCTTGTAGCTGCATGCCTCGGACATGTCAAAATTAAGTCATATATTGATCCTTTTCGTCCCTTTGGGGCCAATGGGTATGTCTTTAACAAGTATTAAAGAAGTACTTATCAATTGTTTGGGAGCATAGTTGGAACATCTATGTTGCAGTTGAATATCTACCTGTACTTCAATGGATAATGATTTGGGTATGGGTTTTTCAAAAGATTTACTTCTAGGGATATCCCTGAGATATAGTGTTAAGAAGTCCTGTGTTCAAAGCAAGGCGGTTCTCTCTCAGTCCAATACCACATAAACAAATGACTGTCTGCGACAGAGGATAATGAAACAAGATGGTAGAAACTAACAGTAAGTACGTTTAGGCAGAGAATTAGAAGGTTTCTAACTACTAGAGCAGAAATGTTTACATTAATACCACTGTGATCAGCAATAACAATTACTTAAAAACAAGCATATCCTTGAGAAATTTTAAGCAGTTTTCCAGATTTTCAAAGACCCAGTCTTGGGACTTTACAGCTATAGGATGCTGCACCGTCTATCTCTGAGTTAAAATCTTGAGTTTAATTCATATATAATAAGACTTAAAAAATTATGAGCAACACAGACCAAAGAATAGTCTTGCACTAATAAGGAAACTGGTGGAATTGCTAGGGGAAAAAAAAGCTAAGACCAAAGAGGGAAGGGCACAGCTAAGTGTTTGGCAGCTATAAAGTGCTTCACCTTCACTTTTGTCTCAGAAACACTCAGGCATTTTGCAAATGCGTATGTTACCTTGGAAGCTTACTGTACAAAGTAAGAGAAAGGTACCTAAGGGCCTTGAAACTGCTGCATAACATAAAATCTCAACCAGTTTGACGGTTCCAAAGTCTTACACATCTTGCTCTGCACAAAACACACACAAAAAAAATCCAGTCTCCATCATTGTTTATGCCTCAGTGTTTGATGTTGATATTTTGCTTCTATGTAGTAATGATCCTCAAACATCAGCCACAACACTGTAACCTGTGGCGTGCAGGGGGGACATTATTTCCAAACACTCCAGGAATTTTGTATAGGAATTGGTTCTGCTCCGTCATGATAATCTTTTCAGTCTTTCACTGTTCACTTCCCTTTTGGGCATGTCAATCAGTGTTTCTCTTCCAAATGTTTCCTATGTCCCCCTAGCACGCATACTTCCATCCATTCTATCTTGAGTGACATTTTTCTGTCAAGCCACGCAAAGGGATCACTACATTTTGAAAGGACCTCCATGTTTGATAAGAACCAGGGAGCTCTTGGGACGATTAACAGAAAAAAGTACTTCAACATTTTCGAGTGGATGGTTTAGGCAATAGGAAATGGTAGATGGAAAAATTAAATGTAATATAGAACTGATGTTAAAAAATAATTAAAAATTGTAATTTACTTGGATTTTATGAAGACTTTCACTAAATCTAGCACTGAATTTGAAGTAAAGTGAAGGTATAAAAAATGCTAGACAATAATATTGTTGTAGTGAGTTGCTTTTTGGACTGCTACAAGAATCTCTCTGGCAATGCATGAATTTTTAACACTGCAAATGCTTTTTCTATTATGGCAGCCCGTGTCAACGTGTACGTATCTAAGGATTTGTCAACAACAGTGTTACCAAATTCATTTTCCAAAGGTTTACACTGTGACCAAAAATTTACTCCTAGGAGAATCCTGGCATCGCAACTCTTCACTTAAAAGACAACTTTTTCTTGGAAGATTGCTCTAGACAACTGGTCATACTTTGACTGGCATGGTACAAGAAGCACAACTCACTCTTTCAAAGTTTCTGTTTGTGTTACTAGGCCCAAAATGACAACTTTTAATTATTAACTTAATAATTATTAACTTAATTTTGCAAAATAAAACTAACCCTCCATAAATGACCTAATGATATGCTGGAAAGGTAAAACTAAAAATGTCGAAAAGACTTTTCAGTTCATCTACACTGACAACAATTGTTCCAATATAAATAGCAGTGCTCAAATAATTCACATTGTAACTGTAGAAAAATCATGATTCTGGAAGTTTGAATAAAACAAGAAAAATGAAACTGAAGCTACGTCTTAATCTCTGAGCAAAAATAATTTGTGGGGTTTGTGTTTTGAAAAATCCTTAAATAAAAATTGTGAGTTCCAAATAATTTGGTATTCAGTCATTTAAAACTGATGTGTGCCAATGTCAAAAGAGAGAAAACATTCTCCCTCTCAAAAAGCTCAGTAGCATGCCACGAATTTAGTGGAAATTATTGTGATTACAGTCAATAAGTAGTCCACAAGACCTCGCCTAGCTTTAAACACCGATTCTGAAAGTGATCTAGCCATGGCAACACACATCTGAGAGCATTAGTCCATACAGCACTTTATTTATGTAGATTTCTTGCCTTGCCCAAGCCAGATAATTAAAGATACCTAAATATGCTTTCATTACATTCATATCCGCTGTGTACACACACACAAACTCAGTCTGGAGAAGGGTAGAAAAATCCACAAATGCGTGTGTATTTGTTGTACTACTACATAGTACTGTAAAAAAAAGGTACAGACAGCTTTAAAATTTATTTTTTACACCTGAAAACCCAGGAATTATCATATCTAGAATAGGAAACTTAATTTCCATAATCTAGGGCAAACAGTGTGTAGGGATTGACCCACCAGATTCCTTACATAAATGAAAAGCATTTTCAATTCCTGGATATACTGGTAGAAAAAAGTATAGATTAATCAAATGATGCTGTTCTGACATTAACTCAAAATACTCTATGATAACGCCATCATTAGAACTAAACAAATAATTCACGGTGAATAATTTCCTCAATAATTTTTCCTCTTATTTTACTCACACGATGTCTGTGACAAGACTGCAGCTTGCCTGGGTTGAATCTCCATTCACTTTTATTCAATTATTTCGGGGAAGATTTTGGAATATTTCAACAACTTATTTAACTTTAATATTTGACTTGTGACGCTATTTTACTGGATATAGTCAGGTACTGGATAAGCATAAGCCGAATCAACGTTCTTGTGAATACAGTTATTTAAAAATCCCTACCCTGGATAAGAACACTTTCTCCCACCAGTACATTCTCTCTGAGAAAGCCATTGAAACTGGGTAGAGTAAGCAAAGGGAAATATCAAATGCATCTTCCTTATTGTCTCTTGTTTATGTATGTTATTTATTTTCCCTCGAATGTATGAAAAAAGCACAATACTGCATGCGTCTTCTGTTAAAGAAACAGACCTATATACCCACACACTCAGAAACAACACTAAAACAGGAAAATTGAGCTATTGAAGCTATCATGGGCTGAGAAGGAAATATGCTTAGAAGAATTTTTTGTTATTTGAAAAGGGAAACAAACCGAAAGCATTTATTAGTAAATACTTGGAGATTAGCTCATACTAAGTGCTGATGCTGTTGTAACCTATGGGGTGGCTGGCTGCACAGAATCCTGATACTGTATCTTTAATTACTCAGTATTAAGACTAAACTCAGATTCAAATGATGAATTACATTAAGCATGCAGTCAGCAAAAATATTTTTAAGTACAATTTAAGCAATTAAGGATGAGTTAAAAAGTCTGCAACTTAATACACAACGTAGCAACGGAGTATCAAGTTTTCATGCAAAAATCCATTCTAGAGAATGTTTTTGTGTGCATATCTGTTTGTTGAAAGTCCAAAAAAAGAAAAAAACCATAAAAATGCTAACAAGTGGTAAAGCAAATTTGACATAGACAAACTCACAATCAAAATTCCATTTAAAATAAATCATAAATCAGAAGCATGTCACTTGTGTTATCTTCCATTACAAAAGCTTGCTTACCAAAAAAGCCAGCAAATTTAACAGGTCACTAATTAATAAGAACACATCTTGCAGTGATCTTTCTTATTAAATACGCGACACTGTTGGGAATATAATATTAGAGCGGTCTTGAACACTGTCTGTGATTCCAATTACACAAACCCTAAAGCGCTGAGCTACCTTCTGCCCAGAGAGAATATCTAGGATAGAATTGTGTATTTCACATTCGGGACTGAACTTTAAGACATAGAGAATATACAGAAGATTAGGTGGAAAAAAAAAATATCTTAAAATGGGCAATACTTACGGAAATGATCACAGTATTGTGATTCAGCAGACATAGGATTTTTTTGCGATATAAATTATTTATAAAGACAATATCCAAAATCAGGCAGTTGACAACTCTGTCCATTATTTGGCAAAATGACTTCAATGTTTGTGTTAGTTAAACACAGTATCTAGATCAAAAATGTAAAAAATTCAATCAACTAGTAACTCACTTGGTATAATATGATAGTAACGTTTTAATGTGATTACATGAGAACTAACGCTAAGCCTATCTACAGCGTATTTATCTAAGCCTAGAACCACAACAGGATTTGACAAATTTAATTTTGACTGCAAATGATCTACAACTATCCACTAATTTTCAAAATTTTAGACCTTGAGACCACAATGCGCCATATATCAATGTCTGTAATGGAGCAAACCACAAAGACTGTAAGCTGAATGACACTGAACTGAATATAAAACATTTATCAGTAAGGTAATCAAACACTGGACAAAAGTTACTTTTACTATTTTGTAAAGCATTTGTTCTTTTTCAGGCAAAGATTTTGAAAACTCAGAAACATTGATCATTTCTATACTTGGGTGAAACAGGTGATTATTATTTCAAGAAAACGTATACCTTTTCATCTGTTCATATACCAGTTTTCATCATGAAGATGGATAAATATTTCTACTTTAAGACAAAGATGGCAAAGGATTTGATCTCCGAATACAGTAACACTGCCATTTCAACTCTTATCACTGAAAACCTTTATTTACTCACTCCTTAGCAGTAAAAGCCAGAAGCCATGCTGCTTTGTGAACCTCACGAATATAAGGGGGCTTTCAAAAAGCATGTTATGCAAATTTTTACCTCCACGTAAATAAGAATAACACCACAGCAAGTCTTAAATACTCTGCTTTCTGAGTTACATCCACACACTTTAATATTGTTCCATTCATGCTGTAGAGGAATCAATCTCAGTGAAAGACAAACGACGCACCTTCAGTTTATGTTACATGGCCCATCAGCTGCTGCTACTCTAGCAAACTGAAAAAACAGTATTAAATTTCTGGGAGCTGGTAATACAACATGCCTAATTGGTAATATAGGTCAAGCACTGAATAAACAAAACCAAATAAATTTCTTCAGAATCAATACACTGATAAGTGTTCATACAGTAAAATAATGTTAAAAAAATAAATAAATAAAAAAGGAGTGAACTGTTTGCTTTCTGGGCATTAGGTTTACCCTAAGACATTTGAATACTGATCCACTGCATGCATTTGCTAACCCTTCGTATCACCAGAACGTGCTTCTCTGGAAAGAAACCAGAGAACTGGTCTTACAGCAGAGTGCCTGGAAGGAAATCTTCTCTGCTTTCTGAGATTTCTCTTCTTTTGGTTTAACTATTACATAGACGCCACTCATTCCTGCTGCATAAAGGCTTTCAGGAAATACACCAAGACAGCAATAACATCCCGCTTTTACTAAACCAATTTTTACTAATCTCTACATCATTTTGTAGACCATTAAAAGTACAGATTATGAGATTGGGGCTCACCCACCTCTTTCATCCCAAGCAACAGTGTCCCATTTTAAAAAGACAACTGGCAGCCCAACCTCAAAAAAACCAACCAAGCAACCAACCAACAAAACCAAACAAAATAAACCAAGAAAAAAAAAGAGAAAAAAAGGATGCAGCACCACTGACATTTTCATGGGGCTATAACGTCAACTGGCACTTAAAAGGGGTCAAGAACTCCCTAAGAATTTCTGAAATTTAAACAGACTCAGGTGCTAAGTTCACAGACTTCAGAGAGACTAATTAGCTTTAAAACTATTTTACAAGATAATTCTGTGAAGAATGAACCATGTGGAAATACCATACCCATCATCTATGATCCTTGGAAAGATTTCTTCAGTCTGTTAGTAATAGCACTCTTTGCGATGAGAACAATAGATATTTTGGAGACAGAGAAGTCACACCAAGTTGCAGAGCTCATAAGGAAAGAGGAACAGATGGTTTCACTAATGAGTTTTCTAAAATACACCCTGTCCTCGGTGGACACAATGCAGTAGCTAAAATGTTCTAGCAACTTTTTTCTTAAATGATTAGATCTTTTCTAAACAGATTTACATAGTCAAATTGTATTAATATCTAAAAATCAATGAGCAAAAGTTCTGGGGCTTATTTGCTTGTGAGAGGTGGTTTATGTGTTATAATGCAATTCAAAGATACTAAAATTTTCTTCATGTCCTAGCAGGCTCAAAACAGCCATAAGACTGAATTTTCACACTGTTAACAGTTCTTCCACAATAATTTATGAAGACATATCAAGCTCACTGATGTCAGGCATCAACAAATTGCTATTATAATTGCCAATAAAGGCAATTTAAACTTTTTTTTGGGGGGTATCTTTTTTATCTATTTAAAGCATACTGAACAGAGGTTAATTCATTCTTGCAAGAAACTGCATCAGCTGCCGTTTCTGTGGTAAATGAGTATCATGATATACAGCTGATGACTTCTAGAAAATAATTAATTCTATAATAATTCAACTTCATAACAATGAATTAATACCAACTGTATTCTTAGCTTAAAAATATTAAACAGTATTTTTAATTTGCCATTATTATGATGAAATAACACATTTGAAAGTCATGGAAAACTTTGGAACTAATTATCTGCACTTTTAAAATGGTTCCTGAAATTTTCTTTCTTTGACTATATGCGTTTTTACATTTCTTGTGTCACTTTTTCATAGTACAATAGCACTATATGCGTTTCTAGGGGGAAAAATAAAACCACAAAAAAAAAAACCCCAAACCCATGGTTGAGCATGCAACGACTATTATCTTTCATTGTCTTGTAAATACAATGGTTAGTAGTTTTAGTCTTTTACTGTAGACCCTTATTACCATATTCTTGCCCAAATTATGAAACTGACTACCATTCTTTGTCACTTAAAAAAATAAAATAAAATAATGTGCAAACAAATGCAAAAATATGTTGCCATTATTTAGTAACCACTTTTTGTATTGCTTTGGTGATTACCATAGTGTCTCTAAGGTGGAGTAATGACATTTACACCACTACAAATGGATCAATTGTCATTATGGGAGTGAGTTTAGAGCTGCTCTAATTTGCTTCTAGGTGAAGTGAAGAGCTGCTGTCAAGCACAGATCCTTCTAGTATTGAAATACTTGGACCATGTGTTAGAACTGAGAGATGCCATTCCGCTATGTCATTACCTTGAATTCTCTGGGAGAATTCCCTACTAGCAGGGTAATTTTTATTGCCACATCAGTTGTATGGGGATGTTCTGTGGTCAAGAAATTTTATCACTGGTAAAACCTGACATGTTTCTTAGGCTTTCACTACAGCAACCGAGTTATAAACCGTTTGATTTCATACCTAAAGTTTATTATTTAGATTTACATTTTAATAAGTGTTCACTGTCACAAATGGAGATAAATATCTGCATCCCAATGTTCAAGTGACACATACTATGCCTCCCTATTTAATTAAGCATCTGCTTTGTGTGATCTATGCTTTTCTCTTTCAATATCCTCTCTAAATCTTAGATGCAGACTTTTCTGTTGCGCAAGAAAGTTATGTGAAAAACCCCAAATAAACCTCTCAACTTGCATCATGACTTTTACATAATCACAAATTCTGTTCTAAATTCCTGGTCTTTTGAATTATGAATACTGGATCTACAACTGCACGACTGTTTCCTGCATATAATTAAAGCAATCAAGTCTCCCTTTGCTTGCTATTAGGCTAGGAGGAGTCTAAGGTGAGTAAGGGAAATAGATTCAGCGATTCTGTGTCTCGGCAATCAAAGCAAGCTTTGATATTCGCAGGGACAAACACTACATTTAAGCGGGCCAGAATGAAAGCAAAATTTAAGACACACAAACATACCATCAACTCCTTTATCTATAAACTGAGAATCTAACATAGAATAATTGAAATTTAAAAATTCTTTATAAGTTACTGTGAACAACTTTCCCTGGTGACAGCCAATTTCTATCAGTCTTTGGAATTATACGTGCTATTTATCTCTGAAAGAAAGGTATCTTTAAGAGCATACCCACAGCTGTTTGGGAATTTAAAAAAATTCCACACTTTGTTTCAAAATCATGACGATTAATTATGGTGCTATTTAGTTTTTTCCTTTTCTATAAGTTAATGATAAATTTTGGGGCAGAAAAACTGTCGTGTCAAAGCACAAAACTGTTATGAGTTTTAAAAAGGACACAAGTGATAAACAATGACGAAACCTGTTAATAACTTTAAAAGCTCCAACCCTTTCTGAAGTATTAGGCTGTACATTTGGTCATTTACTCATTAACCATAATTCCTGTCGGACAAAAATTGAACATTTTTTAAAATAAAAAGGTTATCAGAAAGATCCATGTCCATGGTTAAAATTTCTAGTAGAATCTAAGTTTCTTTTGCAGACACAGATTACTTAATTTTTGTGAATGAATTTGCTGTCATTGCTAAGTATAGCTCTTTAAGTTAAGAGTTCACCAAAACTTTTAAACTTAAAAATCTTAACTGAATATACTACATCTCTGAAGGAAAGATTAGTTTGAGAGCATTTATCATGCATCAGCGCATCATTCCAGATTTTACAGCTATAAATCCATTGCAGAAATACAGTGATTATTTGGGACCAACACTCTTATTCCTAAAGGAAACAATTACTTAAGAATATTTTTAGTAATTTTTTTCTGCCTTCTCTCAAAATTGATTAGTTTTAAGTTGGTAGAATTCATTTGATTTAAGTGAACAACAAGTGCTAATTGCTAGTTTAAAGAAGACCAAGGTTCTCATGTTACCCTATCCGGCTGTACGCATTTAATCTTCATTTTTTTACTTCAGTCTTAGCTACGGTGAACAGTTGGCACTCATTCTTTGTTACAAGTGTTATTAAAAAAAAAATAAAAATAAGAACCCAATTATGAGTTTTACAGAAGACCCCCACAAATTCAAGACAAGAATATGCAAGAGCATTTCACCTCTAGTTAGAATACCCTTGATGGCTGTCAAAAGAATTTGTGTACCAAAACGATACTCACTCTCTCCTTACAATACCTTTTAGATATGGCATTTAGGAATATCTCGATGTCTTAATACAACATGTAGATTAAGTTTAATATTTCATAAGCAATTCACTATGCTTTTTGCAAGTCTTGGAAAGAAAATGTTCCTCAATGCTCTCAAAGAATATAGCTTGGTTGAAGTACTCTAGCTTTTAAATTCATAACATTTGTCTACATTATTTATTATTTTATCATCCGTTATTTTCTGTTAGACTGTCCTTGTTAGATGTAACAGATGAAAGAAAATGTGAGAAAAATATTTAGAACTTGAATCGCTGAAACTTTCAAGCTACAACTTACAAGTACTGACCCAAGCTACAAGTTTTTAAAAGCCACAGCTGCGTGTAATTTATCTGTGTAAATTATGTGCAACTTACCACTTGGATTTTATGGAAACTGGATGAATAAGTAAAATTGCATGACTAGAATCAATGAATACTAAGAGACAGACACTCCATTTCTGAGCAAGTTCTTACTGCATGCCTCAAGTATGGTGGGGAAGAAGCTGGAAGAAGTGTTGTGTGAGTTGAGCCACTAAAATACAACACTCCTCTAAAAGGCACTGGTTACTGTCATATTGTTATTATGAAATGGAAATTACTGTATGAAGAAAACGATCGTATCTATGCATTCAACAGGCTTTACTGCATTAGGGTAGACATCTCTGGCAGACGATCTGACAAGTCCCTTTGTGTCAAAAGTTCCAAAGCTTTTTCAAAAGCGTCCTTGAATCTAGTGCCAGCTCCTGCTGCTGACCAACAACTCCTAAAATGCAGACTAAAACTATGACTGCTGTTGTGGTAAGGCTTTTGCTAGAACAAGTTGTTATTTCAATGATAATTAGCTGTAATTAGAATAAAATAAGAACTGGTCATTAAGTAGGCGAAACAGGTATTGACAATGTTTTATAACCAGTAGTATGCACGGGCTACCAAACTCAGATTTAACACTCCACAAAAACAGAGCTTGCAGAAGATTTCATAAAACTAAAGTTATTGTGAAAAATATAGCATTAGTTCATAATTGAATTAGAATCTGACTCTTGTAAAGGTTCTCACTCTGCAGTGTGAACAAAAAAGGAAGGTGCTACATATGGGTGACTGTGGGAAGTTTTATAAATTGCTGAATCCATTCCCGTGGGTGAGGCATCAAATGGAAGTCCTCATATGTACTTGGGGGCTACTTATTGATCTGGGGAATTGCATGAAAAAATAATGCTTTTCTTTCTCAGTTGCTCTTTCCTTAACAACACAGTGAAGTTAAGTTGAGCTACTTATATCAGCTACTAAAAATGTTTTCAAAGGAAGCACATTAGAGCATCTAACTCATTGCTTTATGAAGTAGCTTTTGATACTATCATGATGGAAAATGAAATTTCTTACATTTTTGTTTTAGGTTAAAAAAATTTTATTGATTATAGCCACAAGTCCTACCAGACCAAGGTAAAATAAACTACAGATCATACTAATGATACTCCAGACAAAAGTATAAAGTTAAATGCTCATTATCAGTGTTACCCCAACAATTTAAAATTAGCAAAAGTTAGTTAAGAGTCCTAGTGACTTTTGCTTCCTAAGGTGAACAAAATTTTTCAGGTTATCTGTAGGCCAGTGTGAAAAGTTACGAAGATCAAATGCCACATTGCACTAACCAAGGAAACGATGAATGTAATTTCAATGGATATTACAGTTGGATAGACACAGAGATACATTTGATTGAAAGATACTCAGAAATAAATGAACAGAGACCTGATGCTCTGAAAAAGCATAATCTGTCCAAACCAAGACAAAAAGGCATTTGGTTTTACAGCTTGTCCATTCTAATACCTCTACTTGAACTTTCCCATGGAAAAGAAGAAATAGAGTCACCATTATTTGCTCTCTAAAAATAAAGTGATGAAAATTCTAATAGGTAAATAATACCTGCTCTGGTCATAGACCTTCCAGTTCATAGATACTGCTAATGAAACTGAGTTTCTCCTCTGTTAGTATCACTACTAGTATATTAATATTTATAGCTTAGCAAGCAGCCTAAAGCTAACGATTGTTTACGGTGCAGGGGACACAGAAAATGCAGTAAAAGAAATCTAGTTTTCCTGAACAATGGCTCATGTATAAAAACACATTTTCAAGTAAGACTGTTCAAGCTGGGTAGAAACATATTCATTATCAAAGTCTGTGTAACATTTGGGAGGATTTATTATTTCTTGCCATCTTTGAAGGGAGTAGCTCCTTCCAATATTTCCCATGGGAGTGAAGCAGTACCCACAGCAGAAGAAGATAAACTTAGAGACTTTTTAACCTACTTGGACATATATAAATTCATAGGATGATGTGAGATGCATCTGAGGGTACTGAACGATGTGGCCTGATATCACTCTGAGACTGCTCTCTATCATCCTTGAAAGGTCACGGCAATCAGTGGAAGTTCCTGATAGGTTTCTGATCAGCGGAAAATAAAGGGCAAAGCAGAGAGCAAAAAGAAAAATCCCGGTAGGCACAGGCCTGTCAGCCTCATCTCAGTTCTGGGCAAGGCTATGGAGCAAATTTGCTTAGAAACCATTTATAAAAAGATGGAAGGCAAGAAGAGGGTTGGGAGCAGCTACTCTGGATTTACCAAGGACAAATGACACCTGACCACTGCTAGGATGAGGTGACTGGTTCGGTGGACAAGGCAAAGTCGGTAGATGTAGGATACCCTACTTTAGTAAGGCTTTTGACACAGTATCCCATCGTTGTCTTCTCATCAAATTGATGAAGGACAGGCTGGGTAAGTGGACAACAAGGCGGGTAGAGAACTGGCTGGGGTGTCAGCCTCAAAAAGTCATCATCAGTGATGGAAAGTCCAACTGGCAACAAGTAAGCAGTGGTGACTCTCAGGGATCAGTATGGGGACCAATACTGGGAATTGTCTCCGTTAATGCAGGTGCATGAAGACACAAAGTGCCCTCTCAGCAAGTCTGTGGATGACGGAGCTGCTGGTGGACACGGCTGCTATTCAGAGGGACCTGGACAGACTACAGACATGGCTTCATGGGAGCGTATTGAAACTCAGCAAAGGGAAATGCAGAGTCTCACACTTGGGACGTAGTAACTCCATGCACCAGGAAGAGCAGGCGTTGACTGCTGGTAGGAGTCAGTCAGAAAAGGACCTGGAAGCCTTGGTAAGCAAAAAGTTGAACATGACCCAGGGATGTGTCCTTGCAGCAGAGGCAGACAATGGTATTGTGGGCTGCATTAGCAAGGGTGCAGCCAGCATGTCCAGGGGAGTGATCCTTCCCTTCAATTCAGCACTGGTTAGACCACAGTGTGTCCAGTTCTGGGCTTCCCAGTAAAATACTGACACACTGGAATGAGTCCAGTGGAGACCAATGAGATGGGTGGGGGCAGGGGAATGCAGCATACATGAAGAGGCATCGAGAGGTAGGTTT
This sequence comes from Numenius arquata, assembly GCF_964106895.1. Lineage (NCBI taxonomy): Eukaryota > Metazoa > Chordata > Aves > Charadriiformes > Scolopacidae > Numenius > Numenius arquata. The sequence goes on from NC_133586.1 coordinate 30,787,348, forward strand.
GCTGAGCCTTGAGAAGAGATGGCTATGGGGACATGCTATTGCTGTCTGCAACTCCCTGCTCAGAGGATACAGCGAAAACAGAAACACACTCTTCTCAGAGAAGCACAGCAATAGGTCGACAGGCAATAAAAACATGTTGGAACATGGGAAACTCTGATCAGACATTAGGAGAAAATTATTTATTTTTACCACAAGGGTGGTCAAGTAAGGGATCAGAATGCCCAGAGAGGCTACAGAATCTCCATCCTTGGAGGTGTTCAAAACTCAACTGAACAAGCCCTGAGCATCCTGGTCTAAGTGGACCTACTGTGACCAGAGGGCTAGCCTAGATGACCTCCAGAGGTCCTCCTCAAATTAAGTTGTTGTACAATTCTACAAGAGCAAAGGACCTTAACAAAACAGGAAAAAAAAAAAAAAATACTTGTCCCAAACCACAATACTGAAAAAATCCATGTTACTGATCCATCATTTGATTGTTTGCCTTTTTTTGTTTTTTTCTTTTTTCCTCAAAGTCAGCATTGTTATATGAAACATTAGTCTGAGCCTGTATTATTAAATAAAACATTCCTTTATTCAAATGTAATGAAAAGCTCATTATGACTTTCCAGCTACCAGTGCAAACAGTGTACTTAGCCAAACAGTAATTGTATTGGTCTTCCTTCTATTCCAATACTGCTCTGAAACTTGTGTCCCTCAAATGAATAATTACCTACAAAATAATTAAATGTTGCTGATATGGTCTACTCATCCCACTTGTACATAGAAACAGCAAAGTCTGTCTTCCCTGAAATCTATCTCCGTCATGTTGGATAAGCTTACTGCCCATCACAGGGCTGGCATCGATCCCTACTCAATTACAGATGAACATAGCACCATATTAAAAGACAAATAAGGTTTAATTTTAATCACAGGCAGCCTGTAAGTCCATGTTCCATTACAGATTAAAAGAACCAATTATTTTTAAAAGTAAAGATTTAATGAAAGGCCTTACTAATATATAGACACATTGCTCCCTCTGCATTCTAAGTCAGACTCTGCAGTAATGGCTGAAATTGCTGCAAGCAATCTAAGCAAGGCATGGGGATGCATCTTGGAGAAGAATGTTTTTTCTTCAAATCGCAAATACACTTTCTCAACAGGGTTTCTTTTGTAAGGTTTCTCTTTCAAAGGTGTAAAATTACAGACCATTTATAGACAACAAATTAACTCCACGGCCAGAGTTTTATTTTTACTAAGACAGAGTAAATGCAAAATAATTGCATTTAAGTGGACAGAAATTCCACACTAATGACACCGAATGCTGCTGAAATCACTTTATCCCAGATTCAGAAAGGTAGTTAGGAGCCTAATTCTTATTTGAATTCAACGGGAGTTAGGCACCTACACATCTCTGAATCTAGACATTATAGTCTTCCATCTGTAACAACAGGAGCTGGCTTGCATAATTAACTCAGGAATCTAGGTCATCAGAATTCCTATTTTCTTGCTATTCATTCTTTAGTACTAGTTTCCAATCTTCCTTGTTTATTGAGTTACTATAATGCTTGTGAGGCTGTGAACTAATAAAAATGTAGCTATAGAATGCTATCGATACTAGCTCTGAGAATGTGAAGAAATAAATGTCTATTTTTAGAGAGACACCTACTCACTGGATAATCAGACAATGGTATTGGCAAGTGGTATGAATACAATTCCACTAGTACTGAGCAAGTACTAGAAGTCTTATATACACAAAGGCAACATCTCATTTTTTATAACTACTTTTATATAATGCCATGCTTTTGATTAGGAATTTTATATACATGTTCAACCAGAAAGTCTTTAATGCATGGTATATTCTCTTCTTTGTTTTCTAAATTTAGACCTACCCAGGGTTAAAATTAAAGCACTATTTACCAGCACAGACATCGTTATATCAATCTCACAACTACCATTCACAGCTAAAAAAATAATTAATACCAGGACTCCCTTGTCTATAAACTACTGGTATTTTATCCATCCCCCTAAACTTTGAGAAAAAGTGTACCAAAAAACCCACTAGTTAAGTCTGTTGAATGAAAAACCCAGACAAAAACCACAGGTACTTCTCAAACATTTTAAGGATCTCATATCAAAAGATCACTTAGAATCTTTCTATGATAAACAAAAGACTTGGGAAACCTTCTCATCTACTTATGGTCAGTCCTTCTTGATTTTATCTTGCTAAACTCCCTTTGTTTTTGTCCTCACTGATGCCTGAAAGAAAAAATTCTCTATACTTGTTAGATATTCACAAAGAGAATATAGGAAAACAGCAACTCATAATGCAGGTACAACGCAAAGATTCAGCTTATGAAAAAAGCAAGTGTGTTCATTTCTCAGCTGGGATGCTACTGAGTTTCTCAGACACACGCATACACAGAATTAACAGAAACCAGTAATTAAGCCTACCAGGCTTAGGGATAAGCAGGCTTGTGCAGAACAGAGTCCTTACTTTCAGGATGGTATCCTATTTTTTTTTATTTTTTATGTTCTTTAAGATACAACAAATTACAATTTTTAAGTAAAAAGAAATTCCTATGTTAGTGTATCCTTCGTTAGCAATAAGTGGGTATAGCAGTTTTTTAAACAGAAGTAACAGGTTTCACAAAAATATTTAGAATATGCAAAGGTAAAGACCATTCTTTAACTGATCTAATACCAGTTCAAGCCAAGACCTGGATTACTGGGCCAACTATGATTTCAAGATCAACACAATTATTTTATTATACTGAATTTTAGAAGTGTAGAAACAGTTTATTGCTTTCAAACACCAAGCATATTGTACATCAAATTTATTATCACTTGATTTTGGAAACTTCCTAATGCATTGCTATCTATTTGAAATTCTGTCAGTGACTTCAATGAAGAAGAAATACATTTATACACAAGAAAAACTAGGGAACATATCCAGTACTTCCCAAAGCCACTATGTACTTGCTATGCATTCAAAAGTTAAGACTTCTGCATTGAAAATGTAAGCTGATAGCTCACACTCAAAATGTCTTCTGCTATATTCTTACCCTAGAAGAATTTCTTTTCATGTTTTCTCTTGCAGATTCAAAGGCCTCACTAATCCGTTTTAGCAGAAACCTAGCTAAGTAGCTGGCCATATTGTCTACCAAATCTTCATATGTATTTTACCTCTGTAAGCAAAACACTCTTTAATATCTGCACTTTTGGGTGCATCTTTATAGAGCTCACAGTAACCTCCACATTCTATGCTGTATTTAGCAGAGATGGTCTGAATTAAGGTATTTTGCAAAAGCCTTAGCCCTCCCTCCCGATTTGTATTTTCAGTGGTGACAAATAAGATTTTCTGTTATTAGCTATCATGAAAACAGATACAGTGTTTTACACAGACTAATAGACATCTCTATTCCCACTGAATAACAGCACTGCGACATTTACAAGAGATTGTTGGTGTCACAGATGGTAATTAGGTGTTTGATTCTGCCATGGCCTTTCACAAGGTCTTAGATACCTCAAATTTATGTTCTACTACATACATATAATATTTTTGGAAAATTTTACAAGCATAGTACTGCAATATGTAGAGATACGCATATATGAACTTTCCTTTGAACAATACCTCAATATAAAAAACAGTGCACTCAAAGTCTGAAATACTTAATAAAAATGGCCAGCTTTTATAAGCATCATTTTGAAATTAACTGAGTAATTTTGGCTGCATAATCATACCCCTGAAGGGATGCAATAAAATATAAATTTAATCAAATACATTTTCAGAACAAGCTTCAAGCTAGTGCATGTACAATTTTGACCCAAATATCTAGTCATGAGTATAATATCAGACCTTTAATTATAATTTCTATTATAATTGTTCTATTGAAGAAAATGTAGCCACTGCACTTACCTGCAATTATGCACACAGAGTCTGTGGAAAGAGTAGATAAAGACTCTCCTGTGAACCGTCACTTGCTGCGCTAATTCACCCAACTGGTTTAATTTCGTTTGCCCTCAGTCTGTCGTTACAGTGATTACATCTAAATGAAAAGACAAGGAAACACCAAAACGAAAAAATCACTAGATTTATTATTTAAATTTTCAATTTGACTTTTATTCTTGAACGATCAGAAAGTTAGGGTTACAGAAAACATGTTGTAAGAAAAATTAAGTGTTTTGTACACTTTCTGATCATAGCATATATGAATATCTTAGATAATTGCTAAGATGTATGGCCTCTCTGAGACTCATTACAATGTGCACCTGGTGTTCTGTGATAGGTGCCCTGTATTTTACTTTTAATGTGTTGTGATTTCTAAACCCATAAAGAAAAGGCTTTTTTGGAATATCTACTGTAACATAGCAGACTGCTCTTCAGCGCTAAAGTACTCTTTTTAGGCCACAATTTTAAAAAGTTTTCTGTGACACTATGATCCTAAGCAATATGCAAATGTTTATTTGAAGTATTTATATGCTCATATATACATTACATAATAATAATAATAATATACATCATCATCTAATAAGAATTTTATTGCAATGTAGCATCCAGACTGCACTGTGGAGCATGTACTGCAGGCTCTATTAACAATATCTGAAGAATGGTAGAAAGCTCTGTACAGCATGGATGTGTGGATTCAAGAAGCCCACACTTCCAGCCATACAAAGCCCTATTTATAGAAAGGAATTAATCCTGGAGGTCAGTCTCTTATATTGTACATATGATGAAGTAACAGTATTACACTTTTTTAAATATAGACGCTATAAACACACTAAAAGCTATTCCAGAAAGAAAACAGGCATTATACTTCTATCAAATTGCTCAGGACTCCCCTCCCCCATGTAATCCATAATCTAGGTACTTCCCTGGAAAATATCAGCTCCTTGTCACATTTTATAGTTGCGTCATGTTGCCCAAATTGTCATTTAATAAGTTATACAATACAATGCAACAGTATAAAATGGTCAAAAATCTTCTTTCAGTAAATTCCAAGCTATGCAGCGTAATATACTATCAGATATAATGTCAGTTCTTTTGAACATAAGCCCTATATAAAACGTTACGGGGAGCCTGCTCCTTCCCCAAAACCTATCTCAACCTTGAAAAATAAAAAGTTACTACCTTTGTCTTCTAGGGAAATAGTAGTAGTAAATGCTAGACTACTAAAAAGTACCATAAAATAAATTTCAACCCAAAGCAAACAAACAAAAAAGATTTTTTTTTTCTTCATGCAGAAAGTGAAAATTCTGCTATGTAAAACTTCCCAAGAGGAGAGAAAGAAAAATTATGAACATGATAAAGAGATTAAATGATAAAGGACATTTTAGAAAATAAGAATAATGTCTCTAATGCAAAATAGCACTACTGTATGTAGGATGCCCAGTATTAATTATTGCAGCAATTCTGCATGCTCACTGCTGCACTTTGAGGTATCGATTAAGTTCAATGGGATGACCAATACAAAGTTAACTATTACCAAAAATCTTTGAGGCAGTAGTTCTTCCCAGTAAATCCCAAACGCTACTTTATCAATTATCCCTTACTTGTAAAAGAGGGGCAGGGAGGTAGTAGGGGTGGTAATTAAGCTGTTTATCAATAATTTCATTAATTAATTCAACTGATCAGATACATAAGCATGTAGAAAAGAAAAAACTGGAAATGTAGAAGCAGCACACAGCCATGTTGGCCTCTCAGGCAAAAAATGCTGACTGGAAGTATTTTTCTACCAGGTGACTATCTAAGCAGTACTAATGACAACGGCTCCCCATCTTGCTGCCACTACACAATTGCAATAGGTTGCTTTCTTTCCCTGAGGCTGTTGATGCACTTAAAATAAGCATGGTATAACCACAAACCAATGAATCCCACCCCCTTGGTGATTTTATCTTAGAAAATGATAGGAAAAAAAAAATCAAGTCGAAATGTTTGGCCCAGTTTCTGAAAAATATATTCTGCAATTAGAAACCAGCTTGTTCACACAGATAAGTAGCTAACACTCCTTTATATTCTTTATATAGGAATTTAAGAAGTCCACTGCCATTACACAAGTCCATTTCAGTATTTTGGGCACTGAGGTTTTTTGATTTCTACATTCATTCAAACATTCATACATGACTACTTTTGATAATTCCACGAATTGTATGTAAAACTTGATACATACATATTTCAATGTACAGTGCCAGAATTTAGTCTTGTACTGTCACTGTTGATATAACTTCAGTTTTGGAAACAGAGATAATCCCAAATGCCTTCCAGGGCCAAGGTTTGCCACTGAAAAACTACAAAGCAACAAAAGATCTTTCCAGACCTGCTACAAACACATACAGCGTAATGACTTTAATGAAGATATGTCTATTGTCATAGCAGTATTCAAAAGGCTTACCTCTTTATTTAGGTAACAAACAGTATGTACCAGAGCAACAGTATCTTAAGGAGATTGCTATCAAACATTTTACCTTTAAAAATCCTAACACACTCAACACACCAGCAGTGCAAATAGTGATGTTAACTACAACAATATGATACCTATTTAGTGACTTAAATTAATCTGATCAATATGTTGAGGCTAAATTCCTTACTTCAGAAAAATACATCATGATGCTTAAAGACATGCACGATCGACATCCAACTTCATATAAATGCATTACTTCAGACATGACTCAAAATGAAGAGCATCAACTGTTGGGATCATCAAAACTCATCGAGTAAGAACAGCTTGACAGAGCTAAATGATTCATTTTGCAAAAATGTTATGGCAATGTTCTCTGGCTGTTTTCTTAAATATTCTTCTTATTATTATTTTATTTTTATTCCATAACCATTACACTAACAAGCTACACAGTTGAAACTATAATTGTGATTACGGTGTACTTGACTTACAACATCTCAGATGAACATAGATTTTTTTTTTTCCCTACAACAGTTCAAATTAGTAGCACATCTGGCTGCTTATTCTCTTCTCCTAACAGTGACCAAGAAAGATATATATGTTAAAGAAACATATTAATGTAAAGGTACTTAGCTGGTCACAACATTTTCTGAACTGCCAATATTGGGGAAAAAAAATTATTGTAAGGCTGTGCAAATCAGAGTATTCAAACTGATCACTGATTGCACATACACATTAAAAATACGTGATAGAATTACATGTATTTTTTCTGCATGTGCAGAAAAGGGAAGTTTTGTCTAATACCACCCTGGACTCTTACTGGTATCGGTGCTTTACACAGCAAATTCAGTAAGAAGGATAGTCTTATGTACCAACACTACATACCATGTCATTCTCCTCTCCATTTGAAGAGAGAAGAATGCAACCTCAAGAAATGGATGACACTAAAAGATTCTTTGCCTTGAAAATGGTATCCATTTTATAGTAACAGTATGAGTCAATAACGAAGACTGTAAATTGTGGGGACAACATACAGCAGCATATCCACAATCACCCACAAAGAAAACACATAGAAACATGATCTTTAGAGTTTTGTTAGAAAAATGCCACATAGCAGCCCACTCAGAAATGTTAAACTTCCTTTCTATGAAAGCAAAAGTTGGTTTTAAATCAAATCAGATACAACCAGTAGCTGCAGAGGTGGAGAAAGCTCAACAATGTTATTAGCATTTCTGAATGTTACTAACATTAATAAATTCAAATATTTATGAGGAAGAATATAGGGGAAAAATGTCTGCTAGTGTGCCTTTTATGACACAGATCCATAGGATACAAGAGAATATTAGAAACTAAAAGACTGCCAGTGCCTGACAATAATATAAACAAGGATGTACAAGAAAGAAGTTGAATCTGTGCTACATAATAAACATATTTACATCTCTCCGGCTTAGAGTTATTGCTACTAAAAGACTGAAAAATAACTGAATTCCTGAGATAAGCTAGAAGGTTTGGTCATTTCTTCTGTAAAATTTGTAAACCTGAATTATTTCACATACACCCTCACTTAAAATTTTGTTTGTTCTTGCTTTTATTTATTGTTGTTGATATAAGAAAAGGCTAGCAGCTTATCTATAGCAAGAAATTACAGCTGTAGCAACACTTCTAGGTCATCAGCTTCAGTTAGCCAGGCTGACACAGTAAACTTCTGAATGCCAATGGCACAGAAACCAGAAAATTACATATTTAAAAAAAAAAAAAAAAAAAGAAATTAAGAGAAAAAAATATAGGAGAAAGGGGGGCCTTCTATTTTAATGACAATTCCTTTAGCTACCAGACTATAAATTTTGCAGGAGTAGGAACTACCTCCTCTTTTGAAACATTCACAATACACTGTAAATTTATCAAGATTTACTGGGAGAGAACGAGAGAAGCTGACAGGGTGCAAACCTATCTTTTCAGTCTACAGCGCCTTCACTTGGGAAACTTGACAGGCTGTAGTCCACATTCAAGGTTTGGAGAGTCAATACAGATTTTGAAGAGAGAGAGTAGCTCCCTGCCTTCTAATAAAAATTGTGATTGCATCTAAGTGACGATTCAGAGCTTGTGTCCCAAAGGAAAGGTGGAGCATCACTGCAATCTTGAAGAAGGCCCCTGTGGCTCACCAAAGGGCTGAGTAGAAAAGAAACTCCAGCTTTAAGAAGGTCGCCCAACAGCAAGGAAAATATTCTGGGTCCAGACATTAAATATATAAAAGATGGGTACCACATGGATGAGCTCTGCAATATCTTGGTCCTTTATTTAGGTGGTTTAGTTTTAATTAATTTATAGAAAATAGAAATTTAATAATGGAAACTTCTTAGTCTAGCAATCAAAGATGAAACAACTTCTAGAAGCATAAATATCACATATTCAAACTGGAAATGCACACCTTTAATACTGCAAGTGATTAAGCTCTCTTGCAGTTTACTGAGTGGTATACTACACTTACAAACTCCAGACTTTTAAAATTCAGAACTGGATTTGGAACAAAGCACAGATCTGTATCAAAAAGGAAGTCCTGTGGCTGTGGTATGCAGGATGACAACTGTTGAAGGAGTAGCTCATTGGTCCTTCAGGAATTTTTATTACACAAATTCAAAATTGATCTATATGGGAGACCACTTGGAACACAGCAGAGCTAATACATCTGCACAGATGACTGAGTAAAGAACTATAGTTACTGCACAAATTCAGCTTTAACTTAGTTAGCTAGTGAGTTTCTGTAGCACTCTCAAATGATAAAACGCAAGTGAGACAAACCAACAGGAATCAAAGTTCCTAAAAAATGGTTTATTTTTTCCAACTCAGTCCAGTAACAAGGAGGTGATTCAATTATTCACCAGATGGCTCAGATATAAGAACAGCTTGGTAGAAGCAGGACAAGGCTAATTAGAGCATTATGCCTGCCCCTTCTCTTCTTTGCTTTAATTCCCAAATCATTCCCTCCTCCCTCCCACAGAGTACATCCAGCCTCTCCATTTTCTCTCTAGAATATCATCTTATACCTCAGCAATGCTCTTTTGCAGCAGCATTCAGTGCAGAACTGCTATGGAATAAGCAAGAGATTTGAGCTAAACAGGAAGCCAGGAGGTAGTGTATCCCTCTTGGCAGGTGTGCTATGCTTTTCAGTTGCTCTCAGGGAAATTGCTCTTTTGCTGTTCTCTCAGCTGTTGAAGTTACAAGCACCTGTAAATACTCTATGAATGTTCATGTGGATTGATGATTGTGTTCGTATGAACTGTTACCTAAATCAAAATCATGCAAACAAACAAGACTGAAGGCCACAGATTTCACAGATCTACTAAGTTCACACTATTGGAAAGCTAAGTACATGAGGCCTTTGTGATCCCACAATGTAAGCAGTGTTTCCATATGGAAAACCAGAAAGCTATTAAGGACAGGCGTCTACGGAGAGCCAATGTATGATTTGGTCTCTTGTGCAGATATTACACTCTCAAGGGCATATGGTATGCCAGCCTGAGGAGCCATAGGCTTACATTGCCCCCATACCATATTAAGCCATGCTTAATCATATCATCCTCTCTTTAAACAGGAGCTAGTTGACAATTGTTCAAATACACTCTCATTAATCTAGGATCGGCTTTCTCTTTCCTACCCAGTACTGCTTCATCCATTTGGTGTTTATCTTGAAGACTTTTGTCCCTACAAATGAAAGATATTTGCATTGGAACGGATAAGGTTATTAACATCCACAAGGCCACAAGTTTGTAGCAGAGAACAGGAAAACCATTTTGTCCTGTGATGTAAGTCAAACTCATACAAGCAGCCAATACTATCTTGCTCTGATCTTTTTTTTTTTAAAGCTATGAGGAAAAAAAAAAAATTGTATCTGCCTAGGTGAATGAATAACTAGTTCCCTATTTCACAAAAGATCATGTTGTTATACGTGTTAGGAATTACCTCCCATCTAATGCAGAAATATAGCAAATATGAACCCTGGGGCCACCTAATAATTTCTTTCTTTGCTCATATAATTTCAAGTAAGCGTGATGGCTAATTTTGTTTCTTGTCTAAAACTGTAAGAAGGAAAGGGATGGGAATCCTTCATACAAATCCTTTATATTAAAGATAATCTAAATGTGTGTTGCTCGAAAAGATTGCCACCAACACTATCTTAGCACAACATAAATGGGGACAAGAACACACCAGAGTCATTTACCGCTGTCTGGGTCTTTTTTTCCAACAGAATCTACTACAATCATATCTGTGTTGAGCCACTGTGAGACATGCAGGGACTTTTTTTCTTAATTTTTTTATGTTTGTTGGCAGACACGCTGGTGAGATTGTGACTGTAAATGAGAGTATGTTAATGGAAAGTAAAAGGGAATTTCAGCTGACTAAATTTGAGAAAGTTTCTGGAGTTCGTTTTTTATTTAAAACAATGTTATATTTCAAAGACATAAGCTGCTTGTTAGTTACCTAGGTGTGAACTTAGAGTAATTGCACTGGCATTACTTTAATGACTCTACATTTATACCCACGGAACTGAGAGTTAAATTTGTAATTCATCCTTTTTTCTGCCACAGTATGTCAGATGGACAGAAACAAGTACGAGCTAAGTCTCAATGGTCAAGAATTTCTGACCTACCAGAATTAAGTAAGCTTTTCCATGAAGCACTACATGAACGCAGAAGCCATTTAAAGAGTTGAAGAAAAATATTCAATCTAACATTAAGGGACCAAAGGTTATTTCTGGAAAGCTCCTAAATCTATTTCTGGGAATCGAAGATCGACAAAGACCCAGACTTGAGGTGTCTCTTAAGTAATAACAGAATTTAAAAGACCAGTAACAACCCAAAGCCTACATATTGCCACAGAAATTAAAGCACTTCCAAATCGCGAAAGAAAAATACAATTGTGTTAGCCCTTCTGGTTTTCTGAAGTGCAGATCCACAACTGCGTTGGCTATGCATTAAGAGAGCACCAGTACAGCTGGAGAAAACAACCAGGAATCAGAATACCCAGATTCCAATAACATTTCAGTATGAGACATGAATTTAATGTGGCACACTAAAACACTCATATGTAGTGAATTTTTAGAAAGCAGGGTTAAAACAGCATTTAATACCGATTATGAGATTGAACTCCAAGTAGACCTACACTAACAAATGAAGATTTTAAATTGTTTTCTTTTTTAAAGTCTCTTGAAAGTAAATGCAGTTAGAGCTCAAAATTTCCACAGCATCATGACACAGTACCAACCAAGTATCACCTATCTGACAAATGCTTTTTCATAGGAGAAATTACTAAGATACAGAAGTTAGCAGAGTAATGAAAAGATCTTCAGATTTCTCTACACTGCACTCCTCCACAGACACCCAGACGATGCAGTGGCTGAATGCAGCTACAATAATAATGAACAGAACATATGTAGTTTTAAATCATTCTGATCCTTTGGAACCTAAGGATCACAAGAAAGAATAAACAGGTATCTTCCCTTTTCTTAATCAAGCTGTTTCTGACTTAATAGGATTGAACTCTAAGAAATATTTTTCTTTTTGCCTATTGAAAAAAATACACAAGCGGTTGAAATACCTTAATTGGCTTATCAAATTAATTGCAGAAATTTAAGGGTGTCAGACAAACAAAAGCTATTGTAACTGGCCCAGAGAAATAACCAAGTCAATAGCTCAAACAAGACATACAATAACATGAAGCAGTAGTATTGTAAAGATGACCCAACAGAATCTTCTGCAAAACTTCAACCATCAAATCTAGCAAATGTAGTTATTCATATTCAACGTTCAAGTTGCAGTCATGCTCAACCAGCTCAACATACAGTTTTGCATATAATCTGAAAACTTACATAATAATCTATGACCCAAAGAGATCAGTCAACTTTAGCTCATTTTACATCAAATATTATAGCTTCCACTGGTGAATGTACTAACATACTGTTTTCAGGCAAGCAAACTGTGAAAATCCCCATGCAAATGGAATAAGTTTTGTACTATGTCATTGTACCAAATCTTGTAGAGATGGGGCAATCAGTGCAATACAATAATTTGAAGCTGAGAAGTTTTAATCATACCATCTGGGTTGTGGAGCTAACTAGCAAAAGGGTGTTCCTATTAGTGTCTCTAACAGTAACTGTTATTTTAATTGGCTGAAATATACTCTGTTGCCCCCAGGCCAGTCATAAAACTACGCTGGTGTAGAGCTTCTTTCCCTTCAGAAGGTACAAGTGACATGAAAAACTTGCCCTTTGAATAAAAAAGAATCTAAAATAAAAAAGCTAAACCAGAATTCTTACTAATTTTCATTAAGGTTGAATGTGGGGTAAAAACTAAAAAAAGCTCGAAAAACTAAAATGAAGTACAGTACCATAAATTTTCCTGGGTACTAAAGCCTTCTGGTATTAGACACTATTTTAATCATGCATCCGGTATGAAAATTCATGCAGAAAGGATGGTCTTGTAATGATTCCATCTCTTAGCGCTTCTGACAAGAACCCCATGTAAGTGATAATTATCATTAATAATTTGGGTGATTTAAAATTTATTGGAAAAAGAGGATATTAAAAATAATTTTGGAAACCCACCTTTTCAAATATATAATTTTAACAATCACATTACATCACAAATCCAATGTTTTGTGATGTCTTTTAAGAACAAACAAAAATGCTTCTTGATACCTTAACATGTGGAGTGACAAAAATCTGTGTATAACTCATTTTGCACTTTCACTTCTAATCATTTGGTATCATTAATTTGACCATTTTCCTGTCTGAATGCTTACTGAAAACTATTTTGTCAAGTCTTATGTACATGAAAACAACGTTGCTTTCACTTTTATGTATTCTGCAATGCGCTTCACATAAAATTAGACTTCACATGCAACCACAAATTTTTTAGCATACACTTAAGGTCTAACCAATATAAAGATTTCGATACCCAAAACGTGAAGACGTAGAACCAAGGTGCCCACCCAGTTCATCTTAGGAACATCTACTTAAGTGTATATTTGCACCCGAATCAAGCAATATTGAAGTCTTCATCAATTAATAAAGCAATCAATCCTTGGTGCTTATCTCACTTCTCTACCTAGAACACACCCACAAACAGCTGTGCTCCTGTCTCCTTTAAGAAGCTAGAAACAGTAGGCATACCCACTGCTTACCCGTAGGATATGCTATTAAAAAAATAATAATCTAATAGCTTTAGCCTAGTAGCTTTATTTAGAAAAACATCTGGTGATAGTCATCCTTACAGTCAGGAAGCTAATTACAGCATTTTGCCAAGAATGTGCAGGCCTTCAGTGCAATTCTATCCCTCTGAAGGTACTCAGATCTATCTACCTATCTCATACCTCCCCAAGAGCATCCTAATCCCTGGGTGATAAGCTTTTGTGAGGGAACATTTTACTACCCTCTTGAAACTGGATCACCAGTCAAATTTAAGATTCCTTACTGATCAGAAGAACACAAACCTAAGAAATAAGTGAATTTGAACTTTGTAACAACTGATGTCCTTATGGTAGGCTTCTTGAACTATGGACTGAAACCTATTTTCTTCCCATTTGAAATGGACAGTGTTCTAACAAAGGAAAGCTTTAAGACAGTGTTCAGCGTTTCCGATTAGAGATTCCAAGAAGCTCTCCACTCGGCAGGGTTGCTGCTGTGTATTCTATTCCAGGATGATTAACTCTCCCTAGAGATTTCTACAGTGCCTTAGACTGTTATACACATAGAGTTCTTACAGTCTTCCAGCTTTTAAGTACTCTACCTAGCTAAAGTCCAATTAGTTGGGCCCTTTGTAAGCAGTAGGCATCTTGTCATGTTGCAATTGCTTCGATGTTGAAAACAGCTGGCATACATTGATTCTTGGTATGCGCAAATAAACAAAAAGGAAAGAACACAGAAAATATTTTTGTCTCAAAGACAAGGCAAAACTTAAGTGCTCTTCCTGCTCCTGTATCTAAAAAGCAATTGTTTACACTAACTTCTATATTTAACTCTGTCCTACTTTTGTCTTTCTTGGAGAAGATCGTATTAAAATAAAATACATGAAGGATTTTGGTTAACACTGAAGAAAACTTGAGCTGATTGACTTACCTGTTGAGAGTAAAAGCTTTTGCTGCAGGAGATTCCAGCTGTCTGAGGACTCCTGCAGACTGAACCCCCCTGAAGGACTTGAGGACTTCCTGCTATTTCATTTGATAGCTTCACCTCCCAATGCTTAATAACAGTGTTTTAAGGGATCTGTAAAGAAGAGAAAGTTGCTTTTTAAAAACAAAACAAAACAAAACAAAAACCTTCAGTAATGTCACCTTGTTGCTGATCGTGCTTTCCATATTTTAAGGTATAGAAAAGACAAACTGTGCTTAGGCAACTAATAAAATGGAAAACCAAGATTTCATCCTATGTTGAAACATAGATCTTGTCATCTATGAAATAAAAGTCATCCATGAAACAAAATTTTACATTTTAAAGGACTGAACTTTGAGATAACGATGTTTGAATGTCTTCTATGTTACAAAAAGGTTTTCACGATAGTTGTATTCTCACTTTCTAAAACAAGTAGTTGCAATTTAAAACTTCAAGTTTTGCCAGGTTTTAGCAACAGTAGTGTCCCCAACTTATGTTTTTGTCTTTTGTTTAATGGACTTGACATACACATTTTGGCTCCATGCTTCCATAAAAAAAAAAGATAATTAGAAAATCCAAGAGCAAATGAGTTTGGACATATTGGAAAGCAAGACATACAACTTCTCTGATGACAAGGCCACAAACTTTGTACTGCCCAGACAGTGCAGGGTCTCGGTACTTGTCTGGGCTTGTTTAGCTCTGGTAGTAATTGTCTAGCAACTAGGTCATTGTTCCTTGGATTAGTTTTAGTTTTAATTTATAGTGATGACAAGTAGTTATTCAGCATAGAATAAATGAGCTATCATTCTAGCAAAAGCTTTCTGTGGAAGAGTACAAAAGCAGTATGAACGGAGGTGCCGGGATATAAGCACAAATCACAACGATCAGTCAACGATCAGTTCAGGAGTATAACCTTGTTGTATTCCAGTGAAATCAGTTTTAGAGAAAACAAAGTAAACAAAAAGACTGAACAATGGAACCAATTGGAATGAAAGAAACTGTAGAAGTACATAACATTTTATAAAAACAAGGCAAAATTTACCCTAGAACTGAGGAGGAGGAGGAAACTACCAACATTAGAGAGTCCCCCAAAAAAGGAGAAAGAAACCTCACTAGCATCACTGTCCTGCTGGCAAAGGCCTCAGGATGCTGACAGCATTTCGTAACCCCTTCTATCAACCCTCGTACCCAGGGGGACATTAGAAGTGTGAGAATTCCACCAAAGAAAAGCAATAAGTACAAGAAGGTTTTTCTGTATAACCATTTTTAACTGCATTATTGAAGTTTTCCTGTGTTTATACAGATTATGAATATACATTATTGTAATCAGACTAACAATATGGACCACTGGGGTGTTAAAAGTTCACTTAGCCGAACTAAATTCTTGCCTTTACATGGAAGGTGTGCCCCCCTTTCCGCCCATAAGAAGGGGTTGAGTTTGATGACCCATCAATTCCAATGCTAAGTCTGATGACTCGGAAGGAATGCTTTTCACATCTTTTTGTAATCTGTGCAATTTTTTATTCTAAGCATTTATCTAATGGCATCTCAGGCATTCCTTATAATTACATTAAACAGAAATGACGGCTAATTGTCTTACACATGCCATTAACTCTACTGAGGTCACTGAAGATCTTCCTGCAAGTATAACAAACTGGTCACTAAGGTTTTGATTACAAATACTCAACGAGGGGTTTTTTGGGCACTATTTGATTAATAATTACAGAACACATCGCATTTTCGAAGTACAACTTGTAACAATTTGCATTTGCTTTCAGAACGACAGACCTGGTTATCTTTAGGTCACTGAATGCCTTTGGTAAAAATTCTATCACAGCAGATACAAATAGTGATGCCTACAGGTGTATCTCTCAGTGCTTTCCGCTACAAAGACACCTTTTCATTAGCTTACAGTAACAAGTCAGTCTTAACCGTACAATTAAGGCTGTTCCTATGCTTAGCTGTTTTCCTACAATCAGGTATCCAAATGTTCGCTATGAATCACAGAAACTAAAGCTTAAGTAAATAGCTATGCTGACCTAAAGCATACTAAAACCCATCCATGATATTTTTCACTTATCCCACACATAATATATAGTTATTATGTATAAATGGAATCAGATGTCTGACACATTTCACACAGCAGAGAATCTTTTTGTTCAAATGGATGTAAAAAAAAAAAAAAACAACCAAAAAGGAGGAAACAGGAAGAATTATGAAAAGTAAAAAAAAAAAATAATGCCAATGGGAATTATGAGAATAAAAGTTTGTACAGATCAAAATTTAGTATGCTGTATAAATAACAAAGATTATTGGTTTTAATAATGATAAAAGCAAAGATTTTCCAAGAATAATGCTAATGAGACCACTTCAAAAATAAATAAAATGACAATTACTTAAACGCCTTGGCGTTACCTTGATGGAAAAAAACATGCAGACAAAAATGAGGAAGTTGCTTTCCCTTGCACGTATACTTTAAAACCTATCCTTAACATTTTTTCTCCTCTAAAAGATGTCTTGAGAGACTGATTTATATATTTTATCTTTTAGACACACGTAATTACCTAGTTTTTAAGAAAGTGTTCAGAGAAGTCAGCAGGCATAATTGCTAGTTTTCCACAAATACTGAAGAAAACTCTCAGCTCAGCTGCCAGAGAATGATATACCTTTTCCATGTGGAGTTCCACTCATTTTATCAGGATGTGTAGAAAAAAGTAAATTGTCAAATAAATTCTTAAGAAATTAAACTTTCTGAAAAACTCACCCGTCTGATATTTGTTATTTACTATCAATATCCCCAAAAACACCCTTGTCAAAGCTTACCCTAACATACAACTCTGAACAACAGATTTTTAGAAAATAGCTCTTCAGACACAAAACCCCCTGAATTTAAGTTATCCTGTCCTTCTCGTGGATGTTCATTTTTTAACCAGTGCTAATGCACCCTTTTTCATCTGGAGCAGCTTCTTTAATATATAGTCAATGGTGCCATGTGGGAACATTAGGACCAGACGTGGCTGATTAATAACTGTGTAGAAAGGCTAAATTTTTTATGATAGACCACATAAATCTCTGTACTATGAGATGTCAGCTCGTCAGCCTGTAGCCTTTGTATAGTTTTTCTTAGGTGTTTTCTAGCTTTTTCTCTCTCAAAGGACTCAGATGAAACTCAAGCTAAATAAAACATAAATAGCAGAAGAGCAAACTTAATTAGATGCCGTCACATTTTGTTAAAACCGAGAGTGATAGGAAAGAAAAACAGGGGGAAAGATAGGGAAAGAAGAATTGTGGGAGGTGGAAACCATCACTTCACCAGGTGCGCACTGGTTAGCAGACCTGTAGCATTATAAAAAAAAAAACTTATGCATATTGCCTTTTGGTGTTTCAAACTCACAAAAAGCCCTTACAGTCAAGTTATGTCAATAAATAAATAAGAAATACAAATTGGAAAATTTTATTTGAAAAAATGTTTTCTTCAGCACACAACTTTTGTGTAAAATGCTTTAAGTTTTTGGTGAAAGAGGAATTTTTTTCTCCTGATAGTATTTTCATATGTCCATAAACAAACTACTTGAGAATATTTAAGTTGAAAGAAAATTCAGCAAAACTACTAATTTTAAAATAACTTCTACTTAGCCTTATGTTTATCTTCAGTTTGTCACTATCTGGGAAAGTACTTAAGCACATGCTTAAATCATACTGAAGTTACACTGTGGCTGAATATATGCCTGCACACACACTTGCTGAACAAACCTCTAAATCCCTATGAACTGATACTTAATGGATGGATCTGAAGAGTCAGGAAAATAAATGGGGCTTTCTGCAGTTACTACACCCACTCACATACTCTATTAACCTGAAATTATGAAATGCTAATATGAACTAAATTCTACCAGAATTACCCTACAAATTCTTCTCCTTTCCCTTTTATAACCAAAATCTAGTTGTTTTTTTTATTTAAGCAAGAGTCGTAGTAATACCTGCATGTATAATGTTAGTTTCCCAGAATCTATATTAAATTAAATATTGACTTACCAAGCACTATGTCATTCACTATTTACTGTACTCAATCTGTGAGATTTATTAAAAAATTGATAAGAACAGCTACTAGTAAAATCCCTACAGGTGAGCTCCCTAGCCAAGCCAATTATGAAATAAGCAAACCTACGGTTACTACAATAAAATGACAGTATTCGATTTTAGCAGTTGGTGATATTTTAAAAGGACGCTTTGAGACACTTACTTGAAATGAATAAGCTGCACAGTTTCATAAAAAAATTTAAGATCGCTTTTATTCTGTTATTTGCCAGACCTTTCTGTTCCCCTCTGCCCTTTTCTAAAAGCTGATTTCTCATTTTATTAGAATGAGGTTTTTTTCATGTATTTCAATAGTTCTTTTTCTACCCCTTACGCTCTCTATTTTAAAAAAAGTTTAATATATCTGAGAAGTATTAGTCAGAGTGCTACAGACCAAGCTGCAATTAACTGTGAAAATACTTTTAAGTGGAAAAACAAGTTTTAGAAGAAAAAGATTTCTAGCTACCTATTTCATTGTTGTTTGAAAAATTCTGTTTGGTCTAATGGCTAGGATTGTATACTTCGTGCAGGAATGGGCTTTTCATACAATTTATTATGTATGCAATTCTATGGGTACGAAGTTCAGGCCTGCATAAGTTTCAAGCTACTATTTAGTGGCTTACATGTTTTCAGATAGAAATTCTAACTTATGAAGTGCATTACATTTCACATACACAATGTCCTTGATTCAGATTCCCCATTAAACCCTAAGTAGTGTACATCAAAAGAATGATCAAAAGCATTCTCAGTATTGTGAACAAAAAAAAAAACACACAAAAAACCCCCAAAACCAAGTGCCGTATCAGCAGGGGAATAAAAAGTGCAGCATGATTCCAGCAAGCATAGTTGTTTTGGGTGTTTTAGTTAATAGATATTTTAAAAATTTATGGGGAAAATGTTCCTGTGTTGCATAGGATACCTCCCCTTCCCCACAACCTTAATTTCTTTATTGTTCTGTAAACCTGTGGTTGCCTTCAAACAGAGAAGCACTTCAGCTCATTTTGATCCCTGGAATAGGCTAATAACTTTTTAATACAACAACTTGTAAGTCACACAGGAAAACAAAGTAAAAATTATAGCCACGGGGGTTAACTGGTCACATCCTTGCTTTTGAAGACTACAGCTAGTTTTAAATAAGAAAATTAAAGTTCATGAAACTTAACTACTAAGAAGGTTCTTAGCAGAGGAGCTTATAAGACCTTTAACCCAAACAAACCCGATGTTTGTAATTTACACATAAATGCACTGAAATATCCTAGGGGAAAACCACCTTAATTCATTTCATTATTCGAGCTCTCGTCAAATGTCAGCCTCTAGCTCTACCACTGATAATTTTTGATGGAAAGAAAGGGACTTTCATTCTCAAACAGGTTTTTGTTAGAACAAAGATCCATAGTGAAATACCAGTCAAATTGTAGTAACATTTTATAAAAAAAAAAAAAGCGTATGTCAAAGAGCTTGGGGTGGGAAGGGAGTGTGGACACAACACAGGGTTCATCATTAAGTGAAAACGTCCCCTTCCTGAGCTGCTGCTTCACTCTTGGAACAAGTTTGACCTGAAAAATTCTGTTTGCTCTGGCATAAAAACTTTGCTTAAGCTTTGCAGAGATCTAGATGAAAGCAAACAGCATGAGAAGCTAAGTTCATGATTTTTCATTATGTTTGGATACACTACTAATAAAGATTTCTCTACAGAAAATCCTCAGCAACATCATATCTATTGATACCAGCACTCAAACATTAACGCTATCAACAATAAAACAGTGATCATAATCTTACACCTGCATATAAAGAGCTTACGGGCTTTTATTTGATAATGAGTAACAAAGGTGGTGCAGAACTGCAAAAAATTGTACCTCCAGGAAACAGGGTAAGAATTAACACACCTATAATCATAACTGGGGAGGGGGGAGGTGGTGGTTCTTTTTTTAATCACAGCGCGTGGGAAGGAAAGAAAACGGAACCTCACATACAAGTACAAACCCTACTTAAATATTAATTCTGAGTCTTGATATGAAGTGGACAAGATCAAAGATATGAATTTTAATAACTTCCCAGTTAATTTTAGAATTTTTTTTTTTGCTAAGTTCAGTGCTATTTACCATGCTAACATCTTACAACAGGGAGATGAGGACTAGAGCGAGGCCTTATTCTTGTACCGACACAAAATCTACGTTCTAATTTTTTTAAGCCTGAGAAAAGGAAGAGGAAAACTCAAAACAATCCTTTCAAAATTTGTCCATTTCAGTTTAACCCTTGTGCTTTTATTTTAAAACATCCACAGGAGTTACGTTCTTTAGAAGTAATATACATTTCATAAGACAAGGTATAATATTTGCTAAGCATGAAGAAATTACTTAATGTAACATTGAAGTGTAATCAAAGGATGGGCGTAAATGTGAATCTTGTCAACAGGAACTGGGAATGCTTGGAAGCAATTCTAGATTCAATGCACTAGAGAAAAACTAAGGTTGAATCCTCTTCCTGTTTTATTTCTTTTTGCTTGTAAACAAGCACTCTTTCCCAAGAAATTTTTCTTCCAAACATTTCAGAAGCCCGATGAAGCTATCCAATGTCGTTCTGTTCTTTAGGAGAGATCTGCAGGCAGGGGACTTACATGCTGATCTGTTGGGGACATATCATCTCCTTTATACTAATCTGTTTGAAATGCCATTTTAAGCTTCCAAATTTAATGTAAGGAAGTTTCATATTAAGAACTATTAAGTTAGAAGCAAATGTTTTAGAAATTAAATGCTATGTGGCAATTCACAAAATAATTGGATTCTATAATTGTTGCAGATTAATTATTAGCTTTTGAATTCTCTAAAATACATGCACAGAGAGCAGTTGTTTCTTATGTTATGAAAAGGACATCCTATACATGCATTTTAAAATATATATCTGAGGCATAGTAGTATACTGCATTTAAAGCTGTGGGGCTCAAATTTCAATTTTTTTAAAGGTTTTGTAAAGATCTGAAACCTTTTAAATATAATTTATTTAAATAAAATAAATGAAAGAACAAGTCACAGACAGTAAATGAAAACACAGTCATTTAGCTGTCATGAAGTTACTAAAATATTACATTTATTTGAATGCTGTCCCGTGTGTTTGCTACAGATGGGTGCTTTGAGTCAAGATCACAGTGAATTCTTACAACATTCAGAATTATCATTCAAAAGTATCCCAAAATCTCACACCCTGAGCAGGGAGCCATATAAGAATACATGTTGAGTAAATAGGTACAGCTTTGTTCCTTCCACAAATATTTTGGTAACAGCATTCCTGTAAATCCTACCATCTGGCTTTAGCTTACACTAAATGCTTGGTATTTTTTTCCTCCCTTTTAGGTCACAGCTTGAAACCAGGTTTTGCAGAAAGGGCCTTGCAAACACTAAGCAGCCTACACTTTCCTTTAAGAATGATTGCTCTCTCCATTTGCAGTTCAAGTGCTCACCTAATGCGAGACACAGAAGGCTGGGGTTTTTTTCCATCCTCATGTCAGAGGATTTAAAACCTCAAATTCTTCCCACCAGAGTTACCTTAGTCACAAAGTTATAAGAATCTGAAAGATTTTTCAAGTGTGCCTAAGAGAAAATATGATGAGCAGTGCCATTCAGAGCAGCGTAGTAACAGCAGTAATAAAAAAAATGTACTACTGTATTTTACTACATAGTGGTAAATAATCCTTAATTTTGGGCTTGTACCAGTATCATTAATATCTCACCATTCAGATTCAAGATTGTGGTGTTCATATTTTAAATCAAGTCTAAAAGAAAAGCCATTTAAATAAACCAATAGAAGTTCTGGTTTCAATAATTAGATATTTTAATACATAACGTATCAAAATTTCTTGTAAATAATATTTCCTATCAATAGGAGATGTTTATTTTGCATATATACCAATCAACGGGCAGTTGATTAGAAGAATGAGACTGGAAACAATTCACTTACTCATTATTAATTTCATTCATTAACTGCTACCTTATTGAAGGCGGCAGTTATATTATATACTTGAAATAGTAGCAATTAGAATCCATTAGTACCTGGATGACCTGCCTTAGCATTATATAGCCCAGAACAAGTTTGTCCTTGCAAAATTAAGATCTTATCTCTCAGAATTCTTCACTTGGCAGTTCTTTCTTATGGATATGGATACATTGATCAGTCCAATCAATTTCAGAGACCATTCTGATAGAAAACTAAAACCACAATCATGCAATATTAACTTTAACAGTTAAGAATAAATACAGTGCTATATTGCTATTAGTGTTACATTTACTAATAAGATACAGAAAAAAAAAGTTTTAAACATTTCTTTCAAGTAACAATTTCAGTTAGGTAATAATTCCATTAATGGAGAAGGTAATGTTTTCACAATCAACAACATACACAAAGCAAAAACTTTCTTGGTTCTTTCAGATTTCATTCAGTTTGTGAAAGAATCCCCTAAAATAGCTACATAATTACCTTAAAAAAATCCTCATTGTTTTATGAGGAATCAAAATCTGTATCATATCCATACTACTACATGGCAGGCAGGGGGTGTATGGGTGGGTACGAACCACTCATGCCATAAACAATAGACCTCCATTCTTTGTGGTACTTGGAACTCATTTATACTGCTTTAAGTATTGTAAGAAATATGTATGTGCAGGCTGACAGTAACTCATCAGAAAAAAATATCATGAAAAAAGAACTATCAGGTCTGATATACTTAAGAGCTATTTGAATATGTTTTAAGGCAACTGTCCATACAAGTACGTAAAACGGTTCCTATTAGAAAAGAAAAAAGCCGACAATGTCTCTTTGTCTTCAGTCAAAAGAACCCAGAAAAAAACAGGTAAGAACAGCTGCAAGAATAATAAAAATCAAAATTTCAGAAAATAATCCTCCTATCAACTACGCTAACTTCCGAAGAATGTACCATTGCAATTAGAACTGTCTCACTTCAGAAACCAAGGGTACAGGAAATATAAGAGTCTGTCTCTGTGGCCCGGCCACTAAAAGGGGAAATACTTACAACATAAAAAATGAAATGTTTCTTAGCTGAGTACGTAACAGGTTCGTTCCATTTGCTCTCTTGAATTTTAAAACTTCTCTTTTTTCTTTTTCTGCTTGAATATAGGTATATCACTTTTCTAGGTGACACACTGTAAGTTTTCAGAAGAACTGGTACGCTGACAAAAATGAAAATAATAATTTCTACCTTGAAGTTACATAATTACAGAATGGCAACCATTTTTCAACACTGATTTAATCCAAAGCCAAACTGAAGATTTATTTCAACTTTTATATTACAAACCCATCAAATGCCTCTTCGGATGGTTTCAAAAATCTATCTTGAATTGATGATTAAATCCATTTCAGTTCCGTATTTTTCAGTTTGTCAAACAACCAAAAAACATAGTTCTCTCCAAATTATGTATTTCATACTGAAACGTGTTTTATTTTCAGGCATCTATCTTCTTGATTATTTTAAGTTATTTTTAATTATTGAATATAAAAATACCTTTTCAAAATGAGAATGCAAAAAGCTTAATCTTGAAAACACAAGAGCAAAATTCTTCAAGATTTTCTAAAGAAAACAGTTTTCAATAATGATGAAGCAAATTCCACAAAGATGTGAACATTAAGTTCCATCTGGCACTTCATTGACTAGTTGCCAAATCTGGCTGAAACCTTTCTGAACTCCACAGAATACTGTATTACCTGTACTCTTAAATTGCCTTGCCAATACATCAACTAGCATGTTGACAGGGTGTTCCGGGCTTTTAGACACAGTCCAACAGCGGTTTCTGCTTTGACTGACTTGGAACTAAGTATTACATTGTAATTAGGCCCTAGTTCCTTCTGTGATACAACCACTTAATAACTATATTATCTTTCAGATCATCTGTTAGAAATGTCTTCTTTAATCTTATACACCACACACAATTTAATTTTGGCCTATGTTGTATCACTATTGGGAAAAGAGCTGTGGCTCATTTTCACTGGCCCGTTCCTACTAAGTAGTTATTCTTGGTGGTGTCTGTGCTGCGCAAAATACCTTCTGAACATAAAGAATGGCCCACAGGACTTCTATTACGAGCATGAAAATTCAATTAGCAGATATGGAGGGAAAGATAATAATGGATAAAGAAATCACAATTTTTTTCCTTCTTCTACCCAGACCAATCAAGACTAGAAAGTATTAAAACATCATGACTGACAAATTCAAACCTCATCTTGTTCATTTCGGGCTTTTTTTCTCCTAGTACATGTTGTGTGGACATTGGAGTAATTGACACCCTCCAGATGCAACCAAACAGCCGGACAATGCTTCAAAGAAAACCATTACAGACACTAATTTTACCTAATGCTGAAATAAAACCAACAGCCCAAGACACATTACCCCAGTTTCTATATTTTCAGTGAGAACAGCTTGCAGCTGGCTCAAGCATCAGTCAGAGAAAGATCAATTTGCGAATACCTTTTAAAAAAATTTTCCTTTAGCTCAGTGCATATTCTGCTTTTTCTTCCATCTACACATTTCAAGAAACTCTTATGACATACATGAAATATTTGTTCTTTTAGTTTGATTCCTTCTTAGAGAAAGGAGAATTAGAGAGACCCGCAGGTATTCAGAGCAGATTGAGACTGATACTCCCATTGTGAAAATTTTCATTACGTGTATAATAAAATGAGAGTGAGAGAGAGGAGAGGAGGAGGGAGAAATTACATCCTTAACAGCATGGACTCTGTAACTTTCTAGTTTGAATAGGGTCTGTGCTCAAGTGCTGCAGTTCTGAGCTGTGCAGAGCCAAGCTGCGGCGGCGGCTGGACAAGGGATGTAGCTGCTGCCTGACTGGCAGAGCACAGTATCCCATGAGCCTCTCTGTGAGGTCCTTACTAACTGATTGACTATTCACTTTCATGCCTTAAATCTCAGAAACCCAGGTGTGTTGTAGATTAGCACAACTTACAAGCAGTGTGTGGAAATTTATTATGATAATTGTTGCTTTTATTTTTTATTTCCCTGAACTCAAAGATAATTAATGCCAGTATGTGTCCTGGTGTCTGACTCCCTTAATTGGCCCAATGGTGCCTTGGGTGTTTGAAAATCCACTCACTTAAAGGCTTTTTTTTCTTCTTCTTTTTTTTTTTTTTCCTTTAGACTTGTTTTCCTGGAGCTGTTCATTAGTGCCTAAAATATTTGATTACATTTAATTGTAATGTCTTCAATTCTGTGCACCTGCTGCAATTTATGTAGTGGGGGAAAACAAGACCTACAGAAGCTAAAAAGTGAGATGAGAAATTGAATGTTAAAAAGAATTCCCCTGCAAAGGGTAATTGGGGTTAAATACGGAAGCAAACTAAACATATTTTCAGTTAGGTTTTCCTAACTGCTATGATAGCACCAAAAGGATTTATAGCGTAACGGTTCATTTGTAACGTTTCTAAAACATTTCCACATTCAAACATTTTATATCCACTTTAATGTTCCTAGTTTTGTTAAACTGTATCTCTAGCACGGGAAAGTCCACAAAGTGTTGGTCCTGCTTAGCCAGCAGTACCGAGACCCACTCCCACTTGAAGATTCACTGCTCTAGTATAAATCTTCCCCACTCTTGCCAGCTTTCTTTTAGTAAAATATGTACATTTTACTACCATGTTTCTTTCTTACAAATCCTGAAATAGTTAAAAAGTTTCCTGGCTGACACTTTGGTTTCTTAAAGCACAGCTTACAGCATTTGTAAACTAGTCAATAATACCAATACAAATTAGCATTACTGAATATTCAAATTCCCCTGACATCAGTAGAGAAGGCATAAGGGATAGAGTAAAAGAGAAAATTCTTGTGCATTTTTAAGAGAGAAATGACGTCAGAACATCTTTTTGTTAAGCTGTACTGCATCTTCTTGTTTATCTCTAAGGGATAGTATAAACCTGTAGAACAGCTTCTAAACCAGATTTTTTTCAGAAGAAAACTAATTAGATGAGTCTTAACATACTCAATGTTAGTATTACATGACATCCTTGTTTCAGCACTGCAGAGAAGGAGAGCAAAAGTATTACCTGCTGATGGCTATGATAGTTTACAGAATACACCCTACTGTTGTGACCCATTAAGTACTCTTTGCCAAGGAAATTCCACAATTCATGTGCAGTAGCATCCCAATACTTTTCTTTATTTCTCTGTATTGTAAATATTCCCTGGGACATTTTACAGCAACAGTTACTGATCCACGCAAATTAAGGATCAGAAATCAATTTATCCCTGACATCTCTTGCTAAGTATGGAACATACTGAAAAGTACAAATACTGACATCTCTGCTTTTTAAATAATATTATTAATAACAGTTACAAGCTGTAACAAACTGTCATGGCTGCTAAGAACATTACCACACAACGAACATTTTACGTTAATATCTATATTTCACTCTGTTGTGGAAACCACAGAGCTGTCAGCAAATGCTTGAAATTAATCTTAGATAGAATCACTGACAGCATATAGCAGTGTATGCAATATGTTGATGAGAGATGTGATGACAGAGATACACACTTTCCTCTATTCATTCCCAGCTAGCCTTTAAACAAATGTTACAGCAAATGCATGGCATATTTTTACTTCAGTTCAAGAATTGTCCCTGACATCAGCAACAGAAGACTGCTCTACAACTGAAGGCATGGGACAAGGATGGCATTTTATTCTCTAGTTTCACAGCAGATTTCCTGTAAAGATACTTGCTTTATGTTTCCCTGTCCTAATGTGCAAAATGGAAAGAATTGCTGCTCTTTGCCAGGTTTGAATCACAGCATATTTGGTACCCCCAGAAGACACTGCTTTTGAACTTCATTATAACCAGACTCTCAACCAGTTGTACCATAAATTACAGGGCTTCTAAGATTTCATGGGAATATCAATTCCATGTTTTAATTCTGTTTTTACAAATAAGTTTGATCAATTATTCCAGAAGAGATGACAGGATTTATTTATTTAAGATCACTCTCATTATTTCTATTTTGGAATCTTGCAGTTGTTTAACAGTTACAGGCCAAATGTGGCCAGTGCTCTAATCCACTGTTGTTCCGGTATGACATGCAACTGTGAGAGGTTTTAGTACATAAACAGAACTTTAATTCAAGGTGGCTGAAGTACATACCCAAGCAGCATGCAACTCTTAACACTGCAAGCAATCCTTTTTAATTTTAGACTTTAAGTGGATAACTCCAAAAAAAATGGGTTTTGGTAAAAACAATAAAACAAATTTGGATTTCAGATATAATAATTAAATAATAATAATAATTAAATAATAATAATAATTAAAAGGATACAAAAACCATCTATGAAAGAACATTGGTTTAAAAAAAAGTAAGTAAAACTAAGACAGCTGACTGGGAAGGCAGAAAAAAAAACCACACAAACAAATCCAAAACCCCAAAATATGCATTTCCTCCCTGTGATAAAGTAAAGTAAATACAAGCCAAGAACGTCCACTTTATCAACATTTCAGAAGAGATCAGCAGTTGGCAGCTTAATGTGTACACAGGGTCAACATCAGACTCTGAAGCAGCTCTTTCAAGCACTTCCTTTTGCATTGACTCATAGATCTACCAGGTCTTTAGATCTTTCGTTTTAGGGAAGGTCGTGCATGTGCCTATGTTGTATCTGATGACCACATTCAATGTAAATACAGAATATAATCTCTACCTATGACACCGCACTTAAGCCTTGTCTCTTGGCTACTGAGAGAGTCTGAGGTTTATCATGTCTAGTAGCTTTGTGAATTTAGGTTTGGACCTATTCCAGAGTCATTCTTTTTTCTCTTCTAACTGCAGAAACACACAAGTACCAGGACAACAGACAGCATAGATGGCATTTTGCACACCTACTCTCAGGCTGCATTTTCTGCACATCTGTCATGAGCACATGAATATAAAACAGAATACAACTCTGTGAAAGCAAACTGGACAATAAGAGTTTAAAGCTGAAGCATAAAAAACTTAAAGGCTTCTTGGAAAGGCAAGGAGCAAACTGACAGTTGAGAATGTGTACAGTGCTCAGCTGTGTGGGGAGCACACTGTGTGGCATGGCCAAATCCTCTATGTACAGTTGTCACATACTGAGTAAATTTACACACAAAAGATCTGTTAGATACTCGCACACCACATGGAACACAGTAACACAGAGCAAAATACAAGTTTACACAATAAGAGTTAGTAACAAAGGTTTAAAGATATATGCATCGCTGCAGCAAGCTAAAATTTGGAGTTTTGCTTTTCAAATTCTTCTGTTAAGCTCATCACGATGACACCTCCTGCACATCTCTTTCTACAGGACTGCCGCTCCATGATGTTCTCATCAACAGCTGAAACATTCCACCCTATTAACTCATGGGCCCACAAAGAACTCACTATATGATAAAGACTTAAAAAAACCCCACATTCTTGTATATGACCAAGAAAAGAAGCGCAAATTCCACTCCGATTCTGGCTTCAGCTTTTTCCTACTCTTAAGTTCCAGCAATGGTTCTTTTCTCTCATTATTAAGCTACTTCTGAAACATGTCGCTTTGGCAGAATCTATAAGCTTTCCGCAAAAAATCAGCGATCTATTGATTTTCAGACCAATGCACTTTTTAAATATGCTAGTGCAATTTTATGATAATCAAGCTTAGCAAAAAGTAAAATGATTACAAAGATGCTGTAATCTTGAATATTTGAATGAAAAGAGCATATGTGCTTTTTTAACTCTACTATCCCTCTAGCACATAAATCAATGTTCAAGGATTAACGAGTTTTTTGTTACAATTTGAGTTTTGAAAAAATATTCCTAATAACATTTCAAAGTGAATAAAAAATAGTAATCTTCCTTTGTGTGCATTATGAATATTTAGTGATGCAGAACAAAAGCCTTGCTTACATGTAAAAAGCTGAAGGCTGTTAGAAGACTCCTCTTGAAAATCAGGTTCAAGTACAAAAGTTTAGGGAGAAAGGAAGAAACATAGGCCAAAAATAATCCATGTGTTATCAAATTATGAAATAACTATCTCTATGCATTCTCTTCTTTCTAGGAAAATCAGCCAGATCTTTCTGTTGTTTTATTTATCCCAAGTATTAAAATAATTAAAGAGGTAGATACGGGAGGCACAGAGCAGTGAATGTCAAGGACACTTGATGCAATACCCTAATGATGAATGTTCCAGCATACTCAAATAAACAGGTTTCTCTAGAGATTGTTTGAATGAAAATAATGTAATTGCACAAATAGCATAAGCTGAGTATGCGTGTGCAGAAGAAAGAAAAGGAGAGAGACAGGCAGCAGTCATGCTTCTTGTACTTGATGGCGTGTGGTGAATAATTGATCATTCCTTTCTTCCTTCTGATGAGTTCACTAATTCTCTCAGTGCCGCACTTCTACAAGTGTCACGATCACTATTAAACCAGCAGAGGAACCCAACAAGCCCTTGAGAATACCTACTGTCTGAGATGCCTTTTAAAGCACCAACTGAAAAATTAAATGCGAAAAGCAAGAAAATGATTCCGAAGTCTTCTTCACCTTTGCTGTGTGTTGTAATGCTGTATTTGATAGGCACTACTCACAGCCAAACACTGAATTTACGGTGCCTGCTATTTATAACAAAGGAAGGGAAAGTAGATAGAGTTATTCAGTTTGTTGAGAAAAAAAAACATTAACTCCCTTTTTTATATTCAGTCAATTAACAACACAATTTACAGGCTTTAAAACGATTTGTGAGTTAATTTGTGCTTTTGGAAACGATGGGCAAATAACAGCCAAAACTGTTCGCTATGATTTCATACTGAATAAATTTCCTGATGAGATAATGAATTAAGAACATTGCTCATTTCTATTCCTGAAGACAAAAGTGCGCTGTGTTTTTAGTCTGTGGTTAAAGAGATAGCAGAAAATCGGATTTATGTTTGGTTTTAGCAATTCACAGAAGTAATTCAAAAGTAAATGCTTTTTCCTAAATTCAGTAAGATACACACTGCCGTATTGTTAAGACTGTTAAGGAATCCAAGAGCTCAGACGGACAAAGCAGTGAGTACATACCCGAGTCACCTCATAGATCTCCTGTATGAGTAAGGACAGATTTGCCTCAAAACATTTTGGTAAATAAAATCCCACAAGTAACAAGAGCATACACTATTTTTACAATATCAGCACTTACACAAATGGAGGCAAGAAAGCAATGTTAGAAATAAAGTGGCAACTAAAAGCTCTATCAAGCACTGCTAGATAGGTACACCATTCTGCTAGATGCCATCCATACACACAAAACTATGCTCTAGACTGAGGGGTTCTCACTAACTGAATAGACAAATATGAAACATACCGGGGGGGGGGGGGGGGGGGAATCTGAAATTATCTCCATTTTGCAAACAGGCTACAGAGACACAAATGTACAAACCGTCTCTTCTCACAAAGCTCACAGACAGCTCTTTTCACAGACAAGAGAGGTAGACAAAAGAATTAGAGAGAAAACTTCCTGAAAGTAGCAATGCTAGAGGCTACGGGAATTTATCCTCAAATTCTGCCTGGGACTGCACCACTGAAGAACTTCCCTTTCTCCAGTTGAAACTGTTTCACCAAACTCATCTGAAATTTTTGATTGTTTCAAATAGCCATTTTTGGCAAGTTCACTATTCATTGGAAACACACTCTCAAGACTCACCGACCATTTCATTATTGCTTTTTCTTCAGATTCCACAAAAAGGGCCTATATTGAGGGACTTAGGCTCCAACGATATGAAGAGATAAAATGAAATAAGATAAAACAGGAAAAGCAAAAATAAAAATGGGTTGTCAAACAGCAATATGGGGAACAACCTGTACAAAAATAAGCAAAGCTGTGCAGAACAATCACAGAAAAAAATGCAAAGCATGCGTAAAGTCAATGTACAGAAAGAAAAATACCCCAGGTTTTGAGTGAAAGACCTATCAATCTGTCAAAAAAAAAGAGAACCACTGTCCTCTAATACAAACCATGACAGGTTTACTTTGTCAGAACACAAACAGAATATTGTAATCCTGAGTTTATTAGTCTTAAACACCATGCCCTTGTTTATATGAATTATATGTCTTTTTGCCCATGAAAGGTTTATGACATCTAACCAATAGTACGGAAGCTCAGGGGCACAAACCAAAAAGCTACCTGCACACATAGAACCGATAGAACAATGTATTTTCAACATACATTTTGGACTCTGTTAAAGACCAGATTCAAGACCAGTTTGGATGGGGCTTTGAGCAACCCGGTCTAGTGGAAGGTGCTCCCGCCCGTGGCAGGGGGGTTGGAACAACATGATCTTCAATCCTTCCAGCTCAAACCATTCTGTGATTCTAGGAAACCACGTTCACATGGCTCAAAGCAAAACTGAAAGGCTTGAATTTATCCTGGAGAAAGTACACATGAACAATTTTGGCTTTGCAGCTTCAGTGGGTTAGGACACACACATGATCAGTTACCAGCTAACGAGCAACAAATAAGCAAACCGTTGGGATTTGACTGCCTGCCATTATCTGTCTGTACCCTCTGTTACAGCAGAAACATTCAACACTCACAAATACACAGAGACATTGCTCTGGAGGGATAAGATTATAAGAATGTAACATCATAAGGAGGAGTGTAGCTTTCCAAAATTTGCACACAAATAAGCAGCAACACGTAACATAAATGCGTCATTCGCTCCCCTTCAAACTATCACCTCCACCATTTTGATGTAAACATGGCCTGCCAGCTACAGTCACACCTGGGACAAGACAGCAAAACACAGTCACACAGGTTACAGATAAGCATACCTAAAACTTATCCTTTTTGTGACTCGGACATTCTCCTCTAAACACATTTTGCTAAGTAAATTCCTATCTTCCCAGTTCCACATTAAAGGCCAGGCAGCATTTGGCAAGGCTCTGTTGGAGATATATGGCCAATATACTTTTATCCTACTACGTGTAAGAATCATTCGTCCTTAACATGAGATCAAATTGAGGGAGTTATCCTAA
The DNA here is from genome assembly GCF_964106895.1 of Numenius arquata. Taxonomy (NCBI): domain Eukaryota; kingdom Metazoa; phylum Chordata; class Aves; order Charadriiformes; family Scolopacidae; genus Numenius; species Numenius arquata. Next base: position 30,819,956 of record NC_133586.1, read on the forward strand.
TGTTCTTTGCTTCTTACTAAAAATTCCAGGTCAGTTTAGAGAAATCATTTACATGCTGATACTTTGTGTAACAGCATACTGCCTAAAAAGCAGATGTGCAGACATCATTTTAACTGGAAGTAATTGCTGTTACCAAGCTTTCTCTGATGTTGTTTGCCACAGTATTCTGAGCCACATGACATCTTATGTGCAGCACTGGAAATGATGATTATTATTAATAATGTTGCCAAATCAAGGTTAACAAGAAAAAGGTTTTTGTCTCTGAACATTTTTGACGTATCAAGTATTTTTTTGTGCTGAACTCTGAGATAAAAAAATCAGAAAACACAAACATACAAGAAATTAAAACCATCTGAGCGATTCGGAAGACTTCATCTTTGTTTCGAACTTGGTTACATGTAATCAATCATAGAATCATAGAAAGGTTAGAGTTGGAAGGGACCTTAAAGATCATCAAGTTCCAACCCCCCTGCCATGGGCAGGGACACCTCCCACTAGAGCAGGTTGCTCAAAGCCCCATCCAGCCTGGCCTTAAACACTTCCAGGGATGGGGCAGCCACAACTTCTCTGGGCAACCTGTTCCAGTGCTTCACCACCCTCACAGTAAAGAATTTCCTCCTAATATCTAATCTAAATCTCCCCTTTTCCAATTTATAACCATTCCCCCTTGTCCTGTCACCACACCTCCTGACAAAGAGTCCCTCTGCAGCTCTCCTGTAGGCTCCCTTCAGATATTGGAAGGCTGCTATGAGGTCTCCCCTGAGCCTTCTCTTCTCCAGGCTCAACAACCCCAGCTGTCTCAGCCTGTCTTCACAGGGGAGGTGCTCCAGCCCTCTGATTATCTTCATACTGCAGACTACCATGATTTCATACAAAGTTGTTTCAACATCAATAGAGGAACATTGTAATTACAAATAGTCAAATGGGCTATTCCTACATATTGCAAATTTATTTCTGAAATAGAAAACTAATTAAAGCTTTCCTAAAAATACTTCTGATTTCCCTACATGCTCCACTGCTGGTCAATCTAGCTCCAAACCATGGAGTCAAGTGTCAGAAGTTTACAGAGAGCAAATGTTATACATGAAAACTGTTGCTTCTTTGAGATCTTGTTCCTCCTTTCTACAAGAGGACATCAAATAAATCCATTATAGATTTGCTCATGCTTTTAGCTAATGTTATTATCTGACACTACCACAAGAATTTAAGATGAAATAGGTACATTAACTCAAGGATATGCAGGCAAGTTGAAACAGCACACAGTCCGAACTAAGAGGGGAAAAAAAAAAAAACAACCAACCCAAAACTCCCATCACGGAAGTAAGAGCAACAGACAGACTTAGAAAGTCTTTGCATGAGTAGGTGGTTCTTAAGTATGACATAATCTAAGGGCTTAACAAATGAGAATTCTTGCTCTCTTGGTGTTAATGCAAAATGGACGTAGGAGTACCCACACAATGACAGTGGGCTTTTCTTTAAGCTTATTTCCCTAATCTTAGTAAAACAAAAGTGGAAAGGTATAGAGATTCCAAACAAGTTATAACAGTTCATACACAATAAAGCACTTCCTTAAAAGTTTTTTCCTTGCAATAATCACCCATATAGATATAAAATACTGGCAATGACACATTGAACTGAACATCTGACTGTCACAATGCAGGAAACTTGCACATTTTTTAAAGGCCTTCCTTTCAAAAAATATTTCTCAGTTAGGAAAAAAAGACCCAAAAACAACAAACAAAAAAACCCCCAAGTGTATCCAAGCCCCAAGAGTGGAAAAGGGGACCAACTTTGCCAACGATGTTTTTTCAAAGACGGCAGAGAACATCCTCAAATGCTTTAAATAAAAACATAGAAATAAAACCTGATAGCCTGGATAGTTATACAGTAATCATATGTGGAGTTAATGAAAACAATTTAGCATATTTATTTTTAGAGATTCACTGTTAGGATAAAGATAGCAGGTAGCGTATTTACACAAAGTGATTCACAATTGTTTATTTCATGATGACTCTCTTGCTTTGCCACAGTACCCTGTAAAAGGAAAGAACTCATTAACTCTGCATGTCCTCCAGAAAGTTAACTTGAATACTGCTATTCATATTTATTGGCAAGTGCTCTCTAAGCCTGATCATTTCAAAAGCTTACAGTAAACAAAAGAACAAATGCAGAATGTACAGTGCAATTTTAAAGGCCAGGCAGAAAAGAAACTCCTGTTGGGCAAAGGAATTTCCTTCTTCTCCACCTCCCCTGCCCTAACTACTGAGGAGAATACTAGACTAAAAACTGAGTTCAGTTTTTTCTAGGAATGTCACGACAAGTCTCTATGTGCATTATTATGTATTTTCAGGCAACATTTTTAAACAGGAGTTAATCCTACTAATTACTCATAAACTAGCCAAGCAGGCATTCCCTTGGTCAAGTGTTACAAAAATTAGCCTGTAAAATAACTAATTGAAAAAACAGGTGCAGCTTCACTTTGATGGAATTTTGTTACTTTTTGAATAACTTGGAAAATGTGTTGTGGGGCTGCACATATAATAATATGTTCCCCTATGCCATTCAATTGAGTTGATTGGGTTTTGTCTCTTTTCTTTACTCCTTTAAACCATCACAATTGAGATGAAGAAAGATAAACTAAAATGTAAATAAGCTTCTATTTTGTTTACAATAATGAAACAATAGAGTTGAATGTTTAAAACGCGTAAGCGAGCAAATGAAAGAAACCCCGCAATTTACCTATTTATATCAATATTATATCTCACAGGATATTCTATCTCTGATTCTGGCTGAACTGCTATACTAAATTCTCCAATATACATGGGATCTGGGATTTCTCCTCATTTCCTTTTCCACAACCAACTGTTGCTTGGTTAGACTAGATGTCATTTCTTGCTCTTCACTGATTAATCTACAGTTCCTTGACTCAATAAAGGTTAAAGCCCACACTTACCTCCCAATATATATGGGAGTTAATATATAGGCAATATATATGCCCCCTCAGCATAGAACATCTAAAAAAGTATCCCCATTCACAACCTACTTTTATATCAATTTGTACTTTACGAAATAAATTGACATAAACACGTAAATAGTACCAAGTAGATGTAATTTGTCACTGTTTTTTGTTCAGAACTGTATACAACTATAACCATTGACTATGGCAGTCACTGAAGATTTGGATAGCTACAAATGCCATTATAGTTAAAACATACTTAGATTTTTCTAGATGCTGTGGATTATTGAAATCTATTATGTATTCATTATTAAACATTATAGACTGCTTAGACTTCACACACCGTATCCGTAAAAAGCTATCAGTTAAACTGTCACACCTGCTTCATTGCAAATTAGTACTCTTAAATCTTTCTACTCTAGAGCTTATAATTTAAAAAGGTCAATTACTTCCCTAAAGAGATTTCATCATTTGTTTTGTATTTTCAGAGAATTTCTAAGCCTTACTGCTTGTTTTTCTATACACTTATCAGCAGCATTTAAGTTCTTCACTAATCAGTGGTATACACATCCTTCAGCTATAGAAATCAATATGAGACATAATTTCCATAAGCTTCAAGTACAGGTTCACTGCTTCATTGTCCTTCATTACAAGTCAATGGCATTCGTGGTACTATTTCACTTCGGTTCTACTGAAAATTCTACCCATGCTGTACAGGAGCCTTTGCTATTTGCTCTTAAAAATAGCATTTCTGTTTTCCATTTTTTTTCTGTTCTGCTCCACAAAAATCCACTCCAAACAGATCAATGCTATGTGACCACATGGAGACAGATCTATCAGCAGGATTTCCAGGACAACACGGAAGCTTAGGTTATCAAGCAACAAATGAACAGATGGTCCTGTCATTCCGTATTTCAGAAAAGGTGATTCCAGTGATAACATCTGCTAATAAGCCTTTCTTGAGTATCCTTTAGAAAGTCAGCAAGCTATGGTGTTAGAAATGAAAGATCAAATTGGGTCAGGCATGCTCTTCTCAAGGTGCACTGTAGCTTTCATAAAGGTAATAGCAAAATGGATTGAATGTTCACTCCACATCAGCTTCTTTTAAAGGACTAAATGTATGTCAAGGATACAGAACATAAGATGTATGGATTGGAATGGGTCGGGGGGAGAAGTACTTGGCCTATGCAGATTGCTAATCATCATGGAAACATCCCAAAGTTGATTGTTTTGTGTTGTCTCAGCGTGGTGGGTTTTTTTAGTTTTTGAGTCAAGTTTAAAGTAATTTTTCTACTGCTGAAACAACTGAAAGCCCTTAAATAAACAGAAATCTGAACTCCAGATTTCTCTGTAAATGTATTACACTATCAGGAATGGGATACATTTTTCTTTTTATGTTATTTGACATCTATAAAGACAATAGTCTACAATGTATTACAAAAAGCCAATGAAAAAAAAATATTTGAAAACAATTAGCTTTCATTTAAAATTTAGTCTATCAGTGATTGCTTAATAGATATTTCTTCTTTTAATATTATGATAGGATTAGACTTTTAAGGTATTAGGCAACGACCACATGAGCACCAAGTAACTCCCACCTATTAATTTCTGTAAATTTCCATGGGCTTAGGAAACTATGTACTTTGGAAACATAATAGAAAGTATTTTGGGGTAATTTTAAATACCTAGAGATCTTTAAATATTTGTCCCGAAATACTTCACTGTACACAATCTCTGGTTAAATAATATGAATTCACAAATTCACTCATGGTTTGTTTGTTTGTTTTCCTTTTTTTCATTATTAAAAAGAAACAAAAGGCTAACTATAATCATCTTGATTTATTCTTCCATGCAGGAAATAAGCCCTAATTTTATATTATCTCTTCAGCAGGACTCAAATTTCAGGACAGTTTGTCCTTTGTGATCAAGTTACCCTCTCTGCTGCTTAGGGAGAGAGTGAAAAAACTACAATTGAAATAAAAATTGAGAAGAGTTCATTTGGAATTCTGAAAGTCTTCCACATAAAGAACACTGAAAAAGTATCTGCTCAGCATTTTCACACAGATCTTCCACAATGTATATGTTTTAATACAGGTTTTTGTAAACTCAGGATTAGTGCTTGAGCTCATTCACGAGGACCTAGAGAAAGGTTATGAGGTTGTGCAAGCATAGAGGTCCTCATATGTTCTTCACTTTCTTCAATTATGGATCAGAGCTAACTGTTTCCCGTGAAAGCCTGTCTCTAGTTCCTTCCACAAGAAAAGTTTGGATACAATCCATCTGTTTTAATCACTGTTTCATTTCAACAAACTGAGTGATTCTACTGTTATCTTAAGAACATAGCTTGTGAGAGAGCACAAACAGCTCCCCCAATGACTTCGAGTATCAATTAGATGTGTTCTTTCCTTCCATTTGCATCTCCTTCCCAGACACAAACAGCAACAGAGGTCTTCTAAAAAGCGAGTTCCACATCAACTTTTTTCCTTTAGCATCAACAGCAGTTTAACATCTGCTGATAACTGAAGTAGTAGTAATAAACAATCCATATTCAGTGAAACACCAGAGAAAGAATTATGCTCAGAAAGACTCCTCAAATTTCTAGAATAGAGTTCATAGGTGGGTACAAAGCTCAAATAATGGAGAAGATGATACTGGAAATTCTGAAGACTATTCTTTAGCAAATACAAGTGATAGGTTTAGATGTTCTGAAGAGAAACAGAAAGCCTAAAAGACAGAAATAGAATTCACCCAGACTTGAGACTATCCACCAAAGCAAGTTTGCAGCACGCTGTCAACATTAGCAGCTCGGCTTATGTCAGATATCAAATACGAGGATGAATTACCTAAGAATGATTTGCAGAAAAATTACTAGCAACAATTATCAAGCATGTCTACTTAACTAACACTGTGTAGAATGACATTCACACAGATTGCAATTAACAAACGGCAATTCTAACTGCACCTTAGTTCCAAACTGTGGTTTCCATTTTGCAAAACAGCACGGCATTCTCCCTGTTCATGGACAAGAGATACTAGGGAACAATTGTCAGTGGGTGTATATGCTTAGCTTCATTGTTTACAGTAACACCCATCTGGTGACTTCAGAGAATCTGTACTGATTTACACCAGTTGAAGCTCCACATTCTCTTGACAGATTAAAATGAGTACAATTCTGTTATTTTAACCAAGGCAGACCAGAAATACCCTTAATGCTGTATGCCAATACACACTTACTCAGCTATATTTGAAAAGGTTTCTCATACAGTGTCTACCATAACCAATTGCTTTTATTGCTTAATAATTCTCAACATGTCAGCATTCAATTCTATTTGATTATGAACTGCTCTTACTATAGGGTGAAGAACCACTGCTGAATTTCAGTTTTTCTTGTTTGGTTTTTAATGATTAGGATGTAGTTTACAGACTACCCAGCCTTCTGTTCTGCTCATGTTGTATGGCAGAAAGAAGGCTAGTACACGTATTTTTGCTGAAACATTTTGAATAAAAGGGGATGAATTAAAAGCTCAGTTTTATTTAGTTACCACAGCTTGTAGAGGGCAAGAAGGAAGGCTGCTGAGCTTGTTTGTGAGATCATAAAAAAGTGAAATGGTAATAAGTAAGCCTATAATCTGATATTCTCTTTACATAAGATAGTGAAGTCCAGGATGTTCAGTGAGCTATGAAATATAAAAACCAGTATATATAATATCAAGAGATGTTTTTAAGAACAGGGTTTCACTTTCCATAACTGTTTATACTGCATTCATGTGTTCTGGAAGACAAATAAAAGTATATAAAATACTGTGTTATTGTTACATTACACAACTTCAAAAAAAAAAAAAAGAAAAAAAGATGGAAAATAGACTACTTAAGAATTCTGTTGAAATACTTTTCGTGAATGTTAATATATTCATGATTATATATGTAAACAGTCAGAAATCATGAACTATTTATAAAATGATAATACTTTACTAGGGAAATATCATCTTGATTATATTACCATGAAATGCAATCTGATTAATTTATTTACTTAATAATCTCTTTTGGAATTAGGTGCTTCAATTATAGTCATTACAATCCAAAACAACAGGTAAATAAAAGACTAAATAAAATGCATGGATCCTAAATCAAGCCTTAGTGATAGCAAACACAAGCTCCCACACCATGTAATACCTGGAAAGATGGAGGTTAGAAACAGGCCCTTCAGACTAGGATCACAGAATGATATGGGGTTGGAAGGGACCTCTGGAGATCATCTAGTCCAACCCCCCTGCCAGAGCAGGTTGCACAGGAACATGTCCAGGCAGGTTTTGAATGTCTCCAGAGATGGAGACTCTATCACCTCCATGGGCAGCCCATTCCAGTGTTCTTCAAACCCAGAAAGAGAACAAAAACTAACAAGGCAACGTAGCAAAAAGTGAGTCTCCAAATACCAAGACCAGCAAATCATTCACAAGCTATAACTGTCATGACAAACACTCCTAAAAGTGTCCCTGTAGTCAATCAACACAGTCATCTTTCCATGTCAACCATATCACTGCTAGGTGTGCAGATGAGTATTCAAAGCTTTCTTCTGAGCGTTCACAGTTCTTTAATCTATTATATGCTACAACTAAAAAACAATGCCGAAGAGACCGGTATATTGCGGTACTTGTACCTTAGAGATACGGTCACGCACTTCACAGACAATACAGCATCATCGCTGGACAAATGGGAACTACAGGCTATTTTAGTGCAGTTCCACAAAAACATACATGATGACATACACTCTGTTCACTAATCTACATAGGGCAAGGATTGTTTTCAATTTTTTTTGAATATGCAGCATCTGAACTGAATGAAAAAAAAAATGGAAACAGGTATTTTCAGCTAAGTTGCACATCCACATTTCGGAGTTCCCATCTTTGAGTGGATTATCAGTCAGAGCCAGGCAAAGAGACCCTCCTTTCAATGAAAAAAGAGTCACAAAATACTGGAGATTTTAAAGCACTATTTGGGACAGATATCTTATCTCAAATGTCCCAGTTGTTTCACAAAAGAAATTCTTTACCAGCCTAAACTAATAATATACTATTTGCATTGTGGGAATTACACTTAAAAGTTTCACATATTGAAAGACGTGGAAGAAAATATGGCTGTTACTTCTGTATTATACATTATAGTCATAGACTAATGGGAATAAAGAGATATTTCAGACTTTTTTTTTAAAATTTAATATTTAGATAACGATTTTCCAATCTTACCATTATTTTTAATGTGAGATAAAAGTAAGATTGGAGACTGAGGCTAGGAAGTACCAAAACTCATTACAATAAATGTTCATACTTGAGCATGCTTTCAGCTTAGTGGTAGCAATTTGTACAAAATCTTCGATTCACTAACTAAACTGTGCTTCATTGAATCTTGTTAAAGGCATAATGGGTCACAGTACACATTCTAGGTATTTTAAGTCATCAATCAAACTTCTGATACATTTCATATGCTGAATATCTGATTATTTCCAAACAGATTTGTTTGGTTTGGGGTATTTTTTGTTTCTGTTTTCTTCTGTTGGGTTTTTCATGTGTGTGCACATCCAAAAAATGTAAGAAATTACAGGAAATGAAAAGTCTTGTATTTCTTTAAATAGTTTTCAGGAAAATAAATAAAAAGGCTTCTTATTCATATCCAGTCACTGTTTGGATACTTTTGATAAAAGACCATCAAATATCCCACAGTTTAAACCTATTATGTTTCGCTATTGCTCTTTATGATTGAAAACAACAGCAACAAAACAGGCAAGAGGTGTGACTGCAGTAACGTACCATGCACTCATCACAGGTACAAGGAAAGTGCCCCTGAACAACTGCCCCCTACGTTTTCATTCTGCCTCTCCTCTTTGGTATTAAAAAGAAAAGAAAAAAAATAAAGGTCAACAGCATTTTTGAAATAGACCTACACTATATACCACTATAAATGCCTAATTAACTTGATTTTGATAGACACAAAGTACATAAATGGACAAGCGAACGGACAAGAGACAATGGGCACAAACTGAAATACAAGAAATTCCATTTAAACTCAAGAAATAATTTGGCTTCTTTTTGGTTTTTGTTATGAAAACAAGGATGGAGTATCTTCTAAAAAACCCCAAAACACAAAAATTTTAATACGCTCCAGGACACCTCTGTGTACAGACTCCTTAGAGGTTAACTCCACAACTCCGTATCACAAAGGAAAATGAATTCCACAAGTCACACTCAAAGCTTGTAAAGTACACAGGGACTTTGTCCTTTAACAGAGTGCCTCAGAGTCAGACAAATGTATCGAAAATCCTTAGAGAAAAATGTTTTGCAATACTTTTGGGAAACAGATCTGTTACTGAAAGGATTAGACACTTTGTAAATCTATGCTTTGTGCTGCATTCTGCTACCATACTGCTGATAACACTTAGTATACCATAAAAATCAAAGACAGTGAAGAAAAAGCAACAAAGCTTACAATTAACAGAGATATTCAGTGACTGAACATCAGAAGGTCCTTTTTTCCAAGTTTTGAAGAAAAATAAATTCTCGTGCATATTATACTGTTTGTTGATATGTCTAAATGCGTAAGTGACTACAGTTCAGTTTCTGGGATGGATATAGGGTACGGGCAGTGGGGTTGTTTTATTCCAGGTTTTTTTTTATTTTTTTATACACAAAATACAGAAGATCTGTCACAGGATTCAAGTCCTTACTACATGGCATCTGGCCTTCAACATCAAAACAGGGGAAGGATATTCCCGATGCTAGGACTTGAACTCTGAAGCTAAATTTCCAGGTGAGCTGGGAAATGTGCAACTCCAGCTGTGCCAACTGCTGTAATAGAAATGATCTCTACAGAATTTACGGCATTATGCATCTGAAATAATCTTATACAAAGATGAAATCACTCAAAAACACTCTACATCTCAAGTACATACTGTATATTACTTTAAAAGTTAAAAGATAAGTTGTTATTATTATTATGTCCCTGATAAGCATTGTACCTTTTCTCCAGTACTGGTTCAAAATGGCCTGCTAAACTAGGATTATTAGTTTCATAGTCTGCATTTAATCAAGTGCAAGAAGAAAGTCTTTTTGAGTTTGGCAATGAATATTAAGCAATGTTCTGAGAAACTGGGGATGTGGAAGATGAATGTCTGCTTATTGGTGAGAAATAACAACACAAAATATAGGAATGGATGATCTGTAAAAGGATGGACAATATAAATACTGTAGCAACTTCGGAGACTGTTACTACCAACCAAGTGTTAAAGTTAATAAAATATTCCCTAGGATAGCTTGCTCCAATGTGCTCCAAATTTTACATTTAGCCAAGAAAATGCAACCAAGAGTTTATACATAACACTGTATGTAAATGCAGCACAAGTAAATTCGTTCATTCTTTCTTACAACAGAGTAGGTGTATGTAACACAGGGTAATCTAGAGAGATCCCCAATTAATGAGACTCACACGTTTTATAAGATAAAAGAATAATGCTATATTGTGATGTAGTGTGATGTGCTTGTCTTCGATATTTCTATTTATTAAAAAAAAAAGAAATGCAGTTCAGTATGATTCTTGGACCGTACCTCACTCTGACTGTGTCAGTACTCTAATGGTACTTAATATGCTTTTCCACTTAAAGTCAGAAATGTGCTGAAGCACTTAGCTGAACTGGGGCCAATATACAATAATCAATAAAGGTCTTCTCATCAGTTCAGTCCATTAATAACAGAGTACCAAAGTAGAATAGTAAGTATATCACACTGTTGCTGTATGTTATTAGCAGATTTGGGTCACAGAAAGACTGTTGGAAAATTAAACAGAATAAACACAGCTACAGAGAATAGATACAGATCACAGGAGAAAACACCACAGGCCACCTGCCAGAAAGTATTACTTCTCTTAAAATACTTTGCCATTCTGACTAAAATTCCATAGCATGGACGTTCTATTAACTATTTCTTCAAAATGTTCTTGTCATGACCACATCATTAAGTAAGAAGGTATAGGTAAGAAGACTTATTTTAAAGTGCAAAGTAGGTATTTGTGAGGTTTGATCCAAGGTAGTGAAAAAGATTTAGCTCATGTCTCAAATATTCTTATAGAGAATATAGCTCCAACAAAAGATTTGTAAAGTGTGCTGATGGCTCCTGAATTCAGAATTTAGAGCAGGATTTTTAAAAGACCCTGAAAGCTAGATATCCAATTCAAAAGAAACACTGGAATATCTTAATAATAACCTTCTGCATAAAAAAAATCTACTTTTCAAAAAGGGTTAAGACTGCAGCTGGAGATTTTAACGCCACCTAATACTGCTTAGAAGAAAACATTTCTAAGGTTCATTCACATCAGCCAGATCTGTGAATGCTTAAAGTGTAACTCTCAGAGAAAACAAACATATTGCCACTGTTAAAAAGAACTAATATTACTTATAATGAAATTTAACAGATAAAAGACTCCAGTAAATTTTGTTTAAAGTGCTGTCCTAGATTTAATAGTAAATTCTCACAAGAACCATTTTTAGAAAGGCGGAAATATGACAGGACAACGGGGCAGCAGACTGTGCCTAATTCATTCCAATTCACAGAGTAATGCATTTCTATTCACACAGTGATGCATTCTGGTTTCCAACATGAGAATCCAATCTACTTGATGTTTAGTAGAGTTGAAACAAAAATCACAGCAGCAGAAAACTGACATTGTCTATTTTGCTAAATAGAGAAGTACTTTAAAAATGTTTTTTCTCTGTTCTTAAACAGTATTGGGCTTTATGACAGTAGATCATAGACATATGGACATATCATAGATCATAGACATATGTCCAGATCATGGACATATTATGACAGTAGATCTAAGCTATTCACAAGAAATATCAATATTCAGATGTATCTCTCTTCTGTTTGACAACTATAGCTTAGTTACACCTTGGAAAGCTATTACTCTGTGACATCCGTGAACTTATCACTGAGATTTATTTTTTTAGTTTCGTTTCTGAAGAGGATTTTAATACATACCTGTTTGTTGTGATGTCTGCAGGCTAATCAATATTCATATTAAAAAACCCAAACAAAAAATAGTGGGTTAACTTGAATTGTAGTAAGCTCAGAGAAGCCCAATTTATGTTACAGTTCTGCCTGTGTAGTACTGTGAAGTCTTTAGTAACAACAGCAGAAACCTGCAGTACAAGTAGTACATTGTTGGAATTGAGCTGAAGCTGATCTCTTAAATGTTTTTTCCTGTTTTTTAAATTGATTTTCTGAAAAAAATATTCAAAACTATTTTTAATTTCTGATGTACTGTGCAAGAATATATTGCAGCCTTATTTGATACAACAAATGAAGCCTGTAAAACTGTTTTGAAGAATGTTGGTAACATGGATTTTCCATGGGACTTCAGGTTCTAAAAGCGTAGGTGCTTTTGCACATTCTTTCTCTACCTGTTTGCCATATAGAAAATACCATGTTTTTCAATAACCGTCCACTAAAACTTTGTATGCCAATATAACTAAATTGCCTTTACATTGACCCATCTACTGTTAAGTTCAGTATAATATAGCTCCAAACTGCCCACATAATTCTCTTCAAAGTTACCTGCTGAGTGGTTTCCCATCTTTTCTTTTTTGCATGCTGAAAAAAATTTATTTTTAGTATTTAATCGACTTCATTAACAGGTATAAGCAGCCTTTCACTATATACAGACACAGGACAGTACTTCTTAGAGGACAAATACACATTTTTGGTATTTCACAATCTCGCTCTTCAAGTCCATGTGTGGTGTCAGCACTGAGCAATTTACAACTTCCTTAACTGTGTATCACTGTGCACTAACACATATTTAAGACCTTGAAAGATAACATCATTCTGATAAACATGATCTAAAGACGAACAGAGATGGTATCACACGTTCAGTGTGGAATTAACTCATTCCCATAAAAGCACAGACGTCTGTGACAGTGAACTCAAGTCAGGATTTACAACTCTTATTTCTGTATATGTCTAATGTAAAAACAGATTTGCTGTGTTATGATGCAGGAGGTGAACTGGGGAAGTTATGCTTCTTTCTAAATGGTGTTTCTAGATCTCCATATATTCTTACATCAATGTTTGATTAACCACAAGGGCTAAAGGAAAGCAATTCTAAGGAAATACATTGTCTTATTTATTTATGCATTTCATAGAATCATAGAATGGTTTGGATTGGAAGGGATCTCTCCTGTACTGCAAAGCCAGAAGTCAATTTCTATATAAAATAAGATAAATGTTTGTCATTTAACTGCACTATCATAATTTGCTCATTAGATGAATGTGCATTCAAACCAATTTCATTCTTAAGTAAACCCAGCTCAGCTCCAATAACATACCGTTTACATAGCAATCCACCCAGAATATCTTGCAATTACAACACTGAGCTTGCTTGATCTTAAACTATCCTATCTTGGGTCACAGAAGTGACTGAAACACTGAAATTCACCTTGAATATTACTACATTACTAGCCCTTTTTATGACCTGACATTTTAACAGTACAATCTAAATGCTATCACTAAGTATTAGTGAAAGTGTATCCTTGATCTGCACTTATTTTAGTTCACTAAGGGTCCCATTTGTTTTTATTGAGGTTAATGGATCTGTATTCACAGATCCATTAACCTCAGAATTTTTAAATGTTAAATCAGCAGCTTTAAATAAATGTTAACATGAGGCAGCAATTACTGATACCGTAATACCAACTGGAGGGCAAAGTTTGGAGCACGGGCTCCTGAGAATATGTTAAACAACCCAAACTCCTTTATTAGTAAGATTAAAAAAATATATATATAAAGCTGAGTATTCTCCAGAGCTACAAGCAATAAAAGCATATTTCCTTGAACGAAAAATAGAACCATGCAGCATTTAACTGAAAGCTTACGTATCTGCTAATTCATGTGTTATTTTTGCTTTGACCAACTGTCTTAATGTAAAAACTGTATCTGCAAAGTGATGATTTACACACTCACCCTGTGGGTATTATTATTTTTGAAATTAACATGTCACAACTACCACTTATGAAAGAAAGTTTGTTATCCCCAAAATGGTGATTATATAGTGTTTGAATAGCTTGACATTCAAAATCAGAGTTTATTGTAGACCGGCAATTTCATAACCATGCTATTGCTATAGGGAAGAACCACTCTCAGGGAAGTTGGTAGGAACTTTATTATCAGTGAGGATGATGCTGTGCAGCCAAGTTAGCTCTAAGATTTTGAATAGTGATCCAGGAGCATCCCATCACAGATTCCCCCTGCCCTCAGCAGCAAGAGAGAAGGAATTTGCCATGAAATACACGCTTATGATTAGATGGGGGTATTTTAAATTTAATGACAAGGTAGTCTGTAAAGGAATACACCTGTTTTTTAGTTAATAGAAATTTCATCTTTTCTGCTACCAGGCTGTGTTGACTTGATAATAAACCCAAAGAGATTAATGGCTTTTCTTAGAGACCATATTGAGTCAATAGGGGTTTTTTTTCAGATTAGGTTTGTGGAACCTACTGAATTGCAGTTATAATAATCCTAGTCAGTGGGCCAGAGCCACAGTAGTAGACCCACAGACGATCTTCAGTCACAGAATGGTTAGAGTTGGAAGGGACCTTAAAGATCATCAAGTTCCAACCCCCCTGCCATGGGCAGGGACACCTCCACTAGAGCAGGTTGCTCAAAGCCCCATCCAGCCTGGCCTTGAACACTTCCAGGGATGGGGCATCCACAACTTCCCTGGGCAACCTCTTCCAGTGCTTCACCACTCTCACAGTAAAGAACTTCTTTCTGGTATCTAATCTAAATCTCCCCTCCTCCAATTTAAAATCAGTACCCCTTGTCCTGTCACTATACTTCCTGACAAAGAAAGACAAACACATATGCAGACAGTATAAGGGCTGACCAAAGCTATTATATATGGGAAGTGCATACAATGCCACTAAGCAGACACTTGGAGGACCATGGATAAGTCTGCCCTTTACTGCCATAGATTGAATTTGTATTTACAATTGTTGCAACTGCTTCAAACGTACCCTTTTTAAAAAAAACAAAAAAAACCCCAAACATTACATCCAAACTGTCATGCCTTAAAAAAAGGAAACAGAATGAGCTCTGATGTTTGCTCATCCTAACTTCATGGGACCCCTGTTTGTCAATCTGCTGCCAAAATTGACAGTGGGTTGGAAAAAAGGCTCTTTTAGATTCTTGCCTGTCTGAAATTCCAATTACACTAAGCTAAGTCTATTGTAATTCCACTCTATTTATTACATTGCTAACAACTTGTCACCTGAGGGATAATGGTATCTGCAGAGCTTAGAACAGGGTTTTTTCTACTCCATTTTAAATAAAGTAGCCTCAATTTCAAGATTAAATCAACGTACAACATAGAAAAATAGGATATACTTTAAACAGTCTCTCAGACCTTGCTTGGAGGGAGCTGTTAAGCTCATAACTTAATATTCAATAACAAAGACATCTATTACAGTAGATACTATAAAGAGCAGAATTTCTATCCTAGTTTAAGAGAAACACATTAACAGGCCAAAACAAATGTTTACCAGGTTAACGTACTTTTACAAAGTGCAAATAGTTCTGAACATAAAAAGGAGGAGTAAAGAGGAACTAATTAACAAATAGCATCTCCACATTCTTCACAATCTAGCAGAATCATCAACCTGCCTTCTAACATCACCTATCAGCATGCAGGACTATCACTTTAGATAGAGTTTACTTCATTACTGAAGACAGGGAGAGAGGTACTTGTGCATGTTCAGACAAGGAGAACACTTCCAGGCAAATCCTTGTGATGGAAACCTGTATCTGGTCTTATAGGTTTGTGCTGGTTCTTAAGACTTGTTTCTTTTAATGAGTTACCCTTTCAAAGCTGCCCAATAGACTGTGGTCTCCCACAGTAAAAACTTTTGGTTTTCTTATACAGTATCAGGTATGGGATTGGCCTAATAAAAATGGTACACAATCCACTGGACAGCATTGCACAACCCTGTACAGTAGGTCATAACAGAAAAATTAATTACTTTTTTGAGCTTCCTAGTCTATGACACACACATCCAGATAAGCAAAAAGTATGAACACAGTATAAAGACACTTGTTAGATTGGTACATATCCTTTGAAGCAAATACTGATCAGCCTCTATAATGAACACAACAAAGTTATTAAAAACCATAAAATAAACCTCCCTTCCACTTTAATCTTAGAGAAATCAGGCACAGCAACAGTACTTTACTTTTCTGAGTATATGGGCTGCTTTCTGCTAGAAGCTCAGGGGCTCACTTCAGTACAGAAGAATAGGCAGGGGAGGAAGAGATAGTTGCTGTTTTTCAACGTTTTCCATTAGCTGGCCATAGAGAGGAACTTTTCCAAATTTCACTATTTATGAAACAATGTCTGCATACTAATCCAATAGCTTCATTTTGGAGGAAAGCATCCATTTAAGAAATGTTTTCTCTCAGACAAAAAAAAAAGGCAAACCACAACACAACTCAGTTATTTGCTTGCTAACAACTTTGACATCATTTCCCACAGCATTCTCCTGGAGGAACTGGCTGCTCATGGCTTTGATAAGTGTACGCTTCGTTGGGTTAAAAACTGGCTGGATGGCTGGGCCCAAAGAAGTGTGATGAATGGCATTAAATCCAGTTGGTGGCTGGTCACAAGTATAGTGCTCTCCAGGGCTCAGTACTGGGACCAGTTCTCTGATATGAACAACCTGGATGAGTGGATCGAGTGCACCCTCAGTAAGTTTGCAGATAACACCAAGTTGGGTGGGAATGTTGATCTGCCTGAGCATGGGAAAGCTCTACAGAGGGATCTGGGCAGACTGGATCAATGGGCTGAGGTCAATGGTATGAGTTTCAACATGGCCAAGTGCCGAGTCCTGCACTTGGGTCACAACAACCCCATGCAGTGCTACAGGCCTGAGGAAGAGTGGCTGGAAAGCAGCCCAACACAAAAGGACCTGGGGGTGCTGGTCGACAGCCAGCTGAATATGAGCCCAGGTAGCCAAGGCGGCTTACAGCATCCTGGCCTGGATCAGGAACAGTGCGGCCAGCAGGACCAAGGAAGTTATTGTACCTCTCTACTCAGCACTGCTGAGGCCACACCTCAAGTACCATGTTGTTTTTAGGTTTTGGACATTGAGGTGCTGGAGCTTGTTCAGAGAAGTGAAAAAAAACTGGTGTGGGGTCTAGAGTACAAGTGTTATGAGAAGCAGCTGAGGGAACTGGGGTGGTTCAGCCTGGAGAAAAGAAGGCTGAGGGGAGACCTTATCACTCTCTACAACTACCTGAAAAGAGGTTGTAGTGAGTTGGGGGTCAGTCTCTTCTCCCAAGTAACAAGCAATCGGACAAGCAGAAACAACCTCGAGTTGCACCAGGGGAGGTTTTGATTGGGTATTAGGAAAAATTTCTTCACAAAAATGGTTGTTAAGCCTTCCAGGGAACTGGTGGCATCACCAAGCCCTGGAGGTATTTAAAAAGACGTGCAGATGTAGTGCAGAGTGACATGGTTTAGTGGTAACTTGGCAGAGCTAGGTTAACGGTTGGACTTGATGATCTTAAAGGTCTCTTACAACCAAAATGATTCTATGATTCTAACAGTCTACTATGTGGACATTCACTGCATGTCTCCACACTTAGAAGCTCATATATACCACTACTCCCTTATGTATTTACCAGCCTTTCTTGAGGTTCAGTAAAATCCCTGTAATTTTATACTTAAAAACACAACTAGTAATAATAAAAAATGAAGTTAAAGCCTTTCAATCTTATCAAAGTCTCATTAAATCAAGACAGTATTTATCAGATAGGACCATTCTCCCACGCATCAGCAAAATCTACAACTCAACTCAATGTTCATGATTTAATTAACAACTTGACTAAGTGCAGGTGGTTGACTGACACTTCTCTTGATCTGCTTCTTCAAGGTGCCTGCTGTGCTGTCACATGATTCTTTACCATTAATCCCTAATCCTGAAAGAACATTTGTTTACTTCACCAAACAAGGCAACAGCTACAAAACAAAATACACAGATTGCAGAGGAATACTTCAAGAGGTTAATTCTTCTCATATTAAAACAGAAAGCCAAAAAGATACATTACATTAATTTCTCTAACTTACAAGCTTCAGACCTACATGCATATTTTATCATAAAGCTACTTAACAATTAATGAAAATTAAAAGTGTCACTATGAGAAAGAAACAAAGAAATAAACAAGTCACTCATAGCTTCTCCGTAAGAATATATCCCCAACCAAAGCTTCACATGCAAGAACACAGACTAGTTGTGCTTGTGCCTACAACCTTAGAGGGGTAACACAATCAGTCCGTAGTCCTCAGAGCGCCAAGAAAAGCTACAAAGTAATTTCAGAATACATTTTATTTAGGTAACCCTTTCCCAAAATAAACATTAAAACTTAACATTCACTTCAACAAGTGACCAATTGTGACCAATACTGACCTAAAATTATGGCTCATATAAAATCTTCCCATTCCAGTCTGAGCTTTTACCTAAATACCCATTTGGCACAGACTGAATCAGGAGCTACTCTCAGCTGAAACTATTCATCATCAAACTATGTACAAACAGGTATATTGGACTAGTCTATATATTGAAATCACACCTAGTATTAAGCTGAATATATCTGATGTCAAACCAGTACCTGGTACACATAATGGAGAAAACTAAGGAAAAGAAAAGAAAAAAGTTTGTATGCAGGAAATTACTTCAATCCCCTTTGCATCTTCCTCCCAATGCCAGAGGATAAAGTAACACTTCTGTGATAATGAACAAACCAAGTAAATCAAACCTAACACAAAACCACTTGCCGTTCAACATTATCTGTAATTAAAGTTAAACTGGAATGGGAATATGTTCCTTCACAGAACTCCCCCTTATTACCCTCCACCCCAATCAACTAAAGCACAGTGCTAAATTTGTTCTGTGACTGGGGATCTTCAACACTGATAAAGAGAAATCCTAATTATATAAGATGCTGTAAAATATGTGCAGTTGCTGCCTAGTCCTTTTACATGATTTAGAAGAAACTTGTGTTACACAAAGAAAAAAGGGAGAGATGCTCTGAAGTTACCTTTCACACCATTCAACACCACTATTACAGAATATTAAATATAACCCGACTGTTATTCAGTCCCTATTGTACTTCATATGATTAGTTGCAGAGTAAAGGGAAATCATGTTCTACAATACCACTGCAGACCTCCCTTCTTACTCATAAAGGGTATAGAATAAAACAGTCCCCAACAAAAACAACCTGATCTGGCAACAGTTTCAGTGTCACCAAGGGTTCCACTGCTATTTCACTCTCTTGAAAAAGCCGAGTGGATGTCTGAGAAAGCTCCCATCTACTCATTCAGTGAGGTGATCTTTACACTAGTTTTCAGGAGGTATTTCTGCCTGTTGCAGCACGCTCAGTATCTACTGCATTAAGAAGTCTTGAGAAATACACCTGGTGGCAAGCAGGAGAGGATGGAGGCATTATTCCCATACCAATAATAATAAAGACAGAAGAGACCATGAACACTCTGCTTTCTAAGTAAACCCCTTAAACCATCGTCACCTTTAAAGACAGGAGTTAAGTTGGAAAAAGGACTTTTTAAGCTGACTCATCTTAGGGAATTTTATTTTTCCAGAAAAGATTACAGTATGATTTTCACCATGTATGCTTGGTGAGGATACTACTGTGAAAGACATGTCCATACTGAAAAATGAGTGCAAACACTGGAAATGTAGGACTATCTACCAGAAAGGAAGAATATGCTGATTATGGTTCCCAAAAAACCTGGATGATGAAATACTGAGTTTTATAAATTTGACGAGACACTGAAACTGAAAAAGACTGCAAATGCTCTGACAAAAAACCCAGGAAGAGATCTGAAGAACTCACTAGTCATTGCAACTTCTACATGCAAAGCACATGCATATTACCTGTGATGGTGGCACCTGTAACCTACCAACTGGCAGTGGATACAGCAGTGAGTTGTTTCGCCACTGGCACAACCTTTGCTGGTGTGGTGCATGTGCCTAGTTACAGAGGTGACTTTTTATTAATCTTCTCAGATTATACATGTAACTGATGCCGCTCTTCAGGTAACATACAAATAACATACAAGACATCACAGAGCATTGGACACTTGATTCCTCACATGGAAGAAATCGATCCATAACCTCTGCACCCTCAGCATCCCATGTCACTGCTGCAGAATGCTAGCAGTCATACCCGCTTCATGTGTGGAGAAAAGCCCTGTTGTTATTTTAACAATGAGCAGTAGGATTTAACAGATGAAAGACTGAAAGACATTGGTAGTGCTAAAATCCACTTTGTAGAACTCCCTGTACCAGTTTGCTTGTATCCTGGTCAAACTTTTTTTTTAAATGTAACTGATTTTTTTGTCCATTTTACCACTAACAATTCATGTAATCAAGCTATATAGACCCAGGAATCTGAAGAATATGACTGTTGTGCTTTTTCTTGCTGAAGATATATCAGCTTTGCAGCTTCAAATAAAAAAATCCTCAGTCTTACAGAGAGTTTTCAATAGGTTATATTAATTTGTGGATTATAATAGTGAGAAAAATATGGGCAAGAAACTACACAAGTCAGACTTCCAAATATTAAAAAAAATAGGAAGCATGAAATAAAATGTCCAAACAAGAACATAAAATTACAATGAAATCCTAACATAAAATATTTTTCAGGGCAGTCCTCTTTCTACTTGTAGCAAAAGAGTAACAAAAAAATGACCTAATTTCATGTACAGGTAATCACAAGTTTCTGATTATTTTTCTACAGAGTTACTACCACAACTGGCTCTGAATCTCATACACACATTGAGATCAGAAACTTGTAATGAATTCAGCTTCCATTTTTCAGAGACACCAGGAAGGGAAGAAACAGAATTCCTGCTGCCCAAAGCTTGCAGGCAAGTGACATAAACTCTCCTGCATCCCTTCACCACAGGTAGACTCTTAGTTCAATAAGCCACACACTCTTCATTACCAAGTTCTGCTATTTAGGTTGTGGGTACACCAGGAAAGTCAGAGCGTTCCCATCCACCGCTGTCTTATCATAACACCTTTCATCTCAACAGAGCTTGGGAGAGGCCTATTTTACCATCTCCAAGAAAATGCAGCTACAAACAACTTTTGAAGCTCTGTGAACTGTAAGAGCAAAGCTCTTGAAATGGAGGCTCTTGAAGGGGCTTCCCCATCTCCAGCAGGTCATTTTCAGAAACTGCTTACCTCTCAAACGCAGTTTTGTGCTCATGGCTGATGTGAGGAATAAGTATAAGCTTATGTGAACTAGGGAGGCTATCTGGACCAAGCTGATGCTAAACTATAAACCCTTTTAAATAACGTATATACATCTCCTGATTATCAACATTACTCCAATTATGCACACATGTGCATATAAACATATGCATATAGTAACACAATATACATAAATGTTTACTAGCTTTACTCATCATACATTAGAAAGATTTTTTTTGCATAGTAAACTAAGTAGTTGGATATTTATGGATTTAGATTAGGTCAAGTATTATTACAGATATCAGTTAGACATACAAGTATATTTAAATAGCTACATTTTAAAAGTTTCTGATAACATTTAGGATTCAGAAATGAAAGCGTATGAGCCTAAACTGAAAGGAAAAGAAAGTACAGAAACTGATTCCATTTGAGAAAGCAAGGAAAGAGACAAAAGCCTTATTGGCCATTTTTTTTCAAGTGCGCCTAATCTTTTCAACTCTAGACATACATCTAATAAAACCATTCAGCTGTGATGTCCTAATTCATAGACCTAGACAGATTTGGTAGATGTGGTGCTCCATTGCAACTTAATAGGTAATTGGTAGAAAGGATGTTCTCTACTTTCTTTCTCTGATAATGTTAAACATGTATTGACGGGATGCCTCTCTGCTGCTCAACATTTGGCACTTGGGAGAAGTTCAATTAACCAACCTTTCATCTGTCTGTCCACAGAAGATACAGCTTTACTTTCCTGTGGCTAATTGCTAAGTCAGAGTACTTGCTCTGCAATTCTGAAGCCTGGCCATTCACTTGGGAGCATTAAGTACGTAGGCTGCTGCAAAGAGCTGCCAGAGATAACCTGAATAACATTTCACACCAGCTTCTTGTCCTCTCCCTCTGGAAGTTTTTGTCCATGCAGGCTAGAACAAGGAGTGTGCCTAATTTACAGGACTCCCTGCACACCTGCACTCAGCAAAGTTAACACATCGTACTTAATCCTGAAAGCATGTGGGTACTATCTTTTCTAGCATGAATTATATTTAGAAACATTCATGTTTTATATAAGGATAAAAGCCGATTCATACTTGTAAGCCAATTAAAATGTTGTTTCAGTACTCAGAGGTTAACGTAGTTGGGAGCTTAGAAGTGGATACTTCTTCTAGTAGAAATAATGAGCGGATGGCAGACGAAGAATTAATAAATTATCTTAATCTGTCTTTGTTTCCAAATATACAATCCCTGCAGATGGTTTTGAACAGAAATGGGTTTTAGTAGCATAATTCAAGCATACACAAAGTGATTATCAGCCAAAACTTTAATCAGCAGTTTTTTCTTGGACAACTCCCTGCATGTCTTTGTTCCTGCAGAGAGCAGATTATTCTCTCAACAGCTCCATTTGTATTGTTCTCTGTATACTTTTGCTCAGAGCTCCAAAATACAGCTAAAAATGCTTCTTCAATAACATTCAAGATAAATTTTAAGTTTTCTCCAATGCCATGTTTTGCTTTACAAAGAAGCAGCACAAGAGGTTTTCTAGTTTCAAATCTAATTTAGCTGACTTATATGGGAGGGAGCAGGCTCCTTAAAGTACCAGCATCTGAAAACAACTGATAAGATATGGTTCATTTCTACTTAAGAAATAGACTCAATAAGTGTTCCTAGCAATGTAGATCTGGAGGAAAAGCAATCCTGAAAACTTGAGCAAAATTACTTCCCGAAGTTCAGAAATCAGGGGAGAAACAGAAGAAATCCAGTATCTTATTACTAATGAAAATAATGTGGTGCTATTGTAATGCTTGAATTAAAGAGTTTGTAGTATTTCAGACTGATTGGTTTCAATTACAGAAGCCACCAGAGTTTTTAACGCTGAGAGTTTGTTGACCCTCAGTCAAATTAGAAATGTGATTTCAGAAGCTGTAATGAAGACAAGTTACCAGATTGTCTAGAATTGTCCTGAAAAAAAACCCCAGAGGGATCCTTTCGCTGCTCCTTTTAAAAGTACATACCTAAAATAAATCAGGCCACCTTAACCAGTTGTGGCAAAAGCACAAAGCGGGCAATGCAAAAACATTTAAAAAGCAGAAAACCCCCTTCATCTACCTTGCAAGCATGTGTAAAAAAGACGACTTATGGGTAGAAAAGTAACAATTTTATTTTCCTACTCCTTAAAGGAAAATACACACAAGGCACCCCCCAAAAAATTAACAAATCTTGCTATATACATGATTTTTGTGTTATTCAGATTTTTTCCATTACTGGCATCACAAATCACAAATATTTTATGGTAACACCAAGCTCAGGACATCACTGAACTACACCCTTTAGGACGATCCACTAAAAAAATACTCTCTGCTCCTGTGAGCATATACTCCAAATAAACAAACCAAGAAGTTAAAGAATGGAAAACTCCACTTTGTATTTTGAAATTTACATTGGTACATAAATGTTACAAAGTTCAAAACAAAAGGTGGTAACAGGGGCCAAAATGTACCTCAACCTTTACTGTACCTTAAAATTTAATTTTTCAAGGGAAGAAAACTGTGAAAATATAGCTTTATAGTTGCATGTAGGTTATAAGTACGTTATCTCTTCCCTTCAGAAAACTTGCATCAAAAAATCAACCTCTGTGGTTGGTTATGGTTAGAGAACTTAGATAGAAGCAAGTGAAATCCTTTAAACCTAACACATTTCTCACCTCTTTGGTAAGGAAGAAAAAAAAAAGGTATCATTTAATCTTGACTGCAGATTTCCCTACTCCAAAATTTTCTCATTTCACTGAAGTACCTGTTGCTTGAAGCAATCCTGTCATTATACCTTAAGAAATTATTTTTGTTTAACAACGGGAAATAATTTTAACTATTTGTATCTTAGCCATCAAGGAGAGTACAATATACTATGAATGTTAATTCAGCATGAAAAAGTATTTTAAAAGTCACATACTAGCCTTTTAGCAGCATTTCTTTTTGTCACAGAAACAATTCCATTCACTTCTACAGAAATAGTAGGAGTGAGTTACGTGTGGGATTTTTTCATTGTCTCTAGCCATTAAAATGAGTCAATTCTTTCACAATTCGGTATCATTGAAGTATTAGCTCATGTCCCCTGTACTTTCATCATCAGGTTGAAAGATACAGCCTTAGACTTCCTAGACGTAATTGTACAGGCTAAGATTACTTTCATTTACATTTCATTTGCATTTAATGCAAGCTAAAAAAATATTGCAGTACAAGTTAAATCCTTGTTAAACATCCAGCAAATTTGCACAAGTTTCATGCACCTGAAGCACAGGCCATAAATGGAAGCGAACATACCAAACACTGTAGTCACAGATCGCCCATCTCCATATATCCTTTTTCTTGGAAAGGTAACCTTTGTTGCAATAGATGAGAACAAGATTACACCTCATGTGACTCTTTCTTCTCATAAGCATAAAAATAATTCCACTGAAGTTCTATTTGGACATCCAGAACACAGTATCTGGTGCTACAGGAAAAGTAACTTTGCAAAGATTTCACAGAAGCATTTGCTTACCACCAAAAGGTAATTCTTACAGCCATGTATCATGCTCACTTCTGTTTGTTATTTAAGAAATGTAATTTCCAAAGATATATATATACCATAAATCACAAATTTTCTTGGTAGAGACTGTTAAACAGTAGATAGGGTGAAAAGAACCAAATGGGAGAAAAAACTATAGCTTTAAAAGTTCGTTTTCTTCTCAGAAAGACACTGCTTACGTCAAAATGAAATAAATCTTACAACATTGGTGCTATGGGGAGTGAAGAGCATCTTCAAGTGACAAACTCTGCTCAATGTGTAAAATCATTCTTATTTGTCAATTCTCCGGATACAGCAGGAACTAAAAGATCACTGGCTAATTTTTTTTTTCCCTGAAACAATAGGATCTTCTATATACTATTTGGTCCTGCTCAAGGGCTTACAGAAAGTGCAGGGAAAAAAAAAAAAAGTTTGCAACCCCAAATTGCTGCCACTTAATTGTTTTCCAATTCCCATTTATTACCTGAAATTTTCTACTACTCACAGAAACAATGGTAAAATTGAAATGATTACAAAGCTAACGCTACAGAATTACAGTAGCTATCTATTAATAGTGTATTTGTAACTGTGTCATTTCCCTTTATTATATACTTTAGCAATAATATGTGAATTAAGATGTACATGTCTAATTATTTGCTTTGTTTTAAAACAAGACTGTATTAGTTTGTTTGATTATCCACACACGTATGCTTGGCAGATTAATTTGCCCTGAGCTCTTTTGGGGAGATGCATTTGAGGCTGTTTTGTGATTTGCACAACTACGGGACTGCCTAGAATCAGAGCAACCAAAACCGATTTTTCAGTTTAGGAAAAAGACATCAGAACAACTGTACAAAGTAGGCTAATAATCCCAGAACACCGGTGCACAATTTGGCCACCCTTGGAGCTGGAAGAATACTTAAATCTCTCAAGACTGCCATCTCCCATTTCAATACCCCAGTATATTCTCTGCCTGACTAGGATAACAATGAATAGGAGGAACACCAATTAACTGAATATCGCTAGTGAAGTAGAATCCTACCAGTCACATAATATTAAAAAACCCCACATCCTTGAGATCATGTATTTCCAAATATTTACCAAGAATAATAGAGTTATTGGAAAATGACTTTTACTTGCTCAGCTTTATTAATACACCTAAGCATATTTCAATTGTAAAAGTCACTATCCAAAATCAGTATCAAGACAAGTCAGCTGCAGAAGCCAACTCATTGCAGAAATGTACTAGTTTGATCGTGATAGGAAAAATGTATCATTAGATTAATTAGGCAATTATCAGAATTCACAGCTGCTCTCTGACAACTGATTCACTGTTTCTGCATTAATGAGGGACAGTTTCTATACACTTTCTACAAATAGAAGTTTATAGAATCACTCATTTCTTTGATGTTTGTCATGAAAGCTAATAAAAAAGGGACTCTACACTCAAACTAAGCTGGTATTCAAAAAGTATGATCAAAAGGTAGTCCTTATATCCATGCTTCTCTAACTAACATACTGCATTCAATTTTGAGTTGAGAATGCTTATGATACCCATTTACTTCAATTGTACTTTTTTTTTTTTTAGAAAAGCTTTATTGAAGAGAGGATTGGGCCCAATTTGATTTTTATAGCCAGTATAGTTTTCAAGCAATTGAAATCAACAAAACAGTAGCTTATTAACAAAATATCTAAGACATAGTAATGAAATGTGAGAACCTGATACTCACAGTACAAGTCAGATATAAGATGAGATATGCCAGGTCATCACCTGATCAGTGATCCTACTCAACCATATCTATCAGTTGAGTTACACAACAAAAATCTAACCAGTAGCACGCAGCCACTTTTCCAAATCATAATTCTTGAACAAAAAATAATCTTGTAAAGCAGAGAAATATAACGGGATCTCTGCTATTTATGCCCCTCTAGAAGAATTCTTCAATTTATCCTCCCTGGGGCAGAGAAATTCATGACTGGCTGAAGGCACAATCTGCCCAGCCACACAGGAACAGTCAGGACTTCTTTCCCGAGGCAGCATGCAGTTTTCCAAGCACGCAGTGCCCAAATCCTGCTCACATCACCCATCCTGTCCACTGCTGCACCCCCGAAGATCACTTGGGGTATGCAAGGCTGCAGCTGCCACTGAACAGGGCAGCTTCTTCCTAAAGAGGAGTTTTCTTCTCTCCCTTTCCGCCCTGGTACTGTCGCAAAGCATTAAATGGGTTGTGCACTAGCATGTTATTTTCATCCACTAGTCATATTGCTACAGATCATGTTTTAATAGGAATATAAATGACCATGGAGCTGGTCCAATGAAAAGCCTTACTAGAGAGCATGATATGCAGAACACACAGAACATCAAAAGGATTAAAGCAGGTCAGTAAACAAAATATGAAAGCATTTTTTTTTTACAGAACTCTGTTCATTTAGTCCTCAAACAAACATGTAACAAAAATGCCAAAAATATAAGTTCTGATGGTTTTGGCAGTACAGCTTTGTTTCTGTCATTTGTATATTCTTATAAACGCTTTGCTGAAACTTTTACTTGAGTTTACCTGAAATATTTTTGTAAAGTTTTATTTCAGTTTCAATTGGAGCTTTTTATTCCAACTCAAGGTAATTTCCTTTTTCTTATCTCCTTGTACTGAGGTAAAAAATACAATCAGTAAATCCCAGAAAACCACCAAAATAAACCCAACTATCACTAGAGGTTGCTTTCATGCAACTTTTCAAATGAACATCTAAATACAACTTCAAATACTGATCTCTTATTTTTCATTAAGTGGGATCAATATAAGGGTAAGGACATTCCTCTCTTGTGCTCAGAAAATAAACACGTGAAAAAATATATCCTAGCCAGAAGAAAGCCCACACTAACATATTAATGAAAGATGAATACAAGATCAACACAGACATAATGAGGAAAGTTCGGTTGACTAATGGCCAAACAAGGAAACGGAAATATGCTATAGTGAGTAGTCCTTGCCTCGGGAGATCTCAAAAGCTATTTATTAATTTCTTTTACACAGCTCTGCTGCTAGGCAGAGTCTCTGCTAGTTCTCCGTTTTGGTCAGCATTTTACATAATCTCCTTACTTAAAACTACACAAGACTCTCTAGCAAATTCTGAAAGCTGCTTTTAGATCCTGTACAAACAGCATCACCCCCCCAGATTTAGGGATTTCTTCTCTGGGAGGAATGATCCAACTTTCTTGGCCAAATTCCTGCTGAATTTTGTGAACATTCACGAAGGGTAAATACAGCACATAAAGGATGAAGCAAATTTGCTTTGCTAGTCAGTAGGCAGGATAGCTCAAATATAATTAGCAAAAGGCGGGACCAGGGGGAGCAAGGGATACGTTTCTTCAGATATGCTGAGCTTCTAAAGCAAAGTCTTCACAGGACAGTTTGCACATCATTTGGTAATACCAACCGAAAATATCGAGTGCTTACATACTAGAATTTATGTTATCCAGTTTGATTGAATTCTCGTCCTGAACGTAAAGGTGATACTCAAAAAAGATAGAACCATAGAATGGTTAGAGTTGGAAGGGACCTTAAAGATCATCTAATTCCAACCCCCCTGCCACGGACAGGCTAGACCAGGTTTAAAAAAGAAAAAAAGAGAAAAAAAAAGAGAAAAAAGCTCTTTTAAAGCAATATAAAGCAGCAAAAATTAGGTTTTATTTTTTAAACACTTTATCACATCTATTGATTCTGATCAGAGAGAAGCTGAGGAGAGGTTTTTAGAACTGCAGTTTTGGCCATAATTTTATTTCACCACTGTCCCGTCTTCTACACTCTAATCTCATGTCCCCTTCTTTTCCTTATGAAATGGACTCCTCAAGTCCTAGAAGTGAAAGAGCAGTATCAGATAAGCCTTTTCTAATGCACATCCAGACCAAAACCCCACTTGGAATAAAGAAATTAAACCATTTCTACATGTTTGAGACCACTGCTAAAGAAACCAGATCTTTTAGTTTGGAAGATTTTTGAGGCATCCACGACATGACTACTTTGAATCTCATTAGCCAGTTAATTCTCTATAACCATTTGAAAACTAAATCTTTTTTTGAAAATGATCACTTCAATAGCTTAAGCTTCAGTCTAGTGAGGTAAATTGCACATCTTTAATTATGAGGGATTAATTCCTCCATCTATCTTATTTTTGGCCAACTTGAGAAATGCCCTAGTCTCTCCACACTCTTTAGTACCTTGCATTTCATCCTTCATCACACTGGACATCAGTTCTTTATTACTGTTGAAGTTTTTTAGGTGGAAGTTCTTCATCATTAGCTTCACATTCTCACCCTCACTATGAATTACTCTGATATTTTTCTTTGATCATCATCATCAGAATAATGCATTTCTGCCAGTTACAGAAACTATGACTCCCTTGAGAACCTGGCAACTAGAATATGGCCCTCAGTTGCAACTCTCCTTGGTGATCAATTCTCTCATTGTTTTCTTGTACAGGGTTTTTATTGTTGGTTTTTTTTTTTCAATCTTTATCATTTTAACAGCATAGTCATGCCTTTCCAAAAATCAATATTCAATTTAATCCCTTTCACTGCACATCAGGCCACATGATATAAAGAGAATTTTTCTTTTGCTCCTGAAACCCTTCTTTTTAAATCATGTTCGTTCTGTAAAGTCACTTTTCTCTAATTCCTTTCTTTGCCCTCAGCTTTATACAGTAATATTCCTTTTCCTTTGGGCAGTTTTTGGTTTTGTTCTTTTGTTGAATGTTTTTATAGAACATGTGCTCATTAATAGCTGAGTTGCATTCTGATCACTTCAGGAAAAATTGTATTTATCTTAAAATATTAGCCATTCAGCTATATATTCAGGGAAAAAATACCAGCTCAGATTCAAAAGTGTTTTCTGTGCAATAACATGCGTAACGTCAGAGGAGCTGAAAATTAATATTTTCAGGGAGGACTAATTTGCATATAGCAAGCTATTTCTTGGTACATGATAGAAGTCATTACTTTTCTATCCTGATGAGGAATTTTTATTTATAAAACAAGTCACAGATGCATATAGAATTTCACAGCTCAATGATTGCCATCCATTCCAGTCTCATGAGAAAGAATCATCTATAGTTAAAATATCAGCCCCTGAATCTATAGCAGTTTAAGTTGCTGTACTCTTGGGCACACCACACGACCACTCAGCCTCAGTAGGAAGGAGATGGGGAAATTAGTAAAATCTGAAGTAGTAAAACTACGAGTCTCTTAACCAATGCAGCTGTAAAATATGGAACAAATCTGGTTTTGGAGATAAGAATTGACTGTATAAATGAAGGTCCTAAGGATGGTTTTTCTTTGATGGGGGTTTTTGGTTTTTGTTTGGTTTGTGGTTTTAATTTAAATTTTTTATTATTTTTTGCTTTGCTTCATATCATCAGGTGGGTTTTTTGGTGGTGTTTTGTTGTTTTGGGTTTTTTTCAATTAGCACCTTATTTATCACTAAAACATTGAAATTGAAAAGCTAGATAGAACCAAAGGAGATTCCTGTTCAATGCAAAACTCTCATAATCCAACCAGGCTACAAGATGCGTACACCCTTGACGTGGGTCACCTAAAGGAGCTGCACGCTGCTCCTACAGAGACACAGAACTTTTTTTTTTTTTTTCCTGTAGCTCTTATCAAAGGAAGACCAATAACGAGAATACGGATATTTAAACATTGTATCCTATTAAAACTATCATGCAAAAGCACTCTCACAATTAATAACAACGCAACAGCTGTGAAGTTCTTGCTATGAACCACTGATTCTTCTTTCTTCTGTTACTAAGCAAAGCCCCTGCAAACTTCATAAACACTAAGCTAACACAAAAAGACATATCCTATTGGAAAGAAGGTGAATAAGGAACAATACTCTGCATGAAGGCATACCACAGTTAAAAAGCTCTGTGGAAGTTGAAGCTCTTGAGACACAGAAGACAGCAGGAAAGATTTTAACAAAGTACATCTGTGCATCACTAAGTTTGAGCCAAACCTGTAGTTACAAAAAGGGATAAGCAACTCAGAATGCTTAACTATGCAGGAAAGTTACTAATTTAGCTTGAATCAGCCACATGAGAGCTAATAAGAGATGAACAGGTGGAGGTGGGATGTTTAACACTGGTCACCAGTGGATCAATTAGAAAACCACCAAAGACTGACTACTCTCTTTCTAAGCTGAGAATTACGAGGGTCACTTACTCTATTGCTTGCTCAGAGGAGGTATAATGTAGCCTGATGCACTGACAGCACCCCAAAGAAGCAAAACCACAAAAGCACTTGCGGATGGGTTAAACACAACTCAGAGTTTAAGAAACTAAGGGCAGACGCTACAATCTTAAATCTCTTAATACATTAAACAAGTAGATTAAACAAAATTAGATTAAACAATACATTAAACAAGTAAACACATAGCAAATTTCTACTTAGACAAAACCGGCTGAGAAAGGTCACTGTCCCTGCTCGTTGCATTAGAAGAACTTTTTCTGAGATCATGCTGTAAAAGGGATCAATAAATTAGAAGTAAAAGCACCAAGCAAACAAAACCCAGAAAAAAGCAATAAAGTGCTAACAAAAACAAAGCAAGACATTTCTATTGGTAGTTTTCTATATTTTCCCATATAATTATCTGTAATTTATATATAAACTTCCATTCTAGAAAATTTCTATTTGCTCCAATTAAGGCTTGTTATTAAGCAACAGGTGTTGCAAGAACGCCTTAAAACAGTTATGCCAAAACCACTCAAAAAATCCCATCAACACTATCAAAGTGTAAAAAGTCCTTAAGATGAGTGTTAGTAGAGACTAATTCAAATAATTTCACTGTCAGGACATACATGTAGCACCTTCCACACCCTGAAAAAGTAAATGTTTGTTACAAACCTACAATTTCCCCAATTTATAGAAAGGCAGGAGGTATTCAGTTGGTGCTAAAAAAAAAATAAACACATACATATTAAAAAAAAAAAATAATGAAGCGCTAAGACTTTCAATTCATTCAACAAACTGATTCACTATCTCAGGGAGCAGATGCACCGATATTAGCAAAATATCAGAATCCTCCACATTTAAATACCTGTGTACTGTCAAGCTGTCAGTAGTAGATATATTTTCTTTAAAGCACCATCAGATTGAATCTTAACATTTCACAATAATATGTTTAAAAAGGACATAGACTTCTCAGTACATAAATTTACTTCTAACAGAAGGGATAGATACTCTTTATGGACCCTAAATTGAGTGCAAAATCCCCAAAGTGTTAAGGCTTTTTCACACTGTAAAATTAGAAAATGAAAGAATCCATTATGGTGGAAAATAAAGAATCACATCCAAACCACCTCTTCTCTTTTGTGTGATACTGGCAAATTTCTATCGTCAATGCAATTGTATATAGGAAAAAACAGACCACATACTTAGCCTAAATTAATATTCTCCTTACTTCTAAAACAGCTTTACTAGAAGAATCAGGAGCTAAACAGGCAAGTTTCCTTTCCAAATCTATTCACACAGATGGATTATGTTTGATGAAGAGCCACAGTAAGTATGAGTTTGGCAAACCTCTGAGGTGAAGAATTTAAACATGCAACTGTTTATTCCTAAACCAATAAGGTAGTGGGAAAAAATGTTAAAATGATGAGGTGCCTCGTGAAAGAGATGAATCAAATGTGCTCCTTATTTACACTATGAAGATAGCAAACTGCAACATTATCCCTAATAAATAAATTGAATTGATCGTATAAGAAATGAAGCACTTAAAATTTGATTCATACTTCAAACAGGTTGAAGGAAAAATCCTAAGTATTAATTGATCAAGTTTTATTATTTAAAATAATTTCTAAACATTTGCAATACTTCACAAGATTATGAGGCTTAATTAATTCTTTCAGCTTCAGGGTTTTTCTCCTTATAGTTATCATTTCCAGTTGTAACTCAACTATGAATTTTAACATAAAGAATTCATCATCACCTCTGTGAAACCAAGTAAGGCATAACACGACCCCCTTTACAAGTTAA
This sequence comes from Numenius arquata, assembly GCF_964106895.1. NCBI lineage: Eukaryota > Metazoa > Chordata > Aves > Charadriiformes > Scolopacidae > Numenius > Numenius arquata. The sequence goes on from NC_133586.1 coordinate 30,852,782, forward strand.
AAGATACTCATTTGCTTTCATAGTTCGTCCTGAACTGGGTCTACACCAATCCAGTCACAGAATCCTGTAGTCCATTCTCAGTTCCAACTTCTAGGTATTCTATCCGCTATCAGCATAATTGAAAAGAAGGATAGACAGACTGCTGCCGATTTGACTCTCTCCTAAAGAGTCCTTTCTAGCTTGCTGTCTACTGTATTCTCCATTCTCAAGAAGCAGAGAAAACATTCCAAAATTTCTTTGAATTAAGCAAAAATTGCAATAAAACCCAAAAACCTTATGACTTGAAATTATTTCACCACAAATGCAGTAGTATCTAAAACAAGTTACATTCAGTCCAGAAACTAATTCAGCTATGTAATAACTTTACATGGGTAAGCACTCCACATGACTTTTACCTAGACTACTTATTCAGTTCACTGTAAAGCAAACAAGAGTTATGCTGAATAGTTAAATTTGTGCATTAAGACCAGATGCCACAATATTCTGTATAATACTGTACATAAAAAAATAATAATTAAAAAAACTACGTCTATGTCATTTTAAGAAAAATAAGACAGTGTGAAGACTATGGGTATTCTGAATACCTCCATTTGATCTAGCCATGAAAGCAACCATATAAAAATATAGTTAATAAAAATTCCCACATCATCCATTTTTTTGGAATACACTTAAATTATCCTGCTAAAGGGAATTTCCCATCACAAAGTTCCCATGTTAAGCCATAGATAATGTAACATTTTGAATTCATTTTCTTATCTCCCACTAGTATTTTAAATCATTTAAAGAATGATATTCACAGCCAATATTTCTTTAGATACGCCCAAGATGAAGCTTTTCTTACAAGTGCAAGCGGAGTCCATAAAACCAATAGGTAGAAAAAATACTCCGGAGTTTTGTTTTTTTCTCTCATTCTAGTTATAGACATACTAAGAAACCCAGCTTCTGCAGATTTTTTTTTTTTGATAAAAATAGATTCTGTGCATGTTTGCTTATTAAGACTTCTGAGCCTTAAACTTTTGTGAGGCATTTCCAGACAACAGAAACAAGAAATCATACAAAGTCATAAACCTCACAAGCAAAACAATATGATTATTTTGTAGTTACAAAATAAAATAAAAAGCAAGTCCACAATATCATTAGGTACCAATAGGCAATTGTATTCGAAAGAAACCCTGAAATACTCTGCATTCCATATTGATTCAAGAGGGAAGGGACATGAAATTCAAAAAAAAAAAAAAAAAAAAAAAAGCAAGCAGCTGCTGGAGAGAAGAGTGAGAAGCAGTACGTTACATTCAAGGAACAAGGCTCCCTACAAAGAACAATTATCCATGAGAAGCACAGTCTCAAATTATAAAAAGCTCCCAAATTATAGCAGCATGCAGTCTCCAGCACCACCAAAAGAGACAGAAAACAATAAAAGCATCTTAGCTGCATTATAGGGAGCCTTCAGAAAATAATCCTTCAGATCACAAAATGACAAAACAAAAATAACCTTTTTCCTAGTGTTTGTTTTTTTTTCTCCATACATTTGGTACATGGTACCTTTTTTAGTACTTGCAACAACTCTTGTACTTTAGACTAGAAGAAGAGTTTACTCATGGCTATTCTTGCTGTACCAACAAATTAACTATTCCTACCAGGCATTACAGTTTCTCTGACATACCACCACTTCCTGAAAGTTACATTTCCCTGAGACTTATTGGAAACTAACAGAAAGGAGAGGGACAATGGTCAATGTTACAGAATAAAACCAGTAACAATTACACCTGTTACCTACAGTCTCAGAGGTGAAGAACCTATCAAGTCATCTTAATTCTTCAGAGACACTTTGACAGTTTCCTGCTCGTCATACATGATTTTTATTTATTTCCAGTGAGAGAGAAATGATGCAAAGAAAAATAACAAATGAAAAATCGTGAAGGTGTTGATAGCAGGAAAAGCTACGTGGTCAGCAATAACTTGTAAACAAGCACTTAAACAAGTTATCTTAAAGCTCCACTGAATGTGGTTTCACATAGTGATACCTAACCATCTACAGGAAAAATAAAAACAAAACTTAATTTTTCGTCAGAAGTCAAGATCATGAAGCGAAGATTGCTGATTAGTTCCTGATTAAATAACATTAGATATCATTGACAATTTAGATTTATGGTTTTTGCTGAAGAAGCACAGAAACAAGAGTAAGAAAAAAAGCATATCTTTCATGCAGTATTTTTTAATTCTTCTGTACTGTATTATATGATATATTCTCCTCTTAAAAATGTTATCTCTTCAAAAAAATCACCTTGCTTTTTAAGACATTTCCCTTTTTTCTGCTATATAACTCTGCTTTCACAAGTTGTGGCAAAAACTCCTTCACACATTAGCTTCCTCCACTAAATGTATCTAAGGTACGTCAAGTGACATGTTGCTTTTCACAGACCATATGCCACTTACCGCACTGGAAGTGCAGAATTTGTTCCCAATAGTTTTACAGATATGACATACAATAGTTAAAGATAAGGACCATTACATTCCCCTAAATATATTTATTAGCACTATTAAAATTGCATCTAGTACTGTACATTTCTACGATACTGTGCTATTGCCATGATGTTCTTTAAGTAGGCAGATCAGACTTGTATAAAGAAATAGTATCTTTAATCAGACCAAGAGTTATGCATAAAAAATATGAGTAGCATTTGGGATGGGTCTTTAAAATAAAGACTATCTAGCATGTTACAGGTTTTAAAATGTGTGTGTCTATATGAAGATCTTAGAAAAATTGTACAGGAAGGTAACAAAACTAGGGGGAGGGAGCTGTAAGCATTAAGAACATAACCACAAGTAGCATTAGCCATGAATTCAGCAATGTTTCCTTCTGAGTAGAGACTGAGCTGAAGTCAAGCTCATCTCTACACTTACAGGTCAAAGTCAATATAGATAACAAGTACAACAGAGAAAAAACAGCCCTGGCAAACTAAGCTGCATTTGCTAGCAAACTAAATTGGCAGTAACTGGAGATCAAACAGCACACAAAAATACCAGCAAATGTGGATGCAATGTGTTAAACAGGTTACAAAAAAAAACGCTGGTAAAACATCACGCTGGCAAGTATAAAGTATCAGACATGAAGAACAGGAGATTTGATAGAAGTATACAAAATCACAGATAGAGTGTTAACCTGTGACACACAACATACGATAACTGGGCAAAGTACAAAAAAAGAAAAAAAAAAATAGAAGCTGAAGGTCTCGCCTCTCCCCAAACTGTGTGCATGCAATGCACACAGAATGCTGAAGCTGTTACAGCGAGCCCATTATTATCTCACAAGAAGGGAGAATGGTCAGAGGATTACAGTAAGTTCGATGGTCTTAAAACATTCAGAAGAAAAAGTCACTACTTAATGACATTAAACAACTATATTAATATTTACAGAAAAGATTCTGTCACATAAAAAGCTGAATAGCCACAAAGATTTTATACTCCTGCTTTGCCTGGGAGATCCAGATTCAGTCTTACCTAGAGACTATATAGATCAGAAGTAGAGATTTAGCATTCTGACACAGCTGGGAATATTACTGATCCTGATGATAACTAACAGGTCCAAACTAAATTTCAGCTCCAGTTCCAGAACAGGCCCATAAAAGAGAACACAAGCTTCCAGCAAAGCAGCCCATCCAGGCCAGCTATGTAAGGTTGTGGGCTCTAATTTGCCAGCTCCCCGATCTTAGTGTAAAGACAAGCCAGAGAGTAAAACTGTCATTATCACCACAAACTCAGTTATAGCTGCTTGTGTTGGAAACAGGGTTAGCACAAACACATCTGAAGGCAATATGCGTGACCATAGTATAGGACAATGCTGGTAAGAGAGGTCTACGTTGTGTACAAGGAAAAGAACGTAACTACATCTACTTTGCTAAGGACTCACAAACAAGAAGATACATCAAACTTAATAGATAAAGCACAAAACAAAACAAGTCTACCTTCTCATCTGATTTATAGGTGGGGAATGCGGAACACAGCTGTGACATTTTGTTTGCAGGGTTCCTGATGAAACAGATTTTCCTTGAAGAAACATGTTTAGAAGAAGAAGTAAGGCTGGTGTGCTGGTAAAGAAAGGTCACTTTGTGCCTAGCACAAGATAGGTAACACTCATCATTCATCTGTCTGACTATATGAAGTCAGGTACTACTGCCAACAAAGGTCCCTGTGGCCTGAGTAAAGCCATTAAATATGTAGAGGTAAATGTAAGTAACAGTAATTTATCTAAGCAGCTAAACAATCCAAAGGTTATTCCCATTAGCTTTCGAAGTAGGAGGTTATTAGTTCCATAGCAAAAGAAGTCATGAAGTCTGTTCTACTCTTTTTCTGTTTGCCCTGGTTGGATATTGTGTTTAGTGAGAGTGCAAAATCTCACAGACACATCCCGCAGTTTGGACATGTGTGGGTTCTGCATATGCAGTCCATGTACCAGCAAAGTCTTTCACCCCTAAGCAGCTAGGTCTAAGTGTCCAAAATTCCCAGATGCACCCTATGTTAACACTCTTATGCTAAGTTTGGTTGAAATCAAGTCACCTGTTGATAAGCTGCTGAGAAAATTTGGGAGTACATCAAGAGGCATTCAGAGACACCATTCTCTCCCAAACCTTGTTTTGTTAAGAAACAAGTTCCTTAAAGTCACCAACTACTGCATAAATCACTTGGCACACATACTCCTGTCAAAATAGGTCTCTAACAACCTCTCCCCCTCAAAAACCTGAAACAATGAAAACCACCTCAAAACTAACAACCCAAAGTTTTACCTAACTGTGAGATTGCCAGTTAGTGGTACTGATGCCAGTTAGTACTTAATCTTCCTTTGATTGAGCAGTAAGGAGGCCCTCAATTCTAAGACAAGGAACCACTCCCTCAACATCTGATTTCCGGAAGTTTGGAATAGGCTCAGAGGCCACTAAAAATACACATTCCCCATATGGCATCTCTCCATGAGGCATCCTACCTGGGTAAGAATAAAACTTTCCTTGCTGCTGCAGCAAATGTAGTCCTCCGTTAAAGGAGAAGAACCTTACATTAAATCTTGTAAAAACAGAAGTACAGCACGACAGAAAAAACAGTATAGCTATATAGTAGTCCTTATTCACTTCCTTTAACTTACATGGCTATATAAACAGAAGAGTATAGCCCTCAAAAACAATCTCCAAGGTTAATTGGAATGTGAATGGAATACAATACAGGGCACTGTATCCTTCTGTAGTTTTATTTTTCCCCTACGACAATAGAAATGACATTTTTAGCTTCTCTTCGCCTCTAATGAATACACCAGGACATTGCAAGAACAAAACAGATTACTGTTTTTCATAGCCTTATTTACTCAACTTTTGCTTATTCAATTGAATATAGCTGGGGAGTTTGCATTCAGCATGACATATTTACTGATGTTGGTACACAGGATACTCTAGAAGATATTAAGTGTTGAAATAAAGTAACTGTTTTCACTGCTTAAGCATCCCCAGTACACTCACCGTGTGTAATGCATTTCAAAGCCACACACAGTGCACAAGCAGAAGCTTGCAGAAAAAAAAATCTTCAACTGAGTATTTTCACATACTTTGGAGAAACTGATTCTATTCTCTGTCAGAGTAAATCAATATTTATACCATCTAAGAAATCTGACTAATACTAGCATTTATTGAATAGACAACTGAATTTTAGATACAAAGTTAATAAAAGTAACACAAGACAGGTAATATACACAGGGTAAACAAAAGCTACTCCTATTTCCTTTAGGCTTCTGCAATGAAGAGATAGATTTCTAAGTGGTTGTAGTTCTGTCTTCTCTAGGATGTTACCGTTCAAAACTTTATCACCATTTATTATTTTTCCCCTAAGAACATTTGCAAGCATAAGTCAAATACATGCAGATACTTCTAGCTAGAAAATTACTTACATAAAAAAAGCAGAAGCTAGTAAGCAAGGACATGCTGGGTTTGGAGATTTGGATTCACTACTCTAACTGAAGGGCCTCGACATACTGTTGTTTTCATCATTCATGTTATTCTAGTCCACTTAAAGATGACAGTGCCATAGTATGTATGGGAATGTCAACACCAGTGGATGTACAGATAGCCAATCAAGTCTACAGAGAGAAAACATTTTTGGATACTATCACACTGTCATTTAAGAAACTTTCCAGAATCTTGCTACTGCTGCACACATCCTTTACTTGGCATGCTTTTCTCTTTCCTCTCTGACTTCTCCCCCCACAGACACCAAGATTCTATGCAATGACATTTCTGCTGTTCAACTCAATGTTGATAGCTTTTTTTTCCTGTAATACTCCAAATTCAAGTCAGTTTATAACTCAGACACTCATACATGCCTACAAAGATTTTAATTTCAAATGTTGCCGGAGTTCTAATAAGCAATAGAAGCATGACTTTTTTTTTTTTTTTTAATGTTTACTTAAAACCTTCACTGCGCTTTAAAAGTTTTCTCTGTATAAGATCCAGGAACGTTCTGTTAAGGAGAATCAAACAGGGCTTTAACTAGCCATAGCTAGCAGAGCTCCCATTGCCTTTATAACACTTACTGTACACATGGAGAAAACAAAGAAGGATAAATCCAGTATTAGTCAGGTCCTGTGCGACTTGAGAGAGAAAATAAGTTTTTGAAACAACTGGTTGTACATATAAGTGGCAAGGTTGGGGCAAATGCTCACTCAGAACATTTCAATCAATGCAGCTTTCAACCCAAATGCCAAGTGGGGCAAGCACTTCACTTCCTTTCATGGTTGCCACCGTTTCATATTTTACTTGATGAATAAAATGAAACACACTTTGAGAAGCGTCCTACATCACTGTAAAGTCCTGTCAGTACATAGACCCCAAAATATTAAAGCTCCAAGAGAAATTTAAATTATTTTGAATTCAGAGAACTACATCGAGAAATTAGAGTCCACATCCAGATAGAGAGGCAACAACATTTCACCTAAAAGAAACAAAAGCAAACCCAGAAACTAAATGTCTAACACAGTAAGAGTAAGCACATCTTGCTATTTGTTCATTTCCGATAGGTTCCTCAATTAGCATTTACTTCCAGTATCTGCTTCACCATCGAGCACAAGGCTAGAGGCCAAACTACATTCTTCTCCCTTCAAATCTTTCCCAAACATTGACCATCGATTAGCCTGCTCCAATGCCTCTTTATTTCCAAAAGATAAAATGGCATTGATCTTTAGTTTGGTGCTTCCTTTGAAACTGCAAGGTAGATTCTGCCTCATTTTCTAATTTGTCAGTCTTCTCTCTAAACATCCATCTTTTTATGACTTACTTCCAAGCTGTCTCTTTCTCTTACACAGCATATGTTGCTATGTAGACAAGTACTGACAGCATTTAATTTTTTATGTGCGCCTCAGTACACCCTACACTCTATTCTATGTTCTTATTCCTTACATGTGTGTGTATATATATATATATATAAACTTACCTTACACTTTTTAGGTAGCAAAACTACTAGTATCGTGTTTAATTTTTGCATGTCTTTTTTTAAAAGCCAATTGATTTATACACCTTCTTGATCACCTATACCAGTCTTTTCTACATTACCAAGAAGCCCATATACAGTCTAATCAGACTTGATTATGGTCTCAATCAGGCACTGCACAGTTCATTTATGATCAGCTTTTCTGCTGGATGTTTCCTCATGTATTGCCATGCCCTACTTTATAATTTTTACGCCCTTTTAACCTATCTCCCACCTACAGATACAGTTCTCCTCACTAGAAATTCCAGCACCTCCTGCTGTGCTGGATGTAATTTCTTCAAGTTCTGTAGCTCTGGTAATAAACCTTCCATGCAGTTTACTTAAGACTGCCAACCTATGTTAACATAGACCGGCACAACACTGAGACAGAGGCTCAATAAATGATACAGTTGTGGGATTCATTACAAAGTCAGATGAGCTCTTTGTCATTTAAGTAGACAGGAGAGACTGACATTAAAATACAGTTCATTAAAAGTGAATTTGAGCCTCAGCATTCACTGTACCAAAACATCTGGAGACGGTCTAATTTATACTGGAGTGCCTTAGAAAATATTTGAGCTTCTAACTAAGCACAGGGGGTTTGGCAAGTAAAAAGCTGCCAGTTTTGTATCACTAGATACTTGAGGCAGATTTATTTTTATGAATGCCACAGTACCTCCTATCAACTCAGAAACCATGGACCAAGTATCATGGACCATTCATATTAAGAGCTATTATTTCAGAAAATATTTCAAACTGTGTACTTTGGCAAATTGTCCAGGAAAATATGCAGCTAAGTAGGTAAGCTCCTGTGTATTATTTTATTGATTTTACACATTCATCACTTCTGACTAGTTATGAAAGTAAAAAGGCAAAGTCAGGGAATAAGAGAAGCAGACGACATGCAGAGGAATCTAGATGATACCTAGACCATGGAAGTACCTTTCCCTGTCTTTGCAGTGCAAACATAAGGAGAGATCTATTCTAAAAATAAAATATCAGTTTATTGCTTTTGCCTATTCTGAAAGAATGATGTTTTGTTATTTATGTAATGTTCTTTCATACTTGACCTTCATGTTTCTTTATTATATGGTACCTTCTTCCATCATTACAACTACAGATAGATCAGACAAAGTAAGGCAAAACCTTAAACACTTCAGTAAACAGATCACAGTCTAGATCAAAGAATCCATACAGACTGACAATCAAGTTTTCAGAGTGCCTTGGAAACAGCTAACATCTGTTTTCTTAAAGTCTTTCCCTTTTCTTTAAGGGAAAACTTGTTACTATGTTATCAATAATGCAAAGGAAAAAAATGGGACCAAGACATATGCTGAAGACGTAACAATGAAAATCAGGACATCAAGGCAGGTGCAAATACCAGTGACATTCCATGCTTCTCTTTAGATGCACATTCATTGTGATTTGTTAATAGATAAGAACTCTTTAAGTCAGGTTGAGCATATATAGCTTCACACTCTTCCTTTCGATCAGGCAAGGCATCATGAAAGGAAGAGGTATGAACACTCAGGTAGAATAGTTAAGAAAATATGCATTGTCAACTAATTTCAGAAGCCAAAGGAAAACACTCCAAAAACATAACAAAGAAACTAACACGTAGCTACACACTAGAAACACCTTGATTTGCACTGATCTATTTATACTTGTTTAAATCACAAGACCTTTCCTTATTTTAATTTCATGCTCAATTATCTATTTTAAAATATATCTTTATTTACATAGGTTTATAATAATGAAAGAACATAATGTGGTTTAACTTGATGATTAGAAATGGAGTGTCTTGGCATTTTGGGGCATTATGTTGTTTTGGCTTTTTTTTGAAGGGATCAACTGTCACTGTCTTTCATAACTCAGTCTTCCCATAGCAGTTTATTTAGAAAGTTATTTCTAAATGTGGTAACTATTAACAGTATAGTGCAAATTCTTGGATAACACTAATTAAAAATTACAAAAATTAGCATATTACCTTTCTAAGCAGCACCACACTAGGATCATCTTAGCATCATAAACTAATGATTCCTGCTGTGATATTCTCTAGTAATTATTTAGGGAGGGAAGAGAAAGATCATAATAAAAATAGCTTTAACAACAGCTGTTCACATCTCTCAAATAAACTAACAATGTAATGACAAAAGTCTGCCATGAAGAGTGGGAATCAGAATGAGTCTCAGTTCGTGCAAAGATACCATTCAAGCAGAACGTTTAAAAAAAAAAAAATTAACTCAAAGGAGCTGCACTTTGTGTGAGAAAAGAAGAATACGTCCCTAAGGAAATATAATGTGCTATTAAACTACATATGTATTAAGCTATTTTAATCCAACAATTTTAATGGTAAGCTTTTTTATTTAGCAAATGATGGCGCACAAGACACACAAATTCACTGTGCTAATCACTTCACAGTTCAAAGGTAAACCCTACACTTTTTACAACAGTATCAGCTGTTGTCAAGATGCAAAACATATGTGAAAGCAAACAACATAATGCAATTAGTTAATTTTGGTAGATTTGCACAAGTGTTACCAAAGCACAGTTTGTTCCAAGTACATCACAAAATTATAATGAAAAAAAATTTAGCAAATTCCTGAATGTGCAAATATTACCTTTCATTTTTGATACCGCTTGTTTCTTTATCACTGAACAAGGAAAGAAGATAAATTGTTCAATATTGCTTCTTGAAGTGTCGAACAGAATGACTCCCTATTGATTTTCCTGCTGCTGTTCTGCTGAGGGTACAATTGAAAGACATGCAAGCACTTTACACTTTTCTAAGGTAAGTAAACATTTAGACACTGAAACACAGCACAAGGCCTTGGAGGTAAAGTAGTTCTAAAACACAGAACAAAGTAAATCAGTAATCTGAACACTGTCTACCTGACAATAAAGTATTTAATTGAAATTTGAACAACGATATGTGTACCAGGTACAGATGTGATCCATTATCAATAGCATTAGGGATTTTGCACTATTGAAGTGAATTCCCTACTGTTTGAAAATTGACCAAACACAATTTCTCATCCACAGACATTAATTTTTATACTGAATTTCTATCAAGATACCCTCAAACAAGAAAAGGATCCCAGAAAATATAAAAGAGCTTATAAGCTAAGTAAACTTTTATTTCCCTATTTTACAGAAAGAAAACTAAGGAAAAATGATGACTGATTTAATCCAAAGTAGTGTAAATGCTTCTCAGCTAGCTCTTACCTAATTTCCGTATAGACAGCAGCATAATCACAGCAGTGTAATTCGCAGTTTAGGTAAGCTACTCCAGTAGATACTCAGTGTCCTGGGCAGCTTTATAGCTGACACTTCTGGGCTATTCCATGTGCCTGATCAAGTTTAAACTGTCTCGGATAGCAGTGCAGACCTGTCCTACCACTTCTAGTTCTGCTATTAATTACAATTCATTGTAGTTAATAGTAGATATAGAAGTGAACTTGCAGCTGACAATTTCCTGCCCAGGTCCTTGATCCTTTCTGAAAGTACTGTCGTAAGCACTATTTCTTCTAAACATCAATAAGATTGATAAAACATACACCAAGTTGTTTAAATATCAAAAGCATCAAAAACCGTATTTTGGTTAAAATGCCTTTTTCAATGATACTTATTGCGTAAGCCTTAGAGCACAAATTTACTTTTTTTGAATTTACAAGTGTGACTTCACAGCTGTTGCTCTCAAATGCAGTCAATATTTGTATATTACTTTAATGAGTTGCTAGTAACCCAGACTCCTAAAGCACAGCTGTGCTTTCAGAATCAAACATGCAATTCCCACAGATTTCAGTTACCAGAACTGTATTGCTTCTTCTCCACCTCTTTTACTTTACATTTCTGGCACGTCAAGTTAGGACTTAGGGTTTTTTTCCCTTCTCTTCCCTTCACGCTTTTCAAAGGAGTCCTGTATGAAGAGATGGTGTTTGGTGGCTCTACCGAGCAGCTGTGACACTTTGATATCTACTGGAGTCCAGCTGTGAATGTGGATTGAAAGGATAAGTCAAAGCCTAGCAGACTATGATTTTTACGATGTTATTTTTTTTCCAGGCATCTTGGAAAATCTGAGACAAGCTTGTTTACCACTGCACAGCTCCAGAGAAACAAGCCTTAGCAACACATGTTAACGAGTCTTGATCACTACTTAATTTTCCTGAGTTTGGGGCCCAATATACACACATTCTCCTTAACTTCTGTTTGGCTGTGTGCGGAAAGATTCCTGTTTAAGCATTGAGACCTAGTTCTATAATGCATAGCGATTTTTAAATAGTTTTTATGTTTACAAGAAGTTCTGCTGCTTTTCCCTGTTTATAAGAAAAAAAATTTCCCTTCCTTGTTATACTGAGAGGCCAATCATGAACTTAATCGTTAATGAAGCTCAGTAGTACACAGTACAGAGCTCAAAGAGAGTATCACTTTCAAGCATGCACAGCAGGAGCAAACAGTTAATTATGAAAAATAATTAAAGCTGTTTAGAAAATGGGAAGAAGGAATTCTCTCACACCCTTCCCAAATACACACATATTTACTTTTCAATAGAAATTGTCTGGGCACTTCTTTTAAAAGACTGTATTTCTGTTTTCACTAACAGATCAAATTTCAAGCACCTCATAGGGCAGAGTTAGGGGTATTAATACTTGTCCCAGGATAAAGAACACAAATTCCCATATAGTCCCTCAGGTCTTTCTGTGCTCTTCCCACCACTAAAGCCAAACCACAAACCCCCAGAATGAGAGTTATGGTTGTGTGTCTTCACCTATAGTTTTGCTTAGCCAAATCCTTCAAAGTACTCAGAGCTGTATAAGCAGGAGCACAACATAAAACACAGAGAAAAGAAATGAGGGCAAGAAGGTAAAACTTGTCAGAAACCAAAAATTTAGTTATGTGCAAAAATGAAAGCTTTTTAGTGAAATGTCTCTTTTGTACCTACATACCCACTTCCAACTTGCCTGCATCTTTCTGCAAGCTTAAGAGGTAACATATATTTGGTTTAGGCTTTTTTTTTTAAATTAAATTTTAATTCTTAATTCCCAGTTATGTTTCTGTCAAACACAGAGTTCAGTATCCTACTTTCACTAACGCTGTTCCATCAAACAATAACAATATTTCAGTGGCTAGATAGACAAAGAAGCAATTATAACAAAACTATCAGTGACCTGTAAAATAAATCCTAGTATATACTAGGCACTTTGGATAATTGATAAAGTTCTCTTGGATAACCAACAAAACTGCTTACAAGGAATATTGCCTCTTCATCTACATTGGTTTCATGTAGAATAAGCAAGTTTTGGGAAAAGCAAACTCAGTCGATACTGATTAATACTGTGAAAGGGACCCAAGCACATACTTAAGTTTCTGGAAAGGCATTTTAGGTTTTCGAAGTGACAGAAAATAACATGTTAGTTGTAATGTGGGTCCCTACTTCTTTAATCTGCGTAAAGAAATGTGCATCAGGTTTCAGTATACCAAAAAATAAAATCAAACAGTGGGGGAAGGAGAGGGGAAGGGAAAAAGTGATCTTTCAAAGGAATAAATAAAAGCCCTGTACAGAAAGCTGGCTGCATCGTTTAAAATAAGCTGTTTGCCTGGCTAAGGTCAGGGGAAAACTCTTGAATGTGTGGCACTTAATCTTGAGTGATTGTTTCTGATCGGATCTCCACCAGCTAAAACTCAGACTAAATAAACTGGAAATCATGCCAGTTGCCAAAACTTGATCCTCACCTAACGACATAGCGGTTTTTGGTTTTGGTTTTTGGTTTCAAAAAAACAAACCAACAAACAAACAAAAAACAAAACAAACAAACAAACCAACCAACCAAAAAAAAAACAGCCAACCTATCATGGTCATGACCTGTGGCCTTTAGTTGGCTGGGACTAGGTTACTGCAATCGGCTTATTCCTCTGAAAGTATTCATCCATTTTTAAAGCAATGCATTTAAAAATCAACCTTGAATGCAGCATCAGAGCATCCTGGTGACTGTGAGGAGGAAAAGGAGAGTAATTCATTTTTTGGTACAGTTTCATTTAATTCCGCTTTCCCATATGAGAGGTACTTACGCACACTTGTCTAGCACTGTTATTCTTTCAAAAATAGCGTATCTTTTACCTTGACTCACAAGCAATGCTACTACTGTCTTATGGTTTTTTTAGTGGGGAAGAAAAAAGATAAGAAAGATCATAAAATATTTGCATGACATGTAACATACATCATATAAGTATTCTTTTACAAAGGACTTTCAGGACATTTCTGATGTAAATTAATTGATAGATCTAAGGTCAGTAATATTTCCCATCATCAGAGAGTTAATTTGTTAATTTCCATTCAACATTATCTTAACATGTTTTAAACACATTTGTACTGGGTTCTTCCATTTAGTCAGAAGAATCCTACACCACTAGATGTCACTATAAACAGAACATTGCGAATCACACATTCCTGATACCGAATTTATGAGAGTATCCTGCTTTATTACTATCTTTTTAAAAAATAAAAATTAAAGAAAAGGTATTTTCAAGTCATATTGACTTTCTTGTTTAGTCAAAATGAGCAATTGCCAAATTTCAAGTACATATTGAATCCCTGGTATTTGGATCTAAAGGTATGATGAGTAAAAACATTGACAATACAAGAGTTGAAGATGGGGATGATTACAAAAGCTACCACTATCTTATTTATTAGCTGATAACATCGCACATAGCCAGTCAGTTTATTATTATTTGTTAAGAAAGCACTGTAAGTATCTGTCTCATTAGAAAGCAGAAGCAGACAACAGATTAATGCACATATGCTGCAACATTAGAGAATCAGATTTCGCAGAAGATTGATAATTTGATGGTGACAATTGTAGCTGAAATTAATTGAGTCTTTTCTGGAAATCTTCTGATGAGACAAAATGAAGAGAAGTCACAAGGATGCCAAGATCCAGCTTGAGGTGGAAAGATGGCAAGAATTATTTTCAGCATAAAACAAAATGCCTCTCAACAAAGAGGAATTTGCACTATGATTTTGCAATTATAGTCCATTGTCTGCACTGGTTTCTAATGGAGGAAAAGAAAAATCAGGCCACATGAAAAAAGCTTGTTTTTAACATAGACAAACAAAGGTTCCAATCAGTAATATAAGCAATCAACAGTTAAAATATCCTTAATAATAGGATAGTGGCAACAGAATAATGGTAGGAGAAAATAACTATTCAAATTACCCTGCTCAACTGACATTTAATAAATTCATATTTAAACAATGACATTTAGAGAACTAGATGATAATGCAAATGAGGGCTATATTTATGAAGAGGTGAAAAAACAGGTTCTAATCTCAAGTATTAGAATATCCTAGATTTTGGTACCTGGCAGAAAATATTGAAACTTGCTGATGGACAGTGATCTGGTGCAGTACTGCCATTATATGCTATTCTGAGCTAAATGCCATGCATTCTCCATCTGCCCTTACTGCCATTGGAGAAGTAACTTTCAAACATTTGCTCATTCTTGTTTATCTGTGTCACCCTTTTGACACAAGCTATTATTTTCCAAATACAAAATGGTCCAATAGGCCAAAACAAGAAGCTGCAGTTTACGCACTGGGACATTGCAGGGTGCAAAACGGGAATTTGGCTGCTAACTTTCCTATGATAGTCTGTGGGTGTCTCGGTCCATTTCTGAATGTATATTATACATTTCTATCCTGCCTAACAGTTTCCACTATAACAAGGATACTACAAGTCTTTAAGAGCATTTTCAGTGCCTGGAACAGTCCTCTGAGATTTAGCAGAGGCTTTTTGTGTTTTTTACTCAGCCACAAAAACACAAGGAGCATTTTCAGCAGAGTAAAACTTATTTTGGTTAGCATTCAAAAGGCAACACAATGGTGGTACAGCTCCATCTGTCTTGGAGCTAGGAATCCAAAGCAATTCCCTTGAGCCAGGTCACAGTTTTGACTCCCACCAAGTTTTCCCAATGAATATTTCTTTTGTTAAAAAAAAGTTTGATGTTCACTTGCATTTCATTATTACTAACAACAGTTTTGTACTCCCAGCACTTTATTGCTAAATGTGGCTATAGAATTTATGGAACTTGGCAATAGAGTCGAACATTCTAAATATTACATAGTTGAATCTCAGATTTAATAATATTGTCTCTGAAAATATCCATTAAGTATTTGCCCTGACCTATAGAAGGAGCTACCTTTGCAGACATAAACCATTACATCATTTATTTATTATATATCTTTGATGCAGTACAAGGCAGAGAAATCAGTTTTCTCTGACTATAGGTTAATGCCTATACCACGTTAGTAAACAATGATATTCTACAGAAGGTTTAAACTCCTCTGCTGATATATAACATAAAGCTTTGGAAAGAAAGAATTGAAACCCTATTTGTGACAATGTCAAAGATGTGCAGGTTGGCAAGGAAGGAACTGGGTTAGACATTTCAGAGCAGCCTTAATTCTGTTCCCTTGTTTATGTGTTTTATTATGTGTTTTTAATTACATGATTACTCAAGACTTCTCCATCGGGCACTAGCCTCACTCAGCGAGGGGATCGGAGTATGCTATTACAGGGTTAGAGTGATGGGCAAGAGAGGCTTGAGAAGGATACTATGTTTCTATGAGAGGCAACAAGAAGAGATTTTGAAAGATGCATTAGGACAGTATACAAAGAGAAAGTTCTCACTCTTAAAATTAAGCTACCACAGATACTGAGTTATCACCCTAATTCCTTTCAGACACAGCTAAAGATACACAAATAACCAGTGTCTTTGCTTTTAAAGAGTCTATGTTTATTCTGCCAATTATGCAGGACTGGAATGAAGATTCTTATCAGGTCCAGAATACACATGCTACACAGCAGCTTCTTCAGGCAGCTAGTGTACCACACGCTTGCTGTAACACCAGTAGATTTGGGTTGTTGTCCTTCAGCTCCTTCTTCATAGCAATTCCTCTGAACAGACAGCTTCACAAGATGACATCTTGCAACTATTGTCTACAATTAAGTCAATACAGTTCCTACGTCCTAGTTAAAGCCTCTCCCTCACACTTCCTCCTGTAGCTTGAAGGCTTATTTGCAACTGTTTGCTCTGTACATAGATCTATCACAAGCCCGCATGACTTCAAGGAGGAACATAACATACCCTGTTTGCTTTGCACCCAAATATAACACAAAATTGTTTGGTATACAGCACAAAGTGAAATATTTTGTGGTTTTCTTGTTTGGAACAGCTGAATAAAAATAGTAAAATTATAGTAACAGTATCCATTCCACAAGTACTTGAAGGAGTAAGATGACCAGCATCCTGTCTGCAAATAAATAACATCTATGTAAAGAGGTGAAATGGACCATTAACCTTTTCAACAAGCCAGAACAGACTGGTTCAGATGTTAAGAACTGAAGCAATCCTTTGGATGAGACTGGTCTTGATCCATGGAAAAAATGTTTATGAAACCCAATAATGTACAATGGAGCCTGGGGGAAAAAAAGACTACCCAGTTTCATTTTGGCTCCGAGAGAAAGGGAGCCACTGAAGACAGCTGCCACCTGAAGCCACTGCCTGTTTGTTACCAAACATCCCATAGCTCTGACAAACTACTGTGCTCGTTTGCTACAGGTGCACAGTGTACACACAGAGGTAATGCTCAAAAAAGCACTTTTCCCAAAACAGCTACTGTACCTGAAAATCTAGCAAGGTCCTCCTTCAAAGCTCAATAGAGTTCTCTTACTACTCCACACACTATCAATGTGGAATCAATTCCTCTCCTTTCTGCTCGTAGATACTCCTTAAAATACTTTAGAAATGGCCTTCAATTACTACCCTCCAAGTATAGTTGCTTCCCTACTAATAAACAGCGACAGCAAACTGCAAGAAGTGTATCTATACAAATTAACAGACGCATATGGATCACAGGATTCAGGGGGGTTATGATTATTAAGAATTCATATGGCTAGTGTCACTCTGAAAACTGCAGAAGTAAGGCCTGAATTGTAGTGGAACAGTAAAACGCGTAATTGGTTTTACCTGTGTTTTTAAAATCAGTTGGTTTAAAAAAAACAAAACAAAGAATGCAAAAAGACAAAACCCCCATCTTTAATCTTAGCCAAAATTCCGCAAGTAATAGATTACTCAGTCCAGGACTATGATATAGATGCCATTTTGCTATTCTCCTCCCCTCCCTCTCCTCCTCCTATTTTCCCTGAAAAAGATAGTGCTATTGTTCTTAATAGTTTTGATTTTAAGAAACAGATAGCTTTGCTTAGCACCAGTCAGTGCTGGATAATAAGTGACAGTGATTTCATCCAGTATTGGGTCAAAGACGTATCGTTCATTTTATCTTATATTTTTAGACAGTCTCCTAATTTATGTATTTAAAAACAAAAGTTACTTACGTTTTAGCTATAGACTTGAAGTATATTAAAAAGAAGCATGGAGACAAACATTCATCTTAGGTTTTCCTCAGGAAACATTTACTGTAATTATATCTTAAACAAAAAAGTTTTTAAGAAGTCTAAGCCTTGCATCATACTCAGCTCTCACGTCTTCTCATCGCACACTTGAAATTATATCTCCTTTATAGAAAAGCCAGTCCCAGTTTGTCAGAACACAGTTAATTAGAGCTTCAAAATACATGTTTGAGTCTCAGATAAAAAAGAACCACTGATACATAAATCAAAACAAAGTAATCAATACAGCTGCTGTAGTATTTGTGGCATTCATTTCAGTATCTAGATAAAAATCCCAGATAAAAACATCTCAAAATGAAATAATCAACATCAATAATTTAAATCAAATTGAGAAGCTTTCCGACTGTGTAAGACTCATGACTACAATTGATTAAGTGGGAACTTCAGGCATACCACTCAATTGCACAAACGAACCCCAACATGTTTCTTGGTGTTTAACTTACTAATTTGTTATTTCAACGTATTAATAAAGCAGCATTCTATGAACTTAAACCACTTGAAATACAGTCTGTAGAAATCTGGGAATCACCTTAAAAACCCAGCACTTAAAAGGAAAGACAGGAAGAATTCAATCTCTGCACAAAGAGTCGGTGTTACAGCATATTTACTAGTTAAATAATCTCTCTTAACTTTATACTATCCCACCTCTTTCGGACTTAGCAGAGGTAGACTTTCCAAAAGGCTGATGTTTTGCCTGTTTCAGTTTGTGGTTAAAAAAACATTGTCTCTTTCGCATCATTCACTCCTTTTTTTCAGTGTTACAGTCATTCAAGACACATTAATATTCACTTAAAGATCCATTTTGTCAGTATCTACAATTGGCAAGGAAGGAGTGACAAAACTATTTTACTTGAAAAGAGTTCAAAGAAGGTGGCAAACCACACAGCTCAGAGCAGAGTATTTCATCTCCAGATCAGTGATTTGGATCTAAACTCTATCAAAACGAAAAGTACCTTTTACTGTGCTGCGTTATAATGCTACAGAACGTGAGCAACATGTTTACTAAGTACTCCTCCAAGTACTTGGAGATACTGAAGGGAGCTTTCCAACCATGCTAAATTCTAAACGGAATCCTTAATTAAGTTATTCAAAACCTAATGGTAGAGTTTACTGCAGACCTTTTTGTTGAAGTTCCTATTAAGAGGATGAAGCCTCATTGTTTTTCCTGTCGTCACTGTGTCAATGTCTTTTGCCCTAGAAAATCTACAAAAAGATGAATAATGCAGCTTTACCACCAGACTTTTAGGTGGCATGGTTCACTATTGAGTATGAACACAGATGTGCTAACTTACCTGTGAAGTGACATCACTAGTAGCAGTATATCCAACTATGTCTCCTCTTACCATGCAATTTAAATTGTCTGCCACATCTGCAAGCCTTATAAGCTTTCAGACAAGTTTGAAAAACAACAACAAACTATTGGAAACTGCAGACATGCCATAGTCGTGAGAATCCACTCCCTTATATGGGGTTGCATATGGGACATGATGTAAGATTTCACAGAAAGCATATGACCAGCTCCAAAAAACACCTACTCAACCTCCTGCCTTGAGTCACCACACCAAACTCTTTTGAACTTTTTTTCCAAACCTATTCCCTAATGATCTGATTGAAATAGTGTAAATTTATCTATAGCAACGACATCTTCATTAACAGACTTAGACTAAGATAGATACAGACCTTCTAATTTATACTTCCATCCAGTATCATGCCTCTTCGAAAGAATTTTATTCTTGCCCATTTCTTCAGAAAAGTGAATCTTACTCTCTACTTTCGTTTTATTATCTGTGACTAGTTGTGCTGTGAAATTTGTACTTTTGGTTACAACCAAAGCAAACCAATGCATAGTTAGCTTACTCTACATACATAATTTTTTAAAGTAATTCAAACTAATATGATTAGAACCATCACAAAAAATTCACCCAACAATCATTCCAGACTGAAGTACACAGAAAGAAAGTAAACCATAATTAAGAACCATATTATCACTCAAATCTTCTGGTGAACACTCTATTTGAGAAGTTTCAGTTAAAAAAAAAGGAACCTTAAAGTTACTTATTCACAACACTTACTTCATATTTGTCCACCAAAGGATGCCGTATGTTTTCGGATTGTCATATTCATTAAGGTGAAGTTAGAGTGTCTACATTACTTTTAGCAAAATTGGTTCTGTTTGTACACAGCATCAACTCATACTTTTAATTAAGTTTCCCCCACTTAAAGGTTTTGATCATTAAAGCTTTTAATCTGGGTGCTCCTACAAATTACATGAAAAACAGAAGTGCAGCAGATATACTTGCTAGATGTGTATGTCATGTTAAATCTCAGATCAAGGAATAACTGTAACAGAAATCTCATCTTCCCCTCTTCCTGACTAGCGTAAGGTTTACACCCATAAATTATAGTTTTTCTTACTCAATTCCGTGAAGTAAATCATGAGCATTATTTTACGATTTTGTTCCAATTTCATGAGTTACTAATATTGCTACATTATGTCATTCCTGAAACATAAGAACAGTAATACAAGTCACCCACAAAAGGCAAGTATCCGAGAGACTTATAACAAAAATTCCATGTTTTACTACTGATCTAATGAATATTTATCAGGAATCAACTCCTATGTTTGTGCACAGGCAGTTTTGTCACTTATGGTAAATTTTGTCTAATCACTTCATGTAATTCACAATGCAACATTTTCTAACTATTCAAACACCGGGCAAATACATAGAGACATAAAACGCGTATTTGCACCTTGGCTCTATGACAATCTTTAACTACCTAGAGCACCTGGGATGCAAAGGCATACAGGCACCAGCCTGATGTAAAACACCATGTGATGCCAGCCAAAGGACACTGCAGTCGTTGCACATTTGACACGAAACAAGCTCTCATTCTTGCTCTGTGGGAAAGTTCACTGTATGTCTCAATAAACCTATAATCAACCTGGCTTTAAGAATTTACACTATGGGAAAAGATCAGTTATAGTAAAACAAACAAATCGATTGCTGATTACAAGATCAAGCTACTTCAACACATGAACTGGTAGGAAAACTGGAGTGCAAACAAACCCCAAAATGCATCAGTGTTATTGCATCCTGTGGCGGGAACAGGCTGATGAGTAACATGACAAGCTAAATTCAAGCTAATCGCCAAGTAATAATTTAGGGCTTAATGGCATATAAGTTAAATATGCAAATGAAAAACTTTATTACAAATTATATATTTAAGACTTTTAGGCAAGCCTCTGAACTTTTAAAAGATCCTCATGTAATTCACATTAGGTCAACCCAGCTCAAATATGCAAATAAAGACACTTAATCCACTCTGCATACACCATGATCACAGTGCAAGAAACAAAATGAAGTAAAAATGAAAATAAATTTTTATATTTTTTTCTTTCCTGTCAGCATTCTTCCTGGTAATGATCTATATATTACACAGGGGCTTGGATTAGTCTCTATTAGTTTAGATCAGTTAATGATGTCAACAGATGTTCTGAACCTTTAGTAGGAATAGAGCAACACTATCAGAACACTGACAAAATTATTGTGCCAGCCTGGCAATTTTTTTGGTTCTTAGTATGAGTATACTGCTGGAGTACATGGTGAATTCACAGTGGTCATGGAAGATGTAAGCCATTAGTATACAATTAGAGAGTAGAAGACAAATTCTTAGGAAGGCTTTATAAATAATGAAAAAATAAAGTAGATTTCCTTAGCAAAGGAAACATTACTCAAGAAAGACAACTGATTATGAACATCATAAGCTACCAAAACCATAGGTAGCAAATTGACATCAACTGCAAGTGGCTCTTCGCTGCTACTCACTTATTCATAGAATCACAGAATGGTTCAGGTCGGAAGGGACCTCAACATTGAGTTCCAATCCCACTTATTCTTACAATGCAGGACAGTTTCAAGGAAAATCACTAAATATTAATTGCTTTAAAAGAGCAAAACAACTAAAAAAGAAATCTCCAAAGAATCCAGAATAAGAAACTTATTGTTTTCAATAAAGAGAACAAAATCAGATCGAAATGTTGCTGTAAAGAGGCCTGAAACTGCAATAACTTCCAATGCTTCAATGAACATGACCAGATTCATGCAGCTATGTGACAACTTCTCAGACTTTATCAAGTTGGCTTGAAATGAGTTTTGCCTCTGTACTACCATAGGTAAATTACCATGAACTGGTCAGCAACTCTGGGGAACGTCCCATCTATGCTACCCAGACTGCAGTCACACACCTTAGAGTATACCTACTCTTCTATGAATGAGTGAAGCTATTAATAACTTAAAACTGCCCGCACTAACAATTTGATGGAGTTTCTTGGAAGTTCATCCCTTAGGTGTGGCATATACCAGGGTCTAACTGTAAATTTTTTTTTTTTTTTTTTTTTTTTTTAATTTTTGAGTAGTTGGCATCCTGGTTCTGTTTCACTAATGGATTTTAAATTGTTCCTTCCCCCCACCCCAGCCCGCTCTACTCCCCACTGTGGCTCACCAAGCCTGGATGAAAACATTATACACAATTGTTAAACCTTAGATTACAGAACACTGTATAAGACTAATCATAGATATTTATAGTCTGCACAAACTTTGTTTGCTCATCCATGGCAAGCATTTAATAAAGCTAGTTCATCTGGAAAGAAGTTAAATTAAATAATCCAAAATGAATGTGATGCATATTCAGAAAAATATGGTGTTCAGAACTAACAATAACGAAATTTAGGCCTTAGGAAAAAAAAAAGCCAAAGTCTTTACTTTGTTTAATTCTTCCCCCCATTTATTTCTTCCTACCACCAAGGAAAAAAATATTAAAGGCTAGTATTTTACCAGCTTGGTATAATTTTATTTCAGTAAGTGGAAGTTCCGATAATTGCCTCATTCTATTTAAGCACAAGGTAAGATTCCACATCTTTCCGATAGGGAAAAAGGAGGGTGAAAAATGAAATAACCTTGAAATTTCAGGTTTCAGGTAAGCATGAAACAAATAGAAAGGTGAAGATCTGCATCACTTGGGGTGAAGCGCACATAGTATCTTTTTATACAGCTATGTTTACACATTTGTCTCCAGTCAGTCTCTACAGTTACTGGGACACTTGTTACTGACTTGGGGACTGGATGAATGACCATGAGTAAACAGCTGCTGAAGACCCCACGAGCTGTACTGAACATGAGCATTGAGCATAATGAAAGCCAGATACAGTTTCTGGGCTTTGCTTGGAAGAACATCTATTAATCTGCTTTCACCCACCTCTACCTGGGAGAATTGGTCAAACAGGAGGCGAACCCAGATGATACAAGCCTCACCTCCACTAAATCCCAGAGTGCACACTCCTCCTCCTTGTATCAAGAAGCAAATTACTTTTTTTTTTTTCTGTTAACAATGACATCTGCATCAGTAATAATAATCCTTCAATTTGCCTGTTACGCTTTAAATATACTAACAATTTACTCTTGTCTCTACATAGAAAGTATGTTTCCTTTTTGCCTGTAACAGGATTTGAAGCATAACATCACATTCTGCAATCTGCAGCCTAACTCAGTTATGAATTTGTTTGGTATACAGTGAACTCAGGTGGAAATTCCTTAAGGCCAAAGGAAGGTAAGGATTTAATTTAATATACTGTATTAACAAAAAAAACCTCACAGTAATCAAGCTGATCATATTTTCAGGAAAGCATGCAAGAGGGAAACAGTGATAAATATTATCAACATCTTTAATCTTAAAAGAGCTCTTCAAAGGCATAGTCTGCCACAAACACTCCCACCACTCCATGCTATTTACCACAGAACACTTTCAAACTTCCCATATACTTCCCTTTTTATAGTTTTAAAACACAGCGTACTTCTGCAGTATCTGTATCGTACTACAAAGGCTGTCTTTAATACATTTATATCACACAGGTTTTAAGATCCTGTTATTGTTTGCAAGAGACTGCGATTGATGATGACTTCAGTAGTAACACAAAATTCAAGAGTTAAGAGCAGGATGTGGAATCTGTGTCATTCAGAGGAGCAGACATTTCATTCCAGCAATCTGGGCATTCTAAGCTGAGAAAACGACACTTTTCCCTCAAAGAAGTGGAAGGAAAGAGAAGAGCTAACTCCACATTTCTGCAGCCAGGATGAGGGAATTAAAATGACAGGAATGATTCCATTTTTGGTGGGTGCTCATGAGACTATCAATATACTTACAAGTACCAGAAGATGCTGAGATAGTTATACTAGCTATAGTTTGAAAAACAATGTCAAAGTTACTATGAATTTTCTTAATAATTTTTTTCTACTTCCTCTTAACAACACCATCTGCACTGGAACTTCTGTTCTTCAACATTTCTCACTGGCTTCTTATAACTGACAGTTTATCAAGATACCCAATATTACTAGTATTTTGTTTAATTGCAGTTGTGTTTGTCTTCTATCTGAGTTTAAATTAATAGTAATATCTAGTCTACATTTATACATGTTGAAAAAAATATCACCTTATACTTACTGACAGATCTGAATTTTAGATCAGCTTGTCTCATTGCATCTGTGGTAGATCTGGGGAGCTCCATCTACTCTGACAGGTTCAGCTTCTGCTGAACAACATACCTCTCAACCTGCCAGTGTTCAAATACGGGGCACACACTCGCTGCAGGTAGCTTGAAAATTATACTGGGACTTATTCCCGTTTAATGTAACACAGACCGCTTTCTCTATAACCTTAGTGTTATGGTTCCACATACCTAATGAAATTAATTTTTAATGATAAAAGTGAGCTCTTTCCACCCCAAACAAACCTGTTCATACTTTTGTGTCTAAACGTAATGAGCCATGTCCCTCATAATGAAGGGCAATTAGAATGTGCAACACACACAGACTTTCAATACTGGTGGTATTTAATCATCTCTGGGCATGCCTACATTAGGACTCCATTTGGGTCAAGAGTGTGGTTTGTGTTGTTTTGAATACAAATTTCATAGTTAAGTCTGCTGCATTATATGAATCAAAGTACAATAAGGGGACAGAGTGCACAGACAAGATGCCTTATGTCTGAAAGGAAGCTAGATGATGTGCTCCAGAATTACACATAACTCCTTCCCATCCTGAATAAGCATTCCATTCAGAATACCAGGCTAGGATTAACACAGAATGTAATTTCTGCAGAATACGTATCAGTGTGAATGCCAGGTCCAAGACACTATCTTTTTCACTTGGCACATTGACGTATTAGCCTGCACTTCCTCCTAATGCAGACTTTGTAATTGTCATTGCCTATAAAGACTGGTTTGGTTTTTTTAAAGCATCAAAAAGAAAGTTCTAATTTGGGTTTACAGACCAGCATTATTATTTTTATGTCCTGGCAGAGTTCCAGTTGCAGAAGCATAGTCTAGTCTTCAAACCTGACTCGGGAACGACTGAGCACATGACTCTGCATGTCAGGAAAGAAGTTCCTGGTGTAGCCTTTGCACTGCTAGTCATGAAACAAAATAAATTAGTTTTGTTCCCTTCCCTCCACTTCAGTCACCTCACTTGTGAAAAAAACTCCAACAGTATCAGTTACTTACTGTCATGCATAGATCATTACTTGATATCGGCAAAATGTGCTTTCAACTAGGACACTGGAGAATTACTTTATTTTTTATGAAGTAATCCTTATATCACTGACTTCAAATTGCCCATGAAATATTGTAATTCTAGGGATCTGGATACTGTCAGAGCATATTTTCTAATTTAACCTCAATATTCAGCTCACATAAGATACAATTTAATGATAGTGGAAAAGATAATCTTGAACTGTTCTTCATAAAGAATACTTTTAAAACTATTAACAGCATTAGTATTTGCTGTGCATGCTAACACATCATCTCCCATACTTTTACTGCTAAAGTATAACCCTTCAGTAGGAGCACAAGTCAACTACATGCAAGGAGATCTAATATGCCAAAACACAAATCAGATTAAAGACCCATCAACTGACTTCCAGATTCAAAGGTGTCACTCTGAAAAGCTGTACCTAAATCAGACTCAATACTTAAGAGTACACAAGTGCAACATGATTGGAATTACATCTTTAGCCCTGGCACATAGCACGATTATAAGCATGCAAAGGCTCTGAAAGCTGCTCATGGATAACTAAGGCCCGCTTGGGATGTTCAGCTCCTAGGCTCCCCAAATTTTTTTTAGTATTTTCCTTGGCATCTCTACTCTTTATTGTGATGTAAGTAATTGTCAAATGCAAGCTATGGAAATCTTGTCTTCCCCTCCCAGGCTTTTACCAGAGCAACTTTCTCCTTTGAACCTATTTTTTTTTTCTTTTCTTTTCTCCATTTCTAATTTTTGGGGAAACCATAGTGGGGACCAAGAGAGAAAATAACAGACAGCCAAGTTCAAGAGAGACAAACGATGAGTGAACAAAACAGGTAAAGATACAGAGAAACTATTTAGTTTTTTCAGTGAATAATGTCAAATTCAACAGCTAGTGAGCTTATTTATTTTGTTTTATAAACAGGATATGATCCTTCCTTTTAAAGTGTTTAACAGGCTTCATACTCTCGAGTGAGAGAAAACAGAACCTGTGTGTTCTGGTCTACATATCAAGAAATTAAAATGCATCTACATGGAAAAAGGCAAATAGATGTAATTGTGCCTAGTTAACATGCTGAGCAGGTTCCTACAATGTTTTCCAGCATGTTAGCAAGATTAAAATTAAAACCAGCTGTCTATCTCTTTATCCTTGAAAAAATCATGCATCCAGTGGCAAAACCAGAGTTTTGCATCTCTTAAGGTTATCCACTATCTAGGAACCTGCATTACTTGATTCATTTTCTGCTTTTCCTCAAATTTACAGCTTTCTAATTGAATCACTCTGCCTAGCCTCTATTTAAAAATTATGTAATCACATGCACATTTTTCTATGTACTGTATGTATTCCTTCTCAAGCTCACAGACCTGAAAATCTTACCTTGCAGACATCAAGACTGGGATGGTTAAGATTTGTTATGTTGTTTGAGAACAAATACAAATAAGTGACAACATATATTTCATTCTTCCTTCATTCGGTTATTATTCTAGCAGAAGATAGAAGAGAGAGAGCAAGGGGGAAACACCCTTTTTCCCACTGAGAAGACATTTCTGCACTGAAAGATACGAATATAAAAAGGAAACATCATTCTACAAATCACACTATCCAAAACAAATGTTTATTAAAATCTTGATAGTTTTTAAGACCCGTTGGTCAGCCTCAATATTTTAACACTCATGTACGTTGCATACTGGCTAACAGTCAGACAGGAGTTAGCATCAACAGCTTTTCTATAAGAAAAGACAACTTCCTCTACATTTTTGTGCCATAATCTCACATAGGAACAAGTATTTTAAACATCTGACAAACTAAAATATAAGTGTTTATAGGAAAATTTCCCATCAGAGCATGATGGATGTACAGACTAAAGGTCTTTCAGTCTTTGAAGCGCTGCCTGACAAATGGAAGAGCCAGGATACAACATATGGGTTTTGGTATTCCTGGAAAAGGAGGGCAGGAAAGGATCCCCTTTAAATGTACTACCTATGAAAGCCTCCTTTAAACAGCACCCTGCAGCAAACTAGAAGTTTGCTTTTCAAGTTTTTTTTCCCCCCTTCCTTTGTAAACGTACCGGTGATGGAATTAATGTTGTTTCATAAATCTGAAAACACAAGGACAGAAGCTTAATTTTTTCCCTCAAGAATACAAGTACCAATATTATCGCTGAAGTTTAAATCGTCGTATCATGAAAGAAGACCACAAATAAAATGGTCCCCAGAGGCATTAGTCTATATAGTGGTGTTGTCCCAAAGCACTTCTGCATAGCCAGCAGAGCCATGCGAATCAGTCCTGTACCAAGCATTAGTCACCAAGCACACAAGCAAAACCAGCACGTTAAAACATTCATGCTTAGACTACATTACCTCACCTCTGAAGAAGCTGCCAACACCTGCCCTGCCGCCCCAGTGCTTCCAATGGCCTCCCCATCAGCAAAAGGGCTCCCAGTGGGTGTCCAACATGGAGCACAGCACCCGTCCCAGACACATCAAGCACCACTCCCTTGCTGTCACATCCCACTACAACCATGAGCGAACCTCCTCAGGAGCTGAGCAAGCTCACTCAGGAGGCCACACGCTGCCAAAGTCCTTCCTCTCCTTCCCCACAGCCATTTTACCTCAGGCTGCCCTGCCCTGGATATCCCCCACACAAACTCCCCTCACCTCCCAAGCTCCCACTTAAAAACTTTAACGTAAAAAGCAAGAAACGCTTTACCTTACTTCCATACTGCTCTCCCACCTTTTCTCTTCAGCTCTTCTGCCTCTCTGCTGCCCCGCAGCCCTGGTGGCAATGGCTGCCACAGCTCAGCTGTGCTCCACCACCCTCCCTGGGCTGTGCCCACCACCTGCTGCCCCACCTGAGCCTCAGGCCTCCTCTACGTGAAAGAATAATTTCTCTATAGCTATTTCAATGTTTAGCAGTTCAATAGTACTGATTGCTGCAGGTTAACATTAAATGCAACATTTAATGTGATTAATGTAAATATTACACAGGCGTTCCCTCAGCCAGCAGGTGGGATTCAAGCTTCCACAGCTCCAGAAGGAACACTCTAGAAGGAGTTGCCCAAACAGCTGCTGTTGAGCGTGTTGAACTCTGAAACCTTCCATAAATGCCAATTTAATGCCAGGCACAACACTAGCAAAAATTTAAGTATAAATGTTTTTCTACTTTTTGTCTCAACTGCACACTGCTGGAGAGCGGTGGGCGTTGCTCCGAGGCGGAGGTGTAAGCGGGCCGTGGGCGGGCGGGCTCCCCACGGCTGCCGAGGGACACCACCACAAACAGCAGAATTTTTCTCAATTTTGCTGTGGTAACAAAATGATGAAATTTAGCATACTGACTGCTTTGCTGAGTACAAAATGGAAGAACAGATCAGAGAACTCATTTCTGAATATCCATAATTAAAACAGAGACTGCTGAAATAAATGGGGTGAAACAGTGTGCTGTGAATGCTGAGCTTTGTCCTCTGACAGGCGATAGCATTGCCCCAGTCCAAAACACTGGAGGTCTAAAGCCAACATAACTGCTAATATATATTACAAACCAGACTTCTGAAATTTGGTAACTCGAGGTGCCTACCTGAATTCAAAAGCCTCTAAGGAAAGCCTGGAGCGTATGATATTCTAAAGGATGTTGTGAAGATACAGAAAGAATAAAAGGTCATGATAACCGAAGATTTAACAGATTGTGGGTGGAGAGGTGTTTGTGCTTCTGATAATTAATTGGCAGTTTTAGAGAGCGCAGTTCTTAATTAAGCTGTAAATATGTGTTGATGAGCATTGTGATTTAATGATGATTAATGGCTTGATCATGTTACCATAAGAATATATAAAAGGGACTTAGATCTTCCATAACTTAGCAGATACAGTCATAATTTTTCTCACTAATTTAATGGAAATGCATACTCTGTTCTTGTAAGCATGAAAGCTGTGAACTTGAATGTGAAGATTTGGCATGAATGATGTACAAGTAGCTGAAAATGGTGAGCAAGTTGTGGAAAGGAAAACCAAAGTATTTCTGAGGGCCACAGCTGCATTGAGACAGCACGGACGTTATTCTGCTTTAATTATCTTCAGAAGTTTACCATTTGTGCTGAAAGAAACCAGACTTCTGCAACAACAGAGATGCTGTCAGAAAGGAGAACTAGCATACCTTAATCTTGTGTCTGTTTTTAATTGCACAGAAAAACAAATCATGCACTGTGGAAGATGGTATGTAGGGTGTATTCTCAAGTCTCCAACAAAAGATGCAGCGGAGCCTCCTGCTTTTCCAGAGGTAAGTCAATGTAAGCACAGGTTCTTCAGTTCCAATGAATTTTCTATCCAGCCTATACACAATTACTGATTGCAAGTTTGTTGGAGAGAGGAGAATTAGAAAAAGAACTAAGTTTTGAAAGACGAATGTCTGATACGACATAATCTAACTCAAAGGCCTGCTCTTTACACAAGAAACAATAGAATAGTCAGTGAGAAGGAAAAGAAATGTTTTTGTATTCCCGAGTGTCAGCAGGGATTGATTTGCAGCCCTTTGTCCTTTGATGTAATACTTAGAATTGTCTCCCATGATGCAGTTTCTTCCTTCTCCACTAGGAAAATTAGAAAGAATGAGACTTTTGGATTCTTTGGCTAAAAGATGCTACTGCTAATGAAAAACAGGAATATTCATTCAGATAACACTAGAATTATGCTCGGAAAAAAATCAGGATCCTGCAATTGTCACAATTGCCATGGGTCAGGACCTGAAAAAAACAGAAAAACTGTACAGAGGACTATAAATTACTTAAAATTCTGAACTGTAGCCAGACTGTAGGTTTCCTATCTAGAAACTTCCACATGTATTCTTCCTACCGGAAATGGTACACGTTTTCTGATGGGATCTTTGAAAAAAGTTTGTGTCAATCTCAGGGATTTAAAAACTGCTTGAAGAGTATAAATTGAGCTTAACTATGGAGCTGCTAAGGTCTCTCTATATAAATTTTACATAAGTTTACAATGCCAGAGTGGTGCCTGGTGGTTCGCAAAGCAAGCTAAAGAGCAGCCCCTACGCACACCTCACAACCACAATTGCTTATGACAAGTCAATACAGTTGCAGGGGGGAGACAAGGCTTTATTAAAACCTCACTCCAGTATCTCATGGTAATTTGCCCTGAGCAACACACAGCTTTTCTTAGGAAAGCAGTATTTTAAGCAACGCTGCTTTGCAGTGCACAAGATGGGGAATAGAAAGGCAGGAGAACATCTCGGAAGCCTGCAGTAAACAATTCTTGTTTGGCAACAGTTGTGGAAAAATATATGAAAAGAGTAGCCGAACAAATCATTGACTTTGACTGTAGTAAAAAGCTTTCTTTACTCTTGGACCATTTGCAAAAGCTGTAGTGAAGATGATTAAAAAGGAGCAAAAAGGAAACAGTATTTGCATTCATTCTGGTAATAGAATATGAAATTAAAGCATGAAGGGATTAATGTTTTAAAGCTTGACTTGCAGCGATAAAGCTAAGGTATTAGAAGAGACAACATAACCGTTACAGGATAGACAAGCAAAGAAAAAGCAGCACATGCCTTAAAGATGAGCAAGGCAACCTAGAATGGAATTACAAAATGATTAATCAATACAAATGAGAAATTGTACACGGAAAGAGAGCTTGGTGAGACTTCTTATGGGACTCAACACTGCAGCCGCTTAAAGATAATGAAAGGAGCACAGCAAAGCTGAAGAAATGCTTTCATTCAGTAGCAAAGTCATTTGTGAACAGTTTAAATTACCCTAATCACCTCCCCTCCAGCCGTCAGTATGCTCTGTCTCTTTAGTTATTTAAAAAAAAGAGTTTGGGGAAATGAGTTCTGCGAATCTAAGCTGCAAAATAATTATACACACACCATTTTAGCATTTTAACAATGCAATCCCAAACATTTGTTCTCATTAGAATGCAAATCAACTCATTTAATAATCCCACATGAGAATTCCACCACACTCAGCTTAAAAAGCGCAGTGGTATTCAAAATATTATTAATAAATGCCAAATATGGAAAAGACAGTTTGTTCTGCCAGCAGCTCAAGGTAGATAAAAGACATATAGAACATTTTTTCCAACCAAATTTGTTTAATTGAAATTTAACAGTGGGAATGGTCTGGGATAGTCTTTAAAAATATGAAGGTGACAGTACCCTCTGCTTAACACAGATACACTCACATTCACTAAAGGCTGAGTACTACAGCCTGTCATACAAATCAATGACATCAATTTGCTTCAAGTAGAGTCTAATTTCAGCAAGCTACTTCACTGTTAATAGTTTTAACCTCTGGTACAGGTTCAAAGCACTGTTCTGAATTGTCTCATTTCCGATTTATCAATCCAAGTGGTGGTGTCATATTTTCAGTACTGCTGCAGAATTTTGATAATTAGAGGACTGAAAAAACCCAAAGGCTTAGCAATACTATCATAAATAGACCTTTCCTATAATATTTATGATCCTATTCTTATCCTGGAATGCTATACTTTTCTATTGCTCAATAAAGGAGAATATTTTATAACCATCACAAGGAGATCTAATTTAGAGCAGAAATTAGATATATTCTAATTGAGCTCTCTAAATAATTAAGAAATCTGTAATGACCAGGGCAGATATAATAAAAACCTCTGACCCTGAAGCATTTGTTTTAATGAGTAACTCTCCCACAAATATATATTTGGAGCAAGGTAGAGATACAATATTACTTTCTGCAGATTCTTGATACCAGCAAAAATTTCAAAATAAATATACAATGTGCCATTCTTAGAATGAGCATAGAGAAGTCTGGTAGATAAATAACCAAGCTGATCTCTCTGATCTGCTGCTTCAAGATCAGTAGATTCATGGCGATTTAGGCAACAATTTGCTTTTTTTCTGAGAGGGACAAGTTCTGCCCCTTTACTTATTTCAAACAGCATGATACATCTAACAATACATACTACAATGTATGTCAGTAAGGCCACGAGTATAAGGTCATTACTACATACGATTACTAGCAGCTGGTTTCCTGCTCTGTTCCTCCAAATTTCACTCAAACAGGTTCTGTTGCTTCCAGAAGCTAACTTTGTGCACAAGAAATACACTCACTGTGGGGTAAGTGGTGAGTAATCCAAAGAACATGCCTGGCATATTGCGTACACTCAGTATTGAATGTTTTTTCCGTACTGATTGGGGCAATGCAGCAGCTGCTGAAATATTAAAAGTCTTTTAAAGCTAATATAGTATGACAACAAAAACAAATTAAATATTGTAATATGACATGGAGTATAAATTGTCCTTGACACAAAGTTATAAATATCTGGAGAATCTTTATTTGTTTTGAAAATGTCAGCTTGTCAGAAATTTCCTTCTGACTGTTTTAATTACCTCTACTCTGATGCACATTTAAGCCACAATAAACATTTCAGAAGTTTCAGCATTGGGTTATGCAACTATGTTGTTAACTACACACTTCTGAAAATTTTAAGACAAATTAAAAGAATTTCAGATTTTCTTCTACAGAATGCTTATATAGCACCCACTTCTCCCTGCTACATAAAGCTCTGTAGCACATGCTGATTGCTCAACTAGGTTACAGACGTGTACAAAATAATCCAAAGCATTAATCTATAAGGAGGTAATGCCAACTCTCTTTCTGTTAATCGCAAACTATGTAATGAAGTTCACAGAATGGTGTTTAACTCATTCAGAGCCTCCGCTGAAGGAGATAAGATGGTGTGATGAATGAGGACATTACACAATGAGCTGCATCTATACTGCACCTCCAAATTCACTATTCAGTCTTTTAACCACTAGATATTTCTGCTTCACGAGTAAAAAAATATACTGTAACGTAATTAACTGAATATCCTAGAGACTCATAACCCACAGACGGACTAATTTAGTTTACTGGCAATGTAATTGCCCGGTAGCAGTGAAGCAATGGATAATTATCCATTGTAAGCTACTGTTAAGTATGTCCTAATAGATTGGTTTCACTGATTTTTTTCGTGGGTATTTATACAACCTCCTCCATTAAATTTTCTGAGCAACTAAAACCTGTAGAGAATTTATCTTCGCAATTGTCTTAAAAGGTAAATGGCAGAATTCCCATTTTACTGAGGAAGAAGTGTATTCCAAAGTGTTCTTGTGCCAGCTGGGAACTGAAGCTTCACACACCCTCGCTCTGTATGTCGGTTTTGTCTTCTACAAGGAAGACTGTGTAGGGTACTTGGAGGCACAGCATGCCCAATTCCATCCATGCTACAGACAGCATGTGTTTAGACTCATGCTAAAGTGATGTCAGATTTTTCATTCTACTTTCTCCCAAAATCAAGAATCTGCTTGCCTTTGTGAACTGAGGAGAGTCAGAAGTTCAGTTTGAGCATGGATTCCGGGCTATGCTCAATATTATGGATGGTCAAATTGCAAACTACTTACAACTCTACCAAATAAAGTTCCTGTACAAAAGTACATCCAGGAGTTTGCACAACTGTTCTAAACGAATTTTAACTACATTTTAAGTGCTAGTTTCCATTTATTGACAAATTCTGACTTTGACCCTCCTGAATCTCCTTGAGGGCACAAGAATTTTCAGTCAGCCAATTCTCCTCTGCTCAGATGGGCACAGGGAATGGAGATGGACCCGTGCAGTGCTCTCACTGAGCCCTGGCACGCATGGGTGACACTCAGCAATGCCATGCATCACAGAGCTCCCTGAACTAGTGAGGAGAGGTACAGGACATTACAGGACATAGCAGCTCTGATGTGCCAACAGCGTCGCCACAGTCGCACAAAGCATAGGCACGATCTGTTGGGGAAACAGCTGTACTTCTGGAGTCGGGTTAAGTATCTGCGAAGCACAATATGCACTGCTTCTCATTCCAAGGGTAGCCTTGAGAGGGAAAACATTCACAATGGATTGCATCATAAAAATGCACATCTGAAGTTCATGGAAAAGAGGAATGTCAGCACGGTGGTGTTTTTATTTAATTAAAGATGCCTGCTTGCTTATGTTTTGTGTACTTTGTATAACACTTAGCCAATCACACATGACAGTATACAATTATTCTAGGAAAACTTGCTTAGATTACGTTTGCCTCATGCTTTCAACCATTCCAGACTTGCAATTATTACACAGTTGTGTCTGGGAAATTATCAAAACAGTATGGTATTTATAAAAGCGAGAGTAAGCCCACATACACATTATCAAATTAAACTGTTGCAATGTGCTTTTTTACATGACTAAAATTTTTATTATAACATAATTCAGCAATATCTTGTTGCTTCACGGAGTTGTTAAACCTAAAGTAAGTAAAAATCTCTCATTCACATTTTTATGCCCAAAAACATTACAGCTCCTTAGGTGTGTCAAAAGAAGCTTTTAAAACTTCAGTTACTTGATCAACATACAAAGAAATTACGAAAGTCATCATCTTGGTAGCCTCAGAGCTTTGTCCAACCCACCTTCTTGGCTGTACCCAATGCCTCATGGGTTATCACATAGTTTCATAAGAAATTACAGTATTTTAAAATTGCACTATACCTTTCCCCCAAATAATCTACTACAAAAGTAGTTAGATTTTAGTCATCTCAAATTACAATAGTACTTCTTGGGGCTGCATCCACACATGGTTTACTCTAGCCGTATCAACACATAAAACTCTGGGTTTATGCTTGGATACAGCCAGTGTCGACTGACTTAACACAGTCACTGTCAATATTAAAGTCTGCCATGCTAAAACTACTTTTCATGCTACGTAGTCATGAAAAGTAACCTCTACTTGAGTCTTGAGAGGAATAATCTCTTTATCACACTGCGTCCACATGGTGGAGAGGAGGAGAAGAATCGAAGCAAAACAAACTCTTCTCTTTCATATTCCTTTTCCCCATCTCCTGAATTAAATAATACAAACTGGTCAAATGAAGCTACTGTACGCTGCAAAGCTCTAAGTACACTTCAGCATTATACTGAACTGGAAGAGCAAGGGTTTCTCAAGGCCTGTCATTTAAACTTCATTAAATGGAAGGAAGCACAACTGGTCTTTGCCCCTGAGGGAGTCATTTACTCTATTTTTATTTTTTTTTTTTAGGATAAGCAAAAATCATACCTAATGGAAATACCAGCTTCAAAGTATCATTTGTAACATTTTTTATTAATTTCCTAACGTTCCATAATGAACATGGCATTTTAAAAACTACAGAAAGATGCTGAGGCAGCTTACTATTTACTATTTCCAGCTGAAGTGCATTCATGTAGATTAATTATCCTGGAGTGCTCAATTCTAATATTTAACAGAACACAAACATTTTCAGCTGTTTATGCAGTCAATATGTAATTTTTACTAGCACATTTTTGTTTATGTATCACTGTAAAAAGAAAAAATAAAAGAGAAGAAAGATTTCTTATCTGAAAAAGTATACGTTGACGTTTGGCATAGTTGCTCACTACTGAGTTTTCCTCTGGAAAGAAGTTCTGCTGCGGAGCTTTCATTACAGGCTTTGAATATGGCAGTCCTTTACTGAGCTTGTCACTGACAGACTCCAAAACAGTAAATTGCAGTCTTCTGAGATTCATTATTTAGAATCACAGATTATTTAACAAACTGTGATATAAATCTATTCATCAGTACTCCCCATATGAACAATACCATCAGATTTTCATATGAGAACCTGCAAGAGTTACTGTAGCATCAATATAAACAAGTTGTGATTAAGATAAGTTTTCTCATTCTGCTTTCTAAAGTGGCCATACCATCCCACTTTGGATTTTTTCCAACATTTTTTCCTATAGAACGTATTTCCCAGGAAAATTGGTACCAGTCAGCTATACTCATGATGGTTCCTAATACCAATCGCAAAGGTCAAGGTTGTTCAAAGGTGGTAGGATAGGTGGTAATTGCCAATTTTAAAAGTTGGTATGTCCAAAAGTCGTTCTGGTAAGTGAACACATAATGGGGTGAGAGGGTTGGTTCTGTTTTCTTGTAATCAACAAAAGAAGACAAATGATCTTAAAAGGAGCTCAAGATCCTTTTCTTTGAGAAGCAGGAAACACAGACAGCAGAAGATGTTCAAGACAATTAAAAATTATTAGAGAGACACAAACTTTTTTGCTAATTCTCACCTTTTCTTACAAAGAATTTTCTTAAATATTATTAGGAAATATTATTAGGAAATCTCCAGAGGAAAATGTGAAGCTTTATTTATGCATTCTGCATGGACCAAACACAATGAGCATAAATGTCAATATGTGAAAGCAAAGAGTAAAACGTGTAGTAGTGCAGGAGAAAAATTCTGACTTTAAAAGCAACTTCACAAACTAATCACAAAAACTCAATGTGAATTATAAATCTGATATTTCAAGTATATCCTCAGTGTCTCAAAGATATTATACATGTTTAGTTACAGGATTGCATTTTTTCAGGATTCACTCTTGATTTTGGTTTTTGTGATCATGTTGACATTTAAGTGCACTGGATTTGCTTGAGATGCTGCATAACGATTGATTCAGAATGCGGAAAGAAGAATGCTTCTTTCACAAAGAAAATGGAAAAGAACATATGCCTCCCTCCATGAACATATTTGTAAGATCTTCCAAAACAAAATGGGTAACATTAATAACCCTGAACTGAGTACATGGCTCTCCATGGAAAATACTGGAAGGACAAAACCTTAGGACCTGACAGAACTAAGGACCTGAATGTCCTTACCAAAAGATCTACACAGACAACAAACCCGTATTTCAGTGACCTTAACGAATAAACAAATAAAAATCACACTAACCATCTAAGAAATAAATTACGACAGATTCCATAATTGAAATTATCATCCTTTATTCTATTAGTTATTCCTGTTATACTCTGGTTAAATGTGTAGTTGTTGGTGCTGGGTTTTTTTTAAACATATATATTACAAATCAGGAGTCTTACAGGCAACTTTAGGTAAAGCTAACAACCCATTTACAAATCCCTCTTCCCCAACAGCATTAAAATTCTGACGACTGCTGCTTCTTAATTGTATATAGGCAGGACAATTTGCTCCAAGGTTTTATTATATTAATTTTGTATAACATTGTTATACATTATTAGATTCTTGCTAGTCTATATACTGCTGAAGCATGAAGTAGAGAGCTCATACTAAAAACCATCCTACAGTCTACAGTGTGGTCTAAAGATTTTAAAGTATTGCTCTTATTTTTTAAATATTCATAACCACATAATTTGGGAAAAGAGAATGCAAGATTGCAGTAGCATTAGTGCAGTGGCAGATCTTCTAAAAAGAACAGAAAAACTATTCTAACTATGGAATAGCATCCAAATTCTTCCCTAACTAGTTTGAATAGGAACACAGGTAATAGATGATGGTATATAATTAAAGTTATCTTTACAGTCTTTTCTGAAAAGATAACAATTCTAGACAAATCTGATGCTTCAGAGCAAAATGGGAGATTACTTAGGAAACTGAAAAATGTATGGGAAAAATCCCTGCTCTGTTAATTGCAGCGTTTCTGTTTGAACAGGCTTTTTAATTGTGCATGTTTTCAGTCTTGAGGTTTCTCATGCCTATACCACGTCGTGGCCTAAGAGGATGGCATTCAGACGATCCTTCCTGTCTAATACTTTTGCCTCTTGGGTAGCCTAGGAAGCCTCAAAACATCCGAAAACTTCCCACCGCACTTCAGTTTAGGCAATCAGAACCACAATCTGTCACCAAACTGCCACTGTGGGAGGCAGGGATAGGACTGAAGATAACAGAGAACAGAGAGGTGAGAGGAGCTGGACAGTTGACCCAAGGGGTAATGGGACCTGCCAGCCTGACTGACACTGTGGTCAAGGAGAGGACAGGGGATACTGTGGAGTTTGACTTCAGCAAGCCTTTGGACAAAATGTCCCAGAGACTCCTTGCAGCCACACTGGGGAAACACGGACTGGGTAAATGGATGATAAAGTGGATGGAAAACTGGGTGGACCATCAAGCTGGAAGGGTCAGCGCTTGGTCAGTGGTAGAAAACATGAGTGGCCAGTGTCACTCACAGATGCTAGTGCCCATAGTGTTTAATGTCCTTATTTACAGCCTGGACAACAGGATGAAGTGTACTCTCAGGAAATTATACTTTCAGCTGTTTTGGGAGCTTTTTTTTAGAATAGATTGAGGAGCTCTTATTATTAAAAACACATAGAAGATGAAATTATATGATTGGACCGCTTCTCTATATACACACATTTTGTAGAATAACTGATTATACTGTCTGTGTCAAATATGAACATTTATGTATTTCACTATAGAATAATAAATTATTATGGTTATTTAAAATGTGTCTAACGAGCACCTTCTGCTGGGAAATCAGAGTCTTTATTCAAATATTATCTATTACTACATGGAGACAGGGTAGTATTTAGAACTATTTTTGTCAGAATGTGCTCAATCATCACTTTTGCAAGACGAAAATGCAGAATTAGGAACTTTTTTACTAAAATCTATAATATACTAGGGAAAAGAGAAGGTTCAGTGCAGATCAGTGGGTTGATTAATGCAGTTATATACACTTTCAGAATAAATGCCTAATTCAAGGACTGCTGCTCACTTACCCATATTATTTAGAAAACTATAAAACAAACTGATAACAAGTATGTTCCTGGAATCTCAACTGAACCAATGTGGATGAAACCTTGAAGGTATTTCAAATCAATGAAGACTCAAAAGCAACATTTCAAAAAGCTTACCTGTTGAACATGCTGCCAATAGAACTCGTATGCTCACAGCCGTACGCACCTACTAACTGCAAAACCTAGAAATGTTTCAGAGTAAAGGTGTAATTGTTCACTAAAGCTTGATGTGTAATGGAGGACAGAAACGTCACAGTTCAAAGCACGATACAATCTAAAGAAATCATTTCTGGTATTTCCTGTAACTGAAATAATAACTAGTTAATTATTTAGGGAAGTTATCTGACTTTTCTTTGGAGAAAAGCAAAGCATGTCCAAGGGAAGGGGAGGAGTCAGCAACACTTCTAAAGTTAATGTGTACAGGCACATGTTTGCCCTCTGCTTATGCTCTTCCCTAACTGTCATCCACCACCAAAGAGAAAGTATTACATTCGGGTACAGATACACGTTACAAGTACTGGGTTGTACACGTACAAGTACTTGGCTATATGGACATTTGGTCTAATTCTGCATAGTGTCTTCTAATGTTATATTTAATTTTCTGTGTATGCAGAGGAAAATTATGAAAGTGCATGGAAGCAAAACGCATAAGAGAATAATCCGTGTTTTGTATGACTTTTAATAAACCTGAAAGCCCTCCCACTTACCAGTGGAGGAATTGGAGAATTATAAAATAGTAGACATAATGATCTATGTAACAAGGACATTTTCAGCTCTTTACGTGATATATAAACACAAACAATATCTACCAGCAAATCGAGTTTACCCTACAGAGAATGGAGAAAATTGCCAAAACGGAAATATAATGAAACAATCCAAATTTTAGCAAACAAAAATTCAAAATGAAATCAAACATTTCTTTTCTCCTGAGAATTCCAGGAGTTGCATCTTCAGTAGGCCACCAAATAAACGCCGATGTACCTGTGGAAGGAGGAAAGATCAGGAGAAAATGAAGATGAAGTTATTTTTGACTGGACCAAAGATGGAATTATTTTTCTGAAATTATGCAGGGAGACACTCTGACAAAGAAAGATAAGTCTGGCTGCGATTCTTCAGAATTGAGTCTTCCCATGGGCAGGGAAGAATAAGTTTTAGAGGAAAGCTAGGAAATGTGTTCTTAGAGTTTCTATGATATTTTTCATTAAAGAAACCCAAACAAACAAAAGAACAAAACCCAAAAAACCCTCAAATCACTTCTGTTTTGAAAAGACTGTTTGGTAACCAGTTCCCATTACTGTCATTGCCCAGAGGGAAAAGAACCAACAGTGTTTCATCTGAAATCAAAATAGATTAGGTAATCCAAGGTGTAAGATACAACTCCATTGAGAGTCTACTGTTGAGTGGTGCTCTGAGACCTGACTGATAAATGGGAGAGAGAAACCACCCGCAGCTTCCTGCTGATGTGCAAACTCCTGGTCAGGAGACTGAACAAAATTAGATCAGGGTTCACCTGAATGAGAGCTATGTCATTAAGGAGTGTTACCACCAGACTTAGTGCAATTTATCCTCACAAAGAATTTCTTTGAAGAATACCAGAAATAAAGGGACAGAGTCTTGAAAAAACATGAAAGGAAAAAATATGCAACTTTTCCGTATAGTCTTAACAAAAGATATTATTTATTCTTAAGATAATACATTGTAGAAAGGACTAGAATAATTGTTCAACGCTTTCTTCAAACTGAGAGAAAGGTTCATTAATTTTTTATGTCAGCCAATGCAGAAAACTTGACTAATTATGTATTATTTACTTGTCATATTTTTAAATAGCTTTTTGCAGGCTTCCTCTGAAAGACTATGATGTACTACCCACCATTATTATCACTGCTAACGCAGAGGTTAAATGTTCTTTCTTCCAAATAGAATCATAGAACAGTTTGGGTTGGAAGGGCAGAACAATAAAGGGCACAGGAAAGGGCATTACTTCCCTTAAATATGTTTTTGACTTCTCAGTATTGTTGACGAGCTTATTTTATTTTTTTCTAATAAGCTGAAACAATGATTCTAACAGGAATAAAGTATTCAACCTCTGCATTTATATTCTTTTTTCCCCGATGTCACTAATAATTACTAAAATAATTTAAATGTCTTGCTTATTCAATAATTGTTTGATGTGTTTTTCTTCAAGATAAAAACATCCAGAATGCAAACATTCAAAACACACTTTCCACAACATGCTTTAATACAGGCTTTACAATAAATCCTCAACTAATTCCAATTGTGCTTTTATAATTATTTCTATTGTCACTTCTGCACCTGTAATGTCACTTCATATAGTAGGACAGCATAGGGTAGAGCAC
Source organism: Numenius arquata (assembly GCF_964106895.1). Lineage (NCBI taxonomy): Eukaryota > Metazoa > Chordata > Aves > Charadriiformes > Scolopacidae > Numenius > Numenius arquata. The sequence goes on from NC_133586.1 coordinate 30,894,275, forward strand.
CAATTTCAATTTTCTCTCAAACTCATTTTAGTTGTCTGGTGGGGGGAATAAACCAACAATTATTGAAAGAAATAAAAGAGATTTGAAATAAAATTTCCGGACAACAAACATTTAAATATTCTGGGCACTGTGCGTATAGGAAGGGAGGGATACATTGGAAGAGAATTCTAACCAGACCTGGTGCCAAGTCACATGGAAGTCTCCCCTGCCTGTCTCCTAAACTGTTATTGTACTTTTTCTCAAACTGAATCACAGTTCAGCCTCTGATTCTTTGCTAGTCACAAGAGAAAGCAGTGAACTCCACTGGCATTTTCCTTGCAGTAGTTTTATTTTCGTCTCCATATTAGCTCAACCGCACACTCGCCTTTTCTTAGTGCATTATTTTGTGCACTTTTGTTGGAAGTAAAATAGTAGCAGTCTCTGTCCCAAACAAGTTAGTGCACGTGAATAGAAGCAAAGGGCATCTGATGTCTTACTTCCCTGAAGGAGTTGGCATAAACAGTTCCCATACACCTTGTAGTAAGAACGTAAATTCCACAGCAAGCAGCCTTAATGTTAAATAAATAATTTAACAAGGCAATCAACTCCAAGGTGTATAAATTTTGGGGGAGGATCTGCAAGCAGATCTAGTGACTTCGGATTCTGCTTCCAGTTGTGTCACCCCCATGGAAGTGGATAAGTAAAATGGTAGAATTAAAAATGGATTGCCAGTTCCTCAGGCTTCTGAACACACCCTCTCTAAAAAGCCATTTGCAAGTGTCAGTTCTGGAATAAAATACACTGTCACTGGTGTGAAAAAGTAGTAAATAAAATTATGGGAAAAGAAGAAATGGAGATCATAAACTTATTTCCATTAAGTATCTGAAAAGACATAGAAAATGTGATTGTAGTAATATTTGAAGAAATAAAAAGCATTAGATCTCACAGAGTAAAAAGCACTTATAAGAATGTAGATGGCAGAGGTCAGTAGAACTGACAGCCACTACAGACTGTTAACATTATTTGTTAAGACACTTGACTAATGGTTTCCCACGACACAATATTGAGCAAGCATTGTATTCAAGAGGGGAGAAGATACTGCACACCAAAGCTGCTGAGAAAGATATTAATCACTTCACTAGGCTTTGATTCAGGTCTTAATTCAGCTGAAATATGGCAAGATTTCATCTACATGTTTCGCAGTACACTGAAGACATAAGAAAAGGCTTTAATGGCTTTTTGAAACTAGACATTGATACAATGCCTGCTTCTCATTTTCATGACCTTCAATTTATTATTGTGTACATGACTGACCCATAATGAATTTCATGAACGGTGATACTGCAGGTCTACTTTTAAAAGTTTTTACTTATTTAACATAAGTTCAAATACATCCAATAACCAATTCTCTGCCTCCATAAGATGGGAAAGAAAAAAGGCAAGAAAGAAACATAACTGGGCTTACTTTTTTAACTTGAAAGGAGACGTTCTGCCAGTGTGATTATTAACTCTTTACTTAGAATCACCATTTGCCCTACTGGATTTATGTGAGTGGCTTGCAATAATGGAAAATCTATTTGCTTTTATTAGAGCATAAGGTACTCAACCACCATAAAGCTTATTGTCAAACTAGTGCTGGCTCTGCACGAAATGATTTCTAATGTTCTTCATTTTATTATGTTAAATGAATTCTCTAGTGCAATTATTGTGCAGTGGATCATGGGGGTAATAAGCTAATTGTTACTTGTTTTAATTGCTTAAGTATGAACTGTCAGTGATTTATAAGTAATGAAGAAGCCGAGATGAAGTAATAAAATACTAAACACCCATAAGATCAAGTAGCGTACTTCCGAAACGAGGAAGACTATTTCACAATGGCAAAAATACTGTATTTTCAGCCTCTAAGTAGGAAGCTAAAGACAGAAGAAGGAAAGAATCTTGGCTGCTTCCTTCAGCATAGTTCCTTTTCAAGCAATGGAAAATGCTGATTCACTGTAGTAAAATAACTGGTACAGCATTATCAATACATATTTCATACACTGAATACAAAAAGGATGACACGAACATTACTATGTATGAACCATATGAAAATATTTTTGTACAGCTTTATGCAGTCAATGGACCTAAACCAAGCTCAAGCAGTTGCACCTGTTTTGAACTGCAATACAGTTGTTTTAACAAGTGATTTATTTGGCGTGATCAAGTAGAGTTTAGCTTTGCATAATACAGAATTAAGTCTTATTATTCATTCGTACTGTTTATAATGAAGCTGTCAAACAGTGTATGCTTTTCCTTGATCCAAAATATACAGCTATAAAAATCAGCTGGAAATGTATAATTCCCTATTGCATTGGTCCACAGAGATGGATGACGGAAAAGCTGTTTTGTTTCTTAATATGTTAAGCAACGTTCTGAAATTCAAGGACTTGATATAAATAAATCTTTATGTGTGAATTTCCAAACTGTATTTTAAAAATATTAGGGGATTTATGCTCAATAACTCTTTGAAATTGCAGAAATTACACAAAGTAGAAGAAAATTTCTCACCATCAGACCAAGTTCGTAAAATATGTCTTTTTAACTTTCTCATCCCCAATAGAAATTGTAAACATTCAGAACACATAAACTTTGATTCTAGTCCACAAGCTCAAGGAACACAGGTGAAAAAAAACCACTAAACTTTCATCCTAACTAATCTGAACTCCAAGACCTTAAGGCTTAATCATTTCTGATTTCCAGAACTCAAATTTCTGAAATATAATCAGAATATCTTTTTACACAGACCTTCTGGAAGAAGAACATGTTGATAATCTGTTCTAAAATCCCTACAGTGTTAAAAATTGAGACTCTTCTGTTTTCCCTAAACCAAGTTTCTTAAGGGTTAATACATCACCATCTGTGGCTAGAAAATTTGGTATTTTTCACTCCTGAAATTTGCCAGTATTTCAGTATTTTTAATTCTTTGCAAGAAAATAATCAAAAAAGAAAAATACAGAAGAGGGAGAGACTGTCATAGAATCATAGAACATGTTGGGTTGGAAGGGAGCTTTAAAGGTCATCTAGTCCAACCCCCCTGTCCCATATAGGATGAACTGTAGGACATCTACCAGTTGGAGAGTGGGCATTTTGAGTTACTCTTTTAGAGCAATGTAAAGAAGTAATCAAATATTTCTGAACAAGAAAGAGACCTATAAGATGATGGCCACAGAGGTGGTCATTAACATGGCTCCTCACTTTGAAGACAAGTGTCAAAAATACCTGGCTCTAGTTTTTTTGTCTTCCTTTTTCTCTCTTGCATTTTAAAATAAATATTGCATCCTGGACTTGAAGTGTTATCAGAAATAACAGATTTGTATAAAAAGTTTCACTTTTGATTAGTGTTTTTCAAAGAAACAAACATTCATTAAGAAGTCCTCTATTTTCTCATCTCTATGAAAATCCAACTGGCAGTCAGTCAACAAGAAAGCAACGAGGTGCAGAATTTCAGATGGAGTTACAAAATTCACTTTGTGCTCTTTAGTTGGTTATATTCATATCACACACCCTACTCTGGATTTATACACAAAGTTGAAGATATCAGTGACCTAACTCCAGTGTCATGATTTCTTCATAAACCTATGAAAATTTCTAATCAAAGGGGTTTAATCCAAAATATATGTTTGAGTTACCAGCAACACAAATCAGTAACTATCTCTATACCAAATGCATGTGCATACAGAGGAATTACACAACTGAAATTATTATAATTCTACAAGTGCAATATCGATTATTATAAAAGTAAGAAACACTATCATTATCATTACAAATGATTACATTTTCCAAGGGAAACTATCATCAAATTTTCAATTGCTATTCAAATCTCACTAAGAACTCACTAGCTGGTTATAAACTGGTATTTCTTAATTTTGTAAACATTTATTTAAGATTTTAAAATCATAGAGCCTTGCTAACAGCATGACTCATGTTCACTATATATATTCCTTTGAAACAACTATTCAAGTCTTTGAACAGATGTGCTGCTGTCACTGACTATATTTACTGTGGACATACTGACAGACCAAAAATTGCATATGTCATGCCTGCCCTGAGCAACTTAGAATCTAAACTGTTCGGCCAAGAGAGACAAACAGTAGCAAAAAGATAATTACAGGCAGGAAACTTCAACTCTTTAATGCTTAAGGACTATATGGAAGCTAAATCACTAAACCTCTCCTGTTCACTGTACTAACTCATTAGAAATTTTTCCATACGTGTGGAACTTCATCATTATCCCCATATCCCAGGCACAGAGAAAACACCCAGCTTTTAACATTTCTCTACACACACACACAACCCCCTTATGCTGAAGGGATACAGAACTGAACTCAACAGTAACAATCAAAGGAAATCAAAGACAGTATTTTATATCCTTATGAAATAAGACTTTACATTCTCTGGTCAAGTAAAAAAAATATACATGGAAACTCGTTTGCTTCAATAAACAATATCTTTTTGGCTGTACAAGTCAGATGCTTTCTCTCCACTGCTTCTGTTCTGCTTCTGTTGAAAATTGTGTTAGGATACCACTGAATGTGAAAGCCCAAAATCAAATATTTTGTCAAAGGGAAGATTGTCCCCCTCCCCGGGTACACAGTGAAATTTAAAATCTTAACAGAACACAAAAATCCAGTTTTTTTTTTTTTGTTTAGGAAGATACCTTTCATGTTGCACAATCACTAATTCTTTCAAAGATATAACACTGCACATGTCCAGAGCAATGTGAGTACTATACTGTATCTGAATGGCTGTTTACCTTCTATTATAGCACTGAAGAGGAAATTGAGCTATATATGTTTTTTATTGGCTTGGGATATCTATCTACTATCTGAAATTACTTCTATTTCCATATCCATTATGTGAATTGGATGTGGAAATTATAGTCTCAGGTTTCATATGGCATCTGCACACTAATGCTGATAGCATGTGGACTCAACACCCCTTGGAAATAATTGTATAAGATCACTCACGCCATTACATTTGATGCATTAGGCCCATTACATACTCACAGAGATCTCTGTCCTCACTACTGTAAGCTATATCCTTGATAGGGCTGATATCAAGGAAAGAAATTCACCTCTTATTTAATCATAATAGATGTGATATTTCAGGGTAAAAGCAGTTCCTGAGGAAAATCAACTTTGTGGTCATAGCAGATTTGCTGATCTCACCCTACACGACAGGCATCTTTTATCTCTTCCATAATAACCAATGTCAAGAAGAAAATACACTTACTGATCATCTAGTAAAGTTGTTTGCGCTTTCTTCCACCAGCAGAAAATAATACGTATACATTAGTGATGAAATGGTGCATCGAGATAACAGGCTCCATCTGGGTCAAGCCAAGAGAGACGTTCTGCTCCAAGAGGTGTACTAGCTAAACCTACCATGTACTGGAAGTGAGATGCAGCTTACTGCTTTTCAGGCTTATCAAATTCGAAAGAGACAACAGTGGTAGGAAATAAGCCAAATGCTTGTAATAGGAGTGTAACTGTGCAGAACTACTCAGATTTCACAGAAACATTCTAACAGTTGCTGGTAAAATATGGCAATGTCATGCCTAGCCATTTTATAACCACGTAGAGAAGTTAAAGCTATAATTTTGGCAAAATTGTAAAACAGCAAACCTTTCTTTTCACAAAGAGCATCATTTACCTTTCCTGAATTTCCTTGGTTCTGCTTTTTCCTGTAAAGCTTAACACCACAAGCACTGCTTCAGGCTGCTGCAATTTAAAGCAAACACGTAAACAAGTACTTTTCCTGTTATTTTGGTGGCTTGGTTCAAAGTAAGTGGTATGAGCATTTTTGAACTTTGGAAAGGCAGACCAGTAGGACACAGAATATGTGCTCAGCTACTCCCACAGATGTATCTGGATTTATCGGAGGATAATGCCTTCATTCATCAATTCCAAAGATGAAAGACACATGCTACAATAAGTAGCAAAGTCAGTGTGGGATAGTTCTCCTTCAAGCAACACTGTCAGTACCACAACATGGGAAGAAGAATACTTGAGTGAAAATGACTTTCAAAATTAAGAAGAGCTGAATTTGGACAAGGACCATTGTTCAATGTAAGAAAATCAACTACAAAAGCAGATGAGCTATTATATTTTAGAAAGACAATCTGTAATTTTCAAAACTATACTTTGCAATTCTTAAAAGATGACACTTTTATGATTTCCTGCTGGGAAGATAATTTCCCACATTAGAAAATTTAAGGATGTATTGCCTTTGGCTAGATGCTTTGCATTATGCAGATGACAGTGCGAACAGCTTTACAGTTTTCAAGGCCCTTTTAAATAACACAAGTGCCAGAAATTCCAGAGTTTAGGATGAGGCGAAGATTGGTGGAAGAGTTTGCTTTTGCTTTCATTTCTGTGCTATTGTAGTACAATTCCATTTTCCTCTTTACTTTGCTGAGTGTAAGACAGATGTGTGAGAGCAGAGGAAAGAAAACAGTTTCTCTAGTGTTTTGGTTACCAGCAGGATTGTGAAATGGAAATATTTCTGTAGTATATATGCTTCCATTTTGAATTTTTACAACGTTTATGGATACCAGATCATCCTAAATATGTATATAAAAAATAATAATACAGATGCCCAACATAAACATGTTCTCCTTTGCTCTCAAAATTATATACTATTTATGTATTATCACCATTTTACACATAAAGATTAATTACAAGGTAATGAGAAAACTCACTCACAATCACAAGACATCACAGAATGGTCCATCACCAAACCCACTTTGTTAGCCACCAATCACATTCACAGGCAAAAAATCACTGTAGAACAAATAAATCACAAAATCACAATCCATGTTCACCAGTCATAATAGTATCATCTCAAACATCAGAAGGACTGCGTGGAGCTTTTGCTGCAATACTAAAGCTCAAGTCAAGAACATCTAGTGAGCTGGGAGAGTGGTTAGACTACCACGCAGTCTTAACTGGAAGGATTTATGAATTTTGGGGGAGGGGGTGGAACCACAAGAAAAAAAGAAGCTGGTGTATCTAAATCATGTTCCTTTTCAAGAGTCACCTTGCATTCCAAATGAAAACACAAAAATGAGCAAAATGCAGTTTGCTTCAGAGTACATGCTGAGAAGGAGCCTGCAAACTGAGACCAATGCCAAGAGAGTTTGCATATCATTTGGGCTTCACTTCTTTTCCAAGCTTTATAGAGAAAAAGGGAAGTAATTTTCCCTAGAGATATTTTTTTTATTTAACATTATTTTTTGAGTCTCATGTTAAGGGGAAAACATCACAGAAGCCATAAGAAATCATTGATGAAGCTGCATTATTTCCTCACCATATGTTATTAAGTGACAAAACATCAGTGGAATATGTCTTTTCAAGAAAGATTTTGAAAGACTCAAGAGCTTTGTCAAACTAGTGTAATCCTCTTAGATGTGCCAACACTGAAATAAACTTTATTGCTCTGGAATCAAGAAATATAAAGCTCCATAGGAAAAAAACAATCATTGAACAGTTTGATTTTATGTGTTCTTTTTTCCTCTCAATCTCAAATGTTTGTATTCAGAGGAACTCTTATCTCCTGGATTTTAAGTACCAGCCATCTGTATTATCCACAGTATTTGTGGATAGATAGATATGAACAGTGTTTATACGAACATCTTAGAAGACATCCGTTTGCACTTTCAGCTGTTGGAAAATATTAGTTGAACATGTTAAGCATAATAATATGAATTCAAAGTAGATGTCAGCTATCATCATGTGCTGTCATCTATGAAGGAACCCAAGATTACAGTCTAATGAGAATAATGACTAGGTTAAATCTGTGCCAGTGCCCACTTTTATCATCATTTCATCTGTTTGTGACATCTGCTTTAAAAAAACAGAGCTGCACTACTGTACATTTTATACTTTTATACTAGATATTCTGATCTAAAAGTGTATGACATTAGTTGGACCTTTCAAGAATTTGGCAAGTCTAGTCTACTTTTACTGTGAGTTAGCTGTTGATGTGGGCACAGACAAAAGGGAAAAAAGGGTGGAGAGTAAACAACAGAAAAGATTGCATAAAACATCTTCTGTTGCATTTCATAGAAAATATTAGCTAAAAATTCAACTACTTTTCACTGAGGGACTGTTACGCAAATGGGAAATAGCACAAACAATCCATTGCAATGACAAAGATTTACTTTAAAAAGAAAAAAAAACAAACTGAAGGTTAATTATAAATGCACATTCCCTATGGATACTTCAGGAGATATGTCTCAGTCTATTTCCTATTGACAGGTGGTAGTGTAAATTAAATGTGGTATTATGAATTCAAATTGGATTTCAACTGCTCATCATCCATACTGTGGCTTTAGAATAGGCTGAGATGATTATAGTCTAAAAGCCATAATGAAAATGGGTATCTTTTGTGCCATTTTCTAGTCTCTTTTTTTTTTTTTTTTAAGAGGACAGATTTATGATGTTCATATAATATTTATCATCTTAGAAACATATTATTCTGGATTGTATACGTGTGTTACTTTGGATAAGCTGAAGCAATAGACATGTACTCCATGATACAAGTATAAAAATGTAGCATTTTGGGGGGTTGGGTATTTAACATAGACAAATGTCAAATCCAGAGGATTAGTTTTCAGTCATTAGGAACAGAAATGTTGACATGATGCTATAGCAGTTACCAGTCACAAAATAGCTGTAAGACTCTTAGAAAAACAAAACTAAAACATGTATCCTCCAAACACAGGCTAATTCAGTTAGTCTAATAAACACAACCCAAATGCAAAAACCTACCACACCAAATATTCCATTCACTCTTTCCTACTTCCATTTTTAGGTTCTTGACCTTCCACGTTATAACTTGGTTGAGAATTATGCAATTTGTAAATACATTTTTATGCCAGTGTATATGAAGCAGCAACACAGGAGATGTCCCTGCTAACAATGCAGAAAGGACACAGAAAAAAAATTACTTGCTCATAACAGTGTAAAAGAGAAGCTACTGTAAGGAGAGGGAAAAATATTAACATGAAACTTCTCTCTCATGCTCACTATAGAACTTCTTTCCCTTATCCTCTTATCTTCTTGCTTCCTGCTACTGCCTCAGAGGAGCAGTACAAATCTCACCATAACAATACAGCTGGGAAAGAACCGTCTACAAAATGCTCTGGGATCACCATACTGGAAAAACAGCAATCATTTTCAAGATACACAGACACCACAGACGAAGGGTTCATAGAGATCCATTCTTTCAGAAGGATCTAAAAATAGCAAAACATGAGTTTTCCATGGATGTAAACCATGGTCACTAGCATACTCTTTACACACACACACACACAGAGCTCCTACTAGGATTTTGAAGTCAACTATGCCAACATTAGGAAAATCCTGAAACAATTTAGCTACGTAATATTCTAAAATATGTCTGTGCTACAATCTCGGCTCAGTGTAAAGGACAGATAGATACTGCTAATTAATACCAACAGCTGTGATGATTTTACAGCCACAGAACCAACAGTTTGCTATAATGAGCTTCCATCACATATTAAATTTAAAATAGAAGACTCCCACTACCAAAATATTCACTGATACGAGCTTTAATTATTTGACTAGGAATCTATTATTAGCCTTTCACAGGGCTATATAAAATAACTTAATCTGTTATTTGAAGTCCATTTTGCAAATATCTTCATTAAGCAAAGAAAAAGTATCAGATTCAAAATAAACAAATTTTTTTTTTAAAAAAAGCACTTCCCCATGCAAGCTTCAGTTCAAAAGAATATGGTGTTTTTCTTTACTGTTGTTAAAAAAATGCAATTATTCATGACATTTGGAATGATTAAGCATAAATGCAATAATAAAAAAGAATGTTCAACCTTTCTGAAGATGGAAAGGGCTCATATATCTTTATAATATCCCCCGTAATTTAATTAATATATTCCTCATACCATCTGGTCTGACTCACTCAAAATGTAACAAAGTAGATCACAATTAAAACATTATAAATCTAACACAACTTTAGACTGAACACTTTAGATAATACCATCATTGTTAAAAGCTGGGCTGTCAGTAAAGTGACAGATGATTCCACGGAAGCTAATTCAGCAGATACTTTACAATGCTCTCTTTGTTAAAAGCATCTGTATATTGATTTCCATATTTGTATTTTAAGACAATGGCATGCTTAGAAAAAAAGAGCTCAATGTACAAATGAGGCATGGAATATCTGTCACTTGTCAGATCTGGACTGAAATCTGGAGACATAAAAATGTCAGGATATAAAATATTTTACATCTGCAGTGAATAGCTAACCAGGCAATTATTACTCAATTTCTTTTGGAAAAAAAATGGCAGAAACTGGGGGAAAAATCATATTTGGCTTAGTTTTTAAAAGTCTTCTCCTTTTCCTTTCAAATACCAGTAAATTTGAAAACAGCAACATCATTTTGAGATGTAAATGTCTTCTTTCCCATTTGATTTTACAATAATGAAAAAATCATTTTGTGATGCGCTTTTTCAGTATCAACTTAGTTTCCATAGAAAACAGTTCCTCCAGTTCTACAAATGGGCCTTACATTATGAAAGTCCGTGACCAGGTCAGAGGATGAAGGAGAGACATATTAATTTTATTTATCTATTTTTGGTCAAAAGTGGCTCAGGTCACACTGACAGAACTAGATTCAATTTTTAAAAACCCTTTCTTGTTTATTCAAATGCAAATAAGTAAAATCAGAATGACAATAATAACTACCATTATTTCTCCTGAACATCTATATGCAGATAGAATGTGAAAATATATGAATAGAAACATTTACTTTTAGTCCATCTCAGGCTCACTCCTTTTCTTTTTTTAATGAAATACCACCCTGGTTGGGTAACAAACTAGGTTATTTTTTAACAAAGTGGGCAGAAATCAGCAACTTGCCAACCACAATAGTCTTGGGAAAATGAGGGGACTCTCCTACATGACTGATCCCCCGAAGGCAGAAGAATTCTCCCAAACACAGGCAGATGTGACTAGTCTCACAGTGAACATGCATCATATGCTTCCCCAAATTCCCACTGATAGATAAATCTCCTTAATTCTGAAGTAGTAAATATCACAAGCTAACAAAAGAAAAACGTCACTTGGACTAATCTTAAATATCATACCTTTAAATATATATATATACACCTTAAAATATAACGAGATGTGAAGAGTGTTCCTCAATACTTATTGTAGTACAAGGACCAAATGCTACCCTGGTATATGAGAAACAGCAAACCTGATTCTCCTTTTTCCTTTTATATATACATTATTCCCTGCTCTTCACATTTCACTAGAAGTAGTAAAAGCCTTCAATCCATAAGGTGAGAAGAAGAAACCCCTTTTAAAGAAAGAAATAAAAAGTGACTGATGCATTGATACCAGATTTCTGTTTGCACAGTACACACACAACAGTCTCTTTCCTGGGTGTGCATGTGCTTCACTGAGAATCTGTATGGCATAATATGATAATATTTGTATTAATTCATTTTTTTTCTTATCCTTCAAAGCACAGAGAAAAGAAGAAAGTGAAATTACATATTGACAAAATATATTGTCAGTGGCATCCATTTTAGTGCCACAGGGGCATTTCCCCAGTCTAACTTGTACTGTGCTTAGGCTGTAATGGAAGAACACAGTTGTGTACCACCACAGCCCATCAGAGAATCAGCACTCCGCTAGCCCTGCCAATGTAAGGGAGAAAAAGGGTTCCCTTTTAAACTAACTTCAGTTAATTTATCCTATTTAAAGTACCATAGTTTTGAATTAGATGTAATTGAAAACCTGCAAAACATGGTGAAATGGAGTTTTAGCTGAAAAAGTAAATAATGAGAGATAAAGTGATGCGTGTTACCAAATGCCATCTATCTAGATTCCCACCAGTTAAACAAATGTCAAGGTATTGATCTGTTCATACAATAGTTCAGGAGGGCCTAGTCTTGAATTTCCTGTGGCTCTCAAGAAATTCAGACGCAGCTCTCATGCCAGGGCTGTATCATATGTCTGCAATACGACTGTGCTGATGTGGAGGCTGTGGGCCTTATCAGGAGGCCTGGCTGCTTCAAACACGACATAAGATACTAAGGATTTCTCTGACAAACTTCACGGACTCATCTGCACGCTCAGAAAGGATACACAGCACCCTTGGAAGAGTATCGTCACCTCAGTGATCTGTTCCCAGAGCTATTCACTGCTCCTCATCGTTCTCTCCGGTGCAATACACATACGGGAGGATTTCGTTACTTTAGGAAGCTCCTGGCATTTGTCCAGTTCAGCAAAGAAATCTAGATTGGGCACTAGCTGCTTTAATGTACTGAAGCTGTATCTAATGTAGATTTAAGAAAACGGGCCAAATACTGAGAACAGGATCCTGAGAAACAGACCCCCAGGAGAAGAGGGCAAAGCCCACGGTGGAGCGCAGCTCCCCAGGAGCCAGCCCCGGGCATCGGCCAGCAGAGAGCACAGCCTTCCTCTGCTGGAACCTTCTGCAGACACCTCTTCATCCATCACACCGAGACCACACACTCTTCACCAAATTTTTCAGCATTACTGTGGAGTTCAGAAACCGTTCTTAGAAAACTTCTGCAATGTAGTTACTAATTATTCGTTTTGAGGAGCCTGGATAAAAAGTATTTATCTAATTTATCTGACTAGAACTAGTCTATCCAGTGCTGTTTCACTACAAAGAGCCAAATCCAAAATATTAGCATGTTTTAAATATCTGCTCCACCTTTTGTGAGCTGCATTTTAGTGTCTCAGGCAGGCACCACTTGATTTGTGAAGAGAATTGAGAAGCATGGGAGATATGATGATTTCCTGGCTTATTATCCTCCCTGACCTTCCCTTTATTTTTTCCTTTTATTCCTGTCCTGAACTGAGAAGGTCCCAGATGGAATTTCTAAATGAAAACATTTGTGTCTACTGCTCCCTACTGAAAATATGTTAAGGGAGACAGTCTGTGGGAGTACAAAGAATGGGTGAGGAGTTAAAGGGAGAACAAAAGGTATCAGTGGGAATATAGATGAAAACAGGCAGGAACTGAGAAGAACAAAGACTATGCATGAAAGAATAAATATTAACTGCCCTCCTATATGTACCTGCCCTTTCAACAGAATATGGAGCTCCTCCAACTACTTTTTACTCACTTACTACTGAAAAGAGCCAAATCTAGTTTCTAGTTTTTATGAAAAAGTAGCAATAGCTGTTTCACAAGTAACAATTAGTCTGAACATTTTTTGGTTGTATCTGCTTAAAATGCTGTAATAGATCTATTTCTCATTGAAAAATATATCCAGCTACTTTGCACACTTTTAATTTTCCAAAGGGAAATGAGGAGAGTGCCCTCAGCAGTATGAGGAGAGCGGGGAGCGCTGGCAGCGCTGATCTGCTTCCAGAGCGGAGCCTTCAGAGCTGGAGCCCAGCACCAGCCTCAGGCCTGGGGAGGCACCGGAGGCTCCCAGCATCTTCGCTCCTTCAGCTTCACCTCCTTGAGGTTTATGGCTGAGAACTTCTGCCCTGCTTGCAAACATCACCACTGAAAAGTTATTACAAATACTTAGTCTAGCAAAATGCATAGGGATAATATTTTGCTTTTAGCTTGTTACTTGTAATGACCGTAAGAGGCAATAAAATGTTACTAATCTTTGGCGTGGTTTAATCAACACTAGACCATGGTAAAGAAACAAAACTGCTGATCCAATGATTTAGAAACAGATTCTTTGCCTCACTGTCATGTTTTTAGATCCTGCTTGCTGGTGATTTATAGCTGCATGGTCCCTGGCCTATATTAAAAGAGAGTGAGATGACTAACTACTTCAGAATCATAAAAGTAATTGGAAGACTACTTTGTAGCTTCAAGGGAAAGGCAATAAAGTGGATTCTGAAAGACTCTTTCACTGGAGGGGTAGTGGTAGGGCTTTGTGTAGCAAACTCGCATGGCACCATGGAAAAATCACACCTTTCTTCTTTAGACGGCCGCCCCTGTCACCTTTTACCCAAACTCATGTAAATGAAGGAAACGAGCACTGCTCTGTGACTGAATAGGGTATGAAGTAAGAGTGTGGAAACAAATGAGATGAAACACATCATCCACAGCTCACTGTAATCACCTACAGAGCTGAAGTAGATGAATGAGGGACATCCATACAGATTTTACAGCCGCCAGTATCTTACTTTTCTCCTCCTCAACAGTTGCAGAGAACACATAATTACATGTAGTGATTTGCATTAGAGAGTAAATGTGCGCTCCTTTCGTTATTCATTCACGGCTTAGATTAACTTTGTGTATCAAGACATACATAAAAATGTAATCATTTCATTGTCAGGAGCCTAAAGCTAACGTTAATTACAGTTTGAAACTTCGATTATTAATGCATCTTTACCTATTGAAGTGTGAAATAAGCAATAGTAGTTGGAATACACCAATTAAATTAGCTTTTGAGACTGGAATTCATAAATAGGATACTATCTTGTATTTACAGTTAAAATTGTAACACAGCGTGCAAGAGCTGGAGGGTTCTGTATTCTAAATAACAATACACCTTAACATTCATACAAAGAACGAAAAATACTGGGCTTTTTCCATAAACCTATTGCTCAATTATAAATACACAACAAGCTTTATGTCCTGTGGAAGCAGTTGCTGTATTTATTCTATTCAGTCAAGTATTACAAAAATCAAACTCACCGTTCTCGTAAATCTTGCATTAATACACACTCTCACACCCCCTATATAAGCAAGTGGATTCTACAGCCAGAACTAAGCAAATGTTGAATACAGGTATTCAAGAACAATAATTCAAAGTATTAATAGATTATTTTTTTTTTTAGTTAATAACTTAAATTTGTCCATTTTCTAAGTTGGCTCATTTCACTTCGTTGAGTTCGAAAGTCAACAGTAAGAAAATGTATCAGCTACTAAGTTAATATCTTAAATACTTGGAAAATGTATATATAATTTACAAGGAAGCAGTAATGTTTTCAATTTATTGTAACTGTCTAAGAACAGTGAAAAATATTATTAATTACTTATAAAATACAGCCTTAAAGAACAGCAGATATTCAATCGTGCCAGTTACTACACTTTTAAAAATTCACTACCTTCAGCTCAACCACAGAACAAAACTCCCCAGATATATTTTGCTCCCTGTAAATTCTCACTTCATAATCTCTAATTTTACCTAGTTACTTCCCTTTCTGTATTTGTTACAAATTATTTCTTTTTAAAATTAGTCTTGCACCAACTTTCATTTTTCCTAAGATCTGTATTTTTCTTCAGATCACTTTTCTTCCCACATAAGGCACCCAGGAAAGGCAGAGTAATTTCTAAAATGCTGCGCTGAAACACACATGCACTTTTTGTGGTCACTGGAACATCTTCCTCATCCTTCAATATAATTAAGAAACCAACCATCAGACTGTAAAAATGGTGGGATTTCTGGCACATGCTTTGACCAAGTCCTCATCCAGAAGAATGTACTTGACAACTGGATCTTAATTTTGTTCATGTTTTGTATTATCTGATACATGTTCATTACAAATGGAACTGCCAAATTACTGTTAATGTGAATGAAAGGAAATTAGATTTCCACTGAAATTGGCAAAATGTTATTCCAGAAGGAGATTTAGAGATTTTTATTTTTTTTTTTTAAATTACATGCTGCCATATAATTTTGACTTTCCTAACTTGGTATCATAGAAAGGTGTGAACCCTGCACCTCAGTACACCAGCAACAGCTCCTGACAAAGCATTACCTGTTTAACCAATCTGTCATCAAAAACAGCAACTTTTTTTGGACACTTGTCTATACATGAGTCCAGACATGATTCATTTTCAAATGTTAAGAAAGCTTAGAAAACTTCACCATACACATTTTAAGTTATTAAAAAAAAAAAAAAAAGTGCAATAAATTACTCATTATTAGTTACAGACAGCTTTAATTACAGGTACTGACTTAGACTGAAAGAAAAAGTCTGCACAAAGTGATCTAATAAATTAAGTATGAACAAGAAGCATGAAATGACAACCTGAAATTAGTATCATAAAAGGAAATTTTTCTTCAAACTTTAAAGTAGATCATAAGCTTAAATTTAAACAAAGAATGTATTTTTTAGTGCTTTTTAGAAAACTCAATCCTTTGAAAGCAACACCAGAAACCTTGTTATTCGTAAGGGACCAAAAAGTGAGGATGAGTGAAGAATAATTAAGAAGCAATTAAGAGAAGGATTTTCAACATCTTTCTGAAGGCCTGAGTACACCGGAGAAAAATATTTAGAGTTAAAATAGTATGGAAATAATTTAATTCCTATAGAAGACAGTATTTAATCCAGCATAAAGTTAGTGACATGCACACATTACACCTTATCTCAATAAATATCCTGACACAAAATTAACCCATAAAAAAAAATGTTAAATACTTTTGACTTGAATTTTTTGCCGTGGGGGTTTTGGTTCACTGTGTTGTTGACCCCCAGTTTCAGCTGATGACAAAAGAAAGAGCAGTGCTTATGGGCAATCCAAATCAGAGCTGTGGTGACAGTGGTTTAGACGGAATCAATGAATACAATAGATTAGTGGACACACTGATTAATTGGTCACTTTGTCAGTGTGCTGGGCATGTTAGAAGAAACCTGCTGTTAAGAGTGTCTGGGGGCGTTCCACAGCACAGCCTGGAATTGGCAGGTCTGGCAAAGATCACGCACTTTGCTTTTGTAGATTTTGCTGCCCTGTTTAATCTCAAACAGCTGAAAATTCAAGTTGTTAGGATAGATAAAATTCTCCAAGTATAATAATACCTTGACGCAAGCCAGCTTCTTTTAAAAGAACATGCAAAGTCCTGTAATCAGACAAGGAATATCCATTTAGGAGACAGATTTGTTACTCACCTTCCCTCGGAGCTTTAAATCCCCTGACTTCTTTCCTCAGGGCCACAGTGCCGGTGCTCTGTCACGTTCTTACTGCCTTCCCCGTCACTTCATGTTTCACCTGTGTCCTTCGTGTAAGACACCTCTCCTGAAATACCAAAGCCTTGGTGCTCATATAGCTCACGTTCCTGAGTGGACCTGGGCTGAACCTAAATTTAGGCTAACACCTTGAAAGCTTTTAATAGTGCCCTGCAACTTGCTCAGACAGGGGATGCCATTACCCTTCTTCCCAGCTCTCCTCACAACCATTTCTCTTCCCTGCCTGACTCATTTCAGTGGGACTAAATCCGAATCACAGTGTTATACCCGAGTCTCTTTGCAGTGCAGATTTGTTTGGAAATTCCCTAGCCAAGCAGAACTAGACAGTGCTTTGCGGAGATAGTTTGCCTCTTGCTGAGATGAGGCAATAGCTGGCACAGCTTTGGAGCTTGCAGATTTTGTCTTTTCTTCTACCCTCTAGGCTGAAGAAGTCCTGCAAACCAGCTGGAGAGCTCGTACGGCAGCCAGGTGGAGAAGATGCTACTTCACTCTCGCTGTAGCTGCATCTGACCATTTAACATTCCTGACCAAAATCAGGGACACAAGCACAGTGGAGAAACAAATAGGTCAGAGCGATCCCACTGTAGTAAATACAGAAGCCAAGCAACAAACATTGGCGTTTCTTTAGAATATTGTGATGGCAGAGGTGACCACAATAGTCTGCACCGTGCTTCACAAGTGTAGAGAGAGGAGTACCGCTAGATCCACCTTATCCTCCTTCACGTAGGAGGTCCACCTTATCCTCCTTCACGTAGGAGGTCCACCTAAGCAAGTCCTCCTAAGCAAGTCAAATAGCTCTATACATTATCTAGAATAGAAACTCACTTAGGGATTTCTGAGTCTTCTATATATTCACTTCAACAACTACAGTGAAAATCAGGACAAGAATTGATAACCTTAGATCCAAATCTAATTCTGCCAGAAGCTTGTCTGGATGCCCTAAATCCAGCAGATCCAGAAGCTTTTCAAACATCTATCACTTCTATGTGCCATTGTACAACACCAGGAGTGACACATTTAAATCTGTCAGAGAAGGAGCAGTTTGGAGTCTTAGACTATTAGCCTCCTCTGCTGTTGTCTTAGAGGAACTTAGTGCTACCATGACTCTTCAACAGCAAAAGAAATTCCTCATCAAATAATTTTTAACAAGAACAGATTGAAAAATGTTATTTAAGAACAAATAAGGAAAGAGCACAATCATTAAATTACAGGGCTCCACCAGTGTTCTGGTAACTAAACATCTTGTCATTTACTCTGTCATTTACAATATCACCAAAACCTCTGGTGGCAGAATCATAGTTTTTCATAGTTTCATAATTCATAGTTTCTTGTATTTATTCTGTAAATCCAAGATTATATATTTCAAGATTATATCCATATTATGTATTTCAACTAAATCGCACCATACTGTGGAATTCATCCACAGGAATAGAGACTGAAACAGGCTTGGAAAATTCATCCCACTGAACACCTGCATCGTTACTTCTGTATTTGTCCTGACTCATTATTAACTCATCTTTGCAAGGAAAAACACACAGAAGCAGTAAGACATTTCAAGCTACCAGATTCTGCTGGGAGTATCTAATCACAAGTACCTTCAGAGGAAAATTTCACTAGAATTCATCTCATTACCAATCTGACACTGTTATTTCACACAATATACAGTAACTTTATGCTAGGAAAGTTTGTTCTTTTTAATATTTGATGGGATCATATTAAATTAGCTTTGTAGTTTTAAATCACCGTAAACTTTAAAGGATAATGAAAATATTTCTAATTATTTGAGCTTGTAAATTGATCATATTATCCGAGCTTGTAAATTGATCCCATTATTCAGTAGATCAGAGGCTTTGTACATTCCTATTTACTCTAAAGCAGCGGGGAACCCAGTTTATCACAGTGATTCAAATGTATTTAGGGTCTGATTTAGAAGGGTGTGCTAGGTATAATTCACACAGGTGCTGAAATAGTGGTTTAGCAGATGACATACCAAACCTATATACTCAAGGGGGTTGGGTTGTTGTTTTTTTGTTGTTTTTAATTCATGACATGTCCATTTGCTTTGCTGGAATCCTTATTAACTTTGTGAATCCTCTTCCTTCTTTAGTACAGAAAGAAACTCTCAAATCACAGATGTTAAATTAGTAAAAACAGCACTTACACACCCTTTCTCAAAATATTCTCAAAATATATGTCTATTAATAGATATTTATACAAACATGCATGAGCAGAAAGAAAGAGGTGAAGAATTCAACAGCATCAGTAAGTGCCTATAAAAACATTTTCTAAAATACCTATACGTTATCCTGTTTTTCAGTATTATCTGGCAAAATACAACACTGAGATTGACCCTGAAGTGAAAGAAGCTGTATACGTTTTATTCTCTGTTATCACGCCAATATTCCAATGACAGGTTAAAATTGCAAACATGTTTTTAGAGATACTTAGGAGAGAGAGAGCTGCACAGGGTCCAGATAGAGCCATAGCAATAGTCTGCTATTACACAACAAACTCTTGACTTGGTAGGTTTATAGCTTTATCGTTATTAGGACTTACTTCTTCACAGTTACAACTATAGATAAAATAATATTGCTTCTGGTTATGCTAATATTGTAAATATACTCTTTGCTGTATTTAACTCCTTGTAATAAGGGAAAAGACAAAGTAAACCTGTCATCTAGCAACAGATCTAAGGAAAAGACTGATTTTTCATATTGTGCAAGATTAATGAAGTTCGTTCTTTTAAAAACAACACCAGGAAAAAAGAGTCACATAAATGCACATACTCGTATTGGAATATCCCAGTAATGGAGCTGTAGCAAGAATTGATCAAATTTGATCACAGATTCTATTTTGGTTCTAAAAGAACTTTCTTAATGAAAGAGAAACAAATATGTCTTTATGAGAAAGAGAACTCACACATTTCAGTAACTGACAATTCCCACCAAAAAAAATCCTATAATCCTTTAAAGAAACAGATAAATATTTTTCAGTCCTCTCCTACACTGATCCAGCTCAGATTAACTATATCTTGACCTTAAGATGTTAACTTTTCTTAGGCTTTGAACTAACTTTGAAAATTATTTCTTTTCTGCCTCACAGATCACTGGTATGGCTATAACCCTGACTGAACACAAAAGCTTATGGTCAGTGATTTCTATGTACAGTGATTTCAAGTTATGAAACCTCAAACACAAAGCTGCTAAGGTATGTCCCTAGGCTTAGGAAGCATGATCATTTAGGTTAAATCTTTAAAACTTTGCCACACCTGAGGTGCATTGAGACCTCATTTCCTCCAGGTCTCTTTCTCAACCAGACCCTTCTTTTCCTCTTAAGTCCCAACTTATTGTCTCTTCAAGCCTCAATCAATTTTATGATCCTTCTCATCTTTGCCACCTGCTCAGAGCAATTCCTTTTCATCCCCTACTATCTCATTCGACAAGTTTCATTCCTTTTGCCAAGGACATTGTTAAGTGTGGCGGTTCCCTCCTTTGAGTCAACCATGCTGACTGAGTAAAGCTACACTGGAAGTAACAAAATATTTTCCCCACCTTTAGGGAGTTCTACTTTCAAAGGCAGTCAATGTTCCTGAGAGTAAACTCAACCTCTAAAACACCTTTTTTTGGAAAGTGGGTATTCAAAAGGACTGCCGAATCTCATGGGGTCAAGCTTAAGTAGCAGGAATGTACATGCTGCATAGAACAACTTGGTTTGGAAAACAAACTTCAGATTAAGTTAAAAAATTAACCAGAACGCTACTGCTTTCTATTTCTAAGGATCTTTAGAACCCTACACAAAAATGCCTATCAAGTTCCAGTATTTATTTGATGGCCTGAAAGCATAATGCAATTCTCAGAGGACTTTACAGGTTTCAGTAGATTTTCAGCCGAGCAAGTTTGTGAATCATGTGCTTACGCTTTGCCTGATGCAGGTCAAGGCCATTCACTTTTCTAAGTGCTGAAGTGATCCATTAAATTTTGGAAAAAGAAACACTCTCAGGCCAGCTTTTACAGCAGCAGGCAATGCTTGCTGTTTCACTGCATATTTTATATCCATTCATTGCTGAACAACTTAATCACAATCCAAAGCCATTACACTCTTATCAACCTGCTGTTGAGTGTAGCAACAAGGTATCTCATGAAGACTCAGTACTCTCACAAGTCACGGCCAACTTTT
Source organism: Numenius arquata (assembly GCF_964106895.1). Classification (NCBI taxonomy): domain Eukaryota; kingdom Metazoa; phylum Chordata; class Aves; order Charadriiformes; family Scolopacidae; genus Numenius; species Numenius arquata. Next base: position 30,915,434 of record NC_133586.1, read on the forward strand.
TAAAATAACAATTAAGATGGAAAGAAGTTAGAAACAACAGTAAAGGCAGAACAGAAAAATGAATGAGTGCCTCTCCATTTTGGGCAGAATTTTAACAAAGAAAGATGAACTTAATCTTACATAAACTAGCCAGTCAGGGAAATTAAAACACATAATTGAACTCCAATGCCTCCACCAAGCCTAGTCTGACTCAATCCATTGATATTTGCAGGAGATGCTGGATGATAAGATAGATTCTCTCAGCGGCTCTGAAGTTGTCTACATGCCAGAAACTCAGGGCCGGCTGCTGTGTTGAACTTTCCTACGGGTCGGATCACAGTGGCCCAGAGTGCGAAGGTGCAGAGAGAGGAATAATCTAAGAGTAAAGCTTCAGGTTTGCATGATCGTTTCTTCTTTCCATGCCTTCTCCAGGGCCCACAACATGACTTAGCACTCACAGACCCTTTGAGCACATGAAGGTTCACAAGAGGTGAAGGAAGACAGGTTGAGTCAAGGCTTGTTTCCCACCTGTGTTTTCAAAAATGCAGTGATGTGCATTAAAGACATTCATACATATTTTATTATATGGCAGAAGATGAGTATCTAATTAATAGATATATTTCTGTTAGTAGTCATTACACATGACCACAGACCCGAATTTGTTCTTTTTCACTACTGGACTCTGCTTCAAAAAAGCATATTTAAAAAGGGGAGGAAAGATTAAAAATACTGTAATTAATTGATGCTCCATAAACTGACCTTCCAATATACTCAAATTATGAAAAAGAAAAGCAAGAGAGACTTTCTCAAGTTAAATCCACACAAAGAAGAAGATGCAAAGTAGGAGAGAGCTCTTCAATTCAGAAAACAAAGTAGAAATTCTTCAGATATCAGGTGGAAGATGAGCCAGCTTTGACTTACAAGTAATCAGAATAGGCAGAAATGTCTTTCAAAAAAAACCCAACACAACAAAAAAGTGCCTGTAACTCAGCTACATGCTATAATTCTGCTACTTTACTCAGTGATACTCTCTCTTCTTTGTATGTATAAATATGTATACATTGGCAACAATGGCTCATTAAGGTCTAATATACCTATGCTTCAGAGATAGGTTTTAAGACACAATATCAAGGCAAGATACGGTATACAGTTTTGTCATAATCTTGTACAGCACCGTAATATGACAAGCTTTTAGTTATCTCAGGTATTGTTTGTAAATTCCCACTATCCACATACATCTAACTCTTTGTGAATCCTACTAAATCCTTGGCTTCAAGGATAACTTCTTTACAAAACTGTTTCTTGTCTTCAACTCCTATTAATGTCTTAGCTCTGTACTGGTCCTGTTAGGAAGCAGTATCCTCAAGATGGTAAGTTAATTGCCAGGGTTCAAAAATTCATTGATGATTAAAAAATCACATTAAACTATTAAGTATAGCTATGAGTTAGCATCAAGTGACTTCAGAATCTTAATTTTTTTATTTCAGCATAAATTCAGAACATTCCCCCTTCGTTCATGATTTAGCCTTCTTCAGTTACATACACCACCATCTTGATAACAGCAAAAAATGATAAATGGGTCTAAAACGTATTCAAAAATTGAATTCCATCCAAATTGCCCAGTCTTTCTCTAAATGCCACTGAGAATCAGTACAAGTGATAAAATCTTAAGTGAGTACCATCAATTAGATACAGTTATAATGAAATAAGCTGTATCATAATGTAATCTGAGCAGTGCAAACCTTTGAGGATGAAGCCTCAAATGAGAAAATGGTGCTGGGAGAGATTTTTAGCAGAAACTAGATGAAACTCTCTCAGTTCTACCTGAAATGAGGACTTACAAGCCCATTTTAGTTTACAGTAAATCTCTTCTAGTTTCTCCACCTTCTTCCCTCTTGCCCCCAAAATTGGTGAAACACCTGCTAACGAAAGTGCATGTACAGCAAACTGAGTTGGACACACTTCTGACTACAAAAGAGAAAATCTTTAAGGGAAGAGACCAAGTATAGTTTTCTTTGAGCTCTGTGTTATGCTGCTTCTGTAAGAGAATGACTCCAAAGAAGGGGCGCAGCTGTTTGAATATCAGAGGGCATAATGAATAGATTTTATTCCATTTGTAAACCACACTGGATCACTGATAGGAAATAAAACCAAAAAGTGGAAATCTTCTCAGAGCACTGACGTGGCCCCAGAAGATTTCCTTCCCCATATTTGTTGCTTTGGGTTATGTCAGTTTGTTTTATAGCTGCAGTAATTTTAAATGCATTTTCCTCTCCTGTGAGATGCACTCTTTCAACTTTCCTTGAGGGAAGCTTGAGGCACTGATTTATGGTCAGATATGTGTGAACATATCTGACCATAAAACACACCGTACTTTACTATTTACTGCTAGAAGACAGAAAATATTCCAGATTCAGTGTCTGAGTTATATTAGCCCTCTTGCTGTATGCAGGTACCATAACATTCTGATAAAAAAAAAAAAAAAAAAATCTGGTTTATTAAATTATTTCTAAAGGTTTTGTAAATGTAGCATGTGAACCTTCATTAATGGTAAAGGGAGACCTGTCATATTCTGAATTTACTTATAAAGGACACTTAAGTCTGGAATTTTCAACCCACCCCTTGATAAAAGACGGAGGCTGGAACCATTTGAAATTTCCAGTATCAGATTTAAAACAGACAGGTTTTTTCTCCTTATACTGTCTAGAAATTGGATAATACTGTTAAAGAGTCAGAAAAGTGTAGAAAAGGGAATCATCCATGCAGTAAATTCTGTATTCATATGTTCCACAATTTTGAATTAGAAACGAACGTAATTAAAAGGCAGGCAGCCCACCTGCTAGGCTGCCCCAGCGCGCAGATGTGGGTTTCTGGGGTTGTGAAGAACTGGATGACAGGCATAGCTGGGACCTGCCAGGCTCCTTCGGTCGCCTTCCCAAGCAGGCAGGGAGGCCAGGCTGGCAGAGCGAGACTCCCCAGCATCCTAACCAGAGGACAGATGAAGAGCCAGGGATGTACATGAAAATCTATTCGGTTGGACTGTGCCTACAATCTGCCCTCATCCAAATAAAGCACCCAAGCAACACACGGCACAGTTTCAACAAGTCAGCGTTCAGAGGAAATTTCCACATAGGTCTCCAGACGTACCTCCTATAGATCTCCTCATATTCCACAGCAAAGGTCACTAAAACACAGCAGCACAAGAGTGTCAGCATGGCATTGCCTCCTGGTGCATGCACATAAGAAATATTCTTTGAATTGAAGCTCTGTTGATGCAGAAACTCCTGAGCCAACATGAACTCTCAGTGATATCTAAACCTCCACCGTAATTTAAACTTGAGGAAGAAAAAACGCAAGAGAGGTTCACTTTTATTATAAGCAGAGATGAGTTTCTTTTTTAAGCAGGTATCTTGCTCCACTGACATTCCTTTTTCCTCACAAACACAGGGACATGCACTAGAAAAACATCAAGTGTGCCCCGTCTGCAACGGTTCATAGGAAAAATGGGTGAAAAGAAATCCATCCCATGATTACCCTGCATTTGCAATACGAACATGGATCCGGTGACTGCCATTCTTAGTCAGTAGAAGTATAGAAGTAAATTACTTTTTCTGAACTCTCTTTGTTATTTATTGTATTAACATTTGAATTACTCAGAAACACAGGCTCATTCATGCAACATGACTAGAAAGAATGAAAAATTGCACTGCCTGTGTAAGTACTTACCCAGATCTCAAATACTGAACCCTAGGTGTACTGTATGATCTAGACTTCTAACTTCCATGAGGAAAATAATAAGCCTATAATGCAGCATGAGAACTTGAATCTTATGAAAAATTATTAAAAAATGAAAAAACCCTACCATTTTTAGCTATTAATAAGATCCCAATAATATTTGTAATATCAGCTGCATAAAAACTCACGGGCAATAAAGGAAATTTTCACAGAACCAAAGAAAGAGCACGAGACTTGTAAGAATGATTTAAAGGATCGGTCCCTGCCCCTTTCTATTGTAAGATTAAAAAACCAATACCTCTGATTACAATACCTAAAAGAAAGAGATAATCTGTCCAGCACACCAAATTCAATGCCTCTATTAATCTAGAAGTTTTCAGCTCTGTTGTATTCCTTTGAAAAGCATTATCGAAAATGTTTCTGACAGGAAGTGTTCAGAAAACACCATTTTCCTTCTGCAAAACTGCTTTCCAAACCAGCTGTAGTTTCTGCTTTCATTATCAGCAGTCGGTCTGTCAGGTGGCAACAGTCATAGATGTCAGCGATGCAAAGTGCTGCTTCTAACAGACAGACAGATGGAAAATTTTCCTCAATGGCCATGGGTAGTTAGAAAGTTGTCATCTGACTTCAGCAGCATGGCTGTGTCTAGACTGGTAATTGGGGTTCACCTTTAGGCTTCTTGCTTGGAAAAAGGCTCTTTCTGCAGGAATCAGTCTACAGAATATTTGCCCTTTCTTTCAGTCTTGCCATCATTAAGGGACATTAGAACCAAGATAGAAATGTGAACTACAAAAGGTCCAAAAAGTTATTGGGGGAGACCGTACAGACAACCAAAGGTATGTCTTGTGTGTGATCTTAAGGCCAAATCCTGACCATCCATACAGGTACAGGCATGTTCCCTGATTCCTCTTAAGCTTACAAGTATTATCTGTAATCTCTTTATTAAAGAAATACCTAGACAGCTACTGCAACCACAGAGACACAGTAAGACAGTAATTTGAACAGGTGTAATGGGCTGTCATTTCTCTGCTTCCCTCGGCACACCTAAGACCTGGCAATGCTTACACACTTGCGCAACGAATTCCTCATTCTCCTGAAGTTATCGGGGATTCAAACAACAAAAGTGCATACAAAGTAATTATTTGGGTAACTAACTGACCTATACAGGAGTGAAGACAGGCCGTTAATTCCACAGCAGAAACTGGGGAGGTTGGAAAGGGAGGGTAAAACTTTAAATAGCCCAACCTGAGCAGAACGCAGGTTCTGTGATCTTGTATGGAGATATCTGCAACAGCCGCAGCACTCTTGACGCAATTAGATATAACATGGATTTTCATTAGTAAATCCCTCCTTTGTCAACCAGTGGAAATTAGGTTAAGAGCTTCTGAAATTAAGATTTGACCCAAGCAGCCATCAAGTTTGGCCAGAGTCACTCAGGTAAACATTTTTTGTCTGAAGAGCAGTTCCACAATATGCCTTGTTTATCATACAATACATAGTATTCTCTTTTCTTACGTTACAGGTAATAAAGCACAGGATTCACCATGTTTGAGCTTTTACATGCAAAAGTACCTTGTAATTTGGATGCTTCCGATATCTAAAACGTATTTCATCAAATCTAGACATAAGACTGACATTTACGCAATTGCCTGCTTTGTTTATCCTCTAATCCATTAATGGAAAAACTTCTTAATATTTTAAATTGCACATTCCTCCAAGACTTAAAAATGGTATTTCTTAACCATGAAGTTGATGGAATTTTATAGAACCCTTGATTGAGGCATGGCTCTAATTTATTCAGCTCCTCCACTACATTAAGAAGAGCAGTGTAAGACAAGTGAACAGTTTTATCACTTAAGCAAGAAACCATTATGGAAGTTACTGCTTGGGCTGACATAGGAGGCTTCCTTAACAAGGTATCTGGGTAGCGGCATTAATAAACTGGCTTTTTTGAATTGTTCATTGCCTTTTAAAGGAATCTTCAAGAAAAAAGATACCCCTTAAATTTCAGATTGAAGAAAATGTCAAGGGAGCCTTTTTAGCTCATTTGAAGTCTGAAGGCTACTGTACCCATTTTTTAAAGCTGATCAAAATTCAGTCTGCTGTTTGTTACTAAATTATGTATCTCTGAAGCATAAATGTGTTAGCTTTGGAAAGTTACAAATTAGTGCATTTCCATACAGCTTGGGAGAATATAATTTTAACCGTTTTGTTTTGGGTAGGAAAAATACTGCTTGGATTGTAACACAGGGGAGCTGTCAGTATACACGGCCAGACAGTTTCTTTGGCAGCAAGATTCTCAGCGTTAGCAATAAATTAGCTAGTATTATTAACAGTATTTCAAGTAATGTCTGATTTTATTTTTCATTAAAACATAGAGGTTTTCACTGAATTGTCTTTATGAAGACATCTGATTTTAATGTAGCATTTTTTTATTCAAGAAACTACTTTGATCCAGACTTTTTGTTTTGCTATATGTCTACTTGATTCTACAAAACTACAAAGTCTGCGGTCTGTAACAGAGTATTTTCCTACTGGTTTATCTTATAGTGACAATTTGGTTACACTGCCTAAACTGTTCAAGCAGAACTGATGACTTCTGAAAGTGCCATCAATAAAAGAAATAAGGGCCAACTGTTACTGTAATCAGGGAACACTGCCATGGATTGCAATGGCTTTAGGATCAGGACTTACGGCAAGAGATAAGAAAATGGACATCATCTATGGAAAAAAAATAATAAAAGACAGCAAAAGGAACTAAAGGGAAAAAGAAGGAATTAAAAGAGTTAAATCAGGAACAGAAGAATAGAAGTCAGAGGAAGAAAACTGGGTAATAACAGTATTAGGTCAGAAAATACTATTTGCAAAAGGAAAGAAAGCTAATAGAAAAAAGTATGGAGTAAAAGACAATTCCCCTCCTCAAGCATATATGTTATCAGGCTAAACAACAAAATCTCAGGATGTATCACAGAGATTTTAATTTCTAGCCTTCAATGCTGTGAAAGGAAATAATGACTTCAAGATAGATTAAAAAAAAGGAACATTAGTGACTAGATCACAGTTTATATGGTATTACTATTTATTTGCACTAATGACTACAATGTTAGAATCCACCCCCTTTTTGACACCTGCAATATTGTTTTACCCACAGCCTTCTTGTGTCATAGCTATTGTTCTAGAGGCTGGATATGTTTTTCCTTTTTTATCTACAGGATATAAAGAAGTAATGTGATTTAAGCAATTAGTAGCTGTGTAGATAGAGGATTATTGATGATGATGATCAGAACTCATGGTATTAATAATAAATCTACTGAGCTAGCAAACAAAAGACTTTCTTCAACAAGAAGAGAGATACCCTGGAAATCTGAAGGATGAGAGAAACTATGAATACCTTTGCATTTATCCTTTTCTGTCCATAGAAGATAAGCAGGCGAGTAACTATGATGGCTGACTTTTGCTTCTGACATGACAATTGCAGCTCTATTCAAAATACAAGAACAACAAAAAAATCAATGACAAGGATATTTTTGTTCCTTTTTGTTTTAAGAACTCTTTTTGTGTCACAACTCCAGCTCCTTTGAAACCATTTTCTAGTGAAAACTATTTAAAACTGCAATCAGGCTGTCGTTGCAGACTCTCATCTTGCTAGCCAGACAGCCAGAGTGACCTTGCATCTTCTTTTCTGCTAGAATATTATTTCATTTGGAAAAGTGAAACAGGTAAAGCTTTGTTTCTCACTTCTCTCACCTATTTTTTAAGCAATTCGATGCTTTTAAGCAATTTCTAAGCTTTCACTTGGTAATGTTGCAAGGAAATGCTTAAGTGTAGCGTTTGAAATACGGGGGTTTTTTGTCACAAATGGCACCAATGCCATGTCACATTTTCTTGCTGGTCCAAAGTCTACAGCAGTTATGAGGAAGGTGGCAGTTCACATGGGTTCTATCTCCATGGTAACTTGTTTACAAGGACTGAAATACATGCTGAAAATTCAAGGTTAGCTTTCCCTTTTTTCCTGTTTTGATGTTTTTGGCAATATGAATAATGTGGGCATAATCCTAGATTCAAACAGCTTCATGGCAGACTGAGTCGAAACAAAACTCTACACAAAATGTGCTTTCATCACCCTCATTAGAAAAAGAGAATTCAAAAGGCTGCTTAATCAGACCCATCAGTTGCCTCCTCCTTTCACACTCCAGAACAACTGTCCTTGTTCTGCATTTCAGCTTTATATCTCGACGAATGAGACTGTCTAAAGATTTGTATTTTTCTGAGGTGATAACTCAGGGTATGTGTGTGCCTATGTTCCATCCATATCACAGACTAAAGAACTTGCTTTGTCTAAAATAATTTCAGAGTAGAAATGAACAGGCACCTTTTCAGAACTTAAGCTGAGTCACATGGTGGGAGTCTTTTGTGCTCTAAAAATCAAATGTAATAAGAACAACACACTGCAATTCTATAACCTCTTACAATAATGCTCTCGTGAATGTTTAGGAGGATTCTGCATCCCTCACTCGGAGAAAACAATGCTTGCAAGAGTACCCCCTGGAAAAGCCAGCAAGGACTGAGGTGACCTTGCTATCTCAGGTGATTAGTTTAGGTATGCTTAGAATTCCTCAGCATTCACTTAATGAAATGTTTAAAAGAAACATCTTTTAAAAAAAGTTTAAACCTACTGAGCTATTTTTTCTTCTTAGCAGATTAAATATAAAGAAGATAATTTACGTATTAATAAGACACCCTCTAGTTTGGGCTTACCTAACTTGCAGCAAATAGCTTTGATTTTTACTCAGCAGCTAATACGCTTGCTTACTGTGTATTTTCCCAAACAGAACTTAAAAACATCAGCTGAAAATGCATACACCCCTTTTAATGGCACTGAATGCAACATGCCTTATTACGATAAAAGGTTTGGGGGACTTTTGCCAAAGTTCCTTTGCAGTGCCTTTTTTTTTTTTTTTTAAGTCACCTTACACCTATTCATTAAAACTGAAGATTCCTATCACTCCCTTTTTGTTAGAACAGAAATGCTATAAAAATGGATAGATAAAATTCACCTTTTGAACAAGGCAGTTATTTTATAGCTGCTCAATCTGATATACAGTGCCTAGTCTTGATGTACTCATTAGACAAACAGTTAAAAGCTGCCAAGCTGGTGGATAGATCAAATTCTGCAGGATTTGGGACTAAAGCTACTGAAAGGAGGAAAAGCATTAAGAATTCAGCCACTACATTAGGATCTCTATCTGAAACAGAATATTCTGTGTGTTCACAACTACACATGCAGAGCTTAACTCTGGCTGTGGAAAGAAAGGGAAAAAGATAGATTTTCATTTAGCTCCAGGTTTGAGAAAAGCAAAAAGCCTTTAGAACTATTATTGTTCAGTTTAAGCCTCAACTAGGAAAAGTACTTAGTACTACAAATATTCTTAGCTTCTATCGATAAAAATGCTTCTATCACTTTTCTAAGTAATACAAATGCATCTGGGAAAGAATAGGGCAGAAATATCTATATTATGTGTTTTGCTAGTACAAGAACACTAATTACAAAAGGCAAACTAAGTTTGAAAAAATTGTGAAATGGTTCTGTGAATTGTTTTTAGCAAAGTTTTCAATCTACTGACTAGCTCTATCTAATGGAATCTTTTGTATTTGTATTACGTTAGAAATATTAAGCATTTCTGTTATATCAGCATCCATCAGCTGTTGCACAGATATTTAATGGCTAAGTAGGACACTTCACTGGTTGGCATTTCAAAAAGAAAAACTGAAGTTTTTGCTCTGTAAAGGACTTCTTATAATGTGTATTTAAGGGGCAACTCTGGTTCCCATTTCCATGTCTTGAAAAGCCGCTCATAGTACAGTTCTAAATTGACATAAGGTGTGTCAGGAACCTCTGCCACTCCCCGGTGAGTGATCTGCACACAGTGTGACTTGCCACTTGGGCTAGCAAGAGTCAGCTGAACAGGGATTTTATAGCAACAATTTAAGTATAAAACCACACATACTTTAATCCTTCCTTTTTAAATTTCTTTGTAATTTTAATTAATCTCATTAAGAGCTGAATAACCTAGACATCGTTTGCAAACAAAAGGCTTTTTAAAATTCAGCTTTACCTTTATATTTACTATTCTGTATGGCACAGCTGAAATGTGCAATAAAGTGCTGCAGCATTTCTTCGTCTGCTAAAAGTTGCTATCCCTGGCTGTATATTAGTTTTTGTATTGCAAAGAAATCATAAGATTCAAAGCTTTTTAGTTGAAGTGCAAACAAAACAGTGAAAGAAAATAGCTTTTGGTCCCCTGATGCAGTGCCTGACAGCTGACTCGGCATAGCACAATGAACAAGACATGCATCGCTTGAGAAGAGACAGAAAATGTCAGTTGGGGCTATTCATATAGTGAATAGGATGTGATAACCTTTAAATACATATAAACAATGTGTCCTCACATACTGTGCTTTGCTGTTCTCTTCAGAAAGATATTGTCCAACAGTTCTACATATGGTACAGAAAGGACTATGCCTGCCCATGGAAAGTTAATGATCTTTTTCAAACGTAGAAATAAAGCCTTCTAAGGATTTAGTTAGCTATAATTGCAAGCGGAGATAGTCAGAATTGTGATTATTTATGTGGTCTGAGCACCTGATAAATATATTTCCAATCTAAATCCACAATGATCTTAAGTTACAAAAGGAAATTCCAGTATGTACACACAAACCGATGACACCGCACAGCCCGCCTTCCCTTAATAGAGGAAATCCAATCCCATAATCTCTAATTGATTTACAAGGTTAATGAGTGAGAAAAATTTCCAGGGAAACATTCTAGATTTGGCCCTAAAACTTTGCCTGGGGTTAGAAACCCATCAGTCATGTTATCTGTATCTGGAATATTCACGGTCACTTATAAAGGAGCTGTAATAGAATCTATGTATGTAGCAATTCCCTACTAATGACCATGAAAATCTTTTGTGCTTATCACTGTTTAATAAAGATGTGATTAATTTAGGATATCTGGATTATTGTTTTAATCTTTAAGTGTATAGAAAAATCTGTATTTTTGTTTCTACAGGTAACAGGCTAGTGCCTTCTGCGGGATGAGTCCTTCTGACTCCCATCAATCATTTGTTATGCCTGGGGAAGATTACAGTGTGTATTCATTTCTAGCATAATCATTTGGAAGAGCTACATAAGGTCGAGGATACCCAAGTTTGAGAAAAAATGTAGTATTTTAAATAGTTGCAGCTAAAAAAAGACTGCAAAGATGACTAAGTGACAGTATTTGCTCTGGGAAAAAAAGGGTAAAGTGACTGATTTACAGAAAACAGCATAGAATTTTGTTGCTTAAGAAAATAGCAATGTAAAAGTCTGGATATATGCACACATATTCAAATAAAGTAGCAGTAAGATTAAAAGTAGCTAAAATTAAAACAATAGAATGAAACCAAACAATATTTGGAGGCTACTGAATCTGTTGGTTAGTATTGGTTCATTCACTATTTTACACATGAATCCGTCAAAGCTAGGGATAAGTCACAACGTGAGCTGATAAACTGCTCATTACATTTACATTTCTTTTGCATAAATTCAAAGATCTGATGCAAGAATAAAGGAATGAAAGAGGAATCTTGGTCATCAAATCCAATTCCAGACTGTTACAGATAGTCACATTACATAAGAACATTCACAGATTTTTCAAGGTTCATCACAAAACTAGTCTGTTATCCCAGTACTCCACCTCAAAGACTATTCCAGAAACTACCATTCTTATGGTCAGAAATCCTCTAATCTCTGCCCTCCAAACCTGATGATTATCTCTAATCTCCACGCTCGATGATAACTATTTACCACTATGCCTGGCATCCTTCCGCTTAACAGTTCTTTCCCATCCACTGTGTTTATTTCCTGGATATATTTGCAGATATGATATCACCCTCCATCTGAGCCCCCTTTGTGTTACTTCAAGCAAACCAAGTTCACGCAGTCAGGCTGTGGTACTATAAGCTTTCCACTCCTCAGGTCATTCTAACAACCCACCTTGTGTATTTGACAGTCCCTCTGTGCTCTGCCGGCGAGTTATTCGCTGCCTGCAATTGTTGCAGTAGTCCAGAACTCTGAGCACCTCCGAGTAACCGCTTTCTGCCTCTCATTTTTTGAAGAACCAGATAGAAAATATTATCTGTTTCTTATAAAATGTGACATATCTATTCCCGTAATGGTGATGACTGATGTTGTACAAATAATTGCTTTTTCGGTTTGGTGGCTAAGCCAAAATATATAAGAAAATTCAAGCAAAAATACTTCCTGCCCAAGTTTGCTGCTAAAGCACAGAATAACTTGTCTCCTTCCAAAACAGCAGAAGGAAGTAGTCCATGCTGTTTTGCTCAGTAAACTAATCTTTACTAACATGACCTGCGTTTAATTCTCCTCCTTGCTTGACACATGTCCTGCATCCCAGAAGAGTGCACGGTCTGCAGGTGTGAGGATGAGCATCTGGCGGGAGCCAAGCCATTGCCCATGTCGAAGCCTGAGGCAGTGGAAGGTGCGTCTCTCTGGGGTGCTACAGCACTTTGTCCCTGCCCTCCCTTCAGTATCAGCTCTGAACCCCTGCCTGTCTGGTGGCTCTGGAACATGCCCCGTAATGACATGGCATGCCCCACAGTGACATCACAGATGTGGGTGGGGCTCAGGACCGGCTGTGAGCCCCTCCACAGCCCCTCTATGGGGCAGAGGTGTGGGTCCCAGCAGCCCATGTCACCATGCAGCAGAGCTGTGGGTTCCTGGGCTCTGTGGAGTTCAGAGGGCTGGAGCACCTCTGCTGTGAGGACAGGCTGAGAGAGCTGGGGTTGTTCAGCCTGGAGAAGAGAAGGCTTCGTGGAGACCTTATAGCCCCTTCCAGTACCTTAAAGGGCTCCAGGAAAGCTGGGGAGGGAGTCTTCATCAGGGAGCGGAGCAACAGGATGATGGGTAATGGGTTTAAACTGGAAGAGGGAAGACGCGGCTTTGAGCAACCTGGTCTAGTGGGAGGTGTCCCTGCCCACGGCAGGGGGATTGGAACTCGATGATCTTTAAGGTCCCTTCCAACTTTGACCATTCTGTGATTCTGTGATTACCATGTTTCTGGAAGGGGAGTACACTCTCTCTTCATCTAAGAGAGGTATATGGGAGAGCTTCATGGCTGAACAGTTATGCCACCTTTTTGCAATGCATGACAATGCTCACTACCCAGGTGGCCTCCCTACCATCTAAGGCAGCCTTTGTAATTTGGGTTGACAGGTTGTCTCTATTTCCCTCCTGACAGACCTGTTCTACCTGACATACTTACACTTGCCCTGCACCAAAAGGAGAGAGGGAGCTTGTATACTGAAAATCTCACCAAGCTTAGACAGAAGTTCAGATTCATTCTGTGGCTGAGTCACAGACTTTGAATGTTGCCTTTGAAAGATAAAAATCACAGTTTTGCTTTGGCGAATTTACACGAGTCTTGTTCAATCGTGTATACATTTAAAAAATAATAATAATGATAATAAATTTACACACACACACATATATATGTACCTACGCATATATATTCCTGCCTCTGGTGGGGGACTACCTCAAGTACACATAAATCTTGAAAGGTAGGCTTATCAATGCAATTACTTCAAAGTAATTCACACATCTCTCATAGTTCTGCACTCAAATTAAGAGACAAGTGTAAGTTTTCCCTTTTACCTAGGAAAATAAATTTAAACCACTCTTCAAACAATCTACTTATTTCTGATTGAGGAAAAAGACTGAGTAAATTTTTGCAGTTGAAAAGGAAGTACAACAACATCTTTCTTATTTAAATAAGCTTTTACCAAAGTTGACAATTAATTACTTGCAGAGGGAGACATGGCATACAACACTTAAGCAGAGCTAAGACTTTCAAATCTATCTTAGACTTTCTTGTCTATAGGATTAAGCAGTAGAGCTGACATTTAGCCTGACAATTCACAGGAACTGTACAGATCAACTCTTTCCAACATTTTGTCAATTACACCTTTATTTTAGAGAACTGGCAGTGTTTCACAAATCATTTATTCAGCACTTGACTTTCCTTTCCCACCCTTGGCCTCTCACTTCCTGGGGCTGCCACTACCTCTTTCTCCTCTTTAGCTCTTCAGTTCCTCCTGTCTGCTCCCAGGCTGGATCCATCACCACTGTGGAACTGGCAGCATGGTTTTATACCTGATTTAAGCCACACAGCCTCCAAAAGCATTTCTCCTGCTGTCCCATGTTCCCTCCCTTCCTGTACTAGCACCCTAAATGGCTCTGAAACTAGCTCCGCAAGAGAACTTATAGGGCTCAAAATAAATTTACTGGTGGGCGAGTCGGCTTTCAGCATTATAAGCCTGAGAATCCATCTGAGGAGTTGCACAAGCAAGTCCACCAGTGCAGGGCAACTGGCAGGGAAGCCTGGCTGGGCAAGTGCCCTTTCAGTAGAAGCACACAGACTGGCTCTAATGGTTGTCTTCTCAGTCCCACCTCCGCTTCACATTAAAACCAACAAACAATCCAAAGCCTCCTCCTGTTCCCTCTCCAAGGGCAGGAGAGGCAGCAGAGCTCCTGAGCACAGTTGGCAAGGGCTACACCACTCCTGGCCATGGCTGTTCAGCCACAACCTGATGGCCAGAATAAGGATCAAACACACAATGACTTTCCCCTCAGCACATACATCTGTGTGTTTGTGTACACATAGGTATATACACACTGAATTATATTGTACAGAAATATACACACACATCTAAAGACAGAAAATATACAAATTTAAATAGTTACCCTAATGTTTTTATTAAGAGTTCAGGGTATTAAAAGATAATAAATTGCCAAGATTTCTATTAAAACAGCATGTATTCTGCTCTCTTCAGTCTGCTGTTTTCACAGATTTGAAGATTTAATGGCACCCAATATAACCCCCGATTTTCAATATTCAATGTCCTGTCTTGCTCCTGTTTAAGTCAGTGGGAGTTTTGCTGTTATCTCCAGAGGAACAGGGGTGAGCATGTGGTTAGTATGGCATTTGCACAATATTAAAATAACCGCTCACAATTGGAACACTTTGCCATAGTTAATTAAATATATGAATGACTTGTTTGAACAATCTTCTGTTTGCATTCTGGATCATAGCCATACAATCTGCTGATGGTGCCAGGGTTATCTCTGCTTCTGCTTAGACTTTCTCTGGTTTGTTCTGCTTACTGTGGTTTGTTAAGCATATGTTCTTGCGAGTGTTTCTAACCCCAACCTCCACTTTTTTTTATACTTATATAAACTGAAAGTGACAAGCCATTTGTTTACTGTGGTTCTAAATTAATTAGGATCCTCTAAGGCGTATTTCATACTGTTTGTTGCAGATCCAGTTTGCTGAGCGCTGTAGTAGCACTTTGCACCTTACATACCTCATATTTTAAAGGATTTCAGAATATTTTGTTATAGAAAGTAATTATATTCTAAAAGATGGAGATACAGAAACATAGATGAGGTATTAATGCACAATTCAGTGAGACAACTAAGAATAGAAGCTTGAATGTCTATATTCATAACTGATGAGTAATTATTACAACGATGATGCCACATGCTTAGTCTTGTACCCCTAAGCACATCTTGCTACAGCAGAGATTCTTCCTGATCAGTGAGATGTAAAATAGAAGATACTGAGATTCTTTGTTCATCCCTTGATTTCAAACTCAGCTCATTTGCCATTGTATTAACAAGATTTGTACAGGAGAACACAATAAGAGATCTATTTTGCAATGGTTAGATGCGTACAAAAACTCCAATGATTTAAGTGTTAACCTTGTTGGACTCTCACACCCAGAAATGTACTATTGCTCACCTTCAAAAAATTTCAGCTGAAGAGAGCTTTAGAGCACCTGTAGAATTCCATGTTTTTGCAGTTAACTACAAAGTCAAGTATACTAAAAAAGTCAATAAGTAATCATAAAAGCATTCCTATTTACTAGTCATAAATAAAATAATAATTTGGCAAATTTGCTGTGATTAACAGTTCCAGGACAATACCAGACAGTACCAGTGACACACAGCAAACCTGTCTAGTAGACATGAAAATAATGAGAAACCTTGAGAGCACTAATATTAGTAACAGCTGATGTCTTACCACTCACACTGAGCAATCCACGTCACTGACAACTGAAAATCTAACAGTAGCAACAACTGCCACCTTATTGTATAGAACAAGTTAAAGCCTAACTTGTGGAACATCTAGAATATCCCTTCCAATCAGCTTCCAAAAGCTTTTCCAAGTCCTACAGCCACAATGCTGCCATTCTTACGGTGATTCACACAACAGAAATCCTCATACTGGTCAATGCTGCATTGGACCTTCTAGAGATACACACTGTACCATGCACAAAGGAAACACCAGTTAAAACATTTAACCACCTTCTTTCCTTACCCTAAGATGATGCCTCTCAGTGGCATTTGCTGTCCTTACACTGTGTAGAACATCACCTTCAAAAGTACAGCAGCATCATTGTGGAAAGTGCAGTGTCCTTGGTTAACCTCTTTGTGCAGCCTGTCTCAAAATTCTGACAGGATTAAAGAATGAATCAGACACAGCTATATTCTTGTAAGCTATAAGTACATACTTCTCTAAACTTTTTCCAATTTCATCCCATGTTAATTTACAATCAATTGCAGAATCACAGTTCTTATTAATCTCTTTTGAAACATCATGGTTTGTTTGCTCTTCTTTTCTTTTACCTCCTGCTACCAACTACTGGGTCACACTGTTACTAAGAACTAGATCATTATATGCATGCAAGCAGGAGATAAATTAAATATAATATAAATGCACATTTTAAATAGGTATTATAAATGAAAAAGTCTGATTAAGTACTAACCACCCACTTTAAAAAAATAAAAATTAAACTTATTCTACTTTTATGCTCACTTTTATTTGCTTTCTTTATACAAGAATGGTCCTATCTCTAGGCTTAAGTTATTTGCTCAATACACACACAAGGCACAGCACCTGTTAATAAAGAATGTCTCTCTTTCTCTTCTCCATGGATTAGGCCGCAGTAAGAACATATTTACATTCTTCCCCTAGGCTTGACTTACTTGATACTAGTCAAAGGCTTGATTTGAACACTGAGATCAGCTCATAAATCAAACGCAGATTCATGAGAAACAAATTTTAAGTTATGTTTTATTATGATAGAGATTTGTGATAAGGAAGATCCAAAATGGCTCAGAACTGTGGGAAGGGACTCTTTACCCAGAGAACGTAGCTAAGAATGATTTTCTAGAAAATAACAGTCTGTCTTCTGTAAACAATGCAAAACCTTTCTCTTTATGAAACCCCTTCTGCCATGATCCCTTACAATGCAAACATTCTTACTATTCCCCAATCGTTATCAATCCCTACCCATGAGTAGAGATTTGATTTCAAAGAGGAAAAAATAACAGGGATCCATACACTCTACTACAATTCATGCTATTAATAGAAATTACATTGTGGAAGACAGTTGTAATGTAGAAACATACAGAATACATTGAATTCTGCTTAAAATCTATGCAATATCTAGGTTTAAACATCACAGGACTGAGCTTAGCTAAGTCTGCCCAAGGAAACCTCATCCTTTAAAAACAGCTGCACAAAACTCAGAGTCACAAGACCATCAGCTGTCTATGCAGGCCAGTATTCCAACGCTTAACGCTCATCTGTGCTAGCTGCAGAGGAAAAGAGAACACCTAACAAGGTAAGCAGAGCACAAAGAAACCCTCCCCAGCTTCCAGTAAGCACTGAACCCAAACATTTTCAAAACAAGAAAAAGCACTTAAATTTATACTGATACAGTGCAGCAACAGAAATTCTTCTCTTGGAAAATACCTATTTATCTAAAGCAAATGCCCATGGAAAAGATGATGCTGACCAATTTGCATAGGGAAAAATAATTCAGAAAAAAAGCATTTTTTGAAAGTGAAAGTTTTCCATTTAGATCTTTTAGGAACATGTGGATTTCTATTTCAGAATTTATTCACCTACATTTTTTAACAAAACTTAGGGAAAAATAAGTCATAGAATTGAATGATGCACAGTAATTTAGTTTTGAGTAGAATTTCGCAGTTACTGTAATGCTGTTTTGGAATGAAAGAAGTGTAATTAAATCCCCAGAAAAAAAAATCTGGTTTTCGGTCTAACTTGAACTGTAGGAGATGTTAACTGTATTTTTTTAGCTGTTCAATTCACTGTTACATCTCTTATGTCTATAAATTTGCTGTATTTTTAATCTGATTTTTTAATGAAAAAATTACAATAATAAAACAATATCATTAGGATGCTAGTCTTAATGTCCTTAGCAATGAACTAAGGAACAGAAGAGAGAAGACATCAAACAGAGATCCAGACTCTGGCAGTGCGAACCACATGTAGGTACTCTATCTGACTAAGATGCTAGTCCACTACCCATTTTGGAGAGGAAGTACCTCCATAATAATTTCAAAATCAGTGTCAAAAGCCATTCATCAAGATTTCTCTTTTAGTTTAGTTACTTATCCTCAACTCTGTGTACAAAAATCATCACTATTACTGTCAGAGCAGACATGAGCTTCTGCAGCAATAGTTGGCTTCTTGACAGTGTTTGTTTTCTTCGTTCCAATTACAACCTATACTGTATGTAATAATAGTTGTCCTGTCTTATTTCTATGTTGTCTCACTTCATATGTTCAGTAATAGCAAATTCCTCCATCTTGCATCTTTTTCTCCAGAAAACCAAACACTATACCTTGTCCCACGGTGAATGAGAATACTGCTTGTTTCATCCCGAATGCTGCACCGAAGTGGGAACGACGATGACTCGGCCTTTGACAAGAGCAAACCAAATTGCTGGGTTACTTTTGCAGAGAAGTATGCCCAGCCACTCAACTGTGGTGGCATGGAAGCCCCAGAAGGTGAGTGCTAATGACATTTTTCACTACAGTGCAATTAAAAGTAAGCTGTGAACTGTAACTCTCCTTTTACAATTCTTCAGAGTTGAAGATTTTAAGATTCTTATTTCATAATTCGGTTTCACAGATCAGAATAGCATTACTGATGCAGCAGTTACTGTTAGAACTTTGCATTCAATGCAAATCAAAGGAGAAAAATAATCTCAGGGAAAGCGCCTGGCCTACAAGAGCTTGTGTTTTACAGTTTTTGAAAACTTATGAGCAAGCCAGGAAGGGTATCAGAATGTCCTTTGCCTTCGCAAACTGACTGCGTAGTAGGGAACACATTAGAAGATGTGTCTTTACGGTAGGAAGGTTTGAAAGAGTAGGGTCTGGGGTTGGGGTTTTTTTGTGGGTTTGTGGGGTTTTTTTTGTTCCAGGCTACATTTAAGAAAAAAGAAGAAACCCATCCAATAGTCTACTTCAAAGCGAATCTCAGCAAAACAGACACTTCTAGATAAGGAAGCAATACTTTTAACTGGCTATATCAATTAAACAGAAATCCATTTCTACTCATCTCAGTGAGGAAATATACCAAACTATTTATTTGCTGAGATTTAATCTGATTCCTGAGACTTCAAAATCTTTTTTTTTTCCATTAATAACAGTATTAGTTTCTTATAGTTCTGTTAAATTTACATCAGCCAGGCTGAAGCTTTCCATGTTAGTTGAAATTTTGTAGGCTGAATGGCATAAAAAACCATCAGCCTTTTCAGAAACAAAGGTAAGTCATTAAAAAGTGCTTCACTAGTAAATATAAAACAAATTAAGAACCCCGGGGGGTTTTGGTGAATGGAACAGCCATGCATAAAGAAACTGCCTTTTGAATTCAGACTGAAAATCACATCACATTTGGCTAAATTACAGATTGTGAAAATATTACTTCAACATACGATGCAGGGAGCTGCTTCACAGCTATGACCTCTGAGGTGTCCATCATCCCTGCGCAGTCTTGATGCCTCTGCAGGTTCTTAGGATCATCAACACTCCACAAGCACCATCCCTACAGGCTGAAGCCAATCTTTCTCCGAGACAAGCAATGCCAGCAGCCAGACCGGAGATTCTGCCTCTCTCCTGCACTCACCAGCTTCTCAATCCAGTGTTAAAACAGTATGAAGCCCTGACCGAAACTATCTAGTCTGCTTTTTGCAAGATGCTCATACTCTCCTCGGGTTTCCATTTGTGCTCCATGACTTACCTCCTTTTTCAGAGCTCCTCCATTCACAGAAGCTGGCTGCTTGGCTTAAGACACAGGTTATCAGAATACTCGGTCTCCTGTATTTTCAAAATTTCATTCTGATGAATGGATTCAGTCTTTCAAAACTGGATCAACTCTGAAAATCAGATCCAAACACTTCAGGCCAGGGACAAAAAAAAAATAAGAAACGGGAAGCAGAAAATTAATGGGCAGTTGGGGATAATTTGATTTTAAGTGAAATAACAATACACAGGAACTCTGTATTTCAGCCCTGAACCAAGAAGCCATTTTCTTGCTGTAAAAATAATCATCAGACAGTTTCTAATTACACTGTAGTTACATACAAGGCAGCTTAAGTAATATTTCACATGTATTTCCAAACTTTGAAGTTTTTAGGATCTTGTAATAATCTTTCAGCATTTGTGTGTGTGTGTGTGTGCTCATAATACTATGTTTGAGCTTTTCTAAAACAGTTAATATTTCATTCCCGGAGAAGACTAGCACAATCTTGCCCGGTTTTGAAGCTTAGCTATAACACATACATAAAATACTTGTCTGGCATTCATCTGCTATCTGTCAGCCTCCACTTGTTTTCTAACACAGTTCATTTTCTATCACTTGAGAGAAATACAGAGGAGACAGGCAGAGAGCATGTCTATGTACTGAAGGAAGACAGAAAAAAAATGAAAGACATTCATAATTATACCAAGCTTCGCTTAAGACAGCAAGTAAGAACCTTGCTCGAAGCCTGATGACAGCATTCTCCTCTACGACAACTTTTAAGTAAAGACAGTTCCAGGGGCCACAGACTTCCAGCACATAAAGATGTCTGGAGTCTGCCAAATATTGTCTATGCCATATCTAATGATTAATAACAACAGTGTTGTTGCCGTTTTCACCCTTAATGAAACTTACTTAGAGTAATATTAGGTACTTCAGCTGCAGCAGTTTTCCTTCAAGAACAGCAAAGTGCTTGTGTGACCCAGCGCCAAGACGTAAGAATTTTCTTTGGAAATAAATTGACCTTCCCAGAGCTGGACAGAAGTACTCAACAGTTATTCACAATTAAGAGTGGTTGAAAAGATTTTTACTGTTACCAACTATACTTGCTGGTTTCTGACTACTTTTTTGCATCTTTCAAAGTCATTGTAATAAAATATAATTCCAATTTCTTTTCCCTCTGCAGCAGACTGAGCTGGACTCTTACTGTGCTGCAGTGTGAAAATAAGAACACGTAAGTTCACTCTCCTTAAGAAGGTAAGCTAAGCTGAAAAAGAATGAACTATGCTATATTCAGAATTTAAAATTTGATGGCAGTGAAATTTATGCATCCAAATCATATAGATGTTTTTAAATACTACCCTTGTAAACTTAACTTGAAGATTTTACTTTTTCATATACACAGGGAAAAATGCCTTTTGAATCGCACACATTCGGGTCAAACGGCAGGATTCTCTTAACTATACTGTTTGGATTCACTGTGAATTCCTCATGGATCAAAGAAAGAGCAAATGAAACAGTAGTGCCATCAACAGAGACCAACAGACTGCAAGATAATAATTTCTAATAAGGTTTTAAACATCATTCATGATAACTTCAGACACTCAAGTATTCAGGAGTAAAAAGAACTCAATATGCATTAAATCATTCACGAACCAAGAAAGATAATGAACAGTATTGAAAAATTCATCTTTCTACAATCTACCAGGGGGAATAGGCATTGTGCTCCAATTTTAACCAGCACAGAAATATTTATTAATAATATTGATGAATTAGATCACGCTTGCATGCAACAAAATAAGGCACATCAAGTAACACGTTTATCACACTTTCAGAGTATTAGTTGGAGATATTAAGAATCCCGGTTAGATACTAGTAAAACATCTCTTTGCACCTAAAAGCCTTCCCAGATAAAGGACAGGACAAATATCTATGAGGAATAATTGATCTGTTGTGAAGCAGGAGTATGACCTCTTGAGGATCTTTCAGACCTGACCTCATTTTATACTTAAAAAGGAAACACTAAAGCATCCGGAATGGCCACAGGAACATCATTTGATTAACACTACAAACTCAAAGTTTCCAAGTCATCAAAATTGTATTCATGCAATTAATAATTAAATTCTCTAACACCAAGTAAGCCTAACTACATTGTTTTATAAGCTTCTCATCTTATAGACCCAAAATTTTATCAGCAATTTTATTAACATTTTCCATCTGTAAATTTCTAGCATGTTAAGAACCTATTTCCTTTAAGTAAGTGGTAAGGGCTTAGGAATACTTAATAGACCATAAACTTAGAAATCACTGTTCATACAATTTTTTTCAAACAAAATTGCTGTCATTTATATAATTGCCTTTAAACTCGAACTGTGCCAATTGGAAAGCTCTCTCTAATATCAAGGAGTATTTGCTGAGTCTTAAGATCATTTTCTTATGTTTTTAACTTGTCAAGCTCTGAGATGCCATTGCTCAATGCAAGCTTTCCATAATTAAAAGGGTACAAATTATCTTCTTTAAAAACCACTTGCTCAGAACTCAAATAGCAACTGTTTTGCTCAGTTATTGTCTTTACTGATCTGAGAAAAGATTAGCATCCCACAGTACAATGCTTTTCCATTATTTTATTTACAAACAGTCTACAAGGGTGAAACTCCAGAGAAGCAGTCATGCTCTAAATGGGCACACTGTACATAAAACTTCTGGTAGGCATTAGTGAAATTGCAGATAGTGATATCTCTGCCTTTGCTAAACAATGACACAGTATTTGCAGCCATGAATTACTTGTTACAAAGTGGATTGGGAACACCCTCAGGCTTTTGAAGTCCAGGTATTCACTTTATCTGTTTCCTGTTCTTTTCAGAGTAATGTCCCCTCACTTTGAAGATTCAGCTGTTTGCTAAAGCATAGGTTACAGAACATGGATTTCCAGCAATTTTTTGTAGTGCGTAGCCCCAGCTCCCAGCACGAGCTATGGAAACCCATCAGGAATCCTGACAGTGGTTGGGATTCCCCAGCCTGGACTACACTCACTACTCCTGAAGGCTATGCAGAGCAGTACCGCGAACAATCCAAGCCATTACTTCAGGAATGTTAGAGACTGGGACCCACCACTTCTCCAGCTTAACTACACGCGTTTTTTTCCTTCCTTTCTTTCACAGGTGTCAGCTACTTCATTAAAGGATTTTAACCAAGTTTTTGGGCTGAATGCAATACTCAGACATCTGATTCTTTTGCTGTGTTTATATCCCAAGCAGAGAAATTGGGAAAAAAAAAATCAAAAAAGAAAAAAAGAGAAGTTTTTGAAATCTTTGAACATCTAAATGCAGAGTTATCCAGTTGTACACGGGTAGAAACTTTGCTTTACGTAAATTGTTGCAGTAACTGAAATAACTGAAAATGCTGTCTCACTATTGATATGCATGTCACAAATGCTTTCCAAAACAGACAAGAGAAAAAAATATTGACATGCGATATTTATTTTGAAGTATCATCTTACCAAAATAGTCCATTGAAAAACAGTATAATACGGAAGCATTGGTGTAAACATACAAATCTTACATAATGGATCTTTTTATCACTGGCGATCAAGAATTTGGCTAGTACTCCAGAGCACAATCATAAGGCATCACATTGCTTGCTATTTCTAACATCAACGTGTCACCTGCTGTTGCAAAAGAAGCTGAGAAAAAAGCATATTTTTAGTCATTTGCAATTGCACACGTTGTCAGAAATAGCAACTGCCCAGTCATTTGCAGATTGGCAGGGACCCAGGGCTTGCCATTTCCCAAATCATAATTAATTCCTTTGGCAGACCTCTAGCTGTGCCGCTATGCTGTCAGTGCAGTCAGGACAGAGCCCTGCCTTCCTTATTATTCTTTGGGAAAAAAAAAACCACACTAAAAATATAGGTTAATAAATAACCAAATAAGCTTCAAAGTATGCTGTTGTATGGAGCACAGCAACCAAAAGAAAGAAATCCTATACAATGTAATCTGAACACATGATATCAAGCCAGTAGATGGGCAGTACGGTTTTATAAGCCTCCTATCGTGGTGCTCAGCACCACTACTACCCCAGGACTACTCTGCAAAACTCAGAGCAGCTCGATATTTCTACAGACTACAGTAGTTTGCTATTCTAGAGAACTCTATGGAACATATGCCGTCATGCATTTTACTTTCCTCTTCAGTTAAGTGAAGGGAAAATAAACGGTACTGTTAGGGAAGGTCTCTCTAGAATAAAATACAAAATAGGTGCTCTAAAATAAGGATTTAAAAAAAAAAAAAAATCAGACATCGTTGCTCCCCAGAACTGTTTAAAGTAGGTATCTTGTTAGCAGTGTCCTCCAGAGAGGCACTTGCAACAGAAGAGAAAGGTTTATTTTGCCACATAGATCCTCCCATTTCAAAATGTTTATCTGGTTGTAGAAAGTCCTGCAGTAAATGAATAAAATTAGAAGTCAGACCTCTTTTTCTCACTGCTGAAAAATCCTGCTCTGGTTAGTTAACTGTGTGATCCCATCAGCTGTCTCCCATAAACTTCTGAAGTAAAAAGTCTGGACATCAACTTCACATCAGTGTAAACTGTGATGTATGTAAAAATAATAGTTTTTGTTGGCCTTCTGTTTTTTGAGTCTTTAGCATTGGCATTTCCCATTTTTCTACATAGCTGTGATTCCTTTGAGAAAATCACAGAATTCTTATATGCTGAGGCTGGGTTCTTAAGAACAACCAGAGTGTCCTAAGACATGGAATAAAGTGCTGAAAACTGGCAGCGAGTAAGCAGTCCTGGCACAGCTTATTGCCATGGTTCTATGTCCCTCTCAGTATCTACAGAGGTTCATTCAGACATTCAGAGATTTCACTTCACTATTCCATTTTGAACTTACTAATCAATTGTTCTTACATATATTTTGAATGCCCTGCAGCCAGTTCCTCATAATTTTGTCCTTTCACTAGAAGAAAAATATTTTCATTAAATCAATATTTCATCTGATCATCATATTCAAAGGTATAAATCAGGAAAAATATTCATACTACTTCATCCCAGCAAAAAAAAAAGAAAATGAATCTATTTACACTGTAATACCATTAAATCACTTCCCCAAGAATTGTACAATTTCCAATAAAACTGTATGTACAAATATTTATTTAAAATAATCATCAGTGATCAAACCTTCACCAAACTCAGCTAATGCAAGATGGATTAGAGCAACTACTACATGATATAGAGCATAATTAGTTAAATGCTCTTAACGCAAGTATTCACACTGGAAAAATGAATGAAAAGTCTGACAAAATATTTTGAACCTGCAGAAACACCTTTTTTTATTTTCAGCAACAAAAAAGCACACATGATCCCAGGCTGTATTTTCTTTGGCATAAACCATCATAAACAGAATTAGAAAATACCGTAAAAAAAACCTAGTATGGTGACAAAAAAGGAAACACCTTTATTAGAAAAACCCCTAACCCTATAAATGGTTTGAATGAGTCAGTTTAAACCAGGCCCAGGCAGGCCTGCAGACTAGCGTACACACGGGCTGCTTTGGGAGTACTGGGCCAAAGCTCAGCGTAGCTCTGGCTGACGCTGCTCTGGTAAATACATCTCTTTTCTTAACACTGTGATTATAAGCAAAACACTCTTAGAATATAAAGTATCAGACCTACGTCAGTTCACTCGCATCCTTGGGCTGAATTGTAGAGAATGATGTTGCTAAGGCCAAGATAAAACGAACAGCCACAAGAAGGACACTCATGATTACCTATTCAAACCTCTCTTGTGTCAGATTTCACTTTATTTGTTCCTGATAAAGGACACAATCTTTAACGCTTTATGTGGATCATTGTGCACCAATATTTGTGCAATTAATTCTACCAAGACAAGCCAAGGGTTCAAATCTATAAATATTTACTTCTCACCTCATTGACTTTCCATTTATTCTTTTGGTGCTACCATGAGGGAAGTTTCAACGCTCCTTTTCACTGCCTTTGCCTGAGCAGCTTTACTCATCATGCTGCACCAAGGTTGAAAGAGCATCACAATGTAACTCGGAAAAGGCTTCTAAGGATAATAAATGCCTTTTCATTGACTTGAATAACCTAAGCCTTAAGTGTGTAACAAGCACATTCCTCTCTCTCAACTAGTGCCCTTAACAGCTGATCGTTCCCGGAATAATAAAGGCCTATGGAAGAATTTTTTTGTAAGTGGTTTAGGACAGATTTTAAGGACGATGAGATCATTCAGCATCTTAAAAATATTCCTTGGTCCTGGACAAGATAAACCAAAATCTAATTGCTCCTAAACTGTTTAAGCAACATCCAAGACTGCATACTGCAAATTCAATCTAGTTGTTAGCATGGAGAAATTATTGTCAGCAAACTATCCTTTGCTCAAAACACAAAGATTAACTGTTCTACTCTGCTGTTTGAGGAAAATTACTTCAATTGTCAGAGAAATAGATTAAAAAATGAAACTACTACATGTAATGAAACAGAATCTATACCACATACTGGTGTGTTGGGCATGCCCCTTCCTGGAGCAAGAGGAACTAATTTTAGTAACTTTTGTATTAATAGACCTTTGAATGCTAAGAATGGGTGAAAAAGAGAGTCGTTTCTACTTGAACTATTATATAACTAACTGCTACTGCACAGCGTCCAGGGAATGTCTTTACCAAAGATGAAGTATAGACAAAAAAGTCAGATAGTGAAAAAGAATGTTTCTTTTTGTCCAATTATCCCTAGTCTCATTAATCTTACATTCAGCTCTTCTTCTAGAGGTAATGTTAAAAATATGAAACCGGCACTGGGTGTGGAAATCCTACTGAAGAGCACTGTGAAGGAGAAAAACATACTAACAGAGAAATACCAGAAAATAAACACAAACACTGCCTTCGGACCAAATACTCCTGTAATGGTTATATAAATGTAGGGAAACATTTCCGGACATGATGAATTCTCCCATCTTTTCCCCCTAATGCACTTATTGTAGTTAAAAGGTACAAGCCTTGTTCTAAGTGCACTGATTCTTTTAGAGAGAAGTAGCAAGCTATGCCAATAACAACATCTGCTTAATAGAAAGGTCTAAGCTGAAGTTTGAGTATTTATTGCATGGAAAAAGCATCATTTTGAAACTGCTTCCAGCTTTTAACTGGCAGTTTTTTTCTTTTCAGTGTTGTACTCCTTTTATTTTGTCATTTTAAAGGGCTCCAAATGGTCGGTGTTCTATTATGACTCACAAGGGAAAAGTGCATGTTTGAATTATGAAGCACAGTGATTCTCTAGAGAACTGTACGTGTATTACAGGAGGGTTTTTTCACTGATTGATTGAAAACTATTGTTTCTGAGCTGCTGATTACAGGAGATGTCAATTTACAGACCCGCTAAAAGGTTTGCCACAAAATTATACATTGCATTTAAAATAAGCCTACACTAAGTACTTTTATAAATTAGCATCAATATAATATTACAGACTGGTTATACTGACACTGAAAATTGTTTTTGTGAAGATTTAAAGAAAAAAGTCTAGTGACTGTGTCAAGCTAAAAGGAAATAATTCAATTTCTTCATCAAATGAGGAACTGAATTATTCCCTTTTTCCTACAATCTGATCTTGACCTGTAACACTGAAGTCCTTTGTACTGACAAGTAGAGTTACAATACAGAAACCAACAACATCTCCCGTATGTGCATTTTTTCTCTTACAGTACGACCAAAATTTTCGGTTACATTATACATTAAAATTCTTGTAGCCTCACTCTGATTCTTTTCATCCCTATAACCTGGAAAAAACCCCACCTGCATATATAAATAAATAGATACCCTATTTTGTAGGGTAAATATAGTAGGTGAAATTGGCTATCATCTTCTGTATTTTCAAATATAGTTTTCAAGTTAAGAGTTTAGTCAGAAGTACAAATAAGACACAGTAGAAATAACCTTTTAACTTTATCAAAAGCATAGAAAAATGTACTGACACTACGTCTTCCCATGTGATCAGTTTATAAAACAGATCTTTTAGTCTCTATGGTTTTCAGTATCCTATTAGTTTAAATGATCTCATTCTTACTAGCTAATGGATGTGGTTTGGGGTTGATGCTTTCAGCAACAAACACCATGCACACAGAATTCAGCTTGTCATACATGCGGGAGATTGGCAGCAGATAAAAACTCAAGACTAAAATACCTTGTGACCACTTTTCACATTTTGATAAAATGTTCTGATATGGCACTGTTAGAAAAAAGGAACAGTGACATAATTCTTTTGGTGCTTTAGCTCATGGAGTTTAAATGATCCTCTTGTTCAGCTTAGATAATGCAAACTGGAAGAGGTCAATTGGACAAAAGGAGAAAAAAATTGTAGGCCTGACCGAGAATAGGAGATGACATTCCCCGATTTCAAGAAAAGAACAGGATGTTCAAGCCATCCTTTGACTCACATATTTACCAGTTTAATTTAATAAAAAGAGAGCAAAAGAATAGTGAATGAATAGCTCAGGCAATTGGTGATGGATAAACGTGCCCTTCATCTGCAGAAGTCACTTTTTAATAAAGAAGGTAGCAGTTTCTTGTAGACTTTAGAGAAAACTGAGTTCTTTAAGTTCTGTTTTTAAGTTACACAGTACATTAGAAAAGAAATAGAAAAGCATGTGAAATGCCAAGTTTGCAAAGAAGTATTTGTATTAAAGCTATCAAATAAGAGATGGTATTTTATGACTAATTAACTTTTCTGACTAAAGCTAGTATATCAGAGAGCAAAGGGAAAGCACTATTTAGCACTATATGAGCCACCTTTGGTGCCTGCTGGGTGTAGCTGGCAATGCTATTCCCTGGCCTCACTGGAGTATCTCTACACCGCGCACAATTTCATCTTCTGAAGCTTTCTCACACACAGGCAGCTCAAAAGTTTCTACACACTTGGTGTTGGTATGTTGCTGTCACCCATCCTAGAAGATGAAAATGAGACCAGGCTAATTACAGATATCTCTTTCATCAATATGCAAATCTTTGTAAGAAAAAAGAATAAAAGCATAAGGATAAGTGGAAAATGGATTAAAATACTACATGGATTTGCCAAGCATAGATTTGCCAATCTTCTGGTGGTATTTTTTTTTTAAATAAGATAACCAGATTTTCATGATGGAAATGGAGTCAATCCAATCTCTCTGTAATATTAAAAGAGATCTGATATTATGTCTCTTGGGAAACAATAAGGTCCTGTGCAGAAGATAGACACTGGCACAAGAACTGTAAGAGAAGTAAGGATGTGCAGAGAGAAGGGAGGAATAAACAGCAGTTTGTACAAGAAGGAGAACTAAGCAGCAGGAGTTTGCTACTGGAGTTTAGTATTAAACAGAACACACTGTATAATACTATATAATTTGAATAGTAGAAAGAGTCAATACTGACAGAGTGCAGCATAACAGGCAAATATTTTCATGTCCATTATGGAGGGACCTAAAACAGGTAGTGAATCTCAGGGGAACCCATCAAAATTAGTATCACTGACTAATTCCATCATATTGCCCATATTCTTCATTGCATATTACAGACATTTTCTGTAAATTTGTAGTCAGATGTGATGGAACATACAAAAAATAAGTAGTGAAGAAACCAGAAAAAGAATCCCACCTTTAATTTTTTCTATAGCAATACAATTGGAAAATACAAGTATCTACAGCTAATCTGATATAATCAAGTCCTACTAGCTTTTGGTGATTGAGAGGTGATTTGAGACAGTCAGCATGGCTTCACCCAGGGCACGTCCTGCCTGACCGACCTAGTGATCTTGTATGATAGAGTAACTACTACATCAGTGGACAGGGGAAGAGCTATGGATGTCTTCCATCTGGACTTCTGTAAGGCCTTTCACAGGGTCCCTCACAACACCCTTCTCTAAATTGGAGAGATACAGATTTGATGGGTGGACTGTTCAGTGGATGAGGAATTACTCGGATGGTCGCATCCAGACAGTTTTGATCAACAGCTCAACGTCCAGATGGAGATCGGCGATAAGTGGTGCCCCTCAGCGGTCCATATTGGGACCAATACTGTTTAATATCTTTACCAGACATAGACAGTGGGATTGAGGGCACCCTCAGTGAGCTTGCAGATGACACCAAGCTGAGTGGTACGGTTGACACACCTGAGAGAGAGGATGCCATCCAGGACATGAACAAGCTCGAGAAGTGGGCCCATGTGAGCCTCATGAGGTTCAACAAGGCCAAGTGCAAGGTCCTGCACCAGGGTCGGTGAAACCCCCTGTTTCAATACAGGCCAGGGGATGAAGGGATTGAGAGTAGCCCTGCTGAGAAGGACTTGGGAATACTGGTGGACAAAAAGCTGGGCAGAAGCCAACAATGTGCACTCACAGCCCAGAAAGCCAACCACATCCTGGGCTGCATCAAACAAAGTGTGGCCAGCAGGTCAAGGGAGGTGATTCTGTCCCTCTGCTCTGCTCTGGTGATTACCTGGAGTACTGTGACCAGCTCTGGAGTCCTCAGCACAGGAAGGACATGGACCTGCTCGAGTGGGTTCAAAGGAACACCATAAAAATGAGGACAGGCTGAGAGAGTTGGGGTTGTTGAGCCTGGAGAAAAGGTGGTGCCGGAGAGATCTTATTATGCCTTTCAGTACTTAAAGGAGGCTTACAAGAAAGACAGGAACAAGCTTTTTAGCAGGTCCTGCTGCCATGGGACAAGAGATAATGGTTTTAAACTATAAGGGGGTAGATTCAGACTAGATATAAGGAAGACATTTTTTACAACGAGGGTGCTGAAACACTGGCACAGGTTGTCCAGAGAGGTGGCAGACGTCCCATGCCTGGAAACATTCAAGGTCAGACTGGAAGGGGCTCTGAGCAACTTGACGTACTTGGAAGATGTCCCTGCTCATTGCAGGGGGTTGGACTAGATGATCTTTAAAAGTCCCTTCCAACCCAAACCATTCTATGATTCCAGATATATGTGTAAATTTTCCGATTTCAGGGATTATGTTATGGTGGTAAACAAACTTATTCTAGAGTTGGAGGTTGACTACTATTCAAACACAATGTAGGAAACACTCCTTTTATTTGCTATAGTAATTTTATGGCTGATTCAAAAAATTAAAGACATCATTGTAAATGGCACAGCAGACATGACTGTCTTTCGTGTACCTAGTAAGCATTTTGTTCAGTTTAAGTTATCTTGATTACTATACTGGTACCGCTGCTTGTTTGCAAATTACAGAACACCATAGCTGGAAATTCATGAATTTCAAAACATTTACGGTTTCCTAAGCTTAGGCAAAGCTTTTGAATTTTACATCCAACTGTTTTCAAGGATTATTCTGTATTACATTTTCTGCATAACAAATTTAGCTAACATCCTTGCACTTCTTTGCTTTCTCTTGATCACATTGTAAAATAACCACAGTAGTTTAAATACAACTGTGGGAATAAATACATAAGATTTCCAGCCACCATCTGAGATAAATATTTGCATAATGTTTAGGTAAATCCCTACTGAACAGACTAAGACCTCTTATCACTGTCCAGATGGAATCCTGAATTTATCAAAGCATATACACCTTTGCTGGTATTAATTTATGTACTTAGAAAATCTAAAGCCTGTTTCCATTCACTGAGGTTTTTTCTAGAAGTGAAAAGGCACTGAAATGTATATATATTAAAAACTAAGTTGTGCATCTGTGTATCTTTTACACCAGATCCTTAAAAATCATCAGAGACAGTTTCATTTAAAGGCTGCGGGCAATGCTTAAAATCTTGGTGTACTTCATTTTACCATCTATTGGTGTTCAGGTGCAAAATAATTCACTACATGTGGGATATTATACATTTTTAATCTCTCCAGAGGAAAATACGTTGTTGTATTTTTTAAGAAAAAACAGCTCATTATTCAAACGTCAAAAGAAACGGATAGAAAACAGTATTTTTTTCTCTGAAAACTGACTTTGCTAAACATCTGATTATCTACCTAGATATGTTATAGTCCCTCAACGTTCACTGGATATCCAGCAGTAAATCACGAGAACATTTAACTCAAGTACTTATGAAGCCCCAAAAAGAAACTAGCAAAAGAAAACGTGAGTAAATGCCAAATCCATTGTTTGTTGTACCTCCTGCCAGCTTCTGGGGATAACCTGTTTCATTAACCGTGATAACTGATGACTAACAATATAGTATGTGTGCTGTGAAATATCCAAACTATTTCCTTCATTGCAGCAGCTTATTCCACCGGGATGGAAAAAGTACCCTTAACGCTAACGGAACTGAAGACAATTTTTTTTATTTCGGTCTCATAATGTTTTTCCGTAGATAAATTCTGTTGGTGGCCGTGAGGTTCCCTGCTACAATCAACAATACATACTTTAACGAAAAGTCAGTCAGAATACTAGGCTAACATTAGAATACTTAGTACTTTCTATTTATAGTACTTAGAATACTATTGAATATAGAGTATATAGAGAGAGTACATTGCAACAGATGTTTTAAGAATAATTACCATCTTTTTAGACTGAACATATGTAGGGAGGGCAAAGAGATAAGGCAGTGAGTAAATTTTCATCTAATTAAAAGCCTTCATAAATATAGCATAGAAAGAGGCAGATCAATGGCTGAATGGGTCTTGCCTTTTTTTTTTTTTTCCTGTAAATATTTGGGTACTTGACTCTGCAAGCCTTAAGTCTTAAGACTGGTACACAATTACACATGGATAGACTAGAAAGAGCGATGGGTAATACCAGCATGAATTAGAATAGCAGGAATTGCTTCTTTCATTATGATCACATACCACAGTGCCAAGGACAACATTACTACGCAGGATGGAAAGAGAGATAAGATCACAGCCAAAGGCTACAGAAATATTGATGAAAGAAGATTCTTTCTGTAGAGCAGAATTCAAAGCTAGCGAAACAAAAAGATCGGTCCCTCATCAATTTTGCCAGCAGACACTTAAGGGTGAGGCAGAATTTACAAAAGTACATTTTCGTACATTTTTATTATTTATTCAAAAGTTTGTAAAAAAGTATTTTTGATACAAAACTTCATTGTGAAATAAGTGAAAGGATGTAATGATTCTTCTTAAAGCTTCATCTTTCAAAATCATACCCTACACTGCAGTTAAACGTCATATTCTACCATAATGATTTAGTAGCATGTCACATATATTTATCACTGGTATAAAATCAATCACACAGCATGCAGAACAGTAAGGACTGAGGCCCACGATTCTTTTATAAACAGAACAGCACGACTGACAACAACAGAAAATGAGCCTTTCTCTGTACGGCCTTCCAGTAGTTTGCATCCTATTTCCTCACCTAGGAAGAACACTCAAACAAGTTGCCAGTTCAGTTTCACCCAAAGGCCATTTGGATGTATTTTGACCTTGGACTTAACTAAATATTAAAAAATACTGCAACTGACACAAATTAAAATAAAGTCTACTCCCCTTTTGAGTTCAGTGCTGCTATTAGATATAATATTGTTTCATGCTATGTGGCTCTAGGTGAAAAAACATCTAAAATTATATCATTACTTCATTTTATAAAAGTTATAGAGAGAATGTATGCAATTCAAAAATGTATATATGTACATATATATATATATGTAAAAGTATGTAAGTTACAGAAATAAAGCACACACAATCAAACAGTGATGTTTTTGGAGTCTCAGTTTACTGGTTGCGGGTAAAGTTTAACCTGCTCCCTGGAGGTACATTCTCCAGACAGTCTCATCCATGTGAAATTAAATACCCTTCTGGCTGCTCTCTGAACTAAATGAATATGTCAAATGACAAATATGAAGAACCTCCACTCATTTTTAAAAGCGCTGACTGCTTCACGGGTCCAGTTAGAGAGCACTCTGCCAAGAACTGAGGTGGTACCCCTGGGATGGTGACTTCTGTCAGAGGAGCTCACACTGGAAGAGCAGCCTGATGCCTTTGAAGAGTTAACACACAGTCAGCGCTGGCTTAAGGTAAGGAGAGAGAAATGGTCCTGCTCCCAGGTCCCGGAGCCCAGGCTGTAGCCTGCAGTGTGTGTTCAGCTTTCCCAGCTTCCACTGCAAGGCAGCAACTGCAGGGGAGAAGAAACCACTGCCACAACCACTGCAGTGTCCTGAAGACAACCCAGTGCTGACTGACTGTCAATGTCCCCAGAGACAAACATAGTAGGCTGTGTGAAACGAGGTAGCGCAAACACCAGAAGCAATCTAACTTAGCCATACGAGTTTTCCATGAGTAGAGGAGACTTGGATTCTCCCCAGAAGAAAAGTTTTCACATACCACTGTCCTTAACAGACTCCTGATACTACTGCAATAACTAGTGCCAAGGCCAAAGGCCTTTCCAATTACTCGGCATACTGCAGCACTTCAACAAGTGACATTCCTGATCAATCCTAGCTGGAAGCAGTACTTATGCACTTCCAGGTCAGGATGAAATGATATACAACTATTTTTTTTTTAATTTACTCAAGCCCAAGGGAGATTTTTCCAGTGACTTAAAAGCAGGTCCAAAACATATATAAGGTTGAGGAAAACAGATTGAAACCAGACACGATCTGAGGCTTTTCCTACTTGAAATATCTTTTTCCCAAAAGGAAGTTTGGTTTTTGGAAGATGTAATGGGTAAGAAGAGAAAACAAGGAAACTGGCAGTCTTGTTTCCTCCAAAACTGTGACATTTGTTGAAAGAAGTTACCTCTTTATGAGCAAACTAAGAGGGGGTCTGGATACCTTGAGTAACAGGAAAGTCTCTCCAACAAAGCAGAGGTGGAAGTCATACTGGGCAGCACAGACTCCCATGGATTCACAGGCACAGCTGGGAGCCAGACGCAGCCATCAGCTCTGCCTTGGCACGTGCCTGGATTTGTCTGTAGAGTAGTTCCCAGAAATCCGATTTTTACAGAGATGTATTAGCTTGCATATGGGACCAGACAAATACGATGACATTTTGTGCAAGAGCCTTTGCAGAAGGAGCTGTATGGATGCATTGCCACAGTGCTTCCCACACTGCTAATAAGCCCTTCTGTAAGTAACCTGGCTCTGTTCCCTGGTTCTTCTGCATCTGTTTGAAGTGCAGTCGGGATAATATACATGCATTTGAACAGTTCTTGTTTTACCTATGATTTATTTGTAAAAACAACCTATGAAATGTTTCTACTGGAGACACTAACTGCTCCCTGTGAGATCTCATTTCATATGACTAGAATTTACGTGCCCTTATCACTTATCATCTTCTTCTCTGCCCTCCCCCAGGGAACTCAAGCCCTGATCTCTTTTCAAACAGATGCAACATCTTTATTTGGTGCTATGAGCCATCTCAGAGCTACTGCCACTGTTTGAAAAATGTGATATTACACACTACCAAATTTCATGTTTGACATTAAAATGTATTTTTGGACACTCAACAACTTATTGTTTAAATTAATCACGGACACCGGCATTCATTTTTTCCCTTTGTTTGACTGAGCTGAACTTCCTTTGATTCATGTGCTAATGGAAACAAACGATATAATCCACAATGAATAATTTTGCTTTGCTCGAGATGTGAAAGCAATAATAAAATAGTAAACACAAGTTAGCAGACTTCCTTGCAAATGCTACAACTGCTTTCTTTGTCATGACAACAGATATTTATCTGCTGCCTACTTTTCATTTATATGCAACATAATAAAGTAAGTCAAAGTGTCTTTTCTTTCTAAAACAAAAACTTCCAGGATTAACAACTCATACCATGCTACAGCTGACTATTTTCACTGTATATATCAACGTTGCCTATCAACAGGTTAAATGAGATTCATTTAAAATTCTCCTATACCTGTCACACTTGCATGATGCAGATTTAGCAATAGTAGGGTTTTCAGACTCAAGTTTATCCATGCGTGATTCAGACATAATCTATATATAGTTTTATACTTAGGTAGAAAAGGACTTTACTAGAGTACAATTATATACAAGAGTTTTTATATTACACCATAACAATATTAAAAACAAAGCTCAGAAAAGAGTCACAGCTTGCTGTATTAATAGACTTCCTTACTACTTCACGATGAGAGTAGGAAGGGAATGTTGGCTACAACCAACATGATCTTACTGATAGTTCCCAATCTTGCAAGGCCCACGCTGCAGAACTCTTCGAAAAATATTTACAAATAGCAAACGTGATAAACCTTAATGTCTTATGGTAACCTAAATATGGCCAAGACACACCTTAACCCTCTTAACACCATGCCAGCTTTTGTTCAAAGGGGCATCTAGATATGCAAAGTTCATAGTCATTTATGACCATTTAAGACCATGCTGTACCTCTGAAATTCAATACACACGTTAAAAGCTTTTAAACAAGTGCCTGTGTGCCAGCTGCTTCCATCCCTGATCTTTGCTTAAAATACAATAAAGACAAATTACTGAAGGCAAATAGGAATAGGCAAGTGGGGATGACGATTTTTTTTAATCGCCACAGTTATATTTATCATGATTCATTGATTTGTGCGCAAAGACCTGCTTCTCAAAACAACACTGCCCAGAAAGCTTCAGCATCTTTCTAAACTCAGTCCCTTCAGGCACAGAGACTGGCCCGATACCTTCCTTTCCAAAGATGGCACCCTGCAACTACTGAATTCCCATCTTTTCAAACTGCCCCGGCAGGACTTAAACACTGCTGCCAAAAATAATCACTAAAGTTGTCACCTCACAAAAGAAACAAATAATTTTTAGCCATATATACTTGCTAATTCACTGCCTAAAGACTTACTTAAACTCAAAGCGTATATGACTATGGACAGGAGAAAAGTGCTACATAATGTTTGCCAAAGACTTCCTCTTCCTCCCTCCCTCTCATTTCTTATTTTTCAATATCAAACAATTCTTCATATTTAAATTATCCAGATTATTACCTCAATTATTAGGTTCCAAATCAAACAATTACAGTCAAGTTGTAATTATAAACTAATTAGTCTTTAAAACAAGAGTTTGGAAAAGAAGCATTTAAGTATTAGAAAAATGTTCTCTAATAGTAAGATATGCTCTACTTACTATATGCAAAATACTTCATAAATCTGTTTAATATTCACAGTAAAGCAGACAGAAATAAAACCAAGTGTTTTGTTTTTGAGCACGTATACAGGGAGGAAAACAGGCTGCTGGGGGAAGAGGAATAAGAGAAAAGTAATCTACGTCAACTAACAAAAACTGATTTATATTCCCAGTCTGATAAAATGATCAGAAAGAAACCAAAATAAGATTGTTTGACCTATGTACCAGTCATAACATATGCTTTAAAGAGGAAAAAAAATGAATACGATATATCTCTTATTACCTTCCATTGCTTTGATATGTCCAGAGAGAAGATGTATGAGAAAACTTTCTGAGGGTGAATTTTTCACAAACAGTTTGACAAATTAAACAATCACAGAGATATAAGATTTCCAAGATCTTAGGTAGAATTCTTCAGAAGTGATATATTGCTTTCATTAGGGTTTCAAAAACAGGTTTATGTACAAAAATACATGCTTAAGAAGAGGAAAAGAAAACAAAAATGTTATACAGTGTTTTTTCCCTCAGCCTATGAAGTTGTGGGGAAAGTAATGGAAGATTGGTGAGGAGGACTGTAAATACGCTCAAGTGACTCGCACGTGGGGTGCTGGAAAACACATATATCACACTAATTGTTGCTTAGTTCTGTGTGATCAACAAGTAGGACATCTGCGCTTAGATAACATAGGCCTGGGATGGACTCAGGGGCACCTTATCGAACACGCCTGAGGTTCCTGCCCTGCTGCTGAAGAGATCAAAGCACAGCAGAAAACTCTGCCTGCCAGAATCCTTGAAATACAGGCCCAAACAGCAAGTGGGAGCTCTCTTGCTCTCGCACGCCCTTGCTAATAAGGACTCTCGCTCTGCGGTGCCTGCGTCCCCTGCTTGCCTGCCTCTGCCCAGGTGCTGCTTCAGAGGTTCCCCGATCCATGAGGTATTGACATTAAATTTTTTCTTTGCCCTTAATCCATGGTTTTGTGGTTGTTCCTGCATCCTGCCTGCATCGGCTCACACAGAAATGAAGTAATACACCTTTCCCAAGTTTTCTGAACATTTTTTTAGTTCAGAGAGAATAACCTTCAGGACAATATTCTTTCAGTTGCAGTTTCACCAGGGTGATAAATGATATTCCTAGAGATAAGAATCAAGACTATGAGCTTCAACATTTTTGAGCATTTAAATTTTTTAATTTTTTTTTGCATATGATAATACTCTTCCAACTTCCTCCTCAGGTCTGAATTTAAAAACAAAGCAAAACAACAACAACAAAAAAAACCCTGGTAACTTCAGTTACCTCCAGTCTGAGGATTAGCAGAATTGCTTTTAGAGGGGATAGGCTTATAAATTCTGGAAATCTGAACCTGTAATTTCAGGCTTAGTGTCGTCATAATCCTTCATCATGTGTGAAAATCATTGCCACTGTCTTTCTTAGCTAAAACTGCAAGAAATTAGCAGGATGGCTTCAATGAAAATGTGTTCCTAATTTCAGTATATCTGAATGAAAAAAAGAACCTGCTCTTTAAATCCACAAGAAGAAAAATTTACATAGAGAAACCGCATGGTTCTGTCTTCTTACAGAAATCTAATTCATGTCAATTGAACCTACATTTACCATCATTATTCAGAATGCACATCCCTGATCTATTGTTCCCAGACCCCACAGGCAATTCTCTTTCAAAATCTTATAAGATTACAGATTAAAAAAAAATCTGCCGACTACAAGCACTAAACATACAGTTTTTAATCACAAAACCTCAATATTGAGAAGTCTGATTTACGTTTAACTTGAGAAGAATATTACAATTTTACTGTATTCAAAGTTTTAATTTTCCATTTAAGAAGATGTCACTGTGATGTAACAGCCAAAAATGACTATACATAAAAAATATTAATGGCTCTTTTTCTCTGAGTGTGTGTCAAGGAAAATACTTTTTCATATAACACAGGATAATAAGCAAAGAATATTTCATTGTCTCCTTTGATGTAGCTTGCATAAAACAGTCGTACTGGCCAAACAACTGTTTGGAATTCAAGAGAGGAAACAATATTGATACACCCACACTAAATCAACAAGTTGAATATTTTAGTATCCCAGTAACATAATGTGAATAATTGATTCATTTGTGTTTGTTCTCCTAGCTAACCTAAAAAATATAACCCTTCCAAACATTGGGAGGTAGACAGAAAGTAAAACACCTCATTCACAAATGTGTGCTGTTTTGGTTTTTTGGGTTTTTTTAATAGTCATACAAGACTGTATTTAAATTAGTTCATTTTTATTTCACTTTTGATTGCACTTAACTATATTCCAACACAAGGTATCATTCTGCCATGAAAATTCAAAATATTTTATTCTGAGCATGGCCAAATGAGAAGTTTGGATTTAAATTCCCCCTGCCCCCCCCTTTTTTTAAAGCAACATGCTACTATTTAAGCTAATAAAATTAATCTTGGCAAAAAAAACTTTTGTTTCAAATTTGTAGTGAGTTGTATACCCGAGACATCTGTAGATTTGACTATTTAAATCCCAAACCCACAGAAACTGTTGTGTCACTTGATACATATACACATTGTATGAAGTAATTATAATCTAGCAAATATTTTGTTTTACTTTCAGCCACTCTATGAATCTTTAACTTCATGTGATCCATCGGATTAATTTAAAAATGCCCATTTTACCTAACATTAACCCTTACCTCATTCTTCTCTAATAGACAGCAAAACCCTTGGGACCGCTTATGGAGAGAAATAACATTAACAAAGCGTATTTTCAAATAAAAACCCTTCCTATTGAGGACAACTTGAAGAACAACTTTTGGGAAAATTTTTTATCATTGAATACTGAACATATTCAACCTGTCAGAAAGACTTGACAAACAACAAGGCTATCAGCATGCCCAAACAGCATGGGAAAGGGGGTTGTGTGAAATGAGGGGGCAGCATTCACATCCTGCCCAAGTGAGGAAAATAGAAATAGCAGTATGTTGTGGCCACTGAAACACGAAAAACCCACAACAAGGCAAATCCAGAAAAGAGAGCTTTCTTCATGGGGAGGGAAAAGAAAACATTAGAAAGGTCGGTCTATCATTAAGTCCTTTTTCAAGCTCATCAGAGCTTGCATGCTGAATACTGCATGGTCCTGTTCCAAGATGCTAAAAGTTTACAGGAGCTGTAAAGTCAAAGACACAAATAAACAGACATAAAAGACAGGAAGGTCCACTAAAAGAGGCCACATCTGGCTCAGCAAGTCCCTGAACCACCTGCTGCTGGGAGCTACAGCTGTTCCGGGGTTGTACTGTCGTGGACTGCTTCTACCCCCACCCTTCACCCAAAGCACCACTGGAGATCATAAATGGAAATCTTATGCACTAAAATATCTATAACTCTAACAGACAGTAAAGCTACATTTCTACATTTCTCTCTACATTCCTTTAATTTTTTGGTTTGCAATTTTCCTTTAAAATTAAGTGTTTTGTCATCTGAATTAATTTCTTCAAGTAATGGATGTTATCAGCAATTTGGAGAGATCTCAGTCTTAATACACTCTCTTTTCAGCAAACGTCTTTATAATATATTTTGCATACAGACAATAAATTCTATGGCTTAGACCTTACCAATTTTATTAATGACCTTGCAATTATGCAGTTCATGGGTGCAGTATTCAAATATGTAAGAAGAAATACTATTTTTATAGCTACAGTCAAACACAAGTCTCCAGTACAAAATGTGGTTATGGATTATCCCTGTACCATCCCAACATTCAGCTCTTACACGTAAGTGCTCTAATCCATGATCTGTTCCTATGAGAGTCACTGACAGTTATGCTCTCTGGCTGTTTAATGACACTTGCATAATTAGAGGCACAGAGAATCTTACTGAAGACGACAAAAACAATTGTCTTCAATATGCTATTTGCCTTCTCTTTATAGAGCGTGAGGTGGTCAGTTTTGCTTGTTTATAGGAAGAATCTGCACAAGCATTACAGGGTTAAGAACAGAGCTGCTACTCTGTTGCATCAGCTAGTTCCGAGCAGATGAACCAAGTCTGGTTTCAGTTTCACAGACTATCACTCTGGGTAAGGTGGTTTTTTGTGTCCTAATTATATTAATTTCTATATTTTTAAGTCACTGTTTGTTTTGCATTTATTCTTAATGCTCAATCTCAGACAGTTTAGTACAATAGCTATATAAAGTTTCTTATAGCTGTTAAATCAGGAGCATTAGAACTACGAAAAACCTAATTTGTCAGTCTACATCAACTTTAAAACATTCTCCAGACTGGTTCAATGAGAGGGCTGAAATTCACCTGTTTCCCCCTCATTTCCCTCTGGTAAATCCTAATCAGAAAAAGGCCATCTCTGAGGTCTAGAGAGAATATCGTAGTGAGAGTGTGACTCCAGGAGATACCTGCACTGAAGATATCTTCCACATACTAAATCAGCCCTAATTCATTCTTTCATCACTCTCAGATGATGAATACTCTCTTAAGAATTGGAACGTCACTGTCAAGTAAATAATGATAAAAGTGCAGGTATATTTAGAGAATCCCAAATATAGAACTTCAGAGCTAAAGCATCATATTGTGTTTGCATTCTAACAATATCATATAATCAGTAGCAATCTCCTGCACATCTCAGGCAAATACCGCCCAGAAGTTAATTGCGTACAAAATTTAAAACAATGTCAAGGTTCCCTGTAATTCTACAGTAACTTTTTATAATTCAGTTTTCTAAAGTTACTAACCTTAACAGTAGTTGCTTATAACATTCATAACGTGTATTCACAGCACAAAATCCCTTTATATCAAATATCCCTAAAATGAGAAGCATTGGAGGGATCAGTTCTGCTTGGTGCTGTCAGGCAGGTAGAGTACAAAACGCTTGGGAAAGGGGCATATACTCTGATACATATAACAGCTGCTTATCTGGAAATGTAAATGCTGAGTAATAGTGCTGCAAGGGGGAAAAAACAAACTTCAAAAAGATCCATTCTAAAGAAAAGTACAAAACGTACAATTTTTTGTATAAGATGGATTTTCTGTTCTCTTTATAGCTCAGATAACTTCTGTAATAGAACGATGCTTCTGAGCATGTCATGTAACACCCCAGAGTTATTGCTCAAGTGAAGTGATCTCCTCAGAGATATTCGAATGTTCTCTACTTC
Source organism: Numenius arquata (assembly GCF_964106895.1). Taxonomy (NCBI): domain Eukaryota; kingdom Metazoa; phylum Chordata; class Aves; order Charadriiformes; family Scolopacidae; genus Numenius; species Numenius arquata. Next base: position 30,957,524 of record NC_133586.1, read on the forward strand.
TCCAGTCAATTGCCGTTCTGGTGTTCCACACTGTTACCCCACTTGGATTTCATTAACACCTAATTTACAAGCATAAACCATGTAAATGATTGCAGCAGATGCAGAAAAATAATTATAATTTGGGCTGAAGACTTCATTTCCCAACCTAACTCAGTAACAATAAAATCCTCTCTCTAAAGAGTAGATAGGAAGAGTTTATGCACAAACCCAACTGAATAAATATTCTCAGCCCTCAGCATTTAATTTCTGGAAACAACCCATGAATGGAGGAGTAATGTCCCAAATTATGAACCAAGCAATGCAGGACACTGTTCTCCACATAAGGATTACAGTGATAAAATAATTATGAAATAGGAAATTCTTAACGTCTCCAATTAAGAATTTTCTCAAGTGATTTAGCTTTAAAGTACACAATATTTGGCTTCAAGGGAAGTTTCCCAGGTGCTGAAGATATTATCCACTAGGTCCTACCTCAACCTACACATCCAGAAGCTCCTTCTCATTTTGGGGTACTTTGTGCAAGAACTTAAGCTTGCTTATCTTACAAAACACAGCACAAAAGTACAGAGACTTTTGCCGATGGAATCTGGCAAAGAAAGAACAATATTACCTCCCAATAAGTTTAATTCTTCTGATCTCTGGAACCACTCACAAATAATGCCCTGGAACCATACACTTGAGTGGTAGAGCAACTGCTGCCTCATCTACTATAACTTCCATATTACAATAAGCCTAAACTTTTTTAATATCAAAGCTGTATTGACATTTATTTTTATCTGCCTCACACTTCTTCTATGCCCATTTTCTTGCCACTACCACTTTTTTTACTAGTATATATCTATCACTACACTGTACTAACGAAGTGCCATGTTCAGTTTGGGAGTAGGTGATCTCAGTAGGAGTTTTAGTCATGTCAGAGATGCTGCTACTCTCACTCCAGGACACACAAACTGAATGAACCACATGACAAACAAATAGCACGTAAAGAAAGGAAATTTTACAGATGCAAATGCTGCAGAATCATAAGCTGAACCTTTACTGTGGTAGATTACTGCGAAATAAATAGCAAGTCATTGATGATTAGTTTGCAGAAAGAACAGAATTAAATTAAATTAGTAAAAACTTGCACAGACTTTTAAAGGATTAAACAGTTTCATTATATTAAAAAACTCTTCTATATTTGCTCTACATTTGAACGTTGATTTCATTTATTAATTCACGTGTATGGCTGCACTCAGCATCCTCACATACTATTCTCAACAAAAACTAATAATCAATACCACGATGCTTATTTGAAGGCAATGAAAAGGCACTGGGTTTCTTAGAATTTGCTACAAACCATCCACAATCAATTCACAAGGTTTAAAAACTAAATGTAGAAAATAATATCCTGTTTATGGTTATTTCACAGACAGAAATGCTAAATTACTGTTTATGTTATTTAGTACACACTGTTTAATTTCAGTAATAGTGACTTTTTGCTACTGTCTAAATTGGAGTGAAAATTAAATATTCAATATTTTCTATTTCAGAAATATAATTACTAACAGAAAAGACTACATACAGCTTTTCATACTACTGAAGCTCCTGAGGGGAATATGCAAAAACTCCTGCATTTTTCAGAAGGTACATTTTTGCACTTTTGAAATCTCTCAAGCTAACTTAGGATAAGCAACGTAAGAAACAATAGGAATAAAACAGAAGAGAGGATCTGGGTAACATTCATAGAACACACCTGCACACTGGAAACTCAGAATCTGCCCCTGCTAAATCTCTTGTTCCAGGGTAATCAGTACTTACAGGACATGTTGTTTATGTTACTTGAAACCAGTTTAACCTTTCTAAAGAAACACAATATCCACATAATTCTAACATTTACGTGAATGCCGACCGCTTAGCACTTCAAACAGTTTAAAGAGAGTATGAATTAAATGAATTAAATGAATTAAAGCTTGTTTCTTTCCTAATAGGAATTTGAAAAAAAAAAAAAAAAAAAAAAAAAAAGATTCCTGAAGCAAAGAATTGCTGAAACTTGCCTTTTCCAGACTCTCACTTTATTTCTGTAACTCCTAGGACACTGCCCAGTGGCACTCCATGTTTCAGATAACTGGACAGCACTCAAGAGGGTAATACACCTGTACACCTACCACACTAACACGGAAAAGCAGTAACTAGGACTCTGGAAAAGACAGAAATTTTTAAGCCCCCCAGAGACCACAGAACCTACAGAGTATGGCATCACTCGTGTCTTACACACTCGAGCTAACTTGTATTTCGGTTTAACTGTGACATCATGGAGAGAAGCCAAAACAAGCACAGCCAACTTGGATAAAGAGGGAGAGAGAGTCAGAGAATTCGAACTCAAACTCTTAAACTTGACCTCCAATCACCGTTAAGTGTATGAAATACTACTTTAAACAGTACACTTAAGCAGAAGAGTAGAAGAACCCTGGCACAACAGCTCTCTTCCATGACCCAGAGAACCAGCAGCACATAAGAGAGAGAACTTACTCGGGGCATGTGAAATCTACAGGTTTTATTCAAAGATGGCCTTGAATCCCAAGCTTTCTGCATTGTAGAAAAGTTAGGTTACCTCTCTTCCTCTAATGGAATATATTTTTTGTTATTTATGCAAATCATCTTCTGTGCATGAAACTGTGTGAAGGTGCTTGACTAAAAATTTAACAAGTGCAAAATGGGAGCTCACATTGTAGGCTGATTAGATGAGGCAGTCAGTATTTTGAATATCCAGTATTTTTGATTAAAAAAAATAACAGTAGCAAGGAAAGCTATTGGCTGTTGGCTATCAACATGTTAGTATGTATTCTTCAGAAGCTTTTATCCTAATTTAGAATAAATACACACAAAATTAAATCTTGAAAACTTTCACAGATTGCAAAAATCGGTTCCCAATTACGTGTTGTCTTTAAACTGGATAGCATTTTACATCAGCTCAAAAATATGCAACAATACCACTTCATGGATCCTTAAACAGAGACTATAATTATCCGTTATTGATTACATCATTACTTTTAACCTCCTACTATATTTTCTCTTGCCTTCATCCCTCTTCCTTAGTGAATTCTACACATTAGTTGAAATACCCTTTGCTCTTTAAATCATGACATTAGCTACCCAAAAAGTTTATGTTTCTGCAGTGATTTAACATAGAATATTCTCTTGTTCATGTACATATTGCTTGAATAGATGCTTCTGTTGGACTCAGACCCTACTGTACGTCCCTAATGCTCCTGGACATCTGATGGATTGAAGTAAGCTTCATAATGGTTTAGAACTCCCTCATACACTCGCTGAGCAGAGAGCGGGTGCAGTGAGACCGGAGGAGTTAACTGAGCTCGACACTCCTGGCAGCACTAAGGAGAGCTATTTGGACAGAGGGTCAAGCAGCAGAAGGAAGAAGACTAGAGGGTGAAGGATCCTGACGGAGAGGAAGTCACTTAACTTGCTTTTGCTTTTCTTTTCTTGGTTTTGTTCATTTGTCATAAAATTAATAAAGATTCTGAATGAAGGACATTACTTGCGTATCTTAACTCCTCACTTCTGAGCAGAAGGAACTGAATTCTGCCGCACTGAAGAGACATTAAAATCAGTAGGAAATCCATTTTTTTATTTAAAAGTACATGGAAATATCTGTATACCACTTTCTATATAACAAATTTCATTATTTATAATGCATCTGAATTTCTACTTATAAATTAAGACAATGTATATAACTTCACAGATTCAGACAATAATTTAGGTTGGCAGGGACGTCCTCCTCAAAGTCCTCTCAACTAGATCAGGTTTCTCAGGGCTTAGCCCAGGCAAGTTTTTAAAATCTCCAAGGTTGAAGAGCCCACAGCGCTGCTGAACAGATCTAGCTTTAGTATTACTTATGATGAAAACATTTTTTTTACATCTAACTAGAATTATACTGCAACTTATGATCATTGCCTCTCATCCTTTCACTGTGAGGCTCCAAGACTCACCTTCTCTATACCCTTCCATCAAACAGCTATAGACAGCATTAATATCACCCCTTTCTCTTCTCCTCTTAAGGCTTCCACCTTAAACTCCACACACTCAGTTTCTCCTTGTACCACATGGGCTCCAGCTTCTTAACAGAGACATTAAATAGCATTGTTCCCTGACTAACAGTGCCCATAACTGCCCACCAGTTGGATTCCTACTCATGATCGCAACCCTCTGAGTCCAATCAATTTTATACCTATCTTTTCCATCCAGTTAACCAGTCTGCATCCAGCCAGCCAGCTGGAACGGCTAAGCTTACTATGGGAGACCACATTAAAGACTCGCTGAAGTCAAGTTATCCAACAACTCTCCACCAGACTCTCTCTAGTATGTCCATGTCTTCCTTGTCCTAGGGAGCCCAAACTGGACACAACACTCCAGTTGTGGTCTCACAAGTGCAAAATGGAGGGGGAGGATCACTTCCCCGAAGTTGCCGGCTGCTCTCTTGGTAATGTGAGACAGTATGGGGCTGGCCTTCCTCACTGCAATAATGTTTCTGTTGTATTATATAGCCTCACATAGCCTTGCTGGGGAAAAGTTCCTGCTGAGCTTAAAAGACTCAACTATTCTCTCACAGCATTGCTATAGCAATCAGCCTGTTTGAGAGATGGAGAAATGTCAATAATCAAAAAAAAAAAAAAATTGTGGACAGAGTAGAGGAGACAATGAAGGTTGCACAGTAATATGTGACTTATTTTTACATACTATTCAGAACATACTACTGAATTTCTTTTGGTACAGCAGGTAAAAAAACATCAGAATGATCCTGAAAGCTATTCTGTGACTGCATATAGTAACTTCTATTGTCTTAGATACCAATTACTTATACTAGAGTCTATCGTAATTGTTCTGTGACAAACTGTTCAGTTTCCAGTTAATCCTTGTATTACTTTTCTTCCATCCCTATTGTATCCATCTGCTGCAATATTTTGGGAGACACACCTAAGCACTGCACTAGAGAGTGCAGGTGATTTGCATGAGATGCATCTTCTGTTAGAGGCTGGGTGCTCCATGGGCCTATGCAGGTAATTTTGCTATCTGAGAGAAAACAGATTTATGCAATATTACTGCATGACTAGCATCTATGCAACATTTGATCTACTTGGTCTTCACAATGACTTCAGCAAGAGAAATTAATTCAAGCTTGTTTTAATGAGTTGCAAAAAATGCAAGTATTTCTAATACTGACAAAATGCCACAGCTATCAGTTCAAATCACTGGTGCAATCAATTCATGTGAACAACCTAAAGTATTTAAGTCAACATCAAAGCTCCATGGCCTAAAATTTTTTATTTCAAAATTTTATTTCTGTCTGATTTTCTTTCATTCATTTAAAATTAATTTCTACAAGATGAATATAGCAGTTTTATTAGCAAAAAAAGAATTTATATTTAAGAGAAGGCATAATGACAACTACAGATTCTGAAGTAAATATTACAAATAACTTCTGGGATCAGAACAGTTAAAAAAAGAGCTCAAATAAGTACTGGACTTTCTAAGTAAAAACATTTAGATTATTCTTACCTCTGTAGCAGATTTTTTTTTCCCTTTTTTCTTAGTTTCTCCCAGAGCTTGTTACTGAATTATTAGCTATGGTGACAAATATTATTTCCCCACCCTTAGAAACATGGAGACATTGCTTATGTGTTTACATGCCATGTAATGTAAGATTAGGGTGAAAAGAACTTACTCTAGGGAAAAAAGTGGCACATGGGAGGCACCAGACAGCTCAAGTTGATCCTCCACAAATTGATGACATTATCTTTCAATAGCTCACAGGAGAACATGTCGCTGCTGCCCATCTAAAGCAACAGATGCCTCCTAAGATCCCAAAGAAAATGCAACCAGGAGAGACAGCACTCATCAAGGTCCACGGCTTAAATTTTCTCTGTACGGTTTCCCCTAGTTAACTATTAACATAGGAGTTTCAATATAATTTGCTGCCTGTGAGGATATCATTTTTTGGACGAAGCAGTCAACATCTATATTGTTAAGAAATATTCTCAGAATCCAGTCTCTTACCACACTTAGCATATGAACAGCCAAAATTACCAACTCATATACCTGAAGCATAAAGTAGTAACAAAAATTTAAATAATTTCTTGATGATTTCAGGACAGTGATTAAGGTACCTTATATTAAGCTTGCAAACCCTATGAGGTTGGAGACTTGCCTGGCTGGGAAATAGGACGAACTATCACTCAGTGCCACTTTCAGGACGCAGAAAGTAACTCTAGATTTCACTTTACTGCGGTGTGCCTGGGTATCAGCATACATAATGTCATGCACCACTGCATGGCACAGCACAACTCACCTCCCATTTCAATTTCCAGTCTTCAACTGTAATTGGTAGAGGTATTTAAACCAATTCCTACTGTTCCGAGAAACAGGTTCATTGGCAAGATTGTTCTTCTTGTTTTCCATTTAGGCCTGAAATATTTATAGCTAACATACAGTGCAGCAGATTGTTAATGAGAGTGAAGTACAGTATTTTGAATGGCTACCTACCTATTTTAACTATCCTTCAACTACCCTACCTACTCAGACTACAAAGTCTGAACTTTTTTATTGTTGCTGCTCTTTTGTTATTAAAAATGAATACCATTTTTATTTAGGTGAAGAGTGCAATATCATTAGTATTACCTGCACACAGCATACCTTTGGGCTAGGGAAAGGAGGAAGGGAGAGAAAGTTAACTTTAATGAGCTCTTTCTCAAATTGTATCAGTAGATACACTGCAGCGCTGTACACACTGACACATCAGGTGTACTTCTTCCATTCTCAGAATACAAATACAGTTCTAGTTGGCAAATATATGCACCTGCTCCCTCAGAAACATCATCCTAAAGAGAAGTCTTCCAAACTATCCAGCTCTACAAGGTGCATCCATCACTAAAAACCAACCAACCCTGCTTGATAAAGGCATGACCTGAATTATCCATGCACTGTTAATTAGCATGTCATTTAGGGATCACCACTCTCATCTATTTTCTTGCCATCACTTATTAAATGCTGGGTAAGAAATGGTGTTTTCATAGGTCCACTAGCTCATAGCTTGTATATAAAAATTGTTTGCAAAGCACCGAATTCCACGTAACAGAAGGTTTGACATTGCCATTAGATGGGAGAAAAACATTTTTCAGACACACAATTTCATATACCCATTTAAATATTTTCTGAGAAAATGACAGTCAGTAGCTCTTATCACAACAGACATGATACAAACCTCTGTGCTGGTGAACCAACTATGTGATGTAAACTCTATATTCTGAAATGCCAAACTGTTACCTACAAATGCAAAAGCAATTCTCTCTTGTGCTTGACATACTCTAATTCTTTAGTTTTCTCTTAACATGGGAAAAAAAAACCTAAGATGTTGTGGAAGGGAAATTCTTGTAGCAGGGCTTGAAATTTGAGTGTTAAAGCTGCATAGGCAGGAAAGAACACAAATCAAGCCATAGAAATGCAATGTTTAAAAACAGGCATATCCTGCTTTCATTCTCTACTTGACTTAGGACTAAAAGCACAACATTTCTGGTTTCATTTTATACGATACTTTTTATTTGTGCTTTTATTTTATGTAAAATACAATTGCAAAAAAAGATTTAATGTGACACAAATTGCATGCTGCAGAGGAAACTGTCTTGGTGAATGAAACCATTTTAATCTCAAGACTTTTATTATCTGTTAAAATCTAGTTAAATATAGGCATTCAGTTTTACATTGCTTGACTTTTACGGAGCAGCTATTTTACAGGAGCAGGATTTTGAATAGACAAGATCGCAAAATATACTTGTGACTTTGACATGTAAGTTCAGAAAACATGAAGAAAGAATTATCTAAATTTTCAGAGTTAATCACATACATCAAAATATTTTCATAGATCAAAGACCTTCTAATATATTGTATTTGTTATGATAATGCCTTTCTGACCTGTAGTAATGTGGCACTGTATACATATTAGACGTAAACACACACAAAAGCACCCAGGACTGTTAAATTTAAAACTGCTGAAGCATTTTAACATTTAATCATATAATTCTATTATTCCTTTTAAACATATTACTTGATTGATCACAGACTACTGAATACAATACATCCATATATTACAGAATATAAAGGATAATATGCTAGACTACTGTTTTACTTTTGTTTTCAGCAGATAGTACAAAGGCTGCTTGACTTGTGTGCTACAAATAGCATCACGGGCAATTCTTTTCTTTTTTTTTTTTTTCCCCAAACATACCGCAGCAAGAGACATCTTAACTGTAACACTTGACCAAATTGCCAGCTCTAGTTAGAGTTACAAGAATTGAAAAATTGAACTTTGTACATTAGATTTTACAGTGCTGTAGGCTCTTCATGCCTGATGTATGACAAAGAAAACTAAGATTCTTATGAAAAAGTAAAGAAGCAAATCATTGAAAGATTTTAAATTACACTGAACGTTCTGCATGAAACTTCAATCCATCAAATGGCCACTGAAAAATGAGGTAATTACCTACAATAATTTGCATGTTAAGAGCTAATACAATATTACAAAGTAAAGTCCAGTTGCACATTAATTGTGAAAGCAATGCATAATTTCCTGATTAATGTTTCATGCCTAATATTCTTCCGTGCTCTGTCAGATGCTAAATAACAATATGGCCAATCAATCTACAGAAAGTAGGCTCAGGCAAGGACTGAGCTTAGTTTTCATAAAACCTGACGCAACAATTTTAGTTACAATAGGTAATAGTGTGAAGTTTACAAAAGCAACTGTTCAATTATTGAACTCAAAATATATTTTAAATAATTAAAAACATTTCAGTAAAACGTCCCAAGACAATCTCTGCTTTTCTCGTCCTTCATACACCAAAGTACAAACTCCGTTTCTTCCAAAAAAGGGACAACAGCCTGGAGCTGGGGAGAGAGCAATGAGAGCGTAATATATTGTCACCCATACACACACCTTGGCTCATGGGTGTCTGTCTGGTCAGTAAAGGCTAAACACGTCAAAGAAATGATATGTTCAGTCTCTCTAGAGGAGGATTTCTATCCATGCTCCTCTGTCGAGGCAGGAAGGAGTATTCCTCAAGGACTGAAACTCACCTGTCCTGTCAGCCAGAGACAGGGTGTCACAGTTTTGAAAGAGCATCAAGCAAAGAAATGAAAGCATGACAAAAGTAAGAGAAAACAAAAAACACTAATAATAAATAGTGCCAAAATGAGGGTAGCGTTAACTGTCAAAAGCAGAAAAAAAAGTGTGGCCTGCAATTCCTCTTGTCTGTATTTGCCAATTCAGTGGCCAGATTTTTGCCAGACATAATCTGCCAGGCATAAAAATTTTAAAAAATAATTACAGGACCATAAAGTTGAACTTCCTATTGGTTTGCTGGAAAAACCCTCTGAAAGGTTTGACAGGTGAGTTACTAACACAGTGTCATTCAAAACCACAAAATGCTCCTCAGAACTTGGAGAGGGTGGTCAGGCAAATTCTCAAAGTAGGGTTCAAGTAGTCAGGCAGAATGAGCCAATAGGAAAAAACAGTTAAAGACCAGAGCTATGGATGTCAATAGAAGCATTGACCACCTATAGACAGAAGAGACTTCAAAGAAAGAATATTTGATTTTCACTGGATGCTGAGCAAATTGCTGGAGAGTTTGGATGTAGTAACAAGGAACCAGAAATTTTTTACTGAGCTGTGCCAACAATTTAACTGGGTGACCTTGAGCAAGGCATGTGACTGAAGTGTGTCACTTTCCTCATTTGTGAAAGAGATATTATTCTACCTATTTCACAGAGGTATTTGGAAACTTGATTAATTTACAAAATCTGCCTCCGGACTCTTGGAGGAAGGTGACTCTTAATTGATCTTCCCTAAAGCAGACAATTTTGATTAGAATAAAAATGGCAGTAAAACAACTGCAGATTTCCAAAGCCAGACTCCAGGGATAGATTCAATGTGTCCATTTTTTAATTCTTAACTGAACAGTAAATATTTGCTGGGGGTGGTAAGAATACGTTTTGTGTTAATTTCCCTGCCTACACAAAACTTACATGACCAGCTCTTCCATTGTGAAAGCTAAAATTCCATGCTATCCATGTGCGTCAAAATTTATTGACCTGATGGGTGTATTTTTAACCAGTCCTAAAAAATAAAAATAAAAAAAATCTGTCACCTACCCATGAAAACAAAAAAGAACAAAAACCCTAAGACCCTAAAATGGCTTATGTGGTTTAAAGATGTTCTCAGAAACTCGCTAGTAATTTTTTATATTCTTGTACTGTCATCCTGTATCACCTTCCAACCTCCAGTCGGATGTCTACAGAATCCTATTGGGAATCTCACAATCCAGAAAAGCTGAACGGCTTACTACGGCAGGCACTAGCAGCTCCAGTTTTACCAACAGTTTTCTTATTTTCAACCTTTCTCAAACTCTGAGCTAGGCTTCCTTTGCTACTTATTTTCAGGAATATTCATTGAATTTAGATTTTCAGACCTGGCACTTAAAATGATTTTACCACGCTTCTGCTATTATTTCACTGCAGGGTAAATCCAAAAGTTTTTTTGAGTCCATCATGACAATAAATGGTTTTCCAATGAGATTGTTAAACAGCAGCACTGTATATTAACTAATGCAAGCATCTGATCTTTTTACTTACTTTCCAGGTTCTATGGCAAATCCTACTCATGTCCGTGTAGGACCACACAAAATAAATACCCTAAGGCAGCAGAAGCAAGAGAAAACACAACAGGAAATCACAGTTTATTTTACCCATGTCTTATGTAAAAGTAAAATGCTTTTATTTTCCACTGTGGGGTGCTTCTAAACGAAATTTAGATATGTTATTAATCATTGACCTTTGCTCAGCTTTCACAAACAAGTTTGCATGACAAAAATATTAAGATAACTATTTAAAATTTTGTGGAAAGTTGCTTCAGAGAAATTTCTATGCTACGCTAAAACAAGCAGTGCTCATCTTTATGTGTACTATGCCATACCTGAAACTCTAATGCATCAGGAATTTAGTCATGTGAATAATTGTTTCCAAGAGTCCCGTAAGCAGAAAAAAAAATCTCAAACACTTCTAAATGCAATATGAAAAATAAGTTTCTAAACAAGTAAAGTTTAAAGCGTCTCCATCACATGCATAATATTTTAAGAGCATGTATCACTCAATGTTAAATTTTGAGTACATGCAATTTTGTCACCATTGTCTTTACCACCCTTACTTTATTCACAATTAGCTAATATACTTTGATTTAGTAACCCACGTTGCCTGCTCTTATGAGTAGTTCCATGAGCACCAGAACTAATAAAGACCAATTTTGTAGATAATGTATGTCATAGTGTATGATCTAAGTAAAGTTTTCCACATAGAAAAATCCTCAGTTATCTTTTTAATTGCAAGTAATGTCAAAGTATATTTTATTTATCTTCAGAGGCAAGATAATTCTTTATGCTGGTTCCCTCTGCAATATATTGCATGAAAAGGAACTATTAAATACACAACTAATTGTGAAAGAGTCAGGGGAAAAAAAAGAGCTCCAATTGATTGGCAAGACTCTACAAAAAGTATTACTCTATTACTACAGATATTCACACTGAAACTACTCATTTGTTGCCACTGCAGCAGTTTCTCACAGTTGGTGTTGCAATAAATGAACTTTTTCATATAAAAATAGATGGAAATGGAAAAGATAATACAACTAGCAAAAAACAGTACTTGTTTTCAATATCCTGTCCCATAAAGATGCACTTTGTAAAGAATTCTTATTAGAGTAAGTAACATGAATACTTACCTTGTAAACAATTACTCATCAGTAACTATGTCGAGGGTAGGATAGGTAGTTTAGGAACCACTAATAGATACATTCCGAAGAAAATATTTTAAATTTTCACAACCAACAGATATTGCTCACTGCCACGGTAACTGGACTAGTGCCCAACCATCTAACACATAGATAACGCGTCAAGGTACTTCACCTTTTTTCATCTGCCTGTGTCTTGAACCATACTCACAGTTGTAGAAACAAGGGCACTGGGTTCTAAGGAAGAGGCTTCTATGGAAAGCCACAGAGACTTTCAATTTTGGAGACAGCATTTTTATAGTGCATGCTACACATTTATGTTTATCAGAAACAAATATGATAGCCATGGTCTTGTGTACTCTCCCATTGTTCACCAGTCTACACAAACAGAATCAGGACAGCAGAGACCAGAAGAAGCATTAACTTGCTAATTATGTTAACTGTAGGAGAAAGTGGAATGTTTGGTTTTTTTCCTTTGGAATACCCTCTACAACCTTCATAAGCTACACTGAATACCAAAACCAGGCAGGGTCTTTCAATGTTTAGGTCTTTCAATTTAACTAGGAAATACATATATATAACAGCCTTCACCTAAATACACACATATACATTTCTATGCATATATATGTAAAAAAAAAAAAAAAATCAACTTTCAAATGCCAGCCTAGAAAACAACCTAATGAGATAGCTAATCTGCCATTATCTGCAAAAAAAGAGATACAAATAAAGACAGAATTCCAAACCCTCAGGATTTATAATTTAATTACAGAGTAACATTTGACAGTGATTAAGTAGCTGGACTGAACCTTAGGTTGGCTAGGAGTTGCTTGCCACTGTGTTTCCTTTCAGACCATTTTCCTTTCCTGCAGTATCTTATCTTACTTACTTGTCTGTGGTTCTCTCAGCTGCTCGCCTTTCAGAAACTCCGTCTAATGAAATATGTCTATCTTGTCCTGTCATTTATGCACACAACAAGAGTTGGAAAGGTTCATGGTGTTCTATAAAATGCAAGTACCCACACGTGCTGGTGCAGCCTCAACATGACCGTTTCAACGAGCAGATTCCAGATGCATACAAGAGAGCCTAAAATGAAAATAAACCAAACCACATAACCCAAACCTCCCACCATACCTGAAACCTGACTTTCTCCATTAAAACATTAACGTGTAAAAACATCAAGCCTCATTCTCAGAGCTGGACTCTTCCCAGGCTCCTCTTCCAGGACAGCTCAGCTCAGCCTGCCGACAGCCACCCCCTCGCTTCCACTGTGCACAGCAGTCTGTCACCTTCCTCAGCTCCTTCAGGAAAACATTCACTTAATTTCAAGTTCAATATATCACAACAAAATGCAGTTGTTTCAAGTAAGCAGCTCTGATTTGATGCACTCTTATTTCACAAACATATGTTACTGTTTTGCCAGAAATTAACAAAAGATAAGCTGAATAGAACATACTAAAGCTAGTCAACTCCCCTCTCACCCAACAGACTTAGAATACCAAATAAAACTGACAATTGAGAGTTCAGTGGTGAAAGCATTAAAAAAGCTAGTTTAAACTTTTGGGGTTTACTTTTTTCAGATCACAAAAAAAAGCCAGCATTTGAGGAACAGAGATTTGAGAGAAAGCATTATCTCCTGTCATTTCTCCACCCATCATATTCCGTATCACTTCTTTCTTACAAGTTCCTGTTGTATTAAAGAAGGATTGTATTTCTGTATTTTCATGCACAGTAAAACTTTGACTTGCTTCAGGACCAAGTGGACCCTACATTTTGTTCAAAGCAAGCAACATACTTTCTATCTTTTGGATTAAAAAGTTACCTTGAAATGATTATAAAAATATGTACTTTCCTAAAATGGACCTAGCTTTCAAGTTTTCACTACCATTGTCAGAAGAAAGTTCATTAACATATATTGTGTCCATACCAAAACCAATGTCTTTTTTAGGAAAAAAACAAATTGGTTTGGGGGGTGGCAGGGAAGGGCAGCGTGAAGAAAATACTTTTTGAGAGTTAATATGGAAAACATAAAGCAAATTAAAAATTTTTCATCTGGACATGAGAGAAATCCAGGTGATGATGGGAACTGTCAGTGCTTAGACACAATGGACTATATTTTATTGTAGTTTTGTTTTAGCGTGCATCATCTGTTCACACTTCTACCCTCAGCTACAGTTCAGATCTATTGGAATCTGCACGGAACTTAACCATGAACTTACGTGCCCAATATATTACATGAGAAGATAAAATAGTCTAGACTACATATTATTCTCCATTAAGGAACATTTTTAAATAAGCTTTGCAGATTCTCTATCGCAGTGCCCACTTTCTATCTCTTTCCACCTGGACAGCTTGAAAAGTAAATTTGATCAAATAAGGGAGAAAGGAATAGAATCTAACAAGCAAAATCAATCTCAAAGTAAATATTAATTGTAATGTTTGTACTAGTTTTTACTTCGAAATCATTTTCACGCTATTCCATTTTAAAGAAACAATCTGAAATGTCAATATCGTTTCTCTTCAACAATAGGAATGAACAGACCCCAGATTTCTAGCAGGGATGTTTTGATAAAAGCACTGTTGTGAAAAGAAAGAAACAATAATTATAAACTCATTTGACACCTTTTTTTTTTTTTTCAAACCCTAGGTAAAAATACTTCCAAGATACAAAATGCCTTCAAAGAACAGAAGACAACAAAACAGTAAGCGTAAGCACCAACTATAGAACTATAGGATCACACACACTCTTGCCGTTTTCTTCCCATCACTTTTTTTCACCTTATCCACCCTTTTCTCACTCCATCGGTTGACTGTTATTATCCAAGAAAGAACCCCCTAACTGGTCTATGTTTCAATGACAGCTGATGCGCATGGTTGAAATGCAGCCTCTCCCTCTGCACTGGCACACAGAATTCTCCTGGCTGACATTTATTTTCAGGAAAGTTGCAAGAACAGATTCAAAATTACTTGAGAGGGCTTAAGAGAGGAAGAAGCCGCAGTCAAGCAAACACTGACATTGGAAACACTGTGATCAACACTAGCATTTACAGCGGAAGGAGAGATGAAAACATGAGTATTATGATTCCTGAACACTGTTTCTTGCAAATTTATGCTATGGTACAATCAGACACTACTATCAGTTCATTTTGGTCTGATCCAATTTACACGAAAGCTGCAGGCAACATCCTGACAAATTCAGCAGCAGAGCCTTGTCTCTGTAGATGAATATACATGTACATAACACCTTATACTTCCGCCTTTTTTAACTTGGACTTGCAAAATAAATGGCACTATGTACTGATGCAATACTAAGTATTTCTATAGCTGTAGATTTGATTGTTAAAACAGTCCTGAAACCTTTGTCTATCTTCTGTACCTCTTTGATACTCACCATTTGAGCCCGAGAACAAATGTGTTAGATTTCTGTATTGCTTTGGTTGCTCAGATTGAGCATTCGATCAGCAGATTTTGAACTGGAATACTGCTCACTCCCCCAGCATACCATTTTCCGAAAACTTAAACAGACAGATAATTTATACTATGCAAAGTGACATTTTTCTAGATCTTGTCACTCCTAAGCCACAATGGCTGCAGAAAATTATGGCAGGTTAATACTTTCAGGTGAAAAAAAAAAAGGTATCACAACAGGTTTAGACATTGAGGGAGGGTCCTTTGAAAGAAATACTCTATAAGCCCATTAACTTTTAAAATTACCTTAGCTCTAAGCTACTTACATGTTTAGAAAAAATCTTTAGCATGAGCTGTCTGATATATGGGCTCTTACCTAGAGCTTCCAAATTGTGATGAGTAGTCAGATGTCTAAACACAATGATATGCACCTCAATTACACTCACAGAACTGCAGACAAAGTAATAAGAATCTCACCGACACATGCTGAAAACTGTGGCCCATTGTAGCAGCAAATAAGTATAGATTAAATATGTATAGGTCAAGAGTCTTTTTTCAATTTTTTCTGATTCCATCTATTGAATAGATTATATATCTAGAATGTGTCATATTTTTCTGCAGATGTGAAGAGCACTGGGTATTCTACATGTATTGGTTTGGATTTACAATAGTTACTTAAATGCTTCAAAACATCAAGGAAACAGCAGTGTGCTTTTATCCATTATTTGTATTGATTTAGTTGTTCCTTGATTTCCAGCAAAAGCTTTAAAATCAGATTTTTCATGGCCTCTTGTTTTCACAGAAAAAACAATTTAGAAGGGTATTTATTCATACTTTTGAAAAATAATGTGGGAGGGAAGGGGGGATGTGAAGGAAAAACTGAGCTTACTTACACACTCCCACAGCAGCTCTAAAGAAAATTCAAACTATTTTGAATTTTATCCAAGGACTTCTAAGATCTCAAATACATGTAAATAAGGGGGTAAAAAAAACCCAGAATATTTTGTGTACAGATGACCAGAAAAATCTGGCACTAATAAAAGGTTTGAATTGCCTTTATTCACTTTTTATTATATTCAACGTCATTACTTCGAGTGATTTTGTAACAGACAAGATACTTTTAGTCATAAACAGTTATCAATTCTGTACTGGTGTAAACACCTTCCACTTTATTAAACAGTCTTCACGTAAATCATAGCCCCGAGGAACTGCAGATATGGTGTCATTTGATAATTACCATATATCATAGTACAATAAAATAGTATAAGTACTACACAAGATAGTGACTTCATATGTGCAAACCTGCCAGTCAGTCAAAAATCCCTTGTCATATTTTACCCACTATCAGAGCTGACAGAAGATTATACAATGCACAAATCTCAATAGATACCCAGGCAAGTACTCATATATGTTTAAAACATATGAGTTCTGTCTTTGTAAGAAAATTTGCCGCTACATAATTAAAGTTATAAACAGAGAGTGAGATCAATGGGCCAGTGCAATGCAGGAATGCCCCTCCACACCAAGAGTATGTGTAAAGCTTGTGCAAGTTCAGGTGGATGGCCCTAAAATCACATAGCTGTGTCCATTAAAAGTTCCAAAGGAGACAGGCGCAGTTACAAACCTGACACTGCAACCTGCCTTTGAGAGGAAATTCAGTGACACAGAAAAGCACATTTGACACGTACACAGTTCTGCTAAGAAATGCATAGCTTGGAGGGGGGGGAGGGGGGTGAGTGCTGGTGTCTGGGTTTATTTCTTTTTTTCTGGGTTTTGTTTTTTTCTTTGTACTTCTAGAAAGATAGATAGATAGATACAGAGATACAGGACGAGAGTATACTGGTGTAATTTCTCCCTTTCAAATATAAATTTTTATGCAGCTACATTTCCCCAGTACTGAACAAGGCGTTTGTTGCTTCAGCTTGCCCTGAGCAGTACACACGGCTTTGCTCTGGGGAAGAAGACTCCAGTTGCTTCTCAGTTATACTAATGTCACTTTACACTACCCTCACTGTAAAAAGAGGCCTTTAAGAAAGCTGAAATTACATTTACGTTTGCTGTAAAATCTCTTCCAGAGATTTATAAAGTAATTTTCGTATACGTAAGAATAAGACCTGGTTTGTTCACTGCTGAAACTCACGTCAGAGCAATCTGACACCACCTAGAACAAGACTGTCGGCTGCTCCTAGTAAATGTTAAAAAAGTGGGGAAAAGCCCCTTTCTTAATGTATTTATGCAATTCTAGGATGAGAGATGCAATCTGCACGTTACTTCTTATGCAATATAGGGAATTCCACAGACCAAGAATGAGGTTTGGCTGGAAAAGTTATAAAAATTATGGTTGGTGAATGCTGTGTTTTAGAAAAAGTTTGTCTCCTAGACTAAGTATGTAGTATAATGAGGACAGACTTTCATTTTTTACATGCAGAAGTGTTAAGTGCAGTATTTATCATTTGCTAAATCACACTCATTTTTCTGCATTTTGCCAGCAGTTGCATCAATTGTCATTTAACTGCTCTAAATAATGTGTTCTCTTCCCTGCTGTATTAAACTATTTCTATCAAGGCTAATGATTTTCTGATTTCCACATGCCAGTGAGCTTGGCAGTAATAAATGATGCCTCTCTTTTGCATGTTGCAAGTAGCTTAAATTATATTTTACATACCCATTTAAAGGATCATTAGTTAAGTTAATATCCTTGCTATTCAGGAGGAGCGAGCATTTTAGTAAAGGATAGTCTCACTATATATCCTCTGCTAGCTCTGAGTACATTTTGAATAGCCTTGGTTTGTTAAACTCACGCTCACTACATATGGATAGGGTATAGAAACCCTAAAATGTCCTCAGTTACAGAAGCTTATTATCACTTGGATGTTGTTGTTATCCCTTGACTGGAGAACTATGTATTTCAAAACAGAACCCATCAAAACTTCTGATTTATTTATTTCTGAAATATTTTCTAAAAATAATCATACAAAGCAAGCAGTGAACAAAAAGTGGTGTAAGATTAGGAAACTATAGAATTTCTGCAGGTAAACAGCAATCATAAAGGAATAAATCTAAAGGCAAAGGCCTCTAAAATCAAAATTGTGCCCCACGTTTATTGGGGCATTACCTTAAATTGTGTGTCACAACAGACTTAAATTCGAGGATATGCTATAATTACACTAGACAGCACAATATACTAGACAGCAATCTGCCAGAGTAATGGTAACAGCACTTGGTGATGTCATCATTTGACAAAATAAGCATTCTAAAACTGGGGTCTATTTATTTCCACCAAAGCAGTTTCACAGGACATGGAATTACCTCTTGTCTGAAATAAATAGCTTCCAATGCACTTAGTGACAATGGAATCTAAGGAATGTATTTTGGAGGTTTATACAAAGCAAATACAGCAAAATATATTTTCTCAGTAATCTAAAGTGAAAAGAATTTCATTCTGGTTCAGAAAAAAAAAGGGTTTATTTAGCATTAAAATCTCCTTTAATCCCCTTTCATAGATGTAACTCACGCAAACATTTTAAAAAGGAAAAATCCACAAAGACCTCCAAAGGTGATAATTTTTTTTCTTTAAACTTCAAATTTTTCAATTTTCATAAGAGCTTAAAATCTAAATTGTTTTCCTCTACAAATACACTATTTGTTCCCTTTTCCCACCATCAGTTACACACCCTATCCTTTTAATCCTACAGAAAAAGAAGGAAAATGCTGACAGGGGCCAAGGTAGTACACAGAAGGAAACGGTATAAGCAAATGTTCTCTAAAAAGTCAAACGCGTTGAGCAATTCCCTTCCCTTCCGCAGCATCAACAGACAAGGAAGCAGAAAGTTCTGCTACTGCAGAGCGTGCACTCTGATTCCCACAAGGCACTTTTCTTGTTTCAGGGCCTGATTATCAAGTTTTTATTTGTCAACTACCTTCCATCTCAATGGATACATAGATCCTATACCTTCTTTTAACTTAAAAAAGAAAAATAAAAAAAACCAACAACAAAAAAACCCAAAACCCCATAACCTAAAAAATCACAAACTTTGAGAAGTGACAGACATGAAAGAAGAGACTGAGTTGCTCTGAGAGCCACCATGGCTCAGCTGAAAAAGGAGTTGATGTTGCAGCTTCTGATGTCCACTATTTTTTAATCTGGTTTTGACTATTTAT
The DNA here is from genome assembly GCF_964106895.1 of Numenius arquata. Taxonomy (NCBI): domain Eukaryota; kingdom Metazoa; phylum Chordata; class Aves; order Charadriiformes; family Scolopacidae; genus Numenius; species Numenius arquata. The sequence continues at coordinate 30,976,920 of NC_133586.1, forward strand.
AACTTTGTCAAAAATAAAACATTTGTGCTGAACTTTTCAGGACTGGTAGGTGGTTCATGCTGCCAGCCTTCACTTTTTGTTAGTTCTACAACTTCCACAGTATGTCAGGTAAGTAGGCAGGTTTATAGAGTCCATTCTGTGCCAAGTACTAGAGCACTGTTTCCAGAAATACATTTCTAGTGATTAATCCAATCTAATATTTAGTCCTGTGAATGCCAGATTCTTCATTGTTCATAGACAATATATAGTAAACTGTAATAAATATTATTCAACTGAGCTGCCCAAAACAGGAGAAATATTTGTTCTGTTTCCACATTTTATGCTTTCAAGACACAATTTGAAACTCCAAACAAAGCAATCCTTCATATAGAGATCACTCCGTATCTTCTCACTTGCAGGTGAGGAGAGTAAATGACAAGTCCTGAAGAATATGTAAGCTGCCCCCCGCCGCAGGCTGCACCCTCCCTCCAGCCCTGCTTTGCACTCCTGCCTCTCCGTGGACACCCAGGTCAAATAAATCCCATACAAGCTTTATGGGCCCTTGTCAGAGGGACACAAGGAGGCACAGACAAAGCTCATCTGCCAACACCTCCTCCCCGCCGAGCCCCCACTGGGAGAGCCACTGTGCTCCCCCAGCCCCTCGCACCACAGCGGCTTGATCCCCCGGCCGGGCTGTGCTGGCAGAGAGCCCCCAGCTCCTCTCCCACCACCCGGGCCAGGCCCCAACAGCACACAGAGGGAGCCCCTCTCACCATACTCCTTGTCCCAAAACAGAACACACAGCAGGTACAAACTGCCCTCCACTGCAGGTAACGAGAAATGCAGTGACTGGCAAACCTTTGCCAATTTTGCCATCTGTCAGGTTTTGAAAATTCCAAGGAAGTGATGCTGTCTGGTACACCTGAACCAACTTTCATCTTATTTCAGGTTTATTATAAAAATATAAGCCTTTTTCACCAATATCCTATTATGCAATTTTAATATATCTTTGGTTTTGCAGGTTATAAAACACCTAATGTAAATTAAAACTCAAAATTCAGGTGGACTGAAAAAAGGACCAATACAACTCAAACTCCTTTTCTTAGGAAACATACGACCAGGACTGTAGGCTGAAGCTCCCTCCCATTCGTAACACTGATTTTCTTGGTGAGTATACAAAATAGCTAAAGCAGCCTCCTAAATACTGACCCACTAGTGATCATAATCTATAACAGCTCGCACGTCTGACTAACTGCCATTTGACAATTGCTGATTTATTACAAGCAGTGATATCCCGGCTGTACTCTCTGAGCGAGATTTGACAGTTCACATCTCTGACATACATTGTCAGCAAGAAGTATCTCCCTTGCTTCACATGCACCTTGTTTCTTACAGCAAATATTTAACCTACATTAACTGTATACAAACTTGTAATTGGATCTGGGCAACATATAGCCCCTAAATATCAAGTAAAAGGCATTAATCGACATGTTTAATCTCTGAAAGACTTGATTAGTAACAGAGCATAGAGCTTTCCATTTTCCTGTGAAATGAATTTCAGAAGGCCATTCCCAAATGGCCGTATCAGATTGTGTCACAGGTAGGATTTATCATCGTTTTTGCAGATCCTGTCCAGATGAAAGAAAAGCTTGACTGGCTTAGAGACTCCAAAATATCTCCTCTGGGAGACCTTATTGGAGTATGTACTGCGGCAAACTCAGGGGCTGGGTAAGGTGGTTTGCAATGCTGCTTATGCCTTCCCACCCACAAGTAACTGTTCTCCAGACCTGTCTGCTCACACCTTTTGTGGGTGATTTTAGAGCTGATGAAAATTTAGACTACCAAAAGATACTATACTTCCTAGTTTTAGTACTAGTAGGACACAGAATATTTTCCGTCATATAATATGGGGCTTTCTGAGTGTATTCAGGTCAGTTTAGGGTATTCCTGATCAGAGTCCCCCAGCCCCGCGCTGGCTGCCAGCTTACACAGGACAAGGCTCTTTGCCAGCCAGCACACCACGAGTAAGAGAAAAAAAACCACCCCCATACATAGTTCTGCTCACAGAGACACCAGAACTCATTTAAAAGTGCTTTAACTAGGATGTCTTACGGCTTCTCTTTCTGGCCCAAATGATGCCTTACTCTTTCCAGCACAGACCTGAGAGCACTAAAACAGAGTACTTACAAACCACGCTGCTGCCATTACTGTACCGCAGTAGTTTTTCCATAGATCCACTCTACTCCTCACATTTTCAAATATTTAGGGAAAGTAACAAATTAATTTCTATTTCTCTAAAATACACTGTTTGAGCTCCTTTAAAGTAACTGGCTGTGCATCCATATTACTCTGGGCATCTTTGAAGTATTTCTGAAATCAAAATGCAAATTAAATCTGGAGGTTTCTTTCCAGTTTATTCACAAAAAGTTACAGCTGGTCTACAAGGAAGTCAAATAAACATGCCTGTCTTTCAGCATTACTCTTTACACCTTGAATTAAATGTTTGAAATTAAGAGAACGTTAGTTCCCTCAGGTATAAACCACAGACTTATTTTCCGTCAAGTAGCCACAGAAAAAGGGCAAGCCTTGTTAAATCATTGTTGTAATCACAGCATGTGTTCTTACTACAGATTTCTTAGCACATGGAATCTATGGCTTTTATAAAAAGACAATATTAAACACAAGATATAACCTATTCACCAGGGAACAACTGTATACTGGTATGGCACATAGGCTGGCCTTTCTAAATTAACTGAGATAAACCTAAGAAAGTTTTCATACGCGTTATTAGGCCCTTCATTCTTTATATGCCTTGTTCATAACTAAATCAATTACTTCAGTTTTTCCACCACCGGTACAGTATTGGTAATAGCCACGTAAACAAAACATCACCATTTTTAACTATTCCATACAAACTCCCATAGGGATAAGTAAGACAGTCGCTAAAATGCTTACAACAATTTATGAATCTAAGTCGTTGAAAGGCATTGAAATGTAAACACGACCTTTCTCCCTCTGCTACCCCTGATTTGGAGGATTACCAAGGCAGTTTCTGCCAGACCTGTCTGTCCCTGCATGTCAAAAACGGATGTCAAAAATGCTGCCGGTTGAAGGTTGTGTTTAAGAGGCTTCTCCTCTGCTGGAGAGACAGTGCACATTGCTGCACTTTTATGCAGGGTACGAGATGTCCCTGCGCCCTGCCACATTACAGGAATAAAGCAAAGTGACTGATTTGATGCATGATGCAAGGCTTGCTGCCTTTTAAATTGCTAATTCCCCTGTTCAACAGGGTCCGGCCATCTCTAGTCGAACCAGTTTACCTGTGCTTCAGTCAACTATACAGCAACCTCTCCAAATTTTTGCTTTTCTTGACCGTTTCAAAAACTTAGGCAGATTAACTCCGTAGACTCATTGAAGAGTCCCTTGGCCTTCATCTATGTAATTAGGTCACAACGTAATAGTTCTTCCACTACTTTTGATAATCAAGGGCAAATCAGGTATCTAGCAAGATACGTTGGTCAGAGACAGTTGTCACTGATTATTTTGCATGTAAATCAGTACAAAATGTGTTATGAACACAATGCACTTGAAGAACCATTAGCATTTTCTCATATGTTCTTAGGTGGCATTCAACACCTCCAAATGGAGGAAACAGAATGAAGAATTATTTATTTATTTTTAGTCTCAGAACTGAACAAAGCTAGTATGCAGATACTGTAATAAGGAGTTATCATAACCTGAGGGAATCTATTAAATTTCAATTAAGAGTATAAACTTCAGGCTATAAAACTGAAAGGGACAAACATCCCTTCAGATCAGAATGAAAGGCATCTTAAGAATCAGATCCTAAAGGACTAGATAGATTAACTCCCTGCATAAGCTCAAAAATCCCAATTCACAACCAGCAATAAATAGAGCTAGTCTGATTTATTCATGGTGTATTTTATTGTATTCAACAGAATACAACATTATTTTGCTGTGTTGAGTTATAACCCCCTACTCATAGAGGTAGCTTTTGATTTAATTTCCATTGCCTTGGGCAAACATGGATGAGGACCCACAAGGCTGTGTCAGACGCTGATTGATTCATTTGAGACTGGAAGATAATAGAAACTGCTCAAATTGACTGCAAGAAAAAGAAATCTGAATTGGGACATTAGGCAAATTGCAAACCAGCTTTGTAATCTTAATTTTGAAAATCAGTTTAACATGAGAAAAGCAAGGATTTTAATTCAAAATTTTCACATAGCTTACCACAGCCCATTACAATCTATCTGTTGGATTAATATTCTTTAAATTTTGTGGAGATTAGAGGCTATATGAAGCCTGTAACACTGGAAGTTAAAAACGCATGTTCTAGAGATTCATTTATCATTTATTCATTCAAGAAGCTCAATTTCTTTCATGCCATGTGTGTCTTTTCCAAGGAGCAGAAGGACCTCATTTAACATACTGTCTTCATACAGTCTTTTTAGTAAGCTATTGCTGATTTAAGCCCTCAAAGTCAAGATAATGCAATTAGGGAATGGGAACAGGAACAAGAGCAGCAGCATAGTTTTCTGGCACTAGATGTTTATGTATATAAAATACAAGTGACAACAATCATTGAGTCCGTCTGTAGCGCACAACTAAGTTGAGCGTAAAGGCATGTGAGCTCCTGTGGGTAGCTCAGAGCAGTACTACAGCCTTGGCAGCGAGCGCTCCAGCTGACAATGTACTATATAAACCATATAAACACACCTTAATCTTTAAATATTGATAGGGAGACGGAAGGAATCATTTTCTTACCTCTGTCCTGTTCAGGCACCTTAACCTCCAGCTCTCTCATTGTATCATCAGTCATGTAAGAGATTAGTGCTTACAAGAAGTCTCTCAAGGGGGCATTAGGAAAAGAGGATAAATTGGACAGCTTGGCATAAAGACATCCCGCCTTTGAAGTGCAGTTGTCTATGGGATGAAGCTCAATCTCATGTATTTTTAACAGCAGGTTTGGTACCACCACACAGCACATACGCAAACAAAAGGAACTAAAACTGGAATTACAACAGGAAATCACACATAAATACTATCAATAAATAAAGACCAGAGTAGTGACAATTCACAATAATAGTCTTCTTGAATTCCATTAAATTGTAGATTTCTGCTTTGAAGACCGTTTAACTTGACAGACAATGCATACCCTGCTGTAAAAGGTGAAAAACTGAAACACAAGATAGAGAGTACACAGTGGTTTACAGCAGTCTACTACTTATGGGTACAATAGTTTGGGGACAAATTTAAAGTAAAAACTTGCATTTTATAACTAAAATAAACAAACACACATATAGCAAACATAAAAATGTCTTGTAAGTAAAAGCTCCTGACACCTTTATCCATATTTGTCTTACATATGAAAAAAACCACAAGTATTGTTAGGTATAACACATGCCATGCAGCAACTCAAAATACTACTACTTGCTGGAGATTCAAAAATTTGTCCTATACTGGGTTCCCTTGTGATATTTTCAGGGTAGAATGTGTGCAATATTAAAACATTAAGGGAGTCAATGAAATTGCTCCACACACACAAAAGCTCAGTTATTTTGGCTTTCCTACTTATAGAACCTAATGTACTTCGGCTGTTTCTCTCTGCTGTGGTTGAGGGTAGTTCAGATCCCAAGCACAGGGGACCCTCGGATTCCTCGGTGTCTGCATCCCATGAGGCTGTCAACATGGCCAGCTGGGGAGAGCCTTGGTCCAGGCACAATCAGAGACCGCTGGTTCTTGCTAAGCTCTTCTCACTTGCTAATTATTGATCCGGAATAGTTCCAACCTCTTGGCCCATAACAATAGTTTCTGTACAACACTGTCAGGCACCACCTGAGCCTATAAGAAGTACTGTCTGAACTGCAGTGTCTGCATCACATTAGAGGAACTGGACTGATTGTTACCTCAGAAACCCTGATGCAGACTAATGCCTACAATGTACGCTTAACTAAACTGTCTTCCTTTCCTGAGAACATATCTGTACTGACCAGGTAGTTTAAGATACTTTGTGGGAGGGGGGTTAGGGTCTGTGGGGGTTTTTTTTTTGAACTTCATATGCCTGAGTTCTTATAAACTCTGTATATGTTTCAACGCTTTGCACTATCAGCAGTATCCTTTTTTACTGTATAGCGACTGCCAATGTACAGCCACCTCTTTCTCACCTTTACTCTACAATCAAGGTACCACTATACTGTTTCTTTTCTGCCAGCTAATTTTAACACTTTAATGTAAGTGATTATGTTTACATTTCTTTACCACTCTTATCTAGATAACTTCTTGAGATTTTTTTTTTACTTTTCCACACATTCCCAGTATTTCATATGTTTGTATATATAGATGAAATATGTAGATGACATATATTAAACCAATGCCTAAATAACATACATTATTTTGTTACATATTTCAACACAAATATTAAAAATGGTCTTCTAGACGCATCATAGGTAACTCTTAAGCTTCTTTTACACCCTGCTGATGTATGGTGTGCCTATGATTTTAAACACGACACCGTACCTGTGGCCTGCTAACTTCCAAATTGAAGTGCAGAGTCCTTCCTTTCCCTGCACTGCCAGGGGAGGGAAGACCACGGCTCCAGATGCTTGAACAAGCAGTACAAATACTGTGCCCCTCCGGTCCCAGCTCAGGAGTTATTGTTCGAGGGCCAGAAATAAACTGGCAAAAAGGTTAATTCTGAAAAAAATTACTTTCCTGGAGCTGTAACCCCACAACCCATATGGGAAACTATCTCTAGCTATGGTTGACTTTAAACCGTGCAAACGCATCTCCAGCCTGCGAGCTGAGAAACAAGGATACAGCCCATGATTTTCAGCTCCACGTGCCAATTATACTGACACCACGACCCAATGACTGGATGAAAAATAAGAACTGTAGTCACAAGAAATAGGCCAAATGTTGAACTTGAACGCTGCTCTGCGATTTACAGCAAATCATTTCATGGAACCTTTTTAATCACTACAGTTATACTTCTTCATTTTAACTGTCCTAAAACATGCTGTAGGGGTATGACTTTTCTATTTATGGTGATGTAAAAGCCCTTCCATCTGATTATTAAATAAAGTAGGAGCATGTAAATCAATGACAGCATGTCCTGGTTTTGGTGTCATCTTAAAATATTCATACAACTGTGTATTAACATTAGAAGAAAAGAAAATACAAGTCATAACTGAAACAGAGAACAACAAATCAGCAATTTAATTTAGCTTCTGGAAGACCTTATTCCATATTTTTACATCAGTGAGGAATCGTTGCTTCCATATACTTAAACTTTCCTCCTATTGGGGAATTTTCCAATGTGCCAGAAATAAAACACCTTTTAATGACAGTCTTATTCTCAAAATTTGGGTGGTCTTTAATTCCTCTTTTGGCTTATTCTGTATAATTAGGGAATGGAGGGGTATGAGGCAAAGACCTAATACAAAGTAGTATGGCTGCAGGCAATTTCTCTACGGCCACAGAGTCAAAATACGGAAAAGTATGTAAGTGGGATGCAAAAGTAATGAAAAAGCTGTAAGGACGAATCTGAAATACAGCAACATACAGTTATGTTGGGGAGTGACTAATCAGGATTTGGAGGGTCTGCAGTAGTGTATTTACACTGTGTTCTCTGGCACAACACATTAACAGAGTTGAAACATCTTGAGAATGTTGATAACAACAACTGGACCTGAGTAAGAGTTGGTGATGCTGTGCCACGTCAAGTGGCCCTAGTAGCTAAGACCTCTGTTATCTTAGGGAAACTCTGGACTCTCTTTCACCCATGTCGCAGCAGAGACATGTCTGCAGATAGCATAGGCAACAAGATCCTGATGAAATCTTTAATATATGAATACATCTACAGACATCACGGACAGAAACTAGAGTATTAAGTGCCCAAGTGATGGCCATAACCACAGAAAAACTGTATCATTAAAATAAGACTTGCTCCATAGTATTTAAAAAGAACTTCAGTACAGAACTATCACTTTCAATATATCTAACATAAACGGTAGCTCTGTTACGCAGAAGCCACCAGTACAGTTAATAGATATTCAGATTCTCTGGTCCATCACATGGCTACTCCTTGAGCTACACTTCTTTCAAACTGGACTAGCTCACATCTGAAAAAACATGAACTGCGTTGCTAAGTAGAACTAAAAATACAAAAGATAATTGCAGGTGAACAAATTCCAAAGTTCAGTTTTTGCATGCTCAAAGGAGGAATGCTGGATTAAATCTGACCAATTTCAGCTTTAATCCCTTTTCTCTTAAAAACCCTTATTATTCCACCAATACTGATAGAGACAGCATCTTATAAGATATGCTTATCAGAGAAATTAGGTAGTGCCTGTGAACCTTATCCTGAAGGGTAAATGTCACCATGAGCTATTATTGGCAAAATATATGAGGAAATGAGAAATTAGAATTTTTTCAATAGTTTTTGAAAACTGAATTTTTTGCTGCCATTCACATCTTGATTTAAATGTCTAGACATGCAGCATAAATGGTCAGAAGCAGTAATTATTATTCAATTAACAGCTGTTTTGTATTCAACCAAATCTACTGTTGAATAGAAATGCTGTGTAAATAACAATGTTGTCAAATACAATGTTTTTAGGTTTTACAGTATGGTGCAGCTGAAGATTTTAATTTTCATTAGCACAGATGCATAAAAAGTTGAAAAGGATTTCTCATTTCACTTATTCCTATTAACATTTGTCCACATGGAAAAAGCTTGAAGTAATCCCACTGCAAAGATAAATACTGGAAAGCCAAACACAGTCTTGAGCTACGACAGCCTGAAAAAACTATGGAAAAGAAAACTCTGTTCAACATAATGCATGGGGGAAAAAGTTTCAAACAACATTTACATGGCAAGGTTGTCACCCTAAAGCTGGCTAAAATAGAAGGCAACATGTAAATATGTGTAAAATTGGTAAATGAAGGCTCTGTTGCATATGAAGAAACACTGAGTAGTAGTAGATGTATACAAAACAGCAGTGATAAAAATGGGATGGATTATGAGCTACTCATGAGCAACGCAATAGGCACATGCAGGGAAACACCGGCTGCACACACGCAGTAAAGTAATGTTCGGGTTTTTTTTTTTAAAAAAGCACAAAGGTGGAAGGAAGCCAACATTACCAGTATAGACTGAGACTGGAAGATGGGGCTGAAGTGAGGGAAAGCAGAAATCTCTGTAGCATCACCTCACTGTGACACAGTAAGAAACATTCTTTCCAAATGTTAGTTAATTCCTCTTTAGTCCTAGGGACCAAAGGTTTTGAGCTACTGTTTTCTGGAGCCCAGTGGTCAGGGGAAACAGCAAAATATGATGGAAAAGTCACCCAGTGAGACAAAAGTAAAATCTCACTTTGAACGTTCTGGCTCAAACAGCCACCGCCGAGGGAAAGCGCCCGTCCTGTGAGAGCCAGGCTGTTTGACACCGTCCCCAAGTACCTGCCGCTTGGCCTGCGCCCAGCGGCTGCTCAGCACCGCCACACGGCCAGAGCAGCAGATACCACTTGTGTTTTACCCACTTCAGAGTGGCTTTTTACATGTTTTACTATAGAGAAAATACTTGCACGGTACCTTTCCTGTAGAGATCCAGAGTACAACAAACTGCCTCAAACACTCGCTGAAGAGTGTTGACGGAACGAGGCCGAACCGGCTGTGGTCGGAGCGGAGCGGCCCGGCCCGGCCGCCCGCGATCCGAAGGAACCAGACACCTGGGCGGAGGAGCGCTTTTCTGGGCCGGCTCCCTCACCTTGCAGGGCCACGAGTCCTCCCCGGGTAACCGTCACCTGGGACTCCAGGGTAGCCACCGCCCACTTCCAGAACGTTCCAGAGAGAACCACGCATGACAATGCACCTCAGGCACGAGCAGGCCGGCGGGGGACGGAGACTGGCCGCCATGACAACCCCGGGCAGGGGCGGCCCCGCAGGACCCGGGTGCCGTGATCTCTCAGGTAGGGATAGCTCCGTCTCCCTCAGTCAGCTTCCTTTCCGCTTGCTCCTATGAGATCTGGCAAGTGGTTCCAGCCGCCCATGGAAAAACAGGCCGCTGAGGCGTCTTTTGCGAGATGTGAGTGGTGAACGTCTGTCCGCACCGACAGCAGCCATAGGCAGTGATGGTCCTCACAGAATTACACGGAGTTCTCCTGATTTGTAATAATCAAATGAGACACAAAGCCAGAAGTGCTACGAGCAAAACAACAACATAAATACTGCCGTCTTGCCCATAAGCAATGGCTTGGTTTGCTTGAGTGCACACACCACAAACATTCTGGAACAGACCTCCACCCTTTGATTATGTTTTTCTGCACAACGTTTAAACAATTCCCTGGGCCACGGTCAGACAAACTGTGAGAAAGTCTAGCCCCCACAGGAATGTAAGATGATTTTGCCTATAGAAATACCCAATTAAGAGGCTTGGGTAATTTTTCTTTTTTAACTGAAGACAAAAATTTCAGCATGACACAGAAGATACTATCATTTTGGGTTTCTCGTGTGAATGTGGTAAGAGATACAGCAGTGATAAAGGGGCAGGAGGCCTTTACTCTTATCACTGAAAACAAAAAAATAAAATCAACAAATAAATAAATTACAAGGTCCAGCAACCTGCAAGACCTGTGACATAAATATTAGTCGTTTATTGTGATATGAGTGCATGCAACAGTATGGAGGCACCATAACAAACCCCAGAACATACACATACAACATACACTGAGGTTCTCGTATGGTAGGATAGCTTGACATTCTTTCTTACATAAAACAGAATAAAACCTGAGATCTTCTTAAAAATGCTGATTCTCCAGATTTGCACCTGCTCAGAAATTTGCTATAGACCAAACTGTGAGATGTTGATTCACATTTTGAAATCATACAGATATTTCCAATAAAAGGAATTCCAAATAATTCTAATCTAAGTAATTCCAAACAGTTCACCAAAATAAATATGGGTTTGTACTCAGTCCTTCAAAGAAATCAAGATATGGCCAAGAAGACAAATCTCATTACATATTTTCTTCCCAAAATTGTGTATTATTTGCATTTTGAAACAAATATAAATCAATAGCAATATTTGTAGCTTTTTAGTTATTTAACTGACCTTTCGCATTCAGTGTTTTCTAAGTTTGAACATATTAAGGCAAACATTTGGAATCTTCCAGTGCTTATTGTATTCATTGCTATCTCATCAGAAAAAAATCTAGGATTTATCATTACTCTTATTTTTCTTATCCAGACCAGTGATGCTTAGAAAATAATTTATATCCTTTAATCACTGAATGATTGAATTTTGTAATTGCTATATCAAGTTGGTGAAATTCCCATCAGACTTGGGACATTGCTATGTTCCTGGTAAAGGCTGAATGCCCCCATGCTGTCAATCTTTACTTTTCACTGAATAGAAACAACTCTAAAAGAACAAATTCTAGCTTCTAGTTGTTTATTATTTCTTAAATTTAATGGGAACTGCAATATTCACTAGACTTAAAGGTTCTTCTGCAGATGTTTAAAAGAGACTAAATTCTCAGAGGGACACTATAATCTGCAAACTTACTCGTTAGGAGAATCAACGGGAAACAAGGCAGAAAGGGACATTTTGAAAGGCCATGAGGCCCCAGCTAATAGCATCTGGTACTATCTAACCAGTTATTACAAAGCTGTGGTGAGTGAGACCATACAAGCTGTACAGGCTTATCTGTTATCTTATAGTTATCTATTCTAGTATCTCTAAGGGTCCGGATGTCTATTTCCACATTTTCAGTTCAGTATTTCTGACTATTTACCATTGTCAGAGAACAGGTTATCGCTTTTCCTTTCACATCAGGCCATTATGCGTTGGAAGTCTCTACTCAGTGTTCAGCAAAATAAGAAAAGTCCAGTTTTTTTCAGTGTCTCATTTTCTGTCAAGTTTCCTAATGTTTCTGTTCCCATTATTAATGTTCTCTGAACTCTTGCTCTAGTCCACGTCCTTGTTTTAAAACATGGTGCCCAAAATCAGGCACAGTATTCTTCCTCAGACTTTGCTAGCAACAACATTGCACAGACTGCCTCATGTTTTGTTTGTTGGTTTGTGTTTTCTTTAACAGATCCTGTTTCCTGTTAATACATCCCCCTGTGACAGGAACTTCTTTCAGAAAAATTTCAAATTAAGCCATCTTCATCCGCTAACCTCATTATTGGTCATATCCTGTACTACAGACCCGTTCCTTAGCCTGTTGCTCTGCAACATTCATTTGTGAGGCTGCTTCACCGATGCTTGGGTGTAGAACATGGTATTTCAAACTACAAATTTTGAGTAATTTGGGGGAGTTGTTTCCAAGCATCTCAAAATCACTTTGAATTCTAATCATATCCCAAGGTATACATCTGCTGTCACACGTAAATGTAATAGTCACTCTTAATTCTATTGTCTGTGTCTAATGGAAATGTTGAGTTGTGCCACCTATCTCTTTGAAACCGCACCTCATACATTTTTCTAATCTGACAGTGAACCACTGAAAATTACTCTGAGAATTGTTTTGTCAAACACTTTGTCAATCATGATGATGGGTTTTTTCCTCCAAAGTTGGGGAAGATTTCGAAGTATAATTGGAATGTTTAGGAATTAAACTACATGTGATTAATGCAGTGAATATAGGACACACATTAAAAGCATTTTAGCAATATTAACTTTGGGAATATGTAATAGCAATATATGTCTGATAGAGGAAGGAGATTAACTTTTATAAAAAAACTGACGGAAAGCCACATAGATTGCAGAGTTTACCTCAAGCAGAGCTTAAATTTCTGGGTTTTTTTTTTCCCCTCTTACCGGAATCAGTTCTTCTTTTATGTCTCTGTTCATGTTTTGTCACTGAGTACATGACTTAGTAGAAGTTCAGAATGAGTATTTCTGGAATTGTTCTATTCAACGTTCTTCTCTACTACAGCTATTAACAAGAGCATATTCACATTCTCACCCTCCGATAGGTGCTTTCCTCCATCTGCACAGCAGTTGTCATTCATTACACTTTTATTCTGCTAACTCACAAGCTTCAGGTGTCATTGGCTTTTCTGTTTCCTTTGGTTTTAAGAAATGGTCATGATAAATACAATATATAAAAATTATTTAAATATAAAATATTCAGGAAATAAATGGGTACATACTCTTAGAGAAGAAAATTGTTTGATTTGAACCATTTCTTGTCTTATATGTTTCTGAAATACTCAGCATTTCAATTCCAACAACCTCTTCGTACTAAACAATCTAGCCTCTTCGTTCTGTTATCTTTATTTACCTGATATGCCCTATGGCTAGGCACTAAAAATTACTGATACTGGATTTTTCACAGCCTTTCTCATTACTTTCTTACTTACACTCCTCATTAATACATGGATAACTTGAGATTAGAAGTAGTGTTCTGTTGAGCTCACTAGCAACTTTAAGGATGCTATTGGCAGTCTACTGATAGATACAGTAGGAACTTTTGTCAAAAGATGCATTTCTTATTCTGCTTCCTTCTTGAAGTAGTAAGGACTGACAGTGGAGAGAATTCACTTCACTTACAAAATTGATTAGTTTGGAAACAATCACTTGTGTAATTAAGATAGGTCAGGCCAAGTTTCTTTATAAATAATTCATCAGGAAACTACTCTATAAAAAGCTAGAGAAATGTCACTCCAGGTGCACTCTTTTTAAACTATTTCTGTATAAATCAATTAAGGTGTTTTATTTTGACACCCGGTGTCAGTATTTACAAAACTTGGATAGACAAGTCCATCCCTGCAGCATGCATTTGCAAATAACTTTACTCATTAATGTTTAATTAAGACAGAGGAAAACTGTCCTTGATATTTTGCTGCAATTAGTGCTCTCTATACCCCACTGACTTTCCATGATGAATTACTTTTCAAATGCAAAGTGAAGTGATTAAATAAAGCTGAAGATTCTCTAGCAGTTGCACATTGCCAATCCTACACTTTTAAGTAGATACAAAATGTATTGCTCAGCTGCAACGGATAACTAGTTGGTAAAACTGTTATAAAACACTATGCTAACCATCTAAATGGGTGGGGAAAAAAGGACATAATTTAATTTTTACATTTTTCCCAAACAAACTCTTGACAGGGGTTTCAGTGTCCTTCTTGTGGTTTAACCCTAGCCAACAACCAGGACCACGCAGCCACTCGCTCACCCTGATTGACATGGGGGAGAGAATCAGAAGAGTAAAAGTGAGAAAACTCATGGGTTGAGATAAAGGCAGTTTAACAGGTAAAGCAAAAGCTACATGCACAAGCAAAGCAAAACAAGGAATTAATCCACTACTTCCCACTAACAGGAGGGTGTTCAGGACAAAAATATTTTTAATTTGGAAAAAACAAATGGTATCCTGAAGGCCTCAGCTAATTAGTATTATTTTTGTAATCAATAGAGCATACATTCCCCAACTCCAGTTCTAAACTCTTCCACATTTGTGTAACAGTAAACTAAAGGACAATGTTCACACTTACTGGTATAACCACCATAGAAATGCCTCAACTCTTTGAAAAAATACATTTTAGTTCCATTTTGTTTTCAGAAATATTTTTCTGACTGAACTAGGATAAAATGCAAACAAAATATTTCAGCAATGAGATCTGCCATATTTTGCTCTAGATGCACCACAACATGGCTTTTCAAAAAATAAAGGCTCCTTCCAAGCCCCCCTGCTGCCAGCCTACGGAGCTGCCCACGACCCAGGGACCTTGCAGCCCAGAGAGCAGCTCACAATGCCGCCAGGGGATCCACTCCACAGGTAGCAACAGACTGCTGCCTTTTACTGCTTCCATGCGGGGAGCAGTGCTGATCCTCACAGACTGCAGCTGTTAAAGCACCCAGCATCACCAACACCATTGCAGGACACCCTGCCAAGCCTCTGAAGCCTGTGTCTCGCCTGGCTGAAGAAGAGCTGAGAGCCTGGAGTGTTGGTTCTTCAACTCCACAGCCTCCAGCTTAACAGGATACTAAAGACCTAGAGAGAAGAGCTGGCTAATAACCAGGCAGGACAGTGGCTAAAACCTTTTCCTTTTCCACAGAATCTTCACAAAAATTAAACTACCTTCACAAAACATTTCAATTTTGTTGAAAAAAACCCCTTTCACTGGATTTCTCCTTTTTTTGGCTCTAACTAAAAAAAAATAGTTTATCTCACGACATTTTAGCTTTTCCAGTTCCAATCCTGGGCAGAGCTTAGAAGTACAGAGAAAAACCACACACAAAACTGGGGCAGAAGCAAATGGAGGGACCTCTACCTCAGGCCCACCAAAATGAAAAGAATGACAGAAGTAAAAGAATACAGATAAAACATACAGGGATTATTTCAGAAAACGGACAACGTGTGCTTTGACCATGCATTGGGCTCAAATATCTTCCAACAGAATGAACACTTAAAACAAGGTCTGAACTTGGAAGAAGGTTTCCACATAAGAGGAGGATTGCTCCATATGAGAGTCCCTGATGTACACCAAGGAGAAAGAAGTGTTGGGTATTATTTATTCTTGGGGTGACATCACTGGCTCCAGAGGAGAATGCATCTACTGTGTTGAATACAGTGTGATACAGACACACATAAACAAAATTTAAATATGTCGTTGAAAAAAGCTTTGCCACCTCAGCAAGCTGCTTACTCTCAGCTATTTTACCATTTATTATTTTATAGACAGACTACATTGGGAATAAAGTACAGAGATAGTGATGATTTCACATTCTGACAATTTAAAAAGGTGATATAGAAATCATAGATGACAAGGATAGTTCCCCACATTTACTCACAGGTCACCCTTTATTATTAAGACTATCAAAAAAGCTCCCTCTGATCTATACGAGAGACAAACAAAATTAACTCAAACCAAAGACCACCAGAACGCCCATATGCTCAATCACAATCTCTCTGTGTCAGGCTGCCACTGTCATACAAAAAATGAACTCTTTGCATTGTCTATAGTAGTGTTGAAATAAAAGTTTTATCTCTTGCAATAAGATAGAAAGGTTGCACTATATAGGGTTGGGAACTATGGATTTAAAGAAGCCTGATTTAAGCAGTTGAATAAATGCTTTCATCTAGGATTTATTTGTGTGGTGAGAGCTTGCCTTGGGCAGGGAAGGTCAAAAGCAGACCTTTGATCTGTTTGGACTATATCTCTATCCTGTCATAGGCTTAATTTGATGTAGGGACCAACTCAGGCTTAGAGCCCCTTTACCACACTGACCTAATAGGAATAAGCCAAATTCCTATACGGACAACCCCCAACATCTGCCTCTGCTAAGAAAGCCTGCAGGAGATGTATCCATAGTTGAAGCAGTTGTGGTAGGACAGATCAAATTGATAGGAATTAAAAAATAAGCAACAAATTTAAAAAAGAAGTAAACAATTGTCGGAGAAGTACTAGAAACTGTGAGTTAAACAGATAGATAACCAGAGGTATGAATGGTGTTCTTGTCTGGCAAAGTAAGATTTGATAAGGAACATCTGATCCTATTTTGGACTTAGGTAGGATGGTTTTCCTCCAGTACTTTCCTCAACCAAAAGTGTATCATTAAAATGAAATATGGCTGAAGGCCTCTATGCTGACAAGAAGGTACAGTGCATTGCAGGACTCGGGACGCAGCTCTAACATAATACACCAATATGCGTTTGCGCTTTCTTACGTCTATTTTTTTTTTCTGAGCACACGTTACAGCATACAGAAATTGGTATGCAGGTGAGAGGGCTGTCAAACAAATATAAACCCTTGTGATCATCTTTGTTCCCAAAGTAGCAATACGATTTAGTACCCTAGTGAGTCAGTAAAACAGTTCCATACTCATTGAGAACTACAAATTTCACCTAATGTCACAGGGCTCTCTGTATTGACATACCCCATACCTCATGAGGTTCCTAAAATGAAAAATCTCTATACGCCCATTAACTTATTTCAGGAGTCTATAGTACTCATCACATTTTGATATGAAACTATGAAGGAGAGTGATTACAAGAAAACTATGAAATGTTCATCTTAATTTTTGTACAAGTGCATAAGTGTACTTATAAAATCATTCTGCAGTTACAGCAGAAACATTCCTAAATCTGCTGTGCCAAGTGCAAGAACAGTATAAATAGCTACATGCTCTATCTACAGTATGTAAATACGACTTTGCTACTATTCCTGCTCTTGGTAAAGTGGATCCATATCTCCCCTGCCCGATCAGGTGTCAGCTCAGCAACCTAACCACCTTTGTTTTTCGGCTGCCTAATCTTCAGGCCCTTTTACTATCTCCCTCAGTGACCAGCCTTAAAAATAGAAAGCCCTAAACTTTGCCAGTGTGGGACGTTTAAATTCCATATATAAATGAGAACTGTCTGTTCTTGAGCCTAATTAGTCTCTGTTAATTATCCATGAAAAGGCTGCTAAATATAATAATTGTAAATTCTTCTAGTGAGATGCAAATTTTAAAATAGTAGTTCTTCCATCTTCCAAATATTGACTCATACAGAAATAAATTTCCAAAAGTGTAATTTCTCTGAAAAAATGAATTCCTTATGTAGTCTGTTTTGGTTTTGCTGCCCCTCACCCATCTCCTTCTGTTGATCTGCTTTTCGTGATTAAAAGCCTCCCTTCTTGTGGAAGAGCAATGTTCATTCTCACTAATTGCTGCTAATGATTCTCACCCCAGTGTACTCCAATAGACAAAGGACACATGCTGTCTTGATCCTCACCCTCTCCAATTCTTAAGATAAGTCATTGTATCATTCATGGGAGAAAAATAAAATCGTGTCTGTGCTGACAAGTTTTTGGCTATAGTTTTAGCCCCAGCACAACTTGGAAAAGCTGAGATATAATAAATCCCTAGGGATGTGCGTGTGTGGGGAAATCTGACAGACCCTTAACTGCAGCAGCCCTACTGGATGCCACTTATAATAACAATTCAAAGACCTTGAGCTATCAAACAGGTTTACTGATGGAGAACTCTTATCAAAGTTCCTGCTGTTAGTTCTGACGGATTCACCACACATGGCTGCACATGGTTACACTTGCATTCACTTGAGTATACCAGAAATGTCTATTCCTAAGCCTCCAGGACTTTGCAATAGTAATGTTTTAATTGCAAAGATACTGAAGAGCGACTAATACGTGATGGTGAAAGTTTTCTCATGGTGTCGAGCCTTTTCTCCGATTCAAAAAGAAAAATGAAATCCTGATGTATATTTAAATAGTCTCTCCAGCAACCCTGTACAGGCTACGGGCTTGGCAGCATAGAAATACTTTTCCTCTTTGATGTAGGTCTTTGCACTTCTGGGATTTGATTCTGCTTGTATGTACCATTGGATGGATGGTGAACTACTAATGAATCATATCAACCAGAACTTCAGGGGAGAGCTTGCCATTGCTTGAAGCAGATGCAACTGCAGTTACACTGGGAAGCTGTCTGGGACAATATGAGTCAAAGTACTTCCTCAAAAACTGTAATTATTAAGCAAAAGAGCAGCCACTTCAGTGCTACATCAGCATAATATCCTGCCATTCTTTTTTGGTAGGATATTTCTTTCAATTTGAGAAACTGTGAAGAACAAAATCATGTGTAATACTGAAATTTACCTAGTGAGTATTGACAGTGTTGTGCACTGAAGTAACATGTCAGAGGGAACTCTAGTCACTAGACATCCTAAGTAGCTAGTGGAGATACACGAATGCACAGAACAATTCAGAGCATCCTGGGGCAGATTTCTGCTTTGAATTTGGAAATCCATCTCTCTACTAGCTACATTGTGATTGGTATTTTTTTTTTATTCATGATTTATGAAAATAATAATTAAAAGCAAAAAATATTAATATGAGATCAGGTAAGGTAACTTAAGAGGGTAACTTACAGACTCTTAAAAATACAAAACTTGAGAGCTGTCCACACAGCTATTAAGAGGGATGTCTTTCCCTAAAACAATGAGATATGAAACAAGAATACACATGCACACATCACTTGGAAAGCATAGATGTAACTGCAGTAAGCAAAAAAAAAAACAAAACCACCCAGGAAGCAAAAGCTGAGAATTCACCTGCTTGGGATCAGGAACTAAATAACATTTTCTAAAGGCCTCCTACAAATAAGTCAAATATTGGCTAATGTAGCATAATGTTGCATTAATTTCTTTCTGGTTTTGACTAGAAATCCATCCAGGCAAGGATTTTAGGAGTTTTCCACCTCCTCCACTTGTATCAGAACAAACACGTATACCTTTTCTTTCTGACTCCAAGAAACTTAAAGTTTTATGTAACTGCATCTCTACAGCACAAGACAATGGGCATTGAGTTGGGACACTGTGAACCTAGGTTTGCAACCTGTTTTCAGCTCAGGCGGTGATACATGATCAGCTCAGGCACTGAGACAGCTCAATTCAGGCTCTCCACGGTGATCCAGGTGATTAAATCAAAGTTTTAATATTAACCACTGGATTAGTTGTTTGTATCATCTCCACCTCTTTATGGGCATCTTTGGAAAGTATAATCTGATCAGGAACAGATAATGAAAACTAATTATCTAGATCAAACGAAATTATTATCCTGAGACAGCAAAACAGGTTACAATTCTCAAGACAAAGTAAAAATTGGCTTTGATCTTCAGAAACATACATTGTATTTATTTCCTATCAGTTAGTAGAATTTCTTTGTATTACTTCAAAACAAATAACTAGATTTCTAAATAAACTATGCACTTTGTTTAAAATTAGCTGTTGCTCCTTTTAATTGTTCAAAGACCTTTCAGTGAATTTGCATTTCAAACCATTTATCCTTGAACATGCTAAATCACACCACATTTCTATGACCTAAACCAGTTGAAGTTGGGGGGTTGGACTAGATGATCTCCAGAGGTCCCTTCCAACCCCATATCATTCTGTGTGATTCTGTAATACAAGCAGAGCTGTATTTTATTTGTGAATCACATTTCCATCAAACAGCTGTAGAAATGGTAAAACCAAAAAATAAATTTGCATCAAGTAATAACTCCATTAAAATTCCCATTGTATGCCTGGTGAACCAAGAAATAGTTAAATGCCCTGCCTAGGTTATATGCAGTCTTTGGTGGGACTGTGCACTACGTTCAGATTTCCTGAGTTCCATATTCTTAAGTGAAAGACCTTTTATTTTTAAAGCAGCACATCTTAGATATTTTCCTTTTCCTATACCTAAGTTATTTTAAGGGTTCCCCCCCCCCCTTTTTTTTTTGCTATTACGAGAAGAAATGCTTTAGAGAAAGTAAAGTCTATTCACTAAGATCCTGTGACAATTTTGACAAGTTGATTTTTTGAACACTCTGAATGAAGCACTTGTTTTGGCTGGTACTTATTTTTATGTTCTCTATTAATAGACTATCTTCCATCTAATTTGTCTTTCAAGGTTCTGCGTATTTGTAGCTTTTGAATGTCTTTCACTGTCAGAAACATTTTGACTGACACACAGCCACTGTCTAGCAAACAACAGAATTCTGTCTCAAGGTGTCATGCTTTACTTCTTACTGAAAATCCACACAAGGATGTCATCAGTGGTTCTTATTTATAGGAGAGATTTTTGGGACTCATTATTAAAATTTTTATGCATATTTTATGGACATTTTCCTCTTTGTTTCATTTTGTAACTCCAAGCAGAAACAGGCTGAACTGCTTCAGAACTAAAGTGAACATGAAGGAAATCCTTTCAAATCTATTCAGTACATTCAAATCCATTAGGCAGAACAGCTCTCACTAGAAAAAAAGAATTTAAAATTAAAAAAGACTACTTGGAGAACTATACTGAAACAGTAAGCATGATGACTTCACCCTTTGCAACTGTCTCTTATCAAGCCTTCAGTCTACATTTCTCTTAGTACAAGATAAGTTTTATTATCTGTGATATATAATACCAAATATCTTTAGATTACATTTTTGGTTATGACCATTATGAAGACTTTCTTCCTGAGTATTAGCAAATTGTTAAAAAATCACAAACCCTTTCTTCCAAGAATTCCTTTTTTTTTCCTCCTTACAAACTGAAATCCGTGAACAAATGGTTTTAGGGCATGCTGATGTAACTGCTATGTAGTACCATATTGGCATACTCCTGCCTAAGGGTCTCATGTCATTAGCCTGTGCTCCTCTTCCCTTTACTAAGAGCTATGACTTGGCTCATTCCTGCCTTTTTAATTGTGCAGCCTCTTTCTGCAGTTCCCAGAATCTGCTCAAGGCTAATACCCTCAGATAACCGCAGCAGCAAAATAGTTCCAATGGGCACCCTTAAAAGTTTCCTTTTACTTCTCAGTAAGTCATAACCAGTTACTGGTGTTGCTCATTAAAAGTACAAGGAATATCTCCTCATTATGGCTACAGCTTATCTAACATTGAATAGTTAAAAAGAACTTTGCAAGAACTCCCACTGGATTTTAATTGAAATAGTAAAACTAAACTTGTCACTAGAACCATACACAAACTTTCTTACTTTCCCATTTGAATTGGTTCTTAGTCAATCACTTGAGGAGAAAAATATTTACATAAATATTTTAACACAAAACTGTCAATTACATATGTTAATGACCATATTTATTCCTGGAAGGTATTATATCTCTTAATGGCTTCCTACTGAATCACAGCATGGCTTGTTGCCATTAGTCAGCTTAACATCTCGTCACTGCACCGGAGTGAAACAGTGAGTATCTTCTTCCTTTCATACTTCAGGATGATTTATGGAATAAACATATACATAATGTTTATTTCACGTTATGAGTAGTCACAATTATCACTGCTCTGCAGCTCAAAATAACTGTCAGCAGGGAATAATAGTCCAGATCTATTGCATTTCTGTCCTGAGGGACTGTCAGAAACGTTGTGTCCAGTCACATATATCATTTAATTTGATAAGTACTCACTATTGAAAAAGCGGATAAAAAAACAGCAAATGCATTTAAGATTGCTCAGATTCTTAGAAGTCTAGGGCCCCCTACCACAAAAAAGACACCGAGGTGCTGGAGCAGGTCCAGAGAAGAGCAAAAAGGCTGGTGAGGGGTCTGGAGCACAAGTCTTATGAGGAGAGGCTGAGGGAACTAGGGTTATTCAGCCTGGAGAAAAGGAGGCTGAGGGGAGACCTTATTGCTCTCTACAACTACCTGAAAGGAGAGTGTAGAGAGGCGGGGGTCGGTTTCTTCTCCCAAGTCACGGGCGACAGGACTAGAGGAAATGGCCTCAAGTTGCGCCAGGGGAGGTTCAGGCTGGATATTAGGAAAATTTTTTTCACTGAAAGGGTTATCAGACATTGGAATGGGCCGCCCAGGGAGATGGTTGAGGCACCATCCCTGGAAGTGTTCAAAAGATGGGTTGACGTGGTGCTGGGAGACATGGTTTAGTGATGGTGCTGCATTTTGTTGTTTTGTGGGTGTTTATTTTTGTCAGTTAGGTTGATGGTTGGACAAGATGATCTTGAAGGTCCCTTCCAACCTAGAAGATTCTGTGATTCTGTGATGTACCCCATTACAATCCTCCTGTCAAGTCCACAAAGAGTCTTCGCAATGCAGCATAGACCTGGATGTCTTAGCAAACCATATGCTGTTTGTAAAACAGAACACACCACAGACTGGAAAGCTAATTCCCTTCTTATCCATGCATTAGCTGGGACAAGGCATGGGGAACCGTTCTGCACAACAGGGACCATGCATACTTTCCTGCTTAGCGAGACTACTGATGCTGAAAGTGAGAAGCAGAACCTTAAGCCTACCTTTCCTAGTGTGGGTTCTGATGCAATTATCGGGTAGCATTTAAAGGAAATCATATATCCCCACTCACAGTAGAGATATCCCTCTTATCCCTAGCATCCTTCAGATTCCCCATACTTCTGAATTAGATGCTAATAAATTCAATTTCCAAGCGGATGCAATGTTTTGATGCAGATTGCTTAAGCAGGAGATAACACTAACCCTTTAGGTAAGATGTTGGTGGATTTGGGCTGGTTTTTTATTTTATTCAAAATCAGAAGACAGTGGCCACTGTCTTTGAAGAGGGAAAGTCTTTCTCATCCCGCATTTCCTGGGAGATGTCACAGCTGTGACAAGGAGGGGTTTATAATGCCACAGTTCGGTGCCTTCATAATTTATTCTCTCTGATTTTATGCTCTTTTAGTCTCCTGCTCAACCATCCACTAACAAGCAGTGATATTAGCCAATAAATCAAAGACGTCTGCTTGTCACCACCAGATGCTTGGTCACATTGCAGACGATTATGAGACGTACAAAAGGACAATTTCATGTAGAGAGCTCTGTGGAGGTGTTCCACTGATATTCTGTTTGATAGGAGACCAGCGTGAGGTGAATGTAGTATAACTCAGTAACTTTTATGCCTCTTGGCAACAGAAAACTAATCTGAAATAAAACTGAGAACTAAATTAGGACCTCACCTTTATGACTATGCTATTTATGATCCTGCACCTATTCCTCCAATACACTGTCACAGGTTAGCATAAAAATAAATCTTTTAATTTGCCCATCTTGCACTGTGCTGGGCACAAGAAAAGCAGCTACTTTAATTTTCATGAAGGGCAGAAGAGGTGCTTAATATCAATTGTTACAAAGTGCATCAATTTTTCATGTGGCAGTTTTGCAAAAAAATAATCCATTAGATTTATCAGCCAAATGAACAACTAACATGCCCAGTGCAAAGATACTCTTTGATCTCTCTTTTTCTTTCTAATTTATTATAACAAACACCATTAATGATGAGAGCCAGGGACTATTCTGCAGAATGGAGAAGGGGAGCTAAACTCTTTTGCAGCAACGCTATTGCAGCTTTCTTCTCAAACTTAAATACTATAATCTAATATTATACTGTAATACTAACTGACAAAAGATTATGGATTATTCTGATGTGTTATAAATAAAATCCATAGGAAAAACAGACAGTTTGCCAACTCAAAACTGAGTATTTCTGGATAGATGGAAACAGAGTCCTAAAACGAAGCACAGCATTTGCTGATTGCTCTCTGAAGAGGAACCCTCTCCAAAATCAAAGAGGCTGCATGGCTTTATACTCCTGGGTCACCAGCTGAACGGAGATTCAACCAGGTTTTCCGTATGTCATCACGCTTCCTTTTACTAGGTTCAGTCTTTATAAAGTTTAATCTTTATAAAGTTACCTATCTTTTTGACAAGCATCTTTGACACACTCGATGTTACCAGGGTGTTGCCACGCTAGGGCTTTTTACTCACTCATCCTCCTATTTTAGAACATCGGTAGCTTTAAAAAAGGACAAATTTGAGCCCTGCTCAGGCAGGTTCAGCTTTACAGTCCTCTCTTGTGATCCAGTTTAATTTCTGCCCCTTAAAATCTCAGATTTGAATGTCTGAGAATTTCTTTTACTGAACATGGATTTAGCCTCAGGCCACCCCAATTCTGAGCAGTACTGTCATGAAGACAATGACATCTAGAAGAGAATTTGTGTTGTGTCTTAATACAAACCCAACCAGTAGCCAGCATTCAGTTAATTAACTACCATACTTAGTTATTCAGTAGCTAGAAAATGTGAGCATATGAAAGAAGCGGTGTTAAAACATATATATTCAATATTCTAACGAATCATGTTTCAACCATAGCTCCAGCCAGAAGCAGCTCATAGTGAAATGACAGCTTTATCAGTAGCACTATAGTGACACCAGACAAAAAATTTCTATTTGATTCCCTGGTAGTAAATGATTGACATGTAGCTTTTGTTTTAAGAAGCACTTACCTATAGCAGTTACCTTCCTATCTCATTGCTTGCAGTGGATGTACAGGTCAAGTCAAATGACCTACAGGAAAAGAAGAGCAAAATTATGCACGAGGCACAACATCAGGAAGAAAAAGCAATAGTGTGCTAGACTGTTTTACAGAAAGTAAAGCAGATACTACAGAAAACTGCCAGAGATTAGCTCTAGGTTTGATAAAGTCATCTTGTACAGTCCCCAAATGTTAGATATAAGCTATCCTGCACTGCTTTAAATGGGTGAATTCTTCTAGAACTTACCATTAACAATAAGTCTCAAACCTTACTTTTTCATCTAGCTGTTCCAGCAGATTTGAGGAATGTTAGAGAAACACCCAGGAATTACACCCTATGTCCTATTAGGACCATGGTGGATGAAGCGCACAAAAGACTAACTTTCTATTAAATCCCTACTACTTTCACTACAGAACAAGAGAAGCAGACCTGCAGACCTTCCAACAAGTATTCCCCAAATGCAGTGCCTCTGGCACATTACCTTTCAAAAACTGAAAAGACTTCCCTCTGCTATTGAATGCTAGAGTTACAGCCTCTAAGTGACCTATTGATTTCCAAATATACACTTAGGAATATACATCTAGAGATACTTAGATGGAAAATTGCAACTAATAGCTGTTTGCTGGATAGTCCAAACTCTACAGTCTTTTCTGAGAAGTATTATCTCTCCCTTCAACCATATTAGACAAGCACTAGCTTGCACTGAATTCCTTAATTTAAAACATGACCACATCCACTCTTTTTCTTGATAGCAGTTGCCAGAAGAATTTAAAGGAAAACATTTAGAATATAAAGTTCAGTCCATATTATGATGTATAATTCAAAATAATGAGTTACTTTTAATGTGACTAATCCATTTTGAGGCTTTAACAGCGACAAAGCAAAAAAACTTCAGTGTTAGCATCAAAAAGACAATGCTTAACGTTGGTAAGACAAAAACTGTAGTTTAAAAGAAAACACCGATAACACAGCATTAGGTGCAATACATATGATAAAAAATTGTTGTCTTAAGAGTGAAAGCGTTAGACAACTACAGAATGGGTTTAAGCATCTGTCACCTTTTTATGAAAAAATGAAGACATTTCTCAAATATCTTGTTCCTAAAGCCTTTATCATCGGGAGGAATGATGTTCTTATGAATCTTGAAATTTTGGATAAGATGAGGGTGAATTCACCCTTTTACAACCAGTCATAACCTATGGAAGTGTAGTCGATATACAAACACACAGTGGTCC
Source organism: Numenius arquata (assembly GCF_964106895.1). Classification (NCBI taxonomy): domain Eukaryota; kingdom Metazoa; phylum Chordata; class Aves; order Charadriiformes; family Scolopacidae; genus Numenius; species Numenius arquata. The sequence goes on from NC_133586.1 coordinate 31,002,929, forward strand.
CCTGCCGTGCCCAGCCAAGAAGCCTTACGTTTGGCTATCCTGGATGAAAACTTACTCCTGGTTTTACTAACAAGGTGTACTATACAGCCCACTGCATTCAGTGGAGTAGCCTGGGAGGCAAATCGGAGAGACTCTTGGAAATTATGACTTTTAAAATTATATGTTTATAATAAACATAATTTTTCATGAGTTTTTTTTGTCAAGAGAGTATTTTGTGAAACGCCTCTCATTTTCTTAAGACGCTCTTTTTTCTGAAGATACACTTTTCAAAATTAACAACTGATGTACAAGTTCATCAGAAAATGTTTATAAAGCAGATAGGTTGGGTTTATTCCTCTCAATATGCCTGACAGTGCCATCAGTAATTTGAGTGCAGTCTTTCAAAAATAATTAATCTTCACTAATTTTCAACATTTTTTCAAAAGTACTAGTAGTCTCCTTTGAGAAAGGGAAACAAGATTTTTTTTTAACTCTTGTTTGCTGAAATTAAGAGCCTTTTCATAAAGATAAAAAGCCTTTTGAAAAGTCTAGTTCTCCACATAAAAAGTATAAATATGCTTGCTTATTAAGTACATGAATAGCTTCAATGAACTCCATGGGACAGCAGCTATATTTAAAGTTAATCATATGTACAAGTCATTAAGTACCAAGGGCCAAGATCAAATGAGATCTATGATAAAGGTCTCTTTTTCTTTCCCACAGCCTGAGATTTCCATTGCTATGTTGGGTTAAAGAAAATGTGTTTTTCTAGGAGCTAAGTATGCTTCGAAACATCTCAATTTTAGCTTTTTCAGAAAACACTGCTTAAAATTCTGATGCCATTTGTAAGCAAAGCACTTGGAATTAAATATGATCCATTAGGGTAATATAGAATTCAGCGTGGGTTATTTGAATAGGTCCTGATACCTTGAACATTAGTCTTTAAGTAGGCAACCAGTTGTGCAGGTTTCAATTGATCTACTCATGTTTGAACTTAAGCATATGGCCAATGACTGCAGTAACAGGATCTGCAAAGGTTTAAGTATTAACTTAAAGGAAGACTTACAAAGAATGGATTCATCTTGAACATGTCCTCCTGCTGCATGCTGGGTGTACTTCCCATAATTAGAGCCAAAAGACAGGATTCTGTGACTTTAAAACAGTGACCAAATAAGGTTATTGTAAAATAAATCAGAGGAGTGAGGTGGTTTAATGGCTTTTTAATGATCCTGATGTTTTCAATTTTAATGAGTCCTTTTACATCAGCTTTAATCATTTTATGGGACTAAGAAATGGCTGCATTAGTTTGGTTTTCTGTTCAATCTCCCCACAAGCCATTATGGAGGAGTGGCTAATGGGAGTCAACTTTCGTAAGTGGAAGACGAGACAATGGAATAACTGCTAAATTTATTTGGGAAAATGATACATTATCTACCAATATAGTAGATGATATTTTTTTAAGGATCGAAGGAAACATATTTTACTGCAGTGCAGGTAAGGTATAACTGAAAAGAATTAATAGTCATTAATCCTGTGAAATTGAATTTAATCTTTTCAGTATTATGTACATTTAATGTAAGTAACTTTAAGGATTCAAAATGAATGAGTCGTTTCATCTTTGAAAATTCACACATAATATAATTTCATGTTATACAAGAATCTTTCAAACTAGATCATCTACAGTAGTTCCACAGGATATCTCTCTTCTATCCAGCTTTAGTAGGTTTGTTCAAAGCCTGGTCTCCCCTCCAGGGAAGTGCTTCTATGGCAAACAGCAGAGCGTGACCACTGAGAGGTGGACAAAAAGCAGGGAGGAGGAGCCAACATCCTAAGCCGCCCAAGCTGTTTGTTTTAGGGATGTGCTCCCAGGCAGCCAGTAGGATTTAGTGGTGGCAGCTAAAGGCATAGATGCCGTCCCTGGGTTAACCTACAGCAGCCCACCACAGGCTCCGTTCTGCCGGATGCTCCGCAAACACAGCTCTCTACAGCGGCTTAGCTCTAGATGGTGACATCTTCATTCCTCGTGGCACGAGAGCTTAGGACTGTCCCACAGCTCTGCTGAATGGATTGATACAGGATTAATCTGAGCTCAGCTTCCTCCCTATATCCTCACTCTCCAAGTACGACCAGTATATAAACCCTGATTCTGCTAAACTCTCTTCTATATTTGGTCATCCAGATTTCAACAAAAAGCGAAAAATTCAGATGAATTATACATTATTGTTGGAAAATATTTTAAAACTCTTAATCATATTAACTAATACCATTATTTTCTGAAACCTTTTATCTAAGGTAAAATGCAATTTGGATCACATACAAGATGTTTATATTCTGCTGTCGGGTAAAAAAAAACCCCATAATTATTTTGGAGTCATACTAGTAACAAAACTAATTATTTCTCCCAAAATTTCAATTTTGCATCTCTCATGTATTGAATCTTCACTTAAAATAAGAGTTTATTTCAAGTAAGGGAGCAGCATCAAATCAAACTATTTTTTAGTTTCTGTTTATAGCACTATAGATATAAATTATCCAACTATTATTAGTGGTTGATTGGGACTTTCTTCACTAGACATCCTGTAGAAACTGGACTCAAACCAAGTTCAAGTCATGACGTTAAGGAACAAGGCTGAGGTGGGGAGGAAAGTGTGAGCAAAGGAAGCCCTATCTCACTGCATGTTGTGAGGTATATCCAGGTCCTGAATTAACTTTTAGAGCATGATACTGCTTATATGGTAGCAGGGCTAACAAGCACACCTAAGATCTAACACATGGCAAAAGACAGTACATATTTCATTTTCTAGTAATTCCTGTCCTGTCCATCACTATAGGGATGTTTCTCAAGTAAACAAAACCAGGATATCCCATGAAAATGGGGTGGTTTAAAAAAAAAAAAGAAAAAGATGCTCTAGACTCCGTTTACCCAAGAGAAAGGAAACTAATTTATCCAGGATCTATACAAGCTAACCCAGCTTTGTCAGTGCAGCTGCCCAGGAAAAGGCATGCTCAAGCTGAGAGAGAGACACTTCTTGTCCACAGTTTCTCTGAGGAGACCTTGACCTCCAGAGATGACTAAAAGGCCAGCATTCCTTGTGAAAAGGACTGTTGGAAGTTTTCATGTTAGAAGTCTCTTTTCCTACAGGTTGATCATTTTTAATGCAGATTAAATGATTGGAAAAAAAAAAAAAAGAAGATAATGACAGAGTATAAAACTGAAAAGTAAAAGGTGAATGGAAACAATATACACTACATCTGAATGAGTAACATATAAATTTAGGTGACACTTCTGAAGCAACATATAAGACAGTAAACAATTACCCCCAGGTAAAAAAAAAGGTGTTATGATACACATTATGAAGCTGTGAACGTGGTTTAGCTGTGACTAGACAAGACTGACATATTGTAATTTCATCTGGTATGAGAAGACAGAATGAATACCCAAGGTAATTCAGTAGAGAGAGATATAGCAAAATCAACTGTTGCAATAATTTTTCATAATTCAGACATTCTCTTGGTGAGTAATTGCTTTTCCTGCTCTCCCTACTTTAAAAGGATAACTTACAGCCTATATTTTCCAATTATTACAAGAAGAATTTTGTATTGTAGCTAGTCTCAGAATAAATTTCCACCTTATTTGTGCCAAAGATGTTTATTTGTTTCTCAGCTCAGTACACCACTTATTTTTTTCCCCATCATCTCCCAAGTTAGTCTCAGGGTAGATTAGGTTTATGAGTTTTCTGACCTAGTGTTGTGCCCTTTTCCCTGCTCACCTGCATACCACACATATTCACGCCCTGCATATGAAAATATACCAGTACCAATTATTGCCATATGCCAATCATTTCATGCACTCCAGTGAGAAAAGTTTGGTGTCATTAACTGCTTTGGTTGTCAGAGGTCCTTTAGCAGCAAAATAGCTGCAGTGTTTCTCCCCTTTACATTATTGTATGCAAGAGGTAAATATTTCATTCTCAACACAGTAAGGACTTTACTAAGATTCAGAAACAGAAATTATTCCCTTTCTTTTTAACGGTCCCTCAGTTATATGGAGTCAACCACCATAGGTAAAACCTCTTCTGCTTCTATATATCAAACTGGGTAGTATCATAAATACGATGATTTTAACAGGAGAAATCATACCCATCTGCTCTCTTATTTTCCCCATTACTCTTTAGAGAATGAAGCTATTGATTCCCTTCCTTGCCCCAATTATTTTCTTTCAAATAGAAATAAACAGTGAAGAGTAGATATCAGAATAACTTCCCTAAAACCTTACTTATGACTACCCTTTTCAAAGGTAGGAAGGAGTAGGAAGGGAATTTCTAAAATGCCAAAACGGGATTGAAGACACAAATATTAATATATTCATTTCTTTCTGATGGCTTCTGGGTGTGGAACTTTCAAACTTTTCCAGCGTGAGCACAGATCTCAAGTGTTTTCTTACTCAAGCCAAGAACTGTAGTTACATGACCTCAGGTATCACGAGTTCTACAATAAAATAACAAACAGACAAATACTAACATTTTGGTTTGGTTTTTTTTTTTCTTTTTTTGTGAGCAGCAGTATTCTCAGTCACTCCAATGTAGGAATTCTATTTTGGTAAGAAAATCATTGAGAAATTCTTGTCCTGGACTTCATCACAGAGTTTCATTCAATACATATCATTCTCCTTATATTATCGCATTACATTATTTTTACAAAGCAGGAAAACATAGTTTAGGTTGCTTTTACCTCTCTGTATTCACTTATCAAGCACAATCAACATCAGCCAAAAAAGTTAACTAATACAGAAAATTTCAAGAAAAGAAATTAAGCAAACTAATATTTATGCGCATACTTGGAGATACCAGGATCAGTGTGTTTCTCAGAGAATATTTATGAGTAGTACAACATTCATCCAGCTGTTAAAATTTCAGCCATACTACATTAAATTCAGTTTTCATTGCCTTTAAAAAACAATGCCTCTAAAAAATGTACTTCCAAATACACAGTGACCCCCACAACCACTTTTTTTGTGTAACAGCCAAGACCTAATTCATTAGCAATAGGAAATAAATAAACCAGTTCTATATTAAAGCTGTCAGTATCCTAGTGAAAAATACTAGGCTTTGTTAGAGAGAAATCAGTCTGAAAGTTGCCAGCTGGAGGGGATCAATGATTATGAACCAACAGCCCTGTACAAGCCTTACTGGAAGCAAGGAAAGCCCAGGGATGAAAAGGACGGTCTTCAAAGGTGTGGAATGGCCTTAGGAAGAAATGTGCGAAGCAAATCAATCAAACTTATGGGAATCGTGGGTTTAGCAGAAAAACTGAGGAAGCAAAATGAGGAAGACCGAGGGGGAAATTTCACTTCAGTGAGAACAGAAAAGAACGAATCCTGTCCAGAGCAATAAAGCCTTGGCTGTCTTGAGCGTCAGGATGCAAGCGGCTCTTTCAAACAACAGACCCTTCAGAAATAACACAGCCCACTGGAAAACAAGGCTGCTATCAGTCCTCTCCTATTCATGTGAGCAGCCTCAAAGAGTTAATTTAAAACCAATTTTCTCACTTTATTAAGATGAGATGGTTTGGGCCCCCAATCAGGTTTTGCTTGAGAAGACATGTCAAACACTGAATTGTGGATTTAGAACTGGTCATGAAATTACATTAAAAATTGGAGATAACAACAGACTTCAGGGGATGAGAAAATGCATTTTAATAGTGATGACTTTATTCCATTAATTGACTTGATAAGTAATTGACTTAAGTAATTTCTGCATTTCTCAGTTTCAAAAGTAACCATTTCCAAGAATCTAAACATGCGAAACATCTTTTGTGATTGCATGCTGAATTTTAAACTGCTAGTAGAAGAAAAACAAAAAACCCCATAAACACTTAATCCCCTGACATGGCCTTGTAAAATATTTTATAGTTTTTATAAGCCAATGTATTTCAAAAGGATTAAAAAGTCATTTTCAAGAAAAATATCTTGATCTACATTGATAATTTCTTGAATCATTGTGAGATCTTAGCATTATTGTTCTTAGCTTTTACTAATACAAATCCTTGGAACCTATACACTCTTTTTATCTTCTATGTTATCTCAGATACTTCACTCCATTGTGAAAAATCAGAGTATCATCTTCATAGTTATATATTCACCATAATCTTCAGTGATTTGATGACATTCACCAAAATCTTTAGACATGTCGTATTATCAGTGTACTGCATATACTGTCTTTCTTTTTTGCAGGAAGGAAATGCAAATTTAGTCTTCCTAAAATGATATTTGTGTAAGTACTCTTGTTCATCTAAGTGCTATCTCAGTTGGATTGAAATCACGACCAAATTAAAATAGACAGTTCTCCATATGCCTTTGATACATTAATATATCATGTCTGAGGATACAGAAAGTATAGGAAGTTAATAGCTTATTTATATGACTTACTTTTGAATATTTGGAATGTATGTGATTTCTCTGAAACTGGCTCATATTTTAACAAGAATGGTCATAAAACAGACCTAAGAAACGAATGCAATCACTGACAACACTGCAAGGGAATTTCTCTAAGCTACTGAAAATAAGCAGGCTTATTCCAGCTCTAATTACCAAACGCATCATCATCTTTTTTACAAGCTTATAATATCTCAAATCAGATTTCTTCTGCAAACTCTGTTTCCTGCCAAGACAAATAATGACAGGTAAAAAGAAAATCTTGTCTTAAAGGTGAGTGGCAGTAAATTGCCTTTGATTTTACGTATAGCTACATAGATCTGTTATCTACATGTGCTGAAAGTAGGCATCAGCAAATATAATTACATCATCAAATGTAGATAGCTATGTAATGCTCTCATTGAACTATTGAACCCAACTCAGTCATGTACTCAGATACATTTGCAGTTTTCATACATTGGTTTCTTCTCTATTTGCATGGCATTATGCTATTTAGTTGCATCTTCTGCTTTAACGTTTACTTTATTTTCAAAACCTCTTTAACCCAAATCACTTGGTTAAGTGCCATAAATGGAATTATTTTACAGACATATACTGCAGAATCTGTAGAGGAAAAAAAATTTAATCACATCGTCCCCAGAGATCTTAATCCACCAAATACATTTTGAAAGCAGCCTCACTTAGAAGTCCAAAATTTGCATTCTATATTTACTAGTATTGACTTAAAATACATAGTTCTGCAAACAGCCCCGGCTATAAGCTCATTCAGATAAAGTATTCCTGAAAAGGAATCCAAAATAGATACCAAAGCAAATTCCACTTTATTTCATTATCCATCTGTAGCTAATATTCACAGGTTTTTTTATTGTTGCCAGCTTTTAAACACAATCTGATCTGAGTAACGGGTCCTTTCTGGTAGAACAAGAAACGAGGACTCAAAAATAGCCAAGGTTATGTCATTATCGTATGCCCCTCTTTTCATCCAAAATAAGAAAGAAAATGCTGCAAATGATAGCATACTTGCTTCTCTTATCTTCCACCAAAACACCCCCATCTGTGAATACAGAAGTGCTTATATGGAGATTTGTAAATGCTGTTTGGTAGGCATGGAAATGAGCTTGCAAATGTGAATATATGGGAATCATTTTATGTACTCTTCTAGAAGGTTTGACAATTAAACACTTACTAGTATTTAAATGATTAGCAATGATGATTTAAACTAATCTAGCCGTAAATGTCTAAATAAATTGTAAAGAACTAAAAAGGAAAAACTGAACTATAAACATGACTGAACAGCTTATTCTCACAAGGACACTCATGTATTAGGCTTCAGTTTCCTACGCCACAAAAGTGAAATTGAGCAGCTACAGATATAGCAGATTTTCCAGTATACCATTTCATTGCTGCGCTATTGCCATATCATTGACCTAGTCCCTTATGCACGGCATACAGGAAGCTAAGACAAGTTCTCAAAATGATTTTGCTAATGGACCAAGGTCTCAAAATCTGTGAAATGCAATCACCTCATCAATCATTCACAAACATTATTATTTTTTATATTTTCTATAAAAGGTAACGAGAGGCTAGATTGGAAAACAAGATATCCCCTCTTTTTTCTGCCGAGCACAGCATTAACAAGCACTAACAAATGGCACACCAGCATCTTCTGAACCAGTGACACAAGTGCAGTGATAAGCCATATAAAATATTCATAACCGGAACTTTAGATGTAGGCAGATGCACAACAACAGCACACCAGCTTTGTCAGGAATCGTTGAGAGATTGAAAGCATACTTAAAGGATTTATTAAAGCAATCAGAAGAAGCCTCTACTCAGTCACCATGATTGCAAGGAGTTTATGGCCATGTATTTAATCTTCTCGCTCTGTAATAGATAAGTTATGCTTTCTCGTGATTTGTGCACAAAGAGTTTTTTCAATCTTTTCTAGCACTACAAAGAACAGAAGTACCATTTCTGCCTTGCTAAGCGAAGCATTAATAGGAATGTCAGCAGCAAGATGGAACATGTAATAAATATTAAGGTTTAACATCATAAAGATTTATACTATAGAGAATATAGTCCTAGATTATGAGATAAGGTTATTATCTTTTGTTATATGAAATGATAGGAAAAATGGTTTGATGACAGGGATTTTTTTTTGCAGCATTATATCCAGGGAGACCTAGTTACATAAGAAAAAAAAAGCGAGTATGTATCAATCTTAAACAGTTGCCTCAACAACAATTAACCAAACAGAACATGGGGAACAACAGAAATTGCTAACACGTAACACTTCATCACTTACAGAGAAGTCCATTAACACAGATTTTTTTTGTTCATGAAAAAATAAGCTTGTTTATTCTAAGGTCAACCAGCAAACAGGAACACTTATCTAAGGGAGAAGAACAAGCAATTGGTAGTTGAAACAAAACAACAGAAACCATGCCAAAACACGTATGTATACATATACATTAAGTACATAAACCCGTGCATTATCTCTACAGGATGGTTGACTGTATTCTTATTTTGACACTGACCATTATAAGCACTGAATAGCTGAGCTCGTTAACATAGCCAAACAGGTGGAAGAATATACTTCTTTCTATTATTTTGACTTAGTGCCTACAGCTTCTCGTAGTTTGCACTGACCTTTCCTTAACAAAGCCTTAGAAACATTAGCTGTGCTCTGGAGCGATTCAAAATATTTCACATGCAGAACAGAGCTGACAGACCTTGGCTCCCCTGCTGAGTTTGCAAGAACTATTGAAAAACTCTTTTCTTATTTTGGATCATTTTTCTCTTCAACAAAATCAGTGTGCAATACCAATATGCACACCAGCAGCTTTAAAGAGGTTTATGGTAGACAGAAAAAAAGCATTGCTTCATCTTAGAGGCAAAACTACAAGCAATGCAGGATTTCTTACAATAACTCTTATCACCGTATGTTCCTTCTTTTCTTCATCTGGAGAAAAGGCTAGGTTTCCCATTCTCAGTAAAAATCATTAGCAAAAATTTCTTTCATTTTTATTTAAAAATACGCATGAGTCTTTTTGGCTTAACATAAGAGAAGGGACCTTCTTCACCCATGCAAGAACTCTTCAGCAGACACTCTAAAACATGCACCTCCATTTTGCCAGTGTTTTTATCCACTGGTCTTCTCCAGAACAAGGGCATGGAAAGTAAATTTAACTGCTTAGACACACTCTGGGGACATTTTCCTCATCTCACGAACTTCAGCCCAGTTTAATCTTCCAATAGTGGATTTGGCGTTCATCTTTCACTCCCATTCTTCTACAACTGCAAAGGAGGAAAGATGGCCTGGCATGATCAAAGGAGGGGGAGTCCTGGTTTGAGTTGCTTAACTGGGCACTTCTCCAAAACCAGTTCTTGCACATAATTCTTACTTTTCTCTCTGAATATTTTACCTTTGGTATACAAACTTCCGTACCGAGTAATTTCAATTATTTTAATATATATACTATGTACTAGTTCTAAAGGCTGAAAATATCCTTAAGGATTTAGTGTCATGAAAAAATCAGACCAGCTCTTCTGAAAAAATTAAAGAATATAGTAATTATTTGTGTTCTACTGCTTTTCTGTTCATGCTTCTTTATTCAAACTAAATCTCAGACTGCTAAAATATTTTGCAATGTAGCATTTTTTTCTATGACAAAACATTAAAAGTAAGAACATACAAATTAATCAATAGGACCTCTCTCAGTTTCTCTGCTGGCCCCAAGAATTACACTGTGTTCAACACATATGTTATGTACATGAATACTGCATATACATATTTAATCAACAAAAATCACACATATGAATCACACTCTAGAAACCTTTCACAGATTTCCCATTCCTTTTCTTTTACTCAAAAACAATCTCTTTCCTACCCACTTCTATTCTCTTCTGGAACAAAAAAAGGATCTCTAAGAAATTCCAAGATCTTAGCAACCAAGAATTTGCATTTACTTTACATCCTGTTCCGACAGCAACAGAATGAACAGTGCACAAAAAGGAGAATGAGGATGTGAAATTTTGGGTTGAAAATGCTTAAAATTTTGTTACACCTATACAAATATGCATGGTTTCTAATCACGCAGCGTAGGTCTGTTGTTTTGGTCTGTCTCTATTCAAAACCCATATTTTTGTTCTAAATTTTGAAACATAATAGAACAAATTCAAAAAGCAGTCCAAGAATTTCATAGCCACCTCAAAGTAAAAATTAATCAAGATTTGCAAAATTTGTTATATGTGAAAACACATGCAGCTGCTTTTAAAAGTTCTTACAAAAACAAAATCCACCTTCAGCTACTGGTCTTCCAACTACAGATACACAAATGAAACTAGAGTCACTTTTAACCCATGTTTAATGAATCTGTAACTATACATCACTCCATGAACTTAGAACCTTATTAAAGAAGTTGTAGGGGTTAAACCGTGTCTTAGAGATCATTTTCACATTTTCAGGAAAACCTCAACCTCTTTTATGTTTTAACTGTAGCCCGTATTAAAAGGATTTATTTCAAATCAGAACTCCGTACCTAACAGAGAAATTGTTATATGAAGACAACTTTTCATGCTAAATGAATAATAAATTATAGGTTATGTGTCTCTTTGATTTTAGAGGATGCATAATTTACAACAATAAATAATTAACATATCAAAGGATTCTAATTTAACTGATGCCTTCAGCATCAGCACAGCCAAAGCACTAAACCTTCTGTTTGGTGCTTAAAATCTATCTTTGTGGTGGAGATGAGTAGTTGTTTTATACAAGTAGTTATTATGTTTTCCAATAGGTAATTTTTGCTTATCACTTAAAAATATTAATAAATATCAGAAAGTTCAATTTCTGACATATGATCTGTAAGCATACTGGAGCAGAGGAAGAAAGTCAAGTATAATTAGCGGTATGCTGTTACAAACAAGATTTTAGCTAGGAATATTTAATGCAAGCTTTATTTTTAAGTGGTGTTAGAGTTTTTCTTACAGGCAGCTTATAGTATTGGCAAAACAGTTGGTCACAGAAAACAGCTCATCTCTATGGAAAGGAAAAATAATACTATTTCTGTATAGAAAATACATGTTAAATTTCTTTTTAGTACTTCTGTTCTTTAATTATCAATAGCATCTATAGCTAAACCTAAATTCTCCATAGCAGGCAAGACCGAGAATGACATAAAAGCACATTTTTCTCGCTAGCCCATCACTGAGCAGCCGCGTACAACAACGTGTGTGCCCGTAACTCGGCTGCCCACAGCTCCCAAGCTGCTCCTCAATGGGCAATGGAGCTATTGCTGTGGCAGAGGCCAGGCTGGAATATACGCTGGGCATTAGTGACTGCTGATACTAATCTACGCAAAACGCACAGGATTCTGCAAGGAAAGCATGCTGAGGCTGGCTGTTCCCAGGCAGTACCACACAGGCTATAAAGTGAGACTTGAGCCCACATCATCCCTTGAAGCACTATGGACTGAAGAAACATTTGGGCCTTACAGTCGAAGGACAGAATAGCTCTGCCTTACGTCAGGTAGGGAATTCACCGCTTAACCTTTAGCACATGCAAATAAATTATTTTTTCCTCAAAGAATTCATGAGGAAGTCATCATCCTGCAACTACACTGCTGTGACTGTTGTGGTTATACTGAGTGTCATTTTTATCAGGCTGACCCTATTTTCAGCTATATAACCAAACAAAACAATAATACGGAATAAAGCAGTAACTCATAGATTTGAGGGAGATATAATGAAACTCTTACCGTTTGCTTCGTTAGCATGAGGGGGTTTCTTTTGTTTGTTTGCATTTGGGGTTTTTGAGTTTGTTTCTTTCTGTTGTTTGTTTTTTGGATTTTAAGATAGGCTTACCTAGGAGAGAATCATTTTAGAAACGGTGTTACTTAGACTTTAATGTGTGTTTTAATTTTCTTATTTTACTAGGCTGAAATAAGTACAAAAAGCACTTTTTTAACCAGTTAGAATCAGTTCAAAGTAATTTAAAATACTTAAATTCAAAAGGATGTAAACATACCATCTAAAATTTCAATAGCTGAATAAAATTTACCAGCTCTTCAAAAATCTCACATCACTCTGACATTGATAACTAATTCATGTGCAGCCAATTCATGTGCAGCACTGAATGTGACCCAAAGTGCTTACAGGGACAACAGGACTGAGTCTATTTTCTCCCTCCCTCCATGAAAACAGTAAACCATATAAATATGCCTGTCAGGAACGGAACAGTGCACCCTGCCGGGGATAACACTTAGAAAAGAAATTCAAGTTCTCAGGTTGAAAAACATTTAGCTTCGTTTTAAATTTTAAAACACTTTCACCAAATGCATGTGAAACTCTCACTGCAGAATTGTGCAGCTTTAGATCACTTAAGCCTCAGCCCACGGCATCCGCCATTCTTCTGCCATGCCACCACCACAGCTGGGGACCATCGCTGCAAATGGCACAGCCTGGTCCATCCCCAGCTGTGCAATCCCACACCATTACACCTTCATTGCTGTCCCTATCTGTTCTTTGAAAATTACAGTTAACTCAGATACATCACATCTCTGCGTTGCTTTGCATGCGTCTCTCAAGAATCCATTACTTAAGGCAGACATTTGCCCAGCAGCCCAGTACAAATGCAGTGTCAGCCAAGTGCGGGACAGAGCTTGCAGCCTCTTGCCCCTTCTGCTTTGTAACTTCTCAGGGCAGACTTGAGAATTTATCTCATCCAATTTCCCTCAAGAGCCAAGGAACACATATTTTTCATCACATATAGAGGAAAAGGTGACCGAATAGTTAAGAGTCCTGCATTTGTCAAAGTCCTTAGTATTGAATATCAGCTTCTGTGAGGCCACAGGAAGAGTAAAAATTGTGCAAAAGATTGGAAAGAAAAATCTACAGTACAATATATTAAATATATATGTACGCACACACGATTTGTAAAAAGTATTTGTATTGGAATTCAGAAAGCTATCTAATAAAAGCATTTGATTCATTTGATTCTTTTTCTTGGAGTACATTTTGTGTTTGGAATGAAAAGTGCTGGTCATCTGTGAATGGCAGTCAGGCGCCTGATTATGGGCTGCAGAAAAGAGAAATGAGACTCCAGTGTTCAAGTAGAAAACACAGACATAATTTTTAGGCCCAGAAAAATCAATAAAAGATTTTATGTTGATGCCAATGGAAAAAAGATTCCATCTTTGCATGGAGAGACCCTTAATTACAGTTATGTTAAGGAAAGCACCTCTGCATTCCAGATGTAATCACATGGAGCATTATAAAATACAGCTTTAAGAAGGCAAGTTAAAAGGTTGTGGTTTAACAAAAACTAATTAGTGGCTATTTGTGATCAGATTTATGTTCTAACATGCATGATGTTTCAGTGTGTCTTTTCAGTCCCCAACTTTCATTTTCTGCTCAGTACTACTGATTTAGCCCAGTATAGTGGAAAAGTATATTAAGGGACAGAGAAAATGTGTATTTCCTGAGAGGACTCTATGAAGTATCTGGATCATGCAAACATACCCTTACTGGAGATCTATGGTTTACAGTGTCCATGGCCAGATTAGAAATCAGTCTGGCATTTCTCAGTAGTCCTTTAGCTACCTCCTTACGTAGAAAATAAAAATAACATCTACTTCACAACTTAATGATGAAATTTAGCTTAAAGGGAATAAAAATTATGTTTTGCATATTTCCTGAAAAATGTCTATATTATACTAATACTAACTTATTATACTAACTAACTTACTATATTATACTAATACTAACTTATTTTTGCCTAACTGAAGGTGGGAATCATCTTGGGTTTCTCCCACAAAGTTTACCACTGATAGCATCTGTCCTGGGTTGAGAGACACAGGACTAACTTTTCTTCTAATGCTGGGAAAATTGCACTTTTAGAAGACTCTAGTGTCTGAATTTGTGAAAATATTTACTTTATAGCCAGCCAGGCTCTGTGGGATTCAAGGTTAGTGTTTTCGAGCCTTGCCAGGGGCAGGGACAAGGAGGAGCAAGGCCTGGGCATTTGACCCAGGCTGGCCAACAGGATTATTTCATACCATGAACGTCACATTCAATATAAATTAGAAAAGTTTGCTGCGTGGCTCTCTCCCTGATGGCGGTGGGTCCAGACAACTCCTTGCCCCGGTGCCGGAGCCCTGAGGCCTTCCCTTCCTCCTGAAGCCATTGCGCTCCCAGTGTCCAATACTTGCTGTCCACTGCTGGGAGTGCACAGCTTCCTACTGATATAGTTGGCTGAGTATAATTCCTGCATATCTTATATCAGTATCGGGATTAATACTGGTTCTTTAGTATTATTGTTAATTGTTTAGTCTTAGTCTATTAAATCTATTTTATTTCAACCCTTGTGTTTCTTTGTGTTCCCCAATTCCCCTTTCCAGGTGGGGAGGAGTCATCGGGTGATAGAATAATTGTCTAATGACAACAGATTGTTATGGGTTCTCTCAAACCATAATAGCATCCTATGGCCAAGTTGCAAATCGGGACACTCATACAAATAAAGCAAAAAACAGATGCTAAAGTGTAGATTTCAATAAACTCTGCCATTTTATAATCCTATTTGCAGAAAAAATTGACACTTGTCTTGTTAATATTGTCATATTGACATGGTTAACCTGCATGACTTCTTCTTTGATCCTCCATCTGCTCTTTCAGCACATCTTTCAGTATGTGATAGCTGGAGCAAAAAACTGCTGCCTGAAGACACTCTGGGTCATTTCTGATAAGCCTAACAAAACTTCAGCATAGTTTTAATAGGTTCATTTATAAAACACAATTTTCATTCAGCCAGCAACTCTGGTATTTTGAAGATTTTATTCAAACTAGAAGAAAGACTAAATAGTATAGTCTTAGTGGTAACTAAATGCAGAGAAGTAAATTCAAAATTTTGCATTTTCCTCTAAATTAAAAATAAGTGAATTGATGGATCTAAGTGACAGCTCTGAACACCAAACACAATTCCCTTTCTCTGTGCCTGGAACATGTACTCGTAAGCATGAATGAAGAAGATTACCAAAGGACTGTGTCAAAATGCTTCGGATTGGCTCCAGAACGATAATTCATTTCATCCTTTAAGCACACACTACTCTTGACTTTATTGTGTACATATAAAAAGATAAAAAGTTAGCACGATTATATCCGGGCACTCACTCTTTACCTTAATGCGTCAATGCCTAGGCAAGTATTTCAATAAATCAAAATTCAGATAGACTTGAAAATGTAAATCTAGCTATTTACACCTGCATATTTAATTTGTGTTTAACAATAAAAGGTCATTAAGCACTTTGTATACGTATAACCACAGGTACACATTAATTGGGGGTTTGCTTTTATCACAGGGCCAGTGGCTGAGCAGCAGCCGACACGTTCAATCAGCAACACAATTTGGCCTTGTAGTAAAAAGGATTACTCAGGATATAAGCAGCACTTGGATTCTGCACAGTAGTCCTGACAAGTCTGAAAACACATTTTAAACACCACCATTCACAGCAAGCTGAAGAGGAATGCATCTCTATATACCATGTCACGATGCATAGAGAAGAACATAAGTTATTGTTCAACAAAGATTTTAGTTATTTATTTTTAGTGACCTATACTTTGGTACAATTCTCTTTGTCTGAACAGAATCAGCTCTGATCCCCAAGATTTCAGCAATGGAGTGAGCCTGCTAAGCTATTTCAACGAGTTTCCCTTGACTGGAATGACAGCTCTGAGCAGTCAACACAGCCTTTATCTTTGAAGATTCTTATTTGTCTACCATTTCACAGCAAGCAGTTCTGATGAATAGTGCAATTAACCTTTCCGTTATTAAAACAATTAATTGCAAAAATTAAAGACATGACAAGGGCTAAATACTAATGCATAAATTATTAGGTTCATGAATTGTAATTATTAATCTATGTACACTAATTGTGAAATAAACAAAGAGGACAAATTGTAAGCAGAAGTCAGTGTTAGAATTGATGGCCGTTTGTTTTGTCTTTGAAAAGAGAAATGCACCATTTTACTCTTGGCATAAAGAATTAATCATACCAAGCCTTAAACTCGAGTACTTTTTTACTCTTGTGAATGACTTAGGATCCAAAGATTTCCAAAGTTTAGTTTCATTTCTACAGCAATGTAAGCTTACATCAAAGAAATCTACTTGGCAAAACCCATTACATTTCAATGTAAGTATATCTGTCTAAACTATGCCTGCAGAGAAGTTTTCTAAGTCTTCACTTCGTGTAGCTAGAATTTGACCAAGTACTGTAGAATTCTTGTAAGAATGCGATATTTAAGTGTTGCGAGATATAATATAACAAAAATATGCTAATCGGATACATGGCTGTATGACCCTCACAAGATTAATTGCAACACTGAAGTATTTAACTTGTGGGAGAAGTACCTGGCTCAAACATGCGCGCAGATGTGCTACTGAAGGACACATTCCTTAGGGAAGCAATGTGGATAGACCTAGTCAATAAAAGAGGTTTTTTACCTGTAGAACACATCAAGATTTCAACAGTTTCATAATTTTCACCTTAAAGACAGTCAGGGATATAGCTATGAAGTTTCTAAATTTATCCCACTGCTTTGTGCCAGAGATAATGAAAAGAACAGTGATTAACACTCAACTTAAATCTGTTGTTTACTGCCTTCTAGAAGTTTTCCCATCTACTTGTCCTCCTCCCTCCCCCATTCCCCCTAAAAAGACACTCCTCCTGAGAGCAGGACCACCATCCTCGGGGTCACTGCCTTAGCTGTGATATTGCCACAGCAGGATTCAAACAGCTGAGCAATGGTCTCATGAGATAAGTGACGACAGGGCATTGACTGCTTTCAGAAATGTTTCAGATCCCTGTAGCCTGACAGAGTTACTTCCTTCTGTGCTATTAATAACAGGTTGCCTCTAACAAGTTTCAAATGGCTTTACCAGTAAAAACAAACTAAAAAAAACCCCACCACATAAAGGCACAGTTATAAAAAAAATCAGCTAAGTAGTTGTCCCTATAAAGTATCTATACCATGATGTAGAAATGTTTTGCCTTGTACATCTTTGAGATTCAAAAGTTGGATAATGATGATGTTAAAACCCACAGTGTCGGAGACCTTTTACACTAGAAGAAAAGCTTCAAAGACCTGTCAGAGTGCTGAAGTGAGGACATTTTGCTCTGAATAGACCATCCTGTCACAGTTCTGGAAAGTAAAGCAGACTTCTCCGCTTGAAACCTGGTCCCACTTCACATAATACTTATTTCTGCAGGTCACCTTTAGTACCACACCCAGCTCCGCTGCCAATGACTTGTAGCTCTCAAACGATGCTAGGTACATAAGAAAACAAGAGTGAGGAATCGCTGAAGAGCCGTCAGACAGTCATCGTTGGCTCATCACTTAGCCTTGCAGTTGGCCAACTAACTGCAACATTTCAAACAAATTGTCCTGCTAGCAACATGGCATGCTTAAATAAAGAGTTTACCACCTAATTTTGTACCATATCAGTTCCTAAACGATACCGAAAAAAGCTTTGGGTATCAGATAGCTCAGCAAATTTTTCAAGTGCTTGTGTAATGCCACTTATTACCTTTGAATTTATTGCACAGTATAAAGCATGAAAAAAAAAAAAAGAGGTCTTCCAATTAATTCTAAAAAAAATAAAAAAATAAAAAATAAATCTATCTCGCTTTTTCTTGGGCTGAATATTATGTGACAGGAGGTTGAAGTCCTTCAGAACATCTTTCATCTTTTATAAGACATCTTTGTTCTTGTAGTACTAACAAGTAGTACTACAATGCGAATCTTGTAGTACTGTGCAATGAGATACTGAGAATGGGGTTGGTTCAGATGACTTGGTTAAAAGGTATTGGGCAAGCAGCTGTATATTGCTTGAGGATTTCTTTTTTTTTTTTTCTTTTTACAGTGTTACACGCCATCCACCCTTAATTTCAGCAGTGCTGTGATCCCTCCCTCATTCTTATCCTGTCTAGGATCCTACATCCCATCTCATGCACTGGAAATGCAAATATCTCAGTGCTGTAATGAAGGAGGTGAAGGGTGGAAGGGCATGGGGAGCAGCTGCCTCTGTCAGAGATATCAGGGCAATATTTGAGTCAGCTTTACTGCAATTCCTGGTTTTCCTCTTAGATTTAAAAGCCTGTTTCACAACTACCATGTTTTCAGCTGCAATATATTGATGAGAAAACTACTCAAATCATCAGTCTCTTAATAATTTTCAAGGCATAGGTGGCCGTATGTGGTAGCTTCAGAACTCCGCATGGTAAAGCAGCACAAATACAGTAACCAATAACAAGAAAAATCTAGTCTTCCTTTTAGAATGCAGTGCATGGGACCACTAAATGGCATTGTTTTTGTAATTACCTTTTCACAAGGACAATATCACAGAGAACATTAATTGATAATACGTTCTCAATTATGAAACCAAATTTCTGGCAAATCCTCTCTCATACCTTCTCATTCTTTTCATTTCTTTGTTGTCCGTACACCATTAAAATTTGTGCATTTATTCATGCTAAAGATAGAGCTAAAAAGGGCAACAGCACAGTACACATTCTGAAAATAGCTGTATCACTGAGAACAAGGTACAGCTTAGGCATATTCCCACATTTAATTATAAATGTTTGTGCTTGAATGTCAATGCAAGAAAACATAATCTTGTTACAATATACAAAGTTATTATATAATGGCCTTTCCTAAAATACAGTTTACTAGAGCATGGCAGGTGGCAGACAGGAGGCTGAAAACTGTAACAAGCAATTACATTACAGATTTTTTTTCCCCCTTCAGTTTCATTAGCTAAATTTCTTCATATTTTAATCTGATCTTTTTAATAATGTGTCAGGACTGACACCCCAGTGGACATGAAGCTCAGAATGGTCATGGTTGAATGAATGCATCTATTTAATTTTTCTCTTCAACTAGTTTTAAAAATTAATTTATCTGATTGCTCAGGCTATTATATAAAATTTGTTGAATTTTGTGTATTACTAATAGGGACCTTCCTTTTATTTCTGCTCGCTATTGCCTAGATGAGGTTTTTGTAATACTTGCTGATAGCTGATTAAAGAAATAATGAAACAGTGACAAAAGTCAATTCTGCATAGCTCCCACGAGGCTTCAAACAGATCTGGAGTTAAATACAGAAAGAAGGCTTCAGAATGGTTTTCAAAACAGTTTTGGGGTCCAGAGTGATTTCCCCAATTCAGTTCTTGTCCACACCACAAAACCATGTTATCTAGCAGTGTTGCTAACCCAGAAAGCTGCCTAAGAGTATCTAGCAATCAAAGGAGAACAGCCTATCAGGCTATTTTTTTAAGGTGTGCCCATGAAGAAGGCAGATCGGTTTACCATCAAAGCACAATGGAACATAGGAACGACTTTATAAAATAGGTCAATTCTAAAATATCCTAATGAAGATTTCTTAAAGCTTTTTCAGGCTTTAGGGAGGTTTGTTGAGAGAACTAGAAAAAAAAATTCCAATTAAATGAAGCATCTCTCTTCAACTTTTTGAATTAATTTTTAATTAATTTAATTTTTTGGACAAATTGTTTAATTTCTTAAATCCTGTATGCATTTTACTTCCAAAGAGACTTGTCAGGGGAACTAAATAGTTACATTTTTGATGGGAAAATTAAACTTTTGAAAGATCTATTTAACCTTTAGTGAAATATTTTATAGGCAATTATAGAGGCTGATTTTGATCCCAAGTAAATCCAGATTAGCTATGCTGAAGAGAATGAAATTGCAGTGACTAGAATTGATCTTGTTTTTCATAATCGTGTAAAGAAATACTGACAGAGAGGTTCCTGGCTGCCAGGAAGTACTTCCCTAACTGTTAGGGCTTGCTGTAGTCAAGAGAATTAGTCACTAGATGGATCAGACAAGTATCACAGCTGAGGCCTTGTTTAATTTGGGAAAAACCATCCACCCTTCACCTTTTACACTTTTGATGCAATATACTTCCCTTTCATTGAAGATCAGTTGTTGGTTTCATGCAAGTGTTCGGAAAAAATTAACACTGAACTATTTCATTTATGTATCACAAGATACACTAAAACCAGTGAATTCAAATATGCAAATACTTTGGGTCCATAAGTTAATTGCACTGTTATCATGTGATAACATGTGTTAATGACTGTGTTTAACCCAAGCTTGCCATGACTGCTCTTCTTGATGGGAAGAATAATTCTTGGCCTCTTGAGGGCTGTGCAATTTACTAAATATAACTCACTGTATAGAAGATGATGTAAAAAGAGATAAGTTACAGTAGATTTATTGTAGCTACTCCACGTTTTTTCCTATATATTCAAAAAGTAGATCAGTTCCCCTGAGCTGTAAAAGTTATAGATAAGGATGGACTAAAATTTGTAGATTTCACATTTGCGTAATGCAATATAATGCTTTTCAGATCACTAAGCCTTGCCTAGAGACTATCAGTCACTTCAGATTTCCCAAAACTCAAGTAAATTATAAGTTTGAGGAGATTACAACTGTCATCTTCATCTTCTACACTGGTAAAAGATTCATATTTCAAATCTTGGTTATCTTTGCATACAGATCAATGCTATATTGTCCTGCCACCTACTAATCAAGATTTGGGAAAAAGATGAATCTGCCAAAGTCAAACATATATTTTTCTCTTATCACAGCAGCACAGTTTGTTCCAGTTAAGGAGCTGGTGCTGCCACTATAACTATGATTTTTAAGGGCTATATGTAAGTTACCTATAAAATTTTGCTCTACAACAAAATTGCTGTGCAAGGTTATTAGGTCAGGAACCTTTTATTTTCTTCCAATGGTATGATTTAAAAAGAAAGAGATTTTTTGAGATAATATTTCAGACAGCTTTTTCTTCTTTTAAATCAAATGGGCTTTGTTTCTAAAACTACAGCATTTGCAGTCATTAGTTCATAATAGTTCTGGGTGCTAACTGTTGAACAAAATACACTGTTTTATGTAAATAATAAACAACTACTTCATGTAATGTGCAATGATTTGTTAACATTTCAAACTGATAAAATTTTAATAAAGTAGGGGCCCCAGTAGTCAAACATATTCCCTGACTTCTGTGGGAAACTCAGAATTCCAGGTTTTTAATTCTCAATCTTGGCGATACTATTTTAGTACTTAATCCTTTTGTGTATTCTTAACTTTTTCTTAACTTTACTTGCCTGTGAAAAGACTAGTGAGAATGAAAACTAAGAGTCAAAAAAACCCAACCAACCAACCAAAAAAAAAAACCCAACAAAAAAACCCCACCAATATCAAATATTTTCTTGTCTCCCCCAATTCAGTTAAGTACAAGATCATTACTAAGGGTGTGCTCACTTGCTTTACTGCCAAAGCCTGATCAGCCTTTCTCCCTTCCCTTCCTAGGACTCCATTGCAGATCCCTGCTCTTTCCCTGCCCTTCCCATACTCTCACACTGGATCAGAAGGAGGGTCTCCACCCTGTGTTCAAGCTATTCAAGCTGTGTCTGAGTTCCCTGTGAGAAGGAAAGACAGCTTGCAGAGCTGCAGCTACAACCTGCACTAGCCCCAAACTCCTTCCTCCTTGGGAAAGGAATGCAATGAATAAATCCTGGTCCTCACCTCAACCCAGGAGGCAAGGTGGCACTCCAAGTCCCTGTCTGCCAGGACGCAGGGGAAGGGATCATCTGCTGAAGAGGAAACTCATCATGATTATGCCTCTTCCTGAATCTATGTCAGTGGTAGGTACTTAAGACATTAAAGCAGATCAAGGAGGGAGAAAAGAATTCTTCATCTCTTATGGCCAGGATAATCACTCTGGTTATTTTGAGGTATTGTTTTAGAAGCATAATAAAGTAACAACAAAACTCCTCTTTTGAAAAGCTTACAAAACCTCCATTGTCCTGGCAACATCTGTTGAGAGCACTTGAAAGACAGACTCAAATCAGAATTGCACTTCTGATAGCTAATGTACTTGCCAACTTTGAAAATCCACCTGAGTAATGAACTGTTGCTTTCTAATTGATGCCTTCTGTTTCCCTCACTTCTATTCATTCTCCTCCCTGTAGAAAAGCAAGAACATTTTTATGCCTGTTTTTCAGCTTAAATTATTTTCTGAATAATTTTCAACTTTGAAATATTTTTTAACTGAAACAAGGAGGAAAACCAGAGCTTGTGGACATTTGATACTGCTACATGTAAACAAAAAATATTTTTTCTGATATTCTGAATAAAAGAAAAAATCCCCAAACAGTACAGGCTTGACATCTTCCACTTGTTTTCCTAACCTAAAATTGTGGAAAACAGGCCGTTCATACAGTGCACTGTGCATAACTCTTCATATATTACCTACAGATTCTCTGTTCTAAAAGTTAACACCTGCGTTAAAAACAGAGGGAAAGTTAGCTGAAAACAATTCTTGCTAGAAGAAGGAATTAATTATGCATCATTATTTGGCGGTAGGGTTTCTTCTAACTTTATCTTCAGTGCTAAGCTGAAGGCAAGGACAACTTTCAGCTGCCCTTTTCAACATATTAGCCCCAATTCCATTTTCCAAATATGTTATCAGTATGGTAATTCCACACTTTCCCATCTGTAGGCAGTCCAGTCTTCATAAAGGTAGCATTATTACTACAAATATACTGGGGGGAAACTATTTCAATTACTAGGAGACTATGCAACTCCAAGTCTATTTATTTCAATTTATTCAACTGTCTTGATATATTCGTGCATAGAACTTTTATAAAGAATGAATAAATTCACCTTGAAATTGTACCAATTGACTTTGGCTGGGCTAGGCTGCGCAATGGAATCAGAATCACTTTTGAAATAAGCCCTGACAATGCTGATCAAAACAAAGTGGCTACTCATTTATTAAAGTGACAGCTCAGCAATGGTTTCAAGCTAAGGGATGACGTGGCCTGGGGTGTTAGCTATGGCCTGGGGTGATAACTGCGGCCAGAAGCTTTTTTGCCAGTTGCACACTCTGAAGCTGCATCTGATGGTGTGACATTTCCTCGGGCTCCTGCACCTGCCTGGATGTCAAGCAGCTGGTGTGAGCACTGTCACCCATTTCAGATTGTTATTCCACAAGTGACAAGTTTGCCCTGAGACTACATACATGAAATTGATCCTTTTTACCTTTGTTATGAGCCATTTGGTCATGGATGAAGCATGCACGAAAAGCTAATTTTACAAATTTGTCATACAACTTATCAAAAACTGCAGTGAAGCATCACTGAAAATACAATATAAAACATGAGACATTACAAACTTTCAGCCTAAGAGCTTGAGTTTCTAGGATTTATAAAGCAATAGGTTTAGCAGTATTCTCCTTTGAATGTCCCGAGTACAGGATTGCTATAGCAACCCATATCCTGCTTTGAAATCAACAGCAATTCAGCCAAGACAAGCTGTTGAACCAGTGTAACGGGTAGGAATGTGCTTCCTCAGTTCATTGTAGGTGTTGCTACGATGGAAGTTTAAGTTAAAGGAGGAATCAGAAACTTCCCATATGATTTTTGAAAACAAGGCAGGGGACAAGGGGGACGAATAACAGCGAATCTGGATTTGAGAAGGGGCTTAACTGAAAGCAGCAGAGCTCATGAGCGAGTGAAACAAAGACTCCAGATTGCACTCTTTCAGCTTTTTTTAAAGAACAGACTTGAGTTTTGAGTGAATCTGTGCTTTCCTCAAAAGTCAGTTTTAGCCTTCCTGTTGTGCAGAAAAAGTTCTATAAAATGCAGCCGCAGCACTGCTTCTCCATTGAGTCATTGTGGAAGGAAAACCCAGCAAGGCAGAATTAGCATGAGTTCATGTGCAAGATTTACTGTTTCTTTCACTATGAGCAGAATGTGGTGTTTGCACTAACATATAATGTCCATTTGAAGCTATTGTTAAGTGCCAGCAGTTCTAAAATTTATATAATTCAGTAAGAAATTTTTTTCTGACAATTTTTCAAATAGCTGGTTATCTGGTCATTTGCTTTTCCTTCTTAATAGTTTTAATTGCAGATTTCATATTGCGGGGAGGGCAAGTAGACAAAATCAGTATATATTATTTATAGATGAAAATTCCAACTAAAAATAAAAAAGGGAAATACAATCATATCAATGTGAGAAGCTTTAAAAGTTCAGGCTAGTATCTCATGAAAGTAGTGTGGAAAAGAGATTAAGAGAAGCCTACCCGATAGAAAATCGTAACAAAACATGTAGACCTTGTATTACAGTGAAATTGGCAGGTACCAAGAGGTCTCACAGCAGTAACTAGGGTGAAAATGTGAGATTGGAGGAACTAAACACAATACCCGTTCTCACAAATAGAAGATTAGCATATCTGGCAACCGTCTGTCTTTTCAAAAGGCAAAAGTCTCACTTTTTAAAATCACGTGCACTTTTGGTGCACAATAAGATTTCACCACCAAAGAGCGGAGACTTCAGTTTGTGCATACAAACATGGCTACGTGCGCATCATAGTGAGCTTTTTCCTAGTTAACATATTAAGTTTTTCTGCCCTTGCAAATCTTTTACATATAATCTTGAAAACTGCTCCATTCTGGCACGCGCGCGCGCGCACACACACACACAAAAAGACTGTCTAAGAAAAAGAAATGGGCATCTGTACAGAAAGATAGTCCATCAATTTGTATGTGACTTTCTGACCTAGAAATATTATTCCTTGAAATTCCTTGAAAGTGTTTCTGTTTTCCACAAATGTTTACAGCAAATTGCAAGTATTCATCCAACAGTTTCAGAATAAACTTCACAGCAGATAAACACACATTGGTGTGTACCCTGCAAAAGGTGATATTAAGAAGTGCTTATTTCCTTATAAGAAGGAAGTGCTGACTTAGGAAATTATAATATGTCAGTGCAGAAATGAATACCAATTTCCAGACATTTGCATTTGAAAACTGAATCAAATAATGAGCATAAACTGAAGAACCACTCAGAATATATATAAATATTTTATATTATTCAACCTATTGACACAGCAAGATAAAATTACAGTGTATGTCTATCTTCTTCCTCAAACCTATGAAGCTGAACAAACCATCATGCATTCCAGTGTAACTATTGTAGAAGTTTCCTACTATCAAGGGAAATCCTTCTGACAAGAAAAATGATGCTTTTAGGTAAAAGGTGGAAAGAAAATTGGCTAGAAGTAGTACATCAAGAAACAGGCAAAAACCTAAGAAAAGCAAAGAATGATCCCCAACACAATGGTACAGACTGAATGAAGCAGTATTTTTTTGATGATTTCAACCTCTTGGTTTTTTATTACTGTTGCCATATATTGAGCTCTGGGATTTGAGTCCAGCAAACAATCAGTTCTCTTTTTAAGGTGCATTCTATTGTGTGAAAATCCTTTAATGGATTTACTCTGCATTTGTAGGTGGTAAGAATCTGCCTTCTAAAAGAGTCTCTTGAATGAAAATATGTAAGTTGTCCTGCTTCAGATTATTGTATATTATCCTGAAGCTTGTGTTTAAAAAAAAAAAAAATTACAGATGATAATGCTTAGATCATTTTCTTACATCATTAAATCTTCAGTCTGGTTTTGAATCAACTCTTCCTTCAGTTTTCGTCTTGGCATAGGAAGTTTCTATTACCCTAAGTTAATTCATCCCATTAATCCTAAATTTATCTGCAGGAGGTAGATAACCCTTTCTTCTTTTTATTTGCAATAAATAATTTCACTTGAGCCTTTCTGGGAAAATGTCCAGGCATTGCATCTGTGTTAAGTCACAAGGTTTCCAGAGACAGTGGGAGAAAAAGTTCATTATCATTTTTGACCCTTGGTGAAAACCGTGTCCTCAGGGTTATTAGGTGTTCCTGTCTGGCAAAAGTAAAGCTCCGTATTTCAGCCTAAACTTGTTTAGTAAATTACTTGAACTCTCTTGGTGTTTTCACATTTAGAGAAGCACACAAGGGAAAGAAATTTCATTTCAACAAAGACTGCAGAAAATGCTGTGCAGGGACAAAAGAAAGACCACCAAGCTTTCTTCTATATCCACTACCAAAACTCAGTTATATTCACCACTTCTTATGTGAAACGGACAGTGTCCTAATCTTTCCCCTTCCAAAAAGAATGTCTGGCACTATGCACGCCCTTGTACTTTTCCCATTTGTACCTCAGACATTCATACCCAGAAAGAACCGAGACCATTCCAGACCACCTCAATCTACATGTACTCAGACGTCATACAGTGTCTAGCTATGTGACATTCTGCAATCATTAAATGGTTTGGGTTGGAAGGGACCTTAAAGATCGTTGAGTTCCAACCCCCCTGCCCTGGGCAGGGACAGCTCCCAATAGACCAGGTTGCTCAAAGCCCCATCCAGCCTGGCCTTGAACACCTCCAGGGATGGGGCATCCACAGCTTCTCTGGGCAACCTGTTCCAGTGCATCACCACCGTCACGGTAAAGAATTTCTTCCAAATATCTAATCTAAATCTTCCCTCTTTCAGTTCAAAACCGTTTCCTCTTGTCCTATTGCTCTACTCCCTGATAAAGAGTCCCTCCCTCCCTCTGACTGCTGTATTTTTCTGGACATGTAAACTTTTTTTTTTGCTTGTTTTGGTTTTCTTTTTACCATGGGTAAATCCTTGCTGATTTTATCTTGCAGTATGTTCTCTTGTGGTATATTTCTATGTGCATGTGATTCACGCAAAGTCTTTTTATAACAAGGAAAAAATGGTTCTTGAGGTGAAGAAGAAAAATCCCACCTTCTCTTAGGGAAACACTGCAGGTTAGTTGCTGACATGCAGACCCCTCTGTTCGGTTATTTTTACTCCCAAGTGATACTACAAACTTCATTCTTCTTTGAATGCCTACCTACGTCTGTAATTTTTGCTCTCTCCAAGTTAAGTTGCTACTGTCAGGTTTCAACTAGTGTCAAGTTTCTTCAGGATGTTTTTTTACAGTGCATAATGTCAACTTTATAAACCTGCCAACAATGTCCTCAATTTAGTTTAATTGTCTTCTTGCAGGTGTCAGAAATCAGCTGACAGTTGTTCTTGGAAGTCTTCCCTATTAGAACAATGAACTCTGATCTTTTCACTACAGCTGACACACATGTAAGTACTAACGAATACCCTGACAACCACACCACCACCATTTGTCATTTACTTTCAGCAGCTTTACAAATCACCATTTACATCATAACTGGAATACCATACTCCAAAGAAAAACAGTTCTTTCATGCTCATTCCTTGTCCTGACTAGTTGAAAGACTGGTTGCACCTCATTCCTCCTTGCATGACATATGGAAGTTCAGAAACCCATTGCTCATTCCTAACCAATCGAAGACTATGCTTCCTCTCTCCTCACACTGAAGTCACTCCTTACATTTTTCTTTACAACTCACAGCAACAAAAATCTTCTTTCCATAATGTCTGGTTTTATTACTGTGCTTGAATAAGCTTCCTCCCTGAAAGAAAATAGATGCAGCATGCTGTGATTTAAAAACTGTGTCCATGTTTGCAGTTAACTCATTCAGTCTCAGAGATCACTCTGCATGTGTCTATGCATATCTACTAAGTACTTTAGCAGAAAAGAGATTTTGCACAATCTGAAAATGCCCAGGAGGCAAATTGTTTCATTAAAGTTCATAGTCAAAATGAACTTCACAGGGGAAGGGTTATCTGTCTTTTCCAAATTCCTTATTACAGCCTGACAGCTTGTGAAAAAACCCCAGTAAACAATCCCTTCATGTATGCTTAGCAGCTGACAGTTTGCTAGAGCGTAGGGTTGGTTCTTTGGTTTGTGTTTTTTGTACATTGCTCTTTAGTTAAACTACAAATCACAGCAGAGGTCAAATTAGTGTAACTGTAAACGTTTTTATGGTTGTCACCTAGGTTTTATCCTTTAAAGCACCATGTAACATCTCAAATTGAAATGTAAGCAGTTCCCTATTACTATATTCTGACCTTTGGGCTACTAATTTTTTCACAAGAAAAAGGTTAGTTTTAATTCAGTCTAGGAATGCATGCACCCGTGTGTGCATGTGATTCTAAATCTGGGCCCTGGCTCTGACTCCCCCAGTGCAAACCCCCTGCCCAAACCCAGGCTCCTGAGAGAATCCACCCTCCCCAAGCACCTCTGAGGCTCCCCAGGGACAGGGGTTGTTGAACATCTTCTCCTTTCCCCCTCAAAAGCCAAATTTTACCCTTGCCTTAATACAGCCAGTGCCTCCAAATAGCACTAATGGCACTCATTTGCCCAGGTGGGAATGAGCTGAGAGAACCAAGTTCCCATTATTCTCCATCATTTAGAATTATTCAGAGGATAATGATGGGTTAATTTATTTTTTTGCTTTGAGGACTTAAAGGTTTATACGCTTCCATTTCTAAAAGGTTTATGTAGCCCCTACCATCATGATGAATCTTTCTGACTGCACCAAAACCACAAACCCAAAACTGACTCTCTTCATTATGTTCTTTTTTTTCTTGACTTGATATTCACAAGCTCATAGTACTGGTGTTCCCCAATTCTCTAGAGGATTAAGTTGCACCTTACTTGGTAACAGGCAGTAGCAGTCATCCAGAATGCATCAGTCTTAAGGAGCTAAAAGCACCCTTCTTCCCTTTTGCCCCCATAACATTGTATTTTGTTCTTCAGAGTCCAAGATTCAGTGAAATAGCAAGGTAGATTGAAGAATGATTTCTTCATGGCTGTTAATTTGAATGTTGTGCTTGAATGCTTTTCATGTTTCACATCTAGATTTACTTAGTGCCTTTCCTACACAATTCCCTTTATTCTCATCTGATCTACCAATAAATACAGCAAAACCAATCTTGTCACAAACTTACCCGAAGAGGCACGCACAATCAGCATAAATACCGTGTGCTCCTTGCCTGGGCTAACTTCAGGACAGACAACTCAATTTCAAATATTCATTCTAGGTAAATTTCTTACACATGAAAGTCTATTTGACCAATTCCTTTTAATGCCTTCAGTCTTCTCCTTTAACGTCTATAACATTATTTGAATTACTTTCATATAAAAAGACTGAGACTGACACATACCAGACGATTCCTTAAAAAGCTGAAATTCTAGGGTATTGTTTCAGTGTTAAAATAATGCTTTAGTGCTGATTGCTAAGAATGAGTTATCTGGGTGAGTTGTATGAAATAGAGTGATTAGTCACTAACTACCCTTTTTATGCATTCAAAATATTGCACAGTGAATGGGGCAGCAAAAGGTTTTTTACATTCCAACCAGAGACAAACCAAAACCTTTCAAAATTTCTCACAGAAGCACATTATGCTTCTGAACAGCTAATAGTCTGGTGAGCAGGGAAACCAGTAGGGATGATAGAGCCCCAGAATCAAGTACTACTCTTTGAGACAAGGAAGCTAAAGAAAACACCTATTTTTTGAGTGCGTTGCACTTCTGCTTTTCCACTTAAAATTAAATTATTAACTGGGTTGGAGAGACTGACTTGATAAACATGTTGTGCACAGAAGTTCCATGGACAAATATTTAATGGTTAATAATTACTTTTTAAAAAGACTGAAAAAGTTCCAATATGGGAGACAACAAGGTTCCCACCCAGGAGAAGGCAAAAACTGGACAGGATACTGAAGTGCAGTCTGCATGACCCAAAATAAAGCCCTTATCTGAAGAGGCCCAGCAACTGCTGCTACCCACCTGGACAACTTTTTTGACATGGTTTTGTTGAAACAGATCTATTCCCACACCTGCTTTTCTTATTTTTTTTTTCTTTGACAAGTACACTTTTTCTTAAAAAGCACATAATCAAAAAAAAGCATGAACAATTCTGTTTGCAATATATCTTTCATACGAATGGTGATAAATAAACATTTACTTAAGTAAAGACTTGCTTTGTGTGCAAATGACTACTACAATAAAGCACTTAGAAAAACAGATCAGCGGTGTTTTCAGTGAGAATGAAAACATGTTTGATAAATAATTCATTTATACCTACTGTGCATAATAATCACCCCTCTTAAGCCAGTATTTCTTGGAAAAAATCATCAGCCAACAATTTGTCTGGAAATATGACATGTGGCCTCTCACTGAGAAAAATCTAAACTTTCCTAAATAAGGGACCTGGGCTTATTAAAAAAAATTGAATCCCTTCAAAATCTTTGTTTTGTTGCAGGTTTTACTTTTTACAGAGCATCTACTCCAGATTCTACTGAAGCACGTATATGTTTGTCTCAATAAGCTTTCTGCCTCTGTATATGCATTATAGCTGCAAACCTGTACTGTCCCTGTACACAATCCTGACATTCAAAGAAGGTGCCGTTGTTCAGGACTTGCTGAACCTCCATGGGCTGGAAACAGCAGATGAGAAAGGCAGTGCTTTGGTATTTGCAGTGATTATAGCATAGAATTGTCTCTGAAGACCAAGAAATCATAACAGCTGAGAGAAATATTTTCTACTCTGAAGGATGACTGTTCATGTTCACTAGCATCACCTTTCATATCTGAGAAAGTATTGGAGCCAAACATACAGCTTCTCTTTCAGAAAAATAAAAAAAAAAAAAGGAAATATCTTTCAGTGCTTGCAGTCCCTGTAGATTTCAGGTGTAAATTACTCAAGAAACAAAACACTACTTGTAAACATGAAGTTTTGATAATTAAATCTTATTGTATCTATCACTAAGAGTAACACCTATACCAGCATATTTCACCAAAGGCTCCTGACTATTTTTTTGCACAGATCATTCTTTGACTTATGTGGCTGGTGGTCCACATGTCAAATTTCATTCTTCTTTTTCATATTGTTAATCACCAAAACAAGAGTCCTGGCGGAAAGTCAGCACTGTGAGATTAATTGAAATCAGTTAATTTTATTTTCTTCCATAGCATTAATTTAAGATTTAAACACTCCCAGAAGGAAAAAAAATAATATATACATATAGTCTGTACAGAACACGCATACATCTTTCATATGTAATCCCAAACCAAGCTGAAATCAAATTATCTTTCAGCTGACTTAGTGAGCTTTGAACTAATTCAAAGTTTAGCCAGAGCCAGCATGAGCTTTTTCAAGGGACCTAATGGCGCTCAGCATTCGTAATTCAAATAGCGGCTGCTGGGGACCAGACATCACAACGCAGTGGTACCGGGTGGCACAGCTCACTGAAAGGCAGAGGGAGAACTTCTGCAGGAGCCAGAAAGGTCCAATGCACACGTGGAGAAGGAAACCTGACTATTCATAAAACATGCACTGGGGAAGGTTATAAAGAATAAAACCTTGTTCAAGGATTCAAGCTGGAGGTTTTGCTTCCAGCATTTTACTGACATACAAGAACAGTCACAATGTTATGTAACCCATACGTATTATGTAGTTTATTTCACTGTTTATGTTGCAATACCACCTTATGTTAAATTGCTGTAATTAACTTATTCCAAAGGCCTTTGTAATGAATAAGAGACATTTCATTAGGGACCTTTTAACCTCTGTGACAAATCTAAGAAATTTCATTATCCTCCATGTAAGCATTTTAAGAATCACAGAATCACAGAATCTTAGTGGTTGGAAGGGACCTTTGAGATCATCGAGTCCAACCAGAACAGGAGCATTGTAGGACAAAGCATGAACAAAAGTTCACATTAAAGCTATGCGAGGTAGTGCAGTCTCTCTAGTGCGTTATGGCACCAACAGAGAAATCACATTTGCAAAAAGAGTAAAGCCATTTGGATATTATTACAATATTGCCCTAATCTGGAAGCAGGATACAGCAATAAAGAAGAAAGCCAGTGAAGAGGAATTGGAGAGACTCCTGTAAAGATCTGAGGAAGATGGAGATAACTCCCCAAGAGCTTCCTACCAGATGTTGGTAATTTCACACTGTTACACTGTGCAAAGTGGATTTGTATTTCTATAACCTGGGAAAGATTAGTGCGCTGCAATCAACAAATTACAATTTGAATAATAAATTCCAGGTTTCGCCAACATCATCTCTATCTTTGCTGAGAGGAAAAAAAAAAAAAGACACACATAGTAAATCACTTCAGCACTTAAAAGGACTATTCAGTCCTTCAGCAAAATACTCAGTAGCAAGATATGGTAAACTAAGCAGAAGGTTTTAAACTGGATCCTAGCTATATTTTGATTCTACCAGGAGGATATGTGGCATTGATTAAATAGACTGGTAATTGGAAGGCCTTGGCTAGTTGCCACATTATTCCGTCTCCTAAGTAGTTATCCCTATGATCCAAAAAAGTAAATCAAAATATTTA
The DNA here is from genome assembly GCF_964106895.1 of Numenius arquata. NCBI lineage: Eukaryota > Metazoa > Chordata > Aves > Charadriiformes > Scolopacidae > Numenius > Numenius arquata. The sequence continues at coordinate 31,035,543 of NC_133586.1, forward strand.
CATTTTGGAAGTGTGTCTATCTCCTCAATTAAAATTGTTCTTAGCATTTCCCAAAGACCTATAAAATGTTGGAAATCATTACAGTTGTACTCTTTAAATAAACAAAGTTTCTGAAATATGCACAATTTCATGAAGCCTTCATTCTCTGCCATGAGCATAAATTAACTCCTTAAAAACTAGGCACAAATCTAATTTCAGTGCACTGTAGTTCCCTGAGATGATGTAAGCCTTTGGCTGTCCAACCCATAATTGAATTAACAATTGTACACAATTTTCTAACATTGTGTAGAATATATTTTGCATGAATGCATAACAATTTATTCAGTATAGCAGAGGAGGAAAAGATTCATTTGGAAAGATTTCAGAGATCCCAGTCAGTGTTAAGAATTCTACTGCCTTATAATTTAAGATTAATTTACATCTATCTTAATTGTTAATTCATTGAAAATGTACGATATGAAGAAATGTTTTGGAACGCTACAGTTCTTTCAAAGGGCCAATTAGGGAAGTTGAGTATTTGAATGAAATACTAAACAGAATTGAAAATAAATGAGAAGAAGTGCTGTCTACATGCTTGCCCCACAGGCCTGATGAACTGCAGCTATAAACAAGACAGAAAGAAACCTCTGAAAAAACTGAATACACCACAAGGACACAAACTGTCAAACCTGTGGCTACAGAAGATGCATGAGCTCAAAGTGACAAGCTGACTAAAAAGATGCAGAGAAGCGAAGAGGGTAAACTCACAAATATTCAGGCATTTTTGCCAAACTCGGAGAAAGGACTTTTTCACAGGTACATTCAAAGTGCAATTTGTAACTCAAAGTCTATGTATTGGTGAGATACATCAACATGCTATTTAGTTTTACAGATCTTCACTCTATTCCATAAGAAAATACATCTTGTTACTGTAATTGGAGCAGTGCTTATAGTTTATACACTTTAACATTGTTTATTTTGTGCATTCTTAGGTCATCATTCTTTGAGGTAAAATTTTGTCCTTGCTGTCTGCTTAAATATTTAGGACTGTTTTTACACAACACAGATGACTATGTGTGCTCATATTACCCAGAATTTCCAGGTATATTAGGATCCATTCTTTAGTTAAGTGGTCATGCTTTACTTTTCTTGTATTCAGTGCACCAACATAATGAATTCAGCAGGGGATTAAAAGAAACAAAAAGAATTTCAGTGCAGTGAAGTCCCTGGAATAAGACCAGCTGCCGGTTGAACAAGAAAACATATTAAAACATGCAAGGGGCAAAAAGAATTAAGTTTGCACAAATTATTTTGTAAATTCTGGTTAGCCAATGCTATAATTTGTCACTAAATTTCAAGATAGATTTATTAAGTCGATATGAAATAAACTGGATTTTTTATTTATGAAATTTATATTTGAAGACTTTTATGTAAAAGAAAACAAATAGTGAGTTTAAACAAATAGCAGTACTTTATCTCAGTATCTGTACTTCACCATTATCAAGGGCAGCAAATTCTAGTAATCATATTAATGAACTTTGCAGAACTGAAAGGACTGGAGATGGACAGTGTGGCCATTTATAAGTCTTTTGAAAATATCTTCTGAGATCAGCCACAGAGTCACCTGCATACGATAACGTACCCATGGTCTATCAGCCTACCTGGTTTCAAGTGTGACTTGAGATCTTGAAAGTCAGTAGTCTTTCAACAATGTATTACAACCAAACATACAGCCAGGCTTACCCAGGCATCCATTTTGCAAGGATTTAATTTTATTTATTTAGCAAATGCAATATTTATCAAAATTCACTTAAAGGTGACAGACACAAGTTACAATCTGGAAAAACTGTGATTTCATATTGGGGGGGAGCAGGAAATAATTTTGAGAGTCATCAAACACTGGAACAGATTGCCCAGAGAGGTTGTGGAAACTCTCTATATCCTTGGAGCTATTCAAAGCTTGACTGAACCATCTAAGCAACCTGCTCTAATTGGTCCTAACTTCGAGCAGGATCCTCCAGGGTTGCTTCCAATTTAAATTATTCTATAATTATAATATCCTATAATTATGTTGTTCTCATAATATTGGTAACGTAAAACATGGTTTTCTTTCCACCAAGTATTTGCTGCATCTGTGGCATTTACTCTGATACAAAGGGTCAGTATTCAGAGGGATGTTTTTCTTTTGAGACTGAGGGATAAAAGGCAGTAGAGATTGAGGATCCAGGCAAACCTACGACCCTTCTAACATTGTCTAACATATGTGGGTACAGTACCTCTGGGTGAGATGTTGATTATATGTGCGTAGTTCTAATTGTCGAAGTTTCAGTATGTCATGTAATGCTTCGCTATATTGCGACCATTCCTCTAACTGGGATGAGATTCAATAATACTCTTCTCTGTTGTGAAAATCTTTACACTCAAGATATTTTTCTGATGTAGCTATTGCTCTCCAAAAGCCTGAAAGCACAAAGGTTCTATTTAAAAACGGACTCTTTTATCCCTTCAGATGCCTTCTGAAGATTTGAAAAATAAACCAGAGGAAATGGCACTGTCCAAAGAAGTGGGGAAATACACGCTTAATCACAAGACCTAATTTTAGCTATAAACAAAAGGAGAAACTGCCCTTACCCACCCTGCAGAGAGAGAGAACAATCTCCCTCGCCCCACAGAGAGTAGACAAAACCATCTGTGACAATAAATTGGCCTTTGCACTGGAGAGACGTAAAAGGAGGTGTACCACCATCTTACACCCCATGTTTTGCCTAATCAGCTCCTGCACCTCATACAGACCGCAAGCTGAGCGGCCTTCTCAGTTCCTCCCTGCTCAGCTGGCAGAAGCTGTTTCAGCAGGCGCCCTCTCCTCTTGGTATGTGCAGGTGAAACTGAGAGCAAAGAAAGAGCCTCTGCTGCTTCCTGATGACTGTAGAGTCATGCTGTTTCCCACCCGCTGTTCCCTCATCCATGCCACTCTCCTTGTACAACACTCTCCCACCTCGCTGTAGACAGCCACACTTCTGTAATATCAATGGAATACAAATCTGAAAAAATTCCTGTACACTTTAATAGCACTTCAAAACATCACAACGGAGGAATATAAAACCCTTGCGTAGAATAGTTTTTTTGGGTACTTTCTACAGAGTTTCATGTGGTTAAGAGAGAAAGAGGATAGTTTGTGAAGTATCAATAAAAGGATAAGAGAGGATGACAGCATTGCCTTACAAAAGCCAGTAAGATATTTATGAGGGCAATTGTGAAATAGAACAAAATTATTTTGCCTATTTCCACCAAGAACTTTGGAGAGAAAAAATAAACTGTACCATATGCTGGGCTTTGCAAAGGATTTAAGGTTCAGTTCCTTCTGTATTTCCTGGGATATAGGTATATTGCTGAAAATCTCAGATCCAAAATGCATAGAAAGAAGCATTTAATAGAGAACATGAATATACTTTTATCATTTTTCACTAGTTCTGAGAACCTACTTAGACTCCTGGCATGCTTTCTGAAGAGATGGTGCTTGCACAATAACCGCTGCTCCAGTGCCATGGGTAAATCATGATGCTGGATTTCAGCATCATCTCAGAAGAGTTACTTAATTGATGTTTTCAAGGTTATTTTCTCTTGACATCACAAAGAGAAAATAGAGGAAATGAATTCTAAAACCTACTGTTGCCTGAACATAAAGAGGTGATCTGACCCTGTTAGCAATTTCAATTAAATCCTCAGAAGTGTATCTTTAGCTATGCACGTACAAACAAAAAAAACCAATACAGCTGCAAATCCTACCTGTCACAGGCTTGTTTGGGTGTATTGTTTGTTTTTAACAAACAAAATATAGGTATTTTAAGATGCCTATATTTTTACTACTTTAATGTATTTTAAATAAACAACTATGTATAAAACCAATAAAAATATTGTTGAAATCACTATTACAAAATTTAGTAACAAATGATTCCAAAACATCATAAATACCCAGAATATGATTTTTCTGATTCATCATACAGGGATTCCAAGTCAGAAATCATTACTATCACACACAAAAGATCAAAGTTTGTTATGCATTTACTGTGTGAGAGTTCGACTGCAGAGTTACTGTACTCCTGCAATGGGCAAAAATTCCTGACCATTCATGTGACCTTCATAGAATTTTTCTGGACAACGATGACTTAAGGACAACAGAATATGCCTCTGAAGGAATATTTCCAGACCTCCAGAAAGTTACTACAAATGATTTATCTTCAGGAATGGCCAGCAAGCACAACGGTAGAATACAAGTATTGTTTTTACTTCCTTGGAATCTAAGACGTTTGACAAAGACATAAAACCTTTTAATTTATATGCGTGTTTGAATACATATATGTGATAGATGTTATACATGTGTTCATATTTGAACGCTTTTTTCCAAAATAACCATTTCTCATTTAAAAAAATATTTTTCACAATATTCATCAAGAAAATAGTTCTCAAAAATTATTTTTTTAATTTGAACAAAATGGAACCAACACAAACCAAATCATTACCTCCACTTGTTGCATTTAGCAGATACTTCAGTTATGAACTGGAAAACAATTTCCCTTTGTTTTCTCTCACTACATGCAAGAATTTAAATATGCTGCATTTGAGAAATGCTATATTCTTTAAATATAAGATATCACTCAAATTATCACTAAACATTCAAATGTAAGGCTGCTGTAGATAAAACATCAACTGCAACAATCACGACAATTGTTTTTATAGATATCTTTTACTGAATTTTAGAAAAATTCTGTTTGTGAATAAAACTGCTGCTTCATGGGTAATTGCAAGAACTTACTTATTTGTAATCTAGGATATTTAAAAGGTTTTCAGTCAGTAGCATATTCTATGTAGTATATTACAGGAATCTTGTAGCTGTCCGATAGATCTGTCAGCATCTGACTCAGTATTTCGGTGAGTGTTGCTACAGAGTGGGCTGTCAGGCACTCTTCAAAAAGCACTTCTTTATTAGTTTTTGGCCCCAAATCATAATTTGATGTGTTGGATATCAAAATACAAGCCTGTGCCATATACATTTGGATTAAACAGTGGGGTATTTAGTCTTTAAATCAGGACAAACACTACATATACTATTTCAGAAACAAAATACATGTAAGAAAAGGAACAGCCCTGCAGTAAAATCCCTCTCTTTCACCCTCCTCTCCTACCTTCTATTTTCTCCGTCCCCTCCCCTTCCCCCCACAAAAAAAAACCCCAAAGAAAAATGCCAATGGCATCAAATTAGGAATTCACACAGAAGGCATATGAATGCCCAAATTCCACACAGAACCTCAGCAAAAGAATCAATTTATAGCTTGGGTGAAAAATGACAGTTAACAACCTTTAAAAGAAAGAGCAGAAAAATAGCAAGTGTCATAACTTTGAATGCAATAGCTAAATTTTTTTTCCCCCGATTTCAACACCTGGCTTGTTGAGTGCCAGTAGCCATAGCAACTTGCTCAGCGTGCCAAGGCTCTGACACTGCTCCGAGGTTCTGCCTCAGCAGAGCACTGCCTGCATCGGCTATTGTGCAAGCTACCAAATCCAACTGCATTCATCAACCATGATTTTCCTCCAAATCCTCCCTTCTCTGTCTCCCAGCAGATGTCAGGGGCCTTCATCTTGTTTATAAACTCCTCAGAAAGTGCCCCTCTCTTTCTCCCTACTAATTGGGGATTGAAAACCCTCCTCGCTGATCGTAGGGCAACCTAAGGCAACTATGCAATTAGATATGTTTAGATGCAGTCACACATATAAAGTTAAAGTACACTCAGACCCAAATATTTCAACCTCAAAATAGCTATATTACCCTTCAGAAATACTGCAAAAGAACAATGCAGATGAGCTGTTGTTAAAAGAACTAAGTGGCAGCTATCACACTGAAAGACAGTAATTACCACCACAAATGAAAGATTGAAGTAATTTTTACCTATACAGCCTTACCATATACATTAGGTAGAATTCCACGTTCACTGTAACAAAAGATGTACATCAGCATGTTCACTCATGCATAAAATATTGTGAAATACAAGCGATGTTTAACGCTGCAGCTTCATTCAAAAGCAGTACTAATTTCTAGCACCAGAAATAAGGTGCTCCGCCAATAAAGCATTCCAAAAGATTAAGCTGGAGATAAAACAGATCCATCCACTAACGTTTAGTAAGTTTCCATTTCAATACTATTTAAAAACACCTCACAAGGAGCCACAGAAATCCTTTAAGTAACTATGACCATGCTTTGGCAAATACCAACAGAGCGACTGACGGCTCAGCTACCTGCTGGGGTAGTGGTGGCTCAACACGTTTGGTGGCATCCACTGTTTCCTCTAGCTGTACGTGACAAATGAAATTGTTAAAGTTTGATTTGTTTGAAACATCAGAGTATTATGCTAAATTGATATATCTTGCGTTTTCCCAAGGTAAGGGGGTGCACATGGACACTGTGGCTTGGGTCATGTGTTTCAACGTGTTTAAGCACTCCCTCCTAGTCACACCTGCGCCCTCAGCAACCTGACCCAGGCCACGTATTAGACCCCGGATAAGCATGTTGTGGCCTGATGCATGAAGGATGGAGCTTGCAGTAGCTTTTTCACCACAGACAGCGCATAACAATATTCCCGTTCCTTCTGTTAACCACCTTTGAATTTATCTTTGATATCAGAAGATAAAAGATTTGAATGGATCTTAATTTAGGATCTGATCTTTTTGGTAGACACAGAGTACACTGTACAAAATAACATCTCAGTATCAATGACTGATTTTATTGTCCTGCTAGTGCTTCCACACAAAAGGACTAGCAGCAACTCTTTTTCTCCCTAAAAGGTAATCACAAGAATAAAAAGAAAGTTGAAATTAGCTTTGGCACAAGCTACAAAAACTAAATGAAGGGCAAATCCACAGACTCAGAAAGCCAGCTCTTTCGAGTGATTAGGATGACATAATCAGTGCTACAACTTTAACACCTGGAGGATCCCTAAAAGTAATCCTATCCGCCACTTCTTCATCCCCTGAGCACAGTATGAGCACAACACAGGTAACACTTAAATTTTGCAAGCAGTTTAACCTGGTAGAAATTGTACTGATGCAAAAGATGCCCTTTTCATGCTTAGCTCCTCATTTCTCACTTCCCCTCTTCATGCTCTCCCTTGTGCAAGTGCAAGTCTTCAAACCATTCTGAAATGACCCACACAGGGACGGATATCAAACCAAACTGGAGAGGGAGGAATAACACCAGCTTGAGCCGTAGCAATGTCTCATCTGGTTCATTTCACAGTCAGCTCAAATGGATGGAAGGGAAGGAAAAGCTTCCTCCAGTGGCAGGATTCTATTACCTTTAAGTGGTTGTGGAACTATAACATATACTTAACATTTCAAATAGCTTGAATAGGTGTCTTTTGCAAATTATAATAAGCCCTAAAAATGTCACCTTGTATAACTATCATCATGTCTGCTGTAGGTACAACACTGTTGGAAAAACAGTGGATTCTAGAGATAGAAGTTTTGCTCGTTGCCAAATAAAATAAAGCAGTATCAGTAAAATCATGTTAACGTCTGTACACTGCAGATGCATTACTGCACTGCATTCATTTGCTCATAGAAAAGCCTTATTAAAATAAAACTTGACTAACATTTTTGAACTGGCAGAATTTCTAACGAGAAGAATTTCTACTGTAAATGAAGTCTACCCCTCTGGGGTAGTCTTGGCCTGTATTTTCAGGGGTACAAATAGCCTTAGGTTGCCATGCATGCACAAAGTAGGGAGTGAGGGGATCAATACTGCCTCTCTGTAATGTATTTGAGACGCACAGTTTAACCAGGAATTTTATTAGGAAATTCTGTGTACAATAGCTATGGGTTCCTTAATTTCTATTTGCAAATGAAATTTATATTCCAGAGGACAAAAGAATGATACCTTTTTCCACTAGGTACTCTGCAAACACTGCATGGGAGAGAATTTTTCTCCTGTAGATCTAATTTAAATAAAGCATGAGAATAGAAACAAGCAGAATATTTTAAAGTAAAATCACTTGGCCAAGATAACTTGAAAGGACAATTGCCAAACCACAACTTACTTTCCCTTTTGACATTATTAGACTGCTTCTAAACAGAAACACATGTCTGTGGATTTGGTATTTTAGACTTGAATAATTGATTTATACAGTACATTAACACGAACGTTATTTCAACTCTAAGTCTTTGTAAAAGAAATAGAGGTTTCACACGATACTCAAAATCAAAAATCAAATAGTTTAATGAGCAAAAAGAGATAACCGGGCTACACAGCATTACCCTGGCACACATACCATGCACATGCGCATAGGAGCTGGTGCCCGTGGTGGGAGCAGGACCACTGCAGAGGTCAGCCTTGCAGAGTAAGCATCACCTTTGTGAACAGAGCAGGCTGGAGCCAGTACAGACAACCGTCCCAGTAAGCACGCAGTGACTAAGAGCAGCTCAGCGTATTGGGCATAAAGCCAAGGCTACCAGGTCATTGCATCAAGTTAACAAATCTGTTCCCCTCACCAAAAGGGAGACAAGTGAACCTTCTCAAACATGAATATTATCTCTGAGACTCCTACGATCTCTTCCTTTTAATAGTTTTGAGAAGTTTTTAATTATAGGTTTTTTACTCATTATATACTTTATATGTAAATCAGGTGGTGTGAGGTATTAAAATGTGTAACACTCTTTAACAGAAAGGTGACGATTCAGAGGCAATACTAGAGAGCACATACCAAGGCTGCCCAGAACAGGGTAGTTTATTTCTGGCTTTATTCCAGATCTCTGTTGTGGCAATTTTCACCACTCTAAACAGCTGGCTTGTAAAAAGCCTAAGAGAGACTACATCAGTCAGTAAATTGGTAAAATCTCTTATTTTGATGCAATGCCTGCTGACAAGATATGGGAAAGCTACTTTGTACAATTGGAGTGAGAAACTGCTTCAGTTGCTGTGACATTCCCTACCTTTTTCATTTCCTTGTTTTCTGCCATTTTTATTAGGCAATCAACATTAAAAAGTTCTTCAACACAGATAAAAAAATAAAAATCATTCAATTTAGATTTTGTGCAGGCTAAAAGCCGAAGTGGATGAAGTAGCTGAATCAAAACCAAAAGAATTTCCGACTACTATATTTTGTCTTTATGAAATAAAACAATTTAAGAAGTTAACAGCCCAAGCCGTTAATCAAGTTAACTGGAAACTACATAACTGAATAAAAAGAAGAGTACGAGACATTTCATACTTAAAGCACTGAACAATAATAAGCTTCCACCTGTTAACATATTAATAATGCTGTTAAGAATATGATGTGCTTGACTCTGTGCCAGAGATTTCATAAGCCTATGCAATTTCTTATCTGTCAAGAAGCACTTTTTAGCTACTGGAAGAAATATAAAAAGGCAGAAGGGGAGAAAGATTGAAGAAAAAAAATATGGCATTAAGACTTGAATGAGACTGTGAAAATTCAGTCACTTGACTCATTTACCATCCAGCTACATATATTGGAGAATATATAAAAGCCCAACATTGCATCAGGAAATGGATTGTACTGAGTGACCTCACAGAACTTTTCCATCTGTGCTATTATTAATATGATGCAGACTCTGTGAAACAGAGCTGGCAAAGAAATAGGATGTTATCAGAGAGATGATGGATAAGAAGGGAGAAGATAATGCTGATAGAAACAATTACTTGGTATAACAAGCAGGGCATATTGTAAAAGCGCTATGATGTAATGAGAGGAAGATAAGTTGATGCTCCTAAAAGTCAAATTATTTGATTTGTAGAGCTGAAAAAGTAACATTGTGGAAGATTTGCTAGCTGAGCAAATAAATCAGTGAATAATTTACCTTATGCTTTGCTCATAAGTTCTCTAAACTGATTACGCTTTCTCCAAATTTCTCACTTTCAATTCCTGATTTTCATCATTTTCTGTTAGACTCGGTCTATATGAATTGATTGAAACATTTTGCTGTATTAGAAGTGTGAAATCCACACTGGTTTTGGGGTTACATAAGCTGGTCACAAAACTCATTTAGTATTTTCTCATACGTTGTGAGTCAAATGATATTTATAGAAAAGTGCATCTCAAGTCCTAGAAAAAGGTGTATGGAACAGATCCTTCTATTCAGTTTTATTACATCTGGAAGGACTCTGAAGTTTGGAGAACCTTTATTTTTTCTACTGCATAAGGCAGTGCCCCTTCTCATTAAAAAAATATATCCAGTAAATCCAGGTCTAGGAGAGCTTGAAACGTTTTAGAGAACATTTGCTTGAATGAAAACTGTGTCAAATGGTTAAATGGGACAGAACACAATTACATAAGGGTGAAATGTAGTTTCTGTGTTCTAACAAGTATTTGTTGAAAACCCACTGCAAAACATTTGCACACTTTCTTGCCTAAGTCAGAAACTGAGAGTATAAGGGGAAACAAAGGGATAAAAAAATGAATAGGTAAATCATGCAAGACAGCAATCAGAGCAAAGTTTATGCAGAACTTAGAAAGTGATGCATTCACTATCATAGTTGGTCCCTGGAGGATAAGCTTGATTATTTATTCAGCAAGCCTCTTCAGCAACCTGTGGTGTTAAAAAAAAATATTTAACTTGCATAACTTTGTACCCAAGCTTAGTAAAAGGTGACCTGGATTACAGCAGGTTCCCAGAGGGAAACTTTAAGAGGAATGGATATTTAATACATCTTGATAATCAAGACAATTTTCAGCCTAAGTAATAAGTGTGTCAGGAGACGACTCTTTTTCAGATAACAAGTAATTTAAGATAATTGAGGTTCAGATGGTTACAGTGACACTGTGTGTTATACAATATGGAGTAAAGACTGTGTATGCTATACAGCAGTTATATGGAAAAGGGACACTGTAGGACAAAAAGTAGAGAAAAATGTAATCATATTCAGCACAACTCCATGTTAAGGAAACTGCAGGTCTAGCAAGGTCAACTGAGTGACACTGTTGACAGTCTTAGGTCGCCTTGACTGCCTCTGTCAGGGAAACACCATGTTGCTTCTCACACAGTGTGCAAGTCCTACCCTCGATCATTTTTCTGACACTGTGGCCTCAATCATTTGCCCTGTCAACTGTTTAAGCCACCTCAGCTGGGAGCCTCAGTGAGAAGAGCCAGCAGTTCACCTCTGCTATCAGCATTGCGAGCAGGGTCAAGCCAGGGAGAAAGCAAATTATTGCAGAACTTAAACTTTCAATGCCTTAATCCCACCATTGGGCTGCGCTGTCAATACCTTGGGATCCTGACTAAGAAATAATAGGAGAAGTACAGACCACCTTAAAAAATAACGTACCTTTGCCAAAGTGCCTGCTTTGTCATGATTCCACATCGTTCCAAACTGCAAACACATTTTCACTCTTTTCCTGTATTTCGTCTGAGTGCTCTTGCCATTTCACGGAATTGTCAGAGTTGGAAGGGACATCTAGAGATCATCTAGTCCAACTCCCCTGCTGAAGCAGGATTGCCTAGAACACATCACTCAGGACTGCATCAAGGCGGGTCTTAAAAATCTCCAGAGAAGGGGACTCCACGACCTCCCTGGGCAGCCTGTTCCAGGGCTCTGTCACCCTCACCATAAAGAAGTTTTTCCCCATATTTGAATGGAACTTCCTATGTTCCAGCTTGTGCCCGTTACCCCTCGTCCTATCGCTGGGAACCACTGAAAAGAGCCCAGCTCCATCATCCTTCAACCCACCCTTTAGGTAGATTTAAAATTAAGTAGTTCAGATGCAATGCAAGCTGCCCACCAGCATGTGCTGCATGCACATCCCCGCCCTGCAGCCTTGAGCTGCCACCTCACACCGCAGTTGGAGAAGCCACCCCTGTAGCCCCCCACAGTGACTGTCATGAGGTCATCACCACATTTCACTTGTGTGAGAAAAACTGTAACTGGAGCAAGTAGCTTTAACTCACCAGTTTTCAGGAAAACTCTGCTGTTACAATTTCAGACCAAGTTAAGTCCCTTTGGTAACGGTACATTCAGTGCCTGTTGGAATAACCACTCATACCACTGCCCGTTTACACAGTGAACAACAATATTTGAGAGTACAGAGATCTCTCAGATGAGAGTAAAACAGTACTCTATTAAAACAAGAGGGAGGCTTTGATTTATTTTTAGCATCAGTGTATCTAATTATTAATTTCTTTTCTAATATGTGCAAAATATTCTGTGGCTGACAATGAAGCTTTGAAACACCGATATTTTTAACATTAGCTGTAAAGCAGACTCAGATTAATGTTCCGAGAATTGTTTTAGGTTTGGAAAAAGGAGTTTTTCAAGAAACTTGCTTTGGTAACGTTTGGCCTCTTCTGCTTTTGCTTTTCTTGAGAGACAGATTTTAATTGGCATGGATGTTCATAGAAATTGAACATCAAAAGATGTTATGAGAAAAAACTTGTGGGCAATTAATTTTACATTCATAATGAAGTTTGTTCACAGCAGAAGTATTTTAAGTGTTCATTCACTCTGGGATCAGAAACAATATAATACATCTAACCAACCGTAGGTAAAAATCACAGCCTTGACAGTGTCTATCCAAATGAAGTGTTTGCATAATCAATATGCCATTAACACATGAAATTAAAAACACATCCTAAGAAATAGGCATACAAAATAAAACGTTGCTGAATAACAAGTTCAGTTTAGGAAAACTACGATCTACATGTAGACGTTGTAGAGTAGAGCAAAAACGGTAAAGTTCCAGGATAGGTTATTGCAAATTATGACTTCCACAGAGTCACACAACTCAAACACAACTTTTCTGTAATATTTTCCTAATGAAATGCAATTACCTAAATATTCTTCCTCCGCACTCCCCCACCCCCTAGACCCGAAGAGTAATCTTCCTTAAAAAATGAATGAGAAAAAAACCCCACACATCCTACTGCGACTTTTCTCACTATCTTGGGTAAATGTCATATAACCAAGTATCATAAATTTATTTTTTTCAGGAAATAAAATAGTTACAGCCCCTCAATAGCAGGTATCACTGAAACTTGTTACACTTTTAAAAGAAAACAGTATTGTACTGAAAGTTTTCAACTATTATTTAATTTGTTGTCTAGGTTTTTTTTTTTATTTCTTCATAAAATACACCTTTTCTTGGTTATTCATTTTAAGTTCATTTCAAGTGCTTCAAAAGTTCTGGCACTGCTTCCAACTGTTAGAGGTGGTCAGAAATCATTTTTAGATTGACTGCAATTTAACACAAGCAATAAACAACAATTTCAAAACTATGCTGGAGCTGAGCAAGTATTTTCTGAACTTAGACCGACACAGTAAGTTGGTTATGGCAATACAGCATTATGAGTATTAATGCTCAAATATGGATTCAAGCTGTCACCTCCCATAAACTTTTGCAAAATCAAGGAGAATCATGATAGAACCTGCCAGATTCTTCAGAAAAAAAAAAACAAAAAACAGAAAAAAACCAAAAAACCCACACCCTACCCCCAATCTTTCAGTTTAGGTGCATGATATTAACCCTTAAATATCATATTTTGGTAACCACTATTGTCGCTGCCTTCCATAATACTGCTGCATTGTTGGGCTGAGTTTCTGTGCAAATATAAACGCATTTGATATATGTAAAAGCACATGCAGATGCATCTTTTAATTGTTTCAGTACAGAAAGGAATTTTTTAATGCAGTTATAATAAGCTTAGACATGAATTAACTGATACTGAAAATGTACTGAAGAACAAAGCTCACTAAGCCTGCATGTCATAGACACATGACTAACAACCTCAGATGTTAGTCTGAGATGTACAGGTCTACATCATATAAAAATTCTAACAACCAGATGTACAGGTCTACATCATATAAAAATCCCATGGTGAATACTGAAAATCTAGATCCTGATTAGAAGTAACCAAATTTTTTTTGGATGAGAAAAACCTCTTGGAAAAAAACAGTCTTTAGAAATGTCATTTCTCCTACATTTCAATGGTTTCAAAAAGTAGAGAGGGACAATATTAATACCCCACCTTAGAGGAAACCTGTGAGACTGTGTCCATAAAGGCTTTCTAGACTTCATATATGAGGACTTCCATAGAAGTTTCAGTTAAGGAGTCCTTTGGGTTTGGACATGACTTTTGCAGTTCAGAGAGGTGAAAGCTTCTTTAACAAAACAGTATGTTTTGTGCCACTAGGTATCAGATTTGTCCAGTATTAATAAAGTTGCAGAATCCCATCGGATGTAGCTGTAACTAAGGGATGTGCTTTATCTGTTAGCTATTTCAAGCGTACAGACCCTGTTGCCCTACCATTCCTCTGCATTTCAACTATGTCGTGCCACACACCATGTCAAATTTTGTTAGGTCTCTCAGGCTTCAACCAATAACCACAACAGCAGGCAGAGGATGAGGGGAGGTGTGTGGGGGGGAGGGCAGGTAGGGGGAGGGAAACCATCTTAAAATTTTAAACAGTGTTTAAGTCACATTTGTCAGCTCCATTCCCTTTGCCCTCTGTGTGCTTGAGAGGGACCACCTCGGCAGCTTTAGCTGCAGTTTGAGCTAAGGTGTTACCCTTTGACTCTGGAAGTCAGACATTCTCCATGCACATTCTTTGTCCATTCAAAGCCTGAATCAATACGTCCAAGGCTAAGAACAAAGTTAAGTTGCACAAATGTGTGCTGAATATAGTAGTTTTCTCTCTAAGGTTTTGGCATCGGACACAACATACTAATCATTTTGCAGTTACTGTATATCATCTGAAAAGTGCCTGCATTTTTAGGTTCAGTACATGCTAAATGCCTTTAGCTGATGAATCAGCAGTTATTAGGTTGTCTGCAGAATTGATAAGGAGCAATGATTTGATATTGCTCTGCCTTAAAAATTTGTCTTTGATGAAACAGAACCATACAAGTGTAAATGAAAAATCTAAAATGCTATTTATACTTAAGTTTGATGTGCTCTACCAAGTATATAATGGTTTTATGAGTGAACATTATGATAACTATTCCTGACGTTGTCTTCTGTTTTTAAAAGCAATTTATATTAAGTAATTTTTCTCACTAGCACAGTTTAATTTCAAACTTTATTCAACTTGTACTGAAGTGAAATTTCTGCACCTGTAACAAACTGTCTCCCAGGTTTCAAACATCAACAAACTATCTTAAAAACTTACTGTCTTCTGACAAATCAAGTTTTTTGAGCCTATAAATTTTGGTTTCCGCTTTTTGTCCTGCCCACAGCATTTTAAAATGCACTAACAAGTCAGACCACTCAGTACGATGTCTTTGTCAGAATTTATGACCACAAAGCTGTACGATACTGAAGATTACTTCAATCTAATGCAATAATTAAAACATGATCCCTATTATTTAAAACGCTACACATGCAGTATTTCTTACACACACAGTAATATTGGAATTTAAAGAGGAAGCTCACAGATCTACACAGATTTTATACAGCCTATACTACTTTTTTCATGCAATATACCTTGCACTGCTGGGTTTGACCAGGACAAGCTGGTCATCCATATTATGGTCCCCCAACTCCTGTATGCACCATTATTTGCTCTTTTTCTGAGCCGGGATCAGGCAGAACCCGGCCAATAGAAGGGAAACACCTACACACTGCTTCTCTTAACATGTAATTAGTGGCTCACTAAGACATTCCAATAGCTATGTTAAAAGCAGTGATCAGATCAGTGTTTCCCAAACCTAATGCCTTCAGGCAGACTCTATTGACATGTTTGGCTCCATGACCCTTCATGACTTGAGATTTTGGGAGTAAATTTCACCGCCCTCTAGAGAATAGCATTCTGGAAGTTGCCAACTGTAGCTGAAAACTTCTGTCAGTGTGACCGTGTTAGCAACCACAACGTCAAATATAATACCAGCTGGGCTCACACACTTTAGAGAATGTTCCAATCTAGCATTTAATTCCTTTGCCCAAACAGGATACCCACAGTATGTCTAACAGCTTGGACTCAGTTTTCTTGGCCTGAAATAATTTTGCATCTTGGCAGGATACTTCATTTGACTCTGCAAATCTCCGTCTCTGTCTTTCACTTAATGTTTCCAAAACATCTAGTTTTTCACACCACACTTTGCTCATTATTTAGAGGATCTTAGGTATTGAAGATTGCATTAAGATGTTCATGTGATTTTAAAAACCTGCATAACGTTGCTTTTTGGAGAATTTTAGGCATCAGCTTCTATTAAGCTTTTTATTCATTGCAAAATCCACTTCCAGCACGAAGCTTAAACATTGTTTTGGTTTTACAGTTTTTTTTTAAGACAAGAACAGAAGTAACAGATATTGCAGGGATAATACAGGGCATAGCTAAGCCCTAAAACATTCTACCAAATACTAGACCTTTGATTTCTCAAGTTTCATTCCAATCTAAGCTGAATCAAAATGCATTTGGATTGTCTGCTGCAGAATATCCCTACAAATAAGCAAAACTCATTTTCTTCTTCTTGCATTCAATGGTGAAAATACTCGACTCCCATTAAGGAAAACTTTTGAACTGCAGTGGTTCATACTGCAATTTTGAGCAGAGAAAGCACACTGAAGAGCAAGGGAAAAAGCGGAATTTATTCCCACAATCTGTAGTTCAAAGGAACTTAAAAATGTAAAACTTGGCATCACTTCAGCTGAAAAATAAAAAAAGCATGAATCAATGCAGTAAAAATATAGCAAGAGTAGAAATAAATAAAACCCACGCACGCTAATGACAGTAATTTCAAAGTCTAATGTACTTCTCTAACCCAACTGTACAAGCATTCCCCAGTTATTTTGGGTCAGATACATTCCATAGGATTGTGCCTACTTCTTGAGTAGCAGAGCGAGCAATCATTTTCCATTAACGTTTTTACCAGGACAAATTATTCACTTAACTTTGCTGAAGGAAAGCCCAAGAAGCTCAAAATCATGACTGACATAAATGTATTCCAGTCATTTGTGGATTAAAGCTTCATTCTGGTGATTTCAGTGAGATAGAGATTGGTTCCAAAAAGACTTATTACCCATACCATACCCTTATGCATAAAGATACAATAATCACAGAATATAAAAAAAAAAAAAAGGTGGGAAGGGTGTTAGACCATTTAATCCACCCATTGTAGCTTATGATTCACAAAGACATCTGCATAACCTGCTCTGAAATACTTTCTATAACGATGCTTCCTCAGTTTCCCAAAGCAATATTCTAACGCTTCAGCACTCTGACTGTTAGAAAAGGTTTTGAAACGTCTAATCCAAACTATCCCTTGATACATTTTTGTATATTCTTTCCTTTTTCCAAGTAATCATCAGAATAGATCATCTTCATTTCTCTTTGTAGTGGCTGCCCATATATTTGAAGAATTTTCATGAGTCCACTAGGCTTCCACTATTCTAACCCCAAAAATGCCAGTTCCTCTCCTTTTCAGAAATACTGGGTTTTCTACCTCTGACTATTCTTAATTCTCCCCTAGACTTTATCCAATTGATCGCATTTTTTTTTCCCAAACGTGATGCCCAAAGCTGAATAAAGTGCAGTTTACCAAAGGTTTATGTGTTAACGTTATACTCATATTCATGAATACTGCTATGACCTTGTTTATGTGCTTTTGTCGTTTTTGTGGAACACTATGAGTATTGGATCATTCGTATGCACTCACAGCTTTGAGAGTTGATTTTTCCTAATTACATGTGTTCTTATCCTCATCACTAATATAATCATATAATCAACATCCTCACCACAATGAATTTTTTTTTTTTTTAATCCTTAAAAAACATAAAACTTTTCTCAAGTTCATTAAGATCTCCCTGAAATCTTATGCTATCCTTAAATACAATGATAATTCGTCCCAGTTTGGTATCATCTATACATTTAACATCCATGTTTTCTATTTCATTATGCAGACCATTTATGGAAACACTGAGCAGAAGCACCCTTAGGACATATCATACAGAACTCACCAAGAATATCCCTCAATACCAGCTGTGACTTGCTAACAATTTCCCTCCATCTAAGAAAAAAGTGAGAATTTTTTAAGCTGATTTTCTCTTGATAAACTCACATTGCTTATATTCACCAGCTTGTTTGCTCACGTGCTTACACATAGCTTTATGTAACAAGCATTGACAGTCAGAAGATGACAATTAAGTTCATCGTTCACACAGTATGATGAATCTTCCTCCAATTCCTCCTGCAGGCTGGCCCTAAAGACACCAATACAGAGGATCCCCCATTCAGACACCAAAATTCAGACTTCAGGTTTTAAATAGAAGGTTATAAATCAGTGCACAGTTTCAGACTCCAGGTGTACATGCAAAATATCTATACCCACTTTAAGCTCAATACTACTAATATGTGCAAGTTTACAAATAGCTTTTTACTAGATTATAGCCATACATACTTAAATTCAACATGGTAAATCATGAGAGTGCTTCCTACTCAAGTATTTTACAGTTGATCCTTTTGTTTTATTTACGTGAGTACGTATTGTCAAATATTTTAGATACAGTTTTTCCTACAGTTTTTTTTTTATCATCTCTGTTAGCAGATTAGTAAGTTTATTTTCACTCCTCTGAATTGTAAACACCTATAAAACAAAACAAATAGAAAATCTAATGACCTTTAAGTGGTCAATTTTTTCCAACTACACACTTAAGAGGTATTGTGTAAACACCTTTTCTTACTTATAACAGCAGGAATGCTCTCTGTACTGCAAAAGTCAGAACAAGTTATTATGACTTGCTGAGGAAATGGAGGGATATTACAAAACAATCAACTTCCTTTATTGATTTTACACTTTGCTCGCACTCAGCTAGCACTGGAAGAGGGAACGTGTTTCTGTGACATCATTTTTCACTGCCAAATGCTAATTTGCTAAAAGGTCATTTCTAAATTAAAAAATTTGAAAGCAAATATTAAAAAAAAAAGTCTTGATGCAGTTTGACACTATCACAAAAATGCATATTAATATATATTTGAAATAATGCTTTCTTAAATTCTTTTTCTATTGCTGTTTCAATAAAGCAGTAGTTACTAACAGTTTCAGGCAAGAAAGCATTCATTCAGACTAAGTTACATTTTTGAAAACTGGAATAATCCGGAAACATTCAAGCTACTTCTCTAAAAGCTAAGAGAAGTGATAATGGTTTATCATGCATTTTACAGTGGTGTTATACAACCTTCAGCCAGTTTGTGACTATAGCATGCATGCAACTTAACAGCTTAAGCGTTACAAATGCTTAATGATATCAGTTCTCTAAAAGTTCACATTTATGTGCTATATGCAAGCAATACTTTTTTTTTTTTTTAATCCTGTCTCCTCACATCTCTCTTGCATATCAAGGAACTGTTTAAAACTTCTTAAAAAAATTAAATTGTGCGTGTCACACAATTCAGTGTAACAGCAGTTTTGCAGGTAAATAGCGGCTTTTTGAGCATGGATGGTATTTGGAAGCAGAAGCAGCCTTAGAAACAACAAAATTACCCCAGTTCTACTGGTCCAAGTTCGTGGTGGTCAGCTGACTGCTACAAAAGAAGGTACTTTGTTCCAAATCATTTTAATGCCATAGAGGCACACTCAGTGATGTTATCCCTGGTAGAAAGGGTACCATGAGGTCTGTCCGAAAGCATCAAAATCATTTGCACTTAGTGTGAAAAATCTAAACGTACTCTTTTTTCACATTAGAAGTCCAGCTCCTTAAAGGAAATTTATTTTTAGCCTTATCTTAAAAAGGGGCAATGGAGCAGTTTCCTACTGCAGCATAAGCTTTACATAAAAATGATTCTATCTGTGAGTGCTAATCAAATGTCATTTGTATATGATCAGAGGAAGTTATGAAGGCTTGCCTCTATGGAAACTGAGATCAGTTTTGTTATCTTCAAGCCATGGTTATGAATAATATATTGTCCCGAGTGCATATAGCAGTGATTGATGCACTGATTAATGTGTTTCTCTTCTTATGCCATGAAAGGCCAGGAACTAAAAATACACTCTGAAGGCCTCTTTCTCCACACAGTTCAGTAAAGCTGTTTCAGCTTTCTCTCAGAGATCTCTGCAGTGACTGTACAGATAAACAGCATCCACCGAGTTTTCATATAGAACAAACAAGCATATTCAGGAGTTCCAAAATATTAATCAAAATCCTGCACTTGTTTCACACATTGTGAGCATCAAGGCACAAATGTATCCTCACAAGAAAGATCTGGATCCAAGATCTACATTAATTGCCACAAATGCCCATACAAGGACTGTGGCTTGAAAAAGGGCACAGGAAGTGTTTCAGATCAATTGTATAAATAATATGGAAACAGGAAATTGTAGTAAAGTCAACAATTCTGATGAAGTTTAGATTTTTGATAATGCCTCTCAACAAGTAAATGTATTTTGAAAACCCAGTCTTAAAATACTTTTTTTTTCTTTCTATGAATTATGATTCATCTCAGCAAAGAGTATAAACAGTAAGTTTAAGGTGATGCGCTTGACTTAAGGCAAAGGTACCTGTCTCTTCTGTCCTCCTGTGGAAGCAAGAAACGCTGGCACAGGAATGGAGATTTTAACTAACAGACAATGCTTATACCTCAGACAGGGATTAAGTGGGCAAGTACCAAGGACTCTACCATTATGCAAATGCACCTTGTTGTCCAGCCATCCCTTTTTCCAAACCCTATAGCATGAGCTCTCTGTGAAGTATCTTTCTGTTGGTTCTTTTATTATGTCTTGTATGTATTTATGCACTACTGCTTCTGGCATTGATTTTCCGAATCTACTATAGAATGCCAGATAAGTAGTATCTGACTCTACAGCTTGTTAGTGTTATTTCAGATATACCATAATAAAAGGAACAGTACTTTAGGTCTCTCTTGCACCCCACTCTCAAATTTCACATTCAGAGAACTAACCTTGAGCTTAATGCCTGGAATACCATAAATATTAAAAAAAATAAAATCAAATAGTCTGCTCCAATTACCTTCTGCTTTTATTATTAATTGGCAGCTATAACCCTCATTCCAACTAAGAGTGTTTAAAAAAAAATCTGACCTTAAAGAGCTGCTAAATAAATCAGTTAATATATTTTCATCTTAAAACTGTCACAAGATATGGATTTCCCCTTGTAAAATTAGTACTTTGAGGAATAGATTCTGATCACATTTTTATTGGTTTTATACTGATATTAGTGCATTATGCTCAGAAGAGCTGTTCCAGATTTACAATATCACGAGATCAAAATCCACTCCTCTGCTCTCTTCTGCAGATGCAAAGGAAAGCTAAAAGAGAACCAGCCTTGACTAAGTCTGGGGTTAATTCTTCATATTTGCAAAAGAATATCATCCTGTATCCAGAGTGCCTCAACTGTCTGGACTACAGCAGTGCCTTCCTTAGCAAAGGTTTCCATAGACAGCGAAGTCTAGTACACAGAAGTCATAATCATAATCCCAGAGGGGGCGGGCTGCCTTCTCTTGCTAGCATTTGGTGTTTGACAAAGTAAGAAGGGTTAACTGAGGTCAACTGGAGGAAGCATGTGGTGGACTTGAGGGTTGAACAGATAACTGTTTGGGATAGACTTCGTGCAGACTCTGAGAGATAAGCATCAGCAGCAATCAATACAGCAAAAGCAAAACCACAAGAGTTAAGAAATCATACAGCAGCAGCTCAAAAAAAAAAAAAAATCAATCCTTTTTTTTTTTTTCTCTATCAGCAAACTACTAGCAAGATTATATTTGGGTCAATGTCACTCAGACTTTTCAAATCATTATGCTGTCTTGGATCTTATATCATACCTATTTTGCTCCTACAGTCTCAACTCCTCCCCTTTCCTCTCTAAAAATGAGGAAAGCTAACAAACCAGAACCAAGCGTAACTCAGTCGTCTTCTTCTGAACTGCAGGTTTCCACTGACCTTCACACAGGACTCTGACCATGACCAGTTAGTGTTTTGATTCATATAGCCAGGACCGCAGGGCAAATACATTTTACATTACTCTTTGTTCTTCCTTTGACTCTGTCATTGTGGTCACTATTGGAGTAAGTTGGCCCATTCCATACTATCAAATTCTGTAGTTATAGTGCAAACTGAAAATGTTTGCAGTGTCCCCCAAGAACAGAATGTGGTTAGGTGAAGTCACTTATGTTTTCAGAACTATTACAAATATGATGTGGAACCTATTAAAAAAAGGAATAATTTTATTTTCTACAGCTTTGCCATTGGTGCCTCCTTCACATAATTTAGTGAAGCTAAACAAAATCATTCATGGAGGTTATTAGAATAACTGGTTAAAGAAGACTGTAGAAAAGTAAGATTCAAACAAGTTAAAAAAAATTAATTGCTGTAGTATTCTCTACGCTCTTTACAGCTCTAGAAGAAGAGGGAGTAAACAGATGGTGTCTAAAAAACACCACTCACACCCCCCGCCCCTATAATGAAAAACAAACAACTTCCCCTTCTCCACCCCCCCCCACATTAGATCTAACACTGAGAGCCAAAGTTCAGACTGGAATTTTCACCCTATAAAGTAAATTACCCACAGATTCAGCTAACATTTGCCTTAGTGGCAAAGGAATGGAAGGAAATTTATGCACAGTACACTTGAAGAATATACAGACGCAGAAAGGGCCCTTACCGCCTTGTATGTCACCCAGAATCACCAGTGATAGTCACCAAACATAGTTTTACAACTTGCAGAGCTGGAGGCCTGTGACTCACGCCTCAACCCTACTGAGAAGGCTGCTGAGATTTCAGCTGTGGCAGAGCCACTTCAGTTTTTATTCAATATTAGGGTTGTTATATAGTTTATAGTACTGTACAGTAATACAGCTCTCTCAAGCAATACCTAAATGAGAGGTGTTTTTTCAGCTTACCATAGCTTTATTTTGCTGAATGGTTATATAAAGCAAGACAATTACCTTCCTGAGCCAACTAAACAAAGACAACATAAAACAACTTCCTCCACTGCAGTGATAATCACACTTGACACCCATTACTTAATCATTATCTTAAAGAAACTTGCAGATATCATCTGTTCAAGTTCTAGGAAAACAGACGAAAAAACCCCACATTTCTATCCTGGGTTCCGACTTTTATCCAGATTAAATGAGAAGTATTTTGAACTCCCCTCAACTACTGTTTTGTCCTATAAAGAAAAAGCTTAAAAGGAAGTTTGCAGACATCAATTCTTAGAGAAAAATACAGCCAAAATTGTTTCATATGCTGCTTATAAATAAAAATTCTCTCTTTACCAGACTATTCATCTATCTTCTGTTTTCTTCCTAGCTGTCATCCAGGGCTCCTGACACATGATTTGTGGAATCCCAATTATTCATCTGATAGAGCACAACCGCATGCTCTCGACTATTACATTATATAAATTGTGCCTTTCTGTAAATTACACATCACAAAAATTCCTGTGTCGTGCATTCAGATATCAGATATACATCTCTCAACTTACTATTTCTTTGATTTGAGTGCTTGTATGATACCCTGTTCTCTCTTCCCTAATGGGAATTTTCATTTTTTTTTCCTCAACCTTGTCTTGATTATGGTTTGATTTCTCTTTTCATCTTACTTGAAATTTGCAGAGCAAGAAAGAGTATGGGTTGGATGATTGAGCAGTATAATGAAGAAAAAGGGAAGAGAAAAGAGCAGACAAGGTTTGGATTAGCTGAATTTTAAAGGCTTAAACTGATATGCATTCAGCTGTTGTGGTGGTGGTACGTAAGCAGAAACTTGCAACATTTCCTGAATATGGTTATTTTCTGTTCACTGGTTTTTATGATCCAAAGTTGTAGCGTCCCAAATCTCAAACACCTTTAAATATATCAGCATAGAAGCCCTTTCCTCCACACTAGTGCACATCTGGTGCTACTAAGGCAAAGTGCAACACACCAAAGGCCCTGAAACAGATACTAGTCGTACATCTCTGCCTGCCCACCTGCCCATCCTCTCTAGTCCATATACTGGGTCTATGAAAGCATGAACACCACTACCCGTGAGTTTCAGCAAAGTCAGTGCATCTGCAGAAGCGCTGTGGAATGAAACGTGGTAAACAGTGCAGCGCTGGTGATGGCGGCTGTACCCCCGACAGACTCCTGGCACCGGCACCTAATGGAGATGGCAGTACTGGAATCACTATTAGATCCCAGCCCTTCCTTGCACAATCCTCACTACACGTTCCTGTGATGAGTGCACAAGAAGATTTCTACATTTTCTTTCTCTCAAATTACTCTAAACTTGAATTTACACTGCTTTGAGAAGGTTGCTTCTGGAAAAAAGACCCAAGCACATAATGACAGACAATAATCCACCCCTGCTTTTTTTTTTTTTTTTTTTTTTCCTTCAGAACAGGAGTTTACTCCAATATTCTTGTCTACAGTGTAATACCCTCCTATTCAGTACAAGGAGCTGGTATCCAGTGGGGGCACACTCTTAAAATATAACCCTAGTATAGATTACTAAACACTGTGGGATAACAGGTAAGATAATGTTATGTCATTAGCTCCTCTATTTCTTCACTCCAACAAGAGCTGCTTATAACACTAAAATATGACAATTATTTCGATAAAGGCTGTATGATGAAATTCATGTTGTAGAGGAATTAATTAATTTAACTTCACAAAAGTACTAATTGTGCCAATTACGTCTCCCTAAATAACAAAAGTGTTCATAAATATATCATGAAAAAGATTTTTTACAGTGCATATTTCCCCCTAAAAAAAAATGGTAGCTCTACTTCAGCTGTAATTGCTACTACAAGTTTTCTTTTCCCTCACCATTTTGTTTTCAGACCTTTTGTAATTATGAATGGTAAAATGCCTCTCAGCTACATCTCTAGCAAATGATTTATGGTACCTGGAGAGCTACTGCAGGTGACTCTCCTCCTCTGTATAATACTTAGTTATTAAAACATGATTTTGGGTTTTTTCAACAAGTGCAAAGGAAGGGAACAAGACTGATTTCTCATTTACTTTTTCACTTTGTGGGGAATATTTCCTTCCCAGGAAGGGCCATTATTTATACCTATCTGAAGCATCCATATTTCTACCAGTAAAGGACAGATTTTAGAGTCATTGCTTAGCTGATAATATTAATAGTATTTGAGATTGAAGCTGAGAAAGCTGAAAATAGCTTATCCCTCTGATAAAACAGTGGTTTAAAGGAGTAAAATTTTTTTTTAGGAATTTATGCTGAAAAGGAGCAAAGAAAGCTTTACACAGTTGTATAGAACAGGTATTAAAAGGGGGCTATTTTCAGTGGTATTTTCCTATTTGTATTTTTCAAACAGTTGGCACTGAATTTTGCAGAGGGAAAATACTGAGTTTAGCATCAATTACTTTAAAGGTTACTTTCTTCTCCTGGTACTCAGAATTCTTTCTTAGCATCATTTTCATTACAAAGACAGCTTACTCAAATATAGTCTGTGATTAACCACTACAGGCTGCATATTGTGGTTGAGAATATGAGCTGGTGCAAATCAGCACCATCCTTGTGAAGTTGTTCACTAATGCCAGTTTGAAGACAAAAAATCCCTCTCAATAGATGTGTAAATTCACTTTACCCTTTTGGCACTGTATCATTAGAAATAACAATAATGTATAGGGTATAATGTATAAGGTATAATGTATAGCCAACTAAGAAACAGCTTGCCTACTTTTAATATAGGCCATATACCCTGGTAAGACAAAACATTAAAAAACTTTATAACAGTTTGCTGCATTAAAAAAAAATGCAGAATAGAAATAGCCAGTCTAGCTCTTAGAATAAAATTTCATTCCACAGAACAGAACAGGCCTACATCTCCAGTCATAAGTACTGACCTTCCTTTTCTACAGTAATGTGAGTGACAGTACTTGGACTGCTAAGTACCATTCTCATGGGACAGGGAAGAGGACACGGTGACACAAACAACAGTACTGTGCTTCTCTTCATGTGAATGGGTTTGCAGTCATTGGACTGAGTGGGGATTTCAGACTGGCACTGGGTACCCGTGAGATCTTTAGCTCAAAAAAATACAACTACATTGAGTTTACCTTGGGTCACATTTTGACAGAAAACTCAAATATAAGTTAAATCCTTCAAAAAGTATTGTTAAGGTGGCATACTGATAGTCGGTTTGGGTGGGTTCTCAGACCGCAGGAGACCTTTCATCACTGTAAAAGTGTCATGGACATACAAACACAGAAATTGATGGAGGGCAAATCATCCTGTTTTCACAACAAAGTAGAATTCCTTCTTAGAGCTGACTTTTCACGAAATTGAAGCAGGTTATATATATATATATTTTTTTTATTTTTTTCTACAAGCAAAATATGCATAAGCAATTTCCACAATAAGAGAAATAGAAATAATAGGAGAAATAATTCTCTTCCTGAAACAATTCTATTAAAAATGTATAAAAATGCACAAAAGAGGGAACATGTACACTTTTGTACCTGAGTATATTTTGACCAGCTATTCACCACTCCCTTTGAAAAATACAAGCTTAGACCCCAAACTCAGCTCTGCTTTTTCTGAAACTATTTTATTTTAACCATTGGAATTAATTAGGGAAAACAGAGATCAGGGTTATTCTCTAATAAGTAGCATTGCTTGGTAAAACTATGTCACTCATCCAATATGTCTATTCCACTAAAAAAAGCTAGTATAATATTAATGCAAATCTTGTTATAAGAGCCAAAATTTATCAAGCACGCAAGTTATTTCTGTAGGCTGCCAGCAGTAGTACTACTTACTTACATGGTAAGAGGACACTCCCCAGGGTTGCTTATTGCAAGATAAACACTACCCATTGAAGACTCAGGTGGTTGCCTGATATTCTCTGCCAACAGAAACAGCGAATGGACTTTGGAGGGTGTAAGCTAAAAACTCGATAAGGGTTTAAGCAAGCAGGTACAATGCCAATTAAAGAGCATGTCAAAGGACATGAGCAAAACCGCTTTTTTTTTTCCCCTCCTTTGGGGTCAAGAATCCCTTTTGGAGCTGCTCCATTAACCAGACTGTTGCTGATGACATCTCTCTTCCTTTTTGACATGGAGTGACAGCCTGTGTGTCCCCTCACCCCCAAGTGACAAACCAAACCCCATTCAGTCAGGTAGCCCCCCTTTTTGTATATAGCCGTAAGGGTAAGGCTTTTTCTATGGTATCAGTTATCATCAGGGAAAGCCCACTGACACTCCCGACTGCCTGGCTGGGAGAAAATGGCCTTGTCATGAGACAGGGGGGTTTTCCTCCCCCCGCTTTTCTATAACAGGGACATTAATTATAGTGTCTCCTGCAGCTGTAAGACTGAGATAGGCACAGACAATCTGATCATCTGACTTAAACTTGTCAGCTGAGAAGTAGAGAGTTTCATGTCAGCAGTGGGGAAATAAATATCGAAAAATCTCCTTTTATAAATGCAGGCAAAAAAATGCAGTTATACACTTCTGAAAGTGAAGTGCTCAGTCTCAATATCAGAGGAAATTAATGAGCTATGTAGCCATCCCCTGACCTCACAAGTCAAAGAAAAATTTCTGACTTTGAGACTATTTCTTCTGGCTACTCTATTATGCTATCAAGGAAAATGAAATAAGAACCTATCTAGACAAAATTTGATTCAGAAAAACCAAGATTTGAGATTTTAGGACCTGATCAGGAAGTGTTATCATTTGCAGAAATTGCAAACATTTAAGAACTTATCTACATTCAAATTGGATTAAATCCTTGACTAGCCCATTACAATGACCTTGTGGACAAATGCACAGGTAGAACATGGTAATCACTACAAGGACAGGATATGTTGTCTTTTGCAGAATATTCTCCAGTCTCAGACTGGAAAGAATAATTTGTTGCTTTGTAGGGTGGTTTTTTTATAACTGTAAGTAAAATCTTATTCTCAATGAAGATACTTACAGACCAAGGCTTTTTTGGAAATACTTGGCATTACAAATAAAGGTTTCTCTGAGCATTTCAGATTTATCATCTGAGCTGCCACAGACTACCAGCTCTCACATTTGTTGCAAGTTTCTTTTTTTTTTTTATACTACAATTCTGAAAGTGTTTGCTATAGGAATCCTTAGAAAAAAATAAGCATGCAAGATTTCTATTTATTTCTGGGATTCTACCCTTTGTAGTTGTCGCAAAAGCCATGACAAGGTGTCCCTAATTCATCCTGTAATCTCAAGGAACAAAGGGAGTAAGAATAGGATACCATAGACAAGAGGTGCAAGCAACTTCAGAATGCCTGAGGTTAACAATATTATAAAACAAGCATTTGTATAAACAAGTCAAGGGAAATGCTTCACGCTTTTGAGATTCCTTGAAGTATGCATGTCGTGACTTTTTTCCTCATATGCGTGCATGCATGTGTGCGTATAAAGTCAGAGATAGTTTTCCAAGGACTGGTGCTTCAAGAACACAAACATTTTGGTTCTAGAAACTCTTGGTCTTAGTCTACCTTCAAGTCTTCTGAATCAATGGATAGATAAATACATTAAACCAACTGTGAAAAAAATCATCGCTATTTTCAAGGAGTTTCGTATCTTTACTGCAGCTAAGTTAGTAATCGGAAAAGACACTAAACCCTTATAGACAGTTGTGTTTGAGACAAAACTTAGCTCCAAGCTAGATATTGTAGCTCTGTTCAGACACAGGGGAAAGATTTAGAGAGATAACATCACAAGCGCAGTCTCGAAGGCAGACAAGATTTCATTATCCGTTTCCTCAGCATTCCTTTCTTACGTGTTTGCTATTTTTTCCTACATAAACACGTCTAATGAAGCTGAAGAATCTCAAGTTTCACAGGAACATAATTTTGCAGTCAGAAAAAGCTATGACATCTAGCTAGACTATCACAAAAAACCTGGATATTAGCTTTAAGAAACACGGTCATTGGAAATATTGTAGATCTAATGGTGTAACCTTGAAAAAAATCATAATATGAAGCAAAGAAGAAATAAGCATTCAAATAAAAATTGCTAGCACCACAGACCTTGTATTTGGCAAAAAAAAAAAATAAAAAAAATATTGTAGAGTCATCTTCCTAAAACCAGATAAGAGAACACAAAGAAAGCCAAAAATGTCTTCATTATCTTTTCTACACTTGCACCTCAAATGGGAAGTTAAGAGTAGCAGTATCCCCAGAGCATCCCCACCCCAAATCAAAACCCTAAACTGCTTGGGTCTCTCTCCTCACCCAGCCTGGTTCAGGTAAGCCACAAAAGCCACCATGATAAGAGAGAGTACATTCACGAATTTCTCTAATCTCTTTAAAGTTTTTCAATAGTCCTAAATTAAATCCCTTTCACCTTTATCGCTTTATCCATCAGAAAATCCAGAGGATATTTGGATTCAGACATCCATTGCACCACAGATCTTTCATTACAACACACAAACAAGCACTTTTATTGAACAAGAACCCAATTACTTAACCCAGCTTCAGGTTTCATTCTACCCTGCTGCTTCCACCTCGACATGGACCTACTAATCTCTTCTGACGGGCATTGCTACATATCAGTTCTGATACACAGAGATGATTCCTAACCTCCCTTGCAGAGCGCTACTGATTAAATAAACTGAGATGCCCATCTCAGCTTCTTTAGACCAATGAATAACAATGAAGAAATAAAGTTGGGAGATAAAGACCTTTTTCCCTTTAATACGAACAGCATTCAGAAATAGACGGAAAATGAGGGAAAATAATTCAGTAAAAGAAACAGGAATGGAAAGAGCTAAGTGTTTATACTGCCTTGTATAAATGATTCATTTATCATATCAGCTAGAGGTTACGCTTCCTCCTTTTGTTTCTCTGCTGCAAATTAGTAAACAGTTTCCTTGCTACTGTAATGGATAAGTGATAGTATAACTTCAAAATGCTTACCAAGCAGAGAGTTATAAATATTAGAACACAAAGACTTCAACCTGCTCTGCCGAAGAACTCCACAGCTTAGTTAGCCGCAGTAATACATTAACTCCTTGTTTTATCTCTTTCCCCAAATGGTGACAGAATCATCACATGCTCTGAGCACATACTGCTCAGATATCAAGCATATGAGTGAAAGTTTGCTGCTGCTGAAGCTGGGAAACTAGACTAAGTATGTGTAGAAAAAAAGAGGGAAATCAATTATATGAATAAAATAACCTCTCTTCTAACTCAAATCAAAAAACCAGGTTGTTAGATCCAGACTTCTATTAGCTTCAATAGCACCAGCCCTCAAACCGAGTGTGTTAAATACAGTCCTCTTGATAAAGAAATATGCAGTTCACCCATTTATATAAACAGTATGTTAAATTAAACCACAGTGGTAAGTATACAAAAATACAAGAATCTGAACCAGGACAAGGAATTATTGCAAAATATTACAAATATTTACAGTGATAAAAACATGGAATGTAAACAAAAAGAGCTTCATAAGAGGAAGAGAATGAGAAAGGGGAGGTCAAAGCAAAGGAAGCCAGAGAACTAAATATGATCAGTGGTAATACAATTCTACTGAAGAAGTAGGAGAAATCTGATAGCAACCTGACTTCTCAACCCATGGGGAGTTATGAAATACATACTAGTGACAGCAGGATCCAGCCACTAAGATCAATTCCCTTCAATTACTTTAAGATCCATTATTACTATATTGTTTCTTTCTAGACAGGAAAAAAGATTCTAGAATTTGACAATGTGTTCCCAAAAGAAATTATAAAATGAGGTTTAGCATCAGACAAGACAAGACGAATAACTGAATCTAAACTATTTTACCTACGAAATCCTTTATTTTGCTTCTATCAAAATGTGTGTTCTTTATCTGTGTTACCGAGATGTTTTTCTTCCATACAACTGAGTATTTCCAATACAAATACCATAAAGAAAACGTGAAACTGTGTTGTTTCTATGTTTGGTATTTGTTGACAAAGAACTTGTGTTCTGACTTTTCCTGCCTCTGTTTGGTTGTTATCTTGTGCTGACTTGCTTTTTCTCATTTAGATCTCAGAACCAGAAGGAATTAATGAGTTTCTATATTTACTTGGGGTTACAGCCAAGTATTTTTCATGGGAAAAACTTACTTTTGCCATGAACTGCATGGAGCAGTTTTTAAGGAAAACTTTTTAGTCTCAGTAGCATTTATAAGATTTGTGCTTATTTCTCATTACCCTACTCTGATTTGATTGGCAGTAAATTAAACTAATTTCCCCAAGTTGAGCCTGTCTTGCCCATGATAATTGGTGAATGATCTCTCCCTGTCCTTATCTCAACCCACAAGCCTTTTGAGGGGAGTGATAGAGCAGCTTTGGTGGGCATCTGGCATCCAGGCAGGGCCAACCCACCACACATCACTATGCAAGACATTCAGATATACAATTACAAGTGTATATCTTACAGTATTTTGGCCCTTTAAGGAGCAACTAACACAACTACTGCAACAAGATAAAGATTCATTGCAGATTTGATTGACCCCCACTTCTGACTGTGCAATAAGAAAAGTTTTCACCCAGAGCTGTTTGCTTCATGTATGTTAACCACAACATTAATGCAGACCTCTACTTCGCCTGTATTGTTTAAATTTTGTATTGCCTGAAGTCATATGTGTTTACCCTCTCCCTGCTCCCCAGATGTTTTTATCCACTAACATGGAATTGGTGGCACAGCTATGCTTTTTATTTGCAGAGTGGTTACATATTGCATATTCTCCACATCGTAGCAATAGAGAATTTATAGTAGTGGATAGAATGGCCATGACATGAGAATACCATTTTTGCAATCATTTACTAGCTAGAATATGCCTTTCCTCCCCTAAAAGAGCTTATTTCAAATTAGAAAAGTTTGATCCAGCACTTACTGCCCCATCCAATGAAAACCTATCACCTCCCCCAATTCTTAACCCACATGGAAGCAGATCGCTGTTTATAAACATACTGTGTTCTACCTGCCATTTTAGTACAAGGTAGCAAATGCAAATAAAAAAATAGTGGCTACTCTGTTCAGCCACTTTGTTTTGGACCTCCACGTAATGTAGGGGAAGCTTCTGGTATAACATCCACTTGTTTTTTCTTCCTTTTGTCATTGGATACGGCTTACTACATCTTTTATCATTTTTGGAAACAAATTACAGCACTTGATTATATTAGTTAAATAGAGGTTGATTGATGTCATCAATGCAAATTAATTATGTCCCGTTAATGTTTCTGTGCCAAATTTCCTCAGCTAATAAAGTTACAGGTAAATGAAGTGTCAGAAAGGGACCATTTCCTTTTATTTTCAAGGTCAAGATGTCAATAAAGCTTCGACATGAACTCATTGGGCAGGGAGAAGACTCTCGGAAGGAGGTCATTTAATCATGTTTATTATTTTTGCCAGCATAAATATATTGCCTAAACCTGTGGTAATAATCTTCACAAGCAAACATTAAGCATAAAACATCTGCTTGTTATCATTGCAGGTCAATGTGAGAAGCTGCAGATCTATTTATGCATTTACATCAACAAAGCTCTAACCTACTTCTGTTTGTCAGTGTCAAACATTAGTCTGTAGAGGTGACCGAAAATGTCACTCATGTTCCATCTGTTTATGTGACTAAAATATCCTACTAATCTACACCGAGTCTGACCGATCTGCATGTAGGACAAACACTTCAAGCAGCTTTGCAGCCACTGTCTGTTATCTCACATTCAGAGGTTTTCCTTTGGAAGATGTAACTTTGAGACTGGATGTAAGTGTACTGAAAAGTCTTAAAAATAAGGGGGAGGAACAGAGCTCATGCAAACAATTTTTCCCTACCAAAAACTTACAGGAAGCCAGTAATCCAGGTGTGTTAGCACATAACTAACACTGATTTAGTAGTAGTCTCTACTACACGTAAGAAGCGTTCAATAGTCCCTCTTATCTGTTAGTTTTATAACTTCTTGGGAAACTTCGGTTTTCACACACTGGGAAGGGAAAATTCAGCAATACAGAAATAAATTCAATAAAAATTAATTAATGTGCAAACCCTAAAATGATGTTTAAGTGCCTAACTCTGGCTGAAACCAACAACTGAAGAGTAGCCTCATGTCTAAGTACTTCTGAAACACAAACCAAATTGCTGTGGTGTTCTCTGCGGGAAGTTGAGGGATCCCAGGATTCTGTGCACATTCTTCTGTCTGCTCTCTTGAGGCAGAAGCCCAGCCAAGCTTGAAGCAGCCTAGATACTCTGCAGCACACCCCTGCCGAGCTGTGGGGTCTGTTCTTTACTGCTCATCTCAAAGCTCTCATTGACTCCAACACAATTTCTAACTGCAAGAAAACTCAATAGCTCTAGAAACAGTGTATCAGAAAATACTGATAATGTAGCTACAAAAAAACACTTAGTTTGTGATTTGGCATATTTGCCTCCAGGAAAGCCTTCTACCAGACCTTCTAGGACTAGAAGATCAGGTGAAATAAGAGAAAATGCTCTTCCCCTCATAAAAGAAGCAGCTGAGTTTACAGCTTCTGCCTTGCTATGAAGCAATAATCAGTACAATAAATATGCAAAACCTATTAGATGCTCAAAGAGTAATAGGCAATAAGAAAAATATGCTTAACAAATGTAACTATAAGCCATAGCACTATTTTATTTGTGCTGAAAGACATGCATGACATCCATTACAAACATATGGCCGTATATTACAAAGGCACAATTATGCATCATGCAAAAGACCTTTTTACTGTGTACCATGACTCAAGGAAAGCCACTGAAACGTATGAACATACTTGAACTTGCTTTACAGTCAGTCTCTGCCCCATGGGCCTAAATTTATGGATTACACCGAGAGATCAAGTGGAATATACTTCCCTGATATAATCTCACCTTAATAATAAATTAAAACTCTTGAAACAATTGTAGCTAATAAAGACATAACACATCCAAAGTATATCCCCTTCAGGAGAGTCTTAGACTGTATAGATAGAATGTAAACAACCAGGAAGCCACAGGTGAATTTTTCAGCTGACTGCAGTCAGTGCTTTAAATACAGCACAGAATATGACCTCAGAAATCTGAAGCTATGATGGGATGTTCACTTCACAAACAGCCTTGCCAGTTAAAGATGCAAATTAATATCTCCTGCTGACTGTCACTATAGCTTCTTCTCCGAGAGCTGGAGCACTGCCTCGTGAGTACTTCCCATTCATTTCAGTGCAGTTACTCAAGTTATCTTACCCTACTATTTAAATATCATTCCCTGGCCTGAGAATACAGCCAGCCCCAGGCTGCTAATGCAAACACTGTATTCCGTAGCACACATTAGGATTAAAGTAAGTTCAATGGCACATATCTTTCTTGCCACTAATTTGAAAAAAATGCTGTTGAGCTTTTCCAGAAGGCAGCAGTCTGCCTGCTTCTCATAATTGAAGGCTGAATTCCACTGGAGAGAATAGAGACTGTATGCAATTATAGATGGTTTCATAACAATATTTATCATTTTCCTCTTAATAAAATATTGGTATTTGGGATAATATTAGCCCCAAGTACTACAAAAAAGTCACCATCTTCCTAGTTTTGACTTTGCTATTACTTTATTAGAATTCAGCTGACAACATAGACTGAAGTAGAAAAGCACTGAAAGCACACTCAGATCCTGCAACACAGAGAAGTTAAAAGAACAAAAAAAAAAAAAAGGAAGAAAAAAGTAGTAAAACCCCAAGCCTTTAAGGGCAGAACATGCACACATACAACTCCTGAAAAAGGCAAATATAACACAATACCATACAGTTTTTGTGCTAGCTAAGAGTTTTTCTCCCATTTAAGCAGTCACTTTTCTGCCCAATGCTGCACTTTCATTTTCTTACCATCCCATTGAAAATGTTCTCTGATATGACCCATTTAGGAATTAATAATTCATAGGGATATCTCTGCATGCTACAGTTCTAAGATTAGATAGCACTGAGAGAATCTATTACATTATAATGTAATAGCCAATAAAATATAAAAAAATTACAGTGTCTTGTTTATAAATTTATGATGTTCAAAATGCATATTTATACATAGACCCCGATTCAAGAAGGTATCAAGAAACAGAAAAGAAAACAGGAAGTGTTTTCCCTATTTGAGCACAATTTAGTATGTACAGGTTCCCTAGCAAAAGCAAATATATATATATATGTTGCATGTCTTTACATTTATATATACATACACACCCCCCACATATTAACTTTTCATCAATATCTTAGCCCTCTGGCTTGTTCAAACAGATCTATGAAATGAATGCAAAATTTAGGTGTGAATAGAAGTGGAAAGGAAAGAGTATCACATTTATTTCATTCTACATATTTGGAAACCTGGGGATACCACATTCAGCATGTTGTTGTCATTACCTAACTGAAATACTATTATCATGCTTTTAAGTTACCTTAGTTAAAAGTGACTGACTACTAGATTCAGCTTGTTTAAAGCAAACTGAGATGTCCCTACATAAGCGCATGGGACCCCATATTACTCACTCTCAGTGTTTCCAGTAAAGTAAGGATTAAAAAAAAAAAAAGGCTGAAAAAGGCTAAGTAGGCTGAAAAAACAAGTAGAAAACAACATACTGTGCAAATATGGTGGCCCACCATATGTTTATAGCTTTGTAAAACAGGTACATCAATGTCACTGAAGAATTACTCCATGCCATAATCACGTCTTTCTCCCTACTTCTCCAGTTGCTGACATTACTAATAGCATCACCTTCAACTTACTAAATTTAAAAAAAGATTTTTCATTCTTGGAAACACTAATGCAAACTGGACGATGAGAAAACTTTTAGTATTTGTTAAAGGGTTCACTTGCCAAAAAACACAGTATCCAAACCAGCTGTATTTTCTGTACCCAAGAAAACTTGCACACTTCTTGCTGAACTGTAGGCTCTCCTTGTTGTAGCAAAGCCACTGGGTAAGCTCCTGCCTCTCCACACTAAGTACGCATTTCAGAAAAGCACTTTTCCCTGCTCTGGTGGATATATCCGCTGCAGTTAGCAGCAAGCAGGAGCACAAGCTGCTATTTGTCTGAACAGGGTAGCTGGGCACACTAGAAGATTTCTTTTGTTTGTTTTTCTCTTGAAGCACATGTTCCCTATTGACAGGTTTTGTTTCCCTGTCTGAGATTAGGTTTATGAATCTAGCTAAAGATAGACCAAGTGTGTCAAGTTCATTTTCCTATATCTGGCATTTACATCCTTTACTGGCAAAGCTGCCAATCTGTAAGCACCCGCGTGGCTCTGTGTCTGTTTTCACTGCAAAATTCACCATATAAATGCAGCATATCATCCAATTTGATTTATATTATTTTTTTTCTTCTGATGCTTAAAACACTGGTTTCATATGCCTGCTGCTCGAGTTCAATAACAACCAAGAAATGCTAAAGATTATTCAAAAGCTCCAAGAGATACCAAAAGGCTTTGAATGGAAAACTTATGAACTTAGTTGGAGTATTTCTTTTCTCTATTTTCAAGTGCAAACTGTGGATAAATACAGTTATTTATCTTCTTTTATTGACTAGTTTAACAAAAACCTAAACAGGAAGAGTTTCCACCAAAGATCCCCTTTAATTAATTAGAAATAGACACTAGAGGTTGTAACTTGCTTCCTGCTCTATTGCCTGTTAACATTTGCATCACCCCAGACAAGGAGGTGCAGAAGATATCCCTGGACTTAGAGATAGTCAAGACTGAAGGGACCAAGGCTCTGAGCAACCCGCTCTAACATCAAGGTTAGTCCTAATAACCGCAGGGGGGACTCAACAAGTTGGTTCCTGCTGTGACGGGGCCCAGTCCAAGTCCCAGCCTGATGTTGAGCTCACAGGAAAACAACGCCAGTGAAATAGCTTTGTATGGCCCAGTGGAAGAGGAAAAGCTGGTCAGCCTCCAGCTAGTGCTACACTAATAAACCTTAATACGAAAAGCTACTGGACACTGTAGATAGTAAAAAGAGCATACAAAACCAAACAAATAAGAAAACCTTACAAGTCTGCTTGGGTTTATTTGCTTCTTTATGCTATGCTGCATGTGAGTCTTCAAAGAAAATGCATAATCTGACTATCTGAAAATGGAAATTATTTCAAGTCAGGGTGTTTAAAATGGGATGCTTTGGTTAAAATATTTTAACTTGAAAGATTAATTAATATTTGGAGAGTGGAAGCTTTTTTTTTTTTCTTTTTAAAGGTTCAGTGCTCAGCTGCTCATTAAGCACAAAATTGCATCTTCAGTAATTGCTTGTAAAAGCTGAGAAAAATGGTAAACATTTCTGTAGTACAAGCAAGAGTACACTGTAAAGCAAGGTACGAGGCTATCTCATTTTGGAAAGAAAACAAGAAAAAAATAGAGTGAGCAACCCAACATTTTTTGAACTCTTCCACAGCTGAGTATAACCTTATCTTTATTTATAGATTCCCCAGCTGAGGGATGAAGCACCGCACACACAAAGTCCAACAGCTGTAATTTAGGAGGATTGAGACTAGGAGGGACCCCAATCTCTCTGTACCATGTTCAACCATTATATGATAGGGAAGGACCTGGTAACACCAGCTCTTGCACAACTCCATTGAGTTCTGGCATCTCCAGGGGGAAGTTGAAGCCAGGAGAGATGGAAGGGCATTCACAGGAGTGGAATCACCTAACAGGCAGGGGAAGGTGAAGCAGCCTGCTCAGTGTCGCAGGTAGAAGCCCTACATCCACACTTCTAACAAAGCTCAAACTGCAAAGAGCTGAGAAGTATTTCCAAGAGAGCAGAGATACAGAATTTAAACAAGGTATGTTTTTGATTCAGCCAGACAATGTATTTCACATGCAAATAGTCTCAATTAAAGCTGATGCTTATACAAATAAAATAATTTATGTTTTCTTACAAGACATTTTGATAAAAAGATTAATTCCTGCTTAACTATGAAATATTTTGTTCCAGAGGGATTCTTTGGCTATGAAAAGAAAGTGACCTTTCATATTAACATTGATTCAAAATTATATTTTTATTTCATTTTGAAATGTCATTCTGTTTTTTTAGCCACCAAACCAAAACCAAGTGACATTTTAACTTTAATTTAACTTTAAATTTATTGAAAAGAACTGTTGGTATCTAAATGCCAAACTGAAATTTAAAAAAAAAAAAAAAATCACTTCTGATTAAATTATTTATTTCCAGAACTTTAAAAGCATTTGTTTCTTACCTTGGCTGAAAAATGTTGTGCAAGACTTTCACTTCAAATTTTATATCAGAAAATATTGCTTTTTCCAAGTATCAGTTGCTTTTATTGTAATTATATAGATCAGAAGGACAACAAGAACATTATTATGATTGCTACCTGTAATGTTCAGTCCCCAAATTGTCTAATCTTTTTCACCTGCACTGCAACACACTAGAAAAAATAATCCCAGAACAACTTCCTCTCCACTGCCATACGTCACCTTTAATTTTAAAGAAAAGGAGACAGTCTAAACATTTCTTCTGCATTTTGAAAAGTTAAAATTTTATTTCTTTTGCTGTCAAACTAATAAAACAATTAAGGCTTTCTTTTATACCTTTTTTTCTTATGTTCAATAGAAAAATACCAAATAAATCTGAGTTTAATAGTGAAGCTACATCTGTAATGGTATTCCTTTTAACTATTCATCATTCCTGTTTTTTGCATTTCATTTTACAGGAATACTTTTTTCTTTTCTCAACTACTTCTTTATGCAGAAAGGCATTCAATGCATATGTGGATACGTAATATAATTGATGCAGAAACTGAAAAAGGTTCTAGGTTTTCAAAAAGTAACCTCATAATGGAGCAGTCCCTAATGATGGGAGACCTTCACAGTGTTTCACTATCAAGCTAGGATTAAGATCAAAATTCTTCAACGATTCAAATACCTTTAACTTGAAGTATGTACCAAGAATTTTCTAGCTTGAAAAGGGTCCAAAGTCTCTACACTGCTTTTAAGGTGTTGGACATCTAAAAGCATAAAGCCAAATGATGGAATTTTTAAATGCCACAATATTTGAGCCTGAGAATAGCAGCCTCACCTCCTGTGGCTTTGGGCAAAGGCTGAAATATGACTGCTTTAATGCAAACTGGTTAATTTTTTTTTTTTTCCAAAGTTATTTGTAAAAGTCTGTACCACACACAGACTGGACTACTATTTCATTTCAGTCCACGTTGCCCTCCTTTAAGAAGGGGCCATAAGCATTACTATTTTCAGAGAAATAAAAATCTCAGTAAGATGGGGTTGTTCTCTCCGAGTGCCTGATGATATTATTCTGTGATGTTGCAAAGAGAGGATTATGATTTTTATCTCCTGGAAAAAACAAGGAGAGAAAATGGATTGTAAGAAGAGTTGGGGAAGGAAGCACGAAAAAGTGAAAAAAAAAAAACAAAAACAAACCAAAAACCACAACAAACCCCAAAACCCACTCCCACAGAGCAACATCTCTTCTAACAAAATGCTGTTGAGTTTCATTAAGTCAAAGTAAAGGCCAAGTGGGGAAAAAAAAGAGGAATTATCACAAAAGTATCCCAATATGTATATGGGAACTAGCTACAGAAACAGGCTATTTCTTATGGCAAATGCTAGCATCATTGCTGTCTTGCAACACTTCACAGCCCTGCTGCCACCTCATGCTGCAGGATTAGGAAATGTCTGTGCTGTAGTTCTTATAGCTCAATAACACTGCAGCTAATCGAAATGATAGCAAACACCACCTAACCGGTAATTGTTCATGTTCACCAGGGAGGATGTGAACCATTCTGAGCCATTATCACATCTTTTGCAGCCCCCTTTTGTTTAGCCCTGACAGGACTGTGATCATAAATGGTGTTAGCTCTTCATTTCCTTATTATTTCTCAAGGATTAAAGCAAATGCTCCTCACTCAATATCCCTTCTTCCCACAGTTTTAAGTATTTCTTTAAAATTATTAGTATTTTCTTTTATTAGGAAGCATTTTTATGGAGGTTAGTCATTGCAAATAATAGAAGTCTTACATTTTACATAAAGAACGGTGAAATTATGTCATGGATTTTCAAAAGATTTAATTCTAGAAATACAGGTCCTACTGTAATGCATTCACTCAATGATTTATAAAACTGCCCATCAACTTGGCACATGAAGATTCTTCATCTTAAAAAGGTGGAAAGTGCAAACCTTGTCCTGACTGCATAGTCTAAACTCAGAATTATTTTCATAACTATGACCTGCAACTCAAATCAGGTTCTCCCTGATAAAAGCATAAGACGCAAACCTGAAGTTACCTGTGAAATTTTTGGCTCATACAAAGAGTAGCAGACAAGCATTGTAGCTATTCTTTATTTCTGGCCTTATCTTAGTGAAACTGGGCTGCCACCAGCTTTTCTAAAAGGAAAGAATCTTTTTCCTGTGTGACTGAAGGAACTGTCAAAGTACTAAACAACACCTGTGCTTCACATGCTGTTGTTTGAGAAGGACTCACCCACAACTCTACATCCATCGTACTTGTAATTCACTTGCTTGTAAACACGTGAAAATCTCCTCATAATGGGTTTCTTCCTTTTTTCTGTTATTAAAACAACAAATTGCTCACAAATAATGAGAGGGAAGCACTTCAGAATCAGACCAGTGAGCAACACTGATGAGGGCATGGACATGGGACACCTGGTGCAAGCCCTTGCTTGAACCTTCCTGCAACCTACACAAGCACATTAGACACTCGGCTACATGAAGTAGGTCTGCTTTGATGTATCCTGCTGGAAACAGCTCTTTCTATATAGATAAGGAAACATTCACCGGGGGAGGAATATGCACCTGGCTTCTAACCAGAAAATTTCCCAGACTCTCCTGCTGATCCCACATGCATTTGCAGTAGAGAATTACATTACAGGGGCTGAAACCAAGGACATCTATCAGACATTCTGCTTCAGGACATTCTCCAGCAAATGCAAACAGGGCAGAAAAGTCATATATCCCACTTCTAGAATGCACTTGCCCCCTGCCAAGGTACTTGTGTGCTAGCCCAATGATAACAAAACCACAGTGATTGTATGTTTCAACACAGAATTTTTTAAGATCTTAACTCTGGTCCAGTTTAACATCCCTTGAAGTTAACAGTAAAGCTAATAGCTTGTCCCTACAAAAAGAATGGCTTTTTAGAAAACTGACTTCCCTGGAAGTGGTATTTCATGAACTGATTTCAGTTGAATGGAGATGCATCAATCCTGATGTTTTGAGATACTGTTTGGCTTTTTTTAAAATACAAAGATTAGCGAGTGCTAAAATTACCTTCTTTTTTTTAATCCTGCCCTTTGAGTCTTTGTAATTTAAAGCTTATTTATTTCAAGTTTGAAAAATACCCAGTTCAAAACTGTAAACACAAAATCATTAATTGTTTTATGTATTAGAAGGGTAAACATATCTATCTAAGCAAACATCTGGACTAACAGGTGCTTCCTCATTCAATATCCTATTAATAATTCCACTTTTCTTTCCTGTTGATGCCAAACGATTTGTGAGGGATTTAAATCACAGTGGTATAAAGTGTCACCTGCTGATATCAACTTAGATATTTGAAATATTCTAGGCATCTAAGTTCATCCTGTGACTTGAGCTAAGGCTCTGTCAAATATTGTGAGCTAACTTCAGTCAATGTTGGAGAGACTTCAAATCAATACTTTAGTAACGCAGAGGTGTATCAGTCATTTTGCAGCTGATACTTTGGAGTCTAGACTTTGTGTCTGAAACTACAAGCTTCATACAGGTTGATTTGGTTTTGGGCTGCTGTTTTGTTTAAGGCAGAAAATAGGATCACAACTCTCGGGTCTGATAAAAATTTCCCTAGTTCATTTTGTTAGGAGAGTGTTATTTGAGCATACCAGCCAAATGCCAGTTATACTAATTACATTCTCAGCTCCCTAAATTCTGAATGAAGCTTCAGCTGGATACAATGATCATCTGAGGGCACACAGCTGAACAGTTGCCATTTCTTATTCCAAAGGTGACTGCACATCAGTGCTGTGTGAAGTGACCCCCATATTTTTCTTACATATTTCACAGAAGTGTTATGTCTTGAAGGTTAGTCAATTAATTGTTTGTAATAGGAGATCATTGGATGGACGATGGCATAGGAGTACTAACAGCAGGGATGAATATCCACTGCTGGATTAGATTCATACACTTACTGAAATGAGAGTGAATTCTAACTCTGTCCCAAATGTACTCAAGGCAGTAGAAGACACATGCTTTTCTTGACTACTTGTTTTGTATGAGAAGATGACTTTGTTTTGTTGAACTAAACTGCAAGGAAAGCTCATTTGGAAGAGCAAAAATAGTGGTTTAGGTTAAGTGCAATCAGTCTGAACCTTCACTCAAATTCACTAATTCCTCTACAAACTATTTCAAATAAGAAACTATAAACACTCTCCTCACTTCTCCTTCTGCTATGAGGAAAATTGGTGATATTTTAGATACACTAGAGATCCTAAAAATACTTCAACAAAATACTTCAAACAAAACAGAAGTGATAGCAAGAAAGATGGGCTAGTGAGTACCTACACACTCATCTGAATCTTCTGTTTGCAAATACCTGGGATTTATGTATGTTAGATCTTACAGACAGATCTGTAAGCAGACTTGACTGCAGGCAGTTATCTTTAATACCTCACTATAAACCCAACTCAATTCTGTACTATTCTTCAGAAAACAGAGAAAAGATCTTCAGTATTCATGTTTTTCCAAGTATATAAATATAAATGCCCAAAACTTCAGGTCAGCTGCAGAGTCTAAGTTCAAACAGGATATTTTATTGCCAGAGATACTAAACTTCTGGGGTGGGGAGGTGAAA
Source organism: Numenius arquata (assembly GCF_964106895.1). Taxonomy (NCBI): domain Eukaryota; kingdom Metazoa; phylum Chordata; class Aves; order Charadriiformes; family Scolopacidae; genus Numenius; species Numenius arquata. The sequence goes on from NC_133586.1 coordinate 31,078,246, forward strand.
TGCAATGGTTTTCTTTTGCAATGCATCCACTCATTGAGTTGAGCTGAATCCTTTATGGACTGCACAGAGCATAGCTCAGACTAGTAAGATAGATGGCAAACTGATCATTAACAATTCGACCCACAGAATTGTACTTTAATATGAATCACAGAACCATGGAAGAATTCCCAATGAAGGACTTCAGGTGGTCACCTCCATACACAAAAGAAAACAGCTCTTCCCACACACTGCAGTACCAGTGACAACACTAGAATTGGCTTATGGTTTTTGAATAAATTGTGATTGTAATAGGAAGTGGGCATAGAGTTCAGCAACTCAAGTCATTACACACGTTCACTGAAAAAAAAAAAAAATTCCTTTCTCCTAGACTGTCAAATTAAAAAGAAATAGAACTTTTGTTATGACCAGCAAACAAAAGATGAAAAAGCTGGACCCTCCAACTTACACAGCGAAAATGACTGGGTCTCACTTCGGGTCAGCATTCAATTTTTCTATTGCTGAACACACGAAAAAAGTTTCTACAGATCCAGAAAATCCAAAAATGCATTTTGACATCAAGCATTGTGCCTATTAGTCCTCTCCACCTACTTAAATTGCAACTTTCAATTTAGTAGTAACATGCTATTCTTTTACAAATATTTGCATTGTGAGAGAAACAGTGTCATCTTCTGAATTTTTCTATAATTCAGAGTCAATTTACTAATGTATTGTAGTGCTGATACATGATTTTCAAGGGATTGCTTTGTTTTGGTTTTGTTGTTTGGGTTTTTTTGTTTTGTTTTTGTTTTTTTTTTAAAAAAAACCTGAAATGAGTATACACTCTATGCACTTAAATGTTTCACACTGAAATATGAGGGCATGTATTTAGGAGGGGATAATTCACCTCTGTAAGCGTAACTCCCTCTTAAGTTACACATTTAAGAATTGTTCCCTTCCTGCAGAGTTGCATATATGGTTCATACCTATTACGTCCAAGCTTCTGTGATCCCAATGGCCACCTAATACTCCAGCACTCCACTTACAAATAAAGAACGGTAAAAAGGAAAAAATGCATACTACTTTAGAATCTGATCTAGCATATATTCTTCTATGCTGGTTTTAAGAACTTGAAGCAGTAGCTTCCTTCCTTCCTCAATTTTAACAATTCTCCAGTAGGAAAAAAAAAAATGAAAAAAGAAACATCCAAGTAATTCTAAGAGTAAGAAGACGCAAAAATTTTTGCACAAACTCAATTATATAGAGAGTAGAGTACTAGAAATGATCAGAATTGGTCAAACCAACCAAAGAACATCTGTTAGGTAGTTGTTTGCTGTGTAAGAAGCTATCATTTTTTTGTCTTACAGAAGAGGAATTCAAATAAGAATGAAGGCTACACACTCAAAGGCAGTTTTGTGGATGTCTTGTGTGTATACCAGTTGTTTCTCCCACTCAGACACATTATTCTCTTACATCAAATAACTCAAATAGTTGGATCTCTAATATTTGTATTAAAGAATAAATTAACTTTTTTTTTCCCCTGCAAGTGCCATTTTAGAATTGAAAAAATAAGTAAGGAAGAAAAGAGAAAGTGAATATCAGAATGACAACAGGCACAACCCTTACAATCTGAAAAGGGCTCAGTCAGTTGCATAATAATTGATTACTAATTTTTCCACAAAGTTGCATACAGAATTCCTTTGTCAGTCAGCTCCTGGATCTACACAGCAAGAAGAGCAGTAAAATGGTAGTGCTGGTACATAAGGATCTATTTCCACAGTCTCATAATCCTGAAGCAGTATTTGTTACTTCATCAGGACTAAATGCAGTAACAGTATTCTACACCGGGACATTAAGTTTATTATCCAAAAGACAGAAGGCAAAATAAAACATAATTAGATAGACAGTGCTTTCAAACCCATCCTAAATATAAATAACAATCTTTATTAAAAAAATTAAGTTGGATGCAACAACCAATGAGCTAGAAACATAGCACGCTCCTCAAAAGAGAAAGGCCAGGACATTGCTGAAAAATCACGGTAGAAATTCCATGTCTTTAAATGGAAAAACACAGTGAAGTTAGTAAGGGGTCTCCTGAACATTTCCCTTTTCCACTGCAAATTCATTATTATATTTGGCTTGCTAGGGCAACATGCTCAATTTTGACACCACTAATGATGCCAAAAACTTCACAGAATGGATAGAAACACAAAAGGATAAAAAAGGTATATCTTGGAACTCCTGGACTTCACATACTACATGCTGCTTGTGACTGTCTGAAACACCGACTGCAGAAAGATTTACAGCATTGTTCATGAAGTTGCAGAATAAATTCAGAAAGCAGAGGAGACAAGAACAAAGGAATAAAAAGAATAAAAGTGCTGCTGAAAAGAAGATGGAACTGTTAAATGCAGTTACTGAAAATAAAAAACAGCTGAATGTGTCAGACTCCAGAGAACCACATTTTATAATACAAGTTAAATAATCAGATATTCTTACCAGAAGGAGTGCTGTATTTGATCTGATGAGAATGAGCTAAGTTTTCTCCTGAAAGAACATAAAATGAAAAACATATCAGGAAAAGGCAGCTCAAAAATTTCCTGTCAAAACAGAAATTATTTAGATTGTTTATAGAGCATTAGTATGGATTCATTCAGGAATAAGTATTCTTAGTTATAACAATATAATACAATATTCTTTTTAATAACAGCCTTATTCTGGAACAGTATTTTTTCACCAAGTTCATGTTAAGACAGACATTTTCAGAAGTGAAGAGCTGCTATTATGCCTGCTTATTTACTATTTCTACTATGGAGAGTCTAGGATTCCAGCTGTGGGCATGGTGTACTTTGTGCTAACACCTCACAGACATAAGAAGGTATAAAATGTTTGTTAGAAACAAAATACAAGCTCTGTACATTAGAGAGTTAAAGTGCTGAGAGCTGATTGCTCTCTCCACCCCTCTATGCCTGAATTAATCTGATAAGAATTTATATTCCTATTCTAAATCCAAATGGCTAGTTTAAAACACTAATAATTCAGCATTAGTACAGGTAAGAGTTTGTGTTCCTGGTTATAGTATTCTGTGTGCATATACAATAAAAAAGCCTCACTTGACATCTTTTTCTGTCAACCTGCAATTTGAAAATCTTGGGAATGAGTGATTGGCAAGACACATTGGTGGTTCGAGCACACTCTCATAGATTCATCTACCAGTATTTTCATATATTTTGCCCAATAGTTGCTTAAAAAGGAGGTTCAGGCAAGAGGCTTTTTCATAGTCATCAGAAATTGACCTTTTGTCACTGTGTCCATCACTAGGTAGCAGCTTTCATTATGGGATGGCACATTTATTCTGTCATGACAACATGTTTAATGAAGCAGTCACACATATTAATGGAGCATTATATTAGGGTTCAAATGCTGCCCTCAGTAACACTGAGGCTGTTCTGTTGCTCTGTAAAGTAAGTCAGAAATGAGCCCTCCATGTCCCTATTTCCCTTCTGCAGTTGAGCCAATTCTTCTCATGCCAAAGCCTTTTCTTATTTGAATGACTGCACTAACTCGATCAGGACACCTGTCTCCTGACAGACAGTTCTGTGACAAGCCACACATGAAAGCCTCCGCTTAATAGAAAATACTTTCTTCCACACACTAAAAGCAGAAGAATTTGTATTTTTTTTTTTTTTTTTTTTTAGAAAGGAATAACCGATGTCGGTTATATTTTTCACTCAGTAACTGGGGATTCCTGAAGTTCATCTTCTATGGCTAATCTTAATCTCCACTCACTAATACCTTCTTCACATCTTTGTGCAAGTCACTTGGACACGTACAGGACTAACAGGCTCTCTCCCCAAACACCTGTTAAGCTTTTCCCTTTGTATTTCTACTAATTCTCTTTCCTGACTGAAGTCATCATTACTGAATAAACAGAAAAGAAATACAGTAACTGCTCTCTCATTAATGTCTTTCTCCTGTATACATAAAGATGAAGAAATTTAAGATCAAGATACATGAGCTTTATTGTAATTGTTGACATTACTACTCTTGTGGAGTCCTTCCATGTTCCAGTGCTACATTGCATTGCACTGAACAGAAACAGTGACAGATTTACCACTTCACAATCATTTTATTTTCATATATGACAGTAATAAGCAACAAGCTGCACTATACATTAAATAGGATGACAATATAATAGGCAAGGTGTTCGCTTTGAAGAAAACAGAGTATGCTTTAAGTTTATTGGATGGCAGTTACCTTTTGTTATCACTGCAGAAAACAAGACACTGTAGTATAGGAACTTACAACACAAACCATTAAGTGAAATTTAAAGTGAAAAAGGTTCCTGACATTGAAACAATCTTTCTGAGCCCATAAATGAAATTTCAAAGAAAATACTTGAAGTTCACACTACTGACACACACTCAATTCATACACCTAAATGCAAACTGAAACACTGAAGAACCTCCAGCTTTACAGAAGAGATGTAGTATTCAGAAGCAGTTTACATTTTACCATCCAGTACCTGAACTTTTTTGCTATGTACCTGGCTCTGGAAAAAGAACAAAACAACAAAAGCTTTATGATGTTATATTTATTTGCAAACATTTTTCAGAGCAAGCTTTTGTAGCCTGAATAAATCTTCACTTTACAAATTAAGGAATATAAAGCCCCAGTTAAATCCATATTGAAAATACAGCCTCAGTAAACAGAGACTACAATAATTACTAAGTAGTTGTTACCTGATATATCATTCACATCTGTTTTCAGATAAAACTTCTCCAGAAAAGATTATTTGAGAAAGTCTATACTCTAGTTACAAATAAATCCAGAAATGTTTTTCATGGTTCAACTATAAAGGCAAATAGTTTATTTGAATTATTCACGGAGAAGATATCAACTCAGCCAGAAACTACTACATATATGCTTCAATCATTAGCATTCCTAAACTTCCATCATTAATGAGTTCAACAACATTAGGATAAATGTGGTATTTTTTTCCCTAGAAGAATACTCTTACTTTGGAAAAGAAATACAGTCTCTAAAAATATGCTTTTTGTTCTTTCAAGCTCTTTAGGACACCTCACACATTCAGGTAGGTGTCGAAAAAACAAAAGATCAGTATTTCTTTTGACACACTGCTTTGTAGAGTCTTTTTGTTACTAGATATTTTATTCAAGTACAGTACAATTATTTTTTTAATCTGTTGAAGCAGAGAAATTACTATTGTTTGTGTTAGAGTTAAAAATGACAGGAAAGCCAGCTTTTGTGCAGCTTCAGTGGGGTGGAATGCACTAAAAGAATTAAGAAACTCCGAAATACTCAGTAGCTTCAGATTTCTAATAGCTGCATATATACTGTAATTAGAATCTAAACTAAAAGTGATATACACATGGATATACACATGCACCAAAAATTAAAATTGTAATAAGATGTTTTACAGACATGAACAGGTTTTCTGACACATTAGTGCTAAAAGCCACAGTGTCTCTTCTGAACATCTAACCAGCCAGCCTGCCTGTGTAACTCATTTCAAAATACAAACACGCTATTCTCAGAATCCATACAAAACTGACTAATTCCCAGACAAACACAACAGAAAGATGAAAACGTTCAATTTTTTCCTTGGAGACATGCCAGAGAAACATGGATAGTACTCTAAGATCCTTTTCACTCGGTAGATGCGAGGATAAAGCAGCAGAAATGCACGCATGCTTGGCTGGAGCCAGCTGCCCAGCCACTGTATTCCACCGAAGCAGGAATCACTCATCTGTAGCTCTGCTCTACCGCAGTACGGCCTCAGCTGCCTCAGGCCCAATGAGCTAATTCATTTTCACTTCAATCAGGTGCTACAAATTGCCAAGCGCCTTCAGAGTGGTTTTGTGTTGGTGTGTACCTGGCTATCTGAATCTCAGGCTGAACAGAGCCCATCCTGCTGTTTACTTGCATGGAGTGGAAAGTGTGGTCCCCTGCATGCATGCTTGGGGAATTTTATTTCACAAAAGCAATGCAATCCCCCTGCATATACTAGAAGAGGGAAAGAGGTCTTTTCCAGGCAGTATCACACTACCTGAGGAAGCTTTTCTGCTGAGACCTTCAGACCATGTTGACATCAGGAAGCAATTTTACTCTGTCGTATTTTAAGTCACTGTAGATTCCTATGGACTCTCACGCTGTCAGTTCCAGGTAGCATGACAAAGGCCAAAAAAACTACACACTCCAGAAGGCCATGCAAGCAGGACAGTAGAATCAGACTCATTTAGATTTGAAAGGATCTCTAGAGATCACCTGGTCAAGGTCAACTTCAAAGGTTAGACCCAATCCAGATCAGGTTGCTGTATAACCAGAGTTCTGAACATCTCCATGGACAGAGATGGCCCAACGGCCCAACCTCTTCTTGACAACCTGCTCCAGTGGCTAACTACCATCACTTAGAAATCCTCCCCCACTCCCCTTACATTTAACTGTAATTTCTCTAGGTGCAGCTTATGCCTAGTCTCCTCTGCCCTTTCTCTGTACGCTTCCAGGAGTCATCATCTTCTCTATAAACTCCCTTTAAGTAATAGAAGATGGCAATGAGATCCACCCCTTAATCTTCTCTTAGAAGAGACCCAGCCCTTCCAGTTTCTCCCTATATATTGTGTTCCAGCCCTCTAACAATTGTATTTTGATACCGTTGATAATAACAAGTTCATCAGTGTCACCATGCCATCCTTGCTACCTGGTATCTTTCTCTACTTAGTGCTGCCACTGAGTAGCTTCATGAGGTCACTCATTTCTAGGATTTTTTCCATTATACAATTATCTGTTTCATGGCTGCAGAACACTTCTGACCACAGTCAAGATGAATTGTAAATCAGACTTGGATTTGAGCCTATTTCTTTACCAATATGTCATATACTAGTCTTATCTTCCCAGTGCCTAATAGAATAAGAACAGGTGACAGAAGCATGGGACCATGAAAAAAATCATACAGAAATATGACCTCTACAGGCAGCAGTAAAAGCTCCTTCGTTATCACTGAAGACAATCAGATGACTGCAATACAAAATGGAATTATAGAGGATGACTGCAAACCTCCTCATATCTCCCAATCCGAGTTCAACTTTTCTCTGCAACTACTAGTAATTTTTTTTCCCCTCATTAAAACCAAAATGCTTTTTCCAGGCCAAAAATCAAAAACCTAGTGAAGAAGCCATCCACCTACATCAGAAAATGGAATTTCATCTGGTTAAGTGCAAGAAATTACAGTACTGGCCCAGGGTCCAGCAGTTTTACTGATACAGCAACAGCTGTTGTTCTCCAGTGCCTGCTGGGTTTCAGGTGAGTATGCGAGAAGATGTTTAGATCTCACATTGCAGGGGTCAGACACATGCTGCATTAGGAACTAAAAACAAACAAAAAAGAGCAAGTTTGAGATCAATCATCAGATCATATCTGAATGAGCTCTAAGTCCTATTCTGAATGGAAGGTGGTACATGTGAATGTATCACGAACTGCAGATGCCACTTAGCTTTCTTCCCAGCTGCTCATCACAGAGTGCCTAACTTCTGCAGTGCAGCCTAAGCATTCCGGGCTGCACATGTTCATTTTTCCTGACTCGTCACAAAGTGTCACAGCAATATTTTCCCTGCTTCCTTACTTTTTGCTGCTTTTTGCCATCCTATCCTCTGTCAGCTGAAGCTTGCATACATTGATGGGTTAGACAGCTCTGGCATTAGACTGAGACTCTTCAAAGCTGAAAAAATGAAAGTGTTGCTTTCTCTAAAGCCATATTCTCTGACCCTCTCTTTCAGTTAATTCAAAATTCTCATCAGCTTTTGTTCCCTATTTGGTTTCCTGTCTAAGTACAACCAGTTCTAGCTGCTTCCTCCCAGAAGCTCTGCATCCTATGAATCTGCAATAATCTCATTTAGAAGTCAGTGGAACTAGAACGGACAATGAGGCTATGGACACAATGGCAGGGTAGGGTCAGATGGGATAGGTGTCATTTAATACAACTCAACTTTACATTGTCATGCCTGGAAGAAGGCTCTCAAACCAGGAATGGTCTATTGACAGAAGACTGGGACATGACTAAAGAAGGTGACCTCATGAAGCTATAAAAACACATGTTAAAACCCATCACACACTCATCCCTAGAGTACAGTTTAGAGGTCCTTGGGTTTGATTTTTGGGGGTTTCTTTGTTGTTTTTGGTTTTGTTTGTTGGGGATTTTTTTTAACTGAGAATGTTTTATCTTCCTAGTGCCAAATTAGATCAGGACTAAAGAATGCTTACTACTGACCACAGGCAGACAGGATTAGAGATCTTTTGAATCACGGTCTCAGCGAAGTCACTTCCCCACAGCAAGCAAGATAATGCATTTTGTACTTTAATCAACACCAGGGAAGACAACTTTCTCAGATTTGAACATCAAGTGACAAAGGACCAGGAATGCGCACTCTAAGTAGAAGTCGATAATAAAACAATCTTAATAATCACCTTTTAGAAAGCACCTGCACACTCTGCAGACTGGCAGGAGAAGGACTGCCAGCACTGGAACAGGAATGCAGGTGTCATTAATGGATCATCGATTCCAGATCATGACGACTCCTTTGGAAAATTCCACCCAGTTCCGCCCTGAGCTTCACAGAAAAGAACTTGAAAGTGATTTTACAAACTAGAAGTTGAGTTCTGGCAAAACTAAGAAGATACTCATGTGAGACATTCAGCAGGTGATTTACAAATAAATGAAACCTGAAAAATGTCTATTTTCAAAGGATACATTTCCATAGAATATGGATTATATTGTGTTCTCTGGAGTCCTGCTTCCACTCCTAACACTACAATGGTACACATAATATTTCCATAGAATAAGTTTATTCCCAAACTTGCCTTCATGAGAGATTTCTGGCGTGAAAATAAATGTAGACATGTAGAGAGATACTCTTCAATGTCAAGACTGTCAGCAGATCAAAGCAAAGACATTGAGAGTAAAGCTGTACTGAAAACAACTCAAAGTACTCACAAGTATTCGCCCCTTTCTTGCTTTGAAAAAAAATAATCAAGAATCTTGAATATAATTATATTAAAGAGATATAATAATTCTAAGAAAACAGTAATACAAAAATTAAAGAATATAACTGGATCTAAGCAATATACTTCAGAGTTACTAGTTTCGCTTCCAATACTGTAAATACTGGATATTTCTTAGCTTAATAAAGCCACATATGCTATTGCTGGTTGAATGTTGAGAAGTTGTACTAAATTTCCAGAAAGGATTTCAATATTGTGAAGACTCAATGCTTGAAGTGTTAAATATGTTATATTTTATCATCTTGATTTGAGATAGCCATTTCAAAAAACCAAAACATTTTTATGTTAGTGTTTCAGTACATAAAAAGACACCTTTTCTTATAAAAATTAGTCCCTCAAATAACATTGTGAAAAATATCTTAGCCTCTCTTTGGCGATGAAGACCCATAATGATAAATATCAAACTTAAAATGTCAACACTTCAGTATACATCAAAATCTAACAGTTCTAATTGTATTGGTGTCATTGAGCCAGACTAATAAGACAAGTATATGTGCATTTACTGTATACTGTTGTATGTTTGTTGGGGACTAATCATAGCAAAATAAATCCAATACAGTAATGGAAAAGGTTGTGTTATGACTCATATATTTATAAACCAGAAAACCAGAAAAGTTTGGTTTGATGCTCAGGAAAAAAAAAAGATTTATTTTCATGAATACTATTCTTTAAGAGCTTCAGTATGCAACATTTTTAATCTTTATATAAATGACCTTGATAAAATGAATAAATTGAGCAAGACTATCACCTAGTGGTCAAAGGCAGCAATATTTATTTTTTTTCTTGTGAGCTCTTCTATTCACTGGGAAGGTGTTTTGGGGCTTTTTTTTTCTCCTCCACAGAACTCTGTCAAATACTAAATCTGCACAGTGATATCACATAAGCAGCAAATGAATATATTAAGAAACCCCATTGTGCCAGTGTTTTATTATTCGCAATTTCTTTTTATCTCCAGCAGGTTTTTTAAAAAAACAAAACAAACACACACACCAGTTCTAAATCCTCAATTTCACCTAGTGTTTTTTTTTTTTTTTCCCCTGAAGCAAATGTAAATGTCTACCTTAAAAGCCTATTCAGATTTCTTCAAGAATATGCAGTATTGAGTTCAGACAACATGCCTTTGATCATGAGAAGTGGAATGGAAAACTGAGAAGATATTTCAGGTAAACAGAAAATCTAAACTGAAAGGGAGTGGAGTAGAAATAGGCAAAATCCAAAAGGAAGTAATCAGTATTAATTCTACAGTGGAGAGAGTTTGGGTTGTTCTTGGTATTTTGGCCATGGGGGCTGGTGGTGTATGTTTTGTTTTTATTTAAAGAAATACCCAAGACAAAAAAGAACCCAAAACCCACACACCTGAAGTTCTGCAATGCTATAGTATTGGTATTCCAAAGCCCATATGAGATCCTATCATAGCCCCGAAGACAAGAGACTACACCAACACAGAACAGAAGCTGGTGCCTGTCCTGAGCAGGTTACTCTTTATGTCCCCACACAAGTATTGTACCATGGCGATTATGCCAGAGTCTGTAGGATTACATCAGCAAGGGCATAGAAACTAGAGTTTCTGAAGTTTGACTTGACAATTAGCATACTGTAATTATGTGTTACACTGGAAGAGAAAACAGTTTTCCATCTTAGATGTTTCCTCCTTGCTTTCAGACAGTTTTCTGTCTCAACTGAAATCAAACAATAAAAAATTAAAGAATGTAATTTTTTCAGGAAGTACTGGTGCTATTTCTCTTCAAACCATTTTGAAAAGTTATTCTAAGCAGACTTAACTACTTTTTACAGAAACAAAAAGTAGTATTTGGAACAGTAACAATAAAATAATTTCAAGTTTGAAAAGAAAAAGCAGTTGCTTCCTGTAGTCTAGGAGACTATCATGAAAAGATAGGGCACATTTTTATAGATCTAGGACCTCAGCAGCTACCTCAACCACTAGAGAGGACTAGGCCAAGGGTGAAATACCAGTTATTTGCATTAACATCTCATTCCTTGGTTATAAAGCATCAGTAACATCGACGTAACAGGACTAGAGAAAGCAAGCAAGGAAAGAAACTCTTAGCTGCTGTTACAATTTGTTATGCCTCATACATTCAACAGAATAGGATTTGACTCCCACCCACCACTGAAAAAAATAGTCCAAGTAAGTGATATTTCAAAAAAGTCTCCTTATTACCACCTACTAGATAAATTATCTTAATGACATAAGACCTTACAAACCCCAGAATAAAAAGGCACTAGTCTGTCAATCTGGAACTCTGAAGGAATAAACAACATCTATTTTAATTGCTTTTTTTTTCTGTGAATATTTATTGTTAATTAACAAGAGGTACAAAAACTCCAGAATAAACGAAATGCTCTGCTGCTAAAAGCTAGTTACAATGTAACTCATTAAATTCATAGTTCAGGAACCTTCAAGATGTTCAGCTTTACTGCGATGCAAGTAATAATTGTTTACTACTTAATTCATTACAGCTTAAGAAAATAGGAACACTTAAATAGTTCCTATGGAATTATGCCTTTTGCTCAACCTAAAGAACCTTTGATGGACTTAAACATTACTTTTATTGAAAGCCAACTTGAATTTAGAAGCGTTTCAAGACATTGCTAACCATTTACTGCACCTGATTTGCTGTGTCCTTTTACAAACATCAGTAAACCTATCCGAGGTCACTATTCTTGACAAGGTATATTTCTAACTCCAATGTAAGGTATCACTTAAAGTATCTCAACATAGTTCATGCATCTCCATGCCTGAGTACCTATGAGGTACCCAAGAACGCTGTCCCAGAGCTATGATCGGCAGGTTTATTCTGTCAGCATAGCACAGCTATCATCTATAGTAAGGGTGTAGTTTGCTTTGAGAGGAAACAGAGCATTCTTGGGAGCCAACCTGAAATGTTAAACACAACTCACTACAAAAAGTCTGCATTTTTACTTCTCCATCCAAATTGATTTTGCCACACTGCTGGTATATGCACATGACACTTCCACAAGCTACTTTAGATGCAATTTTCAGTTACTAGAAGAGGGGACCATCCAACCAACCATCTTATTGCTTTGCTTGGGCTAGCATAGAAAAGAAAAGCAGCGCACAAGTGTCAGAGTATTCAAAGGCTCCTCTTACAGGCAGGGTATGAGACAGGGGCTTTGAGGTACAAATTCTAGTCAAGTTATTCCAAGATCGTAAAAACCACAGTTTCAGAAATCCACTGCTGTGGCTGCATCCAAGTTTCTCAGCCCATGGGCAGTGAACAATCTGTTTTGTCCATGATATTGTAAAATACATAGCAAGAATTGACTTAACTTTACATTACTACCAGAAATAATACAGGAGAAGTTGACCTGAAGTTGTGAAGTCTTCTGTTTCTTTGAAAAACAAAATAAAAATATTTTCCCTTGAACTTGACCCATGCCATTTTTTCCTCAAACGCCCATCATTTTGTTTGCTTTGACTACTTCATGAGTTCAGCATTTCACCTCCAATCAGAAGGACACTGCAGAACTCCCAAGGATACCTGGAAGGTGACAGATCCTGTGCAGACAGTGGCTGATTACAGCTCATGACCCCAACCACAGCTCATGCATCAAAGTACAAATCTGATAAGGAACAGCATGTAAGGGATCCCTAATGTAATATGAAACTCCACACAGAAAGAGTGGCAGAAGTCAAAGCCGAGTATCAACAGTTTCAAATACTGCTCTCATCTTTCCAGCACACTTCTGTCTACATGGTGGTGATGAATGATACACACTATCGGTTTCTCAATTGTCTAAAAGCAATTATTATTAGTTACCAACAAATACCACCAACATCGAGAATTTGCATGTAAAAATATCTGTCTGTATCCAACTGATCACTACAGCTGGGTCTTCCCCTTACCCATCATTATGTTACATGTATTAATGTTTTATTTCTGGAATCAGAATAAATTCAGAATGGACACACAAGGAATGTTCGCATTACTTAACAGCATATCTCTTTCGTGTCCTGCACTACATGTCATCACCAATCCTTGGCCTCTCTTCTTGACCATGAGATACAGAATAAAAGCCTATAGGGAATAGAGAGTGAAGGGAGTAGGGAGGGAGAAAGAAGTAAACCCCTACTATTTTCTTCTCTTCCTCAGGAAAAAGTACACCCACTGTTCCCACAGGCATGCATTTATGGAGGATGACTGGAGGGTAGCAGGGACATGAACATATCAAATGTTCATAGGTGAATGGCATAAGATCAAAAAAATACTTTTGGAGGTAGATTTAGTAGATTTCTTGGCAAGTCAACAAGTTGTGCCACATGAATGAAGCTGGTTACTGGTCTTCTATTTACAGTTTCAGTTATTCAGTATTTTGAAACTTCTCATAGAAGAGATACCTAATTTCGACTACAGAGAAGATAAAGTGTCTGTCAGACAACACTGGAACAACAGGATTCACATCTTGTACTGGAGTAGGTGATCTGAGCCTAGGAAAAGTGAAATCCAAGTGAAAAATACTGCAAGACTAACTATCATTAATATCTGTACATTCACAAGCATTAGTTTAAAAAGGGTATGTAACTTTTCCTTATCACACCTTAACATCTTAAGTTCAAGTCACTCTTCTGATCTTGTTCCTTTCACTCATTTACAGGCAGCACAGAGTGGGAAAAGGGCTGCCGTGAATGTATTTCTCAAACTATTTGGCTCAGACTGGGCAATCGCCTAATTGCCTTATAAATCCGCATCCTTGTGCAAAATGCTTTCAACACTATAGATTAAGATTTAACCAACAAAGATGACCTTACAAATAAGGTTGAATCTAGGTCAACAAGTCACTTTTCATTTATAACTATGTAATAGTTATAACTATTAACTATAACTAATAACTATGTAAATACCTAACACTCTTTCTTGAAGCACCTTTGAAGTTAATTTGAAAACATTTTCTAAGTATTCAATCTAAAAGATCACTAGAAATATTAATTAGACCCTACAATCTCTTACACAATTAAAACAAGGAAGCATTGTCTTGTAATAGCTCTACTCAATGGGAAAAGATGACAGGAGCTTTTAACTCTTGGCTTATGACAACTTCAAACTAGATCTGACTTTCAGGGGTTTTTTTGTTGGTTTTAGGATTTATTTTAACTAGTTCTATGGGATATTCCTGAGAGCAGAAATTTTAACACCAGGGAAGAGACACAAACTTCTCCACCATAACTGCAGAAGTTCACTTGTGATTGTCATTGTAAAAGGTGATGACAAAGTCTCAGCGTGAGCAGGAGAGCAATACTCATGCCAAACATATTTATACCTCCACTACCCACATCCAGACTGCCTTGGGAACCAGTGGCAGTTGATCTATGATGGCAGATAACTCAGCACTAAGTAATTTGTCATCTTTGAAATGTTTTGCAGCTCCTGTTGAGCTCTGTTCTGCCAAGAGTGCTACCAGTATCTGGCCTGACTCATAGCTAGCATGTGTATATGTTGGTGCTATAATGCTGCCGTACTCCTGCTTGTCTCCAGAACAGGTGCTATTGCTCTGAAACCCTGCCACAAGATACTTGCCACAGTAAGACACCCTGGCTACAGCATGGACACGTTATTCATGGCAGGAAGTGAAACAGAATTGCAGTGCACCTATTGATTCCTATACCTCTTTTTTTTCCTATTGCCACTCTCTTCTCAAAGATTCTGTGGTGTCTCAGTCCTGCACAAAACTCATATTCAGATCTGATACAATATTTCCTACAAGTTTTCACAGCCATCACTGATTACTGGTCTTGTTTTTCTAAGTTTACAACTGTTTTCTGCAGTATCATTTCTGCTAAACCTTGTTATGTTTCTGAGAGCAAGTACACCTGTCTCACCCTGTCCCAGGGAGGAGTATCCTCTCCTTACATTCAGTCCATGTTTACTCCCACTGAGTTGTAATATAACCATTATTCATAGTAATTGCATTGTTTTTATCATAACTTAAGTCATATCTAGAAATATAAATAGCAGGTCATGACTACGCTATGTAACCAATTTAGTACCGATGTTTCAGATATAAAAGTCTAAGATGATCTTCAGTATAAAATTGAGTTCCTCTTCTTCTCTGATGCCATCTGTGATCATATCTGCAGGTGTTAATTGCTCTTTTGATAATACCAAAACTAACTTTATTAAGGCTAACAGTGGGAACATGGACTACTGCAACTTAATAATAAGGTCCCAAAGTATGAAGAGATACCTCAGCCCCTTTTACTCTTCCAAATAAGATGGTTTAACATCAGCAGTGTCCAATTCCCTGAAGACATGATTAACTCAGGCCTGCAGTGTTAAATAAGTCAGATACCAGATCAGACAGAATTAGAATAGACAAATTAATCAGCAGAGGATGCATTGTACAATATCCAGTTCAACCTAACTACATCTATATTACTGTTAGATTTTAGAGACAAATTTCAGTCTTCAATGACAAATTCACTTATTCTCTTCACATGCCAGAAGTTAGCTGACAAATGTACTGACTCGTGGAACCAGAAGGACTAGAAAAAAAAATGAAAAATTGCTACACAGTATTAGCATATTAGGCTGCTTATAGTTTGAGATTCACAAGGCACAAATTTTTTTAATAAAATACACTGAAACACACTTGCGAATTCGAGCTGTTTAGAACCTTGCTGCTTTGTCTGTATTTCATCTTACTTAAATTGCACATTAGTTACTGCTACTATGATTTTGAACAGAAATACTTCAACATCTTCCAGGAAGATTTTGTCTCATAAAGTATGCTCGTCTCCCACTGCTTCAAACCTGACCATTGCATTGTCTAATGCATCTATATCTATTCCAGATCTAACTCTGTAATAATCTTTTCATTCACCCAGGTCCTTTAAGCAATAAAAATAATCTTATAAGACTTGCTTTCATTTAAGATGGACAGCACAATTAACCATGATATACATTTAACAGGGTGAATAAGAGACATGGAGCAAGACCCGCAAGCCAAGACCAAAAAAATACATTCAGTGCAACTCCCTCTTTCAACTCCTCCCATCCTCAAATGCCATATACATTTTGAAAACAAAACAAATGCTCAGAAGAATCGACTACACACTCAAACATATAGAACCATAAAATACTTAACATTGGACAGGGCACCTGGAGTCCCACCCCAATCTCAGAGCAGGGACAGCTGCAACAGTTTGCTCAGGGTGGTGTCCTGTTGATTTTGAACACCCCCAAGAATGGAGATGCCACAACCTCACTGGACTGCCTCTGCCAGCAGTCGACCACCCTTGCAGTAAAAGGAGTCCTTCCTATGCTTAAGTGGAATTTCTTGAAATTAAATTTGTGCCCATTGCCTCTTGTTCTGTAACTGGATACCACTGAGAAGAGTCCAGCTCTGTCCTCCCCACATATAAAACTATAATCAAGTTGGAAGCAGAAGTCATAACTGTCACTGAGGGTATCGTTTTTTCAAAACAAAATATCTCATTTTTTGGGGGGTAAGTAGTAACAACTCTTCATTTTAAAAGAACAGCTGTGCAGAAAATAAACTTAAGTTGTGAAGGTTTCATTATTTTCTATGAAAGAGAACGTCAAGGGAATTTTTTTCCCCAGCTCTTCTTTTATTCCTCCATACCACGACACTGGCATAAGTGAATCTCTCACTCTCTAACTAAAAAAAATAAAATACTGGTTTACAGTTTCTTCTCACTGAAATATTTCCCTCTGTCCAAAATAAAATTTCTGTAAAATTGACAGGATTTTTAAGTACTGAAGCTTTAGCAGAACTTCAAAAACTAACCACATATGTTGAAAAACAGGATTTTTTTTAACCACCCTCCAAAACAACAGCAAACTCCATAGGAACAAGCTGGGCATCACCCACCTCCCACTCTGCAGCAAAAGATGACAACACATTTAAAATTAACTTAGCTTGTACCCATTGTCCAAATACCATTATCAAGAAAATACAAGATCTTTGCTGTACTGTGCACATTGACTCAAAATAATGCATCGAAATTGCTCTTGGAATCAAAACAACTGTTTCTCTTGGCTAAATTCTGCAACAATTCTCACTAAAAATCTGTTTTAACTATGTTTCATCAGACATAAGACGTAAATTATACAAACAGGCATTGCTATCGCTAAATCATTCCAGAAAGGGAACAAAGAACCAAAATCTATCAGTGTTTGACTCCCACTCTAAAAGCTGTGGGACTTGGACAGAAGGCTGTAATACAAGGTCTAAGTTAAGTTATTGATGAGAGATGCAGTATAATGTGAAGTCTGCTACACACACAATTACAGAAGAATCCAATTTTATCATTAATATTGTTTTTGGGAAAAACAACATGCAGGTGTTGAGATTCATAAATAATCTAGTTACACATGTTATTGTCCTCCCTGTCTTTCTTCTGGCTTCAGAAATTGGTGCAGATTTCATAGCCATGGCTCAAGTTTTATTAAAGATGATAAAACAGTACAGGATTTGCATAGTCTTAAGAAGGCAATGACATGAGAAGTGGGATTTGTATTACATGCATTTGTATGTATGGATTGGACTCAACAAATGAATTGGCTCAATCCAGCTCTTCACTGATAGCACAGTATCTTGTTTTGGATTAATTTTCAGGCAGTAGAACTGTTTCACTCAGAAGATGAAGTGTTTTGGAATGAGTTTGAATGAGATAGTTAAAAACATCACATCTAATCTTTTTTTTTTAAAATCACACACATTTAAATTGTCACAGCCAAAGAGCCCCGTTCACATTGTGCTTTCAACCGTACTAGAAAAAATATAAAGGAAAAATACCATAAAACCCTTAACTGCTCTGTAATCTTTTGGGAACTGAATAATAATAATAATAATAATGCTTAACACTGATATAGCACTTTACCTCTTCAAAGCACTGCACAATCATTAACTGAAAAATCATCTGACAACAATAACTCATCCATCTCACATCTGCCATCAGTGCTACACTCCAAATGCTCTTCATTCAGTCCTGCTGAGAGCATTGTTGCAAAAGAGGACACTGCTTCGCACATCCGACACCAACCTTCTTATTGTCTTCAAGTTTAACTGGTACACTTCCTGGATGAAGCAAAACATGCCTCAGAGGGCAATGAGTGGAAAGTGCCCTAGTAAGAGAGACCATAGCTGTCAAATGATTTGCTGCTGATGCTCTAGCATTCAGGAGGATGCTGAACAGTCGGCTCACATGACAGTAGCTGTGGTCCTCAGTCAGTGTATAACTAATGTTCACTTTGTCCCAGAAGTGATTTAATTAAAATCAAACAAAACCCCATAGAAGTCTTCAACTTCCAGCTAAACAGTTTTACTGAATAACTATGAAATCCTCCTGTATTTGGGGGGATCTGGGTATCTAGGAACAGTAAACTACTAAACTCATTTCATGATCCTTCTCCTCTGAAACATCTGCAATTTAAAATTTTAAAAGCAGTTTTTCCACGGAGATTAACTTACTTGATTGCTACAGATACACCAGGTAAAACTAAGTGGTTTTGCATTCAATTTGGCACAACCATTAGGATGAATAGTAATTTATTACTAACCATCTACTTCAAAGTCACCTTTATCATTTGTCACATGCATCCTGAAGGATTATTGTACAGAAAGCAAAACCACGACAAGTAACCCAGAGCATTCAGAGGTCACTTCCTGATAAATGCTCCCTGAGACAGGGGGTACACAGAAGAAGGATCCCTGGTATGGTTTACTTGGGAAAGCAGCTGCAGCAAATCAAACAGATACAGAAAAGACCAAACTTTCAGATTTATTTCTCCCCTGCCCCCTTTATTGCTTCACCTATATCTTTTATATGAACACTTGCAACTGTGCTGTGTATTCTGGGTATTATGACAATAAATCCTTTATTTGCATTTTACCTTAATCTGGCTTGTGTAAAGGGGAACTTCAAGGTAACTCTCTAAAAAGGACATCTCTCCAAAAGGCAGAGCAAGCCTATAAACCAGAGTACTGGGATTCCTTTACAAGTGCTTTAGCTTCCCGGCACATTCTCCAAAACAGTAACATAATTTGTCAAAGACCATTAGACTGGTTTGAGAATGAACGTTGCGGAATCAGAAGAAAATTTCTGCTAGGATAAAGATGACCTCACCTCATTTTCAGATCTTTATGGCAAACACCACCAGAGGTTTGTTATATTCATAGCAACACCAGCCACTGATGGCTTTATGAGGCACTTTTCAGTTCCCAGTCACTATCAGAAATGTTTCTATTTTCAATTTATCTGCACAGGGCTTACTGAATTAGGGCTTTATATTCTGCAACTATTAGCAGAATTGGTAACTTTTAGAAAACTTCAGTTGTTTTATGAAAAACAACTTGTAGATACAGCTCTCACCGTGGAGGAAAGGTATAGAAAACATCATTGCTTTAGGGAGTACACACAAAACAACTCGTGTGGGGTTCACTGTATTATACCCCTCCCCAATCCTTATGGGAAGCACAAGTTATCATGTATAATCACAGACAGACATACACACCTTTTCTTTTCTATGAACCTATATTTTGTTGCATATATCATAGCTTCCACATTAACTTCTTGTCTGCTTAAGAGGCCTCCCAGATATGCATAAAATTAAGCAGTAGTATTGTCTTACAGAAATAAGATTATCTGCATTTTAAGTACATTTCCTTTTTTTTTTTCTAAAAAAAAAAGGCACAAAATTTGAAGTTCTTTCTGCCATACTTAGTTTACAAAGCATTAAAGAAATTAACACTATGTGACCCAAAGCTATAATAGGAACAAAAAAGCAAAGATAACAATTTCTTCATTCACAGGTTAAAGTGTTGTTTGTTTTTTTTAAATTATTTAAAGGAGTGTTGTGGTTTTTTTCCCCTTAATGGGCTAATGCACTAAAAACCAAAAGTTAGAATGCTGGTCTCTTTCCTCTTACTTCTCTTCAAATATCTCTGACTGTAATTATTTTCTTCTGCTTTTGGTAGCTCCTCTGGAGCTGCAGGACCACACAGTAAACCAACATGCACGTTTCCATTGGGTCATAAACCCTAACTAGATGACAGTTAACCGCAGTGGCCAACTTGCTGAGGAAGAGTCACAATGAGATTTATAATTCATGACTAGTGTGTTTGAATGCATTTCAAACATTGTTTATGCCCTGTGGCAGTTTTACAGCTCTTCACAGCAAAGCTTGTTCTGTAAATACCTACCATTTCACTGAGGACAGTTTCTGTTCAAGGTGCCTACATTCTCCAGGTGCCCCCAACTGAATTTGCACAAATGATGCAACTAATTTGTAGCAAGTCTAAGCTACCATGCCTTTTGTCAATAATGAATCCTATTACTCACATGTCTTAGTACTATAAGAGGGTGATTTTGTCATTCCTTGTCATTGGAGAGACTTGTCCTTCAAAAAAGTTTGGAGGATTTTCTTCCCCACAAAGATCTTTATGAAACAAATCAAGCAGTATCGTATTCCTACACAGTACTGAAAAATGTGCACTTTCATACCTAGTGCATCACACATGCCCCATGCTGGCAATTTCAGGGTAATCAAGGATGACACACATTGAGCACAATCACAATATTATACTTCCTACATTTCATAAATTAGTTTCCTCATGATCTTCTCCACTTAGCTCACTGATCTGTGACTGCACCATTCTATTTTGGTCTTTTAAGACCGCTATGTCAGCTCTACCAGTTTTTCCCCAGAAAAAAACCTGCAACTCTAAGCCATTTCAGCAAGAAATGAGATTGGTCCTGCTTGCACAATACTTAAAGTATAGGTAGTCAATATACCAGTGCAGCAATGACTAGTGAGGGAGGGACAAATTAAGTTAGGATTCAGATTCAACTCCAGCATCAAGGTTTATTTTCCTCAACCCCAAGTGTCCCCTTCCATTTCTCCTCTAGCTTTCACTAATCCAAAACTTAGAATTAGCACAATCCCAAAACAAGCAGAACACAAAGAAATTACTTAAATGAGACAAGCAGTGTTACAATGGCTTTTTCTTATTATTATTGGCTTTAAAATAGTATCTTTAGAAGCATTCTCATAGAGATATGATTTAACTATGAATAAAACAAGAAATTGAAGTATGAAGTTTTGCTGAAATACACAAAGCACAGGCATATACGCAAACAATTTGAGTATCTGTCGGACAATACTTTAACTTCACTGATACTGCGGTGTACCAAGAGCACCCTGAACCCATTGCAGATTTCAGAAAGAAAAGTTCAACAATTCAAGTTATGATGCTGGTCTCACTCTCATCTTCTGTAGTCTTATGCAATTAACTTCTCTCCTCCCTGCTAAAAACTTCACCCTAATATGCTTTTGCTACCATCACATCCCAAAATCTAATTAAGCAATCCACATTGTCCTGTGGATGTGCATTACACATTCTTAGTGACAAAGAGCACGTATCTTGCCTGGACAACTGTCACATACAGAGAAGAAACATGTTTAGAGAGGAAAGCATATGAGAATGTTATTCACTCAAGTGTATGATATGCAGTTCATATAACATTGCAGGGGGGGCAGGGCTGGGTGAGAGGGAACAAACAAGAAAATCCCATACAATCTGTGGGATTTGTTTCTTTTTCTATTTTTGTGCCACACATGTCAGAATACTTCAATCCTATTCAAAGTCACATCTAAGACCCACTCTTTTTGGTCACTGCATACATAATGTATGAATTTATAATATCAGAAATAGACTTATTAGTTTATTTAGTCTAATTAGAGCCAGCATTTGGTATCAGATTATTCAGATATGGCTTTTGTTATATCCTAATAATCGTTTTTATCTTTTCCTGAATGAAGGAGCTGAAGGGGTTTTGATTTTTGTTTAAGTGACAGAATTTAATTTCTCTAGGAACAAGTATCATTACATTTGTTTTACCAGATTAGCACTAATCTATTTTAATATTATTATAGAGAAAAAGAGTATAGACTGGTTGTGAAAAGCACAGAGAAAGCAGCAGTGTTTAAAGTCTCCTGTCCTGACAAACATTATCTTGCTCATTTATTTAACTCCTGTGAACTCTTTATGCATGGTTCATTAGTGAAACAAAGCTTGCAGCTAGCAGCATTTATCCGTCTTCTCCCAAGCGTGCTCTTAAGGAATATGTCCCTGCCTCTTGTTGATAATACTTTGCCACTAGGCGGGAACCTTTCAAAGAAAGATAAGACTTCTCTTGCCTCAACTGTGCCATTTATTCAAGAAAACTAGTATTTATGAAGAGGAAAAATACTTGAAAGCATCTTTTTTGGGAAAAAAAAAAAGAAAATGTAATCAAGTTCATACTGTTTATATTTAATAAGCAACTCTTAAGCAGGACTGGTATCAGCACATTGTTTTACTTCCTCAGAGGGATTTACTAGCAGCCAATTTAAGTCCAACAAAAAAAAAAAAAAAAAAATCAAACTGTTAAGTTCCAAAGGAGGTTTTTGTTTGGGTTCACTTTTTGGTGGATACCCCCTACTGTGAACAGGAAAGCCTATCCTAGAGAAACCAGGTAGACCTAAGCCTTATGGTATTTTGAACAAAACTACCTTTTGGGCACAAAGTCCTTGGTAATAACCTTTTCAATTTAAGTGCATTGCCTTACAGAGTTATTTCCAACAAGCACATGCCTGCTCATGTAAGTCCGTGCACCCTCAACCATGCAATTCACTGCAAAAACACTACGTATTAGTGCAAAACAGTAATGCTTATCATTCCCTCAGTTTTATCCTGTCTAGCTGTGCTGGCTGGTGGAAAGTCAATTTAAGTTGCTTTAGTTAATCTCATTCTCAAAGTATAAACCATTATTTGGAGAACTGTAGCACTGGCTTAATTGCACTCACATCTATTTCAGGCCTTACTGAATTATTCTATGCCATTCATACAACACTGCTGAATATAATGCGGTCTTTTCTAGTTCATCGTTTAGGCATCAGCATGTTTACTTTGTCTACAAGACAAAATTGTGAAATGAATGCAGCATATTGTTGTCTGCAAAGGGGCATCGGTAAAAAGCCCATTATCCTTCTTTTGGCATTTAAATGCTAGAGCAATGGAGAAACAAAACTTCATTCCTGTGTTGGTACAAGGTGAAGTACACCTCCTAATGAAGGAACAGCTGAGGTTTTCCACCTCAATGCATTTCCCATACATTTCTCCTTCAAGAATATTTTTCCTAGCAAACAACTGACAGATTTTTTTGAACTTCAGTTTTGCTGAAATTCCAAAACCAAGAAATAAATACTAAAAAAGCAGATACTGAGAAGCTATGCTGCAGCACATCCCACTTCTCGTTTGAGCTATTTGAAGTCCTGTGCTGCAATACTTCATGTACTTTTGGTCATGATGGAAATATCATCATTTGGGAAAACTCTGTTTTTCAACATCTACGAACTCTGTGGGAAGCAAAGTTTTCCTCAAAAAAAAAACACCTGATGAGGGAACAGAGTTTGTCAAACAAAGTAGTCCCAGTCACTTTTTCTCTGACTTTCTTCCAGACACTTTTTTTGGACTGTTTTTGTGACATTGTTTCCAGATTGAGTATTTCTGGTGTATTGTAGAGCAACACTACATCTGGGACAGCGCACAGCAACACAACACTGGGGGACCAGCTTTAGAGCTTTTTGGTATCACTCAGTTGTGCCATAAGGCAGCCCAAACATCAACAAACCTAAAGAAAGACTTCTTTGCACAATCTACCTTCATAGCTGTTACACTTGCCATAGCAGAGCTTGAAGTGCCCTGTTTCAGCCCTGTAACGAGGGCACACCCCCTTGCGTACACCTGCTGACAGCACATCCCCACAGTCCATGCACTGAGCAAGGAGACTGCATGTACAGCCACACATGCATAGCATCTGCCCAAGCTAACACCGCCTGCTCCCCGCCTGCACAGCGCTGCAGTCCTGTCTGGGCAGCTTTGTCCTCACCTGCCCTTACAATACCATCCCTTTCTGACATTTTGCCTGCAGCAGTTTTGCTAACAGTGTTTGGAGGAAGTCAGTATACAAGAGCCATCCTTAGTATTCAATCTTTAAGCAAAACAGTGCCCTTCATGTAGCAGCCTTCCCCCCAGGAATGTCACTAGGGAAAATCCAGGTAAGGATACAACTGGGAAACTGACTAGAAAAAGCCTTGTTAAAAATTTAAATTCTGTAACAAATGTTCATATTTGTATGTCGCTTTTCTTCGGCTTCAAAAGAGTATAAGCAGCATTTAGAAGCAGCTTATATTTACACCAGATGGAGTGAAAAGTATTATTCAATGACTAATTCATAAAATAAACTTCTACAAATGTCTGAATCCAAGTTTTGTTATGTATGCGTCACTAAAACATAACCATCACCATCAAGAGCTGGAACAAACCTAAGTAGTCTCAAATAGATTGCAAGTTTTTGACCAAACAGGGAAGACACCTACACACCACTCGCATTATGCGTTACATGCTTCTCCTTCCCAGCTTCTCTCCAGGCCATCAGAAGGCCTTCCTCAGTTCCCCTAATGAAAAACTCTAGTCTGTGTCCTCAGGCAGACAGAAATCTCCTCTAAGATGATGGTCCTAAGAACGAAGGTCAAGAGAAACACATTCAAATATTATCTGTCTGCTACTTATGCTGCAGAGCTGGGGAAGTAAATTGTTACCTGAACTCTTCTCGCTTATTAACAACTATTTGCCACCAAATAAAACAAACTTAATGTGCAGCTATCTGTCTCTTTCCAATAGCTTTCAGGAATTATTTCATACTGACAGTCATAAAAGAGCTTGATTTTTGGCTAAGTGACCTAATATAGGAATAGATAAGGTTATTTTGGCGGCAGAGAATCTTCTTCACTGGGGCAAAAATCCTAATTTGGTCACCATAAAGTTGAGACCGTTCAGGCACTTTAAAATCACATCAAACACTGCAAATGCTTCAGCAGCACACAAGAAGCTTCAGCAGAGTGGTCAGCAAGACAGGAACCCATAAATCAGTCTGTGGCTGCAATACGGGAACTGGTGGTTACAAGCACATTAAGGGCACTCAGAGATGAGATGGTAAGAAGCCAACTCATTAAGTGACAAACAGCACCCAGATGCGGGAACGTCTGCTTGCAGAGCCGGACACCTGCCCTTGCAAACAGCTACTGTTCTCAGCCTGCAGGCACAACAGCCACATGACTGGAGGACAGCTGGGCTGGCATCCTGGTACAGAGACAGCCGATGCCCCCGCTAGTGGAGACAGAAGCCCAGCTCAGCCCAGTGGCACTTGAACCCTTCAGTGCTGGGCACACTGGTCCTGTGTCCTACAGTAACAAAGGGAAGTATTTTCTTATGTGATGTCAGAAAAATGCAACAAAAGTCAGTTGCCCGTCCCATTTTCCACAATCAGTTGATCAGTTATTGATTTCATGGAGCCCCAATTTTAACTAGTTTACAGCTGAGAAAAAAAAAAATCCTACTGATGACAAATATGAAATCCAGGAACAGAGAAGCAAAGGAAAGGGTGATGCGCAAGCAGTAAAGCTGAAAAGTAGCGTTTGAATAGCCTCAAATTAAGAAAAGAAATAAATAGGAGTACATTCAGTGAAATGCCATTCTTTAAGGAAGTACATGATCTACCTAATTGTGCAAATACCCTTAATAGGATCCACTGAAGGGTAGAAATAGCACATGGGTAATCATACCATTAAGCAGGAGGAGTAGCTTTCCTCAGACTCCTTTGACTAATCAGGAAGTTGAGGCTCCTTACTTAGTTGTCAAAACTAGATGCCCTAAATAACGCAAACACCTCAGGCAATACATCAGTTTTGCTTCATCTAGATGCTTTCTAGCAAGTAGTACTGAAGAGATATGGTAAAAAACGATGGTATTACAAGTGAGAGAAAGCAGTAGAATATGAAGTCAGCTACAGTTACCCGAGGAACTTAACGGCTACTTGAAATGTTTCCTAGAATTCATTCTAATCCAGGAGAAAGTTTTCAGCCCAAGCATTTTCAGGAATTCAGTTGAGGCCCCAGAGGACAGCAGTTCATTTAGGAATGGGACATTACAGCAACAGGCATAAATAAAGGGCCTCTCCAGATTACAAGAAAAAGTCATTATGGGCAAGTTAAGGGGATCCAAGAAGCTGACTGTCAGAGCACATAACCAATTTAAGAACTGAGAGAGGAATTAGTGCAAAGTTAGTTTCAGTAATGACATGACCCAGCTAGGCCTCAGTTACTCTACCCACAAGAATTCAAAGACACCTGCATACCTTTTACAAATACAACCACTGAAGAACACGTTGAAGTGAAGGCACTATTGCACCCACCCTGGTGAGGCAGATGCAGCAGTGAAAGAACCCTGGATAAGCACTCCCTCTGCCCCATCCCATTCTACCCCACCCCACAATTCCAGAACTGCATTATTACAATCAACATGCACTAGGGACTCAGCTTTCAGTGCTCGGAGTTGAGCTTTAAGCTCCATTTTAAGCATGGATTTTGCATAGATTTGGGAATTGTGATTTTTGAATAGAATCAAGTTGTTCTTCTCCCCCCCCTCCTGTTTCATAAACATCAATACAAAAACACAGTTAGTTTACTCATTTACAATAGAGAACTTTTTGCCATTGAACATCATCATATAGCTAGGGTTCAAAGGTAGGTCTTTATCTATATAGTTTTGAGATCCAGAGACATAAAAGCTTCATAAGGCTTTTGTTACCATAGGGAAAAAGCTGCAAATGCTGTAAATAAAAAATAAAACCCTCTCCAATTACATTCTCCTAATATTAGCAAAGAGAGATGCTCACATAGTACAAAGCAGATAAACACAAAGTTAATCAGTAAATACAATGACTACATTTTTGTAATTTAAATGTAAAGCTTAAGCTATAATAAACTAATGCACTACATTAATTTTAGCTTGCCAGGTATAACAGAACCACTCAGTTTATTTTTAATTTCCTTATCAAAGTTGTTAACTCTGAGATGAAGGCCAACATAAGTCATCCAGGCCTGAGGATTTTGTAGATCTGCATTTCTCAGTCACCTCAAAGAGCATTCATCATGAATATTTCTTTTATAAATCACAGCACTTTATATAAACAAAGTCACACAGGATTATGTTGCTTGTTAATTACTGTAATGCCTTTTCTTCTTAAAAATGCTACTTAGTTGATTGACTAATAAACTTACTCTTTTTAAAAAAACATGATTTCTTTGGAAACACAGTATCAAGTAGAAATACATGCAACAGCAAAAACTTTTTTCCCCTGTAGCAAACTCAAAAAACGAGTCAACCCAAAAAGCCTATTCCCATTCAACCTGTAGTCTCATTTCCTAGAGTAAACCTGCCCATTGGGCTCATGATAAAGACGAAACCTAAAATAATATTACAAATTGCTCCACTGAGCTTGCAGCAAATTATGACTTTTATAGGTGCAAGGGGAAAGCAGTTTTTATGGCAACACTAAAATGACTGGTGGAAAACACTATAAAGCTTGCTGCTGCTGGTAAAGAAGTGCTCCATATTTAAGATGTAAAAAAGGTATGTGCAAATGTGTATAAAAATAATGGAAATGGTAAGTAGTTTCTGTAAGTAGTTGGACATTCTTATACGTGCATTTCTTAAATCTGTTACAGACTAACAAAGACATGAACAAAAAGCCCTCAAAAGCCTTTGCTACCTTTGTTCTTATGCTTGCAACACATGAGAGCAATACAAGTACAAGATATTGGCTGTATCTGTTGTACAGTTAGAAGGCTGTAATACAGGGTTCCATCTTCAAACCTAGAAGCAAAGCATTCCAGTTTATCCAAAACCTTTTACAAAAACAAAACCCAACATCCTTTAATATTCAAATTTTACGTTCTCCTTAAATACTCTTTCACAGAATCACAGAATATTTCTGGTTGGATGGGACCTTTGAGGTCATCGAGGCCAACCAACAAAAAAAAAAACAAAACAAAAAACCCCCCCAAAACCCCCACCAAAACAAAAAAAAACCCACCCCCAAAAATCCCAGAACACCAAACACCAAAACCAAACGAAAACAAACACCCACAACCACACCCCACCCACAAACAGACACAACAATCTCGGGTACTAGAGCATGCCCTGAAGTGCCATGTCTACACGTTTCTTAAATACCACCAGGGATGGCGACTCCACCACCTCCCTGGGCAGGCTGTTCCAGTGCCTGACCAGTCTCTCAGTAAAGTAATTACAACATTTTGACCACCACCTACAGAATGGATGATTAAAGTCCTTAGGAATAGACAATCTTACATTGGTGCTTTTGAAAAATTCCTCTTCTTGCCACTACACATCTTTAAAACCAGATTCTACATACAGAAGTCTAGTTCTGCAGGTGTTCACTGGAAATCTAAGCAAGCTGGGTCCAATTACACAATAGCAACCTGCCCTACTGCTGTTGGAAGGGGAAGAATTTTCTTCCCATTCTTTGGAACAGAACTGAATCGCAAAAACCAGGAAACATTGTCACCTTTTTATCTAAAAATGGAAACAGAAAAATCCAAAGAGTAATGAAATATTGGGGTTTGACACCTTACCACAATCAGGCAAGTTTGAGAACCATTCTATGAACTTCTTATGCCAAAATAATCCAAAACAGTTGCCATTGGACACACTGGTTAAATTCTCTTTTCTTGCTTTCTGTCTCAGGTTCAGGTTTTCATAAGAACACAAATTTAAGGTTGCATCAGGAGGTAAAGAACAGAATTACGAAGGCAAATACTTCATTCTTCTATTCTTTTAGCCATTTCTCTAACATGTCTGCAATTTTGCAGAAATCTGATCAGCAGACCTGCAAAGGAAATATCCTCCCTCTCTAACAAAGATTTACGATATTGAATTCTGAAAACTCAATATATGATGAAAAACAATCCCATTAAACAAGGATTTTAATCTTTTTCTTATTGTGATGAATTATCAATATCATGCCTTATCAAACACATACAATATTAACTAAAAATGAAGTTGATGAGGGCTGTTGTGCTGTATCCAAGTTTTATTCTTCATGAACAGCTATTAATATCTACTACAAAAATTACCATATGAAGAGGTGCCCTCCCATTTTTGCACCCTGATTAAGAATAAATGCCTTGCAACTATAAGAGCTGCTCAGTGCTAACTAAACCATTTACAGTTTCCATTAGCAAAAATGTCATCCTTCAAATACTGGCAGTGGTTACTGCCTGACAATTGTTATGCTTTCTGGTGGGTTTGTTTGGGGACTTCATGTATCTTTTCCTGAATCACATTTAAAACAGAAGAAAAAGCAATAAATTAACTCAGGCAAAAGGATGGTATTTCAGACCATTTCAAAGATTCATCTTATCCATGCTGCATGACCATCCACACTGTACATGTAGAAACCAGAACATAGGAAGTACTCTCCATTTGAACCAGCAGGTACAGCTTTATATTAATAGTTTTAAACAGAGGTTTCACATTTTGCACTTACAGTTTATTACTACTCCTCTACCAGGTTTTCTACAGTTCCTTAATTTATAATGATAAATCAGTATTTGCAAAGCGATTCAAACAATATTCATCTTGCTTAACAACTAAC
Source organism: Numenius arquata (assembly GCF_964106895.1). NCBI lineage: Eukaryota > Metazoa > Chordata > Aves > Charadriiformes > Scolopacidae > Numenius > Numenius arquata. The sequence goes on from NC_133586.1 coordinate 31,107,866, forward strand.
CAGTTTACTGAAATTATATGTTCCTATTTATCATGTATCAAAAGTTAGATGTAACACAGGCTTAAAAAAAATACAGCTGCAGAGCAGGAAACATTAAACACAGTGGAAAGCAATAAATTACTACAATGTGCTTTGATGTTACTTATCACAGAGCTACAGCACATTCACTTGAAAAGTGGGAAAATATACTGGCACTTAAACAAGTATAGTCAAACTCATTGATTTCCAATCTCTACATTACAAGTGTCAGAATATGACACAAAAATAAGAACAAGCTCACATTTTTGGAATGAAGCTCTGCTACAAGACTGTGTTCTTAACATACATACACTGCGTTAACAATTGCAGTAGAAGATATTAAGAGAAAAAAAATCAACAAACTGGATGGTCAAGTTGTAAAGCTCTTACAATTCTTAGGGCTGCAAAAAGGCACAAAATTGGTCAAACTGCAATCCATAGTCAATGTCATATAGCGTACTTACTAGTGATGAAATCACTATCTGGTTCTGGCTCTTCATTAGAGCTACTATTATTTTTCTACTAAGAATAAAAAGTAAACTTCAAATCAGGGCTTTCTGTTTGTTTTGTTTTTTTTAAACTATTTCATCTACCTTTCTTTTCATTGAATGCATATTAACTGAAAAGATTTTTGCACCTATGGCTTTTTGAAGACAGATGAGCTTGGCAGATCATGCCACTTACAGGAAGTGAACTAGAATTTTACACGAGTAGCTGTCTACACCACAGTCAAATTATTATACAGAATAATCTAAAATTTCAGAACTCCAATAGTCACAGTAATAAGGAATTAATATGAAAACTATGTGTGTTTTCATCAAGGCAGAAATTCATGCAAGTGAAGTTTTGCATTTGTGCTTTGTGTTTTCTGACTGCTTGCTAATTATGAGACAGGCATTTGTTTCAGCCTTGCATTCCATTGGTTTGGATGCTTCAAGTTGCAGCAGTGTAACTTCTAACTCTTGTTGTCTGGGTGAGCTATTATATATAATAAAACAAATCAGGAAAAGTAAAGATCAATTCCTCACTACAACATATTTTTGTCAACATCACCTCTCTCGGAAGGAAGCTGTCTGCTTTTTAAGATCCACGTGCTCACATTTTGTCAATGTGACTCCTGGGGGAAAATATGCTTGTATCAGGACAGCATTAGTGGGCATCACTAAACTTACAATAATGGAATGTATTAGGGAAAGAGTGGCCTTTCCATAGAAACTGCTTACAAGTATCAGAATAAAAATAGATATTTCTGGGAAGAGAGAAGAATGGTGTTGTATTTTGTGTAATTAGCATCACACAATCTCTCTCAAGTGTTAAAGTGAGCACCAGCCAAGCATAAAAGCAATAAGCGAACAGCCAAGTTGAGCTATTCGCTCAACTTTCCACAAGAGTTCTCATGTCAAACATTAAAGGCATTTTGCTTTTAAAAAAATCTTCTCAAAGGTTGCAGTATTTGCATACGCTATATGGATAAGTAGTCATACACCAATTTCATCCTTTTTAAAAAAAATAATTAAGGTTCAGAGAAAGAGTTCCTTTAAAACTGTATTTTACCAGCCCTTTGTGTGAAGCTCTGTATTCGTGCCTTAGCTAACACTGCTAACACCCAAAGCAAGAAAGCGATACTTGCTCAGTCACAGAGAAATCTGTTGCCATGGGAAACACGAAGATATAAACTGAGGAACTGGTAGCAGGGGTAAATGAAACCCCACTTCTCAAAGACACAAAGAAAGTGCAAATAAACATACATGGCAATGCAACAATTGAGACTGAATCCTAATTTAGGCAAGGTTATGATTTTTGGTTATGGTAGCTGCATCTGAACAATCCATAAGCAGTTGACACTTTTGTTTTAATTTAATATCCTTCAGAAATTCCTCTGTTCTGTCCATCTACAGAGTGACATAAATAGACCTACACATTCACCCAACTATACATTTTTCTGTGAAATGATTTCCCCATACAGGTCTCAATGGCTTCAGCAAAACAGACATAAAAATAACGTATCATTGAGAATGAACTCATCCTTGAACAGATTATTGTTAAGCTCCTCTTTTAAGGTTTAAAACTTACATGTTACCTTATAAAAAACATAGAGCTTCCTCTCAGAATTCAAATATTAACTACTAAGCACTCAACAACTGATAACTCACTTTAAATTATTTGTAGCTCACTTCAAAATGTTGTTGTACATGTTAATTTCTGCAAATCTAATTTCAACAAAGTTTTGCTGACAAAGCACCAAAGCCAAATATTTTGTAACTCGCTAATGACAAATGAGATGAAACATGGCGATATCAATTTAATAGCTTCATAATTTACTCAATATCCACAGGATTAAAACTTTGTTATGAATCAATAATCCATCAGCCATGGTGTTGTGAAGCACATCTATTGTAGCTATTTCAATTTCTACTAAAATTTTGAATGGAACAAAAACTTGGGATGTTCTGTTCATCTTGGAAGGAATTACTACAGTTACCGATTTAAAAAAAAAAAATCCAAAGTGCTTTGGTTCACTTTGAATTCAGATTTTAAGGTATCCCAAAACACATATACCATCTCAATAATTAAATGTATCAAGAATGCTACTGGTGAACCCAAGGGCCATTATTCAGTGCTGCAACTTAGATTAATCAAATACTCTGTTTCAGATCAGTATGTATTTCTCTACCACTATACGGCTCACATTCCTCATAGAAATTGTGTCTGAGGCTCTCCTATACTCTTTTCCAAATTAAAAAAAAACAAACCACCAAACCTGAAGGTACCTGGTGAAATTCTTTTAATTTCAATTTTGTGCTGTGCTTTTCAGTGGCTTATTGCTACTGGCACCTAAATGTGAAGGTTCACTAGCACCATCCTTCCACTGGCTGCTGTTCAGACCAGCAAATGGCTCACAAAACACTCAGTAGAGATTTTGTTTACATGTTTGTTTGTTTTATAGTTTCAAGGGTCTGTAGCATCGTGTACATAAATACTTTGATGACTCACACTATAGAGGTTGCTTATGAAAGAGTAACTTCAGGTGCTAAATATTCATCTTAACATCTATTAATAATTATACAATAACTCAGACTCAATATTGTGGCAAGCCTCCAGTTTTATTCCTGAGCTAGAAGAGAAATGCAACACTGTGCTGAGCTCTCCCCCTACTCTAATGGCCAGAGAACAAATATGCAGATTCCTTACTCCACTACAGGCTCTGTAGAATTTTCAGACCAACCCAACACACCCCTCCCTTCCCAATTAGTTAGACAAAAAAAAGTGTTAAGATTATTTATAACATTCTCTCTCTCAAAAAAAGTATACCCTGCAAGACAGATTTTCACAGAAATGAATTTGTCTAGATTACTTTGATTTCAACTTGTGTTCAGTAAGTGTTACATCCTCCTAAAGTGAATCACTCCCTTGGGAGGAGGAAAGTAGCACAAGCATTGAAGTTGCCTCATCTTGGAATAAATAAAGAACATTCATTGAGGAGTTGCCCTTAGCAAAGACGACAGTAAGAGTGCAAAACCTGAAAGTCTCCGAGCATCCTGTCTAATGAACATGTTTACAGGTTTACCCTGTAATGGCATGCTGGCTGGTAACACTGAGAAGTTTTGCTTGCAGCTTGCATTTCAAGACATGCCCAAGTAATCTGCTTGACAGGTAATGAAACTTCCTGCTATTACCTTTAGCTTGAAGCAGAGTTCTTAAAATATCCCTCTCATATTGATTTGTGATGAAATTAATTATGTTTTCCTGCAAGCTGGAACCCATAGCTAAAGCCAGAGTCTAATCAAACCAACTGGGGCTAAGATGGTGGTAAAAGAACCATTAAAATACAGAACAGGAAAAAAAAAATGACTCCTGGTCTTTGACGGAGTGACTTGGCTCCCTGTAGGGGGATAAGGGTTAAATCTCATCACAAACAGCCAGAAGCCCTTGCAGTCCACTAACAAGGGTGGGGGATTACCAGGAGCTCCACATCTGTTATTGACAATGCTGATGAGCCTAATTGGCAACATGCAGCTGATCCCCCTGAAGCAGCAGGGGAGAGAAACAAATAAAGAGCAAAAAGGTGGATAAGACAGCTTGAGCAATGCACTTCCCAGAGCGGCTCTCTGGATAACCTACCCTTGCGTGCTGCAGCTCACCGGCCCCCTCTAGCAGAGAAACTACTGAAGGTTGGGAGGCTGCTGCAGGCTTTGCACCAGGGCAACAGTAGAGTTCCAGCAGACAAACAGAATAGACATACACAAACAATATACAAGACAGCAAAATTTGTCAGAGAAGGCTACTACTTTCTGTTAGAACAAACAAACAGTACCCTGCCTCCCACAAAGCTATTTATTAAAGAAATACAATTCTGACTTATCAAAAAAAAATCCTGGTCTGTGCTGCTACTTTTTGTCATACATGTATTATTGCATTATTCATTTAAGCAAGACTTACCTGCATTTTACCAGTTTAATTTCTGATCTATTGTGAATATGCTCTAGAAGTTACACTACATTCAAAGCAGGATATTCTTGTTCATAACCAAAATATTAATCCCATCTAGCACAGCTTTGCTTTGAACAAGGGCTCACTCTCTGCCATTCAATTGCTAAGTTGTTACAGTATTATAGTAATTACATTGAAAGTTAGAAGAAGAAAAAAAAAAGATGTCATCAGGCCTGATGTCATAAAGTTAAGTACATCCCAGGTTCCCAAAGTGATCTCTGATCTTTTATTATCACTTACAAAGTACCAGTTGGTGTCCAATGGTTTTATTAAAAGGGTTCCCCCTCACAAACACTAACATACACAACTGGACTCGCTTTCAGGCCCCTTTCCCCACCAAGATCCCAGCTGCCAAGACATGCTGTCAAAGGCTCTGAAGTACACTTAATTGAAATATGATTAGTGATGTCACCACATGTCAGAAATATGCCAAAAGGAGAGCCAAAGTGTGTAATCAGTGAGTAACGGCAGCTATACAGAGTCTTCAGAAAAAGCAAAGCTAGGCCAAAGCGTGAGTCCAGCCTGAGTACAGCTCACTCTTACACTCCACCAGACTTGCTCTGGCCGCCAGTGACACCCATATTGACCTTGGTTTCCTAATTAGTTGTAACGTGTTTGAAAGTCATTATAGACTCTCTGGAGATTTTTTTTGTATTTTTTAGTTTTTTTAGCTTTTCATTAGCTTGTTAGGTCAATACATTATCTCTGTACTAACAGAATAAAAGCGACAAATTAGGACAAAGTAAACCAGCTTTGCACCCTTTTTGGATCTTCCCAGACTTCATATGTATTGAGCTTTATTCTATACTGGAACAGATTCTGTAATTTAATTTACTTTCATTTTAACTAAAAGTAGTCATTAGAAAAACCAGTCAGAATTTTGGTACTATGACCCACCTTATTATTGACAACTATAAAAATCCACCCAACCACTATTATAGGCAGTTTTTCCTATGCCTCAGTTTTTCCTACCTCAGCTGATTTCACAAAGTATGCAGCAAAACAGTACGAGGATTCATCTTTCATCAGCAATCAATGAAACTCTCAAGCAACAATACTGTTTTCTGTTAACATGAAGTCTCAAGATGACTGCCTAGTTAGAAATTAAAAAGACATCCACGTAAGGAAACATAGGTGTATTAAACATGTCTGTCTTTCTCCAAGGATTATCAAGAGCTCACAGGGAAATGATTCATAAAGGCTATACCTCATTGCATCCTAGAACACTTCTTGAAAATACACTCTGGCAGATCCTTCAGTTCTTTCAGTCTTTTTTTTTCTTTTTCTTTTTAATACACACTTCTCTCATTCTGAAGTTTATACACAAATTTTCTGAGATCATAACTAATATTCTTCCAGGTGGCATTTGTCAACACATCCCAGAGTGTTGAACTGCTATGAGAGCTATTTCACCATTTGGGATTATGAACTCCCTATCCAAAACACTTCAAAAATCCCCAAATCAAACTTAAAACACCAGCTGCATACTAAACAATTTTATTTTACTCTATATTGACATGAATGATTTATTTAACGAAACAAACGCAAAACTATTTTTGCTCCATATATGCTTCAGATAGTAGCCAGAGTCAGAAGGGCATTTAGAAAATTAGTCTTGCTAAAAGCTGTCTGCAAACTCTGCTCCAGCATCCACATAAGCCTAGTGCCCAACTGCATGGGTTCCTCATACCTCACCTGTGGTTTCACATGCTTCTAAAATCCACAAACCACTTAGGTCCCTCTCCAGGCACATAAATACAGTGTTAAAAGCAGGGCATACCAATTCAGCAATCAAATCTGAGGTTCAGACAGACTTCTCTGCCTCCAGAATGCAGCTCTCCCATTCTGTTTATTCTCACATGCATTTAATTGAATTTCTTGCCATTTCATGTGCATTGTAATAGATTTGTTTTACACCATCAGGAAACAAGTTTTTAAACATGTGCTATGCATTAAATATCACATATATTCAGCAGGGAAAGAAAAACACTTCTGGAGGAGTATAGTAATTTTACAGTCTCTGGTTTCTAATAAATTTTTACAGCAATCCTAAAATGCATTAGCAAGTTCCAGTTTTCTGTCAAGCTTCTGCATAACATCCCTCAATGACATGTCAAATCTTTACCAAGGCAGTTGAACTCCTAAAGCTGTCCTCATTGGCAGGAAACTTGTCAGATTAAATTGCCACCTCTTGTCAGGTAAAGATATATGATCTGATATCCCTCTGGTGCTGATGACACAAACCGTCCTTTCACTTTGGATGTATTATGAATCTCTAGTGTTCCTCACTATGAGCAAAGATGTAGCTCATGGTGAGAGGAGAAATATTGCTTGCTGACCACTTTAAACATGGTTTATTATCGATACAGACAAAGGAATACAAGACTCCTAATTTTTTTATTTTTTTTTTAATTCTTAGGTCTAGTTTCCACATTGTTTTAGGATATTTGCTTATCCGTCTAAGGAATCAAAACGTAAAAGTATTTTCATTGTTTCCTCTCTCCCCGAGTGCTGTTTCTATAATGCTGCCCAAATGCATATTTACTATTTCTAAACATTCTAAAAGATATTACTATGCATTATTGCTACTCTTCACAACAAGACCCCAGCAGCAGAGTTCTGCAAGAAAGAATGAACTGTTACAACATGTGCATTATTACATAGTACATAGATGATGGAATAGATTATTGAATGGAACACAATTTGGCTCTGCATAATGGCTTTTACAATCACAATATAACAAATTTCTTTATAAAGAGTCAATTAAGCAACAAAACCAGAGAAACAGTTAAGATGTAGCAGGTCTGCCACCTCTGTGATTGATGGCAGTACCTACTGCCAGTACATACAGATGGAAGGTACCACAAATGCTGTTAAGACTATTTCAAAGCCCCAGAACAGTCAGTGGCAATTTTCATGCAAGATAGAATTCCTGCAGGATGATGGGCTGAAATTTTCCAGGCAGGAATTTACTGAGCTAGGAAACAACTAGCATGAAGTCAGGAATGTAGACATCATCTGATGCAGCTACACAACTAACCAGCCAGATCCAAGCAGCATCCACCTTCATTCACTGAATTTTTCATATGATCTTTCTGTATAAAAAGTCACAGAAGATGGCCAGAAGCGTGGCACTTCTACAGTGTAGAAGTGTCTCTAACAGCCCAACACAGAACTTAAACCTTCTGGGCCCTAGATTACACCCAAGACTCAAGGAACAGAACAGAAAAGGAGGAAGTACTATTAAGTTTTACTTCTGTCAGCATTTTTCCAATAGTAACAATTAAAAATCCTGCTGTTGGTTTATTTATTCAAAACATAACCATACAACTCTGACATGCAAGATATTCTAAGCAGCCTCCCTAGCTTGAAGGAAAAACAAAACCAGAGGGCCAGTATTTCTGACAGATCTACACAAAGTTCCACTAGGGTCCTTTATAAGTTAAGCTTAAATGTCTAAATACAAGTTTCATATTTACACTCCCCATCCCCAAAAAAATCCCAAACCCAGAGCTCTCTGTAGATTAGAAAGTCAAGTTTCAGACTTTTTTTTCCTCCCTCCTTGAAAGAAAAAAGCAACCATGTCTCTAACTACTGAGGAGAGATTGACATAGCACCTCTATCTACACTTTTTCATTAATGAACTGGAAGTTACAGGTAATGCAGCTTAAGGCCTTCTAGGCCACAGGTATACTTTGGAAATCTTGTTGTCATGGTTGATTGTCACACAGCTGTTCTCTTGCTCACCCCTCCCGTCCCTGTGAGGTAGGGTAGGAATAAAGAGAAAAGGAGGGAAAGCCAAAAAAAACCACAACCACCCACTCATGGATTGAGATAAAGGCATTTTAACAGAACAGTAAAGGAAAATATAATAACAGTAAAAGAATATCCAAAATAAAATGATACACCACAAGTCACTCTCACCACCCAATGATCAGTTGCCCAGCCCACCCCAAGTAGTGATCATAGATCCCTGACCCCGGCCAAACCCAATTTATACACTGAGCATGACATCTATGGCATAGAAAATTCCTTCAGCCAGCTTGTCCTGTCCATGTTCCCTCTCAGCTTCTATGGGAAGCTGAAAAGAGTCCTTGACTTAATATAAGCATTACTTGTCAATAACTAAAACAATGTGTTATCAACATTCTTCTTATACTTAATTCAAAACACAGCAGCTACTAGAAAGAAAGTTAACTCTATCCCACCTAAAATGAGGATATTGATTCAATCATCTAAAACACCAATCCCTAATAGCAGGCAGAAAGTTTTCCAAAGTCCTCAGAAGCACTAGTGCTGATTGGTACTTTTTATTTCCCCTCCTGCTTGCAGGAACACAGATTGCTTACTCTGTTCTCATCACAAACTGAAATGGCTCCTAGCAGTGCCTGGGAGCATAATTAAAAAAAAATTGTGCCCCAGAGAAAGCTGCCGAGAAGCCTGAGCTAACTCAGAACTGCATTCACAGCTTTTCCAACTGACAGCAATAGGTGGGTTGCATAGCAAGTTCAATAGACATCAGATTTAAGTTGGTGCTGGAAATTTTCTGGGATTTTATGAAGTCTTGCAAGCTTCACCAATCCAGCTGAATGGAAGTTCAAACTGCAAACAATCAACACAGAATAGATAAGAATTTAAATCCAGTAAAATAGGTATCAGGCAGTGTTTTTGGAAGTAGTAGTATTAGTGAATAAAATAATTCAAATATAATTTAATCATTGAAGTTTTAAGTGATCACAAAATGCTCAAAAAGGTATACTTTACCTACTTTTACATACTACCTTAAACGACTGTTCTAAAATGGACTGTTTCCACTAACCTTTTCTATGACCCTAGACCCCAATTTAGATGATTCCATTATCATCTTCAAAGAAGAAAGATATATTATGAAAATGAAGCTATAGACTAATGTTACCTTATTAAAATCCTATTTACATAGAATTAACATAAATACAAGTTGGTAAACCATATGCTATCACATCTGTTCCTCTGTGTATTAATAACAAGACTGTCCCCTATAGGGCTCTCAAATTAATATGTATTAGAATATATTACAAAGTATTTGTATTCTCTTGACAATATAATTTGTAGCTAGATTATTTGTAGACTTCTATCTTGGAATTATTGCTTTTGCACTATGCATCAGCTGCTTCTTCTAGTGTGATTAAAGTACAACACCTGGCTTTTCTGGTCTTAAAACTTTACGGAACTGTGTCAATTTTCAAATACTCAGCTTGTTACATTTCAAGTATTTTCAGATTAGAAGTGTCAGAATATTTCAGTCCTTTGCCAACCACAGCATCATTTAGGAGCTTTGTCTTCCAACTTCCAGGACACTTAGTATATGTCAAACACCAGCAGTGTTTGCTAGTTAAGTTAGGGAAAAAACCTCACAACAGAAACAGGAGTTTTAAATCTGAAACTTAAGAAGAGATACATATTCCACTTTCATGGCCAAATATTCTTCAAATATATTGTTTGCATCTTCTACTGATACTAACCAATGCCTCCATGCACTGAATAAAACCGGTGTTTGTGTTTGCTCTTTAAAACTACACTGCACCAAATAGCTTAAAATCAACTCTGTCTTACTGACTACTGCTTCTCTGAACAACTCCCTCATTTTATATTCACAGCTATTACAACCAACATTGATCCAACTTAGCTTAAAAGAAATAAGAAAAATTGTTTTTTTCTTTAAAAAAAATGCCCTAGTAAAGAAACCTATTTTAGAAAGAAGCAGAGAGGAAGCTTTTGCTGACTGCTTCTTTCCCTTCTAGACTGCCACTGACTAAGCAAGAAATCACACCTCTTTAGAGAAATTTTAGTGGATTAGCACCATGAATTTTTCTGCCCCATACCATCCAAAGCAAGAGCTGCATTTTCATACTTGCAAACATTAAGTCAACCTGTAGTAGCCAGAGGTAGGCAAGGAAACCATGCCACTCACAGCTCCATTTCAAGAAGGAATGACCACATTCCAACTGCAGCCATCTCCATGAAAGCAGCTGCTTCATCAGTTGTATTGCAGGGAAGGTATGGATGCTTGTGTGAAGATTCCAATAATATCAGCAGTGAACTGTTCTCTCTGAATATTAGAGTTATTTTTTCTATCACTATTCTTGCTTCTGTTTGTTGCTTATAGATAGCTGATAAAAGATTATCAGATATATTGAAGGAAGCTTGCACATTGATGTTTGCATCACACTTTTCTTATAAAGATAAGAATGCTTTCAGTTATTTCACTAAAAGGAAATTGATAAGACTGGGGGAATATTTTGGGAGACCAGAAAAGTCTTTTATGCCCTACTGGTTTTATACTTACATCTATTAATTTTCTTTGACATACATTGTGCAACTAAAAAAATAGCTAAAAACCCTTTTTTAGGTCAACTACAAGGTTTCTGCTTAGTTTTAAAAAATAAATTCCAGAATAAGAAACTACAATTAAGGCCTCTTTAGATCTACTGTATCCTCTTTGCCAAGGAGAGTCTATCCTCTAGGCCTATCTGTCAAAGCCTGCCCTCACAAACCCACTATAAAATGTTTCCCCAGTTTAAAATGTTAAAAAAAAAAAAAAAAAAAAAAAGAAAAAGAAAAGCTGAATGTGGGCAAGCCATTTAAAGAGTGAGACAAAACCAGAGTTAAATACAACACCTCTGAGCCTGTTACAAGTATCCAGGCCATGGGGTCAGTATGCTGCACTCCCAGCAGCCATTTTTCAGTAGGCTAAGAGGAGAGGAGGCTGGAAGAGATACCAGCACGAAGCTGAAGCCAGCAGTACACCAAAGCTGACAGGAACACAGATGAGAGCCCTGGGGTAACCACAGCATTTCCAACAGCTTTTCCAAGATTTCCACACTCAGCCAGGAAAAGTAGCCTCACCTCACAGCCACCTCACATTTTCCTTTGTGCTTGGCACCTTCAGTACTTCACTGCCTCAGAATTTCTATTTTGCTGTTTCTCATTAATTAATTTCTCAAAGAGACTAAGCATTACCAAAGATATTATTAAAATTCACCAGATCTGTCACATCTGCTGCCATAAGACTATTCATACCCACTGATCCTCACAGCACCTCAGCCACCCACCGGGGCTGCAAGGGCAGAAACCCCCCCCCCCCCCCCCCCAACCAGCCACACTAACTGCAGGCCCCTCCCTCACGCACCTGGAATCAGTTTATTAAAAAGCAAAAGGGAACAGGAAGATGCCAGCTCACTTCCTAAGAGTACCTTTTAAACCAAGCCAAACACAAACAAACAAATCAAAAACACTCAGGCACCATCTTTGTCTTTTTTCACGTGAGCCACAGGGAGCTATGGAAGTCCTCTTCCCAGAGTCAGCACCAGCATTCCCGCACTATTTCAGGCTATTTCCTCACCAAACGCACTGCCGCACAGCATTGGCAAAACATTTTGATGGAGCCAAGCTGTGGGCCCAGGGAGCAGCCCAGCACCCACAGCTACCAGGGCCCCTCAGAGAGGGGTACACAGGCCGAGCCAGGCCTGGCCAGGGCAAATGCCCCAGCCATACCCCTCCTTCAGCCACGATCCTCACTTTTTGAGGGGAGCTGGCAAACTAAGCCAGCCAAACTTCCCACCTGAAGACAAAAACCCATTTACTGGCTCTCCACCAAGCTGGTTATGTAAAGAAATGCTCAGCTTAACTCTGAACACCTGCTGCTCCACACTCACAAAACACCCTGCTTGTACCTCTCCTCACACACCTGTGGGTTGCCTGTTCTCCAGTCTAAGTGAGAGTTGGTTTGGGTTTTTCTCCTGGTCTCTGAAGCAGGTCCACAAAATGTTGCTGCAAACTTTTACTCTGTGGTTATTTTTACAGTTGAACTTCAACCACTTTTGCGAATGACAGGTACACATTTATAAATTAGAACTACATTTTATTGTTGGCCTACTTTAGTTTTTAGCTTTCTAAAGTATATTTCAAAGAAATGATCCTAGAGGTTTAAAGTCCCTCAGTTTTAGCAGATAATTGTGAAATGCTCCATCCGACCCCCATAGCTCTTCTATTAGGTCTGTAATGCTGTCCATGTCTCTGTTCACAGCTGGGGAAACCGGGGCTCAGAGAAGTGGGAATGGCACTCCTGGCCAGGAAGAGCTCCCCCATCCCCAGCGGGGAACCCTGGGGACACACTGCCTTCCTGACCCCCTGCCACGCAGGCTGCCAAATGTCCCTGGTACGTTTTAGGATAGCTAGCGATAGAGCCAGAAGTACAGAAGTGTTGACTTTTTTTTTTACTTTTATACAAATAGAGCAACTTCTGCTGTTCCACATCTCACAGCTGAGTTTATGCCTCAACACCCAGTGACTGGTTGCAAGACAGGTGTAGGACTACAAATGTAACTTATTAATAGATCCTGCCCTAACGCTTTTGAAGTAACACTGAAAAGTAAACCTGAGTTTTCAAAAACTCTAAGTAAAATGCATTGTATAGAAAATATTGATAAAAGATTGTTCTTACTGTATTGTTTTACTTTCACTGTTCTGGGGCCTGAGTCATTATGTTTAAATTTTCAAATTCTGCTAACACCTGAGAGTATCCAACAGACCGTTCTTTCGGTATCCGCAGAACAATTAGAAACATTAATGAAACAATCTTTCCTCTCAATGTAATTTTTTTTCCCTGCAGTTGTACACTGTGCAACAAACTAGGCACAAGCTAAGGAGCCAAGGGATGGAAAAGGCCAAGTACAGCCTCTTCTGTTTCAGCAGTATCACAGGAAGTATCAAACTCATCATAAATCAAGCAAAGCAGATACAGCACGTGTGATTCTAGGTGTTAGGCACCGATTGCACCTTTTCTGGGATCAGAGGAGCTTTAAAGTGAGAGGAAGAAACATAAAACTGAAAAGTCCTCATCTTGTTCCACACTGGATCTTTTTATCCAAACTTAATTCCATGTGCTTTTACTTTCAGGCTCATACAATCTTCTGCCTGGCACTCCAATAAAAGATGCAATAGTGCACTGCAGAACATAGTGCATACCGTGTAGTCTCTGGAAAGAAAAACAGCCTTAAAAATAAAAGATGGTCATAAATTTTATCTGGTGTTCAGCAACCGAGCAGGAACTGCAATATTGAAAAAGGAAATCAGTTGAGCAGTATGGGGGCAGAAGCCATGCAGACAGGATTGTAACTGATTTTTGATTTTGAACTATTTGATTATTCTGCTTTATTATGTACATTGTGGAAGGTCCCATTATGGATTAGATTGCTGCATAAGGTATTACAGAAATACATGAGCTCTAGACCTTCCCATGTGCAATTTCATTATATCTGCAAAATTTCCTTTAGTTTTGCGTATTCATTAATTGCTTGAGTTTTCATTAGGTATTAGGTTCTGAAGTGTATCATAATTTCCAACTTAGACACAAACACAATGATTTTTCCAGTCAAAGACAAATAGATTGGATCAAGAGTAATCCTATGGAACTCTGAGGTTCAAAACAATGATCACAAAGGCGCTCTCAGTTATAGACCAGTGACCCTTTTGAATAATACCACATATCATCAATATAAGTGTGTCTTAATAAACCATATGCTCACTCAGCTGTTCTCTGCTGTATTAATAACAAGGCTGTCCCCTAAGGGACTCCAAAATGAATGTATATTAGACATATGTATCCTAATAACCAGAAGGTAACACAGTTGTACTTCACTTACTTTAGAGAAGTATTTAATCCGGCATTATTTTAATGACTTTAACAAAACATATGTGCCAGTCAGCTCAAAAATGCCGTTTATGGGACTGAAGATAAGCTGAATGCTGGGATAAGAAACTTCAAAAATGCCATTTCTCTCTCCTTTACACATAAAGAACAAATGGGATTCACAAATACTACATATCTACTACTCTTACCTCAAAATAAAGGGAAAGTGACTATAAGGCAAAGTGCAACATAACCAAATCTCTGAATACATCACATCATTTCAGGTCTCATTTGCTGTTGCTCGTTACCTTATGACATAGACTATAACAGAGTATTGCTCTTCACAGAATTAAAGTAGGCAACCCTATTTAAATAAAATAATTGCCATTATCTCACAAAAAGGTTCAGCTGGAGTGATCTGAAATTTTCAACCATATTTTTTTCTTTTCAGTTGAAAAATATTGATTTATCACAAGCAATTTATTTTAAAACAAAACAAACAAACAAAAAAAGGCTGTTCCGCCCCCAAAGCTGTTCCATCCTCATGTGTCCCCGCAGGACAGGAAACTGAGGAAAGTGTTCCTCAGTGTCAGGTTTTTTCCCTACTAGGCAAAAAGGACAGAAAAAAAGGTATTTGCCTTTTTATTTGTAAAACTGTTACCGCTTTCTATCTGCACACCTAGTACTTCCTTCAACAGAGATCTTCTGTATGTCCATGATATAGTCCCATATCTTGTATATAATACACCTGGGTAAATAATTAATGGATAACTTTTTCTTACACTGATTTCAACAAATGCTTTCGCTCCACTCCCATGTGCACATTCACCCTGTCCCACTTTTAAGTACAGACAGAAAATTCACTTTTTTCTTTTTTTGCTTTGCTGCTGTATACAATATCCATAGGTGCCCTAAGCAATGGGGAAACCAGATGAGTACTGGGGGCACCCCAACTAACAGGCTCACGTTGTATGACACTTGCAATTACTATTCTACCCCTTATAGAGCTCTGCATAATACAATGCAGCCCACAGAAAAGCTCAAAGTTACAGCTCCAGTTTTCTGAGCAGATGTGATCCCCATCTTACAAGATCCACTGACAGTTAACAATAGAGTCGTCATTTTGAATCAGATAAAAAGCAGCTGTTCTTAAAGTGTTTATTTCAAAAAATACATACTGTTCTGCAACAAATGGTAATTAACTGTTAAAAGGGGAATACTGAGAGCAGTTCTCCAGAAAAAATGCTTTTGTTTATCATTAATTTATAACAATAAGACACAAACTTCAGAAGTAGAAGCAAGAGTCATACTATAATGAAGCCTAAATATTCTGATCAAAACAACTACAGCCGGTTAAACATCTCCACTGGGCTAAGTTAGCTGAATTGAAATGTCTGGTCTCAATTGCTTGTTGCCGTGTTGTGCTTTCACCAGCTGACATGAGGAAACTTCTTTTCCTGACAAAAGACAAAACATTTTTGCCAGCTGAGGTGACATTGTGTTCATTCAATAATGATACAAGGCCTCGAGGTTCTTTGGAAAGAAAGATAACAAAGAGAATCCTCATTAACTAACTGCAGAAGAATGAAGGTCAACCCACAGAGAGAATTTCATGCTTACATGTCAGTTAGAACATTTGTTCTTCATTAATTCTTTAAACCCAAGCTGGGATATCATCTAGCCGCATTTTAATGTCCTATACTTCATCAGAAATAACTCTTAGGATGTTGTTCTCATTGTACTATGCTTAAGAGCCTGTTTTTATAAGCACTTGACTTCACATCATTACGCACTAATAATGTTTTAGGATTGTTACAAGACTGGATGTAATACAGGTAATAATAGTTTGGGTATTTCAAGATGAAATAAACGAGGATTCCATAATGTATTCCAAGAATCTCACTATATGGACATATAAAAATACTACTGCTATTATTTATGTTTGTGCACTACTTTATTACAGTTGTATTTTTAAGAGCATTGTGGTGAATCAAAACATATTTCTGCCAAGAGTATCATCCCCATAGAGTAGTACAATTTTATGCAAGATACTGTATTTTCAAATATGCATTAGTGAATATTACTAGCAAAACCAAAGCAGAAATACGCATTATTGTTTCTTATAACACTAAAAAAAAATTATTCTGTGTAAAGTTTCAGAAAATTTCACGATTCCTTAATTGCCACATTTTTTAATCAAGTATTCGTATTGGCCACATTCAAGAGATTTTATACTATTATTTTTCATTAGGCTTAACACTTCTACTTGCTCAGTTTCTCACTGGAAATCAGATAATACTAATTTCTTCAAAAAATACCTCTGTCAGAGATTATATTTCCTCCACCCAAATCAAGATCTTTCAGTACTAAAACCAGAAGTTATTACTCAGAAAACACTTAATTATGAGAGTTAAGTGAGCCTCATATTTCCAAATCCATTGAATTTGGATTAGCTTGGATTTGGTTTTTTTTTTCTTATCTCAAGATGCTGCTTTAATGCTGGGCAGAATGTCTTCTTCCAACACACGCTAGTTTATTGAAGCTTGAAACAATATGACTCCCTTTGAGACATACATACCTACTGCTAATTCACTTACGAATTTTCATTTTATTTTAATTAACGTTAACATACTCATAGTATCTGTATAGTAACATAGTATTTGTGATTGGCTTCTTCAGACACAGACTAATAAACTGGTTAATATATAGGTCACTGAACCTTAAAATTTTCTAAGATCAGCAACTTAATCCTGATAATTCAAAGTGCATTTATTTATTTATTTCAGATGCCTTTCAGGGCGCGGCTTTTTAATTTCCAAGACTTCAAAATACATCATTTGGTCTACCACAATGTGGCTTGTTCCAGGTTTCTAGATATATAGCTTTGGCTTCCCATTGTGTATCCACAGCCTTACGTTGTGTAGTTAGAATAAAACTTTACGGATGCAGCTATCAACAGTTTGATCTATTTAAATCTGGGGTTTTTAGGAAGTATACTGTCTAATGCACCACTCAAAAGCTAGTATATGATGATAGCCACATCTTCGTTTTCTTAGACTTCACCAAAAAGACCATCCACATGTCAGATTGTGGAATATTTTCCCCTATTTTCCCTTTTCTGTGATGGCCACAAAAAAAATCCCTAAAAATGATAGGCTTTTAGTTGCGCGTGTTTATCATACTTAAGTACAGCTCCTTTCTCATAGAAGTAAGAAAAAGTAAAGCACTTTGTATATCCTTGTGAAGATTTTGTTCTGCTTGCTGTGACTAGAGTGTGAGGGCCTTATGCATAAAATGTTAAATGTGAAACTTGGGAAGACTTCCTGCATGAGCAGGGACCTTCATCTGGTCCTACTCAAAACATCAGAAGATTCCACCTATACAGCAACACTGCCAGAACATAGTATCAATGCATTAAGCTACAATGGTTGGCTGAACTGAAGCAGCAAAGGAATTCCCATACTTTCCATGCAATCAGTCCTGGTAACCTCCATGTACAAGAGAGTAACATCCAAAACCTTTGCAGTTCTGTAATTTTGCCCTCTCTCTATGCCATATGACTACTCCGCTTTTGGTTTTATTTTAATTTACATATTGCAATTAGAGGTATTGGAAACATCGGAGAAAATTTGGGAGAGGAAACTGCCAAATAGTTACTGCTTTATGCATGGCAAAAGAACCTGCATCAAACAGCAAGGTTTATTCTTGCATCAAGTCTGTTCTAAAGCAGTTCGTTGTAACTCCAAATGTTTTGTCCTCATACTACCACATATTATTGGTTGTATTGGTCTTCTCCGGATTCTTGCTGGAAAAATAAAAAAGATGTTAGAGAACTGACTAAAAAGCATGAGTATTTTAACTGAATGTCCTGTTATTGTTTCTTCTGATATCAATATATTGTTCAAAGAACACTGTGCAAATAAAGCAGCATTCTTCTTTCTCAGCAGACTTTGGTTGTTTTGTTTCAGCTTTAATCTCCAGGTGACATTAGGTTCCTAGATCAGCACAGAACCCCAGCAGTGTCTGCACAACGTCAGGAGACAGCCCGTGTCAGGGAATTTTAACTGATCAGCGTGCTGTCTAATCTAACATTGAGAAAAGACATCTGATTCTTTGCCTACATCTTCAAATTAGAAATCTGGTAGTAGTAAATCTTATAATAAGAAAACAGAGACATAAGTTTTTAAAATATGAAAACACTAAGGCACCTGAAACAAAACAGACAACTCGAGTCTGTTGTTCTAATCCAAACAAATAGTGAAGCAAAGTGTCTCTCTGGATCACGAAGCATGCTCTAGCCCTGAGTGGGCTTACCTAGCTGGCTTTTAAACTGTTTCCATCCAACCTTGTCCACTACAAAATCCTCGGTCCAATACCCTTGTTTCTGCTGTCAGGCAACACTGTGAACATGATGTTTTTTCTACACTCCCATTGCACCTGTAGCGTTCTGATGTCTGTTCCTCAGTCAGACAGCCCAGCAGACAATTGCTCTTCTCTTTCACATCTCCTTTTTATTAGGAAGGCAGCAAATTATAAGCTATTCTCTCTCTGCTGAAACTTGTCCTGATTGGCTTGAAAGGAGATACCTGAGCCACCCTGCCACAGCTACTGCACAACAAGGCACCTGACAGAGTCTTAAAAAGAACAGTAGCAGCATCCTGTGTTTTCCCTCTCCCAGAAACACAGCGGCACCTCAGTTCTGTCTCAGCCTTCACCTCTGCAGCTGCCTGGGGTTTTCCTTGCACGGGCAGCCTTGGTTCTGACAGTTGCCATTTCAGATTTAAATGGCCACTGCACCCTATTACAGAACATGTCAGAGAGACACTAGTCCTTGCTGTTCTATCATACTCTACTGGAGTATGCTAAGTAAATCCAGAAACATAAATGGTAGACTAAAATTCCATCTAGACTTAGGTAGTATGTCCTCTTAGCTGGCTTCTATGCATTCCTTAAATCTCTGTCATAATAGAACTGACATATACAAAAACCTCTCACGTATATACTAATTTAGAAAAAGAAGACTGTAACAGAGTTCATAATTTAGAAAATGGCTTTTTTCTTTATTCCAGTCTAATGTTGATCCACGAAATAGCTTTACAGAGGGGAAGATCCTTACCTAGTAGGCAGATAGGTAGATGAAACACAGACAGTTGTCTACAGCACAGATACAGAAGCTTCCTTAATTTCTTCTCTTGTGCTTGCATGGTTTAGAGCACAGGATTTGGTTCCCCTTCTTCTCTGCTGAACAATTATGAAGTAATGTCTGGTCTACTTAGCAAACGGTGCAATTTCCTCTTTCACTTTTATTCATTTATTTATTTTATAATGAAGAGAGAGCTCTCAGAGTGAATGAGCAATTATCCAGCACCTTCCTCTGGGATCTCTCTGAAAGTAAGGAACAGAAGCACTCAAACATGATTCCAATCCACCTTTGCTATCATCCAGCGGTAGAGTCAATTTGGAGAGCTGCTGACATGTCCAAAGGTCTCACGGCACTCACATGAGTTAAGTGTGTTAATGCTTTCCTAATCAAAGCGAAAGATACAAAGTTCCTATTGAACATACCCAGTAATTGCTAACAGATTATAAACGTGTGTGAGAAGTTCATAGTCCATCCCCTAAAGTTTATAAAAAAATAACACTTCTAAAAATTACCTGAATATCCTGAAATTTTTGTAAAAAGGTTGCTGAACTCAACTGTGAAAATGCCATATTTTAATGTACCTTGGACTAGTTTTCCACCAACGTCAGATGAAACGATGGGTTTAGATCACTTGATCTGAATTTAAATGAAAACAAGCAAAGAGGGGGAGAGTTGTATTCTTATTTTGTTGGGGTGGGTGATACTGAAACATTACATTACAAAAGCAAGTGAAAAGATGCAAAAATTCTCATTCAGTTATGGGAAGGTACACAGGTTACCTCCGAACCAATAATTTTCTGAATCCTATCCTGCTATTGTACACCCACTGCAAAACACAAACCTTTCAGTAGTGGAAAATTATTCCTTTTCTTCTCCTGTAAAAACGTTAGCAGAAATAACATTCTTTTGTTATTTTCTTAGATAATAATTGATATGAACTAAGTAAAACAGAATCCAAAAAGTATTCTTAAAATATCACAGCATTGAAAGTTATATTACTGGATAGGGGTATGGATGTCAGGGAGGTTACATACTGAGTTAAGAAAAGCGAATGTTTATTCAATATACTGAGCCAAGTTCTCAGTTATCTTGCCCTTTTGACAAAACTACACAAAGTAGCTTTGAAATACTCCCATCCAAATCTGCCACAGTTTACAACTTCCTGTTAGTGGCTAAAGAAGATATAAGGCAGGAGAGTAAGTATCAGTTCTACTTCCAACACATCTAAATAGATTGGAATACATTTAAAGCTTTAGAAAATCCTAATCAACATGAGACTTTTTTATACAAGTATCACTAGCTTGTGTTATTGGGAAAACAGATTTTTTTTCTCTTCCATCAATCTAAGTCTATTTATTTAGAAATTACTAGGTTATTAGAACTGCTATCTTGTCTCTTGCATTTAATTTTCAATCTGCATTACATTTAGATATCCTAGTGACAGAGAAAGATGTGGATGGTTCCATTTCTGTAGCTTCCAGTTCCATAAAATGAATCTCAGTGTGAAAAATTAAGATTAATGGGCTTCATAATCATTTTGTTCTGCTAAAGCCAATTTGAATAAAAGGGAAAAGGAGTTCAGATATGAAAACATCTTTGATATCTTTGGATTAAAATAAGCATTGTACATAATTGTGAGCTCATGCACAAATTGTCATTTTATTTCCTCTCATGCCTGTGTGAACCATCATTACCATACGCACACTAGATTTCATGATTTCATTGGATTTCTTTCAAACTGTTAGCTATACAAGGTGCAGGAAAAGGTCTATGAGAACACGAAAAGTAGAGTACCTGACTGCCACTCTGGGCATGTGATTTTACAGATTCCACACGCATGTTCATCTTTCAATAGCTAATTTATCTCCTTACTTTAACTGAAGGGTAGAATGGTTTAGCTTGAGAAAGACGTAGCAATTCTGACCATCAACTGGTCCCTCTCTGAGGTACCTCAAGTGGTTGCTTTGTAGCTATATAAGCGTACCACATGTCAAGAGTTTTGCTTTTGGATCAGCTGAGCATCTAAAGAAACCCTGTAGGTGCCACAAGAACAGCTGAGACTCCCCTGCACTGGGGAAGGAATGTCTGAGAGGAGTGGTGAGACCACTGTCCCAGAAATAAGCCGACCCTGTCATCTGTCAGCATCAGGAAACTGCTAGCAAACATAATGGGCACAAGTTTGGGCCTTTCTTTCTTCTGACATAAAAATTACTCTATTGTATGACGTAAAAGTAACATTTGATCAAATGTAATCCAAATTAAAACTGCTACAAAACTGGCCGGATAACGTTTAACGTATAATGTTGACTGATTTTAAAGGGATAAAACCAGAACTGAATTAGTTAAGCTAAAGAGTATTTCGTTCCTCACTGACTGAAAATTACTGCACTAACATTTTGTTTTTTCAGTCTTAAGTTGTGTAGTGTCTCTGAGCATAGTCCTATTTCATAGGAGACTAGGCACATTTCAAATTCTTCAATACAGGATAAAGAAGAGAGCAGGCGATACGCAGCAAAGTATTTCGTACCTATTCAGCTTCTTGTAGCGTCTCCAGACCAATGATCTTAAATTAGCAGAGCGGTTGCTTGAGAAAAGCCCTGTGCCACAACTCTGACCACATCCAGCATTGATCCAGTGGAACTGTTCTCTCACTGACTACAAAGTCAATATATTTCATTCCTCACCTTCTGCTTTATTTTTAACGTTGCCACTGCATCCGTTGTCATGCTGCTATGGCATGTTGAACACTACCCTCCGGTAACCAACTGGGGAATGGGGCACATCCCAAATGTATGTGGGATTATACTACAGTAGGTAGGAAATACTGCCGTATCACCTCTTCCCTGAAACCTTGCAAAATCTCACTTTCCTTTCTAGCAAAACACTACAGAATCCATAGCGCACACTAAGCATAATTAAGGGTTTTGTAACTGCTGGGTGAGCACCAGCCCATGAGAATGATAAATATTTTATTATTTCTGGTATCTGGCACTAGCAAAACTTTTATTTTTAATTTGTGTCATGTGATTTGACATCACCTCAGATAACCTGCTGTAATCAGATGCTTCATTTTGTAATAGAAGCAGAATGCGGTACGCGGCTTGTAAAATGTACAAGAGGTGCTGTGAAGACCTGACTTGGAGATGGCCTGTTGCTAACCTCATCTTTGATTCCTTTGCCTTATTAATCATTTGGTAGCAGTCGTTCATGTCAGCAGGGTGACAGCATAAAATGAGTATTTGTATACACATAAACACTCATCAATAGTGGCAGAGAAGAACTGACTTAAAGCACTGTACTTTGCAGATAAGGAATCACTTGTTAGACCAGCTCTAAGTTCATTGTATAACCTGGACAAATTACCTGTTTTTTTGCAACTCAGTTCCTCCCTTGTACAGCAGAGAAAGTAACTTCCTTTTTTTGGCCCATTTAACTTTGAATTCTTTGTAAGGTAAGGGTCCCTCATTATGAATATGCAGAGGTACTTTTAGAAATAACTGTAACACAAATGAAATAGCAACACTGACCAGAGGGTACTAAAATAATTCCAATAAAGGCTGGGTAGATGCACGAAGAGGCCCACAAGTCCATTTTATCCTGCAGGAGAAGCTCAGATAGCTCTTATACATTACTTCTTTGGAAAAATGCAAAGCTTAACCCATTAATCATAGTAATTTGCTGTGTCTGTATTAGCCTTGGTGCATTATAGTGTATACCAAAAAATTAACGTTTACCTACAACTTATATGGAGACACAGTAAGTACATATATGAACCTTCCAAAAAAATTATGGGCTATTAAAGAAAAACATCCCCCAAAACTTAATTTGAAGATTATACAAGGCCTTACAAAATCAAGCACTTGAGCCATGGCTCTATAATGGCAGAGATAAATTGTGGAAGCCTTTGACCTCACAAACCACGACTATGATATCTGATGGAATCAGAGCCAATGGCTGATGAACTCCTCAGGATAAAAAATATCATATAAATTCAAAGAAATGTCAATAGTAATGAAAAATGATGAAAGTAAACTAAGACAGCATCTAGTACAACACAGATGTAGAATTATATTCTCATAGAGAGATTTTTTTTGAAGTTTTCCAGGAGGCATCAGTGGATCAATAAAGAGTAGAATTAATCCCTAAAACACTGGGAAATGTGAAGCTCAGGCTTTCATTTATCTTGCACTCATGGTGTTGCACTACGTATATCAGGGATCTGACAGCACTGTGTGATATTGCTGCTGCACCATCTGTGCAGCAAATGCACACCTAAACTCCAGGGAAACGCTGGAGGAATGGAGTGGAATTTTTAACTCAGTGTTTCTTTTTAAATATTTTATGGAATCTCACTGCTGACCCCACATTAAAATATTGCTAAATATTGAACAGTAACAGTGAATTTTAGAATAGCCTCTTTGGAGATAACATTGGCTTTCAAATACATATGATGTGAAACCCTACCTTGGAGAAGACGACTAGTGCTTTGGCATTCACATAATGAGACACAAATTTCATCTGTCACATTCTTATATAAATAGTGTATTGAATTTCTTTATTTTCACAGTACTCTGATCTGGGAGAGAAAACACACTTCAAAGTGGAAGAACAGCTTTGTAATACTCTGCAAGAGATGTTTTTTATAGCAGACACAGATGAGGAAGATACTCAGAATAACAGTAAAAACCAAAGAATTGAACATACTATCTGATAGAGGATACTTCACATGACATAATATTTAAGGAAAATATCAAAGTATTTGCTCTTTTGACAAACACACTCTGTTGTGCAAATAAAAAATAAAAGCTGGTCTGAAATTTTTGCCAAATTAAGTACAATTTCCTTAATTAGCATCAAGAGATTCCCTTGAAGTTTGTATTCTATGTGATTTTATTTGCAATTTTCTGTATCTATATTCCTGCTAAATTCCTTACAATAAGTTTAAAATCAAAGATTTTATTTGTTACTTTCATAGGTAGCAAACAGAAATTCAATTATTCTCTCATTTTTAAATAAAATAAATTTCTTACATACCTCTTTCATAAATAAAAGCTACCTATTTCTATCCACCTTTCCAGTACTGCAAAGGTAGGTTCTATTCACATAATATGTGAATAATTATTTTAAGAAACCGAAGTGAGCACTGTGAAGCTCAAGAATAAGAAAAGGTGACAAACGTGTTTTTCTTTTGATCCTATAATGATCATGTATACATGACCGGTGGCTAGAACTTCATATGAAGAACAAATAAAACAATGGCAAGAAGGATTGGACTTTCCAGCTGCAGCTCCTGTGGGAGATGGCCACCTCTGCCTGCCTGGCTTCAAGCAGCACAGATGGAGGAAAGAAGTGAATGGTATTATCAGCTGCTTGTGATGAAAACACTTAGTTTTAGTAGGTTTTTTTAATCAGACTGTAAAGCTGACGTACATTTGTATTTTCAAACTCACCTGCTATTGGAAGAAAAATGGTTCTACTATGAAAATAAACTGCCTAATCTACTCTAAGCTTAAACAACAAATGGCAAAACAGTCAGAAAAATAAAATGTGGTTGCCTCATAGGTTTCAATCAATATGTAGCCCTACAAAAGAAGTTGTAACACAATTATTCTTGTGCATGACTTCAAAATATGCTCTAAGTCCATCAGGAACTTGCAGGTTTTCTTCTCCTTTTCTGAGAACATTGCTTCAAACAACTTCTACTCTGAGGATTTCCACTGTTTTTCCCATTACCACTCAGAGCTTACGTTAACTCATTCTACCTCCTACCTACAAAAAGCTAATTACTGATCTCAGTTAAGCTCATAAACAGTGCTTTCACATTAACCAGGGGTCATTAAGTATCAAGGGAAAACACTTTCTTCTCCAGATGGTTGGAGGGTTATCTCTACACAACATGTTCAGCATTTGTTCACCTGCAAAGAAGACTTCCAATTAACATAGTTTAATTTTAGAAAATACATATAATTTATTACACATGAAGCTGTTAGCAGCTGTAGGCACTATTGCTGATACACATACCACATTAATTCAGTTACTCCAGGACAACTCAGTGTAACTCCATGGGTTTCATTACTTTACATGTTTACCTTCTATGCATTTTCAGAAGACCCTGGTATGATTTTTCAAAAGTAAATATACACTTAAGGCATCAAAATTACTTCCTTTAAAAGGATGGAGCTGAGTACCCAGCATGAGTCCCTTGAAAGACACTAGTAATTAATAAAAATACTTTGCACAGCATGAGTAAGATTTTTCATTTAAAAAAATAATCCTGTGCTTTTAAGTGGAAATTCTATGGTATCTGTTACACATTCAAGATCTGTTTCCTGACTGGGAGTTACAAGCGAAGAATGATGTCACTGACATACACTTTTTCCTCTCCAGAAGGATATACAATGGAAATCACTGTTATTATTAAAGGAAAACATGGTTTTTCCTCCTAATGAGTAATCTGGTCAAGTACCTTAGTCCCAAATTTTATGCCTGATCTGAATGAATTGCTGAACAGATGGGAAAAAACAACCCTCGTGCAACCCTCATGCAGCAGAGTAACCTGAGGTCTCTGAATGGGAAGATGGGGAATGATCATCTACATTTCTATGAGACTATAAATACATAAAAATATAAAGAGGACACAGATCCTTCCATTTGCTCTGGTGTATTCCTTCAAGATGAGAGCTTTGCAAGAGTCAATTATTTTCCTGTGTGTACATCACCTGTTTGTCAACGAGTGCCTTCAGGTTCTAAAGAAGAGATGGATTATGAATAAACTAACTGTTGCTGTCATGTGAAGCATAAATAAGGAGTGTGTGAGAAAAAGAATGGGCATTTCATAGAAAATGTGCTGAAAGTAGACAGAGAAACTCAGAAATCCCCACTCCTCCTTGCCAGGGAGGATGGCACAGATGTAACTACTTTGACCCTAATTTGACACAACCCTTATTTTTAACTAGTATTTCACAGTGCATACACATATTTTAAATCATCTTTCAAGACTGTTCAGACACACAGGGGAACGAGTGCTATACTTCACGTTGTAAGTACTAACACAGTCATATCAGTAATTTCACTTTTACTTAGATCTGTGTGCCTAAACCTGGGCCACTCACACTTGACATAAACAAATCGGTTCTGATGGTTTTCTAAATCACGCTACAATAACCCACCATGACACACTGTATTTGTCTACCTGCCAGCTGGTGCTCTTCTGGTGCACGTTCACTGACACTCAGTGACACTCAGACCTGTTAACCTGGCTTCGTGCTTGGATTTGGAGGTCCGTATCTCCAGGCTCCTTTTGTCAGCAGTGAGGAGATGCAGTGTCCTCCAGCAGATAATCTCATCCTCCAGTGGATAATGTGGAGCAAGAACTTAAAGATTCTCAGAACAATCTGTGGGAGATACCTCTTTCTGGTTACGTGGAGATCTGGTTTCCTATCTTGGGCTTTTATCTATTTTACTTTGATCTAATTCCCAGAAAACTCTGAAATACACATTTTGAGTATCTCCAGCTATAATTGTTAACACAAGATAGCCAGGATTGCCAAAACTGCTGTACAAAAATTTTCAGATAAAACATTTGGCCAAAAAAGGCATACTAAGCCACTGCAAAATGTTTCAGAAATTCATGAGATTTTACCAGATGAGGAGGGGACCCTCAGAATTTTCTTTTAAAATATTTTTTCATAGAAGAGATAATTTTGATGTAAATATTTGCCATATCACTTATCTGTAATTTTTAAAACATCTTTAAGCCTGCCAAAATAAAAAGAAAATAAACAATTTAATTCCAGCATTTTGAATCAATCTCAATATTCTGTTAAACCTGAAGCACCTTCCAAATTTATTTTCTGTAAGAGACAAGCCAAGAAATCTATTATTTACCTACTTACAATCATGATTTTTTTTTTGCAATCATAATCACAATGTAATCATTCACATATTTTCTCTTTTGTCAGAAAATACATTAAGAAAAATTAGATTCATTCATGATGAAACAGCAAGGTAACAGCTAGTGCAAAAACAATAATGACCAGATTAAAGGATGTCTGTGAATTCTTAAAGCAAGATCGCTACCAAAAACATTCACTATACAATTCACAAATTATTTTTGGGCTCGTGCCCATTTTATGAATGGTCTATTCTTCTGTTTTTATTGATATTGTTGACTAGCTACAACAGGTGACATTTTTATCCCCTTAGGCTGTCCATTATCCAAATGAAGGGCCATCTGGAAAGGGATTCTGTTCACTGAAAAATGTGACAGAGCTGATGGCTTTTTAACTGCAAGTCATCTATGATTGCTGGTAAACACTGAAAATTAGCATTGATCCCCCTCAAATGAAAAAAACAACAACAATAAAGTACTTCAGACAGGCTTATGGAAACACCTTCTCGGCAGATGTGCATGCTAATTAATAATTGTAGATGGCAACCCTTCCTCATTTTTGTAAATTAATGCCAGTTGAATTCTCTAAAACAAATAAACATGACTACAGATGGGGCAGCTACTTGTATATGCCCAACACAGCATATGTAGATTAGGAAATAAGGTGGGCCTGAAATCGCTGCCATACCACAAACAGGTAGTAGACAAGCACCATTACCGCAACCTGCCACACTCAGAAAATCAGATAGTTCGTCCTTTTGCCCACCAGGTTACATCCTGGGAGGGTTTCCAAAGCTGGAGGTAGATGCCACGTTGCCTCCTGTTTTGAAGGCATTCAGCACAGAGGCTATGGCTGGGATGAAGTGGAGAAGCAGTCATACATTCAGATGCAGAAAAAGACTGCCACCATTTGGATATTGATTGCTCTCAAAATTGTGTTTTGCACCAACAGTAGAAGAGGAATCGTAATAGAAAATTAAAGTATACTCCACTCATCTGTCTTCCAGCAGCATCGTGTTTACCTTCTAGAATGATGAATACACATCTGTAGTGAACATACTTGCCAAAACCAATTGGAAACTGCTCTTTGGCTTTGATGGAATTGAACCAGGCTCTCTAACATGATACCAGCAAAAACTCAGATAGGGTCTGACGTATCCTGATAAAGCCATAATCCACTATGAACAGAAGCAGTTAAGATCATGAGCATCAGAAAATAGTTTCTGTGCATCTGGTGCCATCTTGGTGAATGCCTGAAGAGCAAGTTCAGGTAACATAAGATGCCACACTCTTGATCTAGTGAGTATAAGGTTACACAATGTTCATATATATCAAATTGATTGCAAGGAAAAAGTTAAAAAAAAAAAAGAAAAGGAAAGAAAAGAAAAGAAAATCTACAGTAATAATGTTGAAGCTTTCCAATGTAGAACAAATAAAAGCAATAGACTTTGTCACAGCACAAAACATGAAAGGATTTTAGTTTTAAACTACTGCTCTGCACAACATAGCAAATGGAACAATCAAATTATTGTATGCTTGTCTAACATGAAGGCAGTATTATCAACAAACATCCTGCAGCTAGGAGATAAGATGCTGGCGAATAAGTACTGTAAAATGGTTTATCATGCAACCAACAATGATTAAGTACTTTGGACATTTCATATTTAATAAAAACTATTTAAATCAGAAATCCTCAGACATGCGAAGACAGGGCTTATTTATACTACGTTTGTGTCTCCAACCAATGATTGAGTTCTCTCAATTTTTAAGAAGTACCCTTTCAAAATGAAGGGAGCAAGTTAGATGCTTAGTATTTAAATTAAACCACACAACTGGTATGAATAAAAGGAAACCTCCTAAAGCATTCCATAATAATGGGGATAGCAACTGGCTAGCAGAACACTTGACTTGTTTTCCCACAGCAGATTTGAAGTGCACTGTAATGTAATGCATTGAAAATGATTTCTGGTCCTCCCTGATATCACAAATCATAACCTGTATAAAGCCACATGAGCAATCAAAGATCCATTTGAGCTGTGATTCATATGTGCATGCGCTCAGAGCCGGTACCGCTCAGTGCTCTATAATCAGGACTGCAAACATTTTTCATTAGTTTCCCATTTCATTAAAGCTGAGAAAAGAAGGAAGAGATGGAATCAAATGTAAAAAGAATGAAGTTGGTATATAAGGCCAGCATGCTTTTTAAGTCAAAATTTTACCTGCTCTCTGTGTGTATGTGTGTGTGTGCACATATATTCATACTCAATTTCTGAGCATACAATATTTCATAAAGTAATCATGGAAGAAGTCCCCTGCCGCCCTTTCAAAAAAGGCTTCTCAATCTTCAAATCAAAATGTGCAAAGCAGAATCCTAGGTTCCATATTGAATATGTCATGATAATTAGGATCTTATTCTCCAAGACATCATATTATGCAGGAGAATAGTACCTACCAAATAGCATCTTCTCCCTTTTATTAAGATGGAATGCTTATTAATGCCACTTTTGATACGTAAGTACACAAAATGTATCTATATATTATTACTACATAAAAGACATAATTAGTCCATATACCAAGATGCAGTTAAGAGAAGGTCAGTACTCAAAGTCTTTTTCATGGACAAGTGGAAGGTATTTCTGAATTTAGAGTTATTTTAGTTAGCATGTATGAATTACATCAGCTATATAAAGTCCCTGCCCTGCACTGAAGAAGAAATCATCCAGAATTCACCTCAGAAGAAGATATATGAAGAACAGAAGTACAGATCAGAATGAGGAGCTGAGCTGGCTCTCATCATTGACTGGGTGCTTCCTTCCCCAGCGATTTTGTTTGTAATACTACATTTCTGCATAAACGTGATGCCGTAATTGAAGCTGAAATTGAATTTTTATTCCATGAAAAGTAATAAACATTTTGGAAGATACGTATCATACAGACAAAAGAAACAGAGAGGCAGTTGTAAAAGTACCAATTCCAAACAAATAAGAAACATTTTGCAAACCTGTCCTTTTTATCTTTCTCCACCTAAAAGTAAGTAAGCACTTAGAAGTTGTTGGAAAAGCCTCCTGCAGGAAAGGAAATGTATCTACATTAATACCATTAACTTTACTTGTTCCTTCATGGAAAATTTTTCAGTAACATATACTTTATCTATAGCTGTATAAGCACAGGTACAATTACTTCTAAAAGAAAATCAAGGCTAATCAGCCGGACTCTATGTTCCTCCTCTATATTTTTTCAAAGCATGCACCAAAAAAGTATTGAAACTTCACAATTTTGGATTTTTTACTCCAAATTAAACATTATTTTTACATTATTCTACATTATTTTTAGATGTACTTAAAGAAAGCAAGAGTAATCTCTAATAAAAATCTTCTTCAGGCTTAAAGAGCTTAACCTTTTTTCCTGAATTGCAAGATATACTTGTGTGGGGTTTTTTTTTTCTTAATTATTTTATTATTTCTGGGACACTGGGAAAGCAAATGAACTCCTAATAACAATAATGACTGCTTGTAAGACTTGGGATAAAGTGCCTTTGAAAAGTTTTTCTTTTTGGAGTTGTAGCATAAGGTCTTATCACTAGCAAAGTTCCACATCACTCCAACGCCATGACTAGAGGAAATAGATAGCAATGCAACAAAGAAAACTGTAAAAACACCCAGACAAACATTTCCTGAGAATCAGGAGCAAAGGATTGTGATGCCACATGCTCTCTTGATTTGCTATTATGTTGTTACAAGAAAAGCACAAAATTTCAGAAATGTTTTTAGTGTAAGACAAACACTTTCATGCTAAATGTGATGTATTTATCTCAGCACTACCACTGGTGATGTTTATTAGACTACTTTCTATATGGTTATTATGTGTATTTTGTAATGTTCTTTTAATTTTTAGGCATTTTGTAGATAAAAATTCACAGCATTAAGGTTCTGCATGAAGACTGACAATTTGTTACAATTTTTAACCACAACAATTTGCCACTTCTAAGATATGGAAAGCATGGATAGTGTTTAAATGCTTTAATTTTGACAGCTTAGGTAACACTGAATTTCAAAGGAAAAGCCAAATATTGGTTATTAATTAAAAAACAGCAAGTGAAAATTGGGATCCAGGTCATGGAATGACATATTTGCTAAATGGTAAAACTATGACTGACTGAAATATTTTACTTGAATTGGAATTAAAAATCTAATTTATTTCTGGAATTTTACCTGTATAAAGCAATCAAGACCCTATTTTGTATTGCAATTACAGCTGACAGAGGAACAAAGGATTAACATTTACCATTTTTCTTCCTGCTCCCCATTTCTCAGAGGCAAAACTGGAAAGGAGAAGTATGGTAGGATTTTTATAATGGAGAGCAGAGATAAAAATAGTTAATAGCTTAGACAATAATTTAGCAATGACAGCAATAATTTAGGAATAAATTTGGAGAGAGATATATATACATTCCTATACCCACATATTCAATGAAAAAGTAAATTTGATAGCAATCTTCATTTAAGAAAAGAATCCTATGAAAAAAAGTGAAATTCATTAAGTCTTCTAACATAGGGCAGGAAGGTACCTCAAAACCTTAGGTGGTCATAAAATCCATCTCCCTCAACAAGGCAGGATAAGCTATACCAAAATGATTTCTGACAGCTGTTTCCTTAATCTGTTCTTGAAAATCTCCAGTGTGTGGAAAAGTCTGCAGCCTCCCAGGGTGACATATCCAAGTGCTTAACTATTGTTACAGTTAGAAAAGTGGTTTTGGTTGCTTTTCTTTCCTGATGTCCAATCTAAAGCTGCCTCACTGAAAAAGAATCACATTGCTTACTGTCCTATCCCCTATCCTGATCTGCAATGGACATGGAGAACAATTTATTACCTTCCTATTTGTGATAACCTTTATTCCTTTTAAGACTGGTATCCTCTTTCATGTCAGTTGTATTTTCCTGTCTAAACAAGCCCAGTTCTGTCAATCTTTTCTGAGAGATCATATTTTTTTCTGATCATATCTCTTTCTATCCTCTGGACCGGCTCTGACCACTCTGCACCTTTCCTTGTACGTTTAAAATCAGATACACTGCTACAGCCAAGAATGTGCCAGTATGACTATTATTAGAAAATCCTGCAAATTTGCAACAAACAGGCAGCATTATTTTCAAAAATCCTTAGTCATTAAGAAGCTGTGGCACATCTTTAACCCACAGTGCATGCATATCCAAATGATACAATTTTTAAACCAGTACGCCAAATGTTGAAGCACATCAAGGAGACCTAGAGCTTGCACCTATGACAAGGATTTAATGTAATAAAACCTTAACCTAAAACACTGCAAAATGAGGCAACAACTAAATTGGTCATGACCTCTCCCTGACAATAAACACAGCAATGACCAAAGGAAGACATGGCTGAATGCTAAACCTCTGACATGCTGTTGGGTTAGGGCCAGCTATGACAGATCTAGTGATGTAACTGCCCCTTCACACTGCAATAATGAATCCTCCAAGTTAAGTGATCAGCCTTCAAAGTTACCGAGTTTCAGCATTAAGAAAGTTGTCCGATCAGCTCCATACAACGTTGAACTGCTTCATGCCGCTCTGAGGGAAAAAAACATCATTAAACAGGAACATCTCTGTTCTTCGGCATATTTCTGATTGAAACCCAGAAGAAAGAGAACTTGTATGAGCATTTGGATATGCATAAGAAAAAATCTAATCGCATTAAACAAATTATTCTTGTTATAGCTTAAACATAGCTCTTCCAGTCTTGATTACTCTAAAATCAAATCTAATGCATGACTTCTCATCCCTCTCTCAGCCATGAACTTTGCTATCACTAAGTTCCCATGAGCAGTGTCGTAAACTCTGCATTGAATAATTGTTGATATATGTATTTTGCTGCTCCAGTTACAAAAGTGGCATGGCTATGTTAATTTTGTGTCGTGAAACACCAAGCTAACATATGCAAAAAGGCCTATTTAATCATCTTACCACTTTGTTCTGCCTAATTTTAATTCAGGTAACAGGGAATGGATTTTGGTTCTTGAAGAACATTCCAAAATTGCACAGTTATTAAGATAACACACAGTTAGCACACGGTTATTAAGATATTATGATACTAAAATTCCTTTTACTCTGTTTCATAGCACTAAATTTAATGTAATTAGATGTTCTGAGCAAATTTCTCTCTTACTTGCTCTTTTCAGTCACAGTTGTTCACAGATATGGGAAAACAATTTGTATAAAGTAAAAACAACACAACATTAGAACTCTAACTTAAAAAATTTAAAGAATGGAAGGGAAAATGAATACAAACCAGGAATAGCTCTTTTTTTCTGACTAATGCAATGTGTAGACTTTCTTTCGCTACATTTGTTTGAAATAAGGTACTCTCATTACAATATGAGAAAGCTGCACTAAGGAACTGACCAGAAATAGCTCATTGGCGATAGCTAATAAAATAAGCCAAAATACATCTTGTCGTTCATTTAAAAGGCATTTTTTTAGATATTAAAATTATTCAAATGCCTGCATTTGAAAGGTTTGGGGTTTTTTCCTTTGGGAAAAAAAAGTGCACAAAACCTCCCGTCCTGATTACTTCAGAGTACATGATGATGGCCTCTTCATCTTTACTGCAGTTGGCATCATAAGAAACCATAGCTTAATTTATCATAGGACAAGTAACCTCACTGAGTCTGCAGAAAAGAATGAGGGCATTAAATTATTCTGTCTCAAACTAACTACAAAGGTTAATGTTTTTTATGATTCCTATACTATTAACTACAAATTTTATGAAGCTTTCAATGCAGTAATCTTGGAAATTTTCATTCAATAATAAAAATAAAAATAACTTCTTATGCTTTGACTTGTTACTGAAAACAAAGCTTAAAGTACCTGAAATTTCAGTGGGATAGAAACAGTGGGATGTTTTGAAACAGCTCTGGTTTTACCTTTCTTCCCATAGGAAAAGGAAGTATGTGGCAAAATTTCTCACCACAGCAAACCAGCTTTGAAGTGCCCCACTTCAGATTATTCTTGAAAAAAGATCCCTAAACATAACAGGTATTTTTCCACTAAAACTAGTATTTTACTGAAAAATACATTTATTATGACAATTTTTTTTTCATGAAAATTATGTTAGAAGACCTGCACATAAATTCGTGATCTCTCTCACAGCTTTTAACTTCAGATGATTGCAAAGCAAGTAGCAAAACACAAGATGTTCAGCATTCTTGCCCATATGACCTCTAGAAAGCAGATTAACTTCATCAAAATGGCACTGGGTTAGCCAAAGTTTTGGATACCTATTCCCTACATGTGCCTCTTCCAACCCAACATCAGGCTCCTCTTCCTGAGGCATTTCCTTGCAGAAACCCACCCACTGGGTTATTTCAGGACAATATGCAAGAAGCAAAGGCAAGTCTGGAGAAGGGAAGGCTATTCTGCAATTACGAGCCCCTGCTACAGCAGTGCAAAAAAAGCAATATAAACAGCTGTCCAGCGCTAAGTACCCATCCTAGTGGAAATACATTTGAAACTATGCTATTTTGGGGGTCATGCACCTCCCACCATCTCACTATCTATTACTTACTTTTCCTCTTCCTTTTGGCTGTTTTCTCTGGCAGCCTTCTCCACGGCTGCACTCCCATTCACCAATCTACTTAAAATTACTGAGCCACCCATCAAATGGCCATTCACTAAATATAACGCCAAAGGTATCTTAGAATACAAATTTGAGGGCATGGCGTTTTAACTTGGTGAGCAATTACATCCAAATTTAACCCAAAGCATTCATGCAAACCTAGGAAGGCATGAAAATCAGTGATGCTGCTAGAATGTCTCACTTTTGCAACACGACTCTGGGGTAGTTTGCCTATCAGGGCTCCAAATGGTGAGAACCTTGAAGCACGCACTAACAACAGCTTTACAGCCAGAGGGCAGGATTCTGCCTAAATTTTTCCCGGACAAGGCTTTCCAAATAACACGTATAAAGTTATCATATTAATTTTCTCAGAATTCTATACAAATATATTGAATTAATTATTCCTGCAGTGTGCAGTGTTACTAAAATGAATCCTGTGAATTAATGGCGTACAGATCAAATGAGATCCTGTTAATTCAGGAATATTAGACTAATACTTTGCTCTGGTGTTATTCCATCTAAATAACTCAAATAGTACTAAATACATGAGAACTATTTAGACATTTTTAGTAAGTCAAAAGGTCAAATAGTTTGTGGATACAGAGAAATCCTGCAGTTTTGGGGAATTGTACAATGAGACTGTAAATTCATTGATTATGTTGAATTTTTCCAGTGAGCATGCCTCCTAGAAGATGCGAAAATGGTTTTTACTGGAAATGGGAATGACTGGCGGGAGGGAGGGCAGGAACATAGGCTGGCTTCCAGCCTACCTGACAGGCTAGAGGAAATTATTATCTGATCTTAGATGATAATAAAAGACTCCTTATTATCTCCAACAACATTCAAATTTTAGGCAAAACTGTGCAACTCCTCTGACATCTAAACACCTAACACCATTTTGTTTTGGGATCTATCTGCATCTCAGAAATTTTAGTGGTGGTTTCAGCTATTGTAAGAAAGCTGATCTTTTTCTTTGATCTGTAACATACTGGTTTTTTATACCACAAACCTGAAGGCTGTTCTTTTCCCCTTAGCAGAATGAGTCCCAAGATGTCTACAAAGTCCCAGGGCCGCCTCACTCTGTCTTCCGCAATGTCCTCACTGATTCTTTTCACAGATTTAGCTATTATCTCAGCTCGCTACCACCATGTGAAAAGACGGATGAATAGCTTCCAGTGTAGCTGCCACAGATGTCCCACTCCATAGATCACCCAGTAAGTTGAGCTGAAGCATCACGTAGTCTGGACTCGCTGTATCGTATCAGATGTCACCCCACATTGCCTGGGGCCTGGGAAACCAGACTCGCTCCAGCAGCAGAAAGCTATGTCAGAATACTAATCAGGTTGCGTTATTAGTCATGATTGGGGGAGTTAAAACTTATAGTAATAGTTTACAAAAATCCCAATACGCTCTTTGCTGTCTCATGAAAGAAACAAGCCTGCTGACTTCAAGAATCCCACCTGCATATATTAGACATGTAGCTGACAATTGCTACATAGTGGAATAAGGGCGATTTCTCTGTGTAGTTCTTAAAAGTATACATCAGACCTGTATAATAATCAAAAGTCAGCCATCCAAACTCTAACTGAAATGACAGATAGATGGAATATCTGAAGGGACTCATGCATTGTATCCAGGCAAGTCTTCCTAACATCTATTCTGACGTGACAAAATAGCTAGAAAGCTGCAGAGTCCTACTCTGGAGGGGTTTAGCAAAGAGAACCTTGCACATTTGCTTGCAAATTTAAACCTGACCAACTTTAGCCTCCAAGGGGAAATACCATCTTTCCTTTTTCCCTTTTATTGGCTTATTTATCTCCTCTCCTCAGCACCATAATAACTATATATCCTTTCAGAGAAACTGAATAGCTTATTCTGTAACCCATATATTTTGGAGAAGTTCAGCGCAAATGTTCTATTCAGTTCTTCTGATCATTAAAATCAGAGGAAATTGCTGATAAAAAGGCAGTGAAGTTTTTGGATATGAGATTAAGAGTGAAAGACTACAGGGGCTTTTATAAAGAGCAACCATAAGAAGATACTTTATTATTTTGTAATATATACCTAAGGCTGATAATCTGAAAATGCATCATGTCAGATAACTGCAAAAGTCACGGTCCAAAGCTTAATTCCACCATAGATGGATCGACTCTTTTTGTGTGACAAGTGTAACCAATCCCAGGAGACCCACAGGATAGTAAACCAGCTCTTTTAATTATACTATCAGCTATTATGACATTCTCAAAACCAAAGAATTGCCAAAACAATGGAGATTTCATAGTCTCTCCAGATTTATCTTGAGAACAATCAATTACAAATCTTTGAATTGCTATTGACACATACTTTAAATGAAAACCAAGATGAGCTTATGACAAGGGAAATGCTACTGGTATTAGAGACTCATGGATATTCAAGGAAATTCAGCTGCAGTTAGAAAGACTGACAGTATTACTAAAGTTTTCCTTTACGGTCAAGAAAGAGTCAGAATGAGAGGAGAAAGAACTGAACCACTTTACAAATTGACAGGTCTCTTATTGAACCTAGTGAAAAGTTTGTATTAAAGCCTAATTGTCTGAATAACCCTAACCTTTTGGGAATAAAGAATGTACTCAGTAACAGACAATTAACCACTATTTGGATGGCGTCACATATTCTAATAAGATCCATGCTCAATACTTTAAAGATATACAAATAGATGTACCAAAGGGATTTAGTTGCCTAAATGCTTCTAGTGATGTGTGTCATTAGCACCTAATATATGCTCATAAAAATGTATCTTAGTCAAACAAATTTACTAGGTTCTTACCCTCTAAAGTATGACACCCCTTTTTAATTTTAAATCAGAAACTCCTTTTATTTCTTATTGTGTTAAGAAGGTTAAGAATGAAGATGAAAGGAAAATGAAGACATGACAATTTATATATATATATATATAAAAGTCAGTTCACACTTTCAAAAAATGCACGCAGATGAAAAATTAATCACAGTATATTTCTCATTACCCTTGTGAAACAGAAACCTTGTCTCTATAATGTACAGTATAAACCAAGGTCAACACAGGAATTTTGAAAGTTTTCTTTGCTTCATATGTTATTTTGGGTGATATATAACTTGGTTCGAACACTCATCTCCTTATGTCTCCCACACCAGCCGGGCATGATCTTGAGCAAACCCTTTGCCTTGTCAGTATTAACAGAAGCAGTAGTGGGCTGGGAGTCTGGTCCTTAGCATGAAGGATGGTTCAATTGCTGCAGGAGAAAATCCTAGCGGCAGTCTGACACAGCCCAACGGACTAATAGTCATTGACCTTAAAACCATTAATACATCCTCCCTTTAGGTTTTTCCTAAATTACTGTACAATAATGCTGGACTACCCAAAAATATGTCTTGAAAATGTAAAAAAAAAAAAAAAAAAATCAACTTAAGGGAAAGCATGCTTTTGAATTAAAAACAAATAAATATTGGTATGTAAGCCATGGAACATTTATTTCAGATGTGCTTTTGTTTTATAGTTCTAGTTTGTTTTTGGTTGATGGGATTACAGGGAGGGAAAATTGCTTTGCTGCCCTTTCAAAGACATGTCAATGCTTGAACAAAGTCTTCCCTGTCCTTTGAATTCTTTTGCAAGTTCCATCAAGTCTAAGTTTATGCCCATTCATAAAATGTGCAACAGTTCAGTTGCTTGTCAGCCTCCTGAACGCACGCAGCAGTGGGACAGCTGGCAGGATGACTCTTGGAACCAACATGAAGAATGACGGCAGTCAAAGGAGATGCAAGAGGCTATGGCTTACTCTGGGAAGCACACTGGAAGGTGTTACGTGCCAGGTGGTATATTCAGGATGAAGTAGCAGACCTATATGTACATACATGAGTACAGTATATTCTGTCTGGGTGAACTACATTTTTTAAAATCAAAGCAATTGAGAGAAGTAGAAAGAAGAATACGTAACATAAGATGGAAAAAAGCCTCAGATGTATGAGGAAAATGTTTGTTGGTTGGTTTTTTTTTTGCATAAAACTGTTATTGCATACATTATACAGCTTTCTTGATTTAACTGCATGTTATCTAGAGAATTTAATTAGGCAGTGGAGCAGACTTACTTGTTTATTTACACCTGCAGTCATATTAAAAAAAATACTTTCTTCTGGAATACCTAAGAGTGTTGCCTAAGCAGTGAGATGGGACTTTCCTATTAACTGCTGTTCCCAAAAGCCTGAGGTCCTAACGTCCTACTTCTCCACGGTACAGAATCCATGGGTAAGGCAGCAAGTGCTCAGAATTATTCTAATGCAGACACCAGGTAAGTTCGATGTGGGAGCTACCTCTCTGCAGTGCCACTTTCTTGCAAAATGCTGCTTATCTGAGATGATTGTACCTTCAGTGCATGTTTTACATACCGCTCTCGGGGCTGTGGTGGCAAGCACAGCACCTGCAGTTTGTTGCCGTTGGTGTTAGTGCAGCACCGCTCCCGCTCGCTGCTGCCTGCCAGAGGAAGGGAGTCCTGACTTCTCCAGAGCAGCAGAGCAGGACAGATCCTAGAACTCCTGGCACCCGAGTAAGTTAGGATTATAGTGCTCAGGAAGCAGTCAAAGATCAGGATGAATTTTACCAAGAGCTTCAGAAACTAAGTAAAAGCCGTGGAATTTGAATTAAACTGTTCTCCTGTTTCTACTGGAAAAAGAGATAACAATAAAATATCAGCATAAGAAATCTGAGTCCCAAGAATATGCTCCTACCTCAGCACAAAGACTGCAAACACTGCTACGTCAGACTAGCCCACTGGTCCCCTCAGTCTCATCTCAGTAAATAGTCTGCTACCTGTTGTCTTGTGTGGGAATGATACATCTCCTCCAATGCCCTGAGCCAATTATGCTATTGTGTAGATAAGAGGGAAATGCTTTCCTGACTCCTTTTGTGGTCGGTGAAGGCTCTGAACCGTGAAATTTTATTACTGTTATTTTAGTAAGAACTGCAAGTATCCTGAAATGATCCAGGCTTTTTAAAATTCCAATTGCAATTTATTCCCCATGGCACAAATCCAATAGGCTTTAAATAAAATGTACAGAGAAATTTTTCCTCTTAGATTCTTTGTAATTTTCCTGCTATTATTTCTAAGGATAACTTGTCCTTGTATTCTAAAAGAGACGGGATCATCACAAGGGACCCTAAAATTAACAGTGACTTTAAACTGAAGTATTACCCAAGAGAAACATCCTGTTCCCAGATTTGCCATCTGTTTTGTTTCTACATGATACTTAAAGAGACAGAAAAAGAATCTATTAAGCCAAGCATATATTTAATATTATCTATGATAGGAGATATAAAGCTTTACCAAAATGTGTCTTCAAAAGCTGCAAGAGAAGAATGCAGTTTGAAGCCTAAAGCAAAGAAAGTGTTAATTAACACACATAATAGAAATGGTAATAAAATGACAGTACAGAAGATGAGAGGAAATGCTGTAGTTCCCACTTGCTACGTCACAGCACTCAATCTCAGGAATTGAAGGGCATAAGAGAATGGAAAAAAAATGCATGCCCTACTGTGCTAGAAAAAAAAGAAGTTGCCTACAGCAGCTTCTCTGAGCTGGTCTCATATTTAACCCTCAGACGGTTTAACAGCCATGGCTAATGGTCAGATCAGGAAAGCTGTAACTCTCAGTGCAGAGCCAGCCAAAGGGGAGGCTGCAGAAGGTAATTAGCCAATCTTGCAATTTAGCTGGGGTTTTATAGCAACAAATACGATTGGTATGACTTACTATAATCTTAATGCTGCAATTTGTTCTTTAAATTTTTTAACTGTATTCCATTATGTAAATTTGTGTTGTAAGTAACTGCATTTTTTATTGTTAGAGCTTGTCCACTGATAAGCCCAAACACACTGCAACACCCAGAGGAATACAAAGATCCTCAAAAGAGGCAAATTCATTTGTTGTCCAGCACCAAGTGCAGAAATCCTCAGTATCCTGAAAGGTGGTAAGTTTTACCTGGACAGGAGTGAACACATCAAATGCACACTAAGAAAAGCTTCTCTATTTTATATATATAGATATATATGAAGAAAGAGAACTAGCAACAGATATTCAGAATTTCTAAGTGCTGTGTTCAGTGCTCTGAAATTGCTAATAATTGTGAGGAAGGATAGGAACTGATAAGGAACCATGAACCCATATCAGAGATTGAATTTCATTTTGAAACTGAGATTTGTCTGTCTTCTGTTTTCCTCTGCATGCTGAAGTTCCAAACCAGCCACGTACTACTAACAACAAAGATGTTCCAAAGAACCAGTGGTAAAAAACAGCCATGTAGAATAAATTAAAAAAACTCTAAACCTGGTTTTACTAGGTCAGGACTTGGACATCTGTGGAAATGGCCTTAAAGTTAACAAGGAGTGGGATTGTGCATGTGGGAGAAAGGCAAACTGCATATTTGATAGAAGATTTCTGTTCCAAAATAGACTCTATGTGCAGGATTCTGTGGAGAAATGTAAAAGTCTTGAACTCAGTAGAATTCAATACCTACAGCACAAGCAAGTGTCAGGAATGGTACAGAAACAGGCAGAAGAATAAGTAAAAGTTATTGCTATGTTAGCTTGTTTTTCAGATAATTAAGATAAAATTGAATACTTTTTTTCTCTGTGTTTTTGGTTCCTCGATTAGATAGTTCTTCCTTATTTCCAGCTATAAATTTGGCAAATTAGGAAAGAAGGTCAATGGACCAACCTTTATGGAGCTAAAGGGGTGCCCACATCCACTCAGCTAAGCAGCAAGGATTTTCAACATGGAGATGTAAGCTAAAAGCTTTGTTTTGCTTGGAATTCAGAAAGAAAGAAAATGCAGCTGAAGAACATGTGATCCCTGACCACCCAAAGGGGTTCCAGTCACTTCACCAGGCAGACGGTGAGTCTTTGGGGTGTTATCTGGATGGCTGTGATTTTGGTTGCCTAGATCACACATTTATTCTCCCAAATAAATTCCCTGCCTTAACAGATGGGCTGTAATCTGCTCACTCTTTTTGAAGTCTCATACCTCGCTTTTCAAGGGAGGGTAATGGTACTTTGCCTGCTCCAACTGTATTCTGGCAGAAGTAAACAGTGAATGAGCAGCCCTGCAAAACAAACATTCTGGGCCATGTGCTTAATCAGCTGGGGTTTCTGGAGAAACCAGACCTAATCCCACACTCTCAAGCCCCAGAAAAAAGTGCTACATAGAGCTCTTCCCTAATTATCTGTTAAGACCACTACCAAAAATAAAGACTTGTGATTTCAGGGGAAGGGAAGTAACCACAGCTGAAGTCCGTAATCCCGCCCACTGAAATACTAGATTTAATGGAACTAGCAAGAGTTTGGGGGAAGAGGTTAGATGGGTTAGAAGTTACTATCACTACAAGATTTATTGGACAAGTCGGACAAAAACAAGCTTATCATCAGTCCTTGTCTGAACATGCTGCTAAAGAGCTATGAGGAAGATTATCCTTGGAGAAAGAGAAGGCCTTACTTGTTCAGTGAAGATCTTTGGGAATGAGTCTTTCCAGCATGAAGAAAGCATTCATTTTTGATGAGAAACAAATAATTTTCTCAATTTGCAAATGATTCTACAAATTACTTCAGCCTGCTCCTACACTTCTGCTGAGCACGTCCTAAGAAAACAGAGAATAACATAATTGCTTCTGCAACTGCCTGCAAAAGAGGAAAGACAGAAAAGAGCACAGAGCATCACAGGGGATCATCAGGGCAAAGGTGCCTCTGAGACAGTTATTGTTTCAAGTAGCAAAGTTGGCAAGTGCTTGATTTCTGTTACCATGAGGGCCTGCATGTCAGCTGTTTGGCTGAAGCTAGCGTAAGAGGAACTATCAGTAAAGGCTTGTACCTAAAATTTCCGCAGAATCAACAACCTCACCAACTGAGCTCTAAGCAGCTTTCATGTTGCAGCAAATGTCCCATGGCAAATCACTTTGATAGCACCAGCATTTCCTTTCTCATTGATTTAGCTGCCTCGTGTTTCAACACCTCTCCCTGCTACCGGTGCTAGGAATTAAAACTAAGGAGAGTAACATCTTTTTCCTTGGCTTTGTTTCTGGGGAAAAGAAGTGGGTAACCACACAAGGGAAACTGCTGTGACTTGTCCTTTTGGAGAGAGACTCCCCAGTGTCAATTCCACGTGTAACTTTTCACACGATGAATAACAGGTGGGACAGGCTGATTTTCACAGTTTCTTTGAGGTGGGATAGTGTGTTCTTACCAACTCGAATTTGAGTTCGCTCACTTGCAGAGCTGAAGAGTTTGCCATCTAGATGGGTAAAAAGGAAAAGAGAAATGGAGAGAATAATCTCTGCCATGACAGCGCTGTGCCTGGGAAGGTCACACAGGGTTTTTTCCCCAGTTCACCCTTCCCCTTCTTTGACACCAAGGCTAAAAGCAGGAATACAAAATTCAAACATTTTTCTTCTCTCAGCTACATAATCTAAATAATTAAGGTACCTAAAGCACTTGATTCCCATATAAAACTGATCTTGTGATAATTTCTATAGAGAACTCATGCATCATGATTACTGAAGTACCTACATCAATGCATTATTCATGGCCACAAAGTGCACATACCACCTTACTCTCAAATGACCCTCATTATTTGGGACATTCCTCATTTTAGATTCACATTCATCTCTATCCCATACTGAGGTTACCATCTGGTCATTTTTTTCTTTACTGACTCAGCCTGTTACTTTTATATAAAACTCATTTAAAGCTGAGCACTAACCAATTCTCTCAAGTAGCTTCCGTAAATAAAAATAAATATACTGTTTGTGATTACAAAGGAGAGGAAATCAGTAGGTGTTTAAAGATCCTACAGTACTTTTAGAATGAAGCCAAGGGTAATATAATCAGTACTTGTTTCTCTAATAAATCTTCCCATTAATTTTCGATGTTCATAACAAACAAAGCAAAAATGAGATCCACTAATAAGATATATCAAAATATAGATAAATGTACACATGCAAACTTTAACCTACACAATATACAAAGGTGAACAAATCATTACCCAAGAAAATTATAAGGAACATCTGACATGAAACTAAACACATCTAGTTATTTGAGACAAGAATGTAGAGAAGATGATACAGTATTTGTACGTCAAAGACACTGTCAACAGCATCATCTAGGGAACCAC
Source organism: Numenius arquata (assembly GCF_964106895.1). NCBI lineage: Eukaryota > Metazoa > Chordata > Aves > Charadriiformes > Scolopacidae > Numenius > Numenius arquata. The sequence goes on from NC_133586.1 coordinate 31,151,872, forward strand.
GCCCAAGGGAAGACCACACTAGAGATTTAACTACTCCAGATACAATTCTCAGCTTACTTTACTTTTTATATTTAATTTTTTCCTAAAGAAGTCAGTGCATTCACAGCAGCAGAGCTGGGATGACACTACTGGCTATTATTCACTTGACTGGAGGAATCCATTTGCTCACACTGTCCTTCTGTCCCTTTTGGTTCATTTTTTAGCAAAGTTCTGGTAATCTACCTGCAGGCAGGACTAGTAAACCAGGACCATGGAAGAGAAACAGATTGCTAGTAAAGGAACAGTCACAAGCAGGAAGATGGAAGATACAGAGCTCAAAAACGGTCTTTCTCTTCCTTACAACAAGAGCTCTTACTCATGACAGAAGCCCCACCAAACTGCACCGTGTATACAAGGTGTATTTCTGCATCTGACTTTAAATATACCTCCTGTAAACTGAGATAGAAAGTTGAGTGAATTGCTGAGTCATGAGAAATGAGAAAATTTTCTCTAAGGCTTGAAAAAGGATTTAATGAATTTAAGCAGGGGGTTGTGGTTGAAGTTTTAGAATTTTTGTGACAGACAAAGAGGCACAGATGTTACAGCTTCCAGGACTTTGCTCCTCCACTGCAGCTAAACATCCTTTTTTATAGCTATGCTTTCCTACTAAAAAATTCAAAGAGCATGAGAGATGTTTTTTCCTTGCTAACAATTTTATGTCAGTTGAACCATCAGACTTTCTGCCAATTACAGTTTTTCAAAACTGTGTGTTAATTTGCCTTTGCTTTTCTTAAAATGTCCATTAATGGTATCAAAGCTGAAATATTTTAATCACAGTTTTAAAAGTGTATTAAAATCTTGTCTTCCTTATGCCTTTTTTCCCATCACTCATGCAATAATACCAGCTCCTTCAAAGAAAAGATATTTCCTCCATAGGAGTGAGAGTTGTCTGATACCATCTATGATGATCAGTCCTACCTGCCAGGTACTCTGGAAGTGTATGAGTGAGGTGCTTCAACCTCAACAATCACTGTTGTTTTTCACCACATGGACCACCATCTGCCAGATAAAAGCCTGAAAATGGAGAGGAAAAGAGAGGCATAAGCTCTAACTACAATTAATGCTCAGAGCTGGAGCATTATTTCAATCAACCAATTTGAGGTTTTGCTTTTTGCTAAACTCAAAAAATTTTTGTAAAAGGTAAGTCTTAAAGGACAATTTTCAACCAATTTTAATTAATATTTCTTTAGAAATGGTTTCTTTTCAGTAGCTCTACAATTTATGGCTGGTTTCTTGCATCTAGTCCATCACTGCCTCCTGCAGCATAATTCGTCTTTTGTCTCTGCAAAATTATGAATGAGTGTTTTGGTCTCCTTGCTCTTGTCTTTGCCCTTCCCATTCTCCCCTGCTAGAATCCTCAATATTGTTGAGCACTTGAAGTTCAAACTCATCTTACTGTTGTAAGGAATATTATTAAGAGCTTTGACTGGGATTCCTACTTTAGATTTCTCAGTTCGAGTAATAGAAAATAATCACTCTCACACTCTCCCTCTCTGGTGATTTGGTTAATTAACTGGTAGAAGCAGCACAAATAATTTCTACACTAGTGTACTTATTGTTTTAAAAATTATGTGAAAATTAGTCCCCTTACTAGATGATTAGGTTTTTAGATCTGCTAATGAACAACAATAGTCTGCCATTGCCATCTTTTAATTTACTTTTAATCACCAGCTAAGTAACAAAGAAGTGTCTTTTAAAATAATTAAGACTACATATCAGGTCTCTGTAGGATGTCAACAATAAAGGGGTTAATGATGCATCCAGTCATCATGGAAACAATCAAAAAATCTCTTGCTTTAAACAATGCAGAACAACTCCCACTATCTAAATGTATCTGTACCAGAAAATTCCCACAGCTTTACAACATTTTTCATCCTGTAGAAATCACACACACACAAGAAAAGTAATGATGGAAATCACCTACGTAACAGGGCAAAGATTTAAATTAAAATATCTGTGAAAAGAAGGCACTTTCCTCTTACTAGACAGAACTCTCTCAGGATAGTATGACTTCAGCTGTGACAACACGACACTAAAAGATGCCTAACCAAATATAGCACTTGGAGGCATATAACACATTTTTCTCTCATAGTATTAACATCTTCTTGCACTTTTCTTAAGATTTTTAAAACTGAAAACTTGAAGAACTGAAAATTAGGTTCCCAAATCTTTATTCCAGAAGGGTTTTCTAAAGTCTCTATGACACGTAAGAACAAAACTATTTTGGGGTGCAAAAGGTTAATAATTCTGCTTTGAATGTAATAACTTTTTAGAAGCAGTTTTGTGGATGCATATGATCTCTATGTTTGCCACCATAAAACTATCCCATTATAGTTCTAAATCAGGCATAAAAGCCTTGTGTGTGTGTGTATGAGTGTGCGCACATCTCCTTTGACCCAGCCATCGAAGGATGTGAACAAAAGGGAGACTATATGGAGACGCTATACCCTTTTGTTGAAAAATTAAAAAAAAAAAAAAAAAAAAGATACAGGTAAAAAATACTCCACTTAAATGTCAATGTTGCTACAGTCTGAGAAACTAACAGATATTCAGAGGATCTGGGAGGGAGAGGCAGGTACTGCACTTAAAATTACCAGAACATCTGTAGTATTTTGAGTAGTATCCCACTGAACAGTATAGGCAGCAGAAAGCTTGCTTTAATTCTTGACAAAGAAAGTAAATTGTCCTAAAAATTCTCTATTATGAAGCATCCAAAACATGTACTGGCACTCCAGGGAGCTACTACAATCTAATGCATGTGCTCTCTTTTGAAAACTGTCTTTTCAAGCAGCACATGTTTTGGCCCATGGGAGAGCAGTATGTAGAGCACTGTTAGGAGACTGGTAGAAGGCCATCTGCTCTGGTTGAAAAGACTTTAGTTAATGTAGAAAAAAACCCATATAATTGCTCTCTTCACAGTTCTATTTTCATTTGGAGAATAGCATGTAAATATAATGTAAAAATGAGAGCTGGCAATGGCCAAATAGGTAACTTCATCCACTTTCTTATCAGGACAAGATTGTTCTCAGCCATACTCTTTGGGCAACAGTGAATGACAGGAGTTAGAGAGACTACCTGCTCTTGCCAGGTATATCTTTCACACCTTCTAAATACCAGTCACATCACACCCTCTCTTTCTGTTCATCCTTCCTTCTTTTCTCCCTTTCTTCCTTCCTTGCTTCCTTCCGTCCTTCTTACCAGAGTTTTGCTCATTTTACACAAAGTATAAAATATTCATGGTAACAGATATCCATAACTGTCTATGCTTCTACTACATCTAAAAATACAGGCTGAGTATCCCATAGGCTCTCCAGAAAATATTATAGTAGTACCAAATACAAAAATCACATTGACCAGACCAGTTGAAACTAGTTGTGGAGGTCCCAAATGGTGTGGCAGCTTATTCCCTACTGTACTACTCAACCGAATTTTACATTCACTGTGCGCATTGTTTTCTCACTTTCATCTCATTAACTCTAATTAACACTCTTTTAACCATTTTCAGTAATCCCCTACCTTGTTTTGTTTTTCCATTCTCTAAAGACTGTTAAATTGCCTGTGCATGCTATTGGAGTTAAACTGATGTTAATTTTTAAACAGCTATTTGTAGAGCATCCCAAATGCAAACTGTGGCCTATAAAAAAACGAGCTTCAACTATCTGTAACTTGATGTCTCCATGTATCCAAACAAACATTACAGCCATTCTCAGTCACACTACTTTATAAAATCCTAGTCCACTATCACCAGAAGCTTTCAGTCTGCTGCGGACTCCAGTGTTATGGAGTTCTGGCTTTTCTTCACTGCACTTTAAGTTTTTCCTTCACTAATCACTACTATCATTATTTCTATTCTGTGAAGCCTAACATGGTCTTACTATTATTGCCCTATGACATATCAACCATACAAAATATATCATCATTTTCTTGTTTAATAACTTCAGTACTGAATGAAGCCTCTTCAAAGGAAACTGCTCATCAATTCTAGAAAATCAAACTGCTTATTAGGAGTTATAATAGGCATTCAAGACGCTAATTTTAAGGATTGCTTTTGAAAATCTTGACTCAGATGCTCGTTTTATAAACATATGAGATTGCAACCACAGAACAATATACATGGTAATGCCTGAAAACTGAAGCTTTTTAGAAACTTCAATAAATACTGCATCAAAAAATCTAGAGCAAAACTGCAATTAATTTATAGGTTTGCAGGATAAAATAGGTAATTCAAAGAGGTTTGCAATGCACATTTCAGATAAAAATACCTATTATTTAAAATATGATGAAATACTCAGGGTCTTTTTATTATTTTTTGCTCTATGCATACTTTCAAAATACAAATATAGTTAAATTTGAAAGATGGAAAAGGTGAAAAACTTGTATACAAATCCTTGCAATGAAGAGATTGACTCTTCTCGGCTCTGTGTGACACATCTATTTTCTTCACAGACTTCAACAAGTAGAAAATGTCACCTTTGCAGTTACATGTATTTTGTCACCTTGCAACACATGGGGTACAATTCCGACTATCCTATGGTTTGAGGTATGTTTGAGGAATTTGTTCCTTTTTTAATATTAATGAGTATCATTATGGCTATGACCCATTAGCTTCGCCCATGGGGACACTCCAGAGGCAGTCTGTGTCGCTGATGAAAGGCAACGTAAATTCAGAAGCACATTGTCCACCACACGCACAATGGTCCTCCGCTTTTCATTCACCTGTAACAAAATGGCTCATGTGTATTCAGGAGACTTCAAAAGTGTAGCCAAAAAGACTGAGACTCAGAGTGGTCCTTTTATGCCTTTGATGTACAAAGCAAATCAGCCTGAACTCATCAGAGACTACTGATGACAGGGGCTGGGCTAATCTTCAAATGATCAAAGCATTCAAAGTCAGTGACATTTGCAAGGAAATTAATGATTCCTCCATAAAGGTTTTAACCATCCTATAAACAGGATAAATGCAGAAATCCTTAGATGGATGGTACCATTAAGTACAGCAAATGTTACTGAAAATAATCACAATGGAGGCTCATTTATTAAGAAACTGTTCCCCACATTCATTTACATTCCACTGAACAGATTGTATGAAAGCGGGTTTTTTTCAGTCTGGTTAACATTCTCTGAAATGAGAAATTACACACTGAAAAGCAGTACTTTGTGTGTGTCATGTCACAGCATTACAAGGGATCATTATCCAATCTTTGAGACACAGAATTATTACAGATTTATCAATTGTTTCTACTGATGTAAAAGGTCTGATAATGGCACAACGTGCCAGACTAACAAGAACTACTATAATGAAGTTAAATGCCTTAACTTGTTTAATGATTCTGGTGGCAATTATTACTTATCTGGGACTGGAGAAGAAATTGTAAAATACGCTGTTATCCTTGATACAATTGGAGGTTAAAGGGTGAAACTGTAAATTCAAGGTTGGCATTTGCTTTTTTAGAAAAGATTTGTTAGCGTTGTTAAATATGCTGAAGTCACATTTGTACTGGCAGAAGATAAAGCAACCAATCAAGTTTTTTCAGTAGAGTGTCTTTCCCTGCCTTTGTACCGTATTGCTTTATTTAATAACAGCAACGTGGTATGTGAATTATTAGGTTGACTAAGTAGTTTTAAGAGTATTTTATCTTTTACTCTGTAGCCTCAGGAAGTTCTTGTATCAAAGGAAAATATAGGTGAACAATTGCTCTCACTGTAATTAAGCACGATTTTGACATATGGTCAAAAGAGAAGAAAAAGGAATTATTTGAAAACACTTTTCCCACCTCTACTAAGCACTGAAGTTGCTTATACTAATGGAATATCTTGCCTTCAAATTCAGATGCATGCAACTATGAAAAGCAGGCTAGAAATTATTTATTGTCATATGGGAGCATCAGGAGTATAAATCAGTTGGTGATTTTTGATACACAGTGTAAGACAATCCTATAGGTTTAGTCAAATGGCACCTACTAATACGGGAGTAGTCACCACAGACCACCTCCAACTAATTTTTTTGGAGGCGGGACTGGACATTATTAAGCAACATTTTTAAAATATTCCTGTCACAGATTGTTTAACTATTTAGGCTCTGTCCTGTTAGAAAAACAACAGTTCTGCCATTATAAAAGATGGAATTTCTGGAGGTTTTCAAATGAGGTCTCTTTCTAACGTTCATTTTAATACCGTAAGAGAGCATGGGAGGTCACGCTGTAAGAGCAGACTGCTTAGTCAGGAAGCTGGTGTTCAGCCCGGCAAGCAGGCTTTATTTACCCTGTCTTTCAGTGTCTATGGGGGCTCTGTCAGCATTTACGTGGAACAGACACATTTCAAAATCCCCCTATGTGCTAAATTGATTTTGAATGGATGGAATTCAGTCTGTTCCATCAACCCTTACTTACAATACTGGAATTCAAGAACTGAATTGATTTAAGACCACATTAAGCATAACAGAACACGATATTCTATCTAAAGTCTCTGAAATTTTCACAATTGTTCGACACCGAAGAGTTCTGTAAAAAGACTCTTGAAAAGTGAATAGATTTTTATGCCATGTTGCTATTCTGTGAGCCTAACCTCTTGTGTTAAGACAAAATCCTTAATAACTCTACTTGCACTCAGATATGCTGCTCTGGTTTCAGGTGAGCTAGGCTGACGAGTTTTTGCCCCTATGTTCTCATTTCCACATCAGAATAGGATTTTTTTTCTCTCACAGATCTGATCAGTAGCTTGGTTTGGTCAAAATCAGAGGAATACAACATAATTTAGTTTGGAAGGGACCTCAGGAGGTCTGTAATCCAACATCTTGCTCAAAGAAGGGAGAGCTCCGAGGTCAGACCAGGTTGCTCTGGGTTCATCCAGTCTAATCTTCAAAACTTCCAAGAACGGAGACTGCTCAGCCTCTCTGAGCAACCTGTTCCAGTGCCTGACCATCCTCAGGACATCAAAGCTTCTTTTTTTCCAATCTGAACATCTCCTGTTTCAATTTATGCCCATTGTTGCTTGATCTTCCACCATCCGCCACTGTGAAGATGACATACTCTTGACGACCTCCTCATAGGTACCAGCATGCTACTAGCTGATCCTCCCCGAAGCTGTGTCTTCTGCAGGCTCCCAGCTCTCTCAACCTGTCATTGCAGGGCAAGTGCTACAGCCCCCTGACCATCTTGGCGGTCCTCTGATGAACTTGCTCCAGTTTATCAACACCTTTCCTGTACTGCGAGAGCTCTTGACGTTAGTCCTTGTTCAATTTCTTTAGGTCTCAGTTGCTCATTCTTCCAGCCTGTTCAGGTCCATCTGCATTCACAACTCTGTCCTCAAGCATATCAATCCTTCCCCTCATTTTGGTGTCATCTAGAAACTTGAGAGTGCAGTCTCTCATCTCCTCCAAGTAAATGAAATGAAAATTACATAAACCAGTTTAAAAAAAAAAAACCAAAAACATTAGAGGATTTTTTTAATCCCAGATCTTTTTGTCAGACTCAGTTTAAGGAGATCAGGAGATATGACAGAAAAGTAGTGTTCAATATGGAGTAGAAACAACAGGCACAGGGGAGCAACCTTTCCCTGTGCTCAACTGCAGCATCAAATTTGTCTTTGAAATCATCACCATCCTGTTCCTTAGTATAAGGCAGTAGAATACAAAGGGGTTGCAAAATATAATAAGAACACACTTGTGATACAGAGGCATATTCTTCAAACTGTTATCCTCATAAGACAGCATAGTCTTCCCCCAACTTTAAATGCACCTGGTAGAACTTCTCCTCCAACAAACTCATGGCTCTTTTCTTTCACACTTCTGTTTTAATTCAAAGGTTGATTAAAGAAAAAAATATTATTTTGAAATGTCATACTGACTCCAACTGTACATTCACATATGTTTGCAAGGCTCAGAACACTGAGAAATCTGACTGGTATTTAACAGAACTCTTGAGATCTTTGCTCAGCTCGGAGAGACGTCTTGGTGCATTTCTGCTTCCTGAACCCAGCTGTTGTAGTTCCAGACTAGGCAAATAGTGCTTTGTTTCATTTTAAATTGCAGTGAAAGTACAATTGCCCTGTTTTTCTTTCACTCAAAAGATTTTTTTCCAATCTTTCTGGAGGAAAAAAAATAATCATAAACAAATGAAAAGGAGCAACAAAAAGGATATGCCTAAGCAATTTTACCTGTGAACTGGAACTCTAATTATCATGATCAGGATTACAAAAAACAAAACCCAAAAACTGAGAAAACATTACTGTTTTCATAGCACAAATTCAGGAAAGCCAGTATGGCAGTGTAAAATCTGGAAAGCTTCATACTTTTTGCATTATTACTTCAATGCTGTTTATTCACTACACTGAGGTGTAAAATTTGCATCTACACACATCCCACATTTTTATTTTATTTTTTAAATAACTAAACCAATACAAATAACTATACTTCCATCAATGAAAAGGACATAATCTGTTTTTCCAGTTATGAGATGGGTTGCTATATCTGCACCAGAAAGAGAACCCCAGCAGGAACCCGTTCCACTCCTACCATTCTCTCCCTGCTTCAGCTCTTGCCTGTTCTGTTTCTACATTTCAGTGATGTTGGTTCTCCTTTGCTGAGTCTGATCTTATTTTCACTGAATTTCACTGAATTTTTAGAGTTGGAAGGGACCATAGAGATCATCTAGTCCAACTCCCCTGCTGAAGCAGGATTGCCCAGAGCATGTTGGAGCATGTTACTCAGGACTGCATCCAGGTGGGTCTTGAAAATCTCCAAAGAAGGGGACTCCACAACCTCCCTGGGCAGCCTGTTCCAGGGCTCTGTCACCCTCACCGTGAAGAAGTTTTTTCTCATATTTGAGTGGAACCTCCTATGTTCCAACTTGTGCACGTTGCCCCTCGTCCTCTCACTGGCAACCACTGAAAAGAGTCCGGCTCCCTCCTCCTTCAACCCACCCTTTAGATACTTATAAGCATTGATAAGGTCTCCCCTCAGCCTTCTCTTCTCCAGGCTAAAGAGTCCCAGCTCTCTCAGCCTTTCTTCATAAGGGAGATGCTCCAATCCTTGAATCATCCTCGTTGCACTTTGCTGGACTCTTTCCAGTAGTTCCCTGTCCCTCTTGAATTGGGGAGCCCAGAACTGGAAGCAGTATTCCAGTTGTGGCCTCACCAGTGCAGAGTAGAGGGGGAGAATGACTTCCCTCAACCTACTAGCCACACTCTTCCCTATGCAGCCTGGGATTCCGTTGGCCTTCCTGGCCACAAGAGCACGTTGCTTGCTCATTGTCATCTTGCTGTCTACCAGGACCCCCAGACCTTTCTCTTCAGAACTTGTCTCCAGCAGGTCCACGCCTAACCTGTATTGGTGCCTGACATTCTTCTTCCCCAGGTGCAGGACCCTACACTTTTCCCTGTTGGACCTCATGAGGTTCTTCCTTGCCCAGCTCTCCAGCCTGTCCAGGTCTCGCTGGATGGCAGCACGGCCCTCCGGGGTGTCAGCCACCCCTCCTAGTTTGGTATCATCAGCGTTTAACTCTGCTTTTCTGCAGTCACAAGCTTCCTTTCTGTTGTTTATGGAAATATGCGAAATATGTCTATAATATTGTGTTCAGTGACTGATACACCTCAACACTGTAATTTACCAAAGAAAATGTCAGTTTTAAATTTACAAAATAAATATGTTTGATGTTAAGTTTAGAGTATGAATGAGACAGGTGGAATTCACAGCACTTGTGAATCTCACCCAGGTGATCTTGCCAGAAAGAAATCTGCATGAACTAGGGAGCACAGGCATGCACACAGTTGGGAGTTTTCTGCTCTGTTTTGTTTTGCAATTGGAACATAGAGAAAAGGAAGCTTAAGTTTAATTACTTGCAGTAAAATAATATGAAGGTGTTTCTGTATTTGTTTGCTACATATGTAACTTACACTATGTTGGTTACCTGTGTATGTCACTGAATTGGAAAAAAAAGGAATATGAAACGTAATTAACCAGACTAAATTACCAATTGCAATAATTTCAATAACCACAATCCAAGAAATTATCTGCTGAAGAAATAGGTAAAAAAATTAAAATGGTTATATTTGAAGATTTTGCATCCATTCACAGTTGGAAGTACAACCAGAAAATAAAGTGAATGGGAATTAAATTATTTGTGGAAATTATTCATTCAGCTGTCGCCTTACTATTTTCTTCCCTTTAAATCTTAAATACAGTTGATTTCTTCCGAGAAATGGAATGAACATTATAGCCATTCAGTAAAAAAATCTCAGTGACAACTAAAAGAAAAACAATCACCTTTCTATGGCTTCTTGAAAGCGTAAAGGTCTCTTTTGTTCTCATGTCAAGCTTTGCATGAAGTCAGAAACCGATGCTGTTTGTGTGCAGTTCGGAAGTTACAATTCAGGTTTTTTTACAGCACTTGCTCATCCTATTGAAAGAGAAAAGCAAAGTTTCCTCCTTAGGTTTTCTTAGCAGCCATGTTTCTTCAAGAAGAAAACTTGTGACCAATGACTTGCCAAGTGCTGCTAACAGAGGCTTCATGCGCGCTCACCAAATAAAAACATTTCTAACTTCATAGGTAAGTGGTTGGTAATGTTTGGGCCACAGCAACATTTAAATGAGAAGTACTTTTTTTTACAATCTGTTCCATTACATATATGCCAGAGGTTCCAGGACCAGCTTTACGAACCTCAGCAGGGCTCTGGGCTTTACTTGAGTAACACAGAATGCACCTATGGCAGGATATGCTGCCAGGGGATCTCCATTGAGCAATCCCCCTTCCCTTGAGATTAGAATTAAAGCTGGGGCAAGGTTCAGGTTTTGTTTTGTTTTTTTTTTAATTGAAGTGATTCACATGGTAAACAGAAGCAAAATTTTAGGTGAACCAGAACTGTTTGTGAATTTTTATTCAATTTCTCATATCAGAAAAAGGAAGACCACATAAAAATATTCTGAAACAATACTTGCATGTTTAAAGATATATTATTAGTATTAAATGATCCCCCAAACCACCACATTTTTGCAAGCTAGTTTCCTAAGCAAACCAAAATATGATTTACATCACTACCTTTCCTATTGTCTAGTTCAGCCTCAGAGCTCAAAAATCTATAAGCACATTTAAGGTGCAAGATGTTGCTCTTTGTTATGTATTTAAAACCAGTTTTATAACATTAAGGACTTAATCAGTAAAATCCAACTCTTTTCAGAAATTAGAGGCCTCTAATAATTTAGCTTGCTTTCTTTTAAATGTCATTCCTGTATGAAACACCCCTATTCACTGACAAGTCATTGAGACTGCTTATCAGATAAGGGAAATAGAGACTTTCAAGCTGGCTGCTCCTTTCACAAGGGATATTGTCATATGTCATATTTTTATTAAAAGTTCTTTGATGTTTATGCTTGGAGGAAATTCTTCTTTGAGGAGGACTTAGTTTGTTCCTGATTTAAAAATCCATTACTGACTATTCAGTATTTTTCATATATTCTACTTCGTTTAAACTCTCCAGAAAGAAGCCTGGGATGTTACCTTTACTTTGTCAGCACAGTAGGAAATCTTTTTTAATTTTGAGAGTGAATTGTGACCTGCCCTCTTACTGAAGATGTGCATTTGCAGCTATGAAAAAGGATAGTGTTATCAGTGACTTTCCTTGGTTTTGAAGACTTTACAAAGAAAGGTTTCTGTTATTTTCCTAATAAATATGCTAATGTGTGTATACTTTATAAGTATCTTTATCTTAGGCACAGAAGAAGTCAATGTTGAAGTGACTTCAAGTAAAATTATCAGATGTTAAAGATGTTTCTGGGCTTGTAGAGAGTTTTTGTAATTTGTGATGTACAATACCTCCTGCTGAACATCCTACTCATCCTTTCTCTTTATTTTTACAAAATCTGGCCCTTCATCCCATTTTCAAGGGATTTTAGCTCACAGGAGCCTAAAGGCATCTTTAGAATACTCAGTGGAACTCCAGTTTGAGAAATTGAAATATGGCAAATTGGACCTGGTGTGTGCTGTGTTGACCAATGTTTTTGGTTCTAACATTATTTTGCAGAGTCAGCTTAGCTGACTGTACCAACTGATGATTCACATTTGGTGTTACTTATATTTGAGTCTATATAACAGTTTCAGTTAATGCCACTCTAGGCTTTCAAAAAAATTGAGAGAGGGAATTCCCAAATGTGTTGAAAGTATGACTCTGGTTTGAATGCAGAAGAACTTCATTCTCATATGGCCAATTTAATGCCTATGACGATATTCAAAAGAGCTTGGCTTCTGAGCCATTTTGAAAATGTGGTCTCAGCTATCAAGTGTTACGTTACAAGATATAGAGACCTAAAGAATTGTATTGATCTTGATTCTGTGGGTATCTAGCAGAAGAGAAACAGGGTCTGAAATATTGAAGGCCCAAATCAGAGAGAATAGTGAAGTAAACAATAATTTTCCATGATTTTCCTTTCAGCATTTACCAGCTCACACATTTGAATTCAGAGAGCTTGGAGTTTTAGGATCTTAACATTAGTCACGAATGCCAGCTCTATCCCTGACTTCCACCAAGTCATTCAATCTGTTTATGTACCAGATCCTGTTCTGTAGAATGAAAAAGTATTTCCTCTGCATCATAAAAAATCGCGAAGACAATGTAGTATTGATTGTGATGCTCCCAGTGTATGTACAGGGAAATGATAAGCACCTAATACATTACTACTTGCTTTTTATCTCTCACTTTACTCTCTTTTCATTTTTCTCCTCAAGTTTCCTAAAATCCACACTGTTCCTCCCTTCCTTTTTTTTCATCCATCAATACTTTGCCTCCTATATACTCTTTCCTATGTACCCTCAAATGCTCATCAGGGTAAGGATAAACTTACCAGCCAAATCTAGATATTGATTATTTCCCATTGCTAACAATAAAGTCATGTCATTCCTTCCCATCTGATTCCTTCCCTTGTCTGTACTGTGTATTTCCATACATTTTGGTACCAAATGATGAGATAGCAGGTGCTGCATGGGGACTTGAATTCTTAGTCTAAACTCAAACCGTTCTGTCACAACCTGGCCCACCAGAATACCTGCTGACAATTTGCTACTAGTAACACTGCTATGCAGTGCTTCTTCTGGGATCTATGATTCCAACAGTAATGGAAGAATCAGAAAGATGAAGCACCCACAGGTTTTGAAACATTCAGAGCTCTCTGTTGCTGGTATTCAACATTAGGGGGGTCCTGGCATCCCTGTAGTGCACAGAGAGAGAGATCCACCTAGTGACCGATTCATCTACAACAAGACTTATGCACTATGCTAACATAATGCAGCACAATCTATGCTTATAAGCATGCCTGGGAGAAGAACGATTCTGTTTGTATTCAAACAAAGAACCCTTTATACATATCACCTCCTACTTATTTTGATTCTCCCATTAACCCCACTAATTAGGTTGTAATCCTGGTTACCAAGGCTGTTTGACCTGGGACATTTAATATGTGCCCCTTTGCTGGTTGTGATGGTTAGCTGAAGACCTGACCTAGGTCTCTCCTCAAGAAGCATATGAATCTCTTTTACATTTTCTTTCCAGCTTGCAATAGGACAAAGTGATGCTCCCAATCCCATCCCTTGATGCCCCGTACAAATAGATTTATTACAAACATGAAGCAAATCACGAACATCGGAAGAAAAGCATATCTTGTCATCCATACGTGACAATAGGACCCATCCCTTGTTTCAGCTATTCTTTACACTAAATGAGCAAATGAAATGATGAATATAGTAGAAGTTCACACACAAGGAATCTAGCAGGTCACTAATAGCCCTCTTAAAAAATACAGGCTCATATAAGTCAGCGCTGCTGAATCCTCCTGGGACAACTGCAGAGATTACTGCTCCCAGTTACTGGTCCCACCCCACTGATGGAGGTTACCACATCTTATGCAGGTGCTTATGCTGGCACCTCAAGTGTGTAATTTAGAGTACAGACCCTAAGCTCCATTGGACTATGAACCTCAGCATCTGAAGGATAAATACATGCCCCATTTTGCCTTCATGATATGCAGGCAGTGACCTCTGCAAAGATCAGATGGGCCAGTAGCAGGGAAAGCATTACTGCTGCTGTTTCAAGTAAGATTTGGCAGGCAGACTCATTTGTTGCAGTCCAAAGAATCACTCAGATAGAATGACACAGATTACGAGTGACAGGTAGAAAAATTCAGTATAGAAGAAAAGAAACTTATTTCACTTGTTTTTTACAAAACTAAATTCCAGGAATTTGCCTTCACTTTATGCACACATTTGCTGCAACATATTCTGAATATATTTTTTTCCTTCAGCTTACCTGAAATATTTTGTACCTAAATTATTGGAATATACATCACCAGCTTCTATAGATTTATCTGATCTTTACTATTTCATTGCAAACTTCACAGAAGATGAAAATAAAAGCCAGGTTTTATGACTGACTTGCTGCTGCCTAATTATATGGAAACACTGCTTTTTTGATAATAATGATATGTTAGCAGCTTGATTTACTAATCAGATTCCCTATCAACGGATAGGAAGGGGTGTGTGTGCACATATGCACATGTATATTTGTTCCAAAATTTGCATTTTATCTAAGTTAGCATTGATTAGTAACTAAATTTTCAACAGTACTTGTAGAGAATAATTTGACTGAATCATTAAGTACAACATGGTATCTTTGCAAGTAGAAATCTACAGTTCTGTCCAGAAAACTGATATACAAGATAATATCAGTATTATATACTGCATTGAAATCCAACAATACTGATGGAACGAGTTACTTATTTCCCTGAATAAATAAGTCCAATCAGAGAACAGAAATAATAAAAGTATGCAACTCACTAATCATGCAAACAATACTGAATAATCAAAATAATTTGCAAAATGCAGACTGAAAACCATTTGTTTAACAAATTGTTAAGCTAGTCCATCCAAACTCGGAGTCACTGCCAAAAGACTCTGGGTCTGTAACAAACATAATTTACAGCAAATGTTCAAAGTGCTATGCTTAGAAAAATAAGATATCAATCATTTCATTTCTATGCATCAGTTCTATTTCAAACCTATCTTGGTATCAACCAGAATTTGCCCTTATAAGCAGGGTAGTACGGGCAGGCTTGTTAGCAAGCAAATACACAGATCATTCTGGGCACCTGATCATTTTACCGCTGAAGCCCATGACTGCAAAAGGCCACTGTCTGAACTGCCCATTTAAACATACATGAGTTTGGACACTTCAGGGATGAAAATGCTTAAAATAGCAATTTTTGCTCTGTTGCAGTCATGGTGCACTTCATGAATGGGTGGAGAAATTCAGCCCCCAATGAGGACAGTACAGCTTTCTTCTCAAAGCCATCTTAGTGATTCCAGGCAGAACTCACTAATTTGGTATGACCCCACCTTGAAGAAAATTCCCTAGGTTTTTTGCTATGCTATTGACATACTGATTTCTTTTACTCTACTGACCTCTTCTGAAATGTGGCTGAATTTGTTTGGTGTGACATCCGCACAGTTTGTCCTACTAATTGAAACACTAGATGTGACTTATTTCCCCAAAGACTGTCTATAGTCAGAAAGCAGCAACAAACTTCAGTCATTTCTGATTGGCTACATTTCAAAATCATGTCCCAGATGTACCTGGTTTGTGTTTTCTATGTGCCATTCATTTCTTTTAAGCTGACATTTTCATTTAGTTATCTCTGATCAGCTAAGGCAGCTGCACTTGTGCCTGATGTGTCCCTCCCCTAGAGAGCGAACGTACAGGTGAAACTCCTACTTACTCCCAAGTCAATCTATACAGCAAAGAAATTAGAGAGTTGATGTCAAGTAACAAGAAATGGGGAAAGTGCCCCTAGTAAGGACAGATGAACTAATGTGAACTACATAATTTCTGTTTCTATAGAAAGTATCCTGAATTTTAGGCTTTTTACTCACTAGCATTTGTTTATGGCTCATTGTTTGAAAAAATTAAGCAACTAAAAACCACCAAGAAAATATCATCATTAAGCGGAAATTGAGACAAAGAGAAGAATGACCTTCTCTCATATTTTACAATGCCTGGGCCACGAACAGAATTATTTGAGCTTCAAAATCCCACTGTAAAACGTAGAAGATCTAAAATTGCCCTGGAAATGGAGGGGACAGACGTAATTTGAAAATTGTCCCAGTCATCAAAGATGAGGTTGTCATGAGTCATTCTAGCAGATGAGCTTTTCTTCTTGACTCTGAAGACTGACAAAGCTACTGGCAACCTTGAGCAAGATTTGCATGCCTCTGCAGTGATCGGCACGAAAGTGTAGTACAAAGGGGACACAGAATCTATAATGATATTTTGGAATCAGTATTACACTCGTATTTCAGCTGAACAGAAAAATGGGAGTTTACGACAGATGGTGGTGGAGAATTGGCAGGAACAATTAAGAGCTGAAGAAGGCATGGGAAATGTATTTTTTGTTAAAATGCTTCTCTGTAATTAAGCAATACGTGTCTCTTGACACCATTTCAGCACATAGATATGTTTTAAGACCTGAGAAGGTAGACAGGCCAAGAAGTTCTTGGGTTTTAAGTCAGTTACACTTGAAAAAGGTCCAGTAGATATTTGTCAGCATAGCAGTTTTTGACTTGTGAATCTCAGGAAATTGAAAATACACATGAGCATTTTTAGATGGTGAAGATATATTTAGAGTAACTTATTCGCAGTTACCCCACTTCATCATAAATCTCAGTATTTTTGTGAAATTTGTAGCTATTTAATACACATTTTTGTCAATTAAATACATTTTGAAGATCGTGGCTCTTTTCAGCAAGGATACTTCTAATAGCTTATACAACCAGCAAAACCAAGGCAGAAATATTCCATGAGTTACAAGGCATTCTTCCTTAAGTCTTTTGCAATGACTAACTCTAGCAAGCATATTTGATGTTAAGATTAATGTTCAATTCTGAGTGACGTGGATTCACACTTCACGTCTTCTCTGAAAATTACTCACTGCTGACAATGGATGAAGATGAATTGGTGCTGAACATGGTTCAGCTGGAAGTACGGTGACAGAAAAAACAGCCAGGCCCATTTCAGGGACAGGTTTCAAGCTGATGTTTTTGAAGATGCTTTTCTGTCCTTTGCCACCTACCCCGTTAAATTTTGCTCCGCAAAATGACGACTGCACTGTTGAGACATATAATTCGGGCTTCAACTATGTCCTAATAAGGACTATCAGCAAGGATGCTAATTGGTGTCAGATGTGATTAGACCACTGTTCTGCAAGAGGACTAGTGATTTGTTTTCCTCTACTTCTTTACTGCTGAGAATCCAGTACCAGGTGACTCATGACCCTCACCTGAAGTAGGATTCAAAGGAATAAAGACACTAGCGCTTTTCACCAAACCTTCTATTCCATCTACTAAGGCTTTGTTTCTAAGATGAGATTAGGTATGTTTTTTATCATTTAGAAGAGACAAAAAATGTGGGCATCTTTCCCTATAATTTTATAGACAATTGTAATGGAGATCAACAGACTTTTTATATAAAACAATGCAGAACTGTGATGTATTGTTGATTATACAACAGGAGAACATTGATCCAAACACTTTCCCTTTTGTAAGTCCAGGAAAACAGAAGCACTGTTATTTTCTAGTGGCCGCTTCTGTATTGCTTTTCTTACCAAAAGATATACTTAAGTAAATAAGACATATCTCTTCTCATGCCCAGTATTTAAAACTGTATGCAGGAACTATGGACTACAGAGCACTGCAGGTGACTATTTTAACACTTAAGACAACCTTTTCCTCTCCTGCTCCCCTCACCTTTTCACGATTCAGCTGACACACAGAAATCACAAGCCCCTTCTTACAACATGTGCAACAGAAGATATTCAAAGAACAACACACACAGCTTTGAGATTGAAGACTCTGAATTCAGTAGAGAATAACTGGAAACTACTGTTGACTTGATCTTGCTTTTCTAAGCAAACTATATCCAAAAGCAAAATCAGATTTGTTCCAAGGAAGTCTAGAGTCAAGATTGTCCCAGAGGACAAATGTGGAGCTCAGGTTGAACTCCCAATTCCAGAAAACGGCGCGAGGGGGGAGTGAAGAAAGAAAGAGAAAAAAAAGGCCTTCTTTTTAATGGGAACTAAAAAGAAATCTCTAAAAAGAGTTAAGTTAGACCTAATCATACTTGTGTGATACTGTGCTCTGCTTCATAGCCGATTTTATAAGTTCCCTTTGCTTTTTATTCAAGGCAAAACAATGATTCAAGCTGACACAGACATATACGGAGGGTGTGTGGGGTGGGGGTCCATTAGAGAAACTTCTTTGATCTCTGTCCATTATGCTGCGTTTGCTGTGTTTACAGGACCTGACATCCTTTAAACAAAACTTTAAAATACATTTCTGACTTGGAAAACTTAAATATTGTAACAGTGCGGACATAACCACAGCTTAAAGAAATGGGTGAGGAGGTTAAATTCTAAGTTTTCCTTCTCTCAGAACTACTTCTGCGTTTGACTGAGAATCACGGCAGGATGAAGGCAGCAGCAAGTGGGAAATAACAGCCTCATAACATTTCATGTCCCATTGGCTGTACAACAATTTTGGAATCTCCTTGTGTAGGAAAAAGGATCAGTGCAAATGTCTTGATGAAAATCTCTCAATAATATGTATTTCAGCGACTTTGAATTCAAGGACAAAGTCAAAAGGCTACTAGCTGCGTTCACAATGTATGGTACAACAATACCTGCTGGCCACTGGGACGTGCTCAGGTCACTGAAAAATAGCCGATACAGTAGAAAGAAATTGTGAGCCCAATTCTCAAACGGAGCATAAGGTTTCCGAGCCCTTAGGCCTGGTTCCAAAACCTTAATGTCAGCCAAACCCCACCCACTGACTTCAATAAATCCTGCCCTGCACCAATACATATGCACACCCCCTAATGATGACTGGCAGAGAGGGGCTTTCAGCTCCAGCCCTCCTGCTCCACGCCTGCAACATATCATGCAGCCTCTTCTGGCAGTTCTAGACGACAGAGCTTGAGGGGACCTGCAAGTTTGACAAAAAAGTTGGTGAAATTGATTGGTATTTAGAGTTTAGTGGTCTCCTATGAGTATTCCTGTGCTTCTCTGACTGATTTTGATGAAGTGCTTTTATTTGTCTTTCTACCGAGAGACTGCAGACGAATTTGCAATAGAGCAGCATGGCTCCTGTTTAGCTTTGTCAGGCACCACTTAGCCATGTTATAATTTATTTTCCTGGAAAAAATATTTCTCATGAGAGCTTCAGGCTAACACAGTTATAAAGCACCTGGCTACCGTTCAGCTATGTGTCTGAAAGCAGTTTCATTTCCATGCATAAACAGAAAAATACCAAACTGGAGAGGAGAAAGAACCAGAAGTTCTCCCAGGTAAACGTACTGCAGGTACACAGGGCTTCTTTCGAGTGGCATTTAATTAAATCAAACACCACCTTAGCACCAAAGTTAGCAGAGTCAAGGTTAAAATAGGCCTATGTAGAAACACAGACACTGCAGTCAGCAGTGGTGACGCCACAGCAGGCTCTGGGAAGGGTTATTCACTTAACAAAGCAGCCTGTCTCCGTTCATTGCTAGGTTGGGAAGCGACTGTTCTAAATTTTTGAATGGATTTAGACCTGTATTTAACTTTGACATACTGTGTAATAGAGCAATCTTTACCTTGCTTCAGCTTTATTTGGTGAGAGTCCCTTTTACTCAGAGCACAATGATTGTGGTGTTTGTTGGGGTAGTTTTGTTCCTATTTTCTGCTGAATTATAGTGATTAGTGAGCAGTTTGAAAGCACCTAGCTCAAAGATCTTTTCTGCTTTGATCACCATTACTGTTATTCAAGAAGAGGTACAAGTATGGGTACAGGATGAATGTAAATATCAATTCAGTTTCACTGCTCTTATGGAGGGTCTGTTGTACTTTTTGCCTGTGCTTCCTTCCTACTCTTTTTCTCATTAGAATGCAGGGGAAGAAATGTAGTGATGTAGATATAATTAAGACAGAAAGTCTCTCTAGAACATGCCACTAATGATAAAATGTGATTTCTAGCGTGATTTATAATTAAAAGAATATTTTTGTTTGTCTCACTTAGATCTTGCATTTTAAGAAAGAGAGATGAAAAAACCCAAAGATCCAATGAGAAAATGGAACCTGATCATAGGGAACTGCTCTCCTTGCCAGTTTAATCAGCTGTGATGTTTCATTAGCAATGACTTAACCAAACCAGACAATGCTTATTGCAGCACCTAGCCCTATAATCATTGCACATTACTACTGTTGTGTGGGGTTTTTTAAATTGTTCATTGAATTCACTGCAATATTTACAAGTAACTGGTAACTGCAGGCTCAGGCTCAGATCAACTAACTTGCAGCCTCCAAAATGACAACAGGAGAATTTGGCAAGGAACACCACCTGGATTTTGCAAACTTTGGTGCAAAGAGGATGAAACCCAAATTTTAAAATCAAGTTCAGACAATTCATTTTTCATAGAACATTTTGAGCACTCCCAACCACCCATACTAAGTAATTACATTCGTTCTTTCCCTTATACCTCCCAGATGCTTTCAGGACCTGAAATTTTAGCTGAGCTAAAATTGCCTATTTGCACACTGGTAGCACTGTTTAAACTATTTTTAAAACAGCAATTTTATAGAAATTATTGTGAACTAGTGAGCAGGATAATAAGGGATTTACTGTGCTGAACTGGCTGAAGGGGGCTGGATGGAGCACCGGTTGTGCTCTGAGAAAGAACCACAACAGCACTATGGTGCCTTCGTGCTCTGAGAGAGCGTCGAGGGAGAGGGGCTCCGACGCAGGGGATAGTGACAGAAAGAGACCAGGAGTAGATCTGAAATTCTGTTTCCTAACAAACTTCTAGTGAAATCTAAAGCAGATCGCTTTTGCTCTGTATAGCAGAGTTACTCATCTGTAAAATGACAATAATGGCACTTCTTTATCTCCAAGAATAAACAGTGGAGAGACTGGAAAGTAGTCAGATATCATCATCGGGAGGACAGGCTAACACAGTAGCAGCGTAACACAAGGAAACATTTCTATATTTTCTCATAAATTCAAAACAAACTGGAAAAAGCATTTGACATCTCTGGGATTGAAATGGAAATGGAAAGAGGATATTTGGACATATTTTCCCCCCAGAAAATAGTATTGATATCATTTTGCTCTGACTTTATAATTCCCGTGGCTTATTATAATGTAGCTGTCCTCTTTGATTTGTGTATTGGAACACACAGTGCAACTGCATATATTCGTAGAAATAGGCTTATTATTGTAACAACTCAAGGGAATCTTCTGAATTGAAGGAAAACATTTACATTGGAACAAATTACATTTTACCAAAAAACTAATTGTTACACTGAGAGCTGTATACTGTTGTAATTGCACTGTCCTAATTACACACACTGCATTATTTAAAACGAATAGCATTGTTTATTTGCAATATCCTCTGCTTATTTACAGTTGCATATTTGAACAAGGAGCAAGGAGTTATTCCTACAAAGCAGCAGAGAGATTGTTATCTGCACAAAAACACAAAATTAATTCAGTAGAGGAAATCTACTCTCAAACAGAGCAAGAGAGAAATTCCTCCTGAGGCAAGACATTCCACAATTGTTTCTAAATTTCTGTATAATTAACAAAGCACTTACCATCTGCAGTGATTGACCTGTCAGATCTGCTCCTCTGAGATAATTTCAGTGACATTTAAAAAAAATAGTATGAATATAAAAAAGCCATATTCAACTTGTAGGGAATGGTGTTATCTTGTAAATAGAAATTACAAACATTCAAGATGGAATTAGTTTACGACAACTGCTGATTAACACCAGTAACCCTGATCAGATGAGTTCAGCTCAGGTATTAGTGGGATATCCTTTGTTGGCTATCATAACAGTGACCCTATTTCATTTCCTAGTTTTTATTGTGTAAATGCCTCCCTAACATATGAAAAAGCATCTCAGAAAACTCACTTATTTAGACTAATACACTAAACAATGTTTACGTTCCATGTTAAATGGAATTCTTGTGAAACTTCATTTTAAACAAAGAAGAGGTTGATTCTCTTTCTTTGCACCTTCACTGCATATTTCTTTTGACCCGACTAATCAGTGTATCAAGTTGACACAACACCACCAAGCAGCAGTGACCCCCTTTTTACCTCAATTGTGTGAATATCTGTGTTTCAAGTTAGCAGAAATTCCAGCCCAAGTACTGCTGTGTTTATAGAGAAAACACATTTCATCCTTTGTTTATAATTTTAAATTAAATCTACTAATCCCAAACAGCATAATTTGTGGATTAGCTCCATCTCTTTAACTATTCCTCTTTCTGTTCCTGTGCTACATTAAGTATTTATACATGCTGCAAAAATGCTTCTCCATTAACAGCCTGTAATGTTTCTTCCTTCACAAACCTGGATTTCTGCAAATGTTAGAGACATGTAAAATACAATTTTATCCAAACCAATACACACTTTTCTCCCATCAGGTTTTGTAAGTGATCTTTTTAAAAGTAGCACAGAAAAAGAGCTGGATGTTGTGTGGCATAAGAGATGAATGCATCTTCAGTTCTAAGGAACAACTATTGAAGTTTCAGATTGGTAACGATCACAGTCAAAATGATATTTTAATCTTAGTACACAGTAGGGAATAGACAGTTACTGCACAGTTCACTAGAATTTTACCCCCCCTGACACATGAAAGAGCAAGTAGTCTGACTTTTCATCTTATTTCAGAAGAGATCCCCTTCTGGAGGTGGTCTAGTCAAGTCCAGCCAGTGCTCCTAATACAGAAACTTTCAGTTCTACAGTAAATGTGACTGATCTTTTATCTTTGATTTAAGTTCATTGCCACAAAATCAAGAGAAATTTGCTGAAGTGTAAGGTTAAAAAACTGGATAAATGAGAACTCCTGCAGTAAAAATTGTTTGTAAATTTTTGTTCAATGACTTTTTACAATATAAATTGTAAAGGGCCATCAAACTTTCCTAAAGTATCTTTGACAATAAATAAAAAGTTTATTCTTTTTTTCTTCATTTCAGAGAGATTTTTGTAGATTTTTTTCCTAGTCCATATTGCTAGATGCAGCTTGCTATGTTCTTTTGATTCAGTGATAAGGAAGAGAGAGAAAAGGCTATTTTTCTGCTTTTTCTCTAATCCCAGTTCTTCGAAAATGTGTGCTTTGGGTGGGTGGTATATTCATTACAACTGAACAGTGGTAGTTAAAGGGAAAGCAGCGAGTGCAGTTTCTTCTTGTTTGCAGGTAATGGATAATGAAAGAAGAAGCGAGAACAAACTTATACTGTCTTCCAACAAACAAGAAAGTACTAGCACAGATTGAGGCCTTCTTTAGTCTTCAAATAATATTTAAAAAAGGCACAGAAAGAAATCACAGAAGAAAGAAATATTCTGTAGACAGTTGTCCTGTGAAGCCTGTCAGGGAAGAAACAGCTGTGGAAACCGTAATTCTTTAATTTGGAGAGATCCTCAAGAAAGCTTCCGAGTTGATTAGGACTTGCACTAACCATGGAGAAGTTCCTTGTGAAAGAGAAGCCAAACATATGGCGGAATCAAGAATACAAAGTACCCCACACCATTAAAAAAGGAGAGAAAACATGACTGAATCTAGTGAACTGCATATCAGACGAATTAGAGAACCCATAAAAATGAGGTACTATTCTTACAAGTTATTAACCTATAGTGCATAACTGTAGTATTCCTACGTAGACACCTCGAATCAGGTGAACTGGACCACTAATGAGCTCGTACTTTACTGGGATCATCATACTTTCAGAGCACTGCTACAGTCTGTCTCCAAGAAAGAACTTAACTGCTCAGAGTTTCCAAAGAAGGGAATGGTCTAAAAGATTTCACAACTTTTAAAAAAGAGAAAACAAGAGAGAGGAATCAGCCAAAGGAAACTCTTTGTCTTAGAAAAGCCTCAATCAGTTGTGATTTCCTGTACTTCTGAACAAGGACAGTATTCATTTAAAAACTTACCTTGGCAAGCACTTTACAGACATGCTATATGTATAGATAAATCTATTTTATATCATGCTATGAGTGCTAATCTTATTAGAGAACATAGTGATTACAGCTTACATTGAATTACTACTTTTTATAATTCATTGTAGTGAGGTATTACCATGTGACAAGTCCAAGCTAGTGAGCACTTCATTATTTTTAAACAGAAAAATTGAAGGAAACCACTTAGGTTGAACTGACTCTTGATCTCTCTTTCTCATTCAATGTTAGAAGAAGAAGCCATACAATAAACTAGGACTGGAATCCAGCTGGTTCAGTAACTGCCCTTATATATGCCTTCTAGTATCAATATTAAAAGTCCTTTAAACTGCTTATTTATGACTTCACACTTTATATAGCACACAGAATAAACTACACTGATGTCCATACACTATACTACTTTCACAAGGTACATTTTACTTTTGAGATGTGAATATATATATGCATACAAATGATGTACATCCATATAAATGCAGACAAGCTATTAACATTGGCAATGATTTACCTTTGCATTTAGGGTAACAATGCCTAAACTTCAGGTTTTAGCAGAGCAAGGACAGCAGTAAAATGTTGCTTGAACTTGTGCACATTATTTCAACTTTTAGGTCATACTCTCTGAAGGAAAATGGATTATTTTCCAAGAGACTGTACAAAGATTTTTCATTTGTGCTCAGACAGAGAAATATCCTACATGATGACACATTTTTAGTTCTCTATTTAAAAAGCTTTTGGTGTCACCTTGGAGAGTCCCAGAGTGTGCTTACTAAAGTAAGCTTAAGAAGAAGGTGTGACAGCTGTGCTTTTTGACCTGAAAACATCTCACTATAGGCACAACAACATTTTATTTATCCTATTTTGATGAGTATTTGCTGACATTTAAAAGACCAGAAAAGGAAAAAAACCTAGCCCTTATTTTATGCGAGAAAAAGAAAGTATTTCTGTGTTTTGGTTTGGGTTCGCTTTTCTTGAAGATTCTCACATACTTTAGCTGTTTTAAATGTTAACAGTTGCTCAGCAGACTTGAGCACAGTTAAAAGAAAAACTCACATATAATTCTCTGGTTGAAAATTCAGCAAACAAATACATACTTAAAACTTTTTAAGGGATAGAAATAAATTAAAAATATATTTTATTTCCATGCTCACATCAAAAAGGGAATTTTAAACACTTGAATATTAGCATTACATCTTGATCTATTCTTTCGGAAGTTACACTTGCTATGGTAACTTAGAGAAGTTGTTTTATAGCATGCAAATACTACTGTACTGACATTTGCTGCTGGACAGTTGCTCAATGACCCATAGGAAATTAGTTGTTTGTCTAGCTGCCAATGAATCAATATTTCATATCACAAAACACATGACCTCAACTGACAGTATGGATGGCAATATCAGCTAAAGAGATTAAGGCTTGCCTGACTATGGAAAAATGCCTACTGGTCCCTCACATCCAACACTTTGAAGGCATATCTGAAGAAGTTTCACTCTCAACATTAATATCAGTAACCATTAGATCCAGAACTTCTCCACTCAAGTATGCACAGGAGTACTAATTTCTTTAAATATGCTTTGAAAGTTCATTCTATATTACAAAATGAATGAGGGAATCTATGAGCTCAGAAAGTGACTATGACGTTTTATTTTGCTTAGTTCGTAAAGTGCATACAAAAGCTACAATTATATTCAGCACCAATTTAACACAAAGCAGCTTAGTGTGGTTTTAAATCTTAAATGTGAGAAAAGTTATCGTTTGGCTAAATAATTTTCATAGCTCACCTCATCAAGGAAACATGTATTTCCAGACTGCATTTGTCTTACTGAAGCTGTACATTGGATAGTACCAAAGAGATAGAAGAAAGTATAGAGGAAGGCTGAACTGAGGACATTTGACTGCAATTAGCTTCATGCACTGTATTTCTCAAAGCTTTTCTAACTTCCAAGTGTGATTAGAGGGAATGGGGTACCTCACCAATAAAAATCTGGATTTAAAAGGTCAAGCCTAAACATATGCTTTAGTGCACTGCTGCCAGCATATCTGGACATCACTAGATATGCAAATATTATATAGCTTTTTTTTTTAAGAGATACAGGGCTAGGATACCTAGAAATAAATAGTGAGAGAACCAACCTGTTCTCCTCAATTGTGGCAAAACCAAGCAAACCATATCCACCAAGGCAATAGCAGAGAGAACTGAAGCGCTGCAAGCAACAGAGGAAGAGAGCAGAGGTATGGAGAGCACTTTGAAGTGCAGCAGGAGGCTGGAACTGTCCTGGGGGTAAGTTTGAGATGAAAGAACTTTTCCTTTGCTCAAGCAGATACTGTGCAAGCTGATAAGACGTTATCAATCATATTTAATTGTATTTGATACATGTTGTCAAAATTGTCTTTGCAACCATAAGAGCTGAAAGCATTTCTTTAAATTAAATGTGAGATCCTGATAAAATCATGTAGTTCTAGGAGCTATGTTACGATAACCTAAGTACTGTATATCTCCTGTACTTCAGTCAACACTCAGGCCTAGTCTATACATTTATTTATTTTTGTCTCAGACACTAAAAATGCAGAAACAGCGTAATCCTGACAAGGATCATGGTACAGAAACAGCTCACTTAGAAGACTGAGTGTCCACATCAGCACAACAAGCAGAAGACGACAGACCCCTACTATCATAATACGCTGCAAATACATTGGGAGGATTTGTATAGTATGCAGAGAAAGCAACACAGGCTTAGCAGTGTACATGGTCTCAGTCTTGCAGAAATAGTCTTTCTGCTTCAGCTAAAACCTGGGGAACCAGAGACACATGTTTCATAAGCCACAAAGGGATGAAGCAGCTGAACTCTTCTGATTTCATATTAAGTCTTTCCTGTATTATCTGAATTGTTTCCACATTTGAATGAAGAAAAGATACCCTCTCCTCTCAAATCTGCTCCCCCCATTCTGTTCAGAAAATGCACCTGTTTGGAAGACAGCTTCACTTATATACATGTATATTTGCAGCAACCTTCGTCTAATTAGATCCCGCTCTCTCATGAACAAAACCATAAGCAGAAGTGGAATTCGTTATCAGAGAACTATTCTAAACTGAATGCCAGCAAACATCCCTGAGGAAAATGAGATTCCTCTATTATCTTTGCAGATTAATAAGTTTGTGATAGCAATAGAGAAATTGGGGAAGCACCCTTCTTCATCCACTTGTTTCCTATTCTTCCCTTCAATATGAATTCAGTAAGTAACTTACCTTGGCTTTCTTTTCAATCCTTTAATTTCCTGTCTCATTTGTCTTTGTAAATCTTCATATAGTAGAAGCTAAGAGAAGCTCCCATTATGAATCTATATTGAAAGGGGAGCTTGGTATATTGCAAAAGGGCAAATCTGAAAATGATTGCTCGCCCTTCTCTCTATGTCATACTCCTGTTCTGAAGCCCAAGGAACAAATCTATGTAATGTTAAAATATCACTGTCCTTTCTCTAAAAAATTGTCAACTGATGATTTTCACCGTATCACTCTCATTTGATCTGTAACTGAGAATGTACCTTTGTAAAAGTGGTCAACCCTTAGTTTTCTCTCACTCTGCTCCACACTGCAACCTCTAGCCCTTTGATTATCTATACATTTAATGAAATTAGTACAAAATATTCCTCTCTCCATATTTCTCCTGTGTTTCTGATAAATACAGTGTTTTGAAAATAATTAATATGTGTATTTAACATGTAATCCTCTGAACTTTAAACTGTTCTTTCGCCCCTCCTGCCAGGTACAAAATATAGTTTTCTAGTGAGAATGTTAAAATATCACTGTACATAATAGAATTACTGTCTATTACTTGGAAATCTCTATGTTCAGGAAAAAGGAAATAACAGGTAAAGAAATTGCTGGAAGGTTTTTTTCATTTTGTTTTTCCTTCTATGTATTCAAAGTTCATCAGCACTTATGATTAAACAAGATGAGAAAAGTACACTAACCATGGTGGCATAACAAATCACTCATCCTGAGCAGCTGGGCATAACAGGCAGTGTTGAGCTAATGGACGTTTTTTTAATCATAATGGAGAAAGTACAAACTGTACTGACCTAGGGAAGAACAGAATAGCCACATTTTTAAATTTCAGTGTGCAAAGGTGTCTCATGCTCTTGTAGCATGACAGGCATTAGCTTTTTGATTCTCCAAAACTTCTCTAATATGAAAGAATTTAAATTAGTGTAATCAAAGGCCAAGAGATTAATAACATGGCAAACTAGAGCCTCCAGAAGGCTTTACGCTCAGGTTCCAAAATAGTGAACTCACACTCTTGATAGTAAATTCATTTGAAGCAGATCCTTCCTTCTCCTCTCCTGGCTGAGCAAGGAAAAAAAATTCCTATTTCAGACAGATGGAGATCCTGTGGAGGCAGAAGGAAGGTAAGGTACCTCGGAGGGAGAGGGTGGAAGAAGTCACAGGTAGACAGCACTTACCAAGACAAAGGTTGGGATCATGGGAACCTGGGGGTGTCGGCAGCTGAAAAAGGCTTACAGTTGGATTAATGAAAAAATGTCCCCTGATAGTGGGTTTGTATATATAATTTGCACATAACCCAATTCTGATTTTAAAGACTGCAAGAAAACCCATTCTATCAGTAGTTTCTCCTCCTAACTGCAATAATGCACGATGAATTTCTGGCTCAGAATTTCCATTTGAGTGAAAAAGGGCTGTTTACCTTTTCTTTTTGGAAAATTAGCCCATGACCATTAATAAATAACATAACCCAAAGCATTATTTCAGGCTATCTATGCATTTTGTAGATAGTTTGCATCATGTTGCAATGTTTTACGCTAGATTTGCTCTAAACTGCTTTTTTTTCTGTATTTTTTTCCCCCTGCCTTTCTGAGAGGTCTGTAAAACAGTTGCTGACTCCATGTTGACCTCTTTTTCTCTGTCTCTTCACCATATACTTAACTCAGTGAGTAGCCTGTGAAGTTTGCTGAAGTAGATACCATCAAACCTGACAAGAGAAAAACTCTGCCTTGTATAAGCAAACAATGGTACTAGTATATGGAGGGCCTAGAGGACAAAAGAATATGACTATTGCAATTCCGTTATTTACAGCTTTGTATTACAGCTTTTATTTCTTTTTCCTTCTTGAGACTGAATGGAGCTGGGTTATCCCCAGGCTCCTTTAGGTATTTCTTTCAGAATATACATCAATCAGCAGTCCCTCTATGGCCTCCATTACTTTAATAACTGAGTTCCTCATAATCTTTCATTATCTTGGCTCTCACAACACCCCGGATGCAGGCGTTTTTTATGATATCAATTTACTAAGAGAGAATCAAAGTGCATAGAGATTTTTAGGTATCTGTTGTCGGGAATGAAATCCAAATCTCTCCCTCTGCTCTTTTTAGAGTGCCTGGGATCATCCTTCAGCTCCTCAAAATGAGATTCAGGACAATCTGAATACTGAGCAAGGAGTCACCCACAGACAGACTTGAAAAAAATGAGACTAGCCTGCACCACAATTACTAGGTAAACCTATACTTTTGTTCTGAAGCTGTCAATACCATACCACTATCTATTCAGAAAGCGTTACTACAAGCCCCTTTTAGAAGAGAGATACTTATATTCTACAACTGAGCATGGATCTGTCTTTCTTTAAGACAGCTAAAGAACAGCCTAGAGGCATACCTCCTCTCATTTTTATATAAAAGTCACTCATGATAAGGGAAATTCTGGTGCAGTTCCTTGCTCTGCCTGAAGGGATTCAAAATTCACATTTCTCTCCTCACAGGAGACTGCCACAACCATCAAAATACAGCAGTGGGGAGGCACGATGTATTTCCACAGCTTTGAAAGAGCTGAAGAAAGAATTTCGGGTTCAGTGGTCTGGGCAGAGTGAAGGAACATGACTAAGTGAAAACACTGCCTGATTTTACTGCTTGTTGTCACACGTTTACTAATGTAAGTCTGGATTGCACATTTTTTCCAGTAGTAAGACTGTTTCAAAAAATTCAAGGACATTGGAATGCAGAGTCCTGATGTAGGAGATCCCTGAAACAAATTCAATATAGGTCTGTACAGCTGGGAATTCCTACCTGAAGAAGAAGGAATTAGAGCCAGAAATAATTCTGTTTTCTCATTCTGAGACAGAAAAGCTAATTTATTTAGAACACTACCATATAACGCTTCTATATGTTTGTGATGAAATGCCATCATCTTTTTTACCTATTGCTGGAGCAGAAACTGCTATAACAAACTTCTGCCAGCTTTTATCTATTCTATTATAGTCTATTGAATATTAATAAATTACCATCTGCCAGTTTTTGCAGGAGTAGCTGAAACTCTGCTTGCATTAAACTTGAAAATAACTCCTTTCCTTTTCACAATCTTCAAGAAAATGCAAGTTTTAAAATAAAGACTACTGCCTGTACTATTTCAGTGGTGTTTCCCTTTAACAAATAATATTAAGATTTATATGATACAGTCAGCTTTGGGATTGATAATTAATTGTCACTTAATTACACACTTTAATAATATTTATTTTAAAGTTATAACAACTCTGGCTTAGAAAATGACCCTAAATCACTTTAATTTATTAATTCACTTAATTAAAATACCTAATCTTGAAAAGAGCTTTCAGGCTGTTCGAATAAAGGTAAACAAATCTTCAAATTAAATCAACACTTTTTTCCTTTGATATATGTAATTAATTTTCACTCGACTCAATAAATAAACCTCATGTAAGGTTGTTCATGTGACAACAGAAAATGGCTTGTTGTCAGCTTAATCTTCCCTAACACTGTAAAGCATTTTTAGTTATGCTGACAGGCCTGCTGAAAACCTTTTGCTGGGAAGCAATAAATATTAGCATTTTTCCCACTGGCACTGCAGGGAAAACATTTATTTGTAAATGATGATCATTAATCAGCATTTTTGTACAAGCAATCAGAAAACCTCCCAGGCTAAATCAAACTTGATGGAAACGAAATTTCCATTTGCAATCAGATTTAACTTAAGCACGCTTTCTCCTCAAATAATCGAAATCTTTGTTTCCTTCTTTTCCTGGCTGTTGGTAGAGGAGTTCTATGTGCAAAGGATTGCACTTTCTATTCCTTGTATGTTAGAAGTGAAAGTGTGACAAACTCTAGGACTTAATTATGGAGCTCACAGCACTGCCAAGATTTTCACGTGCTTAACTTTACTACTGCAATTAGCTCCATTCAAATCAATGGCAGTCAAATTAACCACATGCATGAGATGTCAGCATCATGATGAAAGCTGTCACCAGGCACATGAATAACTTTAAAAACGCAAGTTTTACTCTTAAATTTTGCACATTTCCTCATATATGTAGCACTGCTTGCATGTACTTCACTGCAGAAAGAAGATCCTATATATTTTGCAAAGCTGGTTTCTATTGAAAGCAATTTTCAATTGTTCAGCAAAATTCATCTGGAGATCTCATTACAGCATATACATGTCCTCCCCTTACATTTCAAACAGCTTGGTCTGTATCTTGAAAACTCTGCTACAGGAGGATTCCTCCTCCCCCTTATATCTTAACAAGGACCAGAAGACCAGGCTTTTTTTAAATTTACCATCTCCTTCTGGCACATCTATAGTTTAAGCTGAAGTGATTCCAGTTGTTTCTATCAGCTGTATTTGAATAAGAAAAGGATTCAAAAATTTGGGCTGGGTATTTACAGCCTAAGCCTCACTCTCTCAGTCCAACTCAGCCCTAAAAAGCTCAAGTTAATTAACGACAGATCTAAGGACCTACTGTCATCAAGATGGTAATTAGATGGGACTAGATATGAAAAACAGAGGCTTCAGCTGATGATAGAAAGTAGCTTTCCATCACTCCTCAAAGGCTGTTTATAGTACAGCCGTTTGTATCTGGCTGCCATGATTTTTAATAAAATTGCAATTCATGAATGTCTTCACTGAACTGAAACCAACACAAAATTCCTATATGAGCACATACTGTCATGAGTTTTCCAGCTGCTCCTAGCACTCAAGAGAGCAGAAAAAAACCCCAAAGAGTTCTAAATTTTGAAGAGGAGGAATTTTCAAGACTTTTTTCAGTTTTTAGGTGTGTTAGGTGAAAGCACAGCAGCAAGAAATGACTGATAATGTAAAAAAGGCCTCCATTTTTGATGGAGTATTTTCAGCTGCCAACCCGAGTTTGGTCTGACATCTTGATAAAGGCTTCAGAGGATTTGTTCTTTAGGTAAATCATTATTCTATCTCTTATTTTCATCCTGAACAAATTCCTAAAAATACATCTGGGAAGATTTCACTTTGTTTACTTGGTTTTGTTTTCATTTGCAGCGTGCAAATATGCCCCTTGTTTAGGAAACAGCTAAATGAAACCACAGATCATTTTCACACTATAAATAAAAATAGTCAATTTTTGTATGCACTTTTTGAGAAACATGGAAAGTGCTGATTACCATCATGGTTACCCTGCAAGGGATTCCAAGCAATACAGATCAATTCTTAAGCTTAAAAAGTAAGCAGCGTACCTACTGCATAGGAAGACCAGCTAGTGGCATCTCTCTTAGCTGTAGTAAGTCTGCATGTTCAGCTGTTTATTGGAGTGGATTGCAAATTGCAATCAGAAAAGTTATGTATCTATTTAAAACAACTTTCCCTGCAACATAATGCAGAAAACACCATTCAAAAATAGCCTCAAGAGATTTGTGTGTGTATGATAAAATTCAGTGTTCAAGTGTCATTACAGACAGCTGGCCTCCAGCTGCCGTTCCAGAAGGGCACAGGTCTCCTCTTCATGCCCATCCTCTGAAGGTCATTCAGATGCCTACAGCTGCTGCTAAGAGACATTTCACAACCCCACAGATATTTTTTAGGTTCCTAAACACTTCTTAAAATCTGGTCCTGTGAGACTAAACTCCTCCCTGGAGTGCAATGGCTGAAAACTGTTTTGCAGGTGGATTTATTCTTTTCCTGCTCCAATTTAAAAGGGTTCACAACCTCAATCCCAAAGGGTAGACCAGTGACCTTATTACATAGCTATACTTCAGCCATAAACAAGTTGCTTTCTATCTTGTGCTGAAGCTCACACAGGCTACAGTGCTGCTTGCAGGCAGCTTGTTACCTTCAGCAGTAACAGACCGATTACATATCCTGAATTAACCCATTTGTATTAAACGTCCACAATTTCTGTTGCCTGCTACTGAACTGGGCAAAAGTGAAATGTTGTCATGTTAGAAAATGGTGTTCAAACATAAAAAAGAACAAAAGAGATCTGAATAAAAGTGATGCTGGACTGGAACCAGTTCTGTAAAGCCCTCATTTTACCTGTAAGCGTAATATAAAAACATAATCTGTATTATATATTTTTATATATATATATTTATACTCTAATTACACAGAATATATGCTATGCAAAATATAAATAATATAAGATCTACCAAGATATACTTTTATTTAAAATAAATATAAATTTTATATATTTAAATCTTAACAGCATTTTCATTGTGGTAACTCGTTCTCGGTGACTTGCAGATAAACATTTTAAGACTCAGGAAACTGAATCTCTTGGAATATTTGCAATGGGAAATGCTGGAGAGTTTCCTATTCATTTCATTTATTGTCCAGCATTGCCCTCTGACAAAACGCTGATTTTTTTGGTCTCAGTTGCCGTACAACACCTGCAGTGTGTGCAGAATGAGGAATGTACACAGCAGCAGCGTGATGCAGGGGCTACGAGAGGCTGGGAAAGACCTTTGGGTATGATCTGGCAGGGCTGTGGCAGCCGGGAGGACACAATGAGCAGCCCAGGGCTGAAAGGTGCCAGGAGCTCAGGGAACTGCAGGGAAGCAGGAGGGTAATAAGAGGCATGGGGGAAAAGGAGAAAGGGTCAGAAGAGGAACACAGCAAGCTGAAAAATCAGAGCACAAGAGCAAAGGCAAAGCTGTGTGAGTGCAGCAGAGGGATGCTGGAGGCAGGCTGGGCGCTGAGCTGAGGGCTCGCCCCGCACTGCTGTCCCCGGAGCCACAACAGGGCTGAGTGCCACTGGGGCGAGAGCATGCGGTGCCTCTTCTACTGCCTGAGGGCTTAGTACTGCCTCCCTTTTGGCAAGGGGATTTTGGCAGCCTGTTTGGATGTGCCCAGTCTGAACTGCCTTATCATTGCTGGGATCTGCCTGGTCATTCATTTAGATGATGATTAAAGCTTTGATCTGTATACTGATTTATTAATAAAAGGTAGCATTGTAAAGATTCAAGCTGCAAAGGAAGAAATTACATGTCACTTACAAGGGACAAGCCATCCCATAAAACAACTGGATGGTAGAAAAAGGCACCTTTTTCACTATTTTCTAGGTGGTGAAACATGGAAATTGCATCAATGTGCTCCAGTTTACCGTTGATTCCAGGCTGTAAAAGGAGTCGGAGCCGAGTCCAAAGCCTCATAGGCTGTGACACGCTCCCAAGCACCTCCCACCCACACCTCTCAAACTAATGCAAGGCTGGCACTGAGGACCTGAAATAACCGAGTTTGCTGAAATGAAGTTCACTAGCAGCTAAGTTCAAACTAAAGGTTAGAAAAAAACCTAACTACTATGCCGGTTAAAATATTCCTCAACTTCAAGCTTTCCGTGGCATTTCTAATATTTCACGTTTTTTCACATGAGTAGTTTAGATTGCCCACAGATTACCCAGAGACCTCTTCCATTTTTTATTGTTATTACAGTATCACGGGGCGTGTGCTGGGACCAGCAAGGTATTGGTTGTCAGAGAGCTTACAAACACAATTTTAATGATTTAATCACTGTACTGTAATAATTCTGCTGCAATAACCTTACCAAGGACTCTAGTGACAATACATGCACTTGACTAACAGAGGGACCAACGGACTCCTCATGTATAGAAATGTTGTATCTCAAGCACAGAGACCTTTCAGTCCTTGGCTTACCCTGCACACAGCAGCTATGTGAGAATATTAAGACTGTATTGATTTTGGCTGTCAGGTGCTGATACTGCCATGCTAACAACCAGGCTTCTCCTCAGGACTGCAGAGATCTGATTCTGAACCATACCACAAACTAGCACCCAGAGCTTCAGCACGTCACTTAAGAATCTGTCTCTCCCAGATTTCAATACAAAGAAGAAACCATCCTGTCTAGGCAAGGGGATACCAGCACATCTTCAACTTCCGAGAGGTGATCGTAAGTTACAAGACAAATTGTACTCATCAGAGCTGTGCCTCCATGAAAGAAAAACAAATCTTTTTCTGAGATAGTGAACACGATTTGGGTATCTACAATTTAGCTGCCTAAATGAAGCAAACATAATTTTATGAGTGCTAAGTACCTGAAGCACCTTTTTCCTGCATGTGACCAGAACTGGGCTGGGAACTGAACCCAGTGTGTGCACATAAAGGAAACATTCCAAGGGAAGGAATGTTCACTGGCAAAAAAAAAAAAAAAAAAAAAGGTAGATGATTCTGCCCCATACTGGATGTTTCAAAGGACTGCAGCACACATTTAATTTAGTTTTGCAATTCATTATTATTTACTCAAAATGTTGCTCTTGATGTTCCCTAGAACTAAGACAGTAATCCCTGTGTAGGAGACACTTCTGCACACAAACCACAGGCTTATGTCAAACTTGACCTTTCATCTTCAGAGCAAATAGGCAGATTTGAGGTCTAGACAACACTCCTATGTTATGCAAGAAAACGGCACAAATCTGCTGAAAATTGGTACACCTCAGGCTTTCCACTGCTTAAGTAAATCCACCTCTACGAGCAACAAAAACCGCCTGCCTCTGCTCCAGCAGCCGAGCAATGTCAGCAGCTGGAACTGGCAAGTTTTGTCAGCAAACCTAAGGTTTTCACAGAATCAAAGTAGTCTTGGGAGGAGCTCTTGGGAGAATTATAGGATAGCTGTGGTTTACCCAGGCATGATTCAGATAATACATTGTCTGTGAAAACACTTCAATTTATGTAGCCTATAACACACAAATGAATCAACAGATCAGTGAGGATGATCTGATTTGTTCTGTAGTCATAGGAAGAACCAGAGATTTCAGATCTTGAAGATGATTCTGAGCACTGGGCCACCCATATAATTCAGGACTGCCTCTAATGAAGGCAGTTATGGCACAGCACCATAAACCTACTGTAAGACAACGCAGACTCTTCCCAGTTTCCTAGAAATCATCTTGTCTAAATGGCATTTAGAAGAAAAATCCAGACACATACTGTCTGCCAATTTCTAGAAGTCACGAACCATTTTAAAACCTTGGTTCAGCAAATAACCTAAATGTGGTTTTAACCTTAATTTACAAGTAGTCCCAGTTTAAGTCAGTTTTCTCAATTACCTAGGCATTTTTTGGATCAGGTTCTAAAGACTGTTATATTCAGATAACCACTACTACCTACCTCAAGCACTCCAATTCTTCTGGATTTTATTAAACTAGTGTAAAATTACAGCATTGCTTAAAACCATGACTTTAGAACCCTTGCTTTAGACTGTGTTTTTTCATAATTGAGAGGGCTTTCATTTTGATATCATGAGAATTTCGAGTTTAAATAATAGTTCACAGCGAGAAGCTCCATTTCCATTTTCAAATCACAAGATCAACAATAAAATCACAAGATACTGAATCACTTTCCCCAATTTACTGTGTCTGACTGAGTCTGGAATCCAAGCAAGACAATTCTTATGAGACATACGGCTATGACCAGAGGCAAAAATTCTGGGAATCTAGTGTAAAACATTGTTCTTGTGCGATTCCAGGCTTTGCAGACTTTTCTTGTCAATGTAAGTCTTTTGATTTCAATGCAGTCACTCCTGATTTACCCCAGGGGCAGTAAGACAGAAGCTAGAGACACAACAGTACAATTTTTTTCCCTAGGAGCTCCTGTGTAACTGCATTGAAGTCAACTGTCCACCCTGATTTTTGACTTTGCAGGGTATCTGCTACTGTAAAGAAACCTCTCCCTTCTTTCTCAGATTCTGAATTTTCTTTTCCCAAAGTAATTAGGTTTGAAAATTAAATAATATTGTTGCTATTTGTAAGTAAGTATTAAGATAAGTACCTTGAAAGGAAAGATGTATTCAAAAAATAATGTCCAGTTCCATTGTTTGACTTTTTTCCTTGCTAGAATTTAATGAATTCTTCATTTGCTATTATAAACTAAATATTTCCTTTGAGTCCAATTAGCATAGCTGAAAGAAAAAGCAAAGCAAGGCACTGTTCAGCATGCATCAATGTAATGGAAAATCAGTTCTTTTATTCTAGCTTTAATAACTGCAGCTTGATTAGAGAGAAAGAAAAAGCTATGAGAGAGAGGTGGGGGGGACGAGAAGGCCTGCCAAATTAGTTCTATAAGAATTCTCAACCTGTCTGCTCTCTGGCTTACTATTCAAATGCTAATTGAGCCTTTTTGTAAACAGAATGGGTAATCATGGAAGACAAAAACAGACACAGAAAACAAATGAAATATCACACCTTATCCAAACCAGCACAAAATTTCACTGATGAGCTTTAGAAGTCTTAAAATTGTATTTTCTTTGGTCTCTTTAAAGAACACAGAAAAGCAGATAATTAATATAATAATGTAAAATATAACATAATAAAATAATAAATAATAAAGAGCAGTTCCTTTTGAACAATGAAACCAGTCATGTTATAATTAGATAAGAGGATTTATATTCACAGCTATAAACTTGAAAGTGGACCATGAGACCGGATAAAGGCAAGGTTTTAATTCTTAAAAATTAATTACATGGCATTATTGTTATCAGTACACAGGATGCATTAATTATACAATTAATAATAAGATGAAAAGGAATTTTTTTTGCAACTTTAAATCACTTGGGGACGTTTGGTTTTATACTAGAATTGTCCTTCAGGCATTTCTATAATCTTGTTACTATGCAAAGTCAAGACCTTAAACCTGTTAGTGGAAGTAGTGGATGGAATGAATCTCTCTTAATTTAAACTTCATACTTACACATATTGCAGCAAATTTTAGATACCCCCTGTAATTGGGGTCTAAGGTGTAACAGATTTATTACAACTTCTCCTCATAAAATGAACTAAAGATTGATGTCATTAGAAGCAAAGTACATCCAATATACAATCAGGTAGAGGTGGCTTCTACTACAGAATGCCTACGCGATCTTTTGCACAAAGCCATCACCTAACATCAATATTGTACTTAGACTTCCAAATGAAGTTTTCCATTTCTTCACAGAGGCAGAGCTGGGCTTTGTGCTCAGCAGAGTAGGAATATAATAACTTCACAATAACTGAAGTATCAGACCTCCATTCAAGTGCTTAATCTCACAGCTACTAGGCATATACCTTCTAATCCCATACCTGGGCTATCTGCTAGTCCTAGCCTTGCTCAAATCAGATTCTAAAAGCTTGAAACCATATCATGTACGAGAGTACTTGTCATATTAAATCGTCCGTCTTTCATATATACATGTGACATCACAAAGAGATCCTCCTCCTAACAAGGCAAGTCCTCCCTAAGAAAGGCCACATTTAACTGTCAGTAGGCCATTGGGAGAACATCAGAGAGTCTGGACGCCACCAGATGTGCTCAGACTGGGTATATATGTATGTATGGACTCTGCACAGATGGGTGGGTATACCAGGGAGGGAAAACCTCGTGCATTTTTGCATCGATGCGTTGCAACACAATTGCATTTTTGTTCCTATTTTGTTTTCTGTTAGATCTCAATGAAGCAAACCCCAATAAAGAATGGTTTGGCAAATATCACTTATCAGAAAAATGAATATTCTACAATCAGTATAGGGTTGATTAATATAATGTTTAGCAGCACTTGACTTCATTAAACTGCCACCATGGGCTCAAACAGGAATTCAAAAGGGCTGTGGAGGTCTTGTTTGATGTCATGAAAACTCTGGCAAGGGTTCACCTTTCAGCTTAAACCTTTGAAAATGAAGAGCCTTTAAGAATACAGCTCTATGTTACTCCCACTAAGTAATTATTCCCAAGTATTATATTGCTTTCCTGTAGCATTTCTGGTCTTACTTCTATACATATATTGTTCCAAATTACAGCCACCTGGGAGAAATGAACTTTATTTGCCTGTCATTTTGATTTCAGGTGTGTTCACTGTGACAGTCCCCCTTCCTCATGAAAGAGCTCACCTTCTTTTCAATTTTATCTTCCTTCTCCATATCCTGTCAGAGTTAGCTCTGTAGCTGAGGCACACGAATCTGATATGCACCTATTGTGAGACTGTTCATTTCTGCTGTGCTTTTTAATATAAGCTGTATTTTGATTTGTTATTATTTGTATCATCATAGTCCCTTGAAATCCCAAGGAATGGACAAGTACCTCACTGTCCTCAGCACCGTTATCTACAAACAAAGCAACTCTATCAGCAATACAATCTTCATTGTAGAAGACTAAAGTTTTGCTTTTCTTTTTGTTTTTTAACACAGAAGGGTATTATTTAATTAGATTTCCCGGAATATTGGACAGTCTTTCTATACAACAGGGGCATTAATTTATAAATAGAGTGAAAAAATGTGTCCTTTTCTATAATCAAAAGATGTCAAACTTTATTTGGACTAGATGGCCAAATGTCCAGTCCGTGAATAGGAAGTCAAGTAAGGCAATCAAATTTTTTCATTAAAAATTTTGTCCTTTGTCCTGTGTGCCTTGCTAATAAAAAAGAGAAACTTTTCATTTTCGAACTAGCTCTACTATTGTTAGTATTAAGTTATAATATTAGAATAGCACAAAGTAATAATAATTAGCATCAGAAGCTCATTTTAGTATTGCTAACAAAGGTCTAAATTCTAGCAGGTTCAACCTTTCTGGCCACAGACCAGCAAGGTGCATGACCACAGGTGTATCTCAAGTCTCACAGTTGAAGTCAACAACTCGCATGACCCCCTGACCTTTGTGGTACGAGCTCATATGAAAGAAAGTGGGAAAGAAAAGGAAGGTGACAGAAGTAAGATAATTTAAATTGTTACTTAAAAAAAATTACAATTATAAAGCAGCCCAGAGTTATGAGGATTTTTTCCTTCAAGAAATTGCTTCTGCCTTTTGAGAGAACCTCTTGGGAAATTGGGAATCAGATAACATAATCCTGCACGTGTGTCTCTAGGACCCTCACGGCCACCCACAGCATAACCATTTCGAGTGGTTTGGAAACACTACACATTCTCAATAGCTCCTGCTGAAAGAAGGTGTTGCTTGGAACTTTGATTTGAACGTAGCCCTTATCTTTCCCAGAAACTGAATATTCAAATACAAAGAGCCAGAAGCTGCTGTGATTTATTCTATTTTCCCCTCAACCTCCACCCAATTTGCTTACAGTCAGTTGTTTGTGAACACAACAAAAGTCAGTCTTCTGAAAACTAGGGCTATCTGTTATTTCTGGAACTCTTCAATGCCAGAGGGAAATATTTAAAGTATGGCATTACAGACAGACCAGAGAATTTAGTATGGATTTCTTCTCAGGCTTTTTGCTGTTTTGACTATGGCAACATCGTGCAAAGATTAGAGCTTAAAACCCTGGTTTGTGTGTTGATACATATGTGTGTGTTTTTATATGTATCCACACAGTTTAAAATGTAGTGATAAATATTTACTGTGATACATTTACAGGTGGAAAAAGAGTTACTAAATATAGAAACTTTTTCCCCCTAAATACAGGATATGTAATACTTATGCTATGGCTTTGGTTCATACAGTGAGACCCTGTAGAGAACACAATCCAGCACCATGGAAAACTGAGTCCAAAGAAACAGACTTTTTACTATTTCATACTTCTGAAAATCTGTCTGGGTGCTGTGTTTTTAGAAGCTCAAGTTTGTTTTGGTTTTTTTTTAATCTATTGTCAAAAATAAATATTGAAATACAGCTAGTACAACATATTGGTCTTACCTAATAGTGCTATTTAACATTTTTATTGAAAAAGGATAGGCTCACATTGGAAAGATTTCATCTATACTGTACAGCTTTCTGATTTAAGCCAGATAAGGCTGAAAGGATTTTTACTTTTTTTTATGTACCATAAAAGGAAGCGAATTTATAGGTAGGTCACTTAGGCATGCTGTGATTAAATGGATTTTAAGGTTGCCGATGGTCCTTGTGCTATTTTCTCTATGCATTACCAGTTCTGATATTTGGGGGGAGGAAAATACATCTGCCACCTAGCAGTTCACTGATGACGGCACAGAACATATTTCTAGTGCTTACGTGTAAAATGCCAGATTTATTTCACAGAAATTTAGTATGAACAGATTCCTTGGCTTTACAAAGTTTATGTGAATTGTCTATCCCCTTCAGAAGATGTTGATTTGAATGAAACCACCATCTCAAAATAGAAGACAAGAAGAATGGCAAAATGTCAGTTGCTCTGCTTTAGACACAGGCAAAGCTGCAAGGCTGGACCACCTCACTGGAGGATCACACACAAAGAAAGAGGGTAATTTTTTCTCATTCTCCTTCAAAATAAACCCCAGTAATTCTTTACCACAGATGGGTGATGAGAACCACCTTTGCAGCATTCTTGGATACTGGGGTTCAGAATGTTGCTTCACCTTGTACCATAGGTGTTCAAGCAGATGGAGCCGAACAGCAGCACGTGAGACCAAGGCACGTACAGCGCAGGATGTATCCACGCTGAAACCAACCTGTGTTTTTATGTAGCTTTTAGAATTCTTTAGATTCAAGGTTTGTGCTCGCTCACTGTTCCACTGTGAATTTATTGAGCAACGAGATACAAATGAAATATTTCTAAACCTTAGTAAATCTTGGAATTGGTCTGAGTCCTCAAGAGAAAGCTTCTACGAAAAGCTGGCATTTTTCTTTTTTCTGAGTTTAATTGGAAACATTTTGCATGTTACACTAATCACCCCTTTGGGAGAACAAAAGACAAAAACTCTGCCAGCAAAACTCATTTCTTTTTGAGATCTTGATTTGTCAGACATTTGTTTTTGCAAGCTAGATCACAGTTCTATCCCAGACCAGAAACACTAATTTGTGAAGTTCATAAAAATTCTGTATTTCAAGCTAAGAACGTGACACTCGTATCATTTACAGTAGAATAAACCCGAAATAGCTTTGCCAAAATCCATAAGGTTACAGCAAAATATGACTGATGGAAGTGTGACATAAATCAAATTTTAAGCTTTTACTGTAAAGTTGAAGCATTCTCACCTCCTGAAATAATTCATCCAAACTCACAAAACGCAATGTTATTTCTCTTCTGACTGTCCTAGAAAGACAGGTACTCAGCATAGGTCACAGCCAATGAAGCATACATTTCTCCTGCCATACTACTTTCAAGTTTTGCCCCAACTATTCATCATTCACTATTTGTTAATCTTCCGTGTGTCATGCAGTGTCCCACGCGATAGAGACGGCTAATTACGCTCTCAATAATGAGCAGTTTTTGTGAATTGTACATGACTACAGAAATTGCTAATGCTGAAAGTCAAGAAAGTTTGACTGACTGTGACGTGGTGCTTGACAGAATTGCAAACGTTTGAAACAGGAAGTGAACAAAGATGAATACCAAATATTTTACACAGAACGTGCTTGCAGACAATCTTTGGTAGACAATAAGATCTCTGCTCCAGTGGGACAGAACTGACAACAGTAATAGACATTTTCTAAATATTCATTTAAAGCACACTCTAGTCATGTAGATTTCCCATTAAAGAAAGAGGTTAGCAATATAAGACATAGGTGTCTTAGCTAATCACAAGGTAACTGTGAACAAGGTGGCTGTGACAAGAAATTTGATTTTAAAAGGTATTTCCAGTAGGGACAGAGCAAGGCACTCCTGGGATGTCAACTGAATTACTCTGCACAGTTCTGATCACCTATACCCCAGCAGGAAAAATTCAATCTTAAATAAACTTGACTATTATTACAATAATAACAAGGGAACAGAAACTGTACTATGCAATAAAGGTGTAGGCAAAAACTCAATGAAAAGATGATTAGAAGTACAACAGAGAGGATCAGCGCACAGAAGCAACAGGAAACAATACTGACATGTAAGAACACAAACTGGGCAAAACCAAAAAGGTTATTAAAGCTAATACAGCCTTGTACTGAGGAAGTGAAATCAAACCACTGAAGAGTAAAGTTCCAATCAACCAATCGTTTTTTGTTTGGCAAAAAAAAAAATTGCAGGAAATTTAAAAGGGACTTCCTTCCAGTCAAAATGAAATGACAATCACTTTCTAGCCTTAAGTTCCTAAGATGAGTAGTCAGAACTCAATTTAATACATCTGAATACTCTTTAATACATTTGAGTATTACTTTATACTTTTTAAAATTTCTTCCTTAAAAACAGAAACAGTTATTTAAGGAGATGTTGCAGGGGATGACAGAAGACGCTTCAGAAACAGCACTCTCCTCTGCTATTGTCTCCTGTCTGTTGAAACAATCATCTCAAATCACTGACTCTGGTGCCAGTATTTGACTGGTATCTCATCTACTGGGGGTGAAGGACAGGTTTATTTTCCCCCTTCAATCCCCATTTTTTACCTCTTTTTCTTGTGTTCTCTGCAGGGACTCCCATGCAGTAGCAGACAGGTTTCTCCCAACTCAGGCCATTTTTCCCTGCTACCTCTAGTGATTCAGACTTGTCCTCAGCCCTATTCATCCCCCTAAGAGAGAGGGTTTTATACCACAATAGTAGGTTTGGGTAAACACTGAAGTGCAATCTATCTTTTTGTGCTCTTCATAAATTGAAACTTTGTCAGCCTGCACTGAAACATTTCATTTAAACATTTTCTAGTCTTGATAAATACCTGTGAGGGATTACATTAATACAGCAAACTCCATCCAGGTCCTGAGTGGATAGAGGGGAGGCAGCTAATACAGTGTTAATGCTTCTAATACATTTTCCCGTTTAGCACACCGTAATTTCAGGCTCTCAGAAGAGGACAGCTTGCTCAGCCTCTCTTCATGAAACAGACAAGCCAGCAAACCTTTCACATACTTCACAGACGGCAGACAAGGACGACAGAGCGCTGCGGGGAGCCGGCTCTGCTTTTGTGCGTACTTACGTAACGGCGAGTTCAACGTGCCCGAAGTGACTGCAATGACCTAAAGGAGCTTTTAACATCAGATTCTTCAAAAAGTTATACATTCATAACCACAGTGAAATAATTCACTTTACTAGTAATTGCTAGCAAAAGAGGTCTGAACAAT
This sequence comes from Numenius arquata, assembly GCF_964106895.1. NCBI lineage: Eukaryota > Metazoa > Chordata > Aves > Charadriiformes > Scolopacidae > Numenius > Numenius arquata. Next base: position 31,196,111 of record NC_133586.1, read on the forward strand.
GCATGAGCCCTCTCTAAAAGCCTCCACTGTCATGATTGGTGTCAAGGGCTGGCCTTGCACTTACTTTTGCAACAAAAGTGTGTTTTCAGAAGGCACGATTTTCCAGCTAATACCATGGGCAACAGAGCTAGTAACAGAGCAGCCCCTCCTGCTCGTGTGGCATGGAAATGGGTTGGAAATAGCATAGCAACCCAAGTTTCGACTGCGGCTGTGATAATGGATTGGTTTCAGCATCTGGTATAGACTAAAATATTAGCCTGAATAGTTATTAAAGAGGGTGAAGAAGACAAAGGTCACTCTGGAACCCCACCTGAATCCAGGTGCTGCTACGCATTGAGATTGCGATGCAGGAAGGACAATTCTATTGAGAGACTGAATGTGTACAGTCAGATTTGATCACCGAAAATTATAAAGGCAGAGAAGAGATGCACAAAAATGACACCATCATTGCAGTACCAAAGCCATATTATACCCTACAGCTGATCCATGTACTTAAAAGAGTCACAGGGAAAGCAAGAAGACATTGAATCCTGATACTCTCAAGAACAGAGCTCTTCTCTGGTGCAGAATCAACGAGGCCACATTTTTGGTCAAGAGTCTGTCACAAAAACAAATGGAGCCTCATCTTGATGCAGACCTTTATGTCTGTGCTGGAATCCACAAATACTTCCCTTCTGGAGAGGGAACAGGAAATGGAAGTGGTGCATTTAGAAAGATATTTAAAAATGAATAATGTTTCAAAGCTTGGCTCTGAAACTTTTTACAAGACTAAATTAATTTAATTTTAAAAACTGCAGAGGAGAAAATGAAAGTTTTAATCAATAAAATTATCTCCATATGAGCAATTTCAAGCAATCTTATTTTGCTGCAGAAAAAAAAAAAAAAGGCAAATAAAAAGACTTGGACTAATATGTACTTATTTAAAAGCATTTTTTAGTTCAGCCACTGATCTAAAAGTCAATATTTCACTCAGCTCCAGGACCTAAAGAGAACTGTCTCAAGTATTAGCTCAAAGGACTAAACAAAATCACTTGTTTAATTAATGTGATTTTCTAAGAAGAGCAGACCCAATACATTTGAGAATACCAATGTCTCTTAAGACAGGAGGTTTCTTCACAAGCTCATCTTAAGAAGATTTCTCTGTACTTCTTTCCTATGTATATGTGTTCCAAGAAACATTTAATGAGCTTCACAGAGTTACTAAAGAAAAAAAGTAGTCTAACTACTTACTTTCTAGATCTCTATTGAATTTCTTATTAATTAACATATTAATGCTCTGTTTTCTTAAATTTAACTTTAAAGAAAGCAAAAGAACTTTTCAAATTAAGTCATGAGACAAGAATGTTAACAGCTTTTTTCACTCTACTAGTTCGTATACTCATTAAAATTTCTGAGGTTTTTAAGAAGAAAGATAGCAATGACAATGTTTCTATTTAAAAAAAAATCCACTCGACAAACTAAGCTCTTTCTTTGCTGGTTCCTTCGGAATTTTATATTTGACAGAAATTATGTCAAACTCTTCTTTTAATCATACAAATGGCTTAAAGCATGTACTCAAACAAGGAAATCGTTATGGTCTTGTATCCAGCTACGTGCCCTTCATTGGAATTCAACTGTGTCACCGCTCTCCTGTACGAAGCCCTCTGTTTCTTCTCTCGATGTCTTGCCCTCCTCTCCTAACCCTCATATATAAATCTATTTAAGGATATCTGTTTGAAATAGTCCCTGGAGAGTCCTCTTACTCAATCTACTATGGGAGCATCAACACTAGTACATTAGTTTGCATCCAAAGCGGACTTTTAAAGTCAGTCTTCCAGTTCTCCCTACTGACTGATCTCTGGTTGTGCCACAGCGCCACCTCAGAGCAGGAGCTGGAAGATGCACTCCAGCTGCAATTGGGCTTTCAATATATGGGACCAGAGTAAAACTAGTCCCAAATGAAAACAAACAAAAAAACTCAGAGGTATATATAGGGTGGAGACCTGTATACAGCTACAGGTGTTACCTGGAGACAAGCTGAAGGGTTCATGAAGCAAACACAAAGAAGGAAGTGTTCACTGATACACCTATCTGAATACCACTCTCTACTGTGACTTTCCTTCTTGTCTGCACCAGATTTAGCTTGTTCTGAAAAAATCTGTGCCCCTGTGAAGCAGGTCAAAACCCTACAGCCTCAGAAACATAGTTTTTCATTATGTTAGCATGAACTTCTGAGGTTCCCTCCTCTACCTAGGCTTTGTTTTAGCTCTGCTCTAAGTTATCCATTCAGCACATAGTTTATTTCAGATGCAGATAGAGAAGGCAAATCTATACTCTGCTTGCCACATTGCTTTTCAGAAGATAGCCACAATCCAACTCCTCTACCAGCATTTCTGCTCCTGCCTGTCAGCCCCACCTTACATATCACCTTTCCAATGCCCATTCGGGCTTTTTTTCCTCTTTCCTGTGGGATGTCTGTGATAGGCTTGCCCTTTTCCTTGCTTCCACTGGCCAAGGAAAACTAAGATGTGTTTCCCAGATGATGCCGCAATATGAGATTTAGTACAGGCTCATCTTAGGTGCTGTATTTTTCTTCAAAAATCAAGCTTGAAGGAAAAGAGGAATTTCAGAAGGTCAAAGCTGAGAAATAAAAAATCTTCCTTTTGTGGCAGAGGCAGCAGAATAAAGCCCTGTGATCAGAACAGTACTTCTACCACCATCTGCCACCATGTGGATATAGTCTTTACAAAGAAATAACATCAGTGTAACAAAGATAATATATGATTTATACAGCTGCAGTGATTTCAAACTATTGCCATAAGCTCTGGATTAGTGATCACACTCAGAACTGGTTAAGGGTAGATTTACATGAGGAAAGTTTTACTGGTAAACTGTTCGAACAAATCCTCACTCCCATCTGGTATATCTGAAGTCAATAAGACCAAAGTGAGGAAATCTCTATCAGTGATGAATGCACACAGTTACTAGTTAGGATTAGGAGGCTTGTGGTCATCTTTTTCAAACTAAACCAGACGAGCTTTCTTTGCTTGAACTGAACATTCAAAGTCACAATGATTTTAAGAATACCAAGACTGTGAAGCATTTTCTAAAAATCAAGAAACAAGCACAGCTCTTGAAATGACTCAAGTCATGAGTAATGACTAATGAATCAGTGAATCACATACAGAAAGCCTGATGCAGGTCTCATGTTTCTCTCCCCCCTTCCTTTTTGTTTGGCTTTGTTTGCACAGTCCACAAGCTGAAAACAGATTTGTCTGCTGAACTGAAAAAATGTGATAAAATATAGATAGCCCTATGAGTATTCCAGACCTTATTTTGTAGCTATATGCAGTAAGAATCCTCCTCATGATTTTCTTTCTACTTGCTGTTTAGCTATGCCCTGCTTGACCTTACTTTCTCTCTATTGGCCGGCAATCTCTATACTACCTTTAGGTGGTAAAGACCATGTAGATTAATAAACATGTGTTAACATTTCGTAGACTCAACTGCCCAAAAATCCCAGTTGGCAGTTTTGCAATTGTTTGGTCACTTCAGAATCTGCTATGGTCCCTCTCAAAATGTACCTGTGCTCTTTGAAGTTCTAAAAACAAGGACAAAGGACGGTGTAAACAAGATGCCCCTTGGGCATTTTTTTTCTTTTTTTTTTTCTTCAATAGTTTACACTATTTCCTCTACTTTGATTATTTACCCATGCAATCTTACTTGACAGAATAGTCCTTGTTTCCAGACTGAATTCAGCTGCAGGACTGACCAGGATGTCCTATGATCCCAAAATGGATGCCCCAACATCCACTCGGACTTAGGATAAATAACATCAAACAACACTTGCTTTCAGCATGACAGTGCCCAGATAAAAGAAAACAGAAGCAACAACAAAGAATAAATCAGTTTAGGCTAGAAGGGAAGACAGGACTTCAGCTACAGGAAGACCAAGCACAAAATCTGTTGGGGAGGACCAATTAAGCATTCAGGATCTGGATTCATAGGCATGTAAATAACCGTATGAGGAGTCTTTATTAAACACCCAGACTCTGACAAAGAAAATCTTTCAGGTCACCATGCAAGCTGTTCAATGTAAAGCTAATGTCTGTAAAAATGTCTGTGTGTTTAAATGATAATAAAAATTGAAATGTACCTCAAATGCACTATAGTGCCTTGGTATAGGAAAAAAACAGATGGAGCCTCCTCTAGTCAAACCTCAACTTTAAAGACACAAGCCTTGTAGAGCTGAAGCTTAGTTGGTGGTGCACTTCATGTCCTTCATGTAAAATATTCTGTCACTTTTAATTTTGTATCTTGTTTACTTTCTCTGTTACAAAAGAACTGGGACTTGTTTTTAGCAGCTCTGATTAAGTTTCTATTGATTTTCAAGATAGGAAATGGAACTTTCAGATTTCCCACATGAATTTAAAGCAAGTCAGATATTAACCTCGAGGTAAAACATCTGCCATGACATTCAAAGAATAGACAAGTACTATCTTACTGAAAACAGCATCTGTGCTCAAAGCTCAGTGCTTGGGATTTGGATTTTGAGAACAATGCAAGCAGTAGGACGGTATTTTATATTTGTAAAAACACACAAAAATACATCCACATTTATTCAAATTTACATTCACTCACATACCCATTACCACACATACATGAAAACACCCTTTATATACACACACTTTAACTATTAAAGCACTAATGGCTAAAATGAGTTAGGGAAGGTACCAAGGGGAATTAAGAAGAATGTGAAAGCCAATGCAGAGCTGGAGACTTATTTTTTATATCACTTGTTTTTTATCTAACCATATAAAGGATATTTATTATTTTTGAGGATCAATGTCCCCTTTCTCATCCTGTAACAACTGCCAATATGCCAATATTATTATCAAATATATTACTGCTATTGGTAGTGGTAGACAGTATTTACTAGACCGACATAAAATAAATACGCATAACAATCTGGAACATACGCCATATGCAACACCTATTGAGCTGAAAACTATTAACTTCATCCTTGGATTGGTTTTACCATGATCATAGTTTTCTTTAATCTAGTTGTTTGGAAATGTATGTGATATTGGTGAATATTTCCAGACTATGCACATTTGGGAAGATTCTGAAAACAAAACACATCTAAAATGAAACAAAACATCAGATGAAAGAAAAAAAAAAAGACAGCAAAAAAAATCATCTTCAGAGATAGGGCTGAAACATTTTAGTTCTCCTCCATCTTGTAAAACATCCATGACTCTTACATAAAATGTATACCTGTCTAACAAAGCTAGAATGCACCAACTATTTTATCCAACAGACAAGTAAAGGGAACATTTTCAATTATATTTATGGACTTTAAAAAGTAAATTATGCCCACTATCTTATCATTACAAGAGTGATCTCATTGAGCTTCGCATCTGACTGGAGACAAACATGGAACCTTCCAATCAATGCCCTTGGCAATAGGAGGAGTACTCTGCAGCTGGTTAAACTCTGGTCAATATGTTGAGTCCCATTAAAAAGACAGTTGGTCAATGCATTCAAACACCCTTGTAAAACAGCTTTGATCATCAGAGTAGAACATCTTTGAAATGCATAAAAAAAAAAAAAAGCCTTTATAAATGACTTAATCTTCCAGTGCTGAATGTTAATATTAAAGCTGTCACCAAAAAGATGGTAAGTTAAAGGATGTTTGAGGGATTTTAGGAAACACTCTAATCCAAGAAAATCAGCTTCCCAAGGGATCAAAACATTAAACGGAATTTGGAAAATATAAAGCTATTCAATAAATTTACATGACCCTGAATTCTAAATTTAAACATAATTATTGTAGACCAGGTAAATCATCTTGGAGAAGGCCTTTTAAATGGCATTTTTGGAAACATGAAAGTATACCAGTATTAAAACGTCAAGTTGTATTTAATAACAGCTGAGCTAGGTACCTAGCTATGGAAGATAACAAAGGTCAAAACTTTATGAGCAGGTTAAAATAAACAAATAAAAACAAAGGAAGTTTAGCATCTACTGTTACTGCCTGTAAGTTTGCCTTATGGCCATATTCTGCATGTCAACAAAAAGTGTAAAATCTTATGAGACATTTTTACAATTCCAGAATGTTGTTACATTTGCTGGAAAGGTGAAACTGTGCTGTCAATTTCCTTAGCAGGGGTTCAGGAAGCCTCCGGTTTTACATGTTCAATACAAGGCACACTATTGTGCCCGAGATTTTTAGAAAAGGATGACACTATACTGAAGATCAGACCTCATACCACTGATTAAACTAAATGTGCTACGCTTTTTCACAATAGACTACAGACGCTAAAAGGGTATTGTGCGTGTGTGTGTGAAAGATTGTATGGGTTGCAGAATACATAATAAGAAGGTAATAAATACATAGCATGAAAAACGGCACCACTAATTTCCACATGAGCACCTGCAAGATAACAAGGTCAATCATTTGCGTGGGAGCAGTAACACTACTCCTAACACCATGTTTGTGGGATTCGACTTCCCAAATGACTCAGCCATTAAGTCAGATGGCTGAAATGAACCATTTAATTTTGAAAAAAATTACAAAAGTATTGTGGGAAATTCTCTAATACATTTCTATTAATATTAAATTATTTGTAAGAAAGGAATTTAAACTTGGAAATATTTTTTTCCTTTTTCATATCAACACATTCAATTTCATTTGGTGACTACTTCTGTAAAGATCGCAAAGCAACTGTAGTGAGACTACAGATCTGCTTATGCAGCAAAAATATTTTAGGAATGGTGGTTTCCACCTGAACAGCTTTGTGTTACTAACATTTATATAAAAAAATTCTACACATTTCCATTCGTATACCTAACAGAAATCAGTCTTTGAGCAATTAAAGTCAGTCATTTTGCATTTCAAAAGATTGGCAACTCCTCTGAATTTGCCAGAAAAGGCAATGAGCATTTTTCCCTCTACAATGGGAGATAACCCCTGGATTTTATCTTATACGTGCACAGAAACATATAGAACATTACCATGCCACGTATTCACATTCTGCAGGAGCCATATATTTAACAAATGATATATTGACCCAGTCATAGGTAATTCACAATCTTTTTGTGAAGATAATTAAAGATGAAATCATCACCTGTTCCCTCAGCTGTTTTTTGTTAGCAGTGTCTAATTCTGCCTATAGGACTGTCTCACCGCCACCTTTCTCCAGCTGCCTTGAAACATTCCCACCGGCTTTACACACACGCACTAGAAACACAGGACGCTTTACAATGGGCACTTAGGTTTACTAGTTATTACCAGGGTCTACTGAAACTGAATAAACACAGCCAAAATAAAAATAAAATAAAATAAAAAAAAAAAAGAGAGAATGCTGGTTTAAATCTTCAATTGAATTAGACTTAGACACATTTGAATTGCACATCTGAACAGCCCATTTATAGTCACTTCTCGTGAGCATTCAGTTTACAGGCACAGATGTTCAGGGAAAATACATTTTAATCTCAGGATGAGATCATTTAAATATAGCCTTCTGGGAACATTCATACCAGTCAGGGAACAAGAAAAACACCAATCAAATTGTATGACTAATCATTTTTAAGTTGTGCACAGATATGTATTTGAATTTCAGATGCCAATCTGAAAAAAGTGCCTCAAAGCTTTAGGAAACTTTCAAGAAAAGGGCTACGTGTTCATGGAAGCTTTATTAATGGCAAGAGAGATACCCATCTTCACATGAATGGCTCAAAACAGATGGAATGGACAGTTTTATGGAATATCTGATGAGAATACAATACTTCAGTGTTTGATAATGTTTCTATAAAAAGCAGAGATTCAAACATTAATGTTTGAAAATTTACAAAGAAATTACTTAATGTGAATGAAGATTAAGAACTGAATCCACTGGAAATACATCTTCCACAAATGTTCTTCAGGCTGGAGTGATTCAGATGCTTTGACTTTCCAATCTAATGAATCTCGCTGAAATCTAGTAGTTGACAACTACCCCTTTTCAACAAAGAATTTCCTACAGAATTTTCCTTTTCAAGGTAGCTCCCCTGTTCCCTTGTTCTCAGCGGGCTGAGGTTACGGGTGTCTGCAGTTAAAATGTGCTGTTTCAGAACTGCTACCACTTCCTATTTCTCCACTGGGAGTGCAGTCAAACTACTCTGAGACCACTGTTTTCCCCACGTACTGTCAGACTTAAATCTGTAGGACATACTGGAGTCGTTTTAGATAAATGCCCAAAAGAGATAGAAGGCGTAAAGGTAGAAAGAGAACAGCAATATTCCTTTGCAGAAAACTATTCTCCATGGCAGATGACAAATATTTATTTAAAGTGTAAATAAGTTGGAAAATATTTTTAAAAGATCAGCATAAAAAGTAAAGCATATTTTGAAAAAAAGTGTATTACAATATAAACCAGGGAAAAATAAACAAAAATATTTCTGTCTACATGGAAGGTAATTTAGCTGCTTCTTTGAAACCTTACTCTGAATACAAAGCCACCCAAGCAATACTCAGTTCATTTGCCTTTTCTTTCATTTCTGTAAATAGGCACAACGTTAATACATGAGGGTTTTTCCTAAGGTTTGGAAAGTGTTTTGTGATCTTCAAATTGTGAGTTCCAGAAATGGTAAACCCACTGTTATTATCTTGCCTTGACTTCACAAAAGATTAAAATGCACTATCATGCCATGTAGATCATTATGTTAATTAGATGGAGGTTTGATTCTGAGCAAAGCTAATTTTAAACACAGACACTCTTCCAACATCTTCAACTCGCTTTCAGTGAATATGGTAATATTCCTAGGAATATATATACAGAAGATACTTCTTCTGTTGTTAATCAAGTGTACAGGAGAAAGTACTCAAATCTTGGGACATATTCAACTTGTTCAAATCAATGTAACTACTGGCACCATGCAAACTTTCATTCCAGGCATCATACTGTGTTTCTGAAGTACTTTACTGACAAATGATGCGGAGGGGTGCTAGGGCCATATATACTTGGGACAAAGTCTAATTCAGTAGAGGTATCAAGCAGCAAGTTAATACAAGGTTATTTTCCAATCTCTTTTTGTTGGTTTGCAAAGCTCAAGGTTACTTGATTAATTGATCAGGTACTATATTCTTCCCCAAAGAATGAACAAGATGTCTCTACTAAAAAAATCATTGAAGCATGTTCCTAAGGGAAGGCAAGAATTCTAGTTTTAATTCCATAAGGCATAATTTAGGTTTATTTTTCTAAATAGTCCCAATCCTGAATTAACAAGACCAATATACTTGGCAAAATAAGAAATCTTATCCTGCTGCCTATGGCTCATTTTTGGCATTCACATCCCAGAGATACATATAGTAATTGAAGCTTCAGAAAAATCTGAGACATGTTTTAAAGTTCTATGTATGAATAAGAAAAAATATGCTTGATTTTTTTGCTTTAGTTCTTCCCAGAATGTCGTTATTTAATTTCATGGAAAGGAGGCACAAAACACTCTGTTCTTAATTAGTTCTTGATACAGCTTATCTGCTTTTATGAGGGTTTGTCAGCACAGCATGAATCAGAATCATAGGAGACCACTACTTAGCTTGAGTTTATGCATGATTTGTCTTCAAAAACAGATTGGTTTGAATTGTTGGATTGCAGAGTAATTGCAGACACTATTGACTTTATCTATATAACAGGTCAAATGTGATTGGGATGCTCCCTTTTCAAGTGCAGCATTTATCATTGGGATGACAAAGCTCTGCATGTATTTAAGACCATAAATGGCACACATTCACAGGGATTTATGTTAGTAAGTTTGGAATTCATTTACCAGTTGAAAAACAGAAATGGCAATCAAATACAAATGAGAAAAAAATAACAAACGAGCTTCCACTGCTATATTATTTTGTGGATTATAGATACTGCTAGCAGTAATCTCAAACTCCCAAAGTGCTTCTTAAAGGCACAATTAATTCTCAAAACACCCTTGTAGAGAAGGTAAATATTATCAAAACATTTTACAGGTGACGGTGATCCTACCAGAAGGCAAACTGGCTTCCCTCAACTACTGCCACAGGCTGTTTGACAACACAAGAGGAGAATGTGTGGGTATCACACACGGTAACTGTGCTCACTCAGGGTGGCCCTACTTCTTAATTTCTACACTGCCCACAGACCTTTGCATAGGATGCTCTGCTAAGGGGTATGCTCAGCACTCACACAGCTGAGGACCAAGAAGGGGCTAAGGAGTTTTACAAGATTGTCTTTGCCTGCCTTAGGTGTGCTGTTAATCTTTGGCCACTAACCAGCATCTGGATTGGAAAGTTTCATGCTGCGAAGTACCTGCTATTCTTCTGGGAAAGGAGGAGAATGAGGAGTCGCCTCTACCAGCCTCCACCTTGGTCATCTACTTCAGCGTCACATCACTAGCTTAGGCATTTTACTTGCTGTTGCACAGGCTAACAGGATGTGCCTAGGATCAGAAAAGATTTTGCTTATTAATTGTATAGCTAATCGAAACAAAATGAAGGAAAAATAATTTTGCATTTTTATTTTCCCTGCGATATTTTGTAAACTGTAACCATACAGAGGTTTTTCGAATACCGCAGTAACGGGAAAGGCATTTCTTTTGTGAGGGTTATGGTTTCTTCCCAGGGAACCCTAAAATGCTCTACATTCATAGGCATGATCCTGCAAGTGCTGGGCATGAAGAACTCCCTGCAGCTCCAAGTGGGAGTTCTGCTTGAGAGGTTTTGAAGCTTTTAACAATATTAGACTGTAACGGCCCCCTGAGGAGTTTGTGAACATGCCACCCAACATGGAGCACAGCAAACCACTACTCTTACAAAATGTGTCACAGATCTTTTATTCACACAGAGTAGACAGATTATTTGAGAATGAGTCAAACTACACACACGCACAGCCATTGCCACACATTCAACCCCAGCAATTCCACCACTGTATAGCATAAGCTCTGCCACACCAGGACATGTGTTATTATGCTCTTTGTCAGACACAATACAATGGGGACATGAAATTTGGGATGCTGCTAAATGCCACTGCTTTTAAAATAAGAAATTAAAGAGTAATCCTTAACTAGGATAAAAGTCTAAGTCCAAAACTTTGGCATAAGTCTGAGGCCTACTTGCTCAGCTATGAAGTGAGCCCAGTTCCAAACTTCAGGGTGGGTATATAGTGTGTTTCGCAAAATATTATCTCAAGTTTGAATTTAGGTATCTTGTTTAAGACACCAAAGATTAAATTGCTTTGATTTAATATCTACAATGCTGCATATAATTATTACTTTAGTTATGTTCTGTGTTGTCAAGCACAGTATGAGACTGGATGGAAAAAGACTGGGGCTTCGAGCAGCCTGGTCTAGTGGGAGGTGTCCCTGCCCACAGCAGGGGAGTTGGAACTACATGATCTTCAAGGTCCCTTCCAACCCAAACCAGTCGATGATTCTGTGATTCTCTTTCGTATGCAATTAAAGGTTGTATAAACATGGAAGTACAGGACAGGTGAACTTAACTTGCATAAGCAACTTCCTTTATAACATTTTCTAACTTACACTACATGATTTTGCAAACCAAATAATTTTCTTTAAATATTATTTATGTGCGTATGAAATGTAATATAGCAAAAAAATATGAGAGAGTTAAATTTGGTGAGGATGATAGGATATTTTGCCTTTTAACTATGGAAGACATTTTAAATTTGCTATACTAGAAATTAAACTTGGAATACTAGAAAATGTGCTTTGTTTTTATTACTAATTCTATTGGTAATGTTATTATTTGTGCTTTTGGGGTTTTTCTCTTCTTTATCTACAAAACAATTAGATTCATAAAATGCTGACAAACAAGTGAAAAAACATCAAGCACAAACCTTCAAGAAGACTCCCCCCCATTTTGCTTTGGAACTCTATACAAGCTTGGGAGAAAAAGATGAAAAGAGTAACTTTCTCCTGAGTTGCTCTGTGTGGTTTTGCAATAAAAGCATCTGGTGTGCTGCATTTCAGTGCTGAGTAGATGCTACACCCATCGTCATTTCCAGTTAGTGGAGACCACTGGTGTACAGGTACACCTCTCCTTTTCAGCAAGAGCTGATCCCAAACATTCCAGACCCTCACAACATTGTCCATAATCAGTTATGTGCTGACGATCACATCTTCAAACAGAGGACACTGTTAAATTATTTTTTTTCCCATCAAGAGCAAGCATCTTTGGGCAAGAGCTTCTTACTAACAGGCATTTGGCAGGAAATCTACAAGGTCACCTATAATAGAAAAACAATGGAGCAATGTGAAAGCTGAAGCCCAAACCTTTGCTTGTAAAAGGTATGGCCAATTGTCAACTTTGTATGTTTGAGATAAGGTACCAATTTCGATAGCTTAGATTCTCCAAATCGCACATGAGCCCCTAAAGCTGGAAAGAGTGGCATTTCCATTGGGAAACTCACACCGAGAACTGGCTGCCCTTGCCTAGGCTCAGCCATTCGGCTTGTCAGGGCAATATTTTGATAACTACCTTCTACATTGAAGGAATCTGCCAGAATTTATGAGCTACCCTTTATTTTCTGAAATTAATGTTCATTTCAATGGAATCGTTGCCTAATAGTAGAGAAACAGCCTACACTGCTGTAGCATATTGCTATGCTGGGATGCATAAAAGAATTACTGTTTTTCAAGGATATAGTGACAGCAACTTTGAAAAATCACATATATTTCAAACTGATACAGGTTTGGAGTTTTGAGTACTGATCAGATCAACTATCTATTTAGTCCAACTTGTATCATCCTTCTAAATTCTTAACTACCACAGAGAAACCATATAAATGAAAGCACAATTCTGTCTTTGCGTACTATTGTCTGAATGGCTCATATTTGTTACTAATATACAGTCTGGTTCACAGCATTTGTATTTTTTCACATTTAGCTGCAAATAACTTTGTATGGGCATGGAGTTCTTAGCACTTTGCTCTAATTTGGCCCACACTATGATCAAAAATCCCTGCAAAATCGCTATACTTATATATAGCTCATGTCACAACCGGCATGAAATGCACATTTTTGTAGAATACGTAACAGTGCTAAATAAAGCTAAAGCAAAACAACTTTCTAATTACGTGAGCATATCTAATTGAAGAGTTATCTATTTGTTGAAAGAGCAACATTAAAAATAGCTCTTAGTTTCCCCTGGAAAGGGAAAGATAGCAACAAAGTGAAGTTACAATTTAGAAAGGATGATTTTTTTAAAAAACAGAAGAGGAGGGAACAGTTATGGTGTCAGATGGATTTAACCACTGAGACTTGATGCTACAATGCATAGATTCATTTGTTCCATGATAAAGAAGGAATCTGGTTATGTATATTTCTAAAATAATTGGGTAAAAGAATGCATTCAGTGCAGCCAATGAGAGTTTTTCCACCAACTTACAGAGTCAGGATTTCAGCAGTTGTCTCTACAACTGGTTATGTAGCCTACCTAATGCCTCTCCTTTCTAGGCAAAAATATTTGAAGTATTTCATTCATGGTATGCCAGCTTGTCACATATCTGCCACAGATGTAGGAAGTACATGTATTATTTACATTTTTAGTATTTAAATTGTGCAAGTACTGTTACTGTCAAACTTTGGCTGTGGAATGAAATGTAGGAAGACAAACAACATGCCTTACATTTTCCCTGACAAAAAAACCTGCAAGGAAATATACACTAAAAAATAGAGTACATTATTAAAATATTTGACTCAGTATTTAAATAGTTAATGATGACTGCTGACCCACACTAAACTTCCATGGCTTTTATCAACTGGCCTTTCTAGTGGTATCATAGAATTTTCCTTCAATATAGCAATAAGAATACAGTAATTCAGTATCATAACAGTTTTGTCTGCATATACTTCTGCTATAGTACAAAGACTGGCCTTTCATGATTGTCATTCTTTTACTCAGTTTAAATTCTCACTGGTCTAATAATATACACAGAAAATTTACTTATAAACACTTATATGAGGAGAGGAAAACTGTTGGCCAAACAAAAGCTGTGTAATGCCAAATACATTATAACTGACTCCCACGTTCTCTGCAATTGGGTGCTCCTTACAGTCAGAATCAAAATATTTTTGCATGGACACTGCTTTGCGGTGAAATGGGGATAACAGCATTTTCCTATTCCTGTAACAATCAAGGCTCTTGTTAAAGGTTAAGGTCTGCAAGCTGCCCAAATTATTCCAAGGAATACAGGAAAGTTCTGATGATGTCCTTCTTGAGGAAGAACAGAAAATAACACAATAATTCAATTGAATGCATTTATGTTATTTTATGTATTTCTATCTATATGTAACATGTAGATATTTTAGATATGTACTTGAGTCTGCAGTGTACACACACTCCTCATTTGATCCACAGAAATTCCATCTGTCACTTCTTGTATACGGTTGTCTACAACTCTTCCACTGTGTTTTAAAATGGGTTGTTCACAGGACTGATAGACCATCTGGCTAGAGCTTCCTCTTCAATTCTTTTCTCTATGTTCCAGCTTTCTTCTAAAATTAGTCTCCTTTTTGGCTGCTTCATCTACTTTGATAACAAATCAGCGTTTATTACTACAGTCATGACTCTGCTGTTAGATACGGCCTGAGAACATTAGTAAGAGGAAAGGTGATAGAAATACACTGTAGGTCAGGTTCCCCATTGGAAGCTTCGTGAAGGAAGTTACTCTTTTCTCATACACCATAGAGCCTGACCCTCTGCTACTTCCAGAGCCTGTACCAATGTACCCTGTACCCTGTACTCTAGCTCCTTACACTCAATTTAGACATTAAACATATTGTATTATCTTCTTTTGCAAGCTGAAGAACGTCACATGTGAAAGGTCCGATTCAGCTGTCATTTGATAACACGTTATTATACAGGACTTGAGGTAAGAGTTTTGCGAAGGACTACTTCGGATCAAATGTACAAGGCGTATACAGGTAAGAAGCCTTCCCTTGCACGTGAAAAAGTTAAATGAGGAAATCCAGAACTTGTGCAATGTCATATGGCCTAATTTTCTGATACTACTTAAGTGAAAACTGAAAACCAGACTGAAAACCAGATAGTAGTACATGTTATCAATTTAGTTAAGAGAAGAACTTTAAACAATATACTTATTTTAGAGTAAGAGGGATTTGTTGCTGGGAGCCATCCTTTATTACTGCTAAAAAGTCCTTTGCTGTACACAAATAAACTCCATCTAAACATATCATTAATATTTACACAACTTAGGTCTTCTACATTCTTCTTTCAACATACTATACATTTCTGTCTAGAACACAGCACAAAGAAAAATGAAAGCTTTCTGCAGTATAATAAACATTTCCATAGAACTCTATATAGTATTTCTGCTTTACATCATGTTTCATTTATCAACCTGAATTAGGCTTTTGAAAGAGAAGGAAATGCAGCTTTGCAGTTCAGTACCTTTTCTAGTCTTTTCTTGCAATAACAAAATTGCTTAATGTCATTTCAAGTTCATCCTGTTCCATACACACATGTTCGCAGAGCTATGGGTAATTCACTTATACAGTTCAACATCTCCTTTGTCACAGATGGTAAATGTGCAGATTTTTCCCTCAAGGAAAGAAACTCTTTTATAAAATAATTGTATATTCTGCTCATTTTTTTTCCTTCACTGATGCTCTTGTATTGTTATTATACCCTGTCAGGCTGGTAATTAGCATTCAGGCTCCATCTGACACAAACGCAGCTCTCAATCCTCCTTAAAAATCCCTTAGGACACAGACGATAAGTAAAATAATGTGAGCCACTAAAGGGGGAAAAGTACTAAGAAAAAAAAAAAAAGAAAGAAAAAGAAAGAACGAATAAAAAACATGAGACAGTGAATAACCACAGACTGCTTTTGTTATGCAGTCAATGCATGGCTCTTGTTCAGTGGACTGCATGGAGCTAATCCTACTGTGTGGAATAAGCGTTCGGAATGCTACAGCTGTCTTCCTGCGGTTCTCCTTTGCTTTTCCTACACAAAGATCTGTATCCTCTTCCCAGTCTCACCTTTCTGCCAAACTTCTAAGGTACCCACTGTACCTGGGTTTTCTCTGTTTTACTCACAGTGATTGCCCCTCCTCCTTTTTCAGGTCTCTCTAGTGAATAAACATGTCTTCTTTCAGATCAATCATTATCTCTTGAACACTTTGTCACATGGGGTACTTAAGGTATCATATTGTTCTGAACTACTCTAACTAGATTATATCGCTCCTGGTAGGATGATAATGTTACCTTAGAGCTACGTGCACATATCAGAATTCTTACATATTCAGTGGCGATGGTATCACTGAAAATAAGACGAAACAGATTTTTTTCTTGTAGTTCATACAAGATCCTCCTTTTCAGTCATTTCTCCTTTCAATCATTGGTGTGATCCCAGACTAGGTTTAGCCCAGGATTTATGTAAGACTAGTACCATCACATAGTTAATTTTTTTTCTGAAACTGTATCCATACACAGAGTTGTGCTTTTGTGCAAGTCAGGCAGGACGTGCTGAAGACAGACTGGCGTAGCACTCACGCTGTGTCACCAACCCATCTTATCTGAGATGATGAGCCAGAGTTATCTGCCTTTGCATACACACAGCCACGGAAGAGACAGAGTAGTAACTCTTACTGGAACTGGTGGTTTAATACCATCCCGGCATCCTAATGTTAATATGGAAATGACAACAAGAAGAGCCTTTGCACCTTGATACCAAGTTAGTACGAAAAGATTGCTAGACCAGAGACCTCAGAAATACAATGGTTCTCAGCAGTCATGCAACAAAGTAGAGAGCCAGTGATCATAAAGGTCTGTGGCTTGACATAAACCCTGAATATAGAATTCTGAATTCTTTGATGCCAAAAAAGCATGTATCCTAATACCAGGCACAGGAAACTTCTGCTGTGATCAGGCCAGCAATTTAATGATTCTGAACATTCAGATCTGTCTATTGGCATAAGACTATCATGCAAGCGATGTTCAGCCAGTAGCATCACAGTATGGTATGGCCTAGATATGAAGTCAATGACTACAGAAGACTGTCAGAACATGCAGAAAGGAAGGGAAAGTTGGAGTGCTGTGCCATGGAGCTCACAGCCGCAATGCTTCACCTCCACCCACTGTGCTAAAGCTGAGGAGCTACGGGACACACAGAAAGTTCAGTATCAAACAGTATGAGGGTGTCAGATATGACATCTTCATATAAAAGCTACCGAGTTGTTAACAGACATGTGTCTTAAAATAAGAATACCACATTTACGCTAATATTAATTAATGCTCTGGCCTGGCACTATATGCCTTGACATCAATCTTAGACCCTAGAAAAACTCACTCAGTTCACAGAAAGTGCCTAAGAGAGAGATCTGTTCATGCCATTGACACAAAGGTGTTGAGTATGAAGTTCCTGGAGATCTATATTTGTACATGAGGTCTCCACAGCCAACGTAACACTGCAAGGGTGAGCGTAGCATGATTCACGCTTTATTTTACTGCACAGAACACTGTCCAAGGCTCCCAGCCAGATATTTGTTCACAGGTGGGAGAAAGTCAGTTGATATAAACCACTACTAATCAAATGTAATTTTATAATTGTAAATGTTGTCTTGGATTGACACAAGTATTTAAGAAATTTTGCATGAGAAGAGCTAGCTCATTCAGACTGGATTCCTATGAAAAGTGAGGTAAGTGTGGGGATGACTACACCAGGCAATTCTGAGCACACCCAGTGTAAGCTGCATTATTTTGAGAAGCTGAGCAGATTTTAAATAACCTGGGTTATTTTGTATTTAATGGAGTCCTGCATATTTTCTCTTACTAACTGACTGGGATGCTGTGTGAAACACTACATCTGCAACATTAAAATATCTAACACAACCAGCATCTGACACAAGCAACATCATACCAAGAAAACAGACAATGTAGTCAGCTAAAAATCCTGCCTTAGTTATTTTTAAAAAACATGGCTGAAAAATGTTCAAACCCTTTCTGTTTCTGCATGTCACAGGCCTAGAAGCTTTTAGGATTATTTTGATAATTCAGAGTGCTTTCTGCTCTCATACTAATAACTTCATCTATTACTAGGTAAACCAAGGAGGAGGACTAGGGATTCTGTTAGTCTGGGATTTATGGCTACAATGGATTTAAACACATGAAAACCATCTGCCACAGCACCCAAGAAGGAACTATTACATATCCAGATCAGGAAAAAACATTAGTGATGGATTTTCTCCTTTTTTGAAACAGAAGCAAGGCTGTGCCTCCTCCTGACCTCTAAGTTCAACCTCTATACAATGTTTAGTTGTTACCAATAAATAAATGATGATCATTAATAAGATGACCTTCAGAACACACTTCTGGAGTATCTGCTCATGTGTTCATATTTTTCATGTAGCAGAATTCCCTTTTCCTGGGATCTCAAAAGTCCGCAGATCCAAAAGGGAGACCTGCTAGAAGGACTGAGAGGGACAAATGTTCACACTCGACTATGCTACTCAGCCTGGAGGCCATATGGCTCTCAGTTGCCTCTGTGTAATTTTAGGTGCCAATATATCACAATGTCACCCAATATCTCAGTGACATTTCATCTCAGTGCTTCCCCCACAGTTCACATCATGGACAGGAACTGTTTTTCACAGAAGGTGTATGATGTATAAATAGTAAGATGTATATGCATCTGTGTATGGAGATGGTAAGTTGTGCTGGAGAACTGGCTTGACAGTACAGCAGAAAGCTTTTCTGTGAACAGCACTGGCTTTCTATCATTCTCCTAACAACTTTGGGGCTAATACTAAACAGCCTCCGGAGAAGGAAGCGGAGGAAACTACAATGACAAAGCTATCCCCTACGAAGGCACATTTTATGGAGAAAATCTCCTGGGATGTCCTCTCTTTTAGCTCTTGGGTGGATTTCTTGGAGGAGTGGAACTAGCAGTAGTCTCAGTGTACCAAAATGCCTAGTTATTCCCTATTTTAAATCTTACTCTATCTTTCTGAACTTCTTTGAGAAAAATGTTAAATTATATATTTAACATCCACCTTTCTATTTTTAAAGTTCTGCAAGATGAATGGATAGACATTTCTCACTACTAAAAGTATGAATCCATATCACCTATTTCCCATATATGATCACGCTTCTTTTGTCATGTATTTGAAAAAGTAGACCTAGATAATACCACAGTTCTCTGGACAGTGCACTGACCTGTGTAAAACAACCTACCAGAAAGTAATCTTCGTTCATGAAACACCAATTTTTCTGATGCCTTCAAGGCAAAAGATGTAGGCATCCCAGTTCTCCAAGAAGCAAGAGAAAATTATCTTCATAGATTTATTGAGGGAATAAATACAACTTTGCTAACTGATCACTTCCATTCATTCTAACAGTAACATGTTGCTCCTCCAGCAATTAATAAAACGAACGTGCCCCATACCAGGGAAAAATGCTGACCATACTAGAATAAGTGAGCCAATACATTGTCCAAGCATGTAAATACATTAAGTGACAGCATAATTAATCCTCAGTACATAATCAATGAAGAACAGTAAGGTCTTGTGAAAAATTGAAGACACCAGAATGAGACTGAATTTTCTCTGAGCTAAAATGTGGAGTCACTAGTCAATGAATCCTCCCTCAGGAGACTGTTACAAATACAAAGAACCAGCTCAAGGACAGCCATAGTTGTAAATTGAGAGCTATAAAAAAATAATAATATAACGATTGTGCCAGCATGTTTATAATTTATAGGTTGAATTTACAGGTGAGAAAAAGGGGTTAGCAGTCTGTTATAATCTGAACTTGAGTCAGTAAAGCACTGCAGAACCACTAAATCACCACTTCTCTCATTGCATGTAGTTTAAAAACATATAATAAAACCATCAGACAAAGCCACTTTCTCTTAGGGTGTGAAGCTGGAGCTGTGGATACCAATCTATTCAAAGTAAGAGTGCTACTAGGGAGTCCAGTAAAGGGAAGCTCTTAATTTTTGTTATAGTCTTTTTTTCTTTGCATTGGGCACTTGCCATGAAAGTACAAAAAGTACACGGGTCTTTTTGTCATAACTGAGGCAGGCAAAAAAATAAGAGTTCCGTGTCACATTAAATTTCGGTGCTCTCAAATCTAATTCCATTTTGAAAATCTAATTCGAGGTACCAAAAAAAGTTTGAGCATGCATTTAAATAGACTGAAACTGGAGCCTTTAATCCTAAGCAGTGCTGAGTAACTCTGAGTTTCAAATTCCCTTCTCCCAGTGGGTGTTGAGGTCAGTGCTTACCACAGAGCAAATTGGAGTCTAGCAGGACTCTGTTCTTTGTAAATAGGGGAGGCTGTCTCGTCGTGCTCCGCTGTGACTGAGCAGCTGTTCCAAAAGGGTTTATATATCAAGGTTTCGGGCTATTTCTTGCAAGTGACTCCCTCTTAGAGAAAAGTGAATTAAATGGAGCAACTCTGCATGCATTTGCTAACAACGGGACAGACAGCAGCATGCCACTTTTGCTTTTTGTTTTTTTCAGTCATTCATCTTCAAGGTTTCCCTTGCTTCCCATGAACAGAGCAGTCATTACTGCCAATCAATCTGGTTACATCCTTTACAATGTATAGGAAGGTACTGGAGCACAGTGTGTAAAGATAGACCTAAATCCATTCAGACTTTCCTTTAATGATAAAGTATAGCCATAAATACTTGAAAAAATTATAAGCAACCTTCAAGATACTGCCTGTTTATCTGACACAATCACCATTTGAGCTGCAACTCATATTCCCTTACAACTGATATACTGCCATCGTGATCTGAATTCAACCTGAACTTTGAAATATCAGTTGGTACTTGGTATTCTCTGCCCATGAAAGATTTTCCTGATCGAATCACTTTTCTGCATGCTGTATCTTTCACATAAATTCCAACAATTTCCTACCTGCATTTTTCATTGATACATATTCCCATGCAGGATAGTTGCAGCATTAATGGTAACTAAAAATTACTACTAGAAAAAAAATTCTGGAAACTAAATAGATCAGCAATGCAGTGAAACCAATAGCTAGTAAAAGTGTAGCCAACCTTTTACACTGAACGAGTCCAGTGGCGTGGTTTTCTTTCTGCATTTAGAGCCGTTTCTTTGAAACAAGCCTAACAAACACTGACAGTTGTGTGACAGACAGAAAACCTACCAGGCAAGCTCACAAGCTGTATCTTTGTGGGGGCTTGACAGTACCTCGACTTTCTGCGGTAGTAACTGAGTAAGTAAACAAAATTGAAATAGTAGTCCTCTGTTCTCACATTGTTCAGTAAAAATGTCTCTTTTAGACTCAGCTACCCACCAGTCAGTGAAACCTCAAGACAGTGTTAAACACTTATTCTGATCCGTCACAGGTTCCTGGATATTGTGAGAGAGAAATGAGGTAGAGTGAGGCCATGATGTATTTACAGACAAGGCTTAACACCGATTCACTGAGCCGTCTTTAAAGAAACACCATTTTACACAGGATCCCTACTACTAAAGGGATTTTAGCATCTTGCAATTGGAAGAAATTTATAATTGTTTGATGAATAACCTGAATAGCAAATTGACAGTTGAAAACGAGAGCTACAGGATGAGGAAAGTTCACATCTGCTGAACAGATACAATGTTTCCCTTATTCCAGAGTAAATAAATTGAAAACAAAAAAAACCCAAAACAAACCCCAAACCATAGGTGCCCCAGTTCTGAGGTAATTTTGTAGAGTTAGGATTCACTGTTGAGTTGTCAGCAATCCAGTGTCTTACGAGAACCCTCAAACACTGCAGGAGAGAAACAGTAAGCCAGAAGGAAAGTCTCCCAGTCCACTTGGGCTCTGGGCTCTTACTTGCAGCATCCTGTAATCAAACGAAACTTTGATGGAAAGTGTGTGATGCATTTAAAATCTACTTCTACGGTTTACATTTAGCTGTAAACTGGGTTTCAGAGAGCTAACCCAGGACCAGAGCAGCACAGAGGTCAGCACACGCTGAAAAGCCCACACTGGAAGCACTGGCTGTTTTGAGATTCCTGCCAGCAAGACAGGATAAAGCTTCTGCAACTGCAGTTACAGAAGTGCAAAAAGCCTTATAAGTACCTCAGGAAGGAAAGTAGAAGTCGAGTACAAGTCTGTAAGGAGACATTTTTTGAGCAGCCTGCTTTTATCTCAAGGGAATTTAGCATTTCTGTAGACTACAGCTAGTGTAGGGTCATCTCAGGTAGAAAGGTCCAAGCCCTCTCAACTCTCCCCGTCAGAAGAAACGCTTCCAAGTTTCTCAGGAAACCAAAACACAGTGAGTGAAGAACGTAAGGCTAAGTGTCACGCGAACCCCACGATACATGTCAGGTAACAAATTACCTGGTACATTATCCACAGGCTTCCATATCTGAACGGATTCACTGTACGCCACTGGTGCAGGCAAAGCTGGGTCTGACCGAAGCATGGAGAAAAGCATAAGCACAATTTTAGGTATGTTTTACACTATAATGCACATTCTATTTAGGAGAAAAACCTGTGTGCAATATATGGTGGTGTGGGTTTTTTTATTTTACTTTGTGAAAAAATGGAAGTGAAGTACGTTTTTCACTTAACATATTATTAAGCATACATAAATGCTTTATTTCCAAACTGTCTTTATTCATTTAGCTATTTCAAACTAGCACTGCTTCTTTACGTGTTCTCACCTTGGGCAACCGCAAATACGGAATAACTTTAAGATGCAGTTGTTTGAAAATGTTGCCTACAAATTTTTTTAAGAAAAAATTATGTGTCTCTCAGAAGTGGGAATGAGGTTATGCTCTACAGAATTGCTCCATCACAACCTTGAAACCTTTCAGAATTCAAACCCAAGCCCCACAGATGCCTCTCGTATGGGGAGCCCAGCTTCTTCAGGGGCTTCAGGCTTCCAGTAGGAAACTCTTTGCCTGTATGCCAGAGCCAAAGCCACAGCTATGGTTCAACAGTGTAAATCCAAAGACCTGGGTCAAATTCAGGATAATTTACATCACCTAAGGGATCTGGTGTACCTGGAGTACGATTGCTTTGTTTTCTCCAGGAGAAAAACAGGTATTTGACCTGTACATATATTTGTATATGACTTTCCATTTGTCAGTATTTGTATCTTTGGTCCTAAAAAAAGGAAGTGCCAAGTACCTTCTGCCAAAAAACTTCCACCAGGTCAGCCCTGGCAAACTAATAATGGAAAGTTATAATGTGGGACAAACAGGAAATACACTTTCAAGCTTGTCTGACTTCAGGTCAGTAATCTCCTTAGTGAATTTACTACATTTGTGTTTTTTTTTTTTTTTCCTAATCTCATTATAGGTTCTTGAAAACAGGAAATTGCCTTCATTCTCAGAGATCGATTTGCTTGCATATAGCATGATGCTTCTCTGCGGTTGCAGTTGTAGGAATAATCATGAGATGAGAAAGAATTTTCTTTTGCCAACAGATTTGCACAGAACACACGGCCTTCAAACAAAAGAGTCATGATGTGCACATACCTTAGGCACTCGATGTGAGCTAGCTAGGATCAAAACATAACTAGCTAGGATCAAAACGTAACTGTATGATATACAGCAAGACCTGGCCAGAGCAGTGCCGTTACAGATTGCCTCTAAAGAATGGCAGAGGCTTCAGGATTGTGACGGGGCTGTTCCACACAGCAGCACGTTATCCCTGTACTTGTCCATAGCTCTTTTGTGGACACTCAGGATTGATTTGCCCTGTTCCCTCTCTGCTACTTGAGAGTCCCTCAAAGAGAAATGCTTTTTCGGAAATTCCAGCAGAAGCATTGCTTATACTGAAGCCATGCTGACGTAGGAGCTCGAAGCCAGAAAAGAAATGTGAGCAAATGTAAAGGTACATAGGTAACAGACACGGAAATATTGAGAAAAAAGGACAGGTATGTGCTACTGCAATCAACTATACAGCTATCCCAGGTCTTCTCTAGAGGTGAGGAGAGGGAAAGGCCCTGCTTTTACATATTTGCTTATTTATTTATTAATACATGAATTTGTTTTTTAACAAAATAGACTTGTTCTTAGTCAATCTGAAGTAAGTTTTGGGGACAGATTTTCATCAAATTGTTAAGGATTTTAAAATATTTTATTAAAAATGAGAGATCTGTAAAGGAACCTATGTAGCATCCATAACCATTTCATCATATTCATTGAAAATCTTCATTTTGTTAGTGAATCTGAAACTACTCAACAAATCCAACTTTCATTAACTAATAATTTAATCTTGAATGAATTTTTAAGCAAATAACCAAGCCAGTCCCCCTTCTATCTAAAGTTGAGAAGAAATCTCTTACCTCCTTTCAGGGAATGAATAATATTTCTTTCCATTAACAATTTTTACTTTCCATACAGATCTGAAATTCTTCTGTCCACACAGCAGTCCCCTGCCAAATGGGCTTGGGTTAAAAATAGATTTTTAAAAATAAATACATTTCCTGTTGAAAATATTTTCCATAAAATGTGTGTTTCTCAACTGATTTTGATTTAGTACAGAAATTGTCATTTTAGTTCAAAAAAAGTCTGGAATATTACATTAATGCAGAATACTACTTTCAATTTTTGACCACTGCCTATATGTCTGTATCACTGTCTGTGCTCTTTTATCTAACCCATGTTCTTCTTAACTGAGAATATATCATCTTGCTTTTTTTCATTAAGACAGTGAATTATCTATAAAGTGAACTATCTATAGAACCTAACCACAGAAGAATAAAATTCAGAACAATGCCAAAATAAGCGATCTGCAAGACACCTGCTGCATTTTCTCTCTCTGGTCCAAACAATTCATGGCTAACTTTTCTGCACATTCAGCAGGAGAAAAGCAGCTCCTTCCACCATCTCTCCTTCCTGCAACTTGCTATAAACTGGCCAAGAGTTTATAATGAAAATGGTATTGATCAACTGCTCAATACGCAGAGCTTGAGGTGGTACCTTTCAAAGCTGCCTGCAAGGCTTGGCCACCTACGTTCTCCAGACAGGTTTGAAATGTCACTCTTGCCTCCTGCGGTAACACATTGCTTTGTGATTCCCAAAGCCTGCCCACTCTCAAAAAACAGGCTACCTTCATTCTTGGTCACTTGTGAACATTGCAGTCCTTGAAGGCCACATTACGTACAATTGAGGAGCTATGGTTTCTCTTGCTTCAGAGAAGGGGTTCCTTGCATATCAAAGAGCATAATTTGGCTTTGTGGACTGAGAAGCTCTTAATAATTAAACTGACACACAGACACAGGTCTGAATACTCAGCACCGTATCATGGAAGCAGAAGGGGTACATCAATGACTTTATACCTACATACCTACTCACTTCACAGTGTGCTTTCTGCATAGACACAATTTTTGTGCAACTAAAAAGGAAGAAATGTCAATTAAATAAACTTTTGATTCCACTTTTGTTGGTTGCACACTTGCAGGAGTAAGAAACAAACAGAATGGATGGTGTAGTAGCTTCTAAAACAGACAATGTTACTTCTGATCAGGAACAGTTAATTGGTACCACAGAATGTATCTGAAATATTGATTGTTTGTGTGGATAGGGAAGCAAGTCCCAACATACTTTCTTCTTAAATATAAATGAAAAAACAATACATTTACTATAAGGTCACAGTGGGAACAAAGAGGATGAGCTGAAGCATACACAGCTTGTGATTTATATTCAGAACCCACAGGCAGCAAGAAAAGACAGACTGATAGCATCATCTTACAATCAGCTTTTGGATCATGTCGTGCATCTGAGAATGCCAGCAGAGTCCGTGGATGTTTCTTTCTCCGCATTCTGCAAACAAGTCTTATACAACAATCAAATGTTGCCCTTTCTATCATTCAGTGCATGCAGCCAAATATAATACTATTTTGTGTAGTCATTAAAAGCCTGCAGGCATATAATTATCACATTCTTGGGTGTCTTTTGAATATCAGTAAAAAAAATGTAAAGCCCATAAAAAAATAAGATGCACACGACCATTGAAGTTCTCCAGGAATCAGACACACTCTTAAGCACATGGAGAGGTAATTGAGAGTTTAACTGTTCAGAACTTGAGGAGGGGAAAGGGTGCAAAATTGCAACAATCATTTAAAAGACTGAAGAACATTTTCATATAGTGCAGCGATCAAGTTAATTTGATAGGTAACTCTGGGAGCTCTGTGGATACTCAGAGGGCTTAGCCAACAAGATTTCAGCAAGGTTGTTAGTTGCCTCTCCATCTGCTTCACAAGGAACTCTTGGCAAGCTTAACTCTATTTCCAGTTGCTAGAGAGACACTTTCAGTCTCAGGATGAAAATAACACTGGTCTTTCCTTTCAATAGGTAGCATTCTAACTTAATTCCTAAATAATTTCCACTGTTGAGGTTGTGCTTGGAAGCATGCAGGTTTGCTCACAAAAACACCTAGCAGTTTATAACACAAATATTGAAACTGAAAATAGAAAAAAGCCCAGAACTAATGTAAAACATGTTTCATTGCATTTTTTTCATTTACGCAGCCAAATGCAAACAATTCACATCTGACATACTTTCTTTTTGCTCATAGAATATCCTTGAGTAGTTTGTTACAACCTCAGGTATATTCCCTTTTTAAGCAGTTTCCCTAAAAATTAAGCCACGTTCTGAACTTTCATGGCACATTCAATATGCCAGAGTTAGAGAGCTGCATAGTAGAGTAGAAATGAAGGAAAGCAATTCTGGCATGCACATCTTCAAGTCGAAATTTAATAATAAGCTTCTGTGAGTGTACCCTCATAAAACTTTGAAGGGTATTCCTTTCCCTGCTCTCCCCCGAGGAACTGAGTAGCAGAACAGAACCATGTGAATGATCATGAAAAGGAGGAGCATGAGAAAAGCAAATTACCTTGATGTAGTTCTTTGAACTAAAAAGAAAAGCATTTGGCAAAGTCTGTATCTAGGGTATGACACTGCAGATTTACAAAATGTTAAAGAGCAGAAATTCAGCTATTCTCAAATGTGCTGAGTAGAATATCTACATGCTCATCATCCAACAAGCTGAAGTAAAGATAATGTTGCTTGTTCAGCCATTGTTCAGATTTGCAATTTATAGGAGTGGAGTTAAAGTAGCAGAAAGCCTAATACTGTGTCCCCTTATTAGTGGCCCATCCTTTCTCTTACAAGCTTTAGGCTGAGAATTCTTCAGTCAGCAATGCTGACCCTCACAGCTCCCCGCTCCTCAGTTAGACGGCCTTGGCAGCACAGCCCAGCCCTACTGCAGAAATAAAGGAGTCAGAGAGGAAAAAAATAGTACATCATTTAAGATGGTTACAGACAAACAAAATGCCACCTGCTTCCTGAGAAATAGCATGCTGGTCCCAAGTGTCTCAGATGCCGGCTCTGCCTGCTGTTTGTTACTTCTACCAGGCATGACTCAGTGTGTTCCAGAATTAGGAGTGCACATATCCCTTTTCTTGGCCCTCTTCATATGCATTACAATGTAGTCTTTCAGTGCAGATCCATTTCAAAGAAAATATCAAACATTCACATCATATATCGACACAGCAGCCTCCAAAGAGCTCTACAGAATGCAGTACAGCTTGCTTTCCTAGGATGTAAAAACCTTCATTACAAACACAAACCAAACTTAATTCAGTGACACCTAAATTTACCTCAGGCCCACCATATGTGCAATGGCAGTCTTAGATAACAGAAGCACAGGCCACTAGTAATTAAAATCATATTGATTTTACTCTGTATCACAGTGGTGATGTAAGTCATGTTAGCATTCTTATAATGGAATGGAAAATGCTAAGTGGCTGTGTGAATAAGATACTTTCATTTTCTGTAAGATACCATCAGAAATTGCAACAAAAAGATTTCAAATCAGTCTGGAGAAATAGATGGGGTTTTTAGAGACTTTCACTGATACATTTAAAAAGAATTTAACCCAATAAATACACATAAATAATTCTCTGCTGAGCCACTGAAAAAAAGCTGGGATGTCTCAGTGCACTCAGGACAGGAATATGCACAAAGAACACTCACCTTGCTTGCAAGTTGTGGTTTAAGGGAAGAAGTTATGCATTGTAATTCCTCCCTCCCTCATCGTTCCATAAAGTGCAGACAGTTGTTTCTGTCCCTCGTACTATGCCTACACTGTCCTCTGCACTCAGCCGGCCAGTCAAAACAGGCCACAAACCCCACCACCAACTCTATCGAGAAAATTCCCCAGGATATTGCTGGAGCAAAGAACTATATCTGGTGGCTTTTTAGTTGCTGCAGCATTCTTCAGGTCTGCCAGAGGCATGACGAATTTGCAAGTCAACCTGTTTTAAGATGGATTACCCTTTTCAGAGAATGTCTGCGGGGATGGTTTGGGAAAAAAATCCTTTAAAAATCTTGTTCCTACTTTGCTTTTCACACTAAACATGAGAAGAAATATTCAGAGAGGATTCCTGCATTCATAGCTAATGGGGGGAAGGGATGATTTAAGTTCATGTCGCATTTATAAGAAGGGTTAAACAGTCTTTTAATTTGTTTTGTTATTCCACATATACATATATGTATATGTACATTTACATATACACACACATTCCAAAGACTGTGGAGATAAATCTATAATATCCACTTGCCCACCTTTAGAGTGATAATATGAGGAGAATTTTTCAAAGTTTTGCATCACTGCAAGCCCCACATATTTCATAAAGATAATTAACCACTGAAGAAAGCTCCCAGCAATTTAACAGATACAAGCGAAAATTTAATGCCTTGGAGGCATATCAAATATTGGAGGATAGCTTAACTACTGAATTATCCACTAACCTTCTCTTCCAGCTCTGCCTTGGGGATACTACAAAAGATGTTTCAAAAATGAGATGGAAGGACCTGAAGGAAAAACCACGTTAAAAACTTTCAAGGAGTGGCCTAGATCTTGACCTTATCTAAATTAGCCTGGACTTGCATAAGATGGGAAAAGGCTGATGTGGGGGGAAAAATGATGATAATGATCAAGTGTCCTGACTTGAAGCCAGGCAATAAATCACTTTTATTGGACATGCCATGAATGACAACACAAAGGGTTAGCACTGAGTCTGAGTCACTGCAGACATTGTGTCTTCCAAGTCATCTGCGGTAAAAAAAAATCTCCTTGTATAGGCACTGTCCTCTTAATTTGCAGAAATTTAAATAAGCATCTTTCTCAGCTTTCAATTACAAAAGAAAATGCAAGCCCCAAACCTTCTGGATAGTCATACATTCAGTAAACTGTCTCTCCAGTTGAAAATTTTTCACTTGCTATTTCCTTAAGGTAACATGCTATGCTGCCCAGGGCTGACCTTTAGGATTTAGAAAAAAACCCTTCTATAGACATCTATTGATTCTGCCTGCGAACCCAGATTAGTTCACGGCCTGTCTGAAGGAGAGGAGTTAGCTCTAGCACAGGGCTGCTCCAGTTCTCCTGTGTGTACCAGGGAGGTGTCCCACCCCTTAGAGAGGGCAGGGGCAGCTTGTTCTCCCCTGCCCTGCCTAAGCAGCTGACTTGGGCACTGAGGTACCTGCAGATGGGGATGGGGTGCGAATGGCAGAAGGGGGGTAGACAGTAAGTGTGGGCATCCCGCTGCAGTAGTACTGCAGGGTGCATCGTAGGAACCTGCAGTGAGCCTGACGACATTTCTTGCGGTCAGCCATACCCAGATCCATCATCCCTGGTGGCAACCAACAAATATACCTGGGGACCTTTGTTCTTAAGGTTCTTTTTCCTGTTCTTTTCTTAACAAAGGAAAAGCTGAACTTAAAAAGAAAAAAGAAAGAGCAATTCATTTTAGTGACCTTGTTCACACAAGTCAGTACTTTGAAACACAGATTTTAAGTCTAATCATAAACTTTCCAGAAGTAATCTGCTGCTGCTGCCCTCTCCAGTTTTTCCTACTCTCTTGCTGCCACAGGAGAGGAGCCAGCAGCCTGAATAAGATCACTGTACTGCTGCCAACTTTAAAAAGCACCAAACAAAAAATATTTCAAATAAAGCCTGACTCTATGCACACAGCTTCAGCATAGCTGCGTATGCATTCTGGAGGCTCTTAAAATTTGTATTATACGCTTTACAAATGTTAACTGCTTAGTTGTTACACTTCATGGGAGGTAAAGGCCTAAAGGATTCATAGATTAATTCACTTGATATTTTAACTTTTTGAGAAGGATGGGGAGGATAAAGGCTTACAGCTTACAAAAATGAGAACAAAAGACCCACGGTACTCAGTCTACTAAATCAACTACAAGGGTTTCCACATGGGTGTGCAATATATTTGTGAGCTGCTAAAGAAAAGATGGGTTACAACCTCTAAAATGGAAGTATTTAGAAATACACATCTCCTTCTCAGTGGTTTCTGATAGTGCAAGCAGTGTTTCCTTAAGCATATATACAAAAAAGAAGTTTTCTGCACCTTCTTTTTTATTGGTCATAATGGTCATATTGGTCTTTTTCAGTCTTGCAAATCCAGTTGCACTTGTAAAAAATTCTCAATGCATCTCAGAGTTGTGTAACAGTCTAAAGAGAACTTGTGCCTTATAGATGGCATGACCAGGTTTTCTCAGGAGTTCAGGCCTTTCTCTCTTCCTCGGTACATTCAGTACCTTTGAACCTTTGCCTCACCTCATTAATTAGTTCAGTTCTCTAGACACACTGAAAACTCCATCCTCTTCCCAGGTAGCCAGCCTCCAAGAAAACAAAGGACAAGTTCAAGCCCTTCTTTCAGGTTCTTTCTTAAAGGTCTGTCAATCTTCTCCTTCTGAGGCGAATCCCAGAGTCTTGAGGGACTTCATACCTACCCTTTTCTGTCAACGTGCTAAACATCTCATCTATCTTTCAACTATTCTACTTTCATTTAACTCTCTGTTCCCCTCATACTCCTGCCTATAGTCTAACATCTCTACAATAAATTCTATAATTTATTTTTCACATAATGTCCAATTCTCCTTCTTGTGCTTGGATTCTCTTGGCCTCTCAACTGCCAGAGCACATTCTCAGAGGTGTTACGGTCAAAGTCCTCAGCCCAAGGTTTTCCAGTCTCATTTCACTATTGAGATCCAACAGCCAACTGTCCTCACTCCAAGAGCTTGCTCACTCCTCTTTACTATCTGCAAAGAGATTCACAACTCTCTTCTCCCTCTGCACTGCACATCTGCCACTGGCTGGGGTCTTGGCCACTGCAGGAACAAGTCTTCTGTCACCTGCAACCTTCTTGAAAGGACAAGCACAACCTTCTCCCAGTTTCCCCATACAAAAACACTGCTGTGCATACCACAACATGCCAACCTCTTCCCCACTTTTTGATTTCCTGCACCTTGTCCTCCAAATCCTTGAATTCACTTCATAAGCCTTCAATACTCAGTGCACTGGGAGCATGAGACACCTGCAAGAAAACAACTGTTCCAAAAAACCTCTGTGAAGCAGAGTCAAAGACAACATCCTCTGTTTAAATTGCCCAACCTCAAGAAAGCTTTCAGACCTTTGCTCTTGAGCGCTGCTTTCAACAAAGGTGCAGAAGTCTAAGTTTGCTTTCCCCCCATCTGCAAAATGATTATTAGTGGCATTTCTTTTTAATCCATCTTGTGACACTGTACTTTACAAGCCTCAATTCGACTTTTTTATCCCTCAGACTTTTAATCTTTTTTAGTTCTCAGGGAAGAAGAAAAATTCCAAGTCAAGAACAAACTGCACAGAGAAGGCATGTCCAACTGCAATTACTCACACAGCAGCTGAACATTCCAATCAAAACCTGAATACCTGGAGGTTTTCAAGTTTTTAGATCTTAATTTCACAATTATTATCATCCTCTGCTATATGCATATTTT
The DNA here is from genome assembly GCF_964106895.1 of Numenius arquata. Classification (NCBI taxonomy): domain Eukaryota; kingdom Metazoa; phylum Chordata; class Aves; order Charadriiformes; family Scolopacidae; genus Numenius; species Numenius arquata. Next base: position 31,227,905 of record NC_133586.1, read on the forward strand.
CTATGTTTGCAGTAGGAAAAAGGTATTACCAATGGAATAAGGGATTTGTAGGAGATTGGTGTACAGTCCTATTAATAATATAAAATCAGTCTAAACCACAAAGTAATTTTGTTGACTCATGGGACATTAAACATGCCTTATTTAAAGCCTTTATATTTTTTATTTCTGAGTTCTCCTTCAAATAATTTTTATTGTCTGATTTAGAATAATTCAACGAAAGATATGAATTTTCCAGCTAAGAAGCCATTACCAATTCAAACATCAAATTGACTTTGCTTCCAAATGCAAGAAAGTGAACTTTGCTTGTTAAACTTTCTTTAAACTAGAAATATTTTATAACCGAAAAAGAATAGCTCTGTCTTTAATGTATGAAATTCTTTCACTTCTGTAAAACTTAAATGTTTTACTTACCATGTATTTCAGGTTCAGGTCATAGAATGGTTAGATACTAGATTTTCTGACTATAAATAAAGGCCAAATGCATGCCTCTGCATTATCTGAAACAGACCGACTCCACAAAATCTTTAGACTTAAAGTTACTTACAGTTTTTACTAACACGGACTGCATAGAAGACTCATATAAACTGGAAGAAATTATACATTGAGATGGCTGATTATTTTCTGATAAAAAACAGGGGGGGTTGGTGTGGGTGTTAAATGTTAAAACCTAGATTTTTCATAGCAGAATTTAAACCAGTTTTCACAGAAAACTTTTCCTTGATCTAAAATGGAATTGCAGACAGAGAGACAACAGGACTGAAAACTCACTCCACAATAAGAGTCCAATCCTACAGTAATTAAATCTTTAATCATTAGCCCTGCCTGTTTCCCTGCTCAGCTTACTCTACCAAGTCCCAGGCTCACTTCAATACAATACTGAAGGGCTGATCAGGCAAGTCTATACCACCCATTTATTCAGAATTTCACCTGAAGATCAATTCTTCATGGAAATTACAAAACTGCATCTTTTGGTACTATTTCCATATCTATAACATTCATGGCTATAATGGAGAGAGGGACATGTGAATAAAGTATTTGTCTGAGACCATTCAGCCAGTAAGTTCTGTGACTTGCTAATTATCTCCTTTAACCTTACACTCCTCTCTTTTGGTTTTGCCATCAAGAAAGTGCTTTCTAGACATACCTGCACATTCAAATTTTGGAAAGCTGTCAGCATCTACGGTAGTGACCTTCATTTTCACAGGAAACGGGTGAGTTTGGCAATTGCAAACACTTAGCACTTCTCTTAATAAGGCAATTTGTTATTCCAGAGAAATACACAATACAGTCAGGTAGCTCAGAAATGAACTAAGCACAGTAAAGACAGCTTAGGTCAGGACACTCCCTTAGTAGTCCAATATACTTTTAGTATGATCTGGAAATGAGAGAAGAGGAAGAAGGGACCCCTTCAGACTGACCTACCAAGTCCTTCAGTCCAAAGCTGCAGCACTCATGCAATAAGGTGCGCTGAAATTTTACAATCCCATCTGCATTACAAAAACATATCGAGAGCAATATAGCCTTATGAATGCAAACATAATCCTGTTGTAATGAGGAAACTATCCACAGTGATGGAGGGGAATCAGACGTCTCATACAGAACTGGATTGGCTGAAATTTTAACAGGTTTTCCATAATTCTCTGAAGCCAAAATCTGATAAGAATTTGGCCTAAGATACGAAATCAGTAAGTCTGGTTTTTTTACGGGTTAGCTTACTACAGCTGCACGCTCTACGAGAAAATATTTCTAAATTGTCCAAGGATAATCCTCTTGTGTACATTCTATTTATGTGTAACTAACATGCAAAGTTTTTCAAATGGAATTACTTGAGATAAATGAAATATATGCAAAAATGCCTTTAGTTATGTTAAAATTCAACATACATTTGAAACATGGGGAAAAGATGAGGTCCTATTTTCTTTTGGGAAACATTCATATTTTCCTGAGGATCTCTGTAGTAATTTTATGCTATAGCTTTAGAAGTACATTAAACCAATGAAAAATATTTCAGGGAAATCATGAATATAGGGATACCGTTGCCCTTTCCTCTTTCCCCCCAATGAAAAAACAATGGCAAAAAGACACTTTTTAAAAAAAAAAAGAAAAAAAGTTAGTTTATTTTTAGTAAAATAACATTTCATTTTTATATGCATACCTGCAAGCACACATATATATTCTGGGGTTAACACAGATTTATGCTTCAGAGAACATGAAAGGTCCTTGAAATTTGTCTGAGGCTTACAGGTTTTTACAGGATATTTAGAGGCATACAAGAACAAATGACACACAAGTGCTAATTTCTTTTTCTTTTCATTTTTCTTTGCACTGATATTTGAGTTTGTAAAATTTTATTGGCTAGTATTTTTGCATGAATGGCCACTGGGTGCCACTGTTCTGCTGCACAGAAAAAGAGCTGAAACAACATTTTTGTTGTAGTAATAAGTTTTTTACTATTAAAGTATGTGTGCTACCCCTGTATATACCCATCTTTTAGAAATGACACTGCTGCACAGCTCATAGTGAGCTTTTTCATAGCAGAACAATAGGAAAAGTGGCACTAAGAGATTGGAAAACCTGTTTAAACTCAACAGGCAATATAACCTTGGAGAAACTTTCTTATAACAGTATATTTTCTACTTAATAAAAGATATACAGCAGCTGAGAGGCTGGGGATCCAGGCTGAAGTTTGATATTCATTTGCTGACTGACCTTGTAGAACTCACCAGGGACTGTTTCTGCCCAGCAGTCCACAACTGCTTTTACACTATACAAATTCCTATGTCAAATGTTCAAATGTACATGCAAACAGAATCTAATATACTGAATTTGTTTTTAGAATATATAGCACGTGTGTGCAACTACAGTAACTGCGTATATTTAATTGGTGCATTTCTGAATTTGAAAACCATATTCTTAACTTCTCTCAGCCTTATTTTCTTCAGTTAGGAAATGGGGTTAACAATGAGTTTGTACCTTATGGCAAGAATAACACCACAGGGAGAGACCTTTATATAAAGTAATAAGAACAGGTTTTTTCATGTGTAAAAAGTAACCTCAAGAAGCTGAAGTCCAGCTGAAGTGAAACATGTAGATTTAAAAGTAGACAACCGCACCTTGGAGAGGAAGAGGACAGAGGGTGGTATTATATGCTTTGAGCTGCCACTCTCCATCGAAGTGACAATAACTGCAGTACTAAACGCTGCCAATTGTTCCCAGCTGTAATATAAGTATATTTAAGGTCCAAATAAAACTCCGAGGTCAATGAAGAAAGATAAGTTCAAATGCTGCCAATCCAAAGTATTAAGTAGCAAGCAAGGATAAGAAACAGTGATTGAAAGACTGTGTTCCTTGACAGTCCAGAAGATGTATTTTTACAATATGAAAATAACCAGAAAGAAAGTAGACACCATGGCTACATAGTAACACCTTTATGCCAAATCAGGAAGAAAGATCTTTCCAATTATGTAGACAGTTTTCAATTTAAAAAAAAAATATAATGAGAAGTAAAGGAAATTTTGTAAAGTTTGTTTCAAATTTGTCAGATTATTGAGGCAATTATCTTAAGGAACCTTAGTTAATCTTTCTAATATATTATACTGCCCAAATACGGGCTGATAGTTATTCATTGTACTGCTTGGGTGCATACTTGAAACAAATTGAGAAATGCTAAATGACCTTAGAAAGGCAGACATTTTTAATAATGTAATTGGGGTAGTCTTCTTCATCCACTGCATAAGCCAAAAACCTTACCACATTCCTACAGAATATTTTATGGAGGTCAGATCTGTGGACTGACTGATTAAACCTGCCCATCACATCTGTACAGGGCTCTTTCCAATGCAAATAATGCCTTGTAGCAGAAGAAATAGATAGCAAAAAAATGTGTTGGTGCAGCCTGTATTTATGAGGAGGCAGGTTTTGAATTGACTTTTTTTTTTTTTTTTTTTTTTGGATAGAGGGGAAGAGCAGGTTTTTTCCCCTCCAAAATGCAGAGGGAACGCTGAGCTGCCTTTTGTGGCTCCAAATCCTAGGAGCACCAAGGGTGGAGAGCACAGCATTACTATAGGTATCCCTTGCTACTGCCCTGTTAGTGGTCAGGACTGCTCTCAATACTTCAATTTCATAATATAGTTTATACTGCACATTGTATTTTTAAAAGGGTATTTTTAAAAAAAAAATTGTATTTTTAAAATTCCTTCCAATATCTGAAGAGAGCCTCCAGGAGAGCCGGAGAGGGACTCTTTGTCAGGAAGTGTAGTGACAGGACAAGGGGGAATGGTTTTAAATTGGAAGAGGGGAGATTTAGATTAGACATTAGGAGGAAATTCTTTACTGTGAGGGTGGTGAAGCACTGGAACAGGTTGCCCAGGGAAGTTGTGGATGCTCCATCCCTGGAAGTGTTTAAGGCCAGGCTGGATGGGGCTTTGAGCAACCTGGTCTAGTGGGAGGTGTCCCTGCCCATGGCAGGGGGGTTGGAACTCAATGATCTTTAAGGTCCCTTCCAACTCTAACCATTCTATGATTCTATGATTCTATGATTTTTCAAGAAGTGAGAAAAACACTGTTCATGTTTTATAGCCTTCTATGTATGAGGTTAATCAGAACATTTTTATTTTAAAAGCATTCAAAACTCTATAGAAAATATCATGTCTATCTCAAGTACCTCACAGGATTTTGAAAAGGCATTTGGAAAGATCATTTTCATTCAGATCTAAAGAACGTTTTTTCATATTTTTCTTTATTAATCCCAGACAATATTTTTGGATCCCCATGTAAGAACAAGATAGTTTGGTGTCATTATTTTCAGAGCTGTTAGACACCCTGCTGTGCCCACCGCATTTTTAAAGGAAGACTGTCCATCCTGCTTCCTTTCTGTCACTGGCAACTTCAGTTCTTGCGCTTCAGTTCCCTCACCCATCCTCTGCAGTATTCCCAGCCCTCATAAAGTTCCACAATAAAAAAGCACAGCAGGGCAATAAATAGTTTGAATGGAATCCTGAACTCCCCTGTAGGTAGCCAGGTGGGCAGCAAGCGAGTGAGACAGGAAGATGACAAGACTGTCTGCACTTCTTGCCTTTCGTGTTTGGAGTTTAATAGGAGGTAAAAATTGGTTTCTGTCTCGTGCCGACTGCCTTCCCTCTCCTGAATTGACCAGCTCAACTACTGCTCAGTGAAAACTGTTCCACTTCAAGGAACTGATGGGTGAAGGGCAGATCACAGCCGAGACAGATATGACCTTAGGGCACTTCCAGCTGTCCTTGCTATATTGAATGGTTTGGAAACAGCTTCTACTGTGAGACAACAAAGATCGATTTTATGAAAACTAGTGAATACTCCTTGGCCTACGTAATTTGGGTGCACCAGAAAAGTTAGAGGAAACAATCTAGAAATGACAAAAGGTTAAAGTGTAAAATATACAGCAGATGTTCATATTGCACATTGTATGCTTGGCCAAATAGATGAACTGAAGTTCACTGGCAACAGTAAGCAAGGAAATTTTTAGGACTATCAAATATTTGTTTTCCTTTGTGATTTCCAAAGTGCTATTACTGTTATAGGGTTGGGACAAATTTACAGTTAGTTTTGTCTCATTATATTCATAAACAACACACAAATGTGCCTTGGGTATAAAGGCCATAAAATCCGATACCTGTCTGAAACAAACTATGCTGAGATTAAATGTATTTTCAATTAATATTTAGGTCTGCTTCCCGTACCCTAGTCAAATGGTCTTACAGCACATCCTTTGTTAAAGCAGGCAGAAGATACAGATCTACAGTAAGAGAACATTTCATGCTTTGGTAAAAACAGAGCCAAACATATGGTTTTTGCTTCCCTAATTTCATTACAGTTCAGCTCTTCTCAGCAATAACTGTCTCTCCCATAATACTTCCAAATGCCCTGAAATACTCTAAGTGAATTTGGTAACTAGCTAACTGCTGTGTTTTCCTGTTCATTAGCATGAACTGTCTTGTTTCACTTGCCTATCATACCAATGTGATATGGCATAATGCAGCGTTACACGCTGTAACAAGTCAGAAAAAATTTAAAAGGCCACATGTTTTTATACTTAATTCCCAACAGCCTAACTGTGTATTGTCCATTACACAACTCAAGTAATTCAATAGCCCAGCTGCTCAAGAGGAAAAGTGAAATGACAACTTTTTACAAGTTTAGAAACTTGTATTATTGTTGTTTATCTGTGGATGTGTCTTTCTATATGTAGACTTTTTTTTTTTTTGTCTTTTAGGGAAACTAATGCTCATAGCTTTTATGAACTTCTGATAAAATTTAATACAAAACCTTAAACGGTTTGGCAGCATTTAAGTATCCAAACTCACAACTGTTGAAGTGTTTGAACACTGCATAAGAGCTGGAAATGAAATGGCTGTGGATGCACAAACACTGAAAAACCACAAAATTTCTTTCTCAAAAAGCTAAATATCAAGTCAACCATCTTTCTGATGAAAAGCTGAATAGATAGTTGTTATTATTTAACATCATATGACATTTTGTCTATTTTAAATTTGTACTTGCCCCAGATGGGCCCGGAGCCTGGAGGAGAACATGGCCCTAGACGTTTTCCCATGCCATTCACTATAGAGAGCAAATTCCAACTGAGGAGAAACCTTGCTCAGGAGGGAAGTGAGGTTTCAGCCAGCTTTCAGCCAGCATGTCTCAGTGCTGGGCTTACAGCCATCAGCAATGACTTCCAGCTCCTGCATCTACTCTGTTCATGTGCTAAGCAAGCATAAAACAAAAGGAAAAATACCCAATAAAGTAGTAGCACTTTTCCTGAACTGAATTCACACAGCCTATTTTACATCATTTAGTTCTTCCCTTTTCCAAAGCAGGCAGCTTTCTCAGGAGAGAGCAGGGCTCAGATGCAGAATATTCCTGGGGGAATCCAAAAATAGTTCCTAGAAGGCAGAGCTGACTCAACCTGAAGCTACACCTGTATCAGAGGAGATGAGCCATTTTATCGCTATTTTACATATCCTGCCAGGCATAGCTAAGATGAGGGCAGCTGTCTGATCTCACCATTCTTCTGAAGCGGTAAAGAGTATCTCACACTGTAGGTTTAATGTATAAAATATTTTTCTCCTTAAAAACTGAAGTAATATACTTGCATATGTATCAGAATTAGGTAACATTAATACACCTGATCTCTTCATTCCCTTACTTAGGACAATTATTTTACATTAAAACAATAAAGCCTGACTCTCATCATCAGAAGATCCAAAAAGAGCTCAGCATTATCTGCCACACTGCACAAACCGGGGACCTATGGCACGAAGCACTGTAGCCAAGGGCTCTCAAGAGGCATTAGCAGAAGAACTCAGATCTCCAGAGTCCTAGCACAATCCTCCATCCACTGTGAGAGTGAGGGGGAGTAAAACCAGCGGGCCAAGCCTCACACTGTGGCAAAGGAGTGCCTCTGCTGGGTAGCACCAGGTTTTAATATTAGTTACACTTTCAGTTTATCTCTTTCAAGCCCGTTCCAGCTTTCCATTTCTATTTGCTATGCTTGTATATAATCTTGTATCAGCCTGAGGGTGGTTAATAAATTTCATCTTTTTATCTCAGTGTTCTTCTTGTAGCAATTGTTTTATATTAAATAAAAGTAGTAACGTATAAAAGGTCAGGCAGGGCTGAACCTAATATGATTGTTTTCATAGCATGGTACTAAATGTAATAAGAACCATACAGGGAAATGACCTTTAGTCCTGTAAAATTTAAACACTTAAAACAAGGGTAATTTGGTGCCAGCCAAAACCTATTTTAGTTTGCCCTTTATTGAAAAGATGCACCAAATTGCATTGTGTGGCTGCTTGATCAGGTACAGATCAGAGGTCATCACAAGCTCTACAAATCACTGTGTTCCTGGACAGGAAAGGAGCAAAGTTACTGAAAAAAAAAAAAAAAAAAAAAAAATTGTAATACCCGAACAGTGAAAATCTTTGGCCCTAAGTCCTGTACCTATTTATTCCAATAGAAAACTCTCGTTGAGTATGTGCATGCAGGACAAGACCCTGGTTGATGATGATTATGAAGCACCCACATATTATTAATACTTTCATATGTCTGTGGCACATATAGAAGCTCTTTGTGTTAGGCAGGGCATAAACAGAATCTGTTGTTCTTCAAAAACACATTTTACCTTCAAATATTAACGCACTACTAGTTCTGTCAAAGAAATGGTTTTGCTCACACCTTATAGAAGCCTTACTTTAACATCTGACCACTACAAATGCCTCCATGAGCAGTATTTGAGACATTCTAGAATACTGTGAATGCATGGCAGACAGTAATGAATGTTTTACTTTTAATTGAAATATATATCCATTGCTTGTAAAATCCATAAATCACACTAACAGAAGAAAGAACATTACATGAAGAATTTGATATACTTCACGCTAAAATAAATGCATCAACTATTAAAATAAATGTGTGTATTACAGGAAAAATTGATCAAAATCAGATAAAATATTTCATTCACCAAATCAGACACATCCCTGTTGAATCACTGCTTATTCAATACGGAATGAGATGCATCATCTATCAAAACAGATATCTCCTACAGTAAATCAAACCTACCATCTGATTCAAACATGTCTCCTACTGAATCAAAAACATCACCCAATACATCAGTTATATGGCACCAGATACACGGCATTTTAAAGAATTACTGAGCAGAATGCTTCTAGATTTAACAACGATAATGTTTAAACTAAAATTTATTTAGACAAAGAGATCAGTACTTCCAGGCTGTCTTGCAGACCAATTCTTGGAATAGGGACGGCTATTATATTAACGTTTCCTTAAAGAGTCCTTCGTTTAAGGCACCCTGCTAGGAGGAGGTGATTTCTCCATCTCAACAGAAAAGGAGACCTTCCATTCCACTTTATTTCATCCCTCCAAGCCCCTAACCCAAGCTCTAATCAGCCACATGGTGTCCCCAACTTAGCTGTCCCACTCAAAGAGAAAGTGTCAGCCCTTTTCTAATGGGTTCAGAACACCACATTCCATGTATCATTAAACACAGAGATGCAAATTTTATGAACATTAACCCAAAAGTCCTGGACACTGAGCACAGATGATCCAAGAATGAACTAAGTGAGTGTTGCCCCACAGTATTTTTCTATTAGGGCCACACGCAGAACAAACCCAAGTCCACACTTTGCCCCACAGTGCACAGGTGGCATCCAGAACATGTTGCCACAGAGTAAAGGAGATGACAAATGTTCATATGGGCTGAAAACAACAGTCAGGAAAGTTAGGGAAGAGGATTCCACCAAAAATTATCAAATACACAGATGTCATTCTTGGCTTGGGAAGCTACTGAGACACCAACTCATATAAGCTGGGAGAGTAACCTTGTGAACTATCTATACACACTTGCACTGGTTTTTAACTTTTTCCTCAGTAAATAGCAGAGACAATTGTCAAAGACATAATGCTGTGCTACGCTTATGGACCTAAGATATCCGTTTTCATATTCTTACACGCTGCATCTGATTTCACACTCTTTCCTGGAGTGTGGGTGTCTGAAACATAGCTGTATACAGGTAACTTCTTTCTTCACAAGCATCACAACAATCTCTTGTGCAGACCAATTCCTAACTAAATGTGTCTCATGTTTTGTAAAACATTGTCTGAAACAGAGGGAACAGTGTCCTCCTTTTCCATAATTGCCCAGTGGCCACCACGCTCAATGAAGGTGGCACACCACTGGCTTGCAGATGAGATACTCCAACAGCTTGACAAGGCAAGAGTCAAGCTTTCCTTATTTTGTTGGGAGCTCTTTGGGTGCTCGACTTGAGACTACTGACTACGGGTGACCTTGTGCCTCTCCTTCTAAAAGTAGTTTAATAAGCAACAAAAAAGGGATGAATTCTGACATAAGAAGGGAAGCTGAGAGGACAGATCCTGACAACACTTCAGTTGTTGTGACAGTCAAAGAAACAGGGCAGATATGGTTTCCACTCCTTGTTCCCTGGTAGTGAACTATCTCTTGATTTTTATCAGTGCTGAGATATGAGCATCTAACACAACTCATGTTAAAACTGACCATACTGTCAGGATCAGGTCAAGGCATCTACAGCAGCAGAATGTTTAAAAGACAGTCTGCTTGACTCAGCCAGCTTGAATACTCTTTTGTGGGTTACAAAATTTGTTCCTTTTCCATTGGGACACTCCCAAATTTGGGGTTTAGCTTATAAGTTAGTCTATAGCACTAGTCCTCTTTTACTGCAAGCCATTAAAAGGAACAACAAATCATGCTTGTTACTGATCTGCTGTTCCCTATTATCACACTGCTCTGTCAATATAAGCATTGATTATAATTGCAGTTTTGCCCAACTTAGATTGATTAGATGTAAAGCAACAAGAATTGTACAATTATGTCAAAAAGAAGTGCCTATTCACATGAGACATCAAGCTGACTGCTGCTTGGTATACTACTAGCAAGTAGAAGAAACCTATGTTTCGCTTAAACTTGCTAAGTATTGTACAGATAGAAATACAATTCTATTCTGCATTTTGGTACTCTTCACAGGAAATATATACCAAATTCACAGACAAATCTAATCAAGGGAAGAAGCAACTTACAGATACAATGTCTCTACCAAAAATGTCTTACCTCTTAAATCTGACAGTGTTAACCTGAATACTCTCTGTGTATTTAATTAATTAAGAATCTAAACAGCATGAACAGTTTCTAAAGACATGACCATGCTGAGGTTGATGTTTATCTTTGATGAGGATGGACGTTGCCAGGCCTGTATAGAGCTCAGGCAGCAAGGTGGGTGCTACCGTGTTCCACCTCCTCTGCTGGATATCATCACAGCTTGAAGCTGCAAGTGCTTAACAATTCCACCTTTCCAAAGTACAGAGAACGGCTGGCTGTGACAGCAGGCTAGAGATGCTATGGCCACCTGTGCACCAGGAGAGCTTCTCTTTGGTGGAAAGACTTTCCACTGTCACACTACAATCTACTTCAGTAGGTAGAAGAGTTGAAATTAAAAAGTTTATGGGTTTAAGCTTCTTTCATGAATTGCTTCATGAAATGAGCTTGCAAAGGTTAAAAATCAGATACAGAATGTAAATTTCGGGGGTAAGCACAACTACATAAACTAAGTATTTTCTTTTCCAACGCTTGTAGTTTTCCTGTGGTATGCAGAGAGCCGCAAGACCGAAATGGTGTATAGGACTATGCACAAAGATTTCTTTGCTTCTTTTCTTGCATCCCTCTCTTTCAAAGAACATTTTATCTTGTATTACATTGTACTGTCTCTTTCTACAACTTGTCATTTAAAGGAGCTTAAAGCCATTAAACACTGATTTTGGAAATGGCATTTGCTAAAACCTAAGGCACAAGGGAAAATATTCAAAAGGTAATAAACCGTTCTTTGAACATAAAGTTTTAAAATCATGGTTGTAGCACCTAGGGTTTTGTTTCCACAGCTTAAATTTTAAAGGAATTCCTACTTTTACTGCATCTCTTTAAGAATTCTTATGTTAATTAAGACAATATAAAAATCAAATTCAAAAATCCCTTAATATTTTTTAATTATGAGATGATCTTTAGTAAAATTTAATTAATAGAGATAAAAGCTAATCCTTTTTTCTTCAAGAAAAACATATCTAGCTTTACAGCAAAGTACCCAGCAATTTATACAAAGCCCGTTGTTATTTTCTTTGCTTCTAAGGCATATGCAGGTATTCCTTTTAAAGCCTACCCATAGAAGAAGTAAATCAATTAAATTCAATCAAATCAATTACAAATCCCTGTAACATTACGATTAGTGAAACATTCTTGGCTAGCTTTAATGGGAATCAAGCAGCTAAATTCCCCACTCTCCACTTTGTTTAAAAAAAGAAGAGCAATGAAAAGAAATCAATTATTTTGAACATTTCATAGGATCATAGGATTTGCCATACTATTGTTCCACCTATTCAAGTACATTCTGTCTGCAGGCGAAAGTTGCTTATGATACACATGGCTGTGTTATGCTGTACATACAGGGCAATCCCCCCTCTGCCTGAGTCCTCCAAGTGATCAGTTTTCATGCTGATGCATGAGAATAGATGAAACAATTGTAATTTTAATTCACACAGCTACCACACTGTTAAAACTGTCACTAAAATTATGCTGCGTTTCAAACACAGATTCCTGATGTGCTGCTGTTCTGTGTTAGTACATATGCATCAGAATTTGAAATACTTGGAAAACTCACCTCCTCCTCAAGACCTTCTTTCCTCCTTTCTGAAGTCTCCCACCACATGCAGCTCTGTCACACCTTTAGGCAGGGCTGGCCCAGACTAACTGGGTGTGCGGTCACACTGCTCTGACTACAGCACATTTTGCAGAAACTGGCACAGCACTGGCATAGGCCAGTCTTTTTAGGGAGGGAAGAGATGAAGCCCCAGCAGCCACTGGGAAAGTTGTAATCTGATTTTAGACAATATTATCCAAACCATTTTGGACTGATGTTCTATGCAACTACCTTGACAATTAGTGTTTGAAAATGAAAGAATTAAAATAGCATCTTGTAAAATCTGAAGAATCCTGCTAGCTACTCATTGAAGAACCATGATCTACCAATGAATTCAGTATAGCAGTCCTCTAGACACTTTATTAAATTCCTACATTGCTTATTTTTCTGATATAGAAAATAGTGGTTAACTAAAGATCACAAATATTACATTGTATTACATTGGGAAGAAAATAAGCACAGCAAACTTGCCACACCACTATCCTAATATTATGTGACTTTTTTTACTTTAACACGAATCATGTTTTGTAGAAGAACCATCCAGGAAGCATGTATATTCATAGGTCTGTAAATGTGTTTAAGATAAAATATTTAAGCAAAACAGAGTTTTTCTAAGTTCTTTATCCATAATAGTAACACTGTCCCTTTTGAAATTAAAGATAATATGCTGCTGAAATTTCTTTGAAGTAAACATAACCTTTTATGGCAAAATCTCTACAATTCAAAGTACTTATGACCAAAACTATAGAACCACTAGAAGCCATGCAGATGTATTTTTGGTATCTATGAAAACATAATTCATACTTAATACAGAACCAGAACAACAACCAGATAAGTGTGATCACTTGAGTTTCTGAACAAACATGCTGGCACAGAAAATATACTTTCCTGTGGTCAGATGTGGCTTAGTTTCCATTTGTGAAAAAGTAAAGATCCTGTCAAAGTTCAGTAGCCAAGATTCTAACAAAACACACATTTTACATGCCATTTAATAGGAGCTTTTCTTGGTAAAATACCTTTTACCTGTCCCTTTCACTGACAAACCTTGCATCAGTATCTTCTGAAGTAGCTTAATCTAAATCATTTTCAAATGCCCTATAGTGGCTACTGTAATGTTACTGAACACCACAGAGATATCTGAGGTGGACATCAGTATTACAGAGAGCCATTATTCTTCTCATTTCACACTTTAATAAGTGAGACTGTACAGTTATAGGACTGGAATTTCATCTCAATTTTAAAAGAAACAGTGTATGTATCTTGCAACTTTGTACAATGCATCTTGAATATTTTGTTGTTTCTTTTTTCTCCTGTGTATTTAATGGGGGGAAGCCCATTATGCATACCTCTGCTCTTAATCAAAGCTGAGAATTCTGTAGAGAAGTAGAAAATTGAAATCGGCTCCTGTAACCTAGAGCTGAACAATTATGACTTGATTTACAAGGAGCCACTTTGCTACATATTTAAATGCAGCTCTGCTGCAAAATTTGGGGACTTTTCAGATAATCAAAATGCTACAGATTTAGCACTTTTAATTTTTGCTCCATCTCCTGCCAGCTTGAACTCTGATTGTAATTACCATTTCATCTTCCCCTGAATGACATTGTTTTATCAGAGGAAGACTTTGTATCTAGAGTCTGAGCGTGATGATTAGTAACGAATGAGCTTTCAATGGGAAACAATGAGCGTGTCCTGAAATGAATCAGGATGGGATGTAATAATGTGAAGCTAGAGATAATTTCAAGTCCTTGAGACATAAAGCCCCATAGCTCTGCAATGTATGTGAGAATGTATTATACAGACGTAACTATGCAGACGTAAAAGAGAATAGGAAAAAACCCTGTCCTGCAGAGGGCAGTTTTTAAGGAATAAAAAGGAAACAAAGACAAACTGCTATCTGACTCCACTGGCACTTACCTACCCTTCCTGTCTTGAAAACTTTTCCACTTCTTTGGACTGATTGAGCCCAACTAACTGCTACCAACAAAATATGCAGGACAGCTTATTATTATCAGTAGCACTTAAGACCTTTCTTCCTGTGTTTTGTTTCCAGAAACCATGTCAGAGAAAGGTACTTCAGCAGTGGTAGTGGACTACTCGCCATGCACCCCGCTGCTGGGATGGTGATGGAGAAAACAGGGGTGACTGCTACCACTGCTTCTGGCTCTGTTTCTCTGTTTCACTTGTTACAGATCTACGTAATCAAGCAATGCTCTCTGCATGATTTAAAAAAAAGCAAAAAACAAGCCAATAAACGCATATAGAAGTAGCCTAAAGGTCTAAAACAAAAGTAATATACGCTGATAATAAGAAATAACAATAGTGTTTCCATATTAGCAACATCTTTACATTTCAACTTGCTCAGGCACAGAGCTGTGGAAGACTTGCAATAAATAAATTCAACTGTTAGAAAACCATTAAGCCTGATAGATCTATAACAGAAATGGACTGCTTCAAAAATTTCTTTTTCTTCATGAGAATTATCTTTTTAGTGAAAAAAAAAATTACTGATACAATATCAAGAGGAGTAATAAACTGATAAAGAAGAGTGTGAGTACCTTTTGTAACAGTTGCAGTAAATTCTTATTGGCACGGAAGAATGAAAACAAATAGTGTTGTCCTGGTGCTCATGCCAGAGACAAGATACCATTCCTTTGGCAAAAAAATGTAACCTAAAATTCCTATCTTTTTCCTTAAAACTTATGTTAGTACTGCTGCTCCCTTAGGTTCCATCTCTTGAAAACCCTCTCCCCGAGCCACATTTATGCTGAACAATGAGCTAAATACTGTTGTTCTGGTCAAGGAAACCACATATAAACGTTTGGTCCCAATGGCTAGGCTGCCAAGATATGTAATAGGATAAGATACCTCAAAAGGGGGTAATCTTGAATGTACATAAACTTATGAGAGGCTTTCACTCACAGAAATTATATTTCTATGTCTATTTTTTTATGAAAAAGCCTTTCCTATCTAAGAACATTTCACCTGAAGAAATCATTTCAGTGTTCTGAAAAACCCCTCAGTCAAACAGAAATTCCGCTCACCTAATTCAGAATGATACAGTAAAACTCTTTAGAAAAAGGCACAGAGAAGATTCGTGAAAATGACTAGAAAACAGATCATACAAGGAAAGACTAAATTGAGTAATACGCATCGTTTTGGAAAAGACCCAATGAGAGGAATGGAAAATCTCATAGAGAGGTATATAAATGAGAACTGTGTGAATGCTGAGTGATTACTCATAGTTTCCCTGTACAAAAGAACCATGTGGTGGCCCCATGAATTTTTCAGGCCAGAAATTAAAAAAAAAAAAGGCTGTATTTTTTTTCACAAAACTAACAATTAAGTTGTGGAATTCAGAATCATGGGATATCGAGAAGTAAAAATTATATACACGTTCAAATCTATTTAGACAAATTGGGGGAAAGTATGTCCATCAAGGAGCATAAGATCCCAAACTGGAGTTAAATCTGTGTCTTAGTAAGTTCCTGAAACAAATGCTAAAACAGGCAAGAGTGAGACTAATGCTGTCATTGCCCTGCCACTTCCACTGGTGCACACTACTGGACCCAGAGCAGCAGCAAGGTGGACTACATAATTCAAGTGTGTATGACATTCTTGTATTCTTACATTGGCTTTTCACTACCTTATCTTCCCATCATCTTTTAAAAACAGGTAACTATAAATGTTTTTCTCTTTAACATGCATGGAGATCTGTGAATTAATTAATAGCACTGTCCAAAATCAACCAGAACAACAGCAGCACTGTACATGTGTGTGGAGATGTCTGCACGTGGAAGAAAACACAAGTACCCCTCCTTGTGTTTGAATGAACACAAACCGTACCCTGAAAACTAGATGTTATCTAATATCTGACACTGCAAATTCATGTATAAACTTCATGCCTATTTCTCCTCTTGTGTGGTGTCACCGCAGAAAAAGATTCTCAAGGTTAAAGATCCCCAGAAAAAGAGAAAATCCTCAAAATTTTGGATTGCTTTTGCAGGTTTGCCTCCTCTGTAATCCAACAGGGTTAGTCTGCAACACCAGAAAGAATTTTCTACTATGTTTACTAGCAAAATGGCAACTGGAATATACTCTATAAATATTTTGTACAGGAATTATGAAAAGATGGAGACCATTAAAGAAATAATTCAGAAAATAATAACTATGAACAATTTTTACCCTAATAGCACTGATAAGGTCAAAGACCGCACTGCACTCGTCGTACCAAATTAAGCTGGAGACAAACTGTAATTTAAGTCTTGTAAAGATAGGATTGCCTATATTCTTCTTAAAAACCTAACCAAAAGGTGTTCATAAGGTTTCTCAGTTTTCTACCAAAGCCCCAGTGTTTGAATAATGGATAACTGTGTCTCCTTGCTAAAAAGGAGAAAAATGCCTTTAGGTTCTATGTGGCAGGGGGTCTGAGAGGGATGGGTTTTTTTTAAAAGCAGCAGTTCAGCAACTCCAAATACTTCCCAACTTACTGTACTTTCCCTCATCTCTAAAAAAGCACATTTGTTATTTGGTCTGTTAAAGCATAAGCCCACTGAAGGCTTTAGGAAAGGCAGCTTGCTCCCATGAACTGCAGTTTAATTTCTTTCACAGCGAATTTCAGAGCAGGCCATTCAGAATGAACCCTTCCCTAAAGCTGAGCTTCACCCATGGTGAAAAATATGACCAGTTCAGTCAGTATGGTTGCTAGGCTAGTATGCAGCAAGGGAATAAATTAGCTACAAAATAGTCAGAGTTTCAAGCTTTTGTGCACCTCTAAAATATCAATAAGCAGTGTTCTGGAGTTCTTGAAAAATGATGTGCTTGAAACAATGCCCTCAGAAGGCCACTGCCCCATACATTATGTAAGTCATATTAAGCTCTTTTTGGCTAACCTCAAACATGGGCTTAAAAAACATTTTAGAATAATATTGCCCTCCTGAAAAATAATATTTAAAAAAAACCAACACACATAAAAAAAAAACCTCAAACAACCAGGAGAGCCAGGGTTTTTACTTGTCAAGGAAACCTAACAGTTTCTCACTGTTAACTTCAGGATTTATTTGACGATATAAATCTGAGAAGCTAGCCAGGATGCAGCTTAGTAAACTGAATTTTTCCCCTTTATGAGGAAAAGGGAGGCTTAGAGTTGCTTTGGCACCTGAATAACACGCAGGATTGCAGGCAGCAGGCTCACATGGACTCACTAAGGGTGAGCTGCCAGACTTAGGGTTTCAGGCTACATGTACAGTGTGTGAATCTGTCTCAAAATCCCATAGATTTAGTTTGAAGACTTGCTGCCATCCTCTAACCAAGACAGGTCTTCGTCACTGACCCTGCTGCACCCATTCAGCTTTCTGTCAAAGTAAATTCGGTTTGGGTGTATATTTGTTTGGTTTCCAGATTAAATCTTCAGAGATTCTGCAAAGGGAAATGATGGAGTAAATACTGAAGTAAAGGGGAATAAAGGCCACAACCAGCAAACAAAAGCTGCCCCTACAGAACAACTCTGCCCCATATTCAGCCAACACTCCTTTCTCTGAGGAGACAAGATCTTTCTTTCCTGCTTTTGAATGAGAACAGGGAAAATATGCGGATTGTACCTGCCATGGAAGGAACCTAACACTGAAGAGACCATGTCCAGTATTCGAGCAGAATTTTGCTTATGCAAAGTTCAATGCAACTTTGTAACTTCAAGAATATCAAAACCATTCTGAATTATTTTAAGAGACATCATGCACTGGCTAAAAAGTCTGCTTTTAATCTTTTATTACATGGGCATAAACGAACAACCTTTTAAATGAACGAAGACCTCACTGCTTTGGCAGTGGGCAAAAGTCAATATATACCCTACGCATCTTACCAAGATTTCATCAGATTGCAATGCTTTATCCTTAATCCAGGATACATCAGCAAATCTACTACATGGGAATACTACAAGGAAAAAGGAAGTATACAGGGCATGGAAATCCTTGGATTGACCTTGAGTAGATCATCCACAGTGTTTAAAACAAAAACACACACAGAGAAAGGTTTCATCGTGGAGAAAATCAGCACAGACATTCCACATTAATGTTTCCTCTCTGTAGCACTGAAATTGGGCTGATAGTATTTAGAATACAGTAGAAGATCCTGCTTTCTTGGTAAACTAGACTCTAAAGGATGAAAAAATTAAGTTGATTAGTTAGTTACATTTCCACAGATACATCATTGCAAGACTCAGGTTCTATCACCACATTGATACTAATGAAAAAGATAGTGATGAACAATCCGGAAAATGTTACTGCTTGAAGTCTGACAATGAGCACTCCAAGTATTCCTAAGTAATCACTGTTTCATTTTCGCCTGAAAAATTATTCATGAATTCCTTATTTCTCCAAATACAACTTTCTTTATAAGAGCAATTATATTGAAATAATTAAAACATTTACATATAGAACATGAAGGAGTCATTAAATGCATGTACGACAGCCTACAGGCAGCCTTGAGCAACTGTAATATTGCAAATCATGTTTCATAGCTATTATCTAGATTTAGAGCAGAAAGCAATGTGAAAGCAATTTCTCTTGCTTTAAAAGAGTTAACCGGAAAACTAATTTCCCTTCTAGAACTGGGCAACAGCAAACAACTTGCTGGATACTGCTCCCACCCTTGCTAGCCTAGGACTTTATTATGACAAGAAGGAAGAAGCTTCAAATTATCATCATGACACGGGAAACTAAACTATCTGCACTTTAAAAGAAAATGCCTTTAAAGATTCTGAAATAATAGAAACACTTGCTTTTCCCTTTATCTGCTGATCTGCTCTTTCCTCCTAGTCTCTATAATTCCCTTTTCCCAGCCTTTCACCTCTTTGACAGATCAAGGTGCTTCTCTAAAGGATAACTCTATTTTTGTATCAGCACTGAACACAGAGACAAGTCAACAAATACTATAAATGAAAACATGTATGTGGTAGTAAATCCTGAAAGAAGAGCTGTACACTGTTACAAATTGGAAAACAAATAAATAAGTCATAAATCAATTAAAAGAAAACATGCAAAAAAACCTCAAGACACAATAACCTCCCTTCCACCCTAACTTTCTTCATTTTTTGGATTTTCCTTTTTTTTTTTAAGCAAGTTTCGGAATTCTTTGCCTTAACCAAAAAGTTAATATTATGTTTACGTCGCTATAAAGTAGCTTGAGAAATCTGAATTCAGAAGCCAATCAGGAAAAATGATTGTAGCATCCAGAGTAGGTAATTGGCTTATTTACAATACAGTTCTTGAGAAACAAGCCCAGAGTTACTATGCAAATCCTTGCACTTTGAATGACTAATGGTGCCCAGCAGCCAGTCACCAGGCAGGGATTTGCATTCTTTCAGTTACTTAGATAATCATTGTGATTATGCAAAGCAGACACTGCAGATAAGAGGTAATGAGGGTATAGCATGAAGGGAAGGGACAATGAGGCATCAGCAACTATGGTACATCTTTAAACTCTTTGGCAATTTGTTACATGACACAATATAGCACAAATTCTGTGCCCACCTTCAACTCCAGAATCCGCAGTCATGTGTTGCCCTTACGAACTGACACACGTTTTCAGAGCTCTGGGTCATCGCTTCTCTGGGGTTATTATTAAAGGACAAATCTTGAAAAGCAGAAAACACACACAGAGCATTTCTGAGGGTTCGGTCCTATCTGATCTGATCATACATGGCTGGCTGGCTGCAAGTAGTGTATTGACAGAAAATGAAGGCACAGTTGATATAAAATGTATCACTAGTTCTTCATCATTATTTCATAATTGAATGGGGTTGCTACTATGCAGAGAAGATATACAACTGGTTTATGTATTGATCTATATTAATATTACTACATGGACAACTAACATAAACCTGGAAAATGGTTCAGAATTAAAGTAACACTCCAAAACGGTACTTAACATTCTTATTAAAATTACAAAAACTTTGAGAAGCCTTTACAATCTGTCTCAGATCAGAATCAGTTACTGGTTCTCACTAAAATCACATTACCGGGACAGCATGACAGACATCATGAATCCTTGATACAAACCCAATTTAACCTTTTCATGTATTCAAGGATGAGAAGTATTATACAGGCCTGTAATTCAGATAGTTGCCATATGCTGAGCAATAGCAAAGACTAGAAATTGCCTTGTCTATTTCTTTCTTTTTTTTGAGGGTAGGGTGTGTGTGTGGGTGTTTTCATTTAACGTATCTGAAAAAAGACTCCAGAATTGCATCATCCTGTTACTAGAACTACGGAGACTCCTTTGCAGCCATTGTTCAATCTTTTTGGATTCTCTGGGTCCAGCAGTAACACTTTCACACTTTGTTTACTGAACTTCCATGCCTTATAACAGACAAAAATGACTGAATTAACAGATTTAAAGAGTATTTAAAATCTACTTTTAAAGTATTCTAGTACTCCATCTCCAACATTTCATACCAGTTGGATCCCAGGACAAGATTTAAAGTTATGTAAAACTGGGAAAACATTTTTTAAATCAGACTACAGGCTTGGCACCAGAAGAGTGCTTTGAAAACGAAATATTATAAGCGACTGTTATTTGGTTTTGTTGCTACTGGAATGAGTGTAATTATTATTAATAACTAGGTAGTTTCTAAAATTATTTCTCTTTATTCCAGATGCATTCGGGCATAAAGTCATAGTTTACAAAGCCTGAATTTACACTATATTTATTGGTCTGGATTTTTAAAATTTCTATATATGTATGTATGAACAATGGAGCAACTTTCTGATAAGTAATTGGGAGTATGTGTGTGTGTGCTAATGATGCTGCAATATTCAGTACTATTCAGATTATTCAGGCATCATTCAGTAGTGTTAATCCTCAGTTTAACATTACTCCTCTGCCCAGAATTTACAAGACACCTCTTTTTTGTGTAAGAAAAATTTACTGTTAGTCTTTCGTAGTCAGAAGGAAAGATGATGCTCATATTCCCAGGTCTACTGGGGGCTGATGGGGTCCATCTGTCAGAGAAGGGGAAGAGCATCTTGAGTCACAGGCTTGCCAAGCTGGTGATGAGGGCTTTGAACTATAGTTGCCTGGGGAGGGGAACCTGAATCCATCCTGGTCCTACCAGTTTGATGCCAGTGCCAGCAATAGATGCCCAGAGCCTGGAGAAGGATCACAGGTCAGCAGGAGAGTGCCTGAAGTACAGCAAAAATTGATTCCAGCCAGTAAGTCACCTACATTGGGGGCCCAACTTAAATGCCTCTGTGCAAACTCATGTAGCATGGGGAACAAACAAGAGTTAGAGACATGCACAGACCTGCAGGGCTGTCTTACTGGCATCACAGAGATGTGGTGGGATGGCTCCTGTGACAGGAGTGGTGGAATGGAAGGATAAAGGCTCTTCAAGAAGGTCAGGCAGGGGAGACAAGGAGGGGATGTCACCCACTATGTCAATGATCAGCTGGAGTGCATGGAGCTCTGCCTGGGGATGGATGAGGAGCAGACTGAGAGCTTATGGATCAGGATTAAAGGGAGGGCAAGGAGAGGTGACATTACAGTGGGGGTCTGCTACAGGCCACCTGACCAGGAAGACTGAGTGGATGAGGCCCCCCTGAAGACAGAGGAGCAGTTGCATGTTCACAGGCCCTGGCTCTCATAGAGGGACTTCAAACACCCGGATATCTGTTGGAGGGACAACACAGCAGGGCAGAAGCAATTCAGGAGGTTCCTGAAATGCGCTGATGATAACTTCCTAATGACTGTTAAGGTCTGTTCCATCCCAAACCATTCTATGATTATATGATTACCTGATCTCCCAGAAAAAAAAAATGGGTCATATGATTTTATTAAATGACTCCTACTACAATTCTATATCCTTTTGTAAGAGTTTTTAAGTAACAATTTCAAGCAATAAATGTCTTATGTTAAGAGAGCTTAATTGACTCTTAGACCTGTTTTAAGTCTATTTTTCTGTCGCTGTCTTTCATATTTCGGATGATTGTATACTACTGAGTGCAACATTAAGCTTTATGTTACAGCGAGAAGTGTCCTTCCCAGGAAAAAATGCATACAGCAAGCAATACTTACCCTCCTTTTTTGTTAATTTTTAATTTGATGAACCAAGACTTCAGATTATAAATGTCAGGGGCTTTCTCATATTTCTTCAGAACATAGCCCATTTTAGTACATGCCTGCCTTTCAGAAATTCTTATTAAATTCAGCGTATATATATATGCCAGGGAGCCAAATGGCATGAAAACACTGCATTTCTTTTTTCTTTTTTTTATATCGAGATACTTATGGGACAACATAACATGAAATCTTGTTCTCCATCATACATCTTGGGCCTAAAAAAACTCTTAGAAAAGCAAATATCAAGTTATTTAGGTCCCTGTGGCATTATGAAAATGCAAAAAACAGGACTGCAAACACCAAAAATTTAGAACACATATGGACCTTTCTCAGCAGTGTTGTATAAACCCATTTTTGCAGAAACCTATAACACTTACTGAAAAAATGAGGCACACCAAACACATCTCTGCTGATGACCAATGCTATTTCAAGGGTTACTGTAACCTTAACTTCTATGCTCAATTTAATCAAAATCTCCACAGCACTAAAATTAAGGCAGTAGCTGAAGTGGATTTTAGGACTTTGAAAGGGGCCATATTTAACAGCTTTAGCATTCTCAAAAGAATCTGTATTAATATTTTTATAATGTTGGTAGCCTAACAGGATTATAGGCAGCCTCATCATCCCACACAGTATAGGCAAAACATTTCAGTCTCCTATTGATGAAATGATAAAAATAATAACAACACATAATTAAACAGAGCCAGTTTAACAGAGTAATTTATTTGGTTGATTAAACCTGTGCGATATCCCTTGATCTATTACTTTGGGCTATTTATTTCATATAACTTGTGCTGAAGCGGTCAACAGTTAATCTGATACAAACGTCTCCTGGTGCATCTTACAATGCTACTTTGATGCTACCATGTGGTGAAACTGTTCTTAGATTACATTCTGAGTAACACTTCTGAATCTGCACTCGCACTGGAATTTACACAGGATCATAATACAATTTTTATTTTGCAGCAGTGTGCAGCCTACTTACTGCATGTATATATATGTGCATATATATCTATTTGTATGTTTCCATGGAAGATCAGAGCATCATAGAATGGTTTGGGTTGAAAGAGACCTTAAAGATCATCTAGTTCCAACCCCCTGCCATGGGCAGGGACACCTCCCACTAGACCAGGTTGCTCAAAGCCACTTCCAACCTGGTCTTGAGCACCTCCAGGGATGGGGCATCCACAACTCCTCTGGGCAACCTGGGCCAGTGTCTCGCCACCCTCACAGTAAAGAATTTCTTCCTAATATCTAATCTGAATCTCCCTTCTCTCAGTTTAAAACCATTACCCTTCACCCTATTGCTCAGCTCCCTCATAAAGAGTGCCTCCCCATCTCTCCTGTAGCCCCCTTAAGGTACCGGAAGGCTGCTATAAGGTCTCCCCGGAGCCTTCTCTTCTCCAGACTGAACAACCCCAACTCTCTCAGCCTGTCTTCATAGGAGAGTTGCTCCAGCCCTCAGATCATCTTCGTGGCCCTCCTCTGGACCCATTCCAACAGGTCCATGTCTTTCCTCTGCTGAGGACCCCAGAGCTGGACGCAGTACTCGAGGTGGGGTCTCACAAGAGCAGAGTAGATCATTTGCGTTGAAATGTGTCTCATTTATTGGCTTAGCCATGTTTTACAGGAAGCAAAATGGGAGTAATTTAAAATGGTGGCTGTTGCTTTAAGACAATTTTTTTCCTGTTGCATGGCAGATGGATGGCTATAATGCCATCACTTGATACCATGCCGAATTGTGACTGTGTCATTTTGTTAGAGCCTGCTGATTTTGTATAGAAATTTTCTGTTGGATTAGGGCTTTTGCCAACCCTGGCAGAAGAAAAAGGCTATTTAATGTGTCTTGAACTGCCATATGGTGTGGATAAAAGAAGTAGGTTCACGTCAGTCATGAAATCTGATGCATACGAGTAAGTCCATGTGGCTTTGCCATATTCCCTGTCATATAGTGCACCTGCTGCAATCAGGTATTTTACATGAAAAATATGATTGTCATAGCTCTTGATCCTGCATGTACCTCAGTGTCAGAAAACAGGACATCCTTCTGATGTTTTCATTCCACATGCAAAAGCCAACCACATGAACTGGAATGTGAAGTGAGGAAACTCCCAGTTTATGGCACAGCTGATTCAAATTATATTTTAGCATAATAGTCATCTAGCAATTTGAACTTTATGCATAATAATAACTCAGAATTTCATGGCATTTTACTAACAAATTTAGATCTCGCCATTCTTTTTCAGACTAGATAAACAGAAAATACTATGGCAAGAATTGATAATAGCACTTCCTCCAAATTCAAGGAAAACTCATGAGTCTTAGTCTAGATCTTCCACTGTTTTACTGTGATAAATCTCACCCTGCTTCTTCATCCATTTCTGCCAGCACTGTGACTGCAGTGATACCCGCTAATATAAGTCTTATCTCCTTTTCCTTCACTTGCCTTTTTTCTCCCCTTACTCCCTAAAAGAGCCTAGAAGAAAGCAAATGAAGGCAAGGACATCTTCAGTCTAACACTACAGTTTTCTCTCCTCTGTTGAATAACGGGAGAAATTCTGGCTCCACTATAGCTTCAGTATTTTAGCCAGTATGTTTCATGCAGCAGACATACTCAAAGATGTTTAGCAGTGAACAGATTTCCTTTAGAGTATATGTGAATGTCACCATGATAAAGAAATACAATTATTCTAATGCTATAAGCACTAGAAAATTCTACTTACAATAATGTCATTATTCGTACCAGTGTTCAATTCATCAGACAAACTATATCCAACTAACCCTATCACTTTAAGCATCTAATTTTCAGATTTTCAACCTCCGGACTGGAATCCAGAAACACCAGTGTAACACCTAGGCTCCTTGTACAACATGCAAATTACTTTAAAATACCATGAACAAAATCTCTTTATTTCTGTTTAAGGCAGCTTTCTAGGACACAAAACATGGGGCAGTGTGAAGGTGATGAGAAGGATGGAGACAGAAGACCTTTCTGTTTATTGCACAACAGAGTGAGGTACCTCAGCCCAGCTCCGGAGCACAGAGATCAGAACCTCACAGAACCCTGCATCCAAACCAGCTAATCCTCAGAGGCGCTTCAGCAGTTGTTCTGGCAGTTATAACTTTGGCCACCCAAGAAGTCACATCCTACTAGATTCTTATCACAAAACTCCATCATTTCAGCAGAGCAGTTGTAGGAATGCTCCTTAGTTGCACTCAGTCAGAATTAGCTCTGTTAGGAAAAACATATTAAAACACTAGTTCACTGGTGACTCAGACAGGTACAGGAACTTCCCACAAACACAACACAGAAAATAATGCTAGGGAGGGCACGGCCACCAGCTGCAACCAGGAAATAACGTACATGTAATTCCTAACACAAGCATGGCTTTCCCTGGGCCTTCTTCCATCTGCAGGGCAGCTATACCAGCTAATGGAAATAGCTTACAGATGCTTAACAATGCTTAACACGACATTGTTTTGCACAAGAAAGATATGAGAAGTTAATCAAAAGACAACACCTCACGTTAGGATTTATTCAGTAACCTGTCACTCAGAATGCAGGCTTGTGGAAACACCCCGACTGCAGAATACACATGGGCAGTGTCAGGTTAACCAGCTTATCCTGGTTGAACCCCACGCACAGCTTCGTGACAAGACCTGGGACCAGCCTTAAGCACAGCTAGAATTTTGCTGATCTGCAATGCTTATTGAAACAACTTGTTACAATGCTGTCAGTGTAATAAACAGCAATGTCAAGCAGTATTTTCTGGATGACATCCATTTTAAAAAAGCCAACAGATACTCAGGAGGGTTAAAGATCCTAACAGCTGACAATGTCACACCTATGCCATGGCACAGTGTAGGCACTGCCCTGCTGTACCAGCGTCCTGGCCTTGCAAAACTGAAGTTCCACAGCCTGTGCCTAACTTCAAGCATGTGCTGAATCTAAGGATATTAAGTGATATAGATCTCAAGAAAGATCAGTTAAGAAGCCATAAAGGGAGCATAAAGAGACAAACCGTAACAAATTAGCAATATGTGGTTATGTGTGTGCTTCAGACACTCCTGTAGCTGCTCATCTGATTCCACTCTGCTCAAAATCTCTTGGTCGTTTTTACAACTTCTCACAACTGGAAAGGTCCAAATTATAGCATAAAACAATATAAGCCATCTCTTAAGGTACATCTGCTCTTACTGCTGCTAGGATTTTCTCATCTACAGCTTTCCTATATCCAACATGTTGGATTCAGTTTAGCAAACAACTTTTCTGGAAATTGCTTTGTGTGCATTGCATGTTTTGCTAAGTGATATTTCCCCAGAGCTGGCAGATCACTCCATAGTAGCAGATGTGCATGTTTTAGAAAATCACTACCATAAGGAATAGCATAATTATATTTACTGCTGTTTGTTACTGCACCACGTATCGAATAGTACAGATACTGGTACAATTGAGGCTCGCTAAGAACTTCTTTTCTTCCTTGGCATAATATACTTAATTACTTTTTTTCCTCTAATTGCAGCTAAAGATTACCTGCTCGCTAATAAACTTTTCTTGCAGTATAAGCCAAAATGAGGGCCTGCTGAAGGCAACTGAGGATGCGTCTTAGGTATCAGAAGACTTCGAATTATATCCGTTCGAGTTTTCCATCTGCCTTCTAATTTCACTATAATACTGGTTTCTTAAAAGGTGAAATTATTGTAATAGAACATGCACTTCTGAGAGATTATCCTGCTAAATTCAGTGATATCTATGCATTAGTTATCTGCTCATCAGAAGCACTACACAAAGTTCTGCAAGTATTTAAAGTTTACTGTTGAAGATCTGACAAAAACCTTTTGTGTTATTTTTATGTTCTGATCCAAAGGGAATTAAAAAGGCAGGGAACAGTGTCCAGGGAATGATAAAAGTTCAGGAAGATTTGACAGAAAACACATTGCCTGAAACACTCCAGAAGCTGTTTATTTGATAAGTGTTGCCATGCCTTTTTATTGCGTCTCTGATTTGAGAATACATATGCTGATTTCTGCATTCTTTCTCATTTAAATTTCAATTGTTGGTCCATTAGTCCTAGATAAGTTGTGAATTTGCAGCCTTTTGAAATATCATTCTATTTTGCACACATATATGGGGCCAGAAGAGCCATTTTTAGATTAAAGGAAAAGAAAGAGAAGAAAAAATATTGTAGGAAATTAAAATTACTTCAGTTCTCAAAATGCGAGTGCCATCTACCAGAACAGCTTCTTAGAAATGTGTAGTATATCTTTAAAAACCAAGTAACACAGATGACAACATAGAAATTTATTTCCTTAGGAATATCCTTGAACTCTTGGCCGCTCTAATCACAACACACTGTCCCAGCTGATCTATCTTACAACATGGCTCAAGTTTACACCTGAGAAAGCATCAAATAGTCTCTGGAAAACTAGTTTGTTCTTTCATAAACACTGAGTTGAAATACATGGTCTCCATAAATGTTTCCTGGGGTAACTAGTGTAAAACAGAGACTAGTGAGGAATGAAATACTGTACTGCAAGACTGACATTCATGCTATGCATTAGGTAATTAAATCCTCTCTGTGTGTTTGATTGAAGTGCAGGGCAAACTGACCCACTGTTTTTCCTTTAACCAGAGGGCAATTATTTTGTTCCATTAGCCACTTATTTAAAAGGTACAACTACAACTCCGTCAAAGAATCCTTTAGTGTATTAGTGCTTACAGGAGGTTAATAATTTAACATTGGAATGTCCACTAACATAATGCCATGTTCATGAATAAATACGAGCACAACATACTGGTAATGGATCTTGACTCTGTAATAAATCTAACAGACAAAATCAAGGCCAGTGATATTAGGTCTATATAATTTAACATTCAGCTTTTTGATGCCTATGTTTTTGACGCCCATGTTTTTCACAGGTTTAAGATTCCAAAACAGACACAGTTTTATTTCAACTTAAAGAAAAATATTACATACTACACTTTTGAAATACCAGTGCCTAAATATCAAGGCACCTCAGAATTTCTAATTTTAATTTTTCCTCAGAACAGATAACAAAGAGATCAAGTCCTAGTATCTTCATTTAAAGCTGGGACCAGAGATATTTTAAGCATCCACAGGAAGTTCATGCCAACCAGGCAAACCCTGATTACCTAAGTCCTAGGCATGTCTTATTCACTAAACCAGCCTTTATGTTCTCATGACAAAACCTGAAAAACACTCAGTTATGAATAGAAAGAAGCCAAGCACTGATCAGAATAACCCCATTTCGCCCCAAAAATCCAACTCATGGAATTACAGAATTACAGACTCTTCCACCCTTTCTTCACTGAAAGAGAACAGCATTTCTTTGAAAAGCTTAAGACAAGGGTAGCTGGAGAAAAGAGAAAAGCAACGAATTTCAAGCCTTACATCTAAGCAGCAACAATCACCTACCTATACAGCAAAGCAGATTGAGCCGCATGTTCTTTGCTGACCTAGACTACAGCAGTGTCCTCTTAATGGATCTGCAAACAGTCACTGCAGAAATACACTGACGGTATGGTAGTCAGCTTTTGCTCCTAAACCTTTGAGAACAAAGCAGAGGAAAAGGATACATGGGATTTAGTACATCTGATGAACAAAATATATCTCAAAGTCATTGGCAGCATTGGCACTGATATGGGAAAGCGCTTTCTGAAACACAACAGTCCCTTCAAAGTTTACTGAAAATCTTGTCCTCAGCTAAATTATGGGTACTGACTGTGATTTTGGGAGCTATTCTCTCATAAAACATGGGCTACAGCCATACAAATAGAGTGACGAGGTGTTTTCTCTGGTCCAGACAGCCAGTGTCATCTCTCAGTTCATATCAACATGGCTTAACTCACCTCCTGGAAAAAACAGCATAGCCCCATCTGAGCCATTTATTAGAAGCTGTCCTTGGCCCATGTTATTCCTGAAGGAATCTCATGTGGAAGTATGCCACTTGGCACTGGTCATATTCAAAACCATGCTCGATACCACGACAAGCTTTTAACAGAATGGGTGATGACATGACGAACACTCAAAGCTTTCCGCTGGCTTTTTCAGTTTACTACTACAGATGTACTGTGCTGACCGGGACCTTCTGAACTTCCTGAACTGTCTGACTCTCTCAGACAACTGTAGTTGGAAGGTGGGCAAGTACTTCTAAGAGAATCAAAATTTTTATCCCACACTGTAACAACAAAACATACTTCACAAAAAGACTTATTTCATCTCCTTCTTTAACAGAGCTTTCCTACTCCAGCTGTGACATGTACTCTGCCACACACCAAAGTTTATAGTTATAAAAGTATCGACTCCTGAGTTTAAGTAACTGATGACTGCTTTCTAGAAATAAACGGTTTCATAAGCCTGCAGATGATTATCAGAGAAGAAGAAACCAAAGGAGAAAAGATGGAGATGAAACGCGAGGAACTTTAAAAGAAAGTTCTTACTTATGCCATTACCCTTCCCTAGGAAGTGGAGTTACTATCCTTTTTTATCTTTGTGACATTCAATTTCCTTTGACTAGCAGCAATATCAGCAGTGCAACAGAAGGTGATCCTCTCAAGAATTCATGTTTTTTCCAGATAAACAAAATTTGGACAAGCAATGTACAAAAAATATGAAAAAGTTCAATTGACTTAAATACTTTTCTTCTTTCAGTTATCCAAAGGTTTCCTATTCAATAACTGTCTTGTCATTCTGACTTGCTTATTTATCTAAATTTTTCTATTAATACTCTGTTTTTAGAAAGTAAATGTTTTACCCCTCTGAAAAATCTTGTGTTCTTTAGATAAAATGCTAACATACATGCCACAATAGCAAGTAAACAAAATGGACTGAATACAATGAATTCCATTCTTTTTTCTGTCCTAAAGCTCTGCTCCAAAATTCCAGAAGAGCCTTAGAAAAAATCTGGCCTAATGTTTGATAAAATTTTTAATATTTTATGGTTTTTAAGTGAAAAAAGGTTAAATGAAAATCAAGAGGTTTTTGGTTGTTTTTTGGTTGTTTATTTTTGTTTTGTTTTGTATTTATATCCCCAAGACCTTTCCTTTAACTTGGTACTTAACCTCTTGTTTAGATTCTCATTTCACTGTTATTGTTGCAATACCTCAAAATTAGTGTCAGGAGAATAATTCTGCATGGTAGAATCTAGAGAAGGGATTTATATAAATCTGAATGAATCTCAACCAAGAGGTGCTGAATGGCTTTAAACCTTAACAATGGGCTTTGGGTAAGGCCCATAAATCCCGTAGAAGCATTCTCACTGTGTCAGAGAATGCTGCGTTAAGCCACGTCTCCTCTTTTCTTTGTGGTTCAAAATCCCTGAAACAAAGCAGAGGCTGATTGTTCAACTGATGGAAGCCCAGCTAGACAATATATTTGCACGGCTGAATTCTGAGAACTCAGTAATGAGTGAAAAGTCCGGTAGCTATAGCAGGGGTTGGGCTACTACACATTTCAGATATCTGGAGGCTGCAGTGCTAGTTGCTAAAAATCCAAATTTACTGGTCAAACAATGAAAATATTTAATGAAGTGGAATAATTAGATATAATGTAAATTATGTTTCTACAACATAGTAGAATTATTTATAATAAAGTATGATTTCCACATACTTAATTACCTTTTTTTAATCTGGAAACTAATTTTTAAATATTACAACTCAGTATTTATTTTTAACTGCTTTTACTTTAATACCCAGTAGCCCTTTTTATAATTTTGTGAGAAACAATATTTATTAAGTATTTATTCCCTTCATTTTATGTCTTTAAAGTAATTAACCAAACAAAACTTCTACTTTTAGAAGTACAAGCATAGATAATGGTGCTTAGGTATTTCCAGAGTTCTGATGTTGACAGCCATGAACTAAATGAAGTAGGTTTTGGAAAAGAAATCTCACACTAAAATTTGAACCAGAAGTAGTTTTGCTTTTTATGGAAGTAGCTGGTCAAAGACTGGTGAAAGTTATAGATTATCTAGACAGACAGAATAAAAGTTTCATACATTAAAGCTTTTTTTATCACTAAAAAAACCCAGCACACAGAAAACTCTGGAAAACTGAAATAGTAATCTAAAATTCTGAGATCTTTCGGCTAATAGTATGGCTTTCCAATGTCTATTTTCTTTCTTAGCAATAGTATGGCTTTCCAATGTCTATTTTCTTTCTTAGCAATGAGGACAAGTGAAAAAGTCTTGAAAGTCACCACAATATTACAAAAAGGAAGAAGAGCATCACATTTCTGATGTCATCAATTCCCCAACCAGCAACACTAAACTGCAAAAACCAATTACTGAAATGAATCATTCAAAATATTGATTTTTGTGAAAGAAAAAAAGCCAGAGCTGAGAATGAGACCAATTTTTTCTAACTAGTAAACTTGCAAAATGAGAATACAGTTTTAGCTGGCCTCAACCATACTAATGTTAGCAACAAATAAATGTCTACTATAAACATTCAAATTGAGTTAGCAGCTACAGTTAAATTCACTAAAATAACCTCCTTATCTTTTTGCCCCCATACAGAATGTGCATGACTGAAGCCTGCAGAAGATTCACTTGTTCCATCAGCAGCCATGCAGAATGCAAAGAACTCTCCACTCTTTTCCTCTTTCTTCCAGTAAACTGTACATAAACAAGCAACCTGGTCATTATTTGAAAGAATGGGGCTCTTAATTGAGAAGTAGGAGCAAACAGGACTTCTGTGATGTTCAGGCATCTGTGAGGGACCACTACTTAAAGTATCTGTATAACACTTGTCTTCTTCACACAGTAGTGGCAGTGAGCCTGGAAACAGCTGGATTAAGCTCACTAATAGTATTTTGGAAACTACAGAATGGTGAGAAATTATAGCACAGAAAACTGATTCTCCAGTAATGGCTATTTTTATTGCCCTTTCAACTCCATTGCATGCCAATATATTCTCCTCCCCTTCCACCTTCAGCCATTATGAATTCTTTTCTCCTGTATTTTTAAATCAAGCCCCTTCATCTTCCATAGTGTCCGAATGCTTAGGGAAGCCATTCCAGACAAAGTCCAGTTTCAATGTTATAATTCTTAACATACAGAAAGTAAGTCAAACTCAGAATTGCAAGAAACTCAAGTTTAGAGAAAATGGAGTAACCCACCTAAAAATTAAGCAGTATGTCTTGAGCATGTGCAAACCCTAACTTTCAAATATCTACAACTTATCCAAGTTGTGTGGATTTCTAAGCAGAATATAAAAGGCGTTTCTCTCTTTTCATGAAATGTCAAGTCCTTGCTCTAAAATACAGCAGCACTATAAAATTTTCAAAGGAAATCTTTAACATTGAAAAGCAATGACTTTCCTTTGTCTCATTCTGAACCTTTTTTTGCAGGGCAAAGTAGATCTGATACAATAATGGAGCAGACCACAAGTAAAGAAAATTCCATCCCCAAGCGGCAGACACCGGTAAAATTATACGCAATTGAAAAAGTAGCACAAGGAGAGAACACTCAGCAGTCTTTAAATGGGGCAATCTTCAATGTCTCTCATGTGTAAATGTCTCCCATATGTCTATAAGAAAGCATAAATTTAATATTCAAATAAAATTTGAAGTCTAAATTAAGTTAGAAAAAATACTGAGTAGCTCATTAAATAAATTGGTCAGGTTGACCTTTATCAACTTTTTTTTCATATTTATATTACATTCTAATTCAGCATAATTTTTAATATTGGAATTTTCTTGAAAACAGATTTAAGTTCTTCACCAGGCCTACTGCTCAGATAAAGTCACATCTTAGTTATTCAGAGCAGCACAGAATACATCACCTCCTGTGTCCTTGTCCAGAAAAAGGTGGGAGGGCAGTCTGACTCCATAGCTTTCCTTATGCTAAATCTAAAATCAATCACTCTTGCAACCAATCAATTCAACACTTTTATAAAAGCTTCAAATAAAAATAAAATTTCTGACTTTCACTATGAAATAGCCAGATTTAAATAGGACCTTCTTTCAGAAAGACTGCATAATTTTTAACATGCTTTAAAAGATG
This sequence comes from Numenius arquata, assembly GCF_964106895.1. NCBI lineage: Eukaryota > Metazoa > Chordata > Aves > Charadriiformes > Scolopacidae > Numenius > Numenius arquata. Next base: position 31,261,324 of record NC_133586.1, read on the forward strand.
GCAGAAAATCATTTAACCTCCTTCCCTGAGCAGTGTGAGAGGGCATGGGGGAGCTGCAGCAGTGGGTTGCTGACTGACTTTCTCTAAAATTGAGCTCATTTCAATGACCTTCAGCAGCTCTGTGAAGGTAGCTGTAGACAAACAGCAGGTATGGAAGCAATGCTGTTAGACGCTACTATAACCCCAAACAGTGCCTGCTATATAAACAGACATAATGCAAAGACTGAAAATATCCAAGAATACTCATTTTTCTATATGTTCATCAGTTAAGTACATTTGTAACAATCTTGCTATCTTATAGGCAGGATGATAGAGAAAATGTAGATACTTAAAACTACAGCCAGATTGATACTTGTAAAAGCAAACCTAAATGGAAATGGAAATATTTGTAGGAAAAAAAATAATAAAAAATGGTGTTTTCATTAAAATACAAGCAAGCAAGCAAAAAAAAAAAAAAGAACATTTAAAACATTCTGGATTAGAAAAATACTCTTCTAACGTTTTTACTTATCAGAAACCAGTTTCTTTTAAGTGACTGTAGGACTTTTGTTCTTATTGGAGTCAAGCAAGCTTGGGTATCAACACACAGAAAATGAAAATCCTCATGTATTTCAGATATTCTTCAAATTAACAACCAAAGATGATAACGCTTTTGAACACAAGTATTTATATATACTATATGCATGTTCTTTTTTCCAAATTACCATTTCCCTACCTATGGGAATTCTTGCAATATACAGCATGATACAATACTACATCACACACCCGTAAGTACATACTAACAATAAAAAGGCTTTCCTTAATTTTCTTCTTTTCTAAAACATCTATAAAGTATTTTATCACACTGTAAAAAAATCTATTTTATAGAAGCATTAATTCACGTGACCTCTCAAGAGACAGCCACCCTTTTCATACTGTAAAGATACAACTCTTTAGTAATTTAAATGTTGTACTTACATACAAGCAGAGAACTACACATTCAAAGTTACTTTTTGCATTATCATTTATATGTTGCAAAATGATGAATTTATTTGAAAGAATTTCTGTTATTGAAGTGTATAGTTTGTCATAAGTTTAGAAGCTATTACTGGCAGGTGAGTGGTCTTTAACCTTCGGATTACAGGCATAGACTCCAAACTTTTGGTAAGCAAGACACAGTGGCGTTTTATCCATTGATAAAGAAGTGGTTTGGGCTGCTTATAGCTTTCTGAATCAGAATCTGTCCAACAGCTGGGAGCAGTCACATCTTCCTTTTCACTTTAGTGTAGTCTGATGTGTTCCCATTGTCTTTCTCTTACTGTTTTTAAGTATTGCCAATTCTTTCTATCCCAAGCCTCATCAAGCTTTCCACAGAACAATTCAAATTTCTAATTTGGCTCATCTCTGTTAAAATCTCTACCTTCACTCAGCATAATACTTAACGAGTATCATGAATTCGACTTCCTGAGGAATTCCATGTATTAAAATGATGCAAATTGAAAAAATGTAGGTAACATCTCACTCAACCTTCAATGTTCATGGACATGTAAAGCAGCAGGTTTTACTCTCAGCCCTTCAGGAGACAGGTAGCCATTCACCTCATCTAATCTTTAGAAATGAATTGCAAAATCACTGGCCATAAATAGAGTATGAGAATTAGGCAATAAGAACTAGACCAAAAAGTTACCAGCCTCAGGGGAAATAATTTTCAGAAGAAAATAATGACTTACATTTCTGACCTGAACCACTGCTTCTGGAAGATAGTATAACTCAATGGTTTCCCTTGACATCAGCACAAATTGCACTGTGCCCTTCATGTTAGAAAAAACACATTGGGGATGACAAGTTAAAAATGGGGAAAATCAGTTGTTTCAAATTGTATGTAAGGAGAGCTGATGTGGCTCATCAGATCCCTTGAGTAGAAGTTAGAGTATACCTGTAACAAGATAAGTATGCATTTAACACAAAACAATAATTACAGGAGTTAAGTAAATAAAAGTAATACAGTAGCCAAAGAATCGTTATGTTGACAGGTTATGACAGCCACACAGCAACAAGCTTCCTGCTATTAAGGGAGTCCCAGATGTCCACCTCATCCTTGTGATACACATTTTCTAGACAAAAAGACGAGATAATTTCCAATTGTATAAGTATGCACAGCCTGGAGGTGGAAAATCTGCCCAGTAACACAAGAATAGTAGTTATATATAAATTGGCTACACATCTTTCATATATATATGAAAAAAATATGTAATATATATATAGCCATATATACATTCATACATAATAAAATTCCTTAGACATAAAACACACAACATAAATAACCTAATCTACAGGGCCTGGGCAATCACAAATACTGTGGCAAACTGCCTTATGATCTTATCAATGGGTTGCTTCAAAGATTATCACTGTAGCACAGACAAGGGTGTAGCAGGGTCCATCACCACTGGACACCAAATCACCTACAGCAGCCCTGCTGAGAAAGTGCATTACACAGAATATTTTGAGATACACTGTGATGGGATGAACTTCCATTCTAAATCTTCAGCTTTCAGGAACACAGAACAACTAAGAGTTGACATAGATTTGTGTTTTTCAGAAGTCAGCAATGAAAGTAAACCTGCATTGTGAAACTATTGAATTTCACAGCGGCTTTTTCACAAGTCACACTATACACAAAAGCTGAGTGATTTATGTGTACATGCAGATGCCACACAAAAACGATGCAATTTAATGCCAGTTACAAATTCCTCTAACTATCCTGATACTTAGATCTCTTAGGAACTGCACAGTAACTCATTTCATAAAAAGATAATTCTCTACTGCATATAAGGTTTCTACTGGAAAGAAAATGCATCCAAACATCAAAGTGAACTAGATGCAAGACTTGGGTGTTCATGTTCAAAATGTAAACATACTTCATGCAGTTGTTTGCACTTTACCATCATTGGTAACTATATTTGATTTCAGACTCAAGCATCCCGTGAAGAGTCAAAAAAGGTGGCCTACACAATGAAGGACCCCAATGCCTTTTACCAATAAAGTTTGCACAGATGTTGCCTGAAACGTAACATATCATTAGCATGTAACACCTCTGTGAACAACTACATGATAAGCACTTGCCATCTTATCTCCTTCCAAACGTGCAGAAAGCATAGGCACCCCCAACACACCACCCCTATGCAGTATGAAATCAAGAGATGATAAGAAGATGCAATGCCATCAATTTACTCATCTCTTGTATTTAGAGACGAAAGCTGTAATCTTTTGATCAATACTGGATTGCAGGCATTGTATAATAAGCTTACATCCGCACACCTGTCAACAAATTAACACTGGCCCTTGCTGGCAGTTAATTCTGGAAAGAAATGCTGTAGTAAACTAGACAAGGAATGCATCTAGGAAAAATATTTCCAGCTTTAGGAAACAAACAAACAAAAAATTTGCATTCAGATTTCAATGCATAAATCACCTACAGAATTACAATAATGGGGCCAAATGAACTGCTAAAATGTCATCCTTTAATGCTGGTGAATTATTAATACCATTAAAAAAGAATGGTATTATTATACCATTACAGTACATTATTGTACCATTGCATAACACTATCTTCAGTATCAATAACATTTACAGCAGATGCCAGTACAGGAAGGCAGTGCACAACTTTCATACAAGAAGCAAATATCAAGTCCGGTAGCATCCTCATGGTTGTTCTGTGCCAAAGAACAAGATAAATCCAGCACTAACCCACCTAAGTGGGGGATACAAGTAATTTTTGGGGCTGTTAATCTGCCATGTCTGTGAAACACACTGATGTTCAGTCTTCAATTACATGTTACTTCCAGAGAGAGACCACTAGTACAGACCACAATGCCTTCCTGCTTTAGCCGATAGAGAAAATAAAGGGTTGGTCCTTTATTGGATTTGACTCCCTCAGTAATGTCAATTCTTTTAAAACAGATTGCCTGATTTTGTCATTTCAGCAATCTCAAGGCTGTGTCCTGTCATGTTCATTTTAGAGTGAAATAAAGGGTAGATGCAAGCCTAAAGAAACTATATCACAGCATACAGGGTTTCACTCATTGTAATATAATGTAACTACTCTTCCTTGCTGAACCAAACCAAAAATATTTGCTCTAGAGATTGTTTAGGGTTCACAAAGTCATTGTTATATGTTCAGTTAACTACAAACGCCGCTTAAAGAAAAGTTGATATATTGAAAAAAAAAGTCTGTGTTTGACTAGAGCATGCAGCATTGTACCTGACTACTAGAAAGTGACCATTTACAAAAATACACACATGAAGAGTTGTGGGGGTTTTTTAATTTAAGGCACAATTTTCTAAGATTTATCAAGACTTGTATTTCCTGTTGAAAAATATTTTTCAACTTAAAACCTCAACTTGCACTTTATAGACAGCATTTCCAAGAGCACTGTAACCACCGTACCTTTCAAGTCAGCTACTCCTCCTCCCGAAGTCCCCTTTCTTTCCTATGATCTTCATATGCTTTTGGGCCAGCTCTTTCTCTCCACCTAAAGCACACTAAAGAACTCATATTTTTCTTCTTTCTTTTTCCATCTGTTGTCTTTATAAACCTTAAGGAGCTGAATACTTAAATTGCAAAGAAACTCCGCAGAAGGCAGTTATCTCATTGAAAATCTAGGCTGCTAAATTTTCTCCTGCTGAGTCACCTGGGCCCAAAACTCCCATCCAAACCTGTGTGAAACACCTCTCAGCACTGTGTTAAGTTGCCTCATAGAATATCTTTTCTCAAGAAAGCCCATCAATCCCTTCTCATGGAAGTGTTCAACAGACTTAGGAGGGAAAAGACTTGCAAAGGGCCTGTTAAATTCCAGTTTCCTCATTTGCTCATTGCTGCATCTTTCCCCCATTTGTTGTTTACATATTGCTTACTTTTAATGTAAGCAGGGACCTCATTTTCTTATTTGTATGTACAACATCCAGAGCAAGGCATTCCATACAGTACTAACAGCAGCTTTGTAAATTCCTCTAGAAACTTAAAATTGAAGCATTATCCTTCTGCACGGGAGTTATGCCTGTTTTTTTATTTCACTCCAACAGAATCACCTTTCATTAATGCCTACCAACACTTTCAGTTCATTAATTCTGATTCTGTAAATGGAAATGAAAACAAGTTCCTCCACAGAGACCCCTTTTTAAAGGCAATATCTCAAGTCTGTGACTATGTGTCAAATTAAAATCCTGGAGTTGTGAATTCATTTGCGAAGGGAAGCCTTAGGCAGCACACATGCACATCCCAGCAGAGGCCTTACACTGCACACATACACAGCCCTGTCAAAGGATTTTTAACAAAACACTGCCTGGAAGCAAACATACTAAACTCAGACCAGAAGGTTTTTTCCTAAGGCTTCTGGTATCTAACTGGACCCCGATTTAATCAAGACCCTTAATTTAATGACATTTAAGGTAGAATTCCCTTGTCTGAATATCCAGTACCACTTTAGATTCCTTATGGATCCCCCCTACCACTCCTGAAGGCATGGATCTACTGCCAGTCCTGTGCTGTATCTACCGGCCTCACAGGGCTATCTCAGTGGAGCAGGTGTCTAACATGGAACCATAACTGTGTTTCAGCACCTAAATCGCTTCTTCAGAAATATAACAATGTCATGTCAATTCAAATCAGGGTAATAAAGTTGGGGCCATTAAATAAATGCAACTTCTATTGCCAAAATTGAATTTGAAGACTGTATTCCCAAAATACATGCAAAGAGCTAGTATCTTGTTTATTCTGCAGATGTCTATAGTGAGGTGATCTGGTGGCTAACACACAGATTTACTATGCTCTACTGCTAGAGACTTCTCTGGCAAGTTGCGATACACCTTGCAATGAATTAGACTGGCAAACTGGGAAGGCAAATAACTGACATTAGTGAAGCAGTTGGATACAACAGTGGATAAGCCATAGAAAGAGCTGGCAAGAAAACAAATTTTCTTCATTCTGACTGGGTACTGGGAAAGCTTAAAGATTTATTTTGAATCGTCTCGGTTTTAATGGTTTGCTGCAGTCTCTTCAAGTCTGTTTGTTGCTGGAGTTTTTTATTATTATTTTTATTGCCGTTTTTGGCATACAATCCTGACGAGGGATTTTAACTGCAAGGTGATTAATCCGTGGAAAAGTAGAGGCTGCAGATCTCATAACCATAGCAGCAACATAAAAGTCTGGCTGGAAACAACAGATTGAAAGAAACTCATCGCCCCGCCTAAGATTCATAGTGTGAATTTCTGCAATATATTTATGGTGATACCTTCTCCTTCATATATACACTTTACTGTTGAAGTTCACAAACCTGAGAAATGGGACATGTTTGAGGCCCAGCACAGTTCTCCTTACTCTTTCTTCTCGAATTGTTCATCTTGGCATTTTCAGCAGATCTATTAGGATCTTTCCAGTACAAATGTTATTACAGGTGCTCCAAATATACTCATCTTTGAAAGTGAATACTCTAATCCCAAAGTTCAAAGCCTTAAAAGATCTAAGAGCAGTTGCATTTGAAAATTCTGGTAATTTTAATCTCATATATCAAAATCTTAGAAATCATTCTCCCAAAAGAACTCACTTCAGGTCTGAAGGCAAAATTACATATTACTAATTACACAACTGGAATATACAATTGTGGCCTCATATCCAGTAGCACAACATATGTATGAATTTTATACTGCAAAAACATAATTACCAAACTTCATCAAAAACAGATGCCGAAGAGACCTGTTTGCAATATCATAATCCAAATTGTCCTTCCTGCAGTACTTAATTCTAAAGGTATGCAAGCTCTGCTCCAGGAAAGATCCCAGACATATCAAGCTATATTGAATCCTGCAGAGAATTGTGGTTAGAATAAACCTAGGCAGTGACTGTCTTCATTATTACAGTAAGCCATGAAAAGTCGGGTTTATGCCAACTAGCTCACCAGGAATTAAGCTGAGAAAAGCTTTTGGTTTTTCTGAGCATCATTATTCTGGGTTTTTTTCTTCTAAGAAGCTTGCACATATCAAAAGAAGGTTCAGGAAATTTTACTCCAGCTCAAATTCCATCTATCATGGGAACCTTAGATACTGTCAGGCTTCTGATAGATGCGCTTTGATTACAATTCTTGGTTTGGTGAGCTTATAGACAATTCTGCCTGTTCAAGAATTACAGATCACGATAATTGAGTAGCTCCACCAACTATAAATATACACTACAGCAGACGTTTTGGCCCATGCTCTACTTTCCTCAGTAGAAATGTTGTGTAAAGAATGTGGCTTATTTGAAACCATACCAACCACTGTAGAATTCATTTACCGTGTAGTCACATTTTGAATCGTCACAAAGAGGTGATGAATGATTAGACATTCAGTATAAAAAAGTTTTGTGGTCTGAACACTTGTAACAGTGAGGATATCATGTTCTCATTCATATTCATGTGTGAATTTTGTCTGAATAACTAAAGACTTCAGGAAGCTGCACAGCATGAAAAGATGAGTGTAGGCCTAAGAACTAGGTGTAGAGACTTTCCTTTTCACGTCACTCTTTGATACTAGTCTTGTTGTAGTTTCATTGATTAGAATTGAGAAGTCCACGATTCTCAACAACACTATCTCTTATCTGTTTGAAGTGCAAGGAACCTGCAGAATTTGTTGTATAATTGCATGTGTGCATGTGCACGCAGACACACACAGGAAATTGTGAACACAGTATACGATCTTTCAGATAAATTTGTAAGAAACTGTTATTTCCCCCCTTTTACAACATGATGAAGGACAGCACAAGTTTTTGAATTCAGAGACTTGGGGAAATGTTTTCCAGGTGCTGAAGCACAGGTTTTCGGTAAACCCCACAAACAGGCTTAATTTCCTGGTCCATTTCAGCTGCCATGTTAAAGGTTTGATCCCTGAAAAGCTATTATTTTACCACATCTTCCTTACACGCAACTTGTACACCATATTGTATTCCTAACAAACTTTTACCTGCTGTATAACATCTTAAAATAGACTTCACTGCATAGCAAACTTTTTTAAATTACTCACTAAAGTTTGATTCTTCTATGGTTTAATTAAGCTCCTTTGGTACAGAAAAGTAGTAGGGAAAGAAAGGAGCTCTCTGCCCCTCAAAATGGTCAGAAGTCTGGAAGGTAATAAATTAGGTACTAGTCGTTCAGTGTTGAGACAGAAAAAGGTGACAAGAATGGGTATTCCATAAAGAACTTTGACCTTCTTGACTTCTTCCAAGCGACTGGACTCTGCAGGGATGAGAACTTGTTACCATTTATATTTGGTGACCCTCAGGAAAATTACTTTTATAGATTTACTACTTGAAAAAAAAAGATCAAAATTCTAAAGGGTTGGTCACAAAATATAACAGAAGCTTGTCCCAAGGTTAAGGAAAATTTACTATCTAACCGAAACAGCTTATCTGATTCTGATTTATCTGTGTAAGACTTCACTGTGCAAGCACAAAGTTTTGTCTTCCCAGGAAGCCTGCACAGAAAACCTAGTGCTTAGAGGGGATGCTGGACTTAACTGCACACCTTCACAGAACCTCCCACGTGTAATAGCCAAGAGCAAGCATGGTAGTGTTGATATGAGCATGCCTAGCAGATATGTCTTCAACTTTCAGATCCGAAATTCAGGATTGACAAATACAGTCCACAAACTCCACTCAGCTATATGTCTGTGTGGATGCAAATGTCCACAAAAATAAACATGTCAGAAGATCCTACAGAGACTGTCGCAAAAGCTGAACTTGACACCAAGACTCTCAAATGAACTGGCAATTTTGGCTCTGTATTTTCGGTTGCTCCCTATTTCCATAAGAATAGCAATAACTAGAGTGGCAAATAACTGACTTGTAGCCTTCTCCATGAATACCCAAATAAACTGTTTGGACAGCGCCAGGAAGCTCTAGTGATAATTCTGCTGTCAGGATGATGCTTTCCTTCAGCAATACATTCACATTTAAGAGATAAATTGTAATCCCATAAGGAGATATTGCTAATTACGTTTTAGGAGTATATTTTTATATCCATTCTTAAATCTAAACATAAACAGTTTTCATAAGATCATCAAATATTTGAGCTACAACTGGAATCTGTGTCACCTTCGGAGGTGTTCTTTATTATTTATGACTGAATCTCTTCTGCTAATACATCACGGGTACACCACTTGCATTTTCATCACTGTTCTGAAGCTACTAGTAAATCATGCCCATATTTCTCATACTATTCTCTGTTCGCAAAACCTGAATTAAATGTGAAGAATAGAAACTGCACTCATGCATTCTTAAAAGCCCAGCGCAATCATAACTCAAATACGTTCTCACAATTTTTCTATTAAAGTCAAACTGGCAAACTTGTGACTCATCAAAGCAATTTTCTGATACAGTACTCTGAATCATTTCCATTGGGGGACTGGGCCATGGGATCCACCACCAGCAAATGAGGATGCAGCCTGCAAACATATCAGTTAATGGATATTTAATCAAATGGAAGCACTTCTCATTGGCATGTATGGTTTTCTTTTTAAATCTAAAGGCTGATTTGTATCCTCTTCTCCCCCCTGCTAGCATGGCTTTCCTCAGTGGGGCCTTCTGGAGCAGAGAGACCGAGTGGCTGCCACAGCAGCTTGAGAAAGGCAAACTGTTGAGAAGATGATCACGCGAGCTGCATGCCTTGTGCTGCTCACCACCACATGGGGCCTGATTTTAAGCAATGAGCACAAGTCAGCCAGTTTGGCTCATGCCTTCCTCCACTAAACAAACAAGGGAAGTGGGCTGAAAGAAAAAAAATGGTCAATGGTCATTTGCCTCTAGCTTGTCAGCACTGAGCACTCTCTCAGCACACACTTGCCCCAAGGGAACTTGCAGTCTTAAATATTAGAAGGGTGATTACACTTTTAGGCAACAGCTGACCTAGTATTCCTGCATCTATAGCTTAAGCAACAACATTGAGAACGTATGAAAAGAAACTGGAAGATAGGCTGGACACTCAGGGTAGATTTTCAGAAGTTTGTACCAATGCATACCTTGCAAAAACACGTACATGTTAGGTGTACAAAGACTGCATTGAAAAAACATTGCTCACAAGTTAATTCATGTCAGATGAAAAGAGATGTATGTGCACATTTGGTGGGTATTTTCATGAGGCATCAACTTTTGAAAATATGACATCTGCTGAGCAAGCTGCTCGTGACATGAATAAGGATTGTGGATCTACTAATATATCAACTTATCACCTCATTAAAATGCATCACATTGTTCATCTCTAAAGATGACTTGATGGTCAGCCAAATAGGAATCTGACTTCCTATATACAATTACAGTCTTTACTTTTCCTTTCTGGGACCTTGTTGTCTACTTCATTCCATAGAGAAGGCAAAAACACTACAGAACTTTGAAGAGTCAGTTAAAGGACTTGGTGAAAAGACTCTGGACTAAGTTTATTGGTGCTCGGAGCAGAGAGTTGAACTACAAAGTGATTTTTTTTTTTCTTAGAGAAGGATCTAACAAAGACAATTGAAAACACTTGCTTCCAAGTACAAGAAAGTTAAATAGGCTGAGGAGAAGTGGGAAAAACATTCCCAAAAGTTGTTGAAATGACAATCATATGTGTCCAAGATAACTGAATTTGGATTAAATGAGCATGCCTAGCAGATGTGTCTCCAAAACAGATTAAATTCTCTCTATATATGTTCCTTCAACATCAATTATTTGTAAGAGTGCATCCACTGGGGTTGTAAAAATCAGTGAAAGGTGCATTCCTCCAGGAGAATCATTAACACCCGGATTGCTCCTGTACCTGGTCATGGCTTGGAAAGGAAGTTTTTCAGGGAGAAAATGACCCAAGAGTGAGGGTAACTGCTGTTTTGAGAATCATCAAAATTATTACAGCTGGTGTCAACACAGAATAGAAGTTCTTGGCTACTCACACAGATGAACAGGAAATGGGGCACTCCCACCTCTTGTCAGGCCACTGTGAAATGTCAGTGGTAATATATTGGTCAGGCTATCATAGAAGCTGATCTCCAGCCCTTCGTTCCTCCAGCTGCTCAGTGTTTTCATAGCATATGATAGCTTGATAAAATGAATCTCTGGAACTAACAGATGGTTCAAACCCACATCCCATTTTTTGCTGCAGCAGTGCACCTCAATTCTCTTCCTCTTCCACAAATAAGCTTTATTCTCTTCCATCTTGCTCCCAGGCCCAGCCAGCACTTCTGTCTCTCTAACTGTGTTTGGAGAGAAGGTCTGTCATCTGAAGAAAGGACCTTGAGAAAATCCTCCCCCAAAGCCCTTGGAACTGCTGCTGCAATCTAGCTTTGATTACTGCCATTTCAGGGCAGGTCACAAACTTCCTCTTTTTCTGTAGTTAGAAGTCTCAGCCCTGCTCTGCTGCTGTACAGGGGATACAACGTGCTGAGGAATTCCAGCGGCCCAGCTCTCACACTGCTCTTAAGCAAAGAGATGGCAAGCTGGCACAAGAGCAAGTGCTAAGGAACAGACGGGATGACTCTCAGTAGCTCTTGTTCCCATACTTAATTCCTTTACCTTAGCCTTTACACTCGTCATCTCCCATTTTTAAAGGGATCATTTGTTTGTGAATGATACACGAAATCTACTGTATACTGCATGAATGCACTTGGAAGAAAGCTGTTTCCTCTCTCCTTATCCCAGGACTCTGATGCAGGGAAGAGCATAACCACAGGATTTACTGTGTTTCATTCAAATGTGCTTCAATCTAGCCAGGCACTTTCTTTCCATACCTTTCCTCATTCAAGAGTTTTAGCAGTCTTGGAAAAGACCCCATCAAGTGTAAATTAAGTATAAAATTTAGTTTGGGCAGCAGAACACATGTTCTTGTATTTAGTACCACGAAATAAATCTTCTAAACAGATTATTTTTACAGTTTTTTAAGGAAGGTTAAAGAAACATTTGTATACCTTTGAATTTAACAAGAGGAAGAAGAAATGAGCTTGGGTTATAATAGAAGAATTACAGTACAACTATTACTCTAATTAATTCTGTCTGTGAGTAAATCAAAGCTCTAATTATAGACACAAAATCTGCTCAATATTGTGGAATATTTATGCAAAACATTATTCCTAGCACTTATCAGCTAAAATATAATGTCTCACTAGAGCTGAAGCAGCAATTTTAAAAAGAATGTCATCATTTTTTTGGCCACTTCTTTATAGCTCAATACATGGCGAGTGTCTGATGAGACCACAATTTCATTTTTTTAAGTACTTTGTAAATCCCCACTGACAATTGGTTCAATTCTTCCTTTAAGAAACATCTGTCTTTATTTCAAGAAAAAAACCCAACCTTTGAAAATCCTTAAAATGGTATTTCTCTTACTACTATGAAATAATGTCATTTAATACCCCAGCTGTCAACGCACTTTGAAAAATTGTATTTGACCTTCTTCTCCATGTGCTGTCATTCATATTTCCATTACATCATTAAATAGTAACTCCCACCAAGCCCTAATCCTGAAAGTCACTCTAGCTGGGAAGACTCGACTCTACTCAGCTCAACTTAGTCAGTTGAAGTGACTCGGCTTTTATCGCAAAACCAAATGACTTGCTCACCAGTTGTATATCTAGAGATGGTAAAGAAGAAAGGGTTTGGAGTACAGACTCTTTCACTATGGAACATACTGCTGTTATTCTGAGAGCATTAAGTGATTCTGTCCCACCATTACACCTTACTGTCAATAAAAGATAAAACAATGTAATTGTCATGTGACAGTACTGCCACTCATTTTAAAAGCTTTCGGGTGATGACTCTTGTTCTTTGCGTGATAGGTAACAGAGACATCCTAGCAGAACTAGACTGATTCTCTAGAGTGTGTACATTTTGGAGTTATTTCCTCTATCACTTGAAAATGAGAGAGAAATTTGAAATGTCAGGCCTACTTAATGAGCTGTGCAGGTTACTGTAGTTCCTTTGCTTCTTTTATTTATTTATTTTAAAACAGGACTGTGACAATTTATTGTTAGAAAGGAAAAATCAGTAAACTTCACAGTCACCAGCCATCATCCAACCCGATTTAATTTCATGGTAATTCAGAGCCCACAAATACTACACAGTCTCCTGACTGACGTTCACTTTCACACAAGAGTTGTGGCAAGCATCTGATCAAACATCAAATAAACCCAGAACAGAGTGCGTTAAAAAAAAGGTATTAGCAAGATGGCATTAAATCATTTTTTTCAAAGGTTAATGAATACTTTCACTAGATCTGCATCTTCCACAAAGGGTAATGAATAATTTCAGTAGATCTTCATTTCCTCTAAAGAAAGGTGGACACAATATGTCTGCTAACCTTTAAGGTAATTCCAAGAAGATAAGCCACAGAGCACAATAATTTTATGAAGCACAATTACTTCTATTGACCTAGGAGTATTTTAGATTGTTTTAATCTGGCTTCAGCTTTAAACCCCACAGTTTCAAAGGAAGTTTGATAATGATCACTTCACTTCTGCCCTTTGAAGTTTCTTCACCTGCTCTTGCTTAATACTCAGATCTCCCATTTATTTTGCACAAACACCTAGAAAACACAGCTTATTAGTCTTTCTGATATTATTAGGACTGACAAAACTCCCACAGAGGAGTTCAAAGTAGAGGCGAATGTTGCAAAAATTACCATTTCCAGAAGACTGTGAAAAGGGAAAACTACAATAGAAATTAAGTGTGTTTATCAGCTGGAACACATGAAAAAGAAAAAAATCACTCAGCTTCAGACTGCATTTATCTCATTTATCTGTTGCAGCCAAAGTTGCAGGGCCAGCCTCTGGGAAGGCATGCTGGGAAATGAAAGTACAACCACCATGGTAGGAAACTCAATAATCATAACTTTAGGGATCAGGGGGAATCGGAAGATGTAGAGCAAGAGAAATCTTAAGTTTGCTAGACTGAAAAATGACCCTGAACATCCTTTGTCAATCTTGAAAAATAGGCAGATTTCTTTCTTTTTGGCTACAAATGCTGTAGCGGAGTAGAGAAACAAATAGCACATACATAGATACATGTAGACATACAAATACACACTGTATGGACATTGTCCCTGACAAACAGAAGACAACTTCAGGCTGATACGTGCAATCCCTTACACACTTTGGCAAAGGGAATGTAGCAAAATAACTGTATCACAATGGTGAGAAAATTCTGTCAGCATTCTCAGATGCCAGAGACTGAAGACACTTTAGAGAAAGAGGGGAGAGTAAAATAGTTACAGCTGCTTCACCCTCTCCAATGGGGTCATATTTGGAGCTAACTAAATTAAAAAATTAATCTTTCAATTTTGCTTTGCCATCCTCCTATACACCACAGAAAACACAAAGAGTGGGTCACTGCATCTTGTAGTAATTTCATCTGTGAAAAATCTAGTGGGCATTTAGGGTATTAAGCTTATTGTAGTTAATGTACTCACTGCAGTTCAAAAGCCTCTTCTTTAGACCACTCATTTCCTTTCATTGCAATGCAAATAATGCAGTTCAGAAAAGGGAGAGTGAATGGAATCCTTTTAGGAATATTTTAAGAAAATTGGGCTACCTAGCTGGGGTATGCAAATTATAAATTCCCTCTGACGACTTCAGGGTGTTACTTTAAGCCCAGCTGGAGATGCAAGTGCAAAGTGACAATGTATCATCTCCATAATTTGTGCATTTATTTGTTTATGCAGTCCATATATTTAGCTCTTCTAACAGTTAAATCAAGAATGCTAATGAACACAGGGAATCTCCTGAGTCAGTCAATCTTCTTAATATATTTTCAGAGTTCCATTTTCTTCCAGTGTTAAAATTCCTGTTTACAGTGTAAATGCTATTAATTATTACAATAATGAGGAAACAAATACATTTATCCACCCTTAAAAACATAAGCAATCTTAATAACATAGCAAGTGGTGATGAATGATGTTCATCTTCTGGTACAAATTTGCTAATGGCAGGCACAAGAAAATGATATTAACATAAGTTTGCAATTTAAACCCTTGCTCTCTAGCATGAAGCTGGAGTATTTTGACTCTTCTTAAAAGAGGACTCTAACTACTTTTCCTAATTTCATCATTATCTGCTGAAAATATGGGTTTCCAAAGTGAAGAATGAGGAGATGGGTCTGGAAAAATAGGGATGGAAACAAAGGTTTAAAGGCAAGTATTTGGAAACTGATATGGGAGGTTTAATCAAAATGCTGCTATGTCAAACATAGGTAGAAAATAATAGAGTTGGCACCTGGACAACTTCTGGAACTTCATTTGAGGCCCTCCTGTTTCTGTAAACAGCATAGCACTGGGAAGAAACTCCAGCAGTGCTTCTTTCACAAGCTCATTTTCTATTCTTATAACAATGCACCTTAATTCCAATTTGATGAGTATTCCTGCCAGCAACACATTTTCATTCTCCTAAACCTCTGTCTGGGGACTTCTCAGAGCTGACAGTGCTGTTTCAGGGCCAATTTCTTGCAGCCATTGCTACCTATTCCCATCTACACAGCCTTGCCAAGATGCACAGTTCATACTATGGTGCTGTCCTGACTGAGCCTAAATTAATTCTTTCTATTTGAGTTTTGCTACTATAGCCTCAAATTTCTGTAACTATCTCCCCAAGGAACTTTATTATCTCATCCATTCTATTAAGGGGACAAAATTAGCTTTACTTACTGACAAATGCTGATTAAAGCTTCTGAGGGGTGAAAAGTTAGAAACGTTATGGATTTTAAATCATGAACTTCTATATTTATGTGCTAGATTAACTCCAAAAGTTACAGTGCTCTTTAGGACCAAAAAAAAAGAAAATTCAAAATTTTATAAAAGTAAATGGAACACTGCTCAGAAGGTGTTTTGTAGCACTATTTTTTAATATACACTGAGTTCTTTGTCTTTCTGTAGCACATAATTCTATTCTTCAGACCTCTCTTCTCCACATTCTAACTTCCCGCAACTCTTCTCTTGCTAGACTTAATATTCTGGCAATTCTTGATCCTCAGAGTCCTCTTCCCAATCCCTGTTTAATCTCTGGGTTTATTTCCACTCCATTCTGTCAAGAATTGCAAATCTATTCCTCCTTACAATGCATCCTGCATGTTTTCATTGTAGTAATTTTCATTTCTGTAACATCGCTATACCAGCAATCCCTACATCCGGAGATAGTGACTACGTTCTGCAGTGCCTATTATTACATTTCCCTGGCTTCTGCCTTCAGGGACAAGCAAGGCTTTGTCAAGTCCACAACTTGGGCTTTTAAATCTGCCAAAGACCTAAGAGAAAAAGTAGCATAATATATCCTTCAAAAAAGAATTATAATGAAAGGTCCATCCTCCAACAGCCCACATTTTTAAGAACATACAGGTATTACTAAACATCCTGAACAAAGACAAAGACCGACGGAGTAAAAGAACTTCATCTAGGAGACAGGATGTCTGATCAGTGAGACATGACAGTTGAAAAGATTACTAGCATCACTTTTCTGAGTGGTCAAAAGCCAGAAGTCTATCAGTATTTAAACTCTTAAGATCAGTGTCTGCATGGCAAACAGATGCTGCAATGACAGCACGTGTAGGAGTAACAACCACTAGTTGTAATCCATTTAGTGCATGTAATTAGAGCAATAAAAACATGGTGTAAAGACTTCAGAATGATCTAGCAACTAGCACGTATAGCTACAACTAACAGAGCCCAGTAGCCAGTCCAATGCCACTTGTGTCTTCTGTGCTACCAACATTCTGTACTAGCCACAAAATAGTAGGCAACGTGTTCGCAGACAAAAAAACATTACGCACAATACGTATATTCAGAGAGAATGATGAAGAAGAAATCAAACATCCTCTAAAAAAAAGCAGGAGTAAGCAGAGGTGTGATGTATTCTTGTCCTTTCTAAGATATGACATGATAATACCAGTTATCATCACTTAGGAGTTCCTCCAGCATACTGCCTCTGCAGAAAACACATGGATAAAACAACTAACATCCAAGACATCAAATGAAACTCATTAAACCTTCGCATCAGCATCCAACTAATTCTATGAATTACAGTAAAAAAGAAATTCAGATAAGGCTCAGGGCACTAGGTTTGCTTCCCAAATATATTTTAAAAATATTTCCTGACATACTATTTTATCAATAATATCTTCAATATCAGTGGCTGTTAAACTTATCATGATCATGTCTTCTAGAGAGAGCACGGTCTGTGTAACTGTGAATATGAAGGCAGGCAGCAAGTGTAAGCTTGATGGGATATACCCAACAATCCCCCTCTTACAATGCATTATACTGTTCAAATTTGTCTCCAACAGTTTTGCCTGTAGCAGTATGACCTTCCGGAGTTCCCACTGAGAATGTTATTCATGAGATGTTCTTTTAAAAAAATTAAAAATCAAACATATATTACAGCTAAAGAGCAATGCTTTATGTTCCTTGATATGTATTTAAAGAACTCTGATTTGGAGCAGTAAGTTTCATTTTCCAAAGTTTAGCTACATGAAATAGCATAAAACTGTCTAACATTTTCCCCCACTAATCCTTTACCTAACTTTTAATAGGGTTTTAAATCTTTATTAAACTTTGGTATTTAATACATTTGATATTCTGCTGGATGCTAATTTTTTCCCTCTAATTATTTTACTGGCAACATCTGTGTTCAGTAAATTGGAATTCTCTAAATAGGGTTATATTGTATTAATAAGCCAACATCTCTTGGTCCTGATGTTTAATTCACTGGTTTTTATTAGTATGTTTCCAGGAGAAGATTTAATTTGTACGTATTAAGCACACCAACCACACGGCCTCACACTCAGGATGCGTTTCATTAAGTGTAATCCTTAGTAATGAATCTTTTCAAATCTCTCATACAAAACACTCCTCCTCCTTTTTCATTCCACCTCAGATGTTTCTTGAGAAACTTAATCAAATTTATTAGGAAGGAAGCTAAAAATTCTCATTGTGGTATGAGGTATCAATCTTTGCTGTATATAGATTTCTACTCCTCCCACGCGTTGCCTCCAGCAAGATTTCAGGAATAAAGGAGGCTAAAGGAATGCTCTGTCCTGCAACTTCAATATCTGCCAATTGCTGCAGTATTTACTAACAGACCTGAGACTGTGGTGTGAAGTTCTCTGTCTCTGGGGAACAACTCTACCTTCATACTATTAATTATCTCTTCATTTCCTACACATCAGGCAGCTGCAAAGGAGGTGCAATCTTAAGATAATAAGAAAATGATCTTTTAGGAGAAATATAATTTCTCACTAAGGCATGCATATTAGAATAAAGGAAATTAATCATCTATTTATTTACAGCACATGTTTAGCATTTCCATGGGTTTCTGTATCAAGTCCTGATTACAGGATTATCAAAGCCCGTTTTTAGCTAATCTGTTTTTAATGAACGTGTGCTTGCCAGCCTCGTGTCCCCATCACCATCAATTTTACTTCATTTGCAATATTTTAACTTTACTCTGTGCCAAACTGAAAAAAGAGCTCATAAAACTGAAGAAAAGAAGTGAAAGTATTTTTTAAGTCCTAATATAAAGCTTTAATTAAGGAAAGCAGTTAAGCATGTGCCTGATTTTATGCCAAGGTTTAAGCACATGTGAAATTAGTCTTAAACATTATGTTGAATTGGACTCCATGTATCATTAACAGTTTAAATTGAATTGCAACAAAATAGTCATCTATGTTACACAACTTTTGTCTTCAGTAAGTCATCAATTTCTAAGCCAGGGACATTATTACACCTACAACTAGACAATAGTCAAGGCAAACTATCACGACAATAAGAAGCATGCTTGTGCCCACTGATGAGATAACTGGTGTACTATTCTCTGTGATAAAATGCCATTACTGTAAGAATTACTCAGGGAATTCCTGAAGGCCACAGCAAGCTAAATACTAAATAGAGTTTGAAAATCTTTCAGTGCTATTTCAGCAGTGCATTAAACAGAAAGAGAAGATGATGTTGAGTAGCCTTTGCTCATCTCTTATTCTAGAACCAGAACGTGTGCAAGCCCAGCTCCCAGGGAAAGACTATTTTAACATAAATCATCAAACAAGTAACACCGGGCAAGTAAGGATTATCCGGTCATGTGTGAATCCAGACAGATCCCCAGGCCATGACAAAACCTCTTGTAAAAGCAGGGACTGAAGCTCCTGGCAGAAGCCCACATGATGGGAAATTTTTCCAGTGGTTATTTAAGCCAGTTTTAGGGAAACTTTGTAAAAACAGACTAGAACTTTACTACCCTAATGTCTCAGAAAATTGAGTTCAATGTCTTGCCACACTTGTTCCAAACAGTAGCTTTAGACAGGTGGTAAAACGCTTACTTGTTACATCAGACAAAATTCTAAAATTCCAGATACGGTGTCATCTTTGAGTGATGCCCACATTTTGCATAGCTAATTTAAGTCTCTATGGAAAACTTTCCTCTCTTTCCCAATGAGATATAAAACAAATCCAAACCAGTAATTCCTTGTTTGAAAAAGAAAAGCAATACGGGAGCCATGCAGCCAGGAGAAAAAGATTACAGTTGCAAGTCTGCATACATTTGAGATTATTAATTCTAGATTCTTTGGTTGTACATAGGCTTCTGAGACAGACTGGTTGGATTAAAGGGGTATTATGGAACAGCCTGCAAATGTGTTTTTCCAGTTCAGAAAAAGAGGCTGTTTAAGGTGGAGACTAATAACTATTTTGAAAACAGTTGCCATACACTGGGATAATCTCTCACCTTTCAAAGTTAATTTTTGAATTAATATTTTCAATGTTTGTTTATATTGCACCTTCAAATTACCCAACTATGAGTTTGGCATGAGATACTGTAGGAAATTACTGGTGTCTGGTGGCCTCCCCTGAAAGGCTCTGGATCAAGCAGAGTAAAACTCAAAAGCACTCGAGGTTGCTCTTCTGATGGTTGTCCTAGCCTCACCAGCAGTATAAGTTAACCTCAATTCCAAACACTGTTTGCATTTTTTTTCCAATCGTTTTCTAAGCTCCAAGAAGATCCTGTCAGGACCAGAGCCAACATAAGGACCGGTACCAACTGTGCTACCAACTCCATCTTACTTCTGCCAGGAAGCGATCTCTATGAGAAAATCATATTTTCTACCCTTTACATCTGTTTGCTCTGTCACATCACTGCTTTCATTTTCAATGATACAATAGCAAAGGAAATAGGGAGAAAATTTATTGATATGCAAAAGACTATAAGCTAAAGATGCACATTTATGAAAGTAAATTCCCCAAAACGTCTAACACTCCCTGTGACTAACAAAACCAGAATAATCAAATCAGCCATTGTCAAACATCTAGCAAGACATAAATTCATCTGATAGGATTAAAACATTTAGCAGACTTTTGCCTTCATACATAAGAATAAAATTAGCAAGTGTAGTTATTAATTCATAGAGGAAGCACTTAGCTTTAAGTGGCATATGGCTGTGCCAAAATATGGCCGATCTGATGACCTGACCTATGATTAAAATGATGAGCTACATTAGTGTACACTCAATTTTGTTTCATGATAAATCTTTTTATCCCTTTGTTACAAAGACAAGAGGTTAGCTCGTACTCAGGAGCAGAACAGTATTATCTCATCCAGAGGATGAAGCAAAGATACAAGATAAGGAAATCTTTTTAAAAAATTTAAATGTCAAGTTACATAAGTAAACTACTTAGAGTGAACTGTGTCTGGCAATTCATACATGTGCATATTTTCTACTATAGACCCAATAGGCTTCACCAGTTTTCTTGCTCTTCATAGTAGAAAACAAAGGAAAACTATTATCAAAATTACTATACCATTCTCTATTAAATGCAGGAGAACATGATCTTATTTGCCCAGATACAATTCCTCAGTATATCATTTAAATAAAGAGCCTCTAGATGAGTATCTGTGTAAATGACCTCAGTTACACATGCTGCTTTTGCTACCCTGCAAAAGCTGCTGGTAAAACAATGTGCAAACCAAGAAGGCTCTAACTGACAAAGCCTGCAGTAAAAGAGGGAGTAGGGAATTACCTGCATTGAAGAAGCATCATGAGCAGTGCTGCTGTGCAGCACAGGCCATAGGGGAGTATCCTCTCTTGCATGTGCACTCTCTCCTTCACACACAAAGGTGAAGGCCAGGGTGCTCAGAGGCCTCTGCCTGAGCAGCCCTCCCAGGGAACAGGCTCCCAGTGAGTTGATCTTGCTTTCTCATAGGACAGCTTCCCTTCACAGGGCTCCAGGTAAAATGGAATAAATCTCATTAAATGAGTTTTACTAGGGAAAAATATTGAAGCCTTATAAACAAACCAACCAACCCATCAAAAAGTCAGCACCTGAAGTTTCAGAACCTCTAATTAAAGCCAAGTAATTAATTCTACACTGTGGCAGATAGTCACTGCCACTACCTCTAATGCACTGTACTAATTCTGCACATGGCACATGCATACATGTTAACTTACATACATCCCACAAAGCCCAGCTTCTTTTTCTACTGGCCCTGTTTCTTTTTCTCCCAAGGAAGATAAACAGTGAGCATGGATGATGGTTACAAATAAAATCTCTACGGTTTCAAATAACATTAAACTAAGTCATTCACCTAATTTCAATGTTAACCACTGCCTGTGAGGACAAATATAATCTATTTGGGGCTTCCTCTATGGTTTGTTTTTTAAATAAAAGGTAGTGTAATGTATGCAAAAACTGCTGGTTGGCTTAGCCTCTCTTGGGAAAGACGGCCACGGCCTTTGAAAACAGACCCAGAGTGTCTCAGTAAGATGGGCCACCTCAAATGGAGAGGGGGTGTTGCTGGAAAAAAAAGGTTGGGGGGTTAGGGGAAGGGAAAAACCTCAACGCCCAAAAATGGGGCTCAGGGGGAAGCAGGGACATTTGAGTTGTGGCACAGCAGCCCCCATAAGGACACCTGCCTGTTTTGCAACGCTTAACATCAGCAAGTACAAACCACCCAAGCAGCAGAACCCTACAGCACCAAGTTTGGAAGCATGAGGGAAGTGCCAAGAAAAAGACAAACTCAGATGGGGGGCCAACCAGCTGATGAAGAGGGCTGGGGTAAAGCAGCATAAGAAAGACACATATCCTATGAAGAAATTATTTTTTCCTGAAGAAAAATTTCCTCAAATATTTTCACTTTTGGGTGAACTAAGTCCAAATGAGAAAATTGCATTAAAATGTATTTTTCAATAATCTTTTAATCTTAAAAAACTTCTATATACTTAAAATCTATTTATATTTATACCATTTTCAAAAATGAAACCATAAACTGACTTTCTTACTAACATACATGGAAATGCAAAGGATTACCTGCCTGTAATGATGATGATGCACAGGCTTTGTTCTGGCAGTTTGCACAGGAATTAAACACCACTGAAAGAACCTAACATCCCTGAATATGCTAACAAGATACATCAATGGTGGGGGAAGCTTTGCCTTTGTAAGATAAGAGAATCTGGACCCATGAAGAGGGAGATGTAGCACACTGCAACGTCAGAAGCATTACTGGCACTGGAAGCACCCAGGCTCCCCCTTGCCAACACTTCTCAACTCTGGCTTGGAATGGAGCATCCATAATGGGAGATAATCATTCAGCTACCCCATCCCTTTTCCCTGTAGAAAAATCCGATAAAAGATATCCATCAATTTTCAGTTATGATGGTTTTTTGTTATGTCAGGTTTTGATAACTTCCAGTGCCTTGACTCCAGCCACATTTTTCAGATTGGTTCTCAGAACACCTAGAGAAACCAGTAAATTTTGATGGATAATAAATCCAGAAATAGAAACGACCCCAGCTAAAATGCAACTTAGGTAAGCAAATTAACCATTCTTTAACTTCTAGTGGACACTATTCTCCTCAATGATAAGGAAGGTTCTTGCTGCCATTACTTAATGGGTAGCATACATCTCTTTCAGCAGGGAAAGAAGAATATTCCATGCAGTTGTATTAGCCAGTAATTGAAATGCTTTTTGCAATCGAATTTCCTTTTAGTTTTGCTTCCAAATAGCACATCCTCAGATGAGAATACCAAATTCTATCACTAATTTAGCATTTAAGTCAAATGTATCAGTATTTGCCACGGAACCGAAACTTTGCAGTAGAAATAAATTCTGTTATTTAGGCTTTCATTTAACAGAACAATAATAATTGCATTTAAACACTCACAGTTGTAAAGAAAAGTACACAACCTAAAGTTGATAACTTCAGGTTTTAAAGTTACTTGCTACTGATGCTTAAGAAACTATCAAGTCATGGGTTTGTACCACCTACTTAAGTTACTTGCTATATCATTCAATGTGGGGAAAGTCCTAGCTATGTCCTAAAGGTGAAAGAACCTTCAGATGAATATTTTCCCTTCAACAATCTCTGCAATGAATTGTCAGTACAGAAATTTCTAGCGTCTTCATTGCTAAAAATTTTAGGACACAATGGTGCATATGGATTCAAGACCAACATAAAGGCTTACAGACTCCTTACAGATTAGAGTTTCATTTCATACTGATTTCCATATAAAATCTGTTTAATTTTCCTAAAGTTGCCATAGGATTTGCAATCTGCTACACTATTTTAACTGTAAAATGTGGGTTCAGCTTGCTGTGGCATACATTGGACCTTGGCAATCGTTAGTGATATTTTAAGCTGTAAATGATAACCAGTGGTCTGTAACCATAGGAGGTCAAACCCTGAAGCTGCGTATCTAACAGCTGCTAACAGCTAACCTGGAGTTAGTGAGATCAATAGGGTTGCATTACCGTAAGTGAGAGGAGAAAGCAGAACCACTGACTGCTGGAGCTAGGAAGAAATTACAGTCAAGTTCCCCTATAGTCAGGTAATTTCATAAATGTTCATCACAGTCTTTGTTACGTGTTCCCTTTAAATTCCTATTCTTTGCCAGATATGGTGTAGCTGGATACTTGATTTTTGTCCCTTTCACTTGTATTTACAGCAGTAGTTCCACTGTATCAGTACATATGGTCTTGCTGCAGTCACAGGCTGAATCGGGAATATGGTTCTGTTGTTTGTGTCTGTGGCACAGTTGAGGCTTTCTTTACTTGAGTTCATACTGATAGTTACCACAAGTTATTGCTAGATGTGTCTTAATGTTCAAAGAAGAATCAGTAGATAGATTTGCAGACAAGTTTTGAAGGCAAGTATAACTGCAATAAAATCCAGATCATTTATGGGATCATGAGAAGATTCTCATTCCAATTTAACCAACCATCCAGTATAGAAACCCTGCCAAGCTTAGCGTTGGCATAGACAGACAGTTCATTAACAGGAGCTACTGGAGCAGATCTTCACCAGTCATATTGGTAAGCCACCCCTCATTAGTTTCATAATTACACTGTATATGTCCCACACACCACATATCATGTTTTTCAGCTATTAAAATATAGCTTTCATTTTCTGAAAGGCTAACCACGTTAAATCACAGAAACCAGGAGTAGCACTCTCTTAAACAAATCATAATTCATGTTAGACATTTAAATCGACTTTTTTCTGAATGACAATCTAGCAGGGCGCAGTACTGCTGATCTTCAGAGATCAGATTTTATTTATGAAGAAAACAATAGTTGAGATGAACAGGCTGGTAAATGAAATAATTATCTTTTGGTTTACATGTGGTATTCTAGGCATCATTATTCTCACCATCCCTTGAAAAAAGCTGAAGTTGCTCTTTAAATCAAAGTCACTTAGACTTTTTATGACCAACGGACACACTGATACTACCTTTCACAGACAAAGTATTTATGATGCAACTCAGGACTCTCTATACCCTTAATTCCTGTTAACAAGAAACCACAGAATTTTGCACTGAAGTATTGTTCACCTAAATACACATACATTTATTTTTCCCAGTGAAAACCACAAAGCAAACATGCAGCACTTCTAATAAAATGTCCTCCACAGATTCAACAGACATCTAGAATGAGACAGGTCCAGCTACAGCATTCATAGAATCATAGAATCATAGAATCATAGAATGGCTAGAGTTGGAAAGGACCTTAAAGATCATCTAGTTCCAACCCCCCTGCCATGGGCAGGGACACCTCTCACTAGAGCAGGTTGCTTAAAGCCCCATCCAGCCTGGCCTTGAACACTTCCAGGGATGGGGCATCCACAACTTCCCTGGGCAACCTGTTCCAGTGCCTCACCACCCTCACTGTAAAGAATTTCTTCCTTATATCTAATCTAAATCTCTTCTCTTCCAATTTAAAACCATTGCCCCTTGTCCTGTCACCACTCTTCCTGACAAAGAGTCCCTCTTCAGCTCTTCTGTAGGCTCCCTTCAGGTATTGATAGGCTGTTATAAGGTCTCCCCGGAGCCTTCTCTTCTCCAGGCTGAACAACCCCAGCTCTCTCAGTCTGTCTTCATAGGAGAGGTGCTCCATCCCTCTGATCATCCTCGTGGCCCTCCGCTGGACCCGTTCCAACAGGTCCATGTCCTTTCTGTGTTGAGGACTCCAAAGCTGGACACAGTACTCCAGGAGGGGTCTCACGAGTGCAGAGTAGAGGGGCAGAATCACCTCGCGAGACCTGCTGGCCACACTTCTCCTGATGCAGCCCAGGACACGGTTGGCTCTCTGGGCTGCCAGTGCACACTGCCTGCTCATGTTGAGCTTCTCATCCATAAGCACTCCCAAGTCCTTCTCCTCGGGGCTGCTCTCCAGCCATTCTCCACCCAACTTGTATTTGTGCCTGGGGTTGCCACGTCCCAGGTGCAGGACCCTGCACTTGGCTTGGTTGAACTTCATGCAATTTGCACGAGCCCACCTCTCCAGCCTGTCTAGGTCCCTCTGGATGGCATCCCTTCCCTCCAGCGTGTCAACTGCGCCACCGAGCTTGGTGTCATCAGCAAACTTGCTGAGGGTGCACTCTATCCCACTGTCCATGTCACCGACAAAGATGTTAAACAGTACTGGTCCCAGTACCGACCCCTGCGGAACACCACTCGTTACTGGCCGCCACCTGGACATTGAGCCATTGATTGTAACCCTTTGGATGCGGCCATCCAGCCAGTTCCTTATCCACCGAGTGGTCCATCCATCGAATCCACGAGTTTCCAATTTTGAGACCAGGATGTCGTGCGGGACAGTGTCAAATGCTTTGCATAAGTCCAGGTAAATGACGTCAGTCGCTCTGCCCTTGTCTACCAAGTCTGTGGCAGTATTGTAAAAGGCCACCAAATTTGTCAGGCACGATTTGCCCTTGGTGAAGCCATGTTGGCTGTTTCCAATCACTTCTTTATTCTCCATGTGCCTTAGCAAGGATTTCAGGAGGATCTGCTCCATGATCTTGCCAACGTCTTGCCAACGTTCAAAAGCCAACGTCTTCCATGCTTCCACACAAAATCACATATAAACGCGCTTCTCCCAGCACCTATTCTGGCTAACATTTTTTTCCCAGTAACTGAGAAATATTTCTTTCTGTATTGAAAATAATTCATCCTTTTGACTGTATTAGCCATCGATACTGTAAGTACACTTTTTACTACTTGTGCTTTTCTAGTTATTATTCTGTGCTATTCTAGGCAACCATGCAAGAAGGTTGTCTTCTTTCCCTTCAAATGTTGGTGTGCAGGTAAGTTACAGTGTCTGTAATTAGATATTCATAGCAAGTAATTGTATTCAGACCATCAGCGTATCCCACACACACCTTCCCGCAGAGGAATCAAGCCAGAAAAACTGGAACCAAGGTTTGATGTAGTTGCTTCTGAGTACAACCGAGGCTACTAAATGCACAGCAATTACTGTAAATGCTAAATGTTTACGTGGCTTTTCTGACATGTTATTCCATCGGAGGAGAGAGTCTCAAACGTTTAGCTAAACCATGAAACATATGCACTAATAAGTTCGTACTGTAGATTGCAATTAAAATGGTACACAACTGAAAGGTCTGCATTTAGAGGATTTAGGATTTTTAAAAATCTCTTTTTCTTATCATCAAACTCTGGCACTCTTGATTTGAACTCCTTTCAGTAGTGCATAAACCTCACATACAATAGTACTACTTGTGCACCCTTCTGTGTTCTTCCACATGCTCCTGAAGCTATCTGTAAGCCATTCTGCAACAGATTACAGTATAACTTTGACTGTCTGTCCATCATATCTATTCTCTCAGAGGTGAAGCAGAACAATGCATCACTTCTTAACAGTGTTTATGTGAATGGCATAATCAAGAAGTTTGCAGAGGTATACTATAATGATTCTTGTCTGTCAATATTACTGCATCCCAAATTTACAATTTCATTGGAAAAATTACATACCTTCATGGCCCAAATGAGACAAAAGCATTATACATAAATACAGCCACTTTGTTGCCTTTTAGGAGCACCTCAAGATTCTCTAGAAATACAAAGATGACAATCTTAATTGCAAATGCCAGACACATTTGCTCTATCGAAGTAAAAACATCACCTTTATCAACTTTTCCATTTACCTCTCCCAAACTACAAGTGTATCCAGACTTATTTGAAGCTGCAAGTGATTTACATTTAAAATAGCCTACCAGTAAAATATTTCAGCTAGATTTTTTCTTTGACTTCCTGTCTTGGTTAATCCAGACTCTCACTCCCCAGACTCTCTCATGAAATTAAAAACATTCAAATCCTCCTCACTCATCTTAAAACCTCTACATTTATCATGTACCTCCCCACTTTATTTTCTCCTTTAAAATTATACTGTGAAAATACTTTGGGACTACCCTGCAATATGGAAGACTTTCCTTTTAGAAGAACAATGAAAATGAATTATTGAATCCCGTACTACTCCACAACTGTAAAATGTCATCAGCAATTCTTATAAGATCACCAGCTGTTGAAAATGGCTTGACTTTCTACACCGACCTTTAACATTTGTAGTTTGCAAAAGGAACTCTGTACTTTTACATCTGCTTAAAACAGATCATAATGAAAATGAGACTAACACTAAACATTACCTCAGAGAAATCTACCCGTGTGTGTGCACACGTATAGGTGCCAATGAACACTCACCTGTTCAGAATACTCATTCAAGGCTTCCAGTGAATACTTCACTATCTTTTCTAAAATTTTAATTAAATGTTAAAATCAGGAGAAATTCTATTACACTTAGCCTATATGCCAATGTGACATTTAATGTGACTTTGTTTTTTAACAAAGAATATCATCGGGTACAGCATAGGACAAAGACTGGTGGTACCTGGTCATAAACTTGGTATGAAGGACAACAGGACAAATGAAAGATAGGAAAGAAAGGTAACGGAGAATAAACTGGTTATGTGCAAGGGCTGTTTGCAGCCAACATTCTCTACTTTCATGGGCCACCTTCAAAGAGCACTGTGCTCCCTCTACACTCGTAAAGTAATTGGGTTTCGTAACTGGCACAGCTATGTTGTGCCTGTAGCTGGTTCAGTTCAAGGCTTGAGACAATTAATATCATGTTCTTTACCAATTTCTTTGTTTGCTTGCTGAAACTGTGTGAAACTTTGACAACCTTATTACGAATTTCCTGGAAGAAGGGAACAGATCTTGATGCCCAAACATGTCTCATGAAAGTAAACAATAAAAAGATACAAGCACTCTGGCAATGCTTTATCTATCAAAGTCCTTCAAATATTTCACAAAGGAGGTGAAGAAAACAAAACCTTCACAAGGTGTCTTGAAAAATATTTGTTTTGTTCAAATGTTGTAAAAAAATACTATTAAAAAGTGTATATGAGCTACTAGTTACCACATTGTACATAAAGATAAGGGAATAACAGAATGCAAAGAGAATTTGAGCTTATTTTTTGCATCCTCTTATTATTTTTAATTATAATCGAGTTATTTGCTGCACGTATGCCTATTCCTGAAACATTCTAAGCATAAAAACGTCTCTAACTTTTAATAGTATAGGAAGATCTTCTCACAAAGTGAGTGATATCTTCCACATTACAAGATAGGTGTCAGAGAATAGACGAGATTTTATCTGTTACTATTAACATTTTCTGATGTCAGTCTGTGAATACCAGATGTGGCTCTACAAAAATGGAGATTAACTCTTCAATAGGATACCGTGGTACGAAATTTATTAGACCTGAGAAAGACAATGCTGCAGTCCAGAGCTGCCAGAAGCAAATGCTAGATCTCAGAACAATACAAATCAGGGAATAAATAAGTTATAGATAATCAGTCAGTATCAAACCCACCTAATGTAACAGAAAAAGATCCTCCTTTCCTACAGTCTCGCCTAGACATTTCTAAAAGCTTTAAGCAAATATGCAGATGAAGCTTTCCAGCAAGAAAACAAGTAGAATGCAACCCATCCCTGATCTATGGCTACAAGGCAGACAGATTATACAACAGGCTTTTAAATAATCAAACGAAGATGTTAGATTAAAGTTTTTGGTGTTAGTAAAAGTCACTGTTGACTTCCAGAATAAGAAATTAAGCAGAATATTCTGAATGTAAACAGCATTAAACCACCAATTAAAAATTATTTACTGACAATTAGGGAAATCTTAATTTCCTTTCTGAGCGAAGCACAAAAAAAAAAAAATTAATTTAATTTTGAAATTACAAACATATTCTGTTTGATTTCTTTATGACCTTCATTAAATAAATTATAAATATTTTTATACCTCTAAAATGTAGAGAAGGCACATAATATGTTCCCCACACTTAAAAGCTAGAAGCAAAACAATTTGTTTCCTGTTCTTTTGCATTTTAATGCCTTTTTTATATTGCATCCCCTTTTTTCGAATTATGGCAAATTTTGTTCTACACAAATTTAGACCTACCCATTCTTGAATTAACCTATGTTGCCAGCCTGTTGAGAGTCATTTTGTTTGAACATCTGGCCCAACCACATGTTTCTTACTGAAAATAAATCATCATTTATGAATTATGAGGATTAAAAGACGGTTGATGAAGATTGGACTGCATATGTTCAGCGCATTATGAGAAAATATTATATAAAAGTTGTGTTTGGAAAGTTCATGGAATACACTGAAAATGAGATGTGTATCTGGGTCTGTATTTACTAAAATTTTAAGTAATATTACCGTGCCATTTGTATAAAATCATATTTAAATATTATTTAACACCTTAATTTACAAAAAAAGAAAAAAAATGCATGTGATGCATATCTGACTAAACAGTCTTTTGGTGATTTTATTCTACAAATTAAAGACAGCGTGGGTCTTTTTTTAGTGGGTAACTGTGATCCCAAGAGAGCCTTCGGGCATCCTTGAATCTGTAAGGGACTCCAGTGTTTTGTCCTCACATCCCTTCCTGAAGTACCATTTCTATACAAGCGACTGGAAATGGGTGCTATGGAAATCCACTACTCCAATCCTATGTTACCTGAACATTCAGACTTACATTCAGTAATACACAGGAGTCCTTCCTTTGTGTTAGGTATTAAATCAACCTTTCTATAAGAACCCTATAGCTTTTACTTACAATATACATATCTGGCAACAGCACCTAATTAATTGGTAGTCTAGGGGAGTCTCAAAGCAACCTTAGCATAAGTAATATTTCCCTGCACAGAATAAAGAAAAACACAGGTAGTTAATGCGAAAGTCTTTTTTCTAAAATGTCACAACTGCAGAGACAATGATGAACAATAATATAAAGCTTTATCTAACATTGGCGTTAAAGGCAGATGAAAGGCAAGTAAACTGGAAGAACTAAATGAGGAAAGAAGTTCTTTAAGTACTTATATAACCTGGACACTTCTCTCCATTTCCTTGCACTCTGAAATTGAAGTGAAACTTTTCTATCACCCAGCAGTGAGTTTTCTCTTAATCTTTTTTATACCTTAATCATGCCTACCGCATCTACACATTGAACAATTTTAATTCTTTTTCAGGTGATGAATTTAAGCAAAAAATATAGCCCAAGATGGACTGAAACTTCTGCCAAAAAAAATTACAGGATTTCATTGGTGTAAAAGGATTATGGCCTCAATGCTCTACTACTAGGAACCTTAACTGTAAAACTGGTCTAAATCTTAGATAACACTCTTTACAGCAAGTTTTATTTCATAATATTAGCAGGGAGGTTTCAAAGTCTCAACTCCTTGAAGTGTGTGATTGCATAAAAAGACTAGTTTTGTAAATAAAAAAAACCAAACAAATATTCCTGATTGTAGCAGTTATGGAGAAATGCTGAAAGCAGGATTTGAGTTTGGGTTAAATAACCAAAACACAAAAGACAAGGAGAACCTTCCCAAATTCATTATTTTGAAATAAAATCCTTCTGGGTACCGAGCCAAAGTCATGATTTTCATGTGCCTGACTAATGCCTTTCTTATATCCTCACACTGATTATGTCTAATACCTATCACAACACTCACTGCACCTACATCTTTAGGGCTATCAGGGAGTGTGGAATGAGTACTTAACAATGGTATGCATCATGCACTATAGATCCACGTTATTGACTGCATAATAAAAGTCAATTAGAATACCAGTGAATGCACTCAGAGCCAACACATTCTATCTCCTTGCTTAGTGAACTGTTTGAATACCAAGAGGGTTCCTACCATGAAGTTATATAAAGAGAACTGGGAGACCAATTCTGAGTATCAAGCGACATAATCATTTTTGGATTGATAATCTAAACATAGGCAGTAATTGGATTATAGGTACTGAAAACACTGCCACTGCATACAGTTTCCAGAGACTACTTAAGGTGCAGTTTCTGAATCTAAGGCCATGCTAGAGCTGGAATGGGCAACCTTATCCTTTTTGAGCTCCTGACCATGCAACCCTGTCCCTGCTCCCCTTGCATCAGCACTAGGCATGTGGAGACATGCAAGGAGCTGGATAAACTTTTTTCTACTGTATTAGTTTTCAGCTATATCTCTGAGCTAATCCAAATTCCCATGTTGTTGCAGTACAGAAAACGTGGAGGAACATACTGGAGTTGAACAGTACTGGGGAGGCAAGGTTCACTCACTTCAGCAGCAGCCCACATTGAAATTTTATGCTAATCACAGGAAAAAACTCCCTCCAGGTCCTCTCTAATGTTAAAAGGATCTTATCTGCTAGCCAGGAAATGCAACTTGTATCCATTTTGAGTATTTTACTTAACATGGCTCTTAAAGCCAAATTCAGAAAGGACTTTGAATTAGCATGAACCACTGTACCTTTCAACTTTTTCTATCCACTTCTATACATGCTTTTCACTATGGGTGTTGTCAGAAATGCTCTTATCAATTTACATCTGAAAGGCACATCTTACCTATTTCACCATCCCAGAAGCCATCGTGAGTAGTCTGCAGCCAAAACTGCAATTTTAACCTGGCTCTAACACTAAGCCTGCTTTTGGTAAGAACTGCTCTAGAGAGCAGATATATACTGAAGGAGGACCTAGGTGTGTTGAAAATTTCAATTTGCATCAACTACAGCATTTTTAATCCTGACCCAAGCCCTTTAGACCAAGCACTTTCTTCACAGGCCTACAGACGTACATCTAGCACTACAACTTTATTTGACTGCTTAAAGCTAGATATCCAATCTAAGTTTACTACCTAGGCCCTCTCTAGTTATCTAGGCTCTCTCTACCCACTGGAGAAAGAAGGGAACTTCCTGAATCTGTTCATATGATGTATCTTAGACTCCTGTTGCTAAATTGCATTTAGACCTGCATGCCTGTCTCCATTGACTAAAGAGGGGAAACTTCAGGGCCAGTTTAGAATAATAATCTGACTGAACACAGATGAGATAAATACCATCCTTCATGTCTAAACTGAATCTTTATATTCCGAAACACTGAAATAATGGAATCAAGAAAGCAATTCCAAGAAGACTGTAAATAAAACATACCGTGTGAGAGAAAAATTTAGATGTAAGCTGCAAGTTTTGACTTTCCTGAATTTGATGCTTCAGGCAAACCATACGCACCTTTTCAAGAAAGTCCTTTGTCTTTATAAAAGAAATTATTGGTGTTGATGACGGCAGCAGTTTGCCCTTTCCTAGATTTTTGTATCAACTATGCTTTGAAGGTGCTGAATTATTCCATTCTGTGAAATATATCTCAGTTAATTAAAAGGTTGTATTTGTCTTCAAGAAGGAATATAATTCATGATGAAATAGGAGATTAATGCTTTCTAAGTGAGAAATCCTCGGGGTGAAAGTAAAATAGGTTTTGGAATAGATACGCTTTCCAATCAACCTCATTGGTTAAATATTCCTGAAAGGCTTCAAATTTGAACTAAGAGAGTGCAAAACTGCATATGAAGGTATGGAACTTTTATTATTTTGATTTGTCTAACTTAGAAACAATAGAACAGGTAAACACATGAGACTGTACACCCAAAGAAAGAGTTGCAACTCTTGAAACACCACGCAATACCAGGCAGAGTGCCTGCAATGCCACAAACGTAACAGAGAAAGATGAGCTTTTAGAGTAGTTCAGAAGCAGATCAGAAAACTAACATATTTGCTATTAGACTGAAAAGCCTGCATTAGAAATATCATTGGCTTCTTAGGTTGCATATTTATGTATACATAAACTGCTCATTTTGGTAAACAAGTAAACACATGTATTTTCTGTATAAATGCATTACAACTGAAAAAGCCTCCAAACTTGTGCTGTATAGGAAAAAAATGTATTCTCAAACAGTTCAATGCAAACCTTAAAGTGACAGGAATTAATAAGTGTCAGTTCACTAACAATGGACTGGTGCACCACAGCACTTTGAAAAATGCTGGTGACAAATACTGTAATATAACTCCTGGAGGTGGGAGAAGGTGGCGAGGGTGAGGAATGTGCATTTCCTCAGAGTATGTACTGCCTACAACAGTAGGCATTATTCCTGCTGTGCCAAGACAAGACAATGGAGAACAAAAAAAAAATTCTCATTCTCTGTTACGCAAAGGGGCCTTTTTGGTTGGTGCAGGGTTGACAAAAGTGCTCTGAACAGCTCATTTCCCCACTGTAAGCACAGAGAACTACTTGAAGACACATGGTGCTCTGCACTGTGCTCATGTTTTGCTCCTGAGAGACCACAGAGGGGAATGACAAAAATAGAAGTTCAATCAGATTTGGTACAAGCAACATTTTTCTGCATGGTTCCATAAAATGTTGGACTAAATAGTAATTTGGCATAAGCTGTCACTGTTCTAGTGTTTTCTAATTATAGAGAGAAGAGCGCTTTATAGTAGGTAAGCATTTCCCACACATTACAAATGTGATTTATGTCACATCTTTATTACGACTTCTTCTGGCCTAGCTCTGTCCATCAGGGTGCTGAGAAGACACGCTCCAGGCCTAACCAAGGACCAGAAATTTCTCCTGCAGGTGCAGTTACATTGCAAACTGGCATTTCCAACAGACTGGTTTGATTCTCTTCTAGAACATCACTTTACTATAATGATACACTGTATCACTACATTCATTCTGGGACCACCTTTGGGAGCATGTGAAAGTTCTGAGATTGTTAGAGCTGTGCTAAGGTGACTTCAAGCTTTCTCAGCTTCTCTCCTATCAATTTCCTAAAGAAAGTCAGTTGCTCAGAATAGGATCCAAAGTCTTATGATGTTCTGTGTAAACACACTTACCGGTTGGCATCCTGGGCTCCTCATTTAATACCTACACTCTTCAGTCTCACAGACCACAGTTCACCCAGCCCTGTAGTGCACAGCAATGTGGACAGCACTAGCATCCTTGTAGAAACCATGCAGACAGCATTAGCATCCCAATATGTATATTGTTTGCTCTCCAAAAGCCAGATCCTCACAGGTGTTTCTCCTTTGATGTCACTGGAGCTACACTAATTTGTTTCACTTAAGGGACCTAATTCAAGATTTTGTTGGCTCTATCCCAAAGCTGTCTCCTACCCAGAGGTCTAAAAGTGTAAGAAAACTATCAGTCACTTTCAAACTTTTTATTCTTTGACTATTCCCTCATTTTTTTCTACTTCGGGACAAGTAAAAATTCTGAGCCTGTAGATTTTAGGCAATAACTTAATAGTATACTGTAGCATATGTTTCATTTATCTTGACTTACTCAAGATTTAACATTTAGCGTTTCTCCCAGAAATGCGGAGCTACTGCTTTCTCCCTACAGAACATCACCACATTTTGAAAAGTCATGTGAAAAAGTTCTAGAGAAAGTCTTTGGCTTCTTACGGATCTGGAAACTTGCACTATTTCATGGAAAAGCTTATTGTTTTCTACACAGAGTATCCACATCTTTTCAGAACTAAAATGAAATAACCTAAATGAAAAAAAGTTACAAATGTCCAGATAAGCAATGGGATTTGTCCACTTTTAATTCCTCCCATTCTTTCAGTAAGCCACTACTGTATAAAACCCAAGACCACGTGCACTCTGAGAGCTGTTCTGAGTTCCATTTTCATTAGCAGTAATATGATAAAGTTAAATTAAAAACTACAAAAAATGCCACCAAAAGTCCTTATGCTGTTAGCACTGAAAATCTTGTGTACATGAAATAATTAGACAGGAACAACCCTATAGTAAAAGCCTGCTAACAGATGAAATGGAAAATAAGAAAGTTATAGATCAGCAGCGAGCATTTGAGAAAAGGCTTGTTTATGCACTTACTAGAAAAAGTGACGTTTAAATTTAATGCTCGATGTCACTAGAGCAGTTTTTATTATCCATCCTCTTCCAGTTTTCTTAGCTCTCTCCTCTCATCCTGTAACAGTGATTCATTTGAACTACTTTTTATGTTAAGCACAGAGTTCCAAAAATGATATATGACACACAAGATTAGACCCAGCCAGTACCTAAAAAATTACCATCTTATAAACTTCATAAAGATGAAACCTTTGCCAATATATTTTTCTCAGTTACTCTCTTTCTCCAGCTACTAGACAGTGTCAAGATTGCAGAGAAGACTGGCTTTAACTCTATGCTCAGAAAAGTGCTTTGTTATTAATTTGACCTGCTAAATATCAGCAGCCTTGTTCTTTACTCAATACTAATTACAACCAAGTCGTGTTTTGTTTCACATAGTTGGGCATGGACTATATTTGTATTATCATCATATTACTTTCCTTACTTTTCTGAATTGCATGTTGACGAAATAACCCACTTGACCATAAAAAGAAATCACTTATGTCATGTGGAAAAGCTCATAAGCGTATTTCTGCAAATGGGATAAGCATGACTAAACTCTTAAAACTATTCAGTTAGATCATTTAGGGCTGCCTAGGAATATGTGTTAGAAAAGTTAATCTAACTGGTGCACTAATCCTATGCATCAGAACATAACAGCAAAGAAATTGATTTTTAAAATGCTATAAATCCATTATTAAACATCCTGTAGAAACAGCAAGAGATATATCTCAAAACACATTTTATGAACATATTACTTCACTCAAAACTTAACTTTTGAAGTGTACAATTCACTATGATATTTAATGTTTAAGAAAAATTTAAAATGCATCTTTAAAGTATATTGCAAATGTTCTTGGGATTAAACTTGCTTAAAGGTAACATAACATACGGACAAATGCAGTAGTTCTAAGTGCTCAACGACAGCCAGGCATTGCAGTCAGAAGTAATATTTGTTAACACATGTTAACAATGTAGAAGGTGACACTTATGTAGAAATCTCTTACCTGCCTTGGTTGAATCTCTCCTGATAAGGTTTGTTCTGTGAAAGATGCAAGTCTTTATGCACAAATCAGAAGCAAAGGTGTGCTTGGCACATCCAGTTTTCAGCAAAGCTCAAGTGTTATATGTGTAAGTAATAAATTGGCTTCTCAAAGTAGCTCAGACCATATTAATTGGAAACAGAGTCACTGCTTGCAAGGTTGCTGATGCTGCTCCTTCTGCTTTGTGCCTTTGCAGAGAGCTAATATATGAATAAGCCAGAGAGCAAATCCCTTTCTCTCTCTCTTTACCTTTCCTCTTTCTCTTAAACGGTGAGTTAGAGCTCAGTTTATTCTGCAGACGGTGGCAGAGGACAGGCTGACAGGCAAGAGTGTTGTTTCCTCCCCTGCCGAGACACACTGAATGTGTTGTGAATAAAGACAA
This sequence comes from Numenius arquata, assembly GCF_964106895.1. Classification (NCBI taxonomy): domain Eukaryota; kingdom Metazoa; phylum Chordata; class Aves; order Charadriiformes; family Scolopacidae; genus Numenius; species Numenius arquata. Next base: position 31,298,291 of record NC_133586.1, read on the forward strand.
AGCCCTCTACCAGTGCACCACATCACTCTCTAGATAAGAGCTGCAAGGATGTGCTATGCTGTTCTTCAGCATGCAGACAAGCCTTAAACGCAGCCGGACAAACTCATCATGCTTTCCTCACTGAACACTTGCACCAATAACTTTTGTTGGGGACCACACCTCCTCTGCAAGGGGAACTCCATCACTGCAGCTGGCAAGAGTTCTGTTTTGCCTTCTGGAACTGGCTAGCTATATAGGTTTATTTTTCTACCTCATAAAGGGCAATTTAGTTCTAGTTTCTCCTTCTGACTAATGGGTAACTAACCAGATAAGCTGCCAGTTTTGCATATACCTAATTAACCTTCGTAAAATTCTTACTGACACTTCAGTTTTAGGGTTTGTACTGAAGTTAGGCCTAAAGGATACTTGCTAAAGAGCTCTGCACATGAATAGCAGTGCTTTTCCCTCTGCCCCACCCCCCTTTCTTTTTCACTATACGGAAAAAATTCCAGGTAAAATTATTAACTAGTGGAAATCAGTAATGATACCATTGGAACACCAGAGTGAAGCTGGCTGTAAACAGAAAGGAAAACTATCTAGTTGGTAAACAGTACATAAAATGATTGATTTCAAAAGCCACACTGAATATATGGCAAATGCATGCTGCTTTAAGCTCGCCGACAGTGGACTTGAAGTAATTTTAAGAAAATAATATTTATTTTCCACACTCCTGTCTGTGAATAGCAAGTGGAAAAGGCTTAAAGGAAAGTTATTAAAAGAGAATAGCAATTTTTAATACTGCACTCTTCAGATATGCATATACATACTTACACAGTTACATGCAAACCCATGCTTTAGTGTCTAATACGAAACCCTATCAGCCTCCTTGCTTGATACCAAAGGCAGTAACCTTTCAGAAGAATAGGAAAAAATGCCAAAACAACTTTTTTCCCTTAATATGGTCTGAATTATTGAAAAGAATCTTCTCCGCCCCCAAATGATAAGAAGCTCTTCACCAAATATTGCCCCATTTGTGGCTGTGAAATCTGAAAATCTCAAAGCCCGCTGAGCACCAAAGTCCTTAGACTATGGGGCAAAAGGATACTTTAGGTAAGAAAAGGCAGGATAAGCTTCCCCGCAGAAGCGATATTGGATGGCTGGATGCTTATGGAGCCACAAAATATCACATGGAAGCCTAGAAACTGGACAAAACTCTTGACTTTGTAGCAAAATGGCTACAGGGTGTCAGATTTTTGTAGCACCAATGGCTAAGGAATGAAGCCATTCGTCTCACATGCACACACAAACCTCCACAGTATTGTCACAGTGTAATAATGACCGTTTATCATATTGAATAAAGATCTCTTTCCTGCTATGTGCCCTGTTCATTTTTCATTGCAAATGAAAGTGAATCCATTTCCCATCAGTTCACATCCTGGTCACTTTGAGGTCTAGGTTTGACTAAAAGAGAAATTACTGTGAAATTTGAACGCTCTTGTCCAATTTTGTAGGGTTTGAAAAGATTACAAGCATAAACATAATAGCAAGTGTTAAACACTGACAAATACAATTTGTCCCAGGCTGACATTTACAGTGAATCTGATCCAGTTGTCAATCACATTGCCATTGTTTTAGTGAACTTACATAATAAAGAAACAAAGAAAAATAGTATGTGGCAGTGTGTGTGCCAGTTTAGTGAGTGCACGAACAGAACAGAGAACATCAGGGACAAGAAACTTTAGACAAAAGTGATCTATTCATATTCCCAAGGATGCTGCTCCGGAGTTTGTTGCATCTGCTACTGGGAAACTTGATTTTATGAAGGAATTGCTATTCCTAAGGGAAATAGTAAGCACTCGGCACTCAGCTTTACGTTCGATTAAGAACTTAAATAGTTTGGGAAAGCTTAAGAACTGCCGCTGGTAGTAAAGCCTTTTTGCCTCCTCCTTCCTATAAGCAAAAAACTTAAAGCCTGGATCAGAGGTCCCTTGTTTTTCTACTTGTGTACAGTACAAAGGTGTTATGATGTAATATGGCAGTAAACTTCTTTGGGAAGAGAAGACACACATACAAAAGATAAATTTCCCTCTAATACATGTTAGTGAGCCAAAGGCTGCATGATGCTCAGTATTTCCAAGAGGCAGAGGAAGCTCTTGGTTTCCACTGGCTGTCATAGGAATGTAGTACTCTGTACCTTAGAGAGTCTTGCTGAGCAACTGCAGAATCACATCAGAGCAGAAACATAACCTAACTCGTAAAACACCATTAACCCTCTATTTACATAGTCAGCATCCCAAAGGTTACAGATAAAACTGTATGGAAGAATAAACAAGAGATTATTAAAATGAAACCACTACTCTACAATTTAGTCTATGCCTTCATCATTTTATATAAATGTTTCTAGTTTTTATATTCATACTAGTATCAGCATTTAAAAATAAAATTTATCAAATGCACTGGCACAGGACAACAGAAAAAATTCAAACTCCTTCTAGAATTTCTCATTCTATATAAGAATAATTCCATTATATATGAAAAGAGTAAAGTGTCCAGCCCTGCATTACAACAACGACCCTATTTGTGAATATTCAGAGCCATCAAATTACCTGCACAAAAATATTTTTGCAAAGAAACCATCCCCCATACCAGAAGTATTTCACAGTGGAAATACTCTTGCCAGCCACTAGAAGAAGCTCTTCTCATCATCCATCTAATAATTCATTGCATAGTAATTAATGAATAATTATTAAACGAAAAGAGGATTCTTTTTATGAAACCAAGTGATCCAGACTACGAAGGGAAAAAATTCTATGCAAGTTCAGTTACCAAAGAAAGAACAAACAGCTTAATACTCAGAAACTAATCTACTTCTATAAAATAATAATAATAAAAACCCTAACAAAACCAGAAACTAAAGACTTCTCAAATGAGTTTCATGATGAGGTTAGACATGTCACACATTTTGTGAATTTGGAAGCACCACGGTTTTCTCCTGTGAAAACGCTAGCAGTTTTGCCAAAATACCATACACTGCCATCTGATCTCCCAACCCCTTACAGGGACCGGGACAAAAATTGTCACAATTGTGAAATCTGACTAAATTCTTCATTGTTAATCATAAGCAAGAGGGCAAGATGTATCTGAAAAATATATGCACAGCTAATGGAACCAATTCAGCTTATCTCCTGTTTCAAGCCTGTCTTCTGAACACATTGAACAGTAGTTATCTGAGTAACATCACAATGAGAAATAGTTATGTTTGAGATTTTTAGAGCTCAAGCTTTTAGCAAAGGGCCACAAGACATTCATCCCTTTGTAGGCACTATTTGAATCTGAAATACTTCAGTGGAATTAAAACTACTATAAAGTCCTTGTAGCATAAGGAAAAGATGACCTCAGGATATTCCTTGTTCACCTGCATTGCAAAACTGACACTGAAGTTAGCACCTGTAGGGAACTAGTGAACAAAAATTACTATGTAAAATTTTAGGATTTAATTGTTTTTTAAATGTTTTAAATGGTAAAGAAGAAGAGAGAGTTTTGTTGGGTTTTGTTGGGTTTTTTTTTCTTTAGTTCTAACAGAGTGGGCCATGTCACCTCAAAATTCCAACAGCGTTTCAGCTGATGGCGAGGATGGGAAATGGCATTGCAGATGGCTAGCAATTAGCAAAGTCAAAAGTAATAGAGACTAGGTATCTTAGACTGGCAAACATGGCAAACTTAAGGAGTAAGTGGTGCTAAAATACCACCTCTGTCACTGACCTATTTTTTCATAGCACAAAACCCAAAATCAAACCTTTTACCTTCTGAAATTTGCTCATGATCGGCAGGTAGTAGGACAATAAACAGGACTGCTTGCAAATGCTGGATATATCATTTCTTTCTAATCAGATGGTCTCACATGAAAGAATGATGCTGAATGTATTAATTGCATATTCCATTAGATCTTCACCTTCATCTACTGCAGCATTATGGTCCCTAACAGTTCTTTAGTATTCCTGCATTTATAAATGTAGAATATGTTCCTTTGCAGTTATTCTTTGACTTGTACATTACCATCATATACAAGGAATACTAAGAGAGAGTGTTTGAGTAAGAGAAGGGGAGAAGCTAAAGTACAGACTCCTATTTACTGCAAGTTACTGTTTTACTAGACTCTGATCTGTACTGCCTCCATGTCAGTTCAGAAGCTAATTAACAGATTCCATGTAATTTCTTAGAGGTATGAGTAGTTTACCAATTTATGTGTTGATGAAAAAAAGGCTTGACAGCACTCTCAACTTTCAGGGTTGAAGAGTTACTAAAAATGAAGTCAAACCCAGGTCAGGAGAATAGGAGGTTCCCTTTCTTCTTCTTCTTTTTAGCTTATTTACTGAAGGTATTGCCACAGACAATGACTCTGGGTTATCTGATACAGGCCAGCAATCTCGTCACTGCAGTTCCAGCATTGTAAATACTACTTAAGACTCAGGGTTCCCGAGTAACCAAACTAGTTATCTGGAAATACTTGCAGTTTCAAGAACCAGATTAAGCCATAATTATTCTTTCCCAGAGATCTTTTTTTTTAAAAAAAAGTAAAATTAAGTATGTATTCAAGATCCAGAATTTGCCCATTATTCTAGATTTTAAACATCTCAAATGCTGGAGATGTGGAGATGGTCTTTGGGTGCTTTATACCAGTCAGAGCTATCGCTACATTTAGTCAAAGCGTCTGGATTGAATCAGATGATGCTCAGGAGCAGCTTTAATTTCCTCTTTCTACAATCCCTTTTTCCTCTGTTCATTCATAGATCTTTTAGTCCTTTTCATAACCATAAAGGTCATTCTTCAACAAAATAGAAAGCACAGCCAGGGCATAAATTTCTGTCAGATTTTATGTTTGTGAGATTTATAAGGGATATATGAGACATAGTTGGATGGCGGAGTCTTGAACTGACAGTATAGGAATAACTGCTTGTCTACACATAAAGAGAGTGAGACAAAATTCTGACCAAACCCTGTGTATTTCTTGTACCTACAATGATCAGTGACTTAAAAGGGTATTCGGATGGACGAAGAAAAAAGAGTAAGTCCTTTCTTTTCTCCATTTACTGATCCATACAACCAATTGTATCTGGCCTTTCAAACATTGCTCTACAACTCAATATTTTTCACTTTATAGCACAGCCATTTTTTGATAAGCCAAGGGATATTAAACTACCAACCTCATGTACTTCAATAGTCAAAAGCATAACAACTGTCTAAATTACACTTGGTATACTTCAAATATTATAGTACCCGATTTGAATGATAGCCTAAAAATCACTAGGGACAGAAATTCTAAAGTTTAGTCTAGAGAAAGCTGACAGCAATACTCTCTACATAGGATACTAGTTTTTCAGCACAAAGTGAGACAAATACATTAAGCATTAAAAAAAAAGTTTCTTATTGAAAAAAAGACAGAAATTTGTCATTTTCTTTTGTGATGCTCCCTTTTAATAAAAAGCAATGCATTGGATAGAAAAAAGAGAATGAGTCAGGGGAGAAACGCTATACAAGTAAATTTTTACAATTACATAGGTCATCAGATAACTTTGAAATAGGTTGGTTATTCATAGAGTGTAAAAGAAAATCACGACCAATTCTGCCTTTGAACTACTGGGATCATTCGCACGCGTTAAATGCTAGAAGCACTCATTATACATCATTATTTCATTACTATCTAAATCATCTGTGTATTAGCTCAGATAACTGTGCACCCAAGGGAGTGCTGTAGCAAGTTTGGGGGACTTCCGCCATTTAATAATGGAAATAAAAAAGTGAAGAAAAGCAAGAGGCTTGTTCTCAAATATCCGCAAAGAGAACAAGAAAACAGAATATGCAAAAGGCATTGCCTTTAGTCTAAAATACAAATAAAACATTTCCCCTTGTTTGTAAAACAAGAGAGAGATGGAGATTAATTGTCAGCTCCAGACTTCAAGTGACTTGGGCACATCTAAAACTAAGGACATTTCAGGATCAGAAGTGTATACATTGAAAAAGGAAGAAAATCAGCCACAATATCCCATCTATTGGAAGAGTGTGTGTGAAATCCTACAGCAAAAGAAAACAAAGGCAAAATATTCAGTGTCTTCATGGAACTAGATTTCCACACTGTCTAGGAAGCTTGTATAGATCAAAAGAAAAATAAACACTTTAAGAGAATAATGTCTAACCTTGTCTGAGGCAATTTAGCACATCTCCTTTACAGCATTCAGAAAGTGAAATTCAAAGGTGCCTGGACATAATCTGAGGAGAGAATGGGTCTGAAAGGCATCCTTTCTGTGGAATCCTGCAGTGGCCCAAGATGGCTTAGAGAGGTTTAATTTAAACCTCTGTGCATCAGCATTAGTTAATCTGGCCATTAAACTTTAGAGTTATCCACTTCTGAATAGCTCTGCTCTTTAGGTGATGTAATAAATCAAACCATGCCAGGTTAATGGAAAGCTAATGATAGCAGGTTAACCTGTTTTTTCCACCTGGATTTCACTGATATTTGTGTCCAATCAGTCTGTCAGCTCTAGCCATTACCCAGGAGATGAATCCAGTCATTTGGACGGTCCATCCCTGGTCTCAGCGTTTGATTGGTTTCCAGTACCTGCTATACAGCTTCCCTATTTTATCACCAGTAGAATATACTGAAATCTGTTCCTCAATTTAGCAAAGGGTGGGTATGAAAGCAACTAATCTTGGGTGTCTAGCAAACAATTTGTCATGTCCAAGCTAGCTGGCAAACAACTTCTCAAAATTCTTCCACTGTCTTAGGCTAAATATAAGCTTTTCAAACAGAAACAGTCAATTATTTCTGTGCACGGGTTAGTAAATGGCAGAGGGATTTTTTAGCATACCTCTTTCCCTAACTCTCTTTCTGTTTTGTTTTCCTAGGAAAAACTTTGACAATTGCTGAACAGCAAGTTCAGAGAGCAAGAGACTCTGTGGATGTTACACTGATGCCTAGGGCAAACTCCCACCACAGGCCCAAATATGCAGAAATGGAAACAGCAATTCTCCTGTATGTAAAAAAAAGTCTGATGGACTTCAGACTTCCAGAGAAATTAGTTTTAACTCGTATCTGAAGAGTTTGGTTTGAGACTTATAGCTTGGTACAGAGAATGCCAGACTGCATGATCATGACTTGCCTGCACTCTGCTACGGTCTCACTGTTCCACAGGACCTGGGAGGGAGCTCCACACCAAAACAGCATCAGTGTCCACAGAGCTTCAGACAGCTTCTGCTTTCAGTGAGAAGCCAATATACTGAAGAACCAGAGCTACCCCATGGCTGTCCTCGTAGAAAAGAGACAGAGACTGAAGACTGAACACATAATGTTTGCCTTTCATTCTATTTCAATAGTCAGTTTCAACTTGAAATAAGTTAACCTGGTTTTTTTTAAGGTTGTTACAAAAAACTATGTCCTTACCCTTCTCACCAGCTTTTTCTCTTACCCAGTAGACACTATTGTCTGATACCTTTGTGCTGAATTTCGAACCAGAACCACCAAGCATGATAAGGAAATTGATTTTTCTAAACAAAGTTTTAGACAGTCACCTTTTATCCATCCAGAAACATCCAAACTGAAGTACTTGATGAGTTAACCAATCTTTGCTTAAAAAATTATTGATGTGGGGTTACCAGTCAGGAATTTTCCTCCTAATTACAGTGGGAGCTTCAAGTATCTTGAGCCTTTGACTGACAGGTTTCAAAGCAATATCCTTTAGAAAGGAACAGGCAGAATTTAAATCATTTTCTTTTTCATCCTCTATTATTCTCAGCTGATATGATTCATTTTAATTTAATCTACTGATGTGGATCAACAGTAGGATATAGGGATGGACAGATTACAGACTGGTCCTAATGCTCTGCTATACATTGAGTTGTTTATTCAGCGACACAGATTCAGGAAAGGCATGACACTTTTAACCTGAGGCCTTCTAACCACAAGAATCCTACAAACATGTTCTTTGTTTTTTTCCCCACAATAAAAAGGTTTGGATTCATTTTTCCTGACTATAGATGATTTCATAAATTAATCTAATTTATAAAAGACTTGAATATGCCCTAAAAATGCATCTGAAGAAAGGAGGAACACTCTTTTCTCTCCCTGCAGACCCACAACTTCCCTATGTAGAGGCCACTAGAAGCCAGGGAATGCGACCAAAAGAGCACTACCTTTACAGTATGCTTCTGCTTCTTTCTCATGCTGAATACGGAAGAGGCAGGAATATCTAAAGCACGCTCAGTCTAAGTCTGTAAAACAACTTGGCTCCAGACAGCAATAACAGTAGGGAAAGGGGTTTATTTCTTTCATTGCAAATGAAATGTTTTGGAGCAGATTATGGTGGGTGTATGGTAATACGTTCATCTAATGGAAGAACATAGCAGCAGGAGAGCTAAATGTCTTTACTTTTGTCAGCTTTACTGAAATGCACTATATACAGCAGAAACCATTGCCATATTGGACCACTGAAGAGGAAGCCCCCTGAGAACCTCGGGTGTAACACAGCCAATAACTGTACAAGCCTAAGGTGCATAGAGAATGGTGTGGGTGGGGAAAAAACTGACAACACTTCCCTTGCACAGATGGTTCTGAAAAACACTCTCATGGATTGAAATAAAGCGCTCCACCAGCACAGCATGTGCAGCATGACATCTTTGTGGTTGGTGTTCAATCTTACTTTGTTTCCATGTTTTACTTTGATGTAAGATGGTCGGATGGCATCAGAGAGCAGTCCTTACCATCCTCTCTGGTTTTATCTCTGAATGGCAGAGATGACATGATACAGGGAAGAAGACTCAAGTGTCTATTCTCTCTCTCTTCTTTTAGTTCTTTGAGTCACCCTCTCAAAAGGTATGGCTCTAGCCTTTATGCGGAGAAGGCGGAATCACAGTCAGAGAAGCAGCTGACTCTTCTGAATATTTCCTGATCAGAAGAGAGGAAGTGTCAAGAGCTAGGGCTGACTCCAGCCCCTACTCAGCTGCAACAAATATATCAGAAATAACTCAAGTCTTTTGCATGCTCCATGAGCTGGGGAACAGCTGTATATTCCCAGTATTCTGGCCACAACATCTGTCACACATACATATATAACAGCATCTACATTCCCAATCATGAAAGTAGAAACTTACATACTTTTAATTACCTTGTTTTCAGTTGTTTATAATATTTGCTAACTTTAGCTGTTTGGAATCAAAATTATTTACAGGAGCCTCCCCCTCAGGGAATTTATCAGAAAAATTACATCCCTACTAGGATTTTCAGATGCTGACACTGGAATCTGCAAAAAAAAAAAAAAAAAGGACTGCAGGAAATGAAGACAAATCAAATGTGAGCTCCTAATGGCTGGACTTAGAAAGTGGGAAGAACAAGAATGTGGAGAGTAGTGGAGAGCTGTTAAGGAAGACAGGATGTGGAAATGAGCAGAATCTGGAGGTTTTGAGTTAAATGTCTAAGGAGTTAAAAGAAAAATTGATGCGCAAGGGAACAAAATTGAGGAGATACAAACTCACTGATGAAATCAACTTTGACAAAAGGAGGTAGAAGAAGGATGCCAGACAGACTTTGAGAACCAGAGCAGAAAGCAATAGTCCTGGCAAAAGATCTGTCCCTCGCTGTTAGAAGGTACCTGTGAAACCCACTGCTGTAATTTTTCAGTATTTTTTTTAAAAGATGACAAAATTGGCTTGTGCAAATGCATAGCTGCATGTTATAGTCTTCAAATCTTTCTTGCCTTATTGAATGTACAGGACAAACCTGCTTTGGGGTTCAGTCAGGAAGGCTGCTAGAAAATAAGAATGGATTTATTAGGTCAGATTAAAAGTGTAATCTGATATCCTGTCTCAGCATGGAGAATAGTTTATAAGTGTGGAAAAAGTATAAAACCAGCAAATACAGATGATACTCCTGCCAGTATGATGTCCCAACTTCCTGAGCTAGAGTTTGCATCTGCATCATTGTGTTTAATAGCCCTTGATGGGTCCATGATTTACTCTAATTGCTTATTGCTCTTTTTATACTTTTGATATCCTAAAAATCCCGAGTTACACACTTGAATTATGCATGGCATGTAAAATACAGCATTTTGGTCTAAATTTGCTTTATGAGAGTTTCAGGGTTGCCCATTGGCTCTTCTGTCACAAGAGGTGATGAATAATCACTCCTTATTTGCATTCATTTAGAGACCTTTATTGTGCGCTTGCTTCAGTTGTTTCTTTTCTGAGTTCTAGTCCATTTAACTTTTCTACACAGGGAATTCATTCCAGCCTTCTTGTCATCTCATTATTATTCTCCATCTCTTTTCCAGGTCTGAAGTGTCCTTGCCAAATTGGACACCACCTACTAAAAATGTGTCTGCCTTTTTCAGTCATTGTTGGAATGAGGTGGGTACTTTTGCAGAATAATTCATAACTGCCCAAGTTGTCTCTTAATAATTTAGTGAAAACTATAGCATTTCTGAAGTTATATACAGGTACCATTTCAGAATTAGTAACACTGAAATTTTTCTGCATTTTTTTGCACGGTGACTCACAGCAGTAAGCTCTAGTTTTGGTGTTACTGTCTGTTATTTTTTATCATTTAATTTTTATAATTTCTGAACTTTACCACCTTTCTATTTGTTCCCTGAATATGTAGAACAGAGATCCCTTTAATGAGTTCTACAAAACTCCATCTGAAGCCTTCCTCATGTCTCCCTAGCCTTTCTTTTCTGTTTTTAATCTGACATTACTCCGTAGGAGCAACAACCCTTTTGACATTACAGCTTGATTTTAAAGCACATGGTAAGAGATCTTATCATAAGCTTTGGAGAAAGCTGCATATGGTACACCAGCCAAGACATTCCTAACCACATATCTTTTGGCTGCTTCAAAAAACCCCAATGTATTTATAAGGTGTGATTTCCTTCCATAAATCTATGTGAAATCCTTTCCATTACCACCGATTTTGTCCCTTATTACAGCTTTTTTTTTTAATACAGAAGACACGTTTAATGGTTACATACGAAGTCCTTTTTTAATTTTTATTGCAAAAGCTTGAGAGCGTGGAATAGAAAAATGGAGATAGCAGGTAAAAGAGGCTTGTCTCATGCCCAAGGAAGATGGGTACTACCCTGAAGAACTGAGACCTTTTACCTTTTTTGACAGTTTGTATACAATGTTGGTGGAAGTGACCTGTTCAAACAGTTCAGAAACTGCCTAATTCATCTGAAGGGTTTCTGCCCTCCAAGGAAATAGTTCAATACTTAACTTCTGTGCACACTGTCTGGTACTCACAGGTACATCAAAGATGATGGGAGCCGAGTTCTAAATGTACAAATTGTTATGTAATGCTAAATATTTTAGGCAGACAGAAGAAAGGTGACAAATGTCTAAAACAAACACCCATAGTAATTTCTGGCTTTAATCCCTCTGTACCTCCATTCGCAACTGAAAAGACAGATAGTAATACCATTCATCTCAAAGCTGTTTTTTGAATGTAAGTTCATTAATGTTTTTGAAGCACTCAGATACCTTTGTGATAAATAGGATAAACACCATTTAAAAGACTACGAGAAAATAATTAAATCTGACTTTGGAGCTGGTTTGAACAGCAGGCAACAAACATGACATGAGACGCAAATTGAACTTCAAGGAGAAAAAAAAATATACAGCAAGAACTTCTGGTTTGCTCGCTTAATGAAACAGGGGTCTGTAAAATAAGCAACATGTTACTATGGAATTTAAAAGTTCCCGAGAAAAGATGTACAACACTAGTTCAGACACTTAGGAATTTTTGAAGGTTTGACTGAAAGACAGCAGTGAACATAATTTTGCATAAACATAATGCACAGAGTGCACACCCCTCCTTGTAATTGCAATGTTCAGTTTACAAGCGCAGATAGATGAATGTAATCTCATACTAATTACTTCAGGACAAATACTGGATCCTGACTCATTAATCAGATGAAACTTTCACTGGATTTAAGTCAGCTCTTTCATTCTAAAGCCTGCAGTATGCAGTCCATCCTGTATTAGCTTTCTTTTGTCTCATATTTCCCAAGGACATGGAGAGACATTTTATACAGTAGAGAATTTGACACTTTATCAATTCAAGCATTTTGAATATGTAATTCTTTTCTCTGCTCCCTAGGTATTGTTCAACTTTTAATTGTCACATTTGCAACTCTTTTTCAGCTGGACACTTTCACCTTTGGTATAACCACTACATAACAGATGTGGCAGAACAGAATGCCCACCTGATTTTTGCCTGCTGTGCTAAGGGCTCATTTATACTTTTTAGGAAGTTTTTCATAAAGGGTAGGAAGTATTGCACTCATATATACAGGCGCGATACCTCTGCTCCTGTTGTCTTTCAGCAGATGCTTCACATATTTCCTTTACTACCTGATTAGTTTTACTGGCTGGTGAGCACTTAGAGACAGAATCAGGACTATGTCTTTATCCTATCTTTTCCGTGAAGCTCTGTGGCTATTGAAAGAAAAACATGTGTTGAACAGAAGTTTCTAGAATAAACCAGAATAAAACAGGTTGTTTCAAGCACCTGCAAGAAAAACAGGGAGTCAGTCACCCAACAATGAACTCTTCATAGAGCACCAGCACTCACCTGAGCACAAACAACATGACAGAGAGAACAACTACATAAACCCCTTCTAAATTGAAACAGAGCATCACTCAAATAATAACTTAGTGAGACGTTCAAAATCCACAGGAAAATCTTCAAGACAAAATACTGATCCCACAGATAAAATAATATTTTGGAGTGGTTTGTAAGTTGAAATATGAAAGAGCCAAATCTCACGGTCTTTGCTCATCACTAGTTGTGCCTGTGATCTCAAAAATTCACTCCAGTGCATTTAGTAATGTAATAGACCAAGAGCAACACAGATACTGAACACTGGAAGCCCAGTGGAAGACTGATTTCTCTTGTCTGACCAACTGATAGGTCATAGAGAAGATGTACTAATGTTACTTCATAGCTGAGGACAGTAACCCAGATTGCAAATGATACTGCTACATATCTCACCCACACATCATTTTTTAATTTATTTTTAAAAAAGAGAAAAAAGCATATTTTCATTAATGCAGTCATCTAAATTTAAGACATAGATGCCTAAAATGGAAATCAACAGACACAGTCTATTGTTTATGTTGTCTCCTGAACACTTTGTGGAGCTCAACTAAATCCTTATTGTCAATTATCAACCCAACATATCCACTGTTATTCAACCTGATGTTCCATACTTTATCATGGCTGCTGTTAAGTACTAACAACAGAGGCATAATCAAACCTTAAGAGTGAAGCACCTGTTCATAAAAGGCTCCATATAGAAGCTGCTCCTAAAATTCTCTTTAGAACAGTCCTGCTCTCCTTCCTCAGATGCAGCATTCCCAGTCAGCTGCAAATTAAAAGGTTGTGCTGTACAGGGACAGGGACAAATGGAGTGTGATCCCTACCACCAGATTAACATAACAGAGAGAGCAAACAGCACGTTTTTCACTTCTATGGGCTTTATCTGACTTGCAACCATTTTCTTCAATTCACTGGGAGAGATTATACACACATATGCAAGAAAAAAGGGAATAAAAGATTTTGTTTAGCAGCTTCTTTTGACATTCTAAGCTCACAATATATATCCTAATCTAAGTTTTAAAAAAAAAATAATATATAATTCAGCAGGCCCATCACAACCTCTTTGCATGCTGCTCAATATCGCTGTTTTTAACTATTAGAAAGAAAGTATCCATTGCCTGTCGGCCTAATTTTCAGTTCAAATTCAACGGCAGCATCGAGCATAACTGCTATTCCCATCAATCACCTTTTGTAACCTGAAGAAAGGCAAAAGTTACTGACACCAAGGAAAATTTCACACGTTCTACCCTTACTATCCAAAGGGGCTTTGGGAGTTGAAACTCTCAAATTAGTGTCAATTTGAGGCATTTCTAAGAAGTAGGCAAGGAAGAAAAAAAGCCAACCACTCAAGATTACCTGCATTCATTTCATATGTGGCCCAGTGCTAACTTCTAATCACAGGCACTGCCTGTCAGCTCAAAGGACACATTATGTCAACGTCCATATTCTTCTTTAATTGTACAAGTGAATAATCTTGCCTCACTTGAGCTTGAAAAGGGATTTAAATATCAAACAAAAATACAGTTATAGTTTCTTATTTTCTGAAATAAATATTTCTTTTCTGACAAAGAAAAGTGAATTGGGAGTTCTCAACTTATTTTCTCTTTTCTCCATAGGCACTTGCCTACCTATCATTCACCTTCTCAGTAATTCAGGTTGTGAATCTCCAGGGAAAGTGATGAACCAATTCTAAGTTTATCCAAATAAATGTAGCCAATAAAGGACAAATAGGATATTTGTTATTTTACACATAAATGCGCTATATATAAAGCCATAAACTCTAAAATCGAGAAAATCATTTAATCCAGTCCTCCTGAAATAATAACATGTGCTTCATGCCACATATTTTCTGCCCACATTTCTAAGTTTACTATTTGTTATCTTAAGTGTCAGCTTGTCTTGTCAATGCCAATTGTCAGAACCAACAGTGAATTTTTCGCACTATCTTCTCACTCATCCCATGGCTCCATTTTGTGAAGTTTAAGCTAATAAAATTATTTTCATCTTCCAAATACTGCAGTCATTAGTCAGCTGATTTGCTGAACAGTGGATAAAATGATTGGATGCAATAAGAGCTCTGACTCATTCAGTCCTCTTTTTAACAATTGGGCTCAGCTGCAGCTGCGGCACTAATGTGAGTACTTAGTCTCTTTGCATTGCTTTTCGCAGAAATTCTCTAGCTTCTACTGAGTGTCCTATGGTACACAAGATTTCTCTAAAGAGAAATGTTTTTCATTCTGTCAAAAGAGAGAAAAATGTGCATTCTAGACACTCCCATTAACAGGATATTTCTATTCAAACAACACAGCTCTATATTTCATGTCTTTCACCTGACTTTGGTCCTCCGAGGCTTGCAGTGTGGAAGGGCATTTTACACCTTTAGTCCACAATTGTCCCCACAGTATCTAGTCTCTTTAGACATGGAACTGAAAATTAACATTTGCCCCTGTAGATGAAATGTATCCCAAGTGGAGACCGAATTTGATGGTATTGTCTATCTTTTATTGCCCTATATGGTTTAAACTAAACATTATTTCTTGATGTCTGCCTTAGTGATTGACTCAATGAGGACAGCAGGCTGTGGAGCACTTTACTTCCGATAAGCATATTCCTGTAAGAACTTATGAACATCTACTGAGAAATTGCCTCTGTGAGAAGAAACAGAAAAGTAATGAACACATGCACACACAACAAAGCTAGGAATTTTTAAGCTTACTGAATCAGTTCTGCTACCTTTAAATACATATTCATGAAAACATCTGCAGGTGTTGTCAAAGTTTTGTGGAAATTTGGAATGTATTTTATTTGACTGATTATAAGGCATAGAGATTTGAAAATTCTAAGAAATCTAAGAAGATAAACACAGCATAGTGAAAGAAAATGGTGAATCTCCATTTGGGTCAAACTGAGTGAGGCTGCTGAAATGCATTGCATCCTTCATGACCCTTTCCATGCCCTTCACACAAAGGACACACCTGTGGCATAGCCACCAAATTGTCTCTCTAGACAGACTGTGACTCTGTTTTCAGGAGGCTGTCATTTTCTTTTTATTAGGGTAGTGTCTGTCACATAAATAATGTTGGTGCTATTGGCCACAGTAAAAATATATGGCTAGTTTTTTTCTAAAATACTGAAGGTGGGGAGGGTCACAACCTAAATGTAAACACTACATCTTTGACCGATTCTTCCCCTTGCAATCCAGTGGAAAGCATACATTGCTTTCAAGTGCCAACAGAATAGGAGAAGAAAAAAGGCAACAGCATGACCTTCTCAAATTGACCAATACAATTAAAACACATTAAGAAATTATGATAATAAATATTATATGAGAACTGAGGTGGAAGTGTGTACTTTCCCTCTCCACTGCCTATGTTACTTTGAGTATTTAGACTCCAGTGGTGTCTGTTTCCCAAGAGGCCAGACATTTTTTCAGCACTACCAGATTTGTAAAAGTCTGAGTGCA
The DNA here is from genome assembly GCF_964106895.1 of Numenius arquata. Lineage (NCBI taxonomy): Eukaryota > Metazoa > Chordata > Aves > Charadriiformes > Scolopacidae > Numenius > Numenius arquata. The sequence goes on from NC_133586.1 coordinate 31,314,376, forward strand.
TGGTATAAAAGAGACCAGTTAAACTTCCTCACACAGAATCTGCCTGTCTGTTGTCTGCAGTTGGGACTAAGCTCACTATCTTCTAGTCCAGCAACATTACCAGCCACACAGCTGAAGTGAAACACAATCAATACTTTGCAATTCAGGTAAAACAGGTGCTCTTCCTCATTAAGTGCATTACCAATGGAAAGCTCTGCTACTTTTACACATCTCGGAAGCATTAGCGATTGCCTTCCATTGCTTTGTATATAATATTTTAAAAGTAGTCTTTAAAAATTGCACATAGAAATCTGTCAATATAATCCCCACATAAGCTTTCTGCATTTTACTATCTTGTTTAAAAACTCTTTCACTTAATTGGACAAGTTTTCTGGCATAGCCATCGTTCTCTGAAGACATCATACCTATTGTGCTGTTTCATGTCCAAGTGGGATACACAAATCTCTGTCAAGTTAAATGGCAAAATGATACAATGCAGCATAACACGGCTTTGGAAGGATTAGAAAGGTTGAGGTAGAAGGACTGGTGTCTCATGCATTTTGAAAAGAAGCACTACCAAAAAAGGCAATGCATTTAAGACACTGAAGACAGAAGACCAAATTCTGAGCTCTGTAACAGGGCAAAGTCTTCTCTCTGTGATTTTTCATAGATACTCATTACATAAGGGGGTTGAATTACTGCAATTCAAAGACTTATTTAAAGTGTCTCCTCTTTTAAGCTTTTTTTCAAGAAGGACTTAGAATTTTTTGATACTGAAAAATATAAAGATTGTTAGAAAAGTAAATTTTCCTATAAGGCATTTCCTCATTCAAAAGAGCAAATGTTCACAGCACACACATTTTACAACTGCTTTACACTACACCACTCATCTCTGTGCAGAAACTGAAGTCTAACAAGGTCTCTACAAATGAAATTTGATGTTACAGATCAAGCTGTTTCCTCTGCAGGTACAGCCTAACCATGTGGATAATCACAGACATATGTTCTGTGAGGACTTCCTGTATGTGGAAAGAAGCATAAGAGGAGAAAGAAGCAGAATACCCACCTATTAGAAGGTCACAATGGCTGCACAGTCAGGAGGGACCAAGAACACTTACTGCAGTGAACTCTTTTTGCCCATTCACATCATGTCAGTAACAAGTCCTCACTTTCCCCCTTCTTACACTCCACTACTTATATTCAGAGCAAGCGCGTTCTGAATGGTACTTAAGCAATGAACTGGTAAAAAGTGAGCAGCCTCTATATTAAATACCTGTACTTGCCCAGATATGTATTTACGAACCCTTCACTCCAACTAATCCATGCTAGCCACTTCCATACTAGCAGGCAAAACCTTGTAAATTCTTTACGTCATCTCTTCCTCAGTCTCAAAATTAGGGAATTTGAGAAAAAAATCAGCAAATAAACAAGAAATGAGTCATTTCTAGATACATACACACACAGACTCCCTCCTCCCCTACATTCAGAACCAGTGCTGATCAAGTCACTGTAGTTACCCATAGTTAAATGGCTACATGTATGGGCAAAATGCCAGCCCTGCTCTAATTAGACTAAAACAATTTTTTAAGTGCGGCATTTCTTTTAGGAAGAACAAATATAAATAGTTTTTCCATGCTCCTAAAAGCACTGAAAACAAAATTCCCGAAACTATAGTCAAAAGCGAAGGTGTTCATTCTCCCCTCCCCTTTGAAATCTAGCAGACAGAATAATATTCCCTTCTGCAGCCTAAAGTTCCACCTACAGGGGACTTCTTTCACAGCAGCATAAATTACATTTATCAGTGCGATTCCGCGACCTGCAAAGCAGATCAAAATTAAATGCTTCCAAAGCTCTGACTAATTAGGACTGGAGATGCCTCCACAGGTTGTGATTTAGCAAATATTTTGCACCTCCAAATAAGGTACATGGGGAATATTATGTTTAGGCAAGATATTTTACCTGACTGACATTACAAGTTATCTGTATTAACAACTGTCTTTTCAGAAATTGGGTGCAAGTCATGCCCTGGTGTTCTTCTTTAGAAACAGAGAGAGCCTACTCCTTTTTCCAAAATAAGGTTGAACTCTAGAATGGTGCTCGTGGCTATTAAGGAGTGTAGGGAGCAGTAAATAATATGAACTTTTTAGGGAGCCTGTACAAGTTTGGCATTTTTCAGGAGGAGTCTTGCACATGCTATGCAATAATTATGATCTAGCAAAGAAGCTACCAGGCCCAAAAGACTAATTCTCAAGTAGAGGCAATTCTAAGAAAACCCTATGCAGGTTAGGTGACAATGATTTGTTTTGGTAAACTAAGATGAGCACCATTAAAAACAAGTTCCTAGGCCAGATGAAAATTACTATGTTAGAGAAAAAGAAGAGGAAAGGTGCAACAAAAAGCTCACATTTCACTTTATTCCCTGCCCTAAGCAGTGACACAACCAGAAGTTCTGGACACTTGCTTGACTACACTATTCATCAACAGCATTTGCTAATACCGGTATTTCATACAGAGGTAGCTGACATTACATTATGTTTAATAAAGCTCTTTTTCTGAAAGACAATGTGAAAAATGGAGGGCCTTCATGTATCATCTACGCCACTGCTATTTGCCCTGAAATTATACAAGCAGATTATCACCGAAGGCGATCAGGCACATTGCTGAACCAGAGAAGGAACTCAGCAGTGCATACCGCAGAAGGCAAAGCAGAGTCAGCAATTCAGTCTTTTAAAATATGAATGCTCTTTCCCCGTAAGTCTAATTACCACAGTTCAGTGGCTTAAATAAAGTGATCCAATAGGTTCAGACCTGTTCTTTAGACACCAGCCTTACAGGGAAAATCTTTAATCTTCTTTATAGTGCAGTTTGTTTTCCATCTCCTGGCAAGGCTTGTAGTTTACAGAACCAGTATCTCCATTAGGATCTCACCATGGGAGGGGGTAAGATAGCATGGCAGGCAGAGATTTAGGCTGCCCTGGATTTTAATGTTACATATCTAGGTAATAAACTCAGGGTCAGGATATCAGAGAGACATTTGAGCTCACACCTAAAATACAAGCAATAATTTAAACAACTGTATTTTTCACCCATGTTACCCAAAGTATACGACACATCATTGAAATAATGTTATTTGCACAGAAATTAGGAAAAAAAGGATGCTGAAAACGAGGGCAGATTCTAATTTCTAAATGTCCTTTGGCTGAAAAGACAAGAAAGATGAAAATTTAAATCACCATTAGCCTTAACATCACTTCCATTGATTCTTGCAGGATGCTTCTGTCAATTCAATGTGTCTCCTATCTATATTCTAGAAAAAAAAATAATTACTAGTTGGTTTTTCTACTTTGTGTACTACCTTTCAGTCTTGCACTGAACCTGCATTTCCTAGGTTATTCAGGCCTGGAATGAACTGCTGGTAACAGAACATCTGCCCTATCTTCCTCTATACACATATGAGATGACACGATTAGAAAAATATCTATATGTATAATACAGTTCTTTGTTAACAAGAATGGCTTTGTTACAAGAAATGACATCTTATTAATGGATATTACATAAAATGCTAAATAACACGTTTTCTCTATTATACTCAGTATGTTTATAGAAGATTACAAGTATTCATGCCTGTGGACCATCCCAGATGAAATCAATTGAACCTTAACAGTAATCCTTTACCTCCCCATAGTAGTCTTTAATTAACATACTCTGGGTGTTTTGGAGCAGGTACTTTTGTTTGTCACATTCTAAAATCTGAAGCCTTAGGACTTATAACAAACTAGGGGAAAAACAAATTAATTCATTTTCTTAAAATGAAAGGAATTGTTGTTTCAATATAAGACAAAAACATTAATATGGCAAAATAGTTAATGAAAATTTGCTACTTCACTCTTACAATGCTGAAGGGTGACAGTAGAAACTCACAAGCATGACATTAAGGAAGACTAAGATACACAGTCTTAATACAGGGAAGTTTACTCTTCTAGCAAAGGACAGATACCACAAACAGCATCTGAGGAAAAAAAAAACCAGTTCTTAATTTCTAGATTTTTCCTGTAGAGAATGTCAGCAAATCAGCTGACTGTTGCTGAACACTGACTTGCATCACTCCCAAGCTAATAGTTGGAATATATCCAGCATTTGGTTATAATATTAACAGGCACTGAGCTCATATAAGCCAATTCCCCTCCTCCATACACTAACTTTACACTGATGGAATTCCACTAGATTCATACAGTTATTCTTCGTTTGTATGAGAACAGGTATGAGCAGGAGGGATTTTTATTGTTTTCTCCATATGTTGTGTACGCTGTCACAGGTAATGATTTATTCCATCAAAACTCTTTGCATATCTGGGATGATGCCTTGCCATAAGTCTGAAATCTGCCAGTGCAACTTAATAAATAAAATCTTCCCTCTCACATCCATGTGAAAGATATAGAAAAAAATAGTTATTAAAATGTAAAATGCTGAGCTAGCTCTGTGGCCTGAACTGGAATCCAGCCTTGTGCATAGTAAAAGGAAATCATTAGGTTATTTTGAAATGTCTTAAGTTAAACGCATCCTGGTGGACGTTAGACCTTATCTCACATTCAGCACACAACTGTTACGATGCAAGCCATGCAGCTTCCAGCTCTCAGAAGGGATGTGCAGTATAATGAGAATGGATACTGGCATACGGTTTTGTTCTATTAGGTCCTGTTCTGCCCAAAACTGAAATTCACTTGCACTATTGATCTACACTTTGCCTAGCCCACCTCTATAAAATATCTTGGCCTTGTGTTTCTTAAAATAACCCTCATAAGGCAGAGATACACCTATTAAAACCAGACATGGATGAATGAGCGTGCAAATATAAGAAAGCATTAGCCATTCAGAGTTCATTTCTCTCAATGAGATTAAAGAAACATCACTGAACTCTAGCTCTTAAAATTTTATCAGATCTGAAAGACATTCTATTTAAGAATGTTGGTTGGGATTTGCAACAGGTTTTATGAAGCATGAGTGCCAATACACTACAAAAAGTTACATCGGACCACATGGTAGCTCTTCGTTACATTCAAAAACAGGCAAATAAAAGATCCTTACTAGATTACTTGAAATACCTCTTCTGTGAGTTGATAGGAAGATTATCACTCCTGCCCCTTTTAACAACAAAACCAAGCTATTGAAGAAGAAATGGAAACAGATAGCTTTCCAATCGCAACAATCTTATAACAACTCATCTGCTATATCTCAAAGAATTCTACCTCAGGATATAACAAAAAACTGTAATACACATATATGAATACTTGCATCAGCCAGTATGGACATCACAGCCATAAATAGTATGGTTTCACACACTGACTCAGAACTTCACTCATTCATATTCACTCTTTAGTAGAAGTAAATCTTTGTTTTTATTGACAGTTGTTTAACTCTTCTTTTAGCCAATGCTGTATATAATGGAAATATATATATATAATATGAAAAATAAATAAAAGTAATATTAGAAAACTCACAATTTCTGTGCTTAAATAACAGGTGCCTTCACGGGCAGGATTCAGTGTGAGATACATCAAATTTCCTGTCTCCATCCTTTCAACTCTAGAGCAATGTTCTGTGCCCAAATCTTTTTTTTTTTTTTTTTTTTTTCTATTTGCAAAGCAGTCTATTAATTCCTTGGCGTGGGTTGCTTTCCTGACTGATGCACAGAAAAGTCAATGTGTCTGGACATGCATATATTTATACCTATACTCAATAAACATACTAAACATACTATACCTAGAATTCAGAATCTGATTTTAAAAAAAAGAAACTAAGTCTGGAATAGAGAAAGCTTCTAAAGTCCTATATTGCTGTCAACTTAACACATAATACAAGCAGGAAGCCTATAAGTATATACAAACATGTATGTGTATGTATGCTTGTATGCGTAGAGCATGAGCCTCTTCCTTGCCCTATCATATGCCAAAACATCACAGGGCATTCTATGTCAGAATATGCAGCACTTAAACACAATTCCCAGATGAAGACCCCCCTCACAGTACACGGAACAGCTTCATATTCATCTTTTGTCCTCATGAATGAATTTCAACATGATGCATCTTCTGACATGCAGGAGTGATTTTTACGATAACTCTTATAAAACAAAAACCTGAAGTTTCTGTCAACCTCATTGGCACAGGACTCTTAAAACCTTCTGAATCTGACCAGTGGGTATGCTGCATATTAATAACGATAAAGATCTGGAAAGTAACTTCCGAGGAGAGGCAATCTCCATTACACTGTTCTCTCTGACTGGAGAGATGGAAACATCCACAAGAAATGTATCAGTCAAAAGGACAGTGACTGCTCAGTGATCCACTGGATAAACAAATAATTTGCATTTCTTGAGCAAAACACTTTTCTTTCCTTGATTTTCCCATCTTGCCAAGATTTTGTTTACTCAGATTTGAAATGCACTATACATGCATATATTTCTCTAAATAATGTCACCAGCATCACTTAATGAATAATTCTGATTCATATTCATTAGCTATTCTTCCTAATCCTTTGAAGCTACAATATCTATTATCCCAAAATATGAAATTGACTTCAAATTAGCCAGAAGTCTTTGATGCTTGGTTGGCAGTGAAATCAGTTTGGGGACGTAGAAAATAAAAAAGTATGAAAGGTATCAGCAATTTATCAGATTTAGAGTCTGTCTACAGCTGTTTATTATATATATTTCAGAAAAGCAAGTAGATAGTGAATTTCTTACATGCCTAAAAAAATTTAAAATACCAAAATCCATTATGCATCAAACAAATCTGATTCAACTTGTATTAATGTAAAGGACATGTGGATTGGTCCTTTTTGAAGCTGATATATTCCACTAAACACGTTATTTTCTCTTTCTCAACCACTTCACCTCATAATCAGAAATCACTCCTCTCTGAAGGCTTTCAGGAATAAGGAAATCAGTCTGCAAGGCCACTGTCTCATATGTAGGATTGATTTACATCCTCTTCTTTGCATGTTGGCTCCATTAATTGATACAGTACTGGATAATAACAAACCATTAATAGCTCTGAATGTGGTTTTAATGGAAATGGAAATGTTGAAAGCATTACACTAATAAAAAGAAGTACAACACAATTTATGAAGTAACAATAAATATAAAAGGAAAGCAGAACTGAAGGCTCAACTATGATCCTGAACATTCAATATCAATCTCTCAATTTTTTTCATGATGTCAGTTTTAACATGCCTTTTGAGACACATGCATGTTCCTGTGGAATGCCTATAGGAAGCTTGCAGCTGGAAATGGATGAACCAAATTCAGAAACCATATATCTTTTACTCTTTTATTCCCCTTATTAGAGTCAATTCTGAACTACACGCAAGGCTCTAAAATAGCTGGTGTTTTTCACTCATTTCTTTTGAATATGATTAGAATAATCATCAACGCTTTAACTTGTTATTAAGAAAGTAATGGCAGCATTTCTTCATGCTTCTTTTCAGGGTGACTAAGCCACTAAAAAATGAATTAGTCTGTATTTTTCATTCAGCTACCTAGAACGTATGGAAGGCTATTCTAACCAGCTGGAGAACTCGAAGAGAACAGAACAGAACTCGAGAACAGCTGGCTAGGAGGTTCCTCGAGTGTATGGAGGATAACTTCCTAACACAAATGGTAGGTGAGCCTACCAGGGGAGGTGCCTTGCTAGACCTACTGTTCACAAACAAAGAAGGGCTAGTGGGGGACGTGGAGGTCGGAGACCGTCTTGGGCTTAGTGACCATGAAATGGTTAAGTTTTCATTCATAGTGAGGTAAGGAAGGGGGTTAACAAAACCTCCATCTTGGACTTCCGGTGGGCAGACTTTAGCCTGTTCAGAACCCTGGTTGGGAGAGTCCCGTGGGAGGTAGTCCTGAGAGACAAAGGAGCCCAGGAAGGCTGGACGCTCTTCAAGAGGGAAATCCTAAAGGCCCAGGAGCAGGCTGTCCCCATGAGGCGCAAAATTAAAGGGCGGGGAAAATGGCCGGCCTGGATGAACAAAGAGCTCTTGATGGGACTTAAGGAAAAAAGGAAGGTTTACCTCCTTTGGAAGAGGGGACAGGCAACTCAGGGGGAGTACAGAGATTGTGTTAGGTCATACAGAGAAAAAATCAGGAAGGCAAAAGCCCAGCTGGAACTCAACCTGGCAATTAATATAAGGGACAACAAAAAAAGTTTCTATAAATACATCAACAAAAAGAGAGTGACAGAGAATGTCCATCCCTTACTGGATGCGGGGGGAAACCTTGCAACCAAGGACGAGGAGAAGGCTGAGATACTTAATGCCTTCTTTACCTCTGTCTTTAATAGTCAGACCAGCTACCCCCAGGGTGTTCAGCTTCTTGGGCTGGAAGATAAGAATGGAGAACAGAACAACCCCCCTGTAATCCAGGAGGAAGTAGTTAATGATTTGCTTATGCACCTGGACACGCATAAGTCTATGGGGCCGGATGGCATTCACCCAAAGGTTCTCAGGGAGCTGGCAGGAGAGCTCACCAAGCCTCTCTCCATTATCTATCAACAATCCTGGTCAACAGGAGAGGTGCCAGATGACTGGAGGGTGGCCAATGTGACGCCCATCTACAAGAAGGGCCGGAAGGAGGATCCCGGAAACTACAGGCCTGTCAGCCTGACCTCGGTACTGGGAAAGATCATGGAGAGGATCATCCTGAGTGAGCTCTCAAGGCAAGTGCAGGGCAGCCGAGGGATCAGGGCCAGCCAGCACGGGTTTATGAAAGGGAGGTCCTGCCTGACCAACTTGATCTCTTTCTATGACCATGTGACCCGCTTTCTCGATGAGGGGAAGGCTGTGGATGTTGTCTACCTGGACTTTGGTAAGGCCTTCGACACCGTCCCTCACGGCATTCTCCTGGAGAAACTGGAGAATCATGGCATAGACAAGTATACTCTCCGCTGGATAAAAAACTGGCTGGATGGCCGTGCCCAGCGAGTTGTGATTAATGGAGCAAAATCTGGTTGGCGGCCGGTCATCAGTGGTGTCCCTCAGGGCTCAGTTTTGGGGCCAGTCTTGTTCAATATCTTTATTGATGATCTAGACAAGGCGATTGAATGCACCCTCAGTAAGTTTGCGGATGACACCAAGCTAGGTGGGAGTGTTGATCTGCTTGAGGGTCGGAAGGCTTTACAGAGGGATCTGGACAGGTTGGATCAATGGGCCAAGGCCAATGGCATGAGGTTTAATAAGGCCAAGTGCCGGGTCCTGCATTTTGGTCACAACAACCCCAAGCAACGCTACAGGCTTGGGGCTGAGTGGCTGGAAAGCTGCCCGGCAGAAAAGGACCTGGGAGTGTTAGTGGACAGCTGGCTTAACATGAGCCAGCAGTGTGCCCAGGTGGCCAAGAAGGCCAATAGCATCCTGGCCTGTATCAGGAATAGCGTGGCCAGCAGGAGCAGGGAAGTCATCGTGCCTCTGTACTCGGCACTGGTGAGGCCTCACCTCGAGTGCTGTGTTCAGTTCTGGGCCCCTCACTACAGGAAAGACATTGAAGTGCTGGAGCGTGTCCAGAGGAGAGCCACCAAGCTGGTGAGGGGTCTGGAGAACAAGTCCTGTGAGAAGAGGCTGAGGGAACTGGGCATGTTTAGTTTGGAGAAGAGGAGGCTGAGGGGGAGACCTCATTGCCCTCTACAACTACCTGAAAGGAAACTGTAGAGAGGCGGGGGTTGGCCTCTTCTCCCAAGGGAATAACGACAGGACCAGAGGAAATGGTATGAAGCTGCGGCAAGGGAGGTTTAGATTAGATATTAGGAGGAATTACTTTACTGAAAGAGTGGTCAAGCACTGGAACAGCCTGCCCAGGGAGGTGGTGGAGTCGCCATCCCTGGAGGTATTTAAGAAACGTGTAGACATGGCCATGGCTCTTCAGGGCATGCTCTAGTGCCCGGGATTGTTGGTTTGTGTTGGGGTGTTGTGTGTGAGGTTGTGGGTGTGGGGTTTAGTTGGTGGGTGCTTTATTATTTATTTTTTGTGTGTGTGTGTGGGGGGGGTTTGGTTTTGGTTTTGTTTGTTTTTTGTTTTGTTTGCTTGTTTGTTTTTGTGTGTTGTGTATTTTTTTGTTTGTTTGTTTTTTTTAATGTGGTTGGACTCGATGATCTCAAAGGTCCCTTCCAACCACTAAGATTCTGTGATTCTGTGAACTCTGTGGAGTGTGGGCATAAACTCATTATCTTGATGGGAAGTAGTTATCCAAGTGCACTGAAAAGAGAAAACCAAAAATTTCTAGCCAGATATTTAATTTCAGATCCTGACTTTTGTTTTTTTTTTTGATCCAGAGAGATAGGAACTCACTAATGTATAAAAAGGTAGTTGAAGATATGTATTACAGAAATTTAAATTAACAGTATTAGGATGCAAGTGTTGCACAGGACCTAAAGTTCCCATACCAACAGCTTGACTTCATTTTGAGCAATATCTCAAATTTTAAATTTTTTTTTTAACGCATGTGTGTACTTTTGTACTTACAGAGTTTAAGTTAGTTTCTGTGTGCTAATAAATTATGCTTCAGATCACAGGAGTACTAATAACTATTCCTTATTTCCTACTTCCTCCATATTCTACTGGAAGACTTCAACAAGTCTGTTCTTTACATACAAACACATCAGAAAACTAACACACTGGAATTAACTGATGGATAAATTAGGCAGAAGTGCCCTGATAAAGGTCATAAAAGAAGTCACTGGGCAATCGGAAAAACAGGCCACATTTGCAGATCTAGTATTGCAGCTGGCATATAAAAGCATAGCTGTAAGGAATTCTACCCCAGCTGAGATGCCACCTCCCTTGAATTAACAATTTAACCCTACTCTCTACTAAATAATGGTGTAACATATGTAAATGAAATTTGTGTCATGCTATCACGTATTATACCATCTAGTAGACATAATTTGAAGTGTCTTGATTTTTAACATACTGCAGTCCTCTACCAGTGCTGAAAATGTGAAAAATGAGCCACTGGAGAAAAGGGATTAATATTGTCATAAGAAAAGAAAAAAATGAATTAACCTGAAGGCCAACACAGAGTCAGAGCCTAATTTGAAAATTACTGCACTAGCCACTCTAAGAAAAAAATACTGTACTTCAAGTAACTCTTTATACGTTGGAATATTGGTTGGAATATTGGTATGGCTGCTGGGTAGAATCCGAACAATGATCTAACTAGTCCTGGATTTTGTCTCCCATTGTGGTCTTCAGGGTGAAGGGATAAGACAATACATACATCACAATTACAGAAAGATCTAACACCACAGGGAATTTCAATGTAAGTGTTACTGTCAGTAGTTAATTAGCTTTAATCTACTAAATATGACTGTAGAATACTACATCATGTTTATCCTTTCTCAAATTCTACATACTTTAGAATTAATGATATATTGTGTCAAAGAATTCCATCAATTAATTCTAAACGCAACAGTTTGGTAATCACCTTGTCACAAAAAAGCGTACAGTGAAGTCTAAATTAAGTACAGCAATTGCAAGCATCACTGTGAAGATGTGAGCTACTTTGTAAATGCAAATCAAATTCAGAGTATTGTTTTAGTTTCAAAAAAAATCAATGGCTGAAATACAGTGTAGATGGGCTAGACTTCATGCTGTTACACTAAGCAGAACACATAGTTTGCTGATCTACTGAGATACTGAATAAAGTGTAAGATTTTTCCAATATGTTATTGCAGAAAGGGTAATTCAAGTACAGTATTTACAGAGAAATCAATGATAAACCATTAGTTTGAGAAAAACATTTTCCATCACAATGAGAAATGTATGACTTCAAATAAATTTAAGAAGTTTCTTATTTCTTTCATTATCCTCCTCCTCTATTTTTCAGTCTAGGGATGGCCAATTCTAGATGACAGATAATGAAATTTCTGTGTTGATAAGGGAAAAAAAAATCCTGTTATCCTTCACTGTATTTGCATAATTGCATTGTAGTTTTATCCAGAAAGTCAGTATATTGCTCAAATTTAATTGCTTGTGTCTGTATGCTTGTTTATTAAACACTATAATAGAAATACATCAGTTGAAGTAATATAGTAAAAAAAACCCAAAAGGCAGCTCTAAAAAAACCTGATTCTCTGCACTAACAAACTTTAGAGGGTTGAGGAAAGTGACTGTTCCCCTCTTCTGAGCACTCAGAAGGCCACAATTGGAGTACTGTGTCCCATTTTGGGTCTCCCAGTACAAGAAATACACTAAGAAACTGAGTACCAGAAAAAGGCAAATAAGATGCTTACATGAGGGAGTCAGGTTCATTTAGCTCACAGAAGAGAAGCACCTCCAGGTCCATAGCAAAAGATAAAGGGCAAGCGTCAAGCTGCAACAAGGCAGGAAAATTCCAATTGGATATTAGGGAAAAAAAAATATCAAAATGAGATGGCTAAGCACTCGAACATATTGTCCAGATTCTCCATTTCTGAAGTGTCTCAAAATTCAAATGGAAAAGGCTCTGTGCACTTAGAAGCTGAATCTGCTCTGAACAGGCAGTTAGACTAGTTGGTCTCTAAAGGTTTTCTTTAACCTTATTTTTTCTTTGATGCTATAATTCTGAACCTTCACAAAGAATGAGACATACTGCCAATTCAGAATCGCATATAAAAAAATACTTTCTTTTAATTTTTTACATGAATCACCATCTTAATCTTTGAAAAACAAAGTAAGCAGAGCTATAGTATCTATTCTTCAAAGATTTCACAATACTGAAGTTCAGTATTGTGAACTCAGTTCATTTCTAATTAGTATTACCAATATAACCAACTCCATGTGCTACTGAAGTTTTGAGGACAGATCAAGGCTTTGGTTATGTATCTGACAACATGTATAGGATGCTGATAAACATCAGCTTTATACACCTTACTGTAACAAGAAAATAATAAAATTTTAACACTCCAATAACACTGTTGTAATTAGACATTAATAACAAGTAGTTACTGTAGTATTATTTATACACATATATCTAGTTACCTTTAGTATTTAACATTAATTTCCAAGAACACTAAAGCAAGAACAAATATGTGAGCAAGACAGTAACAGGGCTATCTTGAACACTCCTGGAAAAAACATCATTAAGATGCTATGTCTTCAAGAAATGCTTGTCTGCATTTGAAGAAATTTAGCTATGATATTATGAGAAACAAAACCCTGTTGAATATAAGCCACCTTAAAGAGTGGTCCAAAGGTAAACAGGATACCAAGTTAAAGAAAGAGGAAAACAAGATGTCAAGTTAATGAAACAGAAACCTTCCATGGGAAAAAAAAAACCCAAACAAACCAAAAACAAATTACCACTGCCAGACTGTGTATATAAGTTCACAAAACACACTATTAAACTGTGCAAGTAACCCTTTTTTCAAAACAGGATATGTAGAACAGATCACTCTGATATCCTATATGATACTGCTCCATATGTAAATACCGTCTTACTAACATTAAAGAGGAGAAACATTTCTATTTGTTCCATGTACTTGGTTGATTCTGGTTACTTGGCCCCAAGAACCAGCTGTAAAATCTGGACAAAGAAGACTTCACAATACCTTTGTGAGACACATATGAAATACTGTCCAAAATGAACAGATGGTCAAACTAAAGAATAGACATTAAATACTGTTAAGCCGATCATAATATGAAGTAGAGCTGGGCAAGGTGTTTTACTGAAAGAGATGTAAATTCAGATGACAATTTTTAAAAAAAAAAAAATTATGTTTGAACATGTCAAATAAGGAAGCAGAACTCAAACTTTCAAATTCTTTTAAGGTAAAAAACCACTGTGATTAACTGTTCAATCTGATATGATGTCTTCCTTGATACTGTATCTTATTTTTTGAAGAAAAAAATCATGTATAACTTCCAAAGTTAAGGAAAAAAAATTAACTTTCGTAGTGAGAATGCAGGTAAAATCTTTTGGTGGCTAAGCTTTAGCTTACTTTGGCAATATATTAGTTTCAACCTAACACAGTTTTACTTATTCTCAGAATTCCACTATGAAGATAGCAAGCACCATCACTTGACGCATTATGATCAAATTAAAAATATTGTGGCCTACGTAATAAAGAGTTCTACAGACCTGAAAAGTTATAGTGAAGATAAAATAAGCTACAAGTTTTTTTTAAAAAAAAAAATAATAATCAAAAAAACCTACACGACAAACTTTTCTTATTCAGACATGGATAATGGAAAGCTTTTCAATGATAAAGGCCAGAAATACGTATTTTACATAAAAAACCTAAAATGCAACCAGAGTGTTTCTTGTCATTTGAAGCAAAGATGTGATCGTACTCTTCCCTCCCTGCCTTTCAAGCTTTTTTGATTTGCAAACACCCCTGGGTTCGTGCAATTTGATTAATGGTTTATATGTGGATCCATTATTCTCTTGCCAGCAACTGCCTTTACCTAACTGCTTATGATTCCTCCTTACTTGAAACTGAGCTGAAGATTTATTCACTTAAAGCAACATCTTGATTAGCATACAAGCTTCCGCACCAGCCACCTTTCAACCTTCATCTACATTATGCACAACCTGGCTATAGATACACTTTAGCCCTGAACTAACCAAGAGCTTGCAATTGTCTTTCAGCTGTTTAAACACCTATACTTACAGCAGTCATTCTGTAAAAAATAGCACACTTAGGGATAGAAAACATGTCTAGACAGGTTACAATAAAATGAAACACTGAACTGCCTATTTTATGCAACTGTATGAAAATTAGAGGCAGTAAAATCTGTATGGCTTGCTCACAAAAAGATTTCTGCATCTGTGAAAATGAAGCATTTCCTTGTTTATGTATTTATTTTTAAAAAGAAAGAAGTTCTGGGTTTAATTCCCAATTTTCTGCTTTTGTTTGATGCAGGTGACACTCCCTTGAAAGAAATTCCGTAATCTCATCTGTGAAGCTTGATTTTTAAGATAAATCTTCTGCAATCACTTCTGATTACGCAGGACATAAATCTGAAAAAATGCCACTGGATAGAATTATAATACCATCTCAAAAAATCACTACAGGACCCATTTTAGGGTTGGAATCAAATACACATTTTAACTGCACATTTTGATTCAGAGTTATGGTGCAGAAATCTATTGACTTTTGTATTCCTTGCTTTGGTCAGACTGTTTCTTTCATGCCTCACTCAAGGAATATAGGCTCACATAGGAGCATAACATTATTTCAGGGCTGTTACGGTTAAAATCATGACATATATTGGAATCATTTTACTCTTATACTGCTGATCCTTGTAGTCATTTGATCACCTTCTCCCTTTTGTAATACTGCAATCAACATGTAATATCCTAATGGTATAATTAAGCAATGACGATTCAGGCAGGAGACTTCCCTGGGATTAATGACCACTTGGGAGGAGCTGATGTCCCAAAATATAACCTAGGGCCATTAGCTTCATTTGTTCATTAATCTTTAGGAAATGCTTCATGAGAGGTTGCTACCTCTATTACAAGACTGAAGAATTAAACATATAGCTATTTTAAGTTTCTCATATTTTAGTTAGCTTGTCAGATATTCTTAGAGGATTTAATGATCCATACAACTCTTTAAATTGTGTTTCATGATTATGTTGTTTGTAATTTGGGATTTTAAAATATGAAGAGTAAAAACTTGCAGTACTAAAACTTCAAGATGAGAAAATAAAATATTCAAAATCAGAATAAAGATGTGGTGGAGTACTCAAGAACCACAGAAGTACATGCAGAGTGTATTCAGGCAAAGAGGGTTACTAACAAAAGGATACAACTTGCTCCTGGTACTAGATAAAGAGTACAGAAATGTATGAAGAGACTTGAAGGAGTCTTCTCATGGCCCTCAATCCTCACCTTCATATAAACAAGCTTAATTTTTTATTTCTAACAGTCCCATGAGTGTCACCTTGATCACTGAATTAATTTTTTACACTTAATTTTGAGTTTCAGTCCAATTTGAAAGTTATGAACATTTACAGAATGTATCTCCTTGCACGGGGGAAGGTACTGAGAACATGAGCAGTTTTATCACCCCAGTTTGGAAAATAAGTGGGTCTTTCCATTTTTCAAAATAGGACTCTAGAATTCCCACTCAAAAAGAAAGTCAGAAATTTGAAACCCATTTTTACTGCACTGGACATGAAGCATCAAAAACTCCTGCTGAAGAGAAACTCCAAACTATAATTTCAAACAACTCAGATGATGTCCCACTTGAACTTTATTTTAAATAACATAGATGAATCTTGTAAGTTAGAATGCCAACAGTCTAAGTTCAAAGTTCGTAGCCGGACAATTCTGAGTTTAGAAGCCCAATCTCTAAGCCTATACCCAAGCCAATAATTATTTGATCTTGCTGTGAAGATCAAGAGCTTGAAACTGTAAATTACTGACTGACACTGGGAGGTCTCAGGGTTTGGGGATTCTGGACTCTAAGTTGTATTTCATTATGAACTATAGGGAGAAGGAAGAGTTGTTCAATCTTCTATGCAAGTAGATTTACGGAAAGAAAAGCATTTCTAAATAACAAGTTCATTTTACCAATATTAAAAATGAAAAATTTTGAGCAGCACTATCAGTATCTTTAATAATATCAGACCTTCATATAAAAAGCCTGTTTTGACAATTAAGCAAACAAACATCAATGATGTGAAAGCGTTCTGCTAGCTCTCTGGGCATCTACATGTTTCAGACTGAAAAATAGAGATTTCACCCAAAGTCACTGAAATTAAATAGACTCTTTCTCCAAAAGACAGTGATTTTTTGAATATGCCATTAAATGAGAATAACATTCAAGAAGCATGTGTTTTATCCTCAGAGTACTAAATTATTACAGCTAAAAGGAGGGTGTTTTCTGTGTATCAGGCTTCCACTGTACAACTGCTAAACAACCTCTTTCTCAAACAAACAGGAAAAAGAATAGCATTATTTTATACAGGAGAGAATATAAAGAGAAGATAAGCTGCATGTAATCAATATGGTCACAACACTGCTGACAGTTTCTTTGCTTTCTATTGTTCTTGTGTCAGACACCTTCTGACATGTTAACAATGTTCTTGGTTACAATGTGAAAAAAAATCCCTTATTCAGAGCTGCATATATTTCTGTGTAACATAATTTGGTAGAAGACGAGAAATTAAGACTCGAATTTTCAGCGGAGACTTAGGTCCATCAAGACTAGACAGGTTATTACTCCTTTAAATGTCTGTGAACATGCCACCAATATTGACTCTCACTGATGTTTTATATAAGTTTGCCAGCTTGCATAACGTGTGTGCTCCTGCTTTTTAACCATAGCACTTAAATTGGAATGATGAGCAGAGACTTTCAAAGGTAGTTGCCAATCCTGGATTACAGAGCAAACACTGTTCTATGAGGCTCAGAAGGATCTCAACTGCTACGTGTTTTGTAGTTTTCTGCAAATCTGGAAATACTCCAGCACAGCAGACTTTTTCAAAGATGTCTGACTGCTTTCTTGAGTTAAAGTTAACTTTACAGAGTATTACTGAGAGCACCATAAAACGTCAGAAATATTTGGATCTTAGCTCACCAAATGCTAGTTGATCTAACTCTCAGCACTTCTACAGTTGCCTAATATCTAGGCATACCATTAACAAAGAAGAGTGTACACTTGAAGTATTCTATTTAACTAATAAAACAAAGGAAATTAGAAAGGCATAATCAGCTCCAGCCTTACTCGAGGTAAGAAAAGGCAACGAAAAGCTATTGTTTCAAATGTGGAAAATCGAAGAGGTGATTTTATAGCACATGAGATGACATCATTACTCTATCCAGATAAATGTCTAAGTGTGCCACATTAATGAGCCAGAGGATAAAAATGCTTCTCTGGGCTCTATGGAAAGATCAATACAGAGAGGAGATGTGTTACAGGCTCTTTGTTTCACTTTTGGAGAACCAGTCAATTGACTTCAGAAGAATGAGAGTCAAATTTTGGCAAAGAAGCCTCACACAAGCTTCAGAACCATCATAAGCACTGCAAGTAGATTACAGATACTGCACATTTATCAGGCATACTATTCTGGATATGTAATGTGAGAAATTATGAAAAGAGAGACAATGGCTTACAAATCTTTCTTTTTAAGTTGTGTCTCATATAACAAACTAATGTGAAGATTTCATTTTTTAAAAAGTGTCGTGTTTCACTGTAATGATGAAAGCAAATATATTAATGTTTCAGAGCTGTTAAGAGTCTCCTAGCATTTCACAATTGTAGTGGTAAAATCTTGGGAAGAAATGGCTTAGATGAACTACTGGGAATGTATTTTTCCATATTGTAAAGAGCTTTCCAAGAAAAATCATTTGAAGATTTTATTCACACTTTCCACATTCAGTTGGATGTACCTTTGAAGTCATTATTTATTTCCAGTGGTGCAGAAAGCTGGGATTTTGCCCTAATGAGTGACGCAATAGACCATAGAATCATTGAATGGTTTGCATTGGAAGAGACCTTAAAGATCACCTCCCAACATAAGGACGACATGGACCTGTTGGAGCGAGTCCAGTGGAGGGCCATGATGATCTGAGGGCTGGAACACCTCTCCTGTGAAGACAGGCTGAGACAGTTGGGGTTGTTCAGCCTGGAGAAGAGAAGGCTCCGGGGAGACCTTATAGCAGCCTTACGGTACCTAAAGGGGGCTACAGGAGAGATGGGGAGGGACTCTTTTTGAGGGAGCTGAGCAATAGGATGAGACGTAACGGCTTTAAACTGAGAGAAGGGAGATTCAGATTAGACATTAGGAAGAAATTCTTTACTGTGAGGGTGGCGAGACACTGGCCCAGGTTGCCCAGAGGAGTTGTGGATGCCCCATCCCTGGAGGTGCTCAAGGCCAGTTTGGATGGGGGTTTAAGTAACATGGTCTAGTGCCTACAGCTGTGGAACAATCAAAAAAGCTGGGATGCACTGTGTGCTTGTTCTTAGCATCAGCAATGGACAAAAGAGAAAAATGTTCTGCCTTTTTTCTTTCTTTGGTAGGCTTTCAAAACTATGAAAAAAACAGACATTAAAAAAGAAAAATCTCAGAAGGAATTTACAGGTTCCATACACATATTTCCTCAATAATCCCTGTCCTGAAATGATTAAAATACATACCCAGGAAATCAACACTCAACAAAATCAATGTGATTATTCAGCCAGCTAGCCCTCACCCAAGTCAAACAGTTTCAGTTCACAACCACGAAGGAACTGCCTCAGGTGAATCTGACAAAATGCGTATGCGCCACTGCCTCCCTTTAGTGTCCATTGAAAAACACCTCACTCTTTCTTCCCTGGTCTTAAGGAGCTCACCGAGCAGAACCAAATGAGAGCCTACTGCTAACCTTTTTTGTATGCTCAAAAGAGCTGCTGCAACAAGCTCACATCCAGGCACAGGCTCAACATTATCAGAAACACAGTATAGATACATAATTTTTTCAATTCTCTGATAATAAAAGATAATCTGATACTAAAGAGTGGTTTAAAACCAGACTGAAAACAAGTCATTTTAATCAACTGTAACCACATTCAGAAAAAGTGAAGATATTTCACTGTAATTATTAGTTTTGGAATTGCTGTGGGCACAGTTCATACCGCTTATCTTAAATGATATTTTGTATCCTCTCTGAGGCCCTTTAAGCAGAAAATACTTGGCTATAGAAAAGGTTTATTGTTAAACTGCTATAGTTGTTCTTCTTATTAATCTACTCTCATTTGCTTTTTCCAAGTGCAATAATAGTTTTGATTTCAAGGGTCACATTCAAATGCCACTATCCCAAGGACTAAGTGGAGAAAATTTAAGCACAGGCCAACATCTCACTGGGATTTGCAGAACCTTCTGTAAAGTAAATAAGGCCCTTGTGGCTTATCAGTCGTTGGTGTGTTCAGCTCCCTAAACTAAGAGAATTGAGGGGATTAGTTAGAGGAGAAATGAAATGTACCTAATTAATTCCCCAGATCCCTGTAGATTATACGGCACGTTTGGAGCAGCAGGAAATTGTGACTGAAATTAAAAATACATACGTACAGCAGTGATGCTGAAAAATGCAGCCTTTTTTCCTATTACTGCAATATCATTGCTATATTAACAAGAGCTATTACATTTTAGAATTTTTTATCATTTTATAAAAAACATTCCTGTGTCATGCTTTTTTTTTTTAAATATATTTTTAATACAGAGCCAAGAATTCTAAGTCTCTGACAAACAGAAGAGAAAAGCAATGTTGGGAAACAGGTATTATTTATCCTTGTAAATTCGTGATGTTTTTCTCTCATGCTCTGTTTTTCTCATCCATTATGTAAAATATCAACAAGATAAGGCTTTGTATGCTACTCTCAGAGATACAAACTGAGAAAAAATCAGGGGAGCCTAAAAGACTGCCTGGATTTAAGTAAGGGCAAGAGAAAAGCAGAATCAAGCTTGAGACTTCAGGGAGAAAAGAGGGAAAAGGTAAAGAGAACTAGTTCTAACAAAAGAAAAATGAAAGCCATTTGAATTTGTGAAAGTCTGAAATGAATTTTTGATTTTATTTCCTCATTCTATCCCACTTTGGAAGAAGTGCCTTAGTTTCCTCTACATATTCTCACTTTATAGTAGGGAATTAAAAAAAAAAAAAAAAAAAAAGGGGGCTGTTTATGGAGCAAATTACGGAAGTTTTCAAAAAATTATCTTCAGGAGAAGATTGCATAAAGGTTTCTTGAAATTCACATTATCTTCAGAGTTCTGCTGTTATCTATCTTTTCAAACCACATCAACTGAAACTAATATATGTGTTTCTGCAGTTCCAGTCATTTTTATAGGAACACTTGCCAGGTGCTTCTGCCTGTGTCCTGATTATACGTTTTTCGTGTTTTCTGAATAAGGAATAAATAAATATATTCCCTTGTTTTTCTATCCTCTTTTGTGGTCCTCTTGCATGCTCTCATCTATGGAATTGACTACCCAATAGGGATGAAGGTTATTTTTCTGTGGGAGCCCTGTATAATACCATTGCCAGTAAGTAGAAAGATGTCAAAGTAGAATTTCGAAGAAAGGGAACTTAACAGCAAAAGAGGAACCTCTGCACCCCTCTCACTGACAAACTATGTGACAGCAGGGAGAAGGGTTGAAGAACGTAAAAACAGTTAGCTCTGAAAAACGTTAAGAGAAATGGCCACAGATAGACAAGAAATCAAGTGCTTTTTCATACATCCTGTAAACAAGAAAGGTAGTCTGAACTGCCCACAGAGAAGGACAGACAGGAATTCAACAAAATCAGTATTGTGTGAAAATCACTCAACTACATCAGTTCCCACAGGACAAAATGATTCAATTTGCAACCAATCAATCGTTTGGCATAATAATGGAAGTAAATACATCATAATAGAGGGCTGTCACAGGATCAATGTCTTCTACTTTGGAAATAAACATTTTGGGATTGCTCCATTATTTATTTTCCATAAAACAGATAATTATAAAATAAATAATTGGTTTTACTATGGCATTTATGTGGCAGCAGAAAGCCATTACTTGGTGACATTCTGTTTCAACAGCATTACCTCTAAAGAAAAAAAAAAAAAAAACAAGGAAAAAAGGCTGAATACTTGTGGATCTCTGTCACATTCCATTTACTTAAAAGAGCCACTGACTGACAAGTAATGCCATTTTAAGGGAAATCAAAAGGCAGTAAACTAATACTACGCAGTTGTCTTCATCTGCAGATACCTGGAGTTAGATACTTCAGAATAGTATTGCTCATGTAAGACCTACACTGTTTTTAAAGATACCTTAAAAATTACCATTAAAAAGCTACTTATATCTTGCTCCTCCAACTAAAATTTATTGCAGATATCTGTTGAGATATTTTTTATAAGGATGATAGATTAAGCGTTTGATTTCAGAAGTCAACAAAAGTACAGAAAATCCATACTATTGAAAACCCTCCTGTCCTCCTATGTTTCCTCTCACTAACACTACTATAGTTCAGCAGTTTAGATTCCTTGAAATGCGTGGCTGCACTGTCTCTATTTTTGAGAAAAAATGAATTATTTTATTTTTTTTTTCCAGTTTGACACCTGAATAAACTAAAAATAATCTATGTTAGATTAATTGAAAACTGTCAAATGCTATCAGATTTCACATGCTACTCAGATGTTCCAAGATAAAAATTCTAACTCAAATTTATAACTCGATTTAAATCTATAACTCAATTCTAATTAAACTGAAACTCAGCGCATCTCAGAAAGTTCAAGAAATTCAGGTATCGTGCCAAAGCCTATAGATCAGGAAGGAAAAGTGTTTGTGGTCCCACCTATAACAAGCTCTCGCCAATGACAGACAGAACCCATAAAAGATTGATCCGTTGTGAGAGATGGAGCTATCAGTCAAATGCCTCAGAAATGCAGTTCTCAGCTTTGGTTTGCTCCAGTTTGGTGTAGAAGTCTGGATTCTATGGTATGATTCAGGTCTTGGCAGTTAATGCCTTCCAGTTCACCTTTAGTTTAGTCATTTTAAGTTAGTACTGTTCATACAGACAGGCTAGCAATTCCATACACCCCTAGATCTTCTCAATTAACTGCTTGCAGAAACTTGTTTAAGCATCTGCTTAGCTCTCATAAAGCACTTGAAGACATACCAGGTTGAGCCAACTATCTACTAGAAATCTGCATAATAATTTAACAGTGCAAATGTTTCCAAAGGGAAATATATGTAGTATGACCAAAGTATTATGCAAATTTTGTTTTTACAGTGATTTAGCCCTGCCATAATATCTTATGCCATTATACAAGCAGTGCATTAAGCCATGTCATTGCTGACAAAAGCAGGCAGGAGCTGGACCAGATATCCTGCAGCCTCAGCCTGAATGTATGGATGCCTTAGGGGCACACTACCTATTAATTTAAAATTCTGAAACTAATTATGTATGTCAGGGTGACCTCTTTCTAATCTACATTCATCACAGAACACAAGCCTTCTGTCTCTGTTGTTCCCATAATAAAATAGCTGTTGATAGACTTATATAATTGACTGTATCTGAAGTGGACTCATACCATGGTGCTACATTCAAATTGTATGTAATCCCAGTTGAATAGAGATAAGCAAAAATAATCCAACTATCTCAAGTAATTAACTTCTAAGGTTTCATAGTAACATTGGGAAAAAATTATTACTCATGATCTTAAAAACAATGTTGCAGAGCATATAGAAGTCACATTCATTGCCAAGCTACCGAGAAGTCATTTGCAACATTTAAAGATGCATGTAGTGTAAGATATACTCACTTCTATTTATTTATCCCACACATAGCTTGACATGTTAGAGACATTGATGAAATATGCACCTAGACCTAGAAAGACCCTTGAACTTGACACTGGGATTTTCTGAGGTGCCTAAAAGAATTAAGTACCTAATTCTCATTGAATTCTAAAGGAAACAGAGAAGAAAATCCCAGATAACATTTCAGTAACAGGAGAATTTTGTTAAAGCGTGCATCTTCCCCTGGACCTCTACGCACATTACAATGAAAAACACACAGGAAAAAGAGCTGCTGTTGCCTACCTTAAGAGCAACACCAAGGAGTTCTCCAATCACATCACTTCAAGAGAGGCCAGACTTACGAACAGCCCATTTATATGCCCAGCTCAGAATACTAACACGATGAAATCCCAACATCCTCAGGTTCCCTTTTCTTTGGGACTGTGATTTTCAGTGAGGCTTGTGATGGAGGGAATTCCCAATGACTTTAAAATCATTTAGGTAGTGCATCTGAAAGCATCCAGCTCTGTACACCAGCTTACTTTGTGCATAGTCCCACAATCTTAAATCAAGCTATCCAGATACATGTAAATCCTCATAGGATCATGCTTCTACTGAAGAGCTTAAAAAGGCAGCACTGAAAAAAAAAAAAACCTACAAAAACAAACAAACAAACAAACAAAAAAAACCAAACCCAAACAACTTCAGTGTATTGCATGTTTGAACAGCAAGATGAAATTGAAATATCGTCATTAAACAGAGATTGATCCCCGAAATACCCTAGCCCAACAAGCACATGTACTCCAAAGAGATCTCAAAGCTGCAATACAGACTGAGGTACAGAATACAACAAGCAATCAACAAAGCAAACCTCATAATAATAATATGGGGAGACATGACAGATACATCTGCTTTGAGGCATATTGAATTTCTAGTGTTCAGGAACAGGGAGCTTAGTGAGGCAAGAATTCATCTACTTTTTCTCTTAGAAATTGAGTACAGCTACACTACAGAGAAGTGGAAAAACACATTACAAGATGTGAGCAAGATTCACCTTAAAAGTAAAAACTACGTTCATACTTGGAAATGAATATTAACTTGTATTTCAAGAACTGCATCAGATGTCTTAAAAATCACAAAAGCAGTCTGTTCTGTATAAATGAGTTGCAATGGGAAGAGAAGAAGGTAACTGCACTGGCCAATCTGTTATATTATACCATAAATATTTGATTTAATCAGTTAAAAACATTAATTTAACATTTAATCATCAGTTAAAAACATCAGCATTTTCAATAAGTAGGTCAACCTATGATAGATCTCTGAGCTATACCTGTAAAACAGCTACATGCTTAGACCAAAGCAAAGCTTTCCCACTTCTATGTGTATCTTATTCCCCAAATCAATTCTACTCTGCAGTAACACTACTCAGTTTCTCTCCTATTAACAGACTAATTTTTCCCAATATTTCTTTATGCTAATAATTAAGTATTCAGACTTAATGTTTCACTGAAACATGTTCATTTGCACAGTGGAGTGCCCCATTAGAACCCACCTCCTCTGGAAATGACAAACACAACTTTTTAAAGGCTTCATGCTTTTCTAGAAAAGACAAATATGTTATTTGGCTCAACAAAACAGTAGCTGGGTGAAGTTCTATGGTATATTACAGAGAGCATACTACATCGTCTAACAGTCAGCTTTGAGGGAATCTAGCCCTCAGCTATGAAAGAACTCCCATAGATCTAAGGGCCTACGTTCACCACGTCAAGAAAAGATGAGGGGGTTTTGACTTCATCTTCTCTAGTAGATGCACTTGTATGTCACGTCCAAATCAGGCATCCCCCTGAATACATTTTCTACATGGGAGAACAAGCACATCTAACCTCCCACACTGCACTGCTGGTAGGATCCAAATAAGCAGGATTCTTCTGTGTAAGGATAGGACAGAATAGCATAGCATTGGACAGCACATCTTCCTGTTGTTCTTAACCTGAGGAACCTCTACTTTATGACTTACGTTAATTTTCACACAGTTCAGTCACATATTTTGCTCATTTGAAATGTCAATCACTAACATTCCAAGAAAACATGAATAGACCATGTTTATTGTAAAATGCTTGTGAATTTTACTAAATGCAAAGCTGAGCTCCTGTAATAACACTACTAATTGGGACTAGTGAATCTAGGTGTACGGAGTTCCCCATTTAGCTTCAGAAAAAAAATAAAAGTCAACTTACTTTCCCAAAGACTGATATTATGCACTCCCTAAAAGGAGTTTTTCTGTAGAAGTCACTTTTGATATTTCATATTTAGTGGCCTCTCAGAAAAACAAAACCATAGCATTTCAGAAAACATTCACAAAATACCAAGTACTACAATAATTAAGCAAGTATTTCTTCAAAAGACCAGCAAGCTTATCTAATGCTTACTGTTTATATTCTTTGTGTTCTTTCTATAACTTGCACAAAAGATGGCATTTCTTTCTGATAACGCAGTGCTTCAATTCTTTTTTAGACTTCTTACATGTAAACTTACACTTTTCTCAAGGCACAGTTTTACCTTCTTTGTCTGTTTGCTTGGGGCTTAGATTTCTTTGGTAAGCTTTTGTTTTTACCTCTGGAATGTTTGCACTATTGCCAAGTTCTATATATTTTTGTCAGTTCTATACAAGCCTCCTTCCAGTGCTTTTCACCACTGCTGTATCAGCAACAGTTCCAAATTACAGAAAAAATTCCAATTAGAAGAACATAGTCTTATTTCTTTCATTATTGACACCATTTCTAAGACAAGATGCAAGCAAATGATACATATGTCTGAGTGGGATTTTTGAAGTAATGGCTACAGGACAGAAACACTCAAATCCTATAGGCCTTTAGGATATCCAGATGTGCAACTCAAGAGCTGAATTTTGTTCTCGTATTAGGAAGCTAAGCTAGGAAGAAGCTGAAATTCCAAACTGTAACATATCCAGAAGTCACAATGGACATGCCAGTCTTCCGTCTACCCTTTGGACATCAATGTCCCTACTGAAGCTCTCAGAAATTTCCTAATATACCAGGCAAGTTCTAGTACATAAATAACCTCATTATAAGTAGATGATCTTTGAGGTTCCTTCCAACCCAAATTATTCGATGATCCTATAACATTGATGGGTTGGTTCACTTCTTCCTTATATAATACAACAGTTGCTAATATAGAAATCATTATTAACACAATGGGAACATCATTAGCACACAATTGTTTTACTTTGTTAACCTGCTTCTGCATTAGCAATTCTGGTGTAATTTAAGTGATGTCCCCATTATAGTGGCTAATCATGTTTTCATTAAGATAGCAAGAAAGCCATCAATATGAAAATTGCTTATTCCAAATGATATTAGGTAACCTACTTCTCATACTATTTAGGTGTTGATTTTAACCCAGGTACTGAGCAATCTGCGAAGCAGCAGCTTCCAGTGGTATCACCATCCCAATGTTCCCTTAGTGGCTTTTATTATCCTTCTGTGAAGAGGTTTGAATCATTTTTACCACTGCATGAAAAAGCACATTGTTTTCCAGGTAATATCTCTATTTTACATGCACAATGCTACATTTAGGAAACCACAAAGTGCACCTACCTCTTCTCATAGGTAAGAGATGACTCCTAAGAGATTTAGGAATGAAAGCCACCTTGAAACTTACTAGAATTTGAAGTCCCAAGTAATTTGATTTTTTTTTTCTTATTTTTTTTCTTTAAACTAAACACATAAAGCATCTGTGCTCAGCTCAGCCTTCAATGAAGGTCACATACTGGCAACCCCAAAGTCTCTCCTTTAACAATAGTTAACTTCCAATTCTCAACTCTACATTAAAGCAATGCACTCTCCAGACGTTCTGCAGCATAGATCTATCATGGCATACAATGGCTCTCCTCTGTAACTCCCTTCCAAAACCAATCCCTCATTCCTTGCACAGCTATAGTCTAATAGTTTTGGGGCTGCGTAATGTGAATACACGAAAAGAATAGAATGAACTGACACACTGAATGTGTCTTCATCTCAGAGTATTTGCATAACTTTTCAGCACTTACGAGTATACAGTAGGCAAGTGAATGGGTCTGAATCAGCAAACTTTTTTTTTAAAAAACCACCACTATAATTCTTTTGTCAACCTACTTTGAAACATGAGATTATGTCTATTCTGATGAGAATTTTCTCCCATGGTAAATCAGAACTTCGTCATCCACAGTATAACAAAAAGGCACATAGTTTTTCAGAAGCTTTCTCTCGTTCAGGAAGCAAATATTTATTTTGATCTATGATAATGACAACACCCATGCCTCACAGACAGAACTAATCTAGACTTTACTATATGTAATCCACCAGGGTATCCAGAGTTTCTTCAGACTATTCCTTCTTCTTCTTCCCTTGTTCTCACTAGCATAATGCCAGATGACATCTTAAGTGAGATTTACATTGAGTTCCAAAGTAGTGAGGAGTGAAAAATAAACATACTGAAGTTGTAGTGTTAAACACAGTGATCATCAGCCACTTATGTTATATTGCATTGTAATCGTACTTTTGAGAGGAAAGAGGATAGTCATTCTCATCAGGAAATTAAAGAAATATCTGAACAGAACCTCTCTGTACAACTGATCTGCTGTGATTAGGATTCACTGAATCTATACATCTATTTCCTAGGACTTAATCCTGAAGTCCGAAGTTATACTTCTAGGCACAAAGCTTAGAGCATGTAGGAGTGGTTGCAAAGCTGTACCAGTCCCTTCAACTATCCTATTGGTGATAACGCAGAAAGCCACAACTATTTTTCAAACTCTGTCACAAGAACTTCTTCAACAGCTCTTAATGAATTCTCTACAGCACCTCTCTATAGCATTTGCACTTCTTTTGTTGCAAACTTCCTTTTACTAATCTAAGCTAGGAGCTACCTATCTACCTACTTCTCCATTAGCAAGTGACTGACAATCCCTAAAGTAATTACCATTATAGTCCTTCATGAAAAATAACAAAATGGGGATTTTGTCTTTTTCTCAAAATGGACAGTACTTTGCAAGTTCTCATATAACTTCATTTAATTCCTTGCAGGAATCTTGTCATCTCCTATAGATAAAGACTGTGCCCATATTTTTCTTTCAGGAAGGGCTTTTGTGCATGCCAATTTGTTGCAATCAGGCATAATTCTACGTCTGTCAGTGAAGAGCACAGAGCCTCACAAAAAGCAACAGCTTATCTGTGAGTCGTGTGACCGATTCACCTCCATCATTAACTTACACCTCCTACACTACATACAGTCAATGCCATGCTCAACATATACTTACAGTTTTTTCACACAAGACTGTGGACTAATGCTTACAGTTTTGCTGAGTTGGAACTATTTGGCTGAAACTGATCTTGCCCAATATCTGCCTTGCCTTACTTTGGTTTATTTGTTTACTTACTCAGTATCAGTCAAAACAGTATCACATTCTCAGAGAGCATACTTTCCCAAGAATGAAGTGGTGGCAAGTGGAAGACAAGTGTCACTACTGATGTTGAAATAAATCTGCTATTTTTAAGCTAAGAAGCTTTAGAAGTACCTGTACGTTTCACAGCAATTATCTCATAGTGATGACCTCACAATGAATGTATACAAGGAGCTGTGATTTCAACATTTCTGCTTGGCTTTGCAACTCTAACACTACAATGTATCTGTATACTTTACACTGTATGAGATGACACCAATAACACCTGCTTTCAAACCCTACATTTTAACAAATCAAAAGAAATGCTAGTACTTTGAAAAAAAATTCAAAAACTTCATATCACTAATAAATAAGTTATGCAGAAGATTTAGTACATACTGTAGGCAACCCATACGCTAATAAATTATACAGCACACTATACTTCTTTAAAGTTGCATTTTCTGCTGTAGGGGCTGCTGTAAGAGCTAGTTGGAAGAGAAGTATATTTTATCAATTTTTCCCTTCTTCCAAGTCAGAGTAAGCCAGTAAAAAAATAATTTCTTGAGTTAATTTGAAATGGTTCAAGTAGACCTGTATGCCGACTGGTAGTAGATTTTATATAGGTCTGTTGTTTTTTTTTAATAACTGTATTTTTTAAGGCACTCCAAACAATTTATTTTTTCTTTGTAATCCATTATTTGTGATGCTGGGTGAAGCACATTACAAATGTGGCAATAATCACACTTCCGGTATAGCCTGCTCATACAATATAAGAGAGGTAGGAACGCAGGAAAATAGGGCACTAGAGCTTATCGATGTACAGCTGTCAAACTTTTTATTCATCTCAAGGTTTGGTGGTTTCTGGACAAATGCACTATGGTTGAAATCCCATTGCAGAAGTAAAGCTTTCAAGGTGAAATAGTATTTCATTTTCATTATCATAAAAGAAATGAAGAAGAAATGTCTGCAGTAGCAGAATGCCACAGCAATATGTTAAGACTGGCAATTCTGTGACGTTGTTAAGTGTACATAGAATGGTGTTCATTGCTGTCTTTTCCCTTCCCCCTGATCCCCATTTGTTTCCTTTTCTTTCTCTGCACCCTTCCAGCAAACAGAAGTTATAAACAAGAAATGCTGCACCAAAAAGATGTGGTTCTGAGACAATACTCAGAACATCGCTGCATTCTCTAGAAATAAAAGCCACCACTTTGTCTCAGGTACTTCATGAAGAAAGGCAGAAAATGGTGAAATAACCTTATAGTTACACATTAAGCATAACAATATTTTTACATATTAAAGAACAAAATTCTAACATTTTGTCTGGTGCAAATCAACTCTCTTCTGGAAGAACGCTGTCCTATAAATGTGTCACAACACTGTTCCCAGCACTGCTTTACCAAACATGAAAAGAAGCAGCTGAATCTTCACCGTAGAAGTAAAACAGGGGCTCTAGCTGCCAATAGTTTACATCCTTTACACTTCAGTTAGCAGGGTCCTCTGCTGAAAAACTCTCTGGAAGGAGCACTGCCAGATAACATGCATTTTATGACTGTATCTACCCCGCGGGTTTCTGTACTGCTGCACTGAAACAAGGGTGGGAGTGCGGAAAAAATCAACCAGTTCCAGTACTGCTGAGAACAAACTGACAAAGTGGAGAATTATTTTTTTTCAAAATTCCTCAATAAAGAACTAGCATTATGTATTACAGAAAGCTCCTCAAATTTTGTTGACTGAAATCATGAACACGAGGTCCACTACAGATGCAGGAAGCACACGCACTATGCAGTACATTTTCAGTCTGAACACAAAACTCCTCAGGAGAAGCCCATATTGGGTTATGCCAGGAGAAGATTAAAAATAAGGCAGAAGAATTGTTAAGACAATTATTTTCTTACCTTTTCTCTGAAGCAAGAGGAAGGAAGAAGTTAATACAGAACTACTTCTTCTGAAAAAGAAGCAAACAGCTTTTAAAAAACTAAATAAACTAGGCTTTAAAGCTCTTATTTTCATATGACAAGAACTAGTCATAGTAAAGCGCTTCTATGATGAATTTCACCCATTTTTCTGGGTTTCATTTTAATCTGCCAAAACATTTTCTTTTGCTGTTTTAGGTTTAAGCAGATGGACCCATGTTTTCTGGTTGTTCATAAGACAGGGTTCAGGCAACTATTTATGTAGGTGTTCTCTGTGTTCATAACTGCTACTTGACCTACATGTTCAAGTATTTGTTATTCAGCTTATAATGTCATTAATTTGGTCACATTATACTGGTTCTGTTTCTTTGGTGGAGAATTGAAACATTAAACACATCCCTGGGTAAAATTCATGCACTGTCATTCATGCTTGCTCACATATGATTACATGTATTCACACAAAAAATGTGAAGTCCTAATATTCAAATAGTCAAACATAAAAACAATTAATACAAAAGTAAACACACAGAGAAAAATGTAACACACGCACCATTTATGCCAACAACAAATATTTCCAGAGATCCTTGTTGCAGATAGAGTGAATGTAAGTCTGACGAGCTTCTAAACCATGTTAATAGACCGTGTTACAATTATAAAACAGAAAGGTAACTAATTAATAGAATAGAGAGAACCCACTGTCTGAGATACAACTTTCACCCACCATTCTTAAAAGCAAAGGAAGAATTCTGAACGTAAGAAAATGAAGGAGAACCTTTCAGATATCCTAAGAGGAAAACAAGCAACATAGCAAATCAGTACACACAAAGACCACTAGACAATATGGATTTTCTAGCTCTCCACCATCACTGCAAAAAAAAAAAAAAAAAACACTAAGACATTCATTGATGCATATACTATTTTGGCTAGACAACATATGAAGAAAAAAAGGAAAAGCGGGGATGAGCATGGAGGAAGCTATACAAAAAGCTGTAGGCATTGAAGAAAGGATTCTAATTACTTGAAAATAAGACATGGCCATGGGGGGTGGAGGGGCGGGAAAGTCAGTGGGAGGAGAGTCAGGAGGGTCAACTTCAAGCCCTGTGGCTAGTGATCATAAGTAAATTTATGACTCATTACACCAAAACTCCCAACCCAGCCTTATCAGAGATTATATTCAAAACCCAGTCACTGATAGCTTCCTCTTTCCAGAGGAGGGAACCAGTGAGGCCTGAGGAACAGAGAGAATTGAGATACCTAGCTAATAAAGTCCCTCAATAATAAAGTGTCAGAGACTCTGTGGTAATCACTGGAATAGAAGGAAAAAGATTTATCCAGGGTAAAATCAATGGTTACCTTCCAAATACTGAAAATATGACCATTAGGAACAGGGAGAGGGTCAATGCAAAGGAAAGCAGGTTTAGCAAAAAATCCTTCCCAGGGATGATGCTCCTGCCCAGATCCAATGGAAAAGAGCCAGGGCCAAGCACTACATAAGGCAGGCGCAGCAAGGCTGTGCCAGCTGAGCTCAGGATCATATAAAGGTCCACATTTCTTTATGATGTGAAGAGTTTATTTAGTAGTACAGAGTCTGGCCTAGATGATATCTGACCAGAAGCCACCCCAGCCATCTGCAGAGTCAGCCAGAAGTGGCTTTCGTGACATGGGCTTCCCTGCTTTGGCTGCAAGAAAGGGGTGTTGGCACTGCCAAAGCAGCTAGAAAGAGGCCTGTGGCAGAGTTGGTGCCACCTATCAAACCCTGGGAAGGCTTCATGGTACAGAAAGCAGCACCCCCTCCAACCTCACCACAGCCCAACAGGGGGAGCGGGGATCTCCAATCCTCCTTCCTCTCCTTGCTTCCTCACAGAGACTCACTGCACCTGCAACAACCCTCCTTTCCCACCTCATCTAATTTTATAACAAATTACTACTTTAAAGTACACTTAACAGTCTACTGCCCGTTATTTTGCAGAAAATGTTGGTATTTGTCATGACCTTCTAGATGGCAGTAATATGATGTACCATCTCCCACACCGTGCTGAGGAGACCAGCCTGCAGCGGGTCCTGCTCCCACCGCAGTCCCACTGCCTCAGCCTTCTCCTCAGCTCTGTCTCCTCCTCCTCCTCCTCTTCAGGCAGCTGCTTCTCACCATCATTTCCCTCAGAAAAGCGTTACATGTTGGGCACGGCAGGGACAGCGAGGCGCAGCAACCCCAGCCGGCCGTTTCTCGACAGCATGAGAGCCGCCGCCCTCATGGCAGGCACTTATCGTCCCTCAAGATGGCGCCGCCTCCACAGGCCGCCCGCTCCAAGCAGCCACCGCTGCCCGCCCGCGCCGAGCCGGGCCGCCCCTCAGCTCCCCTCCCTGCAGCAGCCGGGGCAGGCACAGCCTCACCGTGGGCAGGAGAGCCGGGGACGGTGGGATGGACCCAGAGCGCTGGGCGGCGGGAAGCCATGGATGGGCCTCGCTCAGAGCTGCCACCCTGAGGAGACCTCGGAGACACACTTGGGTATGGGGGGCTGAAGACGGGAGGGAGCGAAGATTTGACAGCAGTCTGCTTACTCAGGTCTCTTTGACTTACTAAAACTCAGCAGTACCTTTTTTTTATCTGTTCTTGTTTATTTTTGCATAATCAGGCGAGTTTGGCGCCGCCCCTACATGAGAGGAAGAGGAGCAGCAGCGGGGGTTGTGCTGCACCAGCCTCAGTATAGGGCCCTGGCCTAAAGAAATTCTGTTCAAAATAGTGCACAAAAACCTGGGAACACATTAACGGTTTGAAATATTCACTTAGGCAGCAGCGAAAATGCTGCCCCAGTGCCCCTGACGTTGTATTTCTTGGCTGTAATCAACACTTCATGGCACCCAAATGTTTATTGCTACACAGGAAAAAGAAGGAAAAAAAAAACCAGACGAATCTATATCATTCCCATCAAACACTGAGAGCCCTACGATATCACTGCACTATATTATTAATGGATGGAGATGAATTGCTTGATGTTACAATTAAATTGGGGACAGTGTTTCATTGATCTGTGAAAAGCAAGACACCTAAAATGGCAACAAACTGCATCTCCAAGACACAAGAAATAACTCTTGTTCCTAGGAAAGTTTGTCCCTGACCTCTTGGATACATGGTAAAGGGTAAGCCTAAAACATCTGCTGCAAGATAGGCTTCAGAGAAATCTAATTAACACCATGTCCAGGAATGATGAGAGCAGATGTATTCTGGATAAAGTCACTGACAGGAGATCACTTTGTTATGCCAACACAATTTTAGCTTGGAAAGAAAAAGGTTTGGAAAAGTCTTCATTGAAAAAATCATTTAAGATTTAAATGACAAATTATGGCGAAGAAGAAAGAGAATTGCATCTCATACTTAAAAAAAGAAATGACACGAGAAAAAAAGCTGAGAGAAGGGGTCCTGTCCTTACTTACACTGAACCTTGCTACTGTGAAGGTCAATAAATTAAAAATTGGCTGGAGACATCCTAGTGAACGGACTAGTGCACTGAGCTGATACAGGTATTTTAGAGCCTGCTGATAGCGTTGGCTGTGATTAAAGCCCAAAATAATGACCTAAAAATACCGGGAGGAGGTATCAGTGTCTTTTCTGCTTGCATTCAGCAGCAAACCAAGTGGAAAACCAGCTTAGAATCTGCATGACTTCATTGCTAACATTGTTCACTGCAAGATCACTGCAATCTACAATCAAATGCTCTGTCACCTAAACAAGAAGGAATTCAGCACTTTTTTTTTTTTTAAACACTGCCATTTTACAGTTTTGCATCCCCCTTAAATAAAAACAAACTCAGACCTATTTTTGAGTGCAAGAGATTAATCTCTAATTGTTGCATTTATAGCATACCCTTTAAGGTGATTTTCACTTTACTGACTGGCATTGCCCAAATCTATTTAATTGCCTCCCCAAAGGACTGAAGTCATAGAGTGAAACAAAAACTATCAAGTTCATCATGTTTAGAACTGCTTCTCGGCATCTGTGCTGCCTCTCTTCCCAACCGCCTTTTGCTGATCGGCTTTTCAGAGACATTTTCAGAATGACTGAAAAGGTGCAATAGCAGCCAGGTTTGCTCTAAGTTTTGTGATATGTGTCTGAAAGATTAATGTTTTGATTAAAAGAACCTTGATTGAATTTTCTGATAGAAAATTGTTCATAAGCATGCACCCCTTCTTTTCTGATCCTATGTTGGTTTTCTTGCTTACAGTGAGACACTATACATAAAGGAGAAAAGAAGAGAATGAGGATGCTAAACCCAGGCAGTGCTCAGACGTGTCATGGTTAAATGGTAGGTGGCAGCACAAAACAAGCTGGCAGGCTCAGGCTTCATGTTCATTTTAGTGCCAGCTTAGACAACAGTTCTCTTTGATCAGAGTTCATAGGTTCCCATAAATAACAAGTGATTTCATTGTACTGTCCACTAAATATTTTACTTGTGACAGGTCATGTTTCAGGAATGAAAACAGATATGACACAGATCGCAAGTAACATGCTCATTCATTTTGACTTACAATTAAAAAATTGTCACCTCAGTGTTATTAAATGGTTCCAAGGAGATTGATTTTTTCATTTTTTTTCAAGTAGAGGCGTGCACTAGAACAATCTTTTGATCACATATTTATGGAGTAACTAGTGTCTAGTGGGTAGAGAGGAAGCTGGCAATGAGGCTTCCTGAATTTTACTTTCAAGCTCAGCCATTGATCTCTATGTTGCTTTTGGCAAGTCACTTTTTGTGCTAGAGTTGATCTAAGCATAAAATACTGTAAATAATGCAGGTGTGCTGAAGTCTATTTAATCTCTGTAAATCATTTTGCAGGATTTAAGCAAAACAGATGCCCAAACAACTGTAATGGGAGAAATATAAAATCCCAACTGGATAAGAAAACTCAGTATTGTGTTTATTGAGGTTTCAAGGGTCAGTCTCAAAATAAGCAATTTTCAATTATCATTCACGTACTACTTGCATCTCCCCGTTTTTTTCATTAAAATGTTTCCTTCAGTCACTGACAATATGACAGATTCTGTTAGGTGCTAATAGTAAGGGCAGCTGACTTTTTTCTTTTTTAGTTTCATGCCTGATTTTCCATCAACTTCAATCCTGAGTAGTCGTTTTACATTATGATTTTGCATTCACTTTGAACAGACATAAACGAGAATATGTGGTTTAAGGTAGTGAAGAAGTAAGCTTTTGATGCAGAAATTTGAATAGTTCTGCAACTGTTATTTAGCTTTCATTTTAGTATCCTGAGATGGGAAGGAAGGAGACATCCCATCTCCAGCATCCTGTAATTGCTACAAATATGAAGGCAGGAGGCTATTTTCAGTTGGTAATTTCTGTGCTGCTTATATGTAATAGCAGTAGAAAAAAAAGAGATTAAGTTATACATCAGCCTTGGAAGGATGCTCCATGCTCAAGAGACAGTAAGAAAGAAGTCTTCAAGATGTGTAATGAAATACAGATATTGCCAAATAGGAAGGAAGCAAAGTATGAGCAAAATACACATGGGTAGACAAAGGAAGCCAGTATGCTGAAGAGCTCTGAAATGAGTGAAATAAACTTGGATTTGGTGTCAAAAGAAATACAGATTATGAAGATAGTAAAGAAGGGATGCAGGGTGACAAAAAAAATGCAGAAAATAAGGAAAACTTGGGAATAGCATGTCTTAAGCAACAGATTACAAACAGGCATCAGCTGCAGTTTTGAGAAAGAAGCAAATGCTGAGAGCTGACAATGCTGTGTAAAATAAGTTGATGAAAAAAAAAGGAGAAAGAGGAGTAGAACCAAATATAAAAAGCATTATTCTTTATGACATCCCATCTGTCTTTCAGTTTTTGGATTCACCTCTTGTGATATTTATTCTTCATACCTCTAATCTTTCATGTCTTCACCCTTTCTGCAACATTTGGCAGGAGACTCTCGGCATTCTGCCCTTCTGTCCCACACTGTCTTAAATGTTTCCTCTGCAAACACAACTTGGGCTCCTTCTATGATGTCTTGTCATTCTTCTCTTTACTCCAGACCTATCTTTGTTCAGACTAAAAGTGAGCTCATCTGTGACCTCTCCTCATGGATCTACATGATGCTACTTCCATAGAACTATCTATATAACTAGGAGAGAGCTCTTAAACCCTCATCCCTAACATCTTTCCACGTCTCCCATAAAACAAACCAACAAAGTACCCACAATCTTCTCAGTGTCCCTATCCTGTCCTCTCCTTGGGGCCCAGGGCATTCTTTATAAATCCAACCTCTCTCTAGGACCTCGTATCCAGAGCCTGCGAAACCCTTACAGAACTTTTCTACATGACACGCAGGATATGTGATTATGCAACTTTTCCTACTACTCTCTGAAAACATCATTTTCCTAACTTAACTGTTTTTCCTACATGCCCTTTCTTTAGGCACTTCCCTCTCCTTCTCTGTTACCTCCAAAATAAACTGCTTATCTTCATGTTCAGAGCCCTTCTTAGCCTGTGTCTATCTCATGTGGCTCTCACTGAGTAGTTGGAGGTCAATCCCTGCCTCAGGTTAGCCCATGACCCCAGCATCTTTCATCTGCTTGTTACATTTTAAACAAGCCCTGTTCTCACACTGGGAAGAGGTCCCACAAATATCCACCAAATCATTCCATTATACATCTTCAAATGCCTCTTTAAACCGCACTATGATGCCCACAAAAGTTGTAACAAAGCACAAGCCACTTGTTTTATAAGACCATAGACAGCTAATACTGTTTCATACGTTCCTGTACATCTAGATCTGCTGTATCCTGTCAAACACTTAAATGAGATGCCTGTATAGTCTCTTTTTGATCTATGTTCATACTGTGTCTGGCACACATATGTCAATTTCCAGATGCAACTACATAGGGCTACAGTTCCTATGTGCTTTATTGTTAAATATATACATATGTACTTCACTAAATCATGCAGGCATACAGCCCTATAATAGGTAGAATGAGGTCCTTTCTCAATGAACCCAAGATTTAAATCATTGTCTTCAAAATATGGACTTTTACAACAGCTCTATTTTTGTCATATTGCAAGTATTAAAAAAGAAGCTATACCTGAGTTTATGGGGAAGCACTAATGAATTGTAACGCAAACCAAGAGATACTGATTTACAGACTGAGATGAAGAAAGCTTGTTGGTATTATCCGTATATGATTACACTAACAGCCGCAGTTATAAGAAATGAATAATTTCTTCCATTTTCTGTCTATTGCATGTTTTTAATCCTTTCTCTTCCCAAAACAGGAAATGTGAAGCAAGCTGAATTCTAATTTGGAGCTGAAAGTTTATTTCAGGAAGATGTGCTATATGTTGATGCACATCAACAATATGCAGGGGTTTTTATTAAAATCAAAATTTAGTGTAAATGAATGAAGAAAATATTAAAGCTTCCAGTGCTTCAGAAGCCCTCAGCAGAACGGAGATTCACTTATTTACCAGACTGACATATGTTTCATTCCTTAAAGTCATATTTTAAAATAAGTGATAAATCTGAAGAACCTCAGTGTTCTAAATGAAATCATTATTCTGCAGACTGAACCTAATGCTGAGGTAATGTAGAGTCTGACCTTTCCAAATAAATCTCTCTTAATAAATGTTCTTCTCTAGTCTCTGGAACAACAGAAGCCTCTAAGGCAGCAACAAACTAGGAACAAGGGCAAGATGCAATAGTGAAGCAAGAGGCAATGTGATTTAAAGGTGAAAGGATTTGGACATGACCCTACTGGGCAAAAAGAGGCAGAGAGGCTACATTTTTCATGTGTGCCTAGGGCATGTAGTTTGCAGAGTCTGAACCTCTGGTGAGCAGCTCACTGCAATTCCTGTCTTCTAGTTTTGAATTTTATCAACGTGATTTTTATGTCAGAGAGATGAGAGGTACACCGGTTGCTGTACATCAATTTACATCAGGGAATTATCACTACATACACTAGCCATTCATAAT
Organism: Numenius arquata; assembly: GCF_964106895.1. NCBI lineage: Eukaryota > Metazoa > Chordata > Aves > Charadriiformes > Scolopacidae > Numenius > Numenius arquata. Next base: position 31,352,895 of record NC_133586.1, read on the forward strand.
ACCACTAGAGGTGCTATTATTTTTACCAGCATCAGTAAGTTTTAATTCCCAGGTATAAAGAACACTTTTTTAAAAAGTTCTGTATAAATGTAAAATTAAATAATCCCACATAGACCCATCTTTAGTAGGATGGTGCTTCACTTTTCCAGTAAACCAGGGATAAAGGATTGCAACAGAGGTGAGACAGAAAAGATGCTAATAGCCTAACGAAAATGAATATTTGAGGTTTCCTGAAAGAGGTTTAAACAAAGGGGCACAGCAGGGGAGCCATCCAGAGTCCACAGGGCAGCACTAAGAACCCACTTAGGGCACTTCGGTGGAGTTCTTAAACAAATTGCACCACTTACTGAGTTCAGGGAAAGTTCCTTTCACATGTAATAGGCTGTAATGGTTCCTCCTTTGTTAGCCTGAGTATTTAAGACAAAGCAACTCCAGTTAGACACTGGTTCTGATTGGACACCTGTAGAGGTAATAGCATTCAATGACACATCTTCTGAGTGACAGACCAAACACAAAAGGACTTTTCAATTGCATCTAGGATGAGGTTAAGGTACACACACACACAGAATCACACACAGCAGAAATACTGACAGAGAAGCACAGCAGAAAAGCAACTTCCTCACACAACTGAAACCCCAGAACTATGTAGTTATCCTGAGATTTCAAAGTGCAGCTGACTGCTCCAAGCCATGCTGATGCTTCTCCTAGGAGGTCCCTGCTATCCAGATACACAGCAGCTATGCACCAGTGAGATCCTGTACTGACTGTTCAGTCAGTTTTACTCCAGTGTTTATTCAATGAGTTCATACTTAAAGAAAATTCTGGAGGGATTTTCTTTGTCTCCTTCAAACATTGAGAATATTCTTTAACGGTCTGCATACAATTATACTGCAATGTCCTCTAAAAATCCTTCTAAAGGAAATATATAAATAAAAATTCCCAGTGTGTTTGGTAACTTTACTCCTACAGAGGACACAGAGAGACCTATGCTGAGGTAATACTCCAGTTATGCATTCCTAGGTAATGAGCTTTATCTCTCAGGATCAATTTCTCATTAATAGCATTCAATGCTCCATCCAACTTTCAAATTAATTTGACCTGTGAACCTGGGGTGTTCTGATGCTGCTTTTTAAACAACTGGAATGTAATGTCAACATAACACAGAAAAATTATAGCAGCAAGATTTAATGGCCAAACTGATGCTTACTGGAGAATTGTAAGGCAGTTTAATGGCAAGCAGACAGTGTAAATTCAGAAGGCACTAAAAAAAAAAAAAAAAAAGAAAAAAGGAAGAAAAAGTTTAAATACAGAGTTTCTGCTTTTTCTACCTAAGCTGTTGAGTCAGTAAGATAAGCAACCTAAAACTGCATTTATCAGGATTGTCTGAGGCAAGAAAAGAAAGAGTGCCAGGCTATCGATCTGCAAGAAGTTTATGTCTTCCACTCTGCAATGTTAAAGGAATCAATCTCTTAACTAAAGAAAAAATAACGGTATTGATAATCAAAATGATGGTTTAGCTTTTGTAGGACAATGAGTGGGTTGTATTGGTAGTGTAATAGCATAACTGCCAGGTTTGATTGTGTCTTTGACATGCCAGCTGGTAGGTTATGATTACTGGAATCAATTCTTGACAGTCAAAGAGACATCTCCAAAATGTTCAGTGGGACAAGCAAATTATTATGAGACTAACTGCATTAATGTCTTAGTGTTGTGCAAGGCACAGGTACATTTTATTACACATTGTCCAAAGGGCTGAGAACACATTCAAGTGAATGCAAATGAAGTATCTGTAGTCAATGTCAGCTTGAAGTACATTTCCAGCCTTATATCTGTGGCTGTATACAGGAACTTGCATTCCTACCTGCTCAATTTAATTTTTTTTTTTTGTTTTTTTGAGGAAAGTTTCTTAGTGGGCATTGTTTCAGTTTAAAAAACAAGATCTGCTATACCACAAAAAAAGTTTAATGAAAAAGATGCTTGAAGTTCTAGAATGATTAGTTTTGCCAGAATCCAGTATCTTGTTACAGGAAACAAATATTAAACTGTTTCCACTTACCTAGAAACGTACAACAAAAATGCAAGAAAGTTCAATATTTTTGATATTTATTGGAATATCAAGGTTGTGGCTGTGATATGCAAGTTACAACTATTTTAAGAGTCATAGTCAAAAATGCACACCAACGAATTTAATTCTTGAAGGTACTGAAAATACACTGCTGTGTTCCAACAAAAATATTATCTCAAGGAAATAGTCTACCTTATCATTGGTAAAAAAAAAAACAAGACATCCAAATTTATCAGTGAAATGAGAAAGTACAGGCACACTGAGAGTAAGTACTGCAGCTCTCTGGGTACAGAGTGCTATCTGGAAAGGATAAAAATAGAGGGCTTACTGTAAAAAAAGTGCACAGACCTTTAGAGTAACAATTGAGAAATCCTGTCTTCCATGCAAAGCATGGATAACAGCAAGTGAGATTACATGCATCAGTCCCTGACCTTTTCAGTCTACTCTGACCCACTGTAGTCACCTTCCCGTAGCTGTATCTGCATAAGAATTACAGCCTTTTTTGTGAGGGTTTTTTTGGTGGTTTTTTTTCCCCTCTTTTTCTCTCCTTGGCCCTTTAGAAGATGATGCAACAGGCTATTTTAATTTAGGGGATGGTCTGTCTTTACACCCATAGCAAAAGTGAAGAAACAATAGGTACTACACAGTTGAGCCTAACAAAACAACATACTTGGGAGCGCCAAGGAGCTGCACTGCAGCCACAGGAAGGCACAGACACACTAGGATTTCCAGAACTGGCACCAGCCACGATAGCAATACAATCAGCCAGTGGAGAATTCAGTTTGTAGGAAAGCTCATGGAATCCCTACTCTCTCTAGGATCTCCACAAATATAAATATCATCACCCATGAGACTAGACGACTCCCACCTTGGAAAAAGGTGTGCACTCTTTCCTTTCAACTACTACTACTGCTGTACCAGGACAAGCATCTGCAAGGCTTATGAAAGTTAAAGCTATCGCAGGATGCTGCAATACATCTCTTTACCAACAAGGACTACCATGTGCACTTCTGAATTGTCCTCTCATTTCCCAAAAATCTCTCCAACCACTTACATGTGCTTACTTTTTTTTCCTCAGGGAAAGGCAGATAAGTATAACCGCACAACAGCTATTAGTCAGATCACATGGTAGGATGCTTCAACACTAATGTGATACTTGTCCTTCTGTCTCTCCAGTGCAGAACATGGCAAAGCATGCTTTACAGACCAGATGATAAGTTTCGCTTGTAAAGATGAAAAATACCTTTTTTTTTTACAAAAAAACCCAAAACCTGAAGATCTACCAAAATACACAGAAGTAGCTTTATTTTTGCATCTCTCATGCCAGGAGGGTTTTCTGCTTTTCCAAATAAATCAGACTTTTCTCTTAGTATATGTCTACAGTACTATCAAATCCTGAAGGGCAGCCTATATCACAACAAGATTCGTTTTCTAAACTCTGCTTCTAAGAGTATTTTAGGTCTGTAGTATTAAAGTATACCCTCATACAGTTATTCCAGAATTTCAGATAGCTCATTTTATTACGTGCAGTACAATCAAAAAGAACATTAGCTCTGGTTAGGAAATTTGGTTAATTCTTACTGCAGAGGAGACAAAGATTACATTTCAGATAACTTTTAATTAGTTATTAGGATGATTATTAAAAATACGTCAGGAAAATCTGACAAACATAGGTAGTAAACCTTTAAATATGAAGCTCGAAAAATACAAAAAAAAAAGGAGAGATCCATTCAAAAGCAGAGTTTTAGAGTGTCTCATTATGATAGGAGTTCCTATTAAAAATGCTAAATACATTAGAAGCTCTACAGTAATTTAGCAGTTGTTCTTTTTGTGCCTCCATGGCACAGCACTCCTCCAATGAAATGGGAGAGGATGTAGCTAACCTCGCTTTTAACCTTTTCTGGGTGGTTAATCTTAGAAAGTTTTGCTTTTAAGCTACCGTGGAAAGACTCTCAGTTTGTATGAACATTTGGATGTCAAGTCCTCTCTTCATCCACCGAGAGGAAGAAACAGATAATAGAATTAAAGGTTTTTACATGAAATTTGTAATAGTCACTGAGTCAAGTTTCTCAACAACGCAGTTTATCATATCTGATAATCTTAGTGGATTTCAACGGTTATAAGGCAGAGCACTATAAATATGTTTTGCTCCAACATTCAATACAATTTTAGTATTACTCAGAATATTATATGAATTAGAAATAATTCATTTCAAACTAAATTTTGCCTTATAAACAGTCAGATGAAAGAAGCAACACAAAACTGAAAGCATCAGAAAACGTTTTAATGAAACCCTATCTTACATGGAGTTTATTTATTATAGTTCCTGAAGATAATCTGTATTCAGGAATACTGAGCTGTAGCAGTCTATGAATTTGAATCATTACTCAGAAAGCCCTTAAAAACCCACCATCATAGACCTACCTATTTACTTAAATAGACATAATTACTCCGTCTACTGCATAAAATGCTATTCCACCCCACTTCTTTTTAAAAACTAACAACTATGGTGATTCATTCATCTGAGATATCTCTTCACTTATTGAATTACATTCAGTGTGTTTAAAGATGACATCTTATTTTACCATTAAAACAAAGTAAAGATGTTTTAATCTTTGCCTTTCAGTGTCTCTCACTATGATGGTGGAAAATTCAGAGTTTTTATAAAATAATGTATGCACTCAGTTAGCATTTTTGTTACAGAAAGCCCTTCTTAATTTCTTCCAACAGGAGCAAAAATTGCTATTGGAGACACTTCAGTGTATGCTTAAACAAAAATGCTTGACTGTTAGAATTGACTAAACTGAAGTTAGTCAGTTACTACACAAAGGTAGTGCATTACTCCAATGTCATATTAAGTAGGCCAAGCTTCCAATAACATTCAAATCTAAACTTACTATTAAACAAATTAAGAATTGCAGAGCTCAGATTCACTCACTGTCCCTTCATCATGTAGTCTTTTTTTCTAAGACTTGATTTAGTGAATTTACTGAGTATCGAATTTAATTAGTAGTAAAATGGGATCACAAAGGCAAAGTCCCCAAAAAGCCCAACGTTACAATTCCTAGAATACCAGGAAATGGTTAAACACATCATTATCAATCAAGTATCCGCCAATGCCACCTGCCAGAATGTTAACTATACCTGAGGAGGAGGAAGGAGTCTGACTCACACTGATTTCAAGGCTTGCCTTTGCCTCTTCTCAGTGAAAGCAGCTAAAAAATATAGATAATATCTGTATTTTTACATTGCCTGGTGCAATGGGGCTAGGGCCTCCGAGAAGCTTGCAGTATAAATAATACAGAGTAAATAACAATGACACATACTTTTTAACTGCAGAAACTCATCAACCATGCTAAAACGTACATCACACACACTGCTGCTGTCTCTCACTGTTCATTAAAAGAGAATGAATCCTGAGGGAGGCATCATTGAATACAGATATGTCTCCAACACACCAAATCATATCCTGAGCCTGCAGTAAAGCTAATAAAACCATATTAAATACATTCCAAAAGTTCCCTTGGCTTAGTCCATGCCACTTGGGCAATTTATAATTTAAAGGAGAATATGAGATGAGAGAGAGATGAAAATAGTGTGATCCAGAATCTGAAACAACAGTTTAACTGTTCTGTCATACTCAGAAGGTGTATTGGTTTACAGTACATAGTACTGAAATTTGCTCATAGAGAACTCCGAAGTTCTCTGTACTTTCGCTTTCATAAATTGTATGTACAGTAATGTTGAACTCACAAATAAATGACAAAAATATACTACTTGTAAAATTAGGACAGTCGAACCCACATTCTAAAGATGTCTGTGCATCACAGTAATATATGCACATGTTGTATCTACCCTAACAAGTCAATAGCATCCTCCTCTCTGAGATGATGTGGCTTTTAAGTGGCAATGCCCGAGATGCACTCTCTGTCCTGTCTGAGCTTTGATCTTTAAATTGTGTAACATTATAGTTTTATTATTTTAATCAAAAAGCTCACCATATGATCAATCAAGAGGCTTTTACCATAAATATTGATTCTTTGTAAGTGCACTGAAATTCAGCTTCTGCAAAAGAGTGAACTCTACAAAAATTCCTTACCAGGTTTTTTTAAATGATTAAGATGACATTAACTCCGGTTTCCATTCAGAGCAACAGAGGTACTGATGCTATCCTGAAATTCTAATAGGTACGGTCCGTTTCTAAGCAGAGCTGGTTTGCCACTTTAGTTCTACTATAGGCCCACAAAACAATGTAATGGTATACACACCAGTAAAACCTACAGCACTAATATATATTTTTTTTAATTTTTATACGAAAGACTCTCTGTGTTGCCCTTCCAGAGAAATATAATCTCTGGATATTTCTTCTCAGCAAAGAGTCTACATGAAGTGCTGGTGAGATAAATAACCTTGGTGTGATGACAAGTGACAACTTGATATTTTTTTTTTTTTCCTATAGTCTCTTGCAAATACAAAATTTCATTGGAATTGTCTCTGGCTCAACAGCAACCTGATAATACTTAGTACTGACTAGAACTAAAATTCTTTAAATGGAGTTGACTGGTAAGTCCTAAAGCTTGTTTTAAAAGGAATACCTCCCTGTGACAAAGAAGGTCTATTTGTGGTACTTTTTAAAACTTTGCTCCTTTTTATAGTCTAAACTACCATGGAAGATTAATCTAAAAACTTTGCGAAAACCTAGGTACCATTTTCATCCGGAAAGAATTAATTCCAGCATGCTGTATTTTGAGATATACTGGGGAGGCATTCAGATTAACGCTTTATATCCGAGTAAGGTGAAAGGAAAAATAAACTTGCACATATTGTAACATCAGAATCTATAAATGCTCTCTTCCAGTTTATCTTAAGTGTTAAAAAATCTAGGAACTCTTAAAATAAAATCATTGTTGTTAGTAAGTCTGAATATGCTAAGAAACAAATTTCACCAAAGCCACCTTAATTTACCATTAGCTGAATTTCTTTCAAGACTAAACACTACACTGTTTATAGCTTTTCTTGGAGCAACTACAGAACTTCTCAACTAGAGTAACTCTCCTGCTAATTCAAATAAACAGACAGAATGGGTGCTGGCTATATTTTCCTATCTGAAGATTTCAAAAGCAAATCTTTATTGCAATTTTGAGAGAGGGTCTTAGCCTAGTCTTAAAATAAGCTGCTTTTCACACATAGATTAACAGAAAACAATGGAGCGGGGCATTCCTTGGTGCTTTTCATTTGTTCAAGGATGATATGTATAAAGTAACTATATGCTGTAGATAGCTATTGCATTGCCAGCCAATGTCTGAAAGGTGGCAGGAAATTCTACATCTTTGAGTACTATGGAGGCCATACAGAAGGAACTGCTGAAAATTAATTTCTGACTGGGCTTACAATATTGGCATATACTCTTGGAAAAAAAAAACAAACCCAAAACAACACAACAACAGCCTTTGACTCTTTCCGTAACAAGTGTCACATGAGAACACAGTGGGAATGGAAGGCTTAATTCCCCACTGCCTGCCACCAGCCCACTAAGCACTGCTGCAAAGCAAGCCAAAACATGCCATCCTGGCCTAGCAAAGCCGAGCGAGCATTCTGATGTCCTAGAAGTCCCTCAAGTGATTTGGCTTATGAAAACCACAGAGACTCATCCGTTTCATGAGCATTTATTGTTGCAAATTCTAGGCTTCTATGTTATGTAGGATCTAGTTTCTACCTTCACATGCTCCTCCGCCACAAAACAAACCCAAAAACCAGAGGGAAGTAATTCCTAATCACATAACCAATTCTCTTGGTTGCCTGTACTCTCAGAACCTGTAGTATCAACAACACAATTCAGCACGGTGCTACAGCTTCTCTATGCAGCTTTATCAGGGCACAGCCAGTCACTAACACCCAGCTGCACCACACCAATCCTCAGAATCATTACTGCTTTCAAGCTCTGCGCTGCACTTGGTCTCTTTCTTTTATCCTGAACGTTTCATAAACACGTTACATTTGGATACCTGTATCAGTTTCGTTTCTCTTTCCTTGTGGATGAATCTTGGCTTTGCTGTAGGCTACAAAAGCTTTGCCACATACTTGAGAGAGCCAGTACTTCATTCCAATTTCTGTATTTCATTTCTAATAACTTCTGACACCAAAATCGGCCTGTTAGCTTTCACTAACAGCATCCTAGAAAATATGCTTAATCTGATCAAGAAACTTTTATCTGAAAGTCCTAATTCAAAAATACAAAAATTGCCTCTCTGTGCCTACTAGCACAGCTCTGTTTTGTGTCCCTTCAATACATTATACTGTGTACTGCACATAAGCATTCAAGAAATAATAGGAGATGAACAGTGACCAAAGTTAGCTTCGACCTTTCTAAAACTTGCGTTAAAATCTCTTTTCGTCTCTCAACCACATTTGCAGCAAGCTCTCCTCATAGCCCAGGTGATGTTCTTTCACACAGGGCAGAGCAGAATGGGAGCCTGAGCACAGGGGTGTTACTTTCACACCACAAGTGAAACCTCCTTCTCCTCCAGTGTTAACAGTCATCTTTGCTGCTGCTGCTGCACAGGCCTACCCTGCCGCAGTCCTACCAGACACAGAAAGTGTCACTTTTGCAGCTGCAGTGACACAGTGTTTTCTAGCAGTTCAGTTCCATAGTGCTCCTAATTTCAGTGGAAGTCACAGCTCATAAATGCCCAAGAGCAGTACAAGGAATATTCGCTGGCCACAACTCTCCTTCTCCTTTCCTTCTTGCTATTCAAGACATTTACCTCAAGTCAATCTCTTAAAGAACTGAGGGATTCCTAAGAGAAAACTAAACCAAACTAAGAATAACTGTAACAAATAGGTGATTAGTTTAAATGAACTGGTGAACAATTACTGAGAAATGAAGTGATAACGTAAAATGAGTGAAATAATGAAAACAAGCTTCTTAGCTAATTCTATCACAGTTCTTATGAGATTCAGTTGAATGTGTGAGGTTTTCCGAAAGAGAACGGCAGTAAACTGTATGAGAAATTTAATACGGAATTCAGTGATAAGAGTTTATTTTCTTATAAAATGTTTAGTACGTAAAATCTCTTTCCTGATATTACTGTATCACAACACCATAATGTTTTACTTGTAAATCTGAGCTCCCAGGCTGGGGTTGGCCTAGAAGTGGTTGGGGGACTTTGTTCAACAGTCACTGGGAGGGCAGAACTTCACCCACTACCATACACTGCCCTTTCACGTGCAAATGATTCCCACCGCTTGGGAACTTCTGCGCAGTCACTGAAGACTTCAGCACTTGCCTGCTTAGAGAATATTACTGACCCAGCAGAGAGAACAAAATACCTACCAGCAGCACTTCCATAGCAACAGATTTAATGTAACTCATCCCTGTGAAGTGGTTGCTAACTTTTGGCTAATTATTGGTTCTTTGTGAGGTCTGTATAGCAACTTTCAATTTTGTTTATGTTGCAAAACATTAATCCCTTAAGATGCAGTGACAAGAACTTTTTCTTAGGGGTCTAGGCCTCTCTGCCAGCTAATTTTCAGAGTGCATTTGTTTCTGTAGGGTACATGAACTATTAAAACTAGACAAATCCTCTTCCACAGCAGCTAATTGGCACAGAGTCAACTGAACAGCCTATAACCAATAAACTGTCCCTACTTAACAGAGACTCAGCTCCTCTGGAGCAAGCAGTATGTGCCGACAGAAAACTGGCTGACAGCAGAATCCATGAGCTCGATTTTCTCCTCGCCAGTCACCCCCTGCCTCTCCATGCACCTGCTGTTCACCCACTGCTCACTGGACAAGCGACCACTCCTTTCACACTGCTAATAGCATTCACACTTCTATTTTTAAATAAGATAAAGTCTTTGCTGTTTAACCTGAAACAAGCTACTTCATCACCACATCTCACTCCTTTGATCTATAGTGACTATACAGCCTGTAAATATTTTGAACCAGAGATTGTCTCTTGCTGTCTTTGCACAGCCCCTCCCACAACAGAGGGCTGAGCTCAGCTGGAACCTCTCACAACTGTTGCCACCAACATGACTGAGCTGAAGTGGTGGGAGGGAGTAAAGACTATCATTACCTAGCTTGAATATGTTTTCTACAGAGAAGGTTTTACTCTTAAGAAGTGCCAATCCGAATTTTCTTAGACCAGTATGTTTTCATTAAAAAAAATGGTTAAAAAATTAAAGACATCCTCCACAGTTACCAACAGAGCAAAGACAGTAATTCTATCTAGATTTAAGAGCTTTAAACTTATGGTCAACCCACAAGTCTACCACTACTTAGTGATAAATCTCTTGATTATAAAGCCAATGAAGAACAATTTATAAAGAACTATATCTTTTGTTTTGCACATTCAGTCTTCCAGCTGAATATCTCATCTCCTTTGGTACTTCCAGTCTCCCTTCTGAATGAGGCTGTCATCACACATTTCATTGGTATTGTAAGAAACATACAAAATCATTGTTTACCATCCCCACAATTTTCTTGTCTGCAGTTTGTGATGTTTGCTCCTTAAATACTTTTAAATCCTTTAGTTGAGATGCAGGGAGTCACGTGACACCAGTTTTCCCTCACTTTTCTCTTGCTTTTTTGTTTAAGCTACCCAATTCACTCATTTGCCACTTCCTTCATACTTACTAAGTGCTTTCTGTTTATCCCATGTGTGTTCTTAACAGTGGCTGTTAGGGTCATCCCCGTAATTTCTTTAGGAAGCATAGACTTATACCTGAGACTTAGATTCTACTGGAATGGATTAATATATCCCTCTGTTGCTTAAATACCTGCCATACTTGCAGTCAAAAGATTACTCCAATCCAAAAATCACTATTTGATGTGGTTTTTTGAAAATACCATTTAAATATTTGGAATCATTTTTCTAAAAGATGACTGTAAACCTGTGCTATCTGGATGCTATTATGAAATCTGTGAGGTGTAAATGTGCATTAGCCTGAATTCTGTTTATAATACCTGCCTTGGTTTTGTCAGAGTAACTTTCCCACTCCAAATCATCTGCGTGCTACTAAATTGTAAAGAAATATCCTTTCACTTTCTCTTTTCTTCCTCTGTACTTTTTTATTCCATTAATCCAAGCAAAAGAAATATTCCAAATACCAAGAATCAAAATCATGCTACTCAAAGATTCCCTGATCTGACTCCACATTATCTCCACTCTAAACTTTCAGTATGGTTTGGACTGAGCACTAGGACACAGATCCATTCTGTCCCTGCTCCATATGCTTTAAATAAAGGGGAGAACAATGGAAGGAATCTGATAGAAATGTATAAAATCACATACAGTTTAAAGAAAATTAATACAGAAACATATAACTTTTTCACAATACAGAACGTGGGGCACAGTCAGAAATGAAACAGTAGCCAGTTTCAACAAAAGGGGAAAAAAATCAACATGATATATACATTAAATTGTGGAACTTGCTGCCCTGGGTTGTTGCAGAAGCTCAAAGTGTTACTGGGTTCAAAAAGGGACTATAATTTAAGAATGACACCCATGTTTTTGTAGATATTAAACATGATGATCTGAATACATACTGAATACATACAATCTCCAGCTCATAACATACTGCCAAGAATCAAAAACTGAGAAAGCTACCATATTCCTTACACATTTTCTCTTAAAAAAAAAAAAAAACAACTCCCAGCAAACCCTATATTACTGTCTGCTTTCAGAGGCAGAATATGGGTTAGATACCTCTCTGGTTTGTCTTAGCATTCTGATGCAAAGGGCCAGAAAGGTAAGACGTCCTAAAGGAACTTCTTGTGGTCAGAGGTCAATTCTGCTGACGTGAAAACGGCAAAAGTAGCTGTTTGTGGCCAGTGGTACAGCTGGAATGCTACGAGTTACAACATCCACAGCCCCTGCAGCACCCGTATCTGCACTGATTCAGAGAAGGCACTTCATAAGAGATTGTAACCTACTGAGGATGCTAACTATTACTGGCATTTTGTTTCTGAAAGTACAGGCATCCAGCCACAGTGGATTACAGCCAATTTAAGTTAGCGTTGTACTGAAACCTATATATATATTGTTGGATGCATGTGTGCACACAACATGGTAAATACAAAACCATTCAACTGCAACAAAAACATGCAACTGCAGTGTTTCATCCTGCAGGTTTCTTTTCACAGAAAAAAAATCCCAGGACATCAGCTTAGTATGAAACATGTAAGATTTCAGGGAAACATCTATTTTAACCTAAAAGAACCATATTTTTGTGTAGCTTTTCCCATCAAAAAACACAGCTATTACTATTCTTTGAAGTTGTATTACAGAATCACAGAATCACAGAATATTTTTGGTTGGATGGGACCTTTGAGATCATCGAGTCCAACCAACAAAAAAAACCTAAACAAAAACCAACCAACCAAACAAAAAAAACAACCCAAAAAAACAACACCAAAAAATCCCAGAACACCAAACACCAAAACCAAACCAAAACAAACACCCACAACCACACCCCACCCACAAACAGACACAAACCAACAGTCTCGGGCACTAGAGCATGCCCTGAAGTGCCATGTCTACACGTTTCTTAAATACCTCCAGGGATGGCGACTCCACCACCTCCCTGGGCAGGCTGTTCCAATGCAGGTTGGTATTGCACCAACAAATCTAGAATGAAACATAAATTCTAAGGAAGATACTTCACATGACTGCTAAGCCCAGTCAGCTTTTCCTTTGTATATCAAAATAAACTATTTCATGTTTACAAGCCACAAAATGTATAAAATGGTGTACAGTTTTACACCGACACTAGTACATTATTATTGTCTTTGTCAATGGCATCTAGAGCAGTTGGCTTTTTGAAATAAAGCATGTATTCAGTGGAGTATCATTAAAAGCAATTGAATTGCCCTTTATCTGTTTCTGGGGCACCGAGGAGTAAAAAGCAGTGTCTGGAAGCTTTACGGGCATTAGCTGGCTTTCTGTTTTGTTCTGTTTAGGCAGCCTTGTCTGTGTTTTCATACATTAGACTCAAAGACACAAGGATTTCCAGCAATAACCTTCTTCTGATGAAACTCTTCTTTATCTACTTCTTGTTTCTTAGTAAGTGATGAAAAACCCCTTTACGGGCATAAGATTACTTAAATCAATAGCAACTTCTCCATGCACAGCAGTGCTCAGTTGCCTGTTCATCAAAATGTCTGCTTACTGGCTGCACTGTCTGTCAGTGGAACACTCACCTGGCCAAGTACTTAGCTCAGTGCTGTAGTAAACAGGGGCCTATTTCTTTATAACACTAAATATTCGAAATATTCATGCTTTCAGGCTTATTGGTATCAGGGGCAAAGCCTGGTTTCTGTATTTGTGATGGCAGCAATGCTACACTTGAAGTGAAGACAGCTGGCAGTTCCTAATAACTGGACAGCTTGTTGCCCACATCACAGTAAGTGCCACCTTATCGTCCATCCAAGAAGTGGCTGGTACTTGCTTCCCAGGAAACTTCCCTGAGCTTGCTGGCTGGGCTCAGTCCCAGGTATGTGTCCCCGTTCAGCTGTCACTGGCCTCCCTTTCCAGACAGCTTGCAAAGTGAATGCTACATAACTATGAATTACACACCTTGATCAGTCAGTTCTCTTTGGCAGTCCCACGATCCCCTGTCTGTGCCTGCTGGCTCTTTTGACCTCTGCTCTCTGGACAGCATTTTATATCACACTTATTGGATATTTAACTTCTCATTTTCCTTGCATGCTGCTCCAGACAGCCAGTCCAGCTCTTGCTGACTCCATCCTGCCAGCTAATCCCTGCTGGGCCAAGCTAAAGATATGCTCCTGACATACGGTTAGCTGGCAAAAGAGGTACGTGCACATTTTGGGGAACATCTGGAGGGAATACCCCAAGCATAATGATTTTGGCTGGACTACGAGAAGCACTCATTATTATATCACTTGAAGCCAGCTTGTTCATCTGGGCATTTTTCAAGGCCAGGTTAGCGTGCCCAGAGCAATGCAAGCACTGCAAAGAGCTGTCAATGGCAGGAAGAAACACTAACTGGAGTTCCATTAATGCCCAGCTTCATACCCCTTCTCTAAATAGGTGGTACCTGCCAGTTCCCCAAACATCTTTGATCAGAAAGAAAAAAGTCAGGCACATCTGCTACGGAGATACCAGTCACTCTTCATGTCATCCCATGGAATAAGCAAGAAGTTTTATGGAATATCGTGGGAACATTTGCAGAGGGCATTTCTCCTCCTGTGATCACAGGAAAAAATGCAGATAGGTAAGAAGATAAGAGAAAACTTCATCCCAAGAATTGCATCCTGAGAGACTTTTTATTATAAAAAAGAAGGGATATAAGCTCATCTATGAATTGTCCTTGTAAAGAACATGGTTCCTTTAATACACACGAGCAGAAAGCACAACTTCTGGAGAACTGTTGGAGGAAGGGAAGAAAAAAGTAGCTAGTATCTGTTTGCAGTGAGGCTGGGTTACTGTGGAAATAAATGATGTGATTGACAGGATCCTTGTCTGGTTCCTCGCTCCTTCTTGTTAGTGGGTGGCAGCCTAGTCTCTATCTATTAATCAATCAGGCCTTACTTCATTAGCTTCTTAAATATCTCCTGGATCTTTCCCCACCCTTGCAGGGGATGCTGAGTCACACAGAAGGGATTTCAGTCAGGAAGGGCAAGCTTTACACTTTACATCTGCAACTGACTATGCATTGCCACCAATGCATCACACTATCAGCGAGGCTTGTAATCTCATTTTTCAGAGAGAAATAAAGGGGGGAGAGAGGGAACTGAGGGAATAAAAGGGGGAGAGAGGGGAGGAGACACTCCTCCAGAAAGCAGATTTCAGAAAAAGCATACCTTAAAGAGCACTGGCCAACTTTCTATATGAATCTTGAGTACAGAGGGATTCTAAAGAAACTAGTCTCTTAATTTAATTATCTACTCCAGGAGTACCACATATGAAGGACAACTTGAAAAGGGAAAATAAGAGGATAAAAATTAGATACCACAATCATTATGTGGCCTGACAGGCTGTACTGTTATGGAGTGGGAGGATATATTTTAGCCTTGCAAGTAGCATTTTTGTTGTAGTAGAAGACAGTTTATTTTCTTAGACTATTGTCGTTTGATAGTTTAGAAAGTATTTAATTTATTTCCTCTGAATAGTCAGCAAGTCTGAGTGCATTATTATTTTTTTCCCTTGCATATATCTATAAGTAAAACAGAGGTCTATTTTCACATAGTCCTGTTAATAGAACACAATCAAGAAGGCTACTGCTGTTACTAAAGGGTTCTGTTACAATACCAAAGAGGATAAGCAATCTACAAAAGCAAATAAACCAGCACCCTCTGTTCCCCCAATAACAAGGGCAAAGCACAATATTCAAATTATTTTAAACAAACCAAAGAAATCAAACCTTTGTTAACATAGTCCATAAAATTCATCATGCAAAAAATCTTTCAATAAGGTTAGCAGTCCTCTTACCCTCAGAATTTCAAATAATAGACACAAGAATCACTTAAAAACTCCACAGTCTCAGTGTAACACACCTCATACATACGACACACCACAACATACGAAGCTGCAGGCATTAGCAGCTGACCACAATAAAAATGGCTTTACATGTGACAAGGATATAGCAGTACATGGTATTCTTATTCTTCCTTTCCACTAGATCCTGGACTTGTATCACTAACAAGCATTATTTCTCCAGTTATGCAAATTTGCAAGATTGATAAGTGTAGAAGTTCCACAGCACACTGCAACACTCACTTCGCACAATTTTCATCCAATTTGGAGCATGGCACAATCTTGCAAGTGGGATTTGTAGTATGGGTGGTTAAGCCCATACTCAGAAACACTGCTATCTTGCCTACACCTTTTCAAGTTACAGCTTTCTACCATCGCTCAGAACTGCTACAAGGTCACCAGACAGCCTCATTCACCAGATACCACCTTCGAGACTACATCTGTCTGGGAAGTGGAAGAGGACAAATACAAACTCAAGAAAATTTTCCTCTTGGTCTGTGACAGGATTCAACCCCACTAGAAAGTAATACGCGGAGCCATTCAATAGCCTTGATGCTGCAGAAGCTTTACTCCGCAAATATTTTCTGGAAACCTACAGAAAAGTTGCAAAGCATTTTTGCATGGGACTTCTTTTCCCAGATCTTCTTATCAGCTTATGGTTTCCATGCTGCAGACATCATGGATACTGTAGAAAGAACACTACCATTTGAAATGCCAGACTGCTTGGGCATTGAATTCAAAGAATTTTTTCTCTCTAGCTATTAACATCTGAAAGCCCTGCCAGACTTGGAGAAATACCCTAATTTATAGAAGTCCTCTGTTTGGTTAATGGAAAAATACACCCTTTTGCCCCCAATCCAGTTTGGTGTGTGAAAGTATAGACATTTCATCCCAATACAGCATCAGAGCACAACACTAAATTTTGTACGCTGTTAGCATGATTACTTTGCAATTATGGCATACGTATTATGGCAAATCCCAAGTAAATGATGAACTCTGTACATTACAAAGGCACTGTGAAACACTGATTGATTTGGACAGTTTGTAGTTAATTAAGTTCATTTCCAATTCCATCTCTTCACACAATTTCAAAGTATTCTGCATTGAAAGCCCATTTTCAATTAGTAAGGAAGATGAAACAAAAAAGAATTAATTATAAAAGTGGCAATCCCCATTTAAATCTTCATAGTGCAGCAATTATTTATGTTAAGTGTCGAGAAATTGGAGAGTTGTACTTGTCTAATACAGTTTTTTTCTTGATATATATCTCATATATATTAAATCCGTATAAAGTAGTGGCGTAGCATTTTTTAAAGTAAGGACTAAATTATTGTTCACAAACTTGTACAGAGCTCCAAGAGGCAGAAAAATGTCTGTGCTTGGCTGGAGCCAAATTAAGTGTCTTGGCTTGATTCTGCTCACTGCTACTGTGCTCTTACCCTAAAGTAATTCCATGACTTGAACTAAAGCAAACACTAGTAGTGAAGGAATACTAATATCAGTAGAACTTTATGCTAGGGTATAACTATCTGAAAGCAGTTACTTAGTTTTTAATCTAGTGTTTGATGCTGTTCAAAATGGTATAAACCACTATTGGAAGTTATGACAGGGAAGAATGGGCAGGAAAACTTTCAGATAGCCTTTTCTGAAGTTCTTTCCATCGGTAAATGCTCAAATCTTCACATCTGGTCACCATTTTCAGATTTTGGTAATTAAAGAACCTTACACTATCTTTTTGCAGAATAGGTCCGAGCACCCCTTACCAAACTGCTTTTAGAAAGAGGTATAAATAACAGCACGCATTGAATTTTTGGCAAAATGAGAAAGAGGGGGAAAAAAAGCGGGGGATTCATCCCTTGAATCACTGAAGTTGTTCTTCTACAAAACAGACCTTCTTTTAGCACATGAATACCTCTCTTCATATGAGCCAAATACCCCCAATGCCCACTAAAAAGAGAAAGAAGGAGGAAAAGACTAAATGTTTTTAGTGGTGCCATTTAAAGATGAATATCTTAATTTGCTGACTGTATCATCTTCACCTCTGTCAAAGATGGTCAGCCATAAACACAACACCATAATGAATGATGCGAGCTCAGCTGTAATTGCAGATGCACAGTGCGGTAAAACAACTTTGTTAACTTCATTCACTAGATTTTAAATTTTCATGTATTGGCCATTTGTCATTGGCACAGACTTCCTGCTCTACGGCCAAGATTACTGCTTTAACCACCAGTGCATGCTTCATTGCCTGATTCATGGCTGGCTCCTTCCCTCTCCTTTTCTTTGCCATTTTGGTAGGAGGCTTTGTAACGACACGGCAGCAGTGGAGCAGGAGAAGGAGGAGAATGATGGGCACTAGAAAAGACAGCAAATGATTCAGGAAGGTAAAAGGGTAGGCAATGAGAAGGAAAAAAAAGAAAAAAGTTAAAATAGGAACTAGGGCTTTATGAAATAGGAAACAATTTAAAGGGAAAAAAGATAAAGTGAAACAAATGCAGATAAACAATCTTGCAGCTGCAAGAATGAATGCAGATTAAAAAAAAAAAAAAAAAACAACAGTACAAATCTTTAATGTTCTTAAGGTGCCTGCAGTATTCTGTGATATTCTCGGCTCTCACCAAGCACTGTAAGAGGGAAGAGTCTGTCCCTCATACTACTGGAGATGTTTTTAAGTGCTGTTTTCAACATATCAGAAGATAATTTGTCATAGACAAATCTGGGACTCTGTACCGGGGGTTGCAGATACAGCTGACAGTCAGATACAGACAAGCTGTGCCCAATGACACCTTGAAAGAGGGTATGAGATATCCTTTGGGGGTGTTATGAGATACACAGCAAAGAGTTTCCTTGCTTTCTTCTCTTCTGCTTGTTTTCTTTGAGATTGCCTCCAATTGAGACAAACACTTAAACTGGTATGAAATTTTAACCAAATGCAGAGATCCATGGAAGGTGATTTCTACCAGTGGCTTATTAGAAGGTATTTCAAAATAAGTACTTAAAGAAAATTACACTTATGTCACCTGGGTACAAAATATCTCATCAGTGACACAAAATATTTTTTCTAAATCTAACTGTACAATCAACAGAACTACAAATATTTTATTGTTTTTGCTTTTTATTCTACTGAAGGACAAATTATGAGAAATGTATGTGAATTTCTATTAAACACCCACACTTAGAGTTGCAACCATACCTAAGTTGTTTGCTGAATCAAGCTATTATGCAGTTGACTCTTACTATCAACCAGCACGAACTGTTTTCTTATCAACATAATGCATGGTTTCAAAATACTTCAGTGGTTCACTGTAACAGAATTAACAGTTACAGGTGTTACACTTTCCCTTTCTAATTCCCATAGCCCTCCTCACGAATAACCCCTATCATTCCCACCTTCTCCCTAGTATCCACGGTTTTGCTCAGCTACTGCTGCCCCTGCTTAGCAGTAAAAAATCCTTTAAATACATCCCACCAGACGATGCAGTATCACATCCACAGGGAAACAAGAGTTATGACCACAGTAACTGCCACAATCTACTTTAATAGACTCTAACTACTGATCTTGAATGACGTACAGCCCTCACAATGACGTCCTCACCGGTTTAGGTTAACTTCAGAAAAGTTTCACAATTCTCCCTATCTGATTGAAAGGTCTAGTAGCCTGAAACCCAGATGTCAATTTCTTCTAATTAATTTGTATCTTTTTTTAGAAAGGTCAGGTTTTCAGATGAGAATACACACACCCCCCTTTTTTTTAGAATTGCAATGGCTACCATGCTTTCCACCCCAAAAAGACAGCCACGTCAATGACCAGGGAAGGTAATCCAATGTTGGTCCTGTAACTGTGAAGAAAGGTGGCACATATCTTGCTCAAATACCCACACTTCAAAAGTAAAATTTGTCACTAGGTTAGGAATATGTTTTCCTGCATTTCTATAGAAGTTTTTTTTCCCTTTAAATGTAGGAAAAAAACCTGTGGTTTCCATCCCCCATTTCTGCATCTTCTGGCATCTGAACACAGGGCTGAACCCCACCCCAGCAGGTACCTCCCACCAGCACCAGTGGGCTCTCGGCCAGGCCCAGGGTTGGTGCTGCACTGGTAACCAAACCGTAGTACTTGTGTATTCCTCTGACAGCGGGCATGAGAACTTTTTCTTTTAGAGACATTTAACTATCAATTCACAGTGACAGATATATCTATATCCTAAAGATCCTCTATCTATATTTAGGATATAAATACAGAGAAGATATTTATCCTCTATAAAATTCAGGTGCAACTGAAACAGCAACAATGAAAAGACACTGGGGAAGGAAGTCTTGGAATCAAGCTCACACTTGCCTAGTTCTGAGGGGTTTCTGTTTGTGCGTGCATGCCTGCCTGTAGAGGGTTATTATTTTGGATTTATTTTTTTTAATCAGATTTATGTTACTGACATTGAGGTGGCCAATAGGCACAGAAAATCTATGAAAGGATTTAATATTTTTCATATGGAATTACCTTCCTCAGCATTTGACATCCATTTGGAAACTGAATTTGAATGCAGGAATAAATTTGTAGAGGAGCATCTTTTGGTCATTTAATAGACAAAAATCAGTGCTTTAGGATATATACAGGCTTGGCGATGCGTTTCTTTGGAAAATTCAAGCAGTTGGGGGATTTTTTGGTGGGGTTTTTTTGTGGGTTTGTGGGGCTTTTTAAATGCAGAGTCCTGGGTGGCCTGAAATGGCTTTGACAGAGTGTAATACTGCTGCAATTAGAATCACAGCCACTGGAATAATACCACCCTTGAGAGGAAAATAAGACTTCATGGTCTCAGCGATCTTCCTCCTTGATTTGAATTAGCTCAAGTCTGATGTGGAAAAGAAAGAAAAAAAGGAGAGAAAAAAAAAAGGCAGAACAAATGACTTTAAGAAGTCTTTCTGTTTGGTTAACAAATAAAAGCTAAGAAGAACACAGTGCTGAATACTGATAAGCTTACCCTCAAAGGCCAAGACAGAACACAGCAACTATCTGAAGAATAAATTAATTGCCTATCAATTTATCATGTTGCATATTTATTATTTTCAGATAGATGTTCACTTCTTACTTCAATAGTGAGACCTCAAACATACACCTACCTATACCCAACAACTTTGAGAAAAAAAAAATAAAAAGAAAACACCACAGTGAGATTCTGAATGCTGCAGCTGAAGCACAAGACCATGTTTCTGAGGGTGTTAGGAGTGTTTCAGATCTGTGGCCCTGCAGGGGTCCTATCACTGCTCCTTTTATGCCTAGCAATAGGAGGTACAGGAGTAACAAAGGGGATCGGGCTAAAGGGCCAAGAAATATGGACTTGCCCATGGATTATACTGTAACTGGATCAGTAAAAGACTGAGCTACAGGTCACATCTCCTGCACAGGAGGCCAGCCAAAAGAACAAGGCTCAGTATTTATTCACAATACAGACTAAAATATTTTCAGCTAAGAAAAGCCCAGGAGTTAATCGAGAGAAAGGAAAAAAGTCAGGGTTACCAACAACACTGATTTTCCCGACCCTTGAATAGTCAAGAGCTTTATTCAAAGCAAAGTAGACGGAATGATGCTAATAAGCAAAAAGTATCAACTGTAAGTTCTGCTTTTTAACAGATACATATTGAACCTTTAACCCACATGTACAACAAACAGACAGGGTTCCAAGGATATTAAATCGTAGTACTTCAAAATTTAAAGTAATATTAAAATAGGTACATTAAATTACAAAGGCTGACATTTCTGATTATTTAGATTAGCCACATTGGGAAAAAGTATCTTAGCTCAAACATGTGAGAGAGGGGGCAAATTCATAGAGCTTTATATAAATATACTGTTATTAATGTCAATATACTTCTTATTCACAAAGGGAAATTTCATTCAGGACAACTAAATGTTTAAAGGTGAATTGGCTTCATTCTCTTTTATTAGAAAACGGTACATGCATTTTACATGTATATAAATTCCCTTACTAAACAAGGTGTGCCAAACTAATTTTTTTTTTAATTTTTATTTAAGTTTTATTTTGTTTAATTCAACCTCTGTTTGACACTTATATGTCAACATTGTTATTAATTGTTGTTAACTCCTTCCTCTCTATTCCAGCTAGGAAGAACTGAACTTCTTACTAATGATACAAACTCATTTACCAAGCAATAACCATGTTACCATGTGGAAGAGTTAAGGATGTTACACATCCTACTGTAACAAAGTTGAAAAGCTGTTTCTCTAGATGGCTTTGGCCATTAAGCTCTTCCAGGAAATACAAGAATCTTTCTTGACTTCTACTTTTTTCCCCCTCTTCTTCTATGTGAAGATTTTCCTCAATAGGTTCAAAGCTATGAAGAAAAAAAAGTTGTAATACGAGAATCTTTTTCCTTTTCTATTGCTGACCAGGTATTCTGCAGTATAATGCCATGTAATGCCATTTCAGGGAGATTCCTTATCCAAACTATAGTATATCCAGATATATATCCAGATACTGTAATAAATTATAAAAACTGGATTGCAGTGGAGCAATCACCATGAAAGACAGAATAAGTAGGAAAACAACGCTTCTTTTGTGGTTTTTTCGCTATAATGTTCTCAAGTGTAGTTGGAAGAACTGTTTAAGGCTCTAATTTGCAACTACACATGCAAAACTATATTTAAACTAATTCTATCTTGTTTGTTTGTTTTTTTCCATGCATAGTTGGCTCTCCTGCTTTGCTTCTTCAGCTAAGGAGCAAATGCTTACCACAGTGCCCCCCTCATCACAGTCATAGCAGTGATGGAGAAAGAAATAAGAAAGGTGCTGACACTGAAAATTCCATACCACTCAGGAGCTTCCAAGGAGCAGGCCCCTGTCTGGTTATTATGCACAGCTCAGATGACTGAGAAATGAAGGAAAGTGAGTTAAGATTTGGGCTTTACAGCACAATCTTGAAAAAGCCACAGCAGCTTCTCCTAAACACACATCAACGATGGAACCACTGCATAATCACTGCTACTGCAGTGGCCATGCATCGGGTAGAGGAAATCCTCCATCATCTTTGTGATCTGCCTTGACTGTGTTTTATAAAACTAAAGAAGCGCAAAGCACCCATGTGAGACCAGAGAACTGGAACCACAGATGCTACTTAAATCAACAGCTGAGCTTCCATTAATGTCAGCAGAAATAAGACTAGGTCCCCAGTTTCTTAACAACCTCTTCAAAATAACAGCAGCAACAAGCATGAGATTGGGTTGACAATCATTTACATGCAAGTGTGACCTTTTTACTCAGTGGTGACATTTGTATCCTATTAGCAAAATACTGTATTGTATTTAAGCAATAATTGCATTTTCTATGAAGACAAATGACATGTAAATCAATAAGTGACGAGGCTGCAGGCCAAGCACATTATTGATTTTCAGTCACGTTCATCTCTGAGCTTGCTGCTGAGAAAATACAGTATATGCTATGATTTTTTTACAAGTTACATCTTTTGGGCCAGATAGAAGTTTTCTGAGAATTAAGAAAGGTTTTCTCCAGTTGAGAGAGAGGAGATTAAAGAGGAGTGAGAACTTAACAGCTGTAATCAAAGTTAACACAGTATCTTAAAAGCAAATGCTGAACAGATCAATAGAGGCTTGTACGACACCCTTGTCATCTAGTCAGTTATTATGGTTGATCAAACTAAGCACGCATATCATGTTAGATGTAATATCACGCACTGAAACAAACAGAAAGCTTACAGAAATCTCAGTGAGAACCATTCTTATTGCTTCTGCCCTTCACGAGAAAACCAAATTACTCAAAATCCACCACAATAGGACCCTGGCAAGTGGCAGATAGGGAGAAGGACGTTCCTGAAACATGAATAGTGTGATTCCAAATTTGCTACAAAAATCAGAAATTTTAATACAAAACTAAGAAGAGAAGAAAATAATCTCCCTGTTTTCCTTTTATAAATAAATAAAATTCAAGGGTCAGATTTTCATGGAAATAGGCCTGAGAAGGCCAGGCTTCAGAGGAACACAGCTTTAAGAAGCAGGCTGTCTGTTATTAAGAATACTGTACTCTGATACTTAAATGAGAACCGTGATTTTTAACAAATTAGTTTTCAGAAAACTATAACTGAAGTAGTTTGGAATTCCTTGGTTCTATAACTGCAGGGAGAAAAGAAGAAGGATCAGGAATGGATTCCCTAATGGATCAAAAAAATTATGACTACCTGGTCCCTGTGAGACACACACAAGTGGTCTCAATCGCCTAAAAACACAGCAGAGAGTGAAGAAAGAAACTTCAACACACAGGTACTGAGCCTCAGGCATCCTAGGAAGATCCAAGCAATCTTAGCTGGCAAGGGTACCAAGTCATCAGCTGCGAATATGAGACAAGAAGTTTAGCTGCTTCTGAGGGTCAGAAGAAATAGTAAATTAATTACACTCTCACTAGTATATTATTGCAGTAAAAGCACTGACTTTTTCTAGATCTCCTCCTAAATCATGCATAAGGTCGTCCAGTGAGAATATTTTAGGAGACTTAGTCAGCCTTATTTGGGATGTTTTTCCCATAAATTTCTGCATGGCAGCCATGATTTAAGATTACTCTGTTTTTAAGTTCTTTATTGTAGTTAAGTAGATGATGTGAAAGAAAAACTCTTAACATTGTAGCCATAACACCAATAAGCAGGATTCACCTACTCCTCTGTATGACCAATAATCCTGAAACATTCTTTCATGCTGACCAAACCTTTCTATACAATATGAAAGGAGCAGACACAGCTATTAATTTCCTCCACAACAGCCATTTTTCTTTCCACTAGAAGTTATTTTGAATATGGATTATACAATCTAAATGCAGTTGTTCAGTTTGTAAGACTTCATAATATCCTACAATTGAACCAACAGGTTAAGACACTTTTCATCTGACTGCACTAAATTATTGATCTACTGGTCCCTTTTTTGGATTTTAAATCACTCTAACAGAAGGAAAAGTAAATGCATTAAGACTTTTCCAGTCTCAGTGAGAAAATACATGTAGGTAGTTTGAGTCCCAACAGTAAAAATAATCACACAGAGTATCTCACAGTAATCCATCTGATTTTGAATTAACCGCTCAAAAGGCAGTTTATTTTAAAAATATATTTTTAGTTTGCTTGGGAGTTGACTATATAAGTCCCATCTATCAATTCCTGCAGTTTGGGTATTACAGTATGAATAATATATGCCTTTGTCAAGTGACAATAACAGCCTTCACTCTTCAGCGCTTTATATTTCTTGTTCCAAATGTGACATAAAATAAAATTTTCCTCAAGTAGCTAAAAAGGAATTTAGAAGAAATGAATTATGAATACATCAACAGATAGACACTTTTTTAAGAAAAAAATAAAGAATACTAAGCAAAATGTCAAGAATTATTTATTAAATTCAGTGAGGCCCTCATAAGGGGGGGCTTTAAGGTAAACCTAAAGATTTAGCTGAAGAGAGTTGTTTTCTTAAAGAAAAACACTTGCATACCTGCACTTAACATCTTTTTAAGTTACCACTTCAAAAGTTTCTTAGGCTCCTATGAGCCTTTTCTGTAGCCAACAACAAATATACCCCTTGACCACCTGCAGGTGTGAATTCAGATGGATTCAATTCTAGTCACCTTGTCTTATTTTCAAATTTTTTTGCTCTATTTTACTTATTATGGAGGCTCTGGCAATCTTCTCCAAAGCATCGGGAAACCGCATCTGTTAAAAACAGGTTCCAAGGCTGGGCAGAACACTAATATCATCCAACACACCAGCTCCCGAGTTCCTGTTTGGCAGTCAGGATTTCTATTTCTGAAACAATTCAAATAATACATTTAAATATCTGGTTCACTGTTAATAATGCAGCACTCTGGATCTGCGTGGATGCTAACTGCAGCGCCATATAGCTTTGGCAGCACCAATAATGATGAAAAATTATGAACTGACAAGAACCAGTATTCGGTGATTATTTGGCCCAGAACACAGCCTGAAACCTTCTCTCTACGTGTATTTTTGGCCTGTGGCCTCCCCTCCTCCCTTTTCCTTATGTTCTTGAAAAGAGTAACCTAAAGTCTTAGCTTTCCCCTTTTTAACTACCCCAGACATGTTACTTTCTTCTCAGGCCAAAAAGGAACTAGAGCTTTATTTTCACAGAGGCCTCAGGAAGAAGCCTGGTACCTTTTTTTTTGGACCAAAACCTGTTTATTTTTCTGACTGGTTTTTCCCAGGTTTTAACATTTGGGCACACGCAGTTATTTGGACTGTCACAACAACTGTTGAAGACATCTCTGGGTTTGATGTATGGCTAAAGATTCACAGGAAGAACCAGGAGTGGAAGAATCAAACAACTACAGGCAAAATTACTACAGGTTCATGGTGGGGCAGGAGAGGGAAAAGCAGAAAACAAAAGGGGCTTAACCTTTTTTTTTTTATTTCAACTTCACATAGCAACAAGTGCCAGAAGCACTGCAAACAAGAGAAGCATCAAAACTAAATTTTCCAAAGAATTTGTTTTAAAATGTGTATGTAGCTTCATTTTTAAAGGGTTAAAAGAGTAAAATGAGGTACTTCAGAGAAAAAGACTTTCAAAATGATATTTCTTTTCCTGAGGCAGAGAAAAATACAATTTAGGATAACTCAACAAAACTTTCTTGCTGCTTTCTCCTCTGGTAAAATCGGCAATCTAAGAACATAATTTATTCACACAGATGTAATCTGTATCTCTACAGACCTGTGAACAGCACTGCACTTTCCAAAAACCTTGAGAGCAAGCCTTGGCCTGGTGGTCACGATGAGAAAGCAGCTCATCATTTTAACAGCTATGGTCTTTGGCTTTTAATCTGTTACGGGAAAGAAAACGTCCTTCTTTCAGACAGAGAATTCAGTCTTCGAGCCTTGGCTTGACCTTTAAACGCACGGAACCTGAAGAAATGCCACAGATGGATAATGGTTGGTGACACTCACCAAGGCTCGGTGACATCACACTGAAGGACACAAAGCCATACTCCTGCACTCTGCCGTTATCCTTGTTAGAAATGGAAAGTCACCAGCATTAAGCAGATGATAACATTTGTTTTAAAGGAAATGTTAATTGAAATTGGCATGCCGCTGCTCACAGCTAGGAAAAGGACCTCAAGAGATCAGCAAAAAGAAGAAGAAAAAAAAGTGGCAAGAGAGTTTTGCCAGAGGAGGGCTGACTCCCAGCCAACGATGGGGAGAGCTCCATGTCTGATAATCCATTTTTAACTACAGCAAGATTAACTTTGACCTAAATAAAAAGTCATTTCTGAAGTGCAGAAAGCCTATTATCTGCTCTTCTAAGCATATGAGTGGAAGGTGAAGAAAACAGTCACATAAAACCTACATTTTCTTAATTATTTTTTAAACAGATACTGGGACTTGAAAGTCTCAAATTGAGAAAAAAGAAGTAAAAATATTAATGTATGACATGTAATGCTTATCACCTTATCATTTCGAAGTGCCAACAGGTTTAATTACAGCCTTCAGTAGCCCAGCAAGATGAAAAAGTCATGAATCTAAACACCCAAATCCAAATCATAAAAGTTAGCTTTCTCCTCCCCTCCCAACACACCCTGGATCCCTTTGAGAAAACAACGTATTTTTCCACCCACTTCTAAGCAGAACACCAAACTAAACCAAGCAAAGTCTTTGTTAAAAACTATTTTTTTAGCAGGAACCAAAGTTTACTTCTGGGCAAGCAGTAACCTAAATCATCCTCACTCTGCATGAGTTACTGGTTAGTAAAGCAGGAGCTTTGCAGGGCTGGGGGGACCCTATAGATACTGAATAGCAGTTATAAACAAAAGACTCAGCTATCAGTTACTGCGGGGACTGGGCGAGCTGAGACAGAAAAATCCCAGAAAGCTCATTACAGCAGCCTGCCAAGCCCAAGCACTGGCACATCTACCATCCAGAAGTGTGGCATTCTTTCCAGAGATCAAACCCAAGGGGGAAGACCTCTTGAAAGTTGGGGTTTTTTTTCCTGCTATGCTCCATCTCACAGGTATCCTGCAGGCATGAATAACCACTAAGCCTTAAGCTGCTCATTTCCCTAGGAGCTTGTTTATTTACGAACACCTAGATGTTTATCTAAGTCCTTAATCCACTCCAAAATTTACCAACACCTGGATGTTGAGGTGTAAGGACCCAATCAATGAAAAAAATCTTTCACTGACTTCGGTAGTAAGTCCAATTTCAGCCACAGGTATGAACCTCTATTGAAGGTAACTGCTTTGATCCAGCACCTATTCTCTGATATTTTGAGGAACACGATAGATTATTTTTTTTCTTGTTACAACCTGAGGAATAGTTTCTGGTCTTTGGGAAACGGCCTGCTGGAAAATAGTTAGAGAAGACCACTCCGCGTGTCCAGTTTTCTAAATAGATTTATTCACATCTCCTGCCATGAGAAAAATCAATACAACTACAAATTGAAGATGGTGTCAAAGTCACAACCCCATGGCAGCCACTCTTGGTAGGGTTAGATCCCTCGCTGATGTAGGTGGCTTTGCAGCTGGACAATTTACTTCCTTTGTGCATTAGGGTTACCCCCCTCCCCAGTCATCGTACTGCTTTGCTACTTCCAGATGCCGATACAGCAGGAATGAGTCTGATTCAAAATCCCCATTGTTCAGTAGGATGCCCTCATTTATTTTACACTGGCTTCCAGTGAGATTTCCCTGACTTTTGTCCTCTCCTTTGCTCTTCTGCTTTGTTCTTCTGCTTTGTTCTTCTTTACCGTTTGAATGGGAATGCAAAACACCAGTCTCTTTCCCTTCTTGTGCTTTTTTTTTGTTGTTGTTGCTCTCATTGGGTGTATTCCTGTTTCTAGATTACATCTTGTTCCAGGGGCTACCTGTGTGCAACTGAAAACCTGCTTCCCTCATCGCAAGAAAATAGCCTCCTTACAACGTGTATCTCCTAAGCCGTTCCAATGACTTCCAGTAATCACTAATGACAATGAAAATATTGTCATTATATAAACCAAACACCCCTTCCCTGAAAATACACGTGTAAAATACTTAAGACCTGAGACAGTTAAAGTTTTGCATGTAAAGAAAAGTAATTTATGGATAACATCAAAAATTGTTAAATTAATTACTCTGAGCATCAACATATGAATTTTTTCTTCCCTTTCATTACGTACAAGTTGATTAGTAGTTGCAATAGCCATTGTTTAGAGAAGAGATAAGACATACTTTGCTGCAGCTTTTTTCTGACCTGTCTTATTTCAAAGATGAATACTCAGTATTGTCTCTTTCCACAATTTTTGATTCAGCAGCAAAATGATGCTTTTAAGAAAAAAGTAAGTCTAAGACCATACAGAAAAAACAGATGCATTAGAGCTATGGAAGTAATTTATTCATACCCTAGTGTGCAAGTGCCACTCTCAGCCGGGTATATGTGTATGACAAAACTCTTCAGGAAATCAGCTTCTATAATAGAACATATTTGGAAAGGTAAAGCTGATAACCTATCTGAAGTACATTCAATGGGCTTCTTCCTTTAAGCTTTTATAATTACAGCATTAAATTCTATGCTTTTTAATGCATTAGACACACTGAGGACATAGGACACTCAATCAGCATTATATAGAAAGAAAAAAGTAAGGTCTTCACAAAAGAACTCAAGAGTGGAATTGGCTTATGCTGTACATTCCGGCACTGAGAAATAGGAAGAAGAGGGAGAAACATTGGTAATGGAAAGAAGGATCACCTTTTGCAATAGGTGTGTTGAGTGTTACTTTTGACTACATTTTATTTTGATGAATTTTAAATGTGGCTGTGTGGAGAAATTAAATTACCTGGGGTTTCTATTAATCTGTCTTCCAGGATGGTGGAAAACTCTGCATTTCCCACCTGTGATTGCCTGCAATGCTTTTTATCACTACCTGACTACCGACATTCATTTTCCCTTTTCTTACAGCTGAGGGGAAAACAGCAGTTACCCTCGAGTACAAACACAATTCATCTAGAGAATACAGTGTTTGGTTGAAAGACTGAAATTATCACAGCTCTGATCACCATCCAGCATCTTTAAAAAAAAACCAAACAGCAAACAAACCACCAAACAAAACCAATACCTTTCCAGAGGTTAGAACAAATATCATGTGTCCATTTCAAAAAGTCCGTTTTAAACTTGTATTCTGAAATAAGGGGTTAACAGAACAATATTTCCATTCAGTTCCTGGCACTTTCATTATGCCATCAATTATTATAGTGCCCTTCTAATAGGAATTTCATCATGTGTTCAAATTGGTGAG
The DNA here is from genome assembly GCF_964106895.1 of Numenius arquata. NCBI lineage: Eukaryota > Metazoa > Chordata > Aves > Charadriiformes > Scolopacidae > Numenius > Numenius arquata. Next base: position 31,382,737 of record NC_133586.1, read on the forward strand.
CAGAGTCATTTAGCAGCCACAACAAATTGAGCTCAGTGGGCTTTATTTCAAGAACTACAATGGTGTCAAGTGGTCAGTCCTTCATTTTTAATTTCTGGATAGATGAGATGCAAATTGCATGGTCCCTCATTCTAACAGCCGGTCACGGCAAATAGTTACAATTACATTCCAACATACTCTTAACTATGGGTAAACAACATTATCAAGCTGGGGATGGGACAGTTTGGATCACAAAGAAAAGATTTATTGTATTACAGAATTTTTAAAAATTTATCTTCATTGACCACAATCGCATCTTCCTAGTCGGAAAAGTAAATACCAAAATTTGCGCCTTGATCCAGCATAGAGAGGTTCGATAATTGTATTTTTTTTTCTCTCTTTCTACATCTACAAGCTTGAAAAGATCATCTGCTTCATAACAAGTTCCGTGTATCTAGATTTTTATCACTGCTTAATGGTGAAATGTCCTACTATATAGATCATAGTGACATCTGCCAAACAGGTATCTGTCGCTCTCTGTACAGCAAGAAGGGTGCCAGTGTTCACTGAAGACTAACTACCTAATGATAATCAGCGTCACTGGGGCTTGATGCTCTCCAGTGAGGTGGACATACCTCCCTATTTGGATCAGTGAATGGTGAAGGCTTACTGACAACTGATACTGGGCTAATGAAATTAGTGAACATACTGGCACTCTCTCGTGGCTTTAAGGCTTGGAGGACACAACTGGGTCACTGGCAATTCTCAACAAGCAATGTAAAAACTTAATTATTCTGCTCTTCAGCCAACAGTCTCTTTTCCAAGGGCCTTATTTAGTGATGCCGGACACTTTCATTTTAAGCTCTTTTAACTATTGACTGTTTTATTTTTATTTGGCACTACCAAACAAATTCCTCTGACATATCAGATCTTTGAAGTCCAATCTACTGTTTATACAGCAAAAATGAAGCTGACACTCCTTCCTCTACTTAATTGGAAAAAACCCCAATCATTATAAATCAAGCTCCTGCTTCAAACGCAGCTAGAAAACAATGCTGGAATTTACTGTAAGAGTTCAAACACACAAGCTTAACATTTGCTGTCTGAGCTGGCCAGGTCAGTAAAATTTTAATCATGATACCTGTACTAAGAAAACAAACATAAAAAAGAAGAGGTTCAACATGTGAACAAACCAAATTATTTTAAAAATATGAATAATCAAGAATATTATCAGGAATTTTATTACATTTTCTGTGTTGCACATCCATATTCTGAGCCTGAAATGCATCTTGCCCTACAGCAAGCCATTTTTAAAGTCTTAATGAGCTGTAAACACTTGTTTCTGTTGCCAGTGTGCCAAGCTATTGACCCATAGCACCTTACGGTTGTTCTCATTTTGACAGAATAGCCCGAGGAAGATGCTGATTTTAAATGCCAGATGTATTTTGCTGTTTGTGCATGGGAAGTTCTTTTGTGACATGAATTGGGATGATTTGGTGTATGTAAAATCTAGTGGAATGCAAAGGGAAAAGGTCATCTGGCTTCATAGTGGGATACTGTAGAGTATTGTGGAGCAAGAGCGGTTAATCCTCACCCAGACCAGTATGCCGCGTACCTGCAGCCTTATTTACACTTACCATCACAGCAGTATTTACTTAACTTAGAAGGTTACGCATCACTGGATAAAATGAAAGTTGTCAGTAAATGAGTTTTAAATTTCCTCTGTAGTGGTTTGATTCCGGAGTAATTTGAAAGAATTCTCTCAGAATGTACTACCAAATAAATTACAACAGAACCTACTTATCTCTACCTAGTTATCTTTTGCATTCGTAGACCAGTCCTCATACCGCAGGCTCTTGCCTAACAGTGTTCTAGTTACCTTTAAAGTGCTTACTGAACAACATCCAATTGATTTCTTTCCTTCCAGAGTGCACAACGCAACTTTCTACAGCAGACATTTATTTAGCATTGGTCTCCTCCCCGTATTACATTAAAGATAAACATTCATGTTCCGGAGTCAGTCACCCCACTTTTGGTCACCTACAACATACCTTCAACAAGCATCTTCATGAAGAAACAGACATTTTTCTTTCTTCTACACTTACGCAGCCTGGGTAAGGTCCAGCCCCCTAACCTCCTCTCCTCTGCCAGGACCCTGAAGTGTGCTGTGTAACACTGCTAATTCACGCAACATCAACATGAAACTCAGTCCTGACTTTACGATGAATAAATTACAAGTGATGGAAAGAATTTCAATAGGCTGCCCAGGGGAAGCAGAATATTTATTTCAACAATGCTCCAATTTCTAAATAGTCCTAACTAAGCTAGTTGTCAACACAGTAAGATTACACTGCTGGTTCATTGCTATTCTAGCAGATGGTGAGGACTTGTAAAAGCAGAACGCACTGCCACTTTGCTGTTCTAACAAATTAAAACTGAAGTCTTGAAAAATTAATTCAATCAACAGCAATAACAGCAGAAGTTGAAGTTTAGACCTCTGATATATATAATATTCACATCTATATGTAATTTTAGGGGCACTTATGCTATCTTTTGACAAATACGGAGCTGTCAAAAGCTTTTTCTGTGAAGAAGATTTTGGGGCTTGTTTTTATACATATCTCAGATATCCAGTATTAGTTCATTTATCATTTTGATATTAAGTCATTACAGCTGCAAATGTCTTCAGGTTCTGGCATAGCACTCAAAAGCTCCAGAAAAGACTTTCAACAAAAAAATGAAGTGGATTGTAAACACGTAATTAAGTATGATAGCCAGCCTTGCACGTACGAGCATTGTGTTCGGATCTGTTACGTTATTACAGCTCCCTGGGGAATAATTTTGTTAGGAATGAGAGAAGATTTCACTCCCTGGCCCAAATCCCCAAAACATCAAAAGACAACAATGCTAAGTGACATACTTCAGACCTCATCTCTTACTGTGTTCGTATCATAAACAGGTTATCTACAGCCTTCCTTCCATACAGTGCTGCTCTACGGCCAGAACCATTAGAATATACGCACTGACTGACGCTAACCAAGGATGACTTCTGATTGATTCATTAACTACAGCTACTGTGTCTTTTACAATGTCTGCATATCGTACAACATCATCTGAAATGTTTTGTTTTCTGCATGGGTTTAGACTGACACTCCTGGTGAAACCAACAATTATTATCCCCATTTTACAGATGGGGCAGAAAGATGATGAGTCTGGTTTTGGTCGGGTTTTTTGTTTGGTTTGGTTTCCTTAAAGGCATTTGGATGCCCGTCTGCTCCACAATACAATAGTAAGCGCTTCATTAAACAGTCCTATTTTCACAAGCAAGTTTAAAACACACTGAATCAAGGCAGATGTTCTTTAACTAAGATGCTTTTAGAAATAGAATTTATGCCTCAGAGCATAAGCAGATCCATACTTTGAAATATGGGCTACAGGAGTACCAGAAGGTCACCCAGGAAGTTCCCAGCAGAAGAGGGAATTGAAGCACAGCTCTACCAGTCTGCACGCAATCCGCGGAGACGGCCTCTCTCTTGTCTAATCCCACCCTTCTTTCCCTTCATCTGCTCTCCTCTCTTACACTCCCCTGCTCCAAAACTGCCCACTTCACTTTCAAATACCTACTGCCCTTGCTAAGCCTTTTAACAAATGACATACAAACAAATCCTCACTTAACTCCTTATTGTACCTTTTCCTCGTCATTTGTCTTTCTGTAGCCCAAAAGTGCTATGGAACTTGCTCAGCACTCCTTTGTGTTTGTACAGCACCTAGGAAATGTCTCACTGATCCACTTTGGGCTTTCTTTGGTTACTATGGAGACAGAAATAACAGCAACATGATTGAGGATGAACAAGTCTAATAAGAAAAAATGCACACCTATAAAAATTACATCATACTGTCTAGACCCTTTGAACTCAATGCAGTAACTGATTGGGGTTATGTTTCTTCATTGGCTTATTTAATGAGGAAGGAAATCAAAATTTTTCTCCCTGATGCACATGACAACACTCTATTGAACATCCAAGCTGAAACTCTACTGAAGAAGAAAACGAGGATAGAAAAGCAGCTTTAAGATTGCTTATACAGTGAGAGAGGTTTATCAAGATTTAGAGATAAATTGCCTGGAAGTCTGCTGAAGTACGCTATGAAACCATACAAATATCCAATTAGCATGTTAAAAACTGTTAATTTTGATTGATACTACTATTTGGGCCTGATTTAAAAACCTGCACAGATTTGCCAGTCTTTCTGGGTTGTAAATATCAGTCCTTGTTAGATACATTAGCCTCCGGGCACAAGATTTTCTTCAGCTGCTCTTTCTGCTTTGTTCTGCATTTCCTGGGGGGCTTGAGAGAAACACACACCAGGGCTCTTCTTATACACCGTTGCTGGTTCATAACTTTTGCCCAGATAGTGCAACAATCATCCTGTAGAGGTTCACTGTGCAAAATAAGTGACCGGGACGTCATCAAACTGAGAATATACAGGAACCCACTGCTAAAAGCAGTACCACCACCATGGTGCTTTTACGTTACCTTTCATCCCAGACAAATTTAGTGGGTGCATTTAGCAATAAACAAGAATGGCACGTAGTTAAGTGCTGTGCAGCTCTTTAATACTGCAGAGCAATACTGCTAAAAGTTTAAGAGAGAAGTGATAATGAGCATCACATTCAAATGAAACTTCAAGAGTCTGTAACCGTAAAACAGAACTACCTGGCTGGAATTCATCCAGAACATTGAAGATATCAAAAAGTACCAGGGGATAGTTAATGTGCACGACATTGTCTAAAGAATGATGATTTTTCCTCCTTAAACATAGATGATTATGTTAACACTGACAATCTTCTAAAGACACCTATAGACATACATGTATATAAATATTTGATGCATCACATCCTATATTTTTATAATGTTAATTTCCTTTTGATAGCATAACTTCTCCTGAGATGTCAGAAATCCAGATTTATCCCTTTATTTTAAATACATTATAATATGAACAAAAGATTTTAAATGGAAACCATATGTCCATTTAACTTGGAAAAGTCAAAATATCTCTTCTAAACCTTCTGAATCCTCTTCTTGACACCAATTATTCTGTATTTTTTATTGAAGTTAGACATGTTATACACTCTCAATAACCCTACATAAGGCATGAGGCAAAGGGGAAATATGCAGAAGTTTCATCATTAGAAACAGAAACAAACCTCAAGAAATTTCAAAACGCAAAAAGAAAGAAGCGTGACTGCTACACATACATTCATCCACTAAACGTGCATACACAAAACAGATATACAGCTCATCACCTCCACAAAAACAACATGCCTACCCCAATAACATTTTATAAATTTTCTTCCCCAAAACAGGCACATCTAGACTATACTTGAATTTTCTGGCTCGGATCCATTGGTAGTACTCATGTTATAAATTCAGAGGGGAAACTATCCCCAAGGGAAAATATGGGCAGGTGTGCTCCTCACTGAAAATACAGTAAAGTTGTTTCATTAGCCCTACTTCTGATTTTTTGCACAACTTATGAATAGACTAAATTTTGTGTGTACCTGTAAAGCACGTGTTTACAGTGATGCAACCACCCACAGGGGATGACTATTTGCTTCTCATTGCTGTTAGTAAAACCTGGGCGCTCCAGAGAACCATGGTTTAGGTCTGTGTGTAGAACCAGCTACTCACAGCTGCATTTGCTGGTGGATATGGTATAATTTCATCATCTAATTCACAAATACTCACAAAAGTATTTTGCATGTAAATATTCATAAGGTGCAAATTAGTGGTTTCACAGCTCTCTTCCCTCTCTTTTCCTCCTACAAGCTGCTATAATAGAATTCCACTTCACAGAATCCCAGTTAAATGTAAGCAAGGTCTCCCCCTTGATCTACACTCATGCACGTCACCTCTCCACATTATTTAAAATACTGATTAGTCAAATGTTTCAGATGTCTCTGAAGCACGACATGCACGTGTTGGTATTGATTTTCAGCTAGACAAAATAAGTGGAAGTCCCAGAATATGTTGAAAAAAGGCTGAGAGATTAACTCAGTGGCCGATTCAAAATTTTCAGAGTGAACAAAGGCATCACACTTAGCAGGTCCTTCCTGAAAAAGGGTATCTCACCAGCGTGAGCTTCAGGCAACACCCTTGTAGAAAAGCATATTTGTTTTACACAAGAAGTGTAGCTTGGAAATCTTTGGGATGCTGTGCAGGAACAAAACAATATGGTCTCCAGAAAAAGAAAAAAATCTTCTCTCCCTTTTATGCCAGGTGCTTAAAAGAAACATCTATGAAGCTAATATAAAATATACAGGTCCAGTCCAGAGTCCTGACTCCCATAAAGCCTTTGTGTTTGAAAACACTAAATCCTAGGCCCACACTTCAGCTTCTTTAAACTACATTTGACCGAAAGACTAGGGCTCGTTAACTCAATATTGACATCAGAAATCTTACCCAGAACAGACCACACTGTAAGGTAATCCATCCTGATCTAGTGCTGAAGAAACATCACCTTCAGCTACCACTCCTGATAAGCTGTATGTATAGATCATTTGAAGAACGGGCTCACATGAAGACCATACACAAAATATCCTCATCACAAAAGCATTGCATGTGCTTTTTATAAATGCTGATAAGTTCTAAGAAAAAAAAAAAAATTACATTCTTTTTATACAAAAAAGATAAGTCTTTCAGTCCCAGACTCTTAAGCTAATAATATTTAAGTATTTAATCTGCACACCATGGAAATTAATCCCTATCATTTGCTTATACACAGTAAACACATGCATGATATCAGATACGTTTACAGCATTGTTGCATGTCTTACAATAAAAAAAAGAATTCTTAGGGAAAAAAGGCTACTTTGCAGCTGAGCTTCTTGTGCCCAGGTGTGCTGCAGACCCTCCACAGCCACCAGACAACACTTTGTACTCTCAGAACTGCAGCGAGGATGGAGAAGAGCACTGAAGGAACCTTTCCACTGACACTACAGCCTCAGACCCCAAGATGTTCTAGGGGGTTATTTTACTTTGGTTTACATGCACTAGGAGAAAAGCAGCAGCCATGGAACATTTGCCCATTTTCCTCACTTCTATTCCTCAACATTTTTTTTCTCATTTAATGTCAGTAGCAGAGATAAGAAAAGTTAAACATTACCCCAGCTCCAGGCAGACATACAGAATCCCTTTAACAATTCCCCTGAAAACTCCACCTGTCTGATTCACTTTTCAATGAACCAGAAGACTGAAGTACTTTTTCCTATGAACAAGTAAAGATGACACTATAGTTTCACATTCAAACTATTTCCCCCCAATTTCAGACTCAATGCCTGCATAAACAAATTCAATTTGCTGTACTGTTTTATTCCACTAGCTTTACCAATGGAACTAAGTAGACATGTCATCAATGTTTGAATGATTGTTGGATATTATTTATTTGATATAAAACGAGCACTGAATGAATTGGCAAATTAATCAGCAAATTATATTATTACCTGGAATAGATGTAAGCTACTCCATGTGAAACTATAGCTTATTGTTATATCACTTTGATCACAGCCTAAACGTACAAAGCATCAGGAATGATCTTTATAAAAATAAGATTAGTGGATAATAGAAACAAGGTGGATGCTGGAGACGTTGCTGACATTTCATATTAAAGCTAGAAATTGTTACAAAATTGAGCTGAAATGTGCTATAACAGGGAGGAAAGGGTGATCATCAATAAATTTCATTTACTAGAGTACTCTGTTATTGACATTTCATAAAATTACAAATCACGAGATTGTTGCCTTCCACAAATTTGACTAGCAGTAGGCTCATCTGACAGCACACTGAGAGAAAGCAACCAGCTGGAAGAGTACAGCCAGGGGAGCATTTTATCACTGAAGTTTAAAATACTTTATGCAAATTCATTCTTTCCCTCTTCTAAAAGAGATTTCGGAACATGTGCTTCAGTGACACACACAAACAGCACGTCCTTTTAGCCCATGTCTCGGGGCAATGCCCCTGACAGCGGGCACAGAAGGATGAACGCCCTGAACACCGTGAAGATGTGGGACTGAAGAGTCAGAAGAATGCTTGGAAAGAACCAGCTGGTACCCAGCTCCCTTTGGTACTGTCTCCTCCAAACGCTCTGACTGTAGGAACAGACCATTACAGTTGATAATTAAAATCGTCACCCTCTACCACATGCAAAGCAAAGCAATAGTCAAACTTCCATAGCCAAGCCTACCTTCTCTACCATTATATGGATTCCTGGACAGGCGGACACAGGAAGCACAGTTCATAGCATTTTTGACCTGTTGGCCAAAGCACTGGATAGGGCTCCTAATTGCTCATTTATTAAATACATTTTATGTCCGTTTCTAACAGTAGGATATCCAAGGAAACATTGCTATCTACACTGAAGACTTCATTATTCAAACACGTACTCTGAACAGTTTTCCAGCCTCTATAATTTCTGTATTTGCAGCATTCTGTATCTGAGACATTTCCAGTATCCAAATGTTGCATTTCATCTTTCTTCATCTATTCCCAATAGAACCATCATAACTTATAATAAGTAACTCTGAATGGCAGATTTCTGAGGCAAACACATGATTTACGATTTAGCTTTAAAAAGACCTCTTACATTTAACATTCAAAGTACTGTCAAACATTCTTGTAAGTCAACACATATTCTCTCTGAATATAGCAAGAGACAAAAAGGGTACAAATAAGTCAGAAGATTTTTTAGACAAGTGGTAATCACTCCTTTAGAGTTTCTGGGTATTTATTGCAATTAAGGAACTCAGAGTTTGGTTGAAGGCAGTGAGAGATATGAAGGGTTCACTGTCCCTGGGGTGCACATCCATTTTTTTCCTACAAAGATAATCCTGTGGGACAAAGCAAAATAGTCTCTATAGAACACATTCTCGCTCTCTTTAAGTGACAAAATTAATTTGATTGGGATTGCTTGAGTCTTATGCTTATATGTCTGCTAATTAAACATACCAGGGCATTCCTTTAATTTGGGGGAGTGGAGGATTATTCACCCAGTAATGAAGTAACTGGTTGGTGTCCACACATCATCCTCATCACCAGCTGCCTCACCCACAGAAGACTCATAGCCACAACTACAGGTGTTTCTTGTGATGCGTACTGTTGCTTCAGTGAACAAAATTAATATCCCTGCAAGTCAAACTGGCTCAGTAACATTTAGAGCATCTTTACCTGGTTTATCTTTACATGCGTATCCTGATGGGACACTGAAGTTCCACCTCCCCCCATCCCAGAAATATGTGATTGTTTCCGTCCACTAACTTGATATTTGGGGCTTTTTATTTCCCCTTTTCACATGATTAATAGCTTCGTATATCACAATTAACTCATTCTTCCTGTACAGAATATACAACCATATTTACACCCATATGCTTTGCATAGATTACTATATGGATATATCATATATATTTCTATGTACTCATAAACACACACGTACAGAAGAAGAGTACAAATTAGAGCTTTTCTTTATATTACTTTAATGATATTCACTGATGACCACATACCAAATTATGGCACTATTTAAATAACTTCCCAAAGAAAAGGGTCACTTATAAAAATTAATATTGACCTAGAATGGCTAATTCACCACGGTTATTGCATGTAGGGGAAACAAGAAACTCTTTAGCCTCGCGTACATCATATTTTCATGCTGGGCTTGTTTTATAGTATTGCATTCTACCTTATGACACAGGTAAACAGATGAAACGTATAGGCAGAACTGTGTTTACTGAGCCGCTCAACCACGACCCTTCCAACCTGGTGGAATCACCATCTACCCAAGAGCAGGAATCAGAGCAGAGCAGTTCTCCATCAGCAGAGCTACAGGGAGCTCAAACTCTCACTGACTTTGGAATGGTTTTGCATCAGGACCACGCTATGCTTTGGTACATCTATTTTTTTAACATATTTTACAGTTCTTCAGAAAGCTCCAGTCTAATTCTAGCCTTGTCTTGATACCACCAGAACTTGGCCCTTCTTTTAGGACAACCTAATCACAATAAGAGTTTTTATCCCGAAATTGTAAAGGAGTCCACAGAAAATTAGCTGCAAAGGAGACAGGAGGCTTTTGTGGCAGAGCTGAAAGCTTATGAAAAAATAAATTACAGAAGAAACATTTTTAATAGACATGCTTAATGTTTTTATTGGTGAGAACACTGAAGTGGCTGCCAATTCAAGTGTGCATCCAAATTGTCAAACATAATTGCTTGTATATGTAACATAATAAAAATCTTCATTGTAGAAGTCTTAAGAACACTAAGTAATATAACACTGGCTTTTACAGCATTAAAAACAAATAATAGACTTGTGTCAAGTAACTGTATTTAGAGAAATGCAGAAAACCCATTAGATTTCATCAAAGACAGACAAATTGTTAAATGGTTTTTGCTGCTTTGATCTGCACAAAAGATACAAATCATTCCTTGGGAACATTTTCAATTCAAACTTGCCTCCTTAAAAATACGTTTTTCAAACTGTGCATTAAAATAAAAGCTATACTCAATGCAAACACTCAACTAATAATTTCTGCGTGTTGATAATTGTATTAATCGAGTAGCAATCTATGCATCTGTGATATTGTTGTGACCTCTTCAGCTGAAAGCAACTTCTAATAGGCACTCTGAAAATTCAAGAGTCATTGACATGAGTGCAAGAATGCTTTATTTACAAAGAAACGTGTTCAGCTGCTAAACAGGAAAAGAAGAATTCAAGATAATCGGAAAGATGAAGCAAACAGACCGGTATTAAATGAGGCATAATAAGAAAATGGAGTAGCAAAACCAATTTAAATGGCTTTCCTGCTACCACAACCAGTCCAATGTGGAAGTTTAACTTCTTTCCGTAAGTAGAGCGTTTTCCCTTCAAACGCTTTTATTCTACCCCTAGGATATCCGGAAACTTAGCCAGGGCATATTCTATTTCCAAGGGAAAAATCAGACAGGAACAAACAAAACTAAAACCTTCCCACAAGTATACTGGGAAAAAAACCTCTGAAACGTAATGTCAATGTTAATGGAAAATAAGTATGTGAAGAACAGTTTATGAAGTGATAAGGTTATGGCTAAGATTCAAGCCTATTAAATATAAGCTTTACTCAGGCAAGATCCCTTTTCACAACTTCAGGAAAAGGGAGTACGAGGCAACTTTTGCAGTAAGACACGGACGACGTCCTGATTCTCTAGCCTTACCCACAAACTAGAAACCAGCACAAAGAACACTAGTTGTTTTCAAACTGAAAGAAAAAACTGCTGAAGAAGCAGTCAAAAGGAAAAGGATAGTTTCATACTTCATCATGTTTTGAAAATACAGCCTTATTTAAGTATTTCATTTATGCAGAATAAGTTCAGGATTTATTTTCTAAAAAGTTAATATGAATGTCAGCCTTTACACCTTCTAAGTAGTAAACATAAAATTAATATCCTCATAGCACACAGGAGCTATGATATGATTTTGAAAAGGAATATTTTATCCAAAAATAAGTGCCACACCACACTCCAGGGGTCCTCAATAGTCAGTCTTTGAAGGGGAAGAGAACACGAGACTGCTACCACCTAATGTTTAAGAATCTACCTTGGTTTACCGCGAAGCCAGCCCCCTCCACCGCATGGGAAGCAAATCCCGGAGAGTTACATCAGACCACCAGCATCAGTGCAAGAACTCGCTTCTGGCTAAACTGCCCCCACTCCTTTCCTTTGCTATGGTAAAGACATTAATTAAAAATCAGGTAAAAATAAATGTTACAAAATTACATGATTGTAGAGACAGTAGCCACTCCTCCTAATTAAGAATTAAACTAGAGAGAATGATGCTACTTATTCACTAAATAGTGTGTTCCCCCCATGAGCTCTCTCTTTCAGTCCTGATCTGGTACCCCCTTCCATATGGAGCAGCAAATTTAGAGACCTAAATTAAGGCAGAATTCAAGAAGAGATGCAACAAGTAGTATGAAGGAGCAGCAGAGGAAACAGAAACTAACACAAGCAAACTATAGGCATAACTAGATAGCTCCGAGCTGCTATTTTTTTTTATTATAAAAAGATATAAATAGATGAGAAATGAGAAACATAAGAATTGCCTGCTGGATACTACTTAGCTACTTTCCAGTAGTAATTTACTTCAGGCTTCACAGTAATAAGTTTAAATGCATGCACTGGTACTCTCAGAGTTTGAAGATCACCTCCAAGTTCCAATTGTTAATGTTCCCTTTAATTTTCTGTAATCAAATCTTCAGTTAGAAACTGTTGATATTGCTATAAACTTGCATTCTGAGGACATGCTAAATAAGACACTATTGCTCCAGTGTCAAGCCTGCAAATAACACAGGTAAGATGTGTTGACAGTGATTAAAATCAGGAACTCTAAGGATGGTGAGCAGAGACACTATATGCCTATTCTGCATTTAGGAGGCAGACTCCTCTCCAGACTGTCCTACAGCAAACACTAACAGGAGCTGGTCCTTAGCAATATATATAGAGACAACCCCTTCTAGAGTCTGTACCATTAGGAGTTTATGACTTGCTTATATGTATTACCATTATTCTTAGAAAGAGCTCATCTTCACTCCCCTCTGTGCCAGCTATTATCATCAAATTTTAAAAGCCCAGCTCATCTCCTCTGCCTGAATTTTATTTCCTACTTCCTTAAACTGCTACTATCTTTCCTGCAAGGGGAGGGGGGTGGGGCGGAGAAAGAAACAATCAATGTAAGATGCAGGTTTCAAGCAGGGTTTCACAGTGTCTCAGTGGTCAAACTGGACAGGGAAGGGCATGCAGGTGGAAGACAGGAGGATTCATACAGATAGAGGATCAGCTGTACCCCCGTCATGGAATCGCTGGGCAGACGGGCTGAATTTGAAACCTCTGTGGCTGTTTTCATTTAAAATTGCACACTTTGAACATTATCACACTTAAAAAATAGTTACGACAAAAAATGAAAGAAGCTACAAAAATGTTCCCTGACCCCTAATGCTTAAAAATCAAATGAAAAGCCTAGGCCCTGCCATTCTGCCTCCTGCCGGGGCCCCTCTCTGCTGGCACACTTGGCCCGTTGCTGCTGCTTCAAGCAGTGGCAGAAACACTCACCTCCCTCAGCCAGGCTCGCCCAGGCAGACCTCAAGGGCCTGAGAGGTTCTCCAGGCCAGTCTTTACCCAAACATCACCTTACCTGGCCTCCCTTATCCCCAGTGGAGCAAGTCCTCTCCTTAAGTTTTACAATTTACGTATTTGCACAAAGATACCGTACTCTCTTAACATTAATAACTTCTATTCTTAACCTGTATTTATTTCCACTTTCCTCATTAATCGGCCCTGGTGATCCTGGTGATTTGTGTGTCCTAGTTTTGAATGTAACCTAACAACTTTCACGAGGAAAAGAATTCTAAAGCTTTAGAGCATATTTGAAACCATAAATACTACCAACATATATTTTCCAGGAACAGCAACAACCTCAAAACTGGTCCTGGTAACAAACCTCATCCTCTCAAAATGCTTCTTTGCCCAAAAACTGACCAAGCTCAAGACAGCTTTTTTCATGTAATTATTTGAATTCCAGCCCCTTGACCATATTGCTCTTCAAAAAAGAATTTCAAGTTCTGTAGTCCAGGTGATTTCACCACAAAGCTGCAGAACCGAGCAGCAGAAAAGCTGATCCTACCTGATCCTACACCTATTGGGATAAGAAGGGAGAGCGACATAAAGTTTCAGGAAACATGTTATTTTTTAGAACTGCTCAGCTAAACAAGGAGAGAAAGCAATCGCTTCCCTGGTAGGGCTGCTCAGCTGCCAGCAGGACTGTGCCCTTGGCTGCAGCACCTGACACAACAGGTTTCTCACAGAACCTCTCTTTGTGGGAAGTCTTTTAGATTTCAAGACTATGCAAAATACTTCAAGTCCATTTTTCTTTTACTTTTGCAGAAACATCAGCGTCTTCTAACTAAACTAAGAGATCGCACACAATATCTAGTTACAAATGGCACAGTACATACGTATGCTAATAAATCAATACTTCAATTATGCTGAAAATAAACAAGGGAGTACTATACCAAAAGGAGGATTTTCCACTCTTCTAATAAGAAAAAGAATATAATGAGCTTCAAATTTTGCATTAGGAGAATATGACATAATTTCCATCGGTTAAATATGTAGCTAATGTATTTTAAATGAAATAAACACTTAAAAAGCTGAAAGAAAAAGGATGGAGTTTACCCTAATTAATATCCATGCAGTGCACAAGGAAATGGGATGTGCACAGAGAAGCGCCGGGGCGTATCCTGCTACAAGGTTTTAGGCCATTAGGAGAGAGTAAAGAAACAGCAGTCTGTTCTCCAGCAGCCAGCTGCAGACTTGGCAAATTTAACTTTTGTTGTTACATAATGCTCTAGAGAACTGTGGATAGCAGACATACAGAAAATCAAGATTTAACTGGAACAGACAAAGAAATAATGAAAATGAACTCAGACACTTAGAAAGCAAAATTCAAATGACAGGGAAATGAAATGGAAAAAGGAAATTCAGAACTATCGTGCAGCGCACCTTTGGATAACTAAGCATGTAAACGCTGTCCTGATGAACAGAAATTTCATTAATCTTTCCTGACAAGTTACTTGTGAGAAACAAAATTGTGGCAATATTTCCACTACTAAAGGAAACTTCCATAAATGGAAATGGCTGCAACTGAACAAATATGGTAAAACCCAACAGGAACACAGTAAAATTGCTTTAAGCAACTGTAATCATAAATCTCTCTCCTGCAACGTTATTTTCTCCCCCAGTGCTAAGCTTTATGGGGCATATAATCTAATGGAGCATTGTTGCAACGGCACTGACCCTCACAGAGCTGATGTGAAACTGCAGAGTGTCTGGCCCTCAATTTGTGTCTGTTTTTTCTCTTAAAAAAAACAAACAAACATTCTCCTCCCCCGTAATTTACGTGCTGTTCCAAAATTACAAAAGCAGAGAGTTTTCATTTCTGTTCAATCAGAAAAGCAGCCTACTTGTGTTCTGTATTGACTTTTCTACCTTTCCACTTAGTCTTCCCTTAGGGTAGCATCTCTAAGATGGGGCTACGATACCAGCAGGGGAGGGCAGGAGGAAACCTTGCCAATCGGCAGTTTGAGGAAGACACTGTCTCTCAATCTTCTTTCTCCTCCATAAAACAGATCAGATGCTTTTAAGGAAAAACCTTCAGCTTTCTCTAAACACCTGGACTTCTCCTTGAACTTGCCACCAGTGGGAAAGGAGGAATGGATGGCATGGATAATAAGACAACACGGGTCAGAAAACAAGGCCAAAACCAGTTTCACGTCCTCTTCTCCTGTGCCAAGGAAACAAACAATCTGACCGTAAAGTACTGAAAGAACAGGTTGGCTCTACAGTGAAGTCATTAAAAGGTATCTTGTGTTTAATTGTATGTCAGAGGTAAATTTCCTCTGGACGTACCACTCTTTGCTCTTGCCATAAATGAAAACAGGAGCTGGCCTCTCCCTTATGCAGCAAAGGGATAAAAAATAAAAGGTTTCCTTCGTGGGGATGCAGACTGTTTATTTTATCTCAGTGATACTCGTTTGGGTAAAAGTTTATCAGCTTTCTTGTTTCTCTTTTCACTTCTGGAAATTTGCTTTCTTGCCTTAGAGCTAATACAGTCCCCACCAGAGCGGCACAAGCTGCCTCGCCAGAGGCGGGGGGAGCCAGAGGAGAGGGGAAAGTGGAGAGTCCCGCATGGAGGTGAGAGGAGCCGAGATGCTGTTAGAAATGGGCCCTTTTTCAGGTTTTTGAGGCATTGGGAAAAACTGCTGAAATGATTTCTCATTTTCACTGTTGCAATTAGAGTATTCTTCCCTTCTAAGAAGCCTTCTGAGCTTCAAGCCACCTCTTGTTTTTATTAAGCAGACCTTTCCTCCACAGTGTGCACCTCACAGAATGTAAATTTATTACCCACAGCCCATAACGAGGTGATGGGATTTTCTATTCTGGAAAGGAGACGCTATGTCAATGTCCTGTTTTCAGTCACTCATTTGGTAACTACTGCACATGGAACTTATTTCTGCCCCTTTCTGCCTCTTGACCTCTAAAAGCAGTAACAAGTAACAGGTTTTCTGCAAGAGCCATCTAATGCCCTCTCTCCTTAAAAACAGGTCCTTTTTGTGTCTCTGGATCTAATTTCTCTCTTAGGAGGTTAACCCTATGTTTCAGAAGACCACACCTGAGACCGTACATTGAAAGTCCAGCTTTCCCATGCTTGTCCTTCATGAATTATAAAAGGACATTTTATATTAAAGTTTTAAATGCAATAGCAACTCCAACTATGTCCTATCGATTTTATATATCATACCAAAAGTCAAAAAAACCTGAAGATCGAGAGGGTTTTCTCTTAGATTAGGCAGAAAACAAGTTATTGAGAGCTTTAGTAGACAACTGGGGAAAAAAAGCTAGAGAAAAGTCAGTTTTGATTTAAAAAAAAAAAAAAAGATACAAACATATACCTTCGGATTGAGACCCTCTGCAGCACCCGCAGCCCAGAGAGAGAGGAGCACCCAGCTACAGGCACCCAGCCGTGGCTGCTCCCTTATGACATCACCATCTTAACTCCTTTGTCAGAAGCGGGAGGTACCTACGAACCCAACGCCTCCAAGGAGCTGGTCATAGTGTCTGCGTCTCCAGGGAGAATACACGAAAAAAATAACCCAACCTTTTATTACACACAAAAGCGCCTGAACAAAATACAGGTTTTCCCACCTTAAAAGAATAGATTTTTACCTTGTCCAAAACAAGGTCAACATAATGGGCCTTGTTTTAGGAGAAAAAAGAATCTAATTAGAACATATTTTTTTACCGAATTAAGTACAAGGCAGGGCAGTTCATTTAATTGAATAAATGTAACAATAATGAGAGCTCCAAATATCAGATCTTTGTAACGTTTACATTCCCTCCCGCCCCCCATTAGCAGCTGGAAGACAAATCAATCACAAATTGAGAAACACTTGAGCAGGCTGACTCCAGGAAACCGAGGGCAGTGGCACAGATACACATTACACGTTCTGCAAGGTTAAACTAATGTGAAGTAAATCCCTCAAGTTATGTAAATAAATTATAGTAATGTTGTCTGACAGCTTGTATTAAATAAGATTAATTCAGCAAGCATAATATATGCAGGGGACTTATTCCACCCATGTATCCCTATGCATCTTCTGGCACATGAGGCAAAACTTGACACCCAAAGAAGACCCTGCAGTCTGAAAGCCCACAGAAGCAAGTCCAATTCCTGGCTGCTCAGCAGCAGCAGGGCTCCGACAGCTCTGTAAAAGCTCATTGCTGAGGCTCAGCCCATCTGATTACACACAGGAGACACAGTGCACGCCTGCAACGCTCACTAAGGGGTGACACACTGAATTCTACAGAACTGCTGAAAAAGGCAGAAGCTTGAGAAGTGAAGCAGAGACTCCTCTGCCTTTACATGGATATAAACCGACTATCAGGTAGACTTATAAGCTGCCCAAGCTGCAGAACAGACAAGGCAAAGAACTTCAGAATAATTCAGAGGCGAAGGAAGTTGTTTTGCAAAATTCAAGACCCTCCTCCCTCCCAAACTTTTCTTTTAAACCATCTTCTCTCACAATTAAGACCTCAAACACAGCAAAACAAAATTCCACCAGGAAATAGCAGCAGAGGAACACACCTCCATAATTAACACCGATACTTCCAGTTTTCAATAACGTTGTAAGAAGTTTCCTATCCTAAGATATTATTGGGGGAATTTTATACAATTCCATCAAACCCACCATTAAATAATTAATCTTTGTTCTTATTCTTCCCCTTCTGTTTGGTTTGGCAACCAACTCTTGGAAGTTTCATTCTCTGAATCTGCTTTCATACACAAAGGAATGTATTTCTGTAGAAAAAACAAAGAACCACGTAGGCACACATCTGCACACTGCTACAGAAAAAGGAGAGCAACCCACTGAACTTTGAAGTGTTGAAACAGCCCTAACCATTTTTCCACAAAAAAATCACAAAAATACTGAAGAATGGATTTTATTCTAGTGGTTGTATATAATAGTATTCAGTTTATAAACCATTTAAGAGGAAGATATTGTCATTAAAGGAAGAATATGTGAAAAAAGGTTTATTTGAAAATCTCAAAGTAACCCTAGCTATGGATCACACAAAAACTAAAGACGTGGAGACACTGAAAACAGCACTCTGTCCAAAACCGTAAGCCATTCATTCCACAATATATTACCACTTCATAGTACATTAGATTAAGACTGACTTTATCCATCTATCTGTTTGCAGGCATGACTCTAGTGAGGAAAATTGTTCTGCTCTTGTTAGGTTTAATCTTACTTCTTAATCTTCATTTCAACTTTCATCTTAAATTTCCTGCTTTCAAGTATCAAGCCAAATTGATTTGATGCTTAATGCCTGACAAACAAATAATGAGCCTCTGAATTAGCCCACGTGTGATAAGGCAATGATCCCATTATTTCTAACATTCTTATAATCAGGCAAGGATTAAATTATTTCTAATGTCCTTAGCATAAATGCAAAAATACACTAAAAAGATCCTTAACAAAGCTCCCCACCATGTTTTTTTATTAAATGCTCTTAATTTGGAGTATTTTATCACACAATTACACTAGCTGGGCCATAAGAGCTTATTTTAATGAGAATGGGAAGAGCTCAAACAGTGGGTGTTCTGGGTATCTCTTTGACATCTTTACAACCATTTACCATTTTGAGCGTGATTAGCTGAATAGCAACTATTAGGAAGGTTGATTAATACTTTTTAAATATTCCAAATCTTTGGATAGCACTCAGTTTCTTTGCTCAAGGAACAGACTGAAACAAAGACTTCCACTCCCTCCACGCGAGGACACGGCACGGTGTAACACAGGCAACAAAGACAAGACCTCACACTCAGCTCACTGCTAGCATCACTGACATTTCTATTTACAGAGATCCGGACTCATATATGACACCCAAGGACTTATCTTAATTAATATCATGTCCACCTTCGAAGCGTGAGTGCAGTTCCAGTTAAAGAAATGTTGTAGGCAGTGTGGTTTCAATGTGTGCCTCCAGGACGTTGCTATTGATAGCAGACACCTATTAAAGTGCTAAGAATCAACATGAAACACCATTTAACATCCTATTTAAAAAAAAAAGTTTAAAAAAGATCCTCCACATATTGAGCCTGCAGAACAAAGAAGTGCATTAAAAGCACTGATAAGGGTATTAAAAGGTAATATTTGATGTACGCCTATCTAGTACATTAATACTGAATCTGGCTGTGATATGAGTTGCACTAGTTAAAATTACATATTTCTCTTTTTTCCTTGAATCAGAGGAGCCAGTTACAGGAAAAATCAATATCTAAAGCTTACAAAGCCAAAAATCTTCTTCAGCACTAAGATACCATGGCGATAAAGGCCATGAAATAAAGGTCAGAAATATATAAAACAGACATTAGATGCACAGAGACATTTGTAATGTACTGAAATTAGTAATGCCTTGTTCTTACAGGGGTTTGCCCTGAGAGCTTCTCCTGCCAGCATAACACACCCTTGTCTTGCCATTAGCCCGCAGTTAAACGGTACCCGTCAAAAGCGAGTAGGCTTGTCTGACTCCTGTACGGTGACTTGTGGGAAAGAGATGGAGAAAACTGCTCTGTTGGCACCGAAAACAAGCAAACACAATTTTCTGTCATCCACCCTACTATTCAGCCCTGAGGCTAACAGTCATCCATATGAAAATACTCCTTCAGAAGACTCTTGTGATGCTTCAAGTCTCTGTGGACGGTAAAAGAAATGGCTGAAGTTTTCCCAGCTCACCAGGAGTTTCTTGGTTATTGCAGCCCCTTGCAAGCAGGTGAGGGACAAAATTCTTTGACAAGGTGGGGAATGGAGGAAGTGATACGAGGCCAGAAGTACATAACCAAATTGCTTTCCCATTGGCTATACCTCATGTGCAATGCCCGATATTCAGATATCCATCCTGAAGTTATCACTGTTGAGCCAACATGGAAAATAATTACAAAGTAGCAAAATGCACTACTCCTGGCTATCACAACAAAACACAGGGTACACAGAACGGTCTCCAAATTATAAGCTGCAGGTAGTCTGCCAGCACCATCTCGATGAGCAGAAAGGTGGCAGGATGCTTTCAGGTACCTGCTCTGGCTCTCACTGGTTCAGATCACATTGAAACTAGAGCAGCACAGACTGCACCATCATCAACTTCTGCCAACACCAATTTCCTCCTACAGTACTGAAGGAAGTCTAACTGGAATAAGTCTTGGTCAAGTTGTATTTTCACCACATGCCTAATTGTTACAATTGCTCGCCATCTGTGTCTTTCAGATAAAAGTCCAGAAAGTAGTTACAAGGTAAATTTTAGGTGGAAGGAAGAACCATAATGTGTGTCATTGTCCCATAGTTTCCAGACCTAGCTAAGCAGCCGTTCTGGAAAGCCAGCCCTCTATCTCTGAGGGATGAAGGAGACCTCCAAAATGATCTGTCATGTTTTACTGAGTGGCATGGAGAAGACAGCATGTGTTTGTCTGCAACTGAGGAAACAAACTACAGAGGAATTTCTTGTGCTCATACAAATGTACTTAGATTGTCACTGGTAGATAGGACTCATCCCTATCTTCTTCACATTTCCCTACACTAATTTTGTTGTATTAGGATGAGAGGAAAACCTTATAGGTATTTGCCTCATCAAAGAGCAAGAAAAAGGTCAAAAAAGAGGTGGGAAAAGAACAAGATGAAAAAAATCACAGAGAACCAGCTTTACTGACGTTTCTGTGAGGAAGGTGTTAGGAGAGGTGTCCCCTGACATTAGCATCAACTACTGCCACCTCTCTTGGGACACAGCAACAACCCTCGCATGGGAAAAGCCAAGCGGGAAGGCTGTTGTCAGGCTGAATTCCCTGGCAAGCTCCTCTATGCCTGGTTTGCCCTGGTGTGCATCCACTTTTAAGGAAAAAGGGGCAGAAAGCAAAACTGTAAGAACGCCTGGAGGAAGAGACAAAAGGAAACTGGAAGGAGAAACAGAGATAAGCACAAAGGGGAAGAACGTTACAACAGTAACAGAGATCAGCGCGTGCAAGCAGAGTGGGCAAACACGGATAAAGGGAAAAGGGAAGATAGATGAAAACCTTCTGAGAATTATCACCAATTTCTTGTATGCCTGTCTGAAGCCTACAAAGCAGGAGGAGAAAGGAAGCATTCCCAATGGACTTGCCTCTTTCTTCTCAGGTAGGTGCGGGTGAATTGCTTTTTAAAGTACATAACATACTTCTCCATTCCTCCCAGTCTCTGTTCTCACCACTCTTAAAAGAAGTTCTATTTATCATGACTATATGACAACTCTGAAGGAAAAAAATTTACATTTTATGCCCCAAGCACTGAGGGTGGCAGAATATACTGATGCAGAGAAAAGGGCTCATTTAGAAGCACACAGAAAATAAATAGAAAGGGGAGGAGAATTGATGGAGGTTATATTTACTTTTGAAAAATTAAACCATTATGAGGCTGAAGAGTTTATATGTGGGCACCAGTAAAGTTCAGACAAGAGAGGGAAAAATAAAACACTGATTTTATCATCTAACATGTGAGAGCCAGGGTCCCAGTAACAGAAAAAAATGGCCTTTCTCTTTCACGTATACAGCTCTTCTCCCCACACCTTCTTACAAGAGAGACGATACTGCTCAGCAGAAAAATATTCAGTGGGCTCCTTATCCGAGATGGCCCTGCACCACCCAGCTCAAGGGTCCAGCACTTGCAGGCAGGTACCCAAGGCATTGCTTTCCCTGGCCTGTGCTGGTACAGGTGCTAGTCGTCAAAACATCAGAGCAGCACCGGAACCATGAGATCCTTCCCAAAAGTAAATCATTCCCTATTAGCTATTATGATCCCAGAAACTTTCCCCAGAGAGCTGCCCTGTGTAACAGCCCCTGCAATCAGACAAGTCTGCCTGCAGCAAAGCAGATACTAAACAAAGAACCTTTCCTTGCTTTGTGTACATGGAGAAATTATATTTCTGCAGACAATCACCCTTCATCTTTCATGAGGGGAATAAATCCACCAAAAACATTTAGTCTCCAGGACAGAGCAGTGAGCATTCTTGTCATTTAGCAGCAGGATGCTGAGCTGCAGGTGAAATGGCTGCCAGGGCTCCAGGGCTGCATTGCCACTGTCCCCACTCACCTGTTTAAAGCCACAGAGCACAGAGAACACCATCCTAACAATTCACAGTTAAATACACGCACCATCACGTTTATTTTCCAGTAGCGAAGCGAGGCCCTTTCTTCAAAGCTGATGAAGTGAAGTGTTAAACGCATAATTGCGAGTGCAACTTAAAAATGCTTCCCCAAAAAAGTTCAATGATATGTAGATACAAATGGTGTTCTCAACTACCAGGAAGTCAATACATCTTTACTGTATCATGTGGCACCCAGCATTAGGGATAATAAGACAGAAGAGACTTCAGAAGTGGTCTGGAGCTACAGGCATCAATGGATTGCTGTCATTAAAACAGCATTTATCAGGACACTGTCAAACAGGCTTCAATTTCAACAGTGAATGACTGGCCCTTGGCAAGATTCTGGGTCAGAAAACATGCAAAAGTGGCCAACAGCCACATTCCTACCCACAGTACTCAGCTAGCTATTAGGACAAGCAGCAAAGTCATTACTACAGGCTTGTCTCATTCCCTCCAGAATGTAATTCTACTGCTGCGTCCATTTGCTCTGTCCTGGGAGTGCTTCAGCTGAACAGCTCTGCAAAGAAATGGCGAGGACAAGCAGCTTTTACCCATAGGACAAGATAAATCCAGTATCACAATCATTTAATGAGGACTACAAATCCTACCAAGTGCTTTTTCATTTATAAGCCCTAGATAAAGGGGCAGGAGAAAGTATGGTTCCCCCCCAGAATGCTCCAGACAAAGACAACACTAATTTTGGCCTCACGACAGTATGTTAATACAAAGAGGATCTGTAATAAAGCCTTTACAAAGAACACCACGGAGTATATGTTTTAGTGATTATACCACAAGACTGGTACGCTTTTGCAGCATAATTCCGCACCATTAGTGTCGTGCTTCAGTGAGGTGCAGTCATTTTCCCACGATAACATTCTAACAGTATTATTCCATTTCTTTTACGCTGTGTAATAAACAGGAGTTTCACTTACTTGATTTGGCAGGTGCCAGAACAGAACCAAGCCTGTTGTTCCTTGCCACTGAAGCTCAGTTATGGTGCTTTACAAAGCATTTTCACATGCTGTTTCTCCTTACCAGATAGATGGGACATTTCCAAAACAATCTTTATATTATCTGGATCACAATAAAATATAATAAAGATAGAGGAAACAAACTGGATTATAACAAGCTACAAAGTAACTCACATAGTCCTCTTGCATCATCTCTTGGTTTTGAGACCCTGGAAAAAACAACCAGATCTGGTATTACATGAAACATATGAATCATGTTCCGCTTAAATGCAAACACCTTCTCCAGGTTCTCTCACTAGAGAGCTTCTCTCACAACTTGCAGTATCATCTTCACACAACAGGTACCATGGCATCCTCAAATATCAACACACACCTGGAGAAACAGAGAAACCTCTATCGGGATAAATCAGTGACAGAAACAGGAACATGGCCCAGGCTGCATGCAGGTGGCAGTACATACAAGATTAGCATGATATATTCTGCAAATATAAATGAAGAGTACAAAAGTGACTCATTTTTGCTCCAGGTTACCTTTGCTTCCCTCTCCTCTATGTCCCCCCCAAACTATGGCCTAACAGGCAGCCTTCAGTAGGAACACAGCCTCAACTACCCCGTTCAGGGATTAACATCCTGCACTGAATGTGCAGCTCCACAGTACTTCTGTAATTCAAAGAACCTTTCTAATACCATGCACACATGAGACTTTTATACATTATTTCAAAACAAATTCCCACTCTCCAGGATAGCACTGAATGAAGACCAGGCAAAGAGCCATGTGTTTGCATTCCAGTTGTCTGAAGTAAACCCATCACATTTACTGTCCCCCTTTCAAAAGACAACACACACACACCCCCCTTTTCTCAGAGTTCCTCGTCGCTTTGCTGTCTTCTTTATCAGCTATGAATGACTACCAGCCAAACACACCTCTACCACCGAAGCTGCAGAGCACACGCTTTCCCTTGTCAGCTAACAGAGCAGGATTTTGGAGTGGAGGTTTTCCGGTTCTGGGTTCCCCTTGCCCTCTGTCTCCCCAGCAGCCATGCCAGCCCTTGCCAGACCATTTAGGTTACAGGAGCAGGGAGCCAGAATCCAGTGGTACAACTGTGATTTTAAGAATTAAGCAAAATTGTCTATTTCACCTGCCAGACAGTGCAATGAGAAGTAAGAAAAGAACATTTATCCACAATTTCCCCACTGCCAGAATCCACCAAGAGAAACCAACTTCTATGAATATAGCCTACATTCAGTGATAATTCTTCTTACAGCTATAACCAGTGTTTGTTTGTCAGAGTTTGCACCTCCAGCTCACTGTGCAGTGCTCCAATGCAGAGAGAAATAACTTGCTAGTAGCTTTAACCACACATTAGTTTGTGTTATCAGCACAGACATGTTGAACTAGCGAACCACGGACACTTACCCTCTTAACCTGCTTACAAACACTGTAGAAGCTGATAAGAGACTTGCTATCCAAACTGATAGACGGCAAATGTTTATTTTTCCTCTTCCAGATGCAACAGGGTAGATTACGTTGCATTTTGCTATGTAGTGTCGTATCAATGCTGTGATGTAGTGCAATGTCACACCACAACAGGACATGATGAGGGGCAGCATAATGGCATTTGAGATGGACAGGTGGATTTGCTAGTAATTCATACTCCAGTGAGCCCTCCAAGTTGATGTCTATTTAACGTCTACAGCCTCTCCATCAGTCAGTATCACGCTGACAAAGCTATACATATGTATACATATATTTTCTCTTTACGTATGTGTGCCTGTGTGAACAGCTATCTGCTTCAGCAATCTGCTTCAGCAATCAATCCTCCTTTAAACAGTTCCTCATTACATACGAACATCTACATCTTTATACCCTGCTTTATCCCATCATGACTACGAAAATCCCTCTATGACGACTAAATTGGCCTTTTAGTAGAGCAGTTCATCTGTTGGAGGAGGGAGGGGGACAGAAGGAAGACACCAATTCTGCAAGTGAGAATTATGAGACAGAAAAAGACTTTGCACCTTTTAAAAAGGTTCTTAATCAAAGAAGTAAAGTCATCCTCAGCACTTGAGAATCTGAAAAAAATCTTATATGAAAAGTGCTTGACAAATCTGGTACCTCAGGTTACCCCTTGAATTCCCAAAGAGGACTAAAATTAGTAGAGTGCACAACACAGAGCTGCACAGCAACAGTTCTTCAGACAGTACCCATTCCTAATTACAAACCCCGAGAAAAGAAGGAATGTATTTCCATCCATCAGGAATACAAAAGAAAGAGATAACAGAAAATGTCAAGACAGACTCGATGAAATGTTGCCATCATTAGTGTATCACCTAATCTGAACTATTTAACAGAATTAAATAAATTTTTGCTCTCAACTTAAGGTGATTATCAAAGAACTTCCGCTTATATGCAATGTTCACAGAAGAATTTCATATAGCTTTACTGTACCGTGACCTATTAATTCCTTTGGAAACAAATGTGTTTCTTGCGTTAAGGCACAGCCTCAGCCCAGCTTAGCCACAAGGAAAGAATATTGCTCAGCTTCTCCGA
The DNA here is from genome assembly GCF_964106895.1 of Numenius arquata. NCBI lineage: Eukaryota > Metazoa > Chordata > Aves > Charadriiformes > Scolopacidae > Numenius > Numenius arquata. Next base: position 31,408,546 of record NC_133586.1, read on the forward strand.
CACAAAGTCAGCTCCACTTGTCTCACAAGCACGGAGGGTATCACTCCAAAAATTCCTTACTGGCAAATCCTCACCCCACAGTATCTCTTAAACCAACCTGCATTTTTTTCTGGCAAAAACAAACAAATCTCTGTAACTTTTCCCATCTGCTCTCCTGACAATGCATAAGTTAGGAATGAAGCTGAGACGCAGACTTCTTACAACAAAGTGTAGTTTACAGTTTGAATAAGATAAAGGCACTGAAAGCATGTTGATACACCAGTTAGTTTCCAAAATTCCCATTCTTAGAGCAAAATGGAAGCATTTCACCCTTTTTTTCCTCCTGAGACAGTGAGTGATAATATGGCTTATGGGGTGACACAAAGATATCCCAATTTCTTTAACTCATTTCTGTAAATTCCTCACTACGGCAGGGCCAGCAAAGGGAGAACATGAGGGCAAATGCTATTTCTGTGGGAATGAGAATTTCTGCTCAAACTGGCACAAAAAAGCTGAAAAATGACAAAATTTGGGGTGAAGTTTTTTTCCTGAATAAATGATCCCTGAGTTTCCTGAAATGCCACAGACTTACTGCAAAAGGCTTACAAAATCACATTTAAAAGTTTTGTCCAGCTTGAAATAAAAAGCCCTGATTGACAGCAAAAATAGGTCTTTGCTAGCAATCAACATGCTTTGTTTTTCAGCCTCTCTGCATTCTGTGGACAACAGCCCAGATTTTGGCAGATTATTTCATTAGGGGAAGCTTGCAGTTTAACTAAACATGGCTTTCTCAACAGAAAATTGGTATCAATCATTTCACATTTTAAAAGCAGACTGAATGACTCATCTCCAGGAAAGCTGTATGATAATCTAGATTTACAGCTGATCAGACAAAATTAAAGGAGCAAATCACTTGATTTTTGCCACTTACACTATTGTATCTTCACACACATACAGGAAAAAAAGAAAACAAATCCCAAAACAAGTCTGTTTCATTACTTATTTTCCTACTTGTTTCATCATTAAATTTAACTTCAAATACATCCACTGTGATCCATTTATCCGCAGAAAGGTAGGAATAAACCAAGCTGTAGTCAGGTAGCATGACTCAGCTACTGCTTTAGGACATGAAATTCACTGTTTTCTATTCACAGTAGCTTGCATAAACCTTTTTGTGACTGGGTTTTAGCTGGATTTCACTCCCAGCATCCCGCTTAGATTCAATGGGTCTGAACAAAACAGCTTATTTCTGCTGGGGGTGGAGGGTAAAGAGGAGGGGAAAAGGAGCATTATTGATAAAATTATAAATAGTTCAACACTCAAACATCAAGTTAAGCTTGCCAAAGCAACCACATTTTTTCAATAATTGACTGTTGCCATCATCTCAGGCCTCAATAAACACTTGAGTGAACAATTTTGGTTCTCTAAACTCCATTGAACCCAATAGCACAGAGGGCACAGTTTCTCCCTTGCAATAATCTTAAATAAAAAGGCCTTGGTCTCTTTCCCAATTTCAGTAGAAATATGACCTGCATTCTAAGCCTACTAAGTTATTTTACCAATTAACTGGATCTATATTTGGACAATTTTCTATGAGATATTACCTAAATCCTCCTGTTCTAGGTGCCCACTCAGATCTTTCAAGAGGGTCCAGTATCTCCCCTGGCTTGGAGCACAAAAGAAACAAACAGTTCCTACCCTCCAGCTGGGCTTTAAGAAACAGGTGAGTTGGATGTAATCAACAATATTAAGTGCTATTTCATGGCAACACCTGATCACATTGATTTCATGTGCCCACAGAGTGGGGCAGAGCAGTGACTCCATTTGAAAGATGAGGTTTAATTTGCTCTGTGAATGAGAATTTTTGTTCCTACCTAAATGAAACAAAAAGGTTCCCCCCCCAACCCTGGCATCTGCAACTTTCTTCACAGTCACTGTTTTACTTAGCCAAGGCATTGCTGGGTCAGACAGCCACTTTAAAACTAGAAGAAACCAGGTGCTTTTTATATAAACATAATTAAGCAATTTAATGAAAATCTGTTGAGTCCATCTCTCTGAGAATACGCAGGGCTCAGCTTGGTGTATTTCTGCTTGTTTTTGAATGCACACTGCACTTAAATGTAACTTTGCTGTCACCAACAGGTTGCCATGAGAATTAAATACTTTTCGTTTATTTTTTTTATTTTATAACTCAGACTAAAAATAAGAATGTGACTCACCCAGACTTACTCTTAGTGAGTATTGTTTTAATTTGTAAGTAGTCTTGTTAACGTTGATGTAATTAATGATGAAGTAGTTAGTAATCTCTGATGATGAGGGGTAAATCTGGTAGGGGAAGGCAGATTAAAGTTGCTACTGTTCAAAACATCACAGATAAAAAGAGAACATAATTAAATAATCTCTCTGATTTTCAAATTGTAACAGGGAGATGCATCACACAGCATGTCACTTCTGGTTTCTGAGAGAGCTTATTCTTCTTTTATTATGAATAGAATTGTCTCTATCCACTGCATGAGACAATGGATTGGCTTCAGTATAACTGGATGTTTTGCCAGCCTTCACTATGCTCCTGCTCAATATATCATGTAAAATAATGTGCTGAAAATGGGCTGACCTGCCTTTCTGCTCGGTGTTTATAAGGAGTTTGTCACCATGGTATCTCAGTTCTTTATCTGAAAACAAAACAGGAGATACAGGAAGCCAAGGAAACCCTGAAAGGAAAGCTGTAATAGTGATGTACTCAAATAAGATTTGATGGCCTGGACACAATCCTGAGAGCCCAATGACACGTCAATGCTCTCACCCCACTTCCTGAGAAGCACTGGGAACACCACAATACCCTCCCTGCTTCCACCTTGCTCTGGGCATTTATCCTGCTCTCCCCTCATCACCAGTTTGTCGTATACAAGAGGCTCAGCTGCCAAGGAGCATGTTAGCGGGGAGGGCAGAGCCAGAGCTTGACACCACTTCCCTCAGTACTCACACACTCAGACACACTACCCCAGCTCCCTCCAGGGGTCATTAACACTACAGACACAAAAAGGGACAGCTAAGTCTTGAAATGCTTGCAGGAAATTGCATGCTAGCAGCTGGGTAGGAGAGATCTGGCATTGTATTGGAAAGCTGAAGAAAGGGGCTGTGTACGGAGGCAGGCATTAGAGAGCACCAGACGGTTAGATCCAGGGCCCCATTTGCTACTGTCGGGGACAAGCTAAATCACTTTTAGGAATTGAATCATGCGTTTGTGGCTGGGACAGCTCAATTTGTCATGAGTTAACCTGGTGTTTTGTCCACGGCCTAAGTACCTTTTGTACAGAGCGCTCACTTTATCATGCACGTAAGGGCTAAAGGACCATAGGAGCAAAATGAAAAGACTGGTAAAAAGACTTAAATTATCACTTTTTTTATTCTCTCATTTTGCATCTAACCCAAGTTTGAGTAAATGGTAAGATAAATCGTAACCATTCTGTAATTCTGTGGTAGGAAACACAAGCCTTCTTCATATGGTTTTACTTCAGTTGTATCTAAGGGTATCAAAAAAGAAACAGGAACTGCCAAAAATCTGGGCTCACATGTAACTTACCTGGAAAATTTAAACCACCTGCTTGGCTTCTAGGGGTGTAGCACATATTAAAATAGAAAGAGGTTAGTCTGACAAGATTCATGGGTTCCTGGAAATCTCTATACAGGCTCAAAAGTTTTGACAAAGTTAAAGAGGAATCAGAGGCCTGCAAACACCAAGACGCCACAACAGCTGCTTCCACTTGTGTTAGTTTATCACTGGCCTCTGTGAGTGGTGTCGCTGAGAGAGTCCCTGCATAAGTTCACATGATGAAGAAGAGAATGATGTGACAGATGTTTCCAGAGTGTCATATGGCCAGGAAGCAAAGTCTTCGATAAAGAAGTGGAGGCATCCAAGGAATGTGCCTGATGAAGAAAACCGGGAGGCTGCAGCTCATCCCTGTGCCCACAAGGCACTGTGCCATCCCTTGTGCCATCCCGCCCATAAGGCACTGTCCGAAGCAGTAGAGCAGTCTCTGTTCTGCACAGGTGAGACCCGCAGCATCTCCAAGGCCTGCCAACAGGGCTTGCAGCAGTGAGCTCAGAGCATCTCTCTCCACGCATGGCCTTTAAACCATGACAGTTGATAATGATTTTTTATAGTTCTGCAAAGACAAAGGAATTTCTGCTGCCCCTTGCTTTTTACCACTCTGCCTTATCTACTTTGATTTGTGTTGGCTCTTATATTTTCCCTTCCTTAGACAGCTGTGTCTTCTGCTTGTATACTCATACTATCACCAATTATAACTAAGTTAAGGTGTAATTCTTAGAATGACATATGGCACAGCAGAAAATGGACCTCTAGAAAGCACCTTATACTATAGGGCTTATTCCTTTTGTCATACAGGAAAGCGCTACGTAATGGAAGTGCACCTGTCGCGGGATAACTACCTCTGCTGCCAGGTCTGAGAGGATAGTAATGATTAAACTACACCAGTATTGTGAAAGTGGTACAACATTTATGTTTAGACAAGGTTGCAGAACCCTCCAGCATCTGCTGCTTAAGTGGGGATCAGGACAAGAACAGGGAGAAACCAGGAGTGAATGAATTTCAGAGCTGTCACGTTAAAATGGCTTCACTCCTGCAGCAGCTCTGTGCTGCAGCTGAATGTGCTTGGGAAACAGCTAAACACAAAACAAAACAAAAAAAAAAGGAGCTTGCTCACCACCAGGTAGGTTTTCCCTAGTGTCCCCAGCTAAAATGTTAACCTGGATGTCTTTCAGGATAAATATCTCAAGAGTTATTTGTACACAATGCTGCAGTGTTTACCTTTTGATTACAGATCTTTACACGCTGTCCATTATTATTGAATGCCAGGATGAAAGGCAGCCTAAGGGTCTGAATGCAATGTTCTGTCACTAAGAAAATACAGCAAAAGTAATGGCAGGCTCTGAAAGCAGAGATACACTAGGCTGGAAAGAAATACGAGCACCGTATCAGGGTTTCTTTTGCAGGGTGCTTGGCTTTTGCTTAAAAAAAAAAAAAAGCTTTATGCAGTTTTGCCTGGACAGTGGCATATAAAGCCTGGACTTGGATATAAATGGAGAATATATGTATAAAATCCTCTTGACTAATTTCTGTCTCTTGCATTTTTGTCTCTACAAATAAAATAGGAATTACAGAGCTATGCTTTCCAGGTTACTGAGCTTACCTCCCAGAAAGTTCCCTGTTAGGCTGGGATCCTAACTGGGCTTCAGGCGTTAGGACAATTTAATATATAATGTTCTCACTGAAGGTAACTGAAACAACTGACTCCTCAAAATAAAACCACTCAGCTACTCCATATACCTTCTTCTTATGATAGCATTCCCAGAGAAACAATTTTAAATACTACTCTATTTCTTTAAAGTAACATGAGTAAGGGTATGCGATCAACATTTTGTGAAGATACTGTAGATTATTTATATTAACAGTCAGTAAGCAAGTTTGATTTTGATCAACTGTGAAGTAGTTATTTAATTTCAAGTTTTGAGTAAAAAGTGCCAGGAATAGAATACAGTTATAAATCTCAAAAAAGCATTCCTACAATACATGTACATGTACAATAGATGTAGTGTGCATGTGCTTCTGAAGAAGTGATCGACTTTCTGAGGAATTAGTATATCTTTCTATCCAGAACCACAATGAACACTATACTTTTCTTTAAGCTATCCAGAAATCAAATTTTTAAGCATCTCAATGAAGTTTAATTTGTAGCTATGGTCATGTTTCAAGTTATTAGTACCAATGTCTAAAATTTTTATTAATCTTCTCTTCTACTCTGGTGCACAATTTACTCCTTTGTCTGCTGCTATCATACAACTCTTTTGCAATTTTTACGCTCATGTTCCAGCAGTCTACATTTGGATTTTGAAAGGCCAAAGCCTGGGGCTGTTTCCAGGAAGCATTTTGATGTGTCACCTGATATAGATGATTCACATTTTGAACAAGGTCACTTGGGAAGTGTTGACAGAAGCAGAGATGTCCAGACTTCTTTTTATAATTGCACCATGATATTAGCCCACTTATCAGCACACTTTCCTCCACTAACCAAATTTTGGTAAGATTTTTAATGAAGAACCTTTCCACAGCTATTTATTAGTTCACCTGTACCTGCCTGGTTAAAGCAGATTTCCTGTAAATCCTGAGCCTAAGTTTTTATTTTTGTTCTGTTTTACAGCATGTTAATGCTTGCTGCAAGACTTCTAAGAATACAAAATCCACTCACTACATTTAAAAAATTCTACCAGCTGACTAGACCCACTTGAAAATATTCCTGCCATACGCCAGTTAGGCTGCAACGATAGAAAATACCACAGCGCCACCTGACTTCACAGAAAGGAAAAAAACCCTGACTTCAAGTACATACAACTGCTTTACATTTAAGGGTAGGAAAGCAGGCAGTAACCATTTTTCATACAGTCTTGCATTAGATTTAATTCTTATTAATAAGAAATGAGAGTCATTAACACTATTAAAAATCTAATTACATTAGCAATTTTCCATCATGTCATATATGAGTAGTTAAGTATTGGTATTTGTTTTTCCTAATGGTATTCAAAAGTCTAATTAAAAGTCTCTCTTTTGTGGTTAAGTGGAATGAATCTTTATGAAAAACAAGACACTTTTAATAGCCACAGACAGCTTATTTCCTTAAATATCATACTTCACAACCATCTTCCTCTTCAGCACTTCAAACAAGTAAGATTGATACAGGGGCAGCCAGAAAATCAAATAAACCTAGTAGCTGCTACAACAGCGCAACTGCAAGCCCCTTTCTCCTCATTCCTCTCTCCATGCCCAGTTGTTTCACAGGTTATAAGAACTGAGTAACAGGACTAAGGACAGATATAACAAAACCTTTTGACCCTTTAAAATAACACTCTCTATGATTTTGCATCTTTTCTCAGTTATATTTGCAAAAGCTTTATTGTTCATAGAGTTACAATGAATAAATTATTCCTCTGAAGGAATCAGTACAAGAGATAGCAAAAAAGCCCATTTTGCCATTCATCTGCCCCACACAGTTTGCTGTTCCAGCAACATTTGGTTAGTTTAGGCTGAGGTCTCAATTTTATTTTGTACCATAACTGGTAATAGTTTGTACGGTAAAAACTGCCATTGCCCTTGGAAGCTTCCCCTGCTTCCACTCAGAGAGGCAGCAGGGCTGCTAGCCAGCCCTTTCAGAACTAATTCAGAATTTCTATCTCAGTGGTGGCTAATGCTCTCTGGAAAAACCACACTGCTCTGCCTTCAACCCAGTTAACATTTCCAAGAGACTTCTCACCCTTACTTGTGCTGAATACTGAATCAAATGTTTGTGTAACAGAAACCCCTGGTAAGAAAGGAAGAACAACAGATGTTCAGAATGTTCAGAACACCTAGAACACCAAGAAAAAGATAAAATAATTTTTGGAGTACAGCAATCCCAGTAAAACCAGCTATCTATTAACAGTCTAGGACTTTAACTAAACCTCAGGAGCAAACTAGCAGCCATCCTATCCTGAAAGCAGCCTGTCCTTCTGTTATACCACTCTATTTGCCATTGATGATATGTGGGGACTATTTTGCATATCACTGAGCATTGCTGCTTTATTCTGCAAAAATCAGAGCATTTTACTGCAAAATGCAAATCTAAAGTGCTCCACAGTGTGCTGGCTTTGCTTTTCCTTAACACGTACAGATCAATGACAGGTTAATGCTTAGTTAACATTTATTAAGAGCAACATGGTTTCAGAAACTTCAGACTAAAGGTGTCAATTAGATGACAGATCCTTCATGAAAGATGAAAGAACCTCTGTGTTGGGCAGATACTCTTACATTTTGCTGTCAATGACTTATTAGTTACAAGGTCCCAAGAGTCCAAGTTTATCAGTAATGAGATAAGCAAGTATGAACTAAAGGGTACGGTTGATTATTTATTTCACAGAATCTCACTAACCATGGCTGCTATCAAAACAGTCCAGAAATTACACATCCACACAGTCTTACAGTGACTACCACAAAGTAACGTAACAGACGCAGCATTAGGTAGTGAGCCAAGTTGAGGTAAGCCTGCTAAAAGCCTGTGTAAGGGTAACCAATCCATATTCAAAGTCATACTACAAATCAGACACATCAACTGTCTTTTATGTTGGTGCGGACACTGAGACTGTGTGAAGTGCCTGACATCCTGTACATAATTACTACTAAATCTAAATGGGAGTAATTCATACCCCCTTGAGCAGTGTACAAACTTCATGACAGGACAGCAGTGAGTCAGGGCCTCTTGACCAGGCAGCATCTTACACCCAACGCTTTTTCACACCTTTTCAATTTGCGAACTCTCAACAATTTTCTAGCAAAGGTGTGAACTCAGTGCAGCTGTCTGAAAATGGTCTTGCTTTACCTGCTTGTGCCCTGAAGATCAAAAAGCGTTGCACTGGACTGTCATTTTGCACAGGTATGAAGGGCTGCACAAAACAAAAAAAAAATTAGCAAGAACCCAGGCACATAAGTCTGTTCTTAGCTCATACTTAGAGCGCAAAATACAAATTAAAGCATGCTATGAACAAATCCATCAAGCACCCAGGAATCTTAGAAACTCCATAGTATCACTTTACAAGGAAGAATGTATACATGTATACTGTACAACTGACCCATGTCTTTGTGTGGGCTGGCAAACAGATCTGTCCCCGTCTCTTGCTTCCAGTACGAGTTACTTATCAGTATTTCTAAAGCCATCTTCTAAAGAGCTATTACAAAATCTATGCTAGAAAAGACATACTAGCAAAAGTAATTTTTCCCCATCTTTGTGTATGGCCTAGACTCATTTTTTTTCATGGCAAAAGAAGTTATGATGACAATCATCCTAAATCTGCAGGAAGATTTCCATTACACAAATCCATTTTTCAGTTTGTACAGCACAGAGCCTGACTGCAGTTTTATCAATAACATGAGTATTAGCAATACCTTTTGGTGTAGGAGATTTTTTTTAATCATCATCTGTGAGCACAAAAAAAATATATCACTGAGTAATGAAATAATTCAATGGATTGCCAAAATTTTGGTATGGGGAAAAAAAGATCTTTGCAAAAACAGGAACAGTAAATTCTTTTACAAAAAGGTACTACCAGAAGCTCTTCTGCATCTCAATCAAGAGGCTGCAAGGTACAGCCTTGAATTTCAATTGCAGATGGTAAGATGACATACAATTAATATGATTCTATTTGTGTAGTCTAATCAAAGCATGAGAGAACAGGAAAAACAAATGTAACATACTGTGTCTCTTGAGTTTCAACCTACGATGTACTGAAAGAGACCATTAAGGTTTCAGTACCAAATTCACGTTGATTTCCCTGCATCTGCAAGAGCTCTCTTCTTTCTCAATACCATCATGCCATCCTGAGCCAGACGCAACTCTTATCTCTGAGGTGTTTACAGAAACTGCCAAGAACACATTTTTTCCCCTTTGGAATGCACCAGATGATGTATCAGGTGTCAGATTTTTCTGCCAAAGTTTCCCCAAGGGTGGATCACAATATCTTCTTTGTTACATGTCACTCATCTATATTTGAGTACCCCCTTCCCCTGCTTCCCCATCATTCTTTGTGTGAAAAAAACACCTACTGGAAGAACAATGTTTTGCTCCTGATCACACTCTGACGTCTTCACTTTCTATCTCTGTGTCTCCTATAGACACAAAAAACTTCAATGCTTTCCTGCTCACCACATGCACCTGACTAAAATCTCAGCACACGGTGCTGTGATCCCGTTCTTTGTTATATTTTTGTTTCATTGTACTGACAATGGCTTCCTGTCCATCCGGATTACTTAAAGCTATAGAGAACAAGGGGAATGTTCTGCAGGGAACAATGGTGCTTTGGTAAAAAAAGAGAGGCATTAAGATGACTAATAAGTCTTTTCTATATCCTATAATGCACAAGCATAGCTACTTTTCCTAAATAGCTTCCTTTCTTAAGAAGCCTGTTCTCAACATAATGGGGCCCCGCTATTAGCTACCCAGTTCTGATACTCTGATATATCACCACATCTGGAGATAAAAAACCAACAGCCACATAACACTGAAGTGACAAGGAGACACATTTCTGAACATAGAAGAAAAGGTACACATTTATGTATTCTGATCTTACATATACCTTATTTGTGTTTTAAACTGGGAATTTCCTTGAAGAACAGCGAAAAACACCCCAGATAGGACAGATCTAAAAATGATGGGAGAATGGCAATTTACTAATTTTTCTCAGTACAGCACCATATTCCTATAAACCATTGGCTTCTTGTCTCCAAACCCGTCTATTTTTTCCTACTAATTATTTTAGTCTATTAATTGATTTATTTTATTATATCAGGTGTGGTACCATGTGTCTCTACAGTCCTTTGCGAGGTGAGACACAGGTGCACATACTTATGCCTGGAAAGAGAAGCCGGTTTGCTGAACCAGCTGCTGAAAAACCAACCAGATCCCACTTTAGCTGAAGAACTCCCTGTAAACACCTCATCCCCCAAATGGATCCGTTACTTCAGCTCCAAGACCCTGGGTCAAGCAGAGAAGGTGCTCAACGCTTCATGCAAATTAATTCCATTCATTAGATGCCTCACAGACTGGCATTGCAAATATTCATCAGCATTTACCAGAGTTGAATTTCAGTCTCTGTAAGGATCCAGCCATGGCCAGCTCTACGCCCAGTGTGGGGCTCCTCATATAGAACAGCAACAGTGTGTGGGTAACGGTCTGTACCACTACACAGGCTGAATTTCATCCTTTTAACTACGACAAGTCATTCGGTACTGGTTCAGCTCCCCCTTTGGATGAGAGTAATTGTATAAGCTCTCAGATCAAAACAGTGCACGTTCAAACATGCGCATCAACAAAACCTTCCTTCTCTGAACCTCCTAAACAATACACATAAAGAATTGGTAGATAATGCAATCAAATGCTCCAGCATTAGCTCCTATAGAATTCTTTACATAGTATTTTCCCACATTCAGGCTGATCTGTTTGTGCCTGACTTTGCAGCTCAGCTCAGAAGTTGGTCCATTCTTAGTGAATTAGTCAAAATTAATTTTCAACTTACAAATGGAATTAAAACCAAGGCAGCCACTGTGCTGGGAGACACAACACCCTTTTCCATACAGTACAGTTTTTACTGCTACTGAATACAACATATGTACAGTGTGACGAGCATGTAGAATGTTAAATGAAACATGAATGAATAATTCCCCTTCTACACTTAATTAATTAATCAACTTTCAAGCATATAAGTAAATGTTAATAGCAAAGGTTTAATGCCAGTGCATAATAAATAAACTTAAATATCACTGGCATATATTCTGAAACATCAAAGGAAGGAAAGGAAAAAGGAATTTTGAGAGTGAACAGTTTGAAAGAAAATGAAGTTTAGGTGACCTAATTAAAGGCTTTTCCTCAGCTACAAAAAGACATCAAAGTGCTGCTTCTGAAGTTCTTTTGCCAAACCAACAGCCTCAAATTAAAAGACTGCATTAATTTCAAGGAATGAGTCACAGAAGTACTACTGTAAGAGCCTTCAGTCCCTCTGTGTTGCCACAGAAACAGAACATTATGGCTAGTTTATAATCCAAGTGCTTCATTTGTATAAGAGAATTTATTTTTCATTTTCACCTTTTCATTTACTCATCCAGATATATAAGAAAGCCTCTCAGAAATTAATGATGCTTCTTCTGTGATTGACAGCTAGAGTTTATATGTCGAACTATGCCTGTTTTATATTGTTCTTTCTTAATGGCTTTCTGACATGAGAGGAAGTGGCCCTCTTCTGTGTATTTGCAACGCTGAATGGCCAAACCGGTGAGTCTCTGGCAAAGCTGGGCTCAGGTGCTTTGCAAACAGAGCCAGGATCCGGAGGTTAACCAGAGCTCAGGGCAGCAATGTGCTTGAGGGTAGGCACAACAGAGGAAATGCACTCAGTGCAGGGAACACTTTTCTGGCAAGCCCAGATGTCACCAGGAATATTTAGGGGACACCCTGGGTTATCACCTAGGTTTGAGGCACGTAGGGTGAGGTTTGGAGCTGGTCATAAACCCTAGATCCTGTTCAATCTGATGGGTTTTAAGAAGTAACACCAGATGGAAGTCTGGACCACTGTCATAGCACAGGGAAAGCACAGCTACACCAGAGATGCGACACTGATTTAAAAAGCTGTGTATGCCTTTCCTTGATTAATCGTCTTCCTCACGTAGCTTGATAAGCACATGCTATGCAGTGGGGACACACATGTCTGTGTCCCCCTGGTGCTGCCGAGGGAGGGAGGTGAGACCCAGGCTGCATGGAGCACACAGAGCAGCCAGGGAAGGCAGAGGCACCCCAGCACCAAACACCTCTGCCCTCCACATTACCTCTGCCAGGGAGACTGCTTTTGCCACTGATGTTTCCTGACTTGAATGGCTCTATGTTGAACCTGGCATAATATTAACAGATAAATATTAACAGATAAAATCTGGGAGAGATGAGCTGGTGTAAACTCCACCCAAATAGTTCTTTTCAATATAAAATTGACGTAAGCTTTTGTTTCTCTCATCCTGTGTACACTTTGCTACAAAGGGTATAAACTGTAGATTCTACAGAAATTCAATCATATATACTATGCTCAAACTGCAAGTTAATCAGGTTGAATACCACCTTCTTGGAAACAGCGAGCAACGTGCCTTGTTTCTATGGCTTTTAATGAATATTCTAAATTGAAGAAATGCATAAACATAAGGGTAATTTACATTGCTAAAGTTAATCAGTTTTCTTATACATTTTATGCATCTGCATGATTTTTCATCTGTATTGCATAAATGTGTCTTCTCCCCATTTTTAATATGCATGTGTACATCCAAATATTCCACTCATAGTGCCTTTTTATTTTTACAAATTTCTGGAACCACGCCTGCCTCAAGATTTAAGAATTCTGTGGCTTATAAGAAAAATGATCAGCAAAAGGTTGTAAAATACTTACAGATACAAGGTGGCATTTAACTTGGATGTGAACTTGCCCTTTCGTAACTCAGTTTTTCTATCAGTAAAATGATAATAGAAGAATCTCCTTCAGAAGCTGGCATATCAGCAAATGTCCAATACAAAGGACAACTCCATTAAAGAGAATGGTTTTGTACATACAAATGTTAGGTATGAAATTTGACAAGGGTACTGCAAATCTTCACTGATTAGCATTTGCAAAGGTCCCCGAGATGCAGGGATGAAAGGTCTTCACTATGAAACAAAATGTATATTTGTTGTTAACATCATTCTACATTTAAAAGCTTCCTCGGTCCACCCTAACTAGATACTAATGACCTTCAAGTATTTCTCCAGTTTATTCCGGCCCAAAACCACACTCTGAAATTCTCCTGTGGCAGGGTCAAGAGAATCAGGTACCTAACAAAATAAGTTACGGTTGTTATCTCAAAAAGATTGACCTTTACTTGATTTTGTTTAAACCACTATATATCCAAGTGAATTCTAGTCAAGTCCCAATCTAGCTTACATGGGTAGAACTGGGAGCAGAATTAACTTCACCTTTTAATATGCAACATTTCATTATTTACAAACCAACAAAAGAGGTTTTATAATATAATTTGAAAACTCAAGCACATGGGTTAGTTGAAGGGACTTTTAGATCAGTGAAGCTGCTATTAAAGTGCCATCAAAGCATTTTTGACTCCATAGAATTAATCATGAAATCTGTTCCTGCCAGCTCACTTATCATATCCAAAATATTAATTTTGAGCAAAATTAAATTGGACACCTACCGACAGCAACATTTTGCCCTTCAGAACTCCCCTTCACATTGATTTATTAACGGCTGCCAGAACAGTGTACCAGAGCAATTTATTACTACTTTCTCGATGTTTCCCTGTGCTTACAAACAGTCCTCCAGAGTGAAAGGTGCTACCTGACAGCATTCTGACAAAGGTGCATTTTTCAATTTGCATAATGTTCTTCAGATTTATTAGGATGTAAGGAAAGGAATTTCATTTTATTATCAATGGGAATGGGTGATTCACATAAAAGAAATCAGAGTGGAGATTCTGTGTTGAGTTGCTTCAAATAAAGCAGACCTAACATTTTCATTAGTACTTGGTGTGATTTTAGACAGGAGTCAGCAAATTCTTTTGTTTTATTCATCAGCATCATTTTCTTTGCATGTGAGATAACCAAAAAGATTTGTACAGAGCACTAGGTAGAAGTGGGTCTGAAGATGCAGCGTTAGCCTGAAGAGAGCTAATGGCATACACACACGTGTCTTACTTCTTTTTGGAAAATGCCATATTAGAAAGGCACTTCTCATTGGGTGAAAAATAAAAAAGTTCCCCTTTAACCAAATTGAGATTCCTTCCCCTGCAGCTAGAAGCCCTGGGACAGATCCACATAAAACATGAAACTTTGGCATGGGGAGTTTTCATTTGACATGATAAAGGTATAGCTAATGGCAGGGAAACTTGAAGTCTAGGTATGCCTAGTCTATGTTTGAATTACTATATCAAATGATCAGCCTCATTCAAACCCCTAACCTTAAAGTGGTTTCCTCAATCTTTGAAATGTTTTGTGTCTGGAATCATATTCTAATTCAGAGGCTTTTAATTCCTTTCTGTGTAACTATTCCATCCTTCCTGTTTTTTTTCATTTCTGTGGTTGCACAAAGCACAAGGAATCCCAGTGTTAAAGATACTGTTTTACTAACTTGTTCCCTAAGAGAAAGACAATTCATAAATACAATGGCTCCTGCCTGTTAATATTCCTGGCTCCTATCCAACTATTCAATCTATGTGCTTATTTTTAAGCCTGAATAGTCCCATTAACTTCAATAGGGCTGCTTGTGTTCTTAAGTAAAACAGGTGTTTAAGCACTTTGCTGGAACAGAGCCTATGAACGCACATCTGCAATCTTCTTTGGCTCAGTTAAAGGTTCCTTCCTAATCATTATAGATTTATCTAGGAATTCCTCTTGTTTATACTTGCATACCCATTCAGCCTTTGCAACAGGCTACTTGACACATTTAAAAGCAACTGTGTTTGTAATCAGAGACAAAACTGTCTATGTAGCATACATACTGAGGGAACACACGTAGCTGAAAGTAGAATAGGAAAGAACACCACACAGTTGGACATTAGTGGAGGGGAAGCTTTTGGCAATGCACTGGAAGGCAAAACAAGTTAAACATGCACAGAACCAATTAAGACACTCCAGATGCAGCTAGAAAAAAATGTCATCAGCATGTATCAGAAAGCAGTCTTTTAAAGCATTGACATTAAAAGTAAAAAACTGTTAATGCTGTCCAGCAGTTGTCAACTCTAAAAATTCATTAAATACAAAAAATCCTGTCTTTTCTAGAGCCAGCTATGGAGAACCTGCTGCTAGCGCTTATTTGCATCACTGTATATAGTCAAGGCCAACATTTCCAATTCTGTGTGAAACTTGAACAGCTCCTTGTTCACAGAACAATGAAAATTCTCTTTTGTCCACTGCCATCATGCTCCTATGCATATATGCAGCATGCTATGCTGGTTTATGCTCTACACTGATACTTGTCATTAACAGGTAAAGCTCCCCCTTGGAAAATTTTACATTCTTTCACTAGCCTCTGGCAGCCTACCAAGTGCCAACTTCCTCATAGCTGTTAACTATCCCAAAGCATGCGGCTTCATATTTTTACCCCCAGACTTGAGTTGTTTGACACTCTACCTCTCAAAGAAAGAAAAAGGAACACACATACACATACAACTCAAAAGTTAGTACTGATACTACCTAAGGTCGCAATTTTGCCCAAGAAGTGCTGGTGTGAAAAGATGAGTGTCTACGGCAAGGGACACAAATAAATCTCTGGGTATATCCCCATCTGCTCCTGGACGTGACAGACAGAAATCATGTCTCTAATAGAGGAAAAGACTGAAGGAACTGCCTCTTTTGAATTGAGATATGTATTTCTTAAAACATGCTTCAAAGCCTAATGGATTATCTAGGTTTACAATGAAGATCTCTTTTCCAGTCTTCTAATTTGGAAGACTGGAATTTCTTTCAGAAAGGCTATCTCCTAGTAAAGATTTCAAAATACAGACTTCAGCATACTTTCTGCTGTAATCACATTGCCAGCAACAAGCCTATTTTTGTAGCCTTCACCAAGATCGGTTACCTTCAGTCTTGGTCTTCTTTCAGGAAAGGCAAACACAAAAAATTAGAATGAAAATTAGTATGGTGCAGAAGTGCAAAGGCTCTAGACCATCACACTGTCCTCAGGATTAGGAAGGGGAAGGGCTCTCTCTAGTTTATCCCCCTACCGATGCTGGATTTCATGCTATGTGGTCTTCCATGCTCAATTTCAAAAACTATTTAACCTAGTTCCTCCCTTAAGTTTCTTCTCCCATCTAGCATAATTTACTCATTAATTTGATAAATATCCTTTGATTTCATTTTATTTTTTGTTTAATAGCACCCTTGTTATTCCTATTCACATTTTAAGCAAGCTGTCATGCTTTCTGAACCTAGCTATCCTTCAGCGTTCTCAGATGTTTATGATATAACTATATATATATAATCATCATTTTGGTTAATTGCTTTTATTTATTCAGCTTACTATTTTCTCTTAATCAGCCTTTCTAGTTGTTTAACCAAACATTTTTGCTGATCTTTTCTGACCTACCTTCATTTTGTCAATTGCTGTCAACTTTTCAAGTGCATAAGAGATCAGTATTGTCAAAGTAATACTTATAATTTAAGACTCAAATGTACCAAGATAAGATTAAAAAACCACATGGCTCTTCAAAAATACTTGAGTTTCTTTTTACTAGTCTTATGAGGTAAGTAATTTTTTTTATTTAAATACCAGAAGGTAAAAACTCACTGAAAACTAAAAATGAGACTCTTATGGCATCAGGAACACAGGGGCCTTCAAGAAAGAAAAAACATACTTGTCGTTTTGAATTTTGTATGCCAAATCCACAGCAAGTCCAAGAAAATGTAGGAATTCAGTCTTTACCATTTTTCTACACCTAGTTTATTACATAATAGCCCTATAACTATTCCTTGACAATCCCTTCCCCATTATTTCACACACATTTTGCATTGTAAAATCATACTGGCTTCTCTATCTCATCTCCTTTGTGTTGAAGTACTACTCTTCTATTACATTAAACACTAGTTTCTCTGTTTGCACACTTTCTAGATTACTTTATTTATTATTTTCTGTCATATTTCTAACTGCAAAATCTTTAAGTTATCATTTGATCTCACAAGTACTCACAGATCTTCCAAAACGTAATATAACCTGTGAATTTATTTGCCAGGCTGCTTACCGTGCCTTCTAAATTATTAAGGTGTTAAATAAAACCAGGTCTAACAACAAACTCAGAGACATCTCCCTATAACTCGATGTATCTATTTACCAACTTTTGTGACAGATAATGCTCATAGCTAAGATAATTTGAACTATTTTTTCCCAAGTAAGCTATGGCAACCTAAGAGATTAAATTCTCCTCCTGGATGTAGCTGCACAAATACAAAGCATAAAACCAATGTAGCCTATTAGGGATCAGTTTTGATATAGATCTCTAGATTAACAATTGCTGTTGATCTTCCTTATGTTACTAGATCTATACATATTTCATAGATGTACATATAATAACAATAGGAAACCTGTTGTTTCCTTATTAGGTCCACAGTACTTACTGTTCACAAACACATTTATATACTGCTTTGATCAAAATTATCAGACAAAAATTACAATATGCACATGTTAACAAGACACAAATTAAGAGCATTGTCAAAAACAGAGAAAGAATACAAATAACCACTCGGGGACTAAAATAAGCCCAAATGAGCAATTTTCAATGGCTTGAAGAAGACTGAAACATGAGGAAATGCTCCAATTTTGCACAGAAAGCGCCCTCATTCCAAGGTAGGAAGAAAAGAAGTATTCTACACTGCCTAGTCCCTCTTTCCTTCCTTGCTTAAAGCTTTTTGTGCTTTGGTCCCTCGTACATCCATCAAAACTAAGAACAATCAAGCCAGGATCCATCACTGAGACAGAGTCTTCTCCCTCCTTCGTTACAACCAAGCAACTGCTCACCTCCATGCCTTAATGGACTCTGCCTCCTTCGACAGTGGTGGAATAGACCCTGCCCATTTTGTTTCAATCTTCTGTAAGTTACTGGCTTCAATTTACACACGGGGATGAATCTGACTCAGAATCCCCCTCCCCAATTCTTATCTATTTATCTTACTTAAGAGAGAGAATTTTTACGGTCCTTCAGCAGGGGTTGAGTAGTGCAACAGTGACATCCGATGGTTGGCTACACTAGTCTCCAAAGAGCTTTCCAGACTTGCCAGTGGCCTCCTCTACCTTGTTAAAGACGAGTGATGATAGCTGAATATTAGCTGCCCTCAGCGCATTTTATTCATCTTACCTCTACATTAAAACTACCTGGGCAGTTTGCTCCATGTTTCCAATGCACTAGGAATTGTCTTCGAATGCTGTCTTAGATACAGCCTGCCTCACTGAGATCTCATTGCAATGCTTGCTAACAAGAGAGACTCAGGAACAGAGAGAGAAGCAGGTATTCCTTTCACTCCTCATTTATAGCTGGAAGGGAGGTGCATGTGAGGCATTTGTTGTGATGAACACAGCTCCCAGGAGTCTGCTGCATTTCTTCATATATCAAAAAGGTAACTAGATCCTTGCAGAAACAGCGGTGAGTATGTGTACAGCATCATTCTATATGCAAAGAGAGTGGAAAGGTTATGAGAGCTGTTAAATATTGAATTGCTATTTAGTTTAAAGGGCTCCAAAATGTACATTCCTCAAATCAGAGACCATTCAGTTCCAAGGCTAGGTGAGCAAAATAAATCTCAGCTTTTCATTGGCTGAAATCTGAACTCTAAATTTGTATTAATACCTCAAACCTACTATAGTAGGCTTCTATAGTTTCATGGCAGTGGATTTTATTATGCAACTTTTATAACATGCTTATTTAATGCTGTTTTGCAATACAGTGTGATAAGGAGTAAATAAGCTTTATTATTCTGTGGACTTTCATGTGTACTAAGAGTACCCTATTCTGATGCTCCCCAGGGTGGCTATGGACCTCCTCCGGCTTGGCCACATATGACTGCTCTTATGCTTTCTCCCTACAGACATAAATCCCTCAGTCTTGACTGAACAGTTTTGCAAGTTAAGCAGGAAAACCTTCCTCGACACAAGATAAATCTAACACAACAGCCAAGTAGGAGCAGCCCAAATAAACCACACTATGCATGATCAGAATGAATCCACAACACAAACCCCTTCAAAGCTTTAAGACAGAAGAACCAATGACCATCCTGATCGAGAATTCCGCATTTGCAGACAACCATCCAACACATTTTTAAATCAGAACACTCACTTCATGTGCTCACATAAAATACTTCACAAACTATACAACAGCCTTAAGACCAAAAGGCCAAAAGCCACAAGTATACTGTGTCATGGGCAGAGCTGAGATGCAGCTAAGTTCTTTGTTGTTAAAGCTCTGTTTGGATGTGACATACTGTAACGTGTGGCACCTCCTACTTCATCCATTTCTTTCATAAATAATGTTGGTTGCCTAAAGCTTTGTTATTAGCTAATGCAGTAAGCAGCTGTTATTTTTTAAAGTCTGAAACATCTCTTTGTAAACTATTTTTATTGTATTTGTAGGGAAAAGTCACCATAAGGAACAGCCACTCATCCCACAGATTATCAAGCCATGTATAACTATCCAGTTTTAGTCTATAGGCTTCCCCTTGAATGCAGAATGCTCTCCAATTTACACACACACACTCTTCTCAAACTCAGGAAAAAAATGAGGTGAAAGGAGTTTGCCATTTTCCTTTTTCCTTCCCCCCTCCCTCTTTGTCATATTTGTTTACTTTTTCCTGTTGTTTCCACTAATGAATCTTACTTTGCCCCAGTCTTATTGTCATTTTGTTGAAACTATTCAAAGTGCCTCGAGCTGCTAAACAGCTGGCAAAATGCACAAACATTTAAGACTTTAGTCTGAATACTAACTCATGATTTCCAGGAGAGAACAATGTGGTCCTTTCTGATTTAATGCCTTCTTTTGAACTGTATGTCATTTTTGCTTTCAAATTAATCTGAGTATGGAAAACAGGTTGAGTATATTTTTATTAGAAGACACTCCAAATATTTAGACAGTTATTTGAATCATGTTTTGGCAAAATGATTATGCTTGTCAGCCTGAAAACATACAATTTCCATATTTCCCTTACATTAACTCTCTTTAACAAAGAATTATTAAAATCTTAAATGCTATTTTCTCTTACTCTCCCCTCCCTCTCTGGCATGCATACTTAAAAGAAGCCCTAATAAAATATTTGGGATACATTAAGAAACATCTGAATTGCAGTTGCAATTCTAGGGTAGTCACAAGCTTGTCATTAAAATGCATAGCACAGTGCTAGTGCAGCTGTATACAGCTTTTATTATTCAGACTGCTAAATGGATAAAACATATTTTAATTTAATGTAAACTGTGCAGCTAGAAACACGAGACTATGAAGCTTTTTTATTTCCTCAGGAGAAGCCCAGATCCTTGAGCTCAATGATAACTTCTTTTGGCCAAGGGCCAATCTAGATTTATTGCACAAGTCCCTGTGCTGCCTCTCCAGACACACATTTTGTAATACTTGAAGAAGCTGGTGGGAAAGGTGGGCTCCCAGCCTCTACCACTTCTTTTTATTAACACGTACCTGTTAATATTTTCAGGATATAACTCCGTGTTCCATGATTAGGACAGAGCAGCAGCACTCAGACTGGGAGTCAGCTTACACAGACACACTAGAGCCAGGGCCTCGCTGCTGAGTTACAGACCAAAAATGTCCCCAACTCTGCAGCCTTATACACATGCTGCGCCTTTTATTAATGTCCTGAGGAGCTCACCAACAGCTTAAATTCTCTCCTGCAAAGATTCAATCAATCTCCTTATTGATTGAATTCTAGTTGACCAGTTCATAAACAGGCTTTGATACTAACTTAATGTCTCAAGCGTTAGTCTGTGTTACTAGCTACTAAACATCAATTACATCCAATCACAGCCTGTGTAATCATCTCTATTTATTGTTTTTAATTTCATGCACCTGGTGAAAAATAAAGCATAAGAAAAGCTTCAAAGTTCCCACACAAATCTGCAGTAGGTTGCTGGAATAACATGGAGATTCACAAAAGCACACTAGAAGACCGTATAGAAATATATATACTCTGAGAGACCAGCACTCAAAAGGTTTGGCACAAACATTCCTCTTTAAGGCAGTCTTGCAGCAGAAATGCAACAGAAGACAATAATGCAGGCTATGTAATAAGGCAGGCTATATAATAATGCAGGCTATAAAAGACAGCCAGTAGAGCCCATGTAGCAGATGTGCCATCAGCGCGAGAAAGTAAAGGATCCAGCCTTAAAAGGAAGCAAGTCCTTTGCCGGATTTCAGCCCTCTGTAAGCTAAGCACAAGGTATTTTCTGGCCCATTGTGAGCCCTTCTATTGAGGTGGCAGTGGAGTCTCATTATCTCCATGGGCTGTAAAAGTGCCTCTAATTAGCTAGTCACCAATGTTCTACCAGAGGGTATTTTGGAGTAGATATATTCTAATTGTCTCTGTTGGGTGTCTACAGTGATTCCATAGAAAACAACCTTCACACAGGGTATGCTCAGCTTCGAGGCATTCCTGTCTGCTCTTTCACTCATTCACAGCATTTTAAGCCTGGATGCCACATAAAGCCGAGATGGACATGCTACGATTAAAGGCAGAATAAAAATGAAATGAACCAATAGACCGAGGTTAAAAATTGGAAGTAGCAACAGCTAATTAGTTCCATAGTTGAAAAGAGAGAAGCCACAGTGCTTCTGTTCAAGAGGCTACTGCTGCTATTAGAATATGCTGGTATTCCAGCAATGCATTTCTGCATTTCTGTTCTTTAAAAAATGAAAATGTACATTTTTATTATTGATTTCCAGTTGCTAAAGCTTCAGTATTTTCCAGTCATCCTATAGGAATCTGTTGCTAGTCACTCTGACATCTACAACGCCAGCGTCATCATCTACTTTTCCCATACCACAAGAGAGGGTTCTGTAATGCAAAGTAAAAGAGAATATTTATTAGCTAGTGACAGAAAATGGCTTGACTCACAGGCTCCATCCTCTTTTCCCCTAGTTAGAGGCTAAAGCAATCATAAACATTTGACTGACTTTTAGGCCTTCCTTACAATATTGGTGATACAGATGTTTACTCACAAAGAGACTTTCATTGCCTCACTTAGATGCAAAGGGTCAAGTTCTCCCGCACCCCACACCTACAGGGTTAAAGGAATGCATACTTGTCTTACTACAGATATGTATTTATGAAGCAGCACAAGAAAGAAAAGCCCTCGTGCTACCCCATTTTCAGAATGTGTTATATAAAAAGATCTTGATCATAGGCTCTTGGGTTCGTAGAGTAGTACCTTCAGAAGTACAAACTTATTTCATATGACTCACACATTGGAAAAAAAAGTTAAGCTAAACAAAAAGTCGTATATATAACACAACAGCTAAGTGACTCAGATTCAAGACATTTCACTTAAAATATGTTATCATCTGCTTACTGACAGGATTACTAGTGCATTTGAAAAGAGTTACAGCAGATAGTGCTGCCCAGACCTCACTGGCCACTAGACAAACTCTACTCTAGCCTAGTTTGGGCTACAGCAGTTTTGGTCCTGCTACAGGTTCCCGTGGAACACGATGAATGTCAGCCAAGTGGCCCATAGCCAGGTATTAGCCATTTAGAGCAGTATTAAGCTTCTCTTCAGGTGGAGAAATTTTACTTTACTTGGAAATCGGATTTTCTGTCAATTTGCTAGACAATCAGATCTCTGTGGGAAGCAAGTCTGCTTAGTCATTCCTCTGTCCTATCTCTAATTATTACTCAGATCTTTAGGTAGCAGCAAAAGGTCTATGAATAATGCTGTCACATTAGAAACACACACCAGAAACCTCAATCTGTCTGTATTATTCTTGGCCACATATGTCTGCTGCATCCAAGATTATTCCTGTTTACAGCAGGACATTCCTGAAAGCTTTCTCATTTTCCACATGAAATTCACATTTTTTTCTCGGCTGTTTATGAGAACATTTCATCCACTTTCTTTCTTAAGTTTGAAGTTTACCAGAGTTGCTATTCACTCCCATTTCACAGACTCATGCATGACTTAAACTTTGATAGCAAATGCAAATCACAGCAGCATATTTTCATGAATTTATTACTTTTAATCAGAAATGAGACTTTCATGTCTGGAGATTTATCTAGATACTTCATCACTTAAGTATGGACACATCTTAATGAAAAATCAGAGTATGCTGACAACACTGGATGAAAAGTTACTATTTTCTAGGAACACAATGTTCTTCCACCCCTCCTCCAATTCAGATGTCTACATATCTAACAATACTTTTTGAAAAATAGTATCCAAAACAATGTCCAACTTCCCTGCAGCTCTGAGAAACATGTTTCAATTGACTGAACAAATTAGTTCCTCAGTATCACATAAAGGATACAGGTAACTGAGTTTCTCTGTCTTTTACTCCTTCTAATCTTGCTGATATGTTATTTACATTCTGTTCAATAAATAAAATCAAGATTTAAAAGTTGAACTGCCTGAGGGCACTCTTTGCTAAAAGAGATTTTCCAATGAACAACTTGGTTTTGACTTTTAATAACATCCAGGGAGATACTTTGTTTTATAAATTACCCATGTGACACGCATGTATCATCAACGGAGCTCCCCCAAAATATCTACATCTTCTCTTCTGTGTACCTGCCATCTACTTTTTGATTGTTGATATGTATGTTCTATGATCTGTATAAACACGCCATTCTAACACCATCTACCCAGCTTGCCAGATTAGGACCAAGAGAGCAGAAATTCATGATGTGAACACAAAGAGAAACCCTCAAAGAGAGTAAGGGTGAGAAAGTAGTGCTTAAGAATTACACTGCGGCTACACCTCACCAGTGGAAAACAAGGACTAGCCTCTGGGTGGCACACTGGGTTTGTCGGGGGGACTATATTGTGTAAGGTCCCAAGCCAAGTGGGATTTGTTGCCAGACCAACAGTTGTCACTGTTTATTAGAACCATTTTTCCTCAGCCAATGAACTGAAAATGACAAGAAAATAATCAACAGTTGTCTGAGAATATAAACCACCAGCAAGCAGTCCTTCTCAACAGCATTAGAAAAAAGAAAAAACAACCAGCCATTAAGCTTGCTTAACACAGCTGGAACTGGAACTGGTTCTGTTACTAAATTGCTACTGAAAGCAATGGAAAAGCCCAATTGGGAAAGAAGTAGCTGTGGTAGCCAAATTGCAAATGGCTTGGAAAGAAGGCTTTCAGCTGACACGTTATTCAATGCTTTATAAGAGGGGTCAACAACCTCTGAAGATTGATATGACAAACTGTGTACTTCCTTCCAAATTAGGGGTCAAATGGGCAAGAAGGACCTTGCGCAGAAAGCTGCCCAGCAGGATTCCTGCCCAGTTCCCACTTTCGCCTGGATTCTGCTGCTTCTCTCAACATGCTGCAGTTCCCAAGCCACAGGCCTGTGTCAGTGCTGCCTTGTGCCATCCAAAACTTGTGCTGGTGCTGCCTTTAGTGTATTTATGCCCCAGGATACCATCCTCTCCCACTCTTCATGCCATCTGTGTCAGCAGAACACAGAAAGCACACCTGAGAGAGGGACACGTCTAGAAAAAGTGTGTTTCAGAGTTGTCCTTGGCTACCTGAAAGATAACCACAAGACTAATGTTTGCTTTTTGGGGCTAAAACAGCTCCTGACAATTAAATATACACAAGTGGCCTCTGTTCAATGCTGAACAGGGTCTTACATCAGCACGAAGACATCAACAAAGAGGTCACGAAAATCTTTTGCTCTTCGCCCTTGCTGAAAAAAGGGGCTTCCTTCCTGTCATCGGTCTGTCTCATTCTTCTCTTTCCTTCTCCCCCTTCCCCATTAGTGCAGTTACAATGAGAAAGCTGTAACTATAATAATGCTGCACCAAGATAAAGTGGAAAATGGCACAGGATTACTCATATTATATCTTGAAGTGTTCAAGGCTTAGGGACTGCAATACTCGTAAATAACACTTCAAGCAATTCTACTAGAGGTCCTTAGCTCAATAGAATCATAGAACCATTTAGGTTGAAAGATCTTGAAGATCATCAAGTCCAATCATCAACCCAGCACTGCCAAGTCCACCACTAAACTAAATATGACATAATTGCACTCCTGCAGGTGCACTACTTAGCCTGCAGTCATTTCAGAGAATTGCTAAAAATAAAAAAAAATTTAAAATTTCGCCAGCTCACACAGAAGTTCTTACTTAAAAACATAGCACTGAATTCTACTTTAATTCAGGTATTCCTGAGGCAAAAAAGAACCAAGATAGCTGAGATCCCATTTCCTTGCCTAAATGAACAAAAAGCAATAGAAATTGAAATTAAAAATACAGAATTATTGTAGAAGTACGACAATTTTTTTTTAACAGGGAAACCTTGTTGTGATAAACAATCAGTTGGATCCAAACTAAAACCAGACCAACCAAATTAGACACACACAATCTGTACTATACAGAATCCACACTGAGGAACATTGCAATCAAGCTTTAGTGAACGTGTGCAGCAGAGAAAACACAGATTTTAGGAAGTCAAATAAGCCTATATGTCCCTTTATGAAATTTTACTTAGATCAAAAATTGGTAATACCAAACATTTTCTGAAAAATACACTTTGCAAAGATGTCCAACCTACTCTTAAGTCCTGAAGATTTCCTAAGACGCTCAAATAAGTATCTTAAATTCTAAATTCTTGGCCAACTTTCTCAATCTAGACATAGCTCACAATCAAAACACAATGAATTTTGAACCTTTTCTTTCAATACAGCATCACCTTTCTCCTGACAAGGAGAATTTCTTTACAGAGATTAAAACCTGAATTTTATATTTAAAGCTATAATGTCTAATAACTGGCTTACTTAAATGTTTGGTAACAGTGAACAGCAAGGAAGCTTCCTGAGAAGAAAGAACAAAAGAAACAACAAGCAAATAAAAGTTATCAGCCACAAGACTGTTTGGATACTTATTAATTTACCTGTGTTTCTATTTCTGAAACCAGATGACAATCACGTGCCATTAGGCCACCTAAAAATCATGTGATTTAAAAAAGCATAATTCATTAGTTCATATCTTCTTAGCAACTACCTCCTAGAACTCTTGCAAGCTTCCTTTGCAAGTCACAGTTCAACTGTGGCTCAGTTTTGCTGGTCCATTTTTCGTCTGTGACTTTGAGCAGAAACTGCTTGAGCTTGGTAAGGGTCAGAAGGGCTACCCACTCCCAGCTGTGGGTCACACCAGCCCCACATTTACTTGGGTTTGGTTTTGGATTGGGTTTTTGCTTCTCAAGGACCAGTCAACAGATCCCTCCAGCACCCCAAGATGAGGCTTTCCCAACCACCTCCAGAGCCAGACTCACAACAAGCCTCCATCTTCCCAGCATAAAGGTTAGAAATTAACTTTTTTCATGGCTTCAGGAATGCTTTTCCTGTTAAGAAAAACTGAGAAGTCTGTTTCTACTAAATCTGTACGTGTTATGTCCTACCAGCTCTGCGCTCCCAGGCTGCCTTCTGCCAGAGCTCTCTAGCAGGGTGAGGTCACTCCCTCCAGGGGCTCTGGCTGAGCTTTCCCAGCTCACCCAGCACTTCTCCACCCAGTCCCACAGGCACTTCCTTGTCATCCATCTGTTTGATACCGAGCACAGGAAGCAAGGTGTTATTTAAATAGCCCACATCAGCCACCAACAAGATTTCTTGCTATTCAAACAGTAGGCTGAAATTGTTGTATCCCACACTGGTAACTAAATATTTCCTTCAGATAATGGCTAAATAGTCTTTGAAATTGTACCATTACGCTTCCAATCCCCACTTGCCACCCACAGTCATCATCTTTGTCCATCTGCGCTCATCATGGTTGTTGATCTTTGTCAAATTTATGGGAAACACTCAGTCTTGGAAGGAAGAACGCACAAAGCAGAATTTTACAAATGAGAAACAAAATTGGGGTTATAGGAATATGTGTGTCTTTAACAAAAGCCAGGTGTAGAAGTTATTAATTAGCTGCAGAGATATGGCATGAGCGATTCAAAGTGCAATTTAAATAATTGGCACAATGCATTTGCCTGATGCATCTGAGAATTATATGCCCTCACCTTTTCACTAAAGCACTAAATGACATAAAATTATTTAGGAAAGCATGTTCATTAAATTCTACCATACCGTGAGAAGCAGGCCTTAACCAAAGAATTTAGAATAAAATATTCATATTTCAGACAATACAGGCAGTAAATTTTGACAGTATCCAATCTGTGGGACTGCAGTATCTTTACTCAAGGCCCCAGAGTAGCAGTGTTAATTGTTTCTTTTTTAAAGCAGTGTTTAAAAAAAGAGAGCTTTAATTTGATCAAATGAAACTTAATGAAGGTGATTTAGCCTATAAAGTTAATCATCACTTTGGTGTCACTGTTTCACAGATTTTGGAGACTTTCCATCCTGAGGCAGGAATGCAAACTTCACAGACAAGGGCATATCAGCGTTTCTTCCGCTATCGGTTCAACAGATAAAAGAGAAGATGTAGCGTCCGATTCACAGGCAACTGCTTTTCCCAATTGCTTTATGATAAATATTATCTTTCTCTTCTTGGACTTATTTGTAGATAAGCCTCTATTCCACATACCTATCTGTGTACTCTCCAGGCTCCCCAGTGTGTATTTCCACGCATTCTAGAGCATCTTAAAAGAAAGGTCTATTAAACCCTCATCTGCTGGGCCGTGCTCTCCCCTGCATGCTCAGGGCCTGATCCAAAGTCCACACTAAATCAACAAGAGTGTTTCCAGCAAATGGAATCCGCATTCAGTTAGGTCCTTGATTATTCAGCCTACAGAGGCTACAAGCATTATGAAAGCAAACCACGCAATTGCAGCAGAGATGAATTATTTTCCCCCACTTCAAATTATCTTCCTGTGGTAAATGCAGCCTGGGACTGCAGAAGCCAAAACGACTGTCCAGAGATTTCCAAGCCATCTCGCGTTTTTCTGGCAACCAAAATAACTAGAGAAATCACAAGTGCTGAAACTACAATGAGAGTATCTACATACTTTAAAACTGCTTTCTGCATCACATCCAAAAGTAATTGCTTTTCACTACATTCATACTTCTAATGATAAACAGAAGATGAAATCTGGTACTAAGGTAGATTACTTTCTGCTTCTCTAGAAGAGAAATTTGGCCCTGTGAATCCAGTTATTCAGTATCATACACAAAAATATTCACAGTATTTCCCTCCTTCAGCAAAACAGGCTAGCAGGCCAGCACAAGTGAGCATCAAAACTTGAGTATTATGAGTAATTAATTAGCAATGAACAGTAACTGTTTAGGATTATAGTACAGTGATTACGTTCAGAAGATACAAGTCAATTCCCGCAACATGTCAGAACCCTCAATTTTACATTTGGGGCAGAAACTCAGTACCATGTTTGGGTTTTCTCACTTTTTTTTTATTCTTCTCCATGCCATATTTTCCACTTCTTTACTACCCAATAAAACTAACCAGAAAGAAAACACACACAGGCACTTTCATCCACTGAATTCAGTTCAAAGTTGTCTGATCTCAGCTCACATTTTTTTGTGCTTTTGCTCATTCACATTCTATCAATTGCCAGCAACTATTACGAAGTGGGGTTTTTTTCTGTATCACAAGGCTTTTATTTGTGGAATATATAACATTTTGATAAATACCATAATTTTAAGTATTTTAAAGCCTGCTTTATATTGTAAATGAGGTCATACAATAAAGGAGTGGTAATTACAAAGTATTTCTTTAAAGCTACTTTGCTTGGAAAATAAAATGCCTGTACAAATTTGCCAGTTAAAAATCAAAATTGTAATATACTACATGTAAGCCTTTAGTACAAATAGAATTCCTGACAGATTTATGTTCAGGATAAAAAATGGTACCTGTCAAAAACAGCTATAAAAAATTAAATATCCGCCTAATGTGAGGCTTCAAGTATTGCGAATGCAGCATTCATTATCATAAATACAGCAGTATGATCTAATTATGTATTCTGTACTAAGTTTGTCAGATAACACAATTTGAAAATGGCACAACTAAATCAAATATGTTCCACTTACCTATTGAGTGATAGTGAAATTGCACATGAAAAGGCTTCTTTACAGTCAATTTTGAAATGCTACAACTTTGCAATGGGTTTTATTTTATTTTAGGATTTTATTATCAGTTTACCAATCTATTTTAGAGATTTTTCCAACGTAAGAGTAGAGAGTGTCTTCACAGCCAAACACAAACAGATGAGTTATATGAATCATCAATCTTATCACTATTTATCTTCATCTCACACACTGTCAAAGTACTCATCTTCTTCCACTGTCCTTTCATTCGTAATTTAGGAAAAGGCAAGGTAAGTCTTTACAAACCATATGGTTGAAACAGAAAAGCAAGGCAAGAATCTGAAGGCCAGTTTGCTTGGCTTCAACAATAGAATTATCCACTTCAAGGACAAAGGAACGTGGTTTGTATCATGCATCTTAGACTAAATAAAAAATAGCCTGTCCTGTTCAACTAAAATCAGAGATAAGAAACTGTAAGAAATACAAGAAATTGTTTTCTCATGCACTAGAGAGGTAGAGCTGGGACAAAACTAAGTAATTAATCTTTCAAGTAACTTCCTCAACATTACATGAATTTCACCTCAATCAATCTAGTCTCTAAATATGGATCCTTGGGATCTAAAACAGGTCTCACTTTTGATTTCCACTCAAACTCATATGCCATTGACTGTTTCTCTTAGTAAACGGTGAAAGAGCACCACTTCTGCAGTCTTACCCTCCAGCTAGAGCCATCTTCTCTTGAACAATCCCTCCCCTGCCATTCTCTGATACAGGCTTGCCCTCACAGCCTGCCCAAACACATACAATGCTTGTTCATCAGACACATTTTTAGCAGTTCTTCAGGAATCAAGTGCTACACCTATTTTCTGCGGTGGTCCAAATTTTCTATTCCTTCTATTGCTCCCTCCTTGCAAAGCAAGGGTTTGATCATTCCCTTGTTCTCAGGCTCCCAGCTTCTTTAATGTCAGTCTGAACGTATTCTCACAGCATCTCCTTATACACGCTCTGACGTCTTACCAGAGTGTCTCAATGGGATTTACAAAACTGTGTTAACACAAGGAAATAGCCTAACTATTATCATCATCATTTCCATTCCTGCTACTGGCAAAACTGATCCTAGGGTCACAGTCTCATTCTATTCGACACATACACAAAACATCCAGTCAAAAGACCTTTCCTGTTTCAAAGAGCTCACTTTGTGTGCACGTTGAAAGACTGTAAAAACGGGTTCTGAAAAATCACTGGATGTTCTTCCTGACTTAAAGGAAGAGGTCTCATTTATTGTGACATACGCATTCAGGTTTTTTCCTGACAATTTTGTCTGAACTTTTTTCAACCTGAAAAAGCGCATTTATATCTATTTAATGAAAAAAAAATAAGGCAAAGAGAGATCCTACTATAAGCATAAACCAACAAAACATAAGGCTGCAAAGACACATAGAAGAAAACAGACAAAATTGAGTAGCACATACACATTTAAAAGTTACTCACACAAAAGCTAATATTTACTTCCAAATCCCAATACTAGCTGTCCACATGAAGATACATGAAAGACATGTGGAGGACCAGCACAGATACCATATATATGGCATGACTTCAGATATGGTATCTATGGATAATCTGAAACAGCTTAACATCAGAATTTTCTCCACAATCGATTTATTTCATGAAATCAGAAGGCTGTACACCACTGCATGGCACAGATATTTTCCAGTTGATGAATATAATTATTTCAGAGTGAGCCAAACTCCAGAGCTTATTGAAAGCTCATGCTTAGTTTGAGGCCTGGGCAAATTTGTCCTCAAAGTGCAGAATGAGGTATCTCTTTGAACCAAGATCCAGGTTATACCCAAGAAAATCATGTCCTTAAGGGCTCTAGCAACACTGAATCTTGCTGGGAAGGAGGTGTCCACTGCATACATCAATCAAAAAATTGATTTTTAAGACCTTATAAAGTCAGGCACAAGGATCTTCTTAAAAAGGAGAGCAAGAAGGCAGTATCTGGCATACCACTGTTTTCAAATGATGGTACAGACATGGATCAGAAACAACAAAACATGGCTTAAGGATCTGAGAATGTGGACAAAAAATAGTCCACAGTATGTAGATTATCCATAGCTTGTCCTTTCTTGAATTCAGTTACTATAAAGGAAAGAAAAATTTTTAAGAGGTTTTGTGACTCTCTCCCTTGGCATGGCTCCATTTTCTGCTCAGAATGTTAACATGGATGGCACAACTCAAGAATGCTTAATATTTGTCTGGAATTCAGGGACATCTGGAAAGCTGGTTTGTACAACTGCACTGCTGTATGTCTGGAAATCCTGGATATTTCTACTGAACAAAACAGATCAGGTGCCACACATCTGTAGAGTAAAATCTGCGTGTTCAAAAAAGCCCTAAATATGAGGCCTCTTAAAAGCACTGGGTTTATTATGTAGGGCATCCTGGTGTACATCATTGTGGCTCATCCGATCATTAATACACGAAACTGTATGTCCATCTAAAAGAAAGAAAGATTTTGAAAACTATGTTGCAAATGTTCAACTGTAAAAATGGAAGGATAGTATGCTGAGTAGATATCCTATTCAGAGGAGCATCAAACACTTTTAGACTTATCTGTGAGATGATTACCATTTTAGAAAATCAGTTTTTTTTCCTGGTTTTATCAAACAATACTATTTGAAAGTGATGATTGTGGAATTAATTAAAAAGAAATTAGTAAAGATCATTAAGACCACTACAATAACTGAAAAGGGAGCACGAAGCACTGTGGAGCCTTGAATCTGTTCATGTGCACCTAAACAGTATGTTTATGTGCCTATGATTAGACTATTTGTCTTCACTTGCTCATAACGAAGCAGCTCTGTTGAAATTAAGACTCCCCTTACAACAGTGTTAGTTTGCTGTACTGGAGGACAGCAGGTTCTGCCTGCACTTGGTAATTTCTGAGTTGTTCAACTCAACTGATTATTAATTTTAATGCATCCTTCATTAAAAGGTACCAAGGAGATTTTTTTTTTCTTTTTCCTATAGACATCATTGATCTACTTCGAAATGTAAGATTAAAGTCTTCAACTGATTAGAATCAGCTGTATCCGGATGCTTCTGTGTAGTCAGGAAGGGAGAAACAGAAATCACAATTCTGTGTTTTCAAACATGACTCATGTTACTCGTCTCAGAGCACTCCGTTCTTATTTATAGTTCCACTTCAGCAGATTTTTTTTGTATTACGGTTAACATTTCTTTGACTTCCGGTGTTACATAATTTGAGCCTTTAACTATCCTGATTTTTACATTTTGTCTCACTTTATTTATTTTATTTCTTATTTTACTTTATTTCTTTATTTCTTCAGTATGAGCAAAGTTCAAATGACAACTCTTGCACAGCACAATCCATTGTAAGATTATGACAATAATAAAACAAACCCAAGTATAGCTATATATAAGATACAGGCCACAAGCATCTGTGAGTACCTACTGCCCACAAAATGCAGTAATACAACTCCTCTTCCATTCAAAGGAAATACCGGGCCTAAACATCTTCAGAGGATAAGCACTCAAATTTAATCTTAATAATACAAAAGGGACTCGTTTTTTTTCCCTCGACATTTAGCTCACCATGATATTGTTTAAAATGGGTGAAGAATTTAACAAAATTCAAAAATATTGAAAAGCCAGAAACTCTGTTCATAATGTTGCAGTTAAATTATGAATTGAACTAATTCAATTATTAAGACCACACAATTGGGGCTTACAGGGGAAATATTGGCACACTATGAATTAGAGTTGCAATAATACAATTCTTGATTCTTAATACTTAAAATTTTCCCCATGGTGATTATGGTAAGAATAATAATAATACTGTGCAATAACAGTAATTAATCTAATTAGTTCATTAAAATTATGATGGCTATGATTATTATAGGTCATAAATTAAGACACCAAAATACTGTGCAAGACGTTCTCTGAACATAAATAGGATGAAATATGTTTTCCTCTGCACAATGGACAAGGCAGCAGCTGTTTCCTTGGTGAAAAAAATAGAGGGATAATTATCTAAAGATGCAAATGAAGTTTCTTTCACTAACCACTGTGAAGGTTGAATATCGATGACATGAAAATAATTTTTCTTCAGATGGAAAGAAAACAGTCACTGCAGACCAGGGAAAGCTTCACATTCCCAGTACAAGACCTATGACCTGGCAACACTTCCCCTGCCCTACTCTTCTTCCCCTGTCCCCTTCCACATAAGAAACTTCCATATATAATGCTATATTTATCACTAAAATTTTAATAGTCTGCTTGCTTTCTTTCTGTAATACATTTATGGTGTTTTATGTATGAGCTTCCGGTATACATTTGTATGCATTAACTGTACTTCTGTGAAATATCATATATGATAATAAACACATATCTTGGTGTGTGGAGGTGAAAACTTTGGGAAAAGTTGCAGAAACATAC
This sequence comes from Numenius arquata, assembly GCF_964106895.1. Taxonomy (NCBI): domain Eukaryota; kingdom Metazoa; phylum Chordata; class Aves; order Charadriiformes; family Scolopacidae; genus Numenius; species Numenius arquata. The sequence continues at coordinate 31,442,289 of NC_133586.1, forward strand.
GATAAATCAATTATTTATGCTCTTTTTATTGCCTCTCTGGCCAAATAATTCTGTGTTCCCCGGAGCTTTACTCTAACATTCCAGTCCAGTGAGCAGATTACAGCATCCATCATTTACTTGAAATCAACATGCCAAATAAATATTTCTTCCATCTGCCTCTAATGTGAAATGTCATCTCTCTTCTACAAGCATTGGTAAGATTCAGTCTTAAAAGAGCTCCAAGTTTCCCTGCTATAAAAGCTTTGGAGTCTAACAGCACCCAGGCTCGAAGCAGAGGAAGGCCAAGGAAAACGATGCCATCAAGACAAGACATTCCAATGCCAGTGCCCCGCTCACATCCACTCCCACCCTTGGAAGACCCCACAGCATCTACCTTGAGTACAGATAAATCACATGGAAAATATTTAATCAGAAATACATATCACTGTAACTTTCTCGGGTTCCCTAGGAAAAAACACTAGATGCTGTGCCGCTACATGAAGCCGTTCATGGAGGTCAGCCTCACGTACCCTAAACAGCCTCACTCTCTACACCCTAGATCCTGCCAGAAAACAACATCCTGCAGGGAACAGCAGGACAGAGAGAAGAGCAAAGTGGAAGCTGTAGAGAGATTGTTCCAAATGACAGAATTTGCAGACATCACAGACAAAAGGAAGGTCACATAAAAAAGTACTGCAAAAGCTTCTGGTTTAGCAGCGCCCGGCTGCCCTCCGAGTTAAGTAACCAGTTCTACCTGTTTACTGAAGTTACTTAATACTGGCACAGAGAGTCTGATTCTTTCATAGACAAATACTCTATACAGAAAAGATGTTTACTATATCCTGAGCTGCATCCTTCACATATTACTACTGGTATACTAAGCTGTCAAAAACAGTGGTTATATTCATAGATAGACAAATGCCATTTGCCCATGTCCCTCCTACAAGCAGCCTTTCTGTAACACTGTGACTCCTTTACCCAGCAGCTCACATCTATGCTTTTTTAAGGCTAATATTTTAAGTTCGCTTATTTTTATTTTCCTACTCTGACAATTTAGGATAATGCCAGTTGATACAGACATGAGTGGACTTGAAATATGACCAAACTGTATTATCTCCATATCCAAAAAAGAATATGATAAAAGAACATAATCTAAAAACATTTAAGTAATTACAATGATAAGGTTGCACTTCAGCTGGGAAATGGCATCTGATTTTGCTTTCAAATATAAACCCAGAGAAGTCACAAAACAGGTAACTCTCAAAGTATGCTAATTAATCAGAACCCGTGGATGCTTCCTGGGCACGGATTTATTTTTGTTCAATGTGCAACTTCAGTGGGGGTCTTAAATTAATTAAAAAAAAAGTTATCTCCTGTGCATTTTTAAAGAAAATAATGAATAATTCAATATTAAGGAAGGAAGCACAGAACAATTGATTCAGTCTTTCCTTTTCACTGTATTATTTCTGCCGGCGTTTCTTTTCGTAAGAGGTAAGCTCCTCTTTCTTTAAAGAACTAACATTTTTAGAACAATTGTTTTTAATTCCAAAATCTCAAAACAGTTTCCAAGCACCAAGTCTCTCATTGTGTGAAATGAGCTTGATGAATAAATAGGAAAAGACAAAAAATGCACAGAATTTGATTAACATTTGAATAACATAGCAATTTTTGCAAAAGCATTACAGACTACTAGCAATTTTCTCCTGAGCTGTTGTATTTATAGTAATAAAAACGTTGGTCCGATGAAGGATCTAAAGAAAAATAGGGGAAAAAATCCTAACCTCTTAAAAACAACAGAACTTTTTTAAGAAAAGTGTTCTATCCATAGCACAAGAAAGGTGAACTGATACAGAGGCAAATGTTTTCTTCAACGATTCATAATTTTTCTTCTCTCTACTTTATATTTTTCTCAGTAATCCAAGTAAAGTTCATGCTCCATTCTGTAGTACACTATAGTATTATAGCTTCTTTAGGACCCGATTCTGCGTTTGCTTTCCTTCTGCTTTCCTTAATTTGCCACTGTCAGTTTATTGTTCCTTACATTCAGAGTGTGGTAAAAGAGATATGGGTCTCACTGGTCCTATAAATGTTTGTGATACACTCCTGCTGAAAGACATGGTTCTTCCTTTCAAGGAAACGCATTAATTCCAAGTGATAAAAACTTCTCCCCCTCCCTCCAAATTACGAGCAAGCTTCTAAAGGTCTTAAGATCTTGTTTCCAAAATAATGGCTTTGGCATCCATTCTTTATTTTGCCTCCTTTTTTTTTTTTCCGTTGGTGTTAAAGTTCATGTTTTCAACTTTTCTCTGGAACAATGAGAAGAAAAAAAATGCACTTTAAAAAATGAAAGCTGGCTCCCGCAAAACCGTATCAGCCTGGCAGCTGGAGCTTTATAAGTAATACCAAATACTGCAAGGAAATAGAAACTAGGGAAATAATTGTGAGAGAACATTGAAGACAAACTGCCTTAGAGGAGACAAATTTTGTCAGAAAAATCCAAAAGTCGCAGCTGACCAACCTCTTTTCTTACATCCTGCACTTGTGTCTTCATGATTATTCCTGGGATTTGCATGCTGGCGAGCACTGCTGGTAAGCATACAACAAAAATCACAGAACACTGTTCAAGATCCCATTTTTTTTCCAACTCCGGCATTTTCTGTCTGCTTCTTCCAAAAATACCATTACTAACATGTGGGTTAGGCACTCATAATGTCTACAAATCTTACCAAAAAATATCAGTGTTCACTTGGAGAACTTTTACCTCCCTGGCACTGCATACGCAAGCCTCTCATACTTGAAAAAAGTTCTCCGAAAGCTTATGCACAAATATACTTTGCTTATGGGTTCATTGGTAAAGTGCCCTCACCTGTCTTATGAAGGCAATGGAATATTAGAGAAACAAATAGCAAGAACTTCTTTTAACACCTTCAACACAGTGATTTCTTCTATGAGGCACACATGTCCATCCCAGGCTTATATTTGTAGCTGTCAGTCATGATGACAAAAACAGAAGCCTAATCTAGACGCTGTTTCCAGGCTAGTATGGCATACATTTGGTATGTTTGTTGCCATGAGATCTACTTTTTGCCCTCTTAGAAACACTGCCAGCAGGTTTCCTTTTGCCCATCTTGTTGCTGCAGCAGTCCAGATGTTTGCCTTTGTTCCACTCCAGTCAGAAAAATCATGAAACATTTTCTCATTGCCTTCTGGGCAGAACTGTGTAAGCACAGCTGGTACAAACCACTGACTAAGAATCTGTCTGGCACCAGATGGAAAGGAGAGAATAACTGCAGTGCTATATTTCCGTGACTGCCAGACACATTTTTGTTGCTTCTTTGAATGAGGAGCTGAAAGACACTTCCGAACCTATCTGGATCATCTGCATCACTTGAGATCCCCTAATGCAGGCCTGTGTCATCGCAGCTACGTTGCACTCCTGCTGGTCAGCCAGACCATCCTCTGTTCTATCCAATGCCAGGGATAAAACAATATTGCCTTCATTCAGGATTTTGATGTGAGTAATGAACTTGAACTCCTACACTAAAAATTCCAGCAAAGCCTGATTTTTAAAATGTAGGTGCTTAGCAATTTCTGAAAATCTAGGCCTCCTGGAGGGTACTCAAGAGAGGTACTTCCCAGTATGAAGCAGTTCAACTCAGTGGTCAGATTTTAAGATCCTCTTCCTCCATTTGCAAAACTAGTGTGGTGAGAAATCTTCATGTTCTGCTCCTGGAGCCGCAGGGGCCCTCAAGATGGGATTATCTGAGGCTGAAGCAGGGTAAGCGCCGGCACTCACTGGGGCTGCTGCACCACACGAGCCACCTCCGCAGGGAGCAGCCACGTCTATCCCACTGCACTCATCAACCTGTTAGGCCCACACAGCACATTCAAGAAAAGTCTTCATTTAGTATATTTTCAGGGGGAAACAGATCTTCCTTTCAAGACTATCTGTTCCAAAAATTTACTCTCTGTGCTCCAGGTATTATTCTCCTTTTTTGATTTCCATGGGGCTGAGCACACGCTCAGACAGAAAAAGCACACCTCTGCAAAGGTCTAGTTTTTTTGCCTAGTGACACTCAGGTACGTGCTTAGATTAAATTCTGATGTTTGACTGACAGAATTCATTCTATTAAAGAATACTGAGTAGAATTGCATAGCAATGTCATTAATAGATGATAATTTAATAAAATGAAACATTTTTGCATAGGAAAACATCAAAAAAAATCAGCATTTTTTCCTGTTGTAAACCCAAAGCATGAGTCATCTCTCCTGCACTAGAAACAAATAAAGCAATTAAAAGGGAAAACAGCTTAGCTTCTGCAAGAAATTATGACTTTCTCTTAATCAAATGCATGAATTTTCATCAGTAAGTTCCTTAATGTGTGAAGGGAAAATGGCAATTTTCAGAGCTCTTCTCCCTGGAAGGATATTACATTATATCTTTTCCATTCTGAATGTCCCAGACATATTTTACAAGTGCCTACAGATACTGTAAAGGTGGGATTGAATTCTGTATTTAAATTGCAACCCATCTCCAGTTTCAGGTCATTGAGATACAAAAGGTCATGATATTTGCCTTTCATTTTTCTTCTCTCAGAATACTAAAACTTGAGACTATAAAGAATGCTGTATGAAATATAATTTCTTGCCAACTGCATGAAGAATATACAGTGATTAAGTAAGTAGTTTGACCTGAGTTGTTTAATCCTATTCACCTAGGATCACCTTGAAAAATTCGGCTTCTCAATGCAAAGTATGAATATTTTAAAAAATACAGGAAAAGATTCAAGGTGAAAAAAGGCCACAAAAGATTAAAATCTGGTTCATCTTTAGGTCAAAAACATTGTCTCTGAATAAAAACAATGAAAAAATGCATGAGTGACTTTTCTTTTACATTCAGCATAGAATACATTATTTTCTATGTGGGACCTGAGAATATAAAATTTGATAAATAAGGAGATAGGCTACAGATGGACTCTCTCCTCCCACCCCAAAAACTTGCAAACAAGCTTTGGAATAAAGCTCTCAATCCTATTTACACACACCCCCTTTTTATTGTTCTCCTAGTGAAGAAAGGAGACAAAGTCAGTAAAATCTTGCATCCACTTTAAGGCCACTTAACACTTCCAGACGGATGTGAAGAGGTCACAGTGCAAAAGACAGCCAGAGCCAGCATTGCTACTGAAATTATTAGATTCACCGATTTTTAGGAACTGAAATGGGCCATTATCATCATCCAGTTTGACCTCCTGCATATTGACAACCACAGGGTTTTACCAATTTATTCCTGAAGTGAGCCCATAATGTCTATTCCAGCTATCTTATATCTTTTGAAATATGCCCACTTTCATTTTGAGACATTCAGTAATGGATATTCTGTCTCGTTTCTCAGTGAATTTTCAATTGGTTATATCAATCTCACTATTAAAACATAATGCCTCACTTCTAGGACAATATCAAGTCCCATATTTTTCATGTACTCTAAATACCTTGTCACACCTTTGCACGTCACTTTTGCCGTATTTACGTATTAAAGCGACGGCTGTCATTTAGCATCCCACGGTAGGGACTCCACAGACTCAAATTAGTCCATAAAACATACTATAACAGAAAGAAAAAGTATAGTTACTGCGTAATTAACTGCTCGGCAGCCAGACTCAGGAAGGGCCACTTAAACTGCTACGGGGACAGTTCTTTTCCTCTGGTAGTTTGAGGGGCTCAAGGCCTATCTTGAGGCTTCATTATATGGTGCAATATAGACATACACCCACAAAAGTATGGTGTGATCTCAATGTAAAGGCAGTAACTGCTTAGCTCTTGCCTATGCCCATCAGAGTCCCGGTGACCTGCACCAGCTCTCTCTGCTGACCAGCTCTAGTGCTGGAAGACGCTACATCCTCAAAAAACTGAACATGTGAAAGTGTGTCCCCTTCTATTTTTTCATGAAAATTTCACAGGGCTGCTCACTCTCCTCACACTTCTACACATGTGTAGGTTCACAGCAGTTACAACCCAAAAAGCAGCTCAGACTTGTGATACTTGTTCCCTTTCCCCACATACCTCATGCCCTCAGGTGTGCTGGCATGTCACAAGGCAGTGACTGAGGTGGCTGAGCTTCCCCTTTTCCTCTTTTTTTCTCTGTTTAACTAGAAGAACACCTGAGAAAGGTCAGAGAACAGCCCCACAGGTGAGGGAGAGAGGGAAGGGGCTCTGTGTGGTGAGCACTGAGACACACCGAGGGCCTGGCCATGGGCCGGGGCCCTGACACCTTCCCTCTGGCAGCCCTGCCCGGGCAGCAGTGCCACGGGTACCGACACTCCCCCCAGCTCACTGACACATACGCACGGAGGCAAACTAACCGAACCAGGAGTGTGACACACTCCTGTAGCCTGCCTTATTTGTGGGGCCAAATTGATACCGAGCCCAGAACGAGCAGTCACAAAATAATGTCATAACCCACCGATTCCATTATCAACCTCCTGATTACCCTTTGAGGAGCACATTCGAGACAGCGCTCACCAGAGGGTAAGGGCTTTCTATTTACACAGCTGTGGATCTCCAAAGATAACTGATTTTTTTTTTTTTAATCTGCTCCTTTTGAAGAGATAAAGCATTCAGCAGGTTGACAGAGCTTTCAGCTGCAACTCTCCCACTTCCTCACCCTTAAGTCTAATAACTCATCAAGATGCAGCTTGCCAAATCTGCTTCTTTTCCTCCTCCCCATCATTTCCGTTGTCCTTTTCAGCGTCCAGGGATTATAAGAGTTTCTGCTTACAGGGTTTATGGCAGGACACTTGTATGTCTGCTGATGCTGCAGATTGATTTTTAATCTGGAACCAGTATGTTCTCACTTCTAAATACATGATGAATATTTACTAGTTTGTGAAACTTAAATTTGACTTTGTGCTGTGACTGCTAACTTAATGCCTTCAACTGATGCTAAGCTGCTTCATTCTCTTTACATAAACACCACCCACAAATATTTATTTAACTTCCCCGAGTATATTATGTCACTGTATTGTGCATTCATGATTTCAATCTTAGGCAGAAGTCACAATTTGTTACCATTAAAATCTTGTTACAGAAGATTATTTTCAATCAGTTGTTGAAATTTAGCTTCTATGCTAGAAAACAGGGAAGACCAGACAGAAAGCAAGAGCTTGATGGATTTATTTTCCAGGATGCTTGTCTGCATCCAGACTAAGGGTATTAGATAGATTTACTTCCTCAAAGAGGAGTCATAAGGGAGTTAAAGATAAAAGGAAGAAGATTAGTTTGACACTGAAGGACTGAGAATCGTTTTTTTAGACAGTATTGAAGAAAAAAGAGAAAAATATAAAACCTAGCTTATGCCAAACCTTCCTCCCACTCTTGGCTCCACTGTATGTTATATATGTATGTTAGATTTTCAAGTAATTTAATATTGCAAAAAAGGTCTATTAATTTGTTATCTGTTGAAAACATCAAAAACATAAGTAACCCTCAGTTCTTTCACTTTGAAGTGTCAGGTGTCACTTTTCAGTGCAAAGTTTATTAGCCTTAAAAGTCTTTCTTCTTTTGCTTTGTGTTACTGCTCTTTTTATCATGTCACATTTATGGAAATCTTAACTAACAGTTCAGAGTGCCCTGTTTATACCACAGATGGTGTATTTTTAATTTATATATTTATTTTTATTTACTTTTTTCTCTTTTCTGACTTAGAAATTTAATGAGCTCTCTCACACCTCATACCCAGGGGAAGTAAGAAGATGAGTAGGGCACATGAGAAACACTCGCTGATTTTATAGCTGTTAAATGTGAAATGTGCTATTTATAACCGAGGAATTAGAGCCTGTGGCCCCTATATAAATGTTCAAAGTCTGATGGGGAGATGCCTTTAGTTGGGGGGAAGAGTAACTTCTCCACAAGTCATCCTACTAAATTGAACAGGAACTCCTGTGGAACAACTGAGCGCGAAAGAATAATACATGTCAAAGGATAGCAGCAAGAACATTAACTCCATTTTTCCAGAGTGGGAACTCAAAAAGGAAGAAGCCAATTCAACAGAATTTGATTCAGCAAAGATACTTCAATTTTTATTAATTACTTCATTATTATGTCATAATAGAAATTATATTCAGCCCAAAGAAAGTGAAATACAGTGTAAAAGAGAAAGTTGTCATCAGTGCCCATTGCTCTGCGTGGGAAGGCAGGCAAACTGTCAAGGGAAAACAGAGATGCTGAAGGCAAAAGTTTTCATGAACAAAACTGATTTTGTACAGATGTCCATTTCCATACACCACAACTGCAGACCCCAAGTCTGTGCTCAGAACAGACAGCGCAGAACAGGTAGCTCCTTCTCAAAATCCTGACTGTTAATATGATATACTTTTGTAACATTCATGATGTCAACTGTATGTTACATGTTGAATACATATTATCTATATACACCTTTTGCCACTGTAATAACATTGTTTCTGCTTCTGAGTGCAGGAATGTTGATAGCAAACATGTATTATGGCACAAAAACTGTGAAGCTCTAGAGAATCTACTGTGCTTATATTTACACATCAACTCAGGAAGGATATCTTCTATATTACACAGTTAACTTTGCAGCTATTTCCATTTTCCCCCTATGGCTTCAAAGAAGTCAATAAGCAATTGATGAATCTTCTGTCACCATGGGCAATTAATGGGAGTTACACAGCACTGGCTGCATCTATTTTTGTGTATGTGAAAAGCAAAAAATTGATTTCACAAACTTACTGGTGCTTATTGATTTACTGCCTGTCCCCAGGCCATTCCCATTTAACGCTTTTGTGCGGTCATTGAAAAAGATTTCAAGACTGTCAAATAAAATCTGTTTCTTCAGAGCTTTATCTGTTATGTTATTTTTCAAGTATTTTTAGCCTCAGCAGTATGTTTTCAGGCTGAGCTTCAGGCCTGTAAGATTCTCACGATCTAGAAAGTAAGCATAAACAAACTGACCCAACCAACCACCAAGTGGAAGTGTTTCAAAGGTTCAGTTTCCTTTTAAGAAAGCAAAAATTCCACCTACAAAAATCCATACTGAGACTTCACAGGCTCAAGATGGGTTTACAGACAAATCAAAGTACTTGTGTATCTAACTGCCCAATTTGCATCTGCATGCATCTGATTGGCAGCTGAATACCACAACCATCCATAAAAATTTTCAGTCCGAGGAGCCAGATTTGTTCCCAGAACTGAGCTACTAGCAGAGGATCACAGAGACAAATGCAACAGAAGTAAACTGAATGTACAAAAGAATAGCAGCCTTTTGAGAAATTTGTCCTCATGCACCTGTAGCTCACAGCTCATCACCCACATTTGTGAAGACACAATAGGCAGAACAGCAAGGGAAAAATTACTTCTCTATTTTTTATTTTTAGATATCAACCCAATTTTTTTAAAAAATAACATTGAATGGGTAGTCACTCAATTTTGAGCCTTCTTTAGTCTCATCCTATTTCAGGCCTTACAGATGACAGTGCTGGTTTGATCTAGTTTCCAGCACAGTGATACTCTGTGTACCCTTTTGTTCCTTTCTTTCTTTCCTACAGAGGCTACTTCCTAGAATATGCCTTCAGGACCAACAGCAAACACCCCCGATGCTCATGAGTTTGCTACAAGAAGTGGCTAAAATGAGATTTCTAAATTCTTAATGAGATACCAATCATTCTCCTTTGCCAAGGGATGACTTACTCCCAGTTCTTCAAACACGAACATAAATTGACTTTCTTTCAACAACATTTTTACTGTAAGGAAACACACTTCATTTCTACAGGATGTATGGATGTAAGTTGTGTGCTGAGCTACGAAGGGAGTCTGGATGAAAGACGATAGGATTTTTACCTACTTTGAAAACTCAGTATATCATCTTTTGGACTAATTTTGCATTGGCACTTCAAAACTTCAAGTCAAAAATCTAAGTGACAATTTGCTTCTATGGGAATGAAGCCTATGTGCATCGTCTGATGCACACAAAAGAATAATGTAAGAATATGTCTGCAATCTTAACTCATCTAGAAAGCACGATCACCTAAGACGGGCAAAGTTGATCCCTTTATACACTAATACCAGCCTCAGATAAATCTAAAGGTGCTTTAGGGTCTCTGGATGTGTAAAGTATAATTTGTATGACCTTCCTCCATCCCCAAGCCATCGTACCTTTGCTCTCTGTGTAAGATACCAGTCTCCGCTAAGAAGCCTTCACCAGGTCTGAACATGCCTCAGGCCACACAGTCTCCAAAAACCCACTTGGCACAGTGTCTGTCCAGGGTTTAACCATCTGCACTCAGTATCTTCTTCTTCTGGAAAACCAAAAGTAACAGCTTTGCAACAGAATCTTTTTTTTTTTTTTTTTAATTGCCTGTATAATACAATGAGATCCTCTGAAAGATCAAATAAAAACTAGTAATAGTTATTTATAAATGACATGGTAAGTACTGAGGTAAGCTTTAATGTGTGAATTGCAGTAAAAGAAACCAGAAATAAAGCAAAACCAATTTCCAATTTTAAGTGATATCAGAAACACCAAGTGCATATATCAAAACACTGTGAGAGAATGATAGAAGTAGTTTTTAATAAGAACTAACAAACTGAAATCTAACAGGATGACTTGTCAATTTGATATCCACCAAGTCAATGATCCTGTATCTGAGTAGGGACGACTAATTATTTCAGTAACGTTGTTGTGGTGACAGTGTCAGTTCCACAAAATGCTTCCATTTTTCATTGACAGAATAAAGGATCCCTATGTATTCTAGTAATGACCGCCCTTGAACAGTGGAAAAATGTTCTCTGAAGTATTTCTAAACAAACAATAAAGAAATTGTTATTCTTCCCTTATTTTGTTTAACAGTTGCACTTTAATATCCACTGAGTATTTTATAAAATAATATTTAACTGCTTTTAAAAAAATTATTAGAAAACATTGACTCGCTATTATATTGTTGTCCTTTTATTACAATGAGAACATAAATGACCACGACAATATAACAGAAACAGAGATTTTTACAATTACAGATATAAGAAGAATAGACACTGAAAAATCTGAAAACCATGACAATTATATTTTAAAGTCCATATAGACATGAAGAAGCTTTATTCTTTCCTAAGTTGCTTTGATTTCTTTATAAATATAATTAATATTTCAATAGCTGTTTTGTCCATAGCTGTCCTCGCTCTGTAATTTACCATTCTTACACTTTATTTTGAATGACTTTTATTAGTTTATAAATGTGCAATTTTCCTAACATTACAAATGAAAGCTCCATAGAGACTTTATATTTCACTTACATAAAGTTAAGAATTTGCAAGGGCCTATTTTACTCTAATGAAGTTATATAATCTGCTTATTTCACAGTCACATGTGATAATCACACTAAAACCCACAACAATATGCAGCTGTTCCTTTTGTATGTCTTCTCAAACATGTTCACACTACAAGCACCAGGATATAAAAGGAGAACATAAACTTTTCAAACATAAAGGTACATTAGGTATCAAAGTAAAGTAGCGAGTTATGTAAAAGATGGCTACTATCTGGGAGGCAGCTCCTTCTCTCATCCCGTTGCAGGATTAAAGAAAATAAAACTGATATATAAAGAAATATATTAACTAATCACCTTTACTCTGTCAACAACCTCACTCCCACCAAATTCTGAGCTGGGAGGAAATAGCATTGACTCATTCCAAATCATCAGACTACATACAATAGGAAAGTAGTATTTTACTGCCATATAATGTAATTTATAGCCCACTAGAGGTCTAGTGCCAAGCCTGATATCAGGCACCACTTCACTGATACAGGGTACGAGTTCCTTGGCTTTTGGTAGGTGAATGCAGAGTTGAGAAACGACGTGAGAACATACAGTTCTTATGTGTCATTTCCACACCTTTTATGTCACCCAGCCCACACTGCCTATATCCCATGCCATCAGCCTCTGATGCACCCATGCCACATATGCATGGCATTAGTTACCTGCTATTAAAAGCAACTACACAGGGACGGTAGATGTTGAAGGTGCCATCAGATCACATTCACTACAGCCAGCAGAAACAGAAGACAGGCTGCCATGTGATGAGTGATTCACCCTGGAAAATAAAGATGCAACTCACTGTCACATAACAGAGTGTGTATATTAGTCTGCACAGGAAGCAGCTAGGTCACCATAAAATTTCCATTATCAGAAGATTCTGTCTTCCAGTGCAATTTCAATTTTATGCCTGCAATTCTTAACTTTTGGACTCTTCTTGCCTCCTCAGAACAGATCAACAGAGAGCTGGTAACAAAAGCTGTTTAATACCAATGTAGTCACAGACTGGATTTGTGCCAGACAGGAGAGAAGCCTTACTGGTAAGTTATCTGCTGAAATCAACCATCAGGAGATCAAAGGCCTAATTCCAGAAGTTTAGAGGAAGAATTCTCAAAAACTTTGCAAAACCAAACACCCAAATGCTTTCAAATTGCATGTCTGCAGTAACCATTGAAATAACGCCTGTTCAAACACTCTTCTTCATTTTGCTCTGTATTGACTGAAATGACAGGAAGGTAGCAAACATCACTAAAAGCTGCACAACACAACTTCTAACCACTTTGCCAGGAAGAAAGTTTTAAGTCTTTTTGAAATATAAAAAATCTTGACCATTCCTAAAGTCAGAACACAATCAGGAGCAGGACCATCAGGTTACGGCCTCAGCAGATATGACCTGACATCATTATCTTGAGGGAAAGAAAATTAACATCAGGCTGTATTGCATCAGCTTGAATTTACAGCAGCTGAAAAAAGTCATTTGATGTGTTTAGGGGCCATACATTTCCGATCTATTTAACACTGAAAAACAGTGCCTTGTAGAAGTTTTAGAACTAAGCCCAAGCCCTTGGTGGCATTTAAAGCCGTTGCTCCCATTGAAATGAAACTCCTCAGTGCCATTTCCAAAAGGGATTTAAATGTTCAAGAAACAGTCAGATAATTGGAAAATAATTACATGCTAAAACTCTGCTAAGAACAAAGAAAAAGTATGCTACACCTATCATGTAATTCATTCACAGTACAAAAGAAATTACATTTTAATGGTATTACAAATATTACATTTATTCAGTGTGTATGATTTATTATTAAAACAGTAAAATGAAATATTCTGTTTAATCAAATGTATTCAAAGTAACTTCCTTGGTTGAAAATGCAAAACTCAATTTTCTTTTTAGCTCTCCGTGAGATTCTCTTATAGACATGGACTGGGCCCATGCTCTGTGGTGAACACCCCACGTTCTGTATGGTGCCGGTTCTGCTGTTCTGTCTGCTGCTCCTCACCCCCCGATCCACCTTTGCAACGGGTCTAATTCAAAATCCACTAAACTGAACAGAAAGACCTGGGCTGATTTCTGCGAGCTTTGGACCATGCCTCTCCAAACAGCAAGAAGAAACAGGAGTTGATTCAGACACCATTGATTCCGAAGCTGAAGTTTTCTATCTAGTTCAGTGGCCTTAGGATCAGACTCCAACCTTTTTTATTTCAGAAGTCTATATTTTCTAATAAAGAGATATGTAAATAAAATAGAAAAATATTACATAAACCTCTTTATTTATTAAAACAACTCCAATACCAATTCAAAGAATCTCTGAGAATAAATGCAATTCTCAGGTCATTCAGTTTTTCTTCTCCAACACCACTGATCTCACAGAGTAAGAGGGAGAGGTTTTGTTGATTTGGGGGAAATTGCATGGGTATTTAAACGTATATTTTGGAAGCTGTTTGATTAATTAGTTTTTTTACCAAGGCCCATTTTCCTAACATACATGCTGTGCACATACACCCAAGCAAGATCTGAAGAACTGGTTAGGAACATTAAGAACAATGCAGCCACAACACTGTAGCATCCTGAAGAAGCTACCTCTAGAGGAGCAGCTCAGCTCAGGCAGGACATCATGCTCTTAGGGGTCCACCACTTTGAACTAGCTCTTTAAAGGTAATGCAGGTAATTGTGGACATATGAAGAGCTATGCTTACATGGGTTGCTCCAGCCAATGTTAGCATGTTTTAACACTTCCTTTGTCACAACCATCTCTTACTTTATTTCTGTCACTCATGTTTCCCCTCCTCTGTCTTTAACTTCACCTGAGTCCAGCCCATTTAGCTACTATTGATCTTATGTTTGTTTTTCTATCTACAAATTCCTCTGCAAGGATATACTTTATATTGTGAGACTAGAAGTCTTTATGATGTGTAAACAGAAAATGAGAAATTTTACAGTTACTTGCAGTTCTAGTTGCAACCCTTGTCAACATCCACATAAGATATGAAATTCTCATTCAACTGTTACCAAAGTTCTAGTAAACATCTGTAAAAGTTGTTTTTAAATTACATTGTTACCTTTTAATAGTGCATACAGTAAAAGTAAATGCATACTCTACAAGTCGCCAAAAAGAAAATATTTCAGGGCTTCTCCTTCTCAGTAAGCCTTTTCCAGGGAGTTGGAATTTAAAGATATTAATTAGCAGCTACTAGAACGGATATACTGTGTCAGCAATCTAAGATGCTGCTGTCTTAGAAAGACTATAAGAAAAATGGATTGGTGGAGAGTTAATTTCAAAAACGAAATGAAAAACTGGCATACATGAAATGAAAACTGTAGAGAACTAGAGAATAAAAAAGTAAGCAGATACATTAATGCATAGTTTATTATACTGAATATTTTCCAAATGAAAGATTCAGAGTATTAATGTTTTATTATTGTGGGAATAACTAGGTGTAAATCAAAAGAATGAGCTACTGCATACTACATCAAGTAGGCTAATTTTCCACTAAAATAAAGTTAGTGATTTCAAGAGCATTGTGAAGTCTGACTGTGTTAACGACAATTCAGTTACAGGTTGGCTGTTGTTTAGTGAATCTGCATATTGATTTTATATGATGCCTACAACACTTCATGGTACTCCTCAATAAAGCCACAAATGTCTCATGTGCACATTTCACCCCTAACAGCTCCACACAAGAAGCAGGAGCCTCTGAGTGGGGAGGAAGATGGTCCCTGTTACTACCTGGCCATTTTAATTTTCCTTTGCTCTCATGTTAAATACGTACAGAAAATCTGAACACTTCCTTCTACTCATCCTTCTCCAAGTTCCAGCTCCAACTTCGTCCTGCCACAGAAATCATCTACCCACACTTCATTTTCTAGTACGCCCTTTAAACTCACTGTCCTGCAGCTGTTAAGGTTCTCCTGGTGGCTGTCTCCTGCTGCAGGGACTATAGGAACAGTATCCAAATTTAAACGCAAATAGCTACTGGGTCATAAATTATGCAGGCTGCTGTCGGATCTAACAGTTCTTTAGATACTCTGTAAAACAGTCTTTTATGGACCAAACATCACTTTAATAAAGATTTTCCCTTTGTACTGATACAAAGATTCAGGCCTCGTTAGACACATTAAGTACCGCATTATAACACAGCAAAACAACTTCCATTACGGCTCCAGGAAGAGCTACGGAGGCTGCCTGGGAACTTACACTCCCTATCCCATCCTTTCCAAATGCTTCTGGGCTCTTCAGGCCTTTACTAGCTCTAATCTTTACTCTTTACTAGCTCTAATCAAAGTAAGCATGCAACCAAAGCCCACCCAGTTGAATTCTGACATCTCTCTTTACTGGGCCAAAGACAAAGACAACTGCTAGAGTAAAGGACAGCGGAGAAAGGCATCCCTGTAAAGTATACTGAAAATAAATTTAAATGTTATTTTCCCTCTACTGAACCAGCTGATTACAGTTCCATCGACCTCAGAGAAGAAGCACTCAGAAGTGTTGTGTCATCATTATAAAACATCCTCTTAGTAAAGTAGGTCATGTAGCAATGATCTTATGAAAAATTGCTGACATTTGGGTTATAAACAAGCAAAGATGTTAATTCAAAAGGTGAAGCACACCAGAGTTTGCCTGAATCCTAAATAGTTCCCATCTGCTATAAGGAATTAAAGGCTGAGTGGATAGCAGTTTCTGTTACCATCTACTTGCCTGTGATTAAATCTGTGGTCATTAGTTTCACCTAGAAAAACAATCAAGTTTGCTGCTCCTCTACATTTCCTTCAAAAGGACGGCAGACCAGATACCGCGGTTTATTTTACAGTTGGCACTTGAGCCACCTGATGTGTGTCCTCTCCACGATCAATGAAAAGAGAAATCATTCTATCATGGCTGCTTCACTTGTCTTTCTGTTCTGGTAAGAGGTATCCTATTTTCTAGATATTGTTAAAGGCACACTGCATTGTTGTCCTGCTCTACAAAGGAATGGGAATTGCTGCTCTTACATACATAAGAAGAAAACCTATATGAGATATGAGATGTAAATATATTGATCTTGTCCCTGAAACTGATCATTTTCCTCTAGCCAATCCTCACTTTCCCCATTTATAGAAATAACAAAGTTTTTTCTTTCCAATTTGTTCTCTCAGCTCCTTTTCTTTCATTATCTCAGTCCATTTTTCCTTTCCTCATATAAAAAAACCCAACAACCTATTTTTTTTTCCTTTCTCCATTTTGGTATAGTCAGCTTTTGCATCAATCTAACTTCAATGATACACAAGTCTGAAAATCTGATAACCACAGATGGCTATGCTTTGGCTTCTGTGATAACAGAGAGTCTCCCAGGCCTCATTTATAAAGGATCTTTCTTAATGAATTTTGTAGCTTACGGTTTTCATGCAGTGCTTTTCTTTCACTGTTAAAACAAATGCTTGTCAGTAAGGGGAATTTGCCACTGAACCCTTGATAATGTCCTTTATTCCGCAGTTCTCAGCAGATTTGGAGTAATCCAGTTCTCCATTTGTTCAATTAATGCTATGTTGCATTTCATGCTGGTCATCTGGTTGTCTTAAGCTCTTCAATGAAATAACAGGAGCTTAAATAATTTTCTATTGCTTTAGGATTTGAAGATTTATAAAGACAGCATAAAGGCTTAATTCTGTTTGATCAGTTCTGTGAAAACTGTTTTCTTTTACATTATGTCAATCCCATAATTTCTCTAGTTTTAAAAAAATATCCTAGAATTATAGCTGTCATGGTTCAGCCCTAAAGTAATGGAAGATAACAAGAGGTACATCCACATTTTGCATAAAAATGAAACTAACAGATTTCATCCATTGATTGAAATAGGTGAATAACCATTCACTGGATGGCAGAGCTTGCTGAAGTTTTGCCTCAGTAATGAGTTAGTGTTCGTAAAATTCCAGGAATAAGGTGAATTTTGCATGATAAAACAGTCATGATGTGTATATACACACGTTTTTTTCTTATTTTTTTTTAAAGGTTGAGAGAACCCCTGAGCATTCTGGTTTTAGAGTGCTCACCAGCACAGAGCACAGTTGTTGAAGTTACATGTAACAAACACCGTGTTCAATGTCAGGCATAGCCTGTGCCAACAGCCTCCCATGGGAGCTGTGTGTATGAGGACTTACCCACATTCTATTGAAGTCAATAGCAGCGCTTCTAGTGACCTTGACAAGTTCTGTGTCAGTTCCATGATGAAATTAAGCAACACTCTGCCACCTCCCTTGTCATCTATATCGCAGAACTGGTTATGACTTCACAGTGACAAATAGCTGTTCAGGAACAGCAAAACCAGGTCCTTACAGCTGAGCTACACAGAGAGTACAGCACCATGGTAAAGTTTCAGGGAAGTAATACATAAAGCAGAAAGCAGATTTGTGACTTTGTGTTTCAAGTTAAGATATAGCAGGGCACTTTCTCCTTATAAGGTTGCTTCTGTGTGTCATTGATTTTGCAGTTTATTATTAAAGTGTCTCACAAGAGAAATGGCAACCAGATTTGACACTGGGAGACATATTAATGGCATGGTACCTTAGAAAAATGGGCACTCTGATAGTTATTAATCAGACCGAGCTACTGCATGAGCCTCCCCTTGCTCCCCTATGCTTTGACAAAGAATCAAATCCTCTGGCATCCTCCAACTCATTTTAACAGTTCCACAACCACGGATTTCCCTTCTGCTCATGAAACAAACTGCTTCTTCAAAAACTGTCACACTGGTTCCCAAGCAGCACTTACTCCTTCACGACTCTACAGTAGCATAATACATTAAAAAGTAATAAAAGCTTGTTCCTCTCTTAAAAAAAAAAAAAAATAAAATACAGAAAGTTACGTTCCTGTACTCAGCTGTGATTAGTTCTCATCTAGCTCTCTGGAGGAGGAGGACATGACATTTAAGACATTGAGCCCCTCTATTCCAAAAGGCTTATTCCTAATAGCATTGAGGGGAAAAATTGATTCTTTTGATCTTGTATTTTAATCTTAAATTTTAATTTGAACCATAAAATTTTAATAACTGTCCTCTAGGTTTCAAAGAGAACAGCACTAAGTATTTTCTGCACACTGCATATTACACATGTAAAGCCAGATTCCTTTGTATCTGCAAGAAGTGCGAGGGCTGCTTATTAAATTAGTAATGACCAGCAGTCAAGGGCTTTCAACCCCTCCGAGTGTGTGTTGTGTCTTAAGCCAAGAAAAATAAAATCACTTTTATCTGTGTAGAGTCTTTATTTTCATAAGCATCATGGCATTTTACAATAATTATGCATATCAACTTCATATGAGATTCTGAAAAAATGCAAGATTTCCCTAATGATTTACTTATCAGGTTTCACAAGGTTGAAATGCAAAGTAATTGCTTGTGTCCTTCCAAGATCTAAAAAGCTGATAATGAATTTTATATCGTACAAAGAAACATGTACCAGCTGGTGTAATAATGTCACCATACATCTGGTAAGCAACAAATTTTCCAATATGAGTGCAAAAGGAGGGAAAGTTAATTCCATTAAAACACAGTTATTACAAACTCAACAGTTGTCATGGCATTCTTAAAAAAGACCAACACTATTTCGCAAATCAGGGATACAATTTTTTTCTGAGCAAAACAAAGAAAAACCTGTACTTAAGTTCTTCTGGAAGAATAACTTCATAAATTGCAATAATTTCTGGGCCAGATGACTTGGTCTAACATGCCTGTCTGTCCTGGCACAGGGCTACCTGTGAGCAGAAGTGTGCAGCCTTCTGTAGCATACGCAGCTCAGATGCTGAGACAGCATCTTTGACTTTTTACACTTTCAGTGGTAGTAAATGTTATTCCCATTGATAGCATAATTACACAGAATAGAAGCAACCACGTAAAAAGCTGAACTCCAATTCATTTTACAGTATCAGCTGTTTGCCTACAGTTCTTAGTTTAAAAGGCCAGGGAGGTTCCTAATGTTTGCAAAATGTACTACTATGGGGAGGTTAAGGCAAAAAAAGATATTTCTGAGGCAATAAAGACTTGCTTTCATTTCCAATTCCCTTTAATGTAGTTGCTATTCACGAAGAAATTGCCTTACATTTTCCAGGCAATACAAAGGGAAAAAAAAAACTTTTTGGCAAATGGTTCTACCCCTGCACACTATTTTAAAATCTAACTTGCTTGTGTACAAAGGCACAATAACCTTCTAGATCTGGCTCAAGCTTCAGGAAGCATGGTTTAGGGCAATTTTTACCCAAAACTGGTGTCTTTTTCTGTTTATTGCTATAATGTAGGATTGGAAAAAAATACCAACGAGGCTTAAATTAGAGTGAAGAATGATGTACAAGCAAGTTATTGAGGCTCCTTATTGCTATACCCCCTGCATGTGCCTCCACTACACCAGCAGCACAGCACTGTCCTAACCACTGGTGCCACCACAGCTCCCGTTCCATCATCCTGGTGCCAGTGTTTCTATAGGCCAGCATGGAGAATGAGACTATGGCTGCTTCCTCTCACCTCCTGCACCCTCAGGGCAGATCAAACCTTGCCTTGTCATCCACGTCACTGTGAATATTACTGCATAAAACTGCTGGCAGTCTATTGGGGGGAAATCAGAGCTTGCATGTGAAGAACTAAGTAAAAGGCTGAATGAAGGCATCCTTTCATTAAAGTTATGCATTTAGAATACAAGTCTTTAGTTGAAATAAATCTGTTGGTTTTCATGGTTCTGCAAATAAAGTTTCCTATTTCCTGAAAGAAGTGTAACAGTTTACTTACCTGATGTTCCAAGATATAACATGAAGGTAATGAGAGGCTTGTTCCTGAATCCTTCTCATAGCTCTCCCTTAGGATGTCTATGCAGAAAACACCTGGGAGGGAAATTTTTAAGACATTGTAAGACAATGCTCTTTGAAAACGGAGCACTCTGTTGTCAGGAGCTGGAAAATATTGGAAACAGAGATCAGAAAAAGTGCAGGGGTGTTCTTAAAAATGTTTATTATACGGTTGTGTATTCGTTGCATGTTATTTCTCAGATTGATATCGTCATCCAGTATGTCATAAGATGTTTCCACAAAACAGGCTCAATAGGTCAGTTACTGAAAACATAATTAATTCCTCATTTCTGCTAAACAGGAATTTCATCAGCTTGGAGAGAACAACTGCCGATGCAAGACTAATGGACAAAGGGAAGTTTCCAGTTGCAAAGTAGTAACTGAGAGTGAAAGAAGACTGGGTAAAATATTAATTGTTGAATTCCACCACAGCAATCTGTAACATGCAGCAAAACTTCTCCTTTGCTTTCCCTTTCCCCTCCTCCCCTCACTGCTCCTGTGTGTTCTGACAGAGCGGCTGTGCACCGACAGAACACCTGGTCGCAAAGGGGAAGGCTTCCAAATTCAGAGCTTGTCACAAACACCAGTTCCTGCCTGGATATGTTTGATTTCATTCTGCCAAAATCTTCGCTTGATGTGTATTACCTCTGCAGTGCATCACTTGCATGAAAGCTGTCACCAATTTTCTACTTTATCTAATTTTGCTTTAATTATATTGTATTTAAGAACATGCAAGCAACAAACACAAAAGAAATCATGCATGAATTAAGTTCATCAGTTCCAACTACCAGGAAAACAGTTTTTATTTTTAACTGGTTTCAAATATGAATTCTGTATTTCTAGGGTAAAACACTGCCTTTTTCTTTTTTTTTTTTTCCAAAGGCATTCACACGGAGAGCATTTTAATTTTCCACACTACAGCTATGTTGACCTTCCAGACCTTGCAAAGTAAAGTATTTATGATCCTGGGGTTTTTTTATGGTATTGTTTCAATATTTTTGTAACATTTGTATTTCTTGCTGATGTTTTTGGCATTAAAAATCACTCAAGCTGTGCTGAAATATAATGATATTCACTGAACCATAGTATGGAAGGATAATTCAGTTCAGGGAGGTTATTCTAGCTCATCATGTACACAAAGGCTTGAAAGAAAATGCAGAGGATTCTCAGTTCTTGACATGTGCACTATTCAATCTCTCTTTAAAAAAAAAAAAACAAAAAAAACATGACACAGAGAAGACTTCACTTACATATCGAAATACGCAGCTTTATGTCTGCAGAGCCAGCCAGGCAAAACAGGTATCCAAAATGCACACATAAAAACACCTTTTATAGTCTTCCCAGAAATACAACGTCTTTCAAATTCAATTGATCATCGAAAACTGGAGTCTGTAAGAATCTCCTTTTTCTTTTCTTCCAGTAGCAGAGCCTGTCACCCATTAACCAACTGCATCTCAAAATATTATAAGGAAAGTCACAAAAAGTCACTGTGCTATTTTTCATATAGACTATACTGTGCTTTATATTTATCCCCATCTTCTCTCCTTCAATTCCGATTATCCCTTCTCTCTGTCTTTATCTTGTCTTTCACTTCCTTTGCTTTTTCTGTTGTCTTAGTGGCAGTTGTGGAAAATCCTGTGGAGGAAGACAGATCTGTACTCCTCTCAACCATTTTGATGCTTGTGGTCAGCCTTCTATTCTGCCATGAGTTTAGAAAGTTCAACCACGTATTCTCTCCTGAAGCTGACCACTTTGCAAATTCTAAGGGGATTAGTGTCAGAAAAGTAGACATGTATCTGGGGGTTTTCATTCAATTCACTAGTGTCCTTTAAACATTAGACTGAAATCTTGACTGATCCAACACATTATGGATTACCAAGAAGCAGTGGTGCAAACAGAGAGCACCAGACAAATGATCTCTCAGCAGCTAATTTTCTGAAGAGCTAGGATATCAGCTCTGTCTTAACTTAAATTTGCTTAGCATGGTGGTCATACCTGGGCGAACTGAACTGCAAGAATCCAAAACAGAACTCAAAACACAGACTTAAACCTTGTTTCCAGGGCAAGTCAGGTTCCTGAATCTTAGTACTGCAAGTTGGAAAGCCAGTTCCAGCTTCAGTATCCATCGCTTGAGCTCCTCAACTGTATGTTAACTTAACACAAGCTTTCCAGTCTTCTAATAATCTCTGAAACAACACTACATGAATGCAACTCTCCTGTATTGGCATCAATTGCTACGCAGCCAATTTTTAATTTACAGTGGTATGAGGTACTAATTTGACTCTTTCTAGCAGTTTGTATTTTGACTGACCAGCTTGTCCACATCAGCGTTCTCTGCATTTCTGAACAATGCTATGATACTGACCAGTGCACAATGACCAGTCTAGAATATTTAAGACATCAATAAAGTAATCTATAAAGACTACAACACAACATATTGGTTTCATATGACTTACTGTCGTGATGCAACATAAGAGAATATTAGGAAAAATGAATAATGAAACTTAGCTTAACATAGATCCTAAATTCTGTTCTTACATTTTATACAGGAAGGTCTCAATAGAATTTCTATACTATAGAATTTCTATACAAGAGCCAAGTTTCAGAGAGGAAACCTTCCCTGCCCTCTGTGCCCAGGATGCCTAAAATAAAAGAGCTCAGAAACAAGAATTATTAAATATTTTAGATCCCTATGTCATTCATTACACTTGATAATGTTAATGTGTTCTATTTCTGAAATACGAATTGATGTGCAAGGATAGGCTCACCCATCTCCTGACAGTCAAACTAAGAGGTCCATAGTATAATGACCTAGCGGGTGCAAGAAGTCAGATAGAGCATTTATAACAGTAAGTCGTTAAAAATGGACATAGCCCTAAAATAGATCTATATTTTTTCGGTTTTCTGGGAGACATTTAATTAAGTTCTCATCACAAATCAAAAATTTTCATCCTCACTCCAAATTCCCAAACTCTTCAAGGAAAGTTGATATATTTATGAATAAGGATCCTTCATAGTAAGCACCAGAAACATTGTATGCCTGGATTTTTTATTTCTTTTTCCTATCCTAGTCGAGTATGGTTCTCTCATACAGTGGTTGCAAAAACAGTTAATACATTAGAGAACATTTCCATTTCGCCTCATGAATTTTTTACAGGTAAGTTGTAATAGTTACAGAATTCTATAAATTGTGCAAAATTAGCATTGCTATTCAGCTACCAGTCTGAAATAAGCTGCCAGGGGCTTTAGCTTGCTTTGTGACTTGACATAGGAACTTACTAGGGTGATAGCATTTGTCTTCCCTTTTTTCTCCACCCAAGCACGGAGATGCAATAACATTTGTTGAATATGTCCTATGAGAAGTCAGATTTTTACATATACATACTAGATATAAATACTGGTTTATAAATATCCACGTCAGGATATTTTGAAAGCTTTGTACTTTCATACAAAGCATACAAGTACCATAATTCCAATATCACTGTGGGGAAATGCCAATGCTCATGATTCTCACAACTCCCTTATACATATGTAAAATTTTGGCTTGATTTTTTAATAGCTCCACTTCTACATTCAAGATTTTCTGTTTTCATTTCAAAAGTGGGCTCCCTATACCTATCATAAGAGTGAAGCTGGTAAACATGGACTGTGAATTCACACCTTCAGCAACAAATCAAGAGAAACTATTCTACTTGTTTGTTTATTAAATAGCAGGGTTTTAAAATCTTTTCATATTTTAGGCAGACATGAGTCACTACTTTTGAGCTTTTTGATTTTGATCACACTGCAGATTACCTTGTGATAACTGACACTTGTTCTATTCTAAAGGATGACCTCAGAAGACAACCAACTGTAGCTTTTCTTCCTCAGTGGGCTTTTGCTTGTAATGCAGTAATACTGTTCAGAAGTAACAACCTGAGAAAGGCATCACGAATTTGCATCCAAACTACAGCTTATTACATTTTAGGGCTCTATTTAAAAGCTGAGTGTTGGTTTTCCTCCAGGCCTTTTGTAGATCCTCCTGGAATCAAGATGTATGTAGGAAGGACCATCCTTTTTACAGATTGTAATCTCAATAAACATAATCCTGCTTTTAACTGGCTGAAAATCAGCTGCATCTGTTGTTGCAAATACACAAGAGCAATGAAGTCTTACAACAAAATTTTTTCTCCTCCTGTGCTCAAAGAAATCACTGGAAGAACTGCTTAAGTGCCATTTTGTGTTTCAGTTTTTCAGTTGGGATTTGGTTAGTTTATCATTTATTGTAGAACAGTGAAAATCTGTATTTATTAGGTGGAGAAGCAAGATTGGTTTCCTTTATAAAGCCGGCTGTGTCACTGGTATACCCATTTGTTATGAGTAAGACTGCGAAGAGAATACGAAGTTCAGCAGCACCAGCAAATCCATGTTATTATATTCAGTCTGAAAACTTGTGGCCTGCTTTAGTATATTTCAAATAGTGCCCACTTTTACTATTACAACAGTAAGAATTAATAACTTGTTGACATTTTTACTCAAGTGAACTTTGAGGACTCACATTTTGCCAAAAGGTCTACAGCTCCTATTCAAATTCTTCTGGTGCTGAGTTTCTGATGGATATTTGGTGTTCATTTTGACTTTGTAAATCTATCTTCTATGTTAAGAAACACATATGGACCTGCACCTGTAATTACCCGTTCATCACATACCTCTCTTCTTCACCTATCTAGAAAACTTCAAGTCTTACTGTAACTTCTCTGAATTTCTATGGTACCACCACACCCAAAATGAACAGTCACTGTTTTAAGTCTCCACATTGTTTCTGAAAACGAAACCGAGACTTTTACTGCCTCCCTTTAGCTGTGGGAACGTCATGTTCCCTGATCCGCTCCCATAGTCAACAGAGGAAGATGGACCATTACTTCACATTCTGTGAACAGCTCCATGAAGGGAAACTTTCCACTGACTTTAACAGGAATACAAGGGAATTAGCTTCTCCAAGACCATGTACACCTCACATACCATTCTCTTGAGTTCTAAATCACTCAGCTGCTTTGCATTACTACTTTGCATTATCTTCTATCACTCACCAATAACTGCTTTGCATTTGTACTTAAAATCTAAATTTGCACTTATGTACCATAACTGATCTCCTGTCCAGGACCCTGGTACAACCAGCCTGTGAACTGCTTGCGGGCTGTCTGAAGACCACCTATGCAAACACGCTCACCCAACAGGTATGTTCAGGTGCACATGCAGGTGTTTCAGCACACGCTCGGGAAAGTAAGGTCTGGGAGCTGGAGCGTACATGTTATGATGCACTAATGGGAAGGTACTTTGTTAGGAAGCCCGAGGGGGGACCCTGAACAAGGAATCAGCCAGGAGAGCCAGCCAGTCAGCGCTTACAAAGTGCTCTACAGATGCCCCAGCAGAGTATGAATGCTGAGAAGAGCAGCTAACCACACCACGTTTACATGCTAAAGGTTAGGTTAAAACTGGGTTGGGTTCAGAAATGAATGAACTTCCATCATCTGTTATACTGGACAATACTAATACTTTTTTCCTAGTTACATATTCAGCTGACTTAAAATGTTAAGAGTTATGAGAAAACACCGAGCTGTACTAAAGACAGAAATTCTGTGGCTTAAGTCTTATTTCAATGAGGTTTTCATAACCTCATAGCACAATTGCTGCCCAGTTTCCATTTATTTTTTGAGAAACCCTGACAGTGATAAAAACCACCATTTCAAGAGGGCCAAGTGAATAAGCAGTCTTACTGGAAGTTTTCTAAGTACTGTTTTAATTTACAGTCAAAAAGGGATTAACAACCACACATTTTATTAGGTTTAATCTAAATACCTGCTCCTTGTATTTCTGTGCTGGGAGATATTTATATTATCTGTTCAGCACTACACTAACCATCAGGCTGACTGTTCCCTGCAGCTCTGCTGACTCAAAATAATGACTTGTAGGGGAGCTCTAACGACAGAACAAGGGGCAATTATAGACACAGCACGAGCCTTGGAATAACTGTGTGATGTATTTTGTGCAGTTGATTGACCTCATGTTCAAGTTCATTTGTGCTCTGCTGCTGTAGATCTGGCCTATGCCTGAAGGTATATGGCTTGTTAATCTCAATATAAGAAGACAGAACAGATTAGATCACATCAGATTGTTCAGACAAAAGCAAAACAGCTCCAGTGCTGGGACGATAAATGATAGCAAGAAGATGGGGCTCTGAAAGCAAATATTCCTTTGCCTACAGACAGTAATATCTAAGGTTGCAAGAATAGATTATTCAGCCACTTTTAACATTGATCACCACATATGAAAAATGAGAATACTATTTATTCCCTTAGCTATTTGAAAAGACTGCTATCAGGAATTTTGAATGGTCAGAATAAACTAAATTTCTACAGAAGAAAGTTCCTATGAGAACTGGTCTATGGACCAAGAGCAAAACCAATCACACTATGTCCCTTCATGTTGTGTCTCTGAAATACAACCCTGCTGTGATATAATTCACTGCCCAAGACAGAAGAGCTTTTCTAATAACTTGTCTTAATCCCAAAGCCAATCATTGATACTAAAGAAGAGAGAAGAGGAAACTGTAGGTGGTCTCTCCCATCAATATTAGTATTTATCATCAAACCACCTACAGTTATTCAATGTTACTATGAAAAAAAAAAAACGTTTAATGATAATGCACATGGCCTTACAAAACACCATGCAACACTGAAGCACTTTACTCAGAAGCAAGGCTTTGATTCTAAACTGGCTCAAAACCAGCGCTCCTCTTAGTGGAGCCTGTTTACAAGCAGTCCCACTCACCATTTGTCTTTGAAAATGGCTGTTAATGTGGATATTGTAATTCAATATAAACCTAGGAAAAGTTAGAGTAGTTTTGTTACAAGTTTGTGCATGAGGAAGGAACTACACTTGGGTTATACAAAGACAATAATGCTTCTAACATTTTTATCCCAAAAGTATCTCCCCAATATACATGCTTATGCTAATTTATGCTGAAGCGTGTTTTTTTAAACATCAGTCTGCGACTGTGGAAAACTCTTAAAAGCTAGCATTTCATATCTACTCATTTTAGTATCTCTTCATAATGCCAGAATTACATGAAATGGTCTCCTCATAAATGAGAATCCTGAACATAGCAAAAATCAAACCCTAAAGAGCCAGGTCTTAAAAAAAAACAAAAAAAAATTTAAAAAAATCACATGGAACATGGAATTCTGTGCAAGGTAACGATTGGGTTTCTCTAAATACCAGTGATGTTTCACTAGTTTAGAATTATTTGCATGTTGTGCCAGCTAGCAAAGCACTTCAATGGTTATGTATGTGACAAACATGACAGAGAACTTGCATCCAAATATGATGCAGTACGATTGCAAGGCAGCAATACAAATGCTTAACTTTTTGGTAGAAACATTCAGTGAACACACAGCCTTCCCGGGCAATCTAATTCCACAATTAATAATTTTTGCATTTACTATTTAGGTAGCTGAGCATGGAAATCAATGTACTGTTGGCCACACTAAATGCCACTTGCAAATGTGTTTTTCCAGAAGAGCTTCACTTTGATTGAGACATGCTTTTAACTTCTACCTCTGATAAGTACAGTTTAAAAAAATCCTACTTTTAAATCCAGTGGAATTGTCACCAGAAGACCAGGCTCTAATAATCCAAACACTTAAATAGAGAAGCAATACATCTAACCAGAAATAAGGTCATCACAACAGCGAAATAAATTATTCATAACATAAAAGCAGACTACAACTCTATGAAAATGAATAATACTTTTCTGTTTTAACGCTCAGAAATAAGCTTATGACTTAGCACTTAAAAGTTATCAAGGAAACAGAACATCTGCCTTTCCAGGAAGAACTAAAAAGGCTAGGACTTGGAGACAAGAAGGCTGAAGGTCTTCCCTGGGGAGATCATGGCTAACCAAATTCATGAATGCAGAACGCCTCCTCCTCAAATCTTGAAATACTAGACCTAGGGACAGTCAATGAAGATAAGGAGGGGTTAAGATCAGTCATAGGAATGCAAAGACACCTCTCTCCTTAGGGTTTTAACTTACAGCACAGTTTCGTATGTGAACTAAAACCATAAGTGTGAGATATTTGGCTTTGTTCTCTGTAACTTGTTTTAGTTTAGGTATTCCTACAGATTGTGCTCTGTTACTTAAAAGTGCGTTTGCAACTGATGAAAAGCAACACCACTAGTAAGCAAAGTCTTCAATATTTATTTAAACAGCAGGTAACAAAGCCTCCCTTGAATTTTCCACAAAACTCACACCAAGTGTTCGAGGTGATTATTTAAAGATTAAAGGATCGGTGTTGCAATACAGAATAAGGTAACTGGAAAGGAATGTTAGATACAGTAGCCACTGATCAACTTCATTCTAAAACCTGTGATATTAAGTATTTTTATTAGCTGACTTGACATTTTGCAAATCAAAAGAACTAGAAATAATCTGCTACTGCTGGATAAGCTAATGAACATTAAGAGCCATACCAATTCAAATCAATGACTTAGATATGAAGTGTCACACCTTCCACTTCAAGATACAACTCAGAGCAACATTTTGGCATAGCAGATTTACTACAAATAAACTTTTAAATACACTTGATATTACCCCAAATGAAAAAAAAAAGCCACCACAACCAACCCAGGTACGTTGGAAATAATGACAAGATGAAGGCTTTCTGTGCCTGAAAACAGGCGCCTCTACAGCAATTCATGGTTAAGAGTCTGCTCTGGAGTCTTACTGCAAAACTTTAATTGATCTATAGGAACAGGAGCAAGTCTTAAATCATTCTAGAAGTCCTCTGCTCAAGAGGGGTAATAAACGCAACACTTATTAATTACTAAAGAACATTACCATCTATTAAGATCTAGTTTTTATCTGATAAATTCTCTTACTGATTTTTTTTTTAATAGCAGGATTAATTTATTCCCTTGTATGGTATCAATTACACAGATAAACTGTACAACTGCTGCACTGCAAGACCAGATTTCTTTTTATCCCTATCAGAGAATGTCAATGAGGCTATTTCTCTTATTGTAAAGGTCAATATCTGATTACAACCTGAGTTTGAAACAAAATAATGTAATGAGACATATCCTAAAGACATTAAATCTTTTCCATCTCTGATGGGCTGCTTTCTTCCTTTATCTTATGCACTGGAATGTGCTACCCAAGATGACCTTTCTTGCAGTTAATGAGGGTAAGATCTCAAGATGTCTGACTTTTATTTAGCATGAGATCACATCAACGCTGACTGAAGAGTAACATTCGCCAATGTAATCTCTGCTTTGTTAAAGGAAATCTGACTTGGGTTAATCTCATCTATGTAAATAAAAATTTACAAGACTAATGAGATTTTTCTTAGGTAACTTCTCCTTGAAAAGTTAGAGACAGAATATAGTATATTTTGGTTGCAACATGGGTTACCTAGATATCAAACATTCCTCCAAATAACCAAATCTCTTCTTTTTTCCAGCTCCTTCCCATAGACTGTATGCTGCAACAGTGTCCATTCTCTGCTGAAACATCCATGTACATTTCAAAAAGGTAAGAAACAAAGCACTTTCCATTGTTATTTTTCTGTCTATTTACTAAATGCTTATCAACACCCGTTTATACACATCAACATACTTGATGGAGAGGAATAAACAGTGCCAAAGTGCTCATAAACGCAAAACACATTTTGTCAAATGGCTCTACGGAGTCAATATATTCAAAAGAAGTGAAGGCAAAATGAGGGAAGTTAAAACCAAGCTGAGGAAATGCAGCATCATATGGACTGCCCTGAGAGCTTCAGAAGAACTGAAGCTCGGGAGAACATTTTCCCCAATAGTGCAACAACGTATTCAAATAATCTTCCAAAGGATGCTCAATACTCAAAAATGAGTGGACTGAAGCATTTTACACCAGCCCAGAATGGAAACTCCAGTTGCTCTTTAGTTGCTGGCTGTTGCAATGAAAGACGGTAATGTCTAACTTGAGGCAAAAAATGGAAATGGGTAAAAAGCAAACGTTTCATGTCATAAGACTCACACGTGAATTAAGAGGAGATAAAGAGAAAAGATTCCAAAACATCCCACATTATCTCTGCTTGGTGTCAGGCACAGCAGCAAGAAATGAGGTTTCTC
The DNA here is from genome assembly GCF_964106895.1 of Numenius arquata. Taxonomy (NCBI): domain Eukaryota; kingdom Metazoa; phylum Chordata; class Aves; order Charadriiformes; family Scolopacidae; genus Numenius; species Numenius arquata. The sequence goes on from NC_133586.1 coordinate 31,472,540, forward strand.
TTGTTCTCAAAGGCTGGTGTGGTTTCTGGGAAGAGATCTGTCAGGGGGTAAACACCTAAAACCACCAGGAACCAGCTCTCACCCATCACTGTGACACCTCCCCATCCCCGCAGAGCAGCAATGTCGGAGCTGCAAAAGAGATGTGGCAGACACCTGCACCCTGGCACCACTGCCACTGGAGATACGTTTCTCTCCCTTTTAACAAATTAGCTGGCTCAACGAAAAAGGAAAGCATAACTGTATCTTTTCATCCCATTTCTCCCCCACAAGCTTTTGCTCTAACAGCTTCCACAAGATGACAATAAAATGACTTTTGAGACTATCTGGAGAAGATTAATTTGCTCACTGATCATTTTGTGCAAGTAATTAGCCACAATTGCTACTAGAAGGGGAGAAGGAAAAAGATACAGAAAGCAGATTAAAGAAACAAAGCATAACAAATTCCATAAAGTCCCTGGAAGTGTCAAAACCTTTTCAATCTTATAATTGCCTATGTAAATATCCAGGTTTTATTCCCAGTGGCTTAACAACTTTAATTTAAATAGGAAATAGCTGAATATATAATAATTGCTTGTTCATTTTACACGCACTATAGTTCATTAAAATAAAACCCATACTCGGCTGGATATCCAGTACTTAACAGTGATTTTATAGGACATGTAGATGTTGATAAATTAAGTTGACAAGAACTGACTGAGGATATATTCCAAAGTCAATTAGGATTTTAGTTTCTTCCTTTAATTGTGACAGCGGTAACTAAGAGTAAATTTACTACAAATAAAAGATGTAGAAAGCATTATATTTTCAAGTGTTGCTTAAATGTGTAAAAATAATCCAAATGGTATTTTTAGACACTTTTAACTTAGGCAGAACTCCTGCAGAAATTGGGAATCTATTGCAGTTTCTACAACCAGCAGGTCCAGTAAATAGTTTTCAGTCCCCTCAGCACACAAAAACTTTCACCAAATGGTTAGTGGGAAAAAACCAAAAACATTACAATTACAAATATAAAACACCAGCTAAGTTAAATAAGTGGAAGTAACAACATGACCAATATCAGTGTGGCCAAGCCATACTTGAATACAGATTTAAATGACTACAGCTTGAAACCAAGAGAGGGGAGCAGAGTTGGTAGTATTTGTTCAGCCTAGTTAAGCTGCTTTTCAGAAGGCAGTAACTATAGAGGAATCTCCACTCAAACAAGCAGAACATGCACATGGCTCACACACCACTTGTCCTCTTAGAAGGCTTTGTGTGAAAGGAAGCAGGCAGAGAAAAGCAGCAAGAAAGTAAACTAGGCAGACTGAATCGGGATGGCCCCGAATAAAACAGGAGATGCCTAAAAAGGTCCTGAAACAAGAAAGAGAGCTTTCAACCCTGTCATGTCGGGGCTACGTCTTTTGGCCTTTCTTTGTAAACAAGCAGGATTTCATAGAGAGGGGATTCAGTAACTATTTTCTCCTTCCAAACTAAAGGCCCTACAGGAATGTAAACCCTGGACATTGGCTTTGATCAAAACACAATGACTATTTAAATAGAAGAATTTCTAGAATGTGGAAACTACACTGTCTTATTAAGTAGAGGCAACTTACTAACCCACACAGTTTATGACTGTGGAGAGGCCTACAAATTTAATATCTTCCTCAGGTCTCTGCAGGGCAATCGAATTCCTTTCTTCTTCCTACTTCCACCTCTGGTACTTCAGGCCTTTTCCCTTCAGCTAGAACATTCACGTTCCCCAGGGAAGAATGGATGGTTCCACGCAACATACCTGCCTGTCCCTGCTCCTTCTCCTCAAAGCCCTGCAGGGAGTCCCAGAGAGATAAATGCCCAGTTCCTGCATGCGCTCCACCTGCTTACCATGGTCTGCAACATCACGAGGAGGAAAGCTGACAGAAAGCAGATGCTGCTACATGAGGCACTTCCTTGAGGTCATGAAGTTAAGAGCCCTGGTAAGCTGGGAGGAGATTCTTAAAGATCCAGGCCTTGATCAGGTAGGCAGAATCCCCTTTCCACCCTCTCCATTTTGTGTTGTGGCCTCGGTTTTTGCATACAACAGAGGCCAGTACTTCAGTGCTTAACACTTAACAGTGCTAGACTTCCTTCTAGATCACCTTCCTTTTCTAAAAATAAAACCTCTGGATCTTTGCTGTAGCCACTGCAAGATATCCACATGTTGTCAATTGGTTTGATTCACAGGAGCAGACCACGCACCTAAATAATTAAAAAAGGGATTTGCTTTTTGTAGCCAATAAAATAGCAGTTCAGCCTGGACATGCTTCTATCAAAAAAAAAGAAAATAAAAAAAAATCACATAAAAATCCTCCAAAACAAAACAAAAAAGAGCCACACACAAGTAGGCTATGGTCTTGTAAAAACAAAAATCCAAGCTCACATCAAAATGTGTATCTGGAACTTATTATTAATATATACAGAAACACTATCATTATATTGGTGGCACGCACTGCTCAGATTCAAGTTTAGATGCCAGCAGAAGAGACCTGAGCACAGTCTGACAGTCACAACATTTTAAACATTTTTCACAATATCACTGCTTTGCCAGTGATGTGACACCCCACTGACACTCACTGTCAGGGCCTGCGAACCACAAGACAGGGAGGGCGAGGGGTTTGCAGGAGGTCTAGTCTTTTTCTCCCAGAAATGAAGTGGCAGAAAGAGGCAGGTTTTCATAAAACTCAGGTTTCTGTAAAACAGAAGATTTGTTCAAATGTGGAGTGATGCATGGGTTCAATCCCCTTAGGGAAATCATCATTACAGAGGTGGGATATACACTGACATCCAAAAATAACACAACTTTGGTGTCAGATGCAGCCCCTCTTTCTGAAATCTGCCCCTGGTCTGACTTCAAGAGAAAACATTCTGATGCTCAAAGACCTCTCTCCTGAGCTAAAGAAAATCTTCATTATCATTTGGCAGCAAGAGATTTGACATTCTCGCTGCATGTTCCTGCTGCTAGAGGGCATGAACATTAGACCTGCAAGCAAAACACATGTATGTAGAAAAGCAGTACAAAGAAGTGCACGATGGGGAGTTGTTGTTGTCTTTTTGCCAAATATCCCAGGCCTTATTTCATTATATTGATGAACAACATTATTTAAAAATTAGGGGGAAAAATGTCAATCCTATCTCAATTAAAACACCCCTTTAGTTTCCCTGCAAGGTAGCCGACCTCATTTGTTGTTTCACAGGACGACTAGATGAGTGCTAAAAGGCAGAAGTATTACCAGGGCACTGACCTCTCAGATGCTTTATAGACTCACAACAAAGCAGCTTTATTGATATGATTTTAAAGAGCTCTCAGAGGCACAAAATGCAGTTGCTGTAGGAAAAAATAGCAGACATCCCTTTGAGAACAACAGATGGCATCCAAGGTGACTTATCTCCCGAACAGGTAAGCATTCACTTTCACTTATTTGTAAATAGCCATCATTTATCCTGGTTTGTTCTGCAGGTCCCAATGGTGTCACCTGCATCAGTGACTAAAAGGAACGGATGGCAAAAATAAAATGTAAAAGTGCAAGTTTAACTTCTTTTGCCCCTCAGCAAATCTGAGACCTAAAGTGCTACATAAAGAAACCTGTGAAAATAAAAAGTAATGGTACTCTTGATAAAAATTATGCATTCCAGTAGATTCTGAATTCAGCATAAGGGAATACTAATGCCCTTCCTTTCCTGCTGAAATTCTAGTATAAAAAGAACTTACCTCACTAGAACATCTGGGTAAAAACAAGTTTTGTAACTAGCCTGGATATCAAGAATGAGCATTAACAGCTTAAGTGGAGATGCACAGCTGCAAGTTGCTTATTAAAATGCTTTATCATTCATTAAGTCCCAGTGGCAGACTCAGAAGTGCGGGAAGACCTTCCAGGCTGTTCTTTGAAAGTGTTTCAGGATCAGCACTAGAGGCAATTCAATTAAAGAGAAATCATGTTTCAACTACCACAAAAAAAATCCCACAAAGACAGACCTCCCTGGCAGACACGTCCCAAGCTGATGTTCAACTCATCAGGTAGGACTGCAGAATGATTTGATGTCTAGAAGAAAGCACTGCAGTTTGGATGAGCAGTGCACTTCGGAAGCAAGCCCCTCAGCTGTTCCACTGAGCACACTTTGGTTTGTGTGATACTTGGTCTTACCGCACTGTAATGGGGATTCCCCTTCAGAAGATGCTGAAGAGAAACCAGCCGCTGACAGCGCACTCAGCTACTAGAGGGCGTTTAGTCCGCACAACCAGACTAAAGGTAGTTTAAAGTAAACTCCTCCCCACTCCTACGAAGTCCTTACCATCAATTTCTGTTCTACAGATCCACTCTTCCCTGCACCATACTGCAGCTAATGCATTTATTTCCAAAGGCAGGGGCTCAGCACTGAAGAATCCCACATTAAGCCACTGAATCCCAATAGCGTTTTTCACAGAATCCCATCTGATACAGAGATATCATTCCTCCTCTTCCTCATCCTGGGTCAGACCCCGTTCCAGCCTAGTTACCTGGTCTGTATTTTGCTTTCAGGATATTTCTATACCAGTCTTTCCGAGCTACCCAGTAAGATGCACCCCTTGTCAGATATTCAGTACCTCATAGAATTTGTAATCTTATAAGCTGATAAATCACTACATTTTTGGCAAACAGTACTACTTCATGTTAGAGCAAAATACTTTTTTTTTTATACCTAAAGAAAAAACTAGTGATCAGATCACAATGCTTAGTTTTTCTGTTGTCACATCTTCAGTCCTAATAATGGAGGACAAAACATTAACATTAAATAGCAAGATCTTTCTTTTTAAAAGTTTTGAAAAGGATCAGGGGAAGAAAGGAAGAGAAAGGGTTATGAATATTTAGCTCAATTTTGCAAACCAAAAGGATTCAATTGGCTCCAATTATAAACAACTTTGAATTGCTACTCCCGTTCCTAGAGTTCACAGGAAGTTTTGGTTTAAATTGCTGCAATGGGTTTCCCATACCCTTCAATAATCTCCAACCTCTTAATCAAGGCCATTTATGCCTGTTTTTGCATTCAAGCAGCATGTCTGGAAGGAATGAGAAAGGATATGGCTTTGATTCCTAGCCTCATCAGAGGACTTCTACAGAAATGCACTTTTACAATTCTATCCCATGGTCACAGGAAAACCCACAAAGCGTTAACCAAGGCGGGAAAAGCTGGGCAGCTACACCAAGCAGAAAGGATGTTGTGTTGTCTTTCTGGGAGCATCACTGACACACGCAGCAGCAAGAATGAGCCCACAAATAGATGCCTCCTCACTGCCCTACACTGCTAACATCCCACAGGCTTCCCTTACTCTTAACCGTGCTTCACCTCTGTGACCACAGCAATGAAAGATCACTGCCTATTGTCCTATTTCCAGTAAACTTAAACTCATTCTTAATATATTTCTGAGGACCCGCCAAGTGTTCCCTTCTCAAGGTATTGCAGCCCAAAAAACCCCCACCCGTTACAAAGAAGAGGACTGGCAGCGTTGAGGACTTGCTGTGAAGTAACACAAGACATCCTTCAATAGCTGAATATTGCCCTCAGAATCATGCCCTAAACAGCAGAGACTTGAACATTTGTAAGAAGTGTCATCCAAGTATCAGCAGTGCCATGACGCTGCTAAGTCACACTCCAAATTTAGGCCATTCTTCTCTCTGCTTTTTGTACAATTTCTGAACAGTGGGGGACTAGAGAAGTGGCTACGAACAAAAGAAGGAACGACAGAAGAGATTTGCTTTTCCTTAACAAATTGTTAAAGAGAGCTGAAAAATGCTCATAGTTTACTGATATGAAGATGTATTTTGGTGATAAGTTTCCATACTGCATACAACTCCTCCTCCCCCCCTCCCAAAATGTTATTCATGAAATATTAGCATTCAAATTCATCTGTCAAAATGATTGTTGATGTAGTATAGAAGGGCTACATTATCATCTGCTCCGCAGTTTGCCTCAGAGCAATCTTTATTCAGATATTTACATAACCAAAGATTATGACATCTTTTCCAGCCCTTTTGATGTGTCTGTCAGCAAGATGTCAGTGGAATCAGATTAATTCCAGCCAGATTCTTTCCTGATACCCAAGAATAGCTGTGAGGCATGAAGCAGTCATTTTGCCGAGCAGAAAGTTTGTTTTCCAAAAAAAGCCCCTGACAAATCATTTGAAGCGGAAAACACATATACACAAGAGTGAAAAATGTGTTTTATTATCCTTGAGGCGCAAGATGTAGCAGTTTTCAAGGCAAGTATGACCATTGGTAGAAATGTCTTTAAGAATAGTTTAAATTTCTAGAACATCTCCCATGTCTTATGTCAAGATCTTATTTTTTATTACTAGTCTTTGCGTTATAGCCACAGATGTAAACTGTGAAAAACTGCATATGCTAAAGGACATCGAATTGGTCACCATTCAGGTGAATCTCGCGAAGAACAGCTCTTCCCATATACTGTTGAGACTCGTCAAGGTTCAGAGGTTACACAACTTAAATCTCTATAAACCTCCTCCCTTGCACCTTACATCCTTACTTCGCTTAACACTCTCATTCCTCCACAGTAAGAAGAATGGAACAGAGCTTGTTGACATTGATGAAAATTGTCTTCTAACTCTTCACAACTGATTTGGATGACAAAATGAGCAAAGACACTTGTGCTTCGTCAACATTAAGGCTGCTTTATGCTATTCTAAGGAAGCTAAACTAGGTAGTAACACAGAAGAAAATTCTCAGAAAGGTCAACATCCAAGGACAGAATGAATTGGTGTAGAATAATTCTGTACTAAGACATTACAGCATAAAACATAAAGAATATTTACAGAGAATAATGTTTGTGTATAAATTGATGATGAAGGAGAGGAAAGGATTATTGAATAGATAATAGAAAAGGGTCAAAAAGGACAGATTAAATGACAAACTAGAAAGAGAAGTGTAGTAAGAGAAGGATTGGGACCCTACACATTAGCAGGAGGAAATAAAAACAATCAAAGGCAATGCGACAGATGAACTAACAAAGGGCTAGATGCAAATCTCAAACCAGGACTCTAGAAGAGACCGAATGCAGCATCAGGTAACTTGGGAAAATTTCTCCAAGCTTTCAGTCACCTCCTCCTGCTGACGGATGAGTAAATCAGGTGCCCCCTACTATCAAAGGCTGGAAATGATAGACAAGTGGTGGAAATAAATTTGCCTTACAAATGTTCTCATAGTTTTACATTTTGCAGATCGTTTTGCAAAACTTCAAATTCTTCCAGAAAACACGTGTCCTGTTTGTCTAATGTCTCTCATTGTTAGGAATAGGTTACTTAGCAATGGCATGTAGTGATACAGTTCATCTCCTGACCTTATTTGCTTGCCCATTTACAAATATATTACACCAGAGAGAAAACTCATAGTCTGCAAGGGCCCAAGTTAAACACCATTTCAACCATTCTTGCCCTCAGAATACAGTAACTACTGTCATTACCAATCACCCATTGGCTCAACTGTCAGGTTTAAATCCTCCTCCATAATTTTAAAGCTTTTTTCTCCAGTGTACCAGCACCTGACATTATATCATGCGTACAGATGAAAGACAAAGGTATCTGACTGATATTAAATGTTGTCACTCAGCTGGGGTTGGGAGGATGCCAACTGGTCAAATTCTCCAAAAATCTTTGAACAGATGCTGTGGATGTTCCAGTTATTATTTCAATTTCACACTCTTCCTATCTATGTTGACAGCTGGTTTTGACAGTCTGCTCTCTTCTTCTCAGCTCTCATGTCAACCTCAGACACATAATAGCTGGGTTAGAGCTTAAACAATAGTGATTAGATTGGGTAGAGGAGGAAGCACAGCGGCAATAAAAATTAAGATGCTTCAGTAAACCTTCAAACTCTGGCCACTTCACCTGAAAGCAACTTTACAGAAACTCATCCAGTAAGACAAAAAATATTCAGAGGAGAAGAGCAGGAATTTTATTAAGGCCTTGGGGTATCTTGTTGGTTTTGTGGTTTCTTTTTTTTTTAAATTGGACTAAGACTAATTTCCATGAAGGAGTCTAACCAATTCAGTCTTCACAGTCTCAGGATTTAGATCGGTCAACAGGTTACGATGCATCACCTCAAAGCAGTAAAAACATAGAAATGTCCTACACCCTCCAAGTGATTTGATGCAATTTAGCCCTCATTAAAATAATGAAGCCTCTTGGCTTTGCAAACCACTTTAACATAGGCAAAATCAAATAAATAATCAGAAGAAAGAGTTGCGGATAAGACCCCATCACATTTAAGCATGCCAAGTAATACTGTATGCTGTCAACACTAGAATCTAGCCCTACATAAACACTGCTCTCCTCCACAGTAGGGATAGCTGTAATAACTGAAATGCATTTTTGCCATCTGTTAAATAATTCACACAAACAAGAACTGCAGATGTATTTTTTTCCAGAAATGCTGGCTGTATATTTAAAAGGTAACCTCTACAATCCTCACATTCATAATTAGGTTTGTGGATAGACTGAAGAAAAGAATTCCATTTGCAGTAAAGCTCAACAGATGGTAGTGTGTATTAAAGGAGAAGCATATGATAACTATTTGAACAAATGGCAGATGTGTCTGTCAGCTTTCTCCTGTACCATTAAAATAAAGATTGGCATTTAGGCCATTATTCAGACTACCAGAAATTCACAAAAGTCCTCTGAAGCTTGTGTTGGCTAAGGACCTTTGCAGGCCCAGAGATAACTAGCTGGTGAGGAGGAGGGATGGTAAGGGGGAAGTGTGGGACCTGAATGGCATCTATGTTCGTCTCCTTATCCAGTTCCATTCAGATTCTTTCCAAAAGTCCTTCTTCAGGTATACAGAGGAGACTGCACTTAGCTGGATTTCAGACAACAGTGAGTGGCTGTCTGTTATGGCTATCTTTTGGGGTTTTCTCCTGTAAGGCTGCACATTCCACCAAGGGTTCACACTCCTTCAAGAAACACTGCCTTTATCCAGTCTCTCCTGCAATTGCTTTACTTTAACATACTCATGCAAAATACGCAGAAGAAAAATAGTGCAGTACAGAAAAGGCAATCTATTACAGGTTCACAAGAGCTCAATATTTTTAGGCTCTGTGTTCCACCACATGAAATTTAGGTTTTCCCAGATGCTACCTGTTGGTGATGCACCCTTTGTATTCAAAACATACATTATTTTTTTCATGGGGCCAACAGTGAACTGCTCTGTATCATAATCTGTGGAACCTGGGACCACTGCAAAAAGTTAATCTCTCTAAATAAATATACATAATATAAACAGACCTTCTCCTAAGTGCCTATATCTGCTACTACTGAAGTGAGGCAAGAGTATAGCATTAGTATAGCAAAGTTGTGTGCCTATTCACTGAATCAGTAAGAATAAAAAAAAAAATTTCAGTTACAAGAGAAAATGCTGCTTAAAAAATACACATAATAAAAAGAACAATCTGTTTCACTTTGAAGAGCTTAGATCATTTTATTTTTAGGAATACCTTTGAAAGAGTCAAATCCTCTCTAAGAAGCCATTGCCCAAAGCAATAAAACACATCAATATTTTCATGATAAAAAATCCATAGTTTTAAATTTAGCTGTTACAGAAGTTAATTCTTAACTAAGGCTTATCTTAGGCTTTCGTTTACCCAGAACACACGAGCTATCTTCCCCAGGGAAGAACAGAGAGCCTGCTAGCTAGTTCTGATTAGCAAGGAATCAAAGCCTGTCTCACACTCTAACGCTTTAGGAACTGCCTGGTCCCAGTTCTGTCTGACCTGCAATCCAGGCTCCAATTCTACACAGCACCAGAGACTTCCTTATTGTGGTAACTCTTAAAGAGTCTTTTTCATTCTAATGCATTCTATTACGAAGAGAAACCTTGCCTGGATTTAAAATGAGAGAGTATCCTTACAGCCAGCATGTGTTAAAAAAGCTTTCTCATTGCGCGTGTTGGTTTTAACAACGGGGGGAAGTCTATTGGTCCAAATTCAATGCCAAAGGGAAGAGCTTGTCTGCGTCTTGGGAGGTAGAATATACTACCATCACACAGGCTGCTTAAACTCAAGTAATCCCATTATACGCATCCGGATGTGCCAGAGTATCCCGAGCAGCCCTGTTCTCTATCTACCTTTCTTTCACCAGCTCTGTAGGCTGCCAATGCACAGACGGCCAGTGACAAGCGAACAGCATGAGGCATCTGCAGAGGCTGTTTCTCAGGGAGCCTGCCACAGACCAAGGAGGAGAGGCCGCTGCACTCCCAGGGGTACAAATCACAGCTTCATGCAATGCAAATGTAAATGAAAGGCGGCTGTAGCCCATGGTGCGTAATGCAGCATCCAGAAAAGAGAGTAACTCTACCCCTTCCCCCCCAAGACCTGGTGTATTTTGGGGGCATACAGGTATACTGATTGCTCTTTGTGAAGTCTCTGCAAAAGTAAGTCCCTTTATCAAGGCAAGCTGAAATGAATGGCTTCCCCAACCCCATAAGCAGAGTTTATGCAGACAGCCCTTCTCGTGACTGATGCTATGTCGTGCATCTTCTGAACTTTTGGCAGACAGCTGCTACAAATTTCTCTTATTCTACTTTATTGCATCTTCCCACTTTCACATACTCGTATTGGAGCAGAAAAGCTAATCTTGAATAGCTACTTTATTTAATGCAGCTTTTTCTCTTCAAATTTACATATGACATTTCTTTTCTGCTATCAACTCCAACTACTTTAGGAAGGAGTGTTTAAGCTTGTAGGTAAGCAGGCTGTTTTTCTAAAGAGTTAATTGTCTTGATATTCCAGCTTTCCCAGCAGGCTGCAAAGAAAAAGGATGCACAAATGTGCCTGTAAATACAGATTAAAACACTGACATCACATCCTTACCTTAAAATGGAGGATATGGAATTTGCAAATTTGTCTGTAATTCATAGAATGTATCACTGAATGAGAGAAAACTTTTTATTGCTTTTATACCTTCCTTTAGGTTTGTCACAAAGCAAGTAACAGGTAAATGCACCAGTCCAAAGATACACAGCAAAATTATTTTGCATTGACTTAACAGTGTTCGGAGTGTTTACACTAAAGCAATTCTGTAACTGAAAACACAGCACCAATCCACAGCTCTAAATGCAGATTCACAACTAACCAGGAACACAGTAATTTCAGAAATACATACAGTGCTTTCAGTTTTGTTTTTGGAGTTGTGTTTGTTTGGTTTCTTGGTTTTTTTTTTTTGAAACAGAGTGCACAAGACTAGGAAATTCACTGAGAACACCTTCAATGACAAAAAGTTCTAGTAGCTCCATTTATTTCACCTTTTCCTTTCTGTAATACATCTTAACTATCAATTACCCATCAACAACCAAAATATGACCTGAAGCAGGTTTAAGACACTAAGTTACATCTAATTGCAGTGATTCCCAAAAGCCAGTTGTCACATATATGCATTTCAATCAAGCTCCTTTTTCTTCCTATAACATTTGTGCTCTGAAGGGAAAGACAGAGCATGGCACCTGAGGATATTGCCATAGAAGAGGCACTTCCTACCAGTGGACAATGCTGAGCCAGACAAACCCTTTGGAACAGCAGAACGTTTAGAAAAGCCATATCAGAGCAGAGCAGAAATTTCACCTTAGGAATCGTTACCCTCTTGTCCACAATAAATGGATGTGCCTCCTTGCTCACTGAAGGTCAAGCATTGAGGCACATTAATAAAGGGAAAATACAACAAAGACAGGGCTGTTCTGATCCAAATAGTTGAACAGGCAGCTGAGAATTAAATAACTTCTCCACCAAGGCAAATCATCAAACGGATACTGTACTGATGGTCATCACTCAGAGGTTCGTGTTACATCATCTGGACAGCCCTAAATAGATTGGATATGAGTATCAGCAGGAGAGGAGTCTCTGACAAACGGAGAAGCACTAACACGCAGCTCTAGAAAGGAAATCTGAACTGCCACTGCCTGGGTGGGCTGGAGGACATTTTTGGAAGGAAATTACATTCCTCCTTGCTTTCAGTCTTGTTCCTTTCATTTATATTAAACTTACTCCAACAAAAGAAAGAATGAAACAAAGAATCTTCTTGCCTCCTACTGATCAAAATCCCATACAGGCTGTTCAGGTGAAATTTAAATTTTGAAAAATATTTATATTTCCCATTTCTAAAACACATTACATTTAGAAAAATCACAGTTAACAAATCATGCCTCTAAATGTTTTTCAAGACTGAATCCTTATTCAACTATTTGTGACATGACTTATCTACTCAAATGGAACTTAAATCATCACCTTTACACCCATGCAGGATGTCACAATGATGTACTACACACTGACAATGTTTGGTTTTGATGCTGTTTTTTATACTAAAACCCACATTACACTGGTTATTGATCCAGTGAAAAGCATGATTGATTTCCTACTTGCCTTCTCCTTTGCCATTAAAGAGAGAACGTCCCAGCAAATGGCCCTCTTTGTAAGGTGTCCTAGTACATGAAAATCAGTGCCTACTCCTTAATTGCTGACAGATGGCTAAATTCTAACTACAAGCTATTAGGCAAGTAGGATAAATGCACCAGAGAGTTGACACGTAGTGGATGCAAACAATATACCATCTGAAAAAGTTAAAGCTTCTGTCTGACAGGAAATGTTTTGGCCAACTGAATTCTTATCTTCCTATTCTTGACTCTGTTGTATTTAATCAGCCCTTGACACAGAGTTTTAACACCTTCTGCTACATATCATAATAGCAATCAGCTGTTTAGCTCTTTTCATCTTTTGACACCACATACCTCTTCAGTTTGTCTGCATGAACGTAGACTGAAAGCAGAAACTTGGCCTCAAGAAAGTTGTTTGCTGTAAAACACAGATTTTACTGACGATGTGAACAGAACACAGGAATATTACCACCCAGTTCACTAAATTTTCAAAGATCTACCTGCCTACTTGCTGAGGTTAAAAAGACAAAACAAAAAGAGACATTACAACAAAAATAGAACCATGCAATTGTTTCGTACTGTCATTACATTAATGTTCTACTACAGCTCCAAACACCAGTAAATAAATAAATACATAAATAATAGGAAGAACATACAACAATGTTTTTTTCTAGCCTGATTTTCCCCAATATCTGCTTGGGCTGTCAGTAGAACCCTTTCCAATTTATGGAACAAAAATTAAGAAAATCACTCTAACCACACCACCTAGCGAGCCCAGATTCTACATTTTCTACTGTTAAGTGACTGGTTTCACGTGATTTGAGAGTAATTTAAAATCAGTGCACATCTTACACTTTTACAGTAATTACACCACATTTTCATAGCAAGTAACATGAGCCACACTTGGAATTACTCCTGAACTCCTAACAGTTTCAACTACTGAAGAAAAAAGGCAGTTCTTCCAGTGGTTAAATCAGCAATTAAATTTTGTGTTTAATAAAGTTTTTATATTTATTCATACATCCATACCAAGAGGATGATGTTACTGAATGGGCTTGCAGGGAAAAAACGGTATTGCACTGCAGTGACTCTTTCCTACCTTGTCACTTTAGGAGGTTCATAACAAACGGAGAGAGAGAGAAAGAGAGAAAGTCAGAAAGTCTCCCTTCCGTAAGGAATCAGGAAGAAAGCAATGAATACAGAGAGTAAATTGACACGACAGTGGATCAAATCCAATTCAGAGCATCACATCACCATCCCTTATCTCCTTTACTTGTCAACACAAGTGTATCTTAAAGCCACCACAGAACAGTAAAAGTTATCCAAAAGACAGAACTAGCCTCACATACCTAATGGTAAGAAACATACAATGGAACCTAGAGCTGATATACTTCACAGAACCAGATCATTTTGCACTAGTTTTTCTTAGACCCCATTATAATATGCAGTCCTTTCAGACAGGAAAATAACAGTGTTGTATGGACATCCTTCAAGTAGCATTCACTTATATTAATAAAGCCTTCTCAAAACTTGCAAACCTGCTTACTGTCTCCCTTTACAAAAGGTATTATTCTGCTAGGTGGTTTATTCAGACTCCCACAAGCTTTAATTATCTCTTCACTTCATGAGTACAGTAGCTGATCTAGATTTATTGCAGTAGCTAGAAGCTTGTGTGAATAAAATATCAGTTCTGTTTGTGATGTGGCAGCTATCTTTGTTTGCAGACTCTTCTAATTACTTCCAGGTCATTAGGCCCACCGCCAGCAGATATTTTACTGTCATGAGGAAAAGTGGTATAATGACACTAAAAAAGTCAATGAGTACAGAAAAAAAAAAGTCAGAAAAAGTCAAAATAAGGCTCAAATCTGTTAATTCAAACTGGATTACGGATCACAGAAAACATGCAGATTACTTGGCACACGTCCTATGAGACACCATAGGAATCAATAGGTTACACTGGGCATGTGTCAGGGCAGAATTTCAGCTTATCAGTCACCACATTAAGTCATTTGTTTTATACAGACTTGTTGAGGTTAAATTATAAGAATAGGTTAGAGTTGCTCACTAGTCTAAACACTGTCTTCCCAATATGCAACAGAGTATTTGGAGAAAAGCATATAGATACATATACACACATACAAATACATATAACACATACATACACACGTGTGTGCATGCGTGAGTGTGTCAGGACTGACAGAGGATAAAACTGGCAAAAGCTGTCTGTACTTGACCAAAAGCAGCATTGGACGATGTATAATTTTCTTCCATTTCACTAGTGAACAATCTTTTTAGAGGCAGAAATCCTAACACACTCATTTGCTGTGTCTTCTCCCATCTCTTCCAGTGGCAGAAATCCTGGCCGCTCTAATTACTTGATCCACTTACTCACTGAAAGATTGCCTCCATTACCAACATTTTCTTGTACCAATCCCTCCACTATCAGTCCCTTCTTGAGTCGTTTGTTTGTGATATATTTTTAAAATGTATAGCCATGGGTATTTCAGCCATAATTAGATTCTGCCACTTCAGCTACCCAGTCAAGGGCTGTGACTGTAATTCCAAAGGAAGATTTCCAAATGCAATAGTCACAAAACATCTAAAAAAGTGCAGTTTAGCCTAAATGTTCAATTGACCACTTATGCTGACAGCCCTAATTGTTCACAAGTGGACAAAACTATGCATTAGAATGTCTTTCAGCATTGTTCTAAATCAAAGGATAATCTGACTTCAAACATAATGCTTGAATTTGCAAACTAATTGCATCTCTTCAGTTTCCTTTCAAAAGGAGTTGTTCCTACAATTTAAAAGATTGCCAACGTATTCTTTCGGAAATATTGCAGTCCTTAAAAAAAATAAACAAACCAGACATTATTCAGTACTTCCAAAAACCGAATGACACAGCTTCATATTAAGTGGCAATTTTCAAGAGGATTCTGTTTCTTTTCATTCCCTATTAGCCAGGTATGTATAGGTATAGTTTATAAAGGTGAAAAGAACACAGTTAAAACGTAGTTTGCAGCTTTGGACTTAGACTTAAGTAAGGAGAACTGAAATAAGGAAGATTTAAAAATGGAAAAATGTACCTTCATGCTACATGTAACCTCACAATTACCAGAATTCATCAATCAAGGAGGGTACCCTAGTAAAAAGTTGCCTGGTAGCGTCTCCATTTCCATCTCTAGGGTTTTTTTTATCCAGCCTCTCCCTATTAGGCAGATGTCACCTTAAGATCAAGATCATAGTTTTATATCTTTTGATCAAAAATTTTCCCCAATAATAAATAAGAAGTCCTGGGCTGAGCAGCGTAGTCAGTACATTAAGTCCGCTATGTTTGTTTCTAGGTATGTTTATGCACGATTACTCTGCAATTCGTCTGGATTTGGCAGAAAGTCATAATGGCAGCACAAGTTTTTACTTTCATTTGTACAGTTCCCACTCTGTGCAATTATGTACTGAGACCTAACAGAGTGCACACTGGTTCATCCCTCTCATGCTTTGGATTTTAGCTCCCTAAAACATGCTGCGCTAGCAAGTGAATGATGGCAGTTACCATAATACAAAACACCCAACTTCATCTTCTACCCCTTAACAGAATCACCAAGTATCAGACCATAAGTTTCTTAATTCAGTGAAGGGAAAGGATATGGTCAGTGAAGTTCCCTATATTAAACACACCAAATCAGCATATACACTGTAACTGTAAAATGCATACTTCTATAATTTCTGCATCAGTCATCCCAGTTCATCACTCAAGAAGTGATCATCTAAGGATCACTAATACACATGAAGCTACAGAAAATACAGTATGTTATCTGTCCAATGCGCTAGTGACTGTAAGAAAAGAAAACAAAGTTTTACGGGGTAAGTCAGGTGAACCAGAGGCTGGGGAATGCAGAAGGAACTGCATTGTGAAGCGACTATGAAAGCAGGTAACTCACTGCTGTACTAAAAGGAAGTGATTCATATCAGTGTTCCACTGGAACACTGCATTTTACATACTGTTTTGTTCACAAAGGCCACATACAGATTTTCTTCAGCACCTTCCCAAAATCAGTAGCAGCAGTCACTGGGCTTTGCAAAATTTGCCATACTGCTCCTTTTGTCCTTTCGCTCTCCAACTCCCTGAGGTTTTGGGCAGCCAGGGCTCGAGAGCTCTACTAGTCCCCTGCGTAGTTATTAAGACTTTACTGGCAGCCATTTAGGTTCTTTCTCAAGACTTACCCTATAGCTTCAGATTTAATTCCAACTCCTCAGAGTCTGAGCAGATTGTATTCCTGGAGATACTTCCTTAGATGTGTTTCTTTTCTCTGCAGTACTCCAAACAGGAACTGCTTGATAACCTTTTCAATTCTTCATTTACTACTATAGGTCACTGGAAAAGAAAAAATGGTCTTCCTTAACAGACGTATATTTCACAGTGTCACAGACGCAACAAAATGATTCATAATCACCTAGGGCTACACTGGTCTTTCCTTTGTCCCAGATACTGAAAGATGTATTTTCTATATTGAAAAGATGGGAAAGATACTGAAAATGCATCCTGCAGTTGAGAATGCTTACTTCGTCTTCGTTCTTTTTTGTATTCTTCTTACGTCCATTCACTTGCAGACTGCAATGATTATAAATCAAACAGCATCACATCCAATTGCCCTACAAAGTCATAATTTAAAGGATAAATAACCATATATGTTTAGGGGTGTCCTAGTGATGGTATAAAAACATAAAGTTTCCATGTTCTGATCAAAGATGACCTAGCAGAGAGTTAGGCAAGTCTCTCTCACCATGGGCTATTAAGAAACCATTGGAATGTGAAGTAACTCTTCTTGGAAAAGGAATTTAATAATACAATCTTTATAATGCCAGGGAGCTGTCAAATCACTCATAGGTTGTCTACATTCTATTCCTTCTTCCAAGCTAAATATGTATTAGAAAAACAGTCACAAGATGGAGTTATTAATAAAAAACCATTCTGTTTCAAAGAAAATTTATGTTTGCAGCCTGATAGATACACCAGACTGGGTAATTTATCTCCTTGGCAAAAAATGTTTGTGTCACTCATTTCTTCATTTAAATATACAATCTTATACCTGTTATTAAACAGTCCGTAAATCTGAAATAGCAGAGCCTGCAAAGCATTTAATCCAGAAATAACTCCCATTTTTTAACTGAACAGTAGCTTCAATCTCAAAAGAAATCTGACGTAGTACGATAAACTCCCAGTTGTGCTATCTATGCAATTTCTTTTGCAAAAACATTCAAGAAATACAGTATTAACTACAAAAACAGTTCTAGAAGGCATAACCTATGTTGTTGACATAGGGCTTTCAGTAATCGCCTCACCTATAAGGCATGCACCTGTCACTGAACTAGTTTGTATTACATTTCAGAGTCAAATCACTGGATCTGCATGATACAATCTTTAGTCTTGATTTTGACCCAGCTTACTCAGTTGACTTACAGTAGTGGCCTTAAGATACACTAACAAACATAAGGATACAGGAAATTAAAAAACAATACTGATTATAACTTTGATTCGCATTCTTACGCAAACCATTTAATCAGTGATGTGAGCAGAATGCCATCACTGCATTTTTCTCCTTTAGGTTCAACTTTTCTGCCAAAGCCTAAATTAATGGCTTTTCCTTCAAACATAGGGGACACTCCAGCTCCACGGTCCTTTGAGCCCACACAACTGGTGGTCATGTACACAAGCGGTAAGAATCCTACAACAACCTGGAATTTTCAGTAGTACAGAACAGGATGTCAGTTACTACAATTTTCACACATTTGCTTTAGACCAGTTTGAAAATCTTAGGGCTTTACAAGTTAAAACCAACCATTAAATTCCAGGTGGAAAGACACCAACTAGTGCACTGATAACACACTGCCACCAGAAAGTTCTCTTCAGAGGTGAGACTCCTTTTTCTACAAAGTCTAGAGTACCTCTTAAAAATAATGTGGTGATTAAGTTTTAGGAATGTAAGGACTACAGAAGACGAGAGAATGAGATCCTTTGAAAATTTAAGACATAGCTTGAGAGGTGGGCCCATGAGAACCCCATGAAGTTCAAAAAGGCCAAGTGCAAGGTCCTGCACATGGTTTGGAGTGATCCCAGGCACAAATACAGGTTGGGCGGAGAATGGATTGAGAGCAGCCCTGAGGAGAAGGACTTCGAGGTGTTGGTCAACGAGAAGCTCAACATGAGTGAGCAATGTGCACTCGCAGCCCAAAAAGCCAACCCCATCCTGGGCTGCATCAAAAGAAGCATGGCCAGCAGGTCAAGGAAGACGATTCTGCCCCTCTGCTCTGCTCTGATGAGACCCCACCTTGAGTACTGCGTCCAGCTCTGGGGCCCTCAGCACAGGAAAGACATGGACCTGTTGGAATGGGTCCATCGGAGTGCCACGAAGATTATCAGAGGGCTGGAGCACCTCTCCTGTAGAAGACAGGCTGAGGGAGTTGGGTTTGTTCAGCCTGGAGAAGAGAGGGTTCTGGGGAGACCTTACAGCAGCCTTCCAGTACCTAAAGGGGGCTACAGGAGAGATGCGGAGGGACTCTTCATGAGGGAGTGGAGCAATAAGATGAGGAGTAATGGTTTTAAACTGAAAGAGAGGAGACTTAGATTAGATATTAGGAAAAAATTCTTCACTGTGAGGGTGGTGAGACACTGGCCCAGGTTGCCCAGAGAAGCTGTGGGTGCCCCATCCCTGGAGATGTTCAAGGCCAGGCTGGATGGGGCTTTGAGCAACCAGGCCTAGTGGGAGATGTCCCTGCACATGGCAGGCGGTTGGAACTAGATGATGTTTAAGGTCCCTTCCAACCCAAACCATTCTGATTCTATGAACTTCAAGCCATGATTTATATGCTGAAGAGAGGGTCTAGCTACCTATCAAAGAATGCTGTTCAAGTGCTCTAGGAAAAGCATCAGTCCTGCAAGGCTCCTAGAACTTCTAGTCTCCTAACCTGAACATCTAGATTAGATTCTTACTCTGTAGGAACAAACATCCTCACTTCAAACCCTTGCTGTCACATATATATATAACCCTCACTCGGTGTGCTGGCCCATGTAGCTGTCTCCACTGTCTTCCATCACCAGGAGCTACAATCCTTAATCAGCAGTCAAAAAAACAACAAAAAAAACCCCCAAACAAAACAAAAAATCAGATAAATTAGACTGTCTACATAACACAGTCACAAAGAAATCAGGTGATTTATTGGATTAACAAAAAAGGCAGATCAAAAAAGTCACTTTGTTTTGAGATTTGTGATCCTTGAATAAGCAGAACATCGTATATCATGGCTAGAAGTGTTGCATATCATAAAGAAATTATTATTAAAAAGACAACATCTTGGAAAATAAGTTCATATTAAACATAACTTTACAAGAATTGTTACTAAATATCTAACTCAAAATTGTTAGTAAATAGCTTTGAGGATTAAAGTGGCTATTTAGGCTACCTTATATATTATTATTACACCATATTATATACAATGCTTGTACTAATAATGTGTTTAAATTAAGTCTGTAACTAAATATATTTATTGTAAGGTATCTATCATGAAGCCATCCAGTGAGAAAACTGAGCAAAGGATTTCAAACACCTTGGTTTTGCTTTTCAATTAGGTAAGTTCTTTGGCTTCCACTGAAATAACTGATAGGAATCAGCATTTCAAACTCCTTCCCCTTGTACCCTACAGTTATTTCATCACTTACACATGTTTAGCTCCTAAGCTTTAGATAATGTTAAATAGCTTAAACTCTGTATCAATTCATCTATTATGCAGCACAGAAACTTTAGCCAGTTAATTTTGTCTGACTAGTTCTTTAAGTCCATTTCTCTTTTTTTCACATACTAGCTTCACTAAAGGACTATGAATCAATTCCTTCAGGAAAAGTAAGTGATTTTTAGAGTTATTTCAGGGACACTAAGCAATTGCAAAGGATGTTCCAACATATGTATTACTCTTTTGCCTCCTTGGAAAAATGGTTAGATTTGAAAAACATGATTGTAACGGTTCATAAATCAATGATTTTCTAGCTACCACTTCTTGATTACTAGTATATTAATATACATATCATATATAATAGACAGTAACATATGTGAATATATAATGATGATCCATATGATATATTTTGTGCTGAATAGTGCAATTTGGGTATAAGTCTAGATAGGGGAAAAGCCCAATCTGAGTTTGTATTTAGAGCTAAGATTAAGTTCATATGGAACCAGGGTTTTGGTTGAAGCCTATATCCAGTGAAAGCCTTTTCAGACTTCTGTATCATGAAGTTTCACATTAGCACCCAAGCTGAGTTAAAATTACCCAGAAATGCATAGCCTATTGAGACTTACTGCTTAAATATACAAAAGGTTCAATCAGATAAATTACTGAATCTCATGGTTTTACTTTTCTTGCACAGAGTATATTAGACTATTGCCCTTCACAATATTTAATTAAACAATTCTATCAATTATCCTGAGCAAATATGCAAATACAACCATAGCTGCTTCATGCAGTGTTTTCAGACTTAGAATTCATTAAAAACTCTGCTAGACTGTGTAGCATATTAAATTCATTTTGCAAACATAGCAATTGTCTTACCCAAGAAAACTATTCCTTATAATTAAAACATTTGCTCTTATTTGGCACTTTGCTCTCTGTAAGTTGAATTAAGAAGCTAGAAAAAGCTCCCCTGCAGTATTGATAGGTTTGGTATCTGGGGGTGGAAGCACACACTCAGGGTTGGGTTATCGTTTATTTCTCTCCGAATGAGAAAGATATGATTAGCCATCAACAAAACTGTATCTCTAATATCATCCACGCAACAAATAATACGCTTGTAAAACTCATTGCCACAAGATGTTACTGGAACCAAGGCCTCGGTATTATACACACTATAACTGGGTACCTACACAGAAAATGAGAACTTTGTATTTACAGTGGAAGAATCAAAAAAGAGCAAGCTTTTTGGAAGGGATTCATGCTCCCATATCAGCATGGTTTTGCCTGACACTGTTACAGGGCTGCATACGCCAAGATACATCCAGAATGTTTGGGATTAATCTTGAGATTGTACTCAACCACACTGAACTGCCTTTCCACCTACATTTGGTAGAGTCTGTCGAATGCATCTACGCAGTATTTCACTTTCTCTGAGCCCAACAGAAGCGTACATCAGGTATCCCTACCCAGAAGTAGGTAACTTCTAAGCATCTGTACACAAATCTGCTGTATCCATCCCTGGACTCCGTGCTGCAGCAGCCCTAAAATTCAACCTCCCAAGAGAGCAGAGAATTTGAAAATGAGTGGAAACAGGTCTACATTAAACTGAAAAATCAACAGGGTTTCCACACACAGGCTGAACTGCTGTTAAGATCCAAGTCTTGAGGCTTACAGTTCAGACACTTGGCAAAACAAGCTTTAGAATCGCCTGCCTTTTCCAAGACTAAACTCCAGTATTGGAGATGGTATACAATAAATACCCAGCAGAGTAAATCCACTCATGGTATAATCCGATATAGCAATTGCCATAGGAATCAGCACAAGCAGTGCACTCTTCTCTACTAACAGCAGTAATTATCTATATTAGCATTAATCTGAAGGACAACTAGCTTCTGCAAAGCAAGTACACTACAAAATAATGCTTGAGTTGGATGGTGTGGTGGCATTAACAGCGTGGTCCACACCAGCTCAACTTAGAAACATCCAGGTTTCAATACAGACCTTAAAAGCTACAGCTTTTTTAAACTTTGTGCGTTCTCTGGAAGAGGCATACAGACACAGAGGAAATACCATAAGAGCATGTCTCATATCCATCAGTAAATAACAGATTTATTATTTTACGTATTTAATGTTGGAAAATAAACTTAATTTCATGAACATATATAAAAGGTTGATGTGCTATATCTGAAGGTCTTACCAGCATGAAGATGTTGGGGTGGGCAATAATGCATGAGACATTGGACTTATAGACCTTAGTAAGGAGAGTAGAGAGGGAAAGAACGGATTTCACTGTGTTCTTCCTGCGTCTCTGAAATATTAAGCAGTGAGAATCTCTGAATTAACTGAAGCCCCTTGCATGGACAGTTTTTGAAGAGATGGTCTTCACACTGTTCTAGATAATTTTAAGAAGTTTTTATTGGACTATTTTTTGCATTCATCTCCACACTGACTTAGAAAAAAACAATACAAAGCCAAAAGGGACACGGGTTTTTTTGTTTGAACATCATGAGATCTCAGGCTCCACTAGAGAGCAAGAAAGACTCCTAGAGCAAACTAAAACCTTTTCTTTCCTGTGGTACATTTAAATAGACTGGTCCATGTTATACCTGCCTTTCATACCTATAAAATCCAATTTTAGTCCAGAGAAGCTAATTGTCACATGCAGAGATACAGCTTTATAGCAAGTACTCACTGCAGGAAGAACCGCAACCTTTGTGGACCAGACTGGCACTTAAGAAAAACTCATCAGGAAAGAAAACACTAGAACGTTGTCCCGGTTTGAAGTAAAACCGAACCAATTTTCTGTTCTGTAACTTTACATCCTAGCTAGGCCTCCTCTAACTCTCTGAAATTAACAGCATATTGTGGAGAAAACTGCTCGTTCTCAGAGTGATAAGACCAATGTTTGTGCTCCATCCCAAGGAATGGTATGCAGGGAGGCCCTTGCTTATACTTATTGCTATAACAACCAAGGTCAGCCAATTTCATTATTTGCCCCCTTAGAGGGTCGGAAACGGAAAAAACGTAGAGGGGTCACATCGGTGGGGAGGAGTGGACAGGACAGGTGACCCAAACCTGACCAACTAGGGTATTCCATCCCATCTGCCCCATGCTCAGTATAAAGGCTGAGGGATCAAAGGGTCAGCCTCTTTCCTGCGATGGCCGACGTCCAGAGAGGACTCTGTCTGTTCATCTGCCTTTGATCCCGATCCGTGTGTTCCTGACTCCAGAGCTGGAATCCAGTTCCCATTCGTCACTGAGTCCAGTCTGGGACTTCCCCAGTGCCTGCCGGTGATGTGACTGTCATCCTGGGAACTTGATACGGTTTTGTATATATTGTATCTATTTCATTATTTTTCTTCTTTATTTTTATTTTAATATTAATTCCTCATTAAAGTAGTTTAGTTCATTCTAAACTTCTGAATCTCCTTATCTCTTTCTCCTCCTCTCTCCTCTTTTAGGGGGGGGAAGGGGGGGGAAGGGCCATCTGCCGGTTCGGTTTTGGTAAATTCAGCCAAAACCACGACAAACGTTTCCAAAGAAGTTATCCAAGTCAAACTAACTTACTATGAGATATCACCTTGTACTGGTTTGAGACAGGCCTGCTTTTAATTCAATTATATTTTACTGGTATTTTTCTTTTTTTTTTAAGGTAAATCTGTGCCTGGATATTTTCTTTTTTAAAAGAAAACTTTTGAACGCATTTTGAAAACATTAGAAGCGTGTACCACTTTTCTAAGCATTTTTAAAGGGACCAAGACTTTACACAGGACAACTGGTTCAATATTTATACAGTGGAACCACTGGAAACTAATTAGAGTGTGATTTTATGCTGAAAATGTTTACTGGAGTGCCTTCATTATAAAATCATTCTTCATAGATGGAAAAGCATTGTTTGACTTCTTAAAAAAAAAGGTTACTAGTCAATCTCTTTATCAATTAATAATAATTTAAGATACTATTTTTAGAAATTGATTTTATATGAATAAACAGTATTTCTACCATTAAAGATAAACATAAAATTTTAAAGTTGAGATGCAGTTTAGAAATTCTACTACTTTTCCTTCCTTTTATAATCCATAGCTAAAAGCTAAAATAAAAATGCAAACCACAACCACCATGAAATCATATACTGAAACTGCATCCTGAGCATCCTAAAGTGTTTGCTGGGTTATATTTGATAAAAAACACATTGTCAAGAGCACTTCCTGTTCTTATCACAATAGTTTGCAGCTATTTAGGGAATTTAGGCACTTGAGCAAGTCTTTCCACATAAATTAAGACGGGGACCATGAAAGAGAATGCATTTTCGAGGCTTTTAAAAGAGATAAGAGATTAAATAGAATTTATTTCTCCATGTTATGGGTTCTGTGTTTTTCTTTATAAGCCAGTATTTGTGTTTGTCAAAATAGGAAGCAGCAGTAAGATTTAAAATCCTTTATTTTTTGAAAACAGTCTGATATGGTACATGCCATTGAGGCACTAACAATAAAAGCACCCACTCAGAAGCTTCCTGTGTATTCCAATGCATGGCATTTGTCCTGTAAGATGAGAGGAGATAAAGTAAAAAGATTGATCATGTCTTTGGGAGCTGGGAAGAAGTGGAACTGCAGATCCCAATAGAATCCTTATTCCCCAAAGGAAAAAGGACTGTAGAAAAAGTTCCTCGTGGAGTTAACCCAATAAATGCTATCTTTCAGTTCTGTGTAGCATTTTCAAATGTTCCAATGTGTAAAGATCACTGACAGAGCTACGGAGTCCTGCTCCACTCACTAGTGCTTACAAGATCAAACATTTTAGAGGACTGATCTGAAACACTGGGGCACCTTAGTTATTTTTCATTTCTGAAAATACCACTGACATTTCATACAAGTTATAAATTAAAACAGGAGAAATTTATTTCCTTTTTCAGGTATTCCTATTAACTCCTAGTTTCTTTTCTGTTGCACACCATCTTATCACACGTGTTATCATCCACATATACATCTTCCCCTTATTTGCTAGAAATCCAGACACAAGGTGGTAAGGGTTGTTGCTGGGTGTTTTTTCCCTTCCCTTCCTGCTGGAAAGTGACGGGGAAAACCAACAACTGGATTCTGTTTTTTGTGTTTGTTAAGCGACTTTATCCAACTGAGGATGCATTCGGTGAGATTCACGGGAAAATAAAAGCTTGCTCAAGCTTTACATTAAGTTTCACGTAAATTCTTTTCCATAGTTCAAAAGTGACCCATATTGCAGATTCATTTTACTTTGAGTAAAACAACGAAATAATTGATTACACTATCCAATTATCAATGTAGCAGTTAAATTTCTATTTCGTGAAAAAATAACTAAAAAAGATACTTGAAATTATCACAAGTAGTGTATGTGCCACACTATGTGAGTCTCTCTGGGGAGTGAAATATTTTTTGTGAACAAAGTCATCTCATTATGAATTTTAAAAAAAGTTACAGTTACTTTAACATCATTGGGTACTTTAGAGTCCCTAATACTGATCAGCACCCTATGGTAATATATGCAAACACAGACCAGTATCACCAAATCGTCACCTTTATCTTTACGCATGTACATGCACAAAAAACAGTGCTATGACTCCTTAGTCTATCAAGCTGTCAACTGCATCGACAGCAACATTTTTACTTGATTTTTTTTTTTTTAACTTCAGTACTTAGCCTTGAATTTCTTTCCAAAAACAAGGTTTAATTTCATTACAGACTTTAGTGTGGAGAACTGCTGGGTTAGCCTTCTCACTGCAATGCTCTGGTTATAAATTACTTGAGTAAAAGTTGGAAAATTCACAAGATCAAAACCTACCGATGTAAAGCAACAGTTCTTGTCCCATTTTCCCTTTCTTGTTTATCATCAGCTGTCATTGCCCACAGAGCACACCTCTGCTGTTACCCCAGCACAGCACACATTGAAGCTATGTACTCCTTCCATCAGGTTCATTGCGAATTAAACAATTTTTATTACAGCAAAGACCTTTTGCTCAAGCTAGAGAAATGACTGGAGCCTCCATCAGATATTAAAATCACCTGAAGTCAGTCGAAAGACAATATTGACAAGACTGGGCTTTGGATCACACCGTATAAGAAGCTTCCTTTATACGTCACGTTATGCTAATTTTTATCCACTGATATTGTTCACATTCTTCTTTCTATGATGCTTTATTACTACCCAGTCTCTATTGGCATAAGAAAACCATTCAAATATAAATCAGGTATCTCCTTGCCAAAATCATAAAATTACCAGATTTTTCCCTTAATCAAGGTTTATATTTCAATGTACACAGGAACAGTATTCATACACAACAGCCATGCTGCCTTCTTTAAATATGTTTGTTGCACGAAGGCGTACTCTTAAAGGTCTCCTAAGTCAACTTGTAGTGTTATCACATTGCATATGCATAACAAAGAACTCACCCAATTAGGACATTAATGATTTTTTTACATCATCACTAGTACAATGGGGTGATGTATTAGTATTTGCTTGTGTAAATAAATTCAATTAATCAGTTAATTGCACAGAGACATGAAAGTTAGTTTAAACAAGTCAATTAAATCATAAACAGTTCAGAAATAAGAAAGTGTGTCTGTAATGCAATTAGTGTTCTAATAGGCTAGGAACTTTAATAAACAGGATCTTAATTATATGGTAGGTCAAAAAGAAAAAATATTTTAATTGATATAAAAAAGGAGCTTTTTGCTGCTATACTACAGAGTCTAGCTGAGTTTAGAGAAAATGATCCATGTTAATGAGATCAAAATGCTGTTATCTAGAATAATAAATAAGGATTATTTTTTTTTTAATTTGTAATAGAAATGAATCTCCAAAGTGGTCCAGATGACTGAACAAAGCATTACTGACTGTGGGAAACTAACTGCGCCACAATCTACACATGATTGAATCATACATTCATACAATGCTCTCCCAAAAGCTTTTCAGAATAGTAAAGCAACTACTAGAATAAAATCTTTGGTAATATTTTAATATTAATCATCATAAATTAATCTTATATTAATATACTGAACAGTACTGCTGCTTAAAATGAAATGAGTTGCAGTGAAGTGATGACTCATGAAAAAAGCCATCTCTCTTGTTATTGTGTAATTGTGTGTTAATTTATGGGGCACTGAGATCCAGAAGCAGTATGCTCAAGGTCGCTGGATTCCGTTCACCAGACTTCTTACCCGTCAAATTGCAGAGCTCACTGAGAAGGCTCATGGTGGAAGGGCTCCTGTCAGGGGCCTGGTCAGTGGACTGAGGGATCATTATTAGCGACAATCAGATTCACTGAAGAGAAGAGCTAAGATCTTAAATGCAGAGGATGGTATTTTTATTCAAATTTAAAGGACAACTAGCATGTATTACTCTATAAATTTAGAAACTGTAGTTAGGAAAGGGCAATAAGGAAAAGCCCCAGAGCCAAAGAAAAAAACCTGCCTGTCTATATCAATAACTTTACTTTCTAGCTTTAAATTTAAATACTAATCCAAGCTACTATAGAGTACTATACTGCTGGGACTTAGAATAGTTTAAGTATATTAACTACCTTCTTAAAAACATGAGTTTCCCTAAGCTGAAGTCCATAGTACAGCCTCTTGCATGCTGCACGCACTTTGCTGTGGGCTGGCCATAGCAGAGTGGGGATGACATGCTGCCCCCGCCCCATCCCACTGCAACTACACCCCAAAATCCTGATCTCCCCAACAACCTTGAAATGAGAGGGCACAGTAGTAACTATCTGCATCCCCATTCTGTTAAAATGTTAATGGCAACTGTTGTGAACTTTTAATTGCTATATTGAGCAAGCAATAGTTCCCTCCATAACTGGGGGATGCAACTCCAACCCAAGCAGTATGAGACAAAGCCATTACTTGCCTGCTTTTTAGTTCCAAGAAAAATCTCTAATATTTATTCCTTTATTGAATCCACAGTCCAGTAAATTAATTATTAGCTTTACAGGAAGAAGGAGCTAAGAGGATTTTCTTAACAAGTATTTGCCTAAAGCTCCTACAGTAAAGTCTGAATGGAAAGAAGGGTACAGAGGGAGGAAAGTGTTTTCCTACCTACCGTATTTATACAGACCCATTAGCATCCTGTCTTGTGAAACATGACATTAAACAACTTGATCATAAAAATTATCCCCAAAAGCCAGAGAAATGTAATTTAAAAAACAACAAAAAAACCCCCCAGAGTTCTAGTCCAGAGAGACAAATGGCTGTTTTAGAAACCTCTTTTGATTTTTAACAAACCAGGTACTCTACTGGTGTTTTCTATATGTCCTGAAATTTGGCCCTAGGGACTTCCCTCTGGTCACACAGAAATTAATCATTCTGAACTCTTAGCATACCCTTTTCTTTTTTTAAAAGCCAGTAAAGAAAAACACATTAAAAGTGGAAATCAATTAATGACATTTTTACAGTACTTCCCATAACTGGATTTGCTCATGTTTTTATGATTTTTTTTTTCTTTTTTTTCACTCTAAGAACGAAGAGCGTATTTACCTGTTCATTCAGAGCTGCCTGGAGACAGGGACAGCAGCAGAAGGGAAACAGCCTGTCACCCCCTCAGGAACCCACCACTAGAACAAATGGCACAGGGACCTCAGAAACATTCATGGTGAAACTCTCGCTCTTTCCTTAAAGAAATGGCAGTTGGGTAGGGACAAGAGCCTGGACAGAGTGGGCTAGCAGGGCAGGATAGGGATGAGGCAGGTAGGAGAGGATGGAGGGGTGCAGTGCTTTTACATCTATGTGATAATGGAGCGGGATACAGCAGCACTGCTGACCTTTCAAGTTCTGGTACCATCAACATGAGGTAGATCACAGTTACCTAAATTTGTCACGCTTAAGTCCAACAGGGATGGGTATTGACTACTCCAGCGACTTCTCAGTGCACATCTCCAGAAAAAACGGTTTTCTTACATTTCCTTACAGCACTCCTATTACACTCCTGCCATAAATCAGAGCATATATGTGCTATTTCTGCCCTTGCCTGACTTTGAAATCACCTGCATATTTTTCAATAGTGTGTATCTATAAATGGCTCTTCAGTAGCCTCTGTTGTTTGCAACTCTCCCATACAAAAAGGTGTTACCAAGGGGAGGGAGGAACATGACTTGCAGTATATACTTTTTCAGATATAAGTTTCTCCTGCACCGAACACTAGCAGAATAATTAGGAGTACCCAGAATTTCGCCAAAAAAAAAAAGGAGAAGGATATAATGAATGCACAAAACTGGGTAAAAACTTCAAGTAACATTTTTGAACCAATTCCTGAAGCCTGGTGCCCACATACTTTTGGGAAGCTCTTTCTGTTGCTTTATTCACATTAGCTACTACTAGGCTGTCAGCCAAGGGCCTGCTGCAGAGAGTCACCTATCCCCTGAACACAAGGATCAGACCTACGCGTCTGACTGCCCTTCTGGTACTTCCCTTTTCCAAGCACATGAAAGCAAAGCTTGAAATAAAATTCAGTCTTTGCTCTCAGCAAGAACTAATGCTTATCAAACGCCCTGGTCAAACACAATAAAATCACACTGGGTTAGGAAATTGCTTTTGTAATTGATTTACTAGTTTTCATAGAAGAAAAGGCATTTCAGTAGCAATTTCATTAAACTGCTTGTATACAACAACAATCACCACTCCCTCTCCCAAATTTCTGTTTTTAAAAAGCCAGTATCTTTGTTTGAAATAAGTAAGGGAATGAAAAAAACCCACTGTATATGGTGACATATTGTGTTGTAAAAGAAGGTCTGGACATTGAGATTTTGAGAATTTGCCATTACTTGAAACTGCCAAGCATAACACGGAAGCAGCAGCATAGTTTCTTGTAGCTGCAGCTTGAAGCACAGGATGTGCAGGAGACTTGGGCTCTCCATTTCTGTGCGCTTCTCCTGTCTGGCTACTGACAAAGCCTCATAGAGCTTAGACCTGGCTCATATTTCATCATTTCTGCTTTCTGGGTCAGGTACTTAACAGTGACCAGCAGGAAAAAATACTTAGGCCCTGGGATATTTTCAAGACTCCCAATTATGTCAGCCAGTGGCAAAACAGACAAACTTGTAAGAGCCTTAAATAAGTAATGGAAATAGCCCCAGAAGCAGCTGCACTTCCACTCTGCCTGGAAAAATTGCCTCAGTATGATGAACCACAAAGACAGGCAGTTCACTCCCTTAAATCTGTTTGGTTTTTTTTCCTAAACAACTTTCAATTAAGATGTTATGCCAACAGGACCAGGTCCATAGAAAACCCTGGACTGTACCACATGTACCACTGCCTGCAAAGCAGGAAAATATCCTTCATCTACTACATAAGAAGTTAAACTCATTAACAGAGGGGAAGTTCCACGCTACTCTTACAGGAGAAAGAACTTAAAAAACTGAAGCTGTACATAATCCAACACAGTCTGTTTTCCTTTTCTAATCCCCCCACCTCCTTGCCTAGGAAGGAAAATGTCCCGTGAATAACTCATGTCTCAAAAACAACAAAGAAAAGTATCTATTTTAGTAACAGAGTGAGGTACATTCATTTTCACATATTTTTCTGAGAAAAACTAAAAAGGCTAAATTAATCTTCCCAGATGTGTGCCCAAAGCTTTGCAGTCAAACCCCAGAGATCCTAACCCCACCGTGAAGAGGCTTTTCCCCTCCAGCTGTTAGTCTCCAGTTCCTCAGTACCAGCCCCATCCTCTGCAAATCCTTCTGGTACTGCACGGCTCATGCATCTGTCCAGCACCCCGCAATTTTCCAGCTCACAGAACTGAAGGGTTTGCAGAGATAGCCATGTACATACAGCTCTATCCAAGACTGACTAGAGAGCTAATTGAAAGTAAGGCTGTAAAATTCACCTTAGTCCACACAGAGCTCAAGGCTTCTGCTGTTTGAATTCAGTCTGTTGTCAAGACAGTTCAAGAGCGCCCAGCCCCGGAGCACAGTCCCTGTCTCACTGGATGGCTCTATCCTGTCACACATCATCCATTTTGAGTTCAGAATCTAAAAATTTGGAATATCTACTCATTTTTTAAATATCTAATATAGAAATCAGATTCTTGATTCTGTTGAATTCATACAACTTATCAGAAAAATACCAGGCAGAGTAAAGGTCCCAAGAATCTTCATTAAAATCAACCTTAGTTTCTGGTGCCAAATTTCAAATAAAATGCTACGCTGACATTTAAAACACCTTCTTGCACAAAGGGCACTGTTCATATTACAAAAAATTAATTAACCAGATCTCACATGCTTTTATGTATTGTAATTCATGGATTACTGAGATTCATAATTGAATAATATGTAGATGTCACTTAGAGGTACTAAACCAATTCTCCTACTTGTAATTGCCTGAGTAAGTAAGAATGACACTAACTTTAGCATTTTCTCTCTGATTAAGGCCGCTATAGATTTGCGGTTGCCTCCATGTAATATAAATCAATAAAGAATAATTTTCCAGGCAGTAAATCAATTGTCAGTTCACAGACCCTAATACCCCTGTGCAGGTTTTATCGAAAAAATGAATGGCAGCCTTGTTAGTGGATGTACAACATGCTTTACAGGCACATAATGGTGTAAGGCCCAGTCCATTTCATCCACTGACGAAACCTGCCAACTTCATTAACGCTTTCCTTGCCTTTTAGAGCTCTGGTGAAATGTAGTAAAGGTAAACAGACCTCTTAACAGGAAGAAAGGCAGTTTTTAAAACTGTATTTGCATTATAGTCCTCCCCATTAGCACCCTGGTATCCGAATACTCCCATTTCTCCTCTAAGACCTTAGTGAAGCATGCCACTGGGCAGAGTGAAACTGAGATTTTAGTAGTTAAGTGGTCTGGAAAAGCCCCAGCAGAAAACAAACAAACAAAACCCCACATTGGAAAATGCTAACCTGATTAGATCCAAGCATTTTCTGTGCATATTTGTGTCCCCCACCCCCCCCTTTTTTTTTTTTTAAATCAGATCAGACTCCTTTTTCTGTATTTCTCTTCTCTGCTTTTTTACAATACTGCGCTCTTAGAGGGTACAGTTTCAGATCCAATGGACCTCTTCCAGGATCTACCACAGTATTGTTCATGTTTCCACACAAAAGTTAAAATTTTTGGTTACTAAAAACTAGTTTTATTATCTCAGTGGCAAAAGCGTTGTGCCAAATGTTGAAGGGCTGCTGGTAAAATCATATCGAGGCAGCTTGGAAGTCCGAGTCTATCAACATAAAGAGCATGCACAGCTAAAGAGTACCCATGCAAACCACCCCCCAGGGACCAGACTGAGTAAGAGTTTAGCACTGGGAAGCAAATGCATCTTAAAGACACTCAGTGAAAACATACAGTTGTCATTATCTAACAAGGAACAACAGGCACATTCTTTGCCAATGTAGGAGGAAGACAGCAAAAATTACCTCCTTTACAGACAATTGCCAAAGGCAAGTCTGGCCCCACCTAAAGTGGGAGCTAAAATTAAGAATAATAATAATAATTAAAAAAAAGAAAACACTTCATAGGAAAGTGTCAAGAAAGAATTTTAAGAGATGGTTCAAAAAAATCTGTTCTATGACAGTCAATCTGCATCACTGTAATTCACTTCTGAATCACTTAGCACTGCCACCAATGTCACCTTTAAAAATGGAAGGTATTTGAACTTTTCTCCATACAAAGAACAATGGTTGTTCTCTTTCTTACAAAGCAGTGGAAAGAAAAAGTAAAAGAGAAGCTATACACATAGAATTTTATGCAGAGAAGGCAAAAATTATGCCTTATGCCAGACTATTATGAAGAAAGAACTTGTCATAAATTCAAACTAGGCTCATTCTCTTACACATAAAATAAAGGTTGAGTGCAACCTTCAAGCAAAGAGACAGAAAATGTGCAGGCATTGTAATATCCACACTCTCCCACAGTGCTGAGAAAATAGGACCTTAATTATCCAACACTGTTGTCACCTACAATAACAACTAATGCTCCCCCACTGGTTTCTGAAAATCTGTTCCACCCTCAATTCAGTATCAAACCCACATTGCATAGTCGAACTTCTTATCCTACTTCAACATTTTTATTTTTTTGGTATTGTGAATTTCATGTCTTTGCTGGGAAATAAATAGAATTGGACAAGAAGTATTCATTAAAACCCATTTCTCAAACAAAATGGCCTTCAAAATGAATACTCTCCTCCCCACAACCCCTGCCATTTCTGCTGACATTTTTCAATACGAGACTCAGATACTACTTAAAACCAGTTTGTAGATTCTGTTCATTAAGGTAAGACCTGTACATCCATCTGAGAGAAAACAACATTTAGGGCTCCCAAGAAAGAAGAAAAAATACACTACTGAAAACTATTAATTTGTACCTATTTGTCTTATGCCATTTATTTAAAATAAGCTTATTTTCTTGTAGGAAAACGCTCTTCATTCTTCTTGTTACACAAACAATCTTTTCAGTCAGCTAACCCTAGAACAATACCGTTCAGGTTGTAAGGTAAGTTTAGAGGTCTCTAGCCCATTCCCAGACTCAAAACAGGTCCAACTAGTTCAGGTTGCTTCGGGTCTTGCTCAGCTGAGTTTTGAGTATCTCCAAGAATGATATTCAAAAACCTCTTTGGGACCCTACTCCACCATCCACATGATTAATTTTTTTCTCCTTATATCTGAGGAGATGAGATTACCGTTCATCCCTACCACTTGCGCCTCCACAATGAACCTCGCTCCAACTTTTCTATAAGTAAATTGGATCTTGTAGTTTATTCTCTTTGATCATATAAAGAGTATCCAGAGACTCTTTTTCCAAAAGCCCCAGCTGCCCGATCCTGCAACCTAGCCACTCATTTCCTGCTATTCTCCTCACTGGCTTCCCCACCCAAAGAGGGTCTTTTCCTAAGGGCTCATATCCCCCAGCTAACAAATCATGCACGATGAATACTGATGGGAAACAACAAAAAGACCTGCTGGAAGCTCTTTTACTGTCACATACCATGAAAAATTTCTCCTTTCTAATTGGGTTTTAGAAGTGATCAGTAAATGATCCGTAGTTACACATCACTCTTAGTTTTCTATTTAAAACAAAAGCAAGCTAATTACAGAGAGGAGAACATGTGAGGGTGGTGAGACACTGGTGCAGGTTGCCCAGAGAAGCTGCGGCTGCCCCATCTCTGGAGGTGCTCAAGACCAGGCTGGATGGGGCTTTGAGCAACCTGGTCTAGTGGAGGTGTCCCTGCCCATGGCAGGGGGGTTGGAACTCATTCTTTAAGGTCCCTTCCAACTCCAGCCATTCTACAATTCTATGATCCCCATGTTTTCACTGTAACCACCTGATGGCTGTAAGTGATGGCAACCGAGCTTCTGAGTAAGTCATTAAAATATACTGAAGATAAAAAGAAATGCTATTGAAAAAAAAAGAAATAATGTTATTATATAAATTTACAAATTAAAACCAAAAATAGCTTTTTAGAACTAGAGAACTGTTCCTAATTAACATGTTTGTCACAGGTATCACGTTGCTGGGGCTGGAAATTGTTGGCTTTCTTTTCAAGATTTCACTATTTTGCTTCCCCCCTACATCTTCTCATGATAAACAGAATGAGGATACTCAATGCATCAATTAAATGCAAGCTTTAAAATAACAGAAAAAAAGATACACCAGACTTAAAACTGGAACTTGATTTCCTTTCTACAAGGTTTGACTCAAGGGAAATTGTTCCAAGTAATTATTTGATGAGGAAAAGCTTAATTCACTGGTTACATATGAACCTGAGTAACACAAGTTTCTCTTTTATAAAACAGAGTGAACAAAAACCACTCTGACATTCCTGAAATATTTTATTTCATTATTCCCTACACTATTCCAAACAGTGCTTTGGAAATAAACCTAAGTGTTTTGGCTCATTTGATTCTATACTATTTTATAATCTGTCTGTGCTGCTGCAGGACTTCAGACAACAATTCCTACCCAATTCCCTGGCTGGTCCCCATCTCCCATAAATGACTGCCACCTCAAGCCTCCTGCACCGCACCACACAACTTGCAGTGCAGCCCGGGATTACAGCACACAAGACTGAGTCCCCTCCCCCAGTTTTGTGGTGTATTTTGTCACAAAAGACTGCAGCAGGCATTGGAATGTTTCATTGATAACTCAGTCCAAAGAAACAAATTATTTTGACCAAGTTTACCTAAAATTCAGTCTTTTGTTTTCCACACGACTTAACATCTTTGAGGAGAATGAAGAATGGCAAAACCAAACATTTTCCCTGATAAATTTCTGCAAAGTTTTGTGCAAGAGCAAATGAATTATCCACTAGCCCTACAATAACCCTTCTTGCACATGAAAAACCAAACAAGAAGCAGGTAGCTAAGTCAATATGCTTAGTATCTCCACACACAACTCAAGCACCCCTTCTGCATACATTTCAGCATGAACTCTTTTTACACTGTGCAACTGAGTATGTTCAGAAAGCACCCATTATTGCCAGTGCTGCGAAGCTCAGACTGTATCCCCACCTACCTATCCCACTTCACAAAGACCAAGTTGCTCAGCTTATGCATTTGATTCCCAATACGAGTTTCCAGGGAGTCCCTAACAAAAAGGACTCCACACAAAACTTAACACTGGTCTCAATTCTTCTCTCAGCTCCAGGTCCTGTCTTTGCTATAGAAGACTCATCTCACACAACAGCGACGTCATTCCAAGCTATCAATTACTTCTGGATGAGAGGAAGGGTACCAGATGCGCTTCTTGTGGAAACTATTCCATTTTTCATCAAATCACTCAGTAAAGACAGAAAGAATAGCAAAGAATATTGCTGTTGCCTGGGGGAGCTGAGAGAGCAAAGGCTAGGTGTCTAGTTCCTGCTTCAGTTCCAGTTGCTGGATGTCATTCAATACCTGCTTAACATAAAATGGAAGCATTCAATGCAGGGACGGTGAAATATTGAGCTGTTAAATGAAAAGGAGATTATGACCAATTCCTCCTCCTGAGGTTACGTTGTAAAAGAGTAATCTTACCTTCATTCTTGAAAGCAAATCTGAAATGATCCAGAGCTGGTGTGAACACCGTTGTGAGCCATCACCTAGGGAGACTAAGGGCTGGAAACTGTGTACTGAAGGACAGATGCTAAAAAAATGCATACTGAAAAATCTGAGTCTTGTGCTTTCTGTCCCTCTTAAGTCCTCTGCAGATGTAGCCCATGAACCTTAAAAACTCTACAAGGCAACATGGTTCCCAAGGGAGCCATGCTCACAGAAGCCCGCTCTAGTGATACTCCTGTAGGTGAGACTCTTTTTGAAAATTTCAGAGGGTTGGAACCTTTCCTGAGGCACACAGACTGTGAATGCCTCCCTTCTGCTATAGCCGTGCATTCTGCACTCACACTCAGCAAAAATAAATTCTTGCTCTTGATAACAAATGATGCCTTTACACAAGGGTCCAATCTATAGCCCAGTAAAGGTGTTCCTACTGATACAAAACTCTGAAGTACATGGCTAATTTCTATTATTTTAACCATACTTTTATATTGAGCACGATACTAAACAGTCTCATTGATCCAGATGGCTGGATGACTTGCCTGAGACACAGTCAATATTTTCTCTTAAATATGTCTACAGCTTTTCTCCTATAATGGGGTCATCACTAACAGTAACCCAATTTACCATTTTTTATGCATTATTATTATCCATTATTTGTGCATTATTTTTAATACTTGATCACTCAAAATATATCAGAAATGAGAGACAAATTGAAGGAGATCTCATGTGCAAAATTCATCTCTTTGCAAAGACATCCAACCTGACAAGGGATCTGAACCCAAGAACAGATCTTCTCTGGAAATATTCAAACCCCACCTGGATGCGTTCCTGTCTGGCCTGCTCCAGGTGAACCTCCGCTGGCAGGGGGGGTTGGACTAGATGATCTCTGAAGGTCCCTTCCAATCCCTAACAGTCTATGATTCAGTGAACAGTGAGCATAAGCTTCAGGGAGCTTCATCCAGTAATTGGAAAGCTGAATTTAGCCCTATTTTGTTTATTTTTAAGGCTTTTGTGCATATGCCCCTCTATAATTTGCATGTCACCTTGTTCATTATTGAAATAGCATTTCAGTACATGTCTAATCGAAATAATTACTACAAATTGTTCAGAAGTGTGAAGCATGTGGGACTAAGCTTTCAGTTCAGCAGTAAGTCTATATAATCACACAGAGAGCTGCTCTAGAGACTTTTTATAAAGTAATCAAATTGTGAAACTTAGCAATGCAATTGATTTTCTTGTCAGATCTACATCACTGCCTGGGATGCCAAATGGCTGATGAGAAACTCATTCACCTACAAGCCTGGGAGCAATTGGGAGCAATCACCCATCTACCAAAACATTCGAGTAGGTGGGGAGTCTGTTTTAAATGAGTCACCTAATTATCTACAATACACTGGTACAGCAAAATAAGCAACACTGAGGAATACACATTTTACTCAAGTTTCTTTCGTTTTCATTTCTCATTGGCACTTTTTCCTTCTCAAAAAAAGCTCCCTTCTTTCATGTCATGTCAGCAAAGACGCATGATAATGTTGTAGCATTCAATGAGGAGCTGCTTCATTAACAACTGAGTTATGTCACATCCTTTCATACCTTGCTAGATGACTGTAACAACTTGACAAGACAAACCCTAACACAACGCATCAGCCAAAGTGGATAGAGAGACACCACGTTCAGAAGCCTGCCATCATGACAGGATTTCTTTTTTTTTTTTCTCTATAGGTTCTCCTTGCTGAAGGCTGCACAGGTCCTTCAAATACATCTTGGCAGGCCACACGCTGACTCTTATATCCTATTGTTATCCATTAGTAAGCAGTCACATGGCACAGAACTGTTTGCAGCAAAATTGCGGACAGTACCACAATACCGTACACCATTATTCCTTCTCAGCTTGTAATTTGGAATTTCCAAACACAAACAAAAGGCATGCTATTATGTTGGGCTTCATATTGTATTCCTGATTTTTTTTATTTCCTGCATGGTCTTTTGTGGAACACTTCACTTTGCCCTGTCTCAGTTTTCCAACCTGAACATAAATATGTAATATAATACAAGAGTTTCATTTCTCAGGACTGTTATATATTATATACACTAGCTGTCTGTTAAACGGACTAAGAACTTTTTCAGTAGTGGCCTGTGGACTCAAACATCCAAAGGCAGCAAAAGACTTGCACATGAGTGTAAGATACTGCTTTTAACCACTTTGTTCCCAAGCAAAGTTGCTGGAGACCAGGTTGTACTACTACAAGCTGCAGTTGATTTTCAAACGTGGTTCAGGAGACTAAGGTCTGCAATAACCATTAAAATTCAGAACACTTGTGCTCCTAAACTCCATTTAGCACATTTAAAGGGTTCCTCCCCTTCCATGTGTTAGCCACAAACTTTGTTGATGAGTACAATCATTGTAATATGCAAATTAAAAGCAAGCATTTCTAAAGCTAAGAAAACTGTATGACAAAATTCTGACAAAGTTAAATGCAGAGGCTTCATTTCATTGAAATACCAAGTACTGCAGTTATTAGTGAACCCACTTACTGTGTGCCCTGTGGAAAGTTATATGTGGCAGCTGCTTTTCCTTTATAAATCACCGTATGTACTTCTGCACCATACTAGTCCCTGGTGTCTTCTGCTTTCACCTTCCTGGAAAAGTAAGTCCTAGTTAATGATGTGGAACAATCTGACCTCTCTAAGACTCCGTTTTACAGGCAAGAATTTGTAAAAGAGAGATAAAGATTTTGTACTATGAAAGTTGACATTCTTTTAATACACTCAACCCCCCTAAAAGGTAGGAGGTAATGTGAGGCCTTGTTAGCCATGAATTTATTTTCATGTGTCTATTCAAAACATGTGACACACTAAAGTCACTGAAACAATCTCCTTCACCACAATGAACTCAGATTCACAGAATGCTACTTCACCCATGTCTTTTTTAAGTCAGGTATGGTACAAATATGCAGTAGGATAACATGCCTGACCGTTTACAATGCTCACAAAACCCATTCTTCCATGTGTGTTTTTCATTGACTCCAATATGTATATTTTTCTGCTTTTTCAGATAGTTGATTCATCAGACAACATCTTCATAAAGATAAACTTTTCTGAGATTTTTTGTTCAA
The DNA here is from genome assembly GCF_964106895.1 of Numenius arquata. NCBI lineage: Eukaryota > Metazoa > Chordata > Aves > Charadriiformes > Scolopacidae > Numenius > Numenius arquata. Next base: position 31,511,808 of record NC_133586.1, read on the forward strand.
GTCCAAACAATTGTAGAAATCATTTTTAAGAACAGACTGACAAGGAAGATTAATATCTTAAGATTAAAATATCAAGCAACTAAGGTGAAAAGAAATACCATCTGACGTACAATAAAGGATCAATGTATACCTCATATGTTCATTACATCTTAGCATGCAACGCCAGTTAAAACCAAATACAGAACATCTTTATGTTTACTAGTGTTTTTCTTGAGACACCAAAGATTTTAGTCCATTTGGTCATGCTATGGGAGCTTGTGTTCAGTAACAGTCCTAGGAATGCTTTACCACATAGCAGGGATAAGCTTTCAACTACTGGGAAAGGGAAAAGAAAGGCATTTTACACAGCGCTTATTGTTCATGTGCCATTGGGAGAAGGGTCAAGTGTGCTCTAGAGCTTGAACAAGACCTGCATGCTTAGCTCCAGCTTCTCAAACTGAGCTGTTTCCATTATCTCACAACCATAATGCACCTCCCAAATATACAACATACTTGAGTTATGTAGATGCAGATTATAAAGACAAACACAGTCTGCCTATCTTGTCTGGCCTCCTGCTTGAGAAAGGTCCTAGTACTTTCCTAACAAAGCATCCCTCGAACATCACTTCCAAACTTGAATTAAGATGCCAGAGAATGTGACAGCATCAGTGAGTTATTCAGCAGGTTAATTACCTGTACTACTAAATCAACGCACCTTATTTCTAAGTCTGAGTGTGTATCTCATTATATATCTATGCAGTAGAATAAGGACTGAGACAACAAAAGTTTCTTTATGTACAACACTGATTAAATTCCCCTCCGGTTCCATCTTTGATAAAGGCAATGGACTGTACGCCCTGAATCTCTCACTGTAATACGTATTTAAGGTTACTCTGTGGACTTCCTCCAACACCTCAGTATCATTCCTGAATTGTGTATCTTCTAATAGCCACTGTATCCTTATCAAGTAGTCTTTACTATTAGTACTGTTTTTCTTGTTGAAACACTAATAATTTCTTATGCTTCCAGGGAGGGGCTCATGGGACTAATATTCCTGCAAATCTTTCAACTCCTTGTTTGAATCTTTCCCAAAGCAGTTCTGTGCCCTTGAGGTAGAACGACTTTTCATTTAAGCATATTAAAAACACATCCCTTTCTCATACTCTGTTTTTCAAGTGAAAAAAATAGCGCTCTGATAGCAGTTTCTGCTGTTATTTACCATTTTACAATTGCTGGGCCCCTTATGAATATCACCCGTGCTAGTGCTCTCTTTGGTGGTCATTTCCCATCACTCCCTCTCTTCTTTCCAATATTCCACTCTAACCACCTTCCTCCCACCCCTAACAGAGCGAACAAATGACTGTGTAACACAAAGCTCCTCCTGGCACCTCTCTTGGAAACAATCCATTCTGGACCACTTTTTTTTTTTTCCTTTTCGTCTATAGCCCTACCTGGAAAAGAAAGAACCACATGATTTTTCTTCTTCTGTATTGCCTCCCCAAAGGTTAGGCCACAGTTAGTTTTTATCCGAAGTTTCAGGCCCACCTTCATTGTCATCTAGGGATGTATAACCTATCAAAAGACTTCAAATAGAGTAGGTGATCCCAAGACCCGGATTAAAAGGAAAGAACCTTCAAGGAAGTAAATTTGAGTGGCTTCATCAAGTGTATAAAGCTATACCAGTTTCTATCAATTAAGCATGTTGCTCTAAATTGTTTAATAACTTTTACTGTGAGGTGACTGAAGAAAACATCCTTTTTCTCCTTTTAAGTCTTCAGATGTTTCTCTACACGTTCACAATATTAGAGAAAAGACTATAGTCTATATCAGCCAACCCACAGCATGGAGAGAGAGAGTGCACAGAAACAGACACTAACAGTCTTTCCTTCAGATGAAAAATCTTCCATGAGCATACATTTAACTACCCCAGGCTACAGAAGAAGCTGAGTACAGTCTGTAGGTACTTTCTAGGGTACAAGCTCAAAGAGGAGGGTACGGCTCATCTGAATATCACTTGGGGGTGGGGGTGGAAAAGGTGCAAGTAGATGATCCATTCACCTACCTCACCTCAATACTAAAGTCTGTACCAATACAGAGAAGCACAAATAGGCTCCTCTGGCTGTTGTAGATCTGTCTTCATATTCTCTCAACTGTTACAGTTTCTCCCCCAGCAAGCTACCATTTTAACAGTCTCTAGAAAAAGAACTATTGGATTAAAAGAGGCTGATTCCAGACTTGCAAAATCTTGTCCAACCTGAAGACAACTTTTACAAAGGCTCAGGCATTTCCTGCCTTTTTTTGTTAGTGTTCTGCACAACAAACTTTCATGTTTTTTCATAACTACTTTTATTACATCTTTCTCTCTCATTCTCTCATTTAAATAAAAGCCCTGGAAACCTATGGTTTCATAGATTGCCCACAACCCACAATTTATGGATGCTACTTGCAACCTTCAAAAGCTTTTAAAAATAGTACTGGATCTATTATTGTGAATTACAGTAATTGCAGCTAAGATTTAAGAGGCACTTTGAGAAATTCCAATTTCATGGTATGTTTCTGAACCACTTCCTTAGCATCTGGAGGAAAACACAGTTATTTTTTGTGAAAGAGCTTTTCTTCCTATCTTTTGATATGAAGTTTCAATTGAAACTTCAGTATCAAAATTTCTCTTAAGAAAAAAATGCTGGCTTTCCAATTCAAACTGCAAGAGGCAAAGACAGTATAAGACTAGAGCCTGACCTCAGTTATATGACTGTAAGCAGAAAGCAACCCCATCAGTAGAGAACACTCTTTGGGATCTCCATTTTCTTCAACTTTCTAGGAGTTTCTTTTTCCAAGGGTTTAAATTGAAAGGCCTGATGTGGTCCATATATTCTGAGATGAACAATCAAAACTGAACTTAGGAGTATGCTATTCATGAGAACATTAGCAGGTTTGGGCCAAAGAAGTAAGAGTTCGTTGATATATAGGACTGGAAGACACAGTCAAGGAGCTCTCCAGCTCCCGTTACACAGCCTGCCCTCTACCCTACCACAAGAACAGATCGCTTGGACTTGGAGAGGACAGGAACCATATGACAATACACTAAGCAAAGAGGACAAGGTCTCCTCCTTTACTTTTTCCTTCCAGTAATGCAGTTTTTTCTACCTTAATCCTAAAAGCATCTCTGCAATCTGCACGTGGGCTGGAACAGGCACACCTACCACCTCACAGACAGTCAAGAACTGATCATGCAGCAAGAGAGAAGAGAAAGAGGGGCAGGCAGACACAGTGAGGCAGACATTTAAAATATCCTAAACAAACAAACAAACAAAAAAATCTTTAAGATCCTAGGGGCCTCACAAAGACTTTGCTCTTACTGGGCTGAGAGGAGTCCTCGGGGAAAGGATCAGCTCACAAGGACAAAAGCAGATCTGATACCACATCCTTCAGCTTCCAGACTGTCTTCCAGTGGTTTCTGGACCTTCACCCAGATTTCTTCTTCAAGAAAGAAAGAAAGGAAAAAAAAAAAAAAAACCCCACATCAAAAAAACTTTTTCTAGTTAACATTCTTAGAACACCTAAATCTCATAATTCAAATTCTTTCTGGTGGTTTTCAAGTGTTCATTTCAGTAAAAAGACGCAAGTAGATCTTGAAATTTCTAGCTGATACTACTGTAATAGCTTGAAATCTAAATCTCCCTTATCTGGGCCATCACTGATGCATTCTCCGCAATTTGTATCCACTGCATCCTCTAGAACTACTTCGTAAAATTTTATAGACAAGCTCCTGAAATCGTCCCCTATCAATTAACAAGGGAAATTTTTTGTCTGGTACAACACATAATATACAATATTTTACAGCTTTAGATGCCACCCAGATGGATTCCCTCAAAGTCAGCTTAGACACCTCTCTCTCAAGTTCTAACGTTACACTTAGTTTGGAGAAGGGAATATATTTCTGCTTTTGATTTTATGTAAAATGGAGAATGAATGAAAAGTAGTAAGTTCTTTCTATGCAACTATAGTGGCAGTAGCAGAGTAACACAGTAGCAGAAGAATCTTGCCCCCAGAATACAAGCAACTTTTAGGAGGAAAGAAATGATCATTGGAATCATTGGCTTTGACTTCTGATTTGTGTGCTACTTGCAAGGCAGTTTCCTTGATGGCTCATCAAGTTTTAAATTATCAGTATGGGAGCAATCATGTTGTTCAGATACCAGGAGGATTAGCTATTACCATAGGAACAGAAGCTGAATCACACTCTTCTGTCTCTCTTCCCCTTCCCTCACCTTCAACTCCCTCATACTATAGATATTATCAATGCTCACGTTTGGATGAACAGCCTGTAGAGACTTGCTAATACTGATCTTCAAATAACAGATCCAGACAACTGACTGAACTCCAGCACAACTGCTTTAGTTACTGTTGGACTTGGTCCTGTTCAGCAGGTTTTGAAGTGACTCCTTGTCCTGGTTCCAGTGGGGAGAGGAGCTGGGAAGGCACACAGTCGGGGCAGCTGACCCAAACCAGCTGAAGTGGTACTGGATACCATGCGACACCCTGCCCAGTATATAGCTGAGGAGCAGCGGGGCAGGGAGCAGGAGTCACCAAGAGCATGCTGGGGCTTCCCAGGTTTTGTCAGTGAACAGTGGTACATTAATCGTGTTTTGTATATTCCTTTATCTGTATTATTGTTGTTGTTTTCCTCTTTTCTTTGCTGTTTTGTTTAACTGCCTCATCTCAACCCATGAGTTTTGCCTCTTCCTTCCAATTCTCCTCCCATTGCAGACAGGGGTTCGAGGGTGAGCCATGACAATGTAGTTCTTCGCTGCCGGCTAGGGCTAAACCATGACACTCCTCTATCAAATTTGCCCGGTCCTGGCCCTGAACTCTCCCCCTTCTCTGAAGTCACCAGCTCCAGAGAGGGCAGGACTAAAACAGAAGAGAACAAAGACTCTAGACCTCTAACTTTGGCTTCTCAGAAGCAATAAACGAAGAACTTCCTGGTTCCTTCAGATTAAAAGAAAGGTTGCAATCCTCCTAGATATGCAAATCAAAAAACACCCCCAGAAGTAGGTTATTTTTTTCTTTAGTGATGAAACATACATTAACCAGAGGACAGAATGGACTAAGAGTTGTGGAGAGAGCAGGAGGGAAAGAGAGGCCTAGGACATATTCCTGCTCGAACAGTAAATGCAGTGAAGTGTATCGCATAAAAGGATCATGTCACATATTAACAGTCTATCTAAATTCTTGTTACAACAGCATGACAACAGCACAGTAAAGGGATTCCTTCTTCACTCTCATCTCTCCTTCATTTCTTTGAATATGAGGACAACAGAATTAAAGTAGCCTGTGTCAGTGGCAGAGCTGGGCTGCCTCTTTTACTCCGACACCCACAGACTCAAGGCATGGCAGCTCCCCAAATGCTCTTCCTGCATCGCACTGATCTACTCAGTACTTGCTGGAGCATGGCAGCGGTTGTTGAATAAGCTTTTTCTGAAAAAAACACTGTTAATGAAGCACATTTTTCCCAAGGTATGTTGTTGTTTTCCCCTACTGCTCTCCTAATGAAAAAGATAACTACATTGCCCACACACTGTAAATACTTGTAAGTGCTCCTGCTCCGTTTTGTACAGCTCAGATTCATGCAAATTTGACAGTGACAAGCAAGCTTACTCTGTCCAATGGTATTTTATTATTTTAATTTTTCCAAATGCTGTGGATTTTATCATATTTTAACATTCAGTGTGCAGAATTTATACAGCTAACAGATGCTCATTTAATAGGTCCCCTTAGGAAGAGGAATCTGAGGACCCCTCCTCTGCCTGGTATTAGCTTAAGCTACAGGACAACTTTTATTTTATCAATACACATTTTTTTGTCAAGTTATCTGAAAATGGGATGTCTAGTCAGAAAGCTGCAACAACACTTCATGAATAGTAGATGACATATTTGATTCCTTCAGGAGTGCTCCCCACCAAACACGTTTGGCTTTCAATGGCCTTACTCCTTCCTTGTTAGCAATATACTGTAGAGCCTGGAGCAACATGCTACAGTTCAGAAGCCAGCCAACTATCACTGCTTTACAAAACAATTCTGTTGCTGAATCAATATTTTCATGGCCTCCAGCTACTAGAAATGTTAGTATTTTTAGAGCTGCCAAAACACTGAAATGTCATTTTCAAATCAAGGCCTAGATGATGTGTAATCTCCATTACACTTGTATAACTGGATGTCAGCAGAATCACTCAGGATTTGCAGATGAAACTGCTCAAAATACGGCCTCATCACCTTATTTATTTTCTACTTTGTCTCTTAAGCCATTATTTTTAGAACCCCTAATTGTGAGGGAAGGTAAGAAGCCAGAGATCTGACTCGTATTAGGACAGCTGTTACGGCTTCTTAATTCTCCACTGACCAACCTCCTTGCAGGCTGTTAAAGTTCTGCTGCAGCAGTGGGTAGAAACATCATGAAAAGCACAGATGCCTCCGTTGCTGTGCTGCCCAGATAGTCTGCCCCACAAACTCAGTGCTCCTTCTGATCTTAATCCTTAGCTTTCATTCCATCATTTATTTTCTCCTCTTCCTGTAATATTACCCAAGTTTCTGGCAATCAGTTATATTCCTATTAGGACTCCTGTGACTTTATGAAAGCTGATAATCCAGAGAACAAATCTCTTACTTAGAAGTTCATTTTTTACTTGGTTACAGATTTTTTTTTCTTCAGTTTAGGCCTTGTAACATGATTGCACACACAGGAAAGAGGCAGCTTTTAAATATGGCCACTAACAGCGCAGTTAGTAGTGGGGAACAGTGGCTATAAGGCATCCAACAAAAATAAAAACAATGATCAGATAAATCTAAAAGGAAGTAGAGGGAGGAAGGGACGAGTAATTTATTTTTTTCCCTCTACCTGGCGATACCTTACTCATCATCATCATCATCACAAAAAGTAGTGAAAAGGGAATGACACGAGACAGAAAAGAGCTCCTACGCAGAGCGAAGGCCAGACACAGCTGTATCAAACAAACCAGCCCACAGTCCCTTGGGCCAGCAGATAACCAGTAACCAAAGAGAGTTAATTAATATTTTTGGTGCATGACCATGCTCTTTAATTTTAATTGGTGACAAGTGAGCAACCAAAAAATTGTACGTGGAATTTCATTTATCTGTATACAGCAGATCGATATTCACTCAGCATGCAACAACTCCTTGCATCTCAAAGGGATAAAATAAATTGTCAGTCAGCAGCATGCTTTTGTTGTTGCTGGAATTTTTCTAGCTAAATTATTCACCTTCTCAAAAGGCAATCTGATAAATGTTTATTTCTTCATAATGCATTCTAACAACTGCTGATTTGTGACACTTGCAGTGAACAGAATTTAAATTCAGAGCAGGGCTCTAGGAAAATACTAAGCAGTACAAACAAGAGAGGGCTGCAAGAATATTTTTTTTCCTCCACTTCAGATATTGCAGTGGCCTCCCATGGTATAAGGGGCACTAATTGAATTTAAGAGCTGTAATAAGGGAGAAATTCTCCTGCTCACTTCATATCACAATGAAAGCCAACTCAACGGTACTGGCAGCAGCAGCAGCACCAGAACAGCACATAAGCACCAATTTCACAGCCAAGCAGAAGAGACTGTGGAGCTGTAAAGTTCACTGATGAGTGTTAGCTGAGGGCAGTCCTGTACAGCAGCCGTGAAAGTTTCACAAGCATTCTCTTCAAGAGGTACAAAATCAGACTATCCATTTTGCCAGTATTAATCCTTGACTGGTGTTATTTTCAATGTCAGAGAAAATTTAGATTTCACTCATCCCTTATCAAAAAGTGTAACTGTATACTTCAACAGTATCCTACACAATCTGGAATCAGAGTCCTGAAAACAGAGATAATTACAAATATCATTTCTACATTAGAGCATTTCAAATTCTGAAGTATTACCATCTCATGAGTTTAACTTCGTGTTTACTAAAACATAAATCTTCCCTGTTACTATCAGTTCTATTATTAGTTTTAGTGCTGAAGAGCATAGCGCAGACGAAGATGCATAATTCATATTATGAAGAGCCCATAAAGACACACCTGCAAACTGCTATGAATGTGACCATTACTGTCAATTCAACTTCACATGAACACAGAGCTCAAATCTGCAATACGCTCAGAACCATTACAGAATCACAGTTGTGATTCAATGTGTTGGCTAACAATAGACAGTTTGAGAAGATCAGAGGGGAAGATTCTTGGGAATACAGCAAGATTAAGTCATTATCCAGGGAAGTTAAATATTTTGCACTGTTTCGTTATCTTTGTTGAAAGAAGCACTACAGGTAGAAGAACTTCCTTCAAGAAGAACTGGGTCTCAGTATGGATTTTGAATGACGAGATAAGCAGCACTGTGATTCTGCACAGAAAACCTCCAAATGGAGTAATATGGCAGAAAGCTACAGTTAACTGGCAGAAAAAAAGAAAGGGGTTATGATCATTAGTGAAGTAGAAAGAATATAAACAATGCAATAAAAGATGATATAAAAAAAGAATCTGAGTAGCACAAGATGTAAACCGGAGAAAACAAAACAAGAATCTGATGAGGCATAGAGACGGGGTTCGTTTAGGGGAAGACATCATAGGCAGGATGTTCAGAGCTCCTGCATTTTCAGATACACTGGAAGAGGGTGATACAGCTTTGACAGCAGCTTGCAAGGATGCTGCAGTAATCCAGATGGGAAGTTATGAGAGCTTGTTTAAATGGCCTAATGGGAGAGAATAGAAAAGGGTAAACAAACTTATACTGCCCAATTTTAAGTGTAGCACATTTCTCATTTGATTCAAATGCTGCCGAGTTTACGTTATACCAGAGGGAAAACAAAAACATACGGGACAGAAAAGAAAACCCCACTGCAGAAAAAAAAATACCCTGGTGAATGTAGATTAATCTCTAATAATTATTTCAAAAGTCAGGCAGAGAAACACAAATTGTACATCAGCTGTAATTTATGTTAAACGCAGCCCTAAGTGCCACATGTGATATGCCTACATCCTCAAAAACAGAAAAGGGGAAATATAACAGATGTTGTTGCTGTAAAACATTAGGCAACATGAATGACTCCACTTGTTTTCCTAAATAAAACTAAAAAAAGCAAGAGAAATGAACACTAAAGACCTAAATTCATAAAATATTAAATACCTCACTTAGTTGATTCAGTATCTGACACCTTTTCTCGCTGCAAATCTCACAGCTGCTGTTGTGTAAGTGATGGTAAAAGAAAGGAAGCAAAATAATGGGCGTTAGTGTAAAATGATGGGGCTTTGACATAAGTCACAGCAGAGATGAGAGACCCTAAAACCTGTAATTTAGAAGCTTTCAGAAAATTTGGGGTTGCAGATCTTAAGGTGATCGCCTCAAAAGAACTTTCTAATGTTATATTGGGGAGAGAAGAAGGACAGAGTTTAAATCTTGACACGGGAGTTATTTAGGGAAAAATATCTGAAAGCTTTTCTGAAAACATTCAGACCTTTGCTAACTGAAGAACTTCATCTGTCCCAAGAGACTTCTCTGAAGGGCTTCTGTAAATAAGATACTAGTTTTATGCCTCCCACCTTCCTGCTGGTGGAATAATCGCAGTGTTAACAGGTGCCCTTGCAGCAAGTTCTAAAGTCCTCCTCTCTCCAGCCTAATGACATCCTGCCCATTTTATTCTCCCAGGACAAGGCTCATCTAGACAGAGCAAGGATTGCAAAGAGCAGGTCTGTAGGCAACCAGTGAGAAATGCATGCTGAAACACATGCAGAAGAAGAAACAGAGAAAAGGCACAGAAAGGCAGAACCTGCACCCAGCCAGTGTTGGGGTCACAGAGCAGCAATTTCCAAGCAGATGGACTCTTTTATAGATAGGAGTAGGTTTTTAATTTTTTTGGTTTTGGTTTTTTTTTTTTACTGGATTTCCATAATTTTTACCTTTTTTTATAATCCCCCACAGTTGGTCTGATGACTGTTGTTTGCGCTTTTGTTACCTTGAATTTATCTTTGCAGAACAAAGGTTCCCTTGCTGCTCCAGTTCACCTCATTGCATACCAATCACTCGCTACAGTGACAGAACATAGAAAGATGCTAGATACCGTGGGACCAGGTTCTGCTCCCTCACCTTTCCAAAGATCTATGGGGCAGGGGGAAATCAAGAATCCCATTTTTCTACTTCTATGCTTCCCCATCCCTCAGACTGCTTTAACAGGAATCTGAAGATTCCTCATTTTTATCCCCACGTATGCTCTCCTCCACACATTCTCCTTTCCCTGAACTCCAACTACCAAAAAAGCTTTGTAGTATTACATCTGCACCATTCAGCAAAATCTAGTAAAGATGTACAGTAATTGCTGAGAAATTTTTCACTTTTTTCCCCCCAACAAATGTAATTCCTGTCTGCTGTCTGCACATCATTCCTCCCCGCTGAGCCAGTGCACTGTGATAATCACGCCAGTAACATTCAGATAGAGATCAAGTGATGCAGCGAGCGCTCTCTCAACTCTTGACTTTCAACTTCACATTTTTACTCAGATGCACATATTATTGTCTGAAAAATATAAAGCCATTTTTCCTCTAATGAAAACTGCTTGTTAGATAACAATGGAACTACCCCAGATTTAGATAAGGAAAAAAGGAGGTTAATCCATCTAAACATGAGCAAAAAGGTGAAATTCTGTTAGCTGTTCACAGATACAGGTCATCTCAGAACATGCAAACTAACAACCCAAATTAATGCCAGCTAAAAAAATCATGTTTCATACACTCGTGGCTGTAAGTGCATCACTTCAATGACAGGGATTCCTGAGGGTCTGGTCTGACATCACAGAATCCAGTTGACCTAATTCTGATGCTAGTGAAGACAGCAAGTTTGTCAAGTGGTGTGTTACCAATCTGACCACCTATTTCATAACAAAGGGTTTTTTTAATCTTCATTTCAAAGCAAATTTCCAGTTGTCATTTTTACCTGTGAAATGTTCAAATAGATACATTCATAGCTGCATCACCTCTTTCTTGTCAGTGATGGCTTTACAGGGATTAAGAAACAAGTCCCCACACTGGCTTGACAAATACAGCTGTTCATGTTCACCTGCACGAGTAACAGAGGCCCAAGGATAGATACTCCACCTGCATGTGTCCACCACTACTGTCAGAGCAATTACATTTTAGATTGGCTAACAGCTTTAAGACATGAACTGAAAACATTTCTAGGGGAAAAATCTTTAAGAAACACCTAGAAAGAAGAACAACAGTTATCAGAAAAGTTTGGATTAGCACGTGTACTCTACAAAAAAAAATAAAAATCACCAAATAAAAAACACACAAAAACCCAACGTGAAAACTATCGAGACTTGCAGTGACCTTAGAATCCAACGCCTCCAAAAAGCAGCTATTAAGTAAAATATAGAATAATTAGTGAATAATTACATAAAAGAGTAATTCAAAGGTTTAGGAAGATTCTTCCAATTTAATGCTTTGTTTGTTTTCTGGGTGATGATGTCCTTTTTAATACTCTCTTTAAGTTCAGGAATGCTGCTAGAACCATTTATACCTGAAAAAAAACCCTCCAGCTTCTTGAAAGAGGCAGCACAGACAATATTTCATTTCTATTAACCTTTCTAATACTGGATTCATACTGTTACAAAAACCAGTCCTATCCTGTACATACACACAGAGTCAAAAAACTGAGTATCTACTGAATATGTCAGATATCCAGCGGCTTCCTAAGCTATACAGAACGGCTGTGACATATCTAAACAGAGGTAGACAGAAACATATATCCTGAAATACAAAGACAAAACCTGGGGTTCCCCTTCTTGTTACACTTGACTTAAATAACCCAACAGTGAACTTTCTGGCTCTTTTGGGTTTTACTTTAAGTCTTGCCTTACCCTGAAACACTTACAGGATAGGGAACATTTGTGTTTGGTTACTAAGAATACCAAATTAAAGGTACAACTTTTCAGCTTTCATGGAAGTTGTGTGTGGATACCCATTACCACCGCTCTCCTCACCACTTCTCTGTATTTTAGCAACAAAGACTTTGATGATTCTGGAAGAGCTCACTGACAACAAAGTGCCTGAATAAGCAAACATCTATGAACAGCTCCATTAACTTCAGACAGGCTGCTTGTGTAAGAAATGATTCTACAGCCATGACTAAGATGAAAAAAACATCAACATCCTCTGTTTCTTCTGTAAGTTGGAACAGAGATTGAACCTGCCAGCAATCACAACCCCAGTCACGGAACGCAAGCTTAAGGTAAGATACATCACCTTATTGCTATAACGGTTGTCTCCATGACTTACCATGGAGAGAATTCCAGGTTTCCTTGTAATCTACAATCAAGTGCTATAAAACTGTATTCATCCATCTCATGCTGCTCTTATTGGTATGAATACTTATAAAGTGCCAGTACATTTAGAGCAAATATATACCTAAATGAACAAACATATCAGCTTATGCTTCAAAGCACAGCCTATGCCCTCTGATTCACTGCCTGCTCTCCCTTTGCTATCATATAACAGCAGAAACTTGGCTTCTAAATCAGCTGCTGAAACAATCATGGCCTGATGTAGTGGCAAGAGACTGAGGGAAGCAGCTCTCCCCCTAGAAATCCAGTCAATTAAATTCTGCCCGGAAGGGATCCAATCTAATATCAAAGATGCTGCCATAAGGGTAAATTCCCTGGAGCACAGGGTTAATGATTTAGAGCATGTCAGGCTGGCCTGAAGCAGTGGAAATGAAGCCACACCTAAATAAATAAACACACACATAGGGAAACAGCCAAAATAAATACCTGCAGTAATTAAAAAAAAAAATAAAAATTGCCATGGAGACATACTGCAGTAATTGGCACCCATTTAAGGGATATTCAAATTTTCCTGAAATCTCACCTTAATGCCTGAATATTTTATTTCCCAAGATCACTGAAACATAAAACACTAAAGAGTCTGTTAACATACACGAAAAAACCCAAGCATAAGTCAATCATCTTTGAAAGTGACTGCAGTTCCTGCTAGGAGCAGGTGAAGAATTTTTTTTACATTCAAAATGGAGACTGAAGATTGATGTCTTCTTTGCAGATCATAATTCATCCTTATATATACATTTTCATCAGCATTAAAATACAAGAAGCCTCATAGTCTCTAAAGTATTTATCCCTGAAATCACAGTGAAGTAAAGCTGTCTAGTGATATGAAGATTAAATTTTTCTAAACTTAATACTCCAGAGCCAATCGGTACACCTAACTGCACTGAAGTCCAAGTGTGTTCCTTTTTTTTGTTTTGTTGGGGTTTTTCGGGGGGTGGGGGAAGAGGTTGGTTGTGGTTTGTTTGTTTTGGTTTTTTTTAATTATTATTCCTGAATCATTTTTGCATTTATCTCACTGCAAGTGCCAGGCGGGCATCTATTTTTTTACAACTACAATTAATTCAGTATGGAAAAATCAACAAAATATTGCTTATATGAAAGCCACAAAATGACAACAACTGTAGAATACTATTATGTTGCTTCTGATGTTACTTTTAAGGCAAACTTTTCTGTCTGTATGTCTAGAGGGGCTGAAAATTACAAGGAAGAAGTTTACACTTTAAAAATAAAGCTAAGATGTATTTGCTGTAACAGTTGCTTTATATGCTGTAACAGTTCCTTCTGAACCACAGCTGAGCCGCATCTAGAAAAAGTCCTGTTCAGACACAAAGCAGCTGAGCGGGAATCTGCATTAGAATCATTAAGATTCAGCACATATTTGAAGAGGCAAGAAAGATACTCTTGTGATTTAGGTTCTGGACAAGATCTCACCATTAACGTTTCTCAGTGTTCTCGTTCTCCATCTAAAAAAGGGATTGACAAGTAGTGTCGAGATACTTCAGTCAAGAATAATGAAATCTACATCCCCAGATGCGGATTTGGGAACATCAGTTCTCAGAGTAGAAACACAGAACTGCTACTGGAGTAAGAAGTATTAGCTCTCTTTTACCATCAACTCAGTGCTTAAGGCACGTCCTCAGGATATGGAAGACTCATCCTGACCTCTCTCCTTTTCTTATGAGATAGCATTTCCCTCTCATTAAAGCATCAGATGCTACCATACTAAGCAATGGATCTTGTAGCCTCTCCCACCAGCCATGTTCTGCTGTTAATAAAGAAAAAAGGAGTAAAAATGAAAAGAACAAAAACAAAAACAAAAAACCAACACCATAAAAGCCTTCCTTGACCATCTTGACAATACACGAGTACAGGTCCTTACTGATCAAACAAGAAATATTTGTTGTTGCTTGCTCTCTCTCTCCATTTATTCAAAATTAAACAGTTCTACCTAAAAAGAATGAGGGCTTATCACCCTCAAATATACAACACAGTAAGCATACTCTCAGGGAACACAATGGCTCAAATTCTCTGACAGAGAAATTCAAGTCTGCCACTTCTCCATTTGTTCCAAGCTCAGCCGCCAAATTAAGAGAATCATTTACTCACCAAAACCAGAACACAGTCCTCCTCTCCTATTTTGTGTGCACTACTTTATAAGATGTTATGGCAAGGACAATTTACCCACTAGATCAAGAACCATCAAAAGGTTGGAGAGGATATTTTGAACTATGGTAATAAGAGGTAACTGATTCCTCAAGCAGAAGGAAGAACACACTATACATGCTGTTCATGCCTACTGCAGTAAAACCAGCAACAGCCAGAACAATCCAAAGATTGCTGAACTACTGCTTCGGAAGACAAAGAAAAGATCAAGTGACATTTTTAATGGCTGTGTTTGATGATTATATACATGCAATGTATCATTTCTTTATATGTATTTTAACTTTTTTCTGAAACTTCTGCAACATAACCTTTAAATACACTTGGCTAAGGATATACAGAAACCCATCATAGTATTATAAAGTAGGTGACAGCCACACTCCTGTTAGCCTTATTCTAGTTGAATTACCTGCCCCTTGACAGGCTGCATCTAATAAGTTAATTCAGTGAATGAAGTACGTTTCCAGAATCATTAATAGACTGTATTAAAGCCCTCAAAATGAAAACTTGCTTGAGTTGGGCAGTTTTATGTTCATAACTGAAAAATATTTGGCCATTTTGCCAAATGAGTTCTATCATCCTTTCACAGGAATCTTGGACACTTTGTCAGAAAAATGTTTACACATTTATAATTAGATCTACACAAAAGCCTTGCTTTAGTAACTCCCCATGTCATTATTTGTAGCAAGCTGGTTACTTACATAGTCTCTATTATTTCAGCATCTGAGCTCTCCAGTACAGGGGAGCGTTCTTGTGCCCACCTTATGGCCAGGGGCTAAGACACAGGAAAAGTTCAAAGGAGCTTCCAAGTAGTAAGATCAAGGCCCTGAACCCACGTTCTCTGTAAGGTGAAAAAAGAGACATTATTTCCCAAAATATATTTGGAGAATAAATGTCTATCAGAGAATTGGCAATTAAAAAAACCCCTGTTGACAAAGGAAAGGATGTACTTATTCCTCTTTCTGTCTGACCGACAGTCCAAGCTGGGTCCTGTGAAATAAACAAGACAGAAAGCACTGAGCCTTTAGATACTGCAAGACAATGTCTGATGCTAGAATAAATCAGCTTTATGCTGTTCAGGTGAAAAAACATGACGGTGATGGGCAAGGCATAAGAAAAGTCAAAACAGCAACAAAACAATCAGGTAGACATACTTGTTACCATGACAACCAAACAGCATATGCTAGAAAGTATATATGCTAGAAAGAGCCTCAGAGAAATTACAAGGAGAAATGAGAGAAACTGCAACCAAAACAGGGGTTTGGCTACACTAGACCTGAAAACGAGTCCTGTTCCATATCTATTGGTAAGATGCTGACATACAGACCGTAGGACTCTAAATTACCTGGTGGCTAGGTTCTTCAGGAGCATTCACAGTACAGGGAAGCCATGTTCAAGTTTAACAAAAAAGACATGGTATGAATGAAGATAGCAAGAGGAAGTCTGAACTATTAATTAAGATAGACCATTCAATAGTTATTGCTGTATCCCATTTGATAAAAATCTCTCCCTGGGTCTGTAATGGGTTCTGTATATCAGCAAAAACTACTCGTATTTGTTGATATCTTAGTGCCACACTAATTCCCAGTTGATAATCTAGATAAATCTGGTAAAATCTGTATTTAGTGTCTAGTACAAGCCACATGTAAGATTAAGGTCTAATTACTAAATTTTGACTCTCTCTGTAAGAAACTGAACAGGTTCTGTCTGTTCCACAGACAGCATTTGATACTTCTGTGAAGTGTCAGCAAGGAGAAAAGGTGCTGGTGATCTTACTAGGACATGGCAACCTACATCACCTCAAGTCACTTCCACGCCCAGCTCATCAGTCACTCCAGTTTTTGCACCTCAGATCAGCCAGATATTTTAGCTTTCCACAGGTAGTCAAACAGGCAAAACTTTTATTACCTCTTCCTTTGAAGAGAGAGAGAGAGAGAGAGAGAGAGAAGCAGCAGCCAAGGGTCCTTTACTTTCAAGTACTTCTTCCGAGTTGGATATTTAATGTTGGCAGTCATACTCGAAGCTTATTCCTTTAGAAAAATTCCTAGGGGATGAAGCTATACCAGAAATACTGGCTGAAATAATAACCCTTCATCCTTAAGGTCAAAGGAAAAACTGTTCTTGTAAGCTCAATGAAAACCAATCTGACGGATACGAATGAAAGCAAAAAAAAAAAGTTGCCTACTGTATAAACACTTCCAAAGTAAATAAAACCCTTGAAGGGAAATGACAAAGTTACAGAGTCAAGTGAAATAGCAGAAAGATAAATTATCTCAGGAAGCCAGATTCACTCCTGTGCAGTAAGTCAGTAGCAGGACAAAAAAAGATTGGAAATCATGGCAGGTTTTAATAGAACAGAAAAAAAAAGGATGTACAATCTGACCCAACAATTGTGCCTTCTCCCTCTAAAAAACAAAACAAAACTAACAAACAAAAAAAACCCCCAAAAATAACCCCACAAAAAAAACCCAAACAAACCAAAAAAACCCAACCCCAAAACAAAGCAAGAAAACAAACCAAAACCACTTTAGAGAAAAGCGTTACCATTAGAAATAAAAATCTAGTAACTTATCTAAGTATTTCAGATGATGATGCTTTTGATAGGGGTTTAGAGGTGCTCATTTCAAACTGGCAAAGCCAATTAAGATCTCACTTGAGAAATAAATAAAAAAAAAAAAACACACATGAAAAAAGGTGCAGAATAAGAAAGTTCAGCACAAGAACTGATGGAAGAGAGCTATTGGCCCCAGTTCTCTAAAACCAAAATATATTTATTTTGATTGAATTAGTCTGGATTTACAGTGCTTAGCTGAATGGAGCATTCGGACCATTTATCTTCAATTTGAGAAGAAAGATGATTTAAGAAACATCAGTAGCTTTGCTGTTGGTGAGGAATGTAAACAACAAATCTTTCTGCTCTATAATGATACACAATAGGGACAATCTTAAACACAAATTGGTAAGGAGATTATTAAATAAGTATATTTTCATGTGAGTCCTCTTTTATCATTATGCCCTACAGTATTATTTTGTGTGTAAACACATATAGAGAAAAGAGTACTCCAAAGCGAACAGAGACAGGGCTCAGGACCAGGATTCAGGAGACGTGCTTTTTCAACTGTCACAAGCCCACTTTCATTTAATCACCATTTCCCTTTACATGTATTTGGCCATAGCCAGACCCATCCCTCTGGACATACTGTAGAGTATGTCCCACCTTATGGACATCCTTTGAGGACTCACTAAATTCTTCTGCATGGAAATTTCAAGAGCTATGCCATCTCTTGGGAGGTTTTCACCGAAATAGCAGTGCTCTAATGGCAATAACACTGCTGCCAACACTACAGCTCTGTTCCGATAGGCATCTTCATGCCTACCTTTGCCCAACATGAGCAGAGAGCAAGAAGCAGTATCAGCAGAAGTCATGCGACAGGTTGGTACGTGTTAGTGTCCTCAGAGAACACTTCCTGGGGCACTTTTCAAGTGCATAATGAGACATCAGTTCTCCTGTCAGGAAGCTGTACAAGACAACGATCAAAATTCCACTTTTGGCTCCTGTTCTAACCCTTTTCTATACCCTTCTTAAGAAGTCTCAAAATTCTCTTTTTATATCTTATTAATATTTTTAAATCTCCTTCTCTTTTTGCAAAGCTATCATGGCAATGCATAAGACAGACTCTAGTTCAATACAGATGAGACTCATGATATGACAAGATTTAAATAAAAAGAGCTCCTTCCAGTTTCATTTGAAAATATGACAAAGCCTGTTTATCAAATACAACAAACCCATCTATCACCTTCTAATTGGAAGCCTTTTCTGCCAGCATGCCTGGTGCCTCACTAATCTGTACACAACTTAATAGGAAAGTTAATAAATTATACAACAGAACTAATTATACCTATTTGTCAAAAGATGAGATAGTTAAACCGAGGATTTAAATAATAAGAAATGAGCATATTATCCTAATTAGTTTGACCTAAACTTTGAGGATCAGGGGAAAAGAGATAGAAATTTTTCTGACTAATCTCTGAGTGGTAGAAGCTATTATCATAGAGGCAATACAAGCCTGAAAAGGCCACTGTTTTATGAAACACTGAAACATGCATTTTTCCAAATCACAACTTACCATCCTGACATTGATCTCCCCCCACTGTCCAGAAGTCCATGAAAGGTGAAGTTAACATTAAGCCACTTTATCCACTTCGCTCCCCTGTTACTCTGAGGTTGTTTTTACCCATACAGTTGCTGAAAATCTACCTCTGTATCTTTTATATAGCCTACAAAAATAATAAGAAAAAACAGGCATATTATAGTATATATTAAAAAAACCCAAACAAACAAAAAATAAACCAAAAAACCCAAACAAAACCCAAAGACTTATTCTAGGGGACAAAATTATTTTCTCTAAGCATATGTAAGCCAGACCTAGTAGAGAAAAATCCAAAACAGATAGTCGCCGCTGAAATAGAAGAGGTGCTGATGAGAAGAGTATGTGATGATCCACTCAACATATTTCCCTGCATTTGGCTTCACCTGCTGACTGCTGTGTCCATGTGAATATGGAATTCTCTATCTTCAGGTTGCATCACCTGATGTTTCTCCCTGCTCCTATGCTTAAGAGGCAAATTCCACCAAAAGAGACTGACCAAATCTGCATAAAACACTATTTTTGGTAGATTTATTTTCCAAATATCATTCACATTTAGGTGAGCCCTCTTCACCATAGCTCTACAGCACAGACACTGCATACCAAATGTCCAATTTAGAGAGACTAATAGTGCTTTTGAGATCAACTCTGAGCTTTTAAGTTAGTATCCAACATCTATGGTTCTCTAGTTAAGCATCTTTACGAGACTAAAAGCAACTGTGATATTCCATACTCCAAAAGAAAATTACAATTAAACATTGCAATATTAGCATAGGCTAGTACTAGAGCTACTGTTAACCTATATTACATGTATATGGCACACCAGTCTTTTAAAGAAACATCTTTTGTTCCCACACTTAATTCCTATTTCCTATTCGCATATACTTATTTCCTATGCTATTACATACAATATCAATAGAAGCTTCAGAATCCTACATCTGTGTTCCAAGCTAAATCTTTAGAAATAATTTTTACAAGAGGTACACAAAAAGTTGTATTCATGATGCCCGAGAGCCTGACTGTCACACTGACAAATCAAGTGATGCAACCTTCTTGTTGACTTAAGCTTCCAGCCACATCCTAGAGACTATTTCTCCAATCCTCACACGAAACAGCACTACATGTGAGAAGCCCATTGCCATCAAAGGGGCCGCCTGTTGCATGCACTGGTCAGTAGGAGCATGCACAGTGGAGCAGCATTCTGACACATGACCTACAACAGTGCAAGCATGAGGATATACTTGCTAAATCTCTACTAACATCTAACTTAGTTAACTAGTTTATTAGTAGAAGCATGCCTAAAAAAAAAAATCAAGTATTATTTCCGCACCTACAGGTACTGTTCAAAAACATGCGGGGGGTAAAAAAAGGCAAAGAACCTGGAGACCTGAGCCAAGACTGCCAGAAGTTGACAGTTTGTGCATTTAATGGAACGCTGAGTTTCAAGAACACTTTAAGACAGTCCGAGGCAGCAGTGCCACCAAAAGAGGTAATTCTGCCCCTTCGCCATCAGTCTTGTTTCCATTCCTGTCTCACCCAGTCACTTGTCCTGCACAAGTGTTTGCCCAATACAGTGAAACCCAAGGGAAGAAACTGGATGGAACAAACCCAGAACTGAAGGTGGCGGGGGGCTGAAAGAGAAAGTAAAGGTTAGCTTTAACCACAGTTTCCCAATCCACTTTACTTCACAAATCTTTCCCTCTGTAAGAGAACGGTGTGAAGACAGAAACAGACTATGAACTGGAAGGCAGGAAACCCTAATTTAAACCTTCTGAGAGTGAACATGCTATTGCAGTCTCACTAAGGATATACTGGGCTAAATTCATAAGTCTTGCCGTTCTGTTTTCCTATGAAACACGCATTTGTATCCTTATTCCCTGCTTTTTACTACAACCACGATAAAGAAAAACATGTCTGTATGCGGAAGCTGAAGTAAATTCCCAGTTTTACTAACAGCAACAGGTATAAGCACTTTTTGAAATTAAATATACAAGTCCTTGCTTTTTAATTGATTCCAGTGATCGCTGTTCAGCATCTAAAGTATTTTTGTAACCAGAAGTAGGAAGAAGCTGCTGTTCTCTCCCTTCACTCATTACAGTTCTCTGATGCTGTGTTTTGAAATTAACCTTTACTGGCTTACAACATTTACCAGACAAGCCTACATTTAGTTTTTTGGAGCCGTTTTTGAGGGAAAAGAGAGAGCAGGAGAGAACAGATAATATTTACTACACAAGTTTAGGATTCTATCTGGATGAATGAAAACCAGTCATCTCTTGAGCCAGGAAGCATATGAGGGTGTTTAAATGCAAGTGAAAACTTCTTCATTCAGTTCTCCAAAGAAAATTCTCCTTCCAGCATACATCAACCATGGACAGTCTCAACCCTAAAAGATGGGAAGTTTCAAGAACTTAACTGCTATAAATAGCTGGAGAAGGGTTAGAATGGAAACTACTACTGCAATTATGACCTCTCCGCTGTTACGAGCATATTTACATGCATATAAGATTTTTGAGGAAGTTGATTTTTCTTGTCAATTCTTTTTTTATCTCCTCCTTCACTGGAAAGCTAAAGTAATCTGACTTTCTTGCCTTTACTTTGAGTAGTAAATAGATATAGGCATAGCATTATAAAATTTGACTTGCCAAAACCACATTTGACAAATTGAATCTTCTTTTTTAAAGTGTGCATGGTTGCTAGTTCAGCTTGGTAAGGTTTCAGTCTGATCAAGATGGATCTGCAGTGAAAGCTGTTGTTGCCTTCAGTTGACAGATCCTGATCAGGAGCTTCTGGGAATGCCATTACAAACCCTTCCAGTATCAGGATGGTTTTAATTCAAAATGGGAAAGAGGGGTAGGTTTATATATTACAGCACAGTATTTTATCCCCTCTGTAAGAAAGACAAATGTATGAATAATTATTACAGGAAAAAATAATACCAGAAATTTACTCCACATGATTTTAATTGCTTCTACTTTACATTGGAGGTTAGAACAGCCAAACCCCCCCATCACTATCTCATTTGGATTTTGGATTACCTCCACAGGGAGAAGCTTCACTAACTTTAGTGGGTTTTGGATGAGTTGGACAGATTTCAAGCTGCATCTTTCCCAGAAAATCTGATTTTTGCTTAACTTTCTGATTTATATTTCTTAGTGAAAGAAGAGCACCATGAAGAGGCACGGTATATTTGTTCCCCTCCTGAATTTTGAAAATCCCAGAGGAACCCAGCCTGAATACATTAAAATACACTGTCTTTAGTAGACATTTGTTCCGCACATTCACAAGAAAACGACACTGCGAATCCTCATTTCACCAGTTAATGATAGGTTTTGATGGGATAGATGCTTTTAACTTCTACTGGGCTACTCTTCCTTGTTCTTTCAGGAGTGTTAGTATTCAGTAACAGAACATACAGAACAGCATACAGTATCACTGTCAGCATAAGCATCAAGAGGTACAGTACAAAATGCAAGATCAAAGAATGAGGACAGAATTACAGAGGTGAAATCACCACAAAATTACTGAGAACATCTTCCTGCAGCAAATACGTTCCACAGGTATACAAGACAGACCAGCGTCATCAATCTAATCTTAAAGGCAAGTTTTAAAGACTTCTATACAAGGGAGAGTCTGAAGCCCTTGGGAGCTTCTATGGCTTTCACACTATAATTTAAGCGCCATACTTGCTCCATCCAGACACGTAACAGATTACTCCCTTTCTTCCTGAAACAGCGTTCCTGTATATTTTAAGATTTATTACATCCATCTTCTCTCTATTTTTAGGCTAAACAACTCTAGTTCCTCTTTATTATCTTCTTTCTCAGCAATGTTTTCTGGACCTGCTGTTTTTCTTGAAGGCTGTCTTCATTGGGATCACAGCTGCCTGAAAAATAGAACTGGAAACAGTTTTCTAATAGAGGCCTCACCGATGCCAAGTAAGGCAGCGAGATTATTTCACAAATGTTACAGGCATGTTAATATGGCGATAATTATCATGTTACATTGTATTAATGACTTATTATAAGTTATGATTTTCTATAAATCCTAAATCCTTTTACACAGAAACACCATTTCGCCAAATGTTTCCATGCTGTATTTATGCAGCTCATTCATCCTGCTGAAGTGCACTACCCTGGTCTTGTCCCTGCTGATCTCCATTTCCCAGGATCATTTTGAGTTCTGTACCTGCCTCCCCATGCTCTTGTGATCCTTCTCACTCTGGCAGGGCTGGCAGATTGAGAAAGTACTCTGCATTCTACTGTCCAAGTCATTAATAAAAATACCGATTAATATAAGACATAAGATATTGACAAGCTCTCCTCGATACATTACTATGTTCTGACATTTGGGCAAGTATACATAGTCTTTGAAAAACTTTTTCTAACCAATTCTATATCCACCAGTTCGTAGACTTCTCTAGACCACTCTTCCTCATCTGACTTCAGAGAATGCTCCATGAATACAGTGCAACAAACTTTAGTCAAGTCAAGGTATATAGTATCTACTGCTTCTCTCCTACCCACCTGACCTGTAACAGTGCCTTACAAGGAAATTAAATGGGTTTGTCATGATTTGCCCTTGAGAAATGTGTTTACTTGGTAACCAATCTTTCTAAATGGCAGGGGCTTAGGAGATGTCTATCCAATTATTCCTTGCTATATTTAAGCCAAACAGACTGGTCTTTAATTATGCAGCTCATCCTTTCCCTACTCATCCTGAAGTACTATATTTGTTTTTACCCAGATACCAGTCTCTTCCCTAGGATTAATCTCATCAGGTCCAGCTTCCCTGAAAACACTTAAGAACTACACTTAGAGTTAGAAATCTTCTGTACCAATTTCTCCATTGACATAAGTCCCTCAGTATAGGAGAAGTTCTCTCAAGCAGCTAAAAAATGTTTTCAAAATACATAAATCCTAAAAGAAAACACAAAGTGACAGTTATTTAGCTTAAGAAAATGTTCTTCCTATTCAGCAGGCATTAAGATCAAGAAACGCAGTGATTTCTACCAATAAAAATAATTTACAATTTTCAAGCAAGTGAGAGCATAACTGTGCACTTGGGTCTCAGGATTTTTTAAAAGTGCATTTGTAGGTCTCCCTCCCACCATTTATTTCAGCTTCATGATTCCATTTTCGGAAACTAGATCATAGTAGTAAAGCTTTCTGATTTACATCCAGAAAATGAGAAAAGGAAGCAAAGAGAAACCAGAGAGGCAACACAGCACACAGAGCACCGTAGAGTTAAGTCAAATGACTGTGGTTTCATTCTTCCCTACCCTGCTGCAGAATGACCTGAGCAAGCCACTTCAATGACTTTGAAACATGAATTGCTTTCCAGCTCTCTCACAGAATGGCTGAGGTTGGAAAGGAGGTCATCTTGTTGACACTGGAGGTCATCTTGTCCATCCCCCCTGCTCAAACATGGTCAACTAGAGCAGGTTGCCCAGGACTATGTCTAGATGGCTTCTGAACATCCCCATGGAAACTGCACAACCTCTCTGGGCAACCTGTGCCAGCGCTCCACCACCCTCACAGTAAAAACGTGTTTATTGATGTTCTAATGGAGCCTCATGTGTTTCAGTTTGTGCCCACAGTCTCTTGTCCTGTCACTGGGCGCCACTAGGTAGAGCCTGACTCCATCATCTTTGCACCCTCCCTTCAGGTATTTACAGCCATTGATGAGATTTCCCCCACCCCACCTTCTCTTCTGCAGGCAGAACAGTCCCAGCTCTCTCAGTCTTTCCTCATAGGAGATAGGCTCCAGCCCCTTAATTACCTTGCCAGATGGACTCTCTCCAGTAGTTCCTTAACTATCTTGTACTGGGGAGCTCAGAAATGGATGCAGTACTCAAGGTGGGGCCTCACCAGTGGTGAGTAGAGCGGAAGGATCTCCCTCCTCCTCGACCTGCTGACACTACTCCTTCTGGTGCAGCCCAGGATACCATGAGCCTTCTTTGCTGCAACAGCACATTGCTGGCTCGGGTTCAAATTGGTGCCCACCAGCACACCTTTTCTGCAAAGCTACTTTCCAGTCCACTGGCCCCCAACCTGTACTGGTGTATGGGGTTATTCTGCCCCAGGTACAGAGCTTTGCATTTCCCTTGTTGAACTTCATGAGGTTCCTCTCAGCCAATTTCTCCAGCCTGTTGAGGTCCCTCTGGACTGGCAGCACTAGCCTGTGCTCTATCAGCCACTTCCCCCAGTTCTCCATCTGTTCCCTATTTCAACTTTTCAGAGCATGTGTTGTTAGAGCAGAGAAAGTTTTTCCTCTCACTGTGTGTTTGGATAAATGCAAATATTTTGCATATTAGTATATACCTAATACATTCTGTTCTGTGAAACACAAGGCCAAAGGTGAAAAGAAATGCAGGAGTACAAGCCAAGAGGTGACTGAACTAGAGATGTGTCAATCGACAGCTGAACCCATATTTCATACTGGGTAGAGTCAGCTGATCGTCACAAAGTGGACACAGCCTGAAAAATCTGTCCATAGTACACAGCATCAGACTCTCCTGATAACAAAGTTGTCAATACCAGATTAACTCTTTTTATCACATTCAGATGTTCTATGAATAATCATTCGTTGCTTCCCACTGCTACTCCTTCTCAACAAAATCCCAACAACCAATCCTTAAGTGAACTTCTGAACATAGAGTGGTTGCTAACTTTCAAGTTACTCAGCGTTTGGCAGACAACGCATTGGTGTAACACAGCAGAGAGGACCTAAGATAACACGATGGATCTTCAGAGGACTTCTTCTACATGCGACACAGGTTTTGATTTCACTTCTTCAGAGTATACAGCTGAACTAACAGGCAATAATATGTTGTCTGGTACTTAGTTGACTGCTGTCTTTATTTTCCTCTTTTATTCTTTTTGAGAACACACTTTTAGTATATGCTGTCGTAGAAAGATGCATTTCATGTATACCTACAGACAGCTATTTGCCACCTTGAAAATGCTATTTCTAGGGGCCCAAGTAATTAAGTGGCATTTATGGGAAACTTGGGTTTAGTCCTAGAATTGTGTCTGTAACTCATTATGAAAACTTCTGCCCTCTATGCTTTTAACCAAGCAAACAGCTTGATGTAGAGTCCATTGCACTATAAATATCAAGGCAAGAGTTTAAACCAGGTTCTGGATTCAGTCTGATGCCAGCAATTCCAGTTCTTGTCTTTACTTTCCACTGACTACCAGCATTAGTATACCTCACTAAGGTTGTGCACAATTTTGAATCTTACAAGGAGGGCTCACTTAGTATGGAGGCCCTGATCCATGTCTAAGGTAGGGTATGAACCAAACTCCCTCCTCCTCTTTTCCCATGTAAAACCAAATCTGTTCTGGAAGGAATAAGCCTCACTAGAACAACAAAGCAAATTTCTGTCAGACTATCACCTTCCCTAGCTTCTGCAGTTACTGCTTACAGAATTACACATGGCCACTATGATAAAGAATTAATTCTTGGCAAGTCCCTGCTACCAAACATCCAGAGATGGAGATGTTTCCTTGAGGGAGATACACAGTATTTCACCTCTGCACTTGTTCTTCCCATATTATTTTACTGTTCACAGCAGTCCCATAGATGCCAGAGCAAATGAGTCCGCCCTTACACAATGGTTGTTGATTGATTACAAAATCATTACTCTGAGCCTTTTTTGCCAAAGATGCTGTGGTTTGAATTGCTGTGGTAAATTTTCAGTTTAGGTCAACTTAAAAGTGCTTAAACAATTACACTCAGGTGATGCTAATGGAAACAATCCTGAAGCATCTGTATTAAGGACATCATGATATCAGAGAGTAAACTCTAAACTATGTAAGATAAATGCAGTTATTGCAATTAATTACACTAAATTACCTAAGCCAGCAAAAGGGGTAAGTGCCAAAGATCCAAGGCAGTTATCATTATACCCAGGAGAACGCCTGTATAATCAATAAGCCTAGAGACTTGTTTAGAAATTAGAAAACAGCACTAGGTGGTGGTTTTTTGACATACCTACTACATAGCAACTTCTTTACGAACACTTACAATTAAGGATCATACTTGGTTAAGAATTGAAACAAAAACCATGACCAAAAGAAACCCAATGTAAATTAAGTACCAATTCCTTTTTCAAGGGGGCAATCTCTCCTCTTTAGGAAACCTAATCTGTTCAACATAAAATATTCTACTTGACCTTCAAGCATCCCTCCAAAGCAGAGTATTTAATTTTTAATCTTTTGAAAGAAACACAAAGGAAAGCAACACTCCCCTTCAACTAACTACTAAAAGGAAAGACAACCTCTTTTTTTTTTTTTTTCTAAGTTCCTTTTTCCAAACGTAGGACGCTCGCCCCTTATCACAGGATGCAACCCCCATACCTTCATCTCTACAACTGTTACAGGAGAGAGACTTTGCAACGGAGACTCTTAATATTTGTTGAAGTTATTACAGGTTGCGTAAATAATGTAACAATGATTTTCTGTTGCAAAACGTAGAAGTCTTCCACTCCTGAACTATCTTTCCTCGCTACCAGTTTAAAAATACTCCACTTGAATGCAGCCTAGGCTATGGAGCAAATCAGTGGCAGAGTAGCAAGCCTACTCAAGGCTCTTTCCACCCATTTTCTGCTACAAAAATTCTGCAGTGCTGCTTATGTAGCATGCTATTTAATAAAATATCTGCAAGAGGAAGTGAACAATGAACTAAAATTGCTGCTGAGCGTAACAGCCCAAAGACTACAGATGTGGTAAGAGGTGAAACACTAGTTTCTGTTACTCAACAGCTACAAACTAAGGATGGTTGAGAAAGACAAATCTTTATTTACAGTAGAGAGCACAGACCAAATCAGTAAACAGATTAATAAATAGCTTGCCTGCATATTACACATCTTTCATCTCAAAGACATAAAACAAAATAGAGATAATTTTGTCCTCAAAGTGAACTGTAACACCGTACTTCACTGGAGCTTGTTTCTCACTCATACACACACTCTTCCTACTTCTGCAGCCAGGACTAAACAATAGGTAAAAGCTATTGAGCCATTTTATTAAAGTTCTGCTTTTACAGTCTACTTTCTCTATTAACTTGCTGGTAATTAATTACTTCCTGTAAGCTTAATTACAACCAGTTAAAGAAATGTTGTGCAAGTCTGTAAACAACGCTTGGTCAATTTGAGGTAACGGGTAGCTGAAACTAAATGATCTTTCTATTCAACTATGTTCATATGCAGCCTGCTCAACATGTTCAATATTACAGCATGAGGTTCCAGATGAACCTTGAAAATTAACTGTGGAATTGGTGCCCAAACAATCTATAAATTTGTGTTTGTTTAGGCTAACAGAGCAAACAATATTCTTACAACAACAGATTTGTTAAAGAAACTTGCAGCAGCTATGTGATCAGTTCACAGGACTGTCCTAGAAACACTTTCTCAAGTAACATAGAAAATATTGGGCTCACTTGAGGTGAAGTTTCACTCCAGGTTATCAGACAGTCATACTGATTAAATAAAAAAGTATATCTAAAGAAAACAAATCACATCAAATGCTTTCTAAAATTTATAAGAAGAGGGAAAGCAATGGGCATCTGGTTAGGAAACAATTTGTGGTTTGCAATGAAAACTCTTCTCTATGGAAGCAGATTTCCATCAAGTTCCTGCTGTTTGAGATCCAACTGTAAGGCTTCAGAGTTCCCTATCCACCTGAATTCACAAAGGCAAACGTAGCAGCAAGAGACAAAGAAAATCTAAAGGAGGGAAACAAGATACAGAAAATATAAAGGAAGGGAACAAATACTGAAATGATAAGGACAGTTTTCCTGAAGTACTCGCACAATAAGCAGCACTAGATTATTCCTGCATTTCTGAAGGTTCCCTGGCAGATGTCTCCTCACACAGTTTTTCAACTGTATATTTGATTACATTAATTCTCTATTCAAGATATAATTCAGTGAAGGTTACAAGCTTATAAATTCCTATTGACGGGGCAACCATACACTCACAGACACGACAGCTCACGCTCCAGCCTCTTTCTTCACTGGCTATTCCCTTCTTTACTCACTGTACCGTTTTTCTGAGTTGCTCAGGCCTATGAATCTAATACCTCACACTATTACTGTTTACTACTTTGTTTCATTCTCTTTATTAGATATCAAACTTCTGCTCTTCCAATGGCTCTGAGTCCACATGTACCATTTTAACTTTCCCTTTGGACAAGTTTAATATGCTTTAAAATCATGCTACAAAACAGATCTTTCAATGTAACCTACATAATTACTTTCTGGTAGAGAAACACAATTTCATTCTTCCTCAAATTCACACATATCCTTAAGCAATTCAGCTAAACCGAATGAATCTCAGTTTGAGAATTGCAATCACAGTTCTTTGATAATCCCCAGCGTAAACTCACAAGTAGTCAGCCTGTCCAGGAAAATGTGTATTGGTCCAACAATTCTTTCTCAACACTAAGACAGCTACAGGCACTGCTGCTTGAAAAAGCACACAGTATAAATTGAATGTCTGCTGACTAGTTTCCATTTATCAAATCAATTTTCTTCCCCTAGAACATACACAGTTAAATCCTGAGGAATTATTCCATTTATGGTACTGTAATAACATCCCTTTCGAACCTTTGTGGTGTGATACTTTAAGTTATTGTGGCAGCATCATGTTTCCCCATTCAAAATCACATTTCCTATTAATCAATATGTCAACGCATTACTAATACATTTTTGATGCTGAACAAACATTAATGCCTCTATTGCAACGAAACCAAATACTTGGCTATTTGTTTAAGAGCCTACCCACAAGTGCCAAAGCTAACGCAGGCCAGTACCAGAGAGAGATGATCACAAAGAAAGCAAGAGTGCAGGAAGATAATATGCCTGGCATGTTTTGAGCTTTACGCATTCCCCCATAGCCTGTTCCATTTTATTCTAAGTTAAAACATTTTGCTGCAACAGTTCAGAACACGGCGTCTGACCACTGCTAACGGGACTGCTGGAGCAGAGGGAGTCTGATGGGGAAACTATCTCAGCTTAAGTTTTCTCCTAGGAAGAACTGCATTGTTCCAATGGTTCCTTCAGACAAAAAAAACCCAAAATGCCACCTCAGAATTATTAGCTCTGGTTGACCTAAGATTGCACCATCAGATGTCCTGCATAAAGGTGCTTGTTGATGGCACTCTGTTTGCCAAGACTAAGCTCCCATGAATATAAACAGCCAGTACTTTTTGTGATTATAAAACTTAGTAATAAACCCAACAATTGAGTCTTCAGATGTTAAACTACTTTTTCATAGATCACTGAGTTCTGTTTTGAGTCTTGGCACATTTCCTCAAATTCACCTTTGCTAACAAGTTATAACAACTATTTAGTAGCAGAACTTTTTCAAACAGTAGATGTCTAACCGTCTTCTTGTTTACACCCCGTGAGAACATTTTAAGGTTATTTTTCAATTGTTAAGATATACTGTTTCATGTGTCTCATCACCACAGCCTTAAAAAGTCAGACAGACTTCACGAGTCCCTTTGGAACTTCGTTTGTCTTTTATCATCAAAAGCCCACGCTGCTTTATATATGTATGCAGAAAATTTTTCATTTTTCCCCCTGAAAGTTTGTAATCGTCAGCACTGCAAATTCACAAGTGGCTTGCAAAACAGTATCATAGTCTTTTTTTTGAAACTACAGTAAGGATTTCAAAGCACTATGCATACAAATAGGTGGGATGAATGCAATAGTTAAACTGATAAATTAAGCCAATTCCAAACCTGAGCTTTCTGCTCATCCTGCCTGAACGCTCATCCGCACATATGTCTACCCAGACACACCCTCCTCCATGCATATACTTGCTTTGTACTAAAAGTCACAGACAAAAATAAAGAGAAGGGAAGGAACAGATTTTCTGATATGTCTATAGACCTAATTTCAATTTAGTGTACAGAAATCCACATTAGTTTAAAGCAAACCAGTTCATGCAGGAAAGCAGTCTAGCTGTAGCAAGACAGTAATGAAAGACAAATAAGCTCATAAAGACTTTTGGACCGCTGCCTTTAAAAAAAAATACTTCTGGTACCCAACTAACCTCTTCAAATTTAGCTTGGATGCAGTTTACAATGTATACATTTTGCTAGTATCTCTGTCCTAGGTTATTTCTGAAACCTACGGAGAAAAAAAAATGAGATTTACAAAGGGGAGCAGTATAAAGAGTATTTTTTTTTCCATTACCATAACATCTTCTATTCCAAAGGACTGTTGTATTAATTCTCATGTAAAAAAGGCCCAAAAAGCAAAACATATTAACATGACCCTGTAACTATAAAACATTAAACACTGAAAACAGATTCATGATTTTATAACACAAAGATTCCTGCTTCCTTAGTATCATGGCAACATCTACCCTTAAAAATCTTTGTCACTTTTTGTTAAAGATACAGGGTGAAAAAAGGAAAACATTCAAAGCCTTGAAAGTGTAAAGGAATAAATGAAGCTTTCTTTTTAAAAAACACCATTTATTTTCATTCCTTTTAGCTAAAGGACATGGAGACAGAAAAAGATCTTTCAGACAGTAGTAACTGTTCTTTAATATATTAAAGTTCAGGCATGTTAAAGTTTGATTCTGCTTCTTTGAAAATAACTTGGGAAAACACAGAAGGAGAACGATAACTACTGGAAAAACAGAGAACAGCATTTCTGGTGTTGGCATATTCAAATTACCTCTAGGAGAAATTCAGGGGAAGTACAGAATGGTGTCAGCTACTCCAAAATCTGGCAAAATTATACCAGCTTTAGGTTGAATACACAGGTTTTGTCTGACTTTTTGGTCAGAGGGTCAGAGAAACGTTGACGAGAAACCATCTTTGTTAGGTAGCTTTGGCTTCTTTGCTTTTTTAAGAGTAGATTAACGTAAAACAAAGACTTGGAAGGAGTCTTCTAAGAGATGCACAGCAACAATGTCAGTGTAACTATCAGGCTACAACAGAGGCCAACAAAATTAGCCATGCTAAGATCTTAGATCAAGATCATAGAGAGAGATGCAAGGTCAAAAGGAATTGGTCAAAGGACTTGGAGACTCCAAAAGATGAGAGCATTAGCCACAAGAGCAGCTGTCTATTCACCTGGCATCAAGTTGTAACTCTCCCTGAGCGCTAGCCAAGCACAATTATTTCATTCCTCTGGCTCACCACACAATCTGACCTTTTGACACACCGGTTTTGGTTTCCAACTCCTCTAGAGTCTTAAAAGTCTAATGCCTTCTTGTGTGGACTTTCTCAACATAACAGTAACAATTGCCAACTTGCATAAACTAACTTGTACAACAACTCAGAGTTCTTTACCCAACCAACTAAGTAAATCTGATGTGCAGAAGACACCCTGCACTGCACTGCAATTCTCTCCCCTTCTGCAGAAATCTGCAACTGAAATATCATTTCAGGTTGATATTACTAACAGCGTTAAATACAGGACAAGTAAAAAAAGAGTGGTAGGATGCCAGGTCCAGCTGAAACAAACAGTTACAATCAAGGCCAAATAACCATGAGTGATATCTTAGTGGAAAGGAGGGTAACCGAATGACATAAATCCTACAACAGAACTAGCAACTCTGAGAAGCATCAGAAAAGGATAAGTGCAAAACACCACCTTTAAATGTTTTTTTCTTCAATTTTGATAACTTGATTACTCTCTCCATTAAAATTCCTTTGTCACTTCTCCAGGAATACAGGTATTAAACCAGTTTCCAGGTTCTGGAATTTTATTTTAATTCCTAAATTTCTGTTGCAGAATCAGCCAGATTCAGTTTTCTCTGCTTTAAAATCCAGTAAAGTAATGCTCATACAGATATTTGCTGAACATCTCACTAAAGGTGGCACAGCAAGGAGCTGAAAAATGAACTGTTATCTGTATATGTCTAGCACACAAACCTTGTACTGAAAGAAACTACACAGTTGTAAAGTCAAAGCTTGAAAGTTAGAAGGAAAAATCTCCTAAAGTTGTTGTCAAATGCTTAGCAAAAATGGTAATTAGGGTCGTTTTTGCAATCTTATTCAGCTCCTGTATATATTTATTTTACAGAACTTATTGCTTCCAGCTGCCCATTAGCCACACATCAGATATCAGTACTTCACTCTAAAGGAAAAATAATTGGCCTAGATTCACTCCTCTAATGTTAAGCATATACAAAATAACAGCGCCTGCACAACCAGGGAGAAGGGTAACAGAGCAGAGCGGAGGAGACAGGAGGAGAGAAGACATGCTGCGAGAGTGGTTTTAAGCTCTTATTCCTGGTCATGTTCCTATCCTCAACTTCATCTTGTCTTTTCTCCAGCCTAGACTCCAAATCCCAGCCTCATTTTCTTTACTTACTTCCTCACTCTTTCCAAAAGAGAGTGTTCCACAGTCTTTCTCCATTTCCTGATTCTGATTTTACTACTCCCATTCCAAGTCATAAACCTCTTGTCCCGCCAGTCTTATGGCTCCTCATCATCAACTGTCCCACAACGTGGCTCCTCATCAATTCAGATAGTGCAATTTGTTATTACTCAACATGCAAATAAGAGCATTTACTTGCAAGAAATCTTCACTTCTTTGCCATTATCATTTACAGAACTTTGTAGCAAGAGGATACATTCTCAGTATCAACACAGCTTCAGACTCCTCACTACCCTTTGAAAAAGGCTGTGTGCCTCCTTCTGTATAATTGCACACTTGGGAAACAAAACAAAGACAATGGAGTTGCCTGTAGAGGAATGACCCATGCTGCACAACACCTTTCAGATCAAGATCCTAGAGTCTAAGCAGACAGATGTGCTTTGTAAGATGTACTTAAATAAATGGGAGTAAACAACACACATGCTACAGTTCGCTGTAATTGTTATGCAAATACCTGCAGGTACATTCAACCGCTGTCTCTCTTCCTCTTCAGGAAAAGAACAGCCTCAGAGCAGTCACTGAAATGGTTTAGTCCAGTTTCAGGTTTGAACTGACAGCAGCATAGAAAACAAAAACCTGCAGTGCTTTCATACCCATACACTCAAGTTTAAAATCCCTATGATAGATACCACCATCTCCTTTCCCTTCTGAGCAATATCAGAAAACTGCCCGTCAGCCACCATCTATTCTGACTCAGACCAACATAGCTGAAAGATGGTTGCTCAGTGTCGTATTTCAGACAGCGTTTGGCAAACCTAGAGGAAGAAAGATATTGTTATTTTGGTGAGACTGTAGTTCACAAAGCTAGAGCGGCACCAAGTGGTGAGCAGCTGAATTTGTGTCGTCTTATGTATTTCTTCAGTTGCAGTAGAAGTCACACTTGACGTATTATGAGTTAAAATACAATGGCTCAGCGGCTCACTTTTACTGGGGAGTCCAGATTTACTAGAAATCCTAGTTAATCCACACACATGCACAAACTAACACGGGGTAGAGCTTCCCACAGAGTATTCCTAAGTGATTGAAGTTCAGAATTACTAAGTCAACAAAAAGCATATGAATGTCAGTAATAAGCAGGAAGTGAACTAAGGTATCCTAAATTTTCATGACCAGATACATCCACGATTAATCTTTATCAGACAGTTTGACTTTTAACACTCAAGGCTACCCAATCCTCCATGCCAGAGCCATTAAAGCTCTTGGTACACTCTGAAAGGAGCACCTTTGCCTTTATTTGACTCCTTTCTAGCATCTGTGACACGTGCACCACCACACCCATTCTTAAAATGTCTTGCACGTTGTTGCTTCTCTTGCAAGCTCAGAAATAAACAAAACTAACAAAAAAACACAAACGAAAACCAACCAACCAACCAAAACCTCCACCAAAACCAAGAACACTGTGCACCTTCAAAGATCAAATCACAAAAAGGATTTTTCCCTGTGGTTAGTCATAATAGCCATACACTTCATCCCACTCCTCCTCCCTACAATACACTGGGCTGCTAATCAAACCTGGAGAAACAGAAGAGGAAGACAGATGAGTATTTCCATGAATAACAATTAAAAAAAAAAAAAAAGAGTAGTAAAGCACACGCATACACACACACATCCCCTTATTCCCATGCTGTCATTCTCAATAAAGAAACCCTACAGCTATTTCAAGGGCACCAGTGCATTATTTCTATAGAAAATGAGAGATTGTTTTCATCATGCATTTGTACTGGCTAACACCTAATAGGAGCTATTATTTACCCAGGCAGCGCTGACAAAAGTGCTTGTTCACATGGAACAAAGTATTTGAAGTTAAACATTTGTTAGCTACTTTGGCCCAGCTTTTCAAGTAGTGAAAGGCAATTTCACCTTTTGCCTCGTATAACTGATATGTTGATAATAGAAAAGTCATTGTCATAGGAACAGTAACTAAAACCAAAACTGCCTGAATATCCTCACAAATCTGAAAAAGGTAACTGTGATTACTATCATGACCAGATCCTTAAAGAGAGGAATAGATGTCTTGGGGCGAATGTATAATCAAAAAGCCACAGACAAGGTCAGTTACACAGTTTACAAATTATTTCAGTATTTACAGAAAAACAAGTTCTGGAGAAGTGAGGAACTGAAACACGGAGCCTTATTAAAGCAGGTCTTTGTTGTACACAATACATCAACAGTAATGATGGGCAGGTTTATAATACGCTAGTAATGTAAAGATGACAGCCCAAGACTGCAGCTGGTGGTTATTTCACTTAAGCAATTTGAAAAACAGCAGAGGCTCAGAGGTTCAAGCAGCCATATAAGTCCCTGAAGTTTCTGACCCCTTTTGGTTGCACAGGCTGTTAGAAACACAATCGTGTCCCAGCATAAGCAGGTTTTTGGCTTCCAGGTAGCAAGGCTCAAACTTCACTTCACAAGTCAGATGACGCAAAATCTGAGCTATGAAGATTTTTACTACATGAAACCACTAAACGTCTTGTAGGTTTTTTTAAATTTAAATTCAAGGTCAGGTGGGTCAACATTCTGTGTATGAATGTCCAACTGCAAATTAATGCTTTGTCCATAAGCTCTACTTTCTTTCCTACTTTTAACAGATGGTAGCAATGTTGATCTACACATTAACAACAACTGATTTCCAATTCCAAAACAAGTGAAATGATCTTTGTATCATTTCCCACTGAGAGGTAATTAATGGATATTTGCAAGCTGCTTGGAGACCCTCCAGTAAGGGTGTTTTTTGTTTGTTTTATGTTTTTAGGTTTTTTTAGTGTTGTTGTTTGTTTTTTTTTATAAATACTGTATTCTACAGTGTTGCAGTTAATTTTTGTGAGATTTCTCATACTTCGCTTCATTCTCTCATGCTTAAACCCAAGCTTTACTAAGACTAGCCACATCTGAGGCATCACCACCTTCACTTTCTGTCCCAGACTGCACAGCTTCCTCTGCCCCAAGTCAAAACCTTCTACAAGCCAAAGAATGAAGCCTGTAGCAGCAACGCTAAAGCCCATTGCTGCATCACTTTCCCGTCTCCACCAACTCCAGCCATTTGTCCAATTTCACTACTGACGAGTTTTATGCTTAGATTATAAAAGATTTGCAGTAAATTATGAGCTTCATGTAGTGTATTTGTACCGAGCACAACAGGGTCACAATCTAAAGAGCCATGCTTCCTACTAATTGCTATTTATTATCAGAGTTTTGAAAGTAACAAGGTAATAGGACTGTGTTGTCTGCAAAGACACAGATGCCTTGTTGCTTCTATTTTGGTCATTATAAACAATGAGGGGAAAAAACACAGAAAAATATCCCAGTGTTCAATGAGGCTAGTATACAGTCATTTTATAAACTGTACAACAACAGCTACACTTCCTTGGAGAAGTGGAAACTCAAATAATATTTTACAATAGCACTCATCTCCTTGGAGATATGGCCACTGAGAGGTAAGTGTTTGAGAATAAAAAAACCTACCTACCAATTTATTGTAAATGGGAAGTTGCATGTTTTGCTTTATTTTGAATTATCTCGTAAATGAGTGCTTATCCTGGGATCAGTGGATGCGGATGAATGGCAAACTAAAGTACCAATTGCTTTCTTAACAGAAGAATTATCTGAAATCATATCTTCTTTGTTGGATGAAACCTAAATTGCAGAGGGAATATTCCACCATGTAAGGAGGAAATCCATAGATAAGCTACCAGACTACAGTTGGCAGAACTAATTGTCTTTATCACTTCTTCTTTCACTTGAGCTTGTAATAGAATGCTTTGTCTAAATATCAAAATATAGTGTCATTAATATCCTCTGATGCAAATTTGTTAATAATTAGGCTTTAATGACAACAAAGTGCTGGCATTTGGATTGCTTAGCTGATAAAACTTGCATTTGCTCAAGAGACCCCAAGTCAAGTTCACCCTTTTGTACTAAGGCAGAAAAATTTACTGAAAATAGCTCAGTGAGTTTAGTGGCATTTTCAACTGCAGCTGTTAATATTGACTCAAGAAAACAATAATTCTCATGAAGGCTGATATATACTTCAGAGTCTTCAATGACTGACTCTCAGGTCAGGCATATTTATTTTGCCTTAGTTTTGCCTACCTACCCTGTTCCTCAATTCACATTTTATGATTCTCTTCAAAGTTCAAAGCACACATTCTGACACTGCCACAGAAGAATTGACAACTGCATTCCAAGACATTGCTTACTATCAATAATTACTCATCTGTCACATGTGCTACACATACCCCACCTTTTGCATCTCCTTTAGTTGTTAACTGCTGTGCAAAAAGCCCCTAGATTCTTTGCTAATAACCACTTTGCACAGAGATACACAATGCAAAGACTAGAGGACAGTAGAGCAGAATGGCTCATTTCAGTCACTGCTGTCATATATGACCATGCTTAGTTTCATTTAATTTGCTTTCAGAGAGCATTACAACTGGCTGAAATATCCGAAAGGCCACTAATTATCCTTCTTGAAAGAAAAGAATTACAAGGAGTTTCTCATAAATATCCTTTTACTTCTCTTAGTTCTGTCTAATCACTTGCTGCTTGTCTGCAAATGGCTTTGGTCTCATACATAGTAATAATGATGACAGATGTTTTTCTGCCAGTCAAACTTAACATTCAAACTTCAGTTGATTATTATGAGTAATCTACAATTTTCTCCATAATTAAGGCTGCAACTTTCTTCCCATTAAAAAGTTCCATTTTGACCTCCCACTCACATCTATTAGTGAAGGAAAACTTAAGTGATATGTGAGAATCATGGCATAAGAGGACTTTTCGTTCCCATTCAGAGTATATTGAAGGAGGAAATTCCAATTTATGGCAATGCATTATAGATATTGTCACCTGTCAGTTATCTGTCACTTTACTGGAGGGAGAAGAAGAAAGCAATACAACTTTACAGGACTTAAAGCATGTCTTCAAGACAGAACTGAAGCTGAGACAACAGAAGTCTGATTTTAAATGTAATTGACAGCTCCTTTACTAAGATCAGGACGAACTATGGGCTCAGAAATAATAAGCAACAAACAAGCACTATAGCTATCTTCCCTCTACTTTTGCCTTATTAAAACAAACTACCTCTCTCTCAGGCACAGAAATCCAAACTCCATCAGTAAGATGACCCAAAGAAACGCAGAAAATTTTCCTAACGCAGCAAAATTTATTTGGGTGAGTTGAACGTAGTCCAATGATAACTGGTTTATGGTGTTCCAGTATTACAGGTACTCACTGGATTTCTAAAAATTCTTATTTGGGCAGTCTCTAACAGAGAAAGAAGGAACGTGATATGATGTAGTTTAATGGATTTATCTACTGACAATGTAACGCACAAGGACAATGTTTTGCTACCCAGAGTCCAATTTTAGAAGTTATTAAGATTTTAATAGGCTCACTAGATGGGTACGTTGACTCTGACAACCTAATTTAGGTTCACTGGCAGTTTCAGAGATGCTGTATTAAGTGTTGGAGCTGGCCAGTTTAAATAAACTCCTTACTTCAGAACAGCCACAAACCAAAATAAACTCTTCAGAATAGCTGAGGTTAAAGGATTCGAAAACAATTGAAGGATGTGAATAGGCAATATAGAGCCAGGGCCCATAATGAATTTCTAAATAGACCTCTATTTGTTAAGCAGGACAGAAGGCACCCAGGAATAGCCTTTGTAAACAACTTTAGAAGAAAAAAAAAATAAATTTGTTTTTCCTACCGCACGCAAACACAGCCAGTAGTAGCAGGAGGACTGAAATACAGCTTGAGGAAGCTGTAGACTAAGAAATTTGTTTTTCTAAAACCTCTGTTTCATTCCAGAACCTGTGGTTACTCAAAAATCGTAATCATTTTTCAGTCAGAACCCACGAATAAAAATTTTGATCACTGAAATGACTCCCATGCAACCTTTATTTTTCAATGGTCCAAAAAAAAGAAAAATTACTTTCTGTTTGGGGGTTTTATTGTCCGACATTTTTCCTCTACATCATTTGGTTTTATCTTGTCAGGAACAAAACAAAAAGGAATAAAATGAAACAAAATCTTGGTACCAACATTTCAACGGCAGCACACTTAATTCTAGTATATTATTTTTTTCGATTAGGGAAGAAACAAGCTTATAACTACTAACTGATGTTGTTCCTCAGCTGCTAAAAAACATTTAGGAGTTGTATTTATTACAACAGAAACTTAAGACTATTCATTTACTGAGGACAGTTTATTCCCTCACTGAAGATTTTCCTAAGCACTTGAAAGCAGCATAAGCATTTCTAGCAGAAGCTTTGGAAAATAAAAGAAAATGCCAAAACACTTGACCACGAATATTTTTTTTCTGTATCAGCAGCTGTGAGGTTTTCCATTAAGAACATTTTGGCAACTCTAGAAAGACAGACGATGTGCCAACTCAAAATTATCATTAGATATTAGTACTTACAATTATCCATTTGAATCTACTCTTTGGACCTTATTTTTAAGTGCTTTGTACTTCCCCCAGACAGAACAGTTTACATTCTGTGAACACATGGTACAGGAAGACCTTTAGGAAATGCTAACACAACCATTTCTACCT
Source organism: Numenius arquata (assembly GCF_964106895.1). NCBI lineage: Eukaryota > Metazoa > Chordata > Aves > Charadriiformes > Scolopacidae > Numenius > Numenius arquata. The sequence goes on from NC_133586.1 coordinate 31,551,438, forward strand.
AAAGAAGATCCAAATGCTTACAACAACAAAAAGACAACAACAACCAAAAAAAAAAAAAACACAAAACACCCCCTTAAGACCAGAATGCTGGCACCAAACATGTAAAGCTTGCTGTTGATGCTGCCCAGCAATCCAGAGCATGCTCCACTCTCCATTACCCTGCACAGGAGGTGCTTTGAGATAGATTTGTTCTCAGCAGTGTGACACACTGAAGCTGTTCAACAAATAATTCATGTTAAGGGCTACTAGGTCATTTGAAATAATTCAAGAGCTGTCTTTTTACCTTGAGCATTTGGGTCTAACACCATATTTACTTGAGTATTCTTAGTGTTTACGAGTCACTACAAAACCCTCAATTTACATTCTGTTGCAAATACTTCCTGACATTTTCCCTGTTAGTTGCTGCCACTAGGTTCACATCTCCTCTAATGGTTTAAGAGCATCTGCTTCAGGATGTTTGCATGTAACATTTTTTCACAGGTAAAGTGAAAGAACCAGTATTTTTCTTTCCCTTGATGTCTTTGTTATTTTCCTGACTTGCCTAAGGAAAAGAAAATACACATGCATCTGTATGATACACCAAAGCCTTAAAACTGTGATCCAGTGGTAAGAGTGAAAGCTGATATATCCAGTTAGATGCACAGTTGTCTTAATCCCGTATTTTCATTTGACGACAGGCCAGTAGTGTGAAGTAGAAGAATTCTTGAAGAAGGCAGTTAAATTCCTCCCAAACCCTAATGAAGTTTGACCCAGGGACACAGTTCCTATAGCTTCTAAAAATCCACTTAACTCTTTAAAATATATACCCCTGCTAACTCTGGACGACCTTCTCCAGCCAGCATTTCTTGGAATCTTGCTAAGCCTTAGGCCTCAGTGAAATCTTGCTGCTCGTTTCTTCTGCAGCAATGCTTTGTTTTCCTCTTCAGTCAGACCATTGTGCTACAAGCTCCTTCTTACAAAACATTTACCTTGTAAGGCAGGCTGAAAATCATCACTATATGCCACCAGTACTGTCTCAGGCCCTTTGAATTCATACCACGTTTCCTTATTATTGATTTGGATTTTTGTTTTGGGCTGGGTTTTCTTTGCAATGTTTGTCTCAATGAAGACACATCACTGGCACTTTCTTCCTTGAGGCAGGGATAGGATGACAATTCTAACATTTATATTCTAGATGACAGAGTTCAGGGGAATGCCTGCCTTATCTGCTCCTGCTTTCTTGGTTGCTGGTACTGAGGTTTTTGCCATCTCTAAAAGTTCATCATGCATATACCGAAATCTGAATTCTCCTTATTTCACTCACAAGCCTGCAGGTGAATTTTATTCACTGGAGCACAAGATAGACACACTTACCTAAGCTCACCTGATTTTTCTATCAAAGTTGCTGCTTAACAAGAAGTCTATTATCAATGTGTGTGAGCAGCTGGCGAAGCTATGATACACAGGAATTCCAGAGTCAGCTCCAGCCTGCAGCACACACCTCCACTAGATAAGACTGACTTTCAGTGAAGTGACCCATCAGTGGGACTATTGCATTTATCAGAATAAGGAAGGATGGAAGGAATGATTGGTGCCCTCATAGTGGCAGCTCAGAACAAGATATTATTCACCCTGCAATATCAAACACAAGGATGCGCAGTTTCCTTGAAACCCACAATGAAAATACAAAAGATGATTTAAATTAGCAGATGCCAATTTGTTCAGCAGCAGAGAGGGCCAACTCCACCTTCTCAGGTATAAGGCACAAAAAACAAACCACACTAAAATCCAAGCACTTATTCACTTATTAGCGATTTGATTCAGCCTCACAGACTTCATATGGCATTCCCAAGGCACCCATAGTCTCTCTTGAAGTATAATAATTTGCATCTTCCACTTAATACTCCCCATTCCTCTAACAGAAACCACCAACAAACTAAAGAGCTCTGTCAATTCTCTCTGAACAGGGAACACTTTATTAACATAATCAAAATATCTCCCTTTCCACACTTACAGTTCAACACCAAATTTTACCCTTCTCTTTTCAATACAGAACCACAGCTACATTCACCTTTGTTTCTTATCACTACAGCTGATCTGAATACACGCAGCCCACTCAACAGCACTGCAGTACTCAGTAATTCACTTCTCCCTTCTACAAGTGCTACATCACAGGTAATACAAAGAAATAGCACATCTAAAACCTTCCAAAGTGATGCAGCAGATGAACAGTGTTAGTACACTATACTTAAACAGTCCCAGAAGAGCTTGACAGGGTAAGGGCAGTAAGCTACACCTCTTATAGCGTTCTCAGGAAAAAGACATGCAGACAAACAAGCACTCCATGTACTAATGGAACTTTTTAATCATACTACTGTCATGAAACCAATTAACACAATTGCCATCTTAGGAACCCAAGACACCAAGTAATTTTAACATGGCCTTGAAATTAGTATTGCCTGAAACACAAGTCTGAGTTATTGCTTATTCAAGAACTATCTGCATGTGCATGACACATCTTCAAAAATCTCTTTGTATAAGCCAGTGAGAAAGGATGGAAACTTAATTTATTTTATCATCACCTGCGTGGAGTAGATATCCCCCAACTGTGGAAGTGGTGGGTATTAAATGGCAGTAGAGAGAGTCCATTTCACAGCATCACAACATCCCTGCATGGCAACAGCCCTGGTAAGGCAGAAATTGGTGGAGAACTGACGGGGGATGCTGCTGACAGACACATCATGAGTGGACCATAAGCCTGAGTTAATACTAAGGTGTTAGGATTCACTTTGTGGGTTAGTGCATAAAGAACTTCAAATAAAAATCAAGTTCAGAACAGAACACCACTACAAAATAGAAATTTAAAAGTAACTACTGATTACTCTGCCAACATCACAATAAATCTTTTCAAACACTTAATCAACCTAATTAGTAATCTGTATCATCATGAAGATGAAAAGAATATAAACAATTATACATATTACACACACAAAACACATACATATACATCTACTGTCAAATCCAATACAAATTACCTGTCACAATTAAGTCATTCACTGTGAGAAGTTGATATATATACACACATACTCATGCATCACACTAATTATTCTGCACTTTTTTTTTAAACTAAGATAATGGGCACACTGTGCTAGTGGGCAAATCATGATCATACATTATATCACACTTCCTAGCAATTTTGATGAAAACTACAGGTGGAGACAGATTAGAAAGGGAACATCTAATTGAAATTCATCTCCATTTTGCCTCAGATGGAAGACACACTGCTTGAGCCCTGAAACATATTCAATTTCATTCAAATTGTATGCAGATTTTTCAGGCAAAACTGAATTTTAAAAAAAGTTTTAGAGACTCCTGGAAGAGATCAGAGTGCTGCAAAAGCTTTATAACTAGATTTTCAGCATCTATGTACTCTTCTACCTCCATGAAGGCTCCTTACCAAGGCAGGCAAGGAGAGATACAAATCCCACAGAGGTCTTTCCTTTTGATAGGAGTTTGACATCTTCCACTGACATGTTCAGTCACTTTAGGTCCTTGTGGATTCACTGGGGCATTAGCTGTTCAGTATAGCTCCTTCCAACGCATTCCATCAAAAATTAGACAACCCATCTGTCTTTCACCTTTCAAAAATCAGCTTGTGACTCAAAGCTGCTGTTTGGGTGGTGTGTTTTGTTTTTGGTGTTTTGCAAGTGAGAAGACTGAAAGCTGCCAGTTATAAAGAAGATGTAGTGAAAAAGGCAAACAAACAACACAACAGGATTCCACCCCACACTCATTTGGATACAATCCAGAAATCTACTACAACTTCCAATAAAAACTACAGTGCAATCCACTTTAATAATCAACTAAATTTACATAAAGAATACAAGTACTGAACAAGAAGTTTAAAGTAGTATTTGTAGCAAGCAGTAGCTAACATGGCCTTCCTCTTCCTGCTACTCATTGATGCAATCCCATTTTAAGTTAATTCAATAAAGAGCCTGCCTCGTCACATACACTAATCATTAATCCAATTACATAACAGAAATTGATACTCTATTTCTTACGCTATTGTCTCCAAACACCGGGCATGCTAGAAAACAGGTATCCCCTGTAAGAGTTGTGTGTACATGGAATACAGCAGCCCTGAATACTAGGGCCCTGACTTCCAGTGCCATGATACTCAAGGCATAGAGCAGGAATGTGGAAATTAAGGATGCTGAGATTAGGTGATGACCTGGTATTTGCACTCATTCCTGCCCAATGCTTTCCTTGCTATCTAAATTTCTGGTTTGATCCTCAACAACAGATTTTATCTCAAAATTAAATCCAAGTAAAAAAAAAAAAATATATATATATATAGAAAGAGGATTAAAAAAAAAAAAAAAAACAACACACCAAAAAGATTAATCAGAGAAATAAAGGATTAACAGGAGAAAACCAAAATTTAGAAATCAAGCTGATTCTAAGAATGGATTCTGAATTAAAGTTCAGAGTTTGAACACCCTGTATTAATAAGGCTCAAGCATTTATTTGTTACTGCATTTTATTTTGATGTATACGCACAGAGAGAGAGAAGTACTAAACATGCTACCTTTAAGAAACAATAGGTAATAGAGAAGTATTTTTCACTACGTAAGAAGATAGCAACAAACCTGCTTTCTATTACTGTTGCTTTAGAATAGAGAATTTCCCTTCTGCTGTTTTACTTGCTCTTAACATCCACGTGACAGGATACGCAGCCATCCAACTCTTCCGGTGTGGTATCTTGAGCCATTTCTCACCTTTCAGAATAACTAGCACTACAATAAATACACAGTTACTATACAAGGAAAGGAGAAAGCCTTGTAAAATGATAGTTCCTGATGACATTGAGACCCTTCAGTCACCTAAAATAGGTCTTGATAAGGGACACTTAAAAGGTAACAGTAAAAAGTTGTTTGGTGTACACACAGATGAATTATTGACACTGGGAAGTCTTCAGTAAAAGAATCAGTGTAGATCTACCCTCTCTTGAAAGCATAAGCAGTCAGAAAACACACTGACCATCTGTTCCTCTCTGATAACATGTAATTAAGTAATTTATTTATTCAGCACTTAAACCTTTTCCCTTCTCTTCAAATTAGTCAAGGATGATTATGATAAATCCAGATGTAGTTAACATATTGTGTACTGAAGTAAGTAATGTCCTCACAGGCATGTGACTTGCTTTCCTGGCTTTCCACCTTCAAAACCTCAGCTGCATTGCCTTGAAGATCCCATTTGTTATGCTATTCTCTTCTCACAAGCTGGTCAAGTGTTAAGGCATTTTGTATGGTGATTAACTGAACAAAGCACAGAATTATACTGTCCTGTGGGCCATGGTAACCACACACACTGGCTGATGCACACATCTGGCTGGAATCTCTTCCTTTTGTAGAACACAGGACTGCTGATGACACAAAACCAGATCAGAGTACGTTACCCAAACAAACCTTCCTCCAGTACTTCCAGCAAGCAGTATTACTTTGGTACTCTAATAGAACTCCTGGGGATCTCCTGGACTTTGGAGTCTTACTGACACATCAGAAAGTCAATCACTGCCTAAGACAGCCTTTCCAAGCAAAGCCTATGTCTCTCTCTCTGCTCCTCAGCAAAGTTTGTGTAGAATTCCCAGACTAATGCTCAAGTGATAAAACAGCCTGTCACACAAATACAACTGGAAAAAAATAAACCATGTTCTGACAAACTCAAAAGCATACTACATCCAGTATAATCTTATCTGCTTGCAAGAAGTTAAAAAAAAAAGTATCATGGAATTCACCATATTTCTCTTCCCTACTGGTCTCGCCAGTTCTTCCAGGCCAGTTCTTCCAATCCTAAGTCTGGCAGAAGTTCCATTTCTAGTTCTCCTCAATACAGTTATTAGACTTCCAAGTTCACTAAGTTGACACCATTTCTCGTATAAGGTTCTTCCCTTTTCCTTATGGCTCTTTTAAAAATTATTCTAAACCTTTGGATTGGTGCAGTTTTAAAACAAAACCTTTACCAATAGTTTTGCAGGTGGTGCTGTTCTGGGATGGTCTTTTTTTTTTTTTGTTTAGGATCAGAGCTTTTTTATTTGTTTGTTTTAAGATGAAGAAGCTGCAGTGGGAAGAGGTAATTAAAACACAAACTCTTGGCAAGTTACTGCAGTCCTGCCTCAGAAAGTAATGCATCTGGAGTCCTGGAAATCTCTGACAGAAAGCCTTCATGCATTCTGATGCTGCACACAGACAGCCCTTCCCCTGGAAAGCCTTTTCTAAGACGACACGTTTTCATCTGCACCAGCTTTAGGATTAGCCTCTAGAAACTCATTAGAAAATGAGTCCAGGTTTTCAATGAACTCAGGTTTTTTGCCATAAAGGTAGATGTAAGGTATTCTTTTAGTAGCAGCTTCTCTGTATTTTTCCAGGAAAAGAATACCAACTTAAGATATCTTGAGCTAAGGCCAACCTTTGTTTTGTAGGTTTGATTTATGACATCTCTACAGCCATTACTGGCACTCCTTCAAGGTGCCAAAAAGCCCTTGATTCCCATATACATTTAGCCTTTTTTCTATTTGCTTTTACTATTAAAGCATAAAGGTTGGATTGAACTGTTCATCCCACTGTAAACCAAGAAGAACAAACTCCCATCAAGCTCAGCAGCTTACCATCATTTGTCTTGCAGACACACATCCTTTCAAGTCAAATTACTGCTCCGAAATGTGAAAGGGTGGATTTACGCTCACTAAGGACATTTTCCAAATTATAATTACTTAGTTGCAAAAACTGCATTTTAAAACCAGTTATTATTATTTTACCTGCAAGTTACCAGCATGTATTATTTCCATATTGCAAACACTAGTATGATTTTTCACTGCAAATCCATGACTTTGCTCAGATTCACCTAAAAGTAAACCATGATTCGTAACAAAAGAGAAAATTGTGAGGAGCTCTTTTAAGTGCCTCCCCACTTCTAACAGCAGTATGAACCTGGGCAGGATAGAGGCGAGGGGGGAGAAGAAAAAAACTGAACTCAAAACATTAATTCAGTGAAACTATAAGACAAGGTTTTAGAAAATTTGAGGTTTTAAACATTAGGACTCCCTTATCTGGGCCCCCAGTAACAAATCCAAAACACACTTGTATTGACATTAACATTTTAACTTTCATGTCTCATGATTCCTATGATGGGAAACACTAGTTGTACAGAACAAACCACATACCTCAGCTAAATTCATAAAACAAAACTTAAGATCACAAATTGTTTCACTTTTATGTCATTATATTGGGGGGAGTGGTAAAAAACCTCTACAAATATGAATTTCAAAATAATACACACTACTCCCATGAACAAAGATCCTACTATATAGTATAAAAAACATATAAAAATGGTGCTTGTATGAACCATCCAAATAGAAGTTGACAGAACACTCAAAGGAGCAGTAAACATCCAATATAAAATCATGGGGTTTTTTTTCCTCTCCATTTTAATGTTGTTATTTGTTACAGGTTGATGAGGGTTCGTTTTGGACTTCTTTCTAATTGACCAAAATCAATAAAGAACACAATAGTCAAATAAAAATACTATTAAGCAAGTAAAAGTTTGTTTGCAGGTAGAGTCAAAGACTCTGAGTCTATAATAAATTCTAGTTTTCCAAAACTTTGCACTTTCCATTTAATTCTCTGTTGATTTATGAGTCAGTCTCCTGGGTGCTAACTGTATATAAAAGAAGCATTACCTCAGTGGAGGCAATAGTTTGTTTTTTTAATAATAAAAAATGCATACTGTTTATACCATTATTGCTTAGAAAATTAGATAACATCCCTTCTAATACCCTTTGCACAGGATACTGTAGCAAACCACTTAATGTGCAATAATAGAGTATTGACTGGGCACAGTGATACACAAGACAGTGCTCCCACCAGCTTAGACAAGCTCCATGCTGTTAAAGCTCCTGTAGTAATACATTTGTTCCACCTTAACAAAAGATTTTTGAAAAGAGATTACCTCCAAGGCATAAAAAGATCAAAATTAAACACTGATTTATTAATACTGTTTATTATGAAATAACCACAAAATATTTCATTTATTTCATAAACAAAAAATAGTACTTTTTTTTCTTTTGTTAGTAACAGCTTTAAGAATGGGGTAATCTGGAGTGCTGAATATACACTACAAGAAGACAGTACAGTATTTCCCACAAAAGGCCCCCAGAAATACACTACCGCCATAGGAAAAAGCATTGCACAAACCCTATGTCAGTCAGTCCTGAACAGATATGACCAGGCATACTTCTCACAAGCGTAAGTGGCTCTGTTTGGCTAACTTGCTCCCACAGGCACAAAGTATTGCGATCAGTGCTCAATCCACTGGACAACATACTCTTAACTTCCTTAAGCAGATCTCAGCTATTTCCCAACTCCTCCGCACACTTCCAACATAACACTGGCAACATTTGGCTGTTCAAGTAGGCAAAATAAGCAGCTGCCCTGGGCCAAAGACCATCAGAAATACCATTAACATCCAAAGCCTCAGCACCTTAGAAGACAAATTTTTATCAGTGCTGCCACATCATAGTTACAGCACAAAGCAAGGACCATGGTTAACACCTCCTCTCCTCCCATTCTCCTGTAACAGTGAGACAGGCAAGGCCAACCCTTCAGGCTTACCTCATATTCTCAGAACATGACTATGTCCCATCCCCTTTTTATGTGGAAGAGCACAAGGGAGTTACTGATAACTGTGATTCAGCTTTGGGTTGACTCTTCTTGGGCAACCTTATCTGGATGCAAATATCCAACAAGCACATAAATTGCTGTACTGGGTTTGTGTGGCAAGGTTTTGGCCACAGGGGTGGCTTCTGTGAGAAACTTCTAGAAGCTTCCCCCATGTCTGATAGAGCCAATGCCAGCCGGCTCCAAGACAGACCCACCGCTGGCCAAGCCCATCAGCAGCCGCAGTAGTGACTCTGTGATAACGTATTTAAGAAGGGGGAAAAAAAGGCCTGCACAACACCAAGAGCAGCCAGAGCAAGGAGCGAGAATACGCAAGAGCAACAACTCTGCAGACACCAAGGTCAGTGAAGAAGGAGGGGAAGGAGGTGCTCCAGGAATCAGATCAGCCAGCCATCAGAGGCAGGCTGTCCCCCTGCAGCCCATGGAGGTTAATGGCAGAACAGATACCCATCCACCTGCAGCCTATGGAGGTCCCCACACCAGAGCAGATAGATGCACCCAAAGGAGGCTGTGACCCCATGGGATGCCTACGCTGGAACAGGCTCCTGGCAGGACTTGTGACCCCACAGGGGACCCACACTGCGACAGTCTGTTCCTGAAAGACTGCACCCCGTTAAAGGGACCCATGCTGGAGCAGTTCATGGAGAACTGTAGCCTGTGGGAAGGACTCGGTTGGAGATGTTTATGGATGACTGTCTCCCACAGGAGGGACCCCAGGCTGGAGCAGGGAAGAGTGTGAGGAGTCCTCCCCCTGAGGAGGAAGGAGCAGCAGAGACAACATGTGATAGACCGACCACAACCCCCATTCCCTGTCCCCCTGCACCCTTTAGGGGGAGGAGGGAGAGAAAATCAGGAGTCAAGTTAAGCCTGGGTGGGTGGTAGGTGTTTTAAGATTTAGTTTTTATTTTTCATTATTCTACTCTGATTTGATTGGTAATAAGTTAAACTAGTTTCCCCAAGTTGAGTCTGTTTTGCCTGTGATGGTAATTGCTGAGTTATCTCCCTGTCCTTATCTTGACCCACAAGCCTTTTGTTGTATTTTCTCTCCCACGTCCAGCTGAGGAAGGGGAGTGATAGAGCAGCTTTGGTGGGCACCTGACATCCAGCCAGGGTCAACTCACCACAACTGTAAATAAATAATTCCCCCAAATTTTCATATGCAGTACATTCCACTCCACCTGTAAAGATCTGCTTCATGAAGAGAAAGCACAAGCACATCTTTTTATAGGCAGCTGTACATACTGGCAAGAAAAAAAAAAAAAGTGTTAATGGAAGGCAAAGCCATCTGCTCCTTTCAGAGGGAGTTTACATTTGCCTTAAAAAGACAGAGACAATTTGTAATTTAGTCAAATTTTGGTTGGTTGGGCATTTTTAACTCATTAGTTTGTTTTTTAAAGAAGAGTTTCAGATAGTTTTATGTACTACATTTGCCCTTAGGTCTTCCTAACAGGGGTTCCTCATTTTCAAAATCACTGTTTTCTAATTTTTCTAAATATTTGTCTCCTATGCCACCACATGAAAGATAGACACAAAAAAAACCAACAACCCCAACCACAGAGGGTTCACTGACATGAAGGACAAATAGCAACACTGCCTATGCACTGAATTCTGTCAAACACAGAAAGTAGGAAGAAAAATATCTTCCAGATGCAATGAATTTGAAGAAAAGATTAGGGAAGTGCACTACTCACAAATGCGGAAGGAGAACTGTTCAGATGGAGACAGAAGAAGAAAAACAGCAATAAGCAAAAGGAGAAATAATTCTAGACTATTTCACCCTTTTTGGGGGTAGCTAACTGGAGAAGAACCAAAATATTTATCTCAAAAATTAAAACATACCAACTATTTCTTCCACAATGCACAAGGTGTTTAAATATTTTACAACGTGAGAAATGCAGTTAGCAGAAGGGAGATGTAAAACAACTGAATGTCAGCTCTCATGAGACTTCAAAATATTTTTTATTTTCAGTAGAAGCATTTGGTTTGGAGGCAAGGGAGTGGAAGCTTTTTCTTTTTTTTTTTTTCTTTTTCTTTTTTTAAGAAACGAATATGTGAAACAGATCACTCCACAATTTTTTTTGCTTTTCCAACAAACTGGTTTTACTGAAAACAATTTTTCCAGTGCAAATTTAAAACTTTAGCTCATTGATTTTAAGCTGAGTTTTACAGCTCTTCCTTAAAGATTCCACCCTGCCCAAGAAAAGAGGCAGATCTGCATGAAGGCAACATTTACTCCCATCTACAAATTCTGGTCCCCCCAAAGTCCCACTAAATAGAAAACTATAGATCAATGAATGTAAGTACTGAACATCATCAGTAAGGATCATAAAATGTAGCATTGTGTGCATTACCACACACTTGCCAAAATTTCAAGTAAAATTACTCTGTATCTGTTCCATTTATAGCTATGTTTAAAAAGAGTTTCATTTTTTTATAGACTAAACAGTAGGGTATATGCACCTTAATGATGACATGAAACTCTTCCACTGCAAAAAAGGGAAGGGGCTTCAAAGGTACTTTGGGAGAAGAATCCTTGTTCCATTGAAGCTATGACTGCAAGACAACTCTCAAGTACCAAATATTGTAGTACAGCTTGTTCTGACATGAACTGAAATAATCCACATAAAAAAGACTCAGATAAAAATAAAATCAGTTGAGAGTGTGTGTTTCTGCACTCATACAGCTGCATCCCAAACTCTTTTAGTATCAAGTTAGCCAAGGGAGAAGCGGATGCAGTGAGCACCTGCTTGATGTAAGGCAGCCGAAGGCCCTTCACTCAGTACAGGCAATCGCCATTGCAGCTTTCTTTTTAGATGAGTGCAATGCAGCTAACAAGCAGGACTTTTGGAAGAAAATTTCTCTGGCATTTATGGTCATTCTTGGTTTTGGCCTACTAGGGTTTAGAAGAGATCCCTTTCTCCAGTGCTAAAAAACTCCAACACTTTAACCTATTAGTTACCCAGAATTATGTCAGGAAGTTTAACCCTATATGACAGTTCTGTAATATATTAAGATAGATACAGGAACAAGGCAGTCTTAGTGAGGAAATGATGAACTAATGTTTGAAGGCCATCTCCCCGTACTCAGTGTAGTATCTAGCTTCTTTCTATTCCCATCTTAAACTTCATCTTCCTGCATAACTTAAAGGAAAACACTTAACCCTTCTTTGTCTCAGTTTCCCCTCTGTAAAATAGGAATATTAGTACGTTATCTCTATGCTTTGAGGTGTTGTACAACTTTTATCATTAGCATTTGTCAAGTGCTTATTTCTTCCTTACAGTGTATCAGCTGAGAAGAGCAAAAATCACACTGAAAATATGAAGATATTTTTACTGATGTCTTTAGAGAGTGGCAAGCGGGGCCATGAATGAAAAAATGCATAAATGTAGAATTAACATAGATTAAAATTTCCAATTAGCATAGATTGAAATACAAACACCAAACACCTGCCAAACAGAAAAATATAGCGTACAATAGCTACTCAACCACCGCTATTTAAAATCTACATCTGGGACACTAGTAGTCTACAGAAAAGAAAACTCTCCATGGTAGTTAAAAAAACAAACAAACAAACCAAAACAACACAACCTCTTAAGGGTCAGTCAAATTTGCAAATGACCAAATTTTTTTTAAAAGCCTGTCAGTCAGTCTCCCAGTCCAGAAACAATGCATCCCTCTCTTGTCCATATGTAACAAGAGCTCTGATGTGGTAATTCATTTGCTGCTGTTGTTCCAAGTGAAGACAAGACAAGCGGGACTTGGTGCAAATTGAACTAATCGGCAACACTTTATCAACTCAATTAGTTCAAATCAACCCAAGTGTGTCTCTGTCTACAGTTACAGCTCAACACAGACGCAGTCAGGCTATAACAGCAAATTACATGCAAAGAAATGCAGACTTGCTCTGCCTGCCCTCCACGCTGGTCAGAGGTTACCTGGTTTGGAGTTCCACAGCTGCGTTAGCAAAACACCATGTCCTGCTGAGGTGGCCTAGCTAAATTTGTGCCTATGTCAACATGAAGTGGGAATATTTCCGAGGAAGACATTTTGTTCATAATTAAACAAAACAAGCAGGAATGGTAGTGTCAATACCAGTATTCTAAGAACAATTTCTGCATAAAGCTAGACAGTATGCATACCTTATATAGGTTTCAATTATTTCAATGCAACAAGATCGGACCATTTTGTAGGATAAGAGAATCCCATCTTAGATGACATTGTTGAATTAGTCCTGAGATTCCAAGGTGTCTCTATGCAGAGGAAGCAAGAGGAAACAAAAGGAACCTTAACCAGCTTGCCCACTTTGCTCTCCTTTCTCCGCTGCCAAGAAATCACAGTGGCCACTGAGACATGGACAGATTACTGCACTGAAGACTATTGGTGATTTTATTGATGAGTCTCTCAAATCATTACTAGACCAAAATAAGTTGTTCACTTCTCAGCTAGAGTCAAATGGACTGATGATTATTATCTCAACCTTGGCTGATGATAAATGAGGCTACCTTACACACTCAGGTCCTTGACCCAAATTTACAGCTAGTCCAGTGACCTAGCCAAAACCTTTGAGAGAACAATGTCTAATGATGCTTGTCTCTACTCAAACTACTCCTTGGTAACTTCAGTTGCAACTCATCTGCCAAAACAGATATTCTTAATAATCAACACAGCTGCCATAGCACTTCATGAAAGTCAATACTTCCTCTAGCTGTCCCTTGTCTGTCCTCCATAGTAAATATACAATTCTTTGTAGTTCCACTGAGTGTCTCAAATTTTTCTTCTTTGGATGACAGGAAGATAAATGGTGCTACTTGATACAAACTCTAAAAATATTAAATAAAAAAACTCACTGGTTTCAGTTAATTGCTTATAACAGCAACCCAGTGCCTATCTGAAATTATAATTTTACTGCAAAAGGGCACTGTACAGAACTAAATATGGCAAAGATTCAGATTTTGAGGACACCGAAATTGCACAAGAAGCTGGCAAATTATTGCTAGTTTTGAGGAGTGAGGTCATGGAAACACCAGGATAAGATTCCTGCCACACATTAAAAAAGAACTTGACCTACAAAATAAAGTGCTTTCTACATTTAAAGTCCAGCTATACTGCTGTTTGGGGAGGTGGGGTCGTTGGTTTGGTTTTCTGGGGTCCTTTTGTTGGTGTTTTGTTTTATTGGTTTGGGTTGTTTTGTTTTGTTTTTTTCCTTTGAAGAGGAGGGAGATTTTGTGAGGGTTTGGGTTTCTTGAAGAATATTCCCTTGCACAGCTGTGGCAGACTGACCTCTGCAGGACAACTCACTTGCGTAAAAAGCACATTTGTGCTCAGCCTTTAGGGTCAGACAAGTCAATATTCCACATTAGAAGCAAAGACGCTGGTGGGAAGCAAACATCTAACTCACTCTGGTGAGTTGACTATTTTACTTCCAAGAGCCGAGTACTAACACAGTAACTGAACCAAATTTAAAGCCTGTAGCAGTTTTGGCTATGATAAGAGTTCATTTTCTTCATAGTAGCTTGTATGGCATTGTGGTTTGGATTTGTGATGAAAACAGTGTTGACACAGGGATGTTTTAGCTATTGTTGAACAGTGCTCACTCCAGCCTCAAGGCTTTCTATGTTTCTCACACTGCCCCACCAGTGAGTAAGCTGAGGGTGCACAACAAGTTGGGAGGGGACACAGCCAGAACAGCTGACCACAACTGACCAAAGGGATATCCCATACCATATGACATCATGCTCAGCAATAAAAGCTGGAGGAAAGAAGAAGGAAGGGGGATGATGTTCAGAGGTACAGCATTTGTCTTCCCAAGCAACCATTACACATGATGAAGCCCTGCTTTCCCAGAGATGGCTGAACACCTGCCTGCCAATGCAAAGTAATGAATTAATCCCTTATTTTTCTTTGTGATTTGTTCATGCAGCTTTGTGTTACCTATTAAACTGTCTTTATCTCAACCAACAAGTTCTTTCACTTTTACCCTTCTGATTATCTCCTCCATCCAGCTGGGTGAGAGAGCAGCTGTGTGAGGCTTAGCTGCTGGCTAGGGTTAAACCATAACAAACACCTCCCCTAATTGTTTGTCTGCCCATCATTTAATCTTTCTCATGAAAATCTTTGCCTAATTATTAATAATGACCGGATTCCACAATTGCAGCATGTTTATTTTTTCTGACTTATTACTGGAGCAGTGCAAACAATCATTAGCATTAGCCAAAAATTAGACCATATATATATATCTTTCAAAACCTACATTTTGGCACTGCCTCTGACAGTAATCATTAGAGATAAACCAGAAAAAGTTTAACAAAGCAAGTTTGATTAAAAAAAAAACAACCACACAAAACCATTCCAGCAACCACAAATGCAGTATACTACTTCAGTGTTTATTAATATTCAAGCCACATATTATTATCCTCCACATAGTCGCCCAAGCAGAAACAAACAGATATACCTTACAGGGGTGTTATGAGATTAATTAGTTAATAACTATAAAACAATTCGAAGGTGTAAAGCCATGTTACAGAAATGCTAAGTGCTGTAACATTACATACATAGAAATGAAGGTGAGCTTGCCAGAAATTCTAACTGCATGCAAAGTAATTACAGGAGCAGTTCAAGTTATTTTCTTGCTTAATATAACAAACCATGGCCCAGCCCATCAAACCATTGTTTCCAAGGAGTGAATATTGAGTGGAACTAACAGCTCACAATAATGCAACTGTTCTCCAGAGAACACAATACATATCACCACCTCATAAGAAATAATACTGGAATGAAGCAGACAAACTCAGGATGAGCACAGGATCCAGGCTGACGCTTTTATCCATGCAAGGACTAGAATCACTCTAAGAGAAGATTAAGAAAGAACATCCCAAAATAATAGTTTTAATCCCGTCTTTTGTGCCAATGCAGTGCCTATTAACCTCACTTTTCCTAGGGAGTACAGCATTAACAGCAATGCCTCAAAACCTGCTTTACGAACATGCACACACATATACATATGCTAGAAGTCAGGGCCAGATTCAAGTCTCAGCTCCAGTAGATTTAACTCAAGGAATGACAGCAATTTCAGAGAAGTCACTCCACGCTTGTCAAGAAATGAAACCATTGTCCAAACTAGAGGTCTAATTCTGAGCTTGGCAGTCTTCAGAGTAGTACACATCTCCAGATCAAGCCAGTATTACTGCATTAACAGAGTTATAGAGTAACACATTAGTGAACCTTGAGAACTAATAATACAACTATGGGACAAAGTAAAAATGCAAACAAAACAAAAAATACTGTCAGTGCTACTTTGAATTTCCACATTCCTATATCATTATACAACCATTTCCAAGTTAAAGATTCCTGTGAAACTATCCTCTTGTACGTTACATGACATTACTGTGTAACCGGCCAATAACATGCTGCTCCCCAAATCTACATACTTATTTAGTCACACTGATCAACCAGCTTACCTTTAATTAAAAAAAAAAAAAAAAAATGAGTTTTTGAAAGATTGAATTTTTAGCCTTTATCAAACGCTCACATACCACAATCCTAACTACACAGCCTCACAAAATGAGTGTTTTTTGAATAAGTGCTGGGTCAGCTTGAAAACATCAGCCTCTGGCTCTCCAATGGAAAACACATGTCTACAGAAACATAGATATGTGAGAACAAATGCCTCACAAAATATGGTCAGCATCTCCTACACTCATGGGATTGATTGTAACTGAATACTCTGTAATCCATGAGAGAAGCACGGAAGTGATGATATTATAATGTGAGTAACCAGAGGAAAGACCAAGAGCTCACCTGCTGGTCAGTGCAAGAGGTGAGTGACAGCCTGCTCATTTCAAGGGACAAAGGGGCCAGATGGGATGCAAAGCTTCTTGCTGGGCATGTCCCCTTGGCTCAGCTATGCATTCTAATGCTCACAATCTAAGACTGCTGCAGCAGATGAAATAACATCTTTTTTGTCAAACCACGTACACTGAGATCCAGTGAGATAGGTCTAGACTAAAACCAGTACCCTACTGCAGCTGTCCGCAGTTTTGTCTGTACTAGCCCTAAATTAAGCGTCTGCAGAGATTTCTGTGCACATTGCATCACCATTCCTAAAGCTTCACCTGAAACCAAAGCTGATGTGACAGCAATAAAGAAATAATTGCACTATATTTTATTTACTTTTAACTTTCCTCAGTGCCCTCTCAATTGGTTATCTTTTTCTTTGCCATTCAGTATAAAACACTAAATTCAGGATATTTTCAAACAATCTTCGCAAAGCCTCCTCATATTAACCAGCTTCACCAAGTTCTGCTGCGCTAATCTTTTGTCAACTCCATGACCAGTGTGGGAAACATTCCCTTGAAGCTGAGAAGAGGACAGCAGAGATTCAAACCATGAAAAAGTAATGGGCAGAAGACAATCTCTCAGAGATTACTTTCCATAAAATTGAATTGGCAACATCTGCTCAATCTACTGTAGATAAACAGTGAACTATTTTCCAACTCATTAACTCAGAGGATAAGATATTAAATAAACCCCAGGGGCCTCATGCTTTTTTATCACATTTAAGGCTTGTCCCAAACTCACCAAATTAGTTCTTCTGTTCAAGACAGAACCTAAGAATTGAGTTGCAGTTACATAGCAAACACATAGCCATTTAAATCCTTGAATGACCAAAAAAAAAAGTCCCTGCTTAATCTGACTGTGTTTCTAATTACTAGTCAGCCTAAATTATTAACCATGTCCTCAGCAGTGATGTATGGTACATGTAAATCTCCGAACAGGATTCTAATAGAATTATCTAATTCTATTAAACCACAAACAACTACCCATTAAATATTTACTAGAAAGCTTGCATTCACTTAAAATAGATTGGAATGTCAGCAAAACCCTTTGCTAATCCCTTCTTCATCTCAGCCTTCTATGCTAAGGGTTCAAAATGAGCTAATCAGAGTCACATTTATTGATTAAGTACAAATTACTTGGCTAATCAAAATCAATAAAAATAAAAAGATCTGAAAAGAATTTACAAAGTAGACTATGGATTTCTCTGAAAAATACACTGTTTAAATAAACATGTTTGTTAAATTCAAGATTACTTGATTATATAAAGCTTTTTAGCTTATTCTACCATGAGGCAGGGGTGATAAATGCCAACTAATTAAGTTTTCTTTGTAGTGTCAATGGGCTGCACTTCTTAAAAATAGAGAACTGTTTTACAGCACTTAAAAGATTCAATAACATTTTAAGTTCTCAGTACAGTTGTTAGGTTGGATTTTTCTACAGTTTACACAGTCTAACCTGGTGTTGTCCCTAAGCAGGGTCATTTACCTGGTGTGCAGACACCAATATACATACAGAGTAGAGGTAGTATTTATCTAAATCATTTCTGCCAAGATGGGTGCTCAGCGGTAATCCACAAAGCTAGTATACAGGCCTATAAACTCTTAGGAATATTTATGCAGTTGAAAACACAGAAATACACACCCTTAATTATAATTATTGGTTAGCAGCTTATCTTAACAATTTCTACTGGTTAGTACAGTTTCTCATTTTCATTTAAAGTTACAAGGTCCTTTAATTGATATGCACATGCGCCAGTACCAGGGGGAGTGAGGGTGGTAGTCCAGTGCACCTCTAATTGAGGTGGTGGTCACGATCTCCCACTGCCACCTTTAGCTTTCCCCCAATTACTGCAAGTCTTTGTTGACTTTAGGCTTTATCCAGGAGCTGTCCTGTTTTCAGCTGTTTGGCACCTCCTGTGGAGGGATATTCCCTTGTTATCAGCCTTCTGTTCTTGAAGGGTATATTCACTAGCAAGGCATTTATTGTTTATACCAAGTGTCTAGTTTCACACGGCCTTGTAACCTTTTTACAGCTCTTTGTTCTTAGTGAGAGATTCTACCTTCTAAAGACTATTTTACCTTTTTAAAATTACATTCTACCTTCTTAAAGTACATCACTGGCACCAGAGCAAAGGCAGTATTTTAAAAAACAAAGGAACAAACATTCCAAGATACTCAAAATCTTGCATAACGGCAACGATTCACCTTCCAAAAGAAGAAATGCTGAGGACAAGTAGAAAGAACACAGGAGACAAGTAACCAAATGCCGCATTCTCTCTCTATAGTGGTTGGAGATGAGTTATGCAAAGCCAATCGTTATGCCATTACATGTTGTGGCAGGTCCTGCCTTTGATCAGCACAGTTTTACATATCTTCACATACATATTTGAGTCATCCCAACAAAATCCAGGCTGCTTACTGCTGGAAGTGTAACCAGCCCCCTAGTGACAGATGTCCTCTCGAGTCACCCATCAGGAAAATACCAATCTACATTAGCTGAAATAGAAAAATTAAAGCAATCCTCATGCAAGTACCACAATGTCCCTGTCCCCAAAGCCAATCAAAGTATCTGTCCTTAAGCCCAGGAATCTTATCAAAGAAAGCCACTCTCTTTCTCCCCGCTTGCTTCCTTGAAGAGACGTACTTTTCAATCCCTCCCATGTCATTTGGAACTTTTATCTATATAAAGCATCTCTGTGGCAAAT
Source organism: Numenius arquata (assembly GCF_964106895.1). Lineage (NCBI taxonomy): Eukaryota > Metazoa > Chordata > Aves > Charadriiformes > Scolopacidae > Numenius > Numenius arquata. The sequence goes on from NC_133586.1 coordinate 31,570,695, forward strand.
TCCATACCACATTTGATGCAAATGTTTTTAAGCACTGCTACCATCCTGCAGTGACACTGGACACTGCACAAGATGTTGGCCTGAAGGTGCATGTTTTGCAAGGGAAGAGGAAGTAGAAATCCTGGAACTTTTCCATGCTTAGATAAACTGTACACCAATGCTGGACAACTCACATTTCTCCTAACCTTATTAGGACTCAAAATTCTCTTATTTCTCAAAATGGTGGCTGTCCACACACAAACACAATAAAAGTAATTGCTTTTTAACTTATCTAGCTTGTTTTAAATTCCCTGCATTAAAAATCAGAGTAAAATGAATTCGTTTAGAAATGTTAACATATAGTAAGACAGCATTTCTACTAACAAGAAACACTAACACGTGAATTCATAACTATCGTGAACAGAAACGCACTGAAATTGACATCAGAGAGTGAAGGTGATGCATACAGAAAAGTAAACATATGTAACCCCTGCAAGAAAACCAGTGACTAGCTGGTCAGACTGCCGATTTTAACAGAAAAAATAAGCTTGTAGTGTAAACATTGCCAGAGGTGAAACCTCCATTTTCAAGGCCATTTGTTTAAAACCAAACAATCCACATGATGCACCTTAGATGGGGATGTCCATGTCATTAGCTTACTCTGTTCCATTCCGCTTTGGTTTACAGTGCAGTGCAGAGGCAACAAAGCAGCTTTCCCTGTAGGATGTTTTTGGTTGATACATGAGTATTCCTATTTCTTGTCTGTCTCCGCCAATTCCAAGGATCAAGAAACACTGCCTTACTTTTACTGAGTTGGTTGGAGGGGATTTTTGGGGGTTTTGTTGCTGGTTTTTGTTGTTTTGTTTTGGTTTTGTTTTTTTTTTTTGGGGGGGGGGGTGGTGTTCCTGTTTTCCCACATACCCACCTAAGTAACTACTCCACATTGGCCTACATCCTTCTACATCCTTTGCAGAGACTGCAACAGAAATCATGTCAGGCTGCTGCATACTGCATGAAAAAAATCTTGCTCTTAAACAGTGCAGAAGGAACCTACTGCTGACATTACTCCAGACCAATTAGTAGGAAAGACTAAACCAAAAATAAAGCTTCCTACACTTAACACTCCATAGAGATATGAAAGGTGCTCAGTTACGTTCAAGTCTTCTAACTGAAAACTCCTTGAGGAGCCTGACTGCCCAAGCAAATCGCTAACAGAGTGATCTGCACTCTCTCTCTGAACTGTCCAGTGAAAGGAAAGCAACCTGCTACTGTTTTTTATTTTCTTTTCTCTTCGGCATTTTTGGGGTTTGAGTCTTTTAGAGACCTGCCCGATGTTCTTGCTGTTTTCACATATTTTTCTATGGGTTTTTGTTATCAAGTACAACTCCTTAGGTGGCAAGAAAAGCGGGCCTGATTCTGCACTGCATGCTACTTTTTGTAGTCTTGTAGACAGGGCACAACATGAGATAAAACTCTATCAGCTCATAAATAGTAGCAATTTACAACCACTTTGCACAGGTGTAACTGACTGCAGAGAGCACAAGATCGGGAGAAGCAGGCCTGATGAGATTTTTAAGTGAGCAAGGCAAGCAGAAATTGGCCTTAACTTTTGTACAATAGCCAGCACTTTAGCTCTTCACTTGGAAACTTCACAGCTGTGAAACATTTACAGAAAGGCAAAGCAATTACAGAGCACTACCACTGGAGGAGCTTAAATAATTTAAGGTTCACCATGTCTCTGATTCATTATTTTTCATTTTTTCCTCAAGTCCAGATGCTGCTCATTTTAATGCTCTTAATTTCCACATATTGAGCTGGGGTTCTCTTTTTATCTAAATGTATATAGACTGTATATGCTTCCACAAAAATACAGGGTAATTACTTCCAGAATGGGTTCCTTTCCATATCTGAATCCTGCAAAAAGCCCCTTTTTGGTTCCCAAGCAAGATCTGCAGAACCCATAAACCAGCCATACTAGTTTATATAGTGCTGCTGGCACATCTACAGAGAACTGCAACGTCATTATAGAAGTTAAACTAGTGCACGTAGGAAAACACACTGTCAATGTGAACTGACTTTATACATGTGTAAGTATGAACTCATGTCAGCCAGAGTGTAAATGTTCAGCCTTTTGTTTGTGCAGTATCATGCTCCTTACAGTCTCATTTTATTAACAATTATCATTTTAAGAGGTAGAATTGGAAAAGACTTAAAATAAACATTCTCTGCCAGGCCCTGATCATTCCTTGGAGTATATCCATTAGAATCTTGTTAATCTGAACACTTCAAAATTTCATGTTAATGCAAGACTGAGTTTTTCACTAAAAAAAAAAAAAATTAGCATTTAAAAAAATAAACTAGCTAATCAAACATGCAAATTACACTCATTAAAATCCACGGTGACCAAAGCTGGTGTATGACTGGCGAAGTCACTTGTTTTTGCAAACACCAGACACCTTTCTCTCCTCAGTTCTGCTCCAAGTCTACTCTCTCATGCAGAATTATGCTACTAAGTCCAAGTTTCACTCTATATAAGATCAGCACACACAAGAACACACAAACCTGTCAACTTTAACAAAGATAACCCTGAAAGTCTAAGCTAAATAGGTGGTTTGGGGACGAAGAGGTGGCAGTGTTGCTGGGAGTTTTATTTGTTTGTTTGAAATGCTGTTTGTTTCTAAGCCAAGTCCTTATGGGGGAAAGCGGTGTTTAAGGTGGTGGTGGTAGGGAAGCAGGGCTTAGGGTTTGGTTTCAGTTTTTTTAGATATACAAATGTTATGTCATAGGTAGTTCCAATTGCGATGACAACCAAGGAGCGGGAACACAGATGATGGGTTCTTACACAAAGTTATTAGTTTACCAGGACATAAGTAGGTAACATGACGGTAACACGACATAAGTAGGTAACAACAAAAAGTTTTTCTGCTACTGACAATAACAACTCTACTGTTCAAGCAACAATATTCCTGATGAGGATATATAGAGTAGTAATTCAAGTAGATAGTTGTTGGCAAGATGGCTGAGTTCCCATGTCCCCCCTGTTACTGCATTTCTGGCACATTTCTCAGCACTGTTTACCTGTTTACCTTCATCAGCACTTTCAAGGGCATCCTACTTGAGCACTGTAACCGTTTCCTGTATTTATGTTGTACTGAAAAATACCACAGCTTTGATAAGCTGATCAGACTCTTCATTCCTTTTGTAGAAAATAGTTCGAGACCTGTCTTTCTGCTAAGGAGGACTGATTTGTTTGAAATAGTCTTCTATTTAATAGTTTGTCACAACAGTTTTGTTTTAGAACCAGTAATACAACTCTCATACGCCCAAGTATTTTACTTTATTCACTTAGCCTGAGCTATGAAAACCTTGAAGGAGAAAAACATCTAATTAGACCTTCACAAAGGAAAACACTGTCAGTGTTCCAGGTGGTTTTGCTGCTAAATACTTTAGTGTAATTCAGAGCAGGACCTAGTAGCAATGGCATCATGAGCCATAGACTGCACACTCTCCTCACGTACTGGCAAAGCCTAACTTGACCGATCTACAGAACATTGCAATTGATCTCACCTCTGACTCTTACTGATTTTTACTTAACAAAAGAAGAAGAGATTCAATCCTAAATCCCATCTTCTACTAACTATTCTGTCAAGCCTTTTCGGAGAGATTTTGCATTACATACTGGTACCAGAGGAAGAGCGGCAAACAACTCAGAGACAACAGTATACATATTTACATCAATTTTCCACTCCTATTTTCAAACAAGAAAATAAGCACAAACTTGCAAGAGTGTAGCCACTTCAAATATATGGAGAAAAGCTATTTTACTAATCAAATATTTCTATAATACCAGAAATACTTGCAGAAAACGCAACTTGGAGCAAAGTTTCTTCAGTGGAAGCACATCTTTATAGCCACAGCTTTTTCTGTCAGCTTTATCATTAGTATTGTAGGGCACAACGTAGACATGAACATTTTGTGGTTTTCATTTCACCAAACTATATTCTCCCATCTTCTCCTTCTGTCTCCCATTAATTGAGTAAGACCTTGGAACTACAAAACTCCTGAAAGAAAAACCCACCTCTGGAAGAAGGGAGAGGATGTCTGGAGATTTTCAAGACCCACCTGGATGCAGTCCTGAGTAATGTGCTCTAGGCAATCCTGCTTTAGCAATGGAGTTGGACTAGATGATCTCTAGAGGTCCCTTCCAACTCTGACAATTCTGTGATTCTGTGACAGAAAGGCTGGGCCTTTATGACAAAACAAATCCCATGGGTTCAGCAGCATGCAAATTTGACAGCACTAGGTACAACCTGAAAGGAAGACTACAATAAAGAAACAAACAGAAACAAAAAACACATGAAAAAAGTAACAAGAAGCTACTACTGCATTTTCAAGTTCAACTCCCTCCAATCACACACAATAAGCACAGGCCATAAAACAGAATCACAAAAAGAAAAAAATATCAAAAAACGAAAAAAAAAATCCACACAAACCAACAAAACACCAACACACATCTAAAAATGGCAAAAAGCTACAGCCTATAGTTAAAATCTCACTGTACCTTCTGTCACATCCATCTGCTAATTCTTATATCACACCTTTACATAGCACAACAAAGGAAGACAGATCATTGAGGCTGGGCCCCAAGAAGTAATCCAATTTGCCTACGAAATATCAGCTATCCCCTTCAAATTAGTTATTATCCTAATCTTCACTATACTAGCCAAGGTAGTAAAAAAAGCCAGAAGGAATGGTTTTACTTAGAACAAAGACAATGTTAAAGACAGATCAAAACTCTGTAAACTGATCACAAAAGTGATACCCCACGTGTAGCCGTATGTCACTAGCCAGATTTCAGACATGTAACTGTAGCAGTGAGAACTCCCACAAAGATCAAGCAGAATATTAGGATACGGAAGGACATCATGTAATTGCCGGCACATCAGCAATAAAACCAAAAAGCATCAGCCACTGACTGCATACAATTTCCTTCTGCAGTATCAAGACAGTCAAGGATTTGAGTCTTGGCGAGATACATCAAATACAATTGCTGCCAGTTTGAATCACCACTTATCAAATTTAACTCCTTAATTTGTGAAGTATGCTACAAACTTATGACCTTCAAGAACAGCCCTGCCAACAAAAGCACCATGTTACAGGTATCTACCAAAAATGCTTCTAAAGAAAATCCTATGCAAAGGTCAAACAAACTGAACTGGAAAGACAACTTGCTAATAAAGTACCATTAACACACACACACACACACAGAGTGGACCTCAGTGTCTCAACGTGATAGATGACACAGGCTTAAAAAGTCCACATAGACTCATAATTTACAGACTTCAAACTACAGATTTAAGTGATCCCAATATAAGCAAACCTGGAAGATGGCTACACACGATCTAAAAGCAGAAGTCTTGCGTGTTCAAGCAAAATATCCAGCCCCATAACCCTCAGGGCCACAAATTTTCTGACTACCGATGAGGCACAGACTGAGATTGTAACTCCTATGAATCATTTGGAAGGGTATGCATAATAAAAGGTTCAGTTCTCAAATGTCAATATCTGAACTACTGCCTATTTCATTTACAAAAGAAAGTTTGAAAAGGTATAATGTTTTTGAATACTCTCTTTTTAAAGGGATCAAGAACCCTAAATGTTCGAGGGAGTGGTAACAGACAACGCCTTACACAAAGTTCAACAAGATGAGTGGAAGAGCTCCTAGTGACCCGCTGGTCACTTAATCCAATTTGTACATTTTTTTACTTCTAGATTGTAACAAAATTCAGGTTATCAATGCTTAGCTTTAATCCAATTTTAAATGAGTAACGTGAAACATGCCCATTTCAATTTCTTGGGACATAAAATCACCCAAACATCCTCTATTACCCACACTACCCACCTCAGAAACAACTTAATTAACCCTCTGACACATATCAGCCATCTCAATATTTGAGTGTACTCAGACGAATTCCATCCCAATTTCCTTCTAAGGTTTTCTGGCTTCCTTCATAAACACTAAAGCACTTTAAGTCTGAAAGTATTTGATTACCAAGAAAACTTGGTAATAAGCAAAAGATTCATATCGCTGTAAATTAACTATAGTCAATAATTTTTGAGTAACTGATAAAGAAGCATGGGCAGGTTCCAAACCACTAACATTTAAAAGGCCTCATAAAGCAGTAGTATATTCTTTTATGCAGCATTAAGGAAAAGGCACTAATAATAATAAAGTATACATAAAGCTATTTAGTTCATTTTATTAATGAGTTTCACATCAGAAACTTCCAACAGCCAAAAAACAGCACAGGCCCAGCAAAAGGCAGTCCTGCTTCAAGCAAAAGGTAGAAGAGACTCATAGGATGATCCCTATGAACCAAAACGTAATCAAACTGAAAACAGCAGTTGATTTGTCTGAATACAGAACAGGAAAATGTGCAGTATCTTTAATATATGGATGGTTGAGTAGACTAAATGACTGTCACACAGAAAGCTTATCTGTAAACACTGAAAAAAGCCATGCGATTTTACCACAATAAATGACTGGTTTCAATCAAATGCTGCTAAAGCAAAAGGCATGGCCCACAGGAGTAATTACCAGTCTCTTGACTGAAACAAAGGGCAATTACAACAAGCTGAAGTATGCTCACAATAGTTGAACACTTGATTATAGACTGCTGCAGCAATCAGCAAGAAAGGGATGGGGGGGGGACACGACGACGACAGAGTGCTTACATGGTCCCCATCCGATATTACTGCATAGTGAGGGATGGGCTGCCATAGAGGCTAACTAGTGCAAAGCCTAGATTTTGACTATTAAAACCCAATACAAGCATTCTAAGTATTTTTAAGAAATTTTAAGTATAGAAGAAGAAAAAAAAAAAAAAATCACAAGGCAGGAGATGATGGAGGGAACTCAGTGTGGTCTTGTCTACATGTGGTTGTGACTGTAAAAAGCTGTAGAATTCCTGCTGCAGAAACTAATAGTACATTGCAGTACTGCAGTATACGCAGTTGTCTGCCTCCAGTCACTCTCTGCATTGTCTTTATGTTTGTGTTCACGACACAGAGTTGAAGCTGGGCTAGCAGAGCTTTGTTACTGCACCGAACTACACAGCTCAACTGTAAGAGCACTACAAGTAATTTTCATAACCAGCATCTCAGGCTACTTTTAAAGCCAATGAAGTTTTGGCATTGCTCCTTTCACATTTCAAATCTGGATCTCACAAATTTCTGTCACCTCATTAAAATCTCCACTGTAGCAAGACTAGAGGAGAAAACATAACTTAAGATAACAGAAAAAGAGCTCTTCTCTGGCTTGGGTAGTCTGCAATGCAGTACAGCTACCTGGGGAAAGTGACTTCTATTAGCATGTGCTGTACTCGCAGCACAGGGCTTTGCTGGAGCATTTAGGGTAGTAGAGGTTCTAGAACACAGAAGAGCACTTCAAGTGCCCACACACAGTACCTTAAATTCTAATTAAATTCTTAAGCTCCCTTAAATTCTAATTCCATCAACTAGCTTATACTACATTACTTATTCTTTGCAGACTTCATCTTCGGACGTCTCAACCTTTTCCTCAAAGCACCGCTCAAACATGCAGACTCACCATACAGAATGGACCCAGCCTCTGTTTTAGTTTCACTGTAGTCATTTGTACTGCCTAGAGGCCAGAAGGCTGGCAGAGACAGAGCAGTTAGTGGAAGGCAGGTCCGAGGGTGGTGGTGGAAATTACAAAATTGTCATAAAACCAATACTATCCCCTGGCAATTAGAAGATGTACCTGGGAGGATCAGACCCCAGTCATGGCTCCAGGGCACTCTCAGTAGTTTATGCAGCAAGGTCAACAGCAGGGACTGAAAGTCACCTTCCCATATGCACACACTTGGTCAACCCAAGACACTGTCTCACAGATGTGGGTCCCAAAACTCCTCCGGCAGAGGAAATTATTGTAACTCCCTCCCACCTCATATGGAGTGGAATACACAGCACTTTAATATATTTTTCCCCTTGGCTTCCTCCAACTGCTGCTCATTTTATTTCAAATAACTCCTTATGAGCAAATCATTCTATCTCCACTAGAGCAAATGGAGCCACAAAGATTGCAGTCCCCTACCCCGTGAGCCACAGGCTTCAACTGTGAAACTTCGCAAGAAAGAAAAACGGTAGGGGGGAAAAAAAAAAAATCCAACAATCCAACTTGTTACTTGTGGTTCCTGGCACCAGACATTAAGATAATTAAAGAGAAAGCCTACATGTTCAAATCACAGGGGAGACTACTACATTTAATACTATCAACCTTCACAACCTTTCCTGTTTAAGTATATTCCCTGTAAATCCTATGGCAGTTTGAATTGGTTTAGTTATTTAATTCATTTTGGAACAATAAGAACAAAAAATAATCAGTAAGTGGGAAGAACAAAAAAAAGATAGACAAGATTTAAAACATAGTAAAGGTGATCTTTAGTTTCCTGCCTGTCCTTCCTGAAATTCGGCATGCTCCTGTGAAAATCCATGTTCTGTATTCTGCAAGTTATCCAATTAACATATTTTAGTGCTGTTATTCTCATATTCCATTAGATTTTCAATGAGATGAGAAAGTGCAGTGAGAAAAAATTCTTTTTCCATCAACCATTTAGTGCTAATTTCTACACTATTAAGCATTCTCGTAATTTCTCCCCTTCAGCCCTTAAACAATAGGGTTTGACTATCCTGCCACTTCCATTCCACATCATTCAGCTAGAATTAAAATAGATAAAACTTCACAATTATAAACCATGAAAGTAGTATAGGAGTCAGTTTAAATTGAAAACAATAGCAAAATAAGGAGTCAAAGTCAAGAAAAAAGTAGTTTTGTGATGTTGAATTCAGATTTTATACTTCAGATTACAACAGAGCATTTAAGCACTGAACAGGTAAAGATGGAATTTGGCAAAATGCAAGTAGCATTGAAGATAAAAATAGCATTATTCATTAAACTGTTTTATTCTCACTGCATGTGCTGCTCAATCTCTTTAGCTCATCATCTTAAAAATCTACCCATGTAATCAATATATGCCAACATATCACAAAACAAAACAAGCTAAAAATAAAAGAGCAAGTTACTCACAGGTGGTTCTCAAGCTGTGGCCTATGTATTTCTTTTTCTTATTATAGACATGCAAATCAGTCCACATCTTTGCAAAAGACACAAAACAAGACATGCACACACACAGTCAAAAAACCTGAAATGTCAAGTTCTCAGCTCTTAAAAAGCAAACTTAGGCAACAACAGGACACCTTCTCAGCTTTTTCGCTTCACAAAATGCAGGTATGCTGAACAAACTCTGGATATAGTTTCAGACCATTTTTTTTCCTGAGCTCAGCCTAAATACTGAACCTTTTCAGCCTTCCTCATCATTTATCACCTACTTTTTTTTTTTTTTTTTTACATTTCAGTCATATTCTTGTGAATCAGTACAAAGACATTTAAATTTGCATCAGTATATCATAAGTTGTATGCAGCAGGAATAGATTCCTTCCTATAACAGGGCATTGTCTGTTTGGCTTGGTCACTAATAAACCGGATTGACTTATCCTTTGTGTATAAACGCCCAGAACTAGGTTATCCGGTCATATTGAACATGTGACCTCTGTACACAAATGCAGAGGTTTCTGTGCCTGAATTGAGACCAGGACAGTTATCTCGAAGGCATTAACAGTCTCTTTCAGGAGTCCAGGAACACGAGAAACAAAGTCCCACAGTAGGTTAATATGGGTCATATTTATTATGTGGGCAGGGCTGACATTTTCCAAGCTGCCTAAGGGATCTTAAATGTCCAAATCACATAATGCAAGTAACAACTTTAATAGTTGCGCAACACCTGCAGGCTCAACCAATCTTGTTTATTCAGGCAAAACTCCTCATGAAAGTGAGAAAATATGAACAAGCTTCCATACAAATCTATCTGTTGAATTAACCTCCAAATAACTTTCAGTGATCCAGCTGTTGATTCATTCTGCTCTCTCAACTGTCTTTGAGTCCTCTGCCTTTCTTTTGCAGTTTAATGCCTTCCCTACCAATGCTTAGCCCAGGCTTACCCTTAACATTCACCTCTTCTTCTGTGAGTACCACGCTTTTGTAAGCTCCCCTTATGTTTACTGACATGATCTGGTCTTTCATTTGGACACCACCGTCCTACAGTGTCATCGTATCTGCATTAAACAGCAGTTCAGTACTATAACTTGATCAGTGTGAGCTATGACCACGCGGACAGCGACAGCGGCAGCGGTGAGTGCTGCAGCTTTAAACTCGAGCTAGAGGGGGCTTCCCGGAGACGGAGAGGCCGAGGGAAGGCGGAGAGGCCCGAAAGGACTCGGGAATCGCGAGAGGGAGCGAGAGGCTGACGTATCTGGGGGCGGGCCGGGCGAGCCGCGGCAAACTTAAAAGCGGCCATAGCGCGAGCTTCGCCCAGACCACGCGGACAGCGACAGCGACAGCTAGCCGCAGCAGGGTCAGAGCGCGTGCCGGGTGCGCGTGAGAGCAAGGGCAAATATATTAGCGCACGAGCGCACAGCGGGTGGGAGCAGCCATCAGTTGTCGATCCCCTCGTGGCTCTAGACAAGAACATGGCCCCAACACGTTCAAAATGCCCCACAAGGAAGAATGTGGAAACTCAGACGGAGCTCCCACAAAAACACGTGTCTGTGCAGGTCTCCGGCTGCAGTGAATGCCTCAGCCTGGCATATGTTCCTAATGGAGCCAGAGACACCACATGTGTGCGTTGTGATCAAATAAACCACCTGCTCAGGCAGGTGGTTGAACTGAAGGAAGAGGTGGATAGGCTTAGAAGTATTAGAGACAGTGAAAGCGAAATAGATTGGTGGAGCCGTACACTGAGGCATAGGAGTGGGGCAGAGGCTCTGCAGGATGTGGATGATCTCCCTTCTGCTTGTCACCAGGCAGAAGAAAGGAACCTAAGGGACAATGAGGAATGGAGGCAGGTCCCTCCTCGGAAGGGCAAGCAAAACTTCTGCCAGCCCCTGTCACCTTCCCAGTTGCACCTACAAAATAGATACGGTGCTTTGGAAGTCGAGGGCCAGGCATACGAGGATAGGGACAAGGATTTAGACAGTGAGCTACCCAGAGCCAGCCAGCCACCCCCACGCCTTAGGACTTCAGCAACAAAAAAAAAGAGGAAGGTAATTGTGGTGGGTGACTCTCTTTTGCGGGGAACAGAAGGCCCCATTTGCAGACCGGATCCTTCCCACAGAGAAGTCTGCTGCCTCCCTGGGGCCAGGATTAAGGATATAAAGAAAAATCTCCCTGCCCTGGTCCGCCCCTCGGATTACTATCCATTACTGGTATTTCAAGTAGGCAGGGATCAGGTAGCTAACAGTAGTCCAAGGGCCCTGAAGAAAGACTTTAGGGCCCTTGGACAGCTGGTTAAGGGATCAGGAGCACAAATTGTGTTCTCCTCCATCCCATTACTTGCAGGAGTTGATGAGGGTATAAACAGGAAGAGCCAGCAGATTAACTCTTGGCTCCAAGGCTGGTGTCACCGTCAGAACTTTGGTTTCTTTCATCATGGGATGATCTATAGGACATCAGACCTAGTGGCAACTGGTAGGGCAAGCCTTACCCAAAGGGAAAGAGGAATATTAGGACAAGAATTAGCAGGGCTCATTGAAAGGGCTTTAAACTAGGGTTGAAGGGGGATGGGGATGAAAGCAGGATTACTAAGGAGGAGCCTGGGAGCAGATTACCAGTGCCGATGGGTAAAAGTGCTAGCAAGGTCTTGTGGCCTGTTGCCTCAGCAGAGGTGGAGGATGGTAACCCATGTGGTAATGACATGAGGGACAGTGATAGGCTGGATACCACAGAAGGGTCTGAGCATGGTCAGGGAGGTGTTGGGCCTCACCCCCCCATAAAAATGGCAAGAAAACTAGCCCAGCTAAAGTGCATTTACACAAATGCACGTAGTATGGGCAACAAACAGGAGGAGCTGGAAGCCATTGTACGGCATGAAAGCTATGATGTAGTTGCCATCACGGAAACGTGGTGGGATGAATCGAATGACTGGAGTGCTGCAATGGATGGCTACAAGCTCTTCAGAAGGGACAGGCAAGGAAGGAGAGGAGGAGGAGTGGCCCTGTATGTTAGGGAGGAATATGAATGTGTGGAGATAAATGAGGGTAATAATAGAGTTGAGTGCCTGTGGGTACAAATCAAGGGGAGGACCAGCAAGGCTGATATTGTGGTGGGAGTCTATTACAGACCACCCAACCAGGATGCAGAGGTTGATGAAATGTTCTATAAGCAGCTAGCAGGTGTCTCGAGATCACTTGCACTTGTCCTGGTGGGTGACTTCAACCTACCAGATATCAGCTGGGCACTCCATACAGCTGAGAGGGAACAGTCTAGGAGATTCCTGGAGTGTGTTGGGGATAACTTCCTGACACAGCTGGTGAGTGAGCCAACTAGGGAAGGAGCGCTACTTGATCTGCTGTTTGCAAACAGAGAGGAACTTGTGGGGGATGTAACAGTTGGAGGCCGTCTGGGGTACAGTGATCATGAAATGATAGAGTTTCTGATTCTCAGGGAAGCAAGAAGGGGAACCAGCAGGACTGCCATCATGGACTTCCGGAGGGCAGACTTTGGTCTTTTCAAAAGTCTGCTTGACAGAGTCCCTTGGGAGGCAGCCCTGAAGGGCAAAGGAGTCCAGGAAGGCTGGACACTTTTCAAGGAAGAAGTCCTAAAAGCACAGGAGCAGGCTGTCCCTGTGCGCAGGAAAGCGAGCTGTCGAGGGAAGAGACCGGCCTGGCTGAACAAAGAGTTAAGGTCACAGCTCAGGGAAAAAAGGAAAGTTTATGTCCTTTGGAAAAAAGGACAGGCGACTCAGGAAGATTACAAAGGTGTAGTAAAGTTATGCAGGGAAAAGATTAGAAAGGCCAAAGCTCAGCTAGAACTGAACCTGGCCCTGGATGTTAAAAACAATAAAAAGAATTTCTATAAATATATTAATAGCAAGAGGAGGACTCGGGAGAACCTCCACTCTCTCCTGGATATGGAAGGTAACATAGTGACAAAGGATGAGGAGAAGGCTGAGGTACTGAATGCCTTCTTTGCCTCGGTCTTTAGCAGTGGAGTAGGGTGTCCCCCGAGTACCCAGACCCCTGAGCTAGCAGTTAGGGGCGGGGAGCAGGACGAAGCCCCCGTAATTCTAAGGGAGATGGTGAGGGACTTGCTCCATAACCTCGACATAAACAAGTCTATGGGCCCAGATGGGATTCACCCGAGGGTTCTGAGGGAGCTGGCAGAAGTGCTTGCAGAGCCACTTTCCATCATCTACCAACAGTCGTGGCAAACTGGGGAGGTCCCAGCCGACTGGCGCCTAGCAAATGTGACGCCCATCCACAAGAAGGGTCGGAAGGATGATCCAGGGAACTACAGGCCTGTCAGTCTGACCTCGGTGCCTGGGAAGGTGATGGAACAGGTCATCCTGAGTGCCATTATGCAACACATGAAGGATGCCCAGGTGATCAGGCCCAGCCAGCACGGGTTCACAAGGGGCAGGTCCTGCTTGACAAACCTGATCTCCTTCTATGACAAAGTGACTCGCTTGGTGGATGAAGGAAAGGCTGTGGATGTTATCTACCTAGACTTTAGCAAGGCCTTTGATACAGTGTCCCACAGTATCCTGCTGGAGAAACTGGATGCTCATGGCTTAGATGGGTATACTCTCCGCTGGGTTAAAAACTGGCTGGAGGGCCGGGCCCAGAGAGTGGTGGTGAATGGAATGAAGTCCAGTTGGCGACCGGTCACGAGTGGTGTCCCACAGGGCTCGGTACTGGGGCCAGTTCTCTTCAACATCTTTATCAATGATCTGGACGAGGGGATCGAAAGCACCCTCAGCAAATTTGCAGACGACACCAAGCTGGGTGGGAGTGTTGATCTGCTGGAGGGTAGAGAGGCTTTGCAGAGGGATCTAGACAGGCTGGATCGATGGGCTGAGACCAACGGGATGAGGTTCAATAAGGCCAAGTGCCGGGTCCTGCACTTGGGTCACAGCAACCCCAGGCAGCGCTACAGGCTTGGGGAAGAATGGCTGGAGAGCTGCCAGGCAGAAAAGGACCTGGGGGTGTTGGTCGACTGTCGGCTGAACATGAGCCAGCAGTGTGCCCAGGTGGCCAAAAAGGCCAACAGCATCCTGGCCTGTATCAAGAACAGTGTAGTGAGTAGGACCCGAGAGGTGATCGTCCCCCTGTACTCGGCACTGGTGAGACCCCACCTCGAGTACTGCGTCCAGTTTTGGGCCCCCTACCACAGGAAAGACATCGAGGTGCTGGAGCAGGTCCAGAGAAGGACAACGAAGCTGGTGAGGGGTCTGGAGCACAAGTCTTACAAAGAGAGGCTGAGGGAGCTGGGGCTGTTCAGCCTGGGGAAGAGGAGGCTGAGGGGAGACCTTATTGCTCTCTACAAGTACCTGAAAGGAGGCTGTAGAGAGGCGGGGGTCGGTCTCTTCTCCCAAGTTACAGATGATAGGACAAGAGGCAATGGCCTCAAGTTACGCCAGGGGAAGTTCAGGTTAGATATTAGGAAATATTTCTTTACTGAAAGGGTTGTCAGGCATTGGAATGGGCTGCCCAGGGAGGTGGTTGAGGCACCATCCCTGGAGGTATTCAAGAGAGGAGTTGACATAGTGCTTGGGAATATGGATTAGTGTTGGGTGGTGTGGTGGTGTGTGTGTGGGTTGTGTGTGTGGTGGTTTTGTTTTTGTTTTTTTGTGTTGTGTTTTGTTTTTGTTTTTTTTTTTTTTTTCATTGGTTGGACTAGATGATCTTAAAAGGTCCCTTCCAACCTCTGTGATTCTGTGATTCTATGAGATAATAAAAGTACACTCTAAAAGGCTTTTGGTTTTTAAGCGTTGGAAAAAAAGCAGCAGACAGCAAGGGAAACCAAAAGTTCTCCAGTAATCTAAAAGATGGGTATAACATAGGCAAGAATGGTGTAAGCCTTCAAGTACTGCCCCATCACCATGCCTGGATGCTGGATGGAGATGGATCGGCCACTTACAGAAGAGGAGAGGCTACTTAAGCCTATGAGCGTAGGCAGTTTGAGAGTTCCCTGCTGAGTCTGCTAACAATATGACTATATGGAATGGATGCACTCTTGGGTCTAAATTAAATGTACTTTTCTTGTGCAGCTGAAGAGCAGTAGGACAGGCAATTTTATCTGATCTTAATACACCGACACCCACCTTAAAAGAACTTGACCAGTACTTCCAATTGCCTGCCACAAGGCTTTTGTGCTTTTTCTGAACACACACAATTTTGTGTGTGTTGTGTTCATGCCTTACCTTAAAGAGTCACACAGTTTCACAAAGTACATGAAAGAGAGAAAAGGAGTAACAAACCTTTCACAGTGGAGGATGCTCTTAGGCTAGGGAAAGGGATTAGTTGTTACAGACCATAATTAAATGAAAGGGAGAGGGAGGAGGATACCTCTGTGTTTGTTGCCATCAGACAAGACAACAGGCACAGGGGTTCAACATCACATACAATTAGTATTGTCACTAGAGCACTAATTAATCACTTCAGACACCTTATCTGTCTCCCACACCTCTCTGCCTCAACAGTGTCATCATTTATATTATACAATGTTGCTAACTAAAAACAACCTAGAGGTTTAATGGCCCACGGAGTAAGAAGCTTTAAGTGTTAGTGTTGTTTCCCTGCCCTCTGCCTCTTTTATGTAACATATAAATAAGGCTATTAAAACACCAAACACTGCGTATGGATTTGGCAGAGGCTTGGTTTTAAAAGGCACACAAATACACACATTGCCAGATATAAAAAGGGGCCAGAAGAAAAATGGTTAGCAATGCCTGCAACTACTCCACAGCAGAAAGGCCACCTAATGGCATCTATGATAAGGTAGACAGAGATACCCATGCTGACTTTCCGCTGGACTTCTGTCTGCAACTCTTTAACAGCAAAGGCATCTGCAATTTAAAGTCCAATGGTCAAGTAGCACATCTGTATGTCTGCTGATAGAAAGGCTGCAGGAACAGGCTAATGCTTCTTCCAGTATTTCTGAATTTAATAGTAAAACAATTTTAACTTTTACCTCAAAAATCATATTCGATTTTTTTCCTTTCCAAGTAATTGTTCAGGGGTATTTTTTGTGAAAACACTGCAGTTAGTTGCGCTAAGTCCAGGAAGGAAAAGAAAAAGGTGATAAATAAGTGTGGCTTGAAAAATCCTTACCTGTCAAATAACTCTTCCACCACGTGCTGGAAAGCCCAGACATACTAAAAGCCCTAGTCAAGTTGGGGTTCCACTCTACCTATTAAGGTAGGCCATTAAGGAGGCAGAGAAAAATTAGCCTACTTTACTGTGACACACCTCACTACTGAATATTAATCAGAAGAGAGATGTTGCTTCAAAATGTTTAATTTAAAGTGAACGGGTATTCTTCCAGTGGAAGCAGAGTACAATGGGAAACTCTGCAACCTACTCTAGCTAGATGGGAATTTTCTATTTTTACGCTCATCTCCATCAAAGATTTGCTTTCTCATCTGAACATAGCCAATTCCTAAAGTATTGTGAAAAGCTTCCTGTTAGAGCTTGGTTAGCTCTAACCTAACCAAAACCTTCACAGGGACAGAAAACTCTGACTTGCATTAACATACAAAAAATGAACACATGGATTATGCTTTCAAGAACTGAAACCAGGATTCCATAGTAGTTTAATATCTTTTCAAACATCTACTTAATTTCAAGAATTCTGTCTGGGTCCCATAACACTATGAACAAAGAGCAATAGCTGCATGGGTAGATGTTGCTAATACAAATGAAGACGACATCAAGGAAAAACTTTGTATATTGAAAAATAAAGAAGTTAACTAAGTAATTGAGCCACAGGCACCATATCAAGTATGGAGAATCATGTCCAAAAAAAAAAAAAAAATCAGGTGGGACTGCTGAGGTATCATAAACCTAAATTCTCATATTTACATATATTAACAATATGTATTAAAGCAACACATAATATTACAAGTGAGGAAGGAAAATAAAATCTGTACAGCAAGACAAAAAATATTCAGGTGTATAATCATATCACTAGACACATAAATTTTAAACCAAATATCACTGAAATCAGTAGGTTGCCTTAAAGTCCAAGTTGGTATGCTCCATATCACATGAGCAAAAGTTATACAGTAGTTACATCAAAGACAAGCAAAACACTGTAGATTCTCTAGGTTTGGTACATCACTGTCAACATTATTCTTTTGTTCCTTGATACTGTATCTAGTTGATGCTCCTCTTTTAATTTTTTTTTCCATAATGTCAAATACAAAGATTATTTTTAGAGCACTATTTAGCATGTTTGGTTGTCAGCTAAAGCTCCTAAATTCCCTTTTGCAAATGGCCTAATAGCCTTGCAACTGCTACAAACACCATTCTGAAGTTGATTGGTATGCAGAAGCAGAACAGATTCAGATAGGCAAGTTTTGTTACAATCAGACTATTAAGCTTTTACTCTCCATACATAGTTAGACAGCAACCCTTCAAAACTCGAAGAGATGTTTCTTCTTCAAGATTAATATATTTGTACAAGAGATTTGTTCTTTTCCCCATGTGATACAAGCACCTCAGCTATCAAAGTGGGCCACCTGCATGGACAGATAAAAGTGAACTGGATTTTTGAAAGGGCAGGTATTCTTTGACTTTACTAGGTATTTTAGAAATCTTACAGATGATCTAATTTCTATCATCAAATACATAGGCCAAAGAAAATATAAGTCATCTGGCTAAACAGCATCAGTAGTACTATGTTGGTAATAGTCACACACGGTACCAAAGTAGTAAGAAGTCCAGAAAAATGAAGATGGAAAAACAAGATCCAGAAGAGGGGAAAAAAATCCAGTGAGAAAATGAGTTATTTCAACGAAAAGCCATTATACTTTGAAGACAGAAGGACATGTTTTTTGGAACAACTGTCACAATGCTACAAAGAAGATTAAAGATTTCTGCCCCTATTTAAAACAGTTTCTGGGACTCAGAAAAAAACCCTGCAGTTCAGTTTTGATATTTAATAAGATTTCTCAATAGACATTTCTCACTTAAAAAGAAAGAAGTTAAAGAGAAATGGAAGAGATAGAACAAGTAAGTTCACTCACAACTTTGATCTCAAGTCATTTACATTCGTTGTTATTGTAGAATCAGGGAGACTGTTTTCACTGAGGGTTGTGCGCTCTACAGTATGTATCACTGACAGAAAATAAATACATTTGGAAGCAACAAATTATTGCAAGTCAATGTGTAAAGTTAAAGCTCTGGAAAGCTAAAGTCATTTCCTTGAAACAAATCACCAAAAAGTTCTGATCAAAAACAGAGAATCTCTTTCCAGTCAGAATAACTTCACATTCCTCAAATAAGAGTTAGAAACAAACAAACAAAAAAGTAAACTCATTTGTAATTGAAAATTACAGCAAAAGGCTTTCCAGAATACTGCTTGAATAACAACTATTTCAACCATGTTTAGAGCCCTTTTCTCCAAACACATTGTTAGCAGGACATAAAGCTTATTGCAGCGTGTTACGATACAGGGCTTCACCCTAGTTCATACTTGGGTGTAGGAAAATATCTAAGAAGAGATTAAAGTCTTCTTAGAGAGCTTCTATTGTCCTTGTTCATACATTGCAACTTTCATGGAGGTTCCTTATAAGCATTTAAAAAAGAAAATGGCCAGCTTACGGCTTATACCTGACCACTACCTCACTATAGCTGGGATGGCAGCATAGTTGTATTCCACTATATCCAAATTGTCAGCAAAAACGCTAACTTGTGGAGTTACTCCTTTCATTTCTGTTTTACCCCCAGATTAAGGTTTATATTGCTATCACATAGAAGTAACACAAAACCAAAGAAACAGTTTATAGCTTTAAATATGACACCGTCAGTCACAAAAACACCAAACAAAAAAAAGCCCTAAGGACCTTAATGATTACATTTACCTGCTGGTCTGAGATAATGGCTACTTGATCTGCACCAGTCTGATCCTGCATTCAAATTCCCTATGCCAGCTTCCTGCGATACTGACCACCAAGGGATGCGTTAACATAGTCTGCCCAAGAAGATTAAACACAACAGAAAAGGCCGAGGTAACAACCGATCTGTGAGCTTAGAATCTGAACCTCGAGAGCTTGAGAACTACAGATCAGTGAGTTCCAGATGCAAGAACACTAAGGTGAGGGGAAGTGAAATAAGAAGCAGGACTGCAACAATCAAGTTGACAGAACTTGAAAATACCTGCATAATTAACATCAGCAAATCAGATTTAGAGAACAAGGAAAACACAACATATAAGCAAAGCATCTTGTATACACAAATTTCATTTCAACTCTCCTTTTGAACTGGCTTTGACTTTTCTCATTCCAATCTGCTTCTTAAAAACAATAGAAACTGAAATATTGAATATGCATGATACGCTGTTGATATTTTAAGGATATTTTCTTTCCCAAGAGGTAGCTCGGCTGAAAGGACTATAGTGAGTTGCAAATTAGGCCTCATACCACTTTGCCCAATTCAGTTAGCTAATTATGTTTGAATACCTGTGCAGGTGCCACATATTTTAATAACCAAATATGAATTAGATATATTTCATTTTTACTCATCACACCCTATCAGCTGCCATCCTTATTCTTTTCATTCTGTTGCTATCACTGCAATTCTTTCCAGTCAATTCTAAGTCTTTGCTGACAAGTGAGTGAGGGAAAATGTATGTAGTGGTAAAGATCATAATCTATTTGCTTCTGTACAACTACAGAAATATGCCTGAGCATGATTATACACTTTAAGGAGCTGGGGGAAAAGAAAATCCTCGGTGGGTCAAATGGCCGAGAGCATGCCATGTCACTGAACTTCCAGCTGCTGAGTCAACAGCTTTGAAGCCAGAGCCTGTCAGAAGAGACAAG
This sequence comes from Numenius arquata, assembly GCF_964106895.1. NCBI lineage: Eukaryota > Metazoa > Chordata > Aves > Charadriiformes > Scolopacidae > Numenius > Numenius arquata. The sequence goes on from NC_133586.1 coordinate 31,590,635, forward strand.
GCTATCATCAAACCACAGCTGCTCGTAGACTTATTTTTCTGCATTCAAATATGGGACCACTAGCAAAAGAAGCCAAGTGTAGGTGACTTTCTGACTTCTGCTAACTTATTCTAGGTGACTTCATTATTGGTGGCATGGAAAGTTTTACCTGCTAAATGTGTGTCCTTCTTTTGGTTCTGTAACGATTCTTTTGGTCACATGCTCATATATTCCCACAGAAATAATGGCTACTGGTATTCCACCTACAAGGAAAAAAAGTCATATCACTAAGGAGAAGCTGAGCCCATTTCAAAGAAAAAGAAAACAAACAAACAACAAATTGAAAAGTAAGCACAAAACAATCCTAAAATTGCATTGTAAACGCAAACAGACTTTGGAACTCTGTCAAAATGTGCCTCAACAACCATAGGCGAAACCTGCCAGAGGCAGTCAAATATTTGTAGGCCCTTTCCTGCTGTAGACAACAGTCAACAGAAACCTCAATAGGGTACTCCAAACAATCCCTGCTACCAAATAGTAAACAGCCCAGATAAACAAGTAACATTTTTCTTTCAGTAAGGGTCATGATCCATGTTAAGACCTAGAAAAGTCTATTCAGACTAGGCCATTTGTAGCTTTGTTATTAGAACTAAAAATCAGGCTCTTGGATCTCCCTTCACACTCAAATTAAAAAAAAAAGTTAGCTCTTCCGTGTTTTGACCTTGATCCGCATTTTAACTAAATTATCACTCAGGGGACCTTCCTATCTTAACCTTCTCCAGATACAAATATGCCATTCTGACAAATACCCTAGGCATCTGTAAGGGAGTGCACTGATTCAGCTACCCCCAAAAATCTACAAAGTTTTTCTTACCCTGCAAAAGAAGTTCCTGCTTGAAGCCAGACTCACAGTGAGGCTTTATAACACAAATTTCACTGTTTTTGCATTCTGCAGCATCATGCTACATTTTAATAATTCCATGGTATGTTTGTATCCGTGTTTCATTATTTAATTTAAAGTGTTCTTGCTTCTCACTCTGTGTTCTTTCTTTCTGCCCATGTCACTGATTGTGGCACTCCTCTCAGAGCCTGGCAGACTACTCCCAAGCAATCGCTTATCCCTGGAATATAAGTTTGGATTTCAAAGGCATCTCAGAAGCCTACTTCCTAACAGATTTTAATGGCTATTTGGGTCTTAAGACACAATCTTAACCTTAATTCCCTCAAAGCATTAGCAACTAATTATCACCGAGGTCAAAAGAAACTCAATGGATAAATACCTCTGAAAGCAAGAGGAACTAGTCACTTTGCAGATGGCAGACATCCACATAAAAAAACCTTAAGTCCCAGTATCATTAAGGAAAAAAAAACCACCAACAACTCAATCAAACCCAAAAAATCCCACTATACCATATATGTGAACTGCTGAAAATAATCAATAAAAATGAGTCTGCAGTCGCGTATTTTTATGAAAACATCATCCAGTTGAGTTACCTAAATTATGCCTTTGGGTTGTCTGTTATTCAAGATTTGGCTGCTTTCATGTTCAGACTGACTAAAACATTTTAAGCTGGCAGAGCCCAGCCCTTAGAAGATCAGGAAATATTCACATTGAACTATAAGTTATTCACTGACATATCGCATGCTATCAGTTCAACTCAATGCAAAAACAATATTATGAAGAAAATAAAAACAGGTGTTTGTTCTACTGTCATATACCATTCACCAGGAGCTTGATGGTACATACAGTTTGCACTATATAACAATAGGGGTGAATTTGAAGAAGGTATAAGCTCTGATGCGCTGTTCAGCTCAGAGGCATTTGGATTCCACTTATGTTAGCAATTGGTTTGACCATTTACTTTAAATATTTAGTTATAAACCCAGGTAAGAGCCTGTAGTTCCACATACAGCTGTTGGGGTAGGACCTGAGGTTACAGAATCTTTTCTGTAAGACTACCTTTCTCTGCTGAGCACTGGCAGCCTAGTGCATGGAAATCTTGATTCCACATAGTAGGATGTTTGACTAACCCCTGCTTGAAACCATTTGTATCATAACACTGAGGAGCACAATGGGTTACGTCTGCTCAGTCTAGTATCTAAAATATTATAAGTCTGAAAGACTAAGAAGGAAGAAAGAAATATTTTGAAATGTTTTTCCCATGATCCTCAGCTCAAAAGTATTCTTATGGGTGAAATTGCTTAAGGTTTTCTTGAACAGAACTGTCTTTGATTAAATCTTTTCTCTGTTCATTCCATTCCAGCAATGGCATCATTATGGTTCTGATAAGCTGATGTCAGACAGTATCTCACTTTACAATCACATTTGAACTTGCAGTGATCATGGAAGAAATTTCTCCCCCCTTTACTGTTACACAAGATTGAGCTGTTACATAAAAGGCATCAAAATCCAAAGAATTAAAATCCCATAGTGTGTTGAGAAAACTACTTATGCAACAGAATAAATGTTTGCAGAAACTTCAAAGAGGAGACCTCTAAAACAGTAGTATTAATGTTTCTTGCTAACTAAAAGCAATATTCTTTTCCCCCATCCCCACACAGGGACATACTAATATCTGTCTTCCAGAATAATATAATTCAGACATTTCCATTCAGGATCATACAATAGCAAATGTCAGAAGCAATGACCTGCTATGGCCTTTACTATTTTCCTTTCCTTAGGCCTGGATTCCTAGTGGATTATGTTCTACTGAATGATCTAGCTGTCATAAATAAAGGTATTTTTACCTCTCCTTTGGGTGACTACCTAGTAACATCCTAACTGACAGGGTACTATTTTGGTACCCCATTTTATTATCATAACGACCAGATAATGATTGCATGACAGAAGCGAAATCCTGATGCGAACTATCCAGCTGAGCACCAAACTCTCTCTTACAGTTTGCTTGATTAGTGTTTCCTATTGCTTTCTTCACATTAGTTCTAGTTTTTCCACTTAGAAAATGCGCCTCTCACACCTATTGTCTTCCCTTCTGTGCCTGTAGGTGTGGCACTGAGCAGGCTGCCCCATTTCCAAGCTTTAAAACATCCACAATTCCCAGCATTGTACCAGGTGATGGATTTCAAACTCAGAGGAAAAGAATAAATTCATTTAATCACATTCCACGGTACTTCATTTTCCCTTGGATACTCTCAGTCAAGCTTTTGAAAACAGGCTAGACTTGCTTAAGGGCAATTGTGCCGTAACACCCACATTCTCTTGTGAACTGCCACTTGTTCTGTGCATTCTCTATAAAATCAATTGATGGGTTTCTGCAACATAGCACAAGGAACAGTTAGACCTCATGCGTCATGGAATAAATAACAGTCTGACCCATTTTTTCTTTAAGATGGGCAGGGGAAAGCATAAAATCAACCAGTTTTCTTCCTCTTTCCCGCTATCTCCTAGAACACCAGCTGTTGATAAGCCTTGCTGCACCACACATCAGCCAACTGGTCTCAAAATTAGATTTGAATGGCCTTAAAAAAAGGGCCTACAAACAAGTGAAAATTAAGTTCTATTTAGTTCTATTAAGTACTATATTCTCTAATTAGCTATTCCTTTATTTAGAGGAGTAGCTTGCCACTCCAAAGGAAGCATATTTTAAGCGTATTGGTAGCATGGTATTGTAAGAAGCCTGGAACGTCATTGCTTGCACCATAGCTAATTAAGCCATCCACTTGTATTGCTGTCAATCTAGGAACCTCCCACTAGAATCAAAAGGGAAAGAGTAAGAGATTGCCCGTGGTTTAAAGGCATTTCATTAATGCATATCTTTGGTCATAAATTACTGTTTACCTGTCAACTGGGTCCAGAACACCCACAAGGTGTTCTTTGAAGTTAACCTCTTGGATTTAAAGATTTTTAAAAAGCTGTTGAAGGACTGTTTGATCTGAAAATCTGAGTCTTTTGAAGTTGAGAGCTAATGGAATATTTTTTTTTTTTCAACAGTGATCAAGCAGTTAATGAGATAAAGTGATGGGAAGATAGACTTAATAGACTATGTGGATGCATCTCATATTATTTTTTTGGTAAGGATTAATGGGAAATCCAGACATAGTCAGGGCCACATGAGTCAAAATCATAACGAAGAAGAAAATTAACTTTAGCCAGACACAGCTCTTTACCAGAACCAAAGCTATTTTGGGACTGTACTCTAGACCCCTTCACCAATGCATACAAAACAGAAAATTAGGCTATTAGGTATTTGGCCTGTGCTGTTCTTGCATGCTAAGATAGCTGGTCCCTGACACATGGCTAATACACCAAGGAAAGGGCATGGCTAAACAAAATGAAGATCTGATATAACTGAACTATACACATGCTCTTAATGTTTTTAAAACCCATCAGGCACAGAGTCTTTATAATTCCCCAAACATTCCAAGGAGTGCACCTTTTGAACTTTATTATTAAAATAAAAATATTCTTTTCCTAACAGTAAAGCTAATATTAAGGCATTAATGTTTTGAGATACAGAAACATCCTGCTCTTGTCAAACAAAATCCTCTGATGACAGAGGATTCCCCTAGTATCATGTACTAGTACCTTAACTTAGGAATCAGCCCTAGCTGCTCTAATTCACATGGGATACAGCACCAGAAAAAAATCAAGACACAGGAAGACGAGTCAGACAGTTCAAGGACAAACTTTTATCTACAGACAATAAGTCTAAGAGATTAAAAATTAGATAGTGGATTCATTTCCTTATATTAAGTTACAAATAGAACAAAATCATAGCTTAATTTACTATGAAATCAAATAAATCCACTTGCCAGTTGTATCTGGCTTGGCCTTCATTAGGTTTGGTACAAGTCATTTGCCTAAGTCAGAAAATGAGGTCTAAAAACCACAGAAAAGTATTTTTACTACACCTCTTTAAATAGGGTCATATCTACAAAGGAAGGATAATAACAACATGTATTTGCAGTGGAAAAAAAAATTGTTTCCCCCTCAATTCTTGCTACTTTTGTAGAAGAGTAGCAAAACTACTCTGCGTATTAATAAAAAAAAGTTAGGCTACAGATACAACCCACATTTATTTGTGTCCTTCTTTAGATCAAGCAGAGCATTCCCCTTGAAATCAACACCTGAAGATGATGAATGAGTCAAAACAGTTGGTGAGCAAATAAAATGTTGAAATGTAAAGAAAACAGGCCCATAAAAGAACTTGCAATCTGGCTTGATAGTTTTGTGCACTCTACTTTAGCCTTCATAACTCACTGTAAAATGGCAGAGGATTTCCATCCTGCATCCTCTAAGGCTGCAATGTAACAGTCACAGAAATGGCAAATATAAGCCACAAGGGAAAAAAAAAAAGGATACTTCCATTTATTTTCTTTAGCACATGGTGTTCTAGGGCAGGAGTGCCAAGGACACTTGTAACAGAACTGTTACATGACCTGAGCAAACTAGATAAAATGCAAATACCCACAAAAAATAGAAGAGAATAAAAGCACATCTAGCAGGTAATTTGTTACAAAGTGTAGATACAATCACTGCTAAGCGAAACAAAGTAGTTTTTACTGTCCTTCCATTATTGCCCACCAACAACCTAATAATCACTAACTATGTTTGTATGTGTTCTAACAAATCTTCTCTAATGGGATAGTTGATAACGCAAAACCTCAGCCCAGGACATGTTTCTACTCTTTAATATACTTGCACAACCTATGCACTACATTTGTTGCTAATGTTCTCCAGAAGGCGGGGGGGTGGGGGGTGGGGGGGGGGGGGGAACAACAACAAAAAAAAAACAAACCACAAACCAAACCCCACAACTATCCAATGTTCATCTAAGCAAGCATCTCCTCTCTGACAGCAGCCAAAACCAGGTATTTCAGGAAATACACAGAAACTCCAAGGTGAACCCATCATAACACATAAGGAAAGGTGCTTCTTTCTCTCCTTAAGGTAAATACTAGTTTATGCTCAGTTTTCTCCAATGGCCACTATTAGCTTGAAGTGGAGAACTGAGGATAGAGTAGTTGGACTATCAAACGTATTCACAATAATTAATTTCTGTGCTGTCTCCAACACCTCACTTGGAGCATAAAGTAGCCAGTTTAGCATTCTGTGCAAAGGAGGTATAATACCATCTGAGATGCGATGGAAAACTACAAAGTCACCCAAGCAACAGCTGCATTTGTGGCAGTCGAAGGAGTAAGAGCTAGGACACAGAATCACTTTTTACCAATTTTTTGTTCAAGTTGCAGTAGCAAAATTCACAGTCCTATTTAGGACTGCTCATATTACAGGGAGATGTTATCTCTCAACTCAAGCCCCTTGTGAGCAGAGCAGTCACATCATAAATTACGGAGCAAATTCTGTCAATACATCTGATTAGAGCCTCATTTGAGCCACCTTTTCTTTCATTCTCTTTTTTGTTTTCTGTTATACTACAACATTAGCTCCAATCTTCAGCTAGTCCTGTTCCTCAGTCATGTGATGAGTATTACAGAGAGTAATGGCAAACACGGAAAAGCAGCCTACAGATATATGTAGGTCTGAAGAAGGGAGGCTGGCTATTCAAAGTGGTAGGCAGGAGCCTGGTCTTGCCCAGTGCTACCTGGAAAGTAACAAAGAACAAAAGAAAAGAAAATACAGGAATAAAAAAACAACAGGAGGGACAGAGCTTTGTAGTGGCAGCTGCCAAGGACAGTTCAACCTTGGCAGATAATACATCCAACTGCTGACATATTTTCAAATACACGTCCTTGGTCTTACACCCACTTCTGATATATAAGGACTGTAAGAAGATACCTATATCTAGGTTATGTCTAGGACCTTTTTTTCAGCAGCTTAAGCAAGAAAGACATGATAAGGAGTTACATGCTCATAAATGGCTTGCTTCCAAGCATGTCTGAACAATTAGCTACCAAACAATGCCAAACGCTGGTTCTCCTTTAGAAAAAAAAAAAAAAAAAAAAGCAAACCCAAAACTTATATCCAGTATCATTCCTTTTGAAATTTCACTATTTTCTGATCTCTAGATAAAAAGTCATAAAGTTAAAAACCTCACAGAGCTACCAAAGGAAAATTATCACAGGACTGTGGTGCTGGCACTAAAATGTTACCTAGCCAGCTCTAGAGCATGCTGTGACCTCTATGTATTTATTACCTGGATTCCCCACTTGTAAATTCCTGCCAGCCTCCATATATATTGAGTTCAGCATCCAGCTGATATAAATGGGACAGAGAGCATGAAGACAAGCACAGACATGTTTCATCCATTTTGTCTTTTCAATTAAAAATCGCTTTTTAAACAAACTGAAGAGCAAAAATACATTATACCCTGATTTATTGGATATATAATGGAGAACACACTGACATTAACAGATCCATACCACACCTCCCAAGGTGAGGGTTATGTTGCACATAATTTTAATGGGATGACTAATTTATTTTGTAACTGGTTGCTTATGCCACCATGTAGTATGGCTGAACGAGCAAATTACAACCCCAATAAATGGCACCATCCAAGTGAGGAAAGTTTCTCTTATTTGAGAAGCAGTTATAGCACTGAGACCTGTTCTCAGCTCTTTGCGTGTTCAGTAATAGGTTGGCTTAAATAATACCGTCAAAGGCATAAAAAGGTCTCTTTTCACAAACAGAGACGTCCAAACTAATTTTTAGAGGTGATGTTAATAGCACTCTGCACATTGAAACCACAAGCAACACCCATTTTTAGGGGCCTGAAAGCAACCAAATGAATACACTTTAAACTGGATGAGGTAGAAGTCACATGTAATAATCTGAAGAAATTTTGTTTATTCAAGCAAGCTTAGAGATTCATTTTTTTAGTACTTCAGAATATTTCTAAAGTCTTTGTCATTAATACTTAAATAGTGACAGGAGTCCACCATGCAAAGCACCACCTTTATTTGGATATTTTTTATTCATTAGTACTAGAAGATGTGTCACATGAGGCCGTCCTGACCAAGTGCAAACCTCTAAAGCGACATATAATAAATAACCCTATGGATGCCAGCACAGACCAGGCTCACTGGCCAAGTCTATAGTGAGAGTTGCCACAGGGAGAGCTATCTAGATCGACTTATGTTATCACTGTCTTAACCATAATTGAAGAATTTAACAAAAAAAAAAAAAAATCACTACCACACATCAGATTATATCATCATTTTTTTAATTAATAAATTCTGTGATACAGAGAGAAAAATAAATAGAGCAGCACTCCACATAAAACTGGTCTGCCATTTCAAATGTTAAATCCTATATACACTGATGGGACAGTAAGGAAGCACCAAAGTCTTGGCCACAACATGAAAATTTTTATCTCTTGGAGAATTCAGTGTCATCAACCTGAAAACCACGTGATTCAGCACTAGCTTAAGATACCCACGCTGCTGAAAACTACTTAGTGCCGAGTTTTGCATAGTGTAAAAAAAGCAATTTGAACAATTTTACCCCTTCATTTAGGGTAAAGTATACCACTGTGCAGAAAACCTATTTAAGCCCTATACACTGCTTAAGTCTCACCCAAGTCTACAGCATTTTACTGTTTTGAGTGATACATAGACTTGGTATTTAAAGTTAACAGTCACTGAATGCCAGTTTATTGTCAAATATATTTTTTCTTACCATGACTGACCTTGGCTTTTCATTTCATCTTAATCAGATTACCTGGAGAAGCCTTTTACATAGTTACCTGTAAACTAAATTGGCTGGGAAGGAATATTTACTTCTCTTACAGAAGCTAATTTTGAGAAATTCAACTGGAACTAACAACAGTTGTAGAAGCCAATTTTAGAGACAATTTTTCTCTCCTCATACAAACAAGTCTCAGCTTCCTTCACATGCAAAGGATATATACAGTTTTCTCAGAAACAAAGAAAAAAGAGAATCTACAAAACAAGGAAATAAGAGAATCCACTCCAGTGTTACAATGTCAGAATGCAGAGCACACTTATCAAATAGCTCATAAACAGAGAAAGATGCTCTGTCGTAAGTCCAGAAGAGGTTTAAATACAGCATGATGCTATCCTATGTCCTCAAAGTGAAGAATGGGACTCTAACCATGTATTCTGAGGAAACACGTGCTCAGGCTTCAAGTCAACACATCTTGCATATACTAGCCACAAAAGCTAATTTCCATACTAAATAGCAGATAAGAGCAAACTGGAAGAATTATTTTAGCTCAGTGTGGATATGTCAGGATCCAAGACTACATCTTACAGTCAGTCACATCTTCCTGCAAATTCTTCCTACATAAGTAACAAGATAATTTTTTTAAGATTCCTATTTTAATACAACTCTTTAGCTTTCTACTAGCATGCGCATCATAGGTCATTTTAGACAAACTGAAAGTCAAAGAAAAGAAAGATAAAAAACATCCCTTAAGTATAGAGAGGGTAGGTGCTGTGACGCTATTAACTATTAATCCCAACAAGAGGGGTGGAAGCCAACAAAGCTAGTCTGCTTCATTCCCAGTATATCACTGAAGCAATTCAGTTGGTTCAGATTTTTAAGGCATATTTTCTATCTTTCCCAAATGACTTAATTAAGCCTCCAATAACATCCTGAATTCAAACCACCTTCCTTTAAGTAAAAACTGGTACACCTTGGTCAGACCGATCTGCTTTAAATAACTACAAGAACTGGCACTGCACTGAACTTTGGCAACTCAGTTACACTCCTGCAAGTTGTCAGGGAGAAAGGAAGTGGTGGGAAGAAACATTCATGAATATTCATACAAACTACAGCTGAATTTTGATTTGGCTGCATTCATAACCCATTTATGTTCATTTCTGTGGATGATCAGATGCTAGATATTTATTCACGAAAATGAACTGAGCACTCAGTTACCAAAAGGGAATTCTGAGCTGCATTTTCAATGGCAAGGTCTACCAGTGCTGGAGAGCTACACAAGTCACCTAATCAGACAAGGGAAATAAGAAAAAAAAAAAAAAAAAAAAAGAAACGCAACAAACCAGTAATATATGTAAATCTAGCATAAATTACAAATATTCACAGTGAGATGTTCATAGATGAGCTCCTAATCAGTACCAATTCATTGAGGAGTGGAAGTTCAGTGGTCTGGGTTCTGCCCTGTATCTATCTGCAGGCAATGTAAAGTGGTAATAACCACTCCTATAACAAAGTATTTGGAAAGCTACAAGCAAAAGACATGAGATAGGAGAGCTAGCTATCTGTAATAAAGCAGGGAACTGTACAACTGTTTGTTGTTCTTTCACAAATGAAATAATAATAAAGAAAAAGATAAAATAGATGATTATTCGATATGACAACTTGCACAACTCCACATGACAACCCAGACAATAACTCAAATTAAGTCCACTATGATTTCAGTTTTACTGAAAATCTGTACAGTGCTAAGGCATAGGCTAATTGCCTAAATGAAGAGAAGATCTCCTCTGTTCTTTTGTATAAGGACTCTCTTCACACACTGGACAGTTCTCTAAAGCTATATAGTACATAAGATTTCAGGAGGGCAAATGGCAACTTGGCTTAATCGGAAGCCATCAGGAGAGCTGTGTCACACCACTTTCTTCTTCAGATTACATGAAAATCCAAAAACTGTGTTACAGGAGATTTCAGTTAGAGCAGCACAGAGCCTCAACTGTTAAGACTCTTACATTTCGGACTTTCAAATTCTTAAATTTGCCCTTTACTTAAAAAAGTCAATGATTTCACCAAGAAAGTTTGATTAGTTTCTTTTACTTTCTGTAATGAAGTGCCATCCTTTTTACACATGAAAGGATCTTTGTAATAATGCAACATTGATCTTTTGAATACAGATGAGCTAACCCAGATAATAAGATTTGGTACCCGAAATAAAGGGCTTCTAAGCATATATATCTAAGGCTCCAGTGCCATCAAGGGGATTTTGAAGATAAGGCACCTATTCACAAGCAAACGTTTGGATCTGGCATTGCAACAATACTCTTTCATTTCCATTATATTTGTAAGTGATCTTTCAATGCAAAGAAAAACACCACAACATAACTGAGAATGCAATATATACACACCCAAGCAAGCGATGATGCAGAGCCAGGCATAAAGAAGCAATACAAAGAAAGAAGCAGTCAGCAGCAGCTTCCACGGAAAAGAATTTTGGAGCTTTTCTTCTTTTTGGTAGTTCTTACCACACCACGGCGCCTACTTTATTAAACTTAATAAGATCTTCTGGAAAAAGGGAACAGTGAGAAAAACAGGAACAGCTTTTTCCTAGACAGAAAGGGAAAATTCTTTTTAATGTATCTCTTTCTACATTTAAAATGGAGCTTCACAACAGACACTGCACCAACAACAGTGCCCAGTGGAAAAACGACACGTTACCTGCTTTCTTAACAAATAAGCACCACTTACCATTTCCTTTGAGTGCCTAAAGACAAATCCATCATTTCCAGCAACAGAGCACAGAACTGGGTATCAAAATTTCTTTCCAATTGTACTACAAGCTTGTTGCAGTCACTTTCTAGCCAGTGTAACAAATCTGCACCTTTATTTCTTCATCACCTTGTTCCTTCTGTTCATTTACTTTCACAACCACTATGTGACAGGAGCAATTTCTTGTTATGTGCTTATAACATGCTTTTATTGCTAGGCCTGTTGCATAATCTATAATCATTTCATTTATCTCTGCCCCTTGCAAATACAGATCAGCTCGATTCTGATAAGGAAAGCCATGCTGAAAACAGTCTTAAAAGCAATTCAAGATGGATTCCATGTCATCCATGACACAGAAAAAATGTTTAACACAAAACCAGACATATTAAGAAAAAAAAAAATTTAAAAAATTAAGAGTACCTGTGCCAGACAGCACTTTGTTTAAATATAATAAAAGTAAAACCCTTCCCCTCCTCCTCCAAGAGAAAAACATAGCTTCTAACATCTCATCCAGGCTCTTGCCAGGCTGCCAAATCATTGTCGTAATGGAACAGCAAGAGCTGAACTCAAACTGTGCCTCAACACCATTTTCAAATACAACTCTATTCCAAGCGTAGGCAGAGCCTTTGAGGAAGATAACATAAAGAGTCATTTCAACTGACCTTTTTGAAATCTTTTTATGATATAGCCCATTAATAGGCTTACTGGGAATGCATTTTGCACCAGAAAGATTTATATTGGTCTGGATAACTTCAATTGGACTTATCCTATGCAGAGCAATCAGATTTTGCTGGTGACAGCACGCATGTACCATCATTTCAGTTTCAGCTCTCCAGGCTTTCAGACTACTGAAACACAATCATTCTATATTCAGAACATCAAGCGCTTCTGTTAAACCATGATAGCAGCAGGATATCTCCCAATTTCTTTCTTTGCAAGTGCCTGCAGGCAGCACCTATAGATTGGTAGTTTAAGAAGACAGACAGACTGAGCCATGGCTTTAACTTGTAAACAGGGTCTTTGAAAGAGCAAAGGTGTGAGTTTGTCTCCAGTAAAGCAAACTTACTTTGCTGTTTGCTTTAGGCGTTTTTGTGATAAATCTACAGAGTTGGAATGGATTTCCTGTCTGTCTCTGCAGACTTGTCTTTTACTGAACCAAGCAAAACTGCCAGAATTTTATTTCCAATGCCAACATGTGTGTCAGGGTCAAAGACAAGGAGTCCAAAGGGCATTTCAGGATTAGGTGCATTTCTTTTCAATGCTTATGCAATCTGCTGTAGTAAGAGAAAATTAAACACTAGGATTTCCAAGGTGTCAAAAGGCAGAATGAGAAGGCTCTGGTATTTTGTTCCTGGCTTCTTTATTGATGCACTTCTGTCATCATGTATGAGTAACTGGCACTTCCAGATGAAGCAGATGAACATTTCATTTAAAACAGAGAGATTTCACACATTATTAAAATGAGATTATTTATATTTTCATTAGATAAACAAAACTAAATCCTGTGTAGTGTTTTCCACCCCAAGATCTCAGTATATTTTACAAAAAAAATCCTAAACCAATTGTGATCATGACTTTCTTATTACCAGTTGAGAAAATTACAATGCAACAACTTGCTTGAAGTCACAAAATTTTTTCAGACTTTGGGCCACTGTTATTGCTTCTCAGCTATCCTGCACAAAAGGAGCAAGCAGACACATTTCCATACACACATCCCAAAAACAATCCTCTTGATTCCTGCCATTCTAACCTCCATGTAGAAAACCACACCTGAAATCTTAATGACAGGCTTGGCAGGCAGCCTCCAGCAAGTGACGCATACACACTACCAACTAAATATCATCTATTCTACAAGTGTTACATCAGAGGGGAAATGAATGTCCTACTCGCACCATTAGCATGTGTCCATCAAATAGACAAATGAAGATAAATCAGCTATTTTGCTGCTTTCATCAATGTAAATACATAGAGAAATAATAAACATTATAAATTTTTAACTACCTATCTGCTTCTACCTTCAAACATGAACTTCCCTCACGCTTCAATAAACGAAAAAATATACTCAATGAAGTCTAACAAATGTGCCATCTGGTCTGAAAAAGCTGATAAACCAGAGCAGCAGTTACATGGGACAATACTGACCTCCTGTGGCAGCTCTGCAGAGAAACAACTCCAGAAGCAAACTGCTCATTTCTGAAAACGCGGGAATTTTCCTCTATACTATCCTCATCATTTACCACTGTTGTTGCAGCAACACGAGAAAGCCATAGTCACAGGCAGGGGCTTTCGGCCTCAGACACACACTTCAAAGTCAAAGCGAACACCACAGCTCCTAAGGACAGACCGAACGAGTTAGCAATGCTCAAAGAGGACAAGCTGTTATTTGCTGCCTTGCTTCAGTCAAAGTCTATTACATCTATTGTCTTTGGCAATGCACACAGAGATTTAAGTTAAACAAGCCAATGACACCCCCCCCCCAAAAAAAAAAACCCACACACCCAAGAAAAACAAAACAAACAAAATCCACCACAACATACACACATAAAAAAACCCACCAACCACCTTTCTCACAATAGAACAGTTAAGCAAGAGAACAGATCATTTACACTGGTAATCGATGGTACGCTTTTCAGAACGGGCTGGTCTCAAGAACAGCGTTGGTGAATTCCTCCAGGAATAGCCATGCTTGCTCTTGCACTGGGACTAGGCAGTAAAGGAGGTTTCTTCCCAAACCAGCATTTGTACCTCACTCATCCTGAAGAACACTTAGCCTTACACAAATTCCACGCTACTGTAGTTCATAGGCTGTTCACATCATTATGACGTATTAAGCTGCACTACTTAATGCATTACTAGAAGCCATTAGCATCTATCCTGCATTGCTTGTTCTTTTTGTAGAGACAAAGAGCGTGCTCAAAGAGCAGCTACTGTTTTTGTAGGCATCAAGAGGATTGCTAGCTGCACTTACCTTGGGGAACAAGGCCAAGGAAAAGGGGCGGGTTTTTTTCCCCACCTGAAGGCAAAGATGTTCATAACTCTCCATAATCAAAACAAACACATATTCGAAAGACTTAGCCTTAATCCATAACAGGAGTATAACCACCACCTAGAAACTTCATCCACAGTGTTCATGCACATCATCCACAGCAGTAAGAACCTTCGTCGTTGCTACAGGCTACGCTTGGGTACTGCCATGCGGATACAGGTGACAAACCTGAGCCTCAGTTAAATTCCTGAGGAATTTTATTCTTTTTATTCATCTGATCTAAATAAAGGGAAACACAGGGAGCATGCAGAGTATGATGATATGCTAATGCAAAATACCTGTAAGCAGTATTACAGTAACCCACCGTCCGCAGAAACAGATGGTCCAACTAGAAACCATGACAAAGACACACTTGTAGCCATAGAACACACCAACTCAAAACAGCACATGCATTACCTACAATACCTGCAAGAGCTATGCTTTTCATGCAAAAATGGCATGTTGAGGCCTTAGAGGCACAGCTACGTCCCCACAGAAGCTCCCACAGCCTCAGTACCCACAGAGGTTACAGGAGCAAGTGCACTGCAAAACCATAAAGCGTTATACCTCAACATTCACCTCATTTTAAAACTTGAGGAAGTCAGAAGTATTAAAAGACCAAAAAAAAAAAAGATTCCTCAAGACTCCCTTTAAGTAAGCAGCTTAAACCATCACATTTAAAAAAAAAAAAAAAAAAAAATTAAGGCCATAGTATCTAAAGAAGCACAGTGATTTCTCCTGAAATTTTCCCAAAATAGGGTAACTTAAGACAGAAAAAGACAGCAGTCCTGAACATAAGCCTGAAAGAATCCTAAATGCATGTAAGCAAAAACAAAAAAAAAAACCAAAACCAAACCAAACCAAACCAAACCCCGAAAACTACTAAAAGCAAACCTGCAACCGTTCCTTCGAGGTCACACCACCGCGTTCCCCGGAGCATCCCTCACCTCTCAGGGGCCGGCGCCATTTTGAGTTCCAGAACCGTCCCCAGCCGCTGGCCGCGCGCAGCCCGCCAGGGGGCGCAGAGGGGAGGGGGAAATGGCGGCGGCCTGCCGGTGTGAAGTGAGCGCCTCGGGGCTCGCTTTCTGTTTTCATATCTCTACTCCGCTGGTAGTTGTGGTACACGTTATGAGGTTTCGTTCTCAGACGAGAAAAATGTTAAAAAAAAAACACCTTGTGGAATTAATCTCTTTTAAGTAATTGCTGCTATGCAGTTTAAGGGTTAAAGCTGACTTAGGCCTCAGACTTGAGGATCAGTTTGTAAAAAAAAGTAGTTTCTCATGTGGAAGTAATTGTAAAGCATAACTTGAATAGAAGTACATACAACATTAAAGTATGGGCAGCAAGAAGCAGGTGGTATGTTTATTTAAACATTTTCTCATAATGCTAGAAGCCCCCATGAAACGGTTCACTTCGTGTTTGAGAACTAGAAAATGAGACTGTCAACTATGAAAGTTACTCTGACCAATTTAATTTCCCTATGTAAACTGAGTGAAGTCTTCAGCAGAATTAAAATGAGCTTTTGAAGTTATTTCAGTTTTAAAGCTCCAGCTGCTCCAGTCCTAGGATGCTCCCCCTGAGGAGTGCTGGATGCCTCACTCTAGAAGTGACGGTACTGCCAGCGGTAAGGCCTTAAATAGGAGAGCCCTTGCACAGCACATGCCTTAGGTGGGCACGAGCTGCAACTGAAGATACGAAAAATCCACTGGGATCCAGTCTGGGAAGAGTTTTCCAGCCCAGCCAAAGGACTCTAAGGTAAAAATGTCCCTGCTGAGCTAAGTTCTGAAATTTTTCATGTAGAGTAAAAGCAAAGTCAGAAGTGGCTGCTGGAGGTGGAAATGAAAATTAAGATGGAGGGCCAGAGATCTGTGCTGGCTCCAGTAGTTTCCATCCCTGGGTTAATGCAATACATGGTCTTAAGACATGTTCTACCACATCCTAAAATGGGTGACTTAAGTGCTCCCAGTGTCCTTGATGGCAGGTTGGAGTCCTTACTCTATTCCTAACTCCTGTGAAAGTAGATAGTCCTAAGGGAATACAAGATCAAGCCTCCACTATACTGGTGCAGTGACTTGGGTTACATTAGGACAGCACTAAAGTCAGTAGGGGTTACTTACATGCAATAGAGAGAAACACAACGCCTCAGGAGGCCACTAAGCAGTCTCTGAAAATCAGATGGAGAATTTTTGTAATAAAAGCGTTACATGATATTTATGCCTGTTGTCTCTACCTGCCATAATCCGGTCCACTAGGTATTTTTTCTCAAGCTATGTTTATGGACTTTGAATATAAGTCATCTTTTGGTTTATGTAGGACTAAGAAATTTTCCCCTCCCTCCCTTTAACCCAGATAAATGATACCCAATCTCTCTGTCCTGCCTACTCAGAGCTAGCAAGCACATTTATCTTGCCTAATCTTCTTTTCCAGGATCCATGCTGACTAACCCTTAAGCAATTACATATATCTAAATGTTCTGTGTGCATAATTGCTCTCCATGTATTTTCTGCCGCTGAGATCAGTTTTACAAGCCTACAGTGTTCTCAATCTTCTTCTAGTCATTCTGCTTATATTAGATGCTCACTGGTGCCTAATGCCATGCTTTGTCCTCTCATAAATTATCAGTAAAATATTTACTTTCTGAAGAGAAAGTCAAAATGGCCACCACTAAGACTCAAGAAGGGAAAATTCCTAAGATATGTGTCTCTACTCTCACCCAGCCTAGAGGCTTTTCCTTTCATACAGGCCTGATAATTTAGAAAAGCCAAGTTGAAAGTGCCTTTCTTCACGCTTCCCTGGTCAGGGTAAAGCGTGAGGAGCTGCCCACAAGCTGGCTAAACTCATGGGCTGGCCACAGCCCCACCTGGCTGGGAGAGCAGGTGGTGGGGTAACCACAGTCAGTGCTGGAGCAAAGGGGTGGGGAGGCTCCCACAGCTCTCCCCTGATCTCAGCCTGATACTGGAGCAAGCTACAGTGTGTCAGGGCTGACCCTGTACTGCAGCCAAACCCTGCCAGGGCCAGCGAAAAGGGGCTGCAGGGCCAGCGGTACCCTCAGAGCCTTGACATCTATCTGCAGTATACTCTCATGTTCTAAATATTTATCTCAAAGCCTGTCACTCAACTATTAAATAATTTCTCTTGCATTTTTCCTATCTGTTCAGTATTCTTTCTGTTTCCTATATTGTCCTTAGTAGTTATTTCCCTACTGTTAGCCTTCTGTGCTATGTCTCTCCTTCCCCTACTGGAAGTCCTCTTTAAAAATCAAACAAAAAAAGAGACCAATCATAACCTGAGAAGGGAAACTGAAATAGAAATAAAACAAAGACTGAATACAGAGGGTAATGTTTTGCTGAATTTCCACCCAACTTCACGTGTATTGCTTCAGAGAGAGGAGGAAGAGTCCTTTTCTCTGTACTGTGAGGGCCCCAGAGCCAGTATTTCCAGAGTTCCCCTCCATTTTACTGGACTTCTTGTTTCTAACTCGCTCTCTTCCCTTCCTCTGCATTAGCTTAACTTCCAGAAGTGAAGCCTCTAGGTCTGTGTGATAATCGGGCACTTACCAGGAATGCCTCTGTGGTCACAGTTCCATGAATCAGATTTCTAGAAGCTGAAGAAACTCTACTTTTCCCCTGATAGAATAAACTAGAACAGTTCTCAGCAGGAGGGAGGAGGACATTGTACAAAGCTCCCCAATTAATTGCAATGAGTAGATAATGAAGAGAGGGTATGTCAAAAGTACAAGTTGCATAATGGATGGATGCATAATACAGTACAAAACTGTATTATGCATCCAGTTCACATTGACTGGATACATAATATTCCTGTGATTTTGAAAGCCAGGTTGAAATGAACAGTATCCTTGTAAAATACGAAGGCTGTGTGTAAATTAAGACAAGCACTGCATGCTGCAGAATGGTTAGAGACTTAGTGTGTATGATAGGTATTTGCGTGTTCCACTCAGTTCCTGGCTCCCAAACAGCCTTGAAATGCCTTTGTAAAAGAAAACTCTACAATGTGTTGAACACTGGTTACATCTTAGTATGATGAAGTATCTCTGTAAGTCAGAGTTTTGCTCTTTCAATGTGGTTATTTACCACTTGTTTGAAAGTGTAAGGTGAAAGGTAAGATGACTGTTACTTGTTAATATTTTATTTATTGAATTAAGTATATTTTCATTTATGCTAATGTTGTTTAGTTTGTTTTCAGATAGAGGACTGTTTATGGATACTGGTTATCTTGTACTTTCACTGTGTCTCTTTATGTTGTTTTTTTTCTTCTTAGTATCTGTTGCATTTGTGTATCACTGTTATCAGTGTACACAGTTGCATTTATATTGGAGCTAACTATCCACTAAAGACTTGAAACAGTCTTGCACAGAATTGGTTCCTGTTTATTTTACCTTTAGCTAACCAGAGAAAGTATAGTCCCTGACAGTCCAGGAAACATGGTGCTCTAGGTCCTCGTGGAGAATATCTGAAGCTACTGCTTCACCTATGTGAATCAAGCAGCTCTTCATAATGCCTTCTTCATGTTTACACACCTGGGAGGGGAGAAAAAATTACCTGCTGCTGTCACCCATAGGGTTATGTGTGCCTGCATTGCCTGTTCTTGCGAAGAATGGTAAAACTATTGCAAGACCGTTGATTTACAATTTAGATGAATTATTTTGAGAAAATATACAGAACGTCACACAGAGGAACATGTTTTGCTTGTATTTGGACCCTTCCTTCTCCTTTTCACAAACTCTTCCCTTCCTGCTGTCTTCCTGTGAAACTGAACTTGGGCAAAATAAAGCCCCCTTGTCTACAAGGACATGTTTGTTTATTTTCAGTTCTTCAGACCTACATACATCTTTTGAAGCTCCACTGTTGCAAAGCATGTGCTGCTCAAAATGTTTATCTTGCCACTCCTGCTAGAATACTGAAATATATAATTCATCTTGACCTTGTGCCTTGTCAGCTTTTAATACTTCTAATTGCCTCTCTGCTCCAGCATAATCATAAAACCTTTTAATATCTCACTTACTGCAGTTTCCAGAATTTGACCTTCTTCAGCTGTTCTCATGAATAACGGGCCAAATAAATTCATTTAGGCCACTGGCAGTGCCAGCATCATTCATCTTCATCCTTTCTTACTGAGTTTCCTCCTGGCTATTTGCTGCTTATAAATATAAAATAACATTTCACTTATTTCTACATTTTTGTAATTCTCTTCACATTTTTCTGTCATAGGATAATTCAGGTCAGAAGGGACCACAGGAGGTCTCTAATCTGACCTCCTGCTCTAAGTAGGATCAGCTCTGAGGTAAGAACAGGTGGCTTTATTCAGTCTGGTCTTGAAAATCTCTAAAGACAGAAACTGCACGGCCTCTCTGGACAACCTGTTCCAGTGCCCAACTGTCTTCATGGTGTGAAAGGCTTTCCTTATGTCCAGTGTGAACCACTCATGTTTCAGTTTATGTCCATTGTCTCTTGTTCAGCAGCTCCCTGTCTGCCAGGACCCCAGGGCCTTTCCTGCAGAGCTGCTCTCCATCCTGGATCGACTGCAAAGGGCTCTTTCCCACGTACAGCACATTTGTCTTTGATGAATTTCATAAGGTCCCACTTGTCCATTCCTGCAGCCAGTTTAGATTCATCTAAATGGCAGCCCCGCCCTTGAGCATACCAGCTGTTCCTCACAATTCGGTTCCATCTGCAGACTTGTTGAGCATGCCCTCCATCACCTCGCCCGGATCGTAAATTCATCCCATTTGTTTCTTCCAGCTGTTATAGAGAAGGACACCATTTTCTTCACAGCAGAAATGGTGCAGTTGGCATTGTCCTTCCAGTATTTGTCTCAGGGCTGGTGTTTGCCTCGGAGATGAGTTCTTCAAGGTTACTGTTGAATTAATTGAACTTATATGGGATATTTGTGCTACCTCTTTAGATCTCCTGAGTGAACAGAACTAACTGCTGTCCTCATTTTCCTATTTTCTAATGACTCAGAATTGCCAGGCCACTTACTATTAGGTGATGATCAGTAATTCTGAAAATTAGATAATTCACTTGTTGAGTTAAAAATAAAAATACACTGGTTGAAGCAACAGTCATCAACAGAACCTGGTATTTGAAATTGTAAAGTACAGGGCTGTTTTGGAAACTTCACACACAGCAGCAACAAACATAACAAGCTGTGCATCAAACATAGCAGGCAAATAAAGTATAAAGTGTATATATATATATAAAATGAGGATAAGAAACTCCAACCAATTAAAATTCCTACTGATGGCTATAAAGAGTTGTGTGCTGGAGTGGTGGTGGAGGGAAGAAGAGCATAGCAGCAGCTCAGAAAATGTTTTTAGGTATAACCAGGGGTTGAAAATACATCAGCCCTGGAGGTTCAAAAGAAGCTCTTCCTGGACATATGGGCCAAATGTGTTTTTTCTGTCTTCTGGCAATGGGCCAGCCTGAAGGACTGAGAGTGTGTTATCACAACTGCTAGCCACTTAAGCTGTTCCCTTAGCTGGAATGGTAAAAGTGTGTGTGTTGGTACAAGAGGACCTTTTCCTATAAAATGTTTCTCTAATTTCTCTGCTCTACTACTGTGCGAGCAATTAGCTTTCCCAGATATCTTTGAAGTAAAATCTACAAGCTGTTTAGCCACTCCTTTGCCTTTTACCAACACAACAATCCCATAAAATGCAGCGGAAGCCCTACTTGCACCCACTCTTACTAGGACAGAATTGTCACTGGGGCTAGGGTAGGAGCAGTGGCTTTGGGGATCTGATCAGGTCCACACCCCTGTGATTACACTCACTGCCAACACTACCAGTTCCTAGACCGCAATAAAAACATTTGGAACTTAACTGCTCCACTCTTTGATACTGATATGAATTACAGCAGCTCCAACAGAGTATTATCAAAACTTAAAAATACTTGTAAGGGGACAATCTGTATCCTTATTCACCCCTCATCAAGATATTCCCAAGCACTGATGCTTCAAAGTTTTATGCCTGTGCTTAAATGTAAGCATGTCAAGGAACTCTAGTGAAATCAGTGGAACATTAAGCACAGACAGAAATCTTTTCTGTAATAGTTTTGTTAATGTAATTCCTAATCCCTGCTGTCTACACATGTTTTCTTTTTCCTTAACTATTAAGGACAATTTTTCATGCTGGCATTTTTCATGCCCTATAACATTACACAGCAGTCATTATTTTGGGAGCTAGTGTCACAAAACAGCCAATCCTCCTCAAGAGTCCTTTCTCAGGTTATAAAGAAGCCATTTCAGAAAGGAGTCTCATTTCTCTAAGGTTTTAATTAAATACAAATTCAGGCAAATACAAGTTGTAAAATAAACAAACAACAATGCAAAGCCTCAAGTTCCCTGAGCCCAAAGCTACAACTCAAGGTCCCTCAAGATGATGTTAAGCTTACCATTCAATTTATCTCTGAACTCCAAAATCTCATCAAAAACTGTGTCTATCATAGGAGGCTATATATTTCTATCTTATTTTACAGTTCATCTCAGCTCCTGTTGCACTGTAATCCAGAGATGCCCAAGCATTTTTATATGTGAGTGACTGGTTGTAAAGTTAACACATTAAACCAACAGCTTAAATAAAGATATGCCACTTAAAAAGAATATCCAGGTTTTAATTATTAAGCATGTGGGAACAGAATGGTTAAAAACTTGGATAATTTATGTCATTAGTGAATTAGTGTAAATCAAGCTCACTTAAATTAGGTCAGAAATCACTGTATTATTTGAAATTATGTTATCTGACAGGTATGCCCAGGTCTGTCACAGTTCACTAATGCGTTTTCTCTTTACATTTAGGAAGTAAATTAGATTTAAATTTGGATTGTCCATTTGGGCATGTTATTGCAGCCCATAATCAAAGAGAGAAAAATTCTAAAGCAAATTTAAATACTGTTTTTAAACTTTGGTTCCTGCCTCCCGCCCCCAACATACACAGAGAACACTTAAATTCTCATGGCCCTGCAGCTCCTGGCACTGTCACCAGTCTATGCAGAGCAGCACATGGGAGCATCCACAGCAGCCCTCATGCCCCCCTGACTGTTTGTCCTGCTTTTTGCCTGCTCTGACAGATGCCAAGCAGGCATAGCACACCATGGAGCTCCTGCAGGTACCTCCTGAAGGTATGTTAGGGTGCTTTGGAGCAAAAGTTAGCCTGCATGCCACCATACTTTCTGAGCCTCCTGAATAGATGTGCGGTCCCTCCAAAGCGCATACTGCGACCACGGGAAATCCTCCCTAAGACTTAGTTATTTCTTGTGATATTAACCACTGAAAAATTGGTTTCAGCCAACTGTCCTAATTCAGACACCCGTATTCACCTCTGCAGCAGAAAAGATGCAAATGCAATGAGTTCAGATACATGTTTGTGTGTGTGTGTGATGTTGTTCTAGGTGGGGGTTGTCAAGCAGGGCTGAGTGAATTATTTCAGCCATTTAAGAGCTTGAGCACACAGAAGAATCATTTCATTCATAGGAAATATTTTTTTAATGAAGTTTTTCTGTGAATCTGTCTTAAGAACTGAACTAACACATTACACAAATACTGAAGCAAAGAAAGCCTGGACAGCAACATGACTGGATTTTATTAAGTAGTCTGTTCACTGCATTTCACAGAAACTGAGATGTTCTCTGAGCGGTATCCCTCCCATAAATAATCACATTAAAATCCCCAACTCCACTGCTTCAGTTGTAGTACCCTTGTTTCTCAATAGCCCTTTAAATGCATCTTCTCAAAGGCCTATAACGGGGGCGGGGGGGGAGGAGAAGGCTACTGATATGGTTGCATCCTAAGCCAGTTGTAGCTTGACGAATCAGTATATTAGTTTTGAGTGGACAACAGAACAACTGTGGAGTTGTTCTCCAGCCTAGTGGAGTGATCTGCATATCAGAATGTCATCCTATGCTCGGGGGTGCAGCGTTTGGTGCAAATGGCTTCTGCCTTCTTTCAGCTATAGTAATTTAATACAGAACTGACAGGTGCATTGATCACTTGGCCAGATCCTCTTCCAGACAGCAGGCAGAAGATGGGAAAAATGCCAATCTGCCATTTTGTAACTTACATTTCCTTTTGTGTGATGAAAAATGTCACCAACTTCTGACAACCTGGTTTTATCTACAGTATAACATACAGGAGGAAATGAGAGAAGCTAAAATGTTTGAACTGAAATTATGTTTTCCTGGAGATTTTCACATAAGTTTGCAAAAATTTGGCTCTTAATAACCAAAAGGATTTAATACATTATCTGATTTTCCTGTTTCACTTTCTTCCCATAAATACGAATGCCAGAGTACCAAAGCAGAGTGGGTATGTAGAGTTTATTACAACAGTTTTACTTTTATTTCAGCATTTAACAGAGAAAATATTGAATTTTGGAATGTAAGAGAATCTACCAAGTTCAGTTCATACATTTACCTTTTTTTTTTAATTTTATTTTATTTGCAAAATCCTTAGCAAATTGGGAATTTGTCTATTAGCAAACTGGAAATTTGGAATGGAAGGAGACAGTAGCTTCTTTTAGAAAGAAACTGGCAACAACCTGTTTTATAAATCTGATGGACATGAAGATCCAGCTGTGCACAAAAGCCCTTGGAGATTACATCACTGGCACTTCTGCTACAGAGCTACTACTGGAAAGCAAAACACTTCCTATACCTTAGTGCTTCCCAAAACAACCAAGAAATTTCCTCAAATGACTCGCTCATGAAAAATGCCAGGTTTCTATTGAACTCGCAGGAGCCCAACTTTCTGGGAAATTGGTAGAAGATATTGCTTCATGGCTTCAAGACCACTGGTCTAATAAGAATTCTCTACCTTCCTCTGATGGCTTTTCAGTTACAAGCAGAGAAGCATGCCATTTTTGGAACTGATCCATACTTTAGTTACTTAAAACAAACTTTAACAGCAAAATGGAGTCAAGTGGACAGAATGGCAACTTTGTGAAGGTTTACAGTGACAACCTTTTTGCAGTGCCTCAGCCCAGCAATAAACCAGAAAGTACTGAGTTTAAAAACTGAGTTCTGTCACCGTTTGAAGAACTACATTAAACTCTTCTCCGTGCACAGCTATTAACAGATATTGCTGCTATGAAGCCATGCTAATAAAATTAGCTTTAGACAGTAGAGAAAGGGCACAACACTAGGTCAACAAGTCACATTTCTTTTGAAGTAAATAGGTTGCATTAATATTTTTTAATTTCAATATTGTATTTCCTTTTAACAATAGTGGAGACGTAGAAAAGAACTGAAGCATTTATAAAACGCTAAGTTCAACTTCATTTCACTTTCAGTTTAGAGAAAAATCCATACATTGTTTATCTCACCTTTATGTAGAAATAAATCAGAAGAGAACAGATGAGATAAGAAACCTTGTTTCATTCATGAAAATCTGTCCTTTGAGTTTAGAAGGCCTGGAAGATAAAAAGTGAAGTGCCTCTTTGCAGTCTACACAGAAAATGAGACTTTAAAACCAGTGACTTTTCTTTCTTTATCCCCTTGGCTGACAGAGCACAATGAATAAATGAATATAAACATCAAACAACCCTAGAATGAGGATTCAAGCAGCACTGACTCTGTAATGCCATACTTCCACAATCACTAAGCTGGCAGAAATTGGCACTGCTTCTGTAAAAAGAAGCCATTCTTTCCTCCGCACACAGATTGTGTCTCATGCAATCACAATGATTTTGACCCCAAGCAGTTCCTGGGCTCTTGTTGACTGACACAAATACCTACAGAGCCATGGAGCCAGAAACACAAAGCCAGAGAAGGGAAGGGAAGAGTATGACCAATTCTTTCAACAGCAGCATAGCTTAAAAGTGATTGGAAAATTACAGTACTAGTTCCACTGCCTCTTGCAATATCTGTAGTGCTCTCAGATATCTATAACCAAAGGAGGGAAATGTCATGTAAGGTGTCTGTCTAGTAACAAAGTGTCTTGGAGACTACGTTCCTCCAGGGCAACTTCTATCCTTGCCTTATGGTGGGGGGATGCTGAGGGTGCAGATCCCCTTTGACAAGATATAACTGAACGGTAGTTTTTCCTTCACAGAAATGACCAAATTAACTCATTTTTAATTTCCTACTGGAACCCTGGAAATAATGATTCCTTATTCTTGACTTAGTACGAAAAAGGTAAGAGGAACTGTTGTTTCTGTATTTTGGTTTAAATATTTTTGTCAAAGTTGATAGACTGTAACTGATTTTGTAACTTATATGTAAAAGCTATCATTTTCACCTTTTAAGCATTAAAAACAATTTTTCTTGGCT
Source organism: Numenius arquata (assembly GCF_964106895.1). NCBI lineage: Eukaryota > Metazoa > Chordata > Aves > Charadriiformes > Scolopacidae > Numenius > Numenius arquata. Next base: position 31,616,289 of record NC_133586.1, read on the forward strand.
GGAAAACTATGACGTGAACAGACATGACATTTAAGAACAAACTTGCCTTTCGTCTTTGTAGTCAGTCACAGCCTTCAGACTATGGTATTAAAATAAAGAAATGGTAGCCAGATGGAGTTTGGTGTTAATTTTTTATAGACTACATACGGAGCAAAATGGAAAATACATCGCTAAATAGATTGCTAAATTTAATCATTAACATACTGAAATAAAATGTATATTTATCTGAGCAGAATCCAGATCTTAACACGCATTTATATGAAAGGATTTAATATCTCAGCTTGTGACTTCCCACATCTTTAATTACGACAGCTTGATGTTCATGATCACCTTGCCAGAATTTAGGCACAATTACCCCAAAATTCCTGGTCAAAAGGATTAATGTAGTGAAGCATCAATCCGTTATACTTTTTGAGCCTTGTTGTCAAAGTTAATGAACGAAACGAGCTACCCGGTTATAGTCAGTGTGACCTACTTTAGAACCTTTTAGGTTGATTTTCCTTAAACTTCAAAATAACTTTTCAGTTGTCAAAACTTCATCCAAGACATTTTTAAAAAACACTAGTAACAGGACCCTCAGACTGCTGTGTAGCTGGGAATATAGTTTTCATTGAACATAGCCTTTGAATATATCTAAACAATTTCTTGTGGCAGGGATGCAGTAAAATGTGGGAAAACTCATAGCACCTTAAGAGTTGATTTTTCTGTGTCCTTGGTCATCCAACTATTCTAGAGTGCAACTTAGAAAAATCCCTTTCTTCGATACATCTCTCGTCATCTTTGTATCTTCCAGTCATACTCTCATCCTTTGAAACTTACTCCAGAGTTAAAACAGTTTAGTGGAACTAGCTCTAGACCCTTCTTTTCCAAACGAATGTATACTCCCTCTTTTTGAGTAGAAAAATTAAGTATTGAGCTGGGGAACAATGTATACAAGGTGCAACACATACATGAATTAAATCATATTATACAATTAAATCACCTTATACAAAAATGTTATCTGGAATGCTGAGTTCCCCAAACCCCTTTTCCTGTTTGAACAATTGTAGATTTTACTAAACACAAAAACGATTCTGCAAATGTAGAACTTATGGAAGTGCTGTGTGAGAAAAATTCAAAATTCCAATTCTCTTCTCCCAGTAAAATGCCCAACTCATCCCTGTTGGGTGCTTTATGTTTGGGAGAAAAGTCCTTTTTGCTTCCTGGTCAAACTGCTCTGTTTACAATAATGCATGCAGTGCCAATTAAATTGTACCAGTTGAAGGGCACGGATGGTGAGAGCACTTGCCTGTAGGTAGAAGAGACAGTTTTGCATCATCTTGAAAAAGAAAAAAACCCCTTTTATTAAAAAAAAAAAAAATACAGAATTGGATACTGCCCTAGTCAGTATTGCAACAACCACGTATTTTTTTTGTCCATATAGCAATAAGCATTTTGAGAACAGTTTAACAAAAATCAGCAGTAAATCCAGAATAGCATATACTGCCTTCCAAATATTGATGTATATTCCCACATTTTTAAAATGGAAATGAAATAAAAATAGTACCACTTAGAGAATTATTCAGCTACTTGGTTTTAATAAAAGTGTCACTTCTGATTATGTATGCCAAGGGAAAAAAAAAATCCCCACACAATAGAATAGCAAGTCTACTGTCCACCTCAGTGTTCCTTAAATTTTTTTTTCTTCTTGTGGTTTTTATTATCCCCATCCCTGATTTTTCATATCAGTTTTAAATTCACTGTGATTTTTATAAAAAAATATAGGGTCAAAGTTAATATGAACTTAGCTGCCTGCAAGTGGAGAGGATGTACTCGGAATCCTCCTGACCAAGCACCAAGGCACAGGGTGTTTCAGGCTCAGATTTTCAAACCCTTCTATACCATTTTGTGTGTGTGTGTACGTTACTCACATCCCCAAGGCAGCGGCACATTGACAGAGAAACACTGATCCAACCTAATCTAACTCTGGAAATAGCTCATTGAATTAAGGAGGGGCGGGGGGGCGGAGGGGAGGAAATCACTGAAAGAGCACACAGATTTCAAGAAAAATTGCAAATATTTATGATTCAGATAAACAAATGCTGATGGTAAAGAAAGAATCAACAATCGTTTCTCATGCTGGCAATATATATTTATTGTCATTTGGGAGATAGCTTACCATGTGTATATCAGGAATTCAGACTAAAAACATAACGGGATTATGAACTCTTAGCATATGCCAGATGGAAATTAAATGACTGAATATAAAGCTGACCTTTAGAAGATCTTCAGTCGGTTTATTTTTGTGTCTTGCCCCCCCTCCCTTTTTTTTTTTAAATAAAAGCTGAACATCTTCCCCTCCCCCTTCATTTCAACCTCAGAAAAATAAACGATCATCCAAATGCAGCTTTTCCTAGTTTTAATAATGATCTGCTGGCAATCTCAGAACATTTCTATTGCTGATTTTACAACTTCAGAAGGAAGTTAACCTTTGCAAACCATGTTCTTCCTCCACTTTACCTGGCTACCGAGTCCAACTTTAAGGACTAGACTAAAGCAGATTAAAGATTTGCTTATATTAAACTATTGCAGTTACATTACTATGGTGCAAACCTTCAACATACGTGCTTTGCTGTTCCAGAACAAGCTACATCAGTGCAAGATCTGAGAGTCTGTGCAAAAGAAGCCGCAGTGCTACAAATTCTTGAAATACTTTTCCTCTCCCTCTCACACGTGTTGACTAACAAACATCTTACTCCCACTCATCTCACCAATCCCAAATACTACTCAAAAGAAGGAGAAATATGAAGATATTACATGCTTTTATACAAACACAAACAACCCCCCACTCAAAAAAAATAATGAAATCATCCAACTCAAGTTCCCCGGCCCAAAAAAAAACCAGGTCAAAACTATTTGTCCCTCACCCTCCCAACCCTCTTCTAGCTTTAATATGTCACCATTAAAACAAATGCATACAACTTACAGTACAAATATGAAGCTGCAAGCATTCAAGTTACAGAACATTCTGAAAATATTTCAAGCATAAAAAGTACACTTGATAATTGCAAAAATAAAGTTTCACTTTTTTTAAAAAACATTTTGATCAGAGCTCAAGCAAAACAAACATTTAACAATTCCTACTTCAGTTTAACTTCATAAGAACATAAGAACACCTTCAGAAGTTGAAAACAAAACCTCAGATTTGTGGTAATAAAGTAACTGACCATGTCTTTTCATGAAGAGAAATGGTATATACAACAATGGCACAGACCTTAAGCATCAACAATATATTTCAGCCAAAAGTAAGTCTACAAGTGATGAGTCATTCTCAGCATCAAATGGTACTAAGAACCATAATCCGCTAGGAATAGACATTAAGTTAGACTGGTACAAACGAAAGGAAAGATCCATGACATCAAATAGGCTCAGGTTTTGTCACTGAACTTTTTTTAAGGTAACAATTTCACTAGTGCAAGACCGTATGTTTACCCGATTAAATGAAAACTCATAGATGTCACAATTTAAGAACACTCATACAAAACTATTTTTTTTTCTTTTAAAAAAGTGCCACATACCATACTTTTACTAAAAAAGTTACAAACTAATGGAAGACTGTCTGCCTCCATCTCTTGTCAACAAGGAAAGGCCAAAGAGATTCTTTGATCCCAGCTCGAAATGGCGTTCTCTGACCTATCCCCAGCATCTCCAGCTTGGAGCAGTCTAGCTGAGCGTTCCTTGGACGAAGGGCACCCACAACTGGACAATCAGTAATCTGAAAAATAGACAGAAGAAAAACCCCAACACACCAACAAGTAATCAGAAGTGACAGAAAAATATTCTTATACATGCTCATTTAGTAGTTTTCCTTTCCTAGCTTTCTGTAAAGGTACGTTCCCCTCCCCACTTCCAACTATTGGGGAGGGTTTTTGGTTTCGGGTTGGGGTTTTTTTGTTTGTTTGCTCCTTTTATGGTTAACTTAATTTCAACATAAGAAATGTCAAGCAGAGCGACATGAAGTGTCTTAAGTTAGATTTTTCTCACTCAATTACTGCTTACCATTAATGCTTTTCTATGTTTTATTCCTATTTTCAGCCTATGACTATAATCACAAGGTAAAAAATGCTCTAAAGTGTTGACAGAACCGTGTCTCGATCCATATACTTGAAGAGAAAAAGATCTGGACAAAAATTCAGAAAAAATTCAGACTAACTTAGTGTTCTGCACTCTTTTTCTCCTGATCTTCCAAGCCACATTTCAGTTCCACCCTTTACTGATTCAGAATCCTTGGAATTCATTTTGGATATAAATATCTTTTTTACATGTTGGATTCTCAAAACATTACCAGTATGTCTTTAAGAGTAGTCTTACTTTTAGGTATCAATAAAACTGAAGACCAACTGTTTTAAGCAAAGCAAAAACGATGTGAAGTTCTCAAGCGCATGGTACTCAGAAATCAATCTGGATGTCATTGAAAAGTTCTTGCAGGTTCCTACCATCGAGCTAGTAGCCTGTCAATCTGTAAGTTTTTTTAAGGACAAAAATACAACAATATGAATTTACTCCTGAATAAGGGGAGCTGTTCTGCAAAAATACCATTACACTACAGACTGCGAAACTGGTTACTGACGAACTGGGCAATTTTCCCAATTCAGCAGGTCAAAACAGCTGTTGTTTTCCTGCGTTAAGATAGCAGACAGCATCCTCAGCAATACATCTGCTGTGCGAGACACACGCACACAGATCCTCCTGAAGAGGAAGCTCGCCGGTACAGCTAGCGTGAGACCTACTGCTTGAAAGGATAGAGCACATCCATCTTTCTACAGGTCAAACAACACATGGCTTACCGGTCTCAAGTGGCTGCTGGGAAGGTTGAAAGCATCTGCAATTGCACACGCCATTTCATACTTAGTCATCTGTTCATTGCCAGACCAGTGAAACGTTCCTTTCACCGATGGGTCCTACAGAAGAAACAGGAAGCACAGGTGAAAAAAAGGAGGTAGTTAGCACTCCGACTAATTCCTGCGCAAGAATTGGGCAGAATAATCTTCCAGCAAGATCCTATCTTGAAAGGCATGTTCCAGTACCTCACTGATGTTCTGGAAATGTCTCGTGCATTTTCAGAGAACACCCAACTAGGGATTGAGACTGAAAACTGGTGTTACATGTATCTGACCTGGCTTTTCACAAAGAGCTTATATTGTGTAGAATTAACAGGAGGGTAAGGACCGAGCCAACCAGCTGAAGTCAAATAGCCGGGGAGGAGGAACTCGGCTGTTCTATGGTATTCACTTAGGCGAAAACAAACGCAAAAGGCACCACACACATTCTGAATGTCGATCTGCAAACCATGTACAAATCCTATCAAACTGATTGCACCACATCCACCATATGTGCGTGGTTCATTTTTTTCAAAGGTGTATGTGTGAAAAATAAAGGTGGCAATCTGAAGGTGCTCTGGTGAATAAACACAATAAAGTATTTAAGTCCAGTGGCTTTTTTTTTTTGCCACCTCAGTGTTCTTCATACAATAAAGAACAGCATCTTTGAGAATTACATTCAACCACCATGGGTTTTTTTAGTCCAAACTGGCAATTTGTAAAAGACATATTGGATTAAGTCAAGTATTTGCATTTCTGTCCTGTATACTAGAAGACACGTGACAATTTTCAGAAGGATGTCCCATCACTTTCCTCGCTTTTGTTTCAAGTATCAGAATATCCACACACTGTCATGTAAAGATACTGTAGTATTACAGCTAGTTCGTTCTTCCCTCCCACTGTTCTAGAAATGCTAAGAATAATGCAGATTATATGAAGTTCTCAGTTGTTCAGAAACAAAGCCAAGAACTTGAACTGGTTTTACCTTGAAAGGGCTTGTTTCTTTAAATTCTTACCAGCATCCTCTTCTCGGCGAGTTGTCTGCAAACACTTGCTACATCCTTGACGTTGGTAGGAAATCTTTGCTGCCAGTGGTCCATGTTGGCAGATTTATTACTGAACTGCACTTTATCAAACATAACAGTCACAGCACTTTCCTCCAGTCTTTCTACCTCTCCATACAAGACAGGAATCCTAAGTACTGCGGCATCTAAAAGAAAGATTATTTTAATAAGTATTACCATTGTTACGAATAGGCATGAATGCTGTAGCATCACCTGAAAAGTGTTCTGGAAGCGTTAAGAAATATGCCGGTGATATTAAGCATCTACGAAGCACAAAGAAAATGCAATTGATGTTTTTGCCCTCGGAATATGATTTTCCTTTATATCAATTAAAATGGTTTATAAACACTTCAGTTTATATAAAATTATTTTCATTTATGCCATTGATTTCTATAAAGTTAACAAGCTTTCACTAACACTGCAGGAGAAAAATGGCAGCCTGTTTGGGTTAGAACTAAAATTAAAAAATTAAAAAACCCCAAGTGCGCTATGCAGCTGCTCCAGCACTCCCCATCCTCCCTGGGAAACAGCCAGAACAGCAATTCCCACCAATCCCAAATCACCATATTCAGGCATCAGTTACAAAGATATCTCGCCCAGCATGCAGAAGCCTCCTCCACACAGGAGGATATTATTTACCAGGAAAAAAGACATGAACCTTGGAATTAACAGAAAGCTTGACGAATAAGGAATAGGTTCACAGGATACAGTAGTAAACAATATTAGATTTCAAGATTGTGATTTGAGAAATTAAAGTAACAGTAAACAAGTGCAAAGAGAAGGATATTTTATGATGGAACACATCGTACCAGTCTATCTCAGCCATGGAGACTCAAAAGGCCTCTTTGAGGGGAAATCCAAGAGGGCTATGACAAATTCATTAGAAGCAATACAGATATTTTTACTTAAAGAAAAAAATAAATAAATCAGTCCTGAAATTAGAAGTGGAAGTCACCAAATCATTGCAATTCTTAAAGATTTGTGGGAAAATGCTAGAGCTATTAGAAAAACAAAAAGAAAAAGCAAACACAACAATTAGAAAAAATAAACCAAAATAAGCACTTACACAAGAAAAACAAATACAATTAAAAACCCAACGTGACACTGATTTCCTCCTGCTCTAAAAACAGTTATTTGGACACTCAACAAATATGTTCTTCCTCTCTTTAAAAACTGCTTGTATTATCTCCTTTTTATTATCTTTAGAAACATTCATTATTTGAGAAAAAGACTGCCTTTTTTGTTCTCCGAGAGCTGAGACTTGGAGAGCGTTACCTTCATTACCGACGCTTCTGAAGACCCACTGAAACTTTTTCATTGTAAAAGCGGAAGTACTAAATATAACTTGTATCCTCTCCCAACCAAAGAAAAACATATTTTTAAAAAATAGGCAAAACCCACATTATTTGTGGAGATTCTTGCATTATACAACAGAAATGGGCAGGGAAGTTCTTCACGCAACTACAGACATTCGATAGACTGAGTTCCACCTAATACAGTATTAGCAAATTAGTGGTTGTAAGACTAATATACATAAAATATTTATATTTATATGAAACAACCGAATTAACATTTTCAAGCATCTTACTCAGCACCACCTCGAAATTCCTTCTGCTAATAATATCACTGCTGCAGCCCACTACTGCCTGGCAGCTCATGCTCAGAAAGGTTGTGAAACACAACTGAAGCGCTGAGCTGGGGGAAGGACCCAGCCAGAGACCCAACACAGACCGGAATCCGGTGCGGCCCCATCCCCACGACCAGTCTGGAAGAGGGAGAAAACAGCACCACAGTCATATTCAGAGATGGTACTTATATATGAGGTGGAGTGAGTAACTTTTTATTTAAATTGATTCTGACTTAAATAAGACATTTCCTATCCAAGTATTTTTTAGGAAGTCTGTTTCTTACTAGTAATGCCAAACCTATATTAAGGCCTCTCATTTTCAAATACAGTATGTATTTACTTACCGAAAGACCATCGCACTCATTTATGAACTATACAATTCTCTGGTTAGAACAGAATCACAGTGTGGGTGACTGTCATATTGCCGTATCAGAAGCCTCTTCTACAAGCGCACTGAGATTGTTTTCTTCAAACTCTTTAAGAAAATAGAAGTGCTTCTTTCCTTATAATCAGTGACTGGAGACTGACAGCACACTACCTAGAAACAACCCAACCTCTCTTTTGTAAAAGAAATAAGTTTTAAATGCACGGGAACATGTTTAGTCCAAAGCTTTTTTCCTTTAAGTAGAATTTTTTATAATTATGTTTGTATATTTTGAATGCAAATTTTCATTAAAAAAAGACCTAAATAAAAAAAAAAAATGTTTGCTTAAAACCAGCACTGTGTTACTAACCCTTTGGCCAGTGTTACAAGCAGGAATGGGATGTGCCAGGTGAGCCAGGTGGGTGCAAACGGCCCGATGGCTTACGCAATGAGAGCGAGACAGGAGATCAGCAACAGAACCGAAAGAGTAACAACAAAAGCCTACGTTCATTTTATCCGCATTATTACTGCATCGCAAGTCTGTTTTTTCCCCCCTTTAAGTAAACATACATTTAGAACAACTGCACTGTGTTTCTCTAAATAACAGCAGCTATATATTAAGTGTGGGAAAGCTTGGGCCGTTACAATATATTGACCATCTATTTCATCTTTCCGTAGGAACAGTTGATTCACAGCAGACGAAGGCTTGTGAATGTCCATCAGCAGAGACCGGTAACACAAATGAAGATCAGAACGAGTAAGAAATAAAGCTTTAGGCAACCTATAAGCAGTAGGAACCGTTTATGAGCAAGGAGACTGACTCCTAATCGCATTCTTTTCTAAATCTCATTTCCATGGTTTTGCAACTTTACCGCTGACTTATGAGTCTATTAAGCTTATATACAACTACGTAAAAATAAAAAGCCTCTATTAAAAATATCTGAGTGTATCCTTACCTTCATTGTTTTCCAGGACTGCCTTTTCACCCTCCAGTTTGGTTTTACCATATAAATTCAGGGGATTTGGTACGTCAGTCTCTTTATAAGGAGGGCTTGTTCCATCAAATACATAGTCTGTACTAATGTAGATCAGGAACGCTCCAACTCCAGCTGGGAAGAACATGTTTATACATAGTCTATTTTAATTCATGCCTTGTTTGAAAACCCGATAAACCTTTAAAGAAATCTCTGAAGGACCTCATCTTCTAGCCCCATTCATTCCCACTTGGTCTGTTCACTGATCCTCCAGAGACACGCATCCTTCCCTCACAGAAAATGGATCCACTGCACACTGAGCACAGAAATGACAGTCAGCAGTTCAAGCAACTTGTTTGTATTTATGTTCCTGTATAAATAAATGCAGTATTTTAACAAGAAACCAAATCCATTAGATGGTCTCCTTACCTGCCTCTTTTGCCAAGTTCCCTGAGGCAGCCACATTGAGCTGAGAAGCAGCATCTGGTTGACTTTCCACAATGTCTGGCCTTCTCTCAGCAGCACAATGCACTATAACATGAGGCTGGAAATTAAAGACTAATTTTAAACAACAAACGTCGTCAAGAGATTGCAGTCACACCGTAACTCTAGTGATGAACTCCCTCAGGCAAAAAGGCATTTCACTAAGTGGTGAGAAGTAATAAAAGCAGTAGTATTATTTTTAATCATGGATTCTGAGGAGCATGTTTTCCTTAGGAAGTAAAACAGAACCACGCTGCTTCAAGATTTCATATTAGAATACCAAAACAATTAATAATTAATTTTGCAATTATGATCTTCAGTAGCTTTGATTTTACAGCAAGATCAAAGTTGCTGGGTTTTTTTCTTTTTAACTTGGTATAATAATATTAAATATAATTACCATATATATCTCACGCACAGATAACGGTACTTAAAACAAACATTTACACACTTGACATATGCAGACTATTAACAAGGTATTTAAAACTATTTTATAGAATGGCACCCTACATAACGTACTTCAGGTTTTACGTATCCCTCTTGCAAATCAGACTGAAAAAACACTGAACTTCTTACTGTGCACTAGACACGGCTGCTGCTGCTGTATTGAAGTATCCTTCAACTTTGAAAGAACTGCTTCTTATTACTATGTCATTCTTCTTTTTCTTTTGCCTGTCAACGCCAGTGTATTGACACATCCGTCCATTACCTGCAGCCCCTCTGTGGCAATGACAGCAAAGTTCAGAACTACCTGTATCTGCAGAGCAAACCTACACTCCAGATGTGGCAGAAAAGGCAGCCGTAAAATTTTTCAAGTTCTGCCAAAGCATAAGCCCCAGTAAAGCCACGTGAACTTGGTATCAGAACAGCACTGCCAGCTGATTCCTGGGTGTATAAAGTACCCTATCCTTCTACTTCATGCTCCAGGAGCTTACCTGAAAGTCATGGATGATGTCATGAACTGCAACAGAGTCCAGAAGATTAATCTGTTCAAATCTGGGCTGAGCTCTCCTGTATCCACAGCCAACTGCATTCCAATTATTTCCATTGAATTCTTTAAACACGGCTCTGCCCAGAAGTCCCGTAGCACCGGTAATCAAAACTCGCCTACTGGGAATATCAACATCTTCCTGGCGAAATGAAAACGGGAGAAATTTTCTTTATGCTATTATTTATTGCTGTTTTTTCTTAAGAAGTACGCACCACTGCTGGTTACAGAAGCTACTGCTGTTGCCTCACAGCTGCCCACACACCGACAAATGAATACGGATTAAGATGCTAACTATCTGACTGACTAATTTTGAATCCCACTCCTTAAATGCACTATTTGGAGCTTTATAATAAAGCTTCCAATTTCATTTCACCTTACCTGATGTTCAATACTAAATAAAAATTAACATAATAAAAAAAGAACTGTACTCAGCAGGCTCATTCACAGAAAAAAATACAAGCAACAACATCGTAAGAATAAAAAATAGCATTTGTAAGACCTAAGATTACTTTGCAGACGCTACCAAACAGAAAATAAAATACAATTTACAGAAATAGTACAGTGTGAAGGTGAGAAGTCGAAAAACCTTTTTAAGGTGAAAACCGAGATACAAGTACTTTTAAAGCTTTGTATAAAAACTGAACTTGACAAAATCACGATGGACTCAAAAATCTCAATTTTAAAGACCGCCCGCTGAAACCGGAAGCTGCTGGGATGACACAGGTTTGTAACATCACGTGACGCCCAACAAGTCTCTCCAGGGCAACGACTCTACGACAGAGCCCTTCATTCACCCGCGACGGCACCCGGGGCAACAGCGAGCAGAGGGGAAGCGGGACGCCCCCCGCGGCCGGGGCCCGAGGAGCGAGCACGGGCGGAGGCTGGGGGAAAGCCGTCACCCGCCGCACCGACGGGCGGGAGGCTCCGCCGCCGCGGCTGCCGCTACGCCCCTCGGGCGGGACGGGCGATAAAACGTGAGGGCAGAAAACACCGAGGCTGCGGAAGCAGCACCGTGTGCGATCGCGGCGCCGCTTTCCCCGGCGGAGAGACGCCTCTCCGATAGGCCGGGGCCGCCAGCGTTACGCGGTTTAACAATTAAAAGGGGCAAAACGGACGCGACTTCCCACTACAGAACGAAAATACCTTCACGGTAATTAACGTAAGGAGATAAGAAACCACTCGAGCCCCTAGAGCTGGCGGGCAGCCCCCGGCGGGGCAGAGGGCTCCCTGCACGGCTGGCAGACCGGGCCCCAGCGGACCCGCTTCACCCTGGGGGCGGGCAGAGCCGCCGCCGCCCCGCGCTGAGCACCGCGGCCCGGCCCGGGAGCCCCCCCCCCCGACCCTGGCTGCGCACGCGGAGAAAACGCCCCTCCTCGCCACTCACCTCCACCAGCTCGCAGCGCCCCGGCACGAAGCGGATCTTGAGCTCCTTCTCCCGGCCCACCATGGCGGCGGCGGGGGCCGGCGGGGCCGGGGCCTGCTCCTGCTCCTGCTCCGCGGGGCGCTGCGGGAGGCCGGACGTGCCGCGCGGCAGGACGCGCCCTCATTGGGCCGCGGGGACGCAGCCGGCGCAGGCGCCACCCGCCGCCGCGCGCTCATTGGCTGAGACGCGGCAGAGGGGGCGGGGTCCGAAGGTGGCTTTAAAGGCGCAGCAGCGGCCTCGACGGCGCCCAGGCGGGGGGCGTTACTGGCGCGGCGGCAGCGCCCGAACAGGCGAGAAGCGGGGCTGGAACACCAGGGACGGACCCGCCCCGCTCCGGGAGGGAGCGGCTGAGAAGCCGGTGAAACCCTTCCCTAGAAAAGCGCTTGGGCACAGAGCCACCGACTGGCACCGCAGCCGCCGCGGAGAATGGAAAGGTACCGGCTCAACAGGTCTTAGCTCTCCCAGAAAGAGTCCAGACCGACTGCCGAGTCTCGGTTCCTCCCGGAGAGAAGGGAAGGAGCTGCCCTTTCGCCCAAAGCTGTGAAAATCCACGTTCAATGTTTCAATGTTACGAACTTTGCAGATTGAAGCTGTATCTCCCCTTCGTAAAAAAGCAGAAAAGCAGGGCCCCGTCTTTCAAGTGAAACTTTGTCATTAGACAGAAATACCTTCTTTGGCTGCCGGCAGTAGCACTCTGGGACGTATTCAAGGGAAGTTATTTCATTTTCCTTTCAGAATAGACAGAGAATAGAATAATATAGAAAATACTACGTTTCCCAAGCCCCATAATCCATCCCTTTGTACAAAAGCAGCTGGTAAATCCCGGGGAGCAGGAGGGGCTGCCTTCGCTAAAGCAATCACTGCTTCTGGCCCTCACCCTACACATGTCATTTCATGCTTAGCGGATGACACAGCTTATTTTATTTTAAATGCGAGCTTCCACAGTCACATGAAGCTGTAGACAGAGCTCTTCACCATCACTACTTCTGACCCCTGCAAAGGCTGTGCCTAACGTTTTTAGCAACAGGACTCAAGTTAAGCAGATGCATAACCAGTAGTAGCCAAAATTTACTTGAACTACATTCAAACTTAAATCTTGACCTGATCAACTTATTTCAGATAGACTTGATTAAAACAGCATTTAATTGGTAGTCAAGGGGAAAAACTAACTGATACTACAGGGATTAACAAACCGTTAAAGGGAAATCAGAAAATCTACTAAAAATTGAATACAATCACGTGGTAAGCAGTTTTTACTTATGACAAACAACTGACATGTACGGGATAAAAATTATAGATGTAAAAACCACTTAAACCAGTTTCTGCCTTCATGGAATGCAGATGCCCTATTTTCCTTTGTCATAAGCTATAGACGTTTTATTCCCTTTCACTACGCTTAGAATTCTATTTAGAAGTATCAGTAATTCATAACCTGACATTCAGAAGCATGATCTACAAAGGAATAGCGAACGGTTCAGCAGCACTAAGGTGATGGCCCCAAGCACAGCCCATGTTCCAGCCCTTCCTCTTCCTCACGGCGGGAAGAGCTCAGGCTGCAGCCGAACAAAAACCACCACCTGGAAGCAGCAGCTCTGCCTCCCAGACTTAGAGCCGGAGGGAAACAGGGAAAGTGCCAACACCGCTCTCTCAAGGTAGAACCACGAGCCACCCCGCAAAGTGTCTTCACATTTTTGTCACTAATCTAACAGTTAAAGAAACTATATGGAATTTCTTATCTTCATGGGAGAAGATAGTTTTTTTTAATGAAATATTTACATCGAATTCAGTAGCATTTTAGTTTATACTTTAAATTTCTTCATCACAAATGTTTTCACTTTGTGAAACACTATGATTTACTGGAGTAGATAAACAAAAATTTAATTAGAGTCCATATCACAGTCATTTAAGCATAATGCATCACTGGGTGACTAAATGCACCGCTTATTAAATTAACATTTCAGACTGTAATTTGCAAAGACTAAAGCGTAATTAAGTATCTCTCTCCTCCTGTTTCCTTTTCCCTAGATTCTGTAATTGAAGCGTGGCAGCAATCTATTAGTGCAAATACCCAGAACCTTACCTGCTCCATTCCCACCAGCATTTTGGGCATCGCCTCAAACTACAGGAGGAGTTACCAGCCCAGGAAATTATTGCAGTTCAACTGCGTTTGCCCCTTTGTCTGCTTGTGCCTGCAGAGAACACATGGCCTGACCTTTGAAACCGAAACGCTAATCCAAGCCCTGTACCACGCGTGGCTCTGAAGCCTGTTAAGCTTTTGGTTTATTCCCCATGGTACCATTTAAGCGGCTCAGTATGAACTTAAAATTTTAACTTCACACCAGCCCGCAGGAGCAAGTGCAGCCATTGTGTGTATGAAATGGACTCGAAGCACCGGCACCGAGTCCCATGCAGTTCCCCTTTCACAGGAAACAAGAGGAGGGCTCTAATTAGGGCAGACAGGTTGAGGAATGGAGCAGCTCTTCATTTTACATTTCAACTAAGTACAACCCAGATCTTGCTACAAAACCGTGAGATGGATGATCAGAGAAATTATTTCTTGTTAAATTATATAGTTTTTCAACTACAAAAAAAAAAAAAAAAGTATGTTGCACAACAAGGAAATAATTGATTCTCACAAGGAATACTTAAGTCAGTTGAGCTACCAGTATCAAGGTGGGGTTTTAATATCTATTTCATATGCGCATGAAACTGGCAAAACCCCTTGCAGGTGGCACAAAGCACTTCAAAACTTCCCCTTTACTTCTGCTTTTTACTTCTCTCCCCAGTCTGCTCTGTGTTATTTACCTATGTTTTAAAGCTAAAACAAAAAAAAAAAAAAAAAAAAGACATTGCTGTAATGCCAGCATAATTATTTGCAAGGCTTTCCCTATTCTTTTTGTCAATCCAAGCATGCTCTTGCAGGCCCAAAAAGGATTCAAATTTACACTTTGGCAAAACTGCCAATTAAGGTATGAGGTTTCCAGAATTAAGGCTGTACAAATAAGTCTGTAGCCATCATAAAAGCATAATCCTGCAATAGCTGCAAGATTTTGCTTCACTAGGTATACTTTCACCCTCTGACAAACTCTTGTCATTTCATGAATGATACGTTAAACACCAAAAAATGAGGTTCAGTGTACCTTAACTCAGTGCCCCCGTTTCCATGTATGAGTTTTGTGGAACATTCTGTTAACATTCACTTGCCCTAATCTCTCCCGAAATGGAAGGCTCATGTAGTTTTATAAACACATTACACTAAGGTTGTCTTTAATTTTTGGCATGAAGGCTTTCCATCAGATGTTGACATTCTGATTTATGAATACAGATTTTGCCTTAAAAGTCCCCATATGATGAGAACAGCACAGAAAGAGTGCAACTTGCAGCAACCCTGCGTGAAAGATACCACCTTGTGAGGTAAACTCTACTATAACAGCTGTAGAGCATTACTTCCATTTTCAGTTATTGACTGATTCCCCACCACTACCCCATTGCTCTTTCTCCTGCTGCTCACCAGGTGGAGTTTGGTGCCAGCTGCTCACTTCACATCCAGGGACCAGCGGCTACACAGGCTGTGTAACATCAGGATTTCTACTAAGACCTTGCTCTCATCCAGCAAGTCAGACTAACGCACATTTCCTCTACAGTTTCCTTGTACCCCGTTTACATCTTTCAGACAATAAAACTTATAATTTTTTTCTCCACAAGGAGAGATAACTCCAGTACTAATTTCTTTCAGCAACCTCCTTATTAAAATCTGCCTCTCAACACTTGAGGCAAACTGCTAAATTGAGCATTAAGTATTTCTCAATTCAAACACCTGAAGTTAATCCTCATCCTCTAGAAGTTTGATTAACACAGCAAATATACAAAGATGACATTAACAGACAAGACACCGTAATTTCTTTCCTTGGACTTGCTGTGCATTTTTGGTATCTCGTTTCCTAGGTATTATCAATTCTCTGTAAGCTTACAATGTCAGCAGAAACGGCAATATATTCAACGTGCTCAGCTTTGTGTACTGTCTCTCTGCAGCGCCCATCTGCAGGATATTAGTAGATACAATAACAAGTACACAGAGTCCTACATTTCACTTAAGTTCCAGTACTTACTTATGTATTAAGAGAAACTCACAGGAAATGAGAGGATAAGGGAATTTCAGGTTGTATGTGTTGTACAGTTCAATTCAAGAATTTCTGTTAAGATTAGAGAACACATTCTCTGAGGCAAGACTGACATTGGGCTTCGTTGGGAAGATTTAAGACTAGAAAAAAGAACATAAGTTCAATTACACTATGTAATTTGATTCTGTTTTTTATCCCTGGTTTGTGAAGGAAATAGACAATTTTTTCAATTAAAAACTTTTATTGTGCTAAAACTTTCTTAGTATTAGATGCAGTTAAACAGATTTTTTCCACCTTGCCAAAACAAGTCTGTATAATGAACACGTGTACAGTGGGTATCCGACCACCCCATTAAGACTCGTTCTGTTGTTATTCCCCTTTACGTACTATTGATCAGTTACCGTAGTTGTCTACAAACTGATGACCATTTAAGAGTCCAGTAAGCACAGCATTATTAAAATAGACGTTTCTCTTCAGACACTGATCTTAGCCACAGTACACAAACATTTAGGTAAATGCAGTCAACTTCAGTTTGACCTGAAAATCCTCTTCTGAAGATCAACAGCTGCAACATCTAGCCCCAAGATTTAAATTAGCATATTCTGAATATAGATCCGATTAAGAATATCAGTTCAAACTTCTACATTAGTTCTATTATCATGTCAAAAGGGCCCCTTGGCAGCATTCCTGCCATTGGTATCTAAGGATCCATAAAGGGCAATATTAATTTAACATGAGAGATGCATAAAAATCTTTCATGGAGTCAGGTTATGTTTATCATCCTTATTCTCCAGTCCTTAGCCACCTTTTCTCAACTTAAGCTGCTTGTTGAAAACAAACTAAGGAGCTTCAGCATACAAAAAAAGGGAAAAAGTGAACACTTTTTGGAGTGCAGTGATGTCACCAGCAGTCCAGAACACAGTCACCTATGGCTTCTCACTAAGCGTATAACCAAGCATAGCTTTTCTAAAAATATATCATTTTAGGCCATTTCTCTAGTACTCCTACTAATTTGCATTATGTACAGCATCCAAGTTCACCTTGAACAAGTAGTCTGTTGAAGTCTTCTGTAGTAGTACATTAATTTATTTGCGATTTATGATCTTTTTCTTAATACCAAGAAGAGATTAAATTTGGTTTTTATTACCTGCAATGGAAAAGTGTTACTAAGTTAAAAACATCGTACATCAAATCCCCCTACCAAACACACTTTCTGTTGTCTGACTGGACACACCACCTGCCCATCTCAGGCTACAAGAAACTGGGCTGGAAAGCACAATAGCAGAGCGTGCACTGCAAGTGCCCCATTGATGCAGCCTTTCACCATCTGCTGAGAAACACATGAGAGATGCCTATCTCCTTCCTTCCCCACTGCAGCAGACTGTGCAAGACTGCCATACCTTCTTCGGTTAAGAGGTACAAGGACACGGTTACATCAATATTTAAGCTTACCTTCTTTCAAAGGAGGTTTTGGAGGAATATTTTCCTTGCTATCATGCTGGAAAGCCTTGGAAGGACCAAAACGCCTGATACCCTGAATTGCATTTAGTTGGTCCTGAAGATTTCTGTTCTCTTGCTTTTCTTTTGCTAGCGATGCACGCAGTTTTGAGACATCCTAAAGAAAACATAATACTTGGAAGTTAGATGAGTAACAGGAGAAAAGCCTGCTTCATCTGTTACTGAAGCAGCCCTTTTGACTAATGCTAAACACAAACATACACACACAGTTATTGGTGGCATTAAAAAATAAACCAAAACCAAACATACAGATGTAAAGGAAACTGGCACCACTGTATAATTGCTGTACAACAGTACTAAGCAGCTTGGTAGACTGAAATTTTCAGGTGCTGCTTTCAGCAGATAGTTTACTAAGTCTAAAACCTCCAAAAAAGGTAAGAAAACCCAACAAAGCAAAGAGTAGGGGTAGTTATTTGCACTGGTGATCCTTCTGTGTATCACATACTCAGTCAAAACCGTTCCTGGAGGCTGGTGGTTTGTTCTACTCTAGCTCCTGCAGGGAATTTAAGAACCATAGAAAGCAAGTAGTTTGCAGGATTAGTCAATAAATATTTAGGGCAACAAAGCAATCAAGAAAATTAATAAGTTACAGATTTCTAACTTTTTATTTCACAAACCTGCTTCAGGTGGGTGTTCTCCTCTTTCAACTTCATAACATGCTTGATTTTTTGCTTCTGGTTCTGGTGGCCAAGTAGTTTAGCATACGCATCACTGAGTTTATTCAGTTCTTCTTGGGCTGCACCATGCTCATTTAAGAGTGCATTCTTCTCTGCTTCAAATGCATCTAGTTGTTGCTGAAATACATATTGAATCTTTTAGAAGTCTTTAAAGACAGCTTTTTTACTGAACTGAAAACTACGAAGAAAGATTTGTCTGGGAAGGGGAATACCTGGCCCAAGGGATAGTAACTTCGGAAGCCATTGCAGGATAAATGCCTTAGAATGGCAAATAGCACGTTTACTTCTCAAGAGTAGAACTTGATGCAACTGCACAAGTGAACAGATACTAATAAACATCTACTTCATAACATACCTGAAAAGGCTTAGTTTTGTTATGTAAATCTTCATATAGATTACGCCAGGTCTTTATCTCTTCTTTTAAGCTAGAGGTCACATCTTCATTTATGATCTTCCTAAAAAGCAAGAATTGGGGTTTCATTATGTTCATTGTTATCTCTCAGCACGTCTTCCCACTAGAACTTTGACGTGCTATATAATATGCATGTTCAGTTTGAGCAAAGTCACCTTGATTTTTCCACTTCAAGTTGTCTTTTCAGATCTTCAGCTTGCTCTTCCAGTTCTTTCTGAAGTTTAGTCACTTGTGCAAGGCAAGACTCTTTTGTTCTCTCTGTTTCTGCTTCTTTTAGTGCAAACTTAGTCTGGACTTCTAAAAGCATCCTGAGGAAAATATCATCCATCCTTAGTGAACCCTTACAATTTATTTATTATTTTTTACACTACTTTAAATCTGAAAACACAAGTAACCATGATTGAGAAGCTGTTAGTAGAATCATAGAATTGTCTAGGTTGGAAGGGACCTTTAAGATGATCTGAATTTCACTGAATTTTTTTTAGAGTTGGAAGGGACCGTATAGATCATCTAGTCCAACTCCCCTGCTGAAGCAGGATTGCCCAGAGCATGTTGGAGCATGTTACTCAGGATTGCATCCAGGCGGGTCTTGAAAATCTCCAAAGAAGGGGACTCCACAACCTCCCTGGGCAGCCTGTTCCAGGGCTCTGTCACCCTCACCGTGAAGAAATTCTTCCTCATATTCGAGTGGAACCTCCTATGTTCCAACTTGTGCCCGTTGCCCCTTGTCCTGTCACTGGGAACCACTGAAAAGAGTCTGGCTCCCTCCTCCTTCAACCCACCCTTGAGATACTTATAAGCATTAATGAGGTCTCCCCTCACCCTTCTCTTCTCCAGACTAAAGAGTCCCAGCTCTCTTAGCCTTTCCTCATAAGGGAGATGCTCCAATCCCTTAATCATCTTCGTTGCCCTTCGCTGGACTCTTTCCAGTAGTTCCCTATCCCTCTTGAATTGGGGAGCCCAGAACTGGATGCAATACTCCAGTTGTGGCCTCACCAGTGCAGAGTAGAGGGGGAGAATGACTTCCCTCGACCTACTAGCCACACTCTTCCCTATGCAGCCCGGGATTCCGTTGGCCTTCCTGGCCACAAGAGCACATTGCTCGCTCATTGTCATTTTGCTGGCTACCAGGACTCCCAGATCTTTCTCTTCGGAGCTTGGCTCCGGCAGGTCCACGCCTAACCTGTATTGGTGCCTGACATTCTTCTTGCCCAGGTGTAGCACCTTACACTTTTCCCTGTTGAACCTCATGAGGTTCTTCCTTGCCCAGCTCTCCAGCCTGTCCAGGTCTCTCTGGATGGCAGCACGGCCCTCCGGGGTGTCAGCCACCCCACCCAACTTGGTATCATCAGCAAACTTGCTGAGGATACACTCTGTCCCCTCGTCCAGGTCACTGATGAATATGTTGAACAGGACTGGACCGAGTATTGACCCCTGGGGGACACCACTGGTTACAGGCCTCCAGCTTGAGCCTGTTCCATTAACCATTACCCTTTGGGTCCTGTCACACAGCCAGTTCTCAATCCACCTCACTGTCCCCTCATCCAGCCCACACTTCCTTAGTTTTCCAATGAGGATGTTATGGGAGACAGTGTCAAAAGCCTTGCTGAAGTCAAGGTAGATGACAACTGGTTGGCTGGATGAGGGGAGGGCAGCAGATATGGCATCATAGAAATAATAATCTAGTAATAATAATAATCTAGAAATAGATAATCTAGTCCAACCATCAACCTAACTCTGATAAAAAAAAAACCCAAAAGAAAACCATACAAACACACGCTCCCCTTCACCCCCATTACTAAACTATGTCTCTAAGCGCTAAGCCAACCCATCTTTTGAAAACCTCCAGGGATGGTGCCTCAACCGCTTCCCCAGGTAGCCCATTCCAATGCTTAATTGCATTTAGTAGAAGAACTGAAATACAGGTTTGCACAACCAATGCTACAAGAGAAGAACAACAATACAGAAAGCAATCAAATTCAAGATGTACAGTATTTTTAACTTCCCCTGTGAAGAAGCAAGCAATGCTTTTGAAGCAAGAAAAGTTCATGTGTTTCTTATTTATGACTGTTTAATGTCAGCAGCTTTTAATGGAAGACACTTTAGTTAGACTTTACATGCAGAGGTTTGCTCAAGCAGAAACTAGTCAAGACTGTTCAGTGTTTATGTACTCAAGGGTTCAAAGACTCTATAGCTAAAGCATTGCCTTCCCTCTCCAGCCTCAGCTGCTGTGTTTCAAAATAAGCTGGGCTAAGCTGTAATTGTTCTTTGGACACTCTTAATATACTGGCTGTGGGTGAACAAAACAGCAGAAGCATTAACAAACTTTAGAGAGGTATTTTAGAAATCAAGACGACAAGAGTTGGGAAGATCAGAAATGCCCAATTCAGTTTGCCAAAACAGTGTTTTAACGCAGTTGACAAAGTCATTTATCCACATTGAACAGTTGAAAGCATTAGAGCACAGTTCTTGACTTAAATCCAGAAGTGAGCTAGGAACTCCAGGAGAAGAAGTAGGGAAGGAAATCTTCCAGCACATATAAAACATGTTCCTAATACAGCTCACGTACGAGCAATGACCACAGTTGCCTAGTACAGGTGATAGTACATTAGGACCTTTTAAGGCCAAACTCCCCCACTTCCTCAAATAGTTTACTTGCCCACAGCAAGGGACTTCCTCATGCTCTGTGCAGTGGGCTGGAAGGAGAACATAGATCACTAAGTTGCTGTTAGACACTCCGAGAAACATGTCCTCAGCTAGTGGCCTAAGGCAACTTCTTGGGTGCTCCTACTTAGCAGCTGCACTGTGGTGCTTCCTAGTAGACAGAGGAATGCCCTTTGTTTACCTCAGCATTAAGTATTTGTCTGCCCCTGGGGATCTTATTAGTGGAGCAGTTACTGTAACTGGCATTTCCGATAAAGACTACTCCAACACAGTTAAGTATTTTCCTTTTCCTATGTTCCACATAAAGGAAAAAGCAATTGATTGGTTCTCATACATATAAACTGAATTAATTTTGTCTGACAATATTTTCAACCCTCTGCACTGGGAAAAGGAAGAAACTTAAGCCAAATACTGAATTCATTTGGTAGAGCAGCATGTTAAGTTCTAGCTCAGAAAGCAGGACTTCGCTGGTGTGCTTTAGCTTAAGGAAAAGTTTGTCTGTCTCGTACCTCGCACATTCATCTTTTGCTTTGTTTTTAGCATATTCTGCTTCCTGAAGCAGCTGCAGATTATCTTGGCCTATTTTTTTTAGGTTAGCAACTTCTTCTTGCAGAGAGGTGTTCTCCAGTTTAAGACTGCATATTTCTTCAGCTGTTGTCTTCTTGTAGCTGGTATTCCAATGCAAATAAGAAAAATCTTGTTACTTTAGACAAAATACAGAATGATATGTTCAGGCCTTACAAAGGCAATACAAACTCATTCTAACAAATATAAAAGAGGTTTTGTAATCTGGAGATGTAGCAGTGTTCTGGCACTGGAAAAACCACAGATTAAAAAAGCCCCAACAAACCCACAAACTTTTCTATAAAGCCATAAGCAGTAACATTATGACAAATTCTGTGATACAGGTAGTTTCACATTTTGGTAGATGTTTTCAAATACAAAAGACCTACTATATCTGTAGCTTACTTTAAACACCGAAAGACCCACTAACTGCAGCTTGCATTGGCAAATATCCCACTGGATCCTTCATGGGTGCCTTGCATACTTCTCAATAACAGTATCATTTTTTAAGAATTTCCACAACTTGATTATTTTGAGAGTAAAGATCTGCAAGAACTGTAGGAAAATAATGTCAATTCAGTACAATTTAGAGCCTAAATAAGAAGCCTTTTTTGCAAGAGATTTTAGTGCAAAGAGAACACCATCACCCTTTACAAGTCTCATTGAGATTCAAGAGCACTTGAGTATTCTAATTGGTTACACTTTGGAAGAAGAAACACCCAGTTTCCTGAACTAGATACTGAGTACGTCATTACACTTAACTAGTACTCCAAAGGAATAAATTAATGTTTTAATGCCATCAAATACTCCACCACAAAATCCTCTGCTCTAATGCTGTGCCAACGCTTGTATACGGTGTTAAGTACCAAGGTACATGAATAAACAGCCTATTTTATTGTAATCTTAAGAGATAATCTACATCCTATGTTTAAAGAAACTTAAATACCTTTCAAACTCAGCAACAGTCATTCCGAGTTTATTCAATGTACTGCTATGTTCTTCTTGGATTTGCAAAACAGCATTGCTGTGCTTTTCATTTATTTGCTCCAACTCAGCATTCTTCCTGAAATAAAAATTCAGCATCCCATGCTGGGGGTAAGCATGTCTGAACACATTAGCAAATGCTGTTACCAGTTACAGAAGGCTCACAGTGGCAGCAAGAAGTTAATTGTGACAAACCAGTAACTTCTCTGCCACAATTTCTCATGTATTAAAGCACAATTTTCATAGCGGATTTAATGAAGTATTTCCCCCTCCCCTTATTTTCCAAGATAACTATAGAATAGATTGAACACCTAATAGTAAACTTTTAATATGTGAAAGGAAGAAACAACTTGCTTGAAAGTCTCTGCTAGTTATTGCCCTGTCCAGGGCAGAAACATCCAATACCACATGCATGTAGCCTCCCCTTCACAGCAATGTCGTATTATTTTAGTACTGGCATCTCAAGCAAGTATCAGCACACTAATTAAACAGCTTTAAGACAATAGCAAACTGATTCAAGTCACTCAGCTATATTAAGTCTAATCACTATCAAGTGATAACCAGCAAGAAAAATTTAGACCTGTTCAGGTCTCTTTAAAACCTGAATTAGGCTCTGAAGCATTGTTTATGCTAATGACTTCACATTTTTCCTTCCAAATCTTTAGAATCAGAAAGCTATTTCACAAACCCTTTCAACTTCACTTCCATCTGTGCAAGTTCAAGAGCTTGAGATTTGATTTCTTGTTCCAACCGCTTCACCAACTTCTCAGCTTTCTTCTCCTTAGCATGTAATTTATTCAGCTCATTCGTTACATCATTCAGCTCTTCTTCAAGAAGGTGTCTCTCACTTGTTACCTCATCTTGGAACTCTAGTAACTTCTGGTGCATTGATGCAGATGACTCCTGCATGCCAGAGTATCACAGACTTTAAAACTACCAGTAGTTTTCTAGATATTAAAGTCTAATTTGCAGTGTTCAAACTTTAAAGCATGAGAATAAGGTCAAGTCAACAGGAAAGAACAGAACACCCATCATACCAGCTCTGATTCTTCGAGATATTGGACCTCAGAGTTTCTGCCTGCCAGCACCCACTTGTACATTCCCGACATTAGACCCTTAACAATACAGCCATCTCACGTGTAACCAAAATCAGAACCTTTAGTGCCAGTCAGTGGGATTAGAGTACATTTTTGGACTAATTCACAGTTTGTATTTACCTTCTCTTGCTGCAGCTGAGAGACCACCTCCTCATGTTTCTGAAGAAGTTTTTGGTGTTCTTGTTCTTCTAAGACATTTTTTTTTTTCAGGTCTTCTATTTCAGCATTCATACTCAGGAGTTTTTCTCTGCTCTCAGACAACTCTTTCTCTGCATAGGGGAATTGTCAATATAACATAAAATCCCTTCTCTATCTTTCAAGCACTACAACACCTATTCTTCATAGTTCTTCCATTCTAGCTTTAAAGTTATTTAGGCAGCAGTGGACATAAATCCAAACCACATTTTTAACCTATCTGGAAAACTCCTCAAAACTGGCTCGAAGTACACAACTCTAAAAATAATTTTAACTGCAATAATCTTTGGATCAAGTAATTAGCCTTCATCAAAACAGCAGTGTGGTTGTGGAAAACCAACTAAATGATTTCCCCAAAGCTTCTTCCACATAATACTAGCACATACAAGCCAACTGGTAGACAGAGAACTGAGCACCAGTCTCAGGCTTCAGAGTCACTGGTGAAGGATTCCTAGACACATTACCAATACCTCAATGAACTCGTGCACCAGCTGCCAACAGTGGATTGAGACGATACTGTACAGCTTCTCAGTGAAGAGTAAGGAATGCCATATGTGTTCAGCTTACAGAACAAAGCCATTCCTACTATGTAAACAATTTTCATTTCTGTTTTATTTACCTTAGTAACCCTCCATGGAAATACAAATTTAGACTTAACAGAGTCAGGTTCAAGGTAGTTTCTGCATTGTTAGAAATACGGTTTCAGCTGCAGCTCAGAGACATGACTTTTAACTTGAATCAAACCAGTCTAAATTGACATTTTAGAACAAACTTATCTGAGATGCCTTAAGACATGTTAAGTGTCCCTTCCACCTCTAACAGTTCTGTAATTCTATGTCAGTGATCCCACACACGTGAACAGCATGCAAGCACTAACAATTACCTTTTTCTTGTTGAAGCAAGTCACACCTTTCATTAAGTTCTCTTATCAGTTTAAAAGATTCTTCCTCTTTTGTTTTGAGGGTATCCCTCAGAAACCCAATATCTTGGTCTTTCTTTATCACTGTCTCCTCCATCTGGGCAACATCTAGTTTGTATTTCTCAACTGTTTCTGCAACACTACTGTAGGAGAAAATTCAGGCATTTGTTAAATTTTGTTTGTAAGCTTACACAAAGGAAAAACACTAAGGAGTGTTGGCTTCCAACAGGAAAACTGCCTTCACCTACTTTTCCAGACAAGTTTTTGCAAAATACTGGATTTCTTCCCCCCTTCTATTTTAATAGTGTTAAACAGAATTGTTGCCAAGGCTCTACTTAACCAGTCATAAGCAAGGCTGTCTTTTACCATCTTTTAACTTATGAATCCCTCTCAAGAACAATTTGTTGTTACCTGAGCTCTGTGATATATTCCAGGAGTTTCTCAGTGTCAGACTTTTCTTCAACTTTCCCTCTCTCAGTAGCAGACCTAAAACCAGGAGATTTTTCATGATGGATGTACTGAAATTCGGAGTTACTTATAAGCTATTGGTTGACAGATAAGCGAGTAGAAATAAACCACTGAATCACGACTTAGTAGCAATACTTAGTTTTCATAATCCAGTTTGTCTGACAAACTGGTATTGGCTCTAAGAGGTAATTCTACCCCCTTTTGATAATTGTTCCATATGGTCTTCTCATTAGTATTAAAGATGCTGCACCATATTCTGTCACAAGCAAGTATGCCAGAACAGCTGCATTGGCTAGACAAATTATCATTTCTTCCCTTCGAGAATTGCACTACCTGGATTATTACTTTTGTATTTTACTCTAATATAAATATCAAAATTCTGCTCATACATGAGTGCTTGCATGTTAAGTAAATGCAGAAAGCATAAGAAGGATACTGCAAAATTGAGATAAAATATACCTTCTTAGTTCATCTTTCTTAGGTCATCACCCTCAGAAATAGTCTATATGTTAGCTCACTGTTTCGGTGCGGCAAATGACGTTATTCAGGCAGAATAGAATGTGTTGATTTAGAACTCTCTCTTCCTAAATATAGCTGCTTCAGCCAAAACACTTCACAGTTGCCTTTCTTCAGATAATCTGGCTACTATGAAGCAACTTTGAAGGCATCACAACTGCTCTTCAATACATTTTGCTGGAGAACATATGGTTCATCATATCTGTGTGAAATGCCTGGCTACTGAATTAGGATCTCAACTCCTGGTCCAATGCTTTTTCATTCTTGCTTATTACTAACTTACTCCTCTAAAGGGCCAGACACTGCAGTATCCAACCTACATGAATGTCTTGCTCCAAGATGAAGGACAAATCTTAAGATAAATGTCTTCCTTCCCCACCCCATACCCAAGAGAACCACACCCATATCACACTGCAATACAAAGTATGGAGATGATATGATTTGTCTCTTGGAAAAAGGTTAGATACACTAGAAGAACATATTTTGTATGTTGATTTTATATTAACACAGCAGTTCCTAAAACTACATCCATCAAATTTATTCCAGGTCAAAAATACTAATAATTTCTGTTCCTACTCAGTAGGGAGATGGCCTGTATTTTTCCCCAAACTACCTGCTTACCATAAAGTATAGGCAGGTGGGCACAGCTAGATGATCTAATGTCATCTAAGTCAATTCCTTTCCTCACTACTTACAGTTTTTCTTCTAACTGTGCTACTTTTCCTTTTGAATGCTCTAGATTCCGTTGCACCTCCTGCAGCTTCATTTCCATATCTTCCTGCTTTGCAAGTGCAGTCTTAAAAAAAGACAAATATTACCACCAAACTGAGATATTTAGTAAAAAAAAAATAAAATCAATTGTCTAAGAGACAGTGGTAAACTGAAATTAATTCGTAACTACAATTTAATGACAGCGTTTGCTACTATACTAAATGTGATTCAAAGTATCCTTCTGTAAAGATACCAGCCCTTTGTTAAAACAAAAAAACCCACCACTCTCCAAAAACCGCAAACATGTGTAAGAACTTCAAACTATACTGGCTTTCAAAGAAACTAATAGTCTGACCAACACATTGATATTGTAATAAAGGTATTTCTAGCCTCCTTACTTGAACTCAGATTTACTCTGCACATCAACAGCAAAATCACGAACACTCATTGTTTGATCTTTCTTTGTTTCTCTATTTTCACTCTACAGAAAACAGAAGAATCTACCGAGCTGAGGACAGAACAACATATGATCTGCAATTCTGTTGTAAGCCCTTCATTGTCTGCTCTTGAACAGTTCAAAATTACTACCCTGAGCAGTGCAAATGGTCATACCTTTTCCTTAGCATCCCTCTTGTTTCTGAGCTTCATTAACTCCATGCATAGGCTGCTCATTTTCTTCTGCACACCATCTTCAGACAGCTTATTAGAGATAAATCAGAAACCACCAAGCTTAGCTTCTTCATAAGAGTTACTCTTCACAGAATCTTCTAGAAGTATCCCCTCCCACCCACAGCACTGGTCTCTACCCATCCTTGAGCAGGATGTTAGCAGCTCCCACTCTCTTTAGACAGAAGAGCACAAGACTCCAAACCAGACCAGCTCTATCCCTATGGCAATGAAGGGCCATGGGGAACGTGGTAACAAATCAGCAACTGAAGTTTCCTCTTGCCCAGGGAGCTTAAAAACACCGAAGTCAAAGCAAATACATGATTATTTGTCTGAATACCTTTGATTTTAGTAGTTCATTGGTCCTTGTAAGTTCCAGAAGCTGTTTTTTCAGGCATGCAACATTAGCCAAGAGAGATGTTTTCTCCTGAACAGCAGCACTCAGCTTTGCTTCAATCTTAACAAAGTCCTCATCAAGAGCCTTAAGTTTTTTATCCTGCTCTCCACGCTCTCTCACTAATGCACGGATCTAAAACAAAAGAGGCATTTTCTTTATTTCCTGCCATTGTTCGTCTTAAATAACATAATTAGTTTATGCCTGATATTTTTCCTTAAAGAGGTTAAGTATCCAAAATGTATTAACTTTCATTCAGAATATACATCTTTAATCTTCATTCACAGGAAAAGAGGTAACTGAATCACTACAAACATCTATTATTACACACCACAGATTTGCAGTCCTAGCATTTCAACTGACTTATTATGTGCTACTGAGCCAGTACAACACGTTGAAGTTAGAATAGTCTTAGCTTCAGCTTGCAAGAGAAGCCAAGTCTCCTCTGGCTGTGGAATAGAAAGACAGAATGTGACATTTGAGACACAAGGCATAGATTAGTACAGAGAAATGTACTGATAAGGAAATGGTAGCTGCCTCTTAAACTTTCAAATTATGTAAATTATTAAGTAAAAATCTCAGCAAACAGTTGTTAAATGAAACAGAGCCTTTTGGGAGCAGAGAACACAGGACTTAGTTATCTTTATTTTTTCTTTGAAGAGAAAAGACTGGCTGCATAGCTGTTCATGATAAGTAGGAATTTATGCAATTCCACTAACAAACCTAATGTTTTCTACATAACCATAACATTTGATAATCTCTACTCTCCATAGAGCTGTTTGCAAACTACTTGTAGGATATGTTATGTAAAAAAAGCTAATTTTATAAGCTTGTATTTTTAGTTATGGTAAGTGGGAAACATTACAGGATTGCACTCACATACCTCCTTCTCCAGCGCCTTCTGTTTCTTTTTCTCTTTCATAAGGATAAAATCTTTTTTAGGCTTCAGAGTCCCATTAGCTGGCTTTTGAAAACAGATGTATTAAAAATATTTAAAATGATTTCTAGCTGCATACTAATTTAACACAGTCAAATATAAGAGTGAATGCCTTCATATAGACAATACTATTAAAGATACACATACAAAATAGAAAGCAAACGCTTCTCTCCCACACATAAGGCAGACAAGTATCAGGGTAGGATGGGTTTTATCATTGTACTTTCTCATAAGCTTTATTCTGAACGGACAGCTCATAAACATTGTGACAGGAAGGAAATTAAGAAACTTTGACACATAAGCATCCCCTAAACTCTGTAAAACACCCACTTTAGTCTCTTCACCACAGGTTTGTTTGCAAAATTTCATCCTACAACAGGACATCCTACACAGGAGTACTAGTAAACTAAATTAGTAAGTCAGGGTTATAATTTTTCAACTGGATAGCTATGCATCTTCAAATCTGTATCCTCACACATGTGCTGAGAACCTCTATATACAGTATCATCCTCTTTGTTTCTTTTACCACTAGGTTTCTGCTCTGCCCTGTCCACTGTATGAAAGCAGAAACACGATCTCCTTAAAAAGAAGCAGCCACACCGTAATTATATGGTGAGAAATAGGCAAAAAACCTCAACATTGTAATACCAAAGACTCTGTAGTCCCAATCACATGGTTCACAAAGACCCTGCAATTTCATTTCTCCTTCTGAGTTACTAAGGAATACAGGCACAATAACGTGTTTCATAGTCTACTCAGGTAAGTTAATAGGAACTGTATAAAGTGGCTACATGATTTAACTAGTCACAATGGGCTTTAACTGGAATTTAATAGTGCTACAGACACCACAGAAAAGTCTTACTGTTGCTCCGAGAGATGCAAGTCTCCTTCCAGTTACAGGGGTAAGTGCACTCTTCTCACTGTTGAAATTTGTCTCACCTGAAGAAGGATAGTGAAAAGAATGCTGAAGGAAGAGTGTGTGGATGCACATGGTAAGGGAAATTTAACCACACAAGCACAATTGACTTTTAAAACAAAAAACAGAATGCCACCTCGTTACTGGACTATCCACTTCACAGCTCAATACCAGCTGCTTTCTCCTTACAATCATGCAGTTCAATATTAGTCATCTGGGCCCTTGCGAGAGTTTAGAGAGAGACTACCAGATGACAATCAGTTTTGACAATTCAGCT
Source organism: Numenius arquata (assembly GCF_964106895.1). Lineage (NCBI taxonomy): Eukaryota > Metazoa > Chordata > Aves > Charadriiformes > Scolopacidae > Numenius > Numenius arquata. The sequence goes on from NC_133586.1 coordinate 31,646,110, forward strand.
TCTGCCAATTTCCCCCCACCCCCATTCAGGTCTGTGCTGTCAGTTTTCAACTGAGGGATGCATTATATCTGAAAAACCCATGAAAATATCCCTGAAAACAAGGTTAGTGAAATAGTTAAATGATTTATTTGATTTGCAGAGGTCAACCTAATTAACAAAAGTCACATATAAAACTACTTTCAGAAGATTGTTAGGCATGGTTTTACAGCTGCTATCCCCTTGAGCTGGAAGGTAGGCAGACAGCCTCTGCAACACAAAATTTCTAAACAAAAACAGAGCAGTAACAGCATGTAAGCACTAACAATTGTGGCATTCAAAGATACTATACCATTGTGTTCTGTGCAACTTTTAGGACTACTTACTCTTCTGTTTCCTAACCCGTTGATGTGTTTCAGAGGACAGAGAACTTTTCAGTGCATCTGAAGATCTAATATCACAGGATTCTTGCAGTGGGGTATGTACTAGAAATGAGATTTTCAGAACAGCAGAGAACTATTAAGGTAAACAAGAAAAAAAAACCAACCCAAACAACCAACAATTGGAGTCTCAGTTCTCAACCTCCACACAAACGTGAAGAAACTGTACAGCACACATGGTGGGGAAAAGGTTCTTTTATTACGCTGCTAATAAAAGTAGAAACTGATTTACATATACAATATTGCAAAGCATCTTATTAGCCATAACCACGCTTTAACTTCCATAAAGAAAAAATCCAAATGGTTAGAGAATCTTAATGCTAATTAGTGAAAAAGTCAGCCTAAAGTGTTAAAGAATACAAAGCAAACTTTTTAAAAACCTCTTCCTCCAGTTTAGAAGAGACTACTTACTGAATGCCAAACTTGTCCTCCAAAAAACTAAGTTACTTAAACTTTTATTAAAAAAAAAATAAAAATCAAAGTTTTCTTTAAAAATGAATTTTAAGAGAAACAGCAGAGAGCAGAAGATGACTACAAATTCTACATGAATTATCGTTAGCCAGGTGGTCTCAAGCCCAATTAAAGCTTATCTTCTTGCTTCAGCTTTCTGCAAATGAGAGCAACTTTATTTGAGAGCAGGTGACAGTAGCAGAGAAGCACTCAGCTATGGCCAAAAGCTTATCGTGAGAAACTTTTACTTCAGAAAATGCCCCGAGTAGCTTCCGTTATAATTAGTTCTGTGTGTTTCTTTTGTAGTTTCGTATCACGATACCAGAAGGCTAGCAAAACCTGATTTGTCACTGTTTTATTTACTACATGCACATATACACACACGTATGTTCGCTGCTATATTTAGTGGCCGTTTACCTCCGACCAGGATTCGACTTGACGTCGGAATTTCTCTTCCTCAGAAGACTCCTGCAAGCACTCAGATAAGCGGTCCTTACACACACTGTTACAGGCAACTGCCTTCACAGGAGGAGCACAGGCAGAAGTGCTGGGACACGCTGAGGTAACGGCGGGCCTATCCCCCTTCCCTCAGGCACGACTAGGAAAGGCCAAGGCCACGGTCAAGGCCCAGGCCCGTGCCCGCACGCTCGCTCCCTCTCTCCCTTCCTCCCTCCCGGCACCCGAGGCCGGGAAGCCGCGCCGCACATACCGGAGCTGTGGTTGAAGCGACGGAGCGGAGCTCTGGAGAAGGCCATGGCGGAGAGAACCCGCCGCGCCGCGGCCGCCTCAGCGTTCAAAGGCACCAACGGCCACCGCCACGCACCAGGGGCGGCCAATCATCTCCTCCCTTTCCAGGTTCGCTCGGCCAATCAGCGCCGCGGTCACGGAGCAGGCGCAGCGGGCGGGCCCTCGCTTCCGGGCTGCGCGCATGCGCAGGGCGGTGCTGCGGTGCGGGGCCGCCGTTTCCCATGTCGGCTCCCTTCGAGGAGCGGAGCGGGGTGGTGCCCTGCGGGACGCCCTGGGGCCGCTGGTACCAGACCTTGGAGGAGGTGTTCATCGAGGTGCGGGTGCCGCCGGGCACCCGGGCCAAGGACGTCCGCTGCAGCCTGCAGAGCCGGCACATCGCGCTCTCCGTGAGCGGCCAGGAGCTGCTGGAGGTACGGCCCGGCCCGGCGGGGGGTGCGGCCTGGGGGCGGTGGGCCTGTGGGGACACTTCGCTGGCTCCCGAGGGGATTAAAAATATTTCTCTGTCGTTTTGTGCCTTTTCCCCCCTCTTCTTTGAATGTCTAGATTTTAATAAATCGAAACTTTACAATTCAATATGAGCTGGATACTGGTCAGGTTTTCCTGTTTTGTAATGCTGTACCTGTCTTTTGCAGGGTAAACTTTTCGACTCTACAATAACTGATGAAGGAACGTGGACATTAGGTATTAACCCACATTTGAAATGACATTACCAGGACAGTAGAACTTCTCACAATACGCTGCAGAAGAGTTTATCCCTCCTTTTTTCCATTGGGAAAGGTTATTTTCTTCCCTGTATATAGCTTTGTAAAAGAGACAATTGTTATTGCCAGACCAAGGAACTGAGGGAATATAAAAGCCCTAGAGATTAAGGTTAATGGAAAAATGCCCTATCTTGGAAGGCCATAGTCAATGGATTACACTTTCATATAGTTTTTTGCAAACCCTCATTAAAGCTAGACAACCATGGTACAGTTGTGTGGCCTGTGCCTCTCCATAATTGCTACTTCTCTTGGTTTTTTTTCTCCTTCCCCTATGCATTCTGTTTTTGCAATAGGTGACACTACGTGCATTATATTTTTGAGATGGGTGACAAATCCGACAGTCCAAGAGAAACAAAAAGCAATCTAAAAATCACACTAAGGTACCTACAGAAAATGAGCAAAAAAAGCTTCTCTGATTCCTGCATAATAAATATTGCGAGGTGTTCAGAATATTTTGGGTTTTGGCAGTTAAAAGAGAGACTGTGCCCCGCAGTGTTTTCCTGTGATGGATTTTGTTTTCCATTCAATATTTATTCTAAATACTGATTAATGACTTACTGACTTAAACACGAAAACTGGAAGCATGAACATTGTGAAGCCTACTCTTTTCCAGTATGGGAGCAATCTTCATAATACACTTTATAATGGTATATTTATTTAATTAAGTAGGACTAAACATTCTACATGTTAACGTTGACATGTATTTCCAATATATTGTCTATAAGTGTACTGTCTGTGTTTAAATTATACCTCTGTATGTTGGTAAAATTTAGTTCTGGTTTTTACTGGTAATAAGTCCCTGTAAAGCCTGACCTTCATTATTGCCTTAGCGGAGAGATACATATATGTATAGATTAAATCTTTTCTCTGTTATGAAGCTCTCTAAAAGGTCAGTTTATGTTTGCAATAGAAGTACTTGTGAACAGTGTTTTAATCCCTTAAAACAGTTTCAGCATTTTACAGGCTAGAAAGGGGGGAGATGGCCGTATTGGCTCTCTTTGTTTCAGCCTTTCTGTTTCTTGTTAATGTTTATTTATTTATCAATAACCCTGTTGGCATTGGCTTTAAGAATTTAAATTACTTCACCAAAAAAATCCTGTGGTTGTTAATGGTGAATTCATCGAAACAACAAAAAAGCCTAGCACATAGGACCGAGTTTAACAGTTGTTTTGTGTGTCTGTTGTCATTCAACAGAAGACAGGAAGCTGATACGAATTGTTCTAATGAAGACAAATCGAGATGCTGGAAATTGTTGGACATCTCTGTTAGAAAATGAATATGCTGCTGACCCTTGGGTACAGGACCAGATGCAAAGGAAACTTACACTGGAGCGATTCCAAAGAGAGGCAAGTTAAAGAACCATAATTCCTCCTTATATTTTGTGTTTGCACACAGAGCTTAGGCCACGAAAGCTGAGCAAAATTGTTCCGCTGTCCAGTGCCACAGAAACATATAGTTTAAGGTATAGATATATGTATATATAGCAGGCTCACAGGGCTTTATCAGTCTACTTTCAAGAGGTTGTTCTGTCTGTAGTTTGATGGTTTTGTGAAAAGTTAAGATGAGGTTGGGAAAAGGGTATTGCTGTTTTAGGGTTTGTTGCTTAATACTAAAATTTCCACTTAAGGTAGGCCACACACAATTTCTGTTATTAACTAGAATTGTCACAGCCATATTGAGAACAAACTTCTAACATCAAGCTCTACTGAATGTGTTTGTTTGGATGACAGGTTGATTGTTGTATGTCCTTGTTACGATGACAGAATATTAACAGAAACTGTTTTAGACTTGTTTGGTTGGTTGAGGTTTTTTTTAAACATTTTGATTATGAATAATCTATCTATTAAACTTTTCTTCTATCTCCATCAGAACCCTGGATTTGACTTCAGCGGAGCAGAAATTTCTGGAAATTACAGCAAAGGAGGACCAGACTTTTCTAGTCTTGAGAAGTAAGCTGTTTTTCTGTGCTCCTTGAGAGGAATTACAGACTTAAGGACTGGAATCATTTAACTGGTGAAGACTTCAGTGATCTCTTCAACAGATTGTCGTCAAGTAATTACTTCAGGGAAGAGGAAGAAGATCCCTTCCAATAGAATGAAGACAAACTGTTACCAGCTGATTTATAAGCTGCAATAACTTTCTAATACTAAGGGACAAACTATAGAGGAAGGTGTACATAAAGAAGTAACATCATTAAGCAGTGTTGGGTTTGATGGGTTTTTTTAAAAAAACACCTTAGTAAACTAGTCAGTCATAAATTCACCACTTCTCTTTATGCAAGAATATCTTATTTACGTTGAAGAACAAATGTTATAAGCAAGATATTTAACATTTTCTCTTAACTTGCAACGGGAAGGATTTTGGGATGACTACAGTTACACTTTCCCTCTGTAGCAGTCCTCTGAGAACTCATAAATGTCATTCTAAAAAAGTGACTTAAATAAAGAAATTACTGCATCTTGCCTCAAATAAGGTTTTACGATCCACTGTGCTGTCAAATATAGTACTAATGATTAATACTTGCTACCAGGTAAGCAATGCTAGAAAACTAAAAGGTCAGGCGAAACTCTGGATATAAATAATCTTATGTGTTAACGTATACTCTTTCAGTATAAATATTTAAGATTTTGAAAGGGAATATAATGACTTGTGAAAGGAATAGGAAGTCCCTAAATAGGAAATGTTATCTTGCATGTGTTCATTACTGACATATAGCACAAGTTGTTGATAGTATATCTAAGCAGCTGTAAATTTATGTAGATAGTTTTAAATTTACTAGCCACATTTTAAACTTAAGTGCTGCACAATAGAATATTTTGCATGTGCCAATTATGTATCAGGAATTTTCTACTCATGGTTAAGGATGCAGCTGAGAGCACTCCAGCCACAGCATTATACATGATAAAGCTGTGTCAAACAGACTAGCACAGGAAGAAAACATGATTGCCAAATCCTATTGTATTTTGAACAGTGGAACTACTGCCTGTACTTAACTCTTAAGCAGAAGTCTCACCGGAGATAAATTGCCAGCAGATGTTCATCATACTGCTGAGCCTTATCATTATTTCAGTTGGCGTATGGCAAAAATAAAGCAATTGTTGAGGAAGAACACTTTCATTGCTATTATATCCACTGCTGTCTTGTTGTATGAGCAAGCGTTAATACTCCTCAAGTAATCAGGTATGCTCCTTCTACCTATGTCATCGTTACAGAACAGAAAATAAGTCCATACACTTTGCTTGAGTTTTAGAGAACTTGACTATACAAAGGAAAGTACCACAGTATCAAATGTTGATTTATGACTATGAAGTTTTGTATCTTTACCATTATCCTACTATAGAAGGTGGATCGTATAGGCAAGAAATGAACGAGACCGCTGCAAAAGTAACTGAAGACAGAGGGAAGATAGAAAAGTTAATGTTGCATCAAAATGCTGAAGTACTACCCAGTGAAATAGTTCTGTGGGGTTTTTTTTTGTTAACAGCAGTTGATTTGCACAGGACTGTTTTGTATGTTTTTTGCTTATAACATGTTATGAATGGCAGCTTCAGTGCACAAACTTAGATTTACTACATGCACTTTCCAAGCTAAACTTCATTCCCATGTTTTTTGCTTTATGAAGTAGCATGAGAGACATAGTACAGCTAAGTCCGAGGCTGATGTGAAGGAAAGAGGACACCTGTGAGGTACGTATTTGGACATCATGGCTCTGACTGTTTTAAGAGGAAAGAATTTAACTACTTGGTTAACCACTTCTATTTTCTACTCTAAGTAGACAGACCTCTAATTTTGTAAAAGTCCAGATGAAAATAAGATACTGATGCTATGACTTTCCTTAATTAATATCTTCTCAGTTCTCAATCTATACTTCAACAAATGGTGGTTTGTGTTCCATCTCGCAACAGTCTCACTGGGATTTAATCACTCGCAAACAGTAACAGGTATTTGACAGATGCATAAATTTGGGTATGTGAGACAGTATCCAGAGCAACCCACTCTACAGGAAGTAATCCTGTGCACTCACTGAGAGTGCTACTTCGCTATGTAAATGAGGGGAGTATAGCCTGGCATTTTTCATACATCTTGTTCAAGATCAGCTCAGAGTAATGCCACAACATTCTTCTCCTTTTCAGAAATAAGTTAGGTATAGAAACGTATAGCTAAACTTCTACCTAGTCAAACTGGGATGCTCATATCAGTGCAAAAAATCAGATCTTGGGATTAGGAATCTGAATGCCAGATTCTCTTAAGCAAGCACCATCCATGTATTTACTGCAAGGTACAGAAATAGGTGATACGTACAGTTAGATAAATAGCAGAAGAGGGCTGAAGTAAAATTTGAACAGTCTAAGCTACTGCAGTCAGTCTTTTCAATCGTGACACTTACTTACATCTCAAAGGACTTTGAGTAAGTCCTTTGAGTAATCATGGGCCAAGTTGAAATAATTTTTATCAAGGACCTTGATTTTTTCCTGTTGGTTCTCTAACCTTTCCCATGCAGCCTTAACCTCTTAAAAAAAGTTATATAAATAAATTAAAAAAATCTGCATCATCTCTTACCTCCTGCCTTGAAGTTTACCAGGTACTGTTCAGATATTTCACTTCAGTGACTTCCTACTAGGATGTTTCTTAACAAACAAGGAAAGTTACTCAGTTAAGCACGTTTCAATGTTTAATTGAAAGGTACATATCTTGAGCCATGACAATTAGAATTGCACATTGCATCTTCTTCATCTCTCCAGTAGGCTGACCACACCTTTGTCCCAATCACTGGTACAGGTTTCACAGGCCAGCACAATGCACAGATAGCCCTGGCAGATGCAAAACCTAATTTCACGTTGTATGATGCAATCCCTCCCATGAGTTCATGAGGTGCCTTGATTTGTCCAGTATAGAGCTTTGGTATGAAGTCTTCTGTGAAAGGTTTAACTTGTTTGAGATATGCAAAGAATGATTTTCCCCTCAGCTATTACCATAAAGGGGAAAGGGTTGGTTGGCTAACATCCAAGCCCGCACCATTCAGAACATTCTGATCTCTCCTTCTCCACTAAGTCAGTTCATATGGCAATCAGTAATTAACAGCTTCTGCTCCACCGTGATGCAGAACTCAAGAAGTCATTAGCAACATTTCCCCAACCCCTCTATTCCTCTTACATACAATAATACATTCTTATTATTCACTCCCTTGTTAGCTCCAGAAGCACGGTATGTTTCAAGTACTGACCTGGTCTTCAGAAAAAACAGTTGTATTTTGCGAAGTTTACCATAAAGGAGATCAGAGTTGAAGCAATCTTCAATCTCTCTCAACTAGATTGCTCCTATGTACAGGCCAAGATGGGGCATTAGCTCTGCTCCTACTGTGCCTGTAAAAATGTACCTGTTCAGCATCAGCATTTACCTCTTGTACAGTGAAACTTTGGAAAACTGATGTCAGATCTGGGGCAGGTGACCCAGTGCTTTCCTTCAGCCTTCGTTACGTACCATAAAGTTTTTATGCTGTGAAATAATTTGTAATCTCGGTTAACTACATGTCTTAAAAAATACTCAAGTTACTGATGCTGTGTTAGTGACTACCTTTTATAAGGTAATGAAACAAGGTTTCTGTTTTCTCCTGCTCTAGCTGCTTGACACTTTCAAAGGGTTCACATAGCCTAGTTTTTAATGTGTCTAGGGTAGAAGGCCACTGCCCTGCCCAGCAGGAACATGTGGACACATGACACTGCCCGAACAGCGTCAGGAGGACTGACAGGCATTTGCTATTGTCATCAATATCAAGCAGGATTAGTCTTTAGTTCGACTGAGACACTGCAGCACTCTGCTACTGCACGTAAGGTTTTCCTACTGTCACATAACATTTAGAAAGTTGGCAACTGAACCAGATATTTTAAATTAAATATATAATTTAGCACCTGCACTTACAGTAAACCAAGGTTAGATTACACAAGCTGCTCTACGAACTATAAGGTGTTAAAATTCCTTGTATCAGTATTGTGGTATTTCACTGAACAATTAACAGTCTAACAAATAAGACTGAAAACTGACACTGAATATTTTTTGTAATCATCACGATAAGAACATTTTCTGGAAGGATCTTTAGTCTCAAACATTACATATTTTTTCCATTCATTGAGTTCTTCACTATTAAGATCATGTTTCAAACTTTGTTTCTCAAATATTCACGTGTCTGTTGACAAGGTCACAGGATGGTTCTCTCCTCCTTTTATTGTACTCCTGTAAAAAAAAAAAAAAAAAAAAAAGAGAAAGTCAACTGAAGGGCTTTCTACAAGAGCCAAAAAAAGCATCAGACTTTCATACAGCAAGACAACAGCAAGACAGCTGTTACAGAAAATATGTAGCCTTCGAAATTAAGGTCTAGATAAGCAAGTAGTTCACAATTTCTACAGAGCAAAAAGCCAGTAATATGAGTAACTGAATTACAGTTTTTAGACTTAGTAAACAGACAGTATTGCAAGTAAAAATATAAAACCATCTTCCCTTTAAGTAGTTTAAGTGAACGATTACAAGAAACTCATTCTAATAGGCAACTGTTTCCTCTTAGTCAATTCTTTTCAGGAAAAGATCAAGCCAAGTTGTTTTTTTTCTCTGCCTTTTTACCAGTTTTACTCCACATTTTAGTTTGAATGAGGTCCCAATGCCTGTAGAACACATTTCTGCTCCCACAGGACACAAGAGGATCAGTTCTTTCTCTAACATTCACATCTTATGTTGCCACTTCTTTTGGTGCAGCACTGGCTCAAGCATGAACACGAGAACAAACCAGCCTCTATGACAGGCCTACTACGTTTATGTTTTATGTCTTCAAGAGGTTACCTATATGGAATAAGAAACTTTAAGGTAGTTAACAGCTAATTACTTCTACATTATCAGAAGCTGATTTTACAAGGAGTCACCTATTATGAGCTGGTCTCTGGAATTGTAGGAAGGTGTGTTATTCTGTAGTAACTATGTTTAAGCTGCCGTGCTGTACGTCCAGACACAATCCATTTCAATTTCTGGACATTCGGTTTGGAACACTTGCTTGAGGAATATTCTGTAAGGCACTTCAACACCAGTTCCTTCCAGAAGGTCAAATCTCTGTTGTTTATCTAGGTAGGGAGACAGAATCCCATATGTTAATAACTCATTAAATCTTTACTTCATACATGTACTTTCAGCTTCTTCACATAAGATAGGAAGCCAAAGCTCCCAAACCAAACAGGGAAAAAAAAACCCCAAAACAACAAAGCCACAAAAGAAACCAGTATGCCAATGGACCTGCCCCTTCCCCACTGTGTAGGCCCTTCCGTGCATTTTTGTTTCCTTCCTCCCCTGAAACGTAATGAATATATACCTTGGAATGCAACTGCAGAAATTCCAATGCCTCTGTCAACTCCAGTAGTTTTTGTTCTTCTATCTCTAGTGCCATGATAGACAGTGCCAAGACAGAAGGCTGGAGAGAGAGAAAGCATTTTTAAACCCTGCTTTGTTAAGTTTCAGTAGTCTCATTATCTTTGAGCTTTCAAGAAGTTTACCTTGGCTTTAGAAAACATGATTCTGCAGTGACATGCTTTAAGCTGGGTCTCAAGTCTCTCAAAGTTAAGGTATTTTCTCCTATAATAAAAAAACAAATGAGTGAATGTATAAAAAGAACGCAAGCTTGATCAAAGCAGCGCCACTCTGGGCACTCAAGAAAAGCAGAGAGAACATTCATTATCTAAACAAAGGCCTCATTTGTCCCAGAAGTTCTAGGGTTACAGTCCAACAGGTGTTCAGTTTTGGCAATTCTAGTGCCAAAAATAAATCTCGTGTTACATTTGGGAGAGTTGCATTATCAAAATAGGCTTACCAACAAGGAATTTTGATGCTTATTAGCAAAAGGAATCTCTTTCCAAGTCAGATTTTGAAATCTTTGCAATGAGGCAATACTTAGTGCAGCATAAGCAGAGATTTGTTATACCATTGTTATTGAGCAAGTTTGGGGTTTGGCTCATAGAGCAATACCCTTTAGACCACTTCATGCAAACAACATTTAAAATTAAAATAAAATTAAGCTTCAGAAACTCACATTTATGATATTTACCAATAAGGGAGGAAGTTTGTGGGGTTTTTTCAGTATAGAAAGGCCAATTACTTCAGTGATTTCCCTGCTTTTTTTTCTACATAGGCTTTCTGATCATATGCAGTCATAGCAAAGTATTAGATACTTTACCTTTCACAGCTTAAGTTCTCGTGAATGAGTGAATGATATAGTTGTAGAAATTGGAAGGCTGTTGTAGCTTTGACTTTCCAAGACAGTTTCTCCAATACGATTTTCTCCATTCTCATCAGATCGGAAACAGTGAACCTATACTGGCTTATTCGAATTAAGTCAGTGGCTAAGGGAACATTTCTCTCTTCTTCTGATGCCTTCACAGCCAAGTAGAAGCAGCTGAGTCCAACACAGCCCAAGTGTTTAGGCTGTACCTAAAGAATAGAAAATTGTGATTACTTTCAAAGAAGGTGGCCTTTGATTACCCATTTCAACATGTAAGTACTGAACTATATAGGAACCAGTCTATTTTCGGAAAAAACTGTGGGGGGTGGGGAGGGTTGTTCTGTTTTCTCAAGATCAAGAAATCAGTCTTTTATCTGCTTACGTTCTTAGGTAAGAATTTAACTAAATAAGAAGACCATTACACACTACAAGTTCTGCCTCATTCATCTAAAAAGCAAGACTGCAAAACAATGTATTTTGGTTGAGGTAGAACAGGTTTCTTAATGAGGTTCTATAATAGCCTAATCAGAAGCTTTTAGGACTTAAAGTGTTGGACATACTGGGTTATGCAAAACAAAATTTTTTATTTTGTTGTTTTTAATATATTTTTTTTTTTTACTTTTTTATATATATATACACACACACATATATGTGCAAGTATATATAAATGGACCTATTCTAATCTATAGACGCTACAGTCCTCATTTTTACTGCTTATTTTGGATTCAGAAGTCTTTCAAATAATTATTTTCCTATCCGGTCTATCTAGCTTTCTCATTTTTGTTTTAACACAAAAGGAAAACAAGCTTTTGTTCTTGACAAAATCATATAGTGGTAATCCTGTCTTATTAGACAATTTAAAACAACCCAGGTCAGCATGCCACACACACAGTAGAATGGAATGCTAACTACATGTTTTACCAGATTCTGAGTGCTGAAGAGCATCAAGCCTCTTGATATACACAAAATTTATTGGTAGGTTGAAACAGCAGTAAAATAAGTAATGTCAGGTTTTCTTGTATACATGCAACAGGCAAGACAATCTGTCTTGATCTAGCCCATTAATACCACCTGCATTTCCAGGCCTAGAGACATCCTCAAGTTGAAACTGATGCCCTCTTCCTTCTGTTCTCCAGAGGAAAGAGCTTTCTTAAGAATACTAAAATCTGAACAGGGAAAGCTATTTTTTAGCTCTTGCACAATCAGAATCTCTGGAAGGAGCTTAACCTTTAGCCATCTAAAATCAAGACGTTCTAACTTACAATAGTAACAAGGTTGGTATGAGCAGAAGGTAATGACTGAGAAGTTATACTTTAAAGAGCCTTACCTTCATTTTTGACAAGAATCTATCTAAGAAATTCACAGCTAGTGAAAACGTCTCTGTATGGAAGCCAAAGAATTGAGTTAAGCTGAGGAGATCTTTCACTTCAAAGTCTCTCAGCCTTGCAGTCATTCGGAGACCATTATCATGAGTAGATTCAATTAGTCTGAGGCCAGAGGCCTTTGGCTGACATCTTAACTCCTGTTCCAAGAGGGCTGTGAGCTGGTACAGCAGTTCCTGAGCTTCAGTAGTTACAAGTGTTTCGATCATCTATAAAGACAAACAAATATAAGTGTATCAAGCCGCTAACAGGGGAAAAACTTCTCAAGTTACAGTTGTTTCCAAAGTAAAGGTCGAAACTTTTCTTTCTCTGTCGGTATGTGACCTGATCACAAAAAGTCCAAGTACTTTTGCTAATTAGCAACTTGGATGCACCAGCCGGGGCGCACACACCAGCGGCCCCAGCGCCCGGCCCGACGACCGGCCACCCCAGCGTACAGGGGCAGGGCAGCTCCCCGGTACAGAGCGAGCTGGGCCTGCCCAGACCCGTCAGCTCGGCGGCTGGGGGGGGGGAGGGGAGGGGGGGGTACAACCGCCCCGCTACTCACCGCAGTAATATTTTTCAACTCTTAACTTCAGAGTTACACCGCCCACCTCGGGCACGGGGTGACGCGGCTACTGAGCCAGCACTAAGCCAGAGAGCTTCACAGCCGGGGCCCACCGGAGCCCAGGTAATGCCGGCCACCCCAGGCCCCGCAGCCAGCTCCCACCGCCCAGCAGGGCCGGCAGCAGTAGAAGGGCCGCGCAGGCGCCGCCTCCCCAGAACATGCCCGGGCCTGTCCTTCGCCACCTTAGGGGCTTCACTGGCAGGCAAGTGACCTGCCAGCTCCACCCACGGAACGAAGGGACCACAACCGCCCCACGGACGGGCCGGGCCCGGTGCGGAGAAGCCCAAACCCGTCGCCGGTGAGGCCCAGCCCCGCACCCTTACCTTGTCCCTGTCGCCCCGCTACCGTCTCTCGCAAAGAGGGCTCTGAACCGGTGTGACCCGCGGTGACAATCGCAGTAGCACCGACGGGTTACTCCAAAGCACTGCCCAGATGACTCGGGCACCAGCGACCACCAGGAGAACCCCATCCAGCCGCCATCCTCTCCCGCACCGTCTCAGGCTCCGCTCAGCCCAGCCCAAGAGCCGGGGCTGAGGGGGTGATAGACTTCCAGGCAGGCCAATCACGGGGCGCGGACGGCGGGAAGGGGCGGAGCGCCGTCGCTAGGAGACGGGACGGCACGATGGCGGCCTCTGGTGGCGCTGGGAGGTGGCGGGCACCGACGTGTGGAGACACCGTTTCTCGCCCAAACCCTCTTGTTGGCTCGCCGGCTGGAGAGCACGAAGGACCGAGTCCTGGTGGGGTTTCTGCGTTGCTGCAACAGCTTTTTCCTCTGAGTGTGAGGGTCGCAGCTTGTGTCCCCCTGTGGTAGCCACCACGGTAAGGCCTAGTCCCGCCACCCCCCGCCTGAGGCGGTGGTGCCTGGGGCTGCAGGGGACTGAGTACGGCCACTCGGTGGGAAGCTGAGCGCTTGCTCACACTGCTCCCAAGCCCTTGTATCACCGACTTTTAAATGTTTGTTGCAGTTTCTTGTTGCATTTTCAGGTCAGGGGTGTTGGAACTGTGTCCCGGTGGGCTGAGGGCCAGTGAGAGTTGGCTCTGTGACTGTTCCTGTCTCCTGCAGGACCAAAATCTTTTAGGTACAAACCAGTAAGGATTTTTTTTTTTCTTAATACTTCCCAGTACCTCAGAAATATTTTTGTTTATTCATGGAAAGTCAAGACTCACAGAAGGACCCAGTCAAGTTCTTGCTTAAAACAGCCTGAGCTGGCAAGCTTTGTTTGGGGTTCAGGCAGCTGTTTACAAATACATCTGCCCTCATCTTCCTTGTGTGTTTGGTTGAGTGAAATAGCAAACATTCTTTCTGACCAGAAAACTTACAGGAGTTACTTAGAGTTATGTGGAGGGGAACATGTTGCTGCTGAATGTTAACTGCAGTTTGCTGAAGTTATCAGGTCAGCTTGAGTATAAGCTTTATTCATTTAAGATCAGTAGTTATGTTAAAAGATCTGGAAAAGATACGGTATTGCTGAAGAACACTTAAAACAGGGTTTAAAACCATTCCAGGAGCAGAAAATATTCTGCTTCTGAACTGACTTTAGGCAAGTAAGGGGAGTTGCCTACTATAGAGAGTTCTGTTTAGGGCATGCTTGAGGCCCAAGACTTATTTAATTGTTTATTTAATAAATGTTCCATTATCTGTTATTTTATTAAAAGTGGACACCACTTTCTTATAAAGGCTGAGAAATGGCTGAAGGAGGTATTTTGCAGCTCTATAATGGATGTTACATCTTTCAAGTAGGTTAAAGGTGCTTAAGTACTTGCTTTCCTAAAACTATTGGGGTGTTATTTCTACTTTATTTTAAAACTTTCAAGCTATTTTGTGATGATTGCTGTGTAGTGGTTGAAAGGCTTAGAATTCTTTTAAGGAGTGAAGTGACATTTTCAGTAGTGCAAAGTTTTTAGGAAGGCAAACCTTTTAGCTATATTTGATCTTCTGACCTTTCTAAGAAAATACTTGTTGACTTGTGACTAATATATGAGGCAATATGCAGCCTAAACTTTTTTTACCATTCAATATGAAGTTATTGAAGATATGTGCATCTTACAGATGGGAGGAAGTTCTCTGGATCTCAGAAGGGCTTGAAAGAGTTTAAATCCATGTGGGCTTTATGGTTTTTGGAAATTTTCTCAGGAAGTCCAAGATTTCAATGTAGCTTAGGTGCTAACTATTCTGAGAAGAATGCTTTTTTTCAGTGAAGTCTATCAGCTCGTCTGTTGTTCAAGAATCTTCCTGAAAGAAAGGCTGAATGATTTATTTAGCTTTTAGGCAGCATTCCTGGAAACCACTTTTAGCTAGCTCTACTGATAGTCCACAACTGAACACAGAAATCAAAGAAGTTATCCTATGTACTCTGAGACAGAGTGCACTCTTTTCCATATCTATATTTTCTGCTTATGAATGTTTTGCATTTGCTGTAAGCATTATTTCTAAAGTACTTAAGCCTTTCTTTCAAAATGGAGGGAGGATGAGTTGTGCTTTAAGTGGCGGCAAATTGCAAATGGCCAACACCTGCTCCAGGCAATGTTTTACCCTCCCCTGAAGCACAGCATTTTCTTCATAATGCTCATAACATTAGAGCTTGTCGCATCTGCCAGGAGCAGAGGACAAGATGAGTTTAAAGCCCTTTGAGGTAAAATTCATATAGTGTTTGTGAGGCCAAAAAAAAAAAAAAAAGTGTATCTACTCACATGAGACAGTTTAGCTGATAGATGTGATAGATTGTTCAGAACAAGGTACTTTTCTTAGCTAGTGGACTGTCTGACATAGTTGCACCCAAAACTGAACTATAATCTGGTGTGTGTAAATTTTGGTCACTTCTACCTGAAAGGTGCAACATCATGGATTTGCTGTCAGAGGTAGGTCTTTGCGTTATAGCTTTGAGAAACTCTAGTTTTTTTCTTTAACTTTATACATCTTGGAGTAATGCTGTAGAATTATAGCAGACTGTGTGGAAAATAGAGATTATAAGATATTTTTGTTCAGTAAAAGTTGTTCATATGTGTGGGTTTTTTTCTGTTTAGAAACATTTGCTAAGTATTGGTGAGAGCATTGCATGTGTTTCCACCAGGTGAGACTCACTAAAGTAACAGCCTGAGTTACTCTAAATATGGTGATTCAAACTCGATTTTAGAAGTACTTTTCACATTCTCCACGTTTCAGTGTTGTTACCAGTATTCATTGGTCTATTGTCACACAAGGCAAGGAAGAAGAGGGAGAAGCTTTCCTAGGAAGCCTCTGTAGTTGTGTTCCTTCATTTGAAGGAATGCAAGTGTAAAACAGAGGGACTGTTTCATGCATCGATGAGTTCTATTATTTTATTTATTCAATACATGCATCAAAAACTGTATTCATAGTACTTTCTCCCATTGTACTTCTCACTGATTTATTAATGGTTTGGTTTATTCTCTCTATGTCTTATCTTTGGAAATTATTTAAAGTTTATTTTATTAGAAGAATCTCTGTACTTCAGAAGGCTGGAATGAATAACAAGAAAGGCAAGACCATAAAGAAGTCTGGTTAGAGATGCAGAGATTTTTACGAAAAATGTGTTTTGCATAGTAAGTGCTTGGATTTCTAGAAGGCTCAATGGAAGTCAGTGTGAGGGAACTTGAGGGAGCTCTTGGGCGTGAAGGTGAAATGACCAAATAGTGTGTCTAGCTTTCCCCTCTAAAGGACCATTCACTTTCACAGAAACTAACTTTAAGATTTCTACTTGCTGCCTATGTAACTTTCTTCCTCAGACCTGTGTCTGTTTGTGGTTTGGTTTTAGTTTTTTTGTGTGGTTGGACTCGATGATCTCAAAGGTCCTTTCCAACTGTGAAGATTCTGTGATTCTATGTGATAACTACTGGTAAATGCATCTAAAAATCACTGTTTTGACCATCATTATAATGACCTTGATTTGAATGTCTATTAGACAAGAAAAAGTAATTTGTTCAGAAATGAGGGTGGAAGGCATCAGTCCCAAATCTCCTGCCACAGCCCTTCGGAAAGAAAATGAATTGGTTTTTTGTGCTACAAACTCTTAACTATGAATCAATCTGTTGCTACTCTGAGATTCCTATATAATTACCCATGAATGCAAGCTCAAGTACTTCAAGTATTCACAGATGCAGAACATCAGAAATAAAGATTATAGTAAATCAGATCTCATGAATATGCATATTTTGTTGCCAGTAAATAATCCGAGTTATCTAAATTAAAATTCAAAATTGTATATTGCATAGGAAGCTTACCACTTTTTTTTTTTGAGTTGGAAAACATTTGCAGTAGTCTTCCTGTCATTACTATGCGCATAATAATCATGTGAAGCAAATGATACTTCTTTTTATGCTGCTTGTTTTAAATAGCTTTTATTTCTTAAGCTGCTGTTAAAAATAGACTGAGAACTCTAAAAAGCAGTGGGCCATAGAGCTGGTTGGAAGCCACTGACAGCAGCCAAAGCCACTGGCCTGTTTTCTGTTCTTGCAATAAAGATTCTGGACTGAAGTGGAAATAAGGAAAACCAGCTAACGACATTTAAATGTCATGTATAGGTTTTGATTTAAAAACACTTCTAGGGCTTAGACACTTGGCAAGTGGAAGCCCAAAACACCTTCATCAGTGTATGCAGTTAACATCCCTGGTGCAGAGTCTAGGCTGCTGTTAGCCACTTGGGCAGTAGCTTGCTCTAAGGTGCCAGACTTTGTGCTGAAGTGAGTGCACGTACTCAATCTGCTCTGCAATCTGCTGTGACAGGGTAGAAGGTTCTTCAAGAGGGTGGCAGCAAGCAGGTGAGGGCACTTCTTAACTGTGTTGCAGCTGTGCCCTAGTAGATCTGGCAGATATGAGATAGGGGATTAAGACTAGTACATCTTCTCTTCTACATGCCTATTCTACCTCATTGTTTGTTGTCATTCCTGAGGCAAGAACATCCGATGTTCTTGTGAATTGGTCTGGTGACTGAAGACGCGTTGATCCCAATGTATATGGCTGTGCCAAGCTAAGGAGTGTGCTAGTTCTGGGACTGCTGCAGGGATATGTGGTGATCCTGCCATAGAAGCAGAGTGGATAGTAGCGGGAGTGACATCTTCACCTCTTTTCTGTTTAATCTATGTCTGTATGTCTTTCAGAAATCTGTGTAAATGTCTGTTCAATCCCTGCTGCCAGAATCAGAGAGCACCAGTAGGTCTTAATTACCTGGACCAGCCTCACCTGGGACTTAGACCCACACTCCCTGCCCAGGGGTTCAGGAGCCTCACTTAAGCTCAGGGCTATGGTCTAGGATGAACTGCAGTCAGTCCTCTTGCCTGTGTGTCCACACTGGTTGATTGGACTTCTCTGGTGGTGTCTCTGTTGGTGAGGTCCTGCCCTGCCTTTGCTAGGGTTGTTGTCCCCAGCTTCTGGCTAGCCTTCCCTGGTGCAGTGATGCTGTTCCCTGGCTCTTTCATCTTCATTAATTGGTCCTCAAAACTTTCGTCTGATTATATAGAAAATTCTGTGTCCTTTCCACTTCACTTTGTCTCAAAATGCCTTGTGTTAAAAGGAAAAATGCTCTATGTCTTGCTGTAAATAGTATAGTTTTATACAGAAGAGCTTTAATCTAAAGCAGGCTTTCATGGGGAAGTCTAAGTACTTTTTAGTACATAGTTTTCTCATTATCCTTCTACTGTACTGATGTTAAGTAACATTAACAGTTCCCCCCACTAGTTTATATAAGATCTTTAAAAATGCTTCTGTAAGGATACTTGCTGAAATGAATAGGGCTTCCTTTTCTGTGAACTGTTCTGGGCAAACCCAAGAGTTTATGGTTAAAAGGCAGAGGACAAATACCATAGTTGAATCCTTTTGAGAGTATAAACCTGTTGTTATCAGCTAGAGGAATTTCTACTGTGGCAGAAATATTCTTTTGTGATGGGTTACAAACAGATATTGACTTGCCTGAACAATGTCAGGAACCACTGCAACATGGTGGTTTTATTTGGAGAAATGTGTGTATGCAGTCTCATCCTTGGGATTGGGAAGTGGTTTTTTCTTCCCCTGTGGAAAGAAACCTGCATATCTGATATCACCCTGTCTTCAAGACAACTACTAAAGTTAATGCTGGCTTTTCACACTTCACCATATAACTTTTTATGACTATAGCATCAGAATTAAGATAAAGCTTCTTGAAACTATTTTTCCCAGGATTTCAGTAAACAAAAAGATTACTGTAAGAACTGGAAAGGTTTCTTCCTTGCCCCTTCTCTTATGTTTCATGTACAATTCAGATAGACCCACGCACACAAGGAGATTCAGGGTTTTGATTACAGTTATCAGTAATTATGTCATGCTTGTTCCCTTATTGTAATAATTGTCCTGAGTTAGTTCATTAACATAATTCTGAAGAAGTGCATACAAGAAAGAAAGGGAAATAAAAGGGAGGAGGTGAAACTGCCCAAGTAAATGTGAGGCCCTGTAAGAGATACGCGTTGTCTGATGTTACTCCTTTACTAAAGCTCGTTGTATCAAATATGTAAAGAAGAGAGAGTAATGATCCCTTGGATAGATTTAAATAAAAGTGCTCGTGAAGACAGCCTGGGAAGCTAAGGAGACAAGTCTCCAAGCCATTTGGACCTGCTTTAGGGAAAGCCTGTTCATAATTTAAAATCCAGCATAGGCACAGGGGAACTGTGGGATTCTAATTTCAAAGGTCTCATTTAAGCTTACAGAAATCCAGGTTCTCAAAGGTGTTTATGCATCTAACTCCCACTATCCTTAATGTAAAGGATTTAGATGTCTAAACTGAATTGAAGAAGAAAGGTCATGGAGATCAGAGTGGGCACCTGTTAGCCCTGACATGGAAACATTGAATGATTGGCCTGAAACTTAAATGAAATTATTTCAAAAGTTTCTTGTGACTTTTGTTTTCCCTTGAATTCTTCAGCTCTTAAACAGAAAGAACTCTACAGGCCAAAAAGGAAGACAATGAGCTCTGTTTCCTAGCTATAAACCAACTGGGAGAAGGACACTGTCAGACTGAATATGGCGATTTTAACACTTTGCATAAATTCTTTGCTGTTTCACACCCCTTTATCCTAGCCTTTGTTAAGATAGTCAACATGTACCACAAAGAGGACCAGCGTCTAGTTAATTGCCCTAGAAGAAAAGGGTGTGGGGTATGAAATCTTAGATGCTGTGGTGGAAACTGAAAAAAATAGCAGCAGTCCTGAGTTCTTAATGATTACATCTTCTCTGCCCTTAATTTTCAGCTGGGTATTTCCTCCCATTTTGAAAAGATTCAGGACAGCTTTTCTAGGAAGAATAGTGTCAGCCAGGTTCAGGACACAGAATGATTTTCTGAGTAGTCAGGGAAAGCTAACACCAGGGACTTCTGATTACTAATAAGCCTGCTGAGGTGTGTGTAAGTTTTTGGTTGTTGTTTTTTTTTGTGGTTTTTTTTTTTTTTCAATCGCCCTATGAGGAGCAGCGGTCTGGGGATGGTTTGGAACACTTCAGTTATTACAAGACAGTACAAAGTCATGTTTCAATATTTTAATTTTTGGCTTGCAGACTACATGTTTCCAATGTTTGTGTGGGTGCTGCACAGTCGCTTTTGGCTTACTGATGCTGAGCTGATTGTTCCTGACCACCCTGGAACACCAGTTTGTGTACCCAAGCTGCATCTTGACATCATGGAAATATGTGCTCTGTCATTTTTTTTTTTTAGGAAAAAATGTTAGGAAGCAAAGTAAATGAATTCAGAAGCTTTTTACCAAAAAAAAAAAATAAAAATCTACATTTCAGTAAATTCCAAATGAATGCAACTTGAAAAATCAGGGGATTAAAAATGGTTGAAAATAGTTTGCTAAAAGCAATACTTGGGGATCTTTTGTTCCATGCTTCTTTGATGAACACAAAGAGATGACCTGAACATGTGTTTTGGTTTCTGAATGGCAGATCCCAGACAGATCATGTAGTACCTGGAAATTGGCAAAAATAGAGATAAAAGATTGTTGGGGGAAAAGGAAAAAGTAACTGGCTGAAGGCATTCTCCCTGCCACTCCCTCCTAAAGCAAGGTAACAGCCTGGCAGTGCTGTTCTGAGGAATTCACCTTTACTGGTTTTGTGTCACAAAGATTAGGTGCTCTCTGAAGCACTGGTATCGAATGCATTGAAATGTGGGGTTAGGTTTCCTGCCGTTCACTCATATTCTCAGTTATGAGCTGATCTTCCTCCCCACCCCAAAGATCTGATCTCGCGGCCAATTTTTTGTAATTACTTAGTGTCTTGATTTCACTATAGAGTACTATTTACAGCTTAAAGTTTTTCCTCTGACTCTAGTTTCATCTAACCTCAAGAGCCATTAAACTCAGATATATTTGCAAATAAATTAACTCTATG
The DNA here is from genome assembly GCF_964106895.1 of Numenius arquata. NCBI lineage: Eukaryota > Metazoa > Chordata > Aves > Charadriiformes > Scolopacidae > Numenius > Numenius arquata. The sequence continues at coordinate 31,667,092 of NC_133586.1, forward strand.
GTGATTTTAAGCTTTTTGATTGAGAAATGTAACTGTCTTATAATTCTAATGCAAATTCCCTTTTATTACCTGTAGAATTATGGGCTTGAGAGTGTGTTTCCACACTAATGTGTTGTCTGTTGTCTCTGGTTGCACATGAACAGCCCCTCTTGGCCTAGCTTTAGTATTTAGGTGGCAAGTTAGACTGGAGAGCAGTCTATTTTTTTTTCCCCTAAATCATTGCATTAAGGTGACAGTAGAAGAGTAATGTTAAGGGTTGGATCCTGTGAATGTCTTAGCTTGGTGGAAAGGAAGAAGTCTTTTAAACCAGGCCTGTATCCGTACTTTGCTGAAGACTCTCCTCCAATAAATCTTGCTGCTGTTTTTCTCAAAAGCAGAGCTCTGTCACACTCGGCAAGGTGTCCCATAAATGATCTGAGTATACAGAAGATTGCTTCATGTCAGATTGGAATAATTTATTCTCCCAGTGCCCCAGTAGAGTGCTGCATCCTTTTTTTTTTTTAAGGGGAAATAGTTTGTTTCCTGTTACCTGTATTGGATTTTCAAGATAAGAGGGTCTACTAATCGATTGTAATTACTGATGTGCTTTACTAAATGAATGAGTTAAGTGGTTTAGGTAGTAGTTAAAACAATCAAGAGTTAAATAGCATTTTCCAAGCCACAGATTTATAGTGCAGCAGCTTGCAAGTCAGTTAGCATCCATGCTGTTGTAGGAACTCGGTGTTTAGTACACAGCCCAGAACATGAAGCATTAGGATATTTCGGTTCATGTGCAGAGCTATGCCCTTCTTTTCAAAAGCAATTTTATGAAAAAAATGGACTGGCTTTCACAAAGGCAGATCTGTGATTAAAAGACAATCTGCTTCCCTGATGGAGTCTTTTGGTTTAGCAGAGGAGATCTTCAGATAATCTAATGAAGCAAATTTTGTTCTTGCAGTGGGAAACCATAGCAACCTGCCACTTTAGAATGCATGGTATATAATCTGTCTGTCCTTCAGATAGTATTTTGCAGTCCAGAAATAGTCATCGTTTCCTAATATGTGAATGTAAAATGTCAGACAAATGTAGCTGGAGTGACAGTGTTGTCTCTGAGGTAAATGTGAGCCCTGTTGTGCTGCTTATCTGGTACTGCACATCTGGAAAGCAGGTTCCAGAGGAGGGTGAAGGTAGTCTTTTTTTAAATTTGATGTTAACTTTGTAATAAGTAGGTTACAGAAGTGCTCTGAAAATTGGTAATTGAAAGAGCTGACTGCAGTCCCCTTAGTGCCAACCTTACCCTGCCCTCCCAACCCATACATGTCCCCACGTATTTTTGGCACAGTTTTCTTAAATGGCAGTGTTTGAAGTCCAAAGCTCTTTGGTCACCGGTCTCTTTGACATCACTTTGTTCAGGCTCAAATAGCAGTAGAAGTACTTAGTAATTATTTAAGTGCCCTGCAACTTACCTGCAGCTGCCCAAAACTGCTGGCTGTGCTAGATGGAAACACAGAAAGCTTTCTTCCTTGGTTAAATAAATCAAATGTGTGTGTGAGCAATCCTACTGACTTCTCTCTTTGTGTCCCCTTCCCCCTTACGAGTTGTGAAACAAGGCTGAGAGAAGTATTTTCTGTAGAAACCAGCACTAATTACTAAACTGTTAAAATCTAGCTTGTGAGTCTTGGAATCTACTGCCAGTTTTAGAGACTGGGTTACTGGTCTTTCCCTACTGGAGAGGGATGATTTACTCAACTTTCAGGTGAAGAAGATCAGATGAGTAGTGCATTTAAAGAATAAATGGCAAATATTTAGTGATATTACTAGGGATTGATTTAGACTAAACACTCTGTATTTACTTTAAAATATTGTCATGACTCCAGCTTGTTTAGGAGTGTTTAGAAATCAACTTTAATAGCACTGAATGCTCTTTACGAATGAACATTTTTTGGAACAGAGCCATTTCAAGTGTTTTTCTATAAATCAAATGTTAGTAGCCAAAATGAATTGTTTAAAATGCAAAATTATTTTGATAGGGCTGCAATCTACTGTGACTTAGGAGGAGAGCAGAGCAACAATTGGTCAGTGTTTCTTCTGTTGATCATTCCATTGTTTCTGTGTCATAGTGGGCCAAGGCTATTAGATTCCTTCTGCTTCTTCAAACTGATCCTACTCCTTATCATTTGTGACACATCAATTTATTTAAAATTATGGTTAACCAAATTTTTCTTGTCACTTATCCCTCTGTTTCCCTGCCTCTTCTGACTTTTTTTGTTGTTTTTAAATCATGTCTGTACAATGGGGTTTTTTTCCCCCTTGCCCTTACTAGGTTACATTTGAGTAAGTACATCTTTATGAACAACAGTGGAGTGTATTTAAACTATTCCCATTGTCATTAATTTTGTTTCTAATACATCTCTCTGTGATCTGAATCCGAGCTGTTTTCAGCTTTTGAAGTTTTTTTTGATTGTATATTTGTTACTTGCATTTGTACACAGATGGATTCAGCGCTGAAGTCTCTTGTGATTGATCACTTGTGTCTAAGCAAATGCTGTGGGTTTCTTGTTTTGTTTCTGCTTAAGTGCACTGGCAAGTTTTTCTCCTTGTCTTGTTCATGGATCTCACAGAAATCCTTCTTATTGGGAGAGGACATTTCAAATTGAAAGAAAACGTAGATGGCAGTATATATGCTCAGATCTATAATACCAAAACTAGTAATAAAAACAATTGCGTGGGAAACTATAGTCTCTTAAGAAAGAGGAATGCCAGATTTCGACTTCTACCGAATGAGGGCAGTAGTGGCACATGATTTGTGTAGTCCTTATTCATGTTTAATGTAACACTCATTAAAGACTGTGAGTTTGGGTGTATTTATATTAGGTGTTTCAGTGAATGTGTTGTGGAATTACTTTTATAAATTCAGAGCTGAGAAATACCAGAAAAGACTGTGAAGGGAGATATTTTTAAAAAGAGGACTTTCAACTTAACCTCCCACTAGAACGATTTTTCAAGTTCCGAAGAAAAGCAAGACAAGTTGCTGAAGGGAAGAAAAAGCTCTAACTTGACAAGTAGAGTTGGCAAACCTGGATTTAAAGTTTTCTAGGTTTTCAGGAGATTGTAAATTTTTACTGGAATTAATTTTTACCAAAGTATTCCTTTCCATACACAATGTTTAATTTTACTGTTTAGTTCAATACCCACCAAGTCTATTTATGTGTACTTAAATTATGTACTTCTAACTGTTACACCCTCATGTGGTTGCATTGCAGCAGCAGTTATGGAAGTATGAGATTAATAATTACCCCTCCCTCTGCTTTAACATGAGACCTGTCGTGTTGTCTTATTTGGCTTTCAGTGTTGAGTAATGTTAGATTTTTAAGAGATCAACATATTTTGGTGTAGATGTCCTCATGAGTGTCATGTTTAGAAGCATGACTTCTTTACCGATTGAGGACCTCTTGATACGGTATCTAGTAACATGATTCTGGGGTCAGTTAAGATGATGTTATAACTGGACAGGTACCTTGCTGAGTTTGCACGAGGACTGGCCTAGTTGATTGAATAATACAATTAATTATGCAATCGGGTATTATGGTTTTAATGAACTGCGTATATGATGTCCAATCTGCTTTTGTTTGTTCTGTGTCTGCTTAGCTTTACATAAACTCGTTGTACTTGTGCTCCACTGAGTCTGGAAACCATGCAATTGCAAGCCAGTAATCATGCAGAACAGTGAATCGAGGTCCTTCTGCAAAAGACTCTGTAGATCCAGTCAATGAGGTGGAAAGAGTAACTCCATGCAAGCACAACTGCTGCTGACTTGCCAGAGGTGAGGTGTTTGTATTTGCACGCCTGCTAACACCAGCACAGATTATGAGAGTTTCCTGAAGGCTTTGCTAAAGCAATGTGAAAGACGGATGTCTAATCCCTGGATGGTGAAAAGTGGTAAAGTGGAGTTATTGGTTTTGACATGCCAGGGAGCACAGACCACAGTTCTGTTCCCAGTGTTAACTGTTAGGCAAAGTTTTTATTTTAGGCTGAGAAAAAAGTGTATTGGCTTTTCTTGCACATAATTTTAACTATAATTTTCCTTTGTTGGATTATCTGCCAATATGCCAAGGCAGTCCTAACATACCATAGCATCATGCTTCTCACTTTCTATGTGTAGTAAGCAATGGAATGGATAGAGTTAGGAACTGATATTAAATCTGAATAAAAACAATCTGACAAATTAAAAATAAAGTTTTCAAATATATGTAGGCAGCAAATTTGATGGGATAAGGAAAATGTTGGGGGAGTGTCTATAGGCTGTCAAAGGGGTAACTGCAGGCTACATACTGTATTGTAATGTGTGGCTGCTGCCTTCATAATGTGTGAAAGGGCAAAGTGGCACTTCTTAATTGCATTTTGCATTCTTGTATGGGGAATTTATTCCTAGTACAAATATACCTTGTGTTCTGAAGACACCAGTTCAGTGCCTGTATGTCTTCAGGTGCTCTGTTGACCTTGTCTTTATAAGGAACATGTAGCTTATAGCATCCTTGCTGGTCAGTTGTTGTGCCTGAAGTAGTGCATGGGGCCCAGTCTGCCACATGCGCTGGAGTCAGGAGGGACTGGCTGCTTCCTTTGAGGGCTGGTATATACGTGCATGGTTACGACAGGGTAGTCAGTGACAGGAGTATGGGAATCCTTTTTTAAAAAGTAGACAGGGAAAACATCCCTCCCCTGTTTTACGGAGCTTTGTGACTGCCTGGAGAATCTGTCCTTCGTTAAGCACACCAGTTGTAAATTGTAAAGTAGCTGAAACAAACTTAAATTGATTAGTTACATATTTGCCCGCTCCTGAATGGCTGTTCGGTACATTGTAGCATAGTGGATTAAAGTGGTTTTCAGGTTAAAACTGTGAAACACAATTTATCCTTATTTTTGCTTGGGAAGCCCTTCCTAGTAGCATTTACACCAAACTAGCAACTGATCTCAATGTAGCACAAGTATAGGTCTGAGGAACTGCAGCAGACATGAAGAAACTAGGAAAGCTAAGCTCTTGTGCATGCTTGAGCTGCTTTTCTTTGGATTGCGCTGAGAACTGGTTGGTCAGTTCACTGGAGGTTTGGCTAGATTTTGTTTGTTTATTACTAAGATTAAGGTAGTGTTCTGCTGGCAAACCTTCTATTTAGCATTTGTCATGAAGTTTTTGAATATGTCTGATGTCCAGTAAGCCTTGTACCATGTTCCATGTACAGTGGGGGTTTATGGGAGGGAAGCCTGCATTTTGGAGCTTGGACAGGTTATCTGTCTCCTGTGGGCTCAGAAACAATGGGCAATACTCTTTCGTGTCATTTTGGTTGCTCTTTATTATCTCTGGGAAGTGCAATTTGCGAATTCAAAGGCTGTTTATCAAATGTCTTCTCTAAATAGAGAGAATTTTCCGTAAGGTTAAATTTCCACAATGTGATCTGTCTCAGCAAAACCACTGTTGCTTCTATCATTTTCTTCAGTCACTTCTCCCTCTTCAATTTGTTCTTTGCTTCCTGTAAACAAGCTTATACATTATGCTGTTTTCCTGGTGTTCCCATTCAGAATAACTTAAAAAAACACGACAATCAATGCTGCTCAGGAAAACTGTCATATTTGTGTTCCCAGACATCTTGGAAGGTTAAAACCCTGTAGCTGGCTCAAAGGTGATAGCATTCACTGTAATGGATTGCACAGGAAATCAATAGGAAAGAACTATTGTTTGAAAATGTTATTTCAAGCTAATGTCAGATTAAAAAATATATATCAATAAACCCTCTTGTATTGGCTGGTGACAAGAGAAGATATGGTTTATTCAGTTAGTCTGTGACTGCAATTTCTTTTTTCTTTCTGAGTAATGAGCATCTTGAGCCTTCTGCTTCTCCAGCCTCTCCTTTTCTTAATTTAAATTGTAACATGAAGTTGATTTAATTTAATTGTAACATGGAACTTTTTTCAGAATGACAGAAGGAGACCTGTAGAGGCTGTCTTCATAATCATTGCCATGAGATAAAGTCCTGCAGCACGATGAAAGGAGTTTTTGCTTTTCTTCCCTTCTGTGCTCACCCATTGAGTATCCTTATTCCTATTGAGGAAAAAAATCATTTAAAGAAGAGATGAATTATCATTAACTTTTTTCTTTATTACAGTAGAAAAACATGTAAGATGTGTTTCTAGTTTGTCTTGTAGAAGGAAGTTAATTTTGTTAGGAATATTTCAAAACTTTAAACAGGAAGGCAGGCAAGATCAACAGCTACTTCCATAAACTTGGTAACAACTAATATCTCAATTTATCTAAGAAACAAATAAGGTGAAAAACTGGCTAATAGAAATAAACTGAGGGACTTCAATGAATGTGATCCACAAACAGCCTAACTTGTAATTTCTTGGGTCCTATGGTGTTAACTGTCAGTTTCCCTGTTTATGGCAGGGCTAAATAGCAGCCAAGCTGGTGTACTATCACCCACCTTTGCCTCTCCTGCTCTGAGACTTCTCTTGAACCTCTTGCCTATACTTGCAGTTTCTAGTGCTTGTTGTGCTGGTAAATCTGGATGGACCCATATGCCTACTGGGAATGGTGCAAGGATTTCTGCTTTGCCAAGGATTTTCAGCTCTGCCTTTTTATTTCCTTTCACCCAGAGCTTTATTCAAAATCCGTATTGCTGCTTGTCTGCTAAGCTGCAGCAGCACATCAATGTGCTGATGGCACACAGTTTGTAACCAGGTAAATTTGCTATAGGTAACAGAGTTTACTGAAATGAAACCATTTTGTACACTTGTATTTAATTCTTCCCTCTGTGTGTGAAGTTATGAACATCCCAGGATTGAGCCAGGAACTATGACACTGATGTCTGCAATCCTGTTCTTCTATAGAGCCTGTAGTAATCAGTGTACCAGACATTGGCTAGAAATAATGCAAGAAGTCCCATCTTGAATACCTGGTAACTAGTCAAAACTTAACTATGGGTGAAGTAAAATGGCAGCTTTTTTGGTGACCCCTTAAATCCTCATTCATTATGTTTCATTGGAAATGTTTTGCATATTTTTTAAAAAAAAACAAACAAAACAAGTATTTCTACTTAGCAATCCCTATACCTGTAACCTAGTTTATGGTTTTTCATAATTCATGTGAGTCACTCTCACTTGACACATCTCTGAGACAACATTGAAAGCCAGTAGGTTTCTTAAGTACTGCAGAGAGCTTCTATGCTATAACTCATTGCAGCATTTAGTTTGTAATTAAAAAGGCTTTTCTTGATGGCAGGGCAAAAGGATTTAGAAGGGAAGATGTAGATGGGTTTTTAGTTCTGGTGTTTTTTGCTTTTAAAATAAAACTTTTTGAACAGAGAACTGTTGATAAGTTGAGAAGACCTGCTTTTCCCATGTCAGAGAAATCACGCATGTACAACATGTAATTATTGGAACTATTTTTCCTGATAGATCCAGAGAAATGAACTCCCTGTTTTTCCCTCCACTCCTTAGAAATTGTGTTTTGAGATTTTGGACATCTTCGAATGGAGAAGAAAACTTAAGTTATGACTTTACTCCCAAGCCAGAAAAAAAAAGGAAAGGTTTTGCAGTAAGCCATTAAAAACTACATTGGCTTTTAAGGTCAATATGTTGAAATTACCACCTCCCCATTAATAATGTCCTTCACTTCATAAAACAGAACTTGATTGTAATCATAAGTATTTTTGGAACCCTCTGATAGAAACCAGTAAATGTGGGCTGTCCTCCCACAAGCCTGCAGTCTGTGCTTACTTTTCTTGAGTGTTTTGTTTTCTCGGTCACCATGCTTCTTGGGGCTTTCTTCTGTGTTAAAATAGTTTTATACTTCTGTAGGTGATTATGTGACCAGTACAGAATACTTTTGCATGCTAAGGACTTGCTCTTCCAGATGTGTGTTGCTGAGCATTCACAATGGCAGCTGAAGTCAACACACATCCAGCATGTCTGAAACTTAAGCCCTGTGGCCCAATCAAACTTTTGCTGAAATCAGTGAAAAGGCTGGCAGCAGTGGGAGCTGGACTGAGGACAAAAAGTCTTTTGAGGCAAAAGTCAGAGTAGGAATATCATGAAATACCGTGTTCCTGCCCAGCTCCAGTGCTGCCTCTTGTCCGGACTTAGCCTGTGCTTGCCTGAATTTCACTGAATTTCACTGAATTTTTTTAGAGTTGGAAGGGACAATAGAGATCATCTAGTCCAACTCCCCTGCTGAAGCAGGATTGCCTAGAGCATGTTACTCAGGATTGCATGCAGGCGGGTCTTGAAAATCTCCAAAGAAGGGGACTCCACGACCTCCCTGGGCAGCCTGTTCCAGTGCTCTGTCACCCTCACCATGAAGAAGCTTTTTCTCATGTTTGAGTGGAACGTCCTATGTTCCAGCTTGTGCCCGTTGCCCCTCGTCCTCTCCCTGGCAACCACTGAAAAGAGTCTGGCTCCCTCCTCCTTCAACCCACCCTTTAGATACTTATAAGCATTGATAAGGTCTCCCCTCAGCCTTCTCTTCTCCAGGCTAAAGAGTCCCAGCTCTCTTAGCCTTTCCTCATAAGGGAGATGCTCCAATCCTTGAATCATCCTCGTTGCCCTTCGCTGGACTCTTTCCAGTAGTTCCCTATCCCTCCTGAATTGGGGAGCCCAGAACTGGATGCCGTATTCCAGTTGTGGCCTCACCAGTGCAGAGTAGAGGGGGAGAATGACTTCCCTCGACCTACTAGCCACACTCTTCCCTATGCAGCCTGGGATTCTGTTGGCCTTCCTGGTCACAAGAGCACACTGCTTGCCTGCACGCCCTCTGTGCCTCTGTTACTTTGCTTTGTTTCTTTGAACAATAATTTTAGCACTTTAAAATGTAACATTTGAGAGCTCCCTCTGGCACAAGCTCTGTAAAGTGCATGTGTGGCAGTGTTTTGTTTGTGTCTTTCTGATGTTCTGTGAAAAATGATAAAACTTAAGTGTGCTGTTTGTTGGTTTAAAAACTGTGGACTTGATAGGATTTTTTCTGAGAGAAAGCAGACAGGCACTTGCTATAAAGTGGGTGAATATATAATCACATGGGGATTGTTCTGTACTTGTTCCCCTCTGCAGTTATCCCAGGTCTCTCTTCCACGTCCCGTTCAGTGCACTGTGTTTGAGCCAGGCTTTCTGGTTAGTGTTCAAAAGAAGTAATTACAGGAGATGGACCTGTGAGACTTCTCCTCAGTACTCTTAGACAGACCTTTGAGTAGATGAATTCTCTTATGCGTCTTTGGAATGCAGAGCAGTAGGGCAAGAGTTTTTGATGCAGACAGTAAACATTCCAGTGTAATTTTGGGGTTCTTTTAAATAGAAACCAGCTTCTGTTTCATAACCTGGAGACCTGAGTTGCAATGGGACCCAGTCACTTGTAGGCACGAAGTGATTTTGTTTGGGTGTTTTTTTGGCTTTGTTTTTATGAGTCAGTGTTGTACTACAGTATCTGATCTGGATAGTTCCAGAGCCCCAAACCATAACAGCTGTATGACTTTGAACCACAGTTGAAGGGATATTTGGTCACTCTGAACTGGTTATCACTTTTGGTTCATTCTGTTTATTTAGTGATGTTTAAACTTGAAATCTATGCATTCATTGAATGTACTACATTTTTGTCAGCTATCAGAAATAAATCTTGTTTCCTGTATATACAAACAGCGACTGCTAGGCTCTTATTTCTCGCTTTTTAATGTGAATGTGCATTATGCGCAAATGTGTGTGCTGAGCTACTAGGCAGTTGAGTGAAGGCGTGCTAAGAAGTGAGTCTTGAGCTACTTGAGTGAAATAAGGGGTTTCATACTGAAGCTGTATGGAGTAGCTATAGCAAAAAAAATATATATATATTTGCCTTTATGAAACTAAGTGCGTAACTGATGAGTGAGAACTGGTTAAGAAACTTCTGACAAAATAACTCTTCTTAGGATGGGCCAATTTCAACAAAAGCTTGATTTGGTATAATCAAGGTGTTGCTTCTGGTCAGAACTCAAAGGAGAGACCCATCATCAGCTCACATGCTCTACTGCTATACTTAGAGTTACGGGGAACTTGGGTTGAACCCTAGGCTATTTGAACACCTCTCAAGTAGGGGTTTGAATGGGTCTTTTCTACATCCCCAGAGATAAACCAGAAGAATGTACTAATACTGGGTCCTTCTGGATCTTCAGAACCAAATTCAATGACTGTTTTTTTAAATGTCTCAACTTTAATGATATGATGTCTATGTTGGTCAAATATAGTGATCAAGGGGTAGAGTTTTTCACTTCTGTATTATGGGTGAATAACAAGAGATGTCAGGCAGTTCTACCTCTGGGCACTTCAGTGCCTAATGATGGATCCTTCCCTGAAGTACCAGAGGAAGATAGGAATGTGTGCTCTATTTTTTTCTTCTCTCTTTCTGATGAGCTTCTTGATTACCAGAAGCAAATGTAAGGAAGAACTAGCACTGCTTTCAAGTATTAATTCCCACTCATCTCTTTCCTAACTCTGGTTGTGTACTCCTCAATGAGTGAGGGATCCCTCAACAGAAAATATCTTCCTTGTAGATGCTTCACTATTGCTTATTGATTTAGCTTTTGGATCTTGTGGAATTCAGTGACCATAGTGATAATCTGTCTGCAAAATAAATACTGTTCAGGAGCTTAGTTAATGCTTCATGAAGAACTGTATAGTCCTCCTAAAGGTATTCCAAGCACCTGAAGTGCTTGTTCTGCTTTGTTTAGCATTTTGCACAGTCTGGAAGCTTGAGTAAAGCTATTAGAAGAAATCGCCATACAAATGACGAAGTCACTGAGATGAAAGTGAGGACAACAGAATAGTGGTAGGTGAGGGCGGGTAGGGGAGAAGCACGAAAATAATATTTATAGTACTCAGTGGCACTGCAGCTCATGTGAGATAGGATAAGTTTTTATATGGGCTAGACAAAACAAAGTCAAATATACTGATTTAAATGGTATTCATGATATAATCTAGGTTGATCAATTTCTGCTTTGAGTTTGCAGTGGACTATTAATTACTAAACTGACCATCATAAGTCACTGAACTGTAGAAACTTTACTTGCCAGTAGCTTTTTTTGACCATGTAGTAGATCTTAATGTTCAGACATAATACCCTGCAGTATTTTGAACTTTGCCCAAATTCATGTAATCGATGTCCTTCTAAACACAGAAAATGGAGATTTTAATGTGCTGGCTTTCTCTCTCGAGTATTGGAGTTGTTAACAAATTAGACCTGTATTTCAGATACCATAGAATAAGACAAAGAAATTGTTTTAAGCCTTCCAACAGCTGCTGTTTAAAAATCAGTATATGATGCCAAGTGGCATCTTGTCTTTTACTGCCAAATATCATTTTGCCTCGTAGAATTTGAACCACTCAAGTGGCAAGAAAGCAAAATTAAAAATCAGCCTACTGCTGTTTCTTAGAAGCTTTCAAGTGTACTTGGAAAACTGAGATCAATGGAAACCTTTATTGAAATATCAAGTTAAAAATAGAGATTATCTCACTAATCTAAAAACTAATTTAAAATAAACTATTTGCAGTAGGGATTCCTATTCCACTGTGGACTTGAAAAGCTCAGTTCATATGGTTGCTGGTGAAGTTTTTGTGCTTTGGTTTTTGAAAAATGGGTATGGTAGTAGAATAAAGTCTTCCATGTTTATAAATACAGTAATACGGACTGGAGAGCTGAGTACAACTGCAATCTATTTTCTTTCTTTACAGCTAAATCCAGGTGAATAGATTAAATTCCTTTAGAAATACTATGTAGATACTCTAAAATCTAAAAGGGAGTAGCCATTTAATAAAAAGCTGATGTTAGAATGAGGTATTTGGTTTTCCTGAACACCACCTAACACTGCACAGTTGAAAAGCTTCCCTCTGCTTTTCTTAAAACTGAAGATTTACATGCTTATTGTACCTGTGCCCTTGATTTTTTTCTTTCAATATTTCTGTTTTTGCTCTTGCTTCTCCTGTGCAGATATGTATGGTTTACCAAGTGACTTCACCTTTGTCCCTCTATGAACCAGTAGCAGAAACAACATTTAGGAAAACCTGTAGGAACTATGTATAAGTAATTTTGAAAATAACTTATGATGGTGGTTAACTGAAATACATTATTCAAAAACTTTTAGTTTGTCAGTCAATACAAAATTTTGATCAAGGTAAAAGGAATTGCTTTAACATTTGGGGTAGACATCACAATTTCTGAACACTTAAAATCATAGGAAACTTAGAGTTTCTTTGGATTTCCTTGATATGTAAATGTGAAGTGGATATATCGCATATATTAATGTTTTTGCAGTGGGATGGCTTGCTGGGTTCTCATTTGTTTTCAAATTGATATGCCAGTTGCTTCCATAATACTGCATTTTCCTTGTGATTTGTATGGCTACTTTATTTATACTCTTTGCGTCTGTTCCCAGAAGAGCCCTATTATATGTTGAGTGGAGCATCAGGGGTATATAGATTAAATGCCATTGGAAAATGATCATGTGGGATTTTTCTTTTTTTTTTTTTTTTTTTTGAGAGTAGTTATAATTAAATTTCAGGCAAAGTTTCATTTCCTGCTCATGCGACGTAGCAGTATAGCAGTATTAAGTGTTTTCATGCTCCATCACTCCTTTTTTTATTAACTTTCTATTTAGAGTAGTTGTTTTGGAAAACATTTTATCTTAATAAGAATAACCTATCAAGCAAGAAAGCCAGCAGACTTTGCATTATCACACTCTCTAGACACGAGTTTATCTTTTTGCTGCCACTACTGCATTCCACACTGCTCTGATGTTGGAAAATAGGTTGTTTTTAATGGTCGTTTTTTGACTGCCAAAGGCAGAGAGGGCACCAGTGGCCTGTCACAAAAGTGGTAGGATTAGAACCAACTGAATAGACACACAACAGGTTAAAGAGCTTTTGGGAGAAATGTGCTGTACACTGGCACCTCTGGTGAGCATTAGCATTCTCTGCCTGTTGCAGAGACTCTTTAAAATGCCATTTGCATTGATGATGGTATAATTGACATGGCTCCCCAAGGAGCTGTAGGGATTGTAGAAAGCTCAAATCTCACTAAAAGTCATCTGTTCTTGGGACTCTCATATAGTCTGAGGTCTTGTTGGTAGCAGGACTTGCTTTGTTGTGTGCTATCATTCTAATAATAAAGGGCCATCAGTATTATGGCTCTTCTCAAGTTCCCAGCAGTATTTTTATTAAACCTAATTGAACATTAACTTGCTAATTAGCATTAATGCTTCATTCTATTGGGTAATTGACTGCATAGTTTTGTTTTGAATGGCTTTTCTGGAAGATGTAGTGTAGTAAACTTCTACAATGAAATTAATAACTTATAGGAGGTTTCATTATTTCAGCAGTGAAAGTAGTAGGATGTGTGATAAAAATTCTATATTTGCTTTCTAGAGCTCTGAAGTCTAGGTGGTAAGGCAAGTGTACAAATCAATGCCTAATAACAACTGAAATACGTAACTTAAAATATTAAAAGGGATTTTGGAGGGAATTCATAGAAATAACAAGACTTCTGGGACCTATGCATAGTTAGAAGGTATGAGAAGATTGTGCTTATTAGAGTGTGGTTAGAAGGTATGTTATTGAAACTTTGCTGGTGAGTACAGTAGGACATAAAACTGATTTGCCTGTAAAAGTTAATACCTGACACTGTATCAGTAAGCACTTATTTTTTGGGCTTGTGTATATCATGCAGAAGAGAGCTGAGGGAGCAGAAGTTGGTTGCTTACATAGGAACTGAATACGTGATTTGTATGTCCATCTATGTATTTAATGAAAAGATCATTGTAATGAAAACAGTACTAGAAGGGCTATGAGAGGTGCTGACTTAAATCTGTAGAGTGTAAGTGTGATTACTTGTCTTCAGAAACAAAATCTTTCATTTGACTTCAGTAAAAGGTATTTGATGAAATTTTGATCTGGTATTTAAGTGCAAATTTGCAGTAATTTCACTGAAGGCTTAACTTAATCCTACACTGAATCAGCACTAAAAATTAAATTAGATTTTTGTCAGACCAGATTTATTCTTTTAACATACAATTTAGGTGAAGTATATTGCTCTGAAAGGAGCTACTGTATGTTAAGTTAAGCTTTTTTAGGTTAATATTGGGCATACTGGTATTCTTGGGCAGTCAAAAAAGAAATTGCAACAGTGAATGATTTTGCGTGCTAATGTTATGCAAAGGTTGAAATGCAATTCCCGAGCAGTACAGTATTACTGTTAATACTTCCAGCTTTTCTTACTGGTAAAAGAAGTTTGACATACAGTTACTAATTATGTTTAGAAAGCATTTGTCTTAAGCTTGCTTAAGACATAAACCAACCACACTGCACATCAAATTGTGGAAGGGAGGTGGGGGAAAGATCTTTAAGTGATTTATTCATTTACTTTTAATGCAACTTTTGTCATGACTTTGCCAAGTATTTTTATGCTAATACTATCAGGAAACGAATTATTGAAGGCTTAGAAGTGGCTGTAGAGAGTAGACAGAGATTTACAGAGGATTTTGTTTTCTTGAAAGTGTAAATGTATGAAGAAGTAGGAAGACAACATTAGAGGAATGTGGTAAGAAAAGCTGCCAAATTTGGAGTAACTTATATTAGGGTGGATGCAGTTTAAGACACAGACCATGACATATTCACTCCCATGAGCTACTTCTTTTACCAATCAAAAGAAACACACTAGTGCCTGTTTACAGTTCTAATACTGAGGGATGCACCATTAGAAAAAAAAATTGAGAATAGAGGCATACCATAAACAGTTCAAGCATTTCACAATGATTGCATCATCACATACATCTGACACAAAGCGAAATGGACTACAAATTTAAGCCACCTCACTATTAATTCCCTTATGTGTTTGCATTGTACCATTATTTGTCTTTAACTTTGTGTCATTTGTTATCTGGTGGAAGACATCTACAGAAACACCAGTGTGGTGTATAAAATGGTTTACCATTTGTGCTTCCTATCTAAATAGTTTTTTTCTCATTTAAATTCTTTTTGAACCAATTTATATGCCAGCATAGGTTAAAGGTGATACTTGAGATTGGAAAGTTTGATTCTGCCTGTTTGTACCTAAAAATATACAGATGCTAAAAAGGATGTCTGCTTATAGCCTGTAATCTTTGAACTTATGAATTAAACAATAAATGCAGATGGTCACAATAACCCAATGCAATGTGCACTCTTCCCATTTTTTTCAAGTAACTATTGGCTTTTGCAATTGTAATTCCATTCTCTCATCTTGCCCTGCATTTTCAAGTTGCTGGTGGTGAAGAGAATGACCCTCGGAACGTTATTAATCATGAAACATTTACCAACAGTAGCATCTTTGTACCTTGATCAAATTCTAGCTCTGGTAATTTCATTCTCCTTGCCTCCGGTATCCATATAATTTCCTGGATTGGTATTTTTCCTGTCTCTTCTTGTTGTCTGTTGAACAGTTGCTATATTCCACCCTAGCAGAAGAATGCATTTTTGTAGGGGATGAAGTGTTCCTGACATTTCTCACAGCAATCTGAAAGGTTATAAGTACCTTTAGGAATTTTTAGAATTGATGTTCTGTAAATGCCTAAGAAATTATTATTCAAAGCTTAGCCTTCTCTGAAAGAGGTGGTGGTGTGGGGAAATTCAGTCATATAACTAGTACATCTTAAGCATAGAAATTGCTTACCAATTTACATTGTACAAAACATTCCCATGTTATTAAACTTATGTCTTCAGTATTAATGCATGCTGGTATGGAAGGAAAAATAAAACCCTTTCCCCTATCATTATGCCACATTAGAAAGAAATTCTTTGTGTGTTGTTTTTTTTTTTTAATGGACAACTGTTTTAAATTATACCTAGAATCATAGAATGGTTAGAGTTGGAAGGGACCTTAAAGATCATCGAGTTCCAACCCCTCTGCCATGGGCAGGGACACCTCCCACTAGAGCAGGTTGCTCAAAGCCCCATCCAGCCTGGCCTTAAACACTTCCAGGGATGGGGCATCCACAACTTCCCTGGGCAACCTGTTCCAGTGTCTAGCCACCCTCACAGTAGAGAATTTCCTCCTAATATCTAATCTAAATCTCCCCTCTTCCAATTTAAAACCATTACCCCTTGTCCTGTCACTACACTTCCTGACAAAGAGTCCCTCTCCAGCTCTCCTGTAGGCTCCCTTCAGATATTGGAAGGTTGCTATGAGGTCTCCCCGGAGCCTTCTCTTCTCCAGGCTGAACAACCCCAGCTCTCTCAGTCTGTCTTCATAGGGGAGGTGCTCCATCCCTCTGATCATCCTCGTGGCCCTCCGCTGGACCCGTTCCAACAGGTCCATGTCCTTCCTGTGTGGAGGACTCCAAAGCTGGACACAGTATTCCAGGTGGGGTCTCACGAGCACAGAGTAGAGGGGTAGAATCACCTCCCGCGACCTGCTGGCCACACTTCTCTTGATGCAGCCCAGGATCCGGTTGGTTTTCTGGGCTGCCAGTGCACATTGCCAGCTCGTGTTGAGCTTCACATCCACCAACACCCCAAGTCCTTCTCCTCAGGCTGCTCTCAATCCATTCTTCGCCCAACCTGTATTTGTGCCTGGGATTGCCATGTCCCAGGTGCAGGACCCTGCACTTGGCCTGGTTGAACTTCATGAGGTTGGCATGGGCCCACCTCTCAAGCCTGTCAAGGTCCCTCTGGATGGCATCCCTTCCCTCCAGTGTGTTGACCGCGCCACCGAGCTTGGTGTTGTCGGCAAACGTGCTGAGGGTGCACTCTATCCCACTGTCCATGTCTCTGACAAAGATGTTGAACAGCACTGGTCCCAATACCGACCCCTGAGGAGTACCTAATCTTCAGTAGTCTTGTCATAGGAACTGCTATGAATTTGGTTTTATCATGTTATGAAATGGTTCTCCTGTTCAATTAATTTAATTTAATTAATTACTGCCTTGAACAAGGAGTAAATAAAATTTCTCTTATGCTGCACTGGTACATGTTGCGTACAAAGGAGTTGGAGGGAGGTATGAGGTTAAGTTTTGCCACATAGTAGCGTTGTAACAAATTATTTTCCTCAATTGAGAAGGAAATAAGCATGGGAGGGCTGTTAATCAGGTGAAATTGAGAGTTGTAATTTCAGCACCTCATCTGTTTTCAGTTCCAGATCTAGAGATAGGGACACTTAATGAACTTGAAGGCAAAACCAGGAGCTCGTATTTTTCAGCTTTGGCACTGACTCAAGGCAGCTGTCAAAGTATGGCTTTGCTTGACTTTGGTTTCTGACTTGACCCTTCTCTCCTGATCCACCTCACCTCTGTTATCTTCAGTGACAATTCTAGGCTTTTCAAAATATCAAATTCACAATGTAATGGTGGAGGCATCACAACTGGATTATGTCCAAACAAAAAGAATATGTCCACTTGTGAACAATTTCTTCAAAAAGAAGGCTGGCAGGATATGGATAACACCTACCCCCTGGTCATGTGATGATGGTGATTCTTTGTTGCACCTCTTAACAACACTGGCTGATGAAGTTGCAAAACCACTTTCCATGATATTCGAAAAGTCATGGCAGTCAGGTGAAGTCCCTGCAGACTGGAAGAAAGGAAACATCACACCCATTTTTAAAAAGGGTAGAAAGGAGGACCCTGGGAACTACCGACCTGTCAGCCTCACCTCTGTGCCTGGGAAGATCATGGAACAGATCCTTCTGGACGCCATGCTTGGGCACATGGAGGACAGGGGGATGATTCAGGACAGCCAACATGGCTTTACTAGGGGCAAGTCCTGCCTGACTAACCTAGTGGCCTTCTATGATAAAGTGACTAGGTCAGTAGACAAGGGGCGACCTATGGATGTAATCTATCTGGACTTCTGTAAGGCCTTTGACACAGTTCCTCACAACGTTCTACTTGCCAAATTGGAGGGATACGGATTTGATGGGTGGACGGTTCGGTGGATAAGGAATTGGCTGAATGGTCGCACCCAGAGGGTGGTACTCAATGGCTTGAAGTCCAGATGGAGAGCAGTGACTAGTGGTGTCCCTCAAGGGTCCGTCCTGGGACCAGTACTGTTTAACATTTTTATCAAAGACATAGACAGAGGGATTGAAAGCACCATCAGCAAGTTTGCAGATGACACCAAGCTGTGTGGTGTTGTCGATACATCGGAGGGACAGGATGTCATTCAGAGGGACCTGGACAGGCTGGAGAGGTGGGCCCAGATGAACCTCATGAGGTTCAACAAAAGCAAGTGCAGGATTCTGCACCTGGGAAGAAACAATCCTCAGTATAAATACAGACTGGGGGATGAGGTATTAGAAAGCAGCCCTGAGGAAAGGGACTTGGGGGTGCTGATGGACGAGAAGCTGGACATGAGCAGGCAATGTGCTCTCGCAGCCCAAAAGGCCAATCACATCCTGGGCTGCATCAAAAGAAGTGTTGCCAGCAGATCCAGAGAGGTGATTCTGCCACTTTACTCTGCTCTGGTGAGACCTCACCTGGAGTACTGTGTGCAGGTCTGGAGCCCTCAATATAGAAAGGACATGGACCTGATGGAGTGGGTCCAGAGGAGGGCCACCAAAATGATCAGGGGGCTGGAGCACCTCTCCTATGAGGACAGGCTGAGGGAGCTGGGGTTGTTTAGCTTGGAGAAAAGGAGGCTCCGGGGAGACCTCATAGCGGCCTTCCAGTACCTGAGGGGGGCCTACAGGAAGGCTGGGGAGGGTCTGTTTACAAAGGCCTGCAGCGACAGGACGAGGGGCAATGGTTTTAAGCTGGAGAAGGGGAGATTTAGATTGGATATTAGGAAAAAATTCTTTACCGTGAGGGTGGTGGAACACTGGAACAGGTTGCCCAGGGAGGTGGTTGAGGCCCCTTCCCTTGAGATATTCAAGGTGAAGCTCGACGAGGCCCTGGGCAACCTGGTCTAGTAGGAGGTGTCCCTGCTGACTGCGGGGAGGTCGGACTAGATGACCTTTGGAGGTCCCTTCCGGCTTGGACCAATCTATGAATCTATGAACAAGTAGAGGTGCACCGGCAATAAACTGCTATTTCTGATATCTATGATGAAGCTCATGGATGTCAAACACTGTACTGCTATAGTGGCCTATACATAGAGGCCATCCAAACATGACAGAAGTATGCAGCACTCACTGAAAGCTCTGTACCAAGCTGTGGCCTAGTGATGTCCGAGGAGAGTCACTGCTTTTCATAGAACTGCAGTTGCCTGCATGCTGACCTAAAATCAACAGCAGTTTTCTGAATGCTTTCTGTAATCTTAACTTTGGCACCTGGTAGCTCTTTCTGGTGCTCTCTCTGTGTCAGGATTATTATTATAGTTGGGTGGCAGGAATGTTACTTCTCAGGAAGACAAACAAATCTGTTGGACTACACTGGTAAATGAGCATGGTTAAAAGAAAACTGGGCCTGGATTCTTCCTTGAAATGTCGCTTTCCTTTTTAGCTTGCAAAAACAGAAATGCAATGAACAGTATTACTAAGCCCCTTGGCAGAAATGCAGATGTTTTGACACTAGAATAAGCATCAATCCAGAGAGAGAGAGCATCCTTTGTTGCCAAGTTGCTAATTATTCACAGAAAAGATTAAAGCTGAGCATGGCTTTCCCAAATGATTTCATATTATACTCTGAATTAAAAATACATTAAATAGAAATGCTGATGTGATAGAAAGGATCTTTCTGTCAGTTCAAGGCTACAAGATTGCCATTGTGTTTAGATAAATAGAGTCTGGGGGAACAGGTAGAATTGTGGCACAAAAATATACTGCGGCAAAGCAATGATTCTTAAGATGTCTATTACCTGTGCTCTGTTGTAGAATGAATAGCCTATTGCTGACCAGCTCGCCTTTTTTGGAAGGTGTAGTAGACTTTGATCTCTGCTACTTGGGAGTAATTTGTATGTTTAGCCAGGCTTACTCTGCAGTTCTAGCTACATAGCTGAGGTCAGTTTGACTCGAAACTAGTTAATGTAGTTTGGATTTCTCAGCGTGCAGTGCCAGAAAGCATTCATTATGATTAAATCTGATGTTATGAGCAAAAGTTTTGGTTGAATTATATAACATAATGTAGTATAAGATGTGGCTGTCCCACTCTGCACTGCACTGGTGTGGCCCCATCTTGAGTAGTGTGCGCAGTTCTAGGTGCCTCAATATAAGAAGGATATCAAACTATTCGAGTGTGTGCAGAGCAGGCTGATCAACATGGTGAAAGGTCTCGAGGGAAAGACAGGAGGAGTGGCTGAGGTCACTTGATTTGTTCAGTTTGCAGAAGAGAAGGCTGAGGGGTGCTTTCATCACAGTCTACAACTTCCTCAAGAGGGGCAGTGGAGGGGGAGGTGCTGATCTCTCTCCAGTGACCAGTGTTGTACTCTCCTAAAGTATGACAAATCATAGGCTGCTCTTCATTCAAACCTCAAATAACGCTTAGTGATGGTTTTACTGATGGGATATAGTATTTCCTTAATCTCTCTTCTAGGGCTTATTAGGAGGTGGGTGTGAAATTCTCTGTTGGAAGTACTTTTATGAAATATTTATTCCCTAGAAACTTGAGCTGAGCAGGAAGATCAGTGTATTTTAAGAAAAATGATGGTGATCAGAAGCCTTGGATGTGAAGAGGAAGAGGCAGCTAGCTACCTGGCAGGAAGACTGATTTGATTTCTTGGGTTTTCCCCCCTGTATATTGTAGTCTGAGATATTGGGAGCAGATGGTCATAGGAAGAGAGAGACCAAGCAAGCTAATGCTGAGGGGAAATGAAAGCAACTCTCAAGGAGAGGCAGGTGAGATCTTCTCTTGGGACCACAAAGTCCATAAATCTGTGTCATGCACCCTTTGTGAATAAGGCAACACAGGCCTGTCACAGATTTGATGTTCATGGAAATGCTTTACCAGCTGTAACTAACTGCTGTAGCCCTTGATCCCTGTCCATTATTTCCAGCTATGGCTCATGAAAAAAGAGCAAAGGTCCTTCATATTTTAAAAGAAAACTAGAAATAAAGCTGTGTGGTGGACTGGGGCGGGGGGTGGGAAAGGAAGGAGGAATATTTTTTTTTTTCCTTCCTGGCAAAAGAAGAAAAGTAGAAGAAATTATTTTCCTCCTTATGCATTTTTGTGTAACTTTTACAATAAATATGTATGTACTGCCTCGTGTGAAAGGAGCACTGACTGAAGGTGGTGCTTTTCTCAAAGTATTAATTGTTATGTAGTTTGTGTCTCATCCTGTGCTGCTGTCATTCCTGGATGTTTTATGGAGATCTTTTCTGATGAACTCCAGGAAATAAAAGAATAGTTTCAGTTGCTGTAATGGTTAAACATTAACCACAGTTTTCAATGGCTGACTACAGCTTGTTAGATCTGGTTTGTAGGATGAAGCATGGTTGCCTGATAGCTGCTAACTAGAACCTGTGCTGGAAGACCAAAGCCGACGTACACGCAAAATTCTGGGCTTTTCTTTTCTGTTAGATATTCAGAATGTGGAGAATGTATTCCCTTTGAATTTAGACAGAATCGTCTATCCATGATGAGTACAAGGAAAACCTCGTCCCAGGTAATACTTGGCCATAAGTAGAAGTATTTCAATCCAACCTATTTGCGAACTCCTGCATACTTTGCCCTCTTTACTAGAAAACACACTATTAATGTGTGCTTCCTCTCTTCTCATAAGATAATTTATTTGCCATTGAAAACCCGTAGCATCTAGAAGGATGAACTTGTTAAAGGCATAGGGATTGTGATTCAGGTATCTTTCATTATTTTTCCTTTTCAGTCAAAAAAAAATGTTTCTTGCCTCTTGTAATTCTTTCAGTCCCTTTGAGCATTGTGTCACGTCTCTCTCTCAAACAAACAAACAAAAGGTAGTATTTCTCTACTTTGAGGCATAAAACAAGGTATCATGACTTTTCCAGTTTCAGGGCTCTGCTGTCACTGGTTTTGTCCATCTGCTATTACATTTGTAGGATGGGTTTTCTGCCCACCACTACTTCATTCCGTTATTTGTGTGTCTCTGACTGGGCTTGTCTCCTAATAATTTGTTCTGTGATCTCTGTTTGCAATTGTTAGTAACAATCACTCAATGCTTCTCTCTTCACCCTATTTTTCTGCTTGGTGCATTGGATTAGTGTTCGTGTTTTCTGCTTCAGGCTGTAGATGATGGCTGGGGAAGGAAAGGAATAAGTTCAAGTCTTCCTTCAGCTAGAAATAAACAACAACAATGGCTGATAGTAATACAGAGGTCACTTAAGGCAACTTCGTGCAACCTTCTTTGACGCTGGTAATTTCTCCTGATACTGTCACTGCTCAGTTCATGGTTTGTGGCTTTAAGGAAGGCTGCTATTCAGCCGGCAAGACTCCTTTTCCTACTGCTTTCAAAGATGTATCTTCCCTGCATTTATTTCTAGACCAACCATGGGTTTTAAGATGTGATTGTGAGAAGGGCTCAGCATCACCTTTTATTTCAGCTGAAGCTTTGTATGTTCAGCAAGTCCTGTCTCTTTCATGTTCTTGTTAGTGTTAATTTTTCTGTTTGAAAATGACCAAGCTATCAAAATAAATGTAATGTAGGATGAGATTAACTGAGTTTTCACTGAGCTTTTCACCACTTTCTCACTAGCAAGCAGGTCAGTCTATCCAGAAAAACTTGCCTCCGTTGAAGTTCACTAAATTAAACCAGTGCAAATTCTGCCCCTGCCGTGGCCCAGATTTGCAGCTCATTATTCCTCCTTAAAGTGGCTTAATTGAAACTGGTTAAAACATGCTGCAATAATGTTGAATTTGCACTTTGTTAAAATTGTATTGACCATGTTACACTTCGATCACTGGTCTGTGTTACTTGATTGACTGCTGACTAAATCCAGAAGGATGATTTCAGTGTTTCAGGTAAGCTACTGAAATCCCTAATGGTTATTACAAAGTTTAAAAAAAAAACAAACGAACAAACCTCGTGAAAAAGGAACTTGAAAATAGGCCCAGTTAAATGTCACTTTGTTTCATACCTCTTGACTTCAGAAAAAGATGTGTAATGTGCTTGGTGAATTGTTATGTGATAGTGACTGTAAATCCGTTTCAAAATGGTAAGATTTGCCCATCTTTATATTTTAAGAAAAGCTCTGTTTGCTGATGGCTTTTAAATAGCCTGTAGACATTCCACTTTTTCTGAATGTACATTCTATGTGTAGTGCATGGTCCCTTATGAAGATGTTTTATTTGCCAAGCTTCTTCATTTTTAATGAGGTGGCAAGGTATGTGTTTGTGGGTTGATTGACCTGACCTTTCTTCATAAGGAGGAGAAATAGAGAAAATATAGTTATCCAGAAAGTCACTGTACCATTGGACATCTAGAAACAGCAACTGTTGGTCTGGTTTTGCTTCAAACTGAGTTTGAAATTGCTTGAAGTATTGCTAGTGTAATTGCTTACCTTCATATGCTTGGATCCTGTTAAATGTAGTTAGATGAGTTTTGAAAATCTGACTTCTGTGGAGCCTGGTTTGTAGAGGATATTGGTATCCCTGTAATGTTTGTTTTTCTTGAGCCCTAATACACGCTCCAAGCTGTGACTTCATGTAGCTCTTTGTTTTAAGGATTAGAATTGCCCCTGTGAAGGGCTTTTCCGCTGCCTGCCTTGGTCCCTGAAGCAGAAGTGTTCAGCATTTAACTATTCCTTATGTATGTTGAGTGTAGAATTGACTGCTTTCACTCCTTCGTCTCCTGCTAGGTGCATACTGGTTATCTCTGCCAACTTTTTCTACTCTGTCTTACTGAGAGAAGTGTGGTGGTAGAAGATTTTTCCAAATCTATGTCCACTTGAAGTAAACAGACCATATATGAAGCAAATCTCTGGTGCTTTTTCTTTCTCCTCAATAATATTATGTGGAATTGGTATTCACTGTGGGTACACTGAGATATAGGGTTTTGTCTGTAGAGGCAGGCAAGCTGATAGTTTTTCTAAAAATCATTTCAGTGTCAGTCCAAGATAAAAGTAGTAATAAAAAACACTTTTCCTTCTGAAATTCAATGTGGACCCAGTCAATTTTATGATAATCTTGTCTGCTGTGCATAAGAGTCCTGATGGATATGTTTTTAGCTTCTGCATTATTACCAAAATATGAACAGAGAAAGTAAAACTATAAAAAAATTAAAAGGCAAGAGTATATCACAATCTCCTAGAGCTATAAGAAAATGATAAGAGCTGGGGCATGAATATGTAGAAGAATTTACTGAAAATGTAATAATTTTTATCATGTCTACTTAATCTCTCTGTGCCATAGCACACAGCCCTCAACTTTTACTCTACCTGAAAACTGTAGATTAATGTTCTGAGTCAAAGTATTGAGACGGGGGGGGAAAAAAAGCCCTGAATTTGTATGGAAAATATAACCTGTTTCAAGCTTATTTTTCCTCAATTTCAGGCTGTTGCCTGAGTGGAGCCGTTCTGGTTCCCGAAGCCTGTAGGTGGCAATCTTGTGCTGTATTGGAGAAGCAATTCCTAACCCTTCCAAACCACAGGTGGGAATCAGCGGGTTAGGGGGAAGGGAGAAGGGATGGCAGCAGATGAAACGAGAATTTTTTATTTTTTTTTTTACTTCTGTTCTTCAGCTTTTAAGACTCGCTTCCCTCAATATTTCATCACAACTTCTTAATCCCCAGGACTTAGTGTAGCAATTAGTTCATGCGGAAGCGAGGCAATAGCTGTGCAGCACTTAGAGCAAGAGCTCAAGAAAGCAAAGCTGCAGCGGTGCTGCTCTGTTCCTGCCTCAGCACCCAAACCCTCTCTCCAACAGCTTTTCAGGGCTTGAGATGGAATCACTTAAGGAGTCTTAACTTCCTTCCCATCCCATCATGGAGCATGGCCCCAATGTTCAAGCAGCTTGGAAACCAGTTTGGCACAATATAAAAAAAACTTCCTTTAACAGCTCTGCCAAATGCATGAATGGATCCGTAGAAGGATGGTTGTGGAGGAAGTGGGCCATCCCAGTTGCTGGGTTTTATGATTATTCATTTTCTAACCTTTATCAGTAGAATCGAAAATAATAAAGGTTGGGAAATTAAAGTACACTTTGGAAAATGAAATAATTTTCTGGATGAAGCTGAGGAAAGAAAAACTTCTGGTGACCAGTTTTTAAGAAAAGCAAAACTGAAGTTACATTTTAACACTGCGTGCACAAGTTATTTCCTGCCTATATTATTTAATAATAAAATACTTTGCTGGCTTTTCTGAACTACTGAAGTTATATAAGTAATTTCCTTTTTTTGATACTAAGGGGCTACACCAGTACTAAAGTCTTAGCAACTATAATTGGATCCAAAGACTTCATTGAATCTAAAACTTGATGTCTGCGGATAATTTTTCTCTCCTCATCACTTGAGGAGGGGTAAGGGGGGATGACCGCTCAAGATCCCCAAAATCTCTCTTTCAAATTCATGCTCTGCAAGATGCACATTTGCTTCACGCTTTGTATTTCAGCAGAACACTCAAATACACAAGGGAAGGTGGGGAGAGAAAACCCATGACTGGAAACTGCAGAACAGTAACTCCATTCAGTTCAGTACAGGGAATGCAGTTTATGTGGCTACAGGGAAATAAGTGAGTTCAGAGCTCAGATTAGGGATAGCGGTCCTGTTGTGATTTAAATCATACAGTAAAATATCATCAGCCCTGCTCGTATATCAGTATTTCACTTAAAGAATTTCAAAACCTGAATGGTGTAAGCATGTGACAGACTTCATTTTGAGATAAAATGGGGGTGTTATTCTGGAATGAAACCAGCATCTAAGAATCTGATCGCTTGCACCATTAATCTTTACTTAAACTAGTCAAAGCAAAGGGAATCAGAGTATGGACCTACAGTGGTTTAAGCCAATTTTAATTTGCTTGCAGGTCCACTTTCCCTGCCAAATGTTCTTTTGACTTTGATGCGCATATGACCCTAGGGTGAGCTGGCTTAACTTATCTAGACCAAGACTTTCAATTTTCTCGCTAGTGATTAGTTCTCAGCCAATCAGCTTCCTGTGCTGCTTGTTGCCCAGTCACACAAATGTCACTTCTCCTGAGAGAGGAAGAGGGGAGCAGTTTTGTCAAATTGACTGTTATGAAAATGTACCCTACTCTTTCCTCTCATGCATTAAAGCAACACAAGTGATAACCTTTGGTCACTTTGTTTTAAACTTATAGATGACCACTTGAATGACAGTATGAAAAGAATTGCTATAATAACAAAGATCTGCAGTGTACTGAACTCTGAGTCAGAGAGGCTGGCTCACTAGAAAGGAGGAAGGAAAGCTGCATGATGCAGTATTATTACTATTTAGAATTTCCCTCAGGCTGACATCATTCATTCTTGTTGCCTTTTTTCCTTGACTAGCCACAGATTTAGATCTAACCCTACTCTAGCCTTTAGTGAAAGTTAGATGGCAGGTCTCCACATGAAGAGAAATCAGACCCAGTTTTAAAGCTCCATGGGAGATGAAGGCAGGAGGCTTTTCTTACCCTAAGGCAGACAGAAGTGCTGCTGACTAAAAGCTTTTTTGGAAGCCATGCAATGAATTATCCCGATGCACAGCTCAATTGAAGGGAAAAAGATCTAACCAGTCCAACTAGGCAATTTTTCATTAAAGTGTTAGTGAAGCTTGATGTTCTTAATCCCGTTGTTACTTTCACAACAAAACTTCTACTTCTGACGTAAACTACATTCTAGAGGAGGGCTCAACAAGCAAGTCTAAACTTGTTAACAAACTTTCTTTTCTAGAAGACTAAATTGCAGTCATGTCTGTCAGAATTAGGTTTTCCCCTCATAGGAAATGAGAAAAAAAAGTATTGTGATGTGAAGTCAGGCTTTACTTTGTGTACTACAGCAGTCAATTTGTGCTATAATAAGCCACTTAAAGCTGAAGCAGTTCTTGACTGCTTTTCTCTTAATAGCTTTTAATAGTGGTGTGTTTTTTTTCCCTCATGGAATGCTTCTGTGGGTTGTGGGGTTTTTTTTGTTTGTTTGTTTGTTTTTTTGTTTTTGTTTTTGTTTTTTGTTTTTTTTTGGGGGGTTTTTTTGTTGTTGTTGTTGTTTTCTTTCTGTTTTTTTTTTTCTTAAAGATTTTCTGTATAAGAATGCTTTCACCAGAACGTATAGATGACTTCTTTCTTTACCTTATTCTATCAGTTCATTGTCTCTGAATGATGAAAATGTAATTCTGCTTTGTAACTAAAAGCATAGAAAAATGTGGTTTTTAGTGTGTGGACTAGTACTACCCCTATTGTTCTGCGGCTGGAACATCTTCACACAGAGCTGAGAGGGAAATACTGTCACATTTTAGACTGGGGAAAATATAGATCCCCTCTGTGTTTGTAGCCCAAATGTATCAATGTCCATTATTTAAATGCCATTTTATATTTTTTTCTGCAGTCATGCAAGGAACTACAGTGTATTCAAGCTAAAAAATTATGGTCCAGATTAAACAAAGGGTAACAAAATATCCAAACTTCAGGTAACTGTGAACTGGAAATGAAAACTTCATTCCTAAGAACTCTTTCCAACTTGTTAACTGTTATAGTTAACTATGATGCTGTCTGTCCAGAAAATAGGAACTGGAACTTCTTAGATGAAGGAAAGAGCTAACCTGAGTTCTGCTTACTGGTTCATTGCTCAGACCATGGAGTCATTCAGAAGCGGTTGGGCATCGTTGCCAGCTGCAGTCACTGTAGTTTACTGGCAGTGAATTCTGTACTATCTTAGCGGGGCATCCAGGGTGTGACCACTGCCTCTCTTCCTCAGAGTGTCTTTATGTGGTTGAGATTCTAAGAGGACATGGCAGTAATTCTTTCAGCTAACTCCTAATGATTATGAGTAAGAACTGATGAGTAAGAACTGTTTGGTTTGGGGTAGTCTTGGGCATCTGAGGATGATACAGAAGCACTAATGAGTTTAGTTGCCTCTGACTGGAACTTGTAAGTCCTTTGTTGGATCTGATCATCAGTATCTTCTGGAAGGTCATATGCAGTATAAAATATGAGAAAATGGAGTTCCCTTTCTTAAGAAAGGCAGCTGTAAAACATTGGTGGAAACATGAATTATGGGTGATCTCACATATATTGAACTCCTTTTACACTTGAAATATAAAACCTTGGCAGATAAGGGCTGTATTCTCCTCTCTAACTATGCTTTGACTTGTTGGAGAGATGCTACAGTACTTGCTTTTCTTAAGAAAAAAGGTTTCTGTGCTTGTGGACTGAAGGGTGGTGTCCTGTGTCTGAATGCTGTCATTGCACTGATATTTTCTCTTTCTTATGGTAGGCTAGAAGGCAGAAATTGTTTTTCTGTTTTCTGCTTTCAGATGCAAGCTTTGATTTTTGCTCAATGCCAGGAACCTGTAAATGAAACTGCCAACACTTCAGGTAAGGAAAGAGTTAGGTTCTGTAACTGCAACCCTTACTGGCCTGGTGAGACAAGGGTCTGCGCTTAGCCTTTTTTCTTTTGAATAAATCCAGGCTTGTGAGTGGAAGAAATAAGTATACTTTTTGCTCTACTTATCCTCTCATGGAGAAGAGGTGAATATAACTTCCCTCACCACTGGAAGCATGAGTCTTTCTGCAGCCACATGAAGTGGCTCAGGATTAAAAGGACAAACGGGCTTCAGACTGGTCTTTCTGATAGAGATCACAAAGCTGAACTGACAGCTGCTGGGGGCAGCGAGTGTGACTGCTGAGGAAGTCAGAAGAGGGTGTGCAAAACAGGTTGTCTTGCTTCTGTGTGAAACAACTTCAAAACTTCAGCGGCTATAAAAAAATATGCTGGAGGTGTATTTTATTTCCATTTAACATTATTTGTCATATTTGTGCTTAAATCAGAACTTCATGTAATTGAATATCAGAGCTTTCTTTACAATATAAATGGATGTGGTAGGTTTTAAAAAATATTTTCTGATCCTTAGTGATAACATCTGAGCACGGCAGCTTTCAGGAAGGTGTGTCTGGCTTTGGTTGACCTGTGTTATTTCGATAATTTTAAAAAGCCATGTTATCCAGTAAGTGGTAGAATGTGGCTGTTACGACCAGTTAATGAAAACCATTATGGCTCATTTATGCAATCTATTAGTTCTTATAAAATACTTCCTAGGGGTCTGGACTCTTTGGGTCACAAAAATAAAATTTCATTAGAAGAGATTTTTTTTTTTAAATTATGATTATTGGAAAAACAGTGGTTTTACTGAAAACTGCTGCCACGTTTTTTCAGAGGTGATGTATATAGAATATAGAAAAAAAAGACACCCTTAGCTTCCTGCTACACGTTCTGGATTTTATCTTCTGAGACCGTGTTGTCTTAGATTAAGGTGATTTATTTCATTATGCCTTCATGAATTATCTGTGCAGATGATATTCCTACAGCTGAACTTCCAGAAGAGTTTGACTTTGCTTTCTCGATAGTTTCTAAATGCTTCAGTTATTACTACTGTCTATTTGCACCTTCTGTTTAGCCCGAATTGAAGCCGCACAGCGCTATGGGTTGGTTACTTGATGGAAGTGATCAACACTTGCAAGCATAACAATCCAGTAAGATTATTTATTTTTGCCTTGTGGACCAAGTTGACATGTCCCCGTTGTGTCTTGTGAAGATGGTGACTGTTTGCTGGGAGTTAATACCCAGCTTTTCAGCATCCTTTGCCATTGGAGTTTCTTCTATGTTGTTCTTCACAAAGACCTCTTGCGGAATTCTGTAAGTCATATCACCCTGTTTCAGCTCTGGGTTCATACAGCATCGAATAAAATGGGTTGAAGTTAGATAACTGTGCAAATGTTAGAAACAACTAAGAAAACTTTTGGGAGGCCTTGTTTCAGGAGTGTATTGTGATTTTGCATCGCAAAGAAAACCTCAGGTGCTATAGTTTTCCTGTTTTTAGCTCTTATATCTTCACTCTTCTTTTAGATGGCTCTAAGAAACTGTTTATAATGTCTGTATCTTCTTATTCTGTTCCTCTGATCAGATCTAATAATAATGTTTTAAGTATAACCATTGGAATGCAGCCTTAACTGCAAGCTTCAAAATACTTAAGGCAAGAAAATGATAAAGTTAGAATTGCAGTTCAGATCATGTCTCAGCAACTAAAAGGAGGAAAAAATAGGAGACTGAAGGGAAGAAGGTTAGGCTTGCGGCAAGGCTATTTATAGGATTTAAAGAACTTTTACCTCACGCGCTCTGTGTGACTCTGGGCAAGTTTCTGGGCTTAAGTTGTAAGTTAACCCCAAAGTATATGCTGAGGTTAACAAACTGCATTTCTTTTCCATCCTTATATAATTGTGGATGCTTTTCATCTTTTTCTGTGGCATGGCGGGGGGGCCGTTTCGAGAGCTCGCCTAAAAAAAGTTTTGCTCTCTCAAGGTCCTTGATCCTGGCAGTGCCCTTCCTTTAGTGCTCTGCTCTGGGGGGTTATGGTTGCATCCTTTGTCAGATGCCTCATGTTTATTGTAAGGTGCTGGCAGGCATACTGAGGCTTTTTATAAATAGAAATGTTTGTGGGGTGGATGATCTAGTGACTACTTGTAAATAAATCTTATTCCTATTTCGTTATAGAATTTGTCAAAAATAACATCTTTATCAGCAGACTATTAGAAGGTTCAAGTTGTTGCTATTTTCCTGTTGAAAGAAAGCCACATCCCCTACCTCTCATTTCCAAAGGACTAGAATGTTATTTCCCTTGTATGGTCTTTCTTAAACATACCTATTGTATACAGCCAACAAAAAAGAAGTCATGAAACACATGACCCAAAGAGGGGTATTTAGGAGGAAATGAAATGTGAAATCTTGCATGTTTTGGGAAGCATTGGCAACAGACAGGGGAAGTAAAAAGCATTGCTAATTGCTGAATATTATCAACATCTTTTTCATGTCCAAAACAATGTAGGTGAAGATGATTAGACTCTTTTAATTAATTTCAGGTCTATTAATTTTGTAGTAAGTTTGATGAAAGCTTAAGATTTTTCTTCTAGGTTTTTTTCCCTTAATCAGACTTTTCTTTCTCTCTACTACATAGGAAATAATATTTGGTGTTTTCCATAGTAATGTTTTTTCATGAGTTATGAGGTCTTCATAAATTGTCAAAATGATTTGTCAATTGGTAGCAATTAAAAGCCCAGCAGTGCTCTGACCAAGACGCAAACACATCGTGGTGTTTAACATGTTTGAGCAAACAGCTGGTCTCTTCCCTGGGGGTGGTTGGTAGGAGAAAGCTGAGATGCTGCAGGTTCTGGTTAAAGAGTTTTGGCACAGCTGTGCAGACAGAACAACTCAGAAAATTTATTATAAGAAAAAGGAAGACTGATATTAAGTTGTGAAGCAAAACGTGGTTCTGAGTGATTCTATATTTTCAGTAGGAAGCATCTTTTTAAAATAACTTGGGACTGCATCAGGTTTGGGCCTGAGTAACTTGAATATGTGCAATTTTCCAGTTGTCTAAAAGCAGGCAATGAAAAGTTACTTGCTGACTAGTGGCACAAAGAGAATAAACTTTGAGTTCATTTGTACTTATTTCTGTGGCAGCTAAGAGAGGACAACAATTGGTGTGGAATGACCTACTGGAGCTAGACTTGTGCCTGGCTTCTTTAATAACTTCTCCTTTTTTAAAAATTGGCTATTTTACGAATTCGGTCTCACCTTTGGAAAGGTTATAGCCTGATATTTGATGAAAGATCTATGTGAATTTGTAGAGAGAATTAAAGGGCGATTGTCCTGTAATGCGCTTTATAATTATTTTCAAGAGTATATTGATGATGGGAAGATTACTGAAGGCCAACAAGTTATTTATTTTTTTTCCTATTTATATATTTGGAGGTGGTAGAGAAATGCTAATTGAGTTTTAAATTATTTTTTCATCCTTGAAGTCTACTGTTTCTTTGTAAGTTCAAATTAACAGGTAACATAGGGTTTCCAATAGTCCAACTTGCTTTAATGTTACTCTTTAAAGCCCCAGTATTTTTTTCCTGGAACAGACCTAGTGTGCACAGTGATCTACATTTTATTACCAATTCTTGGGGAGCAGAGTGGGGGTACAGTGAGAGCAAGGTAAAAATATTGTTGTGCTTCAGTATTTGCAGTTAAATATGTAAGCCTGTATTGCTGCTACTGGAATGTCACATTGTGTAGCAGCACTAGGTTTGACAAAAGGTTGTTATATTGGGACGTTGCAATAGCTAGCACTTGATATGCAGACTATTAGAAGGAATCGGTTTGTCTAGGTAAATCTAAGATCTGCTATGACCAACTAGTACCCAGAGAACTTCAGTTAGTGGTTGCACTCAATTTTTGTTGGTTTCAAAATGCAACTGTTAGTGCTCTGCCAGGTTAGGGAGAGGAAATGTGCAACCTGAGCTGGTGGAGCAGGACAGGCTCCTGCCCTGTCTCTTCTTACTACGTCGGTCTGTCTCCTTGGCATACTCTGTGCTTAAGCTATTTATAGTCCCAGTCCCACTTTAAGAATTGGATGTATCTGGTGCAGATGCTTCCCAGAGTGGAGGAGTCGCTCCTCCAGGGGAGAAGTGCAGAACAACACAGAGCATGAGGGATGTCAGTGGGAACAATTGCATGATGTAACATTGTCTGTTTGACTATGTGGACTGAAAACTAATGATGAATTAAGTTATTTTTATCTTGAATATGTTAGGCATGTTGTTTTTTTCCTTAAGAAGGATACAAATGGCTGAAGAAACCTGACATGCCCGAGTTAAGGTTTTATTTTGACCTGAATTAGTGGAGGCTAAGTATATTGATTTCAAGCTCTAATAGTTGTTTATGCATAAAGGAAGAAGAGTGCCAATTCTTATTTTGGATCAGCATAGGACCAGTCTGGTCAATCACTGGCAAACTCTAGAGAAGACAGCAAGCGTATTAACTGATATGTGACTCAACTTCAATATTTAGTAGCAGCTTTTTCCAAAAACTTCTATTGTTAGAATGTGATGACAGATAAAGCAATAGCTTGAATTATTTAAAAAAGTTATTTAAAAATTTATAATTGACAACATTGCTCATAAGGCGTCAGAGACAAGTTGTACTATAAATGATCTGTGTAAGAAACTGGTAGATTTTTTTATTCCTTCGCAATTTAGCAGAGTCCTCTGAGGAAGTGTTCACCTCCGTCAGCTGACCTCTGGATGCGTTCCAGGGTAACCTGCAAAGATGAACTGTATTCATTCTATAAATAGGGAAGATGGATGTTTGAAGGCATTGTGTCCCCTTATGCTCTTAGTAGGAAGGATGGTGTGGCAGTTGATATAAACTTATCAGTTTCAGGGCTACTAAGCTGATTATGAACCCTGAATAATACAGACATTTAGATTGTGTAGTCCTGTTCTGACATTGGTCTAAGTGTAAGGTGGTATTTTTCCACTTCTTATTGCCTGAGGGAGTAGAGTGTGCCATAACGGTGATTTCCAAAAGTACTAGTACTAGTTCAAGTACTACTGCATTTCCACCACCAAAATGAAAGTGAGGTTTTGTTGTGATTTAATAAAAAAAAAAAAAATTATTCCAGTATAAGAAGCATCTTTGTTACATATTAATGGAAATTTAATCTCATTGTCTCTAACACAAAGTAGGTGGGGAAGGCAGGGAATTGAAATTGGCACAGAGAAGGTACCCAGTTTTGAAGTAGCTAAAAATAATAATGGGATTAAGACTAGATAGAAAATAAGAACATTTTGAAAAATATCAAACTGAGTTTTTGGTTTCATTCTGTATAAACTTAGAACCCCCATGGTTTTTTGGGGTAGGGAAGAGGAGTAATCCTCTTATTGTTTCCATTTCCTTCCATAATTTAAATAAGATTTCCAACTGTTCCAAAATAAAATGTGTTTGTCTTTCTCTCTCTCTCCTCTTCTCTCTGAATATCATTTATATCAAATTAAAGAAGTTCAGTGAAAACATAATGAGAGACACTCTTAGTGTGTGTATGTGCATGTGTTCAGTGATAAGGGCTTAGTTGGGATGCAGCAGTTCGGAATTCAGTTGCTGGTTCTTCTGGGATGGATGGGCCACAGTGATTTTACTAAAAATTCCTAATTCCTAAAAAATTATTAAGAATTCTTCAAATCTTTATTTTTTTGGTGGTGGGTTTTTTTTCCCCTTTCCTCTTCCTTCCCCAATCAAAACATAACTTATAAGGGTTTGTTTAAGTTTCAGCTTATTTTCTATCAGAAAATTCCTGACTAACTGATCAAAACTGGGGTTAGGGCTGAAAAATGACTTGCACTTGTCCTTATGCCTGTTCATTCAAAGCAATGTGTGTCGTCTTGGTGATAGGAGTCATTCACCTCATGCTTTGAGGCACATATATGCTGATTTAGATTCAGGTCTCTCGTAACTTGTAGCTCTGTACAGTTTTCTTACTTGTTATGCTCGTCCCTCATTGGCAGCATCATCAGGAGGTGTGTGTGTGGACTAGGGACAGATTACAGACCTTCTTTCAAAGAAATTTTGTGATGCAAAATGAAATAATATCGTTTGAGGGACACTGGGTGCATGGGGACTATTTGGGTATATATGGTGACACTGGCATATGAAAAAGAATAGAAAAAAAGCTGTACATAACATTCAGGTTACAGTATTTTTGTTGCATTAGAAAAAAAAAAAAAAAAAACCATTAACAAGAAAGCATGGGGAACATGGGTACCATAGGGCAGTGCAGTACTTTGGTCAAGTTTACATGTTTCCAGTGGTACAGCTACCAGAGTGAAGCTTCTCTAGAAAATTTTGTTAGGGAAAATACTTTATTCTGTTTTAATATAACTCTAATAAAGGTTAGTTAGACATAAAACCATTGGTCTATTAAACAGTGGCAAAATGTGTAAATCAATTCTGTTTGCTGTCTGAGAGAATATTCTTTGGTGTCCAAATTCTGGCCATAATCTCCTAGATCTCCAAGAATCTCTATTAGTATGATGCTTGTTTTGGAGTTTCTGACAATTAATATTTTTTTTTAAATGCAAGTGAAGTCCTTCTCTTATGTATGTGCGTAGTCACGTGTACTCATCTGAACCGGTCCATAGTAGTCTGCCTGTGAAGCTTCAGGGCATGCTGCAGAATTTTATTCCCATGAATGCCTTAGAAATTTAGGTCTTTGAAGGAGACCTAAAAGAAAAAACAGTGATGTGAGTTGTATTTGGGATCAGGGAGGGAGGGAGAAGTATGTTGGTCATAATCTGTCTTGTAATCACCTAGCAGAGTTGTTCTCTTGAATTGATTCATTTCAAGCAACATGGAAATTATTTCTGTAAGTGTAACAAATACACTATTTGTATAAAGCTAGTAAGAGAGAATCTTGCAGCTCCATAATAATCTAGTATTTGATTAAATTGTAAATTAGTACTTTAACCTGAGTGACTTTTATAAGAATCAAATGCAACAACTGGCTCAGTTGTTGAGCTAGTTCAGGTAGAACTTTACAGATATCACTGCTGCCTTCCTACTGATATACCTGATCGTGTTCGGAAATTTCTCCGTTCTGAAGAGAGGGTGCTGAAAGTTCTAGGAAGCATCAAATAAGTGTGGTTTTTTGTTATGTTTGGTTGGGTTTTGGGTTAGTTTTTTGTGGGTTGTTTTTTTTTAATTCCAAGATTATTTTTTTTTGCTGAAAGAAACTAACTTCTCTCCCTTTTCATTCACATCAAACTGGGAAAATAAGCCTTTCCTTTGAATTTCAACAGTGGTACGTGTAGATGATCAAGGTCCTTGATCTTTACAGCAAGAAAAGACTGAGCATTTTGAACCCTATTTCTTGTCATTATTTAAGTAAATAAAATATGTGAAATCTGTTTGGTTTTTTTTTCCCCACTATTGTAGGTTGTTTCTTGTTGTTAACTCATCTGGTTGACATACGCTATTGTTCTGTTTGATTATTTATTTCTGTTCGTTTAGGTTTTTTTGTGAAGGCAGGGTTTTCTTCAAGGCCAAGTATCCTCTTGGTCTGTCCTTTAGCTGATGGGTGTCTGAGTTTGCAAATTAAATTCTCTTATAAAGCGAAATAGAAGTGGGTGGAACAGCTAATTTTGGATGCTATGTTGTTTTTTCCTCTGACGCAAGCTACAATAAATTGTAATGATTGAGATTGATAGATGAGTTCACGGCCATTTGAAATGCATTTTTTTCTTTAAAATGTAGGGATCAAGAATAACACTTTATCCTTCTGAGAAACCGGAAGCTTCCTTAATGAGTCTGTATCTTTGATTTTATTTTTAAATGTGGCTTTTCACATTTTCTGGGGGGTGGGGGAGGGGAGGGCGGGAACAACTGAAGATCCAATCAATTTGAAATCACTGCTTTGTACTCCTATATTGAATTATTTCATATTATTTAGTGCTTTACCTATCATCTTGAAAAATGTTAATTTCCACAATGAGGAAACAGCATTGGCAATTTAGCTGCTCGCTGATTGACTGTTGGTGAAGCATCCTTTCTTCTTGTCAGAAGCAGGTCTAGTAAAAAGATATGAAGACAAAATGAATTACGAAGAAAACAATTTTCAGACATCACTGACTGGAGGTAAATTTTGCTTTCAGGAGGCAAGCAAAAGAAACATATAAGGTGTCTCTTGCTTTGTGGCAATGAATCATGATAGAAAATGCCAATGTAAATTTTCAGGGTTTATATCCTGTGGCACTCCAGGAAAAATAAAAGCAGATAGATCTCTGGAAAACTAGCTTGAACTATTGACAAAAGCATCACACCTCAAAAAACTATTCTATATCTGCTTTCCTTATTCCCCAGACAGTGCACTTAATTTGGGACTCTAATAGCTCTCCCAGTTAGGTGTTACAACTGAAAATGTATGATTTCACCTTTCAGGTAAGCTTTTTGCTGTAGACAATGTTGGCTGCTATATCTTTCTGGGATTTGAGGCAGTAATCTGATGACCTGATTTATGATTTGGCATATACCTAATGGCTTTCTTCTTACTTGGGTTGCTGCACGTGACTGAAATGTTTTTTACTCTATGTATTTGTAACCTGGCTGTGAAAATACCTTCATAGCAAGCAGGGAGAGACTGGTTGACCTCAAAGTTTCATTTGCATACCAAGAGAATCTATCATTGACCACAAAAATCAAGTGGAGTAATAATCAGAAAATAAATGGACTGTTGTAATTGTACGTCCATCTGCTCTACAGGTATAGTTCCAGAAATAGAATTTAGGTCTTGATTCAACAATAGTTTAATTTTGTGTAAGCATTCAAAGTAGGAAAACTGTGATATCCAAACTGACCATTTTGAATAGGGTGCTTGTTTGAGCGTTAAGGGTCTTAGTTTCTAAGTTAGAAAGTCTTAGTTTCTAAGACATTCTAGGCAGGAATCTTACAAAGATTTCAATGGAGTACCCTGCTGTGTGATACTGCGTAAATAGTGATACGGATAGTCGATAGGCTTGGAGGCAGAGCAGAGATTTTTTTTTTTTTTTTTTTTTTCCAATGACAATGAGTTGTTCATAGCCAGGAATTGTAAGAGGATGTTGAAGAGAAAAGGGGAATGAAAGTGCTAATTTCCTCCTGCAGATAATCCGTGTTAGAGGGGAACTTAATCAAAGCGTCATTACTTTAATGAAATTCTCATATAAAATGCAGGACACTTGATATAATTTATCTAAATTAATTACTCTCTGCTGCTAAAAGGAAGTTGTATGACAAATTATTTGTTCTGCCTATTCATCCATTCTTTATCAGACCTTTTCCTACCCTGATGCAACATAAGGAGCAGAAGCAGCCTTTTCATGGTGCTGAGTGGATTAATTTGCATTGATCCCAGGCTAATAGATGACTTATTCACCCAAGACAGCACTCAGTAGTTTTAATAACATAATATTTTTCTGTGCCTAACCTCACAATCACTTTACAAGTAAGCAAAACATGAAATAAATGTGTTTCGGTTTTGGTTTGGTTTTTTTTTTTAATTGTAGGAAAAAAAAATCAGACGGATTATATTGGTGTGCATAATAAAAGCACATAAATTTCAGACAGCATTTTTTATTCATGTTACAAATATGAAAACTATGAACAAATTTCAGACTATAAATTGTATTTATACTATAAATTTAACTATGAAAAGTAAGATGCATCAGATGAACAGCTTCTGCATCCAATTAGGGTAAATGAAAATAAATGCTGCACTAGCAAGATGAATCAGCTTTAAAAATACTAATTATTGCCATGTTGGACAAGATGTATGAATCCTGAGGAGAAGCTGTATCTTGAACTTCATTACATATAACCCTTCTTTTTTCTTTTTTGCAAGTTACAGATGACCAACAGAAATAAGCAGAAGATGAATGGCTTATTTCTGATCTAACTTTAAAGGCTTTAATGTTGAGCTCTGTTCATGGCAACAGTAGAGGACTGCAGCATGGTACTCATTTGGATTTGAGTAGAAACACATCCAGGTTATTTGTTTTGCGTTTTGATTCTGAGTACTATCCAGTTAGGGGTTTCTTTACTCCTGAATCTGCATTCCTACTCCCTTTTTTTCCAGAGATAAAGTGAACACAAATCAGATGTCTGTGCCTGAAACTAAAGTCTCAAAGTCCTCAAAGTGTTTGGAGAAAGCTTACTCTGTTGTGCAGAGTGCACACGAGTGGTGTGTGCTGCAGAGCAGTGTCTCCAGTGAGCACCTCTGTGGGATGGATGCTGGCTTAGCTGGGTCTGAGGGACAGTGATGCTGTGCACCCACTGTGTCTTGATCCGGAGCTGGGATCAGCTGTCCACGTGTTTCCCTTCACTTGTGGTGTTCTTTCATGAAGATACTGAAGATCATCTTTGGTTGCTGAGTTATAAAGATATGCAATGTTAAAATCAGCTTGTCATTACAGAAATAGGCATGTGGGTTTTAGATGCTATTGTCTGTTGAAAGCTTGCTCCCAAACCAGAGCAGGCAGAATGGATTATGTGAGTGCATTTTGTT
The DNA here is from genome assembly GCF_964106895.1 of Numenius arquata. Taxonomy (NCBI): domain Eukaryota; kingdom Metazoa; phylum Chordata; class Aves; order Charadriiformes; family Scolopacidae; genus Numenius; species Numenius arquata. The sequence continues at coordinate 31,706,014 of NC_133586.1, forward strand.
TTGTCTGAGCAAAAAGTCTTAATTTTCTTAGTGGGAAGTAACCAAATAATTTTTAAAAAGATGACTTACTTTGCGGATGCTCCTCAGTACATATAATAATCTGTTCTGCTGGTTCTTTAGATGTTTCAGAGGCATGATAGCCATTACAGCACTCTCACAGCTCTTACCTAAAACTGGCACAGTGTCTGGCAATGCAAAGCGTGATCATAAACCTGGATTCAAGTACATATCACACAGTGCGCTGCTGCACAGAGAGAAAACTTACTTTTCAGCAGAGTTTACCTAATCTAAGTGGGATGCTGTCATAGTATAACTAGTACATTATAGATGCAAAATCATTTAGAGCTCATATAAGTATCTTCAACTTCATCCTTATGTAAATACAACTCCACAATGCAAGAAACAGGTCGAGAGTTCAGCATGTCTTTTAAATAGGCCAGAGGTATCCATTAAAACAGTCTTCATTTCTTCAGTAATGTCGGTTTTTAAGAACAACTAATGGAAATATTTCTAGTGTCATCTCCTGAGCTGTTCTAATACTTATTTGTACTTACAAACTTATTATCCTAGTTATTTTTTCCAGCATTTTCACTTTAGCCAAAGTAGAAGATAACTTATTTCTTCATCTCACTAGCTTTGAATATTTGAGGAGTTCTTCTTGGAATGTTATTATTTAGCCTGTGTTTGTGAAGCTGCCAAATATTGGTTTGCTCAGGTTTCATGAACTCTTGATTTGGAAAATGAATTTTTCTGTGTGTGTCTAGAAAACCCAAAGGTGTGCTCCCTGAAACGGGCCATACCTGCTGAGGAAGGTTTTGTGGGACACGTCAAGTCAGCCTGGTGGCTACCATATTACTTTGTTAGTAGGCAAGCCAGTAAAAACAGAGTAGTCTTTGGGTCTTTTTAATGAATGCATCTTTACGAGCACAAGTGCTGTAAAGGAAACATTTATCAGTAACTTGTGTTTCTTGAGTTGTGTGGATAGCGTCTGTGGAGTCCACAGCCAAATCCAGTGGGTTTTCTCTTGGACTTAGTGATCAGGGAGGTACAGAATGGTGAGTTGGGACAGATGAACTTCAAAAAATCAGCCCTAATCACTTTTCCAGATTTAAATTTGAGGATATGTGGGAAGTCTGGATAAGCATCTGATCTTTTACACTGCCGATTTGAACTGTCTGAAGCTAGCTAACGGAAGTCCCCATCTTATTTTTTCCTTTATCTGCGAGACTCAATTTTTTTCCTTGCAATTGGTTTGCTTGCCATTTAATCTTGGCAGTAGCAGCTTGCTCACTGGCTAATTCAAACATGGGGAGAGCCATTTTAGGCATACAAGTGTAAACAAATGTAATACTGACATTATTGTATATGCTGGAAAAGTACAACAAGCACACATTGTACCAGCTTTGTATAATCAAAGCTCCTAGGCAGATATGGTTAGCAGCTTCCAACCTTCCGAGTTTGTATTGGTCACTATTTTTGTTTTGTTTTTTTTACAAACATAAATTAAAATGGACACTGCGGCATCCTGAAATCACCCTTTGGCTTAATTCTGAGACTTGACTGGAGCCAAAGATATGCAGGTGGCTCTGACAGCTGCGCTCAGCAATAGACTCCAGTCTTGTGCCCACAGAAACTAGGTTAATCCACCGCTTCTGGCACCGTGGGTTGCAAGAAACTCTATGAAAATACAACTGTGCAGTGAAATGCTCTGTTTCACCTCCCACTGTTAAAATACATTTAGTGAGATTTTCTTCTCCTTTCTTAGCAATTATTGATTCTACTACTTACCTTTATTTTTGCACTGTTTTTCAAAACCTGAGTTTGCTGAAAATAAATTATTATGAGTAAGTGTGGTGGGTTTTTTTGTGGCAAATAGAATGAAAGTACATTTGCAAGTATTTGTAATCATTAGATTTATGTGGGAACTTCTATAATTTATTTCTATCATTTCAATAAATCAGCCTTTTAACTGTTTCTTTTTAGATTGTTTTGTTTTCTTTATTAGCATTTATAAATGGCTAGCACAACTGCTGGGCAATCTAGAGTTTTAGGCAAAGATGTCTTTAGCATTTTTAAAATGTAGATTACAGACAAATATGCAGCTGAATTGAAATGGGAAAATGTTTTGATCATTGCTTTGTTATTAAGTTTTGATAATATGTTCAGTGTGTCCCTATGCAACCAAAAACACGTGCCGTGTACAACCTCCTCGTATAATGGTTGGACTTACATTGCCTGTTATCTGGTATGAATGAGAGATGGCTATGATTTCAGATGACGTGCTTAATATATATAATAGAGATGTATCAACTGAAAGTGGGCAAGATCCACACCGAACACAGTAAATCGAACATTTATGATCTGTATACTTAGGTGCAAAACTGCTAAGGTTATAACCTGAAAATGTCAGAGGACAGCAGCCTTGAAACCAGATGGTTGTTTCATTCCATGGGGCTTGTTAAAATAAACTAGAACATCACCATTGCTTCATAAGGCTTTAGCTCACTGCCTATCTTGATTACAATCTTTTTTTGCAAACATCTCGTATTTTCTGAAAGGTAGACTTTTCCTCTCTCCTGTCTATACACTAGAAATGAACGTTTCATCTACTGGTGCTGCTGGCTACATTTTAAAATGTGTTCTTGTGACTTCATTCTACAACTAAGTAGTGAAAACTTTTTTTATTCATGTATTCCTTGTTCAAACAAAAGAATTTGAAGTATGTGTAACTTAGAGCCTCAACTTTTTTTTTTTTTTTTTTATTGCACCAGTTTTATGCCATGGTAGGGCCACTCTTATACTGAAATAAAACTCTTCCATTGAACTTTTTCTTGATTTATAGTGGTAGACGAGGACAATGAGATTCTTAAATAGTATTGTTGTGTGTGAAAGAGTTTAGGTCTCCTTTTACTGTTTTCTCATTTTGGTGAAGGATTGATTTGTACTTCCAAAAAGGCAAAGTGGAATTTCCTCACCTCTAAAACTGAGGAAAGTATTTGGGCAAGCTAAGTACCTATTTTAAGGTCTGAGTTGGGTAAGTTCGTTTTCACTCAGTGTAAATGTAGTTTTGGATTAGAATGCATGAATAAAAAAACAAGGCAAAAATAACAGGCACATTAATGGGCTCTGATTAAACTCAGTAAGAGACACATGCATTATTCCTGAGTTATTAACTTTCTGACAGAGTTTAAATAGCCATAAATTAAATCTGCATGAATGGTTTAGACCCCCTGTAGAACAAAATGTTTGGTAATGATAATGATGTAGAAGGAAATTTAAGTTTAAGATGAACTCTTAACTGATGAGAGTTGATGAAATTCCGTGTCTGTGGTGACAGTGCGAATTCCTTGTGTACTTATGGTCACCCTAATGGGACCAAACATCATCACAGTAGTTAAACCACTCTTCAACATCTATCATTCTGAAATTGAGGCTTACAGTCTGTTTGGCTTATACTTTGCTTTCTGTGTATATGGGCCCCAGAGAAAAAAAAAAAAACTAAACAAACCACTGAAAGGTGACCAATGGGATGGAAAAGTGGTGGATGCAGAAAGAGCTCTAAATAGTTGGTTTTTTTTAAATACATACACACACATATTGCTGGTTTCTATAAACTAGGCTTTTTCCACAAATGGGATCTGAGGATTATAGTGGAGTTCTAGCTAATACGATGTTCAAGTCCTCTGTACAAGTGGAGGAAAAATTTGATAGCTATATATCACCTTATGAGATGGAAGAATCAAACAATTTTTATTTAACCTAAAACAATATTGGAAATGTGTGGGTTAGGAGTTTTTTTGGGAGGGATTAGCTTTATAAAGAGTGCATAATGGGTTTATTGGAACGTGAGCTGTCATTTAGGATGAGTATAGATACTATTTCTTAATACAAATATGCCTCATTAAAGTATGTTATACACATGGAAAGCAGGTGAGCTGATTCAGCAGAAACAGAACAAATGGAAAACTGTAAGGAGACAAATGTTTTTTTTAAAGTGCTTTCTGCATTGAGAACTTACCTGGTGTGGAGGCTTGAATGTTAATCGTCTTTCTTCTGCGCAGTCTTCTTTTCAGTAGTAGAAAAGTCTGTCCCCTTTTTCTTTTCTGTCCCTGTGCAAAGAAAGAAGTAGTTAATTTCCAACTAGTATTTTGTTTCTTGTTCATCCAGTTGATTAGTCCATCAGGATGAATTTATTTGAGGTAGTGGAGATGCTGAACCTCTCGCACTGGTGGTTGATTTACTTGCAAATTCTCATTAAGTTTTTCACTTTGTTTTTTTTGCCAACCTAGTCTCTTTCTGGCAACGCAGTATTGCTGTATGGCTTAAAGGTACAGCTTTACTTTCACTTTATAGGAGATTTGGTCTTTTGTTGCTTACTAAGTGTGAATGAGACTTAGTATTTGGGTTTCTTCTATATTTGTGCAAATTTAATCAAAAGAATGAAATCTGGTTGTCAACAGCAGGCTGCTATTGTGCATTTCTTCGAAGTGGCTCTTGTGTTTACTAGGATAGGAAGGTGCTGTCATCTTTGAAATTAGTAGTTATGAAGGCTGTGGTCTAGAAGTCACCTTTTGATACTGATGAAGATAATTCCATCAGTACAGTGGGCTGAGGTTCTTTGTGTGGTGGATATTTGTATCTCAAAGATGTAAGAAACCTGCTGTGTGCTCGTATAGCAAGCCATTTCCTGTTGTGAGATTCTGTGCTTCTCTTTTTTTTTTTTCCCCTTGTTTACTTATGTCAATTATTTCATAATATGCTGTGTATGAAGACTGTTTAACTCTAAGCTCATTTGGTGTCTTATTCCAGTTGATTAAAGGTAACTTGCTCTGTTTTTAATCTACATTACAGGAAGATCACTGGGGAAACTGTGGAAGAAATTATATAAAAGTTCAAAAGTTGCATCCTCTTTTAAAATATTTTTCTTGACTGTTGCATAATCAATTTTACTTAGCGATAACATCTCATTAGTGGCAGCATTTTCTAATTGTCAAAGAAAAAGGTGGCAAACTAATGTTCTGGAAGCTAAGGAAAAGCTTTCTGATGGATTGGATAAATGCTTATAATCAGAAGAGAGGAACAAGGACAATTAATGTGGGCAGCAAGAAAAAGTGAAAGCAGAGACTGAATTATTCATGTAGTCTGTTTCAACACACACTTGTTCTTTTGCTTTCTCATGCATTTAGCTTTGTGACTCACAATTTATGTGGTTGGAGAAGAAACGTGTGGAGAGAACATTTGCCTGTTCACTTGTAATTGGTCAAAAAAATACACGTGGAACTCCTGAAGATATCAGCTTATATTGTAACATTGTGCGGAGATGCATCTGTTCATGACCATCTTTAGTATCATCAGAAAATTATGATATGACAACACAGAAAATGATGATCAAGGCTTTGAAAATGGAGTTATATACTTGGGACACATGGACTTGATATTTCCAGCCCTTCCAAGGTGAGAGAAGGGGTACAGTACTAAGAGTCAGGCTTTGTGCAAGTGTGTTACACCTCCCGCTTTTATTGCTTCTGCTGTGAGAACTGTGATGGCCCTCTTTGCAATCTGCAGGTACATTAGATTTTTTTAGTTTGTGAAATAATTACCAATTTTGGATCTTATTGACTTCAGAGACTATTAATAAAAAATACCAGAATAGCATATATGGCTAACAAGAGTAAGAAGTTTGTATGCTGTATGCATCTTATGTCAGTGACGAGTGTTGTTGATTCTTGAGCAAAGGTGTGTGTTAAAGCATTTCCAGTAAAACTATCACTGAAATAGTTTACAGCAAGCGCCATCTATTTCACTCTTCAGGTATGCTCATTACAGCCAGGCTGCAGTCGCAGATTCAGAGATTTCTCTAAGTTGAAAGAGACCTTCTGGCAAACAGTGTTTGCCAGTCTGGCAAACAGGGCCAGTGTAAAATGGAGACCTGATACTTCATTCTTAGGCAAGTATTGAATCACTTTACAATTTTACTGATTTGGTCAAAGTCATTGATTTAAGGCAGATTGTAAAGGTTATTTAAGGTTGTCATTACAGTTATTTAAAGTACATTGAAAAGCTTACCTGTTCCTCTGGCGTTACAGAATGCTTAAGACACGTTGAATCAGTTTGGAGTTGAGCATCAACAGCAGGATACTAGCTATTGCTGTATGGTTTTGTGTGACAAGTTAATTGAATATTGTCTTGAAAACCATATATATATTCTTGCTTAAAAACACATGGTTTTGAATAATTAGGGTGTGTCTATACTTTTTTTTTTTCTTACTGATTGGGAACTCTAAGAACTGAAAGTGAAGGAAGATAGCTTAGAATCTGCATTAACACTGTTGCTTTTTTGAAGCTCTAGTCTGTACACATGCAAAGCATCAGACTGAGATGCAGGAGATGTGGGTGGAACAGAAACTGTGCGGGCCTTTTCTTTCTGTCCCGTTACAGAAGCAGCTGGAGGGATGAGGTAATTTACCTACCTGGGCTCCAATAACAGCCACCTTGCTGGTCTGGGCTTCCAAAGTCAACTTGCTGCTATGACAACAGGATACTGATTTGATCATTTGAAGGAAAGTACATGTACAGAATATTTATAGAATCTCTATAGTATCTAGAAAGACTTAAAATATATATTTGAAAACAAAATATGAGAATGGTAATGTGGATGTTGTTATAACCAATATAAATGCTCTTTACACATCTAGTGCTTTCTAATATACGGAGAGAGTATTCTAAATTATGTAAGGAATCAACAATTCATGAAAAGCAGGCACTGTGAGCTTCAAAGAAGTCATTACACACCATCTTTCAGAATTTTTGGTATTGTGAATTTTCAGTTTTCAAATCAAATAGTTTCAGATGTTTGTATGCATAACGGTTGGGTAGTACTTCTGGTTTTTGCAATCCAATCAGCAGATAAAACAAGTTAAATGGTTTATTTTTTCTATTTAAAAATAGCACATTTTCTTCAGATCAGTAGTCTCAACATTTCACATGTTGAGAAGATCTTGTTGTATATTAACTGTTAGAACAACATACCTGCTGGGATTAATAGGTTTATTTTTGTTTTGACTGTGTCCCATCTGTGTTAAGCTTTTTTTCTTAATCTTGAATATATTACAGCTTTCTTTAAAGAGATATATCTGGTTTCTATGTTATACTAGCTGACTTTTAGATTAATTATAAATGGATCAAATATATTTGGCATAAGTTAGTATATTTCTCAGTCAGTTTGGACGTACTTTGTCTCCTTAGTTAGTCTTAGGGAGAATGTTCTCATGTTCTTCTGTCCACACGAGGTCCCTTGCGTAAGCAACCCCAGCTCTTGAATATGTAAGAGGAAGTGCTGTTGCATCTCTGTAGATTTCAAACTCACTAAAATTAACCAGAATTTTGGTTTTGTGTATGCTCCAGAATAGTTTAAGGGCTTGGTTTTTAATTTTTGTGGTAGCAATTATCTCTGTCTTGTGGGTGTATGTATGTGGTGTCCGGCATTTAAGACATCTGGATGCTACTGGACAGTATATGTCATATGAATCAGATGTCTGTAAAGTGACAGGGGTAAGAGAGGTTCTAAAGGCCTGCGGAGGATGCCATGCTGTGTTACAAGGCTGCCTTTAATAACTTTACATAGATTGTGCTTTTATACCTTCTCTGAGTTCTCTCCTTCGCTACTTCATAGTTGAAAATCTTCCCTAGTACTGTTTGTATTTTAAGCAAAATTGATAATCTATATAATCTGAGACTTCTTATTGCTAGATTGGGGATGTCCTTGTCTGCGTGCAATACCTGTCTTGCTACTGGCTTTTGAAGTTGCATGGTATGTTTGAGTTTTTTTGATTCTGTAAAATATTAGTTATAAATTGCTGGGGAAACAAGGGCCTAATATTTGTGGGCATGGGGAGGTGATCCAGGGAACTTTATTTGGAAACACTGAAGCAGCAAATTCTAAGCTTTGTGATCTTAAGAGATTCAATATCTCACTGACATCTTAAGCTTTCTTTAACTGAATGTTGGCCTGTATGATGCAAGTCTGTAGTAAAATGTGGAGATCGGAGATCCCCAGCATACAAAGAGGAGCTCTTCACTGTAAAATGCCAAGTTACTTATGCTTTTATGTGTCAGAGTCTTTATAATTTAATTGTTTTTTAATATTTACGTTAATGCAGGTATTAAGGACCTATATGAAGTGATTTACTGATATGGAGTCATTATGGTGGAAAGTCTAGCAAAAAATTTTTTGTGGCTTGGGTTTTTTTGTTTGTTTGGTGGTTTTGGGGGTGTTTTCTATTTTTAACTGATTCTGCCTTATGTTTTCTTGCAGTGAGCTAATCTGTGACAGAGTAATAGAGAAGATGAGTAATAAGAGAGCAACAGCGCTGCTGAAACTCTTGTTCTGAGGAAGTTACTTTCTTCTAGTTTGTCTTGTCCCACATTCCTTGAAGCTGTCTTTGCCATAAAAGACTGTTGAGGGATTATATAGACATTCCAGAAGCTTCTGCTTCCTAAACCATTGTAATGCAAATAAAAAATAGTATTAGCTAAGATTTCTTAAATCACTCAGGCTGATGATCTTCATTTAAATGTTTTCTCTTGCAGTATTATCCTGCTAAAAAATATTGATTTAGAGGAGAAGAATACTTATCTAAGAAAACAAAATTTGACCAGCTCTGTTTTGGACTCGGTCCAGATTCTGCTGTGAAGCAGTTCTTGCAGTAGAAGAGCAGGTGAGTGATGCAGGTTTTTTATACACGATTCTAGTTGTGTACCTTTTTGTTGTATCTCTATCTTTTTCTCCCCCTTCTTCCCACTCGGACAAGCGTGTCTATGTGTCACATCTACCTGATGCATGGCATATCCATATTTTAAGACTAAAAGATGTGCAAGGAACAAGGAAGATTGTGACCTGGCTGCCTTCTGAGTTAGTATATGTTCACAATCTAGCATACTACTGTCTTCTGCAGTTACAAGTAAGATTGCAAACTGAATTTTAAAAACTACTTTGATAAAGTATTAAGACTAACACGGTCTTATCAGACTGATGGATGGTTGCTTTATTTTTCCATAATGCTCTGTTCTTCTAGATTATATGCTCAAAATAGGTATGATAGTATTTTTAAAAATGGAAAAAAAAATCTCTTCCTTGGTTTTGTTGCTTAAAGATAAATTACAATGTAAAATGGAGGTAGGTTTACACTACCATTCAGAATTTCCAGTCTGACTCAGTGAGTTGTAACTAATGGCACATTAACTATATTTCCCCTGGAGAATGTGTGCAGTAATTATATTCAAGTGCTTCTATTTTTAGAATGTGATGGGGTGCCTTTAGTGCCTTGTGTTTAGACCAGCTGTTGCATTTTTTTGCAGCTCTGATTTGCTTTCTTTTCCCCTGGAATTTTAGCAATTTGTCAAATGGATGGAAGCATCGGATATGTCTTACAAGGCACCGTAAAGGCCAAAAGTTGGTGTTGTTTTTTTTTTTTCCCAAGATCTGTTTCTGTAGCTAAGTGCTTGAAAGGGATAAATGTGAGGGATTGATCTGAGAGAAAAAGGCACAAGAGAGTATTAGAGGTGCTGTGGCCTATTTTTCAAAATCTTTTTTCAGTATAAGAAGGCTTGAACAAATTGTGTGTATTTACCCAATATTTAGAGAGTTGAAAGATTATTTGTTTGCTTGCATCTAGATTACGTTAGTCTGTGTAAATTTTGAGGTATTCCCTCTTCCAGTTTTGAGACAGAAGTCAGCTTTATGAAGGAAGACCTGAATGCCTCTAAAACGTACTAGTTTCTTAGTAGCACACATATCGTATGGGTTTCTTCACATGCGAAGTTGTTGCAGAATGAGATTATTTTTGTTATGTTTCTCATTTCATACTTCTAGGTGTTGGTAGCAACAGATGCGTTGAAGTACTACATGCAAGAGCTAGGAGAAACAACAAAGTGGAACTCGGATATTAGAGGTAGGATTTAAGTGAAATATAAGTGGCTTTTATGCTTTTGAATGCAGAATGTACTTTACTGCTTAAACGGGATTTTCACTTTTAATCATTTCAGCAAAGATCTATGTCTATGTAAAGCCACTAATCAGAGTTAACTTGAGGGAATCTAGGATGAACCTGCTTGGTTTTAATTAGAATTATTTAATAACAAATTACCACTGCTGTCTACACACAGAATCAAGAAAGGGAATGGTATTTTAGAGTTTCTCCTGAGGAATGAGCTAATTTGCATCATGACACTGTGACTCAGCTTTGTGCTATATTGCCATATAAAGAAATAAAAAAATTTTGCCAAATTTGTTGACATAGAGTGAAAATGTAACAAATGTGAACAGTGAGAGGGTGTTATCTTATGGCTTGGTGGCATTTTGTTGGTTGATTTACAATTGAGAGAAAGTAACATTGTTTTTTTTACTTAGGGTAAAAGTGTACCATCGACTGATTTTCCTTTGTTTTCATGGACAAATGGGGGAAGAAAAAATATACAGGGACAGAATATTACACCTTTTGTCTCTCATCCTCATTTCACTTTGTAAAAGTATATGTTCTTTGAAAGTTGCTTTATTTGTATCTTCCGTAGATCTGATAAACATAATGTGACCTTGAGGGCTTTCTGCACTTACCTTATGTTTTGTTGGATGTGTCGGTGCAATTTAAACATTCCACCTGATATTGTGAAGCTATTTATGAAAATGTGTATCGTGAATGTATCTAGTAATACCCCCAATACTACTTGAGGACTAAGGGTCAACTTAATTTATGGGGTTTAAGGTTAAAAGGTTTTAACTGAGCTATAGCATTTTAATCAAGTTCATCTGCCAGAGTTTGAGGCAATGGGATGTTATTAAGAGCCAGACAAAGAAGAAAATTTGACAAAGAAATATTAACAGAAGTCTTCCTAGGAAAAGAATACTGATATACATAGAGGCCTGTGAGTAGGAGAGAAATAGTCACGTTCTCTTTTGCCATAAGATCACCTGGTTTGGATTGCAAGAGTGTTCAAAGTTACAAAAAGCAAAGAAACAACCTCTTTGTTTTATCATAGATAGAGCCTTATGGATTTCCAAGAAAAGGAGGAGATTTACTGAAACACTGTTGTGGAATTCTTAGTTAGGATTGTTGTGCTTTTTCTAACGTTGTAAACTGCTGTGTTTTACCTGGTTAAAAGTGTATGTCTCCTAAAGTCCTGAGCTAAAGGTGTCTTTGGTGACAGTCTGGGAAAAGAAAATGAGAGGGACTGGACCAAAACCAGGCATGCTTTTGGAGAAGGTTTGCTACAGAAATGTGTCCTCTGCATACGCTATGTATGTGTGTAGGATGCTGAGCACAGGGGAACACGGGACATGCAGGCAGAAGTACATGTCTTGTTACTGCTAAGGATAGTTATTCCTCTTTTCCTATCTATTCTAGAATATCTTCTAACTTTAAGTTTTATGAACTTTTAAATACTTTTATTGTAGGTTATGAAAAGCTTGTGTGGAAAAAACATTTGCAAAATCTACATGAAGAACCAACAGTTTCATATGTGAAATCTTTGTTTCTTGTATTTGGGAAGCCATTTTGATGGCTGAAACTGCAGAGTGAAAATATGCAAATGTCCTGCCAGTTTGATCATCTTTTAGATTATTCCTCCTACAGTTTCCCAAAGGCTGGGAGCTCAGCTTTGAGAGGTCTTCCTTCTTCTCTAGAGAATTATTTAAGTCATTTCAGAACCAGACTGTCTAGTATGCATTTGTACGACTAGCTACATGCTCTCTGGCAGTCTAAAGAACAAAGTTGGCCTTCTGTTCCTCAGACTTAATTTTATTGACTTGTTTTTAAATTAAAAAAACCTTCTTCTTTCTTTATACTTATGAACCTGCTAAAGCTGTTCAAGGGCTTTGTGTATGATGGTTTGAACAGAAAAATCTCTAGGACAGTTCATTTTATGAAATTATTTTCCTTTGTGGAAATTGATCTAAATGCAAGTGGTTTTCACTGGTCAAATGAATTTAAGTATTTTGTTATGGGCTGGTTTAATGGTTAATTGCACATGTATGAACTGTCATATTTTACACAGAATGCAGCTGTGGTGTGCTATGTGTGAGTTGGGCTCGCCGCATGCACTGCACTCTCTGGATGGACTTCAGGTCGCTACCATTGATGCGTTACTGGGAATGAATGTACTCAGGTCAGGCAGAGAGTCAGTCGTTCAACTGAAGCATGGCCCTCTTTGAGACTTGCATAAACAATTCAGATCGGTAGCTCATGGTCATATTGAAAACATGAATGTATTTCAGGTATCAGTTTGGAGTTCTCACACTTTCTGAAGTCTGCCAGGGAAGTTCACTGTGTGTCTTTATTTATGCTGATGGTTCAAGATTTTAATGCAAAAACTGTTACTTTTTATAACAAAGTTGAAACACTAGATAATATTGAAGCTCAGTTTAATTTCAGATTTGATATTTTAGTGTAACTTTAAATTGAAGGTACTTTATCTGGGGGAAAAATTCCTTTTTGTTCTCCCTGATACCTCATGGAGGAAAAGAAAAGGCAACATGGTGAGTAAAAAATGAAAAGGGGGTGGGGGGACGAACAGGGTTATATCATCTAATTGTCTCAAGCTTAATCTTGCAATGAGATGGAAAAGGCAGTCTTGTCTTCTATGGGCTTTTGCTGAAATACACAGAAATGCAGTTAATGCCATTAATATGCAATGTACTGAAGTTATACTGGGTGCGAAAAGTTTGCCTGCAGGCTTGCATTAAGGGTTTAGAACTTTATTGTTTGACACAAAATCGTGATGCTGAAGTTTTAGAAAAGTGGAAAAAATGTCAGGAAATAAGAATTACTTTTCCCCTGCTGGGATACTTAAGATCAATTATTAAGTAACTCAGTAAAAAATTCACACTTGCTTCAAGGTACTTTAGTTGGATTTACTTTAATGTACTGTCCTATCTCACTGGAAAAAAAATTGGAGGTTTTTTGACAGTTTGAGTTTGACTGTAATAATTATATAATATTTTAAGTGAGATACAGTTAACCACTGTGTGCATAACAGAAATGAACAACCAACTAGTTTCATGTTGTGAGAAATACAGCTGCAAAATGGCATTTCACTATTTATTTTTTTATTTCAGGTTTCTTTGGCCTCTACTCTTGATGGGAGATATTTCTCATTCTGCTTGTAGCTTGGATTTAGTTCAATTTTCAGACCGAATTATCTCTGAGTCAGTTCTTGTGGTAATCTTGCCATATTTTGTATGCTAGCATGATCTCAAATAATTTTGATTGTTGTGTTTTTCTTTATCTCTATGAAGAGTTGTATTTCTCATTACTTCTTAGAGCTTTGGAGGTTCAATAATACCAAGTCCTAGGAGATACTGGGTATTTTTTTGACAAAGATGTGACTAGTAGTATTTTAGACTTTAGTCGGTACCTAGCAGACATAGGAGGGTCTTTGAGTCTTTTTAGTATCTGCTAAGAGATGAGCCAGCTGGTAAATATTAGCCCACAGCTTCTTAGTGTCATGTGATGCTTTTTAAAGATGTTTCATTAACACTAATGACATAATTTTATTCACTGCTGTACAGAAAGGTGAGTAAATAATTTACATTTTATTAAAGGTGAGACAGCTGGTTATTATTATGTACAGGCTGTTATTCCTTTGTTCAGAAAATACTCAGGTGAAATTTTGAAAGGTTTTTGTTTTCTCTGTATTGCCTTTAAGTTTATCTAGAATTTTTGTAGAAGGAGACTGCAACATTTTAGCACACCACAAGTTTCTCAGAGCTGCGATCCCATTGAATATCAACTTTTTACTGGCTTTACAGTACTATAAAGTCATGATAGGCTGTTCTGTACTGTCAGTTGTTGTGCTGCCATCAGCTACATTTCTTGAGGTTTCAGTGAAAAGGCATTTAAAACCTTGTAGTGCTGTTGCGTGTGTCCTATATAAAGTACAAAGTGATGGGGATAGTTCTTTAAACCTATAACTTTACTCCTGATCACAGAAAAGAAAGCTAGCTTTTGTCATGCGTTTTCTTCAGGTCACTGATTGTCGGTAACAGCCTTACCTTAAAGGAGTTTCACTTTTAAAGCTCAACATGTTAGTCTTAATGGTTCCCTTATTGGCTATAATTACTTAGACTAAAATCAAATTTTTCTTTTATTTTGCAAGTCAGCCCTTTTATTAATACTTAGGATAAGTCTCTGTTGCACAAGTAAAGCTGTCTTACCTCAAGCAATCCCTGCTGTGCATCTGTAAGAAAACATTCTGGCTTTGAAGTCCTGAAAACTGTGTATCCAGCTTTTTTCTTGTTATCCCTCTTTTAAAGTATTTTGTGTAGTTCTTTCTCACAGTTGAAGCTGATTAATTATGCAAGTTAAACACTACGAAGTGAGAAGGTGAACATGCTTGAAAAAGGAAGAGTTGAAGTTGGTATTCGGCAAATGAAATAAAAATTAATCAGTATAAGGGATTGTTTCAATATTTAGTCCTGTGTCAGTCCGTGTGTCCTACCTGCCTCCTCCCTCCCCCAACAGTCAAATTAAAGGTGCTTTCAGTGGTAATGGGCTGCTGGAGTCCTTGGTGATGTTCTTTGGATAGATTTCACCTGTCCTAAGAGCTCAGTGGAATAATGTGTTCTTGGCAGTACTTTCAGACCAGTAATCAATGATGAACATCTTCCACTTCAGGAAGAGAACCTTGTTCTTGTTTTTTTTTTTTTTTCAGAAGAGGTTGATAATGAATAGTAACTTCAGGGGGTTCCTGGCATGCAAGGAAAACATCCTCAGTTCAGGAAGGTTCTTTGTATCAGTAAAATTATTATTGCAAGTCATTATTCTCATTGTGTTAAGTCTCGTAACAGTAAAATAAGTTAAGAATCTGAAGTAAGACTTGGCACATGGAGTCTTAAAGGCTAAAAGGGAAGGAAGAATATGGTATTCAGTTTTTTTCAGAAGTTAGGGGCTTTACATTTACTGCTTGCTTTCCCTTATCTAGGACACAGATCCTCACTCAATGGTTGGTTGTGCTCTTACCTGCTCAAATGCATTTGCTTTTTATTTGTTGCCTAGCTGAATTCAGACATAAACATAGAAGCTGATCTCTAAAAGGATAGAATGTGTTGAAGTGTTTGAAGTTTTGCAAAGTCAGAGGGAGTGTTTGCAACTTTTCTGACTATCTTTATAGGCATTTGGCATAAGCTTTATATTTCTGTTGTTATTTATATTCCTGCTTGTTTCTATTTCAGTAATTATGATTAGCCTTATTAAAAATGAAAACGACCTTATCTAAGATACCTTAGTTGCAAAAGGAAAGCTGAATGCTTATTTGTATAACTTGTAATCAAAATCTGATTTCATGTCATAAGTACTACTACAGTAGAGAAGATAAAGGGGGGAAGATAAAGGAACAGAACTTAAGACGTTTCAAGGAGGGAATTGGACTAGGAAATCTGGGAAAGAAAATATTACCTTATATGAAATTATTACTGTTATTGAAAAAGTAGTTTGGAAGCACCAAAACACAACTTAAAGCATTGCTTTTGATAATTTCACATCAGCCTGTCCTTTAAAGAAAATTAACAAGTAGTTTTGGTCCATCAGGCAAAGATGTGGTGCAGCAGGGGAGAACAGGGAAAGAAACAAGGAGCTGGTGTTAACCTGTGAACTTGTGGGCACCCTTGGTTTTCTTATCTGCAGGGAATGTAGAATTACACTGGCACATCTTTTGTCACAATAATAAATTTTCTAGTTAAGGAAACTAAAAAACTTCATTTATTTCCCATTGTATGCTTTCCTTGTACTTCTGTGAGTTCTTGTATTGGGGGAAATGCACTGAGGTCCCAATTAAGAGGTACGTGAGTGCTGGGTTTTAGAGAGCTATGTAATCTTTTCTGAAGTAGGAAAGACTTTTCCACCAAAACCTTTCTGGCAGAAAATGTAGTTGATGATGCTTCATGTTTCATAATTTATTTAGGCTTTGCTGAAATTTCCAATTTCCTTTAAAGAAAATGAAACAAAAGGGATCTGTAGAGTTAAGATATTTATTTAAAAAAATGAAAATGTGATAGTTCAAAATTATTTTTTTCAGAAATCTCAGTTTTATTTGACCGGGGGGGAACTCCACAAAAAAACGAACAACAATTTAGAACAGTGTTTGAAATGGAAAAGGAATACCTTCTTTATGTTAGTTTTTCCATATTCCCTGGACTAGTTATTTAGAGTGCCAGTAGAGTTCAAATAACCCACTTAAACAACAAAGTCATTCTCCCACAAATATTTCCTAGATACCTTTGCATCAAAAAAATCACTTTGGAAAAAAATAATTACTTTTTTATCCAGCTTATAATCATGTAACACGAAAAAAGACATCCATCTTCCATTGCCAAGAATTAGTATCTACAAATATAGTATGAAATATAATGCTTCAGTTTTAATATTGTATGTTATTTGACCCGATCCTTCTCTTTTTGTCCTCTTTTCTACTCTTTTACCAGATGCCTAATAAAAACTTACTGCTACTTCTGTGAAATTAACACAAAGATCTGTCTCCCTTTTAGCATCTGCCCTGACAGTGTTTTTCTAAGCCTTGATTGTCATTTTTTTAAAACTCTGAATTCCTCCTTTTTCTCTAACTTATCACAATTTACCTTAAAGTGGACACAGTTAAATGCTGAAGTTTCCTCTTATTTTCCTTCCAGAAACACCCCTGGGTTCATGCCATCTTTGTGTCCTTTTGGTTTGGCCAAACACAGAATGGTAAATATGATATAATAAATGTGAGTCCCTTTAAAATAAGTTAATGATAAAAGGAGGTGCCTTTGAAAGAAGTCGCAGGGAGAGCTTCATTAGTGCACTTGGAGCACTTGACTCACTGCTTTCTTGATTTTTAGCTGTTTGAATTTTTTTCTGGCACTGCCCTTGGAATGCTCTCTAGCTATTGCTCAGGTGTCCAGCTCTTTTCCCGATTCCTTACCAGCTGTACCTGTTTTCAGTTCTTTTCTGTGATACAAATACAAACCATGTCTTCAATGCATGATTGTTATGTGCAGTGGTTTGGGTTTTTGGAAAGAAGAAAATTTTTTTTTTTCTTTCCATGCAGAATTTCGGATTGGTGATGAGATCAGAAAGGGTGCTAATGCTGATGTGAATAGCATGGGAGTAATACCTGCCAATAAGATAGGATCTTCCTTGATTTTTAACCAGGGGAATGTTGGGGTTTTGATTAGAAACAGAAAATCTGTGTTAGGCTTTTCCAAAGGTTTAAAACCCGAGTGATCTCAGAACTGATTTGCAGTACAGCCTAATCTACTACTGCTTGTTGAGTGAAAGTATTCAGAGAGAAATAGAACAATTTTAGAATTATTTTTCTTGTGATACATCTAAAAATGACTCTTTCCTAACAAGAAGAAAAACAGAGAAGAGAAACTTTTACTTCTAACTGCCTCACCATATAAAAAGCTTCATGTAAATTATCTTGAGAGAAGATGATGTTTGTTGTAAAATATCTAAGCTTATTTTGAACTTTGACTAAAATTTTGAGCAGCTGGTTGTTGCTATGTACAATGAATGACTGTTTGAGAATTTTGTGCCATGTTCTGTTGACAGAAGACATGAACTTTTAGCATATTTGGACACACAAGATAATTTTGTTTTCTTCAGTAGTAGTCTTGCGTTCAACTTCATTCACCATTAGTGCCTGATCTTCAGGTTGCTTTTTGAAGTGGCACATTTCCTGACCTGAGACCACTTGAACCAAGATCCTCTGCAGTAAAATAAACACTTGAGACAGGAGAGTTCAGCTTGAATTAACCATACAAAGGGTAAGAATCAAATACTAAAACCTTTTTCTTTACTCAATAAATCAAAAAATGTACGTATGTGTGGTGCTGACTGTCTCAGCCTTTTTGTCTAGGTAGATAGTCTGCTCTGAAACATGATTTCAGGAACATGATTGTCAGGTTCTCTGTTTGCAGTATGGTCTTCCATACCTTTGGGAAACTACTAGTAATCTTCCCAGTAATTTAAATTATGTTTTACTTGATTCAATTTTTACTTTTAATTAAACATGAGTAAAGCTCCAACCTTGTAAATTCAGTAAATTCCAGCATATAAAAGGTGACCTTGTACATATGATCATCCTTAGTAACTGTATGAAAACTACCAGAAAGGAAGACCCACACCTTTAATAAGTTTATATCCTTTTCTAATTTCTTTTTCATGCAGACTTTCTATTCAAGTTGTGGAACTTTTCCTGGTGAGAGTTTTACTTAAGGCAGAAGAGGAGAGATAGGGAGCAAAGGATTAGGCTCTGTTAAAAAAAAAATTAAATTAAAAAAGGAAGCTTTTAGAATTGTCTCTGAGCTGCCTGTGCTTCAATCATTTCAGATTTGTATTTTGTAACGTGTTTTAGCAGGAGGGTGGAACTGAGTGACTCGGGTAAGTTTCTTAGGCAGACATGCAGCTCCTCAGATCTCTTGGTAGGATTTATAAGAGATGATTTGGTGTTGCATTTTTATTTTTAACTTACTTCTTCCTTTCATATATAAAAATGAATAACAGCATAGCTTTGAAGTATTTTCTTGAATTTACTTGTAAGAGTGACTATAAAATTTAAAACATATCATTAAGAACCTTTGCTCAATTGAAACTTTCTAATAAAAATAATTTTTCTTTGCAGTTTTGAAAAAAAAAAAATGTCAAAAGCTATTTCCAAATAAAATAATTTTTTTCTTTTTAAAATGGATTGCGTAAGGGTTTATGTTATGGGAAGAGGAAGAGTTTTTGTTTCATCTTATCGCCTTCCTGACCCCTGTAACTAAAAGATAAGTTTTTATGAGTGTTTGTCCTGGTACAAAAGACTGAGATTTAGATTCATTTTCTCTGCTTTCTGTGGGAGTCTAAATAAAAATTTCCTCCATCTTACAGGAATGCCTTTAAGGGTGCTCTTAAAAGCTGCCTTCCCTCTGTCCAGCTAAAGATTTTCAATGTCAAAATTAAATGTTTATTAAGTTACAGAGAAAACAGAAAAACAACTGCAGTCTGAGTTTCAGGGAAATCCAGGTACCAATCTTGCTGTAAAAAAAAAAAAAAAAGAAAGCATTTAGATACAGCTATATCTATACCTACAACATATCTGAATTCCATTTTGAGGTGTGTGTCCAAGTGACACTAATAGAAATTACATTTTCAATTTGAAGGTACAATTGTAGGCCCTTAGCAAGGAAAAGAGTAAGCAGGAGAAATGTTCATATGCAACGTTCTCTCTGGAGAGACTGAAGAACCAAGCAGATTGATTGCAGAATATCTTAAAGAACTGTCCCAGATTAACTTAGAGGTGAGGGCAGGGGGAATATTAGCTGACTAAATCTTTCCCTCAAGAAAGAAGGTCAGGAAAAAAATTGCGGTTAAAATCTGTCAACATTTTTCTCTTCTTCAAAATATTCCCTGGGTTTTTTTAGCGAGTTTGGGGTTTGTGGGGACATAAGTGAAAGAAGCTGCCAGGAAAGGCAAACTAGCCCAGTACTGTAGCCTTTTTGATTTGATGGAGGTCTTTTAGACTGTCATAGATTGTGAATTTTCTGTGGAGACTAATGTGCAGAGAATGAACTCATTTGTACACTATCCCAAAGCTTGGGAAGAAAAAAAGATGATTTGTGGGTCACTCAGATCAGCTTTTACCCACTGTCTGGGTTCAGGATGGAACTGAAGTAGTTAATGGGCCTGTTTATAGTGAATAAAAGAAAATATTTGTCATTGCTACAGTGTCTGTACAAATTAATCTATTGTGGTATCTTGTGTTTTCTTGTATTAAGTGTTTATTTGTGCTTTTCAGCACTTGTTCCGACACAATGACAATTACCATACAGCTCTGCTTTTCTAAGGTGTGTGATGCCTCTGTGTTCTCATGAAACCATTAAGACTTTTACTATCCTCATTATTTAAAAAATATTTTGATCTTTGATATAGCTGGCCAGATCTAAGTCTCTAAAGCATATGTCTTCCCATGAGTGTCATTTTCAGTGATTTTGCTGATAAAATGCTATTGTTGAAAAGAGCTGGGATCATATTTTTCTCTCAGTAAGAGACATTAGTGAGACTTCCAGAGAAGAGGTGCTCTGCTGTTTGCTTGTCTCTATGGTAGTTAAGGCAAGGAAAATGGGGTTAAAATTTGGAAAGGAAAAAAATCTGATTGAAAAGAGAGCACCCCTATAGAGTGTTGACCCTCCTAGTGCAATGGAAAAGCAAGAAAATCAGAAATGTGTGTTTTTGTTTGGATCCTGTTGCAGTGTGGAAAACAAATGGACTAGGATAACAGAACTCTTTGATCACAGATACATGAAGTTTATGAATTGCATGATGTCCTTGTTGTGTGGCACAGAGGACGTGGTCCAGAGAAAAGCTAAGTGGGACAGTGCAGTGCTTCCAGCTGGGTGAGCAGGGCGGGGGGTGTCTCTTGCTTTCCGGCCGGGGCTGTCTCTTGGGTTCACTCTCTCTAACACGTGACCCAGACATAGTACTGGGTAGAAAATAGGCAATTCAGATTAATCTTGCTCAGATTCACTTGGCACCTAAGAACTTGTTACAAGCATGTTCATACCTTCATGACTTGCACAGTGGTCAACAGATTGCTTATTATCAAGTTATTTTTATTCTTATTTCTATTCTTATAACAAAGCAATTACCTTATGCTATAGTGTTAAAACACTATTGTTGGCTAAACCCAATCTATTCCAACCCCTGCAGATCCTCTGGTGATGCTCAAGTTGTAAACGACATAAAATACAAAGGGAAAAAAAGGCATGGTTTTGCTAACGTATATAATCTGAATGCAGGATATTATGTTAAAAAATGGTGCTTAACAGTAACAAGCTGTTTGAAGGTTTTGGGGGTTTTTTTTCTGGTTTCTAATTCTGCCCAGCATTTGATCTGTGTCCAAATCACTGAGATCTATAGTGTCCATTAAGAATATCTATTGAACAGAGTTTTATTGAATTCCTCGAGGATTAATATTTCTTTTCAAGGGAAAAAAATTTTTATCTGAAAGAGTAATCAAAAATTAATAAAGAATTTTTAATATTCTGACTCAATGTCTAACATGGCATCAGAATTCAATGAGAAAAGTAAATCCCCCTTATGCAAGTGAAACTTTCCTTGCTCTGAAGACAGATGGTATTATTTTTAACATTTTTGCTTGTGTAGCATAACAGGCAAACAAGTCTCAAAGTAGTACAATGATAAGGGATGGTTGCTCTTTCTGCTATCTAACGTACCTTGCACCTTCAGGAATCTACCTGAATGTAGGCTTTTAGTGGGAATGTGAGGAAGATGCTGCTGCTGAGCCAGCTAAGTCAGATAAGCTTTTTGTGGTAGCAAGATGATGAATGACTAAGGAATTTGGTGGATGTTTCCAGTGCATTTCCAGTGTGTCAGCTCAGTTTATACAGGAACTTTAAAATGGTGTACTAATGCAGCTGGTGCATTGGCTTAGATATGGAGTCAGACATAAACCCCTCATCTCATCTTTCTCAACTTCATTTATACTATAGCAGAGCTGGCAAGACGAATAGTCTGTCTTTTAACCAATTCAGAAGCAGAGAATCAGAAGCTTAATTGGAATTTTCCCAGAGATCTGTTATGTGCTTCTGTGGCTACATGCTGGCTAGGGTTCAGGAGACTGGTATTAATATTTCTGCCACACATAAGGTGTGTTTCCTTGGGCAAGCTGCCATAGCTTTCCGGTCTCATGGTCGGTTTTTCACCTAAACTGAATTCTGGGGCTAGAAGCTGATGATTGCTTTATCTGTAAAATATTTGGCACAATGAACCTCTCATTTCAATTGAGCCCTACAATGATTTGGATAGATACGGGATAAACTGTACTAGAAAATGAGCTGTGTCATGGCAAGATTTACAGTTAAGAAGAAAATGATTTATGGTAGTAGGCATGAGAGGTACAGTTGGAGCCAGGAACCAGTGTAATTTGTCAAATCAAGCTATACACAATTTTGTATTTGAAGTGTATATGAACCATATTTGGCTACAACTTTGTCTGTCTAGAAAAATAATTGCAAACAAACATCTGAAAAGTGTTGGCACAGTATGTCTGAGTATTTATGCAGGAAAACTATTTTAATACCATGCAACTGGAGAGGATAGCATGTAATAATTGATTTCAGACCTTTTTTTGTTGGTTTTTTTTTTTTTGTTGGTTGGACTTGATGATCTCAAAGGTCCCTTCCAACCAAGAAGATTCTGTGGTTGTGTGATTGGGTATAAGGAAAACTTGTGTAGTTAATGCAGGACAGGGCTGTCTAAAATCAATGTTAGCCTTCGATACTATGACTTTAGCAACCATACTGCATTCTTAAGTATTTATGCGTTTTGAGCTTGTAAACAAATGATTATGAATTCTCACTCAAATTTGGTGTGTTTTAGGTTGATCAATATATGCTCTGGATAAACTTGTACAGTCCAGATTTTACTGTCTGGTAAAAATTTGTTTGTGCTATGAGCTTGTGATTTTAGACGAGGTATTGTGCCTGTGGCATAGCTGGGGCCTGAACCAGAAATACCTTTATGTTTAGCCACAAAGCTGCTGTTCTCCTAGCTCGTTACGTTTACCTGGGGGGAAAAAAAATCCCACATCTTGTATTTTATGGGTTGCTTTCAGTAGAAGCTATTTTTCTAGTTTTAAATACATTTTTACTTCCAGTAGCATTTTTTTAATATTCTTTTTGAAGCTTGAATATATTTTCTTCTCTTCTCATTTTTCCCTTATCCATCTGACAGCTCTGGCTTTTTGTGTATCTTTTTTTCTGCAGCTGAAAAAACTGTGAAGCATTTCCTTAAAAATTTTTGCTAATATTTTATTGTTTTATTTTTTTGTATGCCAAATCAGAGCTATGAGTACAGTCCTTGTTACTGAACTACTTCAGAAATATCAGTGTCTGTTGGGCCCTAGACTACAAAAATAATACGTGTTAAATTTAATTGCTAGAGGCTTTCCTGTTACTTTCAGAGAAAACTTTTCTGATTTCTGAGGGTGTGAAGATGTGGGTTTGTTTTTTTTTTTCACCCCTCAATAAGTGGAGAACTGCAGTATCTTTCCTGCCCCCAATGTGAGCCCTACATGTTTTTAAACTATCAGGTCCTGAGTTAGGTTTGGCTTAGATCATGGTTAGAGTTGGAAAGGACCTTAAAGATCATTGAGTTCCAACCCCCCTGCCGTGGGCAGGGACACCTCCCACCAGATCAGGTTGCCCAAAGCCCCATCCTTGAACGCTTCCAGGGATGGGGCATTCACAGCTTCTCTGGGCAACCTGTTCCAGTGCCTCACCACTCTTGCACTAAAGAATTTCTTTCTAATGTTTAATCTAAATCTCCCCTATTTCAGTTTAAAACCATTACCCCTTGTCCGATTGCTACACTCCCTGATAAAGAGTCCCTCCCCAGTAAAGCTCTCAGAGAAGTTGAGCACAAGGAACTAGAGATGAGTGAGAAACCACTGCTGTCTGGGAGAAACCTAAAACTCAATTTTTTTTGTGTATCTGGTCTCTGGGAAGAGAAGACCCAGATCCTGCAGTGACACAGAGGCAGTAGTCTGTAGAGCTTTCTCGGTTTCACCATCAATGAGACTGTAAGACTGGGACCTGGCTGTTTGGCTTTTTCTTTTGCACATGGCTGCTTAGCTGAAGTAATCACAAGCTATTACTACTTTTATACACATGCGTACACACATACACACATGTATAATGTATATTTAGGGTGCTTTAATAAAACATTGAATACAACAAACAGTGTCAATGAAAATTACATGCTCTTATAGACACTTTTATTTTAAACTAGGTTTTGTGCTGTGATGCTGCAGAGGCATCTACAACATAATCAGCTTGGTAATAGAAGAAAGTAATTTCTTACAATGATCCTAGAGCCCTTTGTTAATGTCAGGGATAATTTGGGCTGACTGATTTGATTGCTGCTCTTTTCCGGCAAGAGGTCTCAATAAATGAAACTGCTTGCCTGGATAATTTAGGCTTATATGATTGCCAGAAAGCTAATGATGCAAACACAGCTGAAATAAAATTTCCAGTTTATATCGGAGGTTAAAAAAAAAAAAAAAAGAGGAAAAAAAAATCTACTTAAACACCTGCAGCATGGACTGTCAAAACAGGGAAGAACTATGAGCCAGTCTCAGGACGGAAAGTGGCTTGTGTGTATTATGAGACATGTATCAGGCAATTGGCCTTTATATATCACTAGGACACTATTTTATGTTGTTGCAGACAAGTTATCTATTCCCTTTTACTTCCTGTACTGGTCAAAATGGGCTGTTAATGTTTAAAGGTTTTAAAGTTGAGATTTTTCTTTTTTTTTTTTTTTTTTTCTAAAACAAAAAAGAGGAAGAAGGCAAAGCTCTGCAGATACTTAGACTAAACAGTGTTCTGTAGTGGGTTATTGAAGATTGAAGCTACAGCTTCTTCGCATAGAAGATTTATGTATGAATTGCAGTACATCTGCTCAAACCATTTTTTTTTCTGGCAGGGCTAGTTTGGAGAAAGAGGTGGTTCTGGTGCTTTTATTGCTTTCACATGTTACATGTGGTTCTGCCTGGGAGTAAGTAGAAAAAAACGTTTAACAAGAAACAGAGAACTGAGTCTGTTTCTCAGCTGCACTACTTAATCAAGAAGTATTAAAAGCCCTGAGGGGCGGGGGGAAAGAAATCCAAACCTTATTATATTTGGCTCTTAAGATGCTTCAGAAGCCAATTAATCATTTAATTCTCGGTCAGCCTGTTCCTGGCTACTTGTCACTTCTTTGATTTTCTGTTGTTGTTTTTACGTTCTTTCATGAATCCATCAAGACTTACCAACCTTAAGCAAGGTTTCAAATGACCTAGGTTCAGAGCAGAATCATTTATAGCAAATGGTCTTTGCACAGATTATTTCAAAGCTCTCTATGATGAGTTTTCTTTACTTCTTCAGGGACTTTGATTGAAGACTTGCAATTTTGCAGAAAAAAGTGTACCTCACTATGAACAGAAATCTTACATCGTTAGGAGTTAGGCAAGTCATAGAATCATAGAATCATCTAGGTTGGAATGGACCTTTAAGATCATGAAGTCCAACCATTAACATAACACTGCCAAACCTGCCACTAAACCATGTCCCCAAGCACCACATCTACCTGTCTTTTAAATACCTCCAGGGATGGCAATTCAAGCATTTCCCTGGGCAGCCTGTTCCAATGCTTGATAATCCTTTTCATGAAGAATTTTTTCCTAATGTCCAATCTAAACCTCCCCTGGTGCAACTTGAAGCTGCTTCCTCTTGTCCTATCGCCTGTTAGGTCTGTTAGGATAGGTCTCTTCTTGGGAGAAGAGACCGATCCCCACCTCGCTACAAACTCCTTTCAGGTAGTTGTAGAAAGCAATAAGGTCTCCCCTCAGCCTCCTTTTCTCCAGACTAAACAACCCCAGTTCCCTAAGCAGCTCTTCATAGACCCCTCACCAGCTTCATTGCCCTTCTCTGGACTCACTCCAGAATCTCAATGTCCCGCCTGTCAGAGGTATATCAGCTAGTGGCTACATTAATCAATGAATAATATAGTTCTAGCTCTACCTAATTAAGTGGATATACAATGATAACCTTCAGAGCTGATCAAGCCATGTTATTTATACTCTTCACTGTAGTTTATGTTAATCTTCTTAAAATGCTTCCAATTACTGTCAAATCCTACTGTCTTACTGTAAAAGACTAATTCTTTTTTGCTGTACCATTGCTAAAATAAGTTGGGTTTTATCAAGGTTTAATTCAGTTCTTCATGGAATTTAAGGAGAGGGCTTAAAAGGAAACAGTAAAATGTGTATGTGTGATATGCACACTCATAGACTAGACACTGTTACTGTGTGTACATAATGAATACTGGATTGTTTATGAGTAACCTTCTAAAAGGTACAACACATCTGTTTTGTAGCTCTACTTATTGTTACGGTATATGTCGAGGATCCATGATTTTCTTGCAGAAAAGGAAAATTATAACCTCTTATGTTCTTATGAATTCTTGTGTTCTTAATTTCCTTTACCTTTGACTTATAAATTAGAAAGTTTGAAATAAAAGTATACATATGTAGCTGAAAGTTCAGTGTCACAGACAACAGAATCATGACAAGAACTGTAGTAAATAATAGATTTCGTAGATACACGGGTAAAATGATATGGTGAGTAAGCCAAAGTTAATCATTTGAAGTTCATAAGCAAGTGGGTGAAGATGATCTGGTTGATGTGGATAACAGTTCAGTTACTAAAGAAAATGGCCAGGGATAATTGCCAGTTCGAGGGACTCCGTTGGCAGTTCAGTTTGTTTCCTTGGAGCTAAACCTTCTTAGTTTGTAGAGAAGGCTATTTGCCTACAAATGTGTTACAAAACCATCTTTCTGCTGTATGTGGGCTTTGTCTGTGAAGCTGCTAGCCATGCTGGGGCAAAACTGTGTCTGTCACAGGCTGCACTAAACATTTACTGGTGAGGGCAATGCTCAGGTCTGTTCTGTGCCCCTGGCTGGTTTACTGGCTTACTGAAAGAGATGCAGCAACAGTTAATGAAGACTTCCAAAATACTTTTGAAAGGGTCCTTCACAGAAGGCTGGTAAAGAACTAAGCTGTCAAGCTAGAGAGGAAGTTGTCCTGGATATTTAAGTGACTAAATATTGGGGAGAATTTACCAGATAAGGCAAATGTAGTTTGCACTGACAGAAAGAATGGGCAAGGTATATTGATTTTATTTTTTTTTCCTGAAATATTTTAGACACGGATTTTGTGGTTGTGGTAGTCATGGAATTGTAAACACTGTGGTAAAATGATACAAAGATGACAAACTTCATATGGTGGGGCAGTATCTTATTGATTTGAGCTATGGGCAAGTTCTCAGCCACAAGCATACCTTCAGGCCTGAACCTAAAATGTGTTGATCAACTCTCTACCATCAGATCAAAAATCTGAACTTGTCTGGATTTTCTCTACAAATTTAATAGCTGCCTCTCCAGCTAAGTATGGCTGGAGCAGTCCCACACAGGTTGTATTTCCTGGATGCAGGCTGTAATATACAGCTAGGCTCTGGAGTACCACTACTTTTGCTCAGGAGAGGTAATACCATCTCAAAACCCTAGAATACCTGTAGGCAATAAGGATACTCTCCAGGGATATAACATCATTTTTGAATGAACAATTTGGATGAGAGCCTCCAGGTAATAACAAAACCCGGCTCCTATACCACTTTCTTTGCCTTAGAGATTCAAGGTTAAAATAGGATGTGAAAACGTTACAATCTGTGCTTAAGAATGAATGAACTTGATGTGTTGTATTCTCAGAAGCATGAATATTTTTTAATTGCATCAACTGATTTAATAGAAATTACAATGTTTCCTTAGAAACCTCACCTTGTTTGACATAAACAATTAATCAGCAGGCAGCTCTGGGATGAAATGCAGCAGCTTAATGAGGCCAAATCCTACTTGTGCTGATTAGTAACTAGAATTGGTCAAAAACTAGGATATGTGATGAGCGGGGTTGAATCAGAGTCCCTGTTTGCATGCACAAGTGCATGTGTACTCATTAGAGACAGAAGGGGAAAAGAAAACCCAACTCCTTCCAGCCTCCTTGTGGAGTAGGAGGTATGGATTCCTACCTTGCCAGCCCCACAAGCCCCAAGCACGCTGTGTATGCACAGAGTCATTTTGAATGGAGAATGTTTCCTAAGCTTTTGAGTTGGTTAGTGAGGGAAACAATCTTGTGTGTGCAGTGACACTTCAGCTTTACTGAAGATGTTTCTTAGATCTTAACTCCTCCAACTCTTGCAAAAACTAGCATTCTCCTGACTACAGGCTCCATCTCCACAGCAGATTGCTGGGCACTGTAGCACATCTGATGGCCTCAGAGGCCTGAGATTGACATTAATGAGTTCCTAGCTGTAAGGCAATCTGGCTGAGGGATCTGACATCAAGTCCTTTTCATTTGTCTTAACTGACAAGGTAACAGTCAAAGATTTTAAGGAAGCCTGTGGAACCTGAGAAAAAATGTAGATGACTGCTTTGAGATCAGCAAAACACCTATATGTTATTTTAAAAATTTTTTTCCTTCCCATGAAACTTGGTCAAAACGTAAGACCTTGTATCAGCTGTCTAGGATCAGGATCAGAGTTTAGTTAACTGCTCACACAGTGAACAGTTGAGGACAGGTGGTGAAAATTAATAACTGTAAGGGAAATTCAGGTAAGAGAACATAATTACCCAAGCTGGATTTTGGCCAGGACATTAGAGCTAACTGTTCAATTTCTGTGGAAAATGCTGTAGGATTTTTAAAGGCAATTTGGTTTTATCTCTTATTATAAATATTGCCTGTTTTTATGGCTGTATGATTTGAAGCTTGTATTTGAGCCTAAGGAATATTTTTTCAGCGGATTCAAGACTGGGGAATAGCATATAAAACCCATGGTACCTGTGTAATCAAATTTTATAAATAAAACTGTTCAATACCGTTTGAGGCTCAACTGCTATACAGTAATTTGAAACTCTGAAGAAGTGGGGTTTGTGGCTTGTTCACTGTAGATCTAACCCTTTTGTGCTGAGAATTACCGTTTTGTTCTGGCAGCAAGGTGTGTGAGTATTGGATAATATGTAAGTATATTAAAGAATCTTGACATGAGTATGGCTGTCAAGTAACAGTGGGTGTAGATAAAAATCATCATCTGCTTAGGATAAAGGGAACCGGGCTATCTAAATACCTGTCTATGCTATACAATGACGTGCAGTGGGCCGGCCTTCCAGGGACTCCTTACCAGCTGGAGGAAATGAAAGACGAAAGAAGAATGGTAGCTAGTTGATGGGCAAGCACTGTATTATAATAAAGATTGTCCTCTCCTGTAGTCTGATCCTGGTCTGCATTCTGTTTGTCTTAGCTTAAATTAGTAGCGATACTGTAGTCAGTAGCTCTTCTTTTTTAAGAGCTGAATTGAGCCCTTTGTTGGTTTCAGGATTGTTAAATTAACCAGAGGCACTAAGGCTGCAATGAGTGACACTGTAACAGGGAGTTCCTATAGGTCTTTCTATGTTTCTGGCAACTTTCTCTGGAATCTGAACTGTCATGTCAAATATGGTGAAAGCCTGAAAAAGTGAGAGAAGACACAAAAGCATCAGAATGGTGTCAGATGGAAACATAAAAGCAAGTACTGTGGCGTTAGGGCCCAGTATAGGGCACAGAATTTTTGAGACTGTGAATATATAGCAATTTCTTTAAACAAGTTTGCTAAGGTACTCATGCATCCAACAATTTTTTTCAAACCCTGATTTTTATAGCACTTCTTTTTTCTATAAACTGTCCTCCAAATAAACCCATTTGGTTTTATCTATTCCCTAACGCTGGAATGTTTAATAATACATTTAATATTGTCAAATATTTTGGAGCAGTTGGTGTTTGCTTAGTCTCAGTTCGGAGCATAGCATGTTAATGAACAAGTGATGCTTGAAAGGTCACAAACAAAACAAACAATTCAAGCTTTTTGTGATTTATTCTCCG
The DNA here is from genome assembly GCF_964106895.1 of Numenius arquata. Classification (NCBI taxonomy): domain Eukaryota; kingdom Metazoa; phylum Chordata; class Aves; order Charadriiformes; family Scolopacidae; genus Numenius; species Numenius arquata. Next base: position 31,735,556 of record NC_133586.1, read on the forward strand.
TATTAAAAACTTGGTTAAATGTTTTTTCTGAAAGCAACGTTTGCTGTGTGGTGTGATGGATTATTTGCGGTGTTCTACTTAATGATATGAAAACACTCTATTCCTTTTTGAATACTGACAGTATTTAACCTCTCATGAAAATCCTATCAACAGACATACCAGTAAGCATTTTATAATTGTTACTTAACTATAAGCTTCTGAGTTTTTCTGCTGTATGCAAGTATTATTTAAACTTGCTCGTACAGCTAAATACAATGCCGTACAGATGAGCCTGTTTCATCTCTTTAAAACAAAGCCCTGAAGCTTTTATGCACAGTCATTCCAGGCATGTTCTAGGCCTATAAGGCAGCAGAACATCCAATTACATTTTTTCTCTGAAGATGACTGTCGCTGATCTAAGTTCAAGGAGAATCCATGGGGAAGAGCCGTAACTGCGTGCAAAATTTTTTTTCAAATCAGGGTTGTGTTTTTCTATTCAGAAGTAGAGGATTTATATTTTGGGGAAAAAGGAAGCTTTTATAGTCTTTCCCTTCAGAAGTTTCTGAATTTTTTCCTGGCTAAAATATATTCCAGATACCAACTGAAATGCTAACCCAAAATGGAATTAGGCACTTTGAAATATTAACTTGTGACATTTTGGGAGAGAAACATTGGTTTCTTTTGAAAACAATTTTTGATTTACAGTGATTAAAGACTCTAAGATGACATATTTTTAACCTATATATATATTATCACCAAATGGAAATATTTGTCTCTCTTTAAGGACTGCCTAACTGAAATGAACTCTTGCTCTGGAAACTTTTAGATTTCCCAAGTCTTCCAGGATAGAGAGTTTCTTCAGAGACAGAGCAAGGTAAAAGAAATTCAGAATCATGTTAGTTGATTTTTATTCAATGAATAAGCAACTCTTGTCCATTTATTGATCAATTGCGATAAGACACCAAACTTCATTGTAATTTTTTTAATTAAGTGTTTTGAGGTTTTTAATAGCACAGCAGCATACTTCACTCTTACTGCCATGAGACAAAAACTAATACTGACAGGTGGTACAAAGGTAAGTCAGATTCATTCTGCAAGTACCCAACTAAGAGTCAATTCCTCTAGCAATGATATGTCCATTAGGGCACCCCTCAGAAATGAGTGTTAATTTGACTGAAGGGGAGAAAAACTTGATCTGATTCAGCTTGTTTCCTCACCTTCAGATTTGATGTGGTTTGGATTAAGTCTTTATATAACACGTGAGCAGAACTTCAGTAATGCATGGCCTCAGTCTTTCTATACCTCTACACAAGTCGTTTTTCATTAGTTTTTTTATTTTTTACACTTGTCAGATGTTACAGCTGGTTTCTTTTTCAAGAATGTGATATAAACACATGTGATATAATGGTTGTTCACACTGTACTGAGATTGCTTGTCTTCTCCTTGCTTTTGGCTTAGCTGCTGTCAAATATTTTGGACATCCATTGTTGAATTTTGAAGGAGCTGTTAGCGTGGAATACTCTTCAAAACTGGATTTTATTTTTTTTTGTATGAAAAAAATCAATTCTTAATTCATTTGTTTTGAACTCAAATAACTTAGAGTTTAAAAAGGTTGAAGCTACAACTAAGTAAGTTTGCAAATTTAAAAATTAATATAGTAAATTTAACAGGGAATTAGATTAATCACATACGTTTCAATGTAATATGTGTTCCTACTATTATGACGTAAAAATGATAGCTTTGCTAAAAAATTTTTTGATATTTTACCTTTAAGCAGATCTTTTCACTAAGAGTGAGTGGGGTACTTCACAGCTGGTCATTTTTCTTACACCAGGGAAGGATGTTATTTTCTTATTTGAGGAATAGAGTATTTTAATAAGTAAATAATTTGCATCCCAAATTGGTAAGAGGAGTTGAAGCCATTGGGGGGGAGAAGGAGGAGATGGAATATGTTTAAATTGGGCAGTGTATTTGACTTACAAACCTTTCAAAGTATTTTCTACTTATGGGGGGCATGTGGATTTGTTTGGTTTTGATTGTTTTGCATTTTAGTGATAGATATCTGAACTCTCCAGGCAAAACCCTGAGTTTGACCTCTGGCTGTGAGCTGCGCTGTCAGAGGGAAGGTGCACAGAGAGCTTTTGGTGTCCAAGGGAAAGCAGCATTGGTAGCAGCACTCAAACTTTAATGGAAGATTTCTCACAAAGGGGAAGCATACAGGAAGGAGAAACGCATGTGAAGTGTTAACATTTCCCAAGGCTCTGTTTCTGCTTTGCGAAGAGACTGATTAAAAGGAGGAGCCTAAAAGTGCTTTGGCGTTAGGGAGTTTAACATTGAGTTTTTAATTCTAAATAGAAGTCACTGAGGAGCAAACCACTCTGCTGCAGTTCTCTGACTGTGTTTATTCCGGGAAGGCTTTGTGGCCACATGCCTACATAGATTATTGATGTCCTTCCCCCCTGAGGCATCCTCTTCCTTATTTAAATTCAAATAGGTCAGTTAAGCTGAGGTTTGACAAGTGTCAACGTCTTGATTTTTTTGCAAGGACACAAGTGCTGACAACACACAAAAATCAGTTGGAATCAGGAGCGTCCAGGGTTTTAGGGAGTATTATCCTTGTGGGATATCAGCACTGGGTAATGTTGTGTCCCAGATCTGGCTTTTATTTCTCTGTAACATAAATTATAAATGCGAAATATAATAACATAATGAAGTGTTATAAGTGAAGGTCAGTAATTTTTTCCTTGTAACGTTTCCTACGAAGGACTCCCAACTATCATGTGGTATGGGAGACTTTACCATAAATTAGAGGAAATGAAGTTGTGAAGATAACTTTCCACCATGCTTGAAAGCACTCTGACACAGTAAGCAGTTCTGATAGGGATGAGTCCCTGTAGTCCTCTTCCTTTACCATACCCCAGTACATTTAAAGGGAAAGTTGGAAATGATCGAGTTCCTTTCCTGGGAGAAAAGAGACATATGGGAAGAGCTAAAAAGAAAAAAAGCCAAAGACAAACCCCCTCAGATTTCATTATTTTAACATCATGGGGAGTCTTAAAATTTTCAACTTCAAAAGTGAACCAATGTTATGAAGCAAAATGCAGAGGAACCACATCAGCAAGTTAATTCAGATAAAATGTGGTGGAGAGAGATCAATTCCTGCCTCTTAATTATTGAGCAATAACTGCCAGACGGTGAAAAAGGCCTCAGTACACCATCCAAATCCAGAAGGTTCTCATTAAGCTGTCTGCTTTAGCATTGTGAGCAACATGCACCTTGGAGGTGGAATGCATAAAAGCATTCTGCTGATCACTGAATTTTACAGAGGAGTTGTTGAAAACTATGTTAATTTAAAAATGCAGCACTGAGTGCTGAACCTCTCTATGCTTTATTTATAAATATTTTTTTTTCTGCTGTTGATTTTGGGTGACATTGAAAGAGCTATCATCAAATTGTATAGTGGTTTTGGGAGGTATTTTTTTAGATGTACAACAAGCTTGAAAATGCTTGGTGTTTGACCTAACTCTGCAAAGGTAAATGATAAAGTTCTGTTGGTTATAAAAATGTAGTGGGGGGTTCTGAAAAAAGCCAGCCTTGATATAGTTCAGTCTTTGTGCCTTTAGGATCTTCATAAATTCCAGATACTATGAGAAGATCTAGGAATGGCCTGAAGGGATAGGAAGAAAAGAGAGAGCTTTTAGTTTCAAAGAGGTGAATCCATTGAAAAGCTGGTTTGTGTGACAACTTGTCTGATGGTGGGACTGAGCTGCAGGTTCCTGTCATTGCCCAGAGCTCTCACGCCATCTCTGCTGCACTTTACAGCCCCTCAGCACTAACGAACTGTATGTTTATTTGGCTCTGCTCAGTGTAGTGGTCTTTTTTTTTTTTTTTCTCCCAGTGGTCAAACCCACCATAAAACCTTAGCTATGTTCATATCATTGTTCATTAAAAAGTAATTTATAAGCATATACATGCTGTAGATGCTTCTGTAGGTGTGCAACAGATATTCAAGGATGGAGGCAGCTTTAAAAAACTTGTTGGTTTTTTGGGCATGGGTATGCATGGAACCACGCTTGATTTTAATTCAACAGCTGCATTGTCAGACTGTGAAGTATAGTGACTACTTGAATCTGGAAATCCATAAAAATGAAAAAAAGGCTGGTTTCTTGGCTCATACTTTATTTTTAAGGCTATGCTCAAGTTAGAAAGAGTAAGCTAGACGTATAGTGTGCATCTAACTGCGAACACTATGGCAAAGTATCCAAATGGGCACAAAAATGACAAAACACATTAGTAAGCATTAAGTGAGAAGATTTTGTTGAAGGGAAGAGGGACAGAGAACTTCCTTTGTGCTCAAGTTTATGTGTCAAAGAGAACAAAGCTAATGCTTTAAATAGTTCTTAAACAGAAGGAATGACAAAGTGTATACTAAAGTTAAGGGCTACAATTTACTAAAAATACATTAGATTCCAGCATTCACTTCCATCTTATACTTCTTCACTCTTGACTCTAATGATATTGCATCCTTAAATTGCAGTATAGTTATTACAAAATGTGTTGGTTGATTTCTCTTATAATAATTATCAAATAAGTATAAGTTACCATAATTTTGTGTTATAGTCTCTTGAAACTTCAGTTCTGTAATTAAAATTACTTCTCTTTCTATTAAATGCTCATCGAAAGTTTTAATTGGAAAAGCACAGTTTCATTAAACAGAATTGCCACTGGTGAAAGGATGGAATTTCAAAGATGAGGGCTTGTATGGAAAACTACAGGCACTCTAAAGTTTCCATGAGTATAGGTGCTAATCAAGTTCAAACCACAACCAAGCAAGCAGTTCCCTCCTCTCCCCCCATCACTACCTATCTGTCAATAATTGAATAGCAGTGGAGAAACATTCCTAATCAACTTTCCCGATCAAACTTGAGAATAATTATTAACAAAGGTCTTAACATCTGAAATTTTAATATGAACACAGATCTTTATCCACTTAAAGAAGAAATATTTAATTTCCTTTCTATGGAGCAAATAACAGCTGATAAACTAGCAGTATTCTGGATCACTTTCTGTTCTGCCTTGATACACTGCTAAGCAGGTCCTAGTAATTTCCTGCAATTTGGAAGTGAGAAAAGGAGACTGTGATTAAGCTGTAGTTGCTTGTATAGTACCTTAAGCCCTGCTAACGTACAGTGCAGCTTGTAATTCACCTCGAACCACCTAAACCAAAAGAGAAATTTTCTATTTGAGTCATTTAATACTCAGAAAGATATAATATGTTGTAGCATAGAGGAATCTGGATGTAACAGTCATTCCATTTTGCAGATTTTTCATTTTCTGAAATCCAACACACTATTTACAATACTTTGACTGTAGCACTTCACTGGGGCTGTGTGGCAAGACCTGGTAACTGGTCCTTCAATACTAGTCAAGCTTTGTGCAAGATGAGTGAAGATGCTGTAAATGCATTTTCATTACCATTAAATCCTTCTTTCTACTGCGTTCTCATGGATGAGAACCCTCAGTATGTTCCTGTTTTTTAGATAATTTCTTTTAAATTATGGTATTTTAATCCATGACTTGTTTTCTTCTAGTTTTGCTAGTATTCTTTCTTTCTCTTGCTCCTTTTTTTCAAAAATAATACACAAAATTAAATAACTTACTCTATTATTGTATAGCAACTTTTAAAATTAGAGCTTTAATGGTTTCTTATTTTTTTTCTTAACCATTTCTTATTGCAATTCCTGAATGAAAACACAACTATTTTGATGCTAAGCAAAAACTGAAAGGAAAATGGGCACTGTTTACCCTGGTTTCATATCTTCAACTGGCTGATTCTCTTTTTTATGCCTTTTTCCCTCCTGCTGTTTTGGTAAAGCTAAGATAATTTGTGAAAATGTTACCTTAGGGGAAAAGTTTTTAAGTATCTCCAGTGATTTTTTTTCTTTTTTTTTTTTTTTTCCCAAATGAAAATAAAGTGAATGAACTTTCTTATAGTGAATGTATTTGGGTTGTGGAAAAGTGTTTTAAGTGTTTTACCTGGGGTTAGTAGAGGTTTAAGTGCTTTTCTGGATTAGCAGTTGCCCGTCTATGCTTGGGATAGGGCTTCCAGTCTCATAGCTTCAAAACGTTGAAAGATCTCATTTGCACCCAGATGCGGAGCAAGGCCATTGTTGAACTCTCTGTTCTCATGCAAAGACTGACTTGTCTCTTGTCAGTGTTTTACAGCCAAGTGTAACCACCACCCTTCAGACTGTACCTCGATTGCTCTGACTGCACCGGTTTGGTTTCGGAGTTTGGTTTTTTTTTTGTAGTCTTTTTTTTTTTTTCTTTTTCTCTTAAGTTGCTATTGTAGAAGCTATACAAGTTAAAGTTATTTCAGAAGTATATATGCATAGGGTACTTGAGGTGGCCACAGGATACTGTCTTTAATCCAGCCTTCTTATACTGTCTGTACATAGGTCAGTGACATATTCAGATGGTTATTGTAGTTCAATAATGTTAGGGTCTTAGATTAAAATTATTCACATTGTGTACATTTCTCTGTGATACTGATATAAATTCTTATTATGAATTTCTTGTCTAGAGTGTGAGTTAGTATTTTCAGTCTGAACTATAGAAAATAAATGAAACCAAGTAAGATTTTTTTCTTTTCCCTGTAAGCCAGACTTGCCTGGCTTTGTGGCCAGAGAAATCTGTTCTCTCTGCATCTCTAATGATTGATTTTTCTACTTCCTCAAACTGTCAGGCAGAAGCTAAGAAAAATGTATCTTTGCTTATATTGGTCTTGTATTTTAGATCTCATTTGTATTCTGGAATTAACAAGAGATGTCTCTAGATACCCACTTACTTGAATATTCAGAATCCTTTCTCCCAAATGCAAATCATTTACAATGGGTGTTCAAATAAGATATATGGAAGTCACCATTTAAAGGTGAAGTCAGAAGCAGCAAACTGCTGTTTCATGGCGTGTGGAGTGTGGGGTTTGGACCCTGGTTGCAAGCTTGTTTCTGACAGGCTTTCTGCTTTCAGTATTTAGCACTAGTGGAAAACCCATTGACATTTTGCATACTATATTTTGCCTTCGTTTAAACCAGTTCAGTGCCCAGGACTGTGCAGAAGAGAATTCGTTCTGAAACCCCACTACCAAGCTTCTTCCTTGTTGCTGTTGCCTCTGGTGGCAGATGCCCTGGTCTGTTGGCACAGGGCTGTAGCCCCAGCGCTGCTGGGGGGGAGGCTTGGTCCCTGCTGATGCTCTGCCTCTTGGATCCGGCTCTAGTCCAGATCACCGTGTTCCCTAATTTATTCACCATCATGATTTATGTGCCTTAGGGGAGAAACAGTATATATTATTTCAACTAGTGAGTAACTGGGGCAGCCCAGTGCCAGGCCCTAGCATAGATGGCAGAGGCCACTCTGTGCAGGAGGCATACCTGGGTGACTCGTGCAATGCCAAGGCGTCACAAAGGGTGCCCTTTGTAACTAAGCAACGGATGTTATATGGTGAGGATGAGTGGTAGGTGTTGCACGGTGTATCCTGGGGTAAACACTACACTTCCAATTGAGGGTAAAATATTTGATGGGGGAGGAAGAAGAGGATACCGTCCTGTGGCTCTGCCTGCGTGTGTAACAGGTACTTGTAGTGCTGTACTTACATAAATGGCTGAAAGTGTTATTATGCACGATCTAGTTCAGAGGAGTCGCTGACAATTTATATTGGCTTTGAAGAGGACTGCTTTTAACAAATACTGCATGTCAATAGTGGTGTGGAGAAAATAACCAAATGACAAAAGTTTGAGTAGTATTTCAATGATTCAAGCGACCGAGTGTTTTTCCTGAAGATTTATATTCCCTAAGCTGGGCATGCCAAATCTTGCTGGAGGCTGCTGTGAGCTTTTCCTGTCACTTTAAAAGCTCCCTGAAGGATGCCATGGTTGGAATCAAACCTGGAAGCCCAAAAGGTGCTGTTAGCTTTTCTTTCTGATTTTGCTTCCCAAATATTTGAATGGAAATTGCAGTGCAGTAATGCATCAAGCAAGCGTGTTCTTCTGGGACCCAGTTTATGCATAAACGCTGTAAAGATTCTGCAAGAAGCCTGTAATCCAAGTGCTTTGGAGAAGCATCCAGAAGGGCAGGTTTTGAATGTTGCTTTGCAAAAGAATGCAAAATTAAATCTTTGTTCTAATATAGAATGAACTTAGAAAATGGAATTTCTTTATGGTTAGAGAATTCATTCTGTGGACTGCTTAAATTTCCTCATGCTTCTTGGACAAAATAGTGGAGAAAAACTATTTCTCCAAGAACTTGAGGAATATAAAATCTTAAGCAAAATGTCTGGCTTTTTTTCACTTCCTCAAGAAAAACTTTGAGCTGTGAAATAGGTATTACGGGTTACTGTGGTTCATGCCAAAGATACCTTCTATGAATGATGGCAAGAGAAATTCATTCAACTAATATATTTCTCTGTAGCTCCTGTAAAGTCTGGAAACTAAACAGCTACTGCAAACTTCTGCAATTTATGAAGCTTCAAGCAAGCTTCAGAATAGGATTTCTTCTGTTGCATTTCTTTCCACTTTTAGTTATCTGATCTAGTTTGCGATAAATGCGTATCTTTTTAATGTGAGTTTGTGAAAATGTGAATCTTCTTTCTTGGTTGGCTTGAGAAGTTGCACATAAGTGAATTGCACCCAGGAAGTTAAATTTAATAGTTACTATAGTTTTTTATATCAGTACTATAACTGAAATAAATCTCGTTAGCATTTAATGTGAATAACTGCCTCTAGAATACCATTAAATGTTTCCAGTACTGAATATGAATGTAAGAACCCCTTAAAGGGGAAATCTAACAAAAGATATAATCTTCCGATATTTTTCTAGTTCAAACTGATTTATAGCTTTTTTGATCAAGAGCATAAAATTGCCAAGGCCTATAGAGAAGAAGTCTTATTTCTCGTGAAGAAAACCAGACCATCTTTTGGATACACAGGTCTTTTTTCTGTAATGGAATCCACAAATTATCTTGAGAACAATTACTCTGGATTATTTTAGTTATGTAGCTGATATGAGTGAAAAAGTCTATGATTTTGATTTGTACAGATCAAGCGGGGATGCTAGTAGGAGAAGATGTGATAGATCATTTGTATGGATTTAAATGACTGAGAGAGACTGATAACCTCTCATTGTTCTGTAGGTGATAATTTTCTGGACATCATTTTGAGGAAAAATTGTAATATGCCATAAACACAGTATCTCTATTAATATCTAGCAGAAATATGCAATTTATTTGTCAGGCTTATCTTTTGAGGTAGACTTACAGGTCTTCCTTAAGGATGTGGAGAAAAGGCCGAAGTTGCTCATCTGGGATATTTTTGGTGGGGGGAGTATTTTGTGTTTCTGTTATGTGTTCTGTCACTATTGTCTTGAAGTTTCTCATTTTAATTGAATATTTCTGAGCTCTTTCTGGTGTCCACTTTTTGTTCACAAAATATTGGAGTGACTAGGAAGTACTACAAGTGAAATATATCATGTTCTGGGAGACTGGGAAGGATATTTACTATTATGGTTTGAGGAATCATTAGCAAGTTTTGAATGTATTGCTATGAAATGGCGGGGTGTCATTTCAATATATATTGGTCTGTGAGAAGCTTGCCTTCTGTTGATGTGCTTAGAAAAGTTAGGGGTTTTTTTGAAACCTGCGAAGCTAATTAAATAATATGTTGAGCCAGAAATAAAGAAAATATCGTAAGAATAATCTGTCATTGGAGAAAATTCTGTAAGTAATTTTTCTGACTTAGAAAATACATCAACATGTTCAATTTTAAAATATTATTTAATTAGTTATTAGCAGAGAGATTGTTTTTCAGATTTAGATGACTATCACACTGTTACATAGGTAACGCCTCTTTGAAGCCAGGTAGACTCTGTATGTCAAGATAACATAGTGAAATGTTTTGAATTGTTGGAACCTAGTTTTGTAAACGAGACTAAAAAGTAATAGTTTTTATGGTCTTCAGTATATAAAATGTAAAGCACCTCTTGTCTGTAAGAAAAAATAAAAAAAGTATACTTTCTGTTTCAGTGGGTAATTACTATCACGGTAAAGCCATAAGATCAACATTTCCAAGTAAATATGGAAATATGTGTTACTATAAAACCTCTTTGGCTTTCCCAGTCATTATTCACAAGACAGACTTACATGAGGTTTTCTCCTCTGCCAGAAAAGATGAGCCCTGGCTGACTGCCTTATTTTTCTTGGATGCATTACTAAGCTGCTGTGCCTCTCAGGCTAACTAGTTGACGGTAGGCCTGAGAAGTGTTTCAGATTAGCAGTAATTCCAGTTGTCATTTTGTAATGCTGTGCCTCTATATCTACATTCATTTTGTATCATGGCTTTAAATCACGTTTAGGAGAGAAAAATGCTGGGGTATTTAATGGGAAATATAATAGAAGTCCCCTATTAAGAAGTGCTGTGAAAATGAAGTCCACATTGAAGAAAAGCAATGCAAACGGGGGTGGAGGTAAATTGGTTCAAAATTAAATTATTTCTTATTTGTGATACAAGTTTTTAAAATGTTCACACGCTTAGAAGCTTTTCATTGAAAGATAAACTTAACATTCTCTTTAAGAGAAATTAACGAATTAATGCAGACAGGTAGTATTTCAGCCTGCTTTGTTAAGGTTACATGCAGTAGTAAACATTAAATTGAAAATATTTTCAAAATATCGTATTTACGTGTTAAAACTTCACTGAACTGACAGAGAAATACAGTTTGGATCGCCTCTTTCAAACTCTTCTGATATAGTTGGGTTATGTTGTTCAGAGGATTGCTAATATTTCAGTTCTTGTTGATCTTAAGGTCTGTTATCTCTGAAGTCTCAAGCAGTAAGTTGGGTGCCTGCTCACTGGATTTTGCAACTTTGACCTTCTATATTGAAGGAACTTGGTCTTTAAAAAGAATTGGTATAATTTACACTCCTCGAAGGAGTGCAGTGTGATAATTGACTTCAGAATTGTGGCATTGATTTCAAGAGATACAAGGTCATGCTATAAATTAAAAATAACTCTATCTTAAGAAAAATACAACAGTACGAAACAAATGTGATAAAAGAAGATCGTTGGCCCTGTAAGTCTAGGCATTGAAGTAAATTAAAATCAACATGGAAGAAATTCTGGGTATGATACCTATCCCAAAGACAGCACTGTAAGGAAATGCACCGGGCCTTTATTGGTATAGTCTCTTTTGGGATTAATAATTTTTGCCCCCATGACATGTCCTACTGACTCTCAGGCTGCAGCTTTAGTGTAATACTTATGGGCTAGAAAGCATCATGTTTTCGTGAGCTGACTTTAAACTCTTGAGAGCTGGGGTGGATGGTGCACCATAATCCTGGGTACAAGGTGAGCTACCACAAGATGAAATGCTGCTGCGTGGCGTTAACCCTTCTCCTTAAGCCTGTTCACTCTTCTTTTCATTTTTATTTTTTTTTAACCTTGCAACAGTATCTGCCTTGTGGTAGCTCTCCCACTTGTGTGGCTGCAAACTGACCTGAAGGGAAAAGGTTTAATGCATATATCAGTTCATGCTTTGCATGCTCACAAAAAATCCTGTGCTGGCGAGAGCTGGGGTGGGAGTGAATGGGACTGTTTCTTCCAAGAAAGAAAAGGAAGAAAGAGTATCCCCAGTTACAGAAACATCTGTTTTCCTTCTTATGGACCAGGGAATGGGAGGTGCCAGCTGGATAGCACCTTGTGTTTTGCGTACCAGACAGGTTATCCTACTAGTATCTGATGCTACTAGTGAATACTTCTGTCTTACTAGCTTCCATTGTGCCAATAGCTTCAATGTTTTCTTTTTCCACACTAAGACCCCAAATCCTTTTTCTAATCACTGTGCTGAATAATTGTCCCATTTAGTACACTTCCCTTGGCTTACTTTCTTGCTTCTAGGCAAATTATTTTGCAATTGTGTGCACCAAAGTGCTTTTGCCATCTGTTGGAGCAATTGCTTAAATGATTGAAGTTCTTTCAAAGCTGCTTGTGTAGTCATTCTTTTTTTTTTCTTTCTTAAATTTTGGTATCACATACAGAGCTTGGAAACTTGTTCTTAATACTCCCACTAAATATAATCTGCTGTGAGAGCATCTCTGAAAAATGAATGAGAAATTTCAATGGTTAATTTTTTAGGGGTTTCAGCATGATATAAAAACTTAAATCGCAACATTTCAGGTAAAAAAAATAGAATTTTGTTTCGCATTGTAATCATTATGGAAATAATGAGTAGCCTACAGTGATAAATGTTTTCTGAGGAGTTTTCAGTCTGAGACAGAGGTGGATGAAAGTTTTCCTCTGGCACTGCAATTTCTACTCTGTTAAAGATTCATTAATAATCAGAGTTCCTGACAGGGAGTCAGGAGCTCCTTAGCCACTGCTAAGCTCACTCTGATCTGAAGCCTCTCTGAAGCTGGAGGAATCACTGGCACAGATGACAGAATCAGAGACAGAATTAAAAAATTATCTGACTAAAAAACCCATTGTCTTCCTAATTAAACCCTGCAGTTACTCTGTTCATAAAACAGCTTTTGTTATTTGAAATACTTTTCTATATGCATATTGTGTATTTGTGATCTAGGCAACAATTCTTAAAAAGAGCTGCAAGGAAATCTTAATGTGGTATTGGAGCAAAGCAAGGAATTGGGATGGAATGCATATTCAAATACGTTCAACAAAGCTTACTTGCTCCTTTGAAAAAAATATTGTTTGAGAACAGCCTTTCCATATGGCTACATTTGATAAAGATCAAGAATGTTCTGTTTATTCAATGTACAAGCCTCTGAAGCTGCAGGAAAGCCTGTGGTAATTAAATAGACCAAATCTTACTGTATCTTTCTTCCAGTAGTCCTCACCTGAACTTTCTAAATAGTCATGCATACATGTATGCATGACTATCTCATGTAAGTATAGGATGCAGTGCTTTGGAAAAACGTGACTTTTCTAGTTTGTCATCTTTGAAAATAAGAAGAAAATTCAAACAAATCACAAATCCACTTATTTTTCTACAGTGAAAAGAAAAAGATCAGCTTGTTTCAAGAGAAGAGACGTTGTAAAACATTTAAGTTTATAATAGAATAATATTTTTCCATTCCTTATTTTTTTCACAAGAAAAACATCTGAGCCCACTGTGTGCCTGCACTTGGTGTGATAGTACAGTGAGGTATTTTGAGATACCGCCGGATTGAGATAATTACATAATAGTCTGTTTCAGTAGACCTAAATTCCCGCAACTAACATTTGTAAGGGAAGAAAAGAGTTTCCAAGGTTTAAGTTTGTTCAACTTACTCCAGGAAACTTTCTTTGGTTTCAGGTCAGCCACAGCAATGTATGCTTATCATGAAATTTATAAATAATTCTCAAGAGGTAAGTTGTGACAATATGTGAATATAAGAAAAATCTCAAATAACATCACCTGCTGATGACAGCTGGATAGTGTCCCAGAGGGGGAATGGCTGTTGTCAGGTGAATTGCCGGCTTCACTTCAGGTGTGAGTGGGATGGAGACCTGGGGCATGGAGGAATTGAGTGAAATGGAAAATCATCCATTTTATCACCAGAACAACAGAAATTTGTAAATCATCACCAAGGAGGAAGTCATGTTATGAAGCAGTGTTTATAATAGCAAAGAAGGAATACTTTTTTTCTTAGTAGTATAATAACGGAATTACGGGAAAATATGAAATATTGGTGGGGCTCTATGATAGTGAGACAGTGGAAAGTGTAATGCAAAAATCAACCTCTGGCTTTGTGGCTAGTGCTGTCGTGAGGGTTTGGTTTTTATGACAACAGAACATTCTTTGATGACTATAACTAGGGAGGGATGGGATCCACCTGTTTAGAAGAGGCAGGAGAATCTTTGGCAGCAGGATGGTCGACTTCATGAGGCAGGCTTTAAACTGAAGAACTCAGGGGATGGGGTCCAAAATGGCAATGTTCATGCCGTCGCATCCAACTAGGGAATAAGCCAGGAAAGCGGAACAGTGACAAATACTCCTTAGCTGCCTCCCAAGATGAGAACCAGAAAACCAGCTACCTCAAGTATATGTATACCAATGCACCCAGTCTGGGGAACAAACAGGATGAAAGGGAGCTCCACGCCCCGTCAGAACGTAATATCACAGGAATAACTGGATGTAAATTCATATTACTGGAGGATTGCGATGGATGGCTATAGGCTGTTTCATAAAGACACGCAGGGAAGAAGAGGCAGAGGAGTTGCGCTCTATTAAGGAGAACCTTGAATATATGGAATTCAAGTACAGTGATTGTGGAAACCCTATTAAATGCCTCTGGGCTAAGATCAGAGGGGTCATCTCTGAGGGGGGTCTTACAGTAGGCACTTGCTACCAACCTCCAAACCAAGACAAAAAGGCCAATGAAGCATGATTTCAGTCACTTAAGCAAGCTTTGGGTCAACAGAACTTGGTGCCTATGGGTGGCTCCAACCACCCAGACAATTGTTGGAAGAACAATACAGCAGCTCACATGTCATCCATCAAGTTCCTGGAATGCTCAGGGGACTGCTTCCTCATACAAATGGTAGATGGGCCAACCGGCACCGAGGCACTTGGTTTGCCGCTCTCAAACCAAGAAAACCTGCTTTGTAATGTCTCGGTTAGTGATAGCCTTAGCTGCAATATTGTGGAGTCTGGGATCCTGCTGAGCGTGCTGAAGGTTGTGATTAAAACAAAGGTTTTAGATTTTAGAAGAGCAAACTGCAGCTTGCTCAGAGCTCAGCTGGGAGGGATTCTGTGGAGGATAAAGGAGTTAGCGAGCCTTGGGAGTTTTTCAAGAACGCCCTCCTGGAAGCGTAAAAACAGTTTATCCCCTTTAAAGGCAAGGGAAGCAGGGGGAGCAAGAAAACTGTGTGGCTTAACTGCAAGGTTCTGCGTCTACTCAAAACCAAAAAAGAAGCACACAAAAGGTGGAAAAGTGAATGAACACCTATTGAGAACTACTACTTGCCCAGGCATGCAGAAATGCAGTTCAAAAAGCAAAAGCTCAGCTCAAAATGAATTTGGCCAGACACGTCAAATTCTATGAGAAAGGAGTCTTCATGTAGGTGAACAAGCAGAAACAGAAGGAAAATATTGGCCCACTGTTAAAAAGGAGAGGTGAATTTGTCACCAACAAGAGCTTGTGGGACATAGAGTGAGATTTTGAAAATGAGTATGTTTTTTCTTCTGTATTTTGGCTTGGCTTACTTTGGCTGCTTAAGCTCCTTGGCCTCATGAATGTGAGGGCTGGCACAATGCAGAGGAGACAGACTAGCTGGGGACTGGGAGATGACAGGACTGTCCTTTTCAACTCAGCACAGGCCTTAAACTGACAATATTATTGCAGCTTGTGGGTGCCATTTGAGGAAATTTAGCTTGAGTACGATGCTCACTGAAGAAATTGTTTCCTTGTCTAGACCACTTGTCCTCATTCACATGCTGCAGTCTGCTGACTGTTAGCTGTGCCAATACAACTATCCTGGGGCTGCGCTGTAAAAATAACTGCTCTGCACAGTGAGTCTTGCTGGCTCCCTCAGCAGGAGTCTCTCTGGGGCACTCCAGATCGGGCAAAAGCCTCTGCTGGAGTTGGCTGCTTCAGCAGCCGCTCCTTGTCTCTTGTCAGGGGGAAACAGAAGGACACACAGAAGTATTTTGTAGGGCAAATCCAGCCTGTGTGCTTCCAGATCTGACCTCACTGGTCTGGTCACAGGACGACCACTGTGTATCAGTGCTGTGTGCTTGTGCATCACACGCAAATGTGCTGCTGACTGATGAGACGTCAATTAAATGCGGAAGCATGAGCCCGGCTGCAGAACTTCTGTTTGGAAAGGGAAAAATCCACAGTTAAGGTATGAAGATAATGTAGATTTCTCTGACTGTTCAGTGATCTTGTCCACACATAGTAGCTAAATGTAAACACTGGGAAGCCAAAACCAAAATAAATATTGCTTTAAAATTTTTTTAAAACTTAAGTTTACTTAAATTTAAATATTGGAAATACCTCACAAGGAATACTAGTGTAATCATTTAACAAGTAATCCAGAAACCAAGTTTTTACAATTATTGATAACATATTTATAAAAAATTATCAGCATTGGGCAGGTTTTAGATTATCTTTTTTTTTTTACCTGTGAACACAAGACATAAATATTATTCCAGAAAGCCTTGTAGGACTGTGTTGACAAACAAAACACCTTTTCTTTGTTTTCTGCAAGTAGCTTGTGTCCAAAACATCTGGAATCTTTTGAAAATTTTCTTTAGTTTTGATGGTCCACCCAAACAGGTGTCTTTCCTCATGAAAATGTCAGCCTTTGGAACTGCTGTAGATGTGTAGGTGTTCAGCAGTTGGGAAATGCTTTATTCCAACATGACTTCAAGAAGTTGCAGAGTCTGACATCTCCTTTCTTGCTGTTAACTGGTCTCCTACCAGTTGGGCCAGGAGTACTTGTGATGTAAAATAAATGTCTGCAGAGTCTAAGTGCTCAAAGCATGTAGAAAGCACAAAGCTATAGACTGTCCTCTTATGCAGAATTTGGGTCACTTCAACCAGAAGGGTATAGCATATAGTCCTCCCTGAGAATCTCTGCCATCAGTCTGGCTCGCTTGCCTTCCCTTTCTAAATGTTTCCTGCCACCCCAAGAATGGTACTTCACTCCTGGGCTGCTCTTGAAGCCAAACACAGCTGACGGGACGGTCTGCTGCAGTCAGGTAGCAAAAACATTGACTAGCAAAGTCTGGCTTCCTCTGCACAGAATAGTATTTTATTCCAGCTGAAGTCTTCATACTCTGAAGACGTTACGCTGTGCTGTACCAGGCACACAGCACACCCCTTGGTGTCACACCATGAACACACCTTTCCAGCAAGCTTGACCGAACAGCCATTTCATTACCTTAGATCTGCTGACCTGAAAAAAACCTTCAGGGAAATGCCCCTGGGCTGGATGAAATCAGGAAGACTTGCTGTGCATAATGCTCACGGGGAGGATACCAACCCTGGGCAACGCCACCGTTGCTGGCAGGCCAGGGCTCTTCCCCTGCTGCAGCCCACACACAGACACAGGGCAGGGTAGGATCAGCCTCATGCAAGATTTCTAGAAAGTTTTCCTTTGTATGAAAGCAATTAGTCCCTCTTGCCTTCTAAAAGGTGGAAGAATTAACTCACAGAAGTGTGTGCTGAGACTAGCAATCCTAAGGACTGAGGGATGAAAATGCATAAATGATGAGAACTGTGCACTTACCTAAGTACCGTTTCAAATTAAAATTGCAGATTAGCTTATGCAGACTGTAGCTACTAACAGCAGAGAACTACTGGTGAATTGTAGTGCCTGCTAGCATTGTCATATGCAGTTAATGGGGATTTTGTTGTTATTGAGATCCCTCGGAGAGTAGCAGATAGCCTTTGCGTTGCATGTGGAATGAGCATAACAGTGAATTTCCTCAAGTAGGTCTTGATTGAAAGCCTCCCTGGGCAAGAACCTCAAGGTTCGTCCCTTGTTTCAGCAGCTTTGAACAAGACAATGAGTTATTTAGAGTAAAGTAGGAAGTGCAGGTCTCTGAAGAGCACTCAGCTAATGCTACTAGTCTGAGATCCAGATGCGTCATTTCAGAAGAGGCAATACCAAAATATCTTGCTTGACCTGTTCTTGATTAATGTTTAATTTTGGATATAGAATAATATAAAAAAAAAAAATTTAGTCTTCATGAATCTTTGTTTTAGTACAGTGACTTTGCCTGAGTCAGGTATTCCTGAACAATTTTGTAAATTGTTTACCACTTAATTACGAAGGGAGGAAATAAGGACTTGGTATAAACTTCACTGTTTGCACATAGCTGCATCAAAAGCTGCGACTTCAGAAATGCACTTATTTGCATTACGGTGTATGTTTTGTATGAAATCTCTCATGTTTAGTGTATTTTCAAGCAGTCTAAGTGCTGTCTCATGCCCCATGAATGTGGTTGGATAGGGACACTGAAGGGCACGTGTTGTCCTTTTTCTGAAATAATTGAATAGAAATTGTTGGAGGAGCAATGGGAGAGCAAGCTGTCCAAGTAGGACTTTAAAAGCCCAGTTCTGTGTTTGAAGATCTGCCAGAGAGAGGGGGGCGATGGAGGTATATGCTGCACAATTGGCTTGACTTCAAAAGCTCTGTAACTTGGCTTTTCAGGAAAATCTGTCCTGACCAGTAGCATTTCCCATGAGAATGAATGGGAAAAGTGGCTGTTACAGATCAGTGCGTTTGAGTGAAATGTGGTTTAGGCTTGACTTGCAAATATTTTTCTTCCTTCTTTCTTGCTACTTGTATTGTTTTGTTTACAGTAAAGGATACCCTCTCCCACAGCCTGTCTGTCCTTACAACAGCTCTATGTGGTAAAGACAGGGCTCCATTTTATATTGCCTAAAGAAATGAAGGGACTGAGAGAAGATGGAAGGGTTTTACCAGCAGAGAAATGTGCAGCAGTTGATGTCTTGCCCAATGTAGAAAGGGTCCATGCAGGTCCAGATGGCCATGTCACAACCGAATTTGGGAGCAACCCTCTTGCATCTAAATGTCTCTAGAGAAAGCTTAGGAGCTGGAGCCATTTAAGCAGGTAGATGAGGTTGTTGTGGATGCCCAAAGACACTTAGGAAAATTGCCCAAGTGCTTGAGTTTCCCCCCAAGTAGGGTAGGGAGAAGAGGAAGAAAAAGGGAAAAAGAACTTGTGGGTTGAGATAAAGGCAGTTTAATAAAAGAGTAACAGAAGAGAAAATAACAATGGTAAAAGAATATACAAAATGCTGATGCAATACAATTGCTCTCACCAACTGATCATCAGTTGCTCAGCCCATCCTGAGCAGCAATCGTGGATCCCTGCCTCCCCAGCCAACCCCCAGTTATGTACTGAGCATGATGTCTATAGTATGGAATATTCCGTTGGCCACCTTGTCCTGTCTATGTTCCCTCTCAGCTTCTATGGGAAGCTGAAAAAGCCCTTCATTAATATAAGCATTACTTGACAGCTATTAAAACAGTGTATTATCAGTATTATTTTCATACTAAATCCACAACACCGCAGTTAGTAGGGAGAAAACTACCTCTATCCCAGCTGAAACTAGGACACCGAGTCTATGATCTATGTCTTCTAGAGTCAGTACTAGAATTCAAGTTGTACCATGACAACTTTGATTCCCAAGTTTATCACTTTCATATCGTGGCAGATTCTGCTTTAGGTAGATAAAGAATTGGGTATTATGCTGCTTTTTATTTAGTCTGAAATCAGCTTATATTGATATCAAGTGTGTTTGTCTTCTCAGCAGGGGGGAAGGAAAACTGTGATGTGCCAGAATTTAATTATTGTGCTATTTTTCATTTGTAACATCACCAACAACTGTAGCAAGTAATTCTGAGGCATATTACAGGAGAGATGTGTTAAGAAGGAGAAAGAGGAGAAGGAAAAAAAATGGAAAAATAGGTTGAGTGCACCTCTGATACTTGAAAGGCTTCTGTTCTTATTTCCTCTTTATCTTTTAAATGTTGGCCTCAGTATTTGCTTTTAGGGGCATTTGAAGAGATCAGTTAGCCCTTGCAGTCCCTGACGTTTACTCTTTCTTCATGAACAATGCTAGCCAGTTAAAAATGATTGTAACATTAATTTGCTTACAAAAAATACCAAGGATGACTAATTTAAGCAAAGCATAGAGCTGAAGGCAAAAGCCTGGTCCATATCATTGCTGCTGATGCTAAAGACTTATGAGAATGAAGAATTTATATACTGAAAGACTGTATGTATTTTCAGTTCAAATATGGAAAAATAATGTGCAGTTGTTAGGCCAAAGACTCTATTTTCATCAAGGAGAAAAATAGGAGAATTTCAAGAGAAAATGTGGAGATGATCAGGACACAGAAGTGAACCTGCAGGGAATTAGAGTCCATTGAGAGATTCCTGCTTCTCTTGGAGGACGTAGCCAGTGGTTGCTGTTAGAAAAATATTTTCCTTCATAGCAGTTACATACCTTAGAAAAGACCAGATCTGCATAGTTCAAAATTATTATATATGATTATCGTGGCTAAGAGTTCCATCATGGATTTCTTTCTGCTAAGCATTTTATAAACACATGGAAATTGTTCCTGATGTAGACTTCATAATTTCTTTTATTGGTTTCATATAAGGATATGTTAAAGATAAAGGTTTTCAAAGGCCTTTTAGTCATTATGGCTAAATGTTTTCCCAGACTGTGCTTTCTTCTTTCTCCTGCACTCCATCTTTCTTCATAGATTTGCCAGTTTCTTCATAGTCATCCTTGCAAGACGAGGATTTCCGAGGCCAGTTCTTACCACGTCTCTTTTCCTAATTTGTCTTTCTCTGAATATGGTTTGTTAGTAGTTTAATTTTAACAGAAGGCCTGAAATCCAATCCAAATCATATTCCATGGAGTAAACTTACTGTCAAGCCTGGCATGTAAAGAAGAAATCAGAAGTAAAATCAACTTTATACAAAATATAAATACAGCTGGACTAATCACTGCAGTGATTGTAAGATTGTTGCAGGTGCAGACCTTAATTACATAAAATACCAGTCTAACAAGATGAAAAATACAGATAATGAAGCCTTTTTTGACTCAGCTGCAGAGGTCTTGCTTAGACATCTACCACAAATTTCTTCCTTTGTTTTGGAAATGAAATGTTTCCTTCAATTAAACTCCCTATTGTTTAGAAATCCAATTGTTTCCTGAGTCAAAGCCCAGTTTATTATTTCTTTGATGCTTATTCTGGAGATTGCACAGGTGTTCTTAAAAAGTTTTTCCATTTCTTTTCCTGATATTGTGTTTACAAGCAGATTGAGTTGTGTGGAATCAAAGAGGTGCTTGTTCTGTTCCACCAGCAACAGTTTGACCCTCAGGTAGACACCACTCGGGTTTTTATTTTTCCCAATTTTTTAACTTGCTAAAGTGCAGCTTTGTTTAACAGAAAATATTAGTAGATCGGGGTACATGTAAATGAACAATTTCAGCTATTATTTTAAAGATGGAGAGGTGTGTATGGTAATTCCCTTTCCTTTGCTGTGCTGCCAAGTGAGGATGTGCAAGACTTGGGTGTATGTCTCTGCTGTTCTTGATGAGAGAAATAGTCAGCTCTTAGAAGAAGTATGTCCTGTCTGCTGTGTTAGAGAATATCTTTGAGGAAGATGACTTTCCTCATAGCTGCTGATTTCTGCAGGTCTCATGAAGTGTTTCACCAGCTTGAGAGGAACCGCTCCTTTAGCAGTTATAAGGGATGCACCATGAACACCCTGAACAGAATAGTTGACCTAATTAGTTTACCATTAAGTCTTGGCTTGATCAGCCTTGAATTCATTGAGTGAAGCACTTGTTGCTGTTCAAGGCCGTTGCTGTGGCTAAGGAGTTCAGTGCTCTCTCTTTCAAATAAGCACAGCAGCCTTCTGGACGCCAAGTTAAGATTTTTAGCTACAGCTACAAATTGTTTTTTTTTTCCTTTGCTTGGTTCTGGGTAGATCAAAAATTAAGAGTTAAAGACAAACAAACAAGCAGAAGGACCAATTATTCAGGATAACAAAATCATCTCTCTATGGTATAAAAAGCATGACCACAACAAATATAGGTAAGAAAACAAAGCCATACTGATAAAAAATTTGTCTTCATTGTAAAACTGCTCAGGAAGAAGATGGATGTGTAAAAAATGTATTTATGAAGAACGTGAAGAGTTTATACACATACACACCCCTATATAAATATACAATACCCATTTTTTAATGAAAGTCCAACAAAAGAATGCTAGTTAATTTTAAGAGAGGAGGGGAAAACATGCCTGTAACTTCCTGAACTAAGAGGAATTAAATGATGGTGATTGTGTCCTGTTAGAATTCTTTTTGCTGAGTTTTAGCCGTCTTTAAAAACTACAGCATAACTATTGATTAATTTAAAATGTAGAGCAATTTTAAACAGGAGTATCTAATCTGCGTTGATTTCTCTGAAAGTTTGCTACAATACTGTGTGATGCTTTGAAACATGTGAGGAGTGAGTGATCTGCGGTAAAAGGAAGGAGTGAAAAAATAGGTGCAAACTCAACCAATTGCTGTTACCTTGATAACGTGAAGTGCTGCATACTATTTTAATATTTAGAAAAGTTAAATAAAACCTGTTTCTTCACAAAATCCAGCAGTGTATTTAGATTACTTTATTATGTTTCATTAGTTATTTTAGTTCTGTGCTGGTCCCAAGGATCATTAGGCAGAGTATTAGATGCTGTAAAGAGATGGAGTTAGGAGTTTATGCGTGTTTTATATATATATATATATAAATATATATATATATAAATATATAAAGTGTGTTTGCTGTATGGTGTGGAATCCCCGCAGTTATAAGTCGGTTTAACTTTATTAGTTTCAAGGGAGTTATGCTTATTTATACTGGCTGATGATCTGGCTTTGTGAGTGAAGATGCTATAAAGATAAATAAACAATCTTTTAGAGGTCTGGTGAAAATATAATCTTCTCGTGTTTCATAGTGGTTTCAGACACGATGGGATAATTTCTGCTTAGACTGTGCTTTTCTGACCTTTTTGAATAAGTGATTTGGAGTATTCTTTACTTACTGAGAATTGTATGTGCGTCATTATCACTAATGGATTTTAAAAAAGCAGATAAATTTACTTATGCTTATAAGCATACATATACTTATTTTAAAAAAAGAAAAAATAACAATAATTTTAAGTCGAAAATAGAGACATGTATCATTATTGCTTGGAATGTGCATCTATATTGCATTATTGTGTAGGCACTTGAAATCTGTGAATTTTTTCTTTGTTCCTGCAGGTATAGTGCTGTCTGTTGTCAAGTCTGTGTTTTTGTGGGCATGAGAAGTAATATATAGTATTGCTTATGGTTTTTTGAGTTTAGCTTTCAAATACCCCCTGTGCACAATTTGGTTATGTTAGACAACATTACTGTCTAACAGAACTACTTGGCAAAATGTGGCTGGGTTCCAGGTGATCTGTCTGAGGATAGCTTGAGAACAATCCAAAAGTTATCCTGGAACTCTGCCCACACAAGTCCTTAAAATGAGAAATGTAGCTGACAACGTACCTGCTATTCTGTGAAGTAGAAATTGTTCTCTATTTATTTTGTGGCATACCCCTGCCTATTGAGACATAAAAGGTACAGCTGTTTCATACACAACGTACTGGTCATAGCATGAAGAAGTCTCTAATTAGACAACTACAATATCTGCTTGTTAAAAGAACTTGTCACAGATATGCAGCTAGTGGTTGCAATTGAAGCACTGATTTTTGGTCATGGATATGCAGACTGGCTTCTGATGCCAAGCACCTCCATGTGGAAAACTGTGCACCTCCTCCAAGTTCCATGTGGAGTCCATCAGCTGTGCTGCCAGAATCTTTACTTTTTTGCATTGTAACTTCCCACACAAGTAAAACTGAGTTTATGTTTAAGTAACAAGATGTTGTCAAGAGTACAGGGAACTTCTCTTTCTCTTTTTACTAAGGCAGCAGACAGGTGATGTAGCTTGGGAACAGCTTCCAAGGAGAAATGCTGACCATGAGGAGGACACTAACTGCAGTCTGTCAGGTCTTGATTTGTCCCCCTCTGCTTTCTGTCGTCTTAGGCCAATTTATATTCTCACTTTTGTAGCTGGTAACTTTCCATGGCTCTTTGCTTGCTGTATCTGTTCTTATTTATTTCTCCTTCTAAAAAGGGAGTCTCCACCTTTTCTGTAGCCACCCTTTAAATACTGGAAGGTGGCAATAAGGTGTCCCCTAAGCCGCCTTTTCTCCAGGCTGAACAAACCCAATTCTCTCAGCCTTTCCTCATATGGCAGGCTTCCCAGTCTTTTGATCATCTTGGTGGCCCTTCTCTGAACCCCCTCCAGCCTGTCCACATCTTTTTTTGTATAGCGGGGACCAAAACTGAACACAGTATTCCAGGTGGGCTTCACAAGCGCTGAATAGAGTGGGATAATGATTTTTTTATCTTTGCTGGTGATGCCCTTGCAGATGCAACCCAGCATCCTGTTGGCTTTCTTTGCTGCAGCAGCGCACTCTTCACTCATATTGAACTTGTCGTCCACCAGGACCCCCAGGTCCATTTTCTGGATCCTCCTTTAAGCTCTTCTTGTCCCTGAGTAGTAGGTGTGTGTTTGAGAAGAGAAGGAGCTGGTGTAATCTACATGTGCTTAGGGTGGCTTTCAGGGCACAAACTAAAGGAGGGGACTGAATTTGGGATTTCAGAGATCGAGGCACTAGCATCATAAAGGTTTATTCGAGTCTTGATACTAATGGGGACAAATGTCCTCTTACAGATGTTGGGATCATTTGCTCCTTGAACATCACTAGTCTAAAAATAATGTGTATTGGAGCAGTGTGATGCCTAAAGAATTACGACAAGGGAAGGGGGAGGGCTTCTGTTCTGAAAACATGTTTAAAGGACATAGAACCTTAAGATACCACAAAGAAATATTTATGTTAATGTATTATGTTGATTTCATGAGCAAACTAGTGGTCATATTGCAAAGGAACCAAAGCATAACCTCACTAGCTGTTTTAGTGTGACCTCCTGGAACCTGGCACATAGTTTTAAATTAGTGTCATGCTTGCATTATGTTAATCAACAGCCATTGAGTGCTTGTGATAATATCTGTCCTGATGTAGCTGCAAGACATTAGGACATTTGGCCAAATGTATTTTTTTTTTCCATTTAACTGAATAATTACACAGAATCATATAATTCATATTGATATGTTTTAAACAATTGGCATCTAGCGAAATGAATGATGTTGGTAATCTGTATAAATCAAGGTATATCATCTGGAAAAAGAAAAAATCTTTGAATACACACAATATTATTTATTAATAGAAAATATGTAGTATGTTGAGTTACAGTGGTTTTTCTTATCAAGTCAATAAACTAATTAATTGTTTCTCACTGTACCAGCATAACTCAATTGCTTCCTTGTGATTCACTACACTGAATGTCAGGTATATGATTACCTTCACCTTGTTTCCTACCTACCTGCAAATGTGTGCATAATTCTAAAAGTATCACCCATTCAAGCATTTTTAATCCTATTATGCTACAAATGTCTGTATTTTCATCTCATTTGAAAATTAATTTTGTGTTCTGCAACTTAGAATAGGATTTTGCCTTGTTTTATTCACCTTGAATTTTCTTCAACTTGAATTTTAGCAATGAAGGCTGTGTTCTACTGCAATTGCTAAAAAGTGGTTTATGTCAAGTTGTCACAATGCACTGTTTCAGCTTGAAATGAGAACTTCTATCAATCAACGTCCTTAAGTACTATTTGCCTTCTTTATATGACTGTTAAAAATGAACAGTATTTGCAAGCATCATTTCAGGACTCTATATCTACAGATTTTCTGCCATGAATGGCAAAGGTGAGGCCTACAGGAGTGTCCTCTAGGGTAAATGACAGTCAGTGACACAAGCAAATGAACCCGGAGATCATGTTTGTTTTTCTTTTCATAAATTAAAACTGACAGTAGCTTAAAAACCTGCAGCCAACACAGAAAGGCAATAAATCTGTATTTATACAGAGTGAAAGGAGATGGTGTTTATTCTGTAAATTCATAATCTATGTAGGCTGTGTGCCTGATAGCCTAGAACTGGCTGAGTGCCTAAGTAAATGAGTGGGAAGGACAATTTACCTTCCTGTGGAATATTCCACAGGGGTGAAAACCTATGATTTTTCCAATGTAAGACCAAAGGCACCAGCTGGTTTTGATCAATTTTGTGTCTTTTGTTGAAGAATAGAAAAGATGACTGTGACGCTAATTTTTTTTAAATGGAAATATTTTTCAGGGACCTTGTTTATATATCAGCTTTTTCTTCATTGAGATAGTTTGCAAAGGTGAAGAGTAAAATATAGTGGCATAATCTGTATACTTTTTTGTTAGCTAGAATGGGGATGTTTTCCATTAAAGCCACTCTGACTGTTTTCAGCTGGAGAACACGGTGACTTTTAATGTACCTCCTTCATCCTGTCACCGGTACGTCCCTGCCGGTGCTGTGAAATACCAGGGAGGAAAAGGGAAGTTATTCGAAAATGGTTACCGCACATTTTGCCTTGCAAAATGTCTGTGTGGCCTGCTAGCAAGAAGTCATTATGATATATCTTGAATGATCCTTGGATAATATCTCTGTATATCAGTAAACAAGATAAATTTCAAATCCAGTATTAAATAAATGAAAAAAAAATCACATCCTCATCAAAAGTTGGATAGGGACAAGTAAATTAAAGGAGACGCTTTGCAGTGGCTGAACTTGGATGATGCGCGTGTGCCTTATGCACATGCTCATTCCCTGGCTGCAGCCAGGGACTAGTGCTGGAAGCCTAAAGACAGCCCTGAGAGTCTTAAGGATCCCCTATTACAAGGAAAGCCACCTTTGGAAAGGCCAATCATACATTTATGCAAACAGGAGCAAAACAGGCCTGACCTTTTTTTTTTTTTTTTTTTTTTTTTGGCTAGGTATGAAAGAAGACATTCTGATTTGGCCAGAACCAAGAGATTTCTTGGTGTGTCTGCTCATCCAAAATTGGTTATAGTCCCACCAAACTTGTATTGAGGTCAATAAGGTTATGTCACCTTACTGAGAATTGATTTTTTGAGGATAAGATTGTATCCTGTATTAATTAATATGCTCACATCTTCTCCACTGGCACAAAGGTGTCCCTATATGTGCCAGTTGTAATACCCTGAGTAAGTGTAAGCTGTTCAAAGCAGAATGATTCATCCTAAATTAGATAAAAATTGGCATAGATGAGTAGTAAATGTAGTCTGCTGGATCGATGCAGAAATGCTTGGGTTGTTGAATCTGATCTGGCCTCCAGGCTCAGTCACATTACCCTGCCCATTGCTTGCTTCACTGTGTGGGACAATGCAGTGAGCATCTAGCTTACAAAATGGTTTATAGGAGGTAATGTTGACGTTTACATACTCTTTATTAGATGCTGTTATCTTTGGAGCCTTTTCCAGTGGACATACTGAAGTCAGTGACTGATTATTTGGTAGGTCATCTTTAGAAATTGAAATTACTATAGCAATGCTTCTCTCCTTGAACTAACACTTTTATGTGGTGGGGGAGTGAAGGAAGGGGGAATTGTTTAGGTTACAAGAGCAATCTTCTAGAAAGCAATAGGGTCATTTCTGCTACTTGCAATTTCTCAGATTGTGACGTTTGAGAAAGATATTGTACCTGTCAATGAACTGGTGATTTTAGTGATTGTACAATTTTGAGGTGGTACCTATAAAAAGTATCTGTATGAACTCATAATGTAAGAAACAAAACCATTGTTAAGAGGAATGACCATTGGGGCTTATTATTAAAAAAAAATGAACAACAAGTACTTAATTTTTGGCAAGCTGGAGAAACAAATGATGCTGTCAAGATAAGAGAGAGATTCAAAAGCGAAGAATGTACCTACATATGTAAAATAAATGTGCCCACAAACTGTTGCGAAACACACTTTCAGATTGGAGGATTCATCATGGTTTTGCATCATTTCAGGCATAGATAAAAGAATGTTTTAATTTGCATTTGAAACAACTAATTCTCTGCAATGCCATAAATGCTCATGTGCCCCATGACATTATGTACCCTTTGCACCATCTGTACCTCTGATGTATCTATACATCAATACAGGTATGGGCACAAGCAGTGCTTGCATCGCAGCTCGCTTAAGAATTTAACCCTTGCTTTCAGGGCTGACAGTGAACACATCACTCTCCTCTGGCAGCAAGAGGACTTTCTACATGGAAAGTTATTACACTGATGTGAAAATTCAGTTGCAATATTAATTAGGCAGGGAAGACATGCTGTGCAGAGTTAGCATTCTGTGGTTTTTTGGTCTTTCTAACTGATATTCTTTGCTCTACATGAAACTTAGAGAGAAGAAAGTTTTGCCAGCTTTTTGTAAATGATTGGCCATGAAATCACCTTGTTGCACTCTTCTGTACTCTTCTTCTGGCCAGTAGCAAATGTCACCGTTCAACAGCTTCTGATAATGGCGATCAACAAAAGAATTAATTTTCTGTCAAGACAGCTGAAGTGGTGCTTTTCACTTCGTAGAGAAGGAAAAAGAGAACAAGCAAGGTGTTACCCAGGGCTTTTTATATTCCAAAAAAGCTTTTTGCCTGTATTATTTGTGTTGTTACATTATTACTTGCTATTCAGTCCTGTAACTCATACTAATCTAAAGCATTAAAAAAAAAGAAAAAAGCCTATTTATGTTTCAGATGCTGGGAGATACTTCAAACGTGCCTGGACAGTCAGGCCTGGACCTGCTGTAGGCAGGGAGTTGGGCTAGATGGCTCCCCGAGGTCCCCTCTGGTCTGGCTTCTCTATGATTCTGTGTTGCTCAGCATGAGATGAGAGCTGCAAGCTGGGGGAATATTAGGTGCTTTAAGAAGATATGATCAGGACACGTGTTCTGGAGCATAAGTTGTCATTTGAGGCATCTTAGGAAGGGCCTAGTTGAGGAAAATTTACACATCCATTAGCCTTCTAAGGAAACTTGTAAGCAGAGGATGCTGCTGCAAGAAGCTAACAGTAGACACTAATTGCTTATAGGGTATAAGATTGCCTCTTCCTTCAGCTTACTCTAAGACTTTTACTTGCCAACCAGTAAGGGGTTTGGTTTTTTGGGGTTTTTTGTTTGGTTTTTTTTTTTTTCTTGAAGCGTTGACTATAGCTCGATTTCTGAAAGGGGTGTCTTTACATTTTTCAGTAACGTTCAGTTGGTATTTGAGAAAAGCCTTGCCAGAACTTGTGAAATGAGAAGACCCTTTTCCACTGACCCCAAGGCCTCTTGCTTGGTTGGAGCCTGTGCGTGCGTGTGTGCTGCCTCTCCTCTCCTGGCAGCTCAGAAGCAAACAGAAGTGCTGCAACGCAGGTGGTTGCTGCTGAGGAATCCCTGGTTCCCACAGCCGAAGTGGTCTGCAGTAAGGTGGCACATTGCCTCAGCAGTGCCAGGACCTTCATGGGAAGAGAGGGTTATCATCGCAGTTCAGTTTGCAGTCACAAGTCTCTTAGGAATGAATTAGTACAAGAGGCTGTTTAATATAAAAATGCACATTTCTTATATTTTCTTGGTAAAGAAGTGTACAACCAGTTCCCTTGAGAGAGATGTCTTTTTCCTTAGGTGGTGAGCATAAACTTTATGGCAGATTTAGCTGGCATTTCTTTTCAGGGACTTTTAAGTCCTTTGAGTTTGAAAATAATAGAGCAGGGCAAGTGTATTACTGTAATTCAGTAGTTTGGCTTTTGAAATAAGTTTTTGCTTTTTTGCATATCAGTATGGCACTGTATGCATAAACTGTAGGCATATTATGCGCATATATTGACATTTCTGGCATAATATGGTGTAATTGAGAAGACCTGTGCAACAGCAGTCAGTGGACTATAATGTGGAAGTGGACAGGATTTACTTACCAAAAATCTAATCAGTTTTTACATGGTATCAGCATTTTCAAAATGCAAAACATGTAATAATCACTTCAGATGCTATGTATAGTTAAATTATTTAAATGTATTCCACTTTCCAGGTTTCAAGGTCACAGTGACATACTAGCTGTTCCTTTTCTTTTGTGATCATGGAAGTAGTACGGACCCCTTATAGAAGAAAACTTCTATTAGAACAAATGAATACATAACCAGGCAAGCTTAAGAAATAGTAATCTTAACTAATTGCAAAATAAGGCAGAGCCTGAAGCGAACAAGTCCGTATGCTTTGTTTCAAGATAGTTAAAGGTGTTTTAAATGCATTGTTTGTGCCATATCCTTATAACACAGTAATTGTGAAATTATTTTTGTAAATCTCATTTGAAAAAGTGATGCATTTTTAAAAGAAAAAATAATATTCAAGTGACACCAAATGTCACCTTGACTAAGCCTGCTCAATGCAGCATATAAATGAAATGCTCATCTTATTCTCATCCTGACAACCAACCTCCCCTTTTTTTTTTTTTTTTTTTTTTTGGTCTGGAAAGGGGACGAAACTCATACTGTCTCATGACTGCAATGCTGAAAAGAGCAAAGTCACAAAACTCTGCAGGATCCTTCATTTTCTTAGCTGTAGGTATATTTATTGAGGTCACTTATTTCAGGATAGGCCTGTATTATACTTTGGCAAACAAGTTCAATGTAATCTTTTCTAAAAATCCCATCACCCTTGTAAATGAAGAAGTCTGTGCTTTCTGTTGTGTTAATATGCCTCCAAAATCGATAACTTTGAAAATTAGTAAAATGTTTCACAGAGTGTGGTATTTTGTGAGAGAGGTATTGAAAGACATTAGAAATTAATAACAATGATAGTGGCTATAGACGTACAGTTATATATTAATCAGAAACCGAAACTGGTAGGATTGCTTATGTACTAACGAGAGATGACTGATACACTGTGGTGGTTTCCAGAAGATGTGGAAGGGTCTGTACTTTGATTATTAATAATCAGAGACGTATGTTTCTGTATTGGTTCCAAAGACAATCTGGATGCTAATCACAGACCCTACGACAAGATGCCTTGCAGGAGACAATTGGAACTGTGGTATTTAGAGAGAAAATAACTGAAGATCGACTACTCTGGGCAGTTGTGGTTACAGACAGTGCAAAGGAAGGCTGCATGCTTTCAGCTCCTTGTGATTTTTAGTGGCTCTATTAAATAACATGCTGCACCCTCCCCATCAAAGAACCATGAAGATGCATGTTCTCCACCAGAAATACATGTTTATATTCCAAACCCTAGAGAACAAATGCTTACTATATACCCACAGTCTCTGCTTTAATTCTTGAGCAGCTAGATAGTGCTGCTTGAATATTTAGCGTATAATTACTGTTTATTTTTATTATCATAATGTTAAGTCAAAGATCAAGATTCGGATGTATGAGATAGAGAATGCAAATTTTCTGTGTGTCCCAAAAGGCTTACAATCCAAATAAGGGTACATCTTTTCTGTACTATACCTGCTTCTTTCTTCTGTTGAGGTTGATAAGAGCCACAGCTGTACTATTTCCAATATTAAAATGAAGTAATTGAAAACTAGTAAGGGTTTTTCTGCAGTACTCTGTGGTGTACTCACTTGTACGAAAGTGATGATGACAGAGAGAGGCTGAGACAAGCGTCAGCAAACTGAACCAGAACAGGAAGCAATGAGCAGAAAAGCTGCTGAACTATTTTTATAAGAATCACAGCAAAAGGGGGGTTGTAAGTAGGACATAAGAGAAGACAGTGAAATAGACTTTGGAGGGGTTCCTCTGGAGTTAAGAGCAAGGTTTGGAGAAAGCATAGAGATACTTGTTGCACAATGTAACAAGTAGGTTAAAGTGCTGATATTAAGGCAAATTGGAAGCGAGGTTTTATTTTTAAGCAATAAATGAAAAATTATAACAGGAATGAATGTGAGTCATGAAGTGCTGTGCAACTGAAGTCAGGCAGCTTGTGTGTTAGAGGACAGCTGTGAATGGCTGCCACGTAGTTTGAGTTGTGGACTAGGAAAATAAGAATCGGTGAGAACTTACATAAGCAACTGGGAGACAACTAAGCTGAGATGATGTCAGAAAGTTTAGTGTAAGACTGAGGGAGTTTCCACTCTTTGTTTTGAGAATCACGAAGTTAAATAAGTGTTTCTGTTGGGGGAACAGCACATGCTTACATCTGTGCACTTTGTTATAAAAGGCTCCACAACTTCCTGAAATTCATAACTTCATTGTGCAGAAGATCACAAAGCATAAGAGGTAGTGGGATTGAAGTGAAGGCGGTGTCCTAGGTTATATATACATCCTTGAGTTATATCAATAACAGGTACAGAGGTAGGGAACTGCCTTGTGAAACAGGAAAAAACATCTTTCAAGTTGCATTGTAAGAACTGGAATATTTTCAAGGAACTTGTTTCTGTTCACATGCAAGAGTTTGCTTTCATATACACTTCTCTTATACCTTCTCGTGTAAAGCCACATCTCAGCCTTCTTAGTAATTGTCCTCCAACGGCAGATGGGTGACAGATAAAAAAAATATACTGTTATTACCATTGGCATCCTGTGGAGAATATCAGATAATGAATTCTTTCTCTTTTGGAGAAGCAGAGAATATGTGAAAATGGCAGCATTTTAGTACTTTGCTTTCATTACAGCATTTCTATCTACAGGGCATGCTATTTCTGTCTGTAACATTTCCTCTTACTGCTTAGCTGTAAAAATGCTAGATAAGACTAATACAATTATATGCCATAGCTTTATTTAAACTGCTGTGATTTATGGAAGATAGTTTCTGAGTTACCACACAAGTTTCTTGTTGAAGTAATATTTAAGCAGGTAGGGTTTTTTTTTCTGATATTCTTAGCATTAGAATACTGATACTTTTCAAATTCAGAGTTATAAATATATTTACTTAAGATTTCACTTTTTTTGTGTGTGTATATTTATGTTCAGGCATGTACAAACATATATGTAAAATATTCACTAACATTTGTAGACTAATAGATCAAGACTAATACATTTAAGGCAGAGCAACAGCTTAGGGCAGATTCTTTGGTGTTGTAAACTGTCACACCTTCAATGGGTTTGACTAAATTTATTCTATCTGGATCATATACAGCTGATTCTGTCTCCCTCCTGCATGGGCAAGTGTTGACATGTAAGTACCCCAGACAGTAATTTAAGGCTTGCTAATGCGTTGCTGAGAGCTCACTTGACCTTCAAAGGTGCTTATATAGATATGAGAAAGAAGAGAAAGTTTTTCACATTCATCTTTACCGCATTTCTGTTGAAATGGAAAGTATCAAGAAACTTTGGGTTTACATTAAGCGTTGTCCTGTTCATTAGAGGGCATATTCTGACTCCCTTGACTTTAAAAAACAAAACAAACCCGAATGTTTTGAAAGGTACTATTAATTTACAGCTTTTGCAAAAAATCCATGGTATTGTTTCATTGAATTCAGCTTGTTGGGAGTTAATTCTCCAGTAGGTATGTTTCCACCATACGTTTTGATAATTAGGAGTTTATTGGTTTTATTTCACATATTAGAATTACAAAGGGAGCAATTAAGATGCAAAATAAGTAAAAATGTTGACTGTATTAATATTAAATAATTAATATTAAATATGAAAAATGTGACATTTACTGGGTTCTAATTTAAATGTCAAAACAAGGGCGTACAAATGATCACCGTAAGATGCGTAGATGGAAATGTAGTACAGTTTCTTGAATTGTGTTTTCTGAAGGAATAGAAAGTA
This sequence comes from Numenius arquata, assembly GCF_964106895.1. NCBI lineage: Eukaryota > Metazoa > Chordata > Aves > Charadriiformes > Scolopacidae > Numenius > Numenius arquata. The sequence goes on from NC_133586.1 coordinate 31,768,835, forward strand.
ATATGTCCTTAGTTAATTTTATTTTAAAATGTGATTTTTTTAAAAAATTGGTAGCACTGAAAGTAAAATATAAAGAAAACTTTCCCTTGAAAATAATAATAATTGCCTGATGAATTTGTTTGATCACAACTCAATGTTTGGGTAGTAAAAAGAGTATGATGGTTGCTTGCTTCTATAATATTTCGTTCTACATAAAAACTTCAGTTTAACTTACCAGTTTCCATGCACTTAGAATACACCACATTTCTAAGGGCCTTTCAGTGGTCGCTCTTCTTGAAATCCAAGACGTGTATATGACTCTGTTAGGACATCTTGTTAAGAAAGACCTAGACATCTTGTTAAGAAAGACCCAGCTATTTCCAGCATTTTCTTCCATGAGAACCACAAATGCTTGGCCGACCATGCAGTTCAAGTCACACCAATACGCTTTATCCACAAGAGCTTCTTTGTTTAAAACTTGCTCACCAAAATCTGAGATTTGACCCTTTGACAAAAACATGTCAGCGTGGAAGACTTGTCCCTTGTAGAGAGCAGGCTCACTCCATCTTGGGTTGTGTGGCTCCAAGAAGTGTGTAGAGTAGACTCAGGTGTGGAACAGGTAGGGTCCTTTTAATTGTATGGTACCGAAAGCTTATTCTGGGAGTCAAATGTAATGAAATATTCTGCTTCTTCCTGCACTCTACTACCCTGCACACACAATCTGGTCAGCATTAGGGAGGTTTTAAGGCATTACTCTTTTTAACATACCCAACCCTGGCTGTAGAGGGTATGTAACAAAAAATGTAACAATTTTTTTCCTTCGCCTCCTATTCAGTGAGGAATGTGAACGTGTTAATGTAATCCATGTCCAGAAATCCCTCTTAAGTGTAAGACATATAAGGGGTTTGGTGATAACAGCTTGTTATTATTTCTTATTACGCAGTTCTGTAAGTCTGAGTTTGCAACCCCATAGGCCTCCTGGAGCTCTTGCCAAAAGCAGAGTTAGGAAACTTTGAGAATGCAGCACAGAAATAACAAACACCTATAAGAAATAATAGGAGGGGAAGGAAGTTTGATGCAAATACAGTCACTCATCAGAACTAATACTCTAAAGGCATTCCAAAAGCTGAATTTGTTAAGAAGATATTTTTTCTCTTGCTTGATGGGCAGCAAGGCAATTTAGGTGTAGTATGACGCCGTGTTACAAAAATGTTACATTAGAAAACTTCCAGTTGTGTGGATGGCTTATGGCAGGATAGGCCAGGTGGTAAGAACACGAGTTTGGGTACTTTGAAACTGAGAGTGCTCAGGAGCTTTGAGGCATGTATGTTTATACCTGTTTTCTTTCTGAATATTTTGGTTTTATGCTTTTCTGTTGGCTTATGCCAAAGTATGTGGCAGTTGGCTTGAATTTAGAAATGCCCAAAGAGTTAATGGGAATTCTGCTCGAATGACTTCAATATATTCCCCCCACCCTCTTTTTTCATAGCTTTAAAAGTTGTCGTGTATGCATCTGCAAGCAAGATGATTATGATCTTACTCAAAACACTCAACTACTTGTTTATAGTATGTGTATTTATGTGCACATTTGACATGAAACCATGCAACTACATAACTGTTGTCACAAGGAGAAAATATTCAAAATATTAATCACAGATTAATTGAATGCCATTATGCTGAGCATTTAAGGAGTGGTCCTGAGTCAAACTTACTTCTTGAGGTCCAGGCAGCTTTCACTCTTCGGTCTCCATGTTTCTTTCCCTTGCAGAGCCTCCAGAGGAGCAGTGCAGCGAGGTTCCTCTTCCTCTCACTTAACGTAACTTTTCTTTGGGAAGATTAACTAAAATCTTACCTGTGCTGGATTCAAAGGAAATTTACTTGAATGTCAGGAACACTGTTTAACACTTCTGAATTGAAAAAAAATTGATGTCAAAAGTAATAGTTTCCAAGTGCTAGAAAAGGGAAAGTGGCTACTTTGATAGATGTTCGTGCTTGCCAAAAGAAAAGACACTCAACCTGAGAATTTTGTAGTACTTCAAGCTACAAGATATGAAATAGTATGTTTGCATGAAGCTATTTCTTTTATCTTTAAGCTTACCTTCTGTTTGGCATCTTTTCAAATGTGTTAATGACAATGCATCCGATCAGAGAAAAAAGGCACATTGCCTAATAAAGTTATCATTAATCATTAATTTTTTGATAAAATATTTCAGTACAGACTCCTTCTAAATGTAATTTTTAGTATTTTGGTGTTAAGGCCGGGTAGTATAAAGTTTCTGACCGGAAGAAAATCCTATGACCTGACCTCTATAGATGTGTGAAAGGAATCAACCCCAAACACAGGGAGAGTTTAAGGGAAAATGACAACAGCACAAATGGCTGTAAATTGTCTGTGAATACACCTAGGTAGAAGGTTAAAGCTTAATGAGAGGACAAAATTTCTTCAGTATCCCTGAGCAATTTGTCCACTAGGCCACAGATTAGCTCAGATGATACTGAAGGATAATACTAAAACTTCTGAGAAGTTTTATAGGCCTTATATTTTATTTTTTAACGGTAAATGGTCTTTTTTCAGTGTCCTATTTACAAGATGGCACCGTTGGATTCTCTCTAGCACAAAATGAATTATGTTTTCTTTGCTGCCTAGTGAAAGCTCACCTTATAAACTTCTCAAGTGCTGCATCAATTCCAGCTCACCAAGATTTGGCTCAGGTTTCTGTCCAGAACTCACTCATTTTAACCCGTTTTAATTCACCATGGTGTTTGGAAACATGTTTAATGTTGTCCCTTCTTAGTCAGGGCAGAAGAGATCTAGAAAGTCTCTTGTTTCTTACCATATAAACCACAAAACATCTTAAATCCTTCACTGCGTGCAATATGAACATACAATGAAAAAATTCCATTTTCTTTCCTAGAATAGTCTACAAATCCTTATAGTGTGTCCTATCGTTGAATTAGCCTTTACATGATGTTTAAGTTTAATAATTTACACTCCTTCCCAGTACATAATTTAATAAAATGGAAATAAAATCACTTGCTGGAAAAAGATATCACTAAGCTCTCTTAAGCTCAAATGCTCAGCTGCTCAGAGATATCAAACTACACGAGCAGTTTCCTCAGTCTATCACAGGACAATACAAAAATTTTTTGCCACTCTATAAGAAAGCTATATATTTAGATGAAATGCAAAACATTTTTCAGTCAAGTTTCTCTGAGGTAATTGTGCCTTAATGCTAGGATGTTGCTTCATGTTGGTTTTCCATGAGTTTATTTACTAGGATCGTAAAATAATTTCCCTCTTTTTAATGAGCACTAGAGCTGAAAACTTGAAACTCAGTTTAATACGAAATATTAGTTTAAGTTCTGCTATGAAAAGCTACCTTTGGAGTGTGTATGTTCCAAAGTATGTTTTGGAATGGGCTCTGTGGATTTTTTTTAAATACAAATAATCTTGTTCAATAAATATTTATGTATCACTAGTAAAAAGAGAGAGAAATTAAAATATGTTTGTAACCATAACAAACTGGGGTGAGAAAACAATAATAATCCAAAGGAAATTCTCGTTAAGGAGTGCCACATGGAGAAATTTTCTCACAAGAGGAAATACCACAGCATGCACAGTACTTCAGAACTGCTGTGTGGCTCTAATATTGGATATTGTAGAAATAAACAGGATCGAGTGAATAAAGCTCTTCACAGCTGACTAACTCCTGGAACCTAAACTTGTGCAACTGCTGCTCTAAACTGTTATTCTAGCATTTGCTTATTGAAGATTCTGTCTTGCTGGTATATGATCAAACATATTCTGTGTATGACTGAAAGGTAGTGTTAACTGTACTGAAGGCTTCAAAAGGCTTGTGCTATCAAAGTCAGTATGCTTCAATATATATTAAGTGAACATGACTCTTCTTGTTATTCTTAATGTCTGTTTATCTCAAATGCCTAAAACATTATTTCAATTAAAATTTGTAAAGGCAAAAGTAAAAATACTTTGATAGAAGTAATATAAAACTTTTTGTTCAGAATATCAAAATGACAAATATTATTGTCACAGACTGTAATTTTTCCCCCTTAAATTAAAAAAGATAATCAAGAAATGCCAACTTATTTTTTTAAATGAGCTTTTTAATTGTACATCTAATCAGAGGGACTCACATGCTGTAACAGAGCAATCCTCTGTTGAGCTGCTGAAGGTTTATATTGAAGGACACTGTAGAGAGGTTGGTGCTGGTCTCTTCGCACAGGTAATTAATGACAGAATGAGAGGGAATGGCTTCAAGCTCCAGCAGGGTAGGTTTAGACTGAACATTAGGAAAGAATTTTTCACAGAAAGAGTGGTCGGGCATTGGAATAGGCTGCCCAGGGAGGTAGTTGAGTCACCATCCCTGGATGTGTTTAAGAGACGTTTAGATGTGGTGTTGGGGGATATGATATAGGGAAGAACTTTGTAGTGTAGGGTAGATGGTTGGACTCGATGATCCCAAGGGTCTCTTCCAACCTGGATGATTCTATGATTCTATGATTCTATGAAGTGGTGTTGATCCGTGGTGCCATGGAAGTCCTACAGCACTTGTGCTCAGCTTGTGAAAATTGCTTTGTTAATTTGCCAAAGGAGAGTCCATAATGCTAGCTGGAAACCTTCTCCTCTGAACTGGGGGAGCTGAGTGTGCCCTGGGAAGATTCAAATGGAAAGAGAAGGAGAACTTTTATTTACAAGTAGGGTCCCAGTCTAACAACTAATATTTGCAAAATGCTGTTTCCTTTCCTCCTATGTAGAGTCAGCACTGGAGAAAGCAGCTAGGCAACTTCCAAGTTTTCCTCATGTCCAGGTCATATACAGAGTATGCTTCATATGGGTCTTAGATTACTTAAATCAGTTCTTTCAGTTAATTGAGGCAGCATCCAAATTCACTCCAAGGCTTCTCCATCATAAGGTACTTCACGATTAATGTCAGGAAAAATTTGCATTTATTACATAAGTTCTCTCATCTTCTTCCTTTGAAAACTTAACACCCATCTTTTCCAGTCTTCAGCTGCATAAGTAGCTGTCAACAGCACTCAAATTTGATAGCAAATCAGCTGATATTTTGTATTTAACAATCCCTGACATTGACCTGCTGTTAAAGTATATTTTAATTAGGTGCTAAAAGATGTGCAATCTTATTATTGTCATACTTTTCTAATACCCTCCCCCTCTAACAAAAAAACCCCTCCAACCACACCCTCTCTGTCGCAGGAACAGTATTTGGAGAGAAATTTTTTTGGACCGTCTGTCATAGAGCTATGTCTGCATATGCCAGGTTAGATCGTCGCTCTAGTGATGTATCCATGCCAAAGAAACAAGACCTTTGATTTTAGCCAACATATTGGATCTTCTCTTTGCATTTTCTCTTCCCAGTGAATTCTTGCAACCATGTGCTGCTTGCTTTCTCTTACTCCTGTTGGCTTTCTTTATATTTGGGACTGGAACTCCTTTTGTGTATGTTTTGAAAACTTTTGCAGCCTCAGCAACTTAAGGATTAGCATAAGTATGGGTGTTTTTTTCCCATCAAGGTGGATGAAGGTTCCTCCAGCCTCATGTCAGCAGCTGTAACGTGAAGAGGCTATTTTTCTCTAAAAACATGTCAGAAGCTACTGCAGGGTGGCTGTGGTACCCCTGGATCATCTGAAGTTTTTTTTCCAAGACATTGAACCGGGAGCTGCTGTAAGGCTCTTCGGCAGTCAATAATGGGAATTTTGAGTAGGATATTCCCTTGTTGCGCCTATGTTCTCCCTGTCACGCTGCCCAGCCTCAAGCAGTGCTTTGTTGCTGGCTCTCTACTCATCTCCGGGTTAGGGTTTGATACAGGAGGAAGGGAGCAGGGCTGCAGAAATCCTAGGGATCTGACTGAGTGCAAAATACTTTACAAAGACAATTTAAAACATGTGCAAGGAACAGCAAAAAGGAATGCTTAATCTGCCAAAATAAACTTAATTATTTCAGTGGCAAATCGTGCAGCTTTCTGTTGAACCTTTCACTTAATCTTTCTGTCCTTGTGTTTATTATTCCTTCCTACCTCTTACTCTATATGCCTTTTGAGGCTGATTTTAGTCATGTGAAGAGCAAATAGAATAGCATGATCTCTTTCTGAAGAACTCTGAAAGATAAAGACTTCTGCCCACACAAAAAAAAGAATGCTGAATCATTTTCCTACTTAACACATCTTCATGAGCATTCATCAAACTGTTCATTTCATCTAGAGCCTGAAGCAATGAGAATTTATGAATGAAAATCACAGGACCGGGATCTTCCCTACCATATGTCACTGCTTCCCTGAAGAGAGATGGAGATTGATACATAAAAAGCTGTTTATAAAACAAACTAATCCTTGGTAAATTGTTGGTTTGGCCCAGAAATAGCACAGGCAGGCTAAATCATGGACTATTTGTCCTGTTTAGATAGGACTTCTAAAATAAGCATACACAAAAAAATGTAGACACAAATACATGTGAGTAGATATGTGTATGCTATCATTAACTATTTTAAAGTAAACAGGATTTTTTTTCTAGAAAGTATCTTTATAGTTTGACTGGAATTCCTGAACTAGAGAAGGGTTTTATAAAGCATAAATAGAGATGAGACTTATCAATAGTTACCTGTCTGTATTTTTCTCATCATGATTTAGTAATTTTCTTTTTATATCTCTAAAAACCCTTTTAGGTTGATAACAAATAGATAGTTGATAGTCGTGGCAGTTTCTGTCAATGGAAAAGATAAGTATTTAAATGACAGAAAAATGTGTCTATGTGAGAAAGAGATTCAGTCTACAACAGTTTGGCTGAAGACTGTCAACTGTGACATATTGGGGTCACGCATGATATGTTACTGAACTTGTTAAAAGATACAAATGTATTTGTTTTCTCATTTTTTGGATGCCAACAATTAAACTATGGTGAATACTCCACATCAGAACTGACATAAAAATTCCTGATCAGCACCTACAAATGAGATCACCTTGCAGATATTTTTAAGGAATTTGAGTTTAACATCATTTTTATATTAGACCACAGAAGTTGAATGAGTAAGATTATTATTTTGGACAAATTTTCATGAAGAGATTTTTTATGAGAGATATATATGTACACACGCAACCCCTGCCCTTCCATGTTCTTCATTGTATGGAGGAAGAAATTGAAAAAAATCAGGATAGATCCAGAAGCAATGGTGTCCTAATCTCCCCTTTCCTCTTTAATTATGCTTTTCATTCTCTTTTGTCCCATGAATTCCTGAATTTCAACTTCATAAGCTTAACAGCCTTCTCCCAGTTTCAATCCAGCTATGAATCTAAATCTATACTCCTGTAAGAAGTTTGTAGCAATAGTGAATTGCAATGAATTCTAATAGTATCATGCTAATGAGTTTAGTCCTGGAAATCTGAGGTGAACAATGTTAGACCCATTTGGGTTTTGAATAAAATTATTTTCAGGAGTTTTTGACTAGCACAGAATCAAATCATGTTTTGACTGTCTAATCTGCCAAGTAATACTGCAGCATGAGAAGGTTATGTTGCATTGCCATTTCATGTGGTCTCAGAGGAATTATTTTCTATTCATTTTTATTTGGTGTTATCTCCTTCCGTAATAGTAGTTTGACGATAGTTCTTCTCAAGTATTAGCTTTTTTTTTTTTTTTTTTTTTCCTATGCAAGCAGTGATTTGGCTGTATTTTTTGAACAGAGCTTTATTTGACCTAGCTTTTTCTAGATCTAAAAGATGGAGAGTAACTTGAGAATAAATTGTATTGAGACGTTTGTCTTTCATAGCTATTATAGTAACGGAGGGCACAGCTTCAATTTATGTACTAGCAGCAGCTCTGCTGATAAGAAGTACAGATAAGGTTAAAACATAGGCATGACAAGAATGGAACTGGCTAAGCAGAAAGCGCTATAATCGATGATGAGTAACTTGTAGAGATGTGTGCTGTCGGTTGGCAAAGGTTTCCCCTTGGCATATTTACTTTGAACGGGGCTGGAAGAGACTATGATTTTGTGTCTTTTACCCTGTAGCCATGAGTCAATTCCCTTAAGGTCTGCCCATATAGGTAAAACAATTTTGCTTAGTCAACAGGGTAACCTCATTCACACAGACTTTTTCTCTTTTCAGTAAAGAAAAGTTAAGAGTCAATAACTAGCTGCTGTGTGCTTCTGAAACTTCAGTTGTGGTCGATTGCCCATGGCAGGAAGTCAGCAGCAGGGCTCTGGAAAGAAGCGCAGCTCATGTAAAATCCACCACAAACCCTCAAGAGTCTGTGTACTCACATGGAGTATAAATCAGGATATTAAATGGTTTACAGTAACGTTTAAGGAATTGCAGACGGTATAAGGCAGGGAGAATAAGCTAGTAATGAAATTTGTTAGCTACATTGAAATTGGCTGTAATGGTATATATTGTACACTTATCAGAGAATTTGTGGATAACAGATGAAGTGAAAAGTAATCTAATTGGGAGATATGTCTGCCTTCTGAGGATATTTCAATGACAGCCATAACATTCAGACCAAATATAGGGAGAAGATTTAAGGAACAAATTTAATTTTAAAAGATTTTTAATTTCAGAGGAATTTCAGTAAAATTTCAAAGGTTCAGACAGATGTGAAGACTAATGTAATGTAACCTGAATTCTGCCTATTTTGTTTATTTAAAAACAAGTAGATACCTTTGTTTCTTTCAAAAACTGTCAGCTAAAGGGATTTATCAGAAAACCCATAGAGAAAACTCTCCAAACAGAAAAGTTTTAAGTGCGAGCTTATACTGTGCAAAGTCATTTTTAATTCCTAGTTGACTTGGAAGACGCTGAATGTCAAACTGCGCTAGGAAAACCTTCATACATAATTAGAGGCTCAGATAGGCTGGAAAGGCTCAGTGGTGTCTTTTATTGCCAAAGAGAGTAATTTAATTACTGTCCGTATGCCCCGTTGGGCCTGACTGAAGCCCCTTGTTGCTTGAATAGACTTGATTACTGGAAGTGTTTCTACAAAACAAACACCTTCACCTTGCTCAGTCAGTCTTGGATGGGGCCTTTTTCTGCATCTCCTGCTTTTCACTTTCACAGTTATGTACTACAAACAGAGACTTTTGATTCATCTTAATGAGGCATTAATGACCAAAAAATTCAAACCTTATTTTATTAATGACTACTTTTGGATTTCATTGAGCTTTTTCAAAGCTTTTTTTCTTTTTTTTTTTTTTTGACCAGGTAAAAATTTATCATATAACAAAAGTCTCATAAAATATTTCTCTCTGCCTATATTGATTGTTACAGGTTTTCAACCAACATTTAGATGTTTCCATTCTAAATATATATTTATGAGTATTTTGATATTTCTGTTATACAGGTAGGGAATTGAGGCTTAGGAAAACTGCAATTTGTGCGAGGTCACAGAAAAGACAGGACTGCGGTGAGGTCTCTGACAGATCATCACAAACCTGTCCAACTTGTGTCTCCAGGAATCATCGTACATCATTCATTCCAGCTGTGGAAGCATTAGCGCTCCTTAGCTTTGAGGAAGTAGTAGCATTGTTTGTAGCTGATTTTAAAATAGATTGTCATTTTTATTTATTAATTTTTCATATGCCAAATGGAGGACCGTGAGGAATACTGGTTCGTTAAGCTTCACAGTGCCACCTGTAACAGGTAGGTACCCATATCTTTGTAATACAGCTTGTAAGAGCACAAGAGAAACTTCTTGTGTAAGGTAACAGTAAATTAGTCTGGAACAGAATTCGTATGGCAAACTATAGCAGTGTTTGATTAAATCTTAATATCATATGAACATAAAAAGGATTTTCAATTTAGCACTTCTAACATCAAAAGCAAATTTGAAAGTAGATTTTTTTTTTCCTTGGCCAAGGAAGGTTATACTGGGAATACTAGCAAATACTAATGTAGATGTGCAATATTGGTAGCATAGTCATTATTGGCATCATGACCTCCAACATGAACTTTAAAAATATCGGCCTAATCCAAATAACTATGAAGAACAGCAAGTGTCGCAAGACTTGCACCTGTTGCTTGTTGTTTTTTTCACTGAATGATTGAAGTTTCCTTTTCTGCCTTTGGGTATGAGTATTGGTTATTACTTTTTGTCTGCCTTTAGTAATGGGCCACTACTTCTCTGCACTCATATTTTTCTGTGGTATAATTTATCACATACTCATTGCAAAATTCACACCACAAAAATAAAGACCCAAACCACCTTTTTGTATTTCTGTGGTTAAAGCCATTGCATTAATGCTTGAAAAAATAATTTTGAGCTTTCTAAAGGAAGAAATTCATGTTTCCTATTGTTTCTAATGTGATTAAAAACAAACAAAAGCAACAACAACAAAAAAAAAAGATAAAGAGCATTATGGTTTGTAACTTTTATGGATTAATGTTATATATATATGGATTAATATTATATATTAATGTTATATATATAATCATAGATATATGATTTTTACTTTTTTTTGGTGATGGTGTAAAATTATTTATTCCGTTGTAATACAGTGACTTCTAAACATACCTTTTCTACCTACCCCTGGGAAATCTTAGGGATAGCTTATCTTTGAGAAGTGATAAATGGAACTGAGTATCAGAAGAGAAATGATAGATAAAGAAATGAATAGCTGCAGCAATTGTACTGGGTCACAATCTGTGGTACGCTTTAGTCTAAACCAGAATGATCTCAAGGAAAGAGAAGATCGGAAAATCGGCTATTTTTATATCACAGGAACATTTTAATTTTTTACTTGTGCAAGTCCAAATTCTGCAGCTTGCAATAGTGGTGGCTGAAGTGTAAAACAAAGTCTGGAATAATTCCTATTAGTCATGCACTAGACCATTGTTTAACATTGTATTTGTGAACAGACACCTTTAATTGGTGTATGACATGTCTATTCTGGCCAGCCAGACATTTGACAAATAGGAAACATCTCCTGCTCTTAAGTAATATTTGTTCTGTCGTTTACAATTTTTCAACTTTTTATATTAAACAAACTGAAATAAAAAAATTGCTTAACCACTAACTTCTTCTCCATGACTGCATAACACCGTAAGTCCACAGGGCTGCTTTTAACAAAAATATTTGCATAAATATTTTACTTTCCAAATAGTGAGTGTCCGTTTGGGCAGAAAATGCATGACACGAGAAAACCAGCTTTGGCTGTCAATGTTTTTTGGTGCCATTTCCTGAGCCTTTTTACTTCTTCAAATGATACAAACAGGATGTCTGGGATAAATAAAATGGTAAGTTTGCAGGGTTATACACTTCAAGAGATTGCATTTCACCAAGAAGTTTAGTATCCGCAACCCTCAAGGGGTTAAGGTTAGGGACCTTAAGGGGTATGGTTAAGGACACTACCACCTTTAGCCTCTTGCACAGAAGTAGCATACAGCTGCAAAGCCTGAAATCAAGACAAAGTTGGGTCTTCAGCAAGGAATCACTCAAACACAGAATAAGCATCTTTGCCTAACTTCGCTTACAACTAAGGATGTGATCAGAAACAACAGAGGCAGGAACAAGTATGTCTAGCACCTCAAGTGATCCCCTGGCTTCACAGCAGTGCTATGGAGAGGCAGGTTCTTAAATGCTGGCTTTCTGTTCTTGCCACTAATGAGCAACTTCCCTAGTACAAATGTTTTGATTTACACATTTTAAGTCCTATTAGTCTTGCTTTCTTACAGCATTATATTGGGAGCTCATAATTGTATTGCAGACATTCCTCTTTCCTATTGAAGAATCCTCCTTCACTGCTTCCCAGCAACGAGCATCTAATGAGTAGCAGAAAATTGTGTTCATAACGTTTAAATCAGTGCTGTTGTGTTTTGCAGTATAGCGTTCATCCCACCGCTATTCTTTGGCTTTCAGGTCATTGGTTCTTCTGGCATGGTGTTTTTATCTGTTTCATCTAATACAAGATATCAATTTTAATTGATAAGATTTAATCAAGATATTAATTTTAATTTGAAACTTGCTGTTTTACTCTTTCAATAATGTCAGCCACTTCTTTCCACGTATCTTCTGTTTGTCTTTCACGTTGTTTAAATTGATCTAAACTCTCCTTTCATGTTCTGTCCTCGAGAATTGTTCAGCAAAGCATAAAAACTATGTAATGGACCGCCCACACTGTCTTTTTTCCTGAAATGTAAACAATGAATCTGTCTTTTTATTCATTACATAAAAATTACTAAATGATATTAATCTGAGCAACCCTTTCGTTTCTTCTCAGGAAATTGCACTCAGAAATTCTAGGCCTGTGGAACCGAATTACAGTTTGCATATACCAGATTTCTATCTGGATTTTCAGTTCTGGGTAACTCTGAGATCTTGTGAGGTTTATTCTGGGATAATTTCCATGAGCAATGATTGAAACACTTTCCTAATTTTTTTTAGTTTTTTTTTTTTTTTTTTTAGGTTCCTGCTAATAAGCCCAGCCCTTTGAACGCCCGAATTTGTCTTTTTGTTACAATGATAAAAAATTATCATTCAGAACCCATTTTAAGTTTGCTCTTTGTTTTGTGGATAGTTTATGCTGTAAATGGTAATTCTGAAAGATTGATCTATGGTAACCGGCTCTGAGCTTTTGGCCTGAAAGGCTCTGAAGATGAGGCAATACTTGTATAATACATGCATTTAAGATGAGAGTGTTAAGATGAAGCAGTGTTGGCATTTTGCATTCTTGTAGAACTGTGTTCTGTGTAATGCTTTGTGATACACAGTCTTTATAGTTTCCTTAGAGATGTGTACTTCATATTATAATTATTGAAAAAAAATGTCTAGTTTCTGGAATGATAATGGGCTTTCAGGCTATTTAGATGCTGGTTGACTATAGCTGCGTGTGAAAACTGGTAATTCATGATGTCATGCCATATAAACTTTTAACAGCATGAGTCTAAGATTGCCAGCAAATTTATAAGAATGGGCGTAACAGAAATTTTGGCTTGTCATCCAGAGGAAGTGACAGTAAAACCTTTCTACTGTACCATAAAATAATACAGAAAGCTATCTGGGAAATAAAAATTCACTTTTTTTTTTTTTTGGCGTATTTGAGAATTTACAACCATAGCTTTGCAGAGATTAGTAGGAAATGCTGAAATGGTGATGTTTTGCTTATATACAAAAGTGCCTGAAGTAGATTTTATGTACAAAACCAACCTAAGGTTCATAGAAGTCTTTGGCAGAGTTTACAGCGTGTACTTCCTCTTCTTAATACTCTTATTTGTCTTTCATCTGCTGTCTAGCTGTCTAGCACAGTCACCGTAGCCTGGGGTATTGAGAGTCTCTCCTAGGGGTTCATCCAAAAAAAAAAAAATTCAACCCTAGAAATATTTTGGAATCCAGTAAATGTAGAAAAGAAGTTGAAATGGAGAGGTGGGAACGTTTACTTCTGAACTGGTGTGTGAGAGGAAATCAGAACTCAGATTTCTGTACTGAATACTATTCATGCAAAACTTAAGGGTGATTTTTCTTTCTTTTTCAAATTTTAATTTTTGTGGTGAAGAAACAAGGTAGCCCTCCTCTGTTCAGGGTGCTTCATTGTTTTGAGGTAGCAGTGTAGCAGCTTTCACTGAAAAGTCTTGTGATATAGAGATGGTTAGAGAGCAGATGAAGTGGTCAAAGGTGAATGATACTGTGCCTGTCAAACAGCGCTTCAAATCTTAGCATGTGTTATTCTTGGAATAAGTTAAAATCTGAAATGAATTATAAATATCAGTATTTATCTGTTGACCATTTATCTTAATATTTAAATTTGCAGTTTTGCACTTCAGTATAAACTGTAAAGATGGCCCTCGCCCAGCAAGCCCTATTCTTACTGTGTACATCTTTATGTGACTGCGCAAACAAGAATGGGTCACCTCCCATCAGAAGTTACATGTGGCTCTAGTGAAGTTCAAATGCCAAATTTCATTCAGTCTGGATGTTTTATTTTTACTTTTGTTACTTAAAGATACTAATTTTTGGTCTCATATTATTAATTTAATTTTAATAATTTGTTTTTTCATCTACTTTTTAATCCAAAAAGAACAGTAAACAGGAGTTAGTACTCAAAATCCCCTTTTCATTAGGAGAGCACAACATTTCAAACTCTCAGACTTGTTTATTCTTTGGGAATCTTGTGAACAGATTTTTAAAGCACTATTAACTAAGCAGAAAATAGAAATTTTGGCAGTGCCAGGCAGGGGTCATAACAAAATCTGTAACATCCAATGGTATGGAATTTTCAAAGTGATCTTTGATTAAGAGGTTAATAGGATTTATGAACCGTACTCTCTTAAATTCTTGTAACAATTCCCATTGTAATTACCACAGACATATCATAAAAGGTCCAGGGGTTGATTTAGTTTGTGTGAGTATCCAAAAGTTCATAGAATCACGTGGGGTTGGAAGGGACCTCTGGAGATCATCTAGTCCAACCCCCCTGCCAAAGCAGGTCCACCTAGAGCAGGTTGCACAGGAACGTGTCCAGGTGGGTTTTGAATGTCTCCAGAGAAGGAGACTCCACCACCTCCCTGGGCAGCCTTTTCCAGGGCTCTGCCACCCTCAAAGTAAAGTAGTTCCTCCTCATTTTCAGATGGAACTTCTTACATTCAAGTTTGTGCCCATTTGCTCTTCTCCTGTCACTGGGCACCACTGAAAAAAGACCGGCCCCGTCCTCTTGACACCCACCTTTTAAGTATTTATAAGCATTGATCAGATCCCCCCTCAGTCTTCTCTAGACTACAAAGACCCAAGTCCCTCAGCCTCTCCTCCTAAGAGAGATGCTCCAGGACCCTAATCATCTTTGTAGCCCTAACACAAGCTTATCCAGGGCATACACACATCTTTTACGGTGTATTTGGACTTCAAATCTGAAGGAATCTAGAGATTTCTGGCACCTCTAGTTTGGGTCACTATTCCTGTCTTACACACCCCCCCCCACCACCCCCTTTCCCACCTTCCGTCCCCCCCAGCTCCTGCCTGGGGTTTTAAAGTACTAAGGCAAAAATTCCAAACCAAAACCCCCACTGAAACCTGACATTCAGAATACGTGAAAGAAAAAAATAAAATCAGAATTTTAAATCAAAGAAATTCAGATTTGTCTGTAAGAGGAACTTCTCCATTGTCATGCACAGACAGCTCTCCCCTTTTCTCATGGATATGCAGCATTTGTGCATAGATAGATACAAAATACACTACAGTTTAATTCTGCAGCTTTCTGTGTCTAATGCTTTGCAATATAGAGTGGTTTCTATTCTTACGGGTTTTATCTCCTGTGCAGCCATAGTCCGAAGTGGATGTAAGATGTAGTTCTAGGCAAAATACGTACATTCTGGCTTCTTGACAGAAACATGCAAATACTAGGTATCAGACTGGTTTGCAGAAGTCCTGCCTCTCTAAACATCAGGCTGCAGCAGTTTGTAAAATGCAAACAGATGAAGTAGACGCTGTAAATTGATTGGCTTTGGTGTGCTTCAGGGGAGGGAGGGGAAAGATTGCTTACTGATGGGGAAAAAAGTTAACTTGTATTTAGAGAAGATTGTCTGTATTGATCAGTGGCTTGTTATACTGCGGTAGAACTGAGCGGTTTGAACTGGGGAGGGTAGGTCAAGGCAGTCAGCCAGCCCTCTAATAAATAGCTTCCATAAATGGTGCTGGATAAATGACTTTGAATATCTGTTGATCATTCCTTTCATATCCAGACTATCAGGATAATATACTTTTACATTCTCAGATGTGTCTTAAATATGTAAAAGCTAAGGGTATAAAAAAACTAAGATTAAAAATCCATGCTACTCTTGGCTCCGATGTATGCATTTGCTAAGAAAAAGCAGATTGTCTTTACGTGCTTTTCCTATGTTTTCCCCATAATCGCTGCTCAGAACTTTAATTCCTTCTGTCAGGAGCTACTTCAAAACACTTATGGAGTATATCGGACAACTTGAGTGTATTGATCGCATTTTGGAACATTATACCTTGAAAAGGTACAATACAATACAAACAATATAGTTTTTCTTGTGCCTATTATAAGATGTTCAAATGTGATAGCAGTTTCATTTAAGTACCTCAAGAAAAAATTAATGCCTGTGGAAATGTGGGAGAGGGTGCTGGTCAGAGATGGCTGGGAGATCTTACTAGAGCTCAGGGAAAGGACATGCAGAATAAAGGTAAACACACACACACACACCCCCCCACACCGTTTTCTGAAACCATAAGGTAAGCTGCAAATTCTGGAGACTGTGTGGAAATTAGCTAGAAATGAACAGCAAAGGAACAAACCTATATTATTTAGTTTTCAATGCAAACTGCTAAATGATCGCCCTTCTCTAAAGTGAGTAAGTGTCTGTCCTGCAACAGTGGTTTTCTGTAACATTTATATCTTGCTGAAGGCTAATCAGGGGAGGTTTATAAATTGTTGAAATCACTTTATAGCACATTTAGAGCTCATTTCACAGTAGTTTAAGGGGCTGCAATGAAGCTAATAGCCTTCTGCGTTTCTTAAATGTTTGTGGTTTAAAAAATGATATATTTATTACACTTTAGAATTACTTCCAAAAATAACACGGTAAATCTAATCATTATATAATCAGTACATGATAAAAATTCCAGTGCTGTTAAGGCCTATTTTCAAGCATTTTTCATCATGTTGTCCACCGTTTCATACATTTGGCAGGGCAATTCAGGCAAAATCACCACATGAGAAATGCAACAGACCAAAATGTTTACCAGGCCTAAAATCCTAATCAGGGGAGAGAGAACCTTACAGATTTGTGACAGAAGCCCTTTTCTCTTCCTAAGCTGATAGGTTGGAAGAAGTTATAGATTATTTTGTCTCAGCAGCCACCTAAAAGCAAGAGTAATTAACCTGAAGAGACTGCTCCTTGCTCTGTACCCACGTTTGATATAACTTGTTATAACTTCCTGTATTGAACTATCAGAATCATTTAGAAGTAAGAAGTGCTGCACACTGCAGTAATCAAGACTCTCGTAAAAGTCACACAATAGGAGGAGATGGAAATAATGTTGGCTTAGATCCTCTTCACATAATTTAGTTGCAAATTCCTATTGGTAAAATTGAGGAAAATCTTTTAGTGATGTAAAATGTTTTTAATGAAGAAGCAGCAGTTGCATCTGTGATGATATTATTTAGGTACTATCGAGTATAAACCATTTTCCATTTATCCAATTGTCAATGACATGATCACTGCATCAAAGTGTTGACCTCAGTAACAGGAATGTTAGTGAACCAATCTTCTCATCTTTTTATGTCCTGAAGCAAGCCAAGTCCAGGAGCCTGTAAGTTCAGTGATGCTACAGAAGATCCCATTGGGTTTTAATTGATCGGGCTAATCACTTTTTACCTTGCTTGACCTATCTATGCTTAAAAGCTATTCCTAGTGCAGATTTGCTGAGATCTGGCTGGATGCCACAGATTCTCAGTTTAAGACCTCAGATACCTTAAGTTCTTCATAAAGGAACTGTATCTGTCATGTTTTCCTTAATTACCGAGTCAGTCAATGCAGTTACATATTTTCCCTAATCACCATGAGGTGTGTGGAGGTAAAGGATATAAATAGAGAACCTTTTAATAATAAGATCCAATGACATAATGCCAACCAGAATGTCCGCTGGGTCTCTTCAGTCACCTTGAAAATTTAAGAGCTGCTGATTTCTGGATTGTTATTACTGTTGATTCAGTTTCCCCCCCCATGCATACGTCTGTGCATTCTTTGTCTTGATGACGAGCATTAGAGGTTGTTTAACTATTTTCAAATCTATATTACAGTCTTTTAGTCTCATATCTATCAAAGGCTATGAAATTTTCTGCTTTCTCAGTACTGCTTATTTATTAATCCTCAAGAACTGAGTTTGGAACTACACAGCAGGAACCTTGAGCATATCAGGGATATAAATCAAAACTGGTAGTTAATAGCCACTGAGTCAAGATATATTATTTAACATAAATATTGGCCTGATAACTTTCTACATAAGGCTGGATGTACTAGTATCTGTAGATACATTTCTTATTTTTTAACATTTGACTTGATGTGAGAATTGGGATTTGTTTATGGCCTCAGTGGTTCGTTTACAATCTAAGTGGTAATGTCCCTAATATGGTAGTGCTGGGTTTTATTGAACAAATATATTGAATAATAATGGGATGGTAAATATTACAACTCTCCAAGTCTGCAGTTGTTCCACACTGCTATGGAGGCAGAAATCCTATGCTAATAGGATTTCTAATCAGATGCATGTCAAACTATAAATGGGAATTTTACATCCTAACAAAACTATTGAGACTGAGAGTATTCAAAACACCTTTCGTCAGCATGACATTGGAGCTACCTCTCATTTCAGTGGGTCCACTGTAGTTAATTATATCATACTGTAACTAAATATGCATGAATTTATAGTAAATTATTCCACGTACAAGACGACATTTGTTAATTCACTGCTTGCAGTTTATTGGACTAATACGTGTAAACTGCTTTGAGCAATAAATTACAAGATTAGGGCTTTTAATGTTTAAGGATATCATTAGGCATTGTATGCTGGAGGTATATTTGACAAATGCTCTTTGCTAATGGAGTATATTTAAGGGAAAATCTGCATGAATTAATTTTAATTACTGTCATATTAACGGATATAAAACCAACTAATGTCAAAGGTGTACCAGTGTTGTTGATTCAGTGTTATCACGCGTGTATGATTAAAGAAACTTGTTTACATAAATATTTCTTCAAATAAACAAACATGCAGATTTTCCTTTGAAATTGCAACCATGCCGTGGCCTAAATTTTTCAGGCTTTTATATCTTTTTGAGCTCTGTAATGAAGTTTAGGTATTTAAATATTAAGAAGAACCAGCCAGTTGGGATCACTGAAATAGCTTTATGATAAATAGCATGAGAACTCCTAGGCTGAAGGCATGACAAATCCAGCTGTTACCTGTGCTTGGTAAAGGAAAAAGTTCTGTCTGGCCTCTTGTTTTGTAATGAGGAAAGGGAAATTTTAACATGACAGAAGCAGTTGTGTCTCAGGACCTGTCTGCCACGTAACATACTGTTCTTTATCTATTTTGTTTTCTAATTTACCACCACTGAGATTACTATTTTTAGTAAGACAAAAAGGGAATGGGAGAGCTTCAGACAACACTATTTGCAGTATTTCTTAAACGCAATCAGCTATTAATATGGTAAATATGGAAGGAAAATGACAGTGATGGAGTAGCATAAGTTAGTTTGGATTTGGTGCAGCTTGAAGAAGGTCTGATGAGCTTCTTTGAGACAACAACAACAACGATGATGATGACTTACTGGCAACAACTTACCTTTTCAAAGGAACAACATGAAGGAACTCCGCAACTCATGCAGCTACTGAATGGACTGCCATCCATAATGCTGTCTTCCATCTCTGTCTTGCAAAGCTGAATACATAGGCTATTTTTTATACCAGCATATGCAGTTGGCTGTACAAGTACATGTTTTTATTCATTTTATTAGCTCATGTTTTCTTTTTAGAAGTTCCGGCTAATGAGCCTCATTTAAGCTGTGTGCTGTAGGGGTAATCTGAAGTTAGGGGAAAAAAAAATTAAAATTTGCCTTTATCTTATGAAACAGGAGGCTGATCTGTGACTTAATGATCCAGCAGAACAGAGAGATTAGGAAGGGCCATGACAGCCAGTGGATCTGGAGAAATTCCTGACTCAACTCAGCCAAAGACACTCTGAAGTAGAAACTCCACTGCTATTTGAAATTATGCTGTACACGCTCCCTTGCTCCTGGGCTTAGGTCAGTTACCCCTCACTTTCCCCTTTCATGTCCCATGCCTGCTGCTCTGCTAGGGTCTGGAGTAGGTGGTGGCACAGAACTGACTTTTTTTTTTTCTTACTTTTTTTTTTTAAAAAAAAACAACCTCTTTGATTTGCCACCATCTGTGTTTTGAAAATGCCCTGACTTTTGTGGGAAAGATATAATGGCATTTAATGTCTAGTCTACGCTTATGATTTGCAATGGATGAGTGATGCAGCTATATCGAGATGTCCTAAACTGGATTTTAGCATTCCTTCTTTTTTGGGTATTGTTTTGTTTCAGATACCTAATGTATTTAACTTTTTAAACTCCATTTTCTGCCACTTCTGTCTGCCTGAAGTTGGAAAATGGAATCAGATCCATACAAATTGGCATTAGCAAGTGTCTGGCTCTGAAAACTTGAGCATCTACTGAGGCACAAAGAGCTCCAACTCTGCTGTATTAACTGTTATACATGAATAGTCCCATCATAGTGCAGTAGGGAATAGTGACATACACACAAAAACTATTATAGCCCATCATTCATTTTCCGGTAGAATAATTCATAAACATTCATAAAAGTTTAGCTATGCCAGGTGGCAAACTTCCTATCCTGCTACTCTGAAAAGTCTAAGATTTTTCATTTTACAGTGTAAACATTTTATTATGACACTTTTTGATTAGAATCGCGTAAATCTCTCAGCAGTGAATTCATTGCACGTATTTCTTGCTGAGAATGTAGCTGCAAGTAAGCACCCTCTGATATTCTTTATATGTAATTTACTTAGGGGAAGGTAGCAGAACAACAGTAACACCACAGAAATATTGGATCAAAAATTATACAGAGAAGAGTATTTTCAAGGGGAAAGAGAGCATAACACAAAAGGAGCAAATAAAGGCTTATTTGCTGTGTGTTGTTTGCAAAATGTTTTGAACATTTTATCGAATATTTGTTCCACGTGAATTATGCATGCACTCCAGTGCCTTTGGGAAGATGCAAAACACTATATATAACGAATGGAATACGTGACCTCCTGATGGTTTCCAAGATATTGCTTTAAATGGAAAAATGAACAATTTCATATCTACCAAGGATTATTTTATTCCCTTTCAACATGGGTAAGCAAGCATATTGTGAAGAGAAGATTTCTGAATGTGTTCTCTCACTGGAGCCTGCTGCATGTCATTGCAGGGAGATATTGTCTATTGGTGCACTGAAATTGAGTTTCTGTAGGCTAAAAAATTATCTTTCCAGTAAGCTGCAGCTGAAAGCAAAGTGAGTCTTAATTTATTTAATAATTCCAGTGAAGTCTGATAACTTTTTAAATTCTTATGTGTCACTTACTGGCCTACTACCTCTTCTACAAATACTGATATGCCTGCTTCTGTGCCATATATGTTCTCATGATTCATCTTTCCATTTAATCAGGGCTTTTCTATTGTGCAGGCCTTCCTAAGAGAAAGTATTTCAGTCCCTAGGGGGAAAGAAAGTGTCTGGACCATGTCCAGAAATTAAGGAAGTGTTTTATCCCCAGTTCCTCCTTTTCCTAGGAGGGCTGCATTGCCATTCCCTATATTAGAATTTCTGCTGGGAATCACCTCTAAGGCGGGTAGATCCTTTAGTCCTCAAGAAAGAGGAACCAAACTGGAAATAAATTTATATTCCAAGGGACTATGAGACTACATGAAATCCTTGGATGGGCCTGTTTAATAGGCAAATATGTTGCTGCTTGCATGTAGAGAGTTACCTTTCAGTTCTTATTGTTGGCTGTCTGATACATTGCCTTTTAAGGAGACAGTTCTATGGATACTTAGTTTTTCGGAAAAGAAAGAAGCAAGCAGGAGGAACAACAAAAGAAAAAGAAGAAACAGACAAGAGTGGTGAAATGAGGAGAGAGATAGTAGCTCTGATGTCCTGAGGAACTGATCAACTGAGAGAGAAACATTTTCAGGTTTCTCCTGTTGGGGATCACAGACTGATCAGTTGTCCTTATCCTCAAAAGGGTGAGGGTGACAGAGGAGAACGGTTATCTCCCTAGCGCAGAACGCGTGGCATGTACACTCTTATGACCATACTACTCTTGAAGGCAGAGAGAAAACAAGCAGGAACAGTTTGTGCTCATTCATTTCTTGAGAATCTCATCTCTTGTAAAGTTTTTTCAGTTACTGACTATAATGGAGCACACTGTACAGATGTATTCTCTTAGTATTTTGAATTAGAGAGCCCGCTGTCAAAGAATTACATGTGATTTTATCCGATGAGCTGTATGTTAATAATATCACTGAGAGTCATTGTGTCCTTGAAGATTTACCAAGCTTTTACAAGAAAAACTGGTTAGAGTCTGGTTTATTCATTATAAATCTTACTTTAATTAGCTTGGAAACAGAAACTTTGGACATGTGTTTTTAGTTTTCTAGTTTCTTAATAGATGTATTACTCTGAAAAGATGGTGATTTGACAACTCTGAGAAATTTAGTAACTGTCTTACCATAAACTGCATCAGCTTTAAAGTACTGTTACATAACTGGAAATGTTACTTATTTTCATACTATGCCAATGAGGAAAATGGTTCTACTGAAACCAAAAAACTCAGAAAAGGCTTTTGGAGCAGTTTTAAGAGAAAGTTGAAAAGATTTATAGTGTCAAGTTAAGTAAGTCTTACAATGAAATGTAAACTTTTTTTACCTGGCTCAAACTAAGAGAATTTCTGATAACTCTGATTCTCAAATGATTGTAATTATATTTAACAGAACATGCTCTTCTGTCTTTCTAGCAAATGATGAAAGATAATCTAAGTGAATATGGTTAAATGAGAACAGCCAAACCAGGATTTTCATACCTTTTATAGTAAATGTTTATGTCAAGGCTCCAACAAAAACCTTGCCCTGATTAATCTATTAAAGATACAGTGTGCAGTCTAGCTTATTGAAGTGTGTAAAGTTTATCTCTGTTGCTTTCTTTATTCTGAGAAAGTGGTTCTTGAGACTGTGGTATAAACAGCAGTGATTTTTTTTCCTTCTTTTTCTTTTTTTCTTTTTATTTTTTTAATATGGGGAGAGCTAGTTCGAATTGAATGAAAAAATGCTGAATGCAAAGCCATAAGTTTCTCTAGGGAAAAACTATAAGAAATGGACCACATGATAAGCTACACAGGTTTTTTTGGTTTTTTTTAAACATCTTACAATATACTGAAAAGATAGACACAGTCTGTTGCATACTGAGGATATCTCAAGACAAAAAATACTGTATAAATTTTTATTATAAGCAATATTGAATTTTAGCATTCATTCATACCTAGCTCAAATGATTCAGTCTTTGCATTTTGACAGAGAGCTTTACTGGTGCTAAACTGTGTTAATTTTCCTTTGCCAATGTATTACACTCATCATCTTAATCTCTTATGCTGTAATTAAGTTCCTTACGGTTATCTCCATTACTAATAAATGTTAGGTAGCAATTTGGCAATGTTTTACTGAACAAAAGCAGTCACTTCTGCCTACTCTATATTTTTTTTTTCTCCTGTGCTAGTTTTCAATTTTCCCCTGAACTCTTGCTGTTTCATTTATATTTTGTCTTAATTTTGTGCTTTCTCATTTGTTTATAGGTAGGACTTTTGATGTTTCTACTACAAAATAAGAAATGTCTTTGTAAAAGTATTATCTGCTGGGGCGATGACAAAGATGACAACTTGGCTGTATTGAGGTCTATCAAGGGAAAGTTCCGATTGTCTTCAGTGACTAAGGGATTTTGCCCTAATTGAATGAGATCCTTTGGATATGAACCACTGTTACACTTTCATTGGTGTTGTCTCATATTATTGTTCTCCCCAATGTAATATTGTATCAGTTGGGCCACTACAAACATATGGGTTTGACTCACTTTCAAAATGAAAAGCTTTACTCATCTTTTCAGGGATTTTTCAGCTGATTCCTCTTGTTCATTTTGCTTACTTTTATTCTCTAATCTCTTTTCATTCCTTTGTGACATTTTAAAGTTGATCTGAACTAAAAAGGAAATGCAAACCCAAAAGGTTCTATTGCTTTCTATTCTGTTTTTCCAACACCTTAAAAACTAGATAAACCTGTGGGCCTGTGTGTAAAAGGAATCTGCTTTCATCTCACTCCAAAGTAGGAATGCTGGTAACATAGATTTAAAGCACATCTATAGCACTTTGGAAGTTGTGCTGGCATATTTTAACCTGTGGGACAGTTTTTAAGGTAGCTGTGTTTCCATTTTACAAGCGTCAGCCTTTATTGTGTCTCTTTAAATAGCCTGTTACAGTTCCCTAATAGGGAAATTTGCAGCTCTCAGCTGCTTCTGTATATGCATAATACAGAAAGAAATCAGATACCTTGTGTGCCCTGTGGCTCAGAGACTTTTCCATTTAATTAATAAGTGGTGAAGTAGATGACAAGATTATTAAACAAGTTTTTAATAGATGAAAGATTTTATAGACTTAAGGTATGGAATATTGACAGAGTGAAACATTATTCTGAAATAATGTATCTTTGTTTCTTATTGAGAGGTAGAAAGAACAATTTCTGTTGTGGCCAGATAGCTGGTCTTCCACAGCCATATACTTGCAGGTTTGCATATGCATGTGCATATTTAAGAATGCTGCATACTTTGCTTTTCCTTTTAACTAGGAATAACTGTTAACTGGCACACTGACTTTAGTCCTCCACTACTAGTAGTATGACATAGTTCAGCATTAGGTCTGAAGCTTGCCACTATTGCTTCGGTTTGACTTATGGCTCTTTGGTTTGGGCTATATGATGGAGTTATTAATCCATGGGAAGTAGACCGCAAGTACAGTTCTCATATGACCAAAATATGAATCAAATGTTCAGTCACGTTAATCTAGTCTCTCTCCAATGTAGTAATTGAAACCAAAGCCTGTTTTTCATGTAAGAAAAATTTAAAAGTCGCACATACTTTATGGAACTATAGGCAAAGGTTATTCCCTGTTTATCTTGTAAACTCAGGTTTTTAGGAATTTGATTGCAGTTAGTATTTTTTTTTTTTTTTTTAGTATGAGACTAATTAGTACCTAGCCTGAACCCAGGAAGGAGCCAATGCCATAAGGTGAGGACACTTGAGAGCCACAAGTGTTAATATCGTCATATCCTATCCTGTTCTAACTGATATAATTGTGACTGGAGTAAGAAGAAAGGCAAGAAAATAGGAAATTAATAGAGCCAAGAGATTATGTAAATGTGAAGGAAGCATGGAAAATGAACTGGGAGAACAGAAAGAGAAATAAGATTTGATATGCATTACGGGAAGGTTGATTTGCTGCTGTAGGGTTTTTTCAATGCTTGAAGAAATTGTACTGGGAGTTATTTGTGCTCAGTGGTGTCTGCACTTATCTACATTTTGCCCACATTAGATTGAGATGGAGTGAAGTTGTTTAGATTCCTAGTTTGAGCTCCCTAAAACATTTTGTTGCATTCTGTAAGGATTGTTTTTATTTTAGGTAGACATAGGAACTTTGTGTGAGAAATTCTTGAGCCATTTACACTGGAGAAACTGATTTTAAGAGGCTTTGGTCGAAATAACAGAATTGAGTAAATCTGGGAATGGGTATGAACTTTTGCTAAGCCTCTGAACAACCTTTAGCAAAATGTAATCTCTAGTTTTCTGGTTTTATTCTGCATTGGGACTCCAGACGGGGGATCTGGGATTTACTTGCTTAGCACTTTTTTTTCCTGTATGTCAGTAAGATTCTAGTTGTCTTGATGGACAGCTTTCAACCTGATAACTACAGATTGCAGGGGTAGGATGAATCAAGGGCAAAGGATGTTTGGATATCAAGTGTGATCAGGCAAATAAAAGAGGAGGAGGAGAAAGCTCAACTCCAAGTGATCTGTGTAGCGCTTGGTTCACTTATTGCCCTACAGTATTCAGCTGTAACTTCTCTGAGCTTAGCACAACTCTATGTCTGAATCTGCAATACTGGATGGATTTTTTAGAAAATATCAAATCCTTTTACTGAAAGTGTTGTTCCAATAAAAAGCATCTAATATGTGCTGCTTGACTGAGAATTTCTAATTGATCATCTTGCAAGCAAGTTGTCAGCTGAATTAATTTGTCTCAGCCAGTGAAATAAAAAGCAATCAATAACAAAAGGTAAAATAAATTACTAGTAATAGGTGTATCTGATTGTTTAAATGAAGCATACCATATGCATTATTATGCCTAACAGCATGTGAAACGCACTTGAGATACGACATTGGTGCTAGTTTACTGAATTACAAAGCATAGCAGAGTGAACAAGATGACATTAGTGGACAACATTATTTAATCTAAGAATCTCTTTACAAAATAAAATAGATTTGCATTTGTTACTTCGTGGCAATTGTGACTGCAAGTTTCCTCATTTTTACCATTGTCTTTCTCATTCATCAGGGGACGTGTTGAGCTGTTCCTTACTTCTGCTGTATTCACAGCACAATGACAAAGCTAGAACAACTGGTCCCTGTGAACTCTCAGGCACTACCCTGAAGGTAGTTTGAAAGTCACAAGAATATCCGTTTCCTGTTAATTCTTATCCAGGGCAGAAAATGAAGAATGTGCAAGACAGTAACTAATCTCAAATTTTCTTCTCCTTAACCTTCCCTACCTGACAACTGAGTTTACTGGTTTCCCATGCCTGTCTGGAATGCCTACTGTTTCAACACTTTAAGCAGGAAATTAAATCCTGCCAAAAGTGCTAACAGGGCTTTTGGCAATATGAAGAGGAATGAGAACCTACCTACAGAATTCTCTTCAAACAAGGACTAGAGATTAATATAAATGTGAAGGGATTAGGTGTTCTTAAGAAGAGATCAATCGGTAACAAAAATGACCTGTGGTGAGGATTCCAGACAGGTCCTACAAAGGGATTCCCAGTCTTTGAAAAACCGGGGCTTCTAATCTGTTCCACAATTTTTCTGTTCAGCACCCTTGTTGAAATCCCAGCCAATTTCTAGGAAAGAGCATAGAAAGAGAATGTCCTTCATCAGCCATAGTTGTGACAAACAGGATATCAACCTGTTTTGGTCTTTGTCTGGTGTTTTTTCTTTCTCTGTTAGCTCATGTTTACTTATGATGCTTCTTTGCTCCAGCACTTATGCTGGACCTACATGTGGTCAAATTGCTGAGCTGCAGAAAACATTGCTTCAAACTACATGGAATTTGTATACCAAGAAATTGTTTGATTTAAAATATGTCATCTTTCTTGGAAACCTTTGTTCAGTTCTGGAAGAACAGAATTTCTTTAGTTGCTCTCTGAGGAGAGACAAAGCCACTTCACCTCCACTGTTCTTGCAGAGCATGCTGTTGTCAATAGAAGAAGTTCTATTAGAAGGTGCCAGAAGCAGCCTGACAAGCAAAGTATGGATGCCAATACTTTCCTTTGCTAGAATAAGCCACACAGGATCGTTTTCACAGTTGGTGAATCACTCTCAGGATATGAAGGTGGAATAATTCTAAAAGATTTTATTACACTTCATGGAAAACATAACTTTGTGGGCTGTTTGGAAGCAGAAAATTACAGTTTACTGTCTCTTCCAGTTCTGTGTCTCATGGTTGAGAGCCTCCCATGCTCTCAACCAGGCAGAGATTTGGATTTCTATCTTTTTTTTTTTTTATCCCATTTTTGGTCAGTATATGTTTTGATTGTTTAGTGTTTTGTCAACAAAATTGGCCAAATCATCCAGAATGAAAAGTAAATCTGAAACTTAAAATGCTTTGAAAAGCCTTCAAAGATATCCCTTTGTCATGTCAAACTTTCTTTTCTACATAACTCACAATCTGTTCATTAATATCTATTGACAATGTTGTTATAATGGGGAATTTGCCTCCCAAAAGATATGTTTAATATTTTTTCTATTGTGTTTTTCAGTAAGTGTTTTCTGCTTCTAAGAATGGCTGCAAATTAAGCTTGCAGTCGTTAACTGAATACAGGCCATAGTTTGGAGAATGAACAAGTTTGGAGAATGAACAAGTTTGGAGAATGAACTCCTAAAAAAAAAAAAAAGAACTTTTTGGGTAGACTTCTTCTTGATAAGCATTTCAGTTCCTAAAACAAGAAACAGTAAAATTTTCCCCCCTGTCTTTAAGGTTAAACTGAAACTAGGAATGTTTTACGTGTGGCTCTTGGGTATAGTTTTCTAAACTATTACTTGTCCTGAACAATCATTAGATGCTAGAGCAATTCTTGATTGTTGTTCTTCGACATGGGTATAAATGTTTATCTTCACAAATCAGTGAAATGTTCTTAAAATATACAGAGAGATTTAACCTCAGCCATGACTTCGCTATTATTAATGCACTTTATTTGTACATGACCAGTACCCATGAGCTACAGACATGGCCTATATTTTATACAGAATTAGAAATGGAAAAGGAGACATATTATATAGCTTTCTGTTGAAGAAGGTGATAATAGTCAGCAGGTGGACAAAGGAAGATGAAGGAATGGGAGACTGATATGATTTTATCAGTGTGGTAAACGGTGTTCTCAACACACCACCTGGTCAGCTGGTTTATCTATTGGGGTTTTTTTTGAGGATGCTAGAACAAAAAGGTAGCTTTTCAAAGGCAGATATGAAAAGATAGGCTTTCAGGTATTTTCAGGCAGCTTCTTCAAGCATAAAGTACAGCAAAAGGCCATTCCATCTGAAATTATTCCTTCTGAAAATGCTGTGAGTAGATGGGAGTTAATGCCACTGGCTGCTCTGAGCCAGCATCTTGTCAGCGAGTCAATTCAGTGCCCTCTTCCAGTTGAGGGGAAAGGTCTTTCTGACTCCCATGTAGAGGTGTCTCTTTGCCACATTGACAGAGGTCTTGGTTACAGTAGTCTTACATTGAAGGTACTACCTTGAATTGTATAACGTTAATCTAGCAGAGAACAGGGTCAGAAGAGAATCAGGCAGTTTCTTGACACTGAGTATGTAGATGGCAGTGACTTTAATGTGAAGGCCTGATACATATAAGTAAATTCCTCTAACTTCATTTGAAGACTGTAGAGTTTTGCATGAAGTAAATTTGTCAGTATCATGTCATTTCTGGATTTGGAAGACAATGTATGCCTCAATATCATCAGTGCTTTAATTATCTCAGTAAGCATGATGCTTAGTGGCATTTCTGGTTAAAGCCCTAATTAGACTTCTCTGTCTAATGAGCATGTGATGGTTTGGCTTGTGGCTTATTATCCTCCTCATTATTATGAATGATAGGGCAACTGTTTAAAGCCTCCAGTTTTACACTGCAACATAATTATTTATGAAAAGGCCTTGCCCCAGAAATGGAAATAATGATAATTAAATTTAATCTTTTCATGGTTTATACCTTTTTTTTTTCAGTGAAACAGATGCCTATAGGACACTAATTACTGAGATGGGAACTGCAATACACTGCCAGACTTCTTGAAAATATATGAACTTGTGGTTATCCTTGGTATCAGTGATTTTCTTCTTCACGTATGTACTTTTCATGTTCTTGACTTCGTGTCATATGCATATAAGTGCATTTTTTGCTCAGTTTTAACAGCTTACAAAGATTGGCAGGAGGACTACATATAGCTCCATATTTCGCACTTCTAATTGTGGCTACTGTAGCTGTTTCTGCACTAATAAAGGCACAGAGACTGCTTAATACCAGGTATGCCTCAAAGGTGTTTGTTTAAAGGTTGGCGCGAAGGCAACTGTTGGCTTCACTCCAGTTAGAGTAGTTGGCAATACTCTGACACGTTCTGTATACCGCCTGAGAATGTCTCTACCAGCTAAATGATTCTGCTTTCCTCATATATTCTGCCAGCACACAATACCCTTAGTTTGCACCAAAACAGGAATATTTTTTTGTAATTTCACAGTCAGCTGATTTATCTATTGTTGAAATAGACTTGAAAAAAGTAAAACTGTTTAATGGGACATGACTGTCTTTTTGAGAAAGACTACGTTTATGGACAACCTGTAGTTTGTTAAAGTTTAAATAAAGTTTTAGGAAACTCATGATGAACGTATTTTGAGCTCTCAACCACAAGGGTGGTGAGATGGCCTAGTTCTAGGCTATGGCTAAGCTAGAGAGCTGCCTGGTTGTACGTTATTTCTTTCTTCACTGTTTCAGTGTGGATGGTATTTATGGCGTTCTTAAATCTGAGAGTCATTGCTAGTGACTTTTTTTCTAGTGCCCAGACAAGAGCGCTGTGCTCTGGGAGATCAGGCAGCAGGTCACGGTGCAGAGCCAAGTAGAAGCTCGCAATATGTGAAGGAAGTCAGTGTTCCCTTTCCGTCCCCAGTGAGACGGGGATCTTACCCCATGAATGTCACCTGGATTTATGATGAATAAAGAATTGTAAGATTCACCATAGAAGCATTTGAATGATGACTGGGCACACACGTTTGGAAATTGATGAATAATACAGCACATTTAATGCTTTCTCTTGTCAGCTGCCATCCCATAATGTAACATCTTGAAAAGTGATTTTTATTTTGATTTTGGTATAAATTTTTATGGCTGTCTAACTGCACTGCTGGCAAGACAAGGAGATAACAAACAAATGGATGAAGAGCTATTCTGATTTAATCTCAGGTAACTGAGTGTCGTTTCACCAGTTTAAAACAGTGCTGATGGATCACTCTGTTCACTGAGAGCATGTGGATAATAAAATCGAAAGCAAGAGGCCAAGAGCAGAAAACAAGAATATGCAGATAAAAACATTGTAACCATATGCTGCTATTTTTGTTGTTGGCGCTTAGCTTTTCTAAGAAAATGCTGCAGAACTTAATGAAGGGAAACATTCTCCCAATTACTCCAGTTCCTCAAAAAGAAAATGACCTTGACAGCTCAAGGCAAAATTGTCTTTCCGAGACTTTAAACCTTTAGACCTTTAAACATGAAATGTGTTTGAAGGTATTAAATCTAGTGTATATTGTACCATGGTAAGGGAATTGTAGCACAGATGTCACAAGGAATTACACCATTCCCGACCAGTGATGTTTTGATCACTCCCTTCAGGATAACATTTTGTACCTTATTACTGATGCCCACTGCCCTGATGCTCAGATAACCATGTATCTGTTGTTTTCAGGCAGTTACCCCAAGCTACCCATGTAGCAAGCTTATTCTTCTTTTAGCTGTGGTATTCTACAGACTTCAAAGACTTATACAATGTCTTTCTTCAGTTGCTGAACTGTAGCAAATGTGACTTTGGTCACTAGAGGTGCAGTTTTCATTTTCAACGGTATTTAAAAAAAATACAGAAAAGAGTTAATGGAAGAGATTATTACACTTTTTATTTCTCCATAAACCTGAGTCACAGTAAAAGGAATGCTTTGGATATAGCATTTTTATCCTTATCCATTAATAGTGTCAGTAGTAGTGTTTTAGATTCCGGTTTTATGAGTGGAGTATTATGAAGGAGAGTGACTTCTTAAGTAAAGAAATCTACTTCATTATTTAAGTTATGATCTCTTTCCTCACACTTCTCTTTTGTGGTTTGCTTTTGCTGATTGGCCTTTTTATATCTACATAGATTAGTTTAGCAATTCTTTACAGCAAGGCAGGTAACTAGGGTAGGTGCTGAATGGGGGATACTTTTGTCATGGAAAAAAGCCCGCTCACGATAAAATGGAGCCACACTGAGTAGTCCTGAAAGCTTATAAAGGTAATTGTAAATGTGGATACTACTTATTCAATATCCTGATGGAAGTAGAAAATTTCAATTTCTTGTGTTTATTTTTTTGCTACTAATTGGACATCTTTGGGTTTGTTAGTATTAGTAAAATAGAAGATTTAATGGAAAGGAAAATGAGAATTTTTTTATTTTTTTTATTTTTTTTTTTTAAGCCTTAGCTACTTTACAGTATTTGCACTGTTAATTCCTGGGTGTATATCTGAAGGTGCATAAGGCTGAATCAAACATTTATTAGTATGCTCACAGCCCAAGTTGGATCCTCAGCTGTCCAGAGCTACCTTAATGAGAAAATAGAGAGCACATAGCTGTCTTAGAAAGAGGCATTGCTCCTGCTGCAATGAAGTGTGTGATATTAAGGACTGTGCAGGATTTAACTATTCTTCTTGGATAATGTTTCTTGGTGGTTATAGTGGTTAGTAGTTTCTGCTGAAACATGTTGCTCAAATATATACTGTGGAATATTCCATTAAAGCAGTATATGAATTTGCAGGATCTTCCTTGAACACACCTATGTAGTTTTCTATTTCTAAATACAGGAACTGAATAAAAATAATATTTTATTGAATTTTCCCAACACTATGGGAATTGTTGAAGATGGTAATATATATCTTTCATTTGCAAGATATTTACAATAATTATTTTTTTTAAAACTAGGTATAGTCTTAGTATTTGAGACTGTAAAAAGGAGACTAACAGGAACAACACAGTTATGAAGCAAATGTTTTCCCTTATGATGAATTCATATCAATATGGGCATAATCAATTCACCTGGCTGCAGTCAAAATACTGATGAAATAATTGGAAATGTCGTGTGTATTGGACATGTCATTGGACATGTCATGTCATTGGAGATGTCTAAAGGAGTTAATAAAAATGCACAGTAAAGTCTTTATCATTACATAAGTATTACGATGTAGGTTTTAAGAGATTCTTATAGCAAATGAAAAATATGGGTAGAGCAAGATGCGGAACTACTGTTAAGGCAAGTAGTGTTTCCAGGAAATTAGACATATTTCTCTGTATTATTTACTTTTATGGAAAACTTGCCTGTTTATTACCTTGTCATTTCCAGTATGTTTCTGTAGCCCTTCTTTGTATATATATAAAACTGCAACTCATTCCTGAATGACATTCTCTTTAGTAAGACTAGTGGTAAACCTATAAAGTGTTAAAAAAACCTGTACAGCATTTCTATGAACTTGGCTGAAAGCACATGTATTTTTATTATATGTTTCAGTTAATAATTACCTGTGGTTAAGCTTCTTCCAACATCTTGTTGTATAGAATCACACAATCTCCTAAAGAAAGAGAAATCTATGCTGCTAAATTTTTCTACTGTCATCTCCACCTGGATAGAATGATTATTGAATTTTTTCTCATGATTTATGAAAACATACAAAGAACAAATATACCCTTTGAAAAAAAGTGAAATAAATGACAGCTATAGCTAGCACACTCAGTAACGAGAGCTCAGATGTTGCTTTCTGTGCTTTCCATGTTAACTTAATTCAGTTCAGTAGAAGATAGTAAGATAGGAGATTATTTCCTGTGAAATAAGAAAATTCAGGCATGATTATGTGTGTAAGACTGGACAGACAAAGCAAAGGAAAAATGATAATTGATAGAGGCAGTGTATCCTTAAATGTAGTGTGTCCTGTATGCAATAGAAGATTTTAGTATGTATTCTTATTGCCTCAAATATTTTTTCCATGGTGCAGCATTCATATGCTTTGAAATAACACACCTTTCTAAGAAAACAGTTGCAAAGGAAAATACACAGAAATCTTTTCCAAAAGCTTACTTATTCTTTGAGATTCAATATGAGCCTGATGCTGTACATTGACATTTGCGTAGTAGTTTGAAATTGCTTCAGGGTTCCACAATATTTCCACAGTAAAGACACTTAATTTTCTGAATAATCTCTTGGGCCAAGTTGCACTTTGTAAGCTGTGTTGTTGTACGTACAGTACAGATGGTAGATGTGGCCAGATAAACTCTGCTTCTCTGTATTTTCTGCATTTCTTTGCAGAGGTACAAAGGATAACTTATCAAAGTTTTTAGCTATGAATTTAAGAAGTGTATTTTTTCCCCCTTACTGTTAGTAAAGCAAACTCGGGAAACTAACCAGGAAGGTACTGTTACTATCATTGGATGGGACAGATTAGTCCCAGATCACCCAAGTCTGAAGAAGAACCAGAACTGGAACATGAACTTGACTATTATCAAGCCTTATATAAAATATACAAAATTGGTAATGTGTGGTCCAGCCCAAGGTTTATCTGATCCAGTACCCTGTCTCTGACATTGGCCAAAAGCAAATGTCTGTGGAAGCAGGTAGAAAGAGAGCAGGCACGGATTGGTGCATCCTTAGACTATTCTCGCATCCACAGGCAGCACGGAGGGAGGTGGGGCGTCTGTATGGTTTGAAGTTTGATGATCTCTCTCTCATTAATTTTTTTTGTCTCCTCTTGAGCTTTTAAACTCTAAAATAAACTTCTAGAGTACTGTGGCAGGAAGTTTCACACACTAATTGCATGTGTACAAAGCACCACCTCTTTCATTCAACTTACCTCTTGCTGACCTCGTTTCATGGTAGAATGGTTCTTATTCATGGTAGTCATAACTTACAATTCTCTCCATGGTTCTCCCTATTCCGTTTGAGCTGATTGTCCTTGCCCTTCTCCATGTTGCACCACGGAGTTACAGAATGGCACAAGATGTCGTCTGTCTTTTGTGATCCTTTTCTAATCATCCCCTAACAGCTGGCTTGTCTGAGAAGTCAGCTAATGCTTTTGTCAGCCGATGTTTTCCTCATCAGAAGTTCAAAACTCTTGTTTTTGAGAGAGTATGGCCAGTTTGGATCAATGTATGTGTGAATTTAGGATCTTTTTTTCCTCCTCAGATGCATAATTTTACATTTCTCTGCAGTGCATGTCATCTCCCCATTTGTTGCTGAAGCACTTAAAATCCCTTAAGCTTTTCTTCACATTTCTTCATTTTTACTCCCTGAGTAATTTGACTTCTTCAACAAATTATTTACCCAGTTTTTTAGATAGCTTCATCTATCGCGTGTCCCTCCGCAGCTCCCAGCAGCGGGGTCGCAGGCGCCTGCATGAGGAGAGGCCGGGGCTGCCCCGCGCCTCGCGCCCCGCGCGGCCGGTTCCAGCCGGATCCGGCCCGTTCCAGCCGGCTCCACAGCGGCTCCTCAGCGCGGGGCGGGGCTGCGCCAGCCCGCCGAGCTGGTGGCAGCTCTGCGAAAACCTCTTCGGATAGAGCAAAATGCCGCGTGGCCGTGAGGAGTGAGGAAAAAAGTGTGAGAAACGGCCCCAAGAGCACCAAGGGGAGGAGGAGGAGGAGGGGCAGGAGGTGCTCCAGGCGTCGCGGCAGCGACTCCCCTGCGGGGTGTGGAGAGGCCGTGCTGGAGCGGGTTAGCTTGCCCTGAGGGAGCTGTGGAGAGAAGCGTGAGGAGAGGAGCGGTTATGGACTGACCGCAGCCCCCCGTTCCCTATCCCCCTGCCCTGCTCTTGGAGGGGGGTAGAGGAGTTGGGAATGGAGTGAGGTCGTGCCTGAGAAACAGTTTTAGTTTTTGTCTTTGTTCCTCACTATCTAGATCTTTTTTAATTGTCAATAAATTAATTTTCCCCAAATCAAGCCTGCTTTCCTGTGCTGGTAATTGGTAGGTCATCTCCTTGCCTTTGCCTTGACCCACAAACTTCTTCATCTTAATTTCTCCCTCTCTCCTGTCGGATGGCTGGGTGGGCATCTGGCAGCTGGCAAAGTCAGCCCTCACATGTGTCACATTTGTGAATGTGTTGAATAGCCTGGTTAATAGTTAATGTGATTGGTAAACTTTACTGGTGACTTGTACTGTGAAAACTATTTACTCCTAGTTTGTTGTCTGTCTTTCTATACATGTTGCAAGGCAAATACCTTTCTTCTTATGTCAGGGCTACTTAATATCCTTAAGAGCTACAATGCAGAAACTTGCATCTCCCTTATTCATTCATTCCTGTTTGTTGATTATTTTGAAGAACTTCAAAGAAGTTCTGTGAGATGGGATTTTTACTTCTCATTGTGTAAAGCCATGTGGATATGTCTCCAGTATCCTGCCTGGTCTGTTTATATGCTTCTCCTGAACAGTTATCTGAATTCTGTCAAACTACATGTGGTTGATGAGTTTTTCGTACCTTCCTTCCTTGAGAGTAATACTTTTGCTTTCCCTTCCCCACCATTGATTATCAGAGGAAAACAATGATCTTTGATGTTTTTGGGCTCTTTCAAATGAATGAAATTTGGCAGTGAATTCCAAAATTATTACGCAGGGAGGGAGGAACAGCAAACAGATGGGAGGCAATCACAAATGCCTTTTTTTCATTTGAAATGTGAACTAAAAACAAGAGCAATGTAACATATTTTTTTTTTATCTTCCTTAAGTGAACGTTTCCTATAATAAGTACAACCTGTAAATTGGCAGTTTTATATAAAGCAAACAATGAATAGCTGTGATGCAACATATTGCAAAGGATGAAGATGACTTCTGTTTATCCAGAGCTTTGGTGACAATTATGTATTTCTGAGGAAAAAGTTTATAATAGGAGGTATCTATGATGTATTAGTTACTTAATTCATTTCAGTGTTTGTAGCCTGTGACATAGGAAAACATCATGATGACAAAATGTTTCAGGTATTTAATTACCTATATTTTAATTTGTGCAATAATATATAATATTCAGATGGATATGTATCTTTCCATTTACAATGACATTACTAAAGACATGGAAGATATATAATGGTAGTCTAATTTTGCTTGGCAGAGGCAAAATGGAAGTTATAAGTAGTCCCAGAGAACAGATGAAACTGTTGTATACATTTTAAATATTCTTTTTCTAGAGTGAGTATTGATCCTATTATGAATATTGTCAGATTTAAGCAACTGACTCTGTAGCAGTTTTCTGTGGAGTTTATTAAAATTACAGTTTTATGAAGGCAATAGTTTTAAGAAGGAACAGCTGTAACAAAGACTCATCGTTTATCAGAAATAAGGATACTTTCTGAGTCTCATAATTTTTTATAACTTGATGGAAAATTCTGAGGAAGATTTTTAAGCCAGAGCATTGTAAATTTAGAAATGTAGTCTTGATTTTAAAATAAAACATGTAACAATGTGACGTTCAGTTTTCTTTCACTGCAACAAGCAAGAAGCAGAGATGCGAATTTGGGGCCAGATGATTCTAATTATTAGATACAGAGATTTAAAACACAGTCCTGTTTCCTTTAATGTTTTCTAGAGAGACATCTTCAGCCTCACCTCTGTGCCTGGGAAGATCATGGAGCAGATCCTTCTGGACGCCATGCTTGGGCACATGAAGGACAGGTGGATGATTCAGGACAGCCAACATGGCTGTACTAGGGGCAAGTCCTGCCTGACTAACCTAGTGGCCTTCTATGATGAAATGACTAGGTCAGTAGACAAGGGGCGACCTATGGATGTGATCTATCTGGACTTCTGTAAGGCCTTTGACACGGTTCCTCACAACATCCTGCTTGCCAAATTGGAGGGATACGGATTTGATGGGTGGACGGTTCGGTGGATAAGGAATTGGCTGAATGGTCGCACCCAGAGGGTGGTACTCAATGGCTTGAAGTCCAGATGGAGAGCAGTGACAAGTGGTGTCCCTCAAGGGTCCGTCCTGGGACCAGTACTGTTTAACATTTTTATCAAAGACATAGAGGGATTGAGAGCACCATCAGCAAGTTTGCAGATGACACCAAGCTGTGTGGTGTTGTCGATACACCAGAGGGATGGGATGTCATTCAGAAGGACCTGGACAGGCTGGAGAGGTGGGCCCAGTTGAACCTCATGAGGTTCAACAAAAGCAAGTGCAGGATTCTGCACCTGGGAAGAAACAATCCTCAGTATAAATACAGCCTGGGGGATGAGGTATTAGAAAGCAGCCCTGAGGAAAGGGACTTGGGGGTGCTGATGGACGAGAAGCTGGACATGAGCAGGCAATGTGCTCTCGCAGCCCAGAAGGCCAATCACATCCTGGGCTGCATCAAAAGAAGTGTTGCCAGCAGATCCAGAGAGGTGATTCTGCCACTTTACTCTGCTCTGGTGAGACCTCACCTGGAGTACTGTGTGCAGGTCTGGAGCCCTCAATATAGAAAGGACATGGACCTGATGGAGTGGGTCCAGAGGAGGGCCACCAAAATGATCAGGGGGCTGGAGCACCTCTCCTATGAGGACAGGCTGAGGGAGCTGGGGTTGTTTAGCTTGGAGAAAAGGAGGCTCCGGGGAGACCTCATAGCGGCCTTCCAGTACCTGAGGGGGGCCTACAGGAAGGCTGGGGAGGGTCTGTTTACAAAGGCCTGCAGTGACAGGACGAGGGGCAATGGTTTTAAGCTGGAGAAGGGGAGATTTAGATTGGATATTAGGAAAAAGTTCTTTACCGTGAGGGTGGTGGAACACTGGAACAGGTTGCCCAGGGAGGTGGTTGAGGCCCCTTCCCTTGAGATATTCAAGGTGAAGCTCGACGAGGCCCTGGGCAACCTGGTCTAGTTGGGGGTGTCCCTGCTGACTGCGGGGAGGTCGGACTAGATGACCTTTGGAGGTCCCTTCCGGCCTGGACCAATCTATGAATCTATGAATCTTTTCTGAATTAAGAAGTATCAGATGATCAATCAACCCAAGAATAATCTGTATTAAAGCCGAGTTGGTCATTTAAAATCTACTGGCTTGCCTTCAGTCTTATGTGCGGTGATTTAGTCACCACACTGGTATACCTGTCAGCATATGCCATATCTACACTGTGCAGGTAGGATTAGAATCAAGATCTTTTTGGGGATGTTGCATGGAAGGACCATTTTCTTGGACTTTATACTTTTCTATTGGATTCTAGTCGTTGTACCTATAGTGCTGGTTTCAGATTACATGCGGAATGGCTTTAAGTACGTGTTCTACAAATGCCATATGAAAAATAGCCTCTTCTGGGAACCTAAGAAGATCACAAGAATGTTACGGGAGTACAGCAGGAGATGGAGACAAACATAGCTATGGTTGGAGCAACTGTATATCACACAGTTGAAAGATGGAACAGAAAAGGGTCACAGAATAGTGGTGCCTTTTACTAAAAGGTCAAGACAAAAAAACCTCAACCAGAATATATAATAAGGGCAGTCTTGTAGGAAGTTGATTGCTGTTAATTGAGAGTTATATATGAAAGTATGTAATTACTATTTTGCATATTTTGCCTGATGAACTTTACTAGCATTCTCAGCCAAATGAGCTCAAGACAGTGAAAATTCACTGCATTTAATCTTCCTAAAAATAGTGACTGAACCCACAGATTTCCTTAAGTGTATGTGGGAAACAGGAAGAAAATCTTTATGTGCATGAGATCTTTGCGTATGATTTGTTTTTTCACATGCTAAAAACAGATTTCAGATGCCTGATATTTACTTATTTATTTATTTAAAAAACAAACTAAACAAAAAAAGTCCTTCCATAAGTTTTAACGACTGGTTGCTTACAGTTTTATGTCTTGCAACCTCCCTCAACAATCTCCAACTAGTCTCCTAACTGCTTTTCTTTGTGTTTTTGGCTGGCCAAGAGTAGCACATGCCATGGTAGCTTTGGAGCTACTCATGGTTGACTGACCATCTGATGACTGCCCTTTAGTTGACGAGTGAAATGAGCAGAACAGCTAAAATGTGAATTCTCCGTGCTCTCTTCTGTCAGGGCACTAATTGGTCACAGTTCTCTGTTCAGTCATTAGAGTTCACAAAGTTGATAGTTAAATTTGTGAAAGCTTAACCTCATCAAATTTGGTTGAAATGGTCCAGTGCATTGAAAAGCTATTGCAGAGAGAATGAAGGACTGACAAATGATGATGGATAAACAGGGTGTGTGATACATACGTTTTGCTTTTATAGAAAAGCAGGAGAAAGCCAAGATAAAACTTAAGTACTTTGTAGTCTGTTACATAATCTCTGAAATAGCATTACCATAATAGAAATAATTATCTTAAAATTGGATGTTAGTGTACTTATATCTCTGTAACTATACAGTTTTAATTTCTTCTTGTGAGCCACTTTGTGTCCTCATTAAACTAGACATTTAATTTAGAGCAATGTTTTTGAGCAGCATAGATGTCAAAAAGTTAAGATTTCTTTTATTGCTGTATTTCTGTGCTTTAAACAACAGTTTTAGGAATATAATCTATCTGGATCTCTCCAGCTGAATATATTGAAGCTGTATGGAAGTTGTTTGGAAAACCTTGGAGATATGCAACTCTTGAATATTATATCCAAATATAATATCTAACATGTAAAAGCACACACATTGCATAGAACGTGATTCGGGTATTTGCAAGGTATCTAATCTGGGATCTTGAGAGTTCAGAGAAATCATATCTGACCAACAAACTCTTTTTCATACAACTGGAAAACATCATCAAAATCTAGTGCATGAGAAGGGTATTCATTACTCCTAATTTGCAAGATTTTAACCTGAAAGTTACTTTTAAAATAATAAATTTTAACATTGGTGACAAATGGATGCTAAAATTGCATATCACTAATGCTTGGAAGGCCTGGTGGTAGAATTGTGCAGCTAGAAATGATAGTCTACCACAAATTTCCCAATGGGTAAATATGTGGAATTCTGGGACAAATGTTTGGTAGGTCTGTCGTTTCTGACATTTCTATAATACAAGTAAGGCTGAACTCTCCTGGAATCAGGAGCATGTGGAATTGAATTGGGTTCATTTTATTCTGTGCTTAAATTGTTCCACAGATGTTAGTTACCAGACACTGCCCCTTCTTGAAGTGCAGCTAGGCATTATGGAAACTTGATGGAACAGCATGTTATTTTAATGTTTCCTACAGACAAAAATAATACATATTTAGATGAGTAGGAGCATACAGTGTGAATATCATCACTTGATTTAAGAGCCTCAAAGAGTTTTCAAACTATCAACGCCCGAACATGGCATGCAGTGTGCAAGAACCTAAGTATTTGTACAGTAAATATAGCTAAGTTGAATTCCTTCCTCTGCTGTAAATAAAGTTGAGCAGAGGTTAGAACCAGATGACCTCCAATAGTTCAGTCAAATCTAAATTATCCTGTGATTCTGATTTTAAAATCTAATGAAACCTACTCTCTGTTATATCTAAGCTTATTAATAGAAACAAAAGTGTTCTACGTTGGGAGAAAGGATAGTGGCACTTTAAATGATGAAATGAAGGATATCTGAAAGTATCCTAAACCTTGGAAATCATTAGGAAAAATCATGATCAGGGCAGTTGGGGCTGCCCAAGACAAAGAGTAAAAGCTGACCTGGCGTTAGCTGCAAAGAACATTATAGCGGCTAAAGTGATTTTTTTAACATTGCAGAATGTAGCCAGCTCTACAGACAGAAATTTTCTTATATGACCATGGTCGATTGTAGGTCAGAATAAACCAGTGTAGTGGAAGTGTGACAGTTACACATGGTTGAGTGATGCAGTGTGAGGAATTAAGAGAACCAGTTCTCCTGGCTTTTCGTCACAAATGCCAAAGGCATTACACTTTCAAAGCATGAAAATTTCAAAGGTCAAATATCTGCAAAAAAACAAAGCACGTTCTATTGGTTAAATTACTGCAGTGAGTACAGATTAATACTGTCAGTAGAACTGAAGTGATGATAATTGGAGTACTGAAGAATGTTTAATATTCGCTCTGCCAAACACCAAAGCACTTGATTTCCATCTTCTGCATATAGAATATTTTATAAAGTACCTAAAGAAGAGCATCCAAATTCTGCAGTTTGGCAGTATGAAAGTTAGGAAGGCAGAAGATTACAGAAAATTATTTTTAGACATTTTCAAATAGCTGTTAGTGACTAAAGGCAGGTGAACTTGAACTCCAGATGCAATGCTGGGAGGAGGCAGGTGAATATATTACCAGAGAATGTTGGTGTAAGGACACGTGAAAGTGACACTGGGGACTTTCAAGCTGTAAGAGTCCTAAAATTGGGTTGGCCTTGTAAGAAGACAACAGAACACAGCAGGGGTCATTGACCCATGGTATGGGAAAGAGGACCATCAAGCTGGGGTTCAAAATCAGTTGTCAACCCAGTATAAATATATTTAGCATTTCTGTGGCAAGACAGATACCAACTGAATTGCTGACTTAGTATTTAACTATTCAGTACTGAATTGCTGATTTATCATTAATACATTTAGCAAATTGCTGATTTAACATTTAGAAGGCCATAGGATAAACAATGCAATAATGTTGCAGTTAAGGCAGGGTGAGAGTGAAGTGGCTGATTCTCACCGGGTTGATTTTAGGAGATGACTTCCCAGTAGGATAGCTGCAGGACAAGGACAGAGTGATTGGTTATCTGTGGATTGGGTTTGGAACTGATCTCAGCAGGGGTGAAGAACAGTCTGTCTGCACAAAATGGGAAGTACAAAAAGGCACAACTCAGAAACCCCAAGAGATACAAAGGTAATTTTAACACTAAGAAGCACAAACTGCAAAAGATGCTGCAGCATTGATGATGACCTGAAAATCAGCTGCTGTGGAGGTGAACATCATTGTGTGGGCCACCTAGACACGCCAGGCAAAACACTGTCAAACCCCTGGTGCTGTGAGTGTGGGTTGCATGGATCAGCAGAGAGGGGTCTCAAACCTTTGTGGGTTGGGGTAAGGCAAGGATTTGGGAGCATTTCTCATGATTATAACACTATGCCAGTAATAGTCTTGTACCTGTATGCTGCTAAGTCTATCTTAATAATACACAGCTGACTTTAGACAAACATAACTGAAAAAAATTATATGCTATTGCTAGACTTATCACAGTCATATGTTGTAAGGTACAGGGTATAAACTATGGAAGGTTTGCTGCATGTATAATTCAGGCAATCACAGCCTCTGTCCTTACAGGGTGATGCTGCTCACATTTTTGCTTTCCCACTAATATCACAGCAAGTGATTAGGAGGGATTCAGAAGAAGCAATTGGAAGTCAGAATAATTGACTCGTGGTGAAATATTTAACGAACTGGATTTATTTGCGTATCCAAGTGAAAATACATTTTAGTTAATGATAACACGTATAAGGGGAATAATATTCTAGTAGTTGATGGCTTTTCAATCTAGTAGAAAAAGCAGGCATAAAACGTTGTGGCAATCATAACATGACAAAAGATATACTTGGAATGAAACCCAGGAACACATTCATAGTTGTGTTGCTAGTTAACTTACCCATGGGAACAAGCTACCTAAGGATGTAGTGAAAAATTTACCATTATTCAACATCAGGAAAAAATGTAATTTAATCCTATTTTTTTAAATGAGTCTATAAAAATACTGAGGTCAAGGCCATTCAGAAGGTGAATAAAAAACATTTCAAAGTAAAATTTAGTCATGCGATATACACTGGTTATTGCTTGTTTCTGAAATACAACAGCATTGCATGTTTTATATTTTCCCCTGGAGTCAGCTCAGTTAATCATTATTGTTGCTAAATCTGACGTGTTTTCTATATTGCTATGGAAAATGCAAAGATTTTGTATGACAGTGATGAATACTGTAGTTGTCAAGTTTTGGTTTTTCTTCTTTTTTGATAGGTGGTAGATGTTTATGTTTCATCATATCTGCTTTTGGGGCTGCATTTGTCAGATTCTTACTCAATTCAAGCAAAGAGGATCCTCTCCACCATTTTATGATGTCACTAGATAATGTAGACAAGACAGGCAAAGTCCTTGCTGAGATGAGAAGACTAGATTAGATCAGATTAGATCCTACTTCGTGATTTCCAAAAAAGACAATGCTTGCTTCTAATTTTATCTTTGTCTAGACTGTGCTTCCAATGGCAACAGCTCAGCATTGAAACACTTTTCAGCAGGAGCTAGGAAGAAATTATTTCCAGGAATGGAGTTACCAGACACAGTACATTTTTATTGTCCACAAAGAAAGGAAAGGTCTGGCAAGTGTTATCTTGGATCCTCACAGAAATTGCCAGTGGTTAGTTTACTGTCCAAGAAAGAGCAAAATGTCCCAGCTTGTGAAAATTCAGACTTTTTAAATACTTCCTTCCCCCACCCCTCCAGCAGTACAGTTTGATTTGTTTTGGAATTTGCACTGGTGTTAGGTGGAAATATAAATTCCAGAGGCACTTGTGCAAGATATTACTAAAGAAAGTCTTAGTTGCTTCCCTCTGTTTCCCTTTTTTTTCTTCTTTTGGCTAGAGGTCAGGCAGAACACTGTTTCATAGGAAAAGCCCCATTTTTTTTTAAAAGTGACAGTTTTTACTAAGAAAGGAACCAAGTAATCTGTTATATTTCAGGTGGCACAAAATCATATATATATGTATATGTATAACTGGTAAGAGAGATTGCCAGCGATGCTAGCATACTCTGCTTGAGCAATGTGAATAGCTGACTAGGGGATATGCTTTTAGTATATAACTCTGAATGTTGGGCATGAGAAATGATGCACTATTCCAACTAGATGCAGAAAGTAGATCAATAGCTTCTTCAGAAGAACTTTTATAATTCTAAAAAACAGAAGGAAGAAAGTGGCACAGACATAACTAAGTCTGTGGCATGGGAGAACGAGACCAATATTTTTTTCTATATCAAGAACCACTTTTTACAAAACTCACTGCAGATGATAATTTGGTCCCTGTAGAAAAAGAAAAAGAAATTGGATTTCTGCAGGAGAAGGGATCAAAGTTTTGTCAATATGGGTAAAATAAAAAAAATAGACTTGGAAACTAGGGGAAGAGAAGATTGTCCAGCCTGTGTGAAACGAGAACACATAATGAAATTATATTTCTCTCTCATGGGGGTCCTATAGGAAATGAGTGTCCTGATTTTTATTCTTATAAAGGTTTAATTATTTTTCCATTATATTTGTTATATGGCTGCCCTTTTTTATTAGTTTTCAGAGTGTAAAGTAATATTTTTGGTGATATAAAATCATAATTTATTTGACATGTACAACCTGGACAAATGAGTAGTTCAATAATATAGCTACAAAAAACTTCTAGAGCAGTAGAA
The DNA here is from genome assembly GCF_964106895.1 of Numenius arquata. Classification (NCBI taxonomy): domain Eukaryota; kingdom Metazoa; phylum Chordata; class Aves; order Charadriiformes; family Scolopacidae; genus Numenius; species Numenius arquata. The sequence continues at coordinate 31,813,329 of NC_133586.1, forward strand.
CAAATTAAACTTCACTCCAGTTACATAAGATCAGGTGATGTCGCTAAAATTAAATTTCCTCTTGAAACATATTGACCCACTGATGCAGTGAGACCAAAACTGGACATCCAGCATGAAAGACTGTATGCCCTTTGCATGCTGTAAAAAGGTTTCTCCCCTCATTTTCACTACTGCATTAATGAAGCAGAAGCACCAAATTTACTGTACTTATTATTCTATATTATTCTTATTACTCTTATTACTTATTATTCTACTTATGCAGTATGAATCTGATAAATTTTCCCATATCTTCATATGCATTTTAACTTGAATTGTGTATGCCATTGCCGATTGCCTCCTTCCTCTAGCTGATTTATTTTTTTTATCAAAGGTTTTATAGCTAATCCTTGTTTATCAAAAGAAGGCATCTTTGATCACAACTCTTTTAGGCTTTCATCCTTTTAGAAACATCAACCATGTTCTGAAATACACAAAATCAATATGTAATATGTGAAAGATTTGCTTGTGGTAAAATGTCAAGAAAAAAGAATTTCTCTCCTAGCTATTGATATAAACACTTGGAGGTGAAATATTTTTCAGGGTATTTTGTGTCACATTTGAAGTCACATTGTGTGATATAAAAATCAATAAAGACTACGATGATAATAATTTCATTCCGTCTATATCGGTGCTTATGAACATTACTGATAAATGTTCCTTTGGCTGCTACAAGCTTAGGTAGCTGCGGTTACCAAACAGAAGGTTTTATTCTGCAAGCATTTTGTATTTTAATCTAAAATTATAATGTTAAAAGCATTTTTTAATTTAAAGTAGAAAGAGAAAGATAAAATGCTTTTTTGCCAACTGATAAGACTCGGTGCAGAAATACAATATTGCAAATTTTGCTCTAAGCAAAAAATAATGACAGGTATTTTTAAATTTTTAAATGTTTTTTACCTGTGAGAAAGCTGATGTCAAGCATCACTGTGCTTGAGAAACTTTGGTTCTCTCAAGTATGCTGTGAGATTTGAGATACATACTAATTGTGGAATAAATCATAAAAGAGGTTATTGAAATGTAGAGAACACCAATCAGCTTCAAAAAGGGTTCACTGAGGGTTTTAATAAGTGCTGTTAGGTGAATCTAGTGGCAATGTATTCACATCTGTGGAGAGACAGGAATTCTGCAAACAGCTTTGCACTGTTCTGCAGAAAAGGATCTCAAAAAGCTCCCCCCAAAACTTGATGGTTTTTAGTGGTCATTGCTTTAGTTCATTCTTAGACTCACATAGATTTTACATACTGGAAAACAAAGTAAGGTAATTAAACTTAGATGATTTTTATTTTTTTTTAAAACCACAGGAAGCAGTATGGTGCTCTAAGTTGCAAGGGTTTATATGACACTGTTAGTCTGACATTGGCTGTTAAAGTCATAATAATGTGGCTGTTGGTACTGTAACTACGAAAAAGTGCATGCATTGGGAATTGGCTTGATATGGTTTCCTTATTGAAAACTATGTAATGAAAAATTGCTGATGAATAGTCCACTGAGCCTGCATTTTCCTTTGTAATACCATGAGCTTTCTTGTATAATTTAATTTCATATCCTTTTTAAGATGCCATCTCCTTGAAACAATTGATCTTTACAAACCATTCACAGCAGTTGTCATAGAATCATAGAATATTTTGGGTTGGAAGGGACCTTTAAAGGTCATCTCTAAACAAGAAGAGACTAAGCAAAGATATTAAATCATGCAGAAAATGCTGCTTGAATTGTGCATTTCTAAAACAACAAGCATTATGATTACTTTACTTAGATATTTTTATACCTGTATCATAAAGAATGAACATATTTTATTCTGCTTTATTTTGTCGATTTTTCTGAAAACGAAGTTGAGAACTAAGCTCATGGTACTGGCTGCAGGTCATTATCTTAAGGATCAAAATTAACTTTAGAAGCCCATTTAGAATGTCTTGGCCAGAGAAGGTAAGAATTGAAGCTATTTTTTAGGTTTTTGTGTGTGTGTGTGTTTAGCTGGTGCTATATTATAACGGCATGATGGGATAAAGACCATAAACACTCCATAGAAGAAGGGTGTTATAGTCTCACCCAGTGATGATTTACAGAGACTGTGAATTGGTATAACCAAATGCTATGGAGCATTTGGTCTTTAGTTCGACGAGCAGTAGTTCATACTTTAAACTCTAGGTAGGCACAGAAAGACAGGCAGAGACCCAGCTGTAAGACAGTGGTTTTGTTTTGTGATTATGACTTAAGCTCAGAGGAAAAACCTCTTTTTTTCCTTTTTTTTCCTTGGGGCTAAAATGGGTCTTGAACCTACATCAGTGCAGTTTTATAGAAGGCAGCATGCATTCACTGAAATAGCTGGCTTTTTTTTTAGACTTTTACGCACATCATATAACATATTATAGTTTTATTTAAAATCATTGTGCCTGCCTAGAGCTCGTTAAATAGGCAAACCGTTAAAATGCTCCTACCCTTAACCAGATTAAACTTCTGACAAATTCATTGTAACAGTAGCTGAATGACCACATTGCAGTTATCCTAACATATTGCTTTTTTTGGAATATAGAAAACAATTTTGAGATAAAATCGTAGGCAGGCTACTGGAAGATATGGTTGTATGAAATATCATAAGCATAAGGTAACTTTTCAATAAATCTGTTGACTGTTGTTAGTGTGTTTCCAGAACAGCATCAGAAATACATATTTGGAACTAGAAATTAAGTTATAATGGCTTTTTAATTCATTAAAAATGAAAGGAGCACCATATTATGTCACATTAGGTTGCTGTAAACCTACTGCATTATACATTTATATTTCACATCCCATTTTGAAAAGTTAGAAGTAGTTATTTAACAATAACAGAAATGAATCATTGTGCAGTCAGACATAGCTTGATCCCTCCTTATTTTCTTATTCTGGACTTTATTCACATAACAAAAGATCTATGTTTTTACATGGATCTGTGAATAGAGATGTTGAAAAAGAGACAATTACACAATAAAAATATGATCAAGATCTCAAACAGTATGATGTATTTCCTTTTCAGCTTTAATACACAACAATTTGGAGAGTTGTCTGTAAATGCAGATTACAAATCAGAACCATGAAATAGGTATACATTGAATTAGAAAAAAAAATTCATTTAAATATAGGAAAGACACTACTACAGAACCTCAGCAATTTGTACTCTCTAATAGCAAATACTCAGTTCTGATATAAACTGAATGCTCATTTTACTGGTCTTGGAGGTCTACTCATGTTACGTGGCACGTGTACAGGCATTATAGACCTGGAGTCCTAGTTGCGTGCAGAAGCACAAAGATTAGATGCTCAGTGTCTGCGGAAGGCACACCTTAAGCACAGATTGGACAGAGTATGGTAGGATGTGATTCAAATGCTGCAGCCTCTCAGAGCAGTGAAATAGTAGGCCAAAGTTACAAGGAGAATTTTGTTTCTTATCTATAGGCTGAGATTCAATCTCATCTAGCTTCAGACTTCAGCAATAGAGGTATCTGTATCTTAGCTAGATTTCTTTTGAGCTTGCTGAAGAGAAATAGGCACTTCTAGGCTGTGATTAATCGGACCTATTTAGGTTTGGTTTTTTGTGGGTGAGGTTTTTTTTTATTTTTGGGAAAAGATTAGGTGTAGCATTCTGAGCTGTTTGAAAAGACAAATTTTGCCCCCTAGGAAGTGAAGATATTTCAAGCTGTCTTCTTCTGTGGCAATTTTTTGATGAATAATTTGAGTTTCAGCAACTTACTGCTCTCTTCCTGTTCTCTTCACAGTGGGCTAACCATTTGAATCTGTAATGGTAGGTTTTATGAATAACTCATATTAGAGACTTTTGGGGTTAAAATCTATGAACATGAAATGCTATAGCTTGCCATCACATTAAAACTTCTCTCCTTCACTAAGAGACTATGAAACCTGATGAAAGAGTAAGAATTACAGAAATTATGTTGAAGTTCAAGCCAAAAGATAATTACTTATTAAATAATTAAAATAAAATCTCATTCAATTGGTTGTCTGAAAATTAATTGATCAGAAGTCTGTTATTATAATACCAAAGTGGTACCTCACATCTTCTACTATTTCTCTTTTTCCCCAGTGCTGGTTATACAAGTGTTATTAAATTATCTCAAGCTTTCCTGTAAGTAGACTTCATGTCCAAAGAATTGGCATGTGTACTGGTTTTGGTTGGGATAGAGTTAATTATAGTACCTTCTATGGCACTATGTTTTGGATTTGTAACCAGAACAGTGTTGATAACACAGGGATGTTTTTGCTGTTGCTGAACAGCGTTACGCAGCGTCAAGGCCTTCTCTGTTTGTCATTCTGCCCTGCCAGTGAGTAGTCTGGGGGTGCTCGAGAAGTTAGGAGGGGGGACAGCCAGGACAGCTGACTTCAATTGACCAAAGGGATATTCCACACCATATGACATTGTGCTCAGGAATAAAAAACAGAGGAGGGAGTTTAGGGAGGTTTGCCGTCTTTTGCTCGGGAACTGACTGGATGTCAGTCTGCCCATGGGAGGTGGCGAGTGATTCCTTTTGCATCACTTGTTTTGTTTTCTTTTCTTTCTCTCTTCTTGCCCTTCTCCTTCGGTTAGTACACAGGTTTTATCTCAACTCACAAGTTTTCTTGTTTTTACTCTTCCTTTCCTCTTCCCCCATCCCATTCTGGCAGGGAGGGTAGGGGGGCAAGTGGGTGACTGTTGTGGTGCTTGGCTGCCTACCAAGGTTAACTCACATCATGCAAAGTAATTTTTCACATTTTTTATCGTTACCATAATTATCTAACACATATTAATTTATGGCAGGAATTCCTTTGAGTGCTGATGACTGCTTCACTCTCAAAGTTTGTATTTTGACAAAATTATTTCATTTTTCAGCTATTTAGAAAGAAAGCGATCATTCCTATACGTGTGTGCGCATGTATATGTAAGACACCATTATTAAATGACTCAACCTTATAATAGAATGTTAAGTGCTGTTCAGTTTATATTTTATTTTACTGATCATTGGACAACCAGACTTTTTGAATTCCTTAAAGCAAGGGGTATACCATATTTCTTCCTATGGATACATTGGAACACGTCATATCCAAATACGCTAAATAAATACATGAAGATAAGTCTTCAGCATATAACCCAGTGTACTGATGCCCAAATCTAAATTAATTTACCTTAGGATTCCTGCTAAGTTCTGGATGATTCTTACTGACTTCAGTGATCTTTGTTGTTCCCTAGCTTGTGCGCTAAAAAGTTACCAAAAAACAATGTATAAATTTCAGTTTAATGCATTGCTAGCTATTTTTTTAAGATAATAGGTCAGGATTAAAAAGGGGGTATGAATATATCCACACTGTCCCTAAAGGAATACCTGGGAACATTTTGTGAACTTAAGTACGTTACATCAAATGAAATACAACAGTGTATGAGTGCTGAAAGTTCATCCATTTTGTTCTGTCCTGCTGTGGCACTGGGAACTCATACACACTAGTGCAGTGCTGTAGCATCCCTCCAGGTTCGTGGTCCTCTGTGCCACATGCACAGACCAAAGGGAAGTTTATGTAAAGAGCATCAGGGGATGCCTGTGTGTCTTCACAGCTGCAGGTTGGCATAGCATCCCCTTCTCTGAGTCAAAACCCATGGGGCTGGGGAAAAGGGAGCACTACTCCATGCAGCTGTACAGCTGTGTTATTCCTATTAAGTCTGTATCCATTCCTGCAGTGGAGAGGCCACTGAAATTTTACAAAAGGTGTACCTGAATCCTCTAGTCTGCTATTGCAAATATCAGCTCTTATCCTTATTTTTGTTCATCCTTCATGTACCTTTGTTTGCATGCAATCTTATTGTATATATTTGTCTATTTTGGCCATGGCTCAGGGCCAGAATTGAGTCTTACTTTTGCTTCTCTGCAATATGTCATATAAATGTATTCTCTATAGATATGTACCAACTCAATTATGTTTACAATTTCTCTTTTCCTAACTAGGACAACACTGTGATCTCAGAATTTTTCTCTTTCTGAGCTGAATATATTAGGAAAGGATGACCAAACGCTCGTGTCTATATCACACTAATTTCTGATTATTACCAGAGGCATGAGAGCTAGAGAGATGTTTCCTGGTGAGCAGACATGAGAGTTGAGAGGAGTTTAATTAACCAGCATGGAGAAACTGCAGGAGGAGAAAATATATCTTGTGGCAGATAGAAAGTGAGCAAGATCAATTTGTTTGTACTGGCGGTATCACCCACAGAGTATCACTGCTAACACGGAAAAGGGCCACAGTCATACTGAGAAGATCCATAAGTGGAGAGACCAAGAATACATGTATAGTATAGAGAAGAATGTTCACTTAAGACAGATGTTTCTGTGACCTTTAACAAAATCTCAAGACCTTCTGAGATTTTTGTATCACTGATGATGATTCTAGGTTGGTTAAAAAAAGCAGTAGGGAACTCTGGGAATCTAATATCTTGTTCATATGAAAATATATAGAATTATTAAAAAAGGAGTTGGGAGGTTTAAATGAATGAAATTAACAATTATGCACTAAATTAATCCAGGAAAAAAGGTAATGATTATCCCTTCATAAAGTGATGGAGCACTGTAAAACTTACCTGCTTAAGTATTTTTTTGGATAAGAGACATAGTTCCGTTTATCAGTTTTATTTATTCTAGTAAAATGTACTATGGAAACCTGCATCTAGTGCAAAATTGCACTGTTTTTTTGCAGTTTCTGGTAGCTCTTAAGCAGAGCATCTATTTGCTCACTAGCATTTATGTGGAAGATTTGAAACACATTAAGCTGTTTATGTAGGTATTTTTAATTAGGTAGCTAATTGTTTAAAAATTGACCAGAGAAGGCTTTTATTTGGGGAGCTTATTGATCTGTTCTTCATTCCCTGTCCAATAGCTAAACCCTATGACTAATAATAGGAGTCTCAGATTAAATGTTTTGAGGAAAGGGAGAAAAAAAACCAAAACATTTTCAGCAGTGAAACAAGCCAGTTCCTGGCAGCCAGTAGATGTCATTCTATCTCTATTTTAATGCCAGTTCCTACTGTTCTTATGATATTTAACCAAATCACAAATTGCAGGTGGGAATGGGGGGAAACATTTATGTTTCACTTCTTTTCTGATTTAATGCACAAGTTTGTCTTTCTTTTCAGTAATGTAAAGTCTCAGAGTGACATTGGAACTTTTTGATGCAACTGAGTCCGATAAGCTATTGCCTTTCAGTCACTCATCCATTAGTACTGTTTTATTTATTTATTTGTTTGTACAAGGGCTTTGTAAGCTTTACACTGTGCATGGTTTTCCTTTCTTTCCTTTCTTTTTTCTTTACAATTTCCTTTTTATTTCTGAGCAGGTTTGCTTGATGTTCTTCCTGTAGTTCTTTTCTATCACTTCTCAAGATGTCAAGGCCACGTATTAGAAGAGGGTTGTAACCCTGGGGAGACGCATGGACTGCTGCCCAGAGTCACAGAAGACAACGATCTCTCACCACATGGAACGAGAGGTTTGATACTTGTTTTCTGAATAGCTATAACTAGAACCCAAACACAGAACCCTGCTGACAAATGTAGCAAATAGAAAGAATTTAATCTACATCAAGGATTTTGCGGTCTTGCTAAGTTAAGCAGTTTGAAATTTGTCATTCCATTTCTGTTCACAAATACACAGTGACTGTCTTGAGGATAGCGTGGGCAGAAGGGCAAAACATTGAGACTATGAGGAGACTGAATTGCACTACCTTTTTAATGCTCACAAGAGCACGTTCTAGTGAAAGTAGGAGGAAACCAGACAAGCTATTAACTCATTCTATAGCTGGAGTAGTTCAGATGTCAGGACTATCAAGCTGACAGCTTTAAAAATACTGAACTCTTATTTTTGTTCTTTGGCAGCCATTGTTTCACCTGGTCCTTTTGTGTCGCATAGGGACCCCATGTGTTTTGTTAGCCATTGAGCTGAGGCAGATGCTCTCCAAAGTGCGTTAACTATGCTTCAGCACAGAACTCCCAATCCGTGGTCCTAGAGGAGCAGTGAGTCTAGCCTTTGCTGCATCAGAGCAAAAATACCTGATTTTCTGCAGAGTCAATAGCAAGCATATGAACAGATGAAAGACAGACCTAATAGCTGAACTTTAAGATGAGAAAGTCTTAATTGGCTTTACAAAAGTAAAGTTTTAAATGAGCGTGGAAGAATACAGGAACTATGAAATCCTCACAAAGATCCACTATTTAAAGCCTTTCTGTCTCACCTCTTCTCAAAGGGCTTACAGTAAACATTACCTTTGAACTCAAAATGTTAGGCTAAATGGCAGTCTTAGTATCTTGCTTGGATCTTATCAGTGCTATTGCAGTTTCTCTCCTGGTAGTCATTGAGTTGTAATCAGGTGGGTGGTGGTGGCACAAATTAATCTCCTGGAGCTGAGATGGAATCCAATGCTCTGTGTGTGTTCTGGGTAATATATGCAGGGAGTAACAGTTACAAGCTACTGCTCTGGGTCTGGCTGTTGCTATTGTGCTTGGGGCTCTATGACAACCCATGCTAGGTTCCCACATACGTTAATACTACACTAATACCACACCCTTGCTGGAAAGAATTTGGCACAGCAGAGTCGCATTTCCTCTGGATATTAGAGTTATGATATTAGATAATTTTTCATCATTGTGAGCTACCGTCTCAAGCAAATCAAGAATTAAAGGTAATAGCAATAGGGTAGGTAATAGCAATACAGGGTGCAGTAAACCACGAGTGTTCATGCTACTGTGTGTCTTATCAGCATGTTAATTATATTGATGGCAAAAAAAAAAATCACTGTGAAGTGCTACTGCAGTTGCAGAAGGAAAAGGAGTAACAAATCCATGATCAGCAAGTGATACAAAAACAAAGAAAAAAATAGCAGATAATGTTTTTACAGATACTGACCATCAAAATGTCTGTCTACTGAAGAATATCACAGTCTTGGTACTGTTTGCATAGCTGAGAAAATCAGTTATATAAGCAAGCAAAGTAAACACTACTCACTTCTGTCTGACTAAAGAGGAACAAACAAATAAAGGAGCTAAGTGTGATGGGGAAGTTAAAATGAACTGAGAAAAATAAAGATACTATGAATAGAAGGCATCTGAGTGCTAGTCAGTTTAAATCTATCTTGTACAGCTACAAGGAAGATCATGGAAACTCACAACCTGACAAGGAAATAAGAAAAAGGCCCAGGAAATAAGGGTTGTGGCAAAGGGTCTAAAGGACCAAAGATTTTAAAGCTCAGTTGGTTGGACAGAGGGCAAAGCTTTTGTTGTTTTGCGGTACGCATCTGTACACCTTTTGCTGAATTCTGTGCTTTTTTACTCACAGCACCAAAAAAAATGAAATTGCATTTTACCATTTAAGCTGTGACTCACTTCACTAAAGGGTCATTGCCCAGACAGTCTGAATGTGCCCAGCAGACAGAGAATACCAAAAGGGAATATAAATTTACATCATGTCTGTGTCGTGACAAAGGAAAATGTAAAGATCTCAGCTTCTCAGGGGGATGCTAATAGGGATCCTTTCAATCTGTGCCAAAAGAACATTATTCAGAATTCATACTGGGATGTGATTTGTGACTGACAAAATCTTTAGTACTGAGTATGTCTACTCATCGGCTAGAGTATGCTGTACCCCATTGCTGCATGGATTTAAAAAAAGGCTGAAAGAGGAAAAGGTTGAGAAGAGCAAGGAAAGGTCTGCAAGGTGCAAAGCAAAGAAGGACAGTCTGTAACAATTTCCGAATTCTTCCTATTTTCACTCGCATGAATCATGCCATGTAGTACTGAGTTTGTGTGCAGACTCAGGGGTAAAGTAAGACGTGCAGGTATTTTTGCTTTAATCTCTCACCTAACCCCATTAAAAAGGCAGGATAAATTGGATTCACAGAAATTGACACAGTCTGACTGTGATGGTATCAGAGCAGCCTTTAGTGAAAAATATAAGAACTAGGTGCTTAGAGATAGGATGACTGTTCAGCTCCTTTTTTCACAAAATTTTGAACCTGGCAGCACAGCAGGCCCCATCCTCTTCATGCTGTATCTCCTGCATTCCCCCATTCCTGTAAGGACCATCAGGACATCAGTGTTTAAGATGCGTCTGCTCCACATACCCGTGGGTCAGCTCAGTCTGAAACACTTAAAAGGGAAGCAAAAAAGACCTGCAGTTGGCTTCCTCAGAAAGCTGTGTTCCTGTAGAATCTGCTGCACAGGGGTTTCTTTTGTTTCTGAAGAGGCGCCACTGGGATAGAAAGAGGCTGGTTAGAGGGGCTGCTGCTCCTCTTACTCCTTTCTCTCTCTGAGTTTTCATTGAACTTTCTCTGAAGTGGACTTCACAGGTTTTCAGATATGCCCAGTTTTTTCTCTTCTGTAGGTGTGGGACAGCATGCAATATTTTTAGATGATAACAAGCTCTATGCATCCCACTATGTACTTCAATAATTGTGTCCAGTGATTCTGCTCAAGGGAAAAATTGAGCTAGAGCCTTCATTTGTGCTGTGAATATGATCTATCTTTTCTCTGTGTCTGGGGCTCTTACTGCAATAATTAGTTCACATAGACCATTTGCAAGTTTGAAATGACATTTTGTGATTCTTTCTTTGCTGTATCTTTCTGCATATTTAGTCAGGATACATATGTCATCAATTCTGGGTACAGCTTTACAAATAGATGACTCTGTCTTACTGTGCACTGTGGTGCACAGATATCTTAAAGTTACAGATGCTTTGTGCTTTGTAGGTTCTACACTTCCAAAGCTGGCACTTTCTGAAAGCACAGAGCATTAATCTTTACTCATCTCTCTTCCTCTCTTTCTGGCTGTAGTGTAGACTGCTTGTAATCTTTATATCAAATGCCTTGACATGGGAATTTCATTATGTATATCTTAAAATCAAGGCAAGCCTCCACTCACCTCTATCTCCCCTTTTCCACTTCTCTCTTTTTTTTAATTCAATTGACGTGGTTAGACTTCTGTTAGAGAAAAATTAAAGTGATCAGCTGAAATGTCATTACAACAGATGAACATCTTGTCCTTTCTGAAGTGTTTGTTTTTAGTTCAACATAGATATGGTATGTTGACCTCATCACATGAAAATTTCTTCTTCATATCAGCCTGAGTCACTATTGTATGCGTCTAGTGGTGACACAGTGCTACAAGGCTACAAGGGACAAGTACACAGGCTGCAAGGGACAGATTCCTCATTCCAGTTTACTCTATGAAAGTCAAAACCAGGCACTGCATGTTAGCTGCCACTGGCTTTGTTTGTTTGTTTTGTTTTTCATTCAAAGATGATCTATTTGGAATAAGTCGTCTTTTCTGAAAACAATGCTTGTCATGCTGCCTAGCTTTATCTGGTCTTATATAACTCTTTACAAAATGCACATAACCAAAGAAGGGATTTTCTCACATTTTAATGTTTTACTATTTACTTTATTATTATTTCTTAGCAGGCAGGGAAATTTTGCATGTTTCTCTGATGTTTTTTAGCTTTTTATGACGCAATAGAATTATAATTTCAATAAGCAAAAACTATATGATTTTGAGGGTAAATAACTTACCATTATTTTAAGTGGAGTTTAAATGTTGTGAAACATAATTTTGGAATAGTCCTAGAATTGTTGTACTTCATTTATTTGGAAAATATAAAGAATGAGCATTTGAGGCTCTGGTTTTGTTTGTTTCTTAAAAAAAATTAAAGCTGTCTGTTAATCTATTATTTATATTGTGCAGGATTTATACCTAAAATGTCAATTGCAATTAATAGGTTTTGTTTTGCCCATTTCTTTTGTGAGAAGAAATATAGTAGCCTTCTGAGGTTCTTTTATTTTTTTAGCTATGTTTTTTTAGCTATCTGTAAGTAACCTTAAGAAATTACACAATTTACACGCTCAGTTAACAGAAAAAAGAATGCTTTCAAAATTAGCTGTCTTTTAGTCTTGGTTACAGGCTAGATGTGGATGTAAGAACACTTTGTATATAATAAAATACCTTTAAAGGACCAGTAGCTGTTCAAAAAATGACTCTGCTTGGAATAAGCAACGGAAAGGTCACACTTGAGATAATAAATATTCATGTAATTAGGTTATATACAGCTACACAGAATACAATAGCACCAATCACCTTAAGTGATTGCAGTGTTTTCATCAAATTCAGTGATGAATGAGAGACGAAGAATATTGGCAAGTGGAATGTGTTCTTTGAATACCCTATGGTAGTTGTTAAGAGTGGCTGTTCCAACTCTAGGTATCATTTAAATCTTTGCCAAACCCTTGCTTTTCTCTTGTCTTTTGTATAGTGCAGTATTCCTTGGCAAACAATGGGTGAAGTTGCTCCCATTCAGCAGCTTTTTACATCCTTTCCGTATTAGAAGAGATATCTGTACATGGCACAATATAATAGAGCACTAATCTACTTCTACAGTTTTCATTATAGAGACAAGTCAGACAAATTAGTCACAACTTTTCCCGGTGCACAGTGATGCTATGTGTATTCCTTACCTTTCTTCCCTTTTTGTAAAGGTTAAGGCATCAGTGCTAGTATCTTACCTAAGTTCCCTTTTAAATTATTACTTTCTGCTTCTTAAATTCCTTCTGAAATTTCAGGACTTGGCACTCATCTTCATCTCTAGTCCTAAACCATTGTCATGTGTAACAGTGCACAGCAACATCTGTTCGAAAGATCTCTGATTTGTAATGATGCTGGTTTCTAATGTATAGATTACAAAATACAACATTATTATTCACCACATGTATTCATTTATCTTGCACTGCATTACAGTAGTTTAAGCTGCAAGCTTAGCTCTGCAGGCAAGATACCATGTAAGGAGATGAACAGTCCCATGGGGCTCTCTCTACATTTATGTTGTCTGAGGAAAATCCTGATGTTCAGCACTCGGAGTGACAGGAAGTTTTGCCTAAAACAACTAATTTGCTTATCAGCTTGCAGTGCAAAATTGCAAGTATTTTACAGAAGAAAAAATCCCGAGCAAGGGGATTTGGTAGACACGTTCAAACATGCCTAAAAATACAGCAAAAATGAAATACTTTGCATAAATATACAGCTGCTCCTTTTTGGGATGAAAAGAGGAGTGTTCTATCCAAGGCGTTCTGCTGCAAGTGAACATTACTGCAGGAGTTATTACATTATTACTTATGTTATGGCTGTGTTAAACTCTGCACTAATATGTAAAAGAACACCCGAGAATCTGGGACCTGGATTTTAGTTTCCCTCTTGGTGCCTGTTTTCTGGACAGTAATGCCACGTTACAAGAAGCTGCATGTGGGGTATGTTAGCTACCTGTCTGCAGTCAGGAATCAGAATAAGGGCAGAAGGAGTCAGACCCTCAGTACTGCACCGTACATACTGCTTGTGTTGTCAACTAGAAGCATCCTGACTGTGGCGGTCGAAGACTGTTTACAGTCTAACAGATTTTTTCTAACAGATTAAAAATCCACCAGAATTGGGAGAACACAAGGGAAGTTTATATATTGTGTTTCAAACATATCATGACTGAGATCTGACACTTTGTCCACAAAGCACAAGATGTGGGTTGTGATCCAAGTAGAAAAGTGAAGGGATTGGTAACAGCATTGCAAAGGAGTTTTTGAACAGAGCAAGCAATGACTAAGCACCGTGCCTGCTCAGGCACACTTGCCGTCATTGCAGGGAGAAGGGGGATCAAATGGGTCATCTCTGAAAGATTTGAGGAGAGAAGGTCTATGATTGGCTGTGTTTGCCTTCAGCACGTATGGCATTTATAAAAGCCATGAAAAAAAATATGTTTTGGTGTATTGCACAAGAATGAGAACAATTTTAAAAGTTTCTTATCGGAGATATTGAAAAATATTAAATGAGAGAAATTTTTTCATATTCACCTATCTAGAGGCAATAATACCTTTCAATTTCATCTTGTTCTACAATGCGGGAATATGAAGAAATTCTAGTTTCTGCTTCAAAGTGAGAGACTGTTGACTTGGGTGAACTCTGGAGCTATTTGTATAGAGAAATTTCCATCTGTAACTGTGTTGATTTCCAATTAGAATCAGATTATAGCTTCTTTCATTGTTTTCTGCTCTTGGAAGTGTGAATGAATTTAAAATCTCCAGTGTGCAATGAGATCTGTGCAATGAGAGTATGTCCCGGTTTGAAGTAAAACCGAACCAATTTTCTGTTCTGTAACTTTACATCCTAGCTAGGCCTCCTCTAACTCTCTGAAATTAACAGCATATTGTGGAGAAAACTGCTCGTTCTCAGAATGATAAGCCCAATGTTTGTGCTCCATGCCAAGGAATGGTATGCAGGGAGGCCCTTGCTTATACTTATTGCTATAGCAACCAAGGTCAGCCAATTTCGTTATTTGCCCCCTTAGAGGGTCGGAAACGGAAAAAACGTAGAGGGGTCACATCGGTGGGGAGGAGTGGACAGGACAGGTGACCCAAACCTGACCAACTGGGGTATTCCATCCCATCTGCCCCATGCTCAGTATAAAGGCTGAGGGATCAAAGGGTCAGCCCCCTTCCTGCGATGGCCGACGTCCAGAGAGGACTCTGTCTGTTCATCTGCCTTTGATCCCGATCCGTGTGTTCCTGACTCCAGAGCTGGAATCCAGTTCCCATTCGTCACTGAGTCCAGTCTGGGACTTCCCCAGTGCCTGCCGGTGATGTGACTGTCATCCTGGGAACTTGATACAGTTTTGTATATATTGTATCTATTTCATTATTTTTCTCCTTTATTTTTATTTTAATATTAATTCTTCATTAAAGTAGTTTAGTTCATTCTAAACTTCTGAATCTCCTTATCTCTTTCTCCTCCTCTCTCCTCTTTTAGGGGGGGGAAGGGGGGGAAAGGGCCATCTGTCGGTCCGGTTTTGGTAAATTCAGCCAAAACCACGACAGAGTACCATAAAATATAGCTAGATGATGATGAATAAATCATAAATAATAAAAATTAATATATAGGGCATTTCCATCTCTACAATAGGTATGTAATAAATGCGTTTGCAAAGCTGGGTGACAGTAGATGTATTTAAGAACTGAAAATATGGCGTGGTTAAGATCTCAGGTTCTTAATCAAATCTGTTTTACGGTATCTCAAGGTTCAGGTCTCTAACTGGAGAACTGAGAATAAGGAGTTTGGGCCTGTAATCCAACAGCTAAAAAAAGTGGCTAATTTTAAGAGCTATTGATCGTCTGCTGGGCTTTTTTGAAGCTGTGTTCTCTGTGCTAGTTTGCAAATTGGTCAACTGTATCTAACTCATCTCACTTTTCTGCCAAGCTCTCATGATGTCTCTATATAGACCAATAGTTTAAAATTCACATAGGTGGATGAAAGGAGTGCATAAGTAAACATGAATTTGAGTTGTTAAGAAAGGAAAACGTTTTTGGACACAGTAAGATGGTGTCAGATGGAAAGAAGAGGTTATTTGTCCATGAATAATGAAATCTTTCAGCACTATTTCAGAGTATGTAAATTAGCAATTTGTGGACATATCTTTATGGACAACTCTTTCAAAAGGAATTAAATAATGATCATCTCCCATTTTTAATGCACTGTCTGTTATCAAAAGAAAACATCAAGAATGCAAACAGATTTACGAAGACAAAAAAATGTTTTAGATCTGCTACAAGAAGAGAAAAATAATTTGTTTCCTGTATCTTCAAATGAGAAGATTTTTAAAGACATCTTGTTACTTTCATATTCTTAATTTGTCCTTTCTAATCACTAGCAACTTTATTAGCTACTATTAGCAACTATGCCATTCTCTATTCAGTCTAAAACCTTTGCTTATATTAGAAAAATAAGATGATACACACTCTCTCACCAAAAACACTTCTCTCTGAATTTTTTGTTTGTCAGTCAGAGAGGAGTCATCCAAAGCCATATTCACGTGGCCAGTAATTTTGTTTTGTAATAAAGGGAAGAAGAAGCTTCCATAAAAGGAATGGAAAGATCTCATGGACTCAGTGAACACAGGACTGAAATATCATTTACCTGATCCCTGAGGGCTTTCATCAGCAAAAATCTGGCTGACATGCCTTCATTTCCTTGCCTGTCTATATCTAGGAACATGTAGACACCCTTCCCAGAAAGTCAAGTCTAGCCATTGGAGCACTCAGAAGAGAGTGAACAGAATTGACTTCCGGAGGGCAAACTTTGACCTGTTCAGAAGACTACTAGACAAAATCCCTTGGGAGGATGCCCTTAAGGATACGGGAGTCCAGGAAGGATGGTCATACTTCAAGAAAGAAGTCTTAAAGGCACAGGATCTGGCTGTCCCCGTGTGCTGAAAAACAAGTAGGCGGGGTAGAAGGCCAGCCTGACTAAATAGGGATCTCTTGCTGGATCTCAAAAACAAAAGGAGAGTCTACAACCTTTGGAAGAGGGGGCAGGCCTCTCACGAAAACTATAAAGAGGTAGTGAAGCAATGCAGGGAGAAAATTAGGAGAGCCAAAGCGCAGCTAGAGCTCAACCTAGCTGCAGCTGTTAAGGATAATAAAAAATGTTTCTATAAATTCATTAACAACAAAAGGAGGATTAGGGAAAATCTCCCTCCTTTATTGGATGCAGAGGGAAACATAGTTACCAAGGATGAGGAAAAGGCTGAGGTGCTCAACGCCTACTTTGCGTCAGTCTTTAGCAGTGGAACTAGCCGTTCCCTGGACACCCAGCCTCATGAGCTAGGAGACAGGGAGGGGAAGCAGAACGAGGGCATCACAATTAAAGAGGAAGAGATCAGTGACCTGCTACGCCGTTTGGACGCACAGTCTATGGGACCGGATGGGTTACACCCAAGAGTGCTGAAAGAGTTGGCAGACGTGCTCGCCAAACCACTTTCCATCATTTACAGGAAGTCATGGCTAACTGGGGAGGTCCCAATGGACTGGAGGGTGGCAAATGTAACACCCATCTACAAGAAAGGCAAAAAGGAGGATCCAGGAAACTATAGACCTCTCAGTCTAACCTCGATACCAGGGAAAGTCATGGAGCAGGTCATCTTGAGTGCCATCAAAACCCACGTAATGGGCAACCAGGGGATCAGGCCTAGTCAGCATGGGTTTATAGAAGGCAGGTCCTGCCAGACGAACCTGATCTTCTATGACAAGATAACCAGATTATTGGACGAGGGAAAGGCTGTTGATATTGTATACCTGGACTTTCGAAAAGCATTCGATACTGTCCCCCATACAATTCTTGTGGAAAAACTGGCTTCACACGGCCTGGATGAGCATACGATCCGCTGGGTCAAGCAATGGCTGACTGGAAGGTCCCAAAGAGTGGTGCTCAATGGATTTAAATCCAGCTGGCGGCCGGTCACAAGTGGTGTGCCTCAGGGCTCAGTGTTAGGACCATTTCTGTTTAATGTCTTTATTGATGATCTTGACAGGGACATAGGGTGTATCTTCAGCAAGTTCGCGGATGACACCAAGCTAAGCAGGAGTGTTGATTCCCAGGAGGATAGGGAGGCTCTACAGAGAGACCTAGATAGATTGGATCATTGGGCCAAAATCAATGGCACGAGTTTCAACAAGGGCAAGTGACAGGTTCGGCACTTGGGCCACAATAACACCAAGCAGCGCTACAGGCTTGGGGAAGTGTGGTTGGAAAGCTGCCTGGAAGAAAGAGACCTGGGGGTTCTAATTGACAAGCGGCTGAATATGAGCCGGCAGTGTGCCCAGGTGGCCAAGAAAGCCAACGGCATCCTGGCTTGTATTAGAAATAGCGTGACCAGCAGAAGTAGGGAGGTGATTGTGCCCCTGTACTCAGCACTGGTGAGGCCACACCTCGAGTATTGTGTCCAGTTTTGGGCACCTCAATACAAGAGAGGTATCGAGGTGCTGGAGCGAGTGCAGAGGAGGGCAACGAAGCTGGTGAAGGGCCTGGAAAACAAATCATATGAAGAGCGGTTGAAGGAGCTGAGACTGTTTAGTATGAGGAAGAGAAGGCTGAGGGGAGACCTCATCACTCTCTACAACTACTTGAAAGGACACTGTAGAGAGGTTGGTGCTGGTCTCTTCGCACAGGTAATTAATGACAGAACAAGAGGGAATGGCTTCAAGCTCCAGCAGGGTAGGTTTAGACTGAACATTAGGAAAGAATTTTTCACAGAAAGAGTGGTCGGGATTGGAATAGGCTGCCCAGGGAGGTGGTTGAGTCACCATCCCTGGATGTGTTTAAGAGACGTTTAGATGTGGTGTTGGGGGATATGATATAGGGGAGAACTTTGTAGTGTAGGGTAGATGGTTGGACTCGGTGATCCCAAGGGTCTCTTCCAACCTGGATGATTCTATGATTCTATGAATTTTTGTTGATGGACACTTTGTACATTATTAGAGTTATCTCCTACTCCCAGCAGCGGAATGAAAGTCTCTTTTCTCTCTCTCTCTTCTTCCTCTATTGCAGATTAACTTGACTGATTACTCACTTGTGATTGTATCACTTTCTTGAAGACTTGAACACATGTGTTTAAAGTGTTTTTTGAATGAAAGATCTTGTTAGGAGAAAAAGTCTGGAGACAAGTAATGGCAAAAACATCCTGATTTTCCTGGGCTCAGTTTAAGGCTTGTATTTTGGGAGAGGATGATTATTTACCATGATCTGGAGAGGGATGTTTAGCTCGGACACAGCATGTTAGCTAATACCAGGAGTAATGAAAGAATGTTCTCTTGTAGGTGTTCAGTTACTCAGTCTTTATGAATGTCTATTTAAATAGATCTGTGTTTTGTTGATTACAGTTACAGCTTCCACTTTCTGATAATGGTGGTGTGCTATCTGCGGTGAAGTGTTGTGGGGGAAGGAAAAGTAGTGGGGAACATGCTCTTCATCATGTAGGTAGCTTTTACTGTGTGTAGCAATTAAAACTGCTGTGGTTCACAAGTCAAAAAGAAGAAAAAATCCCCCAAACCTTTCAATTTACCATCAAGGGGCACACGAGAAAGGCGGCTCCTCCTATTTCACAAAGGTGAAATAGGTTCTGAAAACAATTCTTGGGGTTTTGAACTCTATGAGCTGTTACAAAGTCAAAACCCAGTGCTTCTAGTGCAGAAGAGGTAAACACTATTGAGGCAGATATTAATATCCTGTGACTAGAATGCTGAATGTGTTATGCTTTTGGCATGTTTAGATACGGTAGACATTTAAGAAATAAGCACTGCCAAGGTCTAATTATTGCAAAATAATTACAGCTGTTGAAGTTGAAACTCGGGAAGTGTGAAGCGCGTTCAAGAATTGCAATTCCCTGGAGATGTGATTAACTCCCAATCACCACCCTTACTGTTCTGCTTGGAGGTTTTTTTATATAAAAAAAAGAAGACAGGATTGACAGATAAACACTGGTTTCAAATTATCACAGGCTGATTCACCTGTGTAGAAAACTGACCAACCAGTCAAGAATAGGGTCTTGTTGCATAGAAAATTATAGATAAATATCAGCTATTTAGATGGAACATGGGATACAATACTCTGCAGTGCTGTATACAGAAATGTATACCAGTGATTTTGTTCATTCCTTGACTTACAAGACTTTTTATGCGAGTCTGTGTTTCTGCCTGTGTGAACTAGATATTGACCTCTATCTCTCTGTGTATAATACTCTTGTGTAGACGCTTGTTATCCCTGTGTACTGGAGTTTGCAAGCATTCACCCTGGGTTTTTTTTGTTTTTTGTTAGTTGGGTTGGTTTTTTTTTCTTTTTCAAGTTGCAGTCTTTTAGCACACAGTAAAAGAATACTTAGGGTGAGGACAGAACAGAAGTATGCGATTTAACATGTCAAACCTACTGGTGCTTTTCAAACTGTTACAGTAACAGGAAGTTTTTGAGCTGAAGGCCTCCTCAAGTGGGGACATTAAGGGGTACTGGTAGCACATTTGAAATATTGATCATAAAGCCTTCACATACTGATAAGAAGTTATCCCAGCACAGTTATTAAGCATGTGCAGACTCTTACCCCAAATCTTTTACCTAGAGGGAGGAGACATTTGCGGAGAAGCAAATAGCTAGTATTCCTTAGGAGAAAAAAGAAGTAACAGAGGGAGTTAGGGGATTTCAGAGACAGGGGAGTGGAATTCCAGTTTGGGTCATTGCACTGGGAGCTCACTGAATTTTTTCTCCTTGTTGCTAGCCTTGTAAATAGGTGTGATTTAATGTGAACTTAGAAAGCTTGAGGAAAACACTGCAATCTTCCTGCAAATTGGACTGTCTGGTGGCGGAGTTGCAAGACAAGGAGTGGGAGGAGAGTGGGTCCATGGTGGTTAAAAAAAATAATGAGGAATGTGGCAGGAAAGGATAATGATCTCCCTTATCTGTATTCGAGTTCTCAGCTTTTCAAGATATTTTCTGTTGGCTAAGCAAGATCTATCAGCCTTCAAAGCTTATTAGAAAAAGCCTTAAGGGCATTTTTGCTTGCTGCATAGTACTAATGTGTTTTGGAGCTGTTAAATATGTTTTTTAGTTATATTGGGGCTCCTGGAGTAATCTATTCTTCCTAAGATGTGCATAGGTGCGAGGCAGTAAATAAATATTTGTGCAAATCAAAAAACTTTATAAATAAGGTGACTCAAGATTACGTTCTACCCTAAGCTTTCTTTTCTGAGTGAACACTAGTGCAAAGCATACCATGATGCTCTGTGCACTCGGAGTCAAACCCTGTGCTATCATCTGCTGGATGCATGAAGTGAGAGTACGTATGCGCTTCATAAATTTGGACAGAGTATAAATTATACACAGTGTCCGTGTGAAGGGGTTTAAATCTTTGCATATAAACCTGTGGTATGGTAAGCCTCTCCTCACACACACTTTCTCTACCTCATCTGTGTTCTGAATAGTTTGAAGCACAAAGCCTAGCAGTAAGGGGCATCTCTGGCAGTTCAGCTGACTACAAAAAGGAAAACACAGGGGGTTTGTGTGAAGACCAAGAGCTGAATCAAAGTTTGACTAGTCTTTTATCTATGTCTGGAGATAAGAATAAGACTAATCTCTGGAAATACCAGTTTGCTAACTCAAGTTCAGACCTTTTTCGAGTCTACAAAAACAGCATTTTACTCTGTGTTCAGAAAATAATTTGATATATAACTTTCTGTAAATATTCACTACAGTCTAGTTATTACCCCCTCTAAAAAGGCCACTTTGGACTATCGGAATTCAATAAAAGATATATTAAACAAAATATCAGTTGTAATCTGAATATGTTGGGGAAAACTGGACTGTCAATCTTTTTCTCTGTATTTTTTTCTTCTTTGATTAGGTGATAAAGTTCTGAACCCAGCAGCCGTAGGAATGTTTTACTTGTATTGACAGCATTGTGTTTTGCATGAAAGAGGTGGCTGTCTTCTCTAGGGACTGGTTTTTATGAGACGCTGTGTTTGTGATGCAGCAGGTGCATGTTAGACAGTAAGACTCCTTGCTCTCTATCTGTGCCTATGGAAGAAACATGTTAGGAAACGAGGACTGGAAAAAGCTTCATGGATCAATAAGTCACATTGCCATTGCTGTTTCATAAACTTCAGATCAAACTTTACAATGATAAAGATTTTTGTCTTCACTGCTTTACTTGGAAAACTATTCAGGAACATTGTTGTCCTGATGGCTAGAAACGCCCTTCTAATTCCCAGTCTCAGAGAATTCAGTGTATGTACATTTCTTCATCTACCTACTTAAACCTTTATCTTCAATTATTCTTTTAAATTCTTAGTGTTTACCTTGAAGTGTATTTGTAGAGTCATATCCTCTGATGAGCTTTTCTAAGTTTCTTCTCATATAATAGTCTCTTCCTTCCTTTGACAGTAATTTTTTTTCTGTGCATGTTTCAGTCTCACTTAACTTTTAAAAACATAAATAACCAGAGCTGTACTGAGCATTCCAGATACTTTGACAAAGATTAATGTTTTCTAGTCTCTCCTGGAAATGCCTGGCTTGATTCTCTCTAGCTTCTCATTTACTTTTTCTGTACTTGCATCACATTGGTGGCTCATCCTGTGACTGATGACTAATAAGCCTGGGTTTCTTTTCTCTGTGACATCTGCAATTGATGAGCTCATAGCTTCTAGCAAAATTTCCCGTTAATAGTCCTCTAGTGAGCTGAAAGGTATTGGGAGCTGAATGTGTAAGAGTTGGCTCTGTCATGTTAGTGATGTAGATAGTGTTCCTAATTTTGCTTGTAGCACCTTTGTAGAACTTCTTAGTTACTTTATTTGTATATCTGAGGAAAGAGAGGGATTATAGTTGTCTGCTGTTTTAGCTAGGGATGAAGTTAGTAAATTGCATTGTAAAGGAGTAAACCAGGAACTTGGGACCTCCAAAGCTGCAGCATAGTTAAAGACAATTACTGAGAAAAAGAAGTGTCATGCTCCCATATGCATGATATTTTGTATGAGGTGCGTGGCTCTTAAGAAACTTAAGAGGTGCTAGAAAGGAAGAATTGAAGGCATATGAGGCCTCCCACAGAGGTGGCCACTTTGACTACCTTTTACAAACAAGTCTCTGAGCATCTTCTAAGCCCCAAGAAAATTTCTGAGTTTTGATTACCACAGTGTATGAAGGTTTGTGATTGAGGAAAAAATACTTTTCATTTTATGTCTTTCTTCCAATGTAACATGAAGATAAATAGAGATATTAGCCTCTGGGTACAGGCCTCAGTTGTTTATTGCAGTACCTTTTGAACTTGAGTAGAACGGAAGAAAAGCTGAACTGATGAATATTAATGAGTTTGGCCTATGCTCCTCTTGAATACTGGGAGACACAACCACTGGAGCAGAAAAAAAGAGGCAGCTGGTGGGCAGGAAAAATTATAAAAGCAATGAAAAATGATAAAAGATCTATTAAAAAGTTCCTT
The DNA here is from genome assembly GCF_964106895.1 of Numenius arquata. Taxonomy (NCBI): domain Eukaryota; kingdom Metazoa; phylum Chordata; class Aves; order Charadriiformes; family Scolopacidae; genus Numenius; species Numenius arquata. The sequence continues at coordinate 31,836,198 of NC_133586.1, forward strand.
CTATATTTAAGTTAGGTTTTCAGGGGTGTATCAGCAGGCACTTGACATGCCAACATCACCTTTAGCTGGGGCGTCAGTGCAAATTCAGTCATGTTTCTACAAACTTCACCTAAGGCCTTTGTGAACTTTTTATTAGCTGAAAATTCCCTCTGCTGTGCTGCACTAATGACTGTATCTGCCCTATAACTTACGAACACAAGGGACAACAATGATTGAACACTGTTCGTTTAACTTATTATTGGTAGCTACATTAATTCCCCAGAACATTATATCCTGCTACTTAGCAGGCATTTGTACAGCGCTGTATATTGAAAAGACCTTCAGGTTATAATTTCAACAGTAAAGTGCTAAGCTGGAGAGTATGATGAGGGGGGAGAATGATTGGTGACCAGAGTAAGATTCAAGTGTTTATTGGTTTGTTTGTTTTTTATGAAAATATTCAAGGTCAGAACCACTTTATTTTTTCAAAGAGTAACAGAGTATCTGAAGCCTCTAAGATCCATAGGGAGGAAGATGTAGAAGATGAGGGGCAGGTAATTTCAAACACTTGGCAAGTCTGTTGCAAATGATACAGTAACGTATGATGTGAATGATAGGAAGTGGAAAAATTTTGAAGGGTTATTGATTATTATTTTCAAGGTCATTACCTTTTTACAACTAGGATACAAAGGATTTTCTTGAACAGTGTGTATGTACTTTTCCTGCAGATCTGAAATGTTATATATAGCTTTCCAATGATTAAACTGGATAACTGGTTTTATTGACATCTCCTGTCTATTCAGAGAAAAGGAGTAGACTGTTTATTTCTGTAGAATATGAAGAGGAGTAGGCAAAAAATTTTGTGACTAAGGAAGTCTGACAATATCATATTAAAATGCCATAAAAGTTTGCTGCGTAAGTATCTCAAAAATCTTTATCTACCATAAAGTTGTGATTGTTCTTTGTCTTTGGTCTACTGTCAGTTTCTTCTTCATGTTGTCATTAGTTACCTTTATAAATATTCCTTCCATTGTTTTTACAGCCAATTTAAAATTTCAGTTCATAAATTTGTGAGACAGATGATTGCCCCTAATTTTGGCTCTGTGTTCTCAGAGGTTTTTCAGATGAACTCACTGAGATGTTCCTCACAAACATTGCACGCTGGAATAACTGTCACTTTAGACAATCTCGTATTTTCTCATTCTTCCTCTTTTTTTAATTTTTTTTCTTTCAGTATTTGCAAAGTCACTGATACCTGGAAAAATGAAGGAACCTGTATAATCAAAGCAATGAGCAATGTATACCAGTGTATAGAACTCCAGGACAGTTATTTTTGTTAGATAGAAAATATTTACTGGGAATCAAAGCACTCTGCATTGATAGACCATTCAACAGCATCACACAGCAGATGAGCTCTAGTGAGTTTCCATGTGAAAGACTATATTAGATACAAACTTAAGAAGTTTAGTAGGAGAACTGGAACAAAGAGCGCATGGAGACAGATTTCTCTTTCCCATCACTATTTCCTTATATGCAATTGGGTCCTCCCAGGATCGACCTCTGAGAAACCTTGTGGGTGTAGTAAAAATGATGGGGCAGAGTGAAAACACAGTACGAAATAAATCTTGATGTATGGTTCCACACTAAAATGCTGAAATGTTACAGGAGCCAAAGAGACTGTTAAGACAGAGAAGGCAAAGCAAGAGGAACAAAAGAAGACAAAGTATTTATATCAAAATGAATGTAAATAAAACTCCCAAATACTTAAAGGCTGATTAGTAGGAAGCTCCTTTAAATAAAAAAGGGAATATGGAGAAAAGGATCATACTTTCAAGTAATAATTGAGAGGATAGAAGAGGAGGACACTTACTTTAGATGATTGCAACAGGAAAATAAAGTGAGTTAAGCCAGAGGGAGAAAATAATACATAAGTAAGTCTGTAGGAAGGACAGATCACATTGGGGTTTAATTACTTTAATATTTATTAGATATTGATTAGGTAAGTATTTTGGAGGGAATATGTGTTTCTAAACAGGAAAGACATATTAGTAATCAGTATACTGTGGAAAAAGTAGAACTTACGGCTTGATTCTTCATGGATGTTAAGGGTCTACTATACTCACTTAATGCAGCGAGATGTGAAATGTAGAATACCTTTGAAATCCGTGTGTGCATGACACTTGAAAGACAGCCATAGGGAAGTTCCAGCTGAACAGTTTGTAAAACAAGGAGGGGAACATAAGTACACTTGTAGATCAAGATGAAAAACAGGGATAAAAGCAATTTAATGTTTTTGTAATATACACTTGCATCATTGTTTGTCCATCATCGTATGGTCCATTCCTTGGAGATCATAGTGTATCTTACTGAATGTGTGTGTTACTGTATACTATATGTATAAGTAAAATGCAGAATTTGACCTGTATTTAGCTGGGACAACTTCTACTCCCTTTTCAACCCTAAAAAAGAACTGTGTGCCTAATAACTTCTCTAACCATTCCAAAGCTACTCACTGGCCTAATAAAAGAATTCTGCTCTTACTCTAGATTACTTAGTATATTTATCTGTTTACATATTCATATATATATAATTATTTTTGTTTCTTACTAGGTTTTTCTCTATTCACTATCATAATTTTTCTAAGTGATATTCCTTGATACAAGCTCACTTGCTGGATTCTTCGGAAACTTCCAAACTTCCAGCAGGAATACAGTTAGTGCCATTTACTCTTCCTCACTTCACAAAGTACATGTTACTGTTCGGTGGTTCCACTCTCCCAGTTGGAAGCTAATTCAAACTTCTGACATGGAGCTGGAAGGAATTCCCTAAATCCTTCATTACAAGTTTCCTGAAGTAGCCATTTGTTTCAGTAAAAGTACCTTTAGAAGTGTGTCTTATAATAGGCATTTTTATTATAAGTTTATAATGCTTTAGAAACTATTAAGACTATTAATAACAGGTAAACTTGAAGTTTGATTCCTTTCAATAAGATTAATGCGAATTGTGTAACATAAAATTTCAAAAGGCAGTGAAATGAATCAATCTCTACATTTTAATTGTCATTAGAGAGAATATGCTTGTATATGTTTAAGAGAATAAGATGAAATCTGATGTGCTACTTAGGAGATAATAGACAGCAACATAAAGATCTGGATTGGAGTTATAACAGGCGATTTTTGAGGGATGAAAGTTTACTTATTAAGTGCTGATAGACGATACTCACAGTGATAGATAGAAAAATGGGAACAAATTCTTTCTGGAGTACAGCAATTGTCCTCGCCTTTGCTGATTTTGTTTTTTTTTTTTCCCTGTGGTATCCATTGAGACTTAGAAATGTCTTGTCTTCTTGAATGTCAAGTTGTTTCTTGTCTGACTTAAAGCAAAGGTTCTTAAGCTTGTCCCAAATCAGGCTGAGTAGATCTCCCTTTTAGACTTGAATCTCTTCAATTTTGAGTTTGTGTCCTGCTTCATGGGTTATACAGGCAACTGCCGTTGCTCTTTAACCAGAAAACATCAAGGAGAAAAACTTTGCTTAAGCAAAATTAACTTGTTCTTGTCCTAATGCAATCTTCAGTATCATTAGATCTATGGACACCCTGGCAAACTTCTAATGGGCATGGTACCTTGTATCCAGCAGAAGACTACTTTGCTTACAACTTTTTACATGCATTCTGGAAGCATTTTCCCTTGTTTCTGCAGTGTAGACAACCCTGAAGCAGATGAAGTTGCTGTTGAAAGTATTTGAAAAGTGTTGAAAGGTTTGAGAATAATCTTTCTATCAAGTAAACTACTTTGCTCAAGTTTAGTACAATTAAGTGCTGGTTGCAACAAAACACACCAACAAAACCTTTCTCCAGCTCTTTTGTTCGCCTTCAGCATTTTACATTTAAAACAGCAACCGAAATTGGTTTCAGCTGAACCACTGAACTCTTCCTATTTTATATGGTTATTTTGAAATTGAACAACAGGGATGGGAGTGTGGGTTTGGGAACACTCAGACAACAGAATTGTTTATTCCTTTGCTGAGTTCAGAACAACACCTTGGAGAAGTTCTTGGCAATATCAGTAGTTTTTTTTCCCTCCTCTGTGTGAGAGATAGTGAAATATCTAACACAAGTAGTCAGGGAAGTCCAATGTTCTCTCTGCTGTGGGACAGATGCTGGTTTTGGATGACCTCCAATGGACCACTCTCTGGAGTCACATAAGTAATTCTTGAAACTGACAATTACAGCAGTAAGCCACGGTATATCAATTAATACTTGAAGAGTTGCTTAAGAAAATGCTTCATACAAAAATGTTCTTTTGGTTATTAACTGAAAGGGTAATTTTTCTGTGTTTAATTAACTCAAATACATGTATTACTTAGGAATAATGCTAAGTATTAATTTATTTCCTTTTCTAATTTTAATTATAGCATGTACAGAAGCTTATAATAAAAATATTCACCTGATAAATGCTTTTTTTTCCTTTCTCTGCTTTCAGTTCGTAAGAACATAGAAAAACAGTAGATACTTCAAGTGGCTTGGGTCAGATTCTCATCTTCAGCCAAACCTTGAATCTCCAGTGAAATCTATAGACTTTCATGAGTTTACTCTGAGAATCCAGTATTAAGAAGTCCTCAAAATCAGATTTTTTTCTTTTTAAAAGAAAAAATGATGGAGAAATATGTAGTTCTTTCTTCTGAATTTTCTTTCATGCAGGATTTTAGGCTGTTTTGAGTTTATTCCTTTGGAATAAAGCCATATTGCAAAATCCTCTGTGAAATGGAACGACTTTTGGGTTTAGAGTTTTGATTCTTCTCACTAACACATTGGAGTAAGTCTAGTGAATTTAGTTTTGACTCTTGTAATTGGATCAAAACCAAGCTCCAGGTCTTATTGAGGAACACATTGGCAGACCTGCATTATGAACAGAGGAACTCCATGATGTTGCTATTTTCAACGTGCCATGGTTCTGGTGTCCTGTTTGGCCTCATTTCTCTCTCAGTTCTCACACCTCTGTTGGGTACCCTGAGAGGAAACAACAACTCATGGAGTCTTGACTTCCTCTTGATGTGGGACCAGAACTGCTAGGCTCTGCCGTCATTGCGTATGGGCTTACCAGATGAGAAGTTGCAACAGCCTAAATATTAGGTTAAAGCCATTAGTAAAATTAATCTGATTAGGCCAGGCATGCAGCAGGTGATTTTATCTCCCCACAGTTCAGGAAGAACTGAGTCAAATCTCCAGGGCCTAATTCTCATTTGCACAAAGGCCATATTGTGCATCAGGAACACCAGTTTTATCTGCTTGATTTTAAAAAAACAATGACTTGATTTTTTTCATATTAAAAATGCTTTACAGTTCTTTGTATGTTCTGAGAATTTCTCTCTAATTCTTTGACCTTCATTTTTATTTGGCTCTTTTGTCTCAGCAATAATGTCTTCCTCAAAACTTAGGTTTGTCTGCGGTGTATCTGGGGTCACGCTGGGGAGTTGGCCTAGTCCAGTCAGTCTGCTCTCTCTTTTCCAAGACTTTCCTTCTTAAAATATGAATGCAGAAGACCTGTAACACAAAACCAGTTCTCAAAGATTATTTTTCTGTGGTGTTTTAATGAGCATGCCATTTTCCACTGCTTTTCTGACTTTAATACTTTGCTGAAATGTTTGTTGTTCTTTCTGATAGTTTCAGTGTTACACATTTGTCAATCTTGTACTGATAATTTAAGATTTTGCTTTAAGTTTTTCCAGGTGCTATCTACTAGATTTCTTTTTGTGTCTTCACTTGTGTTACATTTCCTTTATTAATGTATTTTTTGCAATGTTTTAGGAAAGTTCATTGTTTCTACTGGTTGTTTCTTTTTCACGTACTTCCATATATCTTTCTTTATCTTGGTGTCTCTGACTAGAAGGCATCTCTATATTTGTTAAGGCACTTGTTGCTTCTGTGGCTTAGACTGGACTTTGACTTTTTAATGCTACTCTCTTGTAGTAGGTCTCTGTCTAGTAGCAGCTGAACAGTCTCCTATGTTTTATTTTAAAATGGATGATTTTTTATGTTGTACATGCCTATTCTTCTGATATTTTTCTTGGTCTTTTTTTTTTTTTTAAATGTGAGTGTCAACATTTGGGTACATACATTTTGATATAATGCCTAACACCAGTTTCCCCATTCCTTGAAAAATTGCTGTAAACCTACTTCTAATAGATGTGCAGTCTGTCTTGTTCTAGGGAACATCATCCAAAGAATTTTGACCTAATTTTGGGAATAAACTGTGGTGGAAGCATGCCACTGCTTTGCTGCACTGTGTCATGTTCTGCATGAGACCTGTGAAAAACTATTATGTATAGGGAAATCACACAGTAGAAACTGTTCAATACTACACAGCTACTACGAGTATTTTTTGCTCTGTAAATCACCAGCTGCAAATTACTGTAAATGACACAGAAATAGTGAAGAAGTTAAAAATGTGACATAGTTTATGTAAATCTTTCAAGTGCTTATAATGTATTAGGTGCTATAAGATTTCTGTTGTGATCTCTTCATTTTTGCTGTGAGTTTTGCTTCAGTGTCAATAAAGAAGAAGAAATTTTATTATAGATTCATAGATTGGTCCAGGCCGGAAGGGACCTCCAAAGGTCATCTAGTCATTATGTAAGAATGTTACAAGAATGCTGGTATGGAAACAGACTTTTTCACTTCTTGATTGTTTTGTAGAGAAGTGTAGGAGAGAGAAGTAATATGTGCTTACAGGTGTATGTGCAACCTCTTAAAGAGTGAACTACAGGAATTGTTATAGAATTATTTCTTATTGCTTACTGATCCTAGTAGTTTGTTCCCCAGAGATGAGATCTCATGATTCTGGTTCCTGATAAGTTATCTGGAATGATATTGTCCTTACGTGTGGGCTGAGATTCTTGGTTTGAGAAGGGAACCTTATTTAGGTTTGTCTGTAAAATAGAATAATAGAATAATTTAAGTTGGAAAGGACATCTGGAGGTCTCTAGTCCAGCCCTTGCTCAAAGCAGGTCAAACTAAATCAGGTTCCTCAAGTCCTTGTTTACTGGAGTTTTGAGTATCTGTTTGAGATGGAGTGTGTACAACCTGACTGGACTCCTGTTCCTGTGTTTGAACACTCTAATGGTTAACTTTTTTCCCCCTAATGTGTAGTAGGAATTTTGCTTATATATATTTATGTAGATATGCAATATGATATATATCTCTATATCCATAGATATTTGCAGTACTACAGTGTGCAGACATACACATTCCAGGTACCATAGGCCTTTGTCATCAGAAGGTGGCTGAGACTCTCTGTAGATACCCTCACTTTGTGGAGCAACTTTAAAAATTAATCCTTAAATATTTCCTCTAGGTGTTTAGAGATACTGCTTTTAGCACAAAGATAAGCAGCAGAATAGATTGTGCTCACATATTTTAATCTCCGAGTGGATCCAATGTTCCTAAATCTAGAGAGGGGGAAGGATACAGGGGTTAAAATATCTGGCACATGTCTCTAAGTGCAGCACGAGCTCTGTGTCAGTGGCCAGGCAGAGACTGCATTGCTCTGTACACTTTTCAGTTTGTACCCTTATCCACCTCTGTCATTATCTTCCTCTGAGCAGGATCACATTGTAGTGGTTAAAAAGTGGTTAAAGTGGTTTTTGGGCTGCCAGTGTCCGTAACTTAGTAACATTTCATTTCTATCCTTGTTGGCAGCTGAAGATCTCTAAATACTAATCCTGTTAGTGTTGATACGCCTATCTATGGATGTTGCATGAACTTAGAGGGTCCCTTAGCAGCAATGGGCATTCCTGCAAACCTAATACGAGAATTATTTAATGTGTCATCTCATAAAAATGGGGCAGGATTCAATTAGTCCTGCATTATATCTGTGGCGGCAGCATATGCCCTGGCAGTACCTCGCTCTGTGGCCCAAAACCAGAGTTAATTCCCAGTGAAAAATGGTTTTTTGTTAGATAAATCTTAAGCGGCTGTCACAATTTCAGCAACATTAGATTCTGTAAACTGTATTACAAAGGCCAGTAATGATTCTGGCAAAAGAGGAAAAGTCAATTTAACAGTTTTGCATTTCCTGACCCCAAAGGCAATCAGCAGGTAAATAGTTAATGATAACCACTTGCTGCCAAAGTATAAGGTATGGTCTTTTCAGATACCTTTTTATTTTGACATGTCTTGACATAGATCCCCACACCAGTCTATATCCCCTTACATCACTCAACAGGTATATTGATTCTATACATTCAGTTTAAGAGAATTATACTCTTTCTCTAGACCTCTGATGTGGAATATTCACAAGAATCTAGTACTCCAAGCAGAGATGTGACATGACGGCCTTTCTTATATGAGATGTGTCTAAGTCAAGAATGGATTAATGATGCTTGCATGTGAATAGGGAAATATTTTGGTTGCTTCTATTTTTTATTCAATTTTTTATAGATCTTTAATAGATTCATACACAGCAGTACTTCCTTTTTCAGGGCGTTCAGCACATCCTGTTTTATTTATAACACAATGCAGAGATAAAAGGCAGTTACAGGGTAATAGAAGAAATATTTTCCCCTAGTGCTTACATACAAACTAACTGTGCTGTGGAACCTGAGTATTTCTTTTGCTTATAAAATTTCATAAATGTAAGATTCTGTAAACATAAATTTGATATTTATTTTTATGATCCTGGCTATTCCTGGTACATAATCCCTTTCAAAAAGCCTGCTAAATCTTAGTAGTATCCACAGATGCCTGTGATAACAGTTGTAGTCAACCATCTCTAAGGCAACAGATACCTCTTGAGAAATCCATTTGAATTCTGGATTTTTTTGTTCATCTTTAGCAGGAATTCATCAAGAAAATAGATGATAAGGAGACAAAAAACATCTCATCTGAAACAAAACAGTCAGGACCCATATATGTGTATATATATATGACAATGTCAGGAATTGCTAAACATCCAAACTGGAATTTTCTGTATGAGTTTGCATAGAGTAGAGGACATTAGGTAACAGACATGAATGGAGATGGTAATATCTAACAGCCATAGTTTCTGGAGCATGTTCCTAATAAGATATATTTTAAATACTCCCTGAAAAAAGGAAGGAGTAATAATCTTTAGCTGTAATGACCCAAATGCTCCTGCAAGATTGTCAGCACCCAAATGGACATACATCAGAGGTTTCAACATATCCCAGAGCAGCCCAACAGCACCAAACAGAACTGATATGCAAGTAGAAATAACTTCATATTTGTCTTTTCTCAGCATAACTTTACCATCACCAACATAGGCTGAATTGGTCAATATTATTCTGTTGTTAAAGTTGTGTGGTAAACAAGCACGCAATAGAGTACCTTTCATGGATTTTGCTGTATAAAGCCAAAAACAAGTAAAAACTGTCATATTTAATTTTTCTCTTTAATACAATTGAATATAACTGATGTGAAATTCTTATTACTTTGATTTGTTTAATTGTGTTTTAGGAAAATAGATATAGATACATTCTGTTATGTTACATCATTTAAACTCTGTTTTTTTTAAATGATACATAAAAATTTAAATCCAGCTGCAGGGCAGAGAAAGAGAAAAAGTTTCTGCAAAGAGAATTTGATTTATTTTTTCATTGAGAAACAAGACAATTGTGTTTGCAGTTGACTTACTGCAAGTATTTTAGTTTTGTAAAATTAATCTTTGAATTGCGGTGCATATGGGTGGTATCTTCTGTTTCATTAGTATTCTTGGTGGTTGGGATGTGCCAGCAAAATCCGGCCATCCTACGGGAGCTTGCTGTAGTCATAGCAACTGGATTGCAGTTTTAAATAACTGTGTAGTAGAGGTCTGGCATATCTGGAGCACAAGGTGCTCAGTAAATGGTTTGCTCACTAATTAGTCAGTATGTTTTCTTAAAAACCACCAGTAAAATTCATTCAGCAAACAGACTAAGAAATTCTATGATGATTTTTCAGTCAGTTTTCTATGACTGGTGAATTGCTGGTAGTTTTAAGAGTTATAAGTCTTGCTTTCTGTTATGCTTACCACACGTTCAGCATTAGAGCCAATGCTGTTGGGTAACTACAAGTATGGGCAGAATCACCAATACCTTCGCTAAGTCATGAGAACACTGTAAATGAGAGATAGAGTGCTGCACTATTAGGCGTGACGATCTCTGATGGTTGACTGGAAGCTCATTGAAATCACTGCAAATCTTAAAAAATCATCTGAGTGTGGTCTGGTTTAAGCTCAAAGTACAGACGAATGATGAGATGTAGTGAAGACAGGAAAGAGATTTCCTTATAACATTCAGTAAGATTTGAGTACCTAATTCCTTTAAATTTATCTGGAAGTCTCAGCTGAAATGCAGTTCATTTTCTCAAACTGTTTATGATGAAGTCCAAAATTAAATCATAAATAAATCACTGGAATTAATTATATGGGGTTTTCACTCTGAATTGGATCTCAGCACAAATGCTTATCAAGAGGGAAAAATGAAATAGGCATCATGAGACGACAAAATGGTAAATAATTAAAAGAATCATGAAAAATCTTCACCCTCTAGTGACAAATAGTTATAGTATCAATGAGAGTTAGTATGTTTGAGAAATCTCTACTGACGTAGAAGAGAAAGAACTAAAAGTCATTGGTGATGGAAGGAATGATGTGAACAAAATATTCTGGATGCTGGAAAATATCCCAAGGAATAATGACAAATAAGTTAAATAGAGAAAGTATGATCGAAACAGGAAAGATAATTCTTAGCTGTCAGCTGTGACAAATACACATTGATAAATAATTAAAGGAAAATATGCAAAATGTATTAAATTCAAGAATATTTCTTTTGATATGAAAATTTTACATATTCTGAAGAATGTGACCAAGAATGTTCACAAGTTAAATATTTTGTTTTTCAGGGCCAAATGTCCGCTTTGTTATCCAGGTAACTTAAAAAATTATATAGAGAGACAGACAGAATTAAGTGTGTTGTTAATACATATATTTATATGTATAGTAGTTGTGGCTCTGCATTTGATTAAGGCTTACCATTTAAATGTAGTAGAGCTGTTTTCAATTATACAGAAACCCAATTATACAGAAACTATAGTCTGCAGAAAGGATTGAAATATGAACTGTACTTACGACTTTCTAGCCTCTCCCCCAAAAGACAGCAAATGTATTTTCCTTAAATATTTGCAAGATATTTAAATAAGAGAATTAATGTACTTCTAAAGAACTTGACCTTCCACACAAAAGAATTTGTACTGACCTTCTTAAGGTTCTGCTCAATGGAAAGGAAACCAAATTTATATCAGATTTAAAGCAGAGAAGCATAATTAAAACAAACAGAAGAATCTGAGAACTTTCTCCTTTTTATTGACATCCTCTGGCCGCCTGATGTTTGGGGAGATTTGTGCAAGTTCCAAAACATTATGTGTCAAAGTTTTTCGCTGAGAGAGTTAGCAAGAGCACTCAAATGGGCCATAGTCTCACCCAGACCAGCTCAAAATGACTCAGAGCAATTGTGTGGTTTTGCAGTCCAGTTTCTCCCAATGTCTCCTTGCCAAACGAGGCAGGGGCTGCACTTATTTCTGGTTTAGCCTTTGGGTTTAGCTCAGCTTCTCTTTTTTTCCTATGGCTTAAAGCTGACTTAGTGAAGGCTGTGGAAGTCTTACCCCAGATTTCATTTGGAGTAGTATCATGTTACTAATTCCAAACCTTACTTGCCATAGTAAATTATGTGGGCATTAGAAAATACATTTATTTTCAATACAGCAAAATAAAATTGGTTTTCCAATAAGTTGCATTAATTACCTTTTCTCTCTCCTTTTTTTTTTTTTTTTTTTTTTTTTAATAGGGTGGTAGGAAACCTGAAGTGTCATTACTAAGTCTGGTAAGTGATTTATTTCGTTTAAGTCTAAGACATCCGCATTTTTAGTGAAACCACAGTAAAATGCAGGTCAATTAAGTTGAAATCACATTTTTATTTGAGTTCCATTAGATAAAGGAGAGAATACTGTAAATATTTCGGGCTGAAGTTTTATTTCTGAAGGCAGATGCATTGTATTATATTCAATATGGTTATTTCAGTGCATGAGACAGATGTCGTGTAGGCACAGAAAACTACACTAGCTGTCCTGATGTCTGCCTAATTATTCTTCAAGAATACATTACAGTTCTTTTAAAATTATTTTCATATACCTACAGGAATCTTCAAATCTTGCCCTGTCCTTCAGGTGCATAAGATCAGTCTTATTTAAGAGTAAACTTCTTGATTATCTTTCTTCGGATAAGTAGTCTTTCTAATTTTTAGACAGAAGAAAATCTCCCTTTCTAATGTAATCTATAACAATGAGCTGCTTTTAAGTAAATTCTGTCTTACAACTTTTTGGTGTTTTAATATGTAGTAGATGTCTGAGAATTCTGAGCACTTGCTTTCCAACTAGCAAGGAGCAGAATTCCAGATCTGAAATTGAATCTAGTAAATACTGTACTGAGGCTTAACAGGCTCTTAAAAACACTAGTAATCAGGTTTGTTTCTATGGCTAGTGTCTGAAAAGGTCAAACAACTGCTTGATGATATGGTGGCCCCAGGCATCCATAAAAATGATCTGGAGGCCTTGAGCTAGTAAAGCTTTGAATATATACTTAAGCATACCCCAGTGACTTCAATTGCTTCCTCCAGACTCAAGTGCAGCAAATCCTCTGTATATATCCTAAGAAAATTTTACAGTGCTTAGTTTTATATGATGATTGATTGGTATATGTTTTACCACTTCATGCTCCACTTCCTCATAGGTGTAAGCAACAGTATGACTGCTCCTTCATCCTTTACGCTTATCTCCACAATAGAAGATTAGTTAAACTTGCGTTGTGTGAGTTTCATCTGCCTAATTTATGCATTAAGGTTGTTTCTGAGGATAGAAACTAAATGAGGGCAGGCACTGCTGATAGGGTTGTCATCAGCCAGACTCCTTGGAATTAAACCTGAATTATCAGTATTGCTACATCCCAACTATTACTCACCGAACCTCCCATTAACTAATGCTCGAGTAGGACACGTGCTCACATGCTAATCACACTTTTCCCACAAGATATATCATGGCAACCCCATTTTAAGTTTTTGTCTTAATCAGAACTTATCTCTCACAGTGCCTGTCTCCAAGATAATAATTAAAAGTGTCTATTACATATATTGTGTATTATAATGTTATTTTTATTAGACAGAAAATTCTTATTATCTGCATATCAATAAGCAAATGTAAAAAACCCCATTGAGTACAGAAGTGTCTTGATCTTATAAATTGTTACATGAAACACTGAAAGTATAAGCATATAAATAAAGAAAATATAATGTGCTTTTCTGTGTTTTAAGAATATTACACATATTATTTCCTTATTGCAGCTATCATGTTAAAACAACAGAATATTGCCTCTGCTGTTTGGAAGTCCCGGAGGTCTTAGAATATCTTCAGAGATGAGGGTCATACTCCCTTAATTTCCAGTAGAAATCATTAAAACAACTACAAAATAATGCTTTGAATTCTCAGTAAGTTTCTTCTTCCTGTTTTTCCTTTATGATTATGCTTGCTGTTGCATATTTTACTTTTTGTTTCTGAGGAGTCATAATCTAACCTGAATTTTGACATCCTTTCACTAACACAGAAATGTTTACTCTACAACTGTTGTCTAATGAAATCTAGGACAAATTATGAAGAAAATTAATTATCCTCTAACATGAACTATCTGCAGCTAACCTCCTTTCATCAGATCCCAGACTCTCTAAAGAACAAATATTAATTTTTCTAGACATCAGGTGTCTAGTCCAAAAGATTTTCTAATTAATTCGTCCTTTCTCTAATGTTTACATCTGAAATAATTAAAGAATAATGCCATAAAAAAGTATCCATGAAGATGAAGGGTTCTCTAAAGCAGTATTTTTGCAGAGTAACATAAAATGAAGAGTTTCTGCCCATATTTCTTTGAAAAGATGCGCTTTTATGAATATGTGAAGGAATTCACAACGATGAGATGTTAAAATGCTGATCGTGAGAGTATCATTATAGCAAATGAAACTTTCTTTGTGTTAATGTTTTAAGATATATTCAGATTCTTTTATTTAACACATTAAATACTATTGGAATACCATTTCTGTTAGAAACATAGTACTACTTGTCTTGGACAGAAAACATCATTAGTAATTTCAGTCTCTCATGCTACCTCCCTTTGAAGGCCAGAGAGCAAAGACACAATCCTACAGTCCCACTCCTCCAATCTTCTCCTCGGTCGTTCTGTGTATAGGAAAAGAGATGACTGAGCAGAGGCAAGCTGGAATTACAACATTTTAGGATATTTCCACAGGCAACATGTGTATAGACACAAGGCCAGAGCCTGGAGAAAATTTGAGCCATTAGAGTGCTGCTGTAGCCCATTACTAATTGCCTAGGTGTCCACCATCAGGAAGAGCCAGAGTTTAGCAGTACTCAGGGTTTGTTCACCTTATGTGGCGATTGATTTCAGTGGAGTGAGCTGACAAATGTCAGCTACGTGTTGAGCCACAGGGTTCCTTACGAAGTTACATATGGCCATTTCTCTGGCTTTGTCCTGTTTATAGGTCATATCACAGTTTATGCCAGTGATAGGGCAAAGCAGCGAATTGTGTCACTGTGAAGATATTTTTGGAAGCAAAAATAGTATAAATAAGGAAAAATAAAATGTTTAAGAACCCAGAAATGTGGAAGAGTAGTGAAAAGTATTTCTACTTAAGGAAAATTCATTTTTAAAATAGTAATCTAAAATATCATAATAAACTCTTGTGACTGAAGTTAATGAAAACACTAAAATGTAATCACTGTGTAGGGAGGTAAACTTATGCTGTGCGAAATCAAACTAGGTTATTTCTAATTGTCTTTGTGTTGCATGCTTGCATAAATTATGTATTTTCTATATTATATGATTTACCATTACCAAAAATTTTGATAAAAACACAAAACGTATAATTTAAAATTCTCATCATGTATATGGTGGAAAGAGATACCATATTGATTAAGGTACTATTTTGAGTTACATATATTGTAAAAAAGCATTCTTTCTATTAGCTGTAATTAGTGACATCATATATAGATATATCATTTGTAAGATAAATCAGTAAGGAGTTACTTTGAAATAGTACCACATGAAATAAGGTGGTGTAAAAATAGTATTAGAACTGTATAACTGAAACTGCCTAATTTTTTAATGATCTTTTCCATAAAAATATGAAAATACAATCTTGCAGTACTTCAGCAATGTTTATAGTTCTACAGAAGAAAAAAATTTACTTGTTTAATATTTTCAAGGAAGATGATTCTGTCGCAATTATAATTAAAGGATCATCGCAGGGCTGATTGATCTCCAGCACCATTCTTGAAAGACTCCTACTGATGTTATGGGTAATATTGACAGAGAACCTCAAGATAAAATTAGGTCTTTGTTTTCATATTAGAATCTGTCCAAATTCTTCTTCCAAAAAATCTGTTTTAAAGAATTAGTCACTTTTTGTCTGTATTTACTTGGTGATTTTCTCATGTAGAATTACTATAGAAAATTTCCATCGCATAGGTTTCAGAGGCTTTTTGGTGGATGACATGTTTATGGTTCCCATATTACCACCAATCTAACAAGGCCACAAGCTATTATTCCCCTCATTCCTTACTAGAACCTCTCTAGGTGACGATTACATTTTAGTGGTTTCATTAGCTTCACTCAATTTATATGCTGGGTTTGCCTTTTCTTATCACTTCAGTATAATCTCATTCTCCTCCCTCAGCCTGCATATGCTGTTCCCCAACAAGCATGTTCATGACATTCACTTTGCAGCAGGGAAGCAGTACATTCTGTGGATTACAGCATTTGGACTCAGAAATTAATTTTCAGGATCTAGCCCAGATTTTGTAAGCTATTTCTGAAGAACAAGGCCTGTTCTGTCCTTGCCTGAATACTGCAAACATTACATAGGTTGCAGTGCTGTCATTTCCAGAGATTTGAAGTAATGGAAGACTCTAAGCTACTTCCATTCAAAGCCATGTAGGCACTCCTAGCTAAAGGATGGAATGTCATTGCTAAGTATGCTCAGAATATGGTGATCAGGGAGAAATTTTACATCATATTAATAATAGTGGAGTCTTGTCAAACTTGAAGTAATGAAGTGGGTTGGTTTTGTTGTTCGATTTTTTTTTTTTTCTTTTTCCTTTTTGCTGCATTGAGAACATGAACTGAAATGGTAATGTTTTGGAGTTTGGATTGAAATCATTCTACTTGGAAAAAGACTTCATTAAACCTCAAAGGAGATTCTGCCTTTAAACGCATTGCTGAACTTTGCAGTTTGGCAAAATATGCTTACTCACACACTTCAGTTAAAAAAGACAGCTAAAAATAGTTAATACAAACTGAATATGCATAAAATAACTTTAAGGTGTCAAGCTATCATCTCTGTTGTATGAAAACTGAAACGTAAGCTAAAAACTTTAAAGACTAGACTATGACTCCCTTCTTAATTTTGCAAGGTAATGTAGGTAAGTGGTTTCTGAATTTTGAGTTTTGACTCAACTATGTGTAGCTATATGAAAGCTTGTCTATTTAGTTCAAGAAAGTTGGCTGGACTCTGTACATACCAGCTGAGCTGTTTGTCCCATCCCAAGAGATTCAGATGAGTCCAGGAAGCTGCAAGCTTGATGAATAAAGTCAGGTGGGGAGAAATCACAGCCTAAATACTTTTTACTGTGGATGAATTCATTAATTATAAGAATGTGCACAAAATTCCTATCAGTTCAAAGACAAAGTCTGTTCTGAAGTCTTTCAGGTGCAGAAATTTCTTGTAGGAAAACAAATGAGAGAGCACCCCGGATTCCCAGTGGTAGTTCAGGAGCTAGGGCATCTGTGTAAGATGCGGAGGATCAGCATGCAGGCCTGGGGAATAAGTGCTTGTTAAATGTTTGTTTTTCTAGGAAGGAGCAGAAACTTGATGTCAGAACCCCTTTATTTTGTGTGAGTACCTTATCTGTTAAGTTAATGACTCTTCTGGATTGCAGAATCTTGGAAAAAGAAATTTGGGAGACCCTCAAGGCAAAATAAATTATAGCTATGTAGTTCCTGAAAAATGTTTGTATAACCTGTTTTTAAAATCCTCCAGTGATAGCTATGCCACGACTACCCCAGGCAATTAATTTCACTGTTCCTTCATTATTACCAGATTTTTTTCTCAATCTTTGAAGTGGTTTGCTAGTGTCATTTACGCCCATTACTCTTTTGCTTATCTACTGTAACTGTCGAGTTGAAGCATTCTTTTTTTTTTTCAGTCTTTCCTTTGTATGTTTCCTAAAACTCTGGTTATCTACCTCAGTTTGCCCATGTCTTTGCTAAAGCACAGTTGACAACATCATTTGCTTCAATGAAGCACCGGTAGTCTTACTGAAGCCTTGCCAACAGTGGCTAGAGGAGAACCATTATCACAAATATTTTTCACATTTATTGTGTGCATCTATATGTGTATGCTTACATGCTGTGGTTTATATGTTATATAGTTATGTTTTTACGTTATATATGTTTATTAAAACAGGTACAAACATTTATAACTTTTATTTTGTTACATGTTTGTAATGGTGTGACATTACTGTCTCATGCTTCACTTATGAACAAATTTAAGTCTGATTTTAAACTTTATCTATTTGGTTTCAGATAGCTTTTCAGTTTGTCAAGATCACTGTGAATTCTAGACCTCTCCTCCAATGTACATGGGGTTTTTCTGATTTTGTTGGGAGCTGCATATTTAATAAACATACTTCCTGTTCCTTTACCTAGGATAATAATGAAAATACTGAATAGAACCACACCTACGTGTAGGCCTCTGTATCTCCAGTGCGTATGTAATCTCAAAGTTTTTGTACCTATTCTTTGTTACTTTTGTGATGACTCTGTTTCCCTGGTTCACCTAGTAGAATATATTGTGTCAAAAGCTCTACTAAAATTGAAATACAATGGTTTCTTTCTCATTCATGTGATCTGTTGGCCTGTCAGAGAAGAAAATTAGAAAATTAGTTTGACATGATTTCTCTTGGACCAATCCATGTCACCTCTTAGGCATAATCATATGATTTTTCAGATGCCTAGTCATTTGGGATCAATTTGGGGGTGGGGGCAAATTCAGTGATTTCAGTTATACTTCCATAGCTGACTGGCATATGTTTCCGGTATTCATTCCCTTTTAATGATAGACACTGCATTTTACCTTTTTGGATTTTCAATTTCTCACGGGTATTTAATGATCTTTAATATGTCTGAGTTGTTGCAGCTAGTTCAGGAAATTCATCAGTCACTATGAGCAGCTTAATTGTTTTAACCTGTTTGTCTTTATTCCGAGCTGAGATGTTACTCTTTTCTACAGTGTTAATTGTTGTAACCACCTGCTTGCAGTTAACATTTTAAAGCAGAAATATCATGCAGCATGTGAGCAGTCCTGGCATTCTGATAGCTTTCCTTCTCCAATCACTGCTAGGCTGACACTTCTCTTACTGCTAACATCTGCAGTCATTTCTTGTTGTCTTTGATTTCTTTGCTGGCTTCTTTACATCTTATGCTTTGACCTTTCTAATTTTCTTTCTAGACGTTCTTCCTATATTTTTAGTATAATTGACCTTGTTCCACTTTCTCACAGAATCACAGAATCTTCATGGTTGGAAGGGACCTTTGAGATCATTGAGTCCAACCATAAAAAAAAAACCCCAAAACCAAAACCCAAAAACCAACCAAACAAACAAACCAAAACACCACACCCACCCACAAACAGACACAAACGAACAATCTCGGGCACTCAGGCGCTAGAGCATGCCCTGAAGTGCCATGTCTACACTTTTCTTAAATACCTCCAGGGATGGCGACTCCACCACCTCCCTGGGCAGGCTGTTCCAGTGCCTGACCACTCTCTCAGTAAAGTCATTCTTCCTAATATATAATCTAAACCTCCCCTGCCCCAACTTCAGATCATTTCCTCTGGTCCTGTCATTATTCCCTTGGGAGAAGAGGCCAACACCCACCTCTCTACACCCTCCTTTCAGGTAGTTGTAGAGGGCAGTGAGGTCCTCCCTCAGCCTCCTCTTCTCCAAACTAAACATGCCCAGTTCCCTCAGCCTCTCCTCATATGACTTGTTCTCTGGACCCCTCACCAGCTTGGTGGCTCTCCTCTGGACACGCTCCAGCACTTCAATGTACCTCTTGTAGGAAGGGGCCCAGAACTGAACACAGCACTCGAGGTGTGGCCTCACCAGTGCCCAGTACAGAGGCACCATCACTGCCCTACTCCTGCTGGCCACGCTATTCCTGATACAGGCCAGGATGCCGTTGGCCTTCTTGGCCACCTGGGCACACTGCTGGCTCATGTTAAGCCAGCTGTCCACCAACACCCCCAGGTCCTTTTCTGCTGGGCAGCTTTCCAGCCACTCTTCCCCGAGCCTGTAGCGTTGCCTGGGGTTGTTGTGACCGAAATGCAGGACCCGGCACTTGGCCGTATTAAACCTCATCTCATTGGCCTTGGCCCATTGATCCAACCTGTCCAGGTCCCTCTGCAGAGCCTGCTGACCCTCAAGCAGATCAACACTCCCACCTAGTTTGGTGTCATCTGCAAACTTACTGAGGGTGCACTCAATCCCCTCATCCAGATCATCAATAAAGATATTAAACAAGACTGGCCCCAAAACTGAGCCCTGAGGGACACCACTGGTGACCGGCCACCAACTGGATTTCACCCCATTAATCACAACTCTCTGGGCATGGCCATCCAGCCAGTTTTTTACCCAGTGAAGAGTACACTTGTCTATGCCATGATTTGCCAGCTTCTCCAGGAGAACGCTGTAGGGGACGGTGTCAAAGGCCCTACCAAAGTCCAGGTAGACAACGTCCACAGCCTTCCCCGCATCGAGAAGGTGGGTCACGTGGTCATAGAAAGTGATCAAGTTGGTTAAGCAGGACCTCTCTTTCATAAACCCATGCTGACTGGCCCTGATCCCTCAGCTGCCCTGCACTTGCCGTGAGGGCTCACTCAAGATGATCCTCTCCATGATCTTTCCCAGTACTGAGGTCAGGCTGACAGGCCTATATTTTCCTGGATCATCCTTCCGGCCCTTCTTGTAGATGGGCGTCACATTGGCCACCCTCCAGTCATCTGGTACCTCTCCAAGCACTTCTCTGTGCATCCTTCTTTTGCTTGACACTGGTGAGAAACTTCTGATTCAGTTATTTTCAGCTTCCTGTATTGGGATAGCTTATGCTTGCTCTTGCACCATTAATATTGTTTGTGGAACTGCCACTCTTTGTAATTCTTTTTTCCTGTCATATGAGTTCTTACCTACAAAACAGATTTGTTGAATCTATTGAGCTCTGTTTTCCTAAAGTCTATTTGTTTGTATTCTGATATCTAGCCTTCTTTTTTTCCCTAAGTTTCACTAGCTCTTATACCATGGTCATTGTCCTCCAAGCTGCATTTCACCATGATCTCAGTCAGTTTCTCTCTATTGATTAAATATACAACAGTCTTTGAACTGATTGCGTTTTTCTGCCTCCTCTGTGTGAATGCGCGTTTGTAATACTTACCATCACCATAACTTCCAGATTAACCCATGTTGTACCGTATTAATTCTCTTTTTAAAATTTCCTGGATAGTGTAAACCTCCATTATTACCTTGTATTGTGTCTTGGATAATTGTAGTATTATTTTGCAGAAGTTCTTTCCACTGCATGGTTTAGTCATCTGCAGCAGACATGTATAACACCCACGTTCAAGTTCTCAGATTTTCAGTAAGGATAACTTCCAAAATTTGGATCCTAAGACATGTGTCATAGGTGAACACGCTAGTCTTTTCCACTGCAGTAAACTGCATAATGCACTAAGCTTCTGTAGTGGTAGTCATTAAGACATTTACTAAGAATTATTACTATTACTAAGAATTTCCTATTCAGCTTCCCTTGTTTCTTCCCCCACTTCTTGCATTAATGTACAGGCTTCCAAAGCATTGGGCAGATTGAGCCATCATTTGTCTCATTTCTTTCATACAGTATGTCCAAGCTGCTGGGTTTTACGCTTATGCATGTTTTTATCTTCATTATTGCAATCAGGGCTATGGTAACCAAAGATGAATTTGAAAAAACTTCTGATTAAAATCTCAAGAAGAAGTTTTTTATTGCAGCATAAAAAGCTATTGCCATAAATCTCATATTTGCTGTCCTGATTTCGGAACTTCTTAACAAAGGGCAATGTCCGGAAGTTCAGAAGCAGGTTCTATCCTTGTTGAAACACAAAAGAGGAAGAGATTGTTCATGCATAAGTGTTACATGATGTAAGACTACACCTTGTACTAACTGAATTTAAATGGTGGTGGTGAGAGAGAAGAGGGAACGTTTAGTCATGGTTGTTAGACTACTACTTGAAATTCGTGCCTGCCTCCTTGGACTTGGTGAACAGCACTACTTTTAGTGCTACTTTGTAGTTACATTATATTATCATTCAAAGTGAAGTAGACATTTTCCAAAAGAAAGGAAAAACATGTCCCTAGAATTACACAGTGCTCAATTTTTCTTTATAGCTCTATGTGTGAATTTTGATGTTGTGTATAGTTTTCATTTGCCATATGTGCAAGCCTGGTTAATCATCAGTTTATATTATGTGTTGTCATAAACAGGCCTCTATTAACATGCTTTTCTTCTTGCAAATATGTGCTTTTCTCTACAGTTCCAGACTAGAAAAAGTAGTTGACTTAGCACTTTCTTCAGTGAACATCACCAATTTAAAATAGTTAATTATGGCATCACAGTGTAACAAATGCAATATTGCTTGGCTTTAACAAATACTTTAAGTGACTTAGAAAATATACAGTATGAACAGCAGGGCTAATTCTGTAATTTTGAAGACATGGAGTAAACTTAAATTGCATTGTGTTCCTACATATTTATGTTCCAGTGTGGTATGAGAGACAAAAGGCTGGCTAGAGTTACAGAGATGAAAAAAGCACTTAGAACCGTAGAATCCAAGAGTGGCAGAGTTTGGCAGGGACCCCTGGAGGTCATCTAGTCAAAAAACCCCCTGCTCAAAGCAGGACAAATTAAGCAGGTTGCCCACAGCTGTGTCCAGGTAGGTTGTGAATATCTCCAAGAACAGAGAAGCCACAGCCTTTCTGGCCAGCCTGTTCCAGTGTTTGATCAACCTTACAGTAAAACATTTTTACTGTTTAAACAGAATTTCTTGTATTGCCATTTGTGCCCATTTCTTCTTGTTCTGTCACTGGATACTACTGAGAAGCCTCTGGTTTTGCCTTCTTTACACCCTCCCATCAGGTATTTACACATACTGATAAGATCCCCCCTGAGCCTTCTCTTCCCCAGGCTGAACAGTCCCAACTCTCTCAGCCTCTCCCTGGATGTAAAGTGCTCCAAAAGCCCTTCACCATTTTAGTGATCCTTCTCTGGATTCACTCCAGTAAGTCCATGTCCTTCTTGTACTGGGGAGCCCAGCACTGGATCCAGCACTACAGATGTGTCTCATGGCTGTGCACCCATCTGGTTTATCAACCATTTCTCCCACTGTTATATCATCTAATAAATAGAAAGGGAGCCACATAAGCACAGTGAGATTCACTCATTGATGTTTTCAGACTACCTGTACCAAGGAAAATCCAGCTGCACAGATCCTCTGCTGTTTTGACAGGGTTCTGGATCTTCTGAAATGGAGAAGACAGTGAACTCACAAACTCCCCAGGGGAACACTCCCAGTACCTAAGAGCTTAAGAACACAACGCCCTGTGCTCTGCTGCTCTGGCTGCTAGATCTGGTTGCCTTCGGAGAGAGCACTCTTTTGTTCCTGATCTAGTGAATGATGTCCCTGCCTAAAGCTGGGGGATTGGACTAGATGGTCTTTAAAGGTCCTTTCCAATGCAAACCATTCTATGATTCCTGTGGGAAATTCCATCGAATGCTTCTCAGTAGATATATATGGATTTTGCATTGCTTCTCATGCTGGTCATATTTAGACAGCATGGGATGTAATATGTCCAACATAACACTATAGTTAATAATCTTAGTTATGATGGTACTGGATATAGATTGTCACCATATCTTCTTTACTGCTATTTAATTCTCACTTAGGAGACAGTATGACATTCTCTGGTAATTTCATATCACATTTTTTGACTTGATACATAGTGTAAACTCAGCAGCTAGTGTTAGTTACATGGAGTTCCACCCGAGTGTAGAGAGGCCCTTATTCATCAAAACTGTCTTTCCAGGTAACAACTGCTGTGACTAGTATGAATGAAATAAGAGTAAAAAAGGGAAAGGATGCTTTGAAAGGGAGTGCTCTTTGTCATATGTTTAAATTGGGAAATCCATTTATATCTTTTGGGAAATTGGAAAAACAGGGGCAAACAGATGATACAGTTTTTCTATTACATATAATTTCTGGGAAGAAATTCAAACTAATTCAAATGAACAGCGCAGAAGAGAACAAAGCAATATTCAAGGACAACTAGTTAGAACAAAACTGCAGGGTAAGGTTAATTGGTATGGGTGGGAAGTCTTTCTATCACGTTTAAGCGCTAAGCACATCTAAATAATGCTGAGAAAATTGAGTTAGAGTGTACACACAATACTTAGGTACCATGATGATTGCATTTCTGCTTAAATGGGAGATCTAGCTCCCAAAATAATTTTCCCATTTATTCATGTGTGCATTTAGAAAAGGACATCTGGGATTAAATCTGAAGAAAAGCCCGTGAGCTCCTGTCTGGATCCTTCAACTTTAATGAGAGGACTGGACCTTCAGAATACCTGGGCTGCTTATGGTCCTAGTTTATTCTGGCTATTAAGAGAACTCTTTGTGGATTTCCCTGATATAGCAAAAAACAGAAGCCCTGGCAACTCAGACTTATTGGGATTTTTTTTTTTTAAATTTTAAACGAGCAATATTTTTGTTTGCATTAAATTTTTGGTAACTGCTTTAACAGCAATCCCTTGACATGTATTTTATGAAAATGAATACTTTAAATCATAGCTGTAAAGCACTGTTCTATAATGTTTAACTACATGTAGCACACAAACCCATCATTATCAAACAATTAAGGTGCATGAATTATTAATTTTTAATAAAAAATAAACTACTTTCTAATTAACTCTGTAATCAAGATTGTTCCAGTATATCATTATATCTCTTAAGATTTCAAATCCAACTGGGTTTAATTTGGTATAGTATTAAAATAAATTGTTTCTCTGGAATGTATAATTTAAAAATGTGTAGGTCTTTATCCTGATTGTTTTCCGTTAGCTAACTATACAAAAAACGATACTACAGTATATGTGGAATTCAGTCCAATATATTTTTAAATTTGTCGAGCTTTCTCTACTGATCAATGAAAAGCAGATCCTAGATCATGCTTCAGTCTCTATTGGCATGCACGAGCTCTTTTGGAGCTTTGAAGAGATTTACCCCTTGGCCAAGACATTATTAAGCTTACCACTGGGATTTCTTTAGAAGAACAGCCTTGTATGAATCCTAGCAGAAGGATTTTTCCATGGACCCTGCTGGAGTTAATCCTGTAAACCCCAATGAATATCAGTGAGTGCAATGGATGCATAAATTCCATACATGTTTTTGGAAAGGTTCCTGAATAGATTCTAAAAATCTGAGAATAGTAATAAAAAACCTGCAGTGGATCCATAGATCCCAATTCACATTGATTCCTCCCTATTTTCAAATTCCACTTTGCCAGCCAGTGGTACATAAAACACATGTATATATACAAGAATACATGCATATGTATGTGTGTGAATCTATGTATATGCATACAAATATATATGCGCGCACACACACCCCTGACTACGTAGTTGTCTTCCACCTCATTGTTCCATAGTCACCAAACAGACATTTCTTCCAGCGGTTTTAGCAGAAGGCTCCTTTGTAAATGGACAATTTGTAAATAGCATTGTCAGGAAAAATTATCAGACATGCAAATAGAGTAATGTAATTACTTAGAGACACTCTCAAGTCAATATAAATCATTTTTTAAAAAGTATTTTTGGACGGTTCTAGGGAATCTTGAATGGTCATTTCCTCCAAAAGTCTAAATTAAAAGCTGTAAAAGTGTTGGGTACTTATTAGACCTGATATAAACATACCATCCAATGCAAACAGACAAAATACACCATAACAGGAGGCATCCTGGTGACTCACCATGTGTTTATATCCCACTTATGAGAGTGTATAATAAGAAAGTAAACAAAATATCTGTGGAATAATGCTTATGAATAGACCTAATTTCTCCAAAACACCTATCTTGTGTGTTATATGGGCCCAAACAATCATAAAACCTAATGGGCTTTTGTTAAATGTACTACACAGGACAGAAGACAGCCTGAATTCTAAACAAAAACTGTATCTGATTACCCAAAATTTAAATTGCAGAGATTTATCACAATTTATTAAACATTCAGTATTGTGTATTATTACTGAAATAAAATTCATGTAAATTCAAAATTTATTTTACGTCTAATAAATCAGATTTAAGCTCATATCGTACCATCTATTGGCGAAAGTGGTCATAGCTCACTAAACGTACATACATATATATATTATTTTTTTTCCTCATGGATAGTAAAGTTTATTTAATGAAGGCAAACAGAATCTGGCATTTGGAAGCAGGGAGGAGTAACAGCATTACTGTTCAAACACATAGTGTTATATTGTTTTCCCTGGGTATTTTTGCATGAATGTCTTGTCCTGATGCCAGAGTCAACTCTTTGCCAAGGGGTAGCATATGTCTGGTATTCTGGTGGCTGGCTTCTACAAGGACAGGAAGGCAGCACTATGAAATCTCTGTATATTTCAAGTATAAATTATTTAATTTATTATCTTCTTGGAGAGGACCCTCAAAAATATTGAGGGTATTTTCTTTGGAAAGCTCAGCCCCATAGGAATGATAAGCTCCCAAGGAGAGATTCTTCATTCAGCTGTATATAAGAACAATGCACAGTAGTAATTGTACAGCTGAATATTTGGCTACAAATGAAGAATAAATATTGTGGAAAAAAACGTGTAGCAGTACTATGTTGTGATACTAGTGTTCCAATACTGTATTATACAAAGAAATGGGTACAAAGTATGATTTGGAATGAAGTTGTCTTTGAAGAGGAAATAACCCTTACACAGTTCTCATTCTTTGGTGCAAACCTCTGAGGAAAAGCAGAGAACTAAGGACTGCCTAGGTCATTTATATCTTATGCTTCACTTGTAGCTTCTACCCTGGCTTTTTATGGTATTAAGGCAGAAATATTAGCCTTGTTATTTTCAAATGGAACCACAATCCTTGGGGAAGTTCTGATACTGAATTTTGCAGTAGTCTCTGGTGTCTCTAAGTGATTTTGAGGAAACAGCTGTGGATGAACCACAGTTATATGAACCTTTGTCCCCAGCCTCATAAACTGGGTGAGTCAGCTCACAGCTTATCCCGAGGATGTTTTGGTATCTGTCATTCTATCTTCAAGCTTTCTACCTTGCTCCTTCCTTTTATTAGGTAAGTGGTGCAATAAAATAGATGTAGTGTTTCCCACTGTGAAGAATTTTTGAGTTATTTTTGTGGATTCATGATTAAGTTTTTATATATAACTGCTAGTGCCTTTCTTCAGAGAGGTTGAAATACAAGTTTGTCTTGAAACCAAGTTTTCCACTTATGTTTTGTACATAGCATGATGGTAATATTTTTAACAAATTATTCACACAATGTGGACTAGTTGCCGACAGGAACTATCATCCTCCTTGTTCCTTCTTTTCATGGTTTGTAAATCCATGTCAGTAGAACATTAAATATATATATCTCTGAAAATACTTTGACCAAAGCGGTTGCTGCATTATGCTTTGGGTTCTCCCGCTAGAGTTACACTTTGCAAGATTGTTGATCTGTGCTTCCTGTAGTAATGATTTCCTTTATGTGCCATTTGACCACTCTGTTATAATACTGACTTATATAACCAGAAATAAATTCCATATAGATAATTTCTCTTTTTATTGGAAGCCCAGCTTAAAACCATTAGTACCTGAAGAAAGATTATATTGGCAGTACCACATTAATTTGTTTATGAAATATGTAGCCACACACACAAAAAATGAAGACACTATATAATCGGGATTTTTAGTGAAAGGACATTCTGTTTTACCTGTATCCATATATCATATGAAAAATAGTAAGAAGAACTACTTAAGAATTGAAAACTATTTAAAATGACACTACACTTTCTCTCTTTAAAGTTTAAATTGCACTTTAAAGAAACCCATTCTAATTTAGGAATTTGGGACTAGAACCTTCACTAAAGAATGGGTAAATCAATTTTTAATCAGCTCCAGTAAGTTCATATTGTGTTGTGTTGTAATTAAAAAATAAAATTAACACAGACAATTTAAAATTCATTAACATTCTGTGAAAAAAATTCAATATAATCACAAGCAAAATTACCCTTTCGTTTGTTTGCCAAGTCGTGCAAGACTCTATTTTGGAAAAAGCACTTTGCTGGCTAATATGTTAGAAGATCGTAAATAAATCTTTGCCCACCCTCTTACTGCAATGTTGATGAATCAGTGTTGGCGTTAATTGATACGCTTGTGTAATTTTAATTCATGGACGTAAAAATTGTACAGGAGCATGCTTTGCATAAAGCAGAATTGTTTTGTTGCTTGCTGATCTTTGTGTTTGCTTCATTGTCATGGTGTTACAATTAGTATACATAATATATATGTTTAGATAGTCACGCTTGTGAAAAGATTAGAAAGTTCAGTTCTGAAGTGTAGTACTCAGGGTTTGTAATTACAGCTTTTGAACTTTATATTTCATAATTTGCTATTTTTACCTCTGTACAATTGATAGAGTTGACAGTGGAACATGTGAAACTCCTGTTCTGTCCTCTGTGCTAGAGAAAACTGTGTTCAGAAAACCCAAACTTTAGCTGGACTTTATTAGTTTAGTGTTAATAAGTTAGAAGGTTATTAGAAGCTAAGATATGATATATTGGCAAGCTTTCTGCCTACTTTTCCTTTTTGATTTAAAAAAACCCATAGGGATAAATGCATATGCTATGACTTCTCCAAGGTCTTTGTGAAAAGGAGTCTATTTTTTTTAGGGAAAGTGATGCTAACCAAAAAGACTAAGGTTTCACTATTTTCTTATTCTTGGATAATGTCAGTTAGGTAAGATTTCATACATGTCTATAAGAGATCCAAAAGGTAAGTCTTCCTTTCCTCTGCTTTTATGATTAACTCAGAATTTTTAAGCTTGCTGGTGCCTGTTCTTCCATAAGTTCATGTTCTCTTTTGCTTTGAACTTTTAACATCTTTTTCACTAACAAGGTGAGAAGCTTTCTCAAAGTTCTTTAGTATTCAGTACTTTTTGACCTTTTAACCATTTCTAAGACTAGTCAATGCTAAAGAAAACCAGAACGAAGCAGTAAGCTCACATTGTAACGTATGCTTTATATGCAGTTTTGATGGACTGTGTAAGGTCAATGGAAATATAGACTATTAAGACTTTTAAGTCAATAAAATTTGATCTGCTCAGTATGTACATAAATAATTTTCCATTATACTGAGAATTCAAAGTACCTATCTATGTCTGTGGTTTGTAGCAGCTTTTAAACAGAGAATGGAAGTGATTCAGCTCACACTGATATTGATACGAATATGGAAATCAGTTGGAGTGGGACTTTTGCAGTCTCAGGGAACATGAAAACTGAACGTGTAACCTGAGTGCTTAGTATTTTGCATGCGTTCTGTCAGGCACAGCACGTGCTCCAAACGTGCTGAAAACTCTCCTAAGATGTAGTGCCTCTAATGAGGCTCCAGAGGCCTCTACAGGCTATATAAGATGTACTGTGTTGACTTGTACATGTCCTATACGTAGATCTGATGGAAAGTGGAATGGACTGTCCAGTTTACAAACTCTAATATTTCCCCACGGGAAGCACAGCAAGGGCAGTTTATTTCAGGTGTATGCTTATGAGAGCAAACCTGTGATATCAATGTAGCAGAGGAATTGAATGGTCTAACCCAACATTGACCAATGTAAATCTTCCTGTAATTTGTTCTTTCTGCCAGCTGTCTTTTGTACTTTGAGTGGACTCTTTCCCACTCTGGATTATTAGTCTCTGTAGCTGTGCTCTTGACTCGGATTCTCATTATCTGCTAGAATTCGGATGCAACAAGTCTGCTTAGATTAAGACAGTTCTCAGAGAACATGAGCAACCCCTATCTTGAAAGAATCAACAATCCTCTTATAAGGGTCAAGACAACAAAGAGCAATTAAAAGGACATACTAATAATATGAGTCATTGAGAATGTAATGAATTGCAAGGTCATGGTGCTTTGGAAGCCAAATTTCCCAAATTAATGTCTGGTAATTAGAGAACAAGTCCCTTCTTCCATTATTATTACCAGATAGCATTTTTGATTTCACTAGATCTTTTCTAATTTATTAAGTTCTGCCTTTTTTTCTTCATAACATTTGTCCTAGCATGGTAATAAATAACCAAAATAATTAATTCATACTTTTGACTTTGCCAGTAAAACCAGCGCAGTATCTACCCCATTTACAAAGAATATGCATCAAAATGAATTAAATTGACTTAATGGGATGAAAGATAGACTGCCACCTGGTGAGAGCAGTTTTCCTGACCATATGAGCTGCATACCAAAATAAGTCATTCTGGGAATGTTTCACAGGAGAGAGAACTATGGCTCCCCAGCCCTCTTGTGCAGGATACGGCCTGGCTGAAGGCACAGCTGGGCTCCCCAGGGTGACACAGTGATGCTGGTCTCAGTGCTCTCTGTGACTGGGGATCTGGAGCTCCAGCAGCCCCTTAAATACAGTACAATGCCTGGATGAATTAGCAAATTTGGAATGACTCATTTTGTGGAAGTGAATGATGAGACAAATTCTAAGAGAGTTCAGGATTCCAGGTTGCCTTCTTTTCATTATGGCATTCTTTTTGTAGTTATATCTTCCTGTGTTATAGTTAAACTACTATTATTAATATATTTTGGAACAAATCAAAAGAAATTAAATTAACTGAGGGATTAATTAGCAGTTAGTGCTAGGGATGAGAGGTTCTAGGCATAATAAGAGCCTTTAAAGTTCTACTAGTTTCACAGGTAAATCTGTGCCTGTGTGCAGTATCACTTTCTCACCAAACAAATCTATTACTCTGTGTCCACCTGGACCAATTTCCCGTTGTTTATATTATTCATCTGTGAATATCAAATTACCTGAAAAAGCTTTAAGACTTGCTGTGGAAAGGCCTGCTTTCTCTCTACAGTTCCATATTTGGCTGTTTTGGGGTTTATGCTTTTGTTGCATCCATCCCCTCAAGGACATTCTTTGAGGAATCTGTGTACCAAAAAATAAAAGCTGTCGTGGAGGGTTGCTAATGCAGATGTTTTGCAGCATGAGATCTGGGAAGCAAATGCAGGCAAACAGGCAGGCATTATTATGTCCCATGCAGATGGCTCCTTCAGGGAGAGCTATTTTCCTGGGATATGATGGATAATTCCAGGTATGAATGTATTAATACAGTGGGCGCTGAGAATGTTTCCCATTTGTGCAGCAGTAGAATGGATTGCCTCTTGAACCACCAGATTAGTGGACCATTGGCTGCCTCTGAAATAGTACTCTAAAAACGTTGTGATCTGAAAACGTGTGCTTATTATTCATGTCTCTCAGGTGGAAGAAGATTCTCCACCACTGATGCCAATGTATTCATGCTTTATTTCATTAATTACTGCTCCAGCCTGTTTAATTCACTATGGCTCCTGCCATATATTCCTTCTGTCCATGATTTCTTGCCTGATCACTGGGGGATGGGCTGGCAATGAAACATCTGTGTACGTATCTTTCCTAAGACATTGGATCAAGTGTGGCAAAAATCAATGTTATTAATATGCAAAATGAGTCACACTACAGTTTGTATGTATAAGTCCTGAGAAAAAACCCACAGACAACATAGTATCTTGGACAAAGTGCAGGTTTTCAGGTTTTTTCTCCTTTTCCCTTTTCCCTTCTTCTTTGCTGTTAGTGTACTAGGCAGAGGGAGTAATTTGGCAAGACAGCATCTTCTTTCTAACTTCAGTACCGTGTTCCCTTTTCCAACTTAATAGCAGAAATATTGCTTTCTGTACTTGACAGCTGTAACTAACTTAGGTGTCTGCTTTTCTCTGTGGATTCTCAGTCAAGGTAAAAGTACTGCTACATTCTGTATCAGGTTTACTTAAGTTCTGGAGGAATTATGAGGGTTTTTTAATATGTGTGTTTTTCTCCGGGAAAGGAGTCCTCCAAAATAGCGCAGTCAAAGCATTAACTCAAAAATGGTTAGTCAAAATGACTATTGAGCAGTTTCTCCTTCATGGATAAAACTTTTAAACAGAAGTGCTAATGTGTTATTTGTGCACTGTCATGTGGTGATGCTCTCCCTCCCTCCAACTCAGGAGTCACGAATGGGCCTTTATTAATTACTCTTAACTCATGCGGTATTCCTGAGCTTCTGAGTAGTGTAACTGTCAAAAGCTGTGATATTGCCCAGAGGAGCTGTGGATGCCCTGTCTCTTCAAGTGTTCAAGGCCAGGCTGGATGGGGCTTTGAGCAACCTGGTCTAGTGTGAGGTGTCCCTGCCCATGACAGGGGGCTTGGAACTCGATGATCTTTAAGGTCCCTTCCAACCTAAACCATTCTATGATTCTGTATTTCTGGCAGGAGATTTTAATACTTTTCCTCTTAATATTTACAGTTGGCTTTTATCAGAGACAAGGTGTTCAGGAAGACGCATCTTTGGACTGACCAGGTATGGCAGGTCTTTTCTATTATGTTTATATTACATTTGTTATATTATAGTTCAGGTTTGGGTTTTTTTAAGTCACATTGCAAATGAACATAATTTGCTTTTTCTTTCTGTTTGCTAGAGATAAAGCCAAAATGATGTTAATATTTGAAAAAATATTCTTTCTTGTACGTTTGAGGGAAAGGTTTTTTAACGCAAATGGTATGTACCCGTAGCCCAGCTGATCCTTCCCCTCTCCAGCTGCCTACAAACCTTTGAGCACTAAACATCATAAACTGTGACAATAATTTCTAAGGTTGTTATGCAGCTACTTGTCAATGGCAAGCTCTACAGGATTTTGAATATACTCTTTTTTTAAAGTACTTTTAATAATGATTTAGATTTTATTTATGGTTTATTTATATGTTTGGTTTTTTTAACTGGTGAGTCTTTTTTTCTTTTGTAATTCTCTGTGATTACAAGTACACTGTAATAAGGTACATATTTCAGACTGGTAAAATGCAGGGTTGGTACTGCATAAAAGGTGCAAAAATCTCCTTCAGAATAAAGTGACTTGTGAAAACAAGAATGTCCAGTAGCAAACTATTTAATAAGTATGAAACACATGTTTGTGCTTGATAAGTAGAAAATAGTTTCCTCAGTGAGTCACTCGTCTTTTTCTTCACAAGTATGCCAGTGACAGAAGTTTCAGTTATAATGTGAAATCCAGAAATCTTCAAAACATTTGCTACATAAGAGGAAATTCTGCAATTCAGTTTTTTCCAGTGTAGCTATCAGAAGCACACTCTTCAATTATCATGGGCGTTATATATCTTGGAACTATTTTGAGTACAGATGCTCTGGAAAGAAGGACGCATTTTCAAGATTGAATTGTATTTTGTGAATGAGAAGGAACTCTTGGGAAGTATAAATACCCGCTCTCAACGAGCTACATTCAAATCTACTCATACAGCTTAGTCCAGCCCCTAGTGAAGTCAATGAGAAGTCTCTGAGACTTATGAAGAATTAGATACAACAATGTACATCTCTCAACTAAATGTTTCTGCAGAAGAGGTAGTTATTTAGTGTAGAGAAAAAGGAGAATGGGTACTATGGAGGGTAGACAATGAGTTGACAAAGAACAAAACGTAATATGACAATGAAATACCAAAACAACTCCAACATTTCAGACACATGAGGCAAGACACTGCATCCTGTCTACTCCTTTTAGGCTGCCTGGGCTTGATCTAGTCTTATATACCATTTAAATTAGTGGCAACTGGCATTAGGTATCTTGGTCACTTTGTCTGTTGACAATAGCTGAGCAATGTTTTCTTAAGGGATGATAGGGTATTTTGAAGTTGTTGACGCAAGCACAACGTGACAGGACCTGTCCTTACAGCAGGTGTGGGTATTCTTCACAGCACTTTCTGAGTTATCTGCATTATCCTGAAGGGACTTCGTAGATATTAACATGTTCTGGATGGAAAGGAAATTTCTTCTCAGACACAGCCTAAAGGATGTGTTAATCAAGCGACACAGAGAACGTTCTATAAATTCTATGAGTTGCCCATTGTAGGCCACATGTCTTGGGCTAATCCTGCCTACATTGAACAGCAGCTTTCTTTCCTGATGTTGCTAGGCAAGATGATTAACTCGCATCCCATCTCTTTGGAAAATCATACCATGTGCTTGTGTCTCTTAATTGTTGATCTGGCTGAGGGACACGCAAGAAAAAAGCTTAAACTTTCTTGCCCTTATTTCCTATATTGTAACGAAACTGAAAATGGATATGTTTTCAGTTTTCAGATTAGAAGATTAAACTGTTCAGTAACTTGAACTTCTGCCATCTCCTTTTCCTGTATTATCAGTTAGTCACCTTGAAGGCACTCAATTCTTGTAGTAGAAGTCCTAGGCTCAGTGTGATGACTGATATTGTAAAATTGCTTGGGAAAATACTGTTACTGAACTAAATGGACAACTTCTATTTCTGTTACTTTTTACACAGCCAAATGCCTGCTGGCCCACTAATCTGGACTTGCATCAGGGAAACCCATGCTCAGTAAAGACAAAGTTTATTTACATTTCTGGATACATATCAGCTTTTTACAGTTCCATCTCCAAGAGAAGTTTCCTTTATAGATATTTTGAAATAAGCTGCTACTAAAACGTGGTCTAGCTTTGCCTTTCAAAAAGTTGCAACCTTTAAAATGAAAATTATTGGATTGTAAATCTTTAGGAAATGAAGTTGACACAAGAAGTGGGGTTTTTTGCATTAGAAGTCTAAACCTGTGTAAGTATTTAACGGAAAATTTTAACCACTTTCCTGATGATTACATATGAAAGCTCATGATTTTTAATTCCTTTGCTGGCACGAAGCACCTCTTTAATTAGGATTTTAAGAAGATATGATGCTACACATTTGAGATTATTAAAAAAAATTCTGGGACATGCTGATGAACTAAAAATTGGAGATAAATGGTGTCACCTTTAACAAATGCATTCCAAAACACAGTTGATGCAATCAAGCTTTTCCAATATAATGGTGTTTTTAACAAGACTTGAGGGCCTAAAATTGACATAGCTGTAATTAAAGTTCTGCATGCTGATCTACCAGGGCATTCACACATCTCTGTTATTAAGTCTGCTCTACCAAAAAGCTGAAGAAACACACTGTGAAATGTGTTTTAAAAAAATAAATCAAATATATTTATTCCAAGTAGGGGATATCAGCACTCAGACAGCCCCTGCAGTGACTGTAGGCAGCAAATTAAAGAATGTACCTAAAAAGTTTTAATTGTTTCATTTGTCAGTCTACTGAAGTGATCATTCACCTGTATGTTTGCTTTTTTCTGTTGCATTTATAAAGCTGTGATTAATGAGATATCAAGTCCCATTCTGCTTATGGTATCTGAAAGAAAATAGTGCTTATAGTTCAATTACATCTATGTATCTTTCTACAACTTTCTACCTTCCTATCTCATTCCCTAGTTTGCAGAAATATATTTTCTGTTCTGTCCCCTTCCATTTCTCATTTTCTCTACTGTGCCTGTTTTCTTATTCAGCATAAATAATCATTTTGCTTATAGTCATCTAACTTCATTTATATTAGAAATTAATAGAATATACCTCCAGGCTGCCTTTTCACTAGCCAGAACAAAAAAGGAGGCTGGTTTCAGGTCCTAATGAATTGTTCATTTTGGGGGAATAGTGCGGTTGACTGAAATTCCATTAACAACTTAGGTATCCATTAAAAGTGCAAGTGTAATTCGTTTAAATGCAGAATGGAAGACAGACTAGGCATATGAAAAATAAATGAGCACTTAGAAAAAATGATCGTGCTCATTTCAAAAACTCTAAAGGTTACTCTGGAAGAACTCCAGGCATTGTGACCACAACCTCCTCTTAATTTTCAATACTGTGGCTGTAAAAGTCATGAACTGGAAATGGGGAAACTCACTTTTACAGTGGCACCATTGTAGCCTGAGTATTGTGTCACCATAGATTCTTCTGCATGGTTGCCTTTGCTCCAAGTTTGTCATTTCAGTGTTACCTCTGACTTGCTCTATGTATGTCTGTACTCTATGTATAGTCTTAATATAATGTTTAATATTTAAAGATTATTTTTAGCTAAAAAAACCCCCATCCTGTATTATCAGTTCTACATTTCTCCCCATTTGCAAGCATCAGACCAGTTACTTATAATTCTCTACATTCATTTATAGTTTCTTGCCTTTATAATAGGTACTACAGTTGTGTAATTACTCTAGCTGGAGCTCTCTGGGATGTGCTGCTAAGACTTCAGCTTGCCCTTCCATATGGTGATAAATTTGTTCTTTTGCAATTGGAATCTTAGTCTTTTGTTCGAAGTGGAGCTTTTAATATTCTAAGGTATTAACTTAAACAATAACTAGGCTCTGCTATTCTTTTTCCTAGCCCCTTACAGCTGCTCAGGAAATTTTTGATTACTGTGAGAGAAGGAAAGTGAAGGGACAGAATACTGATTAGGGAACAAAAAAAAAAAGATTTGCCCAATAAAACTGGTTTTGATTAATTTTTCACTGGAAAATGAAATGAAGAAAAACAAAAAACGTAGGGTTTTTTCTTTTTTTTTCAGTTTTGATACATTTAGACCAAAAATATCAAACAGATTTCTTTCTGTCTCTACTATCAATGGCAAGTGTCTGCAAGTGACTGCAATTTGGCAGTCTTTATGTCTTCAGGATTTTCTACAGAATATGTATAATGCAATAAGCAATTCAACATTCATTCATATAATTATAAGTTGCAAGATGAAACGCTGTATTTGTCAAAATAAAGGCTCATCTCTAGTGCTAAAGTACAAAAGAAACCCAGCATTTCTAGGCCCGGATTCATCCCATCCTGACATAGAGCTCTGAAATAATTCCGATGAGTCGTGACCACTAGAGCACAGAGCACATGGATCCCTCATGGTATCTTTCAGTACCAGATTGCGTACAACTAAATTTAGATGTCTAAATGTAGGAAAGCAACTAAAATGCCTTGCCATGTCTTCAGCCTTCCTCTCCTTCGCTCCAGAGAGGCAGCGGTCTGCTGCTGGGCTGCACAAAGAGCAGTTTCTGTCCCCGCTGCCCCAGTGGCAGCTCAGTGCTGCGAGCACGCAGGGCTGGAGGGGCTCTCCTCAGGCACCTCTCCCGCTCACGGGGCAGCACCCTGCGCTGGTGCTCACACCACCCGCTTATCCCACAGCACGCACCTTCTGCTGCCTGTGCGGCTAGTGAAGGTCAGCTGGAAGGACAGTGGTGGCAATGTCACAATGAGCAGCAGGTGGATGGTGATGACATCACAGCGGGTATAAAAAGGGCCGCAGGGCAGGGGCAGGCCGTAGGCCGGGAGGCAGACTGGCGAGGTGAGCGCAGAGGATGGGAGGGGAGGGGGCAGGAGGGAAAGGGGTGCCCTCTCCCTTCAGTAGCTGGGCCTGGGCTGCAGGGTTGTGGGCCTGGTGTCTCCTGGCCACGAGGGAGCTGTGGGGCTCAACAGCCTTTGTCTGTGGCTGCAAACTCACCTCATCCTACTTCCCCAGAGGCATCTGCGGGAGACCCCCGGTGCTACTGGAGCCATGATTTTTGGGAGTGCTTACCATTGACCTCCATTGTGTCCACCGTGAAGCAGAAGGTGCTGGACGTGAGAGAGGGAGGTAAGTGAGATCAAAGTAGCCACACAGCTGCCTGCGGGAAGCAAGGAGCCCCAGCAGGATGGGGTAAGTGGAGTAGAGAGGTGAGGGCGAGGCGAGGGCAGGGTTTGGGCTCTCCTCATCAACCCCAGCTGTGGCCATGAGCAGGCCACTTCTTCTCTTGTACTACTCATACAGTGAATAACATGGAGCGTTCAAATTTTGTTCAAAGAAAACTATCAGCTTTAATTCAACATGTAAGAACGAAAATAATGAAATAATCTTTTGTTTATTCTTTGTTCTGGAGACAAGATTTGGTTGTAATATTGAAATCATGATTTATTTAATACAGAACCTTGTTATTTCTATGTGACATTTTAATCAAACATGCTAGAGCTGGAAATGGAGAGGTTTCAAATAATTATGTTTAATTACTTAAGCATCATTTAATCAAAATAATCTTCAATGGTAATAATTATCATTGTCGGTCCTTTTCTCACACATACTTAGATAAGTCATATTAATATCAACCTTGATTACCATACTTACTGAAAACTACATTCTAATCAGCAGTATACCTCAGGAAATTTCAGAAGCAACTTTAATCCTTTATTTTTACTAGCTATATCTTCAGCAAATATTATAAACAACCATAAATCCTATAGCTTTATAAATCAATTCAGTCTTTCAACCTATTTTTGATGATTTAATTACCAGTCATTGGTCAATACATTCATGTATATGCATTAATCTCTTGTACATACTATCTTTTCAGTTAGGAGTAAAGTTTTTAAACCCAACTAAGTCAATGTGAAAGACTTCAGGGCTTTGACTCTCCTTTTAAAAGTTGGCTTCATGATAATCTTATGTTAGGTATTACTTTTATCGGTAATTCAGCTAATACTTATATCTGCTGAGTATTTATAATACATTAAATTTTAAGACTTGGCACTTTCAGGTTATGTCTGCATTGCAGCTGCTGAGGCAGTGCTACCTGAACAGCTTGAAATGTGTATTGGAAGACAGTGAGATGCTGGAAGCATGGTTTGTTTGGGTTAATATAATCTGTTAAGAAGCGTGATAAATTAGTCCCTGTGGAGTTTAGTGCTATCACAGTTTGACTGCTTCTGGAACCTGAGCTAGTGCATTTTAAGTTGTCTTGGCTGGTGAGGTGCAGCAATAATGTATCTCATTAATTCCAAGTCTGGAATAATTCTTCAAGAATTAGCAGAGCTCTTTAGGTATAAAGGCAAAATAAACAATAGTAGTGAGGAACCCATTTGGTTTAGCTCAATTCCTTAGGGAAGATTGTTGAAACAACTCTCAGACAGCACGGCTAAGCACCATCTTCAAAACAGAAGCAATATTTGGGTCATGACACTTCCTACATCTCCTAGCTTTGATCCCACTCTCGAGCCCTACAAATGGAGTGTAGCATGGCTTCGAGGCTCTGAGACTTTCATAAAGGGGCCCCACTGTCCCTGGGTAGTACAAACACAAAATCATTATTAAGATGGCATGGGGACATCAGTTATTATGGTTTAAAGTTTGACCTACTGACAAACAAAACTCAATTTTATACTTTTCCAGGATGGAAAGAAACTCAGTGCAAGCAGGTACTAGGCAGTATAACAGGGTGATGTATGCAGGAGTGTTAGTCACTTTTTAATCTGATTCTGGAGTGCACATACATGATGCCATATTCACATCCAGTTTTGAAGCGTAAGACTTATATTTAAGATCAAAAGAAAACAGAGCTTCATCCCCTCTTGATTCAAAATGAATCACAAAACTTTGCTAGACAAAACTTTGGACCCAAAGCATTATTTGTTATTCAGTAACACATTATACATGTAAAATTGAAAGCCATATTTAACTGCATCATCTTGGGTAATGTATTTATTTGTCACTGATGCTGCATTAAACACTCAACAGATATCATCAGCAAGGGTAATAGGACCTAATAGGAAATGTAAAGTCCTAGCTGTTTCTCTGCAGATAATAGAAGTAAACACTGACTTTCTCTCAGGTACCACATAGTACAAGTTTGTAAAAGTTGTGGCAATTAGTGGAAAATTAGACACGAAGTATCTTTATTAGTGTCAGAATAAGTTAACTCTCGCTGCAACGAAATAGAATGCTGACAGGCTACTGATGTCAACCAAACATCTATGAAACTAGAGTCCAAACAACTTGTGTTCTCCTTTTTGAAAATTGCAGATGTATCTGGTGTGTCATTCTGTGACCTGAAAGGTTCCTCAGAACCTTCCAGAACCCAGCCTGCCTCACTGGACTATCTCTTATTTTGACTTGTTCTATCTCCAGTGCATACATGAAGTGGTTTCCTGATCAACAGTCTTCCACTCCATGACAGATAATTAATGTGAATTTCAATCCGAATGTGAACTTTTCACACAAATCTAATTTTGTGTGAATTTTTCACAAACCTTTATTCACATATTACAGCAATTTGCAAACTGTTAGAAATAGTAACTAAGTTTACACTGAACCGTCTCCCTGGTGTTAGGTGTGATCTGTAGTGATGTCCAGTAGCAATAATCAAGTGGCATTCTGATGGGTGAGGCAAAAGTAAGAGTAAAATTCTGAGTTTGTAATTTCAAAGAGGACTTAAGATACAGTGTCATTTCTATCAATCTGGATCTCATACCTGATGACTTTCAGCATGCTCAACACACTGTGGCTCTCTTATTTATCAAGGCAGTAATAGCTCAGTGTGAGCGGAGATCTTCGTATTTTCCTTCAGATCCAGTGTTTGGTAGAATTTCATCCTACAGTCTCTGTAACAGAAGACAGATTTGGCCTATATTGGACTTATATTGGAGTTTAAATACGTCTTGACTTGATCAAGTTTGTTTATGAAGTATTTTCACCACAACTATACCTTTTTTTTTTTATGGTGACTTCTTTATCTACAAGAAAATATTTGGTTTGTGTATTGCTTTTCTGATCCTGAACGATATGTCGTGGTGCCAGAAAGGTATTTCTTCATATCTGCACATTAAGTTAGTAAGAATGGTTGTATAGCTTTTTGTTAGATATCTGTTTACCAATACATATTTTCAATGAAATATGGAAGCACTACAGGTAAGTCTGGTCTAGTAACAAGTCTTGTAGTATAGTTTTGCTCAAACTATCTCAAATATCAGAAAAGGTAATTTTCTAATAATATTAGAGACCATATATGTATGCATTAATATTGATCCTCAGTGCTTTTTTATCAGTCTTTTCAACAAGTCAAACAGAAGACAAAAGGTTGTAAGTTATGATTTTCCAACTAATGAGAATAATCAGGGTTTTTTTATTAATTATTTTAAAATAATTCATGTTCAAGTAAACAATAATATACTCATTCAGCTTTCTATGAATTTTTTGTTACTTGAGAAAATGGAAAAAAACAACTACATTTCTTAAATAGATTGCCAAATATATAGTATATTTCCATAGAGTGACCTTCCTTACTTAGTGGAATAGAAAATGATAGCATGAGCTCATTTGAAATTATACAGTGATCCTGAAGAAAAGAAACTTTGTTAAGATGAATTAAGGTTGAGGAGATGTAATATTAACTTTTTGGTAAAACACCGCAGAAGACCATTTCGGTAAATGCATAATAATCCTACACTAACTGCCACTTAGAAGAAACATCAATGACCTAAAAGCCTAGAAGTCTAAAGTTAGAATCTTCTTTTTAAGGCTACAAAAAAGGCATTTTGTAGCACATTAAAATATTCAAACCTAAAATATGATTGTAAATAACATATTTGCATTGGTGTTGAATACAGTGGAGTGATCAGTGAAAGGAATGTTCTCCAGCCATATCACACTGGTAAAGAGCAGGCCAGCTCTTGTCAGAGGTCACAGTTTGCTGGCTGCTTACATGGGCTGGAGGTGGCAGGGCCTCCCTTTATGTGAGAAAGCCTAAAGTCTATGAGCCAGGGCACTAAGCTGGAAATTATGCAAAGTGATGTGGGGATTGGTCTAGATGATCTCAAGAGGGTCCTGTCCAACCTAAATGATTCTGTGATGAATGAGATGGGTGAAGTTTTTAGGGTGTCGGATTGGCTTAGTAAATTTATATGGAGTGATGAGAGCTACCACAGTAGTTCCACAGTCCTATCAGTGTACCCACCTCTCTAAGCTTGCTGTTCTTACTCCAGCAGGCTGGCAGGACTTAGAAAGGTCTCAGAGAGAAACCAGAATGGCATGAAGAGGGAGCCAGGGGGACAGGAAAGCAGAGGCTGTTGTTCGCTAAATTTGTCAGTGCTTGAATACACATGGAAACATCAGAAAGTGCTTCTGAGGTTGCTAAAGCTCAAATACTTGTGACTGTTCAATAGCATAAATAGATTTTAAGATGGGGAACCAGGGAATCCTAGACACCACCAAGATGCTCCAGAAGTAAGAATCACAGAAGACAAGAATTTTAGGTAGAGAAGGAGACTGAGGGAAGGAGCTGGGGTCTGCCTTGGTGCAGAACAAGCTTGTCTCTACTGGCTGAGAAGCAGTGAGCTCAGTTCCTCACCTAGGAGCTGTAGCAGATCATCTTACATCCACTCTTGGTTTTTTTGGAGGAGGTGTCCAACTCCTCTCAATCTCCTCTTCTCCCTACTATTCTGTGATGACTCAATATTTGAGCCAGCACTAAATCCCCAGGGGAGGCAGGTTAAGCATGCATTCCACTCTGCTTCCTAGCAGCTTTACTCGGTTAGTACTTGATTTCAGAAAGTTCTCATAAAAATATCACCATAAAAGGGTGCAGTCATTCAACAGAGAAGGAAGAATATACAGTAATTTCCTTGGAGCAGCTTTTTGTATTAGAGCTGTCAAGATTCATCAGCATGAATGGAATGATGGCAGTTCAAGTCTCCACTGGATGAGAATAGTAACAGCAGCAGCAGCAAACCAAATGAATGCCTTTTTTTTCTTTTCCCCTTTGTGTGTAATTTAAAGAGAAGGGGAAAGAAATAAAAGAACACAGACATCCTCAAATGGTCCTATTTGTGAGGGTGGCTGAGTTTAGAATACGTAGAAGCTTTTCATCTCTTCCCAGCATGTGTTATGGTCAACAGATCCAGAATTAATATTAGTTCAGAGAAAACAAATACCAAATGTATTCTTCCTATCTGTTCCATGACTGTTTTCTATTTTGTTCTTGTCTTCCGTGAAGTTTTTGTGCTGTGTGTATTCTAGAGACTTTAGGTCTTTAGAAAGAAACATATCTTTAACATTCAGGAAAAGGAAAGATAAAAAAAATATACACTCAAGAGATTCATTGCTGTACTAAGAGTGCTTGTCGATTCCAGTCACATCAGGTCCCTTTTAGAGTTGCAAGGACTGTCACTCACTCCGTGCTGTAGCCTGGCATTTGAAAGCTTCTAGCTTGCCTCTTGACATCTCCCACTCTGACTTGTTCAGCTTTCTTTCCTTCACAATAATATACAGCCCTGAGGAACTCATTCTTTTCCTACTTGTATTCAATTTAGGCCATTTAAGCTCTGTTTTTCTGTGAAATTTGCAGCATTTTTTTTCTCTGTGATGAAGCATGATTTTCACATCTGAGGATTTTAACAT
The DNA here is from genome assembly GCF_964106895.1 of Numenius arquata. NCBI lineage: Eukaryota > Metazoa > Chordata > Aves > Charadriiformes > Scolopacidae > Numenius > Numenius arquata. The sequence continues at coordinate 31,878,769 of NC_133586.1, forward strand.
TTAAAAATAATGCTAAAAGTCTTGAAACATGTTATAAAAACTAGTAGGATTCTTTCATTTTTCCTTGCAACACCATATTAAGTGGGAAGTCTTATTGCACAACCTTATTTAGAATATGGTAATGAAGATGAATTCTCCAGTGAAATATGCATTTTCCAAATTATTGAGCTGAAGCTTCCTGTTTGAAGTAGTTTGTTTTCTTTTACATTTTAAATTAAAATGTAATTGGAGCTTGGTCAAAACTGCCTGAAGTTGAAGACTCTCTGCCCAGCAATAACTTAATTAAAAAACAAATTAAGAGTAGGGAAATATGGAAGATGCAAAAATGAAAGATGTTTAGTCCTATGGGGAAAAAAGAGAAACAGGCAAGTACAGTAAGAAGGAGAGGAAAATAAAATACAGTGCATGCTGCTCTTTGTATTCTTTGATGAACATTTCCTTTTCTGACTTTTGATGCAAGGATTGACTTGCATAAAAAATGCTCTTAATTTCCATGGGTGGCCTCTTCTCCTTGTCCTTTGGAGGTTAAATGCTTTTGGGTTATGCTTTAGACGAATGTCTACACCTGTTTGTCAAGGGCCCTTCAAATATCGCAGCAGCTATGCTGGGCTCCAACCAAGGAGGGCAGCAGGAAGTCATATAAATGGTATGCGTTAAGGAGATCAGAACATAAAGGAAAGTAGATAGTGGATTTTTCTGGAACTTGGGCTCTTCTGCTAACTGCAAGAACCGATTTGATCTCTCTCGCACCCCAGGATACGAAAGATTAGGATGGATAACAAGGAACCTTATAGGGCATCACGGGCAGCCAATTTGGATATGTAATTTAGAAGCATAGTTGCCTACACATCTTCAGTATTCAATGAACAGAGAAACGTTTCCAGAGGACAATTCAAAGCAGAAAGTTTTTCTCTCTTTCTTTCTGTCTTATATATAAGGAATCCTTAAAGACTGTCAGAGCCTCAAATTAGGTAGGATGGAGAGTTCATATAACCTCAGCGTAGCTGTTGGCGCTTTGCTTTTCTGAGCCATCTCTATCTCTATGAATTTTGATGAACGTACAGGTAATCATCAGATTGGTAAACACAGACTGCAGTTATCAAGTCACATATGGTTTGTTGAGCTTACCAGGATTTAATAGGTCATAGAGAAAAAAAGTGAATTACTATTCAGGCAATTAGGAAGTATATTCTTCTAGATAGTTGACAGCAGAATTGTGCTCTATAGATGCAGAGCGTACTGTAAGCCTTATGGACTAGACTTATATTTCACTGTGAAGTCAAATGAAGTAATTTAAAGCTCTTGGGCTGCTTATCAGGTTAGCATAGTTAGCTACTGTATACATTTGTGCAGCTTGTTACCTTTTCCATCTGAACAAAGAGAAAGTGTGGCAAGTAGGGACCGAGAGGTGATTGTCCCCCTGTACTCGGCACTGGTGAGACCCCACCTCGAGTACTGTGTCCAGTTTTGGGCCCCCTACCACAAGAGGGACATTGAGGTGCTGGAGCGGGTCCAGAGAAGGGCAATGAAGCTGGTGAGGGGTCTGGAGCACAAGTCTTACGAGGAGAGGCTGAGGGAGCTGGGGTTGTTCAGTCTGGGGAAGAGGAGACTGAGGGGAGACCTTATTGTTCTGTACAAGTACCTGAAAGGAGGCTGTAGAGAGACGGGCGTCGGTCTCTTCTCCCAAGTCACAGATGATAGGACAAGGGGTAATGGCTTCAAGTTGCGCCAGGGGAAGTTCAGGTTGGATATTAGGAAACATTTCTTTACTGAAAGGGTTATCAGGCATTGGAATGGGCTGCCCAGGGAGGTGGTGGAGTCACCATCCCTGGAGGTATTTAAGAAACGTGTAGACATGGTTCTTCAGGGCATGCTCTAGTGTCCAAGATTACTGGTTTGTGGTGGGGTGCTGTGTGGGTGGGTGATGGTTTTTGGTTTGGTTGTTGTTGTTGTGTGTTCAGGTGGTGGGTGGTGGTTTTGTTTGTGGTGTGGTTTTTTTTTTTTTTTTTTTACTGTTGGTTGGACTCGATGATCTCTGAGGTCCCTTCCAACCACTACGATTCTGATTCTGATTCTGAAACTAAAGTTCTTCCTTTGATCACATAAGGAGAGGTGTTTTCCCAAGAGGTCTTATTAGGCTGGATTTTTTTCAGCATCAGTCACATATTTTTTTAGCAGGTCTTTTCCTGGTTGTAGAAATGTCAGTGACGACGGACAGAGCAAACCAGGGATTTCATCAGTATTGTACCTACTTAATTATTCTTGGATGGTGTTCTGGAAGTGCATAGCTGCTAGGGAAATAACAAGCACTAAGTTTTTTGTGTAGAAAATACCCATCCACAAATATCTCAGGATGTCTAATGCAATATAATAAGACTCTGAAAAGGCTATAAATAATGTGGTAATTGAGCCACTATGAAAATGAACGGGAACGAAATGAAACCATAAGATAATGATTTTGTGCCATCAACTCCAAATTTTTGACATAAAGTAATACTGTCTTTTATAGAGTTGTGTTAACCAAAGAGAACACCAGAGCCTGCAAAGACGCATACGTTTATGGTAGCTTAAAGTACTTGTATGACCTTAATGCCTGGAAGGCCCATCTGAGACAGATGTTCTGCTCTGTCAGGCACTGTATAAACAAAATTTAAGAAATGATCTGTTTCTTTACAAAAGAAGATGACCCCAGTTCTTTGAAGATTTAATCAAGAATTTTTATTATTATATAAAGGCAATGGTTCTGCAACAGTTTAAAAGCTAATAACTGAAAAAGTAGTATCTGAAAGCCCACTTCTTTCCTACAGGCAACAGACTGCAAACCTCATTCATTCATAAATGCTGTGCCTGTCTAAACAAGATTTCTGGTCTTCTGTAATTGGGGTAATGGTTCTTTTACACACAGCTGGTAAGCTACCAAAAGTGATTTGAATCAATTAGTCTGCCTTTCTGTATGACATATTTGAATTTCATGTGCTAGTTTCTGAACCAAAGCCAACCTGTGATTTATTTGAACTAAATCACTGTTCCCTCAACTTCCTTTGTAGGCCCTTGAATAGTTTCCAGAGTAGCTGCTGACTCTTAAGTAGGAATTTAGTCTGTGGCAATAAGATTGTTCTTAGTTTGGAATCAACCACGAGGCTGAAGTTTGAGCTCAAAGGAAGGACACTTTGATTTGTAGATTTTCCTTTACAAATTTTTTAGTTGCTTGTTGGTGTGCTAGTTGAAGAGGTGAAGTCTTTTTGTGTCCACGAGATGCTGTGTGTGTACATACTTACATATGGACATTCATATACACATAGTGTGACTCCTTGCCTTTAGTGTGTAAGATCACTTAGCGGGTTACGTTTAGTGGGTCAGCACAGCTGCATTCACAGCCCAGCTGCAGTGGGCAGAAGGGAAGGCAAAGACACTTGCCCTTCATTACTCTGGCTGCGTTATATAAATGTGCTCCCTCAGCTTGAAGGTGCTCTAAATGCAAACCCTTGCACACCAAGTAACTTTTCCTTTTGCTGTTGATCCCATATCTGTGAGAGTTCAAGCATGAAGGATACAGTTCAGGCATGGTTCTGTGTCACTTGGGCATTCACTCTGCAAGGCAGAGAAAACCCAGTCATCCAATTTACCTGTTAAGGATGCTTTGCAGAAGTCTGACAGAGGAGCACGACTAATTTACCTTTTTTAATGAGCGAAAGTGAAAAAATTTTCATTGTATCATCTTTTACTCTTGGTATTTTAAGGTCTAAAACATATTCTAATTTGCTTATTGCGTTTGTTCATTACACGGGAGTATGATGCTCTCCTTTACAGTTGTCCTTTAGAATGTTTTTGAGACCTCCCTCATCTTGCTAAGATAAATAAATGTATGTAGGAGTAAATAAGTCATGTATGGACAAAGCTCTTGCACTCCAAGCAAATCAAGAAATGAAAATAGATGAAAATAGATTCCTCTAAAGCAAAAAGATGGATATTCTTGAGCTTTATCTCCTTTCCTTCCTGGCTGTTCAGCCCCAACTGACTTGTGTTCTTGACCTATATATATCTATATACCTATATATATACTATGTACTTGTGTATATATATAGAAATATATATACTTATATACTTGTGTTCTTGACCTATATATATATACAGCCTTGATATAGGCTGTAAAGTGCACAGGTGCTGACCTGCAAGGACAAATGATGGTTGCTTGCCTCTGAGGCTCTCCGATGGTAGTCTCCCTAGACTTAGGCAGGCAGTGCTGACATACTGTTTTGAGCTGAAACTTCTTACTGTGCCCATAGAAACAATTAACAAGTAATGCTTGGGGATAAAAACAGAGGCTCCTCTCGTGGGTCAGTAATTGCGCAAAAGAGATAAATGTGTTTAATTTTGTGCCTGAATCCTATGACAATGATATGGTATTAAACGCCATTTCTCCCTTACAGCAGATTAATAAAAAAAATCCCTTTGAAATGGGAGGAAAAGGCTGTGTGGTTTAAATACTTTTTAATTTTACTTGGTTATTTCTCTGTCGCAAATTCAGGGACTGCTTTCTGTTTAATACCAGTACTGGTTGAACATCACGCCTTACAAACTGCATCTTGATTGCTTCCATTATAGTAGGCTGGCTTGCCTGATGTTTCTTGCAGATTGGCACCATTTGAAGCTTCAATAAGAGTGACTAGGGTCCAGATTCTCAAAAGTGCTCAGCATCTTGCAGGCTTCCATTGTTCCTCTGAGTGCTTCTGAAAGCCTGGTCTCAGTGTGTGATCCTGACACCTTGATTTCTGTACCTCCACTAGAGGGACTGTGAAGGCCTAAGGAGTGAAAGTGCTAAATTTTGGGGGGGGTCAAGATCGGAAGGAACTTTGCTGGTAACAATAATGATGTTTTGGGGGAATCTCCCTGCTCTGCTTCTAAGATGATTCTAGCTAACACTGACTTGCTTTGAGAGGGAAGACAGACCTTCAGGTTATGTTTGCACTGTAAAGCACTGAGAATATTTGTCAGAATATATTTGACAGAAGCAATCTGTGTTGCTGAGTTAAAGGAAGGAACAGCTTAGGAAATGGCAGGTAGGTAAACTGAAGACTGAGCAAGTGTTTCCAGCTGAGAGTTCATATTACCTGAGGATCTAGTGCCATGAAACTAGAAAAATGCAACACTCAGAGCAACAAAAGATAACACTTTAATTCAGTGAAGTCTGCATTCAGACAGTATCTGATCTGGAAGCATTCTGTCACCTAAAGAACCACTAGAGAGTGATGAAGCCATGGTGGAAAAGCATGAAACAATAAAGCATATGGTTGGAAGAAAAGTCTAGTTACACTTCATTTAGCACTGAACCAGCTGCAGTAATGAGAAAGGGTGAACTAACTGAAGAATCTTGCAAGGTCCATGTATATATACTGTCTTCTTTTATACATGTGTATATTTTATATACACATGTACAAAAGATACAATACATAAGATAACATGTCTTATATGCAAGTATTTATTCTGTAACCTTTAAAGGTGACAGACACTATATTACAAATATGGCCTCTAAGTTTCAATACAACATTTCTCTTTGTAGAATAGATACTACCTTTCCTAAGAATAGGAATTGTGTTCTGGAGCATGAAAATCCCTTTACCTGAAGATAACAATGCTAGTGGATTTATTAGTGATAAATAAAACCATATTATCTTTTTCATTTGCATAAAATCATAAAATATTATTTATTTTACTTTGATTACGCTAAGGAGCAACTCATGGACCGTGTCATGCAACTCCACACATAATGTATTATTTATTAACATATTTAATGACCCAGTCAGTTTTATTTCTTATATTCCAGAGCCTTGAATCTCAAAGTTTGTGTGAGAAAGGGTGCTGTCCACCTCCATTCTGATATTAATTTTGAGGAAGAAAAGACACTTTTCAGAAATGACAAGTAGATTCTAGTAACTTTGAACTGATAATAGCTAAACAAGTTTGAAAATAATCAAGTGAAAGACGTTATTAATGGGCTTTTCTAAGAATGTCCCTGTTCAAAGTGGGGGCTCAAATATGCTTGCGTTTCTTCTGCAGTGAGAATTAACTGAGGAAACCGTCGTGATAGTTGTGACTAGCCAGATAAAATCTTTGTTTCTGTGACCAGATCTTTGCATGACCATGATTTTAATCCGTCATTGTCAAAAGTCTAAGATATGAACAGGGTGTCTTTACAAAAGGTTTGGCTGTCGCTGTCAGAATTTGCTGCAATGAACTCCAAGAACTTGTAAAACTGGTCATCCTTCCTGTCTGACAGTGATTTTATTCCTATTTGATACCATTGAAGGGGTTTTGTCTAATGTGAAAAGAAAAACTAACGCTTTTTCACCTCATGCTCTGAGGCATTTCCTGTCAATGATTCCAGCTGTCATGATATGGCTGATGCTAGAGTATCAGTTTTCTCCAATGTATTCATTTCAGTGTATTTTTGAGAAGAATAAAATGCTCTTAAGGGTAAGCCAACTTAGAAATGTCACTGTATTAATAGAGAAATGTTCTTAAGACAACTGAGGAATGGGAGATTAAAAATATAATGCATTATTTTTAAGGTTATTACAAGAAACAAGGTTTTAGCAGTTGAGTAGTGGACAGGAGAGTGCAATTTTCCCTTTTTCAGTCAGCCAATTCAATTCCACAAGGACTCACTGAATGCCAGATGGTGCAAGTGATTTTTATACCATCTGAGAAGCTATTCCTGTTGGTTTGCAGTCAGTCAGTGTTTCAGTGGTGACTCTCAGCCTCGAAGTCATCCCTCAATTCATGTGCTCATTAATTAAGAATGATTTTGAGAGTGCCTTCTTCATTGTGTCAGCTGAGCTGGTCAGGGTAGTGCTCTCTCTTCAGTCATATCTTCCTTCCTCAGAAAGACAGGATGAAAAAAGTTTAGATTAAAGCTGTTTTTGTTTCCTTTCTCTTCCTTCAGAACCCAAGGTGCAAACTAGCTTTGATTAACGGGCAGGACTATTTACATAGAGAGGCCTGGAGCAGGTAGCTGGAAGACACGAGTTGCTGGGTGCCTTTGTCAAACTATTTAACTCCTTTTAATTTCAGCTAGTCCCTCTCTAAAACAGCAGGATAGGGGTCAGGCATTTATCCTCCTTCATTAGGCATTGTCATTAGATTGTCATAAATGTTCCCAGTGGGCATAGGTTTGCCCCGAGTATTTGGGAAGGTGTCTTTTTTTTTTTTTCTTTTTTTTTTTTTTTCCTCCTAATGTGACATTATGTATCTTTCTCTGTTAGAAAAATCCCATGCATAGAAAATTACTCAAAGACAGTGTGGAGTGGAGAGCCTGGGGATGGCTCTGGATGACTACTCAGCAAGTGGCAGAAGCTGCTGAACAGCAGTTCTCAGGAGACAATCAGGCTGAAAATTAAGGAGCCAAGCTGCATCTCAGCCACAGAGCCAGACAGAGAAAGGGTCTGACCTCAAATAATATTGAAATTCAATAAGAGTAAAAAACATGCATTATTTTTCCTGCTCTATCTATCAAGACTTCTTTCTTACTTATTTGCATTTAATGGGTACAGCCTTAGAAATATTACAGCATAAAAACCAAGACAACTTCAGTCCCATGGCAATTAAATATTCATTAACAAATCTGTATCTTATCCTAATTCACTGTTGCCATACATGAACAGCAGGTGAATGTATCATCTGGCTTGTTACGATAGTGTTTAAAAGAAATGTCACATCTACCTTTAAAGTAATTTTTCTCATTAAGTTTTGACTATGAAGGAAGTATTATGCTTGGCTGCAGCACTTTGTGGGGAGAAGCAGAGGAAGAAGTTAGGTGAATTTTCAAGCCGTTTCAAGGTTGCTACAGGCTCTAAAACTGAATAGAGGAGGGAAGTGGATAAAAATTCACTTATTTTATCAAGTTCATCAGTCTAGCTGGTGAAGTTAGCATGTAGTAAGTGAGAGGCTATACTGCATATTACTTGCTATGCTATAGGAATTATGAAATGCAGTTGTAGGAATTCCCTGGTTCATGGAAATGCTTAGTGTGTGCTTTGGATGGGATGCAATTTACTTTGCTTCTATTGCTCGCTAACAATACCCAGAAAAAGAATTAGTGCACAGACAGCATCACAGTATCAGTCATCTCTACTGAATGATACATCATTTATCCACTACTCGCTGTAGATTGTGCCTAAAGATAACAGTGGGGCAGGCTGTATTTAAAACATGCAGGAAAGATGAATTCTCAGTAGCTTTGGACTTTTTGATGTTGTATTTTAGATGCATCAAGTAAACAAGCACCAGCACTAAAATGTAGCAACAAAAGCAGCAGAATTTGCCATTCTTCTGGATGTAAACCCCATTCATCCCTTGTAGAGATCACTAGGCCCGCTTGGTCTTCAAAAAGTCTGTATGAAATTGCACAAGGAGATGAAAATTGGAAACTGCTGTGGAAATCCCAAGCACTTCATCTGTGTCTCTTTAAGGAATCAGAAACCAATCCATAAGAAGTGAATGTGAATATAAATGCATGGCTATAATTCATCATTTACATTATTGTGTTACTTACCTGTAGGTGTTTGGTTGGCCTAGAATGTAGAACACATATAATGACAACTTTGGACTGAAAGACAGTAAGATACAGAAAACATCACAAGATAAGAGAGAGACTGAGTAGAGGACAGGTTAAAAAAAACTAATAGGATGTAGCTATAGGTACAGTTCATTGCCAGTCAGTTGCATCAGTCACAGCTTGCCAATTGTTTTTAAAATTAACTCTTTTAATCCGTGTGCTGCAGCTGCTTGGAAATGGTACATGAAGCATAGAAATCTGCAATACTTCTCTTTCAACTGAAAGCTGATATTTTACTATCAGCTCTTACTATGCTCAGGGTATTGTTGTTACTGGTGTGAATGAATAAATCCTAATTGGTTTAAAATCACAATAGCCTGACAACCTTGATCATTGGGGGGCTGCAAATTAATGATTTACAAGTAGCTTGTTTATTCCTTCTGGAAGGATGTGAAAACTATTATTTGATCTTAAAGTCATTCTAGGTCGCGATCTATTAGATTTGGCTAAGATTAATATAAAAAATGAATGAGTTTACTGTAGGTGATGCTGCTGATAGTAACAGTGAACTAAAGAGATGAATTACTATCTGATGTGATTATGTATACACTTACCAAATCAAAGGAGAGGTAACAGTGCAAGATATTTATACACTAATTGTTCTTGCCTAAAGGAAATGGGATAGAGATCTGTAACAATGAGACCATCCTGCTGCAGGGACAGAAGGCCACAATGGCAGTGGCACAGAGTAGGTTACCGTAATGCAGAGAAGAGAGAAGTTGCCATCGCTTTATTCCAGTGGGTAAAGTTGAGCTGGAGGAGACTGAATACTTGTACTTAGGACTCTCAGTCACAGAAATCTTTAAATGTGGCTGTTCGTTGTGGGATGCTGCTGTTAATTTGTCTGGTGAGGGTTGGAGACCGAGGCAGCCATGCCAGCATCTTGCTTCTTCAGTGACGGTGGAAGGCTACTACTTGGACCCTATTAAAATCATGGGTAGTCACTCCTCTGAGGACAGGACAAATAGAAGGAAAGGCCTGGAAAGGAAGGTTATTAATTTAAATTATGGACCAGATCAAGAATAGTTGTTCTGGACTGAGGATAAGCCGCTGCAGGTATATAGTTTTAAAAACGATGTTTTTCAGGAAATCATAACTGAAAGACCTGGACTGTGCAGCAGACAAGCTTGATGATAACTCAAACTGTTGTCCCTTTATTTCATTCCTACCCCCTACACAACAGTAACAGCTTTGTTAAATCATCAAAAATCACAAAATCCAAAAATAAGGAATCAAAACCTGTGAAGAGGAAATTTTTCTATGTCCTTTGTGCTAGACTTCGGCAGCCATCCAAATAAAATCCCTGAGGTCCTTAAAAGATATTAGATATACCACCCATGAATCTCACCCTTACCCTTTTGTGCTGCTAAAATTGATGCAAACCCTGAAGATTAATGCTGTTGCTTTTCTGCTTATGTCCAGATTTTTGGCATATTTCAGTCTTGAGTCCCTGTTTTTGCCATGGAGCCATGGCAGTTGCCTTTACTTTATGTTGGCTTATGACCACATGTAAAGAAGTCACTGAGTATAAGGTAGCATTGGAGATTCCAGTATCACCAGTATCTAGTAACAGCATAAAATATAAATGTGTCACCAAGGTGATTTGTATTCCTCAGTTTGCAAGATGCCTCAATGCTGGAAGGAAATGGGTATGTTGCAGAAGTACTGAAATGAATAGGAAAGAGATTTGAAAAAATGAGGCAAACATGGAACGAGAGTAGAGTGTAAGATTATTTTAAAAAAATGTTAATCCATGTAAATTTGTGTTGCAAAAGACTAGATTTTTAAAAAGCCCACAAAACTCAAGTGTTCCTGGCTATGCATAGATTATTATTTGAAAAATCTGAGCAGACACTGGCATATATGAAATTGACTTCTGAGAATATTGACTTGGCTTAATTTACTTGTGTTATATCTGTAATTGGAATGGGGAGGATGAACTTAACATGCTGATTCCCTGAAGGGTCCATAACAAATGCAATTACTAAGTTTCATAATGATACATTAATGTAAGTTTTGTAGCAATGTCTTCAGATGACATTGGTTGTTAATTATCTGTCTAGTATAATACAGGTGTAAAGCATAGCCCTATGGGAAATAATGATCAGTATTCTTCCATTCATTTTTAAAATAATTTCTCTAGATAAAATATTTTAACATCAGCATCTGAAACTTAAAAAGACAATTAAAGAACCATTTTCGAAGATCCTAGATTTAGCCTGAAATTTTGGAAATTCATGACAAATACTTGTCATCCTGATTCATGCAAACTGATTCAGAAATAGAACAGGAAAGTTCTTTAAGCTTTAGATTTAATTATTATGTACACAAAGAAGACATATAGCAAATAATTTCTTTTTATTTTATTTGTTCCAAGTAGAAAATTTGGACTTCTGCAGTTTTTTACAGAGTCTATATCACTTAAGTTGCAAATAAGTATTGCTGCTAAGATACAAAATAATGAGAATCTCTGTTAATGTACCGATAAATTTTCAGTATCTACTTTTTACTGTATGTTACCACTTAGAATAATAACTCATTCTAAAAACAAATTCTTATTAACTTTATCTTTGTGGGGGTTTTACAAAAAATATACTTAATAGAAATATATCAGAAGTAAATGCAGAAATGCAGAATAATCTAGCTTTTCAGTTCCAGGTGGTAGGGCATGGAGGCAACCCTTTGTGTCTGAGCACTTGCCTTCACAAACACAAATTGAACTTTCACTTCTCTGCACGTGAAAAAGATTCCATAGCTTGCTCTCTTGTATTCCGCAGCAGGTGCCCTTGTATTCTTGTTGTATTCTGTATTGTGTCACAGAGCTGCCCGCTGATGGCCCAGGGCTACTGGGAGCAGTGAGAGCCCTGGTGGTACCCAAGTCAAAGGCTGCGGCTTTACTGAGCGGTATGTGGGGATGGGAGGTGCAGAGCTGTAGCCAGAGGGGCCATGGCAGGCCACAGGTGGCATCAATGTATGCGACCTTGCTGCTAGTCTTTTCCTACAAGAGTAGGGGAAAAACAAGAAAAGTAGAAATTTGTATTTGTATGCTATAAAGATGTATCTAAACAGATCATTCTTTCTGCATTTTAGGATCATATACGTTGTTCATGCAGCATATATACAATCCACTTCTGTCACCTGTCGTAGTACAATGTCTGGGCAACCTAGGTGCTTTGTCCAGGGACCTAGAGCTACTAAATTGAATACTGGAAGAGCTGGAAGGACATACAAATCATTCTTTAAATACTCCAAAATGCTGTCATTTTGTCAGCTTGTTTGTCACAAGTTCATATGCAGTCAGCACCTATGGAGAAGATGGGAATTGAACTCTGTCGCACAATTTAACACAATTTGTCTGAAAGCAATGTGACTTCCCAAAGCTCTGAAACAGGCGAACCTTTCTCATCTTTTACTGGTATTGATGTCCTAGTGGTGGAGCTTGTTCTTTGTGAATTTTTAAGCAGAGGCTTTAAGCAATTTCTAAGTAATGATAATGTGAAAATTTTTCAGTGAAGCCTCTTCCTCCATTGAAATATTTTTATATCAGGTTTGGGGTTTTTTTTGCAGGTAAATTCCTGTGGGATGGTTCCATTTCAGTGGAATTCTCTATTTCACTGGAGAATATAATAACAGTTCTCATAATAATTTAATTTCATTGCTTTCTGTAAGCTTCCTGGAAACACCTGACAAAACTTGTACTTCCAGGTCTTGTGAGGTCCGGGTTTTCCTTGAGGAGCTGTCTGTGCATCTAGAGTACATATCCTGTGATGCATTTATATTCTCTTATGGCTAAAATCCTGTAGTATGTCATGGGAAATGAGCTATAATTAGAGTGTTCAGTCTCTAGGGTGAAAGGTGGCTAAAGATACCGAAAACACAATTCCAAGAGATTCATATCTCATAACTACCTGATGATATTTAGAAAAACAATCGAAAGTAAATGGATTTGAATGAAACTTAAAGATTTTCGTGCAGAAGAAGAAATTATGTCTGCCTTCATTGTTCCATTCCCACATGTAATGGAGAGATGCTTCAGAACATATTATACACACAATATTGTGTGAGCTGTCTGAATAATTCTTTATCTCAATTTCTTAACAAGTACAAAACCAAGGCCCTTCTCCCTGATGTTCAGAACATCATTTACTGCCATCTCCTGCTGCATCTGTCCTGTCGCAGAGCTGACAACCAGTATTGACAGAGCAGAGGCAGTGTGCATATACAGTGTCTAGAGCTCTTTACTTTGCATTAACCAAAGTACTTACACACTTGATCTGAAACATGGCAAATTATGGGGTAGTTGAGTTTCTTGTTCTGTCCAGTCTTTCCCTTCTGTGCAGGCTGTCAAAATCAATTACAATATCAGATTTCATGAAGATTTTGTGGTTAAATCTCCCTCTCGAAAATGTTTCCTCTCCTAAGATTACGATAAGATAGGAAAATATCAACGCATTTTTAAGTTATTTGTGTGGTAAATCAAAACAAAGAGAGACAGTGAAATTCATTTGTTTTCAGTTTAAAGGGTGTTTTCTTTTTATACTAGTATGGCATTAGTTATCTTTAAATAGTTATCATAATCACTTCTTGCCTAATAATCCCTGATTGCTCTTGAGTTTTAAGTTTACCTTTCCTGATTAGAAAGCCAGCTTCATCAAGTCAAAAATAGGAGCCAGGAACAAAATTATCATAAAGTTAATTTATTTAGGGGAAGGGAAAAGTTGTGGGGTGTTGGCATGTGGAAGAGAGGAGAACCTGAGACTGTCTTTAATGACTGCTTGCAGGAAGAGCTCCATTTTCCTGATGCCTAATACTTCTCAGGTAGAGGCAGTAGGGAGCAAAATTATTTGGCTTGGACTGTCATTATGTGCTGAAAAAAGTTAATCTAATTTTCTATTTTTTTATATACTAAACTTCTGTAATATGTTCCAAAAATATATACATATAACTCCTTGAAAGAATTTTTTAAATGAATTAAAATGGAGTTAATGCATTATCAGCAGGTAATATTAAGGGACAAACTGCCAACTGTGAGGAGTCTTCAAAAAAACATTAAAAAAAAAAAAAGAAACCACAAACCATCCTGTATTTTTCCTTGGACTTTCAAAACATGTTTTGAATAGCATCTCCTTTAGGAGACGTTCTGACATGCAGATAAAGTTTGTTTATATTGAGTGAGTAGAGTTATTTAACTAAAAGATATGGACTATCCATTTGCCATTCTCCAGCAATTGTCTAAAATAAATATACCTGCCTTCCACTCTTTCCTAAACATTTTTTTCTCCAACTGGAGGGGGACTTATTGAAAGAGAATAAATTTGTTCAGGGGGAAAAGAAAGCACCCAGCAGCATTTATTATGGCACCTGAAAGTCAGTAGTGCATACTATTTTTCTGAAAGTTAATGAAACATATAATTAGAATTCTCTTTCTGAAATTTTTTTTTTGTTTTAACTACAGAATGTATGCACTGTGCAAGCAGAACAGTTAAGAAGGAACTGTATCACTACTCGGAATTGGAGCAATTAGTATGCTAAGAAGCACACATACTTTTAGGTCATTTCTGTTTCAAAGTGCTTGTATCCAAAGCTGTCTTCTTTGATGATAAACAGTGCTTTTGTTTGAGACTATTTGAACCTTAAGATGGACAGTACTGGCATTTTCTTTTTCCTGTATTTCTTCCTCTCCTATTACAAGAATGAAGAAACCAGAATATTTTATAAGTAGACTGAACATAATTTGTCCTGCTTGATATTCTTTTATTTTTATCTGTAAGTTCATATGCAGCTAAAAAGTTTAATTTTTAAAACTTATTATGTAAAACCTCCCTTTAATGGAATTATTATGTTACAAGGCGATTGACGTTAGTGAACATGTTAAGGTAGGGCAGACTTTGAGAGACAGGAAGAATAAATCCCATCCTGCAGCATCCCCTTGAAAACATGGCAGATGAGTGAAACAAAACAGAGACATCTACAGAGATCTTCATAGGTGGTTGCAGGATTCCCAAAGGATAGTTCAAAACTGTCTATATTAAAATCCAGTGCTGATGGAAACCAGAATAATTTCACAAAAGGGTGACAAATAAAATCACTTTTCTTAGATTGTGAAAATTTGCTTTAATGGCTGTTGCTACTGATGAAAGAATCCGTATTAATAATTACATCTGCTTTGGCAAGGCTTTGTGAGTCCTGTGAGCACCAGAATGTGCTTAAACACTTGTGATCAGATAGATCATGACAAATAAAGGCTGAGAAGAGATGGTGATACCTGTCCAGGTGCTGTGAGAATGGCTATACAGAAGTCTGTCATTCAAGTAACCTACTCAGATGGGAGGTCGAAAGAAATGTTTCACCTGAGTCCCATCAGACTTTGTGGCGGTGTGCCAAAATAAACAAGAAAAGAAAGGAGCAAAGGGCTGCAGAGAGGTTTGGGTGAAATTGAATAATTGCTTTCATGCAGATAAATAGGGCCTGAAGTTGAGGAAGGGATATAAGCAGAGAGCTAAAGAGAGTGTGCTTTCTCTGGTGCAGGTGTGGGGCTTCTGGGATGTTCGTTTATTTTACTGCAATGCTACAGAAGAGTAGTGTATGAATAAGATTGTATGGCTGAAGCAGGTGATGAATGAATTTAGTTGTGGAGCCAAGCATAATATCCAATGGAGAGGCAGTAGCAGTGCCTTAAGGTCAAGAAGGAGCTGTGGAACAAGGGAAGGGAAGCAAAGGTGTCTGGCAAAGGCTTAGTGAGAGCTGAGGGTTTGTGTTAATGCTGCTAACTTCTTTCCAGCTTGGAGTTTCTCACTGGAAAGTAGTAGGTATTTACCCACTCTATTCAGGTGTAGCATGTGTGTCTTTATTTAAAGTGATCTCTGTGTGTCCTAATGTTGGACATTTCAGCAAATTGGACACTGGATAGGTTTGTAAGTAAAGCCTGTATCCGTACTGCTCAGCGCTACTGGGATGGCTGCTTCCAATAGCAAAAAAGAAAAAGATATTCCTAAAGATAAATTGAAGTAATTTCTGCATAACAATACTTGAACAGGAATTTTTTGACAGTGTGAAGTGCAAGAAACTTTGGATCTACAGCTGCAAAATTCTTGAAGCAAACAATAAGGCTAGTCCTGTGGATCATCCAGCCAGCCGTTTATGAAAGCAGACAAATATGTGGATGTTGAGAGTTAAAGTTAGGAGAAAATACTTAAGAAATTCAGAGTAATTTTGACAGGTGTTACTACAGAATTCTTTAGTACATTCTGATGCCAAATGTTCCCCACCCCAGTCGAGATATGACTTCTGTTGTGTGAGTCAGAGGAGGTGAACCTATTCCAAGCTATTAGAATTTAACTGTTGGTATTATTGCATTAGAAATCCACATGGAGAAGGAGGGCTTTCATTATGCATCTTTAAAAGACAGAACAAATATTCTTTTCCCCATTTCTTAATTTCTGTGAAGTGATTATTTCCATGCTAACTTGGAGCAGTCTTTGTAGATGTCTGCTACTGCAGCCCCGTGGTCTTTCCTCAGGACCCTGCAGTAGATAAAAGTGAGGTACTTCAGCTGTGTACCCAACAGTTTGCCTACTGGTGTAGTCCTCCATTGTTCCACTTTTAGTCTCAAAGAATTTTGATTAAACTTCCCAGAGTGTTACTGGGGAGGAAGTGAACACCCAGTAGCCTGTAGTATTACTGTTCTGATGTCTGTCTTTGTTCAGAGGAATATTTCATTTAAAGCACACTGTAGATATATTAGAAAAAAAAAAGTCAAACTTACATAGCTTATATGGTCTTCTATGGCAATGCTTATAATTTTTATCTCCTGATCAGCATGTGCACCTCTGAGAAAAATTAGAAATGGAAATGCAGCTTCTGTCTGATGCTAATGTTCACTTGAGTTCTCTCTCCTAGAGAAATAGAGAGACAGTATATACATTAATCAGAAACCTGAGACCAGGAAAATTTCTAAAACTTCCTAGGTAGTTTAGAAGTTGCTTTTTAGCTGTCTTTCCTGATGAAGGTTCCTAACTGTTTTTCAAAATTGGCATTGTGGTAGGCAGGTCTACTAGAAAAAAGTCAAAAGAAAAAAAGGAACAAATGGAAAAATTAAGAAGAATCACACTAGTATAAAAAAATATCAGTAAAACCTGGATTTTGGATCTGCCGAGGCTCACTTGGTCAGCATAGTTTAGGGATCAGACAGAGGCTGAAGAGATATTGAAGGCAGCGGTCTATCACTTATTGCTCCTTTTTGGCTGTCCATCTGTTATGCCTCTTAATTTATAAATAAGGAGGCCAGATGGCAATCTCATATTATTATTGCTCTTTTGTTATTTACTTAGAGTTTTAGCTTCTTATACAAATTGAAAACTTGGCTATAATTTTGTTATTGTCCTCAGGAGCTGTTCTTTTTAATTTTAAAATGCAGTTTGTACCAGTCTATTTGATTCTAAGTTTTGATGACTTCTGGCCATAATATCATGTTTCAGGTTGCATTAAACTTGCTAGCATTGAGGGATCTAACCATGCAGATGTTTTCTGAGATGGTGCCCTTTTCAGTGTTTATATCAACAGAACTTAAGCCAGGTTATAAAGGAAAGGAATCGGAAAGGGCTTCCTTCACTGTCTTCTCTGCCCTGCCCCATCCCTCTTTCAGAGGTGCTTGCCACACTGGAAGTGTGTATGACTGGGCTTGATTAACCCTAAGGAAGTGTGAGTTTGTTTAAATTTCAGATAAACATATGCGTTCACAAACTAATACTATTACACAGTTTAGCCACAATGCATTATGTTGTTTCATTAAAAGAGCCATGAGTGAATGAAGTGCTCCTTACTGTGTAATGTGTTGGGCCATTAAAAACACTGAATTTTCCATATGTATTCACTGCTCGCAGATAACTTGATGGCATTTTGTGTAAATTTTGAAGAAAGAAAATCCTATGTCAGCCACATAGAAGGAGCAGGCTTAACCCCTGGGCAGGAACAGAAAACAGGTGCTCACCAGCACCTCTATGGGCTCCCCTCAGAAAGGCCGGGTCATGTGAGGGTAGGTGATACGCTCCTCGGTGAGCTTTTACTAGCGAATTCAATCTACAGGGTTACAAGCAGGTTAAGATTGTGTTTAGACTTGTCAAGATGGGTTCCTCAGCTAAAAAAAGTCACTTGGACATCTGATGGATGCCCATATTCATCAACCATCAAAATATTCCTGGCTCTGATGTTGATTTGAACTTCACTGCAGCTATTCGACGAGACACAGAATTTCATGGGAATTTTGGTGTTTGACTTTCCCTAGAGCATATGCTCCTCAGGAAACCATCCAGCTAAAAATGACACATACTTATAATGCAATTTCTTTGAAGAAATAATCCAAATTCATAATGTAACTTATTAGCATCTCAAATGACAGCATTTTTTTTCTTTTCTTGGTGCAGAAAAAGTGGCATATTTAGCAGCTTCCCAAATTATATGTTAATTGCTATCTATTATAGGTCATCATGTACTCATGTACAGGCCTCTGTACTGGGCACTGGTGAGGCCTCACCTTGAGTACTGTGTTCAGTTCTGGGCCCCTTGCTACAAGAGGTACATTGAAGTGCTGGAGCATGTCCAGAGGAGAGCCACCAAGCTGGTGAGGGGTCTAGAGAACAAGTCATATGAGGAGAGGCTGAGGGAACTGGGCATGTTTAGTTTGGAGAAGAGGAGGCTGAGGGAGGACCTCACTGCCCTCTACAACTACCTGAAAGGAGGTTGTAGAGAGGTGGGTGTTGGCCTCTTGTCCTAAGTGAGTAATGACAGGACCAGAGGAAATGGTCTGAAGTTGCGGCAGGGGAGGTTTAGATTAGATATTAGGAAGAATGACTTTACTGAGAGAGTGGTCAGGCACTGGAACAGCCTGCTCAGGGAGGTGGTGGAGTCGCCATCCCTGGGGGTATTTAAGAAACGTGTAGACATGGCACTTCAGGGCATGTTTAGTGGCATGCTCTTGTGGCTCTAGGGGTGTTTTGTGTGTGTAAGGTTGGACTTGGTGATCTCAGAGGTCCTTTCCAACCATGACAATTCTGTGATCGTCTAGATTTTGAAAGTACTATTGTGCATTTGACTGAAAGTTCAGGATTTAGGATATTCTTGAGGAATAGATGTACTGGTGGTTTATGTTGCAGAGACTAATGGTGTTTGGACACAACTTGTTAGTGATTATTTGCCAGTTGGGAGGAGCCTTTCCAGAATAGTGACCAGCAAGTCAGTCTGTGTATAAATGGAAAAGCTTCATTTCCCAAGAAAGCAAAATACTTGGGCAGAAATCCTCAGGGCTTTTTTTGATTTCTGTTGCTAAAATTTTGCTTTTTTTCCGTTACATTAATTCAGTGCAATTCAGCCCATTAAATCGAACTTTCTAGAGAAGTAAATTCTACTAATCAACAAATCAGAACTATAACTATCAATAATTTTATTTTATTGTCTCATTATCTCAGTTCTAATCTAGATACCAGTGAGTAAACAGAGGCAAAGAAAAGTCCTGTGGTATTCATTGTCCTTTGTCTATTGAAGAGATTTTAATTTCTACAGTTAATGGTTTCTAAAATGATCACAGCACTAGAAAAAGATTTTACTGGGCTTACAGTGAGGCTGTGCTCCTTGAAATGTCGCTGTGCATTAGATTTACCATTTCTCACAGCTCTAATTAAAAAACCAAGAGCAAACCCTCAAATCATTAATATATTTCCGATCATTGATTTGTTTCTTTCTTTTACGTTTTCCCAGATAAAGTATTTTATCATCCTTAATATTTTATCCATGGCTTTGATAAAGTCACAGACCATCTAAACATGACATACCTAGTTCAATTTTTAATTTTTTTCGTACTGGAAAAGAGTACTAGCCTACATGACTCCTCAGTAACAGTCAATTGTTTTTAAAAGTTAGATTTCTTTTTAACTGGACGTTGTCCAAAGTCTCTGTGTCCTTCAACTGCAATTTCAAATGCCTCAGCTAATTTCATAGCCATCTACGCTGAATGCCAACAAACACTTGGTAATTTTCAATGGCTAAGTCCCTCATAATCCTTCCTGTGTCATCTTAAATTATTTGAACTGCTGCTTAGCATTGTGTCATCAGCAATTTTGTACCTCTTTTCATTGATTCTATCAGCTAAATTGTTTCTATAGAGAGCATCAGGACACAGAATAGACTAGAAAAACAAACCAGCCTAAGAGTGTTATCTAAACACTCATCCCTAAAGGGTTACTACAGGTTTTGTAATGCCTTTGGCATAGATTAACTGCAGATCTTTATAGTATTTCCCAGTAAATGCTTTGAAGGACAGGAGGAACTCAAGCACCCTTCAGGAATTTATCGCACCAGTGATTAGACAATAGAGTCACTGTTGCAAAATGCCTGCGCTATGCAGCAAGGTGACTCCCGTCACCTCTAGGTTAATGTATCTGAGCAACTTACCTAGTGTGAACAACATTGTGTTACATGTTACTGGTTTTCTATTCAAAATTTCCTTGGGAATTCATCCTGATTTTTCACAAGTGCAGAGAATATTTTAAGTACTCACAAAAATGTATCTATCTGCTGCATTGTCCAACAATGTAAATTCTAGATAGCTGTGGTATTTTGCTAATTTAAATTGTACTGTAGGGTTCACTCTTTCTCCTGTGGCTTCATAATTTTTGGAGAATAGCTCATACGGTATGGAGCACAAACAGTTAAATATGTGTATTTTTTATATGGGGGGTGATTGATAGCAGTACTTAAAAAAGGTGAAGCCTCCTCTCTCCTAAAATGGAAATAGAGTCATGATTGAGAAGTTATTCAGAGAATGGACATTTTCGAAATACTCCTTTTTGAAGACACACAAGAAAACTTGCATTGCAAGGTGTTGGGCTGCTGGGGGCTGCAACAGTGAGCCTGATGGACTGCCACAGAATTGGGACCCCATCTCACAAACTCCTTTGGGGGCAAACTGCCACAGAGCAAAACTTACAGATGGTATCTTATTGCTTCTGAACACTGCTATGCAGTATCCAACTGTCTCAAAGAGAAGACATATGTGGTATTCTGAAACATGAGCTACTTTATCTCTCTCTTTAAAGAGTGGTGAATTTGAGGTTTAAAAAAGGTCCAAGGGCACCCCCTTAAATCAGATAATCTGTAATAGACTTCAGCTATTCATATTTCAGCTTTTTTTTTTTTCCTCAAAGATGTGCAATGTACTAGGGATTTGCTGTATTTGGACACCCTTCTCATCCGACGCCCTTTGAAATGCCTGTGGTTAGCTGCACGCTATTCATCTAGAAATAATTTACACCACCTCCTCCACCTCTTCTAATTTTATTTTCAAGTCTGTTGCTGCAATTCCTAGTCAGGGCAAGAAGAATTTACAAAATGTAGCAGGAGGTCTGAACAACAATGAACTTTAATTCCAAGGATCAGAACTACTGAGACTACAATACATAAAATGACAACTTTATTGAGGAATGAATTGAAGTAATATGACATTTCTGAGAGTTTCATCTAATTTGTAGTTTTCTAATATGGTATAAAAAGTGTGTGCAGTCTCTTAACTTACTGAGCGTGTCTAACAGTAGAATGAAATGGAAAAATAAGTCAGTCTTTCTGGGAGAAAATTTATTGGAAATCAGTGATGTGTTATCTATATTCTGTGTTTACCTGAGTTAATTTCTAGTGTTTATTGTTTATAGGCAATATTGGCTTAAAATAGTGTTAACCTCTGTGCTTTTGCTTACCACAGAAATTAAGTAGCAAACAAAAAACTGAAATCTTTCTCCTTGCTTTCTTAGAGCGACCAAGCCGTTTTCTCTTTCACATACTGTTGAACTGTTGACTCGGATAGACTAATACAGGTCTCAATCTGTGAAGTATGAGAGTTTCACAGAAGCACCATAGTTAAGTGTTTCGTGGTTCATTCATCCCTTGACCTTTGGGTTGAAACAGTCAATAAGGAGGCAAATTACTGTCAATGATAACTGGTTGTTTTCCACTATAAGAAATCTCTTTCATACTTCAGATTTCCCTCGGTATACTTTATGGACGTTCTCAAGTAATCACCATTTAATATAGGCCAAGGGAAATAGCTTTTAGCTATAAACCAGCCATACTAGTGTTAAGAATTAACTGCCCAGTTCCTAAACTGAGAAACAGAATGAAAGAAAAGACTAACTTCCATACATGTGTTGAATCTTTTCAGATATTACACACAGTTAAAGTGTTTTGATTGTTTCCGATTGAGAATTTATTAATATTACAGTTCATGTTAGGCTTAGCTTTAGGGTTTGTTTTTGTTTTGTTTTACTTTGTTTTAAATCTCATATGAAAGCCTGAGGAGTTTTAAAACAGTTCTAGTCTCTCCTGTGGGATAGGGACCTGAGTTTTTTTGAATTGGTAGCCAATGGCAAACACATTTCTTCAAATAATATCTGTTCCAGCTTTCAGGCAGAATAGTAGTAACTTAGTGTTACTACTCCAAACCCCTGTCTCTAAACAGCTCTGAGCTGCTGCACGATGGGTGTCTGCCAGGACTGAACTCTGGCAAAGGAAGAAATGCAAGGGAAGAGATGTGCACTTTTCAGACTTCCTTTGAAACTCTTTCCAGATTTTTTTGTTACATTTCTATTTGAATCCTTTCTAGTGAACTCAAACTAAACTCAGGTTGAAGGTTTAGGTTTTTGACTTGTCCTGGTTCCAGTGGGGAGAGAGCGGCTGCTTGGTTCTTTGTTGCCTGCTGAGGTTAAACCACAACATTGCTACTGGCTCAACAGATACCTCACTTCTCCTTCATCCTGCTACATCCAAATCCGATGCACTCTGAGACATGTTGGGAAGATTCTCCAGACACAATTTGTGGGCGTACTTAATGATATAAATATGCTGTGGTTAACATAACAGGTAGCATGGTTTGATAGCACTGGATCTAGAAAGCAAAACAGTTGTTTTTGAGTACCCATCATTATACATGTTTTTTTGCAAAAGAAATCCGGTTTGTGTGCTCTAAGAGCACTCTGCAATGCACACCAAAGCATGCTAGCTTGCAATAACCAGGAGCTTTTGCTCTGCATTCCCGAGCCAAACTAAAATAGTAGTGTAGATGCAGCAGTGGGATTTGGTATATATACAGTGGAGTTTGTGCTCTGAGGTTTTGTTTTGCTCCAGTAAGATTAACCTTTCTGCTAACATTTCTGCTATCTTTATGTTGCTTACATAACAATATAGCTTTATTCGAGAAGATAATACTTCATGCTCTTGGTTCTAAAGGTCTTTGCTCAAATTCTCCTGTTGGCTCATTTTATTTGACAAAATTCAGTTCACTGCCTACAGTCCGATGTGTGTCATCAGTCACAGGATGGTAACCCAACCAGATGTGAGATGCTACATGCTTTAGGCAGTCTATTTTCTGTTGTGCTCTTTGAATTTCATTCTCCTATGCCAGCTTAACTCAAACATAAGTATGTACATAAAAAGATGCTCCTTTAATTAGATCAGAGTTAGTTTAAACAAAGTTCATTAAAATCAGTGTGAGGCTTTTAATTGATTTTGGTGGGATTTGGTCAGAATCTCAGACTCTTCTGCATCTCACTCATAGTTTTGCCGTTTCTGAGAAAACTTACATATTCAGTGTATGCAACCTTATCTGTGTTCTGATAACCTTGCTACGTATGTTTTTTTAGCCATTAATACTATCACATTCGGTCTAGTGAAACTAAAATACCAGTTAACAGTACTAGAGAGGGCAAATGACCTGATGACAATTGGTTGCTTTTCTTGTATAGCACCTTTTTTCTTGTTTCTTATCAGGTTTTGTAGTATTCTGTATTGTCATCTCTAGACAGCTGTCTAAAAACTACCTATTCTGAATTTCTTTTAATTTCAAAAACCGCAGGAACAAAGTGTTGTGCAGTTCACAAGGTATCTTTCCAGTCTGTAAGTGCTTTGATATGGAATTACACCATTTTTATTCTTAGATTAATGATCCCTCACATAGAATCCCAGCACAAATATTGTTGCTTGCTCCTGTCCAATTCAGCTTTTATTGGCCAAGCGTTGCCATTGGGTAACTCTCAGTGTCTAGTTGTCTTGTCTGTTTCTTATTCATGAAATCATTTGATGGACTACTAGTTCATTTCCTTTATTTACTTGCTATTTTATCATCTTTTAAGATGCAGTGAACAAAAAAATGTTATTTCTCTTCCTTGCTGTAGTATAGTTTGTTTTAGAATACCAAAAGCATATAGACATTTCAGCAAATAATTTATTTTATATATAAAAAAATTCTTACAGAAGTAATATTGGCTAGAGTAAACATAATTCTTTCTACCTTAGTGCATGTTAAAAATTACCTGAATGCAAACAGATTTGGCCACAGCCCTAGAAACCTGAAGTGCTGCGTCAACCAACTGGAGCAATAAAAAAAATGGAGTAACAAAGAATTTGGATTTAGCACTGTCATGTAATATTATATTTTTTTGACACTGGGTGAGTCAGTGAGTTACTAACATGTGAGTCTGTACCTTTGCTTAATTGAAGCACTTACCTCAAAAGTGCTTATTATTCAGCCTGCATGTGTTATCCTTATTAATTACATTTCTAAACACTCTGTAAGCTTACCTTTCTCAAAATACATTTAAGCAGAAAGCTAGGAGTTCTTGATTCACTGGTTTTGTTTTAGGAGGGGGCTTTACAAAGCCAGTGGGATTTGAGATCATTATTGTTCTCATTTTTGGGGCTATTTTTTAGTTTAAACGTAAACTCTTGGTAAAGAGGCACCTACATCTACTCTGGCTGATTGCGTGTACCCTCGGTCTGTGCTGCTGTGGGGATTTTGGAGGTGAGGTGGCATCCCTCAAGAGCATCTGCACATCTAACACATCTGCAGTTGTGTTACTTCTTGCAGGCTTCTAGAGAGGCAGAACAAATGTCATGTTCAGGCTGGTGCAGAAGCTGGGCGAGGGAGGAGACCTTTAGCTGTTGTTGCAACTGAGCAGCTCAGCCAGTACCTGCCTGTTTCCCCGCCGAGGACATAAGCAGATGGGCAGTGTGACAGTAACAGCTCAGGAACTTGGTACTGCTGATTCCATCTATGGGACCCTAACAGCCTACTAGTGGCTGGTAGATATAGAGATGTTTTAATGTCTTTTTCCAAGAGATGTCATGTCATCCTATATTTATTCTATAGGCTGGAAGTTGTACACAACTTCAGGAAAGGAAGTGTCTTCTGGTTCTGCCTTTTCTACAGCACCTAGTACAGCAGGATCCTACCCAGTTTCTGTGACCATAAGAATTATCTCAGTGCAAGTAAGAATATCGTAATACATTTGTTTTCTAGGCTTGCTGAGATGGCTTAATCACCAAACTCATCTGGGCTGCATGAGAAGAAAGTGGGTGGTAGCTTCTTTTGACACTGAGGAATAATTACTTCATGTTGTTGTGGGAAGTAACTTCTCTCTACGTTTACATAAAAAGATAACTCTGATGGAAAGGCTTATTAGAAGTTCTTTTGCCTTGATAGGACTGATGATACGCTTTATAATACAAACTGAAATCAAGAATAATATCCCCGTAGTAGTAAATGAGTAAACAACAATTAATTTCTTAGTGGTTTTTTGTTTTTCTGTCTGTAGCTGCTGTCTCTGTATAGGCTCCTCTGTCTATATCTGTCAACCTCGCAAATATGGTATTAAATAAGTGTCTGGTAGACAGGAACATTTGCCAGTGCCATACTGTTTTTCATCTGTCAGCTTCCTATGTGTTTTGTTCTCCTCTCCCACAGAAAACTTCCCTACTCTAGAATATTATACCTGTATCATAACACAGTATGTTCTGATCCTTGGCAGTGGTTATGAGGAGTACTCAAATCGAGTACTTTTGAATGTGTGGCACTGATTTGAGGAACATTATCTTTTTAGGTACTGTAGCAGTAATTTATACTATTAATAATTTAATAAAGGGAAATAAGTTTCCCAAATTGTGGTTGGAAAGCAAGAGGAAATTGTCTCCTCAAGATCTTTTAATAGACCAGTTATCAGATTAGCAATCTGTTAGCAGCCTGGACTGTCATGAGCAGGAACCTACGCACAATATGAGCTGTCAGTTATTTTTAGAAACAGAAAGAAAATGAAGAAAAAAAAATGAAAAATTTTCATATCTCAAATAGTATTAAAGTTACCTTATAATACTGGAACTATGCTCCATTAACACCAGTATTCAGCCTTCAGCAAAGGCCATAGGTAAATGCACTGTAAGAAGAGGAAAAACTAAAACAAAAGGTAGCCAAAAAGGCCATCCAAACCAAAGATCCTAACAAAAGAGAAGAATCCTTTCCTAAGGCATATCCGTTAGCTCCTGCAGAGAGAACAAGAAAACAAACAACATAGAATAGAAGTAAGTCACTTAATATGCTGGGCTTTCTGAGATGCAAGGTCCTGAATAGTATCAGACAGAACAGAGTAGTGAAGTAGCCAGGAAATGTTTTTAAAAAAACCCCACTTTTATTTAGTTGTAAATGAGAGCATCTGAAATGCAGGCACCTTGCTATTAGCACAATCATGTCTTTCAAGGTAATATATTATTTTCTAGGTCTTTTGATTGTTGGGGAGGGTTGTTCGGTTGGGGTTTTGTTGGGTTTTTTTTAATTATGGTACTTCTGAATCCCTGACGTTGATTATAGATCACATCATGGTGTGACTTGGATAGAATGTGGGGTTATACTGATTAATTCTTGGGATAACATTGAAACTGTGTCTTCAGCAGGTGAGCCCTGCTGCCATATTGCCAAATGTCTGAAGTACGTGATACGGTCGCTGAACAGGTGTTAGAGTTGGAGACTCCCAGCAGACTGCCCTGTATTGTTTATTTCTGACTTGAAATTATGTCTATGAAATGAGCACAAGTTCAGCAACAACTTTTGCCTATCTCAAAGTTGGCTTATCTAGAAATTGCATGTCACAAGCCTTCTTGTGTTTCATTCAAACTAGTCAGTCTTGGCTATTCCCTGCAGACGAAAAAGAATAGGTAGCCTGCATTTAAAAAATACTTATTTTTCTACGGCTATATAGTCATTGTGAAAAATCAGTTTATTAACCACTTGCAGCAGTAATATGAAAGGCTTTTACAGAGTCCACAGTTTGATATAGTTAATTTCAAGAGTGACTTTTGATCTGCTGGTAAAACTGTATTAGATCTGCTTTTTTGACAGCTATGAGAAGTATTCCATAGACTGTGTGATTGATTATTCTTTCCTTCTATTTCCTTATACCTGATAGGTGAGATTGTTTTGTTTCAGAATTGCTTTGTGGTAAAATAAACCCAGTCAGAACTGTAAAGATTGTAAGAACTTTTAAAGAACCTCTGCAAAGTTTCCTTTTTCAAAATCTTTGGTGCCTGTGTGCTATCATTCACGCTCCCCCAGCATGTGGCAGAAGAACATTTCCTACAACAATATATTGGTGTTGCTTGTTGGCTTTTGAGCAATGGTCAAATTTGATGTGCACTGACATAGGTGATCATCTGCAGCTATGTGTGCAGCCAGGCAATGCCTAGAAAGTCAATTTGCTATGCTAGCTTACAGCCGGATGGTTTTCCTATATTTATGGAAATAACTGATATGACAGAATGGGACTGAAATGAAGCACTGTATACTAATACTTAAATTTTCTTTGTTTCTTCAGCCTCCCATGGGGGTTTTCATGTTAGGTTTCTGGTTTTCTAAGCTGTACTTTCACAACTCTCCAAACTGCAAACGACTATTTGAGACGGATTGCTGTGGATGGAATGAATTAGACACCTGGCTGTCCTGTTAAAGACAAACGTGCCTAAAATATGTGATTGAAAATCAAGGCAGATGAAAAATTTGCAGACTGTTTTATTTCATAGAAACAGAGGTTGGAGGATAAAATTTCTTTTAAAAGTATTCACTTGCATTTAAAATTAATATTGTAAGAGAAAATTTTGTTCTTGTTCTGAAAAGCTGTTTTTCTGCAATGAGAACTTCAGTAAAATAGAATATTTTATACTTGTTGGTATTTCTATGGAAAATGGTGGATAATACAAGACATGGCTTGGTATGGCATAGAGCCACTAGGCAAGAGGTGTGCAAATGAAAAGACAAGGCTGCAGTACTTGCTAATAACTCAGACCACTTGCAAACAAGCAGTTCTTGTGAGCATTTTGGCATTTACTTAATAGGCCCAGATTTCCTTTTTGCTCTGCAATTCAACAACTGTACTTGAGCTTTGCAAAGGCAGTAGAATAAACTCTACTGTTTTTATGCTGGCTTTTTTCTCAAGCCCCTAAACACAAGGGATTTCAAACAACAAATATTTATAAGTGATAAAAAAACTACTTGCAAAGAACACATCTGCTCTTCTGTTTCTTAAACTCGTATAGGTTATAAGAATGTATAAAACATTTTCCTGCAGACATCTTTATGTCAGGTTCAACCTACCATGAATATTACAGTTGAATTATAAAACCCTGGAAAATGGAGTGTATCTTGTGGCGAGATAACATTTACTCCAAGAATGCAAATGGTTATCAGGGTAATATTTCATGCTTATCGTCATACTCATTTTGTTAATGTACCCAAGTGTCCATTCTAAAATTATGGGGAAAATCAATCTCAATGTGCACAAGCAGATTGATGCCAAAGGCTGAGGGACAGAGACAGTAATTTTGATGCCTGCCTATCCTGTAATGTAAAGCAATGGTAGAAGGAAGCTGCTTCCCTCAAGTTATAGCTGTCAAGTAGCAAAGACAGTGTTGTAACATATGATTAAAAGAGGGGGAAGTTATAGTTCATGTCTGTTTCTGTGTGACAAAGCTTTGAGTTGTGTCATATTACTGTGAAATGGTTAATTTTTTGCTCCATCACTTTGTCTGCCAGAAGTCCTCAGACTTGGTTATAAAGTCCAAGGACCAACAAATTGGTGGTTTTTTGCTGGGTTGGAGACTGAAAATTCAGTGCATTCTCTTTCCAAAGCAATTTTCATCTGGTGTCGTAACAAAAGGTCTGAAGGGATTCACGTATTTTATGTGGTGGTTTAATGACTGCTAAATCCTTCACTGAAGGTCAATATGGAAAATCTTGATTTGGTGGTGGAGGAACTGCTTAAGCACCAGTTACAGTTCTGCTATGTTGCCTCTAGCGACTGCATTAACCACTTTTGAGATTGACAATTTAATTATAATTGTAATGACTTCTTTTCCCAGAATTAGGATATCATTTTGATCATGAATGGCTATATATAATATTCTTTAAAATATTACATGTTGTAAGCCTTTGCACTGAGAATTTGGTTGCTCTAAGTTCATGAAATGATACAGTAGAGAAATAGTTGAGTAATTTTCTGTATTCATATGTGTATTTTTATATAAATCAGCTACTGTTTTTGCAGGTGGAAAACAGACATATAATTTACTGATGGCACTATTTTTTCATTTTTTCCTATATGAGATATTAGTACTCACTAATAGTGGCTCTTCTGCTTATTAGTGTTATTTATTAATTGAAATAAAATACATTCCAGCAAAAACATTATCCTGGAAACAAACAAACAATCTTTAAAATAAACACCCATGTATTAGGTAAATAAGTTAGACAAAATGCCTATTTTTACTGAAAACATGTCTTCTGAAAGTGGTGAGAGGCTGAACAGAGGTTTGGACCCAAATAGACCAAGCAACTTAATTAAAATAAGAAGCTGTAGCTTCTCAATACGTGTCTGTAAATCTTAGGGCTTTGTACAAGTTTATTTGAATACATTACGTTACTTAAGAATTTCACCAGTTAGTGTATCACAGTAAATTTCTGACTGGACTGCTTCTATGCTGCTTAATAACATATAAACTGACTGTAATTGAACTAAATTATGTACAAATAAGGAAAGAACAGACTGTCTGTGTGTAGAAGCTTACTCTCTTATGACCTGATCATAGCTTAGACTCTGTATATTTTACTGTCTCTTTTCACTTGATGGATGACAGAGAGCAAAAATGTATTCCATATTAAATGAAAAAAAAAAAAAAAGCACCCTTCAGCAATATGAATATAGCCATTAGGGGAATTCTTATTGTATGGTTGTCTTGAATTTTATTGTTGCAACTCTTTATTAAAATATAATTGTTCTTGTAATTTATAATCAAAATTGTAAAGCTGAAACAAATCATTTCAACCATAAGAGAATAATTTTTATGGGTTTTTTTTTCTGCAAAAATATCAGCAGTTTGAATACATTCCCATGAAACGTTAATTTTCATAAGGTCAGCATTTCTTCCATAGAAGTTATTTTATAAGATGTCAAACAATGATGCTTTTCCACACATACCACAGAAGATACTCAGATCAGACAGACATGCAGCAATGGGACTGTGGTATTGCTGCATGCTCAGTCTTTGGCCTCTTAACCTTAAAACATGTAATCATTTTAGACAGGTAGCTAAATTACCCCATAAGGGGACTAGAATGTGATAACATTTTTCAGCTAATTTCAAACTGTTTAACTCAATGTTGGCAAAAGTGTAGCCGCACTGGTAGCCACACTGCTCAGGTGTTTAATATGTCACTGCAGCACAGACATAACTGAGATGGATTAAGTCTGTTCAGGTCAGACTGTTAAATTGTGTCCCTTATCTTAATTTCTT
Organism: Numenius arquata; assembly: GCF_964106895.1. Lineage (NCBI taxonomy): Eukaryota > Metazoa > Chordata > Aves > Charadriiformes > Scolopacidae > Numenius > Numenius arquata. The sequence goes on from NC_133586.1 coordinate 31,909,031, forward strand.
GATGCTTGTGTTTTGATGAAAGCCTTAGTGTCTCTTGAACACATGCTTAGGAAAGCCTCAATAGTGACATTTTAAAAATACGATTATTTTTCATATTTTTGACTGGTATTCATTGAAAACCAGAAACATTTAGAAGTAAATATGGCTGGAAGATGACTATAACATTATGTTTGGTACTAAGTATTTCTTTGGAGTCATCTTCTGGGTTGAAAATTACATGATTCTTCCTTAACTTGTGTCTGTTGGGCAAATTAAAACTTTACATATAGAGTAATGTAAAAATTTAAATTTGCATGAGTAAATATTTCAAAATGGATGGAAAAGGATTGTAATGGACTACTCCCCTAAGTTGATATGCTGGTAGTGCCTCTAGCAGGGAAATTAGAACAAACAGCTGCCACCCTGGGATGTGGTGTTACAAAATGGTTGGAGTTGGTGCCCAGAGCATTCAACCCTCTCTCTAGTGCACAGTAACATTTTATTTTCCAGTGCAAAAAGCAAAAATAATCTGCCTTGGATTGCTCCTTGCAGGAAGCCATTTGATGAGTGTGTTTGTTTCCTGTTAGCTCTTAGATAACTGAGTATATTCTCTTGGTAGATGTTTTCCAAACTTCCACGGTATTACAATTCAGTCACTCACTGACTGAAAAATTCTGGCAGTAGACTCATTTTATTACTGTAGGCTTAGAAGAAATTAAATGAGAGATGTCAGGCTTTCATTGAAACGTGTAAAATATGCATGTGCCTACTGAATTTAGTAAGTATGAAAATTTAACTAAGTCAAGCTGAAATAGCAGGTTTTGGTGTTTGTTTCAATGGTCCTTAAGTACATTCATGTATGTTATTGAGTTTATGATAGACTGTCATACACACTGTTAAACATAGAGTTGAGGATTATATGCATGTAAATTGTGACTCATTTTGTTTGTTACTTTTCTTCTCTCAATGCATTTTTGTTTTGGGCACTACAGGTATTACAGTTCTGTTTAATATCAGTAAAACCACTGATCTCCTGTTTGGTACTATCATGATGGCTAATTTTATTCCATTATCTGCAAACATTTCTAATATTTTTGGGAGATACTTGCCAAACACTTATCCCTTGATTATAGCATTTCAAATACTGGTGAGGCAGGTCGGTAAGAGGCTCCTGCTGAGGGTGGCAATGTGACCATTAGGTTGCCAGTGTCAGGATTTGTTTCCACCAAGACTGCAAACTGTTGTCTGTACTCAGTAACTATGTAGAAAGGGTGCAGTAACTGCACTTAAAGGGGAACATAGAAAAAAAACCACACAACAAACCAATCCCAAAGCCACTACACGAATGATAGTTAAAACCTACATCTCTTTCTTAAAGAGTCTGTGGTCTAGAATGGTAACGAATGTTAGGAAGAGCTTGCCGATCTCTCCTATTTAATAGCAATGAAGGCAATGAATGATCAGTTGTCTCACCCAATGTATAGTTTGCAGTAGCCAGCTATGACCAATATTTAGTTTATCAGTTTATTCAGAGCATCTTCTAGTGTAGCATTGGAACAGAGTCAATGGCGTTCCACTCTGAGGCAGTTGAATTGAATTTTACATACTTTAGAATATACAACATATTGTATTTATGAGCTGATGGCGTATAAGACAGAAAATAGGTGTTGTCAGAAGGTCATTCAGCTGCAAATCATACATATAATAAGTGATCCTTTACCAGACAACTGCTATTTTATCTACAGACTGCATATTCATTTAAATGTTTTTGAGTGTTTTTTCTCCAAGTGGATGAGCAAGAAAATAAACGAAGAGTGAAATACAGATGTTCAAATATATATGGCTCATTAATTAGGTGTACAGCAACAACTTTCAGTGGGTCTCAGATGTGCAAATAACAATTTAAAATGAGGATTGTATTTTCAAACAAAGTTCCCTGTTCTTTAAACATGACAGTTTTCTGTTCTAGATCATTTAATTCAGTAATCAAAAATCTACATTTTAAAAATCGTTGCTCTTCTCACTTCCCATGAGCAGAATGCATGATTTTTTTTTTCCATTTAAATTATTTAATAAGCTCTACTGCAAATGTAACGTTGCTCTTTGATTCCAAATGAATCGATCCCTATATTATCCCAACTTTTAATTAGAAGGTACTCTCTGATGTTGACAAGAAAATTTGAGTATGCATGTGAGCTTGAAGAAGAAGGAAAAAAGATTAAACGGAAAGGTCAGAGTATTCTCATTAAGTTTCTCATTATGTCTTGAAGGCTGAAACACTCATTAGGTTTAAACCGCCTGAGTTTGGCCATAAAATATCCATCCATACCAGGTGGGTCAAAATGTACTTTCAAGATGAGAGGAGAGTGCATGTTTCTGAGCATGAGCAGTAGGTTAGTACCAGGTACCCATCAGTCCCTCTCCAAAGGGAAACAGGAGCCCACTCTATTAGGGTTGCACAGACCCAGTGTCTCTCTGTAGCACTGACATTGAAATAAGTGAATAATGTAACTATCAATAGTATTGATGTTTTTTCAGTGGCTGTATTCTCAATGACAGCACAGTCTTCTGTAATACATCTGTTATATTGGTTGTGTCTCTATATGTGCATATATGTTTGTCTAATGTATGAAATCCCTATATTATGGACATGACTTCCAGTAGATAAACATAGCTGTTATGTTACCTAATTAATTCATTTTTATGTTTCTAAATAATAAGGGGAAAAGTTTTTAGAGGGGCCTATGGCATTTGCTATTAAAATGCACACTGTATAGAAATGAATTCTTTCAGCTTTTGTTGCTGTAATTGAAGCTTCAACAATATTTAAAAAAAAAATGAAAAAACAACCATATTATGACCTGAATAGTAAAAAACCCAGCTGTATATATATAAAAAGTAAAAAAAACCCTCAGTATCAAAATTACAAACTGTCTAAAAAACCATCTAAAACCCCAACCTTGTTAAAAAAAAAAAAAGCTATTTAAAAAGCGATCGCATTAAAAAGCACAACATAAACCCACAATGATCTAAAAAACCAAACCTTCTGAAAAACACAAAAATAAAAATTAACCCAACCATCTAAAACAGGAACCACATTAAAAACAAACTGTATAAAGACTAGCTGTATTTAAAGAAAAAAAAGTATTAAACCCAACAGTGTAGATAGCAACCATATTAAACATCTGAAGTGGATATATAAATATGTAGAAACCCAAACCATATTAAAAACCAGTCATGGAAAAAGCAAAAATACTAAAAAAAGTAAAAAACCCCAACTGTTTAAACAACCAACCATTATCAACCACACTTAAACAAACCACATTAAAAACCCATGGCACTGAAAATCAACCATATAAAAACCAACCTTAAAAAAAAACAAACCAACAAACTGTAATGTAAACCAGAATTCTAAAAAAAAGAGTCATATAAACTCAACCATATTAAAACCCCATTGTATAAAGACCAACTGTATAAACCCCCAACCCCATAAAAACAAATAGTATGAAAATCCAACAGTATAAAAAGCTGTCTGTAATGCAAAACCAAGGCAAAAAAGCCTAACTGTATTAAACAACCCAAAGTATAACAAGCCACCACATAAAAAACTAACCATACAAAATAGCAACTGTATTAAAACCATACAAAACCCAACTGTGTAAAACAACTGTATAAGACCCCCACCATATAAAAAACCACCGGGGGGTGGTGGAGGGAAGCATAAAACTGCAATTAAAACAACCCATATTAAAAAAACCATATTCAAACTAACCATACCAAAACCCATTCCAGTGGAAAAAAATCTTATAAAAACAATATAAAACTAATTATGTAAAAAAAAAAAAAAAAGTGTATAAAACACAATGATATAAACCCAACCCAATATTAAAAACAGCCCCATAAAACCCAACTGTTTTAGAACCAGCCATATTTTAACCAACCACGCAAAAGCCAAAAGTTTAAAAATCCAAACATGCAAAAAACAACCATGGAAAAAAAAATTGTCAAAAACCCAACACAACACAGGTATAAAAACTACCCATATTACAAAACTGAGGCATAAAACCCCGACCATATTAAACAACCAAAGTATAATAAACCAACCGTATAAAGGGAAAACTGTACCAAACCCCAACTGTATTAAAATCAGTCTTGTGAAAACCTTCTTAAAACCAAATCTGCAAAAACCAGCTGTGTAGAAAACCGACCGTACTAAAACCAACTGCATTAAAACCAAATGTGTAAAAAAAACGAGGTAGAACCCAAACATGTAAAACCCAACAATACAAAAACCCAACCAAAGGAAAAGCAGCTGCATGAAAGACTAATGGTATAAAAACTAACTGTATTACAAAATGAAGGCATAAATAACTTACTATATTTAACAACAAAATTCTAATAAACCGACTGTATAAAAAAGCCCAATCACATTAAAACCAATCACTTAAAATGCAAAAGTATAGAACACCGGCCCATGAAATACCAACTGGATACCAAAAGAAATCTTACAAAAAACCTAACTATATTAACTATATTGTATCAAACCCCAACCAAATAAACAACCAACCGTATAAAAACAATCAAATGCATTAAAATCCAATCATATTTTAAAAAAAAAATTAAAAACCCAATATAAATAGTAACTGTTTTAAACAACTAAAGTGTAAAAACACAACCATATTAAAAAGAAAACAGAAAAAAACCAAAGGTATAAAAAAAAGATAAAAATCCCAACCATATAAGCAACAACCCGTATCAAAACAAGCCATATCACAGCCAGCCACACAAAAGACAATGTTAAAAATCAACTGCACTGAAAACGATCCAAAAAATTGTAGAAGGAAGACCACTGTAAGAGAACCAAGTGTGTAAAACCCAATCGTGTTAAAAATTAAGTCCAAACTTTAAAACAAAAGTGTAAAAATACCATGCCTCAAACAGAAACTTTCTATAAAACCCCATGCATCTTGAATAACTGTCTAAAACCCAACCCCATACAAACCAACTCTGTATAAGAACAATCATACCAAAAAAAGTAGAAAAAACAAGACCAGAAAAATAGAATGGTATTTAAAAAAATGTGAAAAACTGTCCCAAAAGCCTACTATATTAAAAAGCAAATTTATAAAACCAAACACTGTTAAAACTAACTGTATTTAACAACCAAGTTATCAAAGCGCAACCATTTCTAAAAGCCAAAGTATAATAAACAAAATGTTTAAAAATCCAACCATACCAAAAGTCCAACTGTGATAAAAAGCAGTGTAAAAAAAGAACTTTTAGAAAAAAGAAAAAAAAATTAAAAACCCCACCAAATTAAAAATAATCATATAAGTGTAGAAAAAAAAATTGTCACAAACAGAAGTTTAAAAATAAACCACATAAAAAAGTATAAAAGCCTAACAGTATTCAATCCCACTGTATAACCAACCCTATAAAACCCAACTGTATAAAAAAGTTTTAAAAACTATATACAAACCAGAGTATAAAATACCAACTGTAGAAAAAAATTGGAAGTATAAAAACCCCAACATATAAAAAACCAACTGTATAAAAAAAGACTTTAAAAACACATAAAATCCAACTGTACCTAAATTGAACCATTAAAAAGCCAACCATGTAAAAAGACAACTGTATAAAAACCAAAAGTATTAAATTACCAACCTCATTAAAAAACCCAGAAGTACAAAACCTCAACAACAAAACCAAAAATACTCATTTACTGGTGCTCTCCTTTGTGTGCTTTCTTTCCGGGTCAGAAATTAAATTAAAGGTGTGTCAATTGGACATTCAGCTCATGTTTTTCAGTAGGCTTTTAAAAATCCATCCATTGGATTGTCTAAATTCAGTCAGTCCTGTCAAGCCTTGTTCTATTGTTAGATTATTGTTTAATCAATGACAATCTCACCTCCTCTGTGCAAAAGAAATGCAAGAAGAAAATCAGTTGTATAGAAAATCTTGTGTAGAAAATCAGTTGTATACATCAATTAATGTATAGCCTACTCTTCATTTAGTTGTGAGACTTGACAAGGTCAAATAGTTATTTACAGTATTAACATGGGAACATATTTATGGTAGACTGTCAGAAGTGGAGCTGTGGTAGTTGTGAGTTGCATTGATTTACACAGATATTAGTGAGTTCTGAGGAAGACGTCATTAATAAAGTAGACTTCCAACACTTCTAGAATGGCATACAAATGCTAATCTCTGTTCTTAGAGCATTGCATTGTCAGACTGTGATCCATTTTTGAGTCATGGTAGAGAGGAAACTGTGGCAGAGCTATCATTTCACTGCCGCAAATACTGATGCAATTTATCTATGTGATCAGAAGAGGATCTGAATATAACCCCGCTGCTGATACACTGCTACACTCACTAGCTGGACTAGCGTATGACCTTAATCTGTAGAAATATTCTAGTTGACAATATTTAATAAAAGAGTCTCATGTACAAATTCAAAAGCTCTGAACGTGTGCGAGCTGCAGAGGGATGCTCTTTTCTGACTTGGGTGTTCCCAACAGCAGTGTGTAACAGAGTTACAAAAGCAACTTTATCAAATTGCTTCCAGCTTCCTCATTGACCAAAGATGTGGAATTGTCTTCCAAAAGCAGTAGCCTTTAGTGAGTCATGGCGTGAGGGTTTTTGGGGCACTTGGTTGATTACAAAGGAAGACTAGAGATAGAGCTTCACTAGCCTATAGTTAGGGTTTACAAATCTGTTTCTGAATTCTGTTAAATTGCTCTTTTTCAGCCCCCAGTTATTCCCAGCTGCAGCTATGGAAATGCAGCAAGGGCTTGCCCAGCTGCAGATGAGCTGTGGGGTGGTGATGATGGTGGTGATGGTCGTGTGAGGCTTGGGTGGATCCCTGCCTCAGTCTTGGCTTTCAAGAAAAATGTCCTTGTCTGTCAATTAAAATGAAGGTGGAAGTTGGGGGAAAAGAAATTATCTGTAACTTGAGCAAATATGATGCAAGTCAGTCATCACAATGTCATGTAGAAACCCGATACCAGTTTTCTAAGGTAACTTCTCAGCAGGGCCATACTTTATAAAATAAGTCACTTTTTAAGACATAAGCAGGACATGTCATTTCAGCTGGTGTAATGCACTGTAACATTTAATTTAACTTTTAAAACTCATGTAGTATCATTGCAATGTATCAGGACACTAACCCTTCACATTAATGGACTTGACAAAGAGAAGTAAAGGTGCCTTCACCAGCAAATACTGAATGTGTGGGAATAAATTCTGTCAAATATATAATTTTCCTTAGCACACTGTGACAGTAATTTAGGAGGTAGTAGAGAGTATCAGAAATAAAGCACAGTCACCTGTCCCTGTCTTAGTACCCTGCTTCCAGAGGGCTGAGATAATAGGAATGATCTGACTTGTGCAGGGATTGTGTGTTGGGGAAAAGGCAAAGGTCGAGACTACACATTTTATGTTACATCACATCACTTTCTTCTGAATAGCCATGTTTATTTCATCGCTGCATAATTGCATTCAGTGAGAGAAAAGTCTGAGTTTCTTCCCAGTGTAGGAAAGCCTCTGTTTCTACAACAAGTCCCAGGCAGACTGTTCGCTGATTACATACATAAATGAAATGTCCCTGTGGAGAGAAAGTCACTTTGTCAAAACAATAACTTGATGGTGTGTATGTACTCTCCCTCTATCATTTCCATACTAAGTTTGCTCAGTTTGCTACTCATAATAAGTTCAATTAGTCTTCTTCAAGCTATAAATGCCCTCTTTATTTCTATAATTCTCTCTGTTTTCTAATGCATCATATAGCTGAGGACAGTGGGAGCTCTGAGCAGTTTTGGAAAGGGTTGGCCTGGGGAGGATGCAGCGTTTCGATCAGTGGAGATATTCAAAACCCAACTGGACACCACTCTGGTGTGGTGCTGTTCCTGCTTGAGCAGCTGGTGTTAGGGGATCTCCAGAGGTCACTGCCAACCTCAACTATTTTTTGATTCTGTTTTTAAATCATTTTTTTGTCAGCTTGGGTTTCTCTCAAAGCCTCATGACCTTAACTTTAGATCAAATATAATATCCAGCTGTAGTTGTGAGACCTCCCGCAAATTTTTTTGCATGTTTTTTCGATGGAAGTTGTCTTTTCCCCAGAAGTGAAATTTTGGTTATGAGAAAAAGCTTCTGTGATCTTTGTCTGCATGGAAAAAGATATCTACAAAAAATTGTTCATGAGCAGATTCAGTTACTTGGAGTATTTTGTGTTGGGGGTTTGAAAACTGTCAGTCCAAGTTCAGGAGGGCTCCTGTGTGGCAGTAAGTCTCCTTTTTTCCCCATACGCCATTCTTTCCACCTTCCTTCTGAGTTAGAATTTTGTTTGGAGTAATCCCAAATTTTGCAAACCAGGATTATAGTTGCCAGGACAATCTGATCAGGTATGCATACTCTGTAAACCCTCCCCCATTTTCTAAGCCATGGTGCCTCACCTACGGCATCAGAAGATGCTCTTTGATCTTGACATCCAAGCAGGTGGATGCCTTGTGTGTATATACCTTCTTGCATTTCCATTTGACTCGAGATGATCACTGACATTTTTTCCATGCTACAAACCACTCAACTGTAGCTATTTTCCACATAAAGTCTTCCTTCTAAAACCATTTTCATGCAGTGAAAAGGGGTGAGGGTCTGCTTAAGGGTTAAGATTTCGTAATTACTGAAGGAATCGAGCAGTTGTTTCACATTTTGCTGAAGAATAGGTATCTGTTCAGAACAATGCATATTTCTTGCTATTTTGCACCTGACTAAAGTGTGAATGTATTCCTGATATACCATAATGAGAGAAAATTCTATTTCTTTTTTCTTGTCTACTTGCAGTAATGTCATGGGCCTAATAAATCTTATCTGCTACCCTCAAAAAGGCAGTAATTGAGACAGATAGAGCTGACACATTTGTTCTTCACCTGGAGATGGTAGTAGAGCAAATCAGAAGGAAAGCTGTGCAGCATATACAAGACCATAAGAGTAATCCAGTTTAGAAAAAATACTATCCCCACCTGTACACCAAAATAAATCTTTTCTCTGTGGAAGGCTTAAGATGACTTGAATCTGTATGTGGCTAACGGTTTATGTTGTATACAAATGGCAATTATTATAATGCAGAGTATGAAATTTTGCTAGAGTAAAAGTGATACTATGCTATACGCTTTAAATGTGGTTTTCTGAACAAGTCCAGTGCTCTCAGATACATTCAGTTTGTGCTTCAGTATAGGAGTTCTGGTCTGCAGAAGGCATGCTTTATCAAGATGTGAGAAATGTTTGCTTCAAAAGAAATTACTCCAGAATTAAATTTAATATGATAAAAACTCAATTTACCGTGATACCATTTGTCAGTGACTCAGTGATAAAGGCAGCAGCTGCAAGAAGGTAGGAGATGAGCTTTCAAGGAGTATTACGTGGGTGTATGAGACAGTGTTAGGGGAATGGCTTTATGCACTGAAGCTGCAAGATGAAACAGGAATGGTAGTTCTTTGCCTAGGTAATGCTGATAATGAAGTGCTGTACAAAGGATAAAAAAGTTTATTTAATACAGACTGGCCAAATTCCTCTAAAGTAGAGTTCCTGTCTGGATTATAAAAAGAATCAACACAGTATTGTAGGAGAAATGAAGAAAACCACTTCTGGAAAATTCATTGAGAATTTTTGGATTTTGTTTTATATTTGATTTATATGAAAAACAATATGGTGATTGCTTCTTACCTTATCTAAAGTTGAGGAGGGTCCGTAGTATTTCCAGTATAACACCATGGCAGTATTTGATTATTTTAATAATGAAGTGGTAATATAAAGTAAGATTTCAACATACTCTAGAAGAAAAATAAGTAGGTTTTGGATTTTTAAATATTTCTTTAAAGAAGATCAAGAAAACACTTCAGCAAGAGCTATCTTGAGTCATGTGCTTAAACCTGAATGAATTAAGGAGAGAGGAGAATAGCTTTCAAATTAGACATATGCTGAAGTGCTGCTCTGATTCTTTTCAAAAAAGAAGATTCTTTTCAAAATCAGATCTATAACTGCCCGTACAACAGCAATCTTTATGAAATTGCACTCACAAATAATACAAGTTGTGAACACAATCTGTCATCTCCTGACTGGCATTTAGAGGTAAAGGCAAAAGCATTTATTTCAGCTCTCACTTGGGTAAATTTGATAACTGAATCAGGGAATCGGACAAAATGTGTATCTCCAGTGACGTGTTCACAAAGTCTGTTTTAGAGTAAAATAAGCCTTTTTGAAAGCTTGAATGTCATTTTCCTGAATATAAGTATTCACTGAGATATGTGAAGATGTTAAAAAAAGAGATATAATAATACTCAAAAATAAGTTCATTGATTGAATATGGAGCTGTCACGTCTGGCCACTGATTCAGTGTCAGCCTGAGTCAGTGTTGACTAGGATTTTTCAGAATACTGATGCCTCTCTGATACACTTTGTAAATAAGTGAATTAATCTAGTTTCATTGGACAAATAGCCTTCACAGAAATTATGGGGTATAAGGAGTAATTGCTAGTCATGGCAATTTCACTGCACAGGGCAAAAAACCACATAGAAATGCAGAACGAAATGTTCTTTCAGCTGAAAAGGTGTTAGATAGAGGTTATACTTCAGGTATGCTGAAACCAGTCTCAGGATAAATAGTTTGTGGAGTTGTTCCCGTGGGCTTTAAATTCACTCTGAAAAACAGATTAGATGAGTTACATAAGAGAAAGGGGGACAGTACACAGCAGACAGCAAAGTGTGACCTGAGCTGATGAAGGCTGAGGTTGATCCTTTTCCTTGAGGAGCCATCCTTGGGAGGAGGCAGAGATATCGTGTAAAACAGTGAAACTCAGCTCTGGCCTGAATCCAGATATTTTTTTCTCTCCCTTTGGGTATAAGATGAAAAAAAAATTTAGTCATAGGTGGGTAAGCACTCCCGGGAGGTGTTTGAATCTTACACCAAAGAAGTAAGAGCCTATGTTGAATAGAAACAAGTAGTTACAATATTTGAACTATTTTCTGACTTGTAATAAAAAGACTAAAACAATCAGTAACATCAGTTTTACATTGGATTAGAATAAGTTATAAAGTGTTTTATCATTCTCTAGATAGTACCATCCTATTTCTGTTGAGAATGACTGTACATGTTCTTTTTCCTCCCCTCTTTTTTATTGTCCAGTAGTCCAAGTCGTGGTACTGTGCTTTGGAGGTGGGAATGATGGGGGATGCTGCATGGGTACCAGTAGTTTCCTAAGTTCCAGTAGTTGTTATGGTGTCTTTTATAGACCATGGAGTCTCCAGAGTATTCTGCCAATGGCAGTGGGAGCCTTACTGAGGGTAGCAAGACCGGAAGTCTTTATACATAATGCCAAAAGAGTGTTTTAGGGAGAAATACTTGTCACACCTGAAAAACGAGCGTAGCTTACTCTCCTGTTGGGCTTTGGCCAGTAGGCCATGCAGCACCAGTGCTTTCTTTCTGTCTCTGCCTCTGAGGAACTGTTAATCAAGATTATCTTTTTCTGGTTCAATCTGCACCAAGATTTCTAGCCCAAAGGCACTGGAGTAGCTTTTAAACCCCACTTAGCTCTTCTGGGAATTTCCTACATGCACACATGGTCCTTCTTAAAAATGACATTTATTTACAGGTCATACCATTTTCTTCTGCATGCTTACAAACCATATGTTGCAAAACAAGTATTAGAAAATGTTTTAGAAGGCCATGACTTCCCACGGGAATATGCCTGAAACTAGACCATGCAAAAGTGCATTTCTCCACTTTGTCTTAGCTGCTCTAAGCCCCTTGATTTGCAAACGTACCTGGTAGATAATTGCCTACTATTTGGACCTAGTCTTGTCTTTGCTGGAATTTTACACTGTGAATTTATCTTTTTATTCAATGTGTAGCTCCTCGTAGTTTCTCACAAGAGTGGCAACTTTTGAGAAAAGGGGAAAAAGAAATTCAGTTTAAGCACAGTTCTCTTTATTACAATATTGCTTTTATGAACACTGTCTGTGCAGATTTGTGCTTGTTTGTTCTGGATGTTTCTAAAATTGTCTTGATATGAGCACATACAGGGAATATAAGAAAGATTTTCTGAAGCACAGAAGAGACTCAATTTTTGTCCAGCACTACAGCTACTGTCCTAATAAATAATACTAATAATTGATCTATTAGAATTCCCTGTAAAATTCCAACTTAATTTTGCTTCTGAATTACCAAGGGTGGTCCTGGAAGAAGACTATAATTTATATTGAAAGAGTATCATTTGCATTTTTAACTGTAATACAAAATTAACTTAATTCCACTTCATTTCTTCATATAATTTTCTTTGACATATAAACTCATTTTTAATTACGAAGGAAAGATATCTAGTAAAAACACACATGGCAGTTAATCTCATGCCATCATATGGCTGTTTGTCAAAATTTTCATTAACTTAATATTTGATGATGCAAAATGATTTTTCTGTAGTTGGTTGGTTTTGCAGCCTTGTGATTGTACAGAAATGTCCATAGTATGTTTGCAAGGTAATTTCTTGGCACAGGAAATTAATTTATTTATCAAATTAATGAGTAAGTGGAGGCTTTTCCTTGAGGAAAAGAGGCAAGGGGAAGATTAGTATGTGTCCCTCATATGAAAAGTAAGGAAAAATGTAATAAATCAGCTACAGAGATGCTAGAAAAAGGTGAAATAGATTTATAAACATGCAGCTTTGATTTGGTTTCAAGAACATGGCAACTCAAAAGATCCCTCCTTAGACTCTATATTTATAATGGGCTAAGAAAGGTAAAACCATGTCCCTTTTCAGGGGACCTGGCATTGAACATGTCATTGTAATTTGTGGCCTTTCCTAGATAAGCCTCAGCCGCCCCTATTTGAAGAGAGAGGGGCATTTGGTACCTGACAGGGATAGCTGTCATCTTTAGGCTAAACATTTTTTTGGTGATAGCAAATGAAATCTCAGTCAGATTTTGCTAAACCATGAACCGATGGCCACTGGTTTCCTTCTTTGATTCATGTATTGTGCCAAAATGACAAGTGAACGCATGAAGATCTTACAGCAGTGACCCTCATCTCAAATGAGAGGGCAAGGGCACTTTTAATGCAAATACTGGGGTGCTGCAAAATGTGTGGAAGGAAATTTTTCCCACTGAAAATTACTCTGGCATTAAAACGTGGCCCCATAATGCTCTTCAGTCTGGTTTGCAAAGTATTCACTGGTTGCTGGAGCTCATGCTGTAGATCCATGAAAAGCAAATGCAGCTCTAAGTTAATTGCCAGTAAGTCCCTTCAAGCACCGTCATGGGGATTTCATAATGTGCTTCTATATATTTAACTTGGCGTATGCCTTGGGAATGGTGCTGAGCACATCCAAATGGTTTAGAGAAAACATGACAACTGCAATCAATACCTTTTCCTCATTTTCTCATCTGTGGTTCCATAATAATAATTTCCAAACAGAGGAAGAGGAGAATTCCAAGTGTAGCTATTATTACTTACATGACAGCCCAAAGGGTTTCCCTGGGTCAGGGCAGGCTTTACATTAAACATCATACAAACATGGACCCGCAAGAAGACCCTACTGTGAAGAGGTTCCAATCTCAGTCTATAAAAAAGGACATATTATTACCTACTTTTCGGCATTTGCAATTGAGTGGTTCAGTTATTTTTCTCACAGGATTTAGGAAATCTCTCTGAGAGGCAGGATTGGAGTTCAGTTCTCCTTTAGTGTCACGATCTAAAGCCTCAATGTTGGTGTGTGTTCGCACATACTGAACATGGCCTGCAGGTGGATCCATTGAACAGAGTGAAATTCAGTGTAAATTAAAAGCCTGCACTTTGTAAGATTGAGTATTGCAGCTGATAACACCCCCTTGTTGTGTCTGTGCTGTCTGGACTCTCAGTCTTTAAAAAAAAATAATTACAAAGATAACGTTGACTTATTGAAAAAAGCCATTCTTTCCATTACAAACTTCATACTGTATGCCATAAAACACAATGAACTCTTAGAAAAGTGAATGTCCTTATACTTCTAATGCCAACAGGGATTTATTTTCTTGGTTTCATTAATCCTTTTGCCTACTTTTTTTCCTTTTTTTTTTTTTCTTTATTTGGCAAGGCTCCAGGATGTTGTTTCTCAATGAGCCAGAAATAGTGAGAAAGATGCACTGACCATGTGAATGCAAAGGGGATGATTTCTCTAATGAAAGATAATGTATTTGGGATAAAGAGTATTTGAATAATGTGACTGGCAGATGTTTTGGCAGTGTTCCCTTTTAAGCATACCTGTGTTTGTTGAGAGATTACTTCCTAAGAAGCGATATTACCAGCTGGCCAACACTGTTATGAAAACGGCATTTTAGATACTGGACAACTGGCATATCGAGCCACAAGCATGTGGGTTTATGCATCAGCTATCCCCAGCATTTGCAGTAAGAAAAGCTAATAAGTTCATTGTTTCTCCAAATCTTGATAGAGCTGTTTAATCCCAACTGCAATGAACCATAAATCTTCATATTCAGCACCACCCAACTGTAGAAATCATCCATGATTTAGAACACTTTTGTGAGAGAAAATATTATGAAGCTAAGTGATCCAATGATTTTCAGACTGCAGGCTGTGAACCTCTGATGGTCTGAAATTTAAATGTGAACATTGGAAGTTTATTACCACTTAACCAATCCAGTGCTCTTTGCTATCAGTTAATGGTTAGCAAAGTCCATGCTTGCTTTGAAGCAGCAGCATATTAATGTTAATGTGAGCAAGAATGATAGCATCTTTTATTATAGAGAGTAAATTGTTCAGGATATATCAGTATTAGTACTAATAGAAGCAGTGTTATATCTTGGTGTGTAAGAAAGGTGCGCTATTTCCTAGAAAATCTCTGACAACTTAGAACTTGCCATTCACTTGAAGGTCACATCACTCACTGATTTGCTTAGTTGTGGTAATTGTTGTTGTGTAAAGGAATGAATAATTATTACTGAGAAAGGCTAGGATTTTTCCAAGCATTATTTTTGAATCTGCTAAATATATTCTTATGAAATAAGGATTTACAGTACTTTTTCTAAAAAATCATCAAGTACCCTTCTAAAGTACCCTTCTATCTATTTAAAGGGTTCTGAACAGAATATGTAAATGTGTTTCTTTTCTATTTTGCCATATTGTAATAAACAGAGAAATTCCAGACTTTTTGTGACCTAGGCAAATGAGTCGTCTTTAAAGTGCAGGACATACTGCTGCAGATTAACTAATGAAAGGACATTACACCACACCTGTAGACTCAGACACGGAGCAGGAGGAATCCAAGAAAATACTTCTCACAGTGTGTTTATTTTCTAGTTTCGTGACTGTATTGTCTTTTATTTTGAAGCAGCAGATTGCTAGCACACCCAGAAAATAATTTCTCTTCAGTTACTCCCACATTTGCACAAAGTGCCTTCTCAGCTGTAATTCTGCAGTGGTGACTGTGTGTTTGTAGAGAGGGCATGTGCTGTGCAGACAGCTTTCACAACCACAGGCTTCCAGAAGAGCAGAGCTGCTGGGGAGGAGAGAGCTGCTGCGGGGGGCCTCATCGCTCCCTGCCCCACCAGCATCCCCAGAGCAGCTCAGCATGCACAGGGAGGCAGCAGGGGAACCTCAGCTCAGCCCTTCTTTCCCCTCCCAGCAGCAGAGAAGCCTTTGTAGCTAATTTAATTTCTTGATTTTTGTCTCTGTTACGTGTATATATGTCTCTTTGCTTGCCTGCATTCCCATTGAAATATCTACCTCTGTGTATGCTATTATCACTGTTTGTGAACTGTTTTCAATACCATATATATGGGCAACATCCTAGAATTCCTTCAGGCATAAGCCCATAAACCATTTACAAGTTTAACTGATGCACACACATATTCTAATATAACGGGACAGAGAATATAGATGAATATGGAAAAGGGACGTAAGATGTTTCCAATAAAAGGTAGCAGGACAGAATAGTGAGCATAAAACTGAAGCGAGAATGAATAAATATCTGGCAAGATCCTTTTTAGGTAAGTGATGGAACATATTATGAAAATATTTTCTTGCTGTATTTTCTAAAGTGTACTATAATTGTACAATGGTAAAGCAAAGATAATAAGCTTATTTGTATGGGGGGCAGTGTAGTCCACATAAAAAAGGATGGTGAATGAGATTCATTTAAGAAAACCAAAAAACATGCAAACTCTCAAGTGATCTCTCCCAGACAGATTTTTTTTTTTGCTTTTCAAATGAAAAAACAATTCCAAATTTTACATTGTCATTCTCTCCCTGTTTACATTTTGTACCTACTTTTTCAGTGCATTCAGTGCTCACTGGGGAATGCGACCCTCTTGGAGTCACTGAGAAAAGCAACTTCTTTAGTCATTAAAACCCTGTTAAACCTAGGAATCCTCCTGTTGCAAGGAGAATTTGAGGGAATTTGGCCATAGCAGCCAAAAAGCAGCGGGGCGGGAGTGGGAATTGGGAACAGTGTGCAGGACTGTAAATATCAGCAAAGACAGACACAAAAGACTGTTCAGGTGACAGAAGTAAAAGACATGACAAAAATCCAGATTTGCTCACAAGTATTGAAGTTATTGCTTGTTCAGGTTTGGCAGTAAAAGACTGCACCATCATTTGTCCTACTGAATGGCTTCAGTGAAGACTAAACTATCTAGATAAATGGGTCACTACCAGATTTCACTGCTCATGACATATATTTCCAGTTATGTTTTAGAGACTTGGATTCAGCTGCTACCTAGAGGCAATTAGAAACTCCTTCTTTTATATATGCTACAAGCATGCTCTCTCTCAAAACATTTCCCTTTCCCATATTCTATGCCACTAGCAGAAGTCAGTCTAAGCACTTATTTTACACACACTGCCCAAAGAAACCTAACAATTTAGTATGATTGTTGCACTGGCTGGTTTGTTGTTTGTGCTGTTCTAATAACAGATTTATTGCTTATGTCAATCTTGTAAGGTTTTCATTAGATCAGCTCAAGCTTCTTAGCACGCAAACCTGTCCTCATATTTCTGTCATTCTCATTTTTATTATCATCTGTGAAGAGGAAGGGAAAATGGGGTCACGTTGCAGAATGTCATTTGTGTAAAATCAGAGAGTTCTTCATATAAACAGGATCCAGCTTCCCTACAGGCAAACATGGGGTCTAGAGAAACAACGCCCTTCTTGAAGCATGATGTATAAATCTGTCTTTTCTGTCCTTTTGCTGCAATACTTCTGGATGGTGAAACACCTTTTTTCTTTCTAAAGTAGGTCCTATCTATATTTCTTCTACCCTGTATTCTCCTGTCATTGTATCTGACCAGCTGTTTCCCGCTCCCTTGATTCAAGGCTCATGTCATCCAGACACGTCATCATCAACAGCAGAGTACCTGTGTTTCAGCCTCTGGCTCACACTCAGCTGTTCCCTTCGGCCCATGTCCCACCAAGTGCATTCTCTCCCCGTGTAGTGCAAGGGCAGGATGTTCCTCATTGCGCAACAGAGGTCAGCACCGCAGAACTCGGATTCTGTTGTGAGCCCCATCTTGACAATATCAGCATCCAAACAAGTAAAACATGGTGCATCTCCCAGATATGCAGAGTGGTTTTGATGAGTGGTGCACTTACACCTTATAAAATGCAGATGGAACTTTAGGTGATGATTTGAACCAGAGAATTCTTGTAAAATCTTAGATATACTGAAAGTTGCTCTGTTAACTTAGCCTATCTGAAAAACCAACGTTCTTATAAAAGGTAGATTCCCTGTGTCACAGATTTCCTGGAAAATGTCCAAGCTTTGTTGTTAAAAAAAGTCATAGAGAAGAGAATGTTATGATTTTATTTATGATGTGTATTTAGATTTTTTTTTACAGCATTATTGCTTATATATCACTTAAAAGCATAAACAGAAAAATAAACCCTGTTGATTTAAAAGTATAATGTCAACACTAGTAAAATCTGTCAAACGGTTAATCCTGTACTTCTCCCTTCTTACTTAAGTAATGTTTTTGAAGTCAAGGAAATTATTCATCTTATAGAAACTAAGAATAATAGTCAGTTGTAAGTATGTTTGAAATTTCAGGATAAAATATACTGGAATATAGTGTGGGCTTCAGTACTATAAAAGAGCAGTTTGTACCTCAGTCTACATACTTAAATTTTATCTCCCTATTTCTAAATACATGTTTTGTAAACATGAACCTTAGCCAAGTACTCAGATGGCTGCAGAAACTGTCCTCAGTCTTATACAGGTATCACTGTGCTTATTTGTAGAAAATGCTTCTTTGCAGTGTTTTTCCTGTTCTTTTCACTCAGGTGTCCCCCCCAGTGCGTCAGGTCAGACAACAAGAACGGAGCTTTTCATTTTTCCTCTTTCTTTCTTCCCATGCTGCTGCTTCCTGCACCTTAAGAGCTTCATGTTCACAAACTTCATACAGAAAATGAGAGCTTAAAATTAGTGAAAAACGATCAATCTCTTCATCTCAATTTCATACCTCTTCTAATTTGCATAACACAAAAAATTATGCTAATGAGGGAACACGCATGGGGAACTTCTTGCTGCAATAACCCAACACTTAACACATATTCTGAAGCAAAAGTTGGGGTCAGTAGGAAACTATGCAAATTCTGTTGTCTTCTAATTAACTGGACTTGTATGAATTTTCAGATAGATGACAAAGGCCACAAAGATCAAAAATGGACGAAATAGTCCTCTTTGCCATAGGAAGTCCAGTGGCATACTGGAGTCCTTGTCACTACCAATAGTGGAATGTGTCAATAAGAAAATCATAGGGATGATTTTATTTTGAAAAGTAGATTTCCAAAGGATTGCTAGTGTACCTCTCATTACAGAATATTGCAAAGTCAGGTGCTTTAGTTATTCCAGTAATTTTCTGTTTTACTCATTCTTGCAAAATAAGCAATTAGAAGCATTACTGTATCTAATCCTTTAAAAGGGTTTCTTCTCTAACCCAAATAATCAAAGATTCTCCACATGCTCCTCTCTGGCCTCTCAGGTGTTGCTATGCTCTTCTGAACCCTTTCTTGCTCAAAAAGAGTTACATTTCAGATGGCAGTGAACAAAAACTGCAGCCTGAGATGCTAAAAGTGACATGTTGCTCCCGCTCTGATGCTTTTAGAAAGGAGAGAGCAGGGCTGCGGCTTCTCTCTTCTGTAGGATTGTCATTTTCAGTCTGTCCGCCTGCCCTAAAATGACACATTTAAAACAGAAGAATTTATTAAAACTTTGAGATATTTTTTTGCACATTGCTTAAGAATTGGATCTGTCTCAGCAGAAAACTTGCAGCCTATCCCCTTCATGGAAGAATGTGAAAAAGTTAAGCAATTATTCACTGAAAATACAGTATGGAAATGTTGCAAATACAAAGGCATCTCCAGGAGGTCCTGGAAGTATTTGGTATTCCTCAATTTCTTTTTAATTTCAGGGGCAGCTGACCTACTACTGTTTTTAATGTCTTTGAAGTGTCAGAATTTTATTGGCATCCGTTCCTGGTGGCTTCTTCATTTTCACTTTTCTGAGTGGCTCTGTTCCTTCATTTCTGCCCTGTTTCCATGCTAAACCGTTTGCTGAAGCAGTGAATTTATCCCGTTCTTGACTCACTAGAATGATGCAAGCTCTGTTTCCCTTCGGTGTATTGTACAACACAGGTTGATTGAATGACACACTTCCTTGGGGAAGCACAAACACTTTATTTCAACCTCATTTAAGGAAAATCTTTTATTTTTCACATAATTTTTCAAAAACAAGTTATTCTGTGAATTGAAATCTGTTTTTCAATGCCTTTGTGACCCAGCCTTTGCATCTTACAGTCACATTCTCTGATGTCTAATAAAATTAAAGCTTCTGTTGAAACTTTTCACCGTATCAGGCAATACACATGTTTATATTCAGTGCAGATTCTTTTGTGCCTAGCAAAGACTGTTCTGGAGTTTCAGCCTGTGAAAAGAGAATTCTAACATTTCCTGTCCTCTGCCTGGCTGCCTCTTTTAATAAATCATGAGGAAGTTACTAGCTTTAGGACTTATATTGCTATACTAAACTCAATTGAAAACAGCTCTCAGGATCCTAAGGGGGCATCTAATAGAGACAAATAGAGACAGTACGATGACACAAGCCTTCTTGGCTTAGAAAAGTAGGTAAGAAATGTTTTTTCAGAGGGAGAAAAATTGGTAATGCCTGGTCTCTCAGCCATCAACAGAGGATTTATCCATGTACTACTATTACTATCAGCCAAAGGGGAAAAAAGAAGAATTATGCTAAAATATGGACTGGAGAAGTGGCAGCAAATCTTTAAAACTCCGATTTTACATATTGAAGTTCTTTGGAGCAGTATCTATTGTGTGGGTGGACTCAGTCTCTGAAGAAGTCTGTGAGCAGGAATCCTAGGAGATCAAGTTTTTAGGAGTCTCACAGTGCAGTGAATTTTACAGATGAGTTCTTCTGAAAGTGCTTTGCAGGAAAAAGGAATTTCTTTAAAGAGAGAAAAGTGTATGAGCTCTATATAAATGTTTGTGCACAGAAAGAGAAATGGGTGCATCAGGAGTGTTTTTGGGCTTAGTTTTGATCTGAAAATGTCTGAAGGCTGGTTTAAGTCTTTAGGAAGCTTTGGGGGATCTCGGAGAAGTAGCCTTTACTTTCCATGGAAAGAAGGAGAAAAAGGAAAAAAAGCAAAGGAATACTGCACAGAGGTTTGGCTGTAAAAAGATAAGACTTTCTTTGCATGTCTTCCTCTTGGGGAGTTCTCTCAGGTGGAATAAATATTATTAATTGCATTGTAAAGGCAGAAAAACTGTGTTCTAGAGTAAAACAGCAGCAGAGCTGGGGATAAAACAAAGATTGGGTTTCTTATCTAATGCCCTGTCCATTAGCAGCTATCACTATCCACGCGATATCTGACTACCGTATGGTATTCAATGTAAGAAGACAAATGATAGAGAGGCACATGTTTTAAATTTAGCTGTAATTTAAAGACTTTTTGAAGGAATTAGTCTGAAATCAGACAGATATTTGGCAGTAAGAGAACCCAAACACATTTTTTCTCAATAGAATCCTAAATGTTCTATGTGAGAGTATTACCCTGCTTCTCTAGAGTCACTGTTTTTCATATGCATCAATTCCCTTTCTGTCCTAAGAACCACTTCCATCACGTATTGCCTCCCTTTACCAAGAATGTAACTCTTTTGATAAAGCAATCATTACAGATGTTTTAGAGCAAGCACTGGCCATATACTCTTTTTTTGTTCCTTAGTCTATTTTCTCATCATCAGTAATTCTGTGTCCAATTTATGCTACTAAAATTATATTTAAAATTTTCTTGCACTAGTACTGTTGAGTTCCAGAAGTGGCCTTTAAGACCATTAAAAATCCTCAAGGAATGAATTAGTTATAATGTCCAAGGAACAAGGAAAAGACAAATAATTACAAAGTTAGGGACTTTTCAGAGGGAAAGTCTGAAATGGTATCAGCATGAAAGCAGGAGATGGTGCTATTCCATGGTATCAGCTCTGTGAACCAAATAATCACAACTGCAGAACATCTTCTGGTCATTCAGTCCAAAAAACCTATGATGACACCAACTAATTAGTTGTTCTGTGGGTTTTTTTTAAATAAAAAGTCTAAATAATCCTTTGCTAATACCTTTGAGGCTCTAGAACAATTTTGAGTTTACTTGGTTTTTAAGTATTTCGGATTTAATTCAGCTAAGCACTCATGAGGGACATTTCATCTGTAAATAATTCATGAGTAGTTATAAAATGTTGTTAGTTGATCCAGTTGTAAGTGGAAGAGGAAATACTCAAAATTAGTTCGTAGATAACCCAATCTTAGGAGTTCTGTGTTTTAATTTTTAAAACTAAGGGATGGCATGTTAATGGGGTTGTAGTTCTAGTAACCATTACGATGTTTTTTGAGTTTTATGCTGTGTACATTCCAGACCCATATGAAAACAATTTCTATGTTTACAAAGCTGTTGTCAAACTCAGTAACCACTCTTCTACTTCAGATTGTTTTGGAGAAAACAGAAGATAGCATTCATGAGGAACAGATAAAATACAATGAGTTGTGCCAATGTTCCCAGTAACAAACACAGGCTGCATTCAGGCAATATGCAGTTGTCTTCTATTAACTGTGGGGAATGTTGGTGATTTACAACTCTGGTTTATAAAGCTTAAACTGAATAAACTGTTAACTGTTAGAGATGGAGGAAGTTCTTTGGGATGGAAAAGCTGCTGAATCTAAAAATACCCTTATAACTTGTCCCAGCATTGCATTTTGCTAATCCATACGGAACCTCTAGCAATTCCCCAGACTTTTGTCCATAACCTTTGTTACTCCAGAGCTTGCTCAAATTCAGGTAAACTCACACTCTTTTTAGTCATCCGTAGCCAACCTTTGCAGACACCAAGGCGGAAGTTACTAAACTGCATTAGTCAGTGAAATGGAATATAGTGTGCACCTTTAAGAATAAAAACTTTGAATTGCTAGTGTGGTCAGTGAAAATGACACTGCCTCCAACGAGGTTCAAAGAGCCTTCTTCCTAAAAACCCAGGTAAAAGTGAAGAGTTTGATTGTGTTAATGGCTGCTTTACGTTATTTAGAGACCTCAGTAGCCCTGGGAAAGTCCACTGCAAAAGGGCCAAAGAGAGGCAATGATGGGGGCAGAGAGTGGAAGACAAAGGAAGGTATGAAACATAGATGGGAAATGGGCATTACTCAGATGAGCTGTTCAGCTCCTTGTGCCTCATAGGAATTGTAGCTTAAAGCCACATCAAGCTTGTTGTAATTTCATGGTTACTCCTCATAGAGCCTCCCACTGACCCCAGGAAGAAAAGCTTCCCCCTGCCTGGTTTGACAGCTGCCTTTCATGCCCTCAGTAATAAATTAACTCTGTAACAGATATAGTGCACAGCTGAATATTCACAGTTGTGAATAATTTAGTAGGTTTTCCTCCTTTCCTTTCAAATGTAGCTGAATGACTGTACTTTTCACGAAATCCCTCCAAGGATCTCTGGCAGAGATGTAACCTTTCCTAGCCAGCATCTCCACTGCTGATTGTCCTTTTCTCCAATAATTCTAGCTAAGAACACTTGCACTGTCTGTTAGACACCACTGCAGCCAAGTGAAATAACTCTTCCCATTTGGCCGTAGGCATATTTTAGTTGTTTCTAGTAGTCTGTTGTTTCGCAGTCTGGTGACATATTGCAGGGGTCAGCATGAGGACAAACAGACATAAATCTTTCACATTTACCATTAAGCGTGTGCTCAGTTTTTAGCAATCTCTTTGTGAGAAACCTATTGCACTTGGCAGCTTGGTTGATTCACTCCATGTTATGAAAGGAAATAGTCACAGCATCACCCGTGCTTTGAAATTGCTTGGGAGTAGCTATTGTTTTATTTTAGAAGGTTTGCAGAGTTACATGTCATCATAGTACTAGATGCTACAGGGTCACAATTTGCATCTGGAATCTCCCTCTCTGGGAGCAGAAAAAAAATTTTAAAAGTAAAATGCCGTGGTTGTATTTAGTTGCTAGTGTTAAAGGAAGGTGGCACTTTCTTCTCTAGTAGGCCTCCTATATTATGTGGCATTTAGCACTACCGTCTTTTTCAGGACTTCCATTAGTTGCCTTCTGCATATATGCATAAGCATTTAAGTGTTGTAAAACAGACCAGTTTGCATTGTTTCTCCCCATTTTTTTTCTCCATGTATTTGAGTATCCTTTTTCTACCATTGTTTTAACCTTTTGATAAGATGTATTTCCTTTGGAATTTTAAAGTTCCCAAAGGGAGCAAGTTGGCTTCTATTTTCAGCCTATTAAAAAATCCTCAGTGGAAAAGGAAATAATACAAAATAATTTGAAACAATACTATGGCCCTATAATAGCCCAGAATCAAGTGTCACTGTCCCAGAGACAGTACACCTGAAGTGGTGATTGTGGAAGGCACTGCTGGCACTGAAAACTGCTCCTCACCCCTGTGAGACTCCCTCCTGGGAGACACGTCCTTTCTGCCACATCTGGCATGAAAAGTCTCTGTTGCATGTAACACCTCTGGACCAAAGCTGCAGATCTGAGCTTCTTTAGTCACAAGATGAAATCAAATATCCAAGGATAGGCTTATTAGCAGCTAAAAATAAAGGTAGTAGAAAGATGATTCACCAGTTATTGCTAGCTATTGCTGGAAGAATAGAAACACTTTTAAAAGAAAGATTTGTTTGTGTGAGATAGAATATAATTTAAATTAAAAAACAAAACAAGAAGTTATAACTACTGGTATCTTCCTGGATTCGCACTAAGAAAAAAGAATCATATGAAGTAAATATAAGACATTTCGTTTTCATGTTTATGTGTTGAACATAGATAGATTTAACTAGATATTTTGGTTCTCAATGAACAAATCCTGCCTGCACTTTCTCTTTGTTTCATTATATACTTCCAAGACATAATCTGCACCCCTTCATGAGCCATGTCATTCTCAACACTATGTGGTTGGCCAGTTGCTGTTGTTCCTCCAGGTCCTGCTCTGAGGCCAGTTTTATTCACTGGAAATCCTTGATTGTTTTTGCTGTTACTTCTCATGGATTTCATTGTTGTTCATTATTAATTTATATCTATGGCACCAGAAAGAAATGTAAAACTTAGCAGGCAAATACAAGAAGCTACTGCTGCTGAGGGATCAGATGCAACTTGAAAAATGAGTAATATAGACAGTAGGGGAAACAAAGGAAGTGTCTCAAAACCAGGAGTGTGAATCCTGAGAGGAACTGCCTTTACTATATTATGATAAAACAACATGAAAATCCAGAGAATATATATATATGCTATGGTGATTTCTATTTGTCAAATGACCTCACCCACCCCCCTTAGAATTTTCTATTTTCATGCCCAAGTTAATCAAACCCACTGAAAAGCTATCCAAGAGCAGTATCGCATCAGCTTTTATTTTAGGGCAATTGTCCTATGGTAATTTGTAATGAAGTTATTTACTCCTGAGCAACTTCCAGTGTTTCATGGGCATGGTAGGAGACAGTCCAGCAGCTCAGTGCTACAAGGGAAACCTGCACCTCCAGGCAGCTTTACGCTGCTCTGTCCGTCCCCTTAGCTGCCCTTGCCTTCCACATGAACATACGGCTCTGCTGGGCCTCTCTCTACACCACTATAGCAATTAATTACAGCCAGTGGGTCAGTGTAGTGTACTGAGTGTTAACAGTTATTAACACTTGAGAGATAACCACTTGATAAGGATCCTGCATTACTGAGAGTGATAAATGCCTACGTGATTTACATAGAGACATGACAACGTCCTGCCTTTAGACCTGTATGCTTTGTGGCAGTAGATGCTTGCAAAAGAGAACTCAGCCCTTTTCCATCTGCTGTTGATCTATGCATTTGTAACTGTTATGTGCTTTACCTTTGAAAATATTGTCTGCTAGTTCACTGGAGAAAACATATTTCTATTCTCAAATCCTTTGTTGCAGAAAATTAGGGGGGTTGCTGATAATTTCAAATCATGCAGTCACAGAGTGGATCCCCTTCTCACCTAGGAATGGGATATAGTTCTGGGTGTTGGGAAAGGGCAACACAATCTGACGTTAACTCCTGAAGTATATTTCCAAAGAACATAGAACTAAATTATAAGCTTCCTCACAGTTTATGGGAATGATAATATGTGACAGGCAGGATCAAGCATAACAGTGAAATAGCAAGACAAAGATATTAGGAACCCAAAGAAATGTTAACAGTAAACCATTCTTTAACAATTCTTATTGTTAGCTGCAGTGTGCCATTTAATTCACCTCTCAATGGAGAGTCTACCCTGACAGATAATTCTAGACTAATCTCATTAGACTTGTCATAGATTTACTTATCTAGACAATAAGATAGATCAGCTTTAGCTGGACACCTGCTTTAGATTAACCAGAGACTTCGGGCATTAGCAGCAGTATCTGTGGGGTGGATACAGTGCTTGAGTGACCAAGTGCTGTGTCAAAAGGAAAACCCAAGGCTGAGCTCCTGGAGCTCCTCGGGTATCAGTGTGGGAACTGTAATGTTGCTATTAGTAATTGAGCTGGAAAAAGGAGGAGCGGTGTCCTAGATTTGGCGATGACACAGATATCAGGCACTGCCTGGAACATCACACACAGCAAGCACTGCCCGACTTTTACCTGCTCTACTACATACAAGGTTGAAACACATTATTTTATTTGACCACCTGAGAGAGCAATAGAAGCTTGATCACTTTGAACAATTTCATACTAAATGGGGTTTTTTTTAGTCCTGTAATAAACTAAAAAAAGAGATACAACTACCAGATTCTCCATTACTTTTAGACAATCAGGCAAGAGTAATTAGAAAAGTTAGAGATGACTGTAAAATGTTTGATGTCCATATTCATATGTTGTTTGTCCTGGAAAATTATCAGCCAGAATAAATATTTTCCGATGATAGAAAAGTGATGTTGTTAAGAATCTAAATTTGAATATAAAAACCTGTTCATCTCAAATTGTCTCTGGTTTCAGAGTGGATTTTCATTCATCCTCTCTGTCCCATGTGTTTTGATGTATATGCAAATTTATCAGCTTTCTGGTTTTGCTTTAAGTCAACATATACAAGAGAGTAATTTAGTGTTGTTTAGTGCAGAGTTTGATACCAACCAGAACAAATGAGAGGAGCAGACAAAGAATGAGGAGGAGAGTAAGTGAAAGAGACTGGTTAAGTTCAACAGAAATAACTGAAATAAGAACTAGAACTGCACTGCATGCATAATCAGATGGCATATAATAACCAGTTAAGATTTTCCTTTCTGTATTTTAAACCCCTTGGTGATACTGTTTTAGAATTGGGGCTTTATACTGGTTCCACACCATTGTATGTATGGATAAAATAATTACATGTTCATGTCTGAAGTAAATTAATGATATTAGGGTATTGGTGAAGTCAATTAATTTCCTAGGAGCTCCTATTAAATTTCTGATTTCTTGAATTTTCTAGCACCAGTTTTTTCTTTTTCCTTTCCCAGTTCATTCTTCTCTAATTTATACCACCTGGGGCAGATCCATCTGTCATTCTGTTCAAACATATCAAACTCAGATATTTCCCATGTTGAGGTTCTGAGGGTTTATGCTCAGTTTTAATATGTAACTTAACCGAGGGGTTTAGAATACAGAGTTTGTATCCTCTGCAGCATCCCGTGTAAAATTTAGTCCATTGAGCTGAAAACTGAGAAACAAATCCACAGTTACTCCTCTATCTTCACCTTACATATTTTAGCTAATCTTATCAGACTTCAGTTCAATTTCCAGCAATAATGCTTTCTGTATGTGCTTGTGCTTACTAATGCTGGTTTTTACATCAGAACGCCAGTCTGCCATATCTTGATGTATCTGCTGAGGTTACTTATATTCATTTGCTGTATCATTTTGGGTCTGACTAGGTTGGCTTGATTTTCGTCTAATATATGTTCTGAAATTTAGAAGCCATTTATTCATTAGCAAGCTTTTCAAATGATTTCAGTACTGCGCAGTTCTTAGTTGAGAACAGCACTATAGAAGTAGACTAGAATAAAAGGTTAAAATATACACATTATACAGTTTTAACCATACAATGAATTCAGGTCATCTGCTTTTAATATTGGAAATCAATGTTTAGCATTTACTCTTGAAAATGATTAATGTACTTTCCTGAAGAAAGATCTGGAGACTTCTAACACATTCTGAAAATTTAATAATGCTTACTTTTAAGGTTGATTTCCAGGTATTGTAACATTAATCTTCAGGCCATAGAACAACTCCATTTGTATTTTAAAACTCTTCAAATGTCTAGCTGATGTCACTGAAAAACCTCTCATTTAAATATAAGTGTTCACATTGGCACGCTCAGAGGCAGATGTGGCTTCTTTGCCTGTTGAACCATGGGTGTTAAGGAAACCAAAGCTTATAGTAATCCTGTTATGGGGCTAAAAAGCGTTTCTGAGGGCTGGCAGTCTGGGTATGCTTTCAAGAATTCACTAGTTTGGCTTTCTGGACAGCTTGGAGTTGTTTAGAAAAAGGCAGCCTCATCCTTGAAAGGAACTTCACTTCTACAGAACATGTAGAAGTCTTCTGTAGAAGATGTCTTCTGTAGAAGCAACGTCTTCTGTAGACGTTGCTCTTTTCCTCAAATTGGGTAGTGGCTGTGCTGGTTTTTGCACTTTTTCTCAGTTTTACTCTTTTGCACATGCATTTTTCATCCATGTCTGAAGGTACGGGGTTGTCACCTATGAGCTGCAGATAGATTAGAATGAGTAACATCAGTCAGATGTAACTAGAAGATGGTTTTTCTCCCAAGAAACTCCCTAAACTCCCTAAACTCCCTAAACTAAAACTGGTTTTCTAAACTAAGAGACGTTTGATACGAATGTTTCATTTTTTAATAAAGGTGAGAAATTTAACAAAAAAGATCTGTTTAATTTTGGG
The DNA here is from genome assembly GCF_964106895.1 of Numenius arquata. Taxonomy (NCBI): domain Eukaryota; kingdom Metazoa; phylum Chordata; class Aves; order Charadriiformes; family Scolopacidae; genus Numenius; species Numenius arquata. The sequence goes on from NC_133586.1 coordinate 31,937,487, forward strand.
AGGGATTTATTTAAAGAAAAGCTATACTTAAAATACTCACTATTCTCAAAATATATTAAGTAATCAAAGAGTTTTGAGGGAAGTATAAGTCTTCCTTTAAGATAAAAGAAATACATAGTTGGTTATAACATTTAGGGAGAAAAATGCTAAAAAGCAGTAACCAGCATTTAATTCTCATTGCTCTGGAAGTTTGACCTTCTGGGGGAATGATCTCTTAAGAATTTGACATGGCAGATATAAAATGAAAGAAAATGTTTTATAATTCCTTATTCAGGTCTCAAAATATCAGGTTTTTTGGTAGTGATCATTCAATGAGTGAAGCAGGCTCTGTGAAGTGTGAAGTTTATTATTCTCCTAGTAAGCAAGGACAGAAGATGACCGTTCACCTGTTATGTCATTTAAGAGCTGCTTCTTAGCTGCTACAGAACTGAGAATTATTTTATAGACTGGCAGAACTTCGAGTTGCATTGTTCGATAAAGAGATTAATAGTGTCAGTATTAATTTCTTTATAAACTCCTGATGAGTTTATGATTTTGTTTATGAATTTCTGCAACTTGACAACAGTAGGATAATGTAGGCTATACGTATTATGCATCATTTCTTTTACTATCTTTTCTTGATCCTCTATAAAATTGCTACAAAGCTACAAGTGCTTACCAAAAATACCATGGGTTTTAATTCACTATTGATATATAGATATTAATTTATACATATAAATTAAGCAAATTTGGTTTTAGCCTCAAAAAATAAAATTCTTTAAAATTTCTGGGAAAAAATCATAACCTCTCAGCCTGTTGTTGCAATATCCTTCCCAGCTTAGCTCCAGTAGCCTTCAACAAAGTCCCCGCAATCCAGGACTCCCTCCCAGGCTCAGCAAAATTCCCCTGCACTGGCAGCCTTTGGGATGAAGCAGTGTTCAGCAGACAGATGAAAGCAGAGGCAGGCATTTTTCAATACTATATCATTTTGTCACAAATATTTCTGGTTTCCTGTTTGTTTCCTGCTTCCAGCACACTGTTGCCACATGGAAAGCTCTTAGCCCATCTCTCAATGTTAATTTCCTTTTGCCTTGAGCCCTTGCTTTCTTGTTGACTGCTCTCATGGCTACATAAACAAATTCACTTCATCCTTCACCTGAATCTCAGAGAATGTGGTTCACCCTGCACTTTAACAGCACTTATATCTGCCTTTCATCAAATGCACTATTTAATATCTACTATTAGCACCTTCCACTATAATAGATGACCAGTCCTGGGAGATTATTAAAAATGGTGTAGTAAAATTTTGCACTTAGTATCACAGTCTTGCCAGTACTTACATGAGTTTACCACTATATCCATATTATATTGGAAAACTGTCTTAGCAAAATTACAGTTCTCTGTTGGCAAGAAGTTCTTTTGATAGGAAAACTGACAGTAACTCTTCAAGCTGACTAAGTTAAATTAGCAAAAGGACTTCTGCAGGAAAAGAAGAAATATTAATAGCAGGAATTTTGGTGGCAGAATTATTGATAGCAGAATTCTGGTGACTCAAGTAGGAGCATCAGGTCATTGTTCGCCAAGCTACTATGTCACTAAAATTTTCTGAAGTGGAGCATAGCACTGGCATTATACACCATATTTCTGTAACAATGATACACACCTACTCCAGTGTAGGCAAAGTTTTATTTAGTTCAAGGAAATCCTTAGAAAACTGAGCATGCATTGCTCTTCCTGGTGACATTAATTTATGGGAGATAACATGGAGCCTGACAGTACAAAATGAGCTCACAGTATGTGTCTGTTGAGATTCTGGATGACCTTCATTTGCAGAAGTAATCATTCACTAACTTGTGTTATTCATTTTTTCCCCCTGGGTATGGAAGCTTAGTGGACAATTTTAGACTTAGATGTTAACTGGCAATGTAACCTGCTGCTTTGGAGACTCGTGGTGTTTGCTGAACAGAGAACAAACCCTCTTGGGTTTCTTTAACTGTTTCAAAAAATCACTTTGTATTCCTGTCTATTGCACTGTCTGCAAATTGATTAGTGGATAATGTTCCATTAAAAATGACTTAAAAAATGAACCATTATTTCTCTTTCCCCCATGTTTAGACCCTGAATTTTAGTTTCATAGAAGGTCAGTGACTTCTTAAAGCTTGTTGCCACTAACAACCTGAACCTTGCATCCCAGCCCTTGTGGAAGTCAGGGCTCTAGACTTCTGCCCATTTAAAGATCTTTGTGAGAACAAGAATTAGACACAAATATTATTTATAAAATGTTCCTGGTTTTCAAAGACCAGCAGGTAGAACAGTATCAGTAATAAACATATGCCCCTTCCTTTGCCCTTTCAATCCTGCACAAAGCACCAGGTCATTCTGAGGGAGGCACAGACGGCACCTCCCGGCAGAGGCAGCTCTGAGTCTCAGTCCCCAAACCGCTGGTTTGCAGTCAGGGTGAAAGCGCTTCCTGAAGGGAGAGGTTGTATTTGGCCTGCATTTTGAAAATGTCTTACACATGCATTTACTCTTTGCTGCTAGTTCTGGGCATAGTAGCTGTGTGGTCTTAAAACTACATTTTGTGATGTTTAATTCATTGCCAAAAAAATTTAAAGTGATTGCATTGTTCATATTAAATTATGACCTCTGTCCAAATACTATAAAAATATAGGTCTAGTAGCCATCTCAAAAATTAGACCCAGTCCTGAGCCCTGCTCTGAGTGAAAATACATAGATCATGACTTGTAATCTAGTCTTAAAATCTCCACAGTTGAGGCTAAAATATATAATGGACCTTTCATAATGATCCCTAATGACTCTGCACTCTAAATGTACTTCATACTTTTCCCTACTGAACTTCATCTTGCTAATTCAGAACTATTAATATAATTTTGAAATCTGATCCTGTCTTCCAAAGTACTTTCAACCCCTCTCATATCGGTATATAGAACCTGCACATTTTCCACATGTGCTCTTTCATAAATGTATCTGCATCAAAGTCTTAAGAGGGAATGTTCAACAGAATTGGTCTTGGGACAGCCACTGTGGGACTCTACCTGAAACGTCCAGTTTACTAGCAAATCATTGGTGACTGTGTTCTTTAAGTGCTGCTTTTCATCCAGTTGGGCACCCCTATTATAGTCAGTTCTTCTAGCCTTTTTTTACTACTGTGCTTATTAGATGTATTAGACTGTGCTTATTATCATATCAACATATAAAACATCTGACTCACTTCCCTTTTCCAGTAAACCAGTTACCCCAAAGAGGACTAAATCTATTTGATATAGTTTGTCCTTGTCAAATTCATGTCAGCTGCATTTTTTATTCCCTCCTTATTTCTCTTTGCCTCAGAGATGACAACTATATTTGTTAGTACCTTTCATATAATGCAGTTGGAGTAACTGATCACTAATTTCCAGGGGCCTCTATTTTCCTTTTCAGGATAAACATTATATCTGACATTCTGTGGCCTTCTGGGCCATCCCACATTCCATGTATATCCTCTTGAATGGTACAGAGATTGTTTTGCTAATCCCTTATGTAGTCTATACTGAAATCGTGCCATGCTGCCAAGGTGAATATTTCTACTTTTTAAAAATAACAGGTTCTTTTCCTGTTTTAGGCTAATGTTTTGTTAAATTTGGTTGTAGGTTTTTGGGAAAACAGAAATAAATAAGGCATAGATGATATCAGCTTTTCCTGTGTGATCCCCGATTTCCTCCACTGTTGGATAACATCTATACTTTCTTTTGACCTTTCCTTATAACGTGTTATAGGGCTTAGCCTTGCTACTTTCTGTCCCTGGGTAACTGGTACTTATTTTGCATCTTAGAGTTAGTGATGTTGCCATACATCTGGGTACTGATTTCTTACATTTGTCTTTAATCATGAGTTTGCTTTCCATTTTTGTACTTCTCCTTCACGGTTTTCAACTCATCAAGAGGCCCCCAGTGCTGCCTGGCCATTCTGTCGCATTCCTCATTAGTATGTTCCTGCCAGTGCAACTGTGCAACTCTGACTCAAGATCATTCGCTTGGTCATTGCTCCTTCATCCGAACTGTTTCTAGCAAGCCAAAACGAGGACCTTGGTCGAGGTATCTGTTCAGGGTCCTTTCTCTACCCTATCTTGTCACTTCCTCCAACAAACAGGCAGAAGAAAAGCAGTAAGAATCATAGAATTATAGAATCATAGAATGGCTGGAGTTGGAAGGGACCTTAAAGACCATCTAGTTCCAACCCCCCTGCCATGGGCAGGGACTCCTCCCACTACATCAGGTTGCTCAAAATGTTGGTTTTTTTGTTTTCCATTTCTGATAAGTGATTTTGAGGTCCTCAGAACAGTAGAATAACCAGTGCCTGCATACTACATATTGCTGAAAAATTCTTCTATTTCCTCTCTTAAAATTGAAGTTACCTTGGTCTCTTCAACTATAAGTTAACTGTGTGAACAGAGAAATGATGCATCTTTTACGTTATGAATTAGTGGGCTGGTAGGAAAAACCCACATTGCTCTCATTTTTTAGAAATGCACGCAAGATATAAACTGCATTGTATCTGTGCATAAAATGCATAAGATAAATAAAACCGTACTCTATGAGGAAATGGATTAACACACAATGGATTAACACACATCAGCATGTATGTATGTCTTTGTCTTCACCAGTCAAAGTTTCGTGTATAAGACCTTGTTCCACAAATACTCAGACCTAACCAGTTTGCCAAAAATTGTATTAGAAGAACTAATTGACAAACGATTTCTGCATGATGAGTAATGATCATGTAAAATCACTTTCACATCTCTGAGATCAGTGAGTACCACTGAGATGCACTTTATGTGCTACACTGCACTGACAGGTAAGGCTCAAGGTACCAAAACATTTGAGTATTACTGAGGAGTCTGTGTTACCTAGTTGAGACAAAGTTTCCAGGCCTAGGTTCTGTGATTTACATGGTCCTTTGTACTTCAGATTTTAGTTTAATTAAACATTTGGTGAAGTTTAAATGGTCTGTTATTTAGTGAGCAGCAACTATTATGTCTTGGTATTGTGACATTCATACGCGTATACAACTGCTTTTCCTGCCCTCCTTGTGTGTGACCTATAGTTGACAGCTTCTGTTACAAACTATTGTTGGTGAACAACTCAAAAAGGCAGAAGGAAGAGATTATATTGATGATGTGCAATTAAAAGGAAAAAGAAAGTACCATTTATATATCTCCAAGAGCTGTCTCCTACAATTAGGAGTTTGTATGCCATCCACAGCAGCTACGTCTTGAGATTTCACAAAGCATTTTGCAAACATTCTCTGACAGTTTATGCATTTTCCGTGACATAAAAACCACTGATCATTGACTCCTTAGCGGAACAGACATTTAGTACACACATATTTTTTCTACAAATTTGTTTTCTGCAATGCAGTCTATTTTGGTGTTGATGTATGAAGCGTTTAGGAAGACAGATTCTTTTTTATGAATTTTATTGTCTCAAAAATGCCAAAAAGAGAAGAAAAAGAGTCTTCCTTTCCACAAATTAGCTGAACACGTATGTCATCACTCCCATAAAGAGAATAAGTGGACTCAGAACATCATTCATCATTACTGTTTTGTTTACCTAAAATACTAATTTAGAACTTATAGATTAAAGATATTTTTTTTACAACTATTTTCTGGTCTAATATTTTAAGAAATTTTTGAATAGACTGTTAGAATTCAGATTTCAAGACATTTTTATTTAATTCTGGTTTTCACATATTTTGAGTGAGCACAAAATGTATCTGGCCTAAAGGAGTTTTTTTCTGGTTTTTTTTGTTTGATGTTGAGTCTCTTGGAATACTTTGATCAAATTTCTCTTGCTGTTTTTGAGTTCCACGAAGGTTAAAAGATATTTTCTTTCATTAGAAGACGCTTTCCCACTTTTTTCTCTTTTACTTAGATGACTCTCAAATACTTCAGTTTCCACGAACAGCTGGTCCAACCATTGACTGGATAGGGCTGAGAGTACTTGTAACTGGCTCTGCGCGTGCTGTGGATGTTGCCAAGAAAGCAAGTTTGCCTCTAAGAACATCCAGTGCCTTTGAAATGTGAGTTTAAGGCTCTACTTCTTTTTTTCATGGGCACATACTAAGTCTACACTTTTCAATATAGGTATTGGGATCAAGAATCAGTTCTATGAACAATATGGGGAATTTCTACCATCCCCTTAGGGCTCTTAGGTTGTGCAGGTGATGGAGGGAGATCTTGGATGAGAAATACAGGCTAGTGAGGGCCACATGAAGTTCTTAATTTTCTTTGATGACTGAGATCTGAGCTGTACATGGGTTGTACCTCAGTGGAACAAAGGATGCCAGTGTGGACACACACGAGGCTTTGTTTCACAGCTGCAACAGGCAGCTGTGGTTGAGAATATGACAGTAATTGTGAATTTCCATGCAGACTCAGCTCTGCTGGAATAAATGCATGGTGTTGGTAGATTGTCCTTTACCAGGTGCAGTACCAGGATTTATTCTTTGGTGTAGCTCTCATTGTTTTGTTTGGTTGGAGTTTTTACCCCTTTGCTTTCAAGTATGTAGTCTTTAATGTATCTTACATCTACTACATGGTATCTACTATAAGGTGGCTTAAGTGCTTAGGCTGCATTAAGGCCCAGATTTGGATCTCTCTCACATTTCAGCACATGAGTTTCAGAAAAGTAAATGGAATAATACCATGAAAATAGTTATAGAAAGCAGAATCAGCACTAATCAGCTAAGGTGTATTAAAAGATTACAGGTCAGTACTCTAAGTGTGGATCAGCAGCATTTCATTGAAGATAATGAATCTACTGTGAGTGGGATTGGCTGAAGTTTTGGCCCTAGGTCACACAAAAATATATGCGTATTCTGCCTGAAGAACTCACACGGCTTTGAAGCTTTATACTGTGACGGATTTTAGGTGGTTTAGCAGTTAAGTACTTTTTCACCATGAATATCCACACTGGTTTGAGAGTTCATGACTTCTTCAAGTATCTAAACTTGCTTTAATATGCTCCACATTTCAGAAAACTCTTTCTACTTACTTTACTTTAAAAAACCCAACTGTTATTTTTTAAAAGCAGAAGAATGTGAATGAGAGAAAACTTTTCTCATAATTATCAACATTATGACAATCTTGACACGTCTCAAATCCCGTCAGGAAGATACCAAGTCAAGGTTTCAGTAGCTGTGGTAGTTTTGCAATATTGCAGAATGTTCTTGTCTATACTTGCCTTTGTTGTCAGTTGTGACACCGTAATGTGAAATATACTATACAGGTCATGCTATACAAAATTAAATAGCATCTAATAGCATCATTTGATTAATCACAGAATCTTCTTGGTTGGAAGGGACCTTTGAGATCAATTCCTTTAGGAAAAAATACAGCAGAATTCTGTTAAACCTCATGATTTATTTATCTCCTATCATAGTAAGATTTTAAATACTACCATCTCTGTGTGTATGTTTTAGGAAAGCATAGATTCACCAAATAGTTCATTTAAATATATATAATTTACTATAATTTGAAAAAATCTTTTGTGAATATATTTCACAAGATAATGTAGTCCATGTTTTACAACTGGCAAAACCGGACATAACTGGTTTTGTTTCTATAGTTTTCTCTGAATGTGACAGAAATCAATGCAGTCACTTACAGCGGGGCCAGTACAAGGCTTTGAGAACTTGAGGGATCTCTTTAACATTGGCAGCCTTTACTATAGGCTATATTTATGTTATTTTCACTTACAGCTTGAGCTACTCGTCTGCTAAAGTGTGAGCAGAGGAGAGGGGGAGGCGGAAGGGATTCCCTTCATCTTAGTCGGAGAATGTTATTCATTGAACCAGCCTTGACAGCTATAAAATCTTCTCAGATGTAGATAAAGACAAATGATGGTCAGAATTGTATATAAGGAATCATACAAGGAAATGCTTCCTACTTCTGTCCCTAGTGTTTATTAATGTGCTTTCTAGAGTGCTGTCTAATGGTAATAGACCAAAAAGGAAAGCAAATACAAACTAACGAATACCAACAAATAAATCACAGTAAGTATATTCAAATTATAGCATACATACTACAACATAAGCAGAGGCCTTGACTCAATCCCATAGACGCTGGTGCATGTAATATGTGCTTAATACTGAAGGGCAACTGGTTATACCCCTGCTTCCTGCTTGGTGGTTGAGGCACCATCCCTGCAGGTATTTAAGACGGCTTGACATAGTGCTTAGCGACATGGTTTAGTGATGTTGGTTTTTTTTTTATCAGAGTTAGGTTGATGGTTGGACTAGATGATCTTAAAGGTCCCTTCTAACCTAGACAATCCTATGATTCTATGATTCCACATGCTAGTGGGAGCAGTGTCACCATGAAGCCCTGGTGTCCCACTCCTTGCAGGACTGGGTATGTTCAAACTGTCATAGCCAGGGAGGTGAACTACCCTCAGGAAAGTCTCTAGTGCTCTCTCTCAGTCAGAATCAGTCATGTGATGTTGGAATGTAGACCTGTGGCTTGTATCTTACTTCTGTTTTCCATGATTGCTAAATTTCTGATCACTGTCTTTATGGCACCAGAGCTCTCTGAGTTATTTCATACAGATTTATTCCAGAGATGTTATGTTTGGGAGTGAAGATTGAATACTGTCACAGAACTCAGTTTCTGCTTGCTCCTACCTTACTTAAATCAGAAAGTGTTTACTCCAGGGGGCTGGCTATCACAGAGCAGTCTATAAAGCAGAACACTTTGTGCAGGGTTCTTAATGATAGCTGTACATATTTTATTTAAATCTTATATACAATCATTTTCTTGAGCTAAAACCGGGCTGGAATTTGAATCTCTTATCTGAATAACTAGTAGCATTCAGTTTTGAAACTAAGATCTATAATACAGTTGATATCAGAAGGCTATTTGCAATGAAACATATGAAGCCATGTTTTGCAGAGAGTATCATGGGACAATTCCTCCATTGTGGAGAGAGAACAGATTTCTGCCATCTTGCTTGCTAGCCATTTCTAATTGTATTCATTTCACTGAAATGAATATTAATGGTTCTACTGTATTTAATAAAGTTTGTTCCTGATATATTTTTCCCTTCAAATTAATTTCTTTTCATTTAGTTAATTTATAGAGATTTTACTTCATGTAAGTTAATTACAATTTTTTCCTTTTAGAGGGAAAAAATTTCAGATGATGAATGTTATTATTTTAACAAGTATGAGGGCACACAGCAGCTTGAAGATGAGTTTCTTTATCCTTTTATGTGAGTGTTGTGGGCAAGCCTCTTCTATATTGTAATCCTCCGGAGCTTCCATCAGCTAAAGTATGAGTTATTAATATATCCACTAAATTTACATATCCTGATCTGATATGTCATGCAGAGCTAATGCAATAATGTTTGCATTAGAGACGAATATAACTTCTTTCCCAGGCATAACTTCTTTCCTATGCTAAGTGTTTTTGGTTATTAAAGCCAAGGAGAAAATATTTATAAGTACTAAGATAAGAACTATAATCACTCCGAATGTCAGGGGTGTAATCGTATTAAGTGTATTCCACAATACATTTTCTTCTTATGTAGGATATACCTAAAAATGACATAAATACATTTCAGCAACAATATGAAATAAAGGTCTGAATATGTGAGTTTATAATCTCACAGAGGTCAAAAAATTTTTAAAAGTTTCAACCACTGATACAGAAATGCTAAATTTACACTAATGGTGTGAATGGGGACTTCATGGAAGACACATCTGTTGATCGCAGAAATACTACTGACATATAAACCAAAAATATATTAATACCAACAACATGGGTAATTAATAAGAAAGTCCTTTGAAATTATCCTAAAAAGTTCTGCTTGAGAAAATGGCTACTGTGGAAATCAGGCTTTTCCATTTCTGTATTACATGATTGCTGACATCTTTTTGAAGTATTTGCTCTTCTTCCCAACAATTATAGTACAAAGAAAGACAAAATCAGAAGCTTGGAATTGGCAAAATTGTAGAACTGGTTGTTCTCTGATTTACACCAGTGCAAATCCGGAATAGCTGTTACTGAGGCTGAACTTCATTTTATGTAACTTCAGAATTGATTATGTACAGAACATTGCAGATTTTGTTCCTTAGTACGGATAAATCTTCTGAAGTTATTTTACCTGCATACATTTGTTGGTGAATAGAAAGAGATACAGACCAAGAGAAAAGAAAAAAAAAAAAAACAACTAGCATTTATTAGCTGTTTTATATTACAGGTATTAAAACCCATTTACGCTTCTTTTTGGTGATAACCATATTCCAATGTTTTTCCTTTAGTAACGTGGGATGTACGCTATGACTTTGTCCCAATTAATGAAACAATGACCTATCAAAAGGGGGCTATATTGGGACAAATTCAAGTGTAGAGAGGGATGATTTGAGTTTGTACCAAGGGAACTGACCTCAGCTTTGGGTGAGTGTACGCTCCACAAATATAAATGATGGCTTTTCCTTGGGGTTTTCACTAATGTAGCTACATCAATACCTGACTGACAAATTCAGAATGAGAAGCAAGACCTGTGGTCTCAGTCAATAAAATGCAAGCTTTTGTTGAAGATTAGAATGTTGTGAACAATGAAAATATCCCCTCAAAACAAATAAAACTCAGGACATAGAAAAGGCTTTTTTAAAGAAAATATAATGGTCTAGGTATTTCCAAATGAGTCTTTACTTTTTCTATGGAACCGAGACCTTTTATAACACAACCATTTTCTCCTTTGAGAGATTGATTCTTCCTGGAATTTATAATACGTCATATCCTATTATTGTAGCTGTTATCTTTCTCCCCTTTTTCCTTCAGCTGTAGAAAATGATACCTTTTTTTTTTTTTTTTTTTTTTTGTTAAATAGCTGCTTTGTAGCTACATACTGCAAAAGGATATTTTTTTTTCTGCAAAGAACTACAAGGCAGTACACAGCTGAAACAAATATTCTTTCTCTCCCTGGTTTCACTATGCTGATGGTTCTATTCATGCTATAAAGGAAGATATCTAGGCAGCTGCTGTTTGCAATTACCTATTAACTTGAAAACCAAAATCTACTTATTTAACAGAAAATAGCCTTCTTCTTTATGTGCACACATTAGTTTATTTGTTAAACACAATCTGAAGGACTGCATTATTAGTGGCAGAAAAATTAAAGAGGATTTAAGATTCAACCTTATCATAAGTTATGGGAATGGGTTGCTGCTAAGTTCCCTACTTCTGCTGGTATTTTAGAAGGGACTTTTTGCAGTATCAGCAGTTAACATATTCCCTCCAGCCTCACCACTATCTTTTGTTCTTTTTTGGTTTTTTTTTAAAGATGCTTTTATATAGCCAAATTATGCTGTAGAAAGAGATGACAGAAAAGATGCTGTGTGCAGAGATCAGCCGATATGATGCATTGCTGATGGGCTGCTGTTCAGCTGCCAGACTGAGCTGTGACAGTACAGGGTGGGTGCTATTCCTGCTGCTGGTGTTGCTGGGAGGGTGGCAGGGCGAGCTTTGACCCCCAGGATAGACCTAGCAGAGCCTGAAGCCCCCTCTTGCTGGCTCAAATGCAGAAAAATTCCCTTCCCTCAGCTCCCTGAACCTACCACATGTGGAGCAAATCATCTTATTTTCCCGGAAGTACTTTTAAATGTTTGGGAAGCCAAATGTTGAGGGCCATGACCCTGAGGTTGCTGCACAACTGGCAGATGTTTTTGTAAACCTGGAAATGGACAACTGTCTTCCTATATGGATTATTTGCATATTTAGAAATTGCAAGTAATCAGATAAATTACATGCTGAAATGTGTAAGAGGTAAAGGCAAGATAAATTACCTGCATAAGTAAGCCCACTCAAAGAAGGGCTACATTGGAAAAGAAATTTAGGCCCAATCTGAAAAAGGGGCCCTGGACACCGTGACTCTGAGTTTTGTGGTAGGGCTAAATCCTGGCTTCACGTTGTGCACGTTCCCGTTTCCCTACACAGTGGGTGGGAAACACGTGATATGTGCCCTTGACTGCTAAACCCAAACCCCAACATATTGATTAAGGCACTGCCTAAAACCAGCACGGAGAAAAGCGTGAAGAGTTTTGGGGAGCAAATTACAAGGAGGAGGCCTTGTTAGCTTCCCGTCAAGGTTCTGGCCCCTCCAGTTCCCATCACGGCCAACCAGAGGGAAAGGCTGGGTTCAAAGGTACAGCTCAAATCCAATCCTCCCCATCATGCATACTTTACTCCAAGCCGCAGGGAGAAATTACTTTTTTTTTGGTTTGAGCTGCTCTGTCATTCTGAACTTTGGGGACTGATGAGTGTGATTGGGGGGAGGCTGTGAAATGAGCTTGCAAATGGCAAGTGTTGGCCGTATTCTTTCAATTAACTTCACCTTTTTCCAAAACAAACCCCACTGTTGTCTTTTAAATAAGGCTTAAAAAGGGAGCTTTTGGGAGATAGTCCTCCTCTCCATAGCATTTATTGGGAGATAATATTGGGATTCACTTCCTTCCTCTGTCTATATTGAATATGGATTCAAATCTTTATTTCTCAGAGAATATCCTATATCCAGGATGTTACAGTTATCCTTAAATTTACTTTAGACATTATTAAAGCAGCAGAGAGTATAGTGACACGTGGGTTAGGAAGAACCCAGACTTGATGGATTCAGGCATCTACTTTCTTTGAAGCAATGATGGCAGAATAAATTGCTTTAGTACCACAGATCTCCAGTACATTCTGTATGATTTTCTCCGCACAGTACTTCCATGCTCATAGTATAGCTGTGTACGGCAGAGCTGGCCTTAAAAACGTGACACCAAGTCTCTCAAATCAGACACCATACACTAGCTTCTATCACACACTCAGCAGTGCTTTCTCACATTTATGGAGCTGTACCATGACTTCTTTCCTGCTCCAAATCCCATGTTGCAGACCATGTGGTCAAGCTGGTCTGTGAATGAAATTGAAAAAGCGATAACATGCTGCAGCTGGTGGCTTGCCACTTAGCAGACAGAATTCTCACTAAAGGAACATCACTAAAATTTACATTCCTCCCACATATCTGATCCAAGGTGTAAAGTTTCTTTCAAAGAGAAGCCACTTCAGAGATCTGCACTGTACACCCTAGGACCTAGATGGCGCACAGAACCATGTAGTTAAGACAAAAAGCCATTTCTGTACATCAGACTGTAATTATATGTTTTCTCCTAGTACCAAGAGCATTCATAGCCAAACAGTGCTACTTCTGTCAGTGTGGCTGGCTAAGGTGCCTCGCTCAAATCAGGGTGAAAGGTTACATGGTCAGATACCTAGTCAAGTGCTGTGTAATTTCGGGGAGGATGGGAAATGTGATCAAGGTATAAATATGCTTGATTAGCACAGATAAGCCTTGAATGATTTCAGTGCAGAAGAGAAGGCAGAGACCAAATATGCATATGCCATGGAGGCAGATATGGGAAGACATTTGAGAACCAGCAGTACCTCTGTTATTTATTCTCCAGTCACATGGCAAAGTGGGCAGGTTATCAGTATGATTAAAAGCTGCTCCTGGGCTTTTGCCTATAACCTCCACCAGCCTCCAGTAGCTCAGTTTAACAGCAAAATTATGTTCAGATCAGAGGTACCAGGTGAGAACAGCTGATGAGAGAGTGTCATGACTTGAATGAAATCCTGGGTTATCTCTGACTTCAAGATGCGTATATAGATGGAGGAAGCTGAAGATCTCACAGACTCACTTCTTTGTTTATTGATGGGACAAGAAGAGAGGCCAGGGAAAACTCTGTTTGCCACACAAATTAATGCTTTATTAAGAGGACTAAGAGACAGAGGGCTGAGAAACCTCATGAAAAATTTAGTGCAGTTGATCCCATGGGCTTTCATCTGCTGATCTGGCAGATGGGACTCTTTCTGGAAGAGGGGAAAAATCAGTCGTAAGGTTTTGTTAGCAGATTCATAGATTCATAGATTCATAGATTCATAGATTGGTCCAGGCCGGAAGGGACCTCCAAAGGTCATCTAGTCCGACCTCCCCGCAGTCAGCAGGGACACCCCCAACTAGACCAGGTTGCCCAGGGCCTCGTCGAGCTTCACCTTGAATATCTCAAGGGAAAGGGCCTCAACCACGTCCCTGGGCAACCTGTTCCAGTGTTCCACCACCCTCATGGTAAAGAACTTTTTCCTAATATCCAATCTAAATCTCCCCTTCTCCAACTTAAAACCATTGCCCCTCGTCCTGTCGCTGCAGGCCTTTGTAAACAGACCCTCCCCAGCCTTCCTGTAGGCCCCCCTCAGGTACTGCAAGGCCGCTATGAGGTCTCCCCGGAGCCTCCTTTTCTCCAAGCTGAACAACCCCAGTTCCCTCAGTCTGTCCTCATAGGAGAGGTGCTCTAGCCCCCTGATCATTTTGGTGGCCCTCCTCTGGACCCACTCCATCAGGTCCATGTCCTTTCTATATTGAGGGCTCCAGACCTGCACACAGTACTCCAGGTGAGGTCTCACCAGAGCAGAGTAAAGTGGCAGAATCACCTCTCTGGATCTGCTGGCAACACTTCTTTTGATGCAGCCCAGGATGTGATTGGCCTTCTGGGCTGCGAGAGCACATTGCCTGCTCATGTCCAGCTTCTCGTCCATCAGCACCCCCAAGTCCCTTTCCTCAGGGCTGCTTTCTAATACCTCATCCCCCAGGCTGTATTTATACTGAGGATTGTTTCTTCCCAGGTGCAGAATCCTGCACTTGCTTTTGTTGAACCTCATGAGGTTCAACTGGGCCCACCTCTCCAGCCTGTCCAGGTCCTTCTGAATGACATCCCATCCCTCTGGTGTATCGACAACACCACACAGCTTGGTGTCATCTGCAAACTTGCTGATGGTGCTCTCAATACCTCTGTCTTGAGTCCCTCTATCATCAGATACAATGGGTTAATGTGATTTCAAATCATTGAGGGATGATCAAGAAATACATCAAATTCACTGTGAAGAAAATTGTCACCAGGAGCTCCAGCACAGACACAGGTCAATATAGCTCGTGCTATAAACCGATATAGATCAGTGCTGCTTTTAACATTTTTCTGTTCTCATCTGTGATAGATAAACAGTGCTAAGCTGCAGCAATAGCGCTAGCTACACCAGCCTTTAGTAAAGAAACTGGTTTGTAAATTTTGCTAACCACTATCTTGCAGGAGTCAACTAGTTATGTTTTCATAGACCTTGAAAGATTAAATAAAAACTCTGAGAAATCTTCCATACAGGCATAACTCTATGGTTTTTGTGGGGGAAGAGGGGAGAGTGGAGGAGAGAATGAAAAATGCTACTTCACTTCTCTATGATTTTTGTAATGTTTCCTGGCATTCCAGTGATTTATAGAAACAGCAACAGTCATCAGAAATTGGCAAGAGTACAGGGAGAATAAGCCGGTGAAAGAAGAAATTAATAGCAGTCGTATATGGTTAAGGGATCAATGATGTATTGGTGCTATTTCTTTTTCAATGTCAGATGCTGTGCTAGTGCAGTAGGCAGATGATATCTAAAGACAATGACCTATAATCTGCTCTCTTCCCTCAATGCCTTGCTAATATTTTACTGAAGGTTTGACTATGCTGCAGCTTAAAACAGAACTTTGCCGACTGCAGGAAAAAGATACAAAAGACAATTTCTGGTGCTTTGTACAGAGAAAAAGAGGCTGCTGGATTTAATCATTACTCATAATCCCCTCAAACCAGTGGAGCTCAAAACAGCAGTGAGAGAAAATGACAGAGACCTTGCCTTGGTAAAGGATTATAGTCATCATATTGTAGTGCACGCACCCACGGACCCAGCCTGCCCTCCACATTCCTGTTAACCTGCAGGAGGGGACCCTGTACCATGACAGAGGAAAGTGCAGCAGGTTCCAGAGAGGGGTCTGTACGAGCAGTGCTTAACACTGAATGGTGATGCTTGCTCTGCTCCATCATGGCATGCATTTCCAGACCTTTTTTAGTGCAGGAGACTCCACTCATCTTGTCAAATCTGATGAATTGCTTCTGTTGGGTTACTGTGCTTCTTGCCAAAGAACTGTTCCTGATTTTGGATCCTTTTCCTGCCTGATGGGCTGCATATGCTGTCTGATCCCAGCTCTGTCCAGTCAGCTGCTCTCGCTGTCTGATCCCAGACTGCCCAGCCCTGCTGCTGTCAGATCCTGTTGTGTTTACAATCAATTGCTTTCTTCTCCATTCTGTTTATTATATGCTATTTTCTGTTTGTATTGCCTGGTCCTGGGGCTCTCATATCATTTCTTGCTGCCTAATTTTGATGTTGCCTAATACTGCAGCTGCCCCATAGTTACGCTTGCTGAGTCTTACTAAGCAAACAGCTGCATGGCCTCCTGTTTCCAAGTTCCAGCTGTCTGATCAGCTGTTTTTGCAGTTACCCTTTCCACAGTCTAATCCTATTGTCTGGCTCAGTAGCTGTAGGATCAGTTCTCTTTGCACAGATCTTCCGGTTGTGTAATTATATATTTCATATATCATGTAGTTAATACTTTATGTTGAGGTCATTCCAAATATCTGAACCTTTCTTGCCTTTCTTATGTTTAATTTCAGTTTGCCCTGATCACACTCCATTTATCCAACTAATTCCTCTTTCCTTTCTGATTTCTTATCAGCTGCTCTTTAGCATCTATTTTTACTTTCACAGCTTCTGCTAGTCAAAGATTCTGATGTGTGAGTTGCTATTCCTGCAGCCCCGTGTCTACCACCATCCGTTTAATCATCTCTATTGTCTGCTGCTTTTGCTGTTCAATCAGCAGTGATTTTTTTCCTTTTGTGCAGGCCTGCAATGATCTGATCAGTACTTTCTGTCATATGATTGCCCCTGGTTATCATTCCTACCGGCTAATCATCACAAGGAATTCTGTTCTTGTCCAGTCTTGGATAATTATCTGCTCTTGCTGTTTTTGGTGACTTTCTCGAGCCCAGAGAGTGGAATTATACAATTCTTAGAAGCACATGCTTGGACTATATACTGCAATAATGATATTGCTGGATTTTGTGGGATTAGTATCCTGGAGTTAAATACCTAAATGGGCATTGTTAGCTAAAATTTTGCAAATAGCTGAATTTCACTGTGCAGTAGTCAATAAAAAGTTTCCATCCTCTCCCTTCTGTCTGTCATATTGATCCTTTTCACATATTCATCTGTTTACATAGTAAATATGTAATGGTTCTTCATTAACCAAGAACATGTACATCAAGGCTATGATATTCATCTTTCAACTCATGTTTCCTTCTAGGTACTTACCCACCCAGCACAGCTAGGCTGATCTCTGGTTCACTGCTGTACCATTATAACATAAAATAAAAAGACAATATTCAGCTGATGTAAATTATCATAGGTCATTGTCTTCAGTGGACCCCAATAATTAAGACAGTCAGCTCAAAGTCTCTGGAGGAGAAGACACATGCTGTGACTAAAGAGCACTGTCTCCTGTTGCTGCCTGAGAAAAGTAGATTGATTATCTTTGCTTTCAAGAAGTGGATTAGGAATTAGTTGAGAAGAACAAAACCACATTATAGTCTTACTAAGAGCTTTAAAAGATATCGATCAGGGAGATGCATTTTTCACAGCCATGCAAAAATCTGTGAAGTTCTGTATAGGGGCAATCTACCTTTCCTTCTGTAACATTCCACCCCCCCCCCCCCCGCCCCCCGTGCAGATCTTAGGAGAATAGCCAAGGTTGCAATTGGTGCTTAATCTCGAAGTGTGACTGCCTGGGTTACAATGCTGATTTATTCTTGCAAAGTTGTAAATCAACTTGAATTGCTAAATTTGCCCTCTGCTCGTTCCACATAAAACTGGAATGTCATAACCTGTCTCATCTTGCAGCTGCTTAGGGGGAAGGAGTCAGAACTTTTTCAAATCTGGACAAATTTTCAAAGCTATCCATGTAGCAGCGAAAAGTATTCTGTCTATTTCCTTAACAGTTTCAATACTTGGCGAAAGGAACCTAGGATTAAGAGACCTAAACCTGCTGAAATTAATTCACCTGTTGAAATAACTTGGGGGGATTCACAAATTAAAGTTAGCAAGTTTTTCAGCAAGAGGGTGGATGAGACAGCCTCCTGAATTACCTTCCAGTCCCATTTTTTGTGATTGCCTTCAAACTGAGTAAATTGTGATTTAAGAGGCTTTATAGAAAGCTATTCATTTTTCAGGCAGTCTCCCACATGCTTATATATTTACCCAAATCTTTCAGATTTATAAATTAATGTAAAAACAGGCAGAAAGTTAATTTATGCCATATATTTCAGAATTTGGAGAAATGTTTGAACTTAGGTGTTTTATGCCAAATGCATATATAGTTAGAATAAAAACATCTATTTTAGAATTTAGAAAAACATAATTTTAGAATCTGCATCTGTACAAGACTGTGAGATTTTTAAAGGAGAAAAGGGATTTGTAAATACGAAACGGAGTTTGTGTGATCAGTATCTTTTCATATTGAAGCAGTAGATAAACTGATTATTCTAATATCATTCATAGAATCCTTCATGGCATCAAAGAATATACCCTCATCCTTGTTTTATCATTCAATAGCACTGACTTTGGCTATGACAACTGTACTAAATATTGCATCCACTTACACGGATAGGCTTCAAATATGTGTCTTGGATTCTAAAGCGTACTACAGCAGGAAATCTCCATCCTCTCCATCTGTTCTTCTTATGCAGTCTCCGTAGTTTATAGATGCTTCTTGGATACTTGTTGGTGCTGTTTTCTTATGATCTCAGCTCTTTTTAATACAATGTCATAAACATATGTTTAAGTGCTCTGACAGCAGATTATTAAGAATTTTTCTAGCCTGTTCATGTAAGGTGTAAATCAAGATTTTTTCAAGTTCAGTACTTGAAAGTCATTGGATGTTAACCTCTCATTGCAAAAGCCTTAGAATTGTTTTTATTTAACTTATACTCAGCATGATTCTAAGGCAAAAAAACACAAAATCAAATGATAACATGGAGATCTCTTTCCTGCTCAGTTGCTGATGTTCAAAAATCTTTTACTTTACACCCTTAATTTTGCAATTGTGATTTTTCTGGCTCTTCAGGTGAAGATAAATGTATCTTATGTTAAATTTAATGGAATTTGATTCAGCTAAGAGTGACAGTTCATACTGTCCATCTAGAATGTGGTAAAATAAACCTGGTGTTAAAGTCTGACAAAGGATGCAGATAATGTGCTGAACTGAACCCTGTAGTTTCTTGAGATAACAAAAATAAATGAAGAACCAGCTTCTACAGATTTCTTCAACATATTAAAGGCATTCAAAATTCCAAAGAGAATTACAAAAGCGTTTCAGATCTGACTGTGCCTCTAAGCCTCTGTATCTTTCATTATCTCAATTCTTGTTAGCCCATTTGGTAGCATGGGGAGCACTCTCAGCAGGATGCTATCTGCTCCTACTGCTAATAGCCATGAACACTGAATGCATTTGTGGAAGACTTCAGAGTTTTTCATTGAACAGCACTATACTTAATTATTATTACTTAACTAATTTGTGGATGCCCCATCCCTGGAAGTGTTTAAGGCCAGGCTGGATGGGGCTTTGAGCAACCTGCTCTAGTGGGAGGTGTCCCTGACCATGGCAGGGGAGTTGGAACTAGGTTGGAACTTTAAGGTCCCTTCCAACTCTAACCATTCTGTGATTCTATAAATACAGCATTCTGAACAAATCCACTTCTCTTTTTTTCTTTTTTTTGTTTTGGCCTACCTGGGATCTATTCATTTTTCATTAGATTAAAAAACAGTGAACCATAGTATAATGATAATGTTTAAGCCTTCAAGTTGGTTCATAAGCCTGATCCAAAACTCTAAGCTGATCATGAGAGCAGTGGATTTTTCCTTTGTCTTCACTCAAGTCTTTGAAAGATTGATGGACCACTGTAGAGCTCGCACTATCTTTTCCAACACATGCTTAGATATTAATTAAGCAGAAGAGGAGAGCAATTTTTATCTGCTTGTAAGAATATTTTGAAGAAAGTATTCTCTATTACAGAAGCCATTTACTAGTATAAAGAAGAATAACATGCTATTTATATTTAACAAACAATTTACAGTTGAATAAAACTAATGAACCAAATACTGATCTCATTTACTCCATATAAATGAGGAGTGGATACACTTTAGTCAATATAGTGATCCAGGAAAAATTGTTCCTTAGGCATTTTAGGGGAAACATTTGTTGGAATGTATCTTTAAATTTGTAAAGTAGTTTCTGATAGGCTTACTATGTCTTTGTTAGAACTAAATCTTTGCTTAATGCCCACAAAAGTCACAATAGAAAGTAATGGTGAGGATTTATAGAGCTCATTAATAATTATGAGTACTTAGCAGGATAAGAAGACAAAAAGAAATCCACAGGTTTCTTTTGAGACTCTTCATGCTAAGTTCCTTATTAACAACAGGAAAAAAGAGAAATAACAAACTTATATTTTCTCCTCTCTCTCTGTCTCTCAGCTAATTCAAAAGTGAGGCTGTTAATTAACACCCAGAGTACAATCTGGATTAATTACAGAAGTTACTGGATTAATGACAGAAGACTCGCTGTGGTTTTTAAATTCTCTTGGGATATTTTTAAATCTGGTGGGCAGTAATACTGCCATCTGTTTTGTGAGCCGATGGTTAGTTCTTACTGAAATCATTAAAATCTTGAAAACTACATTGCCTGCTATCAAGGTTCATAAATAAGTGGTTTTTTTAAAAGTAAAATCTGCTTAATACTCTACTGTTCACATTTGAAACAACATTCAGTGTACCTCCCACACATGTCATGGGAAAACAGCTGGTCTGGGAAAGGAAAATGAACAACCTGTCTATCCAGATCACTTAAAATTTTCAGATAGCTAAATGAAAGTTACAGCTGTAGATCTTCACATTACAGAAGCTTTCCAGCAAATAAAAGTCTTTAAATAACACTGTTCTAAAAAAGTCATCGATTTTCAATGCTGGAAAAATAATTGATTAGAACTTGCTGTTGCTGTTAACTCGGCATTCTCTGTAGCCTGAGAGGCTCATCTGCATTCAACTCTCTATATAAATAAAACCTGTTTTTATTGGGAATACTGTTGAACACATACTTAGCAAGAGCTACCCTATGGGGAAAAAATACCCAAACGTGGACTAATTGTAGATAACTCAGTCTTCTCTTCTTCTGAAATAGATGTCTTTCCATTTCGTTTTAAAACCCTATTGGATAGGTTGTTTTCCATTTGTACTGCTGGCAGCAGTCTGACAGGCTCGCAGAGAGTTCCGAATCATTTCCAGACAGATTTGCATGCAGCATTTAATTTAGTATTTTCACTCAATACAATTGTCAGGATCTGGCTGACGGTCCCTTTAAATACAATTAGTTCAAACCATGTGCTTGTTGGCTTGGGATTTTTTGTCTTTCTATTTAATTTCATGTACTTTTCAATGATCTCAGTACTCTCCTTTTTTTTTATCTTAGGACTCATGCCTCAGCTGCTGGCTGTGTTAAACATTTTGGCATATATCAGTTTAGAGTAGATAATTGTATATTAATTATCTACTATGCCAGGAAGGTATTGTTTCTTCACTTCCTCCAAATTCAAATTTGGTTTATGCCCAGAGAATAAATTATCTTGGTTTTTAAGAAATAAAGTCTTGAAAGTGTCTTAAAGTTAAAAATGTTTTGCAGTTGATTCATCACTATTACTTACAGTATTGTTGTCAGTCAGAAAAATAAATTGATATTTTACCCATAGAGAAACCAAAATGGCAAAAAGGCAAAAGATTATTTCATAGTGCCAAGGAGAGATGATCCTTTATGATAATGAGCAATTATGATGAAAACTGCCCGACTTCCTATGGACTGAACAAATCCAAAGAACTTATTGAAGGGGTAAAGACATGCAGGAATTACAGGAATTTAGTATTTTTAACATGCAGGAATATAGCATTTATAGCCCGGTTGGAAGATTCAAA
The DNA here is from genome assembly GCF_964106895.1 of Numenius arquata. Lineage (NCBI taxonomy): Eukaryota > Metazoa > Chordata > Aves > Charadriiformes > Scolopacidae > Numenius > Numenius arquata. The sequence goes on from NC_133586.1 coordinate 31,959,445, forward strand.
ATTTCATGAGATAACAGAAATATCTCTAGGAATTGATATAGGCTAAGAAAAATACTAAGAGATGCTGAGAAAAGCATAATATTCAGTTCTCTAATCATAGGGATCTTTAATTTATCTGTTACTTAAAATAGGAAGCTTTTATTTGCATCACACTTGAAAAAAATATACCTTGTGTCTTGTTAAATTACAGGAAGATCAATCACGAACTGCTCAGTTCTGTAGCAGCCACTAAATGGCTGTCTTAGATCTTCAGCCCAATACGTTGTTTTCACATTCCACTTGCAGGAACAACTCAGAATGAAATGTATCTTTTCTGGTGTATTATATTTCAGTAACACTGCTGCAGTGTGAACATACTTCCCACCCTCACTAGAGAAAGATCTCTAAAGCTGTGTTACACCAGCTGGTGTGCTCAGGGCCCACTGACATGACTGAGAGAATTGCTGGTGAAAACAATTTGACTGCACATGAAGAAAAGAGAAATGAAAGGGATTTTTTCCCTCTCTTTACTTTCTCACTGTTTCGAGATTAATTCTGGATCTGACCTTCAAAAGCTTAGATATCAAAAGCATATGTATTTTAGATTTCATTTGCGCAGAGCAGGAAAGTTGCTCTCAGTATATTTTCACTCAGGAGAGATTTGCACTATCAAATCCCTGAATGTATTGATTACCACGGAATCTGGTCCTTCTCATCTTCTGGGTAAAAAGCCAACCTTATTTTTCCTAAGGCAATTTTACCTAGTATATGGATATGTGCCAGTAATATCAGCAGCTCATGAGTGTATTCTCTTGCGATTACACTACTGACTGTCAGGTAAAGATAAAGACAGGCCAGCTAAATACTTATTCTGTAATTACTTTTTTTTTTCTAAGCTATCAGGTAAAAGTTGTAAAAGTTAGTACCTGTGCAGCAAGAATTAAGATATCAATTTAACAGATTTTAGTTCAAATAAGTACAACAATTTTCATAGCTAATAGTTTGTTATACTCTCATATACAATGAATACTAGAGACGTCTCCTCAGAAAGACAAATTTTGTAATTAAACTGTTATGCTTATTGTTTCTATCCTGTAACCACGAAGATTACATCTGCATTTATAGCCTGTCCAGTGTCTATGTGTCTTACAGAATGCTTAATATACCTTACTCCATTGGTTACCATTACAGGCATTGCTGCCACACTGTAGTCACCCCCCATGACACTTCTTCAAACTCTTGACTTTGAAGGGTCTTAAAAATAGGGCTTAACTTCACTGAACTCATAAAAGAAACATTGTTGCAAAAACAGCCTTTTGCCTGGTTTACAAACTTCCAGGATCTAAAATGTAACACACACATACCCCATATGAAAACATCCACCTTTTCCTCATACTTACTTCAATGGTAGTACACTAATTTCACTATTATTTCCAGAATCCAAATACTTATACAATAAATATTTGCCTCTGTCACCTCAAATCCTATTTGACTTAAGTGCTGATAACACACTAAATGTCTCAGTATGGAGAACGAGACCTCGGTACGGTTAGGCATACGGCCTTAACACGGCAATGCAGGCCATTGCTTTCACTCTCCCAGAGTTGCTGGTACAGGAAGCCGTGTGCTCCATAGGGCTGCGCATTACAGCTCACATCCCCAAGGTGGTTTCATTATACTGGAATCAGTTCTCCAAACAACAGTGAACTCAGAGATCCCAGCAATTATTTAAGACGCCTTTTCTTTTAGTTATCATACTGCCCCTTTTTTAAAAAAAAATATAATTTTTTTTTCTTTTTTTTTTTTTTAGAAAAGGGGTTTACCCTATGTATTCAGTGATTTTCTTTCAGTTTTACCCCTGAAGTACAAATCACTGACAAGCTGGATGCATTAGGAAGAGAAGAACTTGGGAGATGTCTTGACTTCCAAGTGTTGTAGGGAAGATGACGACCAAATGCTAGTTCTGTCCTGAGGAGACCTTTGAAAATTTTTTTTAATAGCCTAAATGTCAGGCTGGAGAATGTTACATAATCTCTTCCTGTGAAAACTTTTATTTGAAATCAATACATACCCATGACACATTTTCTCTGTAACTTAATTAAACTTTTGCAACCGATTCTACTAATTTAAAAAAATGCATGTATTTCTTTTTTTCCTCATGTCTTCTCCCAGCCCGCTTGCTACATCCCGCATTGTTGATCTTTTCTTTTTAAATGTTTCAGCTGTGACGGGCAGCAACATTACTAACATTTCCTAAAATTTCAACCTTTGGAGTTATTACTGCCCTATGCCAAAGTACCCTCCAGTAGATAATATCACTTTGAGCTTTCTTTTGAGAGGCTGCTAGTGTTGGAAGGGAGGCATTTTATGGGATTAAATAGAAAATCAATAGGATAAACAACCCTTTAGCTAGCATGTTTATTTTTATTTCCTGATTGTATCTCTTTTTCTGAGAACTGCCTGTAGTAGAAAATGTGAAGCTCTAAGATTAATGTTCCAGCTGTACTATAAAGATTTTGCTAGAGCAAATTATAAAATTGTATGAAAATCACTGTCCCATTCTTGAAATCTCAAAGTAACCTCCGCGTTTGGAACAGTTACTTTGTAACTCAATGGTATAAAGTCTAGCTGTGAAAAAAACCCAAATACTGTAATTTATTTGAAAATTGCACTGAAATTAGGCTTTTTTTAGATTCTAGATAAACGTGACCAGCTGGATTATATTTAGTTGGCTGCTTTCAGCACAAGTTAGAGTTCGGGAAAATTTCTTTGAGGCCTTTGGGAATCACTTTGAGTAGGAAAGAAGCAAAAGGTAAATCCTTCATTCTCCTCCCCTGTAGAGGTACAAAAGTAAATAGCGTGTCATTTTTTTAAACTCAGTTTTCTATCAGTGGATTTTCTCTGCAACAGAAATTTAATCCAAAGGAAATTGTATCTTCCCTTATCTGTATCTCTAAATCCCTAATTATTTTCCTAAAATGTTATTCTAGTCATGGGCCTGATCTGTCCTCCAAGGGAATTATGCAGGAATTTCAGAAAAACTGCATAACAGCTACAGAATAAAAAGGCAAAGTCAGCTCCTTCACATAACCACAAGTGTATGGACTTCTAAAGAAATCTTGAAGTGCCTATTTAGATTAAAGAAAACTGGTTAGGATGTGACTGCATTTCAGCTAAGAGTTTCTTTTGCTGTTTTCTGCAACTTTTGTTGAAGGTCATAAAGATTAGGGTCTGGAGGTTTAAACTTCTTTGAAACTCTTATATAAACCTATGTGAAAATATCAGTATTTCTCAAAAATGACATTAAATAATTATGTTTAAAGAAATACTTATTGTAAATGTTTTTCTATAATGTTACATAACATAATGAAAAACTAAAAAGATGGATTGTTGTGGAAAGTAGTTAACATAGATAAAGATGCTAGGCCTCAGCTGTCCACATACCACAACAATAAGCAAGTAAAGCAATAAATCCAAAATTTGGGTTGATTCTTTTGTCTAGATGAGTGATTTTTTGTGCTGTGAAGAGTAATGGTATTTTAAGAACAACTCTTCTCAGAGACTCCATCTGTGGATCTGCATTGTATCCACGCATATAATGTGTGTCTCAAAGAAGGAGAGATTAGAATTTTTGTGAAAAATCTTTTCAAGACCTAAAGCTTAGCATTTATGGGGCAGAAACATAAATCTTGAATATCAACACTGAATCTAGTATGCTATGTAGATACTATTCATGTGTGGAGCCCAAAGACAGGGGAGTGATTTAATTTTTCAGTTTTGAGAAGTCAGAATGATCCTGGAACCAAAGGCTGAGCAGGAAGAAATTGGCCAGATACATATTTCCTCTCTGCAGCTTTAACACAGTGCTCTCAGAGGTACAAAACTCATCATGGACTTGACAGTTGCTGCAATAACTACTAATTTCTTACTGTGTGTTATAGAACCATAGTACTCTGTTTTAACTCAAGCTTCTTCTTAGGACCCTTTTCAAGATTCCTTGAGTCGAAATGAGGAGGATGTTGTCTCAGGGCTTTTACTGTTTGACATTTTTTCCACTATGTGCAGAATATTTTTTTTCTTCTGTCAAGCCATGACTGAGTCCTTTTCTTGCTCACAAATGTTTAGTGCTAGGGAAGCCAAATAATTCAAAATAAATAATTTATTAGGCAATGCTTGGCTTGCTTTATTTGCCCTGTACATAAAAAGCTCTCACACTGTTTATATTTCTTCAATGAAAAATTCTACATGAGCCAGACTGAGCCAGTGGGTTACTCACAAATTCAGCATATTCATTATGTGTGACCTTATACTCAAGCTGTTGTAGTGGGTCACCCGAGTCACATTGTTCCACTTTTATTGTTTCAGTTCAATGATTGGATGCCATAAACTGTGTATGTTGCTTTTCCAAAAATGACTTTTGTTTGGGGACTCATTCTATTATCCATACTCAGTAAAATCAGCTATTCCAACTGCACTAGCGGGGGGCTGTACCTGTGCCAGGAACTCCATCAGGGAGTCAAGACTTATTAGTTCAGGTAGAGAAATGCACTAATCAGCTTTGAGCCTAAATCTGGTTCATATGCTTCAGCTAAAGCACCATGGAGAGGTGCCCAGGAAGGAATTACTTGAAATTAATCAGACCCATATCACCACGTCTCCTCACAGCGAACTATTGCACAGGGTGTCAGCAGCACTGCTACAGTCAGAGCTGCACTGGCCCCCAAGAATCAATGGGACTTGCACACATTTTCAAGGTGGGGACTCTTGTAACCACCCTAGCGACCACTTTTCATACATGGCCTATTGCTTGAAGTTGGCTATTACAAGTATTTCCTCATAAAAGGAAAACAATGCATTGCTTTGCTTTACTTTTTCTCTCAAATTTTGATCAGAAGTGCTTGGTATCATTTGCAAATGTATCATGAATCAGAACGAACCCTGAGTCCAACTACAACTTTTTGAAGTTATAGAATACATTTAGGAAACATTAGTCCAGTTCATTCAATTACCTATGGGAAAAGTCCCACTTTTCTATGTATAAGAAGAAATTGTATATCCTTTGCTTAAAATTGGTTAAACATAGAGTCTGTTTCTTATTCTTTATGTCAGATTTCTAAAGACTGAGCTTTTCCATATCCTCTTACATTTATCACTCAGTCTGAACTTACAGTAGGCAGCCACTCTTGGATTTTCTTGAGTCATTGACAAAAACCTCGTTGTTTTCCAAACTTAACAACAATGAATTTTGCTTGATGCAGTAACTTGGGCAATTAGAATTCGAAGTGGTTACTAATGCTTAATAAAAGTGAATGCTAAAATCCAAATATGTGACAGGGTTATTGAAAAAAAAAATACTTGTGTACATACTTCTTTTAAATAAAAACATTGTCAAAACGTATTGATAGTGACAGAGCTTACAATCTGGGTATCCTACTTCAAGAAAGAATCCATGTATGCCTTCTTTAAAAGTGATTTCTTACCTGAACTGGAACAAATCTCTTCTAGTTCCTTCTTTTATAAACTGTATATTGTCTTAATAGGTTGGACCTGAATTCAGGAAACCTAATTTCTACTTCTATTTCTTTCACCAGCCTTCAAGTTTCATTGAAATTACTGAAAACCAGAGAAACATGCACTTATACACTTTCTATTGACTATTCCTTACTTGCAGACACAGGATATACTGGATTGGATAGGATTTTGGAGAGAATCAATACAATATTTTTATGATAGCTGATATCTTCCCTTTCTGCCTCTGCTCCCCCATTTGTCACAAAACCAAAATGATCAAGATCGCTGTTGTAAAGTGCTTTGATATACACGAACAAAGGGTGGTTACAAGAGTCCCAGAATTTTTTTATTACTTGTTTTAAACAGAAAGAGGTATCTTGAATAAGAACACAAATGACTTACCTATAGAAAGATCTTATACAATGCTTCTAGCTCTCATCAAACTAAATCTTTCTGTACTGGTCTTCATATAACCAATTCTTTTCTATTTAATCATGATTGTCCTATTTAGTTTTCTTCATATATGCTTCAGAGAGGTCATGCACATTTGTTTTTTCATGAACTTTGAAACATAATGGACGTCTTCTACCTGAAAAAAAAGATAAGTAAGCTGAATATAATAGTGATGAAAAGATCAGTTCCCAAATGACATAGTAAATCTAATTAAGCTAATTATAGCTGCCTATATATATATAAAGATACTGAATTGTCAATGCAGACTTTGATATCTAATCTTTTATTTTTGGAAGTGTCTCTGGATCTTTGCCTTAGGTAGAAAAAGTACTGCTGCAAAGCTGTTCCCTGCAGAAGGTAACACTGAACCACTGAACAGACAATAGAGAGATGTTCAGGCAGAGCAGGCACGGTAATAGCATTATTCATAGCATTCATTCAGCACAGGATGATGTATTGTCTTTTTAGCATCTTTCATGAAATATTTATTTGCTGTATTGTGTCTCCAGAGAATGGTCTACTCAACAGCAACTCCAACAATAACCAAGTTTTGTTTGGATTTTTTCCCCTTTTTTCCTACTTCTTACACATTTTTTGCCATGATGGCCTTGTGACCTTTATGCACTCAGTATTCTTTCTCATAAATGATGTGCGTGCAGTACTATATTTACAGTAGGTTTAGCCAGATACAGATGAATGGACATTTGGGGTAGAAAGTATCTTGTATCTGACGTACATAAACGCAAATAGATGCACCGTGCTAAAATTCATCAGTGTATGGAGAGTGCATTCTGCCTTCCCTGTAACAGGGAGCAAAAAATGTCCAGAAGACAAAACATGGGATGTTTGCAAATGTTACAATAACAAAGGAATCGGTATATGCACTCATGGGAGACAGCCTCTATTTTTCATTAAAAATCAACTCAAGATATAGAAGGGGAGTTTAGGTTCTGAACCCCATACTCTTCAGTTTAGGATTCTTAGTAACTAATACTTGGAAGGTCTATAATTTACAAAACTACTCTGCATGTATTCTTTGTCATCAGTGAAAAGTGAAAATCACTTCTGGTTTCAGGTCTCAGATGGGCTTTTCCTCTAGGGGAGCTAGTTGTCTCCTATGACGACAGAGGGAGTCTGCGATAACTTGCCCCTGAAATTAGCATGCATCCTAGCTAAATTAGTCCTATTTTAAGTTTTCTTTGCAAACTTGGTGTACAGACAACCGTTCAGATCAATAGCACAGATCTAGTCTACATCTCACACCTTTAATTACCATGGATGCTGTTCATATCAGTCAACACAACTGTTCTGCTTTGAGCACTTAAGCTGCTATCTCACTTGGAACTACAGGAAGACCTCTAACTTGCTACCATTGTGTTCTTAATTGGGTTTCTTGGTTCTCTGTTTACCCATCAGTTCAAACTGGGTTTCCCCACCTAGTGCAGGCTACTTACCACTGTCTTTCAACCCTTTATCTAAGAAGTGTTACATGTGAGGAAGACAGATCTGGCTCTAAATCAAATTGTTATTCAAGAATATTTACACATTTGCAGTGTTATCCTCCTTTATCATGCTTCTTGTTCCAATCCAAACACATAAATGAATAAAACAGAAACTGAGTATTTAGGTATAACATAGAAATTAATAAATGCTTGAAAATATGAATTTGACAGCGCTCTGTTCTTTGAAAGGATCTGATTTTATTAGAACATTAAAGTTATAATGCATAAAAGGCATCTTGAAAATGTACTTATTGCATTGCCCTTTATGAGATCTAATTCATTAAAGACAGGTATGGAAAGCTGGGTCCTTCAGGAATAGGACAGTGTTGTTGGGTCCAAAAGTTTGTACTTCACAAAGCTGTGATCCAGATTGACTTGTTTGGCAGTTTTTATGCAGTAGAAGGACATGGGAAAATTAATGGGAATGTTACAAACTGGAAAAGCTATGAAATATGAACAATGGTATGATACCTATCTGCTCTTTATCTGGGCTTAAAACTACAGTATATCTATCTGTTTCTTTAGTATTAAAACTCCTTCATGCGTTTCAAGAGTAAATTAGATGCAAGGAAGATAAACTTAATGTATATTGCCCTTATTTATTATAGTTGAAAGCCACACACAATTCCACTATGATACATTTTCAAAGACCTATAGAGATACATTTTTAAGTGCTTTTCCCCACTGAATGCATAGAAATGCTTTATCAGCACTTTCTGGCCATGCATAAAACATTGACATGAAAACACAGTAGGATACTCACTCTAGCCAAGAAATATCTTTGTACCACAAGGGATTAAAAAGGAAAAAAAAATAATAACCAAAACCCAAACAAAAAAAGCCTGTACTTTTTTTGTTGCCAGAATTCAATTCTGTAAAGGAAACATTGATGTATTAGGCTGGATGCAATCTGAGGTACTGCTGGGCTGCAAATAATAGAAAGATGCAACCCTTATATGCATTAAGCATCCTCTGTAGTTCTGGAGAGCTGTTGTTATTCACTATAAATGTACCAATAGCTGGTTCAAGTTGAATAGTAAATATGTAATACATGGAAAGAGAAAAGCTGCACTTGTAGGAAATAGTCCTCTGAATTATAGATGCTGCTGCTGATATTACCAGTTCATTAAGAATTTACTAGAAAACCAAAAATTCTCATGAAGATTCATCTTCTTTTGCTTTTTCCATATGTTTTCTTTCGGGATGTGCTGGCTGAAATTTTTAAGTCTGAAATTTTTCTAGTTAGGTAGCTAAAAAGGACAATTTGACAAGATTCTGAGATCTATCATCTTTTATCATAGAATCATAGAATAGTTTGTGTTAGAAGGGACCTTCAACTTAATCAACTCATCCCGTAAGTCACATTATCTTTATGAACTTCAGTGGGACAAAAAAACAAATACAAAAAGTATTTTTTCTCCTTTAAAAATTATTTTGTGTTAATTTTTGCATTATGCAAAATTGCTTGCATTGGTGTTTTGAAATTGCCAAAAATTTTTTAAAAGAGAAAGCTGATTCCAGGCTAAACCTAGAAGTAAGGCAGAGTCTATTGCACGAAGTACATGAATAGATTCTAACATTTCTTTAGGTTCCTAAAATTAGGATTTGGTATTAGGATTTGAAGCAATTCTAATCTGAAATATTCGTCTTTCTTTTATATTCTTCTATCATCACTTCTGATTCAGCTTGTCATAGCTGTCCACACGACATTCAAGTAGTTCAACTTAAAAATTCACACAGAACTGTAAATCACTACAAATGAAAACCAACTAAATATTGTACATTCTTGGGTGACTACTACTATATAATTGCAAAGTGTTCATTTATTAGTTCTTATTACGCCTTCTGCACAAAGAGGCAGAATGCCAATCTGAAGGTCATATGGTCTCAAATTTTCGCCTTCTGGCATTATAAAAACTTCATTCTTTATAGTCTGACCTCTAAATTGTAATGTATCTTTAAATAAAACCTGCAACTTAACCTTTTATACCTTGGTTAGAAACACTTCATTTTTACATGTTTTGTTCTTTCATGGCTGCAAGGATTTAAATTGCTCTTTTTAAGCTTTGGGGCAGGAATTATATAGAACTTTTTTGTTACTGCATTTCTTGGCACTTGGGAAAACGTGTTGAGACTTCAGAAATGTATGTCCTTTGGGACTGAACTTACTAAAGAGCAGCAAGTCACTTATTAGAAAATGTCTGCTAGTCCCTGAGGATGTTTTCCTATTACCTGTCTCTAAATGAATGACTAACAAAATGGATTAGTCTTTTCACCCTTGATACATGACTAGAAGACTCTATGAACTAGCAGAAATGTATGTTGATTTCACTGATGTCCTTCCCCATCACTGCTCTTGAATTTCCAAATGCTTTTGGTACTCACCAGAATCCAGATGGAGAATTCTCTGAACTGTGAGAGGCTAACACTGTTATTCTGATTCTCTTTTAACCTCCATGTGTCCCCTGCATAATTCTACCTTTTCCCAGCATCACATCTGTGACAAGATCAAAAATGGATTTAGACAGATAGCAAAGGTGTTCTCAGATCAAAAGTACAACTAGAATTTTAACAAGAAAATTCAAAGCAAAAATTCTAAACATGTATATGCATAAATGAAGATAAATGTAGTGGGTTGTCTTAAAGTTTATACCATAAGCCTGGATGTATTGATCTTTATGAGGCTCCTTTATCCTGACTTTGAAAAACTGACCATGCAAGCAATGCATATGGAGCATATCTTTCAGAGCACCCATTTTTAGGAGACACAACTTGCTAGGATGCATTTGAATATATCCAACAATCTTTTTATTTGCGTGTTGCATATAAAGCTATCAGTTACTGTTCAAAGGTTTGGATTTTGACTTTATTATTATGATCTCAGAGACTTAGTTATGATTAAGTATGTTTAATTAAAGCTATGAAATGTATAGATGTATTTGAAATGATATACAGATTCCAGCTCAGTATTGTGCTTCTGATGAGATTTGCTTGGCACAGAAACCGGGGATTTGAGGTAGTATGGGGTAGCTGAACGCTCTCATCTCATCTGTATTGTCTCTAGTGCAGGTTAGAGTAACCTTTTGTCTCACAACACTCTGTAGTCAGTTCTGAAGTAACATCTCTGAAACTTCTTTCGTAACAACTTAGATACTGAGCTAAGGCTGGGGGAAGTCCGTTATGGCCAATTCTGTATCAAGTGAGCTTTTTGGCCACCCTCGGACTTATCAGGTGGCCACATCTGACTGCATTTTTGGCAGCTCAAATTAGCTAACGCATGATTTGATAGGTTACTGAAGGATACTCAATTTCCTCAGAAAATGGCTGGTTTCAGGAACCACATATGAGGCTTTTGAAGCCTTTAGACAAGCTTCCTGGAGGACTGGCTATAGACCTAGAAAAGCAAAAGCATTATTATCTGTCCCCCTGTGTTGTAAGTGGATGGAAAGTCTACCTCTTTCTTCATGCCATACCTGACCAAATATGCTTTCTTAGCTACTGACCTTCTTTATCCTGAAGCGGATTTCTAAGATGTTAGGCTGATGGCTAAATATTTTCTGTTACCTTTTTGTGAAAAACAGCTCAGCTCATCAGGAGCTTCTAATGTTTTCCATTGCTTTGTCTGCCGTTCAAAGAAAGAAGCCTCTGTCCCAGTTACTTTTCAAGCACTCTGGCCCTGCCAGTTCTTTGCTCATTGCTTGCAGCGGGCCTCTGTCTGTTTCCGCTCCTTTTCTGAGAGTATAAACTGATGATGATACCCGTTACTCCATTTCTCAAAGCTGTGGAAAATACCAGGTTTGTAAATGCATCACAATCCTTTTTCTCACTCCAGTGTCGTACTGGCAGGAGTAAAATATACTATAGCAAACAAGTGTCTTTACAGACAAGAGTCTGCTTCGCAAGGAGCTGGATACCAAGCATGGTGTTAGTCTTTCTCTTATGTAAGCAGCTTTTTAACAGAAAACTAAATTATAAAGATGAGACAATTGCTCAGTGCAACAATACACGTCTGCTTTTATAAGAAAGTAAATGCTACTGGGAGTTTTGATAATGAACAGTTTCTATGAGAATTGCCTACTTCTTAATTAATTGGTATGTAAACTGTATGATAATCCACATTAAAAACCATAGCATATGCTGTGGTACTGTCTTTTGAGTCTTTAAACCAAGTCTGAGGGGAAATGAATCAGAGGTTAACTGGAAAGTGTGTTCTAGTCACTAAACAAACACTCTGCAATTAGAGGTTCAGATGTTGACTTTAAAAAGACACCAAACAGGTGATCTGACATTCAGACTGTGCAACAGAAAGAAATGCAGATGCCATCTTTAGAAACAAGACGAATCGTAGCCCCATAGTTGCAGGGGAACTTTACACTATGCTGTGTTATTGTTCATCAGAGATAAGTAAACTGTGAACTAAATAAATTGCAGCCAGTGTAAGTTATGCTTACAAAGAGGGAACAAAGAGAAGATCAAAAGGCATGGGACTCTGCAAGATTAAAACAACTGAAATTGTTCTCTTTCTTCTTACAGTATCAGCTTTGCTTCATGCGGCACTGAGCAAGATCTGGGCAATGCTTTCTGGGGAGAGTGTCTCTTTTGAGACAGTGCTCTCATTATCCAATACTGGAGTTAGTTGTTCTTTAAAGTGACTATACAAAACATAACAGGAGCCTTGAATGTACACATTCGTACAGCATATGGTGGTAACTGCAAAATATTAGTTTCAAACAGAGAGGGACAGCAATAAAATAATACAGCTTTTTTTTTTTAACCTGAAATTCCTTTTTTCCTGTTGATTTTCCCCTCCCCCATCAAAAGTATTGTTGACAACACTAAAATTACCTTTTATTTAAGAAAAACAGAACTGAAGAAAAACGTAAGTCTTCTAGTCCTTTTATCCAGTTATTTTAAAATACTTCAAACCTAATCATTGTTTTACCATAATTTCATTGCAAACTGAGAGATATTATTGTAGTTAAATGTCCAGTGTACCAGAATATCTATGTAATTTGATATTGTCTCCTTGCAAGCAGAGTACCTCCTTATGACTTCTAAACTCACAACTGTGTCCTCAGAAGAGAACAGACACAGAAAGCTGTGTCACTGCAGTTTCATCGAACAGCAAACTGACTCCCATAATGGAAATGATGAATTGAGAAGTGTTGGCTTTTAGTTCAAAGCTTTTAGAGATTTCAGAATGGAATTTACTGGTTGGGTGCTTGAGGTTTTTGTCTTGAAAAAGCAGGGTTTCCAGATGGTGAGCACTATTCATAAAAGCTCATCTTGTTGAGAACCTGGTATGTTTATGCTCCATTAGAAAAAACAATAGTCTTCTTGTATATATCCTAGCACCCTGAGATCCTAGTAAGAGAATCCTATAGAGAATTTTACTTCCATTTTAAAGACAGAAACCAGAAAATAAAACAAAATTGTTTTTTGCAAGGCACCGTACCTTTCTTCAGTCTGTTTTCCATAGACACATAAAAGCAGTGTCAGTAGATGAGTTTGCTGTGCTAGAGGACTGGAACTGCCATGTAGTAAAACTGTACGGCTTGTATGAGTATTACACACTTTCAGTACAAAGGCAAAAGGTGTAATTCGATGAGCTTAAATATAATGATAAGGGCACCTTTCATTATATTGAAAGAACCTAAGCACCTGAATTTGCAGATAGACTTTCAGTGTGATTTTCAGATGTGCTTATGTAGCATTTATCTGCATATATAAATGCTTAATACTAAAAAAAATGTAGCCCTTAATATTTAACTTTCAGGACATTAGCCGATCTGTGGGAGAAAATACATGCTCTTTCTGCAAAAAAGAAGGGGAACACCCAGCCTAATCATTTCTACTGTCTCTTCCCTGTAGTTAGCCCTTTTAACCTGTGTGTCTTCAAATGGAAATTATTTCAATTATTTAAAAGATAACTGATTGCTGTACTAACAAATGATCATGGTGTCCCTTGGAATCAGCATACGTTTGTGCAGATGCGGACATAGATTTTATTGAATTCAGTATTAAAGGCAGAGAGGAAAGATTTTACTCCAGATTGAGATAATAAGTTTCCAGAAATAGGGCACTTTTTAAGGGTCTTGAATTCTTCTGACTCTCACCAGACACCATAGAGCATGTTGGAAGTGATACAGGCAGCTAGCTGCAGAGTGACTTGACAAAATAAAGGGATTGCTAAACTACTTCAGAGCCTTGTCCCATCAGGCCATTATAATCCCTGCAGTGGATCAAGTGGTTATGTAAAACAGCAAAACTAATGGAGTGATTTTATTTTTACTAGAGCACATCCACCATTGCATGCTCTTTGACTGACTCCAAATATCTGGGTAACCTTATGGCATAAGACATTTTCTAGCCCTAGAGAAGTCAAGTGCATCTCTCTTTTTTTTTTTTTTTCATTTTTTCATTTTAGTATCCAGGTTAATTCTTGTTACTTATGCTTAGTTTTATCTTTTGAGCAAATTGAAAGATAGATGTTTCTAATTACTTTAAGTTCTAGTGAGTGAGGAAAAGACACTTGCAAAGGCAGCCTGAGAGATTGTATTTTCATTTTCCAGAAATAGGCATGGGGCTGGCAGTCAAGACAGAATTCAGTGTATTTTTGAAACAAGTAGCGCATTGGACCTTGGCAGAATGATAAGCAGGTGGCAGAAGGACACCCACTCTAAATCCAAAATGTTATGAGACCTATGCTGTTCTTTTTTATTTACAGTTCTTTTCAAACTTTGCAGTTACCCACTAACTTCAGAAATGAGTTTTCCATGACATTGTTATAAAGATTATGACTCTGACACCCCAAAGGATTTACTGTGAAACCTTCTTTGGATTGTTATGTTTCTGACAATTGAGATACACAGCTACCTAACAGGAGGGTAGATAAAACATGGAGCCAGACTCTTCTTAAGGGGGATCCATGGACAGGACAAGGGTAATGGCCACATGTTGGAAAATTGTAAACTGCAAACATAAGAAAATTCTTTCTTTACTATAGTGGTGGTCAAATATTGGACCAGGAGTGACAGAAGTTGTGGAATCTCCATCCTGGGATATATTCACAGCTTGATTGGACATGGCCTTGAGGAACCTGAACTAACTGGACCTGCCTCAGGCAGAAGATTGGACTAGAGACCTCCAGGTGGTTCAGGGACAGCTATACCACTTCAAGCAGACCCTCTGGGCCACATGCTGAAGACAGGCTGAATATTTTACTAGCTCTAGAGAGGAATAAAGAAGGAGATGGAGTTGGCAGTGACATAAAACTTACCTTAGAACTTCTTCTGGGCCTGAAGTCCAGGCTTTGATGTAAAATATTCCCTGGGATGTACTGAGATGTACATGTACTGAGATGGCATGTACTGAGACAAATTCCAATGATTAAACCCTAAATACCCTGATATATTATAAAAACATAGCAGATGTACTGATTTTCTCTAGACACCAACAAAAGGGGACTTGTGCAATGTAACTTTATCCTTTGAGTTTTGTTCATTTTCAACAAGGTCAGCCATGCAGTCTCCATTGCTAGACTCTGCAATTGACGCAGGTTATAGTGGGTAACAGGCACAAGAAAATCTGACTCCTACAATGATCAACAGCTCTTGAGCTAAAACATAAAGTGAAAAAACCTCAATCTCCAATTCCAGAGGGCAATAGGTACAATCAATTTACGTGAGCAGTGAAAAGTGATTTTTCTTTTTTGAAAGTCCTGCCTGGAATGCCTTCCAGCGCTGAGCTCTGGACTCCGAGACCACCATCCCATGCTTTCCCTCTAGAGGGATGATGCCAGCTACTCTACCTCACTATAGTCACATTGTATAAATCATATGTACACCTTCCAAATGGAAGTCTTCAATGCTAATTACTTGAAAGAATCGTAAGTCTATGAATATTTAGAGCTTGATCCTCTTTCCATTTAAGTCACTTGAAATTTGGGTCACTGGAGCAGGTCTGGGTTCTTAAAGGGGCATGGTCAGGCTTCAGAGATTCAGCAAATTCTCAGTCCTAGCCCTGAATACATGGATGCTCCTGGCAGATTGCTCTTCCTGGTTATCATTTTGTCAGAAACTACTTTTTCCAGGATATTCTCTGGTCAGTGTCTGACCTCTTGAGGGGATAGTGATATGGGTGACTTGAAAAATTATTTTTCCTTATTGGATGCCTCATGCATGTAAGAGTTCTCCCATTTTTAAGGTGGGGCAATGTTAGAGAAACAGCTGTATAAGGAAATTAAAAGTGGATTTTTAGTATCCAGAATCCAAGATGATAATTGAACAATATTTATTACTGTGAAAAATAGTGGGTAGTTTCCATACTTATTTTTATGTAGGTCAATATAATTATATACATATAGTATGTATATACATACATACATACATACATAATATACAAATATTCCCTCTCTCTCTAATGATTTATTTTAATTAGAATCTTAATTTTTAGGGCATTAGTAGGTTTGGTTGTTCTTTCTAAATGAACTGTTCTTGTCAAGGCCTGTTGGAACAGTGGGGTTTCTCGTGGTATTGAGGAGTATTGTTACTTTATTCTGTAATATTAAATACTTTTGGAGAAATAAGCTATTTTTTATCACAGGTTTTGGGGAAATTAAACTGTAGATGGATGAGTTTGTTTTTGGTTGTTACAAAAATTTCTGTGCTACAGTCTTTGAATGTTAACCTGTAAGGGCAGAATTTTTATTAATTTCTAAGCTTTGCAAAGTGATTGTAAAAAAATATAGTAAACATTGGAAGCAAAGCTTATTGATATCTCATTAGAATGAAAAATGTAAATTTTGGCTGGGAAATATTACCTAATATGTATACTCTGGTGTTTCGAAGCTTAATTTGCACCATAAGGCTAGTTCTGAATTTTGATATTTAAATTCAGAGGAACACTTACTAAATAGCAGGCTTATTAATGTCTAACAGCATGCACTGAAAATGGCTTTATTTGCCTAACTCCATTCCAAATGCACTGCAGAAAAAGTTTGCCTACAAATCAAGCATTTGGATCTCTGTACAGGTGACAAGTACTTTGGAAAACAACATTAATCAGCTGAAATTTAAGAGTCATTTGCTTCTGTTCTTAAACTTCTTGGCCTGGAACAGACTGCATTGAAAATCACTCAGACTGAGTCTTGAACTGATAGGGAGTTTGTGTGAACACAGTTACTGTACTGTGCAAATCTGTTTCAACATCAGTCATTTAAAGGATCAGCATAAATTTAATTTCTATGAAACTGCTCTTGTTTTAAATAGTGACCAGTGCACAAATGATTTCAGGAAGCAGGACTGCTGATGAATATGCATTTTTTAAATGCCTCCAGTCAATGTCAGACATATTAAGAACTATAGCTAGTCTTGTTTACCATAAAGATAACTTCCAAGATTGATATTCCTTATTTGACACAGTGTAATCTGCACATATACCCAGAAGATAGTTGAATTCTTAAAATAATAATTTGTTTCTTCTTTACATTTAAGTATATTAGTGATGTTGATTAGATGTCAAAGCTTGGACAGTTTGTTCTCTAGTGCTACGAACTTGGCAACATCCTAGCAGAGAGTGGCATTTCAGCTTATTCCATTATTTAGACAGCGAAAGCGGAAGAAAAATCTTAACCTTTTAAAAATAAATTTTAATAACATTCTGAAATTTGCAAAAGGCCATCAGACCCTGCACCTGCTGTGTTGACCTCTGCTGACCCCTTCTGACAGAGGAAAATGCACTTAGGTCACAAAAAAGAACGTAGAGCATTAAATAATTTAAGTGGTCAAGTTTACTATTCTAAAAAAACAGCCAACTTCTGCACTTTCTCCCTAAAAGAAACCAAAGCAGCAATTCTTCAGGCATAACTGAAAGTAAAGGAAAATTAAGATAATTTTCTTATTAGAAGGTAGCAATCCTTCTCCTTGTTGCTACGTACTGGCAAAGCTTTATCAACTTGGATAGTGCAATGCCAGTTTTTTACCATCTCAGAAGCTGGCTTGGCAATGGAATACAATGAATCATCAAAACTCTCTCAACGTAGGGAGATTCATTTAAATGCCTAAATACACAGAAATTTCCTTCACTATACACACCTAAGTAGTAGATTGTATTTAGATTCACATTCAGGGCTTGATGATCTTACTCCCTTCTTGGCAACTGGATTATTTTTCCTTTCAACTGTAATAGGCTTTGTCTCTGTATCCATGACATAGATTGCACTGAGAGAATGCTAGTAAGGCTAAATGATGTAGAAATTGACTGTCATACTTTGCACTTTTCTTCTAATTTGTTATATTGTTAAGCCATTAGACTAAGGCCACTTCAAAACTTGTGTCTCAACTGTCTCTGCCTGAGAGCAGTAGTTATGTATTTACCAATGTGATAACCAAATTCTTCAGGCTGAAACATTTTTTTTTCATATTTATATGGTATGTTTGATTTTAATCCAAATATGTGAAAATAAGCGATTAAGTGGAGGACACAACTACCCAGAGATAATAGTATTTAGACAGCAGAACATAACTTAAGCAGCAAGTTAGCTTCTTGAAACATTTAACACAGATTTCATATATAAAGATGTTGTTCCTTTTTTTTTGTTCTATTTAAGACACAAAAAGTAGGAATACAGATTTCGAAGTTGTGTATGACTTAGCTGACAGATACAGATGGTTTGTAACTAATTTTAGGCTGCGTTTTCCATTCAGATTAACAGATTCTAATGTTAGAATCTTCAAGATACATGAAGAGTTGTCTTGAGAAGCAAAAGTTATTTATAAAGATGTCGGTTTGCTTTGGATGGAAAACTTCACATGCATTATCTTTTCTCCATACTGCTACCAACATGCTATGAAACAAGATGTTTTAATACCGATGCCACCAATCCGTATGTCATTGAACACCTGTTTTTTACATGGTCTATTTGAAGATTAATTGCCTGTTTTGCAGCAAAAGCTTCTTGTCGGGAAAACCCATTTACGAACACTGCTTTTCTAGATCATTACCCTTAATGTAATCACATATACAACACAATGATTATTGAGTAACTACATTTAAATACTGCCATTTCCAAGTAAAAGGAAAAAAAAAAAAACCACAAAACCAAAGCAGTACAAGAATTCTATATTCACTGTCATGGCTACGGTTGACTGCTAAGGAGGTGTCCTTGCATTTAAATCACTAAGTTAAAGCTGAGGTATAAATTTTAAGAAAGTTGAATGTAAGCTAAACGCAAAGATGACGAACAACTCCAGAACATTTTACCCCCAAAATACCAACATCTGGGAGGAAAACCAGGCAAATGGTTATTTTTTGCATTTTGCAGATGCAGCATATGTGTAAGTGGTATCTTGGTTGCAGTGCTCTTCATCACTCAGAAAAAATTTTCAGTGCCAGAAGCCTGAGAAAATGATGGGACTGAGATGAGAACTGAAGATATGTGAAGATTTCAGAGCTTACAAAGGAAATGCAATGATTTTCTTGGCCCTGTTCTCTAAACTTTTTCCCATAGGAAAATTTTCACAGCCTCAACCAACTCCACAAGTAGGAGGTGTCTGGGCATGTACAAAAATCTTAACATGTGAGCAACTTATCAGAATGTAGTGTCCACCTGAATGCTGGGAACCATACAGCTTTGCAAAGCAGAGCAGCACCAAATGGGAGAAGTGCACATGAAGCATTGCTATTTGTGTACACCTAACTGAAACTTTTATTTTTATTTAGTTTTGTATCTAGGCCAAGCACAAGAGAAGCAAGCCTATCTTACCTGCAATGTACTCTTTTAGTGTGATTGCTGTGCCAGAAATGACCAATTTTTCTTTTATAATATTACTTCTACAAGTTGGCTGCCAAAAAAATGTTAAAATTTTGCCAAATTATCTGCTCATATTTGTGTAAAATATATGTTGCATATTAGATTAATATCACTATATACAGTGGAGACTGAATGGTTTTTTGTATGTGATGCCATATATATTAAACAACCATGATAAATAAGTTGTCCTCTACATTTAGTAAAGACATGAAAACACTGAAGTTGCTTGTTTGTCCTTTTCTTCTCAGTGTTCATGTCTAGATAGTCACACATTGCCCATCTCCACTAAAGCTCTTTATAAATGGCTAGAACTCAGTCAAATGGACCCTAATTAAAAAAGACATGTTCTCCCTTGCTGGTAAAACAACAGGTTCAATACAGTTTGCGTTTGTACTGTGTGGTGGGTTAAGCTTAGCTTATGGCCATACCATCCTGAGAATGGCCAGCTAGTTCAGTTGTAGAGTATAAAACTCTTAATGTAACAAATTTCAGGGCTGTGGGCTGGACCTGGTATTGGATGCCAAATAAATGACGTTAGTGAGGTGACCTTGGCCAGATGCTCACCCAGCCACTCTTTTGCTCCCCTTTCTCTCAACAGGACAGGGGGGAGAAAGCAAGATGAAAAAGCTTGTGGGTCGAGATGAAGACAGGGAGGTCACCTACCAATTACCATCACAGGAAAACAGGCTTGATTTGGGGAAAATGAATTTAATTTATAATACAGTTGAATGGCAAGAAACAGAGACCAAATTAACAGAACAGCTTTCCCTAGCCTTTTTCTTTGGTTCAACTTCACTCCATTCCCAACTCCTCTACCCCCCTCCAAGAGCAGGGCAGGGGGATAGGGAACGGGGGGCTGCGGTCAGTCCATAACCGCTCCTCTCCTCACACTTCTCTCCACAGCTCCCTCAGGGCAAGCTAACCCGCTCCAGCACGGCCTCTCCACACCCCGCAGGGGAGTCGCTGCCGCGACGCCTGGAGCACCTCCTGCCCCTCCTCCTCCTCCTCCCCTTGGTGCTCTTGGGGCCGTTTCTCACACTTTTTTCCTCACTTCTCACGGCCACGCAGCATTTTGCTCTATCCGAAGAAGTCTTCACAGAGCTGCCACCAGCTCGGCGGGCTGGCGCAGCCGCGCCCCGCGCTGAGGGGGCCGCTGTGGAGCCGGCTGGAGCCGGCTGGAACCGGCCGCGCGAGGCGCGGGGCAGCCCCGGCCTCTCCTCACACAGGCGCCTGCGACCCCGCTGCCGGGAGCTGGACACGTCGCCCAATAGATCCTGACAGGAAATGTGCTGTAAAGTTAAAAAATGGTTATATGACAATGTTGTCTGTATCAGAAGGATAGCGGGATCAAAGTCTCAGGTAACTCATTATTATCCTACGCTGTTTATTAAGTCTGTCTAATTTTCATAACTTTGTGACAATTACAAAGTAAAGCAGAAGCGTGGATTTGAAATCCAGCGTGTACCTTTATATTAGGTTTCATGTTGTAAAAGCTAAGGCTATTTAAATCCTTTTATGAGCATTGTAGGAATCTCATTGTATCTAAAGGGTGAAGAAAAACCTTCACTGGTTTCTCATTAAAGAATTAATTCAAGCTGGATACTTTTTAAAAATCTTTTTTCTTGTTTGTCTTCCTGACCCTAAGATGTTCAGTCATTTATATTAAATGAACTTTGCTGTGGACCTATGTGTCAAACCAGTGCTACAGTGTTAAAT
Source organism: Numenius arquata (assembly GCF_964106895.1). NCBI lineage: Eukaryota > Metazoa > Chordata > Aves > Charadriiformes > Scolopacidae > Numenius > Numenius arquata. The sequence goes on from NC_133586.1 coordinate 31,980,418, forward strand.
TGTGAATATGAAAGATTATCATCTTGGCTGCTACATGATATTGCAATTAAAGTCATCTTCAGCCGTTACTTGCTTTTTCTTATCAAATGGAAACATGACATTTTAGAGCATGTTAATTCCCAGTCTTTTCTGACATGTTCTTTCTCTAGTGCTGTGGTGAGTCAGAAGCGTGACAGGAAAAGTTATCCCCACAAGCCTAATTTGAAGGTTGGACTCAACCTCAACAAAGTTCCTAAATGATGGGAAAAGTTTTGATTAAATTTGGGGCATTATTCAGCATGGAAATTCAGTAGTTACGTTAGGGCTGAGTGCAACTGCAAGCACCTGACGTGGAGGAGAACTGCCAAAAGCGAGTCTCTCCTCATGCTTAAGGCTGTGGCATGCGAGCGAGATGGCAAACAGTTGCAATAAAGAGTGACCACACTGCTAGAGGTGCAGTACTAGGGTCATAAGAAGCTCTGCTGTCATAAAGGGACACATAACAGCTCCAGCGTTGAGGAGCAGCTGTACGGGCCCTTGCGGATTGCCGTGTTGGATTTAGTGTCCGTATTTTGCTTAAGTCTTGTCTTAAATCCTGTTTCTAGGATGCAGGCTGATTCCTCTCTCTCCAAGAGTCATGGCCAATGAGAACATGGCAATTTAGCTAAGTAGAAGGTTCTGGGTTTGGAAAGTGATACAGCTGAAAGTGTGATAGTTAATAAATGAAAACTAATTATGGTCAAACTGCTATTGGGCCAGCAATTGCTCTAATTTATACAGAAGGAAATGAGTAGCAACCCTTAGAGTAAGAGTTAGTTTTCAGGAGGTCAGAAATTTAGCATGTAAGGGCTTTTTTTTTTATAATGGAGTAGGAAAGAAGATGAAAAAAGTCTAGTTAGTCATTGTTATTTCAGCTTTTTATTTTTAGCTGTTTCATCTGTTCTCAAGCAAAAAATGTTTTTCTACTTTATAAATTCATTAGTAAGGAAAAAAATTTAGCAACTGTTTTCTGAAAAACAGAGTATGTTGCCAAATGGCTAGACTTCAAATTGCCAAGTTTGAAAACAAGAGTAAGAAAACTAAACTCAGTTTCCTAGTAGTGTGTATCCGATAGGGCAGAAAAATGAAGCCTGTTTATCAGTGGAGCCCCTTTACACTGGAGCCTGTTCTTAATACAACCAAGATACATGGACTCATGATTTTTAAGATTCAGAGGTTACTGTTAATAAGAAATACGTGGGGAGAATATCTAACGGTTTTTGCATTCTGAATACTGCCACTGTTTAGAAATGAAAATGTATTAATGACTGACTTTTTTACAAAAACTTTTAGGGCACCTGGACTAACTAAAGGTATATGGGAGGAAAATATTCCAATTTTGTTGAAAGCTAAACTATTTTATGTGAGATAAATGAAGATAGCTGTTACTATTTCTAGTGTCAAAATAATCAATGTTTTTTGGAATAGCAATCATAAAATCAATAGAGAAATGAATGGTATTTTACTTGGGAATTAGATGTTTGCTGTTGAACTAGACTGTGTATAGGTTTTTTCCCCAGTATGGCAAATAGAACAGTAGGTCGAACTGATGAAGTAATTTCAAATTGTATCACTTCTATCTTTTATTTTTAATATTTCATAGGTGGATACAGCTGTTATCTCAGCAACGATGCTGTCTTTAGTTTCTGGAGATTTGTAAGGTATGACCTGGTACAAATATTTTATCAGTCTAAATCAAACTTCATTCTCTTTTAATTTAAATGTTATGAGTGCATTGATTGTAAAGCTCCTCAAATGGACTATAATACCGCAAAGATGAATGCGAACATTTATAAAAGCTTCAGCTAGCCATGGTGTTTATAAAGTACTTCAAAGCAAATGCAAGTGACCTACATACCATAGGAAGCATCAGTTTAACTACCAAATTGTACAATGAATAAAAAAAGAAATCTACTATGGATTTTTAAAGCTAGAATAGAAGCTACTTACAAAAAAGAGATTTTTAATGCTTTAGGTAGTAAAAAGGTACCTCTGGTTTCAAACTGGCCTGTCTCTTCATAAGTAATTTGAAGAGACTGAGTATTCACTAGATCATCTGAGTTATTTCTGTAACTTATGTGAGTGTTTATAAGAATACTAGCATTCTACACTTAGAGGTTTGAGTATTGGCAAAGCAAATATAGATTTGCATGTGTTAAGATTTATGCTGATTTTGAAAAATTACGTATGTCACAAATTTTTGCCTGCTATAGTGTGCCTTGCAGTGTCCAAATGCTAAGAGTGTTTCTAGGTGGTAAGCAGTTTCTTGATGGAAACAGGAAACTGATGTTAACTTTCTGTTGTAATGGGCATAAAAGTTTCCTTTGTGTCAAAATCCAAACCCAGTTGATGCAGTATATCAGATATCAACTAAATGCAGCAAACTATCCAGGATATTGTGGAATAGGCACAATGACCTTTGTCATTCTGGAAAGTAAAAGGAAATGGGTGAAGAAAATACATATGCAACTTGCTAGCGATGGATATCTGTCTGCAAGCATTGTTGTTGGGTTGTAGGTTGTTCCCTCTTTGTTCATTGTTGGAAACAAAAAAAGGTTGTTAAAACCAGGTGATCTCTCATATCCCCATGTCACCTTATTCTTCTATTCTGGATGTTTTCTTCTGAAAATGTGCTGTGTCTTAGAAAGTATTGTTCTTTGTAATATATTGTACAAATTGTAAGTAATGCAAATGCCTTTGATCTAAGGAACAAAGAAGTGAAAACAACTGGTGCTCACTTTTCCAGTAGTTAATGACTGAAACCAATTTTTTTCTCAAATAGTTTGTAAATTGATCTGGCTTATATTGGTGTATAGCATGATACATGTAAGCATACATCTAAAGGATGTTAAATTTTTGGTTTTGAGTATTATTAGTGACAACTGTTTGACTCAGGGCAGTATTTATCATTGCTTCTTTGAGGTCTAGATATTGATTTCTGGCATGTGTATTTGCATACATTTTTTTGCAAAAAAAATCTTTTAACTGTACAAAACCTTTCCTGTGGTATTCCAGAAGGAAGGCCAGAACAGAAGATTAAGACAAGTAAATTATGCTTCTTGTAAAGCAAAAAGAGCTATGCTATCATTAGTGGCATTAACACCTTGAGTTTTTCAGAAAAGGGTTGAGTCTTCTGAAAATGAAGATTGAAAAGATAAGCTTCACTGATTGCTACGAAGAGCCCTGCAGACAGCATCAAACAATACTTCTGTGATAGCTAGTCATTTGATTCTGAGTCATTCATTTCTTTTCTCTGTGGAGGTAAACTTGACAGCTCAGCTGTTCTTATTAGCAGGGCAAAAGGCTCTGAAAAATCCATAACCATATTCAATTATCACATATCCTGTCCTTGTGCATCTCTTGCTCTAGTGTCAGTTTTTGATAGAACTTATTTTTCCTAGTTTAACCTGTTTAATACACAAGTTCCTTAGATTGTTCCGAATTTGACAAAATAGCCTAGTGTTTAAACACGGTTTATTTTACCAGCTGTTACTAGTAGTCAGCATTACTACCAGTTTCTGTTGGAGAATTCAGTCAGTCTAAAACACTTGCCTTTATAAAAACAAATTTTAGGATATGCCTTTCCACACATTTAAAGCTTATTTTGCTAATCCATTTATTCCTATAATTTGTGAAAGTCCATCTAATTAAAGCACGGTTAGTTGTTATCTCAAAAATGCATATATACACAAATGAGTTTTAGTTGTACATCCCAATTGTTCTTAAAAGCAGGAAAGAAAGATAATTAAGATCTGGAGTTTAACTACAACACTAGCAATGTTGAGCTCTGTTTGTACACAAGAGGGGAACGGAATGCCGAAATGAAAAGCCTTTCACAGAGTGCCTCATATCAGTTCTCCCAGTATGTCTGTATTGATGTGATGTATCCAGTTGAAACTGCAAAAATGTTTTGCCAAACTTCACGCATCAGGATATAAACAACTGAAGTCAAGTACTTGTGCTGATTCAAAGCTGACTTAGATCTCTTAAAAAAAAAAAAAGTTTAGAACTTTTTTTTAAACTGTTCATTAATGCTGGATAGTTAGTGAATCTTATTGCTATCTTCATGTCTATGTTTCTGTTTCTCTTTGGAAATAGGGATTGTTTGCTTAAAATAATGTATCATACTGTTAACTGGGAGAAAGTTTGGGGTTTTTCTCGCAAATGTCTGTCAGCTGTAACTAGATATGAGTTGTTTTTCAAGCAGCACTCTATATAATAGAGCATGTTAACAATTATAATGGTCTTTTTGAGTACACGGACTTGGCTATATGATGAATAAATTGATCATTTTTTTAATTTTAGTTGAAATATGAGAGAAAATAAAAATCACGTGGAATGATGAAGTATCTGTTTCACAAGTCTACATTAAGATAGTAGGAATCTTGTCTGAGTCAGATCAGTAATAAAACTTAATATGTTATTAAATATTTGTGTGTATATGTATATGGAACTCATTGACTACAGCTCAGTTACCTATTAATTATGCAAGGATAGCAGCATGTAGTCAGCCTTTAATTCTTCAATGTCTTCTCTTGGATTAACCCCCAGATTATCAATGGGAGTCTATGACAAGAGAGCATGAGAAGTATTAAAACTCATGGTTTTCTTCAGGTGATACTATCATAGTTCTGGACAGAAAGACTATAAACAGTTGTGCTGGGTTTTTTGAATGGTTTGGAGCCTATTGGGTTCATACTTCAAAATTACAATACCTTCTAGAATCTCTTTCTTTTGGCCCAATACCCTTGTGCCTAGATGATCTGACACCTGGGCTACAACGACCTTAAAAATCAATAGCTGATCTGCTGAAACTGATGGGCTATGGTGTTGTGTTCATTTCAAATTATGATTGCGTAAATTACTAGAAATTCTCATCCAAAAGGAGAAACATGTTACCACAGAAATAGCAAAGCAACAGAAGGCATAGCTTTTACTCTTTCCTCTTGGTAAAAGCCCTTAGTTGACTGTGTGCTTGTTTTAGTGAGCCACAGATTTTTATCTATAAGGGACAGAACCATTCTAGTTAATTCAACTTAAACAGTAGGAAAACTGTTTCTCTGTACAGTTACCTTTCACCCACTGCTCCCCTCAAAATGCCCCCAAGCCCAAGGAACTGCAGTGGTTCCCATTCTTTGCTTAATGGATTGTGATATTTAACTTTACCTGTTGTGGTGTGAATTCCAATTTGATTCTTAAACAAAAAAACCCTTCCGCATTTGCTAAAACTTTGTTGCTTCATGCAGAAACCCAATGTCAGCAACTTTTTCAGAGGTGGCAGGTGCCTTAATGTAATGAGACACTTGCTGCATGCTTCTGCTTTAAGTGACATTGAATTGCTGGGGTATTGGCAAACCTGTCCAGTAGACACTCAGCTTGTCTTCCTCTGGTTCTAGTTCACTTCACTTATGCTGAGTCCTCTATTTTCTGTTGTCATTTGAGAATTTTCTATTCAATGAAAACCTCCTTTTGAGACTAATTAAAACCAAACTAGAGATTTTCTTTGAAGCAAAAGCACTATAAAGAATTGCACTGTCTCATTAGTAATAAAGAAATGTCTACCTTGCCCACTGAGTTTTTTTGCAGCTAATCTTTTTGTGGCTGTAATATTTAACAACTGTATATATTGAAGATTGCTTTCTCATTATTCTCTATACTCTTTTCTTTGCATACATCATTCCATACCCATAATTACTGCTGCTGAGGTAAGGTGATGAACAAGTGTCTGACAACTGAGTCTGAAATGAACCCTTTCTAATTTCTTATGCTATTTAAATTACACTACTAGAGTAACATACAAATTATTTTCACAGTCGCATTCTGAGTTCTTATTGATGCTGCTACACTGCACGGTATAGATGCAGAGTATTCGCAGGAATGGTGGGGGTACAATACTATCTTGTTGTGATACGTAACCATTGATTTCTTTGTCTTGTGTCTGACTGTCTAATATCCTTTTTCTGTCCCTTTTAAATCAGGGAGGCTCTCGAAATCTTATTTTACACATAGAGACCTGTGACAAAATAAATTAATTTGACTAATGTCACAGATGACCATGCAGGGGGACTGTGCTTAGCTTTCCTGTATTGCAGACCAAACTGCTTTACTTCCATTATCTCTACTCCAAAGGTAAAACTTCTAACAGTGAGACAAGAAGAGAGCTATAGTACGGAATCATAGAATGGTTAGAGTTGGAAGGGACCTTAAAGATCTTCTAGTTCCAACCCCCCTGCCATGGGCAGGGACACCTTCTACTAGACCAGGTTGCTCAAAGCCCCATCCAACCTGGCCTTGAGCACCTCCAGGGATGGGGCATCCACAACTTCTGTGGGCAACCTGTTCCAGTGCCTCACCACCCTCACAGTAAGGAATTTCTTCCTGGTATCCAATCTAAATCTTCCCTCTTTCAGTTTAAAATCATTACCCCATGACCTGTGGCTACACTCCCGATAAAGAGTCCCTCCCCATCTTTCTTGTAGCCCCCTTTAGTACTGGAAGAGGCTGTAAGGTGTGTGTAGAGCTTTATGAAACAAGTCATCATAATCTGTTGTTCATTCTAATCCTCCTGTTTGCACAGGATTTGCGGTGCATTCCTTTCCCCTGGCCATTAGTCTAAAATTACGTGTTCCTTTTGATGTGTACCACCAGTGTTTGCTTCTTAAGATTGTAATATGGTTCATATAGCCTTTCTGAGAAGGGATTTTATCAATTTTTTGTCTTCAGATGCTGGAGACATGTTATTGCTATGTGTGCCAGCTAGTATTTCTTCACAGAAAGAAAAGCTACATGAGGCCAAAAGGGATTAATAGCTAATTAAAAGTAATATAAATAAGTAGAAATGGTCAGTTTTTGAAGGAGAGGAAAAGTCTGAAGACCTGCAAAGTCTGGTGCTGTTTAACTAGAGGCCTGAATCGTTTGGACACAGATTGAACAATGAAGCTACATATTTTACTCTATCTAAATTATTCAGTGTAGTTGAAATGAAAACAGGCTGCAAAAAGTTTCAGAGAGACTTTGAGATACTAAGCAATAAGCTTGAATCAACGATAGCTGGGTGATAAACTTGGAGAAATCATTAAGTATGCATCAACATGGGCTGTAAATTCCTGATTACCAATCAGAACAAAGATCCTCATGATGCAGTTTATAGCGTGCTAGACCAGTACTGAAACTACAAGAATGTTAGAAATTACCAGGTAGGTATTTAGACATAAAAAAGATTATTTATGCTGCTGCTAAGCCCATAGTGAATATCCTGAGTACTTCATAAAGTTCTTGTTGCCTCCTCCACACTTCCCCTCATTGAAAAAAGATGTTACAGAACAGGAAAAGGTACAGAAAAAGCTGACAAAGTGTATCTGGAGCTATTTAACAGCATATAAAATAAAATTTATGATATCAGGATTTTTTTTCTCTCGAGAACTGAAAGAGAAATGCTAAAGTTCTGAAAAAATATTAATCGCGTTGACAACGATTATCACTGTTTCTTACCAGTAAAGCTAAAGGACACTCAGTAAAAATAACAAGCATCAGACTTACATTAACAAGGAGATACAATTTCACATAAAGTACAATACCACTGTAAAATTCCTCATTAGAGGATATTGGGGATTCTGAGATGTGATAGAAAAGGCCATGGCAAGTTCATGAAGAATGTATTTCTCAAAAACTATTACATGTGACAAGGAAATTGCAACTCCTGGCTTCAGATGTCTTTAAACCACTGGTTTACGGGAGTTGGAATGGTATTGCTAGGCAAAGTGTCACTCTGTACTTGCACAGGTCTTTTGCTTTTCACTTCAGCCTCTTTTCATGGCTCTTGGCTGGATTCTTGGCTAAATGCTTTCTGGAAGAATATATCTGGTCTTTTAGAGGAGGAACAAACTTGTATGTAAATATGACAAAGCATCTCCGAATTTAACAAATACCTTTTATAAACCTGCTATCTGGTGTTTTCTGATTTCTTCCCTGTGAACTTTATGACTGAGCTAACTTTCCTATAATGGAATAAATTCTTGCTCTCTCTCCTTTCCTCACCTATTCTCCAAGTTTTATCTGTAAACATGTGCCTCCTGCTTCCTTATTTGTTAAGTATTTAATTTTGCAAGCTACTGTGGGACAATAGCTTTTATGTGAGTGGCTGTTTGACCCAGCATGACTTTTTATGCAGAAATAACATTTTTTATACAGGTTTCCGCAGTGCTTTGCAGGTAAAAAATTGAGAACAAATTCCAAAGCATTTTGTATGATCTTTTCAGTTTAACTCTTGCACATCTAAGTTAGTGGAACTTGTATCATAATATCGAAGAGGATATAGAACATTATTTTAGTAATTTTTGTACTGCACAATTTTTTAAAATTGGGATGAGGGAACACAGATAATTTGGACTACAGAGAATTGGCTACCATAATTTAGAAATGACTGGTGCTTGAAGAACCCAGCTATATTCTTCAGTATAATCTGGTAAATAGTTACTGAAGATGAAGGAATTTTTTCAGTGGTACACCACTCCAGCCACCACAAAGAACTAAAACTGATGAGGAAATAAGTAAACTTTTCAAAATAGCAAAATTGCTAGAACCATAAATGCATACTAATCTATATCTAATACGTACAGCCATCTACAGGCAAAGATGTATTTAAGAAGGAAAATGCTTTGCACCTGCTGAACTGAAGACTAAAACCCAGCAAGCTTAACTCACACAGGAAAGGAAATATCTATTTCTGCCTGTGGTATTTTATGCATATACGTATTTCCCCCAAAGTTTACGTATAAATATCTGTGTGTGCTTCTGATCTCAGATATAAGAGCTCATCTGACACGCTCTAATTTGATGCAGTATTACAACTAATGTCCTGGCAAGTTTGTAAATCTGACAAAGCAGCAACTCTTTAGGATTGGAGAAGAATTTTTTTCCTCTCAACTTTTCTTTGGGTTTTAACAAATAAGTCAGTCTCTCTCTTGATGTTCCAAACTAAGATCGTCTATGCGAAGTAGTACAGGTGAACTTTCTTGTGGGAAGGAGAAGATGCAGCTGTAATAAGTGAACATTCACCCTGGTTAATGTTGCTATAACAGTGTTCTGCAATGATTACCACATGAGTAAACCTGCACACATGTGCTTCCTAACCAGCGCATCCTTTTCCAGGAAACGTGTGGGTGCATTTATCATTCACTGAAAGATTCAGAGTGGTTACGCTGATTTATTGTGAAATGCTATGGCTAATGAATTAGTGTATAGAGGTGTTGGTGTTAGGATAGAAGTGGGAGGGAGATGCGATGGCAATTCAAGAAATGCGCTTACATTATTAGCGTTTTCTGCATTTAACAGGGTAGGCCTGCATCCTATAAGCTTCCTTTTCTTCCAGTTGGCATCAAACACTAAATATTAACCTTATCTTTCTGGAGTTTAGTACCATTGACAAATATGTCTCAAACTGCAGAGTACGGCATCCCTGGCAGCAATGGCTGGTTATTAATATTGTGAACCCGCACAGGGCTTCTGGGGAGATGCTCCTGCAGGGCTGCATTGTGCTTAGAGGGAGGAGATAAACCTGCCACTTCTGAGGAGCTTTTGATCACTGCGTCCAGCCTTGCGGCTTCCTAAGTACCGTCTCTTATAATTTGTCTTTCTGTTCAGCCTGAGGAGTTGGTGCATATTATTATTCTGTGTCCTAATGCTGAACAAGTAACAGGCATTTTTGCTGTATCTTCTTGGACTCTAATCCCTATTTTTTTTTTCTTATAGAAAGAGCAAATGGGTTTTCTAGAAAAGCAGGAAAGGAGTATTTTTGGTTTGGTGGTTTGTTTTTTTTTCCTTCAAGCAATGAAGATGCATTCCTACAGCAATGTATGAATAATTAAGGTCTGAGTTGGGCCTTTAGATATCTTCCTATCTCACCCTCCCTTTGTGAGACACCATTAATGAACTCTATTTATGCTCTTGCCCTAGAGAGGTGTTGACATTTAATATTCGTCTATTTTTATTTCCACAAGGTAGAAGAAGGTGGAGGTAGGAGAGCTGCTAAATGTATAGCTGAGGAAGCTGAAGCAGGGAAGGCTAGAGCGTTTTAAAGACTTAAACTGGAGTGTTTCTTATAAAATACTGATGTTGTGCTCAGACAGTATGGATCTGGGAGCCCTGTAGCCTGGGCCCACCCGGTGCCTGGCTGGGCGGAGGTTGGGGAAGGATGTGTGGGTTGTCCTGTCAGGCCAGGGTTCCGGGGCCTTCTGCCAGGGTAGGGGCTGGTGGGGCAGCAGCGGATGTAGTGTGCAGGCAGGAGGGTAACAGTGTGCTGCCAGGCTGGGGGCCAGCCTGAGACACAGAGCAGGGCTTGGGATTCATGTAATATCACTATGGTAAAAGTCAGTTCTTAGTGCTTTTAGTACTGGCTGGTTCTGTGTCCAGGTGGAACTGCGGAGTACTGCCATGATTACTGCTTCTCACTAAAACACAGGCTCCTTTACAGCCAAAGCAGAGGAGGTTAAGGAGCTGAATTGCCAGATGTAAAAAGGGCCACAGCTAGAAAGAGCATGTTCAAAGGGTTGGATGTAAGGATGTTATTTTGCAAATGTTTCCAGGACTAGCAGCCGACTTCGAAGGAGTACTTAGAAGTCAGGTAAGGTAGCACAAGGGCTAACTGTCACTCATAGATTTTCAAATTGAACTAGGCCAAAAAAGACAATTTACAGAAGTCATTTGGCCACACTGCACTAGAATGGCAAATAGGTGGCAGTGGGACATACCAAAAGTAATATGCCTCACTGCTGTGCCTTGGTTAGGTCAGTCTTGTATAAATAGGCCTGCTGGGTGCCCAGTGTCACCAGAAGAGACATGCCTGTGTTAGTGAGCTTCCAAGCATTCATTATCTTACAAAGGTTCAGCTTAAAAAGGCGATTGTAAAAGTTAACTTTTATAACTCCTCTGTGGTGTTGTGGCTAGTGGAAAAAACCCCACATGGCTGAGAATCACGGGGGGTTGCAGGTGATGTGTCATCCATCAATCTTACTTGACAAATGCTGTGGTTTAAACAAAGATCCATGGTGCATTAAAAAAAGACAAACAAACAAAAAAACCAAACAAAAAAAACCCCCAAACAATCCCCCCAAAACCCCAAAAGATAAAGTAGAGGCAAGGAGAATGAAATCATCTCAGTTCTTATATCACATATGCGATGGAGCCTATTACAAACTTTTCTAACTTTAGCTATGCGGCCAGTAGGGAATCTGATTACTTCAGTCATGGATTGGAGCCAAACAATGATGCTTTATCATGAAATTCTTGCAGTGGGATACACAGGTGCTCACATTCCAGCCGATCAGTTTATAACACAAATGAAGTTCCACCTCAATGGACCAGTCCTTTTGCCTCTGGGTTTGGTTTTAAGCACATGATCTATCTGTCCTTTGTCCTTACTACATGTATTGTTACTTAATTGTGCAGTGCCTCTATATGTGTCAGAATTAATATTCATAACGCGCTCCAGGCAAATTAACTAGCCATGTTGCCAAATTGTAATGCCTGACTTCTTCACCACCATTAAAAGTGAGTATTGAGTACTCAAGATTTGACTCCTGAGCTCCTGCTTTGAAGTAACATGATGACCCACCAATTTACAAGTGCAGACGTTAAGTTTCTGACACAGATAAGCATATCAAATATAGTCACCTCCTTATTTTGTTATTCCCCTGGTGCTATCCCTGTCCCTATAAAATGCAGGCTGCTTGACCAAGATAATTGCTGTTGAACAATGCTGTTTTATTAACATGCACATCAGCACCGCAATCTGGTCCTGCTGGGGCCTTGCTGCAGTGCATGAGAGGTAAGCAAAGCAGCTGAAAAAAATCCTTAAAGAAAAATTCAGATGCCAGCTTATTTCCTGCCTTTTTTTCTCTTTTTTTTGGTTGAGAACATACCAAAACTCTTCAGTTTACCAAGCAAATATGAAGCCCTCAAGAGTATAAGCTAGGGGTCAAAGTAGACTTTCACACTAAGACTGTAGAAAGGATTTTCTCTTCTGCAGATTTTCTCATCCATGCATATTAGAGAACAGACGTTTTTCCCTCTGCTGTTGGCAAAGAAATTCACCCTGCTTAATCGTATTATTATCCCGTGACTCAGCAATAGTTGTGCTATTGTATCTCAGTATTCTGGTTGACATTGACTGCTTAATCTCCAGCATGAAATTTTAGGAAGGCTGGTAAGGTCAGCCATTCCTAAATGAACAGCTTTTTGTTACAAGTCTGGAACTTATCTCTCTTGATGGGGCAAGAGAAAGAGATGGAGCAAGAAAAGAGGTTGTATTAATATCCTTGTGAGGGACCTCCTCAACTTACGGGTGCCTTGCAAGAGCTTCCCATCACAAATTGTTGATAAGAGCTGTAGTCTGGAAAAATAATTGCAGCCTTATTATTTTGTCATTTCTTTCAGATAGCAGTAGGCTGTAGTATTAAACAGTCGTATATTCATGTCAGTACGTTAAAGAAATTTAAAAGAGCTGTAATCAGAGTTATAAGCAGGAATACCAATAAACAGTTAGTCTGCAAAATCAGATTGTGGCAAAACCTGCAGTGGCTTTTACTGCAGGGTCTCTCTTGCAGATCATACTCAAATGAGAGGATTGATTATTTGAATAGTTATCTTAAAGTGAATAATGATAAAGAAACTGTTTCCTAACATCACTCTTTCATTCCATTATGGCCTTTAGCTCAAAATGACTAGGATCATGTAAGTTCAGCTGGAAGTGGCAAAAATTTTCATTGTATATAAGAGCTTTTTTTTATTAGACACTGATAAAATATGTAAATCTGGGGTTTGAACTCTTCAGAATTCATATAAACAGAACTAAACATTTGAAAACAATTCAGTTCACAAATTTTGGCCTAGTTCTTTTTTCAGCTGAGCTGTAGTTCTCATTTCATCTGAACTGCCCTACCTGTCTGTCATTTTCTTAATACTACACAGTGGGACAGAGTGAAGGCTGATCCAGGTATTTTATCTGAAGTATTATACCTTATTATGGATGCTTTTGCTTTCTGTTAGTGTAATATTTCTCTTCTTCAAGGTATTTCTCTGTAATCAAATTTGTTAAAAGTTTTTTGACCAAGTTTATGACTAAGAATAACATGATACACGGAGATACCTGGAAGAATCAAAGCAAGTATAAATTAAGGTGGACAAAAAAGACGTTATTGCTGTGTTTCCCACCCCCAGAAATTGAACAAAAACTATGTTGTAGAGAGACCAGCATGAACTGAGTGCCTGAAAGACAAAGCTTTACAAGATGATTGTAAAGTTCAAGGCTATAGTAAACACTTTGAAGACTAAAAGTTTTTAGATCTTGTTTAACAGGAAAATCAGTAGCAGCATACTGGAGTCTGGGGTCTGGATAGGCAAAAAGAATTTGAGGAACTCGGCAATACTTTTGAAACACAAATTCACTTACTGGCAAACAAAAGTGCAAAAAGACACCTGAGTTACAGATTACACTTACTTAAAAAGCTTGTAAGAAATACAAGGGCCTAAGATTTAAAAGAAAATATTGTTAGAGCTATTTCACTTAGTCTAGTTCACTTAATCACAACCAGGAAGAATTACTGATTGTAGCAAATTGCAGTCTGCCAGCACAGCTTTTTCACTTGTACTGGATCTCTGGGAGGCAGTAGTTTCCATTTTTACTCCATGTATTTCAGCTGTTTCAGAACAGAACACAGAAAGGATTTCCTAGTTGATTTGTATCACTTCTTTAATATTTTATGTAAGCTAATGTAAACTGAGTTTTCTCTGTATTTTATCTGTGTGAAGTGTATTCCAAAATGTCAGTCTCTTGATTGCTTAGAAAACTTCTAATCTTCACGTAACCATTGTGTATTAATTTCTTTTTTATCTTGGAGGATCATCTGTCTTGTACGCATGGTTTTCTTTTCCCTTATCCTGGTTCCACTTAAGAGCTGTACTGAATTGCCAGCCTATAGCTCCCACTAATCAGTTTGATTCTTTCTCTGTTTTTAATGGTAGAAAAAATTTCAGATCATAGTTTAACAGGTTTGCCTATTATACTGTTGAACATCATTGTATTTCTATTACTTTAGTAATAGACATCCTTTAATGCTGGTGTGTGTGGTTTTTTTGCCTTGTTTAAGAACTTTGAGTTTCTTCATGGTACTCACAGTGCCCCTAACTCTGTGTGTGTACATAGGTTGTTTAGGTTTGACTAACCTGATCATAAAGTTTCACAGCTTAAAGGGAAGCTATAGGCAATAGTTAGTCCTGTAGCTGATTTGATAATTCTCAGTATCTCCAAAGCTAGGTCAGGTGGTACTTGGAGGTAGTCAGGTTGTAAATAACTCAGTTCAGGTAACTGTCAGGAGATGCTGGTGGATACATCTGAACAGATGATGAACAATGAATATTTAAAAAATGTATTGTAGACAATAGACAAGGGAAACTTTGGGTAAAGCTATTTCTATCTGCATGACGGTGAAGCTCCAAAGTTTCTTTAGGCATAGGTACATAGTTTGTCTCATGTTTCATTAGTGGAATCTGTTTCACATTTCTGACCAAAAAAATAAATAAATTGGATTTACTGATGAAGAGGTAAAGACTTACTGAAGGAGGGCAGACCTCAGGGGAAAAAAGGCATAGATAGTCTTGAACTTTAGGTACTTGCCAGAACCTGATAGAATGTCATTGATGTTAACTGATCTGTGAGGCTAGCTCTGGGGTCAGTCTTAAAATTTTCTGCTGATCGTGTCCATCTAATTTAGTAGAATTATTTGAATTTTTTTTAACAGGTTTCTAATTATAAGACTTATCAGAGCAAGGCACACAGCTTTCTCAGGTCATGAATAGTCAGTTTGTGCATATGACATAATTCCATCTGCAATGCTATATGCAGTAATCAGATTGTCAGATGAACTGGAAATGATGAGTCCACAAAAACTAAAATTCATGTACTGGAAGGTTCTATGTTTCCTTTTATTACCTTTTATTTTCCCTATCTTTCATGTTTTTCTTCATGTGCTATAATGCCTTTTTTGTGTGATAAGAACACTGTCAAAAAAGATGTCATTTATTCAAACAAATTTTTAATTTACAAATTATTTATATTATAGTTGCCTGCTAGAGGGAATGATGTTGCCAAGAGTAGACTTTCTCATTTAGGTGAACACTGTCTGTATAATTAGCTATGAAGTTGGAGACTGTTTGACCCAGGTTATCTTCTGAGTTGGGAAAAAATATTTGAGATGTTATTCAAGAGTCAACATTTTTTGTATCAAGATTGAAAAATAAATAATATGTTAACAGTTCTGATTTGACTAGATAGACCTGATTGCTTCTGTAATTTGTGAAGCTATTATATAAAAATAACAACTTTGTACAGAATCTATTACATAGCCACATAGGATTAGGTGATAGTTTGCCCTTGATTAATAAAACTAATACAATTTGAATCTTTTTCTGATACTCTCTCAGCATTTGATATTTTGTATGAATAAACACTGAAATTGAAACTACAAGTCAGTCTAGAGTTAATATGTACTTAGCTGCTGGGTGTCTCCTAATTATAGACCATTCTCTGGTGCAGTACTTTAGCACTTCATTCCTTCCAAGTTCCACTCTGTCAAGTTATCTTTGATCCAGAAAATGTGATAGTAGAATTTATCAGAGGTATTCTGGATAATGAATGAGTTGCTTATCTGCACAGATGGTTTAAAAAATATACTTTATATTGCTATACAATATAAAACTATTTTTCTTTTCCCATTTTGCAGTGTAGAGAGAAAAGTAGGCATTGTTAACACACCTGGACTGTGTTTATTCACAAAAAAAGACTTTACAAGAAAACAAGGTCCATAAAAGAAGCTTAAATGAGAAAATTTCCATTTTCCTATTGAGTAAATATAATAGACTACTTAAGTTTCATCTGCTTTGGAACTGAATACGAGGGCTTTAGTAATAAACCGTAGCATGTTTTCATCCAGTGGTGCATATGTTTGCAGTCATCAGTAAATAAAGATGGAGCAAATCCCATAGATTTTCCTTAATTTTGTAGAGAGTAATTAGTAATAGAAAGCATACACAAAATATTGAGAATAAATTCTCACTTGTGGGAAGATATTGAAATAAAGAAAAAAAAAAATAGGGAATTTACACTGCTATGACCTAAGTACCCTTCAGAGGTCTTCTGAAACAGCTTTTATTTTTGGTAAGGGTGGACCACAACTTCAGTACGTTTGGGATGGCTGATCCTCCTGGTCTTTGTCCCTTTGCAGCAAACGTTGACCTCCAATTCCCTCTTGATTAATCTTCTTCCATCCTTTCTTTCTCTTTCTTTTCACATGGCAATGTCAATACTTGTATACTAAACACTCCTTCAGTCCCACTCTTTCTCTTCTTCCAGCACTTCCACAGATGGATTTGCTGCATTGTATGTTCTAGACGAGCAATTCTAACCCAAAGATAAAGAGAGACCTTGCTCTGAGCTGTTAGGGTATGATCAGTACATAAATCCCCTAAAGCAATTTGAAATTCATAGACCACCTGACCACTGTATGCAAAGATATTTTTTTTTAGTGCTATGAATCAACATGAAAAAGAGATAGAAAACTATTAGAAATAATTTTTTTTTAAATTTTCATAAATTGCATTGTGGCACAATTGGCAGTTATATGACAATTTGCTATGAAACAGGTGAAATTTCATGTAGATACCAAGATCATTCTCTATCATCTGCTTTTTTGTTGAAAGATTATTTTTTTTAATAATGCTGATCTTCTTTCACTATATTATTTCTAGCCTGTGTTGAAATAATTGAATTTCAATAATGCAGTTAAAGTAAAGACCAAAAACCATCCCCATACTTCTGTCAAACTCAGAGTTGGATAACAGCATGGTTTATGGAATTTGATCTTTTTATGGAAAAGTTATGTTTGATGAAGCTTTAGGAAAAAATTAGCCCGTTTCTCCACACATCAATTTGAATACCTGATTGTAATTTAATCCAAAATTTCAACTGGAAATTAAATGAGGGTTTTCACTGCATGTGATTCACTGTTAGGCCTGTCTGCCTAGTGAGCTTTCATGTGAGAAAAGTGAGAAATGTTCTACAGTAAACAGAATTTCTTTTTATTCCTCAACTGGCTCAGTTCTTGGCTACAGGCAAAATGGGTTGGTGTTGACTGTGTTGCTGTTCTACAGTAGAAGCTCCAGGTTATTACATATTGTTTATATAGGCCCTTGACGGTGATCAGAGGTTCTTGCCTTATGATTTTATAACCTACATCTAGGAAAAAACCAAAAGTAGCTTCTTACTGGGTGGTAAATGATCATCAAAAAAGGAAATTGTGATACTCCTGAGAAGCAGGTAGGGGAGGACTCACAGGTTCCCAAACAGAAATCAGCTTACTCCTAGGTAAGGAAAATTAACATGAGAAAAGGAGAAGATTGAAACAAGGATTTTGTTTGTCAGGGGTGGGTAGAGAATGCAGAGTGAAGAAAAAAGATGTTTTTTAAATTGCCTGTTTTGATATGGGAGGCTGGGTCAAGCATAGAAGAGACATTTAAGACTTGTGAAATTAATATGCAAACTGAAAGGGCATAAAATACAGTGAAAGTATTGTGTAAATCATAGCATGAACTGGTACTTCTTTACAGGAAGATGCTTTATCTAGGTTCTAGACTAGTAATTCTTCCATACTAGTAGTTGGAATTTTTTCTGTCCACCAAAGCTTTTCTGAAGCCAAACCACTCAGTGTATTGTATCCATAGAGCAGGATATTTAGTCTGGTGGAAGTCCACCAGACCGAAAAAACAGCTTTAAAGCAATGGTAATTTTGGGACAGGTAGGGTGGAAGTGTTGTCTTTTGACTCATCTGAATTTCACTGATGGCATTTCCACATCCCCATCGCATGTTTGATGTTAAATTCTGACTGGGTATTAGGAGAAACTTGTGAGGGTAGTCAAGTAATGGAGCAGGTTGCCAGGAGATGTTTTGTGCTCTCCATCCTTGCATGATGCAAGGTTTTGCCCTCTCCGTACTTGTAAGACGAGACTCGATAAACCCCTGAGCAACCTGGTCTCACCTCAGAGCTGCCTCTGCTTTCCGCAGGTGGTTGGGCTAGAGACCTCCTGAGGTGTCTTCCAACTTGATCCTGTGAAACTCAGGCTAGAAAGAAGTATATTTTTAACAGTAAATGAAGCTTGCCAAAGGAAGAATTTGGGAATCTTTGTAGCAGGTTCTTCATTGTTGGACACTTTCAAATGAGAACTTGGTTTTCACCTAAAAGTCCCTCTAGTTTACATAAAAATTACTTCAGGGAGCTCTTATGGCCTATTTTATAATGAGGTTAGACTAAATGATTGTAGTATCCTTTGTAACTATAAATGCCTTTTATTCCCATTGAATGCTTTTATTCTAGAGTGTGTCTTTGTAACTTTGATTCTTGGTTTCCCAAAGACATTTCAGTCTCTGTGTATTTTATTATATGCAAAAGGCACATTACTGGCTGCTATTTATTCTGTGTACAGTTTGATAGAGATTAAGAAACAACTCACATGGAAAATGCATGGAAATTTTCCTGAAGCCAGTTGAATACAAATAATTCTCATTTGTGTTTGCTTTTCTGTATTTAAATTTTCTACAATGAGAAATGAAAATGTGACTAGTGGGGTGTGAAAGTTAGGGAAATGGTGTTTCAAACCAACCAATTATGTTAAAGTACTTAGAGCACCTGCATGAAAAGCCACCCTTCGGATTCACTGGGGATTTTAATATGAAATAAAGAACACTCCTTGCTTGGAAAATAGCCTAACTGGATAGAAATGAGCTGAAATCCTTGGGAGCAAACTCAACTATAAACATGATTCAGGCTAAGATATTAATGACATATTAACTAAGAAAGATTCATGGAGGAAAATTATAATCCAGATGTTAGAAAACATGATCTAACAGATGGAGAACTTGTCTGGCCAATGGGGTGGATGTGGGAATGCGTTTAGTTTTGTCTCTATGTGCAAGGTGAATGAGGCCTCTCTCTTGTCTTTCCTCTGTTAAAGGCAGCTGGAAAACAGTCTAGAAAGCTGTGTATCTGTGCCATGTCAAGCAAAATTGGTATTTTAATGTAATGTCAGTAATAATGTAGAATGAGACACTAGAATGATCTCACAATGGAATAATTCAGAGAAATTGGGGAAACTTTGAGGGGTCTCCAGAGGTTCAGGAACAACTTGCTAATGTCTTGCTAACAAAAATAATCTGTGTATCCCAGACCAATCCTCTGGGTTAGCAATTCCTAAAAGAGTCAAAGTAATTTCAAGTGAGACTGTCCAGTCTCGTAAGATCCTCAGTTTTGTGGTCGATGTTTGATACCCCAGGAAGATGAGCTGCTACCTCTGTTTGGGATTGCTCTCTAGAGGACAGAATGACTACAGTTTAACTGCTGTGAACAACATTTAAGTCAAGGCAGCCTTTAAAGTAAAAGCAAAAATGAATTTATTTTACTCCAGTGAAAAACTTACTAAAGCAGTGATATTTAGAGACTGTGATACAGAGGAATAAACAAATACTTACAGCTTTATGGCAGGCTGTAGCTTATACTTTAAGATGTTTCCTCAATTCACTTCCATTACCTGATTGTCAAATTAAGCTGGCTATAACGATAGTTCACACAGCTCTTCTGGGCTGGAATCCATTTATTTCTAACGCCCCATTCTTAGGCTCGTTATCTCCAAAATAAATATCAACTTGAGATGAAATAGTCTTTTGTACATTCCTTTTTCTTAGCAGTGTTTCTCTTTAGTACAAACTGACTCTTACGTCCCTGCTGATTGCAACTAATGCAATGGCACCCTGAATTTATCTCCTGCCTGTTAAGTTTGAATTCTGTCTGGTACAGTTTCCCTGCTGTCACATACAGATCCCATTGGAATTCCTCACCAAGGCAGGAGGACTTGGTTTAATATCTGATTAATCTATAAACAGAACTACTTATGCAATGAAAATATGCCTTAGTTTGAAAAGGTCAACTTGGATACCGTTTGTATCACATCTGGGTGTATGGCAGTTTGCGTACATATGCAATTTAGAAAAAGGTTGACTTTAAAACTTTCATGATAACAAGATATGCTTGAGCAAGATGCACGCAGGTCACTTCAAGATATTCAGAGTTTCTAGTCATATTAACAGACTAGGTAATTTGAGGATACCAGAGTAACAGTTTATTGCTTGCTGGGACTAGGGTCGTGGCTGTTGCATAATTTTGGTACTTTATCACTAAAGAGAAAGAGGTGGTGCTCTTTCTTGTATGAGAAATGAGTAATGAAAAAATGGCACTTTGTCACATGGTTATTGTAAAGAAAAATTGATGTTTGTAAACGCTTGGGCATGTTTGCAACTTCCTAAGAGACCAAAATGAACATATGCTGCTTTCCACTATTAATAACAGTTAAATAACACAGAAGATGGTAATGGTCTTGAAACAACTGGCCAGTTTGGCTGCATTGACTAAGGAAGGAAAATATCTGAGACATGTCTTCAATACCTTCCTTTCATTGGGAAGTCTGGTATTTATAAAAAATTCAGTTTCGTATGATAGAATATTTTATTAACAGCTAAAATGGGAAAGGAGCAAAGTAGCCTATCTTTTGGACACATTATTAGTGCACATTATATAAAAGGCATGTTTTGAAAACAGAAGAGAATCCAGCTGTATGGTCTCAAAAAAGACTGTGCTGATACACTGCTTTATTTTACTGCGTTTGTTACACCAGGAGTCATTACCTAGGTCACAAACCCGTTGCTAAATATTAACCTCTTTCATTACATCTATTCTGGTCTTACTCATACCCTGCTTAAGAGTGCTCGTTACCTCTGACCAGTCCTGGTTTTTTTTCTAGAAATCATGGTGATATCTAGGAAGCTATTAAGGTTAAATTTTTATTCATCAGAAAGTCAATTTCCATTTACAAGGTATAGCATCTATTGTTTAACATAATTTATCTTTAAAGGATGTCATCTGTCATTGTTAGCTTCCTGGCAACTCTAATGATACCAGCTATGAAAAATAAAATTGCTCTGATAGAAGAAACTGAACATTCCAGTATAGCAAACTTCAATGTAAGTGCCTAACAGATTGGGGGGAAAAAAAAAATTCAGACAAGGCTAATTTTAATTAACATAATGGCTACATTCAGTAGATCAGTCTTTATCGGAGTTTTCCTGGGATCATATACTGCACAGAGATTTTTTTTTTTTTGTTCTGCTATATATCAAGTGATATTTGCTACTCAAGTAGATAACTGTAGAATCTATAAATTAGACCAAAATAATTAGCAAAATTTAAAAAATATTCCTGTTTCCCCCCCAAAAAAAATAATTTGACTTAATTCTCAAAGAAACTAAGAGAAAATATCATGTCATACTTAGATATTCTTAATGTATTCATTGCAGTCTACGTTTTTAAGCAAAACATAAATGAATTAATTGATTAGAATTGGTTAACATTTATTTTCTCTGGAGCAAGGATCTGAGGTCTACAGTGTGCATGTGGAGCTTTTTCAATTACTTTAATCATGGTTTTGTGTTTTGTTTTTTTTTTTTTTTTTTTAAATGAAAGGAGGAGGGGCAGGAAAAAGGAACCTACGTCCTTATTGGTATTGTTTCTTAGATCTGTTTACAAGGTAAAATTGCAGCTCAGTTGGATATTCTCGTAGGGTGTCCTGCTTCTTGCATTCCTTTTTGCCTTATACAGCACTTGACGTTACAAAAAAGCAGAGAACAAAGTAACACTATAATTGGTAGGGAATTACTTATCATGTGTACTCTTATGGTATGCTTTTATCACTAAAATGGGAAATAACTGAAGTGTTTATGTTTATGCACCTGTTTGAGAAAGTTTTTAAACTTTCCAGGATTCTAGAAAGGATCTAAAAAAATTTCTCAGGTCATTTTCAAAATTGTCGTACTAATTCTGGAAGTTTTCAGAAAAGAATCTCTATCCCTTGTAAGGTCTAGATATATCTTTGATATGTGGAAATATTAATTCATCAGGCATATCTTGTAATGTGCAATAAATAATCAAAATGAGATGATTACTGTGGTTGCAACTATGGTGTGTGCCCCTCCATTTCTTAGAGGGATTTTGCAACTTCAGACTCATATACAGCCTTATTACACAATGGGAACATAAAACATACCAAACTTTGGAATTATACTAATAGTAGTGAAACTTTGAGGAAGTACCACTGTTGTTTTTCTTAGAATAATTTTTAATTTATGCCATTAAAATAAAAAAGGGAAGAGAGCTTTCAAGTGTGAATAAATTCAAAGGTCATATTCCATCCCACCCCCAAAACCCAAGTGCCCTTTTCTGCAGTCTGTTGACTTTTAAGTTCTTGTTATTTCTCTTGGCAAATTCCATTTTGAATTCAGTTTCTGTTTTGCACAGCTTAAAAAAAAAAAAAAAAAAAGTAAATGCACATGCTATGTGGCATAATGAAGCATTATCGTAGTTCTGACTTTCTATTACAGAACTGAAAGTGGGTTTAGCCAAGGCAAGCAGGCAAAGGTCATTATCATCTGATAGTTGCTAAAGGTCACAAGTGACAGGACCATAGGCATTCCTTTCGTTAGAATAACATCACAATTAACAAACTAGAAACTGCTTTATTTTAGTGCTTGAAAGGAGTATAAAATTCAAGTGTATAATACCTTAAAGATAAGAAACAAGGTAGGTAGTAGATATATGGTGTGTATGTTCTTGTGCATGTAGATCAAGACTTTTGTTTAGCAGAACACTAAAGTGACTGCTTAATTTTAAAACATGCTGAATTCTGATACAAACATTCTCAAGTTAGTTGCTTCACTAAAATTTTAGCCTGTATTCAAGCAGTGCTGAAACATAGGCTAAATTTTTGTACATTTTCTTGGAGTATTCTCTATGGTGTGGTGCACTATTCATTAAAAGCAGGATTATTATTACAGGCATTTAAAATATTCATTTAAATATTTTGCATAGATATCTCTTGCCTCAGAAAGATTTGTCTTCAGGACCGTAATAGAAAACAAGATCACATCAACTGCTTTATTTAAATGTCAAAAAGAATATTATGACACTTATGAGACTTTTTGTGTGTGTGTGTGATTCTTTTCTGTGTATTTTAATTGTAAAATTCATCACAGAATGTTAGGGGTTGGAAGTGACCTTCAGAGATCATCCAGTCCAATCCTTCTGCCAAAACAGGTTCACCCAGAGCTTTTGTGTAAATAACATAAAAGCACAAACTGACATGTGTTGAGAAAAGATAGTAATTGACATTTTAAACAAAATAAAACCCCAACATATACTTGGTTGGTTTTTTTCTTAATTCATGTTTTTCTTCAGTCTACCTGGGAACATCAAAACATCTTTTCAGAAAAGTTAATCAACATTTTTGTAGTACTTCTTCATCCTAACTCTTGATCCTGCACTTTTCTATTCTCGATTTTGGCTTTAAGCTCTTTAAAAAGAAAAAAAGCACATTATTTTAAGGGCAACACTTCCTATGTACTTTAACAAATAAATAGGAACAACTCTTTTGGGGGAGTTGTTTTTCTTTTATAATTTAAGAACAAATTTAGAGGAAAATCATGTTCTAAAAATGGGTAGCACAGTTATATGTAATGTTATAACTGTGTCATGTTAGATCATGATTGTAGCGTGCACCAAGTTAAATATAAATAGATTGAAGACCTCAGATGAGAGTACTGCTAGTTCTAGGAGGAGACATTTAATACTTGACAAGGTAAGAGAGAGGCCACTATCATAGCTCTTGTATAGCCTTTGAACAGCACTTACTGAAAGTTTTTCCTGAATAACTCCAGGACTTTGAGTGAACAAAGCTCTGCCTACCTGCAGTCATTAACTTGCAACTAAAAAATCTTGATTAACTTCTAAAGTTCTCTAACAAAATAAAAAATGTTCACCTTCCTTACCCTTTTCTCTAGCCCAGCTTCCCCCCTACACTCCTTTCCTGCAGGCTAAGCCTCCTCTAAAATACCCTATCCTTGATAAATATCATCACTTAATACTTAGTGTGCTGTTACAGGACACCTTTCTAAACTGTTGCAAATACTGTTGATAATTTTATACTCTACCTTGAAAGTGTTAATGCTTATATTTTTGGTTAAAAAGTACTCCCAAAAAGCAGTTGAATACCCCATGGTGTATGGGATGCTGTTGTGAATGAGATCTAGGATCCTGCTGACTATGCCAATTCGTGGTGAAAGAAAGATTCTCCTTCGTTGGCATTTGTCAGCAGACGATCTTTGAAACATCACGAAATCTACCCTGAGAGGCATCCCAACTCGGGGGGAGATGCGGAGACCTCAAAAGGTCCCACTTAGGATTGGTATTTATAGGACTGTGAGATGATTGACTTTGGTCAGTGTTTTTCTATTTTTGCCACAATTCTTGTCGGGTAATTCTGGTACCTTCCAGATTGAGCAACAGTCCAAGTAGCGGGAGTTTCAGGTATGGTTAGGGAGTGCCTAATTGTCCCAACTTACTGCACTTCTAACCAAGATAAGAAAATACCAGATTGTCTCAACCCACTGCACTTGTAACCAACACAACAATGAAATATTTGCTTCCTCTGACATTGCACCGTGGCCCAGGGGGTCTGCACCAGTACAGATGCTGACATGTCTTCCCACAGAGGGTCCAGAATTGATTATGGTGGGATTTTAATTACAGTTCAGCTAGTGGCTCTCTGAATCTCCACTAAAACTGAAATCAAGTTTCACCCTCACTAAATAGAGTGAAACTCTCAATACTGCTTTTGAAAAAGGATACAACACTTTCTGTCTGCCCCTTCCTCCACCCCACAACCCTACTGTGTGCTCCAACACTATTTGCCAAACACTGAACTCAGATTGGCGGAGCTACTAGCATAATCACAAATAAGTTTTTCTCAGAAGAACCTGTCCTGATAGGTCTTAGCTTTTGTTAATTTTTCAAGGAAAATATTTCATTTAAATATGTGTAAGGCACCTTCTCTTAAGTTAGAAGTGATCTCTCTATGAACTGTCTAAGGCTAAGTTTGCTCACAGCCTCCCACTGCCTTTTCTATTCAGAGAAGCGTCATTGTGCTAAAGCTGTAATACAGAACACTAATGCAATATTTCAGTGTTATCAGACCTCTGACATTTCATTTTGGTTTTGTTTGCTAGACTTTTATTTAAGGTGTTATATTTGATGTGAGGAAAGAAAGGTCTTCAGGACTGTTAAAATTCAGAACAGGGAAACAAATAACGACAATGTAATAGAAAAGATTCCCTTTTTTCAACCTCTAGCTCCATGCTCGTGTATACAGGAAAAGTCTGTGTGGATATTATTTCTCTGGCTCCAGGCAATCATGTACTAAATTTCATTTGTGCATCAAAGTATGGGGATGGCAGTCTGGAGTGTTTTGTTTTATGAGAGGAAGAGAATCCAAAATATTTGGAACTAAAATGTATAGTTGTGACAGGATGTCCAAATGGTTTTACAGGAATACTGAATAAGTAATATTCTGGACCTGATGATGTCTGAGGGATTCAACCAGTATCAGTGCTAAGAGGAATTATTTTTACTTGTCTTCTCATCCTATAGCAATTTTACCAGAATTTACCAGTCAATTTTACCAGCAAAGCACGGTCTATTCAGTATAGGCTGAACACAGATCATTCTGTTCAGTTGAGTCAATCTTCCTCAATCTGAACTAAGAGAGAGCTGGATTAATTTCTAATTACATATTTAACCTTTGGCAGAATGAAGATGGAATTGTAAAGCGGGCCATGTAAAGATCTTTACTGAAGGTTAATTGCCTGTCCTATATAACTTCCTGTTTTACTGTACCTTATATAGGTAACTTAAAATCTTAAAGGACTGATGAACAAATGTAGTGGTTTGGACAGCAGAGAGGCTTATTTAGTTTCTCTTCATTTAGTGAGGATAATTAAGCTGACTTGGTGTTCCTTATGCCTGCTGTTTCAGTGGCATTCAGCCAAGCAGTAACTAAGAAACTTTCTGACATTTCCTCAGCCACATGGTCAAAGGAGAACTAATGCTGTATCCAGACTAATGTTCCTTTAGATTTTGTCTGGAGAGGTAACCGTTGTTATGGTATGGCTGTAGATCACTATAGCCTATGTAACATTTGGATGTAAAGATCTCTACAAGTTACTAGGCTAATACTATGATGTTTTGATGTATACCTCTACTGACCTTTACTAATGAGTGCTTTTTCATTGCAGTGTTACACTTCATATGTTGTCAAGTCATTTAATATTTCCATTACTTAAGTTGTGGTTTTTTGATCTATAATCTCTGATGTCCTGGAGAGATAATTAAGAAAAGCAAATCTACTGCTAATCTCTGGTAAAATTCTGCTTGTTACACCAATTTAAACATTGCAGAAGTTCATTATTGTGGGTTGAGTTGTTTCTTGTGTAAACTGATAGAATCAGGATCCGGCACCTTAAATGTTTTATCATTTTCAGAGAATTTTCAACTGTACTTTCTGAAGCTCCTTGTCCGCATAAACTAAAATTAGTTTTAGGTGAATCAGTAAGACAGAGACCTGCCTAGGACATTCAGGTATCTGCCCAGTCTAACAAAGCTCTCAGATTAAAGAATTTGGGCCCTTGCAAAAAGTAATTTCCTTTTTAAGACTGGGATAAAAGTGATTGATTCAAGATGAAATTACTGTAGCTTATTTGAATAAATGTAAATCATGGGTTTGGAATATTCTTTTGAGATTAAAAGCTTTATTCAGCAGAATATAGCCATTGAAAAAACTATCCCCCTGCTGAAGCTCAAAAATTAGATATTTGATCAAGTGAAGATAAACATTCAAAAATGTACACACTGTTGAGCAATATAACATGCTGTCACAGGTACCAGTAAAAAACATCAGTTCTGAGAAAGGTGATAGCTCATAGAAAAACTAAACTCTGAAACCACTAGTAATGATGTCAGATTGCTATGGAGAAGTTTGATTATCTTTAACAGTCGCTAGACACAAAGCATGAAATTATGTTGGCTACAGCCTGGGCTCAGCGGCTTATTCCATTTGTCATAAATTATAAATATGAGAGTATGGGGGCTAGTCCAGTATGACCAAATTACTGGAGACAGCTTAGTTAGGAGAGGATACTGAAAAGGGAATTAGATGTATAATGCTTCAGGCAGGGGAGGGCTTTAAGGCAGTATGGTTCGGAAATTAAAGCTATTTTAATGAAATGGAAGAGGTCCTTTGTAAGGGCTCTTAAGTATGCAAGTGCTTGCTGAAAAAAGAAATAGCACTCAGTGTATACTCAGGAGCCTGCATAGTGTGTAGGAATTAATGTTTGCCTAATGTATGTACTATACTTGCTTACATTAGAGTGTGAATACCAGAATATATAGACATGTTGCTCAGTGGCTCTTCCTTTACCCACCAATGCTGTAACCTTGTCATAGAACGCCACCAAATTTGTCAGACACAATTAGTGTGCCCTTAGTGAAGGGCAAGTTGGCTGTCATTGATCACCTCCTTATTTTCCACGTGCCTTAGCATAGTTTCCAGGAGGATCTGCTCCATGACGTTGCTGGGCACAGAGCTGAGACTGACCGGCCTGTAGTTCCCCTGCTCTTCCTTTTTTCCATTTTTAAGAATGGGGGTTATATTTCCCCTTTGCCAGGCAGTGGGAATTTCACCTGACTGCCACGACTTTTCAAATACAATGGATAGCGGCTTAGCAACTTCATCTGCCAGTTCCCTCAGGACCTACAGATGCATCTCTTCAGGTCCCATGGACTTGTGGACTTTCAGGTTTCTTAGATGGTCTTGAACCTCATTCAAGGTTTGAATTCAAGGTTGTCACTATTCAGCATTTCTCCTACAGTGGGCAGTTCTTCATCTCTCAGTCTATGCCTCTTCCTTCTGTGACTTGGGTGGTGTGACTAGAGCCCTTGCTGGTGAAGACTGAGGCAAAAAAGTTGCTGAGTACCTCGGCCTTCTCCATATACTGGGTGACCAGGTCTCCTGTTTCCTTCCAGAGAGGGCCCACATTTTCCCTAGTCTTCCTTTTATCACTGATGTACCTATAGAAGCTTTTCATGTTGCCCTTCATGTCTCTGGCCAGATTTAACTGTATCTGGGCTCTCACTTTCCTAACCTGATCCTTGGTGGCTCGGACAATTTCTCTGTATTCTTCTCAGGCTACCTGTCTTTGCTTCCACCCTGCTGTAGGCTTCCTTTTTGTGTTTGAGTTTGTTGGTGAGAACAAGGTCTAGAGTGGCACCTCTTCTCATTGGCTTCTCTATCACTTTGAGATGGAAGTTATCATCGGTGCATTCCAGGAACCTCCTGCCTGGATTGCTTCTGCCCTGCTGTGTTGTCCTTCCAACCAGGGTGGTTGAAGTCCCCCATGAGGACCAGGGCTTGCGAACATGAGGCTGCTCAGACTAGTGTATTAACCAGCTGCTTGCTTAAATATATTTATATATTATATATATTATTTATATAATTATATATAATTATATAATATATTAATTATATTTATATAAAAATATATATTTATAAATATATTTATATATTAAATCTATATTGCTCCTTTCATTCCCCTTTCCCTGTGTTTTCCCATGCTTATTCCTCACTCATACACCTTTATTCCTCGCTTTCACCTCCTGTAACCCTTTAGGTGATAATTTGCATATTTTGCTGTATATGCTTCTTTTGGAGTTGTGTGGCCTTGCAGGAGAGAGTGCTTTAAACAGTCATCTTGGTGGGTGTCTGCTCCACGGATAGTGCAATTCTTCTCTGGTGGTGTAGGACTAGCTGTTTCAGTGTTTTCTCTCTTCACTGGTTAGACTGCTTGGTTATGTTCATGTGTCACTATTGGTCTGCTCCTTGCCGGGTCTTTTGTTTATTTTGATTATCCTTTAGACAGATAATCTAATGCTTATTTTCTGTCACTAAAAATTAATATTCACTCACCTCTATATTAGATAGTGTTTGTGTCTTCATAGCATGTCTAGAGATTCAGAAGTGGATAAACAAGCAGGAAAGAGGAAAAAAGATTCCAGGTATTCTGGCAAATTTATTCAAAGTGATCTTTGAACCTCATGAAATAATCAACAAGCTCTTTTACCATGTCTAGTCTTATTGAAACGGTGGATCCTTTAAAGTTACTCGACTAACTTTATCTTTAGAATCATTTTTGCAGGAATGCAGTTAAGGACATAAAACTAGATGGGCCTGTCTGGGTCACTGCATCCTGCTAACACAGGCAAACATTCAACAAAGGCCTAGTTCAAAAGGTTCTGTAGAAGTTTTATTTCGCATCCTGCAGCACATGCCAGAAAACCTGAAAGCCTACAGTTAAATGGCAAACACCATTTCTTGGTGGATCTATTGATCGATAACTCTGTTCCAGTAACAGTGAAGAATAAGTTCAGTAAGATTTGCCGTCCTAGAAAGTAGGCTGCCTACAGATTATAGAAAATGCCTCTCCTTTCCCCCCACAGAAAAAAGACCACCACACACTCATCAACCGTCCCCTGCCAAAGTAATCAGGAAATGTCTCTCCTGAGTTAACTGGCACAAACTGTGTACTCTAGATTTTATTAATGCTAAGTAAATATAATCTGCATATTAAATGCTACTTTAAATGTGACTGAAATGATCTCTTTGGACCTGTTATGCCAACAAGAGACTATAATTTTTCCAAACCTCATGATGGCCCATGCCACTAGGGAAATGCAAGGCGTTGTTCACTATTTTAAGGAAAACAAGCAAACATTCTGGACATCATCTAGTATTATACACCATAATGGACTGTTGGAAAAGAGACTGGGGAGACTTTTTTTAAACAATATCAACATTTCTCATGACAATATGATAGTTAACTGGTTACCATTAGGGTATTTGCCTGAAGCAGCAATCAGCTGTCTGTATGACCTCAGCAGAAAGATCATTCCTCCTCTGCAAAGATGCGTGCTCTCCCAGGTAGGCTTTACTTTGCACTATGCTGCTGAGAAGCCTTCACCCTGCTCCTGAGATTTAAATCTGCTCAAAACTTTCCCTGTGAAGTCCCAAAAAGGCTTAAAGCTATTGTTGCCAAGTAGCACATAATTTGCCATATATGCTCCAAACAGCTGTGGGAAGTAATTAAACTGCCTTAAAAGTGAATATGTACTGCCATAATGCAACCTTTTGTCTTTTCTGAGGCTGAATTTTGGACTTGATCTACTGCTAGGCATGGCACTTGTATAACAGTGGATTCAAGATGCTGTATCTATCAGCCATTAGCAATAGTATCTTACAAGCAAATACTTTTTTTTTTAAGTAGTAGTGTTCGCTGTCTTACTGAGGTATATCTTGAATCTGAATTATTATTTCTGTCATCTTTGAGCTCTATCATCACTAAAGGTTTTCTTTTGATGAAGAAATGAATTTTTATTTAAATAACTTTTCTAGATATGACTTCACAGTAAACACCATTATGGAATTTATTCCATAATAATATAAACCATATAATAATATGGCTCCTCCCTCCTAGTTGAACAGTAATCCCTAGCTATTTTACTAAAAAAAAAAGTTTGTGAAAATAACCAGGTTAGCTATTCTGTGCAAAGAAATATTTTCAGATTTCTTAAACTCATCTTGTTCTTGTGTTGGGTTGTTGTTTAGCTGTTGTTTAATAGTGGGCTGTTTGGGTCTTTACATATCAACTGGTCAGTCAGAAACATTAATTTTGTGAAGACTTAGTTGAGTACTGGTTGTAATAACCTTAGAGAAACAACTCTGATACTTTTCTTTCTGGTTGTAGTCTGATATCTTTGTGCTCAAACAACCTTGATGCTCATAAATCTAGTGGATTCCAAGACTATATGAATAAATAAGATTTGGCAGGCTGTCACCTGGAAGAGACATGATTATTTTTATTGCTTTGCTCTGTTTCTGCCAGAGCTTGACCTTGAGTTTGCAGGTGGTTTGGGATGCTATTTATTGAGTGTATGGGACTTTAAACAGACAATCTGGAGCTTAAGGTGAATTCAAACCAAATTTGATGTTAGTTTATGTAACAGGTTCCCAAACACTTAAAATTCCTAGCATTCTGATCCATGCCAAAAGAACAGTGTTTTAAAAGGATTTTATTCCAGGTTTTGTTACACAGAATATGTGACATGGTGAAGGAAAACAAGAACTTTCTTCTTTTCTTTTTGACAGACAATGAGTCTGTGTTTAAGAACAAACTTTGAGTCCAAGTTTTATTAGTTGTTGAGGGAAAATGATACTTGAAGACAAAATACTGTATTACAGGATCTCATATCCAGTGTAGAGTAAATGTTTGACCTAACTGGGACTGGCAATATCATAGCTAGATTTCACACTGAACTTCAAATGGTGACAAAGGTAAGGGGCAGAGGGGAAAAAGAAACATCTGCAGTTACAGGGAAGGTAGAATCACAACTTCTGATGTTAAAAAGTGTAAGGATGCTGGTGGGATACTATTCCTGGATTGTGACTATGGGAAAGAAAGAAGTAGATGACAAGGTGATGTTCTCTCTCTTACTTGCTTACACAATTGAGCAACACATAGTAATTAAACCCATTTCTTCTGGGGAAAGAGAAGCTACTTAGGCAGTGGTGTGTGCCTCCGGCAAATTTTTCTAAAGCTTTATTCCTAGCTGTATGAACAGAGGAGCTACCTGCATAATCTTTATGTTCAGTTGAAGAATCATATTAGAAACAGTTATGAGAGCCAACATCTCTAATCTGTTGCTTGCCTTTCTGCAGACTTGCCTTTTTTTACCCCCTCGGAGTTACTTCATATAAAATGCTAATCAAGCATCATATGTGCTGTGTTTGGTCTCTTCAAACTTGGCCACATTATAAACCAGTATGAATTGCATAGAATGACTAAACTGCTGGAAGCAGAAGCATAACTCTGGCCATGGAGAAACTCATAATTCCAAAGAGTGCTTTCTGTATATTGAAGGTCTTTCTGTAGATTGGTAAAAAATTCTTAAAACAACTTCAGAAAGCTCATTCACAGCCACGTTTTCCTTTGGCTCTGCTCTGGTCTTCAGGCAGAGCTTCTAGCCAAGAACTTTTGACCCCTGTTGCTGCTGTGATGGCACTTCTAAAAGCTTAATTCAAGCCCTTGGTGTCACTGGGTCCACTGAAGTTAATTATGGGAAACTACTGTGTGAAAAAAGACAGTCTCCTTCCTTGTTTCGGCATAACATTTATTGGCCTCCTGGGATGAGAAAAGATCATGATGGCATATTCAGGTCACTCCAGTGACATAGCAGCTGTAAGCTTAACTTTTAAAAGTTTGATTTCAGCTATGAGATTTTATTGGCAATTGACAGTAGCTAAAAAATATGATTAAGTTTTCACCCTCTGCCAGCTTGTCTTCCTTAATTTATACTTATTGAGATAAGACGACAGCAGTTTAAATTCCAAAAAATGTGCTGGCTTGGAATATTACACATAGTTCACTTAGAGGTGACCTAGTTCTGAAAGACTCTAATAATTTCGTATGCAATGCTAATATCCTCTCTTGTGTCCCAAACTGTTTTGCAGAGGTTGTTTTTGTAGAGAGAAGTTACAACTATGTGTATATTATGATATAGATTTCATAGCACTCTGCCAATAAAAATGTAAAATTCCTCATTTAAAAAACAACAACAAAAAACTCCAAACCCAGACATATTCAGGTATGCTAAGGCTGTTTTACACTGCTCTGGTAGTATGGTGAGCTGATGAATTGAATAAATTCAGTTTAGGCTAGGGTAAGACAACCTTGTGGCAGTGTTCACTACATTTTGTTACAAACAAATGTTACATCTTTTTTCTTGATGGGGAAACTTTTTTGATATAGTGCCAAACATTTTGCAGCCCTCGCTTCCAAGACACTTGGTCCAATTCTTTTTACAATAGGTGATTTATTTGAAACTCTTTTTTCCATTTACTAAGACAAGACGGTGAGAATGAGGAGAGCAATTACAAGTAGTAAAATTCATCTCTAATCAATAGAACCCACACATAAAAGTCCTGAGTAATGTGCTCTAGGCAATCCTGCTTCAGCAGGGGAGTTGGACTAGATGATCTCTAGAGGTCCCTTCCAACTCTGACAATCCCGTGATTCCATGAAGTAGAAATGCACTAATTTCTGCAGGGTAGCCTTGAGTCATACAGCAGATGTTGTCTATATGCTGTCAGTGAACAAATAGCAGTAAGTTCTTTTAAAAACAGGTGTATTCTGTACTAGTATATCAAAGAAGTTAAGAATGTGAAGGTGAAATGAATGGGAAAGCTGGGCAGAGCAGCAATGAAGAATGAACATATTTCTTCTTGAATCTACTTGATATATTGTTTCCTGTTACTTTGCAGGCTTCCTTGTCTTTCTTTTCTCAGAGAGACTGAGGGCTGGGAGAGAGAGGAATCGCTAGTTATTAAGTGGCAGTTGGCTGGTGGAAAGTATGACCCTTGGTCTTTTTGAAGAGAAGAGATTCTAGAGAGATGAAGGGACATCACATAGAAGGAAGAATAGGTACAGGTTAGGCTCAGATTCTTCAGAAAGCTGAAAAATCAAGGATTTCACCCCATAAAACTAGGTAGGGAAAAGGGCTTTCATTGGACATTGTTTCGTTCTTAAGGCAGAATCATAGGCTGTAGGCACTACTTAATAGTAATTTCTCTTTCAAACCTAACCTTCAATTAGAAATTCTAACAAATTAGGTGAAAATGCTTAATAAACTTGTAATAGAAAGAATTTATGGCAATCATATTAAGAGTATGCATATACTTGTATTCATCATGAAGATAATACTCAATGCAACCAGTGAAAGAGGATAAAGCATATGGACCTGTGGATATAGAGCTGCATTTTTATTGAGTAATCTATGGATTGGGTTTCCTTTATGGAACAACTGAAATCTAATTGCAGGTTTCTTTTGCAGTTGTAATTATCCCCCAATTTGTAGAAGTCTGTCATGACAGCTGGAGGTAGTAGCCTGCTTAAAAATTGCTCCTGACATGAAATTAATCTATTACTTTTCTTCGACGTGAATTTGGTCCAGAAGACAAATGCCAGAACATTTACTAACTCAAGTCTTCCTTTCTCCCAGTTTAATTTTAAGTGGAGTGCATTCTTCCTTATTTCTGTAGATACGGAAGTAAAAATCAAGCACATGAAGAAACGGTGAAAAAATACAGTGATATTTTGGGCAAATGTTACAAGAGTCCTTTCAAAATTAAGAAAATGAAACCACCTTCTTACAAAAAAAAAGTGAAAGACATTTTAGCCTCATTAATATGTTTCACTTTGATCTATTTTCAACCATCTGATCTATGTAAAATAGTAGTATCATGAATGTTATTTCTTATGATCTCTGTTCTTCCCTCCCTCTTTTAATGACTTGTCTGGATTTGCCTAACTGTAGTTTTGAAGCACAGTTCCTTTCAGATTAAAAACCATTCTAGAGTGTCTTGTGCTTTTGGCAATGCCTTTTTGCTTTTAGTTCTCCCCATATGTATGTGTGATCACCTTCTCTTTTGCCAACAGTCTCAGCTATTCTTGTGTACTTACAGCCTCTGCTCTGTTCTTCAGTGTTCACCAGTATGCGCTATTTGTGAGCTATTGTGTTGCACTTCCCCAGCAGGCTTACTGAAACTGTGCAAGATGCAGTCTGCACATTAGACTAGTGAAATAAATGGTATTTTTTTATGTTGGTATGGAACCTATATCCCAATATGCTTAAATCCAGAAAGCACATGTCTGTTCAAAAGTGGAGAAAATCCACTTACTTAACCTTACTTGGCAATTATGATTGGAAACAAATTTTATTGTACTCTAATACAGAGTTTTTTTGAACTGAATCTGATTGACCACAATCCCTGAGAACAGTAGAAAGCCGGGAACCTGAAAAACAAATAAAATTGAGAAGTTGTTTAAAACACATCCAAAATAACTTCCTCTTGCTTGTGTTCAAGTATGAATCGAGTTGCCTAGTAATGTAACCAGGCAGTATGGCTTTAGTCCTGGAGTTTTCTGTCTTCAGCAGCAAGTGCATCAGGAAACTTCATGTGAGCCGAGTCTTACATTTTTTTTCTTTCCATCTTTCATATTCCTTTGGATTTTTTTTCTTTCTGCCCTCTGTGTTTTCTGAATTGTCATATGCTGCATTCACACTTTTTTTTACCCTATTTCCCATGCAGCTTCAGTCTTCTGATCTCTCTTCCTGTCACTGTATAATTTCTAATATTCAGTGTCCTTTCAGCAGCTGTAAGATGTCAGATAAAAACTAAAGCAAGTTATCTGTCATTGACATGATGATGTGCGTTCCCTCTGAAACTGGAGGTGTAAGAGTAAGATGACGTAACTGCCAGGAAAGAATGAGGTACAAAGTTAATCATTACATTTCACTCCAGCTCTCATTTTCTTCAAGTTCTTTCAAGTGCAGCAAATTCAATGGAGACTTCATTTTCTGCTGCAGAAGATATTGATGAACTTCTTGAGCTTTCAAATCTGGAGCCCCTCTCCTTAGTGACTTTTGGTGGAGCTCTGGAAATGTATTACAACAAATTAAACCCCCTGACTGCCAGAGGAGGTGCATTGCAGCACTCGGCTGACCTGCAATTGTTGTTGTGACATTTGCACTTGTTATTTTTTGCTTATGTTATGTCAGTACTCTGAAAGTAAGTATGTTAATAGAGAATGGGTGGGAGGTAGTGTAATATTGAGAAAAAAAATCTGTATTTTGAAGGTAAGTAAAGAGAAGGTCCTTGTTATTTATGAACTGTCTTAGACTTTTGGTCACAAGGACAGCAAGACATCTATTTCTTAAACTTCAGAATTATGTACTTTACATACAATTAGCCAGCTGCCCGAGAAACAGGTAGAAGTTGGACTTTGGTGTATGGCAGAGATTCAAGTACCAAATAATTAGGAAAGAACTGAATCCCAAGCTGAAATGCTCTGAAAACAGAAGACTAAGTTTATTGCTAGCATAAGGAGGAGTACGTTTCAGAACAAAATCAAATGTCTTAGAGGCCAGATATTATAAGGTTTCCTGAGGAAAACACCAAAGTACATTTTGATTGATCAAAATGCTGCCCTTCTGTTTGCTGATTTGCATATGTAAATATGCTAAGAATTACCGAAATCTGTGATACTAAGGAAGGTAACACCTTGTATGGGTAGAAGTCCTTCATGTTTGATCCTGAAGACCTGCAAATGTCCTCATGAAAGTTAGATCTGTTGAAGTACATCTGCTTCTGAGCTTTAAGCTAAAATTTAGTAGAATATGACTCAGAATGTAACTGATGCACACAAAAGGGCAATGGTGAGAATAATAATCAACAACTGTCAGACATAATTGCAGTCTGAGCAAAATCCTTGCTATTTCAATGTTTTGTTGACTAAGCTGGAATGCTTGATAATGTTATTTTAATTTTTATAAAGATGTAGTCATTGTTGACACAGAAACCTTGCTCTGTTGAAGGAAAACTGTGTTATCTCATGAGAGCTGTGCTCTAACTATGTATGCTTTTATGTCTTCCCATGGTGTTACGAGCCATGGTGTTGTAGGGAGACCTATGTTCTTCTCTTTTAGAGAGAATTCTTGTGCGTATACTTGTCTGCATTCTAATTATGTTCATTTGGGTGACTTTGATGTATGAGGGGTTAGAAGTGGCATATACACGTAAATATTACAGTTATTACCAGATTATTATTTTTTTTTGCTGCTTCTTAATCATTACTAATTCTGTGCTTTTGTTCGTAGTGGGTGAGTTGGATCACCTAAGTAGTCAGTTGCACTGAAAGTACAGATTGCTAGACAGCAATAGGATTGCTATAGGGATTTGTAACATTTTGATCACAACTTACTGTGCATAGGTATATGTTTGGTAAGATCTTATTTTCCGGAATACTGATAAATAATGACTGATCCCTTGGAGGAAATGGCCTGCTTTATAAAAAAACACAACCCCTTGACCATAGTAACAGATTAATAGCATTATCTGGTGGGGAGTTAAGCAGTCTAAACAAGTGAAAAGACACCTTGTTAAGTGTGGCCATTATATTTCTAAACTAACATAATACAGCCTGAAAGTAATAGAGATTAAAACAAAAAAATCTGATTTATCCTGGTCTTTCACTTCCCTCTATCTGTAAATTGCTAAGAATAAATTTTCAGAAAGCTGCATGTAGATCTTGTTACTTTTCAGTCAAAAAAAAAAAGGTGCTCAGTGTTGAAGGTCTATTTGGTAAATTAGTCCCGAAACTCATATGTACCTTGTTCACTGAGGACATGAGTGAACACTTTGCAGGTATAATTCCTGTCCAGGAACTAATGAATATAATCTTTTGCTACAAACCCATTAGAGAAATAAGTATTGGAAAAGATGCTGAAACACTTGCTTTAGTACATGTGGAATTCATATGTAAGTGGGAAAAAAATTATTATATTCAATACTCTGCACTTAAAGAGAAATTCCCATTTTGGGATTTCACAGCAGCCTGCATATGTTAATATGGTAGAGTTGATAATCCGTACCTGTGATAGAACTGTGCTTTTCCTAGTTTATATACTAGGAAACTGAAATACCATGAGGACCATTGGTTTTTTCAAGGACAGACAAGGACTGCTTGCAAAGGCAGTCTTCTGACTTCCAAGATTAAGCTTTGTCTCATTTCCTGTGAAGTAAATCATCGCCCATTTCTGCCTTAAGGTAATATTCTTCATTTTGTCTGTATAGGAAAGAAGATCATCCTTCCCTTTTGGGGATTGCTCATCCGCACTGTATTTTGAACATGGACACATGTTTGGACTGCAATTTGTGAGCCTTTGCTAAAACTGGGAGCGCAATAGCTCTTAGAGAGAGATCATCCATACCACCTTTTTGCATTAAATATGGGACACATATATTAAACTTGATCTGTCTGCCTCTGTACTTGCAGCACAGTTATACTGTCAATCTTAGGCAAATAAATCTGATATAGTCGTCATCTTAGGAAGGGTCTTGAAGTCAGAACTGGAAAAACACGCTCTTTTTTTTTTAGCAGGGCAATTTGTGTGGCTACAGTATGTGTGCTATAATTTTGCTGATATGAATATATAGACTTAGGTTATTAAGTTAGTGAGGCTTTAGACTCATGTTCATTCTGCTCTGTTGCAGGGAAGTACAACTATGAGTTAGATTTTTTTGAAAGAGCATAAGGACGTATTTCTGATCAAATTTTAGGGTTTTGAGGAATTCAGCACCAGTTCTGTTGGGTTCACTTCCTACAGCCTTTTTTCTTGTGCTGCATTTTTTGCCATTTTTCAGTTAGATGAGATATTATAATTGAATCAGTTTGCTATAGACTAGATGGATTTGAAAGGCAGTTGTTCTTACAAAGTCTGTGAGGCTCTGAGACTCTTTCTCTTACCTGGTTTGAAACAGGCAGTATTTGGTAACTGCCAGCATGCCAAAGCCATCAGTTTGATAAGATTTTTGGAGAGAACTGAAGATGCATCTCTGCAGCAATGATGAGTGAGGAGGAGCTTTCTGGCTGAATTACTGTTCCTCCATGAATGGTTACTTTGCATTGCCTCTGAAGGTATTACTGTAGTATAAATGCAAATGGCGGCTTGCCCAGAACAAAAGTGATGCTAGGGCTCTCTGGAAACTAAATAGACTTCAGATAAACCAAGCTGCCAAACCAAATCCTCAGTCAAGCTAAAAAGAACCATAACTGAGCAGATGGCTGTGGTACCTATTAAAGAACATTCCCTGGTCAGTATTTGCACCTCCCAACTCAGTGTTTCGCTGTGCTGTTAGCAGGTCTGCCTCCTTCGGGATATTGTTGGGTGAGATCGTTTCACTAGCACTTCTTCATGTCATTGTTATGGGAATAGGGAACTGACTGTCCACTTGTCTGTTCAGTAACCCCTTAACCCAAGGAAACTTCAGCTACAGTTTATTAGTTTTATCAGAGAAAGCTCTGATGTTCTGCAAGGGGAGTAATATGGCTTTCTTCACTTACTGTTCACTGTCTTCACTGAAACCAGATATAGGAAAAACACAGCTTTTTTTTTTTTTTCTTGGAATATTAGTTTTTAGGCAAGATTGGTATCCTTCTATAAAAACAAAGTCAGGAAATGTGCTTCTGCTGCTACAAAATCAACTTGTATTGCGTTTCTCCAAAATTAGTCTATTAGAAAATTTCCCCCCATTGACAATGGACCTGGATATCTGTCAGACAAAGTACATGAGTAAATTTAAAAAATCCCTGTTTTTCTGTTGTAATTCCCTCTTTGAAAACAAAGCAATGTACTTAAATGTTTGATATTATTTGTATGTATGGCAGCTCGTGCTTTTTATCAATGGTGGATGTGTATTTCCTCTATTGTCATAGTTGTACTATCAAGGGTTAACAAGTCAGTCATTGAAACACAGTACAGAACTATTTTCATCTTATATTCTCTCAACTGTTTCAGATCAGCTCCCATACTGTACCATAAAAGGTAGCACTTTGTCACAGGCAAGAAAGGGTTTTAGACAGAACTTTTTCATGGCGTGTCAATAGGTGGAGCTAGAAAACAGGAACAAAGATTAAGTTTTCAAAATCAAACAGGATGTATTGAGGTTCACTTTCCTTGGCAACTTTAGTTTAAAGCCCTCTTCACCACCTTGGCAAGCCAATGACCAAAGATGTTCTTCCCCCTCTCTAACAGATGGACCCCATCAGCCCCCAGTAGACCAGATTTCTCAAAGTGAGTCCCGTGGACATAAACACTTTTTGTTTTACCACAGTGAACTGGCCTTAGTTCCTGGACTGGTATTTCTCTTTTTTCTTCTTCAGCCTCCCTAACGTACTGTCTTTGATGCAGTTGGACTCAAAGAAAATATCATCTTTGGATAAGAGCATGCTCACCTTCCTTCAGCCTAAGCAGCCCCTCCATTCAGTTCTTAAGCCCTTTCTTAAGGTGACAGTTCTTTGTGACACACTTCTTATCTGTGTATTCTGTTGCTTAGCTACCAAAGGATTTACATCATTTGAAGGAAAACAATACAAATCTTAAAGCTTCTTTGAGACTATTGTGACTTACTAATTATTTTCAGTAACTGTATTCCATGTCTAAAGTCAGTTCTCCTACTTGTCAGTAGTTCTCTGCTTTTCATTAAATAATAGTTTTGGTTATCTTATTATCCCTGTGAAAAGTGTTTAGTCATAAAATATTCATAATTATAACCTTGATGCTACAATTAAAGTCATGTTAATGCTTCTATTAATAAAACCTTCAACTGCAAGTAGGTAAAGTTTATATTTAGCTAGGATTTGTCATAATGAGACGTAGACACAAAGACTCTTTTCACAATGAAAAATATTTTATATTAAAAAATAGTACCAAGTCTTTTTCGTTATTTAACTTTATCCTATATCCATATCAGTGAGATGTTGAGGAGCAGACAGTAGAATTGAATGGGTTTTTTCATGAAAAGTATGGTATTTCCCTAGGGACAAAAATCCTTCAATTTTGCAGGTTTAATCTTGGAATTAATTCTCACTTTTGGAAAGCTGTTCTGTTTTGACCCTGTGACTGGTTTCTGGGGTCTGAAGTCCATGGATAATTACTTCTGCAGATGCTGACACTGGCATTTTATGGGTGTTCTTTTTGGGTTGGATTGCACCAACACATAGTTTTACAGTTCCATAATGTGTCAGTACTGTGGTTGTGACTTCTTATTATTCATTGCCCTTCAAGGCTGGGGTATCACTCTTCTTATGAGTGAGCAGTACAAAGAATTGATACGGTATGTGGGTAGGAAGATTCTTGCCAGTTTTTTTTCTTTGCTCATTGAAACTCCATATGTGTTTTACTTTGAAGTACTTCTGAATTGTTTCTTTGATTTCATACCAATCTATGGTATTGGATAGAATAATGGCCTGACAGACACTACCATATATTTCCTGACTTTCTTCTGAAAACCCTTATCAAGGCGATATGTTGCTTTTTGTCAGTGGCTACTTTGTCAATTTCCTGAAATGTTTGTGTACATGAAGATTAACCCTGTACTGCCTGTTCAGTTTCAAACAGATACATTAGACAGAGCTGCAAAATATTATATGCTGTTCATTTAAATCTTGATGAATCTGTAGGTTTGTCTGTTGAAACAAACCTGAATATCATGAGATAGCTGACCGCATGCAGATCCCTGGGCATGTGCATGGGTGTGTGGACACCTGAACAAGCGTATGGACCCTTTCTTAGGTTACTAGTACAGGCACAGTATCACCTATAAGGTCAATTCAGAAAAAGTTAAATTGCCCCCAACTGCCATGAATACCTAAGCACATAAACAAGGGTTACATATGAGATGTTCTCCAAAAATACATTAGGAAACAGAACTTTCACTTTTTATTCCAATGAATGGAGCCTACAACTGCTTCTTCCCTTCACTAGTGTTTCAGGCTGTTACTATTGTATCTGTGCCTTGATTTGAAAAATGTATAGTTGAGAAGATATAAAGAGGGTCATGCTTACTCCAGTACACTGATGTCACATTTGACTGGGATATAATATTTGTGCTCTGTCACATGAGTTCCCTACTGTGTCACTTAACAAGTAACTCTGGAACTGCTGCTCAGTAAGATGACCCCACTAGGAGAAGGTGACCAACTGCTGAAGGGAGTTACTCTGTCATCACCAAATCTTCTTCGCGTTGGGAACTGGAAGGGCCACTTGACATTGTACAATACCTAAAAGCTTATGCAGAAATAAGTTTTATGTCTAATGATAAATAAAATATGGTAGCTTATTTACTGGGGAAAAAAAATAGAACCCAAGTGCTAAGGCATATCCCTTTTTAAAGCTGTCTTGAAAGTTTATTGGACTTGATTTGACCCAGTGTTGTCCATGCTTTTCCTTTCATCAGAAGAACCAGGTTGTTGAACTACTATAGCTTTTCCATTTGCAGGTATTTATTAGCATGCACTTATTCTGATGCTTTTCTCTTATGTTACAGTGAACCTGCATTATTAAAACGGACTCAAATTTTAAATGATGACATACTGCATTTCTCTCGTGGAAAACTGCTTTCTGACCATACAGTGGCTACTGCAGTGAATCTGTGAAATGATCATTATTGTGAAACATTCTGGAGGGTACTCACATTTGATATGAGCAGTAGGAGCCTGGCTGATAGCTAGCAATTAATTAGTGAAACACCATATGTTAGCAGACACACAGCAGATGTGTGTGTGTACATGGCAGAACAGAGTAGAAAATTCTACAGTTGCAATTCAAGCAAGAAAAAAAGGCTAATCTAAGCCAGGATCCAAAAATAGCAACTTTTGGTTTTTTTCCAAGTAGCTTTCTGAGTGCTTAATAATGTTTATAGTTTTACTGTGGCTATTGTTGGCTTAATTCCATTTGTGTGACTTCTAGTGTTAGCTTGTTACACAGTAACTGAGATCTCTTTATAAAATTTCCAGTGACTGAGAGCTCACATGCCAAAGCCTGTTGTGTTATACAGCAATTTTTCCAGGTGTGTATCACTTATATTAAGAAAGCAAAATGGGCTTTGTAAGCTAAGCATGAAAGACTAAAACAGTGCTTATTCTTTACGTACTACTCTTAGAACATTGCTCTTCAAATGAGACTGTGTTTTTCTTGCTGTAGTAAATGATAGTATCTTCCTTTAAACTTGATGTATTTGATTCTCAAACTGGTGATTATTATTACTATTTCATATCACCTCAAATACTGCTGAATCCAACTGGACAAGATACTGTCAACTACTAGCAAGGCAGATCTGACACCAAGATCGAGTTTAAATAATAAAAGACAATATCATTATCATCTATTTTAGAAACAGTCTGCATGAAATGAGTTTTAAGAGATTTTATAGAAAATCTGTGGGCAAAGAGAATTGCATGTAGATGCATAATTATACCTTGTGGATGGAGCTAACTGGTAGGCTTCCAACAAAGCTTCATTTTAATTTTTAAAAAGTCAGTATTTTAGCTTCCCCAAATCTTGCTCATGGGAAATTTTAGTGTGTTTGAGGGTGAGGTGCAGCCACGTGGAAGATGCAATTCCCCTGAATCTTGCAATTAAGGTGAAAAGCGGGCAAGTAGAAATCACAAGGGCAGGTTTGCAACAGGGTAAAGAACAGCACCAAGAAAGGAAGTGGCTCATCCAAAGCACGAGTAACAGAACCGAACCTAGTGTTCCTGAAATCTTATTCAGTAGGCTTTTTAATGGACTAGGTGTTTTTATACCAGTAGAATTTATAAATTTAAGTAGGCAAACAGAACAATATCTTGGAATTATGTAATTAGCACTGCTTTTTCAGAAATGTATTGTAAGAATTTCCTGTGTCTTTAACAAGATAGACTTAGGCCATCTCAATGGATTTTGGGAATGCCTGTACATATATCTCTGGTGCTGTTCTGTTATCTTACTTTTCTCCAAAGAATCACTTCTCTTCTGTCCCCAACCTAGCCATTTTTTTTTCTTCTGTATCTGCCATCTACCTCCCTGCACACCCTCAATTTCTTTTCTTGTCACCTAGGTTGAAAAAACTTCTTGCTGAAGTAGCAGTATTTAAGACTGAGTAAACAGATGATTCATCTGACATACAGACAATTTAAAGGAACTTCATTCCAGTTGTTGCCTTTTTAAAAATGGGAATCGTACAGGCAACACCAGTTTTTGTTTGTTTGTTTTTTAATTTCAAGTTACTTTCTGGCAAGGTCCTAGAACCTACATCTCTAATTTTTTGGCTTTTCTTCAAGGTCATGCAGTGTCTCTGTCTATTCTTTCTCTGTTGTATAAAGGAGCCTTTTTTTGTCTATTTTATCAGTGGTTTGCTTCAACACTGATGAAACACCATCACGGTTTACCTTACTCCCTAGTGTAGCAAAGCTGTGGGCTTTCACTGGAAATGAAGCAGTAGTGTTTGTGATCAGAACATGATCAGTAGTTCCTCAGAAAACTACTAGAAAGCCAAAACTGGGATTCTTCTTTACACTAGTTTAAAAAGAGTGAGGATGATATGTATGGAAGGATTCATTATTATTAATATGTAGTGCTTCTATGATTAAAATGCCTTCAGAATTAAGTGAGGGACAGGTAATACAGAATCATCACAAAGAATAGAGAGGTGCTATTGGTTTTGCCACCTTATGAAGGAAAACTTGAGTAAAAGGGATGTGTGGTGTGGGGAGCCTATAACATGAAGGATCTCAATAACAGAAGACTAATATATAAGTTTTTGCCATGTCCTGTACAATGTCAGTTGATTCAGTAAACTAAATATGTGGTGCAATACAAGGTAAATACCAGTAGAGGTCATGGAAGCAGGAGTAAAAACATGAAAAACACCAAGAGACTTACAGAAAAGTAAAAGGGTAAAAAATAAGGACTGAAAAGCAAATTGAACAGTCAGAGAAAGTCCAGAGTACCAAATAAAATTCAGTAGCTCACAGACCTATATAGTATATTGCAGTAAATGCGAACTTAAATGAAAGTGTCACCATCTCAGAAACAATCAAACTAATAAATACGAGTTAGAGTTTTAAGGTGCATCAAACTGCAATGCAAAATTACCTGCTAATAAGATGTAACTAAATCTTATACTGAATTAAAAAGGATT
The DNA here is from genome assembly GCF_964106895.1 of Numenius arquata. Taxonomy (NCBI): domain Eukaryota; kingdom Metazoa; phylum Chordata; class Aves; order Charadriiformes; family Scolopacidae; genus Numenius; species Numenius arquata. The sequence continues at coordinate 32,025,104 of NC_133586.1, forward strand.
CAGGAAGATATTGCAAAAATTAAAACCAAAAGCAAAGTGCCATTCATCCCAATAAGAAATATCAGGGTTTTAATAATGACAAAACTTGCATCCAAGGAAAAAAAATAAATTGGTTCAGGAAAATTATATTTGCTTATTCAAGCTTCTCTTTGTAAGATGTAAACATTTATGTGTGCAAAGTTTTCATGATGGTATACACTAAAATTGTTTCCATTTGGCTATTAAATCATGAAAATTACTTCTTTTGGAGGCTGGGAAGGTTAAGTTTAATTAGGAAGCTATTACATTCCATTTAATTATCAGGAGAAACTTTCAGTAGTCTGATTTATGTAAAATATATCAGACTCTATGCACAGTGCCATTATTTTTTTTAAGGCAAAAAAGACATTAACAATAAAAAATTTAAAGTCTATTTGTTATTTTAATTAGTTGACAATGTTTTTACAAAAATTGGTTTTGCTTCCTGGTTAGAGCTTCATAACTTTAGCAAATGGCAATCAAAGAGGAAGAAGGAAAAGCTTACTAGCACTTGGATTTGTGGCCTCTCTTCCCTACGTTAACAAAAGCTATAAATCGCTTGAATGTAAAAGTGGAATAATTTTAAATACCAAAGGCAATACAGAGCCATTCCCTTAAATGCCTTTTATGTTTTAAATGGTACTACAGTGGTTTCTTTAGAATGAAGTGAAGCTCCATTAGAGACAAATCTTTAGTTTTTAATGAATCTGCTATTGATCAACTTGAAAGGATTGACCCAAACATTTAAACAATGGTCTCTATGTGTGCGGGTCCACATTTTTGTATGCTTCTAGTTTGGGTGCCACCTTTTTTTGTCTTCTTTACGAATGTGCAACTTTTATTATTGCAGATCACTGTATCCTCCAAAAATTCAAAGTTTGTTTGAGGCTTTGGCATATTTTAACTAGTTTTGTTTTAAGTTGCTGAGAAAAATAATCCAATTTTCCTTTTTTTTTTTTTTTTAAGATTAATGTTCATCTGTTGAAAGGTAAAAAAAAAAAAGTGTTTTAAATTTATGGCATTAAGGTTGTAAATAGGAGATCTTTGTCATTAAAAGATCTTTAATTGATTATGCTGTGGTTAATTAGACTTGCTTAATTACTCCGACACAGGACACAAAGAGGGGAGTTAGCAGTTCTATTCCTTCATCTTTTTTCAGTCCAACTGGTCAGCCATAAATGAAAGTATACTTGGACTGTAAAATGAGCAAGGAAAATGTGCTTTCTTGATAGATATTAAAAATTCTTCCTCTGGAATCTGCCATGTTGTGATAAACATGGCAGGAGCAGAATCAATTATAACACCTTTCAGAAAAATGACAAATTTTTGAGATAAATATGAATATTTGGAGGGTGGGATAACTTTAAATTAGAAAACTTAATTTCTGGTATTTCCTTTTCATACCAGCTAGTCAGGATTGGAGTGATGGCAGCTGTCACCGAGCTTGCATACTGTAAGTAGGAATATGGTCTGGTGAAAATTACTATGTTCAGTGACTTTTATGACTTCTGCTTGAGGAGTCTTTGTTCCTAAATTGTAATTGCAATTAATTACTTACAGATATATTTGTAATTATTGCTGTTTAGAAAAAAATTATTCAGTACTTTAGAATAAGAGATTCAAGATAATATGTATCACAATTAGCCTAAAAATAATTCTGGGAAAAATCAGCTACATGATTAGAAAAATTACCTATAGGATGTGCATTGATAAGATCAAAAATAAAACTTTAGGTATGATTATCCTGATCCAAGGTGAAGCTTGTCAGCTATTTTACTGCAAGGAAGTTGTCCTTTAGAAGGGTGATAAATTCAGCAGTGGTTAATAGGAGTAAATCACTTACAGTGAGGGCAGCACGGAAAGCCTTTAGGAGCTTTGTCAGCTGCTCATGGTTTAGGATCCCTTTTAGTCTTGCATCTGAAGCAAGTAATGCCTATATGCTTTATATCATGCATATCTATATTATTCATATCAGAGACATTGTGAAGCAACCAGTTAATTCTGAGTATGAAAGGTCTTCAAGAATGAATTTTTTTGTAAATACCTTTGCTAAGTAAAACAATGAAGCATGAGAAATGCTGACTAATAAACCTTGACATAAACAGTGATCAAACCTGCCATGACTGGGATTTTCACAATGTGTGGACTCTGTGTAGTCAAGAGTGCACTCCCACTGCAGTATTAGAACAATTCAATTTTAAAAAGACAGTTAGTCACAAGATACAAATTACTGAAAAACAGAATTTTTCTTGCTAGTGCTTACAGAACTCTACATACTGAAGTCTGAGCAGTTAATACTGTTTGATAGCAGTGACGCATTCTAGCCTTAGCATGTGATTTTTCACTGCACTATTAGCATATGCCTTCTAGCTTTACCTATTTCAAGAATATGTAATAGTAAGTTCAAGCCACTGTAACTTTGTCTTTGGCATTTATTTATTCTTTTGGACTGCATATTTCATTCCGTTTACAAGTAACTGTACGTTCTCTTTCAATTTGTGTCCTTGTCCTCAAGGTATTTACCTTTTCACCATGCCCCAGCAGTACCTTATTAAATTGCCATGGATTCCACATTTTATATTTCTACTGTCTGAATAATATCTAGGCAATTGCCTCTCCGATGCCTGTATGCCTTCACTAGAATAATGTGTGTGCCCCAAGTAGAAGTGATCAAACAATATATGAGCAAGAAGGAATGCTTTCAGTTTTGAACAGCAGCAGGTATCATAGAGGCAGTGAGTTATAAACTGGGAGGCTTAACATCACCAATGAGATGTCACTATTTTTTGACACCTCTCTACCTCTTAGGTAGGAAACTTGCAGGAAATCTCAGAGAGGTCACAGGCAAATGCTAAGCTAATTTATCTGAAATAAGGTGGGAGGTAGAAGTTTGGGGAGATGCCTGGAAATATTCTATTCAACAAATCTCATTAAGAAGTTTTGACCCAAAATACATTTCATGAACTGAAATTTCATATGTGGGTGAAAAAATAAGTCATTCCCAGAGGCATGCTGCAGAACCTTCTGGGACTTTCCAAAGATAAGAGATTTGCAACACATTTTGTAAATGTGGATGTAAATTTGATCTGACAAACAGTTCATTAAAATTTGGAATTCCATGTCTCTCCTGGAGTCAAAATTTAAGATGCAGCTTTAGTAGGTAACATTTATTAATTTCAGGGGGACCTGTGAGTAGAAGCAGAAAGAAAATGGGATGGTGGAGAGAAGTTGCTGTACAAAATGGAGAGTAAATTTTACCAAGTGTAGATTTTAAGTTTCTCTAAAATCTAACTAAAGAGTTTCTGAGAAAAATGTTTTTCATGAAAGCTAGAGTAATTTTGTGGCTTGCAAACAGTGGAAAGGATATTTTTTTCATGGTTTGGTTGGGTTTTATTTGGGGTGTGGTGGTCAGAAAATTCCTTATCAGTTCTTACTCCTTTGCACAAAGACTGTGGGCCCTCTTGTCTGCATTCTACTGTACATTCAGGGAAGATACTACTTGTTATCTTATGAAGTGTATTCAGGCAACTGTTTGTATTAAGGCGGGGAAATGAGGGAAAATAGATTCGTTTTGCAGGAAGAATAGTTGTTAGCTGGGAATTTTCCCTCTATTTCCAGTGCAACCTTTAAAAATGAATATTTTAGAGCCGATTTTCCACTGATGTAAATGTAGTTGAGCTGTCTTCCATGGATCTACACTGCTTTCCGGTAGCTGAGTGTCTGACATGTGGTATGCATATCCTATTCTATAGATTTATGCTCTTTGGTAGACAGTTTCTTCATTTCTTTCCACGTGTCCATTATTTCTACGTAGAAAAAAAACCCTCACAGGATTCTGCTTTGTATGTAATATGAGGTACATAATGATTTTAAAGATCTACTTCTAATAAAAAAAAAAGCGCTACTGAAGCTCTTCACTGACTGGCTACTGCGTGAGGAGTTAATGCATTAAAGTTAACATGATTATTGCTGAGCTTTGTCTCTTCTGCAGTGTTGAATAAATTGTTCTCCATCTCTAGTTCTTCTGATTAAAATCTTGCCCCCCTCAACTGTTCATATAGATTGTATACTGCACTGGATAATATTTTGTCACCCTTTTTGATTTTCCATTGGTTTTCCTTCATCAAATTGTTAAAAAACAAAACCACAAACAAACAAATGCAACCCCTCTTATTTCTTTAAAAATCTTTTTCCATCCCCCTCAGATAATTCATTAGAACTTATCTGTTTTAAAAAAAGATTCACAGTACGCTAAGCCATTGAAACATGTGAGTTCTAGTGTTAATATCAGTGTTCACAGAATCAGAAATTAAACGATGGTAACAATATGTTTGCCTGAGATCCCAGAAGCTAAACAAAATGAGAATGAATAACCTTGCACTAGCTGTGAAAGTAATTTATACTGCAAGATACTATACCCGATTTGAAAGGATTTATAGACACTAAAGAATGTGTTTATGCAGTCGAGGACATGGTACTGCAAGTGATTGTAACAAATTTAAGATAGCCAAGAAACACTGGACCAAATTTTGTCATTGTTAGGCAAAACCTTTTTTGTGTCTGCAACCAGAAGAGTTGGTAAGTTAGACGTTTTTTGTAGAAATGAGCTTTAGGAAAGAAAAAGCTTAAGAGTACTTAGTGGCTTAAGTTTAAATCAATCAATCAAGTACAATAAATTAAAGCAAAAGGAAAAAAAAAATCACATAAAAATGGCATGTGTAGCTTCATGAGGATGTTCATGGGGTTGAAAACCTCTACCTAAACAATATTTACATTCAATTAATGTTTTTAAGGAGGAGAAAAAAATAAGAACAGAAGCACAGAATGAGTCAGTGCTAGCCAAGGGAAAAAGTGGGTGATCCGCCCTTGAGGGGAGTCAGATTGGTCATGACTCAAGTCTCTGAAATGCTGAGCTTCTATTTAAACTCTGATTTTAGTAGGCAAAATAGTGACAAGAAGTTGAGCATTTAGACCACATACTGACCTTGACAAAATTGTGCTTATTAATTTGTGTGCTTATAAATGTGCACTGAATTAGCCTTATGGTAAATAAATATAAGGACCTAAGAGAAGAAGCATGTCTCAAATGTAGCCTGTCAGCCTGGTGATATGCATATCAACGGGACAGGACCTAGTTTATCAACTCACCATCCCTCTTTCTCACCTGCTGACCATTTAGATCCTTAGTTACCAGGTGTAATGAAGTAAATAGGACACTGTGCTTGTCAAATGAATATTGATGAGGCAATGACTCATGGTTTTTAACAATTTATAATAAGGAGCATAGAGGAGAGTGCCTGAGTTCATAAAGGTATTACACAACTCTATGGCATGTGGTACTTCATGATGATAATGCTCTTAGACATAGAGGAACACCACCAACTGCTCTTGAGACAAGTGCCCTGCTTCTAGTGGTTCTCTTACTGTATTTTCACTACAGTCTAAACTCCTTAAAATTTGTTTTCCAGTTGTCTGTTTTGCAGCTTTGCACAACTTCTGCTCAGAAAAATAAAATAGAGGAATTAAAGATGATACCTGGATTTAAAAACAAAGATGCTTTTCTCCTCATTGTTTCAAATGTTAGTTGTGTAGGACTCCTTTCTCCAACCTGAAAATGTGAAGTGAACAAGCTCTCCTTGTCAAAAACTTACCCTTTTTTCACAGAAATGCCTAACTCCTTTTCAGATGCAAATGCTGTAACAAATGAAAAGCAGTTAATTTTCTTGTAGTGATTTATCACAGAATATGTCTATTAACCATCAGGGAATGAGGAATATTGAGAAACTTTTCATTAAATGAAAGTGGCAGCTGTGTATGTTTCTGGTTTGGGTTTTTTTTTTTTTTATTTTTTCCTAAATGATAATATTCTGACGGAAATGGAGACTGTCTGCACTTCTGAAATCATTCCAGAGAGTTGAAGAACCTAAAAGAAGGAAAACAACAAAATAAAGCATTACTTTTCAATGGGAACTTGTGGGTAGGGAAGAACAACTGCCTTTATTTCTAGAGTAAGGCACAGGGAGATGGGGAGTGGCTCAAGACTATAGGAAATCTTGCAGTAGAGCTAGAACACAAATCCAGGTTAACACCTTTAACATGTCTCAATCCATTGTCATTCCACTTTCTTCTATTAATCTCTTGCCACAGCCTTACCCATCACCATTGCTTACATTGAAAAGCACATTAAAACACATTGCCAACTAAATTTCTCGTATTACTTCCCTCTACTTTTCTCTCTAATTCCCGCTCCCCACCTCCTTTTTTTTTTTTTTTTTTTTTTTTTTTTTTCTTACTTGGCAGATCTCTTGCCTCATGTTTTCTGTATCTTTTCTGGGTTTTGTCAGAATTGGTTGTTTGTAAAACAAATTGCTGGGATTTTTTTCTTCTGTATTGCCTCTTCTATCTGAGAGAACCTTCCTTCTGCGTGCTCCACCAATTCATATTAGATGCTGAGTGGCATTAGCGTTTAGTTGATTTTATCAGTCATGCTCATTTGGGTATTTTCAGCTGCTCCCTTGGAAAACTTAGCTCCTTTTATATTTCATTTACATTATAAAGTCTATGGAGAAGGAATTACATATCTTCTGCATATTGCATATCATTGTCAGTAAGATTGGTCATCAACAAATAAGGGTAAAAGCAGGCTTACTAATAATAACAAAGCTCTGTTGCTGTTTGCAGTTACCTGATACAGCTATTTTTTTTTCTGATTCCCTTTTATTCCTTTCCCAGGAAACTGATTTTAAACTGATATTACTAATTAAGCTATAGTTTGACAAAAGTTAATTCTAACTAGCAAAAAGGAAGGGAAAATGCTATTATTTCCTCTCAAATTAGAATATACCATCAAGTCTTAATCCAGGACTATGAACTCTCTTATTCCTGTTATCGACCAATAACTCACATTTATAGGGAAAACCCCTGCAGGAAGTGCTCATCCATGAAGCAGGCTATCCCTTACCTGGCTCACAGTCAGACAGAACTTGAAAAAAGGCTACCCCGACTTGGCCACCTGTCAAACCTCTTACTTTATCAACTATTGTTAGATAAATCTCCAAAGCGTATTTAGTTTACAAATGAAACTGGTATTGCATCTCTCTCTGTGGGCATTTAAAACCTATTGTTTTGTTCTATGTGATAGTGTTTTCTATTGCTTATGACAATCATTAATGTTTTATGAAGTGCTGCATTTATTTGCTTGATGTTATTCCAAATCTTTTCTAAACAGCCCTGAATCGGGCATGCCTGACTGCCTGGAATGCTGACAAATACCAGTGTTCATGGATGGTTAACTAGGCAATGAGCTATTTACCACCCCAGTGAGGAACATACTGTATTTTTTGAAAGGCGTAAGAACAAATGTATTTCTCTGTCATGTAATGCAGAATTTAAGTTAGATTTATAGCCGGCAATAGCAGAAATAGATTAATTGGTATGGCAGATAAAAGCTAAACTTTGCTTAAGCTTTGGGCAGGGCCAGAGCAGGGCACACGGCTTCTTTTCCAACAGAAAACTCCTGTTCCACTTGGTTAGTGAAGGGTCACTCAATGCGCCAGGATGCTATAGGTGGTTTTGCTGTATGTATTATACCTGCACTGCAGCACCTGTGACTCAGACTGCTGGTTGGGTAAACTGCTTCTTCACCAGTGATGTGAAATCCTACTTTACTGGTGTGAAAGGATTTCTTTCTTTTTTTGTTGACTTTTCTGCAGTACAGCTCTAATTTGAATCTTCCTGGGTAATGATGGTGACTAATAGATATTTCAATAATATCTTTATTTCCTGAATTGACAGAAATATCTGAGATTAAAAATGAGTAACAAAGTACATCATTTAAAGTGAGAATATGCTCTTTGAGTCATGAGAATGTCATGTGTTTGTTCTGGTGAATTTACTGCTTGAAAGCTGGAAATTCACCTAGGAAATTTTACATTTGAAGATTTTCATTTAAAAAAAAAAAGTAAAAGAAACCAAAACAAACTCTGATGCATTGGTATAGTTGGCATGTATTTAAGCTTTGACATCTTGGTTCCCAACCAACCAGACAGTAGATATTGCTGCAGCTTATAGCAGTCTTGTCCTTGAGAGTGAATCTTCCTACAGTAACCAGAGGATGTGGCAAAGAGCAACAGCATAGTCATTGGTGCCAGAAGCAGGTTTGCAGAAAGTAGTCATGTGGCAAAGCTATAGGGTTTGTCAGAGACACAGGCCACTGAACTGAATTCAGGGTTTTTGACCCAGACTCAGTATCTTGCAGAACAGAAGCATGCTAAATTCCCTGATCACTCAAAATATACAACTTTAAACTAGCTTGCAGCATGTAGTTTTTAAAAAAGAAAAGTTTATTATTAATAATATTATTTTTAGAAGCACTGTATTGACTTTGCTGCAGGCAATAGGTAGAAGGATAATGGCACTGTCTCAAGAAAGGATTGTTAGCATTTGGTTAGAGTAAATGATTGCTGTTAGCATTCAGCTGGAATAAATGATTACTGCCAAGAGATAGCTATTCTGCAAGCTCTTCAGCTGTTCTGTTTCAGTGTTACTGCATGTACTTGAAGGGCCTTCCAAAATCTTGCATTCAGTCTTCCAGAAGAGTTACCGCTATATCAGATTTCTATTCTTCTGGGGCAGTGAAAGTGGAGGGGGGGAATCTTTGTGTTTGAATATTTGGAATAAAGAAAAAGCTATAGTAACTTCAGCAGCCTGAGAAACAATTAGTGTTCTAGATAGTTGCTTTATAACGAAACAATCACTTATATGTTGATTAGAGGAGAAAAACATGGTGAGAGGTTAAAGGAGAGACATGTTTGCTTGTGACTTTTTAAATGTGATACCAAATGCAATTGGCCACCTACAGACAGAATTCATTAATACCAAATCTTATTTAATGTTGGAACAGCAGGAATTTACTGAAAATAATTGGGGAAAAAAAATGGATCATTTAGCTCCTTTCACAGAAAAATCTTTCTTTCAAAAGCTTCTATGAATTGAAAAAAAAAGCAGGTCATGTGTAGCCACTGAAGGAAAAGGGGAAGAAAGGTGGCCTAATTCTAACAAAAAATCCAAAATAAGATAATGTTAAATTAAGCCATACTATCATGGAGCTGGAGAGTCACTTTGTGTTGTCTCATTTACTGGGAATGATGGGCTTCTAAAGATTTCAGTGGACACACAAAGTATAATCACATGGCCCTTTCAGCTTTAATCATGCAGGTAGAATGCACAGTCCTTTGCAAACTGAATTCTATGTTCAAAATGTACACTTTGAGCTCAGCTTCTAGTGTAAAATTCAAAAAAAGAAAAGGTTATACAAAGGGAATAGCTATTGAGAGTGGCAGTCTGCCAGAGGGGATGATGGCTTTCCACTTGACTTTGTGTAGAATGACCCTGACTTTTCCACAGCAGTATAACCTGTCCAAACAGCCAGTGTCCAGCCATGTCCCAGGCCTGCTGGTGGTGCAGGACATACCCAGAGCTACTGCCTGGAACTGGAGGGTGGCTTCTCCCAGCAGCTGCCCATGTGGTATCAGGAGCAACGGGCACTACTCACTGATTCTCCTGGCAGCAGCAGGAGGAGCAAGGCACTGCTGCAAACTCTTGATCCAGTTCTGCCAGCAGGATTTGAATAGTCAAGTCCACAGTATCACTTACATGTGTCTTCTATAGTTGTGTTGCTGTCTGCTTGTCACCATTTTGAATCTAGGTCCTGTTTCTCCAGCTGCCTCTGTGCAGGCTGTGATCAAAAAACTTCAGCTGTGTGGAGCCCTGGGAAGAACTGAAAGTAGACTTTTTGAAGCACAAGTATACCTGAAAGAACATTTCAGGCTTTCAGGAGGCAAGATAGGAGAGAATAATGCAGGAATTCTTTAATAATTCAATATATAAAAAATTCAATATACGATTTGGTTTGACAAGAATTTGACAAATTTGAGGGTTTACCATTACCTTTAAGTAACATAATTACTCTTTTGAACTCCACAAAAAACCCCCTGTTAATGGTGTACACAAAAATGCACCTGTCATACAGAGCTATTTCAGTGTGCATGCTCATTTAAGCTTTCTTACACAAGAAAATCTTGCCTGTTAGGGCTGTTGTTTTTACTGCTATATTCCCCATATTGACTTTCTGGGTTTTATCATAAAAGTGGGTTTTCTGTATTTAGGTTAAAATTTTTTCCAATCAAAGAATTAAATTCATATATATATTTAAAAACAAACAAACCAAAACACAATGAATGTGCTTATAAAGGAGAAGTATCTGACTAGGTTCAAGTAAGTATTCATACTTCAATATCCACACAGAGCATTAGGAAGGTAGGGAGGACTGGCTTCTTTCTGAATCTCTACGAGTATGAGAAGGCAGGAGTTTGGTATCATCTTGAGCCCGCTGAAAACCAAGTACAGTATCTACAAGAAAAGGTAATGGTTCAGAAGCCTGTGTGAACGTGCAAAACATGTTAAACACTGATCAACTTTTTCAAGAAAGGTGATTTCCAGTTATTAAAAAAAAATGCCAGAAAAACAAAACCAACCAACATACAAAACCCACCACAGCACACACACATCCCCACCCCCCCAGCTCTTTGTCTTCACCTAATCACCTAGTTACAAAGAATCCTAATGCAGTCTGTGTGCTTTTCAATAGGTTTTGAGCTCAGAAATTGATATACTGAATATGTCCTAAGTTTATAGCAAGGTGTTGAGGAAAAGAGTTGTAGTGTAGAAATGAATGAAGAGTTGGGAGTGAACAGTGCTTTACTGAAACACTGCCTTTCGGAGTGAACTAGAGGTAGCATTTTTTTTTTTGCATCGTGAAGGCAAAAGGTAATGCTTTAGACATAGGCACTAAAACAATGTACGTAAAGGCAAGTTCATACACAGTGAGGACTACAGATCTGGGTAGTTTTATTAAACTCTTCAAATTCGAAATCTCAATGCCACATTTTTAATGCAATGTATTTTTTCTGCAGGAAATGTATTTGGTTACGGTTTGGATACCTGTGTTGCCTTTGAGAAGCAGCCACACATTCACATTGAATACAGTAACTTTTTTGGAGGATTGTAGCACAGTCCTTGAATTGCTCTGACAGAATGACTGGCACTTCTTCCAATATTTATTTTGTTACCACTGCTATTACTGTTGCTGGGTTTACCTCCTGCTGGGTCCTGCCTCTTAAACTGGCAAATATAGCTCAGTGTCTATAAATAGTTGTTACTCATTGCAAAAATTCAGCTTCTGAAAGCAGTCACATTCTGATGAGTGTTTAAGTGGCAATCTGAGACCACACATTAGCACCTGAGATTCATTCTACTTTGAAATTCAATGTCTTAAGTAATAGTATTTCAATCAATATCTGTTTAAAAACATCTTGTACTCTTTCATACAGAGAAAATTTAGTGCCATGAAAATTCCTTTAAATAGGTACGCTTAAATACTTGCTGGCCTATTACTCAGTGTACAGTAAGATATTACTAAGTAATTAATAGTATATTCTTGTCTTTGAAGTCAAGAATAAAGGCCTTTCATAATTGTAGAGAATTCTTTCCTTGCTATAGTATTCCAGCACATTCTTTTACCAAAGGTATATGCTCTGCATTTTTCGCTTTAGGAAAGCCGTAGCTTCCATTGCAAAGTTAAATCACAGGCAGCTCAGTTTGTACTCTTGAGATGCACTGAAGCAGCTGTGAATCAATATTGACTTAATTTCTCCACTGTGTCTTTAAAAAATACATACTTTGTCTTGGGCGATTCTGGAGAGTCATTAAAATAGGCAACAGAAGGAGGGATAGCTACTATTTGTAAACCATAACATCTTTCCTATGAGACAAACCTTCATCACATATTTGTTGCCCTCCTTTCACTCTAACCTTGACCTTTTCAACTGGCTATTTAATTCAGGATATTAACAACCTCACTGTGTTCACAGTTTATGACCTTTTTGTACGGTTTCTCACACAACCGCAAGAAAATTGACTTAAGGCCTTCTGAATACCTTCTTTTCTGTGTAGGAGCCTACAGTTCGTTTTTCAAGGAAGCACTCTGATAGGCTGTGACAATTCCCCTTAACTGAACAGATTTAGTACTAGATCTTTCAACTCCCTGGTCTGTTTGCTCCCAAACAAATTCAAATTTTCAGATGCAGATGGAGTGCTAGTGGCTTAACTCAACAGCTGTACCCTGTTATCACTGGAGGCTCTTTGAAGAGCCAACAGGGCATTTCAAACTTCAGTAGCTTATGCAGGAGAGTGGGTTTGGGGTTTGATTTTTTAAATTATTATTTGTTTTCTGAAAACCAACTGGATTTTCTCTTTTGAAGATGTCCAAATGTTACAATCTTGATTTCCTTTTAGTGCCTGTTTGTGAATATTTCTCAGCTGTTTTATGATGCAATGACTGCAAAATGGGCATTCACTGGCTCCCAATGGGCACTGCTTCAGGTGTACCTGTACCAGGTGTGCTCATACCTGCCTGACAATACTGAGTATTTGAATAAGCTGGCAAAGGAGAATAAGTGCATCGAAAGAAATTAGGTGCTCCAAATTCCTTTTTACAAGACAGACTGTTGTTCCTAGTTTCTAGTATATCCACAAAATTAGTTTTCATTTCGGGTATTACTGAGAATGTGTTTAATTGCCTTTTTTTCCTGTCTCGAGCGGTAACAATTGTTGCCCAGGTTTTTTTGATTTTGTGTTTTCCTGGAAAAAACATCAAAAAATCCCCACAAAAACACAAATCAGGTGGCAATGGAAAACTCACTGTTTGTTATAAAGCTTGGAGAAGTCACCTACTGGGATCAAAGTGTCCACTTCCATGTGAGGACTGACCAAGGTGGTATTGGCATTACTGGATGCACTGATTAAGTAATCAGTTTTGCTTTTGATACAAACCCAGAATAAGAGCAGCATACGTATGATGATGAATAACGGAGCATAACTGATGAGCCAGCATATTTATTTCACCACTGTGAAAGGCATTTTGTAAAACTAGCTCTTTCTCCAGGCCCACGGTTTACAATGTTATCTTCATAATGTTTGGGGGTTTGGGTTTTTGAGACTTTTTAAAACAATACTATGATTCACTTGCCAATTTGCATTTCTACTGTTGCAAAATCCTGTCAATGTTTTTGTTTTGGTTTCCTGTTCTTTATCTTTTGTGATAGTTTGTTACGTGTGGTAAAGTAAGTTGCTTGACATAAAGAACATCCCAGAATGAATGAAGTACATATTATGAAATCACCTTAACTTGTAAGAAGTCTCCCAGCTGGAAGTATGCAGCCTTGTCTGTATATATCTTACAGATAATTGGGCTACATGTGGGTACATGAAAAAAATAAAAATGTATGCATCAAAATATTCTAAAGGACCTCTCAGTATTAAAGAGATTTTTTTTAATTCAATATCAAATGCGGTGGGCAGGAGGGCTTCAACATTTTTATAAAACATTCTCTCTTTAGTAATCATCTTGGACACAATTTTACTGGAAGAAATATTCCTTTAAGCAGGCAAGCAACTGTAAGCAACAAAGAGAGATTTTTATAGTGACAAAGTTCAGTCCCATCACTGAGAAAATGAGACCTTGGATCTGCAATCAAATCGGAATGTGCTGACTATAGCACTGGACCCCAGATTTAGTGAAAGACTTTTAAAGAAGGAAAGTTAAAATAAGTTTTTAAGTAGTTTTCTTGTGTGCTAGTATGAAGTATCTCCAGGCAGATTTGCCCACTTCAAATTAGATGATTTGGTTTTACTTCTCTTCTTAAGTGGGAATTTTTTTTAGTATTTTTTTATTTGATTGTGTAATGTTTGAATTTAACCTGCTTATAACACAGATGAGTCTTACAAGTAAGACTTACAGAAAGGTTACTTTCCAATTTGTGATGGGTGTGGGCGCTACATGAGGCATAGATTTAGACCAACTCCATTCCATCTTTACCATCACAGAACTAAGAATGGTGGATGTATAAGCTAAACTAGAAAATATAGCATACACGCCATCTTTTAAGTTGTGTAACTGTAAGGTGCTAGAAAAGTAACCGAAGCTTTTATTTGTTCACAGAAGATTAAAAAAAAAAAAAAGCCTTAAAGCTTGCGATGTCAAAAATAAAACAAAACTGCACCACTCTAAGGCAGCTGAGGAAGAAAAGGTGTATGTTATGTGGTACTGATAGTAGTTCTGTTAGGGAGTTTATTATAAGTGGTGTATATGTACTTATATAGGCAGATCCTTACTCTTTTACAAAGAACAACTGTATTTTCAACTATTTTATTTTAAAAATAAGATTATATTATGTTTGTCTGGAGTAAATTTCTAAAAATTACTTACAGTAGTAATGGGCTGGGATATAAATTGCCTCAAACTGCACAGTAGAGTTTGCATGTGACAGATATATTACAAAATAGGCATGGTCCTGACCAAATAGGATTTATGACTGTGAAGGTCAGCAAACTTCGTGATAGTTTCGCTCGAATTTGAAATTTATTGTGCTTATCTAGGTTGCTCTGGCTTCCAGATAGATTATAAATGGTAGTGTACAGATGTTCTCACAGATTGTAATGCACATTACCTCTTAGGTTATTCTAATTTAATTAACAGAGGTCTGAAACTAATACCAGATCAGTATCAAAGAGCATTGATTCCAGAATTTCCTTCCTCATAAGTCCAAATACAGATTAAGATGGTACTTTTTTTTTTTTTTTTCAGAGAGCATGAAGAATAGGAGGGTAAAGATGCATTGACTTGGTGTTTGAATGTGTTTGCAACTGCTAGCCTTGTTGGCAACCAGGTTTCTCCTAGGCAACCACAGCCTCTAGGTCGGTTGCCCCAAATAGTTTAGTTAGCCAGAAACAACATCAATTTAATTATCTGTGACTGATGCATCTGAATGTGAATTTGCATATCATAGTCCTTCTAAAAAGACTTGCAAGTGGCTGTTTCTATAAGCAATGAGCATCCACATATTCTATCTCGAGGTGTCACTGATATCTGAGAGCTGCAACTAATTTGCATATCATTAAATCATGAGATACTTTGTAAACCCATAAAATTAATCTAGCATGTCGAGATATTATCTGTTCATAATCACAATGGCTTTGTTACAGAATCTCAGAAAACAGTTAAGGAAGTGCAGGACACTCTGTATTGTTTCTCTCAGTGAATTGCTTTCTTATCAGCTGAAACAGTGTTCTGGCACCAGTGCCCCTCATGGCTCAGAAATAGCATGGATTATTTTATTGGCTTTGGCTGGGATAGGGTCAGTCATCTTCATAGTAGCTTGTATGGCAGTATGGTTTGGATTTGTATTGAGAACAGTGTTGATAACACAGGGATGTTTTCATTATTGCTGAATAGCACTTACACAGAGTCAAGGCCTTTTCTGCAGGTAGGCTGGGGGTGCTCAGTAAATTGGGAAGAGACACAACCGGGACAGTTGACCCCAACAGAGTAAAAGGGATTTTCCATACCATATGATGTCACACTCGACAATAAAAGCTGGGGGAAGAACAGAGAGAGGGAGATGTTAGGAATTAATGGTGTTTGTCTTCCTGAGTAACTATTAATGCATGATGGAGCCCTCCTTTCCTGGAGATGGCTGAACACCTGCCACGGTGGGATGTAGTGAATGATTTTCTTATTTTGCTTGCTTGCACACATGGCTTTTGCTTTACCTATTAAATTGTCTTTATGTCAGCCTACAAGTTTTCTCACTTTTATACTTTCAGTTGTCCCCCCCCATCCTGCTGCAGGGGGACTGAGCAAGTGGCTGTGTGGTGCTTGGTTTCCAGCTGGGGTTAAACTACAACAATTATGCAGGTAGCTACATTGTGCAGGTCTTTCTGGGGATCCTGAGTGGAAATAAGTGCTATTACGTTGACTTTTACTGGCAATGACTAGAGGAGTTACGATGACATTGAGTCTCACAGCACACAAGCCGTGCTGCAGCTCTTGGGAGCAAGATCTGCTTTGACTTCCAGGGAATCCCACTGCACTTAACATAGATACTGGAAATCAGAATCCAGACTTCTCACGTGTAACCTATCAGTCTGTTAAGCGTAGATCACAATGGCTTTTTTTTTTTTTTTTTCATTTAGAACATATAAAAGGATGAGATTGAAGACAGAAGCAGTTCTTATGATTGGGAAAAATTACAAAGGTTAAGATCAGGTCATATAGAAAAAGTCATGGGCCTCCTTTAAATTCTCAAATACTTTTTTTACAAACAGGCAAATAAAGGAGTCATGAAATTACCACACCCTATGTTATTCAGAAAGAGAATGTTATACAGCAGAGTATATTATACAGCAGAGAGCAGGCAGTCTAGGAGGTTCCTTGAGTGTATGGAAGATAACTTCCTGACACAACTGGTAGGAGAGCCTACCAGGGGAGGTGCCTCGCTAGACCTACTTTTCACAAACAAAGAAGAACTAGTGGGAGATGTGGAGGTCGGAGGCTGTCTTGTTCTTAGTGATCATGAAATGGTCAAGTTTTCAATTCTTAGTGAGGTAAGGAAGGGGGTTAGCAAAACCTCCACCTTGGACTTCTGGAGCATGGACTTTAGCCTGTTTAGAACCCTGGTTGGGAGGGTCCCTTGGGAGATAATCCTGCGGGGCAAAGGGGTCCAGGAAGGCTGGATGCTCTTCAAGAAGGAAGTCCTAAAGGCCCGGGAGCAGGCTGTCCCCATGAGGCGCAAAATTAAAGGGCGGGGAAAATGGCCAGCCTGGATGAACAAAGAGCTTTTGAAGGGACTTAGGGAAAAAAGCAAGGTTTATCACCTTTGGAAGAAGGGACAAGCAACTCAAGAGGAGTACAGAGATCTTGTTAGGTTATACAGAGAAAAAATTAGGAAGGCAAAAGCCCAGCTGGAACTCAACCTGGCCATTAATATAAAGGACAACAAAAAAAGTTTTTATAAATATGTCAACAAAAAGAGAGTCAGGGAGAATCTCCATCCCTTACTGGATGCGGGGGGAAACCTTGCGACCAAGGACGAGGAGAAGGCTGAGATACTTAATGCCTTCTTTGCCTCTGTCTTCAATAGTCGGACCAGCCACCCCCAGGGTGTTCAGCCTCCTGGGCTGGAAGATAAGGATGGAGAGCAGAACAACCCCGCCGTAATCCAGGAGGAAGTAGTTAATGATTTGCTTATGCACCTGGACACGCATAAGTCCATGGGGCTGGATGGGATTCACCCAAGGCTACTCAGAGAGCTGGCAGGAGAGCTCACCAAGCCTCTCTCCATTATCTATCAACAATCCTGGTCAACAGGAGAGGTACCAGATGACTGGAGGGTGGCCAATGTGACGCCCATCTACAAGAAGGGCCGGAAGGATGATGCGGGAAACTATAGGCCTGTCAGTCTGACCTTGGTACTGGGAAAGATCACGGAGAGGATCATCTTGAGTGAGCTCTCAAGGCAAGTGCAGGTCAGCCGAGGGACCAGGGCCAGCCAGCATGGGTTTATGAAAGAGAGGTCCTGCTTAACCAACTTGATTTCTTTCTATGACCATGTGAGCTGCCTTCTCGATGCGGGGAAGGCTGTGGACGTTGTCTACCTGGACTTTGGTAAGGCTTTTGGCACCGTCCCCCACAGCGTTCTCCTGGAGAAGCTGGCAAATCATGGCATAGACAAGTGTACTCTTCACTGGGTAAAAAACTGGCTGGATGGCCGTGCCCAGAGAGTTGTAATTAACAGGGTGAAATCCAGTTGGTGGCCGGTCACCAGTGGTGTCCCTCAGGGCTCAGTTTTGGGGCCAGTCTTGTTTGATATCTTTATTGATGATCTGGATGAGGGGATTGAGTGCACCCTCAGTAAGTTTGCAGATGACACCAAACTAGGTGGGAGTGTTGATCTGCTTGAGGGTCAGAAGGCTCTACAGAGGGACCTGACAGGTTGGATTGATGGGCCAAGGCCAATGAGGTGAGGTTTAATAAGGCCAAGTGCTGGGTCCTGCATTTCGGTCACAACAACCCCAGGCAACGCTACAGGCTCGGGGAAGAGTGGCTGGAAAGCTGCCCAGCAGAAAAGGACCTGGGGGTGTTGGTGGACAGCCGGCTTAACATGAGCCAGCAGTGTGCCCAGGTGGCCAAGAAGGCCAACGGCAACCTGGCCTGTATCAGGAATAGCGTGGCCAGCAGGAGTAGGGCAGTGATGGTGCCTCTGTACTCGGCCCTGGTGAGGCCTCACCTCGAGTGCTGTGTTCAGTTCTGGGCCCCTCACTACAGGAAGGACATTGAGCTGCTGGAGCGTGTCCAGAGGAGAGCCACCAAGCTGGTGAGGGGTCTAGAGAACAAGTCATATGAGGAAAGGCTGAGGAAACTGGGCATGTTTGGTTTGGAGAAGAGGAGGCTGAGGGGGGACCTCATTGCCCTCTACAACTACCTGAAAGGAGGTTGTGGAGAGGTGGGTGTTGGCCTCTTCTCCCAAGGGAATAATGGCAGGACCAGAGGAAATGGTCTGAAGTTGCGGCAGGGAACGTTTAGATTAGATATTAGGAAGAATTACTTTACTGAGAGAGTGGTCAGGCACTGGAACAGCCTGCCCAGGGAGGTGGTGGAGTCACCAACCCTGGTGGTATTTAAGAAACCTGTAGACATGGCACTTCAGGGCATGCTCTAGTGCCCGAGATTGTTGGTTTGTGTCTGTTTGTGGGTGGGGTGGTGTGTGGTTGTGGGTTTTTGGTTTGGTTTTGGTGTTGGTGTTCTGGGATTTTTTGGGTGTGGTTTTTTTTTTTGTTCGGTGGGGTTTTTTTGTGGGTTTTTTTTGTTGTTGGTTGGACTCGATGATCTCAAAGGTCCCATCCAACCAAAAATATTCTGTGATTCTGTGATCCCAGGAGGTATTTAAAAGACAGGTAGACACAGTGCTTAGAGACATGGTTTAGTGCTGGTTTTTTATCAGTTAAGTGATGGTTGGACTAGATGATCTTAAAGGTCCCTTCCAACCTAGACAATTCTACGATTCTATGATTCTATTCTGGTAGGTCTAGCAATTACACCAGGTCTTCAGGTATGGCACTGGGATGGCAACTGAGCTGTTTTCTGTTACTCACCATCTAAAGAAAATCAACCAAGAAATGCAGTTGAACTTGATATTGCTTTTTTAAACACTGGAGATAGATTCATTTCATTTAGCAAAAAAAAGCCAAGACTACAAATAATTAGCTAGTTATTCAGATCAACGGTTTTATTAAATAAATAATGTTGAATAAGCATCATAAAACTAAACAAATCGTACATCCTCAGAAAGAATGTCTCGGAGAGGATACCATTTCACAGTAGCCCAGAAACGCCCGTATATTACTAAATAATCTACTGAGGTAAGAATTGTGCAATCAACTGGAATCAGTAGGGTTGCTCTTGCCTTGTGAAACTTTCTGGCTCATTTTCTGCTTTTTATATAGCCCAGTCAAAGACACCCTCAAGACCTTAGCAATAGAATGAATATTTCTTTGCAAAAAAGTGTCTTTCGGAGGGGTTGTCTATTACCTCAAAGGTTGAGGAGGTTCTAGTATTGGTCATTAGCTCTTTCTGGTAGCTTTATTCAATAGCCATATAGAGTTGGGATATTTTGATAATATTTGATATTAGGTAATTAGAAAATTTCTGAACACAGCTTCACAGCAAATGTCATGATTTGTAAAAATATTATACTACATATGTGTCTTTCTGACATTTTTATTCACAAGAGCACAAAGCTCTGTAAACTACTTTAGTTTGCTAAAGTGCAAACTATGGAAATTTACAGAGGATAATAAAAATTGGGGCAATTGGAGCTACGCGTCAGTTTTAGCAATGAGTTTTCATTAAAAATAAATATTGGCTCCTGCTCCACATAGGATAGATCTCTTTTTAGTCACATAGCTTTTTCTTGAATATTTTCTTCCTTATTTTATGAAAGAATGGCACCATGGGGATTCAACAAAATGCTATATTTAAGGATTGTGATTCATAAAATGCAGAATTCTGGCATTTGAATTTTACTGACCTGTTTTCCAAACACAGTATTTCTTTCTGTGACAGAAAGAGTTGTTTGTCTGTTCCTAGTTAGTAATATGAAGAATTTGCTTCTACTCGCTATTATAGTCTGAGTTGCTGGTCTGGTTATGGAACAGACTGAACTTCAGCTGGGAAGGAAAGCATCATTTGTCATATAGGTAAAAGCTGAGCTCAGTAATGAAGGTGAGAAAAAAATGGAAAAGTAGAAGAACATTTCTACAAGTAGAGTTCAACCTCTATTAGCTCTTAAAGCAGCAATAATTATATATTTGTATGTACTTTGAAAGAACTGTTATTTGTCCTGTTATTCAGCAAATATTCTTCCCAATGTTCAGCAAAGCAGAGAGACAGGTAGAAATGGTCAGCTAGAAGTGATGGTACTGGGGAAGTATAATGTTTTATAGTCTACAATAATAAAATGCAGCAACTACTTTCCTAATATTATTTTCCCAAATGAGACAGGAAAAAATTGGTGTTTTTGAGCAATGGGGCAGTGGCTTATTGAGTCATGTGGGCTACGTTGTTACAAGGCAGCTCAGAAGTAAACAGTCACACAAAGAATATCCAAGGAATCTTGATGTGAAGAGAATTTGAATATTAATTAGATTAGGACAAAATCTACTTACATATAAGAAGCCCTAATTCATGAAGTTTTCTATCCTAATTTTTATTAAATAGAGGACAGTACATTAAAACACTTCAGTATTATGGTTTGATCTAATCCAAGAGAAATATCAGAACAAGTTACAAATATTTTTATATCTAAAGTATTTGCATTCCATATCTTGTAACAAAAGATTTGTTGTGATTTGGATCCTGCAGACATTATTTAGGGCAGTTTTCCTAAAAGTCCTTTAATATCAGCACAAATTTATTTAACTGTAAAACAGTTCCGTGAACGTGTGTTTTATGAAGATAGTAATAACTAGACATGCCGAAGAAGTTTAATGTTGTTATAAAATATTTCTTGACTGTTAATTCCATGGTTTTGTAAGGTTTATGGTAATGCTGCTCTACCAGGACCCTCCTATGTACAAAGAGATTTAGAAATTTACCAACTTTGTGTCAGAAAAAATACTTGGTGGTCAATGAATAGATTGGCTATATTCCTTTCATAGTGGTATCAGTAGCAGTGGCAGACAAAGTCTAGTATTTTCATAGCACAGCACTGAAGATTATTTTGAAGTACATAGAAACTAATTTCTTCCTCATTTTCAAAACTTGAGCTGATTCATAAACTACAGAGTATAAGGAAAAAGCAGAGCAAGTGAAGAGGATAAATAGAACACACTGATGTGCAATAAAAGTACTGAGGCTGCTGGGTTTCAAGTGGAAGTAGGTTTCTGAGAGAGAAAAAAACAAACAAACAAACCCCCCCCCCCCCCAACTGCATCTTAAATAGAGTACTGTGACAGAGGGATTGGAGTCTGTTAGTAAAATACATTACATAGGTGGGAGAAATAATTTTATGATTTCGAGGTAATGCCATGCTGCTTCTGCAAGCTAGGTTAGAAATTGGATCCATGAGCACCAATAGGCAAGAAAACACATAAAAGTCAATCATTTTAGTGGGAGGGTGTTGCACCACTACAGTAAAAGTGTAATAGCCAGCAGTTCTAAAAAACAGAAGGAAGGAGGGGAATAAATCATATGACATTATAATAATGCAGTTCTGTCTGGGATTGGGGATTATGCTGATGTTACTATCTCAATTTAAAAAAAATAAATTCTTAACTGGAAAAGTTATGCTAGTACAATAGTTTGTACCTTTCCAGGAAAGGAAGGTCCTCTTTCTGTTTTCCTTTTTTTATGCTTTTTTTTTTTCTTAGTGCTTTAGCTGAATGTAATATGAATGATATAATCTACTTGGGTTTATTCCAGAGCCCATGTTATGTATTATAAATGTTTTATTTTATTTTATTGCGTTTAATTAAGCATGGTTTATAGAAAGGGCAGCTGTTCTCATTAATATTTTCATATAGGTCCTCCCAAAGTAAAAGAAATTCTTCAAATACCCAGGGTAGGAAGCTTGTGAAGTCCATTGGTGATACCAGTCTCTAGAGGAGAGTACAGAGGTATCCTTTCCCATTATAGTGCATTAATAAAAATTCAGAGAGTAGATAAGGCTGAACAAACTTGTCTTTGTCATTGGGCTGAAGGTATTGGAGCAGGGAGTGGGAAGGAGGAAACGCAATGCCATTGAACTAAGAGAGAATGAAAGGTGAAGGATGTGAAGCAGTAGATTGAAAAAATATTTATTCAAATCATGAGATGACTTTTAATAATACTAAGTTAATGCTGCTCTGCTCTGCTAAACTCAACACTGCATTAATACTGTTGGTACTGTTAATATTAAACCAGGTGATTCCTAGCAGGAAAGTCTCTTTAGGCAATCTTAATCTGATATAGTGGGATAGGAGTTTATATTGTGATAGGGTGATTGGAGACTCAGTTTGATTTGACTTCCCAAATACGTTGATATGCTTTTTCATAACCAAAAACTGAAGTGAAGGTGCACCAGATGGCATTTAAACTCATGTTAGTTGCTACTTGCTAGAAATATTTATGCTTTGTTATTGAAAGCTAAGGTCCTGGCTCAACTTTTGTAATTTAACAGCATTCTCCTGTGGAAGTTGTCTGACACGTGACATTTTCCAGTGGCAAAATAATTACTCTTTAGAATTACTTTTACCTACCTCAGGAATGGAAGTGGCAGAGGTGAGTTGGTACTGAAGGCAGGGGCTGAGCAGGTATTAGCAACGAGGGATTTGCCACAATACTCCCTGTTTCACTGTTATGTTAACAGAGGATGCCCAGAACTTTGCCCCAACATGTAATTGCATTTTCTGCAAGGAGATTCAGGGCATTGCCATACCTGGGAGTGAGCCATTGTAGCCCTCCGAGTAAGCTAACTAAACATTAAGAAACAAACTGTTGGGAGTTTAATCATTTTGTGTTCCTTAATAATTACTGGAAACTTTACTTCGAAAGAGAAACAAAACCAGAAATACTTTCTCATATTTTTAACGCTTGTCTACTGTTTATTTTTTCTGTGAACTTGTCTCTAATGTTCAAGATAAGAAATGTACTTAATGTATATTCATTAGATTTAAATGCTAAGCCAAAAGTCCACAGAAATGCATTTGCAATTGAAATGTAATTTGCAGCAAAAAGAATGCTCTCACTTTAAGCAGTATTGGTTATTTATATGAAGCAACTAATCAGAAATTTTAAAAAATGACATTGCATTACTTAGTTTATTAACAGCTCATGCATATTTTTAACATTAAGCACTTGTGATAACTACTCCAAATGAGATTTGTGGACTCAGATTTGTTTGCTAAGGGATAGGATTGAACATTTCAATTGATAAAGGAAATCACAGGCAGCTTGAGAATGAAAAGGGGAAAAAGTAACTGACTGTAGTTCATAACAGCTCTCAAGAAAATGACTAAGAATTTACAAGCTAAACTATGCTTGTTCAGTAGGAAAACAGCAAACATCAAATTCAAATTTGCAATAGGACTTCAACCCCCCCCCCGTTTGGCTGGGGTGGCTGCTACTAACTTTTTTTACTGTCCTTAGGCACCAGGTACAGTTACAAGAAACGCTCTGCCAGGAAGGAGGAGAGTCAGCCAGTCAAACCGCTGCCAATGATCGTGCCTTCTTCCTTGATAAGAAAGGAGACAAGCAGAAGTTGCTCAGTTGCTCTTGGTAGATTAGAAAGTAACCTTTTTTAAAGAAATCCTATTTTTTTTTATTCTTTCCTTTCTACTGCTATTCTTTTTCTCTATGCTGATGTTTAAAGCTCTGAGAACTGATTTGGAATTTGTACCTGTGATTGAGATAGGGAAGGAGTTGGCCTTTTCTGTGTCCAGGCAGCCTGTATTATACCTAGCTGTCAGTCTCTCAGTCAGAAGACCTTATCCACGTTTAGCTACTGTCCATCAAGGAAGACACAGAGCAAGTGCAGAGATCTAAGAGAGATCTTAGACCTCAAGAAAATCAAAAACTGAAAACCTCACCCCTACAATTGGGAGTGACTAAATGAAAGAAAAGGGAATTTTTTCAACCTAAAGATGACACATTCTCCAAAGTCACATGGAGTTATGAGCTTAAAATATGTAAGTGAAGTTTCAGATTTGATGAATTATTTTTTTTTAAGACCAAAAAAATGAAGCATAAAATGCAGTGTCTTTGGATTCTCCATCACTGCCAATATTTAAGAACAAATTAGATAAACATTTCTTAGAAGGACGTTGCTAGGCATAGCTAAGCCTGTTTTGGGGCAGGAGAATAGACTATATAACTTAAAAGAATGCCTTCTTCCCTTGCTTTTTTTTTTTTTTTACAATGTTATGACTCTAATGGTGATTGTGCTGTCATTGTTCCGGTCAGCCCAAATGAGGGGAAAGACATTGGGGCATTTTCCTACTTTGCTTTGCTTTATTCTTCATCAAAACAATGAAATGCTTTCTCTGTGTCTTAAAGGAGGTATGTTTCTAAGAAACTTTAACAGAAGTTTGTCAACAGAAGTAATCTAATATCCAAGGATAACTTTACAGAAAGAGTTATGAAAATACATATTTGTTCAAACACATAAAGTTTTCAAATGCGTGGTGCTGAACAGGTTATATATTGTATGAAGGTGCAGATGGTTTGAAAGGAGACAAATAGTACTCCCAAAGACCCTCCTTCTCCCAAATGGATAGTGATATTTATGAGGCAGTGGGAGTAAAGATGCTTAGGCTTTCTTCCTTATATGTTTGTTCATCAGTAAGTGACTTTTAGTGTGAACATAACTGCTCTGAAGTTGGCAGCTACCTCTGTCTATCCATGTACTGTACCAGCTCTGGCCATCTTGGCGCTATGTGGGAAGACGTATGAGTGGGCTAGCAAAAAACTATCTTTTATGATAATGAAGTGTAACAGCTTGGGAAAATGCCTTTCTGTGGAGCTGTCTGGACTGAAAACAAGCCACGCACATCAAAGGAACTAAATCCCTGACAAGGGGTTTAAAAAATAGGTCTGGGCATACAGAGGAAAAAGAATCCTGGCAAACGTGGAAGGGAATGAAAGTCTAACGGATAATGTGCAGAAAAAAAATTAATGTTTGAGAATGGACACCTCTTTCTAGAATTCAGTTACCGCTTTACAGAATGCTTTCTCTTAGAGGGGTTTCGGAATTGATGTTTTCTGTCAACCAGTCCTCCTACACAACTGCCACTTTTTCTCTGTTTTTCTATTTATTTCTAGTTTTAGTGAAAGTCTTTGAAAATACCTTTTGAGAATTAGACTGGCTTATATAGTTTGTCACCTTGAAGAGAATAAAATGTGTTCATGTGTCAGGAAAAGTAATAAAGGATGAAGGCTTGGAGTTGGGAAGCTGGTATCTTTTTCTTATTTGTTGTTTTCTTAGGAGACTTCCAAAACAGAGCAGACATAAGTGGGCAAGGAAAGTGGTAGGAAAACATCAAGGATCAGCAAACGCTTTTTGAGAAGGTAGCTCTAGTAAAATCATCAGAGTTCTGGTCAAGGAGTTGAATTCAGTATCATTTTTGGGTCATGCCACAGTATTTTTGTCTGTGAAAGTGGAAGAAAAAAGTTCAGTAGCAGTGCAATGAGGGATGTCTCTCTCCTCAAAATTAAATGTAAGAGATGTATACTCCACAGGACTTGGTGTTAAATTTGTGTTTCATTTGCTTGTGCTAGTTCTGGGAAAACGGATAAAAAGATAACTTGAAAAACAAGTTAGGAATCTGACTTGCTATGTTATTTGCAGTAGTTCTGATTGTGGAGAAGCAAACAGGAAACCTGTGTCTTTATTAATCCAGTATACTTTGCTGAGCTTCTACTTAGATCGACAAACCCTTCTGTTGTCAGCAGTGTATAATCATTAGTGTGTTTGTGTAAGGGCATTGTACTTTATCAGTTAAGGCAACATGACTCAAACCCGATCTTTAGGGATTTTAAGACTTTTTTCTTGAAATATTCTCATTGCTGCTTTTCTTTCCCCCCTCAAATCACACCCTATATTTCATCCGATAGTTTTTCATTCATGTCCATTACATTATTAAAGTATTTTAGGCAACTTTCCAGAAATCTTTTAGATTTTTTTTGGCAGTGCTTATTAGTGATAATTTCTCCAGCAGGTCTCTTTCTTCTGTCCTGCATCACAAATAATTTTTAATACCTAACTGTTACTGGGCACTTGGCCCAAAACTTCTTTTGGTCGCTTTTAGTGACCTGAATTTCAGATCTGAAGGCAGTAGAAGCTGTCGGTCTTAGGAGCTGTGAAAAATAAAGACAAAATTAACTAACTTGAACGTAGTCGTCTTAGGCTTTCATCTGCAAAGAGAATTTAAATTTTGTCTCCAAAAATCACTGCAGTGACTTGTCTTTCTGACTGCAGTCCATTTTGTAGTATTTTCCAGGCAAGGCACCAGCAGATGTGTCAATACTCTCCTGCCCTTTCTGGTCACTGACAGCCCAGTAACTTGTGATTTTCAGTCCCTCTCTAATGGATTCATACACAGTTAATTACAAAGGGCCATTTTCCTGGACTACAGCCAGAGCATAAAGCTTTCTGAAAACCACTTTTCTATATGTATCTGAACTTTTTGCTGCCAAAAGGTGAGGACTGTGAAGTTTGCTGTTCATCCACAGAGCAGATGGTAGCAGTGCCAATTTCTATAGGACCAAG
This sequence comes from Numenius arquata, assembly GCF_964106895.1. NCBI lineage: Eukaryota > Metazoa > Chordata > Aves > Charadriiformes > Scolopacidae > Numenius > Numenius arquata. The sequence goes on from NC_133586.1 coordinate 32,051,821, forward strand.
TTACATGAACCCTGACACGGAGGATCAGTCCTTTGGAATGAAAGGTTAATTAAATGTCTTATGCTGTTGAATCCTACTTTTTCTAATGATAGTGCTGATTTAGTCTCACTGCAAGTTCGAATAAAGCCAACTTGCCTGCAGCAGCACTTACTGTATCTCCATTATCTTCCAGAAGTCTAAAAGCCAGACACTGCAATTCAGCTAAATCTATTTTACTCTATTTTCTAGTGCAAAGTAGCCTTCAAGTTTGAAATATTCACACTGCGTGAAGCAGCTTTGGGCTGGCAGAGGTACTATAGAAACATGTCTTGCGTCAGCCAAACACTTTGTAGTAAGAATTAAGAAAAGAATATGGTTCAAACCTGTTTGAGTATAATTTTTAGCTTGAAAATGGAGAAGAAAAGCCTAGCAGATTTGTGTTTAGTTGTATTTACTTACATAGTATGATAATGTTTTGGAGAAAGAAGACTGGACTGGCTACTCCCCACAATGTTTTTTATTTAAACATAATGCTGGTTCACTGAGGCTAAGGCTTTTGACAGGAATGTAATTGTTGTTTAAGTTTTCAGCAATCAGCCTTTGAAAGACTTGTGATAAACTCTCAACGTGTTGTCATGGGATTTGGACTGTGGGGATACAGCTGAGAAATCTCACCATTTTCCTTCTGGAAATTTTGGGAAGATTTTGCTCTGACATCAACAGGAATGAAAGCAAGTTTTTAAAGCGTAAGTTTTGGTAAAAGTCATAACTCATCATAGCCTGTTTATAGAGGGAGCTCAGTCTTATGAGAGGTGATGACTCTTACGATGGCTGAAGAGGTTTTTGTCTTTCATTGCATTTCCACTTACCTGCTCAGATTGCCACCTCCGTTGTACTGAGAAGACTCAACTGTTTGTGTAAGAATTGCCACTGTTTGCAGTGCAACACATTAACACAGCCTAAGAGAGTGCCTTTTTACTGTCTGATGATTCAACATAACATAAACAGCTGAAAATTCTCTGCGGTGGGAAAAAGACATTTTCAGAGAGAGGTAGAGATACAGAGAGCCAGAGAAGAGAATTTCCCAGGATAAGCTTTTCCTCACTGATGAGTGAAATCCTTCAATAACCTTATGATCTTGGTGTAAGTCAATGCTGCTGCTGTGAGGCTGTGAATTATGAATTCTCAGTAAATCTGTGTCTTGCACTCCTCTATTCTAAATAAATTTCTGATATTTTGGGGGTTTTTTTCCAATTAATTCAAGACTAGCAGATATTAAGAGCAGAATGGACTACAGTGAGGCTATGAATGAGATCAGATGCTTTTCCTACATTAATGAATAAATTTGGGATAACAGTTTCTTCAAAAGTAAAAAAAAAATGATGTCCTATTATTCTGGCTTAATGAAACTAAAAATATATATAGAAAACAGAAAAAACATCAACATTTTCAAATGAAACATTGCAAATTTTTGTTCTGAACACAATTGAAATGAACATTTTAATTTATTTTCATTACTGCTTTGAAACAGATTATGTATACAAAATACTTAATACTTGCACATATGAGAGGTCTAAGATTATACATTTTGTAAAAGAACCTACTGTAAGTAATTTACAGATCTTAGAGACAATACTTGTCTACCTGTTGCATTTGGCTGTGAATACAATTTGCATACTTTCAACCTGAATAATTATAAAAAATTAATCTCTGGGATTTGGACAAACCGCTTTGTTACAAAAGTTGCAAAAGGTTCCCTGGTGGCTTTTAGGAAGTGTTTTAGTTTTTTTATTCTTTAAAAATTAAATGTTAAAAATTAGGGATTTTTTGTTTCAAGACTACTTAGAGTCCCTACAGCAGACAGTCCCTTCTTACAGTCCCTCTTCTTCTTAAGTTTCTAAACAGCTGTGAAATAAAAGGACTAGAAAAGTCAATAGCTGAAATACAGTTTGGGGATGGATAATGAAGTCCTAATCCTGAACTTATTAGGTATTGTATTTCTGTATTGGGATATCCTGTTCTTCAGTCTAGACAACTGTTAGTATTTCAGAAGTTTCTAGCAAAAGTATTAATGATTGCTTTGTAGGGTAGAGAGGGAGGTAAAACATCAAACAACTGCTTTCCTTTCTCTGGCATAGTAGCTATTATCCTGAAAGAGGCACAAGCCTCAGAGTAGTGAAATAATAGGGCTATATGGTGTACAGTTCCTTTTCCAGAAAAAGGAAAATTGGAGCTTCATGAGTACAGTTAACATGTAGTGGGGAAAAATAATTTCTAAATATTTTGACTTTTAACTAGAATACTGCATCCACCACATTATCCTCTCTCATACTGCCTCTTCATAATCTCCTTTGCAAATGTGATTTAGTTTGTGTGAATGCTGATTATATGTAAATTTTGATATAGTATTAAGATTTGTATAATCAAAGTATGATTTTAACAAGTAGAAATAGTTTACAAAGGTCAGATCACACAATCGGGAATAGAATCAGTCTACTCTGACTTTGATGATCATATGCTAAAACTGAATACTTGAATAGTCCGATACACATTTTGAGAGTTCTCTATAGCTTGAAATTCACAACTTGCAATAAATTGATAAAATATAGATAGTTTTGAGGGAGGAAAAAGGTTAAATCACTTAAATGAATTGTTATCACAATCCTTGTGTGTCGCTGCTCCATTCATAATGTCACCACAGAGTTTTTATAAATACACACCATTAAATAAAGTTTTCCATTTTTTTCTGTTGCGATTTTTAGATAAAGTTACCTACATCAACATTGGAGAAGCTAGAAAAAAATAAGCTGTTGTGAGTTTACTAAATTAACTTATTTAGAAGCCCAAAGCAAACAACTAGTATGCAGTGCACACAGAATTTTAGGTTAGGCAAGGAAGTGGGAGTAGTTTAAATAGCAAGCAGAATGTTTCCTGATGGCGGAATAAGCAATATGGATATTTTAGTGAGTTTGCTGCTAGAACACCCCACAACTTCTTGTTGGCACTAGATGTTGAAAATTAATACAATAATTAACAATAATTTATCAAACTCTTATTAATTTACATTTACAGTGCCAACTGATGCCTTTTAGTTGCATCATTAATCCTATGTAATATAAATATAACTTGTTATAATCTGAAAAATATGTTAATTATATTTACAGTAGTATTTTTCTTTGGGGACTTGTGTATTTAAGTGACTGAAAAGCTTAGACTCCTAATGGCTACCAGAGTTGGAGGCTCAAAGGAAAAGCAGATAAAGAACTATCCACTAACCCTCCAAACTGGGGAGTTAGAAAAAGGTTTGCAAATTTCTATATCCCTAATAATAGATCAGATTGCTATCTATTCTAAGAACTTTCAGATATATGTGGTCTTTTAGTTTGATTCACATTATCCCATGATAAACTTAAGACTTCTTAGACTGTTAGAGAGTGCTCTGGGTGCTGGATGGTGATTCAGGATAGTCCTTAGGCAGAGACCTTGAGTAGAAAGGCATGTAGAGTTAGAGCGCTCTATATTCACCACTGTTAAATTACAATACAGTGGAGCAATGGTTATGACCTGCTGACATTTTGTTCAAGCGAAAACTGAAAACAAGTATGTCTGTAATGTTAGAAAGGGATGTCAAAGCTTCAGGGAGTTGCAGAAGTATATATATAGAGAAAGATGTAAAACAAAATCACAGTATGATCTTGGGGTCTTTGGAACTATCACTGTCAAAATAACGCTTCGTATTTCTGCAAAAGGAAACGGTATTGGAGACAGTGGTGGGTAATCTGAGGTTTCTTCCCAGTTGTAGGAGGTTGTCACCCCAAGCAGATTAATGCCACAGTGCAACATCTTTTCCAAATCCCAGTGCAAGAAATAGGATGAAACGTTCCATCCAACCTCAGGCAACAGTTATGGTATGTTAAGAAAATAGAGCCATGGGATCCAGAAAAATCAAAACAGATGATCTTGCCATCTCTGCATACCCCTAGGAATTTTAGCACCTGTACTGTAAAGTGGAGAAGCAACCAACAGGACCTACCAAACAATTACAGTCACTGTAGACAAACAGAAAATGGTGGCTCAAGACAGCTCACCTTTTGTTCTGCATGGCCACAGGACTCAACTGCTAATGTTCCACTGCATCTTCCAAGCTTCAAGATGATTCTGAGTAGAAAACATATCGGGAGTTTTGGCTGGTGAACGTATAATATAAGCTGATCTATTTTCTACTATTAACGAGACTTAACATGATTCTGTTCTGGCCTATGGTACGTGCAGGTTTGGAGTATGTTATCAGCAGGTCTGGTAAGAGCATAACTTGTGGTGGAAGTGGGAACTCTTGGATGTCCATGCGTTGTGACAGACCACCGTTATGGTCTAACATACGTGGGAGCTCCTATAGTTTTTAAGTACATTAGTTGAGGTACAAGGCTCTGTATCAAATTACCTTTAAGATAATTCCTCTCCAGATTTGCACAATCAGACATGGAGTGTCCTAACATGCTTTTATCTGCAATAAAGTTTTGTTTACCCCTCTTACCCCTTCCCACAAACTTTACTAGAGCTCTGTATAATTTTAAGATACCAAGAAAAGTGAAATGAACTTGCATTGCCTGATTGATATTGTGAGTAGTCCAAGGGAAAGTTGCGAGGGCTCCAGGATCTGTTAAAAAAACACTCATTTATTCAGGAGCATTTGCAGAAAGTATTAATTGTTCATCTGTGAGGGATAACAAGATTTTTCACATATTTTTAATTAAAATGAAAACTTCCGTGTTTGCATAATAGGCTGGTTTGCTTGCTTGCTTTGTTGCGTACTCTTTTTGCTCTTTTTAATTATTTCTATTTCTTATGCAAGAATCCTTTTCACACCTTCTCTTTGCTCTCTCTAAGCAGTTTGTTGTTTTTCACAGTTTGATCTTCACTGACAGCTTTCTTTGCTGTGTTTTTGGTGCATAAAGAGCAAAACATACATTTCAGTCTCAATGACTTTCTTTTTAGATTAGGAAAACTGAAATACAAAGTGAAAACAAATATAAAATCTTCATGAGAGAGAAAGCAAAGAATCTGTAAGATCTGCAGTTTAAAAACCTCTGTAAAACCTTTCATCTTTAATCCTCTCATAATGCTGTCACTGGTTGACAGGCAGGTGGAGAGATTTTTCATTTTATGGCATAGAAAGGACAGATTTGTGATTAAGGCATAGATTGGCTCTCAAAGGATTCTAGTTCAGTTTACATCTTTTGATATAAACTTTGTATGGGTGTGTGTTTATGTTTCACATTGCCTGTATCCTTTCTTTTTCTCTTCTCTGTAATGCTAGCGTTCCTCTGTCTGGTTAGATGTTGTAATCTCAAAAATGCTATCTTTTGCACCAGAACTGTTACCTTTGCTGTTATCTGAAATTTGGGCCTGATAAACGTTATACAACAACTCCCATTCAGGGTTGCAGTTGTACATGTGCCTAATCCCTTTGGAAAGTCAGAGTAAGAGCCTACTCAGTGTATGTCTCCATATACTCACCTGAACTGATGCTGAAGAAGGAAAACATACAGTAGTTCTCAGAGAAATGAATTAGCTATGTTAAATCTGCATAGTACAAACATTAAGCAAATTTCTCTTCAGTAATGTGAGAAGGGATATGTTTATATTTAGGTGTGTTGCTAACTCTGAACTTGAAACACAAATTATTCATCTTTTTGATGCCGCACAGACAGCAGTGGATATTCCAAAGGCAGTTTCAGTAGAATTTGAAATGCGTATCAACATTTTAAAACACTCTTATTGGAAGCTATTATTTTTTTACTCATGTTATCTGACATAAAGGCATTATTTTGGTGGTGTTCACATTTAGTTTTTGTGGCTCTTCAACTCTTCGTGAAACCAGGTTCCTTTTCAGCGTATCATGCATTCATGAGGATCATGCGTTGTTTTATTTTAGCCCAGTTTTTGTGCATTGGGAAGCGATGTGAGCACTCACGTGTTTTCAGTCTTCTAGACTTACAGTATCAGTCAAGTGAAGATTTCTGCACCAGTAAAAAAAGTCAATTTGTGATGGTTCGGCAAACAGATTTTTTTCCCAACTTATGAAACTGGCAAATTGGTTTTTAATTGCAAATTAAGCAACCTTAACTGGCTCCTTGAAAGACATCTGATTACCACTTCCTTACAATTTTAATATCTATAGGAAAGGAGAACTGTGTCTCAAGCTGACCTTTCACTTCATCCAGAGTCTGCAAAATAGGCTCAGGAGGAGAAGAATCAATCAGAAGAATGGAAAAAGATAAGCAAGAAGAGGCTTGAGCAAATGGCCATTGCATTTACCACTTCCTCCAAGAGTGATACCATCAGAAAAGTCCTTGGTGAGAAGAATTGCTTGGCAGTGTGAGCCAATTTATGCACTTCTTGCTTGCAGATCATGGAGTCTATATAGGACTATGGGATGAAAGTTATGTGGAGGTGTCCAGAATTGCTGCAATTGCTCTGTCTCCCTGATTCTTTTGTCATTTTTTTTTTTTGAAGGTGTAGGAGCTGAGTCATCCTCCTCCTGTCCAGTGGGTTTACATTCATTTCATGTTTTTATTCTCCTTCGAAAAAAGCTTTCAGAAATACATTTTCTGTTCATCATTACCTCCAAATATGCATTTCAGTTTCAAAATGGGCAAACTAGGGGATGTGAATAAAAATTTCCAGATCAGCTGTAGAGTACACAGCCTTGGTTTCTATGGCAACAAAAGGAATTTCTTAGAAGATTGCCTGTACAAGTTAATTCAAGGTACAATTTGTGGTATTAGCCGAGTGTGATTGCTTAGAGGAGGATGATGGTTTTAGCTATTGTTTCTTGAAACAGAAAAATCTTAATTTTATATAACAATATTAATCAATGATTAGGGAATCATTATGGGGTCATAGAGACTAAAACCTGGGATTTTTACTGCCTGTGGGTGTGTTGTTCCGTGAGATTATACTTGCCTAGTAGCAGCCAAAAATAAGGATCATAATTTTATGGGTAATAAACAAGCTGAAAGAGCCTGGACATAGGCTATACATTGCTATAGGTTTTGTTAACATGAGGTAAAGGGGCTTTTTAGATTCAAAAGAGAAGGAATAATGCAGTGTATCTTTATATGTCATCGCCCAACCTGCAGAGAACCCAAACCAAAAATCACTTGAGACAAGTAGGGCTGCTGCTGTCTTGAGGTGACATTGGTAGTGTTCCCTCCTTAATGGGGTTAGGCAGTTTGCTAGACAAGTTGAAAATGCAAAGCAATGCTTCACCTACTCTGGGAACATATCCAGGTAGCATGATATTTAACAAAGAATATTTGGGTAATGTTTATGAATCTCATAAACCGGAACACTTTCTTGTTTTCAATATTTACTGCAAAATATGTAGTATGATAAAACCGAAGATTATTTAAGTAGATGATATACCTAAATGGTATTTTTAATTTTAAGTGGTAGAGCAAACACTTTAAAGGTATGAGACACACATTAATGAATATTGTTGCCGCCTTATACACCCTTATATTTAGCTTTATGTAACAAAATGTGGCAAAGCAAGTGAACTGATAACCTCTTAATTCTGTATTTACCTCTCCAACCATCTCAGAAGAGGAAAAAATACTCATTAACGTATAAAGAACCTTGTAACTGCCTCCTACATTTCCCTTATTATGCTAATCGATGTATCTCTGTTGCCATCTATATATCTCTGTGAGCTGGGTGTAGTCAGCAAAATCCCTGACGAAATGCCACAAATCTCAACAAACCCATGGTTCTCTAGTTTTGGGGGCCATTTTTGCTAACACAGTTTACAATATCCTTTTTCAGTTTAAAGGTCGTTTTCCAACATATAACAATGAAATGTTGGTATTTTCTCTTCTGCTCTGCAGAAAATGTGAAAATAGGAATTCTGAAGTTCACATGGATGACTAAGCGGTAACTCTCCAAGTTAAATGTTTTTTAGCTTTCTTACTTTTCTTTTTAAGTTTTGGTTGTCTCAGCATTCTAAGGAACAGGTAAAATGAGATTAATTTTAAAAAATATATAAAAACTTATGTTTAAGGAAAGCTTTAGAGAGAGGATTGGTGTCTCTTTCTGAACAAGATAAAACGAAATAAAACATACAGTTCTACAGAGCTAAGTACAGATGCTAGGTGGGGATGTGCTTATTGATATCTGTGACATAACTCTCCAATGGTTTTGATTTGTGAATAGCATATGTTTCAAATTATGGGACAAGAGGAATGTAAATGTTTCATTTACATTCTTAAAAAATTTAAACTCTTAAAAATGTAGCTAGTGAGTATCTAAATTTATGGGTTCTGTTATTTTACCATATTTTCAGAGACAGTTCTTTTGCCTGCTTTCTTTTTCCTTTCATTTCCTATGTAATTATTTTGATTTTTTTCTTAATAAGTAAAGTACTCCTTTTGTATTTTAACTCTTTGAAAAGCATATTATTCCTCATAACTGATAATAATTGCTGAGTATCTTTAGAAACTGGCTGTTGCTGTTTCGAATAAAATGCATTCTGTTCCACTACAGCATGAATGATTTTGATTAGCATTTTGGTTAGTATTTTGCCTGCTACCTATGAATTAAACAGAGCTTTAAAAGTTAATAAGATTTTTGTTTCTGAAGTTGAAAAACTGGTGCTTTCTCTTTTCTGTTTCAAAACATTCATTGAACACTTTTTCTAGGCAACATCAGTCAATTTATTGGAGCTGTGACAAACTTTGCAGACAGGGTAGAGTAGAATTATTTAATTGTACTGGTACTCAAAATGATGTAGGGCATCTAGTGTACTTCTCATAGGATTGGTCATGATGGTCTTAGTCTACCAAAATTAATTTTCTAAATTACTAGCTTCCAAATTTTCCAAGATTTTTCGTAAGACAAAGAGCAGGAAGCAGGCTGCCAGCACTTTTCTCTTTCGTTACCTAGAAAAGCTGATTGCAGAGTTAACTTAGTTTTACTCTTTTAAAACTTCCCCAAATACCACTTCTCGGTTCTATGCTTTTTTTTTTTTTTTTTTTTTTCCTAAAAGACAGGGTAAAATAAGAGCATCTTTGAAAAGGAGTATCTTCTCACATTGTATTCTTCTTCCTTTGCACCACATATGAATTCAAGCGTACTGAGGGCTTGCGCCTTCTGTGCCCATGTGCCAGGGAGAGTGGGAGGGAAGGTAGAAGGAGCAATAACATATTACTTAGCATTTATTTGGCAAAATCCTCAGAAGATTTTTTACAATTCTCTCAAATGTGCATGGGACGTGAACTTCAACCTGTTCACGTCATCAAAGCCCATGTCTCTGTATTAACTACTCAGCATTATTGATTGTTCCTTTTCATACAGATAGGAGAAATGAATTCTGGAGACTAAATTATATGCTTATATAATGTGCTTGTATCCAGCTCGTCCCTTAGGAAATTTTACCATAGCATGTCTTATTTTAGGTTTGGGATGAATTTTAAGATTTACCAGAAAGATCAGTGTTTTATCCTTAATTATCCTGAAATTCCCTGTGAAGGACAAAATCACACAAAAAAAGTGGATCAAATTATTCTCAAATTTCATAAATCTTGAGCAGAGCTAACCACTTACATTTTACTGGCCAGGCATCCTGTATTTTTGTTCACAAAAGCTCTAAAATATGCAATTACGGAGAACATGTATCTACCATTTATATTTTGTCAAATTTTCATACCGATACCGTTACTTAAAAGAGCAGCCACAAGCTAAGTAAGAGTGGTGTAGAATAATTAACAAAAACTTACAATTCTTAAAATTATGTGTGGAAACCAACATCAGAGAAGATCAGTTTATGAGTAACTATTACTAGATAATGACACTGAATCATTAATAAATTCTCCTGTTCATCATTGATGCTGTACCATTGTTATCACACTACTTTTTCCGTGTTACGCTTTTACATGCTGCCCAGAACTTGTCACTGCATTGGTTTAGGAACACTGGACCAGCAAACAGGAGTGAGAAGGTACCAGTAGCACTTGAGTAATAATTCAATGAGGCAGGGGCCAGGATATGCCAGTGGAACACATGGCTGCTTACACAAGCTGCAGCACACTTAATGAGAATAATTTTTCCATAATCTAAGTTCCTTCATGGTTAGGTGAGAAGGCTCTTCAGAGGATTTTTTGGAAGAAAGCAATTGATTTTGATTAAAAGAATGTCTCAATTTTTTTGAGCGTTCTGTTCAGTCCTACTCTCACATATATTTGGGACTTGGATTTGTTCCTTTGCACGCGAGTATGAGTGTGCAAAGGATATGAGGTCAATGACAGCTGGAAGGAGGAACTGCCCTACCTTTTTTTTTAAAGTGAATGCTACAAAGGACAGATAAGGCTTCCGATGCCTAAAAATGTTGTTTTGTTTAAACACAGACTAATGTACGAGAACAAGCAAAGCTATTGGAATTGGGGAGAGCAGCCAAAAATGCTCATGAAGTGCTACTTGGGGTTTGAAGGAATTAATGACAGCTGGTTTGGTGAGACCATTGTCTTTGCTTTCCAGAAATATTTGAGGAGCTTCAGCATCTGTAGATAGCATTGTCAAGTGCTTGACACCAAGACGAGTGCTGCTGCATGGGGAGGGTACGACTTTGGTGAGATTTATGCCACACCTAGATGTTCTCAAGGTTTGCAGGTTGTGGGTACTCTCTGGGCTATTACAATTCAGTGTAGAGATACCAGGCCTTAACGAGAGCTGGTATCAGCTCACCTAAAACCAAGTAAAATAAAGGCAAGCTTGAAGTTAGCAGTAGGCCTGTTTTACCTCTTTTTAGCCTTCTTGGTATCGAACTTCACCTAAAATTTCTTTGAAAATTTATAGTTTTCAAATTGCACTAATTTTTCAGGATTAAGATGGAATCATAATTTTGGGTGAAGCTGTGAGGATGGTGATTTATGGGACAGAAGCATTGTACACGCAAGAAAGAGCTAGAGCTGCTAGATCAGCAGGAAAGTATCAAATTGAGGTGAATGTTCAGTGAGGGCAAAGGAATTGGAAAAAGCAAAAGGAAAATGCCTTTTTCTACAAGAAATCTAACTGTGGCAACAAATTAAAGAGCCCTGGTATAAGTTGATCAAGAAGCAGAAAAAGCTGTGAAATCTGAATAGATTTGTGAGATTATAGAATTGCTGAAGTTGTCGGTCTAGATCTTCACTTCTAATCTTAAGGGAATCACTGCAATTAATCTGCAATTAATTTATTAATATGTATTATTTTGTCAATACAAACATGAAGACTTTTTTTTTTAATAAAGGCCCGATAAATTTATGGGTTGCTTTTTTTTTTTCTTTAATGCAGCAAAGTAACCAGCTTTGCTAAATCCTCTCTAGCAGGTCTATCTGACTTTCAAGCAGTTTGTAGCCTCACCTACTACTTTTTATAGACGTCTTGTAAATGTATTGGCTGGATAGATGTCTCTATGTGCTTGTGTCTCATTTTAGGAATTAAATGAGAAGTCTTGGTTTGGAGGTTTTTTGGGAGGAGGTTGGTTGTAGGTTTCTGGTTTTTTTTGTTTTCTTCCTGTCAGTAAATTAACATTGGGCTTCTTGCAGCAAAAAGACTGAATCTATAGTTAAGCTTCTAGCATATACCTGAAAATTTTAAAGAGAGTGATAGCTCATTTAACCTCATCAGATACAGATTTTAATATGGCAGTATCAAAAAGCATGTGTCTGGTGGAAAGATCAATATTTCTAATGTCGTATTATCATAATTATCATAATGGTTGAATTAAAGCTATATTAATCTTTTATCATTTCTTATTTTCCTTTTTCTCATTTTGATAATCAATATGAATTTTATGTGAGACCAAATGAGGAAAATCTTATACTATCTTATCATACTGTGCTTTTTTTTTTTTTCTCTACAAGAAAGGCAACCTTTTAAAATATGTTTTTCTAAACTAATGCAACATTCTGGAATGAATTATTCAAGTGGATTTGCTGGCTTGTAAGCAAAGCTTTTAGTTCATGTCTGTTATTCAGGATCTTTTAAAGGTCATGAACTTTCTTTTACATATTCAATAGATCTGTTTTTCATTGTAAATCTTGATTTTAAAAAGAAAAACACAGTAAAATGTAAGTAGAAAATTTAAATTTTCTTATCTGCAGGATCCTTCTAAATAAAGAGGGAAAGTGCATTAGCTTTCAATTTTTATAAATGGAATAATAGATCTCTTATGGGTCTAATAAACTGATTTACTTGTGAAGCTTTTCATAAGATTTTAATTAAATTATCTTTGCAAAGCCACTGCAATTTTGTTTGAAAGACAACACTTATATTTTAAAATATCACTTTTTCCCCTGGGCTGCAATTAAGTTTCATTTAGGTGGCTCCTTTATATTTTTATTTTATGTTTATTTTATTTTATATTTTACTTTTCTTTTTGTATTCATACTTACTATTGGATTCTGCCTTGGATCCCCTAACTTAGAATAACAAATTTTATTCTTCCAGCTGCAGAAGCCCATGAACAGGCTTTATTTTTCACTAAGTCTTTATCTTGGACCCAGCTCTTCATTTCCAAATAACATTAACTTTCTGCCACAACATCACCAAAATCTGTTTCTTCATCCATGTAGATGAAGCCTGAACCTTAAACATGCTCTGTTCAGCTCAGAGTACTGCAATCTTTATTATTCTCACCTTGACAATTATTATATTTTCTATGGATCATATTGCCTCTGAATTCCTCTTCTTAGCTTGTTGCTTTTGGCTGCCTCTTTAGTCCATTAATGTATATAGTTCTTACATAATTCAGCAATTTATTTTGTTTCCTTCTCTAATTCAGTTCTCAGCTGCTGGCTGGGTAGAGCATATCAGCTCAGTATTGAATTCAGCCTCTGTGTCATAGTTATGCCTTAGTTTCATTCCTCAGCTACCAGATTCTCCCACAAAGACTTTCTGACTTAGTCTTGCCTTTCCCCTGTAGCTTGAGAAACACTTCAGCAAACCTGAAAAAGTCCTTGCTTATCCCTTTCAAATCCCAATTTACAGCTCACCTCTACTGTGATCGTACAAAACCTAGATTTTGTTCTAAGTCATACAATCTACAACTGTGTTTTCCCAATTCTTTTTTTGGTTCCATGTAAAGTAATGCTATCTAGTAAAAATGGTGCAGTTAACAAAGCTTTCTTGTTCTATTTCTCACATTATTCATTTTCTTGAGTATCATAACTATTCTTTTTCCTTTTTCTATCTATGTTTTTAGACTGAAGGGCTTTGGGAGCACAGGAGGAAGGAGGTCCAAATATTTGGACCTCCAAGATATGCCAATATTTGCTTCTATAGCTGTGTCACTGAAACTGATACATGTAGTATGTTTGACCAGTCCATTCATGTTAGGTAGATTTATGTGACTTGGGGAAAATGAAGCAGATGTGAAAGGATTAAAAAAGACCACTCAATTATCATAGAATCATCTATGCTGGAAAAGACCCTTGGGATCATTGGGTCCAACCATCTACCCTACTCTGCAAAGTTCTCCCGTACACCATATTCCTCAACACCGCACCTAAACGACTCTTAAACACATTCAGGGATGGTGACTCAACCACCTTCCTGGGCAGCCCGTTCCAGTGTCTGACCACTCTTACTGTGAAGAATTTCTTCCTAATGTCCAGTCTAAACCTACCCTGTTGCAGCTTGAATCCATTCCCTCTTGTTCTATCGCTATTTTCTTGTGAGAAGAGACCAGCACCGACCTCTCTACAATGTCCTTTCAAGTAGTTGTAGAGGGTGATTAGGTCACCCCTCAGTCTCCTCTTCCTCAAACTAAACAGTCCCAGCTCCCTCAATCGTTCTTCATACGATTTATTCTACAGGCCCTTCACCAGCTTCGTTGCCCTCCTCTGTACCCGCTCCAGCACCTCGATACCTCTCTTGTATTGAAGTGCCCAAAACTGGACACAATACTCGAGGTGTGGCCTCACCAGTGCTGAGTACAGGGGGACAATCACCTCCCTGCTTCTGCTGGTCACACTATTTCTAATACAAGCCAGGATGCCATTGGCTTTCTTGGCCACCTGGGCACACTGCTGGCTCATATTCAGCTGCTTGTCAATTAGAACACCCAAGTCCTTTTCCACCAGGCAGCTTTCCAGCCACACTTCCCCAGGCCTGTACCGATGCATGGGGTTGTTGTGGCCCAAGTGCAGGACCTGGCACTTGGTCTTGTTGAAGCTCATACCATTAATGTTGGCCCATCGATCCAACCTATCTAAGTCTCTCTGTAGAGCCTCCCTGTCCTCATTCAGATCAACAGTCCAGTCTAACTTGGTGTCATCTGCGAACTTATAGATGATACACTCTATGTCGTTATCAAGATCGTCAATGAAGATGTTAAACAGAAGTGGTCCCAACACTGAGCCCTGGGGGACACCACTTGTGACCGGCTGCCAGCTGGATTTAATTCCATTGAGCACCACTCTTTGGGACCATCCAGACAGCCAGTGCTTGATCCAGCAGATCGTATGCTCGCTCAGGCCATGTGCAGCTAGTTTTTCCACTAGAATTCTATGGGGAACAGTGTCGAATGCTTTTTGAAAGCCCAGGTAGATAATATGCACAGCCTTTCCCTCATCCAATAATCGGGTCATCTTGTAATAGAAGGAGATCAGGTTCATCTGATTATCTTTTCTTTCTTTTCCTTTTTCTGTGTGTGTATGTATCATCTGTGCTGAGAATTGCACCTTTAGGATCTTTAGCATTTTGTATTGCACAGAGGCTAAAATTATACTATACTGGCTAGGTAAAATACAGTCTTTTGTGGATTGCCTGACATTGGAAATCGGAGAAGTAGTGTTGAGTCACATTATCTCTCTGAATATCAGCTCTTTATTTACAAACTGGGGTTTGTAAATGTTATAAATGTATAAAGATTTATAAATGCTTGGAGGGTGTTCTCTTTTGGTGTGTATATATGACATAATTCCTGGGACAGCAATGCCTTGTCTCGGTCAGGACATCTAGGTACTCTTGGAATAGAAATAGCAAGTAAATAATTGTGCCACTAGTGTATACTTGATAAAACTCTTAATGACCGTCTGAACGTCCCCAGAAATATCCCAGAGCAGTAATAGCCATCTGCAACGTGAAGAGCTTGAAAAGATTTTAGCAAGTCTGTTGCATCAGGATCGAGTTTCTCCCCTAGTAGCAGCTGGGAGTGTTAATATGTATAATGTATATATTAATATAGTATTTTATATAATATATATGTGTGAGTGTGTCTATATAGATAGGTTTCTGAGCAGTTTTCTTCTGGAAAATAATCCTTGTCGTACCCAAATGCTATTTTCTTGCTATTTTGTCTGCTGTGGTGGCAGTCTGGCTTTACAATACAAAGGTCATCTTTTGATTCTGTGCTGAATAGCTAATATAATCTCTATTCAGAGGAACGCTGTACTTTTTGTTTAATGAGCCTAGATTGTGCTTTGGTGTTATTTTCTCACTGGGAATTACATGTTTCTTCATGAGCTGTCCTTTTGAATCTCATCCATTTTACCCAAGAGGAAATGACAAATCACCTAAACAAGTATGGCAGGAGACAAGGTGTTGGGTAATGACAGATTAAGGATTTATTTCCTTTACTATGCGTAGTGATATAGGGTGACAAAAGTTCATTCAACTCCTTAACTGTAGGTGTGGTGTGCTCTTCTATTTGGTGTAGTTTGCATTATTGAGGTGGGGGAATATCAATCTTTAACTAAACTCCCTTGCTGGAAGGAGAAGGCCGGGTGGCACAAGTGAGAGATCTGATTATTTGTTCCTCATTATTGCGTCTGATTCTTCAGCATCGCAGGCTTTCTATAGGCACGTGTCATGTGATGGCTGAACTAGGATCAAGTACTTAGCGTCACAAAATCTTTAGTTTCACAGACCTTTAAAAAAAAATATAAATATGTTAAGTGAAATGCACTTGGATGGAGGGAATTAGAGGTTGGTTTGGGGTGAGGTTCATAATGATCTGTATAAAACCTATTTGGTCATAGGGAAAAAATCCAGGTAAAAATTCAAACCTTAAGTGTATAACATCAGCTGCTCTTATTAACAGCAAGGAACTAACACAAAGTTGTTAAATCACTGACCAGTGGAAAAATCAATAAATAAATAAAAAATAGTGATCTGTCTGGCACCATCTGAAACATATTTCCATGTGGAGGATGATTGACACTCATTCAGGGAGTGGAGACACTCTCTGCTTTAAGTAGATAAAGAAAGGTTATCTCTCTTCATTATGATACTTCCAATTCAGTGATTTCTTTTTATATTTTTTTTTTTTAAGAATAAGATAATCTTAAAAATGGTTTTAAAGATTTAGTCTCCATCCTTGGAAGTTAGGTGGACGAGCCATTTGACTACAAAATGAGACAATGCAGAGAGTTATGAGAATAATAATCACTTATATTTGGGCAGCTGATGAATCGAACTAGTCAAGGGGTCTAGTCCATGAAGCATGCATTTAACAAACTAATCACACGAAAACTGGAGTTAAGTGCAGCAGTTTTATTGAAAAAGTCCACGTGTGTGTGCAATTCCTTTATTAAAATGTTTTCAAATACATCGGACAAGGAGCAATTGATGATTAAGAGTTATTCCTTTTTTATACATTTTTATTTCCAAAACTATACAAACATTGGAAAACTTTCTTTTTTCCTCCATTTTAGCTATTAATAATTCTGTAATGGTAAGTTATATATCTCCCTTTTCAATATGCAAACCCACTTTCCTGGAGGTGACATTTTATGTCTTTGACAATTAAAAAAAAGGTCAGTCATATTTACATGTGCTTAAGGTTGCATAATTGAGCATCATACAGGTTCTGAAAACCAGTGGATAAACGGGTTTCAAGATTCACCCAGGTGGGTTGAAGGTTTTAAATACACATAAACTGCATACATGTGATTTAGTAGCCAAGACACCCTTTGTTCCCTTTTATTTTCAAGGCTATCTCTAAACTGTGTGCTAGCCATGGCAAGGGTTGGTTTTAGTAAAGGTACTCACTGAGTGAAAAGCAGCACTGACAACAACTATTGCTAATCAAGGACATGAATGGGCAGAGAATTGTATGTGGATATATAATACAAAATCAAATGTTTCAAAATGAATTTGAAGCTCTTATGTAAAAATGTCTAGAATAAAAGCTGTTTCCTGGACTGGATTAAAGAATAAAAAAAACCCACAAACACTTGTGTAAGGAAAAAAATAGAGCTCAACATAGGAAAAGAACAATAGAAGCACGTGGATTAAATTCAGAAGCTGATCTTGCAATGTATAATTACTGGAAATTCTGTTGAAATATAGCAACATTATCAATGGAAAATGAAGGCTACAACTGCAGCAGACACATACAATATACTTTATGAGCTATTATATTGGCCATACAGATTTGTCTACATGTTATTTATTTGAATCCTTAAGGCTTCTCTAATGTTTTACATGAAAGTGCTGTCTGCTTGGATCTTCCATGCATGAGGGAAAGGGGTAATTTTTCAAGGAAAGAAAAATTGTCCACGTTTCAATTACAATAGCACATCCAGAGACACAAAATAAAAGACAATACTTTATGGTACCTTTGTTTCATTTATTTTGGCCCCCAAAAGATGCATGCACTAGACCTTATGTACTACAAGGTATTGAAATATTTACAGCATTGTACATGTGCTCTTAAAGGGATGGCAAAGGGAAAGGTCTGTTTTTATCTTGGTGGGAGTAGAAGTTGCTTTCCTAGCTTAATAATACCTATTCAAAGTGAGAGATGACTCTTCCAAAAAGAAAAGCCCACAGAGAATAAAGCTATAGCATAATTATAGCCAATGTTAACAAACTGTACAGCACTTTACCTGGGAATTCTCCTCTCTCTCACTCCTGTTTGAAATAGCAGTGCCAACTATTTAGTGATGTTGCCATGCTCCCCTTACCCTGTCTGTTCCAGCAGGTATAGCTGTATATTAACCGTTTATATGTGGGTTTTTTTATTTCAGATTATTTCAGCATGTTGAACGGACATTTAATTCACAATAACCTGATGGCAATTTTTGGACAAATGATATGATTGATATTTACCGGGTTATGGCACTAAATAATTCAGACCACTATAAAGCGCGTCGTAAATACTTCAAGTGGACTTAGGAAACCATCTCTCTAAGAAATTCAGTGAGTAAGGCTCATATCACTGATTTCCTTCTGCTTTTAAAGGTAAAGATATGATACCCAATACACCAGGTTAAACAAACAGAAGGCAGTTGGGAAGAAGATGCGGGCGTAGGAGTCCATTTTGGCAATGCGGATATGTATTCTTCCATGCCTCCATGCTCCTGTTCGACAATCCTCAAAGCAGCAAAAAAAACTGGCACAGTCCTTGCCATCAAGACACTCATACCCGTATTCTTCATCCCTTTCTTGGAGGTGTGTAGCATTGTTCATTTGAATAGTAGCTGATCGAGGCCGGATGTCAATTGTAGGTGCCTAAGGTGGAGCGGCAAAAAAAGACAAAGGTGGCAGGAGGAAGAGACTCTGTTATTATCACCAGACCAACAGGGAGATAGGCTAATGGTCAACATGTGAATGATGGTTCTGCGTGTGGGGAAATTGCTGAGGAGTTCTAATGGTAATATTACCTTGAACTTATTAAAAATTGCATTATACGTTGTAACTTTATAGGAAAGCAGCACAAATCAATATACAGTTAACAGCTGTGGACAATTAGCTTTAAAGCCAGACTAAGTAAACATTAGAGGTTAAAGGAAAGATACAGGCATGTAACTGATGGTATTTTTGTATTTCTTTGGTGTGTTATATTTTACATAGCTGCTTGATATCTGAAGGCAATTTATGTATTGCACATGGAAGGAACTGAAATAATCAATTGGAAATGCAGGATTTTAATATACAGCTGGTTTGTATTGAGACAGGAGCAAATATATATACAGGAAAAAAGACAAAACTGGGGTCTTTTGGATAAGATTAGGAGAATCTCTATAATACTCTCCAGTTGTTTGAATATATGCAGTTCACCATCTACTAATGTTCACCAATATATAGTAGCTGTAAATATATATACACATATATATTTGGAATGAATTGAGCAAAGTAAGCATTTAAAACAAATTTGAGCACTTGGCAAACATAAGGATGACAGACATTGAAATTTTCTGCTGATAGTTATTGGGGTAAAATAACAACAATTCCATTCCATGAATAAGTCAATTTCTTGGCTTTTCTTTTATGTATCTTCTTTTTTTTATCTGGGTTTGGTTTGGTTCTTTTTGTTTGTTTGTTCTTGTTTTGACAAAATCTCTGCATTTCTGAATGAAGATAAAGTTTAGATGTGGAACATAGCTAGATATATTTACTATTTTGCTAAGAGTGTGTTGATCCAGTGACAGCATTAAAAATATATGTGCATTTTTAAACCCTTTCAAAACTCTGACTTTTTTGCATAAGGAACAGCATTTGAGCAATTGATGATGATTTTGAATTTTGTTCAGGTCAACATCAGAACAGATTTGGTTTCATAATTTGGAGTAAAATCACAAAGGTTATAAAGGCGGGGTCAGAGTTGAGTTCTAAAAGGGTGTGTTGCAGGTTTCTAGTGTAGCTGGCGGTATTGGATCCCATGGCAAATTGAGAAAGAGAGGAGCGGAAATGTTTTAACACCAAACTCTCTTAATTCATGCGATCCAGTAATTTGATCACTCTTGAACTTAGGTAAGTTCAGAACCATAGTGAATCAGTATTTGGGCTGCTGAATCAACTCTACAAATTGTTTAGAAGTATGTAACCATTCTACTTAATTAGGAAGTTACCTTGAGTAGAATGCTTAGATGTCTCATTAAAAAAAAAACCCAACAAAACACCACTCTCATATAAGCTCTAATAGTTAAATTCAGCAGTCGCATGCAGTGAATTTCCATTCCAAAAAACATTATACCTTGAAGGAAAACATCCGAAGAAGCTTTCATTTTGTAGACAGAAAAGAGAGGGGTTTGTTTTAAATTAAAGAAAAAAAAGAAAGAAAGAAAGAGACAAAAATAATGTAAATTAAAAATATGTTTCTAAAACATAGTAAGTCAAAAAGAACTAAATTTATAGAAAGGTTGGGATAATAGCAATTTAAACAAGTGTCTGTAATATAAAACCCTCCCCCCCATTTTTGACTTGTTGCTATCTTGTAGCTACACCTGGGCCAAAGACAGATATCAAATTCCATTTATATCTTTTCATATTCCCAGGGAATTCCAATCTTTTATCTTGAACTGTTTTGAGAGGAGACCATTCACAGTTTATAAACACACTTTTTAGAAGAAGTTCTTTTCACCTGCAGACTAGGTTCTGAACACTGTAATTCTAAGTTTTTGAGACTCTGGGATTAGGATCCAGGCAATCATTTGTATTTCTGTTTGTTCCCAAATGCTCACAGATAAGTAATGTAAAGAACAAGTAATCTGCCCTAATACGGACATCTTTGAGACAGCTAAATTTGAGGTAGTTAATCTTTGCTCATTTAATTGACTGTGAAAGACACACATCACACAGACAGCCTTTTATTTTGGCCTAAGACAGGCCAGGACGCATCACTCTCCAGATTTGCCTTTCTTTTGACCAAAAGCGAGGCCTAGGATCAAATCCAGCTTTAGCATACTGAACGTTAGGTGAGAATTCTTCCTCTGGAGTTTTATTGGTGTTTTTCTGGCTGTTTATCCACCACAGAGTACATCTGATTTGTTGTTGAGGTTTTTTGTTTGTTTTTTCTTTAGAGTTTACCTCTCAACAGCATTTGAAATAATAGCAATAATGTGTAATAAAAGGTTCTTTAATTACTATTTTTTTCTGTATTCTTTTTGTGCTGTATGTTCTAAAGAGAATATCTTCAAAAGTCCTTGAAGATTTTAGCAGAGCAAATCTAAGTGACTTCATTGTCTCCTAGATGCCTGAAATGGATTTGAAAATACTCTCTATTAATGTAAAATACTTGTTCTTCACATTTTTCACAGGCTTACTTGGGGCTTTTTTTGTAGACTATTAGGCTACTTTTCCCTCTAGGATTTCACACTAATGATTTTCACCTCAGAGATTCTAGCCAACAGACTTTTCAACTCGGTTGCAAACGGCAAGGAGAAATCTATCCTGGACAAAATAAACAACAAACTTCTTCCCTATCTGGACAAAACCCCAAACCTGTGGGTATTTCCAGAATTTTATTGTGGTTATTGTATACGTTTCTTTATTATGATGTAGCATGCATCCATAAGTAACATTGTAAACTGCTAGCCAAATCACTTTCTAAGGGAGAGAAGTAGATAAAGGAGGTAAGAAATACAAGAAAAAGAAGATAAGGAAACAATAAAAAGGAAACAGATGCTTGAGGGGGAATTAGAAAAAGCACACTCTGTAGTTTAAAAATAAAAGTTTAACTGTAGTCTTGATAATAGGAAAGAACAGTCACATCAATAATACAGGCGTAAGTTAATGGCAGAGAATATTGCTAAAGCTAAGACCGAGAAACTGACAGTTCTTCCATAAAGGTCACAGCAAGAGCTCTATAACATAAATAATGGTTTTGGTGATAGTTGTGATCTGCAGAGCACTTTGGTTAAAAGGATCCTTATTCTAAGAAACTAGTTTCTCTGGCATCCAGACAATATATATATATCCAGACAATATATGAGTTTTTCATTCTCAAGGTGAATGTTTGCATTCCTATTAATACAAAGGAAGAGTATATACGTAATAGCAGAGTCTGAAAAGAAAGTACAAGTGTAAAGAAGAATTTAAATGCTCTCTCAGAAAACCTAATTGAATTTTAGAACTTTAGACCAGTAAAAAGATACATACTGGGTTTTTCTTCTTTTTGTCTTTATCCTTGCTTGGCTTTCTGTTACTGACAAAGTAGTGCAAAGTTCCATATTCCACCAGTGCAGAGAAAACAAAAATAAAGCAGACTGACACAAAAAGATCCATTGCTGTTACATAGGAGACTTTGGGAAGAGATTTACGAGCAATTGTACTTAGGGTGGTCATTGTCAGGACAGTTGTAATACCTGGTAGATAGATAGAAAACAACAGAAATATTATTACTTCGTGTAAAAAACTGATTTTGCCAGTTTTCTCTCTGACTGGTTTTGAAGAATGCCTGGAGTTCAGACATGTAGCAAGGATATTAAACAGCACATCCCAGCAGTGGAATGTGGATTCAATGAGAGCTTCAAGGATTAACACAGGGTATGAAACATTTTTGCATGGTCACCGGAAGTGCTACTGTGCAGAATCCTTTGTTAGATGGATTCTGATTCTAAGAAATTTAATTTAGTTTTTCAGTTTTGTATTTTACTTCTAGGGGGCCTTTATTTTGAGAAATTTAATTTTAGGATTTGGGTGCTCAAACCCTTAAACAGAGCTAGAGAGATGACAACTGCTGTCAGAATGAGAAAATCATGGTGGAGAATAAAAATGGCTTTACTCCATTCTTCAAAGTAACCTCAAGACCAAGCTTGAACTTTTTGTGCTTTTGGGATAAGTCTTGTTTATTTTCAGTTGCACGGTAATCATACCAGTGTCAGCATACCTTGCAGCAATTACAAGTTAGAAATTAATGAAAATTCTGAAGAAAACATGTAGCAGGAACAGCAGGAACTTCAGGACAAACTGTGTGTAGATTTGTATGTGCGCTACATAAAGAAATAAAACTGTTTGTTTTCTCTTGTCTAAAAGCATTCTGGTTGTATGCAAAAGGTGCTAAGCCCACACAAATTATCTGCCACTCATTATTTAAGTGATTTCTTTCAAATAAATCTGGAAGTGAGAGTGTCTCAGAGCTTCGTATAATTGTAACACTTTTGGGGTCAGATTTCTCTTGGTGCCAGAGCAATGTGGCTCTTCTGGCCTTCATAAGTGACTGTAGTCTATAACTGAGAAGTGCTGTGACATGCCTCACCATCCCTTCTCCTTTCAGAACATTATTTCCTGTTCTATGATGTGAAGAACATTAAAAATACATCAAAACAGTTAAAATCCATCACATTTTATATGGCAAATTTCATATCACTGATTCTACCTCCTCGGTGGTACAAATGGACTAATTCTCAGCAGACGGACTGGTCTATCTAAGTAAAACTTAAAATAGCAGCTGAATGCCTTTATTAATTTTATACTTTTTAAAAGCAGATTTTATAACATCTTTTTAGAGAGCATGTGAAAAAGGCAATAAAATGCTTAAAACTTTCTGTCATGGGAGCGACTGGTCCTCTATTCCTGTTTTTCTTTCAAGGGACTTCTGGAATGAAAATGCTGTCCCTCATTTCACACTCCAGCGCTCTGTGCTGTAGTTCTGGGGAGAAATGAAAACCCAGAAGGAAAAACTGAAATGATTCTCACTTCTGCTGATTTAATGCAGAAGTAGAAAATGTGTTTAACTTTCTCTAGTTAAATGTTTCTACTTTGCTAATTCTTACAGCTACGCAAACAAGGTTAATTTGGTCTTTCTTCTAGTTTACTTACGGAACAGTTGGTAAATGTGTAGAAATTGCTAATTCTGGTTAGTTACATGTCACGTTTTCATGTATAGGATTTTAGATATCACCAAATTCAGTTGATTTTGTGGCCTGAAAGCTATATTTGATTTTTGGTCCCTAAAGTAGAAGTTAGGGTATGACACTCTCCCCTTCTTTTACCACTATGGCACACAGCCAGCCAGAAAGACTGATTCCTTCTTGGTGTTTATTTCATTTGTATTGCTAGTTACCGTGATAATGGAAGTAGAGCAAATAAAACTAACGCGTCCCTGCCTTTAATCCAGTAATGTTCCTCATCCTCTTCATGTTATAAAAATACTGCTGTCGTCAGAAAAGATGCAAAAGTTTTTATTGTAGGCAATCTACAATACTCAGAGTTAGAATCTGACATAGTAAAAAGGAAGAGATGCAAATATGGTTTAGGCTGTGTTATTCCTTGGAAATTACTACATCCCTCTAAATGAGGAAAGCTCATGTGAAATTGTTCTCTCCTCTTACATTTAGAAACTGGTGATCCGCAGAGGTGTCAATTAAACATCATAATGCTTGAATAAAAACAGGAAGGAAAAACAACTCACCCAGTGATGTTCTGGCTGGAACTGCATCCTTATTAATCCAGAAAGAGACCCAGGACAACACAACAATAAGTGTGCAGGGAATGTACGTCTGAATAGTGAAATAACCCATTCTCCTGCTCAGGTTAAAGTAAACAGACATGACTACATAGTCTCCTGTAAAATAAAAGCATACTGAGATAGAATAATATTTTTAAAACCTAACATAGAATTTTTATATACTAGCTAGGTTTTTCCTACTCTGTCTGGGGTATTAAACTGATTCACCAGATATACTAATGGCAAGTACACGCATACCTCTTCTTAAGCACCAATATAGCTCAAGAACTGGTGGATTTTCCACACTATGAAAGTAAACAGACTTGCAAGTTCATATAGGTAACTTGTGCTTTAAGATTTCCAGGATAACCTCCCTTGCACAGCACAGCAGCTTCTCTCTACCCAAGTCATTCCTCAGAACTTGCATATGGCTGGTATAGTCCTCTTACAGCAACTGAATGAGTGGTGGTGGTCCAGCAAACCTCTAGTCACCGTGCTGTCCCTGTTAGCACACTCTCAGCTCTCTTCTCAAATAATGCATGCTTTCAGATGTATTTCTAAATTATTCATGTTCTCAACTATTCTTCAGGGCTAGGCCATGTCAATAACTAATTTTTTATTTGCCTGCAGATCTTCTGTTGTATTATCTCCACTAAAAGGATTTGAACCTACATCTCCTAAGTGCCAAAAAAAGCCAGGCTATATGTTACTCTGGTAACACATCATTCCTGTTCAGTAGTTTTGTGATTCTTTTTCCAGGTTTTTCTTTTCCTTCTCAAACTATTAATTAAATTTCATCTGGATTCAGGAATACAACAAAGCATCAGTTTTTAGTGCATTTTTTTTAAACTAAACCTCCTCACTAGTTCTTATCTTTACTTCAGATTACAGCACTCCTAGGAAATATTGATTGCAAAAGAACTACAGAACCCCAGGCTACAAAAGACTTCACTGCAATTCAGAGAAATGCAGTCCAGAGAAGTCTCAAATTGAAACAGAACAAGATTTGCAAATTTAGAGTGAGATAGTTTTCCAGGATTATGAAAGATAGTCTGTGGCTAATATGTATTCTGCTTAGGTCAGTACCTTTAGTTAACATTGAGTTCTGTGTTTTCAGGCATAATTAACATTTTAATTTCCCCCAGAATAATCCCTTTGAACCCAGTCACAGAAGAAACTTCAGAGATCATTTTTTAGCTGGTGATTCTTTGTTATATTGTTTTTTACAATGTGAATGTCTGTATCCCAGGGATTAATTTCCTTTAATTTAATTATATTATAATTAAACAAAAAAATTAAAAAACAAATTATATATGTGTGGTTTACAAGGACATATGGCCGAATATGAGCAACCAATTTTAGTAACTGCAGTCTGATTATCCCCTTAATTCACAGATAAGTTTGCATTATATGTTTATGTCCTTCATATACCAAAAAAATCCTAAAACCAAAAAAATACCACTGATCAGGAACACTGTAGAACTGAAGTCATAAAATTAGTGTGACTCATTCTTCTTCTCTCTGGATCACGTACTGACTTCCTGAGAAGTAATTATTTTGACAATTTTGGGAATTAACTTTTTTATTCATTCACCTTCATATGTGCTATTAATAGTACTGGTATTTAAAAATATTTTTTTTTCCTACTGTACTATGGTAGAGATTACTTTAAGCAGTCGCTGTATTACTTCCATGCAAACAGTTTTACGGCGGCCTTTTTCCTGACTAGTGTTATTGTATTACTTTAACAAGATAAAAAATTACCAGAATAGGTGAATATAATCTGAATCTAAATATAAATCTGAATGTAGATGCAAACAGAAAAAGATGCAAAAGATTAGCTCTGAACTTAAATGAAAAATCAGACGTTTTCTTTCTGTTATTGCTTCTTTTTCTGAAGCTGCAACTGCTATAGACTATTTTGGAGTAGCTGAACAGATAGATCAGATCCTAGGTTACTACCTTCTCCATACTTTTTGTCCTGTGCTTGGACATGTCTTTAGCCCAACTGTTTTCGTGGTTCTAGCACTCTTGCCTTGTAGGATCTTTTACTGAAAAGAACAGAAAATATCACAATCTAGTACACAAGCACTTTCTTACAGGTATTGGAGTCAAATATAAAGCTCAGCATGTGCTGAGAAAACAGATAAATCCAGATCATAGAATCATAGAATGATTTGGGTTGGAAGGGACCTTAAAGATCCTCTAGTTCCAACCCCCTGCCATGGGCAGGGACACCTCCCACTAGAGCAGGTTGCTCAAAGCCCCATCCAGCTTGGTCTTGAGCACCTCCAGGGATGGGGCATCCACAACTCTTCTGGGCAACTTGTTCCAGTGTCTAGCCACCCTCACAGTAAAGAATTTCTTCCTGGTATCCAATCTAAATCTTCCCTCTTTCTGTTTAAAACCATTACCCCTTGTCCTATCACTACACTTCCTGATAAAGAGTCCCTTCCCATGTTTCCTGTAGCCCCCTTTAGGGACTGGAAGGGGCTCTAAGGTCTCCCCGGAGCCTTCTCTTCTCCAGCCTGAACAACCCCAACTCTCTCAGCATGTCTTCATAGGAGAGGTGCTCCAGCCCTCTGATCGTCTTTGTGGCCCTCTGCTAGACCTGTTCTGACAGGTCTACGTCCTTCCTGTGCTGAGGACTCCAGAGCTGGATGCAGTACTCCAGGTGGGGTCTCACCGGAGCAGAGTAGAGGGGCAGAATCACCTCCCTCGCCCTGCTGGCCACACTTCTTTTGATGCAGCCCAGGATGCAGCTGGCTTTCTGGGCTGCCAGCGCACATTGCTGGCTCATGTTGAGCTTCTCATCCACTAACACCCCCAAGTCCTTCTCCTCAGGCTGCTCTCAGTCCATTCTTTGCCCAACCTGTATTTGTGCCTGGGATTGCCGTGACCCAGGTGCAGGACCTTGCACTTAGACTGGTTGAACTTCATGAGGTTGGCATAGGCCCACCTCTCAAGCCTCTCCAGGTCACTCTGGATGGCAGATGACCTAGGGCATACTGCAATGACTTCATGCATTGTTCTTGTTCAGTAACAACGTATGCAAACCAAGCCAAATGGTGGTGTGGATAACATACGAATATACATATATGTGTATATAGAGAGAGTAGCCTCAGGCCTTCTATTTTGTAGACTGTTTCCACATACATTGTTTTATCGTGTTTTTCTAGAAAGCTTGATAGTGATCATCTGGTCCCCATGGAGCCTTGTTTGGATTTTTCCCTTAACACAAGGAGTCTTTTTTATACAGTAAGCTATTATGATAATATTTTTACAATATTTTATGCGTTACTCTAAAAGTATTCTTTGTTTGAAATGTAATGCATAAGAGCTTTTAAAATGTTAACTAACTTGTAAAGGCCTCAGTCCATTCAGCAGCAATGAAACATAACTTTGAATTCTCTGTCATCCGAAAGATGCACTTCAGAGGACAGTCCATTTCCATAGAGCAGCAGCGGTGTCCTGTCACAGAGCATTTACCACACAAACTGGAGACACTCCAGGTGGAAATGTTTTATATCTAATTGAACACAGTTCCTTCTGCTTTTTTTTTTTTTTTTCCTGATACTGGAGTTAACCAAGTATGTTTAGAAATAGCATATCTCTGCTAACATGTTCCAAAAAGTTAAAAAGTGTTCTAATTGCTCTAGGTTTTGTTCAACCCTCACAAGTGCTATTGCACTTTCCTTTATGTGAAGACTTTCTTTCCCAGTGGATATATGTGTAAAAAAAAATCCAAAACGCTGCAGAATGATATCAATAGGGAACACTGTATCAATAGGGAACTCCTGATATTTATAGACAAAGTCCACAGAATTATTCCGGTAGACTTTATTGCTCATGCCTTGTGGAATTGGAAACATTTTACTGAAAGCTCAAGGAAATGAGAGACCATATATACTTTATAAGGGCTTTAAGGTTTCTACTAATGGAGAAGTCACATCAAAGCAAGTGAAAACTTCAGTGTCAACTATAACTTGCCAGGCAGCGTGGAGTTGACACCAGTCTGAAGGATGACCATTCAAGGATGCATAAATTCTTTTAAATTACATTTTGCTTTCTAATCTGAAAGCCTGCTGGTGCTGCAGACACTGCTGCGTTGTGGAGTAAACTTCACTATTTCAGAGAATCTTACTAAAGGAAGAAATAATGTTAATACCACAAAGAGGTGTTTTGTCTATTTCTTGTCTTTCTTGGTTGGGAATCTGGGAAGTGGGAGGTACTGATGATTTTTTTTCAGGGTAAAAGTGTGAATAACAAATATAAGTTAGGACATGCCAAGACAAGGCAAGCCAATAACTCTCTAAGGTATTGAATATGTCTTTTAGCCTTGAAGTAATGTGAGCAATTGTGAATAGAGCATTAAGGAAAAGAGGACTAAGTGGTGGGATGCTCCAGAGAAGCATTTAAGTTTAAGGTAAGTGATGTTGGAATGATATAAAAGCAGACGTTCTGAGATTTTGAGTAAGAAAAGTACTCTGAGCGTACAAATTAATGCAAGACCAAAGAAGTGCAATTTAGGACCTAATAGCAGTTGTCATAACACATATATCCGAAATGTAAAATGCGTTAAGTCCTCTGTTGAATGTGGACTCATGGACTTGACAATGCTTTGCTTTAATCACACCTTTCATGGTGGAATCTTGTCCCAGACTTGTTTCTATCCAGACTTGTTTTTTCTGACTCTATTCATGGATGTCTCTGCTCTTCAGCTGGGATTAGTTTAAATATTCTCTGTTATTTTCAAATTATCTCTGTGCCCGAGGTGACTTTTCACTCCAAGTGTGATGCCTGCATGAACCTGTCAAACTAAGACACTATTTTAGTAAAAAAATGGACAGATTGATCCTTAGCAGAGTGTCATTCATTAGCCCACACTTGGCAAATTGATAATCTTTTCATTATTACTTCATCCTCCTTCCCTGAGCTCTGGCTTTTGTTTATACAATATTGTCTACTGCAGCAAGAAAGCTTCTCCGACTGCCAGATTGCTATTTGGAGGGCTAGTATACTTTTACATTTTTCTAGAAATGAATGATAATGCAATTTGGCATTATCTTTGTAAGACAACATACTCAAGTACTCAGGATTTGGCACCCTAATTAAAAAATTTTGGGTTACTTAGCCTTTCACCAGAGACCGTACAGTCCTGCCCCTCATTTTGAGATATATATAACTATTACGTATGTCTAGAAAATAAATCCTAAGTAATTTTCAATTTTTAAAGAAATACAAAATTTCCTCGGAAAAAATAATCTTATTACATTGAAAAGCATAATAAGTCATCCTTAATATATTTAGACCTAATCTTTCTCTATATGTATGAATATATGTATTTTTCCTATTCCTCTGTATTCTTCTATGTTTGTGTAGATTGATAGATACAGTCTTCCTCATCTGAAGACATGATAACCAGTTAATAAGTTCCTTCACTGACATATTTAAACCAGAATGCAGACCCTTGAGAAAATGCTATCCAGGTCATGTTTATCCTCACGTATAAATACTCCTATGATGTTTTCTACATGAATGAATGAATATTCCTGCCAATTATGTTTGGAAGATCACAAGACACAGGGCAGGGTTCTGACTTGAGCCACAGCATCTTCGTAATGCTGCTATGAATGGGAAATAGAAGATTCCTCTTGGTGGCAATAATCTCTGCTGTACACAGAGAATGTGCATGAGCCTTAAGCCACTTCTAGAGTAGGGTGTATTTTGAAAAGGAGAAGCATAGCAGCAGTATCTAGTGGTCATGTCCTTAGTAAGCCCTTACAAAAGATTTTATTTCTAACAGTCCTGTGCCATTCTAATTTACATTAGACTCAAAGCAGACTATGGAACTTCCCAACTTTGGAAATTGGGAAGCTCCTCCTACCATACACTTGTGTGATATAGTCATTTGAATACCAGGATTCAGGCTCTTTTAGACAGCAGAGGAAGTGAATTCCTGATTTGCGGAACCATCTGTGCATACGTCCTGGCCTAAGTCCCAAAGGTTCAATAGAAGGAATTAGTCGTGCCAGGAAGCATAGCCAGGGGGAATGTACACTGCACTTAACTGATTTAATCAACACAGTGGGTGTGATCCTTCATTGCTTCCTGGTTTTGGAATCATTTATACCTGTGCGAAGTGAATGGGAAATTACACCCATTAGTACTCTCTTTATGCGTGTTTAAGTGACTGTGCAAAGTGTAAGGTACTGGGAAAACAAGCCTCTAATTTGTACTCAGAAGTGATTTGGAAGCTAGTACAAATGCTAGAGAAAAGAACAGCTTTCTAACATCACAGGAAATTATAGTTCAGGTAGTAACACTTATAGCTGAGGTTGTCTCACACTTATTATTATAGAATTGTTTTCTGTTGTTTAAAACAATGCTAGATTTAAATTATTAAGAGAACTGGAGAAGAGCTTCAAACATTTTCTGTTGGCCACCCGGTCAAGTTATTTGTGTGCGTTGTTTCAGTTCCTTCTGATAGATGCTTTTGGAGCAGAGAAAACTCAGTGTTTCATTTCTGTTAAATATATGGAGAGACTGGCCCTTTTACATGTTGGCATTTCTGTGAGAATCTTTCATGGCTAAGTTAAAAGTTTTGGAAAACAACCAATGTGTGCATAGGCATGTGTCCATAGACATAAGTTTTTTGAGAGTTTGTAAGAAGACTTTGTTCTGACTAGCCCCTACTCTGTTTCTTACAAAGCTACACACCACTCTGAAGGGCACAGCAAAAACATATGGATGCTAGAGATGGCCCTGTTTTTCTCAGACTTTATTTATTCCATTAGTCCACTACCTAAAATCTGTAGAATTCCTGTGTGCTGAACATATACACTACACAAGCTCCTCACTTCATTCTGACCCCATGGTGTCAGGGAGCTTCATCATGGAGCTCTCTACCCCAGAAACTGAATGTGTTCTATCTCAGGGTCTGAGCAGGTTTTACCTTGAGTATTTGGTTACCTTAAATATTTTGCCAGTGTTTAGTAATGAAAATCAATGTGTACTTTAGTAATTGTTAATGTTTATAATTTTGTGCTTTTTATGCCTAAAATGTAAAAACCTGTGGAGAAAATAATTTATATAGAAGAATATTGTTGATGAACCAATAATTGGCAGAAAAATGCTACCAAGTATCTTTATTATATCTTTTTAAAACTTGAAGTTTTCCTCTACTAGCTAGATTTGTGAAACTGCCAAGGAAAAATAACAGATAGGAGAATAGTAGTGTATGAGCCAAACTCTCCCAAAATTTCAGGCCATCATTTGTTCTTTAAGGACTGATGAAATGACTAGCAACTGGGATTAATGTAGGTCACTGTTTATATGGTAACTAATAGGCACAATTTTGTTAGCGCAGCCAATAGCAGCCACGTGGTTCATACAGACCCAGACATGCACCAGCTGTCCAGATTTCCAATGGGTTTTTCTTTCCTAATTTTACACAGAAACCATACAGAAAAGAGCAAGAACCTTTAAAAGATTTGTTAAGAGAACCATATGAAAATATAGATAGAATTTCTCAAAATCAGCTCATACAAACAAGTACATAAATAAATGATTTGTTTATATATGGGAAACCCTATCCAATTCATCTTTCTGGATGGAGTATACATAGAAAAAAAACAAATTTAAAAAAAATCATGCCACAGGAGGGCACTGTCACCTCAGAATAGAAATAAGAAACAATTGCAAGTCTGCCAGTGGAAAACCGAATCTTTAAAATTTCTATTTATTCTCCCCATTGAGTGTTTGTACAAACACTCGAATGGCATAACTGACTTCGATGGCTCTGTTAATAGAGGAGTGCTTGTAAAGAACTAAACTGGCTCTTGTATGATAGAAATATTACCAAAGTAACATCACCTTTATGCTACAAGTAATGAGTATAAACTATATAAATTGTTAATGAAGAACAACCGTGGCAGCAGAATTTGTCTTCTTTTCCTCATAAATAACTAATAGATACATCCTTGTTCTTTCTCTCTTTTACTGTTAACATGGCCAACAGTCTCATTTTCTGTTAGGCAGAGATCACAGCTAGCACTGTTTGATTTTTTAAACGAATGAACAGGTAAATAGTAGTTTAATGGAAAAGATGTGTTTTCTTGGTTTTAGTCACGATACATGGAAATACCATTAAAATAGTAACATATGTTTTCTATAAATACCTCCTTTAAGGTAGGAGCTTTGTCGTAAGTTCGTTGTTGTTAGCACTCTAAGTAAGCTCTCACTCTGAATTAATTGTATTTTTTAAGAAAATAGACACTCAATGAATTTGGGGAAAAGAAAGTTTTAAAAAAAGCCTAAAATATTTTAACAGAACTGAAAGGCTTTAATCATTGACCAGTTTGGTGTACCCACACATAAAACAAGAATGTCCCAGGCCCAAAGGGTTTATTGGCTTAGTCTGCAATATTCAGAATTCTAGAAAATGTGAAATAACATCTGTTATTTTTCTGGAGCTGGTATTATTGCATATTGTTGTGAATTAGTTCAATGCCTTAGATTTCTGGGCTGGAACTACATAGCCAAATCCTATTGAATCCCATATGAACTTGTAATTCTCTCCAGCTCTTCAAATGCTGATTTACTGGACCAGTACTGACTATAAGAATAATAGCAAATGGGACCAAAATGATCCTAAATGCATCTTTCTCCTCTAAAAAAGAGTCAGGCTTGGTGCTATTTTTATGCAGATATTCTGTAATAATGAAACATTGGTAAGCTTGTGGGGCATTGCCTGTCAAACAACCAATTTATTTTACATTGTGTGCCCTTAATTCACTTCTGGCACACTGGAGGGCAGCAAGGCTGCCTAACAATTGCTACAAGTTGAGAAATAAAAAAAAAAAAAAAAAAAGAAAAGAAAAAGGTAAAACATGGACAAAGCCTTTTCTCTTTCATTTCAAGACAAGTGATGGTACCAGATCTCTGGTGTATGCTCTGCTCAGCAGTGGCTGGGTACAGTTTACTGCTCCCTGGAAGGGCAGGAAAAGAGGAGAATGGGGGAGCGCAATCACATCTCTCTCTTCCAAATCAGGACAGTGTCAGACTGTGGACTATATTGTACAGTGCAGGACTAATCTGGGATGAAAAATCATGTAAATAGTTTAAGATTGGTGTATTTGTCCTGATACATCCTCATTTGGCTTTTGTCCCCGTCTCTCTTCTTGCCTTGACAGGGTCTATATTTGGAATTCTGCTGGCATTTATTGTCTTGATGAGGGTCTGACTCAGTCTGAAAATGCAGTTCAGTGAGATGTGTTGCACTGTTACGGTGGTAAGAAGAAAACATATTATTTCTAAACACACAATTTTCTTTGAGGATTCAGATTTAACCTATTCAGATGATTCTCTTGTATAAAATCTAAGGTAACCTATTTTTGGTAGGTTTTTCTTCCTCCAACAGATCAGAAAGTTCTGAAGTCTGTCTAGTTCAGTACTAATGAAACAGTACTTCTAAAATTGGTCATTTATCACATGAAGAGATGATATTAGCTCCTCCAGTGCAATATGTTTTTACATATATCACAGAAAATAATTTCAGCTGCCATTTGATCACTGGGCACGAGTGAATTTTCATAAAGATAGGACAGAAATTTGATCCCGGTGCTGATCATAAGCTGATATTGATGAGATTTATTGGTGTCCACAGCTAGAAATGAAAAGTCTGGGTGAAAGGCAAAATCAGAAGGAACACTGTCCGCTTGATATTGACCATGAGACCTTCTCGTTATCTCATCCTTTGCTAAATGCCCTTTTCATTATTTCTGTCCTTCACAGTTTTTTGTTCTTTCATTGACTCATTTTTAGACTGCATAAGCGCCAGACAGTTTCAAAAAATAATTAAGTCTCTTCCTTTTCAAAAATGCTTGACAATCTCTTTCCCTCTGAGGTTTAGCAGCAAAATACCACTATTGTGTCATAGGGAAGTTATGATGTGAAATAAAATACAGTGAATATTTAGCCTTTAGGGCAAAGAAAGAAAGAAAGAAAGAGAAAATCTGCCATGGCATTGTAGATATTTGCTTGCAACAGACTTGAAGCACTTGGAAATGTTGCTATTCTCTACCTGACTCTTGGCACTTGCTCTGTCTGGGCATTACATAAAGAATGGGGTGATTCGTGGTCATTGCTGGTACAACACAGCAGCTGTACTAAGTGATTTCACCCCAATTCTAAATATCCATTTCTAAGCCATGATTATAGCTTGATTATGTAATGAGGTAAAACAATATTAAGGCTTTGACAAAGCCTGCACTATAGTCCATTTATATAAGATTATCTCTGGGATTCAGATAGCTGCAAGCCTGGTTTTCAATTTACATTCCAAAGGATGGATCCTAACTGCATTGCACAGCAGGGCGGAGGGCAGGGGATGGGAGGAGATTTTGTCTTTTTTTTCTGTTTTTAAAGAGTAACGTGTGTGTCTGTATGTGAATGTGTCTGACAACAAACACCTTGATTTCCTGCGGGAGCAGGGAGAAGAGAACCGAAATTAGTTTATGTTTGTGTGAAATGACAACCCCAGCTGATGAAACTCCTGCAAAATGAGATGAATCATTATAGCCATCCAAGCAAATGAAATTTTTTTATGTATGACATGACTTTCTGCCTGACAGTTCTCAATTTTATTTGGTCCTTGGCCACTCGTTCCACTTGAAGTGCTGTTTTCTCAGTTCATTTGACAGAATGTGTTCCACTTCTCATTAGTTTCTAATTATAGGAGGAAAGAATGTAATGACGCTAGACAGTAATTAAAATCTATTACTGTTGTTCCCACCTTCCCCTAGAATTCACAGAGACAAGATTCACCCTAAGAATTTTTTGTTGCTGAAAAATGTCAGTATGTGGAAATGTATTGAGGTAAGGTAAACTTATGTGTGTTTGTTTCTAAGGTTCCAGTTGTGAATACTAAAAGTTCAAAGGAAAAATGAACAATTACTGACCCTAGATATTTACATATGACTTTTTCATATTTGGGGATGTAATTGCAAACAACTGATCTTTTTTGTTTGTTTTTGAAGGCAGCTAAGCTACTCCACTGGCATTAGGAAACACATGAGGATTTTTAGTGTGCAGGATTAGTGTTTAGATGTGGCAGCAGCACAGTGTAACAGGTTGCAACTGCTGTGAGTGAACCATTATGCTCCAGTGTGTAAATAATCTGCAAATTATAAAATCTTCTGCTGCCTTTGCCACTCTCCTCCTGCCTAGGAAGCATCACCCCAGGATGAAAGCTCAGCATCTCATCTCTGAATGCTTAGGAGTGGTTAGGTTTCTAAATAACCTCTTTGACTTACTGTGATAGAAAATTGGAACAAAGAGATGAGAAAATGTGAGGATGACAGAAATCTCAAGTAATGTGAGAAAATAGAAAGCCACAATTTCCAGGCAACACAACCAGTTGGGGTGCTGTTCTGTTAGAAATCTTGCTGTGCCTGACACAGTCGGGCATCCTGTGTCCTTGGCTCTTTTGGATGTCTGGTTGTTATATGAATACCTAAGGAAAAGCTGCCTGCTTCAAAAAAATTGCATACCTATAGATAAGGGCTCCATGCATGTTTAAACAATAACTTGTTGAATTTTGAATATTTGACATATTATCATTATAATAATACAGATTTTGAGATATGGTGAAATCACCACTGTGAGCAAATAAGAAGTATGTTTTATTAGATTTCATTCATTTCAAGGTATCCAGATGGTATGCCCGCTTCCTGGCAACATCCACCAACTTACATGCTTTTACATACAGAGAGAATTGGAAATAACTGGTTTGTTTCCATATTTCAATGAATGAAGTACACCACGTCTCTGGTGCTTTAGACCAAACACACTATCAGGATTATGAAATAGCATGAAATAAGAATTGTCAAAGCTATGTACATTTTATCTTGTTGAAATTTTCAGCAGTTTGTATCACAGAAAAAAGCACAAAGTGGTGGCTTTTTTGCTCTACAGATGTGGTAAAGCACAACATTTGTGCTGTATCATGGGTCTACATATTTGGACTTCCTAGACATTTGTGCAAAGGAATTGTGTGAAAAGGGAGTGTGGGTAACTCCAGGGGTAATAAGATAAATATAAGATGTAAAAATGGGAATGAAGTTAAATGCAGCACTTTGGGGCCTAGGTTAAAAACTGCTAGCATTAGATACCTGAAATAACAAAATTAAAAGCAAATGGTCAATCAAAAGAGACAGAAAACTCCTAAAGGGAGTCGGATATTAGGTGGACCAATTCCCGTCATGGTGTCATCTCAGCTAATCTATTATAAGACATCAGGGCTCTGTTTGTGGGCAGTGGATGAATCTGTAGACAGAACTGCTCCCATACTGGCTGAACAAGAGACCCACGTGCCATCTATGTATTCTGCTATAGGCTGCCCCACATTTCAGAAGTGGTTGAAAATTAGACACAAACCTATATTTAGTGAACGCTACAGTAGAAGAAAAGAAAGTATTTAGTATTTTTTGTCTAAGTAACAACAGATTTACAGACATGTTAGAAAACTGCCTTGAAATTAGTACTGTTTAACGAGCTTTATGCATGTCCTGGTTGCCGAAATGACTGCACAGGACTAACACAATTCATAAAACACCACTTCTCGGATTTGCTTTTACATCTTTATAAATTGTCTTGCATGGCAAAAGTCATTCTGGAATTCCTCTGAAAGCCTTTCATTGTGAGAGAAGAGGAATCTGAGGATACAGTACATTTAATCTTTGATCTCAATGTTTCCAGTTATTTTCAGAGCCAAGAGACAGTATTACATAACCTGAGGCTACAATAAAACTTGATGTTTTCTTCTACTTCCTCTCCAGAGGTGAGAAGGCATGACTGCATGGAAGCAATGTTCTGCAGGGGAACTACAGATTTCAGAGATTCATTCTGTCTGACCCCCCCCCAGCAGAAGAAATATTTATACAAGAAAGTACCACTCAAACACCAGCATCTCACTTCCACTGAATGCACAGGGAGATTACTGGAAAGACAGTACCGTAAACAAAGAGCCTGAGGGATGCTGGGAGGAATACAACATGCCTTATTGCTCCACTTCCAGCACTATTTTTTTTTTTTTAGGACTTCAATTCCATTTATTTTTGGCTTCCTTTAAATATTTTAGAAGATTTCATTAGTGAATATTTCATTTAAAACCCCCAGGAAACCAATCTAAGTAACCAAGAAAAGACTAAAACTCACTCGGGTATGAAATCCTGGAAGGCAAAACATCAAGGAGCAAAAGTAGTACAGATCAAACCCAACTTTCTTTAGAGCTCAGTGTGATCAGCTACCAAATGTCGTGGGCTTCAGAGAGCTAGGGCAGCTCACTAATAAAAGAAGATGACTTTGAGCACAAGAACCCGACAAAGATACGTAGTAAAATGTAAATTAGCTTGTTGGAAAAAAACACAGCCCAAAAATATCCCAAAGAAGTCGTGTGGATTATTGATTAGGACACTGCAGCAGGCAAGATATCTCGGGTTTTGTCCCAGCTCTCTCAGTGAGCAGCTGTAGAGCTGTAGGAAAGCTATTTCTCTTCTCTCAACCCATCTTTACTCCTATGGAGGTTCTTTAGAGCATGTGCATGCTGTGTGCTTCACCAACATCTGGCATATCAAACAGTAAATATACTTTCTGGTTTTGCTGATACTAAAAGTTATCAATGTAGGCCTGGTCACACAAAAAGCAAAATAAAATAAACTCATAAATATTCCTATTTAAAATCAGAGCCATAATTAGCGCTATAAGGATTGATCTGAAACTTTCTGCATTTTTCCAAACTTTTTTTCTTAAAATACAAAGAAAAAATCAAACTTCATTTGGTTTTGTCGTGTTCGTGTCTTGTCATGTTTCTGGGTTGCCAGAAAAAAAGCAGGCTGTATACTTTGAAAAAGTTTTTTATACAACATAGAAACAAGGTGACACATATAGATGATAAGAAAATTCAGAAAACAGAATTTTGGAAAAGAATAAAACCCCTCGCACTTGGGCTTACAAAAAAGAAAGAATATTAAAGGTGACACATGTATGAGAGTTAGATTATTTTATTGTCATCTAGGATTGGATCCCTGTACCTTCCACTGAAAATCTTGTCCATATTCAGGATCTGGCTAACCACTGAATGGTATCAGCTCTTGAATTGTTACGGTAATACTGAACTTCCTGCTGCTTCTGATTCTTACAGAATACCACTATGTAGTTGAAGAGTAACCAGATCATTCATTAAGTAGTTAATTAAAATGTAAGTTAGTGCATAAACCAGATAGTGATTATGCCATTGAGAGAGACAGTCCACAATTTTCTGTTCCTTTTATCAATGACAGGCACAGCTGGCAGCAATACATAAGTGCATTTTAAACTTCCATTATTTGTCTCTGTTGAATATTGACTTTAAATGAAATTACATAGCAAAAGATAATTCTGTTGCTTAAAAATTCATGCATTTATCATGAAGACTTTCGATTTTGAAAAGCTTGCAGCATTGTGCAGGGAATCCTCCTAATCAGCTTTCTACTTCTACTTGTTGACATAGTAAGTCCTTTAGAAACCTGTTGTTTACGCATGTACACAGGTAAGAAGAGAGGATGTTCACGCGCCCTGTTAAACTGAGTTCTAGCACTAACTTCTGGTTTAAGATTTACTAGTACTTGTGTGGGAATTCCAGTGCATATCTTAGTATTCATCTGCATTAACAGATGAACGTATAAATTGATTATAGCAGGAGGAGTTGCTGTTTGAATGAGTCTTGAACGCGTTTCTGTGCGTGTGTATCATACATAAAGTTGAAAGGAAGAAGGGAGAAAAATAATACACTTTTTGTAACTATTTGTGAAGTTTTAGTAATCATTGGTGATGGTGGTGGGTTTTTTTAAATTACAGTAGTGATTACCATGGTAATTTCACTACCCGTATGTAGCAACGTATGGTCCATTTGTATACTAGGAAAGTGAGCCCTATGTTCCTTCTGCTCATGTTGCGTGACACCTTTCTGATCATGCAGCCAAATGCAGCTCCTGACAGGGATCCCAACATCAGTGCTGCTCATTTATGGGATAGGTGATTTTTCTTTTCTACTTACATCTAATGCCATGTTACTGTTTGTGAATGGAACGATTACTTTTTTTGTGATGTAGACACTGGTAGAATGACCCTTGAAAGCAGTTGCCTGACAGAAGTACTGGTTTCTTAGACTGTCAAATAGAAGGATGCTTCCCACCTATGCCTGTAACCTATAAAGCTTCTTCAGTTTTGAGTTCTTCCTGCAGATGTTTTACAGTGACAATAGTCAATAGGTCTATGTAGATTGTGTTAGGGTATTTTTAAAGGTGGAAAAAGTGTACTTGTTGTTTTCCTCTAACTGTTAATATGTGGCTGCCTAGAATCGAAGTTGAGACAGTTACATTTAACTTCTACAGATAAGTTCTGTTCAGTTGCATTTAACTCTCACAAATAAAACCAGAAATTAAAATAACCCATGGTTAGTCCATGCTCAGAGTTTGGTCATTCTGGAGAACGTTCATTCTGTTTTGCCGATTTATGCATATCTGCATTTATGTTTTTAAGCTTATTTCATAGGTCCTACCTAACCAGAATATTGGCTTGTAAAAATCCTCCATACCGGAGTTTAGATTAGTTCAAAGAGCACCTTCTGACCTAAGAGAATGAGTGTGACTCAAAAGAAATTGGTTTTCTGATCTGAAATACAGGAATCCTGAAAAATATGATGTGTTTGGCTATTATGGAGGTCTACATTGCTCAAAAGAACAAAACATTTTTCTTTATCTTGCATGGTCTCTTTGAGGCATGAGAAGAACAGCCTTCTCTGTCTCACTGAATATATCTGTGGCCTCCCTGCTTTCTGAGCAGTCCTTGCTGTCTCACACGAGTGCATTCTCCCCCACGAGCTGTACTTTTCTCCTGCTGTACATGTAAATGGCTATATTGGAGCAGTATATTCCTGTTAATGTACATGTTTTGGGAGGGTGTGCATCTGCCTCAAGATAGTTGGTGACTACTAGGATTCGAGCTCTAGAGTTAGTTTGCCATGAACTGAGCTTAATAAAAGATCATTTATTTATGCAGTACGACATGAGGTAATGTATACTACATAAATAAGTAATATATTACATCCATGACTATGTAGGCATACACACATTATTTTTAAAAAGCTTTTAAAATATCATAAATCCTACACACAAAGGCTTAGAATTTTTTTCATGAGAATCTGGATCTGCATTTAGGTTCACCTGTTTGGGAGTAACGTTTTTACTGTCAACATTTTGTAAACATCTAAAATGTATTAGAACCATGCTTTAAAACTATAACATCTGGGTAATAAAAACTGAATTTTTCCAAGGAGAAATGTGGAATAATTTCAGAGACATTTTGTTCAATATTCTGAAGTAGATAAATCCATTATATTGCTATAAGAGATTGCCAGATTACCTGGAAAAGAGTGCTCTAGAGTTCACATATATGACTATTGAAAATAAGATACTCTGAATCCTACTTGTGGGTTTTTCTAACTACTTAAATTATTTCAAATAAAAATATCACAAATATATTTGTTTTCCAATTTGAGACATTCCTCTACAAAAGGCTATTATGGACTAATCTTTGAGAGGTAA
The DNA here is from genome assembly GCF_964106895.1 of Numenius arquata. Classification (NCBI taxonomy): domain Eukaryota; kingdom Metazoa; phylum Chordata; class Aves; order Charadriiformes; family Scolopacidae; genus Numenius; species Numenius arquata. Next base: position 32,092,600 of record NC_133586.1, read on the forward strand.
ACAGTATCCTCTTTCTCCTGCTCTGGGTTTGCCCGAGGACAACGCCTGCTCTTTGTGCAGATTCCAAATTGTTTCTGGTTTCTTAAGCATTTTGTCTTGCAGAAACCAGGTGCAAACCTTCAGCAATGTGCAAATTAATCTTGTTCACAACCACAGCTAACATGTAACAGCAGAAACATCCGCTGGCAAAAGTAGGTGTTGCAAAATAGTCTAAGGTGTGATTGGTGAGGAAATGAAATGGAAGAAACTAGCTCTAATAGAACAGTTATTTATATAGTAAGAAAGGAGATGACAAATGTGTTTGGGTGTATTTTTAACCTCTTGAGCTTTCTAGGAGGATATTATTGACATAGGTGGAGTTAAAAAAATGTAGATGATGTCGGAGATAGAGAGAAAGAGAGAGAGAAACTATGAAAAATGGCAAACAATGACATGATGTTCTAAAATTATACTTAATGCAAAGAGCAAGAGTAAGCCAGGCCACAGGCCTGCATGCAACAGGCCTGAAGGGAAGAATAGAGAATAAGAGGATGCTTAGTTTGAAGATCATGTGTCAGAAGAGATAGCTATGAATCATGAATAATTTATAACCAGCATTGCCATTTGAAGTATAACAGATCAAGTTTAGGATGTAAAAAAATTCTTTAAAGACTACAGATACCATCTTGAAGTTTCAGTTACCAGCTTCACAGGAATAAAGGCAGAGCTTCTAGGTGTATCTAAGCACCCTAGTCCAAATCCTACAAGGTATTTAAGTGACTTGCCCTTTTCAAGAGGAGACCTTTGAAGAACTATTTATTTCTCAGACAGACATATTCAGGATAACATTCACAGCTACTACAAAACAGGTTCTCCTGGGAGTGTCCATTCCATGTCACGGTGTGAATACCATCACATTTTATGTTTTCAGGCCAGGAAGTGCAACCTCTTAACGTTTTCTTAAAAGTGAGGTTATAACACTGTGAATCCCACGGGTTATGTCTTTTTAAGACTTTCCTCTTTTAACGTTTGAAAATGTTATGTCCTGGAAAGCTTTTAAAAATGAACTGGGAATTCTGAATCTGAAACATTGTGTGGCATAAAGAGAAGGATGCATTTGGAGTCCCACAGGACTGTGGTGAGGGAAGTGTGGAATGAGCTTTACCACATAGGCTGGAATGTACTCTACATATCGGTGATGTGGTATGATGTCACTGGAAGCTAGATCTCTGTAAGGTCCCCTATGTTGTTCAGCTGCTGTGTTTGTAGCCCAAAGAAAGCTAAAGCTGCTAGGCACCAGAAAAGGCTAATATACTCAAAAGAATTATCTAATACTTTCTGCATTTATCTTTCCGCGGAGGTTGCTATCACAAAAGAATGAAGAGTTGAGATGATAGGTTGGATGCAGAAATGATGCAGTGGTCATTCATGTCTTGCAGGTGTAGCTTGGTAGAGAGATTCTCTATGAGGCAAAGTCAGTCACGATGTTACCTCAGGTGCCATAAGAGAGAAGGGTAGTCTAAACCCAAGAGGCAAAGCAATAAAATTGCAAGCAATAACTTCTTACACCAAACAAAACAATATTTGTTTTGAAGGGGCTCATGAGTTTTCTGGAAGGGAAGTGGATATGGAAATGCCACCCAGTTTCCTTCAGGAAACCAGCATTCCCACCGGGCAAATGCAGCACTCCTCCTCCATGGCGCAGGCCTCCATTGTGGTTCAGCTCTGCTGGCCCCCTTCCCTGCAAGCACTTTGCCATTCATATGCACATACAGCAGCGGGGAGGGAAAGAGGAGCCAGAGCCAAGAGAGCATTCAGAATACTGCAGTAGAGTGAGAAAGAGAAGTCCGAGGTTTGGGGGTTTTGTCATGACTTTCAGTTTTCACTGTGGAAATGACAGCTGTGTTCTCAAGTTCCCAGCCAGTTCCCAACAGTTCCCAGCCAGATGAATTTTAAAAATTTTATTATTTCTAGAAGTAGAATAAGTTCAAAAGAGGATGGCTGATGGTAGTTTTTGAAAAATACATGTTTTACTGATGTTGTTTCCTCCCTGTTTCTTGATTCTAACAACGCTATGTGAACACCTTTCTAAGCAAAGTGAACGTTTGAAAATATGAACGCAGATGTAAACAAAGTTCTCCAAGCAGCGCTCAACATGAAACAATTTATTTGTTCAGTTGTATTACCATGAGCTAGCAACCCTGATCTTGGATAAAAATTCAGCTGTCAGAAATTATATCTAGAAGAAAGAGTTTGCATTCCCCGAGTATGTGAATTATAGAATTACAGTTTTGCCATATCAAAAAATAATATTTCTCATTGCCCTTTTCTGAAAGGCTACTTTTTCCCTTAAATTTATTTTTATATTATACTTTAAGTTTTGTGCATGGGCACTGCATTCACATATTGACAATATTCAGGTATATTGACAATTATCATACAATTATCTTTGATTTTACCTAGTACAGGTGGAATGAAGCTCCCGCATTTTACTAACCTAGTTTGAAGTGTAGGCTGTATATAAGAAGAACTTCAGCTTGGGCTGCATTTTCAGAGGTGCTGGAGTCAAATATTACTTTAAGAACGTTTCTCAAGTCTGATAGAGAATCTTCATATGAAAGTTCAGTATGTATTAGCAAATTACTGTCTCTTTAATTCCACTCACCAAATCCAAACAGTTTATCTGAACTGTGTGTAAAATAATTGCCATTCTTCAACCTATAAATATTAGGCTGAACACTTCTCAGATTGTTTCAGTTGTTTCCTGATTTCAGTTTAATTCCCAGTATCCTCATTGGGTTATTCTGGCTTGTAGAGCTTGATTCCCATCTGGAAGTTGGAATTACAATGGCTTGTGAAATGTAATTAAAAATAAAACAAATAACGAATAGCCCTTTTTTCTAAGCCTCAAAACTGGTACTATTAAGCTTTTGTTAAAGTTTAGATAAATATATTGCTTTTTATCCTGTTCCTCTAAGAGAAATCAAGGTTATATTATCTCAGGCCCTCCTTTTTTATAATTCTGAAAATATTAATCAATTGTAACTATTAAGACAAAAGTTTCAAAGTGTCAGAAAGACAGGTAGGGGGATTTTAGGGAGTGTCATAAAATGCTACCCTATTGCTTTCCACAACATCAGGCACTCCATACGCTCTTCCTCCCAGGAAAGGTTAAGGCATGAATTTGCTTCTTTTTAGATTCCAGAGAAATGACTTGGAGAACACCTGTGAGGAATGCTTCAGCTGTTCAAAAAGCTTAAATTGGCATTTACATGTTCATTAGATAGTCAGGAATTCTGCCATGAGATGTAAATCTGTAAGAAATCAGCATTTCTTCTCAGAGGACTATTCATTTTTCTTACTTAATTCTCCCTAGAGAAAATCTCTTTATCACACCAGGAAATAAAAATCTGTTTTAAAACTATTAAGGATGTAGCACTAGGAATGAGGTGGGCCAGAAATAAAGAGATAAGAGGCAGAGACTTTTTCCTCCCGACTCATCAGCCTTATCAGTACAACATTATATTTAGGGAGTATGGTTAATTTTAAAGCTACCTAATGAAGAAGAGGTGGGCACCAAAGCTGGCAAACTCAGCAGGGGAATGTCTGCTTGTTGTTGCTTTTATATTGACTTGTTTCAGAACATAACCTGAGCTGTGGCAACTATTGCAAGTGTAAAATGATTCATCCTCCTGCACAGAACTGGCACTACCACATCTAATGACGTGTCCGCTGGTTTATCCTAGATCAGCTGGCTGGTAGGAAGTTCAACATCATCAGTCTTAGTCATTATAAAGCTCTGAAATAATGCTACCGTGATCACAATATCTAAAGGGAGCCTACGGGAGAGCCGGAGAGGGACTCTTGTCAGGAGATGTAGTGACAGGACAAGGGGTAATAGTTTTAAATTGGAAGAGGGGAGATTTAGATTAGATATTAGGAGGAAATTCTCTACTGTGAGTGTGGTGAAGCACTGGAACAGGTTGCCCAGGGAAGTTGTGGATGCCCCATCCCTGGAAGTGTTTAAGGCCAGGCTGGATGGGGCTTTGAGCAACCTGCTCTAGTGGAGGTGTCCCTGCTCATGGCAGGGGGGTTGGAACTCGATCTTTCAGGTCCCTTCCAACTCTAACCATTCCATGATTCTATGGTATTCCAACACAAATTGCTGTACCTTCTGTGGGGGGCTACTGTGGTACCTTTCCTCTGTGGGGCACTGGTGGGATTTGCTCTTGGCACATAAAAAGAACCAGTTCATGAGTTCAGAGAAACGTTGTGTTTCCATATTCCAGTATTCAGATGGTTGATCTTTTCCTCTTTCAGTTTTCTTCTTGGACTGATAGAGCCATAATGGGTTTTTAATATTCGCACTATTCATTAGTAATACATTCTCCCAGTGAAATTCTTTGCTTTTCTTGTCAACAGAGGTATAGTGTCTTTGTCAGAACTGAAGGATATCAGGGACTTCGTCTACCTATACTTGAAAGTCTACTTCTTTTCTGCAGTATTGCTAAATCTAGTCATACCATTTTTGACACTTATTATTTTAAAAAATAATAATAAGAAAAAGAAAATTAATCTTTTTTCTTCATATTCAATAATCCTCTTGCTTTTCCCAGGATGACAACAAATAGAGTTATTCAAGAACTCTTACTTCACAGCTCAAATCCTTAGCACTAGAGTAAATGTAGCTGGAGTGACAGTATGCTGTCATGAATTGCCCTGGTTATCACTATTGCACTTGTACAACCAAAGTTAAGATATGCAGTTCCAAGACATTACTGTTTCACTTTATGATTTTGCAGCTGAAACAATCTAATAGCTGTGTTCCAGACCAGTAGATTGCTACAGTGATATAAGAGAGGACATTTTGGTGAACTACAAGGGTGGTTGGAAGTATTGTTGTCTGTGATTTGAACGGACAGGGCGTGAACTCATTTTAGGATTTTTGGAGGGAGGCAAGGAAAGAGAGGGGTTTTTTTTAACCTATACACTAACAGAACAGAAGCAACCTCGTATGTCTTATTTTTACCTGTACTGTCTGGCTCTATTTCATCTTCAAACTCATATTCTCAAGATTAAGAGAAGAAATGGAGCTACAATTAACAAGAACAAAGCATTTGTGATGGTCAAATTTTTTGATCGTTTTCTTGATTCTTAGAACTGTATACAAAAAAAACCCAAATAGCAATTTGCTGACTAGTTTCATGACTAGTTCTAGTCACTAGCATTAAGACACACAAAGGGTGTTGTGGTACTTCGTGCATTAAATCTTGAAAAATATTTCAAAATTCTCTTATGTAGGGCATGATACAAGAAAGTATTATTACATAAATTTTATCCTGCAGCTCTTTAGCCTTAATTATGCAGTCTTCTTGAGAGTAGCAAGGAACTCACTTAATAGACTATCACTTTTTGAGATAAGTGGCATATTTATAGCTTCTATAATGTACATCAAAATGAGGACCATTATGCCTTGTTTAAAAAGGTGATGGTAAAACACACGCTATTTACAATTAAGAATTTTTTTTACCACTAAAAATGAGGGAGTTAATGTTTGTGAAACATAAAATGATAATGACAAATATCTGAACATTACTACTATGCTTAACATTATCATAGAATCATAGAATAGTTTGGGTTCGAAGGGACCTTTAAAGATCATCTGTTCCACCCCACTGCAATGAACAGGGACATCTTCAACTAGATCAGGTTGCTCAGCGCCTTGTCCAACCTGACATGTTCCCTTGAATGTTTCCAGGGATGGGGCATCCGTCACCTCACTGGGCAACCTCTTCCAGCGTCTCACCACCCTCACAGTAAAGAATTTATTCTTTATATCTAGTCTGAATCTACCTTCTTTTAGTTTAAAAACATTACCCCTTGTTGTAACAGGCACTGATAAAAAGTGTGTCTCCATGTTTCGTATGAGCATCCTTTAAGTGCTGAAAGGCCACTATAAGGTCTCCCCAGAGCCTTCTCTTCTTCAGCCTGAACAATGCCAACTCTCTAAGCCTGTCTTCATAGCAGAGGTGCTCCAGCCCCCTGATCATTCTTGTGGACCTTCTCTGGACCTGCTCCAGCAGGTCCATGTCCTTCCTGTGCTGAGGAATGATGCTGATGCTGATGCAGTACTCCAGGTGGAGTCTCACAAGAGCAGAGTAGGGGGGCAAAATCACCTCCATCAACCTCCTGGCCACAATTCTTTTGATGCAGCACAGGATGCAGTTGGCTCTCTGGGCTGTGAGCGCGTATTGTTGGCTCATGTCCAGCTTTCCACCCACCAGTACCCCCAAGTTCTTCTTGGCAGGGCTGCTCTGAATCCCTTCGTCCCGCCAGCCTGTATTGGTACTGGGGCTTTCCCCAACCCTGGTGCAGGACTCTGTGCTTGGCCATGTTGAGCCTCATAAAGTTCACGTGGGCCCACTTGTCAAGCTTGCACTACTGTATTCCTCAGTGAGAATATGTTGGTTTTGGATGGTTTTATGGAATTGTAGATAACGTATCTAAAAATGTAAGTAGAACATTTTATAATCACAAGGTACTGCAGAGAGTTTTGGAAGGTTGTACATACTGTACACATTTTCATTTAACACTCTAGTTTATTTTCTTTTTGTTTCTCCTGTTCTATTTGATACAAAAATGTTAAAAAACAAAGGGTCTCTTTAAACTTAGTGGTGTTCAATTAGTTTCATTTGCTTTTTACATGGGATATTTGGCTCTATTTGAGTATTATTAGCTCCCATTGATGCCTCCTGACTCAGATACTCTTGTTATGCAGACTTGTATGTCTTAACTTCCACTCCATCTTTCAATTATATCTATTCAAATATAGTGACAACCTCCCCCAACAAACAGCATCTTATATAGGTAGGTTACTAAAAATGCTATGTAATGACATGAGATTGAGAAGCTAGAAATTGCACTTGCAAACTGAAGGGATTTAACTGTATAAGAACTGCCTTAGAGGTGTATGTTCATTATTTAGGACATATATGTGCTCCAGGGAAATCCAAACTTATTTCAAATGGACTATCCCTACACTCTTCCTATCATGAAGATTAAGCTGTCATCACCTTCAAACTTCCTTAACAAGTTTGTTTTTCTCCACTGAAGAGCGGGAAGATGATAAGTAAGGTAAGACCAAGAGAAAAAAAAAGTGAAAGAAATTTTCTTAGAATATTTGTACTACAAACATTTTTTGAACTCAGAAAGTGTCTAGAAGTGAAACATCAGTGGGGGAATTGACCATCAGTGCTATGCTGGTCAGTTTACAGGTTACAGAGGTTACCTTGTGAGTCTTCAGCCAAAAAGCTGAAGTGCTCAGGAGCCCTCCAGTTTATCACAGGATTGTTTGAAGTTTAATTATTTAACCAGAAGAGTAAAACATTTATTTAAATCAATATTTTGAACATACTTATTCAGTATGAGGAAAACTCTTCTAAAAAATGCTTAATATTCAGAATTATTTTAATGCTAAAATAATTGTGAATATACATTGTTCTTCAACTACTGAGCATTGTGTCTAATTCTTTTGAATCAGATGTTTCTCACCACAATTCGTTATAATTAAATCTAGTTCCAGTTGCAAAGTATGGAATTATAGTGATTTTCTTTTGTGATAATGCAACAGTTTCTGAGGAAGTCAATCAGTGGATGCAGTATGATGATTTAATTTCCAAACAGGAATTAAAAAAGGGAGTTGGGATGTTAATATGCTTTGTGTCTCAAAGAGTCATCAGTTCATATGAAAATACATTCATGGGGCATTAGAGGTATCACAAAAAATTGTATGCTTAGTTATTTGCAAGAAAGGCTATAAGACATAGAATCACTCTGTTCATTTGCTCATTTTATCATAAAATTAAAAGCATTCAAAATTATGTGTTTTATTTATTTTTAAATAATTTAAATTTCCTAAAAGATCTAATTATTTTCCTGCTATTAAATGGACAAATATTATTTCTTAAAGCCAATGTTCTCTTATATCCACAAAACTATATTTATTTCAAAACCATTCTTGCCTTTAACATCTGTGCCTTTGCAGTTACCCTGCATTAGATTCAGTGGAAATGCTTATAAGATTCCACATTATCCTTTATTCTCTGGTTACTTGTATATTAAGCCTTTTTATCCCTACCCGACCTTTCTAAAGCTCAGTTTAAACTGTGGCCAGCAATGCTTTCAGATACGGCAAACCTTCACAAAGACAAACTCCAAAAAATAAACTTGACCCTCAGGAGTCTTTGTTTAATTGGGAAGTCATGCTGGGGTGGGTTGAAAGAGGATTCAGGCCTCAACAACCCTTTTCTTTGGGGACAGTCATGATTTTACTTTTCTGTGGTGACCCAGTTGACATTGAGTCTAGGAAAAACTGAGAGTAAAAAAGGGCTGAATTACTGTTACTGGAATTTTAAGAAAGCCTTTAACCCCCCCTCTCAAAAGATAAAAATAATCATCAAAGAGCCTTTCAACTCTTTATATGATTAGTTAAAAGCAGGCAAACTTGAATGCCTAAACCTGAAACTATACAGATACAAACCTCAACAGAAAAGTCAGATTCTTTCAATCTGTGAGCATTTTAAATATATTCATTCCACAGGAATAGTGGGTTTGGTTTTGTTTTTTTTCCTGCCATTAAACTGCAAAACTCTAGCATATCACAGTGAAAGAGACAGAAAAGTTAAGGAGTGAATGCATTTTTGCATTAACACCAAAGCGATGATGGCCCTTCAATCCTCAGTCACAACTCAAGTCACTACTGCCGTGGCTCGGCGCATCTCACTGCTGGCCATCGAGCTCTGCCTGAGGAGTCTTACAGCAGCTAACGATGTTATGGGAACCTTTCACAGGGGTGCAACTACACTTGCCGCATAAACTGGAAAGATCCTTTTTATTGCAGTCATAACTGAGCATGGAGCAGGAAAACAGGCCAAAGCTAGCTATTATATCTGTTACTTGGATCTACAGGCTTTCTTGTTGGATATGTCATTTGCGTTAAATTCCCTGTTCCTCAGCCTATACTGTTAAGGTGGCATGGATTTTCCTATTGCTCTGCTGTCACAGGAATAGGTCCGTAGTGATTTCAAAAACAACTACAGACCAGAGGATGAACAGGGAAGTGTTTGGATGAATAAAGAAAGTGGGAAGGCAACCGTGCAGATTTTCTCAGGTCTTTTGGGATGCTGCCGAGAAGCAGCCACTACAATAGACACCCAAATAGAGTTGTCTCGAGTCCTTCCCAGCCATTCCAGGAGAGGTCTCTGTCCCTCTTGTCTGCAGCTTGTTGTCCAGTTTCTCAGATAGCCTTCAGCTTGATCCTGTTGTTTTATCTGCTTCACAGGGATTGTATAAAGACAAATGGTTCTAAGGTGTTCTGATTTTGCAGTTCTGAAAAAGTGCACGTACACAGGTCTTGGATGCGTGCATGACAGGGGGGAACCAAAGAGCCTGCTTACTGAATTAGTTCATTTATGCAATCGTGTGAATTCATCTATAAATGCGCATTTGCCACACAATTAACCAAGTTGGATGTGAAAATGTGGAGTAAAAAACAGGCATGGGACTGAGGGAATTGTACTACGTCTTTACTCTTCAAAGACATGATCCTGAGAAGTAGACTAATTATTTTCAATGAACAAACTTTTCAGCAACTATAACTTTAGCAAACGTTCCTTAATTGCTGTGGTTTGATGACTGACTGAACAGATAGGAGTATCTGGACTATTTGAGAAAAGTGTGTTATTCATATTTGATAAATGTTTTTTATTCATTGTCCATCAAAAAAATATGCGGGAGTAGTTACCTTAGGCTGGTTTTATTCCGACACCAATATCAAACTTTGTAAGCTACCACCATAACAAAGATCTTCCTCCTGCTCACAGAATTGTGTGTAACCCTTCATAATGGTGGTATATGAAAGTTAAATAACTCAACTCCTCCTGTATTTTCTTTCAAATAATCCTATCTTGGGTACAGTAATGGTAAACAGTGGTTCATGTGAGTTAAAATAGGGGACACTTTAAATAAAAAATAACTTAAAAAAGGAATAATTTATAAGCAAAAATATTCCCTGGTGCTCTCTTTCTGGACAGGTGTCAAGAATATTTATATGAGAAGTAAAATCTTAAGATGGAGCTATAAGATATTTTAGGGTTATTATCTTAAGGATTATTATCTTGAGGATTTCCTTTGAAACAGCAAACGGAAAAATAGGCCTTTCAGTCCATTGTGTCTGCCTATTGCTTTAAATGTTTCACTGTCCTACAGAGACAGTATTCTTTTAGCAAGTATGTTTAAGGTAATAATTTAATACAGCTTAAGATAAATATTCTCCTAAACCATAAACAGTAAAGATGCACATAAGAATTTAATAATAGGCTGGATTTTCTGACTTAAAGCTTATGTCAGCCTTTCCTCCTTTGCAAATTGGATACAAAGTATTTTTGGACGGAGATGGAAGGGACCTTAAAGGTCATCTAATTCCAACCCCCCTGCCCTGGGCAGGGACACCTCCCACTAGACCAGGTTGCTCAAAGCCCCATCCAGCCTGGCCTTGAACACTTCCAGGGAAGAGGCATCCTGTGTGCCTGCCAGCGGGTCAATTCATTACAATAACAGCATTAAAATAAAGTATAAAAGTCTGCTAATACATCCTCTTCCACAACATAATAGCCTTCACCACATCTTCCTGATAAAACAGAAAGCAGAGCCAGATCTATTTATGTGGCTTAATAGATGCATAGCAAGATAAATATTTAATTACCAATTTATCAATACTAAACAATACACTGTCTCCGCTGCACAGCTCCGATTAGCTCTGTAAAACACAGAACAAGAAGAAAATAAAAAGGAATTTACAGATATTGGTTCACCAGTCTCGTGGATCCTGTGCAGCCTGTTGAATTGCGATTTATTGATTATTTTTATAATGCCTTTGTACCTAATTAAAAATTCAGGATGGATTCTGTGATTAAGCAATACACAATGTCTGGTCTAAAAAAGGAACTACCCAGTCACAGAAATGAACTGGGAATACCAGAAGCTCCATCTGTCCTGAATAATTACACATTCACAAACTGTTTTGCGTAGTACAGTATATTATACATTCAAAAACATTGGAATAGTGAGTAGAATGCAGTTTGTCTAGTATTTTTTATGAAATTCATTCCTATTGACAGAAAGAATTTCAAGATATAAGCTAGTCCTTTCCTCCTGGTCTGAGGTGTGATTTCATAAAACCTCTGATTTTAGGATTTCTATAATCTCCCTAATTAGTATGCGCTAGTGCTGATTATTGTTATGGCTTAAAAACAGTGTGTTTGTTTTACCCTTTTGATCACCAATTATATTTTCTTCCAGACTAGTTCCATACTTCCAAATATTTCCATAGGTCATATTTTCTAAACCCCTTACTTATTACACTCTCCTGCACTCCCCTGTTAAAATGTTGCACTTAAAAGTGAACTTTTTTTTTTAATCAAACAGAATGCAGCAACCAGTTCACATCAGTTTTTCACAGAGTAGAACAGTGAATATTTCTGCCAAGTTTACACAGAACACTGTGTAATGCATCCTAGGTTAATGCATCCTAGAAAAGGTGTTTTCTTGCAATGGTATCACATTCTCTGTCCTTGTGTGTTTGCGAACTACTACAGCCCCCAGGGTTTTTTTTAAACAACTACTTATATTTTATATTGGTGCATTTGATTATTTCCTTCCTACAATCTCACTCTTTATTTAAAGTAACTAAGTACAAATTCTGGAATTTTTCTATTTTTCTGTTCTCAAAGTGTAATGCTTCCCTGATCGGGGTCATCCACTTGTGCATTATATTTTTCAAATCTTATACTTCCGTATCACTTGTTGCATTGCAGTAACAATGAGAAAAATGAAAGCTCATTGTTCTCGCTAGTCAAGTCTGAGTTGAGATAGTTCTCTAGAAAACCTTCCTTGAAATCTCTCCTAAGCAATAGGCACCTTTTGTTCTATACGTGATTCTAGACAAGTTCTGTAATATTTTCATTTTGACCTCAAAAAAGTGAAGAACGTCTGCATTTGCTGATGGGATTCACAAGTGGTGGGCTTGCGGGAGTGTTTTCTCACCTAATTTGTTTCTTATTTTTAATCCACGGTGAATATAAAAGGTCAGAAATTAGATATAGAATAGTTTTTAAAGCAAAAAAGAAGAACTGACATTCATTTTGATTAAATGTATTGTGCAATACTAAATAAGAATATGGAAGATGCAAAAGTACATCCTGTGCTGGAGCAGTCATTTTTTATTTTATTTGCTTTATTACTGCTGCTTATTGTATGATACAACTCTTTCTTTTTGTGCTGTGTCCATTTTCTGCCACATTTGCCATAGTTTTACGTTTGTTCCATGTATAGACCATATGTCTAATGAATCACACAGCCTTTAATAACTGAAGGCACTGCAAGTATAACATGAACTCTGAGCATGTCAGAAAGCAACTGGCTTTTCTATGTAACCTCAGCATTAGGTTTGAGGTAGGATTTTGTACATCTGATGCTTTCTTTGTAAGAACTATGCACGGCAGTGTCCATCCACATTTCAGAAGTTGGTGAATTTTTATTCTCAAGGCTTTTCCATTAGTTCATCCCTTTTTTTTAATCGGAGAATCTTACTACTATTCAGTGGATAGGGCCTTATACTGTCAGCAAAAAGGTCACCCCACAGAAATGATAGTTTCTTAATAAACAACCATGATATGCACTGTTTGAGCAGTGATTATGGAATATGTCGACAATACAATAAATCTTAAACCTATCTGAGTTGGGTGAGGTCAACTGTAGTAGCTTATGTAACTTAGATGATATTGTATCTTGACATACACTTTATTGCAAATAATCTGAATTAAACCACTGCTGTTTACACATCATAGCTTTTAGTGAAAAAGCAAAAAATATATACAGGTAATATATTATTAAATGTACTGAGTATTTAGTCATTTTAATGAAATATTTATAGGGCCAAAGGTTGAGAGTTAACTTTTCCTAACAGTCCCCACTATTAATGGACGGTGGATTCCATTAGCTAAGTCACTTCTTACTGCTTGTTCTGTGACTTTCGAAGAAAATTAGAGTCACATGTGAATGTTCAGTTTGGAGAGAAACAAGCTGACAATTCAGTTTGATTCATTTCAGATAAGAGAAACAGACAGGATAATTTGTAATGTTCCAGTTGCTTTTTTCTGCTGTTGTTGGGATTTGCTAACTGATCAGGGACAGAATTCCAACATCTGGCCCTTTCAGTTAAGCTTATATTTCTGCAGCAAATGCAAAGGAAGAGCAGAAGATCAATGTAGTCACTTCAGCAAGTCCATCAGATCTTATGAAGGTTACACTCAAACAATCCTTGTCCTTCTCTGCCCGTAACTCAGCCCAGATCTCAAATGTTCAGCTATGGCATGACAGAAAGAGAGGTAACAGAGTTTGTAATTACCAAGTCTCAGCCATCCTTTCTGATTCTCTTTTCTGCTCCTGTCAGCAAGCAAGCATAGCCCTCGAGGCCTAGAATGTGTTAGTCACTGGGAGGCATGAAGCTGGAAACAAGGGCTTTGAAATAGAGTAAATACAGACACGGAAAATTTACTCCAGTTTCAAATGCCTTAACACTACTCCCAGGCTCTTTCTATTCCGTAACTGTTCAATCTCCTATTCTCTAATTCCCTCTTCTTGTGTTCAGGTTTCTCTGTTTTCTGTTGTCATCTAAATTTTGGGGAAGAGTTCTTGGAAATATAGTATAGTCCTCTTTCCAGCTTCTCAGTAATCTTTCCATTGCCATCTCCACTGTACTTTTCATATGTCATATATACATATGTATATTTCACTACAACCAGTATATATCTCATATATTCCACTGCTCATATCCCCCCCGAAGTATTGGCAGTGAAACTGTCATTAGTTCGTACCTAAATTCTGTTCTATGCAGCACGGCAATTGGTTCCATAGAGTCTCAAGATTATTTAGGCTATGTGGGCATTCTAACATTTGTATTTGTACAAATTCGTACATTTCAAACTTGTCTACTCAGGCTGCACATAGGTTGCTGATAAATCTATAACCTTGGAATATTTTTCTTGTCTTTTCTTTTGGGGAAACCGTTGAAAATGTGTGCCTGTAAGAGAGTAATTGTAGGTAGAGTATGGATCTGGCTGAGGAGTACTCAACTGAATGTAGTTCCTAGCATGCTAGTAAGGCACTTAGGTAAGCAATGAACACTCTTCAGGCTCTGCCAGCTTTAGCAAAATATTTGTAGGAGATAGACTTGTGATAATCTCTGTTTTGTTGTTGGGTTTTTTCCCCACCTTCTAATTATTTAGATACTGCACCTAGATCAAAATCAAATCTAATTTTCCTGCATATCTGTGGTCATAAAAACAAGAGGAGCAAGGAAAATTAAACATAGATAACTGCAGCAAAAGAAATATATACACAGGACATTTTCCCAAGTTTTTATACTCAGCAGGTCTTTGAAAGCAGCTCAGCAGGGTGAGTAGCTTTCACAAGCATTTCTTCTTAGGAATCAAGTGATGACTAGAGTGACTTTTTGCTGCTTTAAAGTGCATGCTAGCTGCTAATTATTTTTTTTTTTAAAGCAAATTAAAAGGGCTGGTGCATGTAGTCATATTAAAAACTACTGATGCAACATTATGGTAGTACGCCACGTGAGTACTACAAGCTTGAATGGCTATCCCCTGAAAATAGAAAAGGGTTTCTTTGCATGGGAAAGTATCCTTTTGCTTTCTGTGGTTTACTGGTTGTTTCCCAGTGTGCACTTTCTTCACATTAGCAGAACATTGGAGAGTACTTCTGATTCACAAGTGCAAGATGTGCTGAATCAGTGGATCTGAAGCTTGTAGCATGTTAAGATTTTATTGCTTTCTATCTCTGGCCGAAAAAAAAAAAAGTTTATGAGAGAATGGCTTAAGCAGAAAAGGAAAGAAAAAGTGCAAATAAACTCGAACTAAGGCAGAAATAGAGTTAGTTTTGAACCTGGGCAGGATGAGACCTTAGACCACACTTGGGTACACTGCTCCCTTTTGTGCTTTGCCTGTTGCAGGGGCAGGCTGAGGTGAGATGTATTGCTGTTTATATTTTTGCTTTGAGAGCAATTCTCCTATGTTATGTGCAATGGCAGTTATTAGCAGCTATGGCTTGCACACATCCTGCTCTCTTGTCCTCTTTTGCACCTTTATTTTTGTTTTTCTGGGAAAATGAGAAAGGTCAAATGCTTTCTTGAATAGCCAACTAAATATCTTCCTCGGCTAAAATGGCAGAAGATGCCATAAGGCAAATGTGGCTACAGCTGGGAGGCTTCATTCCATTTTTGCCCTGCTCATAAGACTAAACATGTCATTGGTGCTTAATGTCCAGTGATTCAGGAGTTGGAACTTGAATTAAGTCTCAGCCTCTTTGTTTGCACTCCAGTGTAACACACAGCAGGCTCCTCTCAACTCTAGCGCATCTCACCCTCCTTTTGAATATAACAGCAATGCTGACCTTTTCAAAATAAAATGGATGGGGATATTTCTGAAGTCAGAATTAACACAGATGTCTGAATTGAAATCAATACATTTGCCAGAATAATAAGGTAAAAATCAAAAGCAACCTGAAAAGAAAAACTGCTTTCATTTCACTATTCTTTTTGAAAGTAAGAAATCAAAGACAAGGGATATCATGCACATACAAGAATATTAATAAGCAATTCCTCTTTACATCCTTTCTTATATTCACTGATTTTCTTTCCACTGAGAAATAAAACAATATATATATATCCAGAAGAACATATTTTTCTGCTTAGTTAGCAGGGTTAAAATTGCTTTTTTTATTAAACACTGAGTACTTCCTCGTTTATCATTCTAAATTCCATTACTTGTTTCCAAGGAGATAGAAATATGCAGGAAAATCATCTGAGGCTCTGGTTTGTAAGGCTGTTCTCTTTAATGAGAGTGGAATGTGCCCTGTTTTAAGGAACAAAATAAACTTGGAGCTGCTGTAGTAAGAAGCTGGGGCTTTGAATTTAATTTCTGTGCAGGTCTTTCTGTTTCTGGAAGTTGGGATTGTAAAATATTTGATTCAGTATCAGGTTATCATTTAGTGGCTCAGCTGTGCTGCTTTCTACACTGAAGCAGGATAGGAAATTCCCTCACCCGCACACACCTTGTAGTAGTGGCTTTCTCCTGACAGCTCTGACAGTATTTCTTGGAGGACAAGAATGGTCAGTAGAAAACAACTTATTTTACTTCCTGTGAGTTCTTCTTCGGAAATACTAAAGCCTGGATGGTTCTATAGGTATTTAAAACTCTGTAATTGTTCAGTGAAGTGCCAATGCTAAGTTCTAAGCAGAGATATCTTTCTTTTTTTCTTTCTGTTAATAAAATCCTACCTAAATGAATCTGAAGGTAAATAGATCAGTTGTCTTACCTGACGTAGTCTTCACCACCTCAGTTGTATTTCTTAATCCTGTAAAGGAGAACTGGTAAAGCCTCCAGGACCTCGTGTCCCCCACTTCCACTGAGCTGCGCTTCCACTGGTAAATGATCTCTTCTCTTGGGTAGCCATCTTATTGCAATGGAAAATACAGAATGCTTTGTTTCATAGTGATTGCTAGGATTTTAGTATACGTTGGGGAGTAAAAATGCTATTTTCTATTTCTAGAAAAAACTGGAGAAGCATATTCCAAGTAAATTATAGATATGTTTTTCTCAAGTTACTTTGTAGTTCCTTTTACTTAATGTCACATTTTATTTTATTTATTATAAATTAAAATATCACTTGAGATAAATTTCTCAGAAATGAGTTTTCCACTTTTGTGGACCCAGTAGAATGCAATTTTGCCCATCCTTCAGCTATGCCCAAAAAGTCCACAGCTGGACCAGGAATCCACACCCTGACCTTGCTTCGAAAAGTCAAACTCTTGATTCCAGCTATTGCAATAGTGAAACACCCATGCACAGAAAGTATCAGGCCATGAGACTTTGATCCTGAAAGTAAAAATTTCTACTGCTATGCTAAGATATAAGCATAGGTCCCAGAAGTTACATAGCATTTCTCAGTTATATTTGTAACCATATACGGTGTACTTGAAAATAAGGTCAAAATAAAACTGAGAACCATTAGGCTATGGTTCTACTTAACAACATAAACCTTGCTGACTCTAAGTATGTAAATATAAATTTATAATAAATGGTTTAGTGAAGGACAGAAAAGGGTATTTCTAAGCATGTTACTTACAGCTTGAAAATTCCAGGGGGCAGGAATGGGCATCCATCGGGAAGTTGTGTAACTGTAACTGACACTCAGCATCAATTGTCAGCCTGAGGAGAAAGAGGTCAGGATGTACAGAACGTACTTGAGAAGTTTGTCCTGAAAGCTATATCATGGCAAGTAAAACAAGATTCTTAATAATATGGAACCTGGCTGTGAAATATGCAAATATATAATGGATATATATAGAAAGCAAAAGTAAACTGTTGACATGTATGTATTAATTTGGATATTCCAAGCATAGGAAGATATCGTGGTTACTGATAAGCAATGTTTCTTTTTTGGTTACGTAGGCTGTGACCATCTACTTTCTGGACTGTGTAATAGAATTAGGTATTAAAATTCTGTTGTTGTGCATCTGAAATGGCAGCATTGCTCATGACTGGCAAATCCATAAGTAGATATACAGGTCGTCTCATGAGCAGTGAGAAATCTCTGTGTCACAACATGCCATAATGCACTAGGGAAATGTATTTTACGTGACAAAAATGCTATTTCAGAAATGATGGATGGGAGTCCAAATTTAGACATCTACATCCAAGACAGCCATCTAGACTTCCTTCATAGCTAGTGGAAAGGTGCTCCGAGGATATACTTCATTTCATTCCAAAATAAGACATTTAAATTAAGTCAGAAGAAAAATATACTAAAAGGTGTTTCTCTCCACAGAATATCAGGAAAGTCTCCATGATAACTCAGATGGTATAGGTACTATAGATCAGGGAGAGACATATACTTTTAGAAATCCAAAATTAGATGAGATGTATTCCCTGATGTGCCTGCTAAAAACTCTACCGTTTTTCATTCAGTCCCTTAATTTTTGCTAGTCTATACATAGCCCTGGCCCATCAGCAGCAAGGTACTTAGACTTTGAAAGGAAGGAGGAGGTGGAGTGAGAGAGGGAAAAAGGAAAAGGAGGAAGAAAAAAAAAAGAGCTGAGTGATGTGTATTTGTTAGGAAAACTGTAGGTTTACGGTCTTTGCTGTTTCCTGGGTGTCCAAATGTGAGCTGGGTTTGTCTCCTGACTGCTGCATGTAGGTGCTGTGTACAAATGACTCCCTGAGACTCACACTGTAGGATGTGGAAGGATGCTGTGACCACTAGCCACCAAGTTAATTAAGGCAAAAGGAAACTTTTCTGCATTAGGGGTTTAGGAACAAATGCAATTTGCTTTGAAACTAAGGGAAGTTTGTGACAAAGAAGGAGAGCTGACTGTGTGCTAATATTATTGCCCTTTCTTCTCATTTCCATCATCTTCAGTTTCATTTCAAAATAATCATAATATGGATCCAAAAAAATCATTAAGTTCTTTTTTTGATATTTCCTTTGCTCTGGTGAATATATTTAACACTGTTTGAATTTGGGATAGGCTCAGATTTACTGCTTTTTTAAATTTGTTTTCTCTGTGGAATTGAGTAGATTTCATTCCCTAGCACAAAGCACAATCCAGGCTTTGAACATCTCCAAGCATGGAGTTTTCTGGACAACCTGTTCCACTGTTTGACCGTTCTCATAATAAAAAAGTTTTTTCTTATGTTTAAACAGAATTACCTATTCTTTAGTTTGTGCCCATAACTGGCTAGCACTAAGATTGTCTTGATCTTCTTCATGCCTTCCAACCCCTGCCTTCTTCACCCCCATCCACGTTACACATATTGATTACATCCCCCTGAGCCTTCTCTTCTCTGGGCTGAACAGTCCCAGCTCCCTCAGCCTCTCCCTGCCCATCAGATGCTTTCAACCCTTCAGCATCTTAGTGGGCCTTCACTGCACTTGCTCCAGTAATCTCATAACCCTCTTGTACTGGGGAGCCTAGCACTGGAACCAGCACTCCAGGTACACATCACTAGTACTGGGCAGAGGAGAAGGATCATCTCCATGGACCTGCTGACTTGCCTTTGCTTCAAGGGCACTTGGCTGGCTCATGGTGAACATCCACCAGGATCCCCAGGTGTTCTTCTGCAAGGTGATTTTCAGCTGGTCGGCACCCACCCTGTACTGATGTATAGGGTTATTCCTCCCCTGGTTCAGGACAACATTTTCCTTTGTTGAACTTCTTGAGATTCCTGTTGGCCCATTTCTCCAGCATGTTGTAGTCCCTCTGAGTGGTGGCCCAACCCTATGATACACCACTCACTTCTCAATTTTGTATTATCTGCAGACTTGCTGAGGATGTACTCTGTCCCGTTGTCCTCATCATTAATGAAGATGTGAAGATGTTAAACTGTATTGGGCTAGTACAAAATTGGGAAGTACCTCACTAGTGACTGCTTTCCAGTTGGCCTTCGTGCCACTGGTCCCAACCCTTTAAGCCTGGCAGTTCAGGCATATTCCTCCTCCACCAAAGGTGAGTCTTTCTTGCTCCGCTTTCCTACCTGTCTCAGGGACCTGCTGAAGGCAGGGTTTTACCAGTGAAGGCAAAGAAGGAATTCTGTACCTGGGTGTGCTTTGTGACGAGGTCCCCATTCCTGTTCATTGGTGTGCCCACACTTTCCCTAGTCTTCCTTTTGCTGAGGCTGTATGTGTAGAAACCCTTCTTGCTTTCATGTCCCTAGTCAGAGTCAACTCCAGATAAACTTTGGCTTTTCTAACCCCATCCCTGAGTTTTCGGACAGTATCCCTGTATTCTTCCTGGGTCACCTGTCCCTGCTTCCACCTCTAGTACATTTTCTTTTAACATTTGAGTTTTGTCAGGATCTTTATATTGATCCATGCAGATCCTGCTAATTTCAGTTGATTTCCTGCTGGTCTGGATGGACTGTTCTTGAGTGGAGGGGGAGGTGGCAGAGAAAATCAGCCAGCTCTTGCAGAGCCCTCTTCTCTTCAGGACAGAATCCCAGATCTGTGATGATACTATCACAGTTCACCTCTGGATTAATCCAGGTTGAATCCTTACTGGTGCTTGCTGTGTGTGACTCACTGGAACAACTAAGTACGCGTTAATAACAGACAATCATTTCTATCAGATTTATCCCTTTCTAATGAGAGAGACTGAGGGTTTTGAAGAGAAAGGTAACGAAATCCAAAGAGAAAGTAGTTTGGCTAAGTCCAAACTTTAGATTTCAAAAGTGGACCTATGATCTTTATCAGACCTAGGATCTTTATCAAATCTTTTGATTTGCACTGGATTTCAATTCCAATCATTCTCTTATCTCTTCTTGCAATACACTGTGTAATGAATGTAAAATAACTGTGAAATAAAACTCCATTTTGTAATTCAGTCAGTTGCAACATTAAAAGGTTGTCTTAACCAAACCTTCAAACCTATTCATTAAAATTATAATGGGTGTACTTTTCTTCAAAACTTTGTTTTTGGCACCCAATAAAACAAAGGCAGAAAAAACACTTTAAAAGTCTAAAACTTAGATGGTCCTCTGTCTAATATCTTTGATTCTGTACTATCATTTTAAATTATATATTCTCTTGAACAAATGTTGTCTTTATCTACATTTTACATAGAACTAAATATTATATCACATGTAAGAAAAAGTACAAAAAACATGCACTTAGATTTTTCACATTTATGAAGTATCATATGGTCATTTGGAATATGATATTTGAGTTGTTATATATTGCATATGTTACACAAGTGTAGGCATACACATAATTATTGAAAAGGTATTTTTTCAATTATTTGAAAGGTAATCTGTCTCAAAAGAAAAGCTATACACGTGACTGAGAAATCTGGAGATGAGCATATCAAGTTTAGATTCATGAAAATTTTAGTGGAACAGGGCATAGCTGTAGGTTTTGGATTAAACCTTAAGTGCCCAGCACTGAAATTATAAACCTTATTTTCTTAAGGAATGAAATGCTTTTGCAGGATGGAGCTTCATCTAGCTAAATGACACCAAGTTAAGCAGGAGTGTTGATTCCCAGGAGGATAGGGAAGCTCTATAGAGAGACCTAGATAGATTGGATCATTGGGCCAAAATCAATGGTACGAGTTTCAACAAGGGCAAGTGCCAGGTTCTGCACTTGGGCCACAATAACCCCAAGCAGTGCTACAGGCTTGGGGAAGTGTGGCTGGAAAGCTGCCTGGAAGAAAGAGACCTGGGGGTTCTAATTGACAAGCGGCTGAATATGAGCCGGCAGTGTGCCCAGGTGGCCAAGAAAGCCAACGGCATCCTGGCTTGTATTAGAAATAGCGTGACCAGCAGAAGCAGGGAGGTGATTGTCCCCCTGTACTCAGCACTGGTGAGGCCACACCTCGAGTATTGTGTCCAGTTTTGGGCACCTCAATACAAGAGAGGTATCGAGGTGCTGGAGCGAGTGCAGAGGAGGGCAACGAAGCTGGTGAAGGGCCTGGAAAACAAATCATATGAAGAGCGGTTGAAGGAGCTGGGACTGTTTAGTATGAGGAAGAGGAGGCTGAGGGGAGACCTCATCACTCTCTGCAATTACTTGAAAGGACACTGTAGAGAGGTTGGTGCTGGTCTCTTCGCACAGGTAACTGACAGAACAAGAGGGAATGGCTTCAAGCTCCAACAGGGTAGGTTTAGACTGAACATTAGGAAAGAATTTTTCACAGAAAGAGTGGTCGGGCATTGGAATAGGCTGCCCAGGGAGGTGGTTGAGTCACCATCCCTGGATGTGTTTAAGAGACGTTTAGATGTGGTGTTGGGGGATATGATATAGGGGAGAACTTTGTAGAGTAGGGTAGATGGTTGGACTCAATGATCCCAAGGGTCTCTTCCAACCTGGACGATTCTATGATTCTAAATTGTAATCAATTCAGAATAAGAGGCCTTTGATATATATAATAGCACCTTTTATACCATCTACTTAATTCAAGGATATTTTAAATTCATCAGTTTAACCCAATAAAAAGGAAAAAGGCAATATGGACCAAACCAGTAGCAAACAATAAAACATACCTGAAAATGGGGATGAATTACTATAACAATGCTTATATTCATTTTAGTATAGGAATGTGAATATTGTGTGGAGCAAGACAGTACAATCTATAGGAAGACATAAAACTCTTTACTGTGACAATATACCAATAGAAAATGCATGCAAGTGATATCTTCTAAATATTTCCCTTTTTCAGGGTTGTATGCATAGGTAAAGAGGAACAAAACAATGTTTTTTCCTTCAGGATAATGTCAAATGACCTGAATTCACAGGACCTTTCTCTTTGGCTTTCCCTAGAGAAACTGAAGTTAAAGTTGGGTATACATACCTCAATGTGTACAACACTCTGCCATCATTCCAGATCCTGAGCATCCTATTAGGTGTTGTTATCCAATGCGCATCAGCTTTTTTGGAATTTCGGAAAAATGTATCTGGTATCCAGATCTTCCCAACCATGTTGCTGTTTAATCTGAGCACTTTTATAGTGCTGTTGAACTTCAGACGTCTGTCATACCACGTTTGGGCGAAAAATATATCAATTGTATATTCCTGTTGTGTTAACCAGAAATACTGATGAAAACATAGCACTCAGCATTTCACATAACTCTTGATATACTTTCCTTAATTTCATATGAAAAAAATGTCAACTACAGAAGATGGTACTACAACTGACAAAAACAAGTTTTTGTCAATTTTTGAGGTCATGGTTTACCAAAACTTATGGTTTAAAAACAATTTATTTTGTTATTTTCCCACTGACAGGTGAAACTGAGAAGGAATTGAGTGGTATATGCATCTTTCTACTTCCCCACACCTCAGCTGACGCCTGATCAGGTCAGAGAACATTTACTTATTCTTTTTGACCTGGGTCGGGAAAAATTTTAGCTAACTTGGCTGCCTTAATTGCCTGTGCCCCCCAGTTAATGTCAGAGTTGGTGAAGTCTCACTTTCCCTGGCACCACTGGGCAGCCAGAAGCTGCAAAGGGAACGATAGAATAGAAAAGAGCAATCTGAGATTTCTTTCTGTGCATGAAAACTACAAGATGAAGTAGACATTGTGCTAAGGCTAGACAACTTTCCCTCCCATATACAAAGATATGATTATATTTTTCTGTAGGAACTTTGGAAAGAGGATCTAGGCTTTTTTCTTTTTATCTTTTAGTGGCAAGAGTGGTAGTATCACTGCTGAATGGTTTTCCTTATTTTGTAGCAATCTGGAAGCTCAGTTTTACAGGAGCTAAACTGTCACAAAGCACTTAAAAATAGCACACATAAAAGTGTGAGGCTATGTTAAAACTATTATTATTATTATTACATTTTTACAGCATAGAGCTCAGTGTCCCCTTTCTCTTCTTAGCTCATATAGTCCTCACATCCATAATAATAATAGTAATAATGAGATTTTAAAAATAATATAGGCATAGCACAACATTCAAGTAATGGAAGCTTTGCAATGTCATAAAGGATGGAGGCTTTGTAACAAAATGAACATTGTAGGAAAATTGGCAATCATTTACCTACCATATTGATAGCATTCACAGGCCCAATGCTATTTACATACATGTCAGTGTGAATTACTGTCGGTTTAACTGTAAAAGAAACAAGAAAAATCAGTAACATGAGTGAAGGTCAGAATCAACTACATGAAAGTCAAACACAAACAAAAGATTATTATAGTACCTCTCTTGTATGGCTATAGTTGCCTTACATTTAAATGTGTATATACAATAAATACAAATTTGCAGCGGTCTCCAGTTTGAAATTAGTTGGAGACACTTTGAGAAAAGTTCTTATATTGTTTATTCTATCAGAACAAATTCACGTATGCTATGAGAATACCGAAACCAGTGTTGTTACCTTAGAGTGAGTCATATCTGACTGAGAGTATGTACATTTTGTGTCAGGTCACAGCAACACATCTGACAAAACACTATCAACAAAAGCAAACTTATTCTTGTGATGTCTTGCATCACTCGTTTTACATTATAATGCCTGCAGAGATGTCTGTAGGTAACTAACAATTCACGAGCCCAAAGCAAAAATAATACTCAAGGCTCTAAAACAGGAATGAAAAACAGTTGTTAAATTAATTTATTTTGAAATTACTTTATTGTAGCTTTATTATTCTTACACACCTTGACTTAAACTTGATTGTTTTTTCCCAGATGCTTTTATGAATGCTTAATTCCTTTCTGACCTCTAAAGTCTTGGATTGGGAGAATAAGACAAATTCCTCTGCTAATTTACACCATATACATACATTGAAGGTTAAATACTCATGTTATCCCTCACTGTGAAAAATTCCTTAGTTTATAAGCCTCTATAAACTTGTTAGAAACAGCTTCCTTCATTAGCCTTGCTGCTCTCTGCTTTCCTCTGCCTGCCTCATCCATGAATTCTCTTTGCGTTTTTCTATAATCTTATTACTGTTGTATCCTCTTCTCCAGAGATACTGTCTGCCTCTTCTGTGCCCACATGAGGCCTTCTTAAACTGACTTGCAGCAACTCAGGGAGATTTATCTCTTTGAGCTCCCTCAGTAATCAGTGGAGGGGAAGATTCCTGCAAAAGGTGATTCAGTCAAATAAGTATCCATTATGAGTCCAAGCTTGGGACTATATACTTCTGTTGGCTGTGGTGGAAATTTAGAGAGGTTGCCCTTACTTGACTTCTGTGTTGTCAGTTGTCAGTTTTCTTCTGTGAAACTGTTCCTCTGTGCCCCATTCCCCAGTCACTTCTTGCCCTGCTGTGCAAGCAGAGGGCCCGTGCTGCATCAGTCAGTACAGACCTGCTGCTCCTGGAGGCTCTCTCTGTGTCCATCACATCATGCAAGGATCAGGCTGCGTTATACCCTTTTTGGCCTCCCTTTCCAATATGTTTTTCGTGATTCTCTAACACCCTCACTTAGATATACAAAGAAGATAAAAACTTGCTTTTCATTCCCCAGAAGTTAAATTATGAACTTCCTATGCAGGTGCATCATTATAAACAGCCCGATTCAGCAAATCACAACAGTCTAATTAGGTGTCTCAGGATAGATTTAGCAATCTTAATTTATGTCAGCTTCAAAAATCATGACTACTTTTCATGCCACTGATGTTTTACTACATGGTGTTTTGTTTTCATAACTACTTTGAATGGATTATGCTTCCTTGGTAGCATAGTATGGTATGAAAATTCTTTCTCACCGCATAATCAAAAGTGGTCTAAAAAGAAAACCAACACACCTCCTATGTCAGGTCTCAACTTGTTGTCATATCCTTCCAGCAAGCCATTTAAAATAAGGGTGACATCACTCTCATGGACTTTAGGAGTCAAAACCCAAGTCTTATTTGAAGTGTAATCTTCATAATCATCATCTCCCTTTTGGGTGGAACTGTTAAAGAAATAAAAATGAAGAAATGGAAAGCCTTGAAAAAGATGAATCTGTAGGCAACCTCTTTGGAGACAACACACACATAATTCAGGTTTTAATAGTACTGTACAAAACATTGAAAAATTGTCTGCTTTTTAAAAGGAGACTCATGGTAAAGATGTCACATAACAGTTGAGGTTACAGTTCACCTTAGCAACTTTTCCTTTTTTTACAGTTGAGATCATATTCTGTCTATTTGAAGGAACATCAATGCTTATCACCTTTGGCATGCCTATTTTTTCTCTCACTGACTCAGGTGGGACCTGTTACGAAACAAATCTAATTGTCACTTAGCTTATGCAACTCTCCACCAAAATATCACTTAGTATGTACACAGTGTTGTTGCATTACTTCTCTTTGAGAGAACAATTTGATGCAACACATTACTGACAAGACCAATAATTAGATTCATTCAAACAAACTGTCACACAGCTTTTCTCCACTCTGATGAACTTGAGTTTATTGTGCATTCGGAAAGTTCAGCACAAATTTTTGCCAATGATTTTCATTTTCACTTTTGCTAACAAGATCCCAGAGAGAATAAAAAGTCTGTCTACCATTTCTTTCTGCTACTGAGCACTGTGACAGCAGATCCAGTATATTTCAACCTGCTTAGCACAGTAAAAGGGGCAAGGTAGGAATCAGAAATGTGTAGACTAGCCGTAATGGATGTTTTGTTTTCTTAAAATCTGTGCCTCCAGTTCTAGAGAACATAGAAACTACTTCAGAATATGACATCATCAGATATTTTCATTTCAGAATGTCAGTGGTAATCAGCTGAATGGTGCTAGGCAATTATGAGGTTTTTGCATAATACGCCAGTGCCCTTCTTTCCTGACCTGTTTCTGTGACAAAGTTTGAACACTGCTGGATGTGAAAAATCTTAATGATCCTAGAAATGTCTTAAACCTTGGGTAGAGTTTGGATATGAATGGGTCAAAAGCAGAAAATATAATTATTTTCCTGTTTCAGACAGAACCTGTGCAGAAGCAGGAAAGAGCACAGAGAAGTAGATCCTCATGGGGGCTGGAACTCATGCTTGGCACACAAGATTGAAAGCAGACCCGGCTGGCCATGGTCATGGGTGCAATAGTGAAGGAAAGACAAGTCTCAGAGAGCCATTCTGTTAACACAGATCTTTGCCTAGCTGAGGTCTTGCCCACTCTTTCCTATAGTGCTACCCTGCTGCATCCTGCTCTTACCTGCCCAGAGGGGATGGCCTGAAGGCTTTCCTGTGTTGCGCATTTGGGAGCTATGAGCCAACTGCACAAATACAACTTAACTCTGAAAGAGGCTTTAGCTTCTTTCTTCCCTGTGGGCACACCTAACAGGAAAGAGTCACAGCACATCTATGCCTCTCTGTGTAAGACTCTGCTTCCCAGGAGGTACTGAAGGTACAGTAACATTTGAGGCAGCCTGAGACTGTGCATAGTGTTGTAGTAACTAGGAATGCATAGCGTGGACAAGAGAGCCAGTCTGCATTGCATTGAATTCAGCTTGGAAGCTGCTGGTGAAGCTTGGTTAATCTATGCCTTTATTATATGTACTAATTACCAATGACTGCAGCCTCCAGGCACCACCCAACCCACCCTGCTTCAGCTTCCGAGATCCAGAACAGGCAACCCAACCACGTACCACTGACTACATACACCTGAACCTGTAGTGTTTTACTGGCAATCAGAAGCAGAGTTTTAATTGGCAATGTGCTACATAGTGTTCTGCTGGTACTGACAAACATGCCAGGATAATTAAATTGGTGGGAGAAATTTGTTTATTCAGCTCTCTGGAGTTCAAAGATCTAATTGTAATTCAAAGGAACATAACTGAAGCAAGGTTCTCCCTCCTGGAGGAAAGAAAACCCTTCTAAATAAAGTCTTTGCAAACAGAAGGCACTAGATACATGTTTTCAGTCTGTGCAAAGTGGATGAAAAGAACTAACTTCACGTATAAAAAACCGTACTCCTGTTTTATAACCAACTAAGCATCCATTCTCTGAAAAGAATAGTTTTTCCTCAATGGAAAAGAAAAAGTAAATCAAATACATTCTTTCTACAAAGGCAATGTTTTCCTGACTATTAATGTGATGAGAAAGCTTCAAAAGTCAAGCAGCTTGTAGTAGAGTCTGGTGTGCTGGACAGTGCAGGATTAGGAGAAGACAACGTATGTTTGTCTAGGACTTGTCTCAAATCTAGAACAACCTCATTGAACAGCAGCCCACAGTCACTAAAACTTCCATTTCCTCTTGGTAATTATTTGTAGTAAAGAAATAGCTATTTGTTTCCTCCTCTACCATTTCAAGCCTTTTTGGCACTCCAAATCTCAAAAATCAGCAAATGCCTTAAGAGATTACTGTGAGAGAGAGGAAAGGCAACAGAACCAATGTAACTAGGGGAGAAGGCCACCGAATTCCAGCTTTTATCTGAATTCCAAGTGGATCGTAAGTAAGTTAGCATGGGTATCTGATTGTCTGCATGTCTGTCTGTGTAAAACTGCATACCAGCCAGAGCAATCAGGTACATCTCTATCCAGATAAGCAGGGCTTTAGCTGTGCAATGTCATTAATACTAATGAAAGTTATAATGATAAAGCCCTTTTCATCTTCTTAAGGCTTTCACATCAGTCCTTCTGAGTATATGTCCTAAATTTTGCAAGTGCTTTTACTGTCCAGAACAAAGGTAGTAAAGCTCAGACTATACCCAAATGCATATTGAAAAATGTTTTTATTTTTGTGACTGCTAGAAGTTTTCAAATCTAGTAATATAGGTATGCAAAGAAACACATATTTACATACTTGCAGATTGCGGTATAATTTTTTGAAAGTTAGTGTTTCAGACACTGATACAAAATCTCACTGTTTGAGCTAATCCCGCTTCGGACAGTAATGCCATTGCAAAATATGTGGAAGACTGCTCTACATAAATTGAGCTTCCCTGTTTGGAAACGAGATGGCTTAAAAGGGTCAGAACACAAACTTGAGACTCCAAGTTTTAGAGTAATTGAAGTTGGAAGGCGCTTTTGGAGGTCACCTGGTCCAATCCCTGCTCAGTTTGCTAGCTAAGCCTGCTTGAGGTAGCTATAATTGTAATTACTTACATATATATATATGTATATAAAAAACTGTAAGTGTGCCTAACATTCAGGGGAACTCTTTATGCATGTCAGATTACTTGAAATACATATTCACAAAGCAGATAGAGGGCAGAAATCACTACATGCTAATAGGCATTTATTAATTTAGATCAGAAAGTGCTTTCATTTGGACTACAGGAATATTTGTGGGGAGATGACAAGATTGAGTCTTTTTTATTTTATTTTTTTGATAAAGTATGCAAAGATCTATGAACTGGTATCTCGCTCTACAATTACGTACAAACCTCATTCTGCCAATGAGGTTTTTACCATGGCAGGGGCTAAAAAGACTCAACTCATGTTTCTTATCTTCCTCATTATAAAATACACATACTAATCCTAATTCTGCATTAAAGAAGTTGTTACTTGATTTATAACATTTATGTATCTCTTTCAAGTGCTCATTGGTGAGGTGTAACTTAATACAAACTGAGGTTATACCAACTAAATGTTCAGGACCAGATTCTCCAGATCTCTGCTAGTGCACATCATCTGTAAGTTTTTTGCAATATCATCTGGGCAACATTTAGTCATTCATGGAGCAAGTGTAACCTGTGTGGGTACCTCTGTGCCTACTGCAGGTAGAATTGGATTCACCAACCAAGGCATAAAGAACTAATTAAAAGATGGCTGTTTCCTTGGCATAGCCTCTTCTAAGGACCTCTTAGCACTAAGGGCATTATTTCTATACTGGAAATATGTTGAAATAGTAGAAGATTAGTTCAATCGGTCCCAGAGGATATCTCTGCTGAGAAATCACTGACGCGTTAGGAAAATGATTTTTTTCCATCTTCTTTTCTGAACCTTGTCCAGAAGATATGGCAAAGCCCATTAGTAAGAGGTGTTTTTTTAATGTGCTGATAAACTATTCTCTTAGCAGTCTAAAACCATGGAAGTCCACATAATAATTTGGGAATCCATTCCTCTTTCTAATATTTTCAGTGTGCTTTCTTTTATTTTTTGCTTTCATTTCCATGGAAGTAAGATTAATACCCTCATAAAAATAATCGTCATCTTAGTAAAATTTAACAAATGTCTTTAGCTGTCTTACGTTATTACCCTTTCAAGCCCTTTGTCTTAAATTCTTTAGTTTGAAATTTAAAATGAAGGGTGGATTATCTATTTCAAAAGTTCTGTGTTTTAGCTAATTGCTAACATAAGGTCAGCATTATAACTTTTGATCATCTCTGCTGTTCCATGACATCTCTGTATCAGAGACACACTAATGTAATAACTTCCAGAAGAATCATATGTAGCATTTCTTGGAAGGACACTACCATACCTTGGCAAAGATATGCTATGCGTTATTTCAAATCACAGACAGGAGCAATAACTTGTCAGTCTAAACTGAGGGACAGACTGATGCATGTCTTATTTCATTAGTGAACAATAACTCACGAAGTATATCCCTTTGAAAAAAGGTAAATATTTCCTAATCCACAGGAACTTGCTTTTCACAACTTGTTACAAATAGTAGAAGGGAAATGATGCAAAAACCTACCATGACTGCCCAGTCTTTCAATGTTCAGATGTGAGGTCATGTATTTAGCTGGACAAAATCTCTATCAGTGACTTCAAATAAGATATGCCAATTTGTCCCTGCTGTGTCTCTGTCCTTCAACTTTTCTAAATATAGAAAATGAATTTTAACTATTTCCAAGTGTTCTATTAGGAAACTTCACACCAGAGTCAGTTATCCCTGCTGGAATCTGCCTGCTATTGCATTACTGTTTACAAGCAGAATCAGAGTAGCCGCAAAGTGCCTAAAGAAAAAGACCTGTAGCAGTACTGAATAGCTAACAACTAATTGGTTTAATGAAAAACTTAGGTTTATTTGTCATAAAGATCTGACCAGCTTCATCTTTTATACCAAGTAGGCTGTAGAAGCTGTAGAGCCTACAGCAAAGGTTTAATAAACTACTCACGCATACAGTGAGACTTCCACTTAAAGCACTAATGTTTCATACCTCTCAGTGAAGGACTGAAACAAGGCTTGCTATTTTACCTAACAGCGCTGTTTAACTTAATGGATAGTCAAGCTAAATTCATTCTGTGATGTGCATAAAAAATTACCCTAATCTATAGGTCATACATTATTCATTATGATAATACGATCACGGTGAGGGAAGGACATATTCCTGGTTCCTACTGTGGATACAGGGATGCTGTATGCAGATGTGACATATGCGTATGTAGAGAATAGCATATTTGCAGGAGATGAAAGTGTCTGTGGAAATCAAACTGTATCTACATTCTCTCTTGTGTTGATATTTTAAGGAAAGCTATCTCAATTGAAATAGAAAATGTTTTCACAAAGCTGTATGCTGAGTTCTCTCTCCCTGTTTGTGTTTCTGTTCTGTCCATTTGTATTGTTTAAATCCTAAGGCTGTGCCCAGGACCATGGTTTTATCTATGCCATAAAAATAGTCCCCGTTTTCTCTTACCACTAAATGTTTGTCACAATAGCAAACGTTCCCTTTTCTCAGGATTGCAAATCATGGAATGGGAAAATTAATCTCTTCCCAAGTCAATTCCCACATCAGAGATGGAAACTCAGAATAATGCTTTGCTTAGAGAGGGAAAGTTATCCAGTCAGTTATCATAAGTTTCATATGAGGAAACAGAGATTGCATTGAGAGATTTGGGCTAAGAAATCACAGAGAAAGTGTCTTCTTGTCCTGCTTCTTCCACCTAGAGCTCTGGCACTGGTGAGACTGCAATTCTGGTACCTGGATGGAGCTTTGTTCCAGAAGAGCCTGAAATACTTGATTCAGAGTGTTTCCAGAACATCTTGTTTCAGACTTGGCTACTAGGGAGTATTACCACGTAGTCATGTGGTGAGGGAGGCTGAGGAAGTTCACAAGGAGGAAGATAATAGTTTTTACCTTTACTTAATGGTTTGGGTAGGTTGGATTTTAGGTAGGTCACCTGTAGAAGTTTATTTCCTAGGAAACTGCTACTGCTACAGCTATTATTCCATGGACTATTCAAATTGTGTAAAGTGTTTAAAAACTGGTCATGAAATGATTACTGCTTAAAACAAAGCCAAGGTTTTCTGTTATCCCTAACTCACAGAGGTACTGAAGTGTACAAGAAAGAGATTATTAAAATGATGCTACAATTCTTATAAATAAATTGCTACAGCTGAAACACGATGATTAAGTAGGGACTGAGCACAGAAGTCTCAAAATGGATATTCAAGACCCAGAAGGCATTAGAGTAGCCCAGATGAGGACTCCCAGCACATGACTTTTCAGTCATCTTTATAGTAGACGAAGGTCCAAGATTGCCAGCAATCTTGCTCAGCAATCCAATGATCAAACATCATTTCGGAAAACTATGCCTACATTGAGATTTAAAGACCTACCAGATTCCTGTGAACATTTACGCTGTTTTCCACTGAATGAGATAGTACCAGGCAACACAGCACCCAAGTATCATCCTGTGGATTTTATAGGCCGCCTTCTAGTCATTCGGCAACTCACAGTATCCTCACTGGTATTTGTCAGCCGTTCTGAGTAAAGCAGTCCAACTCTTAAACCTCTTCACAAACTTCTAAAATATTACGTGGCAATGATGTTTTTGTCCTGGTCACTGTAAAACTGTCGGTCATATCAGACTGGTTTATCTTACAGTCATTCTACATCTTCGCCAAGACATACACTAACATTAGTTACTGCATCTTATCACATCATACATTTTAGCCCTTCATTTTTATAGTTAAAGCATCTATTTTCCGTATTTGCAGATGTAGCTGAATGTAGCAGCAAGTGTTTACACAGAAAGGTTGAAAATGAAAAATTTAACTTGGTGTAAGTTTTGTTTCCTTCCTGTAAGTTTGTGAAAATGATTCTTAAAAAAGCCCTTTGGAGTTCATTTATTGAGAGTGCTACCAGTAAACCTGGTTTGTAGTATTTGCTGTGTATTCTAGTTCACTGTACTGAAAAATTTCAGTATTGCACAAAATTTTTGCATTGCACAACCAATTGGATTCAAGTAATGAATGAGCATGAGGATTATTGTTTCTTCTAAAATATTTCTAGTGCAAACAAAATGGGCTCATGGCCAATTGTCACCAAAATTACCATAAACAGGGACCAGTGTTAGCAGTCTTGGCAAAGAACCAAAAGCTGAAATGTTAGCACCCTGTCTAGAATCCGTTTCTCCAGCAGAAAGTTGAGGCACATCAGTTAAATAAGTTGATAAAGGATTTCCATCTTCAGATCTATCAGAACAGACTGATGTAATTGACCAAAACTGAATTACACCACAATATAAAACTTGTGGGCAGGGAGAGGAAATATATGCTACCCCCATAAGGACAGCAAAATGTGGAGGGATGAAGCAAACTTGTATAGGCAGTAAGGGACAAGAGAGATAATTATAGAAACAAGCACACATCATTCATTTTGAACAGCCTGAGCTTGAAGTGCAGCATTTATAACTTCTGAGAACTCTGGAGGAGTCTAGGATGTGATCAGATGATTCAGATAAGCCTCCCTAACTTAAGATGATTATTTCAAATTTTTTTTAGCTGGAATTTTGTATGAATATGGGTTTTTTACATCTTGTTTACTGGAGGTTATATAATCTACTCACGTATCGCTTTTTACTGCGGTTATGCCTACTCGTTTTAGCGGCCAATGAAGGAAAGCATTCGATAGAAACAAATAGAAAAGGGAGAAATAGGTTCAGATATTCTTCTGCATCATAGGGTTAGCTTGAGTTGATCTACTTTCTTTGAAATTATGTAGCTATATCTAATTGTAAAAGGTGTAATCTTGGAATTATGTGAACCTCAGAAGGTTTATTTATTGGTTTACCTTCCTCTCCTCTCCACTCCCCTCCCATCCCCTTCTCTCCTCCTTTTTCATTTCTTTTGAAACTGTTGTATGCATCTCTGCATGTGAAATCTAAGGCAGTTGGGGCATGATTTTTGCCTGTTGCTATAACTCGGCTCCTGCAGATTTCTGCTATAGCAGGGAGAGCTCCTGAGAAGGAGTTAAGTTAATGGCCATTACTGAAATGTGATCTGACTAGGGCTTTTTTACTGTGAGATCTCTTCATTTTTTCAGGCTATGTTTTATTGTATGTAATTGTCATCTGTTACTATTATATGTAATTCTCCTCCCCAGTAAGGTACATTGCTTTCAAAAAAGATTGGTCTAAAATCTCACTATAAGTTCACTAGAAGAGCAAAAAGCTTAACTTTGTTCTCAATGAGTAAGATTAGGAAAACACGGATGCCCTCCAGCCATCTATTTAAACAACATTAGCTCAAAACCCCCAATCCTATTGCTCGATTAGATGTGAAAAATGAAAAAAATAAAGGTTCTTGTTTTATAATACCCTATGAGGTACTCATATTCATGGTTTTTCAGAATACTTGGACAACTTTTTCTAAATTTTCTCAGTATGGTGATTTCACCCAGAAGGAAGTAATTTCTGGAATCAATTGTTCATGATGTTGTAATCTTTGTGTCACTATCTGTCAGTGTTTAAAAACAAACATGTCAGGTGCTAGAAATATCAGCAGTTTTGCTTGTTGAGTAACCCACCTGAGCATTTTTTTGAGATTTAGAATACCTATTTTTAGATTTTAGATTTTTTTTAGAATACTTATTTTTTTCTATAATACCTCTACAGATGTGAGCTTTAAAACTCAAGTTAAACTGAATATAAATCCTCACTAGAATTAAATCTGTTGCGGATTCTCATCTTCTGTGTCTCAGAACATGGCAAAGCACTATCATGTGGTGTTCCCAGTGTTGGGTTGGGAGTCAGGAACATTGAATGCTTACCCCAATTAAAGGACTAGTGTCCTACTTGATATGATAAGCCAAGTTGTATCATCTCTGCATGTAAGTGTAAACCATTTTTACAGCAGAAATAGGCACATAAATATGCCTTATTATTTGTGTTTGTGAAGACTAGGCATGAAGGTAAACCGTTTTATTAGGGAGGAAGAAACAGTCACTAACCAAGCCATCGGAAATGACATCCCATTGCTGGGAATCACACTTCCATTGCACTTTGGTAAACCAAGTGGGTCAGATAAACCCTGAATCATTAGGGGGCCTGTCAAAAATAAATTTAAAACCAGTATAGGTTTATTCTGAGTATATTCTTAATTCCTGCTTCTTTCAGCTCATGGAATTATCATTACTGAAATGTTTATTAGACAGAAATGTGTCTTGAAGACAAGAGCTGAATGAACTGAAAACAGTTGCTTGATACATGTGTCTTTAATTAACTCATCATGAAGCTAACTCATTCACAAAATGAGTGTAAGCAAATGGTGGAAATTAAATTGGTTTTTGTGGGTTTTTTTTAAACAATGCTTCTGATTTAACTTCATTTTTAATGCATGGTAACCAATAGTAACCCATGTGTTCCCACATAAACCCAACTTATATCATGCAAGACGCTGTTTGCACTCATGCTCATAAAACAGACTGTGCAGGGGTGGATGTGGAATTTAGTTCTGATAACAGGGTAGATGTGTGATACATTAAGAATGCAAGTGGCAAGCTAATGTCTCTATGTCAGCTGAGTAGGAAAACTGTCAACAAGTGTGCCTGAATTTCCCCTATGGAATTGATTTATTTTGATGAAATGGCCTATGTTGGTTTTGTTGTGGAATTCTGATGGACTTTCCTTGGTGGTTGGTACTGTCAGGATGGCTTCATGTCAGGGTCTCCTTAATCCTATGGGGTATATGAACATCCTCGGTTCTGGATAAGGATCGTTAGCACCTCTGCTAGCCCAGGCAGGGTTATTCAATGGGAATGTCACCCCGTACTTGTACCCCTCTCTGCTGCATTCCACGTCCACTTCTCAAGGCCTCTGTTGTCATACTAGGCTTGTATTTCTCCACACTCCACAACTGTGTAAATAACTCATTCTTCATAGAGTCACTGCTTGTTACTATTGTCTATATAAAACTATGGTTGTACCATACAAAACGTCAAACAAATTAGCCGTAGATGCCTAGTCAATTAGAGAAGTTGCTGTGGCAGCTAAATCAAGTAAAACAAAGCTGTGGGCAGGTCAAGAGAAGTTCAGCCCCAGCAGGCCTGACAGGCGGCTCTCCTGAGGCCAGGCAAGCCCAGTGCAAAGAATATGGCCTGTCATTAGCAATGGCAATGTCCTATTGCAGGGCTACATGCTACAATTCCCAAATGTTCCTTCCAAGGTAAATATTGATGCTAAGCTGCTACATCTTCCTTTTCTATTTATGCTCCACTATGATAGAGGTTTTGGAACACGATTTCAAAAAACAATGCTGGGATACAGAAGAAGATGTAAAGCACATACTTCAGATATCTATTCCATAGAAAGATAATCTCACCATTAAGCGTATTCAGCTTTTTATGCAAGAACTTCAAATCTTTTCCTGAAAAATGGTAAATTGTTTTAATATTGCTAACTAATGTATAATATTGTGACTCTGCAACTATATTTTAATGAGAAGAAACTGTGTATGGGTTCACTCAGTGTCTTATTTCTCTCTTTTATGGTCTTTCTATCAGTCTTTCTATCAGTCTCCAATAAATAAAATGTAAGGCACATAACATGCAAATTCTACCTAGCTCTGAAATTTTTGACATTTGAGTGGGCTAGGCATAATGATCACTGTAAAGCCTATCTTCCCATCCCTTATATTTAAATGTGACTATTAAGGCTAGTCAAAACACCAGGAAAATAGGAGCAATTTCTCTTTCACACACATACAAACATATATCTCCCAGACTTTTCTTTTTCCTCCAGAAATATTTTGGCATACCTTTTTTGATTATCTCTTATCAATG
The DNA here is from genome assembly GCF_964106895.1 of Numenius arquata. Classification (NCBI taxonomy): domain Eukaryota; kingdom Metazoa; phylum Chordata; class Aves; order Charadriiformes; family Scolopacidae; genus Numenius; species Numenius arquata. The sequence goes on from NC_133586.1 coordinate 32,129,081, forward strand.
TAGTAGAATTTTATTTTATAAATTGTCGTTGTTCTGATTATGATCAGAGAAGTTTGTCTTTGGAAAAGGAAAGAAACTTGTTTTATCAGTAGATGGTATTCAGGGTTAGAGGAAGATGGATGCCTCATAGCTCAAAAAGAGGGCAAGAATCAGAGCAATAACCAAGTACAAACCAAAGCTAACAGTGGGTTTGATTAATGTGTGGAACTGGCTACAAGGGGCAGAAGTAACAGTGGATGTAGTTATAAACATATTCCAAAACCATGATTTTGAAAAACTGCTTTGGGAACCAAGTTTATAAGGTACAACTATTACCAATTCACTTCTGAAATTCTTGGAGGGGAGAACACAGGTCTAGGAGATGCAGACTCATGTAACTAGAATTTCAAAATATGTTTAGCACTGGAATAATATATAGTGCAGAAAATACTACAGAGAGTGATACAAAGTACAGAAAGACACACAGAAGTGAAAGTGTTTCCTTCAGTTTAAAAGATTACATAAGAGGTATGTGGGGGGGTATTTTTTCTCCTCATCTTCACTGCAGCTGCATACTGTGGCTAAGTCAAACGATCTACTAAATGTGCTGCAGAAACTGTTTTGGATGTAAACCAATGTGTCCATATATTCAGGCCACAATGTCCAGATTCCCAGCAGGTTTCCTTGGCCCTTTCTCAGAGCCCTGTGGAGCACCCACCAAGGCATGACAGCAATAAGTTTTAAAGGAGAATCGATACAAGACCAAGCAGTGATAGGCAGCTGCCACCATCTGGTGTTACTAGGTGATCTTGAACTAGTCCATTCCCAGCTGTGGGGGCTCCATTTAAGAGATGTGAGCACCAGCTGCATGTGATGGAGATTGTACTGTTCCTGAGTTCTGAAGCAAGATCCAGGAAGATATTAAGGGCAGCCGCACAAAGCAGCATGGCAGTTAAGAATAAGCTAACTGACAAAATGCAGGTTGTTAGATTGTTTCAGATGCCTTTTTCTAAGAGTACAGAGAAGGTACCATGATGCTTCAGAGATTTTTTTGGTCCTTTCTGGATCTTATCCAAACTGCATAATCAGGACCTTTTTAAAAACAGGAAGAGTCTTTTTGTGACTCAAGCCAGGTGGGACTATCAGGAGAGGATAGAGACCTGAAAACTTAGAAAAAGGGCAAATCCCTGAAATTAATGGAACACGAACAGAAGCTAAGGAAGGGTAAAGATGTTTTACTAATCATAGCATATCTTCCACATAGATAAATTCATGTTCAGTTTCCCTTGCTCCTGCTCCAGCAACTTTTTATGAGCTGCAGACTTATGCAGAAAAACAGGCAGAGTATTGATGAGAAGAAATTCTACTGGATGCCACTGAAGCAAAAACTCTGTGCAATTTATCCTTCTAAATGCATGGGGAATTTGGCAAACATAACTCAAAATACTTTGTTAAATAAAGAACAGGTGCTATTCCAAGGCTGACAGTTTTCCAGGAGACATTATCAGTAAAATAATTTAGAAGAGAGGGCGTAACTGGAATACACTTACTGGCACTGTTGGCACTTTTAGCTTATATCTGTCAGATTTTCCAGGATTGTGCTTGTCATACTTTCAACTGCTCAGTATTCTGATCCTGGTGCGGAAAACAATGTTGGTAAACATTTAAACACAAGTGAAAGTGCTTTCCTGGATGCAGGCTTGAATGTCTAAAACTTTGCACAATGAACCCCAGTGTAGCTGCCTCAGCCAGTTTCCCAAGGTGTCATTGCAGACACGATGTCTCTATTAAAGACATATATTCTTCACATACTGTTTGGAATTCTTGCAGGTAAACTGAGAAGTCCCATTTAAAATATGTACTATTTATGTTTGGACATAATTTGACAATTAAGCTTCTGGTTTGTTTTTTTTTCATTAAATCCTTTAATTACTATTTTACTGAGGAGCTCAGAACATTGCATATGCTGGTAACACTTGCAGGTAACGCGTTTCTCATTTTTTGGTCTGAATATATGTTGCATTGAATTTAATCACCTCTGCTGCTTATCTACTATAGGGTTATAAAAAGATATAGTGCTTTGGGGACCATAACAGAAGAATTGATTTTGCAGGTATAGTGTATTTCCTCTTTTTTTTTTTTTTCTTCCTTAACAAATTGTATGATTAAAGCTGCAAACAATTTTCTCTTCTAATACTCTCCAAAAGCCTTGACATACTCAGAACTTTTCCAAAGTTACCATGTGAGCTAAAATTCTTGGTTTCTGGCCAAAGATTAATTTTATTTCAAAGCTTAAAATAAAATCCACTCTTTGAAATCTGTAAGGCTAAAATTATTCCTATTCCCTTTTAAAATCAAATCCATGTAGAGTTTGTTTTCACACATATAATATCTAGATGTGTATAGTAATATACTAATATGTAATAATTGTAAATTCTGGAACTCATTATAGAAATAATCCTTATTATGAAGTATACCCAGAGTAAAAGTGATTGGATATAAAGTGGTAACAGTGTATTAGGCAGGTGTAAAAGTGGTTAAAAGTGGTTGGATATTAATAGCAAATAATTTGGAACTGCTTAATTTAATTTCTGAGAAATGACCTCTCTCTAGAGGCAGTGGTGGCTTCTCGAGAGGAAGGAAACACTGTCTTCACCTGGGTGAAACAGAGGTCTCTTAGTTTTACAACCTTTTGACATCAAGGAGGCAGAGTGGTGGATCTGTATCACAATAACCAGTGGTGGAGAAGAGTATTTTCCTGTTGCTCACCATTGCCTCTTAAATATGGTGTTCAGAGCCTTATTAGTTATGCTGGACTTGGAAGTTAGGAATTCGGCCCTAAAGATTTGTGGTAACTTTAATCTCATGTGCTGCATTAGAGCTTTATTAAGGTCTTAAGTCATTTTAATTGTACGGTTTAAGTCTTTAAAGCAGCTTAGTGAGGTCTTTTAGCATTCGTTTAGAAACCAGGGAAATAAAATGTGAAAAAAAATGTGATTAACAGAAGGTTGGTTTGTCCTTGCCCCAAAGAGCTTACAAATGTCCAATGTGTTTATCCAATACAATGCAGTTTTTGATACTAGTTAATTATTTTGGTCTAATAAAACAGCAGCAGTATTTTTTTACTGCTGGTTACCTTTCCCTCTTCCAAATCCTTACCTTCCAAGAGAATAGTGATTCCTTTACTATGTTACAAAACCAAATTGTAATACTCAAACATATTTGGGTTCGCAGCCCTCACAGGCTATAGGAGCAAAATGTATTATTTCCATTATGTATCCAGAAGCCAAATGGTGTCTTTTCAGTCTTCAAGTTCAGTTACTAAGACAGTTCTTGGCAGCGTAGATATCATTACATGGATCACAAGCCTCATCTTCTTTTCCAAGCTATCTCACGGCATGATCGCTACTCCAACCAAAGTTATTTATTATAGTAAGGGGAGTTACTTTCTCTGCTTCCCTCTCCTTTTACTGCGTAACTCAGAGCTACTACCAGCTTTCTCACTTGTGTTCTTATTTGAGTGTGGCATTTCCCTGGACTCTAACCTCCAAAACCTACACACATGCTGTCTTCCCTTCATGCCAAAGGTTGCCCTGCATTTGTCATCTTCATTAATTTGATCATAATAACTCATCTTTCTGAATCCCTGCACTGGATTTCTATTTGAAGTAATAGCAGGCTTCTTGTCACTATATTAAAAATGCTGTATAATTCCAGCCTTTGTAATTCACTTCCGTATCTCCTTCAGTTCTGCCTCCTATTCACAGTAACTGTACAGACTTTCTGGGCTCATAGCTAAAGTCCTTACTCTCTGTATTAAGTAACTCTAAGAGCTATCAGTGATTCACCTGTAGGTCAAACTGACTGTGATTTTAATTATATATCAATTATTTGGTGGCATTCTTCATTCACTGATATTTGTGTGCTTGTTTGCCTTTGGTGTGGTTATCTATTTAGGTAATGGTTTCACAATTGTTTTGAAAATATTGGCCATTACCACAAATAAGCATGAGCTAATGATCTGCATATTGAATTATATTATTGATTTATTGATTTTTTGTGGTCAGGTGATTACTTTTCTGCACAGAGAAGGTGTTTGCCTAAATTTTGGTAGAATGTAGAAACTGGAAACATTGTTCAGGATATCAGAAGGGGAAAGATGATCACAGGCTCCTTGATGAACTGTTCTCCCTTGTCTGCTATACACCTGATTGAAGCCTTTTCAGTGTTAATCTACAGTGTGAAATGTTTTGTGTCTTCGTCAGTTCTTTGGAGAGGAAAAGCAAAGTACATCCTATACCACCCTCTCATAGGCCGTACTCAAAATAGCCAAGAGATGACCGGTGTCTTTATCTGACCATTATGAGTATAATTCATTCTGGTTTGGTGACACACTTTCTCCAGCTTTATCAAATGTATGCACGGATCAGTAGGTCCCAGAAGTGCATTATCACTTAATAATATATTGAATAATACATTGATTAGTTTAGTAAGGCTTTCTAGCATTATTTCATTAATATTAATGTTCTTAATTATTCTCTTTCCATTCTTTTTCCTATCTCTTTTTCTCTCTCTCTTGAAAAATAATCTAAGGGAATTAAATGAAAGTGGAATTCAGTAGATAATCCTCAATCTGTTGCAGCAGGCAGATTTCTGTTTAGATCTGAAGATATCTTACTACAGATTAACAAAGCTTCATATGACCAGAACATGCCATTTGTGTTACACAATATAACATTGAATCACTATTGAAGGAAAACATTCATTTTCTCATGTCACCCTCTGTTTTCCAGGGAATTCTGTCAGGTTATTTTGGGTATACATGAGATTCTTTTTAAGATGCATTTCTCATCAATGTATAGAACCTTAGGTATTTTTCTGTAGAACATGGAGCATTCAAAAAGCTTAAGATGATGAAAAGATCAGGAAAAAGCTGGCCTTTCATCTCAAGGGTTCACACCAAAGTCCAAGATGACATTCAGTAAAAATACAATTTCATACATGATTACCTGCATCATTTGGAAAGAGCTAATGCAAGTATAAAAAGTAGATATCTTCTCATTCTGTTCCTTCCAAATGATCATTATTATTCTTCATTTCTTTTAAATAGCTTTTTTTCCATGTATTGATGTTTTATTTCTGGTAATAATCTGTATATGTTGACTTAGGTTTTGTAAAAATGCTATTTCTTTAAGGTTTTGCTAGCTGTCTGTGAACAGATGAAAGTTCTCTCTTGTAAGAGTAATATTAGTTTCATATACAGTGGCCAGATTTCACAGCTAAGCCTACACATTGTGTTGTACTTCACTGAATATGTGTGAAAATGTCCTTCCACTAAATCTGAAAAAATAGAACTGATCCTGTAAATAAGAAAATCTGACTTGCACATTAGTGATTTTCTTCCTTAATGATAATCATTTGCTGAATTGAGATTCTTGTATAAATTACTGAAGTTCTATTACCCGCTATCACTTTGCAGTAATCATGTGATTAATAATGATTACTCTGGGTCACATCAGCTGTATATTGTGCCATGTATTTTGCATCTGGCAGATGCCAATAGCAGAAGCAAAGAGCAAAAGATCAGAGCAAGAATAAAATGATGTTTCCCTAGCAAAATCTCTCCACTTCCAGAAACATGCAGCTAGAGAGTTCCTGTAACAGAATGTTACCACGGAGTTTAATGGCCTTTGAAGTATTTTTCTTTTTGAATATACATAATCTTTGGGCTCTGCATTACCTCACTGATTAGAAAGAAAACCATTTTCATAAGTTTTCAGGCAGCCAATGATAATTTCATTTGGTGCTTTGTGCCTTTATAGAAGAGAAAACAAGTAATGGTTCTGTAGTCAACCCTTTCTATGTTGCTTAGGACATCATTTGAAAAAGCGTTATGCAGCTGAGGTAGTCATTTACATGGGAAGGTGTTTGCTACATTTCTCTTCTGCTTATGCAGTCACTGATGGCTTTCAGCAACATTAAAGCCTCATTTTTTTGACAGTAGTTGTGTTAAAAATATTACCCAGTTATATAAATAAGAGGATATCACCGTGTGTCAGACTGAATACCCAATATTTAGTCTGACAAGACTCGCATATTAATTTCCCATCGCAACTATACAAATACCCCAGAATCACACTAGATGTAATCCTCACTGTTCTCTCAATAGCTTTCTTCAAGCTACCACTTTCGCCCCTCTTTTACCTCGGTTTGTCTCAGCCAGTTGGCAGGTGCTGGAACTTGTGAAAATATGTACCCACTATCTCCCTCTACCCACTCTTTTTTTCATATGGATGAAAAAAAAATAGTTTTTTGTACATTTCTCACATTGAAGGAGATGGTTACACATTCTGATATAAATGAATTTCTAACCACTTCATATGACAAGTTTAAAAGCAAGTAATATTATTTTCTTGTTTCCAAAGATAATATTAAATGCTGTTTTCTCCACCTTCTGGCTTAGTGCAAAGCTGAATTTCTTTTTAATTGGAAGAATCAAACAAGCAGGTTACTTCTGCACATCACAAATAGAAAACTGGGCCCCATTCAAACAACAGCAAAGCTCCTACTTACTGCATCAGAGCTCTTCTGAGCCAGGAGCTCACCTAAATAAAACACCTGTAAAGATGATGTGCCTCTATAGGTGTACACACTAGGTGAATTCAGACTCATGGTATGCTTTTTATTAACATCATGCAATTCGGGCCATAATCCAGCATCAAAAGGAAACATACAATGAATGTTGCATCATCAGAGGTCACTCATCATGTTGAGTCTATAGTCCAAAAAAATCAGTGCGTTTAGAATGGATGCTTTATGGTGTTCCTTACCCTGGTTTTTGTGCTTTGGATATATTCACTGGGGGCAATTGTAGCCCCTAATTTCATTAGTGATCAACAAGTTCGGTTTTAGTCTTATTCTATGAATCAGGCTCTTCCTTACCTAATAATAATTATAGTTACCTGATTATGGTGATAGACTTCTTTTTCTGAAATTTATGGTTCTTTCCTGGTACTTTCTGCAGTCTTTTTGTTCATCGTATAAAGAATGTGTCTTGTTTTAAGTAAACATCCTCCACCTTTGAGCCCAGAATCATACCTCTACTTCCAGTGAAGTCATCATGTCTATCATCAGTTGTCATATCTTTTCTAAAAAGAGACAAATAAACATGTCTCTTTCTCTTTTACTGCCACAAAGTCTCCCTAGTTCTTGTTCAGAACTTCCATTCATGGAAAACAAGCTCTGTTCTTGAATGGAGAAATTCCTTTATGTCCAGAAGGCCAGGACAAGACCTATGTGCCACTTGAGATCAATTTACATTACAGTCTGTGGGCTGAAGTGGAGTGTAAAGTCAAAGCTGATGTTGTATACAGAATAAAAAAGAAGGAATGAAGAAAAAAAGTGTCTAGCGTTATTGTAAATCAGTTGGCTGGAATGGAGGTTGAGAGCTTTCTGCAAAAAGTAGAAGCATTATACAGCGTAAGAAACACTTCTTGAAGATTCTTACTGAGTTATAATTTAACTTTGGGTTATTTCCCAGTTGTTACTTATGAACACATAACTACCTGTAAAAATTTTCCCTCAACAACAGACTGACTTTATTGGGTCAGAAATGATTGAGAGGATAAAACTAGGCCCATCATGTGAGGAGATTCCTGAAACTGCTGAGATTTTCAGCATCAGATGTAGGGTAGGGTGTTGATTTCTTAGGAGAAATAACTGGGAAAGTGGACAATCAAACTTTACCATCTGTGTTAAAGGGAATTTACATTGCAATAAATGTCCACTAAAAAGTACATCACTAGATAGGCCATGAAACATGAAAATTGAAAGAAACCTTCACTTCTAACATCCCTATATCAATCATTTTTTAAATTTATATATTTTCCAAGCCCAAGTTCATATTAAGCAAGCCCCCAGCTCCCAGCTAGCATTGTATTTTCACTGCCATTCTCACATAATCTAGCTCTTTTTCTCTATCAGACTGTGAATGGGGCTGTGGGTGCAGTAGTACAGCAGTACAGACCATACCAATGAAGCAGAGAACCACAGTACATTCTAGTTATCAAATGATCACCCTAACAGAATCTGTGTATCTGGGAATGTATAGCTGGAGTGGCTGAACGTAACAAGGGAAAAGCTACAGGGTACTGAGCTCACTTCAAGTGAGGTAGTACCTCTCCCCATTGCAGGACAGTGCCAGTCAGGGGGATCACCCTTAAAACTACCTCTGCTTCAGAGCTTACTTGAATGTGTCCCTATAAGGTACTGTACTGATACTGATCAGTACAGATATAATCTAAGCAGGCATAAGAGGAAAAATATGAAAAAAAAATCAACCTTCCTATAAACATGTGCATCTGTTACTGTTCACCTTGTGTCTAATGCTTTATCTAATCCTTTATTAATTCATGCTTTCAATTAACAATTCAGTTATTCGTTGGAGAAAGTGATGATCATTACTTGTGATGATGATCATTAATTGTACTGGGGCTGAGTTTCCTTTGACCCAACATTTGCTTCTTTTCCCTTCTCTGTTCGCTCCTGTCAGAGTCTTCTTCCCTTCTAAATTTTTGTGCAACTGTTACAGAATTTCTTGACATATGCCAACAGAGCAAACGTAGCATGAAGAGGAAAACAATACAACCACAGTCCAAATCAACAAGACATTTTTTCCAGATCAGCACTATTCAAGAACAGTTTAAAGTTAAGACCTAAAAGCATGATTTGGGTGGCCATGAAGAAGACGTATAACATGAGTCATATGGGAAATGCTACATTAAAAGAGTAGGTTCACTTCCTAAGCCATTTTTATTGGAGTTAGTTTCTATAGTTTTTTATTTTAAAGTTTTACTTCTCAGATTTTCAAGGATTCAAACTTTCTGAACGACTTTCTAACTTCACTTTCCATATTCATTAGAGTGTTTTGGAATACGTGAATTTTGGCATGCAGGTTATGGTTAGGTGATATAGTCACTCAAGCAGAAGTTAGTTAAAGGGATTAATCCACATCTCCAAATCATTATATACTTGCAAGTAGGGAAACAGTTTCTGTAATCTTTTTTGCCCCATCAAGTTATTAATTATGAGATAATGAGAATTTTACTTAATTGTTCAAATTTACTTTAGATCAGTGTTTTTAGTAGTCTTTTTATTACAATAATAGTTGTTCCAAGTTTGTATCCCAGCTGATAGCAGTCAGGAATGCAGCATGGCTGTGCACAACTCAAAGGCAGTCTCACCCTCTTTACTACCCCTCAAATGTTGAAGTACAGTGCAGGTCCTGTGTCCATAAAGCCTGTGTCCTCCACTCTGCTGAAACAAACACTGTAGTATGTAGGCCAGTCAGCACCAAATATTTAATTTCATAGTATGATGTACAAGGATGAAGTAATCATTTAGAAGGACCTAGATTCACATTTTCTGTCATTACACTTCTTTAAAAGGGACCATTCCCTGTTAGTTGAGAAATTGTCTCTTGCTGAGCAACATCTTATTCCAGGAACGCTCCGAGTGACTTCAGTGGGACCTCTGACTTAATATTAGTGCTATACACTGTGTGAAAGCATTGGAAGCTTGTGTATGAATAACTATAGCTGCAGGATTAATACCAAACTGATGTTAGCAACCTTTACAGTAATGCTAAATGACTGTTCAGCTCAGCGATATTCATGCCCCTTTTAATCATTGTTACTATATCACTTATCACCCAGTGCAAGAACCCAACTGACACTGCTAGTGCTTTACAAGAACAAAGCAATTTTATTTACTCCCATGTTCAGTAATTTACTAGTAAAAATACATATATTCACATATACACCAAAGTATTTTCATGCTAAAATGATTGCTTTATTTGTGCTTTTTTCTGGTCAGTCTTGACAGTTTTCAGTTTTAGGTATTTAGCTGCAGCACAGAAACATTGCCAGGACACTACTTGAGCACTAACAAGTGAGAAAGTAAAAGTACCTACTGTCCCAAATTTCACATCTGGACATTACTTTGCACTGTGTTCATGTGATTTTGCTGACAATTTGTTATAGCTAAGGACTATGCAAAAAATAGCTAATAAAACCTATATGCAAGTAGTGTGAAGATTATAGCTTCAAATCTATTTGAAACTTTGCCAGTGAGTGAGCTCTATTACACATAACATATTAATTACCTATTATATGTTCAATAAGTGTAATCAAATAGTTGGTTCCAGTTAAACCCCATATTGACGTGTGCAAATATTAAACTATTTTATTTACATTTTTAAAGTGTTTCTAAACCCCAAGATTTTAATGCACAATTTTCAGAAATTTGGATTTTGGCTTGACTCATTTTCACTGAAACGCGGCTTTAGTCACTACGATGGACTGACTGCACAGTGCTGTTAGAGTAGTCTGAGTGATGAGATGATGGGGGGGCTCTACGCAAGAAGTTTGCAGCACAATTATGCATGTCAAGAAACAAATTGGAAGAAAGCACTACCTAAAACTTTAGTGTGCACAATTGTAAGGCTGTACTCTCTGCATGTAATAAAATACATAAAATTATTGTAAGGGTGAAATACTGCAGTGCTGTAATGTAATTTGTTCTGAATTCATTCAAATCATGGTTTGCTGAAGTCAATGCTAGAATTTTAGCCACTTCCATTAATGCCTGAATGATGCTTTAGCTTTCCTCTTCTTTCTCTAATCTTCTAAATATCAACAATTGTGCAACAATCAATTTCTCTCTATAGTATTTTTTTGTATTAATAGGGGAAAAACTTCCTCAAAATATTGGTAATCTATTTTCATTAATTCGATTACTTTAATCATATTCTGCAAATACTTAAACTTTCGTGTGGGTTCTGATTGATGTCAACACTTTTATCCACATACATAACATGGAGCACATACATTAGTGTTCAGTTGCATTGGCCTTTAAGAATTTCAGTGTCCAAGACAAGTGACTCATAATACAACGATATTCCCCTCTTTCTGAAGTGTTTGGTGAGTTTTTAACAAAGAAAAGCTTTGATTCAGGCTATAGATAAATGGTATCTAAGTTCAACTTTTGTAACTCTTGTCTTGGTCTGTGAGTTTCCAAAACTGATAATAAGGTTTCTTCCACAACAGAAGGAGAAAAGTGTCCTGATTATTAGAATTAAAATCATATTTGTATGTTGACTCATTTAAAATATTTTCGTAAAGCACTAAGGATAATTTCCCCTTTTACTTGTAGATTTTTAATATTGTTTCTCTATTATTTGTTCTTTAAAACTATGAGGTCAGGAAGCTGTCATAGGAAACCATCTTGGCTATCAGATGGCTATGAACAGAAAACAGTCATTTACTGAGATAAAACTTTAATTTGCATTATGAAGAGTTTCTTTGAAAGCTTATGAAATAATTTTGGCAAAATTCCTCCCAGGCTATGTTACTCTGAATGATGCGTGAAAAGAAGGAAGTGTGTTAAAATAAACGTCTGGGGTTATTGTAGTGAAAGTTTTATGTCAAAATATTCTGAGACCCCGTGTTCATGAAACCCTGTAAAGGCTCATTTCCCATTGCTGTATTCACATGGTGATCATAAATGACTGTGTAAGAGTCAGAGGTAGCGTACACCTGTCTTACTCCCAATAACAAAGTATCCCTCTTGGTAGGCTCACCAAGTTTTATTTCACTTTCTACTCCACTTTCAACCATTTTAAGCTTCTTTTCACAGGAGTTCTTCACAAAGCCCTTTTTACGTTAAGTTACTCTGAAACCCAGCAACTTTTAATTTCCCTGGCCAATAATGTTGGCCTTTTATTTTGCTTAGAACTAAAATCCTACTACTGCAACTACATAGTCTGATTTTTCTCAAACAAACAAACAATCAAAAGCAAACAGGAAGAACCCACTTTTCAGTATGGTAGTGTCCAGGTAAAAGGAGAGGAGAAGAAAGAAGGTAAATTTGAATGAGGAGCCTGTATGAATACAGCATTAATAGTAGAAAAGAGAGTGTGCACTAACTTCTCTGATGTCTCAATGACAACATGGCTTATGCAGCTGTAAGGAACAGTCTGTTACCGCGGAGAAGGCCAGGTACTTTGCAATGCAGTGCTACTTTCTCATCTAACCTGTTAAATGCACAGTCCACAAATTTTTGCGAGAATGTCTGCTTCAGCGTAATGATTGGCACTGCAGCAATGCTCACTCCCCCCCTCCACTTTCTACTCATCCACAAGAAACTACTGCTTCTTCTGCTGTTAAGATTTTTACCTCTTTACATGTATACAATGCACATATGTAGCATGCCCAGGTTGTCTTCAAACAGTACATGTGTTGCGGGGGGGGGGGGGGCGGTAAATGCTATTGTAAACATTCATCTCGTATGATCAGTGAAGACTGTTACATCCCATTGCTTGTTCCATCAGCATGAAAGCACTGGGGTAGCCGGGGGCCACGGGCAGCGCCCCGCTGCCAGCCCAGGGAGGGCTGTGGGGGGATTGCGGCTCTGTCCCTGGACCTACAGCCTCGCCCCGGCACCCTACAGACTGAACGAACAGCCGGCTCTTCGGAGACCTCAGCCCAGGCACAGCCATGATGTGGCTGCTTAGGTGAAAACAAGCATGAATGCACTGACATTCTGCCCACAAAACACAGCTGCATTATAACTCCATGCACTGTAGCAAACAATAATTCAGACATAAAAGGCGTCGTTAATATGGCATCAAATTCTGTGAAACACCCGGCATGTACCACCATCATACACACCCGCTGCTTACCCTCCCTGTCCATTTCAGAGCGACAATTGTAAGAGAAATAAAACAGTATAAGATCTCAGCTGCTAGGAGGTAGATGAATGTAATGCCACTATCCAAACCTCCGGCATTCTCACCACAGCTCTGCAAATTTGCAAACAGATTCTTCACCCCCCAGCCCTCCCTCCCTCCCCCCCCCCCCCCCATACAGAATCAGAAAGCACATCTTACCACTGGATGAGAGAGAGGAACAGAAGTGCCCACACCATCATTTTGAGAGAAAATGCAGGATTCAAGAATGCAGTGCTCCCCAGGCTTGTTGGATTTGGAGGAATCATCTCTTTTTCTCCCCCCCCTCCCCCCCCCCCCAGGTTTTTCCCCTTTCCTCTTGGTTGCAGATGGATCCGTCCCCTTCTTTAATTTTTTTTTGGTAGTGGTTCTCTCCCCCTCCCTACCAGGTCCCGTCAGTGGGATGATACATTGCGCCCAGCTGCGGGAATTAATATGCAGGGGGACAGAAATTAGATCTGCACAAGCCCTTTGCAGATATAATCAGAAAACGTCAGCTCAGGCAGCAGGCAGCAGCTTCCAAATCTAGGGGAATAATATAATTGGGAGGAAAAAAAAAAAAAAAAAAACCCACAGAACCACAGACACTCACAGAATAAAAAGTCAGGGAGAGAAGAAACACATACACGCATGCATTTACCGAATCACTCACACACATGCAACAAAATCTGATAAAGCAATAGACAGAGTAAATGGGGGGGGGGGAGGGATGAAGGGGGGGGGAAACCAAACAAACAAACAAAAAGAAAGAATAAAGCAATGGAGCTTCTGCCTGAATGCAGATTAACTCTGAGGTCAAAGTGGAAATGATGCACTCTGCTGCAGCACAGATTAACACATGCGTGGTGTCAGCCAGGGTGCTTTTTAACCTTTGATTACACATATGCAGGCAGCCTGGATTTTCATTTTGGAGGCGAGAAGGATTTGGCAGGCATAAAAAGGGAGGCTGGAAGGAAAAGCTTGCCCTATGCTGCTGAGCATCCTCATTTTTCTAAACAGCCTGGAAATCGTGATTGCAAAGGGAAAAAAAAAATGAAAGGATGGATGGGGGAGTGGAAAAGGGAGGGATGGTTGTTGCTAAGTAACTCAGGAAATGGGGAAAGCAGCATTGGTGGAGTCAGTATGAATGAGATGATTTAGTGTGTGATAGGATTAGGGGGAATATGCAAGGTTTTTATCTCCCCTCCCCCTAATAAAATCAGGCTACACAGACACAGGAAGTGCTTCCTGGCCAGAGGGGAAACACTAGGTGGCTATAAAAGCTGGAGCTTGCCAAATTTTGGAACCAGAATCCCAAGTTCCATTGTACAAAAATGCAGTTTACCAGCTACTAGTGAAATAAAAAATTCAAGGAAACTCATTAGTCCCCAAAGTAAGAGCACCTCAGTCTGAAATAGGTACTTGGACCATGACCTACAATATCAATTTTTTTATCTCCCCACTTTTTTCTGCCTAAAACCAAAGTAAATATAGACAGTGCCAAGCCTCCTGTCGTGGTTTCGGCTGAATTTACCAAAACCGGACTGACAGATGGCCCTTCCCCACCTTCCCCCCCCTAAAAGAGGAGAGAGGAGGAGAAAGAGATAAGGAGATTCAGAAGTTTAGAATGAACTACACTACTTTAATGAAGAATTAATATTAAAATAAAAATAAAGAAGAAAATAATGAAATAGATACAATATATACAAAACCGTATCAAGCTCCCAGGATGACAGTCACATCACCGGCAGGCACTGGGGAAGTCCCAGGCTGGACTCAGTGATGAATGGGAACTGGATTCCAGCTCTGGAGTCAGGAACACACGGATCGGGATCAAAGGCAGATGAACAGACAGAGTCCTCTCTGGACGTCGGCCATCGCAGGAAGGGGCTGACCCTTTGATCCCTCAGCCTTTATACTGAGCATGGGGCAGATGGGATGGAATACCCCAGTTGGTCAGGTTTGGGTCACCTGTCCTGTCCACTCCTCCCCACCGATGTGACCCCTCTACGTTTTTTCCGTTTCCGACCCTCTAAGGGGGCAAATAACGAAATTGGCTGACCTTGGTTGCTATGGCAATAAGTATAAGCAAGGGCCTCCCTGCATACCATTCCTTGGCATGGAGCACAAACATTGGGCTTATCATTCTGAGAACGAGCAGTTTTCTCCACAATATGCCGTTAATTTCAGAGAGTTAGAGGAGGCCTAGCTAGGATGTAAAGTTACAGAACAGAAAATTGGTTCGGTTTTACTTCAAACTGGGACACCTCCCCAATGCTGTTTATAAACTGGGAGATAGATGTGCAAACATAATCATCAGAAACTGGGAGATGTGACCGCACACTCTTCAGTTAAAAGCTCATCTTTCTAAAACTCAAAGGAGAAATAAAGAAAGAATACTTCTAAAGAACACTTAAATAGAAAGAAAGTTAAATGCTCCTAATATAGTAAAAGCATCAAAATTGCCCTCTGGACTGAGTGTCATCTGAACCAAATTTGACACTTGGATCCTGCTCAAACCTGCCAATACCCAGGCCAATCTGGTAATTCCCAATGTCCAAATGCAGAATGAAATTTATCCATCAAAAATACATAGTTACAGCAGTTGCTGTCCCAGATTCTCAAAAAACATAGACCCAGCCTTCAGCCATCAAGCAAATTTGGGTTTTTTGTTTCCAAACACAATATATTTAACTGCAACAATAAGCAGTAGGTCAGTGTTATCAGTTGAATGAAATACATTGGCCCCTGGACAGTTCTGTGATAATTCTGTCACTGTATTTTAACAGTGTTTCCAAACAAAATAACAAGTTATGAACCTGATTCTTAATATTTCCAAGGGTCCTAATCTTAATCAAGTCACTTCACCAACTTGAGAAATACAGCCACTTCAGAGACAAAAAGTTATAAAATATTCCAAATACTCTCCCCGTCTCTCTGTCTCTCAGGATATATCTGTATGTGTGCACATTCAAATACCAACATTTGCTCGTAATGTGTGTTACCTGTGAACATGACACTTTTGTGATTTTATTGCTGTAATCTCTCTCATCAGTTATCAGAACGTTCCTTTGAAGGTTAACAATGCTGTGTATATTTTGATGAGGGAATCAAAATTGTTGATGTCTAAGAATTTGAACTGTGCAAGTAAGTATTGTCTTAGCTACAGCAAGTATGTCTGCTGTAACATAGGGAATATCAGCTTTACATTGCACTTCACTGAAATTTGTCCCATAGCAAAATGTTTCACATCCTTCTTGTCTGAAAATAGTTCCTGGACTTCCAACAAAATGGTGATGCAGTTTCACTCCAGAGGTCCACCTCGTTATTCTTGTTGAGAGAGTTAAGGGGTCTGCAATAGAAAAACAACCTGCTTGTTTCAAATTGTAAGAGTTTTTTTCCAGGCTTCCCATCACATAGAGGGTATGTCAAAAGGGTTTAGATACTATAATACTAATCCTTGACTGCTTAGAATTCATTAAGAAATACACAGCCAATTGATCCTGTTATTCCTGTAGGTATTCTATTAGCTGTACCTTCTTTTTGCGTTGTTAATTGAGTGTCAATGAGTTTTGATGGACAAGCATTCACTGAAGGTTGTGTAGTTTGCTCTGCATATTAAAACTTGCATCATCACTTTATGATCGATTTTTCATCTCCAATGCATCTACTTTAATTTTATTTTCATATGTGTGCAATTGACACCTAGGAACCAGCTTAGGTGTTGGGAACTGGGGTCTTTGGCCTCTGATGTAGTCAGTGGACCACACAAAGGCCAAGTCAGGTTTTTCAGTGCTCCTAGCTCCAGAGCTAATATCATTTAGATATCAAAATACTTGGCCTCGATACATGAAACTTACCCACCAGTAATCAAGAAGTAGTGATTTTTGCTGTAATTTCAAATGCAAAATTATCCTTGCAGTTCTTTGCAACCTTGGCCTGAACGAGGCAAAACCAGGTTTTATGCTTAATGCATTTCAGTATTATAATCTCTGGTTACAATAATAACCTTTGCTGGGGAAAAAAATGTTTACCTGTAGCGTATATAACTGCTACAGAAAACAAAGATGTAATAGGCTGTTTTCTATTTGAACACGTTGTCTTTGAAGCACCGGGTTCTGCTTTTTGTGCCCACAAACTTGGATCAGACAGTGACATTTTAGAATTCCATCGTAATATATTATCACAAAGGACCAAATTTACATGAGGACACTGCCTAGTGTGAAATGTTTTCCTGACACCTTTTATGTGATAAATCAATCCCACATGGTAATTTGTCCCTGAGCACAAATGTGGTATCTTCACAACAAATGACTTAAAGGTTTTTATGGAAAAAATGTCTTATGAAGGATAATTAAACACAGAAGTGATTGTTCCAAAAACATGCATTCTATATTAGACCCCACTAATATTCACAAGAGTATCTTACTATGCTGTGGCAGACGGCTTGTCCGTTTACAAGGAGGTTCTCAGCTCCCATTGATTTCCCGAGGTGTTGGTATCTTTAAGCCCAAAGAAAACACGGCTTTTCCTTACTCTAAAATTACTTTTTCCTGCGTATCAAATACTAGATTGTACAGTTACAAAGAAGACAAAAGATATATGTGAAAAAGCAAATGCAAAAGTAAGAAGTAAAAGATAGATAAATTTAGGAAAAGGATACTCTCATATATTGACAAGTTATTCACAAAATTATTCTTTTTCTTTTATCACATGTTTGTATCTGGAAGTACTTTCTGTTTCTGCTTGTAATTCCTTGAGTTGCTTTAAACAAAAAAACCCAAAAAAAGACAATTTCATTGTCTCTCAAAGGACATCAGATTTCGGTAAGAGGTAACTGTCTTTTATGGGTCATGTTAAGGATGGTTTCTTAAAGGCAAAAGAAGAAAATATCTAGGTAGGTAAATTGTCTAGTGAAGATTTAGGAATCTGTTAATTACATAATTGTAATTGTTATTTTGTAATTGTTAATTACATAATTACATGTAATTTACATATTAAATAATGTTTTGATGATTAGAAAAATATATTAACTATTTCAAATTATTTTTATCCAGAACTAAAATATCCTAGTTATAAAAAAACGCCCCTTGAAATGCATGAATGTTTTTAAAAATATCTTGTTTAAAGCTATATATAAATATATATTTTATAGTAGTAGTAATATCATTGATAACATTTTGGTTTCCCCCAAGATTCTCCTGGCATATTCCAGCCCTGGGGAAATATAGGAATAATTAATTCAAGAGGAAAATAACATCCAATATAAAACTTTTCTTAGATGGAATTCTAGGATTTGATACAATCTCTCACTTTTCTCATGGCCTGTCTTCTAATACATTTCCTACTCACCAGTTGGGGTATAAATGTACATTAAAAAATGGAAACTATTAAAAATTAATATTGCAAAACTCCTAGAAGAAAGGTATCTCATGTTTTTGTACATTTATTAATTTACATATGTTTGTGGTTGTGTGTGTATTTTCCTATTAGCTTATTAGTTTATCTCACTGATGAAGAAAATTCTGTATTAGAGTAGGAACTGCCAGGTCTGACTACTTACTGCCAAGTCAAGGGACTGTGGGTGGACATTTCCTTTAGAAGACCTAGACACGTAGTTCTCTTTTAATTCATGTGCACAAAATACAGATATTTTGTGAAGGAGTGATATGGAGGTGGACTGAATAGGAAGTACATTCTTTCGTGCTAGACTAAGAACACAGTAATCAGTACTAAGTAGATGAACTCAAAACTATAGTGCATCATGTATCCAAATACAGATCTACCTATTTTGGCAAGTGTAACTTAAATCTAATTATTTATTGTTATATAACTAAATATAGTCACTTCTTAATATTACATCTCACTGATACTTTTCCTTGGTAAATGTTGGACGGAGTCGTCAGACAAATTGTATATCATTGTGTAGAATATGGATATTCTAGATTGGCAAAGTAGGACTCCAGATAGATTTCATTATTTAACTGAAGAAGTATAATTTAAGCATTGTTTCAGTGCTATTTATTACAATTAAGGTGTTTCACTTGAGCTGTCAGAATAAGAGAAAAATAATACTAAAAAGGCAAAAATGATAATTCTTTCAAGAAAGTCACCAAGCTGAAGCGAACTTAGATTCATAGAATCATAGAATGGTTAGAGTTGGAAGAGACCTTAAAGATCACCTATTTCCAACCCCCTGCCATGTGCAGGGACACCTCCTACTAGAGCAGGTTGCTCAAAGCCCCATCCAGCCTGGCCTTGAACACCTCCAGGGATGGGGCATCCACAACTCTCTGGGCAACCTGTTCCAGTGTCTCACCACTCTCACAGTAAATAATTTCTTCTTAATATCTAATCTAATTATACCTTCTTCTTAGAGGATTCAACCGACTGCATTTTTAAAAAAGCCCAAATCTTGTCCTGCTTCAGAAATTATTTTTAAAGAATTATTTTAGAGCTTAGCAATAAAAAAATGGGAATTCTTTCCTAAAATATGTATACAGTGGGATCTCAAGTTTTTATGCAAAGTGAACATTTTTTCAGAAATATTTTTATTTGAACTGGTTCACCAGATTTCTATTCCAAGCAATAACTTTCTGAGTATTTGACTTACAGGAAAAAATGCTGGTAGTCTACATGAACCAAAATACAAAACTAAAATACTGTGTTTGTTTATATGCTTTGGTCTTGTGCTAAAACAGTAAAGAAAACAAGTTTTTGGCTAAGAGCTCTCTTGCTGTACTTAGATTTACAAGCTCCTGCCAGCAACAGACTTAACAAATGCTATTTTGTGCTGTAAACATCTAAGATTCTTTTATCATAAAACTCTTTCAGCAAACTGCATTCCCCATCTCCCTGCCACTGACCCGAGAAAGCTTTCTTATCCTGTAATATAACCTAGAGGACCCGGTTCCATTACACTAAATTCTTATGTGAAGAAATCACCATATTAAGATACTTTCTGAGGAACACAATAATGGGTGTTTTCTGAACAGTTTTATTAATACCTAAGAGAAGTCTCTGCTCTACAAGAGTTTCAAAAAAGCATGATTTTTAGGAGCCATATATTGATATGTAGTCATATATATTTGTCTCTAGGAGGGTTTCTTGCGCACAGTATTTTGAGTGTGTTTATACTGGATAAAGAGCTTAGGTCAAAACTCTGTGTTCAAACTATAGCTTTCTCCCCATACCTTGTGCTGAATCTCTAAGTTTACGATCGATGGCTTTTGAAACCATCCCAGGAAGGCAGTCTCTGCTTCCTGTAGTCAAGCACCGAACTGAAGGGGAAAGGAGAATGCAAGAGTTGTCCTCCTCTCGCGTCTGAGGGTAAAGAGTGAGGGACAGCAGACAGGCAATGCTGTTGTCACTTCTGGGATGATGCCAGAATCTTTACATGGAGGAATGAGGGAACCCTGTTCTCATAATACGGACTTTCAATGAGACGAGTTTAGTTCAACTGTTTCAAGTGTGGTTATGATCAGTGGTCATTCAACTCACTTGCATACTTCTTTTGGAAGCTTGCTTTCAGTACCTGCATAGCTTAAGTAAATTTGTAACTGCATATATTCTCTATTTAGCAATGAGAAAGGAAGCAATGCAGTGTGTACAGAAGTAGCACTGAATACCAAAGGGGAGGACACATTAGAAATTTGAGGAAATAACTTTGAAAGGGTACTTTTCAATAGCTATATTCTGGTACTTGAAAATATGTCTGTTGGAATGAAACCAAGGAGGTATTCTTGAAATCTTCTAAGAAACAGCACATTTGATGGACCAATGTGCTTGCAAATGTATTTTCATCTGTGTGTACTCACAATGGGCAGGATTAATGTGTTTTGTAAATGATTTGTTAATGTTCTAAAGCACAGTGTATATGTAACAGAGAGCTATCAATACTCAGTTATTTCATACTGCTAATGGCCAGTTTGCCATTATATTAAAAGCATTCACTATTACTCTATTTTATGTTAAGGTATAGGTGAGTGATGAAGCGAGGAAGAGTCCTGCATTTTATCTTTATTTGTTCAATTCAATCTTTTGTTTTCTTTACAGAGCATGATTTTTTTAATGCTTTTGGAAAATTAAAAATTTAAGAATTTTTCTTATTTACTCTTACCAAAAAAATAGCACTCTTGAGTATGCTAAATCTGTTCATTTAAACTGTGCACATCTACAATATTATTTTTATTCCAAGATAAAGAATGAAAATTCTCATAGACCAGGAAAACACGGTTCATTCATTCATTAGTTTCCCCAATCTATAATGTAAGAAGAACAACATCAATACCAGATATTTTGTTTCTGCACAAGAAAAAGGCCTCGGCTATCATAAGAGTGATTTACTTCTTTCGGAATTAAGTATTTTAACAGTTTTTCCGCAAATATATATATCTTTCAGAGGAGTAAAATCTGCAGATTTCTGACAAGAGGCCACAGGAAGCAGCTAGAATGCATGCTTAGAATAGAGCCTAAGCTCAAGTCTCACAAACTTTGCTGAGAATTTAGAGCATGCTTAACTGCTGTCTATAACATCACAGTTATCTAAGTGCAGGTCTTACTTTGCACAAGGAAGTGCAGCCTTTTCTTTTCATTAATGCAAGAAAAGGCCACTTCTTGGTAGAAAACAGTTCAATTTCAGGATGTCAGTTTTCACAATTGTAATCACTGTTGTCTCAGTAAAGTTATTTTTGCTGTTTCTGGTTTTCTCTCATACCAGGAAAGTGAGATCTAGAAGTAAAAAGGTGAGATTTAACAATACAAAACCTAACGTTGTCTGTGAGTATTTTAAGACACCGGTCTCCAACGCCTGTATTATAGCAAATATTCAGAGCATGCCACTCTTTCTATCAGACTCAGCCTCATTGACTTTTTCTGTGGTTGTCATCCCTTTTGTATAGAAAATCTGATTTGATGTATAATGTAGGTTTGACGTTTTACTCAGTGTTCACTAACACAGAGCAAAAAGCTCTGTATTTTCATGCCAGATTCGGTATTTCCTTTAGACAGTTTACATAATCTTAAGATCTATTTTGATGTATCATTATTTCCTATGACTGCAATATTCAAAGTCTATTTCCATCAGCAAGGCAGTATCTCCTCCCCAAGTAAATGTGAGGAAAAACTTCCTGCCATTTGTGTAAGAACACAGTTGGGCACAAATATGTGTCTGTGCAGGTTGAGTGGAGCAGGAATGCCTACATCAGGAATGGATCCAGAGCACTCAGGTCTGTGCAGCCTATGCTGTGAAAGTCTTACAGACAGCCTTGCCAAGAGAATGTTACATCCACTCTGAATAATCATTAGAAATGGGTTTTGGTATCTTTGTCCAAAATATTAGTGGAAGTAGTAGACCATAAAGTGTTTTTTCCTGCAGAAGGGAAGCAGGCTGTTCTCTCCTTTTAAGAAAAATGAAAAACCAGGAAAAATTTGTACTACAGTGTTATATTAATTGTGCAAGAGTAAGGATACATGACAGTATAAATAGTTATCAATACAGTATTCAACATCTGGTTTTCATGTCTATATTTGCATTATAAGGTTGGCTTGGGTTTTGTTCATGTTTTTCCCTTTATATGATGCTGAAGAAGAAGAAGTGTCATAACATAAACCATGTTTCCTGCTCAGGGTAAGCTCTTTTGGTCTCTATAAACAAACTCTCAGCATTTTGAAGGAACACATTCCGTACAGTGGATGCAAATACACATTGGAAATGATACCTGATAACAGTCCACGTGTGCTCACAGGCAAGGAGTACACATTTTGAGTCTGGACTTTTGATACCGTGTATGATACTCTGATGAGAAAACTAGGGATGCATGATCTAGTTCTAGTTATTTTCAATGGTTTGCTTTTAAAATTCAGTTGGGTACTGAGTAGGATTCATCAAGTGTTTATTCTGGGTGTTTTATTACTAAATATATCAATTAATGATCTGTATGATAGTATGAATAATATCCTCACTATATTCAGTAAGGATGCCAAGCCAGAACCAGGAGGGGGTTAGGCATTGTAGGGAATAGGGTTAGACCTTAAAAAAATAGAAGTGGATCTGAAAAAAATACAATGAATTTCCGAATGTTCAGAAAGAATGGCCAGAAGTCTTGAAAAATGTTTTCAAAGGAAAAGTGAAAAAAGGTAAAGGGGTAAAGGCAGTTTAGTCTGAGAGGAATTATGCCAAGTTTTCAAATATGTACTGGTGGAATGAGGAAGGGAATAGCTGCTATTTCTGGTTTGTAGGATGATAGAGATTTATCACAGTTTCTTAGATTAAATATCTTTGGATAACTTGGAAAAAATTTCCTATGGTGGGAATCCCAGAGCACTGGAACAGTCTGCTGAGGTGAAATTTGTATATGAGGTCCCTTCAGTGTCGTGTTCTATGACTGATAGATAAGCGCTATGTATAAGTTAAAAAAATGAGCTGAAATTAAATAGAGAATTGTTCAGTTAAGCTTTTAAACACAAAAGTAAAAAAGTGCATTACTCCTGCATATATTTTTATCTCTAAGAACTGATAGAAATTCATTCATTTAATAGGTTAAAGGACAATGAAAACATTTGATGCCACAAAAATAAAAGCATGCAATTTTCATGATTTAAATGAGAAAAAATAATGAGAAAAACTACACATATTAAAGGTAACGAGAAATCAGGCATATGAGTTAAACAGCAAATGGAGAAAAAGTAACGGGAGATTAGGAGTATTGCTTACAAGATCAAAAGAAAATGAAGGAAAAATAGTTATTTCTAAGGATGTATATAAATTTTATAGCGTCTTTTCATCTCTGTCTCTTAAGTTCTGACATGAAAGTCCACTGCTAAGTAATGACTTTCAGGAAAATATTCCTAAGAAAAACCTGAACCTTATTAGTGCTCATGTTTTTTGGTCTTGTATTACAACATACTCAGAACTGTAACTGCATTGAAAATCTCTTCAAATTGCTGGGACTGCAAGAGGCCTATAAGGCTTTTATTCCTCTTCGCTGTTTGTGTGTCTGCTTGTCTTTTTTGTGTGTTTGAAACATTAAAGAATAGCATAATTTCCTTATAGTGTCCTCTTTTGCATCTATAAATGACATGAACCACATAACAAAAAACCTGAGATCTGAATCATCCCTTCTCCATTGAAATGTAGGTTGCCTGATAATCTCAGTTGTGGACTAGATCCTAGCTTTTACCGATGTTAACAGATTTTGTTTCAATGTGTCTCTACGGTTTTAAGTTTTAAAGAATCCTAATGCCCCAAAATATAAGCTTCTTAATATATTTTAAACCGTGATTCATCAAGGGAAAATGAAGTGATGTAGGCCTGTATCATCCATGTATGCCACTTAGTAAGTCAAATGTATACTGAAATAAACATTTCCCCTACTGTGAAGGCTTACACTCACATCTTTGTCCTTAACTGGCTACCACAGTTTATTTTCTCACATGAAATGAGTCTTCAGGAGCTGCTTTGAGGCCATACGGCAACAGGAAGTACAGAAATTGTATGAATTTAGGATCTGACTCTTTTTCAGCACTATAAGGCACTCAGAACTGGGACTGAGAACACAAAATCTCTCTAAAAACCTGTCATAGAAAAAAGAAACTTATCATCAGGCTGAAACCTGAGGCCTGGGTACATTGTTGGGATGTACTCAAGAGAATCTGATGACAGGCAGGAAGGGACTTCATGAGGTCTCTCATCCCGCCTCCTACTCAAAAGCAGTGTCAGCATTGACTGAATTTAAACCAGACTTTGCTTGGGTAGGTCTAAAAAAGCTTCAGGGATAGAGATTTCACAGCCTCTCTGGGTAATTCATTCCAATCCTTAATGGTGCTCATAGTGAATTATTTTTAACCCTGCTTTGATTAATGACCCATTTCTCTGGGACTGCCTTCTGGGGGTCCCAAGGGGGGGGGTCCTGGGGAGCTGCTCCATATGCAGCCACTTTCGTGGCCCTCTGGGGGCTCGCTCGAATTTATCAATAACTTTCCTGTATTGGGGCCCCCAGAAAGGACACAGTGCTTCAGATGTGGTCTGATGAGGCCAGGTGAAGGTGAATGATGACCTCCTTACTGTTTGCCTTTGTCACTGCCAGGACACAGCGCTCCCGTTTCTTCCTGCTTCCCTGCCAGTCAGCCCCCAGCCCTTACTTTGGTGGGGAATGAGTACATCCCATATGCGGTACCTTGTGTCTGTTCTTGTTGAATTTCATGGTATTCCTGCTGGCCCATTCCTTCAGCAGATTTGAAGTCTTTCTGGATGGCAGCCCTGTCCTCAAGCACATGGACAGCACACCCCAGTTTGGTGTCAGTGACAAACTTGGTGGTGGTGCATCCAGCCTACTGTAGTATAGAATTTTATTAACAACAAACTGCAAAATGTAAAGCTGCTAGCTAAACCAGACTGAGATAACTATAATTAATATTTCTTTTACATTAAAAAAAAAAATTGTGAAATAACAATCACTGGCAGCTTCCCAGGTGTATATTTTTATTTATTTATTTGTGCCTGCTATGTATGCTAGGTGCTTTGTGCACCTTCTTATGGTAAAAAAACCCCAAACCTGTAAACTGCCTTTATTTTCAAAGAAGCTAGTTTAGTTTCCCAGTTCTCTTACAGCAAAGGCTTTATTATCAGAGGGGCTGTTAAAACTAATGAGTTCATGTTTCAACACAATCCCTTTAGAACTTCAGTAAATTAAACTGCATTTTAGAGCAAAAATAACTGGGAAAAAAAAAGTAAGTTCAAATAAATTTGAACATACAAACGACTATGATGTCTTGCCAGGTTAGGATACTGATTATTATTAGCAATGGTAATAATTAAATAAGTGTGCTATTATTAAAATTGATCATGTGATAGTCATGATTAGGGGGCATTACCTAGTTTGAAATCTGAAGGCCTTGAGATGTGTGTGTTATTATTCCAGGAGCTTGGACTAAGATGAATATTAATGTATATATTAATAAAAAATAAAGCAAAACAAGAAAAATGGAATTAAACCAACTGCTATGAGGAAGCTTCATTTTGAGTATCCCTGTATTTACTGTTAGATACATAGAACCCAGATAGAAATTTAAATTTGAGAATCTGAAAATTTATCCACTTGAAAATGAAGCGTACTGTCCTCTGCCACAGTAGTGAATCCGCTAGTGAATTGACACCACAAGAAACCATTAGAAGGAGGCTTTCAAGTACTTTTTAATTATTGGTTAAATGTTACACGACTCCTCTTTCTTTAGAATAGTGTCTCAGAAGCTATAAACCAAGATATATTTTCCTGAAACTTTTGATCTTTTTCATTCATCAAATATTGATTTAATTTTTTGTACTTTCCCAGAAGAATAAGCCAAGAAACTAATGGACTGTACACTTTCATCTTTGTCAGATGATGTCAACAACAGTGATGTCAGAGTGAACCCAGGAATAAAGGCTAACCTGCTGCTTTTGTATCTGGATGTTTAGCAGTGGGCATCTGCACAATTATTTAAACTGGAATTCAAAAGGAAATTAAATTATTGGTTTTTCAGAGATATTTCTTAAGTAAGTTTTGTATCATTTCAGAGCAATACTGAGGAATAACAGCAGCAACATTTTATGCCTCTGAGGTAGCATGTTTGCATAACCACTAGCAAAACACTTACTTGTTTATGTATTATTCATGAGGGTCTATGGAACAGATTCTAGGAAAAATACGGAGAGGTGTGGCAAAGATCATGAGTTTAGATTCAAAACTGAAATTTCACAGACCTCGGTGGAGATATGTGAAACGAAAAATACAGACATTTGAACTTGTTTTAAAGCTGATTATCTTACTGGCCCTGAAATAGTTTTTTACATGTGAAATTTCTTTGTTTCCACTCTTGAAATAGATAAGCTCACCCTACCACCCAGAGTCTGGCTTTGAAATACCCAGGCAGGGAAACATGGAGCTACTCTGGCGCTTCATGGACAATTTCTCCCTGAAGGGTGAGAAAGAGCACTGCTGTGCCCCTGTGCTGCCAGCTCCCACGCTTCTCCACTGAGGCTTCACCAGAGAGGAGAACAAAAAGTGGCATTTCTTGCAGGCAGAGTGCATTGTTGAGACCTGAAGGATTTAAAGCCACAGGTTACAGTGCATTAATAGATGTACTCTTTGTTTTTATGATTATAATTTTCCATCTGAATATAAGACCATTCTTACTTTCAGTTAAACAAACATTGTTCTTTGAGACTACTCTACTCAGTTGCACTTCCTAGGTGTTCATTCCGAGCTGCTGCTGCACAGTGGTAATAGAATATGTGGACAGTTTTTCTGGAGAGGAAAAATACTACTTAACACTGTTTAAAAGCGACAACAGATGGGGACACTATTTCTCAAAATAATCCTCCCTAATGGACATTGCAGTTACAATCCTGCAGAAAGAAAGAGGGGGGAAAAAAATCTCTTTGCAGCATCTGCGAAAGGAAATCCTGGGAAAACAAATAAATTAGGCTCTTTTAAACAGACAAATGACTGCACAAGGACCCGGAGTTATTTATGCATAACAACATGTTTGCTTAGTTACTTGCTTCTATTTCGTTTATGGGTGATTTAACTGAATTTTCAGATGTGTTCTGTCAGATCACGTTCCCAAGCTTTTACGCTGCTTCAAAGTACGGACAGAAATTTGCTTAAGCAGCTGGGAAATTCTTGCCATCAAGATCCCAAAAGCAATAACCAGCCAAGCTTAGGCCAGTTTTTTTTGCCACTTTTTCTTGTCTTTCTCAGCAACATAGAAAGCAAATATTGAAATAGAAAATTCTCCCTTTTTTTGCTTGAAATGCCATCCATATATGCAAATATTTCTCGTCACTTCTTTTCTCCTTTTGGCAGTGAAAAAACTATTAATCTGTAAAACTTCACACAGTTCTAGTTCTGTCCCTATTCATTTTTTAGTGTAATTAAATCATATTTTCTTTATTCTATTTGTTGATCTGGGCAGTGTCTCATATATTCCTTTGTAGTGTCTAGAGGCTAATTATAATACTTGTTCTGCGTCGTAACATTCATTACAGCTGCTCTCTAACATTTTGGTTCTGTATTTATAAGTAGACAGTTTTCTTTTTTTTCACAGCTCTCTTTTGCAAAAGTCTTGCTATTTCCAGAATTTGCATATTCATTGTTTGATTGGGTCTATTAAATTGTATGGAAATAAACATGGATTTTCCCCGTAGCAAAATGTCACAGAATGAGCTCCAGTACTGCTAAAAGGAGTTAAACTAGGGGAATGAAACAGAAAAAAAGAAGTGTGCTGGAAATAGGAATAAGAACAGATGGCCTAAGTTAGCATTTTTAGATATTATATTACATAAAATGGTAGGAGGGAAACTAAAAAGGTAAATAGCAACCTTTTTAATAGTAGAAATGTTCTGTTGATACTCTCTTATCCAAGCTCAGCTATAGTAATGAAGTAAATAGATAGCCTTAATAAATGGTAGTTATTCTGTCTGCCTTGTATGGATATGAAAACTGAAAATCACACTGCTAAATAGTACCAATTTCAGCACGAAGCTGGTTAATTAGGTACATTGGAATTGCAAAGATACCTACAATGAGTATCTGATCTTTGTGGCTTTTTAAGACTTTTGCATTCATTTGAAAGAGAATATTTATTATTTAACATGATCAGATCTGCACGACTCATTTGCAAATTAAATTCACAGCAATATCCATCAGAGACACTCCACCACAATGTGTCTCCAAAGGAACGAGGAGTGTCTCTAGTTTCTGGCTTGAAGCTGTCTACCACACTTCATGCTTGATTTCGCCAATATCTAACTCTTTATTTAGGATCTCAGTTACCACCCAAAATTTTGTGACATTGCCAAGAAACTTCCAGTTGAGTTCAGGCAGCACTTTGGATTTTATTGTGTGAAAAGAAAAGCAGAATAGACTCACTTGCATATTCTGCGCAGTGAAAGGTTATTCAACGTAGTGGCTGCAAACAAAGAAAAGCTTTTTTTGTGTGTGTGTCATTATGTAGAATGGAAACTGGACAGATCCTCAGGTGATGTTAAATTGTCATTGGCATCATATTAAAGCACAGTTATATTAATTATTTTATTACATTAAAGCACAGTTATACATCTAAGATTAAAGAATGTAGGTCATGTTTAAACTGTAAAGAATAGTACCAGAGATGCAATGATTCTGAAAATGGTCTGGGATAGGGCTTAATCATGTATCGTGCCTGAGAAAGTAGCAATCCAAAACACTGAAGTATTTTAAAGTACTTAGCTTTTAGGCAACTGGTTAGGATGTGCTCTTTGGAGGTATGCAGTGTAGATTTGAATTTATTTAGGCAGAAGAGGACCTTGAACCTGTAATTGAAATGAATCTTTTAAAGCTGTTTTTTCTAAAGAAAAATGCAAGCCCGCCTGGATTAAAGGAGATATCAGCCATATCTGAAATTTGTCAAAACACTCTTCGTTAGATACGCTCCAAAAACATTTATCAGGCTGGCTAGCTAGGATGAGACTGGGAGCAGAACATAAAGTGCAGTACTTCTGATGATCTTTAGGAAGACCAGGTACAGAACTGGTCAGCATGGGCAAAACGGATACTGGGGGTAAAAGCAGAATCAGGATCAGGAATCTCTTGCTGACAGCATGTGGGCCCCATCAGGGTCACACAGAAGCTGAATGCCTTGTGTCAAGAGTCACACATCAAAACATAGGTTCCTACACCTAAAATGAACGTTCCCTTCAGGTCCTTGAATCCTTTTCTGAATCTGGAAAAATACACAGAAGATATAAATAAGAACAGAGGATGAAGAAAGGGTAAAATTAAAAAGAATTTAATTTTTTTCATGGTTACCTACCAAAGAATTGAGCATTTTAGTGAATCTATTAAGGCCCAAAATACAATATGAGTTACATCTTTAGACAATACATTTTAGTATTGAAGTCAGATGTTCTTCACTAATATATTAGCTAAGCAACTTTTCTTACTTATTCATTTAAGACATGCTATCTCTCTATTGCTGTCTAAAGCAATTTTTAATACAAGCTTTAAACACATTTCACTGAGACATTTAGTTTGGCGACCATACATCTTTCCAATTAGATAAGACCCGAGCAGCTGTTCAGAATATAGCCATAAACCTCTTTATGACTGTGCCTATTTCATAGTGGTAATCAGATAGTTTCATTACATTCACAGCTTTGAACAAAGTAATGCTCCCCTACATTATAAATAGCCATTTTCTTTACCTTTTGATGTCTTTGCCATTCAAAGATTATGTCATTTACAATATGCTAGTCAAAATGTCATAGGAATCAAACTTCTTCTGTGAGCAACTGTGGTGGGTCATGTTCATCTGTGGAATGGGAATGAATGCATAAATTATTTATTTATATCGTTTTATATTTTGTTTTTTCTTATTATGTTTAATATATTCTTACTGTATATTTTCAAAGAAGTATTTTCAAATAGATAATGGATAATTACATTAAATAGTTTCTTAGTATAACATGACTTTAAAGAGTTCTCTGAATGATGTTCTCCATTAACAGATTCAGCTGCGAGAAGAAACTGTCTCTCTACTTTTAGAAGCTTTGTCTATACCAGGAAAATAAAAATAAAAATAATATTTTCTCTGGATTTTCTTCCATTTATGCCAGGAATATTTGTTTAAAAGCATAGACAAACATTGATGAGAGCATGATTCAGACAAAACATAGACAAAAGTGTTTATGTAGATGAAGTATAGTTCATTGGTTAATTTAATAGATATATTAAGCACTAAAATAAAGTACATCATAAAATAGAGCTGTGCTATACTCAGATCAGAAGAACAGACTGCAATCAGATCCACACTTGAGCTGAACCTCTAGTGTTCATAAGTTTTAACACAGTAATGGCAGGATTTTTCAGGTTTTCGAGCAGTTTTTACATGTATTTTATAGTCTCCATACTCTTTCTTGCAGACGTTCCGTTGGCCTACTTGCCTGCTCACTGACAGAGTGCTGCTGGTAAATTCAGTTTGAGAGCTAGGCTTTCACATGCATTCAGTGACTTTTCCAGCCTTAATGGATTATATTCCTGCAATAAATTCTGAATTTCTTCCTAAATCTTGCTGTGACTATTCTGTTGTTTAAAGACCAGGCAAGAATCTGTAAAAAATAGTCACCCTGATAAAATCAAGCACACCATTAATTTTGGGGGGATTTGTGTTGCATCAGAGACATAATAGGGAGAAAGACCTCAGGAGATGGACCTTTAAAAGTACATAACTCACTGCCTAGACTCAACCAAAGGGATTTTTTTCTCTCTGCAGCTTTTTGGAAAGTTTTCTTTCTATGCTCACCCTCACTTTCTTGGACAATACTGTACTCTTTAGCATTGAAATATCTCATCTTTATCAGTCATGTCTCAGAGTAGATTAAAGGAAGTGATGTTGTTTTTTCATGTGATTATTAACTTGTCTTAGCTTAGCTGAAAAATGCTTGTATCAATTCTAGAAGTATGTGCACCAAATGAGTGATCAAATTTCATCAAATTCCAGATGAAATTATAAATAAATCTGTCCATAATGAATTAGTATAGGGCTTAAATGTATTTTCACATCTGATCTGATTTATTAGTCTTTTTGCCATATTTATTTTGTTTTACTCTGGATATGGTTTTATAACACTAGAAGGAGAAATATATAATAATTAAGAAAAATATATATATTCAACTGTTCTTTTAGATACAGATGCTCACCTTCTACAATGCCACAATAATGTAAATGACACATTTCCAGGGAGGACAATTTTATTTTGTTGCAAAATAATTCTTATTTAGGCTAGTGGTAGAGAGGAAAATCTGAAGTCAAGAGTCAAGCGATAATTTTCCCTTAGCAACCGAACCAACTGTAAATAACAATACCTGTTAAATGTAATTGGTTTTGATAGAAATGTTCCCATAAACTTCTTTCAGGCCTTGCTGAATTGGC
Source organism: Numenius arquata (assembly GCF_964106895.1). Taxonomy (NCBI): domain Eukaryota; kingdom Metazoa; phylum Chordata; class Aves; order Charadriiformes; family Scolopacidae; genus Numenius; species Numenius arquata. The sequence continues at coordinate 32,160,774 of NC_133586.1, forward strand.
AATGTACATTAATCCTATCAGAGGGAGAGAAACTCTTGTGGAAATACAGTAAAGTAGCCTCAAGTCAAGGTGAAGAGTCTGCCATTGTATTACTGAACCTAGAGGTGGGTCTGAGTGGAAAAAGGCCTTTAAATGGTCAGTTATCATCCGTACAGCAACTGTTTAAATTGTGTTAGGTATTGTAGTTGTATCTCTCATTTTCAGAAGAGTGCTTCTCACTGAAATAGACCATTCCTATCATGATGATATGGTACAAAAATAATATTCTGTGATCTTTTATAAACTCTTTTAATTTAGGAACCGTACACTCCATTCTTATTCCCCTTGATTGAGCAGACATTACAAAAAAAAAAAAGTTGAAATAAAACTAGGTAAAAAGCATGCCATGAAGATTTTCTGTACTGAGTATTTTCTGTTCCTATGTTTCTGGAAACTTTTCAAACTATTTGCTGTGTGCATATAGATCAAGTAGCTAGAACTTGATCAAGTTCCTAGAGCCGGGAATATCTCTGGTGCCAAATCAACTACTTTTTCTTTTCCTGTAGGCTTGCACCGGCTCAAGGTAAATCATACAGCTATAAATACATTTATCATGGGTTAAAGGGTTTGTAAACACAATAACAGTAAGTATGCATAGCTCTGTATGTATTAGTTAATGATTAGGCTGTCTACTATGAGCAAGAAAAGTGAGAGTAATGTACTGAGTCTTTGGATATTCTTGGATATCCATAGCATAATACTGGTAACATTTTACTTCTCTAGTCACCTCTGAATTCCTACCTGCCTTTTAGCTTTATTTTGACTCTCATCTTTTTTATTTTCCCTTGGCATTAATTCAGTTTCATTAGAAGTAAGCTCTTTTCCACTATTTTGAAAATAAGGTTCAATAATGAGAATGAGAGACACATGGATTAGCTACAAGGATTTTTCATTTTGGGCTAGTATAAGGGAGCTCAGCAATGAGGTGATTTTTTCCCATGATTACTTGCCATGCTCATATGAGTTCCATTAGAAATTATGATGCAAATGGCTGATATTTTGCAGGAGGGTAAGAATAGAAAGTTTCAAAACATTTCAAAGTACCCTAGATGAATCACTATTAAAAAAATTAGTAATATAAATGAACTTGTAGTTTATTTGCATTGGGAATAGAAATTGGGTGCAGCAATTTTCATGACGATTTATATGCTTCAAGAAAAAAACCAAACTATTAGTAGGAATTAGAGTCATCAGCATACTTTATGAGCCAACTTTAAATCAATATTAACACGAAACATTCACAATGAATACAAAGGAACATGTGAGTGGATATAAAACATCCATCTATTAATTTACGGTATTTTTTTTTCCTGTTCATCTATCCTGCCTTCAGATTATGCTTATACTCTTTTAAACTTGTTCACTTTTTTCAGCAATAAATGGAAAGCTCCTTTGTATACAGGTTTTATTACTAAAACTATACAAACAAATGGTGATTTTAGTTCAGAAAAGAAAATTTTAATTAGTCCAAATAAAATCTTCATATAACCCGAATGTTCCTTTATTTTTTTTTTTTTTAAATTATCAAATACTTGAAGCAATAGCAAAGGCAATGAAGAGGTAGATTCACAAATTTCCAAAAGCACAGGGAAAAGCCGTCCTCTTTTTTTTTAGGGAAAAAGCATGTTTAAAACTCAATTTGTCCATCATTGTGTAACACCTAAATTCAATTCTTTCTACTGCATCAGGGGATCTCAACCTACAGCACCTACAAAAGCCTTCTAACTAGTGTGTTGTGGTGTAACATGGAGTAAGATGCCCACTCACCATTTCCCCTATGTGAAGTTATTGATTCTTTTAAACTATTAGTAAACTGAGGAAGAATAGGTCTGTAGTGTTGTCATCAGTCTCTTTGTTTCTAATCCCCTGCCTGAATTGGATAAAACTAGAAAAATAAATAGAACTTGAATCACCTGTCTGCTGTGAAAGTATCTGGTAAATACCAGTTTATTGTATTAATCAATAGGAACAAAGATATTCTACTTCTAGGCTCGGTCCAAGACTAACAGCTGAAGGAGGTAATACACAAATTGGTAGATAACTTGGATGCTACCTCTTCTGCCACAGACTTTGTACGTCTCATTTCCCTGTCTGTAAAACACAGTTAAAGAGCATGTTTTCTTTATTTTTTCAAAGTATGTTGTGAGATCTCAGAAGAAATAACCAGTTCTTGGTGTATGTATGAACTGCATGTGCCAGTTCTGTTCTCAGCTGTGAATGCTATTGTAATACGGATAAAGAAACTAGTAAGAATTTAAATCAGATTAGGCTTTTAATTGCTAGAGAAATCTTAGTCACCCATTTGTGTTTTCCTTTTGTGCATAGGATCACGGTAGCGCTCTCTTTAGCTTAAAGTCAAGCCAGATCCTCTTAATAAAACTATGACATCATGACAGGAGTTACTGTATGCAGGTTTGCCACTTATAATCAAATCATCATTTCCTCTACCAGTTTGGTAGCATTATTAAGTGACACTTACAAGTAATCCTGGTGATTAAATGAGCTGTTCTTCACAACAAGCACGTAATTTTCTGTTTTCCATGAAGAATACGAATCAAGACATAATGACAGAAGTTTTGTAATTGGTGCATCTATGCCAGGTGTAAGAAAATTGGTCTGGAGTTTTAGTTCCTTCTTTACCTGCTACTTAAATGTTTCCATTACTTGTAGTGTATCTTTCTTCATGTTTTTTATTTGATAGTGAGAAATACTTTTGCTCCCAGAGGCAATCCTGACAAAAAATCTGATTAATTATTTTTTCTCTTTTTTCCTTCCTGGGGAGGAAGGTGAACATGATGATTTAATTGGTCCTATTGGCTTCTTTTGGAGTTGTCAACAACCATGTGACATCAGGTGGTATCTCAATTTTTTATATTTACTCTACAAGCCTCATGTAAGCAAATGGAAGTGTTATTCTTTTCACTCAGGCCTCCCACTCAAATGTTATTCACACTATATCTAAATGCCATTCAATGTAAGGAAAGTCTATCTTGTTACACTTCTTGTTCAATAGGATTGAAGATATTACAAAAACACAAGAGGTCTTTCATATTATGACATCTTTAATAAATCATTATATGACTAATTTTCATTAAACACATAATATATGGTCTCCTAACCCTCCTAGTGATAGGTATGTGTAAAAAATGGCAGCAACTCAGTTTATGAAGGACTTTTCAAGCACAGATTTGTTTTCCTTTGATGCACAAGTGTTGAATTTTACTTTCTGCAAATAAAGGGCTTTAGCTACTACAGTGATAGATTCTATTTATTAGTTTGACAGGTGAGAATAATCATAGATGGAAGGAAACTAGAGACGTATTTTGTTAGCAGGGAGCCGCATTCACAGCTTCATCCATATACATTTCATGATCTTTGAGCATTACATTCCTGTTTTGTAGATATTTATTTTATTCTTTGCTAGAAAGGCTAGAATTTCTGGTTTTGTAGAAGGAAGTTATTTCAGATTCTCAAGTCAATCTGAGAACTGTTTGCTATCATATGAGGGTAGCCTACCTACAAAAATGCCAGGAAGCTGTTTGTACTAGATTTTCAGAACTCTAAATCCTAAATGTTCATGCCTGTAGCAATAACATTGCAACATTAATAAACTTAATTTTGTTTCTGTCATTCAGTATTTATATTAAAATAATAGTCAAGCTTACGTGAGGTGCTTTCTACTGAAAAACCCCCACGATGGAGTAACATTCTGGCCTTGTTTGCACTAGCAGAAGTTTGACTTTGGTGTCGTTTGTTGCCCCTTTTCTAGATATCTAACATACTAGTCACGTTACAAGGACATTTACAAAGACAACTGTGCTCATGACAGCAGTACTGACTCCCAGGGTCTGCAGGTGGCGGCCAAAGAGTTGGCAACGTATCAGATTGTGCATCCGTCGGGGAAGGTGGATGAAATGCTTCACTGTTAGGGGGCAGTGATCAGGCTGTCAAGCGGTGCAAGCAGAGGACCAGCAGTCTAGGAGTGGAGCTTTCCTAGCCCAGGTCTACAGTAGGAAGGAATTCCAGCTTTACTAGCCCAAAGGCTTGCACGCAAGAGAGCAATTCAGCCAGCCTGATTAAGAATTGAAAGACAAGAAGTATATGATGCAATAAATACGTAAAATTTGATGAATTTAAGAAAACAAGTGTTGTATCCTACTTATCAGTGAGATTTTTCTTTTACATCAGATAATCCTAAATTATCTATTAGTCTGTACATCTTTACTCCTGCTTATACATTTCAATTATGGTATGTTTATTTTTCTGTTGCTTACTCAACCTTTGTTGCTTTTTTCCTTAAAGACAATTTTATTTTATTTTGTTTTAAATAATGTATTTCAGCTCAGGCTTTGGAAAACTCCAAAAATGGTGGAAGGAATTTCCAAAATGACAAGTGCTGTCATGCTCATCAAAGAAAATTTGTATCAATCCTAAGTGCTTTATTAAGTCTATGTCTTCAGAACTGACTAGTCAATATCTAATTTTATCAGTTCTTTTAAAGATTGGAGAAACATATACATATTAAAAATTCTGTTCTGTTGGCTGGGAACATAGTATTATTGTACAAATGTCTACAGCAGTATGTTGCTTGATTGTTCTTTTTGTAGCTCAAATTCAATTTTAGATTATGTATAAAATTATCTGCTGTATTCTTGGTATCAACTGCCAATCACATGATATTCTGGAAAGCTGAAACCGCTAAACCTCTTATGCAGATTATTATTTTTTTTTCTAAATGTTATCCCTAATTTTAGCACTGCTAACATTGTCATCTTGCAATTATATAGGGGCATATACAGCATGACCTGCAAATAATGTATCAGCAAAGGGTTTTCCCTCCTACATGTTTCTATTTCAAATGCTTCATGAAATCAGAAGGTATGTAAAAGTTATTCTGAGCTACTAGCCCACCTACAACATGTCACTGTGGATTTCTGAAAAGTACTATTAAAAAAAATGAATTTAAGAAGGTGAAGAGGATAGGAGTCATTATTACATTTGTTGTGACGGAATTTGTAAGCTGTTCAGCGTTATGAGTCAGTTAAAAGCAAAAGAGAGAAAGAATGTAACATTTCAATCCACAGCTTCACCAAAGTAATTTCATGAGTTATTATGTTGCCAAGTGCCAGATGGTCAGCGATTTATCTGAGGGCTTAGGTAATTTATTGAAAACCACATTCATTTGTTTCTATCAAATTTCTGTTTATGAACAATTTGAGGTCTTTCTGTCTTACTGTCTTTTTTCCTACACAGTGAGCGAGTAAATAAAGAGACTTGGCATGTCCTTGTTGCTTTGCCTTCTCCTTGGGCAGGAATGCATGGGGGTAGTTTGAGCTTCTGGTAGATGGCAAGATGGGATATGTTCAATACACGACTTTCCAGTTCTGAGTCATTAGGAGACCTCTAGCTGAGAGTAAGGAAAAGAGTTGATCTGGGCCCGGCTGGTACAAAATTCAATAGCACATCATTCAGCAGACATTGGCGAGATCAGAAGTTTGCAGTTCAGTAAGGAAAACATGCTTCCGTGAAAGGACAGTTAGAGTATCCCAAACTGTGGTGCAGGTGACCGTGCAAAGGATGGAGGGAATAAAGAGACTCTATCTGACAACTGACCTTATTTTTGCCTCTCCCCAGCTTCACCCTTTTTTTAAAATTTCTCAATTCTTATTGAAGAACAAGGGTTTTAAAATTTCTAAGAAGTATGGGACCAGCCATATTAATTGCCACAGTCGCCAGAGGTCTGACAGATACCATGGTGTAGTAAAAAGCAGCAGTTCAGAACTTTACATAGCTGAAAACTGTAATCCTGGACAAGGGATAAACTTTTAAGAATTGAGCACAGATATGGAAGGAATTGGAAAAACTCATTAACTTTGTTTGCTTCAAAGTTTACTCCTGAGTACTTTCTTAAAAGACCCACTCTACAATAATAAACATTAATGAGGTTTTCTAGCTGAGATTTTCTTTAACTAGGGGGTTTGAAACAGAAATAGAAATAGTTTTCACAATGCTCTGAAGCAAGTCCAGCCCACAGAAAGTGTAATTTCGTCTTATCCTATATAGCTGTTCTCTCTCTGAGCGATGCCCTTGGTGCCGGAGTACTTGCCCAGCTGTTCTGTACTCAGATGTTCTTCAGTCTTGCTTGGACTTGGGAGGTGATGTACCAGGAAGGTAAATGTAGAGTTAGGTAATTAATTACTCTGTTCTTTAAATTGCAGGTAATTTCTCTTAATTGTTTGCTCTTTGAATCCCCTAGGTAAATGATAATTCTTTTTCTCATTAAGAGGAAGAAGAGGGGAAAAAAGTAAAAGACTAAAATCATATCATCAGGGTAAAACAAACAAAAATAATAACTAAAAAAATAAGAAAAGAGACTGAATAGTCATGAGATAAGGCACATTATTGTAGAAGGTGAGCCTGATTGATTAGAGCGAGTATTTAGGGCTGGGGTGGGAGGTGGGGGGGAGGAAGAAATTAGAAATAGATGCTATTTTATTTCATTGCATGATTACCTCAATAAACAAAGTGGTGCATTGGAAGTTACCTAGGAAGTCTAAGAACTCAGGGCGTGTAAAGCTCTTAAAGCTTAGTAAAAGAATTTCAGGATATGATATCTCCCTGTTAAGGCAGAATCTGTCTTTTACTATGCTCTTTCACTGCTTTGGATTTCCGATTAAGATTATACTTTAGGTCCCAGGTACTAACATAACATAGAAAAAAAACCAACCTGGGAAAGTAACAACCTGCAACATTCACTGGGGCTCCAATACTCTGATAAGCTGTATGTGCAGATGGGATGTGCAGGAAAAACAGGACAGTTTAAAGCTTAGCTCCATATTCATGAAGATACTATCATCCAATTGTCTATTCATCTGTTGAAAGCCAGACAGCAAATACTGGATATTTGGGGCCAGTGCCTTGCCTTCAGTCACCAGTAAGTCAACAGCAGAGAATGTAATTGAAACCAGACTCCTGAAGGCATCAACTAGTAACGTAATTGCTGCCCTTTTCCTCTGAAGTGTAAACAACGAAACTGGAGTGAAGTAGTCTTAGCATGAGAGGAAGATGCTACATATTACTAGTGGGAACAGACACAACCTCTAAATCTTTATAGTATTCAGGTCTGTTGGTTTTATTTATGTTAGAGCATGTTGTTTAGTTCAGTGGGGTTATCATTCCCTGGTACTGGTGTTGGGCTTGCACGTATGGCAGTAAATGCAAGAAACCTGCTTCTGCTCTAGAAAATTAAAACCTGCACTTATCACAGTAGAGTACCGAATGAAAAGTGGAATAGTTGAATTAGACAAACTCTATTGAATGTCTCATATCTTAGCGAAAAAATACACGTAGCCAGAAGAAGAATCCTGCAACCTTGACTCTAATAAAAAAGAGATAAGAAGAAAGAATGTGCTGGCTCTAAAATTAATTTTTCTAAGGGCAGGGGCCGTAAATGGAAACTGTATGGGGTTCCATAGCAATATCACAACTCACATGACAGTATTCTTCTCAAGGGTAACAGGGACATACCACTCATTTGATATGTGATTAATGGGAAACATTGATAATGCTGATGCATCTATATATAAAAGGAAAAAAAAAATTAAATAAAGGTATCCAAACAAAGAGAGAAAAATAAGTAAAAAAAATCTGCTCAGAATGATGTATTAATCTGCCATTCTGTTGAATTTGTATTCTAGTACCGATCTTAGTAAAGCACTGTGTGCCAGTTTGGGGTATTTAGGGTGATATTTAATTTAAAGCTGTGATTGACTTCTGGAAAATCTAACAAGCATTTAGTTTCATTTATTAACATCTAAAGATGCAGTATTCATCATCAGTGATTTTAATTAATGTTCCCCTTCAGCAATGATATACAACAGTTAGGTGACCTTGACAAGAGAACATTCCACACTGTTAAATAATAGACATCGAAAAGATTATTTTGATTTCTGCTTCTGCCTGATTCATTCATTCCTTTGGCAAAACTTATTCTTCATAGAATAAAGCCATGCATGCAATGAAACAATTCTTTGAATTTTAATCCATTTTCCTTTAACTTTAAAATTGAAGTTTGGCTTCCTTTGGGGGGAATTATCACTAGATATTAAAGGTCACTTCCTGATGAATTGTTTTTGTCCAGTGACTGCTTGTGCTTTAGAATTTTTCTTTTCTTTTCTAGATAATCCTTACAATATATAGACTAAAAGTTACAAGTATTACTAACTAAAGAGTACATATTTGTAAAACAACTTTCATAAGTGCTCCTCTAGGATATTTTGGATGAAATTATTCACTGAACGTAATCAAAATACTTGGTGGAAAAAATACTTTTATCTGCACTTAGCATGGAAATGATTCAAAGATAGGAAAAAGTTCAATGGGGCTGAGAGACATTAAAGAAATTTATTTTTATGGTTAAGGATTTGATTTAAGAAATAATGTTTAATAATAAAGAACTTCAAGGAGGAATAAATGATTAAGTGTTACAGAAAGAAAATATTTTGTCTTGAAAATTTATTCTTTAAAGTATACAATTTCAATTCACGGTCAGTTCCAGTCACGAACAGTATGGGACAAATTCATTTTTTAGTTATTATTGCTATGCTAGTCACATAGAAGAAAGAAACCTTATTCTGGACACAGAATCACAGAATGCAAGGGGCTGGAAGGGAGGTTCGGAGATCATCTGGTCCAACCCCCTGCCAAAGCAGGTTCACCCAGAGCAGGCTGGACAGGAACACATCCAGGTGGGTTTTGAATATCGCCAGAGAAGGAGACTCCGCAATGTCTCCAGGCAGCCTGTTCCAATGCTGTCACCCTCACAGTAAAGAAGTTTTTCCTCATGTTCAGACGGCATTTCCTGTGTTCCAGTTTGTGGCCTTTGCCCCTTGTCCTGTTGCTGGGCACTGCTGAGAAGAGCCTGACCCCATCTTCTTGACACTCGCCCTTTAGATATTTCATAGAATCATAGAATCACAGAATTGTCCGGGTTGGAAGGGACCTTTAAGATCATCGAGTCCAACCATCAACTTAACTCTGATAAAAAAAACCCACACCATCACTAAACCATGTCACTAAGCACTATGTCAACCCGTCTTTGAATACATCCAGGGATGGTGCCTCAACCACTTCCCTGTGTAGCCCATTCCAATGCTTAATAACCCTTTCAGTGTAAAATTTTTTCCTGATATCCAATCTGAACCTCCCCTGGTGCATTGATGAGATCCCCTCTCAGTCTTACCTTCTCCAGGCTAAAAAGACCCAGGTCTCTCAGCCTTTCCTCAAAAGAGAGATGCTCCAGTCCCTTGAGCATCCCACAAATACAAATATGTTGGGCATAACTTTATTCTTAAAGTGGACTCTCTTCTGCATCTGGGTCCCTTGAAAGGCTTGTAATGAAATACCACAAATGAGGAGCCATGGCACTGGATCTGCTGTGGTGAAAATGAGTTTTCAAGCCTTCCACTTCCAATTTGCCCCTCACCTGCTGAAATAAAATTTATTAAACATTCTATGCCACGGCAAGTTTGAACATTTGCTCTTAGTTATATCAGGATTTACTCTTACCATTTCCCAGGAAGCCATTTCTTAATTCAGTTCAGAAGGACATAGCTTTTACTCTATTTACAGTTGTTATTTTTTTATTTGATGCTAATGCGTAGTAAAGAAACATCAGTGGTGGCAGTCACCTAATACCAGATGAACTCTGTCCTCCGATTGCTCCTTATGTTCTCTCACCAGTGGAAAGTTTAACTTCCTCTTGGATTAGATCTGGAAGTTTCCAGTCATGTGCCATAAGGCTGCTGATGCTGACAAAGTTCATAGCAGCTATCTCATCTTACTCTCTCCTAAAACAGAGATGACAGATTTTTAGTTTGGCAGTGGATAAGATGGCCTTTCTCCATGTGTGTTTTATCCTGAAAAATTTCTGCAAGCCGAATGCTGAAGCACTATAAGCAAAGAAAACTATGGTGAAATCAGTAGAGTTCTTTTTTCAACATTGAAGGCTATCTTGAATTTGACCAACTGAAATTCTTTTTAATCTCTAGCATGTAGACTTCATTAAAAAAGGAGAAAAATAATGGAAGTTCCTTAGACAAACTATCATTAGAGGGGACAAGGATATACAGATTCAAAACATGGAGAAGAGGAATAGAATTCACCAAAAGGAAAAGTAGAGAAATTGACACCTTTTCATTTATACTGTAACTACTACTTTCCTTTCAGAGTCTCATGAATTGAATTTGCTCAAGTCATGGAGCGTTTGCTCCTTCTTCTTGAATTATAAGATCAATATTTAAAAAAAAAAAAAAAAGTTCTTTTTGCTTCTAAGGTCTTGAAAAGGACCTTTCATTAGTATCACTTGTTTGCAGTTAGGTACACATCAGTCCTCAATTTTGTTGGTAACTTAATTGATGGTGCAGCAGGGGCGGGGAAAGTGTGTTGGAAAGTGCACTAAATTTATACCTATGTTCAGACTCCTATATACCTTTGAAATCCAGCCTCTGGTCATTTGCAGTGGAACTATTTTCTGTAGAGTTCTAGTTTATAGAAATACTTGTGGGAAAGGCAGAGGCTGTCTTCTAAGTAGTGGTCTCTAATTAGGAGATCATGTCTGTAATTGATTGACTGTATCCTCAGTGAAAAAGAGAACGTGCTCAGGTGTGGACACTTTGGTAAATCATCAGAGTCTATTAAGGGACTGGTACCAGAACAAACTGGTCCGTAAATGGACATCTGGGTTTAGTTACTAAGAGGAGAGAGAGGTAAGTGCTGTGAATGCAACGTGGGCTTTTGGGGAACTTGGCTAGAGGCTGTTAAAGGGAAGCGAGCGTTCAAATTTCAGTTGTTGTTCTATGATATTTGTTATTAGTGGTGTAATGGAAAAGCTACAGTAGCCTACAGTAAAAAGTTTTTTGTTGACATGTTTTCCTTATATTTGATTACTTTTTAGGTAGCATCCAGGTCTGTTCTCTCCCTTCACATGAAGTGCAGCTAGTACTTCTGATCTGGACTGGCTTATTTAGAAAGTGATGTATTAATCTTCATTAGTTTCTTGCCTACTTTGCTGTGACTTCTTGATGAAAGAAGGTTCCAGGAGTAGCATATCTCTGAAAAAACTGTCACAGAATTACTGTTTTTTTGGTGTTAGTTTACAAATTATGGTATTGATAGCTTTTTAAACTGTTATTTTGAGAAACTAGTACATTGTGAGCAAGTAACGTTTTTCTATGGACCTGAGGCTGCCTAGGGCTACTTACTTGAGCAGTAGCCAGCCTGCTGCACAGAAGTGGTCGTTATCAGAGCAGTAGATTTGCATGTTAAAAAGCCTGATAGCACATGCATTCAGAAGATGTAAGGGCACTGTAGTTGAAAAAATTTATACATATGGTTGAAACCAATTGGTTGTACAGTATATGAGAAGTTTGACAGAAGCTCTTAAAAATAGCTCTTAGGACTGCTTTCTCTATATATCCTTTGTGGCAAAAGTTTTTGGGTTTTTTTTGAAAAATATAGGTAGTATGCAGAAAGTAGTTAATACCTAACACTTAAAAGAAATAAAACTGTAAGAGCAGTGCTAAATTATGGCAAAATTATTTCCTTGAAGCTACTATTACAGGGGGAAAAAAGCTGATTAAATTAATAGAAGTTGTAAGTGCATTCTCACATTTTAAAAATGAAATAACTTCACTACATATTTTCAGAGGTAATTCTGTGCTTGTTGTCTTGGTTTGATGGATATTTTTAAGGTGAAACTTAATCTGATCTGGAAGCTAGAACAGCTTTGTTTCATCTACTGAAGATCCATGAAAAACTTCCCGAAATACTCTTTCAAATATCTTTTAATATCTTCTAGTGTTCTCTACTGTCTCTAATTTACTTTGACTTCTCTGCTCCTCAGAATTCATATGGAGGCACTCGGAGTATATCTCAATGCTTAGTGTTCCTTGCCCTTGGGAGATGGCCAAATTAAGGCCCCTCCGTTGATCCACAGCAAGCAAGTGGAATTATTTAGACTTCCTAAAAAGTCTCACTCTTTATCATTTGTTAAACTTACAGTAACAGTTAAAGCGTTCCTCATTGTGACCAGTAGCTTACCCTCACTGGCAGAATTTAAAAAGACCAATTAAAAATGGTGCAATGACTGAATACCACATTGTGTGGCTGCGGTAGGGGAGTCTTGCCACAGCCCTTGGGTGCAATCAAGCAGCAGAAGGTCTGACTTGCTGTGGTGGCTTGGCCTTGGCCGGCAGCCATTTGCCCACCCAGCTGCTCACTCGCTTCCCCTCATCAGCTGGATGGGGGGAGAAGCAGGATGGAAAAGTTTGTAGGTCAAGGTAAAGGCAAAGAGATTGCTTACCTGTTACTATCACAGGCAAAGCAAACTCAACTTGGGGAAAATTAACTTATTGCCTGTTAAAATAGGCTTAGGTAGTGAGAAAGACAAAAAAAAAAATACTTCTGGCCACTCCCTGTCACTGCCCTGCGGGGCGGATGGGCCTGGCCTCTCCCTCAGGGCTCTGCTGCAGCCGCTGGAAATGGCCACTTCCACTCAGGACAGGCCTGGCCTCCTCTCAGAGGGCACCCCTGCTGCCAGAACCTCGACGTCTGCACCCAGGACACCCGTGTGGTTTAAATAATGTAGATAAGCTGGAGACAAGAAGATTAGACAGCCTTTTTTGATCAGGGAATAGGTAAGTGCTTCTCAATACTTAAGTTCAGGGTACTTTTTTTTTTTATACCAAGACCTGTGCTCAGCAAGGAATATCTAATTGGGTAACAATGGATAACAACCCCCTCTGTAATTCTTTTCAAATAGTTTTCTCTTTAAGCTTACAATTACGAATCTTTAGGAAGTAAAATAGTCAAGTTTTGTTGTTAATATAGTAAATCAAAGAATACTTAAATGGGAAAAAAAAGCTTGAGAATTGTGTAGCTGTTGGTTTGAAAACAGAATGGCCAAACGTATTTACTAGAGAGATGGGAAATGGAAAAATATTGTGCAAATGAAGGATTTGGCTGCATAATTTAACAAAAAATAAGGGTAATCTTACTTCCAAGTTTCATAGGCGATCAATTTACCACAGTTTGACATATGTTATGATCTGACCATAAGAATAGCGATTTGTAGTTTTTATCAACCTTTCCAAACTCCTGTAATATGTATTTTATAATAAATCCATTTTCCTCTATTTAAAAAAAAAAAGACCAAAAAAACATGTCTACTGTTGGTTTAGGAATCATTTGAACTCTGTCTGTATAGAAACTGTCTAGCACAAGTGCTGTTTCTGTTACACTGGCTACCCTGAAGTTATCCAAATGTATGAATGTTGAAGTCGCTCAGTAATTTTGCTGTCACTTTTGATGTAAACACCATGGATGAAACTTCCATATAAATCAACACTCTTTCTGCTCCTGTTCCTATTTTTGCATTAGCTTTTAAGAATAACTTAATGGAGGAGTAGGTATCTCACCAAGATACGTTTAACAGTCTAACCTTTTATTTGCAACAGGCTCTTAAGTTGGATATTTGAAGGAAATGTATGTGTTTGTATTCAAATGTGTGAACTAGCACTACAAAAAATGTTGAGCTGCATTACTGTTATGTATTTCCTGGAAGAGCAGTTGGCAGTGGAGGTGTGGGATTAAGATCACTGAGTTCAAGTTTAGCACCAATTTAAACTCATTGGTTAGCTTTAATGAAACAGTGAATTAGTTTTGCTTTAGTCATCTGTAAAGTAGACATGATAGTATCCATCTTACCAGGGGTTTCTGAGGCCTCATGAAAAATAATATTTAAATCTTTAAAATTGTTATGAGGCTGTGCAACAGCAGCATTACCCAGCAATGCTACAATAATTAGATTCAATGTAAGAGAAATTCTGTATCCAAGTGGCCTGCCAAGTGCTCTGTGCAACATACAAGGGAAAAACTTCAAAATTTAATAATGTACCTATTGGAATGGCATTTGAGAACAGTTAGAACAGGAATATTCAAATTATAAACAGTTTTAGGAGTATTGGAGTATTTGATTAAATATTAGGCCTTTTTATGCATGCATATTATTAAAATTGCTTATTTCTAATAACTATTTTAGATTCAAACTTGTTTTTAAATAGTTTCTGAAAAGTACCTGATACCTTCTCTATCATAAGTTTAATAGTTAGAAAGCTAAAAGTAATTTGCTGGACAGCACAAAATAACCATCCTTTTAAATAGAATCTGAGAGAAAAAAAAAAACCAGTAGAAAACTTAGAAAATTTACCTTTTGATGACTAGATAATGTTGGGGGTTTTTTTGGAATTTGTAAATGATGTCCCTGTATGTAGGTTTGGAAACAACAAATATTGAAAACTTGAATCCCATATATGTTTTAATCACTTGTCTTCAAAATGTGTAAAGCTGTTCCTATTTTCCTTTTTGACTACTTTCTGTCTGTGGTTGTGCCATAACTCTACTTTCTTTCTCTGGGTGCATATAGTTATTACTGGACTTTGCAGTAAGGTTTTTATAGGAGACCAACCATTTTCTATCATGCTCTTTTAAATCTAGTGTGTGTACAAGCTGGCCAGTATCATGGAATTATACTTTCTAAAACATCACATGTTGCCACCAGGGTTGAGTTTAGGATGAGGGGAATACGAAGTGACATAGCCAGGGTCAGAGAATTCATACTGATCTGTCACTCGTGTCTAGGGATCATAGTGGCCATTGAAGAAGCAGCTCATCAGCTGAGTCTGATCTGATCCTATTCATCACCTTTAGATTTATAATGGATTATGTCTTGCCGCTAGAAGAGTTAACATTTTTTTTTTACAAAAACATCTCAATGTCTGAAGAAGTCTACATTCATTTTCAAGACCGAGTTCAGCATTTCGAAATCTAATTCAAATAGGCTAGCTCTAAGATTATAGCAGGTGGAACTTCTAAGAGATTTCAACTTTTTGTATCGGTTTAGGTATTTGTAGCCTTTGCAGATTTTTGCTATAATGGGATTCAATTGTTCTTAAAATTCTATTGGAGTATTATTGGTTTATCTTTTATTTTAACTTAACCTAGCAATTGAATTTACTAACGTGTTTTTTTATAGCAAAGAAGAACTCTCAGGATGTCAAAATATTTTTCAAGGGATCAAGTGTTCAAACAGACATTCAGTTTGAAAACTGAAACTCAGTTCTTCAGTTTTCATTTAATTTGGCTAATCATCTCTTTCCACTAATGTCGGTTTGGCCTTCTGGAAAATCCTGCGGAATTAATGAGGGAAACTCTATCAGGAATATGTTGGACCTACAGCATTAACAATATTCTGTAATAACAGTATAAAATGTTTAGTATCACAAAAGAACTTCAAGTCAAAGCCTTTGATTTTATTTTTGCAGGAATTAGATGATTTGGCTTAGAATTAGTGTAATTCAGTAATAATTAAGGAGAGCATGAAAAAATTAAGCCAGTTGATGAAGAGCAACTTCTTTTATAGTCAGCATAAGTAAGCATCCTAGTAGATTAGTACAGGAACATGACAGAGCAAGAACATGTCTTTTATTTATTTCTGTTTCCTTGTAATAAAAATTTATCGTGCGATTTGTCACTCTCATCTTCTCTTGACTTTTAATCTGCTGTCACTCATTTTCCTTAGGATCTTTTCATATTTTGCCAGACTTTTGCTGGTTTATTTTTCCAGCTTTGTGCCATATTTCTGGAGGTTCTTATTTGCAAGCACAAATATTTCAGCCCACCTCTAGAATGACAGTGTGACATGATTCCACCTGCTCAATGTAAAATCACGATATGTTTTTCTGACTTGTCCTCACAGATGAATCCATTTCCTCTTTAGGCAAAACCAAATGTTTTCCCTTTTGCTGTCTCCTTTCTTAAAGGCTACAGCTCTTTCCTTTGTCTCCTGTGGGTCACTTTTTTCCCTCAGACTTGTATCTAGGCCTTTGCTGTTAGGCTATCTCAATGGTTCTTGTGAACAAAGATATGTTAGAGAGGCTTGTCTTATCTATGCAATCAGTAAGGCTCTTTACTCTTTCTCTGGCATCTGGCTTCTGTAATCTACTTTTTCTTTGGCCTAAAACACTTAGCTGAGTTATCCAGGCCAGCACTGCAAGAAGTCATTTGACTCACAGATTGCTTTCATTACCTTATACCTTTCTTGATCTGCGTTTTCTTCTGTTTCACCAAATACAAGCTACTTGTCTTTATTTTCACTTAAGTCACCTTTTCCGTAATCTGTCAATCAGAGCGAAGAGATCAGTCACCACATCCTGCACCGGGATGTCAGCCTCTAATCTACATGTTCCAACAAACAAATGCTCTGTCATATGGCTATCATAGTCTTTGGGGGGGAACCTTTCAAGAATAAATATGATTTGAATACAAGACACTGACACCTTTCTTTCTACTGTCACCTTCCTGGTATTTTGTTGGGTTTGATCCTATTTGCACAATTACTTCTTCAGGCAGGACCACTTTGGGGATCTGTCTAAACTCATATTTGCATGATTTTTCAAATTCTTTCACACTTGGAGACAGATTTATCTGTCAAATGTTCATTTTTACATTTTACCAAATCAACTCTGAGATATGAAAACTATCATAGAAAAAAATTTTGTGGCTAAATATCCTTAATTTACTTCACAAAATGGTTAAAAATAACACAAGGGTGGTTTCCTAAAATGCTATGACCACTGATATACATGCAGAGTAATATTATCCCACTGTTAGTCTGTCTTCAAGCATTTCAGACTTGGAACCTATGAAATACGGAGCACTGTTATGTAAACTTATTTTGAATTAAATTTTAAAAGATCATCTGTAACTGTGCTCACTTTTGCTTATTGAGGCAGTCGTTGAATTGTCCTAATATTTCCAGCTAAGTTGCTAAACTGTTTTATTCTAAGCTTCTGTGGAGATTCTCAGGATACCGTACTTTCCATTCTCTGTCAAAAGCTTTTAATTGTCAAGAAGCAGCAGTGTATCACTGTCCTCTTCATTCTGGAGGGGTTTTGATAAATCAAACTATTATGATTATTCTAATGCTCCTATGACTGGACCTTTTTCTTCCATAGTACTTGATGTTTGACAATGGCACTACATATACTATATATAAATCTAATTAGAGAAGTGTCCTGATTACAGAAATGACTGGGCTATTCTTTTAACTTGTCTCACAAGATACAATCTCTCATTAGACTTGTCTTTGTGAAACATTTATTTAATTAATGAAAATAGTGGCTCTGAAAAATATTATCAAGCATAAAATTGCTCTGCATTTTCAAAGGAGTAGTACTGAGTCAAGGCGAAAAATAGCACCTAGGCAATTCCCATTCTTCATAACTTGTCATGCAAGAAATGATGTTCAGATTATTGAATTACATGAATAATTTATGTCTAGCCAATTTATTTGTAGTTTTTAAAATGAATGGGACATCTGAAAGTAATTAACAGTGTTGCTATGTATATATACTAGGCAACAAAAACTTAAGTTAAAATTTCATAAAAAATTTGCTATGAACCACCAACAGTAAATGAATTCAATGGGAGGGCTGGAATTTAACTCGTTATTTATTTGGCTTTGCTAGCCTAGTAACTGAAGCCCTTTAAAAAGGATATTGTTTTTCAAACTTTTCATATGTATTCTGCAGGATTGTTTATAGACATTTCAGATAAAATATGAATATCCTTGCCTTTGAAATTAGACCTTCAGTATTGCAGACTGGTTTTAGAATTTTCTTGCTGTAAATGTCACTTCCTCTTTAGTCTGTAGAAGATGAAGAAATGTATTTAAATCGTCTCTTTAAAAAGTATTTATATTTTAAAATATTTCACAACTTAATTACCACATACCCATACATCTATCAGAAAAAAAGAACAACATAATCAGATATTTGGACAAGCTGTGGCACAAATTTTGCCTTCCATCATGTTCCTTTTGGATTAAATCATTGAAATTTGTGAAATCTGTGGAGGTTTAGTAAAATACAGCAGATGGCAGGAACTGAAGAGGGTGAAAAGTGCTGAGAGATACTTGATCTAATTTTTCCTCCTTCATCTTAGCCTGTAGATATTTCCCAGGAACAGCGTGAGGCATTATTTGAGGTGGTATGGAAAGGCTGTCGGCAGTAGACCTTGCTGCATTGCACACTGAGAAGGGTTTCTATGTCCCAAGGTGGTATTGCACAATGTGTAAGCCAATAATTTCTAATACAAACATGTCTAGACCATGAAGCTATTAGGTATTTCTCCATTTGTAAGTGGTCAATTCTTTCTTTATGAAATTGTACCTTTGCAATTAGGGAAAAGTAAGAATAGTATTAGAAATCTTTTCTCTAGAATCCCCAAAAAAGACTGGTTAGGTTGTGTGAAAGAATCGAAAATCCTGCTTATGGAAGGCACACACATTAAGGCTACTGAACTGCTAAATCACATTTCAGCTGCAGTTTTCTGCATTTGTTCAGCATTCTGCAATCAAGTCTATGTTTCAGTGTTTATGATGTGGAAAGAGAACCCTGATCCTGAGACTGAAATTAAACTATCCATTGCCTTGAAAATCTTTTTCAGACTTGGATATGGTATCAGCTTTAAAAGAAAAGAAAACAAAACAAACCCAACAAACAAACCAACCTGAGGAAGTTAAATTTATATAGCAGCTTCCGGTACTGAAAAATGTTTTTTCACACTATTATTCCTTACTATTGATCCTTATTGTGACAAACTTAAAACGTAAGCAAATGAGAAACTTTGAGAACTCAAGCACTAGCTGAAATGTCACATTATTATTAGACTTTATTATCAGACTGGACAGGTTTATGATACGCTGCATCCTGTTTTTCTCCAAACAGTACAGTAAAAGTTATTTTACTGAAAAAGCTAATGGTGCATGTCTGTCAAGTTGAGTTTACATAAAAAGAACCACCATGGAGATAAGTATGTCATTGAATATAACCACTGCCAAAGCTGAAATACTTATGAAAAAATAGCTTAAAAACATTAATTCAATTTTTTCTTTAAGTTACTTCTGCTGCATCTAGAATTTTTTTTAGTTTGGACTCAAGAGGATGTTCACACTTCCTTAGGTCATTTAAGTCATTTTATAGCACTTAAGTATGTGCTTTGACATTTACATATCTCCCAGCTGACTGTTAAAGGAACTTAGTATTCCAGCTTTTGTCCTTTGATTTACACACAGTTATGCATCTGAAGCAACTTGCAGTAGTTGCTTAAAGCTTATTATTTTCGGGGGTTTTCCTTCTTCATGAAGTGTCGGATTTTGAGTTGGTCAAATAAGTAGAAGATTTGATGCGTACTAGTGCGCATTACTAAATAATTCAAGTTGAACAGAAGTCAGTAGTAAGGAAATGATCTGTTCTGGAACTGAATGTTATCTCCTCACTACATGCGGTGTGCAGTGATCCCATGTGCTGTGGTTAGTGGGTGCAGGAATTGGTCTTTGCACATATGTTCCCATACTTTGTTTGGTAAGAGTTGGATGAATTCCATTTCATCTCTCAGAACCACCTTTATATTGTTGTCCATTGAATTTTGCCAGTTTCATGCCATTGCGGAATATGACAGTTGGGAAACATACCAGAAACTGGAGCATGGAGTACCATAGTATTTGTTGCAATACCAGGATGCGTGATTACTTTTTTCTGAAGATATATTTTCACTGTGGTCATACCAAAAGTATGGCTCATGAGTGACTGTGCCGATATTTCATAATTAGCTTTTTTCTGTGTTCCCAGAAAATATATATATATATATGATGCTTCTTTAAGGCTGATATGTTGTGGGAATGTCTGAAGGTGTGCATTTGCCCTCAAACACAAAAATATTAGCAGTACTATTTCTTATAGTGGCATTTTGCTTTTTACTGGTCAAACTATTGTCTGTGGGCGATACTAATGAAAAGCTGTATGGTTGCAGTCGCATTTCTTGAAATGTATTAATTCTGACTTCTAAAGCTGAGTATATCTCTTTCTGCTGGGTAACAATTAGTTTGAATGTTACTAGATAAACTGGAATCTGATCTAGGCCAAATACTGCAAGAGCTCCTCCTAATGGAGCTAACAGAAAGAGAGAAAAAAGAAAAAAAAAAAAATTGGAAAGGGGATACAGGGAAACTTCCCTGCATTTGTTACTCTGTGTTTCCAGATTTGAATGGTTTCACTATGTTACTGAAAGGCTTTGGTACGTATTTATCTGAAAGAACTTTTTTTGGAGTATTTCAGAGAAAAGTATGGATTTCTTCTGCAAATGATTTTACAGAGTGAAATCCATACTTGGATACCTGAAAAAAAGTGTTCTGATGCTCTTCAGGTGTGTGCAAAAGCTGGTGCAGTTTTCCTTTGAGTGGGTGACTCAGTGGAAGGACTGAGTGATGTGCTGGGCTGATCACAAATGCATCCTCTTTCTGACTATATTAGCATGCAGTAACTTAAGTGCAAAGCTACTCTTTTTGCAAAGTCAAATCTGTATGCAGTGAGCATTTGCACAATGAAAAGATGGCTGGGCTAAATTCAATATTTAGTTTATAATAAAGTCTTATAGATTCAAGTCCTATAGATTCCAGTCTTATGTCATCTCTTCAGCTGAATGCATGCCTCTACTCACTGATCTGGGTAAGGATGACAAAACAGAATTGTAATCTAAGCTGACAAAATGTTCTCAATAAACAGATGAATGTGTTTTAATTTGAGCTGTCGCCAATAAAAGGATGGGCTGGCTGGGTACAGCAGCGTGTAGCAGGTTGATAGGGAGAGACTGTTAGGCTTTTATTCTATTTCTTTGTTTGTTTTTTTTTTTTAATATAGAGCAAAGTCACCTTGAATTGAATTTGAAATATTCACAGCTTGTTAAAATAAGTAGTTATTGTGATCTAATGAATTATCATTTAGTGATTTCTACAAGCTGTAACTAAAGACTTACATACTTCTTTTGTACAAAATATGAAAGTTTTAGGGGCTATCTGAATCAGTGGAACTGCGCTTGGCAAAGAAACAGATGGCAGTTATGGCAAAAGCATCTTTCTATCACAACATTACTGCTGGGCACTTCAATCACAGGTGTAAATAAGAACTCCCTGGGGACTGCTGTTTCACATCCAGCTGTGATAATCTCTGAGGGGCTATTTTAACAGATGGACATTGTCACAAAGCTGCTCATACCTCATGTCTCTCTGCTGAAGGCTGTCAAAAGAAGTGTGCATGGCTTTATATAGAGATTCTCCACCCCTTTGGAATCCTGTGATGTATTTCGTTATTTAGATAATCACTATCTAACTTGAATAGTGAGAGCTATGCAGGGTAAAAAGCAAATTTAACACAAGCCAAACTTGTTCACTAGCTTTTTCCATGGGTGTTTTTAACTCCCTGGCCAAAATGTGTACATATGTTTGGTTCTTGCATATTCCAGAAGGGTGGCTGTGATAAATAAAAATGGCATATGTTGTTAACGTCAGAGTTTGCAGACAGCTGGTGATTTTCAGCTAAGACATGGTAGGCCCAATTCTATTTTCACTTTTCCTTGAATCCAGAGAGCTGACTGAGCTACAGCAGTGTATGAGAGTCTAGTTTGCTCTCTCATGGTCTAATATTTAAATAAATAAATCAGAGGACAAGGTGAAGGAAGGACTAAATCCAGACCGGGCAGCACATGCCATTCCATCAGCACATGGCTTTTCAGCAAACATAGCTCTGGGTCTTTGAGAAGCAGTGGTAATACATTCTTCATGATCTGAGTCAGAAATGCAGTAAAAGATAGTCATGAAGTACAATTTTTCTAGCATTGAACAAGCGTGTGGTACAACTAATATGCATTTCCTTAATGTTTATTCATACAAAGTTTTAGGACTTAAAATTTGCTAAATCTCCCAAAGAGAGAGACTCACCATTCTTCCATCTCCATTCACAGAGGGAGTGCCATACAGTAGAATTCCTTTGTTTAATTTTAATAATCTGAATTTGAAAGGCACGTAAGCTTCCTCTCTAGTCATTTTAGGAGAAGGCCAATTCCAGCAGAGTTAGGGTACATTTCTGTTCACTGGGTAAACAACTGACTGGATGGCTGGGCCCAAAGAGTTGTGGTGAATGGAGTTAAATCCAGTTGGTGACCGGTCAAAAGAGGTGTTCTCCAGGGCTCAGTATTAGGGCCACTTCTGTTTTATATCTTTATCAATGACCTGGGTGAGGGGATTGAGTGCACCCTCAGTAAGTTTGCAGACAACAAGTTGGGTGGGAGTGTTGATCTGCTTGAGGATAGGAAGGCTCTACAGAGGGATCTGGACAGGCTAGATCGATGGGCCGAGGCCAGTGGGATGAAGTTCAACAAGGCCAAGTGTCAGGTCCTGCACTTTGATCACAACAACCCCATGCAGGGCTACAGGCTTGGGAAATAGTGGCTGGAGAGGTACCTGGCAGAAAAGGACCTGGGGTGTTAGTTGACTGTCGGCTGAACATGAGCCAGCATGTGCCCAGGTGGCCAAGAAGGACAACAGCATCCTGGCCTGTATCAGAAACAGCGTGGCCAGCAGGACTAGGGAAGCAATCATCCCTCTGCCCTCAGCACTGGTGAGGCCCCACCTTGAAAACCGTGTTCAGTTTTGAGCTCCTCACTACAAGAGGGACATTGAGGTGCTGGAGCGTGTCCAGAGAAGGGCAATGAAGCTGGTGAGGGGTCTGGAGGACAAGTCTTATGAGGAGAGGCTGAGGGAGCTGGGGGTGTTCAGCCTGGAGAAAAGGAGGCTGAGGGGAGACCTTATCGCTCTTCAGAACTAGCTGAAAAGAGGGTGTAGCGAGGTAGGGGTCAGTCTCCCAAGTAAGAAGTGAAAGGACAAGAGGAAATGGCCTCAAGTTGTGCCAAGGGGAGGGTTAGACTGGATATTAGGAAAAAATTATTCCCTGAAAGGGTTATTAAGGATTTGGAACAGGCTGCCCAGGGAAGTGGTAGAGTCACCATACCTTTAGGTATTTAAAAGACCAGTAGATGTGGTGCTTAGAGACATGGTTTAGTGGTGGTTTTGGTAGTGTTACGTTGATGGTTGGACTAGGTGATCTTAAAGGTCCCTTCCAACCTAGACAATTCTATGATTCTGTTTACAGAGTCAATATGTCCAGGTTGTCTAGATGATGAACTTCAGCATTTACCTTTAATCAGTGTAATTATGGTACATAAACTATTCACTAAATAATTTAAAATGAGCAAATTTGTATAGCTTAGATGTAAGTCACTTCAAGCCTACAATGAAGCAGTAGACAACTTGCTTTCCTTTCCAAACTAATCATATAGAGTGGGGAGCTACTAATTACAAACTTCCACTGGTACTTAATTGCCATGTACTTCTCACTTGCCAGGTCATCCTATGACAGTCTTTGTATCTTCTGCTGAGCAGCGTGAAAAGTAAAAGGTATTTTTTTATAACTTCTTATTAGGACAGTTTTCTTTTGTGCTATTCCATTCAGGCAAAGTACCTTTATCTGGTCTGCCCTTTTGACTTGATAGTCTTTCCCTGTTCTCCCTTTGTCACCCTCCTCTTCACCAAGCACCAGTTACTTCTCCCTATTTTCAAAGCACTTGTACAACTGATTCTTAGAACCTCGCAGCGTAGTTTGGGGAAAAACTGTTTTATTTTCCACAAATGTCACACCCACTTTGCATTTAGAACTGCACAATCATGAGAAAACATGGTTGTTGATGACTGTTCCAACAACAGTTAACATTCTGTAAATGAAATACTATCTTTTCCAGCATACCCTGTAGGTAATGGTGTCTTTCCTCAACTAGCATCCTGACTGCAGAGAGACTGGCTTTAGGCTGCTGAGACAAACAAAATCTTCCAGTTCCCACAAGCGGTGTCAAGACAAGGTATTTGCTGTATAATCACTTCCTGCGTGACAAAATACAACACTTAAGGTCTAAATGTCACTGCTGTGTCATTTTATAAATAGTGGCCTGAATCAGGCTGGCCATTGTTTCAGTTTTCAATGTGGTAGAAATAAAACTACAAACTTTGAGTATTTGGGACAAAACCTTTTGCCAAGAGTGTTTTGTGCAGTGTGATTTCTACCAAACTTTTCTTCCTCATTTAATTCAGTAGAAGTGTCTTCAAGAATAAGGTGAGGTGGGCTTGCCTCATAAAGGGTGGTGCAATACACTGTATTTTAGACATATGAACAAAGATCAAATTATCTGTTTGATTCTCCAAAAAACATAAGCTGATAAATGAAATTGCAAGTTTTATATCTATAGAAACACTTTCAGTTAAAATAATTGTGCCATTAGCTTGAGAAAAGTAGTGAGCTTTTTAAAGACTCCAAGTCTGTGTCAACAATTCTTTTCACGAGTCTGCAGCTTAACATGTACTTCTGCTGTGATGATTTGCCATTTCATGTCATTTTTGTTCTATTTCTGTCAATTTTTGCAGTTGAGACCCCTCGCACCCCACTCCCCTTTAAAGGAGTCCCACTTCACTCTAAGTGTCCAGTTGTGAGATATGCAGACAGAAATTTTTGACTGTCAGCTGAGTATTTTTTGTTTCTGTTCATAGCAGATAGTGCTGGAAATAGAGAACTGAAAGCATACGGGAAAGCTGCTGAACTTGTTGCTTGAGTCAGCCTGTCAGACTTCTTGGTGTTATTGTTCATTTTTGTCCATAGTGTAAAAGGCAACCTAGTTTAAAGAGCAGTGAATGCGGATAAAGGCGCTATGCACTGAATTCTCACTTTTCACTTGATCAACAGAGATCCATCTAGATCACTCGGTTTTCTGTTCATCTATTCACACACTACCCTTTGCTTATTTAGACAGTCTAAAGCTGTAGCTCTTTAACTATGTGTTGGTCTAGCAAGCAGCACAACATCATTCTAGTTTGCCTTAGTTTTCACGAGTTGATTTATTCTCTAAATGTTTGTGGTGTGCTTTTATAAGGATGCCTTGTCTTCATGTTTCCAGACATACATCTTAGTTACCCCACAGCATAAAGTCTTACCAATGCTGAATTTTATGAGATTGCCATGTTCTAGTGATAAAGTGCTGGGCTAAGACTCAGTTTGGGCAGAGCTCTGAGTGGGAGTCCCTAGACTTTATCTTCTGCAGTGAGCAACTCGGAATGACCAAAAAGGTGTGTTGGCTTCAAAACTGAGTTTTATCAGAGTAATGAATAAAAATTTTGGAAACAGAACTTGGAGTGAGACATAATACATATAAAGCATATCTTTTTGCACACACCCATCCATTATATTTTAAGTATGTCTTCTTCAGGTTCACACTCAGAGATGGTGGCTTTCTTGGATAAAGCAAGTTCTGTCAGTCTCCTGTGAGGTCTCCAGTGAAATTTTAACCCGAGAAGGACAGACCACGTGTTTGCTCTATTCTTTCTGTGGCATGGTGGGATTTCTTGCTTGCTCTGAGCCTTTTTTCAAAGTCTTCAGAGCTCAAACGAGTATCAGGGAGTTAGCCGATGGAAAGCCAGTCCTGCACCCATCCTACAGCTTGGCTGGGAACAGAGATCATGATGCTGCCAGTTTTTTCATAAATACAGAAGGAATTTGTGATTGAAGAACTACAGCTAAAGTAATTCAACTTGTAGGCTCCTCAGGGCTCTGCACAAAGCATGGGGCTAGTTCATACAAAATCCTGTTTTATTGTTTGTTTAGATGTTGGGAAGAATTTTTTAAAATATCTAAGTAGGAAGAAAAACTATAAATTGTAAAGCAAGGTTTTCTATTAGATATGACTGAATCTTAGATTAAAATACGAAAAGTTGTCATTTTGAAATAAGTCATGCTTCTTTGTGTCTTGACCCCATTATTGGGCATTCCCACCATCTGTATGCTGCCACTGGCCAGGCCAAACCTGTTTCTGACGCTGATGCCAGTTAGCAGCTCGCACGCAATTTGGCAGATAGTTCTGCTTGTAAAATAAATGCAACTATGCTCAAATTATATTCATTTACCCCCTCTCAGATCAGCTTCTTTAGTTTTAGAAAAAACAGGCTTGCAAAACCCAGGCATACATATGGAAAAGTATGTCTCAGAAAAATCTTTGGCAAACAATAGCAATAGCTACTTCTGGAGTGCCACGCTGTAGGATTCCTGGTTTAATCTGAGGGGCTTGGGGAATATGATCCAAAAAGACTGGTATTTTAGAAGCTCATCTGTTCTTTGGCAGTTTGTCAAAATGTCAGAAAAAAACAATTTTTTTTTACAAAGTAAAAGCTTCCTCTTCCTGCCAAATTCTGTATTTTTGTCAGATTCTGCTTTCATTTCATTAAGGGAAGTTAGCCAGGCTTTTTTAAAAAATTAGGTTCAGGACTGCATTCAGCAAAACAAACTGCTGGGTTTTGGAGTTTCAAATACTTTGAGCTGACAAATTAGGTGTACAGCAAGGGTGTGTGTCTTTACTGAATGTCTGAAGATGGTGATAGTTACTAGCCCAATTGCAGTACAGTAGAGTGTTTTTGGAAGACTAGAAAATGTTGAGGGACAATTCTGCAGCAAGCAGTGTTTAAGCTCGTAGCAACTGTCTCCACAGCCACATGCTGGGTGTGGGAGCAGGTGGTGTGTCTGTGCAGAGCACTGAAACAGTCATACGGAGGTGACTCTCAGCTAAAACCAACAAAATAAGGATTAGTGGTTTTGGTGGGTTTTTTTTTTAGCACAGCTTACTCTTTTCTCAGTCCATGACATGACAGCTGTTTGTTATTAGAGACAAGTCATGTTTTTGGTGGATGCCAGAGAGGAACGTGTTCTAAGAATAACGGTTTTTCATCATGAGCAACATGGCAACACCTCTCTCAAAATGGGGGAGGTCCAGCTCAGATACCTTTCTGCTCTTCCCTGTGACTTCCTCAAAGTGAGGAAACAGCACAGTCAGTTGAAGCAGGAAGCTGAAAGATCAGTGAACTGATCTAAAGGAATCTTAAAGTTACATTCAGTGTCATGAGTAGGCAGAAGTGTTTAGCATTTGATTTGGCAGCTAAATGGGGTTAGACAGCTAATATTAAGCTGGCAAAAATATTGTCACTGTACCGAGATTTATATCAGCTAGAAAAGGGATTTTACCAAACAGAACGGGGGGGGGGGGGGGGGGGGGGGGGAATTTAAGAAAAACAATGGTGGTGTTTTTTTTTTTTAAGTGGAAACAAGTGCACAACAAAATGCCTCCTAAAACATTTTTTTCAGTATTTATTCTTCTTTAAATCTTGTTCAGCACACTTTATCAGAACTTTTGAGGATTTTCCTTTTTTTAGCTCATTGGATCTAATTTTTTTAAGAGAATGAAAAGGAGTTAGAAAAGCTATGAGTCACTTCAAAAAACAAAAGGTAGATGGAAATATTCTTTATACATGGAAAATGTATAATGATGGAAATATGCTTTATACATTAAGCATATGTATAAAAAATCTGAATACTAAGGGACTAACCCACCGGAAGTATAATATTTGGAGGATGTAACTGCATAAACCTAGAATGCAAATTAGGGATAACATTTTAATAGGGTAGATAGTTAACCTCTAGAGAACCTAACTTGGGAAGACACAGTGATTCTCCATATCGTACAGTTTCTGGGGTTTTTTAAAATCAGAAATCAATACCTGAAAATTCTGAAGAAAAATCAGGGTTTTTTTAAAATAAATTAGATGCTTGAGGCAAAAATACCTCACTAAGGCCCTCTCACTTACATTTTATATAGTCACTTGAAGGTTTGACTATATGGTGGTTCCATTGCACTCTGAAATCATCTAGCAGCGTTCATTCATTTAGCTTTCCTACAATTAAAATATGAAGGATTAAGAGGAATCATTTGCTAACTAAACATCAGCATTTAAATTCTCTAGGAACACAGATCAACAGAAAACAGCCACTGAACTGTACAGTACTAAAATCCTTTTATCATACACACATATGATTATGTCTAGAATTTTTTGACTGGCCCAGGATGAGAATAGTAAACTATATACCTGTATCCAGAAGCTCTGATTTGTGACATAATGTATGATGGTGCCAAATAGGGTTGTTACTGCTGATTGCTTTTTCCTTTCGAATGGCAATAATTTCCCATTACAAGCTGAAAAGCTTTGAGAAGTACAAATATAAAATAAAGACTGGATTTCTTTTTTTAACACTAGCAGCTGGCTGCCATTTGTTTGAGTGCTTGACTTGTTTCTTTAAAAATGTGATTTATTTGGAAGACATTTTTCTGTGGCACTTTGTTTCCCCTCAGGCTATCTCTGAGTCCATAGAGTTGGAGATGGTGGTTAATGAAGACAGATGACGTTCCCAGCCCCCAGGCTACTGTTTTCTTTTTTCAATAGCAGTGAAGAGCGGCATAGGCATTCTCTGCCAACAGCAGGGTCTTTGTTTTGTTTCCCAAGGTTCTTCCTTAATGGTAACAGAAAAATAGTGTTTCTATAATTACATATGTTGTAGGAACTTTAAAGGACAGTATTAGTTGTAAATGCAATGCTGAAAACAGCAATGTTCAAACTAAGTAATGAATGTTACCATGCCACTTGCTCCTTTCTAATACCAGTCCTGTCATTTGATACACAGTGGTAGAGATGAGACGTTGAGTGGGTAAATGAGTTTAGCTTCTTTGAAATCAGTGAAACTACATAGATGGGAATTTTTTCTCTTTTGTGAATGTTGTTGAAGTATTTTGTAATTTTTTTTTTTGAGGGAGACAGGCAATATGTATGTTTGCACAGCAAACATCATGTTGCTTTGGGGCTTAAGTGAATGGCTGGAATTTGGCTTGTGGATTAATACACTTAATCACTTACGTGATTTTCAGGATCTCGCTATTTGGCCATTTAATTAGGTCACTTGGCGCTCTCACACACTATCCCATTTTTAGTACCTCAGTTGGGCTCAGATAAAACAGCAGTAGAATTTATTTTAAAAGAAAAAAAGGAATAGTAGATGTCTAAAAAATGACATAAAAATGTTGAAGTCACTTGAGATCTACTTGTTTTGTAATTTATCTGATCTAACCCCAAATACTTATATCTAAGTGTACATCTCTTTGGATAGGGGAAAAAAAAAAGGCATTTCTTTAATAGCTGTTCATATTTATGACTCTGCTTTCATGACTGTATTTTTATTCTGTAACGTTGGTATTGGCATTGCTGTTTCTCCAGTGTTTCTCCTATTAGGCTATTTGCTAGAATATTCATGAAAACAAACACAAGGTTGTAAGTTAATTCATTTAAAATATACATGCATATTCATTTGGCAACATTAAATTATCTAATTTTATACAATGTGGGGTTTAAAAAATCAGTACTGAAAGATGGAACTCTATATTTAAAAATCGTTATGCTTCCTTTCTATTATGATTTTGTAGCTTTCTATCAGCTTCTCTTTTCCTGAGTCTTCTGCTGTGTTCTAATTGCATATAATTAGTTTACTGCTGTAAGTAGAACACTTCGGAAAAAAATTATCTTAAGATGGTTAAAGTCTCCCAGAGAATAATCATATTTGCTCTCCTGAATATAAACACTTCAAAGTTAAAAATTCAAAGATAGAAGAATCTTTGAAGAAGGACCATCTGAGAAATGTGAAGATCAGTCTACCTGTTTATACTTCCTACTCTTACAGCGATACAGGAAATTCAGGAATAACATTACATAGGCGTGTAATCATTTTTTGAAGCGCGAAATCCTCTCAAAGTCAATGATAATTTGTCACTAACTTGAGTAGGATCACTGTTTTCTCCGCTTTTTGAATTTTCTAGTTGAAAAATAAGTCTGAAATGGGGAGAGTAAGAGAAAGTGTACCTCAATTCTGTATGGGGGAGTAAAAGTATGAAGTAATCTCTTTACAACGAAACTGACTTATTTAAGTAATAATTTAAATGTTAGCAACAAAACTGACATGGTTTGGGGTCTTGGTTGCTTTGGTCTTTTCGTAATATTGAGTTGTCAAGTGATGAACTAGCTATGTTTCTTCAAAATGACTAAAACTGAAAATGCATTTTGCTAGTGATTTTTCTAAGCAGCTGAATTTGTCAGGATTGCCATGCTGAAATGGTGGGTCTCTTCTCTAATATATGGCTGCTTAAGGGATGTGGCAGAATGAACTAGGATTAATGAACAATGAGCTACTTTATGCTGTGTATCTGTAGTATCACAAGAGAAAATCAGTGCTAAAAAGAAAAAAGTTATGTTTTGGAAAAAAACATTTGGTTGGAGAATGGTAAAAGCAGCAAAATCCACAGACGTATCTTAAAGGATTTTTCTCTGCTTCTGAGAGGGGGGTCAGATTTTACAGGTTCACCTACTCAAGTGACTTATTAACCATTGGCAAACACACTTGTAAATTAATTTTTTTCCTCCTTTCATACCCCAAACTCACCCTTTCACAATACGGAGAAGTGAGGAGAGCATTGTTAATAGCTAAAATCAGGAAAACTGAGTTTTTTCTTGTTCTTTCAGAGATCACTGGTATTTGGAAAGGTGGTTTTTAATTCAGAAATTTCTTTGCAAAGGAAATGGTTGTCAATTTTAAAACAGTTATACGTCAACATGTTAGGTAAGTTGTCCTTAAGTAGACCTGCACAAATAAACTTCCCATTTATAAGGTACTGTGCTCTTTTTTGAAACTTACATAAACTTCTCACAGAAGGTTTCCCTCTCTGTTTTCCAGTTAATCTGTCCCCACCACGTGTTAACTCTCTTCTCTCCCCTTAACATCAGAGAGAGTGTGGGGATAGTAGCTGTGAGGTTTGACATGACCTTTGCCAGCTGGTGTGCTTGAGCAAGCTGGAAATGAGACACAATAAGGTCCCTCTATCCTGAATAGAGCTGGCAGTAAATCATGGTTCCAAAAAGTCCCTTTAATTGAAAAATCAGAGTTCAGCTATGTTAATTCAGGAGATAAGGTTGAGAAAGGTTGTCAAGTGAATGGAATTTCCCCTGCACTGGGATTGCTGGGAGCAGACCCAGCATAAGCAGAGACTAACAGCAGTTTGAAAAGGGTCACTGATTGCTCAGCTTTGTCTAATGTATAATACTTCAGATTATAAAGAGAAAAATTACACATTAGACTTGTGGAACTATGTGTCAGTTACATATTTGGGGGCTCTTGGACTGAAAAGATCACAAGAGATAGCCTTGAATGTCTCAACCTTTTCCAAATCCAGTGAATTAATTTTTCTGAATTTTGATTTCCCCCTTCTCAACAAAGACAGAAGTACTGAAATAATATATAGTATTTCTTTGGGATCCAAGCAATAAAAAAGACAAGCAGATATATTTAGGCCTATGTGTATACAGTGCTGTTCTCATAAAAATATGGCCAGGCTAATACCTGTATTACAGTGCTTTATTTTTCTTCTTTTCTTCTTATTTTTATTTGTAGCTATTTGATACTCATATAGGTTTCACCTGTCACTGTGACTTCCACACACTTGGCATCAGACCTTTTAGTCTTCCATTTCTAAGCCTGCCATGGTTTTGTGCCCTTTTTGAGCCACTTAATGTTCAGTGGGTACAGTGTTGGCTCCTGGGCACACAAGCCCAATGCAAACTGGAGCCATGCATTATTTTTGATTCACTTATCACTGATAACTTTGTTTCATGACATGCAGCTAAGTAAAAGTCAAAGGAAAGCAATTCCTTCCACAGAGAAAATAAACTGGCTAGAATAAAACAAAAGCAGATGAAAAGGGAAAAAGACTGGGAAGAATATCTAACAGCATCTCCCAGAGAAGAGGAGGGTTTTCTATTATAGAAATATTAAGGGAAACTGAATATTCCTTGATGATGCTTCCAAATCACTTTGCTTTTCACAAAGATCCAATGGTTCCTGAGGGGAGGCTAGTACTTTGTGCCCTCATCCATCAGGTTGCTTATCATTTTTCCTTAAAGGTCCTGGGTTTTTAAGTCACCCAAAGGGTTAATAATTACTTTTGTTGGACAAAAGCATCACTGAAAATTCCTGTCTATATTAGCTAGAACTTTTCTAAAACCAGTAGCAGCAGCAAAAAAATTCTGTGCATGCCTTCTGAATTTCTTCTCTGGGCAAAACCTTGTTTTGGTGAAAGCTTTTTGACCACCCTAGTTTTAATTCAGTGAATGATTAATGAGATATGGAAACCTCTGCCTCACTTGGACTTTCTTTTGAAATTTGTAAGAATTCTCGGAGCTTAACTTTTTTATGACATTGAGTCGACATTGAGCTGAATGCTTTAATAGTTGCTTCTGTTTTTAATGAGGTGCAAATGTGCCAAAGCGCTGTGTCCAAACCCTCCAAGGGCCTGCCCAGGAATTCGGGTGAACAGTCATGAGTTTGGGAGCAGCCCTTCATGGCTTCCCTTCATCCATCACTGTGGTTCAGGGATACCCTCACTCCCAGAAAGAAACATAAGCAATTAGTTGAAGTGGAGACTGAGATGCTCGATGAAGAGGTCAATAATCTGGTTGCCCGAAGTGACAAGTTCAAAATAAAAAGAGGAGTAGGGTGACACTGTTTAGGTCTGAGCAGAATAAATGATGGCAGATTATTTATGAATTGGATCGCAACGTCTCCTTTCCCTCATGTGTATCCCCTTTTCCAATGGAGCAAAGGACAGTTTTTGTAAGTAGTTGTAAGTAGTCATGAGCACTACTGTGGTGCAACTTGTTCTGAAAATACTGTGTTGTTGAAAAGTTGATGCAACAAATTTTGGAAAGAGGAGAAATTCAGAAAATAAGGTCATAGCTAGGCATCTTACAATTGTTGTTTTGGGAAGGAAAATGAGGGTTTTCTCAATGATCCCTAGATTTTCAAATCTCTCCATTCAGTTTTGTCTGACAGAAGCTGTGTGAATTTTAAAAGTGTATGCTATCATTGCGCTGACACTGTTATGCCATTTGTTACCCTAGTTTAAGTTCTGTTTTGTTTTTAATGGAACCGTAAATGTATTGAGAGCCTAATAATGCTACCTTTGGCTAATGTGAGTTAGGGCTGTATTGTTATGAATTGTTTTTTGGTTGGTTTTTTTTTTTTTTCTGCTAAACGTGTTCTTCATGAAATCTGAACTACAGTCCATGAAACGACTCTAATATTAAAGTTTATACATGTACAAAGAAGCTCAAATTCACCAAAACTTTTAAAAATGCTACATGCAAACAGATTCTCATATTACCTTCCCTGACTTTCCAGGAGTTCTTCAACACCAGCCTTTCCCTTATGCATTTCTTACTAGAGCAGTTAATCTTTTCTCCAGTGAAAGATTATGCTTTCAGTCCTTTCTATTTTTTATTTTTTTTCCATTTCAGCCACATCAAATTGCCTAGTATTTTACTCCAGTTTTGCTTTAAACAAGAATGGGAAATTCAATTTAAATGTGCAGGAGTGTATGGAATTGCTGGAGGACAGGCGGGAGGTGGTAGCCTGACCTGTACAAGGGCAGCAGGAATCAAAGCTCTCTGCCCCGCTGTCCCTCTAGGCTCCCCCCAGGCCTGTGCCCCGCTGGCACAGGTTTTGCCAGCAGCCTTCTGCGCTCCTGACCCCACAGACAGCTTCCTTCTGCTGATGTTAGTGAGTCTCATGGTAACAGGTTTCCAACCTACAGCCTTTCTAATGATTTTCACCTCAGTTGTTTGGCAGGACAGGCAACTAGATGTTCTTTATCCTTTTGAATTATGGTAATACAAGGAGGAATCAAAGCCATTTCTTGTGCAGGTCTTACTGTCTCAAATAAAATCATGACTGAAGAGAGGAAAAAGAAAAAAAGTTTAGAATCCTTCTTTACATTGCAATGCAAATTGCACATGTTATCTATTGGGTTAATAACAGGTTTACTCCAAATCATATTTTATTAGTGATATTGACAGATTCAGGATAATCTTTCCATAATAATTTTGTTTTGGAAAGTTCCTTACCTGTTTGTGTTAAAACCTCCTTAGCCTTACTAACTCAATTACCTGAGTGTCTATCTTGTATGAATCTTTTAGTGAGAGATGAGCAAAAAACTCCAATTCTTTTTTTCTACACAGAAAATGTTTTAAATTACTGTTCAGAATTTGACTGCAGAGAAAGCACATGCTCTGGTTCTTTCTTGTCCAGTGTTTTTTGTAATCCTTTAACGAGGTGTCAGTAAACATAAAGCACTATCAATTTTGATTTGATGGGTTTTTACAGTAACTTTGCGTTCAGTTTGTATTTATGTGAACAACAATTGTCTAGAGTGAAATTGTACTATAAATCAGACTCAAAGTCTACAAAAAATAGTCGCTTTAATGTATTGCTAACTCTCCAATTTCTTGTCTTGCTGGCTGTGCGATATGCTTTAAGCCTTTTCCTCGCCAACTATTACAGTAGTCTGAGCATTTTTTTTTTGTTTTCCTCAATCCTGTTTAAAACATTTGAATTAAATTATTTTGACCAGAAACTTTTGCATATCGTGTTTTCTTGTAAACAAAATAGCAAGTTTTTTGCAAAGTTGTAGCACCAAAGCTAAAATGCAAAAGGTAGGCAGGAATGAAAACAGTTGAAAAGTTTGTGCATGAGGGAATATAAACTGCTTTTGTTTAATTTTTTGATATTAATTTATTTGTATATTATAATAGTGAGGGGGAAAAAGACAAGTCAAATGGGATGCTGAATGACATGTTTGCAATCAAACATCCGAGGAAATTGAAAATGAGTTGATAAGTTTACAAATCTGTCAGATACATTAGCTCATGAAAAGAGGTTGTTTATCTTACCATAGAACTTGCATTGCCTAGTTCCAGTAAGACAAAAAGGTTGTCATTATGTTATATATAGAGAAAATGCCACTTAGCAATGTAGTGTATTTTGCAGCAACCCTGGTCGTGAATCTCAAAAGACTCGAACACACAATCAGATAAAGGAACAATTGCAAAATTATGATTTCTATACTAAGTCAATAGATGCCCCCATATATACACTGAAAATGGCAGATAAACCAGATTTATCAGTTTTAGGTCACTGACTGTATAATGACACATCTGTTTAATTCTGTAACTCTGCCCAATATTCAGAGTATTTTATGTTAACAAAAGGACCACAATTAACCAGTTGTCATTACTCCCCGTGTCTTTGATATTTGCTTATTTTGCTTCTCTATGCTTGAGATGGCATTTTGTACCCATAGTAAGGAGTTAATGAGTTAATATAAACAGGCTGGGGGCTTTTAATAGGTATGTGCAATCTAAATAGCTGCATTGCAACTTAACCTCTGCTGGTTCACTTCTCTGGAGGGTAAGACATTGTATGGTTACCTGCTAAGCAATTCTATAATGCAAGCAGGTCATTATACACCTAGTAACGTGCAGCTTTGCTTTTTATGAACAAGTTCTTTAGTTTAATGAAAGAATAAGAATACACACCACGTACAAGATAAACTGTACCGTGGGAAAAACCTAGACCTGCAGCCTAGGTCTTGCAGACAAAGATTCTCTGAAGTGAGGTAGCATATTGTAACTGTTTGGGGGGGTTCCTAATTCAAATCTTCTGGATTGTTCTTTTTTTTTTTTTCCCTCCACCAAAAGAGTAAAATAATCTGTGATGTCCAGAAAGATATACCTGTCAAAAGCACAAAGCACACTTCAAAGGAAAGAGTTATTTTCCTCAGAACAAAAATAAGAATTTGAGAGAGATAAAAAATTTAATGCAATTTTCTGAAGAGCTACAGAAAATGTGAATAAATTCACACAGAACTTCTGTGTCTTACTTGGCTTGTGTAAGGTATTTAGCTTTGTAGCATACTGTATTGTTAAATGCAAGTTTAGAAAATCAAGATGGGACACTTGAAAGTTATTTTGAAAAACTGAAAACTAGTCATTCCAAAGCCAAAGTAGGAAATAAAATATAGATCATGGAAAGGATGTGTTCCTAATGAGTTCCCACAACAATTCCTTACAGACATGCATTTCTGTGATCCAAGAAGAGAATATAAAATAATTACCTAGCAGCGTTTGCTTATGAAATTTTTTTAAAAAAAAAAAAAAAAAGATAGTGAAGAAAGAACAGGAAAGCTCACCAATACAGAATTACCTGAATTCTTTAGAAGAGTAATAAGATTTTATTATGGTTAGTTTAGATACCTAGTAATACAACATGTGAGGTACTCTCTCTGAAAAGTGGTGATCTAAGGATTATATTAGATTATGAACTGAGTAGGGTAACGTGGTAGCCAAAAACCAGTATGGTCCCTTACTGTATCTTCCCTGTGGTGATTAGATTGTACTTTACTTCTTTGTCATGGGTGTTGGCAAGCATGAAGCCTTAGTAACAAAGCAATGTGTATGGGTATAGACATTGGGCTTTTTTGAGGAGCTGCAGTTAACTCTAAGAAAAGAATATTGAAGCTTTAGGGCAAAGAAGCAGCAGCAAACTGTAAGATAACAGTTATTGAAATGAAATTTTGTGGTAGGGGAGCTGTAGCTCACTGTAAGATAAACGTTTTTGTCTTGCAGAAGAGGAATAATAAATGTATAGAAAAAGTATTGCTGCAGTTAGATACAGCCAAATATGACTAGAGTATGTGAATTGATTTAAGCTAAATAACTAGTGGCGTGCAAAGTTGGTTTATGTTTGCTGGTGGAAAAGAAGGGTAGCAATGTGAAACCAGGTTGGAGTCAATCATTTGCCTCCACCTCTGTGCTGTTGACTGATTGCCCAATAGTTTGTCTAACACAGACATGATGTGTCTGGCATCCATTTTTGTGCCATCTCCTGAAATAATCAAGCAGACCAGCAACTTGAGTAATTGTTTTCAGGACATTAAATCCACTTGTAGGGACCAAAACAAACAAGGATGATTAAGCCCGGAGAAGCATTACAGGCAAGGTATGAAAATATCAGCGAGAAGCAGCATCTAGGTTTTTGGGCTTCAGTGGAAAGGTGAAAGTCAAATATATCTTCCTTTGTAGCATTTATGGCTAATGTTCTTTGACGATTTGTGTGTCACAGTAGGTTAATCATCGCACTCTGTTGGTTGATTAGTTGCCAGTTTATTGAGAAAAATACCAGAAGGGAAAGAATGTGAGGTTAAAAACCTGAAAATTAAAGAAAACTCTTGCAGGAAAATTGCAGTCTTCCTGAATGTCAAAAGGCAGTAGTTATGTCCTCTCTGCAATGCTGGTTGTTGGGTATTAAAGGTGTGGGGTGAAGGGAGCAGTATTACAGCTCCTTACATTCTAATGGTACAAGGCACTGGGAACAGTATGACCTTCCCGACCTTTCTGCCATGTGCTGAGACTTATTATATATTTAGAGAGTGTATGCAAATGATGAGATGTTCTAATTTACATGATCAGTCATAATTTATGGACTTGTTTTCAGAAATGACAGCTAACAGCTTGATTACAAATGTAAATGCTAATGCAGTAGCATTAAGTGAGTTTTAGGAGGATATGAACTTGTGTTACTGACTGGCTATAGGCATGCCTGCTCTGCGTGGTCCTTCCGGCTCCCTGGCGGGAGCAAAACAGTGCCTGCTTTGGATACTGATGCCTTTCCTGTTTGCTTTAAGTCCTGAATGAATGAAGGTATGGCTGGAGCATTACTCAATAGCTCCAAGTGTATAACTACTATTGATGTTATGGAGTAGGCTTCAAAGTACAGGCCTGTTTAAGTTCAAGTGAAACTGAACTGAAAATTTCTCATTTTTCATTAGCATGGTTTGGTGTTTGTTTCATGGTGCTACAGTTTATGTATTCCAGCCATAGACATGCAGCTTAAAAGAAGCTGAATGTGTGTGATCTACCTAAAACAAGAGCTTTCATTGATCTGAAACACTTCATGAAACTTCAGACTTAAAAATCACATCAAGAAAACCATAGAAAATCTCAGACTTTGTGCCTGCGGCTCCTAGCCTTGTGATGGGATGCTGAATGACCATACATAATGATACTGGAGTACTGCTAGTGTCTTTGGACAATTATGCAATCTGTATTAAGGATCTTTCTGTCATTATATAGATATAGCTAATTTATGCTAATCTCTTAATCTTTAAAAAAATTAATGTAAACAGTGGAACACATAAAAGACTACCGTTTTGTCTTCTCATGATTCTGAAAATAATTGGGCCTCTTCAGCTTAAGTGCTTCTGAAGTCTGAATAGCAAACCTACTTCATATGTAAATATTTATCATGAAAACTTATAGCAGTTTTGAACTAACCCATTTTCTGACTGTGTCTTCTCCTCTTCCTTAAACGCCCTTAAATTCTAGATTATAAACTAACATGCTGGGAAAAATGTAGTTTACACTCTCTTGATACCACAACCCATCTTGGTATTCTAGGTTAGGTCTTAATTATAGAAAAATAAATTACTTATTTACTAATCCACACAGTCTACCCTAATTTGTTACTTTATCTCACTAAGAATAATTAAGTTCCATCCAAACATTCTATCGGTTAATCCTCCCTAGAAAATGAGCTCATTAAATATGTGTGAGAAGGGTATTTTGTGTCAAAAGTCCTTCTCCTGGTTGAATAAACAGAGCTTTATTTGTGTTGCTGAGTAGGAACATCTTTAATTTCTTGGTGACATTTTAATTATGACTATTGATGCTACAATTAGGAGCACAGTGAAATCAGCACAGTACGTCAAGGCCATTCCCAAACTGTGTCTCGCTGTCACCCTCCAGAATACTTAGTTTTTTCTTTCTCTCCACATGAGAACACATGGAAGGAGAAGGCCTAACACAGATACAATTTTTAAGCAAAGAAAGTGATACTTAAGGCTATTGTTCTCAGTCCAGAATGAGATTATATTAACGGTAATTGTTAATATAACGACAGCTTTTCTGTTTCTTATGAGGACCAAGCTGGTTCTTGTAGATTAGTTGTTGGTGGCCAAATTCAGAGCACAGAATTTGTAAAATGTAGCAGTTTAAACACTACCATGTGGTCTAGTGAACCAGTTGTTGCAGGCAGGTAAATAAAGGTGTCAAAATGCACTTGGTGATTTCCAGCTACACTGATCTTTAAGTGTAGAGTGGGTTTTTTGTGTCCAAACAGCTGGCACTAGTTTTGAACTTTGGTTTGAAAACTCAGTAAGACCACACTCATTTCTTCAGCCTGTGTTTGCACAGTACCTGACACAATGTAGTATGGGCTCTGGTTATGATATTAATAATAATAAAGGGAGGAAGAACAAATGATCTTGGGAATTAATTATGTGGCATTCAGGAAGAATAGGAGGCAGATCCTGCTAACTCCCCTTTGTTTGAATAAACAAATAAAATATTACATTCTCAGAAGTCTGACAGAGCAAGGCACTCAATTTTAGAAATGTTCTTTTTCAGTATATAAGTCCCTTTCTATTGTTTGTCAAATTATACTACATATTTGTGTATATTTACTTGCTTTGCATATGCTAAGTTAAGTATTTTAAATTATTTCACAAATTCCTTCTGAAGTATGTAATTCTGTTGGGTAAAGTTGTCTAATTTTTCATTCCTGGATGATGTCATTTATCTATAAACTTCACTAGATGTCTCTGGTATGGAAAAGCTGACTACTACTTTGCATACCTGTCTTAGAAATTAATAAGGAAGCGTATACAACAACAACAAAGTCTCAGTGAACTAACAGTAGCCTGATTACTTACCAAAATTCAGTTTTCTGTGGCTTTTTTTCTCCTTCAGTCTTCATACAGAATCCTGATTATGAACCAGTCTGACAGCTGTCGATCACAAGCTAATTGGAGTGTGACTACAAAAAACTTGGATTCTGTTATGTTGAAGAAAGTGCCTTAGAACTAACCTTGACTTCTGTTATCTTAAAGTCAAAATTAGGAAAGAAGATTAGGGAATTATAAAAAAAAATATATTTTTTGACAGTATCTGTTGTTTTTTAGGAATATCATTTTTCTTTAAGATCTTATTTAGATCTGGAGAAAGAAAAGTAGAAAAAGGGACTCCCTCAAGTATAGATTTTCCTTTTATCAATAAGTGTTAAGAACAGAAATTATTACTTAAAGGTATCTTGCTCTTTAAAGATGCTGGAGCCATTGTGGGTTAACATAATTTTCCAGGCCGTTCATGAATAATCCCTTTGTGATAGCAAGATTATCTGGTAGATTGATGCAGCAAGTGATCTGAGATCACTTAAATCTATTTATAACAAGGGCTATAGAACTTTCCTTATTATGGGGATTCAGGAGAGACTTATTTTGTATTTCAGAGTGGCAAGAGTCTGTTGAGGGGAGGAAGATTAATTTTATAGAGAGGTTATATGCAGTCCCTTTGAAATATTTGGATGATTGTTCCAGCAAAGCTGGAAAGTGAGCCTCCAGTCTGTTGTCTAGCCATCTTCCAGTGTCTGACAGGACAAGGGAAAAAGCAATGATTGGGTCAGTGAGAAAAGAAGAAAAGGAGAACCTAAGATAGAAATTTTATATTCTGAATATGACTGAGATACACCATCGTATAAGGGAGGTCCTGGGCAAGACTCAGAAGATCTGCCCTTCTTTCTTATATTGATCTACTCTGCTCTTGTCTGTGTGTCTGATTCTCTTTTCAATCTTTCTTTTTCTTGCTTTGCTAATGGTAGTTTCCTGAAGACCTCTCCTTTGTATAGTGCCTGTTTCTGCTAAGCCACTGTCTTGTCTGGGGCTCTGGACTATCTGTTGTGCCAAATGAAACTCATGTTTCACCCAAGGCAGACCAAATAAGCATCGTATCTAAATAAGCATTTACGAGTATCTCTTTTAACTGGAATGAACTGGTCATTGATCAAGATCATGTACAATGAGGACTCCCATTCAGGGAGCTTGTATGCTTCTGAGCAGTCTGCGGAATGAACAAGAATTAGTCCTTAGAGGCTTACACTTTGCATGTCAGCAGGATTTGATGGTGAAGCAGATTAATTTCCTTCACTTTGGATTACGAATGTGGTTTTCTGATAAACAATAATTCTACCTTTGCAGAAAATATCCCAGTAGGCCAATTAATTTGAATTTGCTGCATAATATTAATTGGACTAGTTAACTTGCTTGATTACTGTTTCATAATGAAACAGGTAACATAGCATTTTATGTTTAGTTTCTTCAACTATTGCACAGATTTCCTTGTTCTTGCCACACATTTTAATCTTTCCTTTTCTATCAGAGTCACTTTTTCATTTTTAAACTTAGTATATTTTAAAAATTAATTCTGATTACTTATTAGTAATGTGATGTATTTAGTTATGCTACTCAGTCACTGCTGGGTAACCTTCTTATTCCTTGTCTCAGTTTTCTCATTCAGAGATGAACAGGACTTCTGTATTTACATCCTAGTGCTGTAGGTGAGAATAAAATGGACACCACCACCAATTCTTTTTCTTATTTATATTCCACTTCTGTCTCTTTGGAGCTTTGATTCTGATTTTCATTTTCCTCCTTCATGACAGCAGTGCATTGGAGTGAAGTTTGTAAATTTTCAGCAGTAGCTCCCAAATCCCTACCCTGGTCAGTATGCAGCAGCATAAGCTTAGTCCTCATGTCGGTAATTTCTCGCTTGCTTTCTGTTTTATCCTTCCCACTTTTGAATGTAGGTTTTGGTTTTATTGCTAAATAAAAGGACCCTACTTGTATCTGCACTCATCTGTTATTTCCATCATCTAAGCCCAGGAAGTAAAATGATACTGTAATCCACTTCAAATCATATTACAACAATCCTCATTAATTGAGGCTTTGTCTTTAATCACATCATAAGATTAAGAAGGTAGATTTTTGCCTAAATCTACTATCTAAGTTATGAATAGGGCCACTGAATGTCCCTGAAATGCTCTATTTCTCTACAGCTGAAAATCTTACTTCTCTAAAAACCTTTCCCTTGTATTCCAGCCTGATTCCAGCATGCATTTTCTTCACACATGACTCAGCATCATGCACACAACCTGCAAACTGTATCACATTATTCAAATCTCTGTTCAATGCTGAGGTGCAAAAACCCCACAGCTACAACGCACATAATTTCCAACTATGAATACAAATCTAAAGCTGGATGGTTCAAACTGATTTTCCTAATTAGGGTTGCAGTTTCTCCTCAGATCTTTTGGCCAGGAGGAGATGATAGTGGCAATTACCTTGATTAAGCTGCAGGAATGTTTTTCTTTTTTGCACGTCTTTCCTCCAAATAAATTGGGAATTAAATCCAATTTGAATTTTATGTATGTAGGCTCAATTACTACAATAACAAAAGTTTTAGGATGTAGCTGTAGAGGGGCCTGACTTCTTAGATAAAAATCACCATCTTGGTTTCTCAACATGAATCAAAAATGAAGATATGCAAATACAGCTGAATAGTAAAGAGCCGGAATGTACATGAACATCCTCAGATCTCTTTGCTGGGGGACTGCTGTCTTTCTGCTGTCTTTCTGCTGCAGGCTCTTTGAGTCTTCCTTTTTTTTCCACATAGGGCTTTTTTCACTTCTTAGTAGTTTCCTTTCCAGCCAAATCTCTGAAATCCAATACTTTGCTGCTTGTTTTTTTTTTTCCCCTGACAGGTCTCACTGCTCATCTTTTTGCCTTTTGTACATAATACCCTTTCTATGCTATTCAGTATAGAACACAAGAGAGTCTGCAGATGTGAGAATTCGTTTTATATAGCAGAATATACCTAACGTTTATAATAAGTTTTATTAATTCATGGAAGTTGAGCAGGATTTTTTTCCCAGTCAGCTATTTATTTCCTGTGAATCACTTGATACCACATTAATAATAGTACTACATTATGAACCTTGTGTTTTAGTCATCATATTTAGTCTTCCACACTTGTTTTCATAGCATCTTATATCCTCTATTCACTTTGAAATAAAATTCCTACAATTTCTTATCACAATTCTTTTAGAATTTTTGCTCAAAATGAAGTACATCTGTGTTTTTTAAAATCTGAAGAAAAAAAACTTATGAGCAAAGCCAGTGAAATTTTATGTTTGCGTATTTAACAGGCTATTTTTTATACTGAGAGCTCAGTCTTGCATATCATGTGGTGCAATTATATTTGTTTTAGACTAGAGCAACGGTACATGGATATTCCCAATTCAGGTTTTTCAAAATGTACTTTGACTCATACAGGCTTGGACTCCAAGAAGCTTGATGTTCAAAGTACCTGTTCATTAAAGGTGATCTAATAAAAGTAAATTCCAGTGTTTTTTGATCACTTATTAGGGGCAAACGCATTTCATACACTTGGAAAAGAGCAGTCTAAAAGATATAGTCAGAAATATCTGTTTTCTTATCCTTTATTATAATACTAAATAGCCTGCCATTTCAAGACCTTAATATCAACTGTAAATCATGATCAACAAGATGTATACAATTACTGCTTTCTTT
The DNA here is from genome assembly GCF_964106895.1 of Numenius arquata. Classification (NCBI taxonomy): domain Eukaryota; kingdom Metazoa; phylum Chordata; class Aves; order Charadriiformes; family Scolopacidae; genus Numenius; species Numenius arquata. The sequence continues at coordinate 32,204,094 of NC_133586.1, forward strand.
ACAGTGAGGGGTGTTAGCATTGCTAGATCTCAAATTAGACATGAATAAACATTGTTTTTCCGAGATATTTCACTTGGTGAAAGTGAAAGTACCTTATCTCCCTTCCCACTCCTTATGTTTGCAAATTGCTGCTTCCCTTGCTGGATGCTTGCAGAAGGAATGATACTTACAGGGGTGTCATCTGTCTTGTAAGGAAACGCTGAGGGACTTGAGTCTTTTTAGTCTGGAGAAGAGAAGACTGACCCTATAAATACTTAAAGGGTGGGTGTCAAGAGGATGGGGCCAGTCTTCTTTTCAGTGGTGCCCAGTGACAGGACAAGAGGAAATGGGCACAAACTGGAACATAAGAAGTTCCATCTCAAAGTGAGGAGGAACTTCTTTGCTGTGGGGGTGGCAGAGCCCTGGAATAGGCTTCCCAAAGAGGTGGTGGAGTCTCTGTCTCTGGAAACATTAAAAACCCACCTGGACGCTTTCCTGTGCAACCTGCTCTAGGTGGACCTGCTTTGGCAGGGGGGTTGGACTAGATGATCTCCTGAGGTCCCTTCCAACGCCATGTCATTCTGTGGTTCTGTGACTATCAACTGTTAAACCTGGGATAATTTCCCAGTATAATAAAAGCAAAAGCCATGACATTCCCCTCCCCTCTCTTCTCTTCCATTTCTTGAGTCCAAGAAAAATTTACGACATGGAGGAAAATCATATTAAAAAAAAAAGGGGGGGGGGCGGGGGAGAGGAGTACTCAGGCTACCCATGCCAAATATCCAGTTTGGTGATGTGTCACAACATCTTATAGCTAGTAACAAGACACTTCTGTTCTAAAAGCTAATTTTTTGTGAAATTCAAGGGCAGTGTTAGTTAGGGGTAAGGTGCTCAGAATAGGCAGGAGGGCAGCAGCTACTTGGTTATTCCTTTCTGTGTTTTACTGAATCCTTTGACTAGATCAGAAATGACTAAATGATGGTGGGAACAAGACATTTAAGCTATATACAGTTGTTACAAGTCACAGCTCTGGGGCACTGCTGTCCCAGGACTATTGCGCTCTCATCCTGACAAGGTTGCCTGCAGCCACTAAATCTTTCCACAAGCTCTCTGTGTTTTTTAATCCCATGGTCCCTTGTGGCATGAAACAATCTGTCAACTCACTTTTGTCCCGAGTCTATTCCCTATATCTAGCCCTAACAAATGTTAGCAGAAGCAAGATTGAAACAAAAGCAGGTAATTGAAGGTTCACCGAAGTAGAGGGAATCTTCAAGGAAATTCCAGCTCAAATGTTCTGTTAATATCACAGAGAAATATTTTTCCGTGATTTATTATTTTAACAAGATATGTTGAGTGAAAAATCAAAAATACATGTCAGCCTATATGGTCCAAGACCCAAACTCATTTAGGCACCTACATTTTAGTGATTAACTACAGTTAAGGAAGAGATACCTGGCCATCCTGTGCTCGGTGATTGCATTTGGCCATCTTAATTTTTCTAGTTCAAGTGATGACTCTGTCTAGGTGAACACAGCTTGAAAACAGGTTTGTAGAAATCCCATCAAAACAAGTATGCCCATATAGTAAGAGTTGTTTTGTGGAGCAAGGAGGAAGAAAAGGTGGCAAAGGAGATTAGCAAAACAAAATGAAGAGCTCTATGTCTGTCATAAGTTGAAATATCCCTTTAGAATCAGAATTCCGGGTTAGGTACATAATTGCCATTCACACATTTGAATAGCTCACCTTTTATCTCCATTGGAAATTGGAATAAAGTTTTGGGGGTTACTAAAATGTGCGTCATTCATGGGGTGCTCAGTCTGGCTCATTTAAAATTGTAGTTCCAGCCTAGAGATTGATTGACTCCAGCTGTGCTGAAGCTCACAGCTTACTCTCAGCCAAATGCATTCACAGGAAATCAGAGGTGTGCTCCAGCTGGGTAGATGAAATGGGGTTGGAAGGTACGTTGGTGACAGCAATTGTCATGCCTGTTTCTCAGTGGCACTGAGCAGTCATAGTCAAACACGCTGTTTTCAGGTACTGTAGATACTTAAATGCACTAGGCAAGAATAAACACCATATCAGAAAAATGACTTTTAGAGGATCTTGTGCTTTGTTATCAAAATGTTAACAATTACAGTGAGGCAAATAAGGGAAGTTTTCAGACCATGTTCACTATTGAAGTCTAGGAGAAGAACTTAATAAATAGACTTAAATTTAATAAATCAAAACTCACCATCTTAGCAGATGGTGCAGCCATTGAGTTGTACCTGAGTTTCTAATACTCCTTTAAGAAAAAAGTAAGTCTGAAGTGGGTGCCAAACCCAAAACCTTCCATTGATTTCCACAAAGTTTAGGAGGATTGTTCACTATTCTTGGGAAACTACATAATGTGACATCCTCTACATGAATCCTGTTGTGTTTGTAGCTGACTAGACAACAAAGTTTAAGTGCAAATTTACATTGAAGCCGTGGCAGAAAGAAAAGGCACTTGAAGTTGGGGAGAAAATTCATACATATGTGTGTATACATGTATCTACATTAAGAAAATATATTGTAACAGCATTCTAATAATTTGAATTAAAGGTTTAGGACTGTTTCATTAGGCTTGAGAGAGCCCCCTCATTATTCCACAATTTAAGCTCTAAATATATGTATTTAAGACATAGCTGTTTTTCCCCAAGGACGTTCTGCCCTTGGCAGAGTCCCAGAGCTGATGTACATTTGTCTAAGGGTCATCAGGTTTTGCACTCTTTCTGTAATGTTAGCCATAGAAATATTTGTAATGTATTTTATACAGATATACACTCTGCTATTTTCCCCCCAAGCAAATAGTAATTGGGAGCAATGAAAAAAAAAAGCTTAGGTTTTTTTGGCTTGCCATAAGACCTTATTTCATATTTACTGATCAGCAGCCTCACAGTGTCCTCCTTGGAAGACTCAAGTGCCATAAGGCAACTGGTTGTATTTAGTAATCTTCTGCATCAGTAGTTTTGCCTTTTGGCTTCAAATTGATTCTGCTCATCTTGGCATGTCTCTACAACTATAGCCCTTGACCTATTGCACTTCATTGGCCAGCAGTGGTACGAGTGGCAGAAGAAATGTTAGTCAGGCTGGTGATTTCTGGGACAACAGAAGTGACAGTTTCATGAGTACAGTTGAGACAGTTCTTCTGAAATATATTACAGCTGGGAATCGGGCACTACAGAGGCGATTCAAACTTCGGAAACTTTCTTCTGTATGAAGAAATCCCCTGAAAGACACAGAATGTGTCTTCCCTGTAAGTACACAACCCAAAGTTGTTTCGAACTTATTTTAGACTTCTGCTAAGAATTTCATAAACTGTGTGAGAACGATTTATCTCGAGAATTTTAGATTATTTTATTAGAAACATGCTGGGATGAGAAAAGTCTCCATAAAATGTATTCTTGTTTAATTTCATAATCTCTTCTAAAACTGCCTTAGCCACAATATTCTTGTATGCTATTGTCTAATACGGGCTAGACTTTTGGCTATCAATAGCACATTTCTCTGCTGAGACTTCTACTATACATAATAATAACTGTTACTGTGGTGAGATTTCCATCTTTTCCTCCTTTTTTTTCCTAATTATCTGCCTCTTACCTCTGTACAGCAGTCACTGCTGAGAAGTCCCAATCGCTTAATACAGATTCTAGTTGCTGTTACAGCTTAATAGCAATAGTACCTAGATGATATATGACATTTTTTCTCAGCAGAATCTGAAGGTCATACAAGAAATCTGGGAGAGGAGAGTGAGTGGATCCTTGCCTGATTTCTTCAAACCCAGTGAACCGCAAGATAATTCTTCCTCTTAAACTTTTTGTATAAAGAGGGAAATATGAATTCAGAGCCTTTGTAAGCAGATTAACATCATTATTACCATTTCACCAATGAAGCAGTACAATTACAGAAAATGTGATTTACCCATATTCATCCAGAAAAAGACTTGGTAGTTTAGGTCCTTGGAGAGTTAAACCATTGGAATATATCACCGGAGTTATGGTGGTGTGACAATGGTGAATATTTTTCTTTTGCACACAAGTGGACAGAAAGTTATGTTTAGATGAGCATTTTCCTAAATCCCAGACATCCTGAGTTAGTAGCTACTATTACCAACAAGTTGTGGTTTGGTCTGCCCTTTTTTTCACCTGTAGTTTCTTGGACACAGAAGTGATTTCAGCGTATATTCAATGTTAATGGTTTTCTGGCCTTTCAGAAATGCATTAGTTTAACTGTGGAAATTATCAAATTAATACAGTGTACATTTAATAAGAATATTTGGGTCATAGGGAGTGGTGACTTCTGTGAGGACTGTTGGTTCCCCTTTGGAGAAAAGGCTGGACAAGGACAACCTTCTGGAGCCCCTTTCTGCCTTATTATTTGATGGTGCCACAATGTTCATTCTGAGGGGACCACAGAGACAGTCCCACACTAAGGCTTAGGATTTTCCCCAGAAACACATGGCAGGTACAATCCTGCTCTGTCAGGTCACTCCTGCAGGGAGACCTGTTTGGGCCATAGCAGGCACCGGTCAGGGGAAGTCGGGCAGGCACTGGCTTCTGCCAAAGCCCTGGCCTGACCAGGGATCATGAAGTGGCAGCTACAGCATCATCTCCTCACCCATCATACAGATGCATGTGTTTCCTGCTCGCCAGCCTCCCCTAACCTGTGCTAAATGCTTCACCTCCGACTTTACAGCCTTCTTGCCTTCAATTCTTTCTGGTGTTGTATAGGCAAAGTTTCTTTGTGTCCTTGTTTTTCTCCATGTATGCTGGTGAGAACAGTGTGTCCATTCTAACCATGCAAAGTGCTGGCACTCTGTGCGTAGTGCCTCAAGTAGCAGAGCTGAAATCTCAGGCAAGTAGTTCTCTGTTACTACATAGAAACTAGTAATAGTAGAAACAAGATATATTTCTTTTAACTGGGGTTGGGGACACGATGCACTAAAATTCAGTTTCTGCTGTGTTGGTTTCTGTTCAAGATCCTTCACTGTACTGACCTTGAACTCAGTTTTCTTTACGTTAGCGACGCACACCATCCAGCCACAGTTATGATGTGAAGAGAAATGGATGATTTTCTGCCCTTTGTGTTGACCATGCCTTCTGATACCATCAGTCTTTTTATCTTTTGAACATGCATTCCTAGCTATTAAATACTAGATATAATAAAGCAAAATAATAGCTAATAATCTGTATAGCTTGCTTGCAATACAGAGGTATAATAGCTTGTCTGACATTTTTTAGAGCCAATATTTACCTTTATCACTGGTAAGTGCCTCCTGAGACTCATTATTCATGTAATTCCCATTAAGAGGCAGTAGTAAAACAGCCTATTGTCTTACAACTCTTGTTGTTAAGTACACTATGTCTAGTAATAAATATGTCAGCTTGTGCTACACCAGAGAATTATTATTATTTCTTATCTATAGACATTTATAAAGAAATGAATCATGTTTATTTATAGACTTCTTTCCATTTACTTCTTGCAGTAGCCAGATAAAACTGCTTTTCTTTAGGTATATGGTCATATTTCTTGAAGCTTGCTTATTTCCTTTGAACCTAAGGCTGGAACAAAATTAATATTCTTGCATTTTTTATCTTTTACTTTGCAATTAATCAAGGATGATATTTAGGAAAAAAAGTTCCATTGAAAGATAAGTGATGTCAGTTCTAGAATAATGTGATAGAAATACTTCACAGAATTTATTTACTTGAACTTCTAATTGTTATTTCTGCTGCCATTACTAAGGCCTAGTAAGATAATAATCAACTTGTGTCTCTAATTTTTCTGGTCAATAGCTCCATGCAGATCTATGACAACCCTCAATAAAAATTTCAACCTTTGCTATGTAAGTAAGAAAATCTTCTGCAGCAGTGTGAATGTAACCAGGAATTCTTTTTCAAAGACTGGAAACCCATGTTGGTGTGACTTACAACTTAGATATTTATGGCACCATTCATGTGTTTGCAAGAATAAGATTTTTAGCCTCATGCTCTGGCAAAATCTAGACTCAGCAAATTTTGTTAGCAGAACTTGCTGCAAAATCTAATGATCCTTTTCTTGCTTTCTGTTATAATTATTTTTAGCACCACCAGTATGCTTTTAGAAGTCATTCTGTGTATGGCTAGAAATATTGAGTGAGGTTTTCAAAAGCATCAAGGACTCGTTTAATTCTGCTCTTATCCACTTCACAGGTTTTTTGTTGTTTTCTTAACTCATTTGCTAGGAGAAGGCCAGTGCTGTATGGGGGTGGCGGGGTGGATGATGGTTAGTTAATCATCAGGACTAAAGCTGTGATAAACATCTGGAAGTGAACTTTGTGGTTTGCCAGTTCTCTCTTTTATCCATAATGATCTTTCTCTTCTGTCTCAATGTTCTTAAAATTAATTTTCTCAATTTTTGTACTGTTTGGAAGTTGCAAGCAAAAAATCAAAGCAAAAACCCTGTCTGAAATGCCTCGTGAAGCTCTTGAAATTAACAATTTCATCCAAAAAGGAGATGGCCTCTTAATTTAGTTGATTATGTTTAATTGAAAAATATTATTTTTCCTGCTTAAATTTTTGTCTCTACAGCAGGTCCTAACAATTGGCAGAGATATTTACAGTGGCCTCTGTTGGCTTTCTCTTATTCAAAAGGTGAATTAATTTAAAAGATTCTTGGCTGAAATCCACTTTTCTGCTTTTGTAAGGCATTTCATAAAAAAATAATTTATTTTAAGAGAAAGATCTTTCTATTGTAGCTTCACTGGGCTTTATTTTTAGTTTTAGATGATCATAAAAGATTTTCATTCTATTTATTTTTTTCTGGATTTTTTTCATATCCTTGTGGTAAATTTGTTGCATTAATAAATATCGCTCCAATGGAGAGCAATGCTAAAAGCTTACAAACTACTTGTTTACAAGTGTGGTCCTGCTGCTACGGGCAGTAATGGAATAGGAGTTGTAAGTATGTGGAGTTTTTTAAAGAATGTAAATTAATTGGCATTAATCCTGTAGCAGCTAAATTATTTTTTCCTATGAGGCACTTAGTCACCTGGTATGAAGCAGATGCTGCATACATTAAAACTATCATGTAGCAGAGAGAGTGCATTCTGGGCAGCCATTAGCAAACTACTTCTAAACAAATTTAACATCTTAGGCTTGGTTCAGATCCTTAGGCTTGTCCAATTTGAGGTTAACTAAACACTTTATATATGAGGACATTTAGAAACAAATTCATCGTATCTGTTTGCATTCAAATGTCTTTGATGGGAGAAACGGTTCAGCAAATCCATCTTTCCTCCCTTGACAGCACATTCAGGAAAGCAGTGCCTTTTGCGGGTTGATCTGTCTGTCTGCGGGTTTTTGAGGGGAAATGTCTCTAGTCTGTGGGTGGTAGGTGTGTAACAGCTGCAAGTGCAGAATCTACTCAGAGCATCTTCAAATGCCATAAAGCAGTTTAATCAAATAAGTTTATCAGCAGCTGTGAAGTCATCCCGCCTCTTTGGATGGGCCTATAGCCAGAGTGAACGAGCTTATAGAAACATGTCGTTTCAAGTCTTTTACCTCTCTTGTTGTATTTGACGTAGTTTGTAATCAGATGTAACATGACAGCAACAGCTTGACAAGATGATAATACACTTCACTTGCAAGATTCATGTGCTAAGACTGCAAACACATTTTTATTTAAGCTATGGCATGTTTATGCATAGCAGGAGGATTTTTTTTTTTCTTCTGTAGATCTGCTATAGAAAGTCTGAGGAGATCTTGAGTTTTTATCTTTTAAAGTATGACTGATATTTTTACAGCCTCTAAGAAAAAGTTTGACTTTCCCCAGTCACACTAATTTATTTGGACAGTCATTCAGATACAAAGAACAGTCTGAAAGAGGTTCTCTTATTATTTGTTCCCTGAAGCATGTGTGCCCCATTTTCTAGCCATTAGGGTGTTTCATAAGCTTTTATTATTTATCGTATTGGTGAAAAAAAGGAGAGAGAAAAGGAAATCACTTTTTTCAGGTCTCAGTCCAAGAGAAAGAATATAATTAAGAAAGTAATTGGTGGTGTAAAAAAAGGTTGTTGGTCATTAAGAAAGTCCTGCAGTAGCTTCTAGGGATGATCCAAGAAAAACTGGAGGAGTTTCCCTTACTGTTAGAATATCAGAGCAAACACAGCAATGCCATGTCAGGGTGTCATGCTGGACTGTGTGGTAACTGTGAATCTGTCATCTGACGAGGCTGTTCTTCCACTCTGTGAAGCTGAACAGTGCTATATATTTTTCTCTGAGCCAAATGCTGTTGCATCTAGACATTTTTCACTCATTTTACTCATGTAAAATTCTGCCTAAAAATGTCTGAGCAGTGACAAAGGAGGCGTGAGAATCCCCATGTAGGCTCTGCATCTGGCATGTGAACATGGAAGGTGGGTGTTCAAACAGTGTCACTCACCACTTTCTTTACCATGCTCCTCCAGAAAATCCTGTGTGGGTTTCCATAGGGATTCATCTCTGTGGCGTTAGGAGGAGGAGGCGGCAAGGAACAGGGATTCAGACTGCATTATCCTCATTCAAAATAGAGGAAAGAATAATCAGTTAATGGAATCTGTGTCTTTTATAACACAATCTTTCCTTCCATTTTGAAGAATTCTTCTGTAGGGCTCATGCTTTAGAGCATTATGAATATAGTTATATACATATGTACACTTAGATCAGCCTTTCCTGCTTGGAATGTTCTAAAACTGTATGTCTGCAATTGGTTGTCTCCCCCTACATAAGAGCATGAGCCTTTCTTTCCAGGAACTTTTCCTACACAATTTGAAGGCTGAATACACTGGAATGACTTTTCCTCTCTCTGCATTTTTCTATGTGGGAAAGAATGCAGAGTTGAGAATTAAAAATTCCAAGCTATACATATGTTTGTTTGAATGCTATCCCTACAACTCATCAAATAACTGAAATAATATTATTTTAGACAGCCCAAGGTTCTCTTCTAACAGTCTTTCTTAGATCTGTGCAATTATTTAAACAGTGAAAACTGTAACAAATAACCGCATTTTTACTCTCTTTGGTTTATCTGCCATTTTATCTGGAGACAATGCATTTTATTCTGTTCCTAACCTATATCATATTCATTGTCGTGGTACTAAGCCTTATCAGTTGTTAATCTGATTCAGTTAATTGCTTTACTGGATATACGTTGTACAGACTGAACTATCTCTTTTGAATATCGGATCAGATTTCAGACACATTCCTGTTGTTATATTTGTCCCTGGAAAACACTGGCCAAAAATTAGTTCTATTAAAACTGCATTCATTACCAAATCCACAGAAAGTAAGTTTTTGAATGAATAGCAGTTTATCAAGCAATGTGTCATAAAAGGCAGTAACTAAAGAAAACCAAAGTAAAACATTCACTTTCATTATTGAACATTTTTAGCTTTATTATTATAATAGAATTACAGTCTGACATAAAATAAAGAGCTTTTGCTAAACTCTGTAAAGCAATACATGCTTCTGCCATAAACAACCTCTATTAGATTTAGGTTTTATTGCCACATCACTGCACTGAGGTGCAATAAACATTCAATGTCATCTTTTTAAAATTATCCCAGGAGTAAACAGAAACTGTCCTCTATAAGAGTGTATCATTGTTTTTCAAGGAAGACTTACTATTATTACATGGTTTAGCAAAGCATTGTAAAAAAGCTACATAGAGAATATTTTGTCTTTGATCAACTGTGCAATCAGGTTTATACAGTATAATACTATTGGCATAGACTAACTAAGAGGTGATATAATGCAATCATTGCATAGCAAAAAGCAGACTAGTTAAGTAATATTCACGTCTAATGTGCAAAATGCAGACCAAAAGGTAGCTATGAGTTGCTAGAAAGATAAAATGCCCTAAATGAACACACTAGTTTAACGCCAAAAATAACAAGATAAACAAGTACACAGAAGTTAAAGAGCCATAGTTTATTTTTTTCTATACATATATCTACACATGATACCAGAAGATGAAACATCCCCCTTTTAATAAGCTCCAATCAGATAACTTATCAAGTTTAGACAGGACTAAATGTTAGACAATGAAGCATTGTTTAAAAAAAAAAAACAACCAAACTTCTCTAAATAAAACATTAACTATTTCCTTTTGTAGACAGAGAATATCAACTTCTGGCTTTATTGAGAAAGAGTTTAGAAAACATTGCCTATGAAATTTGACTCTTAGTAGCTGTTTCTCTGGAGGCTTATGTAGCATTGTTTTAAAATTCATTCAATACCATATATTAAGATTTTTTAATTGATGCTTGCGAATATTCAGCAGTCTTCCCATCTCTTTGAAAAATCTTTATCTGAAATTTTATTTCTAAGAATCAGCAGTAATGATACTGACTAGAATTTTTTTAAAGGGAGCACAATACCTGCAAAATGGACATCTTGTATTTAAAGCCCTTACATATTGTTCCTACAAATATATTGCTACAGTAAAAATGAAATGTAGTAAGTTTACTCAATAAAATCTATTTTCCTGTACATTCTTTTATGTATGATTTTTTGTATTTAATGCTACATATATTACATCACTTATTGTAACAGTTATGTATCAGCAAATATAGCAGTAATATACAGATGAACTTCTGTCTTAACAAATATTTCACCATTTTACCTACCAAATATAATCCCATACTTTAGTATTTATGCATGACCTGAGCAGACCAGTCATTAATCTAATAGTATACATTGGATGACATTGTCAATTTGCAAGCTACTGTACACTTGACCACTTTACAAATGGAATTAATTCCAAGCACTTCCTGTGTATTTATTTTTTAGGCTTTCTAGTACCACTGATTATTTTTTTTTTTTTTTTATTCAGGCTCTAAATATGTTTTATTGAGCATTTAACAACATATTAAGAGCTAAGAGGTGAATCCTACACAATGTTTTAGGAACACAACTTTAAAAAAGTAAAAAAATGTACAATCTCATGCTGCATATTTACATATATTATTTAAATACTATATTTTGTCTTTCTGCTATCCATAAATCTCAGTCTAAAGCTTCTTTTTAATGTATCATTTTATAAAAGAATACATTCAACATATCCAGAGCTTGCAAAAATTGTTGGTTTGTTGTATTTTTAACTCTCTAAAACATAGTGATGAGTAAAAGCTGTTTGTAAAAGCGACCAGGAATTGTTTGGATTACACAGGTGATAGAGGGAACTTGGGATCTGCACTTGATTGTGCAACTGGTTTTAAATCTAATATAGTGACAACTTAATGCTTAGAACAAGACTGCAGTAAGACAGCAGATTAAAGCATTTGTTACCATTAGATCTTATGTGCTATACAGTGACAAACTGTACCTAGAGTGAGTACATTTCCTTTTTCTTTAAAGACCGTTTAATATTATAAGTCAGGTGGTTTGGAATATAGAAGAGAAAAGGGATTAGGAAAATAACATATCTTATGGGATTCAGCAAATGGAAAAGCTTTACATCCTTGAAAAGATTATAAACAGTGGTTGAATAAATGGTATGGTATGTGCATCAGGAACATCATAAAGAATATTTTCCCACTCCCCACAATCCTTTGAATAAAAATATCTTTTTCATGTACATATACAATACCTTTTGGGGACGTTCAGTACTAAGTTATCTACAAATCGTTCCTTTTTTTTTATTATTATTACTCTACAAGTCTTTCTTTCCTGTTTTCAGAATCACTTTTCCAAAGTATATAGCTTATATTCTCTCCCTCACAGTTGTTTTTTTTTTTTTTTTTAAATATACAGATATATATTACCTTTTGTTAAATAAAGAAACCTTTATTTTCTTTAAGACAGACGCAATGAAGCAAATGGGAATTACTGTATGTGAAAACGGGAAGCAATTCCCAGAGCAAAAGACAAAACAGAACTATACGAATAAATGAGGTTATTGATGTGGAGTTGGAGCTTTTAACTGGGGCTCCCGGTTTAAATAGGTGGCCCAATAGACTAAGTTAAAGATTCCAAAAAGCAATGGGAAGGCTATTCTTGATAGTCGATCAATTTTACTGACGCTGTTAAAAGTTTTCTTGGGTTCTGCAGGTTTTGTTTCTGGCTTAACTTCTTTGGGCTCAATTGTTGCACTTTTAGCAATGGTTGCCAGCCCAGGGTCCCTTGCAATATTAGGGGTGTAGCTCGTAGCTGCAGCTGTGTACGTGTTATTTTTCTTAATGAGAGGATCCTTCACTTTCTTTGGCTGAAGAAAGAAGAAAATGTTTTATTCTCACTATCTTCTCAACAGATAAGATTATGAAAAAGCATCACAAAATTTTGCGATTAATTGGATCGATATCACAAATTGTAGTAAGCTGTAAGAAAGAAGTTAGTGTCTGGATACATGACCCATGCAAAATATTTAAGTGAACACGAAGACAGAAACACCCATCTGCATTACTTGTATCAGTTAGAGCAAACTAGATGGTGGGTATACTGTAATGAGGACTTATGCTGATAGCTGGGCTTGCTGATCAACAAAATTACCTTTAATGGTAGTCAGCAGTGACAAACCACTCATAATCCAATATTTCCTTCATCAACTATGCTTCTTGACCAGGACAAAAACTTTAAAAGACAGTGAATTTCTTAATGTAGCTTTCAAATATTAAGACAAATAATGTTATATGATGCATTCTAACACAGTTAATACATAAAAATAGACCTAAAAAAAGTAAATCATATGACTATGCACTGAAAGAGTGGATTATTTAATAAAATGCAAAGCTGCCACTTTCTATGCTATTTAGTAATGGTTTACACCAAAAGCATATGCAGTAAGGAATAGAAACTTAATGTTCTTGTTTGAATGCTACGATTGGATCATAATGGCTGAAATGTCATTCCACATACAGGGACTTATATAGCTATATGATTTTTTCATTCACCTACCTATATTGCTAAAGCAAGAATGTATTGAAAATCTTCTGGTGGAGAAGAACTTATTGGTGTGAAAGAATATCTAGGTTTTTGCCCTGGGTCCTTATGTTTTCTAGTATTCTACTTCTGGGATCTACTTGTAGGAAAAAAAACTGAATTTTGACATCTGGGGTTACCAGTTAGAATTCAACTGTCCTTGTTGCAGACAGTCCAGCCCCTTCCTCCAGCCACAGCACAAGGATAAACATAGAAGAGAAGTGTAGCAGGTCGTTAAGGAGTTGTAAAAAAAGCATCACTTTGCTCCAAATTCCCATGATTATGAGAAAACAACAGATAACAAAAAAAATCCCAAGAGTTTAGAAAATCTTTAGGCAGCATTTGCCACATAGGCGAATGTTATTTGTTTTATCCTTGTAGAAATAAAAAAAAAAAAAAAAAGAAGATATGGCTAAAGAGAAAATATCGACAGAATGTGATCTATTATGTCATTTCACAAGATAGCAAATACAATTCTCTGTTTTCAAGAAGAAGATGTCCCATAGAGGCAATAATTTTTAAAAGTAGTCATGGTACTTTTTATGACAGATCAACTATAGATTAATAGCTATACAGACCACCCCATAGGGAGCTTTGCTGAAAGTTGTTGTTGAAGAGGTGAACGTTTCAGGGAGCAGATACTCCTGCAGGGAATGTGAAGGGAAGCTGCAACAGCATCAAGGCAAGTGGGGAGAGGAATGTTGATGCATGGCTTGGAGCCCCACGCAGGAAGGAAATGAAGGCTGAAATGTTAAATTTCTGCTGCTTAATAATAAAAGGGGTTCACGGAATGGCTCTGGTGTAATACTCTTTATTTCGCAACAATCTTCAGCTTAGCTTGAGGCTAAGAAAAAGCTTCAAATTGTCTTAGAATATTTCTGCTGAATAGGTGGAACAAACAGGTTGAAAAAATACTCAGAAGAGAAAAAAGACAATGTCAGATTTTTTTTTTTTAATTTTTTTTTTAGTTATCTGTTTGTTCTTTTCCTCCTGAGCTGAAAGGTTGTTAACTCACTTGCTGGGTACAAAGTCAGTCCTCTTTCCTTCTCAGCTAGATACTCTCGTGAGTAGCAATAAATCCAGCAGGTGAAGAACAGCTTCACAGAAGTCTCAGAGGAGACCCTTTCTATAGATTCAAATGTCATGAGGAATCTGATCCACAGAAAGCCCTGACACCAGTCAGGGTCTTAATATTTTACGTCAAATTCAACTTTGTGAAAAAGTAACATGACAGCTAATTAGAGCTCTAAATTTTATTAGGCTGCAATGCTCTGTTCGCTGTTAGTTTGCCTTGCTTGCCTTTCCTTAAGTCTGCAGATACTGCACTCTGCCAGGTACCAGTATGTGTTTGCTGACTTGTATCAAATGACACATAAAGACCCTTAGACCTATTGAGGAATGCAAAGCCATAAATCTTCCACTATTTTAAACAGGTTTTGAATATTGTGTTTATATTGGTGTGGTACATTTCTGAAAATGTAATTTTCTTTGAAACAAATGAAATGGCTGAGTATAGCAACTACGTTACAAGGTAGGTTATAATAACAAGGTAATATTTAACATTTAAAGATTTTTGTTCTATTAATACAACCCATTTTTTACAATAGCTATCATGAAGATAGGAGAACCACAAAGAATCAAAGAAATTATTTTCAATGAAAGTATCATCAGTATCTGAAAACTCAATATTCACCACCAGTCGTGCAGCTGGAAGCTTATTTTGTTCACTCATATATTGTACAATACTTTTGTATTAGTTGTCGTGGTGCAAATATCGTAATTTTATTTCTGTTTTCTCACTGACAGAAAAAAAAAATTAAAAATTATTTATAAGCATACAGTCCTGAATTAACCACATGTATTCGCATACCAGTGAGTAACATCTGCTCCTCCAAATATTTATTCTGCTGAGTCTCTAGTCTGTGAATGTTCATAATAACCAATTAGGCAAGTTAAAATTCTCTTTCAAGATCTCTTTCAAAAAAAAAAAAAAAAGAAAAAAACCCAGCCAAAAAACCGCAACCAAATGAGCTTCCTCATGGAAGCAGCTGACATGGTAACTCATAGGAAATGGGAAACTTTCCCTTTTATCCCCTAAATGTCCTCAACAACTTCTTGATGCACCTGTGATTTACAGATCGGGTCTCATCCCAGACCAAAGAGATGTTTCTCTGTTGCATTCAGGTACAGATCAGGATTGCACACTCTCAACACAACTGTCAGTACTTCCCCCAAAACAAATCAATTTATCCTATAGACTAAGAAGTAAAAATAATATTTCTATTTTTAAAGAAATAGAGAAATGATAGGAAGCAAAAGAAAGGAAAGAAAAAGTCCTGTAGAGATTTATTTGGTCATGATCACAGAGCAGTCCTGAAGTTCGTGTTGGGGAGCAACATGCTCTGGGAACTGCCAAATACAACAGCCACAAGATATTTTTTTCTATGTTTATACTGAGGCATCCACATTTTCTCTTGCTTGAACACTAGAAAATTAATTGCTTTCCCTTATAAAAAATATGTATTTATCTCCTTCCTGCTCAGTCACACAAGTCAAAATCTCAGTACATTTTTTAATTATTAATAGCATTAAATATCACCCAGTATGTCAGAGGTAGTATTTAGGCACTCAATGTCTAAGTAATTATTGTTTATCTGTAGAAATGATGTGTGCGAACACATGAGGAAACTCTTTTGGAATAATGACTTACTATTGTAAATAATAAGAAGTCCTAGTGGGCTACAAAAACCCCATATAGCGACCAAGCATGACACAGTATGACCTGTTGGGATAGATATTAAGTGGTGTTACCTTTTCAGGAACGACACTTTTGCCATCCCATGCGTAGCCTCTCTTTGTGAAGTAGTTCACTGTTGCAAACTCAATGAGCGCAGAAAACACAAAGGCGTAGCACACCGCTATAAACCAATCCATAGCAGTGGCATAGGCCACCTTGGGGAGCGAATTCCTTGCACTGATGCTCAGAGTAGTCATGGTCAGGACAGTTGTCACTCCTGCAAAGCAAACAGTTTTAGTGTCTTTAAGTCAGTGCCTATATTTTGTGCTTCATTTCTTAGCTGTTACAATAGATAGATGGGAAAACCTTGTCTTCACCCTTAAAACTTCCCCACTTAAGTTCAGTTGCTACTCAAGAATGTTGGATTTCAAGTTCTGTGGAAGTTGCAGGATCTGCAAAACATCTTTTATACCTTTATTCTTTGATATTGTTATAGTAGAATAATATTTTTAAAGTTGGAGTGGAAATAATATTTTGAGTTGTGGAGTGGATACTACTTTATGCTTCCTTTTATTTGGAGAATCATTGCTGCTGTTCCTTATTCACGCCCTGGGAATAGTGCTACAGATGTAACAGTTTAACATTTTTAGTCCTTTCTAGCAACAGTTCGAAAATATTTAGATAGAAGACTGAAAAACCGGTTGTTTTTATTCGGCTTATTTGGTATATGTTCCTTCGAATGCATACTCAAATACTCTAAGCTTCGTGTGACACTAGATTTATTTGAATTGATGATTTCACAGATTTCTGTCCCTTTATTCACTGATGTCCTGAAAATAGCGAAGAATTTATGTAAGAACAATGATAATGTAATTTGCATTTCTGATATCAGAGCTTCTCACTGCTGATGGACCTTTTGCCTTCGCTGGCCATAGAGAGCAAGCAGGACTGTATTGAACTCACTCTGCTGCAGAGGCTTGAAAAAAAATATCTGCAAGCGCAGGCTAGACATTTACATCGAATCACATGTCCACAAGTTACCTTGACAACTGCAATGTCACGTATTGAATGAGTCTTGTGAGTTCATCTTCACTGTTAGTGAAAATGTGCAGTGGTCTAAAATAGGCCAAATAACGAACAGTGTATTTACGTGCTGGTGTAAAGAGCTTGAGTTATTAGTGCCTAATGAGGAAGCAATTTCTCTTCCCTGCGAGACAACCTAATCTTGTCTTTGACTCATTACTAGTGAGTTTGTTTCTCTTCCATAGTAGCAAAACAGGATTTATAATTTTTATTATCTGTGGTACTAAGCGAGCTAAAAGATCCAAGTTGTGCTTCTGTGTGTATATACCTTCACGCAAAATTTTCTGAAACATTGTTTCACTGCCATTAAGAAATGAAAAAGTACATAATGATACATAATGATAGAGTGAATATAAGACTATTTACTAAATAATCCTTTTGTAAAAGGAAAACTTTCAGAACTGTGTGCATTCTTGAGCCTTTGCAGATAGCAACTTGAACATTGTGCAGTATTATATATTACTCATTGTGAGACTAGGAAATATTTTTTTCCATCTAGGGACAATGAAGCATTTCAGACTGATCATCTGACATTGCTTTTTAAGTAGCATGTGCAAAAAGAGGTAAAATAGTCACAATTTCACAAGCTTTGACTACAGAGGTCCATAAAAATCACAGGTTAATTCTCAGTTAAGTTGATGATAAAAATCCAGAACTAATTTTAGATATTAATCCAAACAGTATTATGTAAATAAAATTTAATTATACTGTGGTCTAAACCATTCTTCTGTAAATGCACATCTGCATATCAACAGAAAGACTCTACTTGGTTCATGAGGTCTAAAGCCATGCAAGCTGTGATTGATTTCCAGAGGCATTGGGAAACTAAAGCACAGCTGTGAAGAGTGCCAGAAAAGGTCAATATAAATAGATCTTGTTCAACAAGAGTTTCAGAGTTTGCATTTCTCAACATCAGGCCTTGTGACTCTGACTTTGCAGTGTCCAGTATAAATGGGTAGATTCTCTTCAGCAAAGCAGGAGGGCCCACGGTGTCCTGCCCCAGCAGTGCCCTGAGGCAGGAAAACTGCCAAGTCGTGTAAAAGCCAACTCGGCTGTGTGCTCCTCCACCTCCTCCTGCCAAAGGTGTTCAGGTGTCCCGTCTGAACATCACAAAAAAGACTAGGTCACCTGGCAGAAACCACAGGTTCTATTTTCCTTAACTGAAGAGTTGTTACATCTTCTTTTTGTTTGTTGTTTCTTTTGGTTTTTTTTTTTCTTTTTTAAATATGTTTGTTTTTTAATTATGTACTTGACTTAATATCTCCAAAGAAAATGCTACGTGGTTTTTTTTTTTTTTTTTTCTAATTTTAAGATAAACATTTGCAATCTGTGCTTAAAACACTAGGGACCAACTGTGTAAACTTAGAGTCCTTCAGATTGCTTTCCTACTATGTTTGTTGAGTGCACCTATTCATCACAGTAAGCACAATAAATTGTCACTAATTTCAACAGGACACCTTTAGCAGCAGCCTGCAAAAGGGATTGATGGAAAAGATTTGTTAGATAAGAAATTTCGAGGGGCCTAAGGATGTCAAATGACCAACACCCATTGATTAAAGCCTTTCTGACAATCCCCACCATAAATGTCATGGCCATTGTCAGAAATGTTTTATTCATGTACTTACTGTTTTGAACAAGTTGAACTGTAATAGATTGCGTAAGATCCTTTCAGGTCTCTTTTGACAATCAGCTACATCGTCGCAATGAAACATGTACTGCACTAGGTCCAGGCTCATGCTGTTCTCCAAGAGCATGTTATGCATAACTAATTTTACCATAAAATTTCTTAAACCTATTTGGCTTATGATTGCCAAGCAGTTTCTAGGTCTTGCTTACCAAATACAGTTCTTGCTGGAACGGATTCTCTATTAAGCCAGAAAGACACCTGGGACAGTATCACTGTCATGATGCATGGCAGATAAGTCTGGATGACAAAGTAACCAATCTTTCTCTTCAAATGAAAATGTGTAGTCATAACAACATATTCCCCTAAAACCAAGAAAAATAAGAACATTAAAGATTTTATAAATATACAAATTAGAGGGCTTTATAGGAACTTTTTTCATTATATTCACTCCCATTGTGTAGAAAAAAAAAAAAAAAAGTCCTCAGATCAAATTGGGTCAGCTCTGAATAAAGCATTTAATAAAGCAGGTGCTGAAGTTTCCACTAATAATAAAAGCTAGACAGTTCTGGGAAATGCTAATTAAATTTACATCTTTTCATCTCTGAGTAGTGAATGAAAGTCTGCATTAACTGTTTAGGCCTCTTGTGAAAGGTCTTATTCCATTAGAAGATGGAAATCCACCATAATATATGCGTGTAAACATCATATAAAGACTAAATCAAGACAGGCACTCACAAGTGTTTCAGTTGGGCCAGGTTTAAGGTGTAAGCGTTGATGTCAGTGTATCTCCATTACCACTGTCTGTGCTCTATGTGCTCTGAAGATTAAGTGGCCCTGTTCTGCTAATTCAGTACCTTACTAAATGATTATTCTCTCCTGAAGTAAATGGACAATGCAGGAATAACACAGAATATTTTCATTGGCACTAACTTTTTGGGTGCTACAAAAACATATGAGGTGGGTATTCTAGTTGCAATTGAAAGGAATCTTAAGTATTTATATAACTTTATAAACATTTACATCGTTGAAAATGGATTTTGAAAAACATTATGTTCTCAAGAGATTTGAAAACCTATTGTTGTGATTTTTTTTTTTTGGAGTAGATTGATTCTTCTTATTACGCAATAAGCATCTTAGGAGAGAAACAGGTAGACATGTAACTGAATGCAAACCTCTGTCTAGATTGGAGATGACACATGAAATTACTGTTATTCTATTTTAACATGTAGGCAGTAGGAAAGAGAAATTTGCTCTTGTACAGAAAAAGCTTAAATTGGATTGAAAAACTATGTCTAGACATTGACTGCTTATGCACCGAGCATGTCAAATGCCCTTTTCTTTAATTCAGAGTCTAGAAGAACATTCGTTTGAACAATCTTGCTCAATGTATAACCCTGAGGAAAGCTTATAAATAAGATGTGACAATACTCTTGATATGTTTCAATATAAAAGACAGCAGCAAAGGAGGGAAAGAGAATCAATTATAAATTAAGAGGTAAAGCAAAGGATATACAAGAAAATTTTCTTCAAAAATAGGACTGGAAGAAGTAGAATAGGGGGCATTATTACTTGAATTTTGCCCACCTTTAACTTTCACTGAAACAATCTTCTTCTCCTCTGTACCAGAGATTATGATCTTATGAAAGGTGCCAGCCTTGGTTAGAAGAGCCAATAATTTAATTTTATCTACTAAAATATGACGTGGGAAGCTATTTTAATGCAATCAGATATAGAATGCTCACACCTCTTTATGTCAGAATTAATTCAGTGATTGTAGATGGCAAGCTAAGAATACAGAGTGAACACACCACTGTACTCTGAAGCTTTATTTAGCTGCTTAAATTATCAAAGTATTTTTAACCTCCGGAAAATGAGAACAAGATTCAAAGAATAAAGGCAATTAAAAAGACAGGGATTACTCTCATCTGTTAAGTATTGCAGCAGGTCTGAGCTAGAAGTCAGTTAAAGGTAATGCCAGGAGTAGTGAAACAGGCAAAGCACAGGCCTAGAATAATGCCTGCGGTTCAGTTACAAGGCAAAACCATGTTTTTAAGTCTCCAGAGTACCAATGGATTGCATCACTTGTAAGAAGACAGTAGATCTTTGAGATTTATTTAAATAACTGCAGGACATGAAAGTACTCCAGTTATTTACTGAGTCTTCAGCTTCCCACATTTTATGGCTTTCTTTAATTGAAAAGCATAGCCACATTCATGACAGCTGCTGACCACTGTCTAACTTCCCAGCAATTCCTCTGTAATTCTGTTTTTAAAGGTTTGTAATTCAGCCATAAAATTCCTTACAAGCTAAAATTTCAAATAGCTTTTGAACAAAATATTTCCTATATTCATAGTGTCTGATTACTAGGCTTTCATAAGTTGTAGCACAAGCTGTAGCTTATGCATCTTACTTTCTCTTATCTCTTATTCTCTTGTCCAAAGAAATTAGAAAGAAGGGTATTTCTTTTTAGCATCCTTGGAATTCCTAAAGTGTTCTACAAAAATCTATGCTGAGCAGATAAATTTGTTTTTTATTTTATTTATTTGATGAAGTTTAAATTAGTTTATATGTATTACCCAATATGAAGCATTTAAAAATGGTCACACAACTCCATCTTAATGTTTTGAGTGATTGTCCACATTTGTGTACTTCCAGTGCTCTGGAAGAGTTTGTACCTGTGCTCAACACTTCTGTAGCTGCCATTTTTAACCAGCCTTTAATTATACAGTACATCACAATCATTGAGTCAAATGCTCAGGTGGTGTAAACTAACCTGTGTCCTTAGAAGAAAATAGTTGATAATTCAATAAAGTTACAGCGAACTTAATAGTCAAGTGTTCTGTAAACTATTTGTAATAAACCCAGTTTATCAGGTGAGCACCTAAAGTTAATGTGCATCACAGTCCCTGCCTCAAACCTTATGTCTGGTGAGTTTTAGCTGTAATAATACTTCTTCTATCACTGTAGGTAGAAAGTAAGGCTTTTCTTGCCTTTGATTTAAAACAAATTAATTCTCATTTACTATTTATGCTATATAACCCAATAAAAAACACTTTTAAGAACAGTATCCTCTCAGCAGATTAATAGAATGTGAGGAAAAAGTGCACCATCGTGAGTATAAATTCTGATGATTCTCAGTGCAAAGCAGTGTTTTCAAGGTGGCAAAATAATTCTATGTAAATAGAAACTCGCACAAGCCCTTTAAGCATCTGTTAAGTTCCTTGCAAAAAAAAGATCGTTTTAAACTCTTTCTGAGTCAATATGAGTCAGTAGTTGGAGAGTGACAGGAATTTTACATACAAGTAAAAAATGGATGACTCCGCTTAAGTAAAAAGCATCAACAGTATTTATTATTTCATTTTCTGAATATTTTTTAAGCCTATAGTACTTGCACATTGCATTGCCAGCAATATGAATAACTATGCTATAAAAAGTTCTAGTCTTTCAAGATTATCTTGTCATTAAAAAAAGAGTATTTTTAGTTATCTTGTTCTAGATCCAGGTATAAGGATAGCAGATGGTCTACTAACAAAGAAAGAAATTAAAGAAAAAAAAAAAAGGACCTTACAGATTCACCAAATCATTTAGTAGTTTTGAAAATGCTTAGAGTAACCCAATTACACCCAAATTCTTGGAAAATACATGTCTGGAATTCCAGACAACTATAAATATCATCTTAAAATTGCCCAAGATGATGTAGATTCCTCTAATGATCTACAGAATCAGCTGCACGAGAGCTTCATTTTCTTGCCTAACAAAGGTGCTGAGAACTCTTAAGTGAAGATTGTCTTCCATTCCTTTTGTCTTTTTGTCAGACGAGTCATCATCCACAACTCTGAAAGTAGGGAGGGATTTCATAATTTTCATTACATGTGTCATATCTTAAAACAGAGATGATCAGAGGACAAAGACATGCTGGAGGATTCTGTTGAGACTAGCTGCCTGCCTACCTGAATGCAGAGAAAAGTGATTATTAACTACTTCTGATCCCCATTATTTTGGGTAAGGCAAAGCATTTGTCTTTCCAAAGGAAATCAAGAATTTTGTTTCCTTGAGACATTGAATTTACAGGCAATGAATGTGTTTCTTCCACAACTGTGTATTCTTATCAGGTAGTAACTAAAGAGGATTGCAAGTTTGATATTAAAAAGGTTCTTTAATGGGCTTATTTTTAGTTTTGATAACCATTGTATTTAGTTCTTTGTAATGTTTTAAACAAAAAATTTTTTGTAATGTCTGCATCTAGACAATAGCATCTTTATCTTAGCAAATATTAATTAGACTTTATTTAACTATAAGTAGGCATGGTAAAGAATTTCTTAAGGTAGAGAAAGGAGGCAGAATTCAAACCTATGAACTATCATGGGCAAAACTATTTTTTTTGTTTCTTCATGGAAATGTATGAAGAATTTTTATGCTGCTTGTATTTGCCTTTAGTTCTGTTTAAAAATTTATTATCTGCCTTTCTTAACAATTTATAGGATGCTTCTCACATTACTGCCTAATTCCTCTGAGCTATATATAATATTATCTATTTGTTCTAGATACGCTCCCAAGCTTATGAGTCTCTTGTGATTATCCTGCCACCCTTACAATGCATCCAGCCAGCAGAGAATTGGCAATGAATGCAAAAGGGCAGGCACACAGGTTGCCGACGTCTCTCCGAGTGAGTAGCTTCAGAACAGAAAGAGCAAAGAGCTCGAGAACCTTGCAGTTCCTTACAAATCTTACTGACTTCCCAGCAAAGGGCAGCTGGGGTGAATTACTGGCTCCAAAAGTCAATGGCGATGTTTCTAGCTGTGGGCAAGCCAGCAGTTCTCCCCTTTTCTTTTTACTTGTCCGATGCATGACTCTGTGTTCAATAATGGAAGCAGTGAGTCTATGGGACAGTTGTGTTGATGTTGTTCTTATGCAAAATCCTTATTATTGCCATCCCACTTCTTTTATGATTCCATGAACACAAACTTCCAAGCAGTAACCTGAATATTGGTCCACTAGAAACTTTCATCTGTGAGAAGTTTTCTTGGCTTAGTATAGCATATTTTGGCAAGCTAAATAAACAATTCAGACACAAATTAGGCTTCACGTTAAATTGACTCACTTTTCCTTTAACATTCATTAACTTTGTGAATGACACACTAGAAAGTTTGGTTTATGCAGGTATAAGTGTACTTCTCTAGTTCAGTCACAACATCAGGTGCATTCAAAGCAATACAACTACTTCTCCTAATGCAGTGCTGCTTTTGGTCCATTGAACAGTCAATCTAGTCAACGTTTTGAGCTCTTGTTCATGCCCGGTGCTCAGTTTATTACTGTGTTTAGGTCTTTGTGCCCCTTCCAAAATATTAAAAAAAGGAAAAAAAAAAAAAACCAACGAAGTTTTTTAGCCAGTTTCAGCGTTATGGGTATATAATAGTATAAATGTCAATTATGTTTCTGTATCTCATCAATAGTTTTGGCGTTTTAGCTGGTACTAGCATTAAGACACCCAAATCCTGTTTGGATGTTCCAGACAGTTTTTGATTTGATGGCATATTTTTTTCACTCTATAAATTTCTCTTTGAGAAACTATATGCTTGCTTTTAGCAACTTCTTCACTGCCTCCAGGAATATGATCTTTGAGGATTCATATACTATTATTTTTTTTGAGCTTATATTGTAAACAGATAATACGATAAGGATATGAGGAGTTCTTCTTTATAATATAAATCACTGTTTTTTTCTGGCTAGATCTGTCACTATAGGCAGATTTCTAATTGTGCAAATATTTTAACCACCAGTTGAAGTAGGAAAATAATCCCAGGATATGTTCTCTTTTCAGAGTCATTTTTTCCTAATCCAAAGCTCATGTATTGCAGTTTACCTCTCTCACTCTTTGGTGTTTGTATTTTTTCTCCTGCTTTAAGTTATATTTCGGCAGTTAAATATGACCCTTCCCAAAAAACCTTTTTCACAGACCTGTACTGGACTGAACAATTCCAGAGTCCACAGTTTGTCCAAGCAGATCATATTGGTTCAATCGAGAGCCGTCTTCAGCCACAACTACTGACCTTGCTGGTTCCCGTGTCCATTCATACACAACCTCTGCTCTGGTATAAGCATCTAATTTAAAAGAAATACATTGCATTTCAGCTTTGCACCTCTATTGCGTATGGCTTTATAAGGACAATGTTTTGAGCAGTAATTTGAATATTAAAGTCTCTTCAATTATCTGTAGTGACCCACAACTAGCTTACTGGAACTTTTTATCTATGGGAAATATAACTGATTTTGTAGGTCTATCCATATGATGATTAGCTAAATATTTGCTGTAGGGCTGCATTAAGGTCCTCAATGGCATGAAAATCTTTATCTCCCTTACATCGTTCCTACCTATGTAAAATCTGAATAACCAGAAGCAATAGTGAGATGTGGAATTTCATGGGCATGCCAGGACTCCAGCTCTTTTTCTAACTTTTAACTACTGTCAAGAAAGACGAGCCCTAGTCTTTTCAATTAGTCATAGTGTGGTGGTGTCTGAGCCACTGTAAGAAAATAAGTCCTCCTCAGACTGGCTTCAGTGATCTCATCATCGGCCTGGCTAGAGTTCTCCATTTGATGTTATTCCCCCCTCACAGTGTAACAGGTATAGCAGACATTTCTGAGGTTGCCTAGGCTTGAGTGAGTTTAAATCACAATTAATCCATTTTTTTACTTTGGTTATTTCTGGGAAATTCTCACACTCAGGTTCACATTCATTTCAGTATTGAACAAAGCGAACGAAAAATACTGTGGATTCTTCAAACCTGAGTAGTCTAGTATGTTACATGGATAGTTCAGTAGCATACTACATATGCCATCCAGGTGTTTTGTGCTGTTATTAGTATGTTGTTTATGTTATTTCAGGAATCAAACGATATATAAATATTTTTAATTTTAGTCCCATTGTAAAATTCTTCTGTGATTTTGTATAGTCTGAAGTCTGACAGCTCTCAGTCTGAGCAGTTAGGGTGGGAGTAAGTTGTCTGCATAGAAGCATCTAGTGTCATTCTTCACACCTAAGAGTATCCAAGACACGTATGGGACCAAATGTGTGATGAGAACCTACATAAAGCTTGCACCCACCTAAGGCAGCTGGAAGCCAGATGGGATGTCTTAGGGCATCTAAAATGACACTAGACTCCTACCTACAGGGTGAGATTTTCCCAATTTTCAGGACTGGTAGGCAGGAAAGGAAAAGGAGGAATCTGAATCACTTGACCTCATTTGTGAGTTAGTAATTTTATCTTATCAATGTAAGAGGTAACAGTTAGTAATTGAAGAGGTGGTGTTGGATGGAGTGTGCTGGTAAGTTAATTGCATGGCATTTGATCTTGCATTATTGATGCAGAAGGGTGCTTTTGCCATCAGACTTCATATTCCCCAAACACTGTAACACGTACATAGCTTTCTGGAATCGATGGTAAATGCAAATTTATATCTTAATAATTCTGACCTTAAAAATAATGGCCACAGTAAGTACAAGAATTTCCTTGCTAATCTAGTCACATAAAGAGTGGCAATAATAATATTATTTTTCAAGCACTTCACTTGTTCTAGAGCATGAGAGTAGTTTGGAAGAGAGAGGACTGATTTCCTGAGCTGCTGAGAACCACTGGATTCAGTTAGAGGAAGGGAGTACACTCATCAGTACTGGAAATGAGCTCGCCCTGCCCTGTAACTGCCAGATTCGGTGCTCTATTTAGCTTCCATCCTCAGCTTCCAATTCAGATATTGCATAAGTAGCAACTGAATTCCCCATGCCGTGTTTGCAGTAAAACCCTGTTACAGAAGGAACTCCTCCCTGTGAGGATCCCAGATTAGAAGCTCACCTGAATTTAGTAGGGGAATGCAAAGTTTCCCTGAGAAATCCTTGATTTTGTCTCATGGCCCTTCCCAGCATTTGGAGCTAATTGTTTTGCTAGGTCCTGTTTAGGACAGCTAGCACAGTAGCCAGTCAGTGTTCAAAACAAAAAATTCCGGAGAATGGCCTGTAAAACATGACAGACTGTGCCTGCACTCATATCGTGTCTCACTTTAGTGTAATAAATGATCTTTCAATCAGAAATACCAGGGTTTTTTTTATTGTTCAGTTAAAATAGTTATGTATAGTATGATACAAAAGATACGCAGATACACTTGCATGTCTTTTTGCTATCTTGTTTTTACATTGTTATGTGGTTCTGAAGTTGTATTCCAATCCATATTTATCTATCCCTTTTAATTCATACTTTCTGCATCTCTTAATCATTTAATCTAGGCAAGATCTTTAGTAATCTGGAAAGCCATGCACTTTGTGAACCAAGAATGTACTAATCTGGGACACGGTGGCCAGAAGGAACTCATTGTAGGGAAAAAGAAAGGGAACTGTTGTTCAGACTAGGCAGTGTCTGGTGTTTAGGCTGTGCATAGGTGTCTTAACAAGCCTGTTAAAATTCAGTCTAGTAGTTCACATTTGTTCAAAAACTGTTGATGGTTTAACTTTGCATTAGCAGGTTGTATGCAGGATTAGCCATCTTCCCACCTCCCTGATCCAACATGCAGTCTGCAAAAACACTTAAATGTGCATTTCAAAAGAAATTCAGTCCTGTGGCCACTCCTGATCTAACTGGGATCTCAGGTGCACAGATCTCCTGTTATTATTCAAGAACCCACTGCAGCTATTTGCCCTATTATTAGCTAGAGTAAGGCTTCCCCCCAACCCTCTTCTGTTTCACAGGAGATTTGGAGAGATTTATTGGAAGTGCTATAAGAAAACTTAACATTCAAGGAGTAAACTATTCATGTCAGTTATACTCCAAGTTTGTATGAGCTTTTTGTTCTCTAAATCTTATCTAGGAGGCAAGTAGCTCTTTAAAGACAAAAGATCAGTCCTTTCTCATGGTAAACACAGAGCTATGCAGCCCAAAGTAAATTATCGCCCTGTCTGGTAACATGTGAAGAATGAATTGGTTGTTCTGTTTGTTGACTTCTAAAATAGATCAAGCAACTAAGTACCCATTATCAGTGAAACGACCCATTTCTACTACAAAAAAATAGCCATTGAGGAAACAATTTGTACACTATTACATCTTCCACACCTTTTGTCTTCCTTGTTTGTGTTGAACCAACCAGAGTAAAAGAGCTCTTCACTGTTGTGTTTTGTTTTTTGTTTTTTGTTTTTTTTTTTTTTTAACTTGAAGAGTTGAAGGGCGCCTATATTTAATTTTTAAAAATAGTAAGTTTAGTTAAGCTTGAAAATATCAGTGTCAGGTTGGTTTTTATTCAAATTAAAGTTTTGGGGGAAATTCTTAACTTACAGTTATTACACTGATTTCAGTTACATTAAATTTTGTCCAGTATGTTCGCTAATCTAAGGTTACAAATGCTTCAAGTATAGGACTCTGTGGAGAACTGTGAGATTTTTCACATCCACAAATGTTGCATGATTGTAACATAAATACTTTATAGTCTTAGGAAAAATTTTGTTCTAAATGTGCCAAGACTATGGTAGGGGAATTGTTTTCACCTAAACCAATTCACTTATCCATGGTCTGTATTACTTTTCTCTAAAATTGGTTTGGGGTCTTAACAAAATAAAGCAACTATAACACTATCAACATTTTCTATGTGACAAACTACTTTTCTAGATTTTTAGAGCACTGTCATTTTTCGCTTTTGTGGATATCTAGGCATGACACTGGGAGGATATTTAAGAGACATGGAAGAGGTTCATTATTTTAAACATAAATATATATAAGAATAAAAATACAACCCTGCAAAAAAAGTGAAAAATACACAAGATTAAAACCTTGAGGTTTTCTCAGTTGCAAAATACTTTGGTAAAGTGGCCTAAATAGGGAGAAACCTCAATTTAAAATAAACTTACAGCTTCCAAATTTCAAGGGGCAAGCATGTGCATCCATAGGAAAGTCTTCTAAATGCATTGGACATTCTGCTCTCACAGTCAATCTATAATGGATTAACGAGCAAAAGGACACATTTATTCTAGTTACATAGAAATAGCAAATAGACTTCTATTAAGATACATAAAATAAGTATAGTACAATATCTTTTATGTGATCAATTAACAGCTAGAATGGGACCTGAATTGTCTGGCTGGGGGTACTGACAGGCACAGCAGTGTGACTGGCTCTGCCGCTCTACCATGTTTCGCTGTACAGCAGAGACATGCTCAGTCTTCTAACTTGGCATGAGGATTAAAATCTATTGGAAACTGAAATTGCTTCCTTGCTGCTATCATTAAATTGGCCCACTCTGGATGCCCAGACATTTGCTGAAATAATTTCATTGCTATCAGCTTGGGTCCAAACGTGTTTCTCAATAAAAGAGATTAAATAAACTAGAAACAATCACATACCACACATGAGCAAGGAAAGAACAATAATACTTGAATACTAGGTAGAAGATTGCATTAAAGCACTTGCAAAGATGAGCAAATAGAAATGGTTATGGTCAAAAAAAGAGACGTATGTGAACAATGTGCTGCCAAGATAGTGTTCTTGTGGATTAAATCCCTAACAGCCAAGCATTTACGAAGACAAGAAAAATTGACCTGGACTTGTATAACTACCAGCCAAGCAGATTCTACTATAGGCTAGGCAGTCCCAAAAGATGTTGCAGAATAAATTGAACATATTTGACAGGCTCCCAAAAGCCTGGAGACTTTGTTTTCTCCAAACGCTTGTACTGCTTTTGAAAACAACTTTAAAAGAAAGCTCAGTATTCACCTATGTACTAAGCTATCCGTCTTGAATTTGCATCCACAGAATCACTTCATATCTTGTTTGATTCCATGGGAGACATAAATGGGGCACGCGTAGCTCTGTAGGGACAACATACTATTTTTTCATTGTTTAATTTGCAGTCTTTTAATGCAGAATGTTTCCATGACTCTGTATCGTTGTTATTTCAAAAGGATTTATTTCACTCCTCTGTTGACAACTGGATAGCTAAAGTTCAGTTATCCATGAAGAGAATAACATATTTCCAGTAAGAGTTGTGCCAGCACAAAAATATTTTTTTCTTTTTTCTCCTAACTTTCCAAATGCTTTAGTTAATTGTTTTTCATGTTATGAATGGAATAAAAAATGTCTATTTTTAAACTGTCATGCTCTGTATTCCCAAGCATGACAAATATGAAGAATGGGTAATGAATTCTGTGTGCATCTGCTAGTTCTTAGAATCTGCTTTCTATAAGATTCAAAGATTAAAGACACTTGTACACAATCTAGTAGTCTAGAATATGTTAAATTCTCAGGCTTTATTATACTTTGCTGATAAGGTTTTCCATCAGCAACCCCAAATTAAGGTCCTCTGCAAACTGATTAATTCCTAATACGTTTTTAAAATCAAGCATTAAGACATATCCAGGGAGTGTAAAGGTAGTAGCTCAGCAGGAAAGGAAAAAAACAACCAACACTGCAAATGTCATAGTTTGTCCATCATTCCGTGGTCTATTGTGAAAATAATTACTAAGCAGGCATCAAATTATGCTTAAAAAGGATTCTGTTTCCTTTTTGAAAAATATGATGCTTTAATAAGATAAATTATCCACCTAAATGAAGGATATAATATTTTAGGGCTCACCTCATTGTGTATAGCAATGTCCCATCCTCTGTAATTCGTAATAGTTTATTTGGCATCGTCATGTTATGAGCCACTGACTTCTTTCCATTGTGGAAAAAGGTATCGGGTGTCCAAATTTTGCTGGCCATTAAATTATTTAACCGGAGAACAGTCATAGGTCCTTTGAATTTTAATCTCTCATCTTTCCAGCTTTGGCGGAAAAATACATCTATAGTGTATTCCTACATCAATTCAGAAAAAAAAGGAAACACGTATATGCCATATGTTGCAATATGAGAACTTGAAAAGTATAATCTTATCATTCCATAGAAGCAAAATGACTATTAATGAAATTAGTAATTATCAGAGCGATTGTTCTCTGTATTACTTACATTCGACCTGAAGCTGGTTATTAAACAGTTATAATATCATTACTATGTTCAACAGAATAAATGTTAGGGAGAATAGTATATAAAAAGTTAGGTAATAATTTGAGCTATATATAGTATATATATATAGTGGAAACAAAATAAGGCAAGGACAGCTTTGTACCGAAAATCATAGTTCAGTTATACTGGGCCAATGGGGAAGAGAAGCAGTGCCTGAGCCCATGTACGTGGCGAGAATCAAAATAACCAACACTCACTGCGAAATGAAAGAATTTATTTGTTACAAAGCAACAGGAACAAAGTTAAGAGGGAGAAGGTGAAATTAGGAAAAATATATTGAAGCGTTATACAAAAACCATAGATGTATGTAGGGCAGAAATGTGAAAAACTGCTGTTAGATGCAGTATACGATAATATTTTTGGAGGGAAAAATTCCACTCTGATATAAAAGTTCAGTATGGTTTTATCTTGCTCCTTCTATTATTTATTGCTATGATACTGTGATAAACAACAAAAGTAGCTATCCAAACAGTGTTCAAAGTTACCCTGAATGATTATCTTTTGGCTGAGAAGCTCAACCTTTGCTGAGATCTCCTGACAATGGAGATGGCAAATCCTGAAATAAAGGGAATTCCTGTGTGTGAAGGCACACACAGCTATAAAGAAAAGAGCTGCCCCAAGGAATGTGTGAGTAAAGAGAAACATTCTGGATCGAGTATGCAGAATCTCACTGTGGCAGACTCCCTGAGACTTGATTTTATTTTTTTTTTAACAAATGGCAATGCTCCGTACAACGTTAGCAGTTGTGAGCTGTTTATTCCTTGGGCAACTATCAGCATGTAGAATGGTGATTCGTACCGGTGGTGTGTTTTTCATGGTTTTAGGGAATGAAATGCCTAAATAAATTTCTTGTCGGCATGGAAATGTTATAGTTCCATGGGGTGGTCTTACTTTGGGTTTGTTTGGGGTTTGGTTTTGGTTGTGGTTTTTTTGTGGGTTTGGGATTTTTTTTGTTTTCGAATTTACAACCCAGATCTGTGAATCATTTTGGTGCTTACTTAATTGTGTTTCTGTTTTTTTAATCACGTGCTCAGTGAGCTGCTGAAGCCTGGATTTGTTCAGCTCCAGTGACAGCAGTTGTGCACTTATTGCCAATTACTTGCTTCAGAATTTTGCTGGGTTGGGGCCTTAGGTTGAACTGTGTGCAAAGTCTTGTCCCAGGTGTGCAGCAGAGTAGAAGAGAAGGAGGTTTAAAACGCAGTAGATAGCATTAAAATACTGTATTTCCTCCATGTTTTACTAACTCCAAAAAAAATTTCCTCCTACACACATGGGAAAGGTAAAGGACATGCCCAGAAGGTGACATCATTTCAGTGTGCATGTAAGCCATTCCCTTTTTATCTCTTTCAGCTGTAAAGAAGGAGGTGAGTGGGAGGTGGTACAGGTTGAGAGAAGGGAGTCTGGTTCTTCGCTTTATATGAACACAAGGTTCTTATGCTGGAAAAGAATAAGGAGTCAGTCTGAGAGATTTGATAAGGTACCTGACAGCATAAGACAAAACTCAATTGAAAAGTAGCTGACAAGCATAGGCTGAATCTTTCTCTATCCCAGGCTGTTGCACCATATAGGATGAATTCATTTTGGCTGAGGTTTCTCAGCTCCTTAGCTTTCACTACCCACTTTAACATGTACAATATTTCTCCTCAAATGAATCCTGACAGACAGCTGATCTTTAAGATCAAGTCATCAGATAGTCTGATTAGGGTTTTCTTCTGCAGGAGGGTTCCATGCAGAACAAGGGAACAGAAGGATTTTCTCCAAACCACGTACTACAACAGTGGTCTATGTGCAAACATACGTGCGAGTTGAAATTTGGAATAAATTCTCCATAGTGGAGACTCTTCATTCCTTAGTGTGCAGGTAAAGAAAGAAGATTTTTGTCTGCACTTTGGCAGGAAGTTGTATGGCATTGAATATTTAGAACACTTTAACTTAAATGTTTTCTTATTTACTCATCTGATATCTCTCCCTGGAGACTTTATTCACCAGACGAGGTGCTGTACAGGAAGGTAGTAAGATAGAAATTTATTCTGGAAGAACATAAAATACAGAAGCAGAGAGAATGAAGGTTTACTAGAAAAAACAATTCTGTCTTTATGAAAAAAACTTAATTTTAAAATGCTTCTTATTCCAGGTAACATACATCAAAAATTTCACAAAAATGACAGTCATGTGAGAATAGCCAGTTATCTGTTGATTAGTTCAATCCACCGTCTGAGAGACTGATGAGTCTTTCTGCCTAAGATCCTGTAAAGTTCTTCCAAAAAAGAATATTTTTATTTTAAAAAGTGCTTTTTTCCAGTGCAACTTTATTCACAAGTTTAAGAACAAGCCAAGATACTCTCTTTATAGAATAACAGGTTATGTCTATGCTGCTCTTAAAAGAGTGTATTGAGAGTGGGTAGGAACACCATGTACTCCCTGATATATCAACCTACTATGTATATAACTGCCTCATTGGAATCCTGCAAACAGATGGTCTAGGTATGCTGATGTCTCACTGTGGCTGGAGTTTCATAACATATGGTGTCAGCTGGAATAGCTCATTGCCAGTTCCCAGTCCTGGGCTCAGACAGCAGCGTATCATTCCCTCCGTGTGCCTGTACAGCTGCTTGGGAGGTCTCCCTGTGACCAAATCCCACAATCCAGTCTACACTTACTGGAAATTTGCTCACTGGAGCAGATCTGGGGTAGCCCTCGAATGATGGGGTCTGCAACCAACCTGTAGTATGTACAGAGGACTTCACACTAAACGTACATTGAAAGTAATATAAAGTAATATGAACTCTTTCTGTCTCTGATTTCACACTTACTTCCTTAAGCAAAAGCGTTAGCATGAGTAGGCTGCACACACGTTACTTTTTTAGGGGAGGTGAGTAGGAGTTTTACACTAAATACTTTGCTGTAATTCCTTAGTTTTCAAAACATATGAACACCTGTCTCTGTGTTTCTTGGTCACACACTTTATTAAGAGAATGATTAATTCTTTCTCCTGCTTAACTTAAGTGAAAATCAGGAAGCAATGTGGTAAGGATTTCTAATTATTTTTGAGATTTTCTTTTGTAGGTACTGATTGCTATATGCTTATGCTATAAAAATTCAGCTATACTGAATTATAGCTGAAGTCAATAATTTTTTTCAAATATACCTGTTCCTAATTCTGAAAGTAGATTATTTTTGGCTTCAGTATTTTATTCTTCCTTAAAATCTAAATCCTATGCAAATATCTGTTTGTCCTAAGAATGTCATTAGCTTTACCTTCTACTTAATAATTAAATCACCTGAAACTACAAATTATAAGTAGATGCTGAAGTCCAAACAATGTATAGTCCCAGGTAATTCAGCAGGCCTATCAGTTACTCTAAACTTATGTCTACATGTAGGAAAGCGTCCATATCCATTTGTTTATTAGATCACCATTCATTATTGGAGTTTTCTAGTAAATCTGACTCAACAGAGCAAACAATAGCTTAGCCAGCTGACTTATAGAAAGCAACTCTAATAAATATTAATAGAAAGCATACATTCACCTGCATATATCTATTGCTCTTTTTTTGTTCACCT
This sequence comes from Numenius arquata, assembly GCF_964106895.1. NCBI lineage: Eukaryota > Metazoa > Chordata > Aves > Charadriiformes > Scolopacidae > Numenius > Numenius arquata. The sequence continues at coordinate 32,238,075 of NC_133586.1, forward strand.
CCCACGAGCATCTTTGTCCAGCCTGATCCTTTAAATTATGTTAATTTTCAGGAAATTAACAAGAGACCTGTCCCAAGAAGACAGGTCTCTACAAAAATGAAGCAACCTCAGATCACTTACAAACTGCAGCTGCTACAGTTTTAGTTCAAAGACTATTAAATTAAAAAAATATATATTTTAGTCACATGACTGTGTTTGAAGTTTTCAGTTTGTCCAGTGGTGATCGGTTACCTATTTTGAGACAGAAATGGGAAAGCAAGATAAAGTGTATTGCTGCACAAATTGCCAGAACACAAATAGCAGATGTCTCCGGTTTCTACCAATTTTTAATCCAAGGAATTTCCCCTCTTTCAATATGTAATTTAGAGCAATAAGTAGACACCGTAATTTCACAAGATTATCACAGAACAAAAAGCTAGAAGTCATTGAATGCACTTTTTTTTTTTAATTCTTCTTCGTGGTATATATAGTACTTAGACATACTGTATATCTGTGCTGAGGAGACAAGTCACCAGTCTTTTTCCCTGGATTACCCTTCTGTTGTAGGTCTTCTCAGCAGAATGACTGGTCAAAAAGACTGTGCTGCCCAAGCTGTTCTTTCTCATTTAAATATCATGCCTCAGTTGCAATTACAAATTTGACTGTAGGTTTATAAATGTTATTTTCCAAACACTCAGGAAGATGCTGTCCTTGCATAAAGTTCATTTAGGAAAATATACTACCTTGTAAAAGTTACTTTCTCAGTTATTCCATACCTTAACATTGCTTTGAGTAGTCAGAAACTTGTAATAACCTGATATTTAAGGCCTGTCTACAGTTTTAGTTTGAATTAGGTAACTGTCAATTTTGTAATAAGAAATAGAATGTGTTTCCTCTCCTGTGATAATTTTTTCTTTTTTTTTTTTTTTCATCTTTCTTTTGGTGAATGTCTTTAGCTAAATGTAGCCAGCTACAAGGTTGAAATGTTTTCTTAATTTGTATTAATGAGGATGTTTCCAGTATTCATCCTAATGCAGGATCCAGCAGATACTAGTAGCTGCAGACCAGGCTTTCCCTGTCAATAGCAACCTACTTGTGAAGACCTCATCCATATTCAAAATTTAAAGTACCTTATCTGTATTTTTACACAGTTTTTAATATCTCTTAAGACCAGGGCTCACAACATCTTCCTTCAGTTTTCTGAACTTCTGCATCCCCTGCAGTTATCTAGCAATTTGATTTTAATATTCGTTCCATAAGAAGTGACACTAATTCTCTCATTAATCTTCTCTTCTCTTTCAGCAGCCAAGATCTAGGAAAGTCACTTCCCATTGATCAGTAGCTTTTAATATAAAAATACAGGTTAGGCTGTATGGATGTCACACTGTAGGCATAAGTGTTAATTGCATTTTAAGATGATGATCTTTCTCAGCAAATTGGATCAGTGATGTGCCAGCAAGGACCTGAGCAATCACTCTCAGAAGAATACGGATCCAAACCCTAATGCATTTCATAATATATTATGTAGCAAATATAAGGTCTGTTAAAACACATTATTAAAGTCACTGAGGCTGCTAATTTCAGGGCACTTAAATGCAGTCACAGCTACCAGGAATGGTTGCACATAAAAGCTGACAGAATTTTGGAATCAAGGCTTTAAAAAAAAGCCCAGCCTTAAAAGGAGTAAATAAGTTATTGCATAGATCTTTCATCCTCCAAATTAAAAACACAAGAGAAAATGAATGTTGTAGAAATATATGCCATCACTTACCATATCATGGTCTGAAACAGGCCCAAAACTGGTGACGAAGATGTCAGTCTTCACTTCAGTTACACGCTCTGATGAAGCAGGAAATTAGGACAGTGAGTGTCTATCAACAGTCTTCATTAGATCTAAGCACAACCAATTCTCACAATAAATAGAAATATTATTGGTTTTGATTAGCCATTCTAAAATTGGTCTACAATACCGTCCCGATAATTTATTGCTTCTAGATGTAATTTCACAGTCAATATTGTCAGCAACAATTTTTTTATTACAGTGTTTCCACAGAACTTTTTGAGACACGGCTCCTGACGCCACAGTACAGCAGCTGTAGTTCCACTGTTGTGTAAATCTTTTCACTCTTTGACAAATAAATCTTCTTGTCTGACAATAGAAACAGTGCTGAATATTTTACACGGTACTCAAAAGTCTCATTGGGTACTCAGTGTTTCTGGGCAAGCTGAATGAAGGTCTCTAATAATTAACCCTGGGCTTATGAATTATGTATTACTATATTCAGACACAGGAACAGAGAAGAAAGAGAGAGAGTGAATACATTATGGTGTATAAAAACATAAAGATATTTTATTGGCATGAGTTATAAACGGCTGCATTACCCTTAACTGCATTAAATAAAAAGGAGTTAAAACTTTTCCAAATAAGTATCGGCTAAACTTCTCCACTACAATTTTTGACTTAGGTATAAGTGTTATAGTTTGTAAACGTTTTGGATTTCTTTTTAAATTCATACGGGCACTAACATTAGATTTCCCTTAAATCACCAAATTTGTTTTATAGGCCTCAATGACAGATTAGTATAAATAATAAGCACTGGAACAGGTTGCCCAGAGAAATCGTGGATGCCCCATCCCTGGAAGGGGTCCCATCCCTGGTTTAAGGCCGGGCTGGATGGGGCTTTGAGCAACCTGCTCTAGTGGGAGGTGTCCCTGCCCATGGCAGGGGGGTTGGAACTTGATAATTCATAGATTCATAGATTGGTCCAGGCCGGAAGGGACCTCCAAAGGTCATCTAGTCCGACCTCCCCACAGTCAGCAGGGACACCCCCAACTAGACGAGGTTGCCCAGGGCCTCGTCGAGCTTCACCTTGAATATCTCAAGGGAAGGGGCCTCAACCACCTCCCTGGGCAACCTGTTCCAGTGTTCCACCACCCTCATGGTAAAGAACTTTTTCCTAATATCCAATCTAAATCTCCCCTTCTCCAACTCAGAACCATTGCCCCTCGTCCTGTCACTGCAGGCCTTTGTAAACAGACCCTCACCAGCCTTCCTGTAGGCCCCCCTCAGGTACTGGAAGGCCGCTATGAGGTCTCCCCGGAGCCTCCTTTTCTCCAAGCTGAACAACCCCAGCTCCCTCAGTCTGTCCTCATAGGAGAGGTTATCTTTAATCTTTAATAGGAGAGGTTATCTATAATCTTTAAAGTCCCTTTCAACTCTAACCATTCCATGATTCTATGACTCTATGTACATAACATAGATTACATGTATATGCTATACCATAAAGCTAGACTTCTCTGTGATTTCAAGGATGTACGTTTGCTCCGTGGCAAATGCCCTTGGCCACTTCAGAAGAATCTAATGATTTTAGTGGTCACAGTTGCTGAGTCTGGGACACCTAAAATGGTGCTGATCTCCAGAAAGAGCCAAACATCTGGCTTCTGCAGATCTACTGTTAAAAGTCACTTTGAGAAGTGCACAAGCTTAACCTCCTCCCTTCCTCTCCTCCCTCTCTACACACACTCACACAGTATCAGTCACTTCTGAACATATTGGTATTTTCTAGGCCACACATCACAAAATATTCACCCAGGATGGCATATATCAAAATAACTCTGTTGATTTAAATATGGCTGCAGGGAGTAACACCACCTGGAGGCATAAATGCAAACAGTGTTGAGTGGAGTTAACCCCATCAGCTTTCAGAATTTACAGTGATGTAAGTCTGAATACATTTACTATAGTGCCATACAAGCCAGCGTGGGGTTCTTGGTAGAAATTTCAAATATGGAAGGGTGATACATTTCTCAAATAATTATTATTTAAATAATGTAGAATAATTAAATTTAAAAAATAATTTAATACGACCCTGACTTCAAAAGACTTTGGACAATTTAAATATGATTTGTTCTATCTGACAAGAAAATTCTGACAGAAGAGAAGTGAAATAAGGAATCAAGGTTAAGCAGTCAGAAACAATATGCATTTCTGTATCCAATGCAAAAGTTCTAATGAGAATCAGTGTTCTACCATGCACATACAGGTTTTTTCACTTTCACTCAAAAAAGTCTACAATTTGTAAATATATGTAAACGTAAGCAGTTTAATATAAATGTTTAATATATATACAATAAAATATCTCATTTTGTGAGACAGCAATAATCAAGATGTAATATTAGATCTGATTCTACTGTCATTCTAGTAATTCACTGAATGACACTTGTATTCTGTTAGCAAGTTAATGCAAAAATTAGGTGGTAGCAAAAGTAATCTCCAGGACTCATTAAAAAAGTTAAAGCATGAAATTTCCAATGTATTATTCATAATCATATAAAGTAAAATACTATGATGTGGCTGAATGCCTAATACTACTCTTTTTGTTCTTTATATCTGTGTCTGAGATGTGTACAAACTACAGTGACTGTTGACAAAAGCATTGGATAGGTGAAGTTTCCTCCTTGGCTGTCCAGTGAAATTAAAGTGTGACCTTATAATTGTTTACAATCTTTTCTACTGACTTGAAGAAATTTAAGTGTTCTCTTGGCATCTAATTGGCTCTGGAGTTAAAGAGTTCACAGTGAGAGTTTAACCTTCTATTACTGGAAGAAGAATATGGTTGTCCAGAAATTACTTGGATTGGAAGAAAAAAGTATTCTCTCCTTCAGCCCATCATTTTCACAAAATTTCAAGAGGCTGTGGTCTTGTATAAAACAGCTGGCAGAAAAAGAAGATGGAGATTTCACAAGGTCCAGTAAAACGTTGCTGAATAGATTAAGTTCCAGCTACTGAATCACCTTTTCTTAAGATTGAGAAACTAATACCATGATGAAACTTATTAGCCTTTTACATATTGAAAAGTAAAGCTCAAATGACACTCTTAAAGATCTTTTATCCTCACTCTCCATCTCTCCTTGTCCTTTCCATTGAGGTACTTCCACTGGTATCATTAAAAGATAGAAGATGCTAGAAGCTCTTCAGGCACAATGCATTCATCCCTTAATGGTGTAAACTCAGAGTCCCAGCTCTGAGTGAGCCTCTATTTAATACAATATAGCTAACTCATTTACCTTGCAGAAACACAGAATATGCTCTTTGAACCAGCAGTATATCATGTAGTGGTATGCTGAATTCTAGTCAGAGGAGACATATGGTCATAGTAGAGAGGCTGAGGCTTAAGGAAATCGCTTAGAGGACACAAAATGGAAACTAAGGGCTTTGGCAGTAAGATGAAAGATTTCCAAGGGAGCAGAAAAATGAATGATGCCTTTCATTTCTATATAAGGTTGAAAATAATTTAAGTGGCATGTAAGTCATAAGTTATAATAGAAAATTCAGGTTGTGAACTCGCAAGAGATTGTGTTATCTTCGTACTGATTACACTTTTGCAGAGCATCTAATCCTAGGCCTCTTCAAATCCAGATAAAACCACTAACCACAGCACCGAATGATTTTCTTTGATATGTATCTTATTTTCACGAGCAATGAAAAAGTGTGTATGAACACACAGAAAAAGATTAGCCCCTCCAAAGCCATATGGAAGTTTTGAAATTTTTGTTTACTGTTTTACTAATTAGATGATTCAACTGTGCTTTGTTAAGAGCTTCAGAAGTTGTGAGTCACTCCTGCACAGGACATGTGTTTACTCATGCAGTTGGGATATATATTTAGAATCAAGGTTAACCATGTTCAGTTTGCAGCTTGATTGCCATGGCAAGGCTTAAACAGCACTTCAAATGCTCAGAATGCATTTTTCAGGATCCTTAAATCCTGAGCTATATTCAAAACCTTCACAATATCCCTAAGAACTAGAGAAAATTTTAAGTCATTGAAGAAAACAAGCTCAGGTCAGGAGCTGATCGAACTGCTGAGGATAAATCCATCATTTGTAAAGCCATGTTAAGCATGTCTTTTGACTATAACATCTATCTCATGAACTGGGGCTAAGTAATATAGGGATATCTGTAGAATATGTAACAATTCCAGTAAAAAACCCCAAGAAAATTATTAATGATTTACTAGTTTTACTGTAAGGCAACCAGAGGGTCTAAGTAGTTACTGATCAGCAAAATAGCAAGTGAGTACCACACCTGGACCCTCTGGAACACAGCCTCAGGCAACTGATCCACATGCAGCTATGAAACCACCAGTCAGTGTGAACTACTGTAATTTTACTGTTTACAACTACTGTGTTTTGCTAATGATGCTATACCAAGGTAAAGTCTCAAAATTAATAACAATAAATATTTTGATTTAAACTCCCAGGGAGCTCATTATTGCTAGAATTGTGATTGGATTACAAATTGAGAACAAAATAAGAAATACAGTTTATTTAAACAGCAGGAAATAAGCCTATTTATCATAGGAAACTATACATTAATTATTTCCCTTTCTGACCTATTGGAGCACAAGGCTTATTTGAATTGCATATTTTTGTGGTTTAAATTAATTCCATCTTTTTTTGTAATACACTTTTTCCTCCTGCGTGTCTTGAGTAAGAGTGTGCTATAATTATTAAAATAGAGATGACTTTTCCTGTGGTTTTGAATGAAAGGAATTTAGATGCATATATAGCATACACTATTGTTACTAAAAAAAGGCATGTAGACTAATCACCCTGGCTGCATCCTGTGAAATATTTTGATTGAAGAACCATAACAAATACATTCATAAGAAATTTGTGCTGCTGCTTTTGTGAAAGTAGAGACCAAAAGGGAGAACAGCGAGCTGTCCTGTGATACCCAGCTGTAGTCTGTGCTGCTGGGAAGGGTTTACTGAGAGCTGCGCAGTGTCATGGCAGCTCTCCCCATGCCAATTAACAGCTCAAAGCTGCTCATATCCTCCCTACCTCCATACTGTTTTATTAAATGAATTTTCCTAGGGTCTTCTGTGGCTTTTTACAGTTGTCTTTATATCAATGTGATGCCTGCAGAGTGGAAAAAAAAGACCAAAATCAGCCCTTTCAGTTTTTACATAGTTTCTAGTCCTTCTTCAGTTACAGAATTATGTGTAGGGGTCCAGTATAGCACTGTCTTTTCATTTAGTGTAGAAACATTTAGGTTTAACTAAATTTTTATTACGCATACAGACCAAACCCATATTTTCCCTAAACTTTAAGTTAGCTCAGATATGAGTTCAAATCCAACAATTTCCATTGGGACCTCAATCACCAAGAGGTAAGTTTATCATATATTTATAGATAATGTTCTCATAAAACTGAATTTTAAAACCTAATTAACATAATACTGTCAGGTTTGTTTTCCATCACTTTAAATATAAGCACTCTCTGGAAGTAATGAATTGCCTGAGATGGACCGACGTTCCACTTAAGGACAGTCACACTCAATTTTGATAAACGTCACACAGGAGAGATCAACAAATAGCTTTCACTGATAGCATAAAACAAGTATAATTCTGTTTAATACTGCAGTAATGTTGATAATCTACTTGGGATGATCTAATGGGCATTTGACCCAACTATAAAGGCAAACTTCATTTAGGAAGATTCTGGTCTGCCTAATCAAACTCACTCTTGTTCTTCTTAGTTCTGTATTAAAACAACCTTTCTACTACAAAATCCCTCTCAAAAGGATATACCACATTTAAAATTATTCTAAGTTAAAAGGTCACAGACCACATGGTATCCTACAGTTTTAGAGAGGGGATGTGTGTACTGCAAAGGTGATAGTCTTAAAAAATCTGTAGCTGCACCTGATTTCATTTTAATGAATCTCAGCACCAGGTACAACCAACCTGCCCTTTGCAAGCCTGCCCTCTCTCCACTGTGGCACTCCATTATCTGCCATGGTGGCATCTTATGGCTCATTTCTATTCCCCACGTGAAGACAACCCAGAACAAAAGGCAATGTCTTATCTGTTTATCTGAGGAGCTTATTTTTTCCATCATTTTTTGATGCTTTTCAATTCTTTTAAAATCCCACTGTAGATATAGTGGTTTACTATGAGAGGTCACCAAACACTGAGGTGAATTTTCCTCCTTATTTGACTCCTTCCCACCAATATCTGATCCCTTGTTTTGTTCAGGACTGTATTTCAGAACAGAACAGCATCTTTATTGTTTAGCCTATTTTTGATCACCTGTAGTTATAGGATCCAGGTAGTTCCCACAGAAAATTATGCTATTACCTAAATGACTTCTCTGTTTATTTTTTCCCTTAATGTCTAACATCATTTCCTCTTTTTCAGCTTCAATATGTTACTCTGCAATTCTTCCTCCTTGCGTTTTGTAAATTATTATCCTCTCATAGAGTTAATAGGTGTCCTCTAGTGTGATTCAGAACGTTTTTACATTCATTTTGAAGGTTCTATTTTCCAGGCATAAATAACTGTAAATGTAGTTATTTGTCCATGTTTATGGATGGGTACAACAGATGCTATTTCCTAGCAATATCTGACTAAGTGACTGTGCCCACATATGAAGGAGGCAAACATCTAAATAGCATAATTTATATCAATAATTATTGATAAGAGGTGCAAATGTGCCAATGCATAATGTAGTGCTGCATGTTTCTTTTAAAGAAAAGTCAGATTAATTTTAGCCATGATGCCATTTTTTAAATACTGAGCATATTCAGTCACTGTAATTTTTCCCTGTGGGACACATATTCTGTTTTTTTTTAATATTTTTGCTTATGAGAAATAATTCCTTTAACGGCAAAATGCTCAGAGCTGCTCACTTAATTTCAGATACGGTCTTATTAGGTTATCTGATGAATAATAATTTTCATTCCCATACTCTTTATGGAGCGTATGTGTTTTTTAATTTTCCTTTTGAAGTGATGCCTCAAAAGAAGATCTGAAAAAATGAAAGGGAGGACTTAATATTAATATAGCACTGATTCCATGCATGCTGAAAGAGTGATTCAAAATTCAGCATCTCTAAATTTTTCACTATCTTAATGCTCCACCTTTTAACCTGGCTTTCCAATTAATACATAGTATAGCTCCAACAGTGTATCTTTGTAATGAGATCTCTTCAGGAGCATGTTCCTGGCTTCATGGTGCCTCATCTGCCTCACCAGGATATTTCTACCAAACAATGAAACTGTTCATCACACACTAATGGGAATTTTGCAAACCTGGGATAGAGAAATCATGGCGTTTATTTCAAAAAGAAAGACATTCCTCCTCTAAGTGAGCAGAGCAAGATCAAGAGCAAACCTCTTTCACATTTCATTAGAATTTTTCAGTAAACATACCTTTTTGTCACTGAATTCTCAATGCATATACATAAATGCAAGGAAGGAGAAACCAATAAACTGATGGAAGAAAGTCTATCATCTACCTTTTCTTCCATGGATGAGAAAGAGAGAAATGGGTTCTCTTTTCTGCTTGTGTTCATGCCCAGAGTTCTCTTTTCTGTAGGTGTATGTATTTGAAAAACTGCACTACAGAAGGAGAGGTCTTACAGGGATAAGCAGAGAGTTTTCTGCAATATGCCCCTTTCTGTAGAAGAAACGGTACCACGCAATGTTTTACTTCATCTACTGTTTCTCAGAAGACATAGAAGAGAACAGACAATTTTGGATAATTGGAAGAGTGCTATAGTGTAATTAGTGGTACAGATTTACATTGTGCATAGCAGCGTAAAATTTATCAGTATAACATACATGTATGAGGGTCTCTGGTCTCCTAAATTCTCAGCTAATACACGAGTGACTTCTAGATCTAATTATATATATATATGTAAATGCTGTTATATTGGTAGGTTTCTTACCTTTCTCTTTAGATAAAAATTGTGTTCTGTATGAAATATCTAATAAGAAGGCATCACTGATGTTGGGAAGAAAAATGAAACCACTGCTCTTCCAATTACATTTGAAAATTTCCAGCAATAGATCATGCTATAATGGAAGGCTATTGAACTTCCAATTCCCAAACCTGGGCTGTAGTTGATATATTGATTTAGATTTCTCATTGGATATTTTTACATATGTAACATTTTGGAATACATTTCCCCATTATACAAAGTGTGAAAATTGAGTCATCTTGAGGTTCTTAGCTCATATTCAGATGCATCAGCAAGAAGCTTTTGCAGAGGTAAATTTCAGAATTCCTGAGCAAACCCTTTATTATAAATTGGTACCAGAATTTAAAACATTGGTCTAGAAGTTTGTCACTAGATTTTGAAATCTATAGCTTATGTCTTTTGAAGAAAGCATTATTCAAGAGTCAAGAGTGAAGCTACTTCTTACTACATTTGATTTTAAACATTACTTTACTGCGCACAATTTCATTAGTTGTGGGATTTTTAAATGTCCTGGTACTCTTAGTTCTAGTATTCAGAGCTCACAAATATAACAGATAAATTAAATTTACTCTACTGAACTGACACCATGAAACTATAGTGTACTGAGCAGCCGGGAAGTTGTGATATTCAAGGTTCTTGGCTATAGGCAGGAACATACAAAACAATTCAAACAAGGAGGCATGCAAAGGTTATTTAAACTTCTCTAATCCTTGGTTAGAGAAAGTATTCCAATCCTGCCTTCCCTCCGCCCCATGTTTCCCATGCTCTGCACATTTTTGCATTTAATTAATCATGAGGCAAATAGCTATTAAAGTTTATGAAGACACTCGTTTCCTCCTATAGAAGCAGTTACACTAGAAGATCTTTCCATCAGGAGTAAATTTTAATTGGACTGGATGATCCTTTCATAAGGTACGCGGACCTCTTCTCCCAGTACACCCTTGAAATCTGGCTTCAGAAACATATATATAAACACATATACATAAGACACTATACTGATGTGCTTAGTTCTCTAAAGTGCAATGCAGAGAATGAGAGAAAATCCTTTCCCTCGTTTCCTTTTGTTTCCTCTTCTAGTAACTGTTAAACAAATCATAATAGCTACAAAACTCATGTAAGAAATCATCATGTGCTCACATTTTTCTTGTAGGCATGTACCAGACTCTACACAGTTTACAGAGTTTCATTTATTTATTGCCTTCTCTGCTATATGTATGTATGTACTGTGATATAGTAGCTGACTGAATTGTACGGTTGCATTAATGAAAGATTAGGGAGCATTTGTTTCTACACTAGTCCAAGGGAGTACAAATAAGCAGGCAAAACTACTGGTAGATAAAAGTAAAAAGTGATTCTTGCTTTGTTGTGTATTATCTGAAATTGCACACAAGAATTTATAGACCAACCCATTTTGAAATGTGTTAATTAGTACTTTATAATACAGAATTTTATCTTTAGCCATTCCTTGAAGTCAGTGAAGTCAAACCATTGAAGAAGTTGGCTCACAATTCAAGAACTGTTGCAAGATGGTAGCCTCAAACCACAGAATAAGCTTACTCTTGATTACCTTCCATTTCATCCACAGGAAATGGTATAAGAATTCTTAATGTAATACCTTGTTCTTCTTATAATGCAGTTCCTCTGGGAGCTATTATATGAAAACAGGTTGAACTATACTTTGTGGGATGGGTTGCTTTGGTTTTTTTTACCTGAAGAGCCCAAAAGAAAAAAAAAAAGATATCTGACAGAAGTAAAACCAACCTTTTCATGCACTGGAAAGAACGGATTTGTGCTTGTATGTTTAGAAATTTTATGTTTGTGAACAATGAGCTTTTAAGACCCAATTTTGGGATCATGTCGTAGTGGAACAAATCAAAGAGTGAACATAGGGATGCTGGTAAAGACTTTGTAGGCTTTGTAACAACATTTCTATAAAGATGTAATTGCTGTGTGTTTTTATTCCTTTTTATGGATTCAGCACCGAGAGCAGAAGAAGAAAGACATTTTAGCAAGCTGTGAAGGCAAAATGTTACAGAAATGAATTGTGACATACCTAAGTAGAAAAAAAAAATCTTACAAACTTCTGTGAGACTTTCATGACTAAGGTTGATTGATGCTTTCACTTTTAAAACCAAATCCTCTTATGAAGCTTATTTAGGCCCGATTTATAAACTTGTCATTTTTCAGGTCACAGGTCATATTTTATCATCCTTTTTTCTTCATACATTTCAAGTTTTAATACGTATTCAGAGGTCTTCTTGAATTGTGAACCATTTCCTTCTTCTTTTGGGTATAAGTGTGAGAAAACCCAAGTATGTGAAAGACAGTGAAGACATGGGATTTTTGAAAAAATGGACGTTACATACTAGCATTATTTTATATGTATATAGAAACAGAATTAAAATAAGTGTAAGATGGAAAATTAACATTGCTTTAACTGATTTCTATCTAACATGTGACCTTGAAAATTATAATGCAACACACCTCCCAGTCCTGGTCTCAAGCGGTTATCATAACCATCCAGCAGACGGTCCAATATTCTGGTAAATACTGTGGTGTTGTCTTTAAGTTCATCTTGTGATGAGGTTTGTCCATAGCTGAAATACAGAACAGTTAACACTGAAAAACTGTGATGCACCAATAACCTTACAAAACAGTAATTCCAAAATCTGTATAATTTTCCTTATACTAGTTTATGGTCACAAAATCTCCTCCATAGAGCAAGATTGTAGTGCTTTATAGAGTTCTTTTACTTAAGCATTTTGTTCTTAAATTGTACATTTTTTGTAAAATTGTAGAAAACCAGTGCCTCTCTAAATACGGTGAGCAAATAGAATGTCAGTTCCTTAATGTTTATCTCACTATTAATTAATAGTTATAATATTCTAATATGTGTTCCTCAGTAAAAGGTTCATTTGTCAGCAAAAGATAATGTGTTTAATTCATAATAGTTATAAAGGGTTTGCATACAAAGAAAGATACAATAATTTAGAACACTGACACTTGAGTACTGAAATTAAATGCTAAAACAAAGACTAAAAAAATACAGAGATGTCTTTATGAATACAGAAGTAAATCAAGTGAGTGGGCATTTTCATAGGTCAACATATAATTTTGCTTTATTTCCCATTTTCCTTTAGCAATTAGATTTCAAGGAATACCTCGAAATTTTCCTTACAAATGTGTAATGAAACCATCTGTTGATATGGAAATCCCTCATGTCTATAAAGCTTTGCTTACAGATCCCTAACATATATCTCTAACTCAGCCAAAGGTCCTGAAATTTTGCTTAAACAAGGGTAAAATTGAACTCTTTGAACTCTTGACAAGATCTTACTTCCATCAACACAAATCAGAATGAAATATTTGGGCTTAGTGGTTTCTGTCTGCTGTAAATGACATCAGAATCGGCCTTTTTCTTAACTCTGAAACCTTTACCAAATACTCATGGATGATTCCCTTAATCATAGATTACAGTTGTCTTAAAGCCAAACCCAGTATCCTTTTTTCATTCATTGCTGGGAAGACTTCCATTATAAACATGTGTAGTCATCATGACTAAAAGCAAAAACACAGCTTTCCAAAACATCATTTTGTCGCACACATTGCTCCTGAACTGGATAAACAGTGCAGTGCCAAAACCTTTTGTTAGGATCAGGTCTGGTCACAAAAGTGATTCGTCCATTGGGCAGCTTGTTATCCATACGGCTGCGGCGATATGCGGGTCTCGGTGCTCTGCCACTTGTTCCTGCTCTAACCAGCAAAGACCGTCTTTGTGAGGAATATTCTGTTACATGAAATGATCTGGTTCTATTAAAATGCCTGTGAAGTTATTTTCTGTAAGCTATCCTCTGAGTATCCCACACGTGTATTCCACTTGTATCAAATACAGAGAGAAGGAGGAGAGAGACCCTGAATATTGGTACTGAATATAGAAAATGCTTCCAAACTATTTTGCAGTACGGGTTTGAATAAGTAACACTACAAATTGAAATTACTACAAATCTAAAACTGACACTCATAGAAGTTTTACTAACTTTTTTTTTAATTTCAATAGGATGTGATTTTGTAGGGAACCATTTTCAGGGTTTTTTAATGCATCTAAATCACCCTTTCTAATGAAAAAGACAAAATCTCTAACAGTTTTTAAAAATATTAAGAATTTCCTCTAGCTAAATTATTTAACTTCACTTAATAAAAAAAAGGTTGCTTTATATTTATTTTTCATACCTACAGATGCATTTTAAGTCACAGGGGCGTTAATATTTTTCTTTTATGTTTCCTATATTTTACCAAGTAACAAGTTCTTTTGCTGTCTCCAGTGAGCATTTCTTTCAAAGGATCATTCTTCCTAGGCTTTATGTAGAACTGCAACACAGGACTTTTCACTGGATTAAATTTTATATTAACACTCGTTGTCAATAAACAAGCTACTGTACATACGTATCTCAAGGATAGCAGAAGGTCATCAGGATTAAGGTAGCAGAAGGATATAAAAACACTTCAGAAATTTTAGTGGTAAATAAATGAGTATGTTTGCAGAAGAGGCATCAGAAAGATGGACTAGTGGCAGCGCGGTCGAAAAGGTTGCAGTACAATACACCGCTTCCATTCTGGGTGTTGCATTTGTCACTACCCTTACCTGTTCTTCCCACCATTTTATCAGAGGTAAAAAGCACCGTTAGGGCTGTTTCAAATTGACATGTGGTCACAGCAGGAGGAATGTGAACATTTGTGTACGTATAAAGTATACTGTAACTCCAGAGGGACTGTGATTTTTCATTCAAAACACATATTAAAATAGTCTTAATGCTGGCTTTTTATGACAAGAAGAATGATGTGGAAAGACTGTGTCTCTCTGTGTCACAGACACTTTATCTGATTCATCAATTGTATTTTATCATAAAGGAATAACAACACTCCCAAAGAAAAGGTGAAGGAAGTTACTATGAAAAAATAGGTTTAGAAACAGATGCATTTCATGTAAGGTGTGTACGTTTTGAGGAAGAAGTGACTGTATGAGCTTGTGTTTTCATATTAAACCACAGTATAATAAAAAACTGTGCACTAACTCCATCTACAGGTCATTATAATAGTGACACACCATATAATTTTTAAACACTAGTCCAATGCATTTTAATTCTCATTTTAAGAATGCACATGCATACATTATAGATGTAATAAATATATGCACACATATCTATGTAATAAACATGTTTTCACAAAATTCTCTAGCTAGGCCAGATGAAGCAATTAATGAATACTTCAAATCTCCCCTTTCTTAATATATTATCAAAATAAAGGTATTCCTTCTAAAATACCGTGTTTATTCAATACAGCAATTGTAACGTGAATCACCCGCTTTTATTATTTTTTTTTTTGAGAGAGAGAGAGGGGAAGCACTTGTGCAGATGAACCTTAGCCCCTTTGCCCACACCACTCTTTAAAATCTTCCAGGTAGCCAGAAGACAAGTTTATCTAGAGCTGCGAATGCATAAGGCACAAATACATCTTTTAGGGATCACTGCTGACAATACAAAATTTCTACTGCTTTTTGGTCTTTAGGTAGCATTATTGACAGGACATTAATATTTTTAAAATACAGAAATATATCTGTGAGTCTTCTTAAACACCTTTACTGACTTTAGAATTGCAGACAGTATTTAAGTATACTCCAAACTGCTTTACAGTCTTTAGTTAACATACTAGTTGGTAGGTGAGGTGTTTTATGATTACAAATTGTTCATAATACTAATGCTATTTTTAGATTTGAATATATATTCTGTAAACATTAAGTGCAGCATGGTCTTTCAAACATAAACTCTTAGAGGGTTTGAGCCTACAAATTCTCCTTCATCCAAGCGGTCTCCCGTCACCAAGAAGGCCCACTTCAGATTTGTGAAAACAGCTACTAAGTTAGGACACAATCCTGACCAACCAAGAAGTAAAAGTTTTGCCTCTGCTTGCAGGGACAATAAAGTTACTAAAAAGCACTTAAATGAGATTTAAAAAAAACTTAATTACACTTTTTTTCCCCTCTAAAGTAACTTGTATTTCTGAGCAGTCATTATATAAGAGTAGTAAAGATTGCACAGGTGTTTAAGAGGTAGTTTTGTTTCAATTCGTTTCAGAAAGCTCTTGCTTCTTCAAAATATTGAAAAAAAGATGTTATGCAAACCAATTGTGGTTTTCTTTCAGTCTTTCCTTAGTTAGATTTAGCTGGGATTTGAGCAGGGATTAACTTCCCCCAATACACTTAGTAGTAGTGCAGTCCATACAGTATTTCTCTTATGTTGCTATAATAAATTAGAAATTCCTGAAATATGTTGGTGCATTAAAAAGTATCTCCCCACCTTCTTTCAGTCAGTGCGTTCAGAAGGAGGCTCCAGGCCCAGAGGCAGTCACAAAGCACCAGGAATCTCTTCATGGTGGGCTCTGAAACTAGAAGGAAAATAATCATCAACGTTCGCTACATCAAAACAGGTACTGTGGACAAAAATGTCCTCACAATACTATGGCTCATGTCATTCAGAATAAGGGAGCATGGCCTTGGCTGTTCTCCTGTTTACCTTCTGCTTGTAGACACAGAGACTTAGGGTGGGATTTATTTTAGGGTAAGGGTGTATTCTTGTTTGTGTGAGTTAAAGCTGCTGTCCTCAAACTTGGTGGCAATTCTTACTCAGTTTCTTCCCATGTTGAAAATGTGACAGGGCGCCTCGGTAACATTTCCAGGTAACAAAGTGTGGTTGTTTTTTATTTGACCTGAACCAGCCTGAGTCCTTCCAAACCTCTTGGAAAGTGTCAGTGTGTGGTAGTGTGACTGAGGAGAGCGGTGCTTCCCTCACAGCCACTGCTTTGCTTTGATGTGATGGAAGCAACTTTCTTCTACAGATACTACTATTCTCCTCTTCCCTGAAATACTAGCATGAGAGAAGGAGTAAAACGATCAGATTCTGACTCTGTGATCTGCTACTATATATGCACACTAATATTTTTGTTGGGCTAAAGGGCACAATTTATAATCAAACCACGTGCTGACAACCTACACACCATCTCCTGAATCTCTACCAGTCTCTGCTACTAGGAAATCTTTTTGCATTAGGAGCCTTCTCCTCCTCTCCAAATGTCTCCTGCTCTCTCTCCAGACTTCACTGAGTTACTGTCAGTTTACCTTTGAGTAAAAAGTAACACAACTCAGAAGGTTTCTTTCGCTTTCTAATAAGCCATAAAATACAAAGTTAGCCGATATTTGTGGAATCAGTGTTCCAGATTCAACTGATTGCTCAGGAGATGCTGCAGGTCCCTTTACATATATATATATATATGCTGTGTGCTGGAATCCAGTCGATTTTAGTATTCATTACATCAAATAAGAGAAACAAAATATGAAGCCTGTATTTTCCCCCAGTAGTGAATTGGAGTTTTTTTTAATGCCTAAGAAAACGAAACGCTGTCCATGGCAATTTTGTACCTTTAAATAAAGCTACCCCAATTCACTGCACACTCTCAGGGACAATTTAACTCAATGAAATATCATTACAAAGCGGCATGTAAGCAATGAGATATAATTAATGTGTTTATAGGCAAATGATCGGCAGATAAGATTGAGTGGGGCTGAGCTAATCTAACTGGATAGGAAAGAGCTGGATGTGGCAGGAAAGCGTGGATAAAGATCTTCAGGGACGAGACTGCATCTTAAGTTGCCCTGTGATCAGCCCCCTTACAAAGGGAAAGGCAACATCTGTGGCTTCAAAAATCCCCTTTTCCCAGTCCTGCCAGCTTCTGCCTTTGCAAAAGGCTCCTCGGGATAAAGAAGGGAAAGTGAATTATTCTGAACTATCTTGATCTGTTGAGTTCCACGCCTGTTCCCCCTCCCAACACCACCCCCCCCTGCTTCAATAAACCCATACAGGCACTATAAATCCTGAAGAAAGAAAGTTTCCTGCAGCTGGAAAAAGCAAATGTTAACAAGGACTTTCAAGGAGCATTAAACACCAGCAGCCCCCCAGCCCCTGGCCTCCCCCAGCCCGCACCGCCTGTGAAACCAGCTCTGGTTCTCCCATTCAAAATGGGAGAATGAGCCACGCTTCTGGGAGAATTTCAGCAGCTCCCATTGGGAAAAAAAAAAAAAAAAAAAAAAAAAAAAAAAAAAAAAAAAAAGGGAAAAAAGGGGGAAGGGGCGAATGGGGGATTTTGATGCATTTTTGACCCCCGGCGAGAGATTTGCCCATCTCTGAGGCGCGTATCGAGACTTGTTTTCCTCCCGGCATTTCAACTTTGTATTTCCCCCTCACCCCGAGACAGCCACCCCTCCCACCGCCTCCCTCGGAGAGAAGAAAAAAAAAAAAAAAAGAAGCAAGCGCCCCAAAATCAGAAAACGTTTTCCGAGCGACCGGTGGAAACCAGTCCAGGCTGAAAAATAAATAATAAGATAAATTAAAATGCCCATCGATCGCTGCGGATTTTCAAGCTGAAGGGATAGGAAAAAAATCACCCCGACCCGGCGGTACCTGCGGAGAGAGGGGAGAGGAGCCGCCTGCGCGCTTGGACGCGGTGCCCGCAGCCGGGAGCGCCCGGAGGGGTGCGGGTGCGTGTCCGTGTGTGCGTGTCCGTGCGTGTGTGTGTGTGTGTGTGCGCGGGGGAGCGAACGGCCGCCCTTACCGGGAGCCCCTCGGGCGCGGGTCCGCGGCGGCGCTGACCGACTCTGCCGGGGATGCCCTCCCGCCCGCGCGGCGCGGAGGCTGCGCGGCTCCGGCTCCGCCGCTCACTCCGCCTCGGCCATCGCCGGCGCCGCCGCTGCTCCGCTCCTCCGGGCTTGGCACCCAAATTTCTCTTCCCAATATTCCGACCGCCGCTATACAACAAAAGCTTTCTCTTTACCAAGACAGTAGTAATACGTCCCAGGGTAAACCGGATGTGAAATAGGCTGTGACTTCATGCCAGAGAGATTTTATTTTAGAAAGGAAGGTGGTACCAAGCTCTCATCTAGAGACCAATCCGCCCATTTTTTATATGCAGCACAATTTAACTTCCAGTGCTCTCGCCCTAATCCCTTTCTCTCTGGCTGCAGACTCAAATCCTTCTACAATCTGCAGCATTATTATTATTTGGGGGGGAGGCTGCACGGCTGGGGGGAGGCTGCACTGGGAATCTTTAGACACTTGTAGTTTACAAAACAGTCTATTTTAAGGGTCGTGCATTAAAAATACAACCGTTCTGCGTTAACATTCAACCTTTGATCAAATATTTAATCGCAGCATAAATATGAATGAAGCCTCGCTAGAAATGTAGAGGATGCAGCACTACGTGTGTGTGCCTATAGACTGTATATACCTATAGAGACCAGGCGGTAGCCTACGGATGTAGCCAGTCGGGGACAGAGATGCTGTGCAACCCTAATTAAACCCAGGTAACATGCATTTTGGGCGAGACCCGTGGGAAATCAGCTCCGGGACCTGGTGGCTCTTCCACACTTTCACATGCCTTTTATTGGCAGGTGCCACGTTTGCCCGGAGCGGCCCCAGGGCTCCACCGAGGGCTGTGCTCGGGGGCTGCCAGCCCCCCTGCACCACCCTTCCACGGGGCCGCGGGGACCTGGCGGCAGCACAGCCCCCCTGGCCCCCCCAGTGCCCGGTCGGAGACTAAAGTCCAGGCAGCCCCCACGCCCCGCTGGAGCCCGCGGCGGGAGGGGCGCTCCCGGCTGCCCCCCTGGGACATGCCTGGTGGCCCGGCTCTGGCCCACCTGTGGTCACCGAGAGGGACAGTTCTGCTTGAAGTTAACGTCAATTTAGCACCCCCCCCAACATCCCCCTCCCCAGCGACCGTCCTCTCCCCAGGTGTGGACAAACTGGGTGAGCTCGGCGGGAGCTGACACTTCTGCAGAGAAACAAGGAGAAAGTTGGATGCATCAGGTTCGGGGAGGTGTCGGGTATGCCGGGAAAGCCTCACGCAGCCGCTCACCTGCCACCACAGGTTACCGTGCCTTCAGCTCAAGGCACCTTTCACCAGCTCCAAGCCTTCTGCAGAAATGTCAGGCACCGCTAACTGCATGGTCAGCTGTCTTAGCTCTGTTTAGTGGAAAGATAAAATGAACTCCTCAGTCAACAGTATCTGTTAGTTATAAAGCACTACCAGCATCCATGGGGTGGAAATAATCCTTGTATCACATGCACCTTCTGGATTTCAAATGCTCTCTACTTTCCCTCTTCCCCTCTCAATGCCATCGCTGATCCAATTTCTGTTCCCTCCTATGATGCTGTTCCAAGGGAGATCAAAATCCATATATTTTGTCAGAGATAACCTGAATTGGTATCCTATGTTACAATTAAACTGTTGCAAGATTTATCCAGATTTTTAAAGCAAATATTGCACATTGTACACATCCTCAAGAAATACATGATTTGCTTGTCTTTGTAACAGCATGAGAAGGATTTGATGTGACCCAACAAACCAATGACATTCATAGCTCAGGCTGGCAATAACTTCCAAGGTGGCAGTCATTTTGGATAAGTGCCTGACTTATAACAGTCTAAACACTGCAATGATTTCCCTAAGCACAAAGGAAACAGAAATTTTGTTTATCAAAGTCCCTTGGTGCACCAAGCGCACCCAGTCATTATGATCAGCATTAAATAGCCACAGATTATTTTTAAGACTTGGAATGGACTTTTTGCTGAGTTTCCTGACATTTCCAATGCAGTTCATCTCATTTTGATTCAAGGTTGTTAGCAGTGCACAGGAAAGTAGGGAACAGAAAAACCTACTGACTTCCCAAGGGAATTTTAAGTAGTGACTTTTCAAATCACCAGCACATAGACATACTCAGTGGCTAGAGATGTTTTCCAAATATGCAGTGTTTCCACTTTCACTTGCTCTTAGCTAACATAATTTACTATGTCTCTATTCTTTCACTGAAGCGTGAGGGAGTTTTGCTTAAGCAACAAGTAAGTTGAGGTACTCAGAGCTGAGTTTACAAAAACAGCACAAGGGATTTTTATTAAAGTACATGGACATTGTGTGTCTGTAAAACCACTGAGATTCCTTGCCCTGCCCCTAGAGAATTATATTATCTACAATGACCTTAAACTATTTTTTCTGGATGAATAATATATGTTTGCAAAATTAAATAAAGGTTCAACATAGCTCCAGCATTTCATTTTCCCTTTCATTTCTCATGAGCAAATGTAGCTAGACAGACAGATAGGCTGAAAAGTGAATGGTTGAATGGCTAGAGGTTCATGTACCTCTGTGCATTAAAATTTGAGCAAGTGGCCAGTTGAAGTAGTTTCAGAGCTAATGAGACATAACCTTGTGCCCTATATTTTTTCTTCCTGACTTATTTTAATTAGTATATAAACAATGACAACTGTTTTTATCTTAGTACCATGTCAAGGGTTACACAGTATGGTCTTTGCCTCCATGGACACAATTGCTGCATGCCAAAGGATGATATGTTTTTCTGAGTTCTCCCTGGGTGAAAATATTGACCTAAAATTGGAAGTTGCTCATTCTCTCTCTAATTCTCATCTGCTCAGAAAGTAGGACAAAACTATTTTTCCTCCATGGCTGAGATTCCTGTCCGTCAGTGCTCACACGTAACCCAGATTTTCCCTTTTCTTTTCAAGGGCTGTTATCACAGTTATCATGTCATTCCATAGTAAATGCTAAAAATATTCGGATGTAATGAAACAAATAGGCTGTTTTATGATAGATTGTGCTAACAAAACAACTGTCTTTTAAGGAAAAAAACACCCAACTATAAAAGAAAACATCTAGTCTTTTAAAGACAAATACAATTTGTTGTTACCAACAGGAATACTCTTTTGAAGAACAAGTGCTAAATGGGAGATAGATGTCTTGGAATTCTTACTTTTTCCCTTTCCCATCCAAATTCCAGTGACCAAAGACCACTAAGGGTAATGCATTTTTCAAATAAGTCCATCTGTGGGTTTCAGGCACCTACTTAAGAGGATATCTTCGAAAATCTCAGGCTATATATAGGAACGTGTATATTACCAGTGATTCTTAGGGTCATATGATTTCATTCCTGAATTAATTGTTCAAATGAGAAAGGGAAGATGTATTTGAACTTAACATCTCCAAGTAACTCAATATTAGGTGATGTGCATCTCTCTGGATGATTTTACAGTCACATTTGGGAATTGAAGATGTCAAGAAGACCTAAGTTTTTTTTCAAGCCAGCTTTTTGATTCCATAAAGTTTTCAAAAAGAGGCTATCTCATTCATGTTACAAGGTAGTGTAGAGGTAAATCCTTCAAAAACAATATTATTAAATCTAAACAGTCAGCCAAAATGAACTTGGCAGAGCTACTATGTGCAATGCTTTGAACCTTGATGTTAATGCAAGTGATTAGCAGCAATGAAGTTAAACCAATAGAATCCTGTTTTGGTAAAATAAATTTATTAAATGATGGATTAAAATTGACATAGAGAAAGATTTTTAAAATAGTTAGAACTATTTTTGCTTTTGAATTTCTAGAAAACACTTTTTGAGATCTGGCCTATTCCATAGGTGCCTGCCTCCTCTCTGTGTATATATATACATATAACACATATACAGAGAATTTATATAAGTCACCAGGGAGAATTTTTTGTGTGTGTTATGTTTTTTATCATGTTGGGTTTTGTGTGTACAAAATATACATATGTTTTCTTTTAGTTTAGGAGCATATATAAAACAACTGGAATTCCACAGCAGAATGTTTTGACACAATGTGTCCTGAATAGCCAAGGGATTTGAATCAACTAAATGAAACTCAGAGATTTACTGGCATACAGCAGATCAGATAAAGAATTAAAACAGAAAGACCATCTGCTCCAAAGCCTTGAACTCTGTTATTTACAAGTCCTGCTCATGTGATTAAATGGAAATATTTTGTTAGATATATTATTTGAATTTGATTTCTAATGTAAAGTGTTTCAAAAATATATTGAAGAATAGCTGTTGACCCTTTGGTACACATAATGAAATTCAGTTGTTAACTTTTTTTTCCCCCTTTAATTTAGAGCCAGAGTCAAGAAAACAGGACGCATAATTGTCAACTACTGTTTTTATAAAAGGCAAGCGATGATAACAAAAAAAAAGCTCACTCTTATTATGCCTCTTCCATTTTACAGTAAGGTTCTACTCATTGCCTCTTTCCTCTTCAAAAAAATAGTAGAAAGAGAGCTTCCAGGGAAATACAAATAAGAATCTTCATGAAAACAAGTTGCACTATTTTCAAAGAGTAAATCTGAGGTACAATGCCCATTAAAGATATATGAATGTTCTTTCTAGATTTGTGTTGAGAATTGAAAGTGGCACTTCTTTGAACCCATTATCTATTAAAAATGGAATAAAGATGTAAAATAGCTGATGCCCAGAAACTTAGAGATGATGGCTGTCTCTTGAATTTAAAAGTCTCCAAATACAATATTTCAAACAGAAAACCCAATTACTTACAAGTTTCTCAGATTTTCTA
Source organism: Numenius arquata (assembly GCF_964106895.1). Taxonomy (NCBI): domain Eukaryota; kingdom Metazoa; phylum Chordata; class Aves; order Charadriiformes; family Scolopacidae; genus Numenius; species Numenius arquata. The sequence continues at coordinate 32,261,302 of NC_133586.1, forward strand.
ATCCACAGAAACAACAATTTATTATGCCTTGCCACGCTGTTGCCAAACATCATCTCGGAATTCAATCCGTAAAGCCAGACATGGAGGATTCTCTCCTAGGTAATAATAGGATTTCTTGTCTGATGTCAGAAAGGAAGAATGGAATAATAATCTGTTTTCTAAAAAAGAAAAAAACACTGTGGAATTAATGAAAACTACCAAAAAGAACAAAGGTCACAATCGGGAGCTTGCGGGGATTACAAGAGCCTGGTAAATCCAGTGGTGATCATTGACGAGATCTTTTCCAGGAGGCTTTTCCTGCAACAGCTGGATATATCTGTCATGGAACACAAACACCATACGTGTTTATCTCCTGTGCTCTAAGTCACTGCTTCTGATGAGGTGAAGTCTTGACTAGAAATCTACAGCCTCCTGGAGCTCTCATAGCAGCTTTAGTATAAATTCAACACATCTTCTACAACTAGGAAGCACTCCCCACAAAAAGGGAGGAGCGTACTCTTATGCCATCCTGGTGTGGATGGCATTCAGTTACCCTTCAGAAATAAGAAAATAATTTTGTGGCTCACTGTCCTTCTTGCTCTGCGTTTGGAAGAACAGGTTTGTTTGGGACTTAGACCTTAGAATTAAGACTTGTGGTTTGATATAGTTAATGACAGTTCATATTCCTATGGACCAATGAGCAAACCTGTAATTTCATATTTTCTTAAGCAACGGTATTGATCCATAATGATGATTTTTTCCTAAAATCAGATAGGATAAAATTCTATGTAAGCAGAAGTTCTAGATTATTGAAGTTCCTGAAGGTTAATACTTTTTTTCTTTTCAAAAATTTATCCAACAATACAGTGTTCAGTGCATTAATAAGCCCTTGTTACTTATTACTTGTGGATAAAGAAAATAAGTGACTATGAAAAGAAAGTGAGCAAAGTAAAATAAATATTTCAGAGATAAGAAACAATAAAATACACTTAAAGAAAAAATCAGTAGGGAAAAATTCAGTACACCATTGTCCTACTATAAATGTTTGCCTTTGAACTAAAAGATGCAGAGTCAGAATATCTCAGCCAGAATTCAGAGAGATACTTAAAATGTGTTTAAATCCACCCCTATTCAGCCAAACACTTAAGAATCCACTTAATGCCATGGGTCATAAATATTCTTAAACTTAAATGTGTCACACTAGGCTGAATTTTGTTGCTTTGCTGCTTTGGAAGCCAAATACCCTGCTGACTTCTTAGGTGACCTTGGACACATTTAATTTCTCTCCCTGTCTTGGTGCCTTTATCTGGCATGAGAACATTGCAACCTGTGAAGTTCAATTAGCCAAAATTCCTGTAGATTTCAGTGAGCACAGTGCAAAGCTAAAGCTTTCTTGCAAATACTGTTTAGAAACCTCAGAAAAGTTTGTAAAGCAAAGGTAACGCACACATTAGCTTGTCAGGTGCTGGGTCCCACTGTCATTTAGAAGCACAAAGTGTTTGATTCACCCATTCCTTCCACTCCGCTGCCTTCCTCACTTCTTAGAGATGGTGACAAGAAGGCTCTTCAGGTGATTTTATCTTCCAGTTGGACACACCATATGCTTCCCGACTGTCGGTCTCATTGCATGGAGAGGCACTCTTGCATGCAGTGTCCACTTCTAAAGGTTGAAGTCTGCTGTAGGAACAGCAGGGTCAACATTTAAGTGATATTGAGATTTTAAAAATTAATTTTTGTGTGACCTGCTTAGTGCTAAAAATCCAAGTGTAGTCAAACATGGCAAATACAGATGAGGGATACACTGGGACAATCACTAATGAAGTGATGTAGTAGTGGTATGATTTTATGCTTAGCTTTTGCACTCATCTCTTTTAAGGTCTTATCCAAAAGGTACTAACACAACTCTTCTGCATTTTCCTTCCATTTTAAAATTATTTGTGTTTGGTTTTATACATACTGAAAATTACTCAGACAAAACCTGTGCAACACAGACAAACTGCTGGGCTGGGCCAATTGAACGTCCAGGTGTTGGTGGCAGACGTTTACAGGCAGTATAAGAGCAGGGCAGGTTACAGGCAAGCTTTCCTCCTGCCTAAGGCTCCCAGTTTCTACATGTTTGGCTTTTAAGGTGGGTTCTTCCTGATTTCTTCTGTGGTTTGTGGTGTTTGTTTTGACTGTTATAGAATAAAACCTAATTTATATGTTTTGGGTTTCTTTGCAGAGCCCACAGTGTTAGTCAGGCAGAACTGAAATTTTGATGTTGGCTAGAGAGCTGCTTGATGAATTTGTTGGGGTTTTCTTTCTCATTGTGATATACTGATTCAAATAAATTTATTGTTTCATTTATGTCACTCGTGGAAATATACCTCACAATTATTATATTTATTTGCCAAGCTTTGCAACGTGAAGTCTGCATTTACAATAGTTTGCATATATGGTTATATTATATTAGGAAATTATTGTTTTCACTCAAAAGCAGCTGATGTAATTGCTGGGCTATAAAGGCAAAAACCCAAGCAATTTAAAATTAATATTTTCTGGACATTATCAATGAATGTAAGTATTAGTTAGACCTGAAACTTTTGTAATTTGAATCTGTGCTTTATTCTAAGGGAGAGCTATAACAATACCATTTCTGAAGGTCTCTGTTAATCCAAGATGATCCAAGTGATATTTTAGAATGTAACCAATAATTTTTATGTTGAATAGCTTAAACAGTTCAGTAGGAGTAAGGATTGGCTCCCCAGCACATGTAAACTGGTACAGCTGTGCTGAGTTCAGCTGGGTTGTTGCAGCAGCTGTGGATCTGGTCCCTGCCTACTACCCTGTTTAAACAAACTAAGCAATTGCTATAAAGAGCTCAGCTTGCTCAGGTGATATGTGAAAAGGCAGTCAACTTAATATGAAGCCATATGTAGCTTTCATAGTCTTTACTTGCTGCTTTCATAAAACTGTTAATGTTTACCTAATCTTTGTAGCATGGATATTAGTGTGCACTTCTACTTCTTTTGAGATTCCGTGTACCATTATTAGTTTATTTTTGTTTTAGAGCTCAAACTGTTACTTATGAAAATGATGAAATGTGCCTACATAGAGCCTCTTTAGTCACTAGTGATTCTGTAAAAAGGAGCATTGAGCCTTTTCTCTTTCTTACTGCTGCCAATCAAAAGCAAAGCAACTGAGATTAGAGCACTATTCAGGCTAACAGCCGCTGGTGTGACTGGGAGGGAAACTACTTTTTGACTTGTGTTAGTTCTGCTGTGGGGAGAACAGCTCTGTATTTTTGAGAGTATTTCAGTGGTATGACTGTGGAACCACCTTCTTGATTACCACTGGCTACCCTCACTGAAGGGAAAGAGAATGCACAGGCTCTGAACAAAGAAATGTTATTATTAGCAATATTGCACAGACTGACAAGAAGGTTGTCTGACACTCATTTTGTGGTCAGGCAGCAAGTAAAGGAGTCAGGTGTTCATTTTGAAAGTAACTCTGCTCTGTAAGTCATTAAAGGCAGGGTTCATCTCACCTGTCTTCAGCTGTGACTAATTAGATCCCTAAATTCTCATGTAGACACCATTTGTAATCAACGGAGTGATAAGATGACTCAGTTTACTTTTTTAAGAGATTATTGAAATGAAATGAATCATTTTTTCATAGGGATATATCCCATTCTACTCGACAATACTAATAAGCATTTAGCTAAAACTTAGTTACATAAATGTAGTAAAGGATTGTGAATCAGGCCTACAGAATATTGCTGCTGTTTTGTAACAGTTCTGGAGGGTTGTTTTTTTACAGTTTCTTGTTTGTGTCTGATCAATTGAGAGTTCAAGAAAAATATCCAACACAACAATACTTTGGTACTGAGCCAGGTGTGATGTTGTGATGATGCCCTCTGTTTTTTCAGGAAAAAAAGCCCAACCATGTTGGTATATAAGAGCATATTTTCCTATTAAAGCTTGAAGGTTTTTATTTTCTAGGTAGCATAGCAGAAGCGTACATATATTAGAAATTTTTGCAATCTAAATGCTGAAAAATAATAAAAATAAAAAGCAAACTTGAAGACTTGATTCCATGAGAGATCTACCACCTTTAAAGTAACAAAGAGAGGGTATTCCCAGCTGTGCATGACCCTGTGGCTCATGCACATGTGCTGACGTTGTCCATGCACTGTAGGAAAAACCTACATCCCACCAAGGGAAGATGCCAGGAAACATCTTAATCCTGAATTCAGGGGAGCATCTGGGAATTTCTTAGGTACTGCTGAAAGGTATTAGTGATAGGGTTTCATAAATGGAATAATTAAAGCAGCAGTTGTACTCTTGATTGCTTCTTCTGACCTGATGAGTACTTATTCATAGTGGCAATGTTCACTGTAGAAAAGCACTTGAGTCAAAGATAGCCTTAGCTAAAAGATGCATTTATGCTACTGTTTTATTGTGTGGCCCTTTGAAGGAAATCTGGCTATTACTCTTTGCTGCAATTTCACTTACATCAGGGAGGAGTCTCAGAACACGGAAATTCAAATAACTACAAATGAAACAATATCAGGTGATAGTCTCCAGATGTGATATGCTCCAGTAGCTAATGGATATTCAGCCCATGGGGCCAGAGAAGTAACTCTGTCAAAATGCATAAGGGTTGGGTGCTGATCCAGAGCATCAGCTGGTTTGTTCTAGACATCTCCATCTACTTGTTTATGGTACTTGATAATGGAAAGTCAGCCTATGATAATCCGGTATGCATCATAAATCTTATTTTGTATTAATTCCCTTTACCTTTTGTTGTGTATTTGGAACTGATATTACAGATATTAGGCATGCCAATATCCATGTCCTCAACTGTCAAAATTCTTTTAGGGAGTGGATCTCCAGATACCTGTGTGTGGTAATGCCAGCCATGCATTTCCCTGATTTAGAATGTTGCCTCCATGATAGCAGCACAGAGCTCTGTCTCTATTTTTCCCTGCAAGAATAGGCCTTGGCTGTGTAGAATAGTCAGTGTTGTCTGTATCATCAGATCTGCTCATTGTCCTAAGTATATTAACTGTATAGGATTTTAGTAGGGTTCTATTATCAGTTTTATTTTTCCCTTCCCTGCCGTATGCTGGCATTTTAATGTATATTATTCATAAAAATGAGATCAATCATGTAGATTCATCGAGCAAGTACAGTTAAGCAGTTTGGGCAAGACTCCTTTAACGTGTTGGGGTTTGATATTTTTCTTAAAATAATAGAAAGTACCTTTTACAAAAGCAGTCTTTCTTGATAATTATTTAAAACAGCAAAGTCAAATACTTGGAACTATTGGCTCATCTTCTCTAGCAGGTCAAGGAATTTACGGTCATGTAACGTGCACCTTGCTCCCACTTCCCTTCTGATACAGACCTTTCAGTTTACCCTGTCAGAGTAGGACCAAAGGTCCTTCTGTAGAGGTAGGATAATGGAGAAGATACTGTGGAGTCATGTGGTATGACTAGAAAGAGCTAGAATCGGTATCTCCAGTTGTTACAGTTGTGTCAGTATGTACTGAGAACCAGGACATATATTCAACAGCAGAATAAAGAGCTTTAAGTACAGTTTGAACAGTACAGACCATTATCAGGAATAAAATACAAAGCCATTTTTGAAAACTAAAGAATTACCTAGCTTTTTTTTTTTAACACTTGCATGATTCTATAAAGCCATTTATGGAGTTAATTATTGATTTATTTGCATAACTTAGAATGTCGCCCCCCTGTGAGCTAATCTCCCATGTTCTGATGGGAGTTAGGGGGAGGAAGGTTGGATTTTCTTGTCTTCCATTTGTCTTATGAGAAATATGAAGAAAATACTTTGATTCTTTGAAGAAAACAAACCCCACAACAGATTCAGCATCTGACAACAAACATCTCTTAAGCACTGGTCTACAAATGCTATGAAAATATCTGTCCCTAAGCATGTTAGCGGTGCTGCTGAATTCATGAAGATTGCCTACTGAATATTCCTGTTGCTTTTTAAATAGGATATTAAAAAGGCTTCTTAGATGTTCTGTGTTGGATATTGCTATAAAGGTTCCCCCACCTGAAAACCATTGACAGAACTTTATAACAATGGTGAGATAATTTCTCTTTCTGACTGTGTAAATAATCACTAAAAAAAAAAAAAATCAATTACTACAAGAAAAAAATGAGAAGGCCATTCGTTTGTATTTTAATTTATAGATTTCAATTTTTATATAACAAGCACTAACATTTAAATACTGTGACTGAGCTTATTTAAATAATTCAAAGACAGAAAAAAGAACATAGCTTACTCCTCAGCAAACTAATTGTCTACATGTACAAGCTATTGTCAGGCTAAAACTTATTCTTGAAAATAATCTGATAATAATGCTCTTCAGAAGTAGAACATTTCATTAAAATGTTTCTTGACCTCAACCAGGTTTTATAGGGCTAGATGCTACAAACAGGCATGTCTCTTCAACTCTTGGGCTTGAGTAGGTGCCTGCATTTGAAACTTGGTGAAAGCAAATGGTTAGTGAAAAACAGCTTTGGATTGACACAAAACTCAAGTTGGCGTTTCCATGTGTAATATGACAGAAAGGGTTTTAAATACAAAATTTCTTCAGCTGTACCTCCTAGAATATTTATTGTATGTATATACTTAGATATAATTTTATTTACTAGTGCAAAGTCAGCATGAAATAACAGGTGCCAAAAGCTCAAAATTAGAAGCTTAGTTTTAAGCCATCTTTAGTGAAGAAACATAGGTTATACAGTTTCACAACTGTTAGCCTCTTTTATTTCTTTTTTAAGTTTTGATTTATTCAAAATATTATACAAAAATAGAAAAAGGATGTACACTAAATATAATTACTGTTATATAGTGAACAATACTGCTCACAACAATGAACAGAACAAAATACTGGTTGGAAGAATTTCTGTGCTAAAATAAGATTGTAACATAGAGAACTATTCACCCAAATAGATTTTACAGAGTTATAAAAAGAAACAGGTTTTGTAATTAAGCTGAACAAATGCATTTTTTTTCAGTATACTAAGTTAACATCTTTAGACTAACTTCTATGACAGAAAAGCTATTTAAAGGACCACTGCAATGAAGAATGACTGACAATACGGAGCAGTACAGAAGGGACCTCGTTAGTTTTTTGCAGGAGGAAGAAATTGGACAGCTAGAGCTTTCAGAGGGCAAGAGTCACCCAGTGTAACAAGGAAGTCTTCATAAGAGTTGTCTGTTAAGCTATTACATAGCAAACATTACAGCGGAAATTTGAGTGAGAGGTGTCTTAAGATACTGTGGAGAGATTTGAAATATGTTTGTAAAATGTCCTATCCTCACAGAATTATCTGCTAGGGAATTCAACATAAAAACACAAAGATGCAGACAGAGCTGTCCTGATAATGAGTAGTAAGCAAATACTTATTTACTAAAAGACATTCTTGTTTGGTAGTAATGATGGTATCGTGGTAAGAATTCAGTATCAACATCAGATGCTTTTATGTCACTCATACAGTAGAAATAACCTGGAAGGTTTTTTTATGCATTAATTTGGAAGCTGTGCTTTACAGTAGGTAGTGACGCTATTAAGCAGTAGTAAGGATCCAGAACTGAACAGGTATTTCAGATAACTGTATTTAATCTTCATTAAAAATTAGCAAAAGAAATCAACAAAAGCCAACCACAGAATTAAATTTATGTTGAAGCTCTTTAAATTTGCTGGGAAATATGCTGGTTTGTTCCATTGCTACAACCATGTAAGAGAGTTTGTTCAGTAGAGTGACAAATATAGGTGTGAACAAAATTATAACATCCTGGTCCTTATACACAGTTGTTAGACCTTTGAGTAACACATGTGCTTCTGAACTAAGCTAAGATGGGAACAGATCTAACCAGCAAAACATCTTATGGATCTTGCTGTAACAAATCATGGAGAACTGAAAGTCAAAGCCATGAAACACTGTCAAATTTGTATTAGAAAAAAATTTGCAGCACTGTTTACAGGTCTGGTCTTGAACTTACATGCACCATTTTTGTAAGCCATAACGTTTATTAAATTGCTCTACAGAAATTGCTCTTTAAAAGAGCATTAACATTATGGAATTTTAATACTTGCATTATATTCTCAACTCCTACTCTTAATCTCCCAGCATCATTCTTTAACTATCAATACATTTAATACAGGGCTAGAGAGGTAGTAACTGTATGCCATGGATAAATTACAGAAGAAATTGAATATTCCAAACATTTATTTATATTGGGACACTTTTCATCAACTCGGAATTTGCAATTGTTTGCTTAGAATAGAAACTACTCAAAAATCAGAAAGTAAATCAAGGTTTCTGAAATTCAGTGCAATATCATGACAATCTATGTTTAGCTATTGCAAAATCAAGACTTTTATCCTTGGTCTGGTTTTGATAGCGTAACTATAGTTGCATTTATAACATGTCCTAGGTTATTAAGGATCTCCCTAAAACAAAGCTCAGGGAGCTCAGAAAGTTCTATTGATCTTGGATGCTCATTAGGCAGAGAATGGGTATGTTCTTCCTCTTAATGAATGCAGTTATAAGTGACATTCCAAATACGCATAAAAGGCCAGGAGACAGGAAAGTCCTGTGTCGGAATTCAGAGGAATTTATATATAGACTTGCTGGGGATATTGGCACTTGTCTTGCTCCCACTTCAAAGCCTCTCCCAAGAATCTGCAGAAGACTAGCACAAGGCATGAGTAGACAGATAACTAACATTCCCAGGAAAAGTGTGTCTTTTAGGAGCAGCTTTGCAGGTCCTATAATTTTTTTTTTTTAGTAACACTATTAAAAGACCTATAAGATCACATGAACTCAAAATACCCTAATTTTTCTTCAGTATCTCCAGAATTTCAAATCATAGAATAGTTTGGGTTGGAGGAGACCTTTAAAGGTCATCTAGTCCAACCACCCCCTGTAATGAGCAGGGGCGTCTTCAACTAGTTCAGGTTGCTCAGAGCCCTGTCCAAGCTCACCTTGAATGTTTCCAGGAATGGGGCATCAACCACCTCTTTGGACAGCATTTCACCACCCTGATTTGTAAAAAATTGCTTCTTTATATCTAGTCTGAATCTACCCTCTTTTAGTTTAAAACCATTACCCCTTGTTGTAACAGGCCCTGCTAAAAAGTTTGTCCCCATCTTTTTTATAAGACCCTTCCAGTACAGGAAGCCTGCAATGAGGTCTCCCCAGAGCCTTCTCTTCTTGAAACTGAACAACCCCAACTCTCTCAGCCTGTCCTCACAGCAGAGGTGCTCCATCCCTCTGATCATCTTTGTGGCCTCCTCTGGATGTGCTGCAACAGGTCCATGTCCTGATGATGCAACATCCATCCAGAGCTGGATGCAGTTCTCCAGGTGGGGTCTCACCAGAGCAGAGAGGCAGAATCACCTCCCTCAACCTGCTGACCAGGTTGACATCTTGTTTTGATGCAGCCCAGGATGCAGTTGGCTTTCTGGGCTGCGAGCGCACATTGCTTGCTCAAGTCCAGCTTTTCATCCTAGCCTTAACAAAACAAGCCCCAGCATTAAATTAATCCTCACTTTTCCAGCAAAAATAAAGTAGATTCTTTCTAATTCACATGTATTTTTTAAAACAAGAAAAAAGTGTGGTTTTTTTTTTTTTTTTTTTAAAAAAGAAAGCCCTTCTTTTTATTCTTCACAGCAGTACCAGGAGATCTGCTGACATTCACATCCTGTGTTGTGAGATCCGGCTAATAAAGCCAATAGGCAGGATTAAAGCACAGGGACTGATAGAAACCACGAAACTTCATTTCTATTTCTTTCCCTTGCACGTTTACATTTAGAGAACAACCAAACTTTTTTTTTCCTTAGGTTTTCTTGCCATGGTTTTTCAAGTGACTGCTGTATTTCTCCTGAGTCCAAGGAAAAAACCCTTTGTGTACAGTATGATGGTATTGACTGTCAATGCTTGTTATTTGTATGTCAAGATATAAAACTTGTATGGATTGGCAAGCTTCTTCAGGGTGTTATTTTTCATCAACTCAATGAACATGAACTACATTCTGAAGATAATGTGCATGAGATTTCAATAGGAAGGGAATAATGTCAGCTCTCTGCCCTTGATAAAATACAAGGACCTGACACCAGTTTGATCTTATTCTTTGACAAGACTGGCTCATTGCCTCTAAAAAAGCTGAAAAACACTCTGTAAAACTGGACCTTGTAGTATCTGGATGTGGAATTATATGCTCAAGAGTTTGTGTTTCTGATAGAATGCTCAGGACCAGATTAATCTAAAAGTGTGTGTGCTATCAAAGGAAAACGGAGCTATTCTTGTGACAATTTTTTTGTAGCTGGAGAACATCATTATCGTAAGGAAACTTCTCTCACCCATGCTATTCACTCTCAGCATACTGTATACATATATATATGAAATATATCTGACAGCCAGATGGCCGAGAAGCTGCCACAAAAGTTGGTTGCAGCTGACGTTTTATAATGGTGGTTTAAAAGTGTCATAGCTTCCTATTTCCATGGGCTGCAAGCAGGGTGTAATTTTGAAGCACAGGACATAGCTTACACCAGGCTCCACACTCGCAGGGCCAGGCAGCACAGCAATTTCACACTGTGGTGAAATCTGAAGTGTGAGCATATTCTTAGTGTGAACACTCTTGGGCATGCAAAAGCTGTAACAGTGAAGAAGTGCTACATACGAGTTCTCTATCCAAGAGTTTGCCCAATCTTGTAACTGGGGGGATGTAAGGGGAATACATGTTTCTTCCCAGGCAGCTCATGGGCTTATCCCCCAGGGCTACATTTCTCGTTTGAACTTTGGCAGTGTTGGGCAGATCCCAAGATTCTTTGCGTAAGGTTAAAGATACAGTTCCAGATTTACCTTCAGTATTGCATTTGGAATACTTATTTCTATATCTAACTTTGAGCAATGTCTTAATACAAGGCTTTTGTGAAAAATTATGTTCTCTGTAGGGTTCTTCTCTTTAGCTGACATGCTAACACATATTCACAGGAAAACTGGGTTTTCTGGGCATATGGGAAGACTCGGATAAATAAAGAAATGCAATGCTTACAGATGAGGTCCAAATCTCCTAAGTTTTCTGGTAGTAGGTGCCTCTAGCAGTATGCTGGGGCATACCAGCCTTATTTCAGAGAGACAACACTAAGGAAACTTATAATGCAGTGTCATGACTCTCTAGGTCTTGAAAACTTTCCAACCAATTATGCCACCAACACACCTGAAACCAAGAGGAAAAATGTTCACTGATATCAAAGGCAGACAGATTTGGCTGATTTATTTTTAACCTGCTTAAAATAATGAAGTCAGCCAAGATCATGTGTGAGGGCACTGTAACGTAATTGAATCCATTTTGGGGAGCAGGTATTGCTAACAAAGGTGCTGGAAAAAGAATTACATATTCAAAAGGACATCTACTTAAAAATGAACTTTCATTTTCAAGTCTCGTTAGACCTTCTAATGAAGAGTACTTGTATACACTGGCTAAATATGCTGCGGAAAGGTGGAAAGTATAGTGGGTCTTGGTGTGATTGAATAAATTGAATGCCAGAAGTTGCTCATGGTCATGCTTTAAACAGACTATCAAGATTGTTTCTTTATTTAGACTATATGCTGTGTAAGACATGGCAAACTCAAATAGAATTGGAATGCATATTTTGGATTGAGTAAACCTTTAAATGTCTCAGAGTTTCTCCATTATTGTTAAGGTTACATTAACATAATAAAAAGGCAATCTTGCACGTATACTTTATCCTCATAGAGTATAAGTCCTGGTCTTTTTTTGAAACTTAAAATTGAATGTTCTTTTACATAAACATTTCTTTGCGTTACAAGAGCATAACAACATTAAGTGGAAAAAATACACTCCAAGACAGTCAAACCCACACATTGGCTAATGTGTCCCCTTTGTAGGAAAAATTGATCAAGTTAGGGTTTGCTGTTGAGAGGTTTTAACAAAACTTGGCATTTAGTTTAAAACAATTCTCTATTATCTCTGAATTACCGTAATTAACCTTTTCTCGGAATTAGTAAAATGCCATTAGATTTTATGTTAACTACCCAACTCTTTACATAATATTCCTCATGTTACAAATTATGAGTGGAGATTCTGCCATCAAAGTGATTTCTAGCTCTCTCCATCCCTTACAAGGGCATGCAGGTTTGTTAATAGAGCGTTTTCTCCAGGGATGGTGACATAATAGACTCGCTGGAGTCCCTGATAAGAGTTCATGGGCTGTAGTAGAAATAATGCACTTTAAAAGTGTCCTAATCACAAGGAGGAACAGTCAAGGAAGAAAATATTTTTTTCTTGCATTTTTACTTAAGAAGGTTCTTCCGTACTCAAATTTAAAATGCAGTAAAATGCGAGTAAGTATTTTCAGAACCTATCTGTTCTGGTACCAGAGTAATATTATTCAAAATAAAAGGAGTCTTGCAGGTATCAGTCATTGGTCTAATCACACAATTAAAGATGCTGAATTGCATATGTATTTTTCAGGATGAGATGCAAATGACACAATAAATAGATTGAAATTGGGCTGTCTATAATTAAAACAAAACAGAAGTCTTTAAGTGCTTCCCAATTTTAGTCAATGGCCAGGTAGAAGTGTTCAATTTGGATATGAAATGCTTATTGCTTGATTCTGTGATTATAGAGTACGGCAATTAAAGGCTGATGAATGATTTATTAGTTCTTTTAAAATATATACCATCATTTCAGTTTAGCTTCTGCTCCTGTTCACTTGCTGAGCTAACTATAGATTTGAAGGTTTGGGGGCTTTGCCAGAGATTGTATTGTCTATATTTATAACACTTTAAAAAAGAGATCAGTTGGTATTTTAAAAGGTAGTTTTCATTAAGCTTCTATTTTCTCTGCTAGTCTCATTCCTCTTTTGTGCTCAGCATAATCAAATATAAGCACCTATGAGTAGTGAAGTAAGAGACACCTACAGTGTCTTGATGTTTTCCATCCACTCCTCCTGTAGCTCTGTGCTGGCCGGGACAGCTACGCGTGCCCTGGAGCCGGGCAAACCCCTCTCCTGCTCCTGTGTTCCTTGGTGGCCGAGCTGCACTTGTTTCTGTGCAGTCAGCTGGGCGATACCCATGCTCTGGGGCTTCTGAAGCCCACTCACCTACCTCAGGATTGAGCTGGGGCCAGAAGTGGGCATGAAAGTGCAGTCTTGCCTGAAGCATGTAACTTATTTAAAGTATATAAATAGTTTCAGTGAACTCAGAGGAGCTGACGCTTAAGTATTTTACTAATCTGAAGCATCAACTTGGATATTCTCTCTCTTTGATTATCTTCTGTTGTTTCTCTTCATGTAATACATAGTTTTAATTAGTTAGATCCTCTGTACAATGTGAAAGATAAATGGAAAATATAAAATTCATAGGAATTGTGTAAAGGATTTTAAATATTTCAAATTGTAGTTAAGATCTAGCAGTATATAATCCATACTGTATGACAAATTGAGAAATGGTTATTTCTGCTGGGATGACATTTTAGTAGCTCAAATCCAATTGTGTCATTAAATGAATGTGTAGATTCTGTTGTACTATTGTGCATAAAAGAAATTATATTCAGAATAGTCTCGGTCAGTATCTGTTCTCTGAAGCAGAGGTGGATGTGCAGGGTGTGTGTACACATGTATATATGTATACTTAGCAATATAGATGCATATATGTTGGTCTCATTTTATGTGTTTAATTCAAGGCAAACTAATAACTGATCTGGAGCTATGACTACTGAATAATATAAATAATTCTTATACATTTGTATTATTTAATATGCATAGCTACAGGCCAGAGTGGTTTGTTTATCTTTAACCACAAGGAAAGCGTTGCCTGCAGAGCCTTTGGGACTAATTGTAAAGCAAGTCTTTTTTCAGAGCAAGAAAGGGGAGCTACTGTAATAACCTTTGAGATGTTAGTAAAGTGAGCTGTGGTTTTGTGCCCTTCCAGAAACAATAGCTCATAGAGAAATCTGAAGGGATTTGGTGAATTATTTTGGCATGTTAACACTGCTAATTATCAGGTAAAAACTAAACAACAGAGCCAACAGGTTTCCTTCTGCTATTTCTTCCCAGTAAAATGTAGCATCCAACAGGAATACTGAAAGCTAATCTACGGTGTCAGGTGTAACCATCAGATCACTGATACTTTCTGTTTTGATTTTGAAATAATGGTATATATCTGTTTGCCAGGACTTACCTTTGCCTGCAGAGTGCAGAGCCCATTAGAAGTGGAGGGAGCTGGTTCCACAGGGCTGCGCTGCCAACGCGACAGCAGAGAGCGGGCTCGGGGCAGTCATCTCAGCCTGGAATGAGATCTTCCCTCCATAAAAAGATGGAGGGGCTGGAGGCAAACTCACAGGAGTTAATGGAGAGGGTCTAAAAATCTCCTGGCTCTGAATACATTCCACAGGGAAAGGAATAACAGAATCTATTTCGCTGAGAACTGCTTTATTTTAAGCATATCTTAGGGAGAAGGCAAAGCCACTTAGTAGACAGACTTGCACGGAGTGCCCTTGCTGGAAATGTTTATGCTTTTTCAAAAAGGGATGCTGTGCATGCTAATATGCCGGTGCAGTGCTCAGCTGGTGGAGTTGGGTAAAGCAAAAGAGTAAAGACCTTGTAGGGAGGTTATCCTCCTTTGGGAACATCGTCTTTGAAAATACCTGCCATTTTGGGCAGCCTGATACATTCTGAAAGCAAAAGATTTTCTCTTCAGAAGTTTTTCCATAAGCCCCAGGGAAAAGTTATTTCTAGCAGGGATGATTAAGCAGTATCCAGAAAAGGGTGTGCTCCGTCAGAGACAGGGAAATCAATCCTACCTTCAATTTGGTGGTGGTATTTTAACAAAGGGCTTGTAAAAGCCCCTGAGAGAGCCCTCCGGCAGAGACAGTGTTCATGTGCAGAGCCGGACTAGAGCATCCTCATGCAGCCAACGCCGGCTCACACCAGTACAGGAAATTTCTGTTCCTCTCACTGTTAGGAAGGTATTTAAATTCACTTGGCAGTCTAAGCACAGGAATTCTTTTTGAAAGAGGTTTACTGCTGAAGGTTATGCTGTGCTTTCATTAAGTCATAGAGTTTTAAGTGTTAAACTAGTAATTTCTACTGACCCTTGTCCAATAGAAAACGTAAACTGGATTCTTTTTATACAGGAATAGTTTACAGCAATTCTGTTAACCTGTTCTGCAGGGGGGGAAACACTACAGCTCCTTGATTTCTTTACTACATATCAAATAATGCCTACCTCACCTATTCTTTTTTACTTTGTTAGAATGGGAGCAAACCCTGTAATCTTCAGTCTCAATTCTCAAATATTTCTGCATGGAATGAGAGAGAATAAAGGAAACTGAGTGGCATTATGGCAAATGTTTCCCTAGGAGTATTGTTTTAAGATGGAAGCCATTTTGAGAATCAAGAATATCTGTTTGTACAGTGTTTATAATTAGTTAATTTCATCCATTTCTGAACAGTATTAGTCCTGTACAGTAACAGCTTAATCTCCATTGAAATACATAAAGCGAGGGAAACAACAATCTCCACATTACCCTCTGGAAAGCAAGTGTTACTATTAAAACACATTTGAGTTTTATTTGAGAGTTATGAAGTTTTGGGAAGAACATTTCTATTTGCTCTAAAAGGATATTAAAGTAAATAAGGAAGATGGAATCTTGAATTGGAAAATTAGTCATCTCTAAGAATAAAACTTCCTTCTGAAAATGGGAATGTTAATTATTAATCACCTCCAGACACTGTCTCCCGGAGTTTCTACAAGTTTTTCTTTATTTGATTATATACATTTTTGACTGATTAACCAATTTTTTTTATTCTTCTCAGTCATAAATAGAGAGAGACACCTGCTGATTAAAGTGGAATTTATCAAGTGTAGGACAGTCTCTTTCAACGAAGCTGTTTAAAGAGCAGAAAAATAACAGGAACTGATGCATTTAAAGATGTTCAAAACATAGTTTAGAGGAATTTTTTTTTCCTCAGTCTCTCATGTGCACATTTATTGAGGACTGAAAATTTCTAGGCAGAGTCAGATTCGTTTTTTCAGTTTTCCTGGTTTAGTTAAATAAACTAAAGATAAATAAAAGGGAACACTTTTTACACTCCATTCCAAGTTGTTTGAGGGTCTCTTATTTTTCTATTTGATAGCATTGTCCTGCCCAGCAAGCAATACCCTTCCTTTCAGCCAAAAATGACAGCACTGATATTTTTTCATAGCTACAATAAGCACCAGAATGGGCTATGTATGACCACACGAGCTGTGTCTGGCTAACGAAAGCTAGTGCTGGAAGAATGCTGATGAAAACGGACTTGCTCAGCTCCCTCTTTCCTTTGTATATCAAACTTTTATGGTTTATGCTCTAGTCTGGCTCACAAGCAGTAGGGTTGTCAAATACTGAACATTAGGGTGCACTGATCTGTGGGCTGGTGCTTGACTAGTCTGAGAATTTTTCAGTAGGAACTGAATGGAGCCCATATGGCAGAAGACCTGCATGGTTTTGTTTCTATTTCTTTTTAAAATTTCACATATAATAAGATTTAGTCCTGGTGTGAGGGGAGATTTCTTCAGGTCTGTTAATTCAGTAGCTGATGGCCAAGGAAGCATGCTTGTACAAAGGGAAAAGATGTGAGATTGCTTTTGGAAACAATCCCCCCCCCATTATCCTGTGCCTTGAGTTTGTGAAATTCTGCATGGATATTACGATTGATGGTTTATTCCACTATGATTTTCAGGGTCGACTGGATGTCCCTGTCACTGCCAGAAAGGATTACTGTTAAGAGATTTGGTGAAAGATTTAATTGTTACGTGGTTTATAACAGCTATTGGGACCATGTCAGTCAGGGTTGCCTCAAATGCACTGTGGAAGCTGGAGTAAGGTCTGACACTACACTGTCTTCTACCTGGATTATGGATTTGGGAATCATAAGGGAAGGATTCTCACTAGAGACAGATTCATAAATAAGAATAGCTTTTAACTGGGAAATGTATTTACTTACTTAAAAGCCAAAATCCTATGTCCAGTTTATTGTGCTATGAGTCCAAGGTCAGATAAATTGATCTGACTACTACAAAAAAGCTAGGAAATGAGACATTAACAATACCACAACTGTCAGTTAGTTGTACCAGCGTAACAAGCAGTAGCGGTCAGTACTAAATGTATTAGAAAAATTACTACGGTTCAAATCACTCTTGCTGAAATTCTGTTATACTGTCTGCTCTGTATTTATTACATGCAGTGGCACAGAGTGGCACAGCAAGAACCTGTCTTTTTGCTGCAGCAGACCTTCATTTGCTTTGAATGTTAAATCATTCCAGAATAAACAGCAACTGCAATGACTGAAGTGAATGTAGTCTGCTAAAGAATTTTGCACTAATGATTTCTACAAAGGGAATTCGGCCTTGTTAAAAAGTATGTAAACAGTAAGAAGCAATTCTAAAGCCCTCTGATGTCAATTGAAGCCTTTCTATCTCAGAAACTCATATATGTTTGCTTTAGAAAAGCAGCTTCTCTACAGTGGAATGCTCACAGCAATCTCAAAAACAGCAAAGCAATTAGTTTTCTTAGTCTGGGGTTGCTGAGGCTATTTAAAAAGAAAAAATACAAGACATACCTAAGCAATGGGTTGGGAGGAGGAGGAAGAAATGAGGGTCTTTCATAACAGAAAATCAACTTTAGCTTTCCAGTCTCAATGAATCTTAGTAACCTATAGTCTAACCAAAGTCATAAAAAGAACACTAAATTTGCCATGTCATCATAATGATCTATGTAGTCTTTTCTCTAACTCATGATAATAGTTCACTTTAATTGCTACAAGAAATGAAAAATGAACAAATATTTAAATGAATATAGCCTATCATGCTGGACCTTTGATGTGAAGGTAGGGTTATCCTTCCTCACGCTTGCAAGGGACCATTCATGCATAGACTTGTAGGACTTTCATGATTTCTGTGTTGTTTTTCTAGGAATGATACTGAAGATAAAATTAGGTGTACAATATGCAATATAATAGATTGCAGGCCAGTACTTAAATTTTAATGGCCATACTCACTTAGTTTTTTCTAACTGCCCTACATGAGCACAGTGTAGCCCAGGCAAGGAAAAAAAGGAGTAATTTTTTTTACTCTTTACTCAGAGAATGCTATTAATTCTTAAAGTGGAAGGGGACTATTTGGTTATAACACTCAGTACAATATGATATTCCTCCCCTTCCTTTTTTGCTTGGTAACCCATCTGATAGACCCATTAGTGAAAGGCCACATTTTGTGACGATTCTGAAGCATGTCATACCTAAAAGGCACAAAAAGGGTTCAGAGGACAGTGCTTATTGCTGGGAGGAACAAATTATCAGAAATATATTAATGGTTAAAGCTATAATGGAAGAGACAATTCTTGAGGCAGAAGGAAGCCTTCTTTGCTGATATTAGGAATAAGCAGAGGTAAGACTGAAGGAAGCTGTCTGGTAATCCTCAGTGTTCAAAAACAGTTAATAAAATAGTCCTTCTGGATCTGTCTGATACTTTCCTGCAAGGCCCTGGCTTCAGATATGCACAAGACTAAGACTGCAGCCTGAATGGGTGGGATTTTTTCCTCATCTGACTTTAACTCACTATCAAACAGGTGCCTACATCTGAGCTGGTCAGCCCAACTCCCTCACAGACTCATTTCTAGAATGTGACTTCTGTCCACTCTTTCAGACAACTGCCCCAGAATGGGACTGGTTGTACCTAGGACAAACCTGCTTCTCCCCAGTGTCTTTAAAAGGAGTCTAAACTCCCTGTTGGGATGGAGCTGGTTACAGCACATCTAACAGAAGGTGAGATGGGCCTTGCACAAAAGAGCAAAGGTGCCAAGTAAGAGTGTTCACCCCAAGTGTGGTACTGCAGCTCTTCTGCTATAGGAACGAATGTTCTTGTGAGTAAAGTCAAATGAAGATTTTCGTAATGCTCAGAGATGATGGAAATAGAAATAGAATTTCTGAAATAAAAAAAAACCCAAACAGTAGTTGCCCAAGGCAAGCTTTTATTAGCATTTTTATCTCCTTTTAGTTCACTTCAGTGAGTAAATCCATTGCTAGTGGTTCACAAAGAAGTTACTGCAATACATGTTACCCTCCTCCCCAAGCTACCTGTACAAAAGGCTTGTATGGTGCTCATTGTCATGTCTTTCAAAATACCCACCTTCCGTAGCTGACACAGGAGAAGGTTAAGTTAGTGTGCAGTATGTTTGCTGAGCTGTCGTGGCTTATAGCAGTTGAGGACAGGATTATCTAAATTGTGAATTTGTTTCCATTGTATGCTACTTAACATAATAATTGAAATCTAGATTATATTCTTCATGACAACAAATGACTTCTTTTTGCTGATACACCCTTTTTTTTAGCTGGAGTCTAGAAGGTCCCAAATGTTATACTTTCCGCTTCTTTAATGTAAGATATTACATAATGTATTTGCCTGTCATGCCCTTGGAAAAGGACTTCTTGTTCATTGATTGTTTACACAAAACAGAAATGCACAATTCTCTGACAATGAGAATCTGACTAATCAGTATGACATTTGCAAAAGTAATCACTGATTACAGAAGGGCATGTAGAGATTGAGCTCAAACTCTGCAGCTGTTATTCAACATCAACAAACCCAGCAGAAGTATAGATCTATAACTTATGGGGAAATTTTCCAGATAGTCCATTTTCTTTTCAGTTTTTGAAGATCTCTATAGACTTGTGACTCTTCACTGCATAGTTAGCTTTGACACAGTTAGCTTTTTTCCCTAGTGTTTCCTCACTCAGTTGTTTTAGTCATTCCTCTGCATGTGACTTGGACTTGCCATTGAGCCCAGCTGAAAGCTAAAGGTTTCCCCTAAGCTAATCTATGCTATAGCAATATGCAAAATTTGAAGTTCTCACATCTGCTTATGTGTTGCACAAGTTCAGAAGTTATCAATTGGTCACTGGCGATTTATTTTTGCCCCCATGCCCCTTAACTGAATTTATCCTTTTGTTCATTTTACTTACGTTTTTCATACAAAACTTCTCGTGGAGCTGAAAGTTTGGCTTTAAATCATCCTTTCCCTGGGTTAAGGGAAGGTTGCTCAGATTTGTAGCTCTAGAAGCATGCTTATGGGTATGATCTCAAACTATTAGTGGCCTACTTTCTCACTCCAGACTGAACACACAATCTTTGAGTAATTCATGTTTATGCACTTGTATTAGCTTAATGGGATTTTTTGGAAGCAGAAACAAAAGTCCTGACTGAATATCCAACCATAGCTCTGACTTACTGAGAAACTCAAACACTGAAACCTTGCTTAAAGTAGACTGAAATATGATCAGAACTCAGCCCATATCTAATATCTACTTCTAAATGGCAGCGATAGCATTATGTTACTTCCCCAACGGCCACTCTTGGCAGAACAAAATGGGTTGTATGAAATACTTTTGCATAAATGTGTAGTAGCAGATAATGGAAATTCAACACCTTCAAGAAGTGACCTGGGAAAGATGATCAGTACAATGTTCCATTATTACAGACTTGCGTTGTGTTGGAAATTTGGGAGTTCAGGATTATTTTATTCCTAGTTCTACTGTGCAATTCTAACACAGTTGATTTAACCTAGTCATGGCTTGATTTATCTATCTGTACAATGAATGCAAGATTGACTCAAACTTCACAAAGATATTAACAGATTTAATGCTAGATGGGAGTTCTGCCTTTTCCTCATTTTTCCCTCAAGAATCTGGCACTGCCACTAGACAGGAATAGTGTTTTCCCTTTTACAAAGGACTGAGCCCTCTGCGGTAATGAAAGAGTAGAGAAAAGGACAATTTCATCTCTGTTCGGTTGCTCTCTTGTGCAATACTGGGAATATTAGAAACGTTAATTTTTCTGTGTATTATTAAGAAAATATTAAGATTTCACTGCTGAAGAGCCGTAGGGAGGGGCAAGTGATTCTGTTGATATAGCTGTCACCTTTCAACACATTAAAAGGTTAAAATCTTGAGGTGTTTTACAGCAAAGATTTTTTTTTTTTAAGAATCTGATATTCCAAATCTCTATCCAGCATCAATTGCAGCAGAAACTCTCTGAATAATTTGCATAGCAACTGTTGCTAAGAAAAAAACCTGCAGCCTAAACCAAAATTCTGATAAATTCAAATCCTATCAGCATTTCCAGCAGCTGGAGAAGACTAAATATACATAGTTCAAATGGCTGGCTTCCTCCAGCAATGGTATTTTTAGATGTTTCAAAGAAAAATAATGATTCAGAACACACAAATATTCCTGCTATATATAAGCTTGGGGGAAGGGGGGAATGGCCATATCAAGGTTTTGGAGCATCTCAATTTTGGATGTGTTATCTGGCCATGGGCATCGTTCATGTCTGAAACCAGATGCACCTGCTCAAGCAAAGTAACTGATGCTCAGAAGAAGCTTCTGCCTCGCCCAGGCTCAAGCACCCTTCAAATTGGTGAAATGGGTGTTTTCACAAAGGGCTCTGAATCAAAACATAAACTATCCCAAATTTATGAATCTTCCCTTGTTAAGAAGTGATCCCAAGTCACAATGGAAGGCGATGGAAAAACCTCAGTTTTCTCCCCCCGAACCACTCCTAGCTGAGTTTTGTTCACAAGCCCTTGAAGCAGTAGTGTATCTCCCTAAAGATTTCCTCTGGTGCAATAATACTTCCTCTGGAGTAAAATAATGAAAGGTTAAAGGGAAATACAGAGACTATTTCCTTTAGGAAAAGGAAAAAAAAACGAAACACATAAATGAGCATAGCATGCAATGCACTGATAAAATCATGTGTTGACTCAAAGAAAAGACTAGGGTGGTATAACCTGCCAACAGCACTACTGAATGAGTCCAAATAAATCTGAAATTGCCATCTATTTCAGCAAATGCCATCCTAAGTGCTGGCCCTTTGGTGTGGTAAGCCTGTCATAGGCATGGCCCAGGATTAGTCTGTAGAATGGAATAGGCAAGTTGATGACTGGGTTGCCCAGCAGAAGGAACTGAGTGTCTGCGCACTAAAAATAAGGATGTTAGTATTTTGTTCTCTAAAACAAACTCCTGTCAAGTAGAGCCCTTCATCTACCACTAAAGGAAAGAGAAGTTCTTTATCTCAATATCAGGTATGACTATGCTTATGCTGTTTGCAGAAAACAGGTGAAATAGAAAGAAATGACTGATAGGTCTTTTTTCTAACAGAAAACAGTAATCTGTCCTTCTAAAAGCATGAAATGATATTTTTGTGTAAAGCTAAATCGACATGTGTGTATGTATGTGCGACTGAACTCAAAGTGCTTTGTGAGTACATAATAGACTTGTGGCTGAAAATTTTCTAGTCTTTTTTATAGTTCTTTGGAAGTTATGGTTTCAGTATTTTATTTTTTTAATTTAAAAAAAAAAAAAAAAGCCATGTTATTCATAAGGTTCCTGAGATCTGCCTGGAACATTTCTAAAACAAGCATGCTATAGCCATACCTGCTAACCAAACACAAACCGCCTCAGGGCGTATCTGCCCTTACAGCCCATCTAGTTTGTCCCTTTATGTGAAGTGGGTATAATGCTTTCAATAGCACTGAAGGAAGCAGCAGCCATGACTCCATTTTCAGGTCACTGAAAAAAGAGTATAACACTGCACTCTGCTCAAGGTATCTTTTCAAAATGCATTCAGTCAGAGTATTTTTATTTTTTTTTCTGAAAGTAGCTGGGGCAATAGTCTACAGGCCCTCAGAGGCTTTATGAAGTATCCAAACCTTGGAAACTTATTCAATGAGCTTTCTGTAGTTTATCTGCAAATTTTCTAGTTCCTTTTTAAATTGTCATTTGCCTAAATTTTCCCTAGCTGTTCCTTTTCAGGTTGAACCGTCTTCATCAAAAATAACAAAAGAAGTCTTGCCGATTCTTACCCTTCAGATGTTCCTGCAAAAGTCAGAAGCAAAGTGTGTGTTACTTAATGCCCTTTTCAGTACCACTTGAAATACTACAGCAGTTGAACGACATCTGCTTGGATGGGTCGAGTAGACTATGCCTGAACTGCAGGACACAATGCTACTATTTAGCTGGGCATGGATGTCCCCAGATCATGGCAAAAATTGACACGTGAATCCCTCCCAGCCCGCCCTTCAGTCTCCTGCGCTGCAAGGAAGCAGTGGCCTTCAAGAGCGGAAATGAAGGCTGGAGTTCTCCTGAGATGATGGGGGAAGACCAGCATTTTTAGATATGCTGTGAATCACACCTCCTGTTCTGTTCAGATACAGCCAGGAGTCTCCAGCTTTTGCTTACTCCCGCTATGCACCCAGCAGCCCTTCAAGGTGGTGTCTGCATGCTGTGAAGCGGTGTGTTTGGGATTTATCACACTTTTTACATAAACTCAGACCCGCTGGCACAAGCTGTCAGCCAGTGCAGAAAACTTCTGCAAAAATTTCAGAACTCATCTCTGTGCCCAAAAAGAATAGAAAGGATTTTTTTTTTTTCCTCTGAAGGAAAGCTCAATGTTCTATGTGGAACTCATGATTCTGCGGCACTGGCAATATCTTATGAAAATGAAGTCACATAAGAATATTTTTTTACATTTTGCAGCCAGTTAGCACAAGATGGCCTCTCTATGGTAAGGATCAGAGGAAATAGCCCTGTACTTCCTCAGGGAATAGGCGATATTGCAGTCAAATAGGTATGACTTGGCAGTTTGGAGAAGGTCTAAACAGTCTAGAAAGCAGTGAAGGCAAGAAGCCCGGGTGAAGAACAACATAGCAGGAATGAAAAGGGAAAATGACCACGACAGAAAGCGGAGGGACTGGGGCATTTCTGCACTCCCCTGCAGGTCTGTCACCAGCATGGCTACAGATGGGACCCCCTCCTCTCATCCCATCATCAGACATGCACTGCTTTCTGAGAAGACCTTTGGGTTTCTCTTCCAGTTTCTGTCCTCTGCATTTCTGAATGAAATACCCATCCCCTTCCCTGAGGACAGCTAGTATTTGTTTTACAGATGAAATAATTACGTAGCCAGAGAATCTCATGGGATATAAGTTGGATACATAACTAAGTTTGACAGCAGAGATTGCAGATTTCCTTAGTGTGCTGTGTGTCTGAACGATGTGTGAATCCCACCTAAGAGGGGCAGGGTTGAGCCTGGGCTGTGTGCGCTCCTGGGCCTGCAGGCCCTGGGCACTCCCCTCGAATTCAAAGGCCATCAATGGCCCAGCTGGTTTTTTGGCTACGCTTGTCTCTGCTCTCAGAGATGTACTTCTGGGAATATTTTCATTAAGAGCAGCATGGTAACGTGTTGGAGAGAATACAAGCAAAAGAATAAGTAGAAAAATAAGAACATTATGACCGGCTATTGGAAGATTCTGCATCTCTGAGTTCTTGAAAAGATCAGATTGTGATTTGATAAGTACCATTTTCCAGCAAACGAGTTCCTTTTTGGTGGAATAGATAGCTCTCTATGAAAATAGGAATCTTTAGCAGTGGACTGCCATTAGATAAACTTTTTCCTGCCTTAGGGATAGTTATGTCCCTTTTTGGAGTAGGGTCTGGAGTGCTTAACCTCAGCACAAAAATACCTTTTTTTTTTTTTCTTGTGTAGTGAATGAATCTTTTCAAACAGCCAGGTTAGAAGCTGGGCATGTAGGGGAAATGCGCTGCATCCGGAACCTCACGATGAATTCCCAAATGCAGATACCAGCAGTTATATATCCATATGCAATGCGCGACTTACACGGTTGAAGGATTTATGATATGTTCTCAAAATACTTCTGGAGCTTAGTTTCCATTAGTAAAAAAGACCTTGATGCATAAAAATATCATTTACCCTAAACACCAAGTGCGAGTGTGCATCTGCTCTCTCCTTTTTTGCTTTCTTGTTGGAGCAGTCAGGTTTGTCAGCATCTCATGCAGGATGGGGCACTGGCCGAACTGATCCATTTGGGAATGTTGTTGTTAGCAGAATGTTTGGGAGCAGCTCAGCCTTTTCTTGGCCACAGGCTTCCCTTTCACTATTCTCAATTAAGCACCTCTGCTCTGATTGTCTTAAGTCAGCAGCCAGGAAGGGGAGGGCAGCAGGGCATCTCAGGCTCTGGGCCTGACCCCTGCAAGCCAAAGCAAGTAGTAACTAGAGCTTTGATCATAGTTTATTGTTTCCTTTTAGTTGTCTTTGAGGGTAATAAACTATTATTGCTATTTTAAAGCTGTAAGTGCTGAAGACTGTGCTGTTGGATGAAAACAAGTTTATTCCTGCTCATTCTATTCATTCCTTAATGAATGTAATCATACCAACAATATTCAGCTTTTTATAAAGCTGAAAATACAGGTAATAATTTTATCCCGAACAATATAAATTCTTAGAGAAAATGATAGTGTGTGTATTCCTCTAAAATGTAGTGCAATATTAATAGGGAGGACTGGCAGTGGCTTAATACTGTTCTCTTAATACATTTTAACATTGTTCTCCTGGATATTTAAAGAAAAAAACCTCTACCCTCTCTCCCATAATAAGAATTTATTTTCTTTTGTATTACACCCATCTGGAAAAATTTTGGGAAGCCGAAATATAACTAATAATCTATTAAGATCTCAGCACTGCATTTCCTGGGTATTCAAAACACCAGTGTTTTCTAAAAGGAATATTTTAATATTCTGCAATGCAAACAAGGTCATAATGTCATGCAAATTAACTTCCAGATTGGAGAGGTCTCCCATTCACACATTCGTTATGCTCCATTTTCATGGATGCTGATGACATCAAAGCATTTAGTGAAACCCAATGTTTTATTGCAGTAGCAATGCAGTGAAATGATGGATGGGTAATACACCCCTATAATCACATTGCTTACTGGCACATCAGCAAAATACGTTTCTTAGCATGAATTTGACAGCTGATGCTTATTGAAATTAATGGTAAAACTTCTGTTGGCTTGGTAGTCTGCAAGAAGTTTTCAGTGGTAGATGTTACATTGGAATGTCTTTCTGACATTAAACAATGCAGCATTATTGTAATATTGAGCAGTAACGCAGAAAATGTCTTTAATAGTGAACCTTGTTAATGAAAGCTGCAGGGGAAAAAATTTATTATCAAATAAATTAAGGGCTTTTTTCTTTTTTCTTTTTCCCCTAATGCTGTGTATGTCAGCAGCTTTAAGAATGGGAGAACAGTAGCGGAGTTTTGTGGTTTCTCCAGATCACCTGTTTATCAGAAGTCATACAAGTCCCACTGCCTCTATGAAGAGTAAATGAAACAACATAAATATGCAAGCTACCAGTAAGTTGTGTCAGTCTGTGCAGGTCTCCTATAAATGAAGCAGAAGATTTCCAAATGAACAAATACAAAATGGTGATATTCTTATGTAAAAATTTCTGCTTGGGAAAGAAACTTTACAGCATTCTTCTCACTTGTTACCCGAGTGTCATGGACTTGGTGTAGGTAGGGAGGTGCTTTAAAAGATGAGTCCGTTATTTGAATAGTTGTGTTGAATTGTTGTGTGCTTCTCTGTTCCCTGATTTCCACCCTAGCTCTGCCTGCTAAAACACGTTTGAATGCAGAGGAGGTGCTGCCAACTGCTAAAAGAAATGTCATTAGGGGTCTTCTCAGTCAAAAGAGCTTATGATAGGTTAACTCTGGTTTAAGTGCTTGAGGGATGTCTGCACAAATGAAAAAGTCTTATAGTTTGCAGGTCTTTGTCCAGATTAATTATTTCTGCTCTGTTTTCCCGAACCCTGCAGTGACCATGTACATTTCAAGAAAACAAAAGAATAATTGCTTTGGAAAATAATTATTCTTATGAGAAAGAATCACATAGTGTTTCAACATAGAATTAAAAAATAAAATCAAACCAGATTTATGTACCACACAGAAGCTGCTGTGTAATTATTTCTTGAAAGAATATTTTAAAACTAATCAAATGCTTTTAATATCAGGATACAATTCCTAAATTTTAGTGACCAATGCAAATATTGAACAACTTCATATATGTACATTTCCTTGCTTAAAGTATTAAAACTTAGGAAAATCAGATTGTTTTCACTTAAAGGTGCTGGAAGTGTTTGTGTAGAAGTGGACATTGATTCCGCTAATTTCATTAGACAAAAGGTTTCAAAATTGTGGGTTTGTTCCTCTGTTCCGAGTCTCAGCACTTGTTTTGAAATTCTGCCTAGGACCAGACAATACCAGCTTTGGGAAAAAAACAAGGCAGTATGAAGTCCATACTGTGCAGAGCAGAATGATTGCTTAATTTCACTACAAGAGCAAGAACTATGTTGTTCTGTTGAAAGAAACAGAACTTCTCAACAAATTCTTTGTCTGTTACCTTCATCATACAGTGTCATTAAACAAACCTAAACAGTTTCTATTTCTGATGGTATGCACAAACTCTCAGCTTTTTATTAACAAATAAAATCTTCATGGAGATCGTAATAATCTAGTGTTAGACAAACGCTTTGCTCCCTCAGTACTAGGTGCAGGATGGCAATAAAAGTTTAAAGCAGCTTACTTTTCTAAAATTATAATGAATGTTTCTGACATCAAGGGAATCATTGATGATTCCACTGCTGACCCAGTGGCAGGATACGGTGGTTTGTTTTTTTTTTTTTTTTCCGAGCTCCAACTATAAAAGTCTTAAAAAAAATTGGAGGTTAACAAGATAGTTTCCTACTTTGTATAACTTGGATCTATGAAAGGGGAAGATTTTGTAACATCAAAGGAGGGAAAATACAAAGAATACACAGAATTTACCAAAAGATATCAGTTTAAAAATAAGAAAAATAAGGAAAATAAGATTGAATAAACATAACAAAGCATTGTTTAATGCCATTAAACCTCTCTGGTTTTACTATGGAATTGCAAGATTTCTTTCTTTGCCAGTCTCTTTCCAGTTGGTTTCTTACCACAGACTTTGAAGGGGCAGTTAGAGCACACATACATCTATTCTGACTGACACAGAAGTTGTGTTAGACGTGACAGTCCCACCTCTCTGAGTGGTCCACAGCCTGGTGGAAAAGAGCTTATAAATTATCTATTGTTGAAACTTTGGAGGAGATAAAACTATTTTTGAATACAGATGAAATAGAACTAGGACATAGATTACATAGTTTTGAACCAGTTTATACTAATGATGAAGTTTTGAACATGGAAATGCTGCCTGCACCATGGCAGTAGGGTCCTTCCACTCACAGGGGATGCAGCTGGGGGCAGTGGAGGTGATGCCTGGGGCCTCTGTGCCACAGAGGGATGATGCTCACAGTATCTACAAGGCACAGACCCTTGCAGATGGCCTCGAAGGCAGGCAGCCTCCCCGGGGAAGCAGAGGAGCTGACTCCAAGGTAGCATCTAGGAATCTCTTCAGAGGAGCCAAACTCTCAAGTAGTTTGCAGGAGAGTGCTCCAGCACCTTCCCTTGGTGCTTCATCTGGTCTGTAAATTAAATGCTTGATGACAGACTCTCAAGAGCGAAACCTGTGTGTTTTGGTAGATGGCAGAGATGAGAAACTGGTGAACGATAGGCGCTCCATTTCCTCGTTTCCCACTCCTACTGGTCACCAAAACCCCTTCAGGTTTTTGCAAATAATTGGTTTTGACACTTGTTCCAAGGAGGTTGAGTGCTGGCTTAGGCTGACCATGGCAGTTAACCACAGGCTGTGAGAGAAGAAAAGTTTCTAAAACTTCTTCAGTGTAACAAATAGAGAATGGTGTGCTCTTTACAGCAAACATAATGAGTCTTTGCCTCCCAAAGTTTCTCTACGCCAGCCTTAGTTTGGCTTTTGGTTTCTAAATCCTGTCCCCTTCTGATACCCTTGTTCCTTCCAAAACTTAATTCAGGATCTAAACAAGGCAGGCGACTCGTTTTATGCTTACAAGGCAAGAAATTCTTGACATTGAACCTATAATGTGTGTGCTGTGAATAGATCCCCAGCATGTATGCGGTTGCGTGGGAATTGTATTTAGTCAGCAGTCTTCAGGGAAGGTTTCTACAATAGTGAGCACCAAGAAAACAATCAGCAGACCCTAAAACCTGCTGATGGGGCGTTATTTCAGAACAAGCAGGGCTGGCTGTGAGATGATAAGGTTAAATGAAGGTGGAGAGGTCAGGGGAGTTGCACTGACCTCGTGCTCAGACTGGAGAATTAATGTGAGCCTGCATGGGAGAATGTATTTAATGGAGGGTTCAGAATATTACGAATAGGGTGTTGTCTTTGGGTCTTACTTTTTGTCCTTCGGGATAACGCAACGCAATTTCCCCTTTCCCCAAGCCTTTTTCATTATCTGAATTGAATCCTAAGTGTTACATTCAGAGGCTCTTTGCCTTTACTTAGAATTCCTGAGAGGGAAGCGTTTCTTGCCAGGCAATTTTCAACTCCTGCTAGAGTAGGCTGAGTTGTTTATCTGGTTTTTACTTTTCAAATGGTTAATGATAATGAACTGTAATTGAGAATTGCTTTGGGCTCATTAATATGCATGTTGTCATCCATTTATCTCCCTGTTTCCTTTGAAATCACCTTCTCAAGGCTTTGGAGTGATGTTTGGTACTCATTTTTTTTTTCTTCCTGCCTTCCTGTTAATATTTGCAGGTTTTTATTTTTGTCCTTTTTTAGAACTGCATTCTTCTCGTGCTTTTTCTAAGTTTCTGATTCTCTCTCAAAATTTTCCTGTTACTGTAGGCTTCTTGATTTCTAATCACTTTATTCTAGACTTTTAAATGTATTTCCAGTATATGAAGAGTAGAAAAAAGATTCTTAACCTAAAACTTTCGGTTATATGTTGCTTGGGCTCTTATTGTTAATATATCTGCTGTTGTTGGCAAAGGATACTACTGACAACAAGACATCATATTTTTAACTTTTATTTTGTCTTTAGCAAAAACGTATTATGGAATAATAAAGTATCTGCCTGACTGGTTTTGGTTTGGTTTTGAGAGAGTGTGCTTTATTGTTGTGTACAAGTGAAGTCCGGTAGTCTCTTTCGTGGCCATTCGTAGTGTCTCTCTGCTTCTCAGCCTGGTGGAAGTGCTGGGTTCACAGCTTGAATTACTCAGCTGTAACATGGGCCTGTATTTGCTCATCGCCTCCCTTGTTCTGTATAAATTAAGGAGCGCTGTACACCTCTGGAAAACTAACCCTTAGGTACTGCTGGAATGTTGTTGGGTGCAGGTAGCTCAGACTCATTCCTCCATCATCCCACCCCAGCCTCCTTGCTTTACGTGGTGGCGGTGCGTCCTGAGGATCATCCTTTGGACCTGCCCTGCGTTCATTTTTAAAGCTCTTCCTCTTGTCTGCTTCCGCGAATAGCAAATCTGCTTTCTGAAGCAGTGCTCAAAGAAAGTGGGAAATGGGAGCTCAGCTCTGAAAGCCTCATTAGTGTGTTTCAATCTGAGTGATCCCACATGAAAGAGTAAGAGGACTATATCATTAGTAAGAGAAACAAATTTTGTTCATGATCATTCACAGTTAAATGGAGAGCTGAAAATAATAACAGATGAAAACTAATATGAAACTGTGTTTATTCTAGTTCTATTCATTCTAATTTTAGTCAGCCTTGTTGAGGGTATTTTTCAAACATTGGTTTTGGAAGAGATATTCCCATCTTTAAGAAAGCCAACAAAATTAAACATAAAGCAACAACAAAACAGTCCTGAATATCTGTAACTATTTTTACACGTTACATAGCTAGTTGTTTCCTGAAACAAAAGTTTAGTATTATGGTCTTAATGACAGCACTTCATTGTCAGCTGTCCTCTCTTGGAAATACAGCTCCAAACATCAACAGTGAGAGCCTGAAAATGTGGTTCTGAAAGCTTTTGACAAGCTCAACTCCAAAGATGGATTTCACTGTGGACACTCCTGATTCAAAGGGGGTGGGGTGTAATTCAGAAATACAAAGTCCTTATCTAATGATTTCCACCTCACTTTTTTTTTTTTTTTTTTAACATGGGTTTCTGTACTTGTGCTTTCTGTACTTGTGCATGTTTTTCAGGCTTTTGACTGATTAGCATTGACCAGGTCACAGGCAGAAAGAGACAAGTGCTTTCCTTTTGTATTTTATTTGCCCGTTTGTGTCTCAAAAGTAGTCCTTTCCTTGAAAAGTATCGCTTACTTGGAACCTGTTTTTTTAAATACTAATAGGACGAAGGAGGTAATTTATTACCATGTGTCTGTTCTTAACATAGCATTATGTTTCATGTGGAGGCTTTTAGCAACAACCAACTGAGAGTTTTAGGATGCTATTCAGACAGTGAGTCTGAATGCAGTATGACCATTGAGAATTCTTGCTGAAGTTGCTGTCTTTGTTGTCACGTCTTTATATTTTGTATAGAGAAGTATTTCAGGGTCCAAAACTGCAGTAAGGTGTTCTCAATAGCCTATATTTTGGTGGAGAGTAGCCATGCTGTAGGGACCAAAACTAGCTGGTTCAAATTCTACTTTGAGTACCTATTTGTGTAGCTGGCCAATGTCATTATGCAGAAGTCAAGCTGTCAAGGATTTAAGAGTAGAACTGCGCAGAGGACCGTGAAGCTTCTGTCTGGGTTTGTGGCCAATGAGGGCAACAAACCGGTGCGCATCCTGGCGCTGCTTTGCCATACTTCTAATAATAAATAAATAAAGCTACCATTGGTTCCCTAATTCATGAACTGTCTCTTCTGTGAAGTATCTCAAAGACAAATCATGTCACTTCTGACTCTTGTGACTTATAAAAGGAAGAACCTTTATGCACCATGGAATCTGGCCTTTGGCTTTAAATATTTCCTCATGTCGTTTCTTCTCTGTTACAGTGCTATTAAGTTTCTTTGCATCAAATCACTAGACATCATACCTCTTGTCATTACAGTGTGTAGAGGTTGAGAACTGTTGTGACTATTGTTTCTGTTCTGTAATGCAGGCTGCAGTTTGGTCCATGTGTGCATTAGTGAAGCAAAACTTCTAGTTGTGCCAATTTGCTCTGCTTTCCCAAATGGAAAATAGGCAGGAGAGTGCAATTACATAATTAGAAAATATACATTTGTATCTTTCCCCCACTGCTCTGGAAGCAGCTTGCCACCATGACTCTTGCAGGTGGACCAACAGATGTTTTCGCAGTTGACATGCCTGCTGCCCCTCAGCCAGCTGGCAGGAGAGGTCTGTCATTGCCTCCCACTTGAGTTCACAGATGTCCCTTCTGAGACATGTCTTTACACAGAGGGGGATCAAACTGTGCCAAACTTGGCACTGCTGTTCAATACGACGGGGGAGTTACGCGTCTGTGAGCTTGTGTTGATAAAAACGCCACAGAACTGTGTCTGGGTAGTCACATATAACGTGACAGACTCAAACAAGCAGTTATATGGATTGTGATTTATGGTGTAACTCCCATGGGGACTGTTTTTCACTCACAAAACACAGAGAAGACAGTGCTTATGCCAACTCTAATGTTGCTGCTGCCTGAGTGCTCCTCCTCGGCTTCTAACAGCTTTGTGCAGGCCAATATCCCGTCGGGATCAGCTCCCTGCTGTCCCAGCCGACACGCTTACACACCTTGTCCAGCTTCGGAGGTGGGGGGGAAAGGAAGAGCAAAAGGTTTATGAGAAAATTCAGGGGTGAAAAAGACAATTTGGAATTACTTGCGATTCAAGGAGGCTGTGCATCCACCCCATATATTTTTCAGAAAGAACCAATGTTAGAAAGGGGATCAGGTGAAAAATAGCTGTACTCAGGAATTTATTGCATCACTCCATGCAAGCAACAATGGTTTCGTTTTCCCAGGCATGAACGCTTGTCACCCTACTTTCCCTAGATGCTCTATGTAATGCTCAGTTTTCTAACATTACCTAGTCTTCTGCTTTTACAAAAATCACACTGAATGGGGTTTGTAAACTGATAATACATCAGCCTTCTGTGAAATGTGAGATGCGTGTAAGCCAAGGAAATTTTCCATGGAAAATATTCTATATGCTTACCTTGCCTATGGGCACACAGACTAGAAAATTCCAGACAACATTTCTCTTCTGCAGTCCTTGACTACAAAGCAGTGTGAAATCAGGCTAATTTATCAAGAATTATCATAAAGGGTGATATCATTGATTGCCAGAAATACCGGAGGTATCTTAAGAATAGAACTTAAGAAGAAAATAACTCCTTTTAAGGATAGAAGTTTTATATATAATCCTGCACTATTTACTCCACCTGAGCAAGCAAACAGTGCAATTCGGGGTAGATACTGCTTACCAGAGACACCCTCCTGTCATCCCTCTGGATCTGCCAGGAAAGCCTAGACACAGATTCCTCAATCCTCATCTCTCTGTTTTGCCTTCCTTTTTCCTCTTGTTGCACAGAAGCCACAATGAAGAAAACCTTTCTTGTTTACAGCAAACATGTTGATTTCAAATAGCACAAAGGGATTAGTCTAAAACAACTGCAGGTAATTTTTAAAAATAGCTGGGGAAAATGTTGTTTTCTTTTAGTTACAGGAGGGGAAGGATTCGTAATAAAGACAGGTGTGTTCAACGTAGAAAAATAAATATTGCCGTGATCTCTTTCTTCTTTCTCTCTGTAAAAGGGTTTTTTAAACAAGCAATTTTTTCAGTAGTTTGGGCAATATAATAGAGATGTTCATTTTAAAACACTTTGATGTGTCAGGTTAATAATCTGTTCTTTGTTAGCACTGAGACACTTCAGGGTGTGTGTTAGTAAGTTATTGATTTTTATTTTTTTTTTTTTCGGGTTGTCAAAAGCATTGCCATTCTGGCCTCTTGTCTCCCACCCTAAGCGTGCTCCAGCAATGCACTACAGCAGCCAACCACTTTAGGGCTGGGTTTGGGCTGGCTTGGTGTGACTTTGCTTCATGAAACTTTAACGGTAGTCCTTCCCAGAGCGCTGGTAAAGGAAACCAGCCACCTAATGTTTGGAGGAAATATGAGTCAATCAAAGATTATATCATCATATCAAGCGAATCAAGTAGTTCAATAGTCACGTTTTCCTCTTCAAGGTGAAAGGATATTTCTTCTAGTTTATTTTATTACTTTCTTTTTTAATACTAAAGTAAAGAAGTATCTGCGATGCAGTAGAGAGACAGTTTTCCAATTGAAATAGGGCCGAGAGGAAGAAGGGCATGCTTGGAAAGATTTTTTTTTTTCAGTACAGGGCATAAAACTTAAAACAGCAAGCAAATGATGTCACTTCTATACAAACTCAAGTCTAAAGCAGCCAGGTCAAGTACATAAATGCTTGCTTTTGAGAACTAATTCCTGTTTTCAACACTATCACTGCAAGGAGACTCAACCAAGAGGAGTTGAGGCAGAAAGGTGTGCAAGAGAAAGAGTGAGCCTTTGCTTTGGCAAAGGAGCTATTACATCTCCTGCAACGATACCAAATATTGCACTGTTTCAAGATGGCACTGCTCTGTAGTTTCTCGTGCCTCTTCTAAAACGAAATCTGCATTTACGTGGCTGGGAACAGAAAGGATTCTAAAAAAAGATATCCTTTCACTAACTACTACAGGGTGGAGGAATCCCAAAGCATCTCATTCTCCTTTCTTTTATCTACTCCTGAGCTACTAAGCACTGCAATGATGTTTATCTAATAACTCCATTCTCCTTGAGGCACATTTTCTATTAATAGTAATTATCTATGACTTATAATTTGTCTTGAATTCTCCTTACTAGTGCAGCACTTGAACTGATTATGTACTCCCACTATTAGAATAAAAAATGATGTGACTGCATTCTTAATAACAGCTGCATATAAGTGTGTGCATAAAAATATCATATCTTCTGAAAGTGAGAGGTGTTTCTACCCACAGTGAGGTGGATGAACATTCACCAATTGCAGAATAAGTGGGATGAAGAGGCTCCTGACATTCTCTTTAACGAGCTAGAATGTCTCCTGACATTGACTTGTATGATTTGGAAGACTCGAATTATTCTTAGTGTATTTATGTATTGTGGAAACTCAGAGAACAATGATGGTTTTGTTACTTAATTGGGGAGTTTTGCCGTAATAAGCATGTAATAAGGCAGACCCCGATTTGAACAGTTTACAATATATGTAGAAAAGACAGAAAACATTAGTGTGTGGGGTCTCCAAATGTAAATTCCAGCGAGATCATTAACTTCTCAAGGTCATATGTGAGAATTTTGACAGCATCAGGAAACAAACTTAAGTAGCCTTAATCCTGGTTCAGTGTACGTACTTATAATGTCCTATATCTTACTGGTTTCCTTTTGGTAACTGAAAATTGCGTCCAGACTGTTATAGCTGTATCTGGATTGTGGTAGAAAACTATATGTTAGCTCTTCGCTGCTTTGAGTATTTGAGTCTATGAGGATTTGCTAATCCTCCTGTCAGGTGGGTGAGCGCTATCCTTGCCTCTTTAAAATAGTTCAGGTTTTGCTGAATAAACAAAAGTAGGTTGAAAAACTTCAGCTAAAGAAGAGTAGGTAGACTTTATCCCTCTGCAAAATGTATTAATTTGCAATTGTACCGCACTTGGAGTTCCTTGTATGGTTATTGCTAGTCTATCAGTAATTATAAAACATGCCACAGAGGAAGAAACTTATGAATTCTCATTTTTGTTCTATCTTGACTCATCTGACCTTGGAAAATCGCATTTAGCTCTTTAAAAGTGTCTGTAATTTTGAATGTCTTATGTCAGCTAAGTTGTACATACAACCTTAAATGAAATTAATGAGAGTTAGGATTTTCCAGTGCATCTGGTGCTGAATGTCATGTTGAGCTGGTGACCCTGCCACCTTAGTTTTCTCATCAGTTAAAAAAAAAAAGAAAACATACACACAAAAAAACCCTCAACGCATCTGCATTCACCTCATAGGAATGATGTAAAATCGGGTAGTTTATCTTGAAAATTCTTCTGAAAAATCTATTACTAAAAATAATTGCTGCTGTAAAAAAGGGACAAAAAGAAAAAAATTTAGTGTTTTAATGTGATTGCTCTAATTTTAAGCTTTCTTTAAAGATACATATTAGGACAAAAGCGTCAGGCACTTTAGACCTAAATCTTTCAAGTTTTATGTTTGTAAAGCTCCTTATTTCCAAAATAGATACTAATTTGCATTCTTACATCTGATTTATAGACATAGTCAATGCCATTTTTGCAAAGGGCATTGCTTATTCTCATTCATTGCAGCTACAGGTGTGGGAGCGGTTGAAGGAAACTCAACATTCAGATACGCTGAATGGGGCGAGAGGTGAAGAACTCAAGCTTATTTGAATATCAATAGGTACGGTATTCCCATGGGGAGAGAATTATAGTGATGTTGAGCCCACCCAGCAAATTAAACTGGAAACATGAATTTGCATAAAACTGTCTTGAACAGATGTTCATCAGCGGAATGCAAGCATAGCTTTCTTCTTTTGTTAATCAAGAAGTGTAGTACAAACATTAATTTATCGGCTTTGGGAGGGGTGGGGGTGGAGTCAGGTATGTAAGTCCGTACCAAGACTACACCCACGACAAAGGTAGAGACAAAAAATCCGAGAGCATTTCCGCTTTCTTTTGAAACAAGCGACCAGTAGAATCTGGACTGCAGACTGCAGAAACAGTTACATTTTATTTTGTTAAAGTAAATATATAATTCATAACTGAAAATGAACTAGTAATACTACCTGTAACTGCTCCATCTGGTGCTACCTGTCATTACAATATGTCCAAATTACTATTATATTTAATAGGTGTATAATTTTGCATGGAACACTGTATTCTCACTGATGGTCTCATCTTAAAGGAAGGTTTAACAGAAAGTTTTTGTTACGTAATTCTGAAAACTTGCCTATGTCAGGTGGAGACAGAAACGGAAAGCCAATTACAAAAGACGTTGAATTACTTTTAAGTAATTAGCATGCAGAATTTAGGTTTGAAAACTTCCACAATTTTCTAATATGCCATTAGAAACAAGATGATGAACTTTACAGCCAGCTCCCTCCAAACCAGTCACGCTCTACAGAAATTGGTGAATGGGCCTTGACCTGCTGAAGCCTTTGAGAAATCCCCTATTTTAAGGACACAGCGAAAGTGGCCTGTGTTACGTTAAAACTTACCGCTGACTATATGAAATAGATTTGCTTCTTCCATTCTTTGAAAAATTTGGCAGTTAAATCTCAACTGCTGAATGGAACTAGCAAATAGGTGTTCACCCACTCCTCAGTCTTCGCACTTCTTTACTAGTACTAGTAGTACTAGTAATAATAATACAATTAAAACATTGTTTTAATAAGGCCACAAAGTGAAAATTTGTCTGAAAGGTATGTTTACGTATGAGTTTCCATAATTATCTTCTCGTGTTAACAAGCACCTCTGACAATTTTTTATGTTTTGCAAAATGAGTGAAGCCCCCTGAACTCTGTGGACACTGTTTTCTGTTAATTAAAGTAGGACTTTCCTACCAGCTTTTAGCTTCTTGTAGGCAACTGCAAATTTTTGCACATATTGCAAAGAAGTAATGAGATAGAAATATACGGCCAACACACCTAAAGCATGAAAACTATTCTCTGCAAAACTCAATGTAAAACTTAGCAGCTGGAATTGCTTAAAATGCTTAGGAATTGCTTGAGAGTTATTTTCTCAAGTAGCCTTTGTTTGGCTTGGAAATATTGAATGCTAGCTGATTTGCTTAGAAATACTGGATTTGTTATCCTCTTTCTTTGTTTCATTCCAAATGCTGAGCAGTTTCTGAACAATACTGCCAAGGGGGCTCCACAGGTAGTTTAGGATTATCCCACAGCTCAGTGCCTGCTCCATTCCTGCAATGGTGGGGAAAGTCACCCTTTAGAAGCATTATGTGAGATGGTAAAACTAGAAGTTCTGCTGCAATGCTATTGATCCCCAGATCAGACACTTATGACCTTGGTCTGCTTGGTTTTGATTTTTTGTTTGTTTGTGGTTTGTGGTTGTTTTTTTTTTTTTTATTATTTTGTGTGTATAACAATGCCCACATCCTCCCCCCATTTCCTGCCCCCCCATTATAACCTAGAAAGAATTCAGGAATTAATGTGAAAATACTCAGTTTTCTCTGTTCTTACGTCCCCAAACTGGGAATGAAATGTCCCATGTTTAACTTCCACTTAAAGATGTAAAGCAGAAGATGATGGCAGCAGAAATTCTGCCAGTTTGTTAGCACTATGAAGACATTTTAGGTGTACCCAAACAGAAGCAGGAAAAATGTGTGTCCAACAAGTTTTCCAATTCAAGTGAATTGACTATAAATATATTTAGAATATTGTACCATACTTATATTTAGAAAGCATACCATCACCACAAAGGCCTATAGCAAAGGAAAAGCAACATCTAATATTTTTATTGCATTAAACAGGTTTACTTGCTAGAACTGGTTTTGGTCAGTAATGAGCTGGAGGGTTAAACTGTCATGGTATTAGTAATATAACTAGGATAATAAGTTCTACTTGAAAAGTGCTGATAAACTGTAGATACAGAAGTGTTTTCTCTAGAATCACAATTACACCTGAAGGATCAAGCCATTTGGTTTGGTTCAAAATGGATGCCAAGGAGATCAAACTAAGGTATAAAAGACGTGTTTAAGGAAATATTTCCTTGGACCTTCCTGAGAGTGACACTTGTGGCAATAAGTTACCCGAGGCTCTTTTTGAAGTAAGCCACTTTGCTCTTAGCAATAGAAAGTGACAACTACATTTTGAAGTTTCTCTAAATATTTCTAGTGAGAAAATACTGGTCATAAAGGGACCAAATAAAGTTAATCGGTGGTATTTAGACCCAATTTATCTCAATCTAATTTGATGACTGACTGGGAGCTCAACAAGACTGAAAATCAGATGATATCTTAGTGCTGAATCTTCAACTCGTCAACGCTTCATGAGGTACTTGAATGCACCGTTATCTCCTGCATTATATAATATACAATCACAACAGTAAAACTGGATACCCTTGGTATATTTACAATTTACAAACACGTTTCTGACAGTCTTGTAACCCCTCAGTTATTTCTTACAGTAAAATATTATGCATTCAAATTTTTGCTCTTTTTTGAGAAGTACTCTTTTTTTCTCCCAGCTCTCTCCTCCTCAACCTGTACACCACAGATTAGTCCACACTTTTTATATATACAATATTTAGATAAACAGTATTGGAAACTTTAATTACATTTGTTAATCCAGCTTGTAGTGTGATGAGGTGTTTTAGAGGCTTCTCAGCATATTTGCCTGCACAAGTGTTCCGAGTGGAAACATCTCCTTTACATACTACATTTTGTGCATAATTACTTTGTCATGAGGTTAATTAATCTGTGTATTTGCCTGGTACATATGGTACAGAAAACAACTCTAGCATCATTTTATTACTTAAGTGCACCAACTCTCTTATTGGCCAGAAGGATTAAGATGAAGAAAAAAGATTATTTGGAAAATTAATGTTTTGATTTTAATAGCATAAAATTAAATAAATAACTAACATTCATGGTCTGGTTTAATCTATGGTGATCAAAACCTCACAGGGGAGGGAAGGTAGGATCGTTTTTCTGTCCAGTTCTGCATTTAAGCTTTCTAGTGCAAGAACCACTTTTGCTGAGTCTGATCCTAAGCCCTTTTAGTTTTTTTTCTACTGGAGAATCCACCCAGCGGCCTTCGGGCAGTCCCTTCATAGAGATGTAAACTGAGCCTTGGCGTGGGACACGCTGCACTTCACAGAGATAAAAACCTTACTCAGAATTCCTCCTAGACAGAAGAACCTGCGTTCCATCTAAAGAAAGCATTTGTATTAATAATAGCTTAAGTGGGGATGACACATCAGTGGTGTCACTACTGGTGGCCATATATTGAGCTAACCTATCAAGGTTTTATTTAACTACCTAGAAATGTATGCAGAGTAATATGAGGACTGACAGAGGAAAACCATTCCCTGGCAATTTCTGAGGAAACTTTTTCTTTCTGCCGTGAAAGCAATGTAAAGCAGAGTTGTACTGGCTTGAATGCCGTCTGCTTACCAATTTTGTTGATGCTAATTTTCATGTGACATTTTGGCTTTCATTAAATATGACGTGTCAGCTGAAGTACATTTAGCAGTCCAAGTGTTATTCAATTTTTTCTGTTCCAGTGATGTGAAGGAACTAGAAGGCCCACTGTCCTTCAGCACCATTAAAAATAATGCTCTGTGATCCCTATGTTCTCTGTAATCAGGCCAACACCTTTACCATCTCTTCAGCCTTTAGGGCAATGTGAGTAGTGTGGCCAATAAGGAATGTGGCTCAGATGGTGAATGTGAGTCTTGATTTGTGTGTCAGCGTGCCTTCTCAGAGACCATGACAAATGACACTTATCTGAATAATTTTAATGGCCAAACTGTCCCTTGCAGAAATATATAAGTAACAAAACCCACAAGTTTTGCCTTCTCCTTTTAGTACTAAAATCAGAAGTTTCCAATTACTTTTTTCAATTTAGTATCTCCAGGAATTATTTTTTCCTTGTGAGGGTGTCATGGGAGATGTTTTGAGATTGCTGCACCTTTAAATGGAATTTGTAGAGAGAAGAAGTGTTAGTTTGCACATCGCTGACCTGAGTATTTTCCTGGCGACTTCAGAATAAGCTGCTCACTTATAAAAGTTGTGACTCCTCCATCAGCCCCCAATGAAATGATACCTTGTGAGTGAATAAATTGCTTTCCAATCTTGAAATAAAGGTAGGATGTTGGAGTCATGGGGATCTTAACTTCTAGTGCACCTGGAATTAGAATTTTAAACTCACTTAGCTTTTTTTGCTGCTTATTGGTCCTGAATAGAGCACATTTACCCAGTGTTTTTAATTTATTTCAAGCACGCAATAATACTCCTGTGACTGCTCTGTAAAGAGCTGTTAATGAACAGATCTCAAACACCGAAAGTGATTTTCTGATACAGAATTTTTACATGCCCTCAGAATAGAAGCACAAATAGGTACACTGTATATAGAGCTTCTTATAAAGACATCTGTGGTCTTTTTGGCTTCTAAGTTCCTGCACCCCTGAGGGTTTTTCCTTTATTCATTGTTGTAATCTCCTCATGTTGCCTTCATAGGCCACATAAAGGATGGTTTGTTTTTTGTTTTCATTCTTTAAAAAAAGTACTATAATAGGCATTCCTAAGTATGGCATTTAAGGATACGTTTGCCTTAATTCATGCAATTACTGAAAGTTGTAGACACACTACTTTTCCTTAGCTGGTCTTTTTAAGGCATCTCAACCTATGGTAATTTATGTAATTTTTTTTTTTTTTGTAATAGGTTGTTCCATATGAAATTTAAGA
The DNA here is from genome assembly GCF_964106895.1 of Numenius arquata. Lineage (NCBI taxonomy): Eukaryota > Metazoa > Chordata > Aves > Charadriiformes > Scolopacidae > Numenius > Numenius arquata. The sequence continues at coordinate 32,302,553 of NC_133586.1, forward strand.
AATACAGTACTATTGCAACAGAGCTATCACGTGGGCTTAAAGCCTGGTATTTAAAACAGCTTCTTAAGTATGGCACCAGTTAGTCTCAGTTTTTTCCTTTCACTTTGGTCTTATTCATTTGTTTCAGTAGAATTACTCCACTTTTATGGTGTTGGAAGTAACATCAGAATAAAGTCCTTGAAATAGTAAGGGCAAAACTTACTGCTTTGTCATATTGCTTGAAAAATCCACCTGAAAAAAACTTTACTTACTATTAAAATCGTGAAGTCTGACTCCAGCTGTCAGACACATACAGTGCCTTCTGTCGGCAAAGGCTCTGTCCACCTTATCAGAAGAGGACTCCTTTTGGGGGAGATAGATGTATAAATAAAGCATAAATGTCCAAATGATTTCAAATCCAAGACTTGATACTTGATGTGCTTGTCATTTCTTAAATTGGGAAGTAATAATTTGAAAATAGGAATTCTATAGTTGCTGCAATGTCAAACGAACTATTATACAAAGACCATATTCACTGTTATTAAGGTCTTACTCTGCCTGCGAGTGGTTTAGCTGTTTACTTCTTAAAACAAAACCTACCTAGAAATGTAACTAAATTAATTAAGATTCAGAAAAATCCAAAGGTAACATTAAATGTACTGATGATCCTCCATGCTAGGTCTGCATTTTACAGATATGAAGATAAGGTAATTTCTTGCCCTTAGTCCATGTTTTGATCCCTGGCCGCCGTTACCAGAATCTATTTCATTCACGGAAGACACCATATACCAGTCACATACCACTCTGCTCACAAGTTTTGCTCACATTGAGAGATTGAGTGCAATATTTATTTTTTTTTTTTTGCTTTACAGTTGCAATGTTTTCTTTTTTCTGTTTTGAATTAAATTACTTAACAAAAGAGAAATCCTGCTCTTGGCAGCACATAGTACAGGAATCAATTCAATAGACCAGTAGGTAATTCAGAGGCTGCACTCTGGCTTTCTCCTGTATGTATTCATCACACTAAAACTACTCTTTATTCAGTTACTCCTTCAGGGCTGGTGTAACTCAGTAACACCTTATAAACTTTAGTTACTCAGATAGTTGTTTACAGCTCAGTTCTAAAAGGCCCCTGTCCCAGTAGATTCATTTAGTTCACAAAAATCTGTAGGAAAACGTGAGAAGCTAAGGTGCGTTTCAAAATAAAGTGCACTTAGGTAAAATTTCAAACTGATGAAGCTTAAAAAGGAAACGTATTTTTATTTTTGAACAGGTTTGAATTGCAAGCAGACATCTCATACCAAGCAATTAATGTTGGGTTTTGTGTGAAGACTGGGTCAGAAAGGAAACAGAAGCTTTACTCATCTGGGGGGGTGGGGGGGGGCAGAAACATAGCAAATTTTAGCCCATAAGGAATGTATAACTTACTAAAACTTGAGAATGCACATTAATTACATTTATTGACCCATCTTTTTGTTCATACAAAGATATTTCTGCCTTTTAAATTAAGTTTGATCCAGTGAAATGCAAATGTTTGGATAAAGAAGTAGTCTATTTCTGATCATTTCTAGACTGTCTCACCATCACAATCCAATCTTTCCCACAGACTCATCCGTGGAACTAACAATTCTTGAACGTAATTTCCTGAGGAGATTGCAAATGTTATGCATTGACTTAAATAATAGTTGAGTCAGATCACTTGGTAGACACAAAGAGGATGAAAGCAGACAAGAAAGGACTTAGTTTCAGCTTTAGTATTTGTCTTCTGTGATTTGGTTCATATGCAGGTAGAACCTGTGACTTCTTTGCTAAGAACCCACTTTTAAATCTGGTAGCTATTCCCTACATCTGTTAGGAACTAAATGCCTCCATGAAGTTTAAATCAACACTGAGTTTACAGCCCTTAGAAAAGTCAACTGCTAACAGCTGATGTTTCCTAACTTTAACCAAAGCAAAGCTGGCATTCAGTTACAGTAACGAAGCTTTTTTAAGGTATAGGAATAGCAGACATAAGTATTCCAGTAAAGAGTTTTAGATTGTTAATTTTACTGTTTTAAATTAAAAAACATTTCTATCTGCTGTATGAAAACATTATAAACAAAGCAGATATGAGGTGGGGAGAAAAACCTTTGCAGTAGTGCTTGAATATGTAACTATTTATGGCCTAAAGAAGGCTTATTTGCTCTTTAAGGCATGTAAAGAATTTAGTACCTTAAGCCTATTAGAGATTACTCATTTATGGAGTAAAAAATAGTCTAGTCATAATTGCAGTTCGATTGTGTTTTCATGAACTAATGACCTCTTTGATAGCAACCCAAATGTGCTGCGAAGTGATTCAACAAAAATGCATGTTACGTGGTTTATGAAGTTCTGCCATGTGCTGCCTTACTTTTGTATAACTACCTTAAATACACAAGTTCGGGTTTTTTGCTCATCTGTGTTTGAAAGACTGCATATATTTTGGTTTTGGACAGGACTTAGAGTAGGTTTTTTGTGGTTTGTTTTTTTTTTTTTTTAAAAAGGACTCTCAGGGTGTATGGAATTCTCTTTCCTACTTTACATTTGTGTGGATGCTTTGGGTTTCTTTGGATTCCTTTGTTTCTCTTGGTCAAACTTACTGTATTAAGACTTGCATCTCGGAAAGCATGGCTGTCTCCTTTGTGCTTTGTCACTAACTTCTACTTCCAGTCATAGTTTGCTGACACTCAATTGCTATCACTTGCATCAAACTGCTGTCTGGAAATGAAATGTGGATCTTTATTCTTTGTACGCAAGCACCACTCCAGCCATGGCTGAGTGATGATGTTGTTGAAGTAGTTTAGAAGAAGTTGAAGTTGCAGAAGAACAGTTTACTGCCCAAGTCTCTGCCTATTCTGCCTGTGGATAAAGACTATTTTCTTCACAGGTTTCTCCATAAAACTAGGTGATGGGCAGCATTTATGCAGAGTTGAAAGGCTTTGATTGCTTACTGATTAGAGGAAAATCCTGCAAGAATGACTTTTATAAAGAAGGCAGATGAGGAATGCTTTTCTTGTCATGAACAGGAGAGAAACAGGAGCGTCATGAACTAAGCAATGACAAAGTCACCTCTGAATTCTGTTTGCATATGTATAAGAGAAAGGCATTGAGTTAGTAACATGACGATGCATCAAAACTCTGGACCGTATGCTGTATCAAGAGTGTTGAGGACTTCCATCTTCATATTTCCGGGGTTTATCTAACTCTTCCTTTAGCTTCTGGTGAGGACTGACTTTTAAATACAGTAGTGGATGATCTCAAGGTTGATCTAGTGTGCCATTGCATAGTTTCCATATCTTAAATCTCAAGGATTTTTATTTAGTTTAGAAATTATGAAAAAATAATGAAGGGGGAAGAAAAAAACCAGATCAATAATAATAAAAACTACAGTTGTAATAATTTCTACCATACTATGATATAATTCTGTAGTTGTGTTCTTAGTGCTTCTATTTCTTGCACTTCTGATGAAGCAGAACTCACTAAAGATGAATCTAAGCTACACTCTCTCCCTTGGAGGGGTTTGTGGGCTAAAACCAGACCGTCCTTTCTACCGGCATACATAGAAAGTTAGGTCAATGTTGAATAATGTATTACCAGAGTGCAACAACTCAAGGTAACTGCCCATCTTCTCCCCTGAAGTGTCCTGTTCCGCACATGCAAATTCCTGTCTTAGAGCAACTTTAGCTCCTGCTCTTCATATTGCAATACAGCCAAAAATACTGGAAGAAACTTATATCCCCTAATTTCCTTTAAATTTGTATTACATAGAGAAATGTATATTATTTATATTTTCTACAGAAATAGATATGTATATATGCATACATAAATATATACATATATATAAAAAAAACTTTTTTATTTATCTACTCTTTTGCTGCGTTGCTTGTTTGGTTAGTGTTTGACCATAACCAGGATTGTTAAGAACTGACATTAATTGTAAGTAATTATGTTTGTTCTAAGATATAACTTTACATTATTAACATTATTATCGATTACACCTGTGTCGCTACAAAGCATTTAATAGGAAAAATACATATTCCCTTCCTGTCAAACAAATGTGGAGAACCAACCCATCCCATGGAAAGCTCCTTTCAAAAAAGATAAGCAGTCTTTGTGTTTATGTTGAAATATGCTGTTAAATACCAAGAGGTGCTAGTACATTTTTAATGTGTTGGTATAACTTCCTAATCTGGAAGTTACTACTATTTCCTATATTGAAATACTACAATCGAAGGAAACAGTATTTAGTAACTCTCTGCATCTGCTGTAAAATTTGTTTACATTTCTTTTAAACAAAGATCAGATAAAAAAATATAGCTTCTTCAGTGTCACTTGTTTTTCTATAGCTTTTAAAGATTTTCATTTTGTGCATAAGCCAGTTTTAAACTCTGAAAACTCTTATAGATAGGAATGTACTCAAAATAGAAAATCAGTCAATGAAGCAAGAATGAGTATAGTTATACTGAAAAATAACCTCTGGGTCCCTACAGCAATTTGCTTTTTGCAAAATAAGATGTATTTACAAATTATGAAATACTTACCTAGTATCCATTTTTTAATTTTAAAAAAACCAAAACCTACAGTATATAAAGGCTGAAAATGGGAAACATTGTCACAATTTTAGTTTCAAAGCAAACTAAAGAAAGAATTCAGTGCACTTACAAATACATTGAAGTGTGCCAGCTTGCAGCGAGTCAGGAAAATCAAATTGCAAACATGGTATCTTTGTGCAAACAACAGTTATTATTGACTCGAGTCTACTTAAATTGTTTCCTCTATGCTCTTCAGAGGTAATGAACAGGGAGTACAAAAAGTGATCCCACATGTTTAGTCCAGCTACCGCACTAGTAAAAGCTATATACTCCTCTTGAAATAGGAGAAGGAGAACAGCTGGAGCTAGATCATCAGATAGTTAAAATTGTTATAGTGCCAATAAATCAGTCGACAACTTAAAGTAGTCATTAGCCCCTAAATGTGTTCTCACAGTGATTAAAATGTTTGTTTAGACAAAGCAAAAGATCCTGAATTTTCTAAATCAATGCAGCATTTCATGCTTCTGTTAAAAATACCTTAATTTTAATGTTCTAAAATTAATTTCAAGATGGGAGTCCTTAATTTTTGTTTGGGTGCACGTGAAACTTCTTTGTGTGTTCTTCTAAGTCCCACCAGTGTCCATTACACTGCAACAAAGTTGGCATGGATTTGATCTGATTAGGCATCTCTTTCCTACTTAAATTCATAGCAAGGATTATGGAGATGAAGGGTAGATGACTATGAAATATGAGACAGAAATCCTGTGACTGTTTGTGTTGAAAGTGACAAATAAATTAAAATATTACTACCTTTAAACTCTGAATATGCTGACAGCACTTTGCCTCTGGGAAAAGGTTCTAGGGAGTTTGCTATGGGCAGTTCAGTAGAATCAGCTGATAATTATGCACCTTGTTTCCTAACTAGCTATCAAGACTTGCTTCCAGGAACTTTCCTGGCGCTAGAGGCTTGCATATTTAGCTTGATGGGTAGTTGCACCTCTCTGTCTATTCAGCTTTAGACCTTGAAAATTCCCTGACATCTCAGTCCTGCATTTCTAGATCCTGTCCAGAAATTGCTTGTTATTAATGTGGTTCTACTCCCATGGTCAGTCTCAATTAAAAAAGTTACAGTATCATAACTAACCAGCTAAAGTATATATGCAGTAGTTTCTATTTCCTTTTTTCTTATATCTTGTTCTTTATAAATATTATCTCAAATTAAAGGTGATGAAAATGAAATTAATGGAAATCAGAATTCATTTATCTTTTCTATGAAATGGTTATGAAAACAGGATGAGATTTCTTAATGTTATTTTGGGTCAATTTCAAGAGCTGCAAATCAATGCAGCTCCTAACTTTTCAGTGAAACCATGCCAAGTTATACCAGTTCACAATCAGGCTTATTTTAGCAATGCTTATTGTATTTTTAAAAAATAATCCTGTTATTGATATTTTATATCTTGTAAACATTCAATTGTTTATAACAGAATTAGAACAAATGCACATTCTTTTCTTTGACAATTGAACAAAATAATTTAACAAAAACTTTTATAGTAGAATCAATGTAAGAAATATTAAGAAAGTATTGTTAGAACCTTGTGCAGTTTCTATCTTTTTTGTTTGTCCAGAGTTTGGTTCCAGGTGATGTCCAATATAAATATTCCCTGTTTGAAAATTGAGAGCACCTGTGGATAGATAAATCCTTGAAGTCCCTGCAACCCTACACGACCTTCAGCAATTTCTTTCAAACCTTGAGGTGTTCTTCAGTTGGACTGATGGTCATTTCGAAGATGCATTGCAGTAGGTTCAAAAAACTGGAAGAAAAGTTTACAGAGAAGTTTAAGCTATGGGTTTTTAACAACGAAGATAACCAGCAAAACTGCCTGATTTCTAACTGTCTCAGCAGACTTAAAATAAAACTGGATTACAAGGGAGAATCCTCTTAGAATTTGATGTCCATTACCTGGATCATCAAAGCTCAGTTGTAAGTATGTATGGCAATGACTGTTTTCTCCTGAACTTTATTTTTCCAGTGTTTAAACTGAAACATGATGTAACAATATGCACTGCAAGCTTTATGAATGTTAACATACTGAAGCTAAATGCTTTTCCGGTTCTTGTTTCTTTCTCTGTTCTTGTTTCTTCCCGCTTGACCCATGCATCATTAGCATCTCATCTTCTCCTTCAACCTGTTATGTAACTCTTTTTTTTGGCCATCATACTATGTTCTCTGCATCCAGATAATATCCAGGACTCAGGACATTTAGCACATTCAGTGACTTTATACTTTCCTCTGCTCCCAAATATAAAAGCTGGCCTCTGCTTGGTTTCCTGCAGTTTATCATCAAAACTTTAACATAATATCCTTCTTTAGTTCGATTCACTCTATCATTCCATGTTTCATTACATTAAAAACTGTAATATAACATTACATATAAAAATTAAGATGGGTTACTTTAGAAATATTAGTAAGAAGATGTGAGAACAGTATATGCATTGTGAATGATATGGCAAAGGTAGACTAAATACTTGTATTCTTCTCATTAAAAGGGCACTCTGCATCCTAAATCTAGGAAATTTTAAATTAAACTAAGCATGTAATTCACCTGCCAAAGTCACTGTCATAAATTAGTATTCAGCTGAAGAACTTAGCAAGATTTAAAACCAAAAACAAAGCCAAAAATTCTGTATGACTTCGTCTCATTTGTCAGATAGGTTTGTTCTCCTTTTGAAGAATTTCTCTATTTGCTTATCTAGACAAATGTGTATTGTTTGTTACTGTTTAGAGCTTTTTGAGGATGGCAGATATTACTGTACTCTACAGAAGAACACACACCATAGAAACATGCCTGTTCCATTTTGCATGTATAAATCATGGGGATGTCATGTTTTCAGACCTTCCATCTAAATTAATTACAAACTGACCTTAAGTAGTGAGGGAGTAAGTCCTCTTAGAGTAATTTTAATGCTTTATTTTTTTCATATTATAAATGGCACAGTAATACTGCTATAGTTAAGCATCTGTCAGTGTAACAATTATCAAACCTTTTGAGAGAAATGTGGGCTTATCATACTAGTATCAGCATTTTCTGTCGTCTAAAAACTGGCATCTATTATTTCAACTGGGGATTCTTTCATATACATATTTTCAAGTAACTCCTTTTTTCTACTTTTATGTTGTCCTTTCATTATATTAGGTTCTAACAACGCTGTCTAGCAAAATGCAAGCAGAGAAATATATTAGCTTCACTTTTATACTTTTACCAATATAACTGTTGTCCTGCAACGCTGTTGCTACTCCACAATGCAAACCAGTTTACATTGAAATATCTTTTATGTATCAAGTTGCATGGTGGATGACTGCTACTGAATGTTTTCCCACTTGTTCCAAGGCAGAATAGAACCATGTATTTAAATATTAAGGCTAGAAGATAACTTTATTCCCATCCACATATAAAAAGCATTCGGTTGAAGTACTTAATTTCAACCTGGAATTTTTTTTCCATTTTTTTTTTCATTCAGAGAGTGCTGCTATTTTGCCTTAAAATGTAGCAAAAGATTAATTTTACGAGGAAGGTTTGCTGCTAAACTTCCTGCTTTCCTGAGCTGAACTTGATTCAGTATATAGAAGTACAATTAAAGAGTTCAGTCTAAGATACTCTTGCTATCTGCCCAATCCTGGCTGCTCTGAAAAAGAATATTCAAATGTTTAAAGGCGAACATTTTATTGGAAACACTTCTTAATTATACAAACTTCCAAATCCTAAAATTTCTGTCATTAACATACTCTTAGTTTACATGTATAGTAAGAGAAAGAGTGATTGACCTGAAGTCTTCCAAAAAGAAAGTGATTAAATGGAGGGGGAAGAAAAAGGTACTCCAAGGAGCATTTTGAAAAGTGCTCCCAGGGTTCTTATAAATATTATCAGATACAATACACAAAGATGACTTCTCCATTTCTGTAACATACGGCCCATTACTTAAGCCATAAGAAAGCTGCACGGTAGTGCACAGAAATACTACCAAACAGCTTAGGAATGCTGTTTGAATGATGTTCTGCACTGCCAACTACATTAATCAAAACCCTAGAAAAGTACACTACAAGAACTTACGCACAGGAAATGTGGTTATTTCAATGAACTGATTAGATATTTTTTTTTCATTTTGTTTTTTAAACAAAAGCCAAATGAACTCAAAGAAGTAACTCAAAAAAGAAACGGCAGTATACCTGAAATACTGCACAAAATTCATTTTCTAAATGAAATCAAATTTCTTAACTGAGTAATACTGTAGCAGTATTTAATCTTTTGGGCCTGAACCTGTGATTGAGTTGAACTCGTCTTGAAGCATGCCATGCTTTGCTCACCTAACTTTTGTATCTCCTCTGCTGCAGTGGAAAGGCTGACACATTTTTAATGTATTTTTAAAGCAAAACCAATCCTGTGTTTTCTTGAAAGTAACAACTGGTAAAGTGATACAACATATTGAATTAGAAACCTAGCAGTATATCACAATCATTACTAGTTACAACTGAGTACACAAACAGGAAAACGTAATTTATGATGAAGAGCTTGATCAACATTTTACATAATTGTTTACATTCTTCGTCATTCAAAACACCCAAGCTGTCAATACTGTTCTGTTTTCTAAATCTTGCTGCTGGATTTTTGCCATTCAATAAGGCTACTACAGAACATAATTTCTGAGTTTGAGAGCAGGTTTATGAGCTTACAAAAGTAGCATTTTAAAAATATTTAGTCAGCACTATGTCCTAGACTTCAGAGTATTTTAAAAGCTTAGTTCTAATATAACTGTTAATATACAAGGTTCAGTGTAAATATTTCATCACTACTGGAGGAAATGGCAACTATGTTCCAAATATTTCTAGATCCAAAATGTGAGTAGTTGAACAATATCACTGGCATTATGGCAAGCTACACAAGCTGAGGAACTGGCCTCTAAACAGAAGCTGTAATGATTATACATGAGCTTTTTTGATACTTCCCGTCTCTGATTGAGATAAGTAATTTGCACACATAGTCAATATTTTAATAGCAGGATCAGTAACTCTGGCACAAATGCTAAATTTAGCATTGGGCAGATTTTGAGTGGCCAGGAGTTAGCAGCTGTGACCTCTTGAGAGAGACATCTGCAGAAACATTTGTAAGAGACAGTGCCTCCTATCTTCCTGCTCTCCTGATTTCATATAAGCTGCTTGGCAGAACGCTCCATCTTTGAGTAAAAATCAGCAAAATTAGAGGAAAGTAGCCTCTGCTTCAAGCAGAGGCAAGGTGCCACCAATCAGCTGACCAGCACTGTCTTGTCACATTGAACTGCAACATCTCCTAGCTGTCCACGAGATTTCCCTTGGCCTGCTCTACCACTAATCTAGGAAATAAAGGTACAATCTGCTCACCAGTCATACCAGATTGCCAGCCTCTGTTTTTATTGATGTAGGGACTTGGTGCATTCAGTACCATTTAAATACCATCATTTTCTCTCTAGCTGTCCTAAATAAAGCTAAATATACCAATCATATTGACTGCTATGTACAGTGAGATTCAAAAACTCTATGGCAACAAGGCAGACGAATGTATTTTTTACCAGGGAAACGGACACCATTAGCTGTATTTAGGCAAAAGGGAAAAATTAGAGAATTAAAGCATTAAAGACTTATAATTTTCAAGCAGTCATTAAACTTTAAGCTAATTACTGACGATTATTCTAGACATGTTCAATTTGTAGGGCACACATCTCTTCTGAACCTCAAGGATATCTAAAGATATGATCACTCTCTGACTGATTAAAACAAACTTAAGCAAAGAATCCAGCAGCTTTATCTGCATAAAACCGTTCAGCTATATGACAAAACAGGAAAAATCAGTGTTAAAATATACAAAAACAGGGACTCTTGATTCACAAACTGGATACTGCCGTTGTCAACTCTTCACACTATTGTTAAATGTTTAGAATGAATAACAAATTTTTTTGGAGAGACCTCACTGAGCAAACCTTAGGAGGTACTAAAGTTCTTATCTCCTTCACTGCATTGCTTCAACAGATAATTCTACTATTCATTACTGCAGATAGGAAGATTAAGAAATGGAAGATTTAAGATTAGTTTGTTTGCTGAGAATGGCATCATATGTTGTCTGACACATTGTGTTCTGCTCAGTGCAACATGGCAAAGAGATAAGTGTTTACGTTTTTCATCTTCAAATAGCCTTCCTCCATTGTCCTGAGTGCCACTACTACTGAAAGCCACAGCTTATTTTTTCAGACAAGGCTATTATCAGTAATTTTTTTCAGAAAGGACTGATTAACTGGTGTTGCAAGAGTAGATAAACAATTAAAATAATAATGGTGAAGTAAACATATGACATATTATAAGCAAGTATTCAGAAATTCCACTACTCACTTCCATAGTGTCTTTTGAAAGATAAACAACCCAGTATACCAGGTTGAATCCTGCAAATGCCACCGGAAAGAGGATCCTAGAATACTGGTCTATTTTACTTGTGCCTCCAATAGGTGGTGGTGGTGGTGGTGCTGGTGGAGGAACAGACACGGGTTGACACTGGGATGCACTGTTTGATATTATGCTGGTTTCAGGAGACTGATCTGCCTGAGACGTTACAGAGTTTACTCGCTTCTTCAGGTTACAATTGGAGTCAGAATGCTGCAGAAGAAAGAAGAGGGGAAAAAAAAAAGAAAAAGGTGATTTTTTTGGATAGAGTCTTAGGTTTTGTGATCATTAGGCTTCTGTCCACCTTTCTACTCAACTTTCTGGTTTTATTACTGCTTCCCTGCTATAGAGCAACCTAAGGAAACCACAAAAGTAATGCAAATATACTGAAGTCCATTTGTGTCCTAAAGCTTTGCTGTAAAAAAATAAAAGAATATATGCTTTCCATATTTTTAATATGATAGTAAATGAAATTTACAAGAGAGAAAGAAAAGATGGAGTTAAAATGAAAAGAAAAGAAGGTAATGGTTTATCTAAATTATGATATATTGGTATGACTGAAGTTTATGTAGATATGAATCAAGTTTAAATAAAATAGCACATATGGGCTGGATCAAGTGCAGTCTTCACAGTGTGAGCCCATTGATGAGTTTGGGTAAATACTCACTGAATGCAGTCAAGCTGTCACACTGTTATTAGTCCCCATGAATGAAAAAACTGCTGCACAAAAGCAAGTGGATTAATTTTACAGGTGCTGAAGACACAAATGCTAAGTTGTCCTGTAGTTTTTTCCAGGGTGAAATTTCAGTTTCAGATATCTTATGATTCCAGCAGCAATTTCATGCCTACAACTGAAGACAAATACTCATCCTAACTGTAGTGGGACTATTTTTTTTTCATTTATGGTAAAATGAAACTGAATTATTCCTATATTTTGTGTAATAGTCATAGCCAGGTCCAATTAGCCTTTAGAAAGCTGTATGAAAACTGGTTAAAATTTAGCCAGACCTCTGGAACATTTAGATTTTACCTCGTAGTTGCTAGGCTGACATGCATATTCACTACGTACACCTATTATTTGTAGCCAAGTTGCCATTTTTTACCTTCATAAAAGTAGATGTAATAGATTTCTTCCTTGCAGAAAAGGCTTAGGAATAGGATCTAGCACAGGCTCTAAGCGTGCTATAATGAATATCAGTTACCCACTTTCACAGTAGTATCAAATAGGAGGAAATTTTCAAAATTTTCCTTGCTGCTGCTGCCACTACCCAGGATACCATTAGTAATGCAGATGCATGGCAGCAGGCATAAGTCTCGTATGACGGCTGGGAAAATACAGAAGAATGCTAGAGTGTCAAGTTGGTTTTTTTATTGTTTTGATATGAAGTGCTCAAGTTTTCTGTTAATAGGAAGCAACAGAAATACTTTAGGCTCTAACAAGCAATGCTAACATACAACATTTTAGTTGAGCTTGAATCTAAAGCTTCATCCATAGAGGATTGCAAAACTTCCAGATTATTGATGAAAAACATTGTGCAGCAAAATTGCACAACACATGGCAGCTATTCTTGGGTTTGATAAAGCAGCCTTTTTGGTCAGCAGAACTACATGACTGAAGTTAATGAGGGAAATCTTAGACGATGTAAATAATTTACAATACAACAGCATACCTGCTCTAGCAGGGGGGTTGGACTAGATGATCTCCAGAAGTTCCTTCCAACCCCATATTATTCTGTGATTCTGTGATATATATATTATAAAATGGAATAGTAACATTTGTATGATCTTAAGGTAGCAAAATTCTGTTAGATATGCAATTTCCAAAGTCATTTCTTGGGAGTGATTTAGTGACAGTCATTCACTTAAAAGAAGACCACTGTCAGCATTTTTGGGATTTAACTTGCAGGATTTCTATGGATGAAAGCAAATTTCAGTCCATCAGATAAATGAATGGGTCATTAAAAGGAAAATAAGTATTTTCTTAAATACATTGCCTATAGTTGTACTTGGGCCATAATTTCTAGATAAAAGACTAGCCTAACACACCTGGTATCTCATGTATGACTTAAAATAGAGTTATAACAGGAATTATCCTTTTAGCAGTCAGTATCAGAACAAGTGACATGGCATCATGCAAGTAACATTGTAGCAAAGTTCTCCTCATGGATGAATGGACTGGTATCTAACTGAAATTAGGGAGAGATGGAATCCTCACAGCTGATTTTAGTCTAAGTAAAAGGAGGAGAGAACAACATCTTATTTGCAAAAAGGAAAAAAAAAAGAAAAAATGTTTTTTCGGTATATATTGTTTTCACCTATTAACTTTTTCTTCCCTGACACCTCATCAGCACTTCCAACTTACCATATCCTTCCTTCTTCCACTTTGCTATTTGCACATTAAATGATTAGTATCATGTTTTGAATAGATATTAAATGGCATTCATATTCTGGGGTTGTACCTATCTGGAACACAGATGTTTGTTTTTGCATTTTCTAGTAAAATAGCAAGCAACAGACAGATTTAAATGGAGGATGATCTACAGATGTTTCTCAGAAAGAGGGTTATCCATGTCCACTTGCGCTAATCATCATAATAATAATAATAATCCCACTCTATCAACAGACTGACTGACAGAGCCTGGGCTACTGCTTTCATTCAAGTTGCTATTCCGTTCTGTTTGTATGCCCTGCTTTGAACTGAATTGTAGAAGTCATAAGGTAGCTGTTTTTCACTTTACTGCAAGGTCACTTGGCCTTTTGTGCAGAATGAGTGGTTCCTAAAAATATAAGTGCTGAGGTGAATCTTATGTGCAGTATTCTAGTATAAGGTGGGTCAAATTCTGCTCTGGATCATTCAAGCATGAATTGGGAATTATTGTACTGAGGTGACAGAGTTAATAGTAGGCAGAACAGATGTAGCATGTGGTCTCTGGATAATGTTACGTACTGAACACATTTAGAATGTAGAGGTAGTAAATAATTGTGATCATCTGAATAGGCACTTGGAAAAGTGTAATCCTGGTCGTTATTTTATTTATAATACTTATTAAAGCTCATCCCTATACAAGGAGGATTGCTATAGAAGCAGGATTATGTGATTTCATCTCAAGTTGGAGACAGGAAGATCTGGAGTCAGCATGTATCCTCAGAACCTGGGAAGTGCACTAACTAACCGGTTTATGCTCCCACTTTGAGGCCAGTTTATGTCCATTTCTACCAATGGAGTAATATTAATAATTTCTGATTACCTAAAATAGCCTATTCAAATATTCAGGAAGGACCAGTGCATTTTACTGTCTCGGTAAAGCCACAGTTTTTTGTCATGCTCTTCACATGCTGAGGAGATAGTTTAGAGTTGATATAAATCTTTCACAAAGTTCCTGAATAGTTCTTTATACTGTCTTTATCACCCTCATGTGCCCATCCAGTAAGTCAGGGTCAAGTCTATTTTCTTGTATACCACTACCCAGGATACAGAATTGTAAGTCCAAATTTAACTGAGATGTGTAATGAAGATGTTTCTCAGTGTGGTAGCTAACTGTAGACCAGACTTGCTGCCCCAGAACCACAACTCATATTTTTCATTGGAATTCATTGCTAAAGCAAGAGGAGGAGGCAGTGGCAAGAGGAAACCATTACAGTTGAGTTCTGAACAGCAGCTACAGTAATTTGTCTACTATATTTAGATTTAACTTTTCCTTTCACCAGATTACCCACGTTATAAATTTATATGTATAATGTACATATTATATTTTTATTATTTTTTATATATTTTTGTTATTATATTTTATATACATTTATAAATGTATAATGTATACATTTATACCTCCTTTATACTGCAAATACATTTTCTCACTATCAGTTTAGTTTATGACCTAGCAGTAACATGAGAATCTTATGTATGCACTCAGAGACTGGCTAACTTTAAACAAATAATATCTGTATGTCCTTACTTATTTATCTTTTACTCACTTATGTCTTTTTCCTGTGGACAATGCAGTAAAAAGAGGTTTGTGAGAATAACTCTAAAAGTTTAAACAAAAAATGTGTTATTCCTCCTTTTCTTTATAAATTATTGGATTAGGGATATTGAAATTTGCTGACATAACAAAACATAGCCCGTACATTCAACAGTGTGATCTGTAAAAACTCTGCTTAGCTACTGAACAATCCATATGCAGCACCTTGCAGCAGGAAAGTTCACCACATTTTGTAAGATCTCCTTTTGGGCATGCTCTAAGATACCTCAATCTTTATGGTCCTGTGCAGTTTAAGTATCCATCTCATGCCAGAGATTCATTTTAACCTATAATTTAGACATTTCTTTCCATATCTCATACGTGGCATCTGATTCAAAAAATGTGTATTGCAAACATCTATAAACAATGTTCTTTATAATTAAAAGCTGAATATAGCTTAGAAATCATCAATAGTCCTAGCTTTAGGCTTCTCTTTAGGAATTCTAAATTTACTTTCCTAGAAGTATTATGAGGAATAGCATGCAAATTTGTTTTCATCAGGCTTTACCCCAGTAAAAGGGTTAAGTCACTTAGGTTAAAGTACTCACTTGCAGCATAGGAAAGCCATGTTCAAATTCTTTCTTAACCCTCAGGGATTGAAATTCATCTCTCAAAATATAGCCTAACCATCAGATGAATGTGGTTAGAGGGAGAAGTTGTTGCCTTATTACTTCAAATCTGTTTTACTTTGCATGGAAAATCTGAAGAGCCATTAGAGGCAGAAAGCGTACCTTTGAAAAATATACCATGCCCATTGTATTAAAATTGCTGTCATATAAAACACGTAAGCACTAAGGAGAACAGAGACTGGAACCCTAGTCATTCTTTTTCCAATGTGAATGTACTGTGGTGGATTCTCTTCCTAACATTTATATGTAGCATATCAGAAAAATAATATAATTAGCGCAGAGCCTCTGTCAAAACATGTGTTTATGTTAAATGGATTTAAATGTTCAAAGTCATGTTTGGCTCTTAAACTTATCAGTGTCAGTCCAGAACAATCCCTGTCTCTACATTTACTTTGCTAAATTTCTGCAGCATATAGAAACTACTTCTTTGAGTGTCTAAGTGAGACAGAATTACACAAACAGCACTAGAGAGGTTTGTTTGGGTGTTTTTATATAATTTACCTTCATGTTGTTCTCTCTGCCCCCTTGCAAAAAGAAGTACTGGGATTAGACTTCTATGTTGAACAAAAAAAATGTCTAAATTCAATTCATCTTGAATTTTCCTATTTTGGTATGTGATACCAACTACTTCTAAGCCTTCCTTACTGCCCTTCATTGGCTTTGTCAATCAGACAAATATTTAACTCAGGCAGAACCAAATATTCGGCATCTACTTTCCGTCATGGGATGACAAAAAGTCAATGTAATTGAAAGTTGTTGTTTGTTTTTAATAGTCTACTTGATAATCTGCAACTGTGGAGGAGCAGGAAGGTCTCCCTAATTTGACTGAAAGTGCCATATTCTCAGTGAAGACTTTAATGTGTATAGCTGTTTCTGGATGATCTCATAAAGGGCTGTTGATAATCCAAATAGAAGTGCTCTCCTTTCCCTTACACTGGGATACTCATTAAACATACTCAATGTATTCTGACGTAATTATGGAAAACTAAATCCTCTGTACCGAAGTGCCATACGGCTGCTCTGCAGTTGGGCAGGGTTGTTAGAGAGAATGAGAATCCCTTTCTGCCCAAGCCATGTTATTTTGAAACACAGGGACAGGGCTATTTGTCGTGAGAAGGAAGCTCTCCCAGCAGTATTTCACTGCTCTGTGCCGTTTTCCGTTAGAACAACAGTTCTTTGAGAATATAACTGTAATCAGGCTACCACCCTGTCACAAACTTTTGTCTTTTACATGTAGTCTCTCACATGGACAGGATGACTTTTGATCCATGGTGTGTACTCCCTGACCATCTTGCATAACATTACTTCAAATGGTGCATACCAGACAGTATCACTAATTCCCCTTCCCCTACAACTTGCAGTATTGGGATATTTCTGGATTAAGGAAACCATAGTGATGAAAAAATACAAATAATATAGAAAATACACATTTGAAATGGGCTAAAAAGCTAAATGCCCAAATGTTTTCTATATAAATGTATAATGTTTGGTTTTGACATGCTAGAAGAAGCTTGGTCACCGCATGAATAAAAACAGGTTTCTGTCAGGGTCCAGATGACTACTCAGCTTGTTGCCATTGTATTTTGGAGTGGAACACCCATAGTTTTGTATTTCACACAGGGATTGCCTGCAGCTGACAGAGAGAGCAAGCCAAATTCTGCTCTCAGTTAACTAAGGAAAATAAGAGTGGCTTTCCTGGAACCAGAACAGGCCTGCTGGGCTGTCACCAGTTAACTGAGCACACAGTCGGACTATTGTCTCTCTTACCGAAACCAGCATAGTCCAATGACTTGAGCAGAGTTTCTCCTACTTTCATTAGTACAGCAGAGCAGAATTTGGTCTTCTGCCATCTTTCTTTTCTGAGTGTACAGGGTTTTTGGTTATAATATAAAAACTTGTGGGAAAAAGTTTTGTTCATTTGAATAAAGAAGGTTTTTAAATAAAATTAACTATACTGAAGGGGGATAGTATTTTGAAAGACTTTTTTTTTTTTTTTCCCAGGAAACATAGTTAATTTGGAAATAAAAACAACTTAATATATTCTGTAAATATGTTTATCTTGATAGCAGCAAAAGCTTCTAACTGGCTGTTTTAAACTCCTTTGAATTTTCATTTATACTAAAACTGTCTCAGTGGGCTTCTCTTACCCAAAGCAGGAGAATGGGTCTCGGGTGATACAGAAAGTACTAGTTCAGGCAGCCTAAGGTTATTCCCATCACAATGTTCTTTAGTCATTCTTCAGTCAATTTAAGGTAATAGATTATTAAAAACATAGAGTCTGTGTTGTTACGCTTAACGTTGCTGCTGGTAGCAGAGTACCATTGGCAGTTGTATAGCCATGAACATTTTCAAGTAAGTACATCTCACTTTTTCACTTCTGTTTTTACAAAACTAAGTAAACCTTTACGATCTTCAGAAATTTTCTCAATGTAAAAATACGATCTGATTTCTATAAATGCAGAAGACAGTAAGCACTTTTAACACACTGTTCACTACTCTTCATCCTATACCTGTTCTTTCATATAGCTAAAATTCTGATGACGTTCATGCACTTCAAAAACACAAATAAACATACTAGCATCATAAGTGGATGAAAAACTGCACTAGCCTATCTAAAAGAGCAAAAAGAAATTTAAAAAAATACCAAAGATTAGAAAAGACAAGGTACCAAAGCCCAGGGTATGACAGAAGGGAAAGATTTTAGTTTTTTTTTTTTTTTTTTAAATCAAATAAAGTCAACAGTTAAAAAACATTTTAATGTATAAGTCATGGATTCTAGTAGATTTTTTTCCCAGTGAATTAGAAAATAGCATTTTAAGAAGAGAGGCAGAGTAAATGGGGAGAAAAGGCAAAAAGAAGAGCAGGAGAGGCAAGATAAATTACGCAACGGGTAAAGAATAAGAATTGTGCACTTTAGCAACCAAAATAAGAAAAATTTGGAAGGAAAAGTGGTGAGAGAATTTAGAGGCAAAGTAAAGGAACAAGTTGGGGGCAAGGGGCAACAAAGGGAAAATCAGGTACTCAGAAACAGCTCCTAAAGCTACAATAAGAAAGAAACTATGTATTAAGCTGTGCCTTATTTAAACGTAACTGTCTTAAGACCAGTAATGTAGCTATAGAAGTACAAAGCTGAGTAGAGGATGATAATCCTGAGGAAATGGGCATACACTCATGCCATCAGCCTGTGCTAACTACACTGTTGGCATTCGAATTAGCTAGTTCAGGTCTGCTTCAGCTGAAATTAGATCACTGGCTGCAGTACATCCATCTATATGACAAATACAAAAGTTCTTTGCCCCTTACCTTCACTGCACAAAAAAAGAAAGAAAAGAAAAAAGACAAAGCTGCTTAAAATCTGTTATCCTGTAATTACTTTTTTCCCAGCATGCCTTTCTGGAATGGGACCTTTTAAATCCATCTGTTAATTCTTCTAGAAGCCATTTGGGCTACATATCTTTCATTCAATTTTAAGTACCTTTCATTTTCATGATCTCATTGATTTTGCTTTTCTATTACTGCAGATGTGGGTTCTCACAGAGAACTGGTCCTGGGAGAAAAAAGTGGTGGACTTACAAGGCTTGAAAATTACTGTCTTAGATAATATGACCTTTGAGCAAGATCAGGACTATAGAATTTTGTGCACACTGCGGGCTGTTTTAGAGACTGAGTTTACCTTGGGACCTTGATGTTATGGGGTTTACTACTTTTCTAAATCTGCATGTTGTTAACTAGTTGTAAATAGCTTTCTTGAGGAAATGGTTGCAGTGTGCTTCCTGCTTATTTTATTCCCAGGTGCTTATTTTTTGCTTGTTTTTACTCTAGAAAAGCTAACAAGTGAATATTTACAAAATGAAGAAGGTGTGTCTTTAGTTTGGCTCTGTGCTTGTTTGTAGCTGAAGCCCTTGATAAGAAACTTGAAGTCTTCTTAATTTCTTTTTCTTTTAATAATTAGTTCAAAAGCAATTTCGTAGTTTGTGCTTAGCTTGGTCTGCAATGATAAAATGACCATGTAAAACTCACCCACAAGTACTGGAGAACCCACAAGCATCAGGAGTGTGTTCTAGTATATCTGGGCATATGCAGAGGGTTATTTTTTGAATCAGTTGTCTTCTCGAGATTGGGGGTGGCAGTGGCTTTGTAGCATCTGCTGTGAATTCACCAGCAGAAGCATGTGCAGAGCAGGCCAAACTGTTTTCATATCACTCAGCAGGAACTTCAATTAAAATTAGTAGCTGTTTTTTAATTTTCCTTCTTGGAAACCTCCCTATGATTAAATCAAACTTGAATAAGGAAGCGTGCGTAGGAAAGATGAGAGCTGTTGTTCCTCTTCGTTATATAGAAGCTATCAATATTTTCCTCATGCTACATAAAGCCAAGTGATCGCTTTACCTTTTTTTTCTGATAGCTTGCCCTCAAAAAGTCAACAAAAGAATAAAAATGAAGCTTCAGTACATTTTAAAGTTCCTTCAGTCTTAACAGTATTTTTCTTATTTTACACTATTTTACTGTTGCAGTGTTCTGCTCATTCAGTCCAGAGTATTTCTCAGTCAAATATCGTGATACTGGGGAGGGGAGAAGTATGTCCTAAATATTGGCAAATGCATAGTCTCTTTTCTGTAAGGTTTAAATATAATTCTAAAATTTACTAGTTAAAATAAATGTACATATAAGCATTGCAAATATTGCCAAATCTAGATCAGTCTTTCTATTATCACTTTAAAATCACTGCAAGATTCAGTAAACATTTGCTTCCAAGCTCCATTTAAATTTTTTGGACTTTTTTGGGTATTTTCTTTATATAACTGTGGTTTGAAAAAACAAACAAAAAAGCTGTGGTTCTGACTTAAAATGTATAAAGATTTGCTTCTTTTTGCATTTATATATTTTTATATTTTTTTCACTATATATTTAGTGAAAATAAAATGCAATTCTTTCTTTTATTATATCTTACAATATTAATGAAATTGTAAGCAAAATACAATATGGCTTACAAACACAACGCTTCCCACTTAAAGTGAAGAACGTTTGTTGATTAGCTCCAGTGAGGACCAGTAGTGAGATGCTGTGGAGCTTTGGTTTCGCTATTATATGGAACTTATCAATTATGAATTTAACAATTTGCATGTGCCTGACTTATAAATTTAACTGCTCTCTATAAGCAAATGTGTAAAAATTAGTATATGGTGGGTAAGATGTTGCCCTGATATTCAATAGCTTTTAGATTGACTTCTTAATTCAACTACAGACTCAAAGGTTTTGCAGAAGGTCATTCAAATTCTGTTATTCCTCTCAAAATGGGAAATGTGGTGGTAGTAAAACTGATTTTGAAAACAGGAGAGCTATAGTGGTAAATTATTAACATATGTTGTGAGAGAGCATGCATGACTTAGCCCAGGATGTAAGGAATAATATTTACAAGCAATTCTGACATACTTTTTGATACTAGAAAGCCTTCCTGTCTTTCACATGTACTAAAATCTATCCTTAATCTTTACATTTATGTTTTCTCCTCAAGCTTCCACCAACGAAGATTTTTATGAAAGTAACAGATGCCAAGTTTATGTAAAGGCTAATTTCTCTTCTTCCAGATGACCCACTTATGGTATGTACCAGTGTACTACAGTGATCCCATAATCATCTGGCCAATGCACACGTTCGTTCCATTGTACAGTGCCCTACAAATTCTGCAGAATTCCTGAGAGAACCACAGCTGGCTGACCACAGCATTGCTCAAGAGAAGTATTATGGATTACAATCTAATGGCTTTCCTTAAATATCTTACCAAATAAACATATATCTAGTAAATCGCATCTCAAATTTAAATGAACAGTATGAATAAAAGAAGTCTTTTCATTTTCTGAAATAATAGCAATGTCTTTGATAAATAGACATGATCTGGTTACATAATCTGTTTCAGGTTAAGATCACTTTAATATTGTTTTGCATTCACTACTTCAGCTGCCTTTTCCTATATGATGCTTATTATCAGAAAAGCAAGCAATTACCGAGACAATCTCGTCCTCTGCCGGTACAGTTGCTGCTGATAGTGCTGCTGCCAGTGCTGCTGCCCTGGCTGCCTTCCTCATTGCTCTCTGAGTCTGAAGATTGGTAAAGTAGTTGACAGCTGCGAACTCAATAAGTGCAGAGAAGACAAAGGCAAAGCACACAGCTATGAACCAATCCATGGCAGTAGCATAGGACACCTTGGGCAAAGAATGGCGTGCGCTGATGCTTAAAGTGGTCATTGTTAGAACTGTAGTGATTCCTTGAAAATAAGAGAAAGAAAATGGGGGCATTAGAATTTTGCTTCAACCCTGCTACTCGTAAATTCATATGTATTAAAAAAACCCAGACAACTCCTCTTTGGTTTTAGCTGTGTACCAGCTAACCAACAAGACTGCTAAGTATTTTGTATTCTTAAGTAATTCACATATACTGGCTTCAGCATCTAAAAGCTCTGAACAAACTTCCTTAACACATTGAGCAGAGTGAAAGTGAAGATAACTACATGGTGCAGCTTCTTAGAATTGTGATAAACATGGGTATAACAACATTCAGGCTCAAACTATGAAAGACACTTTACTTAAGGGGTTAGTGAGTGGAATGTTTGGCAGAAATCTAGATTAACATACTGTCATTTCCCAGCAGTGGTCCCCTCTTTCTCCTGTTGCATAAGACAGAACATGGATTCCAGAACCCTCACCGAATCAATCGAATTCTTCATTAAAATTGCTGGTAGGCTATGATCCAAATATTTCTAGTAATAAGAGTTTGGTGTCCTTTGTGCAGTTGTCTAATCATTGGATATATTCTTTAAGATTCACTAACATAGTTACAAATATGGAAGGACAGAAATGCTACTTCTTTGGAGCTGCTTACCTATTTTCACACAACAAATCTGGTGATGTAGCTCATGGGCCCCACAGTGTTCATGTGAACTCATGAATTTATTCTTTCTGGTTTTGAGTGTACAGCATTAATAATGTAGGAAATATACTTACTTCCTACTGCTGCCTGATACAAGCAAAAAGTGCAAGAGCAAACTCATTCATTAACATATAAGCCTCTGTGACTCATGTTTGCTTGTAATTATGCCTGCTATAATGTGAAAACCGCAGGTATTTAAAGACAGTAAGGTGGAGAATACCCTCTTCTGCTCTTTTCTGCAGCTGGGAAAGAGTAGGTGGGAAAGTAAAAGATGTTATAATGTCATGTTGTGATGATGAATCAATATGCTATGAATGATGCTCAGTGGAAAGGATGCAGTGTCATTGCATACTGCAGCATCAAGACAGTGTGACTTGATTATTTTCAGGTTTTTTGCAACTCTTTCACATGATGTAGCTTGCCAGCTGTCTAAGGTTAACTACGTCTCAATGTCATTACTCAACATGTTTTAATGAAATGCAAATAGGAGATGGTATAAAAATATGTAGGATCTCTACTTCCCCCAAATCTGCCAGACTCCTTTTATAATATGAATACAAGTATGCTGAGATATATTTCAATTTCAAAGGTCCAGAATGAACTTTTCAATATGATGTGTGATTAGATTAGAATCTGTCCATGTGCTAGTTAGTAATAAAAATGATATATTCTGTGTCTGAATAAAAACTTACTGCAGCAGAAATTTAAACTTAGGAATAGGACTCCTATTCTATTATAGATATAGATAAGACTTCTCTCAATGTGGAGTGAATATTGATTAAATGCTCTGCACTGTGGAAAACTACTTTATCAAACTGAATACCAAATTACAGTTGGTAAACTGTGTAACTGATGATTGTTTACCCGTCTTTCCACTTTGAACAATTCTTAGTAAGTTTTGAAGAATCTGTTACATAATGCAAATACTGGAATGTTATCTTTTCTTAGTAAAAATGAAACAACAGAACAACCCAAACCTTTCCCTGTCTGAGACTGTATTATAACTAAAGTTTAATTACTAGATATTGATTTAGAGTTCCCAGGGTGACCTGCTAGGAAGGTAAAAGCTGACTACTATCTTTCTGCAAAATAACTGGTGAACTTTTTGCTAGGAATAAAAAAGATTAGATAAAGTCTGATAAAAATGTTTCTTACTCTTAAGTAATTTCTGATAATGCCTTGCTTCATAAAATTTCACACATATACACACATATATATATGTACATGCGTAGCTACATACATAGCTCCACATAAAGTAAGGAATTTCTTACTAGCAATGTGCTGTTCTTTCCAATGACACAATTATAAAGAATGCAAGAAGTGCCTCTTCAAGTATTTCTGTCTCCCGTTTTTCACTTTCAGAAGTGTAGAGAATAGGTGCTTATGACCATTAATTTATCTTTGCAAAATATTTAGCGTATTTATTGTAATATTACCTGCAAAGGATAACTGGCATCCATTTTCCAGTTATATAGAGTTACTAAATGAATTTGTTCTGAGAAACTGGTTTGGGCACACTATTGCCATTCTTCTACTATTAATTTCTCTTTGTTCAAACGTATAGTTTAGTAACTTAGAAGTAAAACTGAAAATTTATTATTCAAGTATTTGCAATAAGATACAGAAAAGAGACTTCTCCATTTTAAACCTTCTCAATTTTAAACCTTCTCTTTTTTACTGGAGCCTGAAAGTCTTTTTTTGTCATAAGGAATTTTCCCTCTTTTCCTTAGATGAAGGTATTTAGAATCCATGGGATTTTGAATTAGTAAGGACTATAAATTCAGACTGTGCCTGGGAGAACTAAGAATGGAATAAGGATTGAAATACTATTTTAAAATGCCAACATGACTAATTTTCCACAATACTGAGAAAAGTGCCTATTTTACTATTTTCTTAAAATATTTTCTGTTTCTAATTCTATATTTGCTCTTCAGTAAGATATCTAAGAGTTGTTATTCCAGGATTTGGGGTCTCTATGTAATTATTACTGAATTAGCTAAAGACCTATTTGCACTTTACTTCAAGCATATAGAATTGATTTCCACTGCCCACTGCGTAGCAAATGTTTTACTCAAAATGTAGACAATGTAACTGTATAGTCCAGTCCATCTCAAGTGCAGAGATGCAAAACAAAGCCAAATCAGGTACATATTTGGGGTATAAACTTCCTATATATATTTTTTGCTTCAATTGCAATAAACAGCCTTGAAAATCTATTGCCTGATATTTTAATATTTTTAAGCACTTAAAGAAATCCCAATTGCCAGAAAATAATACTTCAGTGCTTAAGGATGCCGAACTGCATCTCAACTCCCAATTGGGGATTTTAAGAACAAAACCATTGATCTTCCTTTGGAGGTGCCTTAGGAAGTTGCATCCACTTAGCATTCCTAAAAGTTTGCAATGCTTTTATGAATGCCATTCAATGCAGGTAGGAAATACCAATTGACCGAAATCAAATTATACAAATTCTGTAGCCTGCTACCTACAGTTACAGACTCATTTTGAATTATGAGACTTGCATCATTTATGCTTAGGGAACATATAGCTACCTTTTTGTACTGAAGACAAGTCTCACAAAGGGAATTTTTTGTATAGAAGTACTGGGTTAAGAGAAAATAGATAAGGGTGCAAAATGTGTATGTATGGGTAGTGGATTAATGAATTTTTTGACAAGTTTTATTATTTTTGCTAGTATTTCTATGATCATCTGGAAACAACAATTCGGTTAGTGAAAGTTTACCCCTTAACAATGAGTGCAGTTCCAGAGCCTATCAAAACCCACAGCTTTGGGAGCATTAATTCAAAACACTGGAAAGAAAAAAGGGCCTTGCCATGCCGTATGGACACACCTTTAACGTTATGACTCCAACCTGTGCTAGAGACAGGATTCATCTCACCTAACTTTATCCTCCTAAAGTTCTTGCCAGTTGTTTAAATACCTTTGTAGACTAGGGGAACAGCACTTCAGAATGAGTGCTAGATAAGGCTAGATGAGACTTTATGTCAGATGAGATTAATTCCATCCCATGTGATTTTTTTTTTAAACCTTTAACTCAGATTGCTTTTACAAAAGAATAAATCAATAGAAAAATTCTTCTTTAAAAAAATGGAGAGGTTGACATTTACTCTGAAATTGTCCATTCCTGCATATGAAGAAATATTGAGGGGAAGCAAAACACCACAAACAACTCTGGTTAACGAAACATTCTAAGTAAAGTACTTTGACCTTCATGGGAATATTGAATATTATTTGGTTTAATTTTAGTATTTACTTTTGTTCACTGAAACCTACTTGCTGTCTTTCCCAATTCCCACTGGATTACAGTAGCTCTTTGATATAATGGATTCAATACAGTGAATGAAGTGAATGACAAAAGAACAAAACAAGAATACCAGCCACGGTTCTTGCTGGAACAGATTCTTTGTTGATCCAAAACACAACTTGAGACAGGACTACAGTCATGATGCATGGAATGTATGTCTGAATGAGATAGTAGCCTATCTTCCTTTGAAGATGGAAATAAAGCAGCTGAAGTGAATATTCGCCTAAAACAAACAAGCAATGAAAGTAATGAATGAATGATATGTGTGATGCTGAGGTGTTCAGTGACCTTAATGCAGCATACCAAAAACTGTTCTGGCTGGAACAGACTCCTTGTTAATCCAGAAAGACACCTGAGAAAGAATGACTGTCATAATGCATGGAGTGTATATCTGTATCATGAAGTAGCCCATCTTCCTTTGCAAGTGGAAATAAACTGTCATGATTACATATTCACCTGTTAAGAGACAAGTATGTCAGCATTATTTTGGCAACACATGAGTAAACGTTATTGGCTTAAACCCAACATACTATGTTCTGAGGAAAGTACTTACAGGCCTCCTAGTGCATAATAAAAATAAGCTGATTAAAAAAAGGTTAAGTAACCTTATGGAAACAGAAGAGAATAATATTCATTTTATGTATTGTTTTTATGGGGGCAAGGAGGCAGGGGGAATTCTTAAGAATTGCATGAAAAATTGTATGCTTAAAGTGACACTATTGACAAGCTATCATTTAAAAGATAACAGATTATTTCCAAGGATTTCAGTTTTTTAAATGGCAAAAGATAATTAAACTAATTTGATTATATTTGGAAAACAAACCAGTAATTTATTTTCAAGATATGTTTTATAAAGTCAGTAGTTCCCACATGGCCATATCTTACCTGTGTTAGATTTAATTGTTTCACTAGATACAGTTTGTCCTATGAGGTCATACTGGAGGAGACTGGAAGACTCTTGTGGAACTTCTACTGAATGCAGGGGTCCTTTTTTCCATGTATAAATTATTTCACTTTTTGGGTAAGCATCTGAGTTTAAAAGGGAAAAAATACTATTATTAATTATGTAATTTATAAGCAATTGAAAAAATAAGTAGCGTGATCCCTTTTGTGGCTCAAATACCCATAGAAACACGCATCCTGCTCCAGCAAGTTCCTAACCTCATTAACTACAAAATGTGAAAAAAAAAAACCAACAATAAGAGAATGGTTGAGTTGGGACCTGATAGGCACTAGCTTTTGTTTCTTAATTTGCTATAAAACACATACATTGATTGCCACAGATTGACTAAATACTTTCATTTTGCAAAACTAGAAGTAATACAATAAAGGTACCACAGATTTTATGCCTCGCTGAAGGACCCACTTTGACTAGATGTGTAAGAATAAGAAACAATGAAATATGCTTCAACAGTAACCTTTCAGTGAATAAATCCATGTGCTTATGAATGGTGTGAGCCTCAGAGGAGAAAGTAAGATTCTCGTAAAAAATCTAATAAAACATTTCAGCTATGTCATTAAGTAGTGTCCTAGGATCTCACTTCTGATCTTCTCCCATATATGGAGACCAAACGTATTACTATAAAAACCAGAAAGATACAGAAAAACTTACAGCTTCCAAACTTCAATGGACAAGCATGTCCATCCATTGGGAAGTTCACCAACCGCATAGGACAATCAGCATTAATCGTTAGTCTAGAATACATTATAGTAGATGACAATGAAAAAAATGGTATACAGGAACACTGCTGAAAGAATCAAAAATAAAGGTCAACCAAAAGGAGAAGAACAGGCTCTCACCTCATTGTGTAAAGAATAGTTCCATTCTGCATAATTCTGAAAAGTTTGTTAGGAGTTGTCATATTATGAGCAATTGATTTTTTCCCATTTCTAAAAAATGTGTCTGGTGTCCAAATTTTACTGACCATTAAATTGTTCAATCTCAAAATTTCAGTTGGCCCACTAAACTTCAACCTCTCATCAGTCCATGTCTGCCGAAAGAAGACATCCATTGTGTATTCCTATGGAAAAATAAATAGGTAGGTGACTTATGTTTGGGGGCCAGCAGTCCCAAGTTGCTGTATATACAGTAGCTCCATGAAAGAACCTAACACACGTCAATAGCATTTCATTTACTGCTTAAACACTTAATCCTATTACCATTAAGTAGTTACTAAAAAAACCCCACAGTAGTCTCTGAAAAAATATCCTATTTTCTTATTATTTAAAGAATAGTTACATTTTATCAACAAACAGATAATTAGATACGAGTAAGGAAAAAAACTCATTGTCCTTTCAGAGATAATAATTTAAGTCAAAGTGACTGAGGTCTAAGGAAATACAAATGTCTAATTTAGTATCCTTTCAAAGTCCAAAACCAAACTATCAATGTTTAATTGCCGGGAACAAAAAGACATGCTCAGTACCTCTTCTGCAGCTCACCTTGGATGTTCATAAAGAAAGAATGTGAGTCAGTCACATCACAGTAGGATTATGGTGTCACGTTAACTCTTAATCTAAGTTATTTTTCTTAAGGATTCTTAGTAATATTCTCACAAGCCTTCAGAAAGGAGTTCTCTACAGAAGTTGTTTAGGAAATGGAGCTAGACCTTGGTTGGAGACAAATGTGAAAGAAGGCAAGGTTATACCTTCTCTTAGATTGGCTGATGAAGAGAGGTGGAGATACTTTTGGTTCTGTCTTGGGGTCCACAGTTCCTTGTCTGCAAAGTGGACTGCAGGCTCAGGTGAGCAGGTATTGAAGTAAGTGTACAAGTGCAAAAATAGCATCACAGTAAGTTTCCAGAATGAGAACGGCAACACCATCCTCACGGCAATGGCTTAACATTTTCCTGCTGTAATAGACGGAGTTCACACAAGTCCGCAGCTCCCTGAATTCGGGAGCACCCAGCACGACAAGGGGCAGCTGTTTCAGTAAAGGCACCATTCCCCTGGAGCTGTTCATCAGTTGCCTACCATGCAGCACATTCCTGCTATGTGTGGGGCCACAGATGCTTACAATCTTCTTAACGAGGTTAAAGAGGCATCTTTAACCTCCCATCCGTGCCCCCACAGGAGGCTAGCATTGCCCTCTGTGCCCAGCCTTAGGCCTGGGACACGGGCTGCCCTGGCTGACTCTGCTGGGGAAATAGCTATATGCAGCTCCAGCCAAACCGCTCTGCGGGGCCCTACAGATTGTCAGGCAGATTAAGCCTCGTAATCTGCTTTAATGACAGTCAACTCAGATGCCACCGTAATGAATCCCGGGAAAGGAGAGCAGGGGCGACAAGTGGGGCCCTTACCATCTCCACGTCGGACACTGGCCCAAAGCTGGTCACGTAGATGTCCGTTTTGACTTCTGTTACGGCGCCTGCGGAACGGGGAGACGAGCTGGGCGCGGAGCGGGCTCGGGGCCGCGGTGCGTGTGCAGCACCGGCGTCGCCCCGCAAGAGCCGGCGGGCTGGCGGGGCGTGAGAAACTCCCCTCCTGTGCCGCCCGCCTCCCGCGGTTTCACCGCCTCTCTCCGGCCGGGTTCGGGACGGGGCCCTCCTCCCCGCGCCCCTCGAGCAATCACACACACCCCCCCCACACCTCCACCGGCAGCCGGAGAGCTCCCGCTCGCCCGCCCCCACCGAGCCGTGCGCTCCCGGGCCCCCCGAGGGGATGGGAGTCTCCGTCTACCTCCAAATCCCGGCCGGAGCCTGTTGTCGTAGCCGTCCAACAGCTTGTCGAGGATCCGAGTGATGTTTTCCGAAAAGAGGTCCGCCTCGTCGCCCGGGCCCCCCAGCGCTTTCTCTATGCTGCGAGGAGAGGCGAGTCCCGCCGTCAGCCCCCTCGCCACAGCCCCCTCGCGCCGTCGTCCCCTCGCCACAGCCCCCTCGCGCCGCCGTCCCCTCGCCTCAGACTTCCCGCCAAACTCGCGCCTGAGGAGGAACCGGCCCCCGGGGATGAACGGAGGAGGGGAGAGGGCCCGGTTCCCCCTCGCCCGCTCCTCAGGGCTGCGACGGGGCTTGAGAGAGCCTCTGGGGGTCGGTGGGGCCGGGGCTGTGGCGGGGAGAGCTCACTCACCTCACAGCAACGCATACCCAGGCGATGAGCAGAGCCATGCCTCAGGTATGTGTGAGGACGCTCAAGTGCCCTCAGACCCGTCAACTGGAGCGAGAGCCGGTGCTCATCCTTCCTTCCTCTCTCGGCCCAGGGCCCCGCCGGGTGAGGATATGGGAGAGTCCGGCGGGCTCACCCCCTTCCCCGTGGTCCTCGGCCGCCCTCTGCCCCGGGTGGGGAGGCGGAGGGTGTCTGTGGCCGTGCGTGTCCTTCGGATTCGGCACGGCCGTTCAACTGTTCCAGGGGGGAATTAGGGTTTGAAGGGACGGTGCGCGGTCGGAGAGCAGTGACAATAATCGAATAAGGCATTAGGGGAGATTAAAAGGAAGAAATCCACTGCTAGTTTTGGCATGGAATTAGCAGGGACCCGTTAGGAAATCTGGAAAAGCGCTGGCATCTTGCTGATAGAGATTATGTTAGAAATGGCCTCAGCTTTTATTATGTTTATGGCTCACAGAGAGATTATTATGCAGCTTTTGCATCATTAGAACTTTGGGAAAAAAAAAAAAAAAAACACAAACCAACCCCCACCACCCTACAGTTTCCAATTTACTGTTTTTTTGTCCTTTCTCAACAGATTTCCTTATGGTCAATCCTTCAGAGCTGTGCAGAAGGCATGAATATCTAAACATATTAATATATGAACACTGAATGATAAAAGTTGGTTCTGGGTCAGGTTTTTGGATTTTTTTTGATTTTTTTTTTTTTTTAATACTAAGCTGTTTTGGAGGGTTACATACACAGATTTCACTCGGACTTTAAACCAGGGCATTACTAGGACTTGTGTTAGAATTGGAGATCCTTACTATTAAACCACTCGAATTGTATATCATTACTAATTTTGTCCTGCTAAGTACTGACTGAATCATTACTGTCCACTCCTTCAGTAAGTGTGTTAATGTAGTCAGCCCTAAAAGAAAATAAGTTCAGGCTGCTCCAGCCTTTTCTGTGACTTTATTACTTGTAAAGCCAATGAATGATGTAGCACCTATGTCATTTAGCTACACTGTAAACAATGGTAATACAGAGGAACTAATAACTAGACCAAAGCAAATTAATTGTTTTCATAAAATTTTGTTGCATAAACCACATTTGCTTTGCCAGTTTTTAAGCAAATACAATTATCAAGCAATGGAAAGTATTTGCATGAAACTAAGAACCATGTATTTATTCAGCAGTAAGACTAGAGGAAGTCCAGCACTGGGATTTTGTGCCCAAGTTTTGTGTTTAAGAGGGACAGTAACACTGCAGAACCAAGAGAATGTAAAAATGTGATTAAAAATATAGGATATCTTCTGTCACTGAAAACCTTTCCCTGTTGTCGCGGGCACTAGTGTAATATAATCCACATAGGTGGGCTGGTTGCACACAGCCAGAGCTCTGCCTCTGCCATTGAACAGTTGTGAACTCAAATTCCTGAGGGGCTTTGGTGTTCTATGAATACACCAAAGATGTGATCTCTGTGAATTCATAATGAGCTAGTATAGCTCAATATTTTTGTTGGTACTTGGAACTATTTATCTGCATGAATTTATTGACAGACAATAGCACTGAATCTATGAAAAATCAAAGGCTTGTATGAACTACTAGGTAGAAAGGGGAAAAGTAGAAAAGCGAAATCAGCAATCAGAACCTTCTGGGGTTATGTTTTTCTATCTGGTGCTGATTTAAAACCTACCAGTTTGAAACTTTACCCCATGTTTGATCTTACTGACATGTTTGAGGATTTTGTGTGCACTGCTCTTCTCAGAACATTAAAACTGCATTTAGCATATAAACACTACTAGTAGTCATTTTTGCAAGTATACTTCCATTAGTATTCAATATGTAAACACATTTTAAAGTTTGTGGTTTTTTTCCTTTTCTGGCTTCTTTGGATCACTTTATTCACTGCTAGGCGATCTATGTTCTATGGCTTACCTTATGGCTCCTTGTGGAATAATGTCCTTTTCAAATGAAAGGAAAAGAAGTCTTGGCAAAATCTTAGCAAGAGTGTTCTAATTTCATTCACAAAATGCTCAAGAGGAGCAAACTTTTTAAAATTAAGCACATGCATTGGCCAATCAGCACCCCCCCAACTTAATTGCACAGATCCAATTTGTTTTCTTTTAAAAGATTTATATTAGCAACTTCTTTTAATAAGCATCTCCTGGGCATTAAAAGCCCAGTGCTACACTGGGCCACCAACTACTCCTTATTTCTTTTACTTCATTTTGCTTTGTTGTGAATTAAACAAGAACACATTGTCTGTTAATCATATAATTTAAAACTGCTTTTGTTCGATAGTGCCCTGTTCCAAATTAGACTCATATTGTGTAAAAAGGCAAACAGTCTGTCTCATTCACTAAGAGCAGACTAGGATGGGAGTCAGAGAATATTTGTGATTTTCCCCTGTAAATTGAGGGAGACTATTACATTTGCTTTTTGGACCATGTTGGACCTACAGCGCAGCAGCTGTTCTGGGACATGTGTGATGGTCTTATAGATAAAGCATCTATGTAAGTGCAGGATTTAAGAAATTTGGGGTTACACGTATGCCCATCCATGGAAGCCTACTTTGTAACTTTAGACTGAAAAAATAAGTGCTTTGTGGAGAAAACAGAGAACAGAAACACTGTATGAATTTAAGTGTTTTAGCAGTTCACTGTGCTCTGTTTATCCTTTTCACTTAAGATAAGGCAAGCTAAAGGGGTGATTTGGACAGATAAGCAATTCAATATTTGCCTTCAAACTAAACATACAGATCATGCCACTTGTCCTCAAACAGGACGGTTTTGTTGAACCCCAGCCAACAGTTAAGGGAAGTCTAGCAGCACCTGTTCGGTTATCCAAGCTTAGTTTTGCTACAGTAAGGAGCACAGTGCACACCTCTCCATGCCAGCTTGCCCTGCTGAAAAGGATAATTTACAGGAGTAACAAAGTAAATTAACTTGGGATTCTGTGCTACACAGCTATTCCCTTTTCAGTGTAGCACTGAGCTTTGCTCCACTGTTATACTACTGTTGAAATTAATTAATGAATGCTGTAAATAAAACAGTGCAAGTTAGGAGCTAAGTGGTTTCATGAGCTGAAATAGGCTTTGCATAGATTTTTTAATCTAATTTGTCTTGAACTTTCAGTTAACATTTTTGTTTTGTGGATTTGGAATTTTCAGGAGTGAAACAGATATATTCCCTTTCTCAGCAGTTTTGAAATTCTTTGAACCAAGAGGTTGTGTACTCTTGTATTTGTTTTCTAATTATGGAGAAAAATGCTCACACTGTCAAACACACAAATTTGTTTATCAGAGAAGATTGAACCACCAGCTTATTTTAATGACACTGTGGTCATCAGGCCCATTTGAGAACAAACATAGCTGAGAAAATTATTTGGAAATCATAATTTTATAAGTAATCTGATCAAGCTTTATAAAGCTTGATCATGGGGACAAAAGAAGTTTCTTGGGAGACAAAGGTCTCGGGAGAATAATGAAAGTATTTATCTTATAAAAGGCTTGTCAGCAGCACATGTTTGGGCATTTAAGCAAACAATTTGGAAATTTGTTGAGAAAGTGGCATGAGCTGGACAACAGCTTGGAAGAAGTGAATGGCAAATTGAGAAGTGTGGTGGCAAGATTACACTTTCCAGCTGCTAATTTTATCACCTTGTAGGATGTCATTAGCACTGTGATGAAAGATGATATTTCTGATTCATTTGGGAATACTATTGCTAAAAATTAGATCAGTTTTGCAACAGCTGAAAACTTCTTGAGAGATGTGTTTGTTTTCTTCTTGAAACTGAGGCATTTTGAAATGAAAATAGATATTCTGTTGGGAGTTTCTGTGGCAACTAGTGAGTTAAAATATGACAAATTTGGCACGAAGGCTAGAAGACTGTAGTTAAGTCTCTGGTATTTGCAGATAATCTGATACGTGCTAACTGTTCAGCCCCTGCCAGAGATATATGTCCCCCTCCGTTTCTTTTTCCTCAGCTTCTACATACTAAATAAAAGGAAATAAGCTTTTATGATGTGGATGTGATTACTAAATTAATAGAAAGGAAATAGTGAAACTTTTTTAAAAAGTGCCCTTTGTTGAAAAAATTTGGATTTCAAGTTTTGGTGGGGTTTTTTGGTTTGTTTGGGTTTTTTTACTAGCTCTGTTTATTTCCCAGTGGAAAAAAAAATATTTTGCAGATGATATACAGTGGAGTTATAGGTAAAATAGTTTTATCTTGGTACAATTCTGTGTAAATAAGATGCATGCCAGATTGCTATTCCTTCATGGTCATCTTTCTGTCACAGGATACTGTTTACTCTGTTTACACTTTCAATTTTTTTCAATATTTCCTCTGCCTTCAAAAATCTTCAGGGAGAATGTATTCACATATTCCTTCCTATGCTGCTCACCCCACCCTGCCACTGATAATACTGAGTGTGGATGAGTCATCCGCTCACAGATTGCCTTATTGGTACCTTGCAACACAGGGAGCTGGCACAGGACAGAACAGCTCTCAGAACAGAAGGAGCACACTATGGTAAAGGTGCCTTTGTCCTGCTCATTCTTGTCCTGTACAATGCTTGACCACAGTGAAAAATTGTTTTCTAATTGATACGCACCTGCAAACACATATACAAAAATGCATTCTTATTTTTACATATTAAATTCTTAAATATTTGAGCCTGTATGCATAGGAGATTGAACTTGGGTTTGCTTTTAAGACCAGGAAAATCAAAGATCCAAACAGACAGAAACCATAACATTCCAACTCTCAGGCTGATTCTTAGACATTATTCAATGTGCAGTCTAGCCATAAACACTTCAGTAAAGGAAGAAAGCTTGCTTTTGGCAGACCTACTGGGCAGCAAATTAAACAAATTCTTCATTAAATGTTTTTGAAGGATATGGAACAGACTGCTGTTCAGTTGTTAGTACTTGTTCCACCTGCCATGCAGGTATATAAATGACTTTTCAAGTGGAACTGGCTGTGTAGTTAACAAATAGATATTAACGTTGTGTGCTTTCTTGTTTTTCTTGGTGATTTCTATCAGTCATAGTAATGATTGAAGCTTTCTGGGAAATGTGAAGCATCCATGAATCTTTCTATGGAAGCTGATGGCTCTTTAGGTGCCTCATACACATGCCATCCACAAATAACCTAAACCAAACTGAAGCCCGTAGGTTCCTTCCCTGCGGTACAGAGGTGAAACTGCAAAACAGACATGGTAGGAACCACATCGGAGTAAGCTGTGTAACTCTGCCTTGCCTCAGTCCTTGAAAGACCTTTTCTCTTGTTAGCATTTTTGCCATCTGCCGTACCAGCCGCCTTTCAATATCAAATGACAAGAGGGCTCTTAGTTAATGGCAGCAACTCTTTCCTATTCTCAGTTGCAGAGAGAAAGGAGTCAGGGAGTGATAGCAATACTGTTTAACAGTCTGCGTTACCCTGTGTTTCTATGTGTTTCAGTCACCTTTTTTTAAGCACCATCACCAACAGTAGAGCTGATGGCTAAGCGATCATTCTGTAAGTGAATAAGGGAAACAACGCTTTACTTTTTGAAACCTATCTGGTTCTCCAGATGATCTCATCTATGTAGTCAGGTACCCAATTTTCTTATGGTATTTCAATAGTGTGTGTTTGAAAGCCAGACCTGTGTTAAAAGAGGGTGTTCTCTCCTACCTCAGAGATATACTATACAGAAAGCAAAAATCAGATTCACTGTCGTGTTAACTGTACTTGTTTTTAATTATTCATTATTATTTCAATATAGGTAATCTTTACAGAGCCATTCAAAACTAAAAAATGAGGCTTAGC
Organism: Numenius arquata; assembly: GCF_964106895.1. Taxonomy (NCBI): domain Eukaryota; kingdom Metazoa; phylum Chordata; class Aves; order Charadriiformes; family Scolopacidae; genus Numenius; species Numenius arquata. The sequence goes on from NC_133586.1 coordinate 32,338,343, forward strand.
ATTAATTTATCAGGAAGAAGTAGTATCCTTTGTTTCAGGACAGATGGTTATATTAGAGGACAAACCGGATCTACTGTATATTCTCTGTCTTTCTGAATCTTACATAAACTTTGCCATCTTGTCTTCACTGGAAAGTGTCCTAGTCCTTATCTAGAAGCAATAAGTTCTCCGTATGTGACTGTCAACCCAGCATACATTGGTCCTACGGTTGTTTGGGTATGTTTCTAGCACAGGTGTAAGGTGCAAGCTCGCAGTGAGAAGGAAACCCTTCTCCAGCAGCAGCACCTGGGGTAGGAGGCCCTGACAACTGCAAGTTTGCTGCACCTGAATTGGTGTGAAGCTTAGTGAATTCAAAAGTGTTAACTAATAGTAACCCCTGTGATCATATAATAGTAATGATGGTAGTGATTCTTTCTTTACAGGAACTTTTTGACAAGAGAGACATGGTTTCTAGCCTGGCTTTCTTCTTCACATTTCAAGAATCAGTGAACACAGATTCATAAGTCTCAAGATTTCTGCTTTTCTGGAGGTCAGTCCTTTTCTGTATTGTCTAGAGAGAATGCTAAACCCAAATGCACAGTGAAAAAAGCCCAGTAAATCTGTGCTGGCCTTTTATTAGTTGTGTGGTGGTAGATAAATGGGTTTCTATTCAGTCATGTAGATGGTAGAACATCAAGGATTTACAGACAGAGTGTAGTCACATTCAATATTGTTGTCTTTTATATAAAGATAAAGCTACCTGGATAAAAATATGCAAGACTGCACAAGAGACAAAAGTTAGATAAGTGATTCGAGAGATTGTAATGTGCTCGTTAATATTCTCTCCTTGAGCACAATTCGTTAGGAGTACACATTTAGAAATCAACCTAAAGGAACAAACCCACTTTTCAGATGTGTATTTAATAAGTCTTTACCAACTATTACCTGATGATGTTTATTTTATTGTAGAGACTTAGGGTTAAATTCAATTGAATTTGTTTTCACATCATTTTTGGATAAATGTAACTTTCTTATAAACTTCCTTCTTGGATATGGATATTTCTATACTTGATTTTTTTTCCTAAAGTATGAGTCAAAACCTTCAACTCATTTTAGACCTGAAGGAAGGTGAAATAATGAACTTTTTATTTAATCTTGGGGGTGGGGGGAGGAGGAGAGAGGACGGGGGGGTGTTTGTTTGCTTTCATATAAGAGTGAAGTACAACGAAAGGGGGAGAGGGAGAACGCTTGTTTACCTCTTACTCAGAGTCATTTAATTCACTGTGTTGCCTGGATGACTTATGTGTCTAGAAAAATCTGTATTTTTCTCTCAGAATTCTACAGTTCACTGGGTTTTGGGTTGTATGTTAGCTAACAAACGAATGTAGAAGTGTTTATGTATTGCAATAGCTCTGAATAACATGAATACATGTTAGACCCAGAATGTCTTAAATATATATTTTATTATACTAAACATATTAATATTTCACTCTGGAGTAACTGTGGAATACATTGATAGCCAGTATTATTCCCTCTAGCTTACGCTCCTTGACTGTGATCAGAGATTGGATTTATGTCACTTCCCTGTAGATACTCACCTAAGCACTTTAGTAAAATTAATTCATCTATATTTCTCTCTGGTTTGTATGTTCTCTCAGAAACAGTTATATAATAGAAATACATAATTTAAATGCATGAATTCCAAAGTCATGCACTTGTATTTTTGTACGTTTAAGAATGTGCTGTTAGCTGCATACTCAGTTAAACAGAAAGCAAGCACCTCATGTAAGTTGTTTGGCAGTAACAAGTCAAACTATCTTTTGAATATTGCATACTATAGAGCATCATTTGTAAGAAATCTGTTAAAATAAATATATGAAATGAAAATTGTTGATTGTCCCTTTTAGCGTTGCAAGTAATTTTCATGTAATTATAACTGTCAGTCTTTCCGCTCCTCCTTTCCCACCCACTCCCAGGAAAAAAAAAGGAGGGGGGAAAAAAGATTTACAGAATCACAGAATCTTCATGGTCCTTAAAGGTTTCTTCTCATTTTCCTTTGTTTCACAATATTGAAATTTCTTTTACCTCCCATGTGGGAGATAATTTTTTATGCTTGCATAAAACACCCCTTCTGACATGTGAATCTTTCCCTCTTGTTGGCTGCTTAGATAGAGATAAGCTGTTTAAGTGTTCCTTAATTAGGTTCATTCTTAACAGTTGCTTCAAGTTATTAGGAAAGATTATACCATTGCATTATAGAAACCAGCAAGATGTATGTTTAATGCCCTGTTTTAGCAAAAAGAATAAGAAAAATGGTTTATTCTTAACTTTCCTAATGTATTAAGAACAATACAGATGACAGTTATCACAGATTCTAACCTGTGGAGCTAGCAGCTTTTTTTCTCTCTCAGCCTTTGTATTCAGCTAACCTGCATTTTAATCTTAATAGTATTGAAATGTACTTGTTATTTTACAACAATCTTATATTGGAGCATCATCAAAGTTACAGTACTGTGAAAGATTAACCCTCCAAAGGTCTTGAAAAATGTAGCCTGTCTTTGTAAATCTCTTTCTGAGGTATTTTGTACTCAAATATTTTGCTTACCTGTTTGCAAACATTTCACACTATCAAATGAATGCACTAAACTGCTAATTGCTCATACTGCAAATATCTGTATGCCCTTTTTTATATTGCAGCTAGATCACTATATGTTTACATCCAAGGTGCTGCATTCATTTCTTTTCTAACAAATGTTGTTAGGCCTCTTAGAGAACATAAAACTTTTAGTTACTTTGCTGTATACTTCTGTAATGATTGTCCCTAAACGCTTTACTATCTCAGTGAATTGATATGTGTATTTAAGGCTTCAAATGAAGCCTAATATAATAAAGTTTTAGAAGACAAATTTATATCTATTTTTGCACCCTCTCCTAGCATAAAGGTAAGCATTATTTACATGTAAATATTTAAAGAAACAACCAGAGCAACAGTGTGAGCTGTGAAGAAAAAAAACCCAACCACCACAACCCAAAAGAAACATGTAAATTATTTTCAGTAAATATAAGTACCCTTTTCCAATTACATCCTGAATAAGAAGATAATGATGCAGGCTTATTTCAAAAATTTCATGCAGAATTATTTATATAGAAAATTATGTGAATCAAAAATATTATTAGGTTGCTCATGTATTTGCTATGTATTTAACCAAAAATAATTTATGATGCCTTTCACAGAAAAGCCATATTTTAATCATTTGTTGTTTAACAGTCTCACAGTTCTTAAGAATCGTCTGCCCCTCTTTTACAACAGCATTCAAAATTGTAATTTTTTGCAGATTTTTTCTGTCTTCAAATATTTATGGTATGATGTATACTATTCTTTACTACTATTTTTACAGTGGATAAAATAATATTTCTCAGATGAGCATCTTGGAATCAGTAATTTGTCACTAGTTATAAAATATAGAGGCACTAATTAGAATAAGTGCTTTCTAGATATTTATAGCCTTTACTAGAAAGGGGATCTGGCAGGGGCTGAAATGAAAGACACAGAGAAAGAGAGGGAAAATAGAGAAATTGTTTGCTTCAAGTACTTGCCAGATGTTCTTTGTCATGATATATGGTGAAAGAATGAAATATATTCTAGAATAATTTTATTATACTAGATATAATATTCAGAGGCTTCTCAAGTTGCTAGCACTTCTATCTTAATGAAAAATTGTTCCTTTCAGTCTTGAAATAGAAAGATACATAAATAAACACAGTGTCGAGCGCTGGAATGAAGTGAATTTTTGATAGTTCTTCATATGTAGATGATATTCCAGCCAAATATTCCAGCCTTGTTCATGTTACTCATTGAACTCTCACATCTTCTACTATAATCATCAGAACTCTTGCAAATAAAGAAACATGGACAAGGATTATGAAATCTGATCCTGAACATTGGTCATTATGTATAGACTTATGGAGGGAGAGATGTAATACAGAATTCTCGGTTATCCTGAACGAAATGAAGAGATGGCAGTGAACTCTTCTATGCAGAAAAGCTTTAGATCTCAGGTACACAGTGACTGAAAGAGTTGGATTGCTACTTTACTTTGAACCTTGGAGAAAGTCTAAGTCAGCAGTTGCATTATGTCACATACAGTAAGACAAATATAATGGGTATGTCTACTTGCAACAACAACAAAAAAAACCCCCATGTGCTTCTATCCACAGACTGCACAGTGTTAATATGTATAGGGAGTAGTTGTAGCATAAGCATGGTCATTGTAGTTGTATTTTCCAATCCAGTGAGGCTATAGTTTGGAAGATTTATTAGAATGCTTGCTGTCAAACCTACAGTTTCATGGGATGGTACCTGTCTGTTCCTAGTACTTTCATCTCCTTCCACCTCACCATTGGTAATTTTACTTTCCATAGCCTCATTCAAACTTGATAATCGTGAAATAACCCATCAATTTAAAATTAAATCCATCTGAAAGTGTATATTTGGTTCACCTAAAAGGTTTCTATTTCCTCTGCTATTTTAGCAATTTTGTGTTTATTAGCTCTTGTATATGGTAGGTGATATATTTTTATATATGTATCTCCATATAAATATATAATTTATAAATCCATATAAATATATAATCTTAATCAGCTCTGACATCTTTTTATACGTGTAATATATGAGAGACAAAATAGTTTAGGCGGTGGGCAAAAACCATTATGTTATAGGACAACTGGAGGAAAAAATAACAGTTTAATGGCAGCTATTTTTATCCTCTTTATCCTATTTCCCAGTATAATTATTTCTGGTTCAGTGTCCTCCTTTCTGCATGCAGGCTTCTGTGGATATACTAATTTTTTTTTTCCCTTTTCTGTAACATATCCCTTTTAATTTGTTTTACCAATTTTTATACCTACCCTTTCTCTATTTTTCGCAAAAGTGTTCATAGCTTTTAAAAAAAACTTGCTTAATGCTTATTGTTTTGTAAGCACATTATTTCCATTTAGACATGTCATGCCTTTCTTTCTGACAGAAATGTTACCCAAAGTTTAAGTGAATAGAATTCTCTGTCACCAAATTCTATAAACTTTTTTCCAGGTAGCCTTGCTTTAAAAGTAGTGTTTGAAAAATGCTACAGCAGTAATTTTAGATTACCTAACTCTATTAACTTTTGCCAGCTTTCATTGTGTCCAATGAGTTCTGTCCACCTTTATATACCAGGAAAATGTAGTGTCTCTCTTCAGACTCATCATTTTACATCTTTGAAGCCTCAGCTACTTCTGATTTAGCTTAGCTACCCCGAAATCTGAAATTATTAGTAATATCCTTAGTTGTGTGTACTATACTAATTATAATATTTTTTGAGTGTGAACCTATAAGTACATTTGTTTAAGCTCAAATAAATGCAAGAATACTGATACATGAGAGAGTGCTAGCGTATATAAATCTTGCCTCATGAGACTACAGCTGACAAGAAGACGGGATAGTCTCATAAAGGCCCAGGTCTTACTAACATTTGTTTCTGTGTACAACTTTCTATAAAAGTCCACACTTGTGCTGAAGGACAAATTATAGTAATAGCCAGATGGAAAAATTCTGTCAAAATCAAAATTTCATCTTGAAATCTGTTTGTAAAAAATCAATTGAGGGAACTCTTAAGTTTTGTCTCAGCTGCAGAGAAACTCAGGCTTCTTCCTGTGAGGAACATCTATAGGATTCTGAAGCTTTTCTGACCCAGGTCCTCAGCAGGCACACTGTCTGCTAAGTGGAGGAGCATGATCTGAGCCTTTGGGCTTCTGTCCTTCCAACAGCAACTCTGGAGAAAATGGCCACTTGCCACATCTTACTATTCAGGCTCCCATTATCCACAGATCAGGAAAGCCCTCTTGGAATGCTGCAATGAAGTGGAAGTTTTGCAGAGAATGTCCATGTTTCTGGGTTTTACTGTCCATCATAAAATCAAATGTCAAAATTCATTGCAAAAAAACCTTTGCCTTTACCTAGTCAAGGGTAATGATGATACTGCCTTCCTCATCCTTCCTTTCTCTTATGTGTCTGCCTTACTGATTTAGATTATTTAGCTTGCAGATGTCTGTTGATAATCCTAGTTTCTACAGCGCCCGGTTCAATTGGATCTTGTGGTGCTACTGCATGATAGCCTTTATTGGTGGGTAACATTTATCTACTGAAGCTTTGAAAATTATTAATCAAGTACCTCATGGGAATTGCCAGCTCTCCTCAATAATGTATTTTTTAGATCAATGACAGATTTAACAGCTAAATTCCAGTCAAAAATTCTTTCTGTGGGAGTATTGTTGAATGTCTGTCAGTTTCAGCAACCAAAGACCACCAAATAATTCCAGGTATCATTGTCTGAAAAGTAGCATTTTATCAACAGACAAAAATATTAGTTTTACTAACTTTTCTTCCCAAGTGAAATATCTTCAGACCTTGGTCGACTTTGTTCTGATTATTTCCTATTATGTCCTAAAAAATTAAAAAAAAATACAAATTCACTTTACTTTTTGCTTTTGCTAATGTCATGATATTATTACCTTTTCTTTTGGTATATCTGAGATAAAAAAAGGAGCAATACACTTAAAATCATGAAATAATTTAAGTTGGAAGGGACCTCTGGAGGTCATCTGTTCTAGCCCCCCGCTCAAAGGTTGGATCCAGCTCCAAAGTCAAATTGATTTGCTTAAGGTCAAATCCACCACAGTTTTGAGTGTTTTGAAGGATGGAGTTTCACAGCCTTAATGGCTAGTGTTTTCTGATGTTTGACTCATCTTCCCATGAATTCTTATTCATATTTATCTAGTTGGAATTTCCATTCTTGCAGTTTGTATTTGTTCTGTTTTCTTCATGTTTTATATTAGTGCGTTAGTAATGTTTACCAGAAAGTAAAGAAACAATACAAATCTTCTCAATGTATACCACAAACCTACCTAGAAGTAGGAGGAAAGGTGTGATTTGGGTTCGGTCTTCCTGTACTGCCTCAAAAGTTAGTCCTGTCGTGAGTGAAACTCTTATTGTGTTTGAAACTTAACCTTGCTCCCCACCCTCTCTGATCTACCTCGCTCATACTGCTGCTGACAGTCTGAAATGCCAGAAAGCAATGCAACTACTTAATAAGCATTTGACACTGTTTGTGAACAACAGGAAATAATAATAGTCTATGTCACAGAGTATAACAGAGAATGTGAAATTGTAGATGAAAATGGAAAAGGAGGGGAATGGTGTGTAATAATGACAGAGGAGCAATGGGCCTTCTTTAGCCCACAGTGCTCTATCACAACGCAGTTTCAAAAGTATTCCTATTGAATGTGCTTTGAAAGTACCAGAGGGAAAGAAAGTATTCTTAGAAACAACATTAATAAAAGATAACACTGATCTAGATAGGTTTTGCACTGGTTTTGACAAATGCAGATAGCTAAAAAAACAATGAAAGTTCAACAAAAGTTGAACACAAGTTGATTGCTATACATCAATTTCGTTTGTTTTCCTACCTCCATCTACTGGGAGGAGGCTATATTACACAATTGCCTGCAGTGACGTTTGTGGTTACCTAGACTTTAAGACTACTTTAGCACTTAGCTAAATTTTTATGTTATGCATCATATTAAATGACTGTAATAACCGATTAAGATAATATGCATGAGAATCAGATTTCTTTTTTTCTTGAAAATATTGTTAGTAATCCTATTTTTGGCTTCCTCTGCCCTATAATTCATAGCTACAAGGTTGCAGAGTAGCAATAGAAATGAAATATATTGATCATGAGTATTGAGGCATCATTAAGGCATCGTTGATTTTGGTTCATAGCACTAATTAACTGTATTAGCAGTAATTTGCACTTATTAAAGCATTTACAAAAATATTTAATGTATTGGAATAGCAGTCTGTAAAGTTTAACAGTTCAGTTATGACTATAGCAGCAAATCTTGTGGAATTCCACTGGCAAATTCTCTAAAAGTAGAGGCATTAGTGCTTTAAAATTACCTTAATAAAACGTGTAGTATTTTCCATACCTGTATTGAAGTTACTTTACCTTTTATGGCCATTATCTATTTCCAAAGCTGTGAAAATTTTGGTCATGTCCTCTCATTTCTTTATCCACAATGTGCTGAATTCATTTTTTGTAAGTAAAGAAGAAAGTAGGGTTTCTTTAGCTCATCTTTAGCTCATTGGACCAATTGAGATTTACATAACTATTCTGCATTATTATTGCTGCTCACGTGCTCTGGAGGCACTAGAAATTCCTAGCAGGGAAGATGCTGGTCTTGAAGTTTACTTTTTTTGTGGTACACCAGAAGCCTAATTTGACTAAGTGCAGAGTACTATTCAAGAAGAATATCTTTATGCCCAGTCTTTACTCTGTGCCATATTTTACTAATATATTCTTATCTGACTAAAAACTATGTATACGGAGGTTCATTCATCAGCATGTGAATCCAACCAGTTATCTGACTCAACTCTTGCTTGAACTTCCCAGCTTATTTTTACTTTTATCTGAACATGGTTATGCGAGTAACTTTTTTTCATTGGGAGTTTGATCCTGATTTTTTTCTTTTTATTTAATTGGAACAGAGTCTGAAAATTTTACTACTTATTTCAGGAAGATTATCAGGCTACTACTTATGTGTTTTCTTCTATCTGAACTATCATCAAACTGAAGTTTTGATGTGCATTATGAAGAAATTTGTTAATTGTGATCCAAAGTCAGTACCAATGATATAAAGATGGTTATGATATGAAGAAAATTATACTGATCTCTAATTGCCTTGTGCTATATTTGCAGTTTATTTTTATTATAACAGTCAAGTAAGATGGATGTTATATAACCAATTGAAATGCAGATTGTCTTAATGTATATGTGTTTCTTGACACACTTGGCAATGGAGCCCACTGAGTTTAGAATTCTATTGTATTTCAAGAACTCATACCAAATATTACAACTTACCTCAGCTGGCTCTAGACAGAGACAAAAATATGGCTACGTATGGAAGTGCTATGAAGTTGGTAGATTTTGTTCTCTGAGGTACAGAATAACTTTTCCTAAGGAAATGATATCCATGCCTTTAAATTTAAGAATTACATATCTACCAACTGAGCAGGAGCCTTATAAATGAGGGTTTCCTTTGAAAGGAATGGTGGATGATTTCTTTCTATATGAAGGACAGCTCATCCTTTCTCTAATGCAAAGCACAAACTGTGTTTTGAAGTCTAGTTATTATCTCTGTTATATAATTTATATATTATTTACAAATTTTATGATAACCCTCTTGAGATCTGAACCCTGTGGAAATCAGCAAGATATGAAAGGATGACACCTATGTAGTACTGCTGTTCTCTGAAGTACTTTTTATAGATTGATTTTTGGTTTTGCAGAGCGTAATTTGTGCATGTTATGTTCAAAGTCCTAGCTGAATTTGTTTACAGCTTGAACTTCTGACTGGGTCAGTAAACAGCAGCGTCTATGTACATAGCTGAGTTGTATACACTAAGGAAAGTAGTTTTATTTTTAGCAGATACCTGTCTTCTTGTAGAAGTCTGCAAAGAGAATGCTATTAAAAATCTGTTGTATATTCTCCGTTTCTAAGGAGCTGTTCAGTATATACTGCAGGTGTGGGCAATTTTCTCCCTCTTTAAAACTTGTCCCATCTAAACCTGAAACTGTCTTTGCGTAATTACTAAAATCCTGTAATGTCGTTCGGCAAGCAAAGTCCAAATTCTGTGATTACCTTGCTATCAACATTTAAATAATCTAATAAAAATGTTTTTAGTAAGCTTTTCTGGTATTTCTGCTTCTCCTAAATCTTATTACCATCTCTAATTTTTCTGGTAAGAAATGGGTCTTTAAAATTTGTCCAGGATCATAGGACAAATAAATCATCCAATTTAATGAAACATTAAACATAGAGCTTAAAACGTAGAGTTCAGTAAAATCATTAGCTGTCTACACTAGAGATATGATAATTATTTAATTTTGAATCTGTGGAGTCCTTTTAGGAACTAACTTGTCGTCTTCAGTACAAATCTACCAAAAGAATTTGGGGGTGCTGTATGTTTTGTTTGTTTTCCCCTAATCTTTCCAGTTATTCAGATAATGATTAGGGCATAAAATACCTAAATTTCTTGAATAATGAGAATGATGACTGAGGAAGAAAATAAAATGTTTTTGAATAGATCTGATAATGCATAAAATTATGATTAAAACTACAGTCCACTGCAGGTGAACTAGAACAAAACTGTATGACCTTTTTGGTATATCTTTAATAGTTGTTGTCTGTAGTTACACCTATGCAACATGTGTACTTTGGTCCCTATCAAGAAGGTTATTTCTTTCAGCGCATTTGATATATTTATGTTCAATAGGTGAACATACTTGTACGTATTCGAGTTAACTGTTTTTTCTCAGCTTCAGTATCTCAGGCTTAGAATATTTTCTTGGTTCTTGTAAGCGATAAATTTGTCAGCTTTGTCAGAAAATACAGTTTAGGGACTGAAATTTTATTTTTGAGAGAAATTAGGAAGATTTTAACTCCTAAAACTACTAATGGGACAAAAGGAGACTTAAAAATTCAGATTAACTTTTCCTTATTTAAAGAACACATTATGTGAGAACACTTAGAATTCAGGAGCCTTTGCAACATAAGCAAATTCTTCGAACAAATCTCTTTTCCTTGTTCCTAAAACAATGACTATCCCACCTATGAGAGTACTCATTAGGGTAAGAAAGTGAGCATTGTATGTTAGCATTGCTTTTATTTTGAAACTCAGTAATATAATCACCAGAATTACCAAAAATTTTCTTCTGCTTTGAAATGTCCAAACTGAAAGCTAAAATGGTCTGGGTTTTTTTAGAGAACATCCATTCACTTTCAGGAAAGTGTTCTATCTTAAGTCAGTATCTTCAGAAACTCAGTCATAACGTGAGAATGTTGAAGCAAGTAACTTCAAGAGGGTGGTGTACACAAGTCCAGTACTCCTGATTTTTTTTCTAACATGGGTGAAAGGTAACTCTTTTTGAAAATCTGTCTACAGCTTTTCTGTGGTTATAAACAAACTTATAAACTATTAAGAAATATTTATCAAATAATGATCCCTTTAACATGACTTACTCAAGGGAAAGCAAGAAGAAAAGGTTGGAAGAAAAGTTTATGAAGTTTTGGATTTTGCATTTCAGAAAGGGTAACTGGCACATCAAAATCCATATAATAGACTATAATTCTGCTTAATAAGGAATTATGTAGGATCCGATGTGTGATCTGATTCTCACTTTTCTTTTAGAGTTAATGCAGAAGGTGGTAAAGTAAATCTTTATTGTTTACTGCTATATAGAGTGTTTAATCCCAAATTCTTAAGGGTAGGGAGGGGAAAAAGGAGGATGCATTATTTCCATAATGCATCACAAAGAAATTAATTACTGGAAAAATATTAATTGTTTAGACTTATAGAAAAAATTATCCTTTTCTCCATGTTCTCGTCTCCAACAGAGTGTAGTAGAGGAACTCATTTGCGAATTTATTAGCACAGTAATACAAATAATTTTCCAGGAAATAAGGTTGTTAGAAAGTTCAGTAATTTATGGCCTGATTTGAATGTTTGATTGAAATGTTTTCCTTTTGAGAATATGGATCCACCCTTAGTATATCATATGGAAGTCAATCCCCCAAATTCCCATTTCCTTTTACTTAAAGCCTTTTGCTTTCTTCCTAGACAAAACAAAACAGCTTTGTTGAGCTTAAGCCCCCGAGTTATAGCCTAGTGAAGTGGGAATTTCAGTAAATATGTACATAAACTTATTTATGTATCCAGTTTTTAATAATTCATGGATTTGCCCTCCAAATTGCATACATAATGCTACTACATTAAAGGAAGAATTTGAATATTTCATATGTAAGATACACTCTCCTGAACACAGGAGTCTTTCACTCTTAAATCTAGAACACTGTTGTGTCTTTAGGTATCCTGAAGACTAAGCAATATTTTGAGTGCCTTCAGGATTCAAAAATATTTTAATTAATACCTGTTTCTAAATGTTTAAGGGCATTTGGATGTGGAAATTAAAATTAAATACCACCCATCTCTTAGATGCCAGTTAACCATTTATTCGCATTGAGTGCTGTCAAATACTTAGGCCTGAAAAAAGAAAATATTTTTTCTTGTTTAAGATTTTTTTACCCCAATTAAAATTACTAAGCATCTTCTAACATGCAATAAGTTCCATAAACCATAACTCAAGGGAAAACTACGCTTACAGTAATTAAATTATAATTCTCAAGTCTATCATCTTAAAAAGGTTTTATTGAAGATACCAGTTCAATTCCCCTGATCATTACAAAAACCTCTAAATTTGTTGATTAAAAAAAATGAGGTAATGCTTCCCCTACTGGTCTATTTTCTTACTTTAGTAATACAAAAAAATTAAGCTACGGGTGCTTTGTGCACATAGTTATCCTGCCATTATATTTATGACTGTGAATGTTTAAAAAAAAAAAAAAAAAAAAAAGTGAAATTCCAGGGTTCCAGAACTACAATTCCAATTCTTGTATCAATCAACTGGTTTGTTGATGCATTGTCATCCTTCCCTTCCCCAGTTTGTGGTAGCTCAAAAGTGTCCAATTCCAAGTGTTACTTTTCTCCCTGGCATGAGCAGAACAGAGCACATGTGTAAGCTGCTAAAGGTGCCATGTTACTAACAAAGCTCGTTAATGGGCTCAAGATGAGCATTATGCAGAGATTTACTAAATTCTTGCTGCAATTATGTCATCACGAGATATTTAAGATAAATAACAAGACTGTTTATCTACATCAGTAGATAGGTCATGAAAGTTGAATATTTGAAGTGGAGACTTCTCAGTACTCTGGTGCATAATATTTTGTTTTAAGATCTTTTATTTGAAAAATTCTCATTACTCCCATTTCTATAGCAGATATCCTTTTCTTGATCATGGGAAAGTTTGACAGCAGAGATTCACCTATGATGGCAAAACTTAATCAGATTTGGTTTTATAAGCTCTAATAGAATTATGACTTTCCAGCAGTGTTTTGGTTTGGGTTTTTGTTATTGTTGGAATTACTTAATTTAGGCAGCGTGCAAAGCCTGCAAACATTTGCCTAGACCTATATAGTCATCCTTTTCTCAGATGATGGCCAGCAACTTATTTGGAATTAGAAATTCCATTCATTGCTGCCAGAAGTATCTATGGTTGAGAAAGATGAGTGGAAAAAGCTAGGCTTTTTGGATGAATATATAGGACCAGATGTAGGACCAGAACCTAACTTCAAATGGTTAAAACTTTGTTCTGGAATTTCAGACAGACTTAGAAATTGCTTCTCTCCCTGTCTCCAAGCGAGAATCAGAAAACCCTTGGAAGTGAAAGCCATACATTATACCTAGGAAACCTGAAGGGTATATGTTTAGAATCTGCTTTTATAAAACCAAAGCATCTTTTTAAAAACATTTTTTTAAAAAAAATTGAAAATCTGCCTTACTGTATTCCCAACAGTTTTTTTTCTGCCTTTCACTCTTAACCTCAGCTCCCTATAGCAAATTTGATCTCTTTTATCAAAACTTGATGGGCAGGTGAATTTGAAAATTAGTAAGCTTGTTAATCACATCTCATTGCTAAGTGTCTTTTTTACCTATCTTGCAAGTAGTCCTTCTTCCTGGGTAACACACTTGATTCTTTTTTTACACCGTTTTAGTATGAAGTGTTGACTCTGAGTGACCACGTACAGGCTGATGCTGTTTTAGCAGCATTTTTCCTAGCTTTAGATCTCAAGCTCTCAAACAAGTTTTCAGTGGTTGGAGACAGAAAGTCCCAATGTAATTGGCCACAGCTGAGTCACGTAACACAAAGGAGGGTACTGTTAATGGGGAAAATGAAGTCCTTTCAGTTGTATCAAATCTGTCTGATAAGAGCACATGCCCTTACTTGTTTCACATTTTACAGTATCATTTTCTGATCTGAAGGGGACTTTGAAATGGGAACTAAAGAGGTGAGTGATGGGTATCTAGCCCTTGCAGCAGGGAGGGAGGAATGCAGAAGCCATTCTCCTTGCACATGTTCTGCCAGCCAGTGCTCCCAGGGCTGAGCCTGATGAGAAAGATGACTTAATAGGTATATTTCTCTCAAAAAACCAACTACAATAATAGCAAATTAACTTTCTTATTAGATTGTAAATTGAATCTGAATTCAATTCAAGAAATCCAGAAGTAAATTGACCTCTCAGATATGTGTATTACAATAGTCTCACTTCTTCCTTCGCCCCACTACCTGGGACATCATTTGGTGTAACATGATCACAAGACAGTGATGGTGAAATGAATGCAATCAAATAATTGTAAATATATTTTATTTTGAAGGTAGTGAAACTAAATGAAGGCTTCATTTTGTACAATGCAGGCTTTATATTCAAAATTTGAAAACATTCTGGTTTTGAGAGACTTCGATGAAATATGACTTCTAGGTTGCAAAGCACTCTGTACATTTAAGTTACTTCAAATAACGTTTACAAATGACCCATTGCTCCTTAACATCTCAAAGCTGGTGTGACTAGTAGACAACAAGAAAAGATCTATAACAACTAGATGCATTGTCCAGCAATGTTGAAGACTAAGAGGTGGATTTAGTAAGGGAAGATCTATTTAGGTGCTTTGACGATACAGTCAGATGTTTAACAGAATTATTTAAAGGCAATTTAGACTGCAATATCTACTTCCCACTGAATTTCACTTAGTCACTTCTGTAAATCCCATATGTATCTTCTACATTTTTAGGCACTTTAAATATCTGGCCCAAAGGCAGTTGAATAGCTGAAAACTGTTAAAACTATGGGAAGAATTCGGGTGTCTACTACTGGAAAAGAATCATATTTTTAAGGCTCATCTTCAAATTAATAAGAGTTTCAACCTTGGAGACTGTTCAATGGGAATGTTGGCCAGAAGGCCAATCACATCCTGGGCTGCATCAAAAGAAGTGTTGCCAGCAGATCCAGAGAGGTGATTCTGCCACTTTACTCTGCTCTGGTGAGACCTCACCTGTAGTACTGTGTGCAGGTCTGGAGCCCTCAATATAGAAAGGACATGGACCTGATGGAGTGGGTCCAGAGGAGGGCCACTAAAATGATCAGGGGGTTGGAGCACCTCTGCTATGAGGACAGGCTGAGGGATTTGGGGTTGTTCAGTACCTGAGGGGGGCCTACAGGAAGGCTGGGGAGGGTCTGTTTACAAAGGCCTGCAGTGACAGGACGAGGGGCAATGGTTTTAAGCTGGAGAAGGGGAGATTTAGATTGGATATTAGGAAAAAGTTCTTTACCGTGAGGGTGGTGGAACACTGGAACAGGTTGCCCAGGGAGGTGGTTGAGGCCCCTTCCCTTGAGATATTCAAGGTGAAGCTCGACGAGGCCCTGGGCAACCTGGTCTAGTTGGGGGTGTCCCTGCTGACTGTGGGAAGGTTGGACTAGATGACCTTTGAAGGTCCCTTCCGGCCTGGACCGATCTATGAATCTATTAAAATTGTTTGTGGCATTTAGTCAGTGTGACCCATTAGAAACATTTGTACATATTACTTTTCACTAGCATAATTAATTTTATAAGAAATGTAATCACAACTACAGCACTTTCATCAGCTTTGCTTTTTTTCCTCTCTCTTTCCTCTCATTCAGAGATTAAACTATTAAACATTCCTGGCTGAGTACCAATTCTAATATTTTGTAAAATTAACAAATCATAAATCAAAGTAAGTATAGCTGTTTCCTTGTAGGAACAGAATTTTGTTAATTTCTAAATGAAAAATTCCTACAGGATGGAAGATGCAAATTATAGTGCTTCGTGTTGTTTTTTGGTTTGTTTTGCTTTTTTTTTTTTAATATTTATACCCAGCTTTTCTAATTTTTTAATCTTTACTCATCCCAAGTTCATACTACTGTGTAAGACACCACTGATGATGTTTCAATTCTAAAATAAGTTTCCAAATTCTTTGGTGGGTTTATTTAACAGATGACTCGTATAACCAACACAATGGGAAACATATCTTCATATACAACTGTCTGTTAGGATGCCATGCCAGAACACAGGAGGAGACAATGGGCAGTGTTTTTCTTTTCTAGTCTCAATTGATATTACCATTTGTTTTTCTTGATATTATCTGACTGAATGCATGGAAGAGGGTTCCAAATGCATCATGTAATATGTTGAATCTGTGTGCAAAATACACATGGCTTCATAATAAATATAAATCTTCACTCTAAAAAAAGCTAGATATGACTGAAGGATAAGATTAGTGAGAGTGCTAATATAGTGTCAGGCCAATACTATTCTTTTTTTAAACACCTATTCTTATAATGAATCAATTAATATGAAAACCAGAAGCTTATAGCCTACAAAACCATATTCATACTTTAATGTTGAGTTTTCAGGCTAGAGAGGGTTTTTTTATTATTAATCATTAAGGGTGTCTGATGATGTGATTTCATATAAAACACAGAACATTGCTGCAACATTATCCATGGCTTGTTGGTACTCGCATTTTGGTAAGGAAATGCTGTTTGCGAGATTATTAATGAAAGGGTAGTGCATAAATTTGCAAGCAAGTGAGCATGCCCAGAAAATACTTGGATGCTTCCGAGTAGATTTTGGGATGATCTATTCAGGAAATGAAATAAATATCAGGTAACTTAAGTGATGTAGCTACATTAACTAAGAGGTGTAAAGGGTGAGCACATAAAGCGCCAGCACTTAGTGGCTCATAACTGAGCCAGTAGCATTTTTTTTTGCATACAAATATATAAAACAAAAGGATTAAAGAGTTGTGACTTGCAAAAAGATTTTATTAGAAGTGAATAATCATATATTGATCACTTAATATCATAAATATAGAGTTGCAAATGATTTACCAGTTGTAAACAAAAATGGGGATAGTCTAACAAAAGAAATAGCTTGCGGATGATAAACAGAGATAGTGAGTGACCTTACTAACTCTGTAAGCTGCTATTGAATGCTTTGCCCAAAAGAGGTTCTCTTTTCATTTGTTTTATTTCTTTCTCTGCTATGTTTTCCTAATGTGACTTGAGTGACCATTTACCAGTTTACCAAATGGTTCTGTGGCACTATGACGCATTCTGGAGATCATTATTAATAAGATGACACTCAACTCTACAGTAACTTTTTATCTAACCCACATCTTACAGCTTTGCTGCTCTTGTGTTAGCTAACTATTAGAAGGCTGTGGATAAAAGTGAAATAGCTGTAATTTACTGAGATTAAAATGGGCCTTTTTCTCCCCTATGTGTCCTCACAGAGATACACTTAAATTAAAACCTTAATGAAAAACAGTTAAGAAAAAAATTGAAGTGGAATACAAGTTGCACCATCTTTGTTAGAGCAGATTGCAACACATTTCAGGTTCAATGTCTTCATAGACTTCAATGTTTTGGCATCTTTGGTACCCAGGGGTTCCTTCTGATATGCAAGATGAAATGTAAGCACTGCAATGTTTTCAGAGCAAAAGACTTGTCCTATCCTTCACAACCTGCAGCACAACTATGTATTATCCTAAATCTACAAGAATGAGCTGCTGTACTCTTATGCTCAGTGATGATTTGGCCAGACACAAGGAGCTCTACACTGGTCTGTCAGAGGACGCTGTTGATCATAGCAACTGTCTGTCTGCTAATCTTAAGGATTAATGACTTGAGACGACTGTCTGAAACTAGTTGGTTTATTTTGGTAGTCTACCAAGAGTGATAAATATAACAGCGTTGAAAGAAACCAATTGCAAGAGTAGTATTTCTAGGAGAGTTATATTCTGTGCTCATAGTACAAAGCACGGTATATCTAAGGTATTTATTTTACAGGCTTGTGAAAGAATTTGACTTATCCTGCATCAGAATTTATATATAAGAGTTGACATTTTCATAAGGCTGTTGCTGATTGCATGGAAGCAACACACTCCATTCTAGCTAATGTAATCTATTTTGGTAACAGACATTTGGGTCAATCTGTTCTCATACAAATTCTTAATAAACACATTCTTCCCCCTCACCCCCCATGCAGTCTGAATAGATGGGAAAATGTAAAGCAAATGGGCAAGCTAGAAGAATTGCCTCTTTATATTTCCAAGAAATGTTGTTATTGTTTACTACTATATTTTATGAGGACTATAAAAATAAATCTTACTTTTTATTGTATTCTATGAAGTTTCAGGGTACATTTTCAAAACTGTATTTTCTGAGTCAAAGAATAAAAGCTGGTATTTCTGCAGACAGATGGCTAAGCATGTAGTTATCCTGTCTGCATGTGCAAACAAAGGTTATTGCAGTCTCATTGCCTCCACCTTACTTTCAAAATTTGGCTTTCATTTTATTTACAGAGCTGTTTATTAAATAATGTAGGAAATTGATTCCACTGTGCCTCTTTTACACAAGGGTTGTAGAATATAAATGAATTAGGGTTATGTTCTGAAACCGTTTTATTTTACAGCAGGATTTAATATGAAGTACATGTAATTAAAATTAGAACTTGATTGCCAACTTCTGATCTACTCTAATGCTTATATATTTGGTTATCTTAGTGCTAGCATTAAATTTTTCAATAATTGAAAAGTATTATTGCATTTAAAAATATTTAGCAACTACTGCACAGTTGTTAAATTTAATAACCTCACTAGTTTGACTAAAATCATTAAAAATCATTTGAGTTTGCAGTACATGTCAAACCACTCAGACTAATCTGTGAGCTTGAAGAGTCAGTTTCACAAGCATCACAAAACATCTTGTGCAATTCAGCACTTTATAAAATAAAAGATAATTAAATGACTTCCTGAAGGATTTGTCTTCATGAACAAGAAATATTCCTTTCTGCCTCCAAAGAATAGCCCTGTAATACATGATAATCAGAGGGCAGAGAGAAATAGTTCCAGTGACCAGAATCTATTGTGTGTGTCTGTGTGTGTATTGGTTTGGTTTTTTTCTGGTTTTTGTTGTTGTTGTTTGGGTGTGTGGAGGTTATTTGTTTGATTGGTTGGGGTTTTTTGTAGAAAGCAGCCTCGTAAACAAAGCAGCTTTTACTTGATGCAGAAAGCACTATGCTTTTCTGGAGATCAAAGATTCATTTTTTGATGAATTCACAAGAAAAACCAAGCCTCAGGATTGTATTAGATTCTGGGGAATGTGATGTCTATCCACTATGTGGCTTTGTACTAAGAAAAATGACTGACAATCTCTGATCAGGAAAACTAAATTAGAGAAGCTGTGTCAAGATGCTTCTCAGGAAAACCTTCATGTATCAGAGCCCATTATTGGGTATAAGCACTTTATTCTTAATAATAACCATTAAAAAGGGACCCAATATATGTATGCACAGTGCTCCGTGCTATTGTCACAGAACTTAGTATTGCTAAATCCCAGTTTTAAGTCATTAAGTAATAGAAGTTCAGTTTGTCTCTCAGAGATTCATTTTGCCAAGATCACAGTTTTCTAAGATATTTTAACTAAAAGAAAACTAGGACCATAAATTCTGGTGTCAACATGAAGGGAAAAAAAAATACCCAAACAAAAAAAACCCAACATTTTTTCCCCTGCATATGATGCTTTGAGTGACAGGATGGGATGAGAAAATAGAGGGGAGGGAAGGCTTTTCTAATGAGTAATTTGATGACTCCTCCTTTATACTGAAGTAATATTGATCTTTTTTGTTTGGGTGGTTTTGGGGTTTTTTTTGGCTGACAACTTAAAGTTTTAGCATAAATCTCTGTGAAAATCAGTGTCTTATGCTGCATCACAACAAAGGCAGTTCACTTCTGCATGGATCACTGATAAACAAATATCAGTTTAATAAAGCGTTTACAGGGACAAAACAGAGAAGGTGTCCTAATTGTGATAATGAGCTGTGGCTCTCATTTTCCATGGTTCAGCAGTGAAGGGAGGGGTCCATGCTGTAGTTTATGAGAAGCAGAGCTTCAAGAGGGTTCTTTAGCCTTTCTGTGTCACTGAAGACAAAAGTGCTTCATCACTGTCTTTTAATTCTGCTTTGTTTTTTTTCACTGGCTTTGTCAATACTGGTTTAGGTTTTGTAGCATTTTATAATATACAATCCAAAGTGTTGAAAAAAAGTGGAAATGCGGCAGCATTTTTTGTGCATTTCTTTCCACTGCGTGCAGTCCATGTCAGTATCTTTGTTGGTTACCTTGGAAACTATCATGGGGTGAAATTTGATTGGCCGCATTCTCCAATTGATTATTAAAGTCGTGGGCAGTTTCAAGTGGCAGACATCTCATAGGTTGCACAAAGTAAGTAGCACTAAATGATTCACAGTTTAAGATTTTTTTATTTTGAAATAAGCCACATAGAGCAGTACATCTGTAGTGCCTTGAAAGTTTGATTGGAATGAGTAATGGATTGAAAAATCTCATCTTTTTTGAAGCTATAGTGGTTTTTGGCTTTTCTTTTTCTCCCCCCATCAATACTTTTAACTCTGAATTTCATGTCTAGAGCAATTCCTTGATTTATTTTTTTTCCCCCTGGTGATATCTGCTATGGGATATGCTTCTGGCACTAAGAGTGAGGAACCCCCTCCTCAAAAGAACTCGACAAAAAACAAAACCAAAACACCTGAAACCCAAAACAAAACAAACCCAAAATGCCAAGACCGTGTGGTGAAAACGGGACCATTCTTTGTAAGAACTTATTTACTGTTTCAAAATATAATCTTACTTTTTTTTTTTTTTATTGTCAGAGGAATAGGAGCAGTTAATATCCTTTGAGCTGCTTGTATTTTTCCCTTTTTATATGCCTTAAATAATTTTGATGTAAATTCTTAATAGCTTGTCCTGCTCACATTGCTGACTTCATGAACACTAATAAGCTACAGAGTGATGAATTCAGTATCTTTGATTGTGCTTTGCTTCCATTTTTTCACCAGTAAAGGAACACATTTTTTGTTTTCAACCAAAACTTCACTAGTGACTAATGCCTCCTTCTGTCAAATTGTCTCAGTTACTTTTGAAAAGGCAAATTGTATGGCATAAAGCAAAAAACATTGTCTCAAGAAATTTTTTAGACAGTCATGGATGATAACGTAGTTCCCCTATACTTCAGTGTTGTCTTCAATATCTAATGTTACTTGGCCATCATTGTCTGCCGAAAAAGTTGAATATCTGATCTTAGTGAAAAGTTTGTATCACATGAAGAAGAACTTATGTCCCAGATCACTCTAGGATGCTTATATGATTGTATTAGGAGGAAAGAATAAGTGTAAAGCAAAATTACTATACCATTTAGAGATATACTTACCATCTTTATTTTTCAGCTGCTACTTTCTTAGCATTTCATTTTCATTTTTTAAATATTCCAATACTTTTTTTCATAGTTGCAGACATTTTTTCAATTCAGAAAATAATGTATAGCCAAAGTACACCTTCACCTCTACGCTCAACCCTGATAGTAATTAATAGTAATGGAACAAGTTTCTCAAGGACGTTTTGCAGTCTCCACCTTTGCAACTTTTCAAGATATGGCTGGATAAAGCTCTGGGTGATCCTCTCAGACATCAGAGCTGATCCTGCTTTTTAGCAGCAGTTGGGCTAAATGACCTCTGAGGTGTCTTCCAGCCTGAATTATCCTATGCTATGAACCAACTCCGCAATAACTGTGTCTTATTTCCAGTTAGTGTTTATCTGGCTGTAGCTTTTAGATATCGGTTTCCATTACTCCTTGTCGTGTTAAAGAATTCTTTTGTACTTAGTGCTCTGTCGTTGTGAGTGAATACTTAAATACAACAATCAAGCTACCTCTTAGTCTATTTCAAGACAATCAGCTAGACAGACACTTAATTTGTCTACCCTATAAGTAATTTGCTCCATTTCACCCTAGACAGGATAGGGCAAAAATATTTAAACTTTTTTGTAATTCATATATTGAAGCTGGATGTACAATTCCCCTTTCAAAATTTTTGGTGGTGCCTGCAGAAATCTCCTCTTCCTTCCTGTTTCAAGCTGGTAAAAAATATTCTAAGCAGTGGTCTGAATCAGAAAGATTCTGATCAAATACTTTTCTATGCAATTTTAAAAATTATTATTTATTTTGTGGAAAAGGAATCTGAAGCAAACTCCTGTCTTATTTCTTACAATTTTGCTCTCCAGTTGGACAGTTGGATGTTAAGCATAGACAGCCAGACACAGGTATCTGCAGGACTGCTCCAATCTCCAGCTTTGCTGTAGCTATATCACTCATTCTTTCAAAGCAGGAAACCCCAGGAATTTCAAGAGCTAATTCTCCAGAGCAATCAGTTACCTTTTTCTACACAAATGGAGTACAATACTGAATTGTACTTGTTTTTGATGCCCTGTAAAAATTAAGTTTATTACATGTAGGTAATTACTTTCATCAACCAAATTTGTAATCTTTTGAAAGAATAAAATCAAGATTTTTGTCCAGACCACTTGTCTCTAAAATCATGTAGCTGGGAATTAAGTATTTTTCTATACTTTAATTTGTCAGACTGTTGCAGCAGCTTTCTGTTATTTTGCCAAGAGCTGAAGTTGGGCATCTGGCCTGTGGTTACCTGATTCATCCTTCTTGGCATTTTTAGTATGGGCACAACACTGGCTCTCTTCTAATCTTCTGGAGTTTCTCCAGTTTTCCATGATATATTAGAAAATTAACACTAGCAGACAAGATATTTCCTCTGCCTCCTTTCCTTTACTGCTCTTTGGGGGTTTGTTTCTTTGTGGTTTTGTTTGGGTTTTTTTCTAGGCTTTTTGTTTTTTATAATGTTTATCCTTGGTGAGCTTTTTGTAGCATTTCTTCCTAATAACTCAATGACAACAAATTATTTTGTCATCCTCTGCAACAACTTATCCTGAGTTTTGGGTTTTGTGGGTTTTTTTTTCGCTTGGGTCGTGTCTGTCGTCCCCCCCCCATATAAAGCATTGCTGTTTGTACTTTTTTTTGTAAATTGCATTCCTAATTATTATGCTATGAAATGCTATGAATTGTATCATTTGGTATTGTACATATACAACAGCTATTTTTTTCTCCTTTATATGGGGTATTTACTTTTTGTGAAATTACACTAAATTATTTAGAACATGATGCTAAGGCAAATTCTACCTAGGAGGAAAAAAACCCTCAATTTATTCCAACTTAAAAATAACAGAATTGACCTAATCTTAGCAGTCCAGCTGTCTGGGAGAGGATCCTAAATTCATATTGAGACGAAATGGATTGAGATGGCTTTATTTTTTATTGAAACATTAAGAATAGAACTTATTAAAGGTTTTCTGTACCTCTAATCCCAAAATCAAAGTTGAAAAATAAGAAAATAGTTAAATATCTCCAGATTTACTGGGCTACAGACACTATCTCTTCTTTATCTGATCAATTTTCCATGCTCCATAACTTTTAATTTATATTATTTAATATCTCCTTGGCTTTCTTTTTTTTTTTTTTTTTTTTTTTAATTTTATTAATCCAATTTCCACCTTCACCTGATCACTGAGATGAAGTTGTCTCTAAATTTGGAACTTTTAATATTCTGGCCTTTAGAAACCTTTGATTTTTCAATCTTATTTTTCTAATTTTTTTCTTGCTGGCCAGTGGATTTATTGTTTTAAACAAAAGAGACCCTTCCTAAGCACTGGAGATGGGGAGTGCTGCCTGTTTGTTCATGTTGAAAGAAATTGGTCAGGATGATTAATCCTGACCTAAAAGACCACCAAGATCCAGAATAGCATCATTTCTGTGTTTTGAAAACTTAATAATGTTTTGTTACTCTGGCTGCATGAGATCATTGGCCAGTCCTCCATATCGAAGTTCTAATGCACTGCTGAGCCCATACATTCCAGATGTACAGTGAAGAAATGGTTCTTCCTGTTCTGTAGGCTGATTCAGGGATGAGCTTTTCTGGGATTGCTGGAGCATGAAATACACATTTATAACTATGAATTTGATGTTCTTGGACCTCTGAAACAAGTGATGAATTTTCATCTGTTTACCAATTTAAGTGGATTATAATCAGTGATTTCAATTCCAGTAACTACTGGCATCAATAATATAAATCATTATGTGTTCATTTCTCATCAGTGAGAATTTCTAATTTATCTTTTTTTGTTACCCAGTCTTTACCATGGACATATAAACATATGAAACATTCTTTCACTTGTTGTATAGTTCACTTTATTTATATTTGATACCTTTGTATCTCAGTTACTGTTATGTTACATAATACTTTACTGATGGTTTTCTAGTCCTCTATTCAGGAGGACCCTCTTAAGAGTTGCCTGGAAATAGTCTTCCTGTATGTTAAATATTTGGTCAATTTGCTAAATTTAACTTCATTTGGTTTGAACAACTATCTTTATAACCTTAGTTTTCTAAATTTCTAATCTGATGAAGTCCTGATGCTTGTGGAGAACTCCCTAACAGTATCTCAAGGACCTGGAAGGTTGCTTAGTGCTTTTTCTGATGCATACTTAAACGTTTAAAGTCAGATTCTGACACAGAGTAGCACCCTCAGGTGTCTTTAGTTTGAAAGGAAATCTTAGCATACTGCATATGGCAGGAGCTGCTGCTGCCTGGTTTGTTTGCATCAAGTTGTTCCATTCATATTGTTTCCTGTCCCCTGGACAGTCTCTAGACTTGCCTTCTCCACTGGCTCTTGCTCTCTTGCTTCAGCTTTTCTCCATAAAATGTTATTTCTGTTCTTGGTTTCTAAGATTTTGTGGTGCCACTAACTGAGCCCCTGTTCCAGACAGGACTGGGCATACTGTAGTTGAACTGCCTGATTTATATTCTGTGGCAACTCACTTGGGGCCAATTTGTAAAGTTGTTCAGGCTCTTAATTCATTTTAAAATCAATGGGATTTGACATCAGGAAGTTTTTTAAAAACAGTTGTATGCCTAAATATAGTTAAAAACGCTTTTCCTTTGTTTCAGTACCTTATTTATACCTCGAAGATTTACTTGTGAAGGTCAAGTGCTAGAGATTTAGGAGGCACTGAAACACATACCCCAGATAAAAAGCTGCAGTGCCATGCAGCTCTGAAACGGCATGATTGTTTACTAAATGATTCCACAAGATATTAGAATCGTAGAATGGTTAGAGTTGGAAGGGACCTTAAAGATCTTCTAGTTCCAACCCCCCTGCCATGAGCAGGGACATCTCCCACTAGACCAGGCTGCTCAAAGCCCCATCCAACCTGGCCTTAAACACCTCCAGGAATGGGGCATCCACAGCTTCTCAGGGCAACCTATGCCAATGTCTCACTACCCTCACAGTCAAGACTTTCTTCCCAATATCTAATCTAAATCTACCCTCTTTAAAACCTCAGTTTAAAACCATTACTCCTCATCCCGTCACTACACTCCCTGATAAAGAGTCCCTCCTCACCTTTCCTGCAGGCCCCCTTGAGGTACTGGAAGACTGCTATAAGGTCTTCTGGAGCCTTCTCTTCTTAAGGCTGAACAGCCCCAACTCTCTCAGTCTGTCTTCACAGGAGAGGTGATCCAGCCCTCTGATCATCTTCATGGCCCTCCTCTGGACTCACTCCAATGGGTCCGTCTCCTTCCCGTGTTGAGGACTCCAAAGCTGTACGCAGTACTCCAGGTGTGGTCTTACCAGAGCAGAGCAGAGGGGCAGAATCACCTCCCTTGACCTGCTGGCCGCACTGCTTTTGATGTAGCCTAGGATGCTTTTGGCTTTCTGGGTTGCAAACACACATTGCTGGGTCATGTTGAGCTTCTCATCAACCAACATCCCCAAGTACTTCTCCTCAGGGCTGCTCTCAAACCATTCTCCATCCAGCCAGTATTTGTGCTTGGGATTGTGAGCCATGTACAGGACCGTGCACTTGGCCTTGTTGAACTGCATGAGGTTTGGCCTACCTTTCAAGCATGTCCAGGTCCCTCTGGATGGCATCCCTTCTCTCCTGTGTTGACCGTACCACACAGCTTGATGTTGTCAGGAAACTTGCTGAGGGTGCACTCTATCCCACTGTCCATGTCACCAACAAAGATATTTAACAGTGCTGGTCGCAGTACTGACCCCTGAGGAACACCATTGGTCACTGGTTGCCACTTGGACATAGAGCCGTTGACCACAACTTTTTGAGTGCGGCCATCCAGCCAATTCCTTATCCACTGAGTGGTCCTTCCATCAAATCCAATTTAAAGACAAGGATGTCGTGTGGGACAGTATCAAATGCTTTGCACAAGTCCAGGTAAATGATGCCAGTTGCTCTTCCCTTATCCACCAATGCTGTAATGCCATCATAGAAGGCCACCAAATTTGTCAGGTATGATTTGCCCTTTGCGAAGCCGTGTTGGCTGTCACCAATCACCTCGTTATTTTCCATGTGCCTTTCCAGGAGTATCTGCTCCATGATTTCGCCAGACACAGAGCTGAGACTGACCAGCCTGTAGTTCCCCACGTGCTGCTTGTAACAAGAAATCCCTAGGGCTATGTGTGAAGCAGTGAGGATGCAACAATACTTAATATATGGTGTTTTGAATATACAGTTACGCTGGGAAATTGTCTGCTGTGACATCTCACCAGTTTGCAAAATGAGCTGACTTCGGAATAGTGCTAACTGGCAGGTTATATCTGACTTCAATTGTCAGCTCCCCATTAAGTGAGCTGTGAAATTCTCAGCCTGATCATATTACATCCTAGGAAAAATCACTGTGATGAACTGGTAGATACAGAGCAGCTGTAACAGCTGCTGGTGGTTACTAAACCCAACAACAACAACAAAAATCAAAACAAAAAAAACCCCACTCTCAAACCAATGAATGTCTATCAATGTTTTGATAGTGTTTGTACTGCTTACAGGCTCAGTTCAATGAAACTAAATCTTTGCCTGACTGGATTTACGTAAGAAAGAGCAGGGTTGCTTCTTGTAGTCCAAACTTGATGATAGGCATTGTTAGAATGCAAATATATGGTGACTGACTTCATATAGCAATATTTTTTCAAGAGAAAATAGGTGAATCAAATTGAAAATGTTGTTCCTTGTCTAAGGCAATTCTGAGACGAGCACAGTTTTCTCTCCTTTTTACCTGAAATTAGGCAAGTTCATTTACTGCGCCATACTAACTAAAATATATTTCAGATACTGCAATAGTACAGTAGCTGCTTGCTACTCATTTCTTACCTTTCTGGTAAGTAAGCAACCCTGAAGCCTGCTTTTATTTTATTGTATCTTTGCTATATGTATTATTCTGGACAGAGTATTATGTTTGCAATATAAGAAAAATCCAGCCCTCTGGACTTTCTACAAGTAGTTTTCTGTTTGGTACTGTTTTGTCTAATGAATATTATCCATGCTCCCAGGTGAGTAATATTGGTCAGGTTGTTGTGTGTGGGGTTTGTTTTTTGGTGGTTGTTGTTGTTATTTTGTGGCTTTTCATTTCCCTGAAAACATATACACTTGATTGCTAGATTGATGTTCAGAAGAATATTTGATTAAAATTATGTAAATATTGCTTGAATATGTTATTAGAATCTTTTAAAATAAATGCATACACTTGTGAATAGAATGGACAAAAACTACCTGCCTTTCCCCCTTTTTCTTTCCAAAGTTATACTCAGGCTAGTAACAGTCCACAGTGTCTTAAAATTCATAGAACTACTTGTACTTAAGAAATGTCATTAGACATTTTAATTTGAAACTCATAACTTACAGAAATGAGCAGGCATTATTTTGTAGAAAGTAGGAAGGCTACACAATTCAAACTTCTCTAAGTTCTTATGGCTATACTGACTGAAATTGGTCTGATGCTGGGTGCTGAGGTGTGGTTTGAGGATGTTTGCCCGAATCAGGCATGATCAAGCAGTAAACAGTGAAGGAATTTAGAAACTTCCTTCAGTCCATTGATGCATATTGCTGGAGCTCACTGAAAGATCCCATCTGCGGATACTGTATCATACCTTGGTACTTTTCTGCCCTTTTAGGAAGTAGTCAACACAGAATTGAGGGCATGCAATGACCAGTTGTTCAAATTTGAATTCTTTGCCCCCTTTATAACTTAAATGAAATTTCCTGCCAAAAGTTCTCTCATTTGCCTACCAAATCTTCTATATGGTCTGGCTAATACAGGTTTGTCTAAAGCAAAAGCTAACTTGGCCATCTAGATTTGACACTGACTTTTTGCTGGGGTCAACCTGAAGACAAGAAATTCAGAGCAAGTACTTCAAAATTTGACTAAGTTTGGGTTTTGTGGTATGCATATTGTTTTAAGGTGGAAATGGTTGTCATTTTGCTACTGTG
The DNA here is from genome assembly GCF_964106895.1 of Numenius arquata. Classification (NCBI taxonomy): domain Eukaryota; kingdom Metazoa; phylum Chordata; class Aves; order Charadriiformes; family Scolopacidae; genus Numenius; species Numenius arquata. Next base: position 32,366,588 of record NC_133586.1, read on the forward strand.
TTGAAAAATAATTAATGTCTTCTCTAAGTTGAACCCACGATTAACCCTATTTGAAATTTCAGATTATCACCGCTCTTGAATCTGTTCGTTCTCCTAAGCATTGGGTAGTCTCTGTCATAAAAAAAAAAAAATATATTCAAGTGCAGAGTTCTAATGGAAGATGTATTTGATGACTTTTTGTTTTGTTTTGTGCTTAATAAAAACTGTTAGCAGATTTAACCTTGGGTGCTGGAGATTAAGCCTGATGTACTGCATTGATTATCCACACATAATTGTCAAATGCATTTTATTTGTGATAGCATCAAAGCCAAAAGTTAAATGTATGAACTTGTATGAATGTATGAAATGTATGAAAAGATTTTTAACATATAACACTTATCAGTTGATGGACTTGCTGTTATATGGCATCTTTGTATGTGTTTTTATTTACCTGAAGTGTTGAAATATCCTCAAAGAATTTGACCAAAAAAATTACTAATTTAAATTCAAAGGTGTCGATTAACACAACTATAGTACCCATTCTATGATAGACTATAGTACAAAGATAATAACAGGCAGAAAAGCCACTGCTTCTCTAGACTGGCTCACTCAGCAATCATAGGAGGCTTCCCGCTTTGGATAGCTTTTCCAATGCCCTAACAAGGCAGATTACCTAATGTTATAGTTCTACTTTAAGGGCAGGAGAAGAAACAGAGAGATAAAAATAGGTATGCAGATGGAAACTGTTTCATTTTTCCATATGCTAATAGCAAACTGCTAGGCCTCTTAATCATCCCTCTCATTAGTGGCTGCATTTTCAAAATGGTCTCAAAAGGATCTTTAAATGTGAATATCCAGAAAGAGATCTGTACAGATGAAATTGAGCAAAAGTTTGAGGAAGAAAAAATTAGATGCAGAGTGTTAGTGTTGTCATGGAATAACTGGAATGCAATTTTGAGTGTGCAAATAGCTTGTACATAAACCAGCATTTTTTTATCTAAAAAATGTCTTTAAATACCAGTCTGTTTGAACGCTTTAATGGGAATTCTTTTATGTTATTGCCTATTGTTAAAATTGATAACTTTCTTAAAATGTTTGAATGAGAATTTTTGTTACTTAGGAAATTTTGAGTATTGAAGAAGGGACCAGTCTTAAGGCTAGGGACCCACTGATAGCAAAGACAGCAAGTTAAAACACGATGTTGGTATCATACTAATGTGATCTTAGCATATCAGTGAATATATGTGGCAAAAATGCAATGTTGATGCATCTTCAGACCCTGAGTGTAGGTGAAGATTTACTGAAAGGAGTGTAATATTCAGGATATTTATGTCTATATGTACAATAAAAGCCTCAGATTTAAGTGTCCAGTTGCTTATTTTTCTGAGGAACAGAAAGCTACTCCTCAAAGATGGAAAACCCCACCCCAGACTCTCCAGGAACACGCTATGTTGCTGATGCTATCGGTGGTCACTGCATATTTTATTAGACTTATTTTAGAACAACTAAAGCCTTGTTTTTTAGAATTTAAGTCAAGATAAATAAAATGTGTTGTATATTATGTGAGGTGTTATGAATATACAATAAGACATTTCCATTTATCTGTGGTTTATAACATGGCGGAATTTCTTAAAATGGACATGGTGATTTTCTAAGACTTATGATATTATGGCAGGAATCATTGTAAAGATTTAGCTTAAATTTTCCTTAGAGTCCTTTTACCATAACATACAATGTCTTGGCTTTTGCTTTACTTTGCAAAAAGATTTATACTGAGCCTTCTAAACACTAAAATCTTCTTAACATAGATCTCATCTTTTCTACATTGTATGTGATGGATTTTGATGGATTCTGTTGAGCACAGTGAAAATAAATCGTATCTACCCAGTGAATATTCACCAGTTCCCTGATTTATCTATCTTATTTGTAGATGGACTTTTCTGCTCATATTTTGAAACAGCCATTTGAAAAAAGGTTCTGTATTAAAAATTGTTTCTTATTGCAAAAAAATTTATTTGTTATATCACATAATATGCAGTCATATGAGTGTGTCGATTTCCAAGTCTGTTTCTTGAATAATACAGAACATTTATACACACTTTTTTTTCCCGTTTAATTTATTATTTCTGTGCATTGGACTTAACGAAACTTGCAAATTCATAGGACTGGTTTTAAGACCACTTTTCAGGACAGTTAGTAATTAAGATGTCACTGACTGCAAAAGTTCAGATAAAACGAAATAAAGTATTCTGGGATTCATGGCTGGGCAAAGCAATACTAAGCACTAGAACATTTTGTTTTCTCCAAATCCAAGCAGTTCTTAAGAGATCCATGGGCTGTGCAGTTAGAAATTCAGGTTCCCTGAGTTGCTGGGAAAAGCGTTCATACTAATTTTAAGTTTAGGAAGAAAACAGACCACACACGAACCAAAATTTGTGTTTCTAAAGCCCACAGTAAAGATATGCAGAACTTGCAGATGTGTATTTATTTTAAATAATTTTAAGAAAGCTGTTCTAAGTACTGAAACAAATCACTGTTTTCCAATCAACTGATACCTCTTCAGTTATCAGTTTCTAACTGTAATTGCTAATGTTTCAAGTCTTGAATTTCTAATCACAGTTATCAACTGTAGATGCTGATTTATTGCTACTTTTACCTTTATTCAACCTTACTTCACCTCAGTTCATGTTTATTCTTTTTAATTACACACATATGCCTTAAAATGTGTTAATATACTTTGAATTGTATATAAATCACTTACTTCTACTTCCCCTATCCTCTACCTCCCTATCTCCTCTTAGTTAATAGTTCCTTGTTCTGTAGCTATTTGGAGGGCCTTTAAAAATCTCTTTTTAGGAATAAAACTTCCCACACAATTGTTGCACAACTTTATAGAGCAACGTTGAAGACTTACACTGTAAATGTCAATTTTAGTATATTATTTAAAATCTGTGAGTTACCAGCAGCTTATTAATTATTTGAACTCTTGAGTATTCCTCTAGCATTAAACAAAACAATAAAAGGGCAATATATCACAGTTTTCTTCTTGAAAATTCACTAATATTTTTTTAAATTCATATTTAGGCTAAACTTAAAACCGTTTATGGTTTCCCTGAAACTATGCTATGGTCTCTTTAAATTTATAATAACTCTTGTCTGTAGTATCTTGTCCAAATAAATACTACTATTGTGTCTTATGCATCATGGAGTATGTCTTGAGGTTTTTAAGCTTTGGTTTTCAGCACTTTGTTGAGGGCATAGCTTGGAAAGGAATGGGGCATTAGATGGATTTACTCCAGAAAGTAAAGGAGAGCACCACAATTTTTAAAGTATATATCTGTTGCCAGATCACTTCTGTTGCTGGTCACTTCTGTAAGGGTGTTTTTGATTGTTTTGGGTTTTTTCGATTGTTTTTTTTTTTTAATAGTTGTTCTTGGGGTTTTTTAATAAGCGAAGCCTATTCCTTTGGAATCATATGTTATTAATGTATCAGAATCAATTTGCCAAGAATCAGCAAGTTGTCCTGTGAGTATAGTGACACGGAGGAACATATTTAGAAGGCATATGGCAGAGAAAGCAGGGTGTGCTGCACCCTGGGAGATCTCTTCCTATTTTCCTGCAGTACTTCACTGACTAGAGCATATGCATATGGGACTCTTTTGAATGTGTATTAATTGAATAAGAGACCATTTCCTAATGATGAATTCTATGCTCATTTAGTTTCTTTCTTGTTTACAAAAATAACACCCTTGAGCAGTCAGTATATAATAATTGCTGGTCTCCACTAAGAGAATTAAATAACATGCCTTCGTTATTCATGATCTAGTTGTTTTGTGCATAACATACAACTTTCAGCTGAAGCAAAGCAAAGAAAAAGCCAGAAGTATATAATATTATACATGATATAGCTATATATTCTCTCTATATACATATGTACAGAAGATATAATTAAGATATGACATAATATAGTATATATGTATATCCTATATTCATCTTCAACTGCCTGATATCTTGTTTTCAAGCACACTGACACCTGCAATCAAGGGCAAAATGCATCTTTTTGCAGGGGTTCCTATACTGCAGTTACAACAAAACTAAGCTAACTTTTAGGCTAGCATGTATTTCAAATACAAGCAGTAAGCTGCAGCATCACAGAGCTCAGGACAGCCTGCAAGTGCTTTCTGAGAAGCCTGACTAATAAGTGCATGCTGAGTTTCATGCTGCTATAGCTGAGCTCCTGATACCTAGGCTAAATATAGTTCCACAGGAAGCCCCTCCAAAGATACAGTAGTGTTGATGTGGTTTTTTGTAAGGTACAAATTCAGAGGCAATGCACTGCTTCAGTCTTTCTTGACTTCAGTGGGATAGGAGTAACAGACCTTTTTGTAGCTCACTGTAAACATTTTAGTGTCCCTATTATTCAATGGAAATCTGTCCTGAATTATACATCATGAGGAAGAGTAATCCATGGACTGACTCCAAAGCCAGCAGGAACTACAGCCAGCATGAGTACTCTGCATACTGCATCTAGACATGAACGACCCAAACCAATGGTTTTATCGTATGTATTATATTTCTAACTTGTAAGAGTAGTCTGTCCACTTTAACGGTCAACAACAGAACTTAAAAGGAAGGTGTGAAACCACATGATGCAACTAATTTGGAAGTCTTATCTTACAATCGTATGTGAATTGCAGTCCAGAATTCATAGCAAAGAGGGCAATAGGTATTCCCTTTTCTACTTTTGACTAGTTATTTATTCTTGAGAAAGTCTCAGCCTTTCACAGATGCTTGATCTGACTGATGGATATACTTTGAAGTGGTAATATATATTATTTTTTTTATTTATCTTACTAATCTTGGCATAGGATTTTACTATAATGTTAGCATACTTATGAGTCCTTAGTTAGAAGATGTATAGTAGACCATCTATGTCTCAGTTCAGACTTATCCTGAAAGAAAATTCTTACTATTTGAGGAGTTCTACAGATATTATCTAGTAGTTTTCCGAAAAACTCTGAGAAGTTAGAGAAATACAGTTCTTTAAAAATCTTGTCTGCTGTATACACATCGTGAAGGTATTAACTCTGAGTTTCATGGATTGCCTAATAGTGTTTCTTACTGCGTTCATCAGTTCTTTCAAAACTCTTGGATAAAGTCAAGTAATTCTTATAACAATTCTCTTCTCTTATTTCAGCCACTGCTCTTAAACTTTTTTGATATCTCTGTCTTTGGGAATGCTTCAGAAGCTGCTTTCTACTTCACTTCCGTATATAGGTATCTTGTAGTCACTATGTAAAAGAACTAAGTAAAAAAGAATGTCTTGCTGCAAGATCTCTGGGGGTACTGACGTCCCACATGCATTCTGCTAAGCTTCCAAAGTTTGTTTTTTGGCATTTTTTGTTCTTATTTTTGGCCATCATATTGGAATTGTAACCTCCTAACCATATTGAACCTTACTTGTTGCCATCATTTGAGTTCTGTTCAGAAAAAGTGGCTTGAAGGCCTGCAAACTTTATATTTAAACCACGTCAGTACCTGCCCTGTTCACTTTTTTTTTGTTGTTTTGGTATACAAGAGTGTTCAGATCTCTCCCTGACTGTCTAACAGGATGGTGTCCAGGATGCTTCTATGGATTTTAGTTTTTTATTCTTTTAACTTCATTGTCTTTCAAACTGCTGTAGTCTATTCATTTAAAAAGAATCTGGCTCCTGAATTTCAGTGTTGCAAACTACTGCTTAGTTTGATCTCACAAAACATGTCAAACTTAATTATATTATGTTTTTTCTTTAGCAGTTCAATCCTACTTATTTACAGGGATTATTTCAGAAAGTTACTTAAGGCAAAGTCAAGAATAGCCTATTCTCTTATATGCTTCAGAATGAGCTGTTCTGAGATGCAATTTTTTATTACTTTCAAAATTGTCTTTCCAATTTATGTTGTGATGTGACATCCAACTCATTTTTATTTGGTATGATAATTGTCCTAACAGACTTTGTTACAGACTGTCCTAATCTCTCTGAAGACCAGCAAACACTCAACTGTAAGAGTATTCTACAACCTGGATCATGCTGTAGTGTGGATCTGTCTAGATTCTGACGTATGACTTACATACACAACAGTGTTTATTTAGAAAGCTCTCTAAATTGGCCCAAGAAAGACCGTCTTAGAATAAGAGTTATCCCTGAGGTGCACAGAACCAGAAGTTATGTGTACCAGTCCAGTGCCCATCTAGTGGAGGAAAAAAAAGGCAGTAGAGTTGGGCTGGGAAGGACAGACATGATGCACTTCTCATGTCACGTTGATACTGAATCACATATCCAGTGCAGTGTGAAAAGACAACATAAATTGGTGTGACCTGCAAAATATTGTAGTGCTGGATTGGATGAATGTAGTGATCAATGGAGTTATTATCATCAGGGCAATGCAAAGAAGAGCCACAAACAACCTTTGACTTGTAATTTGCATTTTTCTTTTTCGGATACATGGTATATGTATGTCCAAGTGTATATATAGAATGTAAACCTACTACATATTCCCAAATGTTTATACAGACCCTGATTTTCTTCATAGACGTGTTTTTGTGTCTTTTGTCAATGTCTGAAAATATTTATCTTCTTATGTTGGCAAATTTTTTTACTTATTTATTGTACTAATGCATTTATTTCAAAAGTATTTAGTGTACTATTCACCATTTTTTCTGTTCTGGTATAGGCTGTAGGAATGAGAACTTTGAAATCCTTTTCTTAAAGGCAGGGTTACTAATGAGGACATTCAAAACAATTATACTGGAGTGCTTGCATTCCTTGGAAGAGATAGGTTCGTTGATGCAAATAAATTTATTATGAGAACATTTGAGGGTGATGAAATAGAAGGAAATGAAAGATAGTTGTTTATTTTTTTCCTCAAAACAAAGTCTGAAGTGAAGGAATGGTGAAAGAATCACTTTGATTGTAGAGGCAGTAAAAATTAGAATAATAATAAACTTTGATATTATAATAACCTTAAGAAAAAAGAGGTCATTCAGGCAGAATTATATGCGGCAGTAATGGACAAACCTCCTGTGCATATGGCATGTTCCCCTGTGGGGCTATGGACTCATACAACATCATCAGAAAACTGATGGTTTCAGAAAAAAAATTGCAAGTGAATGACAGCAATATTCATCAGCCTTACCCTGAAAAGAGAAGAACTCTTATCCATAGCCTCAACAATAATTTGTGACAGTGTCAACTGTATCTTTTACTTAGTGTAAAATGTCATGATAGGGACCAATGCTGGAAAGAAGCTTGCCAAACTCAAAACAGAAAAAAATTAAACAGGACTTAAACTTCAAGAAACTAGAGAAGTGTTTAGCTCTTAATTTCTTGATATGTTCAAATGGCCCTTGATGCCTTATGGTGACACAAATTATCTATATTTATAGAGTGTAACTGGAGAAAAGATATTTGAAAGACAGGTTCAGCTCTTTTTGAACTTGAACTCTGAGGCATGATGGACAATTTATTTGTGTATACAAGTTATTCATGTATAGACTTAGGATTACCAAGCTTTGTTGTGGAAGTTACATAAAGCATACTTAATTTTTCATAGTGAGCTAAACAGTTGGGTGTAACCAAAGTTAAGCTAAATAACACAAAGCTAAGCTAATACAAAGTTAAGCTAAGTAAAGATGCGTAATCATTTTACTGTACAGATCAGGTCTTACTCTAAACTCTACTTCTGGGGTTGTTTTTTTTTTTTGTAATGATGTAAAATTTGTAGAGTTACTCCTGATTTACACTGGCATGAGATGTCCAAAACTGCCATTGTTAGACATAATATGCAGAGCAGTACTTTGACTCTGCTGTGTAACAACGTCAAATATGGGTATTACTCAGCTGCCTTTTTCAACTGTGAGAATAAATTTATGATGTTAATACCATGATTAGCATTAAGAAGAACAGTGCTGCTCTTCTGTTTCCAGTGACAGACTCTTGGTCTGACTGGTTAATTCACAATTCTTCAAAGCAGCTCTGAAGACAGTTTTATTGCCCTGTTTAAGATTTCATTGAACTGTCCATGTATGAAAGAGTGATCAATAATACTGGTTGTTAAGGTGACTTTATGTTGGCGTACAGGAGATAGATATGATATGTCCCTAGACATTAGGGAGGAGGTCACCCAAATCAAATTTGGAATGGTAATTTACAATCGCTCTCTGAGCTCCCTTACCACTGCTTGAAGATGGAGCATACCTGTACCTGACTTTGACTTCTCTACAATAAGACACATCCTCTATTTCAAAATCCTCTAGCTACAAAAAAATGTAAGAACCTGAGGATGTTTTCATTTCCATCTAGTACTTCATTAGATAAAAATTACAAAGCATTTCTTTTTAATTTCCCTGGAAATGTGGTACAGACCATATTGGTAAGAAGTTACTGGATAGTCATGGCTCTTGGGCACTCTTCCAGTTTTCTGCCATTTAGTGCTTTGTAAGATGGGCCTTGATGTTGATGTTCCTGAGCTGAATGTGGATTTTGCCATTAATTTTAGTAGGAATTGGCTTGGGTGCTTAGCCAGTGTGTGCTTCAACTACCTCATCTGTGAAATTGGCATAATAATATTGTAGAAACTTACTTATTTGTGTGAATGAGAGCTCTTCCAGATCATAGCTGTTTGTAAATTCTGAAGTGTGAGCACAAAATGAGGTGGGAGGAGAGAATGAAAGATAACTATCCACAGAAACACTGAGGTATTTTAGAGAGATTCTTGGGTGCAAAATGATACATGCTGACAGTATTGCTAAGTTATGTTCTGTATATAGCTTCTTGAGAGGGATTATTCCACAGTTAGTTTTGTTGTTGGTTTGGATGTTTTGTTTTGTGGTTGTTTTTTTTCCTGTTCTGGCATTCTGAATTGTTTTCCCAGGATTATTATAATTTCCTCTAGGGCTGATTTGTGACGCCTGTGTATTCCATACTAAGTTAATTTTATTTTCTGTTTTCAAATTCCACTTTTGTGGTTCATTCACTCATCTATCTTACCTATTTTGTACTGCTTTAGATGTGCTTTGATGCATACATAACCATAAAGTGTAAGTTACTTCTTCAAGTGCTCGCTGTGATAAGTAGAAACTTTTTTTTCATTTGCTGTCTTGATTAGCCTTCAGTACATTTCCATGGTATACCATTTAAGTAATAACACCCTTTCTCTAGAGGGTAATGCAGCTCTATAAAAACACTTTCAGGTCAGCAAAACTATTACATTCAGATTTAGTAATTGCTGCTGAACAGAAACATCTGTCTGAAATTTCTACCTTCTCACATCTGTAAATAGAGGCAGATCACATGTAAGGTAAGTATTGATTCCATGATACATTTGGCCTGCATGCACAAAATTGGAAAGCATCAGGCAGGGGCAAAATGTGTTACAAAACAGGTATTTATGCTTATTGCAGCACTGTGGGACATATCTTCCTCATGTTTTAGGATAGCAAGGAAAGAATAGGAATATTGACACAAACACATTTGGGGTGGGCACGCAAGAAAATGAAAGATGATGAGGAGCACTTTGTGTTCTGCATTTGTTCTCCAAAAAGGCTTGAAGTAATAGTGCTATACGTTTGCAGAAAGCAGTTTCATCTCCTTTTCTAGCACACCAATAAAAGGACAGCTGTAATGTGTTTTACAGTAAGATACAAACTCATATTCTCCTAGTTCTTACTGAAACAAGTCTGTTTGAAGAGTGGTTAGAGTATTGCTTTATATCCATTGATAGCGCTTCTCCTTAAACTCTTTCTATTACTAAGTTTTTAACCTGGATGATTGTTTATTAGAAGATATAAGGAGCTTGTTTGAGTTAGAAAGTGCATTGCATAATATTAGTATATTTTAAAATAAAGATGTAAAATATTTTGCGTTATTAAAATAGAATCCACTGATTATGCTTTGGCTGTTGTACGCTGGTCACAGTTGGTTTCTTTGAGTTTTTTTTACTTTTATTAAGACAGTTTTCATGTAAATATATTTTACAACTACAAATGGCAAGTTAGATTAAAAGTATCCTGTGAAGTTTCCTTATTTACAGGAAAAATAAATTTTAAGTCTCAAAATGTCTCATCTGGATCAAAACATGTTTGATAGTTGGTATCACAGAGGTCAGGAGTCCCAGGGATCACTTTTCACTCATCTCTCTTTGTCTAGAGAGAGAGAATTCATGTAGAAACTGCGTTTGATTTCTGAGATCGAAGGACTATTTCACAGTTAGTTCACTGTTTTACATGTTAGTTTAAATGAGCAGAATTTTTTTTTTTTTGAGTGCCTGTTAAATAACTGGCTCTCCTCTTGTTCATATTTCATTGTGCCATGGCATAACACTTGCCTCCATTATTTTTCCTTCCTTCTCCCTTCACTACTTGTTCGTATTGCCTGTTAATTTACTTATTTCTTTTTCTTGTCTTGGTTCCTACTTCTTTTTTCCCCACTGTTGTTCCCTCACCTGGGCAGGGTGGTGGTAATAATGAGGAGGCATTTTCTGAAGTGGTGAGGTCTTTCCGGCTAAGAAAAATCCAGGTAAAGCTATGTAGATTTCCATTTTAGTCTTAAAACTTGCATACAGTTATACCAGACCCAACAGTAATGTTTGAAGCTAAATGGCTTTAAAAAGAACACAATTTTCATTTTTCATCAAAAGCTTCCATCCTAACAGTTTTAGAATCCTCAGATATTGTTTATAGCAGTATTCTGGAATGTATTACCCAATATAAAAAAATTCAGGAAACCAACTCTTTGTCCAAGAGAGCTTAGAAAGGAAGACCAAATCCTGCAATCAATTGATGCAGACAAATGCCACTCCATTAATTTAATAACAGTTTTCTGCAATCTGCTTTTAGGGCTGAATCTTACACAAACAGCATGGAGGAGATTTAGACACAGAGTGACATAATCTTGGTGTATGTTTTGTGCTGTCTTTTAAGTGTTTTGCTATCCTCACTCTATGCAATCGCTCCTTGAGCCCCGCCCTGCCCTCCTATCAAAGGATGTGCATACTGTAGATATTTCCTAGCTCTCTAAGTGCCAAGGTAGCTAAAATTGAGGAATTCAAAAATTGCTGTCTATATAGCTGTTAAAAACTAATTTATTCCACCACTTTGAAGGAAATAGGGTTTTTTGTGATGCTTTCATGATTTGATAAGAGGGCTGTAGATTTCATTCCATCATAATTCAAGGTGCTAGACATCTTGTATTTCACTCCAGTCCCCATTGAGTTGCTAACAATTGTCTGCAATCAAGGCACTTGTGGATGTCTCGCACAACCTTTTACTTCCTTTTTTCTTAAAATCTGTAATCCGATTTTGCATTAAAAGACTTTTCTCAATATACATCTAAGATCTGTTGATCCCAAGCTACACAAAAGATTTTTGTTAAAAGATACAGCAGGTCTTTGACTCAAAGTATATCCTAGGCCATGACCTAGGGTAAATTCTTATCTATAGCATATTTAACCGTGTGGAGATGCCATGCAGTGAGTCACAGAATGAACAAATATGAGCTGCAGCAAATAAAGTCCTACATAAGGATGTAAAACAATAAGAGACTATTACTTGCCCCTCCCATTTGCTTTTTTCTTGCAATTAAGTGAAATTCATGCTGTATCAAGAAGTAGTTGTTTCCTAAGCAATTTATCAGACTCAGTTTCTGTACAATATTGATCATTTCGTATTTTTTAACAACCAGGAGCAGTATAATTGGCAGGTCATACAATATTGCTTTTGTTGATAAACTTACCACTTTGGATTCCTTTAGATATACAGCAATTGAAGCTATTATGAACCTGTAAATCCCAGAAGATTGTCACTATGCAAGAGTGAATTCCATTGCCCATGAAAATCAGAATCAAGATACACCTGCATGAATAATTTTTCCTGTGTATATGCTGTAACACAGGGATCTTTATGCTGATAGGCCGATTGCTAATGGGATGGTGTGTGGTACATGGGCTGGGACATACTAGATCTGAAAACCTAAAATGACAGGTGAAACCAAGATAAAATATATTGAAACTTTGTTCAGGAAATTTCTACAAGGGTCAACTGTAATTCTTACTCCATCTGAAAGCTTGTTTTGCATAATCTATATATTTACAGCAAACCATTTGAAAAACACTTTAGAGTTCTCAGTACGTGGCCTGGGATAGTGCTTGTGGTGACAGGAATATACTGCTACAGTCAAGAGTTGACAAGACAAGCAACGTATGATGTTGCTTATAGCCTATTTCTTGCATAATGTCACAGGCTGGTCAGTAAGGATTGTGGGTCATTTATTTAGAGTACTGCAATTTTGGGGGGTATTCTTTCACACTCCTCAAACTTGAAAGCTAAGAATCAAAATAATCTGCAATTGGCATTTAAAATATGACCGTCTTTGCTGGCTTCTCTGTGAGATTACGGTACTTGTAATCTAATTGAGATATTTTTAGAGCTAGAAGCTTTGTATCCAGCTGGGAACCAGGTTGTTTCCCCGTTGTAAGACACGCAAAATCTTAGATAGCAATCTTTAAACATGTTACATGAACAGTTCTGCATCTTGCCAATACTGGTGTTCACACCAGTTATTTCCTCTCCTTTTCAATCAAACACACAGACACAAGTGAGAAAAAGAGGGGAACGATTTCTTTGACAAGTTGCTTAAAATAAATAGAAGACTTTGAAGGTGCTGAGAAATTTTGAATGACAAAGATAGACCAGACCCTGTGGTCTGAGAAAAAGTGGTACTCGCAAAAGTGCATAGCAAAGCATGAAACCATTTGCAAAAGGAAAAGTATTGTATGACTTTGTAGTCTATGTCAATATATAATGATGATACCCCTATCGCATAGGCTTGTTTGGGCACACAGAGTCTGGAATGGTGTTAAGGCAGTGTTACTGGTATAGACCCATTTAGGCAGTGGTGCATTTACAGCTAGCAAAAATAATGAGTTTTGCAAATCATCCCAAACACGGCTCAGTAGAGCTTTTACACTTCCAAAACCCAAGGATATACATTAATTTTCCATGCGTGATGCACCGTGATATCCATATGTATTGAATTTGTTTGAGATATGTTCCATTCCTTTTTGCTGGAATAGCCCGACTGAGAGGAAGTTTTACTATATGTGGCACAGTGGTACTCTGGGCCCAGAACAAGTGTTCCCTGATTATTAGTGCATACACCAGATCAGAGAACAAATGCTAGACATATTGGCATAGCTTGAATTCTTTGGGTGTACTATGCTAACATTCCCATGGAAATATGATACTTTTCTGTCCCTGATTTTATGTTGACATGTAAATCAAAAATTCCTGTCAGTCCAACACAGACTATTACCAGCCTTTAGCCTCAGGTTCTTGTTGATACCTGGTTCATATTCAGACATGGTGAATGAAACATTTCTGTGGTGCAACGGTAATTAATAGCAGAGACTCAGAAACGGCTCAGAAATCAGGAGTGTCAGATGTAGTCCCAAGTTAACGCTTGCAGGTGAGTTTCACAGTGCAGGATTAAAGTGTTTTACCTTGAGACCTCCTGTTCTTATATGATTGCAGAAGAAAAAAAAAGTGCCTGTTATACGTCTAAAATAAAATGATTCACTGCACAGAGTATCCACCATCTTCTTTTCAGGGCTATATTTCAAGAGGTTTGGCAGTGAGGCAGGCTAGCTGTGTGAGAACAGAAACCTCCACTGGTGAGCCGGGAGACTGGCTTGTAACATCAGCCGTGGAACAGAAAGCTGAAAAATGGGGGTGGGGTGGTGGTGGGTGTGTAATTCTAACAAATGTTTAAACATTCTTTAACTTGCTTGCTTGGGTTTAGGATTTTGGTGGTTTTTTTTTTTTTTTTTGGGGGGGGGGGGGCGTGTGTGTGTGTGTTTTGCTTTGTTTTTTCTTTTGAATACCCAAATGAGACATTTTATATTTATCACGCACACAAAATCTCATCTGCCTCATCTGGAAAAGTGTATTTTCTCTCTGTGTAATTCCAATTGTTAAAAATGGGAGAAGGTGGTGAAAATATGTCTTGGTGAATTCCCCCCAGACCTCCAAAAGGATGTTTTGGTTTTTGTTTTTTTGTTTTTGTTTTTTTTTGTTGGTTTTTCACCTCCTGAAGCAGATACTTGATCTCAAAGGCACAATGTGGTGTTTTAAGGCACTGACAGTGGGGGAGAGGGAGGCACGATGTGTTCCCCCCACGGGAAATGCCGCCAGTGTTTGGCTGGCAGGACCGTGCGGCGGGGGGTAGCCGCTCCTCACCGCGGGGCGAGGGGCTCCCCTGGCCCGGCTTCAGCGGCAGGTGGGTGCCGCCGTGCCTGCCGCGGGGCTTCCCCTCTCTTTAGCGCTCCAGCCAAGGTAGCTGCCGGTCCGTATTAAATGGCTGCCTGCTTTTCGGGGCTGCCGGCTGTTTTGTGGGTTTGCCGTTGATTTTTTTTTTTTTTTTTTTTTTTTTTTTTTAAGCAGCCCTGCCATGTCTCCCCACGCCGCTTCCGCAGGTGGGGCTTTATCCCACCACCTCGCTTGTCCGCCCCTACCTCAGCCCTTCCCGGGGAGCCACCACCCCCTTCCCGGCCCTGCACCCCTCCCAGCTGCTCCTACTCCCGGGCCTGGGTGCGTCTCTGCGTGGGCTCGGGGCCGTGCACAGCCGGGTCACCCCCCCGGCCGTGAGAGGCGGCTACCTCCGCTTTCTGCGAAGCACAGGCGGCGGCAGGAGGCGGTGGCCCGGCCCGGGGGCGGCGGGGCAGGGCAGGGAGCTCTGGAGCGCCTCAACCCTGTGCGTGCGCGACTGAGCTTGCCAGGGAGCGAGTGGGTTCTTCAGCCCGCCTGGCTCTCTGTGCAACACCCCCCGCCTTGTCTCTCCTCCCCCCACCCTGTGGTGTCTTTTTTTTTTTTTTTTTTTGGCCTTTTTTCCCTCCTCCACCCTCCTGCAGCGAGTTAAATATTTCTTTTGTTAATTGACGCCTCAAGTGTTCCCAATCCCTTCCCCGCGCAGCCCGGGCCGGCCGAGGACGTGTGCACGCCCAGATCCGCTCGGTGAAGCAGCACAGATCTGCGGGGCCGAGCGGGTATGTGCGGGAGGAGGAGGAGGTGGTGTAAAAGGAGCTGCGAGCACAAACCAGATTTGCGAGGAATAATTTAACTCCGGTGTTTGTTGTTCTTCGGGCGTTTGGTCTTTTCCTTCTCTCTCTCCTATCTCTTTTTTCTGCTCAGGATTTAAATGTCACTCAAAGCATCCCCAAATCAGCTTTCTGCTCGTCTCCTGTTTCTTCTGAGGCATTAATTGGATCACACGCTGCATTTGAAGAGCTTGGGTGTTTTACCCACGAAGGTAAGTGGGTTTATGAACCTTCACCGGGTCTGGATGGTCACTAAAAGCTTGACTGCCTTTCAGGGTGGTGTTTTTCTTCCCCTTCTCCCCCATCCCCGTGGCCAGGCTTAGCTCTACCTGAGGAACTTGCATCCCCGGGTTAAACACCGGTCGATACAAGGAAAATGCGCCGGCGGGCCTGGCTGGGGTGGAGCGGGGCCGCGGGAGCTCCGCGCCCGCCCCTCAAGCACCAGCAAATGACCCGTGGGAGCCGGTGGCGGCAACCGGCGACCCCCGCAGTCCTCACTGCCTCTCCCCCTGGAACAGCGCCTGGCAGCACAGTAAGGAAAGATACAGCCTAATCCCCTCTTACAAGAAACTATTCGTCATCATTTTTTTTTTTTTTCTTTTCTGTGAGAAATACTGTAGGCGCCCATCTCCCCTCCTCCCCTACTGCCCGCCCCCGTCGCAAGCACCGGCTCCTTTGCCCGCACCTTGCCTCTCTTCAGGCGGTTCTTTCCAGGGACCAAAAAGTTAAGCTGCCCCTTTTCCCCCCACCTGCCCCTGGCGCCGTACGTACTCTATGCATTCCCCTTTTTAACCTATTCTCCCTCCGTCTAATGCGAGGCCGTCCAGCCCCCGCCCCCCCCCCCCCCCCCGACCTCCCCCGCTTTAAACTAGGTTGCAAAGCCGCTGTACCCTGTAACTCCTAAAACTTCTCTCCTTGTTGTGATTTATATTCTATACTAACAAAAAGGACAACCAAAATATACTCGATCCTCCTGTGGATGACTTTTTTTTTAAAAATAATGCATTTCCTTCTTCCCCTTTAATTTTTTTTTTTTTTTTTTTTTGGCAAGGAAATTTGCTCCATCTCCAGCAGCAACCACTGCTCCTTTTGATGTTGTGGTACGCCGTGCGCATGCGCTTCACATTAGAATTACTGCACTGGCCAGAATAAGTTGGATCTCTTCTTCTCTTCACTGAAACCCTAAATCATATCAAAAGCTAAAGGGATGCTGAGAGTCCGGAAAAAGGGGTACTTTGGGATTTGGTCATTCCCGCTAATAATAGCCGTGGTGTGTGCACAGAGGTAAGTGATGAAGGTATCTCTTTTGCTTTACTTTGAATTGCACTGCATGCTGCTGCTGAGAGGAATGTACAGCTTGGGTCTGAGAAATAAGAAATAATACAGTATTATTCTTTTTTTTTTTTTTTTCTCTAGTGTCAATGACCCTAGTAATATGTCACTGGTAAAAGAGACCGTGGATAGACTGCTGAAGGGCTATGACATTCGCTTGAGGCCAGATTTTGGAGGTAATTTGAATGCTTTTGAATAAGAGAGATTACATATCCGGGCTGTGTACCTTTGGCGTGTGTGGTTTTTGAGCGTGCTGTGGGTGCTGTTGCTTTGGGGTGTGTGTGTTGCCATTTTCTCAAGCTGATCCAAAGTTAAGCCCATTGTTACTCAAATTTCTTAGCACAGGGTGCTGTTAATGCGATCACTTAAATCTCTGGCATATTTGTAATCGGTCCCTCATTTTGTGTGTGCTGATACTTTGTTAACCTGTAATTAAACCCTTGTTTAACTGGTTTTATCGAGATGCAAATCTCTTAAGTTTACCCAACGTTTGTTCCTCTCAGCCTAATGTGCCTGTGATCACAGTTACTATTTTTGAGTACAAGATGTGCTGTTAACTGATACAAAAATGTCATTTAACCCCCTGCGTGCTCCTACTCCGAACTAGTTTGTTTATTTCGGAGGTGTTCGCAGTCGGTGTCCCCTTGTCCCCTTTCATCAACCCCCCCTTTCCCCTCCCCCCCCCCCCCCCCCCGGGGCTCGCTGGCCACCGTCCCCTGGGCTGTCCCTTCCGCCGAAGCGCAGGGCTGAGGGTGGCGAGTTGGGTCGCGGCCGCGGAGGCCGGCGCCGGAGCCGCGCATCCCGGCCTGGGGGGCGGGGGAGCCCCCGCCGCCCGCCCCGCTCTCTCCGGGTGCGCGGGGCGCCGCGCTGCCGGCACGTGTGTGCGCGTTACATAAAGCACCGCTACAGCGGGCGGGGGGCGAAACCGGCGTAAGCGCACGCTCCGGCGGGTCGGTGGGAGCCTGCGGCGGCTCGCTTTTGGGAGAGCGGGGGAGGGAAGGCGTGGGGGGCACTTTCTGCCTTCCTCCTGACTTTCTGGGTTTGTTTAAACATCATTTCGTTTCTACGCTTAGTCCTGCTAACTCTGGTAAGAACGAGTTAAGTTCTTGGAGATCACATTGCGGACCATCTTGTTGGTTTGCAGGTCCCCCAGTGGCTGTTGGCATGAACATAGACATTGCCAGTATAGATATGGTCTCGGAAGTCAATATGGTGAGTATTTAGGGTTTGGGGCTGGCTGCTCTCTGAGGAGGTGGCCGTCGCTTCCCCTGCCAAGGCGGAGCGGTGCCCGCGGGCTTGCGGGGACCCGGCGCGGCCTCCTGGCCCGGGGAGGAGCACGCCGCCTCCTAGAGGGTCGGCTGGGGGAGGCGGGAGGAGGGTCGTGTTTCCCCCCGCCAGCGGTGGTGGAGCCGGGAGCCCCGGGGCGGCAGCGCCGGCCCCAAGCGGGGCTCCTCCGGCGGCGCTCCCCAGCCGCTGCCCGCGCGGCAGCGCCGTGCCGCGAGCAAGGGCGCCCCCTGCCGGCCGCGCGCCCGCACGGCACCCCACCGCCACCTGGCCGCGCTGCCGCTCCGCGGGGCGCCGCGCGGAGGGCTCCGCTCCCGCCCACCCGCCCGCGGGGCCGCGCCTCGCCCCGGCTCCACCTCTTCGGGTTCATGGGGAAATGGACTCGAGGTGTTAGTGGCAATCTCGGTTTCTATGTCTCTTTCATTTTTTGTTGTGATATTAATAATTTGCCGTTTTGTCCTAACACTGCACTTTTGATTAAAAAAACAACCAAACAAAAAAGGGGTTTTTACTTCTGTGTGTATCCAAAGCTTCCCAATTTTTTTTGTAGCCAGTCAGTATTTTGGATGGTCATGTCCGAGTCAATGATTTTACAAGTTTAATTTTTCAAGATGTTTGTCTCTTACCTAAGTGGTTTGAACTGAATGTGCTCCAATGCTGAACTTGTTCATAGCGTAACAACTCAACACTTTATGTTTTGCTTTCATTACCTGGGAGACTAATGAAGTATGGGAGAAAATTGAAGAAGTCTCAGATTCATACTGTAGAAGAACCTGTTCTTGGGTTAATTAAGCTGTTCTAAAACTTTTCATATTTGGAAATGTTTGGGGTCAAGTTTTGAAGTTTTTATCTTAACTTACATCTTGTTTGATTGAGGACACACGCTTTGGCCTAATACTCTTAGGGTCTTATACAAGAAGGATAAAATAAAGACACTGAAGTGTTGTAGCAGCAAGTGATAGCAAATAAATGTGTTTTTGTGAAATATTTGTTATTAGTGATAGAGGTTTACTGTTTGAAACAAACTTTCCATTCATGAAGAAGTTGTAAAGAAACCTTTCTAAATACAAATGTGATTTTATGGATACTGATGTAGCTGTAATGATGTATTCAAAAATAATATTTTGAAAGTTATCAGTTGTGTTAATATGATTCTACTACTAAAATTTTTTGTTTAATTTCTCAGTGGCATGTTTAGGTTCTCAGACATATTGCACTGAATTAATTGGCAAACATTTGTTCTCAAACTGGATACGTTGTATGATATACAGGAGTTTTTTCATAATGTAAAGTATAGGCTTGGCCTAATTTGAAGATGACATTACTGGTGGTTTTACTGTGAGACTGGGAGGTCTTGGTGACAGGAAGCTCGATACCGCTCTTTTTCAAGATACCAGAAACACTTAATAATTTCACTTTGAGCAACATTACTTGTGAAATATTTCTAAGTGGCTAAAATGGGCTTCCAGACTTTGTTTCATTAAACTTGTAATTTAGTATTCTACCTTCAGGAGCTTTAAGTGCAAAGAAAGAAAATTGCATTGTGTTTTAAACCACTTGCTTTTCATTAAAAGAACTGTGGGTAGAAGAGAGATGGATGTACAGAGTTGTTTCTGAGACAGCCATGAGCAGTGTGGGAATGCTGAGGGTTTTCTTGATGGAACTGCAATCTACTAGGTCAGTGTTACATCCTTGCACCTCTTCAAAACTGGAAGATAGTGCCAAATGTTTTCTTTTCTTGTGAAAAGATAGTGAAGATTCTTGTGAATCTTCTTTTCTTTGTTTCTTCCAATGATTTTCTAGAAATTTGGTCTCCAATTAAAGGTGATAGCATATCACAATGCTGTGATCTGACACTTGGAGATACCTATAAAACTGAGTGGTATTCTTAGCATTCTGTAGTCAGTTTATTGTGTTTCTATAATAAAATGTTTGACCTTTGTGAGGAAAGTCTTTTCAAACTATCTGCAGAACTCTGGGGACAGGGTGAGGGAACCTACAGGCAGTTTTGTCCCATACATTTGCCTAAAGCATTTAAGCTCTGAGCTTAATTTACTCAAAGAAGATACCTATTTCTTAAAACCAGACATTCATTTTATGGGTTTGTGTGGTTTTTTTTCACTTACAATTTCAGAAGAGATTCCAAACTGAGATTGTTTGCTTCATCTGCTTAGCGGCAAAATGTAACAATTCATTTTACAATGATCTGTATAGCTTAACGAGTGCTTACATACCTTGATAGGCCTGAAATAAACGAGGAGAGAGAGTCATGCAAGCAAACAACAAAATACTTAATATACAAGGTCTTAACTTTTTCCTTTCCAATTCAGCAGAATTGGAGGTAGAAACCAGGAGGAATACCATTGGATGCTAGCTGATGCAAAGCCTTCTGAGACAGAGACACAGAAAGAGTATTTTGGATTTATGGATGTATTTGCTGAACCATAGGCTTGCTGTTGCTTTGCCTGTAGTCACGGCAAACCACTTGAGATAAAGGCAAATCACTGGGGTCATGTATTAACATTAATGGGACCAAACTTTTGCCTTGAGAGGAAGGCTAAACAGTCATAGTTATTTAGCTTGAGATCATTTCTGTTAATTACAACATTAACTTGCTGTAAAATTATCATACTTACATTTCTTTTCTGGTCTTGACACATTCCATCTACCATATATATTTGTGCCTCTCTGCAGGCAGAAGGCTTGTCTCCAGTGTCATGAAGTAAATCATGAAGTTTTTACTATGTTGAACAGGAGAATTTAGAGTCGCTGTTGTAGAAAGTAAGTGTGCCTTTAGGATGTTCAAGAATATTATTTTTCGATTTGAGTTCTTAAAGAGTTGATAAACACTTCACATTGTAACAAACTCCTGGTGTAACAGGCTTTACAGCTGCCTTCCATATATTTCTTCTATGCAACAGATTTGAAACTGTAAGCTGTTTTAACCTTTTGTAGTCAGAACCTTGAACTGGCATATATCTTAGTTTTCATAAAATGGTTTCTAAGTACTGGTACTTGTGAACCTAATTCTTTCCAGCTCTGGGGAACGCACTGAATACACATGAGAAAAGCGAGAGAGAGCTTGAGGCATATGTGGTTGCTGACAAGTGTAGTGACTATTTGGATTTTTTTTTTAATTTTTTTTTTATTTTGCAAAGAAATAATATACATCAGGTAATGATTTTATGCAGGGCAATAACGATTATGGCCAATTCCACTCAAATCTCTGAACTAGGCCCTGCAGTACTGTTGGGTGTATGCTTTATGCTAGTTATACTATAGGATTTTTTTAAGGTTTCTCTTATTCAGGTAACAATGGAAAACAACCATGAAGAGGTGTGAAAGCTACTAAAATGGTATTCCTGGGCTAATTAATTTGATCTTACATAAGATTAGTTGTATTGCAGTGAGTCTAATGCCATGTTCTCAAGATAGTTTCTAGGTGTTTCTTACTGTACTTGAATTTTCTTCTTAGCTTCCTTTTCCTCAGTACTAACCACTCATTGTAAAATACTATTTCCAGAGAGCTTAGTAGTATCTTTTCCGGTTTTTGTTTGCTTGTTGTTTGTTTGTTTGTTTGAAATAAACAAGGCTAGCTGGGCTGTCACATTTCCACATTTTCATCTCGTTAGTTAATTAGTGGAGTAGACCCCTTGACAACAGAGCAACTAAGACTGTTCTCCACTCTAATTTTCTCCCCTTTCCTCTGCGCAGTTCCCTCATAAACTGTTTTTAAAAATTGTTACAGGTTCATTAAGAAGTACAGAAATAAATTTTCTTCCCTAGACACCACTGAAGACTCTGCATAACATGTTGTGCATTTGATATATCTAGATAAGACATGAGGATTTCTATGGATAATGTCGGTCATGTGGTGGTTTTCAATGTCTTGGCTTATTCCCTATTAAATAGGTCAACATTTTCTTTCTCTTTTTCTTCTTTTTTTTTTTTTTCTTCCTTGGTCAGTGGCTATTCTGGGATTCTAGTACAGGATGTCTTGAAAAGAGAGAGAAATGTTCCATGGATATTTATTTATTTATTTATTTTACCCAGGAAATCTATACTTTTTGAAGTAAAAAGTTGTATATTTAATTAAATATAACTATTCGTGCTGTGGGTCAATGAGTGTCTGCAGAGAGAAATCTGAACAGTTTATTTAGTTTAAATGATTTGCTTGCTTATCATTGTACAGATTTTGGCACGTGGGCTCTGCATGTGTACATGGAGTTAAATAGATACAATAGATTGGTTTGTCTTAGTGTGAGCCATTAGGGTTGATTGAGTGCATAATCCTTCCATCAAGTGGGAGCTGGAGAAACAAAGGAGCTGTTACCATCTATCAGGGAAAGGTTTACTTATTAGTATATGCCAAGTTTTACACAACAGAACCTAATAACTTCAGAGCTGGGGGCGGGGCAGGGAAGAAAAAGGCTTTTTAATATTATATTTCACTTCTATATTTGAGACATGCCAAAGTTGCATAAAATACTAAGTATAATATCCATAAATCAGAATAATCTTAGTCTTAAAAAGAGGCACAGCTGTAATCTGCTGATAGACCTCCAACTTTCAGTTGCTTTTGATAATAGAAACCCACTACTGGTTTTCTTAGACTCTCTCCCATTTTCTTGAGGTATTTTCAGTAGGGGACATTAACAAAGCTCAAGAGACATAGGTTTAGATTATGAAAGCAACGAGAGCTGTGTGGCTACTTCTCAAGTAGCAGCAATTATCTTTATGTGTGAAAAGGCAAGAGATGGCTTTTGTTATAAAAAAGAAATGGGGGTTAAGAGGTAAGGAAATAGGATGGAGCTGTTCCAAACAAGAAAACTCAGGCCAAAAGTCCTGGTAAAGAAAAATGAAGAGAGAGAAAATCGTAAAACAGGAAAAAGTGCCCTATATATGCTGGTACAGAAAGAGGTGAGGAAAATGGTTCATGTCAGCAATATCTTCTTTTGTCGATCCATTCCAGTTGTACATGTTGCTGTACATGATCCATAGAGGGAATAAGGATAGGACAGAACTGAAAATGCATTGAAAAGGAAATACTAGAAATATTGGTAAAGTGTTACTTCCCTAATCCTATATACTTCCTGCTGCTGGAGACCATTGGTTTTATTATTTCCCCTGTGTCATAGATGCATGTGCTTTTTCACACAAAATTGCATTTCTCAGTGGACAGTTTGAATTTGGCTGTTGCAGAGCAGGTGATGTATAACTTGGGAGAACTTATTTTACTGAAAGCCCTGTTTCACCAGTTCCTTCAGTTACTGTCTGGGATAACGTCACAAGACCTTTATTTTCGAACTGGAGTAAGTTACATGAGTATAGATTTCCATTTCTTGTTACTATGTCTCCAATTTATGTTTTCCTTTCTTAGCTTTAAGGTACGTAAAAATAAGTAAGAGCTACTGTGTTCAAGTAAAACGTTTATTCTTGAGGACCAAACTGAGTATTCCTACCTGTGGTACGCTACCTGTGGATTGAAGTTTTCATGTTGCTTTTGCTAGAATATATGTAGCCACAGTATGAAACGATTTCTCTAGTTCATATATGCAGGAATGTAGTGAGTTTTTAACTACTTCTATAAGCTAGTTCAGAAGCAGTAATATGTATATTTATGTATGTTATGTGTACCTATGTTATATCTATCTAGAAGCACGACATCATTCTTGTTGTTTCTTTTTAAGGTCAATATAAATGGTTTGTTAATTGGATTGCACTTCTGGTGTGCTACGGTGTTGCAAAACTTTAATCAGTAGAAAATCTTGTTTCATTGGTGGTGATTTTTTTCAAAGCTATCGCTTACTTCAGCAAACCACAGGATGGTTATCAGTAATTTAAAGAGATTGCCTTGGAGGTGATTTGTACAACTAAATAATTATTGCCTTCTTGTTTTCAGAAAGCCTTGACCTATAAATATTTAAGTAATTTGGCTCTTGCCATAGAAGAACAGATATATTTATCTTTAATATCTTTTCTGGGCATTGTCTTGATGCTAAAGCATGGGAATGAACATGAAGTGTACTTTGTTAGTTCCTACTATAGGCTGTTTTATTTCATAACTTCTCTATTGAAAAGCACATAAAATCTTTATAGATGAGCCATGTAGTAGAATGAAAGATTTTTATATTGTGCTCTACAAACTTGTCACAAGTTTAAGATGTTCCAATGGTTGTATTTGTGCTTCTAAGTGACTCTAAAGTCTGTCAGTGCACCATGACTAAATCCTTATTATTCCTCCCTCCCTTTTTTTATCCTCGTACCCCATGCAGCCCTCTGCAAGGTTTATAGTAGAATCTTTAGCATTCAATCATGTTGAAGTACAGTCTTTAATAAGTAACAATTATTTTATTTTTCTAGAAGTAATCCAGATTACTGAAAAGCTCAAAGAGCTGGGACTCTTTAGGCTGGAGAAGAGAAGGCTGAGGAGAGACCTTATCTATGTTTACAAGTACCTAAAGGGTGGGTTGAAGGATGATGGAGCCGGACTCTTTTCAGTGGTTTCCAGCGATAGGATGAGGGGCAACGGGCACGAGCTGGAACATAGGAAGTTCCATTCAAATATAAGGAAAAACTTCTTTACGGTGAGGGTGCCAGAGCCCTGGAACAGGCTGCCCAGGGAGGTTGTGGAGTCCCCTTCTTTGGAGATTTTCAAGCCCCGGCTTGATGCAGTCCTGAGTAATGTGCTCTAGGCAATCCTGCTTTAGCAGGGGAGTTGGATTAGATGATCTCTAGAGGTCCCTTCCAACTCTGACAATTTCTGTGATTTCTGTGAATTTCTGTGATTCCTTGTAGACTTCTAGTGGTTAATACTGTAGGTCTTTGCAAGTGCTTGTATGAATTACGTATGCAAGATTCAGTCCCTTCATTTCAAAGGAGGGTGCTTATCCATGAGGAAATTTTTGAAATGCCTCTTTTAAGTAACGGAAGATAGCATCTTGTTTGTCTTTGCAGTTAAGAACTTTACAGTCAAATGTCTTGAGTTATTAATACTGAAAAATTGGCTACTATGGATGGATGCAATCTGTAATTTAAAAATAAATGAATGTGCATAATTACATTTAAATTGTAAGCATATTGTGGGTTCACAAAAAGATAAACAGGATAGAAACAGCCTTTGTGCTTTATTGTAATTATTCTTATTACACTTCTACAGGGATTCCCACCCCGCTCACATTATTTGACAGCAGTGCTATGTACAATGGACATATAATGGCTAGTATAACACAAGCCCTGCAGGAATAGCGATATTGTGGGCATATTTACAATTATAGTCTTACCTGCACTTAGCATGCTCTCACTTTATAGGTTTTGCCTATGAAGATCTTTGCATGCAAGTTATTGGGCTAAGTATTTTCAAATTGACTAATCAATGCAAAGGTTCTCCCAGACTTGGAATCACATCTGCTACATGTGTCCTTTTTGTATGAGTTTTGCAAACAAGTATGTCAATACTCCCCAATCAAAATGAAAATTTCTGTTCTAAATATGAAAAGACATTTAGTATTCAGGAGGTTTTTCAGGAGTATTCAGGAGGTATGCAACTGAATATAGAATTTGTGGATCATATTTAACATAGGTTATCGCAGGTCAGATAAAGCATTTCAAGACTGAGCTCTTCTCATGTCCCCAGACTTAAAGAACCAGGAGACTGCTATTTCTGTTTATTTTGAGCTGCTCTTTGCATATCTCCATCAAGGTAAAATCCTATTAGTTCTTATTCTATAAATACTGAGAGAGGGATTCATTTGTTAGTTTTCAAGTAATAATAATTTAGCTATGTAGGAAAAAAAACCAACCCTTCCGAGAGATGTTTTGCATTTCAAGTGGGTGCTGTTGTATTAGATACGGCAGCTCAGAGTATTTCCACTGATTTTCTTACAGACAAACCACTGATTCATTTTGATTGTGCTGAAAGACACAGCTCTATAAATTTTGAACAAGTAGAAGAAAAAAATACAGAAAGTAAGGCCTTGGATGAGGGTAGTATATTAAATTTTCTGAATGAATGCATATTAAAAAAAAATAATCCAGCTGCTTGAAGTGGTAAGTCCTTGTTCCAGTGCTTGCTCTCTGGAAAACTTCTTATTTCTTTTCTTCTTTAATGAATAGGCATTTCCATTAACTAAGCAACTCTGTGAAAATTGATTAAAAAACCAGAATTTGCATTCACAGTTGGGTGTCCTGATTGCAGCTCTTGAATGTCTCTTTCCCATGGTCATGAGTTTTGAATTCTTTACCGCATAGTAGGTTGGGTGTAGTGAACCTCTATTCTAGATAGCTTATTAGCCTATGGTGGTTGTGAATGGAAGTATTTAGGTTACAGAGGACCAGGAACGGAGGTCTTTCATGTGATGGATTAACCTATGAAGGGCTGCTAACACTTCTTTACCTTCTCCTCTGTAGCTGGAAATGTTTTTGAATTACAGTAGCCACGAGTTGCTGTTATGTTAGGCATAACTTAAGTATATCTGCTTTATCTACTTCTTTAAATGTTGTAGACCTGTCTGAATGACCTTAAGTAGAAACAACCTGCTTGCTCACCTGGAACAGCTCCATGCTGAATAGAAGTGCAGTACACATCTCTGGGAACTGGGAAACTAAGTAGTCAAAATGACGGAAACTTGTGAATGTAACCTTTTCCAGAGATGAAAAAGTTGTTTTCGATTGACATAGGGCAACGGACCCTAATGTGAAAAGTGTCCTAAATGTTTTTTTTTAGATATCACCCTTGAAGAAAAATGGGGTAGAAAGTGTAGAATTAGATAAAGGTCATGCTAAACCCATTTGAGATGAGAAGAAGGTCTTTCATATATTTTCATATTTTGGGATGTCTAAGAACTGTGACTCTTCCGATTTAGATTTTCAGAAGTGTTTCTCATTCAACTTCTTCCATTGCATATGGCCGTGAAGTAGCCAGAAGTTCCTGTTGCCTTCAAGGTACTGGAGGCATTTATTTTTTTTTGTCGGTGAAACTACCTATTAAAATACCTAATAATTAAGTGTCTGAATTGGATACGGAAGCTTTTTGAAAAACTATTCACTGCCATGGATGCACAGCCTCTTTGAAAATCTGGTCCTAATTTTTACTGTAGATTAATTTTTATATTTTCTTTTTAATGGAAGTTTAAGTTGTTTTTTAATACTTGGAACAGAGATCCTTTCTGCTTAACTGAATAGAATTAGTGCTCAAATTTGTTATTCTCTCTGTAGGCCTTAAAAGGGTATTTTGTTAAAAATATACAAACTTAATTGGATCCATTTAGTAAAAGTAGTAAAATATTGTTAATTCCTTATGGTCCATAAGGGTAAATGTGTGTTGTCATTTGCATAAGTTATTACCCAATAGTCCAGAAGTTGTTATAGTCCATTGTGCAATCCATATTTGTTTCTTCTATAAAGTGTATTTTTGAGTTAACAGACCCTGCAGCTCTAGAGGAGTTGTAGAGCGTTGTGGATTTTTTTTTTTTTAATCTTTCAAGGACTGCTGACCCAATAGGCTCTGTTGGCACTCTCGGGGGTGTCAGGGTAACAATGTTACTCCATGTTTGACAAGATGTGCACTGAAGGAGTTGTAAAATTTAAGTAAAACAAAATTAGTTTGAAGGTCCAGTAGACTGAGTTTCTAAATTAAATAATTTAGGAGTGTAACTTTTTTATTATTCCTTATTATGAAATGATTTATACTTTTAGATAACATACAGGGAAGAAGGAAATAGGATTAAACAAATATGGGTATCATGTTTACAAATGAAAAGCAGCATTTTGCAATTAATTACATCATTGTCTCATGTAAGTCCAGAAATGACCAAAGAAATCTTTTAAGCAGTCTGAAATCTTCCTAAAAGTTATGTGAAAGCTCAATCTGTTACACTGTCCTGTTGCTCTTTTTCACTGACATTTTGCAGTGTGAAATGCTTTTAGGAATTCCTCCCTAATAGAATTAGAGATGCAATGTTCATATCTTGTAGCGTATGCTACCTTAGGTTGCTCAGGATAAAATGCTTAGCAACCTAAGTAGATAGAAAAATGACTTGCAAAATTCCTTTTTTTCAATTTTGAAAGAAGCCTTTTCAAAGGTGTTGGAACGTTTACTGAGTGAAGCATAGCTGAGACATTTTGTATCAAGTTTCAGTGAAAAATATTATAGCTGATGTACAGTTCTCTAAAAAAAATAGGTTTGTAACGGAAATGCCAGGAAACCCTTAATTATAATCATTCTTTTTAGTGCAAATGCCTAGAAATAAATACAGTTTTCATTGATCTACTATTATGTGACCCAAGCGACCACTTACAGAGGAATCCATAATAGTTCTAGTTAACTGGCTGCACTAAAAAATGCAGTTAAAAGTACCCACCTTTGTGCATAGGCTTTGCAGAATGCTTTTGTGAGCTGAAGTCCCACATGAGACTTGTTTTGAAGTCTTGAAAAGTGTAAATCCGATGCTGATTTTTCCACTGATATTATTTCTGCCCTGTTTTCACAGAAGATTTGTGAGTACTTAAAAGACTTGAAACATAATACAAGATGGCTCCTATCATGTCTCAGACATTAAGTATGAGAGAAGACAGCGTAGTAGCCTCCAAAACTGCTGCTGTGCAATTGGTGCTCTTTTGAAGTGAATGGATCTACTTGGTAGTTCTTATTGGCCGGAAAGTCCTAACACCTTGCTGGCAGCTTTGATTTAAGGATGAGTCCAATCATAGGAAGAGTGTACTTTTTTACTCCTAGGTTTGAGTCTGTACCAAACTTAATGCATTGGTGAGGCAGCATTAGGAGGCTCATGTGGTGCCCACCAGGGCCAAACTTTGCCTGTTGATAAATGGAAGACATCAGTTTATATCAATATCTTTTTGGCATCTTTTCTTATTTTGAGCTAAATGAATAAAAATGAATGTTTTTGTTCTGAATCATAAAATCATCTTGGGTAAGGTAGATGGCAATGCAAAGTCTTAAGTGTAGAATTACATTTTGATTAGCTTTTTAATTGACTTGACTTTTTGAGAACACAATGACGTATGAACTTCTGATATGGCATTTGACAGTTTAGAGATAGACATCTATGCTACAATAATATGCTGACCAGATAACAGTTTTGTTAAAGCATGAAGGCAGCAATTATTTAATAAAGATTCAGAATGAGAAATTTCAATCAAAATTGCTGCTCTTCTATATGAAAAGGTTTTAGTTTAATCAATTTTATGGGGAAACAGTTGTTTTTGTATAGAAGTATTTCATATATATGTAACTTAAATTATCTCGAGTTAAACTTTTTGAAAACAAAGTATGTGTACGTATGTTTTCTCATTAAGTAATTCATACCAAAGAACATTTTCAAATGGAGCATGTAGTACTGGTGGTAGGTAAAACTATTGTTTGTTTTTTCTTTTTTAATTTTAAATAGTTTTCATTTATTCCTTTCGGTATCCATTAGCAAATTATATTGGAAAAAAAAGCATTTATTTCAAACTGGTTATCATATATAGTTAAATAATATATTGACTACAACATACATGATCTTTTTAACTTTATAGGTGTTAGGAACCAAAATGTTATTTAGTTGGAGACAGTAATTCTTCCACTTTCCTCAGTTTCTATCTGATAAGATACCACAGCTAGTAGTGTTTTGGTGGTTTTTGTGGGGTTTTCTTTTTTCCTTTTCTGTCCATACTCTGCTGTGCTTTCTTGATGAATGACATACAGCCATGTTCTTACATCACCATCTTAGAAGTGAATCCCTGTATGCTTGTGGCTGTTTGTGACTCAGTAGTAAAATTGCTGTTTGGCTTTTGGAAATTGTTTCTTGGAGTTCTGTGCTTGAGAAGCATTTGCTGTCAAAAGAAACATGTCACTGTGTTGTTTGGCTGGTGTGGACCCAGAGGGTTCTCCCTCTGCCACTTCGAAATTTACTGTTCGGAACTGCAGAATGTCATACTAGAAATGATGTGATGAAACCACAGTATCGAGATTCAGTTCAAATATTAGCCAAAGCTTTTAGTAGTACAAATACTGGAGAGCTGAAATTGATGGTTTATCTTATTCCTAAAGAACCACTATGATTTCATTGGAAAGGTTATTGGTCTAGTTGATTCTACCTTGCGAGAAAAGGAAGGAGTGAGAAATGCACAGCAGGGATTCTACATCATAAATACATCACTTCATTACAGTTAGCATTCTAAACAAAAATCTTTGTTTATTTTGAATGATGCCTTAAATGAGAAGGAACTGTGTTTGGGTAGCCTTGATTATGAAATAAAGGGGTGAGCCAATATCTGCATTGCACCATATTAGGTAATGGAGAACTGAATATTAAATAGATTTTTATAGATTAATACTATTAATGCACTGTTAATGCACAAATTAATGCTGTTTAATAGCTCAGATGATAAACGACAAACTGCTTACTCAGGCTTGAAATCAGCCTGTTTTGCACAAATTGAAAAATAATTCTGTATATGTGATGGGCAAATTGGGAAAATAATGTTATAACATATCAACAGAATAGCCAAATTGAATTATTTTTGTATGACTCGGATATTTACCTTAAATTTTGATTTTTGCCTCTAAAATCATTCTGCCTCAAAAAGGTATCCTTTCCTTTCTTTACCTCTTTTTTTCTTCAAGGTAAGGAAAACCACAGTTAAGCTTATGTAACAGTAGCCATTAAAGAAACCCAAACAACCCCAAAAACTCAAAACCCAAAACAGACATTCTTCTCTGTGTAGACATATAGCAAGATCACATTTCTTTAATTGCTGGTTTTTATTTCTTTAGCCCTAGTTAGAAAGCAGGTGACAAGGAGGAAAGTTTGGTTTGAGAAGGCAGAAAGGCAAAATCTTGAACAAGGGGATCTGAGAGGAATAAGCACATATAGAAGTAGGTCTGGTTCTATAGTATAGCAGGATGGAGTTTTCTGTAGCATGGAGTTTATGAAAACAAACTTTATTTTACATTTCTGAGAATTGTGATAGGTATGTGAGCTGTACGAAAGCAATAAGAGCAAAAGTAATTTCAGCAGTTAAATGGCAGTATTTACATGTATTGAATTGTTTGATTTATTTATGGTGGTATATATAGTCATATGGTAATGTATCATAAGAAATTATTTTGTACAGCTTAAACATTTTTTTGCATTCATGAACCTAGAAGGACTCAAGTTCTTTAAATTTTTATGTGCTACATCATCAAGGTAATGGCGTTTAGCTGTGTTTGTGATTGTATCAGATTCCCAGATATAGCCTAGGAGAAATTTTTTTGACAATAGAGAACCTATACTATGGCCTGAAATGGGGGAGAGAGTAATTTTGCTCCTAAAAGTGATTCTTCTCTTTTCTTTCAGATCGTAGTTTAACTGATTTTAAAAATTATTATTATTATTTAAAACTATTGAGGGATGATGTCTAGTACCTTTACCAGACACTGTGGTCAGTACATTAGGGAAGACCACATAAATTTAGTGATTTGCATATGTTATTAATGTGTAATTACCTTACAATTTTAGCCTTACTTTCAGTATGTATTTGAGACGTCTAGCACATCTATTTCCAGCATGTGTCTATACTACAGTCAGGTGATTCTGGTTTGGTTTTTTTTTTTTTGAATACACCACTTCTTACTCACAACTTCCATCTTGAGTTAAAGCACCCTTAACTGAATCATCAATCTGCTCTTGAATTGCCAATAATATCAAATCTATGAAACGTATAGTTGGTTTTGAATTTGAAACATTAATTTGCTTTGTAATGTCTGCTGTATAACCGAGGGCTTATTTAAATTCATCTTAAAAAGGTACACCTGAGATTGTATTTTAATTGGTATATGCTGCTCTTCCATTGTGCCCCTGTTTTGCATGGTTACATGACATTTTCTTGAGAATTGTGGGCTTTAAATTTTTTTTTCCCCCTTGTGCAGTAGTCCAGTTGTAAGCTTCCCACCTCCTTGACTTTTTTCATATGCTACTGTATCCTTTTGCTGAAGGATTGTAAACCATGACATAATTTGTTCCTTCCCACCTGCCCAGTCTCTAGTTTAGCTTGGGTCCACATTATTGCAGGCAGCATGTCTGGGAGCCCATTCTGCATTTTGAAAACAGCCTTTTTTTCTTACTGATTATAGAATGAATCTAGGGAAGGGTAGTCTCCTGGAGTAACGTCAGCCCTTGTGACTTTTATGCCCTTCATGAATTTTCCAGTCATATTTTTACTTACAGTGTGGCAACAACAATGTTGGGTAATACAGGCACACAAATAATGTATGCACGAAAGCTGAAATGCATTCATGGACTTCTTTGTATCATCAGCTGAAGTGCAAACCTCTCCTCATCACAGCTGACCTGTTTCTCCACTGATTCATCTTGTTCCAGCTGTTTGTTGTTCATTGATTTCTGTCAGTTTGGCCTGACTCTGTGGAGCTTGTTTCTCCTTCTTCCCCTTGTATGCATGTGTAACAGTTCCCACTCATTCAGCTCCCCAGGTCTGTTACATTTATTCTGGTTGATACAGTAAAACGGTTGAGGATTAATGGGTCAGCATGTGTGAGCATGTTCACAAACAAAAAATTTGAAGTTGAATTTGTAGTGTGTAAATGTCTGACCGTCGGCCTTAATCTAGCTGGCACTGCTTTTGTATGATGAGACTCACTGCAGCAATAATGACAACCTGAGTGCTTACCAAGATTCAAAAGAAAAATTCTGTATGTTCTGTGCTCACATCCTCATTTGCTGAGGACACGTATAAGACATAAGCATGTGCTAGAAGTTAAGCTTGTAAGTGTTTTGCTGAACAGTGTCCTTTCGATCATCCCGGCTTCAGTCTGTGGAATTGAATATAGCTCGGAGTGGGGGAGTTTTCTATTGTAACTAATGGTAATGTCATAAACAGGATTATGGCTTGAGTTGTAAGTAGCAGATCAGACAACCATCAAGAGAGAAAATCTGTTTTCCAGCAAATATTCTCAGTGATAAAGAATCTTAGGAGAGAAAGATAAAATGTGATATATAGGCAGAATTGTTTCTATGCAGAATATTTTTTCCAAATTTCCCTTGAGGCATCAGCTGTTCTCTGAATATCCCAGAAGTTCGTTGTGCTTCTGATCAGCTTCCCACACATTCTCACCCACACCACTTTGCTGTGTCATCTTGATGTCATTTTTAAATACTAACAAAAGAAGCATTTTGTTTATAACGCAGAAATAAAAATCTTGAGAGGGGAAAGAATGTCATTTGTATGTTATTTTAGCAGATCAAAGCTGACTCATGAGTAGCAAATATGAAATAAAGTAATTAATGTATTTGAAATTCACAATTCCTGAGTTAAGGATTTGTTTAAGAACTACTTTGATTGTAATCATCAGATTTCATAGACTTTTTTCATATGGTTGGTATTATTTTTAGAGAGTTTGCCTTGCTGCAAAATATTACATTTAGAATATATAACAGCATAGCAATTTGTGAAATGAGGTATAACTAGTGCTTTAAATAATTGAGTGTGCTACATTGAACAGTGGCCAGATATACTGGAGGCCAAGTGGGAATACAGAAAACCTTTCTCTGGGGGGAGGAGGGAAAGCTATGATATAATTTACTTGGCATGGGAAGTTTTAGTCAAGCCTTGTCATTTACTGCCTTTGTGGTGTCCTGGTATAGCAAGTTACTACAAAAACCAGAAATATGTTATTGCCACTGTTGCAGGCAAGCAGTCCTCCAAGTTATCATTTGCACAAAACCTAAAAATTTTAAAGATGACTGAATTTGCACCGTGTAGTCTCTTGGAACTGCAAGGTGAAAAAATTAGTCTTTGAGAGGTCAGTGAAGCTTGAAGCGGTTTCTTCCAGGGAAAAGGGAGAAGGGTGTTGATTTTGGGGTGAGGGCTTGATCTTGGTGGCACAACATAACAAAAGTCTTAAAGAAAAGGAAAAAAATATTCCAATTGTGTGTGGAAATCACTGGCAGTATATGAAAAGCAACAGGAGAAAAATTTTTTGTATTTACTATATCACATAACAGTAGAACAAGTGCTCTATCATATCTCTCCTGTACATTTCTAGGCAAAAATCAGTCTAGTTTTAGATTTGTTATTTAATATTTTTCTGAACAAACAAAATACTTATCTCCATTTTTTGTTGGCTATCAGGGAAACTCGGTTGGGATTTTGATTGAACTAGGGTGCTTTTGAGATATTTGAAGTTAAGTCCTCCATGACTATCTAGACAAAAAGACTGCTTACATTTGAATTAAGATTTAATTCAATTTATGTAGAAGTTGACTGAATTTTTTAATTTTTGCTTGACAGTATAATGTGTTTCTTCACATGTGGCATAATAAGAGCTTCCAAATCGTGGGGTATGTAGTGCTACAGTCAGTAGCCCTTGTAACGACCCCATTGCGGTCAGGCAAAGATCTTGTGCTCAGAGGAGATGAACTGCAATTTTTGTCTCAAAGTGGTAACCAATAGTCTAGCTCCCCTGCTATCTGAAGATTACTTTTAAAATGTGCATAAAAGCTTCTACAAAAACAAGAGAAACATTGTGTGGCTGTCACTAAGTGCAGTGCTTTATGACAAACTTTACTTCTGAAGCTCATTGATGAGCAAAGGGTTTCCAGAACCAGTGGTAGTGTAGTGCAATCTATCCACTGTAGGAACACCTACTGCTAGAGGGGCCAAGTTTTTTCCCCACTTGGATTATGTTTCTGTATTTAAAAGCAAACAAACAAAACCAACAAGAGTTCAGATAAAAGTATTTATCTTCCAGTAATCTTAGAACATGCCTAAGTCTATGACTTACAAAGGTAAAATGGCTGGAGTTACTAAATTTTATGGGCAGAGTTTTATTGATGTGTGGTAGATGTATTTTTTTTCCTTCCTCTTTGCTTTTGTAGTTATATTCTTGATATTAAGAGAACATGAGACTTAAATGAACTGATATAAAAAGCAATGGTGTGATAGAGAATGAAGGTTTTGATTAATTCCTTTGATCTGAAGACCTCAAAGGTCATTCCTCATGAATTTGAGCATGATGTTAAGCCTTGGAACTATCTGTTGAGTTAGACTGATGTTATAGTAATCTGTTGTTTCCCAGTTTCAAATGCATCCATCTAAAATCTGGCATACTAAACACCGGTTGACCTTCTACAGCTGGTTAAGGTGAGAGGGGCCAGTGGCTTTTTGTTTCCTTTCATTTTATCCTTATATCTACTTAAAAGAAAGAAGTGGAGAGAGAATGAAGCAAACTCATTACAGTAACTATGAATGGACATTAACTGTAATGTCTATTGCCTTTTCAATTAATTATCTAATTATCATTGTCTTAACATATGATAAAAAGTTTAAAAATATTGTGCAGGAAGGCCTCTCAATCCTACCAAACTGTTACCAATCCTGTTTAACAGAAGGGTGAATTAGCTTCTTTGTTAGACTTTTAACAACATCACTGTGTTAATCATCTGAATAGTAGAAGCTTATGCGAGAGCAGACTTTTCTCTGATGGTGGAGCTCCACTATCTCTTGTGCCTGGCTCTCAAGGCAGTATAAGATACTTATATCTTTAAGCGATGTGGAGCAATGGTGCTGTTCACTGTATCACCTCTGTACACCTCTGACACAGCATTTTACACAAGTGGCTAAATTATCAATGAGACTTCAGTTTTGTGGTTGCATACCATTATTACTGACTTTAGAAAATTTTCCCTACCTCTAGCACTTAAGTTACAAGAATTAACAATAAATATTTTTCTTCTAAAAGTATTGATTGCTAATTCACACCTGGAATTTACATAGATCGTTATTCATGAAGGTAAGAACAGTTGCCATATTGCTTCTGTCTCAAGTGAAGTCTTCACCAGCAGAAAAGGATTGCTATGTTGGGCTGTTTTCCCTCATGTTTTCTAAATATAACTCAACAGCAGTCTGGTTTCTGAAGCCATCTGCATTAATATGTCTAGAGAAAATAAAATATCATATTAGTCATTTATTTTATAAGTGAGCATAGCTTGGCAAAAATTAAATCAATTCTTTGTAAGGACATACCCTATTAAGTAAAGACAAAGTTCTTAATGTGCTACAGCATAGAGATTTTATGAGACTAGTGATTGTGCTTGTCTCCTGTGTCTAGGCACCCAACTGTGGAGGCACTTTCACAATGGTTTTTTTTAAGACCTGGTTTTGAGAGAGTAGTAATTACTCACCTTCCTCTGAGATTTTTCACTTCCTCTGTTTTC
Organism: Numenius arquata; assembly: GCF_964106895.1. NCBI lineage: Eukaryota > Metazoa > Chordata > Aves > Charadriiformes > Scolopacidae > Numenius > Numenius arquata. The sequence goes on from NC_133586.1 coordinate 32,402,530, forward strand.
AGCCTAAAGCATTGCCTGATAGGAAAAGGGTAATGATTTGTCTAAAAGAGAACCAGAGTAACACGAGGGAAGGAGGTTTAAAGTGAACGGGTGTAACTCAGGCAAACCAATTGTTCCAGCGTAACAGCAGTATCAGCTTTCCTTAATTATTGTCTTTATGAAAACAGCCTTTTAAAGTGACACAAGCAAAATAAAATAACCAGCATTCATCTTATCGGTAATGTTGCTAATGTTTTTCTTTATACTCATTTTTTTCTATCCTTTCTTTGGTTTGTTGCCTTCGTATGTTTGTTTGTAGTGATAAATCATAATCAAACCTTTCTTATCGTTCAGACCTACAAAGGTATTCACAAAAGGGTGACCGTTTAAAAGTGGCATTCCTTGAGTTACCATCACTAAGATTTTATAGGTATACTGTTCAGTATTCCTCTCTTCCACTAGAAAAGGTTATGCTGTCATTACATTGTGAACCAAAACTGTGGGCTGCAGCTCTTCCAGGAATCTGTCTGCTTGACAGTGACACACTATATCCTCAGTATGATCTCTTTGCCCAGTCCTCCATGCATTGCTGCTATTACTCTGCATCCCTTTGTATTTGTGTGGTGTTTTTTTTCTGTTTGATTTTTGGGTCCATCTTACCTATACTCTTTCTTTTCTGAATTAAGGTGTGGCAATAGCAACAGATTACTTCACGTGATTTATGGTTAAGCACTGGGAGGAAACTTTATTGTTGCTACTTCTGTTATTTACTTGGTTGTTTTTGTTTGTTTGTTTGTTTTTGAGGAGGTGGCAGTGTTGTTTCTGTTTTGTTTTAAACTCAAGTATATTTCTGGAGATAATTGTAGTATTTATAATGATGGGAAACAATTCTTTATGAACCTGTATGTTCTTTATAGTAACTAATGTTACAGTAGAGGCGGTTTGACTTACAAAAGCTCAGGACTGTTAATGTCTTCCTCTTTAGGCATCTCTAGCAGCTTTCTCTGGAGGCTGTACAGTCTGGCTGCATATGCCCTTTTTTGATTAAAACTTAAGATTTTCATTCGAGTATCAAATTGACAGTTATAACAGTCTTTAGACAGTATATAAGACCTTTGGCTCTATGTGTGTTTATCCACAAACTTTGACTTGTTGATTATTTTAAAAGATCTGAAATAATAATATAATAACTTCTGCAGTGACTGCCTTTAAAAAGTCATCACTTACTGATGATGTCCATACAGTGGTAACTGAGCTAGCACTTCTGTATATTTGGAAGTAAACACTCCAAAATATCATTGAGTACTAACTCCAGGTAAATGCTGCTTTTCCATTTATGATGCTTATAATGCACACATTTTTATCTATTCTATGTAGATAAAGTTTGGAGTTTTTATAAAACACACGCTGTTTGTTATCGGTTTTCCTTTTGTATCTTTATAGATTTCCTTTAGAAGAATATCAGTCTGTGGCCTAGGGAAGAAGGAAATATGACTAGGATACAGAGTGAAATCCTCTGGGCTGAGAAAATAATCTGTGAAGGGTGATTTTAGTGCATCATGTATTGGAGCATCTCAGTGCTGTCGTGGGATTCCTCTCAGTTCTGGAAAAAAAAAAAGAAAAAAAAAGCCTTTGAATATATGAATATAGGAGCTGAACCCGTTTCCTTTAGCCATATTCCTGCTGTCAATCCTGTGTAGCTTGAACAGCAAACTAAATGAGTGGTCTAGTTAACTTTAAATGTCTAAGTTTGAACTTCTGTCCTGACTCTAGGCTGTCCATAGCACAGAGGGAATCAGTAACATAATACTTGTTTTGTTAACTAAAAAGTAGTGACAGTAATACTTAGTTTAAATGCTACTGTGAGTGTTCTTTAGTCGGTGTTCACAGAAGACAGGATAACGTACTAAGTACTACTAACACATAATTATTTGTTAACAGTTTCTCCAGGTACTGTTAACCTATTTTTCTTAACAGCTTGTTTTAACTTTTTTTCCTTAATGCTTCCCAAACCTTTATTACTGAACAAAAACAGAGAAACAAAAAAGTAGGATAAAAGCATTAAGAATGAATGTTAAAAACACTTCTGTATTCCTGTGACTACCCAGTGCTTTGAGAATTTTAGTAGAGTACCCATTCATACTGCCTGTAAGAAAGCAGATCCAGCAGCAAAGAATGTGAGAACACCTGGAGTGCAAGCCGAGTACGTAGGTCAACAAATGATGGTTAAGTTGTTGCTTAAAAATGGTACAAGTTAAGGATAGCTGTTGAGCCTTACTTCTGAAGGTTTATTTTCAAGTCTTTGTTGTTGTTGTTCAGTGATTTAATTTATCTTTCAAGTTGCCGTGAGAACATAATTTTCACCTTCAGCAGCTTTCCAGATGCCTTTATCCTATGGCTAAGGTAATTTTATTGATCTTATTAACGTGCATCAGAAAGCATGATCACAGCTACCTTTGTTACACTGGGAGCAACATGTCTTGAGAGACACTTGGAATAAAGGATAATGTGCCTTTAATGTCAGAATGTTATTTATCAAGAGAAGAGAGTTTTTATTTAAATTTTTGTAAAGCTCTGAATATGAGATTTTAAAATCCTTTATACCTGTAACTTAGACTTTTTCTTCAGTGCAGTCTGAGGTTATTCTCATGCTAGTAACAGGCAAGTCAGAGTGGTCTAGAAGGCATGTATGTGTCTTTGATGGAGTACTTTATTATATGTTTAAGTGTATTAGGTTGTATGAAAAGAGGAACTGTGAAGTGAATGAGGGAATTCAGACAAGTAATAATGGACATGTAAAAGTAATTTGACAAACGTGGCATCTTGATATGTTATTTATGTTTTATTTATTGTTATGCCATGTTATTTTTAGGAGGCTGTCTAAGAGTTAACATACCTGTAAAAATTGAAGTGAATATGGGTAAAATGAGTGTGGTTGCCTGCAGTAGAATCTTATCTGCTTTTCCATGAGTATATTGAAAAGTGTGTTGCTATTATCTTAGTCTTATCCCCCAAATAGAAAATATAGTTGTGCTTTTAAAGTAATTCCAGTTTGGGGTTTAGGGCACTTTAATTATATATGCACACCATAAGTAGGCCTTTAGAGTCATAGCATTATGATGAAGAAAGAGTATGTTCAGGAACATAGTTAAGAAAATCGGAACTACAAAATGTTACTTACAGTTGTGCAATATAGCTGTTGTTACGTTGAGAAGTACCTTGCTTTATATAAATCCTGTTTATGCGAGTAGGCTCTTTTCAGAATTAAATTATATCAAATTCTGATTTCAAGGTATAGCATATATGCTTTATTCCTGTCTTACACATCCACAATCCATAGTATTTTCACTGAGCTAAGGAATGTGTTTCTTTGAATATTTTTTAGCCGACTAATTATCTTCATTAGCTGGGATGTAAAAAAGATTGCATAGCTGTGTGTATATCCATATGAACACATATTTTAATATATAGAAATCAATGCGGGAAATAAATGGAGCTGTACTCCACTTAACAAAAAAAGATAGCTTATTCTTTAAGAATTCCTCAATTATTAGAAAGAAGCCGCTTGAAAAACGGCTTTTTTTTTTTTTACTGTTACAAAAAATAACACCACCAAAAAAGAGCTAAAATGACTAGAACAAGCTAAAATTAGTAACAAGCTAATGGCATGCTTGTTGTTTAGGGCAATGTGCAGCTGACAAGTGAAGTGATGATAGACAGCCCACATGGTTGAAACTAAAGGAAATACTATTTGGCTTCTGTACTGTGGAAACCTCAGTATAACATATATAACGTAATCTCCAGATAAGTTATTGCGCTCCAAACTTCCTCTGGCTCTTTAGACTTGTCGGATAATTCCAAATTTGTACTCCTGATAATATTGTAATTTTCACTGGGAACTGACTTGGTTTTTTCAATCTGTTTTAAGCCCCATGATTTCTCAGGGACCAAGAGCTGTGTGGCATCCTTATGGCACATGCTGGAGATGATGGGAATTGAGCTTCCCAGGAATTACTTCTCACCTCTCAGGACTGAACTGCAGATTGAGGGTAAAGAGGAAAGACAGAAGCATGTAGTATGTTAAAATGCTTTACCTGAAAAGCTCAGTTTTTCGCCACACAATTCAAACTAGTGTTTGCAATGCAATTAAAATTACTGTCATTTAAAAGGACCTTAATTATATGAAAAGGGGAGGTTCAAGAAAGCTTCAGTATCTCATTAATTGCCTTCTGGATTTAAGGTTTGTTTTTTTTTTTTTTTTTAAAAAAAAAAAAACAAACAAAAAACCAAACAACAAACCAAACACAAAAATCTGTAAATTCAAGTGGCTCATATAAGAACAGCAGACTCTTAGTAAAGGACAGTTCCTCTAGACCACAGCTGCATGCCATAATCCACTTCTCAGCATTGGTGTTGACTGATCCCATTTCATAAATAGTCTTCAGGGTAGAAAATCTTGTATTTATTTCTACACTTCACTTTCATAATATCTCAACAGAAATATCTTCCAAGAAAAAAGAATGAAAACAGATGCATCCAAACCTACAAAATACTCCTTTTAGAGCAGCAGCGATTATCATTTATGTCAACTGTTCAGTGTTACTTAGCTGACATTTAGTAGTCAGAAAAGTGCTTTGTTTCTTAATTCTGCTTTTACTTTTTATGACAGTCAGTAAGTCAAGTGAACCAAGAGCAAAAGAAGTGAATGGAGTTGAACAAAGTAAACTGAAATTAGTAACGTCACTTTCTTGCTGTGAGCAATGTATAACTGATTCGTGATATGAGGAGAGTAAGGAGACAGATCTGTTTACAGTTTGCAATCTATTGCTCTATTTATTAATAATTGGTCTTACTGACCACATCAACTGTTATCTTTCTGTTCTTGTGTTTTATTTTATTTGGACATTTTGTAGATGAGGATTTTTTTTTTGAAGTGTTGAATGTGGAGCCCTTCCCTGTCTGGGAAATTCCACCTTTTCCTCTCTGGACGTATGTTTTGTTTATAAATTGGGAGGTATATAGGAGGAATTAAGTCCTTTTTTTTGGTAGAGTATGAAGAATGTGTAACTTGGGTATACTCTAAAGTAAGATCCTGGTTCTCCATTTGTTCTTGCTACCCCTTAGCCAACCTTTCTGAAAAACAAAGAGTTGGCTTTTTGCTTTAAGCTTCTGACTTAGGCTTCTTCTGCAGCTCACCTGCCTTTGCTACCCCACCCTTCTGTATGGGCCTGCTTCCTCACGACTGCTGTCTCCTGTTTGCAGGTGCTTCTGTTTTCTTTCCTGCATCTTCCCTCGCACCTTTGCACAGATAAATTGTTAAGGATTTTCTGATGGGAAATTAGAGTTGTGATTTCCTGAGTATGTGTGTTTTCAAATTTGCACAGTTCTTCTCAGAAGCAGATGAGTAGGCATCTGTGTGTTAGAACCACATAGAGCTTGAGGGTTGAGGTTTCTTCTTTTGAAGTTTGTTATTCTCTTATTTACCTGCTATGTTCTCAACCTTGTTGCATAAACTGCATGTTGAGACAAAAGACATGATGTTGATTTTAAAATGTAAAATATCTCTTCCTTCTACTGTGGGAAACAGTCATTTCTGGAGCATTCTGTTGGACACATAATTGCACATGTTTCTGTTTGTGAGTTTACATTTCAATTCAGGCACACTACAGTAAGTAGAAAATAATCTGCCAATGCTGAAAAGTGCAAAATGGCACTGAGGAAGTCGATTTAAAGAAGTAATTTGAATGAGGAAGCAGGACCTATTTTAGAAGACACAAATAGGTACCTAACAGAGGACATGAGAGAGAGAGGACGAACAAGTGATGTATGGGGAGTCAGCCAGAACTGATGATTTTGTTCAGTGGAGAGAGACAGCTGTAAGTGAAAAAAACAGTGTTTCTGTTAAGATGAAAGTGTGCAAAGATGCAGCTTTGGCAGCTCTAAGCAGATGAACAGTGTGATCTTCAACTGAGGTCTTTTGAGGCAGAAACAATTCTTTTGTTAAGTTTTTGGCCAGTGTCACACCTATCGGGGCTTTAATTTGTTGCCAGAGCTTTTGCATGCTAATTGTAGGCAATAACATTTGTGCAGTTATTGCTGTCAGACTGAGAATCTGAGGCAGTGGTCTTCAGGAAAAGGCATGACTGTGTAACTGTATGGATAAAGCGGTTAATTACAGGCAGATTTTTTTTTTTTTCAGAGCTATCATTACATATCACAATTTAATGTGTAATACTAAGGTGTTTTAAGTCTACACAGAAACATTTAAATGCAGTCATTCAAATGCAGTCATTCATAATAGCAGCAAGGATGCAAAGAAGCATTTGATTACTAGAAGCTAGGAGGTAACAAATGCAAGTCACCTTGCTGTAAGATTCCCAGTGACTATGTGGAAGTCAGTGGATCTGTACAGGGAGGCACTTCAGGAGGTATGAAATGAAAGAAGAGAAACAAACTTGAACAAAAAAAAAAAAACCCACACATTTCATGTAGTCTTGTTGCAAAAAGGATGAAGAATTGTTATGGAGGAAGGGAATAGTAATTTTTCCAGAGTTCCTGAAGCAGAGGAATAACACAACTAAGTCAAATTAGTGTTAAAAGATTTGGTACTTTAATGATGTCATCCAAGTGAAATCTATGATGGGACATTTATACAAGCTTATCTACCATTTGTTTTCACTTTCTTAGTGTCCATGGTAGTTTTATGGTAGGGTTTTTTTTGGATTTGTGGACGTAATATTTCTTTTTTTGCCTAGCCCAAAGCTGGGTAGTTCGGCAGTGTTAGCTCTGGTCTTTCCATATTTGCTGAGAATGGAATGCATTTTTGTACAACTATTTGCATTCCTCTCACTATAATACCTTTTCTTCTCTCATGTCAAATCTTCAGATGGACTAAGTTGCTGCTTGTCTGGAGGAACATTCAGGTTACAAATTTTAGAGGAACCAATATGCTGCTTCAGTGCTTTTGGAGGTGTTAAGATACATTGAATAGCAATAGTTACAAATCCAAAGCCTCAGATAAAGTAATTTTTCACCTCGGTAGCAATAAAGATGCTCTTTTTCGCTTTTACTTCCCTCCTTTCTGCATTACCCTCCCTTTCTCACACAATCAACAGGGTGAGAAACTTGTAATGACTTTTACCTGCATCCTTGAGAAGGCTCTATGGTAGAAATATTTACAGTTGGGAAAAATTTCTTTTATTCCATTCAGATTTTTGTTTGTTTGTTTTTAAATTAATTATATGCTTGGCACTTTGACTCATTTCAGAGTGCATGTACAGTTAGGATAAAAATTAGGTGATCAGTGAGTCCTTCAGCTTGAAGGCAGTATCTGTGTTAGCATCTGGTTTTGGAAAGAACAAAAGCATGTTGTTCAGAGATTCACATCTTCGTGCAAGGCTTCTGTTAGAAGGAAACATTAACTGAAAGACATATTACTTTAACAAGTAAAATAGTTTTTGACCACTGGTTTTCTATAAATACTTGAGGAGCACAGTTGTCTCGAAATCTGGTTGGTTTGTGCTCTGCTCTAGAGATAATTGATTGACTTTCAAAGATATCTCTTAAAGATGTTACATAAATAATTCTCAGATTTTATGAATTACTAGGGACACAGGAGAGCACTTCTCTGTTCACTTGCATAGATTGTCAGTGGCCAAATTATCATGTGTACGCTATATACTAATTTCAGACCTGATCTGAACAGTCTTTTGCACTCTGATAAACACATCTGTATCATAATGGAAGGTCGGGGGAATGATCAGAAATGATCAAAACAAAAGGGAGAAATACCCGTGGTTTCAGCGCAATTTCAGCAGAGGGAAGACATTTGAATTGGTGATACTGCAACTCCTTTCTGTTAAGGGTCTGTTCTGGTTCATTATCCTGCTCGGTTTTACACTTGCAAGTTCATTGGCATTGAGTTAAAGATTAAATGAGCCTATTTATGACTACATAAATATGGTCTCCAATTTAATTTTAAGTGTCCTCTGACTTTTTTTTTTCCTTTGGTATATGGCAATGCCCTAGTTTATACATTTGGCATTTTTGATAATATCTCTTTAATGTATATCAACGTTTTAAAATTAAACACTTGTCATTGCCTCTGGACCTTTCTTGACTATTACATACTGTTAATATTGTGGAATTTCTTTCTGTGATATACCAGTAATACCACTTAAACATTTCTGTAGCAATGAAAGGTTTTAAGTTGTTTGTGGCAAACAACGACATGGACTCTGCCGGAGGGTAAAGCGAAGACGTTTATTAGCATCACAAAGCTCTTTATATATCTTTCAACACACAGCTACTATTATTCCATTCCCTAGTCTCACAAACACAGCCATACTTTCCCAGTCCTACTACCTTATCATAGTTTTCACAACATGTTCCATATATGGTATGCACAAAGGCAACACGCGGATGTCGCCTGCTTGTCCATCTCAGGAGCTGTGTACTGGCTGCCCAGTTTAATCTTCCCATGGTTTTCTGCCTATAAGTGCAAGGATGTCATCAGTGCTGTTCCCCAGGTCCGCGTCCACAGCTGCTTCTTCCTCCACAGTTGTTCTTATCATAACTGCTTTGGACGTTTTAAAATGCATGAGACAGAAATGTGGAAAAAAATGTTGTGTTCCATTTTTGGAAAAACAAGTAAGTTCTCTTTTCATCAGTGCTCTCTTCTCATCAATATATGTGAGTAAGAAAATAATTCTGATAAGCTTTGCCTGAGTTGCAGTGATGCAAGTAGTAACATTATGATAGGTCTCTGAACAAAAGAAGATTCTATTCTTCTCTCAGTGATATTCATGTGTTCAACATCAGCAAAGGTTTCTATCTCTTTTGGTGTTACATGCACAATGAATTTTTTAAAAAAGAGAGAGACAGACTTGCAAGGAGAAGTGCACTTTAAGCATAGATTATTATCTGAACCATCTGAAATGGTTTGTTCTGTAACAACCTTATCAATTCGTGATGGCCAACTGGGGTGACCGGATGGTGAGAATAAAAATACAAAGCAATGGAAAATGCCTCTCTTTCCCTACTTCCTCCCCTGTTCTTACAGATTTTTATTGTACTGAACTGTACTAAAAGCTGTTTAGATGAATTCCTTCTGGTTTATTCCATTAATATCCAAATGTCAAAAATATGAAGGTCGCAGAACCTATTAGGATAGTAGGCAGGTTTGTAAAACCAATGCCATTACATGTAGCCTGTGGATGCCTCTGTACTGTAACAAGTGTGCTTTTGGTTTACAGTAGAATCATGATACCCATTAATTAAAAGGAACTAAGTTATTATCTTTCTTAAAGCAACACAAGATTGTAGACAGCGTATCATGTGATGATAAAATGTTATCTGCACATCCATTTTGTTGGGTTTTTTTTTAAATATAATTCTTATAGTTGTGAAAAGCACGGTGATGTGTTAGGGTTATTGCTGCTGCATACCTTGCAATGTGTGATGGAAAAAGATCCATATTTTTCAGTGTTTGTTGTACAAAGTATGTCAGAAGTTTTCAAATCAAGTATTTCAGTAATGGTTGTGGCTTAAGATGAACGTGTTACTCATAATTATATAGAACATGGCTCTGTTAAATACTAAGGAACCAAAAAGAGCAGATACCCTTAAAATGTTAGGTTTTTATTAATTGTTGTCTTGTCCTGTGATGATTATTAACAGTATATGTAAGTTGCTGGTCAGACAGGGATTTTTAGGAATGCCATTTGTTTTGTAGTTCACTAAGGTTTTTATTGCGTCCACAAACTATGACTTTTTTTAATTTAGTCCATGAGAATGTGGATTGATTATAGGTGTACAATGCTCTCACTGCAAGTGTGATGTTTTCAGAAAATTACTGCAGAACTCTTACACTTCTGCTGTATGCATGGGTTGTCTGTGGTTTGGGGTTGTTTTGGCGATTTTATTTTTTTTGGAATAAAGTTTGAAGCTTCTGATCCAGGATGTTAGGGCTATCCAGGATAGCCCTAGTCCATTATGAATAAATATGACTAATGACTTAAAAACTTGTTCATAAAATTTCATGCTTGCACCATGTGCAAAACTTAATGCAGAAATAGAAATTGTTCCTTTTTTGTAAGATCATTTAGATTTCACAAAAATGAAAGGGAAATTTTGCACTTCGTTAGCATCTTATTAAGCTCTAATATTAGTAAGGCAGTATTTATCTGAAGATAATCAAGTCAGCTTTTTATGAGGCAGACAGGTTGCCAAGAAAAGTTGCACATAGCTTTCTGGAAACAAAAAAGGTACATAGACAGTGGTTTTGCAATTAAAAATAGATGTTACCAGCTCTTTTATAGATTGGTCACTGAGGCCCTAATGTGGGATAATTAACTCTACCTTACATAAGGTAAATTATGCTTTCACTCTTTTGGTGTTGCTAATGAAAGGCCCTTTAGGAAAATGTAGAATGAACTGTAGGATCAATTTTTAAGTCTGGTGCTGTTTACTTTAGCTACTGCATTACTTTATGCCACAGGGAATTTAAGAAAGCAAATAACAATCCTTTATTCAGACACACATAAACACAAATGTGCAGCACATGCAATTTGAGTCTACCTCCAGAGCATTAACAGTGTCTGCTGAGATAAGTTTAAAAATCTATACATTTCTGGTCATTGTAGTAAATTTTGTCATGTCCAGGTCGTCTAATAATACACTTAGACACCTCCCCCAACAGGAAAATATAGCTTAATTTACAGAATGTCTTAAGTGCTTTGTTCCTGATTGCAAAGCAAGTTGTAGAAGGCAGATGAACTTAACTGAGGTTTAGTGCCCAAATCTCTGGATGATCACTAGACCATCAAATGAAGAAGGGAGACTGCATAAAGAGAGAGGAGGGTAAAAATGTCCTGGATCTAGGCTGCCCTCCCAGACTAAAAATTAAAGAAAAATAAAAAAGGACAAGGCTGTATGCTTTGGAGTTTCTCGAGAGAAACTTCTTAAGCATTTATGTCATGTTGGCTTTACATACGTATGGTTTCCTGGTCTGAACTGGGTGGGCGCTGATGACATGTTATGTCTGAATTGCTGATTTATATGGGTGGTTTTACTTGTGACAGATCCAGTGCTTTTATTTATTCAGAAAACTCCCTGAGCAATTACTTATAATTCAGATATAAATTGAAAGAAAAAATAATGCAATAGAGTTCTATGAGGTACAATAAAGCTTGAAGTTTCTAAAAGGAACCACATAAGCTATATATTAACATATAGTTTTAAACATGAAATCTATGACAGATAATTAGAGGTAGCTGGATGACAGTTACAGTAAGCAAAATAAAATATTGGAAGCAAGCTTATAAAAATAGACACTTGCGTCAAGTTTTTACTGTGGAGCTCCTCTATTGGTTGCTGAAGTGAACGTGTATTTCATTAGAAGAGTTGTTTCTCCTTCCAGTGATTATCTGTGTATGTGTTTTGCTGTGGACAGGCATGTGGTTCAACCTCCCAAATTGCAAGGTAATTTTAGTAGTTAAAATGTGAAATGGTTCTTTTGTTGGGCCTTTGTTGTTCTCAAGTGCCTGCTGTCTGAGTTATAGGCAAGTTTAATTTTTTACTATATTCAGCTGGGCCACAGGGGAACCCTTGTTTTAATTAGTAAATTGCTTTTCAGTTATGTTTTTCCATAAACTAATCATGGTTGAGTTTGCATTGCACTGCAGTGCTTATCTGCTCTGTCAAGTTTTTGTTAGAAAACCAGCTCACCAGCTGTGAAGGAAGGAAACCAGCCAGTGGCTGGTTTCTGGAGATGCTTATTCAGCACTGAAATACTAGGCTATGAACCGATGCACAGAAAGTTTCACGTTGTTTAGCTTGCATCTTCTGATACTGGAAATTCTGAAAAGCCTCTCAACTGCAGCTGCATCACCAGCGTGCAGGCTATCGTGTGTCTCAGGAGAGATGCTCTTGCCCTCCTAGTTGTATGCCGTGAGGCAGGCAATAGCACCGAACAGACCTGCATCACTAGCAGTCGTTTGTGCAACAAGAATCAAGGATCTTAGCCCATTTGGCTCTGGACTCCTTGATGGGTTTCCATTTTAACATGAAGAGTCTTTACACTGTCATCAAATGTTGTGTAAGCAGTTCTGTCTTCAACAGCATTATCCAACAGTTAGGACAACTTCCCTGCTTCTTTATATGTTTTGGGATGGCTGTTCCTAAGCCAGCACTTTGGCTACAGTAGCTCTATTCACTATTGTTTTATTAACTTAGTAAGAGCTATGGACAGGTACCAAAGCACTTGCCAACAAGCCCTGCCGTCATAGTTCTCTCTTCTTTTACACTAGACTGCCCCGCAGGCCATCCCAAAATCTCCATCCATCTAAATAAAATGGAAAATATGTCTGAAGGTACAAGCAGTTCACGGACATGTGAAACCTTGTTCAAATCATCTGGTTTTCCCTCAGATGAAGGAGGCTTGCAGGGCCTTTTCAAGTAGCTGCTTGTTCATCTCAGTACAGAAGTTCAGAAAACAAACATTTTTAAAGTAGTGGTTGAGTTCTGCTTCTGAGACTTCGAACAAACCTCAGAGTTAAGTTATTACTGCTTTGAGGCCCCTGCTGTGCAGGAGTGGTGCATGAACAATGAGTCAAAGGAAAAGAGTAGTCTGCTTTCTTTAGATACGTGAAATCTTTGAAATGTGATGCCTGCACGCCCTCCATGCCTCTTCCTTGGCATACAGTGTACCTCATTCTGAAGGCTGAAAGGACACCAACCCTTCATGCTGCTGGTATAGAACACATCCAAGTTTTTATGTTCTAGTGAACAGTTGCAAACCCAAGTAGAAAAGTGGACCTCTCCTTTAAGGCAAATATTTCCCCATTTCTGCTTCTGGTGATTCTGCTAATCTGTACTGTAAGGTGGGGCAAGTCTTAGTTCTCTATCTACAAAATGGCTATAAAAATATGTATCTAGTGTTATTTCAGACTTGGCTGAAGTTCATATGCTTGGATTAAAGGTTGCTAGTGCTGCAGGGTTCTGTAGCGGGTCAGTTCAAGTTCAGAGCAGCACATTTGAGCAACTGTTGCTCTGTTGCAATAGCAGGTATCAGATCAAATGATTGAATCAACATACCCTATTCAGTATAATAGAAATGTCATTTGTAGTAGAATATTATCATAGGATTAATGTCCCTTGCTTTGCAAATAAATGGCTTAGCTGTGCCTTGGTATTTAATAGCAGCAGGAGACCATTATCCTCTAACAATGCACTATTTCATTGACATTATCTATTAAGTAACACAGTATTAAAGAAGAATTGTGTAGACGTGTTTCCTTCTACACAGAAAAAAAACCCGTAAATGCAAAGTTTACGTTAGTTCATGCAGCTAATTTCTGTTGATCTTCTGCATCTTCCCTTCATTCAGATAGGATTGTGAGCAGTGACAGTTCTCGAGGTGTTTTATTGATAGGAAACACTTCGTTTTCTTATGGTTTGAACAAAATGAAGAAGAGTAATCTTTTTTTGATGGTACTGTTAAGGGGGAAAATATTGAAAAAATTAATTAGAAAACCACACAAGTTAAACTTTTACATTTTTGGAAGTCAGATTATGATATGTGGTTGTTTGGCTTCATTGGCCTTTTTTGTTGGTGTGTTTTGGGGTTTTTTTTGGACTTCAGCCTTGGTAGCAGTCTGGCTTTTGGTGGAGGTGTCGTTGTGTCGTTCCTCACTACACAAGGTCCTGGATTCTGCCATATGTCATATAATACCAGCATGCCACTTTCTGCAGTAATTTTTTTGATATTTGTCTCTATCTTTCACCAAACTCAAAGTGGTCAGTGCAAAACAATCTAGTAGACTTAAAAAAAAAAAAAAAAAATAAAATAAAAAAAAAAAAAAGTCGGGGGATAAATTGCTCAGCCTGTTCCATGAGATCTCTGTAGCATGACCTATATTCTCAAAAGCCACAATTTGTGTTCTATTCCTGTACTTGCCTCATTGCCATTTTCCTTCTCTGAATTTGCAAATATGTGGTTTGCTTTCCTGGAACTAATACTGTTAATATCCTGATACTGCCATATTTTGCCCAGATGTGGTGTATCCTTAGCTAGTTGCAGATAACTTTGCTTGGTATAAGAAAACTACATCTTAAAGGAGTAGACATGCAGAACATCAGATATTAAGTCTTCATTACAGCCACTGAAATCCAAATGTGAAAGGCTGGAAGCAGCCTGCCAAAGGGAGGTACCAAAGTGATTTCTGAAAGCTTCTGAACGTTCCTGGAGGTATTCAAAAGACAGGTTGATATAGTGCTTAGAGGCATGGTTTAGTAATGTGGGGGTTTTTTGTTGTTTTTTTTTTTTTTTCTTTTTTTTTTTTTGATCAGAGTTAGGTTGATGATTGGACTAGATGATCTTAAAGGTCCCTAGGTCCCTTCCAACCTAGACAATTCTATGATTCTATTCTATGATTCTATATTGCCAGTACTGGGGGATTTAAGTAGGTATATTTTTCTACAGTTAACACTGTTGGGTGTAAAAGGATGCAAAAAATTGTTACTCTTTGAAGAAGCAAGAGAAGTCTCTTCTATTACCATTTCTAAATGTGAATTTTTGAAAGTCATCTGCCACAGTTCTCTTACGTCATGGTAGGAACAAAGAGGTACTGAAGTCCAATCCTTAGGATAACATGTCTCATCTAACAGTGTATTCTAAGAGGAAGGAAATAATACTATTATGCCAGTGTATTTTCTTCAATTTGAGAATAAAATGAGGATGTTCTTTGGGCAAAATAAGACTACTATTGTCACTTGTGCAGGTTAGTTCATGTAGTACAGCTTTGTGTATAAACAGCATGAAATTTCAATAATAAAACTGAGGAAAACATTTAGATATTTAAAAAAAAAATATTTTTTTTTTTGGGGGGGGGATTCTCCCTTCTAGTTTTTAACCCAAAGTACAACTTGATTGGCTGGTTATTTTGAAGCAAAATGTTGGCAGACGTTATCATTTTGTCACTTATATTCAGTGTCCAAACAATATTGAAGAGCAAATTAGTCGTATTGTATTATCATTAATCAATTTAAATGGCCAATGTGGAAGAGGAAGCCCAATATGCAGACTGTCTTTACTGATATTTTTAAATTCTTATTAAAAGTTAAGAGAAGTTAAGGCCTAACTTACTCAAATTCTCAGCTAACCCTTCCATATGTGATATGATCAACATATTTAATAAATACCTATGAATAGTAATATATGGCTATGAGTGATTCAGAACATGACCTAGAAGAGTATGTGCTATATATAGACTGTAACACTTAGCTGTATATTTTAAACTAAAATTTTCATAGAAGGATTAAGGTGTGCTTTACTGCATTTTGGGCTTCAGGTATAATTTGAATTTTACCTCCAAATTAACATAGTGTACACACGTGCATTTATTTGCATGTACACTACTCTAGCACAAGTTAAATGATCTCTTAAGCTCAAGTTGTCTGTGGGGTCAAAAAATCTGGGTTAAAGTATGAATGCTCTTGACACTAGAATGGAAAGGCACCTATCCTCTGCTGCTGGAAGACCACAATAAACCACTTAAGTCCTGTTCTGCACCATCTGCTCCTACTACAGCAAGGTTGGCTTCTGCACTGCATGGAAATAACGTGTGTCGATGTTAGAGTGAAGAGAACCCATGACTGCATAATGAAAGTGCTGCCCTATTTACTATGAACAAAAAATGTTGAAGGATCATCTGTAAAGGTAGCTGCATTTTTCACAACATGACATTAGGAAAACAATGAAAAGAAATAAATCTGTGTATTTTTAATTATTCCTAATACTTTAAATATTTAGCTACATATTAAAACGTTCACCTAATATATTTCAAGTAATGTGCGACAATGTAAGTGTGGATAAGATCACTGGATTTCATTTCAATTTTTCTCTAGAAGTAGACAGACTTTAAAAAAGCCTTTTCTCAGAGCTGCTTTCAACAAAGTGAGGTAACTTCACCAATATCATGTGCTTACATCCCACTTATCCTTTCCCACGTTCTGTTGAGCTGACTTTAGGAAGTGCATTACCATTTTTTGACAGTATAAAGTATCCTTAAAACGAATTAGTTGAATTATTGTGATCTATGACATTTCCAATAGTGCCCTGAGTTCTTGAGGTAGGAAGATAAGACATGAATCAGTGAAATTAAGAAGTGAACAAGTTTTGCCCTTTTTCTTCTTTCTTAGTTTCTTCTTTTTTCTATTTTTGATTAGGGGTTTCAATTGGCATAATTCTCTGCTGGTTGTGTGATGGCACATTGTCCTAAGAACATTTTTCCATAAACGTTTGTTCCATAAGTAATTTTAACTAATGTCAAATACTTATGAATCATCCTCTTATCACTTACAAAAAAGAACTTTTAGTCTTCCGTCTGCTTCTCCTTAATTTTCAGCTTTATTACACATGCAATTACAATTTTCCTCTTCTAAATAAATTCGCTGCACAGTTCATTTCACACAGAAGGTAAATGAATAAAAATTTGTTTTCTTTAGCATCAGCCTGTCTGTTTTCTATGCATGGCTAGCAGCCAGGAATATTAGATTTCAACATCCAATTTTTAAGAGTGTGAGTTTTAGTGTTAATAATAGATAATATTTATGGGCATTGTGTAAATTATCCAATGGTTGTAACTGGAATCCTATTTTGCCTGATTTTACCCTTTCATTTCATTGTCTGTTCTGTTCTGAGCAGAGTGGCTAATTATACTGAACTAAAACAAATGTTAAAAAGTTGCTATTGTGCTACAAATAAGCACAAACTAATTATTACACTGAGGTTTCCTTATCAACTAGAAAGTTCCTGTGAGATTGCACTGTTCTTGAACACAGGAGTTAAAAAATAAAATATAAATACCAGGTTCTCCCCTACTCCACCCCCAAAAAAATCTGACACTGACAGGAGCGGAAAGTTTTCTCACAAAATCCAGACTGACACGTGAAAGGGGTTAAGAAGGTATTTAGAAGTTATCAGCAGGTTACTTAATGGTGGTTGATTTCAGGCCCTTTCGCTTTGTTTGAAACATCTGACTGACATACTGGGGCCCGGGGAAGGGGGAGAGAACTTTTTTGATGGTCTGCTCAGATTTCTATTATCATGCAGAGGGATAGTTTCTGAATGATGAGGATGGAATCAAGTTCTGATTTTAAAATTAATGTTGATGTGCAGTTTACTTGAATATGTAGAGTACCCTCTAGACTCCATAACAGATAAAAAATTTGTTCTGAGTAACACGTCAGTTCTAACTCACTGAGTGGGCGCTTCATGTATTGCCATGTTCCAAAGCAATGAAAATCCATAAATTGCAGGATTAAAGTGTCATGGTGTCCTTAAGGAATATACTTAGTAATTCAGTACTTCTGTCTGTTTTGTTGTAACTTCATTGGGATAGAAAAGGAGGGTAACTAAACTTAACTAAATTGATGTGATGTGATCATAGAAGTTGAGGTCTGTGGTACGGAGTTGTACATTTCTGATTGTCATCCAAATAGCTATTTACAATTATGCATCTTGATATAGCAGAGTGCAGAGTTGTGGTTTTTTTTCTTGTTAAGAAAAAAATATTGAGAATTTCATGGCAGTGTTGGTGGGTTTTGTGGCTTGTTTTTTTTGCTTCTTTTTCTTTTTAACACCCTTTTGTTCTTTTGACTCATTAAAGGAATGGCAGTCATGTAAGGATGTAGAATAAACTTATACTAGGGAATATAAAAGATATTTACTGTTTGCTTAACTGTTAAATGTTTTATTTTTTTACACAGCATGACAGCAATGTAAATACAATGCAAGTGAAATAAAGTTACTAGAAATGGAATAGGCTACATAGAGGCTTTCCTTGTACCCAGATCTAGAGAAATCAGGATATAAATAGAATCTTAAGAAGAATCCATTTATAAACGGCTCGTGTATATCACCGGTTCAGGGATGCTCAGACTTGTGACTGTCTGTATTAATAGTCCATAGAATTCAAATTTTTTCATAAGCCCTTTTCTGAAGTTTGGCCAGTTTTTCACTGGATGCAGCATTACCAGACCTGTGTGAAGTTTTGTGCCTAAAAATCTCTGGGCTGTCATTAAAAGACAAAAAATGAACTATTTTTCTATTTTTGCCTGTTAATTTACTGTGAATTTTGCCCTTTTTTTTTTTAATTTTTTTTTAAGACCCTTCTCAGTATTGATTTGGTAAAGTGCTCAAAATATCTTTGGAAAGCACTGAAGGATATGTTTAGTTTTAAGCAATTAACACTTTCCTCGGGAGAGATGCTTTCATGAAGTATTGATTATGTATTTGCCTTCTGTTCATGCAAACTTTGCTGTAATTAATTTTAAACTTTTTTCTTATTTCACTTAAGTCTTTAATTCTCACAGGTTCTGAGAGCATCTTCAGTTGTAAATTTTCCTTGCTGAATAGCTCAAACAAGCAGATACTAAGATTCATATTTCAGTGAGTTTCTAAATAAGTGAGTTTGAGAGCACATGCAGCATAACTATAATTCATTAATTATGAACTGCTATGGATAATCATGTTATGCTGTCAGCCAGTTGAGGTCTAGCTTGACTTTTTGAACACTGCAGAGATGAGGAGATAATTTAAGAAGAGTACGTATTTGTAATATTTGGTGACATTAATAACAAGTTGTCTAATAAAAGAAATTAAGCAATTAATTTAGGGCATACTTGTCTCAAAATGTTCATAGAACAGCCCATGTTAGAAGGAACCTTGAAAGATCAAATATTTTAACCTCAATTCCCTGTTCTTCCCCCTCAGCCTGCACTGAGGGAAAAAAAAAAAAAACCCAACAAAAAAAAAACCCCAAACACTAACAAAAAACCAAACCTCTAAAAGTTTTTGCAACAGTTTTGTTAGATAAGACCATGAGTCTCTGTGCCTGGGCTACCAGGCATAGAGTTTTCATTAGAGGTACCAGTGCAATTACAATATACTCCAAGTATCCATAATACGCTGTAGTAAAGGGGAGCAGAGCTTTGGTGCAGGTATTAAAAAAAAAAAAATTACATCAAGTAACAAACAAAAAACAAACAATAAAGACTTTGTATTAGAATTATAAATCAAAACAAGCTGCACACAAGTGGTAAGTGACAATAAATAAGCCACTTTGAGTAAAATCAATAAGGATATTTCCAGGAAGAATATGTAAGTGGTGGTTCTGAAATGCCATTTGAAATTAATAGTTACTGTTTGTTTATTTGGAAGACTTCTGTTTAACATAATAGGATTGACTTAGGTACTGGGATGGTAATGAATGCCATGAAGGAATATAAATGTCTGTTTACAATAGTAAGTTCTGTTTAATAGGTTTTTCAAAATCCTCTGCATGTTAATAATTCTAAATTAGTGTTTGAAAACATTCTCATAACACATTTTTGCTTTGAAGTCAAATAAAAAATTATTTAGTCCATGCTAATGATTTTCAGTCATTGTGCTGATGTGACACATATCTATCTATCCTCTATCTGTACTTTAATTGAATTTTAGACATTTGGAAAGAAGCAATATAATTAATAGGAGGTAACACCAGTAGTTTTCACCAGCATAATGTCTTTTTTTTTTTTTTTAAGATCTGCAATCTTTAACTAATATATTGTAGATGTTTTTTATTATAATGATTTTACATATAGTGATTCTCCCAGGAAAGCACTCTAACAAGAGAGAACTGCAGATAGAGTACCTATATACAAGTCTCCTTTGCCAATCTTTCAGCTAAACTTACACCTTAAATTTAAATAATCTAAGGTATGGCACTTTTGTGTACAAATAATTGTATTGCTAGTATCTTCTCAATAATAGGGCAGTGTATATGGGATACTACTCATACATTTACTTTTTATTTCTCCTTGGTATTAATTCCTTTCTTCATAATTATTTCATAGCAAGGAAAGTATCAAGCTTCTTACTGGTTCGTTATGGACTAGCTGGAGAACATAATAATTAAAAAACCCTCTGACTTTAATGAAACACAGGGCTCCTCTTCAGTGGTGCTGGTATCAAATGCTAGTTCTCGTGTTTCCTTACAAATATTTCTCATTTTCACTGTGACTTTCTGGAAAAGATGATGATTAGAATTCAAAAATAGGGTTGATAAGCAAAGCCCTGTAGGAACAAATTTGTAGAGTATAAGTAATGATGAGGATTTTTTGGTTACTTACTTTGCAATGGGAGGGAGGAAAATGGGAAAGAGAATGAGATCACTAACACTTTGGTGGAACAACCTTTTTGATAAGTGCATTACTTAAGATTTCACTTTTTCAAATTGGATGAAATTATTCTTAAGGGGAAAATTCTACAGAACTTCTATAAATTTTGGACATCGTTGAGAATGCATCTCAAAGAACAGTTTCTTAAAAAAAAACCACCTAAATTTTAACTAGTATGTAGCAATATAAGAATATGTTGTAAAGCATTTTTATGACTCTTAAGAGACAAACAATGCTGTTATTTTAAACGAATAGATGTCATAAATCAAGCCAGTGAACTGATGTATATATGCATTTCATGCATGAATTAACCAGCTACTAACTAGTAGATTTCAAATTGATGTGTTCTGCTTGCCGACTAACATGTAGTGCGCTCAAGTAGAAATACTGTATAACGCACATATGAGGTTGTGGCTAGAAATATATGAGCTATTTGAGATTTTGCTTGTCTAACACCTGCTAAAGCCATGCACTTGTTGCCATAGCTGAAAGTCTAATAATTTGAGAGAAAAAACAAAACACTTCAGCTAATGTCTTTTTGAACCTGTTAAGACTAAAATTTTAAACAAAATCTTTATGGTGAAGGTGCAAAATTAATTTAGAAATCCAGCATTACAAATTGACCAAGACTGAACAAGGTGCCAGGAGATGGGTTGTTGTTTTCAGGACAATCTTAGTGGAGTCATCACAGAGATTTTTGATTATATTGTGTGTGTGTATGTATATGCTTGAATTGTTCAAAATGGATATTCTTAGTAATGTGTATGCATTCAAATATAGATATATATACACAGAGTATGTGTTACGGAACTGTATAACTACGGATACATTATAACCCTGTGGAATTCAATATGTATTATGAAACTAATTTGTACAGTGCAATGGCAGTTAATTTGGCAAGGGAGAACAGCGAACATACATATGAGCTTTAGTGATTTAGAACCAATTATGGCTTTTTCTTATCCAGTTTTAAATTTTGAAAAGGGATAGGTAGACACAAACACAGGTTAAAGAGGAAGTTTCCTTTATTGCGGAAATACAAACATCTTGTGGAAAAAATGCTTCTTTAAAAAATTAATTTCGGGTCTTTGGGAGAAGATACATCTTTTCTTGATGAAGGTATTTGGTGTCTTTAATTGCAAAATATCCTGTGGATCAGTCTGTGATAACTTTGGTAAAAACTGCTATCTGTGGGCAGATCCTTGGTACTTCCCAGCCCAACCTCGAGGAACTTTATAAGACTTAGTTTCAAATCACCACTTTTCATTTGTCTTCAATTTTCCAGCTGTAGGACTGCAAAATATGTTTGACATCTACTGGCTACGGGAGATAAAGTTCATAACAGCTTTTTTTTTCCATAAATTTAGGGCTTGAAATTCTTTTGCCAAGTAATCTGCTGAATGAAAACATGTTTTGTATAAGTTTAGAAAAACGTTTGATGCCTGCTGCTCCAAATTCAGTGTTTGTTTCTGATCCCTGGGTTAGTTTGTTTTCCACATCTTTACTGGATTTCTGAAAGAGTTCTTAATGTAATAATTGAGAGGGATTAAGTGGGAACGTGTCCTTAAGACTTTTTTCTAACAGAGCACATTTACTTGGCCAATTTTGATCTTTTCAAAATCTTTTTTGATTGCTTTGTTACCTGTGCAAAATGACTACTGCTGTTGCAAACTCTAACATTCCTTCAGGAGTGAAGAAAAAGCAAAACTCTCTTCTCAGTTACTTCTGTTGTATTCATAAAGTTCATTATTTCCTAGGCATTTTGCCTCCCAGAAGTTTCAAGAAATATCAAGTGAGTAAAGCAGAGAGAACACAGAAAAGATTGCATCCAGACTGCTGGTTTGGTCGCCCAGATGGAAGGAATTATGAAAAACCAAGGGTCCCAACAAGTGTTAATGCCTTCCAGTATGAGTAGTTGGAAAGAGCTTCTGCTTAAATTGGAAGTTCACTCTGTGCAAGATCTGAAAATTGCTTAAAAAACATCTATGTTTTCAGAAGAGTGTTTGCCAAATCAAATACATTCAAAGTACTTTTATAATGAAGCTGCTTAATTAAAAGTGGGATCTGTTTTTCCTGAATAATTTCCTGCTGCACTTATATATGAATTTGTGAGAAAAGATACAAGTCTGGGACCAGTAATACTTTTATTACCATTTCCACAACAAGCAGGCTGACAGAAAAAGGTTTATGTTATCCTTATTTTTTTTTTTTTAAATGTACTGAATGTGTGTCAATGGCAAGTAAGAGACACTTTTAATGCCATTTTCATTAACCATTTACCTTTCATGCCTTGAAAAAAGGCAAGCTTCTGTCTTGCTCTTGATGTTTCCAGCTGTCAAAGCAGTTAATTTCATTTGGTCATTGAAGTAAAAGCCTGACCTCAGCTCTGGGAGAAATAGTGAACCACCAGAAAGGAGACAAATTTTGAAGGTTGATGTGATGAGACATTTAATCTAGTAGGAGACAGACAAATAAACCCATTCAATAATGAAGGATGCCAGATTGGAGGTTTTTTTTTTTTTGGATTCTTGGAGTATGTTTCTGAGAATTGATAGTTACAAGTGTAATGACATTAAATTAATAGGTCTTGATATAGCTTCAGTCTGACAAAGTACAATCAGGATTATTTACAAAGGAGCTATTTACTACTGTAGAAAGTAGAAATTAATTATTTAACTGCATGGAAAGTTCTCTGGCACAAATGGGAAGCCATGAAGATTAAGGTTGAAAGAGAAGGAGAACAAAAAAAAGTTTGTCAACAAATGTTTACTTTATAGGAACAGGGAATAGTTTCATGAGAAGTAAAGTTGTTGGTGGCAATTGAAGAGTACAGGAAATGCTGAAGAGTATATGCGTTCAAAGACAATGGTAAATGAATCTTGTTGATTCCTAAGTGGCTCAGAGTTTTGAGTCGAAGGAGTGGAAAGAATTACTGAGCAAATAACATAGAAAGACTGGAATAATAATACACTATACAAAAGACAGAAGCAGTAGTGTGCGATGGCTCTAAAAACTGGGCAGCAGTGATTTTAAATCAAACGGAAATTAAATTGCAGTCACTGCTAGATTAGTGACTAGTGACCATTCTGATTTTTCCGTTTTGAAGCATAGGGAGTTTCTTTCTAAATGCAAATATCAATTTCAGTGTTATTAAAATGTTTTTCTAATCCATATAGAAAGAAAGGAAAATGTCTATTTTTCAAGGTCTTTCTTCAAGAGCAGGTTGGATAAAGCCTTGAGCAATTTGGTCAGACGTCACAGCTGATCTTGCTTTGAGCAGGAGGTGGGACTTGAGACCTCCTGAGGTCTCTTCCAGCCTGAGCATTCCTATGATCTTAAGGAAATAAGAATACAGCATTTTCCCTGAAATTCTTTCCAATGTTAATCTCCTGTTGATTTCTTGTAGTTAAAATATGCAGTTTGGTTGTGGAAAACTAAGGATGTTTTGGTGTTGTGGGTATTGCAGGTGTTCTTGGCTATGAAGGTTTCTGTATTAGATACAGAAATGCACCTTTGTAATAGAGGCGTTCAGAATGGAAATTCTTCCCTGTGAGATATTCCAATAGGCTTTGGCTTTGCTGAACCATGAACAATCTAAAGTATAATTAAAGCAGGTGCAATGACTGTTAAAGATTCAGTATTTTTCCACCTGATTTTTTTTTTTTCCAGATTTTTCTGCCTAGAACATAATAATATTCATTCCTTTTTCATCTGAATACATCACTTACTCTCTTGGAAGTGTCTCTACTAAGTGTATTCTGTTTACTGAAGTGTTGGGCTGTCATGCAAATTGGACTTTCTATCAGTTTCCACAGGCTTGTCATCACTATGAAAGAAATGATATGTACTTATTTAAAATTGTCCTTTTACTTTGGTGATGGCGGCTCTCTGCAGTGCCTGACATTTTTGAGAGAAGCAGCCTGTCACATCTTGGGTTATAGGGAGGAGAGTATTTAAGATACAGGAAAAGGCCTATGTGACATGATGATATTTCTTTTTTCTCAACCTCACACGCTTCACTGTTCAAACCCCCTAAAATCTGTACCTAAGGTTATGGGATTCAAGAGACTTTTGGCTGAGAAAAGCAGATAAATCAAGGTGTTTGGTCTATTCCCACAAGATTTATATGTAAACAGGGAAGAAACACATTAGTCTGAAGTGCAGTGTGTAGCCTCTGGTGTATTAGACCATGATATATAAATGCTTATAGGAAGGTATCTGTGGGAGATTTGTACTCCCCAGAGTACGTTGCTTCTTTCAAGACATCAGTTTGTCACTAACAGATTAATGGACCATTTTAGAGAACTTCTTGGAACGAGCAGGCAGGAGAGACAAAGCGTTACAGGATCTGTGACAGTGTTTAAGAGAAGTGAACTGCTGCTGGTGCTTTGTATACGAGTGGAGAATGGCATTAAATGTAACTGGAAGAGTACAGTTGCCTAGAACCATTTCCATTTATGTTCCCAAGGTGGGTGCATTAGATTAAAAGCAAGTGAGGTATTTGAGGTTTCCACCTAACCTGTGTTTCTTTTTGTGTTTTTTTTTTTTCTTTTAAATAAAAAAATGCCAAGAACAACAGCATAGAAATCTAACATGATTAGTAGTAGCATGTGAGAAAATGCATATATGGAGATAGAAGGAGAAGGCCTCTTGAGTTCTTTTAGAAGAAAAATAAAACAAAAATAAATCAGTCATGCACATACCTGGCTGGTTTTTCTCCTGTAAATTTTTTTGAAGTATCAGCAACTCTTGGAGGCTGTAATAAGCTAATAAAATCAATTAGTCTAACATTATTTCAGTTAAGCTGCATATTATTAAAAGAAATGTTATGTATCCTTTTCTTTTTATAATTTTGAGACAAAATCTAAATTTTAGAGGAAATATTTTGGGGTTTTTTTATAAAACTTCCTCAAACTCACTTTCTTCTTCTCACTGTCACTCTCTTACATCAATATGCTCTCTGAGATTGATGTTTAATGAGTGTAAACGTTGCTTTGTGACCCGATCTTAAAATTTGTTTTAAAATTTTAATTTCTTAAAATTTAATTTATTATTAAATATACCCTTGATGATATAGTTTTACAAGTGTTGCAAATAAAAGATAATCGTAACTGCCTTGAACAAAATGTAGTAACTGAATCTGTGTCTTCTAAGGGATATCCCAAGTCAGAACAGAAAATGTGACAGTGTTCAGTGTCAAGAAGCACTGAAGAAAGCAATCATTTAATGAATTAATGAGTTACCGTTATTATATTATCAGACACTTTGTTTAGGGCAACATTTAGATAAGTGCTCTGATTTTTTCCACTTTTCCAATGCTACTAGAACGGAGTTTTCTTGACTGTTGACTACCTACAATTTATGTTAAATTTTGAAAAATGTACAGGGTTGCCCAGATCGATTAGTAATTTCACCCTGATGCATCCTAAAATGTGTCTGAATACTTTAGTCTGAGCTTCTCAGCTGTTTCTTCGCATTTTTATCTTTAAAATGGAGGTGATGTTTAGTAATTGCATAATGCTGAGACTGCTGAAAATATTGCCTTAGTAGTAATATTCATACTTTTTTTTAAACCTCTTTTTTAAAGAACTGCTATGATTACAATAAGGCTTTCTGAGATGTTGGCGTTGGCTCTCTCTCAATCTGAAGGGCATTTTAATA
The DNA here is from genome assembly GCF_964106895.1 of Numenius arquata. Lineage (NCBI taxonomy): Eukaryota > Metazoa > Chordata > Aves > Charadriiformes > Scolopacidae > Numenius > Numenius arquata. Next base: position 32,428,393 of record NC_133586.1, read on the forward strand.
TAGGTTAATAAGATTTTATTTATCATGATCTTGCAGATATTACATTGCAGGCAAAGCAAAAATGAGTGTTCTCGCCTGCAAAAGAATTCGTAGGAGAAAAAATTAATCTTGAAGGCCAGAATATGTACCTGAAAGCCACCTGAAGTGTTTTCATATTCTATGATACGGTGGGAATGGGATGTAGATTTGACAAACAAAGGGTACCAGGAATGCCAGAACAGAAAAATGACTTGAGCATATTTAGGAAAATAAAGAATGTAAATATATGTTCTTTCTTTAGTGAGTCTGTTGTAGAAGTTTTGTAGAAACTTCTCTATTGCTAACTAAAAAGACAGCTAGCTTTTTACCTGAAAATAAATACTAGGAAAATAATCTGCCTAGTAAAACTAACTAAATATTGCAAAGTAAATTCCTTTGCCTATAAAAGTGATCCAATAAAACATTCTTACCATAGTTTTCTTTTTCAAGAAGTGCATCCTCAGGCAGCCCAATTAAATGAGATCACAGAAGGTACATGTCACTTTAGCACTAAGCATACAAATTCTGTCTGAAGCTCAGATAATCAAGTTTTGGTCCCTTAACTTTCTAATATTAAAATTAAATTTATACTTTTTCATTGAGATAACTTTAGTATTTCTGAAAGGAGGATTGTGTCATCACTGATAATGTAGTGATGGGAGTGTTACTATTGCTGTTTTCAGTAGTTTTATAAGCATTTAGAGTGTTTCCATTAATTTATTGCTCAAAACAGCTCAAAACGGTTCATTGTGTCATCCTAGAACGTAAACATGGTACTGGTTCTTTGCAAGACTGAAGCAGCAGAAGTGACTGTTTACTGAGATAAATTGGGAATTTGCTTGTGGTTTAGTTTGGACTCTAGGGAATTACTGGCATAGTAACATTTCGAAGTTTAGACCCCAGTACTAAGACTGCTCTGCTTATAGTCCTTCAGAAGTTCATTCTTGAGGCTGAAATATTTTGAATTGCTGATAATTATTAGTAGTTCAAAGAAAATGAACACTCTGGTGTGCAAGGTTAAAGTGAGGTGAAACAGGACTCCTTAGAATGTCAGCAGGCTGGATGTGTGAACTATCACTGTTTCTGAGGGTTTAACAGGTTTTGTAATGGGCAGCCAAGTTCTCTAGCAGCCTCATCTTTCGGCAGACTGCGAAGGAGGTAAATAAACAACCTGTTACAGCAGTAAAATGCTGAGTGCATCTCAAACTATTTTATTGTCATTAACTCTCAGTTTCTATTGGACTAAAGCATGCAGTTGGGAATTTAAGGGACTGTGATATTTCCTTTTAGACGTGAAAAGGCAGATGGCCATAGCTAGTGTAGTAACAGGCATATTAATGGCACTTCTCTTTGAAGGAAGGCTATATTTAAAAATAAATAAATAAAGTCTGGCAATATGTATTCATTTCAATACTCTCCTTGAAAAATATTGCAAAATACTTATATAAAAATAACTATTATATGCTTTAAATGAACAACCATTTGTTTTGTTATTAATTTTGTAAGTTGTTTAGAATTTAGTTACAATGATATGGAACAGCGTTAACCTGGCAATTCTTTCAGTTTTTAAATGTATTCTTAAGGCTTTGTTTATATATTAGCAACTTGGGAAACTATAAAGCATCAGGAAGAACAACACTCCTCCCAGCGTTAGGCCAGTTCAGTTCTGCACCTAAGCACCACCTGAGTTCTCATGTTTCAGCCAGATTTAATCTCACTATCCATTACTATATTCTTATCTTGGAAAAATATTTGAGGGTTTTTTCCTCATTAAAAATATCAGTTAAGACACACAGATTTCTGGTAGCTGTTTCTGGTTTGGCTTTTTTTTTTTTTTCTTGCTTTTGAGTCTCTTCTGCAAAACGATAATTCACGCCACCATCTGCTCTGATCCAACTTTCCAATTGGATCTCCAGTTCTGCTTAATCACTGGTTTACTTCCCCTCAATTTAAGAAGGTGGGATTTTTTTTGTTTTCAATAATATTTTTTACTCTTTTGCAATAGTATTAATAGGCTACAATAAGGGAAGCCTAGTAATAAAAGCTATATAAATATAATTTCTGTTGTAGGTATTTACCTTTCTGAAGATCTGTAGGACTGCACGATTGCATAGAAAATGATCTGTGAACTCAGAATTACCTTCCCTTCTCTAGGAAATGGCTTGTGATACATGAGTAAATGAAAATTTGAAATGAAAATGTGAAGAAACTATTTTTTATATTATTTGTATTTTATTCTACTTAAAGACATGAGTAAATAATAATAGCACATAATTTTTTGAGGTAGAAAAACAGTTTCCGTAACTTTTATTTAAAGTGAGTATAGTCTACATTTATTCATCTTACTTTGCATTTGCATTGTTCATCTGAGAATCCTGCAATGCTGTATAAAGAGGACTAGATACTTTCAAAAGAAAAATCTGAAGATATCAAGATATGTGACTCTCTTAAGCAAGTAGCAGTTAGATTACAGTTTTCAGTCCAACTTCCCTTTAATCAATCTTCCTCTTATTATCAAGAGACAGCAAATCAGACAGAGCTAAAAGACATGGCAGGTGCTTTTTGATTGGAATGACATGCAGATTGCTGGGTCGGTAAAAGTGCAGTATCATGGTTCAGTCTGGGTGACTTGTCAGAAATTAAAATCAAGTGTCAGAGTGTCTTGCTAAAGTAATTGATGTTACAGGAGACATATCAGCCATAACTGCTTTATTTCATTTCAGTGCATGAGCTATAATGATGCTACATTGCAGTGCAACATATAAATCACTTTGTAGAAACAATATAAATATTGGCTACTGTCAGTAGCACTAAGGAGACACAAAGTCATGATCTTGTTGCTGAGATGGTAAGCAGTCTCTTACTATGGATTTCATATAATCAGTAGTAAGAAATTTTATGTCTAGGTGTCAAGCTCAGCTGACAGTTGTTTGGCTTTCATATATGTCTCTTGCTTGATTCGATAATACTGTGTTTTTCTGAGAACCGTTGCAGGGTATAAACAGCCCATCTTTGCTCATTTGTTCAGCTGAAAAATGAGAATTGCTGGTGAATAATTCTGGGATAGTTGCTGCAAAATAAATGGTAGGCTTACTTGTTGAGATCTTTTCCTTTTCGAAAGATCATACAATTTCTGTCAAGAAAAACTACCTGGTAAGTTTGAGACACAATTAACTAGAAGTGTTTCACAGATTTGAAGCCGGTCTGGGAAGTGGTATATGATAGATTGAGAGTTCAACTTGAACTCTATGTAAGATTCTTGATGTCATTGTCATTTTTTGAAGTAAAGATTTACAGAACGTGAAAAATACTTTTCTGAAAGGGCATTTGACAGAATTTATTTTTGACACTTTGGTATCACCCATTCTTTTAACAGTTCATTCTACTTTTACGTAAGCCCCTTTGTGGTGTCTCCAGTGTTAATAGAGCAGACTTTTTATGTTAATTTTCTTGACATGAGTGTGAGATAGGTAATTATGAATCGAACATGTTGTAGTGGTTGGTTTTAAACAAAATGAGGGTTGAAAGGATTGTCAGTCAGCACTCAGGGAAAGACTTTGCTTTTGAAATATATCTACTGAAGCTCCTTTAGCTTGAAGTGCTTTGTTTTAGAATGTTTTACATACCATTTGAGTAGTGAAACATGTTGTGTGCTTCCCACCGCTGAAACTGCACGAGTCAGCGATAACTTCAGTTGAGTCTGAGGAGGGAGTAAATTACCTTTTGCTCTGTTCTTCTTAAGTATATAATAGCTTTTAATATATTCAAATACATTTTGCAGTGTAGATGTATACTTTTAATAATTTACTTAATGGTGTTTTTAAATATGTCATCAACAGACAGCTCTTTAAATGTACGTGGTAAATAATTACAGCATTCAGGCAAAATCTTCAGCTTCAAGAATTTTCAGAAGGAAATTATTTAACTTTAAAAATGCCATACTGAAGCCTTGCAATAAAGTATTTTTACAAATTAGGAATAACCAGGCAAGTGAAGAAAAATGGATTTAAGCCAAACCACAAATGAGTTCTCCATTCATTACTGATGAGTAGAGATAAATAGCTTCTTCAGCTCCATGCTGCTATATATGTTGTATTTGTAATATACACAATGTTCTTTCTACTTATCTTTTTTTCTCCTCCGAAGTTTCCTGATTATATTACTTCCAGAGTGTTTCAGTATCTGCGTTACAGCCCTGTTAATATAAGTGTTGGTGTACATTTTTAAGCTGCACAGTGAATCAGTCCTGTTTTGTGTAACATAGAAGAAAGAGCTATTTTTTAAATGTTGTTTTTCTCACATTGGACCTTATCCTCATGATCTGAAAAAATCTACGTCTGGCACAGTCTTTTGCATTAGGCTCCCACTGTCATTGTGAACATTCATGAAATTTATTTCCTTTTTTGACTTGATATTTTTTCCAGTGTAAGAAGGTGACCAGCAACGTACACGTCAGAGTTATTGGCCCATGGGTGGGTTTAGCTAAGGCCTGTGTTCTAATCTTTTTAAGATAGTAATAGGCGCACACTGGCATTTCTTTTTTGGCTGAAGAAAACTATTTGAGTATTAATGAAATGAGAGAATATAAATAAGGGTGCAAACTTTCAGATTTGACGCTTTCCTGCACAGCATCTTCCCTTGGATCTTTGAAGTTGATGGTCGTTAACTGACAACTTGGTTGTCTCTAACAATTCTATTTATTTAAGTTTAAATCTCCCAGCATATATACATTTCTAGCTAGAAGTGTTTGCATACAACCACAGCCCAAAGATAACATTCAGGATAAAAGTTACTCATAAGTATGCTAATGCTAATAAAACTGCTCATTTTTTTTATTCATATGAGAAAATTTGCATTAAGGTTACCTTTGTCTCACATTTGCTGCTCTTCTTTTCGTTGTGTGAAATAAAGAAGAAAACTGGGAAACTGAACTTTAACTGGTGAGGAGAGGAGGAGAGCTCTTTTCTTTTATCAGAATAGGAGTAATCACTTTCTGTTGCCTAAATTTCTGCATCTGGACAGAATAAGGATGTTTATTAAATGTATTTGAACAATGGAATAATAATGAAAGCTATAAAAAGTATAGTATTTGTGAATTGACAGAAAATTTTATTATTTGCCTATTTATATTCTAGGTTTTGCTTGTAACTTTGTCTATACTAATAAAATTTTGTACAGCATTTCAAGCTTCACATGTTCAGGGTAACTGATGAACCTACTTATTTATATTTGTACAATGTGTCTTGGTATGCCTGTACCGTAAACAGTCTGTACCTTTGTAGTTTATTTCTGTGTAATGGTATGTACAGACAGTCATCATGAGGTTTGGTTTCATATTTCTTTCAACTCTTTGTAATTACTGCCTTGTGCTAGGCTTTCAAAATTAATTCACTCCGGTTTCATCTTCTTGCTCTAAGCTTATAACTATCCCATACTGTGAATTTAATAGGATGCCAAGGCCTTAACAACTTAAAATCATCCTTTACTAGCCACTTCTATTCCTTTACTTCCTTTGTGTCCCTGTCGTCCTAAAGAGACAAGATATTTGCACGGTTGTTTTGATGTTTATCCTTAGAATAGAGGGGAATTCCCATATTTAACATGAGATTAACAAACTTCATTCTTGCAGTATTTTGCTAGACAATCATGTTCTTAATCTCAAAGTATAAAGTGTCTTGGGATATTTCAGGAACATTTTGTACCTGCACGTCGTCTTGAATTACTGTTTCATTTGGGATTTTGAAAACAGATGCCTCCCTTTTTTCTAAAGGGATGAATTGTAGCTTATGTGACAGGTTTTCCTTTTTTCCTAACTAAGCACTTATACTTTGAAATATGTAGCTTGGAACACATTTATTTTTAATAATATTTTTTTTAAAAAAGCAACCACACTTTAATTAGAAAGATTATGAGGTTTTAATAAAAAAGATATTTAAGGTGTCCTGTTTTGACCATCAGAAACTCCAGTCACGTCTGAAAACTAGGGCCAACAGATGACAAATAATTTTCAGTTGGAACACGAGCTCTGTTTCTGGAACACGGTGTGTTTGATTCTGAGCTCCAGCCTGGTGACTTGGCTTTTCTTTCAGCTATACCAGTGCTCCAAATTTACAGTTTTATGTAATTCATTTTTATGCACTGAACCATGCATGTTTAGTTTTCTTCCTCCTCTTCTTTTCCTCTTTTACTGAGGTGTAAAGAAGGAAGCATGTTCCATGTATATGTGCTATATATTAATATATGTAGATTATTCCTTAGAATAGGAATAAAATGCAACATTCCAAGGATAATAGGGGAGTAATTATCATAGCTCACCCACTTTATGTTGTGATATGTTAATATAATGAAGACTAATGCATTTTCTTACTGTCAATATATTATTGAACCTCTTCTGGTATCTGGTTATGAATCAAATACTGCAGAACGGTGATGAAGCATAGCAGTAAAATCCTTCAGATGTAGGCGGAACGTTCTTGAAAGCAGACTCCCATCCTGATCCTGGGGTGGTGGGAGGGGAAGAGGTTTCAGATTGTTAGAACTGATTGCATTAGAATAGTTATCAGGTATGTATATTTGGTATTAGAATAATAGGTAAACACCAAATAAGTTTTTCCAACTTGTAACAGTACAGTTGTGTTAATGGTTGTGTGACACCCTACCAAAGCTGAGCAGTGGTCAGCTGATGCGTATGGGCTGGGTGTACATCTTCCATTAGCAACCGCAGCATAGGGCTGAAGGCATAGCAAGTGACGATGATTAACCTTTAACTATCACAAATAGAAAGAAGACTGAAAGGACAGTATTACCCTTCTGGATTTATCTTGAGAAGGAAGAAATATTGTAACTATTCTCAACAGAAACACATATTTCTCCCTGCTTCAGTGAAAATTGAAGAGGCATTTTGAAGCTCATGTATGTGGACTCTTCTAGGGAAAAATACCTAAAAAAATTAGTGTTTCCACCACGGAAATAAACATTTCTGTAGAAAAACAGTTTATACTGACTCATCTGAGTGCACACTGTTTTGTAGAAAATGTAGGGTCAATTAGTTTCTAGGTGCTGTGCAATGCTTAGAGGACTGTGCTGTAGTTGTCAAGGCCTTTTTATGCATGTTTTTAAGGGTGGATCACGTACATTTTAAAGTGAATAATTACACCAACCTAATTTATGCATAAAGTTTCACTAATAAAGGAAGGATATTCAGACATTGGTGATAAAAGTTATATCTGATCTTGATTTGGACGCTTTGCTGATGCGTGTAGATTAGGACTGATTGCCCTAGATGCTCTAAAATCAGTGGAGAGAGATATGTCTCCAGGGCTTGAAGTTTAAGTAGGATGAATCCTACCTCTCTGCATAACAAAGGAAGAAATTTAGTGTATCTGTTTTCCCATTCACCAAGGAAGGTGACTTTCCCATGTACTTTTTGTGAGATTTGGTGTTTATCAAGTCCTTGACTGTCCTATGAAAAGATAATTTCTAGAAATGGAAGACACAGGTTTTTTGTTTGGGGTTGTTTTTGTAGGTATTTTATTTTAATTTATTTTTTATTTATTTTTTATTCTTTATTTCTTTATTTTTATTCTTTATTTTACTCTATTTCCTACAGGGGCATTTTTAAAGTTTTTTTAGAAAGTTTAGTCTGTGAAACTGCAAAATAAGAAAAAATTACTTTTGTATTTTGTGAGGAGTTCTGTGGAGTGTTCATGGGTCAAATAAATTTTTTTTAAATTAAAATGCTTGTAAAATACAGTTGTGGCTGGTGCTTTTAAAGTATTTCAGCAGGAACATTAATGCTTCATTGCCAACTGTAGTAAAACCAGTTTCAATAGTGGTCTCCTTTAAAATATAAAGTAGCTAACGAGAACTAATACTGCAATTTATGCAATAAAACATTCATATCTTGCGTGCTTTTCTCTATTATGCAGTGCTAGAAATAAATTTGTGAGATGTAGTAACTATAGCTAATCATTTGCGCTAAATTAAGTGGGATTTCTTGTTTTGAAGTGCTCAGACTGATGCATAGATACAGACTTTCATACTCTGCTATGGCTGAATCCTGGGGTTGCTGATAATGACAGCAGCTTTTGTTGACCTTCTGTTGAAAATAATCTTTTTTAAGCTAATAGTTCTCAGTATTTAATGAAGTCCGTGTTAAATACGAATTCTAAATCAAGATAGTCTGAGGCCCAATTATGATTTTGGTAGAACAAGCAAAAGAAAATACTGGTTTTAGAATGTTTCTCCTTTTGGTATTCCTTCAGTATTGTTTTACAACCCTTGACCCAGTGATCTGCGATCAGATATACAGCTCCTTTGTGTGTTATTTATTGAGGGTTTTTAGTATAGGCTAATCCTCTGTATAACAGGTCTTACAAAAATTATATTTTTGTAACTATGTTGTTCTCTAAAACACCAAAAGATCAAAATATCTCCTAAATTCTGTACATTAGTGGCCTGCATCAAGACAACACAAGTCTCATAATACTGCAAATATTTACCCACATGCTTAATTGTGCTCTGAATTGTTCCATTGAAGTAACTGGAGTTACTTCATCTGTTAAATTAAGTAGAAGACTAAGACTCTGTAGCATAGAAACCTCAGAGACTTCCCATTGATTTCAGTGCCCAGGGGAAAGTTAACAGACTTTGAAGATATTTTAATTTAGAGAAGTGTTTGGGTAGTAGCTGTAGCTTCAGACATACAAAGGCTGATCCAGATCTCTATTGAATACAGTGGAGACCATGAGATGAAATACAGAATTGTGAATTTTCCTGTTTCTTACAATTCTGGTCTTGTAAGGTGCTACAGGAACTGCAGATTGTTAAGCAGCTACAAATATTTTTTTCATTTTGGTTTTAAATATTGAAATGAGAACTCCCAAGTCATTCATGAAATGTGAATACCCTATCTTTTCTGTATTCTCATTTCTGTTATTAAGTATACACAAGATGTGCAGTACTGTAAAAATAAATCTACTTGGGGAAATTGTGAACAGAAATGTTTGCCTTTAAGAACAATCACAATGAATAAATGTATATTTGCTTTTTTTTTTTTTGCACATATATGCTATCTGTTTCAATGCAAACTTTTTTGTTTTGTTTTTATAATCACAGGACTATACCTTGACAATGTATTTTCAGCAAGCGTGGAGGGATAAGAGGCTGTCGTATAATGTAATACCTCTAAACCTTACTCTGGACAACAGAGTAGCTGATCAGCTGTGGGTTCCAGATACCTATTTTCTGAATGACAAGAAGTCATTTGTACATGGTGTCACTGTGAAGAACAGAATGATCCGTTTGCATCCAGATGGGACAGTCCTTTATGGACTCAGGTCAGTATGAACCATTTCTAACTCTTCTGTCTTTTATTTTTAGTCTTTTAATCATGGCTTCAAATTAAAAAACAGTCTTAGCCTTTTTTTTTTATTGCTATTCTTCTTATTGCTGTATTCGATGTAACTGATGATATTCCAAAACCAATTTTAACTTAAGTATTCTAAGAATGGATAAAGATTTTTTTTTTTCATATAAAATTTTGGAGATAAACTACCATTTTTAGTGCAGTTCAGACATTTGTACTAAGAACAGATAAGACTGTAAATATTATATTAAGTACTCATTCTGGATTAAATGCCGGTTTTAGAACTGATTCCTCAAAGGAATTGAAATAAATACAAAACAAGGATTAGAGGAAAAAAGGGAAAATATATTTGACAGATGGATTGATAGTTTAATTATATATTTATAAATATTTTTGATTGAATATTTGATTGGTTTGTATTCTACTCGGATGAATCAGTTTTCTGCTTTTCACTAAGATGAGGTCTGACTTGAAATATTTTTCAGCCTAATGTTGTTACTGTGTATGACTATGGAGAGTGATGATTAAATATACATGTTCTCAGCAACTCGAGAAATCAACAGAAGAACTTCACTCTTGAGAAGTTCTAAAAACCAAGGGAAAATATCTGTTCAGAAATGTTTATAGAAAAAATAATTGCCAAGAAAGTGATTTCAATATATTCCTGCAAAAGATGACTTTACAAGAAAGAGAGAAAAATGCTTCAGAACTTAAATCTGGAATGTCTCATTTTCATTTTGGGAATAATATACAATAATAATCTGTGGGAAGCTAATTCTTAAAACTTTTATTAGTGTATTTCTTTCATTTTCGGTGAGATTTTTCTATTGTCTACCTACAAGTATCATGTCAAGAAGCATACACCTTTATAACTTGGTTATTTTCTACCTAGCAGTAAAGGAGAGTGGCAGTCTTATATATTTAGTTCTGTCAGTTGAACAAACATGGACCATGAAGTTCATATCTAATCAAGATCATCTATTACGAGGCACCAATCGTGATGACTGTAGTTCTGCTATTGCACTTTAACATGCAGGTGTTTAGGAAAATCCTTACCATGAATACTTAATTAGTGGGACAGCTGAGCAAATATAAATAATGTTGATAAGTATTAATATATTTCTCTTTAGAGGCTTTTGTTTAGGACATGGCTACTAAACTGGAACTTGGTCTAAAACCAAGTCCTAAACTGTCCTTCAGACTTAACGTTTTTGGCGTTTGACTTCAGTTTTCACACCCAAACCTGAAAATTGCCAGGGTGATAAAGTTTATGCGGTTAGTTGTGCCAGAAAAGGCCTTTCTCAGGACAGTTGCAAGGCCATATTATTATGGTTTTGAAAAGAAGTGTGTCTATTTCTAGCTTTGTTTGGTTGTTGTTTTTTTTTTTTTTGCAGTTCGTAAAATTTCTATCTGCCTGTCCTCAGGACATAGCCTGTTTCCAAGGAGGACTGCAGAGGGGATGGCCCAAGGGCAAGAAACAAACCTAAATATCAATATAGGTCTGTCATAGTTGGATAATTACCCTCAAAACCCCCTTCTTAAATGTCCTAATTACTAATCATTAATGGACACATTTTTTTTATGTTTTTTGATGAATTGTAGATCCTTCTTCTTTCTCCATAGACTCAGCTGAGTAAGTCTCAGAAAGGCTTTCTGGCTAAAATATCTTTCCAACACTGGGGTGGATGGGACAAATACACATATTGGTAGCACAACAATATTATGTGATTGGCCATATTCTACTTTTGCCTTCACTGGACCATGTGGCAATCAATGATACGATTCTAATGTTAAGGTTTCGGTTTTATAGCTCTAAATAGCTTTAACTACTTTAACTAGCTATTTCATCTAACATTAATTCAAAGTTAATGTGATTTAAAGTGTTCACAATAGTGATATATTTAATGCCTACATAGTATTAATTTCCACATATTTTAAAAAATGCCTGCTTCTTATGAATTTCCACATACCTTTTTTTAAAATAAAAAACTGTTCGCTATTGCTGTTCTGGAAACCCCTACTATTAATTCCTGCATTAATTTACTTTAGCTTATACTTGCAGTGACATATTCTTACTTTGAGATGCATACTACTAAATTGAGATTCCTTTAAATACCAGTCTTAAATTTCTGTTTTTGCCTCCCCATACATACATCTATATATAAACATGTGTGTATAAATGTATACATGTTCTATTAATTCAGTTTTATTTACCTTGATTGCTGTAACCAAATTCATTGAACTGCAAGTGATCTTATTACCAAAATGGTAGTGTATAAATGTAACTGTTCCATTCTTTTGTTTACCTATAGTTTAGTTTCTACTTTGGATATAGCAAGCAGTGATCTCTTTAACATTGTTCTTTTTGTTTTTCCTCACAGAACCCATAGCTGGTATGCATGTCACATCTGATTAGATTTAAAATTGTGAAGGTAAATTTCAGGAAGGACTAGAAGGCAGTTTTGTAAGCACCTGGCTTATGCTGTCAGTGAAAGGGGTGGGAGAGAGAGAAAAATGGCTAATAATGATTGTAGACATCTATATGGTAGTTATGAATCTCTTGTAAGCCTGCCCTATTCACTACTATAGGGCATTAGTTAAGGGCATAACTGAGTTGTGACCAATTTTTTACAGAGAACATGACATACTGGTTATTTCTAGGTTTAGAAGGATTTTTATGTCTGAGGAATAGCTGCCAGCTATTTATGTTTTGGGAAAATGTGGTGGGTTTTTTGTTTGTTTTTTTTTTTTTTTGCATTCCAGTTGCAGTATGGTATTTACAAACATGACTCAATTTTCTTTTTTTTTTTTTCAATTTTAGAAAAGGGGGTTTTTTTCATATTAATTTCATATTCCATCTGGCAAAAAAATTCTTCTTTGCTGCTAAGAGCAGGAAATTCAATAGACAATATACAAAAATCACTAAAATGGTACAAAATTGCAACACGTAGTCTTAAATGAAGAGTCATTATAGGGAAAATTACTATTTGTTGGTAGTTAAGATGACTTGCAATAGGATATTAGTGGTCTAACTACATATATAGAGAAGTAAACTTAAAGGACCAAGATTCCAATCTAGGATAACAATCAGTTTGCAATAGCATGAGCAAAGCTTGAACAAGATATGTAGCCAGAACTTGGGAAAAGAAATGGCTTTAACTAGATTTCTGTATGTTAAATATATGGTTTATATAATGCACATAGCAGAAATAGTTGCTACAGTAGTTAAGATTAGTTTTTTCTTAAATTTATTTTTTTACATAATATAAATTTTTTCCCCTGACTTCTGACACTAAATCTGTTCTGAAATGCAGACAGAAAATTCGGCTTTCTTCTGGTTTATTCTGTGTAATTCTGGGGAAGAAACACTTCTCTGATATTTGCAGCCTGTGGAAGCACTGAAGTTTGCTTAGGTTTTTTCCGGGGTTGGAATGTAAGATTTGAGAAGGGTGATGAGCAAACCCCTTCTGTTTGCTTTCTTACAGTGTCTTCCTGGAACTCACCTCTTTGCTGGAAGAGAGCATTTGGGTGTTGTGTGTCAGAATGAGGAAATTAAGTTTACAATACTAGGATTAAATATAGTTAAAGACGTGGGTGAAGGCAAAGATGTTTCATGTGGTTTTGCACCATTAACAGGCTGCATTTAGATATTTACTCTTGCATACGCTTCTCCGAATAGTCCTAACAAGTGAATTCTGTGACAGTGGGTCAGTCATTGAGAACTGATAATTACATGACAAAAAGTACTGTACACTTTTGTGTCTCTTCAGTAGGCCAGTTTTATTCTTTTTGCAACTGAAGCTTGTGGGTGTTTTTTGCTGAAAAATAGAATGCACAAAACTTCCGATAGGGGCCACATCCTGTGCAGTGATGACATTTCCATCCCTTGTAGCCAAAAGAAAAACAAAAAGAAATATAACGGAGTAGTTTTGTCAGAAATGAAAGACTTGTCCCATTTGAAAGCCCAACACCTTTACTTGCCAAGTTTTATTCAGTACATCACCAACTATAAGTTTCCAATGCAACTAGCAATAATTCCTTACTATTCAACAGGTTTAACCTAGTAATCTCCTGTAAATGAGAGAATTATGTGTATGATGGACTTGCTTTGTCCTCTTGTTACTTGCTATCGGCATTGAGTCATGCGAATTCAAGATAGTCCTGGATGCTTGGATTTTGTGTTGTCTCAGCTGTGCCTTCTGCTGTCTGCTCACTCAGTTTCAGCTGCTTGGAAATTTGCACTGTTGCAAGTAAAGTACGATAGACTTTCCCACATGTCACTCTATTAAAATAGCCTTGGGCATTCTTGTTGTATTAATAGACTTGTCCAGCAATTTAACTTCTCATATACCACTTATTATCTAAAAAATCTGATGGACAGTTTAAAAAGCAATTGCTTTTCTAAACACCTTTAGTTCTCAGAACATACTGTTTGAGAGGTGAATTGTTAACACCAGACATCTTCCAGGAAATAATCTGGTCTTTCTTTTGCTATTTTTTTTTTCTCCTGATAGGGCTTACTTTTTTCATTAAAATCCTAGGGGATAATTTGAAGGTAAACTTGCATTTTTCGGTTTCAGGACCATAAAATCATTTGTGCTAGCTGGATTTAAAATTACATCTTTGTACTGTATATAAGATATCAGATATCCTTGTAATTCCCAAATTTCCCCTGGAAGAAAGAGACAGGAGATATTTCCCACCTGTTTGCTGCAAAAGTATTTTTCCAGAGAGTGGACAGAAGTTGTTAAAAGACTTTTTAATGCCCTTTCATGCTAAGCAAAAATTTTCTCAAAAATCGATCATTTACATCTTTCTCAATTTGGAGATTTTAGAAAGGATAAAAATGACCTAGGCTTCTTTTCTTGTGGGAAAGGTGTTATTTTGGATGCTGTGGTCCTGATCATAGTAGCTATCCAGGGGGCATGTGTTTCTGGTTCCATCACCCTGATGCCTCTCTTGGCTGTGTAGCCCTCCACTCAACCTGCGGAGCTTGTCTAGCCTCAGGGGAGAAAAGGAAATAAACATTATAATAAGGTACCTTGTAGCAACAAAAAAAGCCCTGTCACTCTAGTATATCAGCTTTTGCACCAGCTTCCCCTTTCAGTAGCATCTCAAATAGTATTGCCATTTGTTTAAAAAAAAAAAAAAAAAAAATTATAAACATACTGCATATCTTCATGAAGGTATTGAAAGTGTCGTGCCAATGACATCAAATGACCAGTAAAAGCATAATGTGAATTTGAGAGCAAAAAATTGTTAAATGCCAACTTAAAAAATATGTTAACCATCTTGGGCATTAGACCGTTTTACTGTCTCTGTCCTAGGGATTTTGGCCCAGTGGATACACAGTGTGTCACACAATGACACACAACTTCAGATTAAAAATGTTTTCTTTCAGAAGTTTGCCTTAAAAAACAAACAAAAAAACAAGGCTTTCTGTTGCCCCAGTTAAACATGTAAGTTTTCTTAATTTTGGATATCACCTCTTGTCATTCTTTTTATCTCATGTAAACGTTTAACACTAAAATGCTTTATATGACAGTAAGGGCATATACAAACATTGCAAAAAGTAAGTGAAAAGGAGTTTGTTTGAGTAAGACTTGTTTGAACATGACAGTCCCAGTACTGTGAGCAAGTGTTTCCCCTATGTTAACTGGGTAATTATTTTGTGCTAGTGCTCATGCTTATAGGTTCGGTTACTGAACTTTCAGTTGCCAACACTTGCCGAAGTTAATTCACAGTCTGACATGCATTTGTTAAGTTTTGCAGAAGAAATGAAGTGAATTGGATTTCTGTGTCCAAATTGTCAAGGCTGTTAGAGTATACGTACACATTTAAAGAACCCTTAGATCTTGCATGCAGGTGTTCGAAGCAGGAACTTTTTGGAAAGATACATAAATAAATGCAAATGTAGTAAAACATTGTCTCAAATTGAAGTCATGTAGCTGTTAGGAAGAGTGGCAAATTTTTTAATTACCTATGGAGAATGCTGAACAATTATGTAGAATTTTGAGTACAAAGCATCATCTGCATTAACAAGGAAGCATTATCCTGCCAATGTCATTATTTGGAAATCCTAGAGCAGGACCCATCAGATACTAGATCTTGTCTTGCACAGTGAATATAGGTCCAGCATAAGAAAAGGAACTTGAATTCCAGCGTGTTGCTCAAGTGAATTCATTGTTGGTTTAAGTAAACAAAGGATCAGCTCTGGTCCAAGGTATGAGCCGGAATTTTTTCCTTAATTATGCAAATAATTCCATGGAAGGTCCCAAGGAATTCAGCACAAAATTTCTACTACTGTTACTTCTAGTGATATATAAACTGAAGATCTAGACTCTCTTTGTGACACGAAAAAAAATCATATACCTCCTCTGCCTCAGTTATTCCATTTATTAAATTGTAATACTGAAACCTACCTTCTCGCAGGGGTGTTGTGAAGATTAATTAATTAGTTTGTAAAGTGCTTTGATCCCATAAAACACTACCTAAGTGCCAAGCATTATTATGAAAAATTATAAAATGCCAGCTTTCATATGCATCTTGGGATAGCTGTTTTATAGATACAAATCTGTTCCATTCTCCTTAGAATCGCATTGTTTCACTTTTCCTACATAGCAGCCCATTCACAAAATGAGCCAATTTTAGGAAAGATGCAATTTTTGGAATACAGAGGAGATCGCTGACTGTCATAAATATATTTTTTCAATTAAGGACTCGTAGATTAAAGATGCATTTTGCTATGGGATTTGGAATGATATCATTTCAGAACACCTCTATCTGTAGCAGGAGGGAGGGTAGTTGTATTTTAAATACGTCCCCTATCTGAAAGAAAACAAAGATATCTTTCTACTTTAGTTCCTTTATTAGATCTTAAGTATGGGATAAGTATTCAAGAGGGTCTTTGGCTTTTATTTTATATGAGGTGGATGTTAAATCGTTAGTATGTGAATAATTAATTCAATTAAGTTTAATAAGAAAAAGCTTTGAGTCACAGGAATCTCTTCCATTAAAAGCTCTATTATCCAAGATTATTACATTGCAATGAAGTGAAAAAAATTCCGAGTTTTATTGCCTAACAGACAAACTGTGACATTTACTCTGTATTAGCAAGAAAAACTCCATCAGCTATAGAACTATGTAATAGTTTAAGTTGCTCTGAGGGTATTGTGTCTTCCAAAAACAAATAGAGGTCATCACATTTAATCTCGAATTGAAATTTAAATATTAGCGTAATTTAGACTTACAGTAATCTATCTTATTTCCCTTATGTAATGTCTTTTATCATGTCATTTTAGCTGGTAGTTGGTGATCCTGCCAATGGAAATTTTCCTATAGGAAGGGCATAAGTAAAATTTCAGAATGCTCTGATCAAGATTCAGCTAACGAGATGGATGTTAAATGTGTGTATACACACATATGCTTAAATACATGCCATATATTTTATATATTTGTATATACGTATGAAGTTCTACTTGTACAGGGTTTTTTTTGGTCCAAAATTGATAAAATCTGAAATGGAGGTCGTAAGTAGGGGCAGGGTCAGAGAGTTTTAGGAATGCAATTTTAAGGCCTTGCATGTGTGAAAAAAAAAAAATGAATGAATGTTATGACATTTGTGTTTAGAACTAATAATACCTCTTTTATTTCCCCTATTTCTGTGGGTCACAAATAGTCACTCGTAGTTATTCTTGTGATTGTACAGATGAAGTTGGGGGTTCTTTTTACACTTTTGTGAATGTTATTGTAAGACAGTGGTGAATACTATTTCTTAAATGAAAGGAGCTTTTTTTTTTTTTTCCTAGCAAGTGTTTTATCTGAAGGTGCAAGTAGTTGGGCTTATTTTTCATTCCAGTTAGATATCTAGTTTTAGTGATTTTTTTTCCCAAAAGATTTTCCTTTTTTTTTTTGGAATGTATTTTCTGTGAAGTGAAGAGCTAATTTGTTCACCCATTGTTTTATCAGATTTTTTATTGAGCTTTACAAAATGATAAAATGGCTTGCGAAATAAGAATTGCCTAAAATCCAAGTACTATTTTTTTTCCCCATATGTCCTGACTCTATTTTCTATTTTTTTATTCCTCTGGAAACTTGAATTTCTTATGGCTCTCAATGTGCAAAGCAGCTGAGGAGACCTTTTCTTGGAACAGTATTCAGACCTGCTTAGAAGGAGAGAAACTAGGATAAGTTACAAGAAATTCTGGGGGTTTTATTCTTGCAGATAAGTTCTCCAGACTCCAGAGCTGTGTGTAATCATCTGCAGAAAAGCACTTTTAAGCTGTTCTTATCAGTGATCTTTAGGCTGTAGTGCAGGCATTTGCATTAGCCTTTCAGTAAATAGTTTTTCTTCTCTAAATTGCTTGTGTAAAAAAAGCAACACTTTTTTCCTCTGGTGCTTTTTTCTTTCTGAATAGGCACCCTAGAACACTCCCTGCCATCTGCTACTCTAGAACCATGTAACTTGAGAAAGAGAACAGAAAAAGTTTGGAAAACCATTCCTTTAAATTCACTTGAATGTGCCATCTGTATGAGCAGATGGGAAAAAATGTCTCGGGGCCAGGAGGAGACTGTGAGATCAAACCACAAGGAAAGAACTACATGGAAACATGTTCCTAGTGTCAGAAGAAAAAGAACCTTGACGATTACCTCAGTGATGTGACCTGGAGACTGGTCCCTCAGAAATTGCTGTGTCTGTAGCAGAAGGTGTTTCAAGGGTCTGTAATCAATAATGTATAGATCCCTGTGGCTTGTAGGCTGTGGACACTCTCATTTTTGGGCAACTGCCAGAAAAAAACAAATGTTCAGGTCCCTAAATTATTCTCACATATGAACTGTAAATCCACATTCAGCATTTCACGGGGAGGGTCTGTCAGAGTGCGTTGTCCTCCTCAGCTTCTGAATTGAGAAATCATTACATTTTCTTCATCTTCATATGGTACAATACATCTTTCTTGAGAATGCTCATTTTTAAAAAAATTGCAATAAATGCAGACTATTGAATATACATGACATCTTTCCATGGGTTACAATTTTGGTTGTATGATGACTATTGCTAACAGTGAATGACAATTCACAAATGGTGTGAAAATAGTTACAGCTTATAAGTATGTTTTCGTTTGCAGAAAAGGTGTCTCTCTTGGGACAGTATTTTAAAACTCTGACATTTAAAAATATTTGCTCAAACAATTTGTCTTGAGAAGTGAAAGGCATATAAAAACATATGAACTTCTTATGCGAAAAATGTCTTACTTTTCCCAAAGCCCTGTGCAGGGTTGTAAAGCCACTGGGGATTATCAAGCTAACGTTTGTTTCCACTTAGAAAGTGTAGAGATAGACCTTAACAACCAATGCAAGTCTAAGTTAGTTTTACTGTAGAAGGCATTGCACACCAGCACTTTTTTTTTTTTTTTATTTAAAGTGCTGATGGAAAATGTATTCAGTATATATTGAAAAATCTTATGGCACATTCTCTTCAGTGTCAGAATGGAAAAAAATGAGGGATGAGTAGCTGTTGGAGAAACAGTTCGAGATCTCCACTTCAGTGCATTAGTGGAAACTGGTGCAGTATGGTTGGGACCAAGTGTTCTGGCATTTGTTTTGTAGGCTTCCATCTCATGGACCATAACTTTTCTAAACCCCTTTAGTGTGTTATTTCTGTCAATCCTGAACCTACTTCCATTTGGAGATCTCTGAGTAAACATGAGAAATGGTGGAACTAGAAGAAAAATGTTCTTTATTACAACATGGCTATCCACAATGCTGTCCTCTTTTTTGTCATTTGCTATTTGTGGCTTTCTTTGTTGTGCCAATTTTTACGGTAGTTGTTATTGGTTGAAATGCTAGCCAAAATTAGCTAAAAATAATTAGTCTTTGTGTAGTTCTTTATACATATATGTACTTCTCTTTATATATATATATATATATATATATATATATATATATATAACCAAGATGTGTGTTTTACAATAATAGCTATGTACCTTAACAAGACAATATAGCTGAGATACATAGGAAGAAACACTCCAACAAAATTCTGAACGCTTCTGCTTATGTGGGAGAGGAACAAAACATTAATTTACCATGGTGCTAAGGCTTCTCACAATCTACCTCGTAGATATTTTTACCAAAATATTACAAATTTCAGGCAATGAAAACCACTTGGGAAGACCTTAGAAATCCTCTGAACTCAGATGACTACACAGTGTTTGTTTGTTGTCAGCTGAGGTGGTAAATTATTTTTAGACCTTGCTGATAAGCTCAATCCTTTCAGTGAGATTTCATCATCTGTGTTTTCATCTTATAATTCTCTCTCTAAAATATGGCTCGTATCTGCTCCATTTGGTTATGTATGTAAAAAAGCAGAGATGACAATCAGTGCACAAGATGGGGAAACAAGACAAAGGCAAGGAGGCACATACTGAATATTCATCCCTCTCTCCTTTTATTTTTAATTATACACATTAGAAGCTTATTTCATAATTATATCCCAGACTACATTTTATTCTTGGCTAACAACTGAGAATAAAGCACTGTGCATCTTTAAACATTAGTCTGTGGGCTGTTTCTACAACAAGAGCATCTCCAAAGTGTGTATAATTCTAATGTACAAATTCTACATTATGGTTATCCTGAAATGCCTTTGAATATTGTTTCATAGTGTTAGTGTTGCTGGAGAGTTGTCACATAGGACAGAGAAGATGGCTTTTGTTGCTGTTGGATTTTTAAAGAGGTAACAGACTAGCCATAAGAAAGATATGCCATTAGTCATTTTCGTCTGACTTTGGTATGCCTTCAAGAAAATACATTCTAGAGCTAAAACATTTATCTGAAAAAGACTTGTGTAAGGGCATTGCTGTGTGTTAAACAACTTTCCCCCCACCCCCAATCAAATCGAGTAATTTATTTCCTTTTGAAAGAAGAGGTTCTGAAGATATAGTCAAGGTTAATTACTTTTTCATAGCCTTCTGTGTTCAGCTTCTAATGCAAGATGTTTTTATGTCACAGAGAAGACAGTATAATTTCAGGGAAATTATTTGCATGCAGTTCAGACTGAAGGATACTGACAAAATGTTGGATGCTGGTGCCCCCAAAGGTGATCTTAGTTTGCAGTTATATTTGTCTTTAATAAAATAAATACATAAACCTTAACTTGATTCTGAAGGGTCCTGAAGTCTTTTCCAGATACCGCTCCTGCAGGATTCAGAATTATGTTTTAAAAACATTTAGCTTAAAAAACCAACCAAACAAAACAACTGAGGAGCCATGAGTGTAAGTTACAGTTCCAGAAAAGATGAAAATACCATCGTTTGAGAGTATAAAGTTCTTCATACACAAGGACTAGGAAGAAACCTTCCCCTTGCACAGGTGGTTCTGTAGGTACCCATCAATGCTGCATGTGGGGTCCGACTCATGTAAATCAACAGCATCTGCCATTTGCTGTTTAAGTCAAGATTCCTGTCATCATGTCTCCTCTGCTGCTTCTTTGATTTACCTGTACAGACCCAAAGCTTTTAATGCATTTGCATATCATGGCACTCTTTCTTTTGTTATATCGAACACTTGACATTAATTATTTCCAAAACTATCTGAAAACATGTGTAGGGATGTCTCAAAATCTGGTACTTTGGTGTTATTTGCTTTGTCTGTGTTAATATTTTGTTTCCACAAGTACTGAAGGTATTTTTCGTATGTTGAAGGAGATAAGGCAGATGGAATGGGAGTCTATCTGGTCACATATTGTCTGCTCCACCACATCTAATTTTGTTTAAGCTTCATCTTTTAATTTTATTTCAATACAGCTTTAATTTCATTACAATCTATAGTTGTGATCTATGGGATTGCTAGGAAAATATGCTGTGTCCTGATCACAGAAATAATGGTAAGACTGAATAAAGTCACTGATGTCGTTAGCAGTGGGAATTCTACCCCACAGAACTGAACACAAGAAAAAGGGCATGGAGACTAATATTTGTTTAATGTCAGGAATGAAAGTAAATATTAAGTGTTATGCTTGCTATTCTTTATAGTTATTACAAGTTCTTATTAGAAATTGTCCAGAGGAAGGTATAGATATTAGATCAATATAAGGCCATTAGGAAATACATGACTAATAGATGCAATGCCTGAACTACATAGCTTTAAGAAGGGAAACATAATTATAACTTAACCTTATATATATAAAAAAAAAAAAGCATTGCTAAAACAGCTTTTCTTACTTAGATTTCTTTTTTTTTTTTCATGAAGCTGCATTTGTCAGTACAGTAAGTAGCAAAAATGGCTTTTAGTTTTGCTTTGTTAAGTAATGGATATGTATATTGTGTTTTGTCTTATACTAGATATGTTACTGATGGCCAAGCTGATAAATCTAGAAAGTTTGCTGGGCCTGAGCAAATATCTCAGAATATCACTACTATATTCCTGAATTTCCTACGCCTGCAAAATGGAGTGGGAATGTGGCAAATTTAATGTAGTGCATATGGTAGAAAAACAGAAGTATTTATAGAAATAAGGTATCCTCATATTTTCAGACTTTTAAAATTCCATTTCAGTTGACAGAAATGAGCAGAAAATGAGGGTTCATTTGTGTTCATTAGTTTTGACAGGGATGAGCAAGTGAAAAATTATATTCCTTGCAATTATTTGTTGTTCAGCTGTTCTTACCAGCTCTGGAAAATATGATGTTCAAAGCGCTTTTTAAAAGACATTGATAGTTCAGGCCTAGTGTGACAAATAATCTTTTGTCCTCCATCCTGAAAGTGTGATATCAGTTCAGAGAACAGGGTGTCAACTCTGCATCAGAGGATCTATCTACTAAAGTTTGTGAAGCCATTTTGTAGCAAGAAACATGGGAGAGTTTCCATTTAGATAAACAAGTGCCTCTCAGTGTTGGCAAAAAGGGTCAATGTTAGCAAAAACATTCCCTTTCCCCATTTGAGCATTACTTTTGTATTATTTTCAATACTGAGTAGTAATGAAAATAAATTGTATAGGTAAATTGAGATCTGCGGGTGGCAGAGTGAGAGGTTCCCCCCCTCACTTGTAATTCATCAAATATATTCTTAGCACTGACAAAGTTCTCCTGCTTCTTTGTGTTGTTTTGAAAACACATTATCCTCCCCCCTTCTGACTTAGCTTAACTCTACTGTTCTGCCTTATCACTTTATGCTCATCCATGCTTTCTGTTCAGCAATTTCCCAATGTAAAGTGTGTACAATTTCTAAATCTTTTGGAAAACCAGTTGTGTTTTTGTGGTCAATTTTTCATTCAATTACAAATCTTGTTTATCACGAGTGATCCTTTTCCTCTAAAATTTGCCATGTGCTCTATTTTTCTTTTGTAAAAACAAAGGGGGGAGGGAGGAGGGCTGCCTTAGATTAATAGCATTAGATTGTCAGTTTATCTTGATGGCATGCTTCTGCTTACTAACTACTTCAAAATGCATCGTTTTCATCCAACTCCAGTGGGACCATTTTTAGAGTATTGTTTTGGAGCCAACAGTGACAGCTTCAGTAAACGGTGAGTTTTAATTCGGTTGTTTAATGAAGATTAGGATCTTGGCTAATGACTACATAGTCATAAGTGATGATGCTTTTCCCTCCTACTCCCTCGTTGCTTAGAACATATATTAATTGTGCAGATGGTAGTGGCTTAGCTGTGTGATAGTTCGCTTTCCATCTCTTCCTCTCGTGACATTTATACCATGCAAAGAGGGTGTATTGCCATCTCCTTATTTATGAAGATTTGTGATTCATCACCTGCATTTTAAATCAAATACTAAGATTATATCTTGTTGCTAAGAGGTAGAATTTGGATGTGCGCTTTCTTCTTTTAAGCACACCTGTGCCAAGCTTTGCCTGAAACCTTCAAGTAAATCACAGCCAGAAGCACTGAATTTTCATTTTCATTCCTACTGACAGCATGTGAAACTTGCAGAGCCCGTTTTATGTGGGTAACTACAAGTCATTCTTTATGCATTCAGAAGATTCACAGACTTTTCAGTCTGTAACCTAGGTAAAACTTAAGCCAAGATTCACAGGTATTTAAGTTTCACTGCAAACACTTTTTCAAATTACTAGAATTCAAGTGTGATTTGTGTGTGACAAAGTAAATACTTTTACTGTTGTTTTTTATTGTTTTGCTTTTCTTACTTATACCTTTATTCATTCTTATTGTTTGCAAGAAACAACAGGAAAAATAATAATTTATGTACAACTAATAAAAACAGTTCCTTAAAATTTCATTTCTTCTTTGATGTCCTCTGTCTGTCGTGGCCATCCTACTCACCAGATTGTCTACTATTGCTTCTTTCACAGAATAGCGTTGCCATTTCCGTGTTCAAGTATTATCTAGATTTGTTCTTCACAAAAGTCACTGATTTTTATATATTTTATTCATTATTTAAAGGCTTGCTTACTTTTAAGTATCACTCCTGGGTTCCTGATCACTATTTGCAAATATTAGAGCAATTTTATTTGGTCTTTGTGCTTTATTTTGCTCTTCATTTGTTTAGGAAAGATCCTGTGTTGCAGGTACAATCAAAGGAAGTTCAGGATTACTCTTTAAAAGTTATTTTTGCAAACTAAGAGAACAGTTCTCTTCCTGTCAATGAGAGTTCTACCTCTGGTGTCTCCTTATGAAATATATATCTATTGTCTATGGCAATACAGGGACTAATACCTGCTTGCAAGGGGAGGGGGTGAGGGGATAATGAGCCCTTGGGTCACAGAGGAGTGACGTTGAGAGGGAGAAGAGTGGCTTGGAGGGCTATGTTTGTCAAGTGTTAAGGTTCCTGAGATACATATGGTCAGAAATGTGAATGGAGATGTGATGCAAAAAGGAGTAGAAAGGACCTGAAAGGAACTTATTTTTCATACATACAGAGTTGTAGGCTTGCACCACGTGCATGGTTTCTGTTACCTAACACAGAATATGCAGAGGCTTTGCATAATGTATAGTTAGTTAGCCCTCTGAGTAAGGTGTTGGTATTCTGAATTTAGGAGGCTCTCTGCTATTCCAAGAAGAGAGAAGTTTTATTGAGAGTTAAGGTACTGCAGTCATGATTGAACTAGTTGACTTAGAAAATTACTTCATTTGAGTAAATGAAAAGCTGAGACAGATCCACTGCACCACCAGCATACTTGTGTGCTTTCAGAGTCATAAGTTAGAGATTGTTGACTGTTGAAAATTGTGAAAAGTACAGCAGTTTTGAGCAAGCTGGTTATCATCTCAGCGTCTGTATCTCAATGAAATGTGGATTATAATATTATAACTATTATAATAAAAATATACCAATAAACCACAATATATTATATAATTCTATTTACATAATTCTATTTATATAATTATATAAATACGATATGATTCTATTTATATAATTATATAATGTGACATACTATATAAATAAAATATTTTATAATATGGATTATAATATATAATTTCTCTGTGAAATGTGGATTATAATTATAATATAAGACTCGATCTAACTTCTGAAGGCCTGCTTCCTTAGTGCAGTACTGACATTCATATGGTTAGTCTTCTCATTTGTCAGCTTGGAAGAATATCAGGGGAAAAACACTTAACCTTAACAAGAAAGTTATTAAACTGCTGACATTATTTGCTAAATTTCTGGTCTATGGTTGGAAATGAGATTTACCACCTATAAGAGATATTTTGCAGAGTCACTACCTCTAGCTTTAGGTTACATGAACATATGTAATGCAAGACAATAGTGATGAATTGTGGTCAGTGCTTGAAATATCTGAAAGCTTGTATGTGAAATACTGAAATATTGAGACAACGAAAAAAGAACCCCACAAAACAAAAAAACCGAACGAAACAGTTGGATATTTCTCTCTGTGTGGCATGTAATTGGATACTTGGGAATATGTATTGTGAAATTAATACTGTGAAATAAGAATACTGGGACTGGCTTATACAGAACTATCATACCCATTCAAGACATGGCAGAGATAGTTTTCATGTATCTTTCTGTATTTCTCACTCGAGAAACCTGCTTGCTCTTGGTTGTTTCATTATACAGCTTTCTCTCCTCCTGTCCCCATATTGCAGGCAGTGCTGACTTGAAATCCAGATACCTCCTAAGACTTTTCTGTTGAGCTGTTATTTTTAAAAAGCTCTTCAAACATCTTTCCCTAAGTATTACGCCTCATGGAAGGAGCGGTGCAGACTATTACTATCCTTGCACATTAAGAAATTTTAAAGGTGTTCTTGCCAGGTGGTTAATAGAAACTGTCATGTCCTCTTACCATCATTTGGTATCAGATAACAGTGTTGACATGCAGACATTCATAATGTGAAAGATAACATTTCTAAAAAGATGCTCAGTGCTTTTCACAGTGAAGATTCCTCTGATAAATCCCAGATTTGACATAGGAGAACAAACTCAATCTCTTGAGTTATGAAATTCTTGCTTTATAAGCATGAATCATACAAAATACTAGTTTTGCTGCTAGAAAAATCCCTCCTCCAAAGCCTATCAAACAGGCTGATTTTGTGAGAAGTCATCCTCATTTTGTCAAAGGGCTGTGGCTGGATGGCCATTGCTCCCATGCCTGGGCTCAGGATTGGGTAAGGATGTGTTAAAAACGACACAGCAGCCATCAAACCCACTGCGGTGCCTCTGAGATGGCTCTGTGCTGAACCTGCTATGCAAGCCATGCTTTCACCTTGTGGGTTTATGCCAGTGTTTTCAGTCACCTCAAAGTACCTGTGGTTTAATCAAGTAAATGCCTTCCTGATGCTCTGAATTTAATTTACTGAGTTTCAGCATGTGTTGTCCTATTGTTTATATATAAAAGACTTCTAAGTAAAGCATGGGAGTAATTTTAGAGATTGTTTAAAAAAAAAAAAAAAGACGAAAAAAGATGCATTTTCTACAGCAAAATGATCACTTTAAAAAAAAATAAATCCCTGACTACAGAAAATGGCTCCAGGGACAGATCCAACATATCTTAGATATATATTTGATAAGAAGATAAATGCTCATCTGCTGTATTCAGGGTAGGACTGATATTTTTCAGCTGACTCTTTGTCCATCTCAAATGTGAACTAGTCTTAACTTGTTTCTTGGAGAAAAGAATGTCTTATGTATAGCCAAGGTAATATGAAAAAGCAATGGGGGACATGCTTTCTAAATTAAATTATAAAAGTACACAATACAAATAAATCCTTCATATATAGCCTATGTATTGATTCAACTTTCACTGCAGCATGAAGTGTTAAAATGCAGCTCTGGATGTACGAACCGTTAAAAGTGATATCCACTGTCTGCTTAAGTATGTGGAAAGCAGAGACCTGATTAAACTGATTAAAATCAGTTGAACTCTTCTGATTCTCTTTGAGACTCAGGTCATAGGCTATCTGATAATGACGTTGTGTACAGAATCATCTCAGGCTGTTCCGCAGGTCAGAGTCAAGTATCTTCCAAATCAAATAGCTTTAAATAAATGCAAATAACTGACTATAGAAACTAATGGATCTTACTAGTATTAAAATGGAAAAGGGACCTTGGTAAGATTTCTGAAGCTTGTCTTAAATGGATACAAATTTTATTTATTAAAAAACATATTCTTCTGCAAAATATGGTCTTGAGGAGGAAACTTCCTCTTTTTCTTTTTTTTTTTTTTTTTTTTGGCAGTGTGTGAATTAGTGTTGTAGCCCCTGAGATCTAGTTACTGAGAAGTTTCAAAGGTACTATTTCAGAAACAGGAAAGGACCAACTGAATATCTAAAAGCAGCCTATCTGCAACTTTTCTATTTAGATTTCCAATTTTTAGTGTCTCATATAGTTTATCAAGCTTTCGGTTCTTCTTACCAGTATGATGCAGCTAGTATGTCAGCAATTTTGGGGGTGTTATTCCTGTTTGTGTTTGGAACAAAGTTATGAATGGTCTGAAATGAAGATGAGGAAGAGAAAGGCCATACCTGAACATCCTAACTTTGGCAAAGGAGGAAAGGTAGCCCTTGAGGAAACAATGCGAACTGCAGCAGGATAGCTGGAGTTAACTTAGATGCCTGTTAATTGTAGTCATTAGGTTTGACTCAATAAAGAAAAAAAGCCAAAACCCTCTATGCTTCTCTCATACATTCAGTAGAACCTTAACTAAAGTTGAATTGATCTGAAACATACGTACTGATTTGGAAGTGTTAAAGGAGAACATGGCTTCCCATTTTCAAAATAATATTGCTGCTACTTTAATAATATCTTAAAGTAATACATGTATTTGGTGTCTAAAATGGACCAGATATGAAATGAAGGATTGATGGTATAAACCTAACACAATAGATGAGAAGAGCACTGAGGCCAGGCGTGACACCTGGAATGTGAAATGAGGTGGTTTTGAGTAATTTAGTTTTTAATTGTTGAAGAAAAAAAAGAGTTCTACTGGCTTAGGTATGATGTGAGTAGAGCTATCTGTCAGGGGAAAGAAAAGAGGGAGAAACAGCTGCAAAATGGGTTTTCTCCACAGATGCCTAGTTGCCCAAGTAGGAAAAATACCAGTGTTTAAGAATAAAATGTGCAAAGTAAACTGTTCATATTTTGTCCAAGTCAGGTCTATCCTAAAGCATTTAAATGAATAAGATGGGTGCTCTTCCTTTCCTAATTCCCTATTGCAGCATTTTATACATAAAATCATCTGTATGTGTCTGTCTTTTGTCCTTTTTTTGCCCCCACTCTGCAGGAGCCTTACCTAAAGTCGACTGACATTAATAGGAATCTGTCATTTGAAACCTGTATGCTGTGAATTAGTCCTAAAAATATCTGCTAAATCTTTATTCATTGTCCTCAATTAAATACTGTTCATATGGGAATAGTTGTTCAGATGGGGTATATAGCTGCAATGCAAACAGGTGATTTATTAAAGGCAGCTTATACAGCCTGAGATCCGGCTGTTAATTGGGGTGGAGAAGCCCCTCTGACACTCTGGACAGACAGGGCTCAGGTGAACGGTGAAGTTCTGTAGCTTTATATCCCTAGGGGTTAGTTCTTAGTGTGCGTGTGTAAGATGCTCTACATAATGTGTTTCTTTCATCTATGCTTTGTACACAGTACTTTAATACAACTCATGATTAGCAAAAACTGGAATAAATTGTAGCCAATTTCAAGAATTCTGATAGTCATGTTAAGTGAGCAATTTCTCTTCTACAACTTAAAAATATTGTTCTGCAACGAAAAAAATGTATATTAGTGTAATGCATTTTTTCATGTTTGCATACCCACTATCTGTATTTTTCTTATCCATCTTTGTCAGACATAGCATCTTATTTACTCAGTACAGGATTTGATGTCCTGTTTGGCATACATGCACATCTGCTTAGGTAACTTGGAGGAGTAAATATGAACATGAAAACATTAATTGATAAATAATACATATTTTAAAAAATATTAAATAAAAGTATATTCTACAGAATAAATGATGTGATATGCTTTATACAACAAAAATAAATCTGGAAATAAAAACATTACTGAAACAAAACCAAGCAATTCAGAACCAATCAGCAGCATAATTGCTTGCCCTTCTTTGTTTGATAATACTGCCTCCCACCCACTAACCAGTGCAGCTCAGCTCTTTCTATAGATCATGGCAAGCATGTGAGGAGTAGTGGTTCCTACGGAAAGTTAAAATCAAGAGAAGTAGTTGGAAGTAGTCCACATTGAACGAAGAATTTGACGATTGAATCCTAATTGAGGCTGTGCCACTGAAAGAATTCATTTTGCCTTAAAAATGTCTTTAGACTCTGCAGTTTTGTGAGGTTTCAGTAACTGGCGCCTGTACTGCACTTAAAGGTACATTGATCTACAGGTCTTGAAGAACTGTATTTTGTACAAGTAGACTAGTGCAAAGTAATTGCTATATGGTGCATGATTGACATCAGTATCAAACCTAAAATTTTTTTTATATGTATATTGGTGGTTTGTTTTTTTTTTTCCCTGGTTTTGGTATCTAATTTCTTTGAGTGCTTTTGACCCCGTAAATTTCTCCCTGTTCTAGGGAAAAACTTTCTCAATTACAAATGATAAACTCGTTGCTGTTCAGTAATAACCAGTCTATGGACATGACAACTGCTGCAGAAACTTGAGATAAGATGATAGATTTATTGCTACCATATGAGTTACAGGAATTAGTAAAGCAAATAGTGTGAAGAAATTAGATAAAAATCATGGTAAAAATTAAGATTCTTAGGAAATAAATTGCACAGATCAGTGCTAGATATTAATTGGTTGTCATGGCATTAATATTTTGATGAGCTTTTGTTTTCTGTGTTAAATCTATAAATTGACTTAGGTAATGCAGCAGTGAAGTACAGTTCATGAGTTATTGATGATAAAGATTTGTGTAAAATCAAGGATAACAAACTAGGTGATATGTAATACTTCTCAGTCACTGAAACCCAATTGTTGTTAGTCTGTTTGGCAGGGATTGAACACAATATTTGGCTGCAAAAAAAGGAAAACACAACTGCAGGGAGAAGCCCTACAAATCAGAAACAGGATGCATCAAGGAAGGACAATAAGGAGCATATATTATTTATGTTTATATATATATATACGTATGTATGTGTGAATGTATTTGTGTTGCTTGTCATTCATGATGCTTATGAACACAGAAGGAAATCAGTAGTGGTTTTGATATGGCTGCTCAGTTGTGAACTTGATTGAATTGCTCTAAATGTTTCAAAGGTATTTTTATTTTCTTCTTTTTAAATCAAGCTTTCGTATCATTTGAGACCCACTGGATACAGCAAGACAGGTGCTTCCAAGGAATACCGAAAAATAGGGTTCCCATTTTTCTTTTAGCTTTGAGTTGAATTTGAGTCCTGAAATATTTAGTTTTGTAAATATCAAATCATGAAGCTTGCAATCAAGTGAGGGGTGGGAGAGAGGTGGGATTCTCATTATAGGTGTGATTTTATTTGTTTATTTATATTTATTTATATTTGTACACATCCCCTGGAGATGCTGACCAGGTGATGATACTCAAACACGCTTGCAGTTAGTACTGCATACATTGACAAGATTAATGACAGTAGGGGCAGTCTCGACCTCACTGAAATATAACATCCCTTCACATTTTGTTTTACCAACAGCAGTGATACATGCATTTCTGAGCCTGCAAAATTTGTCATGGACTTCACAATCTATCACATGTACATCCCCCCTCCTCTTATTGCCACAGAGGGGTGAAGCATTACCTATTAACTCCAATTAATGGTCATTTAGTAAAATGAAAAGTGAAATGATAGGTTAGTATCAATGTGCTTATCTAGCGAATGGTGGTGTTAATATGTGAGCATAGTAGGTGTAAAGTCTAAGGGCAGTACTTCAGGTGCTTTAGAGCTTTAAGATCATCTGTGTTATTTATTTGTATTCTCTCTATTGACAGTTAATATGACAGTGGTATTTGAAAGGATGTAAGAAGGGTGGAATTACGTATTTGGATGCCTATCTCTTACTGTTCCCTAAACACCAGAGTGAAGCTGAAATGTTTATTTGCAAAGCAAGAGATATTGATTTTATGACAATAGTCAATTACAAGGATATTTCATCTATTGTACTGAACGATTACAGTAGATTTAATCAGCTTGTTCAATAGTAGTACAAAAAGGGGCAGTTTCTCATTCTCTTTTTTGCTTGTTGCATTGTGTTAAGCTTAGAAGAAGCATGAGGGGAGAGGGAAGGTGGGAAACAGCAGAGATTTTAGCTACATCAATGTGAAGGCCTTTCTGATCTGCTTAGCTACTGCTGGTGCTTTCAGCTCTCATCAGAAATGGAAAAAGTATTCCTGATTTTGTACAGCTGTTTAATCATGGTTGACCTCTACCAGTCACTTTGACACATGTTGTGTTTTAACCCCAGCCAGAAACTAGGACCACACAGCTGTTTGCTCGCTCCCCCTAGTAGAGATCGGGAAGAGAATCGGGAGACTAAAAATCAGGAAAAACTCATGGTTTGAGATAAAGACAGTTTTATAGGTAAAGCAAAATCTGTGCACACAAGCAAAGTAAAACAAGAAATTCATTTACTGCTTCCCATCAGCAGGCAGGTGTTCAGCCATCTCCAGGAAAGCAGGGCTCCATCATGTCTAATGGTTACTTGAGAAGACAAACACCGTTGTTCTGAATGTCCCTCCGGTTCCTCCTCCTTTCTGCAGCTGTATATGCTGAGCATGATGTCACATGGCATGGAACATCTCTTTGGTCAGTTGGGATCAGCTGTCCGAGCTGTGTCTTCTCCCAACCTTTTATGCACTCCCAGCCTACTTGCTGGCAGGGAGGTGTAAGGAGCAGAAAAAGCCTTGTCTGCTTAGCAATGACCAAAACCACCAGTGTGCTATCAACAGTGTTCCCATTCCAAACCCAAAACAGAGCACTATATCAGCTGCTGCTAAGAAAGTCAACTCCATCCCAGCTGAAATCATGGCAACTTGCTGCTGAAAAAGTTTCTGATGCATTTTGGGGAATGTCAGGCTGTCTGTAGACAGAAAAAAGACATGAAGAGGAGGTGATGAAACACTTCATTCCTAGCAGTGGTGAAGTTCTGTCAGAGCAGAACAAAGAGGAAAGAAATTACATGTTTGAGAGCTTTTTTTTGTTTGATAGAATAAGTTTGATATTTTGTTTGATAGAATAAGAAAGGAATATAGTAGATTGTTTAATGGGGGGAAAAAAAGCATAGAAAATAAATGGTCTAATTGAAATCCAACAGTGACAGAGAGAGGAAGTGCAACTATCCTTGCATGCCAGTCTGTATGGATGAAAATTTCTAATCGCAATTGAATTAGCAAGTAATAACCTGTGTCTATTATTCTACTACACTTTACACAGTTTGCCTTTATTCTGACAGTTAACTGTCTCCCTGTTTGATTGCTTTTAAAGCATGACTCCTGCTTTAGGACACAGAGAATTCATTTTACTTTTGTCTCAGGATTTTTTGAGGGTTAGAATTTTATGGGCTACTGCTTTGTTGTAAAGGTTCTGGAAAGAAACTTAATTTCAGGTCTGCACTAGAGGGTTTTTACTGTCTCTCTTTTTCTCACCTTTTTGGATCTGAGAGTAATTCTGCTTATGAAGAATCCACTTAAATTTATTATTTCTATTGACATTTCCCTGTGGAAAATGAGCCTTCTTATTCTGACTCATAAAAGCCAGAGGAATAGGAGCTTTGGGCTCTTATCTTACTTCTTCTGTAAGAATTACTAAATAAGCTGCAATCATAAAACTGAATGTACCTTTTCTGCTGAAGATTATTTTGGCTTTCACATTAATTTTTAACTTGAGTAGAACTTCCTTTCTCCAGACTGGTGAAAATACCTTCCACTCTCTGAGTCTTGGATGTCTCCCTGAACGCGTAGGCAAGTAATTGGTAATATTCTTGGTGGCATTTTGTGAGAAGAAAGGATTTTACAGGACTGAATCTGTCAGAGTATAGAGTAAGAATTTAGAGGAGCGAGTGCGGTTTCTGCGTGAGTTCGTCATCCAGAGCACAAGTTCTTCACTGACAGAAGAAGGTGTGGGAGATGCAGGTTGTTTAAACACCACCACAATCTGCCTTGAAGACAGTTTCCATGGGGACCTGTGTCCAGCAGTTGCTGGAGGTCAACTACTGCAGCCATTTCTGGGATGAGGAGGGGAGAGTTATGTAGTATTTTCTGAGACCCACATGATTTAACAGACACAGGCGCCTGAAAGAAACAAGACTCTGATCTTCCAAAGACAAGCGTTGCTCCATAGGGTGGTAGTGCTATTGTAGTTGTTACTCTCTTAGGACATAAAAAGGTAGCCTGTAGGCAAAGTTAGTACTATTTTACCTATGATAATCTCTACTTCCTTATTTCTGTGTTTTTGGCAGTGGTATTATCGGCACAAGTTGTGCATTGAAGCGGTGCATATTTTGTGGAGAAGATACTCCCGTTTTTCCCTAGTTCTTCAATTATTTAATTAAACATTGTATCTTTATCATCCTGGAATAAAAAATGTCCATGTAGGGTACGTTTATAGTCCAACGTATTCACTAGAACTAAGCACTAGTTATTTCAGGTACTGACAATTAATTAAGCGGTCACCAAATCCATGTGTCTCCTTAGAAAGTTCTAGCTCTCTTCCATAGTTTAAAAGAGTCTCTATTAAATTTAATGTAATATCAGTTGTAAGTTAGCTATTTTTGAAAAATGCAATAAATTTTAATCTTCTTATACTTTTTTGTATATATAGTCGAATTACTAGAACCCACCCCACCCCCATCCCTGCAAGATTGTGAGGAAGGTGTTTTGTATGTTCTGAAATGCAGTTACACAATTTTCTCTAAGAAATTTATGAATGATAAACTTCTCTTTTTCCTGATGAAGAGGACACAACTGGTTTAAAGATGTTTTGTATATATTACTTATTTGTAGTACACAACATGTCTTGGGTGGTAGCAATATAAATTTTTTAGAGAAAGAAGCTAAAATAATGCACTCTTTATTTCAATGCTGACATTATCTGAGTGAAATAGACATGCAGTTTTCACAACCAGAATAAGGAACGTGTTTGCAAAATATTTGGAAGTAAGACTTTCAGTTTTCCAGTGGTGGTCTGTATAAGTGGAGGAGATGTACTAGCTCTTTATTCTGAGGTTGGTTGTTACGTATTGAGTCACTCCACCATCGTGCTCATATTGTTTCATTGTTCTGTAAGTCCTGTAGTTTTTTTAGCATTCTCCCTTTTATTTATTTTTATTTCTTTTGAAAGGGAGAAGTGAGGTGAATGCTGAAAGACAAGGATATGTTTCCCAGTGATAAAATATTAAAATTATGAAGTGCTCCTCTGAGCTTTTCTGCCATAGCTGCTGCTTTGTGTTATATGGGTATTATCTTCTAGAGGAGCACATATTACTCTAGAGAAAGGCTTGAATAACTTATGTCTAAAGCCGAGGTTATTGTACCAGAAGATTTTACTACAGAGTGATGTGTGCTTTTTGCAGGGATTTAAATTATGAACATAATGTTGTGGCTGAGTTTTCAACTCAGTGACAGGATAGTAGGCAATGCTGTCTAATGTAAAGAACAACTTAGAGAGCTACATGTGGAAAGATATAGCAGAAAATTGGGCATCGCTGCACGGAAATCTGCAACAGAATTCTGATTTTTGTGAGTCAGAATTCCTTCACTACGAAATAATAGCCAAATTCTCCAGCTTTCCATGACTCTTCCCAGCTGGCATGCAGATGGCACAACAGGTTATCCTTCAGCAGAGAAATGCAGAGCTTCCCTAGAAATATCAGTGGCATATATATTTTAGTTCTCTTTAATATCTTTTATGCTTCTTTTACCAGCAATATAAACAACAACAAAATTTAATGAGGTTAAAGTTTCTGTATGTTTTCTGACTCTCTGTGTTTTATCAGCTACAAAAGTTTTTTTTCCTATCTTGTATTACATTTAGAAAATGCATTAGCATCTTATCCTTCTTATCCTTAACTTTTTATGGTCGTGCCTTTTAGCTTTAACAAATGCATTTAGTGCTTTTAGAGAGTACCTAACTATTCAAGGATTGCACGCAACAGAAACAAGGGGAAAATATCTACATATCACTAGATAGCTCATTTTTCTTACCTCTTTTGGGACTGGCTAAGTTGGAACTTAGGTTGCAAAACTCATGAGATGTTGAGAAGTGGTATTAGAAGAGAGCATATTACAGATTCTGTGTAGACTGAGCATATCATTTCATCTCAAACTGAGACATCAACATCAATAAAGCAATTGCTATTTTTTCCTATAAAGCTACGCTGAGAAACTCTATATGCAGTTTACAGTTGAAATATTATAGCAGTTTGTAGCTGAATGTTCAGGCTTAATGATGGACTTGTAGAAACGTCACTGTTGTTTATCCTCTGCTAAAGCCATCTCAACTTACGATGACACAAGGGAAGCTTATCTTTTATGTGAATAGGCAGGAGGAGGAAGAATTCTGTGAACTCTATAATTAGCAATAAATCTATTTTAATTTAAAAGTATATATATATTAGTATGTCTAACAACCTTGACACATCCGTCTAAACCCAATATTATTGTTCAGCAGAGAGATTTATCACATTGCAGTTTTGTTCCCAGATTTCCACGTATTTAAAATTGGTTCTGCTGGCTGCCAGCACTGATGTTTCCAACTGTCGTGCAGCAGGACTGTTTCCAAGAAGCAGAAGTGAACACTGGGTTTAGCAGCAGTACATGGTTTCAGTGACTAATTCAGAGAGTTTGTGACTCCCAGTCAGTGTGTGCAGAGGATTCTTATGAAATTCATGATAAAGAGATGCAGTCTTTATATAGAGTGCGATATCCTTGCAAGCTCTTTGGGTTGTTCCTGATACTGTTAATGGGGAGTCATAGTCTGCCTTCAGATATGCAAATCTGAAGCAGAATCTCACACTGCATTCAACAGGACGTATGTGCTTACATTTAAAGAAGGAATTTGTCTTTGTATTTTCCTGGGTTTGAGTTTTGTCTTTGACTCAATAGGATCATGATCTGTCAATGCCAGAGTTAAGAGAGTGTTATATGGTTCTCATACTACCACTCTACTCAGAGGAGCTATCTGAAATTGTCACCTTCTTTCTCATCATTTCTGTTGTGTCTATAATCCTGTAATTACAGGTCAGGTCTGCTTCCTTCCAGGGCAGAGATAAGTTTCTGTGGCTGCTTATTGCCCATAGCTTTGCAGAGCCACTGCAACTCTGAGAGGGAATTGGATTCTGTCCATCTCCACGTACCATTAGCATTGCTCTCCTGTCTTTCAGTGCTGTTTTTTCTTCACTGGTGATGTCAGAACTGTTTAAGTTGCTATTTTGAATTTCAAATCCCACTTGAACTTGTCAGAAGAGCAATATCTATGGGATTTTGAAAAACTGTCCCCTACATAGCAGTGAAAAATAAGAACTATTAGCACTGCTGGGATAGTATTTGTTACAAGTATTCTTTTCTGCATAATTTTAAGTTTGGAAGTGTTATTAAAAAAGCTCTTTTTGGCCTTCAGCTTTGCCCTGTGAAAGGAGCAGTGCCAATTTCCAGCAAGGGCAGATTTTCAGCTTTCTCAGAAATAATAGTTTATCTGAGTTATTTTGAATTATTGACAGCAAACTTTACTTTCCCTGCAAGCTAGTTGTGGCCCAGGTTTCTTTGCACTGTAGCTATGCTTGGTTTGACGCATGAAGTTTTCTTTAGGTTACTTCATAATGCTTTATTGAGTCACTTTAGTGCTTTAGGGTTTGCTTTTTTGTGTGGTTTTTTTTTTTGGTCTTTTTCTGTTGCCTCATAATTAGTCGACATTCAAAGTATAGATCATAAAAGAGGAACCTGAAGACTGGTTTGCATTGTTAGAAATCATGAAATAAAATATCACAAGCTTTCTCTTTCTTTAACAACAGATTAATAGATTAAATAGATTGGTGTATGCAACAGTTCTGTATTGTGTTTCATTTCATACAATGTTTCTCTGAGAGCACTTATTCTGTTATCATCCCTAATGACTGTAATATGTTGAGTCACAGTGTTGTTTCATTGTTTGTTCTCAAGGTTACATTATGCAAAATATAATGTTATATTTTGTGCACTAGTCTAGGCTGTATAAAAATATTTTAAAACATTTTATAAAAATTGAAATGGCTCTGCTCTGGGGAAGAGGCTTGATGCCCATTTCAACTATTCCTAACTGCTATAATGAACTGCTGTTCCTTCCTCTGAAAAAGTATAGGTCATGTGTCTTGACTTTAAAACTATTCAAAGTTGGTAGTTCTTGCATGCTCTTGCATTGATAATTTGGTTTAGCTATTCATCGTGAATTGCAAACCACTAAGAATTATCAAAATGTGGTTTTGTTGTTTAAATAATTTTGAAGATGAAAGAGAACTTTTTCTACTTCACCATAAATGTAAGAAAAGTCAGGGTAAAAGTATAAGGGAGGTATGAAGAGAGGAAAGACTTCTTATTTTATTTCAATGGATTTGCATTATGGATAAGAATGGACAAGCGGGTTGAATTAAATACATTATTCAAAATGGCTGGTTTGGCTTGATTAAAACTCTGCTCTACCAATCATTTTCATTACTGTGCCACTTCTTTCCTTTACTTTCTGACAAGATGAGGCACTGTGTTGATAATGTTCCCTACAAAGCTTCTATCCTAGCTAGCTGCAACCTTTGTCCCTTTTTGTGGTATTCATTGCACCCCAAAATCCTATTGAAGATACGTCAGCATTGTGAGTGCTCAGCTTCACCATCAGTATCAACAGACTCTTTGCTGAGGATAGCACAGGTGTGGGTTTGTGTCTGTGTTGAAGCCCCTGGTCTGGCAGACTGGTAGGAAAAATGTATTTAGTGCAGTGAAAGATATTAGAAAACTAGTACTCAACCAGGTTAGTATTTACCACGATTCTTTTGTGCACTTAAACCTTGGCTGTAAATCTGTGCTCCTGCCTTTTCCTCTGTGAACTACTAAAATTCTTCTAAAACTCTTGGCTATAGTATACACATAGATATGGAAATACTGAGGGTATTAAACAAAACAAAACAACAAACTTCTCCACCAAAATAACCCGAGTAAACATGAGCTGTAATTTTTTTCTGGTCTTACGACAGTTTTGCTGAAGCTTTCCCAAAAATAATCATTCTTGCATAGATAGTGTAACAGGGCAATTTCTTTGATTTTCCTCCAAATTTGAAAAGTAGGAACCAAGTATGAACTGCCTAGAGTTTTTTTTAAACAATATATGCTGCTGCTTGCTCCATTTGCAACAAATCTATATTCCTCAGCACTCTGTTTTTTTTTTTAAAAGCTAGAAGACTTCCATCGAGGGGAGCCAAAGGATTCTTTTTCCTTGCATTTGTCCACTCCAGGAAGCTTTGTTTTGAAGCATCTCTGGTGGCCCACACTGATTGAAAACAATGTTTTGAAAAGTACCCATGTAGTGATTGAAGAAAGAACTTAGTGCCAAAAGGTGTTCCTTTTCTCTGAGAGCCCAATACATAGGAATGGTCAAAATGTAAAATTAGGAGATCTTGTCTAAATTGAAAAGAAAGAGGTAGGACTTTCTAAGTGTTTATAGGAATAACTTGCCCCTACTTTGTTCTCTTTTCTTTGAAGAGATTTACAGGGATTTTTTTTTTTTTTGTTCTGGAAATAACAGTAAAGCATTGTTAGATAGGACAGTAAGGATACTAACGAAAAGATTGTATAGCTCCAACATTTCTTAAGTGCCTTTTGGAAAGGATTGCTGGAGTTGATGTAGAGTGAATTTTGAGCCTCTCTCGGGCAACTTTAGTTCTCTGCTTCTAACGAAATCTTATTGGGTATTTAAGGAGAAACAATGAGGTTCATCAAGTGAAAGTTTTCTGTCTTGTCAGATCAAAGAATGTAAAAAGTTTTTTAAACAGTTATTAAGAAGTCTAAATATCTACTATGAAAGGCCAGTAACCTTCATACAGGGGGACAGGATTTTGATAAGAAAACTGTTGGTTACCCAGTCTCTCATGAATACCCTAGAAAGATGTAGCTGCTGCTGCTCCTGTCAGGTGACAGGGTGTGTTTGCTGTAGGCACTCCATCTATCCCCTTGGGTCCCATTTTGGAGGCTCATGCACATCATCTTGGATTTTATGATTTGAGCTAAATCATTTGGTCATTCTTCAGCTTGAAGAAAGCTTGATAGTTGGCTGCTGTGGGATGCTCTCATTTTTCTTCTGGTACTGAAACAGATTCCCTGGCTGCAGTTTATCAGTCAGCTGTACGTAACACACAGGAGACAGTCCTTGTTTCTCTAAAGGGGTCTATAAAATCGCCAGGCTTTAGCAGCCATAGAAGGGCTCTGATCAGGTAGATGGGGAGAGACAAAAGGCTAGAAACCTCTCAGTTTATGCATAAAATCCAAACCTGGCCCTAAGTGTAGAGTATGTGCAGGGCATGATATTTTGACTGTTGGCAGATTCCAAATTGTAATATTTTTTTAAATTACTACAGAATTATACCACATGCTCTCGGAGCCGGGGCGGGGGGGGAGAGAGAGAATTTATTTTTGTCTACACATTAAGAAGATTTGATGGGAACACAGTTAAGAAAATGCTGCTGAGAATTGTGCCTTGGTTCATATTTTCAGCTCAGGGTCATATTCTTCTGTGAGGTTTATCAGCAAAAGACTTACTGATGGTACAGATATTTCTCTCAGCATTAAAAGGCATGCTTGACATATGTTAATGTTAGTAGGTTTGGTGTAATCTGGAGGCACAAATATGGTCTAAATGTTTTGTGAAAAAGGTCCTGAAAATGTTTGCTTTCTAAAGTGAAGATAAAATAATACTTGATTTACAAAGCACTGTTGAGCAGAAGCAAGAAGAATTAAGTTTCATGAAGGGATTAGGGTATTAACCAGGATATGATGTATATGTCTTGCTCTGTTCCTCTTTAGATTTCCTCTGCCACCTTTATTTGAGCCTTTTCTTTTTGGCTTGAAGTCTTTCACTATAAAATGAAAGAAATACTGCTACCCTAATTCATGCTTCATTTCGTCGGGATAAATTAGTTGATGATTATTAAGCTTATTGTACTGTGATAATGGTGTGTAAAGGGGAAAACTCCGCTCGCCCACCAGACCGGCATAACCTTCTTAGAACAGCATTAGTTACAAGTAAGCAGCAGACATGGTATTTCAGTAAAAATAGGCAAGCGCGTCACTTATGTAGAAATATTTTTTTTCTTCTTTCAGCTACGTGCAATCAAGGAAAGATTGGAACAAGACACGCTAACAAGCTCTTCTGTTTTCTTCCTAGAATTACAACAACAGCTGCTTGTATGATGGACCTACGGAGATATCCGCTGGACGAGCAGAACTGCACGCTGGAGATTGAGAGCTGTAAGTACTTCTGCAAATCCTACTTATTCCGTGGTCAACTGCTTCAGAGTTTTTATTTCTTTTCTTTTTTTTTCCATTCTTGTTTAACATGCTACTAACCTAGTTGTCTTTCTGTCTGATGACATTTAGATCCTTATAAACACATGCAAAAAGGAAAAAAAAAAAAGCGTTCCAGATGGATTAGTAATTTGTGGCACAGGGATTAGCAAAAGTTATTCTGTGTTTTGATGGACAATTTACAGCTTTAAAAGTCTCATTCAAATGCCTTGTTGGGAGTTCATGTGAGGAGCACAAGGATTATTATCAGTTCTTTATCCTCCCTTACTGCTGAACTGTGTGGCAGCCTGTTTCTATTTATAAGTGATGGCAAGAGGTTAGAATTGTCCTTGAAATAGATGTTTTGTGGGTTTTTTTCCTAAGCCATGTGCTGTAGTTAAACTTTCAATGCATGAAATGCAGTCTGTTATATATACTGATTGGTGTTATATATCTGAGCTGGTGTCTCTATCAAACTTTCTATGTAGATAGAACTTGCGTTGTGAAATAAAATTTCAAATCTCTTTTCACTGAAAAATCTTTAGGGAATCTAAGTACATCAGAAAAAAAACAATTTATGGTCACTTCTATAAAGACAATATTGTAAGCATGTGTTGTTTGGCATTCTAATTAAGATTGTGTCAGTACTTTTGAGATACCTAAGGTTCTCCTGAAAAAGGAAATGTAATTTTGCAGGGTGTATTGTTAAGTTGAATGTGGCAAGCAACATGGAAATTAATGGCATGTTGTAAGATACAGTATACAAAAGTATGTGTATTTTTTAAAGTAACTTCTGTATTATAAAAGATTGTGGGGTTTCTGTGTGCACCGAAGTACAAAACGATAGTGTTTTGTCCTGCAGTCTGGTAAGAACTTGGTACAGCTGAGCTTCTTTTTCCTATTCTATAAAGCATTTAAGTGTATGCTTTAAATTTGTGTCCAGGTTTCATTCATTTTAGTGTAATTTAAAGATACGCCAAAATCCTTTCCTGAATAAAGCTGGTGACACTGCTGTCTGAAATAATTTACATGCATAAAATAAGCAAAATGAGTCTTTATCACCCCTTCTCTATGCTGAAATATACAAGCAGCAAATGTGATGATGGACTTTGCTCTTTTGAGAATGGATAAAATCTTGGGCATTTGGCTTTGGGGTTTTTTTGCAGTTCACTATAGAATTTCTATTGGTAGCGTTTGATTCAAAATTTCATACCTGCAGCCTTTTACCAGTATGGTAGGCTGATTTTAATGTGCAAGAAAACCACTGGCATAACTGTATTCAGATTTACAGAGATTTTTACTGCGAATGTGGCTTTCTGTGCCAGTGTCTTTTAATTGTTGTTGTAGCAAGGACCCGGACTTTTTGTTTTTTCTAGTTGTGTGTGTAAGATGGAAAGCTGGAGAGTCAGAGAACATCCTTTCTCCCTATTTACAGCATTGTTTGAACAGTCAACAAAGACTTGCCATCACTCTGCATTGCTGAGATGCCTGAATCTTCTCGGGATTCACAAACTAGATATTCCCTGCCTGTCATGCTTGCAGGACCCACTCTGGGAAATATTCCCAGGAAATACCTCCCAGGTCAGGCCTTATGCAAAACTGAAAATTAAATTATGTCCCTGGTTTTCAATGAGAGCATTTGTTCTTGTTCAGATTTAGAATGTGGGACCTCTGGGTTGAAATTTCCCTTTCATCTGATTTCGAGTAGAAGTTTGAAGCCAGATCAGTTATCTTCCATGAAACAATCCTGGAACACAGGGCACTTAGCTTTTGAAACTGTTGTTCTGCTTGGTAAGAAGAGCACAGTACTTACTGTATCATAGAAAAGGTAGGAGTTCAGTTCACCATAGCAGTTAGGATGCTTGTAGGAGAGCTCCTTTGTGGTTCTATTTGCTCTGTTGCAGCATCACGAAAGTAAAATAGATTTAAATCAGGATACTGTATGTAGCTAGCCTGTCTTTCATTGCAGTAACAAAGGTCATTAAAGAATGTGGATAGAAGTAATACTTGAACTGTGTTTTCAAGCACTTTCGTGCTTTAGAAGATTATTGCTCTTCATATGTGCTGTTCTGTTCAGTTAAAAACATGAATCTGTCTAATCTTAATGAATCGCTTCAGACGAAAGTGCTGGTAGGTAGATAGAGTGAGTAAGATTGAAAGTGACTTTCTGGGTCCTTCAATGCAGGTACTCAAGCTAAAATCACTTCTTTAAACTGGTTAAGTTGCATGTTAAAAGTAGCTTGGTTTCTTGCCTTTCTGGTCCTGTGAACGTCTGTTTCACCACTGCTCTCTTGTGATGCTTAGAAATTCTCTTATATTCTACTCCAAGTGTTTTCCAAGTGTTTTCATAGCTGTGAAGGCATGAAATTATACTCAGTGCTTGTCAACAAGTTTTTTTTTTAGTTCAGTGTCTTCCCCAACCCTGCTGGGACCTTCCTAATACGTTTAAGGAAACCAGTCATAGTTCTTCATAGGCTTCATTTCATGAAACTGAATATGCCAGTCTCTTTTAGCTTTGTCATACAAAAGTATTTTAAGAGAAATGTAGAACTTGCTAATGCTAGTTCTTCATTAGGAGTAACTAGTACCATAAACAGTATCCCAGAACAAAATCTGTGTTACACTCTGGCATTAATCCTGCCCTTTTTCTAAGAGCCACCTTTTGTTTTTGTTCACAACTGCATGACTTCCACAGATGGTCATCTTTCCTGGAACACTATAGTAAGGTCTTTCTCTTCCTCACTCATTTTCC
Organism: Numenius arquata; assembly: GCF_964106895.1. Taxonomy (NCBI): domain Eukaryota; kingdom Metazoa; phylum Chordata; class Aves; order Charadriiformes; family Scolopacidae; genus Numenius; species Numenius arquata. The sequence goes on from NC_133586.1 coordinate 32,471,462, forward strand.
AGCAGTGGCTTCTAGGTTTTGGTAGAATTTTTGTGGTTTTTTTTTTTCTCATACTACTAAGAACACATGACTTGGCATTTCATAACACTGTTCACATAAATCAATGTCCCCAAGGTTATCCAGTTCTTACTATATTTGTTCTGATCATCCTTTGCCTTAACAGCGCCTGCAGATCTTGTTTTACTAGAAATTTCATTAACACACAAATGCTAAAGAATATTAATGCCAAGAAAGAAGGGCTTTGCTTATAATTATTCTCTGCACTGAGCATGATCTCAGTACAATTTCAGTGCAGTATAATTTCCTACACATTTTTAATATATGTTTTTATATTTATATATATTTATATATATATATATTTTTATATATGTTTACTAATTGTCTGTCCTTAGTCCCAGATCAACTGTTTTAATAAAGGTTAGATATATTATCCAGGTTAGATATATTTTGTTTAAAAAAGGAGTTATTGTCTAGCCAGATTATTTGAATTGAGTCATGATAGATTTTTATCCCATTTCAATTCATATTAATGTCTCTAATGTCCTTTCATTCTCTCTCCACTTCCTCCTTCTTTCCACCCCTCTCCTCCCCTCCATCCTCTTATTGATGCCAGAGTTGATTGGCTGCTTAACTGCCTGGGTTACTTTTTCCGTGTTGTCATTGTGTTTACTGGCATTTGTGGCCAATATAGAATTTTTGTCAATCTAGATTTGCATAAATCTAGATTAATTTGTCAATTAGTGATTATGGTGGAAAAGAGTTGTATGTAAAAAATCAAAAAATGAAATGTGGGAGGTGGTATCCTATATTAAGATACAAGAGATGGCATTTTTCCGATTTCAGTTTAAGGTAGTGTTAGTGAGATTTGATGCTGAAACTGTAAGAGAGGGCAATTCCCCATTTGTTCAAAGAGTATCGGTTTTGAGAACTGAAATCCTATTTTTTTTCAAGTATAGCTAGTTACATCTCTGTGGTCATTTTTTGCTTTGCTCATCCTTAAAGGGCAGAAACATGTTGAATGTTTGGTTTTGCTACGCTACTTCTAAACCTGTAGGCCATCTTTTCCAAGGGGGTCTAATCTGAGCTATTCTACTTCTCCTTTTATTTTGTTATTTCCCAACACACTGAATAGCAGGGTTTTAATACCAGAGGGAAATCAATTTTCCTTTGTTTCTTAGTTTCTCAACATGTAGGCAACAGAGAGCTTTTTCCTTTTTAGTTGGATATTGACTTGACTCAGTAAAATACATCTCCTTTCTGCTTCATACCTCTGTCGCTGCAGTATGCATGGCTGAGTTTCTGATGATGCTCTAGAATAATTTTGTTTCTTTGCTGTTTCCTGCCTCTCTGGAGTTGTAACGTGTTGAAAGGAATGTCTTAGCTAATCAACCATAAAACTAGTGGTAGTTCAAAAACAAATAGAAGTAGAAAGGAATTTGAAGAATACTTCATATTCATATAAGCAAATGAAATTTCACATTGCACATCCCCTAGCATAACAGAGAGAAATGGTTGTGATTCTTTTGAATATTTTTAGATGTAATCATTCAATACTCATCTGGTACATCTGTACCTTTGTCCATTTCAATTATCTGGTGCTTCATAAAGACAAGAATTCACTTCAGTTCCTTCTTATCTCATTTTATAATGTGTTTGGCTTAGCTATATTTACGTTATACTGAGGTACAACTCAGAAACTGCCTGCTTTGTGGCAGTGATTTTTTTTTTTTCCCCCTCCCATTTCTTTGTTGTTGTGGAACAAACAAGAACGCACTGATTTTCTCCTTAAAAAATATTCTCAGAAACATTTTCCATAGTGCATTAAAGATGTGGCATTAGAAAAAGTGCAAATGTCCAAAGACTTAGCAAACGGGGAGCTTGCCACTCAGACATACTGTCCAGGGAAAAGGGCAGAGTCAGAACAGCATGCACAGATGGGGAGGAAGGACTGCTTTGCTGACGAATGATAAATAACTGTTTTCAGAATATTTCATTTGTGTAACAGCCTGGGGTGTTTGGATGAGAAATCATTAGGGTTTTTTTTCTGTCTCATGACAAAAAGGCCACAGAAGTACACTAAGATAAGTAAAAAATTTCCATTTGATAACAGAATCTAGAAAAAGCCAGAAAGAACAGAAGAGAGAGTATCAGTCCTCCCAGTGGCAGTGCAGCCCAGTATCAACCACTTTCTAATCAGATCATCTGAAAACTCATCAACAAGAGAAACAGAAGTCATCTTTGTGTGCTCAAGGTGACTTTACAAGCACGTTTAAGGCACTGAGAAGAAATCAAAGATGCCTTTTGCTGAAGCCTTGAGTACTTTGCAGATGGCTGCTCTGGCCATCGATCAAAGCTATAATCAGGTCACACGGGACAAATGGTAGAACTCCAGGAGCCGACCAGGCAAGGCTTTTCTGTGTCAGAGGCGAATGTGCTTGATGCCAAGCAAGAAACTCTGCCGATCCCCAGGGAGTGGGATCTTCAGCAAAGGAGGATACCGTGGGAACGTGTCACTTCCAACAATTACACAGTAAGTGGAAAGCTAAATACATGACTTTGGGCCACTGAAGATTAGAAGCTTAATAATGGCTCATTTTATTTTATTTATTTTTTTATTTCCATTTATCAAGTTTAGCTTGTGTCTTTCCCCTTTGTGCCTTAAGCTAAGTCTGTTTTGCATAGTGGCTCTTGTACAGGGAGGATATTCCTCTTGTCAGTAGTAGCTGACCTTATCAAAGTGCCCTTTTTTCCTCCTAGTTCATCATCTATATGTTTGGTTGTCTTGATTTGGATTCTATGGCAGTTCAACCTATACAGTACTTTGTAGGGGGAAGAGGCACAGATTAACAAACCACCTCTGTACCCACACTCTGTCCATTTCAGTAACTTCAGCTTATAGTGTGGCTTCCTTGGGACAGGTACATTGGTTTTTTGTCTTTATTATTTTAGAGAAGAGAGATAGTTTCAGTGGTATAATGCACACTGGCAATCAACAGGAAATCATTGATTCCTCCTCAGTGTGTGTGTAGGATGATTGAGTAAGGGCTAAAAAAACCCCAACAGTAGATGATTCTTCCAGCTACTGTGAAGAGGGGAAGGAAGTTTAGACTAACACTCGATGCATTTGGTCAGGCTAGGTTGTATACAAGTGAACCAGTGTTTGTAAGGTTTTGATAACGCACATGCACACACACCCTGGGGACTTTTTTCAGGCTTTCAGACTGGAACTCAAGTAACATCCAAGGTATATTACCCTACATGTAGGCAAGAAGTAAGTATATTCCTTATTTTCTTTATACCTCAGTGCATCTTTGCAGCAGTCTACATCTTGCAGGCTCTCATAATAGAAACCAAATGATGTACTGTTTGCAAATGAGCGAAGAATAATACAGAAACTTAATGCTTTGAAGCAACCTGGAAGTTCAAATTTAAAAGGGAATGCCAGATGCTAATATCCAATCTCTGCTTTTCAGCACTGGACAATATAGGCAATGTAGATTTCCACAGAGAAATTCATAGCTTGAAGCTCTTTTTTTTTTTTTTTTTTTTTTTTTTTTTTAAAATCGTTCTACAGTGGAATATGGAGAATATATAGAATCATAAAGATAGAGACAAAAATGCAAATGGTTTTAAAGCTTCTAAAACATTTTGCCTTTTATAGCCAGTCAGAGCTAGAATACATTTGTCCTTATTGCACATAATTCTGCCTTTTATCAAGGGATTATTGGAAACAAAAAGGGCCCAGTTCAAAGAGTCCATAGCCAGAAACCACCAGATTGATTTGCTGAATATTTGGGGAAAAACTAATGTCCATGAAGGTATCTCTGATGCTGCGGAAGGATGGTCTCCAAGAAAAAAATAATATATTGCAAACAATTACTTTGATAATCTTATATCCAATAAATTATGTGGAGGTGTGAAAAGCTGATGGGTTGGCACTTTAAAGTCCTGTTTTCTGAAGGTATGAATTTCACAAGGTAAATATTCACTTTTTTTCTTTTTACTAAACTGAGTAGTAGGATATCTGTTATAACTTTTCATACTTTAGGCAAATGTATTGCTGGAGGTCTAGAATTCTTTCCAAACACATTGTAACTGGTGATTTTTTCAAGAAAAAGTAGTATCTATAACTGCTCTTGGAAAGGACATCGGTGGTACTGTTAAATATCTTAGACGTTTATGTAGTGTGTGATCTCAGATTATAGTTTATTTTTATTATTTTCCTTCGAGTACATATTTTTTTATTAGAGGTTTGCTCTACTTGAAATGGTTTAAAGCCTTGTTTCAGTCAGTAGGCAAGTAGCAGAATCTTTAAAGTATGTTGAGTCTATTAGTAATGTTCATTACTCTGCCAAGTTCTCCTATTTTGGTTTAGGCAATTGCTTTTATTTGAGCAGTAGCTTGCTTACCTGTGATATTTCACTTTCTGCTTGGTGCTTCTAAGTGTTGGACCCAATCATTATTAACTGTAGAATCACAGTTGAAACTACACATTTCCCAAAGGGGCAGAAAAACTATGTTAAGTGCTGGCATGCATCATCTTCCTGCTCGCAGGAGGTCACGTTACATCAGAGGCTGTTGTTCCTGGTAATAAGAAGCCATTGTTTTCAAGTGGCAATACCAGCAATTTTCTGATCACTGGGTTAAGGTGGCAGTAATTCTTAAGTTTGGCCTAATGATACATTAATTTATCATACTTTTTTCTGTTAGTGTCACAACTGTAGGTTATGTTACAGCTTTTATGAACTCTTTTGAGGTTTATTTGTATTTGGTTCATAATAGCTAACACACCTGACTTTGCAGTGGAATGTGAGAATAATCCTTTCCTTTCCCTTTTTTTTTTTTTAACCAACACAACCATTATTGCCATACAATGTTTTGCTTCCCTGTAATATGTGGCTTACTTGGATTGCAGAGTTTAGTGCTAAACAAAGGTTTATTCTGGACTAAGTGAAATGACCTAAATAACAAATGTGCTGTTTATAAATAATACACATTTATACATTACACATTTTTTTGACAGAGGTTGGAGTATGTGGCACTTGCACTTGCAGATAAGATGGTAGCGTGTAATTACTATATTATTTTTTGTGGAAGAGTGAAGTGTTTCAGCATTCATATGTAGTGCTAAGTCCACTTCCAGTTTTGAAGCTTTTTTTCGTTTGGATGTGTCCAATTCATGATGATCTGAGAGTATCGGTCAGACTTTCTGTGAGGAATAAACTTGAATATATTTTAGTCTATGCTTTTTAAATAAAAAACAGACAATCTACATTTTTTGATGGGAGTTTTTTTTTTCAACTAAATCCATATCTCATTACAAAGCTAAAACACTTTGTGTCAAATTCAGAGTTACTACAATTTATCTGACTTCCTATTCGTACCAGGAGACTTCAAATGTGGAAAGTTTTATATAAATAAATAATCCATGATGGTTTCTTTCCCCATTCCCATTCAAGTTGTCCTTTTACTTCATTCACAGATTTAGAGAAATGTTCCTTCACTTTGCAATTTCTATACACTATGGATTTCAGAGGAGGAAATTTTAAAATGGTTTTTCCTTTGAGGAGAGAAAACCATCCTTTCAAGGAAAATGAAATTACTACGTGAAATTACTGTGCCTACATGTTAGGTCTCATGTTGTCTTTTGAAGGTAAATCAAAATGAGGGGAGGGATTTAAAACAAAACAAAAACATTTAAAGTTAGGTGGTTCTTCTAAAAATAATTTTTTTTTACATTATTGTAAGTGATGGAAGTGGTGATGAAAGCAAATAATGGCTTATTCTCCATAGTATCATTTTACTTAAGTAGTCAATATCTTTTTCAAAATGAAACAATTTCTTCCATGTAGTATGGCTTTTATGAAATAATAGTGTTTATCAGATGCTGGAATCACTTGACCTCAGGTCTTATGCTTCAGAAGGCAACGGAGATTGTGTTTATGTAGCAGTGATCACATACCTGTGAAAAGAATAGAAATATGTTTCTACAGTCATTTTATTTTCTAAGATTTTTTTTCCCGGTGACAGGTACTGTCACTGTTTCACAGAAAATGAGTATCAATTAATTTTCATTGTGAGAAATCAAAATTCACCATTCTCCATCAATTCACCTTTTACCAATTGATCAAATTATATTCAGTTCCTGATACCTTTTGGAGACATCTGGGTACAACATCTGGGAAACAGGAAGACAATTGTTTGAATCTGTTATCAGTCTGCTCTGTATTTGCACTTGGCCACTGATAACAGCAATTCCAATAGTTATGCTGGCACTGAATTACTTCAGTGGGGGAAGGACTAGAAAATGCACATCAGAGTCATCATAAAACTCTGGATTCAGATTAAATTTGACAAACAGTTTTGGCCTGTTTAGAAAACAACAACAAACAAAACAGGATCAGCTCATACCCTACACTGGGAAACTGTCCCTTCTTTCCCCACTGACAGCAGTCAGACACTTGAGTGAGATGTAGCAAGGCTGATTCAGGTTCCTTCTCTGTTTGAAGAGAATTGAATTTGCTGCCTGAGGGACAAGCTGAAAGACCAGACTGGCAGCGTGCTCTGTATTGGGTCACTTTCCATTGATACTGTTCCATTTGGCATAAGTTTCTAGAGTAGGAACTGGAGCTACATTTATGAGATGTGAGCTTAACCCTCCTCAGTGGCTCCTATTCCAACGAAGAAATGTCTGTATGCTCCAGCAGGGTTGTTTGGTGTTGGCGTTTTTTTGTTTGAATCCTTTTGTTTTGTTTTTTCCCAAACTCTGAATTTCCTTTACTTTTCTTACTGATGCTCAAATGCAAAATATTTCTTTTTTGGTCACTGAAAGGAAAAACAATTTCATTGGTTTTGTTTAGGCAAATAGAAGCTAGACTGAGCTTTTGTTTTGATTATGACATTGGGTTTGGGTGAAAGAAGAGTTGACTTTTCAAGTACACAAGCCTGGGAAACATTATTTTACTTTGGTGGAATAATAAAGGAGAGATTGAATTAGCAGAATCATTGGCAAAGTTAGACATCACAATCTTTTCATTCCTTTGGTCAGTATATTGAACCTTTCTAATGATGAGACCTTTGTGAAACAAAGTTAATTTTGTTCAGTTGCTCATGTTATTTGGTACTGGTAGTTCAGACTGTTCAAATTCCACCTATCTCCAGAAAATATAAGCTACTTTCTGTTACTGGATGCAGTCCCATTTTCCTATGTCTTAAATCTATATTTTGAGTTCAGAGTTAGTATTGCTTACAATACTAGTAGTAGTTCATTTTAAAATAATTCAGTCGTAGTGTTATCCATCTTTTGGCAATGCTAGGGGAATAAGTTGTCATCTTCTATCAATCTAACACTACTATAAAGACGGGTAGACGTGGTGCTTAGCGACATGGTTTAGTGATGATTTTTGTTAGTGTTAGGTTGATGGTTGGATTTGATGATAAGAAAGGTCCTTTCCAACGTAGGCAATTCTATGATTCTATAATTGATGTGAGAAAATGTGATTGCAAATTAGCTAAGGCAGTATCATAGAATATTATCAGTGGCATATGTATTAGGAATATTTCTAAAACTATTTCCTGTGTAGTATCCCTTTCATTTCCATTCTATATGTATTTGGCACACTGTCCAAAATTATTTGGGTGGAAATTCAAAAGAGCAGTATCTTTTATGTATGGAAAATTCTCTTAAATAAACTTTCTCATGACGTGCATTTGTTCTGAGTCAAAATTAAGCACAAAGAATACTGTTATTACTGTAAGTATCATCAAAAATATGTTTTGTGAAAGAGCATTTATAAAGGAAGAGTTATCTAAGTAGTTGAGAGAAATCATAACGAGCAGAGTCTCAACCATTTATGTTGTATTTATAAAAGGGTTGGGGGGGTGCCCTTTTTTTTTTCCTCCTCTTGTACAATAATGCAGGTGAGTTGTTTTCCATGTTGCTTTCTATGTTGGGAAAGAGAAGTCACTAAGTAGATTATTAGTATGTGCTTATATTTCAAGGCGTACTTCAAGAATAATTCAGGATGGAAGGAGCCTCAGGAGGTCTGTAGTCTAACCTACTCCAAACATGGTCAGCTTAGGGTCAGACCAAGTTGCTCAGGGCTTTGTCTTGGAAAACTTCCAAGGATGGAGAGTGTAAAACCTCTCTAGGCAACCTGTTCCAGTCCCTGACTCTCCTAACCGTGAAGAAGTTTCATTACAATTGTGGAAATGTGCCATGTTGAGTATCTGGTTTATCCTGTCTTGGCATGCTGCATCTGCCTCAGAAATAAGTACTTACTGTTACTGATCTGAAATAGAATGTAAGTGCTGTGCAACCTGTATTGTAAAAATGTAAGTTTTAAGTCACATAACTGAATGGCAATATCATGAGAATGCTCTGAATAAATTAATATGTTGTACAAGTAGCCCTGTAATTTGACAAAGGCATCTTTGAGTTAATGAGTTAAACTGTATAGTTTTCCTTCCATTTATGATCTTCTGGTGTGGTGTAATCTGATCCATATCTCTTGATTCAGTTACACAGATACTATTCCCACCATATAGATTGAAGTGTCTCTGTACACCTTGTCATTCTCAATCTCTTGTTAAGATTTACAGACTTTCAAAATAAGGGTTCTTTTCCCCTGAATAACGATCTAAGAATTTTCATGACGACATTTGGCTCAGTAACATGTTTTTTGTTACCTGCTTCTAAAAGGCAATTCTTTCTGTTCTGTAACTGTACAATGTATAAGTTGTCTTTATTGTGTATGGAGCACAGATATGAATAGTCAGCTTTACAGGCATATGTTGGAAATGCATTCATTTCGGCTACAGCTTTGGAACTTGTGATACGACATAATTTCTACTCTTCAGCTGCAGACCAATCCACTGCTTACATTTGCTATCATACAAGCTTGTCTCATCTTGTGATTGATGTGTTTCTGTAGAATCTGAGATCTTTCCTCAGCCCAGGCAAAATTATTTTGTATAACAACAGGGTAACATAACAGAAAAAACGAGTAATTGATGGAAGTCAGTATTCAGCCATGTGTCTTAAGAATACACCTTGCCGCTTTGACGTTATGTGTACAGGTACTGTGTGCTGCAGAAGACTCTGCAATACTGGAGATAACTTGTAAGAGTAGTGGTCTGCAATTATCATGAGTGGAATGGAGTACTGTACTGAATGTAGGTACTTTATTGATGTGTGAGAGATGATTATCCAAGTATTTTATGATGATTTGCATAACCTCGTACAACAAATTCCTGGTAAAATCACTGCTTTTATCCTGTTTTCTGAAACAGTTAATTGACATTCAACATATATTAAAGTGAGTGTGTTGTCAATGGCAGACACAGCTTTGTTCAAGGCACAGACCTCTTGTGCACTGTTAACGAGAACAAGTTTCATAAAAGCAGAGCAGGGACTTGCATCTTAGTGTGTGGGACCTCATCTGTGCACATAAGGAGCTCTTCAGGAAAGTGAGAATTTCTTTCTCCTGACCACAGCCTGGAAAGGTCAAGACTCTTCAACAGCTTACTTCTGGAAGACTGAACTGTACCAAAATGTTATGCAGACAACCTGAGCGATACTGAAATATTGGTAAGTTTAGTTTTTGCTTGTGAATTTTGCTCTTATTCCTTTGGGGGTTTTGTGTCTGGTCCTTTGTGACCTGTTAGCTGACACATGTTCTGTCACTATTTTGGGGAAATTCTGGAAAGGGGCAAAGAACACAACAGTAGAGTCGTCTTTTTCTTTTTACCTATGATCCCTCTCTATCTTCTTTTCTTTGCAGAGCCAAAATGAGTAACGTAAACAGTAAGACTGGTAACCCTGATTCTGTCAGAATTATTGTCCTAGGGATAGTATCCATACCAAGCAACTTCTTGTTCTTTACATACAGCTGACATTGATGTGCAGGGGAGCAGATAAGCATCAAAGTGCTGCAAGTGCAATGCATTTGTGCTGTAAGTTGCTTATGTTGCTGTAGCATACTTGATGTTGGTGATGCTGTATACGTGTGCTAACTAGAGAATTAATTTTCTTTCAGGTTTCAAGAACAATTTTCTGCAAGTCCAGAAAGATCTACAGTCTTAATAGGTAAATTCGGGATACTTTTCTCCTGCAAAGCCTATCTAAGGTCCTATCAAACTTTGGTCCCTTGCTGACCAAGAACAACTAGCTTTTGCTTATCTCTATTTTTATTCGTTTACAGGAAGATGGGATTAAAGATGTGGGTTTTACATTTTGGTATGAGGCCACAAAAACCTATACCTCACTGCGTCCAAAATTTACATTTTATCCTCTAATGCGCTATATAGAACGTAGCCTTCTCTTTTACGACTCTTCATGTGCTGCTGATAATACTGTGGAATTGATTGTATGGGTGTGAGAAACTTACTTGCATTATAAAATTACAAGGTCTTTGCTAAATATGTTAGCTTTCTTAAAGAAATAAAACAGTGTTTTTAGCTATTGTATCTGTGTGTTTTGTTATGAGTATAAAGGAATTCTGAACACAGTAACACACAGGAAACTTTTAAAGTCTGCTGAGAGACTGCAAGATTGGAAACCCTGGCAGTTGATTTTTCTGATTTTTATGTACCTGTGAAATACTATTCAATAAACCAATACTATATTCTAAGCAGCCTTTCTGTCTCTGCATTATAAAGAGTACTGCACTATTTTTCTGTGTATGATATCTGCTGTTGAAAGAATAACTTTCTTGAAAAGGCTGGTGCATTTGTCTTTCCTGCTTGAGTATAAGCCAGCACCTCCCACTGAGTCAAGCTCCTGTGACTTGTCTAAGTTTGTTTCTTTTTGGAACAGAAAAGCATCATCTTGAATTGATACTGTGATATTAATGTGGCTGTTCTGGAGATGAGAAAAATCCCAGGTTATATAGAAACAATATAATTTTGTGATATCACTTGCTCTTACTGGGAAAATACCATGGTTTTGAATGCAGCATGTTTTCCTTAAACACAGTGATTTAGACAACCTTAGAGCAGCAGCTTGTTTTGTGTGTTTTTGTTTTTGAGTTTGTTTTATTTTTTAATCCTTTTTCCCTTCAGGGATTTGGATGATTGTGGAAAGTATTTTAGCCAGAAGGTAGAACAAAGCTCACTAGGGAGATTCCAGCTGGGACTGAAAATATAGCATTGTTGGTTCCACATGTTCATGAGTTAACACATGAGGCTACTTGACCAGCCAAAAATGAACTCAGTCTGCTAATAAGGAGTTAATACCTTGTTTTAAGTGCTATCATTAAGGGCCTATCATTCTGTTATGAGAAATATATCTCCAAATTTCCTAATTTGCTTCTGAATATTGGCTATTCCATGAGTGTCTGACCTTCGAAGAAGTAAGCTCAGCTATCAGCTAGAGCGCTATCATCCCTAGTGAGATATTCAGAGTAGATTACAAACTACTTCCAAAGGAAGGATAAATATAAGCCTTAAATAATTATGAGGATGATGAGTAGACAAGCCTTTTAGTTAGATCTTTCCTTATCTAAATTGTTTTTCCAATCATGATAAAAATATCAAAGTATGCATTAAAAATATCTGAGCAAAATATCAGAATCAGTTGCACAGAGGAAGATAATTAGCAGATAGTGTGCATCTGTTCTTACAGACTCAAAGAAGGGCAGATGAGCTGATGTGGAGCTCTGTGTACTTTAACCTGGACTATTTTCAGCCCCTTGGCTAACTTAGTATCTGTCCACTGCATTGCAGTTCTCAGCAAAAAGGAGAGTAACAGTAATTTGGTGTTATTTTCCACTGTACATTCTACAGTGTATGTGGAACTTTAAAGTTCTGATTTTGCTTGTGGTAGGAATGGCTGATGCTAGTGTAGTTTCCTGGCCAATGTGGACAAAGGAGTTCATGGCAAAAAGAGATCAAAGTTCTTATTTCTCATTAAAATCTGACCAAATAAATGTTGACTGAAAGCTCTCACCATTTAAAGATATTTGTGTAAGAAGAGATGTTCTCATCTAAAGACATAACTGTTGCAACTGGAACACATGGTCTGAAAGTGTGTGTACCTCTTTTGAGCTGAATGTTGCTGATCTCCTGTAATACCTGTTATTTTTGATGTGGGGTGATACATTTACTAAAGGCTCTAGGTATTTGTATTCCAGAGTATTGTATGGGAAAATGTCACAGAATCACAGAATCTTCATGGTTGGAAGGGACCTTTGAGATCATCGAGTCCAACCACAAAAAAAAAAAAACAAACCAAAAAAACCACGACACAAAAATAACCAAAAAACAAAAAACCACAAACAGATGCAAACCAACAATCTCAGGCACTAGAGCATGCCCTGAAGTGCCATGTCTACATGTTTCTTAAATACCTCCAGGGGTGGCGACTCCACCACCTCCCTGGGCAGGCTGTTCCAGTGCCTGACCACTCTCTCAGTAAAGTAATTCTTCCTAATATCTAATCTAAACCTCCCCTGCCGCAACTTCAGACCATTTCCTCTGGTCCTGTCATTATTCCCTTGGGAGAAGAGTCCAACACCCACCTCTCTACAACCTCCTTTCAGGCAGTTGTAGAGGGCAATGAGGTCTCCCCCTCAGCCTCCTCTTCTCCAAACTAAACATGCCCAGTTCCCTCAGCCTCTCCTCATATGACTTGTTCTCTAGACCCCTCACCAGCTTGGTGGCTCTCCACCAAGCTGGACACGCTCCAGCAGCTCAATGTCCTTCCTGTAGTGAGGGGCCCAGAACTGAACACAGCACTCGAGGTGAGGCCTCACCAGTACCGAGTACAGAGGCACCATCACTGCCCTACTCCTGCTGACCACGCTATTCCTGATACAGGCCAGGATGCCGTTGGCCTTCTTGGCCACCTGGGCACACTGCTGGCTCATGTTAAGCCGGCTGTCTACCAATACCCTCAGGTCCTTTTCTGCTGGGCAGCTTTCCAGCCACTCTTCCCTGAGCCTGTAGCGTTGCCTGGGGTTGTTGTGACCGAAATGCAGGACCCGGCACTTGGCCTTATTAGACCTCATCTCATTGGCCTTGGCCCATCGATCCAACCTGTCCAGGTCCCTCTGTAGAGCCTTCTGACCCTCAAGCAGATCAACACTCCCACCTAGTTTGGTGTCATCTGCAAACAAATGTCACCAGTGTACTGAGTTTTACCCACAGAAGCCTTCTGCCATCATTGGTATGATATAGTGGCTACATGAGATTGTGCGCTCTTCTTGATGGCTAATGTTAGATGTCAAAGTTGTGAGGTTAGTCTGCTCTGAATTGCCATCTTATCAAGGCAGTTTCGGTGCTTTGTATTCTGCTCAAGGGGGACCTGTCTCTTGTGACTATCTCAGTAGTCTTCTAATTTTGGTATCAGTGCCTCAATGTACACAGCATGAAATCCTTCTTGACTGACATTTCTAAATTGATCAATATAGCCACATTTGACAATACAGCATTATAATTAAGAAACGCAAAAAAAAATCTAAAAAATACTGAATTATAAACCTGTTTTGTCTGTTTTCCAGAATAAATGTAACAATTTACTTGAACACATTTGAATATCATTTAAGTTCTCTTTATTTGTAACTTTGTTTTTGATGAGGAAGTTATCAGGTATTATTTACTGGGTGTCTGCAGCTCAGTTACATATTGTTGCATTTTAAGTTGTTCAAGGGAGTGCAAAAAAACCTTGGAATGCGTATGATCAGATAGACATCTCAGAAATTTCTGTTTTGTGAGGATGGATATGCTGGCTTATGCAAGCACGATTGTGCTTCCATAAATCTTGCTAATGGTTGAATATTTCATCTATAGGACAGGGTTATTGTTCATTCCTCATCCATTTTTTACCTATCTGTATGCTCTGTATGACTTCTCTGAAAATTGATGATAGTAAAGAATGGGGGGAAAAAAAAAGTTCTGTAACTTTGAAGGTATTTTAAGAAAGAGAAGGTGGCCTATTGGAGTTGATGCCTTACACAGTATCCCCTTTTCTGAACATGAAGAAAAGCTAGCATCTTCCTGAAGACTAGCCCAGCCAATTCAAATGTTATGTATGCTTGATGTTGGTGATTTGAATTTTCAGGTTGTTAGAATCAAATATAAGAAGGTAATATATATATAAAATATTTAAAAATTGGGTTGTTTTCTTTCCAACCTGAATAAAAAAATAAAAGTTTTCTGTTTCCCCTTTAGAACATTTGCAGGAAAAAGGATCATGAGGCAGGTTGTGTGAAAAAATGGAGAGTTCTGTGTCAGCAGCACTCTGTCATAATTTGTTTGTAACAAAGAGGAATGTCACTCCATCCCATTTGGGGTTTTTTTGTATACTTAATGCTTCATTGCTGTGCTCTGTACACATAGAAGATGCTGATCTTACTGCAGATTAGGAGTTTCCCTGCTTCAGTGGCCTGTATGAGTTTCCTCTCTGCTGTAGCTGTTGTTTTTTTCTCCTGGTCCCAACTTTACTTTTTAAATTCAGTTTTCATTCTCATTCTTTTCACGTGGTCAGATTTAATTCTTTCATCTCCTTTATTAAAGCATTTCCAAAGTAACAGCCTTATAACTGCAGATTTTCTGAGAATATCCATTCTTGCTTCTTCAATCTACAAATGAGAGGGAACAGCTAACTTGAACGCTGTTTGTTTTTGGTTTTTTTTCTTACCTAAAGGCTGGATTTATCACAGGCTTTTTGAGAAATGGAAGAAGTCTTGCATGTATCTGTAAAATTCCACCCACTCTTAATGCATCTGGATTTTTTCAAAACTTCACAAAGTCCACATTCTTGTGAACTCACAGCCTAACAATTTAAACCCCACAATGTCAGGATGGCAGGCTAGCATCAGCTTAGCAGTTGTTATCCATCTGTTGTAAACCAAGTTGACTACTCGCATGTTCCCATGTTATTTCTAGACATGATGATTATGTAAATTTGTTGTGATCTGTGTCATAACTCCAGACTTGTTAGATGTCCTGTGAAGTATGGCCATACGTTTGACCAAACCTGAAACTTTTTCTTGGGTGTTTTCACCCAAGATTTCGAGCCAAGATCCAACAGTGGTATTGTTGGGTTTTGAGCAATTTCAGTTTGTCAGTATTCCTGGCTTTGGGTGTTCTTGAAATTGGCAATGTTCTGGGCTGCTGTTTACGAGCTAGTGTATTTGTTAACTCTGTTTTGCTTCTGATGCTTTGCTCTGGAAATTAGGTTTTTTTCCTTTTGTGTTCTTGTACTTTCTTCTGGTATTACTTGCTTAATAGGTGTCATTCTTTTGTGAATCAGGTATTAGTTATAGCTGGTCCTAATACCCCAAAGGAGACCTTCTTGTGAAGAAGAAACGGTGATGTCATGGTTCCGCTTCTCTTTACAGAATGCACTCAGCAGGGGAGGGAATGTAATGCTGCATCATTTAAAGTTGCCATATTGCAGCATGTATTTCCAGGATTTTTCAGATGAATGTTCAATAGGATGAGGGGTAATGGTTTTAAACTGAAAGTGGGGAGATTTAGATTAGATACTAGGAAGAAATTCTTTACTATGAGGGTGGTGAGACACTGGAACAGGTTGCCCTGAGAAGCTGTGGATGGCCCATCCCTGGAGGTGTTCAAGACCAGGCTGGATGGGGCTTTGAGCAACCTGTTCTGGTAGGAGGTGTCCCTGCCCATGGCAGGGGGGTTGGAACTCGATGATCTTTAAGGTCCCTTCCAACTCTAACTGTTCTATGATTCTACGTAGGAATGAAACAGAAATCTAGTTTGGATTCTTTGTGCCATGTGGTTTCTCATTATCCACTGTTTCAAATCCAGGAGTCATCTTTCTTAACCTAAGATTTTTCAAGAAAAATCTCCAACCACCAGCAAGAAGGAAGAATAATACTTTTTTTTCAAATGTGGATATGCCAGGGTTCTCGCCTGCCAGTGCATTTTTGTAATGCCCGGAAAGTGGAAAGAGCCTGTCCATTTTCTGTCTTCAAACACTGTCATTTTACTCCTCTCTGCTATCTGTTGTACTCTGTCCTGCTCCTTAGTTATAAGGATTTTTCTTTCCTGTGATTAATCTTAGTAAATTTCTGTTATGATAGGAAAAGGTAGTGATGGTGTCAATGAGTTTTGTATTATCAACACATCCTGTCTAAACAGATTGTGATAAAAGTAACAAAATGTGGAAGCAGTGTCACACGTGAATGAAATAAAATATTATTCAGTTTTGTACTTTTAAAACAATATGCAGTATCAGTGTAAAATGTTTTTCTTGCTAAAAGTCAAATCAAAGAGCAGCATTTACTGTTTTGTAACATATGCTTGTGCTTGGCAAAAGTAGTGGCAGAAAACATGTCAAATGATAGTGCTTAGAGTATTAAAGTTTTAACAAAATGTCAGAGAAAACTGGAAACTGGTTAATCCAGAGAAATCTGTCATAAAGATTGCATTGTAAGGTGGTTTCAGCATGAATTCTAGTGACATATGGGAGCTTAAAATATAATCTAATGATATATCTCTATTGGTGAGATGTTTATGTAACATGATTGCAACAGAGATGTCTTTTCTTGTTAATTTATTAGGGTAATGAAAGTTGTAGTCTTTTTAGAGCAATGCAAAGACCAAGTTTTACTCAAAACCAGTCTTAGCGTTGGAACCAAAACTTTCTTTTTCTTTTATATACATATATGAAAAGAGAAACGATGCATCTAGTTTGGAGTATGCTAAAGTCTGGCAACCTGCTGTGCGGAAATCTGTGTTGCTGCTGTCTTCTGCTATCACAGATTGCTGCTCTGGGCGTTAGTTTGTGTAGCCCAGCAAAGAGACATGATAGAAACACAATGTAGACCAACAACTCCATGATTCCGTGATTCTGTGAATTGATGTGCCAAATTGGAAGACAAAACTTCATGCGGAGGAAGCTCTGAGGGAAAGAATTTCATATAGGAGTAACCAAGTGAAGGTCTTTTCCGGTGGAATTGGAATTTTAAAAGCTGTGTCTAGAACACTGAATAAAAGTCCTAAATTATTTCAATGCATTGCAATTTCTAAACTAGGGTTTTGATTACTGTGCTGCTGTTTTTATAGAAATGCTATTATGTGGAAAAAATGTTTGAGTCACAGTGAGTTTCTAGTATTCATATTTGTCCTCAGTGTAAGTATTTTTCTGTGTTATGGAAGGTTTTTAAATTCAGCTGCTTTTTTGATGAATGTGATTTGTAATGTGACAAGCTGTAATATATCACTAGTGCCCCATAAAAATATATCTGATTTTGTCAGAATTCCGCAGGTGATGCAGTTAAAATACTTTCCATTACACTTTATCAATGGCTACACTTACACTGATTAATCAAACACTGGGACGGGAGAGCAGAAATCTCTTTATCGGATTTTTTTCTCAAAAGGTAGACCCTAGCTAAATACAGTGACAGCAGACCTTTGCTGTGGTTGCTGCCACAGGAAGGCACCGTCTGCACGTGGTGGTGAGGAGCCATTTCCCAGCAAGTCTCCTGGGTGCCCAAATGTGAAGCTTGGCAGAGGGTTGCCATGTCCCAGACATCTCCGTGCTCTCTGGGGAGACATGAGAGCCATTTCAGTGCACCGTGTTCTCCAGCACATGGGAAGTGTCAGAGCCCAAGAGGGAAAGTTGTCATCAGTCTTATGTGGTTAGAACAAGGAGTCAGAAGGGCTCGGCTCTTCACAAATTGATCAGGCACTCATAGCTGTCTAAATGGACATATTCCAGCCTCTTTTTAAAAGTTAGGTTTTGCATGTCACAATTATTTCAAATGTGACAGGAGGACTGAGGAAATCCTATCTACATTGCTGTAGAAGACTAGTTCTTTTAAATAAGGATGAAAATTATTACTGCATGTGTATTCAGATCACGTTTATTCTGAGTGATTTTCTGGATACCGTGGAAGAAGATGTATGCACCTGAATATTACACTCCTTTCATGTATTCTTACTTTTCTCTCCTTTTTTTTTTTCTTTTTTCTTTTCTTTTTTCATAACTAATGGTAATCGGAGAGAAATCAGTGCCCAGTTTTGTAGGTTCTGCAATATGAAAGGACAAGTTTGCAACAAAAGTTATCCATGTCCACAATTAGTTATTGAAATATTTTCTGTATCTGAGAGAATATTTATAAGTCACTGTTGTCTTGCTTTGTGTGATAGGGAGAGTTGTGTGGGAAAAATGCCATATGATTGCCTTACTCTGCAAACTATATCATAATGCAAGTATACAGTAACACAAATTAAGGTAATGAAGTTCGACTAGAGGGATCTGCTGTTCGGTTTGGGATTCTCCATGTTATACTCTTCATATACTTTTAAGAAGAGAGACATTTGAGGATATTAGTCCTTTTAACGTTGTTCAGATATATGCCAGCAGCATACCCCATCTATCTGTCTTTATATCTCTTGAGACCATTAGTGTCCACAGTTTATAGTAGATGTAAAAATGGCACGATTTCACAGCAAATTGAACATACTCTTTCATGACCATGGTTTGTGTGTGACTGCGTAATATTTTTTTTTTAAATTTTTCCCTATAATAGGAGGCCAATATTAAAAGAAATTACGTCCTTCAGTTCAGGAGAGTGTCATTGTGTCAATCACAGCTTCGTGATTCCGCAGAATTCTTACAGATGCTGAGAATGATAACAAAACAGACTTAGAGTAGCATTTGTCTGATGTAGTTAGGGCTTAGTTTACCTAAGGATAATGGTCTAAAAGTCAGGCATCTAGCTAAATAAACTCTAGGGCCTCCCTGTATTGTCAAGGGAAAGTTGTATATCCCCCAGAAATCAGGTCATTGCACCTTTCTTAAGAGGAGATGAATATTCTTCTGGAGGTTGTTCATTCTTTCCAGTTTCTGCAGATGGAATCTAGTTGTCTAATCTGAGTCTCAAGATTAGACATTTGAAGTTAGGGATGCTAAATCTCTCTCTCTAGCCTAAATTGCACTAACGATATCCCCAGAATTCGCAGTAGGTTAATTTTGTGCTTTTGCAGTATCATCATTTAAGGTATACTCTGTCTTGTTTCTTCTACTAGTGAAACTGGAGATTTCCCCAAATCCCCATTTTCTGTGTCTATGGAGTGTGCATTTCATATCCAAAGCAGCAACTTTATAATTGGGATAATTGGCCATGTGTCTTAATGCTTGTCTGTGAGTACCTGTTTTTACATAAAAATATTTGAATCCTAAGAAGCTTTAATCATGATAGTTTATTCAAAATAAGAATGGTTTCAGGTTAGGTATAGTCATGATTTGAAGCACTGTACTTCTTCAGTCATCTTCTTGTATTGCAAGGAAAAAAGCCTCTTATATTTCATAAGTATTTATCTCTAGATTCTCTCAGAGAAAACTTCTTGATTCCAAAATTATCTTTAGAATGATGGGTTGTCTGGGCTAGAGGAGCTAATACCACACCACTGGAAGCAAGGTTTAGTGTTTCTAACACTGTGTGCACTTTCCTCTTCATTTTTATTTTTATTTTTAATTTCCAGGCTATCTGAACACAGACCATCATTCATCACTGTTTCTTATGTGTTGAATGGAGCCTTTGCAGGTCACTCCTGTGTGGTTCATGGGTTAAAAGCCAACCTGGTGGCGTCACGCCATACTAGTATGAGTGGTAGTGCTTTGGTGAAATTTGTATCTTGTAGATGAAATTGGTGACCAAATGCTAAGTGATAAGTGAGTACAATTGTTACAATGAAAAGGAGCAGGAAATATCAAATATCTCAGGAATGTAACCCACTTCAAAGTGGTGCACACTGGCACCAGCCCCTGGAGGCTGTACCTGGTGAAAGTTTCCCATTTAATGAGCGCTGCTGCAAGGTATAAGAGAAGATGCCTTTCATTTTATGGATCAGGTCACTAACATTTGTTACTAGGCTGAAAAAATCTTGTACCTCTCAAAGCAAACTCACTTATGAGAGTTGTGTCTCAGTAAGGGTGAGCATCTGGTGTGGGATAGCATCAGACTGGGAAACAGATTTCTGATTCTATATTTACTACTCATTTGGTCACTTTTGTGACCTGTGGTGACATCTATCTGTGATATAGTTTCTTTTTCTACTATATTAATGTTTCTCTGGCTAACAAACCCACTGTAAGAGTTGAAGCTGTTGTAATCTGGAATGATTTGGTTGTTAGTAGCATGGAGTATTAAAAAGAAGCTGCTCATAGGAAAAGAAGTATAAGTGAAATGTAATGTAGCTTCTAATAGAGAATGGTACTACTGCGGAGTAACTACTGAAGTCCATTGTATTTTCAGGTTATCAGCAATAATTGCTATCAGCATTATACCCTTTACATCTAATTGCCTCTTTAAATAAAGCTGTTTTCATAAAGCTTTTTTTCTTCTTCCACATAATGTTTTTTGATTCGGGCATCTAATGATTCTCCAAGAGAAAGCACACCGTATAAAGATTGGCCCCATTAGTGCAAGCTGCATAATAAGAGAATACTATAGTCTGTTACACATTAATTTTCCGTTACTTACTTTCTTGCTTTTCTTACAAATTCCATGCAGAAATTGATAGCATCAGGCAGTATATGAGAGTACACTAATCTGATTTGTCTCTCCCTGAAGATTACTGGCTATATACAGTCTGTCCTGCTTGAACACAATTAAAAAATTATATTACATTTTTGATATGTTTACTCAAAATAATTTTTATATCCTATTAGTGCTTGCATGTAACACTAAAAAAAGAGGAATTCAGTATTATTTAGCTATATATTTTCAAGGAAAGTAAATTATTTCAGGTAATCAAGAGATTTTTCAGTATCAACAAGATTTGAAAAATAGAGCAGGTATCTTGAAATCCAGGGGATTAAATGCACTTCACCTGATTGCATTTATGTAACTTATGCATGAATTCCTGATTTAGTCCCCTTTCTCTATTTTTTTGACTGTATACTTCTCCTTTTTCTTTTTTTTTTTTCTCTTTAAAAACAGAAAAATGCTTTGAATTTTGCTAGTTTAGAGAGTGTAATTTTCAGAAACGTTCACGCCAGTCTCCTTCTGTCTGAAATGATTCAATTGGTGCACTTTATTTTCTACTGTAGAGGATGTTGACATTGACTAAACGTAAGAAAGTGAGTGCAGTGGGGAGAAAAAAACATTGCTTTTGTGTCACAACCAGTCTCCAACAAGGACATAAAATTTTTTGTATTTTCTTTTAAAACTGTAGAGTATCGAGTATGAGAATATGTTTGTCATGGGAAACAGACATTCCTTTGTAGAACTTTAAAAAAGCCACAGAAACCCCCACCAAAATAGAGACCAGAATAAGCCCTGCTGTACGTAATATTAACAGTAGCAGAGCTCAAGGAGACATGAGAATCTGGAATATTTCAATGAGGAGCCCTCAGGTCAGAATTTTCAGCGAAACTTGAGTAACAAGGTCATGCTGTTTTGGATGCTGCGATTATTTTGTCATCTTTGCAACCAGCCAGGGCTTTCATCTGGTTTGTAGGATGGGTTTGAGAGCTGCTTGTTGGGCATTTGGTTTTTTGTTTGGATTATTTGGGGTTTTTTTTCCGTCTCCTGTAGTGCAAACCCTGACAGCAAAGGTGAGAGGTCAGAACAATTCAGAACTAAAGATATAGAGGAGATTAAGGTACTGGGTGAGGTTTTCTGTTCGAGACTGGGTTATGAATTTAAATGATGAGATTATGCTACTACCTGCTTTTTTACTGAGTAAAATATAAAATTGATGTGGAATGTGCAAAACATAATTTACTTGAGATTACTGACACTTAAATATGATTTCAGAGAGAGGCTGAATTTTATGTAGCTGGCTTTTTCACTTTGTGAAAGCCACAGATGTTAAAAGCAAGAAGAATAAAGCCAAAAGGAACTGAGTACTGGTCAGCACAGTTGCATCATGAATCAGTTCTTTTTTTTATTGCTAAATCTGATAGTTTTGATAAGTATAAGTAATGTGTGCAAGCATATTCTTTGCACATTTTTCAATTTTCTTACAGCTACTTTGCTCTGTTTCAGTTATAAACCTTTTCTTATTAAGGGAATTCATTATTGTGAGGAAGAAGGAACAATATTATGTGAAAAAATAACCTGTTGAAATGACTTCTCAGCATTGCATAGTGGTCAAAGCTGTCTAAATGCCAACGAGCTGGTACTTCTCCAGTCTTCCGTAACAGCTGATCCAGCTTAGTGGTGGTTATTTCTAGACAAAAAAAAATAGTTGGAATTACTACTCTTTTCTATTAATTGAGTTTATTGTTTTTTTCAAGCACATCTTTAGTATGGGGGTGGTGAGAGGTGTGAGTGTGTGGGACTGTTGACTTCCCAGTGATTGCAAATTCTATAATGTATTCCGATTAGTTCATTACGTGTCTTAAGAAAACAAGAGAAATTTGTAAATACCCAATGGGAAAAAACTGTATATATAAGTTGAAATCCTTTAAATTGGTCCATATTAAAGATATGTAGAATATTCTAAAGCATCAGTTGCCTATTTAAAGTACTAGGCAAATAATGTGTACTAATACAGAAATCTAGTTTTTAGTTATGAAAGGTAATGTACAGAAAATCAATGGAAGAGGTGGAATGGCTGTCTTTAAAGGCTCGATTATAAAGTAGTGCCTCATAGCTAAAACAAGTCGAGCGTGATCTCCATGTGTAAATGACTCAAAATACTCTTTTGTGTTCCCACAGAGACATTTATTTGCTGTTTAAACTATTGACCAGCCAAACTGAACTGCTGACAGATTGTTTTATCATTTTGCTATTGTCGCTACATGCAATTAAAAGCATAAAAAGTTCACTGTCAGGAAGCATCAACACCAGCCATCTTCAACAAAGACACAAAGCATGTAAGAAACACAGAATTTACTACAATAAGAACGGCGAACTAGATGAGAGAAAATTTTCCAGGAATTTTCATTTTTGTACTCATTGAATTTAGATGAAAGGAATATTAAATATGTTCTTACCTTTCCCCTCGAAGTTACTTTTCACTTAAAAATATATATTTATTATATGTTTTTCTCTGGTTATGCCTGTACAAATTGGTAGATATGTTTCAATCATTACACATTGAAATGCATAAATGATTTCATGTGATCATGAATCCCAGCCTAAGCACCAGAAGCATGTTTCTTCCATGCCACCTACATATGTTCCTAGTTGTGTTAACTCCCAGAACAGTGCTGTGTTGCACACACTAGAATTTCTCGTATCTGTTACCAATAGTAATCTGTCTTGTTTTACTATCATAGCACTTGTGACCCAGGTGGCTACAGAGTGGGAGCACAGTGGAAAGGATGTTATGATGATCAGCATAACGTAGGCTTAAATCTTCTTTTGTGGGAGATAAGGCAATAATGGAAAGTGGAGATTCAAGCCTATGCTGTCATTATTTATTCATTGTGTCTTTTGTCAGACAGATTTGGAGCAAACTTGGACTCAAATTTGCAACTTGCAAAGGAGGGAAACTGCAATAGAGAAATGGGATATAAGTCTAGAGAGGAGCTTTTCAGAATAAAGACTGCCAGTGCTAGATACTTGTCTCTACTCAAAACCTGACAGTGCTTCGCTCATTCTTTCTTCGTGGTTTGTATATTTTAGATGGAAGACACGCTCTCACTGTGACTGATGGGAAGTGCAAAGGTTTCAGGATGGAAGCATTGTCCTAAGGACTATGCTTCACAGATTATACCCCGCAGAGCCTTTGAGACTCCATCTCAGACAGCACCTGGTTTTAAGAAGTTCCTTAGCAATCAATCTTTTTGAACTGAAAATCCCTTTAAGGTACCTTAAGTCACGTTTTAGTGTCTTTGAAATGTTGATCCCTTCGTATTCTAGAAATTTAAAAGCAGTGCTGTTGTGGGAAGTGTTAATACCTGATTTTATAGATGCAGGTTATAATTGATGCTAGATGACACACAGGAATTGAGTTGTTTCTTTAATCAACAGCTCACAGCCACTTTACAGTGGATAATTAATGTCACTTGCTGAGTGAGAGCAGAGCTAGAGTAACCAAATGCTTTAGGTGAGAAGTGGGTTGGGAAGAAAATCCACAGTGCACAACCAAGTAGCATTCACACAGCACACATCATGCCCTGGAGACTTTCTTGCCAGCATAACAGCAACTTTACAAAAGCAAACATGTTTACAAAATAAATTGGATTTGTTAAAGCTGTATGTATTTAATAAACCTACTACAGAAAAGATAGTAATTTCTATTGTTTTGATGTTTTTTTTTGAGATGGACTTCCAAAACATTCTTGTTTTTACTTAAGGTATCTATACCAGAGATTGTTTGTATTCCAGCCCAACTAGATATGTTACTCTTGACATTTGCCTCTATTATTGCCTGGTTGTTCATGTTCTTTCTCCCCTCTGAAAGAACCTATTGTATTATTTCTCCCTATGTATGCCATCAGGAAAAGCAGTTACAATTATGATTAGTGTCCTATTGTAGACAGTAGGGCAAAGATTTGCCATAGACAGGCTTGTCTGTAGTCATTGCTACTTGACTTTGACACTGTATCCACATTTTCTCATTAAAATGTCAGACCATAATGCATTTTACATAAATTTATATAAAGCTAGACAAATATAAAGTAACTCAAGTTTTTTCATTGCACTGCATACTTATGAAACTTTTTTCTAGAGATATTCACTGAATTTTCATTGCAATAATTAACATGTGGGACTTTGTACATTTCAGTTAAAGGATTAACTACTTCTACCCTTCCTAATGATACATGGTATGATCATCCCCTTCTATTTCAACAGCACTGTTTTCTACAGTGAGAACATTTATTTTCCTTTCATTAAAAGTAATTTTAAGAAATACAGAGCATATACCTTCATTTTATGATTAAAAGTTATATTTTCAATATTGGATTGAAAATGCTAAATGAGAATTAAAGTAACGGTGTTCATATTTCTGTTGTTCAAACGACAGCCTCTAGGCAAAGATGAACATTTTTTGAAACACTCTTTGCATTTCCACTTAGAAATACATTGCCAGAATCTAAGCGAGGTTTTCAAAATTATTTTTTCTCTCATTATTTATGTAATTATCAAAGCTCAAAGCTTTAATCTTGATGCTTTATTTGTCCTGCACTGCAGCTACATGTGGATTTACTATCAGTAGGCTTCATTAATGCTGGGTTTCTGATATCTATTCCTTTGCTTTCATCATTAATAGGATAGGATTTTAACTTATAAGGATAATGTTGACGGATGTAATGAATGGCTTAATCAGTGACTTCATCTTTTCATCAGTGAGGTAGTCCAGTGACTTGCTGTTAATGCTAATGAAGTTGCCAGTGAATCTAGAGAAAAAACATGAACTGCAATAATTTAACACAGTAGAATTGAATTTGGATTTTAGTTCACAACGTTGGTAACTGTAACAACTTACCAGATGTAGAAAATGCTCTTATTAGACTTCGCGAGATATCACTTCTAGAATTGTGAATTAAGGGTATGTTTCCATGGATGTTTTGCATACCTATCAAAGAAAATACCAACTTTCTCCTAAGCAAATAAAAAGTACCGAAAGAATATAAAGAAAAACAGTGATGATTCAGTTCACGATGTGTTTCGGTTCATTGTTAAGATTTCTACTGTTGGGAACACTTAAAAAAATTGGCAATCTGTATTTTAGGAGGTGTTCTAATACCTTTAAGTAAATTGATGTTCTCATTGCTGCTTTGGGCATGCAAAAGGTAAATAGTGGGATTGAAGAAAATCTCAGATTAAGTAAATTTTAAGAATACAGTAGAACTGACTCGTCTTGGTTCTGTGTGTGTTGCTGAGAAGGTACTTGACCATCCTCTCAGATGGGGCATTCCAATTGTATCCCAATGAGAAAGCCAACTTCATTCTCTGATCATCCTCCCTGCTTGCTTGACCTTGTTTTCTGCCAAAGGGAACAAGATTTCAGGATGGTTCACATCACCTCCTTGCCCACTTGCCATGTGGGGTAGGTCTACCCATTGTATCCCTGTGGCCACCAACGACTTATAGGAAGTACTGTAGCTATTCACAGAGAGTAGGTGAAAGATGCTAATAAGTGGGAATTAAACTGTGTGCAGAAATATGAAAATGAGCATATTCCAGTGTTCAAACAGTATTGCTTGGATTGGGTTAGGGTTTTTGGAATAAGTCAGTTCTCTAAGCAGCGCTGGTAACTGAAAAAGCAGTGCTTCTCTCAGTCTAAGGGAAACAAGGATCTAAATGTTACTAGAGGAGCTGTCTAGCAAATGTAACATAAATTATGACCCAAACGTTTGTTACTACATATTCCTTGTCACTTTACACTTCAGAACAGGTGTTAGCCACAGTCTCCTGGCAAAACTGTATCTTTGCTAATTAAATTCTGCCCTGCTAAATTCCCCCTGAAATTTTAATTGGATTTTGTATTTCTCACTGTATGCCATAAATTGTTGTGTGAGGCTGCTCTGTGATATTAAATGGCTGTATTTAATTGGTAGGTGACATACTCCTTATCCTCTAGTACAGTGTCTTATCATTTGTGAAGTAATTTAAAATTTATTATTGCTGGTAGATAAAATCCATGAAATCTTCATCAGACAAAACTCATTCTTGGTTTCACCCAGTCTTCTCAAGTGATTTGATTTGGCTAAAAGCTGTGTTAGAGAATTGTCTCAAGTGAATATACAGGTAAAACTGTAAAGTGTTTACTTTTCAAAAAATTTTAAAAAAAGAAAAACAAAAAACCAACCCCCAACTTCATCCATGCTGAGAACCAGTTTATAAAGAGAGTATATTATTAAGACAGATTATAAATTATTTAAGCTGCAACATTGCTCTCATGAGGCAGACATATTTTGGAAGTATGCTGCCAGAAATTGTTTTTCTCTATGCTTTCGAAAATTCACAAGTTAGCACTTCGTAACACACTTAAACTGGATTTAGGTAATAATAGAGCCATAAACACTTTATAGTCTACCAAAGTTGAAGTTAAGGCAGACAGCTTGAAAGCAAAATTGTTCCCCTTGTTATTTTCCTAATATGCTTCTAGTTAATTTTCCTTTTTAAGAATGGCCTTTCTTTGTTGCAATACTCTTTATTTTTTTGGGTGTCTTTTCAAATTTGATTTCATTTTTCCCTTCCTGTAATTTAAGTGCAAAAATACTTCTAGTCTTTGTAAACTGGAACTGATTTTCCCTTGATAATGCCATTTTTCATATGATTGAGTTTCTAATGCTGGGTAGTGTCGCTATGACGGTAAAAGCAACAGCAAACAGGTACCCAGTGCTAGCCTCTGACATTCTTTCCAATCACCTTTCTGGTCTGAAAAATGTCTATTTGCAGATCCTCAGCAGGTATAAACTTTCATGACTCTATTGACAATCAACACTATCTGAGCATCTGCCACTGTATCGCTATCTTTTCTCAGAAAAAAATTTTCCTACTGCAGTTTCTGAGTTACCAATGACCATATTGACATATGGTAACTGCAGAACACAGGTGAGATAAGTGCAGCTTTTGATATGTCTGCTCATGGTAGAACAGCACACGCTTGAAAGATTATTCTCAACAGTCAGAGAAAATTCTTTTTCAAAGAAGGTATCATTCCTGAATATGCAGTTCAGATGTAAGTCCTCAGGAATTTTGCCATTATCATGTACAACAGATACGATGGTTTGGTGATTTCTTTTTTCTTTTTTTTTTTTTACTGATATTCATTGTTATTTATATGGGATCTTTCTTGATACACTTGATATTCAAGTTGTGTAGAGAATGTCTGTAGCTAGGTGCATGTTTCTATGCAAAGTTTTACGCATTAGACCATATATTCATACTCTGCTATTTAGAGTCATTAAATATTTCAAAATCTGGATATTTAAAAAGAAATTTAACATATTTTTAAGTATGTTTTCAGAAAAAAATCTCCATTTCTTTTTTTTTTTTTCTGTATTCAACTGTTTTCTGGTGGATTGCATGCTAGTTTGCCAGTAGGCTCCTTAAATGTTGGT
This sequence comes from Numenius arquata, assembly GCF_964106895.1. NCBI lineage: Eukaryota > Metazoa > Chordata > Aves > Charadriiformes > Scolopacidae > Numenius > Numenius arquata. Next base: position 32,499,414 of record NC_133586.1, read on the forward strand.
ATTATGTTAATTCCACGTCTTCACCAACAGAAAATGTTAACAATATCATGCTATTTTCCTTATTTAATGATGCATCAAATAATTATAATGAACAGGTCCATGAATACATTTGGGTTAGTGAAGAGGACAACAGTTTGATCAGTGCACCATAGATTTTTATTTTATTTATTCTAATTAAGCTAGCAGACAGCCTCCTATGTATAAAATTTCATCCAAAACAAACAAACAAACAAACTTGGAAGGAAAGTTATGATTTAATTCTCATCCATGTAGTATTTAATATTATTAGACCCTTCCCCACCCCTTTCATGCTAGTAAGTGTTCTACAGTTGTTGATCTATTTTTATAATTGTGGTTCTGATGTTGGAAGGTTTTTTTTTATCAGTGCTCTCCAGCTATAGGTACAGTAAGGCTGTGGAGAGAATTTGGGATGTGTCTGAGGAGATGCAGACATTGAGCATGTAGCTTAAAGCTCAGTGGTGCATCCTCGCAGGGAGTGACTCCTCACCATCCTGCTCCTGGGCTTCTGGTATTTACTATGCTTGTGACCACTATGGGTGCTTTCTGTTTTCTGGGGTTGGGGTTGACCCTCACCTTTGTGTTCACATGCGTTTGTTATTTTCTGGTATAGCATTTACTGTTGTTAATGGCCAGTTCCATCAAAATGAAGAGTCTGGCCTGTGTGGTCCTCAGTAAGGGCTGGTTCACTTCAGCCCTTTTAGTTGTATTTTTTGGATGAATGTTTACTGACAATTTTTAAACAGTACTGTATTGTTACAGGTTTGCACATCTGGGTGGGTTTTGGTTTCCTTGAAGAAAAAGCATCCCATTTCTTCTCCTTTGACTTGGCAACATTGTTTGCATTTTTTGTTTCAATAACTTTAGTACTTTGCAAAGCAAGAATCAGACTTAGTCTGTGCTTCTATATGAGTGCTTGGTACAGCAAAGGTAATAAAGTATTTCTTAGCCATTTCACTACTCTACATACAAGTTGGATGTAATTACAGACCTTGTGCCCAGGAAAGCATTGCGTTTGTTACCTTTCCACTTACCTAACAGCTTCATGAGATGTTCCAGGTCAAAATGGCTGTTGAAAGCCACTTGGGACAGTTCAGCTCTTCAAGGTTCCCACTTCTAACTTGTGACAAAATGACATGATAAAACTCTAATGAGACAGATCAGTATTTTCAACTCAATGCCTTCCAAACATACATGTTGTGTATTTCCGTGTATTTTTTTCTTGCCACAAAAGAGGCCTTTCATTCTAAGCTTTGGACAAATAGTTACCTTATACAATAGTAGTAGTAAAATATTTCCTAAGAAATACTATAGCATATGTGTACTTGTAACAAACAGACTGCAGCAGTAATTCAAATATTGTACAAAGTTGGGAGCACCACAGATATGACAATGGCTTAATAAACATGTTGACAAGTTGGCTGTTAGATACATGTGGCACTGATGTGCTCCTGAGCCATAACAACCTCCTGGAGACCAAGGATGCTACAGGGCAGGGGAAGAAGCCAATTTTCATGTTTATGGTAACAGAGCTCACTGTACTTTCAGTTTCTTGCTTCTACACAGAAGCAGTGTGTTCCCTGCAAATAATGATTTTCTGATATTGACACGTGATGCAAATAAGCCTTGGGTTGTAAGGATATGCTAGGAGTGTCACTGTACAGGGAAGAAGGCAGTTAAAACAGGGAACACACAAGCACAGTATAGAATACTGTAGGCTCATGTGAAAATATTGTCAAGGTTTTTGATTTTTAAAAATTTTTTTTTGGTGTCGTTTGGAACAGAATTTGAGTCATAATTCCTTCAAGAATTAAGCTGTGTAGTTTTAAGTGTCAGAAAAATATAGTGATTATAAGGTACTAATAATAGCATTTTCCATTGCTGCATCGTGTATTATACATTACTGTATTATTCATGTGTTTTTCTCACAGTTTTTTTGAAGAAGGGTATTTATTTCAAAGGCACGAGAGAGGTGCAGTCCACATGGGGCTCTCAGCATAAAGATGTAGTGATTTAACTTTTGTATTTGAGGCCGATTCCCTTTTATGTATGTTAAAATATTGTACTGGCTTCTTTTTAATGAACATTTACATGCAGATATCCTGCTTTTTTAGCCCAAGAGGCAACCTTATGTAATACATATTTGCATATTGACACAGTTACAATACTAGAGCTGGAGAAAAACAGAATAAAAGTCAACAGAGTGTGTTAAAATCTACTTGCAGGGAAAAGTTCCTTAAAGTGTTGGCATTATCTTGTCTGAGCCACTTCTACTTCAAGAAATAGGCATAGCCTCGGGCAATGCCTGGAGTTGCTACTCAGAGGAGAAGTGAATGTTAGAGAAGTTATAGGCAATTTTGTTAACTTAAAAACTTCTTAAATGTGAAGTGCAGTGATGAAGTCTTCTTGATGTAGTACCCGGGAATGTCAATGCAAACCAGAGGGGAATACAAGATACGAAGTAAAACTGGGTATTACCTATAGGGCAGGATTTATCATGACTTTGTGGTATACAAAAGCCAAAATATTAAAATGGACTAGAGTAAGTGAATTCTTCCAGTGAGGAAAATGTGAAAGGGAGGTTGCTTCTGCCATGGATTTCACAGAAGGTAGGTGCTTAACAGTGTGTTTGGGGTTCTTCAGGGCTACAGTCTTCTGTGCCAATTAAATGCAGAGAGATGAAGCAGATTTCTTTCTCCTTCTTTGGCCTTGTCCCATCTCCTGTTAAACCACTGCTATTTCCTGGTACCTTGTGCATACCTATCCACAACAATTAGCATCTTGTTACCCACCAAATAACTTTTCTTTGTACGCGGTTTCTACAGCCTGGAGGATTGGGTGTCAAAAGAATCTATTCTCACCTCTTTCAGTATCCTAGGAAAGTAGTTGGGATACTGCCAACAAACCTGTGCTGTCTTTTCTGATATAGGTGTCACAGCAGAGTTTCCTACAGAAAAGTCCTCTGAGCCTTGAGTCACACAGTTCCCACTGAAATATTTTGGGAAGGCAGCAAGGTGGTTTCTGATACCAACCAGGCTGTGTGAAGGACGTCTAGGAATGTTACAGGTCTATTGCAATTTTGAGGAAATATTGGTGTAGTTCTAACAAGATCAAGGCCTATAGTTAACGTTCCTATAAACTTCATTCACATGGTGCTGTATAAATAGTTCTCCACAGCAAAGGTATATGTAATTATCCTTGAAAAAGCTTTCAGAAGACAGAGGACTTATCCAGGTAGGAAATTATATTAAGAAAAAGTTCACAAATCTCTCTATATGGAAGACTTTAGAAAGAGTATTAATTTGTAACTCACTCATTACTAAAAGAAAATTAATTTCTGCAAGCTCAGTTGTGTCCAAAAGCAGCCTTAATTCTACGTGTGTGAATTCATGTGGTTTTTTTAATGTTCTAATGATGTCTAGCTCTTATCAATTACATTTTTAGTATATTGTTGTTAGACAGTCAATGGGAGCAATGTTGCTATTCTTTCATAACCAGCTCTTTACTTAAAAGTGGAAGTCTTTTAGATACTATAATGTCCTGAATACTGGAGGTAAAGACAGCATAATATTCCAGAACATTGCCTCACACAATGTTGCAAGCTAACATATCTTAATGAATAAATATTTTTCTAAGTTGAACGAATGGCACAGGCACCGGACAGCAGGGATTTCTTCTATAAATGACATTTTTCTTCTTGTGGCCTTGGATTTCTAATACAGCTATGGAATAATTAAGCAGAGTGGACTATTAATGCAGTTTTATAAATAATGTTAAGGTTGCCAGATGTTGTTCATTTTTCCTCTCCTTTTTTTTAATGTACATCAGCATTAAAATTGTAGGCTGATAGTGGGTTGTGGGGAACTTAGATATGTAAGACCAAATGTTGTAAGGTATTAAAATTTGAGCTTATGTAGATGATGCTTTCTGATTCATTTGTTTGGATATACTCCGCACTTCTGTTTCCAATTTTGAAAAGACGAACTCTTAAATCAGATACAAGGGCAAAAGTCCAATGTGTGTAGTTTTTCAATGAGGTTTTCTCGTAAGTAAGAAATTTGTGAGATTTATTTACCAGTAAGGAAAACAATATTCAATGTCTGAGCTCCTTCATCATTTCCGGATGATATATAATTGTTTTGGACACCAATTTTCCTCTGCATAAATTTCAAGTTAATGTAGACAAATTAGAAAAATGTGTAGGGATTGGCTCAAAACATGAGGATGAGTATGGGTTGCAATGATGAAATCGATGGTAGGGTGCAAATGTACGTATTTGTTTTCCCCATGTGATCTTTGTCCTTAATAAAGGGTGGGAGGAGAAAATAATTTGTCATTTTTACCCACTTAGTGTGGATGTATGTTTTATTATAGAAGTTCTGTTCCTGGAAACATGACCTACTCAAGAGTAGAAGACAGTTGCTAATTGTTTTCAAACATCAGAAACAGTCTTCATTTTTATGCAAAAATTTGGGGTTTAGGCATTTCTATCAATCTTCAAAACTATCTTTTTGGAATACAGTTGAGAAATTCAGTATATGTTTGTATCAAAGTGCAAAAAACTGTTCCCTCTGTACCCAAGTTGGATCTTTAATATTATGTGAAAAAATAACAGTACTTTCAAATTTAATCATTACTTATACATATGCCTCATTTAAAAACACATTTTTTGGTTGATGAGACTACCCAGGCAAAATCTATTCTATTTTTAGCTATTCTGCAAATTAGATATTGCCAAATTTATTTGCTCAGATATGCACAAGCATGGCATAGGAAACTTGCCGAGTGAAGACTAAGCAGAGGCTGAAAGAGGCTGATCAGATTCAAGATACTGGCAGTTCTTCAGAATTGCTTTGGTTGTAGAAATGTACTGTCAACAGAACAAGATGTCCAGGATAATAGCATAGACCAGAATGATGGTATTTACTGACTCAAGTATTTGTGGCTTCCTTCCTTCTACTCATTCAAAACTGCTCTAACTGACTTTTCATGGGTGATTTTGTCCTCACTATGCTCAATCAGATTATCCAATTGTTGTGGGCTGCTCATGCAAAAAAATGTACTGTTCATCTTTTATAAAAGTTCTATAAAGTTGACTTTTTTAATGCTGTACATGTTTAATTATTTAGTCCCTTAGGAAATAAATTAACAGAACACTGCACAGATCCACTGGAAGTATCACAGTCAGAGCTCTTGTCCACCTGTTTATTTATGGATTTTATATAATGATCCAATTAACATTTAAAAGATGAATAATTCATTTACTGAATTTTGTTCAGGTGAAGATTTTTAGCCCTGTATATTAAATATGTGCACTTAATTATCATCCTTTTTACACTGGACTTTTTTGGGTATGGTAGAAACTTCAAGTAGGCCTTGAGTAGTCTCCTGGCAGTCTGAGTTAGTCCTTCAACGTGTATACCACAGTTCAGCTTCCTGGGAGATATGCTTAGTTTCTTATTAAGGTTAAATCTCATGAGCTGGGTGAAACAAATGTTGTTTTTCTGTAAGCAATTTTCAATGCCAAAGCATGGTATTGAAGATATTTATTCTTTTTATTTAACTTTGACTTGATTTCGTTGACTTAAGTGTGGAAGAAAATAGTTATGAATGATGCAGTAACATTTTCTTAAGCCTTGAAACACAGTAAATACTTTATATTTTCACTGTGTAAATTACTCTGAAAAAAAAGCCCATTGCCTGCTCACCTGATTGCACTTGTCTCTTCAAAATGGTTATTTCACTTGAGTTCTGTTCGTTTTGTGATTTAGTGGCTTTGAAATAGATCACTTAAGAATTGATGTATTCATTTTTATCATATTTACATCAGCTGCAGTTCACATTTAAATAGCAATTTGTTATTTCTGCCTAAATGTTGCTTTCCACAGCAACGATTGATATCATCCTCATGGTTTTATATTGCAATTTCCTCCTGTGTCTTTGAAGATCTACTCTTATGAGAATTGCAAGTAAATTTCTTGGTCCTTCTGTGTAGCTGATAATCAAATTGAGCTTCAAGAAAATAGACCATTATCCTGGGCTTATATTTGTAATATTCAGCTGAATATTCGTAATATTCAGCTTCCCAGTATTCTACCATAGTCTACTTTTAATTACAAATTGAAGTAAGCTTCTCCCCCTTCCCGCACCTCTTACATGTAAGACAGATTTGTCATGTTTAATATAGTTACTTGTGTGTTCAGGAACTCCTTTTTTTGTGTGATATGTTTAATAGGGAATTAATAACTTCGCTGCAGAATTGTAATGTATACTAATCTGCTTTTGAAATATACAGATTGAGGGATTCTTTTTCTTTGTGATTTTACTATTAGCGGAAGTGAGAAATAAATACGTTTAGCGCTATCTTGTCTAGTGGGACGTGTCCCTGTCCATTGCAGGGGGGTTGGAACTAGATGAACTTTAAGGTCTCTTCCATCCCAAACCATTCTATGATCTTTATATCAGCAACAGTCACCACCCGTGTTTTCTTCTCATAACAGTTTATTAATGTCACCCATGCTAAACTAAAATCCCCTTCAAAGATGATCGAGACTTAATCAATGCACAAAACTGACATATCATTGTCAACCTTATCCTCAGAAGAGGTCCTCTGCTAAATGAAGTGGATAAGATAATATAAATTGTCGCAGAGCTATGGGATAGGATGTTTCTAGGTACTGTATAAGATGTGCATGGTTATCTAACATTATTTGTTTGCCTACGGAACTTAGATGTGTTATTTCAATAATGGTGGAAATCCCTGAACTTCAGACATTTAAATAAATAAACCTGGACCAGATATATTATACATTGTTGTGTCCTGGGATATGCTTAATACATAAACATACCACTTGGTCTGCAGGAAACACCAAGCAGGAATGAATGATGGATATCAGAAGAAAAGAGATGAAGAGTATTCTTGCGTATGATTTGTGAATTCCCACAGATCTGGGAAAGATCTGTACTTTGAAGTACACAGAAAGTGTATAGCACTGCAGAGACTACCACTGGAGGGTGGTGTGCCCAGTTGTTGCTGGAGTCTCAGAAAGAATATAGTTCTGATGACGTGGCACCCGCTTTGGGCTAATTAGGCGTAATTGGCTTCATATCACCGGGCACCACTGTCTGCGTATATTCACCTCTCTGTTTTGTGAGGACCGCTTAGACTTGCAGGATCTCCACAGTGTTGAATCCAATAACTTCTTAGATCATTCATAACTGACCTTATGGAATCAGGAAGATTGCAAGAAACTACCAAGTTCTAGGAACTAGCAGGGTTTTGAATATTATTGCACTGATAGAGTCCTCCCTATCTGTTTCTGATCCCTCTTTCTTTTCCTAAAAGTATTGTGACAATGGAAATTTACTTATGAAAACACTTTGCAGCAAGTACTCTAAAGTACAAATGATTTTCATTGAAATCATTGGGGGGAAAAAAGAGCAATGACACTTAGTGGGTTGCGCCAGGACATCTATAAGTTACCAGGCTTACCATAAGCAAGAATCACGCTTGAAGTGCCTACATGAAAATTAAACTTGGTTCTGCTAACACCATGAAAAGCCCACTCTGTGCCCTGGTATCAGTTTTTTAATTTCACTTATCTGTCAAAGTACCTTTTTTAATAGCTGTATACTGTCCTACAGTAATTACAGTCATGTGTGCTTCTTCCCTTCTTTCTTCTCCCCATCCCGCTCTCTCTGGTAAGGAACCAGTTGTACAATTTGAAGCTAATTATTTTTTGAGAATGTTACCAATTTAATCTAAAATCCAATTGAGTTGCACTGTAGTCAGAAAATTGTGTTTCCTCTTTTGTATCCAAATCCTCAGAGCCTTAGGGGAAAAAGTCTTTGAAGTTAAATGTAAAAAGAATTTTAATGTTTTATGCAGAAAGACAGAATTTTGGGGGAGTGAGAAAGAGAAGAGAGAAACAAGTACGATGTTCTTTTTCCAGTTCTTCTGATGCCAGATGCGTTCAGCAGTACACAAACTCTGCCTTTCATTCTCCCCTTCATATCACCCCACTGATTTCAGTGTATGGTGGCTTGTATTCTCCTCAGCTTTGAAGATCTCTGCAAATTCAAAGAAACATTTTTAACTAATTCTTTCTGGCTATGGTTTTGAATGAACAAGTGGATGGTGAAGAATGAACTGATGCAGTGTTCAAGTTCAAGTGTTCTGAAGGGTTTCAGAATTTCAAAATACGCTTTGCATGTTACTTATAATTTTATAATGAAATTTAGCTGTTTACTCTGCAAATGCAAAATTGCCAAAGAAATTCTTGAAAAGGGGGAAAGTGGTGGTTCTATATTTAAAAAATAAATAAGATGCATAGATACTGCTACTAATGTTGTTCCATGACCTGTTATGTAAATAGGATTAACCATTTATTTAGTATTTCTGTATAGTATTCCTCTCATAGGAATGCCTGTAGGTATCAAGTTTCTAATCTATAGTCCATGGCCCACATTTAAATAAATTAAGACTGTCAGCTTAGAATATTTTGTATATTCTTAATCAAAACATTCAGTCTGGTTCAGTTCTCCATTTTATTTTGGGAAGCTACTAAATTGTGAGAGGCTAAGCAAAGAAAACCCAATTGATAGCAGCAGAGATACGAGAGATTAAGTAGCTTGGTAGTCTTTTTCTCCCTATGAGTCCATAGATTTTTGTGTATTGTAAAGTAATTTGGGGTGGGGTGGGTGCGTTTGGTTGTTGTTTTCTTTTTTTTCCCAAAATTACTGTGTGTATAATGCAACTATATTATTTTCCACAATGTATATGCTATTCTTCTTGTAAGTGGTTGCTTTGTAATAGTATTTAATTCCAGAATTTGCTGTACCCTGAGTTCTTGTGTGTTTTGTATTGGTGAGCAAAGGACAAACACCTCAGGTAATCAGAAATATTGTGTAATGCCAGCTTTGACTGGGCCTCCCGACCCATGCAGCAAAAATCTTATTGATGTGGCCAAATTGTGCTTCATCGTACTTTAGTGCTGCCAATGTCCAGAATGGCTGATAGAAGATGTAACTAGAGGGACACTGTTTTGGATAAGCTTGAGCAGACAGGGTTAGCATTAAGCCAGTTCCCAACAGGACCCTTTGGTCTCATTGTTAATGCTGCAGTAGTTCTCCATAGCTTGGCCTTGACGCTGATTGGGCATGTATTGCCCAATGCTGTTCCAGCCATGATCAGACAATTTGCTGATGGTTCAAAGCAGAGTGAGGCTAATGCATGGCCTCAGAATCCTCTCTATGTTTTAGCCACATTTTCACTGTTTTGCAGGTTTATGTCATTTTTTTTTCAACAAATATCTTTAGTCTCCAGGTGCTACCATAGCATTAGTAATACGGACCACTTGAATTCCTACATGGTGTGCACACTGTGGATGTGGATGTGAATATAAATATTAATCTAGAATATAGCCGAGCTGTCATGGACAAACAGAAGCATTGTGAGGCAGTGAATCCTACTGATAAATTCTGAGTTTTTTAGAAAAGTTGGCTTCTTTTTTTCCATTGTGTGGTGTTTCTGATAACTGTCGTGTCTAAATATTCTTATGCTCAGCCAGTAATGCTACAGCTTTCGTTTTAGGTTGTTTGTATTTAAAGAATTTCCAAATTTGGACTGGGAAAAAAATAGGTGTTTTTGTCTTTTCTGTATGAAGAGGTTTTTATTTTATGTTCTACTAGTTGTTTATTTTTCTTCTACAGTGCTTCATCATCTGTCATACCTTGAAGTAAAGGCAATGATAAACTCCCTGACCATGTTAATGGAAGTTGAGAATGCTTTGCTTCTCCCAAGATTGGTGCCATATTGCCAGGAAAATGTATTGACTTGGTTGACTGCTGATGTGTGACGCATGACAGAAACGAGAAATTGAACTTTCTGAATGTGAAGAAAATCGTGCTGCTGCTGATATATAAATGATTTAAGAAAAAGCAATCAATCAGATTCTCTGCTCTGGTAGCAGTGCTACATACAATCTAATATATAGTAAAACAACAGTTCTTTTACAATCTAAATCAAATAGTGTTTTGTGCTAAACTCAGATTCTTGCAAAAATGACGTGCAACACTTTTAGGTTTAGTGTGCTTTACTTTCTACATTACTGATGTGATCTGACAATTTAGAAATATTGAGCTCACGTTCATTAATTCTGCCTTTTTCTTGTCAAGAGCCACAGATTATTCTTTCTAGACTGCTTATTACTATTTTAAATTGGTTGGTCTTTAAATAATTTTAACTTGTAAGTAGAGTTGTTTTGAGTCCCAAATACCTGCAGATGGAGTTTATTATAGCCACAGGTAATTGGACTTAATTATCTGTAAAACATCCACTAGAGACATGAATAGGCCCATTCTCTCTTCTGGCAGATGTTTTGCAGATATTAGACCAATATCCAATTATCTTTGGGTACTTCAGCAGTACACAATAGCATTCATTTGCAGATGACTATAATATTCTTTTCTCTCCTTCTCCACGTTATCAAATGAATGGGATAATTTATCCTTCTTGGAAAGAGAGAGAAGTATTTTAATGAAAGCTCAAAGAGACTTCCTGGAATTCTTCTTATCGATACCTACTAACAAGTCTTGTCATTCAGTGCCAAAGTCTCAACTTAGCATTTCCTCAGCATAAGTACCTTAAGCAGCAGGGAGTTCTGCACAGTCTCCCCAAAGCAGCCTTGAGCTGCGTATTTTGGAATCTTTGGTTTGAACTTTTGGGTTGAGATTTTCAGAGGAGTTCAGCTGTCCTCAAGAAGTAGTTGTCAATATTTCCTTAGAATTAAGGCTGTGAGAATACAGGGAGAAGTTTAACCACATCTTCCTGGTAGAGTGGGAATGCTGGTGCCTTTGGCAGTCTGCTGAAACATAAATCCTGGAGTTCTTTCCTGTGTGAACCCTGGTATGATTAGATGGTTCAAGACCAAACCATGTATAGGCACTTGAGCAGAAAAGTTCTTACGAGCAGATGCTCTACAACATGAAATAAGATAAAGAGCCATTTGAGCTTTTTATAAACATATTTTCTCCTACATAAAAAGTGGGGGGGTTTCTTGCCATAAGTCATTTTAGCATTTATTTTGTCAGGAAGAAAAATAAAATTTTGATTTATTAGTTATGATGAAGTTTAACAGTTAAATTACCTCAAAATGAAATAAATTACCTTGATTAATCCCACCAAATTCAGTAATTGGTATTAGAATCTGGAGCTTGCTGTTGGAGGGCAGGGTAGATTTGAGATAGAATATCAGCAAAATTCAGCAATATCACAAAGTAAGAGTGAACACATAAGAAGGTGTGTAATATTATTCTTTTGGAACTCTAAGAATGTTCTTTTCTATTTTTCATAAAATGTACTTGCTTTCACATCTCAAGATCAGTCAACCTATTAATTTTTCTTTATTTTATATTAAATTTTTATTTTTTTTTCCTCTCTGAAAGCCTAGGGTGAGACTTGACAAATACAAAGTGGTCATAGACAAGGAAACATAAGTAAGCTGTCTTCCTTTTTTCTGAAGATAGACTTGTGACCAGAAAAGTAAAAGATATCATGACAACCTGATGAATTTCAGGTCTGCGGAATCTGCACATATTCCTCATACCATGTAACCCTGGGAAAAAGGACCAAAGAACTTACTGCACTGAATGAAGCATTTGTGCTTCACACAAATACTGAAACAAATTGTGTTCCCTTTAAATGTCTTATTGAAGTGGGCCTGTCTTGCCATAAACACAGTCATTAATGACCTTCATCCACGTACCATTGATCTTCCTGGAAAAGTACCTTTTAAAGCAAATGAAGCAGATCTAGCAGTACTTAAAATCCAGTATCCTGCGGAGAGCAGAAACAGCTTGTCAACAGCCAGTGCCCCAATGCTAACAGTAATTTCTCTTCCTGTCAAACAGCTGCTTCACTGGGAGAAGGTACACCAATAGGTGTAATGGTCCTATGTGCATGGCAGAAAGGGCAGAGAGTCTTCTTTCCATGCATGGGGCCAGGCAGGTTGAGACACTTACACCCATGAACCAGGGAAGAGAAGAGAGGAGTTACCAAGGTGTAATGTTAAGTGTCGGAGGCAGAACTTAGTACAAACTTTTACCAAAAGAAGTAATGAACGTAAAAAAGCTAAATTTAAGATTACGATGTGTTGTCAAAGGTTTTCAAGTTGTGTTTCGCAGCTCAAGTCTGTTAGTTCAGAAACTATGGTAAACTCAATTACATGGTGAAGTACAAATATTCCTCATTTCTTAAAATGTTCAATACTTAGAAGTGCCTCAGTATTTCAGGTCATTTTGGAAGAAAAGAAATTTCTAAAGTATTGTGCTCTTCCATCATGTACCTTTTGCTATCTTTATACTGTAGAGGAAATAAAACAAGAAGAATTGAAGAAATGAGAGATAGCGAGGGAGGCTTTCATATAATTAGGCAGTCTCAGAAAATCATAATTAAGCAGCGAAATACTTTATTTCCTCACAGGAACAAAACAGTTCCAGTCTCCTGGGTAAGTCTGTAATGTGACTCTTTTTTAAATAATTTAACTGATACTCTAGAACAATTCACAATCAATTGAACAACAGTCTTGGCTGAACTAAGGATGCTTTGCTTAGCCATTGGAAATTGTTGTGCTAAAACTATTCTTATTTCTAAATACAGCATCTCTTGGTCAGCATGCAGTAATTTTGTGGTGTAAATGTGGGTTGCTTAAAGCTTTTCCTATGTGAAGTTGCATTAAGCAAAAAGCCAAGTTCAGTCACATCTTGATCTTGATGAGACAACTTCAAAGCTGATGAGTTCTGATGATTAAAAATGCAGATTTGAACATACTTTGTTGTATCATGAAGAGAATAAGAAGCATCAGTATGATAAATGGTTGTGTGGTTACAGAAGGTAGGCCTTCTACTGACAGCAATAATCTCGGCTCCTTTTCAAACCTCTCATGTTTTAGATTATCAACAATAACATAAAAGAAATGCAAAGGTTATGATATCTATGAGATTTTTCTTTCACAAAAATTAGTGTAGAGGAATTTAGCTAATTTTTGGTGGCACTGTCCAAACAGAGGAGGGAGGCTAAATATTAATGGGAAGTTATTAGTCCAGACAGTGTGCAGTTATTTCTTTGATGTGTCTTCTCTTGGTGAAATGAGAGAAACTGTAAGGGGAAATGAATCAGTGGCCATTGATGTAAGCTATTTGTAGATGTGAATTTAAGCTCTGTTTCCTAAGGAGTTCTTGATATAACAAAAGCATATCATGTTCCACATTGTAGAGCTTTTATTCCCTTAACTGTTGAAGCATATTTAGAAGACACAAGCCTCTTTTTTTCATTTGGTTGATGTCACCGCTAGAGCTAGTGAACTTCTGGATAAATGGAAAGATTTAGGAAGAACTCATTTCCCAAAAATTAAAAAAAAATCTATTCTCTCATCAGTTTTGCAGTCAATGTCAGCAACTTTGAAAGAAAAGCAGGTTCCATCTTGAATTCTCGATGTTGATGAGGTGTTCAAAATCTGTCCTGTATGAATGAGATAGCTCTGATTCCTGAAATTGGTTTTCCATTTTCTGCCCTCAAACTACTCTATGTTTGCTGGTAGCCCCATGAAAAACAACATGAGAGTTGTGCATACAAAAAACTGGAATCAATATGCTATAAGAGTGTAACTACAAAATACTTTAAAACTTACTGTATGTTGGATAGATTTTTTTTGGTTGTTTCAGTGTTTTTTACAGATTATTGGGTTCATATATTCAAATTCACTTCTGCTATTGCTCTGCACCTGGATTATACTTGGATTTATGATGTGTTTTATGGTTTCTAGGTTATCAGAAAATGCATAATCTGCATTATTCCTTGAAATTAAGTGCTATTTGAGCACTCTAAGATGGTGTTTACTATATAATTTTGTCCTTTGTCTGAGGGTGAGAATTTAAAATCAAGGTCAAATATATATATCATCTTATTACGTCAGTTTCCTAAAAGGTCATAGTCATTATTCTGTCTTGGAGTTGTTCTTTTTATTTTCGATTTTCAACGAGAAAAACCTTTAAAGGGCTACAAACCTTCATGAATATCTTATTTCATGGTTTGTAGCAGATTTATTTCTGATGTTTACTTATCAGTTCTGTATACCAACTCTGGAGTATGCAAGTTAGCTCAGCTGCCATTTGGTGAACCCAAATTCCTATCTCCTGCATATGTTCTATGACTGTGGGAACGTGTGCTGTCTTCTGGGGCCGGGGGGAGGGGTTGTGGGTGGTGGGATTTTTTTGTTGGGTTGTTTTTTTGTGGGTGTTTTTTTTGCCATGCAGAGTGAAGGCTGTTGCATCTGCTACAGTTGCTTCTTACAAGCCCATCACAGAATGTGGCTGTCTTTTACTGCATTCAAGCCATTTTCGGAAAAAGGAATGATGCTGATTTTACAAGTAAAATCTAAATGGGTTTGAAGTAGAGTTAGTCCTTTTCATCCGTAGTCAGATTATAAAGCACATAGCATATAGAGAAAATCTCATGAGATAACTGTATGCTGAATTTCTCCCTTACCTGTATTACTTTCACTGTCCTCTTTCCTATGCTGATCGTGGTGCACAAGACAGAAAAGCACCTCTTCTAGGCTTCTCTTGGTGGCCTGGTCATGTCTCTGTTACCAGCACTGATGTTTCAGCCCAGGGGCTGAAATTAGAGCAAACCCACACTGTTTTATTCAGCCTTGGGATCAGAAGTTATCTTAAGCTGAATGTACGTTTGCTATCTGTATATGGCATGTGTGTAGTCTTAATTAGCTTTTAAATGTTTGCTTTTTAATATATTGATATATTATATCTCTTAAAAAAACCCCAAAATTAAAATACAGTTATGATTGCCATTTGAAATTATATTTAGAATTACCTGTGTCTGCCTGTATGTTTATATCTATTATGTTATTAATGATTTAGTTTTAGAAATATATTTGAAGTTATTTTCTGAATGAATTCTCTGAACTGTTCTCCATGATGTCAGAAGAAATGTGTATGTTAACTGTGTGCTCCTGTTTTTATAGATGGCTATACAACAGATGACATTGAATTTTACTGGCGTGGGGGTGATAATGCAGTCACAGGAGTGACTAAGATCGAATTGCCACAGTTCTCCATTGTAGACTACAAGCTTATCACCAAGAATGTTGTTTTCTCTACAGGTTTGTGGAGGGGAAGCTGAAAGGGGAATTCACTGGGAAGACTTTTAGAAATGGGTTAATTCTCAACATGCAGTTCAGGAGCTGAGCAAAAATTTTAGAAAAAGAATTAGAGCAGCAACTGTGAATTTTGAAAGGAACAGTTTTTATTAAAGCTTTCACAATGTATAAGGCATCACCCATTAACATATGAAGAGGATACAGTAGTCTGTTATGTTACGGCTCAGTCAAATAAGCTGTATTTTCTATTTTCCTATGAAAATTCATTAAGCCACTTGTACACCTCAGCGTCCTAAACCCAACAAGAAGTTACCCAGCGTGTAGGAAGTTTAGGAACCTTTCTGTCGCTATTTCTAGATGTTCCTTGTGCCAAACTGGGTGTATTAGACTAATTATTTTGTCTTCACCGTAAAACCTTTAAAATCCTTGTTCCACAGGATTTGTAGGTTAGCCTATGCCAGCAAGCATATGACTTTCTGAAGACTGAAAAGATGCTTTGTGAGGAGGAGTAGAAATTAAGATTGGATTTCATAAGATAAAAAACAAAACAAGAAACAAATAAAACATTTCAGTGGCATATTAAATCATTCAAGAGACACAAGAGTTGGGTTGGTATGTGATGTTCTCTACCTACTTGAGAAAGCTGCTAGGTGTGTTTAAAAAAAACACCTCATTTTCTAGATATGGATAGAAATAATCTTTGGAGGGAGTATAGCAGGACTGTGCATCCCAAATTCTTCAAAACCAACCAGAAATGCATCTTGAACAGTGATCTCTTGGCACCCATGTCAACAAGTTTTTCATACACCAAAATATTTCTGGTGTCCAGTGACAAAGGACAAGCAGTGTGCTGCTTGAAGAGAAAGTTAGAATAAGGGTTACACTGAAGTATGCATACCGCAGCTTATCAGGGAAGAAGCATTTCTGTGCTTTGATGCTCTGCAATGTATTTTGATTGTTTGTTGTTGAATATTATGATTAGTAGTAGGTATGCACTTAGAGCAGCCTTGTACCCTTAGAATAAAAGATTATTTAATCCAAATTCTTGCTAGAATTTCTGCATTTGATTATCCTGGATCTTTCAACTCTGTGTGTACTCTGTGCTGCATGAAACAATAAAAACAAAATGACAGAAAAATGTTTTCAGGCTTTATACAAGTAAATTATGGCCATACCAAATATTCTCTTTTAGGTGCCTACCCAAGGCTGTCTCTCAGCTTTAAACTTAAGAGAAACATTGGTTACTTCATTCTGCAGACCTACATGCCTTCTATTCTGATCACTATCCTATCCTGGGTTTCCTTCTGGATTAATTATGATGCTTCAGCTGCAAGAGTTGCTTTAGGTAGGCATTTTTACACATCTCATGCAGTGTGCATTAGCTGAATGCTTTTTCTTGCTTCTGGCTTAGTGGGTAGTACATGATTTGAAAAATAAATCTGTTAGATCTTTTTATGTCTGGCTTGTTAAGCTTTGTATTATTTGAATCAGTATTTAAATCAACACAATTTAAATAAAAATTAAAGTGATTTCATGTCTGAATTAGCTAACTGTATAATCATTGTAACCAGAATTAGCCAAATTGTCTCAACAGTTTCTGTTGTTGTTTTACTGCTTGTTTTTCTCCAAAGAGAATGCATTAGTTTGCTTTTGCCCATGGCAGTCCAGAATACACAATCAGCACTGTGTTATGGATTATAAATTGCTTTTCCTTTCAGGTATGAATTAAATACTGCTTTACTAGGATTGTGTAGCTAGCTTCTCCTTAAGTTGTTTTTTTTTCCTTACCGTTACTTTACATTCTAAAAGCAAACCATTTCCCTAATTAATCTCTAGAGTACTCTTATATCTCATCGCTAATCCCATGTGTGTTTGTTTGTACTTTGTCCCTCGTCAGAGTACCCAAGCACGTTACAAATATAAATACGAGTACTTATTGCCAAATTTTGTATAAATCAGACTGATAGCTACCAGTACAGATCTCTATAGATAAAATAAGTAAATTAATAGAAAAGATAAAATTGAGAATTTGACATTTAAACTCTATAGGATACTGTCTGAGTTTTATCAGGCCTTTCTGTGTAGCATTTTCCCATAAGAATTCAAGACTACCGATACCCTGAAAATGCTGGAGGGAAGCAAGATAACAGTGACTCTAGGCTGGTAATTGTAACTGAGACTCCTTAGAGAAGTTTACCATTTAGGTGGTTAAAAACTTAATCATAGAATCCCACTACTGTTTGTTTGATTAACACAATTTATTACAGATGTAATTTTCTTTGCTTACACACAAAAAAAAAGACAAGAAATATGGACAGAGGTTGGGGGTGGGAAGTTTTCCACCAGGAAAAAAAATCTGGAATTTTTCAGCTCTAGCATTTGAATATTATGAGCTATTATGTTAGAAAATGAAAATGAATTCAACCAATAGACTTGTCAATTCTTTTTTCCAGGAATCACAACTGTGCTCACAATGACAACAATTAACACCCATCTTCGAGAGACTCTTCCCAAAATTCCATATGTGAAAGCCATTGACATGTACCTCATGGGATGTTTTGTCTTCGTTTTCATGGCTCTGCTGGAGTATGCATTGGTCAACTACATCTTCTTTGGCAGGGGACCTCAGCGTCAAAAGAAAGCGGCAGAAAAAGCTGCCAGTGCCAACAATGAGAAGTTGCGAATGGATGTCAATAAGGCAAGTTGAAACGGGGATGTATTTTTAGCATTGCCCCAGGAAAGCAGACTTTCACTTCTGCCAGACAGAGCTTTAAAATGTAATTTCTTGTAGAAACGAGTGGAGTGGGATTATTATGATCTTGTTTGAGCTCTGCAGAGCAGCGTATTTAGACACCTCAGCAATGAATGCTGCCCTCTAGCCTGGAAAAGTGAATGACTTGTTTCTAAAGCATGCGCTCAGTTAAGCTTTACTGTGAGACGTTTTCTCAGACAGGATGTAGAGTTAAATATGTCTAATCTGTTTCCAAAGGAACAAATCCAAAATGATGGCTATAACTGATATTCTAGTCAGAGCTATATGGAATGTTGGAAATAAACCCTAAATTTAACCTACTTTCATAAATCTTTCAGATGACCTGGATAAGAAATGTTTGCTACAAAATTGTTGAAAGCTTGAAAAGTTTGCATATTTTTCAACATATAATAGCCCAGGATATTGTTGGGTAAATGAGAAACTGCTCAGAAATAAAGCATCAACTTGCTGTGCACTTAATTTTGAATCTGAAAATGGTCCCCTGGGGTTGGAGAATTGAGGCAGAAAGTACATTTGCCAAGATACACACTTTTGGAAAAAGTATCCATTATGCTTAATGAAAATGGAGCACTTATCATAAAGCACTTATCATTTTTCACTTTGACCATTTTGGATGAGTTTCACACATTGGCAAATCTGGGCTGAATGCGAAAATGTACTTAGTGTGAAATGTATAAGCTTTCACACACATGCAAATTGGAAAGTTAAATAAAATTAAATTATCTTTTTTTTTTTTTTTTTTTTTTTTTTTTTTTTTGCATGGGAAGCTTTTTGAATTTGTAATTCAGCATGATACTCCAAGGGTGAAAAAATCAAAAACAGAATTTAAGAAAACAAACCCTGAATCAGAAAAAAACCCAAGTGATTGTTTGTGAAGTGGAAACATAAGTTTCATACAGCTCTAGTGGTGGAAATCTCGCATTTGTTTGGAACTTCTACACTACCACAGTGTGCCTGCAAAAAGAAGAACACCTGGTTTTATGTTTGCTGGAACAACAAAAACATGTTGATAGCATGAACCAGTTAGTTTTATAGGTTATAGTTTATAGTCTTTTAAGATGGAGGATTATAATTTCATGGTTTAGATCTCACCCATTCTTTTTTTTTTTTTTCTTTTTAATTTGAGAAAAACATGTTTTAATGAATGAAGGCAAATGCATAATGATGAAATTAGTTTTGATGTTACGATACCTTTTAGATCACCTTTTTCCATTGTAAAGTTCATGAAGATTCTGTAAAATCCTTTTCTACTGGTGATTTTTCAGCAATGTAAAAAGTAGTTGCAATCTTTTATTTAGTTTGTCATTTTTATTTTTTAAAATTAGTTTGCCTTTAAACAATCAAAGCTATTAACTAAGCTGTAACCCTGTAAGGAATTTTGAGACTAGGTCTGCATTTACCTGAAGTCTTTCCTCTAGCATCAATGGAAATTGATGGTCCATAGGTGTCAGTGTCACCACAAGCTGAGGTATATTTTTGTATACTGTTCCACTTGTGCTACTTTCTATATACTTATTCATACAATGGATATTTCAGCCGTGTAACAGAATAGCCAAAGTGTAGTGGCAAATTCCTAATCATGAACTAGAATTTGAAAGCACTAACTAGTGTGCTAATCCAGTAAGCACAGCAAATTAATTCCCATAACTGTTGCAGAAATTCACCAGCCTACAGGATTAACACAAAGTATACCGGGAACAACTTTCTTTACATGTTTTCACACTGAGCCTTTTGCTTAACATACCAGGCCGACATGGTTCACATTCTATGGCAGTTCTGCTCTGGTACCCAGATACACTCTGATCTGATAATCAGGTTTACAATCCCTTAAGCAATAGACAGAGAATCAAATAGGAGAGGATCAGAAAAGAGTACTTATCAGAGAACACTGTCCTACTGCGCATAGGCTGCTCTGGGGAGGAGGAAAGGAGCTGACAGCTGTTCTTGCTGTTTGACCAGCAGCAAGAAAACATTCATATTTAATGGACCTGAATATTTTATCTATGAAAGCGGGCCAAACATTATATAATGTTTTTCATGTACAAGAACCAGAAATGGGTCTGAACTGCCAAATTCAGTTCAGACACAGGTTTCCATAAAAACCCAAGTATTTTAGAAATGGGACCAAAATGAACACTCCACCTCTAATTAAGATCCAACACTGAAGGACTAAGTTCATGAAGTATAAGTAATATTACTAGATTCCTCTTCTATCGCTACATGGAATACTATGAATTTATATTTGTGACTTCAGATACTATGTGAGAAAAGATTAATGCCATGAGTAATAAACCTCAAAACACGAGAATGAAAACGTCTTTACTGCTCTGTTACTGCATTCAGCATTGAAATTATAAGACAGCCGGTGAATAGTTATTGGAACTGCTGCTTTAGTGCAGCATCTTTTTTTATACATTATAGGCCAGCAAATCTGTAATAGATGTCATCACATTCCAACACCAATTTTTGTAACAGCCTTTTACAATTTTTCTGAACAACAGAAGGTCATGAGAGGAGAAGTGCTGATTAGTCGTTCCATCCACAACTACTTGCAAAATCAGAGTAGAAGTTAATACATACTCCCTTTATGCTGTTGAATTCTCTGGTACAGAGAGCTTCCAGGGCAGGCACAGACGTTGACAGTCTCTCTATTTTTGCCCAGTGTTATTCAGAAGATACCAGGGAGCCTACAAAACAGTACAGAAGCACAGCAGAAGCTGTTCTTCCATGACTGCTATCTACTGAATCCAATGTCATACCTTGAAGATTTGGTGACTCTGTAGGAGAATGTCCTGTTTTTTCCATTTGAGTGAACACTATCAGGCTGGCTGCAGAGCTTCCCCTGGTCTATTCCAGATGAAACTGTGGCCATATCTTTCTTTAAATTTTATATTGTATTCATGTAGTATGCCGAATGTGGTGGATTTGGTTTTAGTTTGTTTTTTTAGAATCATAGAATAGTTTGGGTTGGAAGGGACCTTTAAAGGTCATCTAGCCCAATCCTCCTGCAATACCCAGGGACATCTTCAACTAGACCAGGTTGCTCAGAGCCCCGTCCAAGGTGACCTTGAATGTCTTCAGGGATGAGGCATCTGCAGTCTCTGAGGTCAATCTGTTCCAGTGTTTCACAACCCTCATCGTAAAAAAAATGTCTTCCTTATATCTAGTATAAGATCTTCATCACAGAAGATCGTAACTTCATATACTCCCTCATTTTCAAAGATTGTTAGCTCTGTTTGGAGTAAGGGAAAGGAAGAGAAGGGATTTGTCCAATATGTTGATTTGCTTCTTGAATTCTGAAACCTGAGTAATAAAATAATGGAGAAATTTAAAGGACACAAAACTCAAGGAAGATTCAGACTCAATTACCAGCAGATAGGGACATGCTTAATTTTCTTTGCAGTGACTTCAGGTTAAAATGGCTGTGTGTATGATTGTTCCACACTTGAAGCTTCTCAAGCTGCATTTAGCAGTTTATTCCTTTAGTCTAACTCATCATCTTTTGCCTTTGTCAAAGCTAATTGTTCTCTCTGTAAACAGTCGTATTGTTGCTTACAGGTAAATCACTGGATTTCTTCTTACTCTAGACATCCTTCGTTTCTTGGAAAGAGCATTCACATAATTTCCTCACCTCTCTTTTCAAGCCCATCATCTTATATTAAGTTATTTCTTCAAATGCCTTTATTATCTTTATAGTCTCAAATTTTTCAATCTCTTCTGTATGACATAGTGCTGCAAGTGTATATATAAGCATATGTAAACTGGGAGTGTTGTATTTCTGGTTGAAGATGTAATATGTGTCATAAACTATGGTATATATACTCTAATCCAGTGTTACGCAATTTTATTCTGTGGACTTTTCTATTTTAAACAGGAATGTTGATGGTCATCAGCATTCTTTTGATCCTTTGTAGGCACATTTCATGCTATCTTTTCTTTAGGCTCAGGGCACTAATCTAGTATACTGTCTGTGCTTCTTCCAGATGACTAACAAATAAGATAAAAAATGGGGCTGAATTCTAATCTCTGCCTTCACAATATCGTTCAGCCGACTGTCTTCCTGTGGGTAATTGTAAATATATCTGGGACATATCATCTCTTCAGTTTCAATATAATATGTCAAAAGCTTTACTGAAATCCATTACTTTCATCTGTTAATTCTGTAATTACCTTAAAATGGCCTGGCAGGATTTGGTCTAAAAGCCTCTATGAGGCTTTTTTTCTTCTAATTGTAATTTCAGTTTCTGTTTCCTTTCGGGATAGAAGGGGTAGGGGGAGGAAAATAAGCTACTGTGATATAACCGTTCAAGTTTTCTCCCTTATGAAGCCTGGCTTTTGTCTTCAAGGAGGTGGTTAGCCTAACCACAATCTCAGTGTAGAGCCTGGTACAACTGCAAATAATTTCTGTTGTAGACCTCCAGCCGTTTTAATATACTTAATTTCTGTTATTGCTGTTCAAATAATTAGCTTCTTGGTGCTCTCTCAGTACTGATTTATACTCTACAAGTTTCTTCCAGAATCCAGTAGCCACGGTGTTTCTGATTAATTTTTAAATTTTCTCTTACATTGTTGTATCCAATAATTTTACTTTGGATGTTTCCATCTTGGAACTGTGGCTTAGATGGGCTTGCTGATGCTAGTCACTGTCATGTGTCTGATGCATATTCTAGTCTTTGTGTTGTTCAGGATTTGCAGTCTGATCACCTCCCAGGCTCTGGATTCAGTATATTTACCTGTGTTACTAAATTCCCAGTCAACCTTCTGCTTATGCTGTTGTTACATCTTTTGGATTCATTGCTGGTTTTTCCGCAGTTGCTCATCTAACGCATTTGATCCGGACTACTACATATATTAATTGACTTCTCTGGAGGTGTAAGTAAGGTGAAAATGCGTTTCAATATCAATGATATCTGTGTATTTTTTATTTTGGATAGATCAGAAAACCACTGGTTCTGGAAACCAGAACTGTCACAGTAAAGACCATGGTAAATGTACTGGCCTGAATGAAAAGCTGATTCTTCTTGCTCTATAAAGAAGTGCTTCTTGTATCTTGGCAGCTGAATGTTTGTCAAGGGGTAGTTATAATGGAAAAGCAGCTATATGCCGCCCTCTTCCAAAGCAACAGAGACTGGAAATGTGTCAGGCAGCAGCAGAGGTGATACTCGCTGTGAGTATTGATACAAGTTCCTACATCAAGGCTCTCATTAAAGAAGGGCTACAGATCCATCTCTTGATGGAGCATGTTGTCAGTCTTTTGTTAGACATCAGTATGGTTTCCTTACTAGGATATTAGCTGGAAACACGATGCGATACTTGCATTTTTTCAACCCTTGTATCAAACCCTATAGAGGCGTTACCATATAATGATTTCCTGCATCTTACCTTCCATTCCTAGTCCCATCTTTCTAATTCTTACATGCATGTTATTCAGGAATTGTTTAAATTATTTCTGAACTATTTTATCTTTTTTTTTTTCCTGTAAAGTTAGATCATCTAGGTTTAGAACAGTTAATTATTGCAAATTAACATTTATTATATAAAATTTGTTATATTCTGTCAAAGTAATTTGATTTGCCACTTCACAGAAGTGGCATTGGGTTTTGCCTATTGTAAATACATCACTGAATGTGGTCTTAGAATGTATAAAATTGCAGTAATAGTTGAAGCCTAGATGCTTCCAACCTAGCTCAAAGCACAGAGCTATATACCTGAGGCACAAGCTATATACCTAAAATACATGATAACGTAAGACACATAAATAAAGCTCCACCTCTAATTTTGCAATCATGCTGTTGTTATTGTGAGCATTAATAAAGCAATTTTCCTCTGGAAAAGAGGGGAAAAATGTCAGCATATTATGCAACACTTCATAGACCTGTTTATACAGATTTATTCAGTCATATTTTTTTTTAAATAAATGTGAACTGACATTGCTAACCTCTGCATGTTTAGATAAGTTTTTTTTTCTGAACACAAAGACTCTTTACAAATATACTGAATGTATTTTTAAAACAATGAGTAATTCTACTCAGTAGTCGTTGTATTACGTAAGGTATTCAGTCAGCCCGTCCGAAAGTTACAGCGCATTACTGTTACATAGTGCCAAGCCACAAACCAGTGAAATTGTCAGACTAATGACGTTTTTCTATCAGAAATTTGGGTACCAAGTAGAGATCACGGAACTTTAATGTGATAATGAGATTAAACAGCATATTAATAGATTTGAATCACAAGAGAGAAGTTCTCTTGAAGAATGAATGTAGGGCTTAGCAAGTTAAGAAGGTTTAAACAAATATAGGTATCTTTGCAATTCATTGCCCTCCTGACCCACTGTTGTTATATCCAAATTAGCACACAGTTACTAAAGGAGATGAGATGGCAAGAAAGAACAAATAGAAGCTTAACCTGCCCTCAGCTGCTCTTAACATGGTAACTTTCTTCCCCTTCAAGTTGTTGCGTCTGCTGAGTTTTTTCCCTACACCTTTTTGACCAAGGAAAAGAGTCTGACCAAGTTTAACCTGGGAAGTTGAATAGTTCTCCTCAGATCTTCCATTTTCAGAGGACTCCACCACGTTATCAGAGTTTTAAGACAAACAGGACCATGCAGTTACCTGTTTCACAAGTCATTGCACCAAATTATTTCACCTACACAACTGGGCAGGCTGAGGATGGACAGTTTCTGGCCATTGACAGTCTACGAAGGACTTGGGGCTCCCACAGCATCTTCCTTCTCCAGGTACCCATTTTCAGATTCACTGGCTCACATATGTGTACTTTTTGAATATGAAGACTGAGACTGAGTACCGGCTGTTTCATTTTGCCAACAATACCAGCACACTTTGAAATGGCAGTCAGCTCAGGTATTGCTTTGTTACCTGCCGTTTCCCATGATAGCTTCCAAACTTCTTTTCACCACTTTACTAATGAGTAAGTGGAAGGGCCTGTGCATTTTTTCACCATCATATCCATAGATGTCTCTTTTGAAAAAGAGGGGTGGAATTACATGGGGTGTGTTAAATTGAGCCAATGTGAATCCATTAATATATACATGTGGCCCTTTGCAGGCCAACTTGTGCTAGTTTTCAGTGTGCTGCAAACAGACGACATTGCTCTCCTCGATTTTCAGACTAAGGGGTAAAGATGCATTAACAGGGCTGCAGGCCTGAGATAATGTACCTTGCTCTAAGGCAATGCTCGTTAGCTTAGGCTTGGCTAATACCTTTATTTCCCCTCTGATTTACTGCTGGCTTGCCTCTGGCTTCTTTGGTTCACAGCAATTATTGTTCATTTCTAACTGAAGAAATCATAAATGCACCTCTAGTGAGGAGGAATTATTGCAAAGGTATCTAACACCAGTCAGTAGTGATTACATAGAACTGCATCTTATACCCTATGCAGTAGAGGTACTTCTAGTATAAAACATGAGTAAGCTGAAGACTGTGAAAGCTTTTGGAAAAAAGAGGAATTTTTAAACAGCAGTATGCACAGACTGAGTTAATAAACTGAACAGGATATTAAAACACTAAGGCAACATGAAGCTTTTAAAATTTCAGTCTAAAATCTCCTATCTTCACTGCTCTGTATCACTGGAGCTAATGTTGCCACTGTCCAAATTTCAGTGAAAGCATTCATCCTCTTCCTTTGCCCTCCAAGTAGAGTTTTCGTTTTGTTTGCAGTACAGGCGAAACTGCATGGGAACTGATTCTTGATCAGGGTCAGAAGGTATTCCTGGCACAGAAGTTTACTGAAGGACGTGATAAAAACAGGCATGGATTATAAAAGCTCAGCCTTTCTCCTAAATTTACATTCACGCGATATCAAGGAACAATTTGCATATGAAACAATAAGCAATGCGCAGAGTGCTCAGCCAGCCTATTCGCATTTTGTTGAAACCAGAGTTTTGGTAGGAGTGAAATTTGAGGAAGTTCCAGTTTTAGCCCGCAGCCCTTTGCAGAAGTAGTCAGAAGGTGATTTATTTCTATGATCTGTAGTGGTATTCCACATGACATCTGAATAAAGGTCAAGTCAACTGCGTGAGGTTTTCTTTCTGCAGCTGCGCTCCTTCGAATGCCATGTTTAATTTATGTAAGAACAGTGCATGCACAGTCCGTTTGTTTAAAGCACATTATCCCTTTTGCTTTTGTAGTGTAGCTACAAACCTGCCATCCACCAGTGACCCTGAATTAAGTATGCTTTTGGTTGCAAAAAAGTACCCATTAATGCAGTTTACATTATTATTTCAGATTGTGGGGAAATAAGGCACAAAAAAGGCAAATTATGTACAGTGAAGTAGAAGAAATGTGTGTAGCTGCAGTCCAGAAGGCACGTCTGGCTAGTGAATTTGGTGAATTGATTTCCCAAAGCAGATCAGCTCTAAAGAGTTTGCCAAGGTTTAATTGAATGGCCATGAGTCAACCAATTTCTAGCCAAAAAAATAAGTTGTAACTCTAATCGTTATGTGCTAGGGGATGTAACCTAGGTGTGCTCATGAATCTTGAGATCACTGCATTATGTACACTAGGATGGCACTAAGTGGTAAAAATATTGTTATAATGTAGAAGATGACTGTCAACCCCTTTGCTTTATTTATAGTGTCTAAAACAAACATCTGTTTGGTTTCTTTTTGCAGATAGCAATACACTGTTACATCTAATTTAGGGGAAATCGATTTCAGGTGAACCAAAATTCATATCAGAAGTGTTTACATAATCAGAATGATAGTATCCCAAACTGGTAAGGAGGATACAAATTTCAAATCCTTTTTTTATAGTGTTTGCCCATCTTTAATCTATCGGTAACTATTAATTATTAACTGTGATGCTTTACCTTTGTTGTTGTTTGCTCTTGAAGCTGTAAGATTACCTGAACTGAAACAAGTTAATACTTTCAACACTATTAAAAAAATCCCCAAATTGCTGTGTCAGAATACATTCTAAAGACACATTCCCAATGTTTTAAAAGTATTTTTTCTTCAAAATCTTTTTTTTTTTTCCAACAGTGGAAACATTCTAATTCCCAGGAGAGACATGGTGCAGTCACTCTGCAGCATGCCACGAGGACTGCTTGTCTTGCATGAAGATAAAGATAGAGCAAGGTTAATGAGAGGAATAGCCCAAACAAACTAGGAATCACATATCTAGCAATATTCATAACAAAATACTATTAATGTAGCATATGAACTGGGCATCCACGTAGACATGTACAAACCATATATTTCCTTATACATACATATTTTAAAAAGGGTGTCAGGGTGTGTATTGCATAAATACATGTTAAATTTAATGAAACAGTCCTGCTAAGCTATGAAGACCTGTGTTTATTGGTAAATTCACTTGGTGAATTTACTTGGTGAAATTCACTTGACTCGTTCTTTTGGATACTAGCGGTTTTCCCAGAATTCTGATATGGAGAAAGATAGACCCCAGGAATTAGTTTCTCACATAACTTAGGAAAAAGGTAAGGGGGTCAGTAGGATTATGCCTAAACTTATATAATGTGTGTATCTATATACAGACATATATGTCTATATATATGAATATATATTTTTTTACTCCTTAGATATTAGTTTTAAGAATCCCTCTGTAATGATGTTATATTAATAACATCATTAATTATATATAATTATATTAATATATAATAATGTTATATTAAAACATAGAAGTCTAATACTTGTTTATTTTTATGCCTTCATTCCTCTGTGAAAGACTTGAATTTAATTTTTTTCACCACCCAAAAAACTTGTTGAGCCTTCTCCCAAAACTGATATATCTTAAAGTTATGTACAAAAAACCCTGCATCCTTGTCCTTGCTTATGTCCACAAAATGAACTCAACTTTCTGGTAATAGTGTTGTCAAAAACTTAATGCTTTTGGGCTGATCTGAGGGATACAACAGTAAAGGTCATACAGCCTAAATCAACATGATTATTTTCATGTAATGTTTTGTTGGGGCCGCTTTATTTCCATGTATTCTTTGAGTATTCAAAGGTTCCTGAAAGTAACTGGAAATGAAGGTCTTCAGAAATGGAAGATTTTAGCTCCCATTTTGCTAGATGGAATTCTGAGGTTTTATACTTTCAAGCTATTGCATTTGTGGGTAGGAAAGGTGTCTTTACAGAAGTTTCAGTTGTTGCATGGAAGGTCTTTTGTTTATCAAAGTATATGATAATATATATAGTTGGAGGAGAAAATCCAAAAGCTGATTACATGTAGGTACCATTTGGAGAGGGCTAGCTGTTGTGGGGGATGATTCTTCAGCTTTCATTACTTTTTGTATCATGAGGCATATACAATATATAATAATTTGCCATTTAAAAATAAGCCTATATTTTGTCTCATTGACTCATTAATAGCTTTCTCAGTTGTGAGTAGATCACCCTTCCTGACGTGCATCTTGTGAATCTTTTACAACATTGACCACGTTTTACATAAACACCTACCATGTTTCCATGTTATTAAACTGTTTTTTCTCATTTTCATAAAATTATGTGTCAAAAAAAACCTGCACACTATTGTCAAAAAACATGGTCTTTTTTTCCTTCATTTTAAATCTGTTCTGAAATTCTCCTATTATCCATATATTTATATTTTATATGTGTGTGTATATATTGCTATAGAACTATAATACCTTTAACTAGTCAAACTTAAGTTTGGGTTAAATTTACCATCACAAAAGGCCACCAAAATGTCAGGAACAAAACTGCAATCTAGTTTTTACTTTCTCTAGAACTACTGCATACACAAAACCAGTTTAAGTATAATATAAAATTTGAAATTATACATAAAACTGTCACGTATTTTGCATATGCAGAAACTTCCTTAGAAACAAATCTGAAACGACTAACCATACCTTGGCAACAAAATGAGTGACAAAATGTTAGTCTCCCCAAAACAGCAGACTATCACTGTGCAAGTCAGTCATGCAGGAATGTTCCAATTCAGTCAACAAATTCAGATTTTTTGATTATTTTAAAGTGGAAGTAATTTCATTTTAATATTGTTAGGATTAGTCCTCTGAGCCTTGCAGTATCTGTGGCCATGGAACTGGCAGTATTTAGGCTTCTAAATCAGCACTGGACATGATCATAAGTACATTTCTAGATCTTTTTTCATTCTGAAATTTGCTGTCAAAAGTTGGAAATTCATCTTTATTTTCTTCATAATGAAAACTTATAAGTGATTTTTTCCATAGAAAAATATAAAGAATTTTAATTTTTTTGTTGTTGTTGTTGTTGAATTGACTGCAGTTTCTCTTCAGTGTTTTATCTATCTTTGTCATTGCTCCCAAAGTTTTTCCTTGGACCTCGTGCCCAAGAATTATGTTGTTGATCTTCCCTAAAATCACAAGCTTAAATCTGTTGGCAAGTGAGTATATCATGGTCAGATGGCTGAAACACTGGTAGACTGCCGTACAGTCCACCCACCCTTGTGACAGTATATGCTATACAGTGCTT
Organism: Numenius arquata; assembly: GCF_964106895.1. Taxonomy (NCBI): domain Eukaryota; kingdom Metazoa; phylum Chordata; class Aves; order Charadriiformes; family Scolopacidae; genus Numenius; species Numenius arquata. The sequence continues at coordinate 32,528,833 of NC_133586.1, forward strand.
TGCACATTGTTTTTGAATTCAAACAAGAAAAATAACTTCGATGTATTTTACAGAAGTCTGTTCTAGAGAAGCAGCTTTATCAGCCTTATTTTTACTGTCTAGTTCATATATCAAAATCATAACTATATCCAAATAAAACCTTACAAATTTTTCCAGTTACAAGGATAATCAAATATTCCATGCATTTTTCATCTACACAAAGCTTTCTTATATAAGCAGTTTTGCTGTGTTTCTGTAGTATATTTTTGGTGCTAGGTATATCTGTTAAATTATATTTTGTAAGACAACATAATATGAGACTTAGCTTAGGGGCAACATGGGAGTTTGATGAAATTTTGGTCTTATCTTAAAATGGAGAACAGCACTTTCTAGGGTGTAGGTTCTTGCTGATGTGTTATTCATTTATATTATCTTCAAGAGAATTAAATGTGTACATGTAAATGGGATGATGTTTTAGCAGATAAATAACAAATACTTTATCAGAGCAGTATTAGTAAGAATCTGGGCTGCCTAACACCTTGTTTCTTGAGGAAACAGTAGGATTTAGAGCTGTTGTTATTTGCTAATCCAGAAGACTTCTATTCCAAATCACCTGCCTTTGCTTCCTCCTAAATGTCTCAGTAGTAAAAAATTGTTGCTGAAAGTTGTAGCTGAAATTTCAAAAATTCCAGTTCTACTTACATTGCTTCCTTTATGTTTATTTCCAGTCAAAGCTTGATTATTTTTTTCCCCTCTTAGTATTTACAAAATTTGTCTTGTAAAAATAAACGCTTTCAGGAAGTTCAGATAGATTTCATTTTTAAATTTTTCAACTTTTCTCATGGAGAACTTTTTGATGCTTTAACATAGATGAGGTTTCTTCTTTCATGGAAGGGTTTCATTTTTAAGATAGAATCTCTTACAAGGTATTGTTTGGGTGTAAGTGATGATTTTGCAATCTTCTGGAGGAAAAAAGAAAACTGTACCTCAAATTTCTAGAAGGGAGAGAAACTACCTTTAAATATCACCAATATGGAGCTTACTTAGACTTGAAGACTTCCCAATTAGAATTCTCCTTAACTAATATTTAGCTCCACCATTTTGATAAAATGGTGGATTGCAGGTTAAAATAAAAATAAATTGTTTCCTACTTATGGTTATATGCATTATTCATGGTTTTGGACTAAGAGCAAAAGCCTTATTCACAGGAAATGACTTGAAAACATGACTAACCTTAATATTTATGGAAGTCCCATTAAATTAATGTATCTGCTTAGGTAAAGTTACAAGTTCATTTCCTGAATTAGTACTGTTTATGGTCAACTATATTTGGTGCACTAGAATGGAAAACATGTACAACATCAAGGCCTTACTTCCATAATTTATCCCTTTCACTTTACTAGAGATTGATTTTCTGCAGAATCACAGCATACTCTCTGTTTTTCTTTCTTGGTTGGCTAAGGTGATTTATCCACCTTTACTCCCAAAAAACCCAGGGATGTTTTTTTGAGATATTTAAGAAGAGATAGTGGTATAAGGTTCAAGTTGAGGACAGGACACTAATAGGCCACGTCTCTATTTTTTCCTATTCTTGCCAGAATTCAAACAGCAGTCCTGATTTTGCCTATTTCACTTGTTGGCTTTTGGTTTAGAACATTCTGTGCAGCAGTTTGAAAAAGTTCATATTTCATGATTTTTATTCAAATGTCAAAGCCAAAGATACTTTAGCCTCTTTTATTTTATGTGGGCACTTACTCTGCAATGCTTTCAATATGGAATCTTGTGTGTAAGTAATGGATGCTGAAAGAAAGCATGGGATTTCAACCATTACTCCATAATCCTACGATAACTTAGTCATAATTATTGATGTGTTACTAATGATATGATCAAGAAATAACATATATCAGAGGGTAAAACGGAATGCCTAGAAATTGAGTTGAAAGTAATTAGAGCAATGTTAAAGCTCCATGTCTAGATCTTGCATTTTGTCTCATGTTCTTTTTCTTCTTTTTTTTTTTTTTTTTAATTCTTACAGGTCTCTTGTGGTTTTTTGTTTAGATTTTTAGGCTTTAAAAAACCCAAGAATCTAAAGAAAATCCTGATTGAATTTGCAGAGGTTCTCTGGATTTTCTGACCTGAAGCCAAAGTAACCTGAAATTATAAGACAATTTTACTGTCCTCTAACTGCATGCTGTACAGCCTGACCCAAATCTTAGGTGTATAATGCAATCTGAGCCAATGCATGCTAACATGGTTTCATAAACAGTTATGGCAACGCTGGAACAAATTCAATTTTCTACACACGATGGAAATGCAATGTTTTTTACATTTTTATGGACATTGTTTCACATATGATATTTTGAAATATAAGGCATTTGTGTTTTATGATTTCATATAGCTTTATCTCAGCAGGCTTGCTTATCATGTCAAAAATGTCTGTATAGCTTTAGGCAGGTGCCATTTGAAAATCATTACTTCTTTTTTCTTCCAGAATGAACCTAGCAGCAGCTTATACAGGGCTATCAACCTTCCACACACTACCTTGTGTAGTCAGTGCAATCCCCAGAGATCAGTGGTTCTTAATCAATAAGTCAAACCTTGCTGATGAGGTGGAGGATCCCTATTATATGTAAAATGCACTTCATACTTTTCACCTAATCTTGCCAGAGCTACTGTGACCAGTCAGGAATGGGATGTTACTGGTTTTCCAAGCAAAACTCAGCTGCTAAGCAGTGGGAAACTATGCTATAGATAATACTAAGATCTTAATCTCTAACAAATTAAATTGTACGTCTAGGCATGTCATGTTGGTCTTCATTGTGAAAAGGATCTTTATTTCTCTCTTCAGCTCTTAAGAACGTCAGTTCACAGGACCTATAAATGCTGAGACCTCATCTCGGGTGTTAATCTTTGTAATAGACTGGGGACTTCTGTTGTCCCTTTGTGGTTTAGCTCACTATGTTTTGCTTTTGACTAATGGCAACGCTACTTAACAAAAGGATATTTCTTCTGAATTTACAACTATTTTGTTTCACAAGGTTTTTCCATCAGAAATTCCAGCCCTACTGTCTATTTTATCCATGGCTTCTGAGCCATTCTGCCATAAAATGAGCCATTGGTTCCTGCCTGTAATTGAAGGTTATATGTGAAAATGAACAGTATATGAAGAAGGAAAAGTGTCAATAATTCTATCTTTTCAGTTCACCAATATTAATTTCCTTCCTACTATAAAGCTGTGTTTGGCATAACAGTAGAGCATAATCACCAACATGCTGGTTTCAGAGATCTGGTCATCCTTGGAGGAGTCCTAATGTACTTAAGTGTGTATGTATGCATGTGTGTGGGAGTTGTAATTTCCTTGTATTTTACAGTTGCTAATGTATTAGTGTAAGAGGAATTCCTCAATAAAGCCATCATTTTGGAGTTTCTAGGTAGCAGGAAGAATATATAATGGTAACATTTCTACACTTTCCTCTGTATTCCTTTTGTTTGAGGCCATCGAAAAGGCCATGGCCTCTTTCAAGGCTCCAGAGTCAGCTTTTCTTCCAGTTGACCTGGACCTATAAGTGAATATCATTTGCATCATATATTTTGTCATCCACCTTTAAGATTAATTTATTAAAGCCCATCCTCTTGCATGGTTGCTGAACTCTGGTCATTTCTGCTCCACTTCTGCTTTCACCTTTTATTTCTGTGGTACTTACTGCTACTTTTTCTTCATCTTCACATCGTCCCTTCCTTCCTTCTCCCTGGGAATTTCTCCATTAAGTTTGAACTCTCCTGTTCACCATAAAGAGTCTAGTTCTATGGTTGAACAATCCTTGAGCACCAAGAGATCTTTTTAACCTTCTTCCACCTCCTTTTGAAACCACTTTTACACTTACTTTTCCCCCGGGATAATTTTAACAACTGTTTTCATATCATCATATCTTCCTTGGTCAAATGACCAGTTGGAAAAAATACATTTACATCACAATGTTATGTTACCTTGAGGAGCAGAGCAAGGCAGTAATAGCACCTCTGAAGCCAGAATATACTTATGTTAATTGTTGGCTTAGAGGTCCTTATATCTTTTAATTAGTTGTCCTATTATTACCCTAGAGTGCTTTAATTTTAAATGAAAGATAATAGCTGCCTTATCTCTAAGGAAACTGGTCTTGATTTTATTAACTTACAGGACAGAAGAATAATTGGCACATATCATTGTCCAGAAATGTATTCAACAAAGGTATCTTTCATTGTTTTCTAATGTTTTTATCCTCAGAGACTTAAATTCAGGTTCTGACCGCTTATGGTCATTAAAGATCCCATGGCACTTTTTTATAGCGTCGTCATCTCAACCCCAGGCATCTGGCCAAATATCAATTTATCTAACTGTTCTGCTTACCTAACATTTCCCACCACCACTCACCCACCCCATAGTTTCAATTGGCTACAGCATTCTCCATTTCCTCAACTAAAATATAGTGTATTGTTCTGCATTGTCAGTCACCGTGTTTCTCCTCAGAGGTGATTGCGCTTCACGGGGAAGTGAAGTGGTTCTTCTTTCTAATGCTTGTAAAGCGCTTTGGGATCCTTTTGAATGGGTGGTGCTGTGTACGATAAATGTAATTCATTATCATTCTACCTCAGTCTTCACTTAGTTACAAAGGCATGTTTTATTTAGAGTTGGGCGAACCTGCTTGGTGGAAATAACACTCCCAGCTCTCTCTAATCTGACAAGGAACCTTTTGTCAAAGGTTGAAAAGTATTTTCTTTTGTTTAGTTTTTCCTTTTTTTTTTTTTTTGTTTCTTTTATTTCCACATTCATTTCTACTTCTGGATTGGAATTTTGGGAGTTCTTCAGGTGGGGAATTCAAAATACCATGAAAAATACAGTTTTTGTTATGGTCAATCCACTGTCCCAGGTGCAAGAGGGTCAAATTAGTGCTTGAGAAGCACCTGAACTTTGTGGTGCTTACTTGGCTTTTCTAACACTTGAAGGTTCGCCCATCACTAATTTTTACTGTATTTTGCATTATTTCTTCTGAAATATTCTTGGAATATTGAAAAATGCTGTGTTCCAACTCTGATATCAGTGTGATATGTGCAAAGAGGACACTTTGCCCTAGAAGATAGTTCAGAATATTGCTAAATGTTTTTTCTGCCCAGCATCACTAACCTTACTAACTACTGCCAAGATTACCAGATAACTGCAGCAGTTTGCTGTGTTATTCACAGATATTAAAACAGAAGTGATGAAAGAATCAAAGCAAAAAGCTAACTGGAGTGATTTCATGTTGCTAAAACATGTCTGTATCTATCTCTAGTAGACTAAAATAAACTTTCTTGCATTTTTGTTGCATAGAAAGTATATGAGTGTGTAAAGAGCACTCAAATTTCTAATATTATTTAAGGTATGAAAAAACTTGTTGGCACTAGAATCTTTCCAAAGGCAGTATCTTAGAATGCACAACGTTGAGGTGAAAAGAACCCAGGCTCAGGGGTAAACCCATTGCATTAATGGATATTGTGCTAAACTTCCCCTGATGTCATTGGAACAAAATTTTCTATTCTTTTCTTAAGGCGATGTGAAACTATGGAAAATGTAGTTTCCAAATGGCTTTGCACCCCTCTTGTAAGATACACCCCCTATTTGTTTTTAAACATTCTTGGGATCAATGAATGCCAAGTTCCTATAATTGCTTTTATTTTCAGGATACTGAAGGTCTTATTATTTGTCTGAGATCTTATAAAAAAATTGACAGACAATTTTGTCTTACCCCAAAAATCACATAAGAATTTTCTAAATAACTGCACTCATTATAAGAAAATGTTTGAAAGCTCTCTTGAGAAGTTTCATAGATCTATTTGAAAGCTTTTGCATATGTTTGCTTTTGTTTGTATTACAATAGCAGAATACTCTTTTTGCCTTAGTTTTGTCTAATGCAGATGAGAACTGATTTGATGGCCTTCCTGGTTAAAACATAGTGTTTCCTCACTGTGCTCAGTATCATGCTACAGAGTTCTTAAAGGAATTTTTCTTGAGTTTCAGCTCAACTTTCCCATTTTCCAGTGCTTCTCAAAAAAAATTGATTCCCCTAACACACTATAAAATTCAAAGATTTCATATGGCTTTGAGGGAAAGAAAGCAAAAATAGATGATTTTGGCTGCTTCACATTGAGTCATTACATTTAATCTAAAACTAAAATATAATGAAACTAGAGGGGTGCAAACTCACATAGATTGGGGAAAAATAAAATTAAAAAAAAGAGAGGGAAATCTGGCATCTCAGCAATGCCAATTTTTATGCATCACTTGAACAGATGTAATCACTCAAATGGCAGTGTTTCAGTGGGTCCGAAGTACTTTTTTGAGTATCTGACTTCCCAGTTATAATACTGTGCAGCAGATGATACTAAAAAGCAGCAGTTTTCAACCCAGTTCTCTCACTGTGCCATATGAAATATTACATAGGGTTTTTTTAATAATGGCAAATATGGTGCTATATTGGGTAGTGCAGCGAGATTCCTGCTGCTGTGTGCTGGCTTCTAAATATTACAGCATAGACTAATGCCATATTACTGTTTAGAAATCCACAAAAGTCACAGTTTGTGCACTTTCAATAATAATCATAGTATATATGATATACGTGATAAATGAATAATGTGGCTGAGTTATTCTTAAAGGAGTTCTAGGACGGTTTCATTCTTATTTGGCCTGGAGTGTATCTGCACTACCATTACTGAGTCAGTGTACCTAATTAGCTGCTCATTAGCTATTATTGCTTTTAAAATATTTTTATTTAATTATACTCTGTAATCACACAATTCAAAATATATACTTAGAGGAAAGGCTGAGGAAAATTAAAACTTCCTAAATAACCTTATATTTGTTTTCTATAAATGGAAGTTCTGCTACCCATACTTCAGATCTACTCCAGATTGCCCAAGAGTAAAATTTATTTCCTCATCTTTGAAATCCTCTTAACTGTATAAGGGGTTTCCTTACAACACTGCATTAATATGGTTTTCACTGAACTGCCTTTAAAAAAATATGTAGTAGCTAAAAATACCCATTGAAACAACTGTTCAATGCACATTTGATGTGATTATACTCTGTATTTGTTTTTCCTTGCTCTGAATTGCAGATCTCTGCTATTCCAGCATTAAGGTCTCCACAGCATGTACTGTATTTATGGAATTCATAAGCACTGCGGAATGGAGTTTCCGCATAGGTATAGTTAGACTATGTCGGTGCCTTTCCCCAGGTAACCACCAGTCCAGCTTGGAGTATAGGGACTGAAAACTTGCATTCTCTTGTTCAGTACTCTGGGCCTTGTTTTATAGAGGCAGAGAGACCTTGAAAATATGTGGGTTTTGTCAGAGCAGAAGCTTCCCTTTAAAAGGAGAAAAACCAAAATAAAGCAAATCCTTTTCCATTTGATTGCCCTTCAAAAACCCTGAAAAGCTCAATGTTGGCCCCAGATATCCTACCCAGTGGCAGAACCCCACTTTCAGGAGCTAAGCGTGTACTCCATGTCCAGGTATTGCTTCTGCTCACTGAACGTGGGGTCCAGGGAAATATCATTTATTCCCTTAGACTATACTTGCCTTATTGCTTCTTGAGTTTACAAATAAGTGACAATAGTCACATCTATGCATAAAGTCCTTTAGACAGGCTGACATCCAATGAATTAGTAATGTTAGATCTAGCCCTTGTCAGCATGGCTTCAGTTTGCAACTGATTGGGCTTCTTTTCTCTCCTGTTAAATCTGCTTTCTTATTTTTTACAGATGGATCCACATGAAAATATTTTGTTGAGCACTCTTGAAATTAAAAATGAGATGGCTGCCTCTGAGGCGGTGATGGGGCTTGGGGACCCTAGAAGCACTATGCTGGCCTATGACACTTCAAGCATCCAGTACCGGAAAGCTGGCTTACCCAGACACAGCTTTGGTCGCAACGCCCTGGAGCGACATGTGGCACAGAAGAAAAGTAGGCTACGGAGACGTGCATCTCAACTGAAAATTACCATTCCTGACTTGACTGATGTAAATGCCATAGATCGATGGTCGCGCATATTCTTCCCTGTTGTTTTTTCCTTCTTCAATATTGTCTATTGGCTTTACTATGTGAACTAAGAAACAAAGCCACACAGGAAGCAAGAACTGGATTTCTCTTCAAATCGGTTGTACAGCCAAAAGTGGGACTTAGAAAAATTCTATTCAGGACAAAAAGTTATTTTAAAACACCTTAGTTGCTGGCCCACTCTATGGTCTGTTTTTATAATGTTTTGGTTGTATCTGCTAAATTGTAAATATGTTAAGTTGCAGTATGGACATATCCCCTTATCAAAATATAAGTGCATTTTGAGTGTGAAGGCAAATTGAATTTTGACAATCGCTTCTATTTCATTAACCCTCGCTCTCTGTTTTTTTTCTTCTTTTTTTTTTAATGGCCATTTGAGTTTAGTGATACAAATTATAGAATGGCATTTGAGAAACAAATTCTAGTTTCAACAGCAGTACATACCATTCCCAGGGAAACTGCGTATCTGAGACATGCATCTACACTTAAGAGAGCGTACAAAGCTGTTACCATGCTTATGAAACACATACACTTTACCTTTTAAATGTTTAAACTTGAAAACAAGTAGTGCCTATCGTCTTTCCAAGATGATGATCGTCAGAGGTTTCCCAACCATATTCAGGTATTTCCTGTTATTTATTGAAAGAACTAAACCTTTGACTGATAATATTAGGGTTGGGTGTTTGCACAGAAGCTGAAGCAAAAAGCAGTAGTTTTGTTTGGCTTTTAAAGAGAGAACATATGCTCGCAATCACAATGACTGTCGTTGCGACCAATAGAGGAATGTAGCAATGGTATAAAAATGCATCAACTCTGAATGCGTAGATATGCTGCTGGTTTGTGTTGGGGAAAGGAAATCATCTGTCCAAAGTGCCAAAATTGGTTGGCCAAATAGTAATTCTCTAGGTGGCTGAAGGAAACCAATGGTGCCCTGCCTTTCTAGGGTAGGGAGAGCTAGAGACCAATTGTAAACTACAGGGCCAAGGAGAGGGAAGGCTACATATGTGTAAAAGCATGTGTGTGTGTATATACATATATATATACCCACACACACTGTGCAAATGAATGTTGTCAGTTATAATACATACCTTAGTCTGAAATACTCATGTGGAGTTATGCGAGTTCTTCCAAGTTTGCAATTTTTCCAGTGTTATGCTTGCTACTGTTGTTACCTTTAGTCAACTTGGATGTAAATTGTTAAGCATATCGTACCTCTTTTAACAGTAAAGATCCGAGCATATGTACTTCAGTACAAAAAATACTGACAGGGTATTTTCTTGGTCCAGATTTGGCAATGCCATTTCACTTTTTATTTTGTTTTTCTTAAGGCTACCTCTCATCTGTTTACAAATTTCTGAAAGAAACTAGAATTCAAGTATCTTCCAAATAGGAAAGGATTTCTTTTTCAGGCAGATACATTTTCCCCATTTAAGTATTCCTTTGGCAATACTTTAAAATAGTTCTTAAGAATATTTTTCATAAACTATTTTCTTTGGATTTTTTGTTCTTGCTTTTTAAGAGTAATTTTCTTACAAGTTTCTGTGGGATTTTTTCCCCATTTAACAGTGAATGGCAACGATAGGAGGAAAGCAGTTCTGGGAACTAGTAGGCCAGTTTTCTGACTTTGTCTTGAGCATATCATATGCTTATTTCTGCTTCAAATGGGAGAAAATAGTGTTGAAACTGAAATGGGATTTGCCAGGCATACGCGCCACCTGTTGTTTTCAAGGGAGTTGTGTGTACGTTCACATACTGCCTCCAGGTTCAGGCTCCACAGGCTTTCATCATGCAATTAACTTTCCAAGTCAAAATGTTGCTTTTTGTTCACATACTTAATTACTGACTGCATTTCGTGCATAACACTTTGTAGATGCATTGGAATTTCAGCAAATAGGTATGAATCATGTTGGAATTTTTTCCCAATTCTAAGAAGAGCCACATCAAAATTCAGTATTTCTCTTCAAAGTCTGTTCTTTAAAAATGGTATTAATTATCATAAATAAAAGCAGTCTTATAGTATTCTTCTGTACAAGCTTTTCTTTCATTTCAGAAGTTGCTGCCAACTCCTTTGTCATTTCACAGAAGCACAGTGTGAATACAGGGAGCTCACAGCCTGTTTGTCGTTGATACACATCAAGTATAAAACCTTACAGAGAAAATGTTGATTCTCTGCATTGATTTACTGCATCAGCTACTGTAAGAACCACAAAGAATGAATCCTAGAACTGCACATTAATTTATCTGAAGTTACAGTACAAGCCATAATACTCTCTGATGTCGCTATTCAGAGAGTGAAAGAAAATGTCTGGTTTCTGCTCAGGTGTCACTAGGAAAGATATGTTATCCGGGGGGAAGGAGCACTTTTGCTTTTACTGTGTCCTTCTGGCTATTAACGTGATGTATAAAATTAGTGAAAGAGAAGGATTCTATCATTTTGTACTAAGGCTTAACACTGTGATACAAAAAGATGGGGGTGAGAAAGACTGGCGAGGTACTGTCAAGGGAAAAGTATAACTTGAGCCCAGGGTGAACACTTATGCTTCTGAGATACTTGAGTGAAAGCAAGAAATTATGCCAACATACATGAGATATGGGGTTTGCTATGTGTGCTACCCTCCAGGTAAACTGGAATAAATTTGGGTTTTCTTTAGAATTGACCGAAGATGAATATTCTAGATCCTTTTAACCATGTTAATTGTTATTAGTTTCAATAAGTCAAATATCAAAGTTAATAATTTAGATAAATCTTGTAATATAATTATAGTTGCACATTTTATTGTTCTATTAGACATGATAGCCAGCAATTAAGGTGTTTTTCATCTTTGTGAAATTCATGGGCAAATTATGACTATAACATGGCACAGTTTTAATGAAATCTTTGAGATCAATCTGTAAATATATACTGTACATGACTGCTAGTATGATACACATTTTCAGAACTGAAAATTCATGCAACATATTTCTGTGTTTGCATAAGGAATGTTATGTTTCTATCCTATCGCAGTTTAATGACTGGGAAGAAAGACTCAAGCAATGACATTGTGACCATTTCTTTTCTCATTCCCAGGGGAGGAAAGCAGAGTCTTAGATAACAGCATGTCGCAGAGTTCTTCAGAGAGTTTTTACATGCTCGTACAAAGGACGTAAAATCTATAAGGTACAAAAGCACAATGCATAGAGAAAATAAGCGGTGGTCTTACACCTGGGGAACAAATCCTATTTATTTCAGACAAATATACATTAGAATTAAAGCTCAATTAATTTTCACTATAATTATTAGACTGTGTTCCAATTCTATACTATAACACAGTACTAAACATTAAGTGAACAGATGTTAAACATTATCCAACTACATGTGCATATGGACATATACCTAAATGTCTATATGGATATAAGTGTGTATATATAGACATACTGAGTGTATATATGCACACACATTCATATGTTGGCGTGTTAAAGGAATAAGCTAATAATAGTTTTGTTTCTACCATCAACCAGTGTATGAATATATTTTTGAGAAAAAAAGATAAATGTATTTAAAAAAACCAACTTACTATACAGGGTAACTGGGCATTTCTATATCAGCAGATTGATGCTTATAATTCGTATGGAGCATTGCACCGTTTGACATGATGATAGTACTGTACCTCCTAGCATCTGAAATTAGACTAGTCCTCACATTGCTTGCCTATTTCTTCTCTCTCTTTTTATATCAGCGTTGTCCACTAGTAAGTTTTCAAACCAACAAATTCCTTAGGGAACCAAGAAAAAAAGGCAAAGACATTAACTATTTCTAGAAAATGATCTAGGGTGGGATGGCCAGGGTACAATACTATATCATTAGTGATCATAACATTTTGCTATGTGTACATAGAACATACAGTGTGAGCAACCATAACTTAAGCTGAACGTGTGTAAATATTATCAGATTTCTTAAACATTTTTAACTTCTAATTTGTACTTTATGGTAAGGCAAAAAGCTAATTCTACTTATGGTTTAGGTTAATGTGTCCTAAAATCATGTAAATAATTAAATAAGCTGTAAATGAGCAGTTGATAGATACAGTAACTGTTTAGTGACTTTTTTTTACTAAGTACAATAATTGCAGTGCTCTAGCAGAGTAATTTAAACACCCTTTTGCATAAAAAGATTTGGATTCCAGATACAAAAAAAATACGGAAAGTACTGTAGTGTAAAATAGCCACTGTGGCAAGGTTACTGCTAGCACAATCGATTCTTTTGTATGGTTAAACTGTTCAGGCAACAGAAGATAGTAGCTTGGCACTCAGTACTCAGATTAGCATAAAGAAATAGGGGCTGGTTTTCACTTACAATAAGGCACCTTTATCTTGCTTCAGTGAGCGGAGATGTGAAGGCATCCAGGGTAAGTGAGAATTCAGCTGCTGGTGATTTCATCACAGAAAGCCTGCATATTGCGTCTGTCGGTTTCTGAAATCTGTATCTCTTATGGTATCTAATAGTAGACTTATATTTTTCTTTACAAAAAAAAAAAAAAAAGGATGTTTGACTGTCGTTAGATAGCATAGTCCCCCAAAGCCAAAGAATCTTCACTCCAGAAATTGTTTAAAAGGGAAATCTATTAAGTCACTGCTTAACACCAAAGGTAAAGCTTAATAAAATGCACTAGGAACTTTGTCTAAATTTTTAAGAAACAAATGGAATGTTGATCAAAAATACTGCCCTATTCTACTTTGTAACAATAGTAATAATTTAAATATCCATTAATATAAAATTGAAATAGATCATCTCTACAAGAATATGCAACACTAACATTTCATAAGTATAAAATTATTTTCTTTGTAAGTGCTTTGACAAAAAATGAAACTTAAATGATGAAAAAAATCTCACCTCTACTTTCATACTAAGGGTTGTATTTTTTTAATGTTTTTCAGACATGAGGTCATCTATTCCAATTTGATAACATTTTGTATGTTTTCACTGTTACTGTCATTTGACAGATACTCACCAGGCTGTATTGTTCATGGTCTGTCCTGTTACTTTCAGTTGAAGACAAAAAGAACATTTGAAACATGATTAATTCTAACAAGCTGAGTATGATTTGACTTCTATCACGTTTTTATTTGCATGGGTGTTTAAATGGTTCTGTTAGTACTGTCTTTGCACAGTTCTGATTTATCTTTTTTTACTTAGTACTATTTACTTCATAATGTAGTAATCATCAGCCTTACTAATGACCTTGTAGCCTTTCTTATATGCACATAATGCACATTTTCCAATGGCTAGAAAATGCAAAATACTAGTGGATATCATTGCATCAGATCTTCATGTCTTTCTCAAAAGGACTGCTAACCTCTGGGATATATGAGGTAGTAAAATGATGATTGTAAATGAGTAGCACATAAGAGATATTTTCTTGAATTTAAAATTATTGCAGCCAGTTTCAGCATGTAAATATATAATAATGTTGGCTAGTGTGTAATTCTTGAACTAAAAAAATATAAATAAAGAAAACCTAAAAGATGTATATGTAGTTGCGTTATGTTGGGCAGGCTCTTTTCGCCAAGCTGCAGAAGATCACAGTTCTCATCTGAAGTGAGTATCTATGAATTTCGGTCAGAAAGGGACACCAAGAAATTGGGCATTGAGGCATCCAAAGTGTAGGTTTAATATGCGAAGGGGTAGCCATAACACGGTGTTCATTTGCCTGTGCAGTAGTCGGGGGAGCTGAGTGTCTGGGGAACAGAAACAGTGTACAGTGAGATGCTTAGTACTAGTCAATGAGAAAATTCTGAGAGCAGGGGAACAGCCGAAAAATCTCAGAAGTTCGGTAACTCCTGCTCAGAGTCAACTCTTGTGGATCTGTCACTGATAGTAAGTTGCTGGTGTCCTCCTCAGAGAAATATGGTAACAGCTGTTCATGGTGGGATGGTATTTCCTTTTACAGAAACGATCTAAACAGCGTCAAGTCTGTCTGCATGGACTTAAGATATGGAAGACCCAAGTTCAATTCCTCCCTCTTCCTACTTAACATCCAGAGGTCCTGGATGACCAAATTATTGGCCTTTTCAGGATGGTGGATTTAGCAGATTGTCCTGTTGGAGTGGTTCTGTTGCATTAAAAAACAATTCAAGATTAACAGACCAGGAGGAGAGTGTGGTCAAGCATGGTCATAAGAGGCATCTATATTGCTGTATTCCGTCTGCCAACTGTTTTGTACGAAACCTTATTGGCAGTATCAAAGGCCAGAAGCTGGGTCTTTTCTTGTGTTTCCAAGATGTAAAATGTCTACTAATACAGTTCTGCTCCTGCTGCTTCTTTCTGTCCTAGTACATCTTGAGCGTTAAATAGACTTCAGAATTAGACTTGTTTGTTTGCTCTGCTGAGGGAACAGTTCATGTCTATTAGTTTTTCTTGTTCTATGCCAGCCCAGCTCTAATAAAAGGAAATTCATAGTTGTGTTTCCAAAGCCCAGGTATTGCTACATGGGGGAGATGGCAGGGTGTTTATTGGTAGCCTTAGCTGTACATACCCGCAGGTTCTGCCACAATTTGATTCTTTGGTTGATCCAACCAGGGGGAGCAGATGGAGCACCAGAAAAGAGAACAAATGGCCGTCAGCAAAAGTCTGCCAAAGGCTAAAACTGCCAAGTCCTCATTTTTGTCTGGAAATGCAGACAGCAGTTGGTAATTCCTTTTGAAGTTGCCCACCTGGCTACTCTCTGTTCTCAGCCCCACAACAGCACTGCTTTAATGACTGATATGTTCTGTCTCGCTTTTCTGTGGATAAAGAGCACCAGTTCTGCAGAGAAAGAGCAGAGATTGAAGATGGGAAGACCCGTGAGTCCTGCGCCTGGTACTGAGGTGAGGAGCTGCTGGTTGCACAACGCTGGCTCTGCATCAGGAGACACAGAACAGGAGAAGTAAAATATTCCAGATTGTTAAGGAAAACTCAAGTATGACTTCATCTCTTCACGGTTTAAAATATCTCACATCTTCCTCTGAAGCTTCCAAACAGTAGATACAAGTTCTGAAAAAAAAAAGACTAAAATGTCAGCACAGTTGTTTAGTTACAAGTATGTGATGTGATGTGCCCTTATTTTCAGAGATTATTACAAGCTAGAAAGCAAAGTATTTAAAATTTAAGACTGGTTCATGATTTCAGGGTCTAAAAACATTTATACTCATTGGCAAGTATCATTTCCAAATCAAAATAGAGCAAATTGTCTGTCTACCTCTTCACCTGTCTGTATCTATAAATGCGTTTAATGTTATCACATCCTAATAGGTGTTATATCGAATCCACTGGCACAAAAATAGACCAGTGCTGCAGAGTATTTGAATAATTTATTCCCTTTATTCTATTCTGAGCTTTAACACTTACTTCATGACTTGTGTAACATGGCCTCTCCTTCCTTCAATTTACTTGCCTGCAAATTAGAAATATTAATATCGGCTTCTTATTGGTAAATTGTACTGTTGAGTGTATCTTGATAATCTAAAATTAACAAAACATGTCAGAGATTATCTAACATCACTGTTCTCAACTTGGAAAAATCAATATTTTAAAGAACGAAATTATGCATCTGTCAAATATTGAACAGCTGTGAAAGAATCAAATAATGGGAACTGGCTTCTAACACGTTGTAACTGTTGCATATTAAATAAATGTAAAATTAACAAGTATGTTAAGCAAGTGTGTTCACTAATGCAAATTCTTTGGTTATCAAAATTAATGACCAGCATGACATTATTAATTTGTAATGCTTGTTATTCTTGAAGGATATTTGGAGTGACTGATTTATTATGATGTTCGTCTGAGTCTAGGCAAGCAATAAATTAAAAAAAAATGATGGCTATGTCCAGCAAAGGGGGTTGGGTATTCAGGTGATGTAAATTGTGTATGTAAATGGAGATATGTTTGCCTTGACTCAGACTCTGGCCCAGGCAGGTTTTTGTGTCTGTGTTTTGTTTTAATTTCAGGGCAAAACTTTTGAATACATCTTATTCTTGGATCAAAAGTATTTTTTCCCCTCTTTCTGACAGAATGTCAGAGCTGACATATTGCATTCATTTTGGCACTCTAATGGCTAAGGGCATGCTTCCAGCTGAGACCACTTTTTTCAAACCTTCTCTTTTTTAGAAAGAATATAGCCAAAGAAACACAATCTTCCTGAAGTTCTGGGTCTTCGATTGACTTACTTAGGTTCCTTCACAAATGCTTTAAAAACTAAATCATGTTAACTATCCACATTCTCAGTTTTGGTGCTATTCAGTTTTCAAATGGTACTTGAGTAGAGATATGTGTGTATCTATGGATATTTACAGTCACACATACTTGCGTTTCTAAGCTTGGTTGATATGTCTAATGACTGACGCTTTCTAAGCCCACGTGAAACTGGTCTGTGGCCTTTGAGATCTCCTCGCTAAACATTTCCGAAGATCTTTTCTGAAGAGTCTGATCGATCATATCAGTCTTTAATCTTCAACTTTTTTTTTTGGAAATTTTACGGCATTGATGTTGATGAAGGTACTGTGAAGAGAGACCACAGGCAGGCACAGGAGCACAACGTCATGCACGTTACAGGGAATGAAGTCCTGTCCTGTGCTCTTTGACAGCACCAAAAGGGCAAGATGTGCAGTGATAAACCCACAGCACAAAAGCTCATTTGGTCAGGGAAGGATCAGTGCGGTTCCGTTATTGAGGATGATATTTCCCCTTCCATGTCATGCAAAGAAATTGTTTCTTCAGGTGAGAGGACGTTGACAGGAGAAGGAATGTGGATAATAAACAGCCTGAAACCTACATGTCAGGACAGCAAGATTTATCTGCAAGATTTGCAGACAAATTGAATTGGGTTTGCTGTTCTTCTGTATTTTATGTTAAGAAAGATTGAGGTTGTTTTATTGTTCTTGTTGTTAGTCACCATTCAAAAGATATCTGAAGTAGAAATATGTGCCAAACAGACAGAAAAAAAATTCACTGAAAAGAAAAAGCATAAAAAAACATCAAACCTTAGCATGGGGAAATCCAGCTAATACACATCCCAACCTCCCAAGCAGCAACAAAGCGTAATCTGCATTGCCTAATTTATTTTCTTTTCTTTTCTCCCACTCATAAGATACTTTAAAATTAGAAATGTTTAAGACTGTAGGAAGGATAAATTTCTTCTTTCCTCTCCTCCCCCTTAATTTTAATGTTTTCTTTCTTACACAAGTTTGGAAACTTAGCAGGAAGACCTTGGCTAATTCCAGTGATTTATACAAGTCTTAATTGGTTTTGGAAGGGTCTCCAGATCTCTCTAAGAAAGGTTAAGCATTATTTATTTGCCTTCATTACTACCCAAAGTGATGTGATTACTGAACAGGTTTGACATTCGAACTAATTAAGGATGAGAAAAAGAGAAGGGGAAAAAAAAAAAAAAGCCTTTATATGAGATCCAAACAAAAATTTACAAAAGGAAGAAACAAAAAAATGGAAAGGACAGGCAAATGAAAAGTAAAGGATGTTTTCTCACTCATGCTGTAAGATTTTTGAAGTAAATAGAAGCTGCTTTTCTGGCATGGTGTGTTTCTCTGTCATTTAACTGCGGCCTAGCCATCCATCACCTGGTTTTTCTATTTCAGATTGCTTCCAGGGAAGCCATATGAGATAGTATCTCCTGGTGTTGATGAAAGGAAAAGATGTCCAGCATAAGCCTATACTTCTTCCCTAGGTGTGTATTTTACATCTGACAATGCTTGAAAACAAATATCAAATCCTGCTCCCGTTACTCAGGTGAGCAGGCTCAGGCCCAAAGGTGCTAAGCACCTTGTTGAAAAACAAGTGTTTCCATTTACTGTGCACACCCTGAAAAATGCTTGAGTGGTTAAAGTGATGGAGGAGGGGAGGGAAGAGCTTCCTCCTTTAATAACTCGGATAACAAGACAAATCTTTGGGGCTGTAGATGCAAATGTTTTGCTTACATTTTGCAAGCACTTACACATATTGCTGAACTGGAAACTACCCTCTATGCAAAATCTGTACGGTAATGAGAACCGAGTTGGCTTTGCTCATTTATGCCAGAATTAAAAGTGAATTATTTAATTCTAATGAAATAGAGTGATATGGACATTGGAAAATATAAAAAGTCATCTTGTAATGCCCCTGCACCATTCTTCCTCAGCAGAGAAGGGAGGCAGAATGCCTCTTACTAGTTCCTGTGTTTATGAGCTCCATCTCGGAGAGAGAAAGAAAGAGAATTGTGCGCCAGCACTTTTCTAGTTTAAAAGCACATGGTAAGCATGTCTTTGTCAGTAATTTATAATGCATAAAGTAATAGATGAATTTTTTGTTTCTTAAACAAAAGATTTGAGTTTGACCTTTCCAGATACATATTTGCTTTTTGAAGACACTAAACAATTTTCTCGTATGTACTTTATATCCCCGTTGATAGTTGGACTGCTCAACTGTGACTGTATGGACAAAACACAGTATTCTTTTTACTAGAGTCTACCTCTATCAGAAGTATGTATGGAAAAAATATACGCATTGTGAATATTTACTCATTAAAACATGGTATATGCTACACGTGGATATTTTATACTATTGTAAACTCTTGCAATATATTTGGATTTAAATTCATATAAAATATTTATTTAAAGGATTTTTTTTTTAAAAAATTGTGTTTTCTACAATGCAAAATGGATGTTATCATGTTAGTATATTATTTAACACTTCAATTAGTTTTTTAAATGCTATTTTAATGTCCTGTTGCAATTGGTTTTCTTTTCTGGGAGATTTCATTCTTCCTTTCAATTAAAATCTTTTTGATTTTTCATGTCAAATTTTGGGGGTTGAGTTAAAAATTTGTTTACTTTTTTTCCGTCAAGATGTCTGGAAAAATAAATTCTAAATACATCAGCTCAGCAGTCAGCTTACCTCTGAAATACTTCGATTTGTTATGATGAGGAATTGGGACAGTAGGAAAGGACAAGAGAACTCTATCAATGCTTTGACATATTTTAAAACTTTCTAAGTTTGTATACTTTGATAGTGCTCTTAAAGTTTCTGATCATTATATACAATTTATAATTGATTTAGCTTATGTTGCATTTAAAAGCTTGAAATTCATGTGTGAGAGATGCTGAAGGTATAGCTCTGAGACCTGGTAAAGCATGAGTACTAGGCTCCTGCATGGTGATCTCTCTGCAGCCTTGGCCTCCTCGACTGCTCTCTACAGCAGGTAGGACCCATGAATATGCATGTTTATGAAACAATCCATTGCTTTGCGCTCTGTTTCACTCGGGTCACTTTGCTTTGAGAAATTAAATGAAGATTACCATAGCTTTTGCAAATTGTGCATTTAGAAGGATGCTTTGGGATTTCTAAATACATTTGTCAGATAGACGAGGAGCCTGCTATCAGATAGGGATTTGCCTTAGCTTTGCATCCCCCTTCTCTCCTTGGCGAGAGAAATGCTCCTGTGTTGTCCCAAAATGGTTGGGTGTTATGTGGCAGAGTGAAGGCAGAAAACTCCCTATAGTCACATGTTAAGGACACCTCACTGATACCTGCTAACAATTTGCAACAGAATAGTCCTACAAGATTTACTGTGGCCCCTTTTCCTCTCAACTATTGTTAAGTTAGTTGTTAAGCATCACATTGTTAGTATTGCAATACCTGTGCCTTATCATTAATTGACAACTGAAAAACATGGTGTACTGGAGCACTTTTTTTACTGTTACCTTGAAGGACCAAGATAGAAAGAGACAGAATGGGAGAATGTTAAATAAAACTTTCCCTTCAGAGATCCAAGCTAATTGAATGTCTTTTATAGTTTCTCAGGTAGTCAAAGGCCTATAAGAAATTAGAATCTAGGAATTAAGTTTCCAGGCCTGAGGAGAAAGACTTGGGGGTGTTGGTGGACAAGAAGCTTGACATGAGCCAACAATGTGCATTTGCAGCCAGAAAGCTAACCCCATCCTGGGCTGCATCACCAGCAGCGTGGCCAGCAGGGCAAGGGAGGCCAGCAGGGAGATTCTGCCCCTCCGTTCCGCTCTGGTGAGACCTCACCTGGAGCACTGCCTCCAGCTCTGGGGCCCCCAACATAAGAAGGACATGGACCTGTTATATTGAGTCCAGAGGAGGGCCATGAAGATGATCAGAGGGCTGGAGCACCTCTCCTATGAAGACATGCTGAGAGAGTTGGGGTTGTTCAGCCTGGAGAAGAGAAGGCTCCAGGGAGACCTTAGAGCTCCTTCCAATACCTAAAGGGGGCTACAGGAAAGCTGGGGAGGGACTCTTTTCAGGGAGTGGAGCGATAGGATGAGGGGGTAATGGTTTTAAACTGAAAGTGGGTAGATTTAGATTAGATTTTAGGAAGAAATTCTTTACTGTGAAGGTAGTGAGACACTGGAACAGGTTGCCCTGAGAAGCTGTGGATGCCCCATCCCTGGAGGTGTTCAAAGCCAAGCTGGACGGGGCTTTGAGCAACCTGGTCTAGTGGGAGGTGTCCCTGCATGGGCAGGGGGCTTGGAACTAGAAGATTTTTAAGGTTCCTTCCAACTCAAACCATTCTACGATTCTGTGATAAAGAGCAATGATTTAACCTAATTTTTTCATTAATTGTAGAGTGTGTAGATCCCTGCACTGAGAGGACACGCTAAATACACCTGTGGTTTGGAAATGAGCACTTTACTGATCGTTTCTCATATTTCTGTGCACGTTGTTAGGTATCAGTCCTCGGTAGCTATGAACAGAGCAAACAAACACCCACAGTCTACCTGCAAGGACTATGTGAAATAAGGAAGTTACAGATATGTCAGAAAATAAAGAGTGCCTTTGTAGACAGCTGGTGCCTAATTAATTTGCAGCAAAGCTGAGGAAGGCAGTGCCTATGGCCCTGCAGGTATCGCTGGATTTTGTTACTGCACCAATTATGATAAAGCGTTGCCAGCACAAAAAACAGTAAGGCATTTGCTGTGCACTTGGAGGAAAGGGATGCTAGTTATTAGTCAACTGAAGAAGTGTACTGCAATTCTTTGTATATGTTTTCTTTCTTTTAATTTCTTACTCTCAAAAAGGGAGAGATTCCATTTTGGCTTTTTTTTTTTTTTTAATCCAACTAATCTCTCCATTCTTTCTATCTGATCTTAGATAAGTTAGATCTTCAACAGGACATTCCTAAGACAAATAGGAAATAAGACGAATAGACCAATATGCCTTATTTCTTTGGAACCAGCTACTTTTCTGACTGCTACAGTTTATTATGGTTAGTCCATTATAAATTACATGGTGTCTCCAGGGACCTGTTCTCTACTTGAAATATCACAAGACTGCTGTCATGCATAATGCTGCAGAAAGCTGCTAAATTTATATCCACTAAAAATGTGCTTTATGTTGCAGAGTGACCCACTTTAACTTTGATGCATAAATGGGTTGCTTTTCCTTTTCTTTTAAGTATTATCCATTATTTTCAGTTCGTCCACAGTTTTAACTTGCTCAGAAAAGGCCCTTGGAAAATCTGTTATTTGTGCTTGGTGTATAGTGTGATTAGCATTATTTTATAAATTTGGACATACTTCCAAATTCCCCTAGAGACAAAGCATGCAAAGGGCAATTTTGTCTGCCAGCCCATGTAAATTCTATCTATGTAAATAGACAACAGTGGCAGATTGGCTCCTGGAGCTTATGGTTTCTTTTGCTCCTAAGCAGTTTGCACAGCAAGTAGAGAGAAAAGACCGTGAAGCACAAGTTACCCTAACATATAGACAATAGCAGATTACTTGGATATGTGCCTTATGAGCTTTTTAAAGCTTTTTTTTAAAACTTTTTTTTTGAGGTACAGTGAGAATAAGAATCCTTCCAAATTCCAGCCTGTTTCTAACAAAATTTTAAAAACAAAGCGTAACTCTCTGATTCCGTGTTAATTTTTCACCTTCTTCAAGGGGAGAAAAAGAGCAGACTTAGGCTTAAAATGCCTTCAGGATACTATGTACTACAAATCATTATCTACAAGAAGTGCATCTACAGGAATTCTGCCATAAAACTTTAGTGTATAATAAGAAAAATATATGGGAAGACTATTAGGCTACTAATTGATATGGCTTCCTGACATCGTTAGATAGCTGATAATATATTCCACTGAGCAGACATTTGTAAGTGAACATAGGGAACAAGAAAGGCAAGGAAATATAGAAAAGATTTCTGATTTGATTTTTTTTTCTGAATCATCTTAAGATGGTGAAAAAATGGCCACCAGCAGTTATGCTCCTTTAAGGCAAGAAACATCTCTTTGGTAGCAAGTGATTCTACACAACCTAGGCAGTTGGACTAGATAATCATTGTAGGTGCTTTACCACTGAAATATTCTACTCTACTCTAATTTTTGTCCTGAGAAAACATCCATTGGTCCTGAAAACTGCGTAACTGAAGTGATGTGCAGTGATAATGGACTGTTATGGACCATGAGCTCAATTTCCACTCTTGGACAGGTAGAGATGGGTGATGGAAGTATGTCCTATTCCTCCAGATGTCTATGCACCACACGTTATATTTAGCTGACTGTTGGGCTGGTATTATGTTACAGTGATGGTCTTTGCAGTAGTAAACATCAAGCTGTCCTAGCTCCTACCCCTTCTTCTTCCTTTGGAGTCCTTCTTAAGAAAATAGTCCTCTCTCTCTAGAACAGAAGAGGTCTGGGGAGTTACTTAGGAAACCAAAGGGAAGGACTCCTCAATGTCTCTGAATGCTCCTTCTCTTTCACCATTCATGAGAGTGCAGAGGAGAATCTCAAATGTCTCAATGTCTTCATTAAAGGTTCAAACTCAAAATGGTTATCCTGACCTTTTTGCAACATTGTGTGTCCGGTCCCCTTATTTTTCGAGTAGACTTAATTTAGGTGTATCTGTTATCAGCAATGCACAGGAAGAGTTGAAAACACATTTTCAAAATGTAAGGTCTAAATAAGGTTTGTTCATCTGAAGACTTGAAGGGTTACTAAAAAACATACTAAGCCATATTCTGTAAGAAATACTTTCCTTACTTAGGCAATTTGCTAAACATATCTTTCTGTGTTTGCATAAAAAAAACCCTCTTTAGGTGGAGAAGTTTGCAACTTTTTTTGGCTTTAGAATGTTGCACTGAGAAGATATACCCAGATGAGAGTCAAAGAAATGCACAATATAAATACCACTATTTAAAATTAAGTTAGTGAAAATGTCAGGAGTCTGGGGCAAAAAGTTATGAGGATTTAAAATTTGAACCATTCCTTGCAGGCTGTGTAAGTCTGGGAGCTAATAAGCTCCTCTTGATCAACTGGACATCAGGAAAGTTCATGCATAACCTGAAGGTTCATAAATAATAAAAAAGGTTTTTTTAAGCTGAATTTAATGAAGAACAAGGGCTTTCATTGGTTAGATTTTGAACGGAAAAAGGTTAATGTAGACTGTAATTATTGATCTGTGAAGACAACCGGAAATGTAGTGCCATGTTGCTTCTTTCTTTGGGTTGCTCCTGGATAGGAAAATAGTTCAACAATTTAATGAAGACTCTTGACTCGGAAACACAAGAATTTATTTGCTAGATCTGATGATTACATAGGAGGTACTTAAAATAATCCAGGAAAATGCTAAAAAGGGCTCTTTTCAGGCTTCATAAATATCAATACTGTAAGAGGATAAGAATATGAAACTCAGGTTTAGCAGGACTCTGCTGCCATGGTGGAGTGTCAGCTTTGCAGAAGAGGACCTGGGAGACCTTGGGGACAACCAGCTGTGACTGCAGATCTGTAGCATGCCCTTGCAGCAATGAGGCCAACTGTGTATTGGATAGCATTAGCAAGGCTATGGCCAGCAGCTAAAGGAGAAAGTCTCTCTCGACGTATGATGGCTGTGTTTAAATAACACACGTTGGCCAAAAAGTCATCTCTAAAAAAGCAGGTGATCTGTTTATAGACTATTGCTCTATAGGCAAGTTGTTCATTTTGCCTCATTTCTCTTTTTCATTTTATTGATAATAGTATAGAAAATTCAGTGCAACTGAGATTGCTTTGAGTGTGATACAAGCAACATCATTAAATTCATTGCTCATACAAGTACTTCCCAAAATTTTGTATTTACAGTGTTAAATTACTGTGGTATAATTAGAGGAATAATTAATACGGAAAACTTTTATTTTTGACCAGCCTACCTCTTTACTCATTGTTTTGTAAATCTAAAATGAATGTAACGTTAATAA
Organism: Numenius arquata; assembly: GCF_964106895.1. Lineage (NCBI taxonomy): Eukaryota > Metazoa > Chordata > Aves > Charadriiformes > Scolopacidae > Numenius > Numenius arquata. The sequence goes on from NC_133586.1 coordinate 32,553,080, forward strand.
AAGGAAGTATCTAGAACAATTCATATTACTTGAAGCAATAAGCCACATTTAAGGAAAAATTCCGTTCAAGTTCAAGCATTTAGTTCCATTACCTGAAATCAGAGCTTACTTATCTGCAAAAGTGTGATTCAGATCCTTAAGCACTCTATATTTTCTGAGGTTTTTAGGTTTTAAAATTAAAGGTAGCTTTTTTTTTTTTTTTTGTACAAGCAACACGTTGCTACGTGATTTGCCATTGCTTTGGCAGAAGCTGAATGCAAGGATCAATTTGACTTGTTTTGTCAGGCAGCTGCTGTTCTGCACCTTAATAGCTGCTGTCTTAACCACCTCTCAGGTCCCTTGTCCACCAATATAATATCACACAGTTGTGACTTTTTAAGGATAGTAAAGGAAAGACTGTACTCCTCCCAACTTTCATTCTAAACCCTGTGATTTTTATCACAGGTTTATTGGTAGAGTAGCAGCCTGTTGTCTCGTTTGTGTTTTACCTGGCTTGCTTAGAACTCCTATGCATGTGTCAATAAATGTGTTGATAAATAACGTTACCCAAAAAGCAGCACAGAATTTTGCTATCTGATCACCATAGCTACTCATAAGTTAAAGTTAGATAATGAAGCCTGGGTGTAGGTGGTAAAGAACAGGGAGAAGGAAATAAAACAGGGAGCTACTGGCTTAGATCTGTACCTCAATCCTAAAAAGCACTGATACAATCTGAGGTCTTCTTCATTTGCTCTGGGCTCCCCTACCTCACGATTCTCTGATGTGGAGTCTACAGGTGAGGCTTTAGCACCCGAGGAACAGAGTAACTTACTTGTATAACCTTCTTGGGTCAGGAGCAGAGGCAGCCCGGGGCTCAGGGAGGTGACCCCTGCAGAAGCCATCATGGTGCACTGACCTAAAGCTGGAGCTGCAGCAGCTGCAGAGATCTGACTTTAAATTCACGGTGATCAAGGAAATTTCTCAGGTGCTTCACTGAAGGTGTTTGTGGGCTATCAGAAAGTAGCACTGCTGTACCATCAACAGCATCACTGCACTCTGCAAGTGTGATGTTAAGAAAAGCTGTCTCATTGGAGGGGTGATTTCTTGTTGGGTACACCAGTCCAGCCTTGGTGCTTGCAAGTGAGTTCAGTTTGGTAGAGCAAACAGTTTGGTGGTCAGAGCATTAGCTGTATCGCTATAGGACTATGAGAAACTTGAGAGAGAAACAGACATATATTTAACTACCTCTAGGACTAGGAGTAGATGAGGGTTTCTGTGTCCTCTCTGATATCGATTGTGATCTCCTACGTTATGAAATGCCTGCTCAAACATTCAGCACAGGACTTGAAAGAATCCTTTCACTATGGGTACTGTTAGACCCTGGTGGTGTTCAAATCCACATAGATAGAGTCTTATCAGTCCTAGTTACCAGCTGGAGATTTCCAGTTTTGGATGTGCTATAGGCCTGGCCTACACAGGACCATCTAATGCAGCATTCTACCTCTGGCAGGTGCCATGAGCAGGTGTAAGGGGAAGAATATGAGAGGGCAACTGTAGAGCAGTATTTGCTAGCCTCGAGTGAGTTGTGGCTCAAGAATTCATTGAATCAGGGACGGTATCCTGTGCTTCACGTACTTAGTGGATTCTCATTCCATAAATTACTATATGTACTTTTTGAACTTACATACACTTCTGAATCTATGCCATACATTAGCAATAATCTCCATAGTTTAGTTCGTATGAAGATGTTTCTTCTTTTGGTTTGAATTTGGCTTCTAGTCATTTTATTACAACAAACAATGAATGTTGCTGTTAAGCTTTTCCATAGCACTCATAATTTTATAGATCTCTATTGTACCTCACTTTCATCTCCCTTTTTACCCAACCTGGCTAATGATGCTAATGATGTTTTAAAATACGAGAGGAAAGATCACTGACTCTCTACTGTACTTTCAGTATTTGGTTGTGTTAAAAGAGTTAACAGAAGTATCATAAATAATTCCAGTTATAGGAGTGCTCTCTAATAGGGTTGTTATTTAGGAAGCTGGAAACAAAAAGCAAATAACCTAATAGCAGACATAATATTTAGCAGCAGCCTTATTTGTGTTAGCTTTAAAGTGTTTGCTTTAGAAAGTGATTTGATAGTATGCGATGGTCTGAGCCACCATTCATATGACATTCTGTTGATACAAATACACACTGAAGAGATCTTAGAGACAATGGTCATGTGAATATACTGGTAATTAAGAAAGAGAAGACAGAAATGGCAAGATGACTAAGTCTAGGGTGTGCTATGCCAACTGGGGTGACAGTTTTTACTCATCAAGGGAGAAACCATTTTGTTCGGAATGCTTTCAGCTACTTTATTATGACTCTTCTTTCACAACCTGCCTCCTATAGGTGCCACGGGTCCAGCTGCACTTCAGCTAGCAACAGCAGAAAAACTAGTTGCTTTTACTTAACAATAATCATGATTTTTACTATCATGGGTAGAGGATTGGATAAAAAGCACAAGGAAAAGGGACAGAATGATAGCAGCTACACTTTCCCTGCCTTAAATTTACCAATGAGGGAGAGGAAACACACACGCTAAGTGTGAAGAAAACCAAAGGAAATCAAGGGGCAACAGAGTAGGGACAATACAAAAAATTCATTTTGATGGAGAGACTAGAGAGAAGAAGCTGTAGTGTGACGGTGAGGGGCAAGTGTCAAAAGAGCTGAGGTCATGGGCTGAAGATAATGGAAGTCATATTAAAACTCTGTGGACATTTCCTTGGAAGATCCCTCCTTTACCACTGCAAGAGTTGCTCCCACTGCCCACTAGTGTTCTCTGGACTTTCACTGTTACCTTTCTTAATGCCTTAAAGGCACCACCTGTGGCACCTTGGCTGGGGTTTAGAAGGACGTTTGGAAATACAGTCTTGGTTTGGACCAAAGGGTCCAGCGTGCTCTCTGCAAATCATTCCTTGCCTGGAGCTGATTTTGCTTGAGCTCCCTGTGGCTATGGGGAAAGGTTTAATTAGCATTTAGACAAATTGCTTGCTTGTTTATCCTAGTTTGGAAGAAACCTGTACTCTGTGGGACTGTGTTTGGGTTTTGTCTATGCGAACGTGACTCCTCTGGGCCATAGGATAAGTCTTTAGAAATGGTACGGAAGGCTGCCTGAGAAATAGAAACTCTGTTAAAATTGCAGAGGTTTGACATTTGTTCTTTATTCTGCACTGAAACAAATTAAGACCATGCAAATTAAGTTTGTGAAAACATCAGAGAGCGCAACAATGGAATAGCTGCTGGGAACCTGAGGTTCGAGATGTTGTTCTTCCTGATTCGTTAACGTCATGGGCAATGTTCCAAATCACCCTTCGTTAGTTTGATGAATATTTAAAGAAGTATGGGAAGTGGCACAGAATACCAATATCCCGGTGATTAGGACTTCCACCAAAGGTATGAGAGAGATGGATATTTGTCCCTGTTCTGTATAAATCCTTGCCCTCACTGGAAGTCCCCACTATTCTAGCACAGTTTTGCTCTGAATAACCCTTCTTAATTATGTGTCTCTGTGCAGAAATTCTTCAGAGGATCTTCATATATTGAAACCATTTATTTTGAAAATTTATCAGCATATTCTAACATTGAAGAACAATGTAGCTTTCTGTGAGTGCTTTGGAAAGCTTCACAGACAATCACTGAACGTTTCAACAGAAAGACAAAATTCTGTAATGAAACCGTATTGGAAGTGGGCTGGATTACACTGTACCTCATCTCAAAGAAACACAGTGTCTCTGGCACACTGAGGAAACATAAATTAATACCTTGATTTGCAGCATGCTAAAAGATAAATGGTACTTTATTATTCATTCCATGTTAAAAGAACTCCTCTCTCAGATTTATAGCAAACATATTTTTAAAAAATCACAGAAAACCTTATGTGCCTGCAAATGAATGCTTGCAAGGCAGGAATAATGATCTCAATTCAGTTCCATGGACTGTAGACATAACTGAATCCTCAGAGAAATTAAATATACAAACACTGAGTTTTAAAAAGCTAGCTGGATTTGTTTGAATCAAGCCAGAAATATGCAGGAAGCAGAAATATTTATCTATTTAAAGGGAGAGTGACAGAGATAAAATCTGATCCTGTGTGAGATAATACAAGAGTGACTTTCTTTTTTTAAATCAAGTTTCTATTTTTTTCCAAATTATTCTTTGTCTAAAGCATTTCTAGTAAATCATCCCACTCAGACTAGATGGGCCCCTCTTGAAGTAAGACGTTATTCAGCGTGCTGTGAGAAAATCAGAACGTAGTAAAAATGAAATTGGCAGTTTCTCATTTAGCTGATATTTGGACACAGGGAAAGTTAAATGTCAATGTATAGAGACTTCAAAGATACAATCTTCATCTAGTTCATCTTCTATGAACTTTTGCAGTCTGGAGGACATAAATTTTTCATTTAAATACCAGAATGAAGGACATGAGGAACTACATACAGAAGGCTTCTGATAACCGACTAAGTACTTCTCTAGATTTTTCAAATCACTGCAAGTTAACAAATGCAATCCCTTCAGTACCAGTCAGTACAAGCCATGATTATTACATGGATAATTACATCTGTTACTACCTCATTTCAAAACCCACGAAGTAGGCTGCAATGGTGGCTGTCGTACAGTGACCCTGTGGGACAATGGCTCAGCAAAACCTGGAACCCTGATTTTATAGTAACCCACAAATCTTTATTATCTGAGTTAGAAATTGATAATGTGAAATACTCAAGTCTTCCTGGATTTTATCGGTTTTACGTGGTGCTTCCTGAAAAAGGCCACATGTAAGGTGAAGTCTAACTTCCTATGATACTGGATGCTTATTTGCACGTGTTTAATATTGACCTTAACTTTTTTTTTATTGTGACTGCAGTGGTGAAATTTTCCATAAACTCTAGACACAGAAGTAAGTTTTAAATGCTTATGAAAGCCTATGCCATATATTAATTGATACATTAATACATTATTACACAAGAGTATGTAATTCCACAAGATGCAAATTTATAGATAAAATCACAATGATAATCTTTTACAAATAAACTTGATATACTCAAGCATTTTTCTTTCATCTAATCCAAGGAAGGAGTCTGACTGCAGTATTTAAATTCAAACTTGGAGTAGTACTGACAGGAGAGGAATAAAGACTCTATTACATGTGCATTTCTGGAATCTTAATTCAACCCGTGTAAAGTTCTTAAAATAATAATCAGAAAACATCAGTTATGCCCATTTCCTTTGTGGTTTTGATTATTTTGTGGGTTGTTGTGGGTTTTTTTACATATAGTAGATTTCTGCTTTTCATCAAAGAATAATTTGGTAACAATAATTATACACCAGAAGACCTACAATTTCATGTTCAAGGCTAGAGCTTTAATGACATGAGTATTTGAATAACGTTGATCCTAATGGCTACTTGGTGCTTTTGGATAGAGTAATTAAACTTCACAGGGAGAGAAAGGAGTACTGCCAAAACATTTTAAGTGCTATCTCAGCAATGTGGAAGTCTTGGCATCTCCCACTGTCATTTTTCATTCTCAAAGTACCATAAACATATGCTGAAGAAGTATTTCAAGTACCCGGGAATAGTAACACAGTATACTATCAGCTCAACTCCTCTGGACATTCTCATTTATTTTTCTAAATTAAGACACCATACTTCATGAGAAACTAGTGCTGACCCTGGTAGTCATCACAGAAAGAGATACTATCCTTTCCATTACTGTCACACAGATCTATCGTATCCCTCCATCATCTCTTTTCTGGTAATCAGAATAGGAGTAATCCTCCTGCACTTCCCCCCCCCCCCCCCCCGCAGCCACATATTACACTGCAGATATCATACAAACTGCTGTATTCCCAGAGAACAAACTTTAAAGTCTAGTTTTCTGTTTTCAGATTTCTTTATTTGCCTCCATATTTAATTCAGAAAGCAGGACCCGGAAAGGGATGAGTATATTATTACAGTTTAGCACCAATGTTTCCATTGACTCAATAAGTTACTGAATTCCTAGAAGAGATATGGTTTACATATATTCTCCGCCATTTGGAGTGTGGGTGGAAGGCATGCTTGAACTAAAGGTGTTAAAATGACACTATTAAGGGGTTTGGATGATGTTCCTCCTATGAGAACAAAATAACTTCAGCTAGTTTTTTGTGGTTTTTTTTTTGTCTGCAAAAAAGCAACAAGGACTTGCTACTGTCCTTGAAAAGGCAGGACTGTATGTGTGTCTCTGTACAGATACACATCCATACATTTATACCCTCATACATGAAAAGAATACTTCATTACAATGAGAACAAGGGTGATTGAAATGATTTCTATAGTATCCTTATTTATTTTTCCATGCTTGCTTAGAGCTGCTCTCAGTCCTAAGCCGGTTAATACAAATGGGAGCAGGAGAGAGGTCCTGGTGCCTCCTCTTCGTCATGCCAATAATTTCTATATGTGCTAAAGGAAACCTCCTTTACACACACGTTTATATACTGTACAGGTTGCTGTGTCTGCTTTGCCTTGTAAGAATAGCGCATATGACACTTAATGTGGCACTAATTCTCAGTGCTTTTTTCTTTCTTTCTCACTATTAGTAAATTTGGGCTGCTGGAATGGCACATGAATGATTCTGATAGAAGGCCCAGAAAAAACAAAATGTTTGATATAAAAATTGGATTTATTTTATGTTGCCCATGAACAAAAACTATGCTGAGCTGCCTGCACGGTCCTGTTGACAGAGAGCAATTGGAGGTCCAGGTAAGCAGAAGGCAAGGTTTTTGGTATGAAATGATCAATAAACAAAGTTTTGCATTCTATGTAAACAGCTCAAATAAATATTTCTGAAAAGAAAGATCAATGTGCTTTTACCAATGATGAAGCTGTCATTGATTTAGCAGCAGCATCTCCTGGTGTCACAGCTTCCCGGAGCCACGCTTCTGGAGCAGTCTCTAAGAGGACTCTGTGGGTTACAATCTCATCCTTATATAATGACCTTCTTTAGAAACCATTTTTAAAATACTAATGAGTTATTTTTAACAGATGTTTTCTGAAGCTGAACTCTAAAGCATAGTGTGGATTCAGCAACAAATGCCCTGACAAACTGGAACACAGAAGAGAAGAGAAAATACCAGTGAGAGCCCAGTGTCTGTACCAGGCTCAGTGCCAGTACTAGCCAGAGCCACACAAGCACCTATCTCCGACCTCATGTTTATGATTCAAGACACACTTATTGACGTACATCAACAACTTCTCCTACAAACAATGTTAAAAACAACTTCCAGATATATTTTCAATTACATTATTTTTCATTTAGACATATTTGAAACTACAGCAACAACAAATCTTTTGCTCATTCTCTCCTTTTACCTTCAGGTTGGTTTTGTTGTTATTGGTTTTTTGTTTTTCTTTTTCTCTCTTCACACCAATACTGCAGGTTTGCGTGTCTCAGAGACAGAGAGAAATTGATATCAAGACGTGCTGAGAATGTATCGTAGTTACCAAGGAAGTGGTTTCCCAAGCAACAGTAACCACATGAAATTCAACAGAATTTTTTCCTCTGTAAGTATATCATGTTTGCAGATTTGGAGGAGGCAGTGTGGGAAGCAGAAGTGATTTTCTCATTGTTAACCTTACTCTTTGAAGAAGATATGGTGATGTTTCTGTCTTTGTTAAAGAAAGAGTTAACTTCACTTAGAGCTGAATGCTTGTTTTTATGTGTGTGTTGTGGATTTGGTGGTTTTGGTTTTTTTTTTTCCCTGCAGGCAGACAGATTGTGGATGTGCCAGATAGTCCTTCAGCATGTGGGCAGATGCTAGAGGCAACATTCTCAGCTGTTACACACTTAGCGGTATTTACCATTCAAGAAAGCCATGCCAGCACCTTGGTTTGCTCCAGCAAATTGGATGAGACAGTTGCCAGTTTGATGATGTCAAAAAGTGTAGGAAATAGGCATGTTTGGTATTAGTGGAGGGATGTGAACCAAGGGAAATACAGGGGCAGAAGTTCTAACTCCTCTATGGTGGGGCAAACAAAATGACCAGGTGTCAGCTGGGCCTCAGTCAAAGACGACAGCATTATAGTTTTGTTTTCATCGAGAAATGACAGTAACACAGTAAATGTAGCTCTTGGGAGACTAGTTTACTTAATACTAGTTCTAGAAGAAAGTAGAATAGAACAGGTTCAACAGTTTAACAAGCAGTGCGATTTAATATATTTTCTTAATAGAAAATATGAATAAATTCTATGTGCTTCTATGTATTATGTTTGTTAAGTGGTAAGACACTGCAAAAGCACTGTTATGAAGGGCTCAATCCTGTACGACAAAGAAAAAAGAGGAGTCATTCTTCAGTTGAGTTATAAGGACTAAGAAAATCTAAATTTCTTTCAATAACTTCTCTTAAATTCAGCACTGTCTCTTTATAGCCACTTCACACTCATGATGAAATCTAAAAAAGAAAATGTGATATTTACAAGAGCAGAATCCTGAAGGAAGGTGTGTGTTTGAAGTACAAGGAATATTACTGTAATACTCATTTAGGTCCATGTTGTGTTACTTCCTTTATCTTTTCAGAAAACTTTTTTTTTCTGCTTTGACTAGGATAAAAAGATTTTTTTTAACTGTCATAAAAGATTTTAATTTTTTTAGCTCTCACATATTCTGGATTGCAGGTCACCATGGATAATGAAACATTTGAGCTACAAAAGCTTTTAAAGTATATAAAGAAACCATTAAGTATATTGTGAAACTGTTAAGCATCATGGTATGAGCCAGGTCTGTTCATACCCAGCTGTAATGGACCCGCCTTTTGCCTGTAATTGTAGGTCTCCAAGCAGAGACACCGGAGCGAATGAGCAAGGGGATAGTTGGGCTTTAGCAGGGGAGTTGAACTAGATGATCTCTAGAGGTCCCTTCCAACTCTGACAATCCCTGATTCTGTGATTCCATGCTTTACTGGCTCTGGATCCGTACCAGCCCTGCCAGGTACAAGACGGTTCATAAAAAACCTTACTCTTTTCCATCATTCGATTGTTTCTACCTTCCTGAACTACTTCATACAAAGAACAGCCTTTTTAACCCATCTCTCAACCCTTCTTCAAGTTCCAGAACTAACATACCTCTTAGCTAAGTATCATGTTCTTTTCAGAGAAAGCTACCTCTATCCAAGCAAGCCTCTCACTTTACCAGGAAATAAGCAGTGGACACAGACCTGATAAGGTTGTACGTTCAGTTCCAAGTTGTGAAAGTACATAAAAAATCTTTTCAGGTTTAGTGGATGAAATGTTTGAGATCTAGGATTGTTTATTTAAAAGGTTGGGATTCACTCACAGTGTGGTGTTATGTGTCGGATAATACCCCTGTGGACAGAAAGTCAAAGAACACTACAGTGCCAAGACCTGGAATAAAGTATTTTCTCCAGGAAAAAGTCAAGTGAGAGAGGTCTGAGCCTGCTGCTATGTAACTGGAGTGAATGAAAAGCTCTTCCTTCCAGAAAGAGGAGGAGCTCCTCTTCAGGGTGTTTTCTTATATAGCTATGGATAAAAAAGTTTTGTCAGAGGCCAGATGTGAAGGTTGATTTAAAATTGATAACTCAGCTTTTAAAACTGGCACTCAAGAATTATTTATCTAACTAACCTGCCTATTCAATCTGCTATCCATCTATCACTTTACCTTCTCCTTCCCCTTTGACTCTATTCTTTTATACACCGCTCGTTCGCCTCTTTGTATGAGATAATTTATCACCTGCTCTACCTATTGTTATCTGTCAATAGACAAGCTGCCTCTTATTTCTCTTTATTCAACATCATCCACACTCCTTTAACTCCACAAATTATGATCTACATTCCTTCCTCCTCGCCGTCCCCTTCTCCCTCGCTGCAAATACAGTTTAGGCATTTCTTCCAACTCTCGCCTCCTTCGCTTCCACCAACTGGACGTACAGTCAAATTTATTCAATACTTTTCCTTCTTTCATTCCTAGTTATCACCATTTATCTTTTCATGGTAATGAAATAGCACTCGGGTCACATGGTTTAGGCTGCTCACCCTAAATGTCTGATGTTGAACTAGTATTTTTATGAACTATCTAATGCAGTGCCAAAACCTGCTGATTTGAGTGTATTATGGGAACAGGTGGTCCAGGCGTAAGCAGCAGTGGGAAGCCTTTAACTAGGTATTAAAAAATGGACTCTTGGCTGGAGGACAAAACCTGAACAGAAGGGCAGAATTCATTTTAACCCCTCTTCTTTTTCAATTTCCTCCCTTCCCCTTAAAGATTAGCACCTTTTGCACTTGATATGTTAAAAGAATATTTAGTCACTGTTTTGCTGAGAACAGGGGAACTGCTGTCTCCTGGGAATGACAAATGTAAACATAAATACAGAATCAGATATGGTGGTAAAATGCCACAGATTCAAGTGGCACCCTGCAGTGAAAGACTGACAGATTTGCTTTAAAGTAATTTATGTTTTCTTTTTTGCTTTTGTTACTTAATGGAAATTGATTTATATCATTAGCCAATAATTTAATGTGTTTGATTTCCTTCCAGATGATAGATGATTCTTTTATTTAAAAAAAAAAAATAAAAAGGAGGAAAAACCCCAGTGACAAAACCAGAACACAAATCCCAACCACATTTCTGGTAATATTTTTCAGGTCTCACTACTGCCTTACATGGATAATAGGCCTTTTGCAGACACTGTTTGTGACGGAGAGTGTAAGTGCTTAATCAGCTCGTGCAGCATTTCTTGAGCAGGTACAGTGCAGCACCCGCACAGACTGCTCATTTGGGTAGGAGAAGGGAGAGAAGAGGATGCTGTGCAGGGTCTCCTGACTGTTGGACCATGCATCATCTCTTCTAGTAAGGAGGAAGGTGGGGGTGGCATTTTACTCTAGAGAAACATAACACGCTCAGCTTTATAGACATTTAAAAAGCAACCTGGGAGAGGATCCTGCAAGGGAGGTGACAGCAGGTTTTCTGCCAGCAGGAAGGGTTGAATTCATAACCAAGCTCCCAAGGGGAGGGAGGGACATTGCCAGGGACCAGCAAAGGGACTCTGTGAGGTTCATTGGGCCCTTAATGCCACTGAATGTTAGAGGAAAGGAGCTTCCCTATGAGGACACAGGGAACAGGGCAGATTGGCCCTCCTGAAGTCAGTCGCACTCAGCTGAACACAAAGCATCATTATTTCCAGAATTATTTTATTCTGTTTATTGTGTTCTAATAAAACCTGCCTTCAGAGAGACTGGAATTCAGGGTAGGGGGCATATTTATTTTAAGGAAATGTGGGGCAGACTTGCCTTAAGGCTCTGGCCAACTCAAGTTCCTGCCATGTGGTGTTTAATATTTTATGTTGGGGTTTTTTTCCCCCCTCCCTCTGCTGCCAGTGTTTAGGAGGATATTGAGATAGATTGTGCTCTGCCCAGCTTGGCAGTTCTCTAAGTTTTGTTGTAACAATTGAAACATCATACCAGAAAGCAGTGATAGTCAAAAACTGGAACACCTGGCTCTGCTGTAGTCAGCTGATTTAGAGGTCTGTGATCAAATATGGAGAGTCAAAATCATTTTCTAGTCGATGAATCTGTTCCATCACATCCTCAACTTTTTCCTGCACCATTCTCTCATATTACCTCTTGAACTTAATCTGAGACAACAGGTGAAGGCTTCTGACACCATGTCTAGTAGCCTTCCAAGATGTTTCTAGATGTATCACATATGTTGCTGGTACATCATAGGATTGCTGAGATCTGGGAATTCTCAATCTGTAAATTCACCCTAAGCCCTCTGTCATCCCAAATTGCTCTATCACTAGCAGTTGTAAGGTGCTACATACACTGTTTTGTACCTGATTCTCTAACTGTCCACGTACATGAGGTTCTCAGCTTACAAAGAGCAATGTGCAGTGTGCAGTGCAGTGTGCAGTTCTGCAAGAGTGTATTGTCTGTGCATTGTATCAGATGGGAGTTAAAATTGCTGAGAAATATCCCACCCCTGTTTAGCTTCTGAATTTCTCCACCTCACAATTCATCAGTCATGATTGCTGGCATCTGGGAAGGAGCAGGAATGCACTGCCAGAGCAAGACAGCATTATGGCACACTGATTTAGATCAGTCTTAAGTGCTGCAGAAAAACATCTTGAGGTTTCATATCAGTACTATAGAAACACCAGTAAATTCTGTTTTGCTCAGGGGATGATTGTCTAGTCATTCTGAAGGAACATATTACACGTAAAGTTGGGAAGAGGCAGACAACAGTTCTGTTGCAGTATTAAAACTTGTACTTTGAAGCAATTTTCAGGTTGATGAATTTCAGCATCTCCTTGTGGGGTCAACTTTGAATATGAGTGAGACCTCTCGAAGAGAGCAGCTATCTACAAATACTTGTGTGTCCTCATCAAGATTTTGGTCAGTGAAAACAACATCCAGGCAGAAGGTCTCCTTGAGAAAGGTTTGTAATAAAGCTCTGAGTGCTCTGTAAGCATCGTGAAAGTGTTTTAACCAGCTGAAACTGATACCTCTTGAAATTGGAAATTCAGATACTCCCTTCCCACGGAGCCTCCTACAGAAAGTGTCAATAAGTTGAAATCTTGTAATTCTGAGTTACAACACTTGCAGAAATGTTTTGCAGTGACACGCATTAACCAGAAGATTGTTTTTGGGGTACAGGACAGCAGGAAATACTTTTCTGCATATTCATAATTAACCATTTGCTTTTCTTTTTTAAAAATTCCACACTATTTCTTCAGTGGTAATGTAATACGTCTAGTTTTGCTTTTCAGCGAATGCCATAGATGTGTTTCAATATTTTTCCTGATAGTAAGAGGTATAGTTGACTACTGATGAGGATGTTTTGTGGCCATGATATGGTTCATTACTGGAGATGGGCACTGCTTTTATGATTTACTCATCTTGTACAGGCAGCCAGAATAGTTGTAACTCTGTCAAACTGCACATTTGCCAAAATGCCATACAGCTTCTATATGCATGTTGACCTGAATTATTACATCCATCTGCTGCTTTTATTTCATATTGGATTTAAACAGTAACACTGTTTGCTGAATGCCATTATTTCAGAAAAGCCTAAATTCCACCAGCCCACTTTTCAACGACTCCCTCCTCCCTAATTGGAAACACCGTCTTTCATCCAGCCCATTGAGTCAATTTGGTATGAGGTACTGGAAGGAGACTGCTGATAACGTCTTTACGCATTAAAAACCTTGTTTGTTGAAGCTGTGGTGGAATAATAAAGCTATGATAATTCATACATAATCTGTGACATTTATATTCTTTCATTACATTTGAGGAAAAAAAAAATCTTATGAACACATTCAGAGATTTCAGGGCTTAAAAATAGAATTTGTCATTGAAGCCAGAAGGAAAAAATGCTAAGAAGGCTGTTTGGTGGGTTTTTTTTAATGCAATAACAAATGTTGTAAGTTTTCTTGTAGAAAATATGAAGTTGCTGTTTCTACTGGAATAAGGTTTCAGTAGAGTCAGTTACCAGAGGCTTCACTTTATTGTCTTAGATGACATTTCTTTTTTTTCTGGTACATGAATCTGCTTGAGATACAGTGAGACAACTCCTGTAAACAGCGGTATTTGCACTGAAGTCAGTAGGCTAACCTGATTTACGTAAGGTGAAGATGTAGCGGCAGGGATAGCTCTTTTAATATTGGGAGAAAGTGTCTCCATTTTCACATTACTGTCTTCATTCTCACTTTATAAGCAGTCCATTCAAGCTGTAGAGACAGGAACTAATAACAGAAGAAAATTTGAAAAGTCACCATTTCTGCATATATTTTGTAACAGTAACCAGACTTACTAGCTTTCAACCCCAACTCTCTGGGCAGCTAACCACTCTCCATGTTCCCTGTAAAGACTTTTCCAAAATTCGCCTCTAGAATCTTTAGGGAAGCACACCATTAGGGCATTTTCATAATATGAAAATACTTTTTGTTTACTTATTTTCCTTGTATTTTACATAAAGCTAGGAGGCCGAAGAGCGTTGCTCTTTCATATGTACAAATCCTTTACTCTGGTCTGTAGGGTACATGCTATCTGTGACACTTGTGGAGAATACTACAGTTCTGAAAAAAGCTGTTTTGCCAACTTTAGCTCCTTTTGTCCTAGGCACGCTAACATATTGTCAAAGTGTTTCTAAAAGCCAACTGATAAACGACTAGTGACAATCTTCTGCTCTTGGACTACCTATGAACCGCCTGCCATTTTTCACAGATGTATCCGTTCACATTTACTTTGTGCATATTGTGTGTCTACAACAAGTGTCAGCCTGCAACAGACTATGGCCATGACATATTTTCTGCAAATGTATGCGTTATCACATGCTTTCTGCCATGATGTTGCTGCCTGGGACCACAGTGGAGGTCACAAGACAAACATCTGCACAGGTATGTGTTTGGTTTCCAACCAGAAAAATGTCATCATTCTACAATATTTCAATTGGAAGAAAAGGAAAACACTCCCTTCACCCCCACACTTTTTTGGGGGAAAAGTGGTGGTGGTAATACTTGCAAAATGTGCCTGAATTAGCTTTTATTTCAGAACAATAATGTGGATTTAGAGCATTTTGAACCACATGATGGTGGAGACGTGGTCCCAAGGGCTAGACTGAACCTTATCTAAAATAAAACTCTGAGACCATGTGTAGTATAAAAGTTGAGGCCTCAGTACCAATTGTTTTGTTGTTCTGTTACTATTGTTCCAAATTATTATTAATGTGAATACAATCAAAATTCCTTTCAAACGCTATTTAAGTTTACTAACTTTAGTGATCCTTTTTTAGTAAGTTTGGGGTTTTTTTAACGTCCCAGCTTATGTCATTGAAGAGACACAACTATATAATGAAAATTCATTTGAGGTGGTTTAACCAAAATGATAGCAAAAATTACAATGAATTTGTAATTACATAAAACAGATGATACTGTAGAGTTCATGGCTTGACAATCTGCAAAGGTTAACCTACATAGTACAGGACCGCTTTTCTCTTTTTTACTGTGTTCTGTTCTTTTCTCCAAGAAAAGAGGGGCTTTCCTCTCACGCTCCGTCATACATGATTTACTACTGTCAAGGATTTGTTGAGTGCTGCTGGCACAAATCCTGAGAATATTGAACAGTACTAAATGATGGGACAAGAGCAAGAAGTAGGTATGAGTATAAGGACTGGAGAAGGAGCCTATGTGTGTGAAATGTATGAGAAGTGGGAGCTATAGGCATTACTGAAATGAAAAGAAAGATTGTGGAGGTGCTTAAGAGTTATTGAGAAAGAAAAATAAACTTTTACTTTTCTCTGAAAACAGAAAGGAAAATCCTTTATATATTGTTTCTCGTAATTTACTTGAGCCATGTTTATTGTAAGACAATATTTATTAAAGACAATTATAAAAGATCTGTTTTAGCCATGCACTTAAGGTAAAGGCTTGTCACCATGTTCACTTGCATCTCACTTCAGGCAAAATAATTTCCCGGTTCCTTTTCTTTTAACAGTTATAACCACTTGGTTACTCAAGAGGCTTTTGACATGCTTCCCTAGCAAAACCTTTGTTCCACTAAGTGTGTTGGCTCAGTTGTTCTTTTATGGAAAGTTATGGCTTCATTTTAAAGTAACGTCCTTTTTAAATCCAAGGAGCAGTCAGAATCACAGCTGTTTTCCTTCTTTCACTCCCTGATCTTTTCTTGATTCTATTACACCCAAAATGGAATCTACAACGTAAAAATGCCCTTCTGTGTATATGAAGGATGGCTCTGCTTTCAAGAAGTGCTAAGTCATGTTCTTTAAATGGTATTAGCTTGTTAATTCCACATATTTTCATTGTGACAAATTAATCCACTTCAAAGTACATTCATTCAAGAATTGTTCAAACAATAATTTATGAATGGAGCTTTTATCTTGAGGATCCAAGAAGGATACAGACACATTCTGGCAACAGCAACTGCTTTAGTGCATAATTTCTCAGAAAGATTATTCCTGAAGTTTAAACGATAAGCTTAGATTTAGCCACTTGGCATTGAAATTTTAAATAAGTATTTTTACTGGCAATTTTCTACAAGTGACCTTCTATCTAGTTCATAATGTATCTAAGGATTGATGGACACGTTAGTTAACTTTGGTTTCCATTTAATATATTTTCTAGAACATTTGCCTATGTTTCATCCTTCATGTTAACTGTGAACTGTCTGCATTATATTTCATACTTATGTCACTTAGTGTCCCTCACAATAACGAAGATACACGATCTTCCAGAACAAGCACTTATGATTACTGTATTTATTACTCATATTTTAAAATGGTAAAAAGTGATAGAGCTATTGGAAACACATTTAGTTGTGATGCATTTCATTAAATAAAGCAATGAGAATACATAGAGCAATAAAGGTAATTCCCAGGAATAGCTGTTCACAATAAGTCTTCAAACAATAAAACACTTTCTTCATTAACTTCCATTTCTTTCATCTTGTATGGATAACACCCTTCCCTCTCAGAAAAGCACATAATCTGGTTTTGAGGTATTCAGCGCTGCCTGAGAGATCATGAATTTTCATTAGCTGAGAGTTGAGGTTTATTTCTGTTTAACAGAAACTCACATTTCAAAGTTACTGTAAGTAATTGGTAAATTCAGACATCAGTTGAGCTACGCCTGTTAAAGGATGAAGAAGACAACACTGTCCTTTATGTATTAACATGCTCATTCCATGTGCAAGCCAGATATTCTCCTATGTTACTTCCTCTTGCTGGATCTTGTATTTCTTCTTATTTTTAAGGGGAAACAAAGAAGAAATCTGATCAGGTTTTCAATTAATATACAAAACTAAATCCAGGATTTAGAAAAAATCACAAGTAAGTCCAGTGGTAAAATTCAAGTTAATAATTGAACTCACATATCAATGAAGCCTTAGAGAAGCATAGAGCTGGGACTGATTCAGAATCGTCTTTGTGAAGAGTTACTTTTTGAAAAATAAATTACTAAATCCTGGGGGTCTCAGTCAATTTTGGCTTATTACTGGATACTGAACTATACGAAAGAAAGGAAGTACTAATGACTTCTAGTACTACAAAATCCTTGAAGGTTGTAAGCATATATAACAAGGTTCTGAAGTAATTTCTTGAATATTAATTGCACAGGGAGAATTAATTATGTTTTAGAGATTGTCATGTAGCAGTGCACATTCATATCCTTTGCAAAACCATCTTTACTGATTGCAGTATCCATTATAGAAATTCCAAATCCCTCCTCTCTGATTTTCTGATCTTTCTCAGACTATTGAGACTAATCTTTGACTCTGTACATACAATTCCAGAATCCCATGTCTTTTTATTTTTTCCATTCATGATCCTATCAATTTCTAAAGTGTGTTTCTTTACTTCCACAGATTTTTTTCCAGTAGCTGTTTTAATTTTCTTATGATGTTTTTAGTAGTTACCTTTGGACACTAAAAAACTAATAATTTTACTTCCACATCTGTTGAATTGTTCTTTGTTTATTCTTTGTTTTTTCCTTACTGAGTTTCATTCTTGACAAAAATTCTAAGAACAGAATTTCAAAATTCTGTTGTATCAGTAGGATATCAATAGGATAGTGAACTGCGGAAGTTAGTTCTACAAAAGGTGGAATTTTGAAGCAAATATTCACCCTTACTCCTCCTGCTTTATCTTCTGAACTCCATTGAAAAAAAAAATATCCAAAAATGTGCATTAGATTCAACAAATGTCTGCATGGTCACATCAATGCAATTTTCTTACCCCCATGGCAGGGGGGTTGGAACTAGATGATCTTTAAGGTCCCCTTCAACCTAAACTATTCTATGATTTTGTGTTACTTAATTTTCAGTACCAATATGAAAGGTAAATTACAAATTGTTAGTATAGCTTGGAGCTGTGTGTTTCCATGTGGAGAATGCACAGGTATTAGCACATAAATTCACACATGTAGCCTTGGAAAGATTTTCTCAAATCCCTGTCTTTTCTTTGTTTCCTGCTGTGCCCAATTACTACCCCAATTCTTGAGACTCTAGTCAAAAATCATCTGTCTTTCTATTTGTATGAGGGTGACTGTACCCAATTTATTAGAGCACTCTATTCCCATTTCTTATCTTCAACTCTGAAGCGCTTTGAGAGTCTTTGTATGAAAGACATAAGATAAAGCTAAATTAAATGAAGCTGAATTCAGCTGAATCTATCTGACTAGCCTAACAACTTTCAAACTTGACAAGAGGAGTTAAGATAGCAAGTTAAAGTGATATATTAGACAGGAAGACACTGTCCCAACCACTATTTCACCTTTTGTCCAAAATCTTCAAGGGAGAAGAGATCATTGAGAAGAATTTCCTGGATTATCTTTGATTTGCTGCTGATATTATTGCTGCTACTAAAACCTCAGAAACAGCTTTTGGCAGTTATCATAACATTCACCTGGAAACTCAGGACATTCTGAAGAGCACTAACATCTCACTTAAACTGACAATAAAGGAAAAAATGACGCAAGTGAACACGAAGAAGTTAGAATGTATTGTAGAGGAAAATGACACTTTATTTAAATCTAAAGGGAAAAAATGGATTTAGAGAGAGGGAAATTTAGGCCCAGTTTATTTACACTGATTAACAGTTACCCTATTTATGATTGTACATTTAATATAGGTATTTATTTTACACTGAGCTATTTTATCACAGCAATAACTTTGTATTGTTGCAAAGAAGAGCAATTATCCTGGTAGATAATTTATAAATCCTGGTAGATAATATATAAACATAATTTCTTTTCTGAAGTTGAATAGCCCCGTATTTAAACACAGTAAGGAACTTGTCCTGTATATCCAGACAACATTAAACACAGCGTGACTGAGTAAATTCAGCAATTATGAATCTTTCTTTTTAGGAGCTTGTGACTATACATCATCAAGAAGATTCAAAACCTTTTCAAACCAAACATAGTATTTTCTTGCTTTACAGAAAGGAAGATGATATGAAAGAACTAAAATCAGTGAGGATACTAGTAGAGTGCGTTCTCTCAGAAAGAGAGTCAGGATGACTTCCCTCAGCCCTGTGAAATCCCCACTACCCTCTTGCTCTTCTCTCATCACTACCTGATTATCCTGGGTTCAAAAGTTTTACTCTCTTGGATGTCTCAGCTTTAAGAAGATAAAATTTGTCAGCCATGCTGGCCATAACAGAACTAGTAACTAATTGCACATCCTTGTACAAAAAGGTCCTTTTTTTAGTGTGAAGGCTTTATCTTTGTTACTGGCTTACTCCTTTTTGCTTTCTCACAAATAGCTTTCCCTGACTTAGTTCTGGAATTCTAGATAGTTTCTTCCAAGCAAAAACCCAAGAGCTATTTGCTATTTATAATAAATAGATATATCACACATAGTTCCTAAAGAAAAATAAGCAAAGGGCACATCTTCAAATGTGTGATAGTGTGATCTCATGTCCTGCAGACAGATTACACCCATTTACAGCCATTGATGTCTTATCTGTTCTTCCTATTATTTGTAAGTTAGGCTAAACTGATTTGATTATGATTTCTGGTTGTTTTTATAGCTAATGTTTTAAAGCATAGGGACCGGGTTCCAATATCGACATAAGGCTTAACTGATTATTGACATTAAATTTATATTTGACAATAGGAATTAATAAAAATTATGTTAATACATGACAGCACATACCTTGAAATTTATGTATGACTTGGCATGAAAGTCCATTTTTGTAGCTGCTTTTATATATCGACTTCAAAATCATGTGAAACCTTTGGCATATGCAGCTGTACTCTTTTTTTTTTTTTTTTAAAGTTTATACCTCTTAATGAGATTATTTTTCATGGTTTATGAAATGTTTGGTCATAAAGTGATCATTTAATTCTTGTCTTTTAATTGTAATGGACCATTATTGCTGCTGATTTACAATATATTATCCTCTTACAAGCAAATTTAATCACAGGAGCTCTATTTGCCTCTAATCTTTATTAGAATAGTGGAGATAAAACTCTGCCACATATTAGCTAGGAAATAACTGAGTATTTTCAAAAAAGACAACATTTCCTGAAAATCAACAGCCAAAATTAAGTTTTTGTTAAAGTGGAGAGTAACTTGCAAATATCTGAATGGCTAATGAAGAAAGTCTAGAAAGAGAATATAACAGTCTTTGTATATCAACATCAGTAATTTTCTCCATAGCCATTTAGAACTTTTCATGATTTTGGTAAACTTAGGAAAAAAAAATCATAGTTGCTTTATTTTCCTCAGGAAATAATAAATAACGATGCCAAGAAGTTTCAATTTACTTTGCCAGAATTAAAGTGAGGATGTCTCCTCCTTTTCTTCCCTGTGCCTCAATTTTCCATTATGCTGAATTTTCTAAAGAAAATTGTATAAATACCAATTTTTAAAAATAAAATTGTGTGGAATTGAGGTTGGGGGGGATTTTTAGTTACAAAAATGGATTACTTCAGCTGACTTGTTTTTACTTAGGAAAGAGATTTTTAGATCTTTTCACTATTATCATGAGACAACAAAGCAAACACTTGTATATTATGAGGCAACATTGCCACAGTACTGCACCGGGGCTCTGAGTTGCTTTTTGAAATGTAACAAAGTATGAAGCCAGAAAAAAAGGCTTTTTAACAGTATTAGAGGCATCTGCACTGCCATATTATTTACTTGGTAGTAGTTCAAGAAATAACTACAAAAAGCAGAATTATCTAGCATTTAACACCCAGGGAGCAAATAGTATGCACTATTTGTACGCAAGCTTCTCCAACCCTTTCTGTGCAAAACAGATACATATGTGTAAATATCATGCTATGAGCAACAGGGGGTCAAGGAAAAAAGTCTGTTTACGTACCATCCTGGTTGATAAGTCTTGATTTCATTTGTCCTAGCAATGAGAGCTTATGTCCTCAGAAGGCCAGAAAATGACAACTTCTTGAGTGCTTCAAAACCTGCCACATTTCGATGGGAGAAAGAAGAAAATGTGGTGTAAAATTAAGTTTTAAATTTAGAAGAGTTTAGAACAAGGTAAGTTAGATTCACACAACTCAAGTAGAGCCCCCAAATTATTTTCTGAAATTTGCTTTTCAATGACTGAAAAGTCACTGTTTTCAGGCTCTAAAGTACTAAATAAAATGAAGAAAACATCAAGAAATAGCCTGGGAGAGACAATATCCTTACTTTAACAAAGGGATTATGTGATTCTGTTCTGCAGTTATTACAATGCACAGAGCTAACAAACCTATTCAATTTTCTTAATTTTCCATTAAATTCTTGAGTTCTCTTATTGATATTGATGCATCTTGCATTCTTGTGACCAGGGTAACCACTTGTTATTTGGTCTGGTACCACATTTTTCCTAGAGAGCTGCAACATTGGTTATTAGGCTTTTGTTCCAAGCTCAGTTTGATGTAAATATTGCTTTGTGAAATGCAATACGCAAGACAGGCATTGTGTAGACTTTGACATCTGCTCACAGAATAACACGAGGATTTTAAAAATTTAGCTTCTTTTTTAAGAGTCAAGTACTCATCTTTCATGAGGACAAATACATAAAACAATAAAAAAAGTTCCGATATTATTTGTTATTGCCCATTATGTTAGAAGTGACTGGTATCTCAACAGAGTCAGTAAAATTCAAGCATGTTTCAACCACTTCTAGTGACTTTAATTAATGGACCTTTAATTAAAGTTGCAGATAGATGCATGTTTAAATTCAAACGCTGAGGGGTGGGCACATGCTCTGTCCTTCTCACTTTGCAGGGAGAGGACTTCCTCTGCAGCAGAGGGATGGAGTGAATACCACTGAGTCTGTACCACCTGAAACCACAACAGTTACTCTCATTAAAGTTCCAGTCAATGCTTTTGATGCAATTGACTCTTGCAAGGTTAGCGACTCAAGATGTTAAGAATGTTAATAATTGTGTTCACTTGTCCGTATTTTAACATCGGTTGGTATTCCAACTTGAGGTGGGTGGTAAGTTGGACGTCATATCATACTTTGCCACCTAGATTGCTTGTGTTTGATGCTGATAACTGTGAATTTTGAATTCATCTTCAGAAGAAGGCAAACATTAAAATATAGATTGTGTTTGCAGAAATTTTGTTTTATACATACTTGAAAGAAATAATAGTTGCAGAAACCTCTTTTTTCAGGATGAGCCTTAAAATAAACAGTGTGTCAGGACAGAGCAAATTGATTCTGAACGCTGAGTCAGAGAAATGAGTAAATCCCAAATTCTAAATTGAATTGAGAATCAATGAGTTTCATTTAATAACCAAACATTTGAATTACTTATTAAAAGTTCCATAGATAGCTGTAGAGGGAAAATCTTATGCCTTCAAAATAAACAGTAGAAAAAAATAAATGCTGTAATTTAAGCACTGTGTTTCCAAGATAACATGCAATCAGAATAATTAATAGAAATGCAAATACAATACTAGTTTCTAGGAGCGCTTTATCTTGTGAAACAAATCATTTAATTATAGTGACAAAGCTTGCAGCTGAAACAAAAGAATGAAGAACGATTTTTTTTTTTCCTAGAAGCGAGTAGGAATTTTCTGATGATACATTTTTTCATTAAGAAAAGTTAGTTTATGAAAACAGAAACTTCCTACTGGAATACACCTTCTTTTTTTTTTTTTTCCTTTTTTTTTCCCAAAGATCCCTTTTCCTGTCCTGAAGGTAATTTCTGATTAGCCAAGAGACTGATTCTGAGCAGAACAAAGGATTTCCCTGCTCACAGCCACTGTAGTTCCTATGAGAGGAAAACTGTCTTCAAAGTTCCTGCTCTCAATCTAGCACACTGAAAACCACAATGCAGGTTCCCTGCAGCCTAAGCAAACATCCAACTTGTAGGTACATATGTAGTTTTGGTCTTTTTCCCTCCTCTCCCCTCTTTCCTCTGTCATGAAAAGATTTGAGAGTGCTTTAGTTTGGTGCAATATACAGTGGGAATATTCTGAAGTCTCAAAAGTCTGTTAGTTCCATGCCTGCTTTCTCACAGCAACAACCCTGATTCCTTCGTCCTGTCTTTGACTATATTTTCTATGTAGGACAGCCCATGAGCAGCTGGCCTCGTTTCCTTCAGTACACGGCTACACTGGATTTTAACTCAGACCAAAATGGAACCAAGACTCAGTACAAACTCAGTGCAAGATGGGGTGGAGGGGTTGGTCAGCACTCAGGGATACAGTGCCTTTCTCAGGGAAAATGAATCATTGGGATTTTAGCTGCTATGCTGTATTTAGGGACTTAGGAAGAGGAGAAAAAATTCTCATCATTTGAAAATGAGAGATGAAATAGATCTGATTGGTTTGAATTATGATTTGATCATATTTTGCTTGCTCCTGATTCAAATCCATAGATAAATTCATCGTAGTGGAGATCTCTGCTAAAAAATATTAACATTAACGTGTGGCAATATCACGCAAAACTAAATAAATTTCAAAGTTTCATCTTGTATTGAAAGATATGCATTTTAAAACTTTGAACCTCAACAGGACTCAACTTATTTGTCGTGCCTTTTAAGCTGTGTTCTCCATTTCAAAGTCTGTG
Organism: Numenius arquata; assembly: GCF_964106895.1. Classification (NCBI taxonomy): domain Eukaryota; kingdom Metazoa; phylum Chordata; class Aves; order Charadriiformes; family Scolopacidae; genus Numenius; species Numenius arquata. The sequence goes on from NC_133586.1 coordinate 32,576,641, forward strand.
AGGTGCTTAGAGCAAGGTCATCAGAACCGAGGCTGAGCTTGTCAAAAAATGTGTAAGTTTTGTGGTTTTTTTTTTAACTTCAGTGTTGAAAATATTTTGCTCTATACTTTGATAAAAGGAACATTTTAGCCTTGAGTTACTTGGTTATCACTGGGGGAAACAGTGATTTCAAACTTTATTTATCATGGAGGCAACATAAGTGACAGAATAGTTAGTTAGCACTTTTTAAAAATCTGAATTCCATTTCTGACTGTATCCTAATTGCTTTTAGTGTTTGCACTTGACTGAGGGCTATGACTTTCATGGATAACTTTTACTATTATTAAATTAAAGAAAAACTTGCATCTCGGTTTCTTTCTCCCACTCTTCTGTAGACTTCTCAGTTAACCCTGAAACAAATTGATCTCCTTGCCATAGATATGCAGGGAAAAACAATCCGTGCAGTTCTGCAGAGGCTGTGAAGTGTTTAAAACAAGTAACTAATTTAAAAAGTCTTCTGAAAATGTAAACGTCATCCAAGATGTGTAAGGATTGATTTTGGAATATTATGAGCAGCCATAAATTATTACAGATTTTTTCAAGCTTCAGTGTTATTTTTTTCAGACGCAGATGAAAATGTTTCTGAAATATTCTTACTAAGTGTACTATTTTCTAAGAGTATTGAATGAAGTTATGTTACATGGCTAAGTGCACGTCTAATTTTTTCTTTCTCTAGATCTGCTCCTGAGGTGTCTGACATTTACCTGTGCAAATGCAATTCCACAATCTTCCCACTATTGACCATCCCCAGGGCTGCAGTTTCCTGGCTATCAGCTGTCCCGGCACATTTGCCTGCAGGTTCGGTAATTCGTTCCTTCGGGGACCTGTGACCTGTTATTTAAGAAGGAAAGGAATCTCCTTTAAAATGCAAGTATTTGATTTTTAAAATCAACCTTTGATTTGATTTGATTTGATTTGGAAATCAACTGTATGAATAGTAGAAACTTTCTTGTGTGTGAGGATGTCAGGAAAGTATTTTGATAAAGCAGTTTACATGCATATTTAAGTCGCTTAAGGGATTGGCATACCCTGATGGTAACTAAGCCTGACCTAATTTCTCAGATCGCTTCTGAAGCTTTGTCTCAGGCTACTCGCTGCCGTCTTCAGCATTAAACCCTTCTGAAGCAGATTTAGTGCTTTTATACTTCTGTATTCCAGGATGTGGGCCTTTCAGTTTACGGAGAAGATCTTAATGTAAGATCTTACAGAGAAGTCTTAAATGTAACTGAGGCATTTTCTTACAGCTACACCTGTGCAGAGGAAAGCAATTCTGTGAGGTGCATCCCAATACCTGGGGTGTGCTGGCAGTTTGGTTTCACCTGGAAATAAAACGCTCTGTGTTGTCCGTGAAGGGGGATTTTCTGAAGCCTGAGGTATTTGGGCCACTTCTGGTCATCGGGAGGCACTTTATGGCAGGACACGGCCATTGAATCACGCCCTGCGACGGGACGCTGGTCTTGTGCTGGCCCGTAGGGCCGTGCCCTGGCCCACACGGGCCCGCTGGGGGTGAGCAGCCTCTGCCTCCCCCTGGCGGGAAGCGAGCGGTGGGAGAGGCCGTGAGGGAAGCCCTGCCGGGGGGGTGAGCGGGGCCGTTGCTCAGGCTGCGGCCGAGGGCGTAAGGGCAACGTCGCTCCGCACCCCGAGGGCCTGAGGGAAACATGGTTCCAGAGCCCGGGACAAAAGGGCAGGGAGGCTTCCCACAGCTCTTCTCCGCACAGCCTCTCCTAGCGGCATGGTTTCCAAGGCGTACAGGGCTAACTTCAGCTGCAGGGTTGGGATTCAGAGGTATTCAGGATTTCAGAGCTTCTAGACTTGACCTCAGGTAATTAAATTAAACCTGTGCTCCCTTAACCAAAAACCTTTTGATATTTTATTAGTGCTTTTAGAATTAATTTTTTGACAAGGGACATGACAAATGCAGTCTCTGGCACTGTTTTCCGTCAGAGTACTTAACTGTTTCTAGTCCTCAGTATGTAATGCTAAACCAAGCAAACTAAATGCACAAACAGGCCTTGGTTTTCTATGTCCAGAACTCCTTGTTTTAGTTTCTTTTAGGCACATCTTTGTGGTTGTCTTTATGGAGATACGTACGTTAAGGCTGTGCATCTGATTAGATTCCCAAAAGTAAAAGCAAGAGATCGTGGTCCTATCCATACTCTTGCGGCTGTAAGCGTATATATAATTAATACTTACTGCAAAGGCAGTCTGTGCATGCATCATTTCATGACAGTTTAGTGTAACTGGGCAATCCTGCTTCAGCAAGGGAGTTGGACTAGATGATCTTTATGGTCCCTTCCAACTCTAAAAATTCAGTGAAATTCAGTGAAAATATTACCATTCTGCTGTGAATGAAAAAAAATTCTCAATCTAGCGTTCATTTATATGTTCAAAGAACATGTATTTATAATATCAGTGTACGATGCCAGTCCCAGTCATATAGCTCCCATTCACCACAGAAATTTAGGAGCTTCTATCGCTGGCAGTAGTTGGCTGAATGTAATATTTTATAATACTGAATCCAGTGTTCCAAGAAACATCTCATTTGAAGCAGTAATAGCAGACTATTATTCTAAGCAGCCTTAACCTTCCTTAGCTGTAACAAATTATTTAGAATTATTCAGGGTAAAGTATATAGGTGAGATGTTAATAGAGAACCAGTTAGACCAAAATACTGTTTTAATCAAGAATTTGAAATGCAGACTAGAGTAGGATTTGATACTATAATAACACCTTTCATACTGAAGGCATTCTAAAGCAATTTTCAGTAATGAGCTAGATAGTGTGGGTGCTCTGACTGTGTGGGGAATACAAATATCAATAGCCACAATTTGTTCAACATAAGCTTTCTTACAAAGAGATTAGAGTATGGAAATATGTTTGACTGGAATGAAGAAAATTGCCTAAGAGGCTGCATACCTGCCTGAAAATAATTTAAAAAGAGTGCCAGCCCTTTAACCTCAGCACAAAGAGGAATTAAATAGCTAAGTTAAAGTTCTTTGTGTTTTCAGCAGTCATTTCCAGGGTTCCATGTCCCTTCCCCCCAATACCTCAAGCCATACACTCATACACTCTCATTGCAAACAACCTCAGAAAACAAGCAGCAGTATAGCTAAAAGCCTCACAATATTAAAACTAGGAAAACTGCAGAGAGAGAGAGTGCATAAGTAATACGTAGTGAACTTTAAAGTTCTTTGGTATCAATGAATATTTTACTCCTCAACCAGCAGCATAAAAGGCTTCCAGAGTCTCACTGCTTCCAAGTTAGTGAGTGGATTGTAGCCAAAAACTCTCAGAATGTGGGTAAAAATGTTTTTTGTTTTAAGAAAAGGAGAAAGGAAACATTCTGTGTTCTTGTATCTGGAAATCAATAGCTATACGGTAAATATTTACATAATAAATTTTTTCTACTTTAGTATCTTATGCATTGGAATTCTTTGTGTATTAGCGCCTTGTAGCAACACTTTGGCAATGGAATCTCTAAACTATTGATTTAGGTAATGCTAGAAAACATCTGCAAAAGTCTAAAACATGGAGAGCAAGATCTTCATATACTGTACAAATCTCCATTAGCTTCACTGGAGAAAAGTAATTTGAAAATTTGAAAAAGTCTCTGTGAAGTACAAAGTGGAAAGTTAAAGAAAAGACGTGCTTTTATTCTGATTGAAAAGCTGAACTCAGTTGCAAAAGGCAACTTTAATAAAAAAATATTCAGAAAAACATGACATTATTTGACTAATAGAGACAGGGATATGAAAATATTTTAAAGTTGTTACTCCTGAGGAAGTAGAAATAGATCTTTGGCCAGTAGACCAAAGATTTTGCTATTGCGAGGATCAAAGATTTCATTCTTACTTTCTGAGAAATGCCAGTAACTTAAATATGGATTTGAGCATACCAGCTTCTATGGATAATACAGGGTAAAACAGACTGACTTCCAAATAGAAATATGTGGGGTAGCTACAGAAAAATATAGCTTCCTCTGTACAAGATGCTGGAAAGCTGATTTCTTATTTTGGCAAATGCTTCTTTCATCAGCTCAAGCAAAATTCTGGAGCAATTAGTCTTTAGTGTATTGGAACACCAGATCCTTAATTTCTTTCTTTCCTTGGCTCCTATTTATAAAATGTTTATGTTCAATCCCTTCCTGTATTTGCAGGGATGGTGTCTTGAGTTTCAGATAACTAGTGTGGATGAGATGTTTAGATGTCACTGTGAAAAGTATCACTGACAGACATAGAAATTCAAATACACTTCTGTGACATTTTTATCATGTGAGTGAAACATTTGTGTTCTGAGAGAATTTCTTTGCATGTTTGGCTTTGATGATTCTCCATCTTTGTTCATATCCTATCTGAAATGTATTTTTCTGTATTTTCTACCTTTTAAATTTCTCTTATTTCTGTCAGCTAGCTCACTTGAAGAAGTGACGAAATAATGTGTTACCTTAACATGTAAGTGTTCTGCAGTGATGCACCTCTCCAGATGCGCAATGGGAGAATGGATAACCTTTTAGATTTAAAAAGTTAAAAGAAGAAAGTGACCTGTGGGAGTTACTTGTCAGTCTTCAGATTTTTGTAACAGGCAAACCAATGGAAGCTCCAAGTCGCTTTAGAGAATATTGCTTCCTTGCATATCAAAACATTTGGGAGGACAGAGACCTTCATACCACAATGAAACAGACAGCTGCAGGAAAAAGGAGACCGGATCTTTGAGTAAAATGATGAAAAATTGATATTGAGTTCATAATTCTATATTAATACCTGCTTGCTTAACTTCACTTTGAATGAACCGGAACCCCATATGTCTATTAGCTATGTGAACATCTAGAAACGTCATGCCACAATCTTGAAGGATCTGAAATGCTTTCAGTGGAGCATGAGAGAGGAAAAGTAATATTCCCAAAGCAAAAACCTAAGCTACTAAATGTTCATCTTTTCCCCTTTTAATTCTATAACTTCATAAAATTTATGGGGGATTGTTTTCTGAATGTTTTTGAAGCTACTTAGCTCTACTTATATTGTTCTCGTAATTACCTTTCTAATGACTAGAAGAATTACCTTGTAAATATCTTGTCTCATTTAAACTATGGTTGCAGTAATTCGTACTGAAACATACTTTGAGCTGGCTGTCTTGCTTAAAATTCATCCTATAAGCTTACACTCTTTAAAATATATAAAATAGTTTATTTCAATTGATTCTGCTTGTTCTTATTAATAATTTTTACAAATGTGTATGTATCTATATATTGAGGGAGGGAGGATTGATAAGTAGTGGTTCATCTCTAAGAATGGCATTTTGGAGTTCACAAAATATATCAAAAGCTGCCATACTAGATATGAAATAATTTTGCCAGTACTTACCTATTATATAAGTAGTTCTTAAACATGCAGTACATTACTGCCTGCCTTATTTGCATTTGTCATGTTCCAGGGCTATTCCCTTATCAACATAATACCCTCTGCGGTTGTACTGCTTGCAATAAATTGCTTTTGCTTTTTCTTTTGTTCTCAAGGTTATCCTAATCTCTCAAGAACACTTAAGGACACTAAGGCTATGAGGAAACAGAGAAAGACAACTGAAGTTCCATTACAAGTTAGTAAGTTCAACATTTTGACATTTGGTATTTACAGTGAAGAGTACAAAAAAGATAAGGAGACCTTGCACTATTGTGCAACAAACTATCACTCTCATTGCACTCTGTCAATTTGCTCTGTGAACAAAACACTGCATAATGGTGACATGGAAAATTTTAGTAACGTTAAGGCATTCGTTAAAGGCAATCACATGTCTAGTTTTCAAGGATAATTCCGTTATTTGTAAAGTGTCAGTGGGAGGGGGGAGAGAGAGAAAGATATGCAATTTATCTGATCTAATTATAAACATTTAAAGATGGAAGTTCTTCAATTATTAAAGGAATTGGGAGTGACTGGCTCAGACTTCTGCATCTAGCATTTACATGCCTGACTTAAGCCAGATCAGTCCCACACTGTGTGTCTAACTTAAGAATTTCGGAGCTCAAAAATTAAATTCCCAGTCTGGTTAACAAAGAAATGTAGCTCAAGCAGACTACAGAGAATTCAGCCTTTTGTCATATTCTGTGCAGAGGCAATGAATTCAATACTACTTGAAAATGTCTTTTTTGCATAGGCATAATAATTTTAAAATCACAAAATATTTATAATTGGTCAAGTATGGAACAGAATTAAGCTATCATGGCTTTGGATATAACTACAAGACAGACTAAATATCTTTATTTTTAAAAATACAAGAAATTGCATGAGGAAATTACTAGAGAGAATAATTATGTAATTTTTTTAATCATTGTTATTTGGATTTCCCTGAATAGTATCTGACTTCTGACATACTCCTGTACATACTGTAGTTTTCAATGTCCCTTCTGAATTTCAGATCAATCATTTCATCTCTGTGGGAATTTTCTGAAAGTTACAGGTTGTTAAAATATCATTATTTCGTTATTTTTACCAAGTATATCCATCATCACTTTACTCCCATTGTTTCATTTCTTTGGCTCTCATACTCTCAAATAGATTAATACAATTTTTGACACCTTATAAAATTACATTACGGGCATAGCTGCCTTGTTTGGTCTTGCTTTTTCATTCATCAAAAGTGAGATAATATTGAGGGCCACTTTAAATGTTGTCACTGACATAACCAGTGGTTTTGAGGTATTTGGTAAAGAAAAGGATGATTTTTTTGTAAATATGATATTACAATATAACTGTCACCCTCTCTTCTGAGAAACACTTCAAAATGTAGTTCTTTCTTCTGCTTCACAGTTGAATCCAGTGTTGCTTAACAATGGACATCTAGAAACCAATCTACATCTTGGAGAAAATATTAGTACTTGCTCTGCTTTAAGTCCAACTAAACATTTAGACAAGTTTTAATTGGGAGAAGTTTGGACAATGTAGTAGCAGTTTGGAGTTGGAAGTAAAAGCAAAATTAGTTGCTCTGGCGCAAGCCCTTGGCTTGTTATAGAGGAAGATGATTACTATAATTAGTGGCAGTGAAGATGTGCAATTCTCTCTATGAAATGGCTGTGGATGATCTCCAAAAAATTATTATGCTGGCTGTCTAGCCAGAGAAATATCAAAAGGGGACACCTGTGTTCCAGATAGGAATAGCTGTATGTATGTTGTTGCATAAGCTGTCACCACACTCCCCTGTACTGTACTTGTTGCTGGAGTCAACCTAAGCTGGAGAATCAGTTCCATTTGAACAGAAAGAAAAAGAGAGCTGGACAGCATTTAAGCAAAGATCTCTTTTCCTTGACTTTTCTTCCTTACTGTTTTAGATTACATTTCTGCTTTTATTCTGGAGGTCAACCTAAGAATCCATCTTCCAAATTGCTGGCTGTAATTCATAGGCAAGAGAGTAATACTCAACCTTTCTTCTCCCCCTAGCCCCCCAGTAATTAATCTCTTAATTTTTATATAGAAAATGCCACAGCCTCCATAAGAAGCTTGAAAGCGGTTCTGTCTTTTCATCTGTGCATTTTTCTTAGGTGGTAGAAACATAGTTTGAACACCACTTTGAAGAAGGAAAGAGAATGAATCCTGGGTCATTGCTCCAATGAATAAGTTTTTGTCTAAAAGCAAGGGGAAGGAAAATCTGACTCTCTTTCTAGCCATTTTGAAAAATAAAACAATTCCAGGGATTTTTTTTTTTTTTTTAAGAGGAAATTAGTTTGTTTGCAGTATGCTTTAAAAACTACTTACCTAAGACCTTTAAAAGAATGGGCAGAGGAATGCTTAGGTTTGCCATCTTCAGTGAGGTATATGACACAACTCTTTCAGCACTTGTACATCGTTTAGAGAAGCTGAGATTTTTTTTATCTGAAGAACTTTTATATTGAACTCCCTCTTCGGTTTATATGATACCTAGAGTCCATGTAATCCAAGGGCATAATTTAAAGTTGTGTCTTTGGATCCGGGAGTTTAAACTCTGTGTAATTTATGTATTACACATTTAAGGCCCTTTTTCAAGCTGTGATATCTTATCTGTTTTGGGGTGATTATGCCATTTAAATGTGCTCTATTTATTTGCTCAGTCAAACAAGAGGTCTGTGAACAAAGCTGATCTGGTATTTAAGTGAAATTTCAGTCAAATTTTGTGTTATCCTGCTACTGTGACATACATTAATAGTCCTATATATCAGATATCTTCCAACTGTAATTTCCCAGCCGCTACTGATCTCATGTAGATTATTTTTCTCACTCTTACAGTGCTGCCACCTATGGTGTAGAAAGAATGAGGAAAAACTTGTAACAGTAATGCCACATAAATAGTACTTACAGATGAGGGAGAGAAATACAGTGTATCCAAATGAAGATTAAAGAGAATTTGTAGAGGAAGAACTACCTGATTTGGAATGAAGTCAGGAACCCTGTGGCTAATGAGCTCATCGTCGAAAAAAACCCGTAAGACAAATTATGAGCTCAGGCCCAAAAGTACAGGGCATCAAAAGTATATCAGTAATTCCATATATTTCATGAAATATAAAAAATATTCAACAATATCTGAAATCATTACTTAAATGACAATGATAGGATAACATTTAAATCTAAAATAAATTTCTTTGAGAAATTATGCTACCCTTCTAAGGCTAAGAGAAAATCTGTCTCAATAGATGACAGCAGAGTTGTCCTGCTTTTTCTCTTTAATCTGTTTCAAAGGCCAACAGATATTCTATAATGGGCCTTTTCTTTCCCAAAGCAAGCAACTGAGGAGGCCTTACATTTGATGCTCCATTTCCCAAACTAAAATCCCCTGCCTTGACATTGTTCAAGGTGAGCTTAAATAGGGCAAGACACATGCTGTTCTTACAGCTGTATTTGTTCAGGTGCACAGTTCCCAACTGCATGGGGCTACCCACTACCAGTACTAAATGCCAGAAGACAGAAAAAGGGGAAATGGGTAGGGAGGAGAATTTTATTTAAGGGTCCTGCTGTTGTTAGAACATTTACAGTAGCCAAAAGCATCATAATTAACAGTTTCAAATATATGATTTTCTCTTCCTTGCTGTAAAAGAAAACGAATTATATCATTGTTTCATGGTGATAATGTTCAGATTTGACTGTGTTTAAGTAACAGAGGAGTGCCCTCCTCTTTCTTTCCAAAGAACTGCAGGCTCTACCTTTTTTTTTAATTTCTCATAGAGTCCTTATTAAAGGAAATAAATGTTAATGGGATGCCTCTAGCAGTATAATTAAAACTTTCTGGCTTGATTAAAGTATGTAGACTGTCAACTGCTACACTGTAAGAGATTCTGCCATTGACATTTTGGAATATGCAATGCATTCAGGGGAAAATGTCCCAAAGGGGGTTTACTTTCTTCTAAGTAAGCATAATTCATGACAAAATTTAAAGAAGAAAACCATGAAGTGAACTAAAATAAACAAGAGACTTGTAAGTATGAGTGAATCTTACTAATGTTCAACCAAAAATTGATGCTTTATTCCCAAGACAAGGCATTATACATTTATATATAAATAATGAGATGTTATATAAAAATGTATGTGCTACAGACAGCATTGGTATCTAGGCATCTGCCTTGCTTACTAATGAGGCTACGACACTGGAGTGAGTCATGTTGCCAAGGAATATGTTCTTGTGTGCATTTCTGAGAGATTTCAAGATCTGGGTGTTTCATTCAAAAAGGGGGGGAGTTGAGAGGAAGGGGGATGTATGAGTAGGTGTGTGAAACATGAACTAAGAGGTAGGGAGGCCATAGTGATGTGGAAAATGATTGTATGTTCAAATACAAATTATCTTTTCATCAGAGAGTGAAATAAACTACCTGGTCAGGTCAAAGGAGAGTAAAACTTGTTCATTTATAATAACTTGTAGAGGCTGGAAATTGTTCACATAAAATGACAAGAGAATACGATTCTATCACTCAATTCTCTTTAACAATCCTACTCTTATTTTTTCTTTTCTGTTTTCTTTTTGTAAGTGACCCTGGAATTTGTCCAATTTAGAAAGAAATTGCACTTTGATTTACTTTAGTTAGTTGTTTTCACTGTACACAGACTGAAGCTTGAAACATGCTGTTGAGCATTTAATAAGAAACAAAAAGCAACCCTATAACATTTTGCTTTTTGCTTTTTAAAATTTATTTATTTGGCTCAGGTCTACAGCTTGTTTGAGACTAAGATCTGCAGTGCATGAGACTGACATAGGTGAAGGTGTGACAACTGCTCTAAGAGAGTAAATTCAAACATTATGCTTTGTATCTTTTGTATGGAACTATTCAGGTAAATCTGTCTACACAAGTGTAAGCCGTGTCCAACATTTGTATATTTGTGCTTTGGGATATTCTAACTGACACTTTTAGTAAGAAGGTGAAGCAGTGATCCACCAAGGTATGATAGGTTTTAAGTCTTTTGACAGCCAGATAAAAAATTCTCTTCATACTCATAACCAATTCTTTTGTTATAGCTTTTCACATACTGTTCTGCTACTGGATCTTCTGAACGCTGATCCTAGCATTCTCCTGTATGAACCAACCCTTGCCTCTGGATCCCTAAGTATAATAGCAGGTTTCAAGGACTTGTCAGAAAAATCTAAAACCAAAAAATTTATTTGCACTAAGCCACTCCGCAATTGTGTGAAAAATCCTTCCTACTAATAGGGCCTTAATATATAATGGACCTATTGCAACCGACATGCAGTGTGCATAGACTCACTTTCTTTCTGCTTAGGTGATGATAGTGGTACACAGGTGCATCAGGATCAGACACCTGGAGCCTTCCTTCGTCAGGATGGTGGCCTAATTCATCTGGCTTTGTGCTAGGCCTCATTTAGTTTGAAAATGAGTTGTTTTCCAGCATGAATCATACCGAGCAGAAATAGCCCTTTAGAATGCTTAATAGTCTTTCTCTCACTAATTTTATTTAAAGATATCTCTGGTGATTTAAATTTAACTATGGTTCAACTTGGAAACTTTCGCCATATGTGTTTCCCTGAGATGTTACATAATTTCTCATGGGCCAAAGGACCTCAGTTATTAATATTTTTTACTTGAAGCAAATTTTTTAATGAAGTGGGAAAGATGAAAAACTGAAGGAGAATGGTTGCTGTTTATTTTATATTCTTTGAGATCCACAAGGTTATGTTCTATCTTGTAAATGGGCCATGAGTTTATTTTCCCTCAAGAAGCAAAATGTCCCTGAACACTACAGGGAAAATGGGTTTCAAGACTCAGTTCTAAATTTAGAACTGTCATTAATTGTCAGCTTCTATGAGGATCAGTGTTTTTTAATGATTGCTTATTGTGGATTGCTTTCTAACTTACACTTTCACTCTGAATAAGTGTTTCTCTTTTGAGCTTTTGGGGGCATAATGATCTTGGAAAAACTGAAATTTTGTCTTTGACCTGTTCTAGGATGAGGATGATATTAAAAACTGTTGCTAATACCATCTGTAACTAAGCACTGTAATAAGTGAAAGGAAGAACAAGTCAGTAACTTCCAGATTTTTAATAGACATCACAAATACGTTTAGACTTTAACACATTTATGTATTCTACTGAATTTGTAAGATGGAACTTTAAATGTAAGCTGCCCACGTGTAGAGGAAGGATAAAAGAAAGTGGTCAGTATTTGAACTTGAAAGAGTTTTGCAGATAGTATCTGTTACAAATTTCAGGTTATCCATTCCATTTAATTTCATTCATTTCTCACAATTGCCTTGTCTGTTTTCACTATTGTCGTGATTTGGGCAGGGCTGGCCACTGAAACAAATGACAGATGCTCTCTTTAACCGCTCTCCCCTTCAGAGAAGGGAGTACGCCTCCCTTCTGAGGAGAGGAGAGAAAATGAGAGAGATGAATTGAAAAGAAACTAAACTAATGAAATATTAATAATAAAATAATAAAAAGAAAAGATAAAGATATCAATAAGAAAGTGATCAAATTAACAAAAAAATTCCCCTCCTTTAAAGCAGCTGTGTGACTGAAAGAAAATGTATATAAATATTTTTGGATTTTATTGGTTGTTCAGTAGCCTAATTAATATATTGTAATTAACATAGTATAATGCCTGAAGAATGACCTGTGTTGTACAGAAGGGATTGTCAGATAATTGTAAATTGGTACCCACCAGTTTTTAAAGAAAGAAATTAAGCAAAAATTTGTTCCCTTCAGTTATGATTTTCACAAAATTGTATGTAGGACCTCAGTTATGAAATTTTTGTTTTGGCCATCTTTATATCCCTCTTCAGTTGCTTTTTTTTCTGAGGTAAAATGTCATGGTCTACATAGTCTGTTGTTTTGCAAACATTTAAAGCCAGCATTGTCCCTGAAAGGTGTAATCACAGTATCCCCCATTCATTTAATCCCTGTCCCCATGCTGCCTTATCACTTGTTTTGGCACAAGTGCACGTACAACCATATGGTGCATCTGATGATGGAACTGTTTCAATTTATTACTATTGTTTTTAACCATATTTTTTCCCCAGAGTCGTTTCCAACTCATTTACTGCTCAGCTACATGGTCTCCTAGGGTGTCTTGTATGTTCTTCTGTACCTCCTTGTCAGCCTAGCCTTTACAGGTTTGGGTTTTTTTTCTATGTATTTTTTTTTTTTAGTTTGGGTGAGTGGAAGTTATAAACACGCCTTCTGTTTTGCGGTCAGTTCTTTTATTTATTTCTCTAATATTCTAAACTTTTCCTCGGTGCTGAGGAAAGAGCTTATATTCCCATAGAATCTAGTTTTCACTTTTTTATTAGTTGTATTTTAGAAGCCATGCCTATGAATATATTCTTAGGGATTTTTTCCTCTCTGTGTATTAATTTGTATTTATTCATACTGGATATCAGCTGCAATTTTATTGACAAGTCATGTTGTCTTGTGAGATCTTTCTGCAGCCATTTGTAGTAAGTTTTACTTTTGATAATTATGAAACAATTAGCACAGATATATTCGTATTCAACTGTATTTTCAGATCATATACGTATATACATGTACATCTGCAACACAGGTTCAGGACACGTTCCTTTGACACTCCGCTGCTAAACTCCTTCATTGTGCAACCTTATAATCAATTTCTGCCTTTGCTTTCTTCTTTAACACTTTAACTAAAGGACCTTCCTTTTGCTTTCAAGACAAACTAATTTTCTTTCAAGTGAAGGCAAAGGCTTTTTTGGCTTTTGCTGAGTACTGTCTGAAGTGTTTGGAAGTTGATGTATCATGAGGATTTCTCTTCTGGTATTTACTGATTCCTTTAGAAAACACTAATATTGTTTGTGGGCCCTGACTTTTGTCTGTCAGAGCCAGTTCTTCCTGTCTTTTTTTTTTGCAAATAATCAAAGTGTATAAAGTACATCTGATTACTGCTGTACAAAAGCGTTTTCTGTATAACTGATTAATTTTGTTAAAATGAAAAAGCTGGCTTTTTATTTGACTGAAAACCTGTGCTGCATTGCACGCTTGTGCTGAGTGGACAGAAGGAATTACTCTTTCAAAGAATATCAGTCCTTATTCTGACTTGTAATGATATTGGGCATGCAGAGATGCACCTTTCATTATTCTAAAACATGTATCTCTCTAGTGTTTCTTTACAAAGAAATAGAGAGCAGAGATTCTACTATGGGTCAGTGCAGTAAATCGAATCCCAGAATAAGGTAATATTAAGCAAGCTGATAACAGTCATTCAGTTTCTCAAAACAAACTATAGCTGTCAGATTTAGGCAAGAAATCAGGAAATAAGGTCTAGCAGTGAAAATGTTTTGTACTGTATATATCTGGGATGATTGAGTGAGTCATATTGTCATCAGTATTTAAATAATAGCTCTTTATTTTCCATTTGGCATGCAGGGGGGTGGATGTGTTTGTGCATCCTTTAACATGTCCAACTTACGCTTGGTAGATCAAAGGTTCCCTGTGACAAAAATAGAAGCAAGATGTTGAGAGAAGAAGCAGGTATGGAGGGAAGCATACTTTCAGACAGCTAAAAAAATAGAAATAGTTTCCTTTTATGTTCTTCAGATCACACTGTAAGAATGCGATTGATTAATAGGGTAAGAGATTTCCCTGAGAGAGTGTTCCCAGTTGATTAGAATTTTTTTCCAACTTTCATTGAGTCTTAGATGATGGTAATTTATCAGAGAGGTCGGGCTGGTTTTTCGTGGTTCAAGGAACTTTTTTTTTCTTGCAAAACAAAGGAAGAACAGGTGAAGAAGGAGAGGCAAGAAAGATAGACTGAAAGGGAAAGACAGATTAATCAAGAGGGAACAGAATGACATACAAGAAAACCTCACTGAGAGCAACAGACTTCAGTATAACATTCTGTTGGTTCTTCTCTTCAACTGCAGTCTTTTAAGGCTCTAGGGACAGCGATAAAAAAAGCAAATGGAGCAAAATATAGATTAAAAAAATGGGTACATCAAGAATGAAGATGTATCAGCCACTGCAATTTGGAGAATAGCAGAATTTTCTGATATCTGTTGTAAGCTTAGTCCTGTTGAACTTTACTATGAAAGTCTTTAATTCTGCTTTTATTTATAGTTTTTACAGTGGATTTAATGTCATTTATTTTAATAGTGCTATGTAAGAATTGTATCAGTGCACAAAAAATAGCATTTTGCTTTGTTTACTGAAACTATAATATTAAGGCAGTGTTATTTCGGGTTAAATATTCACTGTCTGGTATGTTTTTGAGAATTTATTCTCATAAGATTGCTTTATGTGAAATCTCTTAAAAGACATTGTTGACACCTAGTTCATTAAATGACCCCATTCAATCTGGCCAAAGACTTAAGATTCAGAATTTCAAACCCAGTCTTCTATCCATATATATGCAAGTTGTCTTAAATATTAATTTCCTGCTTTGACTATATAGCTGGAGCATCCATAAAACCATATGAAAACATCATTATTCTGTGTAGAAGCGCATTTTGTATATGCATTTGTTTCACTTAAAACTGCACCGTAAATATACTTAACATGTATTTAACCAAACAAAAATGAATTTCCAAATACAGAGAAAAAGCCTTTGAAGATTAAGCCAGACTACCACTGTTATTAAATTTCCTTACTTCTAAGCAAGTCCCACAGAAGAAACTCTGAGGAAACTTTCTCCCTGTAGTTTCTAGATTGGGCTTTTCTGTGGTTACAGACAAAATCCAAATAGCTCACAGTGGAAATAAACCTCCCTGTTAACCTTCTTCCATTTAGGGCCAAAGAGATTTCTTTTTTCTTTAATAAAAGATGATCTAGTTTCTTTTTCTGTTTGCTTGGGCCTTAGCTTTTAATTGCTGAGATATGTACAGGTTAGATCCAATAGCTGCTGTAAAGAAAGATTTTAAGCTATCGTGATTACTGACACATTCGGCAAATTCAGAATCTGTTGACCTTCAAGTGTATTGGAAAGCCCATCTGTTTGGACAGGCTTTTGCCTGATAGGGGGCATTCTTTGTCTAATTGCAGTGTTATCTCTTCTGTCATGTTAACTAAAGTAAATTTCATATGCATGCACATAGTGCTGTTTAGCGGGTAAAACAGACTGTTTGCCTCAGTCCTTTCCCCCAAAACCTCATGCACGTTTGAATGTGATGTATGACTGTCTCTGCCACTGACTGGAGACCCATGTAGCTGAAATTGTCTTCCTAAATGAAGGTTAAGGGAGAAATTTTGACAATTCCACCACCATTTCATTCTTTTAATAGCTTTACTATTGGCTGTCCCAATGCATTAATTTACAATGAAGCTAAAATGAATTAGTCATATCTATAAAAGCTCTTCAGGGTTGCACTTGTTGTACTAAACTGAAGTATTTCCAGCTGGTATGGCAGCTTGTGAAGCTTTTTTTGGCAAAAATGTCATGTAATTTACCAATAGGTACAAAATAAGAGTTACTTCCAATTTGTTTTACAGGTCTTATTACATCAATGATAAGTGCAGTTGCTCAGGGAGGTTGGGAAAGTTCATCAGACGCTGCTAATATAGTTCACACAAAACACCATATTCAGCACGTTGCTGTACCAATTTGACATGGCAAATGGAATGTTCCTCATTCAGCCTTTTATGTAATGGGTTTCAGTGGCTGTTCAGGCATATTACTATTTCGACAAAGTGAAAATAAATGGCCATCATCTTTCCTTACGCTCAGTCTTGGTGTGTTTTGAAAGCCAGAAATTCCAGTCATTGAGGCTTCATTTTCCTGTTTTGACTATTGAATATATTAGCATGTATTTTCCCCTTCTCCTTGTTGATTATGACATGCGGAAAGCAGACTCCACAACCTGTGAGGATGTAAAGTAGGTATGTTTATTCAGCGCCGGGCAGCACAGGGGGTCGCCCCACCACAATGGCGCACACCCACCGCGGCAGTTAGCTTAGGATTTATACAACCAAGTCTTACATATTCAAGGAGCGCCTATACATACCCATAACCTTTCCTTGAAAAGGCTGTCTTTATTACAATGAGTTCCGAGAAATCATTTCCATAGTCTCCGCCTTTAACTCCTCCTAGCTGCGCACGCGCAGTGCCTCCGGGTGGTCGTGGGCCGGGGTGTCGGCGATGAAGGCCATGTGGCTTCCTCCCTGTACACCTTTCACCTTTAATGTTAATGTGCTGCTCCAGGCCACAGAACTGGTTTCAGCCAGATGATTGCTCTCTCAAGACAACCGGGTTCCTTCTTTGAATACAAATTGTTCCCTTATCTCCCAGCGAGGCCGATGTGACCACTTTATCGTTTCAACACATCCTTTCTTTGCCTAAACACCTTATGCAATGGCTTAAGGTTATAAATATACAGCTTAAACCAAGCGATGGCTCTACTATTAACCCTTGAGTGTTAGCTCCCCTTATCAATTATGAGGATATTAGGAGCATACTTGAAGAGTTTTTCCTGTGAATCAGTTACAATGGTATTAGAATTGAATTTTTCTAGGTTCTTAACAAATTGTGGCTTGGCTTTCAAAGTATTCTGTTTCAGGTGCTTAGACCATAACTTTAAAAGTGAAAGCAGGGATTTTTTTGTTAACTGAGCTAAGCTGAGGTTCTATTTAGGGGAAGGTAAAACAGTTATTGGGAGGTAAAGGCTACTTGAACATAGAAGTGGGAAAAATCAGGTTAGTAAGAGCAGCTGTTTCAAGCAGTATGTGTTTACTTCTCACAAGGTTACATGTTAAAGTAGTTCTGATTCCTATTAGACCTACCAAAACCAGCATCTGATTTTTTCCAGGTATTAACCTCTGTGAAAGTGGATGCTACAGGTGGAACTGAGGATTATAACTGAAATTACTCTTATTTAAACACCACATTTTGTATCGTATTTACCAAAATGTCTCTTAGAAATTATTAGTGGCTTGCCTATCCCAATATCAAAGACAACTTTTGGGTTTATGTTCACCGCTTGATATAGCATTTTGTCATATGACCATCCATCTGCTTTTACCCTTGTTCTATTCTACTAATATTTCACCTTCTGTTAACTCATCCACTGGTTTCAGAAGTATTAACAACTGTATGTTATTTTTGATGTCCCATGTACTCCTAATTCTAAAGGGTAAATTTAATGAAGTGAAAGAGTCAAAAAAAAAGTCTCCATCCCTTTCTGAGATATGTTAACATGAATTTGTTTAGGGTTTTTTTTTTCATACATTTTGGTAAACAATTAAACATTCTTAGGCCCTTGTGATGTGAGTGATTTCTTCCAGATGAACTTTTCTATCCTTAGAGTTGCGTATAGAAATCAGTGAATCCAGGCATTTGTGTCTGTAGCCTCAGATGCTGAATGGGAGCTACTGGTTTGAATCATCATCCTTTAAACTGGGGTGCATGAACTGAGAGTCTTTTGATTCAGCAGGGTCAATGAATAAAATCTTCAGAGATCAATGGAGTGGTCTTGGGACCCGTATGATCTCAGGCCAGGCTTTCTTTTTTTTTTTTTTAATGGAAGTCCTCAAATTCATTTTGTTAAAGTACTTTAAGTTGCCAAATATTGTGCTAAGGACATTATAAGTAACAAGCTCTGGTAAACGACAGAGCCTTGCGCAGTCTCAAACAGACGAGAAGGTTTACATTCCTTAAATTTTATGAAGAATGGTATTTAAAAATCAGTAATTATTATCCTCAACAAAATTTTTCACTGGTTCAAAATTGGAAAAAATTAGTTGTTCCCTCCAAATAATTTGTCAGTCAACTAAAAGATAGCAAAAATAACTACTTAAAAAGCAAAAAAAAGAAAGTACTTTAAACCTGCTTCAAAAAATTTAAAGTAAATCTACTGTAAGTCAACAACATTCTACTAAAAATGTGAATTTACCTATCTTCACTTAGGGAAAAAAAAATACTCGGAGGCAATGGAGCACTAGGCCTAAGTTATGATGTGACCTAATGGGAAACACAGTAAAAATTGAATGTAAGTGCAAATTTGCTCTAGAGATCCAGTTAACTGTCTTCAATACAGAAGTACAATCTTTTCCCGTAGGATTCTTAAGCAAGAGGTTTTTCTCCCCCTCTTTCCTTTATGTATGGTAAAATCTTGATTATTATACTGACTGGATTATATATTTTAATAGTATGCAGACATCAAATACAATTTGAATTATATCAAAGGTGTGTATTCTTTTATAGTCCAATAAAAAGTACTTAAGTATCTGTATAGATTTTTCTTGGCTTTCTCGGTACTTAAATCTTAATTCCTATTTTGTTATAAATATTTAGTACATAGTATATTATTTAATTTATTGTCCTTGATTATTGCAGTAGACTTTCACAAAAACAAACCCACAGATTGTAAATTTGTTCAGTTCTTGGCATTGGCTTTGTTTTTTCTATTGTGAGAAATGAGCTGAATTTTGCTTCAGCTACTTGGTATATTTCTATTTGTGTGCTCGGTTATAGCATCTAACTAATCCTTACAAGTACCCTGGAATGGCCCAGAGACTCTGGTTTACAAGAAGCCATTTAGGTAAGGAGAACCGAATTGATGGTAGACTGATAAGCGAACAAAGGACGGTGGAAGGTGATAAGTGGATAAAGGCCACCTGGGGGGTGACTGAAGAAAAGAAGGATATGGACACTAGATCAAGAAGATGACCACCAGGATGTTTGTAACTACTAACATTAGACAGTAGATATTAGCAGAGACTGTGAAACAATGTATTGTTAATTAAAGGTTTGTGTCTTTAGACGGTCGGGAAGAATGTGAGCTCCAACTTCTCAGCCAATGAGAAGAGAGACAGGTATTCAGGCGGCCGGGAAAGAAAGGTATAAAATATCTAAAAAACTAAAGATGTGTGTGCCTCTACTTTGAGATGCACCCGATTCAGCGCTGCTTCGTACAATAAACCTTTGCTCCAGTGACTTCGTCCTCTTTAAAATTTTAAGTGTGAGCCGGTGTTTCTCACACTATGAAATACTAGCATTGTCCGGGGTTCTTGATCAAAAAACTCCCCTTTTCTAATTTCCAGAGTCCTTCACTTTTCATGTCAGTTGTGTGACTTCTAAAAAGCACAGCTGCTGTGGTAAGTGCTACAGTCAAAAGGAGCCAATGCAGGGTGCAGAAAATAGTATACTGAGAGCCAAAGACTGTTGCCTTTTCTTACTAAGGAAGTGAACTGTGAGACCCGGCAGAAATTGTTATTTCTGTTTGAGGTGTATCCTTCCAAATAATAAATGATAAAATACGTCTGTCCAACTGAATTTTAGTTCAGTTGAGCATAGATCTCTCTCTACTGAAATCTGAAATTAAAGAATACAGTGTCCAGACAAGTTGGAAGCGACAGAATGCAGGTCCTGCTGCTGTTGCTGCCTTAATTACTCAGGCTTAGTGATGACTACATTACAACCCCATATGACTTTTTCAAAAATAGATCAAATTAGTGAAAGGAATAATTTAATTCCTTGACTTGATTCTGAAGATTTTTCTTCTCCCTCTACCCCAGGGTATGCTTGTGTGCAGTTTGAGCCTAGCAACTCAGGTGCAGTTTAATATATTAGTAGCTGAAGTCCTGGCATCTGAAAACAATATCCAAGTCTGCATGTTTTTTACACTGTTATTGTCTCAATTTATGTGCACATGTCAAGTTACAATTCAGTCCTGAGGCTAAATTTTTTACTGTTCATAAAGCCATGTGTTATATCCTAATTTCTTAGAGATCTCAGATATTGAGGAGTGTACTGTTGATGCTTATGGCATTTTACAAATTAGGAAATGTATGGTGTAAGCAAAAGCTCATTGTAAGGGGTTTCCATTGACTTAGACTCTTATCAAGCACTTAAGGATGAAAAGGACCTGCCATCACCAATCACTCTTCTTGTTGGGTGGAATGATTTATAGCTTATTCTTGATTTCCATTTTTTCCAGGTAGTATCTCTAAAGCAAATAAACGTGCTGAGCTGTAACAAAGGCTTTGAGAGGTATATGTGTGAAAGTGAAAAGGTGTCCTTATTCTCAGCTAAATGACAACCACTACATGCAGCTCAGGTTGTTTCACTGAACATGTCAAAAGGAAGTATCCACTTTGGCAAAGGGAATATTTCTGTAGTTGTAAAATAGTTAGATCCCTTTTTATACAGAATTCTGTTGCTGGATCTAGGGAAAATACTGAAGATGATACTGAACAAAAAGTGAGGTTATTCTTTCAAGTATTTCAAACATTCAGTGAAAGATAAGAACACACAATATTACATGTGTTTGTAGCTAATATGAAATGAAAATTTTCCACTTAAAGTATAGCTCATAAATGAGAACCACTAGTATTTTCCTTATTCTTAGTATCTGATAAAATTGCCCTTTTGATGTCAGCCTCCCCTACTCCTGTTTTTACTGGATTGACAATATTCTCAAAAAATTCACAGACTTTGGAATATAACCACAGGCTCTTCAGCATGCTGGTTTAACTCACATGCAGTGGTAGTCATGATACCTGTTATAACTGTTGCTAACTCAAAGCAATCTTAATATTGGAATCGTTTTCCATATCCAAGTATAACAAGTAATAGGCATATAAAAAGTTTTGAATCATGCACCATATTAGTTATCAGGAATGATTTTCTAGTTAAGACTTTGCACAGGGATTCATAAGGTGTAAATTCATTTTCTTGGCTCTTCCATGTGCTTGCTGTGCTTTATTCAGTTTTTTTTTATCGGCATTTTAAAGACAGCTAATGATGGTTGACGTTGCCTAAATCATGTTGCCTAAATCATAGTTGACATTTACTATTTCAATCTATACTACTTGTCTTTCCAGTTGTCCTTATCAGCATATTTTAAGGCAAGCGACAAAATTACTAAGATATTGGTGTGTCATTGTGATAGAGAAGTAGTGCAGATGTAAACTACGTTCTCAAAAGGTTATTGATTAGAAATGTGTTTAGCAAATATATAGTCTGAATTTATACATGTAACTTCTCTAACTTACTTTATAAACCTTTGCATTTGTGTCTCAATTATGGCTGTGTAAAATATGGAACAATAATCTTTATTGTCTTATTGACACATTCAGTCAAAGGGTAGGCATGTATCTGAAGTGTAAGAATTTAAAGAGGCAAATCTGATTTTACTGTTATTACAGACATTATGTAAGAAAAAAAATTGCTGTTTCTTAAGTATTCTATACATGTTTAAAACTATAATCACATATATGTCAAGTCTGAAAGAGTTTATTTAAATAGTTCACATCAAAACCAAATCATAGCCCAGAAGAAGGCTTTATATATAAAATGAAAGTTATTGTATTTACCTGAGATCCCCTCTGTGAAGGGAAAATACGACAATCTCTGAAACTGTTAATTTTCAGAAAAAGACATCTGTGACTACTAATGCAAGAGCTGGGCCCTAGAATTCTTGGACCATGTGCTTTGTTTTACCTTCATTTTTATGGATGTGTGGATGATAACACCATTAATATTTATTCAAATATTAGAAATTCACCAAGAACAAAATTAGCACTTAAAAAACATTTTACAATGGTATTTAGATTGATGTCCACCAATATATATTGTTGTTTCAGATTTTTTTTTCTTAACTTGAAGTTTCAGCCTTCCAGTGTTAGATTTATATTCTCTTTTCCTGCACACCACTATCCTCCTATCAGAGGAAGGCCACAAAGATGATCAGAGGGCTGGAGGACCTCTCCTATGAAGACAGGTTGAAAGAGTTGGGGTTTTCAGTCTTGAGAAGGCTCTGGGGAGACCTTATAGCAGCCTTCCAGGACCTGAATGGGGGCTACAGGAAAGATGGGGAGAGACTCTATATCAGAGATTGTAGTGATAGAACAAGGGGTAACACTTTTAAACTGAAAGAGGGGGGATTTAGATCAGATATCAGGAAGAAATTCTTTACCGTGAGGGTGGTGAGACGCTGGAACAGGTTGCCCTGAGAAGCTGTGGATGCCCCATCCTTGGAGGTGTTCAAGACCAGGTTGGAAGTGGCTTTGAGCAACCTGCTCTAGTGGGAGGTGTCCCTGCACATGGCAGGGGGGTTGGAATTAGAGGATCTTTAAGGTCCCTTCCAACTCTAACCATTCTATGATTCTATGATTCTATTATCTTGCTATATATCATTAAATCTAAGAGGACAATTAAGTCCAAAACTATTCCTATCAGTATATGTTTTCTTTCCTATGAGATGGATTCATAGCCTGAATTCAACATAGCTGTATCTTGTCAAGGTATTGAGGAAGCTTTTATGTACATATAACAGATCCAGTATTCCATCAGGCCTAAATATTTTCAATATTTTTTAAGAGGTTGATCTTGAAAATATAAGGACAGAGATGAAATCCTGGCCTCATTAAATTCAGTGGAAGTAGGATTTCATTCTGCTGTTTCAACCCTATGGAATCCCTTTTCTTTCCTGTTCGTATATTAATCAGGTTACTGTCATGAAATCAGACCTACATAAAGAAAGCACGTTATGACCAGCCAGTATTATAATTTATGTATACAATATTGAATCTTACTCTTTAGTTTGGCCAAAAGCTCATTTTCTACCAGATGATCTCAAGTCAAAATGGGTCAGTTGGCATAATAAAGATATAATCACGCACTGTTAAAAATACCTGAAGATTTCAATTCTGAACAGAGCTGTAGGCTTCTTTCTTCCACTTTCACAACATAAATCATTTATGTTATCCAGGTGTGATGAATATTAAATGATCTATGGAAGAAATCATATTAACAGACTTCTTTTATTATTAGAACGACTACAGGGAATTATGATCAGTCACTTGAGTGAAAGAAGTGTAAGGCAAAATAATAAAATATGAAGATTGGATAATAAATCATTTCAATCAGGTTTGAAAGTAATAAACATACAGAAGCTAAAAAGCTAGCACTTTGACTAATGGAGCCATGAATTTCCTACTCCTTGAGGGCTTAATTCTTGTACTGGACACATACAATTGCAAACATCATGTCGTTCTATGAAAATACATCTGTACATTGAGAAATATACCTACTTTATTTTTTACCCTTGAATTGCAAAAGGATGTCAATTTGGAGTGCTCTCAGATTCTTGTGACAAAAATCTTATCCTACGCAGTTATTTCTTTAAAGAAATAACACAGTCAGTGTTGTTTTAACTTGATGGCTACTGAGCAGATTTACTTTTCAAGGAAAGATAGTACTTCTGTCTGATATGTAGTACATAAAAGGTAACATTCTGGTTTTCCTCCTTGTCATGAGAAATTCATAGATCAGGATGAGACACTATTTTCAGAACATGCTTAATCCTCTGATTCTATTCTTTTGATGTGCATTATATAAATATTGTATAATGCATAATTGAAATTATATGGTTGTTTGGCACAGTAGCAGCAAACTTTAAAATCATTGGCGTATAATCTGCTCTGATTCTTGTCTTTGAAAATGCTGGTAATTTCCTGTATGACAGTATTTTAACTATAAAAGTGGTTAACAACAACTTTAGCCTGCTTTGTAACTGCTTTAAAATCTATGACACAGAAAGTTTTCTGGGTTTAATTACTGTTATTAAATACTAAATATACCTAAAATACCATTACTTTCATATTTTTCCTTAGTTTGTGTGTTGCAATCTCTGCTTTGTGACCTGTTATTTAACAGTTTCTCTGTCTTCCTTCCGCTCAAATAATTTTATTTTCTTTTTTTAATTTGTTTTTCCACAGCCAGAAGAAAACTCAAAACAAAATGGGAAAATATTATTAGAATTGTCACTTTGAATCAAAATTTCCATTCCCCAAAAGCATTTTTAAGGTGAACTTTATTTTTGTTTTTCTTACCGAGCTCACATTTTCCAGATAACACAGGAAAAGGGGTTGTCGGCTTCTTTTCCAGTTCAGAATAGCAATGGATTGCAAGAAGCGGAAAGCTAAGTACCAAACTATTCTATACTAACTTGACCTATACTAATGGCAGGTCAAAAATGAGAAATCCCACCACATCAGTGACCTTGAACAAGTAAGGTTTTACCCAAATCCCTGGAAAGTGCTTAAGGATTGTTAGAACAATGTGTTTATTGCCTGGCAATCATCAATGGGCTGAACCTGCTTGTGAGCCTTAGGTTTATTTATTTATTTATTTATTTATTTTTGTGGGAACAACATTGCCTACTAAAAGTATGTTCTTAATGTGTTTTCTTAGAAGGATTGACTTGTCCTCGATCCAGTCAGGAGGCCTAGTCCGATGAGCTAAGCACACATCTGGGAACTGAAGGGGGTATATTTATTACTCTTACTCTGACTTGTATTACAGTTCTAGAAAGAACATATACTTCTTTATGTCTCACTTTTTTCCAGTCTGAGAAACAGGCTATTGTCTTACTGGCTGTTTAACATTTTGTCTGATGTTGGCAAACAAGTTTTCTCAGTGGTGTAAGTATATGGAATAGAAAACATTATATACTTATCCTTTTTCTCTCCTAGCCCTTTAGAGACCCGCCCTGAGATGGCCCATTTTGTTTTCTTTGCTGTTTCTATGCCTTTATTTCCTACTCTCTATAAGGCAGGGGTTCGGTTTATAAATGGGAAATAAAGTATCCTTGTTGAATGAAAAAGCTATAAAATGTCTTGGAGAGAAAGCCTACGACAATGTATGAGCCTCTTCTGAGGATGTCCATCAATGTCCTTGTATTACCTAAGGCCTTTAACAGTTGCATCTTTGGCATGAAAATAGAGCCTATCCTTCCTGAATAATTATGGTGGGAGTATCATCACATATAAGACAATTTCTGTCATTCACTTATTCTTAGAAAGATGTTTGAGATCTCTAGTCATTCACAGTTCTACTTCCTTCATAATTTTTCTTACCTTTCTGTTTTTATTTACAGCCCAAAGTGATTGTGATTTTTTCAGACAACTGCCTGTGGCTCTTTCACAAGTGACCTGTAATGTCTTATTATTATTTAGTCAATTCATAGTATAACAGCCAAGTATAATTTGTGTTTACATCTCAAGAAAATACAAGACTTATTACCCCAGAAGAACTAAGAGACCAAAAATAGACAAATGTCTTTGTGTTTCACTAATGGAAGACAGTAAGACTGTGATTTTAAATAATTGTTTCATATGCTTTTTGATTTTTCATTAGTCATTATCTTTGTGTGCTTTGTACAAACGACTACAAGAAAGACATAATTTATGTGCAGCAACTGTTGCCTTTTACTAGATAGAATATTTGAGACATGACATCTAATAATGTTCCTATCAGCTAAGGTGTAAGTTACCGTTTCCTGCATCTTGGAGGTAGAATTCAACAGGTACTCAAGTACAAGCCAGGTAAAAATTCCTGATCAATAATGAAAACATTAACTGGTACCTAAAAGAGAAGTAGTAGCTCTTCCTAGAAAGTGTCAGAGGGAGGTAAAAGTGGAGGAGTGTCATTTGATGGAGAGAAAGAAAGGGTAGATAGACAGACATAATGGCAGAACTGAAATATGGGTTGTATTTGGTATTTTATGATATTTGTGGGATTTTCTTTTAAAAAAGAAATCCTGTGATAAACTGAAGTAAATGACTGCTTGAAAGATGGTGCAAACCAATTATATCTAAGTGTGTCTGGGGTGAGCAGTCACGCCCATATAATTGCATAGGAGGCAGCCTCAAGGTGCATGTTCTGAAGAGAAAAGGACATACCTCTTAGAAAAGTCTAAATCCGTTAAACTCTACGTAACAAGTCTTTCTTGGACAACAAAACCTGGTGTAGCTCTGGTATGCTCTGGTACTCCTGCTGAAGAAGACAGATCACTTTAGAGCTGGGAAAGTAGCTGGTGGGCAATATGCACTAGGTGGTCAACTGCAGCTTGGTTGAGGCCTTATGACTAAACAGGATAAAACAGACTTTACAAGCTTTATGGGTTACCATAGCAAGAAGAGAGAACTCCAGTGCTACTGTTTTTGCGTTTGGGAAAGAGGAAGCTGGTTATTGACTGTTACCTTCTTTTTCCTTCCTTAGGCATTTTCTTCTTTTCTTCAAGTAGTACGTTGTTAAGCTATTTTAGAGTACAACAGTGTAGCTAACTGAGCCCTGACACAGTTCAGTTTAATTTGGGGTATATTTTTCAATTGAGCATTCATTTTTGATCCTCAGAATTGAACTTTGCCTTTTCTGCTTCCAGTTGGAAGAGGGGTGTGCTGAAAAGAAATCTAAATCCTTTCACTGTGGTTTTTTGCCTTCAGACATCCACCAGTAAAAAGTTTGCAGTTTATAGCCTTAGGTAAAAAGGTTTATACTTTTTTCCCTTTCTCCAATTATTTTTTCTTTCTACTATTAAGACATTCTTTTCTTCCTCCTTGTTTGTTAACAGGTCTATACTAGCACTAACAGCTAACATCCCTGACTTTAGTGTTAAGTTTGTACAATAATTTCCCAGCAGGGAGCAAAGGAGAAATCAGACAACCAAATCTTAATCTTGTAAGGTTGTGCCACGTGAGTCAGAACTAATTGTGGCTGATGACTACTTTAAAGGAAACTGTATAAAATGGAAATGCACTGTGAACTGAATGAAACAGAGAACAGCAACAAAACGGCTCCCTTCTGCTGAGGGAGTTTTGTCCGAGTCATTCCAGCTCCATACTAGGTAGATGGCTAATATGTTTTGTGACCTTGTGTCTGTTCACCTTTTGCAAATGAATAGCTGTCTCAGGTATCTGTTAAGCTGTTCTTACAAGATTGCTTGTTTCTGTTTCTTTTTTAAAATCCATTCAGAAGTTATATTTCTTTTTTACTTACTCTTTTTGCTCCCTTGAACAGTGTTCTGTTCCAAGAGCTGTTCATGATTTTTACCTTTGGTTTGATCTTCTTCAGTCCTTCCTTGTGCATTTGATTTCTAGTTTTCACTTTTCCTGTCAAATCACAGTTCTCTCTAGCAGCACTCACCGCTGCAGATCCTGGATACAAGGCCTCTTCTGTAAGAATGGAATTAATATAAGCCTTTTCATAACTAATCATGTAATTTGATGAGGGCCTGGAAATGAAAATTACCCTCTTTATAACAGTCCTGTATATGACACATTCAGTACTTCTATAGTGCCTTCTTTTCCCTTTGCCAAAAAAGTAGTTTTCAGAACTTGAGAAATCACTGGTACTGAAGCATCTAACTATTGCATTGCAGAACCCCATAGCAGTCAGAAACATACACTGTTCTCCTTTGGTTAAGGGGATCGATTTAAAATGCCATCAGTATGCCAGTATTCTATTTCCCTGTAGTCTCCTTCATCAATAATAATCTATTTCATTGTAATTCATAACAACAGAGTAACTGTGGATCCAACTTCTTAGTGAGACCAACTTAGCTTTTCTGGCACTTGATTCTCTCCCGCTGGTGACAGCAAGATTCAGTAACTTACAGGATAAAGCCTTTACAGAGAGAGTCTAGCTGTTTCTTGTCTAGTGAGCTGAGTATGTAAAATTAATATTTGCTTTCATATACTTCATGTTTGCAGGACATGTTGAAATGCTAGATTAATTTTCTCAAAAGAAATTGAACCTAAATTAATCTCTTTAGCTTAAATATATGTATAAAACGTATATTTGTTTAAGCAAATATACTTTTCATATATATATATATGCTCCAACATAAATACTTATATATACTCTAACAAATACCCCATAGCCTTGTCTTAGAGGAATATAAATGAAAAATAGCAGTCCATAAAGGGTTGTTTCATAGGACAGAAATAAAGTGTCTAGTTCATGAATACATCATTAAGATACTGTTGCAAAATTTATCTTGAAAAACCAAAGTTAATCAGATATTTGACTATTTATTTTTAAATAAAAAAAAAAGTGTGGGTTTTTTTAAGTGCCATCTGTGGGTTTTTTAATGTTCTCCGGCTATATCATGATACTGAATCTATAGCAAAAAGAAGTAATTACGTCACTGTACAAAGGGTCTTGGAGGACATCATGCAGGATAAAGGCAATAAAAAAAGAGAAATAGAAAACCACATAGCAATTTAGTGACTGCAGTCCAGGTTGGCTATTCTGTTAATATTTATCCATTAACAAGAGTACCAACAAACCATCTATATTTTGCTTTCTGGCTACAAATCTGTGTGATCTTTTCATGTGTTATGAGTGTTTCCTTTTCAAAACTACTAGATGGAGACTCCAAAGCTCTGGAGTCACAGTGGAGAACTTCTGAAGCTGCTGTCCTATATTTCTGAGTGGAAAAACACCTACACACACACTGGCATCATGTTCTACTGTCAGAACGTACTATAACAGTGTCATTTTTAGTGTTATTTTTGCTTCACTTAATACCAAGTAGAACCATACTTTTGTTCATTAGTTTTACATTGAAAATCCAAACAGGCTAGTTGGGGGTGATCATTTCATAGCCTGTCTGAGCCATCTGTTTCAATACTTTGCAATCCCAGCTGTCTTCCCTGTCCAACTAGAGACCTTTGTTTTTCATCTTATCCTGTGTTGACAGGAAAATCAGCTTATTTTCTTCTTATTTTCAGGTATTTGCTGTGTATCTGAAGTTTTATACTGCACCTTTTCTCCCTAGATTAAATAAATCTTGTTCCTTCAAACATTCTTATATCTTATGTTTGCAGGTTACTTATTATTCTTATTGCATTCCTTGTATTTTCTTCAGTTGATCCACCTATTGTTAAGTTGGACACAGTCTGCAGCTGAGATCTTATAAGTACCACATGCAGTGAATGGATTACTTTGCTTTTCCTATGTCCCACAATGTTTGCCTTTCTGTCAGAAGGGCAATATTCTTAACTTTTTTTAGTTGTGATAAAATACCTGTTTTGAAGAAATCGCCTATTGACAAGTAGAGAACTTGCATTTATCTATACAGATTGTTTCCAAAAATCTCATAATTTATTCTAATCGTGTCTTCTGATATGTTTTTCAGCCTTCAAAGAGTGGTGTTGTCTGGGAACTTACTAAATATATGATTCATCATTCAGGTTGACATCATATCTTAAGATAGGCTGAGGAAAACAGCTCTGGCTCAAAGTCACCTCATCTTTGCAAGTAACAGTCCAATTTTGTATGTGCCTAAGTGCAACAGTAATTAAAATCATTAACGGAATGTAATAACAATCCTCAAGTGGTTAGATATTTGTGGGATAATGTTCATAAAGACTGATGATAGAATGACAATAATAGCTTTTTTTGTTAAGGATACATATTTATATATTTGATGTTTGCCACTAACACGTTTGTAAGAGTCATATTAAACAGATCCAAATAAACATTACACTAAAAGTAGCCCAGCAATAGCAAGATTGACTTAAAAGACTTGTGCATTATCACATAGGCAATATTATGTTCATAGTGGTAGAAAAGTCAGTACTACAGTAGGTCATTCAGCTGCCTGATGTATCTATAACAATGTTACACTTAAGAGCAAAGTTTCAGAGGTCTCTTAAAAGTATGTCTCCTTAATTCATAAACATATATCTTTGGAAGTTAATCCAGTAAAATCTGTTTTACTAAACTAGCCAGTTTAAAAATCATTCACTGTTTTAAAATCATTCACTAGATGCTCATAATCATAAGTGATCAGTCATTGTACATATTGTATTGTCGTTTTTTTATGGGTTTTCTAATTCACCTGCAGTTATTCAGTAAGTTATTTGGATTAGACTCACCTACAGCACCAATTGCAATGGGATTCTGCTCCTTCTTGGAGCTTGGGAGAACCCAACCTCTTGGGTATCTAGTTGACAATAAATAAACAATCAAACAATGATATGATGGAGTAGTTATTCAAAGTCACAGGGAAATGAAAGAAAGAAAGATAAGTGTAATGGTGCTAGAAAGAAGCATGTTGAACGTGTAAATTTGAGAGGACTTCTTAGCAGCCTGCAGAATATGACAAGCTTGAAATTTGTTGTGGTCATGGACTATGATGTCTAGCATCTACAGAGCTGAAAGTGTTAATGAGACAGAATTTACTAAGACCTTTAAAACTGACTTCCTGAGGCTTATCTATTTGGCTTATAAAATAAGACAAAAGAAGTTTCTGTTGAATTGTACAGATCAATAGATAGTTAGCTGGTATAAAGTATAGTAGACAGCTGTTTTATAGACAGCCGAAATTACAAAACCAAACTTATTTCATGTTGACCGGTCATTTACAAGTAACAACTTAATTACAACCAAAAATAAAAAATTATGCTGCATTTGAATCTACAGTGGACAAATAAAAAGCTTTTTTCCATTCTGAGTGGTTAAATATTACCTACATATGCTTAAGCATGTAGAATCTATCTACTCATATGATTGTTGAAGAACAGCATTTTGAACTGATAAAAAAAAAGCAACTATCCTGCTCTTATGCTATTCTGGGCAGAGTCTCTTTGTTCAGCCGTGTTCCTCTTCACCTCTTTAATCTTTAAAATGTTTGAATGTTATTAAATGCTGAAAATTCTTTCTCTTATCCCATATGTTGAAATTAGGATCACCCATGCATAAATCTGTGCAAACTTCTCTTAGAGGATTATGAATATCTGAAACTGCATCCCATGAATAAAAGTGTCATGGGAAACAAAAGAACAGGTGACAATTGATGAAAATATTTATTTGAAGGTAACAAATTTCTGAACAATTCGTTCAGACACATTTAGATATATTTTTTTCCCTTCATAGAATCTCAGATACAGAGGTAGATACAGATTCAGCTATAAATGTGAGCATACATACAGGGATGTCAGTTGGATTTTGAACTGTTAGCAAAGAAATTACAGTTTTTCTCAGTCTCACCTGGAAAACTTGCTTGTCAACAGAGAAAGCTTTCTGTATGTTTACCAGGGCTGATGATTTCACTGTCCCAGACCTGATTCAAATGAAACCATTGCATAGCATAAACACCTTTATCTGCAAAGCATCCTAAGGATCATGTCTTGTATTTCACAAGAATTAGCTGAGCTCCAAGTCATGCAGCAAGTATAAAACCCTGTGCAATAAACTAGGTCTGTATCAGCTTCAGAATTACCTGACAAATGCAATAAATTACTGGTAATGGCTTCATGGAACATAAATTGAATAACCATATACTTTTAGTTACTTAAGTGTAGTGCTCTACTCTGTAGTCAGTTGTCCATTTATTGTATCTTAGCTCATTTATGGTTCTTTGGTAATACAGAGATAAACACAAGACAGTAGGCTACCATTTCAGTAAAAATTCTAATATTCTTGTAAAGGGATAGAAGGGAACAAATCCAGGCATAGTGCCAATTTTCCTGTTACATGTTAATTAAGTTTACTATAGCTCTTTCATCAGTGAACCATAATATCAGTATGTTGGTCCATTACTTCCATGGAATCTGCTTTTCTGTGTTTATATGGCTAGGAACAAAATTCATCCCTTTGGAAACCATCAGGGATGAACATGGACCTGCTGACAATTCTCTTAGGTCTAAAGTATAAGTAGCTTCAGTGTAAATTAAGCGGGGTTTTCATTTATACAATCAGGAAAACAATGTATGTGTTGTGTTAAATTTGTATTTTCTAAGAGCGTTCAGGTTGCACAGCTTTTCATGAGGCTTCAAGGAAGTTCTGTGTTCTCTCTGTAGAGTACTCCTTGTTTTCTCTCTTTTTTGGCTCTAGTCTCAAATATCTTGAGGAAGAAGGTGGAGCACAGCTTATACTTAGAGGAATGAGTGAAAGGAGTGGAAAATAGCTGAAAGTAAAGAGAGCTTGTTTTTTGTAATTGTGCTGGAACTGAATATAAATAGAATCATAGAATGGTTAGAGTTGGAAGGGACCTTAAAGATCATCGAGTTCCAACCCCCCTGCCATGGGCAGGGGCATCTCCCACTAGAGGTGGGAGTATCTACTTTCAGGAGAGCATAGTTTATAGTTCTTTGAAATCTTGGGAAAGATTTTCCATGAGATTTTGGGCCCTGTAGGCTGTAGAGTGGCTGTCCTTACTTTCCCCATGACTAAACAAAGAACAGGGCTGTGATTGTATGTACTTGACAGAGTTATGCTTTCTCTGATGAAGCATGGGCCTGGCATGCACATGTAAAGCTCAATTATTATGTAAAAGCTTAACTATATTAATACAATCCTGCTACTTGGAATGGCATTATTATAAATTAAAAGTAGCAGTGTCAGTATGAATTTCTGGGTATTTTTTGTTTGTTTTTGTATATGGAAATCTGACATAACAACCACCCAAAATGAACTATAAATAGAAAACAAAGTGTTTCTAAATTCATGAATCAATTGAAATGATGTTCATAAGTGATTTAAGAAGTCCAGTAACCAAGAGCTATCAAACTCAAAGGAGTTTTCAAACATTTAAAACCCTGTTTTAAATAGAAAGATTTAGTTCAATTATTGAAACAGTATTCAGGATATGGATTGAGAAGAACTGAGAGATTAGATGTAGATGAAGACATTCAAAATCTGGTCAGCAGAGAGAGGGACTGCAGACTTACTCTTGCAAAGTGGAACAGACCAGCAAGGTCTAAGCAGGCAATATGGCTACTGGAGTTTGCACTGTCAAAGTATTCTGAAGGAACACAAAATCCTTGCAACCCAGTCCTTTCAATTACGAGGAAAAATCCAGACTTATTTAAGGCAATTTTTTCAAATTTTAGAAAGCAACCACATTAGAATGTGCAAATACGTGGGTGTTAATCTGGCAGTGAAAGCATCAGGCCAGAAGAGCTATGTAAAAATACCATTCCTGGGAAAGAGTATGTTAATTCTGTGTTATGACTCATAACATGTCTTGTTTGCCTTAAAACTCAAGTATAGGTACTATTAGCTATTTTAAAGTATCAGCTTTCTAAAAATAAATAAAAATTAAAAATAAGTAAGGTCTTAGACATCACAGTTGCTAGTGAACCTTTGAAAATGTGACCTATAGCTCTATGACTCAGGATTCAAAAGACAGTTGCAAACAAATCAGCTGTACTCTTCAGTAAATACTCAGAAATCTGTGGGGTGTGACTAATGATTATTCTGTGTGAATATTGGTGGTACTTCATTAATATTTATTTCAGTTTAGTTCCCAGAAACTAATCGTGGACCAGGGCACCTCATGCTAGGCACACTAAAGTCCATGGCCAAACAGATGCAGTCTAATAAAGGAGTCACTGATCCTCTGGATTAACCCAGGAGTCATCTTCAACAGCCTGAACCATGTAAATTATCATTTTTCTCTCTTCATTGTATTAGTCCACACTGTAGTGTAGTTCAAACTATGATTCATATTTATCCTTGCTGGTACTGAAAAGCAGAATGTATCACTTTGTACCACACCAAGCAAAGGCATTGCAGAAAT
The DNA here is from genome assembly GCF_964106895.1 of Numenius arquata. Taxonomy (NCBI): domain Eukaryota; kingdom Metazoa; phylum Chordata; class Aves; order Charadriiformes; family Scolopacidae; genus Numenius; species Numenius arquata. Next base: position 32,610,397 of record NC_133586.1, read on the forward strand.
AAATCTGAAACTACTTGTTTCTCTTCTGAATTTGTTTCTAATCACAGATGGGCCAAACTTGCCTATCAGCAAGGCAGGACTATGTGCCCAGTGCTGGCAGCAGTTAGTTCTAGATGTACCTTGAAACCGGGCAGACTTGCAATGAATGATTCAAGCTATGGGTGGACCACCAACATCGAGCTGAGCGGCAGACTGTGCTGATGATCTATGATTCGGTGAAGGAAGAACTCATGGTCAGATCTCATTATTAAAGTAGGCAACATAACTTTTGATTGTTTCTGCTGCTTCCTGACAGGCAATTTTTTTCCTCGGGGACGAGAATGTGGAACTGCACAAAGTATTTACTCATATTATTTGTTAACATATTCTTGCCTCTTTAACAGACACACAAACTGTTCTGATAGTTTTGTAAATATTGCATTATAGGCACAAAACCAGATTTTGAGGTTTGGGTCTGTATCTCTAATCGCTGTCCCTGCAGGGTGTCTTACTAATGATGGTTTGTTGTTTGGAGTTTAATTAAGAAAAAAGTTAAGCTTTACTTACTTGTGTTCTTACAATTAAAAACAAATAGGTTTTTGAAGAACCTGCTTGGATATGCAAAGCTGAATAATACTGACAATCCAATAAAAAAACGTAAGTATAAAAAAGCAGCTTAACTGCTAAATAAGGCAGAGGGGACAAGCTACACAACAGGCTGTTTAGTGTAGGCTTGCAGGGGGTGAAAGGGTAGTTAATAATTAACTGTAAATCTCATTCAAAATAATAGATACTAAGAAGTTTTCTGTCCTAATCGACTATCCTCCTGGCCATATGAAGAGATAACTGTTCACATTGCCACAGGTCTTTCTTTAGTGCTTTCACTGACTCTGGTATGTTTGTACATTTCCTTTGGTTCATTTTTTCTTAAGCAATTCTTGGTTTGTTTTGCATTGCTTCCTTCCTTGTTGGACTTGCTCCTACATCCAGACCATCATATTTGACCTGATCCTGGACAAGTGCAGTATGAATACACATTCTATCTTTTTATCTGTCCTTAAGGCATGAGATCTAGCATATTACCCCACATGAAAATGCATATACATGCAAATTTCTTAAGATGAAAGTAATGACAACTAGATGAATATAAAGCATAGTTTTAATATTCATTAAATTAATCATTTGAAAGCCTTGCATTAGCAATTCTCTCACATGGACAAGTGTTATCTCAAGTTTCTTTAAGGGAATATCAAGGTTTCTGGTACAATTTTGTGTCCCTTTTCAGCTTGGTACCTTTAGCATTTGCGTATTCTTATCAAGATAAATCAGACTGTCCATATGACTAAAGATGGGCACTTGCTAAATCAGGGATTTACAGTGGAATTTTCAAAAGTGCCTAAGAAATTTTGAAAAATCTAATAAAAGGCACTATTTCTATCACATCTGATTCCTGTCTATCTATTTAGAACAAAGCAAAGTTTACTTCTAACAACAATTTTAAAACTTAGATTAATAAAACTTATCATATGCTGTCCTAAGTTCAACCACTTATGATATTTCATGGTTTTGTACGCTAAAACAGTATTATACTAATCTGATCTCATATTTCAGAATTAATGTAACTGCCTGGGAGATTCAGAAAAGATCTTTTTTTTTTCCTACTGATGGTTTTCCAGATTATGTCTATTGACTGGTTTTCTTTTGTTTGCTGAACAGTAGACTAGCCAGTAATCAGTCATAGGGTGGCTAATTCTGTCATCTTCTATATGGCAGATACACTTTTTAGCAAGCTTAGAAAAATTCAGAGCACCTAGAAGGTCTGTGAAAGTTTTCTAAACTCACCTATAATAAGTGAGTGCAGACCTGTTGCTCTCACATATAATAACTCACCTCACTTCACCTTTCAAAAACAGATTTCTTTTTACAGAGTCACACCCATCCACTCTTCCTTTCTTAATACTGTGTTTAATGCTGAGCCTCAGTTACTTCCTCTACCCATATCAGCTACCTCCTTACCTATGACTAAGACTAATTTTGTTTTGAACTGCATGCTGGCCATCAGAATTGGTTATTACTTCCTATGAAGTGGAGATTTAGATAATTAGATATTTCTCCTTGCTGTGAATTCTGCATAAGCTTAAGTTATACAATAAGCTCTGAAATTCTTGCTTCTTTCAAGAATGACCAAATTAAATAGTAAGAATAAATATTCACATTGAAGAAAAGGAGATGAACAACTACTTATTTATCTGAGCAACCACTGAAATGTCAAATTGAAAAAAGAATGAAAGAGTTGCTAATTTTCATATTACAAGTATATGTTTCATTGATTTTCCAACAGTAATGGGTAAATTTTACTGACAGTCTATTGGCCTGTGCTGTTTGAATGAGGTTATTGTCCCTATCTTCCATGGAGATTTTAATCTGTGAATATTTGCATATAGAATCATAGAATTGTCTAGGTTGGAAGGGATCTCTAAGATCATCTAGTCCAACCATCAACCTAACTCTGATAAAAAAACAAAAGAAAACCATACAAAAAAAACCCCCACATTACTAAACTATGTCTCTAAGCACTATGTCAACCCGTCTTTTGACAACTTTCAGGGATGGTGCCTCAGCCACTTCCCTGGGCAGCCCATTCCAATGCTTAATAACCCTTTCAGTGTAAAAATTTTTCCTAATATCCAATGTGAACCTCCCCTGGGGCAACTTGAGGCCATTTCCTCTTGTCCTATCCCATGTGACTTGGGAGAAGAGACCAACCCCCACCTCTCTACAACCTCCTTTCAGGGAGTTGTAGAAAGCAATAAGCTACCTCCCCTCAGCCTCCTTTTCTCCGGGCTGAACAGCCGCAGTTCCTCAGCCGCTCCTCATAAGGCTTGTTCTCCAGGCCCCTCACCAGCTTCGTTGCCCTTCTCTGGACCTGCTCCAGCAACCTAAATGTCTGTCTTGTAGTGAGGGGCCCAAAACTGGACACAGTACTTGAGGTGGGGCCTCACCAGTGCCAAGTACAGGGGGACGATCACCTCCCGAGTCCTACTCACCACACTGTTCCTGATACAGGCCAGGATGCTGTAGGTCTTCTTGGCCACCTGGGCACATGCTGGCTCATGTTCAGCCGACAGTCATCTAACACCCCAGGTCCTTTTCTGCCAGGCAGTTCTCCAGCCACTATTCCCCAAGCCTGTAGCCCTGCATGGGGTTGTTGTGACCCAAGTACAGGACCCGGCACTTGGCCTTATTGAACCTCATCCCATTGGCCTTGGCCCATTGATCCAACCTGTCCAGATCACTCTGCAAAGCCTTTCTACCTTCCAGCAGGTCGACACTCCCACCCAACTTGGTGTCATCTGCAAACTTAGTGAGGGTGTGTGTATATGATACTACAGGAGCAATAATTCTTGTAATAAAATATTTTTTTTAAAAAATTGAAATGCAGTTTTAAAAGAAAATTTACAGTATCCATTAGAAAGTAACATACTATCTGAATAGTCATGGAAGACAGTTATACCTGATGAAATTAGTCCAGCTGAATTACACTGCTTCTGTAAAGGAGGTCTGTACAGACTACATTAGGTAGTTCACCAAAACTGCAGAGCTGTTGCTCTCACATACTCTCACTTCTGTTTCCTGACTCCTGGTGCTGTTGTGCAGGTTTTTCCCCCCTTCTTAAATATGTTATCACAGAAACTCTACCACTGTAGCTACTGTGGAATCCGACCAGCAGTGGGCCCGTCTTGGAGCCAGCTGGCATTGCCTCTGCTGGACATGGGGGAAGCTGCTAGCAGCTTCTCACAGAAGCCACCCCTGTAGCCACCGCCACTACCAAAACCTTGCCATACAAACCCAATCATAGCTGCAATCAAGTAATAACTTTTAACTGTCCACCTTTATTACAAAGTGGGTCAAGACTAAAATCCCAAAGAATTCCAAATGAGACACTGAAGCTTACATAACTGACCGCTGCTGTGAAAAGACAACCGGTTGCTGTGTAAACAGAGATTTAATAAATACTCTTCCTTTTACAGAGGAAAAGAAACTCCCTTCATTAACAGTGAAATCACAGTTAATTCTTTCATGGTGAATGTGTGAATATTATAAAATTCTGGTAAAATGTGATTGAAATGAGGAAGAAATTCTGTAAAGTATCTTCAGTAATCTGCCCTAGTAATGTTCTGACATTTAAAAAAATATTAGATATTGGATATATGAGGTATTCATTAGCAAAGTGTAAATATTTTTTTAATGGGAAATCGAGGTAATTCTAACATCCTTGTGGCAGTGGTTCCAGTTTCTTTTTTACAGTTACTTGGGAATGTTTAGTACACTTCCCTGGGAGTGTTCAGACACCTCATTAAGACAGTCTCAGAGAAATTAAGAAATATCACCTGTGCCTATTCAAACACAACACTTTAAAAACATAGGGGACAGCTTTGTGCTCAGTAATGGGAACTGGATATTGGGGAATGTTGTTAACAGTCCTTGGTTTTGCTCTGTATGAATTTGGCATGGCTGGTAGGTATAATATGTTTGAGGATTTTCGTGTCCCTTAGTTTGGCTTCTTTTTTTTTTTTTCCCCAAGCATGAAAATATTAAGCCCTAGCAAGGTTATTTATTTTGGTTTAACCCTGATATTCTTCTGATGCTTTTTTTCCCATCTCTACAGACCCTTTTTCACAAAAGAGAAACTGGAAGTGGCTGAGTGCTAAATGACAAATGTAACATACAAAAGGTCAATAGACAAGGTACAATATGGTGTAAGTGTTCGAGTAAATCTGAAAGCCCTTTTTGGATTTCATTAAATAGGCTTAGAAAAATATTCATACCTCTCGTGTTGAACCTCTGTAAAACCAACATGGTATGTAAACAAATACAAAGGAAGCTTTACCAGTGCTATTACTGATTTGGTGTACACAAAGTATTTATTCTGTATAATAAGGGAATGCTTAACTAAGCACCTGTATTCTGAACTGATACCTAATTTTTCAAACTTCCTAGGGTTTAGACTTCCTATTTATAAAGAGTAACTGCCCATTAAAGAATTAAACCAAGCTTGAAAGTAGAATACTTCAACTCCCCTCTTTAGAGGCTCCTCCCATCCTCTTGATGTAGAGGTTAGAGCTAATACGTTGCACCTGCCAAGCAGGGGTGCAGCGTTTCCTTCCAGCAGCAGTGAGTTACCTGGTGGATCTGTTTGTCAGTGACTACACAGGGACAGAAGAGGCCTATAAGCATGATAAAAGGTGTGGTAATCTTTGTGTAAGGATGTGAAATATTATGATTGTGTTGATAAACAACAAAAATAAGAGAGTGTAATAATTGCCTTAGCACATTGTGTGGAGGTTCTGGGGAGAAAGAGGAAAGCAATGCCATGTGAGTGTGTGTTAGTGATGGTACTTCATTGCAACCAAATATTTGGAGCATTTCTGAATTAGCAAGAGAACATTTTGGTCCAGAGGAGCCAAATACAAAAGGCTAGTGTGTGTGAGTCTTTTTAAATGTTTTCCGTGAATGTGATAGGAAAAATAGATCCACTTAGAGAGTAATTTTGTTTATTTCCTAGAAGAAATATAGTGAAAGTAGTTCAGAGGCATGTGGTTTTCTTGCTAATTTTCCAGCTGTATGCTCACAATTTTATGATAAGGTTAAGGGACATGTGACTTTAAATGACAGGCGTGCACATTACTCCAGTGCCTATTGTTCTCCTTTATTTTCTGCAGGGGAAGAAAAATTGTATTTCTTTTTCCTAAAATGCTTGGATGCAGCATGCTATCTTTTTATAACTGAGAATTTTCCCTGTTGTCTGGCTTCATTAATCCTCACTGTTGGATGCATTAGTCCTTGACTGTTGATTTACATGTCAAATGTTCATCATTCATTAAATTGTTAGGTTACGTGCTATGCCTTGAGTAATTTTTACAAAAGCACATTGGTAATAATGAGAGATCCTGCTAGACCCATGGAAACTATTACTAGTAGTGGGAGACAGTCTCATGAACTAAGGAAGGCCAGCTCCTTAGCTGTTAGCAAAGCCGCAGAAGCACTGATACATCTGGTTATTGGGTTTTTTGTCCTTAAAAGTACATATTTTGAGATATGCATTAAGACTGTTATCTTTGTTCTCTTTCTGTTTCTCATTCTGCTTATTGAATTGTGATTTACTTACGCTGAATTTCAAGTGAAAGAATTTTGCTTTAGTATGAGTGTTGGCTTCAACACAGTGAAACGTATTGATGTGAATGGGGGAGTCCATGTTCTTTCTTTGGTGACAGCCAATTAATTACCAGTTATTGCTGAATATTTTGCCTCTAGGATATGACTCAGAAGTCACAACTGGTACACACCAGAGCACAACGTCAGAATGTGTTTTATCTATCTAACTTTAGATGAGCTAGAGCAGCAACAACAACAAAGAAAAGAAATCCCACAGGTCCATCTTGCTTGGTGTATTTTGTGACCAAGAATATTCATGACCATTTCAATCATTTTGATACTAAATATACCGAAGTGTAGATAGAGTCTGAAAGACTGAAACCTCAAGCTCAGGTTTAATGTAGGACGTGATTCTGAGATATGCCACAGGTTTTCTGTTGAGATATTGTTGTTATAAAACCCCAAGACCAGATTTTGGTTATGGATTTAATATTTGTAGAAAAAAATTACGATTCTGAACATAGCTGGTGCACTGAGGGAAACTTCATTTTCCTCTACACAGCTTGGAGACAAAATACTACTAGTATTGGGTAGGCCCATGAATTTCTGGCTATGCCAGATGACAGACTTTTTACTAGCCATTGAACCAAGAGCAGGCTGTGTAATTTTGCAGCCTGAATGGTGAGAGATGACTTGCTGAGAAGAGCTGATCATAGGAAATAATACTGGATTGAGTGACCCTGATTTAATTCAGTTTAAATTTAATAGAAACATAAGCCAAATGGGTTAGTAATTACAACTTTTAATTATTTCAAAAGGGCAAGCTTTGAGAAATTAAGGGAGCTTGTCAGAGAATTCAGCTGTGTTGAAGAGCTCAAGCTCTTCAATGTCAATGAGGCTTGATGTTTCTGAATTTTTTGTTACTAATTAAAAATGCACAGCTTTCCAGAGTTATCTTTACAAACTTTTGAATTTCTTGCAGGAAATGGTTTGAAACCTACTGGGTGAATGGCTACTCAAGAGTATTACAAACAGAGAGCCTGTAGGGAATGGAGAGATAGATTGATCAGCAAATAAATCTGCTTCAGAAGTCAGAAAGCTTAGAAGAAAGGTAAGAACTGGCAAAAAAAATGTCCTGGTTAAATTAAAACAATTAAATCTGGTGAAATTTAAACAAATAATGAAAGGTTCATGCAGTAAAAATTAAAGATTATGTCTAGGTTCAATGGAAAATATGTTATTTGTTTTTCAATGGAAGCAATGTTGAACTGGAAGAGAAGTCATTCAATGATAAAAAGATGTTGGAAGAGCTCTGAAAAGTTGCTACACTGGGTCCAAAATTAAGGTGTTTTTTTTAAAGACTAAATGGTTTACTGCATGACACGGCATTTCTAGCAGGTGTTCTACTTAAGAAACAAGTATCTAGTTTCCTCTGGTATTGTCATCCACAGCACAGATCTGTGTAGTGGACACTTTGATCGAACAGTCAAACAGTGTGATTTATTCCTCATACTGTCTTGAACTGTTTAATTCCCTTGTAATTTAATGATCATAGGTTTTGCAGAGAGTGCTACTTCCTCCTTATGACTTCTGGGGAAATCTGTTTCAAGGGTGTTGTAACATTACAGCAGTGTCAGGCAGAGAAAGACCAGTTGGGCTCCAAGTCATCGCATTTATGCTCTGTGCTGCATTTTTGTTTGTGTGATCCAGTAAAGTGTTCTAACATATACCTGTTAATTACTTTGACTCTTGGTGTTCATGGATTACATTTAACCTTCTCTCATAACTCACTCTCTGGAAAATGGATACAGAATGTGACAATTCTAATTTAGTATCATTTTACAATAATCTTGAACTCTTAGGTATTTATATGTTGTGTATGTGAAAAATCCCTCTCATTTTCTTCTGCCACAGAAAGGGATTAGTAATTGGTTTGTGAAACAAAAAAAAAAATCCCATGCCCCTGTCAAAACAGAATGTACTTTTAACAAAGACTTTTGGTTGGTCTTCTTTCTGAGCGTGATTTTTATCTGTGAGGTTTAATGGAGTCCTTCATGCTGGAAACATCTTTGGAGGCAAGTGAAAATGATCTGTCAGTTGCCATGGACACATCTATGTGAAAACCCTGTATTCCTCTTTTACCGTGTGACTGCATACTGATATGTGCTATATGGAACAGACTGAGCGTCCCCAACGTAATTCCTAACATGCACTCTGACTTTTATGCAACTCCCTACACAGCTAATTTACACAGCTTGCTCTCATTGCAGTCTATATCAATTTTGGCAATTTCTTGCGAGAGACATGGCACCACAAGCTCAGTGATAGCTCATAATAAGCCAGTATCTTTGCTGTAAAGATAATTGTGAACATCATTAAATGAATGCTATGCCAGTGGGAATGGGTATCCTTCCAAGAAAGCTTTTCATTTATCCTGTGGTGTCAAGCACAACAAACAAACTGTAATCAGCCTGAGCTTCTTGGGATTTCTGGGTCTGGAAATTTCTCCTACAGTCAGTACATTCATATATAAGGACAGCAGTGCACCCTCCACCTTCTGGTAGTACCCTAGAAGTCCTACGGTAAATCTAGTTTGCTGTTTGCTTCAAAAAAAATCTATCCAGCCAGACACTTCCGGATGAGGACTTATTATAATGATAAAACAATATATAGTGTTAAAAATTGAGATGAAGGGAATAGGGGGATTCTAATAGGTAGGAGTAATGTAAAGAATGCATTTTACCTTCTTAAAGTTCTTCTATAAAGAACATAAATATATTATAAAGGGTACATGTTAAAAATGGGCTATATATGTTATGAATCTAGTACAAATAAGAAATTGGAGTAAACTGAGAAAATATTGCTGAATGTATCTCTAATTTAATTTACTATAAAGTTTATTTATGAGGACATAATAACAGTGTTTTGATGAAATGTCGAGCTGATAAGTCTGCTACCTCATTCATCGAATACAGTGTAAATGGTGCAATTTGGAAAACGACTATGTTTAATTCATATTCATCCTACTCATTCTGGGCTAAAGGCAAGTCCCAAGCTCATAAAAATGCTCAGAGCTCTTCTGAGGCCCTTGGAGGCAATGACAGGTTGCATTGATATAATAGTGGTTCCTTGAGATTTTGTGAGCCAGGACTTTGAAGAGGAGGAAGTAACAAACTTGTCAGTGACATAAATGTACGGAAATGCACTATCTGCCCCACTATGTCACTCACTGTTAATGTACAGCTAATGGAGGTAATATTCCCCCACTGAAATGCACAAAAGAACAATGTTGTTGATTTATTCTACTCTATGAAAATAGCTTTGGCAATATTATCTAAATATTTTCATGAAATTGTATTTTTATAGAGGAAAATTCAGCTTACAGTACTGGATTTATTTCTTTAAGAGTAGAGAGGAAGAAAGAAACTCTTATTTGGAAAAAAAATACGAAACCACAGTAGTTATATGTGCCAGAGAGACACATATGCCATCCTCTAGCTGAGACTTTGTGAGTTCTAGAAATATGTATGACAACGAAAGAGAGCCCGCAGACCAAGAGGAATGTGTTTGTACTTTCCTAATCATAGATGACGGGATATCGCAGCCAGCTGGGCTGCCCTATGTTGATGTTGTTTCAATGGCCTCATTAGGAAAATTGAATTGCCATAATGTAAGTATATTTGCCTCCATCTGCCTGGAAATTTCCTGAATCTTTAGTGAAAGCACTGGGGTACTTGTCCAGAATCTGTTCTGCTTTTTTGCTTTGATCTACCTGTTAAAGCTACTTTGCTTTGATCTATGTAATACTGACAAGCCTGAGATTGACGCTAAGCAGCCAGTTCTGCAGAAGATACAGTGAAAGGCTTTTGCCAGAGCTGTGTAGCTGCATTGCAGTGAGACAGCATCAGCACTGGTGACCCTGAAGGAGTTGGAGTGATGGGGTCATGAAGGCAGTAATTCATTAGTATGGTTACTGTACTGTAGTAACGTATGGAAAAGTTTCATGACTAGAGGCGGTTCATTGTAAAAATGTCTGCTCCTGGCTGTGTACGCTTTTCTACTTTTGCTTTTGTACACTTGCAGCTAGAGGTGCTTTCCTCCCTTTTCCCTTTTGGAGGCATATAAGAGTCTAAGATGCCTGCTGGTGATATATTAGAAAAGGGAATGTTCTAGACATGGTGTTGTGATTAACCAGATAAACTGTAGTTAAATTAAGGCAGAACTGAAATTTTTGTCATAATTCCAAGACTATGGTAATGTAAGAAGCGTTCTGGATTTGTTGGTGCTTTTCTTAGCTGCAGTTCAAAAGTAGAAGAGATCTGTGTAAGCATTTAAGGAGTCGTTAACTTGGGTGGTAGAGCTGGTGTATGAAGCATCCCTGTCCACATGGCTCTCCTGCAGGCCTCCTAAAATGGTAATTCAGTAAATCAGGTTGGGTTTGGAACACAGAAGCCAGGAAGAACAGAGGTTTTTTTGTCCTGTGTGTCAAGAAAGGTGGGAACAGCAAAATACAGTAGTATGTATGTATCTGTGCTCTGAAGGCAGTAAAGGAAACTGTGAAATGATATAATGCTGTCCAAAAGTATAAAAGTAGTAGGCGGATCTTTAAGGCACTTCTTGCTTCCTCTGAGCAATGCTGAAAACTTCTGTAAACTTGGTGGGATTCATCACATCTTTCTTCTGCTGAAGCAAAAGACTCCCGTCGGTTTATGTAATAACACGATAATATTGTGCCTGTTAAAAATATTGTTACCAAAAACATCTCTTAGAAATCAGCCTGTGCATCCTGACTTCTTTTCATGATGTTTTGTAAAGTAATAGTATATTTTTAAAGCAATTAGGATTGTTTGACAACTTTATAAATCAAAAGAAAAAGCCATCCTAGAATTAGTATTTCATGATGTAAAATTTTTCTGGCAAAATATTTTTAATTTGAGCATATTTTTTTTTATATATACAGCTGAAATTTCTTGGTCAATTAACCATCAGTGATGAACAGAACAGGAATTCCTTGAGCAAACTCATGCGTAACATGTTGGCATTTAATTCACTGCAGCCCCAAGGCATATCAGAGAATGGATGGAGCCATCTGGAAAGGGGGGGCTTGAGGGAGGAGGTATCTCCTAGGGGAATTCCTTAGTTGCCCAGATAGGTCTGTAGCACATAAGAAGCTTGTCAGCAACATGTAATCCTACCACTTCAATACATTTTGGCACTGCGCTACTTATTTCTAAATGGCTGATCATTGAAAAGAAAAGTCAACTTTATCTACCTGCTGTGTGATTACTACAGAAGCAGGCCCAGCTTTCTTTTTCTTTTGTCATTATGATGTGGAACCAGAGGTGAGCTGTGAGGTCCAAACTAGATCATTACTATCCTTTTCCTTTCCCTACTTTAACTATCTCTCTTCTCCTAGGAGAAAGGACACCGTTGAGTCTCATGCTGTCTAGGCAATGGAAAGTCCTGTCTCCCTGCCCAGGTTGTCTCAACTGTCTGACCCAATTAAGAGTTAGTTTACAACTGAAATTAAGTGCCCAGACACAAAAGTGCTTCAGAATAAGGTGGGAATGGAAGGGCATAGTAGCTACAAAATAATTGGTCTGATCAGATCAATGTCAAAAGGTATATTTGAAAATAATCTGAGCGTATTTTATGTAATTCAAAGGAAATGAAAGAAAATGATAGATTAGAGAAATTGAAATCTAATTCAGTAGTACTTGTGATATCCCTTCCTTACACTAACTGGCTAACTGGAGGCTGCTTAAATTCAAAATGAAGTAGCTAGAACCTCAGAAGGCAGCGATTCGATTAAGACATTAAAAGAAAATGTTCTGCCATTAGTATTCTGAAGTGTGCTCAATCTCACACGTCTTACTGCAGCATCTGCTTCCAAAATGAGTAATGATGCAAAAGAAAGAGGGGGGGGGAAGCTTAAACAACTTTTTATAAATAGTGAAGTTTAAAGAAAGAGACATCCCTGACAACGTTTAGAGGCTAAACTAAATATTAATCCTTAGTAGCAAGCAAGAAGTCCTAAGATGGGCTGAGTAGCAAGACTAATGGTTGAAATTAGTTATCTGTACCTTATAATTCTGAGGAGAGTGAAGGATAGATAAGGACTTCTTTGGTAATGGTGATCAAAAACCAGCAACCATCTTTCTTTTCAAAGATGCTTTTATTTGTTGACTTCAGCTAGTTATTATTGTATTGACATTGGTGTTAGTATTGAGAAGTAAATTCTACAGCTGTGTTCAGTAGTAGAAAAATACCTCCCTCGTGCTTTCTCAAGCTCAGATTATTACATTTCAGTCTATATACAAAAAAGAATAAAAACATACATGGCTTATTGGGCGTTAACTGAGAAACTCGTCTAACTGACATAAATGAAAATATTTGGGGGCTTTTTTTGCACTACCTTTTACTGCAAAAATTACGATGTTATCTGTACTCTACTGCTAGCTGAATTAAAAAGCAATCCAAAATCTAACAACCATATTAATAGCTTTTTCTAAAAAAATAGAAGTATTTCCTCCAGATTTCTGACATAACCTGAAACAAAGCTAAATCTTTCACCATAGACCACTGCTGTGACATATTAAGATTCTGGTAAAGAAAGAATAATTTTTGTTATTTTGCATATTATGTTCTGTTTGGGTTTTAGTATTCCAGCTTTAAAGCACACAGGACAGTGGCACTTTAATAATACTGAGATTTACAGCTGCACAATGACCCTTTTGTAAATTCGTGATGATGGTTATTGGGTAAGCCATGTTACTGAGTTCCATTCTGATGCAATTATATATAGAAGAAAGTATTTGTTAATTTACCTAAGTGCTTTAAAACTTGAACAAATTAAACAAAATATCAAAACAAGTAAATAGGATTACTTTTTAACAAATATATACCTCATATTCATCTTCATTCACAAAATCATTTTCTGAAACTGTAAAATGAGTAACAAAGCACGTGTTTTGCAAGTACAAAATCCATTTTAACTCTAATTATACGTTAGAGCCCCAAAGTAGAGAACAGAGCTGAATGTATAGCTCACATTTTTTTCTAGTTGTTACAGTGAATTCTAAAGAAAAAAAAATTAAAATCAAAATTACCAAAGAATCTAAAATGTCTTTTCAATGGAACTAATTACTGTTGAGCAAATCTGAATTTTTATGAAAGTATGGACAAGTGACAGATACTAGAATAAATTAATAACTTGCCATAAATATCGTATTAATTTTTTCAATTATTCTACAACATTAGTAGAACAATTTTAAACACTGAGAAGATTCCTGATTCAAGTTCAGCTCCACAGCTTTCAGATCAGAAGTTTATATTCTCCTTTTATCATTTCTGCAACTTCTAAGTCAGAAGATTGCTAAAACTCAATTCCTTTGTGATTTTATAATTATTTCCCTACTTGCAAACAAGAATTATTTCTATCTTTCTTTACATTGCAGTGATAGTCCCTGATTGAAATTTAGATGTACCTTGTAAACCTCCTTATCTGCATATGAATGTTAGAATTCCAATATAGTGGAAGGTTTTTCAGAAATTATCTCTAAATCTTCTTGTAGTGACTAAGTTGACTAAAGGAATAAACTTTTCCTCTGCTTCACACCAGATCTTATTGGTAACTTCCAGATGGTGAAACTGCCCTATAGAAGGTCTCCATCAGATACTGTTTTAAATTTACGACTGTGAAACTGATGGGTATAAGTCTCGCTTATTCTTTTCTAGATTAGGAGAGCTGTATAAGTTTCTGGAGCAGTTACTCTGCTATCAACATGAACTCACTGTCTATACAGTGTATTAAATTGCTTTAACCATTGAAAAGATTATTAGACTATCAGAAGCTGACTGAAAATTAACATGAAAAATTAACCATTTTTATCTGTGTTATCATTTCACTGATACAGATCTTATTGTACCATGTAATATACAAGCATAAATATTTTTTTCTGAACTCCAGCAGCATTATAAAACATGAATTCAAGACAGTTGAAGTTATGTGTTTATTCCTTAAACTTGGTCAACAGAATTCTGATATCTCAAATTCTTCAACTATATTTCATATACAGTTATCCTCCAATTTTGAACTTAACTATCAAAAATAACTGAGCACTATGAAAGTCTTCAGTGTTCCTTTTTTTACTTACTAATTTATCCCACTTCATTGCAAGTCATTCTTCAGACTCTGGACTTGCAATACCAGATGTTGGTTTACGTACAGTTTCCATTTTATCTGAATCTCCTGAATATGTTCTCATTTGCTCTCATTCCATATAGAATTGTAGATTTTTAATAAAAACCATAGATTTCCAAAGTTGTCTTTTAAATGTTGCTAAAGGTATAGATAGGTAATACCCATGCTGGCTTTCTAGATTCAAATTTTCAAACTATATCTTTCAACTTTATATAACTTTCAACTTTATCTGTCTTGACTTCATTATGCAGTTTGATTTCTTTTGTATTAATAGGAGTATTGTTATGAAGGCGGGGGGGGGGGGGGGGGGAAACAACCTGTGACTGTGTGCTCAGGTAGAAAAACCAAGGTTTCAAAAGATACTGCGTGTTTGTCCTATTTACCTTTGTTATTTCCCCTCAAGATGTTGTCTTTAATGAATAGGAGGTACTGAAATCAATAAATGATTACGCTTTAAAAAGGCAGTGAAGATATACTGACCAGAAAACAAGGTTATGAGGAAGAAATGAGATACGAGACTCCTGGAACTGCTGTGTCATAGCTCCCATAAATAGGGGGAGATTGTCCATATGCAACTATAAAATGTTTCTTTTCCAGTCTTTTATGACAGCCATGGGGCTCAGTGCTCTGGAAAACAGATGCAAATGCAAAAATTTAACTAGTGAAGGTATAGTGTAAATTCATCACAATCCTTTGTTTCATTTGTTATCTAACTAGGAGTTCAAGTAAGGAAAATGCAAAATTTTGCAACTGAAGTTCCAATGAATGAAATATATTAAGCTTTTGTCCTTGTAATCTTAGGGGAGTAGAAACCCTGTAGACAGGACGATTCCTCTGTGGAAAAAAAAAAGGAGGAGTTTTTTGTTTAGATTGCTGTTGTGATTTGTTACCCATATAAGAATAGTGGGAGGAATCATCTTGCAAATGCCTAAAAAACTTTTGTAGTAGAATTATTAGAAAATACAAGAGCTACCAAAATTTCTGATTGTGCATAAGTCATTTTTATGGAAATGCTGATATTGAAGTTTCAGGTTAGAGAATGCCAACTTCCATATTTGCTATTGCTTTAAGGCAATGTGGCACAAAATTCTCAATAGATAGCTAGTGACTTTATAGCCAATGAGAATGATGGGTTTCCTGGCAGTAACCAATCTATTGTAGAGGATGGGAGGATTTTCATGTCTATGTCAAAGTTTAACTGTTTCACAATATTGCTTTTTCAGCTTGGACCTTATGTTCTTCATCACATATATCTCAGGACTTACTGTGAAATACTAAAGGCCTTTTTTTTTCTCTTGTACTGCCTTGCCACAATTTGTAACACCACAACATTCATAGATTATAATTTAAGGAAGCACACATAAGAGTAAGGTTCATTTTGTCTGTGAACTATTCAAGGCTTTCAGTGGATAAAAGTTGACAGTTTCAAAAGTCACAAAAGAATATAGTGCTTGGCCTTTTTTCACAGAAGCTGTCGGGTTCTGCAAAAATTCCCAGTTCTTTCAGTGGTAAAGGATTTGTGTCAGACAGCATCATTTTTAGGTTTTTTTTTGCATACATATGTAAGTAAGTTTAAAAATGTGTCTCTGCTTAAGTGTTTACTGGATTCTCTTAATTGGCACGGTTGTATTGCCATTTCCTTTCCAAAGTTGTTATTATTTTAAAGTCACAGAAGGTATAAGTGATGTCATGTTTCCAAAAGAGCAAGCACTGTTTTTCTTACAGTGGGGTTTTGTGTTTTATATTTTGTTGTTTTTAACAGCATTTAGGTAAACTCATATCCATTGCTATCAATTGGACACAATATATCCCATAAAGACTAGATGTGTCACCATACCAAGGATTGCCAATAACTGCAACTAGTGCTAAAACTTTCTCTAATATGTTATTATAATATATTCTGCAATATTGAATTGTCCCAGAACAGGCTGAGTTCTATGAATTAATTACACATTAAAATTTCCATGCTTAACATGGATGGGAGCAAGTTACAGCATCTTATGTTTCCATTGAGTCTACACTGCCAATGGGAATCAATTTAATGTGAGCAGACTAGTTCAATACTCCATAAATATCTGTGCCCCTCTTCATTAGGTATGTTGGGAATGGTGAAGCAAACCATAGCCATAGAGAGAGCATTTGCATTGTACCCTGGCTCTTTTGGATGCCTGCAGCATTTCAGGTGCATGTCTTGTCTCTGTTTAGACAATTATTATGGCCTCGCCTGCACCAAACTAGTTAGCCTTAACCTGTAGCAGTTCAGGTTGCCCTTTTGAAAATAACACTTGTAGTTTTCCTCTGTACCTGTTTGGCTCCTTCCCTCGCGTACTGTCGTACCAAGGAGCTTTAATAAGTCTCTCACCCAGCACTGTAAACCTTTTATCTCTTGTGGAAGCTTCTGGATCGCTACGTGTCATTGCTGATCTGTAAAGCAACGTGCTCCCAAATCTGTTTAATTCTTGTATCCCAGTGTATGTGTGAGGATACAGCAACAACTGCAGCATTCATCATGACTTAAAACATATGCTTCCTTTGAAAGTTTGTAACGAGATAGGTCAGAAAGTCACAAAATACCTTCTTTAGATCCTTTTGGGATGTATTATTTTATTTTAAAAATACCATTAGAAGAGAATAAGAATGCCATTTCTACATGGAAAATTCTGGTTTTCCTACTATCTAGCAACATCTAGGAGTTATAGATATACATTTTGTATTTTATGTATTTTATATTTTATTTCCATGGCTTTTTTTCTTCTCTTTGAAAAAGTCTCAACATCTTTTTAGTCAGATCTCTGTGACTTTTATATCCCCTGCATCTATCACATCAGGTTGCCATGGCAATGCTACAAAAATATTCAGAATCACAAGACGTTCATGAATCATTCTAGCCAGGTTTCTGAAAGCAAAGATAAAACAAGTAACTTAAAAGTGACCCTGATGTCTGTGTATCTCTTGAGACTTTACCACAGAAGTAGTGAGATCAGTTCCCAGGACTAATGATGATGTCCATTTACAGATGTATGTATATACTGTGCGTGTTAGTGTACTGTAAGGCTCATGCACTAATTATACTTTAGGGGTTTTCTTCCCTTCTCCCACACCAGGCCCCACTATTAAAAAGCTCAAGGTTTAACCCCGTATGTATCGCCAGTCACAATTCAGTTTATGTACAAAAGACAAGCACAGGAAGGTCATCTCGTCTCCTCTGTTTCCTGGACTTCAGGCATCATCGGCTGTGCTGTGCCGTTCTCTACAGGTGCTTGCATAAGCTGCAGTTATAACCTCCATTAACGGACAGAGGTTGTCTTACAGGTAGTCCTACTGAGAGATCTTTAGATTGTCCTTCCTGCTAAAAAAGTTTTTCCTAATATTTAATCTGAATCCTTCCTACTGAAATTTATTGCTATTATCTCTTGCTCTGTTCCTATCAAATGACAAGAAGAGATTGCTCCTTTGTGCTTCCCAGCACTCTTTTGTATAGTGAAGACGCTCACCATATTTTTTTAGTATCTATTCAGCTCCCTGCGCAAGAAATTTTGCACTTTTAGGACCTGTTTCTAGATCTTGTGTCATTCTCCTTGTTCTCCTCTGAGTATTCCAACTGACATGTAGTGCCTCAAATCAGATCTAAAGCATCATCTGGGGTATTTTCAATATCAGTACAAGAGCAGAAAACTAACTTCATGTCTCTTACAGGACTAACTGTTTCTATATCATAATACAGTGACTGATTTTACCCTTTATCATGACACATGCTCAGCTAAGGCTCCGTATTAGTCCCCAGAACTTCTTTTGCAGAACTGTTGCCCATACTGGTTTTTATGTACCTCAAAATTCTTGCTAGGTATACCAAATTTATCTTGGTCTTTTTTTTTTCCACACCAAATCTCACATTTGTCAAGATTAATATGAGTTCTGAGCATATCTTCCTAACTACTGGCAATCTTTACTAGTCTGCAAATTTAATAAACCTAATCTTTATTTTGTCTGCCAGGACAATATGAAATTATGGACTAAGAATGTACACTTTTGGAACCCTATTCAATTGATCCTTCTGTTTTGATAATGCTTCTTGTCTGTTGTTGTTTTAAATTAAATGGAAAAAACTTCAAATTTACCAAAATTATGGACAACTGCCTCAAGTGCCTAGGAATCTTTTATCTCTGTAAGTCTGCTGGCCTTAAGTTATACCAAAACTGGGATACAGTGTGTCTGTATTGCACTGAAAAATTTAAAGTAACTGAGGCAGGTATCAGGTACTGGCACTACTTCAGAGGTGGTAGTGTGGAGATGCAAGGGAGACAGCGTGGGCAGCCAGACAGCTTTTCATGGTACCTGCACTGCCCTGATTAGACTGTTCTGGGAATCTGAACTATACTGCAAAGTGTAGTTATTCGGGCTGCTAAGAAAATAAGGAGCTTTTGAAAATTTTGCTTCGTAAGTCCTATAATGTCAGTAAAGTAATAAATAAAGTGCAACATGGACATTGCGAAGCTGGCTCCAGGAGAAGATTTGACACTTTTGCAAACATCTCTGTCTTCAGGTATCACACTACAGTAGCTGATTGGTTTTGTGACCTAGTCAGGTTTTCTTTCCTCTTGTCCTGGGTTGTATAAACCTATCATTTACTAACACCATGGAATGTGCATTCCCCTTCAGTGCAGTATCATACGGCAATGTTAAGTTTGTCTTAACACAAGGAGAAACAGGAGTTATTCCCACTGAAATTAGGACTCCCCAGAGTTATTTCTGGCAGAACTGTGGAATGCGTATGGCAATAGTACACACAGAGTACATCCCAGTGTGCTGCAGGTGTCTGCAGCAGTTATGTCAGAAAATTCTGGAAACGATAAGATTTGAATAAACATTACTGTCTGATGAAGTGCAATCTTCTTGCTAAACTAAGGTCAAAATCAGCACTTTAAACAGAAATGAAAATTTATTTGAAGTCAGAAAGGAAGAAATCATAGGAGACAAGGAAACATCACCCATTAGGTCCTAAATCACAAATCTAGTGCAGTTCCTGTGATGCTTCTCTTCAAGACCAGGTTTCCACTGAGGTTGACTTTGCCACTTTCCCGAAAGTGTACCTTAGTGATATTGTTGTTAAGAAATCTTTTATGTAATCCAGCAGAAAAGAGTTCAGCTGAACTGATGAGCTGCTCGGAGCTCTGTTATTTCAGAGAAGCCTTTCCCAGCATGCTTTTTTTCAAAAGTCCTTCAAACCTGTGCTAGAGAAGCAGCTGTAGCTTCAATATGGTTGTTTTGCCCATAGCTATTGCAAACGGTGCTTCTCTGCTACTCTTTTAGCTAGTATGTTGTCTTTTTGTGTTTGTCCGGAGCTCTCTTCATGGTGTGACTTAGGATCACATGCATTTCCAGAAATGTTGCTGGTTTTTTATAAGGTTATTAGCCTTGCTTTTAACTTTTGTTAAAGCTGCTCCCTTGACATTCCTTATAGATATATTGCCAGTATTCCTCATGTTGATCATCCACTGGAATGCCAAGAAAATTAACTATAGAGTAAAGGATATCACAGTGGATGAAAAGCAATAATTGTTAGCAAAATTATATTAATGTGTAATTTTAAACTTGTCTTTAAACCTGTTGTGATGACTGTTCAAATGTGTTTATTTAAACTCTAGAATGCAGCTTTATTTCTTCTTTTTTTATTTCACATTCTACACTGATTTTGTAGTTTTTGAACTATGTAACAATTAGTGATTTCTGAAAAGTATTTGATAGGAGCCTTAATTGGAATTATAAGTTTATTAAAAATGGCAGAGTCCATGTAGAGGAAAAAGCTGCTCAAAATGAAAAAGATTATGTTAGAGGACATCACCATCTTGTAAGATCTGTATCTCCTCATGTGTTAATTATGTTTTGGAAAAAATACCTGACTTAGAAAAAACTTAAGGAAACAAAAATCTAGAAATAAAGTTTTAGTGTACGCTTTGCTTATCCCATTCCTTCATAAAGAGAAACTTCAGTTTAAGCCTCCAGTGGAACAATCTTTACCGTTTTTGTCTTGTGTGTTAATATACTGAATAATCATTATGGATGTAAAATACTGGGAAAAATAGTTGACCTAAATTTCATTGTTTCTCAAAAGTTTTAGAACATAAAAATTCTTTCAAGATTGTAAAAATAAATGTTTTAGCTGAATGCAAGTCTCCACAATAACTTATGTTATTAATTGAATGAATTCTTGAATCAACATATTGCTAGAGTGTCGGATGCTAAAATTGGTTCGTGTGTACCATTAGGGAAATAAATCATTACTTACTTCAACAGTTGGAATAGAAATCCTTATTTTAAGATAAGCATAAATTTAAAAATACTAATTTGAAAGATTAACAGAGTTACTATAGACTATAGGAATATATGAAATTAAAGGTATTTTATCTGGAAACAGCAAGCCTTTGTATGCTCTCAGACTTGCTTTCTGGAAAAGGTTTAATGTGACATTCCCTCGCATGTCTTTTGCAGTGTACACATGCAAATGTTATTTGTCTATAACATTTGTCTATGTTACTTACTTTCTTTGTGTTCTTTGTCGTAACCACAGTACTTATTCTGCTGCCATATAAAATTTTCCCTACTTACATTCAACATGAAGCTCTCTCTCCATATGAAATCAATACTGATGTCTTACTACCAAACAGGTAAAATTACTGAGATATCCACAAGTCATCTAGCTTTCCTGATTAACTCTTTTTCTTGTCCAACTACAATTAAGAATGTAAAGGCAATTACTAAAGAATTCCTTAGTTCTACTAACAATATCACATCCTTATTAGCCACAGAAAGTCAAAACACAGATATCTCTGAATGTCGCCTGTAGAGGTATCCCAGTATCTGGAGACTTCAGTATTGTCTGTGTTCTTTCTATACATCAAGTGTCTATGCTTAGGCTCCAATGCATCCAGCAGAGTTCAGTCATCAATATAATCTGTGATTCATGATGCTGGCAAAGAACTGAAATTATTCTGGTTAAATGAGCTTCTTTGCCCAAATTTTAATAGCTAGATAGAAACACACAGGTAGAAACTGCAAGAGCAGTGTTGTTAACTCTGAAGACAGTTAAGAGACACCTCAGCTTTTCCAATAAGTTTTGTTTCTCCAGGTGGAACATCTAGTTTGATTTTTGTTTTCTGTGTTTTCCCAAAATGCTTTGTTATGTTTAATTTCCTTATACAAAGCTTTAAAAGATTTGTGTACATGTACTTGTGTTTTAGAGAGAGGAAAAGGGGTAGAAAGGGTTAGGACTGAAAGTAAGAAATAGTCTGTATTTATATAATCCTTCAAAAGGTGGGACGGGGGAGAGCAAATGGAGTTTTCGTGGACTTCTGAGTGCTAAATATCAAGCAGTGCTGTTTTGGTGCGATTTTATAATTTGTAAATTAGTTTTGTAGTTAATATTATGTATAACATGCATTTATTTTGTAAGATTTACCTTAGTTGCTTCATCCATAGGAATGTTCATCATTAAGTCTAGCTTCTGTTTCTCCATGTGTTGCTTCATCTGCTACTTAGCCAGCAGTACAGGCATCATCATTTCTCAGCTCTAGCTATACTTGTATCTGAAATGTCTTTCTTGCTTTCCTAATCCTTCATGAATTTAATTTACTGCCCTTTAGAATGTCCTTCAAATGGTACCTATTGAGTCAGCCTATTGTAAATCTTTTGTTATTAATAGGTAAATGTGGGATCTCTGATATTTGCCATGTTACAGACTTTTTTCCCCTGTTCTGTAAACTCTGATTTCTACTGTTCAAATTTATTAATATGTCACAAACCTGAAAGCTAACTGAAAAAGGGTGAAAAAAGCCACTTATGCTGTCGTCCAAGTATTGCTGCATGCATGTATATGAAGAAAAATTATACCGCTCACTTTTAAATTTTACAAACAAAACACACATAGAACCTCAATTAAAATATTTTGTCAGGGCAGGCCCAAGAAAAGAGGTAAAAACATGAGATGTGAAAACTCTAATAGGCAGTAGCTCAAAGACTGAGCTCTGCCTGCTGGGCAGTTTTATTAGCTCTCCTGACAGCAACAGAAACAACAGCCACCAATGACATAATATTTACAGAACATTATCTCCTTGAAGGGACATAAGCATAACCCTGATATATTTGGCCAAGTATTTAGCTAAAATTGTCAAGAGCAGCTGTAGATGATTGGTAGTCTTTAAATGCATCGCTATTTTGTCTCTTCAGTGGAAATGGTGGGGTTTTTTTCAGTTCCCCAGAGCTGCTGGAGATGGATGATGTTTTTAAAATCAGGCCAGTTTTTTATTATCATCTTGAAAACCAGGTTCAAGACTCCTCCTGTATGAAAAATTATGCTGAAGTACTAAATTTTGATAATGCCATAACCTCAACATATTTAATGTTACCTTTCTTATTTGGTCCATTTCAGTGGATAAAGAGATGTTGTATTGTACTTCAGTATTCTTGTGTATCACCTAAAACTGACCTGTATTTGCAGGTTGATTTGTTCCTTGACTTAAAAGTTTCTCTTGATTCCATAATCTCATGTATTTCAATTAGAACCCATATAACATTTTCATATATTCCAGCATGGAAAGGGATATTTATAGTTACATCATTTTGAATGTTTGTTTCAGTATAGCTTCAATAATTAATTCAAATACCCCTGAATTCACATAGCACAAAATTGAGTTTGACCCACTAGGTATCTTTCAAAAAACTACTGAATGTTTAAGAGGAAAAAATTGGAAATGGAAAATCCATCTCTTGAAGATTGATTCTTATAATCAGTTACTCTTGATGAAAAAAGTATGCTATTTATTTCTGACTTATATTAGTTTGTTTTAAACTTCTACCCACATTGCTCTGATTTTAACTTTTTATTTAAAAACTCTGTTGGTTTTTTTTATGTGCAACATTGTGACTCTGGTAACCACGGTTATGGAGAAAAAAAAAAAATGAAGTGAATGATCACACTATGAAAAACCTAACTGTTGTATTGGCCCTAGATTTGGGGAGGAGGAGGAGGGAGGAGTTGTGAAGGGGGATTGTTATGTCTAGAAGCTTTTGTATTTATTTAATCTATTTTTATTCTACGATGTATTGTAGAAAAGCAAAGTAAAAAAAACTAAAGAACAATTTAAAGAAATTCAGTACATTTTATTGTTAAAATATTTGGATTTTGCTAATCTATGTAGATAGAGTGGAGGGACACTTCCATTGATTTTCTTTATTTCTGCACAATATTGTGAAGAATAACTGAAGGAGGTGTTACCTCTGGTTCTGACTCTCACCTTTTCGAATGCAGAGATGTTATTGATGGGAGAAACTTTAATGTTTACTGTTTAATCATTACAC
Organism: Numenius arquata; assembly: GCF_964106895.1. NCBI lineage: Eukaryota > Metazoa > Chordata > Aves > Charadriiformes > Scolopacidae > Numenius > Numenius arquata. Next base: position 32,634,089 of record NC_133586.1, read on the forward strand.
TACTAATAAATTATCTATTCTTAGACTAACTGATAAACATAGCACTATTACTAACTTACAATTCTATTGCGCTTCACACCATTATTAATCACAAAAATGTTACTGAGTTACAGTTCTATCACTTTTTACCCATCTGCACCAAGTCTTTTGGATATAGACCTAGTGGAGAGTTTGAGAATTTGCCATGGGTTCCCCCCAGCATCCCAGTGCACTTGGTCAGCTTTGCTATAATCAGGTGGTGTTGGCACACTACTGTTGCAAAGATCCCATCTTCTCTTGTTCAGTGACTGAATAAGGTTCCGTGATGAATAATGTTAATTTTGAACCTTATTCTAATTTTTTTCTGTATGTTGACCTTCCTATTTGCCATCCTTTATCTTACTTTCTCTACCCCAGTTTGCTCTCAGAAAAGTATCCTAACTATTTGTCCCGGTTAATTCCAGTTTTGCTAAATCCATACTCAAATTTAAGATTTCTCATGCTATTACCTAGGTAATATTGATGTTGCATGGTGTTACTCTGTGGCTGCCAAAGTACTGTTTGCCTTATAAGATTCTGCTCCCAGAAACCCCTTTTTGGCTTTTTGGTTCATACTGTTTACATATTGTTTACTTTGCATACTTTCTAGTACATTTGATTCTATGTTAGCTTTGCTTCCTCTGTCTTCAATCTTATACAGAAATAGTCTGCACGCCGGAGCAAACTCATCATGTTATATGTTTTTTTCTTTTTTTTGTGATCACAGGGCATCCTATGATGCTTAGAATGCATTAATTAGAGAATTAACACATAGGTGTTTAATCACAAATTAGGCAAGATATTCTAATCTCAACTGTGAGCCACCACGAAGCTATCTATAATGTGATTCTATTCTCAAGGAACTTTGAGTGAATTCAGAGGTTGTATATTAGGCAAATAATTTTACCTTTTATAGGTTTTATGTATATGCTCTACTTCCTGTCTCTCTCTTTTTTAAAAATATGTATTGTTAGATTTGTGTACAGAATCGGTAGTTTTAAAGCCATGATTGTTCAATTTGTATACAGAAATAGTAGATACAGTCCAGCTGTCCATATCAATACCGGGGTGAAGGTACACTCTGCAGGACGCTATTCACCAACTGTGTGCCCTGATGTCTATGAGCATATGGATAAAGAAAAAAATATGAGTATTTTTGACTAATATAATAGGGTTTTGACCATTCAGTCACACTTCAGTAGGCTATATCTACTTACATAACAAATATTTTTATCCAAGTCAAAACCTTTACAAGATTTGCATTTCCTGTGTTTCACCAGTGTTTTGTACCTAGCTGTCTGATTCATAACCTATTTTTGTATTCTTAAACCCTTACTTTTTCAATAGAGGAATATTAGGCAATATGCCCCTTCTTTAGTCACCTTCCATGGTCCTAGTTACAGATTGAAAACCATTCACTTATCCATATTTTTTTTTCTTGATGCACTTTCCTAGATCTTAAGGAACTTTGTCCCCTTTGAAGTATTTTTCTGTCCCGCACCAACCTGTCAGCGTTTCAGTGATTTTTCCTTCTTCATTACACTCTTCCAGTGCTGATATTTGCCTCTTCTCTTTAACTGAAGTTCTGAATGTGTCTGTAGATCTTTTTGAACTTCACTCGTTCCGTAGTAATTTGAAATGTATTTCTCACATTATTCCAGATGTTTGATTACTTTTTTAAGTAATTTTCACCACACTTTTCAAAAGAATTAAAAATGTAGCTTTTAGAAATATATAACACTTACTACTTTCTCCCTGCTTCTTCAGATTTCATTATTTTCCATATTCTAATCCTCTTCTGGTTTAGAACAGATTCTTTCTTCTCATCAAATCTTTGAGGCTTTGGCAGAAGTTTGCAGAGCTCTGCAAGAAGTGTTTTTCCTTTTGCTCTTGTGAATATTGTGTCCAGCATACTTATCTCTTACCTGAGCTTATGCAACTTCCTACCCCTGTAGCCCTGAAATATGTTCCAGTATTAATTTGCACTAATACACAAAACTAGTACTGAATTTAGGCACAATTAATGAGAGTATAGTAGGTGTTAATTTTAAAAAAGTATTAGTATACTTTGACTCCTCCAATATTTCACAAGAAAAGAGCCAAGGAACAAAATCGTGGATGCAATATTATCTAGAGAGCTATAATGAAGTTAGCTGAGCATGCAACAGTTAGAAATATGAAAAACTCTGGGGAGCAGGAAATGTACATTTTCTGTTCTATTTTATCAAAACAAAATGTAAATGTTTCAAATGAGCTGCTTAGATTTATATTGTCACTAAAACCTATGGTAAGCCTCTTACTGCTTTACAATTTAGTTTAATTTAGTAATGGACAATTAAGAAAACAATTTTCTGGTTTCAAGTACCTCCTACTAATAATTCCCGTGTTAAAGAAAAACTCATTTTTTCAGCCTAAATTTCGCCTAATTTTCAGATACAAGTTATCTAGCAGGCTGTGTGCGTATTTTTCAGTATCGAGAAACAAGATGCTAAAAATGATGGGCAATCAATTTTGCCTGCCTGACTTGGAATTTTTTTCAAGGTGGGAGGATCTGACTTTATCAGAATGTGCTGAGTACCAACCCACAGAAATTTGGCTTGAAAATAATGGTTGCTTTTAAAAATCCAACTTACCATAAATAAATCTTTCTGTTTGTATTTATAAGATTTAACAATATAGACAGTGATCTGTTTTTATTTCCACTGACAAAAAGGAATAAAGTTCAAAATAGTAATAATACTCAAAAGTTTTGCTAGCCACGTTGTAGAGCATTAATTATCTGACAAGGCTTTAAGGGTCTGATCCAAGTCCATTGAAGTGAATAAAAAAGATACTTTAATGATCTTATACGATTCAAAATCACACTATCAATTCACAGTAAAGATCAAAGATTCTTTTGGAAGTATATTCAAGTATCCTCTTCCCTGTCCCCATGCCCCCCTTTCTCTTGATGCTTTAAGCTTTCTGCTGGTTTTTTTTTTCTTTCCTTTTTTTTTTTTTTTTTTTTAATGCAAACTGATGATTCATAGTGAGGACTAAGAATGTACTTTATTCGTTTTTAAAATGACAGTACTAGAATCTGAAATCTACCATAGCTGAGGAGGATGTACTTGAACAGAATTTAAAAGCTACTGCAGATATTTGTACTCAGTAGTTGTTTTTTTTAATCTGACTGCCTTAAATGATCCATATTTTTTACCTTCAGATAGGATTAAATAAACTTTCTTATTGTTTTAGAAAATAAGAGTAATGCAGAAATGCAAATAGATTGTTATCTTTTTTACTTTTATTCTGAATTGAAATTGTGGAGATACAAGGCAGTTTCACTTAACAAGGCTTTTTTGTTTATTTATTTTTTCATTTCTAATCTTAGTGAGGAGCTGTTTTATAGAGCTATACTCGCTTTCACCACATCATTAGTGTACAGTTTGTGGAATCAGTGTTTTAAATTGAAGGCCATGGGATTTCCAGGAGATTGAAGTGTCAATTCATGATCTCATTTTCCAACAGATGGACATAGAGTATGATAAGGTGCTCTAGAAAGAAATGACACTTCTTCAACTGTACATTTTTTTTCTAAAGAGCCTTAGGTTCAAGCATCTGTGATGCTGGTTCACCCACTCACCATATTCCTATTGAGATTTTCCATTTACCTTTCTTTCAAACGTGATATAATGGCGTAACCCCTGGTTCCTGAAAACTGTCATGGCTTTTGGACTGCTGTCTTGTATAACCCTCCCTATTCTGTCATAGCGGCTTTGTTGTATGGTACCCAGCCTTAAAAAAAATATGATTAATAGAATTTCTGGGACATACTAAGTGCTTGGCAGGAAGAAACAGTTCAAGAGGAAACAATCAGATCTTCATAAACAATCAAAATTTTTTTCCCTCAGATTAGGGTTATTTTTATTCCACTGCTTCTAGTGAAGGGTGAATAATAAAATGACCAGATTGCAGTGTTCCAGGGAGGTACTGTGTTGCCTTAGTGTATCTTTAGTCCTCTTCCAAATGCCAGTATGTCTGAATGTCACAGGCAGAATCCTCTTACGAAATGCCACTTCAGCAATTATCATTTGCAAAGAAGGAAGTGCAGAGGAGATGAGAACTGCAAATCAGTTTGGCTTTGTGTTCCAATTAAGATTTTGATCAAACATGCAGCTATCTTTCCCGATCCCTGCTGCTAGATATGGATATGGAGAAAGCCTTGATGTGAATACGGGGGAAAGGATCTTTCCATGTAGGTTATAGAAAGGGACAGGCCCTTTGCTCCCAAAGAACTATGCCTCCTGAAATGCAAGGTTGCTGCAGCCCAGAGTAACAGGCTGTCCCTGGTGCAGACCACCATCTTCAGGCCTTTGGGTTTAGGGCTGTCTGCCATGTTCTGGACACAACAGCAAAGCCCCATCCTGCTGTGGTTTAAGCCCTCCTGCCTTCATTATCCCTTGTATTCTCTTCTCTCACCATGACACTGCACGAGAAAACAAGCTCTTGTGAGATAGGGGTTAATGAGAGGGAAGTACTACAACACCCTAACTTTCTTTCCCTCACACCTGAAAATCCTGACGTGATTAGAGATGTGCATTTTTCACTGTATTTTTAATTTCTCTGTGTACCTTGTAGTACCTGATCTTAGAAGATCTGAGACTGAAATTTTCTTCCAGTTGCTCTTAGATTCTTTTATGTTCCTCAATCTGGATATTCCAGCATGTCATCATCTATAATATCTTTCCTCACAACAACCTATGAGATTCAGTAATGATGTTATTTTCAGCTTCTAAAATGAAGTACTGGGAGGTTAAAGCCAAAAACCACTTAGCTGAGATTAATGGTATGCTTTTAAAACTAGCCAACAGTAGACCATAATAGGCACAAGGACTTTGACAGAATTTTGAGGCGTAGAATCTCAGCCTACGTGTTCAGTTCAAGGTCAGATGGAAAGTCTGTGATTTACATACACGCTCTAATCTCTGGACAGTCTTTTCCTATGCAGTCATTCCAGCAGGAACTAAGCCACAAACATACCCGTCAACTGAGTTTAGTTACTTTGGCTGAAACTGATGCAGGGAACATCACATATTGCAAGGCAAATGCTCTCAGCTAGCAAAAATAAGCAAATTTTCATGTTCTGTTGCCTAAAATTTGTGCATGAATTGAATGGTTTTATGACAGTTATTCCTGATAGCTGGTGTTTACAAAATCTTTTGAAAATGTATTACACTGCCTCTGTAGTTCCCCTCCTGATATATTCCAGCTATGTTAACAATTCTGAGACAAAAATGAAAGGATATATGAATAAGCTTCTGTTTTGCAGATAATAATAATAACAGGACATCCTAAAGAAAATCCAGTAGAGGCAATCATAGTTGTGGGGAAATTCATTGGACTAAAATGCTATTTACTTTCTTTTCTTACAAATTAAATTCACATTTTGAAAAGGAAATCGTTACCCAAAACTATACAGGGGGAAATTTAAGGTGAAGTAGAGACCATAGATCTTTCCAAAAGAAAAATAGAGGTGTTGCAAATGCTTGTCTTAATCGAAAAAAGAGAATAAAATTAGAGGAGATCAGTTTCAATGTGGCAGTTACAGAATGTGTTCTCGGTCAACTTAGATGTGAAAGAAGAGGTTCATGGGCTTTATACCAGTTAAAAGGAAATGGAATCACAATTAGGCCATAGATAACAATTTTTCTAATATAAAAGATAATCAAATGTTTGGTTGTACAACCAGATGTCAGCCATTTGTAGGCTCTGAACTAATTCTGCCTGTGATTGTACAGAGTAAAAAAATGGCTACTCTGTTCTAGTAGCACACACTAACAGGTTATGCTGAAAGTGAATGTTCGTTTTGTTGTGCTGGGTCACTAAAAAGTTATAGCTGCGGTCAGAACATCCTGTCCTGTTAGTTTAGAGAGTTATTGAGATACTAGACTGTAGGCTGAAGTCATCAAACTCAAAAAATCTTTAAACTGAAGTGTCAAGATCTTCAATGGCAGAATGCTTATCCTGATGGTAGCTGAAAGTAGTCAACAGCAGTGTTCGTGTGGTGTGCTTGTGTGTAAGACCTGAATCTGTGCTCATGGCTGTTATTGTTATCTGGAGGGATGGAGGAGGGAGAGAGCTCTCTGTCTCAGGACCCATTTTGTGATAATACCAAAACAAAGATCCCAGGTCTGATATTTCAGGCATAGCTTCAAACTTCTGTGTTCAGGCTGTGGTAGTAGGCATGGGATACTTAATGTATTTGACCCCTGTAATTTTTGAACATAACCATTTCTGAAGATCATGGCTCATATATCAATGTTGTGTTTTAAGTCCGTTTTACAGCAGTTCAGAAGAAAGTGGACAACTTTAGCTCTTGTTTACCCAGATGAAAGCAGGAGCACTATTGATGTTGGCAGTTCCACAAATTGATTAGAAAAGGACCACTCCATTTGTCATTTCTTAGAAGAGGCACAGGGCAGATTAATCTTAGTCACAGGCTGGTTGGGTAATGTGACTAAAAGCACAGCACATCAGAATATCCAGCCCCTTAGAGATTTGATATTTTCTGGATTGTTTTTATGGTTGAGCTATACTTAGGATGTATTTTACTGTGTATTCAAGAATATCTGTTGATGTGCATGAGTGTTTTCACCCACATACTATGTTCAAATTGGTTAAAAAATGATTGACTATAATTTTGAAAACTATGAACAAACGAGAACTATAAAAACTAGTTAAAACTATTCATATGCCAAATCCTATGAATGCTAGAAGTGATACAACAATATAAGGGTTGTTTACATGACTTATATGCTAGGCTATTAATTTGCAAATACAAGTGCTTCCACTGTGAGGATTTATTGTCTATTGGGGTGGTGTGCAATAAATAGGAGTGATATTAAGCTGAAATAATTTGAAGTCATTACAGGTTTGTTGCTTTTTGTAGAGTATTTATAGCAAATAACATGTCATTTATTAATAACTTTAACCTGAGTGCTTTTGTACTGCAAATATTTGAATGATATCTTATATTTAAAACACGTTATTGTCAATTAATATAAATAATTTATATTTCAAAACCCATGGGGAACAAACATCACTAAGTGATAAAAGCAATCACCATTTTTATAAAGATATTTCATTCCACCTTATATGCAGATTGGAACACATTATTTGATGATGTGCTATTATCTGGCTTCTGAAGGGGAGATATTATTCTTTCCATAGTAGATAAATTAACCATTTCCTTAAAGTGGTCATTTTTCAGCAGCAAGCTGTCAGTTAGACTTAGATGAGTTTTTCTAAGCAAGATAATGCTTAAAATTTAATGTGATGAAGAGTCTCTGGAATTACATATCTAATGTATATTGGAGTACTGAGCCATGAGTGTTCTCACACATAACTGACTGGGCTTGCAGATTCAGTGTTTGCATAATAAGTTACTCCTGTATATATCAAGTACGCAAAGACAGTTCTTTTGAAACACTGAAAATACCCTCTATTTTGGGCTATACGGCTGATTTGCTGAGGGATCAATTGAAAGTCGAAACAGATGTAAAAAACGAACATTGGTCTTTGATAAAGTCAAGTCTGAAATATCAGTTTTGTTCCTTGGGTTCTAGCAAACAATATCCTTACCTAGAAAAGTAATTCCACTGCATTAAACTAGAGATACAGGCATTTTATTCTTGCAACTATTTTCTACCCACATATGGCAGAACTTCATGAATAATAAGCCAGATTTGCTTTAAATTTCAAGCTACTAGGTACACAAGGCAATTATTTCACTTTTTCATTGCACTATAAGCTGCAGTGATAGCAAAGTCACTGTAACACAATATGAATATGAAATATGTTTCAGTCCTATAGTTGAAAAGTTTTGTACAGGAACTTGGATACATTATGTAGGGTTTGGCTTTGTTTTGGTTTCGTTTTATATTAAGTGAATAATTTCCCTTGAATTGGACTGACAAAAGTCCCCTGATTATACTTCATATAATGCCTGAAATGTTATGTGTCTTCATTCACTGTAAAGCTTGGATGTAGTCTCTTTGTCATGCTTGTTTACGTCCTTGGGTCATCTGCCAAAGAGTTCAATATGTGTTTCAGTTAGTACCATTAATAGTGTGGTTATGGAGATGTGAAATTGGAGTGTGATTCTTCAGGGAACACCTGCACTGTCAGTTTGGCTCTTTGTTTTGCTCCTAGGAACTATTCACTTACCATTATACAGCCTGATTTGCCCCCTGGGTTCCCTTCTGAAGTCAGTCAGCTAAATCTGTCAATGGGAATCTGGACACAGTTGACCCATAGGCTCAGGGGTTCTTCCTGAGATGCTGAATGTGCTGCCCACACCAGCTTTGGTTCCTGCTGTCCAGGGTTCTCGCACACCCTCCTGCCTAAAAGCCGGGGCATTTAATACTCAAACAAAGTGTTACCTTACACAAATACTTTCACAGGCCACAATTTAAAACCCTCACAATTTTAGGCAATTGAACCAAATAAAAGAATACAAAAATAATCATCTTTTGCTGGGCCACAGGGATGACATGGCATATATACGGACACAGTCAAGTCTGCTTTGGAAACTAATAGCTATGGGCAAGCTGAGCACAAGACCATCCAAACCAGCTGGTACTGGCGCAGTGGACTAGGTAAACCAGATTCCTTCAAATGTACAACTGGATCCCCCTCTTTTGGATTTTTCTCTCTAAGAGAGAGAAATGAGCTCTCTGCTGCAGTCACGTAGTTCAATGACAGCGCAAGCAAACTGTCTGAGAACCTGAAGCTGCTACTTGACTCAATTTCACAGAGAAGCTGAGAGAAAATCAGTAATGTTATTTGGTCAGGTCAGAAGAGGCTTGAGACATGGTTTTAAAGTAGTTTGGGATTAAGTAAAGAAGATGCTGACAGTTTTGATATTTGATAGACAAAATGTTACAAAGGAGGGCAAAGGAGTATCAAAGACAGATGGATAGAAAATGCCAGTAAGGGTGTGCTAAGGTAAGTGAAGATCATGAGAGAGAACTACAGCTGTTAGAAGTCTGAAGACAGATGACAGCTGGTGAATTTTGAAAGGTACATGAAGAAGAAAGGCCTAACTAAAGATTGTATAAGGGTTAATGCCACGGACATAAAACCCTAAATGATCTTGTAGAAATCCTATTGCCAGAGCCTCTAAAACTGACCGTTATATTTCCATGAGAATACTGTTTGAAATGCACAAGTGGGCAGAAAGGGAAAAATTGGATTTCTTCCTAGGTGTAGAGTGGTCTATGAGAAATAGCAGCTGATAGTTTACAGTGTGTGATGGCTACAAGTATAAGAAAAGCCATATTAGTGAAATGAAATCAGTTAAAGCCAGTGGGACTGTGGTGGGTCTGATTCAGGCCCCAAAAGTACAGCTGAGTTCCGATCTCATTTTGAAATATTCTGGAAACCTAAGAAAAGCCAGCCTCATTGGACTGTAACTTACATCAAAAATTTTTATGTGAGAAATTTCTAAATTATTCCAAAAGTAAATGTAATGCTTGTTAAGCTATAAAAGAATTCAAGATATAATTCTAGTCACATACGTCTGCAGAGCATGAAACTATAATAAATTAGGTTGAAGGAAGGAGAAATGAAAAGAAAAAGAATGGTCCAGATTCTTTGATATCCCAGAAATTCGCCTTGTTCCCAGTGACCATTCCCATAAGCCTGAGGCTGCAAACCTGCTGTAAGTGATGCCTGCTTATTGCTTCTGCACTAGCCAGAGATGCACAACCTACTTGTAGTTTGCTTTTCAGTTAGTGTTATCCAGGTATGTGTAATGCAGCCACAGCGTCGCACACTTAGACTCTCTCTTTTTCTCCCACAAAATTGGGGTGAAATCCAACTGGCATGGAAATTGCTGTTACAATCTAAGGTTCATATGCAAATAAAGGATTGGAAACACGAACAATACTGTGGCAGTATGAGGAACTTTCCCTTTAGACTCCAAATATATATTTATTTTTTTATATACTCATTAGGTAATATTTAGATCCCCTAACGTTTACCAGTTTCCCAGTTAGGAAATGTGTAGAAATACTACCTTTAAATTTTTAGTCTAAAATCCAGTTAGTTATGTGGTTACTCTAGAGTTCTGAGTTCATCCAGAGTCTCTTTTTTTGCCCTTCTATCCTTTTTGTTTCGTTTTATTTTAGCTGCCATTGTTTTTATCTGCTGCTTCTTAGGAGCCCAGAATTTTCATTGCCCGGTTTATGTATCTCACTTCAATGCTAACATTAGAGGCTCAGCAAGCCTTTATTGTTTCTATAGTAATTGGAGTTGGGAGAATAGCTGACTTCTAAAACAGGTTACCTGAACTGTCCTTTAGAAGTGTTTGTTGCAAATAACTTTGATTATTTGCCTGCAGTCAGTGTGAATACTGTCTGCTGGTCTCTATTTCAAACATGCTGTTTGCTTCTTACATTGCCATGAATAGAAGTAGCAAGAACTTGCCTTCCATCAGTCAAGCCTGAGGTATTCTGGAACAGAATACTTACAAACTGCAGAATGGTGTTGCTTTTGACATTTATAGCTGGCATATTATATCAGCTACCATGTCACTTTAGAGCCATTTGTATGCCATTTAATACTTCATTTAGATGTAAAATGTGTCATTAGTGGGCAAGGCATTGTCACTCTGTGACTAAAACTTCCTTATACGGGAGCATTTTGAAGATTTTTAATTGTTTCTGAATGACTAATAATGACCATTTTATTTCCATTTACATTTCCACTGTAATGAACATATCTTGCGAGTTGCTGTGACCCTTAGTAGATGCTGTTAGTATTGTGCTCCATAAACATATCCATAACTTTGAAAAGTTCTTACTATTCTTTTATTCTTTTGCTACTAAGAATCCTTTCTGTAAGTGTTATAGAATAGAAAAAAACTTCAGGGAATTAAAGTGCAGATGCCCATATGCTACAGCTCTGGAAACTTTAAACCAGTTGTTGGTATAGATAAGACAAGGCAGACTGGAGATGTCATTGAAATGCGGCCATTGTCAGTGTGGTATAAAAAGATGAAGTTTGAGAGTTAAGGAAAATCACTGCTCTTTCTGAAAAGTCTGATACAGACGTGCAGATTTTATCAACAAAGTCACAATTTATGTCACAAAGAGCCCATTTCTACCAGTTATATTTTCCCCCACCAAGTACTTGAACTTAGAGAAGAAATAAAGAGATTTCAATGAAAGAGATGGGCAAAAAAGAGAGAGATGGGCAAAATTTGAAACATATTTTAGACACAAAAGTCCATTTTTCCTCTTCCCAGCGGTTTCTATGTACTATATGGGTCTTTAAATTGGCCTAGAGCATGTATTTCAAGCAGCTGTGCTATGGAATCTGTGGATCAAAAATCTTAGGTAGGAGGTAAGATGGGGTAGCTTCGGACAAATAGAAAAAGTTTCATTTCAAAGGAATGCAGAAGTTTTGGTACAGAAGTTTTCAGGCTTTATCTCTGCCTAACAGCTGTGACACAGGAATGCCGTGGTAACCCATTATGAAATAAGTTTACAAGTGGAATGCAAACTTCTGAGGACTTAGATTCAGTCCATAGTTTCTAATTCATTGATTATGTGTTTACATTCCATGTTTTTAAAGTGGCTAGTAAACAGTAAGCTGGTTAACCCCTTTGTGGTCATAACTAAGGTGAGCTGGATGACTAGACTTGTTAGTTTTATTTTTGAGTGTCCAAAGCTTCACTTGCATTCATAAGTGTGTTTGTAAGTGCTCCATAGAGAGCAAATGCTTGGATCGAGTTTTGTAACACTTTTCAGTTTCTTGGAGCAGAATATTGTCAGGAAGTTCTGTGTAGGTTGTTAGAAGGTTTCCATCACTGCTTCACTGAATGCAGAAATGTAACGATTTTTATCTGCCAGCTCTACTGTACATCCGATCGCGCTGTAGTCACCATCGTGCAGCAGCAGCAGGTGACTTCAGTAGTCACAATTATCCTCCATTTTTAGAGTACTTATATCCAAGTTGCTTGTGCAAAACTTTCAGGATAATTTTGTTAGATCCATAAATCCGCTGTACCTCTTCTTGTGCATTAATGCTATAGTGCTTTCCCTCTTATCTGGATTTGTTCAAGTAGGCTCAGAAAAATCTTTTTTCAATTGTACTCATATTTTGAAAACTATCTTTTAATGAATTTTTGCCATTTCGTATTGAGTTGTCTAAAGAATTTTTATATGATGTCTAAAAGCCAGCTGGCAGTTTCTTGTTATCAGGGAACTTTTCCTTTCTAACAAATTCTTTGTTTCAGGGGCTCGTTATTTTCAAGTTTAAGAAGCAGAGAAAGGAAAAGGAATTCTGAAAAAGCTGAAATACCATAACCTCCAAGGTTGTGTCTGTAGCTAACTCTGCTTCAGTGCTTTCTCATTGTTACTTAGCCTTTGTCAATTAAAACTAGTTAAAACTCATTCCCAAATAATTTTTTTAATACAAATTTGCATTTTCTGTACGTCTCTTCTAGGCATCCAAAAACTAGGCAGTTAGTCTAGACTCCCACTATAATCAATGGGGAGAACAATGTGTCTCCTAAGTGATTTGTCCTACGTCTCTTGGATACTAGCTTAGAATGAAATTAGTCACCCCCAGAAAGCACTTACCTCTTTCCAAGTTAAGGGCACTTATGGTGATCAGCTTTGTCGGTTAAACACTGATGAGATTAATATTCTTTACTGTATCTTTATTTCTTTTAAGATAAAGGACAGTGACATAGCATAAAGTTTATTACAGGAAATTATGAAAATGCAATACATATAAAAATGCAATCTGTACACATACATAATCTATACAATGACAAAAATCTGTCAAATCCTTCTGCATTTGGCTTTTCTGTATTTTTACTTTGGACATTTTCAGACATTAAAAGGATTTCCAAAGACATTGCCCCCCATACAGCGTTAAACTGAACTGTCTTTGTACTAATACTCTCCTTGGCTTGCCTAACATTACATCTGATGAGAGAATAACTTTAATTGATACAACCATAATTTTACTGAATCTCACTGGGCTATTCTGGATGAGGAATACATGCCCTTTGATGTGCTGCACAGCTAGCTAAAGCAATCCCTCGTCTGTAGATTATGTGATTCTTTACTGAGCCATATGGACTTCTTATTTCCCTCTTAATGTGACCTGAAAAAAACCAGACTATAACAAATTGAAACATAACTGAGGATTTTGCTCTTATAGACTTGGTAGATACATATCTGGAGCTGATTGAATCTTGGATTTCAATTCCAACAACAATTCTGACAATAGACTAATTTCCTTTCTGCTCAAATTACAGAAAGATTTCCTGCAAAATAAGCTTATTGAAACACTTCATTATCAGTTGCATACAAATATTTAAGATGAAGGAAACATCTACCATAATGCTTTATCAAAAGCTGATGAAATTGATGTGTACTTGAGAAACATTTGGGGTTTGTATAAAAAACCTCCCGTGATGCACAACTGTTTGGTTAGAGAACTTGCAGCCTCCCCCTCCCTTCAGTAATGAAGTCCCCACTAATGTGAATAGTTCCCCATAAATGAGATATAAAACCTTCTTCCTTTGTATTCTTTCTAGTGCTTCTAATGAAATCATTTGGCATAGGATTCTTACAGAGACAAGAGTTGAAAAGATTTCCATCTCCATTTCATTTAAAGCTGATAGGATATTTGCATAAAATTATGAATTGCATTCTCTTCTTTTGAGACTATAGTATAGAACTGGCCGTGCCACAGGACGTGAAGAGCTGACTCACTGCTCTAATTATAAATCTAAAGACTAATTAACCTTCCATGACTAAATTAAATTCCAAAATAAAAAGAGCAGACAGAAGCCTTTAAACAAAGATTTAAAGCCCACTAGAATATAAAGTTCAAAATATATTCAGGAGGCTGTTTTTGAATTTGACATTGATGAATATGTACTGTATTTGCAAATGGTATATGCAACACTCGTTTGGGAAACGCATTCAGAGCTTAACAGCTGGGGCAAACACTGTCACAACTAAAATGTAGTACTGCAAATTGCTGTGCAAATTTATTTTAAAATTCTTTCCTGCAGCGTTACTTCAGATCAGGATTCATTCGTTCATTATTTAAAATTAAAATGGATTAATCCTGGTTTTATTCTATTGGAGGGCAAACCCCTCAGAAGATATGATTCCTGCCAACTTTTTTTTTTTTTTTAGAAGGTAAACAAAACTGCCTTGTGTAATTGACAACATCTTTGTGGACTGGGGAACAAAATTCCATTTCCCTCACTGGAGCTGAATCAACTTCATGAGTCCAAACAGCTATAAAATTTTCCATCTGTCTCAAAAGCAAATAGATCTGATTCTGAATAGATGAATAGAATATAGTTTGTTGCATATTTTTATTTGTTTCTATTCCAGTAGAACCTTAATTTATGATCTTAGTGTATCTTTGAAATAAGGTCATGAATAAATTAATCATGTGTTGAATAATTCCTTCCTTGGTCTTTCCTCCAAGTACTTATTCCCAGAGATTAAGACTGAGTAAACACCAAGGATGTAATTTACAGCCACTGTCTCTGTCCTTGATTACTTTGAATAGATGTTCTGCGTTATTCCTCTTTATAGTTTGTTGTATGACCTCTAGTCACTGTAGATTTTGTCTGTAACTAACTCATGTGAGGATAACTTAGAAAAAAAAATCTAAATAGGCTTACATTCATATTGTTAATGTATGACTTTTTGTGAGTTCCATAGGAGTCAGACATTTAGAGGAAAGGATGAAATATTAATTTGCTATTGTGAATCAATACAAAGCTTTTGCATTTTTGCTGATTCTGTTTTAAATATAATAATGGCTATAAAGTATCAATTTCTGCTGCAGTGATTTGACTCAAATATATGAGTCTGCTTTCCCTGGATAACACTGCTGATTTCTTCTGAACTGCTGAGGAATCCTATAAAAATCATCTTTCAACAAGAGGTGTCAAAATGAGACACTTTTTTCAGAGACTGGTTGTTTAAAGCTATTGATAAAATGAATCAGGACAACAGAATTGCAATTAAATACTACTTAGGAGAACTTACATACTGTCGTAGCCTTTACCCTATAAGAGGTTGACAGTGAGTGTTCTTCAGCTGTGGTTAGGACTTCAGTAGCCTCATTCTGGAAGCCACTGGTTACTTCAGCTTCAGTATTAATCTACTGTGCTACTCAGTATCTCTGAAAGTCAAGCTAATAATGAAAATAAATACATTTTTATATAAGAATAATTATTATTAATAAGATTATTACTTAAGAGCTAACTCATCTGTTGCTTTGCTCTATCATTAAGCCCTGCTGAGTTAATTAAGTTATTATTCTTAATATTAGAAAAATTCATGTTTGTTTTCTGTAGGTTTTTTTATTTTCTGAAACACATTTAATTTTCATTTTGTATTCCATATTTTGTCAAATCCCTCACTATTTTTGTTAGGCAAGAAATCAATTATTCTATTTTTACTCTTTTAGCAATTTTAAATTACATTTGTAGTCTGTACGTCTGCACATTTGCAATGAATGTATTCATTTTTTAATGAGTTTTGATGTTGATTTCAATTGAAATTCAGTGATATAAATGCATAATAATAGACTGAAGAATTAAACTCGGAGTTTACTGTAAAAGGAAAAAGCTAACAGCATAGACACTTGAGGACTTCCAATTTTAAGAAACAAGTAAAAGTATTGTTGCAAGGAACAGGGAGTTTTTAATGTATGACTTTGTTTAACAAGAACAGGTCAGATTTTGGATAATGACTATATGATATCAGAAGAGTACAGTAAAATATATGTGTCTGAAATTATTTTCATGATATCGGGGATGATTTTGATTATATGATAGGCAAATAATTGGCCAAATTTCAAAAACTCACTCAAATTGTCATTGACAGCTGAGAGTGGAATAAGCAATCAAAATAAATCTGAAACACATTTGTTAACATTTCTTCTCCAAGCTCTGAATTGGCTATACTTCGTGTGTGTTCAGGCCATGTGTTTGAAAAGAATGTTGTATGCAGATTGCAGATTGAATTCACAGTAATTCTTTATAGTCAGTCTGATCAGAGTTATGTGTTTTACCTGGCTTTATTTGGAATATGTCATTTTCTCTAGAATAATGCTTTTCTGGAGGAAAGAAGGGATGTTCACATCTCATTTGCTTTAAAGAGATTATAGAAGAGATGTGAAATAACTCCAGAAATACTATTTGGAGATCATTACGTAGCTGGCAATTACACCAAAAGAAATGCAGCTCGGTGATACCCTTCTCATTCACTGCGTTTCTTCCTGTAGCTGCACCAGGCCTTCTATAAGGCAGAGTTCAGCTTGAAGGGCCGGGCTGGTTTCTTTGTCACTCTGTGTTTTTTTGTGGAGGGTTTGTTTGGGTTTTTTTTTTGTTGTTGTTTGTTTGTTTTGTTTTGTTGGGGTCTTTGGCTGGCTGTTTCTGATAATGAGGAAGAGAAAACAAGTATGTTTATGCCATGTCATTTAATTTATCATGAAAGATAAACGTGTGTTTGGCTTTCACCTTGCATTGTCATATCTAAAGGTTTCATTCAGGAAAGTTGTTAGGCAGTGTGTAGAGAATGCCTGTGAAGAAGAGTACTTAAATGTGAATCATCTTGATCTTTTGGTTCACAGAAACCTAAAAAGACAATCTTTTTCTTCCTACCCTGTGGGTTACTTATTTTATTAAAAAAATGGTTATTCACTATAACAAAAGTGGGTATTTCAGCCTGAAAGTCTTTTGTATTGGGTTTCACACGCCTGAATTGTACCAGAGGAAAGCAGAGGGAGAATTCAAACAGGTGGTTCCAGTTAAGCATTAAGCCCTCCTGAGTAAGAAGTGGGAGGGTGCTGGGCTTTTTAAAAAAAAAACAACTAACAAGTCTCCATTTAGTCTAGAGCTTTCAGAGAGAACAGGAGGAAAGCAAAAAAAAAAAAAAAAAGCTGAAGGTGATTTTATATTGAAAAGAAAAAACTATATTCAATAAAGAACTGGAAAAAAAAGATTAACGCCATAGGGATGAAAGTCTTGCTTAACAAGAACTATATGTGGTCTAAGGTTTGTCTTCCTGGAAGATACCTCATCTGCTAGAGTGGTAAGGTATGTCAAGCAAGGTATTTTGAGAAATCCTGGTACAGGCTATTAAGAACTACTTTTTCCCTTGACTTCTGTTTAGAAGCAGTGTTCAGAGCATCTTGGTTACCTCAAATTGTAGGTTGGTGACAGCTGCATGTAATTTTAGAGCTGAAGTTGTTGAAGTGGTTGTGTTCTAGGGAAGATCTCTTCTTTTGTTTTGGATAGGAAAATAATTCATAGACTACCTGAAATGTTTGGCCCAAGCTGTAAGGGGTGGATGTTGAATGGGAGTGAGTTCCTGAGTCCTGTGCACTTGCTGCCCTTCCCTGCATTTTAAATGTACAACAAACTAAGCATTTGTTCGCTTTGTTCAGAGAAAAAAATATTTAAAGTAGGGCCCATAATTATAATCCATTTGTACTGTTTACTAACTGCTAAGCCCAGAGCTTAGCTTTCAGAAGTCCTTAACAGTTGTGATAATACTATTATCTGTAGCAGCAATAGCTATGTGTGACTTGTACTATTTTTCTGGGTTTTTTTATATCTGTTGCATTTTACAGCACTGGTGCAAAGGATAAATATCTTCTTTAGCAGAGATTTGATCTGTGGAAAGTAGTCTTGGTTTGGGTTTTAGGTTTTTGGATATTTTTTTTTGCCCTACACAAACTTACAGACCTTAATAATAGTAGAGAGTTGTCTTATCGCTGAAGAATGTAACTCTTTTTCCTCATATGTAGTTTATTAGCACAATGACTGTTTATTATTTGCAAAGTTTTTAAGTACAATTCTTATTATTCCTATGCTGTGCTTAAATGGGAGCTACAGTACAGACTTATGCAGATAGTAGTCTCTTTGGACTGTTTTTATTTTCTCAGGATATTTAAAAAAAAAAAAAAAGCAAAGCAAACCACATATTTGCTGTATTAGTCCAGTGATCCAGAAGAAAGCTGAATACTGGACCTCAGAATTCATGCCTTTGAGCCAAGCTTTAAGTATAAGCCTTTTAAAAACTTTAGTGTGCCCCCATCAAGGGACACATTTTACTGTCTCCCCCTTTTTCTCTAGTGCAGTCTTCATTGCCAGCTGCAGCTGATCAGCGTTATCTCAGATTGGTGGGCTAGCTGTGCTTGGTATGCACCCTTTGAGCTTTACCAGAGTTCTGATGTTGTGGTCTCTACTATGTGGTCCTGGGGGTGTGAATTTTCTCCCAGTAAATTGCTGTCTACATTAGCAACTCAGCGTGCAAGCATTCATGCATCAGAGAGAGACAGGAAAATGAGAGATCCAACAAAACAGCAATAAGAGTCAAAACTTTCTTGTTGAAAGAGCTTAACTTTATCAACTGATCAATCTAACAACAAGGTTATATTACTGTAAAATCTCAAGCTGTAATCCTAATGTGGCTATTACGTTCCTTCACAGAATTTTTGCAGTCCAGTCCTCAACTATTAAGCTCCATAAAAGTGCTGCCATCCTTACTATCCTATCTTGTTTGGTTAACTTTAATTCTAATAAAAAATTGTTATTTTTAAACATTTGTGCAGGTCCTTGCTAGAATAATTTACCTTCCTGAAGACAACATTTGTTTTTCCTTATTTTCCTCTGGTTGAAGATCTTTGCCTTTGAATTTCAGTCTCTGATTCCTAACATCAGCTGTTTTCTTTTTGGCAAATATAGGTACATTTTCTTTTTAAGACTTTTGCCCTAGACCATGGGCTGGGTGCTTGAGGACTAGTGTATTTCAACCTACCTCCTGGCTGTGTGTTCCCCTAAGAGTAGAAGTTCATTGTCTTTGTCCTTGAGTATGAAATGAATGCCCAAAGCCTTAAACAATGCATGCTTTAGAAAATGCAAAGTGAATTGAATAAAAACAAAGTGAACATACCTTGTAGAAAATGGGAAACAGTCCACCCAAATGAGCAAATCCCAATCTTAACTTGTAGTGTGCTTTAAAATCTTTAAGATATCTCACATATTCCATGGTTTATTAATAAGGGGAAATAAGTTAATTCGGATTCATAGATTGGTCCAGGCCAGAAGGGACCTCCAAAGGTCCTCTAGTCTGACCTCCCCGCAGTCAGCAGGGACGCCCCCAACTAGACGAGGTTGCCCAGGGCCTCGTCGAGCTTCACCTTGAATATCTCAAGGGAAGGGGCCTCAACCACCTCCCTGGATTCATACTTGCACGAGTTATGGGAGCTGCAAAAGCTTCTGTTAGAAAGTTTCATCACTTTGCTTTGGGCAAAATGAGAACTCAAGATGGATTTTTCTGAGCCCAGGCAACTGGCCCAACCCGGACCCAAGTTACTTCTGCACATCTGCTTCTTCCATAGATAACGCTTAAACTTGTCAAGCTAGGCTGCTTTGCACCATTTGCTGACTTCTCTTCTATTACATGGCGTCTGTTCTTAAAGAGGCTCTTCAGTCCTTGGTAGCAGATATCTCAGAGAGTTAACAGTTGGCAGAAGCTATAAATTATCCCATGGGTAAAATAGTGGTTTGTTTCTGATGAAGAAAACACAATTGTCTGCAGAATTTAGCAGAGCAGCAAGAGATCCTGCAGGGGAGAATTCTTAGTTTAACTAATCTGTTAGCCCTGTGCTTTCACATGTCTAAACCTGTTATCTTTTTTCCATTTCTCTATTTTATGTGTCTGGTGTACATACAGGAACAGTATTTTTTTAGTACAGAGTATAGAATCCTACTAGTGAAAAAACCCCAACCATTCTTCTAAATATAAGCTGTCAAAGTTTCAGTGTCTTTACTAGAGTTTAGGCTGGGTCAATCTGCACTGGATGTGAAATACAATACCTCAGCACTCAAAAGTGCTCTGTAGATGTACTTATGTTAATACGTGCATTTGTTGTCAAGGTTGTACAGCAGCTTTATTCCTCTCAGTTCTGTATTCTCTAAACCATGACTGATAGTGGCCAAAGCATGCTGTGTTTCAATAAGCTTTGCTTCTAACCTGCTAAGTGATGGCTTCCCATTTGTCTGTAGGATTATGGGATTATTAAGATGATCTTTTCTCAGAAACAGCCTTCACTCAGCAGAGCTGAGAAAAACACTTTGACTGAAACAGTGCTTCCTAAAAGGGATAGAATTTTGGTCAACATGCATAAGAATGTTTTTGCACCTAGTTGTAATTGACAGATAATAAAATTTGACTGATTTTTAAACGTTTAGTTACAAAAACAATGCTCTACATGAGAGCCTTTTTAAAAATAATATTTTAGAATAACAATTTGAAATTAAATGTTTGGGGATAGGGGAGTCAAAACTTCACCCTGTAAGAAACATTGTTCTCTTTCTTTGTAGACGTTTTTGGTTCAAGTCACTAATTTGTAATTATTTCTTATTGTACTCCAGAAACTTGCATGAAATGCAGCCTAACTAAAATTAGTGTTTACTCAATCACTTGCAAGGTATTGCTCTTCACCAGAAGCTGGAGCATCCTCTCTAGTTACAGTAACTACCGAAATGTGAACTCAAGTGAATTAATATTCTTGGAAAGTTAAGTCCTGACTACAGTATAAAATAACAGCAACAAGCTTATGGCTCATATCGTGGGAACTGATGACTTCATACAGCACATATTACTTACAGAGCACTTAAGTAAATCTTTGGCAACATTTTATATTTTGCCAAATACACATAGTGTTTCACTGCCTCTAATACACTCCTGTCCAGGCAGCAGCAGCTGGAAGAAAACGAAGATAAATTTGTGCTATAGGTACTGTTGACCACAAAGGCATGAAGTTGAACTACAAAACTGTGAAGAACGTATAGGATACTCTTGTAGCGCTAAAGTACTAAGAATTGGTTTGGCATTTAGAACTGACTGAGAGAAAGATTTCTGTTGTTGGACTCTTGGAACTAAAAGGTAGAGAGAAGAATTGCAGAAAGAACCACCTTAGCGTAGGATCAAGACTGTGCAAAAACACTTTAGCTCTCCTGTAGGCATATGGAGTGCCATTATGTGATGCATCTTTTGCTTGTGTTGTGTCACTCTCACTAAATTATCCTTTGTAAATTAAGATATAGATAGATAATTGGAGAAGAATATAATATTTGCTTCTAATAGTATTGTTTCAAAAGATCTCTCTGTCAGACAAACGGTTTGCTTAGTGCTTTCTACTGAGAACTTGAATGGCAAGTTATTATGGCTCCTGGCTTAATATTCATTACCCAGGATATAGGAGACACTTGCATGCTGTATTTAGCTTCAGTTAACTTGCTTATCCAGGAGGTTTTTTGGTGGCATTCTACCTGAGTTTGTTTTAATATTAAAATGATAAATATTTTCTCTTAAGTTTAAAGATATTTACTTCATATCGTGTGTACTCATGTCAACAAAATCGATTTTTAGTATTTTTCTTCAAAACAAGAAAATACCTTCATGGATACCTGGATAACAATTTAAATAAAATGAAACATGTTTGCCTTACTATACAGCTTTATTCACCATGACAACCAATACATTTCTATTCTATTGCACAGACCTTTTCTAACCTCTATTCATCATCATATTGTTCAGAAATTAATTTGTGGTTTTTTTTCTGTATACACACATTTTTATATATTTTTTTAATAGCATTTAGGAACAAAGCACACTCTCCTCTTTATGAGTGGGCATTCAGATATGCAAACCCAAACTATGACACATTTATGGCAAGCTTTATGGGATACTTGTCTGATGAAATGGAAGGTTATTAAAATTCAAGGAAGGTTAAAGAAATTTACCACTTGATCTGTAGAGATCTGAAAACTGGATTGTCAAATTCAACACCCGTTGTGAGGCTTGGCATTTAAATAAATTCAGTGGCTCCTGTCAGGAATTAGAGAAAAGCTAGTTCTTTAAAGATGAGTGCTTTATTGCTCAGTGCAAATGCAATGGGACTTGAAGCACAACATCGCATGCCAATGTGATATTTTTTGGGTTACAGTGGCACAAATTCCAGTTATGTACCCGTAATATACCACCATACAAGCCATTGTGTGAACAACATAGTCTACAGATAATCCTTGCCTAAAATATTGTAATGGCAATAAGAAGAAAAAAAATTATGGGACTGATAAGAAAAAAAAAAAAATGTAAAGGTGTGGGCACGAACTGACATTTTGGGATAAGTTTTTTGTCCTGGCCTTTTTTCTTAATCTGGGCTACTTCAGTTAAAATGCTGGTGGCAGCAGCGTATTAATAGATGACAAGTGAAGGCTCAAGCTTCTTGAGGAAAAACGTGCAGGAGAAATAGAATGCCATAATCTATATCAGAAATATAGCTCTGCACCATTTGGATTATAGAGATTTTTAACTATGTATGGGATTGCTCAAAGGTTTGTCATTCCCATAGTAGTTGGTTGTTTTCTGTATTGTATGTATGTGCCTTCTTGTCTCCCTTCAGAGGAGAGGAGAGAAAACAAGAGACACTTATACATTGAAAAGAAAATAAACTAATGAAATATTAATAATAAAATGAAAATAATGAAATATATACAATATATGCAACCTGTATCAAGGTCCCAGAATGATGATCACATCACTGGCAGGCGCTGGGAAAGTCCCAGACTGGACTTGGTGACAGACGGCATCTGTGTTCAGGAACGCACAGGAAGGCAGACAAACAGACAGAGTCCTCCTTGGACACCAGCCATTGAAGAAAGAAGCTGACTAATTTGTTCTCTTGGGTTTTATACTGAGCATGGGGCAGATGGGATGGAATACCCTGTTGGTCAGTTTTGGGTAACCTGTCCTGTCCGCTCTTCCCCACAGGTGCGACCCCTCTATGCTCTTCTGCTTCCCACCCTCCAGCTTGGTGCATAACAAAGTCAGTTGAGCTGGGTTGTTACAGCAATAAGTATAAGCAAGAGCCTCTCTGCACACCATCCCTTGGTATCAACTGTAAACATCAGGCCTTATTGCTCTTGAAGCAGACACTATCTGAAGAATATCCCATTAATTTCAGAGAGTGCTGTTAGTTAGAGGAGACTTAACTGAAAAGTAAAATTATTGAAAAGAAAATTAGTTCTGTTTTACCCCAATCTAGGACGCTATTTCTGATTGCTGTCTTGAGGTTTTTTTTCAGAGGTTACCTAGGGTTCTTTGTGGGTCATCCTTATTCTTTACAACAAAATCAGTGGCGTTCTCTTCTTCACGCATCCAAATTTTGCACAACAGAATTACTTCCTTCTAGGTCTTTCGTCTGATCATCACCTGCTTGTCTGTTTCTGTAGCTTGACCACATAGCCTACTAATAGAAAAAGAACACGTTTTTCTTCCTGAAAAAAGAAGGATTCATGTAAGCATACTGCACAGGGTCAACCAATTAGGGAAGAAAACACTCAACAACAGGTGACTTCTGTGATAAATCGCAATCATCCAGCTTGTCTTCTAACCAAGAGTAACATGAAGAATTGCTACCAAGTTCATCCTGATCAAACCTAAAAGCAGAACTACTTTTGCTCAAAAGCTAATCAGAAAAGGTCAGTATATCCTCTGGTGTTTCTGAAAATCCACGTGGTCACAATGGAGGGAATTTGTTGAAAATTTACTGAATTGTGTAGGAGTGCTTATGTGTGCATGTGTAAAATATGAGGTTGGTGGTAAAATGTTCCAGCAAAACGCTATCAGATTTTGATTGTTCATGCTAGAGTTAGTGGAGTCATAAGTTAATTCAGTATCATTATGAAATAAAATACATTGCTGTGTAGTCACCACGTTATTAGTGTAAAATTACTCTATTGGAATCAGTGAATACCTCCATAGGATCCCATGTTAATCTTACCCCGTTGTCTTCTGGTAGCTGTGCAATTAACTTGTCTTGCCAATGCATAGAGCAGACTAAAGTATTAAATTTAACAGTTCAAGTTCATAACGTACCAATTTGACATCTACTGCTGCCTCTTTCAATTTGCTAAATACCTGCAAAATATCTGAGTATGTGGGCCCTTAAATGGGTTATTTTGATCACTGGGTTCTGTCAGAATGATTGTTTAAATAATACTTGAATTAAAGCTTTAATTTCTTTAAGTCAAAAGTGTTTTCATTTTCATAATGGTGCAGTTTTCTTCCTGATAAGGGTAGAAGTGTAGAATTCTGTTCTTATTTTCAAGCAACATGGATTTTGGAAAATTGAAAACATTTTGGTTTGTGAACTTCCCTTTTCTCTGATCTCCAGAAAACTTACAAAACTGGCTATCCTGATTTTTGGGACATCTACCCAGGCTTTCTAGCTGGCGATTGTGTAATGTACTTTTTGCCTATGTCCTGATAGAAGACTGGATGTCTCCTGTAGTAAAGGGACTGTCCAGTTATGTCAGAAACCAGTTTGCCAACTAAAGAGTTTAAATCCTTCAGATCATGCTTAGGACCAGAGTACCTAAGACTTCCAGTGTTCTCTTTCTTTTTATTTATTTATTTATTATTTTTTAATAGGGTTAGGGTTCTTTGAGATCACCTTCCATGCAATGAGATCTTGATCTGGGGTTATCATGTCTTTGAAATATGAAAGCTGTGGAGTTCCCATCTTCAGCTACTTAAGGGGAGGTTATGGAGGAGAACAAAAAAAAAAAAAAAAAAAGACAGTCTTGTCCTTTCACTGTACACTTCCAAGAAGAGGCAATGGACAGAAGTTGCAACATACAAAATTCTGGTTAGATATTAGGAAAAATTCATTGTGATAGCAGACAGACACTCTAAGTTGGGAAGAGAGACAGTAGAATCTCCATCCTTGAATATATTCAGAACTTCACTGGATGTGACTGGATACGATAGCAGTTTGATGTGCTATGAGCAGGAAGTAGAACCAAATGCCCCTTCTAAACTCAACTGTTGAATTATTACTGGCCTTGGGATCATGGGTGTGTTGGGGAAACATTTGTCACTGTAAGGTTGTCACAGATCCTGAGAGTGTTTGCTTCCCGAGTGCCTTAACAAGCAAAACAATTGGGAAGCAGATACCTTTCTGTTGGACCCAGCATGTACTTTAGTCAAAGTTAGTATGGTTTTGGGAAATGTGTATCCTCAGGTTAATCTCTTATGTAATATTATTTTTTATGCACTGGAGTGCAATTTCTTGATACACAGTTCCTATTGCTTCTCTTGAGAAGTGTCATATTTTCCTGTCAGTAAGCTTTTCTCTATATATAGCCTGCATTTTCTTTGACATAATCTAGTGCTCCTGTTTCTAGTTATGCATTGTGTGCCACACACAGTAATCCATTTTTACTTGGAAGTTAATAGCCTAAAGATATGTTATGCCTGATATATTATTCATTCTTAGTCATCACTTATCCAAACAAGTCGCTTGTGTTGTTTTCTTTATTTTTTAACCTCCTGTAATCCTCTCAAAAAAAAGAAGTTGGGGTTTTTTTCCAACTTACTTGATTTTCTTTTTCCTCCAAACTCCCTCTAGTTTTCCCATGGTGTTCTTACAGTATACTGCCCAAAACTAATTGAAATATTTTCTACAGTTGTTTAAGAGAATACTCTTTGATTTGTGATAGGTAGTTAGAAATCATCTTTTCCCATTTTTTGGAGGCATATTACATTGCAAACAGATGCCAGATTTGCTGTCTGCCATTACCTGTAGACTTTCATCTTGTAATATGACTGCTTTTACTGAATATAAACACTGAAAATTACTCCTCTCAGGGATATTAACGTACATTTTTCCATGGTGACTCTTGTTTGTACATTTCTTTTTGAGAGGCCTCATTGGAGCTCCACACTGAGGTATACAAACTAGTGGAGTTTTTTGGATGCTCAATTTTTTTATCCTTCTTTAAGAATACTTGAAGTCTGAGGTGAAAGCTCAATTTTTATTTTGACTTTACCTGCAGAAAACTGAAGAATTGATTGAATGATATTGAAGATAACGCAGTGTTTTGGGTTGTGTTTTTTTTACAGATTACCTAAAAGGTTTTTTTTTCCTGAAATTATAGGCAACTTTTTTTCCCAGATACTACAGATTTCTCTTTGAAAAGATTTCGGAAGATGTCATGGTTAGCCCCATGAGTCTGGTTTGATCAGTAAAGTTTGTTTAATGATAACAAATACCAAGGATGATTAGTTTACTATGTAACATTTTTTTCTGAATCTTTACATGAGAGCTGCGAAGATTACACTGGTAAACAAAACAAAGGACATAAAGAGCAGAAGTATATTTGGCTTAAAAGCAATGAGATTCCTTTACACTGTATATGAAAACAGTAATTATTCTAAAAATGTATTAAGAGATTCAGTCTTTAACTCTGAAAGGCAGTGGCTCTAGTTGGCAAAGCACTGATTTAATGTATTTGGTATTTTGTACTTTACAGTTATTTCCCTCTTCCGTGTATTTCAGCAAGTTTATTCTTACTGATGTTAGGAAGAATTAGATTAGTCTGGGTATTGAAAAACCGTTTTGTGTTAGCAATCCATGTAAAACAATCTGAAACTACTGAAAGGATTATTGTGTATCAGATATGATCAGTTAAGTGCATTAAAACAAGCAGTATAAATCTACACCTGTCTAATACGTGTGCTTAAAGTTAGGCAGTTACCTTGATTCTTTTATGGCCTTTTTCCAGGACTTACTTTGCTAATTATTCATCACTGTATGCACTACATAAGAAAGAATTTGCATCATCTCCAGTTCAATAAACACTACTATTTAATGTTTATGAAAAGTCACAGATTTTTAGCTAATGAGGTGCAACTTCAGGAAATATCAAAAGTTTCTAGTTGTTTGGAGAAGTTATTCTAGAACCGGACCTTTGAAGGGGATGATGACTGTGAAAGGCTCCTTATGTTTATGTATGATAATCCAATAGCAAAAAAAAGGCAGTGGAAAATGAGACTTTCATACCTGCTTTTTCTATAAAATATTACTATTGTGGGGATGATAAATAAGAGAAAGATTATTCATTATTCCTCCCATTAATTTCATTGAGTGTCGTTTAGCAGACAGAATCTTAAAACAATGTGTTGTTTTGGCTTTTTTAATGCAATTCATCATTTCCATTGCAAAACCTATTGCAAGTTATATTCTGTCAGGAAAAAATAGAAAAGTTCAAGAAAGCTTAGGCAAATTCATACAAGATAAATTCACCCGTGGCTACAAAATCATGTTCTGAATGCATCTGCCATCTCAGGAATTGCTGCACAATCAATGCACACAGAGACAGTGTAACAGAGATGAATCACTCCTTTATTGCCTTGTTATTTATGCTCTTTACCATCTATTATTGGTTCAGATGGACCCTAGGTCTCACTTTTTCTGACAGTTGTGTTTCTAACAATATAAATACAAACTCATCTAGCAACATTGTTCTGATGAAATGGTATTAATCCATAAATTCAAAAAGTAATTAAGTAATTAAGAGCTGAGCTACTGACTATTATGTAACCTGTTGTTGAAAAAGTGTGAGAGAAGATGACAAATAGTGGCTACTGTATCACACAATCTATGTGAGAGTTTAAAGGTATCAAGGGAACTAGAATTTATTAAATCTGGTGTCCATGTTGGCCAAGTAGGTAGAAAATGGGGACATGGAGATGACTACGAAAAAAAAGGGAGAGTCAGCAAAACTTGAAAAGTGAAGTCATCACTCAAAAAAAAAAAAAAAATCTATTTACATTCTGTGAGCTGCCAGCAGGGAAGTGGAATTGGAAGATCCAGCTGTTTTGAGTGCTAAAATATATTCTACAAGGTCCCTCACCAAAGATTCTCTAGGCAAGCTGTCACAAGATCAGAGAACTCAAGTGGACAAAGGATTGGATAAAGAAGAAGAAACACAGGCTAAAAACTGATGACCAGTTTTCATAGGGGAGAAAGGTCTCAGGAGGAAGGGAAAGCATCCCTTAAAACTCTTAGTGTTCAGAGGTTTACATATGCCATCATAAACTTTCAAAGCCTATGTTATGTATCAGATTTATCTATATTTTCCACTGTGAGGTTATCAGAATAGTTTATCTTTGGAAATGATCTTAATTACCTTTCATGGGCCAACCCTGCTTGATTCTTGATAATTTATCCTTTTTTTCCATTCTTGTGGACTAAATTATGTTCTTTTAAGTCAATGCTTTTTCTCTGTCTTTTAGTTTCTCTGAGGTTTTTTAATCTGAGACTTGGGTCTTCTAAAACTCTTCTTTTACAGAAGTTTAATTTCTTTTGCTATGGATTGAAAGATTGTCTTTACATCATCACATAAAATTTCCAGTCTCCTCTTCATTAAGAGGAAAGACCAGATCCCTTTTTGGGATAGGTTTGCTTCTTTGTGAGGATGCTTTCCAAGTGCTTAAGGTCACAAGTTAAGCAATAGTGTACTAAGTTTTCTGTTGTACCTAATTATAACTTAACTATGGGAAAACCCAAAGACAAATGTCATATATAGTCATAAATAGTTTTTATGTTAAGTTACAGCTTCTGTCTGATTTCAGGACCATATCATACTGTAGCTTCTCTACATTAAGTTCACTGTGGTATGTTTATGTCAGCCTTCCTATTTATTTGCTGTTTCATATACTGTTTACCATAAGGAATACATAGGGAACAGCAGAATATATGTTAAAAAATTGGCAGTCTTTGCTAAATAATGGACAACTGCTGTGTGCCTAAATTTTTAACCCTTGCTCAAACTGTGGTTAATTTTCAGAGTGTGTATTCAATAAATGCTCGATTGTGTAGAGTGCTATTTTAAGAAGGCTTCTCACTTAAGAGTCAGTTGAAGATACATTTCAGCTCCTTAGTGGCCATATTTGCCTGATTGGTTTTTTTTGTAGAATATAGTCTTGCTGTATTGAATCCCACAATCACTTTTTAACTGAGAAGTCTGAGGCTATTCAAAGGAAAGATGTTAAGCTTGTTACAAATACATAAATACATAGGCTAACTCAAACCAGTTATTCAAATCTACCCATGTTTCAACCACTTCTCTGTTTCCTGAGGTTATACATAACCTGAGAAGTACAGTTAAAACTTCAAGTAATTGATAGTCTGGGCCTTGGAAGAATCTGAGTTGTGAATGTCTTACTACCTGTTTTTAAAAGTTGTTTAAAAACAAAAAAAAACAACAACAAAAAAAACCAAAGTTAGTTGTTTGGATTTTTTAAAATCCTGGTCCATTTTGTTGGACCAGGATTGAGCAGAGAAATTTATTATTTGACATAACTAATTAATTATATTCACCTTTGGAACCTGTTAAATAATTATTTACTGTCTCCTGATTTTAAGTAATAAATCACATTAATGGCTTAAAAACATTTTGGTTTAATCTGGCTAACTGCTTGCTACTATAATTGCAATTAAATATTTTTGCTTTGGTTGGTTGGTTGTTTAAACCTTGGCCCAGTCACTTGAAGAGAAGGGAAACATGTTTCTCAGCTGGCATAGTATAGGCTATACGGAAAGCAAAAGCATATCTAAAAGTCATCATGGACTTCAGTATAAAAAACCTACATACCTAAACAACGTAGATGAGCTCTTCCCCTGTTGTAATGCATTCGAGTGATTTAGACAAGTTCCCATATCCTTTAGTGGTTGATGCTGTTTTACTGTGATGGAAGGAGAGTGCATCCATGTAATGCTACTGGGAGTGCACACACCGTATCAGACCATCCTAAACCAGTCTAACTTAATTCCTTTGCTGTGGGTGCAAAATGAGAAGACTTAGTAGATGGCATTAACCTGCACATATCATACAATGCTTTAAGTAAAACAGCTACTGAAAATTGGCAGTGGCTACTACTTTAAAATGTTTGGTTGTACTGTAAAATACTATCTCATTGGTTTCAGAAGAGCAGTATAATGAAATGGAAAATATGAAGTTCAAGGAGAGTAAATTACACTTGGAAATTGCTAATATAGCAGATAAATTGCCATTAGGGTTTTAAACTTTGAGATAATTGTGCTTAAGTAATTTGTTCTATACTAAAACTTTCTACTTTAATGTCTTTACGGAATTGTCATAAACATGCAGAATGTGAATCAAGAAGCTAGAGCTATTTGTACTTTGTTGATAAAATAAGCTCTTGGTATAAAAACGGTGCAAGCTGTCAAGTGGCAAATGCTGCCATTTGTCTCCTTAGCACCTGGCTAATGATCCATGACAGAAATATCAGAGCTGAGTGATAACTGTACAGTGATATAATCTGGCGTCATGGCACAGACTTTACAGCAAGGGCTTCAGTGGTGCATTTTAGCCACTTTGCTGTTGAAGACTAACACTGAAAGGGCTTTCCTGTCCAAATAAATTAGTCTGGGTGACAGAAACAATTTTCAAATCTCTAAATGTGTTGCTTGGCCTATTGTTTGGAAGATCTAACTATGGAATGTTCAGCATAAATGACATTCTGAAAGGTATCATTAGGAGCATGTTTGGTTAATCCTGCCTATAAAGCAAAGGGCTACATGATTGATAGACAGTTGTTTTTTCTCCATGTTATTCTGTCAGGCAATGAGATAACCAGATAAGACTCATCATGATTTTAATATGTATCTGATACCATGTTTGATACTCTTCCTGTCTATGTTCTTGTCACCTCTCAGGAGCTAATAAGGATTTTATTTTATTTATTTTATTTTATTTAAACAGTTAATTTTAGAAGAGCAGACTTTGATGGAGGATAAAAACTTCCTATCTTGACGAAGGGACTAACTTTTGTGAGGGTTTAGCATTGTACAGGTAGGGAGTTGTGGTTCTAGATATACTGTTCTTCAAATTGGATGCTTAATTAATACTGTGTGGACTATTAGGCAGTTCAAAGGGCTTTATCCGACAAATATGGTAGAGGATGCAAAACCCATATCTTGTACTACCTTAAAGTTTAAGTTAAAATTCAGCTAAATTTCCCACCCTCATATATAACAACTGGCATGTCTTAGCCCAGTATTAGTGTCACTACATGACTGTGAATTGATTCTGGTGCCCAGATGTTACTCTGTTTATGAACTCCTCTGCATATCTGTCTTGATAGCATCTGCTTGAACTTGCAGTCACAATATCAGAGGAGTTTCTATTCTGATTAGCTTGCCCTTAGAATACTTATTCTACGTGTTAAGCAAATTATTTAGTATGATTTTTTTCTAAAATTTTATTACTTATTTTCCTCCATGAGATGGTTAGAATGATCCTTTTGTACCCTTAGACAGATTCATTGCTGGAAGTTGTAAATTCTCTGAAATCAGTAGTTGTGTCTAGTTATATTAGTGAATAAAATAGAATATGTATGCACCAAATTAAAAAGCAGTAGATTTTCATCTTCCTCAACCTATTGACAAATGTGCCATGATATAATAAGAAACATGTGTTGACTTTGTTTGCTTGTGGGTTTTTCCTGGTTTTGTTTGGTTGAAATTATGATAGTTGTCTCTTCAAAATCTTCAGCACCTTGTTCCAGTAGCTCAGGTGCTCATCAGACCTTGCTATGATCTGACATGGTTTACTAAACCAGCAAAACAAATTAGAGAATTTTCTTCTGGGTTAATGAGCTGAATCAGCTCAGTTGAAAGGCGTTGGGGCCATGCAAATGTGAGGTGGAACTGCATGACCGGGAGCAGACATGATTAAAAGGGTCAGGGAGATTAAAGCTTCACCATATATGTGTCAGGGAGCTGTCAGATCTGGTCAGTCTCATATAACTTGTCCTGTACAGAATGGTCTGTCTGCATAGGTTACACAGAAGGGTGACCAGGATTTGTTCATACAGAGAAGAAAAGAATGTCAATATGTCATGGCCATTGGTTTTGTTCCATAGACCTGTGTGGAAAAACTCAAATATCCTGTTTAGTTAGGCAAGGACAACAAACTCCGTGAAGTGAAAAATCCTTTAGGCAGGACTAAACTGTTCTGGAGATTGAGTATCTTCTTCCTTTTAACTAAGGCATTGAGTTAATTACCGAAGGACAGCTCTAAGCAGCCAAAATATCTGAGTATTATGCACAGCCTTATATTATATACACCACAAAAAGCCTAAAACCCCACCCAGACTTATGTCTGTTTCTTTCTAGAACTTCAATACATGACCATTATTTACCAGAGATTGTGAAGCAGGCTTTTGTAATGGTAGTCCTATGACAGTCCAGCATCTCATCAGAGAGAGTACTTCAAAGTTGCGCGTTCTTGGAGACTGTACTTGCCAGGGGCATGTTTAAATATGCCAAGCAGACAAGCTTGACCCTTTCAGCCACAACGATTACCTGTTCTCCTGAGATAAAGCTGACATGTGATTGAATAACGGAGGCCAGAAGAGAGAATCAATTCTGTGCTAATGAGCATGCAAGGCTATCAGGGAAGCAAATAGCACACAATTGGTTAGGTTAAAGACAATATTAATCTACTCATGGTGAAAGGAAAGAGTGCTCCTGGTGCTGTGAAACACATTGTGAAAGTTAATTTTTTACTTGTGTTATTGTCCTGTATGTCTTAACCACTTTCACTCTTGAAAGTTATGGAGTCCCAGAACTATTTTTTAATAACCTTTCTGTCTTCTACAGATATCTTGACTGAGCTCCTGCAGTCCCAGTGTACAATCTTTTAATGGGTGGACCAGAGATACTACTGTTAAATTAGTCCATAAGTTATTAGCTTGGTTGAGAACCATCCCCTTCTATTAATGAGGGTAGATGAAGTCCCTGTGACCAACTTCACTTGGACTGCAGCTATTTAGGACATTCACTCTTTCCTAGTCAGTGTAAAGGAGATCTAGATTCTGTAGACTGACATTCAGAAGTTGTGTGATAATTAGGGTTTTTAGTTGCGTTCTTTGTAAAAATACCTCAGAGTGCATGCAGAGTGCATGCGTTAATTTGTGATCCCATTTCTTATACTTAATATTTGTTGTAGCATTCTCAGAAGCTCCTATATTGCTATATCATGACTGCTCAGAGATATAAACAGAGTGTAGGACTCTCTGGGTAAAAGCAGCAGGTTGTAGATCAGACACATTGAAGGAGTAGAGGATGGGGCTCTCCACAAGGGATTGTGTTTCTTGATGTTTTCTAATGGTCTTTGCATGTCTCTGGTACAAGACGGGAGATCAGAAAGTAAGAGGGATTCAGTACATGATAACACTTCCTGTTTAATTTGTTGTGCCAATCCCCACCCCAAACTTGGCCTGCTTATTATTTTTTTTTTGGCAGCAATCAGTTTCCAAAAATAATCACAGCACCTGTCTCAGAACTGTTGGCAGTGCCTCTCTCACGCAATGGCTCTCAGCTCACCTGGCTGAGTGACTCATGGTTTCCTTGTAAGATGAGAAATAACCCTTTTCTCACTAATCATTACTTAGATCTTCTTTTATCTGTCATAAACACTTATCGCCTTGACTAAAGGGGCAATGACTTGATTTAAGATCTAGAAACATAACTTTTCAGCTCTCCTGGATGCACACTGTCCAATTTGCGGAGTCTGATGAGGTGCATGTATCTAACTCAGGAGTGCAGGCTATGAATCCCAAGTGACTAGCCATTATTATCATCTTCCATAAACTGACATCATTTTTCTTGCACATGTATCCTGTTTCTTATTAAATATACATTCATACTAATAAGAGCTGCAATTATCACTGACTGCTTCCCTGGCTCATAGCTTCAGCCATGACAGCAAGGTCTTGTAAGAGCAACTAATCAGTTGTGCTGAGGAAGAAGCGGTCGCCTTAGGTCAGTGGGAATGCTTCATATAGTGCAAAGATGGCTTGACCATAATTCAGGTTTCTACATGTGTTCTTTGTTCCACTGCTATCAGTCCAGCTATTTTCAGCTGTGTTAAGCAAAATTATGCATTTAAAAGATGTTTCATGTTTTTGATTTCTTGGGTTTTTTTGTTTTCCTAAAAGTTTATATATATGCAACTAGAGCAGAAACAATTTGTTGACTCATTAAGATTGCTAGAGAAGTCTGTCCCCTCTATTCCACTCTGGTGAGAACCCACCTGGAGTACTGTGTCCAGCTCTGGAGTCCTCAGCATGGGAAAGACATAGACCTTTTGGAGCGGGTCCAGAGGAGGCCATAAAAATGCTCAGAGGGCTGGAGCACCTCTGCTATAAGGACAGGCTGAGAGAGTTGGGGTTGTTCAGCCTGGAGAAGAGAAGGCTCCGGGGAGACCTTATTGCTGCCTTTCGTTTCTTGAAGGGGCTTATAAGACAGATGGTGACAAACTTTTTAGCAGGGCCTGTTGCTATAGGACATGGGGTAATGGTTTTAAACTAAAAGAGGGTAAATTCAGACTAGATATAAGGAAGAAATTATTTACAATGAGGGTGGTGAGACACTGGTATAGGTTGCCGGGAGTGGTGGTGGATGCCC
This sequence comes from Numenius arquata, assembly GCF_964106895.1. Taxonomy (NCBI): domain Eukaryota; kingdom Metazoa; phylum Chordata; class Aves; order Charadriiformes; family Scolopacidae; genus Numenius; species Numenius arquata. Next base: position 32,668,502 of record NC_133586.1, read on the forward strand.
TGTCCTGGAAACATTCCAGGTCAGGTTGGACCAGGCTCTGAGCAACCTGATCTAGTTGAAGATGTCCCTGCTCATTGCGGGAGGGTTGGACTAGATAGCGTTTAAAGGTCCCTTCCAACCCAAACTACTCTATGAGTCTAAGTAATACTCACCAGGTCTGACATAACTAATTTATTTGGAACTGTTGAGCTCAGTCTTCCAATAATAGACAGGAGATCCTACTGCGAAGTAGTGATACAGAGCAGCAAAATTCAGTCAGATGTGGTCAGTAATCTCTTCTGGTGTGTACGAAGAGCAAAGACGGTGTTCTGCCTATGTCTTGCAGAGTCAGCAACATTTATCTAACATGCTGTTTAAAAAAACAAGCTATAAAGTTAGAGCAACAATGAGGATAGAAATCCTGTATAAGTAAAGAACATAAATGTCACAAAGTGAAATCTTAGATGTCTCCTTACCTGCGATGCAGGGTCAGTTGGTATAAAATATATTCCTCTCTCTCCTGCTCCCTTTTCTCTGCCTTCACTTAGGTCAGTCAACAGTTGATAGACATAATTCTCACAATCTTCAGGCAAGTATCACCTGCATCTCTCCAACATTATGCACTTTATCATAAATTTTCCCCTGGAGGCTTACTTAATCCTTTACAGCTGAGTGAACCAAGACACTGGACCCAATTTAATAAATTCAGTGTTACAGCTCTTCTCTACTGAGTCAGAAATCTTTCCTCTACTCTGCTGATGTAGCTATTTTATAAATATAACTAGGGTGGATTAAATATCTGAATACATCCACATAAAAACATCTGCTTGTGGTCTTAGTTTTTAATCTACTATTTAGTAGATCTGTATATAAATAGATTTATTTCATTATTTTGAGGGAGCAAAGAGAATTGGGAAAATGGAGTAGGTGGAAAACAGGGACAAAACAGGGACAGGCAGGGGACAAAAAGTAATGGAGAAAAAAAACTGCAGAAATAAAATTTTAAATTGTGGCACCGTAACTGTTGGTTAGTACTATACCTTCAGCCACTTTTCCTTTATAGGAATGTGAGATACCTGTTTAACATTTGTAGGGATGCGGCAGTCTCTCAGTGCAGGCTCTAGTGTTGACTGTTACACTGTGTGAAATGGTTGCTAGACAACTTGTGATCATTGGACCAGGCTAGGAGGTTTAGAGGTTGTTCATGCCTCTTTCTGAGATCTATGGCATATGTATGGGATCTAAGGTCATCTGCTGCAACACAGCAGTTCTTAGCGGAATTTACTGGGTCAGATTTCACCACTTCGGCTAAAACAGGAGGAAATGAATTTACTTCATGGTTTAGAAATCTATCTTTTTAATTGAAAACGAGTGATTTGGATAAATCTATTACTATTCCTCATAATATATTAAAGAATACGAAGGATTAATTGGGAAACTGTCATTGTGCTATCTAGGGGAGTCTTGTCCTCAACACATCCTGAGGAGAACAGCAGGAACCAGCTGGCAGGTAGGTTCTGGACCTCTGCTAATCTCCAGTTGTCCAGCAGCATGTAAAACAATTCACTGTAACATTCCCAGTACAACATTCCTTTTATCGTTCCATCTTCAAAACTATTTCTTGCCATGTCTTGCTTTCTCTGCAATCCTTAGCTGCATGTACACACAGTCATCTATATGTCTAGTCCTAATAATCATTTGTTCACCTCCCAGATATTTCTGGGCAATCCCCTTAGTATGGTCCCACCATTGGGCTCTGCTCAATAGACAGTGGGATCCTCTGCTACTCTCAGCCTGTGTAATTGTGCCTGTGATTATTGTAATGTAATATTAACGCAGCATGGGCTCTGCTGTTGCCTCAAGACTTGGGTCTAAACCAATCCTAGTATTCATCTGGCATATCAAAGTCTACTAAAATCTAGTTCATTAACAGCTTGAAGCATTTGCAGATTTTTCTTTGAAATTATTTTGCATCTATCTTCCAGTTTCCTATTTTTCCCCTCCAGTTTTATAAAGAAAGGTGTATCTGTTGATTTTAAAAAAATAGATTAAATAATCAAACAACATGAATGCAAACTCTTTAAATTCCTCAATACATGAATTCTGTTCACTTGTGAAAAAAATGAACTAAGGTATTTGCATTTTATAATTGGCCAAATGGGTATGTTTGCACTCCATGTTATTGCCTGCAACACGTATCAGATACCTCTGTGGGTGATTCAAATGACCATTACGTTTTTAGGAGATATAAACCAAGTTCTACTAAAGCAGTTCACTCAGCCTAGTTCCTGAAAGCTATATCCCTCTGGAGATTCCTCAAAATGCTGCTGGAAAATGAGTTTTCAGTGTTTACGATATACTTGTATCCAGAATACACCTCTCATTAAAATTAAGTTGTCATTCCGAAATCAAAGCAAGAGAGACTTGCGGATTGCTTCACAGTTGATATAAGCTCTGTGACAATATTCTGAGAGAAAGGACTGATTGGACAGGCCTCTAGAAAAGATATTTTATTTTTTTTAGGTGTGTGAGACACAACAGAGAGACATCAATAAAGCACAATAATTTCTGCAAAACACATAGGTTTGCTGGAATGAGAAAACCCTGCCATGTTTTAATAAACACCTTAAAGGAACAGTCCGTCCCCTCCCAGGATAATCCTTACATCTTAGTGAAGAGCTGTTCTCTGTTCTTTGCTTGGTGTTGGTTAGAAGGATTCATGGGAACGTGCCAGAAGTCCAGCACTTTTGACCCATGTTTCTCCTGCACTCTACTTTTAAAAGACCATGTAAATTTTACTCCCTGCTATTGAATTTCAAACAGACAAAAATACTGGTTCCAGTCTATTTGCATGGTCTTAGGCTTCATTGCAATCACTGCTTGTGCCTGGCAAGCCCTGAATGAATCAGTCTTCAGTCTCATTAGGTTAATGCTTGGAATATTACTTCTGAATAAAAAGAATAAGTGTTTGTTTTTGGAAACATTAGTTTCAGATCCCACCTAAAAACAACAGCCTGAGAAGAAACTGTTTGCCAGACCGGAGCGGTAAGAGGCTGGGTTATGTTGTCTCTTAATTGGGACAGTTCCACACGCTGGAATACTAGAAAAAAACCACCCCACACTTACTTCAGATGGTTATCTCCAGACACCTTGCACTATTACTTTTCTTACTTTTCTTTTTTTTATTTTTTTTTCTCCATTTGCATCTCTCATTTAGATCTACTTTTCCAGATAAGAATTGTATCTGGGTGACAAGTAACAGACTAACAAAACTCCTCTTCCAGGCAGGCTGAAAATGGTCAGTGTCAACAGTTAGTGTACAGACTCCCATTCTGTTCATTCCTTACTAACCAATTAGAAGCTAATCATCATGCTCTATGTAGTGGTGAGTGATGCCAAACTAAGTATCTGCTGTAAGGCAAAATTAAAAGAGTAAAAAAAATTTACTGGAGTGTTGAAGGTCACGGCTGTCTAATAAAAGATTTGTGACTATGTCAAATGGGAAAAGAAATAGTATATTCTGAAGCTATTTTCATCCCATTAGCTTAAGTCAGAATGAATAAAAGAAAATGTTATTTCAAAGGTTAGTTTAGAAATTTGATGTGCAATGAATGAACATGACTGGCACTTCCCCCCTTCTCCTCCCTTCCCTCATACCTTTTAGATTGAGTTCATTCTCTTTTTCTATAGGAACCCAAGTGCAAATTTATTTTTCTTTTTTTTTGGAGGCTGGTGTGCAAGTGCAGGATGATTCTTTTTTTTTTTTTTGGACACAAATATTCAAAATCACTATCAGGGATTTTTGCTAATGCAATTGTCCTTTTCATTTCAGACAGGTGATCAGTCGACACTCCGATCACTTCCTATATTTATTCATAAGCAAAATAAGCATCCTGATCATTCACTTTACTACATCACTGCCCTCCTTCCCTTTTTAAAAGCTACCTGGTGATATCAAAAGATAGTGGACTTGCAATATTAGTGACTCTTAGAGCAGATGTGAACTCAAGTTCCTCCATGGGTCCAAGAAATTATTGGTTGACTGTTTTTGAAAGTAAGAATTTCAAAAAAGGTAGTATCATGCAGGTACTATTGATGAAAAATAGGTACTACTAAAGCAAGAGAGATACGATTCATTTGATTCTATTGGAAAAATCATTCCACCTTACAACAACAGGACCTGCTTGAATGCATTACATACAAATCTATTTGCAAAAATCTGGGCTTGTTTAGCATTTCTGTGTCTGTTTAAGCTTTGGTAGAGAAAAAAGGGATAAAAACTTTGCTTGTGACTGCAAACCCTGTATGACACGAGAAATTTTTCCCCAGATCTTGGGTGAACTAGATAGCAGAGAAGACAAAAGGAAGATTATTTTTTTTTCCCCTCTAGGAAGAGAAATCCACACTAATACTTGGTTATCTAGTCCATGTTTAGAATCTCAGGTGATCATGGTTCTACAGTCCCTTCCTAAAATATATATACAGCAGTAAAACAAAATGTAAAATTCCCTGTAATTTATGTTTTCTTCACAGATCATAGAATGGTTAGACTTGGAAAGGACCTTAAAGATCATTGAGTTCCAACCCCCCCCCGCCATGGGCAGGGACACCTCCCAGTAGACCAGGTTGCTCAAAGCACCATCTTTAAGTCAATTACTTTTGTTCTGATCTCACTGGAAAAGAGCAACCAATTTTACCTACCTTTCAAAAGCAAAAGCTTCAAAGAGCTAATGTTTCCTTAAAAACCAAACCAAAACAAACCCCCTCAAAATATCTGTATGCAGTTCCATATCTCCCTGATAATTCTGTGTAGAATGGAAGAGGTCCCATTCTAGAAACCTTACTTCATAGATCCTGTCTTCCATCTTTAATTTTTGTTGTTTTGATGTGAATCTAATTGCTTTTTGAGATGTTAGATGAAAAATAAACCCTCAGTGTTTCAGCTAGGGATTAAGTGCTGCCAAATAGAGCTGAATAATTATCTTGCCCGTTTTCTGCATGATATGTCTCTCACAGCCATACTCCAACAAAAATATAATGTTCTGCATGCAACATTATCTTTGTTACGAGAGTTACAAAATCTCCAAAAATGATGATTAATCTAAAACATGCCACAGGAGTATCTTTAATTCAGCTAATATTTCCATGGAACAAGGCAATAGTTGAAAACATAGGTGCAAGATAAAATGGCTTTGACTATGTACAGTGAATAGGTATGAAAGGCTGATTAGTCTCAACATTGCTTAGTACAGCCTAATGAAACTGGCTGAAGGCACATCAGTTCCAGCCACCACCTCTCGGGCAGCACATTTTACTTGAAGAGTACCATGGGTCTTTAACTAACAAGACTGTTCAATAAAAGGCTTTTTTTCAGGATATGTCTCAAGTAGAATTGAATCAGCTTGTGAAAATAATTTTCCAACTACCTAAAAATTCTGCATTTCAGCCAGCTCTATTGTTAATTCATACTCCAACACTTCTTGCAACTTTTAATCTCCTGTCTAAACACAGTCTTGAAACACACAAAAAAACCCAAACCCAATTTTATGACACATTAGTACCCAAAATACACCTTCATTAACTTCTTAACTGTGAACATAATAAGTTAAGGCAGAGACACAGCATCTTTTTTTGCCATGTAATATGGGAAATGTGAACAGAGAGATTTGGAGAAGACAGCCAGGGACCACAGTCAAGGCTAAGAGACTCATGAACTTCCTCTGTGATTATTTTTCCGCCCCCACCCTGTATTTTCTGCAGAAAAAAATAGCTGTGGATCTCCTTTGCCTTGTATAGGCCTATCCTCTGCTTCTTAACAAATGGCTTTCAGTGGGGCTTTTGGACCATTGTTCTCAGGCCAAGGTCATCTATTTGTTTTAGTCCAGAACCACCTGTAACAGAGGAATTACTAAAGGCTATGAGTACTGTCCTACCTCCACTGAAGTCAAGGGAGAACGCTCTGTTTTCACTTTATACAAGTGACATAAGAATTACATAAATTTTTTTTCTCTGCTACTTCCTAATATGAACTAATCTTCAGAGGCTTCAGAAGGCAGGTGGGCACTGCCTCTAAAAATTCTGTGTTCACTCTGTGAACATAAAAAGTCAGTAGCTTGCTTTTGTTCTAGTAGTTAATCAGTGTCAGAATTTAGATTTCATGAAAACTGTTCATCTCTGGCCACTGTGCAACAGTTTATATTTTCTCTGGCAAAATTGGATAATTTTGCAATACGCCTACCTCTCATTCTTCTTTTTCGAAGAAAACAGGATTACCACTGCTGGTGTCTGTCTCGTTCTCCGTCCCATAGGATGCTCAACATACCAGGTAATGAGCATTATTTTCACAGTGAATATACATAGTTTGACTGTTCACATGGTTAGTCCTCTCAAAGCAAGGCGCTCTGTTAGAGAAGAGACAGGAAGCATTGAAAGAAATGTGAAGTTTTTGATGTATTTTGACAACACTTTTGTCACATAAAAGTCCAGGAAGAATTAATTTCCAGTTTCCATAGTCCACTTTTTCTTCTCCTGTGACCAATTTGATTTAATCTATGTCTCATTTTATATCTAAGATCTCTTCCTCAAATCATATGTGCATACAGTCCATTTAGGAAAAAGAAAGATGCCTCTTACTGCTACATCCTGGAAATCTTTCTGTATGGATTCTTTTATTCCACTCTGAATGCTATATTAGAAAGAGATGGCAATCTGTGATCATTTATGGGTGTTTGCACGTCTTAGTTTTATTTTCCAAGGAAAGCAGCTTTACACAAATATGATGTGTATAACTGCCGTCTTGTCTGACAAAATTTCTAATAACCAACTTTTTCTGTTTTCAGCCAAATTAGATAAGAAGGAGTGGGGAAGAACAAAATGGGGTGACAGAAGTCTTAAAAATTAAATGCCTAGGATTTTGTGAAAATTGTTATCCAGTGAGAGACTGAAATCCTTTGCATGTTTGTGCAGGAGTGATGGACTGGAGGAGTTAACTCAGAACCAAGTAGATAGTGATCACTTTTACCTCGGTTGATGGTTGTTGGGTTTTTTAAAGACGTTTCTGATCTCTTTTTTTTTTTTCCATTCTATTTTCTTTATTTTGTGTGAACATGTCTTGGCTTGGGGTTCTTTGGCCCTTGGTATACTTTCACTGAATTTTCACTGAATTTCACTGAATTTTTAGAGTTGGAAGGGACCATAAAGATCACCTAGTCCAACTCCCCTGCTGAAGCAGGATTGCCCAGAGCATGTTAGAGCATGTTACTCAGGATTGCATCCAGGCAGGTCTTGAAAATCTCCAAAGAAGGGGACTCCACAACCTCCCTGGGCAGCCTGTTCCAGGGCTCTGTCACCCTCACCGTGAAGAAGCTTTTTCTCATATTTGAGTGGAACCTCCTATGTTCCAGCTTGTGCCCGTTGCCCCTCGTCCTCTCCCTGGCAACCACTGAAAAGAGTCTGGCTCCCTCCTCCTTCAACCCACCCTTTAGATACTTATAAGCATTGATAAGGTCTCCCCTCAGCCTTCTCTTCTCCAGGCTAAAGAGTCCCAGCTCTCTCAGCCTTTCTTCATAAGGGAGATGCTCCAATCCTTGAATCATCCTCGTTGCCCTTCGCTGGACTCTTTCCAGTAGTTCCCTGTCCCTCTTGAATTGGGGAGCCCAGAACTGGATGCCGTATTCCAGTTGTGGCCTCACCGGTGCAGAGTAGAGGGGGAGAATGACTTCCCTCGACCTACTAGCCACACTCTTCCCTATGCAGCCCGGGATTCCGTTGGCCTTCCTGGTCCCAAGAGCACATTGCTTGCTCATTGTCATTTTGCTGTCTACCAGAACCCCCAGATCTTTCTCTTCAGAACTTGACTCCAGCAGGTCCACACCTAACCTGTATTGGTGCCTAACATTCTTCTTCACCAGGTGCAGGACCCTACACTTTTCCCTGTTGAACCTCATGAGGTTCTTCCTTGCCCAGCTCTCCAGCCTGTCCAGGTCTCTCTGGATGGCAGCATGGCCCTCCGGGGTGTCAGCCACCCCTCCCAGTTTGGTATCATCAGCAAACTTGCTGAGGATACACTCAGTCCCCTCGTCCAGGTCGCTGATGAATATGTTGAACGGGACTGGACCAAGTATTGACCCCTGGGGGACACCACCAGTTGCAGGCCTCCAGCTTGAACCTGCTCCATTAATCATTACCCTTTGGGTCCTGTCACACAGCCAGTTCTCAATCCACCTCGCTGTCCCCTCATCCAGCCCACACTTCCTTAGTTTCCCAATGAGGATGTTATGGGAGACTGTGTCAAAAGCCTTGCTGAAGTCAAGGTAGATGACATCTGCTGCCCTCCCCTCAATCCAACCAACCAGTTATAGCATCGTAGAAAGCTATCAGATTGGTCAAACATGATTTACCCTTGGTAAACCCATGTTGCCCACTTCCAATAACCCCCTGCTCTTCAATTTGTTTGGAGATGACATCTAGAACAAGTCTCTCCGTTACCTTCCCAGGGATGGAGGTGAGACTAACTGGTCTGTAGTTCCCAGGGTCCTCCTCCTTGCCCTTTTTGAAGACTGGAGTGATGTTGGCCTTCCTCCAGTCTTCAGGCACCTCTCCTGTTCTCCATGACCTTTCAAAGATGATAGAGAGTGGCCCAGCGATAACATCTGCCAGCTCTCTCAGCACTCGTGGGTGCATCCCATCAGGGCCCATGGACTTATGAATATCCAGTTTGGCCAAGTGGTCCCGAACCTGGTCCTCCTCTACTGGACGAAAAACTTCCTCTCTCCATACCCTCCCCCTTGCCTCCAAGGCCAGAGATTCATGAGGGACAGCCTTAGCAGTGAAGACTGAAGAAAAGAAGGCATTCAGCAACTCTGCTTTCTCCATGTCTTCCACCACTAGGGTGCCCATCTCATTCATCAGTGGACCCACATTATCCCAAATCTTCCTGTTACTGTTTACATACCGAAAAAAACCCTTTTTGTTATTCTTAACTGTAGTGGCCAAGATGAGCTCAGCTTGAGCCTTGGCCCTTCTAATTTTCTCCCTGCATATCTTCACCGCTTCCTGGTATTTCTCCTTGCTTGCCAGGCCCCTTTTCCAAAGATCATAAACCTTCTTTTTGTTCCTGAGCTCCAGCCAAAGCTCTCTATTTAGCCAGGCTGGTCTTCTTCCCTTCCTGCTTGTTTTTTGGGATTTGGGTATGGCTCTTTCCTGGGCTCTTAAGAGTGCCTCCTTGAAGTACGACCAGCCTTCCTGGGCACCTTTGCCCTTCAGGACTGTCTCCCAAGGGACACTTTCAACTGTGCTCCTGAAGAGGCCAAAGTCTGCCCTTCGGAAGTCCAAGGTGGCGGTTTTGCTGGCCCCCCTCCTTGCTTCAGCAAGAATTGAAAATTGTATCATTTCATGATCACTCTGTCCAAGACGACCTCCAACGTTTACATCCCCCACAAGACCTTCTGAGTTAACTATCAGCAGGTCCAGTAGGGCACTTTCCCTAGTCGGTTCCCTCACCAGCTGCGTTAGGAAGTTGTCTTTGAAAAGGGAAGATTTACTTTGTAAATCTTAAAATTACTCAAAATTTACTTTGTAAAACTTACAAGTTTACTTTGAAAGTGAAGATTTCATATCTGACCAGTAACTTAGAGGTTTGCAAGTCTGATGAGATTGTTGGTTTGTTTGGCTTTTTTATATCACCTGTCACCTCCCAAGAAAAAAAACCCAAACTGGATACTGCTTTAGCAGCAGAATTTTACTTCTACTTTACACTGTCCTTCAGTTGCCCTCCTTTGGATTAAAAAGACCTTGAACAATTCATGAGTCATGCCACTTAACAAGAGGTTTGTTGTCTTTTCTGTTCTGTCACAAAAACTTTGTATGCAGAAGTGCATCTGGGGGGAACGTCTGTTTTGATGGGTTAATTACAGTGTGTGTGTTCTAGTGTGTTAACACTATAACAGGCATGACCAAAGGTTCAGTTTTACTTTCAGGTCTGGGTGCACCACACAACATGTTTTTCCCCGTTTGTAGCTGTCCCACCTCAAATGCTAATGATACACTTTGCTTCCAGTAAGGAGAGGTTACAGGTTTGTCTGGAATATGCTTCTGTGCCAGAAAACCCAATTCTGGCTCGAGCTTCTGAGCACTCTTCACATATAACTAAGTGTGATGTGCAAGGCGAAATTTTGACCCCACTGTGTCATTAACCAAGCTGTTAATTTTAGCAGACTCAAGAGTTCATGACTAGTGTCATTGTTTTTTATACCTGGATGCAACCTTTATTTTCAATTGCTAACTCCAAAAGAAAAAAAAAATATCTTCCACTCTTGATTGTCTAGTGAAGTGAGGCAAACATGCTTTCTTCTTAATGTTTTCCTTTTTTCCTGCTAGTAGTTACTGAGGTTTGCCTTTCTTTAATTGGTAAATACAAGAACTTCCGATTACCTTCACTTCCCTGAAAGGGTTCTTTTAAGGATGCAGAATGGAATGAGCTGAAGAATAGAGAGGGACAAAATGGAAGTAGAGATCTTGGGTCCATATATTGGGTCTAGAAGTTTGTCCGCCCCTCTCCCTCCAAGTTATCTATGAGGACAACGCAACTAAATGTTACTACAGTAGGAGAAATGGGATTGGAATGAAAGCAAGGGATTGCTTTAGTTTCCCTCATGAACCAGATAACTCAGTTGAAAATAACTGTCATTCAGATAATATGTTCCATCTGAGAAGCATTAAATCAAGAACTTCAGGACTAACAAGGCTTCTGAATAATGTTGTCTAAGGTGAAATCTCTCCACACCTTTCTTTGTTCATGTTCTGCCAGCACAGTAATATTCTGTATTGTAGCCTGTTTTATTTTAAAAAATAGTACCCGAATACTCTGTTTGTCCTCTGAACACAGAAGCAAGTGGAAAATACCTAGGTTTTGTTACCAGTTAGAAAATACCATGTAGTAGCTCCCTATTATTGCTGAAATATTAAATGACAGCTTGAAAAAAGATAAAATAGAGTATGCAAGCCAGTTCTCCACAACTGTTTTTCCTTGATAAGCAAACAGGATTTTACTGTAAGTTGCTGAATGCCTAATCCTTCCTATTATGCATTATACTCTCTATGTTTGTTAGGGATGAAAAAGGAGAAATGCATCCTGTTTGGATTTGGAATACAGATTGCAGCGCATCATTAGTAAAGCTCAGTAATGCTGATTATCTTAAATAGCTGTCATGGAACAGAGTATGTAGTCATCTGAATCACTGATGCCAGATTCTGGGTTTGTTTTTTGTGTTCTCCAGGCAATGTGGCTATATGCAACCTATTCCAACTTGGGGAACATAGTCAGCAGGTGCTTGGATGAGGAGTTATGCAGCATAAGGACATTATTTCAACAGTATTAGAACATAAATACCTCTTCTGCTCTGTCTTGGATTTATACAGTACCTCAGAAATTGAAAAGTTTTCACAGAAAAGAACAGGGACATAATCTTTTGGGCTGTAGTGGATTGCAGGGTTGATTTTCCTTGCACTTACTAGCTCAAGAAAGGAGACAGCAGAGAAAAGGCAGAAAAAAAAATACCACGAAAAATCAGGTATTTAGTCTGGGTTTTCTTTACTGGCTTTTGGCTGGGAAAGTCTTCATTTAATCATGAATTTTGAATTGTAGTCTTGACTTCTATTAAGAGATTTCCCCATTCTAACAATCTTTTTGCCTGCTGTTTTTTTTTTCTGCCACTTCCAACAATTCTTCCCTTCCACCTCTCTCTAGTGTGCCTAGTTTAGGATCAGGATGTACACAGATGCTGTATAGCAGTAGGAAATGGTCAGCAAAGAAACAGTAAAATTGCTCCAGTGTTTCAGTCAATGATAACAGAAACAACAGCTTCCTGATAGATTGGATAGGGCAGAGAGAGCTCACAGTGGCAAAAAAATGAGAAGTTAATGTGGTGGTGGAGGTCGTGTTCCCTTCCACATTTTGATGCTAGTGTCTGACATTTCGTAATCCCAACTTAATTGCATCTTACACTTCTGTATGTCCACCCATAGGCACAACAGAGATGTCATCAGCAGATTCTTAGTTTTGCTTGTTTCTGAATTTGAGTGTGTGTCTCACCAAAACCTGGCATAAAGATACAGGATGCTTCATATACAATTCTATGGAGCCTTGTTTCTTCTTATGGTAGTTCAAAACTGTTCCTTTTTAATGTTACAGAGAACGGTTTCAAAAGTAGATAGTGACAGATTAAAATACGTGCTAAATTCAGCCTAGAAAAGAGAGTTCACTATATGAATCTGACCAAATTGTGCTTACTGTTAGAATAGCAAACTTGTCAGTTTTTAACCTTATCACTGACATGTCACACATCTTTCAGGAGTTGCTCTACACATAGAAATATTAATATAATGGGAATCATGAAAGGACAGGAGATGTCTCTCAGAGGTGTCATAAATATATTTCAAATAGAGCTTCCATTCCTTCTGTGCACAAAAAGTTGTTTGAGGAGAGGGGAGGAAGAAGTTGGTAATGATCATGATTGTTATTCTTTAAAACATATGCTCAACACTCTGTAAGCAGTGTATTCAGCTGGAGAGTCATAGGCATTCCATAAGGATTGATTGCTTTTGCAAGTCTTGAGCCAAATCAAACCAGATAAGTTATACATTGTCAACTCATTAAATAGGGAAAGTCTGAATTTTCATTATGTAAATTTCAATCAAAGCAAACAAATCTGCTGCTGCTTTCATAATAATAAAAATAATCTGTGTTGTGGGATGTATGTGTTTTGAATTTGGGGTGGGTGTGTTTTCAAGGTATCTCATTAATACTTTTGGTAATTTGTGTCAATAAAAGTAACTTCTTTAAAGTTTTGAAATCATAAAGCAGTAGCTATTCTATGGTATCTGATTTGAAATTTGAATATAACATGGTGTACTACAGTGCACTCTAATTTTGTTTATAGCATTTGATTATCGTGTCAATTTACATCCAGGGTAGAAGAAATTGGCTGGATATCAAGCAATAAATTCTAATAGGTTCACCATCTGCATCATTTGGTATGGCATTCCGTGATTTTTGTCCTGATGTGACAAACCAGTTACCATTCTTTAGGCACTGCTTCTTCAGTTCTTCTATCTTCAGTTTTGCATGGCTGAGCTAACTGTGTGTTGCTTGGTCCCCGATGTCTGATCTGCACATTTTAACCACCTCTTAGAGGTAGACATGACATGAAATACCCAAAATGGCACAGGTATACTGTGGAAGAGTTACCATATCCAAAATCTTTCCTATGTTCAGAAGCTAGTGGTAGAAAAGAATATCTGTCAAGAACTAATTGCCTGACGCTATTCATTAGTGCTGCTCAGGGATTCAGACAGACTGAAAAAATTTGGAGAGGTGATAGAAACTGTGTATCGTGATCAGTAATCCTAAGTAAATGGCTTGGATTTTAGTGCATGCATCAGATTCTTGTCTACACACCTTAGCGGTAGGAACGACCACAGTTTATGATGGTTGAGTGAAGGGCATTCTTTGGCAGGGGAGTGTGGTCCGAAATCCCTGCTGCGTTGTAGACTGCTGGCCCCCAAAGCCAGGGTTTGCAAGGCAGCCACAGCAAACAACACCAGTACTGTTTGATGTTGCATCTGTACCAGAGATCTTGAGAATATCCCTGCAAAGGATGCTTTTGTCTGTTATGCGACTGTCCTGATCATTTGGTCCATGACTGTAGGCCCCCTGTGGTGCTTACAGTATGCTGATGCAGTAGTTTCCCTCCTGCTCTAGATTTTTGGATGGCTTATCAGCCAGCTGCATATTAAAGTCTTAGAGAAAGTGTCATGGGTACTGCTAAGAGTTGGAAAGCAGTGAGCTGGTTTGCAGGCTTCCTTTGGGCTTACCACTGAAATGTGCACACTTACGTGCTGTAGCCTTGTGCTACAGCCTTCATCCTGTCCTGGGTCAAGAGCAAAGTAGAATGTGCTGCTCCCTGCCACATACTCGGAGAGTATCAGTGCCAGAGGAGAACAACTCTGTAAATCTCTAGTGTCTTTCACCAAAGGACTGGGGAAGACAAAGCAGGCGGTACAATCTGGACAAAATCAGCAACGGCATGCATTGCTCAGTATGAAGTTTCTGTTTTGATTATTGGTCTTCCTCTTGCTACTACAACACCGCCAGATTTGACCTGCATTGCCATGCAACAGAGAATCGCAAACTAGGTTTTTGTACTTTCTGTGATATGTAAGCCTCTTGAAATGTAATGACCAATAGTAGCTTTATCCTGCAGTAAAAGAAAGAGTTGGGGAACTCCTGGCTTAGGAGGCATTTTATCACTCGTGTTTATTCTTTCTCATCCTAAGACAAGTCAGAATTCAGTATACCCAGATAAATAGATTTCACACAGCCTGCAAAGACTGACAATGAATGTGCAGAAGAGCAACAGTTAATTAAGAAACATTTAAAGTGTTCTCCTGCATTCAGAACTAATGGCTTCTTTGATCTTAGTGCTTTTATATATAAAGAAACTTTGTTTTACTATCATGGAAAAAACAGGAAAAAAAGCAAGGGAAAGTAACCAGGTTGTGATAAGATATTGAGGAAGGCTACAGGAATAATACAGAAAATTGACAATAAACAAAATACAAAACCTTGTCATGCTGAGAATTTGACGATGTTTGCACAGTATTTCAGATGAGAAAATTAGGGAAGGGAGGGAGATGGAAGGAAGGCATCTCTTCATTGCCTATAAACTGCCAAATTTTTGTTTAAACACCGCAGTGGAAGCTTAAGTGACTAGCATGGAATGGAGCTAGCAGTCCAAGTACACTATAATCCCTGAGTTTTTTTGCCAACATCAGCTGGTGGGAGAAGGAGAATCAGCGTCTTTTATCACTTTACTTTCAAGTTGTGGCTACCTACTGGCCATGAGCAGCTGTCATCTTGCTTGCTGTCAGAGGGTCTGTGGGTAGACTCCGGGAATAATTTTCAATCATTAAATAGCTTGAACTGTGAATCTGTGTTTATACAGATTTAAGCAACTCATTTATTTTAGATAACACTGCAAACACAGATAATATATGTTTACAAGTTATATAACTATCTATAGTGCCTTTTTTTGTTCTTAAATGGATACTTGTGAATTCCAGCCGAGATGCAGTGAAAGGGTTAGTTTTTGATCTTGTAGCTCTGAAGGGAACCAAGTGCAAAGAATTTCACATGACTAATGCTGATGAATAATTTCTTCATGTTAATAGAGAATAATAAAAACATGACTCATTCTCCTAACAAAGATTTTTTTTTTTAGAGTGGCATAGGAAGGAATCTGCCACAAGTTGATTTTACTCACCAGGATCAGTGTTATTTGTTCCACACAGGCACGCAAGGAGGTGAGATCCATTATTTTTTTTTTTTTTTGAGCAAGAGGAAAAATCAAACCTCATTTAAACTTTTTTCTTATGCAATCTGATATCATTACTGCCAATAATTCTGCCAATAGGTTACCCCTATGAGCTTTTCATGAGGTCTAGAGCTCTTGTAGATTCTTCATAGGAATGAATATGTTCCACTGTCATCACACCACCTTGATTTCAAGTTCTTGATAGTTAAGCCAGTTGAATGAATCTGGTCCTATTAACACCAAAGATCTAGCGAAGGGATTGAATGATTTGCTAGCTTTAAGATTCTAATCTTTCCTTTTCTCCCCTGTTTTTTTATACTGTGCCCAAAAGCTATATTATGCAGTAATTACTGTCATTTGCTGCGAGAGACAGGGAAGGGGAGCAGATAAAATCTAGCATGGAGATGGCAACAATTTCTTCTCATTATACTGATAACTGTCATTCAGTTTCTCAGTTGCATGTTCTCCTTGCTTTCACCTTAACTCCTTTGGTTCGATTTTGAAATAAGTCAGAAATGAGGGATATATATTTTAAAACCGAGTTTTTGTTTCTTCAATATCAAGTTTTGGGTTAAGTCTTTTTAGTTCAGCTACTAAAGATGATTTGGGGAATCTTATGCAAGCTGCTAAATTGTAAAGAATTGTTGCCTGTAAACACATTTTGTATTGTGGCAATCTATAGGAGAACCAGCCATACCCTTTCTTCCCACTGTGCTAGGTATAAAACAAAAACCTGTCTAATGAGCTCAGAAATGCTAAACAAAAGTGCCTCATGAACAGGATATAAACTGGTTTCCGAGTCCATGAAAGCAGGACTGGAAACATTTAATTGTATTATTAGGGAGAGAATCAAGATATTTTTTTAGTTTCGTGTGTATGAGAGAAAGATCACAGCTTCTTCTGAAATACTGTATATCCGTGATGCTTGTAGAAAGAGGGAAATTATAGTTTCCCCCTAAAAATGGCTCGTGTTTTTCAGGCTAAGACACTTTTTTTGAAGATTGTTACTTACATTAATTGAAACAAACAATGCTAATCAATTTTGGCTTCTGGATTCTGCATAAAATATTCCAGGCATAGACACCAGTGCTGACTCTAAGTACTTTTTTTTTTTTTTTCACTTTTGAAAAGTAATTGCTACTACTGGCACTGCTTCCCTGGGGCTAGGCTCCTGCATTTAAATTACTGACTTGTCTAACTCTTCATGGCAAAGATGCTGGCAGGCAGGCAATATTAGCACTTCAATTGCTGCAGTACCCTTCTGATACTATTGTTTTTCTAGAGATTGGAAAATTCATCAATGTTTCTCATGTAAATAAGGTTTTATTGGCATGTTCTCCCAAATTAAAGTTTTCCCATTTTCAAGATGGAATTACTGCTTAGATCTTTGAAACCCATCTCATACTATGATAAGGAATAGTGTAAGAGAATGGCAATCTTACTTCATGACATTATGTGCTTCATCTAATTTGAGAACATTTTTACATCTGTATTTCGCATATACATGCTTCTTCCCATTTTAGGTGTATTTTTGAAAAGGAGTTTTTAGTTTCTTGCAGTATGTGTGCTGACACCAAAAAAAAAAAAAATCAGAAGACAATACTCTATTTCTGTGGAGGATATTCTCACCTTCTACAGGTATTAACAAACTCCAGCTTTCAACAATCCCATGGACTAAGCATAACAATATAGACATTAAAACACTAACCATCGCAAGAGTATTGTAACCTACAGCTCATCTTGCTTCTCTTCTGTACTGTGCTTTATGTCACAAACGTGTGTCTTGTTTAATATCTTTATTGATGATCTGGATAAGGGGATTGAGTGCACCCTCAGTAAGTTTGCAGATGACACCAAACTAGGTGGGAGTGTTGATCTGCTTGAGGGTCAGCAGGCTCTACAGAGGGACCTGGACAGGTTGGATCAATGGGCCAAGGCCAATGAGATGAGGTTTAATAAGGCCAAGTGCCGGGTCCTGCATTTCGGTCACAACAACCCCAGGCAACGCTACAGGCTCGGGGAAGAGTGGCTGGAAAGCTGCCCAGCAGAAAAGGACCTGGGGGTATTGGTGGACAGCCGGCTTAACATGAGCCAGCAGTGTGCCCAGGTGGCCAAGAAGGCCAACGGCATCCTGGCCTGTATCAGGAATAGCGTGGCCAGCAGGAGTAGGGCAGTGATGGTGCCTCTGTACTTGATACTGGTGAGGCCTCACCTCGAGTGCTGTGTTCAGTTCTGGGCCCCTCACTACAGGAAGGACATTGAGCTGCTGGAGCGTGTCCAGAGGAGAGCCACCAAGCTGGTGAGGGGTCTAGAGAACAAGTCGTATGAGGAGAGGCTGAGGGAACTGGGCATGTTTGGTTTGGAGAAGAGGAGGCTGAGGGGGGGACCTCATTGCCCTCTACAACTACTTGAAAGGAGGGTGTAGAGAGGTGGGTGTGGGCCTCTTCTCCCAAGGGAATAACGACAGGACCAGAGGAAATGGTCTGAAGTTGCGGCAGGGGAGGTTTAGATTAGATATTAGGAAGAATTACTTTCCTGAGAGAGTGGTCAGGCACTGGCACAGCCTGCCCGGGGAGGTGGTGGAGTCGCCATCCCTGGAGGTATTTAAGAAACGTGTAGACATGGCACTTCAGGGCATGCTCTAGTGCCCGAGATTGTTGGTTTGTGTCTGTTTGTGGGTGGGGTGGTGTGTGGTTATGGGCGTTTGTTTTGGTTTGGTTTTGGTGTTTGGTGTTCTGGGATTTTTGGGGGTTTTTTGTTTGTTTGTTTTTGGTGGTGTTTTTTTTGTTTTTTGTTTTTTTTTGTTGTTGTTGTTGGTTGGACTCGATGATCTCAAATGTCCCATCCAACCAAAAATATTCTGTGATTCTGTGATTCTGTCTCTTCTTATATTGTGATACTCTACAAAAATAAAACTGCTCAGAGGTTTCTACTTAGCAGAGTAGCTGACAGCTTTTTGCCAATTAGCTGCTGCACACTGTGATTGAGAGAAAATGCTCAATTCTCATAAGGCTGTTGATTATTCCCCAACTTTAGATCCAATCACTAGTTACTGATTATATTCTAATGTGTTAAAATGCTTTTCTCCAGGATTTCTCTATTTAGAGGTAGTGGCTAGGAGGGGGAAAAAAGCTAATACATTTTTTTATAAAATAGCAATTAGTTGTGGTTCCATACAAAGACTCCAGTGGAAATCCTTCAGCGTTGAGCAGTGATTCTTATCAACATAACCTGGTCTTGTCATACTCTTGGTTTGCAATGATGGCTCTTTGCAATGTATCTACAAGAGAAGAATAATGTAATTGTGTAATGTAAGAGACTACCATCAGCTTGAAATACTGATGAATGGTGCATGTAAACATGCACTTATAAAAGGTAAAAGACTAGGGAAATAGCAACTAACACGTGCTCATGGTTTCACAAGGGTTGTAAAGGTTCTTGCTGAAAGTAAATGATGTCTGGTGAAACACAAGCTTATAGTCCTGTGGTCAAAGTGAACTTCTTGGCTTTCCATCAGTTTTCCTGCTCAGTTCAACAATACCCAATCCTTGAAAATTTAAGGGAGAAATATTCTGATTTACAGAGACCCTCGCCTCAAAACTGAGAAGCAATGCTAAGTGCCATACTGAAGAAAACACATAATTTTCTATAACAAGCCTACATAGAATTGCTCATCCTTGCTGAGACAAATAAGACTTCCATGAACCTCCACCAAAATAGATTTTGATGACTTGCATCAAAAAATGCTGACTAACACAGGTACTTACTGTTCCGTTTAGTTGAATGAAATGTTCTTACTCTTTTCTAGCTCTGCAATTAATTTCAAGAGTTGCCCTTTTATATAAATAAGTCTAAGTTGATTGTACTGATATATGGCAGACATACATGCATTTCTCAGGTAAAAGAAACCAAGTGAACCATGTTAGTGGATCAAAACTGTGAAAACCAAAACTCAGGTAACCATCTTCAACACATTACATAGGGGAAGAAGGGTAAAACGATGAGGCAGGATAAAAATTCACATTGCAACTTCTGCTATAGAGCTGATCTGCAAGTGCAGTGCTGCGCTGATAGAGATGGACAGTTAGATCTGCATCCGTCATTCTCTCTTAGGCTAGAGGAATTCCATCCTACAACACGGTCCAGACAACATTTCTGTTTGAAATTTTCATCAGAATAAGTATGTTGATTCAAAAAGTTGGGGTTTTTTTTGTTTGTTAGTTGTTGTGCTGATTGTTGGATTTGGATTGTGGTTTTTGGTTTGTGGTAGTGTTTGGTTGGTTTTTTGCTGAGTGGGAGGAGCTGTTTTATTTCTTTTGTTCAAGAAGTCTCTCAATGAAAAGGTTTTGTAAAGAATAGAATCAAGACAAGAAGCTAGCACATGTTTACTATAACATCTTCCCATAAGGTGTTCCTTCATCAGAGAGATGCTAAAGTGGAACTAAATGAACTCCTGTTGCTATAGTTTGGGGAAGTTTGGGAGTGAGGGCATTATTTGGGTTTTTTTCTCCTTTTGATAGGCTGGAAATGAGCAATACCTGCCAGCCAAATGAAAACAGAAGGGGTCGAGTCCATTGTTGCCAGCTCAAAAGGACCTCTGCACTTCAGAAACAATGGTTGTTTTGTATAGCTTGTGATAAAAGAGGAAAAAAATGCAACTTGAGACAAATGAAATTTGAAACTTTCAGCCTACCTGTCCTAAAAACTTCGAAGCCTAGCACAGTGTTCCCTTTGAGTCTAGTGCCATGCTTTAAAGCCTGTACTGTGTTTCAGGATGAGTGATTCATTACGTATTATCTCTTAATCTTGAAAAGAGTTTGGGTATGACAGGAAGACAGAGAGGAGTGCTTTCGGTCATGTTGGTTTGACAGATTTGGAAACAGAGTTGATATTGAGGCAGAATATAAAAATAAAGATGGCAGAACACTTAAGGCAGTTCCGTGATGTTTAGCGTGTTTACAAACTTTTCCAAAAGTCCTAAAACTAATTAAAAGCCACAGAAAATTAAAAACTCAAGGGACCACAGCTGGAAGTGGTGAAATCACTGTTTTGGAAATGCCTCTTAAAATCCTCTTGTGTTGTCTATTTCCAGTAAATGATTTCCACTTAACTTTAGATGGTTGGAGGAAATGTCTTGTATTGTAATAGCTCTGTACTCATTCCAAAATGCCAGGCAACAAGTCCAAGCACTCTGAATGCAAGGGATCCTGATTTGTCTGGCTATAGTACCAGCTATGGAGCTTTATTGAATCAAGCTGTTAAGAGCTTATGCTTGTAGTTCTATAGGTTTCTGGTTTAAGAGATCAGAGCCACCATTTGATTTTAGAATTCTGTTGGGAATATCACAGATATTATGTCGGTAGTATCCTTATGCTGTAGAATCCTTAAACTTCATGAAAACTCTTCAGCAATGCCACCACACACAACAACAGAACAAAATAAACTAAATTAAAGCATTGGTGAAAAATGTTTTCATGCGTTTGTTTGCAAATATGCATTTCCCTAAGGAAATTGTTTATGGCTGATTGGTGCTTAATTCCACAACAATATTTATCTAGGCAACAACTGGAACATTATACTCAAACCTGCTGCAAGTGACTGAAATAATGGTAAGGCATGTATGTTGAGATAGTATCTTTTTATCAGTCATGAACAATACAGAAGGACAGTGGAGGTTATGGGAAAGCAGTGAGCCAGAAAATCAGTGGTATACTATGGACAGAATAAAATGCTGTCTGTTTTCTTGTATGAAACAAATTTATTATGTGCCATAACAATGAACACTTTTTCGTTTTCCATTTAAAATCTTGGACAAGGCATAACAGATAAAAAGAAAACAAGAATAATTTAGAATGAATTGCATTTAAGGAAATCTGACTGGATATTCCACCTCATTTTTTCCAACTATAAAGTTATGGTTTTAAAAAAAAAAAGATATAGCAGAGTGTCTTATTAATAAATTGCAATCAATTGCAATGCCTAATTATCTCCTTAGGAGGTTTGAAGAGAAAGTAATGGATGAAGTATGCTTTTCTCTCAGCATGCAAGAAGCTGGCTAGAACAGCTTCATAGCTTAAAAAAATAAACAAACCTTTGCTATAAGTGAGGAAGGGAGCAAAGTCTCAAATAACAAGTGTGCATCTCATATTCTTTCTCCTGTTTAAATCAGGTAAAGCCAAGAGTGTGATGTTTGTGTTCAGATAATTGAAACAATGGTTTAGAGATTAATGTCTTTAAAATTCTCTCAAAATCCCAGTAGAGATTGTATTTCTGTACAGTATCTGAGGGAAAAAAAATGTGGTTAGGGGGGTCTTGTCAGAATTTTGACATATGCAGTTAAGTGGTTTATAGTTCCCAGTGGTATAGATGGAACCGTTAAAGGAGTCTAAGCTCATAGTCCAAGGGAAAATGTCATCAGGTTTTTAAGGTCATTGTATGCTTACTCTATAGGGAAAAAGTCTCAAAATTTATCCCCTTTTATTAAATACAAGTTGCTTTATCGAGGCTTTCTCTCCTTGCTCCTCCCTGTCAACATATCAAAAAGGGAATTGCTGAATTTGAAAATAAAATCCCACCTTAGCTTTTCCTGTGTGGTTTAAGTTAATCTGTTTTGTTTTGATTTTTTCAGTAGCTTAGGAGTAGACACATGGCCAGTTCTCTTGTGATTCTGAATCTCGTTTGCAAACAGACAAAATGGGAAGTATCTGAAAGAGTTACTTGGCGTGGCAGTTCATGTAATGGTTGCTGAAGGCTGCTGTTGAATGGGACGTGTTGTGTATGAGGAAGGGTTCAGTAAGATACAACACTTCAGTCTGGAAAAGAAAGGACTAAGTGGTTTACAAAATCATAAGAAAAATCAAGGATGAAAGAATAAGGGGACATGAAAGTGAAAGTACCCATGTTCAAAACAAAAGGAGATAAATTTTCACATAGTAAATAATTGGCCCATGGAACTCCTTGCCAAGGATGTTGTGGATGCTGAAGTTTAAATTAACTTGGTGTAGGGACTAGACAGATCAACAGGAGAAATCCATTTGAGACAGGGGAGGCAGGGGTAGAGGGACGGGAAGAGAAAGTGCTAGAAGTTATACTCAGAGAATCTCATGCTTGCCCTGCCTTACTACTCTACTGCCACTGTTGGAGACAGCATACTGCACTACAGGGACCGTCTGTCTTAGTGTGCCTGTTCTTATTTAATCCTTAGCTTTTGGTCCGTAGATTGGTAGAAACCATAAATGGTATCATAACATGTTAATACTGTTGGCTGGCATATGTAATAGGTGCTGGAGGAGTACGCAGGAGCATACATGACATTCCTTCTCTAGATATAGCGATCCACTGCGGTCGGGTTGGATGGACACCTGTAAACATTACTGCTACTTCCACTGGCCAATGTGAGTCTCAGACCTCAGAGGAGAAATGGTAAATTCTGGTGCTGTCATTGATCAGGGGAATATATTCCAGTATGTTATGCCTGGAAACATCAAAAAGCTAGGACAGAGGTCTTCAGAGAAAAATCTAGCTGGACTTTCTCTTTAATGCCTCCCTTGAAACTTAAAGACGGTATTTTTCATGAATATTCTTAAGTGTTTCTAGAAATAGACAAAACCAGATCACCCTGAAAGACTGAAAGCTAGTAAGGCTTTTTATTCTCTTGATTGTCTTCATTCACAAATCTCAAAATACTGTAGAGAAATAGGTAGTCATAAGCTTTCCACTCTAACATATGAGCTAACTAATCCACAAAAATGTCTCGCTCAGCGTGCAATGTATTTTGTCATTCAGAGAAAAGAGGTCTGTTGATCTTCAACAGTTGTTCACTAGACCATGAGCTATTTAAAATAGTTTGATTTAATGTTGTAGATGCGTATATTTTTTTAATCTCTCATGTGCACGCACGCAAAGAGACAGACTGCTATTCTGCGTGTCTGTTCTGTAGCAAGCAGCTCTTTCGTAATATGCTGATGAAAAGATAGTAATTGGCAGGTATTAACTGGCAAGAGCTTCCCTGTTGATTTCAGTTGTAATCTCTGTTAGGTATGAGAGGAAACACTATCAGCCAGACAGGCACAACATATATGCTACATGACAAGGATATCATATTTCTGCTGTTGACTATACCGTGGTCATTCTCCTCTGAACATGAGAATCCTGGCACAATCGATACAGAGTTTTATGTACTCAGTTTTCCTCAAGAATGAGGAAACAAAGCGATTTAGCTGCATTTGGGGCTCCATGTGCTCTTCTGTTTTCCCATTCTATTACATTTATGATGTCTGTTGACCTTCCAGTGTCCCTTTTGTGGAGCGGGAAAAACTGTGGGTCACTGGAAAGAAATAGTGCATAGGAAGACAATGAGAGAAATTAATATTTTGATTTTCTTCAGCCTTAAAGATTTTTTTCTTAAATAAACAGAAATCCTAAAGGTCATGGCTGTATGATTCTTTTGTAGTAAATACCAGTTTCTATTCTCAGGAATCTTGCTGTTCTGTCATGGCCCATGTACATCAGGGAGTTCCTTTTTTAAATCAAATTCATGCAAATAGGTGGAACATTTAGGTGCAAGAGTCTTCTCTCCTGTTAGATTTACTTGGGGAGAAAAGGTGCCCACTTTAACTTCTTGTTTTAGCACATAAGACTCCTATCGTGGAGATCCTGGTTATAATCTGCATGCTCTTTCCTGAGGAAAAGAATGGCAACGTTTCACTGGTGAGGTGTTCATCACAATACATATGATATGATAGTGTGAGGAAATCCTCAAAAGATTCCTGGAAGAGCACTAACAAAAAATTACATGTGGATACTGTAGGGTGAACGGTCTTATTTATCCCCATTGCTCTTGATATGCATTAAATAATTGTTTGTCTTACATTATAATGGTGAATCTTGGGAACTACAGAACAACACTTTCCATCTCCAGTAAGATGGTAGAGTCTATGCTAAAAAAGCACAACATTTGTAGGGGAAACGCAGTTTCACGAACTTACTGGAGTGCTGTGAGCGTGTTAATAAGCAGTAGAGTTGAAGAGGATCCTGACAGTATAATATATTTGGGGTTTAGAAAGCCCTTGACAAATATCAAAGTTTATTAAATAAATCTGATGCTATTGGATTAGATTAAATGTTCTGTTATGTGTTGGAAAGCTACTTAAAGGATAGGAATTAATGGATGGGACAAAACTGTCATCTCTCATGACGGAGAAGAGTCAAAAGGCAGGGTAGGGGGTTCAGAAAAGGCAGTAAAATTCTGGGCACAATCAGAGAAAGATAAATGGGAACAGAAGAGAAGGCAACACTGCGACTAAATGAAACCTTGGTGTGCCCAGCTGTAGGCAGTCTTGTTTTCTGTGTCTGAAGAAAGATGTGATGGAGTTAGAAAAGGTGCAGGCAACTGAAATGACTAAAGATGTGGACATACTCTTATAAGGAGGTAAAATAAAGCTAGGACTCTTCAGTCTGGAGAAGAAAAGGCTAAAGTAGGAGACACGATCAAGGTTTACAAAGTCATGACGCTGAAGTGAATGAAAAACTGGTGCTCACTAAATCCTATGGCGCTAGAACTGACTGGTACTGGCTGATGTTGGTGGGAGATTGGTTTAAAACAAAGGAGGTACTTTTCTGATAAGATAGTTATGAACTTCTGGAATTTATTGCCACAGGAGGCTGAGGTGACAGATGGACAGCATCAGCAAGTAGTAGAAGGAATTAGACAAATTCCTTTTGTAAAAGGATTAAATTAGTGATTACTCATTAAAGGCATAGCAGTGATGTGTGCTCTAGGACCGCAACGCAGCAGGTGTGGATGCAAGGGAATGATGAGGCCAGTGACTGTACAAAAGGGCAAAGCTTATTTGTTCTCCTTAATAGTGTCTTGTATTTCACTGTCCAGAGCAGAATATGAGGCCTGACTGAGTAATGTCTTACTCAATAGGGCATTCCGTATGTTCTTATAAAAGAAAATGTTTTTTAATTTCTCGTAAGAAAAGATAACTGTGAACCGTTTTCCTGCCTAGTTAACTTTGGATGAGAAAATATATTTTGACATGTTCTCCTTTACAGCAAAGCCTGGGTATTGGATCTGTTCTAAATTGTATCCTTTCACTTCAACTAACTTATCTCCTCTATTCAAATTTCTAATAAGCACACCCTGAATTTTTTGATTCTGTAACATTCTTGGATTCCACAAGAGTCCCTGGTGATTTTGTGATTATTTTAAAGCAAGCTTGATACTTCTGGCACTTTTAGTCCATACCTATCTCTGGAGATCAAAGCTTACATTTAAAGTGTAATAGATTATGTTTTTAATCCTAATCAGAGTTCTCAAGCATGTGCAAATAAGACTCCCATGACCGGCAGCCAGTGCTAGCAGAAGATGCTGAAGTGCCATTATGAGGCAACACGTGTTGATAAAAAACCAAGACAATAATAAAACAACCTAGGTTGCAAAAAAAGGTCCTATTTCAAGGGAGTAAAGATGCTAATCATTATTTACCCTGAGCAGATGGAGCACATCAATTGCTTTTGCTGTTTCCCAGGCACAAACAGAAGTTAAAAAATACTAAAAACCCCAGAGTCAGAGATAGAAAGCTAATAATGACTAGAGGTAAAAGTTGTCCTTACAAGTTCCTGAAAACTGTATTGATATCTCTGACAGATAATGAATTGCCTGTCAGTATCTCACCATTTGAAAAGTTTTTGCTTTTTGTAAACAACTCCTCCTTGAGCATTTCTCGTTTGCTCAGAGACCGACATTTAAACCTGCAGCCATTCATCAGGAGGTGTGCCATGTGCCGCTTCATGAATGCCCAAGTACACTTATTATGTAACACACACACACACAAAAAAAGCCTTGTATAAGGTTCTGTTAACAGATTATTATTTCTTTTTCCAATACCACTCACTGCGTTATCTTGTCAGACCAGCTTTATGCTCTTTTTGATAAGCTTCCTATTCAGGACACACAATGGATCCTAGAAATCTATATATATTGCTTACCTTGCTGCTTTTCCTGCCCATTCTCTGTTTCTTCTCAGAGGCTCCCTTTAAACCTTCTCCCTTACCCCTACTCGCACTTTTTAATCCAAAGCCTTGAAAGGCAACATATTCCAGCTAAAGAACTGATGGCTCTGTGCCCAGTTGTCACGTAATTTTTCTGGTCTCCTGGCAGTTCTGTCCTCTGCTACAAGGTCAGGCTTCTCCCAACTCCTCTGCTGGCTTGTAGTGAGAGGGAAGGGAGACGGAGAGATGGAGAAGAAGGTTTCCTGGAAATAACTGCTCAATACATTTACCCAAGTGCTAAATTTATAGGGGATTGAAAGAAGGAGGAGCGAGTGTTTTATTTTATTGCTTCCTCTTAATAAAGACAACAGTAGATTTGAGCTTTCATTTTTTAATCTTTTTATTTTTTTTTTCTACATAGCTTTGCATTTAGTTTGGGCCAAAATTACCTTTTTAGAGTTTGCCAGCATTGCTGTAGGCTTTGCTTCTTTCAAAGGAAGGTAAGAAAGCTCCTCCACCTAGATATGTTTTGTGCATTAATCTGGGGAGGCATAGTCTGACTGGGGAATTCAGCTGAGCCTCTAGATTCAGGAGCTGTGCTTAGTATTCATCCTCAATTTTTCTCTCACAAGAGAAGATGGTACAGGATTTTCCAATGATTCTAAGTCAGTAAGAAAAAAATTCATGCAATAGCGATTTTCTTTTTTTTTTTTTTTTTTTTTCTGAAAACTTGAAAAAAGTAAGTGGCTGCATTTTTAGGAATATCTGTGTAAGGACCAGTCTGTACACAAAAAGCAAAAAGAACAGATTCTTCTCCCATGAGCTGGACTTGTGCTGGCAACACAGGGTGGAAAGCTCAGTGTAGCACTCTCTGCTCTGACCTCCTGGGATGCGAGATCTGCACAAGTCTCAGCAAATGAGGATGTTTAAATACACCTGTTTTATTAACATTCTAGGGGGAAAGCAAGACTAGATTGTTCTGTTAATTTGAAAAATAAACATTTTCAACACTTATTTTATCAATTTCAGATTGATTGTTTAAGGGACAGGAAAGCAGAATTTTCATGCCTTTTCTCTTTTCTTTCTTTTTTAACTTCCTGAATAAACTGGATGAAAATGCATAAAAAAACGGAAGTATTATAGGAAGTTACAGTACACAAGCTCATATTAGAATGAAATCATTATTCAGTATTAAAATTTCAACATCTTGACGAAGTCTGTCTCATGGCCAGTGTAAATAAAAAGTCAAAAACCTATGTCAGTTTGAACATGTCTCCACATGGTATGTTTTTTCTTCTCTTTCAACTCTACATATGAAAAACTTATTGGAAAGAAAAAGTTAGCTAGAAAAAGAAGCAGAACAATGCATGCTTCTGTTAAACTACTGATATCAGCAATCAGTGTACTGTCTCCTCTCAGGCACTCAAACACTGCATCTTAAGGAAAACTCAGAGAAATATTGTAACATCACAGTTTTCAGATTATCAATACTGGGCATCTAAGCTTCAAACAGATTTCTGTGTGCACGTACAGAATTATGCATTCTGACTGCTACTAAAATGAATGTCGGCTCTTAGTTACTTATTTACGTATTTCACTTTGTGGTTTTTTTGTGCAGAATATTTGTTTGTTTTGCCTCTTTTCCTAATGGTAGTTTGTGCTTTCTGTTTTTTAGAGGATATAAATTGTGAAATAAACTATGGGTTTTGATAAGGTGGTTTTTACTTTGCCAGAATTTGGAAACATATTTATAAAAATCTAAGCAGACAGTAGGAATTCTTGGAAAGAAAATGAAAAATTCATAGCTTTACAGAGCACTTATCATACAATATGAGAAGTAAAAACAAAAGAAAAGAGCATGTTCATTGATCCTCATTTCAAATAAACTTATAAGAGATATAGGTTAATGTAAAAACTACATTCAAGGTATTTCTAGCCAAATTAAATACCAATAAATTACGTTTTAATGAGGAGAAAACATTTGAAAGCAGGAATGGATGCATTTAATGAAGCTATAAAATAAAAATATGAACAGAGGTTAAAATAGCAAAATTTTAGTGAGATCCTGGGAAACAAGTAGAAGAGGAGAGAGTACTAAGGAGATGGTCTAAATTTTGACAGAAAAATGAAATAGAAATTGTTTTTATTTCTTCAATTCCACAAAAAGAAAGAAAATAGAATTTGCCAGACATTAAATCTAATAATGGACTTTTTTAAAGATAGATGATTGTAATTAAAGGGCCGAAATGAGAGGCAAATGAGAGGCAGTGGCTTTTCCTGGGCACTGATGTAACTGAGCTGGAATATGCAGCATTTGGTATTCCAAGTGTAAGAGACAATGGCTTGAAAGGAGATGGAATGGGACAGATTCACACTGAGCAGAGGAAAAACAGACTTTATGGACTTGCAAGTAATGAACTGCATTGAGGATGTTTAGGATGAGTACAATGAATTGTCACTGAATCTCCTTTGTGATGGATATGACTATTATCCTAGCCAGTTTAGACAGGAGTAAAAGCTTGCTGATGCCTTGCAATGCTAGAGAGCTAAGAGCTGTGAAAACAGACAGTAACGCTCAGGATTGTGTGGGACTCTGAAAAATGATGACAGAAGATATTAAATGATCATTTAAGACGCTGAAGAGATCATTAAAAAGCAATAGAGATGCTAAATAGAACTTGGATTTCTGCCTCTCCCTTCTCTCCCATACTCTGAAATGACAGGAGGCTTTTAAGGCCAGAAATTATGATGAACAGACATTTTTATAGATACTTTTACAAAGATGTTTAAAGAAATAGATCTTCCCTATCCTAGTAATACGAACTACTTCACATCTACCCACACCTCAAAACTGTGATTAACCCTGCACCACCCCAAACATCTTCCTTTTCCAATTGCCCACGCTTACTGCAGAATGTAGGGTGGTGTATGTTTGTTATTTTTAAAAAGGCAGAAAAAGCATAAAGAAGGATAGTGGCATAAACTGTTGTAACCTGTTGAAAAGATTGACTCTGAACTGAAAATACAGACGGCTCCTCTGCCATCTGTTATACCTGGAGTTATCTGGCATATAGCTACAACAGCGTCAGGTGGAAAAACTACAGGAGACATTCTAAGGTCATAGATATGATAAAAACAGAAAGAAAGGATGCTGTGTAGGTGTTAGATGCCAGAAATAATTTCCTGATAAATACCAGTTTGATGAGGGAGAAATAAAGGAACTCCCATAATGCTAAAAGGAAATAGAAATAGTTCTGAATAACCACAGAGGGGACAAGAAGGAAAAATGAACTTAAGTCTCTGATGTGGTTCAGGGACAGCTGCCACTGCATGTATGTTGTCCAGTGAGGAGGTTGACTTCTGCAATATAGACTGATAGTTCTAAACACCTTCAGGACGCATTTGTAGGAATTTTAAGGTCTACGAATCTCTCAGGGCTTGGGCTTGGCATCTGCTCATCAATGACACAGACACAGCCCTGGAAGAGATTTGTCATCCTACCAATTAATTTAGCCACAAGACTGCCTGTTTAATCTTTTGTCATTGAATGGGCATCCTTAAGAATATAGCTATTCCCTTTCTTTTAGTCTATTGCTACTCTGAGCAAATTTTGTTTTTGTTTAGAAAGTGCTCTATCAAACAGTTGTTGGCTTGCTTTACTTATGTGCTTGGTTTTTTGATATTGTTTGTACAAACTTGCAAGGTCAGATCCCTGATTATGAGCAAAGGATAAGCTTTTCACTATATGCCTGAGACTTTAAGGAATTGAACTACATACAAGACAATCTATCAAAAGGAAAAATTAGCTTAATTTTTATAATAAGTTCATCTAATGTTAAAATCAACTATTTAAATTCATTTGTAGTAACAGAGGAAGATGACTTCTGGAACACAAACTAGGGGAAAAAGCAGACCTAGAAAAGAGAGAAGATGGCAAGAGGGAGAGATTCATTTAGTTGAGTATTTTTCTGACTAATAATTACATTTGAAAGGCCAAAGAACATGCACTTTTTATGGTTTCTATGATTGGAGAGGATATGAAAGTATTTGGAATTTGACTTGATGAGTTTAATTTCTAAATGCAAATCTGTAGTGGTAGAAGCTATCAAATTAGAATAAGGTCAGCTGAGCTCCACTAACTCACATCAGCTGTGAACCACATTCAAATTAGTTTCCATCAGTTGTAAGCCTGGATCAAAGCTCATTGTACTCACAGAAACCTTTGTGTATGGGAAGGACCCACAAGTCAGCAACAGAAAGCTAGTAAGAAAACTCATTTTTTAAAGACTCATTTTGTTTACTTTGATCTAGCTTTGGCGTAATGCAAGGAACCTGAGCTTATTCCTGCTACTATGTATGTTAGGAAGATACCCAAGAAGATTTAATGTGTGATTCTGCTAAGTTCATTCTGGTTTCCCTGGGCTGGTAGTTAACTTTTGCATCATCAGAAAATGTAAAAGCAATATCTACCATTACACTAAAGACAAATAGTACTTAGAGCCTGGGTTTCTGACAATAAGGAAATCCATGGACAGTAGTATAAAGGACTTATCTTTAGAATTACTTTTGACTCTCTCTCTACATGTTGTGTTTTGGAAGGAAATTACTATCTAACTAGGATTTTATGAAAATACCTCCTTAGGAAGGAACTAGGAATATAAAGCTGTAGCATTGCGTATTTATCAACATTACTGTGCTAATATTCTTTCATTATTTTAAAAAGATATATCAGAGAAAACTCCAGTATTCTGCCATCCTCCATATCACATATAATGATTAGGGAATTAAGTGCAGAAGCAACAGATGATCAGTACAGGAAATTTGTAAAGTGCTGATGGATAAAGCCGGACAAATGTTATTTTAGTAATAAAGTGGTCTTCCTAGTTTGCTACAATTTCTTTCATTATACCATACGTAATTTCAGAAGGTTTTTTTCTGTAACTGATCTTCTTCTTAATTCTACCAGTTTGCTGGTTTTACGTTGTGCTTTGTGGGCTTAGAAATTCAGGAAAATAAGCTGTTCTGTTATAATCTTGAGCACTTAGTTATTTAAGCAAGTCACTAAATTACTGGCAAAGTATTTTAAGTTTGTTTCTGTAAAATACACATTACCTGATTATTGTTCTACTTGAAATCAATTGATTATTTCATATGAATACTGGCATGAATATAGAAATACATATTCAGATACCTTTACTGGCAATAAAAACTGTTGGGGCTGTTTCTTGTGGAAGAAAATATCTGTAAGACCTGAAAAATGATTTTGTATCTCAAGAAAGAGACAGGTGAGAATTCCTACCATTTCTAGTTGTTCATGTTCTGATTTGTTTAGATTGCATCTGTGCTCCCTTTTGTTCTGTGTAATAAAACTTGTATCTCTTTCTATAAGTCTAAAAACACTGCGTGGTATTATCTGAACTAGCTCTTATCCAACTTAGGCACTAATTTCACATAAAGAGAAGCAGGTATTTTTCTTTCTAAACTCCTGATGACAGTGGTCAAATCCATAGTTTTGGGAGGATTGTCTAATGCTTTGGATGGACTTGCTAGTAGTGAAGTTGCAGTGATTTACAATACAGCAATAACCTTATCAGATTTCTGCAGACGTTTTCAGTGTGGCTTAATGGTCATAACCATGTACTAGCAACTAGCAATTAATTTTACCTTAATTTGATACCATTGAAAATGGCTGATTATGAAATTAAGGCTAAATATGCCGCACTGAAATAAAGATCTTAGTATTGACATCAGTGAGTCAGCTGGAACTCTACCCTCGATGCTCTGCTAATAGTCTGTATAAGGAAGCTTGTTCAGATAAGTGTTCATCTTATCTCGGGCATCATCTAAGTGGTGTGTGAGGAAGAAATTACCTACCCTCTTCTTCTGGGACTCCAAAAGGCTGCTATCTCTTATTCTCATTGATTAGGACTAGGAAGAAGTCCTGGCATTACTGCCTTGACTGGAAACAATAAGAGAAGGAAATACAAGCAGTTGTTTCAGCTTGCAGGCTGAAAGGATTTAGACAAGATTTATGTAAAAGTCCAAACTGCAATAATCAAAAAGGAATCTCTGAACTTTTCACTCACAGCTGCTAAAAGTGGTGATACGCTTGGAGAACAAAGACAGCTGCTCCAAATGTGAGAGAGGCTATCCAGTACTTTTGCTTCATCACCTTCTATACTCAACTTATTTTTTTACCACATGCAGAAAAAGAAAATCCCTGAAGTGCTTTTCTTAAAAGAGGGCCAGTCAAGACATATCACAAGTGTAGTGTAGGTAGTGTTTATTTAATTTGATTTCCATGTACCCTTCATTGTCTACTTTTTTCACATTCTCATTTCCATCTGGAAGGCTGGGAAGGCAGCTGGCTTCCCAGCAGACACCAACTCCACAATTAGGTAGCTGGCAGGCAGCTATTGCTCTCCTGTTTGTGGAGGCTGTCTGCCTTGCTGGACCTCGTGGCACGCTTGCCCACTATAATCCATTTGCACTGGGAACCTGGCTGCACCTATTGGCCCCTGGTCAGGAATATAAAGGGTCCAATTGGCTCTGTAATAGCAGTGACATTGTATACGACCAGGCATTAGAAAACATATGCACTATAATGATTTGAAGCCAGTTTGGTGGGTTATTTGTACTCTTCATTTACCTCAGAAGGAAATATGTTGGATATTTCTTCAGGGCATACTCGGACTGTCTCATCGGGATGGCCCAATAATACTTTTCTCGTCCTGCTGACTGTAAATCTGAAACATGCTCCTGGAGCTGTTCCTTACATACATTTCTGGTGTTCTTTTTCACGCTGCCTGTAACCTCTGAGCAGCACTGGTCTTTGAGGATATTTTTAAGCCTATTCAGCTCTTCTCATATTCTCTGCTGCTTTAGGCTCCCATAATAGAGAAATACTATGAACTTTAGTTATTGCCAAAGATTTTTCTGATATTCAAAGCTCCTTCAAAGCTTTCCTGTGTTTTTCCTTGCTTCTCTGAGAACCAGTAGAGCATGATCCATAGCTTTGTTCTGATGTTGGCTTGCCTACAGATTAGAGAAATAAAAAGCTACTGTTCAAAACTGGGGTAGCTAGACGATTTGAAAGCTGGATATGGGAAATCAGAAGACAAGCAATAAGCTTACATAACATATAGACACCTGGAGTAATATATACATATACTTGGAGTGTGCATATGTTTTATCATACAGGATCTCTCAACCCAAAAAATTTCACAGAAATTACTTAAATTGAGGTTATTTTAGAAGTGGTAATTGTGGTTCTTATTGCAATTCCTAGTTCAGCAGTTATGTTTTTCTTTTTTAGTAGCCTGTGTCCTTTCCCTTTTTCCTTCCACTTCCCTGTGGTATTGCAGAGGTCTGTCAAATGTTGGATTCAGATTTTAGGACCTCTCTTCCAGGCTGTGCTTCTCCTCTCCTTCAGCAGCATCTATCCCTATGAAATACTGCACATAACTTGGGGTCTCTGAGATACCACCATGCTTCCTTTGTCATTAAACAAGCTGGTTTTTTACCAGTGCTGATGAGGTCCAACAAGAGGATGTGCCAGCACATTCAAAGGCAGATCATAGAGCTCCATGCTCCATCACAGAGTGAGCATTTCCTTAGCCCTAGTGATGAATGGAATCTGTTACGTAATAGTAATATTATTAAAAGTTAAACTTTTTGTTTTCCTGTGGTTTTTTTTTTTTTTTCAGAAGGTCTAAAGGTAAAAGATTAAGGAGGCAAAAATCAGTAACAATTAGGAGCCTCACGCTTGTCTCCTAGAAAATCCAAACCCAAGTTTAGATTTTATTTTTCCATCTTCATTTTCTGGATTCATACAACAGTTATCTAAAGAGAACATAACATTTTGTACACATCAGTTACTGACACCAGTTATTTTTATCTTTTGCTTTCTCCAGGAGGTAAACAAGCTTGTTATCTTCATTGTACAGAAAGGAGCTTCAGGCAGGGGAAGGGCCATCTTGGAAAATTCAGTAGGCACCAATCTGCAACTTAAAGCTATTCTACAAACAGACAGTGTCTGAAGCAAGGATGGGCAACAAATTCTGTCTCCATCCCTCAGTGTTGTGCCTTTACTCACAAACCATCCTTCTAGCTTCTTTACTTCTCCATAACAGAAGCATCTTTTGTTTGCTTGTTTTACAGTGAGGGAAGAATAGAAAAAGGGGAGATAGGCTGATTCTAGAGTCAAATTCTAATTAATTTGAACACAGTTACAGATGGTTATGCTGCTAAACCCACCTTAGGCGACACAAGTACAGACGTTTTATTTGTGTTATAATAGAGGTCTTCCTGTGAAGTGTTTAGTTTTCACAGCACCTGATCTGTTTTCTTAGGTGTTGGTTCTGCAGAGCTAATCTACAGGTTGAATCTTAAGAAAATAAATATTAGTTCATTAAGTCATAGCAAACAAAACCAGAAACAGTTTCTGTGGTCATTTCATGTCTTCTGGAAGGTGTCGTGGGACCCAACACATCAAGAAAAACTTACTCAAATTATTATGTGCTTGATGACAGTTTTTGCCAACTTCTTTCCCTACATGTTCTGGAGCAGAGGTCACCAGCCACATGCCATGTGTTCTAATCCTTTTGTCCAGAGGCTGATTTTCCTCCCCTTCATGCTTGAGGAACACCTCAAGGTGATTTGCCACATCCTTCAGGCAGATATGCTGCTTGTATTCTTAAAAGTGGCATCCACCTGGTGTTAGAATCACAGTCTTGTTTAACTTTCTGGCTGCTGCTACCATCCTCCAGTTTTTGATATTGCATCTGCCTAGCAAAAGGGGCACTCCAGGTGTTACTTGGCTCCAGATTTTGTTACAAGATTTTCTCATCGTCCTGTTGCTAATTTGAATGTCTTGGCCAGATTCCAATGCAAGCAATTACATTCTGTCTGTCTAATTTTCCCTTCCATTTCCATTGCAGATGTCATTTGTCAGTACTTGCAAGAGTGCTGAGTGGCACTGCTGTTGAATTTCCAAAGCATGTTTGGGTACAGGGAAGAAAACTGTGCATGGAGTCCAAAAGGAGTTTACCTTCCTCCCTTTGAGATTGAGTACCACATTAATAATCCATTTTTGAAGGGAAAAAACCCAAAACATTTGGGTATGCCGAGTTTGGTGCCAGGAGCGGCATACAGAAACATTTGTTAGCAATATGTTCTTTATATCAATTGTTTAATTACCAGAAACAGGCTGGATGTAGAGTTGTTACATTTGAACATCCATGATCCAAGGGTCCAGGATTTCAGATTCTCATCTAGTTTAAATTGATAGGTCCCATTTAAATGGTTTTAGTTCAGTTGCATTTATATCAGACAAAGCCCCAAACTTTTAAAGACTCTACATTGGGTTTTCATGTCCTCTGTAACCTCTGCCCTTGAAGACCATGATCTCTAGGAATTAAATTTTATTTCACCAGCTGTATAGTAAGAATGGATTAATGTCTATGTTCCAGAAAACACAGAGGTTCTCTCACATTGCCTACACGCATATATTTGGTTTCTGGTACATGAAGTAATTCAGGAAAAATTATCTCACACAGAATTTAACTTTAAGCCTTTATGAATCAGTTAAGTTACCTCACTTACTCATGACTTGTTATCATTTATTATGGTAGAACTTATCATGGTAGTCATCTATTATGACCTCTCTGGGTTAGTTGGATTGAAACAAACTAGATTTGTTCTCTAGATTAGTTTAATCTATATAAATTCCAGAAGTGGCTGAATCAGAATAAACAGGTATCACCAAGGTGTAGTACTGCTTCATGTCATTTAATTAGCTGTGGTTCAGAACTGAGAATTTACTGTTAGCTGAAAAGCTTTAACCTTTTGCATTCAACACGGTTTTATTTCTACGGCTTCTGAAATGATACTCTTGATCAAGGAATAAACAGGTAAACCTGATTCTCTGTTTAGGAGAGGACTGAACAATCTTCTTTTTTTTCAAATTTCTCCCTGGGAATGGAATATTTTACCATAAGAGCCATTTCCAGTTCAGTGGCACAAGAACAGGTCGGCTGATTAACTGACCCTATGGCACATAAGGTCTGTGGGAGGAAAAGGCACATAGAAATTGCTTTGGCGTAGCAAAAATTTTTCCGTTAGATCAGTACAGTTTCTGGTGCAGTCAGAACTGCAAACAGCATGCAAATGAATAAACTCTTAAGTTCTGCACACACAGGGTATCAAGTATTATCTTCTAGTTACAAAGCAGTGGAGGTAAAATGATTTGCAGCACACTAAATAAGTCTGCCTTGCAGATTCCAGTGTGGTGTAGGGTGGCAGCTCAGCTACTGGCAGCAGTCTGGCTATGGCAGAAAAGAGTTCAGTGCAGAATAAATTATCCTGCCCCAAATCTGTGCCGTGTTGTACAGACCAGGCCCCCCCAAAGGGCATTTTGCAATGAGACTCTTTGATTGTGCCCATCCTAAGAAAGGTACCGCATTGCAGGGGACCTTTGTTATGCAGCCTGACTTGGAGGAGGACAGGGAGCCCTGACCTAAGAGACTTGCTTTCCCACAGATACTTGGGATGATTTTCTTAGTAGTGGAGTACATATAGGTCTTTCAGGAGTCTGCTCCTGAAAGCAGCATCTGCTAAGCAAAGCCAGGAGTACATCACATCTTTATATAATATAGATAATATATAAATAATATATTATTTATATAATATTATATAAATATATATATAATGTTTCATTTAATAACTGCTTTGGAACAATTTAGATTACCTTTCTAACCTCCCCCACTGCATTAAAAAACTGCAGCATGAATACCATAAAGCATTTTTTCATTAATATTAGTTTGACTTTTTGAAGTGATGTCGCTGTTTTATTACCCCTTTCATATTTTCTTTTCATAAGTATTCAAACTAATAAGGAATGTTTCCCTCTGCCACTCCCCACACCCAAAAAAAGTGCATAGGAAGTAAACTCTTGTATCTGTATTTTCACTGAGAAGATGTTTCTACCTGTTAAATTAAAGGTGCAATTCAGATTAAAAATTTTTGGGGCGCATAACCTACTATACTAACTGTGACTATGCCCATTTGACAAACTGTGGCACAGAATAGCTCAAAAAGAGTTTTCTGTACATTTTATACCAATGCCACTGTTTTCTTCTGGCACAGAAGTCTTTGACACCCAGCACCAGTAATATACACAGGAACGTTCCTAATCTCTTCAGTGATCAAAGATATGAGACCTTAAAAACGGCACTGCAGCAATAGTTATGATAAATACCTGTTGTTCAGATAGCCTTTGAAAAAAACCTGATACAACCAATAGAGTTAGTAGAAATATTAGAGAAACATGTGAAAAGATATTTTAAACTATGTAAGAGTTGATTTGGAATTATTTTCTTGTTGTAACAGTTGTATGTCCTAACAATATAGAACAGCAGGAAATTTTCTAAGAAATCTTTTTTTATTCCCCATTACACGCAGTTTGTTTCCTTCTTTAAAAGACGTCCTTTAGTAATACAATGCCAATGTCTAGTTCTAACTACAGGGGGAAAATGCCCAGTACATGAACTGTGATGGTCTTTTGCTGTACCTTCTGCCAGAGCCAATATCTCAGAAGGAAATACAGAGTCACTGGCTTAAAGGCTTACAGAAACAGTCCTGTACTTCTTGCTTCTGGAAGTACTTGGTAAGATGCTTGTTGTGATAAAACTGTTCTGCTTCCCAAGGCATTAGCTGTTCTGCTGAAAAGATATTGCACTACATTGTGTTGTGGAATATTTCTAAATAATAAAAGCAATATAATTTTGATAGTCTTTTCTTGGATATCAGGCTACTCTATGGGGTATTCATTAATGTGCAAGAGTGGAGCCTGATTGGTTGCTCAAGTTCCCCTTCTTCACAGATTTAAACCAGATTGTGTATATCTGCAATTCAATGAAGAACTTGCATAAAATTAAATCCATGTGCCTTATTATTTTTCTCCTGCGTTTAGAAGCCCTTGTGAGAAATGTTTTAATTACAGTAGCAGCATCATGGCTTTAGTTTCAGATACTTTGGTTAAAACTTTAGGATTGACATGATACTCTTCCCTGTTCTGTAAAGAGAAAGGAAAGAACTGTTGAGAGAGGGAGACAAGAAGAAAACATTCTCTCCATATGTCAAAAATGATGCATCAGATGTTGCAACAAGTATTGCTTTGTACTTTTGTTCCTAAACATCCATTTACATAAACAATAGCTCATTTTATTGAAAACAGTTGTTTTGAGAGTAATGATATGTGGATGGATGCTTTCCTGCATTTGTTGGGTTAGGAGCTCTCACACCTTTCTCTGCCCTTTGCATTGGAACTGGAATGGTGCCCATAAAGCCTTTTTGTTCTCTGTAGCCTAAGAAAAATTCATGGTTTGTGTGTTTGATACAATTTAACTTTTGTTAAATAGGTTTACTGCTCACCAAGTAAGCACTCTACTTCTGCATTAAATATTTTCCTCTACGTAAAACAACCCAGCTGAATTCTGCCCTGGAATAGCATCACCATTCTGACTCAACCCCACAGAACCCCAGGAAAGTCAGAAGTACAACTAAAATTAGCATCAGATGCTTCAATCTTTAACTCATGCCAGAGTGCAAAGAAAATGCTCTGAAGCCAGCCTGATGACTTTGAGCCATGGCAGATCAGAGGGTTAACAAAGATTTTTCGTATTTAGGCCCTATTCCAGCAAAGCACTTAGGCATATGCTGAATTTCTGTAGCAGTGTAATGTCTAACTCTGTTTTGATTGTCTGTAGATAAGTAGCTATAGTTTCACTTTCTATCTTAAATCTTTTCTCACTCAAGGCTGATAACACAAATACACAGATTAAAGGTGAATATACAAATGGGATATTATTGAAGCTGATTTACTTATTAAGTGATTAACTCTGGTGTGTTCCTAACTTGAACACGAGCCATTCTCTGAATGAGAACTCTCTTCCTCAAGACTTAAAACATACATTTTGGGCATTGTGTAAATGATGTGGGGCTGTATTGTATCTGTGTTGTTTTCAGATAACAGATCTCCTAGTTGGACCATCTTCGATATATTGCCTATAATGAATGCACTGTGGCATTCCACCAGGGAGCTGTGGTGGAATTGCAGTTTAATAGATCAATAATGGCATAACAGATTTCTTAAGTATATCTTGTAGGGGCTAGCAGAATTGATGAACTTCAAATCTGTTGTTGCTGCTCAGCTTAAGGCACCTTGTTTAAGTGACAGTTAAAGCTAACGTAACTTCTAATTATGCTCAAGGAAGATTAGAGTGTAAAAAGAAAAAGGAAGGGGGGGAAAAAACCCATGCCCAAGTAAAAAAAGCCCAACCAACCAAACCCCCTCTTTCTAAATGTTTTTCCCTAATTAATCATTATATCTTAATGAAAATTTTAACTGTAAAATTTCCTTCTGGCATAGCATATTTGGACTTTCATTTGCTATTTTAACAATTTCTTCTTTAAAAATCGTGGGTTGGCTGTTTTATTCTGGGGCAAAGATCACCGTGTTTTCCTGTATGATGAAACAGGCAGTTTCCTTTCATGGCAGAGTTGCTATGAAACTTTATCAATTACTGTTTGTAGATAACTCTGAAGCTGTAAAGCAAAAGCTGGTAGGGAACAGCAAGAAACTGTCAATTTTTGACACTGTAGGAAATATATCTTGAAAATGCTATTCTCTGCTTATCTTGCTATGGACAAATTTGTTGGATTTTGTCTCCTGAGTACTACTTGAGCTAGCAGAACAAGCATATTAATTAAGGCTGCGGTAAATGACAACAGTTATGAGTAATTATCTTGAAATCTTTCTCATATGCCATAGCTTTCAAAAAGATATTATACAGCGTTTCTTCAAAGCATATAGCCTCAGTAATTATTTGTTCTTACTTTGCCAGGTTTGTTATATGGTTCAGCAGCCTGATTCTGGCAGAAAAAAGGAAATGCCATAGAAGTGTGTGTTCTACAGGTTTGGCCACGCTTCTGCATTTATAGAAAATTTAATGCCCATTAAAAGCATCCATCCTGATGCATATGCAAATAGCCGTGGCTCTTGTGTGCTTCTGAATGGTCCTATTTGCCACAGTATTGTGAAAATATGCCTAAAAACTCAGATAGGAAGTTCTGCTCTCCAGTCCTCTGCTTGTGTTCTGTCGATTCTCAAACTGCTTGGCTATTATAGACCAATGGGTGTGACAACCGTACTCTGTTTTAAAGGTATTTATAGTCAGTAAATGACTTTTTACAGAAAGCTATGGAAGCTAAAACTATGCAATATTCTGTCTCTGCTACAAAGGATTTCCTTCCTTGTACACAGTACAAACAGCACAGTATTCAATGTGCACGTCTGATTAAATGCATTGACTGATCCAAGCAGGCAGCCCTATTCACACAGAAATCCTGCATGTAAGACCTTATGTGAGCACATTTATTGATCTTTGATGGAGATCAGAGTTAAGAATTCTTGTTTGATTAGTAAAGGATAATAATTTTTGCTGGCTTTTGAAAAATCAAACTGAGTAGGATAACTTTACAAACCACCAACTTAAAATGGTGAAAACTTAAGAGTTTTTATAGAAACCTGCTAATTTTGAGGTGTTTATATGACAGGAGGCTTTAGGATAGGCTGTCAGTTTTTAAAAATCTGCCATTCTTCCTACATGTACCAGACTTTCCCCATCTTCCAGAGCCAAATCTCCTTCAGAGTTCTCTCTCTTAACTGGGTGTTATTGTTAACAGTTAAATTCCTCAGGGCTCTGAGCAAACATTAACAAGTTAATGTGAGGAGGCTAAGAGTCACGAAGGTATTTACTTCCGCCCACCAGCTTTGGACTGAAAAATCCAGTGTAATATCATGAGGGGAAAAAAGAAAACACAAAAAAAAAAAAAGCCCTTCTTAGCCAAACATTCCGGCTGAAGCCCACACATTAACTGATCCTACTCTGACATCTGAGAGAGCACAGCCAGTCCTTTTGGTGGGGCTTTAAGTAGCCACTCACTTCATTACCTCCCTCTTCATCTCATTACTCTGGGCCAAGAACCCAGAGAGGAGAAACAGTAAAGAGAATCCTTTGAGCTTCTCTACAAGGGAAGGGGGAATTCCAGGGGACGCCTTGTTTATAGTCACAAACAATGACTTCAGTCCATTAAGCAGCTTTGATCTATTAGCTACCAAGCAAAGCAAGAAGAGAGGTTAAAGATATCAAACTTCCCAACGCTGCCTTTTTTCCCTCCTAGACATCACACACCGCTTTATAAACACGGGGAACTTTTGCAAAGTATCCCAAGCTTCGTCTTTAGCCCAACAGTTACTTCTGAGCCTCTCAGAGGAACAAAAGATCTCTTTTTCTTACCTTTGAACAGCTAAGGAATCCCTCTCCAGTCCCACTTTCATCCCACATTGTAATAAAGTCAACAAGGTGGGGAATAACTTGTGCCTCTGAACCTAGTTCGCCCGTCCTTGCTAATTGTG
The DNA here is from genome assembly GCF_964106895.1 of Numenius arquata. NCBI lineage: Eukaryota > Metazoa > Chordata > Aves > Charadriiformes > Scolopacidae > Numenius > Numenius arquata. The sequence continues at coordinate 32,710,328 of NC_133586.1, forward strand.
GATCAAGGTTTCCCCTTCAAACAGGATCTTTTCTTTCTGCAGCCAAGCTCCAAGGAGGTAAGAAATTTCTTTTATTCCAGTCTTATCCCTGTTTGACCTAGTATTTAGCTATGAAAGTGCCAGGGGATGGGACTCTGAAATACGTGGATCATTTCATGTCTAGAAAAGGGCTTCTTTTCTTTTCAGGGTACTCTAGTTGCTCCAGTTGGAATCAGAAAGTTGAGTATGGAGCTTTACTTCACATTTTTCAAAATATTCTGCTGTAACTCAGTTAGTGCAGCTGCTTAATTAACTGTTTCCAAAATCTGAGAAACTATAAATCTTTGTCCCAGCAGGAACTGCATGAGATTATTAATCTCAGTGATGGAAGGCAAACAAGATAGTGTGTCACAGCAGGATGCCTCTTTCTATAGGGAGAGATATTCCACCTTGTTATTAATTGTAATGTTTTGTTGGAACTGGTACGAAAAGATTTGTTTAGAAAAGGGAAATGGCACTTTGTTAATTTTTTTTTTAAGTAAATCTTACATATTATTTAAAATACTTTGATCTGTAAAAATCTTCTAAGTGACAGTGTCCCCCATCCATCCATCATCTGAGAACATGACCCAGCCAACAGGACTTGGATTGGACTCGGTTCAAAAAAGCAGCTCTTTAACATTAAATTTTAAAATAGGCTGCAGTAGTATATATATTGTTTTGTTTTTTTCTAAATTAAAATATTGTTAACACTTCCTCTCCAGACACATAAGTATTTGGACTGATGGCATAAAATAAAAAGTCTTGAGGAAGACCTTAGTGATTATTTTAAAGTCAAAATAAAGTAACCCAATAAGCTGATACTGTGAATCTATTTAACGGTGTCTGAAAACCTGCAATTGTTTGCAGGTAAAGCAGCAAGTTCCTTTTTTTTTTTTTTTTTTTTAATTATTAAATTTATAGGGCACAGTATTAAATCATTTCCCAAAAATATATTCTCTGGGACAATTCTACTTTTTAAAAAAATGAAATAATTTTAAAGTATCGTCATAGGCTGACACACTTCTGTGTTAAAAATAAGCCTCTGTATTCCAGCTAAAATTTCTGCGTTATTTTAGACTTTAAAGTTTTTTAACAGCCCACAATTTTAATTTTCTTTGTTACCTTAAAAAAAAAATTATAACCAAGGCTCAAACCTAGCTTTCTACCTGAAACTGGTTGTCATGGCTCAAACAATGAAAATGTGAAGCTGTGAGAATTCCACTGTAACAAAATTGTTTCCTTGACTGTATAGCTCCCATTATTGTGAGCCAGTTTGTGCTGTTCTTTCAGATAGAAATCGATATCTTTACTTAGTTTCTTTTTCTTAATTCCTTTAAGAGATGGATATGTAAAAGCCTTATGACCAGAATGTGGTTGCACCGAGTTGTGTTCTTACATACAGCTCATATTACAAAAAGGCATAAAGGACTATACTGAAGTCAGCCAACTGCTTTCATGCATTGTATTACCAACTCTTCATTTCAAACACCTCTGCTGTTCCAAGCTGGGTTGTTGTCAGAAGGCAGAATGTCTGTAACTGCTAAATATATATATTAATATGAAAAAGAAGTTCAGGAAGAATACTGATATTCCATATAATTTCTGAAGTCGAGCCGGACTTTTCTGTGATGTCTTATTTTGTTGGATAATTCTCTTAGCTTTCCTTTTGAATGCACTGTTAAATACACTGGGAAGAAATAATAAACAACAGAGGAAAAAATGCTATTAACAGCGTAATATGACAGTGGTCCCAACTCTGAAGTCAAGTCAATTTTAGAAAGCTTGACTGCATCTTTTTAAAGTGGAAGGGACTGAGGTAAATCTGACACTGATTTTTATCAGCAAACAATTGGCATTAGTGTTCTGCTCTTCAGGACAAGGCCGGGAGGTGAGGCATTTTCCTTCAGTTTGCCCATTGAGGGTTTTGCACCAGTACTTAACTGTACCTTGTGATGCTTCAGGGAATTACTTGCAGAAATATGACAGGAAAATTCCAATCTGTGGACTCACAAGAAAAAGTATTTTCCTGGTAGGTAAAAATTGGAACCTACTAAGGCTGATGCAATAGACCTTATGTCCCCATGGTAGGTGTGCTAAAAAGCATAAGTGCCTACTGCAAAAAAGTTATTAATGATACAGCACTGTAAGTCTATTTGGCACAATGTATTAGGGGGACTGTGCCAATGAAATGCAGAATCTCAGCTGCTTAGGTGTATGGAGAAATATAACAAATAAGTCTCTAGTCTCTCAGCATATGTCAAAACATGCTGTTTGGCTTGAGGTTCACATGGTTGTCCAACAATATCCGAGAACATTTTCAAGAGTACTAAGAATATTCAGGTAAAGTAAGAAAAAAATGTAATATATTCTCTTCTGTGGTGGCAATTATTTCTCCTAAGTTTACTTTTTCTAGATCTTTACATCTCAGCATCATGTTTTCATAAACCTGATCCTCAATGCCTCTTGCAAATGATGAATCCCACTGTTAACCACAGATCTGAATGCTTTCCATTCTTGCTGTTACCGAAAGACAGGCTGTGGCTCTTTTCATCTTCTTGATTTCAGGCAACCCTGGAAATTATGGAAATTCCCCTTTGCCCCTTGAGTGCATGCATAAAGACTGAGAACTTTGAAGTGTGTTATACGCACAGATTTCTCCATGAAGCAGATGAAGAAGGCCTCCATTTGATGGTGGAGGAAACTGAGGCTTCTTAGCTGTCCACCTTGATTTTGATACCTGTGTGGTGGGCCTAGAACTGGAGCGGATCCATACCTCGTTAGTGTAGCCCTCTTCTAGCCACTAGAACTTGCCATCTTTAAAAGCTACAGTGGGGTGTTTTCCTATGCGTATAAGTACTTAAGTAAATTGTATAGTACTTCTACCTCTTCATGCCAGCAAGGCATCTTCTGTTTTTATTACTTGTTTCAGTTATTTTACTGGTTATCTCCAAGATGAGTCTTTGCACATCTTGTCATTAAATAATGTCTATTTGATTAACACTTAGAATCGATTTTGCAGAAGCCTTCTTTAGATTTCTTCAAGTAGTAACTATTAGATGGGAAGTAATTTGTTTTGGTTTGGCTTTTTCTTTTTTGGGGGGAGAGTTTATAAATTCCAATTTTTTTACCCAGAGTACATTGCTTTGGGTTTCAGTACACATCTAGGTTTCAGCTTACTGGTATTAACTCTGCCCTTTTGAATTCAATTGGAATTGAATAAATGGTTTAAGAAGTAAAAATCCTTACCTTAAAACCTGCTTAAGGCTGAGAAATGAAGATCCCTGATTCTGCTGGTTACCTGTGGCACACTTGCTCGCCTTCAGCATTTTGTCTATGCAAGATGAAAATCTCACAGGTAAGAAGCAGAGGCAGTTTGATCACTATTTACGGATTAGAAGCTCGATTTTCAAAATGCTGATATAGAAGTTGTAACTTGAAGAATGGTTAGGAAAAACATGCTTCCAAGCCTCTAAGCAGTTACAAATGCACTGAACCAGTTCTGTTAACAAAAATAATTTCCTGTAAGTAGTGATGTACACTGACCACGTTTCACCTTGGCTTCTTAGCACAAGCTGTAATAACTAAGCAACTTTTTAATAAATTGAACCAATGGCAAACAGAAGTATAATTTAGTCTATTCTGAAAGTGTCTCTCTTTATTCATGCATCACAGATGCTATTATACAACAAACTGCATGTTAATGATTTTTTCCAATGTTACCTCGGCAAAAAAATAAAATATATTAATAGAAGCTTGGTGGGGCAAAAACATTGGGCTGAGAGTAACAGGAAATGACCAGAGCTATATTTCGTTTCACTATTGTAGCAATAACAAAAAACTCAGCTTATGCACAAAGGTGTAGCACAGGAAAGATTTTCATGCTGCCGGAGCAACACGAAGAGGGAAGAGATAGATAGATAGATAGATAGATAGATAGATAGATAGATATTATAGCTTCTAAGTACCATAACCTAGCATTTAAGACATTGGGTTTTTTTTTTTTCAGTCCCTGCTTATTGCTCCGTTTGATGCTGAAAGGAGAATGCAACATTGCTGTAGTTTTCATCAGTAAACTTGCTTCTTCAAAACTGATCTGTTTTAGAAATAATCATCAATTGTTAATATTCAGCTGAATCTGCAAAAGTTCATGAACAGTGAAACAGTATATGCACATACATGTAAATAATTGGCTATATTCTGAAGGCAGAACTAGGAGGTTTTGATGTAATACGTATTTCATAAAAATTGCAATTGAAAAATGCTACTTAATAACTTAATAAAGAAAATCTCTGAAATCTTGACATTACTAAGCAATGGAGAGGTGTACTTTTCCATTACAGATTCTAAGCAGGAAAGCGTAGCGATACATTTCTCTCAGCAGTCTCAGCAATCTGTACTCAAGTAGCAGTCAGTCCCTCTGAAACACGTTGTACTAATTCTTTCTTTCAACGGTACCAAGAATATATAATATTTATCAGTGTTTCACCAGGAATTTCACCTTTCCTGAAAACTGGTTCAAGGATATTTAATGCTAGATTTCTAGATGGAGTAGTAAGTGGTCTTTCAGTCAGAGATCCTAGGAATTTTAAATTATAGTGTATGTAGGTGATAAACAGCTTTTGTTTGAGAAAGAGAGGAGAAAATTGCTGAGAACCATCAGGGAACCTGAGTAAGAGTTATTTACCACCTCTAAAAGACAAAATTCCTTCTTCTGTTTAGTTGTTTATGCACATTCCTTTAGCTAGAGGCGTGGACTTTGGTGCAAGTTAGTTTACTGAGAACTTTAAATGTGTGGATAATTAATATTTTGTGCATGTTTCAGTTCCCCTATCTGTTTACTGGTTATGATGAAAAATAAAGGATTATCTAGAAGTTAATTTCCTGTTGCAATCTACCTGGCTAAAGTCAGGGAAACAAGATGTGTTGGACGTTTTCAGCGGATAAAAGACTGGATGACTAAAGCTTGTTTAAGAAAAAAAAACAGAAACAAGTTTGCAAGACACAAAACCAAACCAGGACTGTGGTTAGACAGTATAAAAATGTGATTTGAGGACTTTACACACTGAATCAAAAATGCTATGGCCACATGACGCAAAGCACCAGTCTGGTATGAAATTCTTCTGCTCGTTCAGACTTATTCAGAAATTGGGATGAGTTTATTTTGTACTACTTGCTATGTCAGGCTTTGTCTATTCTCTGCCATTAGCATAAACTCTCCTTTGGGTATTCTGTTCAATTTTATAGAAATTACTCTCTTAATTTCTGTCAATTTTTAGGGAATAACACCTTTCTATGTTTCTTAAACTCGTTGGATAGAACTGTGTGGTAGGAATACAATTAACTGTAAAACATTGTAGGTTGGACCTCTAAGCTATATCGCATTCTGGTAGTGTTCTGTTGAATTCCTTAAAGGCAAGGAATTCCTTAAAGGCTTTGTGGAATGATTTCTGACTTAAGGCTGTATGAAAACAAACAGGATATAGCCTGGCAGTTTTAGAGGAATAAACTTCTGCAGGCTTATTTCAGATGAGAGTTTTGGGCTTTTATCCTTTCATGGCTGTAATTGATTTTTTTGAAGACTTTGGAAAAAATGAACAAACAAAAAGCCAAACCAAAACAACCCCAAAGAATTGATATAACAATAAATTATCTCTATGTAATTGATATGGAGATGAAGTTTCCACTCTGTATATAATAGGGTACACCTTTATTTAATGCCTGCTTAAGTCAGGTTGAAATACTTGTATTTACTTCATTGGACCCTATAGGCTAAATTTGAATCTGGTGCACTTCCAGCAAAATGAACAGTTACTCTTGGGATTAATTTGGTCGGAATAATTTTACCTTAAAATGATTTCTAGAGAACAGTATTTTATCTTCACCATCTCCCTTGATACAGATAAGACTGCTTGAGTTTTAAATGACACTAACTTTAAGATTGGTTCTTTTTCTCACCCTCTTATTCTCTAAGTAGTCACTGTTTTTAATCTACGTGAGGCTTAATGAGACTTTTAAGAACTTGTATGTTATTAAAATATAGAAAGTCTCTTTCTACTTTATATTTCTTTAAGGTAGTTAATGTATATCTGAAGCATGATTTCATGGATGAATGATTTCTTCTTCTAACTTACTTTGGTGCCTACATTTATATCAATATGTTTGTTACAGAAACAGTCATATCTCTGACTGCGGAGGCTTTGTTGTCAGCAACTCGCTAGTGTGAGAGAGATCCAATTTGTTTCCATTATGGATGAAGCCACAACCAAATGGCAATTTGTTTTTCTGTATGCATACACTGCACAGGCACAGGATTGACAAAGTCAGAGGGAAAATATAGGGACTAAGCTGCAAGCAGTAACAGACAAAACTTTTTGCCATGTGTTTGTAACCTCTATTTCTTGTACTTATGGGGCAGGATCATCAGTACAGTTTTCATGACTATTGAACCCTCACAATACCCAAGATCTGTAAGACTGAGAAAATGAACACTTGCAACAATGGTCCTGTGTCCAGAGTGAATTAAATCACTGATGAATGCTTATCTCATGAACTGATTTTATAGATGTTGTTTGCTTGATTTTAAGCAGTTACGAAAACAGGAAAACAAGAAAGTAACTGGGAAGTGTTGAAAGACAGTCAAACATATTCAAATGATTTTTTGAACTTTATCTTGTAAAAGAGCTTCTGTAGATCTCGGAGCATAAACTTTGAATGTGTGATTCTATTGCAATGAAGCAAAAAGTATTTTTCCTCTTTGCCCTTATTAACACTAGTGATTAGTAGGAAAAAAATACTGAGGTAGTTTGGAAGGGTTGAAATACAGATTTCAGATACTCAGTGTGAATCCAGTTTTTGGGAGTTATTTTTTGAGTCACACTTTCAAAGCATTTAGACACAAGTGTTTTTGATAATGATGATCTCTTAATTTCTGTGGATTTTAAAATCTTTGTGGCTCACCCTTTCAAATTCCCATGTAATTTAGCTGGTGCATGATGGTACAGTCAAAAATGGTGAGTTGTGCTCTTTTGAGAGACATCCTTCCAAATTGTTATCTTGCTTGGAAGTATATCTTGATGATGAAAACCAGTCTGAAAAGTTAGAACCCAGGTCTTCCAAATCTCAAGTCTTCAGTAGATAACGTTGTCTTTCAGGGCGAATCCTCCAGGATTATCGAATCCCACATACGTAAACCATGGTTATTGCTTTTTAAATGCAACTCCTCATCCTGCAGTGATTCAGCAGCCATGTGCATAGGATACATGTCATCATACATACACATATCATGTTGTATATTCACTCTGCCAGCACTCTTGCCTCTAATCTAGTCTTCTTGTCTTTCAGTATGTCCCCAGCTCTGATTCCCTCCCACACCTCTTTTCACTCAATCTCTGATAAGGTCCATGTGTCCAGGGGTATGAGGATTTTTCTTATATTTGGCAGGTCTCCAAAGAGATCATGAATATAAGAGGAGACAAGAACCTGGGCTGCTGGACTATTTCCAGAACTGTGCTTTACTTGAATAAGTTCTTTGTTCGCTCTTCATCTTCCTCTAAAATGAGCATAACTTTTTTTTAATAAGTAGCTCTATAAGCTCTATATGAGCTCTTTGTACAAAGAAACTCACAGCAGAGTCCAAAGAAATTCTATCTGAATGCTAGAAACTGCTTTCTGTCCAGATTTTAGCACAATATGATTCTCTGTTTGATCTATATTAATGCAATTTTTTTGGTAGAACAGAGATAGTTGAATGGAAATGGTTTTAGAAAAATGAGAGTTCCATTTGCTGCCACCGATTACATGTTTCAAAGAGGAACAACCAGTAACAAAAGGGTACTTGGGTACTTGGAAGTCAGTGGATAACTTACCTTTATTCTGATTAGTTTGTGGGTGATATTTTTGTTTTGGGGTTGGGTTTTTTGGTGGTTTATTTTAGGTGGGGATTTTTTGTTTGATTGGGTTTTTTGTTTATTTTGGCGTTTTTATGGTAAAAGAATAAATGTGAAGTAGCACTCTACTTTCTTCAAACTGCTTTAAAAATATTGGATGGAAATTCATTTGCCCTCTGCTCCTTCAAGCACAAATTATGTTTTGTCAAACCAGACATTCTCGGAATGTCTTGGAGAATTGTTTCTCAGACCAATTACTCTTTGTACTCTTCTACGTTTGCAGAATGAAAAGACTGTGTTTTACTCTGACAGCATTGGCAAGTCTGTTATAGGGATGATGAAGTCTCCTCAGCAGCCTTCAGTGTAAATTGCCTCCTTGAAGGAGGCGGGGCAGTTAATTTCAATAGAAGTGCAAAGTTAAATGAAACCCAACAATTAGTCTGTATTTATGCAATGATTTAAATTGGTTTATTGACAAAAGGCTGTATTTGTAGTTATCACAGTTGCTGTTATTAAAAAAAAAAAAATATGCTTGCTTTTGCGCATATCAAAGCTCATTAAAATAGAAAAGATAAATTAAGCAGGAAACTATAATGTCCCTTTAGAGTTTCCAAATTGCAGGAAGGTTCAGAGCTGAGCTTTAGCCAGGACAACTCAGTGACATTTTTTCAGAGCCTTTAAGCTTACGAATTACATTGGTAGCTGAATTTCACCTAAAGTGGATCTGAAACTAAACTGTCTTTAATAAAGCACTGGTCTGAAAGTTCAGATCCTTGTCTTCCGCTTCCACTTTCTTTCACCTGTGACTTTGATGTTGTTTTCTGTGTGACATTCAGTTTAATTTTGCCATCAAATTCCTGGTAGTTGTTGGGAGTTTGGATGCAGTTTGTTCTATGCACTGATTTATATGACACTGTTATATACAGTAGCGCCCCAGTTTTGGTATTGAGTGGTAGGTGTCAAAGTTACAGTTTGAGCTGGATCCCTGAATGATCCACAAATATGGCCTATTCTCATGTATGTGATGGTGTTGGGGTTTCCCTCCTATTGGAAGCCCAATGATATGATAGTCCACGCTTCTCAGATTCTGCATTGAGCTAAATTTGGAGACTGTGCTTAAAGTTATGTGATGAGTTTATACAAAAATGAGTTTTATTGCAAGGATATTGAGGATATTGTAGTTCTTTATGTGTATGTGAGATATGAAGCTGAAAGCTACGTGGGTTTAGACTTATGAGATGGCATCAACTTCTTAAATGATTTGGTCCTCAATTTCCATTATCTTTTCAGAGACTGTAGTTCATTATGCTTGTCTTGAATTGCTTCCTGCATTATTTTGTAATCTGCCACTGATATTAGGTCTTTTAAATTAAAAATCTGATTACTTTCAACTAGAATAAAGAATGGGTATCTTTTTAAGATTTGGGCAATATATAGAGCAGGTCATAACATTTAATACTTTTAAGCTCTTTTGGCATATGCTGTGGGAGGGGTTATTTTCTTGGTTATTTTCTTTTGCAAATACCTTTGCAAAAGTTATACTTTCAGTGTACATATTAACAAGCAATTTAAATGATTAATAATTCATAAGTAAACCTACTCTAGCCCCCTCACTATTTCTAGTATTTCAAGTTTGGACACTGAGAGTATCTAAATCAAACCTTTCCTCCTATCTCTTCTTTCCCCACACTGATGTCTATTAGTGTAGTGATGTTTCTGATTACCTTGCTTGTTTGAGTTCTGTATATTTAATTTGAAAAGCACTGCCAAGGGAAGCTAAAGAGTGTTTAGAGGACTGGGGTAGGTCTGTTTGTTCCATCTACTAATTTGTTCTGTCCTGTTAGCTTTCTTTATTTTTCCTGTATATTTGGCAGGGAGCAGAAATGAATACGACTGTGTTCTGTTGAACAGCCGCCACTGCCTCAAGGTGTTTCAGCAACTCACCTTGCCAAAACATTTTTTCTTTCCCGTTTTGTCTCCTTGAAAAAGGGAGGAGGTTTGGGGCAGTTCTTGTCACTTAAGAGTTACTTTGAGACTAGCTGGGTTAGGATCACAAGGTGAAATACTTTCATCATCCTGAAGCGGGGCAGAAAATGTTCACAAATTAATGAATAAAAAGCCCTGCAAATATACATAGGCTTAACTGAAATATTTTTCGGTGTTATATTTCTGCTGTGTCGTCAGAGTATATTTTAAGTTAAATTACAATGTGTTGTTTAAAATTGAAATTTATCATTTAAATTAGGTCTGTATCCTTTATGTCATCTTTAGTTTTGATTTAGTAGCTGTACTGAGCTTAGAAATTTATCACAACTGATTTTACCTTGCTAATTGTTTCTATCTGAAAATTTCTCAAAAGTTTAAAAAATATGTCAGAAATATCCGAGCACTTCTAGTAGCTGGAATCCTTCCCTATATTGGTAACTTTATAACAAGGAATACATAAATAACTATTTAACTTATCACCTGTGACTGTCTTGCACTTGTTTTAAAATCTTCTGTTTAAGTGTTACAGGGAACCTGAAGGTGCATAAGTCCATGGGACCTGATGAAATCCATCCACAGGTCCTGAGGGAGCTGGTGGATGAAGTTGCTAAGCCACTGTCCATTATATCTGAGAGGTTGTAGCAGTCAGGTGAAGTTCCTGCTGACTGGAAAACGGGAAACATAACCCCCATTTTCAAAAAAGGAAAAAAGGAAGACCCAGGGAACTACAGGCCAGTCAGTCTCACTTCTGTGCCTGGCAAGATCATGGAGCAGGTCCTCCTGGAAACTCTGCTAAGGCATGTGGAAAATAAGGAGGTGATTGGTGACAGCCAACATGGCTCCACCAAGGGCAAGTCATGCCTAACAAATTTGGTGGCCTTTTACGATAGTGCCACAGCATCGGTAGACAAGGGCAGAGCAACAGACATCATCTACCTGCACTTATGCAAAGCGTTTGACACTGTCCCGCACAACATCCTGGTCTCAAAATTGGAAATTCGTGGATTCGATGGACGGACCACTCGGTGGATAAGGAACTGGCTGGATGGCCACACTCAAAGGGTTGTGGTCAATGGCTTAATGTCCAAGTGGAAGCCAGTGACGAGTGGTGTTCCTCAGGGGTCGGTACTAGGACCAGTGCTGTTTAACATCTTTGTCGGAGACATAGACAGTGGGACAGAGTGCACCCTCAGCAAGTTTGCCAACGACACCAAGCTCGGTGGCTTGGTCGACATGCTGGAGGGAAGGGATGCCATCCAGAGGGACCTGGGCAGGCTTGAGAGGTGGGCCCATGCAAACCTCATAAAGTTCAAACCAAGCCAAGGGCAAGGTCCTGCACCTGGGACATGGCAATCCCAAACACAAATACAGGTTGGGCAGAGAATGGCTGGAGAGCAGCCCTGAGGAGAAGGACTTACGGGTGTTGGTGGATGAGAAGCTCAATGTGAGCCCACAATGCGTGCTGGCAGCCCAGAAAGCCAACCACATCCTGGGCTGCATCAAAAGAAGTGTGGCCAGCAGGTCATGGGAGGTGATTCCGCCCCTTTTCTCCACTCCCATGAGACCCCACCTGGAATACTGTGTCCAGCTGTGGAGTCCTCAACACAGGAAGGACATGGAGGAGGGCCACAAAAATGATGAGAGGGCTGGAGCACCTCTCCTATGAAGACAGGCTGAGAGAGATGGGGTTGTTCATCCTGGAGAAGAGAAGACTCCAGGGAGACCTTATAGCTGCCTTCCAATACCTAAAGGGGGCCTATAGGAAGGATGGGGAGTGTAGTGATAAGACGGGGTAAAATGGTTTTCAATTGAAAGAGGGTAGTTTTAGATTAGGTATCAGGAAGAAATTCTTTTGCTGTGAGGGTGGTGAGACACTGGAACAGGTTGCCCAGAGAAGTTGTGGATGCCCCATCCCTGGAGATGTTTAAGGCCAGGCTGGATGGGGCTTTGAGCAACCTGCTCTAGTGGAGGTGTCCCTGCCCATGGCAGAGGGGTTGGAACTTGATGATCTTTAAGGTCCCTTCCAACCTGAATCATTCTGTGATTCTATGATCTTGCTCCACAGACCTCAAAATCCTGTTTTGCAGTAAGAGATAATTTTTTTCATACCAGTTAAGATGTTAGAGGTTTACAAGTGCAAGAGAAAATCTGGAGTTATTTGAAACTATAACATTATCTACTTTATATTACAGAGCTTCTGACTCACACTTCCCCCACCTCATGCTGCAAAGGGAGATGTCTGCCCAAAGCATAAAATCCAGTGATAGTCTCATTCCTCCTGTAATCTTTAATGTAATGTCGGATGTGGCAGACACAGTTTAATCAGAATTCTGATAATTAACTCAAACTTAACTGTTGAAAATGAACAACTGGTAATTAAGTGAATGTGATGTGATGAGTAATTAATTGATGTAACAAATAGCCAAAGTGCAGTTCATTTTTTAAAACAAATATTTGAATTTGTTGAGAAAATGTTCTGTAACACAAGCAATAATACTTTGTTCTATTTTTTTAATTGCAACATCAGTTTACTAAGAAATTACTTGCCATGTTCCTAAGAAGGCAGGTTTCAAGGTCAGACTTAATCAAAAGGTAGATTATGTTTATCACTAGATGTTTGGCTATGAAGATAAAAACAGCTAACTTTTTTCTTCTTGGTTACTATATAGTTATTCATAAATTTACAGTTTATTCCCTGTCCACAGCATGGAGTTGCAAGTCATTAACAGATTTCAGTCTTCCCTTGAAGTGAATCACCATGGATTTATTTAAAAGTTTAATCATGTTCCATCTCTCATTCCGGTTCCCATAATTTTATCTTACACAGGAAAAAATGCGTTAATGAAGTCATGATTAACACTCTAATTGTTAGCAAGCAGTATTTTAATGGTAGTCATCGTGCGTAATAGAGCGTGTTGTTGGAAACCTTCTGCCTGCTGATTGTGAACAGCATTTAATTAGAAACGTAGCCCTGGAGCACGAGGTGAACCTTTGCTATTGATTGCCTCTGGCGGCTCCTCCCTTGGGCAGTGTGGGGCAGGTGAGCTGTGGGGAGAGCGGGGTGGGTGAGAGGTGCTGCTGCTTCTGGCAGAACTGACCCTCCCTCTGAAGCCTGTTCAGCCAAGGATCCAGCAACCCTCATGGGTTTGGTGTGACCTCAACAGTCCTCCTTCCTTCCACTCCCTAGTTGTTTGAATACTGTTTCACTTCTCTGGTAAGCAAGGCCTGTAACGGGAGTGGAATTAACTTAACTTCTTTTTTCTATAACTTTCCCCTTCATTTTCCTTCACTGATACAACTGTATGGTTCTAGGGAGGAAAATAAAATTGCCAGTGATAGGTTAAATTTCACTTTCATTGAAATCAAATTCCTTTTGTTTCAATGTAAAACCAGTTATGGACAGGCTAAGCTCTTTTGCAATAACCCTTCTCCAAAACCAGTGTTTTACTGAAAGAAAAGAGTTGGAAACTCTTTTCGTAGGGACTCTTTAGTATAGACTGAAAGAAATTTAAGCTTCTTGTATGAAACAGTCCTTTGGAGAATTTTTCTTTTTTTGTGTCTTTGCCAAATATTTCTGGAGAGCAGACTTACAGGCCAAGTACAGCATAAATTTCACATGTGTGTTAGTAGCGCTCTTCTAACAGCCAGGAACATTCCTTTCTTACAAGTGGAGAATTTGGTGCGATTCTAAAAGGCAAACCCCAGCTCATAAAGTGATTGGGTTCCTCACAGTTAAAGAGAGGAATCTTCTCAGGTGAATCCAAAACAGGATCAGCGATCTATACGGTAAAGGGTCCTGGGTGACAGTAGGGACTTCAGCAGAGCATTGCCTTTCTGATAGCATATAGCAAGAGTTTTCACTCCAAATGCTCGAGCAAAAGTGATGTCTGGTGGCAGAGCAATTTTGGTTAATAATGTAAGTGGAGAAGTTTTGAATTGTATCTCTCGAAGGAAAAGAAATAATTCAGAAGTGAAAGGGATAAATGCTGAAGCAAAATGCCTTAATTAACAGACTTGCCTGTTACGTTGCTTCATGGGGTGTGAACTATCCATTTCATTGTTCTCCATTTTTATTGCTCTTATTGCACAGGAAACCACCACATGGTGTTCTTCTTTGTCTTGTTACTAGATTAGACTACAAAAAAAAAAGGTTTAGTGGAACTAATTGTGCTAATTAAAAGGGTGATTCTGTTAAAATCTGGCCCTGCTTATAAAAAGATAGCAATTGAAAACCAGAGTGGACCAATGATCCCTTCAGTCTGACAATCTGCCTCTTACCATGCCCAGAGCTGTAGAAGCAGCAAGGCTACGTAAAGCACCGCACCGTTCAGTATTTCACCCTGCCAACAAACACCTGGAGTCCTAAAATGTATTCTGCTTGAAACTGCAAAAAAAATACCAGAAATGTCTATTCCATCCATAAGTTATGAGCTAATTAGTTTAAAAAGAAGCGAGTAGAAAAATTCTACTTGGGGAAGGGTCGATCTAATTAATTTCAAGGCTAGAAGTTTGGAGAGATTTGGCTCAGTACGGCTCTGAGCCGTCAGTTCTGATTCTGCTGCCTGGCTCACCTGACTAACCCAGTTTGCACAGACTATCTTTTTTTTTTTTTAATATGCCTTTTTCAATTTCTCTCTAAGGTGATGCTAATCCCTCTCAGTCAGTTTTGAATATTAAAAATACAATAAGAGAAACTTTAAGGAAACCGGGGAAACAGCCCCTCCCACTTAGTTTGACTTTCCTTGCTCCTTCGGTGGTGTTTCTGGTTGTGGTGTGGGATGTGGCTGTGTGGTCAGTCCCGTGGGTAGGGTCACTCTGTCCCTATAGCACAGCGCAGTTTGCAGGTAATAAGCCTTCAGCTCCACTGAGCCTTACGTTGCAGTGTGCAGGTTTCCTCTCGGAGTAACGAGCACTTTGGCCAAGTGGATTCCCCTACAGGCGCTTGCTCTGGACACCAGCAGGTATTACTCTAGTCCAGCAATTGCCCAATGTAACTTCAGTAACTAGGAGCATTAGTTATCTGGAGAAGAGGCAAGAGCATGGTATGAAAAGACAGCATTTACAGATATAATCTCTAGCTACAAAAGATAAAAATTGTCTTCAGAAGAAATTCTATATCTGGAAAAAGGGAGGCTAAAGAAATGCTTTGTAATAGAAATACAAACTTAAAATTGGAAGAGATTTCTACCACTATTACATTTCTCTATAATAAGCAGACTTTTACAGAAAGATAATTTATAACTTGTATACAGAATAGATCCCTCAAGTTGAGATCTTTGTACAGGCACAAATGTCAAAGATCTCAGGGAAGGGAGGGTTGTGTGTGAGGCTTGAGCTAAATGTAAACCAATTGAATGAATATTTGCATGCTATTCTCCAAAAGCTGATCTGGACTTTGCTTTGAGTTCTCTTACATGAAGGAACTTGTAACTGCTTTTTCCCATCAAAATTTATATTTTTCAAAATCCAGAATACATTATATTTCCCTTTCGATGTTTCAAGCCAGGCTGAAACTTGTAAGTTCAGTGTAGATCAGCTTTTTTATTTGAGTTTACCCTAAATTATTGCAATGCTCTTTAGTTTTGGAGATTGTATGTATGTCTGGTTCTGATTCAACAGTCCTGTGTGGATGTGGGCTCTTCCGTATTTGGTGTATCCCTGTTCTCAGGTCAGAGCTTTCTGAACCTGGGGCTGAATTCCAGCCTCTGCCATTGCGAGTGCTCATGGTCACTGTTCCTTTCAAAAAGGGAAAAGGACTCCTCTAAATTCCACTTCCTCTGGACAATTCTGGCTTAACTAACACTTTGAACTTTTTAAGGAAGAGTTCCATTTCTCATACATATTTCTATATATGAAGTAAAACAAACTTTCAGAATCACAGTTAATTAAAAATTTGCTTTTATAAAAGGGACAAGGAATCAATGTTAATGGTTAAAAAGTAGCATTTTGATAATGTTCTATAATAGGAAAATCCTTTCTTACTTTTTGTTCTTGCTCTACTGGAGGAAAAAATAGTAAATTAAGTTTACATGTTCATCAAATATGGCATGCACATTGAGCTTAGTTTGTACTGTGAAATGTAGTTGGTTTCCAGCCATCTAGAGGGGGGAAAAAAAAAAACCAACACATTTTTAGCTGTCTTAGTCAATTCCTGTCTTTTTTCATTTGTGGAATTTTGTCATCTCCCTCTGGTGGCAAATGTCTGAAACATCCATCACACGGTTGCTGGGGGAGGAAGGGGGGCAGGGAGGCGGGAAGAAAGAAACCTTTAAGCCTGTTCCAAGGTGCACACTGGAAATCAGCATACTTCCAGTTACAAATATGCAAAGCGTAACAGATCCGCTCTCTGGAGTGCAGCTTTGACGTGAGAGATAATGAAATGTAGGTTGGCCTGAGAGCTGGGATTTGCAGTATCCGCTTTGAAACGATGTCAGAAAAAGACGGCAAGAACAGAGGCTCTTGCAGTGCCGTCTGAAGGATGGGATTCCAAACTTTGATACGGCACAAACCACTAGCCTGCAAATGCAGTAGTCTCTAGCAAAATCAGATACTAAATACAAATTGTCAGGGAGGAGAGGTTTTGAGCTTAGGAAAATGAAGGATATTAAAGAGTAATTTTTAACATTCTATTTTTTTATTATTATTATTATTTTTAAATATAATATTGCACAGTTTGTTTTGTATAGCTTATTATATCAAGGAATACACTGATGGACCAGAGCCGACCTAGTTTTGTATTTTTCAAGATGCAATGATGAGAAACAGAAAACATTGCTTCCTACCCAGTGGGGTTTGTACTTGAGCATTATTGGTGTTGTCTGTTAATAAAAGTCTTTTTGTGAAACTGATCTTTTGCCAGAATCAGAGATAATAGCACAGCTTCGCTTTTCCAGTCAGCTCACTCACTGCCCCTCTTCAAATGTGTGCTAATACCAGAGTATTTCAAGCACTTATCCATTAAAACTGTTTAGCAATCAAGATAGGAACTTGGAAGGACACCTTAAAAAACTTCCAACTGATTTAAGGAATAAGTGATATACCTTCACTATGACTGTCCTGGATAATTTAACAACTTAAGTATTATGGCTCCCCAAAACGATAACTTGAAACACTTGAGTAATCCTCTTAACCTGGCTGTATCTTTTTTTCCCCTGCTCTTATGTATATATAGCTGAATGTGGTGTTCTGTGTCCGCATTTATGCTCCATTTAGTCATCGGTCCTTTGTGTCTTTACAGTTCGTCTATCTGTGTGTAGAATATAAGTAGGTGTTCTATATAAATAAACTCCCGAATGGGAAGCAGATGCTGAACTTTATAGCTGACTAAACAGAACCACTGAAAGGTGATATAATATGCGTGGCATCTGTGAGTCAGCATCAAGATGTGCTCTAAATGCTATTGCAAACAGTGACAGTTTCTGGACATAAAGAACTCAATGTGCTCTCATTAGCGCTGTTGGAAATTGCTCCCAAGGGTTGTGGTTCTCACTCAATTCAGATCACTTATGTAATTTCAGAGTATGAACTGTTCCAGGGAACTGCACTGTTCACTGATTTTTGCACTGCTTGGTGAACTTTCCATTTAAAGGTTTCCCAGTGTTGGAGATGGAGCTAATGCGTTAAGATCAGTAGTCTCTAGGAAGTCCTGAAATGTTCAGATTAGAAAATGCTACTCATAAGATGCCCCCTGCCCTGCTTAATGATCTGAGTGAAAAAGCAGAGACATAAGCAGAGACATTCTGTTGGGTCAGGGCCTGGATTCACTGGTATCACTTACCTTCATTAATCTTGTGTTTGTGTTCTTGAAAAAGTAAGTGCTGCCTGTGAAGTGAGACAGCTTCATAGTCAAGTTTGATATCTGATTCCTGTCTAACTCAGTGGAATTTAAATGGGCTTCCTATGTGCAAATGTGTGAAGGCTCAGTGATTAGAAAGGCTGGAGATAGAGCAGTGATTGCCTGCAAGTGCTGACGCTGTGCTTGGCTTAGCTAATGAGCTTTTCACAGCCTTCCTTACGTGGAGTATTTGTTTTCTCTACAAGTGAGTTTTACAGAGAGTTTATCCTGGGCTGAATTCTGTATTTTAAGGAAACTTTCACAGAAGTTCTGTTTTGTGTTTTCACTGTTACTAGCTGCCACTGAGTCATGCAGCTAGTGATCTGCTGACAAACTGTTCCTTGCTGCTTACAAATATAAAAGATGCTGAATGGCCAGTCATAGAACCAAAGATTAATTCAGCAGGCAGGCTGGCCACAGACAAGTTGTGAAAACTTTTCTTTTTTTAAAACAAACATCAAGTTAGCACAGAAGGTCTGCCTGCTATGACTGGTTGTTATTTCTACAGATTAGTGAAACAAAAATTCTGGGTATACCCAGAGCTGCAATGGTGATATTATTAGGCATGCACTTATATCTGGAGGCAGTGGGCTGACTGTGTTCCTGAAGTGTGACTTGAGATCTCCGTGTCTGAGATGCAGAAACATCAAGCCCCCCATAGTGCTGCCCTTACTCTTTCAGTCTCTTAGTGGTTTAAATGACTGCTTTCTAGAGAAGGAAATTTCCAAAAGACTGAGCTGATGGTTACAAATCCACCAGTCATTTATCTGAACACATCTTGAGAACAACATGAATAAAACATTTGCAGGCTTAAGCCCTGATGTAAATTCTAAGCAAACATTGGGTTTATGCTGCGACTCTATGCATGTTGAGTGGCACCTTACTCCATAATGAACCTCACTGAAACAGATGGGTAATCATAAAATAAATATTTTCGAGCATAGTAAAGGTATTTGAATGTAGTTACTGTGCTTGTGAAGCACTTGCCAAACTTTTTAATGGAACTTATCCTGAAATATGGAAATCCATGGCTTAGGTTTGGGGGCAGAAGGTTGTGGGTACTGGAGCTTGGGGTTGGTTTTTTTTGCTTGGCTAGGTTTTTGGGAGTTTTTTGTGGGTATTGTTGGGTGCTGGTTTTGGGGTGTTGTTTTTTTTTTAATAATTCAGGCAATGATAGCTGAAGCGAATAAAATCATGGTCTTAATTGCAATTGGTTTATCCATTTCTGAACTCTATTATTCAGATGTTTTGCAGTTAAGGATTCTGTTGGACGGTGTCTCATTCTATGATGCACTTTTAACAGTACTATCAGTTAAACATTACTGTCTTTATTAGTTCTGTAATATTTTGAAAAGCTTAATGCAGGAAATGCAGAGGTAAAAATTAGATTTTTCTACGATTCCCTTAATTTAGCATAGTTTACAGGGAAGAATGGGCAGGGGCTTTAAAGGTTAAATTTCATTTTTGTAAGAGGACAAGCTGAAATACTAGTGAGGATTTAACCAGCGTGTTTCAGCAGTAACCTTTTCAGTGTTGGGAGCACTTCGGGCAGACCACACTGCTCAGACTAGCTGCGATGCTGGCTTGCACAGGAGGGCAAACAGGTGCTTTGGAAAAGCTGGTGGGTAATTACGTGGGTGTGATAATGAGGTACTGTTTTGGTTCTCAGTGTTCTTTTTCTGACAGCAAACTGTTGAGATTCACGTTATGTTGATGGACAAAGATTGTGTAGCCAAAAAACACAGGCATGACCAAGTCTGCAGTAACTTGATTATAGCATGCTGCTGAGTTTTTGATTAGCAGTTTTTGTTTTTCATTTAACTTCAAACAGCATACTAGTTGCAACACCTTCATAGGAAACATCTAAGGGTTATTTTTGTCTTTTTCTAACCAAAGCCGTTGGTCTGTGTAATTTATATCATGGCTTTGCATTTCCTCTCTCTGATTACAGCCAAGTACATAGGGCTTTACTAATCTCTTTACAGGGATTTATAAACTGTCTCCTGTTTTTCCTTGTTGCAGGTTCCCAAGCCACATATTTGGCTTCAATTTCAGGGCTTGGATTGACCCAAAAGATCAAAGCAAAAGACATCCAATTCACCACGATCATTATGACTTGTGGCCAATGTTTTATAAGTTGGGAATTTCCACGGATACAGAAGGGATATAGCTTCCCAAATCTCATTGACTTTCAGAGGGTTTTGGACACACTTTAAGCTTCTTTCACAATCCTGTGCTGAAATGGCTCAGCTCTGCTTTCCTTTCTAAGTAAATATGCATTTCTTAGTTTATATTTTTCTTTTTCTTATTAATGAATTCTCTATATTTAAGACTTGTACCTCCCTAAGAGACATTCATCTTGCTTCTTGCTGACCCTGAGTGGTGTTGACAGCCCAGAATGACTATACATGGTAAAAAGTAGGTAATTTTCAGGTGACTCCCACTCCTTCCAAAAATATAAGCAAAAAGGTGGGCCTTGGAAGCCTGACCAGAAAATCTTAGGTTTCCAAAAATGTTATCAGCCTTTTTTTTTTTAATCACAACGTATTAGCCATTTAGCTAATTAATGTCCTACACCAAAGACAGAAGTTTCCACCTTCTTAAGAAACTTTGTCTTGAGGAATATACTGAAACTTCTTACAAAAGATCATAGATTTGTCAGCATTTTCAACTGAAGAGTAAAAAGAAAAATACTTTAAAGTATAGCAACTTATAGATATTTAACTGTTAGTGTTGTTAGATCCAGCCTTTGTTCCACCTTTTTTGGGAACAGAAGAGCAATGAATAATATTTGTAATAATTACCAATATTTATTAATTAATCAGTAGTTACCAACTTCCCCAACTCTTCAGTGTTTCCTTGACTTTGTGGATCCTGATTCCTGAGGAGCAACCTACATTAACAGGAGTCAAACACTGTACTTTAAATATTCCTATTAATCTGTGTAATTCTGTAAACAAAATCAATAATTCCATCCTTTGTTTAAATAATTAATGAGTTTTAGATGGGGGTACATTAACTTCGTATGGTCACGAACTGCTTCATGGTTTTGCTAAACAAAAAGTGCAACTTCTACCAAATGCCTGGACAAATGTCTGTGGGTAGACACAGATGGAGAAAAGCAAAAATATTGTACCAGAAGGTATTTCCTGTGTCCTCCCTTTCCTTTCCATCCTACTGAACTCAGTCTTGTTAGATATAGCATATCTCTTAACAAAACCAAAGTGGATGTTCTCTCTGCACCCTCTTTAGTCCTGGAATGGTGACCAAGAGGGAGGGAACCTAGAGAATCTTTGGTGTTTTGAAGCTGTTGTCTTCTGTCTCCTCTGAACATATTCAGGAACATCCCACACCTACACTTTCCACTGTGCCCATACTGTCCAGTACTTTTTCAATTAACCTTTTTGTCTATCTGTTAGAGTGGTTTGTTCCTACCTAAAGACGTTCATGGAGAGCAACCATGGCCACTAGTAAACACAATTTTTTCTACTCTAAACAAACCAATCCTTCGAATGGCCTGCCCTGCTTTCCCCAGTTCCCATTAAACCTTCTCTGCTCCTGATTTAGGTTGAATTGATCTTTCAGAGAAGGGGAGTGGGTAAAAAAATGATGCAAGAGATAAGTTGATCTATGGGGAAGAAAAGTAGGAATGACTGAAGTCATGTGGGTGCTCTTTTGCTTTAGTTGTTATGTGCCACTGGGGTTAGTTGGTGTCTGTGGACATTCAGAAAATTTGCTGCAAAGTTCTCACAAGTTTTACAGGCCTCAAATTAAACTAATTAAACAAATTAAACTAATGAGAACAAATAGCCGGTTCAGTCATTGTGTCTGCCCTGATTGTATGCCAATGGCATCAATAAACTCATAAACCCACATTTTGTAAGATTGCTCAACAGGGCAGGAATATCTCAAGTAGCAACAGCTGAAATCATATCCATAAGTCCTGCAGTGAACTGCACGTTTTTATAAAGCACTTGTGCAGGGTAATACTTAGGTAGAAAACACCAAAGCAAGTGTCTTTGTGACAAGGTGGGAGAAGAATTTGAGAGAATGTCTGTTTTCAGATGTAGAGTTTTCATTTTGAACAGGGGCTGTCAGACTTACAGTTTCATTGTTAGTAAAGTAGGAATGGAAACAGCCAAAGTACACATGTGAGGAATACTAAAATAGCTTGAACTTCTCAGAAGCCTTTTTTTTTTTTTTTTTTTTTTTTTTTACTTTAAGTAACAGAACTTCAGAAATGCTTTTAAAATCTTAAAATTAGGTATGGTTAAGACTGGAAATTGCAGTTGCCCCTCCTGTAACCTTTGGTATTCTCCCCAATATTCTTTTTTGTCAATTATACTCAATTTTATGAGCTTATTATTTTTCCTGTACTAATACATTTTCCTTATCTTCTAATTAACCACTGCTTCTAGCATACTTATGATGGCATGCTTACATCTGCTCTGGCTTCTCTCCCTTATTTCAGTGCAGGTCTCCTACTGCAATTGACACAGTTGATGCTTTGACACTATTCAAGCTGACTTCTGGTGTCTTTTTGCTATCTTCCACAAGTCCGCCTGGTTCCAGTTCAGCAGAGGTGGGAATCCAAATGGACAGCTGCCAGCAAATCTTCCTAATTAAATTAGAGAGGGGCTTGAACAGGTAAATAATACTAAAATTCCTTAAATTCCTTCAGTTTTCAAAACTTGCATTAGAACCATTCCTTAAGATTTCAGTTCTGCATAAAGCACAAGAGCTCTTTTTCTAGCTTTTCATGTTCAGGCAACATTTCACGTGTCTTCACTTGCAATCTACGCACTTCCATTTCACCAATGATCTCTGCCATACTGATCTAATCTCTTGAGGTTTCAGCCAACAGTAACAAAAGTAGTGAAAAAAAAAAAAAAAGAGCAAAATATTTTTAGTCAGTGTCATAAATTTTGGTATTAAATTTGTGTAACCAGCACTGATAAATAATGTTATTGTTTGGTTTTATATCTCTAACTGATATTTTTATACTTGCTAACAGAACTATTTAAATTAATGCTTTTTCATAGTCCTCCATTCTTTTATAAAGTTATTTTGTTACCAGATCTCATTGCCTTTTATTTTTTTTTTTTCCTTTAAAGTCATCTTATTTGCAGGTTTTTGTTCTCGGTGAGGCTATGTGAAATACTGAAATTGATGCTACAGAAAAGCTATTGAGAAATTAAATGACGGTAGTGCACAATGAGAAAGCAGGCAGTGACTAATGTCTTTAGATATCTTTCGAAGTGACTCATCACTCGTATCTGAAATCAAGTTTTTTCCTGGTTTTCCTACTTTCCATTTTCGTTTGAGGTTTTTAGTCTGAAAGGCTGTAGACAGAGGCTTACAGAATTTCTGCAGGTAGACTGTTTGGACAGAAATGCATTGTACCTTTAGCCTAGAATGAGTTCTTCATTGACCAAGAGGGTCACATCTATGGGTTTTGGAGTCTGGTGGTTTGTCTATGATCATTGCTGAGGCCACTTCGTAACAGCATATTGCTAAGTATCACAGACTTCTCAATGCGAGATAGAGTGCAATGCAGAAGGTTCAGAAATACGCTAGCAATGCAGTCTTTATGGTAAAAAGTCCTGTAGCTATTTTCCTACTAGAAAGCTGAAAGTATAAGATAAAGAAAACACTAATGAAAATGATAGTCTTGGGTACCCTTCATTGCACAGTGCCTGAGATGCTGTAGTCTCAGACATGCAGGCCTTGCAGATAGTTGAAAATGTATTTTTAGTGTAATTTGTACTAAAAGTTACTTAAATATAGGAACAAAACTAAAATATGGTTTTAATATCATAATGCTCAGTATTTACTAAATGTTAGGATCATTAACAACATTTTATACATTGTGTGTTTAGTAATTACACAACTGCTGTGCTGATATTAACATCTGTGATCCTCATCACTGAGTTATTAACACCAAAGAATATGTGCAGCTTTTCAGTCATTTCTAGAAAATTTGCAAGTAAGGAGTTATTAATTTCTCAAATTGCTGACTGGAAAGCAAATGTAACCTGAGGCTTAATGTGCTGACAGTGTTTCTCCATTATTAAAGGTAGCCCAGCTCTCATGAGTTACAGTACAAGAAACCCATCTGCCAAGTTTAATGAAAGTTTAAAGAGTGAGATAAGAAGTTGAAGTCTTTTGAAGATGTCATTAATTGGAAATAGGTTTAAAAGGAAAAGGAAAACATCTTGCTATTCTCTGGTCAAATTTTATTATGCGGTTGTGGTGGGCATTGTTCAACTGGGAGCTCTGGATGATTTACTTCCATGTCACAGAGAAATTTACCAGAGGAGGAGGATGTTTATGGAATGTAGCACAGTGAAGCTTTAGATTCCTCTCCTCTTCCCCTGGTCTGTGTGGCTTCATCTCTTTCCCCTCTCTTGCATCCCTACTGTATCCTACACTTTATTTAGCTCAGGTAAATATTCCCTGCAATGCCTGTGTTTTGTCTGGCTGCTGATTAATTTCTCCTTCCTCCTCTCCACTGGCCTGCTTAGTGATTATCAGGTGAGTGGTCCAAGGTGACAGGAAGAAAATTTTGCTTAAAAAAGCAGTGGCAGTGGGGCAGTTGGTGAGGTTAGCAACAGCTGATCTTGAAAGAGAACAATCCTGAAAGATCTGGGCAATACTTTTGACAATTCCTCCTCTTGTTTTCCCTGTGAAATGACAAACCCTTTTACTGAGCTCAATAACCTCCAAAGGGGGCAGAAAAATACAAAGGTGGGTGCACATTTATGCTTAGTGTTGCGTTTCTAATCTGCTCCTTCCCACATCCTAAAGTATTTCACCTGTGGAGCTAGATAATTTGCTAGGTACTGGAACTCAGGTCCTCTTGCTGGGCCGGGCAATGGCATACAAACTCCTTTCCTTTTCACCAAGTACCCACTTGGAGAATCCTTTCAACCCCAGGGTATGAACAATGATACATTTCAAGTTGGCACCTCTTAGACTGCAACATCTGGTCAGGGACAGGTCAGGTATCTGTGCAGGAGTGTGTAACTGGCAGGGACCTCCATGACGGAGAAGGGCCAGAAGCAGCACGCTGCTCAGGAGGGTTCTGCTTCCTCATGGGATTCTACAGATATGTGGCAGAGGACCACAACTGTTACATGGGGAAAAGGCTAAGGCTCTGCACTTTGTGTGCGTGCGGTGAAGGCCTGGAGTGGGACTTGTGATATAATAGCCAAATCATGAGAAATGAGCAATTTGAAGGTGTTTGTATTATAACGGTTTCACAGACTAGTGAGCTGAAAGTGCTTCATATTAGGATCACATATAATGTTGCTTGTCTCCAAGTAATCTCAGCTATGCCAGCCTCCTGCTGTCCGACGCTGATTCTTGTGCTGAGAAGGGGGAAGATCTCTTTTCCTGTGTTGTCTCTCAGTTAACTCATGGCAATAAAGAGTTGACCAGCTTACCTTAATGTCAATGTTTGCACAAATGTATTTGTTCGAAGCAAATGGCTTCTCAAGAATCATGTGAAGAGCCTGACCTGAACACACTGTCCTTCCTCTTAACATTGCAGACTGCTGATGTATACATTTCAATGTATAATAAATGCTGACATTTATTTCAGATGTCCTATTCTTATAATGAAATATGCAGGAGGTGGGGTCTGTAAGCAATCTTTGACTGGAAATTCCAGTTGTCCTTATTTTCTTAGTAGCAGTCCACACCTTTAGAAATGGAAAGAGCCACAGCTTCCTCAGGTTTTTTTCTTGTCTTTCCAGAAGGCTGCAGGCATTACAGATGAGTGCTTTCAGCAGTGACCTCTTAACATACCAGATGATAGTGTGATGTTGTTAATTCACTGTTGTGATGCTTTAGGCAAATATAATGGGTGGGAAGGCAAGAAGTCTATTCAGTAATGTCATCCCCTGTAAAAAATATTATAGAGAAATGTTTTATTATCACTGCTCACAATCATTGCTTGCTGGTTTTCAAAATATCAACAATATGTCAAATGCTTTCAGGAGACCTGTAAGAAACAGCTCTTTCCTCAAATAATTTACAGTCATGGCAGGCTGTCATCTGCTGGTGTGCATATGTATTTTCCATTTTTTATTGCCCTTTTTCACAGAGTGGCAAAAAAGAAAAGCATCAGAACGTTCTCTGTTGTCAAACGAAGAGAAAATAAATGGGAAAGGAGGACTGCAACGTGAGTAGGGAGTCATTATTTGTTTGATTTGCTGAGGGGAAAGTTCAGATCATTATCTAGAATGTTGCAAAGCTTTGCCTGTCAGGCTTGATACATAATTAGAATTTGTTGGTAGACATCCAGAGTGAAAATTGCTTTGAATTTTTGCATTGAATTTTATAGTGTGCTGTTTCTGTTTGAATGAATATATGTGCATATATGTTAGAATGTGTGCATATATGTTGAGCTGTAACTAAAACTTTCAGTGCCTGGGCAACAAGATGGTGCCTCTCCTCTGCATTGGTGCCTGTGGAGACCTGGCCTCTGTAGTGTTAATGAGGCACCAGCCCATCTTTTCAGTCATCGCCCTGAAAACAAATGTATTCCTTCCACCACACCATGACCGATTCTTCTGTCAGGCTTAAATATTGCAGTACAGTCTTCCTGTTGCCTATTTTAGAAAAAACAGCTCAGACCTCTTAAATAATCTAATCTTGTCCATTTGTTTACTTCTGCCAGATTTTAATTTCTTTATTGCAGACTTTGAGCTGTTTACAGCTGTTTATTGCAAGCTATAGTAAACAACTGCATTTCTTTCTGAAGATTGGTAGTATATTTACACTGTGTTTTAAAAAGAAGTTGGAGAACTTAAGCTTGACTCTAAATAGAAGCTTTAGTGATCATATATCAGTATTAATTTTGCTAAAAATATAAATTAGCTCTCACTGGGTAAATTTCAGCAGTTTCTAATCTTTCCTTCGAATTTCTGTATTGATTTGAATTAATTGTTATTCCAGGGATTGCAGGCTCTTCCCTATGACCGTCTAATGACTTTTACCAATGGTCTATCACACTTCCTTTGAATTGTAATGATTCAGGAGATGGGGAGTTTCAACAGTCATTACTGTCTAGAAAAGAAATTGGTTTTCATTGGTTTAAAGTTATTTAACGTACTGTTCTTTCTAAACATCAAAGACCTGGGCTTGCTGGTGGTGTTTTGTTTTTGAAGCTTACATTTTCAGTGGCTTGAGGTTTGCACCTGAGCGGTATTCTGAAGGGTCAGAGAGGTCCTGGTTAGAATCAAAAACCTATGTTATTCACCTTACAGTTTGCGTGATTTTCTGGGTGACTATCCATACATACTTTATATCTCCCTCTGCCGTAGAATCCAGTTTTTGGTTGTCAGGTGGGGAGGTGGGAGGGGTGGGTGGCAAATTTATCTCTTTTCCTGCCTTGTAGAATGCCCTTCCCACTTGTGCTCTGTTGCCTGTATAACTTCAAGTCCCCCAGAGAGAGAATAGCTTTAGTGTTCTTTGTGGACATGACTTACCATAATAAGGTCATTGTTTTCTGAAGTCTGTAATGTAATAGAAATATAACCTTCTGACAGCATATAATGTTACTGCGCAGCCAACTCTCCTTGAGAGAAGATTTTGTTCCACTAGTAGATGAAATAGTGAATTGCCATTCAGAAGTAAATGGCATGTGGCTGGAAGCAGTGAATTCAGCCATTCAGCTGCTTGTGTCAGTTGTGCCTCCATTTCTGTTTGTAAAATGGGAGAAGCATTCCTCTGACACACTCAATCTTATCAGAACTAATAATAAAATGTTTCAAGTTCCTTTGACCAGTAGTGATGAGTTAAAAAAACCCCAGTTATTTAACCACACTAGCACTTTTAGAGAGCCCATAACCGAGATTTTAAATCTGACTTTATTTTATTTATTTTATTTTTCCTGAGCAAAACATTGCACTAAAGAGTCAAATTCTGCTTGCTTACATAAAAGCACAGGCTAACTAAAACCCCGTATTTCTTTCTCTTAATCATGAACAAAAGAGGAAAAGACAGGAAGGGATGCAGGAAGAATGGAGAGAGAAATGTAAGAGAAAACACTGTTGGATCTGACACTAACAGATGGTGGGCCAGTTTGGGAAGACTGGGGTGGGTAACACTGCGTCTCTTCTAAGGCAGATTTAGGACTGCTGTGTTACATACTGTGTTACATTTCACCAAAATTTAGAATTTCAGCTAATCACCTTTGAATGTTTATTGCCAATGAAGTTTATCCTGTAGCTCCAGGAATAATGGGCATAGAGCTTAGGAAGTAGGAGGAATTTTTGTATCTCTTCTGTTTCTGGGGTTTGCACAATCTGTTGTTTGCAGCAGAGTCCATAAGTGATTATGTTCATGGGGAAAAAAATCCAGAATATCTTGACGTAATTTTCAAAACCAGTGAATCCAGCGATGAGCTATTCTTCATAGCAAGTTACAGATATCTCCTGGGTGGCTCAGATAATCTATGTAAATTGTAAAGTCATTGCAATTTAAGAGTTTAATTCCTTAGAGTGTTAGAGAACAGCTGTTGTATGCACAATTAAGGTAGGTATGGGTAATTTTCCAGGTATATCTACTTCTATTTAGTGAATTTCAGTGGTGTTTTCATGCAGTCTTTTGATTAAATTAATGTAATACTCTGTTCTTAGGACCAGTGGTAGGATGATTTATGTGCCAGTATTTCCCGATACTGCACTGCTGGTGTGTTTGCTCTTGAGACAGATGACTGATGGTTTAAAATTACTGAAAATGTTTCTTCCATTTCTGTGTGACAGTTCATTAACAGATTATACACAGAAACATCCTTAGTTACATACAGATGAGATTCATCAGCAAACATGTGAAACATGCATTTAAACCCATTTACTTAATGTATACAAATAATCCATAAAGGTGATTTATTATTCCCACTTGCTTTATCTTGCATGATCAAACTATAATCAATAAGAGCTATTATTCTTTCAAGTAAGAGATTTATAGACCTTGGTCATAGTGTAATAGCCAATATGCACATAAAAATCAGTTTGAAAAGCCTTTACTTTTACATTCAAGTGTCCTTGAGACATAGCTACTGAATTAGATTCCATATCGCAAAACAAACTGGATTATAATAATCCTAAATCAAAGAAATTGGAGGGGAAAAATGGGTGTGTCAATCTAGCAATTGATTTATTTTCCCACACATATCATGCTGGAAACATGGCTAGTCTGCATTTTTATAACTATGTAAGCAAAATATGACTTTCAGCACTTCTTCACTTAGGATCTCTTGTCCCAAAGTGGTTTAGCTCGTGCTTTGTAATGGGTTGAGAGCAAAAAGGGGACTTGAAGACAATCTTCTCAGAGCAAGCTGATTCTATAACTTTGCGTGTTGTATTCATCCTTTGTTGTGGTGTTACAATATGTTACAGTGTTACAATACCAACTTGCAGTTTGTCATCCATACAGTAAGTTAGAAGTTGTTACAGTTTAAACTGACTTTAAAATTTGTCTCCCCTCAGTTTAAATAAAAGTGAAAAAGTTAAACTTCTGAATTTGATGTTGCCTGACTTCATAATAAAAAGCATTAAAAAAAAATAAATTTTCTTGGGGCTATTGTTTCAGCCTGTCTGCAGATTCAAATTAAAACTGTCGTATCCACTTACCCTATATTTATTTGCTGGCTGTTTTTATTATCTTAGAGGAATCTCCCTCCTCGATTCCTGGCTGATCCCTAACTCTTAATATGTATAGTTGAGAAGAAAGTCTGCAGTAGTAACAGTTAAAAACAGACGCCCACCTTCTCAAATTTAACTTCAAAAATATTAGCTGTGGTTTAGCTTTGGATTAAAGGCTTGGAATGTAGGTTAGGAAGGTGGATAAATCTCTAAGTTCTCAAAGATAAGAGATGCACAAGCCAGCTGGGAGAAGAGGGTTTCCTATGCTCTTAAATACATTCTTAGCCCAGCGTTGTGCATTTTAATAAAACAAGGTAAATTAGGGTTCATAAAATGTGCCAGGAATCTCTGCTTTTCTCAACATTGTGTTTGACAGGTATGATGATATTATGACATACTATGTTGAAGTTTCATTTTGACTTCTCAGGTGGGAGGCGAGTACACTTTGGGAGAATAGTTCTAGCGTTTCCTTCCTTTTTGACGCTGTAGTAGACTGTTGGCAAATGCTGTGATATTAATCCTTCCATTGCAGATAGTAAATTAAGTTTACAATTGTGACTATACAGCAGAAAATGGATTGTGTTCTATCTCTACCTGATGGTAGAGGCATTGCATTCTGAAAGTATGTGTAGTCAAGGCCATTAAAAAGTCCTAATTTTTGTCGACTTCTATTTATACGTTATTTGCTGGCGTTACATTCTCGGATCTATTTAAACCTATTATTTGGGTCATCATTGTAACCTTAAAATGGAGATTTTCCTCTGAAATGATAAATATGAAGTTATTTTTTGGGTATATTTTTTTGAGGCAAGAAAGTCAATGTTTTCTGCAGATGAGAGGCTTAACGTGTAGCTCTGTGCCTAACCTTCCACTGCTTTCAAGACTTGATATTATGCAGCCATGATTAACAAATGATTCTAGGTTATTAACAAATGAACAGTTATATTAGGTTACTAATCAGTTAAATCATATATTTTATTTTATTTTCAGAATGTTATTATAATTACTCATAATAGCATCTACTGAATGTTTCATCTCATTTGAATTGATGGTCCTTTTTCCTCTTTCTATATATGAAATAAATTCTGATTTTATTGTAATTTGTAAATATTTCTTATTTTGCTATCTGTTTTCTCATCAAAATGTGGTTACTGAATCTTTTATTTTTCCATTGATTTTATATCCTTTGGGGTAGTGAGTATATGTTCCACTACTAGGGACATACTCAACTGAGTTTTAACACGTAGAGGGGAAAGGGCAGTTTGAGATCCCTCCCATCTCCTGCTTTCGACCTTCTGTCCATGTAAGTACCATGGGAAGTTGCTGTGGATTGCTCAGACTTCTCTATAGAAATACATCCTTTTAGTTTTACCTCCACTGGTGGATGATATATGAAACACCAATTGGAGTAAAGGATGACATCTAAGATACCATTCCTGAATTTCAGTATCTGAACAGAGAAAAATTTGCCTCTTCAAGGATTAAGACGCATGGAATTAGTGGTTCAATTGTAGTGTCTTTCCAGACTGGCTGAACATGGAGGCAAAATAGCTCTCAAATTGGTGAGCAACCAGCCTACATACCCAAGAGTTGCGGTGTGTTCCTACAGTCACTGATAGCACATGCTGAAGTCCACTGCTCTGTCACTGCTTCTCATCTAAAGAGAGATAAACATCTAATGTTCAAGGTTCCAGAGGATTTGCTAAAATTCCACTACAATTGACAACTTGGCCGACATTTTGTTTGGGAGCAAGTCAACAGCTATTTAGTTAAACAACTGAAGGTAATTGTAAAGTTTTATATTCTGTGGTAATTTCTAGGTGAAAAAAAATATTATATTAAATAAAGTACTGATATGTGTTGAATGCAGTGATAAGTTGAGTATCTGGAGCAATTGCTTCCCACCAGATGGGCTGTAAGTGGGTTGGAGTGCTGGCAGCTGATATTTAGGACGCGTAATCTGAAGAAAACAGGAAGGTAGAAAGCAAGGGGCAAACTGTGAAGTAGAGTGGAAATGGAAAGAAATAGAGCAGTGAAAATAGGAACCTTGTTACTGTTTTTCTGCAATATAATAACTGCAATTCCTAAATCACTTTCCCGTAGGGGGAGGCCGCTTGTTTCACAACAGACAAGCGAGATATAAAGGGAAATATTTTCACTGGAGAGCCTGAGTTGTCCCACCACAAAGGCTATCATAGTTTAGTGTGATAGATTCTCAGATAAGGCACAGTTGCAAAGGCCAGCCAAAGTCCTCTTTTGGAGCAGCAGCTGTGTTAAACAAACTGCTTTCTGCAAGGGTAATACAAATTTCACATTATTAGTGTTTCATATCCCAGTGACATGATGTGTGTGTCTTAAGGGGCTTGCTGTCTAGTGTGCAGCTCTACTTCTTTCTTTGTTTTTATTAATTCGTTTGACAATATATGTTATAACAGATTTTGTCATCTACTGTACTATATCCTTTGGAGCCTGGTAAAAAAGGGAATGTATTTGTCACTGTGTTTCATGAATAGAACTGATTTCTTCAGATTCTCCAGGGAGCAAAGGGAGACAAGATTTCACTTTCAGCATCTGTGTGTTATTGCTGGCATCTGGCAGTCCACGTGCCCATTGCTGGTAATAAACAAGATGCAAACATTCTGCTTCATTTGTAGACTGCTCTCCCTAGTTAGCTTCAAGCTTACTCTTCTACCAGATGTCGCTGAATTTAATAGTAATGATTTGCACTAAATGGACTGGTGATTGCTGCCTGCCAGAGAAGCAGCTAGAAGAAATACAAATATTTCCTTTTCATTTTAATACATGTTCATCTTTCATTAACATCTTTTCTGGGGTCAAAGATTTGACTGACTCATTACAGGGCTGCATGGTCACAACTGGGGACTTTGTCAGTCCTCAGCTATTGTTTACTGTAGCTATACCATGTCAACAGTATTGGATACCATTTGTTCCAGTGGTTGCTACTCTCTTCAGGTATAAATGCTCATTAGCTATGTTTTCATTAGTATTCTCTACTCTAGCTACAAAACCGTTATTTCAAGTTAAGTTAGGTTTAATTTTGATACTAATTTCCTTTGTTTCTGTTCCGTTTCCCTAGGAATATGGGCTTCCCTATACTTGAGATAGACAGAAGCCTAGCATGGTGCATCTAGACATGATTAGCAGTTTCACTTACTCATGGATTTCTGACTGGTGAGCAAAGCAGGTAAATCCAGCCAGGCTCCTTAGAACCTGTCTTCTAACTAAATCAATTACAGTTCATTATTTCCAAACAATTCTTGCACCCATTGTATCATGAGTTTTGCAAGCGCTCCATGGTTCAAGAATCTGAAGAATTTCTAATATGTGTGGGGCTTAGTTTGTTAATAAAATTAGATACAAAACACAAAAGAACAGAGAATAATAGCTCCAAACTCACTTGTATGCACAGGATGGAAAAAACCTTGCGCGTAACCCAACATATCCTGTGTGGTTTGTCCCCAGCAAAGGCTGATGTTTCTGTGGGTTAATCCCTGGCCCCCAGAGTGTACCCTGCTGTCTCTACTTTTGTAGGGGTCTGGAACGCTGACACAGGTGATGCTATCTGCCTTCCTAGAATTTGCAGCCCATAGAGGTGCTGTGTTAAAAATGTCAGTATGAGATTGGAAAGTGATGTATGCTTTGGTGCTTCTTCATGTCATTATGCTTTGATCAGAGGTGAATTCATTTGTATTTTAGTCCTATCCTTCAAGTTTAAGGCTCTACTGATGCAGTTGAGCGATGTGTCACCAGATTTTTTAGGACAGTGGTTTCTAATGTCTGATATAATAGGAGACAACATAATGTCTGATTCAGGAGACTAGGTCTTTGTTATGTCTTGCTTTCTTCTTGAATTGCTAGTGCCTTACCTTACAGCATGAAGAAAGTGTTTTGTCTTCTGCTACCAAGTAAATGCCATGTAATAACTGAGCGTTCTGAAAAATTCAATGAAACGTGACTACATCTATAGGGAATATATGGATTCTAACTCTGCCGGGGGTATATGTATAGCTGAGAGAGGAAGGGGGGTTGCAGGGAGAGAGAGAGGGCAGAGAGGACAGGCTTTTACTCCATGTGAAAACTGACCCTTTTTTTTTTTTTTCCATATGAAGCTGTGTGCAAGATCTCTCTTGTTATGTATTGATTGTTTTCCGTAAAGAGATATTAAACCTATGCACACTTATTTTGCCAATTGCTATGTAGCTATATAAGGACCTCTAGCAAAAGAGGCTTTTATCATATTTGCATATTTTTTACTGATGTGTGGGTGATATGTTTTTGTATGATGTTTGTCAATGCCATTTACATGTCGGTAGGGGAGATTTTCTTTGGTCATGCTTGGCGCAAAAGCGTAGATATGGCAATTGTTCCCTGTGGTTCTGGTGACATTCCTTTGTTTCATTTGTTTTATGAAGACTATTGACTGGTAAGATCAAATATATCAAAAGGAAATATCTATTTATTTTTTAAACAAAAAAATGTATTAAAATCTTATCAGTTTTCTATGTTACAGGTACAGGGGTATGTTTAACACAGGGGTATGCTTGCAAGTGGCATATTTATAAAAGCAAATGTACAGCTCAGAGCAACTTTTAGAAATGAGAGAAAAGAGGCTGTGATGAACATAATGGAGCATATCCAACATTTTCAGCTACTCCTGAATATAAGCTAAAAAGGTTACTGGGAAACGCGTGAGTATTCTAAGCTTACTATTTTCCCTCTTAATAGGAAAAAATCCATTAAAATATTACCGTTTTCTCATGCTGTCTTACAAAATTTCAGTAGTTGCTCCTGCTTATGTTTGTGGCCCAACAAAGTTTCTGCAATGTAGCTAAATGCTGCATCACTAATGATCTCTGTGACGATTGATCTTAGAACTGAAAAGGAGAAGAGAATGATCATAGGAAATTGGCTTTAAGGGCACTAACGAGGGCCTAGGGATGAGCCATGTGACACCTCATTATATACACTATGTACAGAAGTGATAGGCTTGAAAAATAGAAAGTGAACAACTCACAAAATACATGTTTGCCATGCAGTGGATTCTTTACTGAATTGTAATAGTTCCATGTGCAGTTACGGAAAGAAAATAATTATTGGTGCTAACATAAATATAATTGTTCAAAGCATTGCAGGAACGAAAGATATATTCTTTCCATTCAAAAAATATAGTTTTTCAGAAAAACTGAAATTGTAGTTATTGGAGTAGTCCACTGAATATCTGATTGCTTGTAGCCGTTAAACAAGACAGAAAGTCTCCTTTCACCTCAAATAATCAGCTTGATGAAGGAATTACATTTTATATTTCATTCAGGATTTTAGACTAAAAATTCTTCAGGCTCCATATCTAGTAGCATATGAAAGAACTAAATGAGCTCATTTTCTGATGGAGGTGCATGAAAGAAGATGAGAGAACTGGAAAATAATTGGCTTTGAGAAGGAGCACACAAGAACAGTCTTTAGACAAAGTAGATTTGATTTCTGTCAGTACTCCAGAAGTTGTGGGATTTGAACAAATGATTCAGTTCCTACCTCTGTTTCTATAATAAAGTTAACAGCTACCTCTTTCTACTGTGATTTCTTTGCAAAAATGATCCGCTTTATGATGCGTAGCACAGTAGGAGTTTTCTATTAGTTAGGGCCTTTAAGTAGGATTTTTAGTAATGATCTGTATGCTCATGTCTTACTGAAGTAAAGTAATAGTGTAGCCTAAAAATTTGAATTAAGAGCTGTATAGGAAGTTGTGAAATGAAACTTACACTGAAACTTCATTGGAGAATTTGGAACAGGGACTTTGAATGCCTTCAAAGAGTTTGTGACATTTTATTTCAGCTTCAAACTTTTTGCAGAGATTTTTCTAATGGCTTTGCACAACATCTGGAGAGCCACCATTTCTTATTCAGTTCATAATCCACAGCAGGGTCCTCTGGTATGGCTAGAATCCTTGACCTAGGCCAGTCCACCTGGCAAGTATAGTGGCTGCTTGGCAGCCCACCCTTCCCATGTCTTTGTTTACCACAGTAATATGTATTCACTATTTGGTGTTTACTGTAACAGAAGGTGTAGTTTCAACTTTTATTTTTAAACATATTATAATGAAGGGGATGTTTCAGCCCTAGGCTGGGCATCTGTGCTTTGTCCTTCATCTCAGCCCCAGGTTGGACATCTGCACATTGTTCCTTCGTCTTCACCACGGGCACTTACTTTATCCTTATAGAGGTAGGATTTAGAACAGAATGCATATAGAGGACCTCCTCCACCTTTTCCAGGGAGGTGCTGTCTTCTCCTTTTATTAGCCTTGTTCCCCATCTATCTGTTGATAACAGCTAAGATATGGCTTCCGCTGACAGTCTTGATTTGACTCACTTTTTGGTTTAATATAAAAGTTGCGACCTCTTATTGATTTGTATTGTCTCTCTTGTTCAGCTGCTGAATGCAAAGTGAAGGGGATTCATTCCTTGGATTTGAGGGGATTCTGCATGCAAATTTACTGGAGGAAAAGAGAAAGAATTCTTATGCAACAGTTAAATTAAGGACACCTTAGCTGTAAGGTCCATGCCTGCTTTTTACCTTTCCTTTGACAAGATTTTCGTTGTTCAGATTATATGGGCTGATATATTCTCCTTGTATGCAGTTTCCATTCTTCTTCAACCTAAAACAATGTGATTGTGACTGCATCACAAAGTCCAGAGCGAGAGGCACGTAAGAATTGGTCTTATACTTCCAGTTCAGTTTCATTCCTTTTCTTGCCTTCTGGTGTTTCACTCTCTCAGATGTATTCATGTTGTTTTTCCAAGGATAATCCTAGGGTTTTGCGCTGGGGAAAGGAATTTATATTGTCTCCCAAAGTAGGGAAACAGTGTGCTGAAAACACTTTCACAAATGTTGATTCCTTGGCTGTGTGAGATTATTACTTCCATGTCAATTGACTTCCATGCAAAATAGCAGCAAATATATGGCTAGTTTCTTGCATTGCCATTAAGATGCCCAGAGAGAGGCATGAGTTAAGTGAGTTAAGTGTTTGGTAGTTTTGGGAGCAGTTTTCAGCATCTTTACATGTGCATTTAGGCTCAGTATTTGCAGAGAATCAGAATGCTCTCTGAGACTGTAGAAAACTGCAACTGAACAAGAGATGGCAGATGCTCTGGTTACAAATCATAAGAGAGTCCTTACGGAGACTTTAAATAGTCATGAAGGTTGGCTGGATGCAGGCTTATTAAAAGTCTAACTGCTTCATATTACAGTGACGCTGGAGGCACAGATTAAGGGTAGTAGCTGGCCCTTAAGGCAAAATTCTCAACTTGAGTTCTTCTCTGCAGAACAAATCCTAAGCATGTCATGCCCTTGTTCCATGCATAGCACTTGCACTAATCTGAGAGTCCCGTTTTTTGTTGGTTGGTTAGTGGTTGTGTTTTTTTTAAGAGAAGTCTCACTCCCTGAACCAGTTAGGGCGGATATTAGTTTGTAACTGTGCTAAATGCTAGAATCTGTAACACCAGATGTTGAGTTTTGACATCCGTGCTAGGGAAAAGGTGCAAGAGTCACTAAATCTCTGAAATCTGTGAAGTTACTCCACGCATAATTTGATGTCACCCAGAACGGATTCTCTCTCAACATGTTAGAAATACATGATGAAACATTCATCTTTTACATTAACCTCAAAGGAACTAGCCAGCGTGACTGCAGAAGCAACATTGCAGGAACAGTGTGGCTCCTGCTAAGCCAAGCTTTCTTGCTGTTTCTTTTGAAGACACAGCAATAGCCTTCATAGTGCACTGTATACAGCTTAATTTATGGATTTGGAGAAAAGTCTTTGCAAAAGTTCTGCTTCACAGACTTCTGCTTAAGCTGAAAGCTGCAGCTAGCCAAGGGAGGACATAAGAGTGGATACAGAGGATAAAGACCAGCTGAAAAAAAATGGGAACAAGCAATTGCTTGTCAGAAAAGCTCTTCTGAATTGGAGAGAAGTATTAAGCAGGGTTCCCAACGGGGTAGTCCTTGAACATAGACAGTGTCTAATCTATATACATGACTGACGGGGAGAGCGAACTAGTTAGTTGCTGATGAAACTAAATTTGGAGCAGCAGAAGCTGTGGAACAAACAATAAGGGAGACTTGAAAGGATTCCTTGAGACTGAAGTATGAGCCCTGGTGTATTAAATGGGCTTTAATACAGACAGATATATACCACGATAGAGCAAACAGAAAAAGTACTCAAAACAGAAGAAGTTCATTTAAACTGTAAAAGAATAAAACTTGAGGGCTATAACAGCCTAAGTAGAAAGGTGCAAAGAGCAAGCAGAACACATCTTTACTTCTGTTGTTTCCCATTGAACTCATCGATTCACTTAACTAGCACCAGATTTTTTTCCATATTAACATAACTGATTACTTGACATACAGAGGATTATTTCCAGTCATTTTTCTGAAACTATTTCAAAGTATTGGTGGATTGGTTTGTGAGGCAATTCTAACCACAGATTTTCAAAGCAGTAAGAACAGTTCTGTGATAAAAGCTGTCTCATAATCCATTTCTCCATCAGTAGGAGTCCAGTTATGTGGAGAAAAGTGAATTTTTGGACTGTCAGATTCAAAGTAAAAAAAACAATTACTGTTTTTTCCAGGTACATGTGTTTTTCAACAACGTTAATTCCATGTCTGTGCTTTCTGGCCCTGTGCTGATCTGCACCCACAGTGCTCTGGAAAAAACATGTGTTATGCTGTTTGGGTTGGGGACTTTTTCTCCTGTCTAAGGATATAACGTAACTCTATATCAAATCCTGCCCAGCCAGTTGTAGATCGTGTGTCCAAAAAACTTCAGGATAGGTTACATGAACAGGCCTGTTTGTACCAGAGTTGGTGGAAGTGTAGGAGATACGAGTCTGGTCGGTCCAGCATCTACTACCATACCAAAGGCAGACAGATCCTCTTCATGGGCTGTGGCAGCATTTCCCAGCTCTGTCCTCAGCCATGTGTATATCATGCAGCCTCATCCCTTCTTCTCATGTAGATGCATGGGAAGCATTCAGACCATTCTCAGGAACAACAGAAAACAGTCAGGTGTTGGGCAGTGTGTATTGCCTGAAAAGCTCTTTCCCATCTCCTCTGATGAAAAGACAACAGGGCAAATATGAGCTTCCTGCTATCTGAATCTGACCAACAGAACATAATTAGGTCTTGCAGTCCTTTGTTGCTGAGATGAAAGTATCTGTAAATCCAAGGTCTTTGTCCCTTTTCTTACAGCTGACTTCTGTAAGTTACATGCCTCATTTTGCAGTATTTCATTTTTACACGACAACCCATAGGATCATCGCAGTCATGTACAAATGTAGCCCATTATTTCAGTTTTTCCCTTATAATCTTGCATAGAACTATAGCATTACAGTGCTGCTGGCCAGGTGAGACTCCAAAGAAAGCAGTGCAGTGAAGCAAAGCATTTTACTGCTGTTGGTAGT
The DNA here is from genome assembly GCF_964106895.1 of Numenius arquata. Classification (NCBI taxonomy): domain Eukaryota; kingdom Metazoa; phylum Chordata; class Aves; order Charadriiformes; family Scolopacidae; genus Numenius; species Numenius arquata. The sequence continues at coordinate 32,749,182 of NC_133586.1, forward strand.
ACAGCTATATTTTATTGTCCTGTCTGTCTTGGCTGTCACCGTGGACAGTTTTTCTGGCTCTGGCTGATACGGGTTAATCATGGTTACTGGGGCAGACACAGGGTTGTGTATAAATTAATGTAGTCAGGTTGGAGAAGGAAAAAAATCAATAGTAACTTCAGATAATTTTATTTTTTGTTTTGAAGTGGACTGGTAAAAGGTTTTGGTAATGATTTAAAATGCATATTGGAATTGCTTTTAATTATGATTAAGACGACTACTAAATTTAACAAGATACAATTAAATACCATTTTATTAAGTTTGGATTTGTTGCTGATTAGCAGTTACGCATGATGTGAGTTTTTAATATTCCTTAATCCTGAATTAATGGTTTGGATAATCAATTGGTATTTATCGTATTAATAATTTTTATCTCAAAATGCAAATAAAAGCACGCAGTTCTGAACTGTGTGTTGTATCTGCCCCATCTATTACAGACATCGATGTACATTGTGCTATTTAAGGCAGCTCTGCAGCAATTGTAGAGCAAAACAGAAACTCATTGAAGTGGAGTTTAAAAGCTGATGTCTGTCTTGGGCAAGCCTGTGTTTCAAAGAGAGCAGTAGTCACTCAGAGAAAAGGTGACTTTAACCTCTGTCCTGCCTTGGACTCTGCTGAACGTAATTCAGCTTAGCCTAAGATCTGGTGCCTACACTGCTGCCATTTAATACCACATTTAAAAACATTTGTCATCAAAACTACTGTCGTTAGGAATGCATGTGGTGCTTTCAGGAAAGCCTATTTTAATTTAGTAGACTTACCAAACATCTGTTCTATGTATTCTTGGAATTTTATTTTCTTTAATGGAATGTTTTGGAATGCTGTTGCTTGGAGGACACAAGCTTATGTTTTCATTAATTAGTGTTTAACGTACCACTTATTCACAAGCTGTTGTTAGTTGTGTTACTTTCACGGTAGTTCAGAGTTTTTGGGGATATGTTCTTTGTTTATGCATAAGGTTTTCAGGGAGCATTTGCTATGGTAAGGCACTGATATCTTAAATTCTGAATAATGGTGCAATTTAAGTTTTCCGTATGTTTTACAGACAAATGCCTAAATCTGAAGTCTCAGTGCCTATAAAGCTCTTGTTTAGATTTACTGGATGTTTCAACTGAACAAGGAATGATACTGTGCCTTGTGTCTGTACCATAATGTGGATGGCCATATGCTTTACTATAGAGACAAGCATTGCAGATCTGTATTTGCAAAGCAACATAGATCTCCCAAAGCAATACAAATAAAGGTTCTTACACCCACTGAAAAATCCTGCATACTTTGCTTTTCAATATCTTCCTCTGCTCTCTTACTTGCCATGAAAGGCATCCTATCCCCGCAGTCCCTTTAACTGAACTATCTCAGTAATCATTAAAAACCACTTGAGCTCTTCTCACAAGAGTCTATTGAATGGCTGGATCTTGAACTTAAAGAGGCTCATCAACCTGCTATGTTACTTATATGCCCTTTAGGAACTCTGCCCTACCAAATGCCTTGAATGCATATGCTTCAGGTATTAGCTATTGGATGTGATGCAGAGCAGGAGCCCTCTTCGAGATCTGCTGCAGTCATGATCAAAAGTGCATGTGCCCTGTGGCTCTGGTTGTCTTCCCAGGATTTTTTTCCTTGTTACTTTTAACTTCTCATTATTAAAGTCTCCTAGAAACTTATTTTTATCTGTCTAGTAGAACTAAGATATGAAAGTATTCAAGCATCCAGATTTAACCTTCTGAGTAATAAAATAGTAAAAACAGGAATGCATATGAAAAGAAGCTAATAAATATGTTATCTTACACTATTTTGATCATCAAAATAAGATGATCATATTGCATTCCTGACTAATTCTGCTGTAAGTAACAAAGGGGACTCACTTCAGTTTACAAGTGCCTGAAAGTTAAACTATTGGGTTTTTTCCCTGACTCTGTCAATTGGTCTAATAAAAGGTATATAACTCCCTGTAAACATGGCCTCATTTACATTCTTAAGTCATAAAAGCTACATGAGCTCTGGAACTATAGTTTTATTGTAAGTACTAGATCTTTCAGTGAAGTTTATGCTTTGATTTTGAATGGAAAGGAATAGCTTAAATCTTTGGTCCTTGCTCTGTTTTATTTGTTGGGTTTGTTTTGGTTTTTTTTTCCCACTGAACTTATTTAAATCAATGGTATATAATATTTTTGATGTTTGCTTTGGAGGGAAGCTTAACATGGACTTTTTGGGCATGCCATAGTTAGAATGAAAAATCCAAGATGAATGATTGTGTTAGAAACTGAGGGACTTGACTCCCACAGATGAAGCCAAAATGCCCTCTGACACCCATCCATCGTACATGGTGTGGTGCTGTCTTTAAACCGCAGTGAAAAGGAGCCAAGAAGAAGCCTTGGAGGCAAAACTCAAACACTTGTTTAAGCAGTAAGGCTATGGAGTTGTTTTGCAATGCAGTCTTTATTTGGACAAAATCTTTTGCTGTTTCTTGGGCAGACTGCCCAGAGCAGAGATTTCTCTACAAAAGAACAGCAGGTGGTATTTGGGGTATTTCCTTTTTCTTTTCCTATTGATCTTCTATGCGCAATATGTTGTTCTTCTGAAGGTACAACACAAATTCTAAACTCTTATATACTAATGTACTTCCTGTGAATCTTTATAAGCTCTTCATAATTGGCATTGTCAATCTAGTTTATATTTCAAATTTGAAAAATGTTTGATCCTTTCTTTTAAGCTAATCAAGTAACTAAAACAATATTTTGAGGAGACCTACAGCTCACAGGAGTAAGCTCTGCAATCTTCATTGTGCAGAGATGATTGAAACTAATTCAGTCTTTGGGCTTTGTGGATTTCCCTTCAGGTTCAGGGAATCCTGAAAGTGAGAGTATTATTGGAACTTTTAAGAGAATTATGGAACATATTAGGAAAACTTGCATGATATTTAGATGCCTGTTTCTGATACTATGACATGTATGCAATCTTTAAATGTAGAAAAGGTGACTTCCGTGCAGGGTGTAGATTATTTTTTTTAATGCATTTTCCTGTTACACTTCAGCATTGTGGCATAGCAACATCATTCTATTTATGCAGAAGTAAGACTTTGAGCTTGCTGCCCTGATAGAACTAAAGCTTCCACCTTCCTCAGAGCTCTGTCTAGCCAAAAAGGGCAGCATCAAGTCCTGAGAAATTCTGTGTTAAGTCTGAGGTCCCTTTGCAACAGCTAAAAGTAACTCCTCCTCGAATGCTTTTCCCCCTCTTCGTGCCCTTTTCCCGTACTCTATATGAAGCAAGTGTACTGGAAAAAGAGGATGGCAACCGGTGTCAGGAGTCCTCTCCTTTCAGTGAAACCAGGTGCTGCTTCTTGCCGTGCCAGCTTGTTTAAGTTAATATACCTGAATTATTTTCAGGTTCGTTTAGCTCAAGTGAGCCATGTCTCAATGTTGTATTCTGGTTTCACAGGGCAATTATGTTAGTCGCTCATGAGGAGCTGTCACCTCAACTGATGCAAATGATGAACTGCGTTATTGCCTGCATTTCCAATTGTAGTTTTGCCCACACTTAATTTTGGATCCAGGTCCAGTGCCAGCCCAGCTAGCTCAACTGTAAAGCACCAGTTAACGAAGGAGAGATTTTAATGGAGAGACAGGAGCCTGGGGAAGGCAGATTTTGGTATGTCCTAAGTAAACAAAACAGTGGCAACAAGCATTGAGACTAGGTCTGCTGAGGTCAGTGCCCAAGACCAGGGCTCCAGAAACTTTGATCTTTTTCTTTCTGCCAGTAATATACCATATGATTTAGGAGCATCCTTTAATTTTGTCAGTCCTTTGCTTCTACCTTCCTTCATCACTTGCTTTGTCTCCTGTAGGACAGGAATTATCCCTTCTCGTACTATGGAGTCTGGACTTTATTGAAACTCCAAGGCACTGCTGCACCAGGAATAAATAACAAATAATCAGATGGGAGAGAGTTGTGCTCATAATCGCTTAGAGAAATGTACTTCTCAGCTTTATTTATCTCCTTTAACCAGTATATAGGTACTATTTTAGTCTAGAAATTCTGTGAATATTTGCATTTCCAAGGCCAAGTTGCTCTGAATGCTTAATGTTCATCTGCCATTTTTTGAATCTCAAATATAATTTAAAAATAAAATTTAAGCTGTCTTTTCTGTTTCCTTCTCTTCCTGTTGTGCTTCTTTTATGGTTGTAGTTAGGGAAATGAGTCAAAATCTGAACCATCATAGAGCTGTTAAAAGGAGCGATGGCAGATGAATTTGGCCAAGACAGGTAGAAAACATCTGTGATTGGTTTCAGTGGTGCAATTGTATTGCATCTCCTGCTGCGTTTTCCTCTTTTTAACCACACTGCCTAAAGTGTTTCCACCAGATAATTAGATTAACATCCAAGCATTTTTGTCCTCATGGCTTTGAAAAGGCAGCAGCATAGCATCCCACCAGACAGATTGGATTTGATTACTATTCTTAGGTTAGAGAGCAGCAAACCATAAGACAAGATAACTGGGAAGTTTGTTTTAAAATTTAAATCAGGATTCTGGTCCTCTTTCTGAAATTATTTAACCTTCAGCTTATTTTTCTCTGAGAAAATTATCTCTGATGTCAGAATCATTAACATGATCATTAATGTCACTTAGTCACAAGACTAAGTTTGTTGGTACATTAAATCATTCTTGCATGTGTGGTTTTATCAAAGCCTAGGAAGACAAGAATGATGGCAGCTGAAGTAAAATGGCTTTTTGGGTGGTTTTGATTTGGATGTTCTTTAAATAATGAATATAATGATAAGCAAAAACAATTACTGAATTACTAGAAATGTTTCTGAAATCTATTTGCCTACAAGATTTTGGTGTATGTTTCCCAAAGACAGCATGAGAGGTTGCATGTTTAACACTCCCTTTACAGCACAGAATAAAAAGTGTTTGACTGTGAGGCAACATAACCAGACCAGTTGATTTTATGGTAATATATTGTTCATTTGCCTGTTTATTACTGTGTGTAAGGATTGCTAATGTAGAGAAACATATATTTAAAATTTTAAGAATCTTTTGCTTATTTAACAGGGAAGATATTTGAATAAAAGGGTGCTTTGCAGCAGGGGCAGATGAAAATGGCAACAGGAATGGAACTGATCTCTGTACTTTTGCCTGACTCTTCCTCTTATTTGAAAGAAAGACAAAGAGAAAATAGTTGTTGCTGCTGTTAGACTTGCAAAATAAAAGAAATTACCCTTTATTTCACACATTTTCTGTTGTGTAAGGAGATGGGCTGAGGCCTAAAGTCTCTGTGAAATAAGTTTAAAAAGACAGTCTTGAAAAAAATCTAGGCGTTCTGCATATTATAAAACTGTATTATCATCTCTCCTTCAACTTTCTCCTATCACCGTTTCTCTCAGGAATAGCTCTAAAAGCATTTCTTTATGCAGTTGTATGTGTTAGGTTCAAATATTGCTTGTCCTTACTAAAACCGAGCTGGTTGCTCCAGACTGTTGTGAAATTTAAGCTTAAGGTTATGGTGGCTGGGAGAGACTTGGTGTCTTCAGGTGTCTCAATACCTGTAACATAGAGAAGAGAAGAATTTAGTGAAGGACTGTTAAATTCATGTGGGTTGGTTTTTGGTTTTTTTTGTTTCTTACTTTGAAGCACTGAAACTTATCGTAAAATGTTTTTTAAGGGACAATATAAAAGCCTTATGGTTTTACTGCACATTGTGCTTTTACTACAAAATGTTGGTTTTTTCCTGAACTTCTAATTGATGATTGTATCCAGATTACCTATCTTTTGTATCTCATGGAAAAGTATTTTGCTGATTTTCCATGATTTTACATGGATTATTCACTAAGATTCAGATCTTTATTCTTATTTAGCCAGATCAAACAGTCTTTTCTTCCTTTTTAACCCAAAAAAGGGTTTTCCTCTTTTAGAAGAACCCATTTAATCAGTTTCAATCACATGACTAAATAAAATCTAACATTGCCATCTAGTGTCCAAATACTGGATTATATACACTTTTTAAGTTCAGTGGTATCAGATAGCGGTTTTGAATATCATTTGTAACAGTGGGGTGCTCAACTGATCGAAATGTTGTTTCCAATTCTTCCATTTTAGTTGTCTTTTTTTCTCAGAGAAATAACTTTACGCCTAACATCATAATAACATTAACTGTTTTCTACTGATGCTAAGAATCTCAGCTTTTGTACTGTTTCGAAAGGATTGTGATCAGTATTGTGAAGAGTCAACTGGGATAAGAAGTGCAGAGAATGAACCTCGGTAGCCTGTGCTCTTTCTCTCACTGTTCTGCTAGAAGCCCTTTGAAGAGTTGACACAAACGAGTGTCTTGCCACACAGCCTGATTCAGCTGGGGAAAAAAAATTCACTTGGAGAGGGTGTCCCAGCAGTCGTGTGACAGGAATGGTCAAAATTACCTTAATGAAACAAGGAGAAAGAAAAACCATTCAAGGAAACGTTTTATTACTGTCTGTTTTTTATAGCAATAATGTGTTCAGGACACTGAGAAGAATAAAATTCTGCCTATATATGCAACTTCTGTTAGAAGATTGCAGTTTCATTACCCTGATGACGTAGGTTCATTGAAATGCAAGTCACAGCTTTGCAACGGAAAACTTGAAAATTGTCTGTCTTACAGCTCCAGCTTCCCACAGGCTGGGTTATGAATTCTTTTATGAATTCAAAGAAGCATGGTGTCTTATTGGGGAAACTCCACTTCTTAATAGTGACCCCGGAGAACTTGCAGAAGAACTCATTGTTCATGGCTCTGAGCATTCTGGGTGGTAGAATAGGCAGGCTAAGTGTGCTACCATTCCGAGTTTAGGTGCTTGTAACGTAACTTAATCTTATATAGTGAGTGGTAGACATACCTCTTTGAGAGATGCATTGATTTTAGGACTATTCACTTCTTAAGTAAAACGAACTGCTACACTGAAAACTACTTTCAGAATTGTAGCCTGATAGCCCCAAGCAGACTGTCAGACTGCATGTTTATCTACTGCTCCTTTGCACCTCCATCATTGACTCTCTTGTATGCATTCCCACTATTGATTTTTCTTTTCTGTCTGTCTTCAAATACAAATATGAAGAATTTCCTTATGAGCTGAGGTGCCTTAACCGCCTTATGAAGAGCCCTTTCTTTAGGGTCTACCTTCCTGGCCTGTGCCAGCCAGACAGGAGCCTTTCGCTCAGCCTCCCTCCAGCTGTACACACTTAAGCACGATGTTAAGTGCGGGGAGCGGATCCCATCTATTACAGTGTTTCATAGGAACGGTAGAACCCCTCACAGTCAAAATCTGTGATGTGATCGTGTGTAATTTATTTTTCGTAACTATTTTTCCTGGAAACATAGGGAAGCATGTTTTGCCTGTATTTTCAGAGGATTTCTTTTTACTGCCATTTTCCCTTCACAAATGTAGCAGATCAATAGATGTCAAAAAAACCCTTCGGTGATCCCCCTTAATGAAAAGGTTAGCAGGTGGCTGTTGTTTGTGTTTAATACAGTCTCAATCTTTGAAATTTTATGTAAAAATTAAAAACTACTTGGCTGCGAGATGGGGAAATAAATCAGTCAGGGTTGGTTAATATGCCTTTAGGCCTGTGCATTTCTTCAGTTAGAAACTTCATTTCTCTACAGTTTTGTGAACACTTATAAATTGCTTCAATGAATATTTTATGTTTACTGTCTTGTTTATATAGTGCTCTTGTGGTTTTTGTTTCTAGTTCATACTCCTGCCTAATGAGATAATACAAGACCCAAAAGATATACAAATTTACTAAATCATAGTGCAAGCTTTGCTCACGTGCATGATGAAAGCAATTCTGGTTTGGTTTTGTTTCTTGGTTGGTTTGGTTGTGGGTTTTTTTCCTCTTCAGTGAAAACTAATGAAACTTTTTTTAAGCAAGTATAATTTTGTAGGTTCTCATTGCTATAATACTTAATATCTAGTTGACATATAAGTGTTGTTTAATTGTGTATATTGCAAAAACATAGACAAATTAGTTTTGCAAATCTATTAACCAAGGAAAAATGACATTTAATAGAAACAGTAAATGTTGCATCCAAGTGAATTGGAAGCAACTTCTTTCTGTTGATAAGCACTATTTTGTCATTGGCTTCCTTGTATACATTAACAGTCTGCTTGTGTTCCTGTGGACTATAAGTTACTTCAAATACACATACCTTACTGTATGGAGGGTTATTTTATTCTTCTCATTTCAACAGCAGGCATTGGCACTAGGGAGGTGAATCTAGTCCTGCAGAAGTAAAGATCTTCCAAACCCGTTCTCAATGTCAGGCAAGTTGATAAACCACTATAAGCTATAGTCTTGTGCTGTGAGCACAGATAGAGTTATCATCCACGTGTAGACATGGCTGTCATAGGTTTTTACAGGAGAGAAAGGCCCCCTGGGACATGCTGGTTCAGATTTTAGGTGGAAAAAAGGCACATGTAAGATGGGTGAAATCAGCCAGTAAGAAGTTTTGTATCAGATGTCTGAGAAGCATGACAGCAAGGAAGCTCGCCTGTGGAAACTGGAGAGCTTCCATGGTTTCTACTCTGCTTTACATGGAGCTGCCTGGCTTGGACCTTACCGCATCCTGCCATAGCTTAAAAAAAGCTTTCCTTCAGGCAAGTATTGCCCACTAATTCCCATGGAGACCAAGGAAACAGCTGACCAGCCTGTGTTCTCCCAGGCTCTTATTAATAGGAAATTATGAAAATAATTCTCTAAAGCCAGTGAGATGACTTTGGTGGGTATCCCCCAATACAAATAACCCGGGTGCTATCACAAGACTTGTCAATAAACCAAAAGCAATGCTTTCAGTAGCTCTATTGGGTAATCTGTATGTAATATAGCTGGCGCAAGATTAGTCCCTCATATTTTGGTGCACTCAAAGTCACAATAAATAGCATCTGAATTAGCCCTTCACCCCTTGAAATAGCTACAGATTCTCATCCCAAACAAAATGATATTAGAATTGCAAATCATTATGAATACCATCAAGCAATCAAAACCTAATATAGAAATGTATGCAGAGATAAAGCAGATACTGTGTTCTCCAGGTTTAATGAAAAATGTCTATTATTTTTGTAGCCGTACTTTCATTTAATCTATTTCTCAGGCTTTTTTGTAATGAAAAATCTGAGCACAGGGATTCATAAAAGACGACTATTCTCTGGCCGTTTTCTTTCATAAATATCTGTTACAAGTTAGAGCCCATCTCTATTTAAAATCTGTTTCCAGAAAAAAAAAATGTATGCTGGAGTTATTTTTGTACTGTTTGTCTTACAGAATTTTGAATTACTTATTAAACAACTCGGAATGTTTCATTATTTTTCTGCTTGTAATATTTCCTGTCTCTCAAAAGAGCTTTCTACATGAGAGTGAAATTAAGAGAATATTTTTTCTTTTTTTCTGAACTGGAAAAAAAGCACTCTAAAGCTATTTTAACATAGGTACAGGCATTTAAAATTAATAAGTCTCAAGGAAGCAAATGTTAGTGGTGTCTGGGGAATAAGCAGTTGTGCACCTGGCTATCTGTTAAAAATAAGTCAGGTAAATATTTGTTATTTATTGAGGCTCATTATTTTTTATAGTCAAGTAAAAATTATTACAGCTTTTTTTAGGAACTGTTTTATGATTTCAAAGCAGAAAAAAATAAATATAGCTTGACACTGTATGTTATTAACATTGAATAACATTTCAGCAAAGTAAAATGTTAGCACTTACCTGTTGCTGCAGGTGAGAAAAAGGACTGGAAATATGAGATCTCAACCTTTTAACTAAAATCTTAGGCACACTATTTCAATCAGTTAATCTGTCCAATTTACATATGTCTTCATAAATTATTTTCATTGATTAAGTTCTTAACAATAACTTCCAAGGAAGTTTTTCAGATAGTTACACTTGCATTATTCAAAGTCACAGTATTTATTTAATAGTCACTGCTATCCATTTTCACTTAATTTATGATAACATTTGCAGCTATAACAGCTTAATTGCAGCCATTTCAAAGTAACACATTACATGCATTACTGGGTTAGCGCTCCTTTTATTACCTAAGAAAATTGTGCTCTTCTTACCCATAAACCACCGTATTTCTATTTCCAAGGTGGTACGAGTCTTGTGTCCTTTTTGAATAGTTCTGTTTCTCTGTTTAGGAAAAAGCAGGACACGTAGCTAGGCCTCTCACAAACCTTATTGATTTTTATTTGTAGGCTTGTGTTAGAAATAACACTACAACCTTTATATAAGCATATTTATCCTAATAGCCGTAACATGCAGCTGTGTTAGTGCAATTACCACAGCACTGTGTTATTGTGAGAGTCTGCAAATTCTCAGCAATCGTAATTGATCTTTTCGGGAATTTATTTTCTGCTTTGAAGTACTGAGGTTGTGGTATTTTGCTTAAATAAATTTAAAGCTAAGCTTCTTTCATTTTCATCTGTGTTCCATTTGACTATCCCTTTTTGAGATAAGGTCCTTGATACAGTCTCTGTGTAATGCCTGCTAAGCATTTGTTTTCCTTGGGAAGCTTCAACTTTTCCCTTTTAGAGTGCAGGGCTAAAGCACTTGTTTTGCCTAATCAGACGGGTTTAGGTGTTCATTTCTTCAGGATTGTTTTAAAATATGAGAGTCATGGGTCACAAATTAATAGGCAATATGAACATAGTTATATGAGAAATTTGTATTTAACAATGCTTAATCACTTTAAAATGCTCCTGAACTGGTAGACAATAGCTAGTCTGAATAATTTTCATAGGGGGGAAATGTGTATTACGGTTGTCTTGAAAATTATTATATGAGAGTATTGGCTGACACTAGTTTTGGTCTTTGTGTTTGTGAAGTGTATTGGACTCTGAGGCCGTAGAGAGCAAACAGTCCTGGCTCTTCAGGGAAGCAAAGGCTGTGACTGAGATCTCATACAGGAATAAATTCTGGTCAAGGCACCAGCCTGTGAACTTGGCGAACTGAGGGAGGAGGTCGTGCTCCCCTCTCGCAGCAGCTGAGCCTGGTCAGGGAGGTCACACCAAGCAGCTGGAAGAGGCAAGGCTGAGATGGGGTATGGAGCATGAATGGGGAAAGAGAAGGGAAATATATATGAAGTATTAACTTAACCAAGATCAAACTGTAAGATAAGAAAATAAAAACATCAGGAAATAGCTTAGATTAAAAATAATATATTTCAATTATGGTTCTTTTCCATCTGCTTCAGGTCATAACTTTTTCCTACATCCATTCATTCATCATTAGGTTTCATCTTCTCAGCCTTTAAGAGCTATTCTTTGATTGCTTTTCCTCAGGCTAGCTTGCAGTATGTAACATTCTCACTTACTCTTGTCCAAGTGCTCTTTCTAGCTTTGCTGCTGCCTTGACTTGCTGACATGGCTAGTTAAGCAGTGTTTGCTTAGCAATTGACTGGGCAACAATCATCCAAATGGCATGTTAAAGAGTATGACTGATTTGAGCAGTTTTCTTCAACAGGAAGCAATGACTGAAAGATATTTAGTGCACAAATGGCAATGTGAATTAAATATCTGGTTGAGTTACTGTGATCACTGAAGTCCAAGATACAGAGTTAATAAATGGAATACCAGTTCTATTTCCTGTAACACCTGGCATATAGCTAGAAAATGGTTCATCTCTTTAGATGAAAACGAGAACCTTTCAGAAAGAGCAATAAAAGTGGTGTGTTGCTGAGGATCTGGACTTGTACTGTAGGTTTCTCCAGGGTCTCTTCTTATAATGTTAGACAAATAATTTTCTAACTATGGTTCTATATTCTTCTTTTCTCATTCCCATGTTCTTTTGTTCCGTGAAATTGTATTCCTTCAAGCAGAAACTTTTGCATATTTTGGTAAGTTACATGTCTTGGTACAAGAAAGATCTGATTGTTGTAAAGTAGTTTCTTAAGGTCTTACAAAGAAACAACAGGACTTGTAGTGACATCGCATGTCACTATGTCACTGAGTCTTGCACATGCATGTGCAGTATTACACTTTGCAAATCTATAGCAGAAGTATCATCTAATCTGGCAGATGCACAAACATGAAGTCTTCCAGAAGGAAAGTAGATGTAGATGGTGCATGACCTGACCAATACAAATGATGTGTCAATTTATTAAGCATAAATTCAGTAGGTATGTTAAGATTAACCTTAATTAAAAGCTGAAAGGAAAAAAAAAAAAAAAGAAGGCATTGCTGGTATTGGCAGGCTGTTGTGGGGTTTTTTTGTTTGTTTTTTTTTTAGCAGACCTTTTGTCCGCTCCACTTGAGTCTAGTCAGAACACAGTGACGGTGATGTTGTTTGAGACCAATGAGTCAGGCTGGTCAAATATATTTTCTCCCATAATAGCTGGAAGTCACAAGAAATCCTGTAGTGGCTAATTATAAAATTATCTGTCTCTAAGGAAAATTTCTTCTTAACTGCATGAGTTGGCTTATTCCCTGAAGGAAGAATGTTTTATATTCCTCATATAATTACACAAGGGAGCCTAGAAAGTGCTGAAAAAAATTCCTTTTTTAAAATAAGTGGATATAAGAAAATTATAAAATCCATTTTCAGCTGAACTATAGATACAAAATAACTAATGTGGAAAGCAGACACAAGGTGAAAAAAATAAAAATCTTCTCTTCCAGATTTTTTCTTTTTATTACAAAGGGTGGATGTGAATTGAATATTATATCTTTCAGAAACAGTTTATAAGAGCAGATGTCATACTGAATGCAGGGAGAACAAGGAAGATCAATACTGGCATTGCTCAGTCTCTCCCATGCCTAGACCTAGACTTTCTAGGTCTAACCCACTATAGGCTTGTACCAGAAGGACAAAAGCCATTTTCAGCTAGTCTCAGACATGAGAGCTTGAAAAAAAAGTCACAGATTTCTTCTAGCTATAAAAACTTTATTAAGTTTGTAGACAGTAATATAAGTTAATTGAGCATCACTGTCCCACAGAGACTATAAAAGCATAACCAGAGCTGAGTCAAGACCTTCTGTGGTTTTGAGTCTATCAGTTTGCATAGCATGGTCCACACCCTGAGGATGGGCTGAAGTTAATAATGGCTCTAATTAATCACCTACTAAAATTGTGCCATTATGGCATAGGGGGCTGTATGCAGAAGGGGCATGAGCCGGTGTTGACTGTGATCCTGAGAGGCTGTTGTTAATGTTAGGATCATAGAATACCAGGTTGGAAGGGACCTCAAGGATCATCTGGTCCAACCTTTCTTGGCAAAAGCATAGTCTACACAAGGTGGCCCGGCATCCTGTCCAGCCGAATCTTAAAAGCGTCCAATGATGGGGAATCCACCACTTCCCTGGGGAGATTGTTCCAATGGCTGATTGTTCGCACTGTGAGTAATTTTCCTGTTGTGTCCAACTGGAATCTCCTCAGGAGTAACTTGTACCCATTAACCCTTGCCTTTTCCATGTAACTTCTTGTAAAAAGAGAGTCTCCATCTTCTTTATAGCCATCCTTTAAATACTGGAACATGTTGATAACGTCTCCCCTAAGCCGCCTTTTCTCAAGGATGAACAAACCCAATTCTCTCAGCCTTTCCTCATATGGCAGGCTTCCCAGTCCTTGGATCATCTTGGTGGCCCTTCTCTGAAACCCCTCCAGCCTGTCCACATCTTTTTTTGTATAGCGTGGACCAAATCTGAACATGGTATTCCGCGTGTGGCCTTGACAAGTGCTGAGTAGAGTGGGATAATGATTTCTTTATCTCTGCTGGTGATGCCCTTGCTGATGCAACCCAGCATCCTGCTGGCTTTCTTTGCCGCAGCAGCGCACTCTTCACTCATATTGAACTTGTTGTCCACCAGGACCCCCAGGCCCCTTTCCACAGAGCTGCTCCCCAGTCAGGTAGATCTTAGCCTGTGCTGCACTCCTGGATTATATTTTCTCAGGTGCAAGATCTTACACTTGTCCTGGGTGAACTTCATAAGGTTCTTGTTAGCCCACTCTTCCAGCCAATCCAGGTCTTCCTACAGGGTGGCTCTCCCTTCCAAAGTGTCTACTTACCCACTCAGTTTGGTATCATCAGCAAGCTTTGTCAGGGCACACTTGATCCCATCATCCAGATCACTTGTGAAGATATTAAACAACGCTGGGCCCAGTATCGATCCCTGGGGGACCCCACTTGTGACAGGTTGCCAGTTTGAAAAAGAGCTATTTATCACCACCCTCTGGGTGCAGCCAAGGGAACCTGACTCATGGGCAGTGCTACAGGACACACAAGGTTGTGACGGAGCCAGTCATAGCTGGGAACACCAGAAGAGTTTGATCACTGCCTGCACTTGTCCGTAGGGGTATTTAATCACTTTTGTTTGGCTTTCAGGGACCTGGTGATTGCCTAGATGGCATTCTAAGAAGGTCATTGAGTGGATCAACCTTTTACACAGGATAGAATGTTTCAACAGGCTGATGGAGGCTTGGGGAGTTGTTGGCATCTGCCAGCCCACCTCAAAATATTCTGTTATCATTCTGGTATCATGTGCTATGACCGGACACCAGGAGCAGGATGGGCATATCCATTCAGAACTGCCTTGCACAAGCAAGCGAAAATGGTGTATGCCTTTGAAAACAGGATCAGGAAACGGTCTATTTGTGACTACAGCCAGGATATTTGTGGTATGAAGGAGGTATGCAGTGTTTAAAGCAATGGAGTACATGTAAGAAAATTTGATTTGATGAAAAACCAACACCCACTTAAATATCATATATGCACCTTAGAACAGCTTTTGCAATGTCTAAGTTATAACTATAATGAGAACAATTGAGCTTGTGATGAAAAGGGTGAAAGTCTCTTCACTAGGTTTCAGCAAGTACAGGGCTATCAAAATGTTGCTTAGCTTTGCAAAATGTTAAGTTGGCACACATAAATTATTTAAGTAATTTCTGAAAGCCAAACATCTGCAAAGGTACTGAGGTTGCATATAAATTCTGAAATGCAGGGGATACTGCTGGAGACAGGTACAGTGCAGTGGAGCGTAAGAAATGCAAACTGAATTGCATAGCATACACGCAGCATTAAAGAAATGTATCTCAGCTTCTAGTCAGTGAACCCAAACATGTTGTACATTATGCAGACTGTTCAGCAATTTGCATAATTATAAACTCCCCTCGAAACAGTAAACATTACTGCAGAATTCAGTAATACAAAAAGCAACATTAATATGCATTGCTGATTTGACTTTTTAATTTTTCCAGGGTCTTTGGAAACACCCAGGTTTTAGAACAGGCAAAATAGAGACTTTTTCAGTAATCCAAGTAACAAGTAATCCACATTGGAAAGAAATGGAGCATAAAAATAGAAACTTTCAGTTTTAATATGGAGTAGTTGCCTTGCTGACTTCTGAAGCTCTTTCTGGTAAAATTTTATTTTACACTTTAGCTATATTTTAAAATTCCTCCAAAGAGTAATCCATTAAACCACAGACTGCCAATATGTGGGGGGGTTCAGGAAACATTATCTTTATTGCTGCAGATAGCATACAATATGATTACATTAGGGTACTCTGCTGTGTGGCTGTGGAGCAGAGGAGCTGAATTAGCAGCAGAATACTAATATTGATAGTAATTCACAGAAGACTGCAGAAGAGCTCTTTTCAGGGAGGTGCAGGGAAGAAATATAGAAGTTTAAATATGAAAATGAAAGAATTCTCAAGGAGACAGGAATAAAAAATTAATCCTTTTGTTAGCAAAACAAGAAGAGAATACTGTATTGGGAACTTTTGTGAGCTTTATGCCTGGTTCATAGCTTAAAGAAAGCCTGGTTTGGGGAGCAGTTGAGGGAAGCTTATGCACTGGTGAAGACCGTTGTCCCCTTTATCCTGAGAACTTTTGTAGCAGCTTCAGGTAGGTTTGAGGGGTTTTGTGGTAAGAAGGTGGAGAGTAAGTGACCCCTGCTACTTACATTACGTTAGGTTGTTAGGTTAGGTTAGGTGTTAGGTTAGTTAGGTTCTAATGTTAGGTTCTAACAAGTCTAACTGGGAGGCAGCCGCAGGAAACAGCTGTATGGTGGTGATGCTCAGAGCAATGTTTCTCAGAGGTTGCCTACTGGTTCTGGTTCAAGTACTGAAAGATGAATTAAGGAAAAAAAATAAGGCAAAAACGGACTGCTTACAGAGTCTAAAAAAAGAGTTCAAAAGGATGCGTGGTATGTTAGTAATGCTGGTGCGTCAGTACTTTGCGTGTTCCTTTGCCCTCAGCTATTTCATTGCAGGGCTATTGAGTGAACTTTGAGAAAAGCAGTGATGTGTTTGCATTTACCTCTGTGAACATTTTGAGTCATCCTTCACCATTCCCCATTGCAGAGGAATAATCTCCTTAATTCCAGTCTTTTAAAAAAGCTTTTTGAAATTTAATAAATAAAGCAAGCATCAAGCAAACAAAACAGAAACTG
The DNA here is from genome assembly GCF_964106895.1 of Numenius arquata. NCBI lineage: Eukaryota > Metazoa > Chordata > Aves > Charadriiformes > Scolopacidae > Numenius > Numenius arquata. Next base: position 32,765,629 of record NC_133586.1, read on the forward strand.
TACAGCTTCTATGCAAAAGAAATAATTACCTCAGCAGAGAAAACTACCTCTAATTTTTTCTAGCAAGAAAATTGACATAACAGTAGGTAATACGTAATCTTGCTTGCTTTCTGTTCCTAGCAAACAGAAAAGCTGCTAGCTCAGGCAGAGCAGGATGCAGTTAATTTCCTATATCCTCAGGCCAATTAGACAAGTTGAAAAATCAGTCTCTGTCAGTCTTGTCCATGGGTATGGGTTGTGTGTGGGGGGAGTGGTTGTGATGGCTAATAGTAATTTGTTTCAGAAAGATAAGAACATTAATGCCTTATTTTCTCTATGTGTGCAATAATAGTGTCGTAAACATAAAATTTCCAAAAGGTTCATTTTAAATACTCTTTTTACAAAATTGTGGGAGACTCAAATCGCCTTCCCTTTTTCTTATCTATTTGCAATCTTCTTATTAGTCTAACCAGTAATGAGGTTTACCTGCAAGTGATCACTAACTGACTAAATCCACAGTGACACTTTATTTATATGGTAATTTCAGGAGGATTAAGAGGGTGTGGACTAGGAACACATACAAATATTTGAATTCTGTTGTATCTCTGAGGCTTAATTTGGACCACTAGCTCAGCTGCTTGTTCTTCCCATGTTTTGTGGATAAAGTTCGGTGCAAATTTTTTATGGATTTAAGTTTCTGAGCTATTGAGCATTAGTTAATGCAGATAGTGAAGCTTTAGGGCAGGGCCTACCAAACACCCTGACCCTAAGAGCCATTTTTTAAATTATTTAATGTTGCTAATAGCCATATCCTTTCGTAGGTCTCTCTGTGTCCCCTATATTTTACAGACCAAGACCTTATACCCTATTGTCCTTATACTCATCACTGTTCTGAAACAAAGCTAATTTTTGTAGATTGTTGCTATTATATTTTATAATAGAGACTTCTGGGTTCTACTGAAGAGTAAGGCTTTATTTGTTCATTAATAAGCATGCATATTTTTGTTTTTGTGCTATTTTCTGCTGAGCAACTTTTTCTTCCTCTTACAAAGATGTGCCAACAATTTTTGATAATGTTCTGGGGATTGCCTGTTCCCTTTTCCTCAGCTTGTGCCAACTTTAGGTTCAGCAGCCAGTGCTCACTCTCCTGCCCTCCCACACTTCTGACTGCAAACACCCTTGAGTTATTCTGCACTTGGGCAGATTGTTCTCCCTTGTCATATTGCTGGCAGTTCCCTCCAAGCAAGTGCCCTAATTTGAGGTTCTCTAATTCTAAATGGTTATTATTCCATTAATTCTGCTCTGCGAACGTGCTTTTAGCAGTTTCTCCACCAATTACAAAACTGAAAATAATCCAGCATTCATTTTTATTCTTAGTTTACAAGGGCCAGTGAAGGTAGGTGAAATTTTGCTGGTACTATACCCATGTAAGCAAAAAGTACAACCCTTAAATTTGCGGAATGGCGCATGTGCTACGTTTGTTCTTGGGTTGTGCCACTTTCATTCCTGCCTTGAGTTCTGTGCAGCATCAGTCTGAACAAACCAATCAACACCATCTTTCTTCCCCCGTTCTTGCTTTCAGTAAGCTTTTTAATTATTTGAGTAGACATCTTGATTAAAAGGGCCAAGTTGTTCAGAGGTGTGGACCTGGGCCTGCCTCTCTGTGTGCAGGTTGGGTTTGTGCATGTCTACACTCAGAAAAATTCTTTGGAAAAGTTGAGAGTCTTTGCTACGCGCCCAGAGTCTCATTTTGAAATAAACTGTCTGTAATGAGTAAACCCAATGAGGTTGTTTTCAGTGGTTTAATAGAGTTTATGTGCTTGGATCAAACAATGTAAGTAAGAAACAATTAAAGAAAACTGGGTGTTTTCTTTAGCATTCTCCAGGGCGCTGTCAACAAGCATATTTTGCTGCCTGCAGCCTGTCTGTTACCAATTGTTACCTTTTACCACAGATATTCTTTTATTTCCCTGCCCATTGTTTTAGTTACTTCATGAATAAAGAGAATTTAATTTGCCTCAATCTTAGAGCTAGTGCATTTTTAAGTAATTGCAACTGATATGGGACTATCAGAGCTTAGCATATTATAATATGTATTAGCTTCTCCAGCCAGCTCTTGTAAACAACCTCTTTCAGTAATATTTCATTTCTGTGCAGCTGGAGGTTTGCCTGAGCATGCAGCACACATATTTTAGCCTAGAATAGTTAAAAGTACATTTGAAAAGCAGAAATTCAGGAAGTTAGTACTTGCATATGCTGGGCAGTCTTAATGTTCCTTTCACACTGAAACAATTTTACAGCCTCTTATTTAAAATTAATTTGTGGATTTGAGTCTTGCAGGGGACTTGTAAATAGTCTGTTCTGGATTGGAGAGCAAACTGCCAGGACTTAAGAGGTGTTTGGGGAGCAGGCAAGAATCGAGCCTTTTTCCCACGCCATCCTCCCTGTGCTCCTTCTCTCTGCCTCTCCTTCTCCCCCACGCGCAGTGAAACTCTTCTTCGTTAGCAGCCTTTGGAAGATGATACCTTGCTATCTTCAGAATTGGCCTTTCCATACTACGTGTACATCTTGCTGGTCGTGAAGTAAAAGGTGGGTGGGTGCTCTTCATTATTACTTATTACTAACTCATGTTATTTTTGCCAAAAGGCTGCTCAGGTAGTTCTTCTGGGAATGGCTGATAAAACCAACCAGCACAGACTACAGAACCAATACAGTAATTTTCTACCTTGTCTGGAATTTAATTAGCCAGAGAGATGTTTAGGGAGCTCTGAGGCTTTCTGAGCAGTGTGGCCAGCAGAGTGTGGGGCCTCTGTGTGTGTGTATGCCTTCAGGCCAAACTCCCCTCTGATTTCAGTCTAGTCAGAGGTTTTTTTTTTTCCTGGTTGTAAAGAAAGGAGTTGGCAGGTTGTGCAAATATTAAGACCAAATATCCTATTAGGTACACGCACCTCTTCTCTCTTAATTAGTCTATTGGCACATTGAGTAGGCTTCTATTAAAGCATTTGAGGACATGAATCACTGCTTTCAAACACCTTTGGGGAGCCATAGTGAGCCATAGTGCTCACAGCTGGAAATTTGACCTTAAGTAGTTCTTGAAGTACATATATCATATAGATATAGAAGCTGTAGGTGTTCTTATTGTAGTTTTGCGGGATCACAGATTTTATTATTTGACTCACCATTGTTCATTTGTTCTTTGTGCTTATGTGGTGCCTTGTCAGAAGCTGTCATTCATTTACAAGCTTTAATTAAACTGTTAACATCTTGCAAGGTCGGTTCAGGTGCTGTATGTGCTTCAAAACTGCTCCTCTTCGGTGTCTTTTTGAGTTGTGTCTTCTCTCTGTCCTGTGTCAGACCTGCCCAGGACAGAAACTGGCACATGGAGGTCTTCCCTGCAGTGCTCTCTTCTCCTTCGTTCTCTCTCTGCGTTACATCTGCTGTGGTTGACTGGCAGCTGGCACAGCCACCATTTTCCCTAGGCCTCAGAAAAAAATGTAGGTGATATGACAGCTATGTGACACCCACTGGCAGTGTGATAGTGTCAAGAAATCAAATAAGTTGATGTAGACACAAAAAGTGAGAATACAGGAAAAGCAATGATATTGACTAAGTAGAAAGTGCTGTCAAAGTAAAACCACTTGGGAAAAGAGGCATGTTTTCCCTCTCTTGTCTCTTTGTGTTATGATAATCTCAGGAGACACAGGATCTGTAAGAAGTAATTGCATGTTTTGACTATATTTACGAGGAAAAGCAGTATTGTAGCAGTAGTCTAGTCCTGATTTTTTTTCCGGTGCTTATTGTCTGCATGTTGTTGAGAGTGGCCAAAGCAATAGCAGACAAAATGATCAGTTTAATAAAGTATTTAAGAAGTCTTTAGTAGTGTAATCAGACCCAGAGGATTATGTGAAGGATTGACTGCTAGAAGAGCACCATTTACATCTTGAGCTTGATAGACTGTACTGTTTCATGAGTTGTTTAGTGGTTTGTGGTACCTCCAAGACTAAAATACCAAATAGCTAAAGTTCTTGTATGGTGTGTTTTATTTTCTTTGCTGTTTTGGTTAGCAGCAACTTACTCACGTGTGTTCTTTCCTGATAATGGGAGAAAAAAAACCCATATTTTTTGACTCTGTACTGTCTCAAGGGAACGTAAGTATTGAAGCTGCTGTGGTTTGTGTGCAAGGGCTCCAAACAAGATGGGTTGAAATAGTGCCTGTGTTGCCCTTGCTGGTGTTTTACCGTTTCTAACACGGTAAAGTAGTCAACAAGAGGAAAACCAAGAGAATTTCTTATAAAGACAGCTTGTCAAAGGATGAGAAAAAGTAGTATTCAAGAATTATTTTCTCTAGCATCTTTTTGGTCTTAATAATCGAGGTAAGTGTCCATTGAGAAAGTTGTGGATTTCAGCATTTCTTATGTCTAGTAGAAGCCATGAAATAAAGAGTTTCCTGTAAAAATGCTTTAAAGTTATCTCCCTGGAGTTCAATTTTTTTTTTCTTACATTGTGATTCACAGTTAGAATTTCAATAAAATCAGCTCAATTAAATCAGAATAGAGTGGGTTTTTTCCAGTTCATATTGTTGTGCTGAGAGGGGGAATACGACTCCTAAGCTAAGATCCATTAGTTACTACTGCTCTAGAACTGATTTGTGGCTTCTCAACTTAAAATCCAAACCAATCTCAAAATAAATATTTTGCAGTATAAAAGAGAGTAAGGATTGCCTTCTTTGGTAATAGATGAGGCTAAAATGTTCTTTAGATCAGCTCAAATCTTGTTAATACCCTTTCTTTAATACAGAAGATACCTTGTGCTCTCATCCTGCACGGCAGAACCCAAATCAAACTAATAAACAAAAACAAGAGGAGCAAAAGGCGGCAACACAAATCTGTCCCAGGATCCTGCAGTGTCACTGGTCCTTCCCAAGCTGATGAAGACTATAACACAATTTGCCATCAGCTCCCATTTTAACATGCAGCTACGTGCAGATCCTTTCTGCCAAGCTTTCTGCCTCTCTGTAACTGAGGCTCTTAGAATCTGAAGGCACTCATATTTGACATTTAGAGAACAAGTCGTATGAGGAGAGGCTGAGGGAACTGGGCATGTTTAGTTTGGAGAAGAGGAGGCTGAGGGGGGACCTCATTGCCCTCTACAACTACCTGAAAGGAGGTTGTAGAGAGGTGGGTGTGGGCCTCTTCTCCCAAGGGAATAATGACAGGACCAGAGGAAATGGTCTGAAGTTGCGGCTGGGGAGGTTTAGATTAGATATTAGGAAGAATTACTTTACTGAGAGAGTGGTCAGGCACTGGAACAGCCTGCCCAGGGAGGTGGTGGAGTCGCCATCCCTGGAGGTGTTTAAGAAACGTGTAGACGTGGCACTTCAGGGCATGCTCATGGTTTGGTTTTGGTGTTTGGTGTTCTGGGATTTTTTGGGGCTTTTTTTTTGGTTTTGGTGGGGGGTTTTTTTGTGGGTTTTTGGGTTTTTTGTTGTTTTTTGTTGTTGTTGTTGTTTGGACTCGATGATCTCAAAGGTCCCATCCAACCAAAAATATTCTGTGATTCTGTGACATGAAAAGCAGGTTTTTTAGTCCAGTCTGTTCCTCCCTAGTGTCTGCCTTTGCTACCTGTGATGCTCTTCAAGGAGCGGGCGGGTTTCTGAAGGTCTGGTTCCTGAACAAAGTTGGATTCTCGGTGCTGTCCACAGCAACCAGGTCAGTCGGACATAATTTAAACACACAGCCTATTTAGTCCACTGCTGCACACAGTTTTGCAGTTATTCTTGATAGGTGAGTGTGAGTGATTCTTGTTACAGCAGTTTTAGGAGTTGTGAACCTCAGCTCTGGGTCACCGCCATGTAGAGGAATCAGCAGGAAGGTTCATAGTTGGTGCCCCAGAGCAGTGTCCTGGTTGGAGCCGAGCCGTGAGCTGGTGCCCTGGGGAGCTGGAGGTATGTACACGGGTACATGCTCGGTGATGAGGAGTGGTGACCTCTGGCAGAGGAGCCGGGCAGAGAGCGCAGGGACATGACCTGCTGAATTGCTACTGCAAGATTTGCCAGTTGTTTCTAATCAGTCCTGAGCTAGGAAATGCGAGCAGAATTATCAGAAGTACCCATGTGATTTGGGAGTTTGTTTCTCTATGAAACCACTGGCACAGGCTCATGAGGGGATGCTGATATGCCTTTGCTGGCAGACTTTGCTCCACCTACTCACCACAAGTCCCGTCGGAGGCAGAGGCTGCGCTGTAGCCCTGTTAGCAGGCGTTGAGTCCAGGCTGTTATATCTGTTGTCTCGAAGGGGCTCATTAGCTTGGCCTCAGCGCTTTCAACCACAGATGCACAGCTTTCTGCTTTGGAGTGGATTCACATCTAGTGAGCTCAAAGTACGGCTTGGGTGAACTTATGTCTGCAGACAAAATAATAAGTAGACAAACTCCAGAGTCACATTGGCATGTGTGACGGTGTTGATCTTCGAGACTGTGATGCTCTGCTGACGTCTGTAAGTAAGAAAAAGTGAAAGTATACATTTGAGATTATATCTTGTACGTGGAATATTTTGAACCAAATGAGTGGGACAAATTGCCATAATCCTAATTATCTGATAATTCACTGCTGCTAACTATCCAACCAAAAGTTAATTCCAAAAGTGAGAGACTATTTCAGGAGTATTTCTTTGTATCTGCTAGCACTACTTAAATCACACTAGACAACTAAAAGAACAGTGGTGCTTCTTGGCTTTTGAACCAGAAAAACGTTCCCAAAATATTGATTGTCTGAGACCAGAGTAACAAGATCCCAACTAGGAAAGCTTAAAGATTCAAACTTTTCTATTGTCTTTTTACAGCTTTTTTAAAATCCCTTCTCCAGCAATACTGGAGGGGAGCAGAATGCTGCTTAGAAGCTTAATGGTGACATTTCTTTTCATAGAAAACCTTATTTTTTTTTTCCTGAGTTCATTGTCCCATGTATTTCTGTGGGCTTAACCATGAGCAATAGACTGAAAAATATTTATTTTTTAAGCAGAAGAAAGTTAATACTTTCATTCAGTGTTTGGCAGTGGCGTTCAGCAGGGGAAAATCAACTTCAGATTTTATTGTCTTTGGACTGATGACTACGGTGAATTCTTACAAAATACAGTTTGCATTTGGCGTTTCTTTTCAGTAAATAAAAGCAGGTATTTTAAATATCTCTGTTACTCTATGCTTAGTTTTCACTTACCAAAACTTTATTAATGCGAAAAATAATAATTTATGTTATGAAAGAACCATTTCTGGATCAATGATATGATCTTTTAAGCAAAAATTTGTTGCAATGATTGTTTCCAACAAGCTCCTCCTTACGGAGCTGAAGTGGTGGGGGTTTTTAGATTGACTTATGTGCTGCTCTTTGGGTTGATAAAGGAACTGCACTTATTTTATCTAAACGTTGATTGCAAGGAGGAAGAATACTTTGCGACAGAAGATAGCAGCGATGTACTTTTCGTTACTGATCTCTTATGTCAAAGACCCAGAAGAGAGAGACCCATACATCCATTTAGATTATTAATTAGTCTCCATAAAATAACCTTCACATCTGATGGCTTGTTTCAGCTACAGCTGTGAAACTCTGCAGGTTTTAATCACTGTTTCAACCACTTGGATCAGAACAGAAAGGAGAGTTCCCTCCTGTGAAAAGTTTTCCATTTCCAGTCCTATTGTATGTCTTTATTATAAGCAAAGAAAGGTTTTTAAATGCTGAAAATCCAATTTATAGAAGCTGAGACATAAATTTCTTCTCCTTTACAAAAATAAAATTAATGAATGGGGTTTTTATCCATGTTATCACATTTTCTTATTTAATGTGATTCCTTTTTTATTTTAGCAGATTTTTTTTTCTATGACACAGCATGCTTTTGGGTCCGATTATCAAAAAATGGACAAAATTAACTTTCAGAATTTCTTAAAGCTGTTGTGATGTGATATCCATTTTATTAATGATTTTTCAACCCCAGTTTTCATGGCATGGAGACTTCACATAGTGTGGAGTAGACTCTGAAGACAAACCTTGCACTTTAAGCTAAGTCTCTGGATGGCAATCTGAAAGGTGTACTTGGCCACTGCCTTGGTCCAGCCATGGAGAGCTTGGCAAAGACAGTGTGGAAAGATGTAGGCAGGGGGTGGAGGTGTCTAGTTGCTGAAAAGAAGTCAATTCCTGATGTCTTCTCCATGCCTCCCTCTGTATCGAGAAGGATTAGTCTTGAGAGTAGCTGATTTCTGACATGGGGAGATCTCCAAGACTGGTTATTCAAAAGAAAACAGAGAGGTTTTTTGTTTGGAACTACCGTGTATGGTTACCTCTCAAATGTGTGGATACACGCTCTTGTTTTCATGTTTCAAGGCCTAGACGAGAAAAAAGATCAAAGCACAATTTAAAATAGTGTGAGAGACTGTATGTGTGGGTACCAACATGTGTCAATGCACTTATTGCTTTTACCTTGTGGAAGGTCTGAGAAGGATCTGAATTCTAAGGGAGTTCAGTTTTGATTGGCAATATGCATTTTTTACTTATTATGATTTATTTATGTTGAGTATTTTCTGGCAAGAATAAGCTATCTGTGGACCTCCATTTAGTGTTACTGAATGCATTTCTCTGTGATCAGGATGGAGTTAGCAGTTTCCTGGCGGTCTCCCATGACAGCCTGAGACTGATTAACCCCCTGGCACTACTTCAAGACTAACTTTATAATCCTAATGATATTTATTCAATGTCTGATGGTTCAATTGAATATGGCATATCAGTCAATGGGGTAATCGGGCAAATATTAAAAATAAAAGTTCCTCTTCTATTCCTATCCTGACATTTGGATGATCCTTCATCCACCAGACCGTGTTGTAGTCCTTTGGTAATGCTCTCCACTTCTTTTCCTCATTTTCCATCTCAAACTGAACATTTGCAATTTTGCAGCTAGTTTCCCATGCCTAATTTTCAAAACATTCTGGAGCCTTTATGAGTGTATAATGTGTCTTTCAGTTCACAGTATCTGCTCTGCCAGGCTGCTTTATAACTTTGTACTTCGTAAATCACTTTGGAACACCTTGTACATAAATACACTCTCTGAAAGAAAACTTTATTCACTGTCTAGTTCAAGTGAATTATCACAACAAGCAATTTCTTCCACCACCCTCTGTCATAGTTTTTGTGCTAACTTTTTAAGAATTGCTGTTGTCTTTTTCAGCATAAGTTGATGGAGGATAAAGAGAATAGACAAGCCTGTAAATTGTGTACTGTGTCAAGATGTCCTCATTTAAAATACCTGACTGAGTAGAACTTGGAAAATTGTTATTGAATGCGTTCAGAATGGTGCTTTTGGAAAAAAAATCAATAATGTAAAATATTTTTAGACTATCATAGGTAGTTTAAATGTGGATTAATATGTTCCTGTCAGAAAAGAGTAAAATAGCGATGCTGAGCACTAAAACCACAAAAAGTTGGGAAGCTCTGAGGCATACTAGAAAATCTATAGTTAACCTAGTTCCTCAAAAACCATTTCATAGTACTCTTGTTATTCTATTTTAAATGAATAATTCTGTTTACGGAAAGTGATGATGGATACAGGATTTTATCATAGAATCATAGAATTGTCTAGGTTGGAAGGGACCTTTAAGATCACCTAGTCCAACCATCAACCTAACTCTGATTAAAACCATCAGTAAACCATGTCACTAAGTACTGTGTCTACCCATCTTTTAAATACCTCCAGGGATGGTGCCTCAGCCACTTCCCTGGCCCATTCCAATGCTTAATAACCCTTTCAGTGTAAAAATTTTTCCTAATATCCAATGTGAACCTCCCCTGGCGCAACTTGAGGCCATTTCCTCTTGTCCTATCACCTGTGACTTGGGAGAAGAGACCAATCCCCACCTCTCTACAACCTCCTTTCAGGTAGTTGTAGAGGGCAATGAGGTCTCCCCTCAGCCTTCTTTTCTCTAGACTGAAAATTTTACAGAAATTCAAAGTGTGTTTTAACAATCACTTTACAGTAAAGCAATGTTTAGCACAGTGTGGAACAGAAGAGCTCAAGTATTTGTGAGAAACACCCAGGGCATGTCCCTTGGGTATGAGGATAGGAATGAGGTTGTGATGTCGAGGTGAGGAAAATAATTAAAAGGAAAAGAAACTAGTGAAAAGCTGCAAGCAAAACTCGACTTAACAAAAGGTTACATAGAAAGGAAGTTCAGGACTGTTGTAGGCGGTATAACTGATGGAAAGTATCCTAAAAGGGAAGAAAGATTCCAAAGGGGTTCAGGTAAGGCTACAGACTCTTTCTTGCCATCACACATTCTGTTTCCTGGAATGTTTTGTAGTCTTTCGGTCAGGTACACTGTATTCAGTAATGTATATAAGTGCTATGAAGTAGTGAGGATGAGGTAAAACAGTTGTAAAGTTCCCTGCACAGAAAACGTGGAGCTTTTCCTTTTTTAAGTAACTTCCAAGGCAGTATTTTCTTGAATGTCATGGCTGGATCACATGATTGCAGATCAATACAGAACAAAATCACTGCTAGTTGACAAGGTTTCTCTTCTGTTTTCCAAACTGAAATTAGGAAAATATATAATCTGGTTTGTCCTTCATGGCTCATTCCCTTGGTTGACTAGTTGGGTAGCATTATGTTTAGCACAGAAAGCTTAATGACCCATGGTTCTAATTTATAAACAAGAAATTAGTTTTTTAAAAAGGCTGTCTGCAGAGCAGTCTTTAGATTTGCCTGCCTAGACCTTCTGCTAGTCAAATCACGGTGGCATATACTGATACCACTTGTCACTATTTATTTGTTTATGTAGGAGAAATACAATGCCTAGAATTATTACCCTTATAAACAAGAGTGCAGAAATGCTTGTATTCATTTTTGGCTGATGTGAAATCTGTCCTTTAGTTGTGTATGTGCATGTGTGTTTTCCAAAGGGAAAAAAGAAGACTTCTCAAATGCTCATTGACCCAATACGTGATGTGTAAATAGGGGACAGAAAGTTCCACTCCAGTGGGGAAAAAAAAAAAAAAATCTGTGCAATTATTATTATTTTGATGGACTCCTTTCTTCCTCGTGATGGCAATTAGCCAGAATCCATTCCATGCCATCATATTACCTTTTGATTAATTACTTTAAGTCTTACTATTGTAAACAGTATTAGTGCTTCTTGATACCAGAATTGTGTTTACTGCACAATGAAGCACCTGCTGTACAAAACTTGACACCATAACTGCATTTGGTACCGAATCTGTCTCATTGGTATTTTTTTTTTTGCTGGAGCAAACTTTTAAACAGCCTTGTTGTAACAAAAATGAATATGTTTTGGTGCTTGTCATTTCGTTCACTTAAAGAACACATTTTTACAATTTTATAATGATGGTAATGATGTCTTATTAGTTGTGGGGCTTGTTTTTTTTCCTGGAACTATATAGATTTATGGGATGTTTTCAAAATACTCAGTCCCTATGCTGCACTTGAAGACAAACTTCTAAGATAGTACCATGCTTCCCCTTTCTAGATGGAGCATACAAAGGATTGAAACAAAGGTGTTGGTACAGGTAAAAAAGATACATGTATGTAAGCCTTGTCCTCCCCACTTTGAACATGAATGTATGAGTCTCGGACTGTAAGAGAAGTGAGCTCTGAAATAAAGGTGGTTAAATTGTTCTAACTCTAAAATAATTGAAAAAATTCTCCGGTTTTGTGTTGCTTTGTCTACTTGTTTATAACTAATCTCAATAGCTAGTTAAAAATGAAAGAAGAAATAGAAATTCCAGATTTGAGACTGGCAAAAGAAGGGGGAAAAGTAGAATACCCAGCCCCCCTCACCTGCCCCCGTCCTATTTTTTTATGAAGTAGCTCCTCTTCTGCACCCTCAGTGTGTCTTTGTTGGTTATTTATGTTCTGAAGACAGGATCTTAGATTTAGTGTTGTCTTTGATATCACTTGATGCTTTGATACACTTGAGATTGTAGTCCTCCCCTGATATCTAGATGCAACTTTAATTAACGTACATATTATGAACAAGAGTTTCTTTCTCTAAGATGACAAACTTCTAGAGCTTTAAAGAAATTCCAACTTGTGTGTCTGCAAGCTATTATACATTTCAGTGTTCAACACTTGCACAGAGACCTTTATTTTTCTAAGCTTTTTTATAAAGAAGAAATTACAACTAAAATCTAGAATGTTGCCTTAGGGAGAAATGTGACTAGATTTCCTTTATTAAGGTTGGAGAGAGCTCTTCTCCTAGGCTACTATATTTCTTGGGTTTGACAGACTGTTCGCTCATTATTTGTCTAGAAAATAATTAACAGTGATTGCCCTGTTCTGAGCTAACTGATGCTATATTGAAGCACCCCCTTCAAACGTCTGTGTTGGGAGTGTCACTATTTTAAACACTGGAATTTTCATAAATCTCCGTTGGTAGGCAGTTCTGTAGGACTGGTCCATCAGAAGTGGAAGATACAGACTGATGCAGCTTCCTCTTGTCCTACTGTCCGTGATACTGGTCATCCTCTTAATTGTGTGCATACGCTAGATACAGATTGGGTTTGCATTTTTCATAACGAGAGAAAAACAACTTTTAGCTCCTTTTGGTACTTAAGAGAGTAGTGGCAAGCTTTGAATCTAATTGAATGCTTTCGTTATACTTCTACATAGAATTTGGTTTATTAGTAATTGAATTGTGTGTGCCACCGGTTTCTGTCAATACGTCTTTTTGTTCCATATTGATAGTGAAGAGCAGCAATATGCTGTACAAAATATCACAGATCGCAGAAAGCATCAAGAGCATACCCTTTAAAATTATGTATTTTAATTAGACATTGACATCTGGTATGGACTATGAATGCTTATTTGCACACCTGCAGGCTATTTCATATGAAGAAACCCAAAATATCTAGAGAATTTGTCTGCAGATGGAGCTTAGTGATTTAATTTAATATAACAATTGTGCAGAACGTATTGAATTTATAAGTATTGTAAAATTTGTATGCCACGTAGGTTCTATGCACTTAAAAGATGTTCATTACATAAATAACACTTTCCCCTTCTGTTGATTTTCATAATTGACTGAAAGGTGAAGGGATAATCTTGACAATATTAAAATCTTTGAGAGTGGAAAAGGTTTTGTTGAAATCCAACTTGAAGACTTAGAAAGGACGGAAGTGGTTATTCATTAATAACCACTTATTCATGAAGAATATATGTTGTACAGCAAGCTCATTTTGGCTAAGGTGTATGTGCGGAATCTCACATCAAACAGTCGGGGAACAGCGAAGTTGACTCAACATTCATAATTACTATACTGACCATGTTTGTTCTGGAGTTTAGTTTTATTCACAGATTTTAAATTAAGAAACATTCCAATGCCTTTGTAAAGTAACTGTTTTGTCCTACCTCTAAGTACTGAATGAAATTACTGCAGAATCTTGAAGTGAAGGATCACATTAACAATTTTGCGTAGCATGTTGAAATTTCATGTTCCAAGATGTATGATTCGCTGTCATTCTGTACTGCTTTCCCTTATCAGAAAAGCGCTCTCTTGGGAAATGAGGACTAGAAACAAGACCTGTGTTTTATCTTAGTGGATTCTTCTATCTTACACGTATGAGTTCTCATTTTTCTCATTGCTGTGTTACTTTCAGGTAGAGAAAGGGGCTGAAAGAAAAAATGTGAGAGAGAATTTAATCAAGTACAGGGAAGAAGAATAAAAAGTGATTTTATTCCCAGAGATGCCACATGCTCTGCTTTTTAAACTATACATCCCTTTTGAGGCACTGATTGTCCTTGCAAAGGACAGCTTCCTTTTTGCATCCACTAATCTCAAGGATGCAACATGAAGTCACTAATGCCTCCCCTTCAGCTACTCCAGCAACATATGAGGAAGGAATTAATCTGTGTGAGCTGCAGTGGATGTAGTGTGACCGTGTCACTTATACTGCAGGACCCTTTCCCTTCTGGTATGCAGAATCTTATTTGCTGCTGCTGGGAGGGAACCTGAAGCCTTTCTACTTTACAGTCTTATTTAGGTCTTGATATCTGGTCTGGACTGCAAATGTTTATTTGTTCACCTATAGGCATCTGCTGTAAGGACTTGCAGAGCACCAAAGCATGTTGGGAGATCAGATGTATAGCCTGTTTTATAGCTTTGTATCATCTGGAAGAAATTATACTTTTTGATTTATACCTGGCTCCCAGTTCTCTTGCTTTCAGCATCTCTGTGAGGAGAAATCCAATCCACTCACAGACTCTTATTGTTTGCTTGGAAAAAAAAACCAAAACCAACCATACAGCACTCACTGCAGTATTGTCATGTGTTTGTCACTCCTGAAATAATTTGGCTAGGCAAATGCGGTGAATCAAAAGATAGTTACCATCAGCATATAGAAATTTCTATGGGATAGAGAAATAAAAGAGTGGGATTGGAATAGGAGAAAATGCTTTACCTAAACAGCATCACTTCCATGCAAACCACAGAGGAAACGTTTGGAGGGACCAGAGCCAGAGCATGTCCGTTGCTGAAGAATTACCATCCCACCAGCTATGATCTACTTTTACAGCTGGTCAAAAGCAATGACTCTAAACCTTGCTTCTTAATTGCTCATTTGGCAACACTATCCTTGTGAGATACTGTACAACCTTTTGCTATAATAATAGTTAATCACACACATAAATGGTACATCGTTAGTGCTTGGTTATAAGGAAATCCTGCCATACTGTTTGAGTACCAGACATGATTGAGTAACATTGCACTCATTCTGCTAATTTTCTTTGGCTACAGAAGAATCTAATAGCAGAAAAGACAGAGGGGAGATTTAGATTAGGTATCAGGAAGAAATTCTTTACTGTGAGGATGGTTAGACACTGGAAGAGGTTGCCCAGAGAAGTTATGGATACCCCATCCCTGGATGTGTTCAAGGCCAGGCTGGATGGGGCATTGGGCAACCTGGTCTAGTGGGAGGTGTTCCTGCCCATAGCAGGGGGGTTGAAATTAGATGATCTTTAAGGTCCTTTCCAACTCTAACCATTCTGTGATTCTAAAAGGTTACATCAGATGTTTTTTTAAAAGGTAAGGTGGTGTTTGGGGTTTTTTTTTTGTGATCCCTGTGCATTCTCTGACATTCTGCCCAACTTCTGAATAGTAAATATTCCTGTTCAGTTTCTGGCCTTCTCATCAAGAGGATGAGACACTCAGATTACTCTGAGTGTATTAATTAATGTGTCATGATCAGGCTTTTTATCAGTGGCCTGGAAATCTTGAAGACCACCAAAGCAGTTGCAGTAACAGAGTAGGTAGGTTTACTTGGCTGATGTGATGAGAGAGGCTTTGCTTCAATATGTTCTGTAAGTCCACTGTGTTCTGCTGCCTTTGTAGAGCTGCTGTCAGGAAATGAGCATAACTGAATTTGGTCTAGTCTCTTGATCCAAAATGTTGCTATTATTTCTGTGTTTTCACTTTTTTCCTCTGCTGTCTTCAGGTGAGACCTGTCTGTCCTTAAGGATAATAACGGGAAATAAAAGGTAAATGTGTTTGTTTTCCTATTAACATAGAGGGTGCTACCATTTGGCAAATAAGCCTTTTAAGCATATGGCTGAGCAATTTAGTATTTTGTTAGTGAAAAATATGAAAAAAATAATTTATATGAGCTCTGGTTTTGGTTTTGCTATTCTGTTTCCCAATTAGTGTAGTTTATAATAGCATCAGAAAGAAGTGTTGGCCTTTCTTCTTTGAGTCTTTTGACTCACCCTGTTAAGTTTCCAATATCTGCAAGAAATAGGAGTAACAGGATTAGAAACTTCAGTCTGGTCTCATCATAAGTAGGATGATCCTCCCCACTCCCATCAGAATCCCTGACAGCTCCCTCCCTAGAGTATTGCTCTTTTTCACTTTCTTCAGTAGTGTGTCATTCATTCAGCTAATTGGGCAGTTTTAACTAGGTCAGTCAACTCATTCGCTGGATCTGCCTGGCAAGAGCAGAGGTAGATGTAAGAGTGAAAACTGAAATATGTCTGTTTCTGTTGGCTTGAACCCTTGATTTATTGTCTGTTAATGCAGAACTGGGCTTCAGTTTCTGTCAAACCCAGCTCTGTAAGCCAGAGCTACCCATGCACAAGAGAAGTGAGTCAGAACCAATTGTGCAAATTTTGTCCATCTTTCAGTGGTAACTCCTTCTTGGCATATCACATTGATTAAATAATTGATTAATGAAGAGAAACAGCTGCTCTTTGATATAGAAATGCAGTATACTGTTGCCAAAGCAAGTAACGTGCTGGTGAGGAAAGGGAAGCACTCTGTGATCTCTGGATAGTGCAACATAATACTGTCTACAATAACAGGATATTAATTAAAGATAAATGATGGTGGAATCATGGACAGCAGCTCCTTAGTGGAAAAACTGTCTTCTCATGTTCCAGTTAGCACTGATGACATTCAGAGTGATTTGCTGTGCTATGAATGAAATGGCAAACCTGCATCTTGGACATCTGAGAAGGGCAGAAGCAGAAAGTTTTATCCCAGCAATGCAGACACAGCCAGATTTTCATCTTGTGTACAGAGGCTGTTTCTTGCACAAAGCAAGAAGGAGCATTGGTAATAAAAGACTTAGTAATGTATTCCTTTGCCTTGACTTGGAGCTCCTAGGAATAATCTCAAATTGATAATTTAACAGCTTAACGATGTAAATAATGGTTAAACTAACTTAAAAGTATCAGAGCTAGGGGACTGATCTGGTTCACGACATGAAGATTTTTTCCAAAAGATTTACTTAATTCAGCAGGTTATATTAGTGTAGGTGAAGTCTTCCAACATAGAGAGGAAGCAAATGTAAAGCATGATTAAACCAGGTTCAAAATCAGCTTGAAAAACAACTCGCATAACTTCAAAACAACATGCTAGATAAATGTTCAACACAGTAGTGAATGAGAACTGTAATCTAGAAACAAATGTTTGATTTAATAGGAAAGTTGTCATAAACAAAATATCCCATACTCAAGGGAAAGAGGAAGAAGAGCAAAAAAGGGGAATCTTGTTATAGGTCATGATAAATTCAGAACAGATGCTCAGCAGTAAATGACTAGTTAAATTCTGTTATTTTTTTATTTTATTGTTTTAAGGGTAAGGGTGCAATAAATATATTTGTTGTTAGTCCCTGGTGGCATACTTGGAGTAATAAGTCATGCCCCAAATATCTTGCAATCTAGATAGGTAGTTTAAAAAGTATCGCAAATGGATGGAGGTCACATGACAAGCCTGTGGCAGAATGAGGACTAGAAAAGGTCTCTCAAATACACCCCAATGTAGACATCAGAGTTCTATACTGGCTTTCCCACTATTGGCAGCAGGCGTCCATGAGAACAAGACACTGCTAACAAAAAAGGGGACACGTCTTCATGATTAGATGACCACCTTGGGAACAGAAAAGATAAGGCAACATACTCACCTCCAGATCTTATAAACTTACTCCTTTTTTTCATATGACATTAATAAAAGTCTTCTAATTAGAAATGCATTGCTTTTCCCTCCCGTTGAACTGAAACTATTTCAGGAGAAGAAATGAGCTGGCAATGGGAGCGCAGAGGTAAAAAACGATGTTATAGTCAATGGCTGTGTGAAGAGTAAGCAAGCCGATTCTTGCTAATGTTTCACGTCTTGATCTTTCGTATCTCTCCCTTTTTGTTGTTGTTGGGTTTTTTGAGTTTTTGCACGATTTTTTGTGCTTTTTATTAAGCCTCCTATTCTCACCTATCACTTCTGCTCAGCAACTTTATTAATGTGTTTAGCATTTCATTTCAAAGACTAGACTTGTACCTCCTGTGTCACTGTGCCTCCCCTGAGGGAGTCTGCCTCTCCCAGACTAAATGCAGACTCGTAGCTTGTGTCAGCTTCAGCATCACCAGCAGCTTTGACGGTCTCTGCTTTCCTTCAGCTCCTGTAAGGCTGCACTTCTTTCACCTTCAGGGTCAGTGGTAGCTCTGAAGGGTCGTGGTTGCTATAAAACCACTGACCAGCTGGCTGAGCGCCTGGGGACAGTGATTTCTCCACAGGAGCACTGACCTATCCTGAATGCTAACGTGAGAATGTGCTAAACCTCTGGCTACCAATAATGAAAAGTTCATTTATATGATTGCCTAACATAACATACTTTGTGTAGCTGTAAACCTGGATTTGACTTGGGATTCATGATCTTTGTGATATTGAAATTCAGCTTGTCTAACTTACTCATGTGCTATGTCTGACGATTATTAAGGGTGTGCCTGTGCCAGTATTGCAAGCTTGGGCTTTGGAGAGAAGACGCTTAGCAGTTAAACATTTTAACTCTTTCTCCTCCAAAGGCTTTTTTTTTAAATCCTGATTAGATGGCAAATGAAAACTAGCTTGACTGACCCCAGAAATTTGCTGTCTCATCTCATGTGTCTCTCACCAAGCAATTCAAGGTCTGCAGCTGTTTGGAGAGAGTTTGGCAGATATATGACCTGCACAATGGGTGTTTTTTATAGGTCCTGTGCAAAGCTGGGTGCAGCAGTGCAGGGGGAAGGAAGTTGGAGGCGGCAGAGCCTCATGTCTTGTTACTTGCAATGCTGTCAATCCCATGAGTAACTCCACTCCAGCTTTCTAGCTGGTTCACCCTTCGCGTGAGTTATTATTCTGTGTCACTGAGTGATATTTCAGGAACCAAGTCAAACATGTTAAAAATAACTATCGCCTATCATTTATTTTTATGAATTTGTATTATTTTGGGCAACAATTACAGGCTGACTCAGTCGCTGGCAATGGAAAACTGTCATTTTAAGTAACTCAGACCAAGATTTGAACAAGAATGAGACTATTTGATAAGATGTCAACAAGTGAAGGTTGTAGCCTTGTCAGTGATGACATTACATGTTCTATCGTGTCCTGTGCAAATTGTCATAACCTTTAAACAGGGCCTTCAACAAGATGAATTGCTTATGTCAAGTAAAGCGATAGGTCGGAGCTAGACTGGAATAAATGTAAAGTTCAGTAGGCTCTTATTTTCTGGGGTGCTAAATCAATTCAAGGATTTAATAAATAAATAAAAGACTTCATAAAGATTGTAGAACAGCTTCTTTGGCTAAAGAACCTGACTTTGGGACTTGAGGAGATATAAAGACAGAATTTTAATGTTTCTGTGTACTATGCAGCTTGTCTTTAACAGTGTGAAAATCCTAGATGCCAGAACAGTTGGATGTGTGTTTCTGGACTGATTAAAAAATAAGATGATTAGTTTATTGTAGAATAAGTAATGCTGTATACAGTTCTAAAGGTAGGGTCCCCTTGTGCATGAATTCTTGAATTGGCGCAAACACCTTTATACTATAAAACTTTTCTGCTGTTGAAATAATTTCTCAGCCCCACCAATCAGTTTTTAAAGTTTTGTTTTTCATTTGAGTGTCAGTCTACATTTAATTTAAAAGCAAAAAGAATATTCTTTGTGTTCAAAGATTTCCTCTTCTTTTGAATGGGAAGAAATGCCTGCAGTACACGCAGAAGTAAATGCATAAATAAATGGCTTGATTCACGTCTGATCTAAACACAGAAAAACAGTGCACCAGATGGTAAAAGCTTTCTGCTTTATAGAAAAGCAGCTGTAACTCACCCTTCATGTTCCTGAGGATATTAGGTTGAAGAGCTAAAGCCACCTCAAAAGTGAGTGGAATTGGCCTGAGAGAGGGTGCAGCCAGTACACAGAAAAGAATATGAATCAGCTTTTCCTAGAAGTGGAAGTTGTCTTCTCTTAATCCTCTCTGAATCATTGAAGTTATCTCAGAACCAAGTATTTACCCAGAGGTGTTCTGTACAAATATAGTCCATGGGATTAACATCAACTGAAAAAGCGTTGAGAAGCTGATAGAAAAGAGGTGACAAACATAACAAGGTGTGCAGTTTTTAGCCAGAGCACAGTAGCAATTACAGCCGTTCATTCCTAACTGTTCATATCCATGCAGACATTAACAGCTACTTACTATTTGTCTTTGTTAACAGCTAGGGGACTTTCATCTTTACCTTGCAGAGTGAACCATTCTTTTCTAACTGTAGATGTATGGTTTAATAACTTCGACTTCACTCGGACACTAGAACGGCATCTGATGTGTTTTCTAAAGCATCCTCTTTGCAGGGCTTTTAAAACTTATTTTTATATTTTTTCTTTGATGTAAGAGACTTTTTTGTTTGCACCTAGCTCATAATACATGAAAGGCAAAAAAATTACAGGGACATTAATAATTGCCAACTAAGAACATTTGACAAGAAATGACAGGTTCTTTCCACTAAAAGAATGCCAAGGTTTTCATATGGATTTATACTATTTTTTTTTTAACAAATTGACCTTATATTAAAGATTTTACAGCTAATACATGGGTTATATCAGAAAATATGGACAGATGCTTTGAAAGATCCTTGTGAAGTTATAGAGACTTTATGAAAAATAATAAAAAAGAGCTTTTTTGTTTGTTTGTTTCTAAAGATATTTCATAAAAATGTCCACCTTGATAAATCTCCTATAGAGAAAGTGTCTATAGTCAAGATAATAGCGACCAACTTCTGTGATAGTCACTCCAGATGACAGACAAAAAGTGGAGAATCAGTTGACCGTGCCCTGGCTAACACTCCCCATAGCTATTATTCACTTTTGCTCTCTGCTGTATCTATTCTTGTTTTCCTGTTTTATATACATTGACTTATGGTCACTATATCTTTTAATGTGTCTTTTTTTTTTTCTTCCAAATGGTAAAAATCCACACTTGTCCTTATTTTTGAGCCATCCAGAAATAGTCTTGATAGCTTTCAATGCTGCTGTCTTTCAAGCCTTGTCTAAAGAAAGACTTCATGTTCATAGACCCCTTGTGCCTTCATGTTTATTGCTTCTCTTGTGGTAGAGGAACTGAAATGGGTTATCAACTTGAAAAAAATCTTTTGTAATTATCAATATCCATTCTTTTCATAACAGTTGTAGAAGTAGTCTTGAAAACAGCAGTGCGTCACTACCATAATATGATGCAGTAGCAGAGGCTTTTTCTTTGTTTTTTCACTTGGTGACACTTTTCATGTGAGGTTATCCAGCCAGGGCAGTAACCTGCAATTCCATATTTGCTTTTTCAGAATACTGTATTTTTACTGAAATTTGTCTGCAGCATTTGAGCAGCATAAGTACCGTAGCTTGTTTTTTCCATCCCTGCTAGTAGCAGAGAGGAAATAAAAGCCAAAACCAAATTTTCTTGTTAAGTAGTCCTGGAATTTAGCAGGGAATTTATAACAGCTAGTCATAGGTGCCTCCTATAGCCCATGGAAAGAGTGAGGGGATCATCCTGCTTCTGAATGTTGTCTACTCTAGTGTCTAGTTAACTGTGTCTAAGTTAGGTGCTTGCCCTGGATATTTTTCACAACTATACTGTAAATCCTTATGAATTTAGCTCCCTTAGCCTCTGGTGTTCAAAGTGATTAATTTTCAAATGCTACAAGCTGCAGTGCAACTGTTACACTTGCATTCAAAGAATATTTTTTGCCTTTATGTTTGGGCCTGTTCCAAGCCAGTCCTAGGAGGTCTATTGCTCTTCTATCTGCATATTGCAAAAAGTGAGAAAAAAACCTCTTTTAACTGTTTTTTTCTGAAGTGCCGAAGCAGATCCTTAGAGGCCAAGGGAAAAGCAGGAACACTGGTAGCGCAGCTGAGGTGGACATGTGAGGACGGTGAAGGTAGGGCCCGAGTGGAGACTCTAAAGGTCCTGAGGGGATCTCCTGAGATGTGTGATTCCTTCCAGTGCTGTTTTTGCCCAATTTTTACAATGCATACTGAAACTGCCAGTAAGACTGAGAGTGCTTTATTTGTCTTGTCCAAAATAACTTTATAGAAGAAAGATGATAATATTTTTTGTTTGAACTCAGTAGTGCTTCATCTTCCAGTAAATACACTAATTGATTAACCGATACTGAGAAACGCCATCCAGCATGTATTATTGTCCCAGTTTGAAGTAAAACTGAACCAATTTTCTGTTTTGTAATTCTACATGTTAGCTAGGCCTCCTCTAACTCTCTGAAATTAACGGCATATTGTGGAGAAAACTGCTCGTTCTCAGAATGATAAGACCAATGTTTGTGCTCCATGCCAAGGAATGGTATGCAGGGAGGCCCTTGCTTATACTTATTGCTATAACAGCCAAGGTCAGCCAATTTCGTTATTTGCCCCCTTAGAGGGTTGGAAACGGAAAAAACGTAGAGGGGTCACATCGGTGGGGAGGAGTGGACAGGACAGGTGACCCAAACCTGACCAACTGGGGTATTCCATCCCATCTGCCCCATGAACAGTATAAAAGCTGAGGGATCAAAGGGTCAGCCCTTCTTTCCTGCAATGGCCAATGTCCGGAGAGGACTCTGTTCATTTGCCTTTGATCCCGATCCGTGTGTTCCTAACTCCAGAGCTGGAATCCAGTTCCCATCCGTCGCTGAGTCCAGTCTGGGACTTCCCCAGTGCCTGCCGGTGATGTGACTGTCATCCTGGGAGCTTGATACGGTTTTGTATATATTGTATCTATTTCATTATTTTCTTCTTTATTTTTATTTTAATATTAATTCTTCATTAAAGTAGTTTAGTTCATTCTAAACTTCTAAATCTCCTTATCTCTTTCTCTTCCTCTCTCTCTCTTTTTGGGGGGGAGAGGGAGGGAAGGGCCATCTGTCAGTCTGGCGTTGGTAAATTCGGCCGAAACCACGACAATTATACATAACAGAAAGTACTTATCAACTGTGCTGATTCTCTCTCTCATCAGCAGGTTGCTATCTCTCCCAAGATTTGATTTCTGCTCTTCTGTATTCTTTGCCCTCTTTAAAACGTTCTTTCAGGTCTCCAGAGGCTGCTTGTAATGGCAGCAGTGTGTTCTTCCCCTTCTCCTTTGAAGTCTTCACTTAGTTACAATCTTTAAAGACATCATGTATTTTCTCTGCTCTGGAAGGGTCGTTCCTTTCTAAGATCCTCGGCAAGGAGGGACGGGCTGTGCTGTGTGCCAGTGTCTCCAGGCGGTGGAACGGTGTCCTGGGGCTGCAGAGCTATGTGAGGGATTTCTGACTTGCTGCTGAGAGCATTAGAAAGCTGTGTTAAACATTCAGTGTTATTGTCCTTTGCCTCAAGTTCCAGCCCTACTCATAGGTGGCTCAGCAGGGCTGTTTGCAGGAGCTGAGCTGTTTTAAACTCAGCCTGCTCAGCTGAGGTCCTGGGTTTGGCTTCCTGCATGGAAGGGCAAGTTGTAGGGGAAAGCAGGAAGGGCAGGTTGCTGAAAGCAGCAAAACACCTTTTCATCTACGTTGCCAGCATTTGAAGGCCTAAGCCAACTGCTCTGACTGCTGCTGCTGGGATGGGGCAGGAGGTAAAGATCACCTGTGCTTTGGGGCAGGGAACCTCCCTGCTGCAGCTGAGATTTTTTTCTTCCTCTTACCAGAACGAGTCCCTGGACAAAAGCACCAGGATTGGAGGGACCTGCTTTCACACAGTCTTCCTAAAAGACAGACTATGGAACCTACTCCACCTTAAATGTCTCAGGGTCCAGAACAGCCAATATGTTTTCTACCTGGAAACAGATACATTTTTTCCCTCATATCGTTACCTATGTGCTATACGTTTACATCCACTGACCGTCCCATTTTACATTTGTAGGCTCCTCTTCCTCAAACTGCAGTTCAGATGGGGCTGTCAGGATCATTTAACTAGTTGTTTAAGCTCTGAAGACATTTGATCCTAGCTCCCCTAGCGTGGGGGTGATTATCCCTTCGCCACTGCCATACTGAAAATTTTCTGCGCTTTTGCTGAAGGTTTACAGCGGTATCTTTGCAGATACAAAGCTCAAAGTAGAGCCCTTTCCATCACAACTCTTCCTGCCTACCTGCCCTCCCTGCCTACCGTGTGCTCCAAGCTGTCTTGCTCTTTGTAGAAAGCCTCAGGCAAGTGAAATCCCAGGAGATCGGGCTGCCCAGGTTGAGGTAATACTGACTGCCTAGTTTGCCAAATTAGTCTATAATAATTACATTCTTAAACCGGTCCATTTTCATGGTTAATTTGGCTGGCAGAAAATGAAGAAGCTATTTTTGCAGCATATATGCACCATATGAATATAATTACTTGGAAGCGCTGCTGACTCCAGCATTGAATGTTGTTTTAAAAAAATATTCTAGTGAGCATGAGCAGGCCATGCTGTTTGCCGTTGCCTGGGTAACTGAGATCAGACCTTTCCCTGGCTCATTCTGTTACAAGTGGAGGAATATACACAAATTCTGATATTTGGGCTCTACCCTAAAGTATTTCATGGAGATAGGAAAAGTCAGAAAATGTCTTTAAGCCTGTCTCTCCTGTATGCATGAGAGAAAAGCATCAGGCAGTTGATCCCTTACACAGGAGAGCTGGACAGGAATCGAAAGGAGCTAGTTTCTTTCGCATCTAATTTCTATCATTTCTGCATCTAATTGCAAATTCTGTTCTGTGACGACAGGCACGAGTACAGCATTGTGGGTGTCTACACTGAGTCTGATTGGACTCTCAGAAGCAGTTCTGAACCCCAAGTGTGGGCATTGCCAGGTTTTTTCCATCTGCACAGTGGAGAGGTCTGTAGGACCCCACTGCAGGACCCCAGGCTTTCATGGCCCCCAGCCTGTGTTGCTGAGCAGGGCTGACTCTGCAGAGCAATCAGAAATTTCAGTTAATGCGGACAATGTCTATCTGCTTTCACAGTGTTGCTTCCTGCAGGGAACATATCTTCTCTGTGCAATTCAATGAGCTGCTTGAAATTTCTAAATTACTTGTGTCCCAGTAACCTTGGAGACTACATTCCTCCTACTGCTACAACAAAATTGTTGGAACCAAAGTTTAGTGGCCTTTGGAGCATGCTGCAAGGCTGATTTATCTGGATGTTTGAAAAAGGGAGGAGATTTGAAGTTGAAAATGGCACGGTACATCAGTACCTCCTAGGTATGGTAAATAGAAAAGGCAATCCAGTCCCTAATGATGAGATGTATTATATTGCATATGGCTTGTACAAATACAGGAGAGAGGTACTAGACCATGCAGAGGAGAGATTATCAAAAAATCCCACTTTTACCAGGAGATGGAAAAGATGGATACCCATTTTAAGAAATTCTAATTTAAATTTTACTTTAGCTTGTTTCGCACTTGGCAGTTTTGACTGAAATAAAAGCTAGACTATTATTAACTGTAAACATGCCGGTTTTTCCTGTGGAATAGTCAAAGAAAATCGCTATGCAATAATTATGCCAGAATAGGTTATGCTGCTAGAGCTCTAATGGTAAATGTGTTGACAAATTCACTGGCTGCCAAACAGACACAGAGACCTTGAAGGTATTGCTGCCTCTTTCTGCTGCAGGATATCTCACAGAGGGTTCTATAGATGAGGACTGAGAAAATGAAGTGGATTTTAAAATACTTAATTTTTTGAATGGTGGGAGGAGTGAACAGAAAGACTGAGATTTTTCTTCTAATTCAATCCACAAGATTTCAATCTGCTATTTAAGAATAAAATCCCTTTTCTCCAGACAAATCAAGAGAACTGTAACTCTTAAACATCCTTATCTGCTGCCTCTCCAAACTGCTTGATCTGTCATTTAACCTGGCATTTTTGTTAAGTGCCATTTTCCAGCTATATCTGTAAAACTGTGATTGTGTTTTTCAAGTTGTTTCCGTCAGAGAGCTTGAGGACAGTCATACTGGATAACATGAAAAAAAAGATTTTTTTTTTTCCCTA
The DNA here is from genome assembly GCF_964106895.1 of Numenius arquata. Lineage (NCBI taxonomy): Eukaryota > Metazoa > Chordata > Aves > Charadriiformes > Scolopacidae > Numenius > Numenius arquata. Next base: position 32,791,368 of record NC_133586.1, read on the forward strand.
GGAGAATGAACAGAGTGTCCATATATGACATAAATCTACTGAGACACCAATCTTCATGTCAGAAAACCAAATGGATGTCACTGGTCTCATCTTGCTTTTTACCCAGGCATGTGCAATGGAATTTTTGCTTAAAAGGGCCATCACTGAGCCTTGCGTTAACACGTTTCAAAGCAAAAAAAAGTTCTGTGCGGCAGAGTAGCACAGATGAATACATTGACAGATGCCCAGGAAAATGAAATGGCAGCAGCTCAAAAGATTAGTTCAAATTCATTTTCATTGCTTGCAATGTTCATTTTCATTCCTCAGAAGCACCCTCTTCCTCTGGTCTTCTGCATCTGGAGAGCTTGAGAACTGAAAGGGCTATTAGGGAGCACAGCTTTCATAGAGAAAACAGGAAATGGTCAGGAAAGCTACTGCTGCCATTCTGTATCTTAGTTTCTTCATATCTATTCAGTTTTCTGAACTCTCTGGAGAAAACAGAAAGGAGTGTCATTTGAATAATTCCTAATAGGTCATGAATTTTCTGCAATGTGTTACCTAGAAACATTGCTGAAAAACCAGGCTCTTTCCTTTAACTTTCTTCTACCCATATTTGGGCTGCTGTCAGGTGAATGATGGTGAGTGACTAAGGTATGACTTATTTCTTCAGGAAATCTTTCTTCCTTGGGAAGGTAGCAGATTGTCATGAACTTAAGCTTGAGACTCCATTCTGAGCTCTGTTGCACATCTGCCTAGGAGTTTTTCAGCAAGAGCCACACGCTGCCAAGAACACTTGAAAATATGACTTCAGTTACAGTTTCCTGATCTCCTGAAATGCCTGGCAGTAAGCTCCACTGAAGCCTGATTTACCAAAACCTGTACAGCAGCCAGAGACGGGTCTACAGGTGCTCTGTGAGTTTTTCATGTAGCTCTGAGAATGACCTGCAACATCTGGAGCTCGTCCCCAGCACAGATTGCTGACCAGGCCAAATGCTGCTGCTGTTTCATGACAGAAACTCCTAATCCCTGGGTACACAAACAAGACCTCCTGTCCAGTCACCTTCCCTGAATGACCTAAGCAGGATTTGACATCTAGTTCTCTAGATGGCAAGTGCTAATGTAGTGCTTTGTCCAGGAGTTTTTTCTTGCAGTGCTACTAGCAATCTTTTGTTCAAATGTGTTGCTTGGCTACAAGTCGTTCTTTCCATTTGAAAGCCCACATAAAAATCTAAAATGTTTAAAGCTGACTTCTCTAGCAGTGTTGGCTGTTGAAAGAATATATTACTTTGCAATCAGGAGCCTGAAAATTAAAATACCCTATAATGCTTTGCTTCTTTGCCACTTAGCCTGTTCAAACACTTGTTTCATGCTTTAAACAAAATCTAATGATAAAGTGCAGCTGGAATAATTGATAGAGAAAATCACACAGCATAGTGTTCTGTATTTATTGTCTTTTAGTGGCACAGACACTGTTTGGTTTTGTGTTCTTGATAGAAGTTCTTCCAAGTAATGATGTAACATAACCGCATTACGACTTCTTGCACTCCTTAACCTAACTCTGCCCTCACAGGTTTTAAACATGTGCTCTCTTAAAATCGTGGTTCATTTTCATCAGTGATATGGTTGGCAGTGAGAATGTACAGAATACACTGAGAAGGCTGTCTGGTTTCTGCTTGACTAGCTAGGGTTGTTCAACAAGCAGGAGAAAAGATTTCTGCTAGAAAATGGCGAGAGTTGTACTCCTGTAGTTTGAATAATTTATCCAATATACCTGAGTGTAGCTATGGTTCTTGTTTGCTCACAATCAAGTAGGAGCTTAAAAATGCTCAGACTATTTATTTGGCACTTATTGGGGTGTGGGGGATTAGCTTCACTTTTAATCCTTATCCTTACTACCAATCATGTAGGAACAGCTCAGTCCCCATAATGCAGCTTAGAAACCTTATGCTCTAACCTCCCTTTGGAGCTTTGGCATCTCTGTTGCGACATGTACTCTGCTCTCTGCCAAAGGCAGAGTTGGGCTGGCTGGTTCTCTCACAGTCTTCTTTCATCAGGCCCAGGGTCACCAATCTACTACAGCTCCACAGAAACCTGTTACAATAGGAGATAATTCAACCTCAAAGCTTTCATGCAGAGCTTTCACATATCTGTTATGCTTTTAATGAAAAATTCGTGGTCTTGATTTTGTGGACCGTTATTTTGTCAGTTTTGTCGGACATGAAGACTACTCTAAGCTGATTCAGATCATATTGTGATCTGAGTATACAATTTCAGATTGGCTGTGTCTGTTAACTGAGCTTTCAATTAAATTCTTAATTAAAAATTTAGCAGTCTGCTTCAAAAAAGCTGGTTTTAGTTAAACGTAATGAAAATGTTGTTGTCAAAGGAGTTGCATTAAAGACATTGTTGCAGCTAATTCCTGAATGAAAACAAATATCATACTTTCCTGAATGTTAAATTTTGATTGAGTAAATCCTTGAATCCAAAACTCTTCTGAATCATTCTAGTATAGCTTAGCTACTTTGTGTTGGAAATAACGTAGGTGTCCTACTTCTGATGTGGTAGCTAATTAAAGACATTCCATCAAGGTTAACAGCCCTACAACATGTATTGCACTGATAATTAAAAATAAGGGCACCCTACCCTTAATAAACTAGAGTCATGTTGCAGTCTGGCTGCAGAAAAGTTTGCCCTTTAATCTGTACCTTTCTGGAGCATGAATGAATTCTACAATGCAGAAAGAAGCGTGCCTGATTTCTTCTCCTATCATTTTTCTACTACTTGTCCAATTCCAAATGGCTCCAGTAAAAGAGTTACTTAAAAAGTTGTTACTTGGGTAGAAAACTGTAGCTTTCAGACATGCCCGCCTCTCCCAGATCACCTGTATTTGGCAGTTTATATTGTGTGTGACTGACTTGGTTGTTTGACACAAGGCGGGCAATGTGAAATCAGGGAGATTTCTAAATATGTTCATCAGTGTCATCTCTAGACAACCATAGTGCTACAGTAATAGTGGATGGTGCTGTTTTGCCTATGTTTTCCTGATATTTAGAAAATTGTTATTTATCCTTTGCTGGATATTTACACCTCCTAAATATAGATACTTAATTTAAAGCATTGACCTGGTAGGTTTATTTCCCTAGACAGTTTACATAATTAGAAGAGACAGGCTCCTTGTATTATCTCAGATAGGCGCTCTCAAATCAGCCTTTGCAGGACTCACACCTTTCCTTTTAGCTAAAGGCAGATTAGAATCTGAGTATAGGTATTTTGGCTGTGAGTATCTCCCTAGAGCTGTTACAGTCACAGACAAGAATCGCTATCCTTGTCAGACCCCTGGTCTGCATGTCTCTGAATGGCTTAAATAATTTGTCCTTGGAGGTATGCAGAACTTGAGTGGATGAGGCCCTGAGCAACCTGATACAACTCTGAAGTTGTCTCTGCTCTTGTGAGGGGGGCTGGACCTTTAGGGGTCCTGTTTAAAATGATTCTGTGATTCTAAACTCAACAGCTCAGGGCATAACCTCACAAGAGTTTCCTTTTAATCTCTCAATTCAGAACAGGTTCATCCCCCGAAGCATGAAAATGAAGGAGAATCCATAAATCTTGTATGTTTATAAATGATACAACTCTTATTCTGATCTTGACAGCAAGAAAGGTATTTCCAGTGTATCATACATTTTCCCTTATGAGTCTCTGGTTTTTTGCTACTACTCTTCAGGTTCTAACCATTCCTTGAAAGATAAGGTGCTGAGAGACCAGCAGAAATCACTTGTACTCTGTCTAGTAAGTCAGTGGGGAAAAGCATTAAGGAGGTGGGGAGGGTTTTACTTGCTCTACTGTGTTGCTCTCTTCAAAACGGTGCTTAAACGGACTGGATGAAAAGAGCATCATAGACTACAGCACTAAGTAGGTGAAGTGATCTGGATGGACTCTGAGGGCTTCTTTCCAATCCATGTTGCTAACATGAGTAATCTGCTTGTCTCCTCAAATGAATAGCAGAGTGCGGAGAAGGAAAACAGAGCGAGAGCGTGTGCCCAGAGGATTGTAGATGGCCTGTTAAGTGCGGAGAACATAGCTTCGAGTGTGTCTTATTGAAAAGATCCGATTCGCTTGGCACTTGTTTCCAGCTTCAGCAGCATGTCTGGAAACAGAAAGCTACTGTGAGCCAAAGCACAGATACAGGCAGATAGGAACAGGGAGGGGAAAGTACCCGTCTGCTGGAGCTGTCAGAAATGTGTGAGGTTCCCCAGGGGCTGTATAAATAAAGGACCTGTCTGGGCGGGAGGTTTGAAAGAAAGCCAGATGGCTGCGGTTGCTTCCAAGAAGGTTGATATGCCAAATAACTTTTTACATCACTAATGTGTGAAAAAGGTTTTGCCCTTGACTTCAAAGTAGCAGAGAGTTTGTCATGCTGCCTGATACTTTTCTGGCTCTTTTTCTGGCTATTTTCTTCCCAGACAGCAGGGTTTGCTGTAACCATCCTACAAATAGCTCATGAGGTACCTAGTGCTTAATCTGTGCCCTGCCTAGCAATCCTGCCGCTGCAAATTGTGGGGATGCAGTGTTATTTAGATTGGCAGCAAATGCAGAGTTTAGAGAGTTGTGTGTATCTGGCTGAATTCCAAATGGATAATTACATTCTGCCTACCTAAAATTCCCCCTATGGCTTTTCGAAATCCCTTGCTCAAAGCTGTTATTATAATGTCGCTATGTGCTCTTAATTGGTAACTACCTTCCACTCTATAGGTGACTGCATTTCAGTGACAAGTGAGGTGACCTGGTATGTATTGTGGTGTCCCCATCATAAAGTGCAAATCCGTGTAAAAAAATGTAATTTTTCATGTGCCCCTCATCCCAGCTGCTGTCTCCCCAATGATATATTTCTGCAAACAGTACTTGTAAAGTCCTCACCTCATGTTTGCCTAGAAATAGCCATTTTTCAAAGTTTTTCTGTCATACAATTACTTTCTGCTGCTTGTTACCTTTTTCTTGGTTTTTATCATTTTTTCACTATATGCAAAGCATCACTGGCTTGTGTCCCCTGTGGTTAAAGTGATCTGAAACTCAGTGATGAGAAGAGATTATTCCAGAGCTGGAGACCCACTGCAGAAGCTTCCTCGCTTCCAGAATCTGGCCATAATGTTGAGTCATAGCATCAAATCAGACATAATGAAGTAGTACAGATGTAGGTAGATCAGTATCAGCACCTCCAGTATTGTAGGGGATTTTGTCAACCCAGTGGATGGGCAGTCCACATTCTGCCCGAATCCCACTTCCAGCCCATCTGAAAGCTGATGCTCAGAGTGCTTATCACACAAAGCTCTGAAGTGGATAGTGCCAGGTGCGGGTATTGAAGGCTGAAATTATACTTGTTCTCCTATATTTAACTGTAATTAAGCAGACACTTGAGTATCCGTTCATCTGTTTTGTGCATTTTTAGGCTTGCCACCATTCAGTAAACAAATCACTTTAACTTTATTCCTCACATAAGGTATAAGCATGGAAGCGATTAAAAATGTTATGCTGTGCAAGGTAGATTTCACATTATTCTTGTGGAAAATGTGTTTTGGTTGCATTTCCATCCTGTTTCCTGCAGCCTCCTCTAAAAATAAAAATTTTAAAAAAAGTCTCTCAGTTTAGGAGAATATGTTGCTCACTGGCAAAGAAAAGAAAGCAGAACAAAGCCTGTGGAGCACATTGGTAAGTTGCAAACTTGTTCTCAGCTTTTGAAAACAACACCATAATGAGCCTCCCACTTAAAGATCTGTAGTAAAAAATGAATCTGTAATGTTCCTGCTAATAACACCACATTGCAGTAACCTAGATAATACCCTCATAGTGTTTATGTGTGGCAGGCTTTGTAAAAAAAAAAAAAAAAAAAGTGTTTTTGTGCAGTGCAACTTCTGAAGATTGGTTTGGAGAAAGAGTAAGGAGTCTCCTGGCTTTATCAGCCACTGCAGAATATCATGACTGCATTTGCACAGCAGCCCCTTGTTCGGGGGAGGCTACCTCAGGTGTCTCCATAGTCTGGCTGCTTGTTTTCACAAAGGTTGTGGGGTGTTAATGTCTTTGAATTTGAACTTAGTTGATTCAAATTTCTTGCTGGGGGAGGGAAAGGGGAGTGATGGACAGATTGGTATCATGACTGCACATACTCCCTTTTTGCATTTAAACCAAACTGCATTCCCTGTGCAATGCAGTTTGGTTTAAAGGCACAATTGACTTTGCCTTATTAGTGGCAAATGGTGGAAGTCTAGGAAGATGCACTGTCAGAACAGATGTGAAATCACTGCTTCATCTGCTCTTATTTTTCAAAAACCACTCAGTTATATTTAATATAACCTGAACTGTTTTATGGACACTTAAGGCATGCACTTCTCTCATGTATTGGTTCATCTTTGGTTTGCATGTTGTACGTTCTTTTTTCTTTAGACAAACTGCAGAACATGGTGGCAGTGCTCTCCTTTTTTTTTTTTTCCCCACTTGTTTATCCTACTGCCCTCCTCAGGGCCATTGGAGTAGTACTTGATCGTGGAGAGAAGAGTTGGTGCTCAACCTCCCACATTACTCATTTGTTCTCCAAGAGTGTATTTCTGCCATCAGGCAGTCCTGTGAACCAGATTACGTGATTTAATATTTTGCAGGACCTGTAATAACAAGGCTAGTAGGATCGGCCAAAATGGTGCATCTCCCATTTTGACCAGTAGGTGAAGCTAAGAAGATTTATTGGATAGAAATACTGCCTTCATGCCATTAATAAAACTAAAGGTTTTGGGTAGTGGTGCGTGGTTATTTCTCCATGTGAATTTATGAGGGTATTCATGGAGAGTCGTTTTTCTTCACCTGGTTCCCTTTTCGTTGGAGTGAGTAATGGTTGTGCTGCTGCTGGCTGCAAGGCGAGCAGAAAACAAACAGTTCATAAATGTAACTGCCTCCAGGAGAGCCCTTCATGTGTACAGCAAAGTGCTCTAATAGAGGAAGCAGGCAGGCAGGGTGGGCAGGTTGTAAAATAAATACGTTCTACTTAAAGAGTTGTCTTCACCCTGCTTATACCTCACTGGCTGCCTGATACAGACTGAGAGGCGATATTTTCAGCAGAAGTATCTGTGAGCTTTTTCTTAGGCAGTTCTGCTCATCTTCAGTGTGCAGCGCCAGCCATCGACTGCCTTCATGCCTGTTCTTCTGTTAACCTCTGCAGTGCTGCATAGGCAAAAAAAATTTAATCTAGGCTGTCAGCAACTAGTAAACTTACAAAAGACGTGTATCTGATTCTACTTGCACTCTTACACATTGTATGAAAGGAAGGATTCTTACTATTTTTTTGTTTGTTTCTTGACACCGTATAGCTCCATAGAGAGGAAATTTGTTTAGTTTCTATAGTTCAGGAAGGACCCCTTCTAGGTCCATTAATAAAAAAGGAAAAATTTTAATAAATTTACAATGAAAATGTAAATGAGTAGAGCAGTGTCTTTTTACTATTAAAATCTGTAGGATTTTTCCCTAGAGGCAGCAAGACAAATAGAAATATCTCTTTGCACTAAAACATTCGTTAGTTTCTAATAAATGGCATCAACCTACTTTAATTCTGTTACATGCGTAATTGGTGCAAAATAGTGTGTTAACCTTTCTTTAAAAATGGGAGTGGCCTGCAAAGCTAAAACAAGTAAACATAGGAAAAAGCAGAAAAAAAAAAAATAGAAATAGAGCCCTCAATCCACATTTTCTGTCTGCTATTTGCCTTTAAAGTATTGTGCCTGTTAAAATCACAGCTGTAAATTTGCCAGGCTCTGTAACTTATAAGTTAACGAGCTGAAGTGGGTTAACCGAACATACTCCGCACATTTCTACATTTATGGAGGCAATTGCTTTGTATTTCTGTCTGTATGGTGAAATCCTGTTGGGATGGAGTGTAAGGCTGAGATACTTACCCCTGAATTTTTGTCCTCGCTGTGACACTAACCCATTTTTCTATTTGCAAAATGGGTGGTTCATTTACATCATCAAATCTTTACAATGGCTATCTAGTTAATGATTACAAAGCAGACAGAGGGCTTTAAAATAAGTGGTAAACTATTTCTTATCCTGTTCTTACGTTGATCAGAGCCAGAATCCCTTGGATATGGCATCATTTAATATTTGCACACTCTTCCCTGTTTATTGGAGCCATCACTAGTTACCAGTGCAATTGTAGACCTTTAGCTCTAATCTAGTAATGGGGTCTCAGGGGGTTAATTTGAACAGGGATAGCCAGAAATGCTTCCCAGCTGCGAGGTTTGAGGGCAAAGCAGACTTGAGTGTACGTTGTGGTTTCTGTCAGAAGGAAATCTAGTCAAGGGAGCATGGATGGAGCCAACATGTACTTAGCTTTGTCCAGGGTCTGGGCAACTAAGGAACCATGTCTGCAAAACCCTCTCCCAGGTGTGACGAGGTCCTTGGTGATTAACTAGGGTTGTGCAAACCCCTTGTCATGCCTCTCTACAGAAAAAATCACTAAAATACATTTCCTTTCGTAATCTTAGCATCTGTGCTGCTGTTCTTTGGGTAACCATCTATATACAGCATACTGTGTGACAGATCTCTTGAGGAGAGGTGCCCCATGTTGTACCACGAATTCCGAGATCCATCACCAACAGCTGGCAATGCTCATCATTTGTTGTCAGCAAAAGGTGGAACTTCCTGTATGATAGCCTTGAAATTTTGTGCCTTTCATATTACTGTAGGAAATCACCCTCAATGTGTCTATATATGCTATATACCTGTATTTTATGAAATTAATGCAAGTATGGTTTAGGAGAGACCTCTACTTTATTTCTTGGTGTTATCAAATCAAGAATTACATCAAGCACAGACTTACCCTCAATACAGGAACAACTTGATAAAAGTATTGGCCAGTGTTAATAGGAAATCAGGCTGTGCAATCTCATGCCCCAGACAGCTACTGAACTAGGAACCTTGACACTTCAGTTTTAAAAACAACTCACTTCACTCTTACCAATGGAAATACAGCTCCTTGGTAAAGAGTGTGCCATTAGCTCTTGTGAACAAGGTTCCTAGGCTGTGTATGTTGTCTTTCATACTAGTGTTCCCTGAAAAAGGTGCTCAGATATTACAGGTTATCTGAGCACTTTTTTCAGGGAAGACCAGTATTACATAATGGCAAGATTGACCAGCATGACCTATGGCTTTTGTTGAAGGGGAACTTACTCCTGAAAATAATTTCTTTTATGGTATTCACATGATACCATAACCAACGCTGTCTTGAGGTGCTGCAGTGCACTGGTGAATGAGAAGAAGGTATGCTGGCTGCAGAAATAGATGATTTTGCCTAGAGAGTTTGTCTTGTAACTGCTAACGAAAACAGTAAAATTGCTGTGCAGTAGCTTCTGGCTTAGACTGGTGTAATAATAACTACAGGTTGCAGTGTTATACAGGTTATGTTATAACCTTCACCCGCTCAAGCAATGATGTCAATTAGTGATTACAAGCAGCCTATGAATGTCACCCCTTTATTCCAGGAAACGTAACTCCCAGCACCCTATGATATTTATAACTTCACTGTATGCTGGTGTAGTGAGAAGGGGCAGCAGGATCAACAGCCAGGACACTCGAATTAGAGAAAATATTTAAGAAATAGAAAAGAGAAAGGAACACAGTTCAAGGGTTTGAAATTGTCTCTCTGAGTTTAGAGGGAAAGAAGTTCCATTGTTTTCAGCAGGTCAGCTGGGCTTACATAAGATAACTGATAAATGAGCAAAATTCCAGGAAGTTAGACTGACACTTCATAGGCTCGTAGTGTTGCCTATTGAAAACAAAGCTGTTAAACAATTATGGTTTCCATCATCCACTTTAGGGTTGTAGCTGAACCCAGCTCAGTTGATAACTGGAGATGACTGAGTCAAGTACCACGTGTAACAGCAGGTTGTAATCAACTTCAGTGTGAAGATATAAACCTAATAGCATGCTTTTAAAAGCAAAAAAAGTCAGCTTGAAATCACTGTAGTAACACACGAGTAGACCGCTCTGACAAAAACACAGTCTTTGGATGGAGCAGTAGAGAAGCTCGTTCACACACTCAGTGGGACCAATTGTAACACTTCAGATTTTGTTAGGAAGAGTTGCCTGCAAGTCTGTTGTGCCAACAGTATGAGAAAGAAGAGGATGATAACTTTCTGTCCTTTGACTCAAAACCAGATTTATGATCTTATGTAATTTCAGTGGAAACTATTGTATGTAAAAATTCAGCCTAGAAATGAAGTCATTTATACATCAGACTCACATGGTATTTATGCTTACTAACATTTTTTGTTGTGTTTGACTTTGAATATCATCTGCTTTGGGTTATAATTAAATGAATGGAGTACTTTGAATAACCAGTCTTTCAATTTGCATCAGAAATCAGCCACCATCATACTTTAAAGGCAAGGAAAAAATATTTGCTGGTTTTGTTGAAACAAGCCTTGGCTGCAAATCATCAGAGTGATGGTATACTTCATGTTCTGCTTTTTAATTACATAGTTTCATCAACCTGACTTTGTGCCAGTGTTTATGTTAGTATAAAATTCTCGTGTACCACAACCAGAAAAATAGCTCTCAGGATGGGTGAACAAAACAGCTTTTCATCTCTTAGAATTTAGTTTCTGAAACAGTTTCTTGGATATTTTAGAAATTAAAACAACAATAGCAGTAAAATATTTTTTTTTGTCACTTAAGGCATTTCTTCAGAATGTTTTCACAGTTTGATACTTATCATTCTGCTTTAAAGATATGTTTCAGACTTAAGCAATCTCCAGTAGAATTAGAATTTCCTCATTTCCGTTTGTTAGGTAGTAATTAACAACACAGGTTATGATAATATGGTCTCAGATGTTGCAACTAGTAGCAAGTGAAACTCCAGTTTAGAATTAGATTTCTTAAATTCCCTTTAGTTTCACTTGCTGTTCTGATATCACTTGTATCCTGTTCTGCCTCTCATTTTTTGGAATCAGTCAACTGATTACTCATTATCATGATGATTTTGCATTCATGTAAATGACTGCACAAGATGCAATGCAATAAAAAAACAAGCCCAGGGAATTTTCAGGATGACAGATTCTTATGTTTGCTTTGTACCTTAAGGTTCCACATGAGGTTTCAGACTAGAAAGAACAATTTGCCAAAGCTTACTGTTCATTCCCTTATAACTGATTTTGTGGAAAACCTTGCTAGAAACGTAGAGCTTGAACAGAGATTGAGAGAGGAAGTTTGAAGTCTGTCTGTGCTCCTGAGAGATTCTGGCAAGGAAGTATCTGTACCCCAGCATGAGGAGGTGCTCACTCAGGATAACTGTCTCTCTTAGGTCCAAAATAGTCATGGCATGGAACATTACAGCTTTATGCTTCCCATCAGCCCATTTGTCTTGGCAGGTCTTTCCCTTGCCTAATTTTATAAAAGAACTGCACTGCTGAATACCAAAGAGGTGCTTCATCAGGTCTGTTCCAGTTCTGCTTAATAGTGCTGATATTTAAATATAATCACTATTTGTTCTACATGCAGCCTGAGTAAATGGAGTAATATGCATTTTTCTGAAATTTTTCTAGAGCTCACTTTTTTTAATGTACTTTTTAGTCTACTTGTGCTACCTCACTGCAGCACATCTGATATTCTGTAAATATATAGTTTCTGAAGTGACTGGGTTCATTTCTCTTGTTTTCAGTATGTATTCTTCTGCGGGAGTAAGATGTGAAGTTTCGCAAGATTTCTTAATATCATTTCCCTTGCAAAAGGTCTGGCTGGAGTCACCTGGCGGTACAAATGTAATCTTCCTTTGCCTCTGTGGAACATTGCCTGTAGGCAATTGCTCCTTGATTTCTTGCTTTAGAAAGAGCCAAAATAGTTTAACTAGTTTTAGGCACCTGTAATACTTTGCAATGTGAGTGCAGCAGCGCTTACCCCTGCCCCGTCCTCTCCCACCTTCTCCCGTCACTGCTGTCCAAGCTGGCTGCCTGTCAAGTGACCCATTTTCTTTGGGACAAGGTGACATTTCCTAAGGTTAATGTTATATCACTGTGTCCTGACAGGAGGAGGAAAGAGAAAGAGTGCAGGGGAAATGAGATGTAGATAGAATAAGGTGATTAGATACCTTTTGAGGAAAACTAGCCTTGACTTGGCATATTGTAAATTTTGGTCTTTTAGATTCTGTTAACACAAGGTGGGGGAGAAATAGTTTATCAATAACTGAGCTTTTGTACTATACTTTTTTGTGGTCTTATAAAATGGTTTCTGGTGCATTATCCTATTTTATCTATCTAGTTTAACTGAATGCAAAAATGTGCATCCCAGTTACCTTAGTCTAGGGGAGGATGAAAGAGTATAGGAGGAAAAAAGAGATAGGATTGAAGTGAATCTTACTACTGCTTTTAAAAAAGAGTTAATGCTTCCAAGGAGCATTTCAGAAGTATGGTTTTATTATGCATTTTGTGCTCAGATTCTTATATGGAAATTTGTGGTCTTCTTTGAGGCCAAGGAAACCTGTGCTTGCGCAGGAAGGGGAGATCAGTTTCCTGCGTGTTAAGGTAGGTCCATCCTCCGCTAGCTGACATGGTCCTCTCAGTTCTCCTGATGCTCTCAATGCTGTGGACTACTGCCAGGAGTACTTTCTGGACTGAAGGCCTTTTCATGTCATTCTTTCCAAACCAGAATTTTAGCCTTTGTACACACCTGGTTCACCAGCCCAGGTGTTACTGGACATGCCTTCAACAATACTGTGTGATTAGATCCTGATTAAGCTTTCCCTGGATCTTTGATTGACGTGGAGCTGTGCCCTACTGAATTGGCAGTTGTTTTAGCCTCTCTGTTTTTTCTTTCCATTTCATGTGAATAAGTAACTATTCTCTTTGAGGCACTTTAGTTTAATATTCAGATTTGGAGAACTGAAATTAGAGTCAGCACATTCTGACAAAAACATAGTTGCATAAAAGATTTTTACATATAAAGGATCTTCTGGTCAGTTTCCAGTTTATTTTCAATTTTTCTGCTTCCTTTTGGACTTTTTCAGCATTGCTGAGTTCCCACATGAACATCTGCAACATAATTTTGATCATAAGTGCTTTATAATCATACACGCTATAAATATTAGATTGTCTTTTAAAGGCCACTTCACTTTGATTTTGAATATTAAGTGGAACAAACAAAAAAAATATTATTATTCAGACAATTGCTCTAATTTTGGTGTCCTCATTTCTGGGCTAAAATGCAACTAAATTCTGCCACTGCCGGAGTTTGAAATACATGGTCTTCTAATTAAATAGTGTGCAGGACCACTCAAAGAGCTAGAGATAGAGACATACATTGGATTGAAACAGATATTAGTCTCTTTTGCAATGGCAAACTCAAAAGATTTCTGAATAGCCAGATGACAGCACAAGGGAAAATTTCCCCAACCTGCAGCAATGGGAATGCTTCTCATGTGACACATTCAGAAAAACAAGAGCCAGCTGTGCAAAAGCCACCCCCGCTCCTGACTAGGATACTGGGCTAGATGTGTATATTTGCAGTTTACCAAAGTAATCTTTTCTGATTAAATGAGCTTCCAGTACAGTGGGTATACAATTTGCCTCAGTTTGCCTTACCCTAACCTTGACTTGCCTCCCTGACCTGACATACCTGTCTCTCTGTGCTTTCTTTTTCTCTAGGGTCTGGGTGGAGATAGCTTAGCCAATGGCTGTGCTGATTGCTACCTGCGTTGTGTGTGCCATGAAAGTTACTTTGCTCAAGCAGAGTTTCTGTAGTCATGTTTATTTTCTGTTTCGGAGAGCTTATTGCAGTCTGTTATTCCATTAGTGGTTTTAGACTAACTGTTTGGGCCCAACAAGAAATTGAATAACTGGGCCTAAAATTCTTCAATACTTTTAAAATCCTTAAAGATGGACTTTTCCCCACCATGAAGGGATGTCAGAAGTGTAGAACACCTGATGATACAGGTTGCTGCTCCTTTCTCTGATTACTGGTGTCTTAAGTGTTTTTATAGACAAACAAGGCAGAGTCCTCAGATGCAGAACTTGCTGTCTGCCAAGAAGTAGAGGTGAGTCAGAGATGTATGATATGCCAAATGAATGAGTGAGCCGTAGCATAGCATATGCATCTTTTCATTTCCTTATCTGGGTTTTCTTTTCTGATAACCAGGTTATGGAAAGAATGGAAATGTAGTTTTGTAGAGCTCAAGAAGGAGGTAGGTCTGGAACATTTTTAATTTTACTTGTTCTTTATGAACTTTGTGAATTACCCTTTCTTCTGTGAACAAAGAAATAATTTAATGTTTGCCTGTATGTAAGAATTTACATAGAGGCTGTTTCCAAAGGCCATGGTATAGGCACATACCTTCGTTTGTATTGTATACAGTTTTGTTAAGGCCAATGTATGTTCATGTGACATAGAAAATTTTTCAACATTATTTAAAGTGAAATGTAAGTGTGAATAAGAGTTCCTATATTATTGCTCTTATATTTCCCTGCATAAGAGGAATAAAGGCCTGATTTCATAAACGTCTGTACTTAGGACAGTACCATCATGTGCATCCTCAAAACTACCTGTGTGTCAAGATGTGTAGTTCTAGCTATTTATTATAATGGCTACTCTCACTTCTGCACTGGCCTGAAGCCTGCAGTCTTGTGTCTGGAACTACGTTTGTTTGAAAAGCTATATTCATGTAAAACATTTTTAGGATATATAGTGGAATTCACTGCCCGTGGCTGGGCACAAACTTGTAAGAGAAACCTCAAGAACATCTCGCTCAAAGTCATGAAAACCACAGACTTGATTGCCCTTTCAATCTGCTGTCTCCAAGCAATAACCTTGACATTTTTGGACTTTGTAAAAGCTCTGTGCAGGTATCTCTTCCCAGTGCCTCCTCAGCTGAAGGTGAGAGCGGAGAAAGTGTAATGACTGTCTTGGAAGGTGGTAAAGATGCAGAAGCTGCCTCTGCCTACACTCGTGGAAAGTGCAATGGGCCAAAATGTAATAAGAATAGATCACCGTAGTATTTGGACATGTTGGCAGCAATGATACTCATTGCAGCTTGCCAGATAATTTTAGTCTAACTCTTCATTTAAATGAGCATATAATGTGGGAGACCAGAGAAAACTTCTTGTTCACAGAATAAATCTAAACACAGCATCCAGCACTACTGTTTGCAAGTTGGCAACTTCCTTCTTGAATAATATCTGATAATCATCCTTGTCTGTATGACCTGTATGTCAGCATATGCTGAGAGCACATCTATTTTGAAACCAGTCTTAATAACACAGCTGCAGTCCTGCTGAAAACTGTGCTGCCTGAACATGCCTCTGCACTGCTCCAGCTAAAGGCAAGTTCTGCATCAGGCACTGAAATCTAGTCTGTCCTCGAGAAAGAGTCTCATAATTAACCTATTATTGCAAGATTTTTGGATTTATTCCCCAAGGAAAGAGAATCTAGTTGAGACATGAAAAACGTGTCAATCTAATATAATAATAGAATAGTGAAGCCGTGTGGTCTAATGACGTATTAGATTTATGAAAAGCTCTTTTCTGTTTATCCCACACAAACTTGCACTCAAAAAGATTATATAATTGTTAATCCATAATACATTTCTCTTGTCAGCTGAATGACAACAGTCTGCAATGACCAGCTTTTTTTGAATGAAACAGTTATTTGGAGATCTTTTTTCATTTCTAGAAACTTACTTTCATACTGCAAGTATCCATTCTCTGATATAAAATGTTGCAGCCTAATTTTAGGCTGTGGTCTGTATGCTACTAATCAATGTAATTGCCTTCCTCCTTCTTCCCAATCTCTTTCCCCTTTTCCATTAATCTTAACCACAAAATATTTTCTCTGACCTGATGTGACTGAGAAGGAATTTCTATACAGTACCACCAAATATGAGAGAGCTTCCTAGCAGATAATTGCAAAGCAGATAAAGAAGTTTGTGGCTGAAATTTCTATAATACTTAGCTCGCTTGCTAATGTTTATCTCTCCAGCCAAACCTTTTTCAGAATGGCTTTTTTGAATGGATGCCACATCGTCCATAGAGGGCATCAAGAAGAAAAATTGCTGCTTCTTTCAATTAGGAAATACAATAAAAGTTTGGGAATAATGGAATTGAGTATTAGAAGGGACTTATATTATTTAATGCCTTCTTGCCTTAGAGGCAATGTGGAAATGAAAATATCAGGTGAAAACTTGGAAGGACGTTATCTCAGTTGCAGTTCTTGATAATGTACAGATCCTCATTTCAGTGCTATTGCCGCATTTTCTCACAGTACTGATTTTCTAAAATAAGCTCCACCCTGTCTGAAATTTTGCCCCGAAGTCAGATTTTCAGAAATACCCAACCACCTATTGAAAACATGTTATAGACCTTGTTTTGTTTGATAGCTCTGAAAGTTGCTGCTTTGTATTGCTGGCTTCTGAAGCTACTTTTACAAATGCCTATGAGCAGAATTATTTTCCTTTTAATGTGGATATATCATCTCCTTTAATAAACAGCACAAGGCATGATTGTGTAAAAGTTTTTGTGCATATGCAGGAGAGGCAGGATTCCTCTCTCTGGCTTCTGAGATCTGGGATACAGAAATCTGCAGCTGAGCCTGTCATTTTGCAGGAATGAGGCTTTCTCAAAAGAGAAAGAGTTGTTTTCTAGTTGCTGACTTTCTGATGAGCTTTCTTTTACAGTCAACAATACCTTTTTTGAATACAAGAATCTTCAAAAAAGATAGCGTTTAAAAAGAATACTTGTAAAGTATGTGTCATAACTAATCCTTCCTTGTTAACAGCATTGGTCTCACTCTCTAATGCAGTGTCTTTCTGTCATATAAATGGAAAGTTTTCTGTTGGAAGAGATTAAGCAATCACAGGGAGGATGCCAATTGTATAGGCTATCTATGAAAAATCGAGAGGGGCTCTTCCCATTGTCAACACAAGGATACAAAAGGAAAACACCATCAGTGGGCTGTTTTAGCATCCCTTTTCCAATAAAGGGAAATATTTCCCAAATACTTTTGCTGGTTTACAATTGCAGTACTCACAAATAGAAGATAAGCTCAAAACATTTGGGGATAAAAATGTCAAATTCTACCAACTGCATGCTGGGTTTTATAGTGCTGTCTTCCCTCTGGTTTGTTTCTTGTTCTACCTCTTGTATAAGATTGCCTACATATTCCCACTGTAGTATGATATATATAAAATAATAAAAAAATAAACATAGGCCTGCCTGACAGGGCCTGAGACAGATAAGTATATAGTAGTTCATCTCTGATAATGCTGAACTATCCGAACATGTTGAAATTCTCACTCGGAAAGGACTCAGCATCGTTCCTTCTGCCTCTGCTGACCCAGTATGCCTTTCAGCTCTTCTCCCTACAAAAGGAATAAATAATTATCCTGTTTCTTTCTATTTTCCAAATGTGGTCACGTCCCCTGTGTATCTTTCCCAAGAATAGCATGATGCTCTCTTTTTAGTGAATAGAAGTTGGATATTTCAATCCATATGCAAATGCAAAGAAAAAATTGTTTAATGACATTATTCCTCTGAATTGCCTGATGACACAAGTTATCAAATCGCACCCTAGACTCTTCAGAGAGAGTATGATGTCAGTCCTCCTTTTGTTGCAAACAAATTCTGACTTTTCAAGACCTTCCTGATGACAGTGTGAATGATACCTTTTTAATTTACAGTGGGTTGTTCACTCTTTCATCAAGCATCAGAAATCTTGAAAACTTTCTTGGACATACATTCTTCCATAATTTTATGTGAGAAGAGAAAAGGTTTTCACGCTTTGGTTATTGCTTCACATTTCAGAAATTTTGATGCAGGCTTGTGAAATAATGTGACTACTGTGTCTAACCTCCTGTGCTAACACCAGCTTACATTTCTCATCTCACACCTTAGCGTATCTGGGTGTCTAGATGACACATTTCTATATGGCTAAGTTACCTTTGCTATAAATAGATAATAGTTTAATCACTTATTATGTTGCTTTTCTTGTTTTTTCCAAATACAGAAGTTCAAGAATTGAGATACCTAGGCATGTTTTAGCTTTTTGCCTGTCTCTTGAGACCCTAGTAGCTCCACTAGGTCAGAGGAGAGAGACAAAAGTTTGGACTGTGGGAAGTGGTGCCTTTCCTAAAATGAAGACTAAGATAATGTTTCCTTATCATTTCATATAGTATGTCTTTAGTTGTGGGAACCTTGAGGGACATCTACACAAGGAGGAAGATGACTTGTCCTAGGCTAGAGTGCCCAGTGTTTTCTCCCTGGAAAACCGCATAGGAATTAAAGATGGGGAAAATGTGTCTGCCCTATTGTGAGAGCTGCCCACAGTACATCCATCAATAATGAAATAGAAAAAAAGAGGGAAAATTAAACTGAGGCTTTTTAGGCTGTTGAGTCCATGGGAATGATGGTAATAGCATTGATTGACTGCAACTTCACAAGAGACTGGACAATGAGACACTAAAAGCTTATTCTACTATGATTATATAGCAGCGGAGGGAAATTGTGATGGATATTCCTCTGTATGACTTACCTGAATACCCTCCCACTTACTAGATTTTGCAGCTTTAAGGACATAGAGGGCTTCCTTTCGTCCCCTGGTTTCCAAGTCTGTCAAGTGCTGAGCCGTAGCACAACCATGTGTTTTCCTTGTATTTCTCATCCTGTTGTGCCTCGAGCAGTTACAGGGTAGCTGAGCATAATGCAACTTTCTGCAGCCATGACCTGTGCTTCTCTGGTGTTTCTGACCTCATCCTGTGGAAAGTCTCAAAATCCCAGTCAGAAATGTTTGCTCTACCATGCTCTGGGCAATCCTGCTTCAGCAGGGGAGTTGGACTAGATGATCTTTATGGTCCCTTCCAACTCTAAAAATTCAGTGAAATTCAGTGAAATAAAGCCAGACCAGTGGAACTTGCTGATTCCTTTTAAAGGCAAGCATTTCTGAAGCAGCTGACTAAGGGGAGCTTAGGCTAAACAGCAATAGCTCTAATGTGCCAGCACTGGAATTAGCACTTGTAATCTCTATGCTGAAGTGGAATAGATGACAAATCCTGAACATAATGGTGTTGGAAAGGCCTGCATCATCTTGATCTTTCCTTTTCAGGATACGTATTGCTGTAGTGAAGCTTCACTAGCTAGATGGAAGAAAATCAGTCACTTCAGTAAATGTACATTGAAAAAACTCACACTTCATGGGTTCTTTCAGAGAGATCTCTGTAAAAACGTAAATCAAATGGGTGTGCACGTGTAAAATATTCTAGAATTGCAGAAAAGTGATTTTATGAAGCTCTTTTAGAAAGACTTGGGACAGACACGATAAATATATTGCCAGAGGAAAGCAATATTTTTAATGGATTCCCTGCCATACAGAAAGTAACTGGCATAACACATCAAAGTGCTAGTAAGTTGAAAGATTCTTGTAAGCAGTTGGCTGAATTATAGAAAATTGTCATTTTACAGAAGGAAACATCTTTGAGTTCTTTCTTCTTTCGTCCTAACACTGATGGCAAGTTTAGGCTCCTTTTTATTCTTACTGATCCGAAATAAGAAGTATTATGTTTGCTTCTACTATCTTTTCATTGCTAGCACTGAAATTTATATGTCAAGAAAGCCATTAGCTTGCTGCTCTGATTATCCACTCAGCTACATAACTTACCCCCCATATAATAGTTGCTTAGTTTTGCATGGTTTATGTTATGAAGTCTCTACTCTCCTGCAGCACATTTAATTGCATGGTGGCACCAACTGGCCTCTTTCTTCATGGGTATAGCACTGTTTATGACCACTGCCTTTCAAAGAAAGCCATGAGAAGAGGGTTGATTTCTAAGCTGATTATAACTAAGTCATTCTTTCATTGATTTATACACTAAGTGAATAGTTAAAGTTGGAGTGGCGTCTTGAATGTCAAGCAGACTTGCCTAATTGTGGTTTGTGAAGCTGTAGAAGTTCACCAGGGGAAGTTGCTGAGGACGTGCTACTCTTTACATGTAAAGCTGCCTTAGTTAATCTTGTCTGCTTTTATTTTTAGTAACATGCCTGAAACTGTTGCTTTTTTTCATTTATAATTTCTAAGGAATTTCAATCTACCTTCATGTATCTCAGACACAGAAATAATTTGGTGTTCTGGTATATGTGTGTAACTTATGCACCAGTCTTTTTTCAGTGGTGCTCTGTGACAGGACAAGAGGTAACAGGCACAAACTTGAATATAGGAAGTTCCATCTAAACATGAGGAGGAACTTCTTTACTTTGAGGGTGGCAGAGCACTGGAACAGGCTGCCCAGAGAGGTGGTGGAGTCTCCGTCTGGAGACATTCAAAACCCTCCTGGACACGTTCCTGTGCAATCTGCTCTAGGTGGACCTGCTCTGGCAGGGGAGTTGGACTAGATGATCTCCAGAGGTGCCTTCCAACCCCGCATCATTCTGTGATTCTGCATATGTAGCTCTGTTATGTGCAATATATATATATACATATATGTATACTGGGGTTAAAGACACATGTAGTACAGTGTGTATCTGAGCTGTTAAAGACTGCCACTCTTCCATCCGCTGTTCAGATCTTAATTTATGGTGTAGCTGAAGTCAACTGGAGAGCTCACTGCTCAGAACAAAGTGGCAAAAGTATCCAGCCTTTAACTAGCAAACATGAGCTGCATCATTTCCCTATAGCATTTTCACTGAGCGATAACTGTGCCTATTTTAATAACTACCAACAATTGATTTTCTGCCTTTTCATTGTTAAATCTTTCAGCACCACAGATTAAAAGTTATATTGTAAGGAAGTGCTTGCGCTAAGATAGTTTAGGTTGAATATAATTTTGATTTCAGTCAAAGTACTTATTCATTTGGGTGTTGGCAGAGTACTTAACGTGGGTTACAGGAGGCTGTGTCTGTGGATTAAACTACAAGTTTATTTTGTTCAAGCAATTCAGAGCTTTAGGTTGTGTGTGTTAATATGACACCTTGAAATGATTGATTTTCCTCAGTAAACAGAATCACAGAATATTTTTGGTTGGATGGGACCTTTGAGATCATCGAGTCCAACCAACAAAACAACCAAACAAAACAAAAAAAAAACCAACAAAAAACAAACAAACAAACAAACAAACAAACAAAACCCCAAAACCCCCAAAAATCCCAGAACACCAAAGCCAAACCAAGCCAAACACCCACAACCACACACCACACCACGCACAAACAGACACAAACCAACAATCTCGGGCACTAGAGCATGCCCTGAAGTGCCATGTCTACACGTTTCTTAAATACCTCCAGGGATGGCGACTCCACCACCTCCCTGGGCAGGCTGTTCCAGTGCCTGACCACTCTCTCAGCAAAGTAATTCTTTCTAATATCTAAACTAAACCTCCCCAGCCGCAACTTCAGACCATTTCCTCTGGTCCTGTCATTATTCCCTTGGGAGAAGAGTCCAACACCCACCTCTCTACACCCTCCTTTCAGGTAGTTGTAGAGGGCAATGAGGTCCCCCCTCAGCCTCCTCTTCTCCAAACTAAACATGCCCAGTTCCCTCAGCCTCTCCTCATATGACTTGTTCTCTAGACCCCTCACCAGCTTGGTGGCTCTCCTTTGGACACGCTCCAGCAGCTCAATGTCCTTCCTGTAGTGAGGGGCCCAGAACTGAACACAGCACTCGAGGTGAGGCCTCACCAGGGCCCAGTACAGAGGCACCATCACTGCCCTACTCCTGCTGGCCACGCTATTCCTGATACAGGCCAGGATGCCGTTGGCCTTCTTGGCCACCTGGGCACACTGCTGGCTCATGTTAAGCCGGCTGTCCACCAATACCCCCAGGTCCTTTTCTGCCAGGCAGCTTTCCAGCCACTCTTCCCTGAGCCTGTAGCGTTGCCTGGGGTTGTTGTGACCGAAATGCAGGACCCGGCACTTGGCCTTATTAAACCTCATCTCATTGGCCTTGGCCCATTGATCCAACCTGTCCAGGTCCCTCTGTAGAGCCTTCTGACCCTCAAGCAGATCAACACTCCCACCTAGTTTGGTGTCATCTGCAAGGAAAAGCAGACGGGTGATTGTTGTGGGTGACTCTCTTCTGAGGGGGGCAGAGGGACCAATATGCCACCCTGACCCACTTCACAGGGAAGTCTGCTGCCTCCCTGGGGCACGGGTTAGGGACATGTTGGAAAAACTTCCTGCCCTGGTAAACCACTCTGATTATTACCCCCTGTTAGTATTTCAGGTGGGTAGTGAGGAAGTAGGTAGAAGGAGGCCAAAATCAATTAAAAGATATTTTAAAGCCTTGGGACGGCTGCTTAAGGGATCAGGAATGCAAGTTGTGTTCTCCTCTATCCCTTCAGGGGCAACTATGAATGAGGAAATTAATAGGAAGAGGCAACAGGTCAACTCGTGGCTCCGGGACTGGTGTTATCGGCAGGGTTTTGGGTTTTTTGAGCATAGGCAGCTATACGAGACACCTGGCCTGCTGGGGGCAGGTGGGATGCACCTGTCCCAGAGGGGAAAAAGAATTTTGGGGCAGGAGTTAGCAGGGCTCATTGGTAGGGCTTTAAACTACATATGAGGGGGGATGGGGAACTAATTGGGCCTGTCAGGATTAAACCCAAGGGAAGCATACCAAGGCTTGAAGGATACTGGGTTAGTGAGGACTCTCGCTCTGTCATTTCATTTGAGAAAAGGGATAGACATTTAGAAATTTCTGATTACAAACAATGGGAAAACCCTATCCTGAAAGGGGAAAAGGGTACTAGGCCAGGAGTTAACAAAGCTTATGGACAGAGCTTTAAACTAGATGTGGAAGGGGAAGGGGATAAAACCAGGCCCACTGATAATGAGCCTGGGGGTAAAGGGCCAAGGATGGGGGTGAAATCGGGAGCCCAGCTCAAGTGCATCTGTGCTAATGCACGTAGCATGGGCAACAAACAGGATGAGCTGGAAGCCATGGTGCAGCAGGACAGCTATGACGTAGTCGCCATCACGGAAACATGGTGGGTTGATAGTCACGACTGGAATACTGTGATGAGTGGCTATAAGCTCTTCAGAAGGAATAGGCAAGGAAGGAGAGGCGGGGGTGTGGCTCTGTACATTCGGGAGTGTTTTGACTGTATAGAGCTAAATTCCAGTGACGATGAAGTTGAGTGTTTGTGGGTAAGGATGAAGGGGAAGGCTAACAAGGGGGATTTTGTGTTGGGAGTCTGCTATAGACCACCCAACCAGGATGAGCAGGTTGATGAAGTATTCTATAAACAAGCACCAAGTGTGCTAAAATCCAGACACAAGGAAATCTGTTGTCATGTCTGCTGTGCTTCTAGTTCTCTCTTGTGTTAGTTGTTTAATCTGGTATTTTATAGAGAAAAGGTTCCTGAGATTCAAGTTGTCTAAAAACGTTGGCTGTTACAGCTTGGAAGCTATAGAAGGCTTTCCTTCAGTTTTCTAAGCCAGTACTTCATACTTCTTGTTGTGTTTAGGTGTCTTTTTTTTCCTATAGTTTAAACCAATTCTTCAGTGAATTAACCTAAATGACCATTGTCCAAATTTAAATGATTTTTTTTCTCTGTATTTCCCACAGTCTAAGTGAGATGGGTTCAGTTCACATGTTCTGTTCAGTGAAACCTTGAAGTTGCACAAGACTGGTGCCTTTTTTTTTTTTGTTTGCTTTTTCACATTTAGTGCCTCGTCATTGTAAGGCACCTTCCAGTCCTCAAAGTCCAGCTGTTGGATTGAGGTTTTACTGTGTTTAGACTGAGTATAACAGCGTATACACCTGCGCTGCCGGAGCTTGAGCATCCTGCATGCTGGATGGCAATGGCAGTTGGGGATGTGTGAACAAGTCAGAAGACAAGTGTTCAATGATAATAGGATTAGTATTGGGAGATTTAATTCCTTTATCTTTCCAACCCATAAAACATCCATTGTTTTAGTGCTGACTGGCATTTTCCATTCAAATCAGATTTCTATGGAGACACTGGAAAACTGTTAGTGAGTGTAAATGAGATTAAGCTGATGCTGCAGTTCTTTATTATCTGAGCTATTTAGATTCAACACCTGAACTGGTCCCTTTGTAAATAAGTGTGAATAGAAAAAGTATTGTAAGAAAGTCAGATGTTTGAAGAAAAATAACTGAATAGATTTGGTGGCAGTTTATGACCCAGAAAAATGATAGAGAATTTGTGAAGGAAAAGCCAGTGTTCACCTCTGTTAAATTGGCTTTATCTATGTTAGTTTGCTGTTATAACATATAGAAAATAGATTTGGAATTCTTTTTCCCCCAGAGACAGAAATAGTTTTTTCCACACTGAAGATCTTGTTCTATCATTTATTCTGTGCATTCTCTGTGGAAAGTCCTGAGCTCGAAGACTGAACATGTAATGCGCTGAACAGGAGTATTGTTTGCTGCTGTAAGCCTCTGCTAGGAAGACATGAAGTGAATTTTCTACCAGAACGGAATTGGTTTTCAGTCCTTGTCATGCATTTGTCTTTCAGCCTGCTATCCCTGCTGTGAATGGCTCTGTCTGTGGACTCTGCTCTGTACCGTTGGCAGCGACTAGCAGCTGAAAGTCCCTCCCATACTCTATCAGAATCAACACCACTGCTGTTTCCCCTCAGAGGCAAATCAAAACTCAACTTAAACAAATGGAGGATTGTGTTTCCCAACAATGGGAGACAGTGGGAAGACTGGAAACAAGCTTCTACGTTTTATTCTGGAAACAGGATACAGACCACAAAATACACGTGGTTCACTTTTTTGCCCCAATATCTTTTTGAGCAGTTTCACAGGTAAAAAAAAAATCATTCAATGATACATGAGTTTTAAGAACTGTCTCTGAAACAGTGATATTTGAGGGTAACAGAGAAGGGCTGCTTTTGTAGTTGCCACGTTACTAAAATTTAGGTGATGATTATTTGTAACCAATGTCACTCGATTCACACTGAAATGGAGGTTTAAAGCAAGTAAACACTAGGTGTGCTTAAACTGGTGCTGTGGCCAGCTTTCTTGTTTGAATGCTGAAACAGTTTTCTATGTAAAAATGTCAAGTTTTTATTAAAAATCCCTCTGTTTCTGTGTTGAATAAACCTCTAATTTTTAAGAACACAAAAAGATACTAATTGGATGTATTGAGATACCGATGAAATTCTGTAGACGTCAGAGGCTCATAGATTAATTTTAGTACATTTTTAATGGCATGCAAGTGAGTCTGTCTACTGACTTGTAAACAGTGTACTTGTATATGCATACAGTGTTTTATGTCAAAGACGGCAAGTTCTAGGTCACGTTTCTTTCCAAGTGATGGTTTGAAATTATGTACTCCCCCGGCATAATGAATCATGTCAATAAGATGCCCAGGGAAATATTGTTATGATAAAGATAAATGAAAGTTGTATATCTGTCTCTAGCTTTGAAACTTTCATTCTGTATATTAGATTTGCACATTCATAATTTAGCCTTCCACGTGTGGAATTCAGCAAGGATTCCTGATGGGGACATTTCCATAATTCTGAACATGTGGGTGTTTACACCCATTCTGTTATATTGGTTTGGTTTTTTAAGTTTTTTTTACTTTTGTTTGATTTTATGCTTATTTTCAAGACTGAGGCAGTGAGAGATCATTAAAGAAGTTTTAGCTCCTAGAGATAAAAAGTGTTTGAAATATGTGGAAAAGTGGAGGTATCTATAATGTTATGAAAATGTATCTCACAGACTCTTCTAAAGAAAAAAATTAGTGTCTCAGTTAAGTAACTGATTAATTCATTCAGGGAAAGGAAGAGGAGGGTAGAAGTGTGAAATTATTAATGTTCCTTTGACACAAAATGGGTGATGTTCATTAAGAAAATGACATATTCTAATTTCTGACTACTTTTAATTTCTTTTATACTTCTGCAGGCTGGGTAATCTTTATTTCTTCTTCCTGGTGGTTCTGAACTGGTTCCCACAAGTGGAAGTCTTCCACAGAGAGATTACTATGCTGCCTCTGATTGTGGTGCTGCTTACCAGTATGATTAAGGATGCTATTGAAGACTACAGAAAATACCGATTTGATAAGATGATAAACTTGTCTAAAACCAGGGTATATGACAAGTAAGTAAACCAAACCAATTATTTTTCCTTGCATTTGATGTGGTGGAAACTGATAATCCAATTTTGCAGTAATTCTTTCACTGTCCCTTTGGAGTACAGTAAGTTTGGAAATCTGTTAAAAAAGAGTTTTGTTCTGCCTTTAAAAATGCCTCAGTTATTTCACTGAAGTGATCTTAATATCATTGAAGTTTTGTTTCATGTCACAACAGTGTGTGCTGATATACAAGTTTTCATTCCAAGTTTCCAAACCAGCTTGCCAACACACACAACATCCTCTCCGGGTAGTAGAAGGATCTGGAGGAAAAATGAGACATATCCAAGTCTGGAAAGGATTATTGGGGCTGTTTAACAAATTGGAGCAATGTCTTTCGGACATCTCATGCTAAAACTATTAATGCGAAAATTAATAATGAACTATATTCAAGGTGAAGCATAACCAGGAACTGAAAACAAATTTACAGGACTTCCAGTAGACACAGGTGATCAATACAGCACGGTTTCGCTTTGGAGATGGTACAACACCTGCAGTGAGCTGCGATGTTTGCTCACTACTGACTCAGAAGGAAGAAGTATTTTCTAGTGCAATTCTTATTGCAACATTTCGATTTCATCAGAGTTTCTGGTCCAAGTACTAACTTGACTTGAGACTACTTAGCTTGTAGCTACATAATGCAATAGACAGGAGTTTTCATTTAAAAGAAGTTTAAACGTTTGAATCTCTTCCTTTTTTCACCTCTTCTTAAGCCCCAGCCATAGAAAAAGAAAATTACTATGGTTTGTACACATCTCACTAGCTCTCTTGGAAATTAGCCCTCATCTATGCTACATACTTATGAACCAGAGGCACAAGGACCACTGGGAAAGAAGAAATGAGAGGCTGGAAGGGATTGCTGAGTGAGGGAGGGACACTTTGGGTATCCAGAAGCAGGAGGTCTATCAGAGGAGAAGGATCAGGCTGAGGTACAATCTAGGTAAACTGCCCTTCAATTGCCTATGTCTATGTATTGTTCTCACAACTATCAAATCATACGTTTGCTTGATTTGGAGGAATGGGGGTTGTTTGTTTAATAATCCATGTAATGGTCATGAAAACAAATAGTAGGTAGAGGATGTAGAAGAGGGAAATACTGTCCGTACTGAGGCTTATAGCAGATTTCTGTTGACTTCTGGGACGTAGAGCTCTGCCCATTACCTTTGAACTTCCTGGCAACTCCCAGGCTTATAAAATGATTCTGAAACTCATGGAGTGAACCGTGAAAGTTGTGGGTAGGTTCTTGGCTTTGTCACTGCTCTGTGTTAAAACAGACACTTCATGTGAGCGGACGGTTGATGCCAGGGAAATGCTCTGAATGGGGCCTCCAGGCGTACGCAAACAGGAATAACAAAACATTCAGGATGCTTTTGCCGTACGTACGTGAGGTGCAGCCTCCCCGGCAGGCTCTAGGACCCGGTGCTGCTGAGTCAGGATGATACCTGTCCCTCGGCAGGTGGAGGCTGGAGTCAAAGGAGAGGCAGCCCTGGGCTTCCGACATATTGACTCTTCTCTCTACCACTTGGGAGTTTATCCGGATTATTTAACTCTTCTAACTTTGTCAGTTTTCAACTTGAGGCTACTTTCTGAGAGGAAAACAAGATGTCGAGGAAAAGTGTTCCAGGCTGCTTCTCCAGAATGATATGGAAGCAACATTTTTTCAAGGAAACTTGCTGCCGATGTGATGCTCCAGACACTGAAATCCAAAATGAAGAGCTGGAAAAGAGAGCAAAAGTAAAGAAGAGAAAGAAGAAAAATGAAAATAAACGAGTGATCATCTCCAATTTGCCCTTTGGAAGTAAGAAGTGGAAGGAAAATCCAAACAGATACTATGACTCCAATAAAATTAAGACCACAAAATATACTATCTTTACTTTCCTCCCTAAAAATATCTATGAGCAGTTACACCGCTTTGCCAATATTTATTTTGTGGTCATTGCACTGTTGAATTTTGTGCCAGTGGTGAATGCTTTCCAACCAGAAGTTTCTGTGATCCCAATTTGTGTTATAATGGCCATTACAGCCATTAAAGATGCTTGGGAGGACTTTCGGCGGTATAAATTAGACAAAGAAATCAATCATATGGGATGCTACATTTACAGCAGGTAAGTTTCATACAGCTTTTATTACAAAAATCAGTTAGCTTGAGATCTTTTATTAATGGTGAGGCTTTTTGCTTAAAAAAAATTAATAAATAACTGCTGGAAATTCACAGTGATTAAGTGAAAAAGGGAAAAGTCATAGTGACTATATAACACCTGGCCTTTATTCTGATACAGGGAAAGACTTTTTTTTTGTTGTTTAAACCTCATTTCCAGACTGGGAAGGTAAGTGAGTTTCGTGGTCCTGAGGTGGCCATTGGCCTCTTAAATGTGGAGTGCACTGAGAACAGGTTCTTAAATAGCTACTGAGCACCTGGATTTCTAAGGAATTTTGAAGAGGTCTAAATTCTGTAACTATAAGGTAGCACAGAAGAAGATTTGTCATGGGACCTATTTGCGTTTATAGATACCAAGAAACATCTCAAAAATGTAGTCCTTTGAACTACATTTAATTTTACACTCTGTGCCGTAGACTGGCTTTCCGTTGTATTTCTTTTACCAGCTTGTATGTAAAATAAAACTGTAAAAATGCAGTTTAAAAATGTGAGATAATAATATATGCCCCTGTTCAGCCATTTCTAAATGAATTAAGTACATGTGTCTGTGCTCACTTCAAAATGTTTCATGACCTCCTGCTTTTAGGACTTTCAGAAGTTTGAAATTTATGTTTTATTGTATCAAAACTGTTCTCAGCAAAGTAGAAAATTATTTCTCCCTCTTAAAATATTGCATCTGGGAGTCAGAAGAGCAAAACTTTCCATCTCCGTGGATGTTGCTTGTCGTCCCTCAAATTAATCAACAGTGCTTTATATAATGTATGCTTTCACAAGGAAGATCTTGCAGAACTTTGGCTTTTATCACACAGTGCTGTCATTTCTGTTTGTTTTGCTTGCATGTGTTTGTCAGATTTTTATTTTTATATCCTGCTGGTTAAACAGGAAAACAATGGATTTGCTTGTGTGGGGGCTAAACTTAACACCACATATAGATAATGACTTGTCAGAAACAAAATCTCACTGCTCTCCTTGCCAACTTGTCCAAAAAAGCAGACATTTTACAACTTTCTAAATACTGTTCATTTAAGATTTCTTCTCTTTTCCACCATGAAGACTGTCAATAATTATAGCTCTTTGGGTAGGGTGGCAAAATTATCTCTTCTACCCACCTTTGAGATTGCAATCTGATTGGATTTTTTTTAATCTTTTCAATGTTGCATTAATTCATAAGGCAATGGGTTATTTGTTAACGCTTGTTAAGACCCATATGAAAGAGAGCACGTGGTGCAGTAGGTACTAATGAATGGATCTGCATAGGAATCTTATTTATTTCCTCTTTACATAAAGCAACCATGTTAAGTTATATCTGAAAGCCTTTTACCATGGGAATATGAGAAGTGGGAAATACAATAAAACTTGTTTTGTATAAGAGAAAAATCCGTCATGGAATTACAACATACCAGATTCAAATTATAGCCATGAGTACTTTCTTATGCAGAAACTTAACGTGGGCCTGTAAAATTTGTTGTCACATCCCATAAAAAATACTTTGATCTATGAATAAATTTAGTCTAGAATCTTGTCTTTCACCAAAGTTTTATGTCCCAAAAAGGTGATGTAAGGGAAAGGAAAATGAGGAGGGCTTCAGACTATAGTATTCATCCTGTCTGGAAAATTTGTGGGTAATTACAACTGCCATCAGATCAGTAGCTACAGCTTATTATGTCATGAATAATTTTAATCAGGCTTCTACAGCGCTTTGGGAAGCTGATATTTCTTGTTCTTCTTGCTAGCTGCAAAGTCATGGAAGAGCATGATGTCTTCTAATTTTCTTCCTTATGAATCATCTGCTGTAGGTAATTTTTTAACATAGGTGAAAGTCTTTTTTAAGACACTGCAACTTTTATTAATCATGTGGCATCAAAAATACTTTTTAATAGAGCAACTGCTCTTCCATCCTAAAATTAAAGATTACGTAGATTTTAAGAGTTAATCTTGGAGAGTATATTGCCTTTATTTCAGATTTCGATAACAAGAATTCTGGTTCCTATTCCAAAAGAAATACGAAGGCAGAACAATCTTTTCCAAATGCTGAATGTTCTCCAAAACTTTCTTGAAGACTGGGGGAAATGCAGTAACTTGCCTTCTTTCAACATAGAGTGAAGGAAATTGAATTTAAATAGGCAGCCCTGTAAACACATTTCTTCTAATTTTCTTTTCACAGAGATCAGCTGGAATGGGAAAATAATCTGCTAGTCAAATGAAGGAAAAGACACTTAAGTAGCGTATTTAAAGAATGTTTAATTGAGAAAATAGGAGACAATTAATAGGCATTAAAGTGTCTTGGGGAGATGCAATAACTTAGACCTAATGTTTGATTGTGAAGATTTTAATTTCTGAACAAAACTTTTGGAATCATAATAATTGTATACAAACTGTTGTGCTGTCAGAATGAATCACACAACATAAATGAAGGGAACAAAAAAATCAATTGTAGATGGCACAGACTTATGTTTAGTTGCCTCCTTTCTCCTGATATTCTTTAAAATATACTTTGTCTTCTTTTAAATTTTCCAAGCAGAGGGAATTCCATTACTACAAAGTGTAGTTGTCAAAGCATTTTCTATGATATATGCTTTATTATCCCTCTTTAATTACATTTAAATTCTTCAAGTCACCTGGTTTCATGCAACTCTAATTAGTTATTCTTCATTTATAACATTTAATTATAATCTTCAAATATGTGTGATTTTTATCATGTTCATTTTTCTACGTCCAGACACCTTTTAGTCAAGATCTCTATATAGATCACTCTTTTCATCTTTTTTGTCAGTCAGACCCTCCAAACCTACTGTGGTTACTTTTCTCTGACCTCTCTCCAGTTTGTCATTAGGTTACTAACAACAGGGGCTGGCACTGAATGCCGTATACAAACCTGTAAGTGAATGTCAACCCAACAGCTGCTAAGGGCTATTATCTTGAAGTTCTATAATGTTCAAGAAACTTCTTGATATGTAATTAATATATGGACTGGATCTGATATACCCGTAGGATTAAGCTATAACAGTCTGTAAATACTCCCTAGCATCCAGGCTGTTTTTTACATCAATTTCACACTTTTGAAAGATTTAACCTATTTTTTTCTCAGTATTTCAGTAGACATTCAGATACAAATGCAATGACTGTGCACAGTTCAAGATGGCACAGCAGCACACTTGACTGCATGCATGTGCATCAGAGAGGAGCAGCCATAAAAACATTAAGATTATTTAAGCTATTCACATTGCTTAATTTTAAACTCCTACATTCAGAAATCTGAGACAGTGACTCAGAGAAGCCTAATTTATATGCTTTGGATCATCCTGTGGAGCTGCAAGATAACTAAGTCAGTCAGCAGGCTTCTTAAATGAGACAGCCTGATTGCTCTTTCAATAGAATGTTCCTCTGTGATCCTTTTAGGCCTTGTTGTTTTCAAGTAGTTCCTGCAAGTCTCCCCTTCCTCTTAGGTCCACTGATGTCTGTGATACAAAAATTCCAGACTGGCCTTAGCTGTGACTCTTTATCTGCTTAGTGTAAGGTTTTAGAACATTTAAAGATTTCTGCATCAGCACTTACTCTGGGTTAGTCCTAGAGCAGTGAGGTGGAAATAAGGAAAAACCAAAGAACTCATCTCTCTGTTGCACAAAGTCAGAACTGCCAATAGCTGAAAAGCTGGAACTAGCTTAAGCTAAGCTCACTGGTTTGAAAGAGAATTAAAATATTTCAGTCAATTGAAGTTTTGTGATTCAGTCTTGTAATTTATCTCGGTGACAGCAATGGTGATCTGCTTGCCTACAGGCTATATAGTATATATAGTATACTTTATATTTTCTTAAAATTAGAGAAGCTGGGTAGTGAAATGAAGGCTACCTTTCTGTTTCAGCCTCCTTCATATGCTTTGATCAGCTGGGCCTTCTGAAGGGAGGAGTGAGTGTACCTCCCCTGGATGCTCCCCATGTCTGGGAGAACAACTGGGACTGGCCAGGGATGTGATGACCAAGAGAGGTCTGTGGCATTTGGAAGATATCAGAGGAGGGTAGGGAGCATGCTTGAAAACAGGAATTGACCTACTGTCAAATCTCAGAGGTGAAAAAAAAAAGACAGCTGTTCTCTAGACCCAAGAAACATCACATGCAGCTTGTTCAACCCAGCGTGAACCTGAAAGTTTCCAGAGCAAAAAGCAGGATGGGAAGAAAATGCCATCCTGCCAAGGGCACAGTAAGCAAAAATTTTGTTGCCAATGGTTTCATTTAAAGTCTTGTTCAGCAGTACTGAGTTTTCACTTGTTAAAGAGTCTTTTCTTCTGCTTTATTATTTTTGTTTCTAACAAAGCATAGCTTTAAAGACTAGGAGCCTGCCGGAGGCTTTAGTGGGTTCATTTTTATACAACAAAAAAAAAGAGAGTCTGAAGCCCGTGGCCTGCTTGAAGTCCCACCACATTCCCTCAGGCAAAATTGCAATTGGTTTTCTTGGGCATGGCAATATCAAGGCTTCTACAATTCAGTGGTGCCTTCTCTGAACAGCGCGTGAATTTCGTGAGCTGGAGGCTGAAGATCTCCTGAAGATCTCCAGCTCTTGCATGGCTGAAGGTGCATTCCTATGACAGAAAGCATGAACTTTGATTGATTGAAACATGAATTACTTCTTATAAAAGTAGCAATATGAATAAGTTGGCAATGACCACAGGATTATTATGTGCTATAATATTATTGCAACTCAGAATCCGTCAGGAAAGATCCAATGCCTCTCCCTTGCTTAATGTCTATGGAATTTTTGTACCTAGTTTAACTCTGGATACCTGAATTAACAGTGGGTCTTACTGAAGGCACAAACAGTGCCTTCTGTTTGTGCGAGCTGAGGCACTCTTCAAAATTCCAGTGAGCTGAGAAAATGGTCTGAACCAAAAGTACACTCGGCTTTGTTATGTCACAGTGCAACTGCTTGAAACCAGCAGTACCAAAATTGTGAAGAAAAAAAATAAAACGTGCATTCATCTTATGGTGAGCATGCTGATTGTGTGGTGAAGAAATTTGTGACATGCTGAACTGACTAAATGCAAAAGAAAAATGTCAAGTTTTTGACACTCAGCTGGTCCAGGCAGCAGCACTTGAAAGTCAAAAAGCAGTGAGCTGGCAGTTCTTGTCAGTCGGTGTATTGCTACAGTGAGGATCCTTGGTCTTTGTGGAAGAAAAATCCATAAATACATTACCAATGCTACTACTGGTTTGTGTATTGCTTTATCAGAGCTTTCGTCAAGATCTATTACCTGCCAAGGCATTTAAAGTGGCTTCACAGAGAAGGTGGAATGGTTTAGCAGAGAGCAGCAGAAGCTAATGACTAAAGACAAAGGGCAGATAAATGAGAACCTGTGGTTTTGGCTCAGAGACCTGCAGAATCTGACCTCATGGCATTAAGTTTCATCCTAACTGTCTGAATTTTTAAAACACCATTGAAACCCAGAGAGAAGCAGGTCTTTACCATGTGACCTCAAGAGCTATATGGTCATGTAAGGGGACGACTGTAGCAAAAAAGCTGATCTAGGCTGTGGCTCCCAGAAATCCGGTAAATTAATGGGAGACCTTAGAAACTAATGCTAATGATTAGCAGTCATTGAGGAAGTGACCGTAGAGTTACCTGTTCACTTCAGCTGGTGCCAGGCAGAATCATAGCAATAGCATTTTGTTCAAGGGAGTATTATGCTTATAAGTATCTGAAGGGTGGGTTGAAGGAGGAGGGAGCCAGACTCTTTTCAGTGGTTGCCAGTGAGAGGACAAGGGGCAATGGGCACAAGCTGGAACATAGGAGGTTCCACTCAAATATGAGAAGAAACTTCTTCATGGTGAGGGTGACAAAGCCCTGGAACTGGCTGCCCAGGGAGCTTGTGGAGTCCCCATCTCTGGAGATTTTCAAGACCCGCCTGGATGCAGTCCTGAATAACATGCTCTGACATGCTCTGGGCAATCCTGCTTCGGCAGGGGAGTTGGACTAGATGATCTTTATGGTCCCTTCCAACTCTAAAAATTCAGTGAAATTCAGTGAAATTTAAAAAAGATAACTGGATTTTCCTAAGTACAATAATCATATAATATATTTATAAAGTTCTGGTACTTACTTAAAATTCAAATAAGCTTGAATTGATTACAGAAGTTAAATATAGGCTTCTTTTATCATTGAGAGAATAACTTCCTTGTTAGGATGCTATAGACAGTTTTTGCACATAAAAAGATGGGATCTGTAGCTAGCATTAAGGAATTTGGCATGCCAAAAGTGGTATAATTAAAGATGTATGTTATTACACTTCAGAAAATTTTCACTCCCCTTATCTTTAAAAGATGCTCATTGCTGTCTTAATGTAGTATTCAAATCCTGAGAGAGAATTTGGGGCTATGGGGAAAGGCTGTAGCTACTTGCTAATGAGGGCTTGTTATAGGACCAGCCGCTGCTAAATGACATCATTCATTGGTGCTGTTGGGCTGATGTCCACGTCACAAAACCTCCCCAGTTACTGTAATGGTAACGTGGCAGAAACCAGTGATGAATCGGCACAGACAACACAGTGCCTTCTTATGCTCAGACATCATCTCTAGTTCAGGAATACTATCAGCTGTACTCTGACCTATGGACAGGTTTCAGAATCAGTTCCTTTCCAGTCTAGTGCCTTCCTCAAGGCCTAAATCTGCTCCTTGTTGTCAGTTTTTCAAAGTTTATGGCAGTAGGTCATAAATGTGACATCATGGCCATAAAGTGGTCTTTGAAAACAATTTGTGAGGTTTTTCCATACAAAAGCTGGTGCAATCTTTGATAGTAAAAAAATGTGGGGGATTTCTATTTGCAAAAATAGTCTGTAAAGGATGAGTAGCTGTGTGATTGTACTTGTCTGTGTAGAATTGAGGATCTAAGAACGTGAGCATTTTTTATAAAGTAGTTTGTGCTTGAGGGGGGGCATCTTCAAATATAACGTTTACATATGATAAAGTACAAACACTTGGTTTTGTCTACTTATGACACTGATATTATTTTTTTAGAAGTGTTATAACCTAGTGGCAATTTAGGGGGTGAAAGGTAGGGCAAATGATGTCTTCAAGCTGCAAAGGATCCCGAGATGGAACTTGTAGTAATTCAAGGCAATAAGACTCTCTGAACTAATTGGTTGATACAATACTTCTAGGTGATAAAGATTTCTGAAGATCTTTCTCTAAGACAATCTCAGACTCATAGGCATGCTGTGGAGTGTACATGAAAAATTACCTTT
The DNA here is from genome assembly GCF_964106895.1 of Numenius arquata. Lineage (NCBI taxonomy): Eukaryota > Metazoa > Chordata > Aves > Charadriiformes > Scolopacidae > Numenius > Numenius arquata. The sequence continues at coordinate 32,826,843 of NC_133586.1, forward strand.
ATTTAATTTCCTCTGAGGAGTAGAACAATAATTTTTATTTGCTCACATTCACCATGCATTTTGACCCAGTTTTTGTTTGAGATTTAGCTTTATTGAATCCAAGAATATGAAATGAAATTGTTGACACAAAGTCAATAATTTATTCATGTTCCCCCACAATCTTCAACCACAGCAAGATTTTTTTACGATCCTTTCTTCCCAGAAATGACTTCATAAAGTCTATATAGTTCAGGCCTTCTTGTCAGATAGGATGAGTCCAATAACAAATTCTGGCAGACTTCATTTCGACTGTTCAAGGCTAGCTGCTTCTTTTTGTCTGCACTGTCCTCTGATGGGCTTTATCATGCTAACATTATCCCGGGACAGCAAGGGAACAGTTTTTAAGTGTGCTGTTGATAAATTGACTGGTAAAGGACAGAGGGTACTGAGAAACTTTTATCTTAGATCGTGTCTTTGATGTGCCACAGCCCTGATGCCACACGCTATAAGAATCAGATTTCCAGCTTTCCACCTATTGAAAATTACCACATTTTGTTTATTTTATCGGATAAATATCAGATAAAATGACCTTTTGTATGTTTCTCATCAGACCATCTTAGATTTATGAAGCTCCTCTGTTTATTTAGCAACCAGAGCTTGTGCTATGAACTTTAATCACTGAACAGAAAATGGGCAGTGTTCCCAGTTACAGAAATCGCTAAAAGGAAACTGCTTCATTTGAAAAATCTTGCTAGGAAACTGGGCCAGTGCTGCTGTGCAGTGCACCGGCTTCCTTGTGAAGTGCTTTTCTTCCTTTCATCCACTGGTAATTCTCTACAGAGTTGTAGAAAACCTTTGTACTGTAGGAAATTGTTAATCTTACAGCTCCAGCTGAATAGTTCTTTCAGGAAAAGAAAATGCATTTCTTTACCAAATTCAGTGCTCGTCAGGAGAGAGAAACCGTCTGTTCACCTGAACACAGGTTTGGGATTCTAGCAATTCCCAAACTCTAGTCCCTGTACGAAATAAGGCTTTTCCTCTGATCAGAAAGAGATCATTTGGCTTTTCTGACTCACTGTCTGCTCTGTAATTAGTGAATGGGCAGAACCTGAAGCTTCATGTGTAATGTATGTTTCACAGGGAATTATTGAAAAAATATTACAAATCTATTATTTCTGTGGATTATTTTTGCTAACCTGGTTTATTAAGGCTGATGTGGAAAGCAGCCAGATGGGCAAAGCCCTTCTATAGTATTTTGCGAGCAGAAAAAATCAGAATTGTTCCGTAAACTTCAGAATTGTGCAAGAATTGACATACAGAGAGGTAGAATTGCCCTGCAGAAGTCATAGCAAACATTATATGCAAACTATACACAGCATCCAAATGTCTGGGTTAGCAAGACAAGCCATCTGCTTGTTCTAAACTGCTTCTGTACTCTCATTTTTATGTTTTAAACAAACAAATGAAGAAGTTCTACCCGGAAAGTGTTTGACGTAGGAAAGATTCATAGTTACATAGTTGTTTTGCTATATTAACATTAGTATCTGCTTTGTAGAGTAATAAATACTCAACTTGCACCTGCTTAAATAATTTTCAAATAGAAATTATCTGGAATGCACAGCATTTTAAATGCACAGGAACATCAAATTAACTTACAGCAAACCTCTGTTCTTTGGTGTGGTCTTTTATGTCTGTTGTTGAGCAAAAGAAAAAAGGACATGCAGGTAAGTCAGACAAAAGAAGAAAGAAGAATGACAAATTCAGGAAGGAAAAAACAATGTAAGAAGGAAAAATTATTGCTACGATACTATTATTTAGTAAGCACCTCACATCTAGCATTAAAGGGAATGAAATAGTTAGGAGTTGCGTGTTCCCGTTTTTGAATAGAAAGTGGATACCACTGGGAAACGCACAGGACTTAAGTGTGTGCATAACCTTTGCAGGTACCAGTTATTTCATGTTGCTTTACAGATAAGGGTAGCAGCCAAGTGCACGGCTTTGCCTGGGAGCACCGTGGCTGGCTCTCCTTTCCAGGTGGCCAGGAAAGCAGGTTAGTGGGGAGTAGCCTTTGGCCTGACTCTGAAGACATGCTTAGATGTGTGCTTTGAACTGTAGCAAAACGCTTCATCTACTGTATCACTGCTATCATTCTCAAACACTTAATTGAAAGACCATATTCTTCAGGCAATAGATGAGGATGATTAAAAACTTAGGCAAAAAATGAGACTCTGAGTCATAACAAAAAGCCTTTTACTGTCTGTCTGCTAAAGTATCATGAGCATTTTCTCTCTTACAGAACAAGACATAAGATGATTCAATTCTTCATATTGAAAAAATAATTTCTTCTCAAAGAATTAGAGGAACTGAGCCATTGTTACCTGTGCAGTTTTCCCATTAACTAATTTTAAAGCTTATTGGTTTGCTTTATTCAGTTTGCTTATATGATTAAGAGCAGGTGAAGGATTTATTATTGAAAAGGTAATGGCTAGTTTAGGCTAATACTAGAATGAAAGAGAATTTTTTTTTTATTTTTTTTTTATTCCATGTCGCTGCTGTGCTGTGTCTTTCAAAAAAAAAAAAATTTACAGCAATGTGACGTCCTCTTTTATTTTTTTGAAGTCCCACTGCCCAGGAGGGCTGCCTTCCTAATATCACTGTTCACCCATGACATATTTTTAACATCACAGGGAAGAACATGCTTATGTTGAGAAATGCTGGAAAGATGTCCGAGTGGGGGATTTTGTGCAGCTGCAGTGTAACGAGACCATCCCAGCCGATATCCTGCTGCTGTACTCCTCTGATCAGAACGGGATCTGCCACTTGGAAACTGCCAACCTCGATGGGGAGACCAACCTTAAACAACGACAAGTGGTGATGGGGTTCTCCAGCCAGGTGAGTGTGCTAAAAATGCAGCCCATGCAGTGTAGGGTTGGTCTGGGCCCATCAGCACACCAGCTCCAGCCACGTGCACCAGTTCTGATGGGCTTGTTGCCCCATTATAGCACTGAAAGCATTTTGTTGCCAGAGCTAACGCCCTGTAAGGAAAGCAGCAGTTTGTCCCAAAATATTTTTGTTATTCTGGCACGGGGATGGCTGTATAAAAAGGAAGGTTATCTCAGACAGCAGTTGTTTGAGCAAACTGCATCAACAGATGCTGAAGCAGCAACACACGCTACCACCATTCGGGACAGCAGCAAATCTTTCCTGTGTATTCGCCATCCGTATGCCACAGGTTGTAACAACAACTCACAGTAACAACATCCCACAGGAAAGCCGCTACTACTGAGTGAATTATTTCTGCCTGGAAATTGGAAGACAGCTCCTGGCTCCCCTTTCAGAGTGGTCGTGGGCTTCCTGATGGGTTTTGCTTCTCTGTTGGAGCTGATGTACCATTGCTCATTTGCTGGGCAGGTGTACGTATGGCAGTTCAACTAGGAACTGCTCTAAGGCACACTAAGTTGTAATGAAATAATGGGATCTTTTATAGGACTATAATAAGCATTTTAATAGGAACTCAAAGGTAAATTAAAATGTGAAAAGTTAAATAAAAATATTATGTTTAACATCAGTTTGATTCTTAGCAGAGATTCAGTTTGAATGCTTAAATTCACACAGTTTTTTACCTTAGGCTGTATCATTTCCGTTTTAAAAACACTTCACTGGTATAGTCTCTTGACTTGTGTTTGATAAGCCTGAAGTAAACAAGAAATTATGATTTAGGGAGAATTATACTTGTTACATTTTTAAGTATCTTTTCAAACAGAGCAGGGCAGTTTTTCAAATAACACAGAACAGGTTTAAGGAATTGTAGCATGTGAAGAGGAATATTTTGTTCCATTGGAATAATTCTAGCAGACAGGAAGTCAAAAAGCCTGGCAAGTAATTCTAGGAATTATATCCTTTTATTTAGCCATTAGTAGCAGGGCCATTAGGAAGATCTTTTGGGGTTATTGGTGAGTGGAACACAGCTGCCAGTGAGCAACCAGATTTATTAAATAAAAGAACACCATTTCCAACGGCAGTTGGAATGGAAAGGCCAGTGGTCAGGTACTGGACTCCTGTGTCTTGCTCTTTGTTCAAACAGCAATCACTTTGCAGCACAATTAAGGGCTTTCTCAGGTTGTGGGTGACATAGCATAAAGCAGTAATGCTGTTTCCAGTGCTTTCCAGTGATTACTTGGGAGAGGTTTTTTTCCTCAGAAACACTGAAAAATTTTAATATGTAGAGATTTAGCAAAAAACCCAATAAACTGGCTACTTAAATACAAAAAATAAACATGCTGCCTTTGTGTCACATATTCATAGTTTACACGTTAGGTTTTGTATTTTTGCTTTTAGAGGGAAGCAGAGTGCCCTACTGTCATAAAAAATGCAAATTTTTGCCTCATTTACAGTATCAGGAAGTCTTCAAAATCCCCACATGCCGATTTATGCTTCAGACTTCCTATTCATGGTTATTTTCTTTAGACTTTGAGTTGTTATTTAGATAAACTGTATGCCCAGAAGGGTTTATACTTACGAAGTCTTCTTACATTGACAGAGTGGAATGCAGTTCTGACTGTGGTGACAGACAGTGTTCAGGAAGGTCAGAGTTTAAATAGTCAACTATATTCACCTGTTATTTTAACGTATTGGTGCAAACAGTCTGGTGGCTAAAAAAAACCAGTGTGCTAAATATCATATGTACAGGTTTTAGTGGGCTCACTTCTTCCTTGTTCTTTGAACTCTGTTTAGATCTGTGATTTATGTGCGGCATAAAACTTACTCAGATCTAATTGTGTCTATAAAGTGTGACTCTGAGAAGGGAGGAAGTATGTATGAACTGGGGTTCTTTCTTCGGTTTAGGATATGCTTAGGAATATTGAATTCACCTACCTGCACAAGACTTGAGAGGAAGATAATTTTTTCCCCCTTTTATGTCATTTTCTAACTTGAATTTTCAAAATTAAAATTCTTATCATCAAAAGAAAAAAATTCTGAGAGAAGAATCATCTTTCTCTGCCTCTTTCTAGCTAGAAACTTATTATGTTTCTTCATTAGTAATGAGTCCTTCAAGTGACTTTTGCATCTTCCTGATCTCCTGTTGTACAAATACGTCTAGCACAACCAAATATGCACCGATTTTCCTGTTGAGTCTGCTGACTTGAACAAGATTCCGTGGAGGTGAATGATATGTCTTAAAAGAGATTCTAGTAATACTCAGCTACATGGGCCAGAAAGTATACAAAATGCCCTTATAGTCATCAAGCTTTTATATTTCCTCCAACTTAATTTTTTGTAAAGCAGATTCTCTACTTGCTTGTACTTAGATATTATATATATATTAAAAAAAAAAAAAAAAAAGAATGTATGTATTGCTCGGGAAAAAAAAAAAAACAAGAGAAAATAATGGAAGAATTAAAGCACAGTGAAGAAAACATTGAGACTTGAAGACAGGCAGTGTAAGGAATTCTTCTTGTAGTCTGGCAAAGTTTTTGTGAATTCCAACGAAAGATTCCCAGGATTTGCAGTTTCTGGAGCCTAATCTCTGGAAGTCTCTCTTGTAGAAAAGTTAGGAAGGCCCAGCAGCAGACCTGATTTCCAGCTTTCCTAATGGGACGAGTTTGGATTAAAGAGAGTTTCAGTTCTTTTAAAGATTTTTTGGTACAGCAATAATGATTCTCTTTCACATTTCTCACATCCCATTTTTATTACATTTCCTTAATCTAAAGTCAATGTCTTGTGTATTTTTTCAGTTAAGATAAAGCAGCACAAGCACCACTTGTGGCAGTCAAGTACCTCTCATGCTGTCTGCTTTCCAGACTGCTTTATGTGGTCCAAAACCCAACCCTGTTTCCTCAAACACAGGGGAAATCAAGCAAAAAACTGTGTCTTAGTTTGGCTCTAAGCTCTTTTTGAGTGAGCACTTAGCCTGAAAAGCTCTGTCTTGTTCTGTCTCTTCCAGCAGTTTGGACTTATTCTACTGCCTTGCCTCTTTTGGTGTTATTTATTTGTTCTTTTTGGGGTTTGTTGGGGTTTTTTTGGTATTATTCTTACTTTTAGTCTTATTTGAATGTAATATATTTATTCACATGTTTGGATCTTACTTTTTGATTACACCATCCTGGCCAGTAATGTAACTCTTCTAACATATTCCAAAATCCTGATAAATCCTGAAATTATTTTCATTTGAGCTTGCTTTTGGTTGAAGGGTAGTTTTGTTTCATAAATAATTTGAACTATTTGTTATATTCACTTTACATGAAGACAGATGTTTTCACTAATTGGCATCTGTGATACCTTGTCCAATACACAGCATTTTCTTCATTTAATTTAACTAGTTGTTAATCCAAGAGAGGAAAATCTCAGATCTTTACTCAGCCCCTCCAGACCTTTTCTTCAGGTTGAACGAGCTAAACTCCCTCTGCCGCTTCTCGTAGGGCAAGTGCTCCAGATCCCAACTATCCTGGTGGCCTATATTTAACTGCTTTTAGCGTTTAGCATTTCAAGTACTCATTGGATTTGACACTTATTCTTGGTGTGTTTCCTCTTGCAGAATACATTGTTTGAACCCGAATTTTTCCAAAACACCATCATCTGTGAAAAGCCTAACAATGATCTCAATAAATTCAAAGGGTACATGTAAGTATTTGGTATCCATAAATGCTTTTTGTATCTGAACTTGAATATTTCTCTTGGATGGAAGGAACGTATTTTGCAGAAATTGATGGATGTCTCTATTACCTGTTCCTGCATTCAAAAGTCAATATAAGATGTCGACTGGAATCTGTGCTTTGAGGCAAGGCAGGACCAAGGCTTGACACTGCATTTGCAATTGTTTCATATAAACTGTTTGCACAAAGCTTCATCACTTTTCAGAATTCAGACATAAGCTTGTTTACATTTGACCTGAGAGTTAGGCTAGGCTAGATTTTATATCTAAATCCTTCCTAATGTTTAAAGATATTCAGCTGCATAGCTTTAGTTTCTTCATACTTACAGCCACCAGGAGAAGGTATCTAGGATCTTAACAAACAAATGTGATTTTCTTCTTACAGCTAGAAAAAGCAAGCAAGCAAGAAAAAATCCTACTGAACCACTGTGTAGAAAAGTGCCTTTTTTTTTTTTTAGCGTAAACCTGTGTATGTGAGGAAAAAGCCACATGCTCTGTTCCTTATGTTTTTCCTGCATAAAATAATTATGGCACAGGCATAACAGGGAAATCTGTACTAGCAAATTCAGCAGATTTAAGCACATTCCCTGGCTATAAGGCCAATTTGCGTGGCATGGCTCATGTCCTAAAATTCTCTTGCCCTCTAATACAGGGTAGCTGTTTGCCAAGGCTCCCTTCAGAGCATGTCCATGCTGATTCCCACACCACACCAGAGAACTGTCTGAAATACCTGCTGCCTCAGACCGAACACGTGCTCCACGTGAATATGCCAACACCCATATCCATGCCCCGGCTTTGTTAAGTTTACTAGTAGCTAAAATAGGAGTTAATGTCTCTGCAAGAATGCAGTGAGTGTTGCATCTGAAGTAGCTGCCATATCCTTTGACATGAGTAAACCGGGGAGTTCTTGCCCATTAGCACTGACTGTGCTTGATCTGGTCTTGAGAATTTATTCCCTGTAAGAATGATGCCTCTAATAGCAATGCCATTTCCCCTCTACTGTGATATCTTAAAGGGGAAAAAGAGGTCAAGTTTGTATCGATTCACTGACTGTGGTTGCTGGCTTTGAGGACCATTGGGTATAATCTAAATTGAAGCAATCCTTCCAATTAGCCTGCTGCAACATGGCACAAGATCACTGAGATTATAGAAATCTGGGTGATATGTCACGAGAAAACACACAAATACACACCATTAGGACCCAGGACTATTGAAAGTCTGTCACAGAAATCTCTTTTGAAAATGCCTATTATCTCACCTGCTTGCTTGAATATGGAATTAGTTGCCTTTCATTGCTTCAGGGCTAGATGAAATAATTTGCAGCGAAAATTATTTACTAACATTTAGTGGAGTTTCTGTCTTTGGTCTGCTGTTGTTTGAGCTATTTTGTAAACACAAATTACTTGGAACAGTTACATTTTTCTCCAAGAACGCTTAATAAATTATTGAGGCTCTATTGCCTTGCTATAAAACAGTAGCAGTACTCTCTCTGCTAAAAATGGTAAGAAAGAACTTAGTGATGTCCATCTGACATGCCTGACCACAGCAAATTCTGCTCAAGGGGATGCAAGAAGGTTTCTATTAAATGAGTACACCAAGACTGAATATAGATTCCCAGAAAAACAGGTTTCTGGCATTATTGTTTACAATTCTACCAGCTGTAGGTTGTGGGTACCTAAACCTTTTCACTTGTCTAGTTTGATGTCATGTAATGCTGTGCAGCTGCACACAGACACAGGACCGTACTTAGCCCTGAATTGCACCTAGCCTTGCCCTCCGTTATGTGATGCCGCAGTTTACTGGTAAATGCAATGCCAAATATAAAATACAAAGTAGCAAAAGATACATATTCGAAAAAAAAATATTTTTGTTTGCTGATATTTACACAACAAACCAGATGGAGCAACTGAAATCAGAAATCTCAGCTTTGGTAAAGATCTCAGGAGGAGCCTACTAGAGTGTATAATAAAAACTGTGAGCAAAAGTAGTTTCATGCTTTCATTTTCAGAGGCAAGTAACAAATTGCCTGCCTGATGGAGCCTTAAGGAGAACCTTATTTCCATTAAGTTTCTGTTGGACTTTTCTGCTAGTAGAAGGGTCTGGTGTGTGACAGGACAACTTCAGCCAGGATGAAAAGTTTTCCATCCAGTGTGAGAGTGAGGAAGAGAGCCTCAGCCCTAGAAACTGTTCAAGCAAACTGAGGTTCACAAGGATGAGAAGCTCTTTGGTGGCTACATACAGAGACAAAGGCTCTTGCAGGGTCCAGATATATTCATTTGAACCTCCACCAGCAGCCAAACCCTCCTCAGCTTTCTAAAAGAATTTCATCTGAATGAAGTCATATATGTATCTTGGCTTCACTTATGAGATAATGAATCTGATAGATGAGGTGAAAGCCAAAGTTGCTTCACATTGATATCATGGTACGCACACTATGCAAGTGGTCTTTAAAAGAGAGACTTTTCTGTAACTTCTTACTGGAGTCTTTACTGAAGCTGAGTGAAATACAAACACAACAGGGCCTTCACAGTTCCTTGATTTCAACTTGAAACAGATGTGCACACAAAAATTTTAGTACTATAGTAGAACAGAAAAAGGCATTATTTTATTTTATTTCTTCTAGGGAGCAGCCAAATCATGAACGGATTGGTTTTAACATTGAAAGCCTCTTGCTTCGTGGATGTACAATCAGAAATACTGAGGCTGCAATAGGAATTGTTATATATGCAGGTAAGATGTACTTTCTATCTAGCTAAACAGAATTTCCCTTTAAATATCCTTAAGTAAGTATGTGTAGTCTAATGTTACACCACAATTTGACATTTTGTTATAAGAACTGGTAGTGCATGGGAAAATGACAGAACTTTTTGAAGGTATTACTCATCCACCTCCAAAGGCCAGAGTCCTGCACCGGTTCTCTGGCAAGTGACAGTATCCTTGTGTGTGTCAAATATCTTTGCTATCTTGCAAAAATATCCAGACAAGTAAAAAATTGCTAGGGTGAGTTTTGACTCTCAGCTCTGCAGCTCTGGTTATAATACTCATTCCATCTGGCATAAAATGTACATGGGTGCCCTAAGGGAGGTCTCACTGGACCCTCAGGGCAGAAACTGATGGAGTTGAAGATCTACCCAGAAAAAAAAAAAAGTCATCCCAAAGCCAAGCTGTGCCAAAGCCAGCACACAGGAGGCAGTGAGAACAGCAGCTGGAGGTGACAAAAGAGGCAGCAGCAGCACAGGTTTGTGCTGACAGACATAATGTGTCCATGCAACCGTAAATTTCATGCAGTAGAGACATGAACCAAGCAAGACAGTGTCAGTGCCCAGATCAAATGCAGCGGTGCCAGGTTCAGCGGTGGGCCAGGTCATCTTTTTCTCAGCATCTTTTACCTTTGGAGTGTTGCCACTGCTTTAATTCAGTAAGCATGATTTAACATTGGCTTTACCAGCTGTGCCCTCTTCTGCTTTTCAGAAACAGAGTATCAGCTACCCTCTTTATTTGTAGATTAAATAAAAGTCAATTTAAATACAACAGTTAATCCCATTGTTGGTTATTTTTATCTTTCCAGTAGAGTCGTGTCACCTGTTTTATATCTAATCAACATCAGGGAATTCAAGACTGAGTCACCTAAGAGAAAATAAAAGTTACCATCTTTGTAAGAGTCGTTTATCTTAGATTAATCTCCACCATCCAGAATATTTTACCTGCCAACTGGCCATTTTATTTCACTGCTGCAGAAGTGGACTTTAAATTACTATAGCTCACATATCTTTCCAAAGTAGCCTTCACTTTGTGGGTCTTTCGTTGCCCATCTCCCTGAACACCACATGTAAAGATGGTGCCTACTAGACAGAGGAGGGGAACCAGAGCCTAAACCCATCACTCTTTTTTGGGGGAAGTAACTACTATATAAAAATCTCTGTAGGAATCAGTCCCTATAGAATTGGAATAACTTGTCCTCCCGTCTCTTGTTAGGATGGCTATTTTTCTTCTCTTTAGTAATTTCCCCATATGTTCCTTTGACCACCAGCACAGATCCTAATGTGGATTTCTGTTAATGTTGCTTAAGCTGCTAGTAGGAAAGGTTGGAGTTTTAAAGTAATTTTCAAGATATGGTGTCTTTGATCTGAGTAAGTCTTCAATTTCCAACTGACATCTTATTGTTAATGTCAGTATAAAAGTTGATCCTTTTTCTTCTAAAATTAGGGTTACTTGTGCCAGTACCAGCTTAATTTCTAGGGTTCTCTGACATTGATTGTACTCTGGCTTTTAATCATGGTCTGTGACCTTTTCTGAACAATCAAGATCAGTCACATTATAAGATGGCACATTCTCCATTTTTATAACTCTATTACTCCTCGACCCTACTTTCTGATGGAAGTCTTTGTGAAGAGTAGAGCCATCACTTAATGTGATTGTTCTGCCTGCGCAGTTATCATCTGACCCAAATATGGTTATACTTTTCATGGCTACCCAAATGGTTATACACAAAGCAATAGCACTAATGCACAAAAACCTCATTACAGAGCAACAGCCAGCATAGTTTTCTCATTGTGATAGGGGCAGCAACAAGAATTAAATGCTTTTCAAATAATAAAGTATCAGAACACATGCTCTGGGCAATCCTGCTTCAGCAGGGCAGTTGGACTAGATGATCTTTATGGTCCCCTCCAACTCGAAAAATTCAGTGAAATTCAGTGAAAATTCAGAGAATGAAGTTTTAGATAAGCCCATAAACCTCCACAAATAGAGAGACGAGGTACTAGTGGGGTGGTAGGTGAGGTGCTGGGTTGCACTGCATATGAAACTGTGAGGATTAGAGGAGAACAAACTAGTATATCCCTCTTATTTCTGATATTCTGTTTCTTGCTAGGTGATACCTGTATTACAGATGTGTCCTTTTCCTGTTGGTCAGCTGAAGTGGAAGGGAATGATAGAGCTGATATTTGGAAAGAAATCTCTTCCCTTTTTCTTCCTCAAATAAATCCATCAACATTTCCTTAAGTGTTTTCTGGGAGAAATTAGAAGTTTTTGTCTTGTTTTTGTTTCAACACAAAACATTCCATTAAGCCTGACATAAAAGAAAAGTGAGGAACAGGATTCACACAGCTGCTGGAGGAACAGAAGTGCAGGCAGCAGTACCCTCCTCTTCTGTGTAGCTTGATGGTTAGAGCACTTGCTCATGAAGGGAAGACTTGGGGTTTGTTATCAGTTCTGCCGGTGTGGGAGTGAACATACATCTCCTGCTTCATGAGTTGTACCCTGAATACCTGACTGTGTGGAATGAGCGGATATGTACATAGACATGAGTTGGAAAGGAAGGAGCATTGGTAGTATAAACTGGTCCCACCAACATAGCTCCAGGTTGTGTAAATAATTACATATTTATTTGAGCAGGAAGACAAGAGTCCCAGCTCTTGGGTGAATGTCCTGAACATAAGGCTGGAGAGTAATTTTCTGTCTTGCTCTCTGCCTCAATTAATAACCTTTGATGTAAACCTGGGAAAAATCCAGCAGGCGTGATTGAATCGTACCGAACTTCCAGGTTTTAGTTCGAATCACTTCCCCAGAGAAAGTCAAAAGGTAGCTTGGAAACAGTCCCTCTCACACACATCATGCCCATACAAATGAAAACCAAATACAAGTCTGCAGGGTCTGTATTTTCAGTGAAAAGGACTGTAGAAATAAATATAAAAGATACCATTTAATAGAGTAACAGATGGTATCCAGGTATCCCAATTGTGGATCCACAATTTAGATAACATTAATAGAATAGAAAAAGCAATTTCTGCTTCTTGGCTTCTTACAGCACTCCTATTTTCCCGTTGCAAGTATACCAGCTCAATACTAATTCAGTAAGTTTTAAGGATTGGGTGTTTTTTTTTTTATTTCTTGTCCTACTGTTTTGTTAGTACTTTACAACCACATAGCGAAAAACTAAATAACGTTAGAGTCTTTTACTGCTGGGTCTGACGTTGGATTTTATTTAAGTTAATACATGCAATGTATGTAGTAGCTTTTAAAGAGCTGCTGAAAAATATTCATGTGTAGGTTTCAGCAATTTGTATAGCACCTAATCACATTGTTTGTAAAACACAAAAATATAATATTATTGTTCTTTTTCCTTGTTGGCATTGGAATGTTTACATAAACCTTGTGATCCTGCTGCATCTGCTGTCTTTGGGCAAGTAAAATATATATCATAGCTGCAATCTGTAATGTAACGGAGGTCTTTTGCAAACTTCTAGATTTAGTCTCCGATATATTCTGCTATTCAGTCAAATGAGAAGATGGACAGTAAAATTACTGAATGAAACGACAGTCAAATTAACATGTCACGAGAGTCCTGCTCTCATTTTGTGAGAGAAATACTTTAAAAAAAAAAAATCTACAAAATACTATATAAACTTCATGATATTCATTTCTGGTTTGAAGGTCATGAAACTAAGGCCATGCTGAATAACAATGGTCCTCGTTACAAGCGCAGCAAGATAGAACGACGGATGAATACGGATATTTTCTTATGTGTGGGACTCCTGTTCATGATGTGTCTTGTTGGAGCTGTAGGTATGAAGCACTAACAAAAATCTTCCGTTTCGTTGCTTTTTTCTAAACGGTGGTTAAAATTTATTTTATAGACAGGAGTGAGATGAGATCTAGACCTGAATGCTCTTGGAGTTTTTATGGCCCTTGGGCTTTCCAATAGACAAGTTAAAATGGGAAATCTGAGCAGTTCAGATGGAAGAAAACTCAGCCATGGCTATAATATTTCAGATAAGACCCATCTCCGCTGTTGTAAAGTACGTGTAAAGCAGGCAAGTGAAAGCCATTGGGTTAATGCATTATAGGAATTGGTATTTGCCAACTGAGGTCTGCTACCTGAGTGGATGTTTGTTCCATGAGCATAGCAACAAAAGTAAAATAGTGTAGCTTTACCTTCATTTCAATAGCATCTTCTTCTAATATGTTCAGGAGTGATGTTAGCCAGAGCTACCCAATTTACAACCCGTGAGCTGCACATGACTAATTCTTTGAGTTTAGTCTCCACAGCTACCTTCCTTCTCAAAAGCCCCTTTACAGCAGGCAGTGAGATGGATTACTGGTTTAGGTAGGAATAGCCTGCATTTTTCAGGGGTCCTTGTAAGTGAGCACTCTTGAGTATATGAACTGGGATTAGCTAACTAGAGTTTACTAGATTGCTAATCTCAAAAACATCATCTTCACTGCATGTAAGCACCTGCTCGCCTTCCAGCTCTGATTGCAATCTGTCCCAGGCAGGTCAGGATTAATAGGATCTCATAATCCTGAGGAAAGGGCCAAATTTTAAGCCCACTGACGTGTGAATGGGTCACTGCTTTAAAGAGATAACAGAGGCTCCCATGAGCACTGTGTTCAAAGCCCCTTTTCTTTTTACTCCATTCCATCTCAGTGATAACTTGCTTAGTGCTACTGCTCTGAATTAGTTCTGTAGCAACAAAGCCAAATCATGTGGTGCTGTCAAGTTTTCCCAAACCTGCCCTAGAGGCATGTGATGTGACACACCAGCCAGCCATCAGTGTAATACCACTAGAAATAAGGGCCATCCAAAAAAGATGAACAATTGAACTGACTTAATCGCTTTTTAAATTTTGCTGCTTCATGTTGCAGTGGGCTTTTTTGGCACAGAAATGGGATTTCACTTTGACAACTGAGCTCTGTGTGAGGGAGAGAGAGACTTTATTTTCATTGTTCCCTGGCTGCTGTCATGTAGATTTAGAGACTTGTCTTTGTCTGGTGCGTTAGGGGCCCTTGAGTAATAAAATCCTTTAATTTAAGGTTTAAAGTGGTCTCAGATGAAAAAAAAAAAAAAAACCCAGCATTTAAAAAACAATTTATCTGCTCAGGTTTAAAAAAAAGAATATATATAAAATGTTCATATTCTAAGTGAAACACATAAAACAGTAACAAGTCCATTAGCTTTCATCCATTCAAAATGTCCCATAGGTCTACCATGAGTTCTTGCTTTGTAATCTTGTCTGAATGTGGGGTTCTAGGAAGAAATACCACTGGTGGATCGGTTATCAGGATTTTTCTTGCATGCAGTGAAAAATTGGGGTAAGAAGTGAATTGTAGAGCGTAGTTATCCTTGCTCAGATGTGATTGCGGTCTCCAGCAGCCAGAAAGTATTGCTGAAATAACTTTAATTCCTTTGGCAGCATTTTAGTAGGCAGGTGCTTGCTTAACTGGTGCTAGTAGAAGTTTTATCAGAGCTGGATATGCAAAGTGGACTAATAGAAAGGTTTGGCATCTGGAGCAATGATGCGATAAGGGAAACAGAGTTGTTTATCCTAGCTCTGTGTGAAGTTTCTGATGCTGTAAATTTAGTAACATCTTTGAGCAAAGTTTATTTCAGTAAGGGCAGTATGAAAGGTGGTAAAGTCATTGTGATGGGATGTTGGTAAGTCCTGACATGGAGGCTTTGTTGTAGTAGTGCGATGACATCTACTGATATTTAAGACACAGGGGAAGAAGCAGTTATGAGGTATGACTTAACTGAAGGGAAAGTGAAAACGAGTTGCCCAAACTGAATTATAGGGCGTTTGTCAACTCTACCAAAGACAGATTGAAATCAAGAATGGTCAGGAAGGATAGGAAAGATTTCAATTCGTCTATATAAAGGTTATAAGATTTCTTTCTGCTAGAAAGAGGAAAAGAAGTCTTCAGCGCTGAGGATTTTTAAAGATAGGTGGTAGAGATGGAGTTTCCTCCAACAGCAAGATGTAGAATGAGGAAAGATCTGTGCAGACATAAGAGCCCTGGGGGACACCTGCTGAAGGAGAGGTGGACGAAAATATCCATGACCACTCATTTCTTACTAGCATATCAATTATGTGCATGTGCTACAGAGCTCTGCATATACTTTACATTCTCCAACAGATTTACAGCATTGCTCGGGGACTGTTGCTTTGGAAATGTTCTTTCTTTTTAATTATCATAGCAGTCCATATCTGCAAATTTCGGAAGCTTTGTCAATCACCTTACTGCTCAGTGTATTTCAATTTCATATGTCATTCCTGCAGGGCATGGCATTTGGGTTGGAAACTTCTCAGAGCATCCGCCTTATGATGTCCCAGATGAGAATGGCAATTTTCTGTCTCCAGTTCTTGCTGGTTTCTACATGTTTTTGACAATGATAATCCTGTTGCAGGTAAAAGACAAAAACCTCTCTGTTACCTCCAAGGAAGAAGCTATTCAAAACTGAGTATAATCACTAATGAACAATTAATATCAACTAATAGCTGTGCAGTACCTTCTTAATCCTATTAGAAAATATTGCTAGGACTGTTTCAGATCATCCAAGTGTGAAATAATGTGTCTTCTCTTTTTTTTTTTCTTTCTAACTGCAGATTTTTCTTTCTTGTATATTGTATTCTTTCTTGTACCCCTTGTCACAAGGGTATAGATAGGAACGACATGTATTATATCTTTAAATAACTCCAGAATCTCTAGCATATGCAATAAAGAGGATGTTTACATCCAAATGTCAGCTTTTTTTTTTTTTCCCTGCCTATGGCCAGAATTCCATAATAAGAATGCTACTTAATATCTCAGGAAAACAGTAAAACAAAAATTGTCAGTTTTGCCAATGGGGAATAATCACTAGGTATGGTTGAGCTGGTTTAGGAAAGAAGCTAAATTAGAAGTAGGATGCTTGTATATTTGAGTCTGATTAAGCCTAATTGGGAAAGAACATTTTATGGGATGGGGGAAAAAATCACATTTACTTTTCAGATTTCTTGATGTAACTGCTGAGATTTAAGTGGACAGAATTTATTTAATATGAATGAAATGTGAAGATAACTTTCAAAGCTGCTCACAGATTCCTTGGGGGATTATTCTTCATTACTGAAAGAGAATATTTGTGCACCTTAAAAATTCATTATTGTTTCAGGTCAGGGAAGCTAGTGGGTGGGAAGTGTTGCGTGCAAAGTAATTGCTTGTTGTCCTGGTTTCAGTTGGGATAGAGTTAATTTTCTTCCTAATATCTGCTGTGTTTTGGATTTAGTAGGAGAATGATGTTGATAATACATCAGTTTAGTTGTTGCTGAGTAATGTTTACAGTAAGTCAAGGACTTTTCCAGCTTCCCATAAAAGCTGAGAGGGAGTATAGACAGGACAAGCTGGCCAAAGGAATTTTCCATATCATAGACATCATGCTCAGTGTGTAAATGGGGGTTGGCTGTGGGATGGGGATCCACAATTGGTGCTTGGGATGGGCTGGGTAACTGATCCTTGGGTGGTTTGTGTTGCATCACTTTACTTTGTATATTCTTTTATCATTATTATTTTTCTTTTTTTCTTGTCTTTCATTACTGTTCTATTAAACTGTATCTCAACTAATGAGGTTTTTTGGGTTTGGGTTTTTTTTTTCCATTTTAACCTCTCCTTTTCCCTCCCCCTTCTCACTACCGTACCTGGGGGTGGGAGGGAGGGAGTGAATGGCTGCGTGGTCCTAGTTCCAGCTGGGGTTAAACCATGACACTTGTGAAACTTTTTTACATTAAGAGTTAGTCTGTGCTAGTGCATCCTTTCAGAGTCCAGAAAATGTGCTTTGTAAGAGCATCCTTTGAAAGACCCATCTTTGCATTTGAAATTATAGGAATTTTGTCATAAATTTGTCACTTATTGTCCCTGTTTATCCATAGCTGTTGTGTGCATGATTTTTCCCACCCCCAAACTATTGTTATTCAGCCCTACAATATGTCTCTAGGAAGAACTGTTTCTCTGAAAATTGTTGGTATACCTGTCCCAGGACACTGCTGACAGAAAGCAGTAAAACTTGTCTCACCCCTCACTGAGAATTTAAACTCTCTTTCAGGTTTTAATCCCCATTTCTCTTTATGTGTCCATTGAGTTAGTCAAGTTGGGCCAAGTCTTCTTAATACACAATGACATTGACCTGTATGATGAAGAAGCAGATTTGCCCATACAGTGCCGTGCCCTAAATATTACTGAAGATCTTGGACAAATCCAGTATATCTTCTCAGACAAAACTGGGACACTAACAGAAAACAAAATGGTATTTCGACGCTGTACTGTCGATGGAATTGAGTTTTCACATCAGGAAAATGGTGAGACACACTTTTTTATACTTGATTTTCTCTCTGAGCAATTAAATTTTATTAATTTAAGTATCAATATTTAAACCTACTGAGCCCTGTGGCTGAACATAGAGCTTTGTGGATTTGTCTCCATTTTGTGGGGGACTCCTGTTATGGAGATTCATGAAAGTGAAGGTGTTTTAAATGATTCAGAAGTCAGATGGGAATGGTTTTCTAGTTCCCTCTGCAGGCATCTCAGGCTTTGCCCTGCATTCAATACCCATTCAGGAGTGCAAAGAGAACACTTTCTCTTTCATTTCTAAGTGAGTGCCAGCCAACCTTTTACAAACTCACAAACTAAGATTAGTTGGTAATTAAGCTCAGTGGGTCCAAAAGTAATTAACATAGTCTTCTGTGTGATATGAAGGGTAGTGTTACACATTTTCTTGAGTCAACCCTAGCTGCAGTCTGTATCTGAACTCTCTTGGCATTTGGTGCTCTGAATGTGGGGGTTTGACTCAGGCCTGTTCTTGGTTGCTGCTTTCTCTCTCTACAGAGTGAGAAAGATTTTACTAAGCTGGCAAGCAGCTGCCAAAAAGAAGTTTGTGCTCTGACTGAAAATATTAGCAAATTTGTGAATTACCATATTTCACTGTCCTGTTCCAGACAACTGCAAAGTGCAGCTAAGGAGGCCAAGCATTACCAAAAGTCCATAAAAGTGGCTGATTGCTTTGAAAACATACTTTTGTTTTCTTGCGGTAATAAACATTGGAGAGTGGGAATTGCCAGAAACTGAAATGCATAATGAAGTTTTTCTGGTGCTGGCTTTTGAGATGTTTTGGCTTTGGGTTAGTTTGTTTCAGGTTTTTTAACAAACCAAGGAATTCCTCCTGAGCAATGCAAAGAACAGAATTAAGAGGTGAGGTTTCATTTTCTCTTTTTACAGCCAAACGCCTGGAAACCCACAAAGAGTTGGATTTAGATGATGAGGACTTTGCAAAACTTCAACACTTCACTCTTCCTCCCATGAATATTGAGAGACCAGCAACTTATAAGCAGAGGACCATGAGACCTTTAAGGAGGTGCCAGAGTGCTAGAGCGCATTTTCAGGGGCATACAAGGAACAGGTCACTCGGTCGTCGTGACAGCAACCAGTCTCAAGTGGCCTTCAGCAGTACCATTGTGAGTACAAGCAGACCGAGCTAACACAGATTAAGGAGTTCCCTTTCTGTTGCGTTTTGTAATGGGGAGCCAACAGGTGGACAGGAGAAATCCAAGCCCTGGTGGAGCTGAGAGAGGGAAGGGAGGAAGAAGGCATTGGAGTCCATGCTTAGAGTGTGCGGGACGCAGTGAGGGGAGAGCTAGGTGAGGGTTTGGGAATCTTGTATCAAAGTCTGCAGTGGAAAAGTAGGGGTACAAGGTGAGTTTTTGTGATGGCTGCTTGATAGGAGGAGAAGACATGAATTTGGGTTCCAAGGATTGAGGCTGTGGTTCATAACAGCACAAAGTTCTTTTCACAAAGGGGAATGAGCTTTTTATACTGTTCCGGAACACTAAAATACCAAGGAAAGTGAGGTGGGATTCTTGGCCGGGATTGTGCAAAAGGAGCTAGGGACGTGAGTCTGGGGCCTGGCTTTGCAGAAACAGGAGGTACAGGTCGTCCTGGGAGATAATGGTCAGGAAATGGTTATGGATTTGAAGTCTGAATTTGAACATATCTCAGAAAGCCACAAACTACTTCTGCTGCTAGCACTGCAATGTATCGTCTCCGTTAAACAAAGATCAGCCATCCCTGCGCTGTGTGTGCAAAATGGCCAAGCAGCACTCTCCAGAGCAGTTCTGGGAGTTTGTTAGTGTGTCAAAAGATAAATGTTGCATTTTTCAAGAAAAAAAAAATAAAGAAAAAGGCAGCACTTTTCACTAAAATAATATAAATTAAGCCAAAAGGGTCTATCAGAATAAGGCCTTAAACCCTGCAAGATGTTGAACTCTGCAAGGTGCCCAAGAGCCTTGTCCCCCTTTAGTAGCTAGGTGGCCTCTGCCTCACCTCGAGTACTGACTTGGAAGTACATGTCTTCATTGCAATTCTAGGAAAATCTTAAACTCAGCTGAATTTTACATCTGAGACTTCCCAAAATCTAACACAACCTAATTAAAGTCAGACTATTCTTTTCTTCTTGAAAGTTTTTTTTAAAAGACATTTTAGAAAAGGCTTTTATGGACTTCAGGAGAAGGTTGAACACTTTCAAAATTAGAATTCTAATTAACACTAAATGCCTGGAAAACCCTTTCAGATCTTAGGTTTTTCAAAAAATCTAATAAATACAGAGTTCCCAGAACTTTACTTTCTGCAGTTGTTCTTCTTGGCAAAGTAGTTTAAGTGCATTATAAGATCCTACTTGCTTCATTCAGTTCCTCTGTCATGTAGCAGATATCAGTCAGTACTCCTCCTGCTTCAGGAATATGGGGGGTTGTCAGTTGTTATTTTATCATTTTCTAGCCCAGTCCTCATGGGATGTTGAGAACCTATGGGTCATGACTTCTGAAGTGTGATAAAAGAATTCCTTGCCAGTATATTTTCCCAATTATGTTTTTTACTGCCAGGCCTCTTTGCTTTCTTCTATAAATAAACTGCCACGTTATTTTTTTTCTTCCACTGTAAAAGCAATATCTGAGGAACTAGTATCAAACATCTCCTTTGCAGAGGAAGATTAAGCTGCTGTTGTGGAAATAACCAGCCTTAGCTGCTAATAGGTGTCGCTGTATGTGGATAAATCATTTAACCTCTATGACAAATACGAAGATGTATTAAAATGGAGACACTTAGGTATTGCCCAGAGGCTGTCCTGTATGTTGATATCCTTCAAATGATGCACAGTAGTATCTTTCTTTACCAGCCAAGCCAATTCCCTATTAATAAAGTGCACATGGTAAAATTCTCTGTGTCTCTGCTGTTCCTGCCCTTTGGAACTGATATCACCTTGTCTGATGCATTAATACTTTGCTACAAATCTGGAGCATTTTGAGTACTCCAGTCATACAGATAGTATCATGGGTCTGAATGTATCTCCGTAGTCAAAGTTTCTTAAGAAAAATCCATCTTTGAACAATGTGTGATTGGAGACACAAAAATTGCTATTTGACTTGATTAATTTAAGGCTTGCAGAGCCCTTCTGGATAAATGGCTGTTAAAATAAAAGTATTGAAGTATTCAGTGGCAGTCAGTGATTGTCAAACACAATCCTCACTATGAAATTGCAGCCTCAGCTTCTTCAGACCAACAAAATACAAGAGAAAAAAAAAACCACTTTATGTAATAAACAACATAAAGTCCAAAGGCCAATAGTTGGCATTGCACAATTTGTTGTTGTTCGCTTTTTTCTTAATAGATGTCAAATTTCCAAGGGTTGATGTGCTGGCCACATGAAACTGTTCATGAAAACTGGTAGCCTCAGGTAATAGTAAAATTGAAGAGCTTTGCACTGCTGAGAAGACACAGTGGTTTTTGGGTAAGGGTTAGCACAGCATCTGCTGTGAGCACCTGCATGTGAGAACTGTTGCCAAGAAAAGCATTTTAAAGCAAGAGGGCCATTAACGTAATAGTATACTACAAAATGTAGAGAGTTTAATTGGAAAGTAACTGTGCCAAACAAAAGATAATAATTTACAAATGTCAAATTTATATGTGAACAGTTTTTAAAGGAGGATTATCTATGCGGTGATCACAAAATTTACTTACTCTCAATCAGCCTTACATGAATCAGTGATAAGCAGGTTGCATATGGTATTTTAAGTGCATTTGTACAGTGGTAATTGATTGTGCCTGCAAATCAGCATGTTTGAACTTTGTCTCAGTATTCTGAGCAGTTCTGCAATTAGGAAGCTCTGCAGCTACAGAATGTATTTCAGCCTGACTGTTTGTGAGAGTGTTCTCTGCTTGACAAGTTTTGATGTTTTGCTGAAATCTGAGAAGCTCTTATCAATTAACGTTCATCTCAGTGAGTCTCTGAGATAGAGATGAGGATGATGGGTTTTTCATGGCATTTCATAAAGTTAATTAAACTGCAGTCTGCAGATCCTAGAAGAATAACTAAATAGCATTACTTGTCTTTTCTGGAGTACAAGTAACAAGGTATGATGCAGAGCCGAACTCCTAGGACTTACCCTCTGGTTTTGCCCCTTCCAATACTTTTGCCATAGTCCAGACATGATGAATCCTATGTCCAGTTACAACTTCCAAAAATTCAGTGGCAAAGTCTATTCCTTGGGTAGGAGCTTGACCGGGTCTTGGACAATGGGAAAACAAATTTCTAGCATATTGTCAGCAATCATATCTCTTGCTACTCTTACTAAACTTTAATAAAAAGAAATAGAGATCTACCTATTAATCTTTCCAGTTACACTTGGAAAATTAGAGACTGAGCTGAACAGATCTGTTTGAACACAAATTCAAGCTATTCCAAAAACTTACAGTTGAGAATTGCTGCCAAGTCTATAGTGTTTACATTGATACCTTAAATATGTGCAATGTCTATGCCTTAGGTTTTATGTGGAGCGGAAAGAAAAGAAGAACGGTGTAGTCTTTACTTCAGAAATCTCCCAGGATAAATATAGTGACTGATTTATTCATTTCATAAACATTTATGAAAAAAATTTGGAAGGAGACAGACATCACAGAAGCACAGAATGGTTGAGGTCGGAAGTGATGTCTAGAGGTCATCTGGTCCAACCCTCCTGCTCACCTACAGCCAGTTACCCAGGACCATGGCCAGACAGCTTTTTAATATCTCCAAGGATGGTGGCTCCACAAGCTCTCTGGGGAACCTGTGCCAGTGTTCTGTCACTCTCACAGTACAAAAGTGTTTCCTGATGTTCAGATGGAACCTCCTGTGTTTCAGTTTGTGACTTTCTCAGAGGAAAAAATAAAACAATGTATTATAAAACAACAGAGCTATGGTTGACAGAAGGACTTAAGGGAACTTTAAAAAAGTAGGAAAAATATAAAATTATACACAAATTTGGAAACAAGATAGAGCATTAACATTTACTCTGTCTACCTTTAGGTGTTCTTATGAATTAAGATCATGACAGCACATTTCCTTCTAGATTTAATCATTCCAATAAATAGTGCGTTGCTATTAGAAGCGTTTCATGAAAATTTCAGTTGTCCTATTGTCATCAGGTTTTAGTGCCATCAAATAGAAGAAATGCTATCAAATTAATGAGGAAAGCTTAAAAACTGAATGGCACTAGCCATTTTATAACATAAGCATTTTCACCAACAAAATTGGTAACATTGAAAAGGTGGTACATTTAACTGATCATCATCATTAGTGCTGTTTTATTTCATTTTCGTTTGTTTGTTTGTTTGTTTTTATATATGTTCAGGCTAGTCAATGAACAGACTTGTTTATCTAAATTTTTGTCTCCTGAAGTTCTATGAAACTGGAAATTCAGTTCATCTCTGTTTTCACTGAATGTGAAAAAAAAATGAGAAAAACTTTTCTGATAAATATTGATTTTTATATTATTGTTTTAAAAACCCATCCCTGAGGCCATAATTGACCTGACAATTTTATATTTTTCCAGAGTAATATTTTGAGTTCAGAAAGTTTCTGCTAAAGTGGAATTCCTGCTAGTGCACTGTCATTTTTGGCATGAACAAGAGGCAGATATTGAAAGTATAGATGCAAAAGAAATTGTGTAGGATGATGAGGGATAGGAGAGGCTGAGATCCACATTAATAATATGTGGTTTGTGAGGTTCATTCTTATTGTGGCAATGCATGAGGAAATTACATAAATAGTTGGGCAAACAGTCAATTATTTTCTAATCATTCATGTTTCAAACTTAATACAATTCCCAACAGAACTGTTTTGAGAGTTGTGTCTGCACATGTGTTCTTCATTGGAATTGTCCAGTTAATCTATTTGGGATTGCTATACTTGGCAAGCACAGTATAAGCCACAGACACACTCTTGCCCACAGTAACTGTCCGCTGCAGTACAATATTGTGAAACGGTTTCTAAAGAATGACAGCTTTAACTTTTCAGCCTCTGCTTCCTTTTATGAAACCCAAGATGATAACTGAAAGATCAGACTTATCCTCGGTATGTATGTTCGCTAGAGAAAGGACTGCATCTATACTTAAAACACTTCCCCATATGTGAAACAAAAAGGCATGAAAACACTGAGCCGGAGGAACCAGAGCCTCCTGTGTCAGAGAAAAGGCAAAACCTGGTTCCATCATAGGATTTCAATTGAGCTCTGTGCTGCAAAATGAGCAGTAGATTTATTTGCAATTACTGGGATGATTTAAGAACCGTTATTCACTTTAGCAAGCAGGAATTACAATGCAACATATTCAGCTCAGCGCAACACAGCCGTGAAGGTGGCTGGTTGACTTCTGTTGCATATTTAGGGGACTTAGGAAAACTGTGCCAGATTGAAGGAGGAGAGGGTAATAGCTGAGATGAACTAGAAAGCAGCTAAATCACTTTGGCAGTTCCTTAAAGAAGGCATCCAAAAGTGTTGGCTCACAGGAAGATATCTTTTAAATTTGGAAGCTGTTGTTAAATATGGCCCTGAATTAAATCCAAACCAGACTCTGCTAACATGAAATTTCCATTAAAAGTAATACTCCCATAGCCCTACATCAAATGAAATTGTAGGTAAGTGACATTGTTAAGTAGTTTGGCTTGCAAATTTAGGTTTGATTAGAAAGAGTGTGGTAGCAAAATTACAGTTACATTTCAGGAACAAATGAAGTATGTATGTATATATTTATTGTAAAAACTGAGGAAGAACAGTTTGAGACAGCTTCTTGTTCTGGGTGCAAAGTAAAATGGCTCTGGAAACAAAAAGTGATACTGCTGTAACTAAGGCATAAGCACAATATATTCTCTGTTGAAATAACAATCAGCTCCCACGCTGAAATGGGAGATCCCAAGTCTGGTTCCATCTGGAATGCCCTTTAATTCAGTAGTCAGCAGTTTTAAAGTTGGTGGATATAGTATAGATTATTTTTGATTTCTAATAGATCTCAAAAGAAATAAAATTCTGAAATCATCTTCTATTTCAAGATGCATTTGCTTCTAATTATCTATTTATGCAGCTTTTAGAAATGTTTTTTTTTTTTCCCTAGATGTTAAGTGCAAAAGACATTTACCTTACACAATTCTAGGTGTAAATTCAGTAAGAGGCAAGAAGAAGATACCAAGTTGATAGTTCTTCCTTGAGGACAAGGGTAAATGGGAATAATCCTCATCAAGTAATTTCTCTTCCAGGAAAAAGATGTGACTCCCGATAACAGGCTGCTGAGGCGAGTGAGAGAAGCTGCACTCCAGACTGAAAATCTTTCTCCTTTTATGAAGACTTCCACCTCCTTTACTGACTTTTTTCTTGCCCTTGCCATCTGCAATACGGTCCTGGTCTCCACAACTACTGAGCCAAGACAAAGGGTAATCTAACTTTAAGTATATGAGGAAAATTGATTATGCTTCCATTTCACAACACAGAGCAGTGTTCAGTGAAACCTAAAATGGTAAAAAATAGCTTGTTCGGGACTTCTGCTGTAGTTCTGTTGCCTTTTGTGTAACATCTACTATTTCCCTGCCTGTGTATATCCCTTCCTAACATGGCAGTTTGTGTAGATAAATAGCTATGGCTACCACAGTATCTGCACTTTTTCTTTTAGAATTTATCTTATATATACTGTAGGAAGTATGTTGAACATGCTGGGTTTTCTCTGATCTCCTAGACCATTGACAGAACTACAAGGGGCTTGATTCCATCTCTGCTTCAGATGTAGAGATACAAATCACCTTCAAATTTGGATGCCAGCTCAGCTATGACTCCTCTACTGAATTCCCCCACCACAGTTCTATAGGGGGAGGGGAAGGGAAGTTGCTTTTCTAATTATCATAATTTAGATACAGAAAAAATATGTTGAGGTTTATGAAAAGTATCTTTTAGTTCGCGCTTATTTATTTTTAACCATAGGTTTCCTAATATTTCTAGGTCACAGTCCCACCTCCAATAAAACCTTCAGGAATCACCCTGGAGAGGATTCATCAGATATTCCAACGGCTAAAATTAGCAAGCCTTAGTCAGTCTTTTTCATCTTCTCAGTCTAGTTCAGACCTAGGCGCTACCTTCAGTGCAAAAAACACCGAGGAGCATCTTGCTGCGTTGGCTTGCTGTGCCAATGACGACGACTGCTGTGCCAGCGGTAGAGGCAATGAGCTCCAGGGCAGGGGCAGCACAGATATTGGTGGTGCTTCCTTGGATGAGGTTTTTAAATCTGTCACTAACAGTTCTTTGCCAACAGACTTTTGTTATGAGGCTGAGAGCCCAGATGAGGCAGCGCTTGTCTATGCTGCCCAGGCATACAGTTTTACTTTAGTGTCCCGAACTCCTGAACAGGTGACGGTACGGTTGCCACAAGGCACACTCCTGACTTTTGATATTCTCTACACTTTGGGATTTGACTCAGTAAGGAAAAGGATGTCTGTAGTGGTGAGGCACCCTCTAACCAAGGAGATTGTTGTCTACACAAAAGGAGCTGACTCTGTTATAATGGACTTGCTGGAAGACTCTGCCAAAGGTAATTAGCCAATGAGCTATTTCTGTTGCGTCTCCTATAAAGAAGCACGAGAAGTTTGCTGTACTCTTTTGTGCATTAAATATTATATCTAGGCATTAGAAGCATATAAAAAGAATAAGCTTTCTCTAGTGTTATCCTTGCAGATCAGAACTGAGGTACTTACTTAACCTGAGTAGTGCTTAGAATATGGAATGGACTAATTAAAATTCACTGACAGCGCTAACCCATGTGGATTGTGTACTCTGCAATAATACTGTCATAAGGGCCTGGCCATTGTATTTCAGCTTGTCAGCAAGAGTACTGTAACATTAACAAACAAACAAACAAAAAAACCCAAGTAATGTTATCTTAAAGGAAACAAGGATCTTTAGCAGGCTTGCAGCTTGTGCACAGCCAACATTTTGAGCTGTTAAAGGAATTGCTATTATACTGGAATCTAGTTTTCTCTAATGCCCACTCTTTTTAATCTTAGGCCATTAGGTCTGAAATGATCTGTGCTTAAAATATGGAGTCTTTTCCTTGTATTTCACAGCTGATGTTAGTACAGAGAAGAGAATGAAAAGAATAAAAGAAAAAACACAGAAACATCTGGACTACTATGCCCGTGATGGCCTAAGAACTCTGTGTATAGCTAAGAAGGTAGGAGGGCATTAGCCTAATATTGTTTACAACTTTGCTCTGTATGTGTCAATAGATTTATTAGAAAAATGTAATAGTTACAATTCTTTCTGCTTCAGAGAACAAGCCGGACACAGCCCATCTTTTTGTCTCTCTATTTGATTGCTCTGCAGTCTTTGTTTTTCCTCTTTTTCCCCAGTGTGAACAGATGATGGATTTTTGGTCAGCCTCAAAACATTCATTTCTGTTTCTCTTACGGTAACTCTAGCTGACCTTCTCTACAGTGATTCCAAGCAAGAAATAAAAAGTCCACAGGGGAGCCAACCTTTTTCTGTTTTGCTTGGCGTTCAGCTTTCAAAAATCTTGCCCTCAGCCTGGGTTAGTACATCTTAGTCTGATTCTTTAATACAGAAGTTGTCTATGTGCAACAAATAGGTCATATTCAAGCTATGGAGAAATGTAGAGCAACCTTCAGAAACTGTGCGTTCCTGTTCAGAGTCACAGCTAAGGGCTGTGGGACCAAGAGTTCCTCTAGGTCATGTTTTCAAGTCTCAGCCATAGGCCATTTATACAAACAGGAAGGCAGGTCTATTTTTCTCATTACTACTAGTTCTTGTAATCTTCTCTAGGAAAAGTTTGTGTTATTTTAAAGATGACACAGTGCTTTACAAGCCTGGATATGAGTTAAGTCTCTGTGATCCAGAATGTTGGCATTCTTCTCTTATTTAAATTTAAAATGAGCCCTGTTTAAATTGTGTTATGCAGGTCTTGAATGAAGATGACTTTCAAAAATGGGCCAACTTTCGTCAGGAGGCAGAAGCAGCAATTGACAACAGAGATGAGCTGTTAATGGAGACAGCACAGCATCTGGAGACCAAACTCACCTTGCTGGGTAGCTAAAAATAAGAATCGTCATTGCGTGAAGTATCACTTGCTCTCCTGTGATATTCTTGGCAATCAGACTGACAACAGCTTATACTAATTTATATCAAAAAGTCTTCCTCTGAGGTTTGGAAATCTCAGGGCTAGGGTATACAGTCCAATGACAGTGTCTAAAGGAGTTCTCGTGCGTTTTAAGCAGCAGTAACTTTGAAAAAGTGTGCTGAAACTATCATGTGCCAGGAGCAAAGAACATGTACATCAGCTGTTACTGTGGCTCAGCTGGCACAGTAGATAATGACATTCCCATAATTCAATCATGTGTGTGTCCTTAGATAAACCTGTAAAATACTATAAATTAACTTCAGTTTTGAGCACAAATTCCAAGGGATTTTTGGTAATTAAACTGTATTATAAAAAATGGTAAACTAAAATGCTGTCCACACATAAGCATTTTTGCTAGTGAATTCATGCTGTTGTTGCATCATCGTGTTTACTCTCTGCACTTTATAAAAGATATTTCATGTTAAATCTTACATTCATTGGCACTTGTGCATCATCCATCACCGTCGTACGCTTTCTTTTCTATGTTGTTTCCAAACATTTTGTTCTTTGAATTGATTTCCAAACATCTTGTTCTTTTGACTTTGATTTTCAGAGTTGTCTCAGTCTTATCTTTCTGTGAATACTATCTGTGCCCATACTTCATTATCCTGGATTTCTCTGATTGCAAGCTATTAGCATTATGGCTTCTCATAATCTCTGCAGTGATTTAAAAAATTAGAGTAGTAACAGCAAATGCCGTAAGTAGAACCACATAAGAGATACTGTAGCTCTTGTCAGAATCTGTTACCTTTGCCAACTCTTAAGGCTCCCTGTGCTTTCATACTTTGTTTCACAAAATGTGTTCTTTTAGCTTAAATCAGTATCTATCTTTAATGTGTCAGAGTACAGCATCTTCAAACTGACCTCTAGTGGAAGAGACAGGAAGAGGAGTATTGTAATACGCAGATAGTGATTTACCATCAAGATGAGTGTTGACATCTGCTTCTAAGTTCACGCATTTTAAAAAAGAAAACTTACTGTACTGTTTCTTCTCTCTTCAATGGGCAAAGCATCTAACTTGACAAGAGGGATAGCATTCATTGAAACAGTCAAAGTTCATCTTTTCTCTGTTTACTTTGATGGGACTTAATGCAGTACTTTAAAAATGCATATGGTGTAATTCCTCTGCCACTACATTGCCATTTTGGGTTATTAAGAAGAAATGAAACACACTGTTCTAGCAACGAGTAAACTGAAGAGCCAGAACTTGATTGCTGACATGTTCAGATCTTAATCCAAACGCAGATCTAGTGCCTGTGTGTTTATTTGCTGGACACTACATTGGCTCAGCTCTTGATAAGTTCAGGATCACGATTGGAAGTCAAAGACCTTCTCTTAAAAAAGAAAACTGCAACATCATTTCCAAATGAAAGAAAACTAGTTTACTTCTTCTCTTCCTGTTTGCCCAGGAGCCACAGGGATTGAAGATCGGCTGCAAGATGGAGTGCCTGACACTATTGCGGCTCTTCGAGAAGCTGGGATAAAAATCTGGGTCTTGACAGGAGACAAACAGGAAACAGCAGTTAACATTGCCTATTCCTGTAAACTCCTGAACCAAAGAGACACCGTCTTCACCATTAACACTGAAAATAAGGTGAGTACAGAGAGACGTACAGAATTTGCTATTTTTCCCTTTCTCTGTGTCTTGCAGCTTGGCACTGTTTTGCTTTAGGCTGCATTCAACACAAAACAGCCAACCAAAAGCCCACATAGCAGCATGAGGCCAGAAACTCTTTAGACTCATGTGACAGGATGAATTGAAACACAAGACAGTTATGTAGAGTTTTATTCAATTAAAATACAATGTTTTTTCCAAATGAAAATATTCTTTAAAAAAATCACCTGAATAGCAAGGTTTAGGAAGAAGGTAATGCATAGTTTAAATGCCTGATTCCTAAATAATATTGATAACTGGCTTTCACCTTGCAACGGAAATTTCAGTTACAGTGATATTTTAACCCTAGGTGATATCTGTAGGAAGACATTTGGAAAGTACTGTATGACTCAGTCTGGAAAATGTATGCAAGTGTAGATTTAATTAAATCCAAAACTTTCTAGTCACATGTTCCCTAATAGGATTAGGCTTAATCAGAAATTTATTAGTGAACAGTTTAATCCAGTATCTTTTTGTGTAAGCAGCATTTCACCTTCTTGGAAACCTAAATATAGTTCTTGTGGGCCGGTTAAAAACACAGTCACTTTCTTGACATTCCATGGTGGCGCACGTACTTGTTGATGTGCACAGATATTCCCTGAATTTCCATGGGCAATAGGGTCAGGCAGCAGGCAAAGCAAACATACTCCAAAACGAGGACGATCACTTCAAGGACATGTCTGTCAGCTCCTGTGACTCACTAAAATACAGGGAACAATCTGTGGTGCAATCTATGGCTATTCCTGAAATTGTCTGAACAGAAGAGAGAAAATAGAGTCCTAACTTTTTGAAGAGGGTAGATGCCATTAAGGATGGTAAAAGTAAAAGGCTTTAGAAAAGCAACAATGGCTTTTGCAGGTTGTGAAGCAACATAAGTAGGGTACCAGGAAAATCATGCCTTGCATTTGGAAAGCAGAATGGCTACCGCTGTGCACACTCTAGTGTCCCATCTCTCTGGGCATCCTGGTGAGACAGATGGCTTTGTGAGATGGGTTTGAGAGCGAGTTCAGGCATTAAGGCTAAACCAGACCTATTTACTAAGGAGAGGTCAGCCCTGAGCATTTTTAAAGCCCAAAACCAGGGTCCAAAGTGCCAGGTGTGCTGCCTTTTTTATTTCTCTGCTAGTGACCTCTTCTCTATAGCCCTGGATGTCCCTGAGGTGCCCCAGGCAGCAGCTGCAGCCCTTTTCCTGGCGTACGGCTCTGTCCTTTCATGCAGCATACCCTTGTGGCACTTGTGGTAACAGGAGTTATCGTGGGACCAGCCTTTCCATGGGTAGACAGGAGGACGAGGAGGGAGAGCAGGGCTTCTGTCTGCCACAAGGCAACTCACTGGTCTTGGTTGCCTCAGCTTTTCTCCCTGCAAAACGGGTGTTACAGATACAAGCTTGCCTTTCTCTATAAAGCTATTGTGAGGACTGATTAAATGTAGTTAAAATACTGACTGTTTTTCTTGTGATAGGCAATTGTACAGTGTGGTTAGATGGCCTACTTTCTAACTGCTTTTGTCTGCAGTTAGTAGCTCTCCAAACAAGAATAAAATCCTATGCAAATGTCTCTCTCTTTTAATGTCACAGAAATAGGGAAACACGCAAAGATGATACGGAATTTGGCACGGAATACATTCCTTGCTTCAATGTGTAATTTCATTTGATACGCATATCTGCTTTTAACGGAAGGCAGAATGAATATATTTAGGATGGAAATTAGAAGATGGTTTCTGTCAGAGAAGTGATGCTACAGGCGGGACCACCCTGGCTCCAGGAAACACAGGCACCTGTGCTTACCTGTAGCATGGTGTAGGGCTCTTCATGCAGGCTCGGGCACAAGCTGGGCATGTGTGGGTGCTTGTGCGATTACGTGTGGCTCAGTGGGCACTGGCGTTTCTCCACAATCTGATTTAGTTCCCTCCCGTTCAAAATGAAACCGAGGACACTGGTTCTGAAAGAGTTTCCCAATGGCAGCAGTGGGGGATAATACATACAAAGTGTTTAACCCATTAATTTTGCCAAAGTTAACCCTTTAACTGGCTTCAGTGGGAAGGCACTCTCTGTCCCCCCTGAGCCCAGCAGTTTATTCAAACACTGAAAATTAAATATCTTCCAGGAAGAAGCAACGCAAGTACGTAGTTTGGGGGATTCATTTTAAAAGGCAAGTCAAGGCAAACCAGGAATTTCCACTACAATTTTTGGTTTGGTCACAGAAAGATGATGCTGCTTCAGTATTTTTTTAGAGGTTTTCAGTGTGCAGGCTAGATGCAGCTTTTTATTAGATGTCAGAGGTACATTTGATTCCAGAACCTCCCACTTAAGTGTAATTTAAATCTTGCAAACATCCTACACATGTACCTTATGCAACATAAAGTGAAAATAACATTTTAGAACTGAATCATCACTCAATAAAGCTGATAAAAAAGGTAGAAAAAGGAGTGATTAGCTCCTCAGGTATTCAGTGCCATGCCACAGAAGGACGACTATTAGTACTCACAGGCAGCAAAATAACTTGTAGATCATTCTGGGTTTTCTCTGATAGTGATGTACCAGTTTAGGACATCTGTATGGGAGAGGTAAAAGTGCTCCGCTTAAATCTGTTTGTGTTTGATACTAAGGCAGTTCCAGTTGTTTGCATCTACAAGGGGACTTTGGTCCAAAACAAGGCAGATTTGCTATGCAGGAATTTGCTATTCTTTCTTTGTGTTTGAGGCACAGTGCTGGGCAATATGAAGCTTTATTTCTGTCCCTAACTGTGAAACACACTTGATTTGTGACCTAGAAAGGGCCAAACTGTGAAAGCTCCTGGGTAATTTTGAAAATCTGAACCTCTTGTTTCTCTACTGTAGTTTATTTCTGAGGGAAGAAAATTGTTGCAATATCTCACATCATTCATATCAGAACTAGATTTTTAAAATCTACTTTAGAAAGAAATGAATTTTAAAAAAAAATTCTGAAATCTCAGCATTGCAAATACAAATATGTCCTCCTGATGTAAAGATTATTTTCTTTTCTTTTAAAATAATTCCTTACTACAGTTAACTAGCTGATAAGATGCACAGCGTTTTCACTGAAGGATTTGATGACGTCATTGAAATAATCTCCAATCTGATGAATCATTGCGTTTTTCAGTCAGTTTTCCCTAATGTTTATCTGATAGACTTAAACCCACTGGCATGATTATACAAACATACACTTTGTAAGGTGCTGTGCTGGAAAGGGAGATGGAGATAACTATTTCTAGAACCACTTGTGTTTTCTCACAGGAAACTTGTGAATCTCTCTTGAATTTAACCTTGGAAGAGGTGAGGAAGAATTATGAGGTTGAAAAACCACGGAGGAAAATTTTTGGCATTATCCCAACATCTTTCTCAGCCTCTGAGGCCCCCAGTCCCGAGTTTGGACTGGTGATTGATGGACAGACACTGAACATCATCTTCCAGGGGGGCCTGGAGGAGAAGTTCCTGGCGCTGACGAAGCACTGCCGCTCAGTGCTGTGCTGCCGTTCCACCCCTCTTCAGAAGAGCATGGTGGTCAAGCTCATCCGGAGGCAGCTTAAAGTGATGACCCTGTCAATAGGTACCTCCACTCTGAATTTCATGGGACAAATGGGAAGCAGGTTCTTTATGAGTTACGGAAATGTATGGAATATATTTTATCAGGTATTTCTTGTGCCTCAGATAGATAGTGGAAAAATAGCATTGAAAAGTCTTTCCTGATCAAAAAACATATGAAAGTCCTTCTTCAACTTTCACTGAGCAAGTCTGGCCCCCATTTAAACAAGATGAAGGCACTTCAAATTCAGAATCTCCGAGCAGTCCCTTTCATGCACACCAGTACAAACATGTGTATGCATTCCCTCCAGGATGCCCTCGCTTTGGGCGTGGAAAACAGTCAATAGTAGTCACTGTTTTGTCTTTTCATAAAGCCTTTTTCCTGTCAGATTTTCCCAACTGGTGAAAACAGAGTTATCCCCAAAGTGGTATTAAGCACTGACTCATTTGCTCTTTTCCTCCAAATAATGTGAAACGCTTTGAGTTTCTGCTCCACTTTTGGTAAGTGATCCCACTAAAACCCTTGCAGAATTGATTTTTATGACTTAAAACTAAAAAATACACCTCTGTGGACCAAACAAAAAAGGAAGTGTCTGATGTATTTTAAAATTTCTTTACCTTAGAGTTTAAAAATACAAGCTTTCAGCCTTCCGCTTCGTTTTGCTTTACCAGCTAACCTTATTCACAATCTCCACATTGCAGGCAACAACCATGGCTGTTCTTTCCATGGAAATTTGGTTATGTATTTAACATATTGCTGCAAGTTGAAATGAGCGGAGTAACTCCTGAAATTGGCTTGTTACATTGTCAACTGCAATAAAATTTATCATATAGTTTGGAGAATTCAGTGAAGTAGGGTGCTGCAAAGCATGTTGCTGAGCATATGGAGTTCACCAAGTAGAAACATACAAAACAATGCAGAAGTAGATGGTATTGGGGTGTCCATGCCACCACCCAGCTGGTCCCAATGTTGGGCTTAGCCCTGATGGATACAGGTCTCCTGGGAAGGAGGATGTTCCAACCAAGATCAGAGCCTAGAGGTCATGATTGCTCGATGCTGAGTATCTGTTACCCTAATTAAGGTGTATTGTGGTACAGAATAGTCTTTGTTTATCAGTATGGCTGAGGTTTTTTTCTTGTTTTGATAGAGGCATTTTGTATTAAGTATCCTTTCTTGCACCTTTATTGTTCCCTCCTGTCTATTCTAGGTGATGGTGCAAATGATGTAAGTATGATTCAAGCAGCTGATGTTGGAATTGGAATATCTGGTCAAGAAGGCATGCAGGTATCCCTTCAATTTATTTCTTTTCCTCTTTCGTTACGTGGTCTCTTGCTGCTTAATAAGTTTCATAGCAGCCGTATACTCTTGAGTGTCATCTTAAAAATGCAAGTGTCATCTTAAAAATGCAAGTTGGCATCATTACTGCCATAAATTAATATGCAGTTCATAATTATGGGTCCAGCCAAAAAAGAGCATTTTGAGCCAACAATTAGCATGCATGGACAAATGTGTGTTTGCTCATAAGCCTGGAAAATTAGCAGATGCCTGTCCAGTGTTAGGTTAGCATCTGGTTTCTGAATCATCTCTACTATAGCATTTCCAGGTTTTGTTGATTCTCTTTCAGTGTTTTCTGCTCCAAATTCTTTCCCACACATCCCTCTTCCTCATTCTCCTAAGGTAGAGAGTTCTGCAGAGATAGAAATTTCCAACTATTTTCTCAAGGTGATTTTTTTTTTTTCTACAATATACAACAGTAGGAAATCATTTCAATGTCCATGTTCACATTTCATCATATTGGGTGGGAAAAAATATTTGTAAATGAACTTCTATTCCTTTTACCAAAGGCTGTGATGGCTAGTGACTTTGCAATATCCCGGTTTAAGCATCTCAAAAAACTGCTTCTTGTCCATGGACATTGGTGTTATGCTCGCCTGGCAAAGATGGTGATTTACTTCTTCTACAAAAATGTGGTAAGATTATTAAAATTCTGGAAGTTTTCACCCTAGCAAGGGTTAAGTCAAGGGCTAGGAGGGGGTTTGTTTTGGTTTTGTTTTTTGCAGGTTATACTTTCTTACTTTTTATGAAGTTAGAGTTCCTGTTTCTTCACTTTGCAAGTTTATAGTATGCTACATCCTTGTTAGTAATGTGCTGCATAAAACATTGAGGAAAATATGGATTCTAAATATATTTTGAAAGAGCATTATTCCGAAGGGAGAAAGGACTCAAGGCTTAGTAACTTTTATATGGTAGTTCAAGAAACTTTATTAATAATACCCATGAGCCTCAAAATAAAATTTGCATAAGGAAGAGCGGATTATTAGAGCTAGAATATAGAAGACGACTCTACACTAAGAATTGGTTGCCTGTGAAACCTCTGAATTTTTGCATTTAATTTGATAGGAACCACTTGCAAATAATGATGCAGTCATATCTGGCATTTTTATTAAAAATTTAATGTATATGCAAATGAGCTGTGCATTGAAGAATAATGTAAAGTGGAAAAACCTGATAGTAATACAGTTTCTACAAGACTGTGCAAACAAGTCCATTTGACATGAAATACACTCTGAGCATGAAAGACTACTTAGAATTCAAAGTATCTGTTGGAGGGGTTTTTTTAATAATTTTGAATAAGGATTACTTGTTATCAGTGTTAAAATTTATAGTGGAAATGGGAACTTTTTTATTCTTCGTTGGACATCCTTTCAGAGTTCAAAGGATATTTATTTGCAGTGTAGAAGAGCTCTCCAGACTGGGATGCTGCTGTCCTATTATCTCCCCTGTACCATTAGGGAGCAGGAGGCCTTTGATTCCACATGGACAACCAGTTTGTAAAAGGATTTTGAAATCTGGTGCTCAGAGCTGTGAACAGTTTACTTAATTATTCTCTAATATTTTCTTAAAGAAACCTGATGGCTTTTAAAAAGCTGTATCGTAGTGGATCGGTGTGAAGTGGTCCCTTGAGATATACTGCTTTATGGAATAAAGTGCAGAGCCGTCTACTGACAGTATCTTTATCCAAAATAATGTATTCTTGAGAGACTCTGTTAATAACCAATGTACTACGTAAACCTCATAGGTGGAAGGAACTAAGAGAGACATAGACCATATATGCATTGCAAACTAAAGGGTCCAGATCAGCTGTATTAGTATGGAACAGAGGGTGTAAAGGACAGGCCACAGGAAAAATGCAGCTTCACAACTCCCACAACCCAGAGAAATGAAAGCACGTCAGTTTGAAGGGTGTGCTTCTGTGTATGTGGGGAAACACAGTTCAGCTTCTAACAATGTTGTGTTTTTATTTGCTTCTCCACAGAGCTACGTCAACCTGCTCTTCTGGTACCAGTTCTTTTGTGGGTTCTCAGGAAGCACAATGATAGATTACTGGCAGATGATTTTTTTCAATCTCTTCTTCACCTCGATGCCCCCTCTTCTCTTTGGAGTCCTGGATAAAGATGTTTCTGCAGAAACACTTCTAGATTTGCCCGAATTGTACAAGAATGGACAAAATTCCGAGGTATGTCTTGGTTGCTAAAATAACTGCTTGATAAACCAAACGACCGCAAGCTTTTTGGTTTTGTGAGGAGAGAGGGAAGACAAGAGTTTAGACTTACTTGGAACCAAATGATCCATTTGTGGTTTCTGATTTAATGATGTCCGCTAGAAGAAGGTGTAATTGTAGCTGTCAGAAGAACTGGTAAGGAACATATGATTGAAGTTGCTTCCTGGAAGTGAGCCTGTGCATTTGGTCATAGGTAGGAGATGTAAATGGGAAGGTTTATTCTGCCATTGAATATATGGAGCAATCCAGTTCGATACGTAGGTGCTGCATTAGAGTAAGTAGTGATGTGCTAGTGAATCAGCCCTGTGTTTGGTGTTTCTGATCTGAAGAAGAGATGTTGGAGCAAATGTGTGTTTGTGCATGTATGTATGCATGTACACACCATATATAGAGAAAATTTCTCAGTGGAGGCACAGGGAGAAATAAATGAAACAGGATGAGAAATGTAACGAATGACAGTAAAATAGCTTAGCTGGTCCCTGATTTAACTCTGCTCAGATTTGGTGCTTTGAACAGTCTCAACCTACTGAAGAAGAAAAGCTTGTTTAAAAGATTACAGCAAAAAGTGACAAGAAAATGCAAACCCTTAAATCAATAAACAACCCAACATTTTTTTCAACTCTCAGGTTCAGAATTACACCTGTTAATACATAAAGGGTTTTGACACAGTATGGTGCCTAGGCTGTTCCAGGCATGAACTTTCATTTGTTTACTTCTTTTACTTTGAAGTCAGTATTTGTAACCCTCAGAAAATATGCATGAAGTACATTGTTTTTACCTCAGTTTGCCTGTCATGTTTAGAGAACCAGTTTGATCTCTGTGTGTTTGCGAGAAGCACGCATATACGCACATACATACCTAGTTTTGCATATACATACAGTAGAGTAGCCCTTATTCCCAAATTGCCTTAACATTGTTAATAGGAAATTATGAAAATCTTAATGAGGAAAAATTGAAGTGGCCTTAGTTTTAAATCACAAAATTGCAGGATACTTAGGAATTCTTCTCTCTCCTCCTTTTTCTCCTAATACCTACTTTAATTATCCTGGACTGTGATTTTTAGCACTGAGGTACACTGGTGGATCACATCATGTTTGATGGTGTTTTGAAAACCATCGGCAAGGGAGTGCAGAATTTGAGGATTCTCTCTGTAGGATTTTCCATCCCTTTTCTTAGGAGTTCTTGGACCTTACATATATGTGAAATATATGTTATTTACCATTTTGAAGAGGTCATTGTTACTGCTTTGGCAATTTTTGACCAATTTTGTAGCACTAGGAAGAGCTTTATTTGAAAAAGAATTCGAGGAATGGAGTCCTTGGGGAAAGGATGGGACATTCATGACATTCAGCTTTTAAGACCCTTAGTTGACTGCCTAATCTTCCTAAGGTCTGTCTTTAGTTAACACGAGAAAAATGCCTGTTCAGAGATAACCCTTTGATCTGAATCAGCTGCTCAGGAGGCATTTACTCACGGAGACCAGTTAGCTATAATCAATAGTCTGAATGGAAGAAAAAATGACAGCAATTATGCCTGCAGATCAGACTAGAGATGTGTGTCCCATCATAATGACTGTCATCTATAAACTCCTGCAGATATACAAGCTGTCAACTTTTATTATTACAATGTTGGATGCCTTCTATCAGAGCCTCATTTGCTTCTTTGTCCCCTACTTGGTAAGTACTGGGGTCATTAATATTCTCCTTCTCCTATCCTTCTTAAAAAGTAGAAAGAATCACTTCTGAATAGTCAGGTTCATCACAGTCTATCTGCCTGTTTTCTAGACGTATGAAGACTCTGACATAGATGTGTTTTCATTTGGAAACCCCATCAATACCATCTCCCTCCTGACCATTCTCTTGCACCAGGCTCTAGAAATGAAAACGTGGGTATGTGTTTGACCTGTCCTGTTCACATGACTATTTTTCTTTTCTGAACACAGAAAGACTGTGTAGACTTGGCATTGCCTTTCAGAGTCTTTTACCTGAATTCTGGGTCACAAAAAGTAACAGATGCACTGAGATTTCACAGTGTGCCAGAATTTATTATTAGCATCAGGATAATACCTTCACGTGCACGGCAATGGAATTTGCTT
Source organism: Numenius arquata (assembly GCF_964106895.1). Classification (NCBI taxonomy): domain Eukaryota; kingdom Metazoa; phylum Chordata; class Aves; order Charadriiformes; family Scolopacidae; genus Numenius; species Numenius arquata. Next base: position 32,865,617 of record NC_133586.1, read on the forward strand.
CTGCTGTGCCATTGGACAGGACTTGTATGTCACTGGACAGGATTTGTATGTTGTTATATGAGGACATGTTTCTTTAAGAACCATATTCCCTGTCACTGTTGTTTTGTGAGTTAATTTCCAGGTATTTCTCCTGCTGCACTTTTCAGTAGCATGGAGTTGTTGGGTACGTTCTTTCTAATCCTTCTTTCTATGCTCCTGTCTTATACCCAGAGTCAGTCTCACCAGCACCACTGTCATTTCATGTAATTCTGCTTACAGACCCTGTTCCACTTGGTAACCGTGCTTGGCAGCGTGGTGTTTTACCTCGTCTTCTCTCTGATCTACAATGCCGCCTGTGTGGTCTGCAACCCTCCCACCAACCCCTACTGGATTATGGAGAAACAGCTTTCAGACCCCACCTTCTACTTACTGTGCCTTATTACCCCAATCATCGCACTCTTGCCAAGGTTTGAATGATGCACTTTTTTCCTCTCAATTTTCATTTTGTGGATTTGTAGGCATTTTAGTGAAATTACAATAATGATGTCTATAGATATGAGAGATGTCAGGCACACATGTTGCACAGGGACAGGTGATCAGTGTGGAAGTCAGATGCTTGGGTTCAACTTTCCAGTTCATGAACCATTCATTTATTCAGTCATACAGCCCTAGATAAGTCACTGTATATCTACTGATTTTGTTTTCCCATCAGGAAAACCTTCCTTTCTGGGGTGCTTCAAAGTTTACCAGTACAAATCTGCTACATAATTGTTGGCTATTATAAACGCAGTGTTGTTGACCTGATCAAGACTAGAAAGAAAGTTCTAGTCTTATATTCCTTTTGAAATATTCCTGTATGCTTTGAGAGTTACAAAAGAGGTGATTCTGCCACCTTACTCTGCTCTCGTGAGACCTCACCTGTAGTACTGTGTGCAGGTCTGGAGCCCTCAATATAGAAGGGACATGGACCTGATGGAGCGGGTCCAGAGGAGGGCCACCAAAATGATCAGGGGGCTGGAGCACCTCTCCTATGAGGACAGGCTGAGGGAGCTGGGGTTGTTCAGCTTGGAGAAAAGGAGGCTCCGGGGAGACCTCATAGCGGCCTTCCAGTACCTGAGGGGGGCCTCCAGGAAGGCTGGGGAGGGTCTGTTTACAAAGGCCTGCAGTGACAGGACGAGGGGCAATGGTTTTAAGTTGGAGAAGGGGAGATTTAGATTGGATATTAAGAAAAAGTTCTTTACCATGAGGGTGGTGGAACACTGGAACAGGTTGCCCAGGGAGGTGGTTGAGGCCCCTTCCCTTGAGATATTCAAGGTGAAGCTTGACGAGGCCGTGGGCAACCTGGTCTAGTTGGGGGTGTCCCTGCTGACTGTGGGGAGGTCGGACTAGATGACCTTTGAAGGTCCCTTCCGGCCTGGACCAATCTATGAATCTATGAATCTATGAAAATGTATTGTTTCTTTAGTACATTACAGTGCAATACTAAGCCAAATTTAAGAACATGTTTCTATACCAAAAAATTTTCTGCATCCAGAGTCTTAGCTTTACCCTGTGCAATAAATCAGGTATGTTAAAGATAGCTTTAACTGAGGTTGAATAATAATTGGAGAGGGATAATCATTTTGATAGGTTGCTGAAAAAATCTGATTTGAAAAACATAATGATTCTGTTCCCATATATGTATATGGTAATTTTGATGCTTGATACCATAATCATTCCTTAAGCAGATGTGCTTTGTCTGAGTTGCACCACTTAAAATTTTATTTCTGCTTGGACAATGAAAAAAATTGGTTTGTTTGACTGTCTTGCTAGTTTCCTCATCCTAATTGTCATGAAGTAGTGCAGCACACCGGTATTGCAAAAATTGGAAAAGTATTTTTAATATCTGTAAGTGCTTTAAGGCATTAGAATCTGAGCCCTAACTTTGTCTGACACTAGATAATATTTTTCTTCACATTATTATTATTTCCCCATTTGAGTTGAGATTCTCTTGTGATTTCATGTTATATTATATAACTTCAGGTCAGGATAAACAACACATAGTTCAGTAAGGTCTCATGTCTTCTAGGCAGGGCATCCTTTTCCAGTCTGTCTTGCTCCTGTGTGATTTTTGTTTTCCTATCAGCCCTCATTCACAGTGTTATTTTTGACCCCGAGCTTTCTACTGAGCTACATCAAACACGTGGTTAGAGAACTCACATCTCCATCTTGAGAATTCAGCAAGATTAAGATCATTGCTGCCTCAGCATGATACTGAGCTTAAAGATTTGTATCTTGATATCTTCAGAGCTGGAGAACTGTTCCATCATGTAGGTACTCCAGATCATTTTTGGCAGTCTTCACAGAATATCCAGCCCCCAGTTTCTGCTACGATTTAGCTGTGTCAGCAGTGGAGAAACCACCCTTTGTTAAAATGCACTTAAGATTAAGTTTCAGTTGGTTCGTCTCACTATGCTGCCTGCTCCCGATCCCCTTCAGAAATCAGTAGGAGCCTTGAGATTCTGGTTTCTTTCTAAGAGGTTTTGTTAAAATCCTTGCTCTCCTTAGTTCTTCCTCTTGCTACTGCCGTCTGTGCTAGGTGACATTCCTGAGACACTGCAGACGCTCTGGGGGGCTCCCCTGTGCCCTGCCTGCCTGCAGGCTTTTCCTGGACCACTCTCTGGCAGTACTTTGTAGCGCATCCTCTCTGCAGTTGCATCTCAAAACTGCCTCTGAACTTTGCTTTGGGACACAAACCGCACAGTGGTAGGTACTAAATCCCTCAAGTCTGAGAAGAAGAAAGGGATTCAAATATCATGTTGGCAAGGGAAGGTGATGTGTCTATTGGAAGATTTCAACATATGAACCAGGTATATTTCTCCAGCTGTGGAAGGCAGGCTGTGGTCTGCCAGGAAGCCTTGCAGAGGCCTCAGGTAATTGAGTCTCGCACCCTGCAGGGCTGTGGGAAGGGCAGGAGTAGGTGAAAGCAGCACATGAGACGGGAGACACAGTTCTCCTTCCCTTCTCTATCCTCCTGTCTGGTCCACCCACAACTTGCACAGAAGCTACAGAGGACAATTTGAGAGGAAAGACATAGGACAATATGATCCACACCAGATCTGCACAGACGGACCTAGGGTTGCTGTAGGTGTGCCCTTAGCTGCCCAAGCGTAACTAGCAACTGCACGGTTCCCATGTGCTGTGGGGTTGGTCAACCCGAGCACAGGTACATTAAATGTGTGTCTACCCACTCCTACTTGTGCAGATAGGCCTCAGAGTTCCATCGCCTTAAAACCCCTTTCTGTAGTCTGTCTAGCTTGTGGGGCTTTTTAATCTTGTTATACTTATTTATGCATATATTTAGCAGCAGGATGTGAAGACAACAGCTTTATTAATGCAATTTCAAAGAGTCCCTGTGTTTGTTTTAAAATGTGTATTGAGGCCATGTACACAAAGGTCAAATCCTATTACAAAGATGCTTTGAAAGAGACTTTGGTTTTCAGACAAAACTGACATGACATGGAGAGAGGATTTGTGCTCTCTCACTGCATGCAGTATATAGTTATATAAGTTCTTTGTCCTGCAAAGGGCAGGTAGGACTCTTTATTTTTTTTACTGGTTCCTGAGCAAATCCACAAACTGAGGGGTTTTTTTCAATTTCTGGTCTTATGTTATCTACCAAATTAAGATCCCTTCTTTAGCCTTTTTCAGCTGTGTAAAAATAATCTCAATTTCCTCAGATACTGCATCTCGTCATGAACTTTTGTGTATCTTGTACTGTTCAGCAATCAAATGGTTCTATTATCATTTATTTAGCATTTATATAAATGGAGTTGACTCTATACAGGTCAAGATATGTATAGTTACATGTTGCATTAAGATTCAGGAGTCCACTTTCACCTACCAGGTATAAGGTGTTTACCAGATGCCTGTAGAGCAAAGGAAAATTAGCATTGGATTTGTGTTATGTGATGCAGATGATGGAATGAACCCATTGTTAAGACAATCCATTCTTTTCTTCGTTCATCAGGTTCGTTATTTTTGCTCTACAAGGAACCTTTGGAGCATCTCTGATTCTGAAAGCGCAGCAACTTGATAAGCTTCCTAAAGAACAACGGGATCTTGAAATCAAGAAATTGAGATCAAGAAAGCAAGCTACTTCTAGTGTATTGCCTGCATCTAACAATGACCTCGAGCAAAACATCAGCCACTTATGTGTGTCACCATTTTTACATCCAGCAGCAGCAGCTGTGTCTCATGGGGACACAGAAAGTAGGGGACTTTCTGCCTCTGAAGCAAATCCTTTCGGAAAACAAACACCTGAGGAAGGCTACTATTTCTTTAATAGGTGGGCAGAGGAAGAATCTACTGCTATGGACTCTTCAACAGGACCTGTCTCTGGCCATTACCCCCTTGTACCCAGTAGGGTAACAACTCATGGGCAGGACAATGGTAAACTGACTGAAGATAATGCTCACAATTTTAACCATGGAAGCCATCGGCGGTCCGTGAGTGCAGTGACACTCTGAAGAAACATTTAGAAATGGGATCCACAGCCCTTGTGGAGAAGACTACCATAGGGAAAATAAAAAGTCTATTTATCCCTAACCATGATGCTCACTACAAAAGGAGAGGCAGGTGTGTGGAGTCACAAACCTGCTGGGGTAGTGCAATAACATCTCTAATATGCAACTTTCCCTAAGTGCATATATAGTTTGGGTTTGTCATTACGTGACTTCTTGATCTTCCTGGTTTTGTCTCATTTGAGGAGTGTTACATGAGCATCACGCAGTTGCTGAGAAACGTACAATTACTTTCTTTCAGCAAGGAATATTTTTATTTCACAGTAATAAGGATTAATTGTACTAGTGATGTTGCAATGTTATTTTGCTATTGAGGTAATAGAAAGGGGAGCCATTCTATATGAAGTCAAGACTTAGAGCAACACAACACACTCTAGTTTTTACTATCAAAGTCTTAAAAAGACCGTACTAACTTAAAAATTACAGTTCTGCCTGGAAAAAAAATGTTACCTCCTGGTACTAGAGGTATTTGCAGAATAACAGCGTTGGAAAAAGACTAGAGTTCCAGTTTTTAATATATGGACTTTATGCATATTACAATATCAGGTCTATAGTCTGTTTTCGCTGAACAATAAGCTCCGTATTTTTATGCAGGCAGTGGTTTGACCTGGTACTGTTAAGAAAAGGACAAATGAGTTTATGAAGTAGAAGAATGCAAATACTGGACTACAAGAACTGACAGGGTAACTCAGGGATAAGTGGAGTCTACTTCTTCATATCTACAAAAGTAGAGATATAACAAGTCAAATTCAAGGATTTATGTTCTAGAATTCTAAAGTTTTCCCTGCTTTTGCATCTAGAAATTCAGTTTCTTCCTTCCATTCTGTATATTATTATATAATGTTGCTGCATTCAATCAAGTATAAATCATGCTCCTCCCCACAGCTGGTTACATTTAGTAGTTGATGGAGATCTCAATAATGGAGATTATGACAAACAGTATGTGAAGGTCACTAATCACGTTGCAGTAAGTACATGGCGTAGAAAGACCAAAATATGCATAATACATTCATGCTTTTCAGTATCTCAGGGCAACAAGATGCAGGGAAAAAAACCCATAAAATGTCACCATCATCACTACCTATTGCAATGCAATGAAGGTGACTTTGGTATTTCTTATAGAAATGTTGACTAGTAAGACCATTTCCCAAGTTTTTCTTCACAATGTGGGGTGAAATCTTAGCTATGTTTCAAATTCAAGCCATCTGAACTCTTGTGCATCTACCACTGGTTCTGATTTAAGTACGTTTTTAGCCTTTTTAATACATGCTATATTAATTTAGCTGTTTACTATCTATCACAATGTGCGATCTGTTTAATAACCTATTTAGCAAATACTAATTTAACTTATGTGTGTTATAATAATTACTGTAACTAGAGGATTCAAGATGTTACTTCAAAGCAACTCAGGCAAAACTGAGTAGAGGATCTGCCACTGGGATTTCTGGTAGCCAGAGCAAGAGCACACTTAAGTGCTAAAGTAAATGTTAAAGTATTAATTGTCAGCTATAAAACAATTCAGAGATTTTTTGCATGATGTAAAAAATGAAGGGAATTAGGCATAGCTGGGATTATTGTTAACAAAGTGTGAGATTGCTCAAATGTTTGCTCAGTATCTGGGAATGGAACTTGGGTGACAAGACTGAAGGTCAAGTCTTTACGGTTCACAGCTGTGTTTTTACATTGAATGATCCATTTCCTTTATTTTCCTTTATTCCAGTTTCTTATACATTTTATTACAAAATGTGAAGTGTTTTTATAGTAATAAATGTAATATGTTCATGACTTGCTGTGCTGTTGAGAGGATAAAAACAGAGGCAGAGGAATGGTTTTCCTATTGTCATCCGTGAGTGGCAAACTGATGTTTTCAGAGCCTACTCCTCTTTCTAGTAGGCCACACTATGGGAATGCTTATCATAAAAACTAGATAAAAAATTTATCTGCATGTGCAAGGGGACTGAGCATATATGGAAAAGGGCCAGACAGGTTATGTTTGAGAAAATCAGGAAGACCTGTAGACATTCCTGAATTCAAAGTCAAGAATTATTGTCACGTTTTCTCATCACAGCTTCTGCAAATCCATTCTACCATGCATTTTGCCCTGACAGCTGGGCTTAGGTTCAGAAATGGCATATAGTTAAGAAGGGGAATGAAGACAAGATTGCTGGAGAGCAAAATAGCCCCTCCAAGCCCCATAGCGGTGGAGTCCATGCTATGTCAGGTGATGAAAGAAGTGGAAGGCAGTCCCTCTCTAAGTAGTTTCTAGGCTGTAGCCAAAAATAGTTATTTCAGTTAAGAGAAAGAATCCAATTTTGCATGGCTTAAATAACTCTACAGCTAGACCTACAATCTGCTAATTCTGTTGTGTGGTAGATGATAACAAAACCGTCCAATAGGTTTATTTACCTGGAGAGTTTGCAACATAGAGGAAAAGCATCCCTGACCCTTGAGGAGAGAGAAAGCTGAAACAATTAGAAACAAAAGGCAGCAGCAGGCAAGACCTGGCCATCCTGGCTTGCTCTGCAGCTTTATAGCGCTCTTCCCTGATACCCCTCCTCCTGGGTGAGGATGCGGCCATCCCTCCTCCAAAGCAGATGCTGCCATAGTTAAGGACCTACATTCATTGCTAATGAGCATGATCTTTTCTGTGCTCCTGGGTAAGCAGTGGCCATCAACTGTCTCATGTTAAAAAGATAGTGAACAGGCACTTTCCTTTGATCATGAGGTAAATTAGTGAAGACTATCAATCCCTTGGGGAAGTAGGATCTAGAGTTTAAAAACATTGGGTTTTTTTCAAGTGAAAGCAAGCCTACAGTAAGCAAGCAAGCCTTCCAATGAATTCACTTGCAAGAGGGGAAGTGTATTTACTAAACAGGTTATTTAGACCTAACTGGATCTCCAAGATAGCTTTTTTTATTTCAAGACATATTTAATAATACTGTCAAGATACACGTTCCGTTGTTCTAATGTGAATGCTTCACAACAGAACAGGGGTCTCACTTTTTACTGTATCCTCTGGTGATATTCAACATTTCATACACCTGGACTATAAAACACTGATGTTAATGGGTTTTTTTTGTGAAATTACTGTATACTTTTTATTTTGGTCTCTGATATTATTATAATAATGATGCTGCATACACAATAGTGCTTTGAGCTATACAGAGCTATACCTACGTGACAAACCGAAGGTGGCATTTCGCACAGAGGTGAACAGGAGCTGACTTACCAGGTCTATTGGCTGAGTAACAGATGCAGTCCCAGGCTGCTTGCAATGATCAGTGAAGAGCCATTGGTTATGTTCTCAACAGAGGCAAGTTGTTTGCATTTTTTTTTTTAATACAAGGTGCGGGAAACGTCTGTCTTAGAACAGCGTGTTGGAGATGTGGTCTTTGACAGTTGTAGTTACAGCTGTTTATTTGCTTGATATCAGCAATAACTGTTCAGTCTAAAATCCAGAATTATTCAGGTGGGATAGAAAGGGAATCTAGTTTGTTCTTTTTTCTTATATATCTCAGAAATACAAAACCAGATTTTAAACTATGTTAGAGATAGGTGTGGATCGTGCTTCAGCCCACAAACCACTTTTCCCAAGGATGAATTGCATATATTTTGCCACTTTGTTGGCTGATGCCGCAATGTTTAATTCATTTGTTTGATTGCAGTTTGAGGTGATGTGCGAGTACAGAGCTATTTGCTTTAGGTGTAAGGTGACTGCAGGCAGGATGTGGCATGATTAGGTACTTGTAAGCAGCACTGATGACTAAAAATATAAACGCGGAGACAAGAGACTCTTGAAGATAATGATCACAGAGGGTGGGATTTAGAGAGCTGACCAAATAACACTGAAGATCTATAAAGTACTTTTGACATTGCCAGTGATTGGAACTTGCTGCAATTATCAGTACATGAGACAACTGTGAACAGAACTTGCTGCCCGGCTCTTTAATATAACACCTGATTATTCTCAGCTACATAAACAAGGCTGAGATTGAATAGAGTCTGAATCATTATTTTTCAAAAAACATCAGAGGGGTAGTCGTCTGTTGTCTGAAGGCATTGAAGGCGATGGTTATTTATCCACCATCCCCAGTGCAGCTGCTGAAGAATGCTCCCACCTCCAGGCATACTTTGCAGGTTTCTTTCCATGTTAGTGCCCAAAGAACTTGAGCGGTTATTGTGTTCTTCAAAGGAGAGCAGAGCTCTATAAGTGATCAACACTATAACTAAAAGTTCAAGTTTTGGCTCCACAGAAACTGAATTTTGACCTGGACTTCACAGAAACCAAGTCATTAGCTGCTGCTTTGCCGTTGCCATCGGTTCAACCCCGCAAAGCTGAGTCAGGATCTGTGTGGGACTGGGGAGGGGGAGCGGTTTAGCACATCACTGCTGCCAGCACTGGGCGCTATTTCTCTGCCGCAGTTTATTGCCCTCATCATGAGGGTGGCACAACAGCCACAAATAATCTCTTCGGCTGTTTCAGATAACCCTGACAAGGAAGTTGTCAGAGCTCTCGGTTTTGCTTTCAGTTGTTTAGATCTTGTTCTCCAATTTGCCGGCAGTCCCTGCGAGAGTTTGAAGCCAGCTGGAAAGCAAAGCTGGGCTCTGAAGTTGAATGCATTGGCTTAAGAGCTGCTATGCTTATAGTACCATGAACTGTTCCAGTGGGTCAGCAGATACTTTAGTCTTCCTGAGCATCGTACCTTGCATGAGATACTGGGCATCCAAAGAACTTCAAATGGAAAGAATGTATTATTCCAAAACACTGAAAAATATTTTAAATAAGTAGCCAATACATTGAAAGAGGAGTCCAAACACAGCTGGGGCCTTCCATTTGGATGCTTGTATTCCTCTCCGTTTTACTAACATTGTTCTATTTAACCTCAGACAGATAATGTAGGGAACACCTGTACATTTATCGGTTTTATTCAAAAAAAGACAAATGTAAATCAGTAGGCTGCAGGCAGGTCAATAGACTTCATTTAAAATCGGCTGGATTCAACTGAAATTTTATTAGCACCTAATTCTAAAGACTTTTGCCAGGAAGAACAAACGTGTATATATGCTCAATCTGAACGTTCCTCTTTCAGTGTTTAGGCAAGTTGTGGCCAGTAATGTCACAGTCTAAATCAAGATTTGAAGAGGAGTAGATTCTTCATTCTGTTACCGTGTACACAGGATAGAGTGGGAGATGGACTAGTAAGTATCAAGACTGGGATAATGACAAAAGAAGAACATGAACATGTCCAAGGCTTTCTGGAGATTTCCAAATGAAAATCTTAAACTACTTTCAAGCATTGTTCAGAGGTCACTCAGGGCTCGAAGTGTCTGCCTAACATGTTTTATAACAAGTAAAATGAGTAAAGTACGCATCCATGTATGTTCTTGGTTAAGCACGGAGGACTGTGAAGAATGGCCCCACGCTTGTGGGCTAAAATGATTTTGCTTTTGATCTTGTTTTGAAAGACGTTAATGTTCTAAAGATTCAAATACGATTTCTCAAAAATAGTGAACGTATAGAAATGATGGGATTCTGTTGAGATCCTTTGCTCCTTTTCATAATCTTCAGTTTCACAGTAAGGAGGAAATATAGTCCAGAAACATCAAAGAGCCAGAACTGTGCTTGCAGCTATTAGTTCTCAGATGAAAAAAACCCCAAAGCTAAAATTTACAGCCCACAGGAATCTAACTCTCCAACACCTTTCAATAAAGGAGTCCAGCCCTTGTGGAACACACACCAAATAAATATTTTAAATCCTAATAACTGATTTAGAAGGCAGCTTATTTAAAAGGAGTATTCTGGCATTGTGTGTGCTTTTGACTTGCGTTTATTTAAAATTTAGACTGATTTTCAGTTTCTTGAGATTATTCCACATAACTGGTTATTTGTGATATATCAGTTTCACAGAAATGTAAGACAGTAGAGCATCTGAAGAGAGAATTTGTTCTCTTTGCAGGAAGGAGTTACAGACAGTCCACATCAGCTATTTGTCTAGCCAAGTCTTTATTGACAACAAATAAACCAAAAAACCAACTGTGAGAAATGAGATCAGCACTACAATGGGGCTTGCTTGAAGAGAACCTACTTACTGGACTCTTGAAGATTCACTATCCATGATTGAAATAAAGCTTTTCTTTACTTCTGCTGTATAGAAATATATTGCAATAATAGTAAGGATCCAGAGCAAGCTCATATGCTGTGATAAATGACAAGACTTCCATAGTGTTCAAAGCATTATCAGAATCCATTTCATACCTCATCTGTTATTATAAGCATAAAATGTGCAAACGTTCTCCACTGCTGTAAATGTCAGCATGCTGGGGGCAAATGCTTTGATTTTCTATCAGCAAATAATGTTAAATTATATAGTGTTTAATCACGCTTAGTGAGAATGATGAACTTTAAAGAATTAGTTTCTTTCAAATCACTCCATCTTCAGTTCTCCTGGAAATGGACATCATCATTTATAAAATCCTGAAGATAACTTCCCCAGCCTGGAGGCTTCATGATGATTCAAGGCTGATGGTAGGGCAGTAAAATACAAAACCATTTAGACATCAAAATTATTTTGAATGAGGCAATCAGGTATTTGAGCATAGAATTTGAAAGTTAACTTTGAGAATCAGAACCCTCATATAAAATAATTCCGGCGGCTTTTAGGACAGTCAAGTTATTTGCATTTATAGAAGAGTCTACATTACCTGGTATGACACAACCTCAAAACTGTTAATTTCTAAGTAAAGCAGTTGCATTTACCAGGCCAGATTGTAAGTGGTTGTAAGGTAGGAGTGCTCCACTGGGGTAACTGGAGGTCTGTGGCTTTATATGTGTGGAGAATCTCACCTACACTCTCCACCTACTCTTTCTGAAAGGAAAGGTGCAGGTGAATGTATGGATGCAATACATGGAGGAGACTTTTACAGGGGGTAAGAAAATATAAATTTTCAAATCCCAAGGACATAGTAAAAGGTAATACTGCTAGTATCTTAGCAACCAGAGAAACTAAAAGACAAGCTGTACAGGGAAATCAGCTGTAGCCTGTCTTTAAGAGCTCTCTCTGGTTTATATTTATTGTGTGTTTCCGAAACTGGATTTTTAATCACAGCATTTGAAAATACAGATTTTTTTGTTGGAGGGCTTCATCATTTTTGGTTTCTGCTGAGGGGAGCTACATTTTTATATTTGGCTCAGTAATTGCTAATGTATTAAAGCAATTTCATTAGCACATACTAGACTTGAGGGGCAGGTTGGAACTGAATTCTTGTGTGAAAGGAAGGGTGGATGCTGTGCTGGAGGGAGCCCCCCGCCACCCTCTGGGGTCAATGGTAAAGCCTCTGTTGCATTCAGTGGCACAGGGATAGGTCCTGCATATACTAAGAAATGGGAAAGTCTTTGATATTTTCACTTTTTTTCTAATTAAATTGGCTTTAGCACTTTCACTCTAGTCTAAATTTTCTGGATTTCTTTATCAGCCCCAGTATATAGAAATTGATACGTTTTTCTAAATCAACTGAAATAGAAACATATATTTCATAGCTGTTACGCAGATAATGGCAAAAGTTTTATCATGATGCAGAATTAATATGAGATCAGTCCATTTTCAAGATATCAGGTTTCCATACAATGCTTTTGGTATAAAAATGCAGAAATCTTGAAGCAAAATGGAATTTGCAGAGTCAGTCAAATGTCAGGATAATAGATACATATAAATGTCAGTACATTAAAGCTTCATATCCACTTTGTTGCTCTTTCATTGTTAGAGTTTCAGCACCTATTGCTTGCTATTATTCCTATCATCATTAACCTTCACGATAATGGTTACAAACATCAAAAGTTTGAAAACTCTTTCGCTGAAAGTATGTCCTTAGATGTGCTCTATTTGTTACATATAATAATGTTTTATTCTCATACTGGAAAGATACAATCACCTAAAGAAAAAAAAGGAGGAAATAGCTTAAAGTGCAAATTAGTTGTGTTTGAGAAAAAGCAGGTAGCCAAAGTCAATGGTTTATGAGCAAAATGATGTTTTGCACTTTATTTAGATATGCTGTTCAGTGATAAATTAAAATCCTTTTAAAGATTGACAAGGGATACGAAAATATTCAGAATCTCCTAAGTGCTCACATTCAAGGAATATTTGGTCTGCTTAATACTGTTTGTCTCTAATCAGTTGTCTGTCAGCATCAAAAAGATTGTTTCAGCTCTCAAAAGGCAAAACAGAGAATTCATTGTAAAAATACTGTTATTAGCTTGTGTATACTTCTTTCTTTTTTTAGCCACTAATAGTTCAGCTCTGCTAAATAATCAGATATTTGGGAAGAGGAAAATGAGCAATTTGCTTATATTTCTGAAAAAGAAACTGTACATAAGTGGTTTTTAACAACTTTCAGTAGGACTTAAGCTCTATGTATTGAATCTGTCTGCCTGTCACCAACAGTAAGTTCTTACAGGTCCTGTTATTTACTGAATATCCATCCCTCTCCAGGCCTTTTGTTTTGTTACCTGACTTGGAGCTGACTCAAGGGCGTTTTTTAATTAGTATCTTGAGGTTAAGAAGCCACTTGCTGGCTACCCAGGCTTTCCTGAGCCAGCCCCTGGGGATGCTCTTCCCGCAGCGCAGAGGTCCCAGGGTCAGAAAGATGCAGGTGCCAGTAGCAAAATGGATAATGTGCTGCTAAGACAGAAAGAAATCAGACTTTGAGACGTGTGTATTTTTCTAGACCTAACTGTGCAACACATGGTTTAATAGTCTCTCCCTCTGCAACAGCATTCTTAAACAAAAACAAAATATGTAAATGCCCTAAAACAAGCAGGGTGAGGCTGCCTTGCCCGCTGACGTCCCCCAGGCCCTGGGCAACCCTCGCATAGAAAAGTAAACCTGCTGCTTTGAGGTTCATCAGTTGCAGGTGCCACTGTGTGATGCTGACAGAGCTAAATACCTTCCAGGAGGCAAGGAGCAGTCCTTCTGTGGTTGCCCTCCCAATATGTAAGTGGAAATAATAATCCTTTGCGCTACCTGGCACAAGTGAGATGAGAATAAGCATGCTTAAGTCGTCAATGGTGGGGATGCTCGCAGAAGTGGGGGAGTCGGAAGAGGGCAGGAAATGCTGGTGCCAAATGTAGAGAGAACCCAGATCAGATTCATCAGGAGAAATCCCTGCTATTGTATAGTGGTTCCTTGCAACCTTATGAGAACTAACAGTGATTGTTTCAAAGGGAAACCTGAACAGATTCACCAGGTGGAAGTTTTAAACTTCGTTTATTTCAATAGCTAACACCTTGGAAAATAAACCGGAATTAGCCTCTTGTGCAAGTACAAATATTTATCATCACTGCTTCTTGTCCTGCCAGTGTAGCAGCTGACATCCATGGCATTCAAATTCCTTTAAGTCTTGCCAGTCAATATTAACGAGACTCTAGATACTGAGATTGCACCTGTTCATTAGAGTAAATTGAGTAGTTTATTGTCTTCATAGTCTTTTGAAGAGTGATAAGCTCCAGCTTTGAACAACTTCTTGGAGAAGACTTCTTGATTATAGTCTTTGAATCCATTCTGGGAGGCGGCTGACAACTGTCCTTTCTGGTTTGGAAACAATCAAATTAGACTGACTGCTAACGAATGATGCTACTTATGCATGTGATTCTATAGCAGATGATGCCTTGAGCCCTTTATTCAAACTGTAAGGCAAAGATTGGCAGGAGAAATTAGTAGGAGAGAGAAGAATTCTGTTAATACCTGGAGACCCATTAACAGCAGAGTGAGCTGTTCAGTATTACCTGAGATGTTCTTAAAATAGAAGACAGAAGTTTTCATTTGAAATAATTCTCCCGAGTTTCCACTCTGGGCAACAGGCGACTGAGCAAGGGGTGTAATTCAAACTATCGTGCTGGTTTGGCACTCCTGCAGATGCTCCTCTCTCCTCCCGGCAAACTGTGAAGAGTTCTGTTCTCAGGTATTAAGTAGTGAGCGTTTGGGGTGAGAATCTCAGCCCTGTCATGCAAAGTACTAAAAGTCTCTTTCTTCTGGGATCAGCTATGAAAGGAGATGCCCATTAATTGAGAGTTTGAATTGTAAAATAATGAGAAATATTCCCCATCCTTTAAGTACTATCCAGGTGCCATTTTTATATATATATATAAAAAATATTTTTTTTTTTTCAGGAAGAATGACTTTCTGCAGACTTCTGCTGCACCTGCAAACACAGATTTTTACCTGCTCGCCTACGCTGGGAACAATCCCAAGATTTCCAGAAAAGGAACTCTTGTCAGGCAGGCAGATGGACAGCAGCAGTGTTACAAAGGGTTTAAACTTGGCCAGAAGCTAAGTGCTTTTATTTATATATATATATGTAACATTAATACATATATATGGATGGATAGAAAAAAAATGACTGCATAAGGAGGTTTGATATCGCCAAATAAATGTAAGATGAGCCATGCTGATCCCACATCAGTTTCTCTGGACTTGCTGTCAGTGGTGACCTTCTCCAGGAGCTCTGGGACATCCCTGCTGCTCCCCGAGCCAGGACCTGCCAGAGGGGAGCACGAATGAGTTGGAAATTTCAAAGATGAGCTCACAGTGGCCATAAATAAGGGAGCCTTGTTTGTGAATGTAGGTGTGTCTCAGAGGGTAAGAGGCTACTGAGTTTTGCACCTTGCTCTAAATTTTTACAGATTTCTCTTTCTGGGTCACTGTTCCATGCACAGATGCAGCCCAGCTTTATGTAAGCCTTGTGAAATGAGGTCTCTCCTCATTAATTTTTCACTTGCAATCCCCATCCATTTCTTTGCCTTCTGATTCTTCTGCTTGGATGTTTTCCTTCTGCTTCTTATTTCTGAAGGAGGTATCTAGACATGAAAAGCAAGAACAGAACAGAGCCGAGCTAATTAGCAGCTGCTTTAAGCTATTGTTTACCCTGCACAGGAACACATCTCGAATCAATGCCAATTTGGATCACAAAAATATTGCTAGAGAGAGCCAGGCCAAAGCCTTGAAAGCCCATCGACAGCCCCTTTTCAAACTCACAATTTTGCTGCAGACGACCCCCACTGAGAGACATTTCCCAGCTCCATAGGTTCCTGCCTGCAGAGAAATTGTTAGAAACAGCTTCTCACCAGTTCCATGGAAGTGGAAACACCTTGTGAACACTCTGAGTCAATGTGGCTCGTTACTATTTCAAAACAGGGAGGAAAGAAATCAGGAAACGTTTGTTTCGAAGGAAAAAAAAAAAAAAAAAAAAGAAGGAAAAAATAAAAGGTTGTTTGCTCTTTTCATCCTTTTCCCTGCCATAAAGCTCTAATATTAGCTATTATGGTTCCAGCTACTGGGAAGGAGCTGGAAAAAATAGGCTTGTTCTGATGAAGGATCCATACTGTCAGAATTGAATCCTCTGTCCGGGGTACACAAGCACGTATGTACACGTGTATGTTTCTGATTTGTGTGCAGGACCTTGGGTCCACTGTACGGGTGTTTTTTTAACTATTTCAGTCTTCCTGAATGGGAAGGGGTGTTACAAAGATGATGCGCTTTTCTGTGCTCCATTTCAGTGCAGGCAGGAAAACAGGGAATTAGCTACATCTTCAATAAACGCAATTCAGTTAGAAGTTGTGAAAATGTTTATTTCTGGATCAGTCTATGAATATTGTTGCTCATGCAAATCTATGAATTTGCTCTGATTTCCATGAAAACAACATGGGAAGATTTGCATTGACTTTATGAACTAGTTTAGTTATGAACTAAATCATAGCTGGCGAAAAGTATAATTTAAGCTTGCTTGCAGTTCATAATAAACCTACAATGATTTGCAAATGTTTGGTTGAAGTCACTGCATCAACATTACGAGCTCTCATTTGTTCGTCAGAGTGAGGTATGACACCGTCACCTAGCAACTTTGGAAGGGCATTCAGACTTGATGGTGCCGAACTCTATAGAAAAGCCTATAAATAAACTAATTTACAAATTAATACTTTTTATGAGTGTCAAAAGCATTACATTTGACATTAAAAAATTAACACTGTACAGGAGGAAAGGAACCAAAAAATAATTTTCATCCTGGCAGTTATGTAGTGGGAGGATTTAAACTGAGTAATCATGAAATACTGTAACCCTGGGAAGCAAACGTGCATTTCCAATATCCCTGCTTTGAAACACACATGCATACCTATAAGATTTATATACATGTATGTATGCATGTATCTATGTATATTATTTTCAGTAAGTTCCGTGTTTTTCCAGGTACTTATTTTAACAAAGAAAGATTAATCTGTTATGTTCTGCCCATACTATTTAATACCTCCTAGTATGTACAATTCCCTATTCATTGGTAAATGCGTAACCTCCCCTGCTCTGCCAGCCCACCTGAATATCGAGGCACGGAGCGCCATGGTGGTCTGTAGCACTGAAATCCAGTAACTTCCCATCGAATTACTGCTGCCAGAGCTGACTGGATGGAGCAGGTAATTCTCTGTATATGGAAGAGCTTGGCCAAAATTGACAGGCATGATGGTCAGCAAAACTTGGGCTGATGGATCAGCTGTGGTGAGGATCATGTCAACCAGCCCCAGTCTCTTTGGTCTATGAATTAAAACTAGTAAAAAGCAGAATTAATAAAAGCTAAATTAGGCCTAGTAATTTGTAAGGGGAAGTCTTGAGTAGTCCAACATCAGAGAGGCAGGGTCTAGGCTCTCCACTGCACAGCTGAGAAGACAGTGTCCCTTGCAGTGATTTTCTAGGTTGGATTTGAATTATTAAAAGCTTTCACAGAAAAAAAAAATTTAGACAAGGAACTTTCCTAAGAATTATCGGATGTGTAATGCATCAGTTCATTTGCTAAATGTAAGGGAAATAGAAGTTGCAAATATTCTAGAAACAGAGATGAAGGGGTACATATTACATTACATTGTCTGGCTATTTGGGATATTTTTTCTTTACCTACACAGCCTCTGTGGATGAATTAGTTGGTAGATGCAGGTGTGCTCACTGCTGCAGGCACTGCTTGTCTCTGAGTTTACACTTCCAGCTGTTCATCGCCCTCCAGGTCACACAAAGGTCCTTCACCAAGGTGGGGGAAAGAGTAGGTGCTAATGGGATCTGCCTGCAGACTTGTCTGAACAGGAGAAGCCAAAATAGATCTAAGCAGCCTAGCAGCGCTTTAAATGAAGTCTGAGCCTGGAAAAGAAGAATCTTTTGAGTGTTTTAAAAAAAAGAAAAGAAAATACTTTAATAGCAGTGAGAGTAGAAAAAAATATTTTACAGGAATTCATTAATGGCTCTACCCCAAAACCTTTCCTTTCTGCTTTCCTCCTGTCTCCTGTGACCCTTGGGCTTAACCTGCGTTGAAGCCGAGAATCAGCAGGTTGGGTCCCTGGCTGCTCCAAGGCAGGACATCACCCCGGGCTCAGCGGGACCCGTCACTTCTGCCCTGTGTGGGCACAAGCAATACCTTTGCTGCTTTTTTTTTTTTTCTTTTTCCCCACAAGCCTATCCCCAGTTTGATGGAGGTGCAAACAATTCCCACACGCTCCCTTCCCTGGCGTGGTGCAGGTTAGTCAATGCAGAGAGGGGAGATTAGCCAGGCAGGGCAACCCGCTGCCCACTTACACACCAAAAGCCGGACAAGCGTCAGAGCCTTATTTCTGTTAGATTTAATTTCTTGATCCTCATGGATATCTTATTCCTACATCTAAGAGCCAGGGCAGGTGTCACGAACTGTTTTGGCAGCAACCAACTTGTTTTCTATACGTTGATAAACACAGGTCACAGTCACGTATGTTTTCTCCTTCTCACCCGAGTGTAAGAGGAAAATGCTCCCAGTTTCCTGGACAAAGTTGCCAGTGGCAGCAGCCAGAAAGTCTGGTCGTGAAGGACACAGGATGAACCACAGAAGAATAATATGGTAAGGCTTTCTTCTGCTTCTGAGAGGACTCTGGTTTCTTCAGCCTTCAAGAAAACTGATGGCACGTGGATGACCAAAAAGCCTGGCTGGCAGTCGGGCCCAGTGGATGGGCAGGAACGGGTGGTTGCCTTTGATATCTGCTGACCCAGGACAAACAGACGTTTTCTTAAACATCATTGGCACGGCTAGTCCTCTTTCAGCAGCCTGAAATAAATTTCAAATTTAGTGATTTCTGCTGCAGCATTCAGATGCTTGTGGCACTGGGCTCATCCTGCTCACACAGGGATGAGAACATCTCACCCATGCCCCGCTCCGCATGGCCCCAGGGAGCCTCAGGACCAGGAGAAAAAGGAGGAAGAACCAGAAAGGACAGAGTGAGGAGCTGAGTCCTCAGCAGGAGAACAATGTGCTGTGTTCTGCAGCATAGTCAGTGGGACACGGTACCCTGATGTGCCCCGGAAGGTCAGCATGGGCTGTGTTGAACGCCACTGGGAGAGCGAGCCCGAGCTCGCGGCAGGACAGAGTAAGGTACCTCTGGCAGCAGCCTGAGGAATCACAGAAAAACTCACTGACTCCTCATGCCCAGGCCCACTGTGGGGGGACAACAGGGTTTTGTGCCCATCTGTAAACCCACCAGGCTGCCCAGGAAGGGCTGGCGGGACCAGACTGGTAGGGTAGCAGATTTTACTCCCAGATTCACTCAGCAAGCATAGTTGAGAAAACTGATTATTCCTGAAGTGTGATATAAGTTTCATTTCTACCTTCGTCAATCTTTCTTGCCGCAGCCGAGCGGTGAGCAGCGCTGAGACACCACGTTGGGCACAGAGCTGCAGGTCTGCAGGGCACAGCGGCGTGTGCCAGGCCTGCCGGGGCGGGTAAGGTGGCAGAGTCCAGGGGGTGTCTAGTGCAAGATAAAAGCACTGTTACTACCACAGCGGTTAAATATTATTTTTTTTTCCTTTAAGAACATATATCATACGCCACAAGGTCTGACACCAATGTACACACATCTGTTTATGCTGCAAGGTTCCCATAGCTTCACAAAACAAATATTTTAACTGATTTTTCTCTTACACTGGCTATACGACAAACATATATAACGACTGATGGTAATTAAAACCTATCTAACTGTCATTGCTGCAGGCAGTCGGAATTTTTCCTACTCCACAGGCTAGGATGAAACCAAACCAGATCAGAGAGGCAATTCGTGCTCATCATGACAACTTCTCCCTCCCTGTTCTGTCCTCAACTCCCTTCCAGACGTGGGGTATTTTTCACGAGGGAGAACGAGCAACTCATTTTGTCCTAAAGTCACCAAGCAACGCAGATTGCAGTGCAAAGAACTGAACAGCCAAAGGCTTGTTGCCTCAAAACCGAGTGTAATAAAAGGTAAAGTGATAATCCCCCCCAATGATAACTGTTCCCCACAGGCGTCGAGGTTTTTCTGTCATCTTCTCGTGCTCTCTGTAGGCGGGAGCAGCCTGGGACTGAGCAGAGAGCACCAGAACAAAGTGGTTTGCGACAGACGGCAGCGGAGGGCTCCCCTTGGGATTGCCAAGAGCATAACATGGGATCCAGCAAAAGAAACAGTGAAAAACACAGTTTATTTGATATTTTTTTTTCTGACAAACTAATTAATCACTGAGGGAATCTATCTGTACAGCACTTGATCTGGCTTTCCAGAGTTTTCGATTCCACCTCCCATCTGTAATGGGAACTATTTCTGCCTTTTTTTTTTAAGTAAGCTTTCCCTTTCTCACTTCATCCCACCTTTCACTGACACAATAAAATACCATTTTTTACTTTTTTATCATTACATTTCTCCATAGCTACTGGAGGAAAGCAGTGTTGAAGTGAAGCTGTGACCACAATGAGGTTTGGGTTTCTTCATCATAGGGAAGTTCCCATTTAGGAGACAAATGGCTTCATTTTTGAGGAAAAGAGTTTGATTTGTTGTGTAAATACTTTGCAACCCATAGGCTGATGAGGTGATGAGCTTCAGTTTAATATGTACTCTCATGGCTGTGTCATAGCACCAGGTAGTTGTAGCTCATCTCATTGATAGAAGACAAGTGGCAAGTGCGCAGAGAAAATGGAGCATTATGAAAATGATTGCTGGTGGGTGGGAAACGAGCAGGAACACCCTGAAATGGGCCTCGCTGACTGCACGGTGAGGTACCTCCGTGAGCTGATGTGCACCAGCCAAGCGGTGGGAACGGAGATGTTGGGATGGCAAAGCCCAACATACCTTCGTCTCCAGGCGGTGTGTGTGCAACAGCAACAGAGAATCAGTTTCTGTTCTAAATGGATAAAAACTCTTTGTATTAATCAAATCAATGCAAATTATGCAATTTAGATGACTGGCAGCTGTAATGGGCTGTACAAAGACGCTCTGCCAGCTTAAGTAGAATTGGGAATGCAATCAGCTCTCAGAGCTGAAGAAGCAGTTCACAGCTGAGGTTAAAAGCACAGAGGCGAGACAAACCCCTGTTGAATATCTCTGGACTAACTTGGGGTGGGGGGGAGGTTAATGAGTCTTTCCAAAAAAGACCTGCTAGTGATGTGTCCCCACTTCTGCTCGCTAATGGCAGGGCTGTACTTGTAGGCACCAGTTCACAGTCCCTGATAAACTTGGCTGCCGTGGTGGGAAAGGCTACTCCCTTGTACCCCAGCTAAATCCATCACCTAAGATTAAACGTACATGGTGTGAAGGGTCCTGCCTGCAAGCTGCTTCCCAGCGTGTCTGCTAACATGCACTGTGTCTGCATTTCCACCCTGAGTTATTGATGCCGGGCTGGAGCTGTGGTCAGGTAACACAGCGGCAGAGGAGAGTCCCCAGAGAAGGAGTTTCTCCTCATGGCTCTCTCTGCTCTTGCACGCGGTCCTGTTTGATCCACCCCTGGGCAAAGGCACATGGGCTGATTTAAGCTGCCATGGCGACAATCAAGGTCATCCCTTGACTTTGCCTTGAAATGGGCTATATATTCCTTAGGCTATTTATAACCCACACGGAGGTATTCCTCTGTTTAATCAGTCTCCTGAGGGTGTGAGTCACTCCGCGGACGGGTCCAACTCCTGCCACGCACCAGAGGATGAGCTGGTTCCCGTGTCTCTCCACCTTTCTGCCCATGCACCTGGAGGCACAGGACTAAAGGTCTTCTGCAAGCACTGCACCGCCCAGGAGGGTGCAACTCCCACCAGGGTTTAACAGCAGGATGGATGGGAGGGGAGAGGACTGTTTAAGGAATTGGCTGAGGTGGCAGATAAGGGGAGAGGGAGAGAGGGACTGAATGCTACACCAGCGCAAAAGAAAGCTGAATACAGCTGGACACTTGCATGGAAGCGAACAATTCTTTTTGTCCTTGCAGAGAGGACTCCCATCGTGTTCTCCGTTAGGTAACTTCTGGGGATGAAAAGCTGTCCTCGTCACGTACCTGAAGGTGCAGAGATTAAGCTGTTCCCTGCACCACGCAGGGCAGTGACTGTGACCCCTGAAGTCTTGTTTGACTCAAATTTTGTTGATTCAAGGACAGTCCATGGGACATTTCTCCAATTCTAATATCCCAATACTGATCTCAACTCAATATTTAACAGACCTCATATATGGTGAGAGCACCCCCCAGCTCACTCCAGAGCACACTTTCCCTGGGGTTCTGTAATGGAATAAGAAAAACACTTTAAAGACAAGAAATTTTATTGAGTTCTCTTGCTCCAATTTAGATTAGCATTTTAATGTTGTTTAATTAGTTAGTTGCAGTTTTTTTGTACGCCAGTTTATAATGTTGGGAAAGTGTATTTTACAGCATTACATATACAAATAATAAATTGTGCAACACAGATGTTGACTCTAATTGTAATATTTTAAGTGAAGAGGAAAACACTCTGCTTAGCTTTTAATTAGGTTTACTCCAAGCAGACACAAAAATAAAAATTTACTTGTCTTTTAAGTAAATACCATCTGCAATATATTTCTGTACCGCAATCTAGTGCAAAGCGTATCTGCAGCCCGCTGTCTTCCTGCATTATATCTTCTTTATGGTGGGAAGCCCGTCGGTAGGGTGAAGGTGAGTCCGTGGCTCTGGGTGTATTGTGGCACGGCTCTGACGTGACGCTGCCCCCGGCCTGTTTCAGTCGCCCTCTCAGGAGTGTTCTGGGCTAGAGGTGCCCTTGCAGGGGCGCGCAGCAAACCTCTGCCCGTAACCCCTCCCGTACGTCGCTCGGCCCCGTGGGACAAGCGTGAGACTGGCACCGCGGGCCAGGGAGGGGACTGACCCGCGGGATGAGCCACGCGCACCCAAGTTCTATCATTATTTGAGCGGTGGAAAGCAGGAGGTGCTGCTGGAATCAGGCCAAAAGCCCCCGTTGCTGCTTCACGGCTAGAGTCTCTCAAGGCGCTGCACAACCAGCGAGTTTCTTCCTTTTGTAAAAAAAAAAAAAAAAAAGAAGATAAGTCCTAGTGAAATAAACCTTAATACTGGCCAATTTATTTTCCCAGTCCCATTCTGTGTTTCCACCACACAAAAGATACCAATGTAAATGCCTAGTGCCCGAGGGATCAGGCCGCATTTGTCACTGTGTACGGATGTACAATTTGCATATACAAGTTCACTTCCAGCAGCACGGTTACAACGCGTGTAAAGTAAAAGGCTTAGTTCCGTGTCAGACTGTTACAAGAGTTATTCATGCCCCGGGACCAGCGGCTGGCAGAGGGGCATCGCCGTCGGGAGGGGGTGAGCCAGCTCCCAGGCACTCCCGCCATCAGCGCTGCTCATTACCGCAAGCCTTTAAGCCCAGCCCAAGGGTGGAAAAGCAGGACAGGCTGTGTCCCTGGCAGCTGAACAGGCCCTTCGGCTGAAGGAGGGGACCTTCCCCCCTTTTGCGGTGGCAGTTAAAGCCTCGGAAACATCGAGTCCAAAAGACGTTGCTGCAGCACAACCTGCGGCAGCTCTGCAGGCTGGGATTCTGCATGAAGGCAATTCCCCCTCACCTCACCAGCGACTCAGCCACACCGACACCCTCCTTCGCGTTAAGGTTAGTTTCGCTCCTCAAAAGTAAAACTGCCGCAAAGGAGCCTCTTCACAGGTGGGGGTGCTTTTTCTTTTCTATATGCACCCCCACTCCCACCCTTTGCAATGCAACTGGAGACAAAAAAAATAACAAAATTACCTACCACTGTTTGTTTTTTTTTTTAATGGAGAATTTTACATCTAAACCCTCATATCCACTATTCCTTATGGATTGATTTTTAAAACATACTCAAAGCCAAAAAGGCTGAAGCCACCTTCAGCTGGTGGCAGACCGATGGCTCCGTGTTTCTGCACATGAACATCAGACACTATGGGGAAGCGACACTCACGGCTGTCACCATCCCCTCTTGTTGCAGATGTAGTATTGGTTCATCTCTAAATCAAGCAGAATCAAAATCTGGAAATATATATTTAAAAAAATGTTTATTTAATCTTTTGCTTTCTTTTCTATTTAGTTCTTGTTCTTGGGGAATGAGAGGGGAGAATGGGAGGAAATTATAACTAAAGGGCTGCTTGTGCTCTCACACGGAATAAATAACTTTAATCTGTCTTAATCAACTGCCTCTGGAATCTCGGGGGCAGTTGCAATGCTTGGGAGCATCGAGCTTGCACTCAATATGGCTGAGGCTCAGGTGGACATTCCTCATCCTCTGGTCCTCCCACCTCCACAATGCGGGTGGCAGCGTCCCAAGCCCAAACACCTCGACAAGCCCCACCGCCGGGTTGAGGACCCACACGTGGAGTCACCCGGGGACCCAGCCATCTGTGCCGCTTGCCCAGCATCAGCTTCACCTGGAGGTCAGCCCTCCTGAATTGCCACACAGCGACCTGCACACAAAATAATTAGCTTGCAGACACTTTCTTTTTCTTTTTAAGAAATCTTGTAGTATTCCAGGTAGCCCTACTTTTCTCGTCTTATTAATTTTGCTCTGGTTAAATGAAAGCTGATAAAATAGAAACTGCTGTAAGACCCAGAGAAAATTAGGTTATGTAACCTCTTTTTTATTTATTTAGCATGATATCAAAGTTGTTTCTTATCATTCTTCAGGTACATTGCGCTCAGGAATAAATTAAACTGTCTATTCAACAAAGAGGAGCTGCTTTTTCTCCTGCTAATTTTCTCTCTCTTTCTCAATTCTCACTCTATTATTAGGGGAAAAAATAACAAGCTTAGCTGAAGCCAGAGGAGCCTTCCAGCTTTGCGCATTCACACCGTGCCATTACCTCCCATAGTCCAAGTGGTCCATCTATCGGTCTCTGGCCGATACGACAAGCATCAAAGTCAAAAGTACAATGATGTTTTTCTTTACATAATTACTTGCTGATGTTGACAAATGGAGTGACAGCTGTGCCCTTTTTAGGGGGAGATTTGTGCAGAAATCAGAGTCACGTAAATAATTTCCCTGGGTGTTATTTTTTTTCCCCTCTCCTGTTCCTCCCTGCTCTGTGCCCACAGCCCCAGCCGTGTGCCGAGCTCCGGGGAGCAGCCACGCTGGCTGGAGCCACAGATGGGTCCCCGCTCCCCTGGGTGCCAAATCCCGCTCCCGATGGCTTCTGCCGTGCCTTGAATTGCTTCCATTGCAACATGGATTCATTTTATTTATAAATTGTAATGGGTAGAGCCAGCAGAGATCTCTACACCCCCAAAACAGAGAGGGTGCAAAGAAGGAGGAAAAGGGGGAGGGTAGCTGTAGACAGAGCCACCTTTTGGGAAATACAGCGGGGCCGTAGGGTTCGGTGGGTTACATCCCCTTCCAGATTTACCTCTGGCAGTGCTGAGCCCAGCTGGGTGAGCAGCATCCAGCCACCTCTGGCTGTCATTTTTGCAGACAAAGCTCAGTGCTCCCACGGGGCTGGGTCTCTGCTGGAAGCATCCAGCAAGGAGAAACAGGTACTGGCAGGGAGTGGGGTTCGGGGTACAGCCGAGAGGTCACCTCACTGCCCCTCCCTGGGAGCCCCTGCGCTGCACACACCGGAGCCAGCGGTGACTGGTGCATGAGCACACTGTCAGGCCACCACCACACGTGAAAAGCACAAAAGTACGCAAAAAAAACCCTAAGAAAATCCACCTCTGCTCCTTAAAGACTTCACAGCCAGCGGGGCACGTCTTCCAGAAATCACACTGTGTTTCTGGGGATGGCAGAGGCATGGGCGAAGGTGACTTGCTCAAGGTCACCAAGCCAGTGGTTACTGGTGGTTGCAACCACTACAAATTTAATGTGATGTCTAGTTCTTCTGGAGTCATTCTATTGCTCCATTTCACCCAGAGGGCGGCGAGGGCGGCAGCATCTTGAGTCACCCACACAGGCAGCAAAGGGGGCGGTTGCTGGGTCATACTGCTTTCTGACCACACAAGGATGTGTGACGCCCAAGGTTTTTGGCTAACACCAAAACATGTAAAGTGTGTGTGTACATGCGTGCACATGTGTGTGTGTATACACATTGGGGAGGGGTTTTTCTCCCTGTGCACGCTTTGAAGGGCAGGACTGCATAAGTAGGTCTATCCCATGACATTGCACTGCAAATATTTAAGTGTTAAAATAACTAATCAGAACCTGACCCAGCAAATAGATGAGCAATTCCTGAAAGGCACCAAGGTTCAGCTCCTGTGCTAATACTTTAACTGTCTATGTTAATCTCAATTAGGCAGAAAAGCCTATACTTATTAAAATTGTCAGCTTTCTATTTTGTAAGCGTAAGGGCAAAAAAGAAGTCGAGTAAATGTGTGGGTGACACTGCTGAGGGAATGTACATGGGATAGAAGCCTTTTTGTCTCTTTAAAAAAAAAACCAAACAAATGGCTAGTATGACATAGGGGTTCATGAGTATGACAAGAACCTGCCTGCCATTGTGTGCCTTTGTGCTGTTCCAGAAGCACTAGAGACAGTAGAAGGTGCCACGAAGGTCTCACCAACCTGCCACCACCAGGGCATCATTCCAGCATTAAGGTGGAGGAGAGATGGTGTCAATGGGGAGACCAAGGGAATGAAGAGAAACTGTGGCCGGGGCGGGCCTGGGGCACAAGGCAGGTGGCAAAATAAAACCAAATTGCTACGGAAGGAAAGGAGGAATGGGAGAAGCCAGTTGTTTCTCAGCCCAAGAGAAGTGATACCGGGAAATTTTACCCAGTGTGCAGCAATGAAACGTTATAGGACAGAAACATTTTCTGTGTGTGTCTGTGGGTGTTTACATGTTCTTCGGTGCATCAATGCAGCTAGAAATGGCACTAACAGTGATTTTTTTCATCTTATTTTCAGTATGACTTCCTTGTCCTGCTTCTTCAGCTTCACACCTGCTGGCCTGAAAATGGCAGTTCACCAGTTCAGATTTTACCATCAGCTATGGTAGTTATCACATTTGTGCTTATATAATGGCTATGAAAGACTTCAGCTCTTCTGTTTAAACAAAAAATAAAATCAATCCTTTCTGTTCTTTCGGTTTTGATTTTTTTTCCCTTTTTCCAAATGACAACAAAACTGTGAACACAGGTAGGAAAATAATTGATGCATTCTAAGAAACTGTCAGGTGTGAAAAATGTTGAAGGCTCAACAACCCTATTAATGCTCTGAGAAGTTGTTAGACAGCAGATTTATGCAGCAGCACCAACACAGCATAAGATATATATGACAGAAATTAAGACAACAAAATTCTGTGCAACCACTCTGCATTTTTTTTTCTTCTAGAAGCAACGGTGCAACATGTGGTCTGAAACCTAGCAGCTGACAGAGGGATACAGGGCAGGTCCATCTAGACAGAGACCCCCATCAGCAATTAGTACCCCCTGGGCATTCCCACAGGGTTTTCAGGAGCATAGCTGCAGGCGGCAATGGAAGGGCACAGCTGTCTTTTCTCCCTTCCTCCATGTTTCTGTTGCTAGCTCATTTGCCCAGGAAGTAGATGAGAGATAGGTTTAAATTGTTTCCCCACTTAAGGAGCTTCCCCTCTCCTGCCTTAGGCACTCTGTCCTGCCCATGAGCTAGTCCAGGTGCTCACAACACCACAGGGACCATCAGTGCCCTTCTTGCGCCTTACCAGCCATGCATATGCTCGGCCAGGTCCATGCCCTCCCTCTACATCATCCCAAAGATGGGTGGGTTCCTATCACCATGCTCTTTTATGAAGCTGAACATAAATACCCTCCCCCCAAAAAAGTCTGGTCCTATTTGTTTTCCAGTGTTTGTAACCAGGCTTAGGGAGCTGAGGGCACTTTTCAAAGACTAGCTGTGCTGACTCTGGTCCCCTAGAGGAGCTGGTTTCAGTAATTACCTCTTTCCCTCTCTCCATCCTTCAAAGCTACGTCCTTTATTTTAAACTGCATGGTTTCCTGCCCCGATCAGCTTCAGGAAATAGATCCACTTTTCCCATCCAGCCGTGGATAAGCCCACTGAAGAGTATCTGCTGTGTTTGCCTATAGATAAAGCACCATGACAGAAAAACAAACTTTTCAGTAATAGCCTGATTATTTTGTTCTTTTAATAAAAAAAAATAAATAAAAAAAAAACCAAATCCCTGAAACGCATCAATTTCCTGTTAGAATTGGAAAGGTTCTGACATCCTACAACATTGCCTTTGCATTTCACTGTTCTGCTGGCATTTCAGAAGTTTAAAATGAAAAATTAGCTTTCAAAAATAGGATCTTCTTGATTAGAAAAACTTGTTGAAACTGTAATGGAAAGATCAGAACAACTTCATTAGTCTTCATTAAATAAAATAAATGTTATTTCTATTCCCTTCACATACAATCATATATTACAACTATTAATATTGTGGAGATGTTTCTTTTGTCCCAGAATTTAATGTATAAAGCTGCAAGCCTCCTTGCATGAAAAACAACTTACGATCACTAGAATGACATGCAGTTCATCTTTTTTACGTTCATTAATTTTCTGTAAATAGAGCACAGTCGCTTTGCATTGTTTGCACTAATGGAGAGCTCAGAGCAGTTTACCCTGTTACTACTTATCATTTATTTGGGTGATAATTTTAAAAAGCTTTTAAATTAAAATGATAAAGGTGGTTAGGGGGAAAGATACAGCCTTTCAGAATATTTCAAGTATGATAGATTATCCCAGCGAAAAAGATGGTTCTCATTTAAGAGACATGCCAGGGTTGGCTGCACATCTCAAGCAATTTTTCAAGCCCCCCCACCTCGTGTGAGGCATCTTGCCCAAAGCCATTTTGGAGCATAATCACACCATCCTCCCGCTCGTCCCCCCTGCCGGGGGCTCGGCCTCATCCAGCCGGTCCCTGCCAACAGGCAGGGGTGGCTTTACCCTGGTGCCTGGGCTGTGACAAGCAATGCACCACAGCTCCGCTCTGCTCAGCTCCACGGCTTGGGGTGCCAGGCAGCTGTGGCCACCAAGGGGCTGGTGACTCCTCCAGCCAAACCCTTCGGCCCTGCTGGGTCCCCAGCCACTGCTCAGAGCAGGAGTCAGGGCAGAAGGAGCTGGCAGAAGGTGTGGGTCCTGGCATACTTTGTCCCATATTTGCACCCTCTGCACATGCTGTCCGATACACACACTCGCATCATGAAAAATACCCACATTTGTGATGGGGACGTTGCAACCAAAGTGATTGAGGAAACGAGGGACCCCTGGTCCCTCAGCTGCCACCCTTCTGCAGTGCTCAACAAAATGGACATCCAACCCTTGATTTAATTTTTTTTTTCCCCAGATTTAATAATTCTGAAACAACAAATAATACTTTTGGAATTCAAGCTCTAGTCACGTTCCTTTTGCTCCTCGGAGCCCTCCACCCCCTGAACCAACACAGCACTGCAGGCCAGGCTGGGGCTCTGCACCATCCTGACCAGGGAACGGGACAATTCCGTAGGGGGGCTGTCACAATGGGGGACACCCAGAAATCTTGGGGTTTGCCCCAGGCTGTTAATAGGAGACAATTAGCTTCACAGCGAGCAGCTCTCTTGAGTAAAGTCAGCCTGGAGAAAGTAAGTGACTACCTCTGGTAGTTGAACAAGGATGGTCCATGGTAAGACAGGAGGTGTGCTCAGCCCCACCGCCCTCCCAGCACCATTCCAAGTACTCTGTCTTGCTGCTGTGGGACTGACATGGAGCTGAGGGAGCTCACCTATTACACCAAAAATACATTTATTCCCACTGTCAGCCTTAGGAACTCTGCTTACCAAGTCCCCTTGGGGCCCTGCACTGTTTGCATCAGGTGTCCCCATGCCTGTGGGAGTTTTTGGGCCACGCAGTGCTGTTGGCATAAGAGCAGCTGTGACACTGGCTGTGTGAGTCAGTCTCTCCAGGGAAAGACTTCTATATTTCTGTCATTAATGTTTGATTTGTGTCCCTATCCTGATGTGATCACCATATCAGCCCTGCTGGGATTTTAGGCATTTTTTTGAAGAGGGAAGCTTGCTTAAAATAGTAAAAGTAGAGACAACATGACTCTTTTCAGCACACAGCAAGGAAGGTGAGCATTTTGCCATGGGCAGGAGCAAAGCTTTTGATCTGACAGGTTGGTCTATCCTAGATTAGAATTACTTGTTTGTTTGTTTGCAGCTGTGTGTGACAGACAGTACCCCATTTGACATGGTGAATCTCCAACGAGCCTCTCCCTCTGTTCCTGCAAGGGCTTCAGTTACCTGCCAGAGAAATTTGGGGTGGGTAGGAAAACCTGGCCAGCTCTGGGGAATGATTTAATTTCCACTCGCTAATCTGGTTAGGGGCTCTGAGACAAGGAGGATGAGGAAAGGCAGGAGCAACTAGAATAGTTGCCCATAGAGGCAGCTTATCTGTTTCTGATGACTACGGAGGGAAACTAAGAGCCTAACTTAGACATAGGATTTGTGGGTATAAAATAAAATAAAATAAAATAAAAAGCAGCCAATACTCCCATTCTCCCCATCGACTATTCCCTCCAAGCCCTCCTCATGCATATGCATCAGAAAACAAGCCATGTGAGTTCGCACATCTTTGCTACTAAAAATCAGATCAGGTGCCTCCAGTCACAATGCAGAAGTGAACACTTTAACTCTGTCAGTCATCTTCAAATGTGCAGCCTCCTCACCTGAGGCTGGTGGCACAGGACTGCAGCGTGTTGATGGCCACCATGTAGAAGAAAGTAGGTCTAAAACATTTATTGCATTTAACTTGGCTCTTATGCCTCACTCAATATACTTTACATATTCATTTCTCCAAGCCTTTCCTGCCCATTAACTAGGACACCTTGCTCTTACAAGGCCAGTCGGATCATTCATCTAAATTTACATCAGCTATCCATCAGCATTCGTTATCTTATTAACATGCTTATATTGTTACTGAAGCTTAGCTTGGCAATTACTTACTAACCAAAAAAACCAATTCCAGCAGACAACCCAAACAAGTCTCATTTAACAAAATATCTTTTGTTTTCCTTTTTTCCTCACTAATACATGCAAGACTGCTGTAATTTCCTCTGGGTAATAGGCTTGCTTTGACTAAGCTTCTCAGGTCTGTATTTCCCTGCTTGCATCTTACAAAATTTAATAACAAACATTGAAAAAAAAAAAAATTAATCCAGTCAGTAGTGTGTTCCCTTGGATCTCTAGATGCTGGGAGAAGAGTTAGGCTCTTGCTAATCTGAAACAACTAACACCAAACAGCACGCAGTCAGCTGAGGAAAATCCTTTGTACTTACATTACTTCCAAAATCATGGCCCATTCCAGCATCTGGATGCCGAGACTGCTTCCATGCATTATGTAGCCAGTGAGACACTGCTATAAGCTATAAACCTAATGTAAATTTAATATGCTGTCATTATGCAAACCAGTATTCTGCGAGCTGGGCAGAGACAGAGGGGTTGGTTGCCATTCCCTGTTTTTTCAGAAAACACCAAGACTGCCCTCAGAGTAAGAGCAGGTCAGAGTTTAGTATCCAATATGTCTAAATCCAACCCCTTTCACTCAGCATTTCAGCAGATTTAATAATGTACTTCCATAGAAAAAAATGCAGCAGATAGATAGGTACTTCCCAGCAGTAAGACAGTAAGAAAAAATTGAATATTATTTGGTATCAGTTGTAAATTGAGTTCATCATAAAGCACTTAGGAGTGGGTTTTGCTCACAGTATTAGATTTGGGGAATGGCATATGGCATATTAAGTGATTAAGGCACTAAACTGCACATTTAAGGCCTGCTCATAATGAAGTTCTTGAGAATTTCACAATTAATGGGAGAATTGGGCCTTTCATAATCTATTTAAGTAGAATATATCATGTACCATGATAAGCTCCACACCAAACAAGCTGTCCAGGCGTTTGTGTCCTCTTGGAGCCCAGAAGCCCTCTGAAAAGTGACGGGCCCCTTCTCCTGCCCGTGGGGACAGGGGGGACGATGGGGCGCAGGCAGGCGGGTGCCTGCACAGATGGCCAAACACTCTGAGTGATCTCCGCAGTGCCCAGGGCTGCAGCCTGACAGCACCCAGCACGGCGGTTTGCGTTATACAAAGAGTATTTCTTGTTCTGGTTTTGTCTGCTTTTTAAAATTTAGTGCGAAAGACTTCATCCCAGGAGCTCCGCTCTCGCACATCCTGTCCTGATCTCTTCCTTTTCACAGGCAACTTATAAATTCCTGAAAATAAGGAATTTTAATGGCAGTGCTGATTCAGCCTGAACTTTGCTGTACCAGCACAGAGTGCATTGAAAGGATAAAATAAAAGGACTTTACAAACTCCAGCTCTGTGTGCCGATGATTTTCTCTAGGGAACAACCTGGCAAGTTATCTGACAATACTCATCCAGAGAAGCTTTCGGTTTGCCTGTGCGCCGCGCATGCCAATGAGGTCTGGAATAAACAATCCATGCAGCAAAGTGGTGTATTATTTATGCATCGTCACATCCATCTATATAGAAAATTGGCCCTAAATTAAAAAACCAGGTATCAATATTGCCTACGTGCTGGCTCCCAGGGAGAAGCTTGAGGGAATAAGGCAAAATTTCAGTAATAAGGGCTCTTTTCCTCCTATCGATGTAAACAAACAGCCTGTGCCACTGGAGCAATATTTATGTTAGCAAATACCCTGAGGTGTTTCACAGAAATCAATCTGCAGAGAAAAATTGCCTAAGATAATAAAATTTCAGCAACTCCCCAAGTCAAGCCCAGGCCTTGCCGCATGTTTGGGGCTGGGGGTGAACGCTGAGGAGAGCAATGGGTCAACTCTTTTAATTTTTCGGCGCACAGCTCATGAAACGATACCCTCCAAGCCCTGAATACCAGTTACAGCTTGGTTTGATCAAATTCAAGGACAGGAGAAATTGCAGGAGGGAAAGCAAGTGGAATTGGCTGCAGGCTGCAGGAATACGTGTTTAGAGAAAACTTCTGCAGTGGAGTGAACTGGGAGGGGACCACTCGTACAGAAACCAAATGACTTGGCAGGTAATTTTCCACCCTCCTCCTGAGGTTGCTGATTCTTGTTGCAGCACAGCCAAGCCAGGCATGGCAGTCTGGAAAGAAATGTCATCCCCGGCTCTGCCACCTCCAGGAGCCTTGTGGCCTGTGGTGATTGTGATATAGAGGACAGAATTACAGTTTCACTGTAAAACTAAGCAGACTTGCTTCACTGTAAGGCTAGGCAGTGGATAAAGTAAGGGGTTGTAGGTGACGATGGTAATTTGTGTGGTTATTCTGCACATCGGCCAGGGGGTCTAGTAAAAGCAAGTAAAGGAGTCAGCTAGCCTTAATTTTAACAAGCATAAAAATCCAAGCTTTACTCTAATTTTCACCTAGAGCTCCTGCCGTTCCTGCAGCAGTGACATACTGTCCTTACTCATCCCACCTCCTTTTCTGTGCCCGCCCCCTTCTGAACATGCAGGGCCACAGGGATGCTGGCTCCTGGGGTATGAGATTGGGTCCAATCACTCAAAAACAAACCCAACACAAATCTCCATATTTTCCTTCATCTTTATCCTTTAACTTTCCTCCCCACCTCAAAAATCACAGCAAAGCCAAACCTCCACTGTGCAGAAAGGTTGGGCAATTCATTAATGGTTATGAATGACCCTGAGATCACTCTGACCCGGTGCCCACGCTTCATGATGCTTGCCGTGCCAGAAAAAGCCATGAAAATCCTGACTCCATCCCCCAAGTCCAAACACCCCTGAAATCCCACAGACCCTTTAAACATTGATCTTACCACTAGTGATGTCCATGAACCTTTCTGAGCAGGTGGTCCATATAAAGTTCAGGTTAGTTATTCCCTGGAGTCTGACATAACGAAGCCTTGTGCCGCTCTGTACAACTGGAAAGTCAGAAGAGAGCAGAGTGGTATGAAACAGAGCTGAAAAGATTACATCTCCTCTGACCAAGAGGTGACGGTGCCTCTGGAGAGCCAGCTCAGATGACTGCTCCAGCTTTTGCTTGGTCATTCAACACTTCCACCTCTGTAACTCTCAGGTTTCTGACCACACATGTCCTGATGTTTTCAGTGCAATGAAAGGCAAGGCTTGTGCTGCTTCCAGTGGTGTCAGAAACCCCTTGAGAACTCCTACTCTCTTGCCAGGCCCCTCTTATTACCAAACCTGGGCAGAAAACAGATATATTGGAGGGGGCAGAGGAAGGCATTGGGTTAAGGAGAAATGATCAAAACTTTCTTTTCAAACCTCAAAGTTGTTTTTTATACCAATTACGAATGAAGATTGAAGTTGGCTTTTGTTCTATTGATTGAAAAAGGGAATGATGGGTGAAACTCATAGTGGGAAGTACGTGAGATTTTTACAGAGGTGCTCAGATATGATTGATTCATATCACCGAGACTTAGAAGGCTAAAGAAAATCCATAGAAAGGATAGGGAGGGTTTTTCAGATCTCATACACCATCAAGGCCACAAATGCACTACTGCTTTTTGAATGTGAAAAACCCACACATTGTAAGGAGCCTTTGGACCCCAGCATTTTTAGCTGAACTACTCTAACTACAGATTTTAGATTTCCCCTTGCAGTATCTGTCCCTCATTTCATCATCCTTTTCACTATAACTTAAGAAAAGTAAGAAGCAGGAGATTCACAAGTTGCAGTCCTGCCACTCACCGCTCTTTTTAACATCTTCTGAGTATATTTATTTAGAAAGAAAGAAAATGAGACTTTTGATAGTCAGGAAAATCTAGAAAACACAGTCCCTGCAGTTACACAGTCCTGGTCCCTAGGTCAGGTTTGTGCCAAGGACTGACCGGTTCCTGGCAGTCTATTCAGCAATAAGGTACAAATCCCAACCAGATCCAGATCCCAACCAGATCCAATTTTAAATTGAAATGTCCCACAGACTCACAACTTTGCTTTTTACTTTTCTTATGTGAGTGCCTTTCACTTTTGACCTAGTGTATATACCAAGAAACCAGAGTTTTCTTTGGGCAGTAATTTCCCCAGCACCCTGTTAGACTCTCTTACATACACATGGTCCAGCAAACTCCACACTGCAGCACTGCAACAGAGTGCAGGCAAAAGCAGACTTTAGCCCTCACTGTCTGGGGATCAGCCACGGCAGGGTTGGCTGCCACAGCTGCCTTTTCTTTTGATAAATTTTTGCAACTAGCCAAGTTTTAGGACCAATTTGATTTTCTGCAAGTCTGTTATTTGGCCAGTTTTCCTGCCCTTCCCTGTGCCCTCGGAAGGTATGTGTGAAAACCAGTTACCACTGGGGTGCAAAAAAGCAAAAACATTTCATAGTGAGTTTCTCTAGGACTGGATTCAAAATTTAGTTAGTTACACAGGCAGTTCAAAAGCTATTTGTCCCTAAAATACAGTTTACAGCACAGTGCAATTGTTGGACAGATGAGATTAGGTGCCCTAGCTATTAGGCTGTAACCTGAAAAGCTATGTTCTAGGTGAGCTGAGTGATGCGTCCACAGGAGTAATTTCTAGTGGTCACCCTTGAGCTTACCTTGGCTGATCACACTGATGTCTCATATGACTCAATGCCGCCACCTCTGAGGATCCCAAAGCATTTCACTAGTTTTGCTAAGGGACAATAATGGCAGAACCCGTTGGCCAACAGGCAATACCACAGAAATTTGCTCAGTACTTTTAATTCTCTCCAAAGCAGTTCCCCTCAGGTGATTTCTAACTTTCCCGCTGCTCACTTTCTTTAAAATACATCCCTCGACATCAATAAAAAAGTGTTGACCAATGAGTGTGATAAAGCTAACTAGTCCAGCAAATGCATGAGAATATGTTTATTTCCTTAGTCTCTAATTATAAAATTAAAACCTAAGAGGGTTTCATCCTTTCCAGCACATTTAGACTGTTCTTTTCCCATTACCTTGGGTAAAATACAAGGCGGATGATATTCAATTTGCGTGATAAGGAACCAAAAGGGAGTTGTGTTTTTCTGCTGCTGGCAGTCTGGCAACCACTGCAGCCCTGTAGGGAGAGCTTTCCTCTTCCTGCATCTCTGGAGAAGAGCCCACAACACAGAGCCTCCGGTGGCTTCGGCTCTCCCGTTCCCAACCCTGCAATGCTGCAGGAGCCTTTGGGGGGCATGTCCCCTTCACAGGTAGGCAGCACACACCTGAAACGAATCACAGCAATCCCAAAAATCTTCTGAAGGATCTGGTCAGGGGGTGGGGTAGCACCTGCACAGGTCCCATGGGTCCCCTCCCCATGCCCAGGGACACCCATCAGCCTGCCCACACACTTGCAGCAGTTGCCAGCCTCCCCCAGCAGCTCAGGATCTTTCACTGCAATACTTACGTGCAATATCTACCAGCTCTGACTATTTAAAGCGATCAGAGATTTACATCAGGAGACTTTAAATATAGAAGTAATTTTGTGTAAACTCTTGCCTTTATTGCAGCTTGGAAAGGAGAAGGGAGGGAAAAGCCTTTCTTTTTTTAGACTTGGCAGGAAACAAGCAGTTAAATAAGTGAATACTATAAAATGAAAATCTTAAAGTGATTACAAATATGAAAGGAGTGAATACCAAATTGAAACAGCCGTTTAATCAAGATAAAGTACAGAAATCCAGCAATTGGCCTCCTTCCATGATCCTGTAGAGCTGTGCAAAGGAGGCAGCTTACTGTAGCATTACCAATCTCAGTTGCTCACTGCTGACTGCTGATACCCCAAAGTCTTCCACCCTTTGCAGCTTTTCACACGCAAAATGCCTTCCTTTATGGATCACCCTTGATGTAAAGTGGCTTTAATTATTCAGCAACTGAAATAAAGATGAAAAAGTAATTGCATTTTAATTGCTCTAATAATGGCAGGAAGCTGCACTGTGACTTAAATACTGAAAGGTGAAGATTAAGGCTGTTTGTTAAGATACTTTTCCTTCAAACACAGCTTCTTTGTATTCTGTGCCAGTCTTCTCTCCTTCCCTCACCCCATAACCAGTCATACCAGTGTACACCAGGTTTATTCTTAAACTCCTGAGCTGGTTTGGTCTGTTAAGACAGTGACATCCACAAATTAGAGCTTTTTACCATAAGCAATTTTAAGCTGGTACCAATACCAGACTTCTCAGCTTGAGATGTTTGCTTACCCCAAGCATCCACAGTCTGGGCAACAACAGCCCTTCAGAGATGGGTTGAGACAGTTGGAGGTTGCAGCGATTATGTTATATCATGGGGAACTTACGTTGTTTAAGGGGCAGCTCCCGCTGCCTGACAGACAGTATGGCTCTGGTGGCCCCTGCCAGGGGGAAGCTTGAGTTGGTTTTCCTTCTTATGTGCAATCAGCACACAAAACCCCCAGGATTTTGGAATGGGAGGCAAGAGCATTAAAGAGGATTTGTTTGCTCCTTGCTGTACTTTATACGTCCATTATGCTAAAATGTATGTGGGAACATACATACCCCTCAGCCAGCTGCAGTGGTGGGAAGCAACATCACCAGGCAGCCTTTGGCAAGGAAGCTTCAAGACCTGACCTAGCCTGACATTAACAGCACTTTGGAAATTAGTGTGAAAGCCATAGCTCAATACCCATGTATCACCTCTGAATGCCTCAGTTATCACAATGTTTTTCCTTCTGCACAAGGAAGTTTTCCACTTTTGTTGCCATCTCTGTCACAACAGGAGCTTTAATTCCTCACACCAGCTTCCTGCCACAAACTGGAGCGCTCTCTCCTGCACACAATTCTTCCTGTGACTACACCACCCAGCAGTATCAAGTCAGACAGAATAAGCTCAGGAAAGGAAAAGATGCAGGTGGAATATAGAGTGAGACTATTGACTTGGAGTGCCAGACATGGGCTGGAGTCAGCTCCAGATGTGAGCTGAACAATAATGAAAACCTTACACTTTATCACCTTTTAAAGTACATGGAGGGATGTCCAAACAATTGTTTTCAGTGAGTGATTTCAGGCAGTCATTAGCCTCATACAGAGAGAATAACACACATAAATACACAGGCAAGATTATTGTGAGCAGAAAAAAGTTATCAACACAATTTTTAAGAAACAATCCAATATATGGGGGGAAGCAACCTTCATTACTTCATTCTCTCTCCTTTCCCTCTCCCTCTCACTATTCCTCTTCTTTCTTTCAATGCTTATGATGCTCAGTATGAGTTCAGTACTGATGGACGTTACACAGCGTTTTCATAAGGAGTCCAAAGAGAAGCCTTGCAGTTTTAAAGATGTTATTATTGGGGTAGTTTATTTTTGCTGGAAGAATCATTAATTCAAATTGCAAATCGAAATAGAAGCAAATTCCTCTATTTATTAACTAACTAATTGCTCATTTAAATCAAAGTGAAAATATGCCAGATATTGGCTATGCCTCAGCAGGCCCCTGCTCTGTGGGTGTTAGACTGCTGCAGGTTGGATAGACCCAGTTCCCACCAGGAATGAAACAAGAAGGGAACTGTAAGTCACAATATGTCCTTTCTGGTCCCCCCAGGTGTCCAGGAGACTTACAGCCCAGCCGGTGCTGTTACCCAGACAAGCAAAACTGCAACGTGAGGAACAGCACAAAAGGCTTCTGTGGGATGAGATGACGCTTATTGAGAAAAGATTTTGCTAAGTTAAAAGCAAGAATAAAGTAAATATTACAGACATTCTTCAGCCCTGTGTAATGGGAATACCACCATAGTTAAGGCTGAATTGCAATTTGCATTCAAAAGTAGGGAGAAATTACTCTAGTTCGCATTTCAATGAATGAAATTCGTCTAATGAATTAGCATATGTTGCTGTGAGACAATTTCCAGCTTCAGAGGAAGCCAAAATTTGTGCATAAAGCTTTAAAAGTAAAATATTTTCTGGATTTTGGGTTTTTTTGCAGAAATACTCGCAAATGTTCCTTCCTTAAAATGTTGCCTCTCTTCCCTGCATGCCACTGGGGAGTCCTGCCCAGGGGAACCCCCAGATTTCCACAAATATGGAAATTTTTTGCAGCCTCTGAACTTTTTTCTGAGCAGAGGAAGGACCACTGAAACCATTTGTGGGCATGTCAACAGGAACATGCAGTTGCCCTGAGGAAAGCGGCTGCTGGTGTGGGGCCAGGCAAGGAAAAGGAGGGGGAGCAGCCATGCAGGGGGAGGTGAAGTCCATCATGAGCAGAAGGGCTGACCAGAAATGTCATACTTCTCCCCAGGAAGCTTGGTGCCCCTGCAAGTACAGGCATCCTGTAATGCTATTTATCACTGGCTGTACCTCCAAACTCCTCAGTAAGGAGCCAACCTGCACAACACCTTGGCAGCATGGGGTGCTCTGAGCTGCTCCACACTGCGAGGACCCACAGCTGGTCCCCTCCCTCCTGCCCTGTTGCAGCTTCATCCTCTGCTCCTTGCAGGATAATTTTGGGACACGCGGTAGGGTTTCAATCTCACTATTAATTGGACACATCAGACCTGAATATAGTACTCAATAGACCAGAAAGAAATAGGGGAGATTGTGCCAATGGCCCCATGATCTTGAAACCCCAACCCATGCCTGTGATCCTACGTCAAATTTAGCACCCCCACAAGAAACATCTCTGCCACTGATTTATAGATGCTTTGAGCACAGGCAAGATTTTCTCCCTCTGCGTGCAGCTTGGACCCTATGGCTGGCCAGACCCTCTCTGCTGGGCTGCAATGATAAAGGTAAAACTCACCCATGTGCTGCAAGAGTCCCTGAAGTATTTTTCATAACACCCTTAAACGACAAATCACCTCTAGTAATTGCAACATTATCAGGGTCACCTCAAAAAAGGGTGCTGGCATGATGCAGCACAGCTGCATAACTGGAGTTAGTCTCATGAATACAAGCTTTCTCACAAGGTACTTGTGCTTCCTGCTCCTTCTTCAAATACAAATAAAATAAATACCTTATTGTTACCATTAAAAATTCAGCACCTATATTGTTTAAGTCATCAAACCTATTATGAACAAAGTGCTAACATATTTTAAAGTAATGAACCAAGCACAGTATCTAACAGCAAGGCCATTGCATTGTTCTTGGCAAGTGCGGTAGAAGGATGAAATTATATTTGTGACAAGGGACATCACTCGATTTGAATATCAGCTCTATTAAACAGAAAATAGCAAATGCATCAGCTCTACACCAGCTCCAATAGCATGCTGAGGCAAGTATTTTGTAGGGTCAGTAGGTAAAAACTGAGCAGAATAATTCTCCTCATTGCTGCCTTCACAGGAAGCTCCGGAAGTAATATGCATTTACAGGGAAATTTAACTGAGTCTATGGAGATTTATTCCATGAAAATTTTCCTTTCTTCCATGGTAGTCGCTTGGGTTTTCTTTTCAGTTTCAGATTATGAAAATGATTATTCAGAGGGGAAAACAGCATCGTATAGAAGCCACTGTGCAAACAGTAACTTCTGAAGGAGTAAAATATAATCATCAGGGAACACAGCAGTTTGATTTACAAGTGAGCAGACAGGAAAATGTGACAGCAAGAGAATAAAGACTATCTCTCATGGGGTGAAGCCACCTGTAGCGCTGACGTGGACCAATTGTGCAGCCACTGCACAGCTTCCTGCTGTGCTCACCCTGTGCAATCTCTGCCCTGTGCAGAGGACGCGGTGGTCTCTAGCAGGTTAACCATGGTGGATATGAAGTTAGCCCCACTTTCCCCTTGGCTAAATCTTCCTTGAGGATATGCAGAGCCTGCTCTGCTAAAGGATAGTTCAAAGGACTGTATGTTACACCAACACTCCCTAAATTCAGCTCAATCACCTTAAGAGAACTTTACATCTCTTTCTAGATCCCTCTTTGCCTCATCAGGTTTCCACTTCTAAGGCAGAGACCCCTCAAAACCCTGTTCCAATCTCAGCCTCTGCTGGCCACCCTAATCCACAGCTCACACGCTGGCCTATGGCCATATTATAACCAGTCCACAGACAATTTCAGTAAAGGCACAGGGGAGAACACTTTTACAGAAAGCATCACCAAACTGTCAGTGGCCTCATTAAGCAGAGGGCACCTCGGTCCCCAGATGCACAGGGAGCAGCACGTGGGCCATTAGCAAAACCGGGGCTGCCCGGGACACAGCGCAGGCTGCTGCGGGGCTTACAGCAGGATGAGCCTCACTGCCCTGGCAAAGGAAGAGGCAGAGAGCAGGGAGGTTAATTAGTTCATACTTCTAATTAATTTGCCATTCCTAATAGATGCTACAGATATAGTTCTGAAGTCTTGCTTTTCCGACAGGGTAAATTCATTACATGTCAAATGGGCAGCATATGCTTTCCCAACCAGCTGTGCCCAGATGTTCACTGCCAGAGTTCCCATGAGCCAGGAGGAGGGATTTCAGTCTCTAAGGCTCATCCTCTCCTTTTCAGACTGACCATTAATCTGGTCCCAGACAGGCTCTTCTACACTGGACCGCGATGTGCTCTGTGTGTGCTTTACCAGTGTGTGCGCACGCTGCTGGGGTTTCTTGTTATTGCTGGAAACGGGCACATTTGAATCTGCTACCTTGTCTTCCCTCCTACTCCCTCTTTTGCAAAGGAGGGAAGGATTTGTTCACCACCTGTGGTGAGACCTGACCTGCTGCTGAGGGGACAGGAGCTGATTTCGAGTTTCTCCCGGGTCCTGCCAGCATCCCTTTCCGCAGCGGACTGCCAATGCCAGCGCGGCTCCTGCCACAGTCAGACCGCAGCTCTGATTGCCATTCTCCCAAAGCACAGCCACTTGCTTAGTGTAAAGCACGAGAGGTGCCTCACTGAACATAAAGAGATGCACATGGATTTGAAATTAATCCTTTGGACAAATGTCTGCAGGAGCAGGCTTCTGCTCCACAGTCAGCACAGCCTGAGGGGGCAGGCTCTGATGATACCCCCTAAACTGTCACACCCCCTATCAGAGCTGCACCACAAAACAGCACAGTTTATCCCCAGAAATTAGCAGCTCACCACACTGAAATGGCTGCCATGCTTCCCAGTGAGGCATTGTGGTTGCTTATGGGTAAGGCAGCGGTACCCTGGATGTGTATTTTAGCACTAGACAGCTTCCCCCTTCACACAACTGAGAGAGGCTAGAAATTCAGTGTCAAGTGAAGAATGGTATTTCTGTTTCTTCCTTGCTGTGTGAGGGGAAAGAGGGGAAAAAGAAGAGGTGAGAGAATCAGACCTGAATGTTTCCAACAATAATTAATAGCAAAGCTGGGCGGCACACACAGAGGGTTCCGTGGCATCCATACAGAAGAGCTTGTTGGAGCCAGAAAGCTGGCCTCCGAGACTGTTGAATCAGCTGGGAATATTGATGTGATTAACAATGATTTGATTTGGAAATCAATGCAAAGGAGATTGTTTGCCTGCTTTGTCCAATTTAGTCCATGAAATACTGGCTTCAATACAGGGAGAAATTCAGCCGAAGCAGGAAGGGGATTTTGAGGAGGGGTGGAGTGGGGTGTGTTTGTTATTTTATCAGACATCCGTCTGGATTCTAGCTGGTGAAAACTTGAGCATTCAATCAAATGTTTTATGTGTGTCTATAATAATCCGAACAAAGGAACAGCTGACAGCTCATGATCATTTAAAGATAGAGCAATTTCTATTTAGCAATCTTGTGACTGCATTTTCTGTATCTACGTGCAAGGATTCCTAATCGTTATGTGGGTTTTGTTGCAGTTTGGCTGCAAATGAAACACTATGAATTTACAGGAAACCAAAC
The DNA here is from genome assembly GCF_964106895.1 of Numenius arquata. Lineage (NCBI taxonomy): Eukaryota > Metazoa > Chordata > Aves > Charadriiformes > Scolopacidae > Numenius > Numenius arquata. The sequence continues at coordinate 32,908,122 of NC_133586.1, forward strand.
ACAAGCACTAAGTCTTTAAGAGGAATATTAAGAAGCCATTCTCCTGCGTTTCAGAGCAAAGAGGCTGCATACATATGCACAGCTACTAAAAGTTTCCAGGTAGAAGCTGTTGGGCTTATATTCTAACCCTAGGAGGAGTGGTAATTCATCACAGATAATTTGTATTAGAAAGGAGAGAAGCATTTTTTAAACTTTAGTCACATTAAATTGTCTCTTCCACTTTAGCTCCAGGGAGCTGCTTCTGCCAATAACTCCTGGGAGCACTGCAAGAACCCCTGGGTGAAATTTTTGTGGTGTGGGCTGGGAAACAAACTAGTAAGGAATTGATAAATGGTCTCCCCTAACATTAATATGTCTTTTGAAATATGTGAAAAGCTTAATGATGAAATCCCAGACCCCATCTGAGGGTCTCATTCTGCCACATTAATTTTGCTGAGCAGCCACTTGCTCCGCAGAAACCATTATAAAAATCAACACAAGGAAGAGCAGCAAATGACACACTAGAGCTGAAAGCTTGTCACCTTAGTATTGCCCTTGGGAAATTTATCCTTTTAAAATCAGCAACTTTGCCAGTTATGATGTAATTATTTCATCACTCACTGTGGGAACTTGAGGGTTTGTTCCCCACCTCAATCTAAAAGGTTACTCAGATTCCCATTAAGTGCTCGGTCTCTCCACCTAGTTACTTTGGAGGTGCAAGACTCTCCCTGGCTTGAATCAAGATTAGATGTCCAATGCTCAGGCAATTAAGAGCAAAGAAAGTTGATGGACTATGACAGCGAGACAGCCCTGCCTTGCGTGCAGGTCCTTCCCGCAGCTCGTGATCGGCACAGGCTGAGGGGACTGCAGGACATGGGCTGTACCAGGCAGCTCTGTTGCTGATTCCCTTCCTCCCTCACAGCTTCCAAGGCAGGACCTCTCTTTGGGTACAAGCGGAGGTGTTGGAGGCTGTTTGCTCTGCTGTGGGAGGCTGTGTGAGTTCTGCTGGGCGGAACTGGCTTACTCAACAGCTCAGACAGGAGCAGGGCTGCCTACACGGCTTATTGGAGTCACCGCTATCTTGGCTACTCTGTTGAGACTGAACAGACATCCCTGGTTGGACCTTATCCTCTTGCCCTTGCCATCCTTAGGCCCAGCTTCACCATAATAACCCTTCCCCTTAAAGACTAAAACTTCAGCCTCCTCAGAAAGTCCTCACCTTTCTGATCCAGTCCTTCACCTGCTAGGAGCAAAGCACCTCCTCTTGACACAGGAAATCACATCTGCAATGTTACCACCACAATTTTGGCATGTCTGTGTAGGCCTGGACTCCTTTGATGGAAGAGTCCCACTGGCTGAAGATACCTCAGCGCCTTTGAGCAGTGGGACCGCTGCAGCTCTGCTTTCTGTGCCAGGACACCTTTCCCCTTCAAACAGCTCAGGAAAGTTGAAATAGCTACAGACAAAAGGAGGTGCCAAAATATTGGCTCATAGAATATGTTCTGCTGCTTAGAACGGATTAACATATTTTACATACAAAAGCACTGAATGGAAACATTGAGCTACTCCATATTTTGACATTGAGTAATACCAACATGACCCAAAGAAAAGTAGCACATTCTTGCAGTGGAAAATGCCATCAGCAGTGAGGTTGAGCCCAGGCTGCAGCAGTTAGCAAGTTAAAATGATGATAGCAGTTTGGGCTGTGATGGCCTTAGACCTTAGAGGTTTTTCACTAACCTTTTTTTTGCAAGTAAATTCTTCACACAGTAGACAATTTGAGTAGTGATTCAATTCACTGCAGTCTCCTCCATGAGTCATTACTGAAGCAACTCTTAAACAAAGGTTAAACATTTTAAACAAATGGCTCTACCTTTCCAGATGGGATGCAAACCCCAGTCGGTCACAACTAGACATTCAGACAAAAGGGACTTCAATTCTCACAGGTGAGATCTGTCTACATCCATGGATGCATTTTTGTCTCAACAATTCAATGCTATCCTTCAGCCTCTTTGGGCAGCTGTTCAGTGAGGCTCTTCATTTCTCTGGCATATATTTGTAATATTTATTTACATGAAAAACACCTAGATGATTTGGACAGCAGATATAGCTTTTCAGATCCAAAAAATACCCCTACCATTAAAATTATTGACTAATTGGAGTAGTTTTGCAGTACTGTCAGCACAGGAGACTATTCTCCTGTGTGTGTGAAGGAGCATTTTTGGTGCTTCTGTGCGTTGTGGAAAGGTGGCTCTACCCCCAGGAGGGCAACGCCGGGTGAATTGTTTCTATTTCTGTAATATGCTCTCCTCACAAAGTACCTGAAGAGCTGCCTCTTTCTCCTTTACTTCATCAGTGTGGATGGAGAGTGGCAGACAGACAGTACCAGCCTTCACAGCGCTCCGTACCTCCATGGTGACAGGATCTTACAGCCTCTGTGTCCAGTCCAAGACAGCTAAAAGCTTTCTTTTGCCACAATGCTGTCCCCAAAGATCTGCACCCATAAGGATGCTCCACACTGGGTCTGGGTTCAGACTTAACAGCCCTGGAGGGAATCGGCTCTGCAGCTCGGTATTAAGCTCAGCAGCTATCTAGGCTTCTACACAGGCCCAGTTGTACTTAATTCCAACACCATTCAAAACTAATACCACCGCTGCCTGTAATGCAATAGCTGAGCCATATCCAAACTCTGTGTGTGCGTGAGATAAACACTACACAGGCTCTTGGTTTGCCTATTAAGGTGTTTGCCCTGTTGTTCTTACCGACATCAGCACTGCTGACAAAAAGCAAGCAATGCATTCTAATAAATCTGGAGAGCTGTGTTTGGCTTCCCAAGTAGCTCTGCAGGCAGCTTGACAAAAGAGAGCTACAAGCTGCTGCAAACTGGGCTTCTTCAGGGAAGGGAGAAGGAGATGGAGCGAGTGTTTCTGAGGTTCAGATGAGCAATCTTCTGTGCAAACACACAATCCCTGAAGCAAAGGCAACTGCAGAGCTATTTTGATTAAACAAGCCTGGGATCACTGAATTTCTTCTCCTGCAGAGTCCAGGAAAGGAGTGGGACAAATTCCCTGTGCTAGTCAGTAGAAGTAATGGTTTTGAGAACACCCCCTTACTGACTTTACCCCTTGTTCCGATGCCACCTGTAAATTCTTTGCTAAAACTAATTTTCTTAAAGCAAAACACTTCCCCTTCACAATTTCTACTGACAGAATTAACTGGCAAAGGTTCATTCCCTGTTTACCCCCCTAAAATGCTTGACAGACACTTAGCAACACCTTTCACTAGATGCCCACTCTCCAGTTTGCCTTCCCTTCCCTTCCCTTCCCTTCCCTTCCCTTCCCTTCCCTTCCCTTCCCTTCCCTTCCCTTCCCTTCCCTTCCCTTCCCTTCCCTTCCCTTCCCTTCCCTTCCCTTCCCTTCCCTTCCCTTCCCTTCCCTTCCCTTCCCTTCCCTTCCCTTCCCTTCCTTCCCCTTCTGCAACGAAAAGCCTTAATTTTTTTTTTGAGAAACAGGAGTGCATTAACACCAATCTCAAAGCAGACTACACAGGGTTTGCTGTAGCGCCCGGGTTTGCCGGGCTGGTTAGGCGCGGTACAGCGCGGTGCGGTGCGGTACAGCGCGGTGCGGTGAAGGCAGCCGTCCCCTGCCCGGCAGCGGAGCGCCCCCCCCCGCCCCCGCCGCCGCGCTCTGCGCGGTCTTTGCTGTTACATTTCTGCCCTCTAATGGGTAAAACGAGCTTCGCAGCTTTTCTTGCTTCTCCGAGGAAAGGGAGGAAAAGCCCCCAAATACCGAAGGCGTCGCGTTCTCCCCAGCCTGGCCGCGGCTCGGCCCCGCTCCCCCCGCACGCGTGGGCGAGCGCCGAACGCGCCGGGAAGGCTTCGGTGCATCCGAAGCAGCGGAGCCAGATGGCAGGAGACAGCGCTCGGAAGGCACCTATAAATATTTGTTCTGCCCAAACAAATACGCACGTTTTCAGTTTCTCAGCCAATTTTGAGGAGTTTGCATCAGAGAATTAGGCTTTATCACAAGATTTCTTGGACCTCAAAAGGGGTTTATACGAGGCGGTTTTATTTAACCTGAAGTTCATGGCATTTTTTTTTTTTTTTTCCTGAGGATGCGAGCTGCAAGATTAAGGGGAAAGAGAAAAACCCCTGAAGGAAAGTAAAACCAAACAGTAGAAATATGAGGCCAGAGCTTGCTGTGTATCTGCCCAGGATGGAGTAATGAAGCTCTAAATGCTAAGAAAACTACAGAGATTAATTTCAAAGTTACCAAAGCACCAGATTTAGCTGGAGAGCTCCTATGAAATGATGGCGAGTAGTGGGTCTTAAAACTCTTAAACCATTAAATTAGAGAAGGACTAGATATGTTGGAATCATCGCATTATCTCTGAAGCAAGGAAGCCAGATGGGCAATAGGCAGATTTTTAAAGGCTCCTATAAATATCTGTACATTTGTTGCAATGTAAGATGTCCTGCAAGAGCTTGTCCTGCTCTTGCACCAGGCCATCAGTGCAACAGGTCTGAGCAATGCCAGCAGGCACAAGCTGCTCCAGCAGGGCAGTGTGCCCTGGTGAGCAATGAGGAGGTGCAGTGATTCAGCAGTTCTTGCAAACAACTTTTGAAAACAGCTTTCATAAGTTGTAGCTCACGTATTTACTTGGTTAATTCCTTCCAATTGTGAGCTGTTGTTAGAATTTGTTTCTGTGTTTTCAGTAGCGGGGGAAAAAAATAAATCCTTTTTTTCAGTGGGAAACTACAGAACAAAACAAACATCGTTGGTTCTTTTCCAAATTGCATTTTTCATTCCATTGTAGTTTTGCAGCTAAAAGCACTGAATTGCGGAAAAGAATTAGATCTAGCTACATCTTCTCATCACAAAAAGTGGCTGGGAAAATTCCCATTAAGATGAAATCTAAGCAAAGGTGGGTCACCAGTGGTAAGTAAACTTATACAGGACACAAATCCCACTGAAGCAAATTATCCCAGCATCATTCCCTGTCTTTGGCCTTCTAATTGTGTTCCCTTTCTCCAACTGCTGAAAGAAGCCATTTTGACTTTAAAACCAACAAACAAACCAGAAAAACATAACAAGGTTTGCTATAGCTTCTAACATAGCTTCTCGACTGCCCCTATGCAAACTGAAGATAATATTTTTTCTTAAGTCAGAAAGACTTGGCTTATGGTACAACTGCCTCAGTACAATGTCCCAACATGGATGGTGTTAATGCTATTTTAATCCACAGTTTGGCATTGCTCCTGCTGTATCCACAGCATACGGATGGCAGTACAGTGAAGCCCTGTGTGTCTGCGTGCTGCACGTGAAGGCAGAAGAGCTTTAATCCTTGGGGCTGACCAAGTTATTCCCTGCATAAGATCCTGTGGAAGAGAAGACAGACATGACTGGATGATGTCTCTGCAGCCCTGTAACTCCAGCCTCTTTCATGCTGCGCTGGTGTATAAAAGACCTCTCTGGTACTCGGCGAAGGACGGGCACACCTCAGCTCTCCTCATTCCTGTGTGTTCACCTCCATGCCAAAGGTATGCAGGGCTGTGCAAACCCTTTGATATGTGGTTGTACTGTGATACAGCAATTTTACAACATAGAGCTGCTAAAGCCAGGATCCAGCCCTGAACCCAAGCCCTGCATCTCCTTGATGTCTATGAATGCCTCTCAGCACGTTGCATGGTCTAGACCAGAGGATTCCTTAAGATCACACCCAGCCTTATTTTCTTTGATCCTTATAATATCATATTGAACCAAGAACTTCCCATTCCAATACAGATGTAATTCCAGACCCTTTGGCAGCTTTTCCAATCTCCATCAGAGCTTCACAACCCTGAATAAAGTATAGTTGGTTTAGCGCAGTCAATGGACTGCAAAGTTTCATCATTTAATTTAATCTCTTTTGCAGTAGTGCAATTCCCCTTCTAGAGCTCTGCCTATCTAATAGGCGGATATTCTTCTGTGTCCTGGTCCTGACTCCTCTGATCACAGCAACAGATGTGGCATATGGATTAGTCACCTGGATCTCCATTGTGCTGAGAGGAGACTGGAGACAATGCCAGTCATTCGAAATGCAGAATGTGAGGGCCAGAGGGTGTTAAATGTTTTTCATCCCTTGCATGTTTTCTCTTAGATTGTGAAAAATGTGATCAATGCAACTCTTTTTTCTACAGATTAGAATAAAGAAACACAAAAATCCTCTTTGATTACCTTGATAACACCTCCTCAGCTGGCTCATTATAACCTATTGTGAGGCATTTCCAAAAATGAACATTTCACCGTATGGGCCAGGAATAATCCTGTTGGTACAGATAAAAGGTGCCAATGCCCAGTTATAACAACTTGTGCTAGCTGAGGAATGTGCCTGTCCACACCTCAGGCATCTCCCAGTGCAAACCAGTAGCTTCAAACCTGCCCCAGCAAAAAAAAAAAAAACAACCCAAGAGTGACAAGGCAGTCACACACCTACAGCAGCTGGAGGCAAAAAATCCCATCAGAAAGAGCAAACTTCCCCACTGCAGTGCTGGGAGCTTGCTAGCAAAAAGGCCTTGCTGTTTCAGCTGTAATGACGTAAATCCCTTCAATGCGCTTGTGTCAAAACCATTGATCAAGAAACATTATTAATTAGACCTAATCCACACTTCGGAGGCACCAGAACATATCATCACAGCTCGAGGGGGTTTAGGGCAGTGGAGTGTATGTCTCAGTAAGGTTTCCTTAATTTTATCCTCATGATTTGGAAGGTGTGAACGCACAGAGAAAAAGAAGAGGGAAGAAAACAAAAGAAAAATAGCAGCTTTGCAAATTTAACCCTTCCCAGGTGCAGCTAGTACCTTAACAATATCTATTGGTTAGTACAGTCTCTCACTTTCGTTTAAAGTTACAAGGTCCTCTAATTCATGTGCGCATGCTCCAGTATCCGGAGGGGGACGCGGGGGGAGTAGTCCAATTTGGCCTCCAATTGACTTGGTGGCTGCCGTCTCCCACTGCCACCCTTAACTTTTCCCCAGTTACTGTAAAATCTTGTTGATTTCATGCCTTATCCAGCAGCTGTCTGGTTTTCAGCTGTTTTCGGCGCCTCCTGTTGTGGAATGTTCCTTATTATCAGCCTTCTGTTCTTCTTCAAGGGTATATTCATCAGCAAGGCATTTATTGTTTGTACCAAGTGTCTGGTTTCACAGGTCCTTGTGACCTTTTTACAGCTCGTTATTCTCACCTAGTGAGAGATTCTACCTTGTAAAATTTATTTTACCCTTTTAAAAGTATATTCTACATTCTTAAAGTACATCACCTGGGTTATTTATTGCAGGAAGGCAAAGTCTGAGATCCCTGGCAATGCTCCAGCCCCGCCAGCCTGACCCCAACACAACTGGTTGCCCTGGCCCTCCACCATGCCACTACAAAACCAGCCATCTGCTGGAGAGAACAGGAGGCCAGGGGCAGATAGGAGGAGCAGGCATTTGGAAGGTGTCCCAGGCCTCAGGCTCTCAAGAGTTAAAGCAACCAGAGGAATCTTAAGCAACAACAAAAAAAAAAATCATACACACAAAAAAAAAAGAGCTAAGCAGCAGCTCTCACAACAAAAATGCAGTTCCAAAATTAATGAGATTTTGATAACCCCCCTTTAAAAATGGAATATTTCCATTTTAAAATGTACAAAGACTAAAATCTTCATAAATATCCTATTAAGAAACTTCTGCTGCTGTTTTAGAGTTTCAATTGAAATACAGTGCATGAAGGTTGCCATAGCTACAAGCAAATTTTTAAATAACTGTTTTTCATCAGAGCAGCTGCAGTATCACGCAGAAACGAGGGTGAAGTGGGGAAGCTGGAAGGAGTCTGACCAACTTCAAGCTCCTAATCAAGTGACTCCGGGATTTTCACAAACACAGCACAGAAACTTTTAATACGCTTTCTGCTTTTTAAAGAAAATATTGCCCTTTGTTATTTGGCAGCACCCCAGCAAATGCTGTCAGCGCTGCATGAGATCTCAGTCAAGAGAAGAGCTTTGTTTTCATGCTGGAAAAGATAAAAATTTCCACTGCTAAGCCCCTACCATGGTGCAAGTGCCCAGGCATTGAGGGATGTGCTGTGGCCTCAGGTCCACTCTGGAGGGCTTTCTGCGTGAACCGGTTGATTGACAGCAATGTGCCCAAAAATGCCAAGAGAACCGCAGATTTCTGTAACCAGGAAAAACTCTTCCTTGCCTGAGCTTGTGCAAGAGAACACAGAAAGGAGGAAATGTGAAAAACAAGTGAAACTGTAAAACGTTAGCAGGAGGCTTTTGAAGTGGGGCTGTGAGAGTCAGGTGGTCTTGCCTCCGATGGCGTTCGGTGATTCGTGGGCACTGGGAGGCATTTTTCTCGCCTGTAAGATCTCTCCCTGGCAGGAATAGGCAGAGCAACTTTCTGAGCAACGGTGGAAGCAGAAAATGGGCATTTCTGCACTGTGGGCACCTGTTCAGAGGAGGGCTAGGCCTCAGACAACACTGGAAGTCTGCTTTATTCTCAAGCCTTTCAACCAGTGATATTAACTATGGCAAAATTCCTAGAAAACTTCAAATAGATTCATTTTGTGTTCTCAGCCAAGTATGTCCCTGTGTCCCAGTCTATAAAATGAGAATAAATAAAGAATAAAATTTCTCACAGGAATGCGAAGAGATTTAACTCCAGCACAATAGTAATTGAATTGCTATCTATAGAAAGTGGAAATGCTTGGCTGAGTTAGGTTTTTTCCTAAACAACAAATTAACGATTATTATTTAATACACTACTATGAATATGAAAGAATCATCCCAGTGATGATTATTCTTATACAAATTGGTCCATTTGTCTATGATCTGCTTCTAAAGAGGTACCTCCACAGCGCGGTGGAAGGGCTGCCTGGTGACGCGTGAAGGCTTGTGGTGCTCTGCCACCACCTGCACAGCAGCAGAGTTCAAGGTTTACAGGCAAGCAACAGATACTAATCAATGCCGGCAAATCTCCTGGGCAGAGTATTTTTATTTCAAATCTGATCTAAAAATTTCCTTCACATCTCTAAATGGAACAGCTGCCTTTCTCAATGACTGTAGGTTTGTTTGTTTCAAAAGACATAGTTTTGTCAACAGGTAGTAGACAACAAATTTTTTTTGTGGGGTAAAAGAACAAGAGAGGAAAACAGAAAAAAAAAGCTTTTTAAAAATTCAGACAAATGGAAGTAAAAAAATCCTATCTTTGCATGTTCTTCTAACAAATGACATTCTTTGGACCAATTCTAAATATTACCTTTAAGTGCTGAGGCAGTGTAAGCCCTATTTTTGGCACAGAAAAGAAAAAAAAAATTGAATAAGTCCCTCATTTTAGAAACTAGATACTTAATGGCAGCCAGAAACATCTCAGTGCCTCAGTGAGACAATAGCATGGCTGGCTTCAGCTGGCTTTGCCCAAGTACCCCTCTTCAGGTCAGCAGTGAGTGGTCAGAAAATGGAAAATAAGGATGACTACCAGAGACACAACCTTGCAAATATCTTTCATAATAACTTTAACTTAATGCAAATTTTAAAAGTGTCTCTTTGCCAGTGCAAAAATAGGTTAGTACAGTAGAGTGAGGGAAGGATGCCAGTGAACAGATATTTCTATATTTGAGTGCATGTATCCTGTTGAAAGGACAGACCTTCCAGGGTATGTTTAGGTATTAACTTTTCTGATGTAGAATTCTTTCAAACGAAAGAAATAGAAGATAAAAAAAGCACAACCTGCTGTATGGTTGGGCTGCCAGAAAAACAGATTGTGAGTCACCGAAAACTAGTGACCTTACTCAGCATATTGTGACTCCGTAGCTTTTAAGCCCTGCTGCTTCTTTTCCAAGGCAGATGAGAGGCTTGTCAAAGCTGTAGTTTCCATATATACACATGCACACTCACTCTCACATTAAAGTGCTATTTCTTTCAGCTGTGCAGACATCAGGATTACTGAACCTGACATAAACTCATCATTTTCCTGGAAGCAAAAAGGGATGCTAGCCAGAAAGATGAGCCATAGTCGGCAACAGCTATCTTGTCTTGGGGTACCAAAGCAAGCACAGAGCCACCTCCAGAGGAATGCGCAATATGCAGAACCTCATTTGAAACGGCCTAAGATCATTTGCTGAGAATAAACCCCTGTCTGCAGCCTGCACCAGCGCCTCTCATCAGCATTCACTGGACAAGGCACACACAGTACAAAGAAGAAATGCAGAGGCTTAAGGAGAAGATGATGGGTGAGAGGCAGCAAAAGGGAGCAGCGCTTAATGCCACAGGGCACCTTTCTCACCTTACTTGCCATTCAAAACATGCAAACACCGACAGACCTATTACTGCTGCAGCAGCTTCTGTCTCTCTGCCTGCCTCCATCCACTCCCTTCTCTGTGTTGCTCTACCATTTGTTTCCATTCTGCTTTTGAAGTAGTGCACAAGCCCCTCCAGCACTCATGAGGCTTGCTTTTTTTCACCAGATTCAAGCACTATCTTGAAGCAGGGAGAAAGGAGTCCTGGGCGATGACCTACAAAAACAAAGGGAAAGAAAAAAAAAAAGAAAAGGAGATAATCCCACAATCTACAGGGGAGAAAAACCAAAAAACCACAAGAGAGATGCCCTGAGAGAGGCAGTGAGGGATCAAGGACCAAGAAATGTGGAAATAATGTCAGCCTAAGGAGAGGGAGGCAGCAAACCGCACAAACAGCAGCAGTGGGTGACTCTGGGGCATGCTCATACCAGAAGACGAAGGGTGTAGGAGTTAGTCCTCATTTGTTTGTTGTCAATAGTAAGCAGAAAGCCACAAGTGAAGAGCAACAAACATGCAACAGAATTCAGGGCTGCTTCTCCATTTTAAGTGCTTGGATTCTCAGTTTGTTCATCTGCAAAACGTAGGTAGCCTTGCTGGTCTGACAGTGCTGTGCCAGGGGGATTCAGCCCATTGATTTATTCAGAACAAAATAAACAGAGTAAGATCTGTGAATAAGCACCAGAAGGTGGCATAGATCAGCTTGAAAAAGATATAGAGAGGGTATATTTTTTTAGCAAATGCTTTACCTGCCCCAAAATCAAATTTCAAATCTATAGCAGCACTAACAAATATAGCTGAATTCACCTGAATGATTCTGCCAAGAGGAAAAAAAAGTACAATGCAAAATCAGAATTTCACTCTGAAACGAAACATTTAGAGGACCAGATTAAAGAGATCAGTTTTTTAAGGCACGGAACAGGAGAAGATGAAAAACTGCAGTCATCAGAGTTGCGATGCTTTCATTTCTGGTGCTTGTGCACAGAGCTGGTGAATTCAGTAAGGACTTGTATCAATTAATACACATAACACGTCGCAGATCTGACAGAGCATCAGGAAATGAGTCACTGAGTTGCTTTACCTTCGGCACTGTGACTCTGCATTACTTCGGTTGTGCTGAGAGGCACGTATCCCCACGCAGACTGGCTGGGGTGTGAGCTGCAGGCTGGGGCATCCTGAGGACTGCCCTGGTTACAGTGAAGTAAAATAAACCTATATACTGCAAGGCAGCATAATTAGACAGACGGAAGGTACACTGGTTTGAAACCGCATGCTAAAAATACTTTCTATTCTGTGGGAAAGGCACAGCACTGTCAGTAGGACAGTCTGGGACTTGAAAACTTGTCCGGTTTAAAGATCCCAAAAATATCCAAAAGGAAGATGCCCTGTCATCCAGAGCAAGCAAGGTTTGAAAGCAACTGCAGTAGCCTGTAGTAAAGGAAGAACATGCTGAATGGTCAGTCAGCATAGGGCTGAAAGGCAGGTTTGCTTCTGCTTTCAAGATAGCTCTGTGCCTAATCATTTTAATCTGTTTTCTCTCACCAAGAAGCAGTTGTAGAGCACAGAAAACAACTAGGCAGCTTTAAGAGAAAAAAAGGCTTGAGAATAACAAACTCTGGGAACAGCTCTTTCCTTCACTATTTTTTACATGCTATGATCAGAACATACGTTTGCTCAGGACACCAATACCAACTACTTTTTCATTACACATGAGCTGTGCAACTGTTTTCCTATATGCAAGCCCAACATTCATGGAGAGCTGGAACTCAAGAGATAGATAGAAGTTGCATGACTTTCATCTAGACGCAGGCAGTCCATGGCACTTGGGGAGGTTCAGCACCATGCAGACGTACCTACCAACTATTTGGTAGTGATAACCCATTTGCAGTTCACCGAGGATATGGTAATCTGGTGTGTGAATTTGCAGAGAGTGAGGAACCCCACTCTGGTAGTCCACACACGTGGCTCAGACCGACCATCAGAATCCCCTTATCCTTCCTGCAAGTACGAGCCATTATCAGAGTAACGAGAGCCCTGTATCTGTTCCTTCACTTACACGATAGTGACTTGTTCACTCCCCTATGTTTTAACTACTTAAGCTTAATTTGAGATAACATCAGTAGTGCTATTATTAGTTCATGATTTACTGTAGACTTTTGAGAAACAAAAAGCATTACTTACACCACATTTTGAGGACTGCCCTCAAAGAGATGGGACTGCAAAGGCTCCTGTACCAAAGACCATCTTGATTTCATCAGTGGCCTTGTGTGGTTACCACCATGAACACATCATCTTCTCTGTTACATCACTGCCTGGAGGCTGCGCTTCATAGTGAAGGAAGAGGGTGAAGTTTTGCGCCTTCAGCCAAATGAAAAAAAAAAAAAAAAAGAAACTTCGGTATCATCCTTTGCTTTGTGCGTTTTTCCCTCTTGTTTAGTGGATATTCCTATAGCAGGAGCAACTGGTGAGCTCTTCCAAGAACTCTTCTATAGGCTGGTGAGCATGATACATTTCAGACAGCCACAAAGAAACTCTTCAACCTCTAGAACAAAAATTTATATGAAAGGCACATCAGTATGAAGGTACACCTGTATCCACAGGCAACAGTGATTATATCTGATTATTTTTAGTGTAAATACATTTTCAGAATAAAAGGCATGTGACAATTTTAAGCTACTTAGCTGAACGTCCTGCTCCTGCACATGTGGGGTTTTAGTATTTCTATGCTTTTAAGAGCATTGCACCACAGGGATAAGATCAGTGCGTGATCCACTTTAATGAGCTGGAAAAATATAATTTAGGAAGGTGTTATTATTGCAAGAAAGAGGTGGAAAGCTCATTGGTAATGATAACTCTTTACATGCTTAAAAACCACAAATATTATTTTCCTGATGCCTAAATGAAAAATTTGAACATAGATCCTCCAAGAAATAAAACATCAGCCTGTGACTTGAATGAATCCCCCGGTAAGGGAGTGCTTGTGCTGCAAACAGCACACACAGTGCCATCACCGGTTACACTAGGATCTCCCTAATCCAAACACTTTGGGAGCACATTACCATCCTCAGGAAAGTGAATCTGTGTTCATGTAAGCATGCTGGTGGCTCATGCAAGTGCATGTTCTTTACAGTCACAGCTGAGATTTTTTTTTTCTTTTTTTTGTGAAAATGGGTATTTGGCATGAGACAAAGCAAAAGAAACAATAACTGCACAGCAGCAGGACCGGACAGAGGATGTTAGAGCAGGTTATCAGTTGACAAACTTGGCATTCAGACCAAGGAGGTCCAGGGTGTGACTGGCCTCGTGCAGCTCACCATAGCTGCTGTTACGAGCGCTGCACCACTTTGTAATATTTGGGGAGCGTCATTCAATCAACGATATCTCAGGGATTTATATGTAACCTTGATAAAACTGAGAGGAAAGAACAGAGTGAATTAAACAGGGAGCAGCAACACAGAGCATATCAGCTAAGAAAAGATACAATCGCCATATAGTTATTTAACATGAGAGAGCCTGGCCTTTGCAATGAAACTTCCCTGTTAAAATGATTCACATCAGTTATTCTTTCTCTCCTACTTGCTGCTATCACCATCCAGAAGAGTCAGCGAATGATCAAGTGCTTCTTTGATCTCCCGTGTATGTGAAGACAGAAATATCCAAGCTGAAGAACTGAGCCCCATGGGTCTGACAGCGGATTCAATTACAACCCATGGAATTCAGTTCTCAAAGCTGAGATTACATGACATTCATTTTAAGGCTGTCCTGATGCACAGTAGTATCTCATACTCCTGCTTGCTCTCTCCAGTGCCTGGCCTTCTTCCAGATGCTGTAAAACAGAAGAGTGAAGCCTTCACTGCAGCCAAAGCAACTCTACCCAGACTGTAGGTCAGATGCAGAATAAAGGCTTGAAGACATATATATTGAAAAATAGCCTACTTTATGTTTTCTTTTGGCACCAGAAGTGGCCACACACATAGACAGAATGTGCCCTAACACATAGGAGAATTCTTAGTAATAAAATCTGAAATTTATAGCCAAGAAGTATCACAATATAACATTTTGCACTTTTCTGGAAGCCTTTGAGAATTTCAAAGAGGTAAGCTATAAATTTCCTTCACTTTTTTTTTTTTTTTAGTATGACGACACAGAAGTAATATCTTCTGGAGTTGCACAGCAATCTTTGCTAGCAAAATAATCCATCCAGAAGCTCAGAAAGAAGGAAATCTGGTGCTGGTGCTGCCCTTCAGGGTAGTCAGAGTCTGGGTGGCAGCCATTGGTATTTTAGCTGCACAGTTGTGCTCTGACACAACTTTGTCTGATGTGACAACCTCACCCCAAGGCAGGAGTATTGGACTACAAATAAATACCGTTCAAACACACTGAAGATCAAAGCTGACATTTCAGACAGGAAACACCTCGTCGCTTCTTACAAACCTAAGAGAAGTCACATATTTCATTAAGCTTCATACCCCAAACTTGGAGGTTTTGAGGAAAAATAGATTGGATAAGATGTTGGATTATGCATTCATCTGTAAATTAGATGTTATGTCTGCATAGCAGCATGATAAACAATGTTGTTTTAGTTATAAAAATGACAATTTCAGATTTATTTGGAACATTTTAAATATATTTCTTTATGTTCCAGTGAGATGAAGCATCACAGAAAAGTTCCTTCAAGTTCAATGAAAAGAAATACTTGGTCTGTGGTAAAATATTTGGAGGATAAGAGGATTTCAGATTAAATCTTTTAACCTTAAAGACTAAATTTAAGTAAATTAGCAGAATGGTTCAAAGGGAATTAATTAGTTTGTTTTAATACTGCTTTTCTTAAATCACAAATAAGTATAAATATTTTTGGAAATAAACTGTTGAATGAAAATTAAAAAACATCAAGGCGTTTCTAGCTTTTCCCTGAGAAAGGAGTTTGATTCAAAGCTGAAAAATATTTCAGTTTTTTTGACTAGAAAATGCCCAACTCCAACCAAATATTTCCCCAGCCCTGGCAGGAATTCAGAACTTCCCCAGTAAAGCTCACTAGTCAAGCTGAAGATGGGGTACCGGTGAATGCGAAGACAGCACTGCATGGGTATGAAAACCTTATTCTTTGTACAGCCTGTCCTAGAGCAATTACTATCTGGTTTTCTAAACAATTTGATTTAACTAGGAAGAGCTCTTAAATTTATCTCTAAAACCTTCAATTCAAATGAACAACAAATGTCTGAGAAAATTGCAATGAATGATTTTTGATAACACCCAAAAAGTGCCACTTTTTCGGCTAAATTAGCAACGCATGCAGCCAAATCAGCAGAGGCTCAGCACAGAGCGTGTTGTTTGGCAGGATATCCAACCGCTCCGCTGCTGCGGCATCCAACAGTGTGCCCATGCCTTTACGGCTGTAATTGTTTTCTTAGGCTGTTGAATCAGTCAACCAAACAACAGAAATTAAAAATATGCTTCTTTAACTATTTCACTTGCTGGGAGGGAAACCTCTGAACAAACGTTTTTGCAAAATAACTGCCTTGTGGTATCCACAGCCCAGTTCAGTCCCACCAATCTGCCAGTTGACTCCATGAGACTTCTATTACAGGAAAGAAAAAACAAAATAACAAAAATAGCTTCCTGTTAAAGTTCCCAAATAACGCGTAAACTTATCTGCTACTTTGAAATAGAGTGTCACGACAATAAACTTTGCTTGTCTGATGTTTCTGATCACTGGAGTATTGCTTGCTAAGAAGACTTGTTGATGTTAAACAAGAGATTTGCCAGCAGCCTGGTCCTTCTGTGGTAATTAGTCTTCCACTGTCAGGCAGAAAAAAACCCAAACAATCATCAATGAAAACACGATATGGTAAAACAGAAAAAGGGTTAGGAAAAACAAAGGATGGAAATGCCCAGCCCTTGGGACAGTCCCTCCTCCTGTGTTAAGTGCATAGCGTTTCTATAGAGGAGGGGCTGGCACTACCTGGGCACCAGCGTGGTCAGCACATGCAGCTGGGGACACCAAACTTTGGCACTCATTTGCATTGCACAATCAGCCACACTAATGACAAGGAAAAATATTAAATCCCCCTCCACGAAACACAGTAAACGGACCAGTGGTAGCTCTAAACTAGCTAGCTCGGGCGCTGCTGGTGGGCCCACCACGGCAGCCCCCACCCAGGCCAGAAGGGCAGCTGCATGCCAGGTCGCAGCGTGGGCTGCTTCCCAGCCCTGTGCTCGCTGGAAGCTAAACCCACCTCTCCCATTGCCCGGGGGGCTTGAAGCTAAACCCACCTCTCCCATTGCCCGGAGGGCTTGCTGCAGAGCTGCCACCTTCCCAGGGAGATGAGCACGAAGCACAGGCATCCCCAGACAGGGCTGCAGATGAATACGCTTTGAGATTACTGTCTCAGGCTTGGGAACCTAAAGAACCCACCACGGCTGGCAGCTCCGCTCCCTCCCAAAGCTCTGGGACAGACCTGTCCCAAAACTCTCTCTGGGGAGGACAACCCCGCTGAGCTCCCTACCAGCACAGACGGCGTTTTAGTGAAATCCCTAAAGGGCAGGTATGGATTGGTGCATCCTCATAATTCCACACTCACTTTCAAGGTCAGTTGGCTTTACAAGTTTTCTAACTAAGCAGGAGAAAAGGTCAAACTCTCCCTCTCAATTTGCGTGTTGAGTTTAATACCATCGCAGTGCATTGCTTCTCTCTGCTCTTAAAAAAGCATGATGCCAGTTTCAGCCACATTCTGCTTTTACCCTTTATCAAATTCATGTGTGCCAGCCTCTGTCCTTTCAGTGTTGTTCCTGGAGTGCCCCCTCCCTCTGAGAACTCATTTACTCAAGGATTAAATTCATGCATTTGCAAACAAGACAGCCCATAAAATTATATTGTTCTGCCTTTGCAAGAGCAGTGAGGAGGTGAGTCTTTTCAACAGGCTATAAATCTGCTTCTTGAAAAAACATAATTTTTTCCTATTCCAGCAAGGTCACTTAGTATCTCATAGCTTGGAGATCTTATTACACAAGAATTAACTATTCCTACAGGACAGATACTTAATAGGCAATCATCACATAAAGTTTTACTGCTACACCAAAAGGCAAACCTTTTTAGAGTGATTAAGTATTGTTAAGTGCCTGAAGACTATTCTTCCATAAGTTTCCTTTTGAATTAAATATGTTTTAACAGGAAAAGAACATAAAGATCCTAAAGCCATCAAGTTAATGGAATGTGTAAATTCTCTGCATTTTCCTTATCATCCCCTACTTTTATTCTCTATGTTGCCATTACTACCTTTCTTTTTAATATGTCTACATTTGTCTGAACGTACAACTGAAGAGTGAGATTTTAATGCTTCTTAACCAGTCAATGATCTGCTGCAGCTTCACATGAAATCCAGATACTATTCAAATGAGCTCATCATGGGTGGTAATTAATTAGCACCGATGGGGAACTTGGAATAAAATATGAATATGGTCACATTTCATTAGGAGCATAATGTATCTTCTTCACCCTTATTTAGTTAAATACATTTTCCCCACAGCTAGTGGAAAAATACATATCTCACAGCTACACTGACATCTGGTTAGTTGAAACAAGAGGGCAAATTGGAAGATGAAGTCATTCTAAAGATCTTGAGATTTTAAAAAAAGAAAGCTCGTGGCCAGAAAGTACCACAGTGACACCAGAGGCGGCCATAGACTCAAACTCCACAGAAGCTCTCAGGTTAAAACTGGCCCGCCTGGTCACACAGTGTGAGAGCTGAGGGTTTCAGAAGCGGGGCCGTGGGCTGCATGCTCTGCAGAGCAGCGGGGTATTTTGCTTGTGGGGCAGATCTCATTCATTCCCCCATGACAGCACTGCCAGGTGCAGCTGCAGACTGGCCTCACACCCGCCTGTGCACTTGCCAGTAGGGCACTGGTCAGTGAGAAACTTCTGCTCAGCGTGGTGAACCCAGACCTCAACACTTAAACCCCAGACCATCAACATTTAAACCCCTTACCTGATCTTTCCTGTCTTGTCCATTTAGAAAACCCAATTTCTTTGACTTTCCCTATTTCCCATGTTTCTTGAACTTTTCTGCAGAGGAATCAACCCTGTGTCCCCCAGCTGGGTTGGCTGCTCACCATGGCCCAGCTGTCCCCACTCAGCCCGGGGCAAGCAGCCTCCCTTGCTCTCCACCGTAATTCAAATTTCTTCCCCCACCGACTGCTGCATGGGGCGTTGGGGAACCTGCCTTGTCCCCACTCATGCCACACCAAAAACAGTCAAGCCCTTTCTACACTGAGCAGCTCTTCTTCCATCACTCCTACCAACAGCTGAGCAGCTCCGCTCATGAATTAAGGATCAACAAGGAAGTCTTGATGCCATTGTTTACGTACAAGGCAAAAGTTGCCAATATCTTAACACACCTTAAATACTTTTAATCCCTTTCAGCACATTTACAGGCAAAATGTGCTCACATGCAGAGAAGCTATTAATCTTTCCATGCTCTATAAAAATCATGTTCACCACTGAAAAATCCAAGTCCAAAGTTTCGGTGCAGGCTTAAAGAAAAAGCACACCCAAGATTTGCTCGAGTTAAACTCTGCTGGTATCCAACAGCTCACATCAGACATAGACACACTGGTGCTAAGCACACCCTGCTCCAAGATTACATCCCACCACATCAGTAGTGACTATCAGCAATGTCAGAAGAAGAACTGCCTGTAGGTATTCCTTCTCCTGAACCCTTCAAGGTGTCAAACTCACCAGGTCCATAATGGCTTCAGCCCAAGAACTACACAGACACTTTCATTATTTGTCCATCCATGCTTTCCCCCTCCCCCCAGAAAAAAAGTTTTTTAAAAAAATGGAATGGTTAATTTGCATTTGAAAAAAAAAAAAATCACATCTCATGGTGAATTGGTATTAGCCCAAGCACATATTTTGGGCTTGGCAGAAGCAACTGCATTTGTTCCCAATATGCTTTCTGAAACTCCCAGTTATTTCCTGGATGTATTTTTAATTTCAAGTGCTGGTTATATTTCTACTGCCAATGTCTATGTCACGAATAACAAACATTCAATTTCCTCTCCTGTAGAATTATTCCACTCTGCTTATCTGGAGGTTCAATTCTGTTGTCTCCATTTTAATCACATTTTCCAACAACACAGTACTTTGTGCAACAGACCATTTTCCTTCATGAAAGATAAAAACGATTGCATATTCCATTTCATTCTTCGATTTAAAACTTACTGATGGTCTTTGCATTTTTTCACTAGTTTAAAGAAAAAGTACATGGCAAAATGCATACCAAGCATAAATCACCAGGGAAATCATATATTTACACCTACACCGCCATGTATGTACATTGTAGCTGGTTAAAACAGTAATATGGAAAATTGCATAATGAAAACAACATTTCACATTTTTTAAAAGTTCTGGCCATCAGGAATAATAATAAAGACTTCTAATACTAAGTATTATTTTTAGAACTCTCTATAGCACATACTTACAGTATAGTTATTATATGGTATAGTTTCAGTTATACTCACACCAAGCCATAGTAGGTCACAGCCCTGAAGACACAATTTCAGCAAGGTTGGGGTTTTTTTTGTATTGAAAAATAGAAACATTTATAGGCTCCATAATTTTTGTATATATTCTCAGATGACAGGATGAAACACAGTGTAGAGGAATGTAAACTGTGTAAAACACGTACTTTGCACGTTGACACAACTGCAGTAACAGCTGTATCAACAGTGCCCACATGTTGTAAGAAACAGGGGGGATAGCTGGAAAGCCAATTTTCAGTGTGCTAATAAGGGTAATGAGAACTGAGAAGTTAAAAGCCCTTCCAGCTCTGTGAAACTCCATCTTTATCTATTCTTTATAATTTCAGCAATAAATTTTTACTCTAAACAAACAAGAAGTTTCATACCAGCTGGCTAATAATGAGGATGAAGGAAAAGGCCTACCTCTTCGAATATGGAGCTGTCTCCAAACCCAGCAACGCTTCCTCCCTTTGTCAGGATATCTGATCACGGTACCCACGGCAGATGCTGGAGGTGACACGTGCTGTCTCCCAGCCCGTGAAGAGGCAGGCAGGGTGGTAAGATGAACTGCTCATCTGAGTCAATTCCTGGTAAATGTAGTGGAATGGAGTGAGCTTGAAATGACCGGTCAATCCATATATTTCAGACGTGTTCTCAACACCCAAAAATATAGGAAGAGGAAAAAAAGTAAACAGGAGAGTGTAGATGGCCATTTCTTGTTCCCTTCCAATTTCCACATTTTTAATAATTCAAAAGAATTGGCAATGTTTCAACTCCTGAAAGTACAAATATATTTACAGTATCTGTCACTGCATAACTACTATACTATATATTACTGATCCAAAATGGTTAGCCTTTGCATAAGCAGTTAAAAAACAAACAGACAAACATCAATTAATCACCTTTTTGTAACCTTCCCATTATTTAAAAAAGGAATGTGTCCCAGCAAGCAGTTTATTTGCAAAAGCACATTGTAATAAATAACTGTAATGTTAGTAATCCATTAGAAGCCAGAGATTTTTTTGTCTTCAAACAGGTTCAATATACAAATACTTGAAATATAAAAGATTACTCTATTTATATTTTGTATTGTAACTATACTGTAGTTATTGAAAATAGTCTATGAATAGCCAACAAACTTTCAATACTCACATGGCCTGTTTCAGTATTAATTCACTGAAATAAACCAGTGTACTATTAGAATAATGAAAAAGGTCAAGTACTGTGGAAACTGGCCATAGTTGATTCAGACAAAGGTACATGACAGTTAATAAAGTAGTCTGAGAGCAATGAATTGTGACCCAGTTAAGGCACCCTAAACACTGCAAGCTATTTAGACAGCATTACTCAGCCTGTGGGCTGTGGACCACTGCTGTCAGACACCAGAAACTGGTCCATGAACAATCTCATTTAGAAGATAAAAAAATGCACATTATCCCCACAGTGTTGGCAGCGATGCACGAGCGCTGGCAGACAGCATGGGGAGCCAGCTTCTGGATGCTGCCAGGGACTGCCTGCAGGTGCAGACAGCTCCTTTTCGGGCATGTGAAATGGTCCAGGATTTTTGTTTCAAAGGGGCTCCATTAGAAATGGCTGAGAAACGCTGACGCAGCCAGCCTGCGGGGACCTGACACTGTCTTCCTCTGGGGTACACTTGCCTCCTATTCCCCTTGAGCTCACCAGATCTGATTTTAAAGAAAATAACTTTAGGTGATATTTAGATTCAATATAATAACATCTAGAATATGTAGTGAAGTACGTTGACTACAACCAATGATTACAGTGAAAAGCAAAGACATTCTTTGACTTAACTTTTATGTTAAAAGCACAGACGTTCAACATAAGATCACTAGAGTTGCCAGTAGGGACATGGATATCCAGTATCCACTAAAGGATTAAGTGCAGCTTTGAATCAATTTTTTCAGACTTCTCCATAATGAATCCTCCCAAGAAGGTTACAGGTATTCGTTGACATATTTGAAACCTCTTTCTTGCAAAAGAGCCCCCGTTGCAACCTCAGGCCCTTGTCCTGCCACCACAGCAATCCTCAAACTCCCGCTCCCCCCAGGACCTCCAGGCCCTGCTTATCCAACAACAAAACTGTTTTAAGCACCAGTGAAGCCCCATCCCCAAAGCAAATTGAGATGCAGTACAGAGAGCCGAAAAGCTGCAGAAGAGAGTGGTTGAAGCTTTGCTCACAACATTAGGGAATTGGTTCAAAAATGATACACAAAATCTATTTCAATAATGCAAACTGACTTACTTTTTTTTAATTTTTTTTTTCCCTCTCTTTTATAATTATGAGGAAAGATGGGCAATGTATTTATTTCGACCAATAAAAAGACATAAAAGTATATGTGTTTATCATCAAAATAATTCACATTTTCATCACCATTTCCCACAGAAAATAAGATCTCAACATTCTCCCAGATGACCATGAAATATAGCTCGTCCCAACAATGCTCTGCACAAAAGCAATTAGCAATTTTTCATCCGCTAGCCAAAAAGAAGAAAAATAAGGCAAAAGAGAAATGTTATTTGGCCGGACCTGGAATTATTGTTTTTTAAAATTATTTTCTGAAGAAAAAACACATTCATTTTAGATACATTACAAGGTATTTTTTGGTCTAAAACAAAAAACTTTGTTTCTTTTTTGCTATTATTATGATTGCATGAGAGCAATTAAGAAAATGAAAACAGAATTTTTAAAGAAAAAATTAAGGTTTAATTCTGAAAATGTTAAAATATTTTTACTTTTTTATTATATATGTGATACTATTTGCTGCATTTGGTTGAGCTTTGTAAATAATTTCAGTTCATTCAAAACTCCAGCAAGCAAACTATTAAGAAAAAGAGAAGAGTAACTATCTGTCTCTAATCAAGCTAATGGAGGGAAGGGAGCTGCCTTATCCTGCAGAATCCAGAAACCCATCTCTGCACTTTTCCAATCCAACAGGGAATCTGTTGGAAATTCCACCACAGAGAACTGCAGTATTTCCTCTGTCCCAGTTTTCCATACTGTAAAGCAAACTTTTGGATGCCTAGATAAGCTCAGAGCACATAGAGGAAAAAATAAACAAATCATCCTTAAAAAAGTAAAGGATCAATGACAAACAAAACCAGGTATAGCCAGTCAAACCCCTTGGCTGCAATCAAACATTGTATTTTCAAAATCAGTGGCATTTGATGGAGAGAAATAATACATACATCAGCTAACTCGCATCCTCTAACTGTTTAAATAGTTATTTAAGTGGTTAAGATACAGATTTAAAAGAAAAAAATGAATATACATAAATCATAATGCAAAGAAAATATTACTGCACATAACGCTACCATCATCCCTTGTTTCTGAATTGCCATCAGATTCAGAATAAAGTCATAACGGCTCTGGAAGGACAATAGCAAAAAATTCCTGCCCAGTGAAGAGAAGCATCAGAAAATGTGCAGCTTCCCTGACACAACAGTATTTAAAAGTCATTCTAAATTTCTCATCGCTTGCACATAGATATAACTCAAAATAACTTAAAACACTTGATCTTGATTCTGCTGCTGTTTACAAAATGTAAATCTATTGAAGCTGACAGAATTACTCTGTTTTAAAGCTGGAGGAATTGAGGAAGAATTTGAAGTTTTGATTCAATCTTTAATGTGCAATTTACCTTTCACATATACAAAGCGTACTGGCTCTCAGACAGAAGATAAGCATGTAATAAATCAGCTTACATTTTTTTCAGCTCTTACTCACAGTGGAATCCCCAAAACTCATTTTATTTTATCTTTTTCCCACTCTTCAGCTTTTTGTCTTTCATTTTCCTTCCTCCTCTTCAATCATCACAGGTTTGCATTTCTCATTTTCTATTTTACATCACTCCGCTTTGTTCTCTACAATGGAAAGACAGACAGGCAGAAAGAAAGGCAGACAGACAGACAGACAGCAGGGAGAGAGACACAGCCAGTCCAAGGTAACATTCTCGGACACCCACATTCTGGAGGATCTGTTTCTGTCTCAAAAACATTTTAACTTTATAAAGGGAAGGGAATCAAAACTCATTTGCATAGGGGTTCATTCCATCTATTCAGCTCATATGTTTATAGCTCTGGAAAGTCCCTTTCTGATTCCCTGGTTGATAAAGAGCCAGGAAGGTAACGCAACAGCGGGGAGAGGTGAGAACTGTTTTGCTGACCTTGCAAGCGGGGCTTAAATGAAGCGCTCCGTTCGCCTTGCTTGGAGGACCCAACTGGGAGATTTGGGTGCTTTTTATCCTTTAGGTTTCAAGGCTCAGACCATGCATGTAGAGCTAAAGATTCAAGTCAGAGAAACCCCCACTCTTGTGCAGGAGGAAGCTCTGGTCAGGCGCTCAATACTTCAGCTTCCTGTCTGTACACTCCGCGGTCTAATCTGGGGAAATCCTGAAAACATTATCAGATGCATGATAAGCTCTTTAGCTTTCAAGTACATAGTGATTCAGTTTCGGTCAAAACCTCGTTTGAATACAGTTTTTAAATCTAAATAAAAAGCAAGACCCTAACAGAGAAGGGATTAGGCTTGTAGTCTAATGTTGTTAGTATCTAAAATAATGTGACTGATGTTTAAATCTGACATAAAAAAATCTACTTTTCCATACCTGCATCAAGATGCTCAGTGTGTTTAATTCAGGCTTATTAAAAAGGAGTGGAATTATATGTCTGGTTAATTAAATGACTTTATTTATCCACAAACAAATAACGCACCAGAAGCAGCAGCAGGAATTGCTTACTCCATCCCAACGTTGCTCACCATTGACTTGAGGCGGATTGTTTCTGAGAGAGAGGGATTGCTTGAAACTCTGGTGTCCACTCATCCCACAGGCTTCTCCGGCAAAGCTGGCAAGTGTGGCAATCCTTGTTTTGTTCAATGTAGACATTTGTTTACTGGGCGTTAGACAGATGTTTCCAAATCCATTTCAAAGCCACTCATCGCAGGCTAACAGCCCGGCATTCTCCAGTTCAGATGGGTACTGAACGGGGATTCACCCACAGGAAATCATTCCCACTCCACCGGTCCCCATCTCAGTCAGGCCAGGGAGCTTTTCTAGGATACACTCGAGGAGGTTCTCCTTCCCACAGAGCTTCTGAAGATCTTGCAGAATCTCACTGCATCTTCGAGTCTGGAAGCAACTAGGAATATTTTCCCAGGTATTGCAGGTCTGCAGGCAGTCAGAGCTTAACCTACTTTCCATTCCCAGAGCATAAAACATATCAAATGCTTTTCCTGAGAGCTCTGGTGCTTTGTGCTACACTCACTCTAAGGGCTACCACAAAAACAAGCTCACGTATGGACCAGCCACATTGGAGAAGAGGAAAACTGGGAAGGTATTAATTGTTAATAATCACATACTCAGGGCAAAAGTATGTACCATCTTTTCTTTCATCCCAAGATCTGTTTTACAGGTCTCCAATTGGGCTGATACACAAGGTACTTTTCACAAAAGCAGAGGTTTCAGACACACGAAAAACCACTCATCATTTTAATGTCCATGTTAAAATATATAATAACAGCAACTAATACTGGAAGGCAGACCCATTGACACTGGGTCCAGATGGGAAATAATACTGAAGTTTTGAAAGCATCTGGAACTGGGATTTTGCTTTTCAACAGCATGAGAAACTTGGTGTTGGCTAATAAAATACCATGTCTGAGCTCTCAGATGCTGCCCTGGGTCAAGTTTGGGCACAGAGAAGCAAAAGCCCTAGAAGGACCTATCAATAAGGATGCTTAGATTAATTTGCATGAGTCATTGAACAGGAAGAGAGAAACAGTCGTATTTCAGGCTGGGATTCAGCTGTATTTGCGAGCTCACTGGTACAACTTTCAAAACGCATCCTCGCCCTAGCCCCAGGTTTAAAAACCTCTTTGTAAAAGACAGTGAACTAAATTAATCTGTTCCCTGCTGACCCATACATCCTTGCTGGTTCTTTAAGCAAAGATTATTCATGTTTCCTGGGTCCCAAAAGGCAGGATTCATTATGTGCGTGTGTCATAGCTGGCTAACCTAAAGCAGAAAGAAGCCAAACAACCTGAGTCCCATGGTGAGAGAATCTCATTCCTCAATCCTCAGCACATCTGCCCAGCAAAGGCAGAAAAGTGTCCAGTAAAGCCTAAACATGTACACAGGCCTTTAGAAAGGAAAGATGAAAGGACAGGTTCTCCAAAGCAGACTAAAGAAGGGAAGGCGGGGGGGGGGGGGGGAAGAAAACTTGTACACAGTGTCTGATAAGGGAAGAGATAGACAATACACTGTGCACTGCTCTTGACAGCTGACATCAGTCAGGATGGTTATTACCATCTTAGCATCTCATCTGGAAAGTTTTGACTAACTGGTTCGTTTTTTGACAGGAAGTCTAGATCTTACCCTATTTCAGTGGCTGGAATTTCTTGAGGAAATATTATGTTAGGCCAAACATGGTAACACTACAGCCCTGAGTGCAGCACTATCAGAAACACAATGTGTGGTCATGCAGTGCTTTCTAAAGGCAACTAATCACAGCCCATGTGCTGGTATCATCACCACCAGGTAGTTCCAGCTTCTCTGCTTTATTTATTGCTGCTTACTGTATTCTGTAGAAATATAAAAGGCTGACTTCCTTCTCTCACTGGGGAGGAAGGTCCTTCCAGAAGGGAGGATCTCTCCTAAGCTAGTTAAAATCTTTACAGCAGCATAAAACATGCAGGCATCAGAGATAAATCAGGTCCTGTATATAAAATAACTTTTACAAAAAACATAGCCTTCAGAAAGCACAGGAGACATATAGTCACTTTTTGCATGATTTCGTAAACCTTCCATCCCTGCTTATAGTATTTCTTTGTGACAAACAGAGAGATAATACCATGAGTTATGAATTCCAAAAGGAGCCGGATCTTGGTCCCACTGAAAACTGTGGCAAAATCAATAGTACCTTTGAAGAAACTGGAATTTCTCCCTCAATACTGTTAAAAGCAAACTTTCACTTGGTTTCATGTGAGAAATAAGTTCTGTGTGTCTTTTTCTATATGTATAGAGCCTTCTACAAACATATCAGAGAATCACAGAATGGTAGGGGTTGAAAGGGACCTTTAGACATCATCTAGTCCAACCTCCCGGCCAAAGCGGGTTGGACAGGAACACATCCTGGCAGGTTTTGAATATGTCCAGAGAAGGAGACTCTGCAATCTCTCTGGGCAGCCTGTTCCAGTGCTCTGGCATCCTCTAAGTAAAGAAGTTTTTTGTTCTGTTCAGATGGAATTTCCTGTGTTCCAATTTGTGCCCATTGCCGCTTGTCCTGTTGCTATATATATACATATATAATATATATATTATTTTATACTTTTGCGCATCTAGCTGTCAGGTTTCTTTAAGCTGAATTGACTTACGAGTTTTCTGAGCTCACCTACTGATTTCTGTCTCATTGGTTTAATATCCAATACAACTGATTCAAAAGAGATTGGGCTGAGAGAGAAACCTAGGAAATACTTCAGAAATCGTGCACCTTTCATAGGCCTCTTAGCACATTTGCAAAGGCTACGGTCATATCACAAGCCAGGCAGGATTTGATTAGCCAATTCTTGTTTTGCACTGTGATGGGTGTATAAATTAGGACACATTGTTCCCACCTCTTACGCAAGCAGCGAAGAGCTGTCAGGCATGCTTGGGTGGCAGAGTAGAGAGGGGATGGTAGAAACAGCCCTTCTGCATACTCCTGATGGCCTGTGCAGCTTCCAGAAGCTGCAGAGCGCTGCTTGTGGACAGGGCTCACAAAAGAGGGAGGAATGTGCCAAGACAGGAGCTGCAGCTACCCTTCATGACATGTTTTTCTAAACTGGGAAGCGTTCCCAGTAGGAAACGCCTGCAGAGATTCATACAGAGGCATTAACCTTCTCCCCAGAGTCTGTTTGTGTACGTGAGTGCATGTACCTGCACATTTTTCTTATCCTAAAGGAGGAATTTTGCTCCATAGTTGCACAGAGGGCTTGGATGTTACCAGAACAGCCCAAAACCCCTGCAGGCTTGCTCAGCATCCCCCACAACAGCCAGATTATCTGTCCTAGTGTCTTAAAACCCTGCCAGAGTTATTCTCAGGTTTATCACTCTCTTAATTTAACATCTTTAACATCTGGGGAAGCAAGACTGTGAGAGACAGTACAACACAGTCAGACCCCACATAAACTACAGTGCACCCTCAGACCTGTTGCCCACCTCCGTCCTGGCCTGCAGCACCTCTGCTGCCTTGCTTCTGCCTGAGAGCTGCTGCCTGTGACAAGCCCTGGTCTTGCGTGCGCCCTGCGCTTGTGACAAATGGCTGTCGCCAACATGAATGCAGCATTTCAATGGGTGAAAAAAATAATCTACTGCTGCCCTATCAGTCAGCTCGAGCGAAAAGAAATGATGCAAAGCAGTATCAGGCAGCACAGTACAATTCCTGTAACAAGCTCCACAGATGGCTTCACTAGATACTTTGCAGCCAGAAGTTAAAGAAAACAGGAAGGTTTCAAATGAGTTATGAAGGCAGGAAGTGAGTCAGCCCCAAGCAGGAGGGACAGCAAACAGCAACCTCTTCCACTGCAGAGACCCAGCCACGGGCCACGGACACAGACACGGACGTCCAGAACTGGAGTGAATGAACCTGAGAGCGGAGAGCGCCAGTAAGGCAGGAACAGAGAGGAAAAGGGACCCTTCACTGACCACAGCCCAAAGCAGGGAAGATTTTCTCCATGCGGATGAGTGGCTTCTAACCAGTTTTCCTTCTCCTTGTAGAAGCAGCCTAACCACCAAGCCACCAGCTCGTCCCCTCCCTGGCCAGGCACACCAAAGGCTCCCGCACAGTTCTGCTCAGGAGGAGCAGTGGAGAAGAGTCGTCCAGAATAACTCAACTGGAATGGGGATTTCAAGTCCCCTCAAGCATCTTGAAATTTGAACGCTGGCCTCTCACACACTCAGATGAGTACTGAGCGATTGGAAATAGCAACACCAACACCTCCTCCTCAGTTGCCATCCTACTCTACTTGTGTCCTGCATGAGAAGAAGTTGCTCTGAAAACACTGCCACATCAGCCTCCAAAGAACAAGGAGGCCAAGGAACATCTTAACAGAGCTTAGGCATAAACAAGACTCTAGCTGCTTGCCTAGAAACAAATGCTTTTCAAAGAATTCATCTGGAGTAAACAGAAGAGCCATAACCCAGCAGTGCTACTGCAGTTCAGCAGCGTTATGGCAGGAGTTCTGAGGACCTGCACTTTGGGGACAGGTACAAAAGAGGCCCAGGTCCTTTTGTAGGTGTACCTCCAGGCACACAAATTACATCTAAAAATAGAACCTGGGTTCTGAAGTCACACAAGCAGCGTTGAAAATTATACTCTAGATATTTGACAATATTGCCTGTCACACAAAAATGTTGCCTTCCCAGTTGCAGTGCCAGGAAATAACATTCAGCCCTTAAGCCTGGATGGTCACACAAGCACCAAGACCCTAGTTGGTAACAAATACCCACCAACTTTTGCAGGCTTCTAAATACGGCAAAATATTTAAAGAATTAGCTGTTCCACAGATACTGCATCAGGTTCCTAATATGTTGGCCTCTCTTTCAAGCATACTTTTTAAGCTATTAGGAGGACAAATCACTTTTTGCTCTCTGTATTATTCAGAAGAAAAAAAAAAAAAATCTGGAGCACAGGCAGAAGTGGCTGAGTTCCAGTACTAGAAAAGGCCTTTGCCCCTCTGCTTCTTCTAAGAATAATTTTCTATAAAGCATCAAACCACTGTATCAAAAGACTTAAGAGTCACAGCATGGTCACATACACCAGATTGGGGAACCAGGACACAACTGAAGTAGAATATGAGCTTACTCAAGGCAATTAGATTGCAATGCAAAGCATTTCCAGATCCTTCATAGTTTCAAAAGAAACTCAGAGTAAGGCGTGGGAAGATGGGCACGAGAGAACAAAACACTTCAGAGGAAGGTTTACTAACACTGAAAGAAGCTGTTGAGAACTTCTTATCTGAAAAAAAAAAAAAGACTGGGACACGACTGGGTAGAAGGTGAAAAGCAAAATCCAGTACCTGGTTGCAACTTGCAAGTTTTGAACATCTTTCAGTGGAATAATTATTCTTAGAAAAGTGCTGTGCTGTTGGAACCAATTTCCCACAGGAATGTTTCCATTTGCATTTCTATTTTTTTCTCTCACACACGCTTTGATAGGTCAGCACACATCTGGAACCAGGGGACATTGCATTTACAAAATGAAGTTTCGTTCCTAAATTTTACAGAGCAAGATTTTGTAAGTCAGCTTTGGAAATAGAAGTCTTGATTTCATAAAAATGGGACACTTTAACCAACAATTTTAAATATCTAAAAAGAATTTATAAGCTCCTTCACAAAATCCAGGAAATGAAACATAACAGGCTCTACTCCAAGCATAGGATCATGCAGCCTGAAAACAACTCTCAAGGGTTGTGTATTTTTTAAGAAGGAAGGTGATGGGCAAGGACTAGGCAATATCTAAGTAGCCTTAGGAAGAAAACTGTGTGGACAAAGCTTTCAAGCTGAAAAGAGGTTGAGAGCAAAGAAACTGCCATTCATTGTTTGCTGCTGGGTTATGTTTTCACAAACAGAACTTAGTAGATTCCCTGAAAATAAACAGAATCCATCAGAAAGAATCACAACTTATTTCTCCAGCCTGGAGTTTGCACAAGCCATGAGTACAGAGACCCCCAATTCTGGCTAATCAAATTTTAAAAGGAGGTTGCTACCATGCTGAATGAAATGCAAAACCCCCTGAACTAATAAATTCTGGCAGCACCTTGCATTTAATTAAGGAACATAATTATAGGTTAGCTAAACATGGTGTTAGTTTATTGATTCTTGAAGCTGAAATGGTTTTGCTCACCTGGCTTACAGAAAACTGCGGCCAAACAATAACTGATTCAAGCTTGATTTATGTTTTGGTTTTTTTCTTGTTCCAAAACTGAGTCATAGAGAGTTTGCAGAACTGAACTGTACCAACAGCCAAAGAAAATATTCCTGTTGAGGAAACAGTTCTGCTGAAAGCTGATATCCCCTGATGGGGACATCCCAGCACAGAGGGTGTTTGTGTCTGCTGAGATCCACTGCGTGCCACAGCCTGTCCCTCTCCAGGCAGATGATTCACCAGCACGTGGAGCAGCCGTTTTATTGCTGCCCTGCAGAAGTACTCGGTGCTGCTCTTCAGACACCAGCAGGGACCTGTTCACCACACAGACTTGTCACGCCTGCCCAAGCCGCTTCAGAAGGAAGGCTGGCCACATCATTCACCCCACAGGCTGGGGAACAGCCTGTTGCTCTGGAGAGCAGTAAGGGCCTGCAGGGCTCCGTGGTTGGGATTTCCCTGTTACAGTCCCAGGGACATCCCTCACTGCAGGGACAGGCACACGTTGGTTTTGTGTCTCTGTGAATAGCTAGGAGTTTACCAGAGAAGGAGGAACAGGATGACTTGCACTTCATATCCCCAGGAACTCTGCTCATTTCCTCCTGCACTCATGCTGAGGCACAGCTCATCTTCCCTCCATCTTCCGAGCTGCACACTCACACTGCAGCTGGAAAAAAAAACTGCAGGGAATGTGAACGTTTCCAGGGATTTTTGTTTAAACCCATTAATATCCAGTATCCCAGCTGGCTATTTACGGAAGATTAACAGCAGCATCTTGCTTGGATGTCAGAAGAAATTTGAGCAGCAGCAGTGGAGAGAAAAGTGACAGAGAAATATTGAAAGCCACTCTCTGTCATTGCACAGCAATAACACTGTCACAGTTCACAAGAAAACATGTTTAGTTGGTTTTTGAAGAAAGGGTCGACCTCTGCCCTCTGGGGAGACAGGGGTTTATAACTCAGGATCAAGGAGAATTCTCCTTCTTATTGGGATCCATGTCACACACACACGACTGCTGTGGCCATAGACAGAAATGGCAGTGGGGAATGCGGGGAAGCCCTGCCGAGAGTGGTGGCCACACAGCTGGCAAAGAACAGGGAGCAGCAATGGACACAGGAGCCATAAGGCAGAGACCGTGCCCGGGGTGAGGCCTCAGAGATACAGCCCCACAAAGAGAGGAATTCAGGAATAGTTTATTTCTGTCCTCCTTTTCCTGCTATCCTGCGGCAGGGGCTCCCTCCAGTGGCTCAGCTTGCCAGGAACGGCGGGCTGACAACCAGGAAAACCCTGGCTGCCGAGAGACTCCTGCTCCATCTCCTCCTCCTCTCCTGCCACCTGCTCATCCCTGGGCTCCTTTAGCCGCCATTACCCCTCCTCACACCAAGAACTGTCAGCCACGTCCTTACCCCTGTCTCCTCATGTCTTTCCACAGCACCCACTCTGAAGCCCCTCAGAGGCCGTTACGGAGGTCTCCAGATCCCTCCACTGCCGTCCTGCGTGACCATTCACAGTGCTAACGCCATCTCTCACTGGTGGAATATGTTATCCTCAAGTAACCCAAATTGTGTCATTGGCCTTTTGTTCCCACCCTGATTTTTCCATTTTTACTCCGGGTCTGGCTGTGCTGTCTGCCGGGGATCTTCTGAGTGACAATGCAGTGAGTTCAACACCTCACCAGACAGCAAACACCCTGCCTTGTGACAGCTGTGTTGGTGCCCGTATTCATGTTATCATAGGAATTACAAACAATTATCTTTGCATTGAGTACATACAAAAGTCTCCATATTTAAATTCATATTAACTTCTATACTCAGGGGTGAAGACTGGACTGACACAAGGCTGAGCTCATGATCATCACTGCAATAACAAGGGCCCGGCCTTCCCCGCAGGTAGCAGTCTGGCAGGAGGGATCTTTCCTCCAGAAAGGCAGCCTTGTCCCTTGTGCCACCACAGCAAAGGGCTGCCTACACTGAAGGGATGAGCTCTGTCTCACCAGGAGCTCCCACCTTGTGGCCATGGTGAGGACAGCCGGGTTCTCCCAGTCCCACCACCTCCCAGGTATGGCAAGGGGCCCCTCGCTGTTGGTGTGGCGACATCCAGCTCTGCCCCCACACACAGAGTTCACCCCATGAGCTTTCCCACCACACCTGCAGTGCCAAAACTGAGAGTTTTGACTATTTTTCAACCTGCAGCAGGCAAGAGGGGAAAAAGGCACTAGGAAAATGGCAGCTCCCACCAGCACTGCTCAGCTACACTCGCCCTGCAGAGACTTTGTGCAGCGGTTTGGTTTTTGAGATGTGCCAGTTTCACTACTTTATGAAGGCCAGGACTAAAGGTAGGATTCCCAAAGCGGTGCTAGAGCACAATTCAGGAGAACTCAAAATCCCACACAAACGCTACACACCTCCCAGCTACCAACTGCAGCCACAGTCCCAGAAGAAAGACCCAGGAGCCACCTTGCTGCCGGTCACCAAGGGGCAAAGAGGCCAGACAGCAAGGCAGGAGAGCCAGAGGACAATGGCATGTAAGTCATGAGGCACAAGAGGTCTGGAGCAAGACAAAAAGGAGTTTGGATGTGTCCGCACAAGCTGCAATTGCTCTCTCCTGGCTGTTTGTGCTCAGTGCTCTCTCAAAGTTTTGCTCACGGAAATTTTGTCTGAATTAGGAAAGAGCAGGAGATGCAGGATCTGGTCTATAGGAAACACTGGAGCAGATCCCACAGGGCTGTTGAGCACCAACACGAGGGCAGGGCTCAGCCGAGGCTGCAGTGCTGTGAAAGGCTGCATTTAGAGCCTGCACCCCAAGGGTCATTTTTAATTATGCTGATGATTTTCCTCTGGGCTGCTGGGCAGAAGAAACTAGGTCAAATTTACCTTTGGAGCTGCCCCAATCATGCCTTTATTTTTTTCTGCAGGACCTTGTCTCAAGTTGGAAATACACTTTTGCCACAAAGAGAGGCAGGCTGATAGTTCAGCTCCAAAAGACATTTTTATCAAGGATCAGGGTTAATTTTGAAAATGAAACCAAATGCATACACTGAAGTCCAACTGAATGCCTGAATGTAAAAGGTTCTTTCCTAAATGTTTAAATAGCTCAAAAAATAGCTATTCGTCAGGTGTTTTCTCCAGGTCTTGGCTTACTAAGGAAAATATTCAACTCCAAAATACCATGGTTGTGAGGTAAAGCATTATTGACATCTAAACTGGGCACTGCTCTAGAACATGCCTCAATGGTATGGCAAGTTAATAAAGGTTTTTCTCAGGTCAGAAATCAG
Source organism: Numenius arquata (assembly GCF_964106895.1). Taxonomy (NCBI): domain Eukaryota; kingdom Metazoa; phylum Chordata; class Aves; order Charadriiformes; family Scolopacidae; genus Numenius; species Numenius arquata. The sequence continues at coordinate 32,942,118 of NC_133586.1, forward strand.
TGTTTTCTGGAACATTCTGTTGGCGGTTTTAAGATCTGTGAAGCTTACTGTGCTGTTTTTTTCTGGGATAGAGTTAATTTTCTTCACAGTAGCTGGTATGGGGCTATGTTTTAGACTTTTGCTGAAAACAGTGTTGATAATCCAGGGATGTCTATGTTACTGTTGAGTAGTGCTTATACAGTATCAAGGTCTCTTCTGCTTCTCACACCATCCCCACCACTGGAGAAGAAGGAGCAAGTGGCTGCATGGTACTTAGTTGCCAGCTGGGGTTAAACCATGACAGCCCTTTCAGGCACGCAACATAGGGCTCAAAGGGCTCGAGATGACAGATTTGATTGGAAAGAATTTATAGTTTGTTGCTGTTTAGCTATTAATCAGCAGGCTCCTGTGCGTGCCATGGGGCTTGCTTACCTCACAGTATATTACAGTCTAGTGCTTGTCAGTGGCTGCTTTTTGCTTTCGCTGCTTGCTGTGCTGCCCGTCATCTCACTCTGCTGTGCCTGGGAAAATTTTGATAACAGCAATGGCCATGTGCCTGGGCTGGCAGATGGCCAGCACATCACTGCTGTTTCTGTGCTGCTGTACTGGGCAGGCTGGAACTCCAGTGTGAACTCAAGGCAAAGAGACTGTGACCTGTGGATGAGTCCATGTGGGAGCAGGACACCCCAAAGCATCTGTGGCCATGAACAAGTCCACACCAGAGCAGGTACATCTCAAAGCATCTGTGGCCATGGTTGTGTCTGTGCCGCAGCACGCATACCTCTGAAGGGATAAGTCTACATTGGAGAAGGCACACCTCAAAGCCTCTGTGGCTGTGTGTGAGGTCATAGTAGAGCACTTCAAAGCCCATGCCATGGACAAAACCACAACAGAGGAGGTACAACCCTGGAGGGACCACAGCCACGGGTAAGGCCATGTCAGAAGAGGTTTACTTCTGAAGGGGCTGCCGCTGTAAGGCCATACTGGAGCTAGAAGTTGAATTTAAGATACAATGAGGGAAATGCGTACAGAGATATTTCCTTCTTTATAACAATATCTTGTCTATCACCATGCATCATTACAGCTATTCTTTGAATCTTCAGTGTCCCATGCAAAAAAGCTTTCCTTTCGCTCTTTCAAATCCCTTTGTGTATAGCTACACCAATCGTTATACCATCTGAAAGGAAGCATCTCTAATTCCGCTTTAAGTAACTGAAAAATGATACAAGAAAAAATCTCCATAACCAAAACAGTACCTCCACCTTACTTATCTTAAAGGTCCTCAGCAACTCTTTAAGTTTTGCATTCAGTGATCTTCTTGAAGACTAACCTTAGATCTTTTTCAGCACTATGTAAATCATCATTACTAGTCACAACAAGATCACACCAGGTCTGATCTTGTTCCTGCTTTAAACTTTTCCAAAGCTAGTATTTGGGATGGGTTCAGGTCACTTCAGATGGTGCTATCAAACACAAAGGAGATACCTATTACACACCCTTAAGCAAAGAATTCAGATCTGCAGGGAAAATACTGACTTCAAACAGTTTTTGAAGCAAATATATTATAAACTCCAAGCTCTCCCCTCTTCCAGTCTTTACAAGCTTTCCCTATGCATAATAACCTCAATTTTGTCCCTTGACTAATAGAAAGGTGAATCACTTCTACTGGTGCCTGTAGCAATTCACTTAGACCAGTTACATGATACAGAGGGACTTATGAGATGCTTTTACCTGTTGACTACATATTTTGAGAAAAAGTGATCAAAGGAAGCCCGGCCTGAGCCACTGAAGACCAACATCTGAAGGCCTCCAAAGGCTCCACCTTCCGTATGGCTTATAGAACTAATTTGGCTGGCACAAAAATCCAAACATTATCTAGAGCTCCATGAACCTCCCTCCAACTCATTAACTGGGACAGATTACCTCATCTGTTAGAGAAGCACAAAACACCCACCCCAATAAGTTGTTTGCACACTCCTTTTTCTTTCTAGCATTCTTCACGGTCTGATTGCAAGAAAATACACATTAGAACTTTTCCCTCTAATTTTGAGGATCATTCAAGCACAACAGGCCCTCCACACTTTTAGCTTCTCCCAAACTGCAGCGAGAAGTAAATTTATCAATTATGCTTTTCTTACATGCTTTGCAGAGTTATATGTAAAAACACATGCTTGTACAATCACATCCCAAACAATCAGTTACTAAATATATATTGTGTATATAAACTGTTTTACAGGCATGTTGACCTGATCAGTGCCTGTGTCTCCTGGAGTACCACTTCAGGGCTAGTTAGAGTGACACTATTGCATTTCTATACAGTACTTTGCTAACACTAATAAAACTACAGCAAAACTAAAAGTTACAAGATTCATGTCTTTTCTAACCCTAGAGAGACCAAATGCCTCCAGGCTTCTAATTTCTGTTCTTTTTAAACAACGAAAGATAAAAATGCCCTCGGCTGATACACTATTCCCTGTAGTCACAGGGTAAAGGCACACTGAATTCCTTCGTGCTGACTCTTATCCTCCATTTCACATTAATGAAGTGATGAAACCCATTACAGATGCCTGCACTGTGCATGATGTACCAAAGGCAAACATCATCACACCACAGCTGTCAGGTTGCAGGAGTGAGAAGCCGTAATACATGCTGTTACCATGGTGCCACCCGCTGCCAGAACATTACAAACAGGGTGAATTATCTGGTGTACACCGAAGTAGTTTTACTCAGCCTGCTAAGAGATTGTTTTTATATGAATCTCCAAGTTCTCCTTACAGAAATCCAGGTAAGGATTTAAAGCAATTCTCACAGCCAGAATGCTGTCAAAGAAGATGCTTTACACAGCGATAACCAACTAAAAAGGTACCTGCTCTGTGTACTTGATTATAATCCAGATTTCCCAGTCATGGTACGCAGTTACACTGGCCTATTAAGGCTCATTCAGACTGAGAACAAGCCACCAAGCAAGCATTTGTTTTCATCACAGCTACATGTTTAAAATCCCAAGTATTTCAGATCTTTGCAGGAAGCGTAAACTGATCAAACAAATAAAACAAAACATTACAAGCAGTTTTAAATAGGACTTGTGTTGTGCAGGGTAGTGCTCAGACACCATTTTGAACTCAAGATGCATCCGTCCCTGACAATGCCCCAACAGAAAAAACATAAGTATAAATGTTGATATAACATGCACAGCCTTTTAAACTGTTAAGGAAGTTTATTCTTCAGTCACCAGTAGAAGTCAGTGACACCTAACTGAAGTGGCAAGAAACAGTGCAAAATTCCCCAGCAACCAGGCTCCCCAAGTCTCAGGAAGCCAGCACTCCATGGGCTGACAGGGGTTAGTTTTACAGCTCTGAGGTCAAGAGAGTTTACATTTTCCAAATAGGAGACTACGCTTTCGTGACCGTCAACTCCTCAAGTCACTGCAGGCAAGAAGCTCCATCCACAGATTGCGTCTCATCACAATTCTGTTCTCACTCAAGTCACAGGAACACGCATTTCCCTTTAACCCCAGCCAGCTGAGTTGAAAAGTACATGAAATGAGGAAAATAACAGGCAGCTGAAACAAATGGATCTTTCCAATGAGTGTTTGCAAAAGAAAGCTTTGTAAAAGCAAAAACTTGGACCTATATTAACCAGAAATCCCAATGAGAACAAAAATCCCCAGATAAGGTACACTACTGTAAGAAAAAAAATATTCCCAGTCACCTAAAATTCAGTGCTGAGAATTAATATCTAACCAAAACTGAAGTAAACTTCACCATGCAACTGCTGTAGAGACTTCTTAACTCTGGGTTTTGTCATGGATGTGTCTGAAATTGGACATTAGCTTTTATTTACTTTTAATCTTTTAAAACACAAAGATTATGACCAACATTTTAAGAAATTAATCAATCTTTTAATACTAAATATTAATTAGCTTTAGTGGTAGTATAAAGAAAGCTGGGGTTTGCATTGTGTTGCTGAATACAGATTTACCTCTCATACATAAGATTCCTAGCAACACCCCTGTTTTGGCCCAGACAGGCTACATGATGAAATATACCTTTAGATCTTGACTATTTACAGATAAGTCTTTAAAACCTTGCTTGCTTCTCAGATCTAACTTTGACTGGCTTATGTTACTTGCTAGCAGCTATGAGACAGTAATTGTAGAAAGTTGGATGAAACACCCAAAAAAGGATCCTACAGACAATGTCCCTCTGCACCCAAAACACCCTTTCATAATTTTACAAAAAAAGAAAATTGGGGGCAGGTGAAGGAAAGGACACAAACAAAACCTATGACTGTTTCTTTTTCCCTACTTTGAAAGGATTTAATAAAATAAGATTACACTACTGCGAGCTTATTTAGTTTATTCTAGCATTATTACCTTGTGTTCTCCACTGCAGGAACATTCATTCTCATGAAGACAGACCAGCAATATCCCCAAGTCTGACTTACCCTGTGCTTTCTCCACACCCATTCCACTGTCCCCATAAGTAACAAGTTTTTGGGCTTTAAGATTAAAAAGTCTATCAGTACCAAGAGGCCTATCTGAATCATCCAATTATCACCTTTACAAATATTATACAAATGCATGGCCACTTTGGTACGAAATCCTACAACTAGCAAGCATGTTCTAAATGCTTTGATGTGTGTATGTCTATACACACAGACATGGCACAAAAAAAAAAAAACTATTTCAGGAGGTTTCAAGTAATAGATCTAGGTGCTTGATCACACTGAATATTTTAAATCAACCCTAGAGAATTTTTACCATGATAAACTTCCACAAGATACAAAGCACTAGTATCCCTCTCCAGATGAGAGATGTTTGTACATACAAAAAGTTACAACCTACATTTATGTTGATTTAGTGTCATATCCTTACAGTATCTCATACCACCTAAGCTGGTGTTTTGCATACCAATGACTATTTTTACCTGTGTGGATGCATAACAAGCAGCCACAAGATGGCACTGTGTAATCGGTTTCAGTGTCTTAGTCAGGCATTTTTCTGTAAAATTGAGCTTAGACTGTTTTGTCCCAGCTTGTTTGAACTGGTAAAGGCAAAAAAAAAAAATCAAAGTAAGATTAATTTTGTCACTTTCTTTTATAACCACTATAGCTTAACTCATGTGGCTGGTAGACTATACCCATCAAGCTTCAGTCCCAGCTGACACAGCCAAGTTATTTCAGTATCAAAAACTGTTAAAATCCAATTAAGGATATGCCAAAACCTGAAATCTCTATATAGAGTCAAATATCTTAATATGATTTATATTAATATTATCCTAAATTATATCCTTTTTTCCCTGTTTAGTTTGAGATGCCTCTGAGTTTTGAAGTTTCAAACCAAAGACAAGAAACTAAAGTGAAGGCCTTCTACCTTAACTGATGACTAGAACACAGGTAGCACATTGTGATTCTTGTTAAGGATGAGCTAAAAGCCGAAGGTAGCTCAGGCTGCTGTAATCTGACTAGACCAGAGTACAGCCCAGGAACTACAAAAGCAGTTTAAGTTGAAGTTAAGGCTGACCACCTCTACAACTTCCTTGTCTTATGTGATGAAGAGCTGGAGTTGAAGCCATTGCAATGCAGAGAAAAGATTGAACCTGTGTGCTTCTAATTTGAAGGATGGGTTTCCACCAGCCTTTCTTCACAGAGCACAGACAGTACACAGTAGCAAGAGCTATAATGCCATGACACTTGAAAGTAGTCTACAGCTGCATAAGAACCCAACATACAACATCCTAGACAACCACTGTGAAAATCAAACAAGTTCAGTAAAGCACCAGAAGATTACTAGCTCTAGTACCAATTTGCACTAGATATACAGATTTATTTTAAACCCTTGCATGTTTAATGGATAAAGGATAACTTAACCTATCATGACCATGCAGTCTAATCAGCATACTAGATTTATATCAGATTATATCAGTCCTGGATATAGTTCACAACAGTAGGATGTAGTCCTGCTTAGAAGCTTATCCAGGCTCTGCTCTAATTGCTTGTCAGATAGTCTCCTTCTCAAAGCACTGTTTTACTACCTACATGTTAGGTCTACTGAAAATAGGCAAGTCAGGATTATACAGGTTAGATTACCCTTTATTAAAACATAAAATTTGAACTCAATAGAAGTTTCAGAATATGCATTAAAGGTCATAATCCGGAGGTGGCAGGTCAATGATCTCATCCAGGGTAGCAAGGAAATCGGCAGATGCCTGTAGCAAGTCTGAAAGTTAGAAATAGTGTACATCAGTTTCTCACAAAGCCCAAAAGTTATACTCCCTAACAAACTAGCTCTCAGTAGATAAGCATAAGCCTCTTGAATGACTAAGGGAAATACTGTTTGATTGCATAAGCCAGTTCCACCTAACTAACCATCAGTCAGCAACGCACTGCAAGACATTGCTCAGCAACATCCCTTTGAGACCACTATTTGTGCTATTAGGGCTGACCAGTTAAATTCAGCTTGACTATACACAAAAGTTGTTTGATGTTAGTGCGCTATTCTGGTAGTTAGAAGTGCAGTGGCCATTCACTACTGCAGCCAACTAGCTTCCCTCCCAAACCACTAGTGAGCACTCTATGTACTGAAACTTATGCTAAGTTTCCACTTACTAGACTCCCATGAGTCTTCAATCTCCACAGGTGAAGGAACCATGTTCACAAATTTATCATATGTCCTTTCATATATCATGAGAGGGACACCACACAGGTTGATATTGCTCATTTTGTGCTCTTCAGGAAGATCAAAAGTCTCATAGTCTGTTTGAGAAAGACAGTAGTTTAGTAACAGTGTACAGTAGCCTGGGAAGCTGCAAATTCTCCTAGATTAAATGAAGTGGGAACAGGTCCAAAACAACACAATCCAACAGTCCCCTCCTATGGGGTATTTATTTACAGTTACACCGTACTTGTCCACAAAATTCCATACAATAGCACTTATCAAAAGACTAGACTGCATAACAGCTGCTAATGGAAAGCAGGAGATTTTAGTAATTTCTTCCCATTCACTATACTAAGTCAACTTCATCAAGCACAACACATGTATTTCACCAACACTGAAGCAGTCTTTGATACAGTAGTTTTTGTACACTCACTTCCACATGAACCGGATTGTTTAAGCACACAGTTTGAAGGACTGAGACAAAATATCTGCAGCGGGCTGTGCTAAGAACAACTTTAGAAGTGTCATCTTCAACTGTTATATCTTACATCAGTAGGAATCTCTTCAGTTACAACTTACCATCTTGGCATGCATTAAGTCTACTCTTCCATAGTGCTTAAGTATTCCTCTGAATATTTGTCTACTCATTGCCATTTAATGAATTAAGAGACTACAGCATAGTTATTTGGAACTAGTTGCCTGCCACCATAACAGTGGACTCTGACTACTACACATCTGAAGCACAGCTATTGCAGTTAGAAATATTTACATAAGAATGAGATGGTATTTCAGATGTAGCAAGCACCCTTGTGTTTAAGAAAGGACTCCAGGGAAATGGTATGCTGCCTCATTTACTACAATAGCTTGACCAAAGTCTTACAATATTCACACTCATGAAAGCCTGATTCATTTTAACAATTACACCAGTAGTTCTTACCTCGAGGATCAGAAGGAAACATATTTTCTATTTCTGGCCAGTCTTCTTCAGCCACTGCATCACAGCTTTCTAATCCAGCAGTCTTTTCAGTAATCTTAAAAAGAGAAAGTCATTATTTTGAGTTACTGTAGTTTTTCATTGTAGTACCTTTGCAATAGCTTTCTGGTGTTATATAGATCTACAGCCAAGAATGGCTGCCATACAGACCTCAGTTATGCCTAAATTCTAGTGCCTTCAACACAAATAATCCAGTTGAGTTTATGCAGTGTACTATATATAGTGGCAACAAGTGACTGCACTGGAACCTTTAGGCTCATAATATTAAATTCCTGATACTTAACAGGTAAACAAGGCATTAACTCAGATTATTTTCTCTAGAGCTACTTCTTTGCCATTAGTGACCCCCTAAGCTGTTGCATTCCTTTTACCTATGTAGGTGTACTGGTTTTGGCTCAGATAGTTATTTTTCCTCCTAGTAGCTCATATGATGCCATGTTTTGGAGTCATAATGAAAACAATGTTGATAACAGTTGTTTTAGCTGTTGCTGAACACTGCTTACACAGCATCAAGGTCCTTTCTGCTTCTCACAACCCCACCACTGAGCTGGCTGGGGGTGCATAAGAAGTTGGGAGGGGGCACAGCCAGGACAGTTGACCCAAGGGATATTCTATACGAAGTTTGCCAAAGCTGCCATTGCTCAGGGACTGGCAAGGCATCAGTCAGCTGGTAGCAAGAAATGTGTTTCGCTTTTCTTGGAGATTTTTAATAATTCAGTTGCCTTAGTCTCAGCCCATGAGTTTTCTCACCTTTACCCTTCCATTCTCTCCCCTATCCCACTGAGGGGGGAGCAAGCAAGCAGCTCTATGAATGTATGTAAGCCACAACAGTAGGTAAACTACACATTTCCCCAACCCCTGTAGAAGTGTGTTGTACTCACTTTGTTTGCAGCACAAGACTGATTTTTCTGTCCTATCTTTTCTGTCTTGGTTGTGACTCCTTTAGTTCTATTCACATTTCCAAGAGCCTTTCTGACAGAGTGAGATGTGGCTGGAGATGTACCGATGGTTTTTTTAGGAAGTGGAGTATTAACTTGTGTTCTTTCAGAGAAGACTTTTGCTGGTGAGTCAGGGGGAAGAAAAAAAAGCAAACTTTAGCACCATATCAACCCTAGATCTTGTTTCAGTAAATATGTGCTGGAAAACTAGTTGTCATAAAAATCATGATTCACTATTTTTAACTCAAGAGCATAAGCCCCATTTATGACAAAAGCACAGTTATTCTCATCTTTATAAATTCACAAGCTTAGCAGAATTGGTTAGATGAGTAGGTATAAGAACAGAAAACTATTACGGTTCAAAACAGTGAATAACAAAACATGATTTATGCACATCACTTGATCCACTACTGGCTTACGGCAGCATATACACACAAGATCCTGAAGGGAGTCTTAGCTGATTCTTAGTAGCACCAACTTCACCATTTTCCTTATCAAGAAGGATGAGCTTCGCCATCTTCTGGTTGATAAGACCACTCTGGAAAGCCCATACAGGAAAAGAGGAAATCATTCTTGTCATTCTTCTACAACAGCACACTTCTTAAACTGCACAAAAGACAGCATAGCTACGCCCCACCTCCTAGAGGAGGGGGAACAAACCCATATTTTACACCATTTCATAGTAGTTTAGATACAGACTCTTATGTTTGAAGGCATTATTAATGCATGTGGTAGGCTCATAGCCCGAAAGGACTTTGGGAATGTAACAAAGCCTCACTAGCAATCCTGCACAGGAAGATCTAATACCTTATGTTTGCTTTGTTATTTCTTTTCATTGTTTAACTGCTTCCTCAGTCCAACAGTACATCTCCTAGCTTCGCAATCCAGTCCTTAGCTCAACTTGTAGCACTTGCACAGCCAAGAGTAATGCCAATTATTTTACTAGCAGAGACATCTTTTTACTACAAAAAGAAACCATCAGAGAAGACCCTATAGAAACAGATTATTCCACTACTGTTTTCAGCTCCATCTGAGAGAACAGATAGAGCACTCCTTTGCGCCATTAGGAGCAGTGAGGCAGCTCCCACCTGGGCCTTATCACTGCCATTACAAAGGTGGGCAAAGGATTCCTCAGTCAAAAGAGGTACATAGAAAAATGCGGCTTTAATTTGTACAGCTTAAGGTCAAAGGCTTAAGCACAAAATTAAAGCAAGATTTACAGCTACAAGTCTCAGGACTCCGCTTGTTTATGCCCCGCGGTCACAGCTCCAGGAGCACTCTCCCCCTACACACGGTTCTCACCAGCAGCCGCCCCCCCGCCCAGCCACGCGTACCCGGGCGAGAGCTCACCTCAGGAGCTACCAGCAACTCCGAGCGCTCAGGCATGGCAACAGCGCCCACAAAGAGGGGGGGCTAGGGCGGCTGCAGGCCACAGGGAGGACGAGTAGAGTTACGCTCACCCCACCTCAGAGAGCAGGGCTGCAGTGCCCCCGTCCCAACCGCCGGCAGCTTTTAAACCGGCTCCGCATCGCCCATTGGCTGCTTCGACCGACGCTCAGCAGCCGATTGGCTCAGCGGCGCCGCTTCCGCGCCGCCTCACCTGCTCCCCCCGCGGCTCCACCCCCTGAGCTCCGGGGGCGGGGCAGGCCCCGCCGACGCGCTGCTGGTCCTGGGTGGGGCGTGGCCGCGGTGCATTGTGGGGCGGCGGTGCGGCCTAGCCGGTAAACACGGGCGGCTGGGGGTGCTCAGGAGGGCGGTGGGGATCGGCGGCTTGGGCGGGGGGCGGCTACTGAGCTGCTGCTTTGGACTCTGAGGGAGTACCCGTGTCCTTGGGGCCTGGGTCTGGGCCCTGGTGGGGCGCTGTTTCCAGCCAGTCGCCGTTCTGTCTCGCCTTGGGGGTACGCATAGGCCTAGGTTTGCGCGTTGTGCGGGTCCCGGCGGCTGGTGGGGCCTTGTGGTAGCCCGGCCCTGTCCGTGGGCCTTTCTGTCAGTCCCGGCCTGTCTGTTCCTGTGGCCGTTGGCGAGTCCGTTTCCCCCTCCCCGCCGTCGGGGAGGGCCCGGTAGTGCATGTCCTGGGGCTGTGTGTAGGGCTGCTGCTGTTCGTCCCCATCACCTATCATATTAGGCAAGAGAAACGTTATTAAGGATTTTTTTTTGTCACTACCAGTACTTATTTTTGTGAAAAGATGTATGTCAAGAATATAATATAGCATTACTGGTTTACTATGATACAAAACCACGATGAGGAACTGTGCTGTCAAATGGTATTGATCTGTAAGACTTTATTCTTTTTCTGCTACAAGGTCAAAACTAAAATGGCATCAGGGACTGTAATGAACGCCACTTCCTCAGGAGGGTCAAATGATGTGAGCCTAGAGGAGCCAAAAAAGATGACAAGGGAAGACTGGAGGAAAAAGAAGGAATTAGAAGAACAAAGAAAACTAGGAAATGCACCTGCTGAGGTGGATGAAGAAGGAAAGTAAGTTTATTAAAGCTATAGTTATTCTAAAGCTATTGCTTAAAAATATCTTATTTCCTGTTGTGGATACAGAATAATTATGAGGATGATACATGAGTCACTGTGGAAGTAAATAGTTGAATTTTGTGAATTTGCTTTTAACATTCCAGTCATCCCCGGAAAACAGGTATTTTCCAAAGTAGGTGCAGTGTTTATCCACTGTGATTTACTGACAGTGCTGCTGGAAAGTCCCATCTATGCAGATACTTACAAGTGGTATTTTAAAAGTGACCTAAAGGGAATGCTGGGGATTACACTGCATACAGTACCTGTTCCCTCTCTCTTGCTTCTACAAGGCTCCTTGTTTCTGAGAAGAGAAATGTTAACTATCTTTGTGCTTTGCAACGTTGTATAGAATAAGTTATTTGATTTGGAGCCAGGATCGTAGGTGAATTAGGTGGCAACAAAATCACAGTGAAAGTTTGCATTTATCTAGCTAGAGTTTATTTTGCAATGCAATGCATTGTAACACCTAGATTATTTTATTATCACTCCTAAAGCACTGAACTTTAATGTGGGAGTTATTTGTTAGGCTGAGTTGTGGAGGTGTTCTCCATATGCCTTGTATTTATTACACATCATCTTTTACAGAGATATCAATCCTCATATTCCTCAGTACATATCCTCAGTACCATGGTACATAGATCCATCTAAAAGACCTACACTAAAGCATCAGAGACCTCAACCAGAGAAGCAGAAACAGTATAGCTCCTCTGGAGATTGGTACAAACGAGGCGTTCAAGAGGTATGCAAAATACTTTTCTCATAAAATAAAGATTTGGTTTGATTTTGTGAGGAAATAAGAAAAGAGACATTGACTCCCTATAAAGACATAACTGTGGTTACATGTTTTTGAGAGCGACAGGAGCTGCGAATTCTTTTTCAGCAGGCAAGTTGCAGTGTTTGGTAATAATCAAAATGTATGTTCGGGGTTTGGGTAGACCACGCACTCTTTAGTTGTATCGAAAAAATGAATTCATTATTGGAACACGTATAGAATCTTGCCAGAAGTTTGTACAACTCTTTTTTTGTTGTTTAGCATGCAGTAGCAACAAGATATCGTAAAGGAGCTTGCGAGAACTGTGGTGCATTGACACACAAAAAGAAAGACTGCATGGAGGTAAACTTGACTTTTGTTGATGATTTAATGGTTTTGAAAACTGTGAATTCTCATCTTAGTGAAAAATAGCTAGTTATAGATAAAATAAAAATTACTAGTTTTGAAACATTTGTTTTGAAAAAGGTTACAAGTATCAAAAGGTAGCTTGAAAATTTATAAGGAAATTGTTACGTGGGAAAAAATGCTACTATTCAGGGTTTTGCTCATCAGTTCTGTTTGTGATAAGCACTGCGATAATAGGTGAAAATGTTTAGCTCTTCATGTTGATTTGCTTTAACTTGAGTGCTGCTGTGCCTGTCTGTTTCATGTCAGCTAGAAGCCAACTGCAGAAACAGGGCTTTAATTGCTTTCTTAGTTGTGGAAAATAGAGTTAGAAATTGATGGGGTTTGGAGTCAGTTGCACTACTTTAAAATACAGAAATTAACTACTTGGATCTATTTACAGTTCACAGGCTTATAGTGCTGAATTTAACTGGCATTAGAAGAGCTTGATTGATACTGCTTTTAAAGGGGTATCTGAGTGAGTAACATATTTTAGTCTATTGGACTGATCCAACCATTTTTTTCCCTTCAGAGACCCAGAAAAGTTGGAGCAAAATACACAGGCATGAATATTGCACCAGATGAACATGTGCAGCCTCAATTGATGTTTGATTATGATGGAAAGCGAGATCGTTGGAACGGTTATAACCCAGAAGAGCACATGAAGATTGTAGAGGAATATTCCAAGGTTGATCTGGTATGTAGGTGCTATGGTTTACTGGGGAAAGCTTCAGTGTTTGGCTTGGCTGTGAGGGGGAACGTTTGTTATGTCCACTGTTAATATTGGACTTTGTGCTGTATTCATAATGAACAAACGAGGTGGATTCTGTGTTTGACACTGCTTGAACTGAAAGTTCAGATCAGAAATGCCAACTGAGTATAGGTCTGCACAATAAATAGAGTGTCTCTCCAGACTGCTTACTTTTTAATAGACAAGCTTAGAATTTATTACTCAAGATGCAGATTGAGTAGCAGGCAAGAAAGGAATTTATTATCTGGCTGTATTAAAGCTGATAAATCTGTATCTATTTTGTAACCTCATTCATGCTTTTTCACTTATGAGTCCTTTTCATTACCATGATGCAGCAGTGGACTATTTGTATGTGTCTGTGCAGATCAGCACCTTGCTGCTGCTTTTTACTTTCTATCTGTATACATCAAATCCATGTGGACACTATTAACTTCTTTGAAGGAAAAAAAAAGTAGTTCACTACCTTGGCTGGATGTTAGGCTAGTTCCAAAAGGTGGTAAAGTGCCTAACTAACTCCCTTCAGTATCTGGTCCTCAATATTTTCCTATAGTCCATAGAAAAGCTAATGCTAAGTGTGACCTAATCAGTGTGTATAAATGTCTAATGGGAGTGTTTAAAGGCAGCCAGAATCTTCTCAGTAGTAGCTAATGACAGGACAAGAAGCAGTGGGCAGAAATTGAAATACAAGAAATTCTATCTAAACATCAGAAAATTTTTCTGCTGTATGGGTGATCAGACAGTGGAACAGCTTGTCCAGTGAGGCTGAGAGTCTCCATTCTTGGAGTAATGAAAAGCTGCTTAGACACAGTCCTGGGCAACCTGTTGCAGGCAGGCCTGCTTTGAGGAAGGGGATTGTCCTTGGCAGTCTCCAGAGGTCCCTCGAACATCAACTATTCTGTGGTTCTGTGATGTGAAATGTCAAAAATTCTCTACGTACTGCTTTAGAATCTCACTTTAGATGGTAAACTTTGGTGCTTCCGGGATGAAACATAAACGCTTCCAGCACTAGTCATGAACTACCTTAAGCACTGAAGTTCCTAACTAGATTATGAGGACACAATAATAAAACATATTTGTTCTCAAACACTACTGAACTAAAATAAGCTATCTCTTCCTTAAATTAGGATGCATGTAGTACTGGTATAGCTTCATAAGCTCTAGTAAACTATTTTACGTAACAGTATAATATAAAATAGTAAAACGGTTAACGTGTATATAGCTTCCTTTCCTTGAAGCTCAAAGAATAATATGGTAAGGCCAAGGAGTAGAGAAGTTCTAGGCTGCTGATTTTTTACAAGCATTCAGAGAACTAAAACCTCACTTTTGTAATAAGGAATACGTTTTAAATGACAGCTATCCCAAGACCTGCTTATGATGAGTATTACTACACACTTGCTATTTAAAAGAAATATTAAACAATTGCATTTTCATGATACGCAGGCCAAACGGACACTGAAAGCCCAGAAGCTTCAGGAAGAGTTAGCATCAGGAAAACTGGAGCAAGTGGTAAGTAAACTAAACCCTAATTTATTTTTGTTTAGCCTGAATAAAAATGCAACAGGTTACTTCTGCTCTGTGATGCTTTTATTCTCTATACCGGATCTACTGTTGGTTTTTATGCCCTCCAGTAATGTAAAGATTTTCCTAGCACCAGCATATTCTGTGTTAAATTCAAGAATTTGAAGTGTCTTCTTTCAGATGAGATTGGCTTTGGTTTTCCCCTATGGGCAAAAATTATTATTATTATTATTATTACTAAAATTAATGACATGGATTTTCTGGTCAGAAAAACTTGTTTTCCATGTAGTAGTTTTGTTTAAGTACTGAAATGCTTTTCTGTATTGAAAGATTGTTATGTCTGACTGATGTTGAGGTAATGACTATTACGTGACTGTGGATTGTTTTAGTAATGCTTAGTATAAATTGGAATAAGAGGGTATTTTCTTTATCTTAGAACTAAACATCTTTCTTCTTTAGTCATTGCTATGACTATGTGCAGTGTCTCTGGTTATTTGAAGGCTGAGCGTATGTATTTCTCTGTGGCTTGTAACTTTGCAGAGTTTGCATCTTCCACTAACTTCTACAAGTTCCTCTTATAAAATTCTGATTTTAAAAGGCATTTCTGATAATATTTTAAGTTTATAAAATGGGGAAAAAGTAGAGACTGCTGCTGGTCAGAAGTAGGTTTTTTTAGTCAATATGGTAGGAGAGAAAACACCAAGCAAAAGACTACCATACAGTTGGACCGCAATTTTCCGGAGGTTGTCACGTTGCGTTTTGTCGCTAGATGGCAGAGTGAACTTATTACAGCGTTCTGACCTTGCTGATAGAAAAGATTCTTTCTGTTTTTGATGCCTGTTTTCACCACAAGGCAACATCGTTGGCTTCATATACTTAGTCCTCACAAAACGGAGCTGAAAGGAGAAAAGTCTGTTTGAAATATAAGAGCTATCTCTCATGGAGAGGACCAGGATTGATGCCAATTTGCATCGTCAGTGCTGGCCAATTTGCTGGTCAGTCTTCCAGGAATCACAGTTGTTTCTACCTTTACTGTTGCAAGTATTCTCAAGTTAGAGACTAAGCAGGTTAAAAAAAATCAATTCTAGCTGTGTTTCTCCAGATTAAATTATGGCTTCTGATGCATGCTCAACATTCCTGTCAATCCTAACTAAATACTTGCATATGCATATCTTCTTAATTATTTTTTTAAGCTGTCGGAGTTGAATCTTGGTTATATTTGCATGATAAGAAATATTCTAGTCTAAAACATTAGTGTTCAAAAGCATAGCAAGCTCTAGATAAAAGTGACAGTTCTAGAATTTCCCGTTCTTGCAAAGGCTTGAAAATTTAGTTGGGTGAAAAGGTCTCCAACATGCGTCTGTAATAGAGACACTTAGAAGCTCTTTCCTAGAACATTCAAAATATAAGTGTCTTTGTGCATTTTGTGCCAAGGGTAAACTGTATTTTGCATCCAGCGTCAAAGCTCTGCTTTGATTGCTCTTTGTCTCCCTGTCATCTTTCCTCTCTCCACTATCTTGTCTTCTCTGCTGATGTGCTCTTTGTTTGCTGCAGAACTCCCCAAGACACCAGTGGGGAGAAGAGGAACCAAATTCACAGACAGTAAGATGATTACGCACTGCGTCACACCATGGGCAGAAAAAAGGACCTGTAGTTAGTGAAACAAGGGTGGCATAAGGGTTTCAATGTTGGGTTCGTGCCGCTGGCTGCCTATTCTTTTGGGCAGAGGTTGTTGGATTTCACAGAGGGGATTTTGGTTTTGTTTTAACTCCTGTGTGTTGGCAAACCTTAGAGATGCAAGCAAATAACTAGTTTTAATGTGTTAATATTTTGCCCGAGATAACTGTTTTCTTAAGATCATCACAGTTATGTTTTCGTAACTCTTTCTGTAAAACGAAGTGGAAATCCTTTAACAAGAGTATTTCTGAAAACTGTTGAATGTTAGATTAGCGTATTACTAGCATGACAGCACACTTAAGCCCAAGTATATGATGATAACTTTAACTACAGGATTGCAGGATTTTTAATGAAACCACTAAAATCAGATCCTCGTACTTGTCTCTAGAGTGAATGTCCTCTTTTATTTAGCAGTTTCCCGTCTCTCCTCAGGAAAGAGATCATAACAGTGAAGATGAAGATGAAGATAAATATGCAGATGACATTGATATGCCTGGGCAGAACTTTGACTCTAAAAGACGTATCACAGTTCGAAATTTACGTATTCGGGAAGATATTGCAAAAGTGAGTAAAGAATTCTTTTCAGATGTTCTTTTGTATTCATGAGAGTTAATTTAAAAAAAAATTGTATGCTCGGTTATTAATGAGATTGTGTATGGATTTAAGGGTTGGGAGGTTAAGGTCGGTTCTCAATTCTATTCCTGCTCATGTTATGACTTCATTAAGGTCATCCTTTTACACAGATGCACCTTTTTAAAATGTCTAAGCTGGGCGATACAGTAGTAACTTTAGTTCTTTTAAAAGCCTTAATATCGAATATCTTGTATACTCTTTTCTTTCCTTAGTACTTGAGGAATCTAGATCCAAACTCTGCTTATTATGATCCCAAAACAAGAGCAATGAGGGAGAACCCCTATGCCAACACAGGCAAGAATCCAGATGAGTAAGTTAAAACAGTGTCATGCTTGTGTATCCAACAAAACTTTGTTAAAAATGAGATTAATAGTTTTGTATTTTCTTTTATCTGTATGTGCTTTTACTAATGATTCTCTAGTCAGTGATGGATAGAAGTAGTAGTAAACATGGAAAAAATGGTTTTATTTAGCAGCACTTTTTGTTTTGGTATACGAAAGTGGTATTTTAGTAATACTGGCCCTTAATCTTCAGGGATATGTGGACCACCATTTAGTATAATGATCTGTACAAGGATTAGAACGCTCTGGTATCTAGAGGTATCTAGAGGTGATATCTGTAAACAGTAATGATGTTTATGTAAAGTATTTCAGTTACCAAATCTTAAACTTCATCCCTTGTTTGTTGGGAGGCATTTGGCACCGGAGACTAGCATGGAGCATGTGTGGTACCTAACTAAATGCCTGAATTAGGAGCAAAAGCTCCTCATATATTAATGGAGTCTGCATAGAAAAGGTCTGAAAGCTTTGACATTTTCTAGACAGACAACTTAATTAAAGAATGCCATAGGCTGGCTTTTGGCTGCACATAAAGCTGTCTCACGTAAAACTCGAGTCAAGCACTTGAGCTGTGGCCCTGCTGTGACCTGTGTAGGGCTGTGGACATACAGAGTAGACAGGCTGTGGGCAGAAACATTTATTCTGAGTACAGTAATTGGATTAGCTCGCTGCCTGAAATAGAATGGCAGTGGCTAAATGCTAGCAAATAATGCTCTTTCTACCTCTCCTTGCCCCTAGCTAGAATAATGCCAGTCAGTTCTTTTTTTTTAGATGCAGATGCTTTCACTTCTCTCCAGAGTCATAATTTGACCTTTGTTGAATGTTTTTCTGCCACAGCACTGCAGACTGTAAACTTTTCAGAGTGGGAAATTGGGTTGTTAACATGTTTTGATTTTCACCCTGTGTTTCATATACTCATTGTGAATCTCGTTAAGGGGTGTGCAAAAAGTAAAGCTAAAGCTATTACCAGGCTTTAACCCAGTAAAATACACTGGGTCTGGGTGGGAGGAGAGATTCACAAATCCAAAGCTGAGAATCACTATGCTAGAATATCACTTAGCATTCCTGCATATTTATTGTGCAATTAGATCCAAGCTTGACTTATGGCGCTTGGTGTCCCAGACGAAGCTCCAGGTCTGTGTTGTAAGATGTTTCCATATAAACACAGGCATCCAGTGTTCTGAGTTGCTGTCCAATACTTCCATGACTCCATGGGGAACCTAGATTTTCATATATTGAGTTGAATGCACCTTCCTCTCCCTCCATTCTTAACTCTCAGGGCTCAAAGGAGAATTTTTACTTTCCTGTTGATATTCTAGAATTATGTTTAAATGGAAATCATGTTACTTGAATGCTAAGAATCACACTGTTCTTTTCTGCAGAGTTGGTTACGCAGGTGACAACTTTGTTCGCTACACTGGAGATACCATTTCAATGGCACAGACTCAGTGTAAGTGGATTTTGGGTTGTTTTGTTTTTAAGGAAATGGACTTAAAAGACTTAAGTTAACAATGCTTTTTTTCTTGCAAAAGAAAAATAAATCTTTTTAGATTGAAGCTTTTTTCCAAATTACTACAGAATTAAAGATGGTAATTTGAATGCATATGTCAGTTTTAGAATAAATATTGAGTGAGACCTCTTGTGTACACAGTGTTTGCTTGGGAGGCTTATGACAAAGGCTCTGAAGTTCATCTTCAAGCAGACCCTACAAAATTAGAGCTACTTTATAAGTCCTTCAAAGTGAAAAAAGAAGATTTCAAGGCACAGCAGAAAGAAAGCATCTTAGAAAAGGTAACAGACTTTTGGTTTTACTTAAGAACAGTTGTGTTGAGTTTGAAGTCTGGATCTTGGGGAACAAATACGATTACTAATGCTATGTGAACATACATCAGCTGTTCTCAGCAGCTTGGATTCATATAAAGATTTTTATATCTATACACACTATCTCATCAATTGGATTCATTATGTTATTTAATATAGGAACCTTTGGAGATCTGCTGGTATTTCTTTGGATTATTGGGAGCTCTTCCCTTAACTGTCAGAATTTCTCCAGTGAAAAATCTGACACCAGTACGTAGGAGGAGTGGGTGTTTAGATTTATTTTTTTTTTTTAAATAATACAAGTGGTTAAAAAATTATTTTGCTGTTTAAAAGTGGTATCTTTTATAAAATACCCAAGTCACAGTCTCCCAAAACTTCTTCTGTTTTTGAATTTTTCTTTTCTCTTAAATGTGAAAAGCAGAATTTTCAGATTTGAATTTTGGGTGCAGTCTTCTAGATGAGTATTTATTTTAGATTTTGCTACTGGTTTCTTGGACAACTGATGAAGAACTAGATAATCCGTTCTAACCTTCTTGACATTCAAGTCTGGAAGGGAACACAATGTACTGCTCTGGTTATACAACAGCCTCTTGGTTTGGTCTGAAAAGTGTTCCTGCTTTGAGTGAAGAATATCACTGTTGTAACCCTCCAGGCATTAAATAAACAAAAAAAAAAAAAACCAAACCAAACAAACAAAAACAACCAAATAAAAGAAAACCCCAAACAAACCACCACCAAAAACCACCACAGTGGCCGTAGGAGATGTATTTCTCTTAACTATTCACTAAAGATTAAACTGTCTCCATCCACTTCTTTTCTGTCTTCTTCAGAAGGTACTGAAGGTGAAGATTTTGAAGTGTATGCTTAACTACATAAAAGGTGGGGGTTTTTAAAAGCTGTTATATGTCATTTCTATATGCATTTTAGTATGGAGGACAAGAACATCTGGATGCCCCACCAGCTGAACTGCTGTTAGCACAAACAGAAGATTACGTGGAGTACTCTAGGCATGGAACGGTCATCAAAGGACAAGAGAAAGCTATTGCTTGCTCTAAATATGAAGAGGATGTAAAGATCAACAACCATACAGTAAGTCCTAGCTTATGTAAAAATTATTAAAAAATTAGATTTCTTCCCACTGGAAGGGAATGAGGTACACTAGGATACAGTACAATATAATTAATAGAGCAAATAAATTTATTCTCTCTCAAATGTGACGCTCTCCCTTTTCTATTAAGGATGAATTTCAAGTTGTCACAGCTGCAATGTGAATTTGAGGAGTTGTGATGGCAATCTTGAACTGAAGGGGAAGTTACTGTATTTCCCTTTGACTTTGAATATGAGTTGACCGCATCCTGTTGCTTTTCTCCTTTTTGAAACTGCACCTGTAAGGCTAATGTGAAATAGCAAAAGTATTTTCATAACTTTCCCTTCTGGATTGTTTGAATAATTTACTTATCGGGATATAACCTCAAGAATAAATTGCAGGCTGCCCGCTACGGGAGCGTCGTCATGGACCTAACTGCTATGGTGTCTTCTCTTGCAGTGCATTTGGGGTTCATATTGGAAAGAAGGCAAGTGGGGTTACAAATGCTGCCACTCATTTGTCAAGTACTCGTACTGTACAGGAGAAGCTGGGAAGGAAATAGCTGTAAGTATTGTCTTATTTAGTCACTTGGAAAGAGCTAAAAAACATTCATCCTACCCAAATTTTAGACCGCTTTGATTTGCGGGGGGGGGGGGGGGGGGGGGGGCGTTGGGGTTTTGTGGTTTGTTTGGGGGTTTTTATGAGGTCCTTCCCCTTTCAAATGTGCTTAGTAAATGGGTATCCTTCCTCTCCTCTATTGTGTAGAACACTGAAGCAAGCTTACTGGAAGAGCAACCCGGGGAGGAAGAACAAATGACAAAACCCAAAACGCTAATGGAGGTAGGTTGTTCCACTTTCTCAAGAAGGCAGGTATTTTTCCTCAGCATTTTAAGAAATGGAAACATATGTATAACTACAAAATTGTATAAGTCATAATGAGTCTGAAAATTATTGGACTGCATTATTAATCGTTAACATCTCTACTAAAAAATAAGCTCTCGAAGAGCATTAATAGATGCTTGGGATTTAATGGCTTGAACATTAGTAATGTTTGCAAGTTGAATCTTAACAGTAGCTGGTTTTCCATCTTACAGATCCACCAAGAGAAACAGAAAGAGAAGAAAAAGAAGAAGCACAAGAAGAGCTCAAATTCAGATAGTGAGGGTGAAGAGAAAAAGAAGCAAGAAAAACTTAAAAAGGTGAACTGTGTTCTTCAGTGGTTTTGTGGCAAAAAGATCTTGAAATATATTTTACAACAATGTCAGCTTTATGAAGCCTGTAATGCAGTTCTGGTGGTGTTCTGTGGGATGTTCTTTGATGCTAATTTTGAGCTAAAGCAAATTTAAAATGCTGTTAGATGTTCTAAAGTACCTTCCCTAATTCTCAGGCAAACATGCAATAAATATTTAGTTTTGGAAGACTTAGTTTAGAAGATTTAGAACACTTCCTTTCTAGGCACCTATTACAGCTGTAGATCTATAAAAGACATTGCAGAACACAATGATTTGGGTAAAAGATGGAGAGATCAAAGGCCCCGTCAAAGCTTAACTTTGCACTTTTTATCCCAGACTTGGGGGCAGTCTCACAGTTGATGCAATAAATCCATCCACCATGCTCTCGACTGACTGCTGTTCACCAGCCCTGCCGCAAACACAGCAGCCTCTTCGGGATATTCACAGCGTGAAACTAATGTCAAATTATGGTTAATCAAAGAAATATACAAATGCAGGGTTTTTTCAGTATAATGAAAAAGTTGGTCCTTTCTACAACGTTTTTCTTATGTTGCAAGAAGGAGCAACATAAGCAGTTTGAGGAAGGGGATAACATGTTTCAAAAAACATTAAAAAAAAAAAAAATGCACCCTAACTGAAAAAAAACCACTAACAACAAACCCAAACCCATAAGATCACATCCTCACTAGTCTGCTTTTGTACTTGCTGGGCCATGGTTACATTTTGGGTAAAGCCAAGGAGTTTCTTACTTGATTTGGGCAATTGGAAAGATAGTAAAGTATCTTGTTTGCTAAATATCATTTCACTATAATTTTATGTTAAACACTAAAAAATGAGCATTAAATGAAGTGAGCTGTAGGTGGGACCAGACAGATGTGCGTTGCTTATCCCACCGTTCTGCCTGCTGCTGGTCCTAGAATCCAACACAAACTTTCATTGGGTTCTTTTGCTTAACTTTCATTGTGGGTTTTTTTTTTTCTTTGCTTTAATTTCAGGCACTAAATGCAGAAGAAGCTCGTCTTCTCCATGTTAAAGAAATCATGCAGTTAGATGAGAGGAAGAGACCCTATAACAGCCTGTATGAAACCAGGGAGCCAACAGAAGAGGAAATGGAAGCCTACAGAATGAAGCGGCAGAGACCTGATGATCCCATGGCCTCTTTTCTTGGACAGTAGTCCTGGTGAAAATCATTCCAATACACAAGACTCTTTTTCATACTAGTTTACAACTCTGTAGACACTTGCCTTCCATGTGTGGAAGTGCCAGAAATAGCAGAGACCTTTTTTTGCACCAAAGAAGTTGGTGAAAACTTCTTTCAGCAGACATAAGCAGTCCAATACTTACAGCAATTTTAGATATGTGTATATGTATACATATACAGTCACAAATGTATATATGTACACATATATAAAAAAATTATATGTATCTATAAAATACATACCCCTACTCTGTAAATTTTTTATTGGAAGATAAAAGATCTGATGCTGGAATTCTAGGTTTGTTTGGCCAACTAATATATACGTAAAGTCATAATACATTCAGTAAAACCGACTACCTAAAAAGAAACGGTCAGCAGGTGTCAATACAGAACAAAAATTGTTGAAAAAACAATTTGATCCAGCTACTGCAGCCTCTTACTTGTAAAGGGAGTAGCCTGTCACATGGCTTTAAAAGGAGAAGATCACTTTGTAGTATTTTGGTAATGTAATAATTGATTGCTTTGTACAGTTTTGGTTAAATTAATATAAAGGTCTTTAATGCTGTGCAGCCTTTTTAATGAAGGGGTTAAGAGAAGCTGACTGTAGAGCTTTTAAATTCTAACTCTGTTTCTGCAGATGTTAACATATAAATTTCAGTTGCAAAGATGGGAGTTGTTTGGTTTGCTGTTTGATAACAGTGTTTGTCTCACCCTGATAACTTCCCGAATCCTGTCACGTGGTGTAATACCAAGTGTCGGGCTCTAGTACCTTGCGATAATGTGAAGCAGCATCTGCTTTGTGTTTGGCAACAATAGTCCTTACACTGAGAGTTTTCCCCTTTAACTATTAAAAGTTGAAGTAATGGGTGAAAAACTTCACGGCACGACTTTAGAGTTGGAAGGCTTGAGAGTTATTTCTGTTATGGCTTAAACTATCTTATTAAACATGCCTTTTATAACCACATTTAATGTGGTTATATTATTGGTAGGACAAGGAAAACTCTGTAATCCTGGCTTTTTGTTTTAAACTTAAGAACCTAATTATAATTTTCACTTTGTAAACAGTGAAGGAAGTTAAAGTTACTGGGAGAAAGTGAAACAGTGTGTTTTGCCTGTAATATGTTGTACCTGTAATTTCCACCTGTAAACCTGGTTTCCTTTTTTTTATTAGGTTTTCTCTAAGTTTGCTTCCCCTTTATTTTATAAGACCAATAAAATAAAAGTTGGCAGTCAGATTTATAAAACTTGATTTTAAAATCTCCTAGCACTTGCAAAAAACATAATGAACTAGTGAGATCAAAGATCTGGGTGTGGAATTGTTAATACAACCAAGTCCCAGGAAGGCAAAACTTTAAAGAGTAGAAATCGGCTTTTGCAAAAATTGCTTTTATGTTTTCACAAACAATGTGGATTTAGACAGTCAGAGGGGGAAAAATATTAGGGATATGGTTTTCCTTCTGCTAAAAAAAACAGTGACTCGTGTTCTGGGTTTCTACATCAGCTCAGGTTTTGACCTTTCTAGGTTATGAATAATTTCAAGCAAAAACAGCTCTTTCCCACAGATAATTACGTACAATAAGTATACATTTAAGTGTCATGTGTGTGATTTCACAGCCACTTTGAGGACTGAGTATTTTAATTCAGCACACAGAAATGCTAATCATAGAAATGCTGCGTTAGTCTGCAATATAGTTCTGTATTAAAACTACCTGCAATATTCTCATTGATTATCTAAATTTTAGGCTATTTACTGTGTTCCTGGGATCCTCTGGTAGGACCTGACTGCAAACTGGTGATCTTTCTGAATTAGCTGAACTGTAAAATATTATTCTTCTCAGGGCTGTAACACTTGGAATTGTGGCCAGCAGAGCTCCGGCTGCAGCTACCAACTGCTGCTGTCTCACTCGCTGCCGAGTTCAGTTTGAAGGAAGATGAGATGTCAGAAAGGTCCGTGTTATCATTTCCTTGAGCTACTTAGATACCTTTCTAAAAGTAGCTAGAGGCTTCGAACTCAGAAATACCACTGAAAAAGAACAACTTAGAATGAGCAAATAATTCACCAGTCCAGGCAGCCTGTAAAGCTCAGATTCGAACTCTCGTTTAGTGAGTATTCTCCTTACATTCAAGAGAAAAATGGGGACAGAGTTAAAGGTGCGTGTATTTTAGAAGCCAGTATAATGTGTTCAGTGCTACAGAGAGAGGTTTATTATAAATAAAGGTGCTGAATTCCACCCAAAGCAGGCTCCTGTGGATGGATTTTCTTTTCAGTACCAGAAGATGTGACTGTAACTGATTTTCCAGCGTGCCCTGTCTCACTCTGCTGAGAGCGAGCCCGAGGGCAGGATGGGCCAGTTCCCTCTCTGGTGAAGCAGGAAGGCAGCTCCAAGGGAAAAAAGCAATTAGTGTTTTATTCAAAATACAGTTCCTTGAGCTTGCGAATGATGCAGAGTAGATCTCAAGTCTCACCAGTTAAAGGACAAATACAGCTTAAAACATGTCCTATTTATATCATAAAGGTTAAATGTTAAAGAACATTGTGGATCTGATCATGAGGATTAATTTTCCTCCATCTGCTTCCCCTTGGATTTGGCATGCAATATGACTGTGCATATCCAAAGGCTGTTTCCTACTGCACGAGAAGAATTTTTCCTTTCTCAACTGAGTTTGTAGTCTTGTTTGGACACAAACGACCGTTCAATGGCAACGGGCCTACTCTAGCAGAGGCGGCTGGGGCTGGGAACTCCCGTTTCTTGCACGCACAAAGAGAAGCAAAGCGAGAGGAAATTCTTTCGCCTGGTAACACAGACTGGTCAAATTCTCAGATCACGATGCGCAACAGCCCCTCCCAGCACAGTCAGCGGAGCTTTCGCTGAATCTTGCCCTCGGCAAAGGGCTCAAAAATTATTTTCTCAACTCCCTTTTCACCAATTGCTTCAATTGTCTCCTTTTTCATGCTGCCGGGTACTGGCTGGCTGCGGCACCCTCCCCCTGCCAACCGTGCGCTGGCCAGCCCAGGGGAAGACATTTGCTTTTTTAAAACGTAGATTAAAACAGTCACGGAATTGTCAGAGTTGGAAGGGACCTCTAGAGATCATCTAGTCCAAGTCCCCTGCTAAAGCAGGATTGCCCAGAGCACGTTACTCAGGACTGCATCAAGGCAGGGTCCCTTCATTTCTTTTGTTGAAAAGTTTAGCATTCTGTGTTATCTTTCAAGCCATGCCAGAAGGTAGCTCTTTTACTGTCTCCACATTTCTTTGTAATTAGATCTTTATGGCTTTCCTGAGTGGGTTAATGAGAGAGACGCACTGTTCTATGCGAGCCTAATTGTTTTAGGCTGTTGAGGGATCAGAAAAAAGCAGGAATGATAGCAATTAGTTACGGATGAAACAGAGTTCAACTTTTAGGAAAAAGGAAAAACAACACAAGAGACAGGATTTTCTGTGCCCGCTAGTGTCTCGTGCAACCCGGTGACTGCAGATTTTCATACCGCTTTCGGGTATAACTTTAATTACTCCGTTCCAGCCAAAACACTGTGGCCTGAACCACGTCCAGGCAACTCCTGGTTGCTCTGTTGGCACTCCTCTTTGCATCCATCTTGCTGGATGCAGCAAAGAAAGACACAGAAATATCATTCTAACTTAAACTAGCTATTTTACATGAAACAAATGTGTTCACGTCTCTTAGATGACCCAACCAGAAACCCACCGGGGTAGTAGGTAGTGATGATTTTTGCTTCTGCAAAATGCATTTCAGGCCCAGTGGAACGGAGGGGAAGAAAATCGCTTTGCCTAAGAAAACCTTGCTCAGTGAACAGAGGAGCAAACCCAAAATTTCTAAGCTACAAAATCTTAAAAATTAAGTCCAGTAATTCTAAAGCGTTGTAGAACCAGGCTCCACCGCGCCTCTCCTGCACCGCCTTTGGGTCCAAGCTGTGTCCAGCAACGCCTTTGGCCTGTTGCTGTGTTATCTCCCACCACCCCTGATTCAGAAAATGAATGGTTAAAGGTTGTTAGTGTGGATTTAGTGCAGCCTGGCAAAGAACAGAGCTCGGAGCCCAGGAGCCCAGCATTCCAAGATAAAGAAATGGCCTTGTGTATAAGATAGCGGGAACAGCCTGCATGCTAAGGAGGAACCTAACTGTCTGGGTAAAGTGTCCATCTGGCCGGGACCAGTTTCGTGGTTTGGGGTCCAGCCAACCCAGCATTCTAGGACAAAGGTGAAGGTACACGGTGAAGAAGACTGCGAGCCTTCCTCCAGAAGACCCCGGCCCATGACCACCAGGCGACAGTGCGCATGCGGCAAAGGGAGGAGATTTATGATAATGAGTTCTTAGAAATAATTAGAATAGTAACGCCTTTTCTTAGAATCAATTATAATAACCCAGCCCACCTTAATGAATATGTATGCTTTTTATCATAAATCGATGCTTGTTTTACAAACCGGTGTGCAAGTTTGGAGGAGCAATCCCCCTTGCACCCGGCGCCGCAATAAACATACCTGCTTTATAACTCTCTGCAAGTTGTAAGGTTTGTTTCCGCACGTCAATTTGGCACCCCAGATGGGACCCCCTCTGTCCGGCTGCGGGACCTGCTGAGGACGGGACTCCTCTGGGCGCCCCCGAGATTTCTCGGAAGGACTCCCCAACTCATCCAGATCACCGCGGGGACAGACAAGGACCATCTCCTGCGGACCAGGTATGTTTAGGGTTTCTTAAGGGGGGGACCTCTAAGTCGTGAGGAGACGTCCTACGTGTGGTAAAGAGTCGGTGTACTCGCCCCGGGGTATGCTCAGGCTTGGGCTAATGGCTGGTGTGGGATCCCTCGGTTTCGGGTTTTTGTGTTAGTATGTGGAATTGTAATACTGTTGGTTACTTGTTGTATTTGTCATAAGGTACTGCTATCGTGTTATCGTCTGACACAAGGTGTAAATTGTTGTATGAGTGAAATGAGTGATTGAGACGCGGCACTGCTGCGGAGCGAGTGCGGAGTTCCGATCCGCGGTTCCGTGTTCTCCGCGAGGAGAGCGGCCGGAGACGAACGAAGCGTATGACAGACTGTAAAGAAACATTGTGTGAACCTAATATTGAGAATATTAAGTGGCAGTGTCTTGGACATTCGGATAACGTTTGTGATCCTATTTTTATCTTAAAGTGCTTTGCTTGTAATACGGAGGTTTGGGTAGATCAGGAGGACGATTTTTGGCATCCACAGTGTGGTAGCTGGACTGAGTGGAAAAAAAATCGAGCGGGCGGGAGAGTTGAAACAAGTAATCTGTGGAGACATAGCCTACCCCTGGAGATAAAGGTAGCGACAGGGATATAGCTGTACCGTTTCCTGGGAGGGAAACAAGAATAACACCCAGGTGACACACGGAGATCAGGGTCACCTCTTAACTAAGGGGGTAAGGAGAACATAAAATGGGCAATAATCAAGGGGGCGAGATACTGAAAAAGAGTCCCCTAGGGTGTATTTTAGCACACTGGAAGGAGATCGGGGGCTCACCAGGTGGCAGCGTGGACAAGAATACCTTAATTAAATATTGTAATCAGTGGTGGCCAATTTACAAGTTAGATGATCAAGAGAAATGGCCCTTTAATGGGACCCTTAATTACAATACTATATTACAATTAATGCTATTCCTTAGAAGGGAAGGAAAGTGGGATGAAGTCACATATGCGGACATGTTTTTCACCCTTCGGAACCACCCAGAGTACCAACGGGACTGCGGGCTATTACCTCCACAAGACCCGATGGTATTAGCCTTAGAGAAAGAAAGAAGGGAAGAAATGAAAGCAAATATAAAAAGATGTTGTTCGGCCTGTAGCATAGGGCAGAGATGCACAAAGCCTGAAAAGATTCAGGGTTTAAAAGAAGACGATTTTCTTGAAACTTACTTACCACCGGTTAAGGCAATGGAGGAGGTAAAGGTTTCCCAAGGAGACGGAGAAACTGATTCCAGGACCCCACCTGACAGCCCGGTATCGTCCCGTACCCGGAAGGGAACAGGGCGAGTAGTGATTCAGGCACCCTTAAGGGAAGCTGTGGGTCCGGAAGGACTACCTGTATTGTTAAAAGTCCCTTTTTCCTCATTTGATTTAGAAACCTGGAAAAGCGTGGCAAAGAATTATCGGAATGATCCCGTCGGGGTTACTAAACATTTTCAGTTTCTGGTAAAGCAGCACAATCCTGACTGGGGTGATATCCAGTTATTATTAGATCACCTGACAGAAACTGAGAAACAACTGGTTTTGAAAGCTGCTCAAGATATAGCCACGGACCACCTGAAAGATTCAGGAAGAGACATTAAAGACTATTTCCCCTTGCAGGACCCTCGTTGGGACCCAAATAGGAGCAGTCACTTGGAAGCATTACACGGTTATAGAGATTGGGTTATAAGAGGGATGGAGAGAGCTATCCCGAAAGCCATTAACTGGTCAATGCTATATGCTGTAAGACAAGGGCCGAAGGAGACTCCCTCGGAGTTCTTGGATAAATTACGAGATGCAATGAGACGCTACACCCCCTTGGACCCTGGATCAGAGATAGGAATACAGCAGTTAGTGTCTCTCTTTATACAGCAGTCCGCTAGTGATATCCGGAGGGAGCTGCAAAAGCTAAGAACAACTGAAAGTAGAAATCTAGAGACTCTGCTAGATGAGGCATGGAGAGTATTTAGCGACCGAGAAGAAGAAGATAGGAGAAAGGACAAATGGGCACTGGTAGCAGCACTACAAGGGGAGGGTGGAATAAGAAATGAGAACTTTAGGAAACCATTAGAAAGAGATCAATGTGCATGGTGTAAGCAGAAAGGACACTGGAAGAATGAGTGTCCAAAGAGACGAAAAGAAAAAATTCAGGCACATTTTAAAGGAGATTGACGGGGACCTGGGGAATCCTAACTAAATTGGTACCTGAATTGGCGTGGTTTACCGTCTTGGACCTAAAGGATGTTTTTTTTCTGCTTGCCTCTGAGCCCAGAGAGCCAACTTTTATTTGCATTTGAATGGGAAAACCCAGAATCTGGAAGGAAAACACAGCTTACATGGACCGTGCTACCACAGGGCTTTAAAAATAGTCCAACACTTTTTGGAAATCAGCTAGCCAAAGATTTAGAACAGCGCCTGGGTCAGGAGTGGTATTGCAGTATGTGGATGATATGTTACTCGCCACTGACACCAGAGAAACATGCCTAGAATGGACTGTGAGCCTGCTAAATTTTCTTGGACTTAATGGCTATAAAGTTTCTCCACAGAAGGCACAGATAGCCCAGCAGCAAGTGACCTATCTGGGATATGAAATAACCACAGGCCAACGGACACTAGGGAAGGAGAGGAAAGAGGCCATTTGCCAGACACCTCGACCACAGATGCCTAAGGAACTTCGGACCTTTCTAGGAATGACAGGATGGTGTCGTCTCTGGATATATAACTACGGACTCTTGGTAAAGCCGCTATACGAGTTATTAAAATCTAACTCAAAGAATATTGTGTGGAATAAGGAAGCAGACAGAGCCTTCCATCAGTTAAAAAAGAGGTTAATGGAAGCGCCTGCCCTGGGATTACCCGATACTACTAAACCTTTCTGGTTGTTTTCCTATGAAAAACAAGGAATGGCCTTAGGAGTCCTAGCTCAGAATCTGGGACCCTATTGAAGGGCGGTGGCATACTTCTCTAAACAGCTTGACAGAGTAAGTAAAGGCTGGCCTAGCTGTCTCCGAGCAGTGGCAGCAGTGGTAATAAACATCCAAGAGGCCCGTAAGTTCACCCTAGGCCAGAAAATCACAGTTATGGTATCACATACCGCCTCAGCAGTACTAGAAGTAAAAGGGGGGCATTGGCTTTCGCCTCAGAGGTTTCTTAAGTACCAGGCTATCCTGATAGAGCAAGATGATGTAGAAATAACAGTAACTAATATTGTCAATCCAGCCTCTTTCCTCAGCGGAACCGAAGGAGAATCAGTGACCCATGACTGCTTGGAAACAGTCGAGGCTGTGTACTCCAGTCGACCAGACCTGAAAGAACCATTGGAAGATGCAGAGGATTCCTGGTTCACCGACAGGGATACGCAAAGCTGGCTATGCGGTAACCACCACAGAGAAGGTAATAGAATCCAAAGCCCTGGCCCCAAATACATCAGCCCAAAAGGCTGAGATAATAGCACTAACCTGAGCGCTGGAACTAGCCAAAGGAAAACGGATAAATATCTGGACAGACTCTAAATATGTTTTTGGGGTGGTGCATGCTCACAGGGTGGTCTAGAGAGAAAGAGGACTCTTATCTACACAAGGGAAACACATAAAACATGCTGAAGAAGTTCTCAAGCTCTTAGATGCAGTATTACTGCCTATCAAAGTGGCTATCATGCACTGCAAAGCTCACCAAAAAGGGAACACCGCTGTGGAACTGGGCAACGCACTGGCGGACCGAGAAGCCAAAAGAGCAGCAGAGATGGGTAATGCAGAGATACAATCCTTGGTCCCAGATGGTAAGATACAAATTGACAACGAACCTAAATATTCTAAGGACGATCACAAATTGATCAAAGACTTAAATGGGAAAATTGAAGGGAAATGGGTCAGAACCCCACAGGGAAAAATAATAGTGCCTTTCTCGTTACTATGGGCTGTAGTCATGGCAGAACATAAGAAATCCCATTGGGGAACAGAGGCACTTTACAGATACCTGAGTAGGCTAATATGTGCTCGGAATCTATATGCCACTGTCAAACAAGTCACTCAGCAGTGTGAGGTATGTTTACAGAACAACCCTAGGACAGGTCCCAGAATCCAGTTTGGCCAAATAGGGAAGGGAAACTATCTGGGATAACAATGGCAAATTGATTTTTCAGAACTTCCAAGAAAAGGGGGGTTTCGATACCTATTAACTGATACCTTTTCAGGATGGCCAGAGGCATTTCCCTGCTGAACCAATAAAACGAGAGGAGTCATTAAAGCATTGTTGCAAGAAATTATACCAAGATTTGGGGTTCCTGCAGTGATTTCCTCGGACCAAGGATCTCATTTCACTGCAAAGGTTGTTTCAAAAGTAAGCAGATTATTGGGTATAGATTGGCAACTTCACATCCCATACAACCCACGATCGAGTGGTCAGGTAGAAAAGATGAATCGTTGTAAAGCTAGGCCAGGAAGCTAACTTGGCCTGGCCTCAGTCATTACCATTAGCCCTTCTCAGGATAAGAACAAAACCCAGAACTAAAGAAGGTTTGAGTCCCTTTGAAATACTCTATGGGAGACCATATAGTGTACAAGACGGGACATCCACAGAGTTGGGGAATGAAATATTGACAGATTACATGATAAATTTACAAAAACAGCTCCGAGAGGTAGAAAAACTGGTTCTGGGAACAAGAGCTCGTGGGCTGGATGGACCAGTACACGAGATCGAACCTGGGGATTATGTATATGTCAAGTCTTTTACAGATTCACCACTGAAGCCAAAGTGGGAAGGTACCTTCCAGGTACTGCTGACCACTCACACAGCCATAAAGATTAAGGAACAAGCCGCTTGGATCCATTGGACTCAAGTCAAGAGAGCTCCAGAACCCCATGGACATCAACGCAGGCCGGACCCCTGAAACTTCGCCTCCAACGAAAAGATGGACATTAATGACATTAATAGTCATCAACATGCCAGGACTTTGTGTTTCAGGGGGAGGGACATGGGATATGAATACATATTCACAAAACCTGGAAACATTGGTAAGGGCTACTAATCTGTCAGATCGTTGGGTATGTACTACCCTACCCAAAGGAGAAATGAAATTGCCTCTATATGGGGTGGCAGCAAGTGATTGGAACAGTGCCAATGGGACCTGGCCCAAATTTTGGGCAAGAGGGGGAAATGAGTTGAACAGGTATTGTGAGTACGATGATAATATCTACCCCTTAGGACCCAGATTTGATTTACAAGTGTTGAAAGAAGAGCTTGTTGTATTAATTAGCAGTAACAATTGTACCTGGGAACCTCGTGGTTACCTAACTTGGCTTGGCTTAAACAACTGTTTATCTTTCTAGTAGCAATACTTGTGTTAGGAATTTTAGTGTGTGCATTAACTAGATGTCTTATGTGTTGTACCAGGGGGGGCCAAAGACGAATACATTCAATGGAAGAAGCATCAGCTCCGTGAACGAGTGAGTCAGGGAAGTATTTTAGAAATCAGATGGAGAAGGGAAGTGTGTTATAGGCAATTGTAAAAGAATTTACAAAGGTGGAAGAAAAGGGGGGACTTGATTCAGAGAATGAATGGTTAAAGGTTGTTAGTGTGGATTTAGTGCAGCCTGGCAAAGAACAGAGCTCGGAGCCCAGGAGCCCAGCATTCCAAGATAAAGAAATGGCCTTGTGTATAAGATAGCGGGAACAGCCTGCATGCTAAGGAGGAACCTAACTGTCTGGGTAAAGTGTCCATCTGGCCGGGACCAGTTTCGTGGTTTGGGGTCCAGCCAACCCAGCATTCTAGGACAAAGGTGAAGGTACACGGTGAAGAAGACTGCGAGCCTTCCTCCAGAAGACCCCGGCCCATGACCACCAGGCGACAGTGCGCATGCGGCAAAGGGAGGAGATTTATGATAATGAGTTCTTAGAAATAATTAGAATAGTAACGCCTTTTCTTAGAATCAATTATAATAACCCAGCCCACCTTAATGAATATGTATGCTTTTTATCATAAATCGATGCTTGTTTTACAAACCGGTGTGCAAGTTTGGAGGAGCAATCCCCCTTGCACCCGGCGCCGCAATAAACATACCTGCTTTATAACTCTCTGCGAGTTGTAAGGTTTGTTTCCGCGCGTCACCCCTCCTAAGAGCAGGACCTTTCTTTCCAATGCATTTACTTCCTTGGCACATTTGCACATGCATTTGTTCTTGATTTTCAATATACAGCCAAGAACTACAAATTTGGCTCCAACACCACCTCACAGCAGAGTTTTAACCCATTGTGCTGCTCTTTATTCACGATGCGTGTTTACGGTGTATCAGGGACGTGGCCGTGGAGCGCAGGGGCTAAGGCTGAAGCCGTGTGCCCCGTTCGCAAGGCGGCTCTTCCAGCAGCACGGGTGACGGAGGGGTCCCCTCGCACTAGCAGGGCTCCTGGTTCCACACATCCCAGCTGGGAAGGAGTTATGCCACCAGCCTCGGGCTGTAAGAGACCCAAGCTGGGGGAGGAAAATGGTGCCATCAGCTGGCTTCTGGCTCTGCTGGACTGTCCCTTCCCGCTTTAACAGCTCTCGCGCTGGGCATGTGCAGAAGCAAAAGCACTGGGCTGTGGGTTTTAACACCAGAGGCAGCACAGCCCCACAGTATATTCTGCTGACATACTAATACTGTCTTCATATTTGAGGAATAGCTGAAAGACCATTTTTAGCAAACTACCAATTCTCTGAGAACAGAAAAGCTGGTTTCAGTGCAAAATTCTCTGCTTGGAAAGGCAGCAGGAGAGGGGATTTTATTTGTAGCTATTCCTATCTGCACAGACTGTCACTGTTCGCACGCAATGGAAGTAATTTTTTACTTGTCTCTGGGGGCTGCTGCTTTGCCCTGAAGGATAGAGGCACTGTACCGTGACACGGGTAAGTGACATTTGTCACTGGCTTTCCTGGCTTGGGCAAATGCTGCCCATGTCCCCAGGTA
The DNA here is from genome assembly GCF_964106895.1 of Numenius arquata. Classification (NCBI taxonomy): domain Eukaryota; kingdom Metazoa; phylum Chordata; class Aves; order Charadriiformes; family Scolopacidae; genus Numenius; species Numenius arquata. The sequence goes on from NC_133586.1 coordinate 32,976,268, forward strand.
CTGGGATTGTTGCTGATGTTACAGACTTCAGAAGTGGGGCTGGAGTATTTTGTGTTTTGGGGAATACAAGGCATTTTCAGAGGAGTCTTTTCTTGTCTAACTATGTTATTAGGTACCTTAGCAGGAGCCAGTTGTGGCAAGTCAAAGAGATTGCTGAATTTCACGTAGAATTAGAAGGTGCACAAGACAAAAGAAAAAAACCCCAATCTTAACATCTTCTGCACGGCTCACGGGTGCTTGGGCTGGTTCCTGCTTTCCTCTTCCTAAAATAAGCTCTATTTATTTTTATCTTAATGGGTTAGGACTGCAGTTCCTGAGCAGAGCTAATGGTCTCGAGGGCATCCTTCAAGTTTAAACAGAGATTTGACTCATTTTTATGAGGGCTTTTGGAGAGGGACAATCACTCTCTGAAGACTGCTCACAGACTTCCAAACTCCTTTTAGGCAGGGCTATAAAAATTACTCAAATCACCAGTCCACACTAAGCCAGGAGGCCTGTTGGGTAGAAAAATGCTTTCTGCTTCCCATTAGTGTCTCCAAAAAACCCCCAAAGCACCAACGCTCATCTTTGAAGACAGGGACATTTTCATTGCCATTGCCCAGTGCAATGGGAAGGCTGCATTTCAGGCTGCCTCCAGCCCCTGCGTGAACTGCAGCTATTTTGGCATTTGCTGAGTCATTTTATTTGGTTACAAAGTCGTTGCTGCGAGAGCTGTATCTGTAACAGCAGAACACGTTAGCACTCAGAAAGCAAACAGGGGAAAACCCTTCCTCGCTGGGCCGCGGCCCCCTCCTGCCGCCCCGGGGTGGGAGCCGGCCATCGCTCGCCTTCAGGAGACAGCAGAGCTACAACTACACCGTTTGCTCTGTAGGTGCTGGATGATGCTCCTCTCCCTCGCCACACGAGCCATGCGTTCCCCTAAACAGCTTTCTCTAAAGGATGGGAAGGCACAGCGTGCTGTGCCGGGGACACTGTGGGTGCGGGCAGGTGATGGGACCTCACCAGCCCAGAGCAGCCCCAGCCCCGGCCAGGCAGCACCTCCCAGGCCAACGAGGGGAACGCATACCAGGGCAGGGCGGCTTTGCTGCCCAGGAGGAAGCACCATAACAGGCCCCCACAGCCCATCCGTGGTGGAGAGCAGCACCCCCAGTCCCACACGTGTCCCGTGGGGGTCTGCCGAGGCAGACATCAGCCCAAGCCAGCTCCCCGTGATCAACGGTGAAAACTGCGCTAGTCACAGCAGAAGGCTTTTGCTCCAAAGCAGCACAGACCAGACACAATCTCTTGTAACGTTTCCCCGCAATATCCAGCTGAAACAAAGCGAGCTGAAAACCGAGTCTCAGGGCCGCTCTGTTTCACTGTGAACGGGCAGTTTATTTATTTAACAAAGCGTGCTGCCAAACATGTTCTCCAGCGGAGCTGCCTGGGACCCCGGGTGAGCTCAGCCCAGCCTTGCTGCACAGACATATTTTCCATCTGCCTGGCAGGAGCTTCCCAGCCCTGCCTCTCCCCACGCCGCCGAACTAGGTCAGGCTCTCCCTGCCTTCAACACACCACGGATCCAGGCACAAAATCACCAGTAACTGCGGCTTCCCCAGTCACACCTTGAGTCGCCTGGCACGACTCCTGTATTTTCAAGCATCGTTTCATCCCTGGCCCGTTTTGCACCCATCCCAAAGCCCCGGGACAGCTGCCATGGGGCAGTTTTGGGATACCCTGGAGGCATTTAAAAGACATGTAGATGTAGCACTGAGGGACATGGTTTAGTAGTAACTCGGCAGTGCTGGGTTAACAGTTGGACTCGATGATCTTAAAGGTCGCTTCCAACCAAAATGATTCTGTGATAAGCATAAGTGCTTTTTCTCCTCAACACCATGAGGTGAGTAGGACTCGGGAGGTGATCGTCCCCCTGTACTGGGCACTGGTGAGGCCCCACCTTGAGTACTGTGTCCAGTTTTGGGCCCCTTACCACAAAAAAGACATTGAGGCGCTGGAGCGGGTCCAGAGAAGGGCAATGAAGCTGGTGAGGGGTCTGGAGCACAAGTCTTATGAGGAGAGGCTGAGGGAGCCAGGGTTGTTCAGCCTGGAGAAAAGGAGGCTGAGGGGAGACCTTATTGCTCTCTACAACTCCCTGAAAGGAGGGTGTAGAGAGGCGGGGGTCGGTCTCTTCTCTCAACTCACAGGTGACAGGACTAGAGGGAACGGCCTCAAGTTGCACCAGGGGAGGTTCACATTGGATATTAGGAAGAATTTTTACACTGAAAGGGTTATCAAGCATTGGAATGGGCTGCCCAGGGAAGTGGTTGAGGCACCATCCCTGGAGATGTTCAAAAGATGGGTTGACATGGTGCTGGGGGACATGGTTTATTGGTGGTTTGGTTTTTTTTGTCAGAGTTAGGTTTATGGTTGGACTAGATGATCTTGAAGGTCCCTTCCAACCTAGAAGATTCTCTGATTAGTGTCTGAGGAAAGCACTGTGTCTTCCCAGGCCAACCCAACTGACACCCTGGCAAAACCTATGGGAAGTTTTTATCCATAACAAACCCAAGGCAGGACCCATGCACCTGCAACACCTTCAGCCTTTTGGCCGACTGCAGCTCCACACCCAGGCGGGAGAGGCTCTCTAAGAGAACTGGATTCCTACAGACTTTATGGAAACGGGCAAAAAGTGAGAATTCATATTCAGCCGATCACCAGAGCTGCCCCAGGAGCGACCAGCTCTTGGAGCCCGTGTCTGGGGGTGTCCCCACCTGCACTCACCTCAATGCCAGGGGGGCAGAGGGGCTGGGGGCAGCTCCTCACGGGTACGCCAGAGCTCTGCGGCCATTTGGCAGCTTTTCTAAAATAGCCTTCACCCCAGTGAAATTTACGGTGACAACTGTGTGGGTTTGGGGAGGGGGGTGGTTCAATGGTAGGGAACATCGCTGAGCTGTCGGGGAGCTGGGGGCTGGGGTGCTGGCTCTGAAGGAGCTCTGAGGGACCATCAGCTCAGAAGGAAAACAGCCCTGTCCTTCCTCGGCCAAACATTCCCACCCCTCCCTGGAGCAGCTGAACTGATTACAGCTCACAAGCAAACTGTACACGTACTTCATTTTTACATTATATCCATTCCCACCATGTTCCAACAGCAAGTGCAGGGGAAAGCTTAAAAAAAAATCCATAACAGCTCCAATAAGGATGGATTCTGGCAGAATAAGGAATGAAACTTCCAGCACACTCCCAATCAGCTGATAATCTGCACTGAACAGAAAATATTTGCTGCCTGGAGAGCTGCAGGGCAGGCTCTGGGAGCCCTGCCACCGAGCACACACCTGTCCCAAGCCCTGAGCAGGTCCTGGCTGGGGCAGAGCAGGAACCACGCGCCCACAACTGGGACCTGGCCACAGCCAGGAGCACCAGTGACCCACCCCTGGGTGGGTGAGGATGGCCCCAAGGCCATCGCTGCCCTCCCAGCAGGGTGATGGGTCCCCAATAAGCTCCCATGCTGCCAGCCCGGGCACCTGTGTGGCCAGGTTCCATGTCTGGGCCATCTCACAGCTCCTGTTTAGACTCTCCCCATCACACCCTTAAAAAGACAAGTCTGGTCCATACCAACCCCAGCAGCATCACAGAGCATCCCGCAAAGTGGGGAGGGAGGGAAGGAAGGGGTGCGCAGGGAGGGAACGAGGTCAGAAAACTCTTCAACCCCTCATTTGTGTCTCTGCACATCCCTGGGGGCTCTTAGGGAAGCACTGACAATTTTGGGAGTTGTAAGGAATTTGAAAATTCTGGGTTTAATGGGCTGGTATAAGCCGGGATGTCAACAGTGCTCAGAGCTGCAAGACCATGACTTGCTGCAGAGGAGAAACACGAAGGGACAGGGATTTGCTGCAACTCAACACTTCTGTGTCGGCAGAGCCAAGGCTGAACTTCAGCCACTGCTTCTGGTGTTACTGCCTTACCTTAAGCAATTGCTAGAGGTTTTGCAATTACTTTGCAATCTTAAAACAAAATCCCAAACCTTTCCAAAGACAGAAGCATTCCTGCCCTACCATCCCTACGGCAAAGTCTCCATGTTTTGTCTTGCACATCCACCTGCAGCAGGGCTGAGGTACATGCAGTTTCCTCTCAAAATTCACATTTGCAAAGCTGCTGCTTCACCTCGATGTCCTTTAATTCAAGCCTGGAGTGATGTGCCATTACATGTTTGTCTAAGTTGTTTCAGAAGTGAGTTTCCACCCTGAAGACAAGATTTGCTTCCCTTGCTAATGCTCCGGGATTAAGTGTCAAAGTTGTTCCCTAGTTCAATCCATGTTCCCCGTGCCCTTACAAACTCTGCTTGCACAGGCAGTGGCTACAGCAGAGAGAGGCAGAATTGGTCAGAAACGATCCTGAACCTTTCATACGAGACTGCAAGGGGGAGAGAAAGGGAAAAACTCCCCAAGCATCAAGAGCTTTCCAGCCATATGTGCGTAAAGATTTCTTCCCGTGCCACGTGACAGAGGAAGAGGCGCAGACCCATTACACAATAATAAAAATATGCCTTTGGCAACGTTGAGCCAAAACCTGGAGCTGCTGCAGGAAGCGAGCAATCTGCGCAAAACGGATTAAAACGTTAATAGAAAATAAAGACCGAAGTCAGTATCGGACACCCCTCCGAAGGACGCTGCTGCGGCAGGACGGGGCTCGGGTTCTGCGCGTGACAGTGATCTGCAGCAAAACATCTGCTTAAAGTCGTGTAGGTTCCAGCGCCTGTCAAGATCTCACTAAAGAGATTAGTCGTGGTGAGTAAATTCACTTTTCCTTCCCCCCCCCCGCCTCTCCTCTTAACCTTAACTTTGAAAACTTACCAAATAAGGTCTAAATCATTGAGCACTCAGGTTTCCAGTGCCTGCACAGGAATCCATACAGGCAACAGTCGCCAGTTAGAAGAAATACTCCAGGAAGGAAACACGCCTCAAACTTTTACTGGGAGCATCTACCTCATACAGCTGAAACTGCAGCCTCTCCCTTCACTCCGGTACCCATCAGCAGCTTCTGTAATGGGGCTTTAGCCCAGGGCTAGGGAAGGTTTGCCACAGGCATCCCTGGCTGCCTAAAGCTGAGACAGCGATGCAGGTTCAGGCACAGAAGATGCATTGCTCTCCTTTATCTCTTTCGACATCGCTTCGTGCAATAGCGGATAACAGATCAAACTCCTATCTGATGTAACTACTTCATTGGCTTATATCAGAAATTAAATAGGTCCATCTCAGCTGCTGTCACCAGTGGCACACCTTATTCTATCTAAATCATCCCCATGCCCCCAAGGGCTCCTTAGGCTTCCACCTTGGGGATGCCACAGGGTAACCACTAGAGCTGAGAATTAGGCTCAGAGAGGTAATGATTATTTTGAAGGCTAATTAAGACACCTTGAGCCATTCTGGGAAATTGTGAAGCAAGAAGATGGTTGTTTTGTTTAAGAAAGCCTCGAGTATTGAAAGGAATCAGAGTAGAAAGTCGCAGTCGTTTGTTCACTGCTGGGTCCCTCTCGGACCACCCTGCTCCTTCCTCCCTCCCTCTGAGCAGCAATTCTCCCCAGACTCTCCTCTTCTCTCCCCCTCTGTGCTTTTGCTCCTTGTGGGCAGGCACACGCCACCACCACACGGCACAAGGTGGCTTCCCTGACCAAAAATCACCATCTGGCCACCGCACGTGCCACCAAACCACTCCACATCTAGCAAACCCTCCGGGATTTTCCCTCTGACGGGATTTCAGCCCAGCTGCCCTGTAAGCACCAGAAACTACAACTGATCCTTCATGCCTGGGGCTCACCCTTACAGGCAAAATCTTTTCTTACAGAAACACCTTTTCACTGCATATAGATCCATAGAATTGGTCTGGCTTCTTAACTGTGAAGTGTCTTGGGAAGCTCACCTGTAGCAGGGCTGGGACAAGGGCGGTCACACAGGGGTTTGCAGGAGCCATGCAGAGCAGGGATGTCATGGCAGCCAAAGCTATAGGGGAGACATGGCAAGAGATGTGTCCCCCCAAGTTCCTGCCTGTGAGGCGCCTCCAGCAGCATCCCACGCTGCGGCAGCCAGCAGAAACAGGAGCTGCAAGTCCGGACTGGGGGCTGCAAGGAGCCCCGTGGGGACATAGCTCCTAGGGATGGAGGCTCTCGGGCGACAGTGATGTGCTGTAGCTCTGGCAACAAGGAGCATGCACAGAAAAGCTATTGGAGAGCACAGGTTTGCAGTCCCCCTGCACAGATGCTCCATTTGCTACAGACGCTCACAGGATGCTCAGGTTTCAGCCCAAGGGGGTCAGGTTCAAATCCTGCTAAGCGTACGAATGTCTGCTTCAAACCGGCTGGCGAGGGCAGCTGGGGAGCCGGGCAGCCCACCCGCTCCCAACATTTCTCCATCCTGAGGAAAGCTATGCCCCAGTCTCACCTCCCTGGGAAAGCCAGGGCACGAGGCAGCCTCTGCCAAGGGCCTGGGCTCCAGCAGGAAGAGCAGGACCCACCGAAGCAATAAGCAATGACAACAAAACATTCTAAAACAGAAAGGGGGTGTCACGTAAAGGCCACGGGGCAGAGTCAGAACATCCCATTTCAGACACATGCTTTCTTTGAGTCACAGGTGATAGGACTAGAGGAAATGGCCTCAAGTTGCACCAGGGGAGGTTCAGATTGGATATAAGGAAAAATTTTTACACTGAAAGGGTTAAGCATTGGAACAGGCTGCCCAGGGATATGGTTGAGGCACCATACCTGGAGGTATTTAAAAGACGGGTTGACATAGAGCCTAGTGATATGGTTTAGTGATGGTTTTTTTTATCAGAGTTAGGTTGATGGTTGAGCTAGATGATCTTAAAGGTCCCTTCCGTCCTAGACAATTCTATGATTCTATGATTCATACATTTTTGTCATGTAAGTGAAGACACCTAAACGCGCAGCTTGTTAGGAAAAGACAAGCCAGTAATTTCTCAGCTCTGCTTGTACCATGCCTGCAAATCAGAGATGCTCTGTCTTTATTGCTTTATTTGCCCTGAGGTGTTTTCTATAAAGGTGTGCCCTAGCTCTAAGATTCAGAAGTGAATGCTATCCAAAATTGTCCCCTTCCTGGTTTGATTCCTGACAAGCATTCTCCAAAATTACCCAGTGGGGATCCACAGGACAGTTTTATGGACCACATTGATGCCAGGGGATGTTTTTAAGTACTGGGAAGAAAAGCATCTCTGCATGCATAAGATCTCACCCATCACTAACATGCTGTCACCGAGGAAGATGCACTCCACGTGTGAAGGGCCAGAGCACCTCTCCTCTTGGTAACGTGCTTGATAACCTCAAGCAAGTGCTGGTGCTGCCCCAGGCTCTGCTGGGGAGAAGCCGGGACATGGCAGCCCTAAGTCCTGGCCAGCCATGCCCGTGCTGCAGACACCTGAGAGAGCTTGTTTAAGTGAAGTTGGTCCACTGTCTGTTCCCATGCTGAAATCAGTGCCCGATACCTCTGCGCTCTCCCCAGGTGCTGAGAAGTTGGACATTTGCATTTCAGCAGCAGGTACAAACTACAGCCATTGCCGGTCCCCACGCTTGGTCAGATGACGCAGGATCTCCTCTCCTCCCCAAGCAGCCCACCACCAGTCAGCTCTCATAACCCCCGGGCACAGGGCACACTCCTGCACAACAGGCATCGGTCACGGCCAAAAAGTCTCCAAAGCCCTATTAACAAAGGCATTAATTAAAATGTCACTACAAAAGTAAGACCTCAGCTAAAACCATGCAGCAGGGGCTCCAGTGCCCAGCCTGCTGCCCATACTGCGGAAAGATGCTGATCTGTTTCCAATTTGCTTTTTGGAGCTCATCATACGTGCTACATCGAGGAGCAATTTTCCTTTTAAGGTGGAACAGCATGAGGTTTGTTTTCTTTCAAAGAGAATTCTTTAAGAGGTTATTTATAGCTCCTCTTGTGAATGTGACTGTGCTTTGCATCCCACACGCGCTGCTGTGATGTGGGATGAAATGTTCTTGTGGAGCCGTTAATTAACACCGACTCGGGAGCTGTGCCAGAGCATGGCTCCAGGTAGTCAAATATCCCCTGTCTATCCAAGTACCAGTACTACTGACCTCCCCACCTTGGGGTATTTTGCATTTGCCACTTTTTATCACATTAGGTCAAGTAGCTGGATTATCTGAAGGTAATAGAAGTAGTTATGGTGAGAGACTTTAAGAGAAGGAGCTGCCGTCCTGCCCTGTACTCCCTCTTGCCCATTTCTTCTCCACATGAAGTAGTCCCAGGTTTTTTCCAGGTTATGCTTCACAGTGACATTTTTCCTTGCCACTGCTTATTACTGTCATCCCCCTCCAGATGCCTCTCACTTCTCTTCTGCCCCATTAGAGGTGGCTACTGGGAAGCAGGGATGTAGTTTTCCTTGGGATCTCCCCAATCCGCAGGCATTCTAACATTTTTCTTCCCTTTCTGTGAACCGAGAAGCCCTTATTCAACTGTCTGCATTAATACTTATCGGTGATTTCAGTCTCACAAGGCCATTAAACTGACATCTTTCACCAGCAGCAAATAAACTTAGGTATAAGAAAAGCAAAAGAGCTGAAGAACAAAATAGCTCAAGAGCCAAATCCAGCCCAGAGATCTGTTTTGCATTTCCCACTCCTCTGCATGTTCTTAATTATACACAGCACAGAACTGGGGGGGGGTTCCCACTCAGCATTAATATGGAGCATATTGCTTGCAGGATTCGGAGCGTATAATATGCATTTCCACCCCCTTCAGGAGCCAATACCAGGATAAGAGCACTAAGGCCAACATGAAATTTATACTATACTTTAAGCATCTTATTTCCAGTGCAGGAGTTAAACATAACACTACTGGGGAGATGCTAAAGCCTCCTGGTATTTGGCTTAATGACAAGCAGGACCTTGCCTGCCCAAAAGGCCACTGACAGATTGAAAGGTCTGGGATATCCCAGCTCATCTTCTACTGCTTCTGCATTTAACTATACATTTGCTTCAACACCAAAGGTTGAAGAAATATGTGAAAGGGAGTTTGCTTGCTTTTCAACCCTCTCTTATAGTCAGTATTTTGTTAGCAGAACTTTGGGATGTGTTAAGAAAGCCCATGCAAATGGACAATTCTTGTAAAATATTTAACCCCCTACCATCAGAGGTAGCTGTAATGAGGGAAAAGACTAAATTTCACAGGAGTCTTTTCCATCAACTAAAAGTGTGCACCTTTCAGCCCAAGGGTAGGAGTTGTATCAAAGTCATACATGGCTAATTCCTTTAAAAAAAAAAAAACCTTTGGCTTCAGTTTGATCTCTTCTAATCAAAGAGCTACTGAGAAAGTAGCTAGCCAGGCACAGATTTGTATGGGGCAGTTTTAGGTTTTGTGCCTCATTTCTCCAAGGACTACTCCAGCTTCAGAAGCTGAAAGAAAGAAATTGGGCCAGGGGATGCCTTTCATCCCCCACTGGCTTGTTTCCATAATCACACAACTGAAAACATCCCGACTCTATCGGCATCTCCCCTCAGCCTGTGGTTAGTGCCCACCAGGGAGCACTAGCCCTGCTGTGGAGCTGGTGGCCACGACTGTAACATCCCTCACTGGCAGAGCAAAGGGAGGGAAAAATCCTCAGCCTGGGCATGGGGAGGCTTTCTGTTCCAGGGAGGGGATGGCAGGAGCACCTTTGACATGGGTAGTCAGAAACTGATGCCATATGGGAAATTCTCTTTTTTACTATGTCTGTTACCACGTGCAGAACCCCAATTCTATTTAAATGCTTCTAATACCCAGAGTCTCAGGTGGGTCGTGCATGAAGATGGGCTCTCATCAATCAGCCTGATTTTGAGCATCTTCTCTAAGCTGCTGCTGTATCTGAGCACTATTTCAAGATGCAGTGGAGTTACTCAAGAGTTGCACATGGAGCATAGATAACTATTTGCTAACAGCTCCATGCACAGACATCCAGAGGAATATTTTACTGTATAATAACTGCTCTGTATTATTAGCAGGTTCATGGGAATAGCTTTATTCCAGAAATTATTTTCTATCGCTGTCTCCCCATCCAGGAGTGGAGTGAGACAAGCCCAGGAGGCTCAGCCTCCCATGATGAAAGAAGGCAGAGCCTGCTATGCTCCAAAAAAGCCCTTGGCATTTGTTATACTTAAAGCAATGGCTACTTTACAGAGCCAGGAGACATGAAAACTGAGCTACTGCCCCCCCAGAGAGGTAGGTCAGCATGGCAAGGGGTTAGGAAACCCCTGGCGGAGGCTGCATTGGGACCGGTCACTGCTACAGGGGCGGCTGCACCCCGACACCGAGCCAGAGACCTGGGGGGTGATTGGGCTGCAGGCTGTGCAGTGCCACGCAGCCGAGCTGCGACGAGGAATGGGGCATCCTCAGCCAGCTGAGAGGCTCTATTCATACTGTCAGACAAAAGGCAGTAAGGACTGCCTTGGCCCAAAGCTTTCACAAGCCCGTCTTCTAAATTCAGCCCTGCATCACATGATGGGTTTTGTGCTGGGTAAGAAACCCCAGTGACCCGGCCACAGGGCAGGTCTTACTGGGAACTTTACACCAAAACCCTTTCTCCATCCTCCACTCTGCTAGCCCCCGGCTGCTTTCTGCACCCCTCTGCCATCACTATTTGTGTTTCAGGGAAAAGGCGGCCCAGGGAACAAAACCAGGGGTGGCCACAGACAAAGACTCAGAGAAGAGCGAGTTTCAAAAAAAATATGCAATGGTCAGGCCTAGAAAACTCCACGAACCAAATTTTTGAATTCATTTCACACCAAAACAAACAGCTCCTCCGCCCTGCCAAAAAAAGCCCGATTATCTCCCATTTTCATGCAAGCCTCTGCAACACACCATCCCGGTGGAGGGGACACCACTGTACCCACACATACTGGCTGCTACAAACAACGGCCACGTCCCATTTCTTTTTTCCAGGCTGCGCCATGATCTCTGCTGTCCTCCTGCTCTGGACTGTGCCCTGTGTGGCAAACCATATCCTGGGGGGCTTTGCCAAGGGAGCGCTGCAGGAAGGTCCCCAGCTGGCGTGCAGCCTGCCGGGACCCCCAGGGCCACCAGGACCCCCCGGTGCACCCGGGGCTCCAGGGACGGTCGGCAGGATGGGCTTCCCAGGCAAAGATGGCAAGGACGGCAAGGACGGGGATAAAGGCGAGCACGGCGATGAAGGTAACAAAAAAATGCTTCCTAACACGAGGGTAAAATGTAAAAGTAATAGCGCAACAGCCGAGTTAACAGCAACCTGTCACCCCAAATCTGAGCCCCAGGACAGACAACATCTCATAGGAAGCTCTTCCAGAAATTTTCACTCTCCTCCCTCCAACATCTCACACTTGTCATCTCCTGCCAGGGGGGTTCAGGCTCACATTATTTGCTGATAGCATCTTAATGTTGTGTGCAATTCCTATTGGCTTCACTTTGCTATGAGGTGAGATTTTCCCTGTTCCAATATATGCTCTTTATATGAGACAAAGTGGTGCTCTCAAGCAAAACAAAGTCAGGCGAAAAAATGAAGTAATTGCTCCCCGGAGCACTCTAGCTGGGTGACAGGCACTGCTCTGACCATGCTCAGTCTAAATCGAAGCTAACAATAACCCTTCTTTAATCCTGAGGCGGGGCCCTCCTTTAGATCCAGCCACACAGTCAGTAAGCATCAGGACCAGCTGCGGGGATAAAGCAGTGATTTCCAGTTGCCACACTAGAGTGCACTCCTGATTCAACATAACACCAGCATGCCAAAGCTGCATCTTATTCTCTTCTCCCACCCCGGAAACAGGGAATCTGGAGAACAGGTTTCCACCCGCAGCTGCATTTAAATCTAGTCTTGCTACAGCAGGTCAAGAAACAGGGTATAAATTCCTACGAATTTGTCTTATAACAGACACTACTGCCACCAGCATTAATCAGCAGTTTCAGCATCACTGTGACAGCCCAACTTGCTTCTCATCTCACGGCAGTCCCTGCACTGGGTGTCTTCTGGTTCATGACTGGTTCACCCCCCAGCTAGGCTGGACTTTTTACTACACCTAGAATTTTAGTAATTTTTTTTAAACAACAGCTTCATGTTAAATATTTAAAAAAAAGAAAAAGGAGACAGGAGATTAAAAGTACTCCATCTGCTCAAAGCTACATTCCAAAAGCTTCACAAACCTGTCCCGCTCCTGAAAAACCTAAACATTTAAAGCTTGTTCTTGGCTAGCTTTATAATTAATTGCTCCTTTTTTCCTTTTTCTCAAGTGAGGCAGATAATTGAACCAGCCTTTCAGTCCTTAAAAGGGACAGACTGTCCTGCTCCTGAGTCCCATTGTTATCATGCCAACAACCTACCTAACATTGTTAGTCAGTCCTGACAGATGTCCAGCCCCAGGTGGTATTTCATCAGGATTCTCACCAGCAAGGTTTTCCTCCTAAATGAAAATATACTGCTGCAATGATATAATCCCTTTCCACTTGCCATATCATCTCTTTCACTGAAAAATTTACAAGGTTATTTGTCTTCTAGGTCCACAAGGCAGAACAGGAAACCCTGGCAAGCCAGGACCGAAAGGGAAAGCAGGAGCTATTGGCAAGGCAGGCCCACGAGGGCCCAAGGGTTTAAAGGGTAATCCTGGAAAAAACGGAGCACCGGGAAAGAAAGGGCCCAAAGGGAACAAGGGCGAGACCGGGCTGCCAGGACCCTGCACCTGTAATGCCAACAAAGCCAAATCTGCCTTCTCTGTGGCAGTCTCAAAGAGCTACCCCAGGGAAAGGCTGCCCATCAAATTTGACAGGATTCTGATGAATGAGGGAGGACATTACAATGCTTCCAGTGGGAAATTTATATGCAGCATCCCAGGCATTTACTACTTCACTTATGATATCACTTTGGCCAACAAACATTTGGCCATTGGCTTGGTCCACAACGGGCAGTACCGGATCAAGACTTTTGATGCCAACACTGGAAACCATGACGTAGCCTCTGGATCAACCATCCTTTCTCTGAAGCAGGAGGATGAGGTATGGCTGCAGATCTTTTACTCAGAACAAAATGGGCTCTTTTATGATCCCTACTGGACAGACAGCTTATTTACCGGCTTCCTGATATACCCCGATCAAGATTATCTCAATGAAATATAGGATGAGAAACTAGCCTGCGGGGAGAAAATAGGAAACGCATGAGACCTCAGTCCAGCAAAGTGTAGCCTGTACATGGACATGTGTGGGATTATCATACAATTCCACATTTTAGCACTATCAGCCTTTATTGGCTATTTAGGTATTTACTTGATGCCATCAACTCATCCACAGGCTACCAGGACCAGTAGGACTCACCTTTAAGCAGCTTCATGAATCTCTAAGGCTCAAAACCACCCATTATGTTTTCCATGATGATTCCAACACACCATGGACATGTAACTTGAATACTGGTGCAGAATGCTTTGATTATTATGTTTTTATTATTATTATAAAACATGGAAACCAAAAACCATTTCCTGAAAGCTGTGCTCAGAAGGGCCACTGAGGCTGGAGACCCTATCGCTGTGCCTTCTCCCCCTACACCCCATAGTAATAATAATCCTTGTCAATACAGAGTTCATAGAATCTTAGAATCTTCTAGGTTGGAAGGGACCTTCAAGATCATCTAGTCCAACCATAAACCTAACTCTGACAAAAAAAAACCACCACATCACTAAACCATATCCCCCAGCACCATGTCAACCCATCTTTTGAACATCTCCAGGGATGGTGCCTCAACCACTTCCCTGGGCAGCCCATTCCAATGCTTGATAACCCTTTCAGTGTAAAAATTCTTCCTAATATCCAATGTGAACCTCCCCTGGTGCAACTTGAGGCCGTTCCCTCTAGTCCTGTCGCCTGTGAGTTGGGAGAAGAGACCGACCCCCGCCTCTCTACACCCTCCTTTCAGGGAGTTGTAGAGAGCAATAAGGTCTCCCCTCAGCCTCCTTTTCTCCAGGCTGAACAACCCTGGCTCCCTCAGCCTCTCCTCATAAGACTTGTGCTCCAGACCCCTCACCAGCTTCATTGCCCTTCTCTGGACCCGCTCCAGCGCCTCAATGTCTTTTTTGTGGTAAGGGGCCCAAAACTGGACACAGTACTGAAGGTGGATGAGTTACACTTTACCAGCTACTTAAGAGTCAGGAAATTGTCAGCTACTCGGCCTCATCAAAGCAGAATTTTGTCTAAATAGAGAATGACACAAAAGAGAGATCTCATTTTGCAGGCTAAAGCCAAGACTCCTCCTAAGACACAAGCCATTGCACTGAGCACCACCCACGTTTCTCAGATTTCAGCCTCGAAATACCAGTGTTGGGGTCCCACCCCTGCTTTCAGACAAGCATTGGTCAACTGTGACCAGAGCCTAAACTGGACCATGAAACCCATGGCCCTCCAAGCCACAGGGAAGGAGGAACTTTACAGAGAAGACTGAACCGTCAAAGTCAGCATGAACTTCACTCCAGAAACAGATTCATTAATAACCCCTTTCCTTCATCCCTGCCAGTTTTTCCTGGAAGGAGATACTTGTGGTGCTGCTGAGATCCTCCTCAAGGGCTTAATGCTACAGCGAGACCCTATCTTACTGCTGCTTTGCTTTTTTTACGTTGTACATCAAATATTACAGATGCTCCAAAAATCAATGTTTTGGTTCTAATTTGTATGGAAAAAAAAACCCAAAACAAAACCAAAAAACACCCCAGAAAACTCAAAAGCTGAACTTTTGCTCAGCTGAGCTTTTTGCTTCTGCTAAGCTGAGCGTTGCAACTCTTTTTCCTCCTCTGTGTCAGCTAATACAGGGACATGCACCAAAATGGTTCACTATTACCAGAGCAAAGACTTCTCCTGCTACAAAGCCGCTGGGTCTGGCTGCCTTGCCCCAGAGTGTCCAACACTCCTGTATCACAGGAGTCTCCATCTCAGTAGCCCAATATCCTCATTATCTGGTACATCTTCTTGTTTTCCAGTCTTATTTCTCATCTCCTTTATCACTTGGTAAAAACTCTCATGAACTTCCAGCTCCTCTACTCCTCATATTTAGGCATTGAAGGGATATCCCATAAGAACAAAGTTTTTCAGGGTTTGTTTTTTTTTTTTTTTACTTGTACAAGTCAAAATATTTGCATGATTTTCATGAACTACAGTAATTGCGTTATATCTTACAAAAATATTTTCAAATATATTATTTTATAAAATAAAGCTGAACAAAAGCACTGCTGGAATAGCCTTGATATTTATAAAAGTGGTTTCCCAGAAAGTATTGCAAAACTGTGTTACAGATTCCACAGACGCTGTTGGGTTTAGTGATAGATTTTGTAGGGGCTGGTGCAACAGGAATATTTTCCCCCCTCCCAGCCCAGCAAGGTGGGGAATACACAGTTTTCTGCTCTCTGTGGGAGGAAACTTGCAAGGTGGAAGAATAAGATCTGTCTGTTCCTCTGGAGCTGCTCACCCAGGCAGCAGGTGTCCTCTCCTTGGCAGTGGTTGTTCAGATAATATATTTCTCTTTCCAAAGCTCCCTCATTTAGGGTGTTCTGGGGTGCATTTGCAGGCAGCTTCCCAAAGGCAGCAGCAGTTCAAGAATGTCATTGCTCCCCCCAATGCCCAGCTCCACACTCCCACCCAGACAGCCCAGCGGGGAAAATGACTGCTTTTGGGCTGAGCTAAGCTATTTTTGGAGTGGTTTGGGTTTGTTTGGTTTTTGTTGTTTTGGTTTTTTTTAATTGTTGGGGTTTTATTTGTAGTCAGGTTAGTTGTCCTCTGATTTAATGAGCTGAACCCACTTGGCACCAGGCAGGTACCAGAGCTGGGGGGGATGAGAGAGCACCACAGGAACAAGCCTGAGAAGAGGAGGGTGGAGGGGAAGCAGCCGTGAGCAATTAGATCAGCTCAGCTGCTCAGTCTTCCCTTGTTATCTCCAGAGAAGGCCCCAGCAGGGAGCGTTTCCTCCCACTGACAGCCCTCTCAGGGGGACACGAGCTGGTTTCCCCAGATGGGAAGCAAGGGAAGTTATTAACTGTCTGGCAGTGTAAAAAGTGTCCTTTTTATTCTAGTGAAAAGGAAAACCTGCAAATGAGCCTTTTAAGGCTGGAATATCAAAATGCAAATTATAAAGAGAACCACTGACCCCCGCTGAGTGCTCAGTGTGATAGCACTTGCTTTCAGTTTGGGGCTATGAGCTCCTTCCCACAGGAGCAGCCCAGGACCACTGTCTCCAGCCTGTTCCCGTCCACCTTGGGGAACTGCCCCACCACCCCACCCGGTCACGGTGCTGCCCTACAACCCGGCCCCTGGCATCTGCCACCACAGAGGACTGAGCAATGGAAAACCCAAACTAATGAAATACAGCAGGTGAGAAGAAAGAACAGCTTTTCTGGATTGTTTCATCTCCCACTGGGCTGAAGTCATTTAAAGATACCATGTATCCTAAGCATTTCCGTGAAAGAGCATGACCATTTGAAGTGACACACGTGGGCTCCTCTCGCACAGGTTTCTCTGAAAGATGAATTTCCTCTTATGATGTCTTAAGAGCAACTTGCACACTGAACACAATGTCTCCACTCAGTCCATTCCTGCGAGAAGAATCATCTCAAGCAGCTGTGGGCTCATCTCACCCAGGAGAGGAGTGAGGGAAGGGGAGCTGGCAAGGTGCAAGTGTGTCTGGGTCACTTTAGGGCCAATCGTTGAAATATTAAAAGAGGGGAACACACAAAACTCAAA
Organism: Numenius arquata; assembly: GCF_964106895.1. Taxonomy (NCBI): domain Eukaryota; kingdom Metazoa; phylum Chordata; class Aves; order Charadriiformes; family Scolopacidae; genus Numenius; species Numenius arquata. The sequence goes on from NC_133586.1 coordinate 32,992,989, forward strand.
ATGACTGGCTCAGACTTTGGAGAATTTTAAAAATAACACATTCTGGCATGTTCCTGCATCTTCAGGCTGCATTTTGGTTTGTGCTGACATTGTCTTCTGGCCAAGCAGTTATTTACTTTGTTTTAAAACTGAAACTGAGATTTACATAAAGTCCTTTTATTCCAGAAACACAGAGTTTCTGGAAAACCACCAAGAGCTCAGTTTTTCACAGCCAAGCTGTCTCAAGAGAACACCACTCCCACACAGGCTGCTCGCCCCAGCCCAGGCAGTTGCAGCACCTCTGGCATGGCGGGAGAAGAGCTGGGAATGGTGGTAGCTGGGCGAGCACATGGGCAGATGCCATCAGGAAGGAGGAACATCCAGGCTGAACAGGATGCCATCCACATCTGCCACCCTCGCACCAGACCTGTCATGCCCCAGCATCCTCCTTTACAAGTGTCAGAGCTGCCCTTTGCACCACATTTTGGCACGAGTGCCTCTGACATATCCAGCGTGCTAGGGCAGGGAGGGAAGGAGAGGCAGGAGCACCCACCCTCAGTGTTCAGTTGGCAATAGAGAAAAGGCTCTGTGGGTTCAGCTTGTGGCTCATTAGAGACCAGCATGGACCTGGCTGTGATCATGTGTGCCTGCCCAAGGTCACCTTCAAGGCAGGGGGGGGTTGCTCTGCTATAGGAGCTTCTCTCCTCTCCCCAGGCGCCTTCTCCCTCCCACATCCATCCCCAACACCACGCAGCTGTGCGCTTCCAGCTCAGGTTGAGCGCTCTGCACAAACATCAGCAGGGTGGGAAGTGCTCAGCACCTGGTGAGCCCAAGGACAACTCCTCCTGCCTGGCACAGCTTCTCACCCCATAACTCAGCCTCTCAAAGCCCTTTTCCTTCCCTTCAGCGCTGGTCTACACAAAAGGACCACAAGGGTTTTTTGGTTGTTTTGGGGTTTTTGTTTTGGGGGTGGTTTTGGGGGGGGGGTTTTGTTGGTTTTTTTTTTTGTTTGGGTTTTTTTTGTTTTTTGTTTTTTTTTAAAACCATACATTTCAAAGCTAACAATTCAAAGAAAAAACAAACATCAAAAAAATATTTTCACTGTGGAAAACTAGTATTAACCATGGATTCAATGTATTTGGAGTGTCTGGAAAGTAATGATGCAATGTCACAGCTAGAAATGAAGGGAAGGCACCAGAACAAGGTGGCATCTCCCCTGTGCAGCCCTGGCCATACACCTAACATGGCGCCCCGCGTGCACAGCGCTGCTGAGTTTCACCACTTGACCAGGAACACCAACGCCTTCAAGTCTTGATCGCATCTTCCTTCTGGGGGACTAAGAAGGATCCAGAAGCATTTATCAGTCCTGGTTTGCTCTGCTCCCCAGGTGAGCCTGCCCTCTTTTACAGCAGTTAACACTTGACAGTCAGCACCCCAATGCTAAAAAAAACCACAACAAAACAAACCCACAGGAAAAAAAGTTTCTTTTTTCTGTTCTTCCAGGTTTTGTCAATGCTGCCTCACTAAACAGCGCCATGTCCCTGAAGACCATGCTATGGCAGGCCCACAATAACAGTACCCAGCCCTGGGGGCCACATGGCTGCTGGCAGGTCTCTGCACCCTCCCTGCTGTCCAGCCTCCTGGTGGCCACAGCCCCGCTCCCGGCCCCTTCCCACTGCCAGGGGCCATTTCTGCACTCGAAACAAGCCGGGTTCAACAGTACAAACTGCAGTTACACCAGGACAGCACAAGCCCACCATCCACAGCTCCCCATGTCCCACTCCGGCTCTGCTGTAACCCCCATAATGGCCCTGTCATTCCTCCCTGCACTTTCCAGCGACCACATGCAGGAGAGGCCATGTCCCTGGTGAGGGTGCCTGGCGAGAAGTGAAAGACCTCTGCAGGGAAGGGTATGTTCACAGAGTTTCTAGTTTCCACATAAAGCACTGGCTGAGAGGAGGAACAAGGAAATGACTGCTCAGGCCAGGAAGGAGCAGGAACCAGGGGATGGTGTGCTTGAAGGGGAAATTCGGGGCAGTCTGGCTTGTGCATCGTGCCAATTATCAGGCACAAAGCTCAGCTATTCCAAGCTGCTGGGCAACAACGGGCCCACGAGCCTCCCCTGGGGACTTTCAGTGCCCCAAGGCAAGGCACAAGCATCCTGACCCAACTCAATCAGCACCCTCAGAAAGTCAGGCACTGCAACCGTTTCAAAGCCTTTGACTAAAACAGGCTCCTCAAGCTACCTAGAGGCACAGCAGAAGTCTCTTTAAACTCTAGAATGCTATATACAATATTATTCTTTCCTTGCACTGTCACAGGCTTGGTCTGGCACGGATACACACCCAACAGCAGCTCACGGGGGTTAAAGCCTTTCATACCTGCCAGCCAGGCTTAATAATTACAGGTCCTAAGGACAGTCCTAACCCCTAACCCTGTAACATTACGTTAAAAAAAAAAATAAAAATCATTCATAGCTTGCTTCTACCAACAGCAGAGGAAAGCAGGTTGTAGCTCTCCAAACCCATGAACCCCAGGAGGAAAGGGGCAGCCCTGCTCTCACTCTGCCTTCATCCCTACCAGCCACAGGGGCATGGAGCTCCTCAGCCTTTGACCAGCTTCCTGCTGGTTCTGTGCTAGACCTGATCCAGCTGAGGCAGTAAAGCAAGGGCACAGATCCCACAGTTCACAGGATCTGTACATTTTTTGCTGGATCAGGCCCTCGCTGCCCAGCCCCAGCACTGCTGGCCCTTAGAGAGAAGAGGGTAAACCAGATTTAGGTGCAACTCCACAAACCATGTCATCCCAACTTAACACTGTTGAAGGAAGAGACCCTGCTTACCTCTCGCTGCACTGGTCTGTGCTTCCTTGCTGCTTGCTTTGCGTCAGCTTCAGGTCTCTCTGTGAGCCAATATCACTCTCTAAAATTGCAGAAAACTAGCCCAGTAGAAAAACAAGGTTCATTAAAGTAGATCAGATAACAAAAACACCTGAGGAGCAACAAAGAAACCACACAGGCAGGACAGTGGAAGGTATAAATGAATGTGCATAACCAGAATTGATAAAGCTCTTCCTGTTCATCAGCAGGAAACTGTTACACTGTGCAAAAGCACTCAAATTGGCTTACATTAGTGCTCAGCTATTGCTGAGCCAATCTAACTTTGGGATCCTGCCCAAAAGAGAGGCACCTGGGCAGTAAGAAGCTGGGCTGCTCACCTGGGGAAGGAGGAGCCCTGGGTACTGGGCTCCTTGCTGGGTTTGAGGGAAGCTCCTCTCTATCTCCAGTAGCAGGTGAGGTTGAGGGGCAAACAAGTAGCTTCTTGACGTCTTCCTGACACATACAGCCTCCCTGGCAGGAGCGCAGGCATGAACAGATGTTGGTGTTACCTGTCTTGTACTGAGAATTGAGTAAAAAGCCCTTTTTTTCCATCCGGGCTCAACCAAGAGCCTTACTAATATGGGTGCAGGCTCGCTCTCTGCTTGGTGCTGTCTCTGTACCGTGGTATTTCCACTGTGTTGCTTCCCCGGCTCAGCCCCAGCCTCTTCCCAGCCCCCTGTGATGGCAGGTGAGGTGTGGGTTGCCTGAGCCACTTCTTGGTCACTTTGGCGAGCTTGATGTTCTCAGTTATTTTCAGATACCTTTGCTGCCTAAAAAGCAATTTAGCACTCAGAACGATAGTACTGAAGATGTTAACTTGCTTAGTTAAACTGATTTTTAAGGGAAAAACCCCTCAACATTAGCAATTTCATTGACTTACAAGTTCAACTTGCATCAGTGAAGTTTTACTGACTTTTACTTACCTGTGCTTTACCCAACCGTGATTTACTAATGATGAAAGAGTAACATAAAACTTCTCAAAGTTAATATAAACTCTAGGCAAACCTACTTTGGGAATCTCCATGGGATTTTACTTCTTTGTCTCTCAGTCTGTTTTTTTTAAAACACTTGAAAATTAAATCAAAGCAGTTCTGTTGTGGCTAAAGCTTCTATTTTAAACCAAACTTTACCCATCAGAACCTGGTGAGGATTTGAATGATCCCATTTGGATGGAAAAAGATATGCTGTGGCTGCAGTCAATTTTTACAATATCAACGAATTAATGATAACGTTTGTTTGTAGTTCATTCCACTATCAGATGGAACAGTACTGGCTGGATTCCCTGGTTTATGTTCGTGGCCTTGCTGGCACTCCCTCCTTCAAAATAAAGCCGTTCCAAGGTTCAAGGCTGTGTCTGAGCTCTTATCAAATCCAGAGTTACTGCTCTCTCTAATCTGTTACTGTGAACATTTTATGATATCAAAGACACTGTTGGTTGGGATTTTTTTAAAAATCAATAGGCCAGTCTATTTGAGCCCTGCTAACAGCTTTGCTACAGAGAGGAGAATCTTATTCGTTATTTGTTTCTATTTTTAACATCAATGCAGCAACTGAAGGAAACTTTTGACACATCATACTTAATTTACTTTCAAATGGAACAAGTGGAACACATGGACCTTATTCTGGAAAAATAAAATCTTTTGGCTGCAAAATTAAAACCAATATTATATGGAACAGTTTTCTAATTCACGTGGAATCTCAAGATTTTTTTAAATAATTCAGGTTTTAAAATTAAAAGTTTTAAATCAATAGATGCTACAGACATGATTTTCTGAAAATCCATATCATGTTCATACTACTGAAATGTTATTTCAAAGAACTGATATTCTTTCTTTCAAATAATACATTATAAAAAATTGAGAATTATATTGATATAACACAAGCATATAAAAACTGTTACAGAAAATGAGTATATTATTGTATGAACCATGAACAGACTACTTGTAAAGAAATGCTCCAGCTGTTCTTCAACAAAATAGCTAAGGACGTGCTCAGTTTTAAGCAAAAAGACATGAGGTTTTTTTCTTTGCTTTAATCTAAGGCACCTAAGTACTTTGTTTAAGGGATACCGGGATGTACTTAAAAGAAAATGGGGGAAAATTATTTCTGATGGACACTTGGTGGCAGCTTTTATCTGTAGGCTTAATAGCTGTTGCCACTTAACTTCACTGCTTTGCTTTTATAGCGGGGGACAGCCAGCAAACACAGACTATAAACAACTGGGGTATGTTTTCCCCAGAAGATCTGGTCAACAGCTTTCTTTGATCACAAAAATATTTTCCCACGAACGCTAAAATCAACACAAATATTTATTTTGACTGAAGCAGACAGATTTTTGTTGTTCCTTTCCTTTAGGAAAACAGCCAAGGAACAAAAATTTTGTGAGGTTATTTTGCAAATTCCAGTGCAGAATGAGTGGCAATTTTTTTTTTTTTAAATGCCTAATTCTAAAAATGAAATTTTAAGTGGGAAAGCCATTGTTAGGCCTGGTAAATGTTCTCATGAAAATTCTTCATCCTTAATAGATCAACAGTGAGATTTGGGTATAAAACAGGTTGTGTGGTGATTTTGGCTCCTGGAATTGCTGAAGCGGAATGCTAAGAAAGACTTGTTGAAAGATTTCAGTTCGATCTGCTGAAATATCCCCTGGACCATAAACAGGACCCTCAGAGGCCTGGGAATAAAGCTATGTGGTGCCTTGGGCTCTTTGGGTATAAAACTTGGAAAGGATGAGGGTCTTTGGGCTCCCAGGGCAAAGTAGTGCCTGAGACCCAGTCTTGAAGCTTTAGCCAGGCTGAGCTCTGATGGTAAACCACGAAATCTCCAAGTGGCCGCACATCAGGGTCCCGCTATGGCTGGTGCTGTCACTGCTGTGTACCAAGGATGGGACGCATCCCAAAGACATGAGATGTGGGCTATGCCTGTAGTACGGAGGACGGGGAGAAGTGTACCTTCTGGTAAGTCCCAGCTCAGTGTCTGCACGGAACAGAGCTGCTTTCTGGCACTGTGAGAGGGAAACCTTGACATGTGGCCCAAAAGGGAGCTGTGCTCCTGCCAAACCTCGCACTCAGACATAGGCCAGCGCTACTACAGGGTTCTGGCAGCTGAAGATAAGGCATCTTGTATGGGGAATCATAAAACAAGGGAAAAGTCGATCTCTTCTGTTAATAATGAGCACATTTATTGAGTATTCAGAGCCTTCATTACTGGGAGAAGCATTATATTTAATTTTCTCTGGCAATTTTGTTTGCACTACCCTTTCTAGTCCAGCTAGGAAGAGCACTACAGGCAGCAGACTCAAGTCAGCCGCGTCCGGGTGTTGCTGTTTAGCCCGAACGCTCCCCGGTTCGGCGGCTCCTGGGAGGGGGCCATCCCACCCCATCCCATCCCATCCCATCCCATCCCATCCCATCCCATCCCATCCCATCCCATCCCATCCCATCCCGCGGGGCTGGAGGCTGCAGGAACGCCGCACAGGTGCTCCCGCCGATGGAGCGCAGGGGCACGGCGGAGAAAAAACTGCCCCTTGCCTGGGGCTGCCAGCTGTTAATTAGCTCCAATTAACCTAAGAGCCAAACCGGCGGAGGGGGTAGCCTCAACCCCCCTCCCCTTCCCGCCCCCCTCCTACTCCTCCCGCCGGCTGCGGGGCTCAGCCCGGGCCGCCCCACCGAGGCTGCGGGCAGCGCTCCCGCCGGCACTGCCGAGCCGGGCCATGCCTGCCGCCGGCGGCACGCCACGCCGGGCGATGATGGCTACCGCCGGCGGGCGATGATGGCTCCGGCCGGCCCCGGTCCCGCCTGGGCGGCGGGTGCCCGCTGAGGGGCTGCTCCCGGCGGACGGGGGCGACCCGCGGAGGGGGCGCTCAGCAGCGCATTAAAGGTAGTAAATAAATGAATGCGCTGAGTGATTATTATTAGCGGGGCGCGGGAGGCGGGCGGGGGCCGGTGCGGCGGGTGGGGGCCGGCGGAAACGGCCGCGGGGCTGCGGGCGACTTGTCCGGTTTGTTCTCCCTCCCAGCAGAGCGGCCCGTCTCTTCCAGACCTTTGTCTGGATGGGAAGAAAAAGGATGGAGGAGCAGTGGTGGAAAGGGGAGCTGGCAGCAGACATCCATCAGACCTTGAGGACGAAGGTTGGGTCCCACTTTGTTCCTTTCCCTCCTTCTCGCCCCCCCCCCCCCACCCCCGGCGCTTCCCTCGCCCGCAGAAGCGCCCGGGCACCGGCCCCCGGGGAGGGAAGGGCCGTTGAACAGCCCCGGGCTGAGGGTCGGTGTGGGAAAACTCGCCCCTCGGCAGGTCTCAAAGGCGCAGGTCTGCCCAGAGCTCTTCCCTGCGCTCTGCTTTTTGACCGAGACTTGTTCAAAACCCAACCTGTAAAAATTCCTACTTAAAAAAATATCTGCCTGGAACTTTTCAGTAGGTTTCGCTTAGGCGGGGTGGTGGTGACCAGTTGCGTTAAATGGGATGCTCGTGTTGACCCGCAAAAAAATCAGCGTATTGTGGGATCTGGAGAAATACCGTTGCTTCTTTTTCAACAGATAAATGCTAAAGTTGAGTAAAAGGTAGGATCCCGTTCCCTGGCAGGCTGTGGAGGAGCTGAAAGGTGTACAGACATGGCTTGTAATCGTTTTTCTAGAAGTTGTGGTGTATCGTTTACGCACAGAATAGGAAACCAGTAAAACGTCCTGCAACAAGGGAAATAGCCCGGTTGCTGTTCGATGAGCTGGTGTGCGGAGAAGAGGTAGAACTAAGGCTGTTCGTTCACTTTTCACGTTTTCTTAGGTAGACTCTCAACTCTGGAGAAGCTCTAAATGCAGTTTAGTAATCTTAAATTAGTAAAGTGATGAAGTTATGGCTAACAAAGTTAATGCTTTGGACATTCTGTTCCCTTTGTTTTCTTTGCAGGCATTTAGCAATAAATTAGGTGAGTTAATTGTTATCAGGTCTCTGAGAGGGGGCTGGTTTGTTCTCATGTCCTCCAGCTGAGGCAGGTCTTCTGGCTTTACCGTGTGGGGAGGAATAACTGAGAGAATCCAATTGATGGGGTGTTAAAAGGTCGGGGGAAACTTTGATTATTGTGTGGTTTTGTTTTTTTGTTTTTTTTTATAGTGTATACACTACCTTTTAATCAACTATTTGATTCTTCACCCTGCTTTCTGGATGCATCTGACAAGTCTATATTGCTAAAACTTCTTTGTGTATGGATACTAACTTAGGCCAGCTGAAATGACAAGAATTGTTTAAATTCAAAGAACTTGCAAAGAGGGAGAAGGGTCTCTGGGCTGCTCTGCTTTTTCTGCTCTGAGGAAGGTTCACAACTCTTTCTGCTTGGATGATTTTAATCCAAATTCTGTTCACCTTGTAAGGATGACTTGTCTTTTTGAAGGAAGCACTGCATGAGGATCCAGAGTGCAAGTATATCAGGCAAAAATAATCTCAGCCCCTAAAACTACTTTGGTTCACTTCTTGTGTTCCCCCCCTCAAGTAATGCTCTGCAGAAACAACTCTTGAATATATTGCTAAGGCTTGCTTTTTTGATGTCTAAAGTCTCAGAATCTACTGTAGAATGTTGTGGAACTCCTCAAAAGGATAAGTAGTTTTGAGGTACTGAAGTCAGTTTTGTGAGCATGGGCTGGTTTTAGGGATGCTTATGGCCATTGCATAGAACAAAACAAGTGTCAGTAGTGGCATGCCCACTCTAGGGTATTAGTGGGTTAGTGCATTATTGGTGTATTAGCAAGCTAATACTGGAACACAGAAGATTCAGGCAATGGTACCCTCAAGCCTAAGCGGCCTCTCTGGTTTAAGATACTTGCTGAGGAGTCCTTCTCTGGAACAGTGTCTGTCTCTGGTCTTGGGTGAGAAGAAACAGATTTTGGTTCTAGCATGTGAATCTGATGGGAAAGTTAAAGATGCTTGTTAAGGAGTTGAAATGCATGTTGTAGGCTATCCCACTTTTTTTGAAGAACACAAAGTCTGGGTTTAAGGTAAGGAATAAAATGTCCCTTTTAAATAATGTAACTCTTCCTAAAACAACTGAAGGATCTTTAGAAACACTTTTTTCCAAAATAATTTTGACACAGAAATAGAGGAGATGTATGCCTACTGTGAAACAGCCCATGTTTTATGTTAATAACTGGAAAAAAAAGTTATGCCATCCCTCCTATCCCTCCAGTTGGATTTGGGAGTTCTTTTTAACCTCTTTGAAAGTTGGTGCCCTTTGTGACACATGTTGTGTGCTGTTACGTGATGGGTACGTTCTGCATGAGAGCAGACACTGAATGCGTGTTGTATACCTGGCTTCTAATTCAGAGAGGGCTGAAAGATGCTGTGAGGCTTTGTGACTTCCCAAAGGCTCCAATTGAATGTGGAGGAAATTAATAGCCTCTGAATTGTCTGACCAGTAAAATATCTGTGCTGTGATTATTGGGATATAGTGTTAAGCTTAGTGGGACTGTGTTAGTTATTGAGCGTGCTGACCTAGTGGAGCAAAATGCCTAAATTCCAAAATTGCTACACACATCCTTAGACTTTAAATGAAAGGTTAAATTATTCCCATGGATTAGGTCAGAACATGAAACCTGTTGCAAAACTGAACCAGGAAGGAAAATAAAAATTGGAGCATACTGTGTGTGTTTGTAGGAGAAGTCTACACACGCCAAGCCAAAAAAAGTCCGGTGTGTATGCAATGATGCTTTCTGGTCCTTCAGCTACTTCTACAACAGCCCTACGATAACTGATAATGGGAAGGTACTGGTTGTGCCAGGCAGCTGACTTCCATGTCAAAAAACAGAGACCTCTCTGAATGGTCGTGGGGCTACTGCAAAATCTGCACATAACGCTTCTGGCCGCTTCAGTAACCCTGAATACTCCATGAGTGTGGAAAGCTGAGGAACAAGGCAGTTTTGGGGGTTGTTTGTTATTTAAAGTTGAGGAAATACTTTGCTTTAGAAGGCAGTCTGTGTGTCCCAGAAATAAGCGATGTCTGTTTGCTATTCCTCCCCCATTTTTGTGCTTATGTTGAGCAGTTTCCTTCCAGGATATGTTCATTTCCTGTAATTAATGAGCATTACTAGATCTGTCTGCATTTCCCTTTTTATTTATCTCTTGCATAGCTTTTCAGAGCAGGGCCAAATTTTACAGGACTTGTTTCTTGTGAATTTAAAAGGTTAATAATTGTAATTTGATCTCTTTAAAGGCAGTCCAAATTACTGTCTGCAGTTCCTTTCAGCCAGGTGAGGAGAGCTGATCTTCTCTCTGCTGAAAGCAAACAGGCCTCTGCTGTTAAGTGGTAAAAATGTCTGAGTGATTTCCTTGAGGTGAAAGCTCTTCCACACCTGTCTCCCATCTCCTCTTGGTTTAAAGATCTTAATGAGGAAATGCTGTTTACCACCATGATGTGTTTTAATTCTATTTTGAGGTGCAGCATTTCCTTCAGCTTTGCTCGTGGTGTCAGTTTGGACTGCGGTCTCTGAAGCAGAAGCGTTATCCATACAGGGTTTGTTGTGAGGGGCTGTTTTCTTCACTGGCCTTTGAATACTGTCACCATAAGTGCATTTCTTGCAGTTTTAAATCATCCTGTTAGAAGTAGTGCAGGATGCTGTTACTAACTTTCTTTAGTAAAAACACAACCTCTTCCTCTTTTCCCTGCACCCAGCATATGGCCCTGTATTTTCTTAGTTGTGCCAAAGCATCTGGTTTACTTGACCTGTTGGTAGTGTGAAGGTCTTGATGTAACAGGTACTGTTTTATCTTTTAGCCTGTAAGTCCATTCTTGCCCTTGTTACTTTAAAAACCAGTCATCCCTTCAATGCTTAATTTATTAAATGGTAAACTTGATATGTTCAGATCTGCCTGGCACAGCCTGAAATGCAGACTGGCGCCGATTAAGCAGTTACACTCTGAACAGAGGGATGGGTGTTGTGTAGCTGCTGCTTCTGGGTTTTGTCTTTAAAATCTAGACAAGAACTTCTAGACAAGAATTGTAGATGAGGTCCCGGATGCCTGTGGACATGCAGAAAGTTTTGTGCTGTATTTCATTTAATAGAGAGGATAAAACATTAACCTTTCATTCTGATGCACCTTTCCAGTTTGAATCAGCTCAGAAAGAAAGTCGGTGTAATGTGCATTGAGGTGTATTAATATCTGATCATTTAATCCAAGACTGTCAGCCCAGCAACAAAAGGATAATCTGTTCACTTGAGAGCAAACACACAAAACCCCCTAGCTCTTGAAAATCAGCAACAACAGCATTACTGGTTGCTAGCTGTAATTTGCTGATGTTATAGATGGCACCGTGTGTATGGGGCTGAAAGGAACAGGTGTCCTAATAAAGTACATGGTTATTCATGATCTCCCTCCTTTTTTTCCTTAAAGTCAGAATTTCAATTTTCACACCTTCTCAGATCAGCTGCTGAACTTCTGAATACTTTGAAGTGTGTAAGAAGGACTTAATGGAATGTTTGATAAAATACCACAGTGGAATGTGTGAAGTAATGGATTTTCAAGCACAGTACTAGTGCAACTTTCCTAGCTTTTCCCAACTTTTCAACTAGTGCAAATTTAAAATGCCTGGGACTACTGTGAGGATGCTGAAGGGTGGAGTGGATTCAAGCACAGAAAACTTTTACGTACAATTGAAATACTGTCTTGGTCTGCCACAGGTGTTTTTGTGTGAAACCTCAGTAGTATGCCTGAAATATCTACATGAAGCTCAGATCTCAAGGAGCGGAGTGTTTTGTCTGTAGATATTTTGAGAGACAGAAGTGGGTGGCAGGGGAGATGCACAAAAAGCACAGAATGCAGTCTGAGATGGCCTTTAATGTAGGTAAAGGGGGGAAAACTACTGAAAGTTCTTTGAAAGAGTAAGTGAGGCAACCCAATGTAAACCGAAGTCATTGAGTAGGTTGGAACTTGAGGTTCTGTTTAACATGCTGGAGTTCTGGTCCTATGTGGGAGACACTTGAATTTGCTGGTCCTTTTGAGTGTGCAGGAACAGTGGTAACAGAATAAAATCTTAATTTATGCTCTTTCTTTCATGCACCGGTGGAATGCATCATAAATCAGTAAGGGCAGCTGCAGGCAGCACTGATCTAGGCAATGTAACAAGTGTACTTAAGCTGTTGGTCTGTCTGCCTGATTGGCTGCTGTTGAATGAGGGGGAAAATAAAGGGTGCATTGCCCATGTACCCTTCCCTATTAGAAAAGCTCTGATTTTAAGTTTTCACTGGAAATAATGAGAGGAACTGTCTGTCATCGTTTTTGAAATGTGGTTCTGTCAGGTTTGTCTCTTCCTCCTACGTACTGCCAGATGCTGTGCAAGACTGGCACTTCTAAAACCTGATTAAGACTTGTCTAAAATACCTGAAGGTTGCTTAAATAATGGGAAATGCTGTAACTTTCAGGACTCTGAGAGATATAATTATGGCAGGGCTGAAAAGAGGAGGAATAGATCATGCAGTGAATCCTAGAATGTCCCTTATTGCTATATCTTCTAACAGGTATAATCATTGGTCTCTCTTACAAGACGGTGTGGCCTGTGCCTGCACAGACAAAGCGAGTGTGGCTGTTTCAGAGACTTTGACCATGCGTTTCTGCTCTTCAAGAGCAAAACACATTCTGCTGGCCATTCCCTAAGAGCGTTGCCCTGCCAGCTATCTTTGCCCTTCCCTTGCATGGCCAACGTGAAGATTAGTAAAAGCTAAATGCATCAGCTGTACTCCGCTGTCAGACTGTTCATAAACACACTCTTAGCCTTTCTGACCGATTAATTAAACTGCAGTCAGCTGCCGAAGCAGAGAAACACTTACCAGCAAGTTTCGTATGAGTGATTTTTGTTACTGGATAGTGCTGCAGCCTGTGCAGAGGCAGAAGGATTGGTTCTGTGGGGGAGAGAGAATAGCATGACATTGGTAGCAGAATTAAATTGGCAGCATGCTGCCTGGTCTACTGCAAAGCAGCATGCTGACTGCTCCGAATTTCAAACTCCTATTACAAAATAGTAGAGTCTAAATTTTTCTTTGTATATCATCATCTTGCCTGCATAAATAAAGCATTATAGAGGAGTTAGCTTTTAGTGGTTTTTCATGTGTGGTGCAATAATCGTATTGAAGAGATCAGTTTGTCACCTTTCTTCCACTGCTGGAAAACTGTTTGCTTAGAACACAAAACAGGAAGGAGTTTGTCTTTCAAAGAACAAGTGTTAATAGCCTGCTAGATAAGCTTTCCCTTTATTTTTCATCTACAGCCATTTCTTTTTCCTGTTCTAATGCCAGCAATTTTGCAGTATTTGTTATTCCTACTGTAGGATTTTTTAAGAATCTGGTGGAGGTCACGTACATGCTACTTTTCCAGAGCATGCAACATACAGAGAGCTAAATGATCGCCAAAGTTACCATGGTTTTTTACTAGTTCTCTGACTTAAATACTCAGTAGCCTCTCCACTTCCCCCGACCTTTTTTTTTTTTTTTTTTTTTTGAGTGCCTTATGTTGACACCACACAAGTGGTGTCTTAGGCTTGTATACTTTTCCCCTGCATTAATAAAAATCATGGAGAACTTGGTGAAACTAAGTTATACTTCACTGGGTATCTTTATCAGCTGGAGTCTTTTTTTCAGATTTTGGGTTAGGAGCAGTGGTGAACATCTGTGAGCTGTGGTAGCAGGGGCCATATGCTGCATTCTGCTTACGTATCCAGGAACAGAAGCAGATAATATTTAAAAAGAATAATAATAAGAGAAATATGAAATTCATAGTAGTAAATGAATCCTGTGTCTGTGTAGGGGAGTATTGCAACAGCTGTTTCTAGATGAACAGGATTTACTGTTACTGCATAGCTGTGGTTTAGGTGCTTCATTTTGCTCCAGAAATGAGAAGGTAATGTACCTGGCTGTCCACAGGATGCAGCTCTCTGGAGATGCCTGTGTGCAGCAGCTGCAGTTGTGGGGTGTCAGGAGATGCTGCATGTTTGACCCGTGGCACAGAACAGACTGACTGAAGTCCAAGTGCATCGACATGGTGGAAAACGAGGTTCAGTTAACATCTCCCTGAATTTCAGAACCCAGGCATATTTGTTACAGCGTTTCATTTTCCTTGTCAAAAAGCCTGTGAGTCGTTCTAAAATACCTTGATGAATTCTTCTTTTGTTCTGGGAACGGATCGTAACAGTGTGACTTATTACCATAATGTCACATCACTTGTTAACTTTTCTACTGCTAACTTTCTGTCTCCTGACTGCTTGTCAATTCATTACTGGCTTTGTATCAGCGGGAGAACAGTTTTACTGAAAAGAAACTGGACAGAAAAAATGTACCCGTGGAATTTCTTGCCACGTTGAACACCAAACCATCTGAGGTGGTACTCTGATGATGGTAAGTGCTGGGTAAACTGGCCTGTATCAGCTGCTGCTTTACAGGAGCTGGAGGAAGTGATGCTGTTAAGTTTTCTTCCTCTCCCCTTCCATTGCTGTTTGGCTGGTTTAGTTTAGATGGCCAGTGAAAGCCTAACCTTCCTGTGGTTGCTCAAAAGCTTTAGTTGAAGTATTCTTGCCTAGTGTCTCCTTTAGGGATGGATTCTGAAGTGCGTTTGCTCAGCCCAGTTACAAAACCAGATGAGACTTTGTCTCCTGAGCTCAGGTAATGGATGGTGCCAGCTGAAGTGGTCAGGTTACTAGTGATGAGCTGTGTCTCTGCGGTGAATGAATGGCTAATGTCTGGAGCCTGGCTGTCTTTCAGATGTGATTGCTGAGGGTGATTTGTCGTCTTTAACACCACCTTAAAATGTTTACACCGATTCCCTTCTTTTGGAAGGTCAGGTCTTGAAGCTGGTAGGAGGTGGCAGCTTAAAAATTGTCTTCCCTCTTAACACCGACTCTGAGTCCAAGCCTTAGTTTTCAGGTTTTGAGATAAGTGATGATCCCTTTAAATGCTGGGCTCTGACTTTCTGGAGGTTTTTGTAGAGAGACGCTGATCAATATGTCGAGCAAAGCTTGTTAAGTAATTTCCAAGACACCTGTGAACCTCTCGTGCGCTGCTGCTTTTAGCATTTCAATGTGGCAATTGCTCAGTAGCCCGAAGCAAAGTTGTTGAAGTAGATACAGGTGAACAGGTCAAAGATAAGCAGAAGCAGCATGTGAAAGGGTAATTCCAGCGGACAGCAGGACTCCCAGTTTCTTCTCTTTTGGTTTACTGGAGATAGAGGGAGGGGGGAATTAAACAATGGCAAGGATTTACTTTTTTTGCTCCCCAAAAGTTCAGTTTCTTTCAGTTATGTTTGCTGATCCTGCATCGCTATCCCCAGAGCAGCAAAGGCAGGTTTTTAATTCAAAGGAGTCTTTTTTTTTTTTTTTTTTTTTCTTCCTTCTTGATGAACTTATGCTAAAGGACCCCGTGGGGGGGTTGATGGAAAGGGGTGCATTCCCGGAGCCGCGTTGGTAACTGTAAGGCTGCTATTCAGCTCTGGCATTGTTACACCATGTACCACTCGCTTTCCTTTAAAAGAAAATCTCATCGTTTGAGACTGCTCTGTCAGTGTCAAAGCAGTCCTACTGAACTACTTATTAGCTGCTTCTTGCTATGTGATGCAGGGCAAGGCTCTCGCCTATAAACAGGTAATTACCCTGGATCAATTAATACCTAGGAACATTGATCTTGTAAGAAACCACAGCACGTGGCTCTGTGCCTCCTACCATTAATCCTGAAGCTGAACCTTGTCTGTGCTGTCAAGTCTAGTTATAGGGAAGCCCACGTGGGGATTTTTGGTGAACAAAATGAGAATGCCTTTCTCTTACACCCTTTACTAGTAACCGATTTTCAAAAAATAACAAGAAAAAGCAGATGTTTTACAGGGGGGTAAATGTCTGTGTTAAATCACTAGCAGAATAATCCCATTGGTTTAAATTCAGTGCTTTGAATGGTCTTTGCATTTTCTAGTGCAGTGGGCTGAGTAGGAGTAGTTCTACGTTCTGAGCATCTGAGGTTTGGACACAAATCTCTGCTTTCATTCTGAGCCTCTAACGCTCACCCACTGAACTGTAACATTTAGCCATGTCAGATTTTTTGACTAGATGTATAACTGGAGTTACTGTTTATTTCTTGCATTTGTTGTTATGGTCTAAAAAGTAAATTTCACTTTAAATATGTATGCTGACTTCCGAGTATATAGTATAATTCTGCTGGGAGGCTTAGCTGTTGAAACAGGAAAAAAATTAGTTTCAAAAAATAAAGCTCCTACAAGTTGCCTAGAAGAACAAAATATTTCAGAGGTAGAATTGCCACCTGGTCTTATGATAGGTCTGGCTTTGTATAGACATATTAAAAAAAAAAAGGCAGTTAACTGATGTAAGCTCTGAGCTTGAAACCATTTCTGCCAGAACATTCATGTTATAGGTATGCTATGAATTCCTGCTCTGAACCTGTGTATGTCAGTTGTACTGACGGCTTGAAATCTCTGTACATAAGGCAATTGAAAAATCAAATTTATGGGGTTTTTCTGAGTATAAAACAATGGGGGGGAACATGTTCCATTGTCTCCCTGCTTTATAAATTGTTACTGGTGGGCGATTTCTTTATAATCCCCCAGTAAAGGCTGTCCCAGGTTTCAAAGGGCTGTTTGCCTGTCCACAGCATGTGTCTGCTCAGTCCGGAATGTGTTTTTTTCACTGACTTTCTTAAAAAAGACCTGGGAAGCAATCATCTGTAACGGCGCTTGGCTTGCTGGCTTTGTAAGATGCTGCTCGTTCTGGAGCTGCCCTGGTCCCCAGTTACGGGCGCCCCTCTGAGCCTGATTGTGCAGCTGTTTTTTTCCTGATAAGTTGAACCTGCTTGTGAAATGTCTCCTTCCAGGGGTGAAAGGAGTGTGGGCAGCCACCGTGCTGGCTCTGCAAGGTGGTGCCTCTTCGGTAAATGGGGTACCCAATGCAGTTATGTCCTCTGAATGCGTTTTTTTTTATTTGGTAGAATTAACTGGTATGTACTGCTTTGTATTCTGCTATAAAACACTGTACTACTACTAATTTATTTTCAAATACATGTAATACCAAAATAACGTATTACCTCAATGAATTTCCGAGATGTACACCTTGCTGAAATGGTATTTTTCTAATTAATGCCTATCAACACGTATTCTGCCCATTTTAATTCTGGCTGTGGTAATGGCATTAGTTTATGATCCCATCTAAAATGAGAAAGTGTCAGCTTTTACGTGACATGGGCTTGTTGCAGGTATTCCAAGGATCGTCGCTCCTTCCCTTAACCCACTCTTTGCATGGTGGCTACAAACTTGTGTGTAAAAACCAACCCTTGCAGGTGAAGACCTAGCATAGGTAGATCAAAAATTTACATAATTCTGCCTCTAAAATGAAAATATGTATATTACATGTGAAATACCGTCTGTCAGTTCAATAATTAGTTTTTATAATGCTGAAATAGGTTGCTATAGAAAATAATGGCTTTTGCTATAATTAGAAAAGTCCAATCATTCTCCTGTGGTTTTTTCTTATTAATGTCTATTTTTGTCTCTTGCTGCAATCGTGTACCATATGAATTTTTTTAACATTAGATAGATATTACTTGTTCTAAAGACCTATGTGGTTTTTTGGCACAGGATGGAGTAACTTGAGCAATTGAGGAAAGGGCAATATTAGAGAAATGTATCTTGCCCTCTTTGCCTATGAAACTCTGTTAAAACCTTACTTAACAGTCCAATTTGGGTGAACAAAATTAAAACGGAGTCTGCCAGGAACAATTTTCATGGCTAAGAAGTTTGGTGTTCTGTAAAAAGCAACAGCAAGTTGTTCCTGGGTTGCAATGTTTGACCATGTGTTTAACGCTTGTGAGGGAAGTGTGTGGATGACCAAAGTATTACAAGCTAACTGAATGCCAAAACATGCAGTAATCCAGCCCTGATTTCTGTGCCAGTCACAGTGCTGTAGCTGCTGAGCATTTGCCATAGCAGGTGGTGGGTGTTGGTTTGGATTCCAGACACTGAAATGGTATTTGTTTCAGTACATCTCTTTCCTCCTCTTTTTTTTTCTTCTTTTTTCCCCCCATAGGAACTGAAGTTGCCTGTGTATAAGGCTCATTCACCACAGATTGGGATGCGCCGATACTTCATTGATCTCTTGACTGTCTTCAGCAACCGTTGCAATCTCTGCCCTACAGCCCGGCATCTCGCTATCTATTTATTGGACCTCTTTATGGATCGCTATGATATCGCTGTCAAGCAACTGCACGTCATTTCATTTGCCTGTCTTCTCCTGGCAAGTAAGTTGGATGCCATCTATTAAGGCTTTTTTTTTTTGTCTGAGCAGATGGTTGTTTTCCTTATATATTGTGCTGTTTTCTCTGTGTTAACAGCTTCCGTCTACTTAGGATAAGGCCTAATAAAGTCCCAAGTGAAGGCATAAAGCAGTCTGTTAATAAACTGCTCAATTGTATAGCTTGTACTACACATCTATATGCTGGTGTTAATGTGCAGAGGAAGTTCTGGCAACTGCAGCTGGGTCAGTGGAAGGGGACAGTGAAGATCGGGGGTGACAGGGTGGGAAGGAAGTGACAAGACTGGGAGCGGTTAGTTCCAAGGAAGAGTTGGTAGCAAGGAATGACATCTGTGTAACATGCAGCCTCTCCTGGAGATCCTTCCTTGGACAATCAGTACCTCTGCTGTGATCACTGGGCATAATCAGTTCCTTGCAAATCACAGGGGTTTTTTATACAGGGGCCAAAGGAAAATTTGCTTCTTGAGGCACTTAACGGATGTGTTGATGATGCTGGAATGTATATTGCTTGTTCTGGGCTCCTATCAAATAGCTCAGCATTGCTGTGTAATACTAAAGTTTCAGTATGGGCATCCATTTAGCAAATGACCTTGAACATTTGTCATTGGTTTCTTGAAATCTTCTCTACAGCCTTTGCTGTGCAAGTGGAGGAAAGCACCTCAAGGAATTGCAGCCTACCCTTGCAGACTTACCAGCTCTGTTTCCAGGTTACAGAGAAATTATCCTGCCCTTTGGGAGCCATATAGAGCAATGTGCTATTGTGGACAACAAAAGTTATGCAAACTCTACTATTAACGGCTGAAAAGTGCAAGTGGTCATATCGGTTAAGGTAAAAAACAATATGGAGAGCCAGAAGCTCTTGAGGAAAGAAAGTGATACTGTATGTTTACCCCTCAGGACATGGGATCGCTACTGCTTTTATTTGCTGGTGGTGTTCCGAGAGCTTAATCTGCAGAGATAATGGCAAAATAATATAAAACCCATACACTTAGTGTATCTAAGCATTGCTGTCTGTCTGACTCCAGAGATGAGAGTGAATTCTGTGGAGCAGTTACAGGTTCATGTTGAAAAAAAGGCCAATGTTAAAATCGGAACAAAGAAGAATGTAAATGGTTGCTGTAGGTGCAGTCTTACGACAGCTTAAGTGACTCTCAGGTATTTCAGTTCTGCTGACCCGAACCTTTTGTGAGCTCCTTCAGACCAGCAGATCGTCAGAAAACCATCCCAGCTGACAGAAGTGTTTTCTTTATTTACCAGAGCGGTATTTTTCTGATGTGTCAGACAAGCTTCAGGCTGGTGCAATGGAGGGGGTTGGAGCTAGGGCTGATTTGCAAATTGTTATGAAATTGTACCCTTAATTTCAAACACATCAGACTGAATGAAATACCAGGTTCAGGTAGCCTGGAGACTGATTCCTGCTCAGAGGTGTACTCCTTCAGCTTTCAGACCATCTCTTTTTCTTTTTTTGAGTAACCTCATAACTACAAGATGCCTTGCAGCATTGCTAACTTTTTTTTTTTTTAGATTATCTTCCCAAGTGCATGGATAAATGGTACCCTCAGGAAAAGAGAATAGGATTTTCTGTAGATAAATCTGACAATTTCAAGTATACTCCTCCTCAGTTTTTTCCCCAGCATAAAATTGATGCTTCGACAGTTCTAATAACTTTTTGTTTGGATTTAGAGGAAGAATTTATAGCTATAGTTCACATTTCCAGTGCTATGCAGATAGGATGAAAGTGATACCCTTGAACTTTGTATGAATTGTGAGTGTTGGTGTACTGCTAAGATCTTGGGCAGAGGTTCACTGTATGAGATGGGGAGAGCTGGACTGCTGACTTTAGTAGCTCCTAGGATTTAAAATGGCAAAAAAGCTTTAAAGATTTTCCTTATGTAAATGCAACTTTAGGCCACCTCTATGCAACTGTGAAGCAAAAGGAAGTTCACAAACTGATAACACTGGAGGGAAATGTTTTGCAACTTCTGCCTGTTTAAAAAAAAAAAAGGCAATTTGCTTAAAAGAGCAAGCCTAAGTCTAGTGAGCAAATAAGTGTGAGAACCTTTTTAAAATTAAGATTAGAGCAATGCAGTAGCATGTATACATCCTGATCTGGAATTGAGCCATCCCTTACAAGAAGGGGTAAAGGTCTATTACTGTAAAGGCAGCTTTTCTACCAACATGAAGAAACAAAACATTGACAGTTGAACCAAAGCAGCTTTGCACAAAATTAATGCCTAATTCACTTGTATAGATAAGGTTAAAAATGCTAGGGCTCAGTTTGGAGACTTTTGGGACTACAGTAAGCTCTGTTGTTTACTGTCTGGGCCATCCTAACGTTCAATAAGGATATTCCCTTTTGGTATGTGTAGTTCAAAATGACGCAGGTCAAGTCAGGAAAATCCACTTTACAGTAAATGGGAATTCTTGTGTTTAGTTTGTTACTTTCAAAATTATACAAAATGGAAGGAAACTTGTACTATGATTTTTTTTAATGTTTTGCAGTAAAAGATTCTGAATAAGTCAGAAGTATCAACCTCTGAAGTCAATTTGAGAGTTCTTATTGTAGCAATGAAGAATAAAACGAGTCCCTTGCCTGTTACTGCAAACGCAGTCATGAGAACTTCCCACAAAGCATTACTGTAGGAAGTTGCATAGTTTTTCAGCAGAGGATTGCAGCAAAAGTGCTCTTCAGGCTGTGTAGCAAGACACTTGTACTTCTAAAAAATTATATACCTTTATTGTAGAGAGCAAAAATTATTTAAAATAGTTGTGGTGTTTACATCATATCAAGATGTTTAATGCAGATTGTGTTTCGATAATTGTTATGAACACATTTTGAGAAACTCTGGGTTTTCTTCCTGATTGCTTCCTTAGAAAAGAGCAAGGAAGCTTGCAGACCACAAGCGAGATGAGGTACAGTTAGAGGCGAGATTACTTATTTCCACTAATTACTCTGTAGGGTTTTTTGAGGGTGGGAGGTGCATAATAGAGAAGCTTTTAGACACACAACTTCTGAAATGGAAGCAAGAAACTTCTAAATGCAAGTTGAGGACAATATTTAAGCCCAGAGAAATTGCTGTAAACTTGTGTTTAGCTTTGAAGTTTATTGCTTCTATCTTGGATGTGAAGGATCTCAAAAACTTGTCTCTCGCTTTCTTCCTTTACTGATGAACTTTGCCATCGCCTGTGTTTGACAGCATACAACAGCCGTGCTGTCATGATGGAGGTCACAGGATTTGGCTAGATGTCCTTTAGCTAGCTGGAGCTAATTTCTCTTGCTGCACTCTAGAAATTAATTTTGACTGGCTCATCAGATTCTCCTGACAGGGAAACTGGATGATGATAGTGCTTCCCACTTGAGCAATAATTGTGAAACTGATGAGGAGTGAGAAGGCAACAGTGTTCTAAACAAATGGCACAAGCAGCCAAGTAATGTTCAGGACTTGCTGCAGTTGAGAGGAATGTGGGTGTGTGTCCCTCGAATCATCCCGTTGTTCACTAGCCAGAAGATGTGTGTTCCTGTGCAATGTATGCACAGTGTGATAATTGGAGAAGGTCCCTGGAAATTCCTGCCAGAAACTTTAGCTCCTCAGAACAGCTATAAAAGCTTTGAAGTTTACTAATGCTATCAATGGTTATTATTTCCTCTGAATCAGTTCTGAAAAAGAAGGGTAAAATTTTCACAGTAATCTAGATGTGAACTGAAAGTTATTGGGGGAGGGAAGGAAAAGTTGCTGGAAAAATTGATGTCATTTACTTTAGGAATGTATTTAGAATAGTCTTCCTCTTTCACTTGCATTAAGGGACACTTTATGGTCTATATCAGAATCATAAACTGAACATGTTTTTGTAATACAGAAAGACCTGGTCCACATGGATGTTTTGGCCATGCTATTAGAAGACAGGACCTCCTTTTGAGGTCCAGCTGTGGTAATACAAAAAGGTTGTAGGTTCCTGCTGCTGCAAGATCATTAGTGAAGTCCAGTGGTTTTAATTGTTCATGACAATCCATCTGTCCCTTGCTTGAAGCAGACTAGTGATTGTTCAGGCTGACTGCTGTTAGGTCAGGGAGATGCTGGCTTTTTGTGAGGAGCAATGCTGGGCAGCTGGGACTGGTGGGCTTGAGGCAAGCCAGCTGGATCTAGAGCAGCGGAGTTACCAGTACACCTGCACAGAAGCCAGGATTGCTGTCTCTGCACCAAGCTATGGATGGATGCTCATTTTGCAAACAGATAACAGACTGAAAATTTTACTGCTTTCCTTTTCCCCCAAAGCATCTCAGTGCTCTGAGTAAGCTCTGATTTTTCTCCAGATGAAATCAGCTGGCTGATGCTTTCAGTAAGTGGATTGATTTAGTTCAACTCCCTTCAGGCGAAATGTTAGTTAAGGAACTTTCGGTTCACCTCACCTGGCAGCTGAGAAGGCAGGCCCTGGTAGAGGAGCACTGTTGAGCATCATCAGGTTGTAATGTTCTAAACTGCATCTTCATCAGACAATTTATTACAGAAGATGATTGTGATATTTTAAGGTGCCCTAGCCCGAAGTGCTCTGTTGGAAAAAGAGATTGTCTGAAGATATCCCATCTGCTTTAGTGCTACTTGGCTCAAATTGCCTGCTGAAAGCTGTGCAAACCAGCTGTCCCAAAGTAGATGAGATGCACTGACACAATGCATTCAGACGGTCCAGCCACAGGAGCAGTGAACTCTGGGGAGAGAGCGAGGACCTGGGCACTGAGTCTTAAACTACTGCTTCTCTGAGTTACTGCTGTAAAATCCTAGCTGGGTCTTAAAAGCTGTTCCTTTCTTCCCTGAAGAGCTAACCCTCTTCAGCAGCAGGTGCTTCAGTACCTGATAAAAGCAGCATCTCAGCCATTCAGCGGCATTGAATGTTCCAGCAGTTCTAGTTCTTATGGCCCCTCTTTCTCAAGAGGGTTCTGCTGCTATTGAGACATAACAACAGGTTTTTAAATTTGAGTATTGTTTCAAGCAAGGCCAGCTGCCTGTTCAGCACATGCAGTGCTGCATTGACTCACAGGGTACTTGGTACTTCTTGTGGTTCTCCTGGCTTTATTTTGCACAGCTCCTTAATCTGCCAGTGGATTCTCAGCAGCTGAGTTAACTCAGGACAGTAAAAGAAATTAGAGCAAGAAAAGATGTCTGTGGTAAATGGGCTGAGTTTAGGGCATGGGTAATCCTTTATCACCTAATTCCCCATTGTCTACATGGAGCTGTTATCAGATGTCAGGCAGCTTTTCTGTTGGACTGTGCTTTGTGATCCATTCTCCATTTATTGTCCCGCTTCCATGAGCAGGTAACTGTTCTGACAAAGACAGCTGAGCTACTTATTTTCAATAAAAGATAATAGTGGGTATAAGTCCAAAATATATATTAGTGTAAAACTTAGTCTGTAGTCTTAATTTCTTTTTTTCAATATTTCCCTGCTGCTGTAACATGTATACAATATTTTCTTTAATAATTAATCTTTACTATAGTAAGGCATTAAAAACCCGGGTGCCTGGAGCTAAGTGGCTTGGATGTGTGCTAGGTATTGTACAGACAGATGAAAAATCCCTGACTGCTCACTTTGTAAGACACTGCAGAAAAAGGAATTAAGCAGGCTATCTCTAAAGCAGCCCATCTCTTTCTTGCCTTGCTTAGAGGATGGTAAGAAGCTATGTTTGTATCTGGAGGTAGCATGGGAGTCTCAGAAGTTTGTTGTACCACCTTCTGCAACAATGTAGGAAGAAAGAAAAGTAGCCCTTCAGCTGTGTAAGCAGCTGTAGGTCTTGTCTTTATGCTGGGCTAGATGGGCTTGACTGGTTTATCCTCCTTTTGGATTTATTTTAATTGTTTATGGGACAAAAAGTACTTGCACTTTAAATTGGCAGTCCTTTTTGTTCCTTGGTCTTCTCAAGGACTCTGAAAGTGTAATAAAACAAACTGCCTGCATGTCCTGCTTTTGTTTTGCTACCCATGCAAAACCCTGGGAAGATCATCTACCCTACCGCCAGTAATCAATCTGAACTGCTGCTGTGTAGCAAGGTGTATGTAGTGACTTGTGCCTCCTGCAGTGGATGAGTTGGTTCTTCAGGGTCAATGATATCAGTGATGCTCCTCAGAGACCTTTAGTTTCCTACTGAAAAGCTTGCATGGATTGATAGACTGTTTTGATAATGTGAAAAAGGTACTAATAAAATGCACTCTTCATAACTGAAGCCTGTTCCCCTTGACAATAGGACTTACTCTGGCTTTCATTCATCGAAACAAAAGTGTGAATATCTAACATAAAAAGCACCTGCTTTATTTTCTGGGGAAGCATCTGATTGTAGAACTCGGAGTGGGACAGAACATGACATAAAGTAACTTGGAAAATCTTTGCATTTTTAATTACAGTAATACTGCACACTCTTAAAAATGTCCTATGCTGCCCCTATCTATTTAAATTTTACAAAAAAGTTGGTCACGAATGTAAACCTACGTTACATGTTCATCTTATTTTATTAATCCTATTGACCTCAGTAGGCTTCCTTGTATAAAAAATTGTGGCATCCGTATACTTCTTAAAGGCTTATGATTGTGTTACGTCAAAACAAAACTATTTTTGAGAGCAATAGTGACAACTAAATGGTTTTATCAGTAACCAGAGCTCAGAACACAACAGAAAGTTGTCAAAAAGCTTTGCCCTATGTTGGTATGATACCTTCCCAACACTACTCTGCTGGTAGTCTGCTCTCTAGACTGTAGTCTGACCTTTTGAAATTTCCAAGGTTGAATGGGAAGAAAGAAGGAACTAGAACTTGCAAATGCCAGAATGACAGATCTTGTCCTTAGTTTTCTGGTAAAGCAGCGAGTTCTACTTCTATTAGCATATTCTTTAAATTTCTGTATCAGGCTGTGACATCACCTTGTGGGGGAAAAACAAAGGGTTAACTTTTCTCTCAAATTTCATTTTTCTTAAACAGTTCAAAATTCAGGTGACAAGGAGATTCATGAACATGTATGCAGACTCCTGAATTTTAAAGGGCTTTTTCAGTGACAGCATGCTCTCAATCCTTTCCTGTTCTACTTCATATGACGGATTAATTTTGTTTTTCCTTGTTATGCTCTTTTATGGTGAGGTGGCTGCTGTGTTACACTTTTAATGCATTTCATATCCATGATACCTGAACACGCTCAAAGATGGAAAATCCATTTTTAAATGTGTTAAAAAGATACTTAAACTGCTAATGTACCAAAAGTTGTCAGGTTTTTAATACACTGGAGACACTTGGGATGGAATTGCTATCCTAAATGGATAGCAAGATCTTACTTTTAAAATAATTTTCTAGTGCAGTATTCATTTTAATTGGTTTTAGATTTGATGAGAATATTCTGAAGCCATATGACACGCTAATATCTTGTCAACTGGTCTGTATTGGTAAAGGAGGATTCTTACAGAGGTAATGGAAGGGCAACTGAAGCAAGAATCAATTGTGGAATATATGCCCTCAAGAACAAAGAGAAAAATAACTACAGAGTACTTTTAAGTACCTCTGGGTTTGTATTTTGCAGCAGGGACGTTCTTTAAGCTGTACTGGAAACTTACCACTTGCCATTGTTTGTTGCTAACTCTTGAAGGAGGAATGGCTGGTAGATAGGTCATTTTTGGCTTGGTAAACCAACAGTGTGAATTCAAGAAAACTTAATTGCTTGCTTAAGTTCTCAGCAAAGTAATGTTGTTGCTTTATAATTGATAGTTCTAATCCTGGGAATCAAATCTGATATTGGATGCCTTTTATGAAAGAAGGGGAATAGAATGAGATCCTGTTTTTCTGTACAAATTGACAGCATTTTGCAGCTGTAAGTGAAAACTGAGTCATTCTAGAGACTGCTGCTGGTTCAGTAGGGTGGTAAATAAAGGTGCAGCTTTGCTCAGCTATCTTGACTCTGAAGATGTATGCTCTCTCCTAACCCCCTAGAAATTATTTCTGTTAATCACTTAGTTACAGTGTACTTCTCCTAGCCTTTCAGTGACCTTAGCTAATGAGGCCCCTCAAGACAAAAGAAGGAACAAAGAGAAATTCTGAAGCAGCAAGGGCAAAGGTGGTGCTGCCTGTAGGTTTTTAATGTCTTCCTTTCTGTAGCGTATGCATTTAGCTTCCATACCCAAAGGAGCTTTTCCTTCAATATTAGATCTTTCTTTGCCATATTTTTCCCATACTGCTTGCTTTCTTAACATTTGACTGAATGCCCTTCAGCAAACTGCTTCTAGTTATTGTCAGAAAAACTATCTGTAATCCTAATGAGTTTATAATCTTGGTTTTGGCATCAATACTATACAAACAATTAAAAACAAACAAACCCATAAAAAGCATATAGGAATATGTTGACCAGTCTGTTAGCTTCTTTCCTACTTGTGTCACTGTACTTTCCCATCCTTCTTTAAAAAACATCTTTCTGGTTTGGGGTGTATTCTTTGTTGGCTTTTAGACACTCAATCATAATGATAAACCTGAAAACCATCTCTTCTGGCAGGTAAATTTGAAGAAAAAGAAGATAAAGTTCCAAAGTTGGAGCACTTAAATAACCTGGCATACACGTGCAATGTGAATGTGGTATTGAACAAGAAAGACGTGCTTAGAATGGAAATGCTGCTTTTGGAAAACTTCAACTGGAACCTCTGTCTACCAACACCAGCTCACTACATTGACTACTACCTCTATGTGTCCATTGGTGAGAATGACCTTCACAATGGCTGGCCGATCACCTCGCTGACCAAAATCAAAGATTTTCTGGAGAAATATGCCTATTATTTCCTTGATTTCTCAGTGCAAGGTAAGAGGCTTAGTTTTATGCTAGAATGATCTTCCATTTGGCAAAAGGCAAAAATCTGAAAGAGATAAAAGCTTTAAACTTGTCATAATATGGATTGCACAAAACTATGTGTGGAATGGTTTCTCTTTGCAGTTATTTCAGATGGCAAATGGTACAGTTTCCCTACTTTACACATAAGCCTCCTGTCTCTTTTCAGAAATCTCTAGATGACATCATTATTTTCTTCAGCTTAGAACACTAATTGGTGAGACTGTCAGAAATAGGGTCTGTTTTTTGATCTGCCAGAGTGCGAACTGCTGTCAGTTGCAGACATGATATTACGCAGTTCCATGTATGAATCTTTTTTAATGATTTTTAGAGGGTCATGTGCTGTGAGACATGACATATTTAGAATGACGGGGCTTTTAATGATCTGGTTTGCAGCATAGTTTCCAATATCTGCCCATGTGAGAAGCAGTGAATTGCAGCATCCTCATAAGCCAGGTTCAACACTAATGTAAATATCTGTGTAATTGTCAATACCTAACTTCGGTTCAGTTGAGACCAGTCTACAAATTTCAGCACAGTCTATTTCTTGGCTTTTTTTGAAATGAACAAAACCATAGTGGAGCCTTGATAGTAGTTACAAACAAGCAGTACAGAGATCTTCAGGAAAGCATCCAGTTTTGAGAGACTTTTCTGATCATGAGTTAGTCTGAGATGTACGGAACAAAGTTGTGAATTTAATTTTGCCCTATTTTGCCATGTATACACATAATAGGCTCATGGCAGCCATTAGTAAGAGTATAATTGTTTTGTTTTTTTCTTTTGTAGATCACACTTTCCTCTATTTTCGTCCATCTCTGATTGCTGCAGCTTGTGTGTGCGCCTCACGTATCTGTATGCAGATTTCTCCTGCCTGGACAACACAGCTTGAATTGCTAACGTGTTATTCCTGGGAGCATCTTGCCCAATGCATTGAAATGATGCTCATGTAAGATCAGAAAGAAACCAACCCGTTTGTGCTCTTAGGAAGAGGTTAATGGTTTTGGTTTGGTTTTGGTTTTTGGTTTTTTTTTCTCTTTTAGTAATTGTTTAGTTAGAATTAAGATAGTACAGTATTACATCAGTAATCTTCATCTTCAGTTTGGGGAGAGGAATAAAAGGGGAAAAATCAGGTCACTTTACTAAATACTGTATTTTAATAGTATTTGCCATGCAGAATGGAGTGCACAATTTAGTGTTCACTATGTTTTCTTGTACTGGTTTCTTTGGTTTTTTCCACCAGTAAGGGACGTTGACTGTGATGCATCAATGTGGGTCTGGTACGTGACCACAGTCTTAATAGAAAATAAAGTTTAATAGAATGCTTTAGGTTGGGAGTGATGGTGGACCTTCTGAATCCCTACTTAAAGCAGGGCCAACTGAAGTTTAAATTAGGCTGCTTAGGATGTTCTCTAGTCAAGTTTTGACTATTTCCAAGATGGAGACTTCCTAACCTCTCTGGGCAACTTGTTCCAGTGCTTCATCATTCTCATGATAATCAGAAGTGTGAAAATGTTTCTTCCTAATATCTAACAGGAATTTGCCTTGTTTTCTCACAGCTCTGCACTTTAATACTCTGTATTAAAGGCTATATCACAGTGTCTTTGTGTTGTGGACTTAAGGTTCCAAGATAACCAGTCCATCAGTAAAAACATACTTGTGATGCAAAATTATCCATAAAGCTGTTGTTCGTGTGTGAAGATTGCAGCAGGATACTTAGAAGTTAAGACTGGTGAAAAGTTTGGAATATATGCAAGATCTGTGAACTTTGGTAAATCTTACTTATAATTTGTTTCAGATATTATGAGAATGACATCAAAGAAGCCAGTAACATAAAAAAGCAAGTAACAATTCAACATCAAGAACAGGAAGCGGTGGCAAACCTGAGCCTTCAAGCCACTACTCAAGTTCTCTTCCAGCAATCTAGTTATCACCCTTTAGCCCAGCATTCTGCTACGCTTTCCCAGTTCCAGTCGCCAGTGCAAGATTTGTGCTCTGCTTATCGTGACTCCTTGCAGACCCACAGGCCCAGCAGTCTGCTTGCTGGGAGTGCTGACAGCTCGCTGCACTCCTGTGCAGCTCTTCAGGCCAGTCTTCGGCCGTCTGCCCAGGCTCTGCCCATCCAAATGCCCGTTGCCCTGCAGGTGGCATTAGGAACAGAGCCTGGACACTGCATTTCCATGGCTTACAGCAGTAGCTACTTCAGTGGTCATCACTCGTATGCAGCTGGGTGTTTTGATGGATAAATATTGATGGGAGAAAAAGGTGATATGAATAGAAGCTGAAGAAGAGACAAGACACAAGATGTGTACCTGAATGAAAATGACGAAGGAACAGAATCCTTATGACTCACTCATTCAGATGATGTTGATCTGGATCCACTGATCACTGGAACCTGGGTGCCTTTCTGCCAAGGGTTGTACCTTTGGCTCTTAATGAGAGAGAGAAATAGAAATGCATTAATATACCTCACTCCTTGTCACTTTGAAAGGCATCTGCATAGAATCCCTGTAGAGATTACTTCCTTCTAGTCTTCAGTTAGTGACTCGTCAGAGTTGGCTGAAAGCTTATGTTGAAGAGTTATTTCAAGCTGGAATGTTTGTTGAATTTCTGGCCAAGTAGCAGTGTACCCAGAGGATGTTGTTGGAAAAGAGTGCTCTCCTCTCCCAGTGACGTGTCGTTCGAACACTGGCAGCGTATACTACTGGAAGCTTCTACTTAAATGTACTGAAATTGTTATCAGTTAAATGTGAACTTCATTTATGCAGAAATCTACGCGCAGGACACTTTCTGTTTTCTGTAAGCAGGAGTGAGAGTTTAGGAGTAAAACTTTAGGATAAAAGGAAAAAAAGAAAAATGGGCCAAAAGACTATCAAATAATTTTTGACTTAAAATTCTCTTGGAATCTAAACGTGATGCTGCTGAACAGAACATCACTCTGCCTTCAAGTATTTTAGAAACAAAACCAAAACCTTAAATCATCTCTTAGATCTTTAAATGCTGCTGCTTTTGAAACTGGAGATTATTGTTATTAAAACTGTTCATGAGGTTTATCAGGGATTTAATGTTACTTGAAGAAATCCTCTTGGAATAACTCTTGAAAGGTTCACTGTCTTCAGTTACTTCATCTTTAGGGCTCAACTTGTGGCAGTAGCTCAGGCTCAGGACAGAGGAACTGATGGGGGCACAGATAGGGACCTGGTTAGCGTTGCTGTGAAATCAGAGTTTGATTGTAGTGCTAGACAATGCTGACTTTAGTTTTTTAAATACTATCTTAGCATTCTTTGGAAAATGTAGCTGGTAAATTAAAGGTTGTGTTGCTGCTTTGCAATAAGACATACACCTACTGTCACACACCCACAGGTTTCTTTCTCAACTGAAACCAGGGATGATTGCTCAGAAAAGTGTATAGGCTTTTTTCTTTGTTAACGTAGATATTTACAAGAAATGGACTTTGGCAAAGGTGAAACTTTAGTTTTGATATATGCAACCACTATTGTAAATTTGTTTGAGGACAATACGCTTGGTTTGTCTTTTCTCTGAAGGTTCTCAGGACAGCAATACAAGTAATGTGCAATATGCTTTTACTGACTTGTGGCAATTGTTTCAAGTCACGTGTCACAATGCTGTTTTAAGTTATATTTTTAGAGAGTTGTTTTTAAGGGTGTTTTAAGTTGGAGGGGAAAAAACTAGCCTGCATGCTAATGTGCGTTTGTGTAACTGTCTTCTGAGAATTCAACTTTTGGTATCAAGTTAGTAATTTCTTCTATTCAGCAGGCTAGAGGAATCTTCTCGTTTTATTTAAAAAAAAAAAAGCAAACTGTAACTGAAGAGGCAGTACTCTTCAGAAATTAGTTTAGAATTTTAGATAACTTGGTTAATCTTTTATTGTTAGCTTTGTATTTATATTAACCTTTATTTTCAGAAGACTTAAGTGTATTTTTATTATGTCATTTGACAGACCTAAAGAATGACATATATGTGGCAGTATTGTTATGTGGTTTTTCTTTTTTGTATCACCCTTATAATTTGTGTCATGTGCAGTATTATGGTCTGGACCATCATTGTGCTTAACTGTGAAAATATTTGGGAAGTTCCCAGTGACAGTTTCCAATAAACAAGCACACAGTTAAAGTAGCTTTTTGGGGTTTTTTGAGTGGTTTCTCCTTGGCTTTTAAGAGCTAGCAAAGAATATATGCCTATACCATTTACAGAACAGAATAGGGGTAGGACAAATGTGATGGAAAGGCCTTGCTGAATAATAAATTGTGAAGGATTAGGCAGATCAGGAATTTGGTCGCTGACCAAGAAATAACACCCTATTCCTATAAAGTGTCGGTGTATATAAGGAAGTGGAAAGTGGGATGAGGAGACGGCTGAAGAAACAGGCAGAAAATGTGCAGAGACAAGGTAGGGACATATAATAATGTAAGAACAGATTGTCCCAGCTTACGTGGCCGGTGTGTCTCACGGATGCCATGTTACCTGAGGAGGTTGAAAGGCTGCATAGGAGAATGCAGTTGTATGTTCAGTCTTTGTTCTGGTGACTGCAGTTTCAAAACAGGAATTATCCATTGACTTCTACGTTCTGTTTGTGCCGTTGTATCATGGGTGGAATTGGGGCAGATTAAATCTGGCAGCAGACTCTGAAAGGGAAAAGATTTATGAGAAGTTGAGTTGGCCCAATACTGCTTCAATTGACAGTTCTTTCCAGAATGCTTTAAATGTTGGTGGCAATTTCACACATTGAATTTCTAGATAAATACTTTTTCATGTGACTGTAGGTTTTTTATTTTCTTTTGTGAAAACACACCTCCTCAGGGAGAGCAAACATAGAAGAGTTCAGCTCACCTAAAGATACTTTTCTGAAGACTGCCACAATTGCTGTTGGAGGGAGCTGCAGAGGTACGTGCAAAGCTGAGGTAGTTTTTAAGCAAATGGATGCAAAACTTCCCACCAAATGTGCTGTTTGCTGTCAGATGCAGGATGGTCATAGATCAGAATTTTTACACAGTGATTAACTTGTACTTCCCTGGCAGACTTTGAAGTAAGGAAGGCTGCTGCAAAAGCAAATGCAGCGAAATGTGGCTAGGAATACAAAACTGGGAATGGCACTGGTTACCTCCTTGCATGGGAAGACATTGCAGATGTAACCAAACAAATGAGAAAGCTGACATTTAAAATTAAAAAACTCCAAGTCCTGACAAGAGCTGCAGCAAGGATACAGGTGGAAAAAAGTCTGCTAATATTGATCAGGCACCAAAGGTTAAAATGAACTTGTTTCAAAAAAAAAAAAAAAATCTTGGAGCTGCAGCTTGCTGCTTTCCTAAACAGGAAAGGGGGAAGCTACTACCATCTCCCTATTTGTGAGAGAGCTGTTGTCAAAGCCACTGTTTGATCCTTTTGTTTTAGCTGGTTTTACAGACTGGAGTGAACAATTTAAAGTTGGTATAATGCTCTTTACTTGTGAGTTGATTATACTGATCAAAGTGTACAGGTGTTGCTTAATAAAATTTAGCTTAGTGCTATTTTTTACTGAGAAGTCTAGATCCTAGAAGTGTGGGCCAAACACTGGTGGATCCTTAGAGAGTTTGTTTTGGGTTTTTTTGAGGGGTGTTTATTTTGCTCTCTTTACTGCCATTTCAAGACAAGCCTAAAGAATGTCCTCCAGTTGAAAAGGCCCCTACATGCTTTCTAGAGAGCTTTCTAGATCCCACCTTTCCTCTCAAAGCATTGTTGTCTGTATAATGGGGAGTTACTTGATGACATGCAGAATGTGAAAAAATGTGCTGGTTGGCCAACATTAAGTGTAGTTGCTTCTAGAACTGGAATTAGTGGTGGCTGGTTCCATTTTGTTTTCAAAGCAGGGAATCATCAGGTATTGGTGTCATCTCCTTAAGAGCAGGTTCTTATGGCTGTGAATAGTTTAGACAAAACATCACCATCCCTTAATTCT
Organism: Numenius arquata; assembly: GCF_964106895.1. Taxonomy (NCBI): domain Eukaryota; kingdom Metazoa; phylum Chordata; class Aves; order Charadriiformes; family Scolopacidae; genus Numenius; species Numenius arquata. Next base: position 33,025,909 of record NC_133586.1, read on the forward strand.
AGTATGAGCTTTAGCTTAATGTAACACTTGCCCAGTGTCCATCTGTGCCTAACTCTACAGGTCATTTTGTGTAGTTGGTTAAGTGTTGAATATGCTGGGCACATTCTAAATCCAAATGTTCTAAGATGTCACATTATTATTTGCAGAGGAATGTACTAGCTGACTTGAACTCAAATGAGAAGTAAGCCTGAAGAGATCCATTATTCCTTTTTAATATGACCTCATATAACTGAAGAGGCTGAATTTCAACAAAATTCTGTTAAGTAGATCTGTTTGTTGCAAGTACCAAAAGAATGTCTCAAAACTGAACAGGTTTCATATTTGACTTGTGTTTAATTAATTGGAGTTCAGCATTATGCTTTGCCTTAGAAACAGAATAAGTAATATACTGAATAACAACTGCTCATAAGATGTTGTTGTGGATTGACCCCAGCCAGCAAACTAGAATTGTGCAGCTGCTTGCTCACCTCCTCTCTCCCCAACACCCTGCTGAAGGGTTGGGGGGAAGAGGGAAGGAAAAAAAAAAAAAAACTGAAAGGGAGGGGAAAAAAAAAACCTTTTGGGTTGAGATAAAGACAGTTTAATAGAAATAATAACAGAAAAGAAAAAATAACTAATAATGACCGGGGTCCCTCTCAGTGTTTGGTGAATTAGCGCTGTCCCAAGCAGTGATCGTGGATTCCCACCCCCCTGGGTACCACACCTTTATATACTAAGCATGCCTATGGTATGGAATATTTCATTGGCTATTCCATCATTCCATCTATGCTTCTACAGGAAGCTGAAAAAAACCTCCTTGAATAGCGTAAACATCACTTAGCAACAACTAAACCCAATAGGTATTAATTGACATTCCCTTCACAGCAATCACTAGAAAGAAAAATTAACTTTCTCAGTTGAAATTAGGACACATGCAGCCTGTTTTGGTAAAATGATGGTATCTGGATGAAGCCTTGTTGCAGCTGGAAAGCTCAGTAATCTCTATTGATGAAAAATATAAAAAGGCATTAAAGGCCTTTTTTTAATACAAGATACCTGAAATGACTGGGAATTATCAGTCATGTACACAGGCCCATCAAAATATGAACTTTTGTGTACACAAGACACATGCAACAGGTAGTTACTGATTAGCTTGTGAGGGCAAGCAGCTAAATGGATCCAGAAGGTAAGATAGCTGGAAAAAGGAGTCTGAAAAGGGAAAACCTTGTGGACCATGTATTGGCCAGAAGTGATTTGGAACAGTGAATCCAAAACCTGTTATATTTAATCCCTACTGTGTTCAAGAAAACAGGTTTTCATGTGCACTCCATGTAAATAACCGGACAGCACTGAGAAAAAAAAGACTCCTCCATGTTTTCCTCCTGGAGTCTGTCTGTAAAACCTTAAACGTCTCCTAAGAACTTGGGTCAAGAGCAGATATTGATGAGAATGAGAACTTTTTTTTTTTTTTTTTAAAATCAGTGATAAACTGACTTTCTCTTGTTTTCAAGCTCCTAAATTTCTGCCCTCCAACCAGCAATAGGGCAAAAGACTTTCATTTTGATGTACACTTTGGGCAGTGTTGTCCTATTCTTTAGACAGAAGCTGAATGGAGCTGCTGTTTAGATGGTAGACAATATCTGAATATGCCAAGTATGTATCATATCAAGAAATACTTAGACTGGACACCATCATTAAATGCTTTGTTGCATCTTCTGATTTTCTGAGTATTTGTTGGATCTTTAGGAATGGGGCAAGCATTAATGTTGAGGATAACATTACTCTGAAAAACAATTGTTCATGTTTGTAATGCAAAGAAAGAAAGGAAAAGACAATCAGCATTCTATTTTATTTATTTGTATTGTTTGTTTTTCAGTGCACTGGGAGAGGCTAGCTTTACAGCCTTAAGCAATCCTTTTGCTGGTCCTTTTGTAGACTACACCAGAAGAAGTAGAAATCTGGAATAAAGAAGAAACCAAAAATTTGGTTGAACAGTGTAATTGGAGCTTCAGTGTCACACAAGAAAAGACCTGCTGACTGGCTCACGGAACCTGTCCTTTACTGAAGCAACGTTTACCGTTTGGTAGAAGACATATCTAGGCTGAACATCCTTGTCAAATCTGAAATAACACTGTGCAATAATATTCTTACACAAAAAGCACAACTTCTGAACTGGTGTTTAGGCATAATTTAAAGGTATGCTGTGTTAGATGTGGCTTCACCAACTCCAAGTTAACATGGTTTTAGACAAGTGAGATAATTGCTCTTCAAAAAGCAGTAAATGATTGACACTTTCAGGGAGGGTGAGTATCCTTTCTTGATTCACAGTCACTTCTGGCTGGTCTCTGAAGACACACTCAGACATGCATAACTGGCACAGACACAATTCAAGAAAACTTTTGAGAATCAGAAATCATAATGTTTGACAATCCGATCTGTTTTACAAGTTTTACTGTAAGTATTGTAGTTACAGTAACCTTCCAAAGCTATATTGGTGTTCTGTTGATAAAATAGGATACTACCTGAAATCCAACCTCTTTTGTGTTTTGTTTTGTTATTTCCTTTGGTAAGACTAAGGAAATAAGGTTCTACAGAAATTCTGTGAGGAGTTGCAGCTAGGTAGTTTTCTAATAATGAAACAAAAGACATGGCAGCCAGATATTTGAGAACTCACCTCTACTAGCTTTCCTCCAGAAATCTCTGCAGTATGACGATAGTTGGGGAAATCAGCTACTATTTTCCCATCTTCCATTTTAACAGTTGCCTGCAATAGAGAAAGGTTTAGTGTTCCCTGGGGTTACTGGCATTTATATCATCAGATACACTGTGAACATTTGTATACCTGATGCTTAAAGTTTTTACTTTTAAAAAAGTAGAAGTTACTTGCTTCATGAACAAGACTAAAACAATACATGCAGCTTCATGAACAAGACTAAAACCCTTGTGCTTTAGTTCTTAAATGTTCACAACTTAAATTAAAAAAAGTTGCATCTAACAATACATGCAAGTTCCATATCTACAAAATATTCATTCATAGCTCTAAAAATGACCTAAGCAGAGACTGCTTCTCATTCAGGCCTCAATGGTTTTTGTGGTTCTCTTGTTTTGACAGTGAAGCAAAAGGGATGAAGGTATCAGTTAATTTTGAAGTAGCATTCTCAGATACTAATAACCTTCCTGCAAGCAGCACAAAAGTCACTGTGGACAAGTGCTGTGAATCTTTACCCTAGATCCTGACCTTCATACCTCTAACTACACTAGAATTCACCTCACTCATTGAAGTATAGGTGAACATGACTGCACAGTCTGCAGTCACACCTTTATACTACAATATGTGCCCATTGCTACAGGAGTTGCTTCTGTATGAAAGAAGTATGGCAGGATGCTGCTATGAAGATCACAAATACTACAGCAGCCCAGCTGAGCGCCAAAACTAGCTACGTAGTTTCATCATAAAATCAGTCTTGTCTCTATAACTAGTCAGACTTGCCTGTGCTTTTAGTAATAAAGACAGGTGAGCCAGTCATATTTAGAGAAGAAAAAAATAATTTGCAAAATGAAGAGATGAGTGGACATTTTTTACCAGACACAAGGAAACTATCTTACTTGTTTATGTATTATTTAGTGACTCTGTACTAAAAGGCAGCAGTTTCTCTGCTGAGAGTCATTTACTCTGCCTCCATTTTTGGCTACTTAGTAGGCTTTGGACTGCTGAAGTGCTCAGGGCCAAAAAGAAGAGAAAAGAATTTGTAATATTTCAAAATTCCTAAGTTTGTAATAAATTGACCAAGTAAAACTGTGTCTTATTCCATCCGCTAGGTATCACAAAGATTTCTCAAAGCCAAAAACATGGCTTTTTCCTCTCATAATCAGAAAGGTATGACTAAAACAGCATGCTGAAAATCATGCAGTGCTACTGCTATTCTCTGTTTGTCACAGCTCCCTGATGCAATTACTGGTTTTCCTGTTTCTTCAATATGTATAAACAAATTATCCAGTAATCTGTTGTAGGGTTCTGGACACCTCAAAATGCAGAGGTTAGCTGCCCCAAACTGTCTTATCCCTTTAAATAGATAAGAAATGAATAAGGTAAGTAGAGTAATGACAGCACCGCAGCACTCCCGTCACAGCGTGCTACAGTTGCTGTACGGGGCTGGACAATGACATAGCTGCCAACCAGCTCTTTAGAGTTTCAGTGAGCATTACGTTTCCTTGAGCTGTGACACCAGTAGATGCTTGACACTCTACCCTTGTTCTTTATTAGTACATACAGTTCTGAAGCCCTAGCTCTCTTTAAAATTAGATTTAGATATTTTACTATGGGCATCAAGAAATGGGGGAAAAATCATATGTTTCTAAGCTATGACAGATGTTAAAAACACTTGAAGGAAGATGTCCCTGAGACAGATCCGATTTTTACCCTAAATTAAAAAACATCTGAGACAGTGTAGAACTTAAGAGCTAAAATAATTTACCTTGAACTTTTTACCACCCATTGTCTCCATTTCTGCTTCCTTGCCAATTGTGAATGTGTTGGTTGTGGTGCGGCCTCCCGGGAAATGCTGCGTCCAGGTGAAGTCATTTCCATTCTGCACCACCTCAGTGACTATTTTGCAATTCCTTCCCATTTCAATCTTGTCGCTGGGGAGACCTTAATCAATAGAAACATACAGTTTATCAAATCTAATAGCCTACCAGCTGTATTTGAATTGAAGCACGCTAATGGTGTGCTTGTTCTCAGACATTGATGTCTGAGCATCTGATTTGTTGTGGGTTTTTCATTATTTTTTTTACAGCAGTATCAAAGATCTGAGTTTAAATTACTGGTATAAAGGAAGATATAGGTACATCAATGCATTTGCTAAAATAGTAAGTTTTGGTCTTGCATTCTTTTCCCTGAGAAATGATACACAGAATAAATGTATAGATATAAAGTATATCCAAATATTCCCTTCTACTTAATCTAACACATGCAGATGCGTGGAGTTTAATGTGTATGAATTTGTGTCTTTGCTATATAGCTGCACATACTGATTTACTGTTTGCTATTGCTTTTTAAATACACGAACACAAGCACTGAACTCCTGTGCACAGATCACAGTGTCCCCAAGAGCTTTTATGGGATCATCTCTGAAACAGGTTTGCAGTTTTCTGAAAGCATTCACAGAAACCTGTTCCTGTGTAAGATTTTGACAAGCATTTTCATACTAAATTAATACTCCCACTGGTGAATACTAAGGACAGAAAAAGTGACCTTCACAATCATCATACTGCAAACATCTTGGCTCTTCATTCTGCTGCCACTGAGAAAGGAATACCCCTTCTGTAAACAGGACTACTTCCTGTGGCTGACAGTGCTTCTTACAAGAATGAAAACTGAATCTCCTTGCTGAAGTGCAGAGCACTCCTATCAGTCTTAGCCCCTGCTGATCTCGGCACATTTTGTTACAAATCTTTTTTTTTTTAAAATATTTTTAACTAATTTATAACCTTTAAGACTTACAGCCCAAGACATACTTACCAATCTTTGTGACAAATTCATCATAGTTCTCATCGCCTTCGAATTCGTATTTGCCTGCGAATGCCATGTTGCCCTGGTGATGTGGCCGGTAGAGCAGAATAGCAGCTGGAACAAAGAATGGATAAGTGCAGATGGCTCGAGGCCCTCGTTTTTATAAATCAGCCCAAGCTGTTCAGCCCACCTATACCCACACCCCTTGGAAATATACTTTTATGATCTATGTGAGTCACCAGCACAGATGCCATTGACCTGATGAAAATCAAGGCTATAATTCAATTATACATCCTTGATAATAATCTGGAGATCAGCAGAAATCAAGGACAAAAGTTCGGTTTTCATTTTAGTGCATATTTAAACAAAGTGATATATTTTTAATTTCAAGATGCTACTGATTTTGCATTCAGGATGGAATAACAGTAAAATATGTTACAATGAAACAGGGAGAAAATGGCTTCAAAGCAGTGTCCTGAGATCAGCCTTGCTCTCTTTGGAAGCACACCCTGTGTTAGTTAAAATACGAAAATAAGAAACAAGCTGCACAGATTCCTAAGTAATTCTGGTAGGGTATGGGCAATGACAAAATTCTGGATAAATTACTGCACCTGCACATGTCTTACCTTATCTCCACACAGAAAAAAAGAATTATGAAATATTTTTCACTACTTGAATGTAAAGTACGTTTGATTAGTCTGTGGTACCATGTTGCTATACCTTATTTAATATCAAGAGACAAATAGTGCTTTGTATTGTTTAGCAAGTGTTTGCACAAAGTACAAAAGTCATATACTTATTTTGGAAAAGCAGAGCTCTGATTTATGTAAGATAACCATATGTTAAAAGTCAGGGAGTCTGCTGGGTAATTTAGAATGCATACAGGAGATGTCCTATGCCTAATGAATCCATTGCCACACACAGATAGCAGGGTAGGAAATTCCCAGCTGCTGTGTATTGGCACTGCTCCACTGGCTGAGGATACAGACCAACAATTTTTAATCTGAACAAAAACATTCCTAGGATTTATGTGAAAATGGTATCATAGATTGGAATTTTATTTCATTAAAGCCATACATTTGGGAAGGAACAGAAAATCTATTTTTCCCCCCATTCTATAGAAGTCTGGAGAAATATACAACAGTGTTCAACAAGTTTTGCTGTATGCAAAGTGAGCTCTATTTCTTAAATGCAACTAATTTAATCCCATATGCTAATGCAAGAACTTGTCTATTTAGAGTCAAGAAACTGATCAGAAAAAGAACAGGAACATAGGCTGGGTGATTAAATACATGGAAAACAAAGGTCCAATAAACTTCACCACTGCTCTTCTTGGTATAATTTCAAATTAATGTATTCTATGTAACCATTTTTGAATTTCTGATTAACAAGCTTATCCATATTCTGCCCTGTCAGAGAACAAGACAAACTTCAGTAACAGGATGAAAGTTCGGTAAAGTAAATCATGGTATATCATTACTATAAAACTATACAAATTAGAAGCATTGCTACATCTAACAGTTTTATTACCGATAACATTGTCTTTGAGTTCACAGTCAGTGGTCCACTCCCTCAGCCTGGGCTCTAAATACTGCATGTTGGAGAGTGTTGTGTAGTTTGCAACCCGTTCTACTGAGCTGAGACAGAATGGTGTCTCCTCGCGAATCCTGCCTCCTGTGGGTCCTCTCTCCTGTGGTCACTACTGGCTGTCTCGACATAGCCTCACAGATTCGGGGCTGGATGTAGATTATGTCGTACCAGAATTAAATTCAAGAGGAACTAGAAACGAGACAGCCCATATCCTACTGTTTCGTCACAGCATACCAGTGTGCACAATAAATCCTTAAATTAGTATCTGTTGGGGGAGGATAAGATTTTACTAAACGTATTTGCTATACATACATACATACTTAATGGTATATTACTTGCCAGAGTATGTCGCAACTCAATGAAAAAAAATCCTCTCTTATTTGTATTCTTCATTTTACCTACTAAGCTGCTTTCTCTCATGCAAAGCCTCTGCTGTCTGTAAGGTACACAGCCTCTAAACCAAATACAGAATATGCAGGGGATACAAGGTTTGAATAAGAAAACATTTAATGTCTTAGGAAAATTTTTGCACTTTCAGAACTTTTTCTTACAGAGAAAAAATGAGAGGGATTCCTGAATAACACACTGACTGATGCGTGAAAAGTCTGAATCAGGAGAGAAAGGGCTTTCTAATGGAAAAGAATTTTCTGACCAGAAAAAGCTTTAGAAAATTCGGAGTCAGTTTTGTGACTCATGTTTTGCTACCTCATGTTTATTAGTTGGGAGTTTATATTATTTGTGGTTTGTTTGTTTTGTTTTTTGTGGGTTTTTTTATCTACTTCCTCTTCTGAAGTCTGAAAGTAACTTCAAAATCTTACATATTCTTATGTAAGAAAACATAAAACTTTAAAATGGAGATGTGGTTTTTGAATTTGATAACAATCCTTTTAAAACTATTTGGGTTCCTGGCAGAAAAGCAGTTCTCTAGGACAGATGCAGAAAGGTAACAAGAGTGAAACATAACAAAATCATGGTCAATTTGTAAAATAAAAATGGAACAAATGTCCTAGGAATTACTGCCTTCCCACCCCTAACCCTTCACTCTCCCCGTATTTACTCAGCTTTAAATTGTACCATGCTGTGCAGTGGCTGACTACATTGTGCTGGAGTTCATGATGCCACAAAAGCCATACCATCTGCTGTCTGCATGCAATTAAAAGGATGTCTCCATACTTGAAATAGAAGAGAGCCATGTACCTTCCCCCTGTGAACATTCCCCGTCTCCTGTGATTAGCATTCAAAACACAGGAGTGTGGGAGAAACGTATGAAACTGGGGGTTTCTATATCAATTTCAAATACATAAGATCCAGGGAAGGAACAGAGAAACTTGTCTTGCCACCAGTGTTTCCTTTACACTTTTGATTTACAAGTGTCTGTAACATGATTCTGACTGTCCCGCAACCATATTCGACACTTAGTTTTTCAATTAAAATGCCTTCAGCTTAATCCCAAGATTGCTGAACTCAATGACCAATTGTGCAGGAGCAGACAACTGAAAAGGAAACTTCCTTTATCAGCTGGACCGAGATGCTGAGACCCTATCTAGATAAAGAAAAACACCATTAGCATGGAAAACAATGAAGCAGTTGCACATACACAGAAGCCTCTGTTCCTATTGCTATGGTATTGTAAAGCTAAGTAGATACCAGTTAAGCTACACCAGTGTAAACTCCATGCCATTAATAGAGGCAAAACCCCTAGTAATTTCAGTCATACATAGATTTGAAAATACTATTTAGACAAAAATACCATCAAGCCTATATCATACATGAGAAGGCTGAAACACTGAGAAAAAGTGACCTATCAGAGCTTATGATATAATGAATGGATGATGCAGCCAGTAGGAAAGTCCAGGCACTAACCGCGTGTCCACAGGATGGCACATTAAACATTCTTATAATAAACAGGTCCTTAGAAGCAAACGAGAGCTCTGAGCAACCATTTATTTCCAGTCACCCAAGAAGTTTTACACTGGTTCCACTGATGGCCTGTGAGAATCTTTACAGCTGTTTAGCACAACTGGCTGAGCAAGTCCCTAGGTAAGGTTCTTGCTGTCTCCACGTGGCTCTGTGTATCCTGAAATATAACCACTGTCCATCCCCAGCTGTGCTTTTGGGGAGTGGGTGACCAGTGAGACTGTCCTCAGGTTAGCTGAGCACTGAAGGCTCTCAGTGTTCCAGAGAGACAGGCACACGCCTGTGAAGAAGGTAAATGAACTCAAGCCATAAACTCTTCTGTTTACATAAGACGTACTGGGGGACAATGCCGCTGGTGTAGTAACACCACATGGACCTTGGAAGACAGATCAAACTGGATAAGAAAAACACCACAGTTCTGTGAAACAGGAAAAAGATAATCAGATTATATGAACAGTACTTGAGCTTTTATCTTCTCTCTCTACATATAAAGATCAAATTACATCGATAGCTTTCTTGTGATCAGATATAGAAACGCTGACATCTACACAACTATACAACACTAAGAGCTTGCCTGCAGTGGGAATGTGGTGGGCATAGGGCCAGCGTGGAGTGCAGTAAATTAGCAATGAATAATGATTTGACTGGGTGGGTCACTCTTGCCACACACTAAGTATAAGTTTATTCACCTCCAAGGAGTTGTACGCTACGCTGTACATAAGAAATCCAGAGCAGGTTCCAAACATCCATCCAAACAATAAAGGTAAGTGTTAATAAAAGTGCTTGCTCTGCCTGGCTGCTCAGGGTTGGAATCAGTTTAGAACAAGTTTTGAGCAAACATGCCATCATCTCTACCCGTCTGTGCAGAGGAGTTTTTAATGTGCATTGTGAATTTGCACCCACATTTCTGCTCACTTATTTTGAAATAAATCCTTATTTTCATTCCTGCTTTTTTTTGTTATAAAATGTAATGAAATTCAATAGTGTATTGGAGAATGAAGAATTCCAAATACTGAGTCAGGACAACATTTGTTCCAAGAATAAACAAATGGAAGCCCTCTGACTTTACTGAAGTTACGGTCACTTGCAAAATTGCCAAGGTTAGTCCTTCGAGTCCCTACCTCTTCAGTTTCTGCTAAAACCAGTATCGATTTAATGACCTTACACTTTGCATTTACAATATTCGTGATTTTCCTGCCTCTTCAGAGCTGTGAGCATGTGATGTTGCTTTTGCATACCTCGACAGCAGTGCTTCATCCTTGGTGGGCCGGTCATTGAACTAAATGGTGCAGAGAAATTCAGAATTATCCAGTAAAAAAAGAATAAATTAAAACAAAATTATCTATGTCTATATATACAGGTATTTTAAAAACATTACATGTATTTAATCCATTCCAACTACTACAATGTAGAGCCTACACACTGCTGCAAACAACCTTGGTTATGTTATACTTCTGCTTAACAGAACTCAGTTCAAATCCAACTAAATTAACAACTATAACCAGTGGAAAAATAAAAGATATTTCCCTGACACAAGGTGAGAACTGTAACAGAGAAAGGCAAAAGAATAAAAAGCTTCAGGTGTAAAAGCTGAAAACAGCTTTCAGAAAGTGGCCATTATCTTCAGTGTTCTTGGCACTATCTATCATTTTTCAATGGAGAAAGATGCAGCTGTTCTTTATGTAGGTCAAAGAAAATACCATTATTCTCTAGGAGGCTGTGTCTGCCACCTGGTGGCCAACTGTCAGGGCCCATATGCGAGGCAGCATGTTCTACACTGAGCTCCCACCTCACCAATGTCAACCCCTGACTTCAGTTAGAGCATGCAGCCAGCCCCGTGCCACAGCTGAGCCTCCAAAATGAACTGCCAACCCTCATTCTCTAACTGTAAAAGAAAAAAAAAAAAAAAGATTTTCCCCCTGAGCTGGTTATAATCAGCTCAGTAAGTCATGTTACATGTATAATTTATATAATACATAAAAACATATCAGTAATTATACAAGCAATTATCTTCATATGTTTCATTTTGGGACATAGTTCTAAATGAAGGTGGTTTATGGCATCACTGACATATCACACAGTGTTAACCTTTGCTTAAAAACAAATACATTTGTATTGCTATCTTGGCAATCAAAAGACACAGAACTGCCTCATAAAGATTTAATTAAACATCATAGATCAGAGGCCAAATGCTGGCTCTCCCGAATTCAGTGGGAATCATCTACAGTTGAACTAACATTTCAGCACAATTTAATGAATCTAACTTCATGTGCAAATGCTATTTGCTGGCATTTGTGAAACCCACGCAGTGGATTCAGCTGTCACAGAGAAACACAAATAAGGCTGTGCATGCTTAGATGGAGCACCACTGTTTGCAGACAGAATGCAAGGAAACGGTATAACCTTATTCCACAAGGTCTAAGGTGCACAGGCTTTTTACACTGAATTTGTCTCACTGAGTGGGAAAAAAATCCAAAATAATCCCAAAACATGCATTCACAGTTATGCTTACCCAACTTCGAAACCTAAGTCACTGATCTAACATCAACACATAGTAAATCTCGTATCTGAATGTATATTGTTAGGACTATGGGCAGGAATCAAACTACTACTTTCAATAAGAAGTTATGCAGAAAAGCTCAACATTGTATTTTGAATTTATCAGGATGATACGAGTTGCAACTGTGTGGCTGTTGTAGACAGTTAGCATGAAAAAGTTGTCAAAGAAGTAAAACTCTTGTGGAAGCTTATACCCAAAGGAAAAGTTCTTCTAAAGCAAGCAGTTAATTCAGTCTTTCTCCCAAGTCAGCTACCTCTGATATGCAAAACAGCTGAGTCTTCAAATGCTGGTAGGAACAGAGGGAACTTTCAGGAGCCAAATCAAAGGCTTTGGATATCTTTACTTTCAGAATTTACTTGCCACAAAGTCATAAATATAACACTTTTGCATTCTTTTTGTCATGTCGGAGTCACCCTGCCCTTGAATGTCTCCCAGCGTGCTTTAAAGTTGATTAACTTTTCAGATGTGCTGTATAAAGCCAACTGAGATACACTCAAAGACAAAATGGAGATAAGGAAAGTAATTCCATTAGTGAATGAACCAGGCTGAGTGAGTATCTTTGAAGTGCTTTTAGAACTGGAATGCAATTGAACAAGGAGTACAGATTCAAAATAAAAGTAGAAACTCTCCAGTGAACAGAAAGTTACACTTAATGATTTTTTCAGAATGAAACTTGATCAGGAAAGCTTGTAAATTCTTAAAACAGCTGTATCTGGCAATTATTCAGCAACCCTCCAAAGCAAATGGCTAATGATTATTAATTCCTTTGGTATTCAGAGTAATCATTCATAATGAATTCAGAATGAACTCATTTGGTGTTAATGTAATGTGTAATTCCATGGGAGTCCTATTATAATGTTGCCTTATTAAGTATCCATTTAGTATAGTACTAGGTGCTACTATTCTAAACCCATAAGCAGTAGAAAAGTAATTACCAACAAGATGTGGCTGAATTATTGAAAAGTTAATCCTTGTACAGAGTCAAATATTTGAACAGAAATGCACCAGCCAGCTCTACATGACTTCTATAGGAGACACAGTATAGGCTCTGTCCTCGCTCCAGATGTGACATTCTGAAGGGTGTCACAGGAACAACAAAAACAGGAAAGAAAGAATCCTACCAGAAGCTCAGAGATAGAAACATTTGCAGGGGAGGAAGGCACAGATCTTCCAAAAATCCAGTATTTTTGGGACGCCCTGAAAGGAAATTTGATTATTGCCTGCCAAAACACTCTATCAGGAAAACCTTTAGTCTATTTGGATCTCCAGAAAGGTAGTTCCCAGAGAGCGAGATAACCAAGTGATTCATTCAAGTTGTACAAGCTGGCATAGCTTTTGTAAGAAGTACTTGGTTCTGCTGCCCCTGACTGGTGCTCTCAATCTCTGAGTGCTACCTCAATGGGACAGCCAAGGTCTGGTTTGGGCAACTAAAAAGACAGAAAACTAAACCTAAGTAAAAGAAATCAGAAAAAAAAAAAAAAAAGAAGTGCTTAGTTTTCAGGTGGTTTCATCAGCTTTCAGCTCTCAAACAGTTCTCGGGAACCATCTCAATTGCTTGGTCAGGCCCTCCCAGTACAACAGGAGGTACAGGAGAGAGGCAGAGAAGATGAATGGCAGCATCATCAACAACATGTAGCCCTTTTCATTGGCCTAGAGGTGATTACAGGTGATTGGCCTGAGGATATGACCTTAAATTGCTCAAATGATTCCTAGCTGTTCTAGAGCGACCTCCTGCTTTATGCTGGTACAACCATTTATGCAGTAGTGTAGCAACCAGAGCAAGGGCCTGACTTGAATTAAAAATACCAAAGATAAAATAAAAAGGTATTTTTCAGCTGGATCACTGGTCTGATCTAGTTCTTTGCATGACTGCACAAACAGCTGTACTGGCATAATAGAAGTATTGGCATGGAGAAGGGAACAAGCAGCTGGTGGAGTATCAGTATGAGGTGGCTATTCCACTGAAAAACACTCACTGTATTCGTGGTCTGAGTTATACTTCACAATCTATATTAAAAGAATAAAGAAGTCCAAACTGATAATTGTAAACAAGGCTCTAGAGAGGAAAAACAGAAATACGCTCATGCTAATTGAGCTAGTGATGTGTGCCCAGTTCAGGTTTTCTGCAAGCTCAAGGCTCAGTACAGATTCTCTGAGCTCATTATTTCCTGTTGTCTCTTCAGAGTCCAGCACCCAAGTAAATCAAATCAGCAACCCTGGACTTAGGAAGCACCAAAACAAAGAAGTGGGAGGGACATCTCTGTTATCATTTCAGTCTCTTTTAAAATTCATAGCACTTAATGCAATTTCTTGTCTTTTTTTACTGTAGTAAAAAGTATGGTGTGTAAAAATCTTTTAATTTCTAGTTTAAATTAATGCATGGCTATTCAAGGCCTGTTAGAATTCTAAGCTATTCTAAGCATATTATTCTGTACCTGTGCCAGCATTGCCCTTTCTCTTACGTAGAACTTTCTCTGAGTTTACCCCAAAGTCCTTTACAGAGCAGTTACATCCTCTTTTTTGCCAGGGTAAATAAATTGGGCTAAAGCCATGCCAAACCCTGTTAGACAATTCTGAAATGACAGACTTTTTCTTCCTCTTATCATCTATGCATTCCTCTTTACTTACTCCAATTTCAGATAACCTTTTTGGAACAGAGGTGACTGGGACCTATAACATTTTCCAGCTCAACAAGTTTCATTGGTACACTCCCCACCTTTTAAACTAAGATCATTAACAGACATACTGAAAGGTTTTGGTTTTACAGTAAGATTGATACCAACAACTTGTGAATCTATTTGTTCTTTTCTTGCTTCAGTATTCTTCCATTTAATGAGACATATTAAATGTTGTCAGTTGCATCCAATTCAATAGTAATTGGGACTGGTAGCAGAAACAGGAAGCCATCTTGATATTTAAGTTTTAGTCATGACAACAGAAGACTTGAAGATTTTTGTTACGCCAGTTTTGACTCATGTAATCTGAAAATGCACAGTGAAATTTTGGCTACTATCAACTAGGTTCACAGAAAACTGCTAAGATTTCTTTGAAACATCATCTTTGGATTAAGAGCCACTATGGAACATTTCAAACCCAAATGATTTTAGTCTAATACAGACAATTTTTAAAAAGTTGCTAAAATGAAAGATATAATTCAACCTTATCTGCACAGTCTTCTGGTAAAAGCAAACTGAGTTAAAGATACTACCTCTATATATTTATTTGCTCCATATATTTCTACTAGAAGTCCCTAACAGAAAGTAACTATAGTTCTAATAAAGTTAGTAACTGGCAACCCTAAAGATAGGAATCATTACAACTACTCTTCTGGACTTTTCTGACCAAAACCCAACAGTCATCTCCCCTTTATCTACATAGTTCATGTGATGTGTTGTAAAGATTTTATTACTTGATAGTATCTATATGATTGTACTTGCTGACACATCAGGACAACATAGCTCCAAATGGGAGTTTATCTTCAAGGTAATCGAGACTAATTTGGGGACTTCTGTCACATGGCTGTGGTCTTCTAATCAATCCTCAGCCATCACCAAAAGGAGGGAAGAAAGCTACATATCAATATAAAATGAATGTGCATTGTACCTGCTTCTCAAATTAGTGGGAACTGATAGCAGGGAGGGTAACTGAATGCACCACCACCATGCACCAGCACCAAGAAAAAAAATAATCAAATTCTTAGCCACAATGTATTTGGAAGGTATCATACACCAGAAGCCTCCTCTCTACAGCCACAGTTACCTACAGAATTTGTACAGTAATTTATTCAAATTAGGCTTAGATGGCAGCAGGATGAACATGGGATAAAGCCACGACTCAGTGTTTCGGGAACTTATCCTGCTTCTACAGCATAAATTGGAGATCTGCATGGACTCTGGGGGCAGAAGGCCCCTCATGACACCTGGACAACGTGCTGAAACCAATCCTAGAGCTTGCATTTTCATATGCACTGAACTGACTTGTGTATTTTACAGTTATTTCTACTTCTCACATACCTCTTCTGCAGTACCTGATGATTGCATGCTAGCAGGCAGTATTCACTCCACCGTAACAATCACAGAATGCTTTGCTCCACCTAAGAAACTAAGCAACCAATGGTTTAATGTCGATTTAGGCTTTCTTGGAGAAATGCTGCACAGGGCTTGCCTTTAACTACATTTACTGAAGTCAATAATGAACAAAATGTAACATCATGTTTTAACTCATTTTTCTGTAGGAATTCTGCTAAGAGCTGCTCTGTTTCTTCCCAAAAAAATAACGTTATAAAACAATAAATCAGTTTTTAAGTGCTATCTGTTTTTAAAATCTACAGATATATATTATAAGGAACATTGAAAAACAAAGGTTCTTTAAAACAAGAAAATGATAAATTATTTGCCTTTCTCAATTTTACTCACATTAAACATAGGCTACTGGTGTGCAGCCTATGGATAATAAGGAAGAAAACGATGACCTTTTAACAACAAACATTATCTACTTAATAAAAGACTACTATTTAGTCTTGTGAGACAATGTATTTTCTTGTATTAATTGAGAACCTAACAGGAATTGAAGCTGTTCAAGATTTTGTAGAACTTTTTGTTATATTTATTTAACACAAGAGATTTCTTCACTTTGGTAAGGAGTCATTTAAAAAAAATGACCACATTTTGAAGCACAGGGACACAGGATTTTTCCTTTTGTCTCTGCTTCTGTCTTGTAAAGTTTAAAGAAAAACTCATTAGTTTTAAGTACTGTTTCAAGGAAGAACAAAGACATTAAAAGCTTCTGTCTTTTCCCTGTTTTTCCTTTATTTTAAGGAATCGATGTGCTAAGAGTGACAGCAATCCAGGGAGACATGTAAGGGTCTCAGATAATCCCAGCGCTGTGTCTGGTCTAAATTGCTCCCATATCCATGGCCAACCTAGTTCTACCAAATGTATAACTAAAGCGGCCTCCTTAGAAAAATATTTCTAACTTGCAGTGTAGACACAGCATTACATTATCTCTTTTCAACATGCAAGCTTATACATAGCTTACATATAAAAAGGTTTATATTTTTTGTTGGAATAATATTTTTACATACCATGCTGCTTCTGGATTTTTTTAAAATCACAGTTAGTACTGGAAAAAACATAAATATTTATTTTTTCTTTGCTTTAAAACAAACACATTTTTAAAACATCTGAAGTGTCTGTTTTCAAATCCACGAATGCATTATATACAAGTGCCACTTAATAACTGTACCTTGACAGCAGTCCTACTCCCTTCACCTTTCCCCTCTAGTTTGGGATACTCGGAGCATTTTCGTTAATATATTGCAGAGTTCACTCCATGATATGTAGGATGAAAAATATGGGCTAGCAATGGGTACTGAGCAAGAGGTTAACTTTCAGCTTCAATAAGACAATCCCCCATTTAGAAATACCGATATGTTTCGTATATCTCAAGAGAAAACTCTCTAGGTCATTCCAATAAATTGAAATACATCTTTTGATTCTGAAACAGACTGTTTCTACTGAAAATGCAAACACAACTTTTTCTTATTTCCAACATGGAAAATATTTTTTAAAATAATTTTTTTCCTTAAGATACTGCAATTTCACAACTTCCTCATTTTCACACATCTTTACTTCTGTAATGTCAGCCTCTCCGGATCTGGATCATCAATGGTTACTGAAGCAAATACACAAAGCTGCAGAGCTAAGAAAAGGCCAAATTCCCCACTTGGCCTGCCAGGGGAACTCCTTCTACTGCAAGGGTTACTCAGAGTTCAGCATGCACGGAATAAACACAGCATACTTCACTATGCATCCTGCTTTCCAGACTGCTGCTCCCCAGCCCTCCCATCATTAAACCAATAGTATTGTATTTTAAATACAGATTATCTAGTTTGCCCCAGGTCATATGAGATGGGATTAATAGCCAGAAATCCTGATTCACTGCTGTCTGTTAAAACAATAGACACCCCTCCATTTTTTAGATATAATGGTTTCTCCAGCACATTGCCCTGTATCTCCACTGGTTTTCCTGAAGTGTATTAACCTCCATCTATTGCACTTGTAAAGCCTGCTGCTTTAGTTGGGCACATAAACCTGCATAGTTCAATTCTGTAATTCCAAAGGATTCCTTCAGCTGTAGTTCCTGAATCTCTGTTAAAGGCAACATTACATTTAGATACTACCTTGTGGTTTGTTTTTTTTAGGCACATTTGTTTTGCAGTTGAATTCTTATATTTTAAAATCATATTTACTAGATCCCTCCCATCTCCTTCACTCTCTAAAGCTCTTCCTCTATTCTCTTCTCCTGCAGCTCACCTGAACAGAAGAGTTAGATGGAACAGACAGCTCTCTGGTGATGGTGATAAGCTGTTTGCTACCCCAGTAAGCCATGCAAACAAGGGTTTTGTCTTAAAGAATCTCAAAGGCAGATAGGAGAAACCAGTATTTGAGTGAATTTTTCTTGTATTAGTGCAGTGTTTACAATTTGCCACACTGAAAATACTGATGCAGGCTAATTGTGCAAGAAAAGAAAGAGTTTGAAAATGTGCAAAGCAAAGAACGATGCATTTTTCTTAAAATACGAGAAAAGCCACTTTTCTTTGCATATAAGTACATTTTTGGGATTCAGCTATGCTTTGATGTGTTTGATTCACAGTAACATCTCACTGCATATTTTATAACAATCTGAAATTATTTATATTTCCTTAGATACATTTAACAGGAGAAATAAATATTCTTTTGTAGCAGAGAAAATATATACATCTTACATGCCAATTCTTCACAACCTCCAAACATGCAGATCTTTGCATCTGCTTATTCTATTAATTGCTTTTATTACATCTAGCCTGTAGCGTCCCTCTTCAATGGTTCTATTTATTCTTGAGTTGGTCAGGAATAAATTTGCTGTTATTAATCAAACAACACTGATGTAAAACTGGGAAAATGAGACTGTTGTTAACAGCTGGGATTTTATCTTAAACCCTGGAATAAGCCATATTTCTTTTAAAGTTTCCTTCCAGAATCAGAAAGAAAACCTGGAAAACACTTAAAAAATCTTCGAACTTGTATTTAAAAGTTCCTTTACTTCAAAGTACCAAACAACAGTTTTTCTCTCCTAGTTGATGGGAAAGCAGCAGGGAACAAAAAACCTAAACATTGAAAATTGCTTATTTTTTTTTTTAAACTTAATTTTTAACCTAAACTTGCATTTTTGAATGGCTCAGTTTGGTAACATACATAGATCACTTATCACTCTCAGGATGCTTAAAAATTTAGATGTTTAGTTCAGTGCCTGGATACGGTGCCAACTTCCCAATATTCTGGTTCCTCAGAGAGAAAATGCTTTGACAAAATTTGCACAAAGTTTAAAAATCAATTGCATCCACCAGTAATGCAGGATTCCAGTGCCCAGGATTATCCTTGTGACTTCCCTGGTGAGCATACTGAGGTGGTTCTAAAACCAGTCTGAATTTCTGTGAATGTTCCTCCAGAGTAGGCATGGCCTTTCAGAGCAGGCTCTGAAAATCCGGTAGAGACATCTGTGTCATAAGCCATACTGCCATCTAGTGATAGAGCTTTAATTCTGCTTCTTCACTGAATAAATGTTCAAATACGCCACAGATGGACTTCTGTGCCAAAATCTGTGGCTTATAAGGCTAGTTGCAGCTTTTGTCCTAAAAACTAGGAGATTTAAAGAAACCAAAATACTTAAGCTCTGCCTGTATGACATTGGGATTTTTATTGCATTTACAAAATTTGAGATATAAGCAGGCTATTAAATACATTGACTGAAAATGCTATACTGTGCTTGTTTAACAGCAAGTCTTCCACCAACCTTCAAAGCTCTTTTTTTGCAAGAAGCACCCGATGAGATTCCATAAACAAGCCACTATCATCTCTGCTTGTGTTTCCGCTCTGTTAACACAAAGGGACTCTGTTTGGCTTCAGGTTGCTAAGGACAGCCTTGCAACGCTATGTTGCCTTGGTTCAAGGTGGGCTGCCTTTTGCTTTTATTGTGCTTGGTTTTTTTTTTCATTTTGCTTCTTGATAGAATGCAGAATCCTTCATTCAGAATAAGCCATGATAATGATTCCTGCATGCAAAGACAGGATGATGGTGAGATTAGGCTTTATCATAAAAATCCCTCTCAACTTGCTAACGCGTAAAGTGTGATGAGGACATTCTGATATTGATTTGAACTGCAAGGTCTGTCTCCAAGGATTGAAATACAAATTTCTTCAGCCCTTTGTGACTATTAATTACTAATTCTTTACAGTTCTAACACACTTTTCTCTTGAAGCTGCCAATATCCTTTACAAATAGTATGTTGCAAAGGCCAGAGGAATTGAGCTAGTACTTTTCTCAAGGTCAAAGAGTGATGTCTGTGCATCCACTACTGCTTAGCACATCTGAAAATTAGTTCTCACCATGTCTTATGATTGTTGAGTTTCTGTTGAGATCTGTTGTGAATATGGGATAGTCTTCAAGGGTATGTGGTTATAAACCACTATTCTACTGCATTCTGGAGCCTGTAGAACAGGCAAGCTGAGACACTTGTTTGAAGAGAAATAAATATCATTTATCCTGCTCTATTCATCTCCTTTGAGTGTTAGGCTCACGCAAGCCTGTGATGCTTTACATACTGATATTAACTATTTAATGACTTTCATTCTGGCAGATGGGATGGGGGAAAAGCAAAAATGCTGAAACAGAGAAAAGAAGATAGGAGTGAAGGATTAACATGGAAAAAATACAGCTAATACAGAACGGGAGCAGGTTTCTCAGACAGCAGTTCTGGAATCTGCAATAAAACACTTCATAATTAACAGCAACTAAAACTATATTTAGAGGGTCAAATCTCTGGTTTGCCTAAATTTTTATGCCTAGCTTTCTTCTTGACACCTGTGGAAATGCTAATACTTAAGTACAGCGTATGAGAAGAGGCCCAAAGAACTGTGTCTCTTCAGCTTGGAGAAATGAAGGGGAGACCTTATTGCATTCTACAACTACCTCACTGGAGGAAAGAGAGCAGATGGAGTCAGACACTTCTCAGAGGCATGGTGATAAGAGGAAGAAGAACAGACACACTGGGAATATGAGAAGTTCTATGAACTATTATGTTTTTGGGTTTTGGGGGTTTTTTGGGTTTTTTGTTGTTGTTGTTGTTTTGTTTTTTTGTTTTTGTTTTTTTTAAACCCATGAGACTGGTGAAATATTGGAACAGGTAGCCCAGAGATGTTGTGGAATCTCCGTCCTTGGCACTGGTCAAGACCCAAGTAGAGACGGCCCTAATCATGTAAACTTTAAGGCATCATGCCTTTAACTAGACACGTTTTGAGTGGGGGGTCAGACTAGATGACCTCTGGCAGTCCCTTCCAAGCTAAATTATGCATCTCTGACAATATAATCAACCATTTTCTGCCTTGGCCAGTGAGCCAAATGAAAAATATCCTTTGTCCACAAACGGAACTTACAAACATAGCAGAAAAATACAAGCATGAAACAGACTCCACTTCTTTGCCCCATCTCTCTCAAAAGTTTTACTTGCCACAAACCTGGAAAATAATTTTCAAATGTTTTAAACCACTTATAAAGTCAATTCCTTTTCCAAGAATTCAAAAGAGTGACAATCTCCTTGATTTTTTTTGTTTACTACTACGCAAACGAACTTTTGACAAAGTTAGCTTATCAAAACTCTTAGCTTACAAGAAAATGTAGTAATTAAATAATAGCTTTATAACAGTAGTTCGGTGAGATGATAAAATCAACATAATATTTTGAAAATATTGAAGAAAGTTAAAAAAAAAAGGAAATCTTAAATAAGTATCAAAAAGACCACTTTAGTCCAAAATAAAAAAATGTTTTTCTGCAAAGGAATATCATCCTCTGAGAAGATACTTGTCTCAAGAGTCCCAATCTTTGTGAAAAGATGATTTACTATAAAAATACACCTCCACTGCTGCACAATGCCTTAAAGTTACTGCTATCTCCAGGGACCAGCACAGGAAAAAAATATAAAATTTTGCTAATCACACATGCATGGACTATGATACAAAATCTGGATGCCTAATATGGATTTTAAAGCCAAGGGGAATCTACTGGTTTCCACTGTTGATTTTAAAAACATCAATCTGCTTCTTTTATACAGCTTTTCTAGAAGTGATTTCTATTCTTAGGCCCAGTTTATATCTTGATTTTGTAGGGTTTATCCGCACTGTTGCCACACAGCATTACTATTTGTAACCCAAGTGTCACTAAGAGCTCTTTGGCCAGAGGCATTTAGACCTTCTGTGCCCTAACTCTTCACAGCTGCATCACTGCCTCCAGCTTCCTCTCCTAGAAGAAATGCTTATTAGATTATTGTTACATGCTGCTATTCTTGCGCTTGCACAAAGGCTGTCCAGAGGGCTAGACAGAAGATCTGCTTTCCCTCCCCTCTTCAGGCTCCTCAAAGCTGAAAAGTAGTTTGCTCAGAAAAGCTGTATGGACTACGTAGGTCCCTGCATAAAGAAATAATTCTTGCAGAGAAGCCCAAAATCACTGGTGTGGCTATTGGCCACTGAGTGATGTTCACAAGGGTGGAAGCAGCAGGAGAGGTTCCTGTCCAGACCCTGTAATTAGGGACTGAAGGGAAGGAGAAACGTAGAGCAGTACGGGGAGCTGCAGTTAGAGGTTTCACATCTCTTCGTTACTCCCGAGAAAGGATGCTCATGCTAGGGGGTCATCACAGCACAAAAAGTCAGGAAGAGAAATGGCTGGAACCAGCTTCATAGCATCGTGCTGCTGTGCACTGGATAAGCTTGCAAGCAGGAGACAGGCCAGCTGAGAACACAACCACTGCAGTCCCCTCTGCTCAGTCGCTGGCAACTGAAATCACAACTAACTGAAGTAGCAGTGAACAGTGAAATCCTTTCAGTACTAATTTTCAGTCTTCTGTTTGAGATACAATCCTTCTCCTACAATAACGGTATTTTTTTGAAAGGTTTGGCTTTGTCTGGTCAGTGCCTTCTCTTCTAAGTCAATGTGACCTACATACAGACATGATCCAAATAAAAAATTAAAGAGAGCTTTATGTGACATTGCTTGGCTGAGCCAGCTCTGGAGTTGCTGTGGCCTCTGTGTTATTTTTTCACACACAGTCAGATATGAGCTTATAATTTTTGTTTGTTTTTTTTTCTTCACTATCATAATGAATGTTTAAATATCTCTCTTCAAAAAAAATAATCTAGAGTTTACCCACTGAAGGTGGCATTGATGGACACACCCTTGCTAGTGTTGTTATCCTGATATTTAAAAGAATTAAGCACCTAGAGTTATGCCTCCGTCTGAATAAAATACAGGACTGAGGCACACAATGAAGTTACTGCGAGTTAACACTTTACCACTGAGCCACAGTAATTGATACGTGGGTTCCCGTAGCTGCTTGCCAACACGCAGTACAACATGTTAGCTTAAATCATTTTCACCAAGACACTTTGATGAGGTTTGGAAGGCAGAAGAAACTACTCTAGGGACATGGAATCCAACCCCTGCTATAACTTACATTTAAATCAAGATTGGTAGGATCATTACTACCTGATGACTGTTCATTAAGCCTGGGTGAGATAAATTTGGTAGTTAGTTCAACTCCCAGTGGCTGGACACTTACTGCAAACTGATTTCATAGCACAAAGGTCTATTCCATTTGGAATAACTCAGTCTCTGAACCGATCTCTATCTGGATCACTGGCTGGAAGTGGAGTTGTACTGCTGTTCCAGAACATGCAATTCACTACCACAGCTGGCACCATTCTGACAAACAAAAGAATAACCAAGAACTGAACTGCCCTGAAGGATCCTCTGCTCTGTGATTTGTCCCTGCAGGTCAGGGCTGTGCCCCACCAGTACAGCAAGGGGCACTGTCAGGCCTTGTGATATACCTGCACTCTGGGTATAAACAAAGAGGTGCAAATCCCCGTGCTGTCAGTGTGGCACCTTTCACTAGCTCTACGTTACTCAGCAGTGAGCAGAGAGAAACAAGAGGCATTTCAGCATAGTGAAGGAGAAGCAGCTGGCTAAAGGATGAAGGAATAGAAAGAAGCAATTATACTATTATGGCTATCAAACAAGCCCACATCACTCTTACTTGTGCTTGGGGGTGCAAGGCCAGCTCATATCCACCCTTTGCTGCTGATTGTTTTTTTGACAGAAATTGCTCCCTAAACAGTCATGTTCAGTGATTATTTGTCTCCTTCCTTCTTCCTCTGATTACAGCCAGACTGGGATATCCCTGATCCGCATAGAAATGAATATTTTAAAAGTCAGTGCTGTCCTCAAAGGGGCTTGTGCACCATTAGGTCTCCAGATTTACTGCACTAGCAAAGAACAGTGTAGTAATGAGGTAGCAGCAATAGGCTACAAATGAGGAGAAAAGAGCTAAAAGCAAAGGATTTTGTCTTAGTACATACCTGGCTGTAAATTAAAATTATCATTGAGGTCCTGCCTTTACGTAAGGAATTTTCACCAAATTTTGTAACCATAATCATAGACTCAACTCTGTATTAGTAATTATTCTTGATTCTTGACTCAGCACATGCACCACATTTTGCCTATAATCATGAACAGCCGGGAAGCCCTACTATCAAAAAAATAAAACATATTTAAACAAGACTTTGATGTGTTACTGTGTTATATCAAGTTCTCTTGTTTCCTAGGTCTCTGCATGAGAAGGTTTCCCACAGCTAACAGCAGTTTGAGCAAAATAGTAACTATTCCCTGACAGTAGCACAGATTTTCCCAGAACTATCGAGAAAGTACAATTATCCATTGCAATATGTGCACCCAGGTCAATACAGTCGGCAACAAAAATGTTAACGAATGCAAGGAATTGTGTTCTCACTGTGTAAGATGTGTTACAGCTTCATCACCTGCCTTCAGAGTTTTGCCCTCAAAAGAATGTTCAAGTCCAAGCCACAATTCACACCTATTCCCTTCTGGTTGTATTCCTTTACATTAATCCAAAAGCAATCACACAACGTAAGTATCAGTCCATTTTTCCTCCCCACTCATAGCTCTCGTACCTCTCTTCTGGCCATTCACCAGCTCTGCTAACAGAAGAGCCCTGAAATCGAGTCATAATCAACCTTGACTCACTGGATGGACCTTCTCTCCCATTGAACCATATAAAGCGTTGTGGTTGCGTTATGCCTATAATGACTGGCTCTACTTGCTTAACTCTCCGAATTGACTCATTTTTTCCACCATTTGGGAATGATTCAAGAGCTTATTTTGGCTTGACCAGATCTGACTCACCCTGGGTGACTTCAGAAATTAGAATCAAATTGAGATTGGTGTAGAAAAAGCAAAACTATAGTAAAATTGTAACTACAGTCTCTCTCCTGTTGTGACAAAGAATTCCTGGCTTCCAATCTGACTGCAGAAGCAGTATTTATCTGGTCCATCACTGGTCCAAGTCTGCATCAATCAGCCAATTTTTATTCTGAGGGAAAAAAACAATGAGTATCATCAATCCCTTTTATATTAAATTTATGGCATAAAGGAAAACAACATTACAATTACAAAAATTTCACTGTACCAGAGATATAAAAATTTAAGAAACCTGTTCATCCATATATATGAATCCATGATGAAAAACCAGAGAAATAGTATCAAATTTCCCCAATTACGATGTATTAATATAAACATCAGTGTTTTCAACCATAAAATACTACTTTGTTTTAATAGAGAGGCTTAAACAAGCATTTAAAACTTTAATATTTCATACATGAGTCTGTTCTATGCCTGCAAGTACAGGGTAGGCCAGGTTACAAAATATGCATAAGGGGACACTGCCAGGTGAAAAACACTGGGCAAAATTCCAAGGGCTTTACTGCATACCTGTTCAGTTTTTTGCCAGGCAAACTCCTTTGAAATCGATGGGAATTTTGCCTGAGCAGAGATCAAGGAATGTAATAGTCAAAAACAAGCAAGCAAGCAAACAAACTTATTACAAACTCCCCCCGCATTATTAAAAATAGAAAAGATGCTACAATATTAAAGTCTAATGTACTACTTATGATTATGCAGCTAGTGAGACATGCAATCTTTAGGACGAGATTTCTACTGAAAAAGAAGTAATGGATTAGATCTAAGTTTGGAAAAACTTAGTGCACAAATCCTAACGGAGCAGAATTTGACCTGTCTATGCTTTGATCGCAGCACCTCATCGGCTAAGGGTACACATGCCAAATGACTGCTGTCTACTCATTTTAACGACCTTCAGAACTTCTTAACTTTTTGCGTGAGGGCAACCCTTTAGGAAAAAAGAAGTTACTCAGAATAACAGTAAAGTTTAGATAAGTAGTTTAGGAGCCATCAGTAGTTTAGACATCTAACCTAAAAAAACCCTGTAACTATCTGTCTTTTTTTTAAAGAGAGCCTCAGTGAAAGTAATTTGATAGCACCAGGCAACTGAATTAACTATATCAACCATGTTATAACAAAAATGTATCAAATCAGAAGTTGCTCCTAAATGCATCTTCCTCAAAGATATGGAGGATGCTTTGTGATGATCGATTACATTCCAATTATTGAATTTTAAACAATACTGATTTTTACATCTTTGACTCTTCAACTCAGAGAGGATAAGAGAATTTCTCCTTCCTTCTTTCTGTTCCTTCCTCTGCCCTGCTAAGGTATGTGGGTGCTTTAGCTTTCATGCAGAATCCTAACTGCAACTTCTCCATTGTTATTAAGAGAGAGCATGATTTAATTCTGTTAATTCTTTTGAGACATGGAGCCTTGGATTGCATTGTATGATTTGTATGATTCACCATACCTTATTTACTACAGAAATGCAGCACTTGACAGGATACATCATGAAATTCAAGTTGCATTTCAGAATATTTTTGTCATTTGAATGGATGCCAAAGCAGAACAAACTGACCATCCCCAGACACATAACAGACTGCAAGAACTGGTGATGGAACATTCAGTAAACATAACATCCAACAGACATAGTAATCAACGACAGGAAGGTGAAAGTAATACTAAATGCCAGTGGTGCTCCAACATTAATTATCTAGACTGCAGACCTCAAAAACACAAAGACTGAACCTTGTATGAAGTACAGATTTCTTGGAAGCAGCGTTACATTTTTAAATCATTCCCAGTCTTTCCCCCATAATAAATAGAAGGACATGGTACAGTTTATTTTTGTTCTTAACAGTTTTCCCTCTTTTTATTCCATTAGTTAGGTTGAGCCTAAAAAGAGGAATCCTATAATTGTACGAAAAAGCAGTCACTAATATCTCCTTCCTTTTCAGAATGAAGTCTCTCTATTGCAATTTAATTTCTGTGTTTTTTAAACTAGTATAAACTATGCTGGGAAAAATGCATTTTTAAATCAGTTCTCAATGGTTTTGCAGCCTAACTATGCCGACTAGAAGCATGAAGAAAAACAAACATACTTCTTACCAACCCTTCCAGTGAATAGAAATAAATTTAGGTTGGCAAAGGTATCTTTTTCCTAGTAGAATATGTACTATTCGGCATGGTGGTTTTAGCTGTAGTGGGCAAGGAGAAGGAACTCCATCTGTTGAAATAAACTGTGCTATACAGCTACATCAGCATATCCTTAGTACTGCAGACTTGGCCCTTATTCTGTGATAAGCCTCCACATGGAGAATTAGATTAGTACCACTATAGAGAAATGCAGCATAGTTACACCAACGTATTTCCTCACAAGGATGGTGAACCAGTTGTTGAAGGCTTGCATTTTTCTTTTTATTATTTGCTGGGGGTGGGAGGGGAAAGTTTCAGTTTGACAACTCTAGAAATAAGAGAATTTGTGTTATAAACGATACTAATACTGCATCATCCTTCATATGTAATTCAAGATCAGACATTACTGCTATTACCGCAGTGAAATAACCCATTGTGTTTAAACATTCTGCACTATTTTCATGCATTCTACTATCATTTAAGAATCTGCAGTACCTATTGAGCACCACTATTCAAGTTTTCTTCCCTAAGGCAGGCATATTACCTTACTTCACAACTTATTCTCTAGTATTTAAATTAGCCAGTAACAAAAAAAAAAAAAAAAAAAAAAAAAAAAAACCCAAAAAAAAGTGTGGTGACACTGAGCATTTGCCTAGAAAGTCCGTTATGTGCTTTAACTACAGCATTGAAACTCAGAGCCTACAGTTACCAGAGGATACTTTGTAGAAAACAGTATAGGGCCTCAGTAGATTCCACATCAAGAGTTGTTATCACGCAGACAGAAAAAGACAGGACCTTGGTACGTGACAAAAAAGCAAGCATTCCTGATAACCTCAAGGATATAAAAATTGGGCTTTGGCAGCTTTAGAAGTCACTTGACCAATGGAAGAACTGCAAAAAACTGAACAACCCCATTCCAGTTTTCTGACAGAGGCACATTCACGAAGTTCTGAATTCAGCCTTGCTGTCAGACTCCACAGACCGCACAGAGCTCTGGAGAATAGCCTGACGTGGGTAAAAACATTCTGTGAGACAACACAGACTTCCTGCTTAGGTCCTTGTAATGCCCACCCCTATAACGTAACAGTTTGAATTTCATTGAAATGCTCTGAAACCCTGCTCAATGTCCCCAAATCGCCTGTCAAAACTCTTCACGGATTCCTGCTAACACAATAACCCTCTCTGAATATAAACAAGAATCCAGTTCTGCACATTCTACTCTGACATATATGTCAAGTAGAACACAGACAATAACCACAACAAACAAATAATTCAGGAGCTCAAACAAGATCCAGCCACTCTTATCTTACAGACTGCAGTTAAAAGGAACAAACAGTGTTTTGCAAATTATCAAGATTAGTTCTAATTACATTCATTTTCTGCCTTTAGAGTTGCCAATAGATAGATATGTAGAAGTCATGGCTAAACACAGGCTGAATGTCACAGTGACAGAGATGTTATTATAGCTTAGCATTTGTAATTTTATTGATTTGTCTGTGACAGGGCCAAGGAAAAGCATTTCTTAGGGTTTCCATTTTGACTGCATCACTCCAACTCTACATTCCCCAAACTTTTGGACAAGCAACTTTTACCACCTTGCAAATTTTTCCACTGATCACCATGTGTCCTTATCATTGACAGGATAATCAAGACTTCTATGTTAATCATCTCTGACGTAGTTTTGTGGACCAGCCGCCAAGCGCTTGCCCTGACATAACAAACCACAGTGTTTTACTGATTACAGTAGCAGAACCAGAGCCTATTTTGTTTTGGGGATGATGGAATGTTGGTTCTATGGCTGTAAGGCTCGAGTTAAAAGCAGTCTCTGAAGGAGGGCAACACAATTTCCCAACCATTAACAATCAAGCACCCCCTTGAAAGATAACAGAGCAAGCTCTTAGCTTGAAGGATTCTTTCTCTTGATGTGCAAACCAATGGCAAATAGTGTTTTCTCAGAGTTAGAAGTTACAAGATAACCTGGTAAGAGCAATTAAAACGTGATCTGGCTTTATCTAAGGAAGTGATTGCCAAAGACCATGCTGAGTATTGTTGATGGGGTCTGGCAGGAAGACAGGCCGAGCCTGAATACTCCATAAATTGAACCTACCTGGAATTTGATTAAGTTGCGGTAAGAAAACATGCCTATCAGATATGCATAAAATACAGGAGATATTATTTTCCTTGTTTTGAAATACACTTAGCACAACAGGTTCTACAACTTAAAGTCTACCAGAAAACAGAACATGAGACGCTGACAAGAATAAAGATCTTTAAGAGAATACCGTGTGATATATTGAAAACAGCAAAACGGTTTAATATCTAGAAGGAATTAGAGTGGTCAGAACTGCAGATATCTTAGTCATCAGGACCTAACGTCCTAACATTCATGTTGTCATTTCACTGTGTTAATGATTGAACTCCGTAGTCTTGTGGCCAGACTGTGTCTTTTAAGTGCTCTTATTTCAGGGAGCACTGGAAGTCACTGCATGCCAAGCTTATTTTGCTGTCAATGCACAGGGGAATGTTTGTGTCCTGAAAGCAGCACAGCATTTTCTTCCTTGCATACTTAATGCTCATAGGGTTTTAGCAAAGAAAGGTTGCTACAACCCTGAGATAACTAAGCCTGTTAGACAGTGGCGCAAATACAAAATTGCTGATGGAATTAAGGCATGTGACAACACAGTGTTATAGCACAGCTATTCTTTATTAGGTGAAGGAAGGTATTTCCCACCTGAAACTCCAAGTACCACACATTTCTTGATCCAAATGAAAAGCTGTTCAGCACATGGCAGAGAAATGAAGAGATTTTGCAAGATTAACTTCACTGTTAAAGATGAGGTGGGATGACAGCACTCAGCTCCAGCTGCTGGCTGCTATATGCACACCCCGAGGCTACTGAAAGATGGCAACATCCTCAGCTAGTCCTCATTTTGGGGGAGGAGGTGAAAGGGGGAGAAGGACCTTATTTGAACAGCTAAAAATTTGTACTGTCTTCCAAAGAAACTAAGGACATAAAGACGTAACTCTCTCCTTCCAACCCCTCCCAAAAGGCTGACCAAGAGCAATCTCTAGCTTATTTCCCTATATATTCCCCCTCAATACCCGTGATATTTTAAAATTAATAATAAACTTGTCATTTTTATTAAACACTAGGGACCATTTATTATTTTTATCAAGAATGCAAAAATACGCAGAGTAGACAGGTACACATATAGTCTGAGGTACATTTTCAAGATCAGAAGAGCTGAAAATACTTGCCTGTGACGACAGCATTTCTTGACTTGGTAAACCATGCACGTCAGATAAGGCCTGAGGAAGTAAGAGGGTGGATAAAGGGGAACTCTGTGGAAAGAGAGAAAGAAAAGAGAAACAGATAGACAAAGAGGGAGTAAGAACAAATCCTCTAGCAAAGCCCCAAAGAAATTCCAGGAAAAAAAAGGTCTGGCATTGAAAATTGCTAACTGCAAGTTTTATTCTAATTTTAGTCAGAGAACAGAGCATCTGATAAAGAGATGAAATGTGCACATCAGGCACAGAGACATTAGCATACACAAATGGGCCATGACCTCTCCAACTGTTGTTAGTGGTTTTTTGTGTGTGTGCTTGCAGACACCGTGAGGCAAAAATTCATCCTTAGTGTAATTGGATTAAGAAGTCAGTGGAATTATATCAGAAATGAATATTACCCTAAATATCTTTATATTGATATGATTATATGGTATGAGAATATTCCAGCTCAGAGTGGCTTTTTCCCTCCCTCACATGAGAGCTGCAGACCTCAATACTAGCTGTTTTTTGTCAGCGTTTTCTTTTTTGTTTGTTTGGTTTAAGTTTTTTTGTTGGGTTTTTTTTTTTGATTGTTGGTTTTTGATGTTTTGTTCTGTTGTTTTTTTGTTGCTTTTTTTTTGTTTGTTTTTAACTGAGAGGTTAGCTGGTTGGCATGGCTAAGCAGGATGCTGCATCTTTCATTACTCTTGTTCAGCCTTTTTAAGCAAGTGGAAAAGGCTTGAAAAACTTGGATACATTGTCATTTATGCTACACCCCTTCCCTTTGAACAGGTGTATCACAAGAGAGGCAGCAAGAACCAAGTTAGTGTGGAATCTTGGGCTCCATAATGTCTCAAAATCATTTTATGACTTTCAAGTCATCGGATAGATAGTAGATGGTAAGCTCAAAGGAAGATCCAATTACAAAACATACCAGTTATGAATGGCATGCGGATAGTAAGACAAGGATGTGAGACGGGTAAACTGTGAAATCAAGGTGACTTTAAGAGTGACCCCCAATTATAAGCACATTTTTGAAACCTACCTAGAAAATCCTAATATAGATTTTTTCTATTTCGTTGACTTTACTGCAGTGCTTAGCTCTGATTTGTAGCCAATCCATATATAATTGTTGCATACAAGGCAATGTCTAGCTGGAGAACACATTTGCCTTCACCAGCCATTTTACTGAAATACATCCAATTGGTCATGTAAACCAATTAGCAGAAAAGCTGAATATGTCAATAGCTCTTAACTTAAGGAGAGAAATTAATTTTTAATTTATGGAATAGCTAGATGCATCTTAGAGACTAATTATCTGGTTACTGTGTCTTTGTAATAACACTTAGCACTTACACAGCACTTTTCATCCCCAAGTTGTTTTTAAACATACACTATAATTAAACCACATTAACTTTTCATTCAAAGAAGTGTATCGTCCATACTTCACAGCCAGCAAAGCTGCGGCTACAAATAAGTGACAAAGAGAAGGACACAGTATCAGAGATGTGCTGGCAGCTGCTTGCTTCAGCCCAGGAAGTACAACAGTTCCAAATGATTACTAGTCAATTCTGTTTCCTCTATTGTCCCATCTTCTTAAGTTCTGACAGCACAAAAACCTAAATGAGACTACACCATGTGGGATTCCCACTTCTGTAAGTATATAAGGTCAGTATTTTACCATTCCTGTTATTCCTATTTGACATAAGATTTATCTTCAGGGAACACAGATATGGAAAAACCACACCTCAACAGCTGTAAGTTCTCTCAATCTTGGGGTCAACGGAGCTTGCCTACAGATGCAAAACTACCTCAGAAACACTACTGTGTTTCCACAACCAAAGAGCAAGAATTCCTTTGAAATTATTTAAGGCAAAAGAGACTTTTGTAACTTGCTCAGAAGACTTCTATGAGAAATTTCAAATTAATTGCCATGCTAACTTACCTATATTTGAGTTTAGGCCTCCCAACTTATCCTAGCTCCGGTGATAATGTCACCAATGCATTACAGGCATGTCAGTAGCATACGCATTTCAACCCACAACCTATGAGTTTAATAGCTGGTTGCATTTTTCAGCACCATATCACTCATTTTTCATACCTTCAGCCACACACATTTCTCCATTTCCGAGGAGATATTCTGAAACTTGCTTACATACAAAATATTCATAAGACATATTGCATTACTTGAAATACAATTTGTGATCATTTAATCATGCTGCAATTTTATTTTGCCGATTGGAATGATTGAGACTCAGAGCTACAGAGAGTTTGGCTTTTGATAAACTAACCATTCTTTCATTTCCATTTATTCCCTTAATTCTTTTCAGACAGAAATCTAGAAATCTCTCCCATAGGTGTCCCAAAGTAATGAGACAGAACTAGAACTTAGAATGTAAATTCTTACACAATCTTAGTTACAAATAGCCCCTTTCATCCTAAAGAATACCTAATGTCCATGCATAACAGACAGAATTCATTAAATTAGACATTCTTGACTAAAACTCAGGAGCCAAGGAAGAAGGATATAGATCCTAAGAAGCTGGTTTATATTGCTCAACGTATAAAGCAACATCAAATCTTACACAACCTGCCATTTTTACAAATGAATTTCTGGGCAATTCAGAAGTATCCTAGTGATGCTAAAGAACATCATTATTGTGGCTCGATGCAGTACCTGTCACAAGATAAAAGAGGACATGATGGAAGGGAATTAAAGCCAAAAAAAAGAAAAAGTTGCTAAACCCCAACCCTGTTCCGGAGCAGAAGTTAACACATTTAAACTGCAACTTCATACCTAAGGTTACTGCATTCAATTTACCTGGAGAAAAAATAACAATACAAAACACCCAACACACAAACCATACCACCACAGAAAAGAAAATATCCTAAGTCATCAAGACTAATATCCTAATTCTCAGGAAAAGTACTAGGAGAACTTCAGTTGCTTGTTTTATGTTTCAAGTCAAAGACAGTACCTCCTGAGACACTCCAAGGGTTACTCCCCAATCGCTATTCTGGAACACCTTCCTTGAAGGAATGATTTTCTTCATTATTGGACAATTACTTTAAAAATACAGAGACAAAAAAGTAAGTTTAGTCTTAGACAGAACTTCAGGTTCAAAGAATGAAACCTTAAGCTAAGGCTACAGAACATACCGGTATTAGCAATGACTTGCCCTTACAACAAATCCTGGAATTGTTTCTTCTGCTGTGCAAAGTAAAAGAAATAACTCAGCATTTAGAACTGGTACAACTGCAGGGGTCTCCACACTGATAACCGTGGCACCAATAAGCATCAAGGGCATTTCTACTGGTGTTAGGGCAGCTTGAAGAGATTATGCCACAGCAGCAAGGGTATCTGCAAAGGACAGTCACAGTGAAAAACTGCACTATGAAAATTTCAAGTTGCATGGCAAGGCCTCACTTTGGAAAGTCTTATTCAATCAGAACAGAGTATCCATAAAGCGACTTGTTCTGTAATAGTTTCTGTGAGCAAACTCTTCTGCGACATGAGCCATTACTCAGTGTAGGATGACGATTTAGCACTGATTCAGGTAAAGACTCTTAATGACTCAATTTGTAAATCACTTGAGTGTTCTGTAGGGATTTCCTACTCAAATTCAGGTAAGGACCAGTCTGTTTGACATGTCAGGATTATATTTCAATGAGTAACTGATACATACGGTGCTGTAAACTTCACTGCAAAACATGTAAAAGTTTTCTCATTCTTTATTTAAGTTTTCTTTTCAATCTACAATTGAAGGGGTAAAGATTTACAGAATACAGAAGAGGTATCTATTACCTAATTACTGGTAGAATATCAAAGGAGGTGGTATCATCCCAGATCATTGAGGAAAGGAGCTGGAGTCTAACAACCACAGAAGAGATCTTTAAAAGATTGACAGTGTAAGTTTTTAAATTAACATGGGAGGCAAAACTGAATAACCTCTCCACTAAATTAAGCTTTCAGCAACCCTATGGATTCTGAAAGCCAGAGTGTGTTTTAGACCAGTAAGTTATACCTAAAGATAAAGGAATCTGAAGAACTACAGCAGAATTTCACAGCTAAGTATCTGGCAAGACACAATTACTTTTCCATCCCCTATTAAACCTATGGAGCTTGATTAGAAGATTGAGAACACAGATGACTTTCCTACAAATTCATCATCTTGAAACTGAAACATAAGGTTTTACTTGCAAAAATCTGCAATTGTGAATGGACATGTGATCAAGATGCAAAAGCAGCAGCCAAATATGGTAGAAAGAAGCATATACAAATATTAATGACAAGCCAGAGAAATAAAAATGTGTACATTACAGTTAAGTCACAAAATTAGAAATAACTGACCACATCCAAATATACAAAGACTTGCATTCCCCTCAGAAAGAACAACACTGTTTAGACCACTTGAAGCAAATGGTTTCCTTTACATTAGTTTTTTTATACAACCTTATATTTATGGTAAAACATCATGAGACTCCGGCTAAAGTATCATCTAAAACTTGACTAATAATATGCCCTACTCTGTTCACTACAAGTCATAGACAGGGAGATCTTTAAACGTGCAGAGAGAAATAAAAAAAATTTAACATCTGAAAGAAAGCAGCTTTCGATTTCCCTGGATCTTAAATTCAGTAACACAGTCCCCAAACGTACTGCTCTTGGCACTAACAGAGTCATCCAGAGAGAACACACTAGCTAAAGGTCTGCTCTTTGCAAAACATGGAAAATGCAAAACACATTCTTTTGGAACAAGAAAATTAAGCTTTCCTAAAACCATCAAGGAAAATTAATAAAAAATGTTAAGGAAGAACACTTCTGTAACTAATACTCAAGTCCGTTTAAACAATGTATATAAGTAATTTGATTCCTGACTAGTCAGAAATTGCATTATGTTTTGCATAAGCCCTGAAAACATAAATATTGTTTTAGCTATGAAAATTCTTTTAGCTCTAAATTATTCAGAGATTCTAAGGCCTTTATGCTTTCAAAAATACTTAGCCTTAGCACTCAAAATTAAGACAAAATGAAGTTAGATACCTCAACAGATTGGTCACTTACTGGCCAAACAAACACTTGTTAACATTTGTAGAACCCTCTTTACCTCTTGAGAATATGGCAGTACAGGTGATAATCACAATTTCAATGTTTAAACTGTTAAACTAAAGTATCCGTATAGTTAAAAAGACAGACGGCCTTCTGAAATCACTTCAGAGCTAGCTTAGCATCCCTTCCTGAACCACTCTCCAGAGACTGATTCCTTTCTCCACTAACAGAGCTCCTAAACTAGTCATTTAATCTAGGCACTCAAATTAGGTCATGTAAACATACCTAAACAACTCTTGAAAATGAACTTTCTTAGTTATTTAGGCCCATGTTAACGAATTAGCATCTCCTAGACTGAATCCACCTGGTCTATCAGACCAGGGGAATGGAAGAAGTACTTCCATGCCTGCCATGCTTGATGAAGAGGTAGTCAGATGGGCCGCCAGCCCATTATGAGGTTTGTAGCTCTGGCAAGAAGGAACTGGAGTATTTTGAACTTGACTCAGACACAAGGCAGTTGATGTGCCGACAGAGCGGTACCCGAGCCCAACAGCCTCCTGTGGGTACACTGATACATCTCTGGCCCTCAGCACTATGAAGAGTGACTTGCCATGACGATACTTTTGAAAAGGACACCCTGCAAACTCTTCTCTTTGATGTCTTGGTCACATCTTAGACTAATTTTGATTTACTGAGTCTCCAAGACTTGATAAAATTGATGGTCTTGCTGGGCACTAAAAATTCTATCATATAAACAAATGAATTCTTTCCATACCCACAAAGGTTAATACAAATAGTAAATAACTGCGGAAGAGGACTAACGTATGTGTGTGGGCAAAGGACTGGCACTTGATCAACTAAGAATTAATTTTAATAAATAAGTTAATAATCTAATATCATGGTTTGAAAGACACTATAGACCTAGTTTTTAATGCATGTTGAATGTATTTATTTTTTATAAAATAATGAAAGATCTTTTATTAAAAAGACAGTTATAATATATGCATGCAAAACTAGAGATACGTTTTTAGATGTCACAGTATGAAACAATAATAGTATTAGCAATTTGTATCTTCAAAGTTGTTTTATTTTATCTGAATGGAAAAATACATGGAGTTACAATGTGGATACCACCAGTACCTACAGGTGCACGAATTTCAGAAGACAGCAGAAATCAGTCAGATTACAAGACAGTAAGTAGTCTCAGACTCGCATTTCTTTAAAATTATAAAATAAATGTGAGACAAGTCAGCAGTGACCTAATGCCAGTGCTTCACCCCAAGCGCTCATTTAGAGTTGCAATTTTTTTTTAAGCAACCCCAACTAAGGTAATTGATCTAAATCAATTCTCCTTATGGACATTAGGAAAAGCCCCAATCGTTGACTTCGTCTCTTGTTCACAAGAAATTTAGCATATAATTAACTTTTCAAATTGCAGAGTAGACTTCTGGGGCATGTGTGCATGCAGTGAGATTTTACAAAACCTTTAATGACCATTCATAAACCTAACAAAATGAGCTCTACATTCTTATGGCTACAAAAAACAGTTACCAAACATCACAGGAATGACTGATTTTTTTCTCCTCCCATACCAATTTTCTGTAATAAATCAACAATGAAATTTCAAAACAGCTTACATATGATTAACAATTAAGAGCACTACTTTCCTAACTTGTTATAGAAGCAGTATGTCTGCAGCATAAAATCAAGACTCAATCTTTACTTTCTGTTTGTTTGCTTATATTCCTCTGCATTGCTTATATACATTGGCTTTCTTGCTTACATTTTTTCTTTTTAAATAGGAGAGTCTTGAAAGTTTCACAACAATAGCAGATCATGCCTTACAACACTGAATAATTTTAAAATGGATTTATTAACACAGCATAAAACTGTGGTCCCTAAACCCTGACTTGTGGATGTTTTTGTGAGACCCACAGACCTTCCTCAGGGTCACAGGAAATTGTTGTCACTACAGCAGTCACAGGAAGCCATTGCCACTATGATTCAGATTGACGTGGGGAGAAAAGTATGATGCTTCCTCTAGTACGCTATTTTTCAGTGTTGTTGCTGAAAAGCCAGCCACGACTGGAGGTACTGGATGTATATAAACCACAATTCCTTTAATGTATGGATTCACAAAGTCTCAGCAAGGCTGTTAGAACTTAAAATCATAAACCTCTAATCTAAAATTCGTAAGCCCCAGCCTAGATATTAGGAAAAATATCTACTATCCTACCAAGACACTATAAACACTCCCTATAAATCCACACACTTATTTAGAGATTTCATATGCCTACACTAAGACACATCAGTTGCAGCATGACCAGGCATAGTGAACTTAAACATATCCAGCTAGCTTGGATACCAGTAACACCACAAATTCCAGCTACTAGGCAATTACCAAGGTGCAGCCCAATCTGGAGACTGTCATCACCGTTCTACTGTTATTGGTAGCTAAACTAGCTTCAAGGAACCTGAGTATTTGTAGATATGCTGCAATCATGCACTTCGGCTTCACTGCAAGCCTCATTATACTCCATTTATGTATATTGCTCCATTACAACCTTGCATTTTGTGTTGGGTCTTTCACGGTAGTGCACTTTTATGGAACTTGATGCTTAGAGAATGGTGTTACCACTGTAACAGACAGCCTAACCTAATGCACTTATTAACTGAAACACACATACATGCTGTGACTATTCACAGATTTCAGAATTTTTTATTCGTAGTTAGGTCAGCGCAATAATATATTTTGGTCATGGCAGAACAAATCCATATCACTGGTACTGAGCATCTCAGGCCTTTAAACAGTCGAATCTGCCAGACCTGATCTTTATCACGTTCCAGCTTATACACACAGAAACAATTCCTCCCCCGTCTATACCCATGCATACAGATACAATGGTATCTACTTCTTACTGGCATCAGACAACCACATCACATCCGTTCACTCACTCAACCCAAACTTCCAACTTCAGCTACCCAGCCCACCAACACGCTGTTAACACACCTTCATAGAGCTTTGCATTTTTCCTGCCTTCAAATTCATAATTTTATTCCCTCCAATTGCATCCGCTCCTCTCCCAAATTCATAGTTTCCTCTTTCTACTTTTGTCCTTTCTGCCACTTGCTGAACATGCAGAAACTCATTTAATCTACAGTAAGTGTGTTAGTGCAATTTGTTTCATTAGCTTCATTCATTTTTTTTGGCAAATTCTAAAGGTTCCAGGATAGAAACAAGGCCCCAGCTATGCCAATCATTCTGCGTACCAGCCACAGAAAGACAAACCCTGTCCTAAAGAGATTAAAGACTAGATTTAAAATAAACAGAAATTAAATGGTAATCAAAGGAATCTGGGATGGAAAAAGAAATTTATATAGCAAGCGCTTTTTTGTTAAGCTTACAAGTTTCATCCTGCATCTACATACCTCCTGTTAGTATACTTCCATTTAAGGATTACCTATGGTATCATATTTCTGTTGGCCATTACAGTGGCATATAAATATCCTTATTTACCTCTTTTTAAAAGCATACATAAGCACCTTTCAAAATGCAAATAACAGGCAAAAGAGTTGTTTACACTCTATTTTAAGACCCCCTAGCAGTTTAAACTGCTTGGGTCAAGCACATAATCTCCTCTGTTACTGCAATGAAACAATTCAGAGGGTTAAAAAGCCATACAGCCACATTTGTTTCCTATGCTTAGGTATGGATTGCTGGGGATTCCAGTAGATGTAAAAGATGACAGTTAGCATTTTAATGGTAACTGCGAAGCAACACCTGCTTAAAAGCAAGGTGGATTTCAGTAAGCATTAACCTCGCTGAAGTTTTGCAAGAGGAAATCTTCCATTTTACGCCCATCCTCTGCATAAGTCTGAACTTAACATAACAAAAAGCCTGCTGGGCTGAGCTATGGGATCTCAATGTCCCATCAGCTCAAGGGCTGAGTAGTGTCTTTGTATTAGTTGGTAATTTCTTGCGGGCTCGGAATTTACTGCCATCCTTCTACACCGTGGCACAGCAGCACCAGACAAACGAACTGTAGCTAACTGAACTGACTGGCTAGCACAATTAAAATCAACAACCGTACAAAGTATCTACACAAGCCGTGCTGTTTTATACTAAGGACCATGACAGTTCTGACCTCCCCTGCTCGAGAGCTGTCTGGCATCTTTACTTTTGCAAACTTCTGAGTGCAAGTGTTCATAAGATTTTGAAATATAGTACTATGTCTCCTGAGTAAAAAATAATAAAAAAAAAAAAAAAGAAGAAGAGAATATACGACGATACATATCCCTGTACCCTGCCAGCCCTTTTACCTAATGTGAGGCCTTTTCCTCACAATATTAGTCTTGGGATGAACAAATAGACTGCTACTAGTGTAAGACAGTA
Organism: Numenius arquata; assembly: GCF_964106895.1. Lineage (NCBI taxonomy): Eukaryota > Metazoa > Chordata > Aves > Charadriiformes > Scolopacidae > Numenius > Numenius arquata. The sequence continues at coordinate 33,065,656 of NC_133586.1, forward strand.
ATAAGGAAAAAAGCATTCAAACAGATGATCATACCCCTAACATGCAGAACAGTCATGTGCATGCAGAGTATGGTTTGCTCCACTGTTGAAATACAGTTGGAGTACCTCCAAGCACAGTGAAATTCTTTGCGTAGGAGTGCAATGTAAAAACAGTTCTGGTGTTATGTATGAGCCATCTTCACTAATATGTTTCTTTAATCTCTCCTAGGACTCATCTGAATAAGGTAAAAAGTTTCTGGGAAACAAATCTTCATTTTCTACGTGTCATATGTTGTCACTATTGCACAGAAGAAAAATAACAAGAGGAAAGAACAGCAGAGTCCTTCCACTCCGGTGACCATTTATTTCATACCAGGCCTCTTCAAGATGAGAACTCTTTACAAATTATTTGCAACTTCTGTGAACCTTCCAGAGCCACTATTGCATTCTCCTTGGCGGAACATTCAGAAAAACCTGAAATCTCAGATCTGAATTAAAACTTAAATCCTTCCACAGGGATAGCTTTGAAATTAAGGTACCTCAGTAGCAACACAAATCTTCTCACTATTCTCTAGAATTCTGGCAAAGAACATATTCAGCCTTAGAGGCTCCTAGAAGGTTGCCATCTTTCAAAGCATTATGGCCTCGGGATACGTATCTTTTACAAATATGGTCTAACAAAACTGTTTCAAAATTATTTAGAAAGTAATATTAGTGGTAGGTAGTTTTGGGAAAACTTACCAAATCTGATTTCTTTTAAGGCACAGATCGTACGCTGAATCCATCTGCTGCTTCTCTGTGATGCAGACTGACAAAGCTGCAAGCATGGCTGGAAAAAAAAAAAAAAAAATTGTAATTCAGTATCTACTACTCCTTCCCTCAAAAAACACATTCTATTCTACCCACTCATGCTACCAAACCACTCATTTAACAGATATGGTGGTACAACATAAAAATTTATTAAACAGCTTTATCTTTAGCAAATCCATTTAACTGCATTTCTAACGTATTTGTCTCCAGAAACCTGTCTAGCTGTTCCTCCTGATGTTCCCATATGCTCCTTACACACTTTACACCACCAATGATGTAAACATGATTACCATGCAAAGTAAACCACTATCAGACACTAAAGGAAGAGTCTTTATGTTTGTTACATAAGTCAAACCACTATGATCTGGACAACAGAACAGGTTAATCATGCCTTTATTACTTACTAAAATCCCATAGCTAGGAGCTTGCAAGATCATGGGTTACTTGCATACAGTTAAACATAGCTTTTTTGCTGTTCCAGAAGGCTATTTATTCCATGTCCTCATTAATTATTACTAAAAAAGCCCCCAAAATTCTTTGCATTACTGTAGTCCTTTACATATAACTCACTTTTCCTATAACGAAGTGAAAAAAGGCGAGTTAAGTACCAGGCCTTAACTCTGATCAAGGATTTTTTTCTCCTACCTCTTGCAAAAATTTCATTAGTTCTTCACGCCCGTTACTTATAACTTTTTTACCTGACAACCGGGGGTGTAGCCGTGTTTCTATTGTAAGCAGATGGTTGGAAGCAATTTTGAAGTCTGCCAATAAAAGTCACTAACATAAAAGAAAAGGAATACTTTATTATTAAAGGAAATCATCTATATTTTACTTGTTACTTTTCAGGAAATTTCAATTGTTGCTTAACAATATACTTCTCATAATAGCACTAGGAAGAATACAACCATTCATGCTTCAAGATCACTTTTGTCTTTCTTTCTCCAGTCGCTTCTACTTTTCTTAATCCATCCTTCCTTCTAGCAAGACCCTCCTTTTCTGCAAAGCACTCGGCTTCCCAAAATGTATAATCATGCATGTAACAGACTAGAACCTTTCCTTCTTCATTAATTTTTGTTTAAGAAACACAAGATTTCCTACCCGGGGGAATAAATGCCCACACAATAACAACTACTGATCCCACAGGAAGAAAAATCACTGATTCAGAACATCTTAAGGGAAAACGTTAACTCTTTTTCTCCCCTTTTCACCACAGCGCCTTTCTTTCACCTTTATCTGATGTACCCAATTCATGCCACTTAATCGTTTAAAGCGTTGATTTACTTCACAACAGACACACGGCCCTCTGCCTTCTTCACATTTTCCCTGTCCCCGCTCACCACACCGTTTTTCGCTCATCCCCTCCCCTCAGTAAGGGTCCCCCTGGCCCCCACAGCACGGAGGGCAGGCAGTGCCACAGTAACGCCGCCCCCCCCCGCACCCGGGCGGCGTCGGACACGGCGCTGTAGGAGCTGGGAGGCAGAGAGAGCCTCTCCCCGGTGGGGGGTGCCGCCCCAGGGCGCGTTATCCCCCCTGAGGGACGCCCTCCTGCCCTCGCCATCTTGCCTCGCGCCCTCTCCCGGCCGCTCACCCGCAGCGCGCATGCCAGCCACCGCGCGACTCCAAGCCTCGCGCCCCCCGCTCCCTCCCGACGGACGTTTCCCTCCGCCAATTACCAGCCTCCCGCGGGAGCGGCTCCTCCTTCCGCCAATGAGATAGCGGAACGGCCCTAGAGGCCCAACCCCCCTAATCTGTAACGGCCTAGAGAGCACTAAGCCACCCCCCTTCTTCCTCTTCCCGGCTCTTCATTGAATGAAGTTCTCGCTGGCCAACGAGAAGTTCCCGCTGGGCTTGACGGACTACTCCGCCCTCCAGTAGAAGTGGAAAATTTCACCACGCCCGCCAATAGGCTGCCGGATGCGAGCCTAGGGGGCGGGCTCTCCCTCCCAGGCGGGCGGGGAAGGCCGTGGTTATCGATCCCGCTGCTGGAGGGAGGCGGCGGTGAAGCAGCAGAGAAAATGGCGGCCATGGCTGCGGAGGCGGCAGCGACTGCAGCGGTGCCGGGCGATGGGGGGGCTGGTGAAGCTGAGCCCGAGATGGAGCCTATCCCGGGCAGCGAGGCCGGCGCGGACCCTCTCCCTGCCGTCAGCGAGGCCGTGGAGTCGGTGGTGCCCGATGGGGAGGAGGCCGATGGGGGGAAGGTTGCTCCCGGCGAGGCCGAGGAGCCGCCGCCTGTGCAGCTCGCCCGGAGCCCGGCTGGGACTCGGGAGCCGGAAGCTGAGAGGACGGAGGAGCTGCCGCCCTCCGCCCCGGAGGTGTGCTCGCCCCAGGCCGAGCACCGGGGAGCGCCCAGCCCGGGGTCCGAGGAGGAGCCGCAGCCCTGCCCGCCGCCTGCTGGGCACCCTGAACTTCCCGAGGAGGAGCCGCAGCCCTGCCCGCCGGCTACTGGGGGCTCCGCGGAGCCGGAGCCCGGGGAGGAGCCGTCCCGGCCGGAGGAGGAGGAGCCGGATGCTGCTGATGCCGCCGCTGTCGAGCCCAAGTCCCCGGTGCCCGTGGCTCCGGCCGGAGGGGAGGCGGAGGCTCCGCTGCTGCCCGGCTCCGAGGTGCGGGTCACCCTGGACCACATCATCGAGGACGCCCTGGTGGTCTCGTTCCGTCTGGGAGAGAAGCTTTTTTCTGGGGTCCTCATGGACCTCTCTAAAAGGTGAGATCCCATGGGGGGAGCCCTCCCCAGCCCCCGCCCAGCGACGGGGCTGGCGAGCTCGCCCGGAGCCGCCCTGCGCCTCTCCCGCCCCCGGGGTGGGGGGCTGGGCCCCGCCGAGGCCCTGGTGGGCTCGCCCGGCGGCGGGCAGCGGCCTGAGCTGCGGCCGAGGGGCGCGACGGCAGCGGCCACCCCTCCCCTCCTTCGCCCTGGGGACAGGCGGCTCCTGTCCGCGGGGAACGGAGGCAGCAGCTCACAGCATCCTCCTTCTCAACCCTTTTAGCAGGGCGGTGGAGGGAGCGGGGCGGGCAGGGCCCCCTGCGCTGAGCCTTGCGCTCCCTGCCTCAACGAAAGTAGTCCCGAGTGAGAATGAGAAAATGGGGGAGTGGGGAAAGGGGCGAGCACATGGGCGCGTCCTTTGGACTCGGTTGGGATTCACGTCGGGCCCCCAGCATCCCTGTCTGCCGGGGAAAAAGGACCCGAGCTACAGATGTTGGCGTTTATTCCAGTATTTGTGCAGATGTACAGACCCGGAGATCTGTTTTTCCTGTTGGCTTGTGTCTCGCATTGCCTAGGTAACCTTGTATTTCAATACATGCTGTTTTCCAGAATAATGGTTTTCAAGTCAGGCTATTACAGTTCTGAAGTACAGTTATTAGTACTGATTGCTCCTTCTATGCTATGCTATGGATGGGGTGAAGTTTAATGGTTCTTAAATACCCTTTTTTTGGGGGGGGGGGGGGGAACTGTTACGTATTACAAAATAACTTCAAGCCTTATCAGGCTATAAGGTTTGGGGTTTGCTTTTTTCCATTTCCTTCCTATAGCAAGGGGTTCTTGGGAGGCCAGAAGTCATCAGTGATACTGTGTATCTTATAAACAAACTACCTACCATTTACAGGTGAAAATACCCCTTCGTCTTAGTGTTGGCTTTCTCAATATGTAAGGACTATGAAAGTATATAAGAGACAAGTGAAATTTGTCTAGGGTTATTATTTCAAATAATTGGCATGGAGAAAATGCAGCTCTTTCCCCCCCAAATTTAGGCTGCAGGTGTGGTCGTATACATCTTTTATCACTCTTTTACATTATTAGTAGATGTTTAATGACTTCCTGTAATACCAATATCATCAATGTTTTCTAAAAGAAAGATATTAGGGCCCAGCACTTTTGTCCTGGGCCTCGCTTCTTGGTTAGTTTTTGAAACAGGCGGCCTTTTCTGAAACCTAAGTTCTGGATAATGTCATGGAAGTGTTTTAAATTTGTCAGGTGTTGTGGTTTGAAATGCCAAGTTACCAGTTTGTCTTCCGAAGCCGAGTACTAAAGTGTGATCTGCAAACTATTCACTTCTAGTGTGAAATATTAAATGTCTCAAAGCAGGCCAGAAGGCATTACAACTTAAGTTGTAATGCTAGTTAACATCGATTCTTTTGTAAGTCTGAAGTTTATATCAGCAAAATTATATTGTTGCTGTGGTTAGCAGGGTGACAAAGCACGTGCTTCTGTACTTCTAGGGGTCCGTCTGTGTGAAGAAGGAATATATCAGCTTCTCCCTTACTCAGGAAAGAGACAAACATCCCTTCGTTTGCTTGAGGTTCTCGTATGCACTGAGGATACTTCTCTCATGCAGCAGATCTACTGCAGCCCTTTGCAGTAAAGGTCATCTGTAGCAGGCAAACTGTGTGCTCCTTTTGCATTGTGGCTTCAGTGGAAGCACGCATCTCAATTTCCCCTGGTTTCAGGCACAAGCCCTGGGGCAAATCTTCACAGTAAGAACTGTGGAAGAGTGATACCTGAAGGCTTGTGCTATTACTCCCAGGTTCTCTTATGCAGTGGAACCACTTGTTCCTTTCTCTCCATTCATATGGTCTTGGACTTCCTGCAGAGGTGCTTGTTAAATGGGAATCCAGAAGGTGAATTTTAAATTTTAAAAGCCAAGCTCTTCAGAGTGCCTGGACAAGAAGAACTGAGTTTCTAGACATAAGGCCTATTATTTGGCTGATAACAAATAAATATTTGTAGATGAATAGGAGTTTCTGTTCAAATGTCTCAGAGCAGGAGATGCAGTGGTAAGCGAACTCTAGAAATAGTCCAAGAGCTTGCTACCTGTGAGAAACTGAAGTATTATCAGAAAACAGGTGTTACAGGAGTGCCCAAGGTTTAAACTTTACTCTGAACTTTGTGAAAGCTGTCTCCACTAGCTCATTCAAGTGCATGGAAACAAATCTTACAAACTTTCCTAATGCAAAGGGAATCAATATATTAAATAAAAACAAAATTTTGTGTTACAATTAATTCATTCAGTAGCTTCAAAAAGTAGCTGATGTGTTCACTGCACGTGCTAATGCTGTTTTCATCATATACTTGGAAGAAAATAATTCCTAGTCCTTTTTGGATCTTAATTTTTGCTTTCCCCTCCAGGGCAATGAAGGTGCTACTTCCATACGGTACTGAGAAGAGTAAGTTTTAATTACTGTTTTAAAACCTGTCCACTGGACTCTTTTTAGCCTTTTCAACTCATATTCTGAATTACGTGAACTTCAAGGTGAAAGAAAAGCAAAAATGTCCCGATATTTTTCTGGTTTTAAAATTGGGATTTTTTTTGGTTGGTTTGGTTTTTTCTTTTTTTCCTAATTCTGTTTCCATTGTTGAAATGATGCACTGACTTGGCATTTTATTCTTGTGGACTTTGATATGAAGTCAGTGGTGCTTGTATTAAAGGTCTGCTTTCCTCTTCCTTTCCTACCCCCTGTAAATAGGATGTCCATTTAGGGGTTTATAACACAAGAAAACAAGCACCTCGGTGGTCAGTGAACTTTATTCCTACATTTATTTGAGGTAAGGAAGTATTTTCTCTGCTTGTACTGACGGCAGTCTCATGTACCTGCCAGCAGCTGCACAGGAAGCTTTGAAAATCAGCAGCAAATAGGAACCCACATCTATTGAGTCCCAAATCAATTTCTTATGCAGTAAATCATCATTAAAGGAGGGACATATCCCCACTTTTGTTACTCTAAAGGCTTATTGCACAAACTAAAAATGTGATCCTACTGTTAAATTTTATTACTGCTGTTGTCATTACCTTTTAAGTGTCTTATTGCACGTTAGGATAAGGTTCTCATGCGAGTTCCTCAGTGTATATCTGATGGAGTCGTGCTGATAGGAGAGATGGGAAGTGCAGCCAACCATCAGGCAGGCAGGAGAAGGCAATCCTGTCTCACTTTGTCAGAGGGGATAGTAGAATGCTTCATGCACAACTGTAATTTTCCATGCCATTGTATAAATTGTCATTGAAAACTCCTCATTAGATATGGGGCTTAAATAGGGCTTGTAAGCTTGCCTGTATCCAGCATTTGACTAATGCTGTGTATGCCTAGGGTGAATGAGATGTTAATGCCACCTGCTGGCTCAGAATTGGTGTAAAGCTTGCCCTGTACCTGGAGGAAGTAGACAGTAAGGAAATACCTGATGAGCATAGCATTTGTAAATCTTAAAATGTAGGGTTAAAAAGTCTAGTTTGCTCTTCTGGAGAGAGGATAATTATTTCTGCTTAAGGGGAGGAGGGGGATTAAATTTATGTTCAGTCAGGATTTAGACTTTCTTTTGCTTTATCATTTGACTAAAATTTTGGTTGTAACCTTACAGATGTGATGGATAGATGTGTCTTCCTATTGTCTTTTTCTCTAAGCTATTTCCCTTTTGACTTGGGTGTGATCATAATAGTTCTTGAGGGGGAAAGGGAGAGCAAAAACTTTTGTGAGCAAAAAGCCTTAAATATCCCGAAGATGCCCAGTGTATTGCTGGTAGGCAGGTGTTTGAAATATATCTTAATTGGGGTTTGGGTGTGGAAGATAAGGAAAGACTTCCTGCAGCAAAGTATGCATGAACTATATATTGAAAATAAACTTTTATAGGCAGCTTCAAATTCTTACAATCCTTGTAGCAGTTTTAAGTTACAGCACTCTTTCTTGGTCACTCTTGAATTCTATGCTTTTCCCAATTTATTCATTGAACTTGGTACTGCAAAAGAATAAGGGCAAATAATGAACTGTTGTACCCATTCCCTGGTTTGTGTTGTCTTAATCTGCAGAACATCTGTTAGATTTAAGTAATTTACATGTAGCGCTTCTTGAAACTCGTGGTCTATGAGCATACATAGCTTACGTTTTGTTGGTATGAACTCCACAGGGCAACTCTAGTGTGGCATAACCATGTACGACAAGAAAGGTGGGAAGGGGGGAAAAGGTTGTCCCAAGTTGAGAAATTCAAGATCCGCTGCTGCGAGAAGGAAATAGAAGTCTTACTTGGAAAAAAAAATGTAGCATGTTTCTTCCTGCTCTTAAGTTCTCTTTTACTAATAACTTCATTTAATACATAGGGACATTTGGTCATCCCTGTCTAGGGAAAGTTTAAGTTCTACAGAAATACTGATGTTCTATGATAAATGTTCTTGACAGTAAAGAAGAGCCTGTTACTCAGGGTTGTGTGTGGGTTGCGTTTTGTGGTTTTGTTTTAAACTTAGACTCAGTTTGCAAGGTTTCTACAATTCATCACCTGTTCTCTTTTGGTGTTTCTCAGATGTGTAAAGGAGCTTGGTGAAATTCTTGCATTGAAGGAACAGCCATAACACTTCTTTGATACCTGCTTTTATCCCCAGAACACTGGAAGCATAGGTGTGATGTGTGTGTGGTTTAAAGTGTAAATTACATAACCTCTGCCAGTCCCAAGCAAAGTGTATATTGAATGGTGTAGTGTCAAATTTAGCCTCACTTAGAGGACAGGGTTGGGTCAGGAGACCTTGTGATGCTACTTTCAACCTAAATTTTTCTATTGATTTTGTAATGTTTCAGCTTCTCTATATGAAAATAGTTTCTCTTGTGTCTCTCTCTTCTACATCCAAAACTTATGAGTGTTATTTGTGGTTACGTATTGAATGCTTTTTGAAAAGCTTACTCATTTCCAGGTTTCCACTTGGAAACTGAAGATGGCTAGCAAAACTGGACTAGCTTTTAGGATTTTGCTGGTATAGGTATAAAGGACATTATAACTGCTGCTTACTTGCCAATCTGCTTCTAATTTTGAGCCCAGTACAAGGAGTGTGACTTTCCCCCTTCTCAAACCAATAATCCCTAATCTTCCTAGTAAATAGGGCATCTGTGGATTGTACCTCAAACTTTCCTTTCCTAAAGTAGCTGTAGTCTACAGCTGTTCTTTGTTGGACTGTGATGCAACAGATGCTGGTTGAACTGTCCCTTCTTCTTCTGATGTGCTTTGCTGTATTCCAACAGCATGGGCTGCCATCGCTTTCTAGGAGTAGCTTGACTTGGCTTGAGGTATTAAAAGACAGAGGATGGAGGTGGAATTTTCTGTGTGCTTGAAATAATTTTCTTTTTTTTCTTTATACTGTTCTGGGACTGATGGATCTCGTCCATCTTGAGACTGAATTGGTTGAAAGGTAATCCATTACTAAATGGTATTGTTATTTTCCATATGTCTTAGGTTTGACTGGTATGTGGAGTGTATATTCAAGGTATTTTATCTTAAAGTTTTGCATGTGTAACGCTTCCAAATGTATCAGCAAAACATCTACTTTAAAATGCAACTGACACTTGAAACTAATAATGTCAACAGATGTTAAAAGATAATTTCAGTTTTAACAGACTTCCAGCTTTATAAATGGGCTGGTAAAATTGTGGTAGTAGGAAGCCTAAACTTAAAGCATTCTATATTTTAAAGGTTACTTTTATATCCTTGATAGAATTCCAGTTACAGAATGTTGCGAATTCACTTCTAAATCCTTTCCAATGAAAAGGTGAGGGGAACTTTCCCACTTCTGTGGGGGGCAAGCAGTGATCAGGGGACCACCTGTGTGCTCTTCAGGCTTATTGACTTAGAAATTCTTCTGTCTCTACAGTGGATAATTCTTTAAAGTCTGCATCAGCATCCTGACTATGTGGACTTCTGTATTTCAGTTTCCTGGAAGTTGAAGCCTTTCAAAGGGCTTCTAACTTCACGGAGAGGTGGACTGTAAGCTAATATATCTTGTGGCATATTTGCATGTAGTTTGGTATCCTTTAGCTGGTTTTCACTTGGGTAGTGATTGCAGTAGGAGACCCAGGTGACAGTGGCTAGGAATGATTAAAATCAGCTGCTGCCTTGGATACTTCTAACGAGCTTTCTTGAGATTACCTTTCAGACTCAGTTCTACACATACCCTGCTCTTGTCTTTCCTCTGTCTTGAAAATGTCTCAGAAGCAAGAACTTGGATTTCAGGCAAGCGTGCCTGCTTGAAAAATGCTAAACTTATCATTAATTAGTAAAAGTCTATGAGTACATAAGCTTCCTACTAGTTTGCTTAGATGTTGTCACATACTACTTCATTTGAACTATCGTATCTTTAACCAAATTCTTCTTGGTGCTGAGAGTTTATGATGGTGAGGCAACATCTATTCTTAACGATGTGTTATTTCCAAAGAGTCCCTTACACTGCAGTCCTTTGCCGTGCTTTTAGAGCTCTAAGTGCTGTATGCATTTTCTAATCTATTTAGCCTAGCGTTACATTGCTCAGGAGGTGAGTAAACCATCAAGTTGATAGTTCGGCTTCTGTGTATGTTTTTTTTCAGTAAGGTGCATGCTGCTTAAAGCAATGTATTCCATATCATGCCTTACCAAACCAAGTAAATCATATATTAAAACTTGGTTATTGCATAATCTGTGTTTCAAATGCAGGTTAATTTGAGGAGTTCTGAAATACTTTGTGCTCAAATAGCTGTGATCTAATTGTATATTACATTGAATATTATAAACCCTCAGTTTAGATACACGCATGAAGTATATAAACTTAGTTCTACGTTATTTCAGCGTATTATTATACTCTCAGCATTCAGAGTTCTCTTTCAGAGAACTTTTATCCATGCAATAAAAATTACTTCAGTTGTTGCTTGTCTTGGCTTTTGCAAAATGCTGAGGATAATACTGAGTACAAGAGCAACACATAAAAAGGTAATCAGAGATTCCTGTAGTCCGACTTGGTGATGAAAATGACTTCTGATCATAGTCATTTCCAACAGACTTGATTTAACACTTATCACAGCACTGTAAGTTACTGTGCTTTGTTGACATTGATTCAGTGTATTTGCAGACAAACGTGAAATACTTCTGAACCGGTTCAGTGGGTTCTTTACTTTGGCCCTTTTTGGCAGAACGAGGTGCTTTTTAAATTTTGTTTCTTTTAATAGAGAAGTAGAAGTTAGACATCGGGACTAAAGGTGGGAGCTTAAGACTTTACGTAGTAATGTAAAAACGCTTTGCCCCAGGATGTATTATTTAGATGTTCATGTACATACAGTTATGAATTTAAATGGGATTTGTTCCTTATCTCATGTTTATTTTTTAAAAAATACTCTTTAGCTGTGCTGTGTTTTGCATACAAATTGCATAGAATATGTATTCATTGTAGCAATTCTGCTATAGAATTTAGATTTGAAAAAAAAAGTGGTTTTACTTTGTTTGAAGTACTTAAGTTTATGTATCTGTAATACAGATCTATATGGCTTTAAGTGACAGACTTCTAGGTTTAATACCCAAACTAGCTTTTACATAATTGCAAAAGACACCACGGCTACCTAGTCATTGCCTTGCAGCTGACAAACTATGGAAATAAAACCTGACTGGTTTTATCATACCTCTGTCTCTGCATACCCTAGTCAATGGAAAGCTCTTCCCAGTGCAAAGATCACTGACTGCTGGAATTGATCTTGTCTGCCCTATTAGACTCTTATTTAAATATAGTTCCTGATATTCCTGATGCTATATTTGTCTTTGATGCGTATGTAGGTTGAAATGATATGTATAGCAGAAATATGATTAGATCCTACTGGTTGCTCTAGCTGTTTGTAAAACTTCTTGGAGATAAGTTTCTTATGAGGGGTCTCAACCATCTTCTTTTCTAGAGGTGCCTTTTCAAAGCAAAAAAACAGCCAGGACACCTTTACAGGAGAGGAAGCTGGCAACATGGAAAACTGGTTCTAGTTTTGAATAGGTATGAAACAGTAGTGCACCGCTTTCCAGAATTGCCTTAAATTAGGTTGAAATACCTATTTCTTACTTTAATTTTACTAACACTTTTATTTTAGATCCCCCCATCAACAAATCCTCCTGTTCCTTCAAGTGATAATCTGAGGTAAACGTTACGCATGAGTGGGCTCTATGATGAACAGCTGGAACTTAGGCACAAATGGATTTATTTTTTTTTAAGCAGTAGTTGGAGTAGGGACAGGTGATACTCAGGATCAATATATTAAAAAACGTAGTTTGTTAGAATAAAGACAAGGCAATTCCTCATAGTACTCAAATATGCAACATACGACAGATGAAGTATGTAGGAAGTCTCATTGATGTGGCATAACTGCAATGGTTTCTTTCAAGAGGTGTCATTCTACTCCCCAGTCATTGACTAAGGTGTGGATCAATAAATCTCATGATACAACTGAGTTATGTTGCTTGGATTTTTTTAACCTTTTTTTACATTGTAGCCTTTTAGTCCATATTCATCTCCATAGTAGGTAGCCCAAAGGCTAGGTCTTGCAACTTTGCAAGTTTCATGTCTAACCTACCTACACGTGGCACTCCTACCTATTTTAAACATGTAGTTGGTATAACAAAAATTATTATTGTAATTGTATGAAAAGCACTTATCTTCAAGTAGATGACGTAAGAAAATAGGGCTTGAAAATCTAGTATATGCAATAAATACTTGTGTTCACTGCTGAAGTAATTGGATGCTGTGTTGTGCTTTGTCTTGAATAGGTTTGTTGAGATTACATCTTAATTCTGCTTCCCTTAAGAAAAATAGCTGCCATTTTGTTTTGCCTTCACTCTCTTCTTACCTTGTTCTTTGTCTTCATTCTCTCCTGTATCATTTACTGTTTCATTCTGAAGTTTTTGTGCCATTGTTGTTTCTTCTTAATTTTCATAGCATTCTTCCAAGTTGCACAGCTGGAGAACTTAATTCACCAAGGAGGAAACAAAGATGATCTAAAACGGAATGTTTATGGGCATAACCTGCTGTTGGATGGGGCTAAAGAAAAGACACCATACATCCAGCTGTTGGAAGTAATATTTTGTCTCTGGGCTTACCAAATTTCTCTTGTACTTCAGGTGGACTAGTCATGTCTTTATATATTGACATACCATTTACAGCAATAGTGTCTTTACTTGCTCTTACATAACTGGCACTAGATGATATTCCTTAATGTTCCCTAATTCTACAATTCATTGATTTTTAGGTAGATAGGGGCAGGAGATCTTAGTTCATTTGCTAAAACAGTACCTTTTGTGAGACAGGTGCCAGCTTCAGAGATTCAGTCTGGATTGAGTTTGTGTCTTACTGAAGCAGGTTTGCATCTGAGATTAAAATTCCACTTCAGCTGTTTGGCCTGGGTATTAGGTAGGTGCTGGAAAGAAAGGATAGTCTAAGGTGCAATATTCAGTGCTTTCATGGTATCAGTCATATGCTGAGCTTTCCATTAGGCTTTTTATGCATTTTGAGTGCTAATCATGCTTTGCTTGTGAGGCAGTAGAATGAAAATCTAGGAAAAGAGAGATGAAGTACTTAAATGAGATGCTTCTGGAGGATTTTCTTGCAGTCCTCTTCACCCACTTCTTCCCTGGTCACTGCTAATAATGCTTTATTTCCTAACATGGAGTCAACTTAAATGTATTCTAGAAGAGAGGCTTTCGATTTGGACTATGGAAATGTCTTGTGAGGGCCTGGGAAATGCAGTTCCTGAAACAGCGAGAAGAGTTGTAAATGATGTTCTTGTGCATGGTTTTTGCCCATTTGATATCGCACTCTTGTCTAGTTCTACTTATGTGGCATTTGTCTGGGATTGAAATTTGCACAACAGAGGTCCTGTCCAGGAGTTCTGGTTCTCAACTCTTCTAGTAAATTAACTTTTTCCCAAATCCTGTAATCTTTATCAGGGGGTGAAAGAAAGATGGGATCTAGATCTTATTGCTCTTGAAGAAGCTGAAGTTCTTGACTAAAGTAATGCTTTCATCACTTTAATTGCTAATGTAATTATTAAAAGCTGATAGTTTCTTTTAAAGCCCTACTTGGAATTGAATAACTTGTAATCCTTAGTGGAAGGAAAAGTGTTGGTGGAAAACCAACTTTTTTACACTTGGTGGACTTCTGGGACTTGAGGGAACTTAAAACTTAGTGCTGACCAAGTCCCTTGGGATTTAATGCCAGGCTGTAGGCTGGAGAAATGCCTGTATCAGCTGCTAAATGTTTATAATTCACTGTAGCCTTCACTAGTGCAGTAGACTCTGTCTGGAGGGACATGTGGCATTTAGCTGGAGCGGGCCCAAACCTCAGAAACGAACTTTAGTGGGGTGGTAGGACATTTTGTGGTAAAGAGCCCTCATCAGGCCGTGGATAAGGACAGAACTGCTCTGTCTGCCCACCTGGGCTCCTGCCTCTGTCTCCAGAGTTCAGAGGTACAGACGTGTGCGGGGTGACAGGAGGGTCTGGGCTGACACTAGACTGTAAATTGTTCAACTGCCCTTCTTTTTTATGATGACAAAGTTGGTTGCCCCTTGCTTAGGTTGTCTGCTGTTTCTGTTCTCCTTTTGTAATGAAATGCAAACTGGGGGGCTAATTTAATCTTTGATAGGTTGCTTGCTTGCTTCACTTGCGATATTTAAGCGTATAAAGAGGCTTAACAGATAAACAAAAGGAGGAACAAGTGACGAGTTTTATTGGTGACTGTAAAGAATCTTCTGACACACATGATGACATTTTTTCAAAACCAATTTTGAAGAAATACAGCCAACATGTAGGTGCTTGTATGAATTGCATGTTTCTTGCAGGAGCGTGAATGGAAAATAGGCCGGTATTCAGCATTTATCTTCAGTTAGAGGGGCAACCGTAGGTTGTAAATAGCCTTGAGTTCAGTCGGTTAAGGGGATGTTGCAGTTGAGCAGCTGCAGTGCAACATGAACTAGTGCTAACCTGAGGACACATCTTCATTCTCCTGTCAGGCGGGGGCGTGGGGTGGGATAAACATAAATGGTGTTTGTTTACTGATTCAAAATGGGTGATTTGGCATTTGGGTCCTAACCTTGTCTGTCGTGTTGTTACTGAATTAAGGTCAAACTATTAAAATACCATCTAATGTAGCGCGTGTATGGGAGCTGGCGTCAGGCAGAGCTCCGGAGCGATGACCGGCCTGGTGACAGCTCTGTGTCAGGCTGGTGCCTCAGCTGGGAGACAGGGGAGTGGGACAGAAAGAAGGAAGGTTGAACAAGCTTTTACAATCCCTCCTGCCCTGTTCTGGGGATTGAAAGATACATTGTTGTAAAATGAATGTGTTTATCCTTTGATTTCCTCTGGGAGAAGGCAAGCCTAATGCCTTGCAAACTGATAAAATGCTTCCCTTAGCGAAAGCCGGTGCAGAAAGTGTTGGTTACCCGTCGGGCAACATGCAGCTTCTGCTACTGTGGAAGTTGAGCCAGTGCCCAAGTCACACTGGGGTTTTTCATTCAGTTCTCAGAGCTGGTCGGGGTGGTGAGAAGCCCTGTGTGTGCCAAATGGGGCAGCAGAGATCTAGAGCTGTCTGGAGAAAAGTATGCAAAGGTTTAAAATATTGTTTGCTCTCAAAACGGGGGAATGGTTTGTACTGCATTGAAACAAGGGTATTTCTGCTGGAAGAAACTCAAGCTTATAGGCAGGCAAGTCTTAGGCTGTAATGCACCAGATGATCAAGTGCTAATCTTTTGTGGATGAAGAACGGTGGCACTCTTTGTTCAGTGGAAGTATTTATGCAGTCCCTATTTCCCTCAATTAAATCTGAAACATGTTTGGCATTTTGTACTGTCCTAAGAATGGAAGAATTTTGTAAAAGTTACTGAAGATGCCGCCTTCACATAAGTTGACTTAGTATGAAAATTAATCTTGGATAGATTTGGACTTGATGGAGTAGGTGTGTAGTTTGTATTTTTATAAACATTTTCTAAAAGTAGGAAGTTAATTATTTTACTACTATCTCTAGGTGATATTTTTGTTATATTTTCAGGGCATCTTGTTAATGCAAGAGAAACTGATCGTAAGCGAAGCTGTGTATTTCATGTGCTCTGACTTGGTTTTGGTGTCCTCCTTTCTCAAAGCTTATTGTAAGGCTAGATACGAAGCTCTAGTTTTCCCAGCACTCATGTCTTTCAAATGATGGCTACATGATGTGGGCAGGTTTTCAAATGCTTTTTAATAAATGCAGCAAAAGATCCCTCAAAACATTTAAATTTTTTTTTTATTTCTCTTTAAGGTTTGGACCCCACGGAATCCCTGTGACCATATTTCCTAAAAGGGAATACAAGGATAAACCCGAAGCCATGCAGCTCCAAAGTAAACCATTCCAAGATGAGGCACAGGTGAAGTGTGAATCAAATGCTGCAGTCCCTGATGACTCTTCTCTCACGCAGCCATCAGAGCCCAGCATAGCTAAAAGCCTATGGACTTCTAAACCACCTCCTCTCTTTCACGAGGGAGCGCCATATCCTCCTCCTTTGTTTATCAGGGACACGTATAACCAGTCAATACCTCAGCCTCCGCCTCGGAAAATTAAGCGGCCCAAGCGTAAAATGTACAGGGAGGAACCCACTTCTATCATGAATGCTATCAAACTACGACCCCGGCAGGTCTTATGTGACAAGTGCAAAAACAGTGTTGTTGCAGAAAAAAAGGAAATAAAAAAAGGTGGCAATGCAAGTGACTCTTCAAAATATGAGGATAATAAAAAACGAAGAAATGAGAGTGTGACTACTGTGAATAAAAAACTTAAGACTGACCATAAAGTGGATGGAAAAAGCCAAAACGAAAGCCAGAAAAGGAATGCTGTGGTCAAGGTTTCAAATATTGCCCACAGCAGAAGCAGAGTAGTTAAAGTTTCTGCACAAGCAAATACTTCAAAAGCGCAGTTAAATACAAAAAAAGTTCTCCAGAGCAAAAACATGGATCATGCAAAAGCTCGGGAAGTCTTGAAAATGGCCAAAGAAAAGGCACAAAAGAAGCAGAGTGCAACCTCCTCTTCCAAAAATGCACATTCAAAGGTCCACTTCACGCGGCGTCTTCAGAACACCAGCTCAGGTTCCCTTCCACCCCGATTGCGTTTAAAGCCACAAAGGTATCGGAATGAAGAAAATGACTCTTCTCTCAAGACAGGACTTGAGAAAATTCGGAGTGGCAAGATGGCAACTAAGCCCCAGTCTCGCTGCTCCTCCACCCGCTCAGCAGGTGAGGCCCCTTCAGAAAATCAGAGCCCCTCAAAAGGCCCTGAAGAGGCCAGCAGTGAGGTTCAGGACACAAGTGAAGTGCATGTAACTGTTGATCAGGATGAACACCAGACATTGGGCAAGAGAGGCAGCAAAAGCAATATAACGGTTTACATGACCCTTAATCAAAAGAAATCTGACTCTTCCAGTGCATCAGTTTGTAGTAGTGATAGCACAGATGATTTGAAATCTACCAACTCCGAGTGTAGCTCTACTGAAAGCTTTGATTTTCCTCCAGGCAGCATGCATGCACCTTCCTCCTCCTCCTCCTCTTCAAAGGAAGAGAAAAAGCTCAGTAATTCCTTGAAAACGGAAGTCTTTTCCAAAAACGTCTCTAAATGTGTCACACCAGATGGCAGGACCGTATGTGTAGGGGACATTGTTTGGGCCAAGATTTATGGCTTCCCTTGGTGGCCAGCCCGTATTCTTACCATAACTGTGAGCCGGAAAGATAATGGCCTTTTAGTCCGACAGGAGGCTCGTATCTCATGGTTTGGCTCCACAACAACATCTTTTCTTGCTCTTGCACAACTATCCCCCTTTTTAGAAAGCTTCCAGTTGCGCTTTAATAAGAAGAGAAAGGGTCTTTACCGCAAGGCCGTCACAGAGGCAGCTAAGGCAGCTAAGCAGCTGACTCCCGAGGTTCGGGCCCTGCTGACACAGTTTGAAACGTGAACATGGACAGTAAGGTAGGCGAGAAATCTGGAGGCTCCACAAAATTCATAGCCTAGTTAGAGAACTACCATGAAGGACTTGCCAAGTCAGAAGTTGCACTCGGTTGACTGCTCTTTTTATACTAAAATTGTTCCATTTGTAGCGGTTTCTTGACAGTTAAACAAATTGAACATGCAATCAAAATTAGCCTAAAGTGAGAACTTCAGTATTTTTCAAGTGAGAATTTTTTTTAAAGAAAAAAAACTCCTCAAACACCCGATGCATAGGAGCCATAGCCTCAGCTGAAAGGCAGCTTATTTGCAGGGAATTTTTTAGTAGTTTCTACCCAGTATATAACTAGTTGCTGTGTGGCAAAGGGTTAACACAAGGGATGAAAGTAGTAGCTGTGACTTTTCTTTCTTTTTTTTTTTTTTTTTAGGTGGCCCATCAGGGAAGTGTAGATATGTAAGCCTTGTCTAAATGGTCTTTAAAGATTATTTTAAATAGTCTCTAATGTATTCAGTCTGGCCGGTGCAAATTGGTTCAAATCATACTTCAACATCTTAAGGAGGCATGCCCCTGTCCACATAGGCCAGTTTAAATGGCATTAGAGGACTTGTTGAAATTTTTAAGGAAGAAGAATTCGTGTAACTTAAAGACCAGGTTAAATGGGGTTTTATCGTAGTGACCACTTAAACACTCAGCCTTTCTATGCACATGGGGGCACAAATATAACACTTCAGGGTCTGAGAAGCTGAGAGGGATGCCTGTAGCTCTAAGACGAAGCTGAGAAGTCGCTCAGTATTTGGGATCAAGGGCTGTTAATGCTGCATAGGTGTGTATCATAACTTCTGGTCTTTCTTCCTGAAGAAATCTTTCAGGCCATTTGCCTGGAGGTTTAGATTAAGAGAGGCTTTGTTTTGAATGTGTAAATAATTGATTGCTGAAATTGGTCAGATTTTCTCCTGACTGGTTGTTCCTAAATTCTTAGGATACGTCCTAGTAAATTACACTTTGTGAATTGTCAGATGTGTAATTGTTGCATTTTGGATGTATCTAACTTCATTTTTTTTTTTAATATTTCCGTTTAAGGTATCTGTTTGCAGGTCAGAAAATGAGAATATGTAATTGTGTAATGCTCTGAAATGTAAAAAACAAACTGTAAATAAAATTGACTAAATCTGAATTATTTGTGTGTGTTTCTCAAAAAGCTTTGAAAAAAAATCCAGGATGTTAGAGCACTTTATATGTATGCTGCATTTAGAGGACACCCTTAAAAAAAGTAAATTGTCCTTTTTCACGCATTCTTAAAAATAACTGCTTGATGTAAAGTACTATTGGTATACTTCAGTAGTAATTTTGAGATTCAGCAATTATCTGTCCCTTTTGTTTCAAAACTAGCTCTGTAGAGGGCTTTCTGTAAAGTTTATCAAATTTCTCCCTTAATTAGATTTGGTTCCATATATTTGAAAAAAGACTGTGCGTAATGTCACTTACACAGTGGGGAAATGTTTTCAGTTTTCTCCCATCTATCAAAACCTAATCAGCCCCACTCTCCACTGTAACTTCAGCTTTTCTTGCATGTCTTTTGCTCAATGTTGGGGCATTTTCATGCAACTGACTTGACTTTTTTTTTTTTTTTTTTCTTCTAGTTTTGGTCCTTATCTGACCATGTGAATTACTGTCTCTTCTCCAACCCACTCCTGTTTCAGCCTTGCAATGCCTTGTGAAGAATCTCTCAGTGTTCATCCCAAAGCAGTTTTCATCCTGTTTTTTCCAGAATTGCCCATGTAGGCAATCATGACAAATGTAAAAAAATTTAAGCTTAGACTGAAATTAGTTTTTAAAGAGACATGAAAATGTGGGTAAGGATTTAATCATCAAACCCTTAAAATCTTTTTAAGTTAAGATTAAATTTCATATGTTCATGAAAGTGTCTGGTCTTTTGAAAGCATTCAGTTTCTTTTTAAAATTATTCTGCTGTGCCCACAGAACTATTGGAAGTCTAAAGTGTCAAATACATGGTCAAATTTTCTTAAAGTTTACAGTAATCTCTGTTAGGTGCTAATTAAGCTTCCAAATATACCAGCTCTACCTTGGCATTCTAACAGTTACCAAAAAACCCTACTGGTCAATGCTTTTTGAATGTGATAAACACACAGTAAATTTCTTAATGTGAAAAAAAAAATAAAAATAAAAATCCTGTTTCACTTCTATGTATTCTTTCCTGCAAACAGAAACAGTTGCTCTATTTAAGTAAATAAGCCGTACTTTGTTATTAAAGGAGACTGCTTTTTGAAGTCAAGAACCCATGCAACATGGTTTAGTTGTCTACGCTGGTTCCTTGAGGTTTAGAAGCTCAAGCGAACTGGTTATAAGTTAGTTGTGCTAAGCCACGTAGTGGTGAAGTAAATATTTACATTGTGAAGTTTTCTTCAAAATACCTGGAAGCTTTGTACTCTTATCTCTTAATTTATATAAAGTTAGAATAGTACTAAAACATACAGAGTCAAAGTTTGCTTGGGTGTTCGCCGGCAAGATGGGAGTGCAACAAGTATGAGAGGGATTTCTTTAGATTGCTTTATGTTCAGAAGAACTGTTTTGAAAGGCATTTAAAGAGTCTTAGTTTTGATTTGTAGCTGATCAGTCTTTTAAGAAGTCTTTCCTAAGTTTTGTAGTGAATGTGTGTTATCACTTCAGACTTAAGACTCTTTTTTTTTTTTTTTTTAACACCACCATGTTACCTGAGGTTGAAAATATCCTATTCGTACTCATCCATGATTTTTCCTTTCACTCTGAAGTAGCTACCACTAGATATACCAGAGTTTACAGTGGAGAAAATGTTGGGCTTCATGTAAAGCCTGGCTAGGGTAGGAAACGGTGGTTGTGGCTGTCTGGATGCTGTGTGCAGATCGGCTTTGAAGATTTAAGAGCTTAGTGCTGTTTTGGCTTTAAACCGCAAAAAAAAACCCTCACAATTTTCTGTGCCTACCTGCTCCCAGCAGTGCCCCCAGGTTGAGTGTGGACTCCTGTTCTTGCAGTTGGGTACACGTCTGCCACCCCCCAGTTAGCTCCACCCTTTAAATGACTTGCCAAACAGCTGAGGACAGGAGTGCCCTGTGCAGTGCCAGGGTAGCACATCTGCCTCATGAAACTGCACGACTGATGCAAGCAGCCTGTGTCTTGAGAAGACAAACATCAGTAGAAAGAGTGACTGTTTGTTTTCTATCAGCTTAATATAATAAATTGCAAATGGCGCCTTTTTGAATTACTGGAATTCCTCAGTGTAGGTGTTGAATACGTATGGTCTTTCAATTTAGGGGGGGAAATGTGACAGGTGGTGATGAGTTTCTAGTAGAAGCCTACTTTTCCTTTGAAGATCTTGAGCTTCAGTTAAAACGTTTTGGGAGAGAGTAGCTATTCCGAAACTTATAAAGATTTCCTTTAACAGGAGTGTTTGAAGGTGTGATCATTTCATTAGTGAAGCCAGAAGCAAAAGTGAAATGCTTGTGTGTGTCTCTGGAGTTCTACAGGAAATTGAACAAATATTTGTTATTTTTTTCTAATCAGTTGTAATTTTATGTCAACATTTTAATGCGATAATCATCTCTAATTACATGGTGTTTTCTTTTAGACAGTGCTGTCTTTAGTTTGAAACCCACATAACCATCAGCTGCCTTACCAGGAGGGGTGCACTTAGTGGGGGTAATTTAGGTCAACTGTGCAAGGCTGA
Organism: Numenius arquata; assembly: GCF_964106895.1. Lineage (NCBI taxonomy): Eukaryota > Metazoa > Chordata > Aves > Charadriiformes > Scolopacidae > Numenius > Numenius arquata. The sequence goes on from NC_133586.1 coordinate 33,086,862, forward strand.
GAAGACTTATTTTTTCCAGCATGTTGTAAAACAATTCAAAAAAAAAAAAAAAAAAAGTAGTTTCTAAATGTGATTAGGTTTAAGAAATAGCACATCCATGGAAGCAAGGAAGCGGTAAGACTTGCTTGTTGCATTGGTAGCCTTAGGTTTGTTTCTAGTTAACTCTCCTGGAACTGATTTCCATTCATGTCTTCTATGAGCTCTTGCTAAAGTTGTCAAAGTGGGATAGGAGCATGAACTTTGGAAAATAAATCTTACTAGTTAGTCCTCAGTAGCATTATCATCTGTCCTCCGCGTGTTTTGCAAAGTACATTGAAAAAGTAGAACTGCCTTCATGGCTGAAGAATTCTGGAAAGAATGAGGATGACAATCAGTTCATCTCTCTATAATTGTGTTCTAATAAATGCCTCCAAGAATAAGCAAATTTAGTGAATGCAGTGGGATCACTACACTAACTTGTAGATGAGGACTGTGAACTGGGAGTAGATTGAGCTTACGATTAGAAGAGCAGTAAGATGGCAGTATTTTGTGTCATAAGCCAGTTGGTAAAAGTGTAGGTATCCTATTGCAAAACAAACTTGAAAGCGATCTTACAATACAGAGTTTATAGTGGCTAAAGGCTGAGGCGCTTTATCTTTCCATTCTTTTTTTCAGTTTACTTTTTAAGGGTAGAAATAGAAAGGTCATAGGGAACCTGAAGGAGAAAAGAGGAACTCAGTGAATTGAGCTAGATGTGATACTGAAAGGAGAACTATGAGTTGGTTGTTTGAGAGTAATAAATTACTCTGCAAGCTCAGTAGAAGGGAGTAGTGCTCTCCTGTTTTAGAGAGCTTGTGGGAGAATTTTGGTGAAATGTACGTCATTGTCCCCCAGTCAACTGTTTGAATTTTGTCTAGAATCTGCTTCACGCTTGGGGAAATGGAGTGACTTGCTACAGGATTGTATCACTTCAAGCTATTAGGCTAAGCATGTAGGGTTTTTCTGAGGATAGGATATAGTAGCATACCTTTTGGGGATATAGACAAGCTATACTTGCAATAATGCAGTAAAATTATCCTATAAAGAAAATGAAGTATCAATAGCAACAGAGGTTTTGCATAACTAACTTCCTTAAAGCTTCTGACATGGCTGAAGTGGTCAGAGACCATCCGTGTTTAACATCAGGACAGCCTGTAGCATTGACAACTTGTCGTAGCTGTCAAGCTGTCTAAAGACCCAAGCTTATGAGATGTGGATGCAAGTATTCAGTTTCAAATTATTCTTAATCTAATGGGAGGAACCTCTGTTTTGATGTGTCCTTAACAATCATGATGGCAAGTTCCTATTCAACATTTAAAATACCTCAACCACTGATTGTCTTTGTGACAACATTGTATTTTAGTTTACATAGTTCCCTCCTATGGTGTCATCCTGTTAGTGTATTTATAGAGTGTCACCATTTAACTAGATAAAATAAGATCCCCTTGTAAGATGGCTTTTCTATTCCCTGCTCATCTTACTGGCATTTCTTTGCACCTGTTCTAGTTTGAACTCTTCTCTCTCAGACATCGGTGGTAAGAACTGTTTGCGGTGAATTAGATGGAGTTTTACAAAACTTCTATCGAATGGCAGTGATTCTTCCCCAAGTCAGAAATATCTCTGATTGTTGTTTTTTTAATTGTTAGATCCTAATAGCAGCTTATAGTTTCCTATGATTTACTCTTACATTTCAGCCTTTCCTCTGTACTACCTGGGATGTGTATACCAATCCAGACTGGAATGTAGAATAATTTATGGTTGTTTTTTTTTTCTAAAATTAAACTGACACAACTGCCCTTCTGTGAACGCAAGGCAACCTAGCGGTTCCCAGGCGTGGCTGTGGAAGCAGTGATTTGGTGACTGGCTTGCTATCGTGCTTTTTCCCTGCACGCTTCTGTTGTCGCTACCAGATTCGGCAGTTGGGAATAGCTCTCCCTGGGGCAGCGCTGGCAATTAGTGCCAGGTACCGATTGTTGAAGGAAACTCAGCCCTGTGGTTCCTTTTTTTTTTTTTTTCCCCCCCAAGAAAAAGCAATATTCTTGGTGTGAAGTAGGATAAGCAGCAGCATGGAAAATGAATGTCACTGGTAAGACCAGGGCTTTTACCTTAGAAGACCTGAGCCACTTTGCACATCCAATAGGGAGACAAACGGGAGTAAGAGGTGCTCTTGCACAGCTGCATAACCTTCCCAGATAGTGTCTGTATGCACAGGGCTGAAAACTGTGGTTTCTGTGCTTGTGCTGATGGAGATATCAGAAAAGGAGATAGTGTGGTGAGCAGGACAAGGGAAGTGATCATTCCCCTGTACTCGGCACTGGTGAGGCCCCACCTTGAGTACTGTCTCCAGTTTTAGGTCTTACTACAAGGACATTGAGGCGCTGGAGCGGGTCCAGAGAAGGGCAACAAAGCTTGTTAGGGGTCTGGAGAACAAGCCTTATGAGGAGTGGCTGAGGGAGCTGGGGTTGTTCAGCCTGGAGAAGAGGAGGCTGAGGGGAGACCTTATCGCTCTCTACAACTCCCTGAAAGGAGGGTGTAGCGAGGCAGGGGGGTCAGTCTCTTCTCCCAACTCACAGGTGATAGGACAAGAGGAAATGGCCCTAAGTTGTGCCAGGGGAGGTTTAGATTGGATTTTTGGAAAAATTTCTTCACCAAAAGGGTTATCAAGCACTGGAATGAGCTGCCTAGGGAAGTGGTGTTGACACCATCTGTGGAGGTATTTAAAAGACGTGTAGATGTGGCACTTAGGGACGTGGTTTAGTGGTGGACTTGGCAGTGTTAGGTTTACGGTTGGACTCTGCAGGATAGGTGCAGAGGCAAAAGGCAAATATGCTTCCTAGTTGCAATTAGGACAAGAAATAAAATTATAAGACAGGGAGTTAAAATTAGGTACTATGATATTTATTCCACTTGTTATAGTGAAATCCTGGGTGTTGTTTGGAGTGTTGTATAATTTTTGTAATGACAGGTTTTTAAAAACAATAGATTAGGCTAACCTCTGTCAGGAATGGGTTAAATTAATCCTGCATTTGGGTATGGGATAGAACAGATGACTTACACTGGTCCTGTCACGGCTCTGTTTTCTGTAATTTTGTTATTAACAATTCTGATCCTACAGAATCTTTGTAGAAATATGCATATAATGAAGGATTGTGCCTCAGTCATCCTGTTTTCAGTCGTGCAGGAATCACACTTGGTGTAATGGAAGTATAACCTTCTAACGACAGAATCTTATCTTCCACGTGTAGTAGAACTGCCAAGGGGCCTCTTCCATGCAAAATCATGTTTGGATGACATCATTTATATAACATGTCAACTTTATATTAGGTGTTTGGGTTTTTTTAAAAATAGATCTAGATCAGTTTTCATGTTTGCTTACTAATGGTTTTGATGTCAAATATGCAATACGAATAAGAAATATTCTTATACGTGCCAGCCATGTGCTATGAATCTGTGATTTGGAAGGCAAGCTGTGTTCTCACTATCATGTTAGCATCACTAAAAGATTCTGTAATGGAAATGCAGCATAATTCTGGTGACAGAATTGTCCTTGTCTGTTTTTAACAGGTGCATAAAGGGGAAGAGGGTACTTGCTTTGTCAGTAAAGTAAGCAGATGCAATTCCAGGCAAATATTTACTTAAAAGCTAATTTTGCATCATTTTTTATTTAGTAACATTTAGGATTTTTGTTTGGCTTTAGGCAACACTAGTGTTTAGTTGTACTGCAGTGGTTCAGAATTGTAAAGCATGTGGTGCGAGTTTTGGTAATTAGTAGCTCTGGTGAAAAGCAACTAAATCCATAAAACCTGGATTTTTCAAAGTTTATTTAGGGTTAGAACTTCAGACTGCTCTGTATGACCTGATTAAATGCTTCAGTTGACACAGAAGTATCTCTATGAATGGCACTTCATAAATAGGTGTGGACTGTTTCATGAAATCTGGTTCTTAAGTCATCTTGATATTGATTTTAATAAGGGGCACATCGTGTCAACTTTTCCAAGACATCACCACTGAAATCAGCCCTAAAATCAGATAAATACAGGAATGCAGATGAACGTGGTAAGGAACATTTCTTCACCTTTGCTAGTACTAGGAATCGTCTAGTTATTTTTGCTCTCCTGTTGGTGACACATGTGGAACATCAATCGGAAGGTGATCAACGACAAAGGTGTGTTCTTTTGGCCATCTGTGGTATTAGTTTAGTAGGCAGAGATTTTGATGCTTACATTTAAACTTTTTCTTTTGTTTTGGTAAAAATAGCAAGTAATGTGTTTGCTAGAGGTTGTAATAACAACTGGTTGAAGCCTGAGCAATAGGAGAAGGAAATTATTATCAGGTTACTCTTACTGGTTTCATGATGCTCGTTTAACTTCGACGTCATGAAAGATGCTGGAAATGCATTTTTGAAAGCTCCCAGATCACTCCCAATGAGTCCTTCAAGAAAAACAGGAGAGAGAAGGCTTAGTACTAAAAATAGCTCCCCTCTACCTTTACCCCCCAAAAAAGAAAAAGCAAACCTGTTTTCCTCTATTTCTGCTAGGGAAAAAAACCCAAAACAAACAAGATTTTCTCTCTCTATACAAGTTGCCACTAAAAATCATAGCTAAAGGTTTTGAGCAGTCAATATTTTTTGGTTGGAACATCACATTAACAATACTTGATTTTAGGAAGAAAAACCTTTTCCTTGAGATTTTTCAAGTGTTGAGGGTTTTGGGGACCTAATCTCTTCTGATACGTTTATATAAAAAAGCTGGGTTTGGCTGAGTTTTAGGAATTCTGGATACTGTGTTACATATTTCAGAGAATCAGGCATGTAAACTGAAGAATGTGTGTTAATGCTCTTGGTTTCTCTTGTAGTTGAGGCCCTGTTATTGAAGATTGTCTTGGGCTGTAGAGGAATGTAGCAGTCCTGCTTGCTTTTTAGTAATGCATTATCTGGAAAAGAAGCCTATTTTAACTCTTCCTAACTAGTTAACATTTGAATCTGTAGCAGTAAAATAGTGTGCGCTGTTTCTTCAGTTACATAGTTTTGTATACAGACAAAGTATTTGTTTCCTAAAGAAGTTGCATACATGTCACTGTACCTATTTTTAAATTTGGGTTCTACTTTAAGAATTATGTATCTTCTTCACAGTATGTGATGGGAGATACTGCTATTTTTATTTTCCTTGTCCTTCTGGGCTGCCTTTTCTTCCTGTTTGATGGCTCCCCGCTGTCTTTCTGCTTTTTCTTTGAAGGGAAAAACCAAATACTTGTAAAGGCAGTCCTTCTCTTTGGCCACTAGTGAATACACAGGATTGTGAAAATTTTCACATTAAAAAAATCAGAATCCACGTTACAGTGATGACTCCCGGGAAAGTGACTGTGTAAAACACAGTCGAGCGGGGCAGACATTGACGACGTCGGTGGTGAAAGGCCATAAGCTGTGTCGGTGCTTGTCCCAACACACACACTTGCATTTGTTACTGCTGGTAATTTTTATGGTAGCTCCATAGTCTCCAGCAGTTGAATGAAACTGCTTCAAAACAGATTCCAGCCTCCTGTGACCATACTGTGCATCGCTGGAGAGCCGTACCCTCAGAATTAGGCTTTGCTATCGCTCACCTACAAACCGTGGATTACATGAGGAAAAGAATAAACTCACTGAATGACTGATAAAACAGAGGGTCAGGGAATTTAATGACGTGGACGTTCAGCCGGCACAGGCAGATTTCAAGTGTAGAAGGGCTGGTTGTGAGGGCTGCTCAGGGATGCTCCATCCTTTGTGGCAACCCTGCTCTTTGTACCTTTTGTTCTCTGGGTCACCAGTCCCTGCTCCATGTGGTTCACACCAGGGAAACCCGCAGGGTAAGAAACGTCCCTCCACAACACAAGGAGAATAAGATAAGTGACTGCACGTGTGTGGCTTTATTTTTCAATCACTGTATCTGAGGAGCCTAATCTTGTATACTCCTGCCCTAAACCTTTTCTATACAAAACACTGCTATTGATTCAAATAAAACAATGTAAAACCAACTATATTTCAGCTGGGCAGATCAGACATCCTCTAATCAGTTTTCATACCTTATAGCAATCCAGCCCAAGGTTATTCCTCACCGGTCTGGGCTAAATCCACATGCAGCACTCTGAAGTCAGCTTCACTGTGACTATACAAAGGTTCCCGTATATAATATTTTGTATTCATTAATTTTGCCAAACATGCAGGTAACAAGTGTATGGTTAGTATGTATTGGAATAGTGAGATTCTGCAATAGTTAGAAACACTCTCTTGAAATTAATAAGCCTATATTTTTTAATCTAGTTTTTACTCTGGATTTTTGCCTCCATATCATAAACATCCTTGAAAGCAAGTGGTCCATTTTCTCTTTCGCCTTCCATTGTCTCAGTTTTCTCCCATCCTATAATCACTTCAACAAAGATGATAATGTCACTGGCAAGAAGGCTTTGAATTTCAGTTTAGAGACCGTGTGAGCAGCCAAATGGGAACAGGTTTTTTAATACTTGTAATAAAGAATGAGAAGCAAAATACAAAGCAACTCCAATATACTCCACAACTGTGACTCACCTGCTTCTCTTTTAAGCAAATTTGATTACTATAATAAAGAAATTCTTGCTAGTTTGACCATAACAAATGTAGTGTACCCGCATAGTTTTGTGTGATGATACAAAGCCCAGAAGAAGGCACAATCCCATCTTTATGGTTTTTACCTGGAGGGGAAAACTAGTGTCTCATCTGAGTCATGTCCGAAAAAGAGGAGGAATAGCTGGTGGTTCTCACATTTTAGAAAGCAAGACAGATCTAAGATGTGGAAGAAAGTAACGATTAACTGGATTTTGCTACCAGTTGTATTGCAGCAATGGCGAGTTGTCTGCCTTGCTATCGCACTTGTTTGCATTTTTCATATGAAAAAATCTGGTTTATCAAAGGCTGCATTGATTGCACGATGGATGTAAAATGCTCTCAATAGTCAATAGATAGTGCCCTAAGTTTCCTTTTTTTACTCTAAAGTACATAAAGGTCATGGTCACCATGAATGAGAATCCATTGCCTCAGTTTCCACTTGTTCTAGGTAGTTAGTTTGTCCAGCAAAATCTGATAGTATCACTCTGACTTCCAGCACCAAGTTCTTCAGTGGGCAGTAGAGTGTCTGCATAGATGTTTGTATGCATAGACTTTGTTTTGCTGTCTGCTACTTTACACATCTGCTAATGATGTGTAATTTCCCTTTAACTCTACTGGTAAAGTCCAGTTTAAGGTCAAAAAAGTTAGCATGTGATTTTTCTGTGAGTGTTTATTCTTGTTTTTTCATGGTATGCTGTTGTCTGGGAAGCAGGAGTAGTACACCTGGTAAGAATTCAGGCAGGCAAGGAGGTTAATTGTTTTCTTTTCAAACCACGGTCAATACTTTACTCCTGTTAACTGGATTTTTTCTACCGTAGGTCTCAACAAGTGGCAGCATTTTACATCAGGCTGACGAGTCCTGCTGCTCCCTTACAGTGTCTGACAGACCACTGTGGATTCAGACTGGGGGCACTGGAGTTATCAGGGAAATTGGCAGGTCTGTCTGGTTTAAGCCCCCCCTTAAGTGAAGGGAGCACTATGCTATCAACTAACCATCTGCGAGCAGGTTAGGACAGAGGTAATAAACTACATGTTGGGGTTTTTTCCGCTCTTCTATTTGAACACTTCAGATACAGCTATTCTCCCTGACCTAACCTGATGTCAGGATTGATATATATTTTATTGAAAGGATCCACACTAAGTTTCTCTTTAGGATGGCTTCTTGAAGGTTTGCATGACGTGATCAGGTTAAATAACTTGACAGGTGTAACGTCTCTTAAACCAGCAATCCTCAAACGTTTTTGCTGGGTGGATCACATCTTAGGATCTACCTTGTGGGCAGTTCATCAGCTGCCTGTGACCGCAGGCTCAGCTTCCTGCCTCTGCTGATGCGTAAAAGCAAAGTCAGGAACAAATTTAGTAATATTTTAGTCTTCTTTAAGAAGTTTAGTACCTGGAACACGGAAAAGAATTGAAAACGTGAGCAGGAAGGTCTCGGTGGGAAACTCACAGATGACGTATGGACTGGAGTCAGGGAGCTACTCTTCTACGAAAATGAAATTTGTTTTCTTTGGGTTTGGTTGGTTGGTTGGTTGGTTTGTTTCCTTTCCAAAGCCCTGGTCCGAGGCAGTAACACTTCACAAGCATGCTTAACTTTCAGTGCGTGCCTGAGTCCATAAGGAAATTTAAAGCACGTGTTTAAAGCCAAGCAGTTATTGGGAATTCTAGCTCAAATATGTTATTTACTACTTGGACCCGTCGTGGATGTATGCGTGTCTCTTGTATCTTTTTTTTCGTCATGGAGAGGAGAACATACAGTTGGGGAAAAGGAGCTTGACTTACATGAAGAAGTCATGTCTTTTACTTTATTAAAATTAAGAAGTTTGATCCAGTACTCTATCATTGCATTAAGTCTGGGATTAGATAATCAATAGGCATTGGTTTCAGTTTTTATAAACTGAGATTTGCTGCTGGTAAAACTGAAGACTGGACAAACAGAGTATCAGACTGGTGATGTTTTTGGGATCACTAGGGGTGGTGTGTAAATGTCACTGGGAGAAGCGAAGCTCCTGGTGCTCGCAAAGGGCGCTCAGGAATCTCTCAGTGGTAAGACTGGAATAGTGCAAGAGCTGCAGGACCTGACCTGGGCAGGAGCAGGAGTGCCTGGTCTGTAACAAACAGACTCTGCCGAGTATCAATTCTGAAAATCACTGCAACTGCATCGATTGCTGAGTTGGTAGGTGGGGTGTGAACAGGAGAACTGCCGGCCGTCAGAACGAGGGAGCACCCATGTTATAGTGAACTGGTCGTTTCTTTAGGCCTAGTAGTATTTGTGTGCATGCTTGGGTAACTGAACCAAATTCTATTCTCGTTTATTCCTTTGTAGATCACAAAAGTTTGTTGGCTAGTAATAGTGTCACTGAGGCTTGACTTTGGAAGTGTGGAATCAACATACTGGCTGAAGTGTCATCCAACTTTTTATGGGATTTTTGATGTTTCTCAGTAGAGTTTGGTTCTCTGACATACTGTAAAAGCTTCTCTTTGCAATACTTCATGGACACATGATGCTAATTTAATATTAATCTTATCTTGTAGAATTTCTTATTGGTCATATGCTTTAATACCCAATTTTGGTTGTTTTGCAGCCTGGAATACTGTGGTGTTTAGTTACCTGCACCAACAGTAAGTACTGTTGAATACAGTGGAACTGTGTGTAGTATCTGCCTCCCTGTAGAGGCTCTGCAGGTTTATCTCATGCATCTGGGAGTGGACCATAGCTAAAATAAGTTTAATTAAATATCAATTCTGAGTATCGTACCCAAATTCAGACTTACTGGCCTGCTTGTCTACTGTCAGCACGTAGCAGCTCAGTGCATCTTTACCTGGATCAGTAAAATTTCATAATTAGTCCTCATTTCTTCTGTTTCAGCTTTCCCAGAATTTCATTCCTATTTTAATTCTACTGCATTGTATAGGATATAAAATGAACTATTTTTCTGTGCTTTATGTTGTCCTTTTGTGGCACAGTGAGCAACTGAGCAATTGAGAAACTCCATAGTTACTCCCTTTGTCTTCCCTGCCTCCTCTTGTGGTTGGACCATTTTCACAAATTCCTCTTTCCTACTTCAGATTTTTTCATATTCTTTTGGATATTATTCAGAAGAGTTGTCTGTTTAGAAAGAATTTTCTTGCCCATGCTATGAGTCTTTTATTTTAAATTCAGTTGTGTTATTCACAGTGCTGTTGTCAGTACTGGAAGATGTATACGTACCTCTCAAATAATTCTAGGAGTCAGAAGCTCAACAGAACGGTAAAAGGAATCAACAAGACTGGCCTGATCCTGTTGGAACCTTTTTTGTTCTCCTGTGTGATTTTTGAGCAGAGGGGCTGGAGCAGATGTTCTCCAGAGGTCTCCTCCAACTTAGGATATTCCAAAATTCTCCAGGCTACACAAGAGGCAGGTCAGTGCAGGCTGTGCTGATCCCGCACTGCCCCGAGGGTTCCTGACTGCTGGTGGCCTCATGCAGTTATTACTTGGACTGCTTCTACCCGCTTTATCATCATTTTATTCCAGTTCTGTGGAGCAAATGGGAAAACGTAAGCAATAATGGTAAAAGAAACACGATTAGCAGCTTTATACTTCAGTGCTCCCGTGCACGCTTAGGTCGTGCATTTGGAATGGCATTACAGTGTCAGATTTAGCTTTGCACTGTGAACTACACAGCATTGTATAGACTTTGTATATTAATCTCCCTCCTTTGTTAGCTATCTTTAAATGTCTTACAAAAAATAAATTCTCTCTGGATGCTGAAACGGGGTGAGATATAACTTAGATTGGTATGGTACCTTCGCTTAAAACTCCAGTCAACTGAGGAGTTTGTTGGCTTGTGTATGTCTTGCGATAATGTAAATTTTTTTTTTTTTTTTTTTTTTGGTCTTCTGCACACAATGCACAAAGCAGGTGAACTGGTAACTTTTCTGGCCACCTCAGATTTTGCTTACCTACTTTTGCAATATATCCTGGAAGACATTTAACCATGTTCCCTTTCTCTCCCCTTTTCAGCTCAGAGACACTAGTCAACTGCTGTTTTTATGGAACCTCACTACACTGCCACGAAGAGCACCAGCTCATCAGGACTGAAAGAAATCTGAGACTGAATTGTCCTATTTTTCCTCTGAAATCTTCACCAAGTAGTAAACATTTTTTGAAGGGGAAAGGGGGTAAATATGTTAAAGGTCCCCCTTGCACCCTGTTAGGGCACCTGTACCTAATGTACATTTTCTTTAAAATTCAAAAAGATGTTAGGAAATATTTTATAAAACTTTTTTGCAATAAATGACGCATGAAATTATTAAAGACTATATGACACATGCAAGGAACCACTTGAATTATTAGTATGAAGAATCACTGCAAATAACTGGGTTTTTTTGTAATGTGACAGTCACGTTTGTATGTTTTGATAGGTGCCAGTGACGGAGCCAATTGCCTGGGAAGTTGACTGTAACTTTTGAACTTTTATTTTAATTCTTAACTTTAGCATTGCAATTTTCCATTCTATGAGGCTTAGTTAGTATTTAGTGCAGGTGTTAGCAGAGCTGTGATCTGTGATCAAAAGCATGTCCAAAACCAATTGTATTGTAAAATATGAGCAGTCCTGCTATATGAGACCAATATTTCCCATAGAGGTGATGGAAAGGACAGTGACCACAAACTCCATGTATCTCTGTATTATGGGAAAGCTCCTTTTGTGTGAATATGGTTGCATTTTATTTATGCTATTGTAACACTTAGGGAATTGAGGATTGTGGAATAACGTTAAGAAGGGCTACAACGCAGAGAGCAGCATTTTGCTTATAATACTATAACAAGATGGGAATCATGAATGGAGAGTGATTAAATGGAATGGCATTTCTAGTTCAAATCATGGGTTAATTTTTCCTTTTGACATAAATATTTTTCGGATAGGTAACTAGTAGAGCAAAGGTTTTATTAGTGTTTCTGATGGTTGTTGATCTGAGTTGCATTGACTGCTTTGAATAGCTGTAAATCAAAAAAAAAAAAGAAACCCCGTGGGTTTTATCCATTTTATTCCCCTCCCTCAAAGGTGTTCGATAAGAGTTATTTTGGTGGAGCTTGTGAATGCTGGACATGCTGCTGAAATATTGAGTTATTAAATATTAATTTATGTGTCACTGATTATTTGACATCGTGTGCACACTTTCTCAGCAGTATCATTTCTTACAAAGTTCTTAGCAGAGGATTTATTATATAACCTGGGAAAATAAGTATTTGTTTTGAAGAAATGAAAATGTGCACGTAATCTACTAAAAGTCAAATTTTTGTTTCTTATAGAAGTGAAAAGACTTGTAGTAAACTCTTTTCCTCCTTACTAATATCTTGTTTCGATTGGACAAAAAAGAGTGTCTTTTGTCTAGATCATTTAACAACAGAGATACCTGAGAGGCACCTGTATCAGCACAAAGGCAGTTTCACAGCCTTCGTGTATGGAGCCGGAATTAATCACATAGAATTTGAAGTTAGGACAACTCTGTCGTTTGGCTTTGATATTGGCAACAGGTTTATACTTGTTAAACAATTGGAGCGGGGGGAAGTGAGAGGCTGGGACAGGTGTCCACATCCAGGATAGGTGTATCAGCAATACACACCTACTGAGGCAGCTCCTGCTTCGTGTTGGTTCAGTTTCTATTTTTCAGTGGTAAATTCTTTATTTATAAAGCCAGAAATTGAATACTTACTGCCTCCTTCTTAAAAAATAGCTATATAATGGTGTACAGTAAGTTCAAATTGTACCATTTTTTGTAATAAGCTACTTTTTTTTTTTTTTTTTGAATTTGAGATTAATGTTTCTTCTACAGTGCTTTTCCTTTTCGCCAGTCGAAGAGGATCAGTGGTCTGGTCCTGTTCGTGGCCTCAGATTTGACTACAAATTAGAAAAATTAAGACATCTGATTTGAGGCAAAGGGAAGTGATTTGATGTTGTGTATGTGCTGGCCTTTCACCTCCAGAGACCAAACCCCGATTGTGTTGACAAGGAATGAGAGTCTTGGCCTAATAAATTACATTTTTTACCACCACCACCCCCACCCCCCCCCCAAAAAAAAACCCCAAACCAAACAGAAAATAACCACCAAACAACATGGCACAAACCAGTTTCTGCTCAGGAAAAAGGCCCGGGACTGTAATAGCAGGGTTATTGCACATGGGATTGAAAACTGCTTGATGTTGTAAGTAGAAGCCAGTAGTGCCTGCCTGTGTGACATCTGACTCTTGGCCAGTGCTCTCCTGTCCTCACCTTCCCGAGCACTTGTGCGCAGCAGCTGAAATATAAAAAATACGCTTAAGAGAGATGCAGGTCTCTGCATTGGAGAATATGGGTATATAAGCAAATAGCATAAAAATAGACAAGGTAGCTAACTGTATTTGTGTTTGTTTTCACAGAAAGTATCGCAGCCATTTTGTTTGAAACCAGATTTTCATTTTGGAATGAAATTGTCAGGGATATTCTAATGATAGAGAATTACAGTAATGTATTGCTTTTCACTTTTTTGCTTTAGTTGCTTAATATTTAAGCTTTGCTCCGTGCTACCTTCTTGTCTGTATATTGAATGGTCACTATGCCTCTTTCATTTTGTAGACTTGAATGAGGAAAATATGATTCACCCTTTAAGGTTTGCTGGGAAGTAAATGATAAAGAATGTTGTGTAACATTTATTCAAATAAAGCCTTGATTTTTTTCAGTGCTCTTTTAAAGGGAAATAATGTTGAATAATGTTTTGATGTCATAACTTCCTTGTTTTATCAGTCCTTGACCCAAAAGCCTTTGATTTATGTAAACTTTTTTTTTTTCTGAATTAAACAAAAGATTAAACTGAGGTTACTAGTCCACTGCTGGAAGTCTGTCACCTGGACAAGTCTCTATCCAAGCTTACCTTTCACCGCAGTGGCTAAAAGATACCAAGGGATGCTCAGCCAGCCGGGTGCTCCCCACAAGCAATTAGAAAAAACTTCTCTTTCTTGTGTAATTAACAAGAAAAGATTATGTGTACATTGTAGAGGCAGATGCAAAGAAGCCCTGAAGGCTCTGTTCCATGGCCGCGACCGAGACACGCTAAGTCCGGGTGGAAGGAGGAAGGTGGATGTGATGGGAGGTGGTCGCTGCCCCTCGCAGCCGCGATCGCAGCACAGTGGGTGAGTGCTGGGTGAGGGGCAGAGCTGGGGGCGAGCTCAGGGCTCCCCCAGCCCATGGGGCAGAGCCAGTCTCCCAGTCTCCCTGCGAGCAGACGGGGTCCGTGCTGCCGCAGCCCCAGCGAGGCACAGAGTGGCGGGAACAGAAAAATTGCTGGGCCTTTGAATACCTGCACGCTGCCTGCTCAGCTTTTCTCTGGCTGGTTTTGACTTGCAATCCTAACAGTTACAGCCAAGTCTGTCCGTTGCAGGTAAGTGTAATCAGGTATTTCTCCATTTAGTGAGGAAATGCCGTGCACTGAGCTGCCTTACCTTGCCATGGTACCCTGTAGGAGGGGGGAGCAAGTTGTGCTGTAACAGATAACCCTCGAACCGGAGCTCTCCATCTCCGACACTGCGGTCAAAGGAGGGCCACGATGGCAAATATTTCTTCAAATGGCAGAATCTGTAGAGTTGCATTTTCCCATTAAATAGAAGGTAGCATTTATATAGATTTTTTTCCACTTGCATTTTATTACTGTAAAGAAAAGATATCCTAATTTTAGTTGAGCTCTTAAGTTAAACGAAAGATAAGCTGCTCAGGTAAACTTGACTTCTAGGATGTTCTTACTTCAAGGAAGCATTAAGTTTTTTTTATGATCTAGTGGGTGATACAGAGGTACAAAACCTTTTGTAAGTAAAGTACGGTGTTTCGTTGCAGTGACGTGTTGTCGATAGTCAGAAGTCTTTCCCAAAAGTTGAATTGACTTCTGGAGCGATCATGTGCATGTCCACTCTCTGCGGCGACTGTTGTCTTGGCCCTGGGCCTCTATGATGCTTTTGAAACCAGTTGGTGTCTCTAGTAACTGTGAGTGAGCGTCCACATCTGTCTGTTGCTTGGAGCAGAGCTCCAGCATATGTGTTTTTCTTTTCCTTCACGGGGTTGTTTCTTATTCTGTCCGGATTGCAGGAACTCCCATCCTCTTTCTCTCATTATTCATTCATCCTTGCAGCAGTTCCCCTTGAATTGGTTATCCTCATTAGGCTGTGGCGGAGAGGGGAAATCCTGCTGAAATGTAATTGCTCGCTAATGGCTTTTCCTTTGTGACATTGTGTTGGTAGCGTCTCGCTGTGGGAGTCTGCTGGATTTGCTGCGTGACTGTGAAGGCCACAAGAGAGGTTAGCCAGACAGATTTCAGAGTTCTGCAATTACTCCATTGATTAATCTTCACTCCAGTAGTTCGGTGACGAAAGTATAAAAAGTAACCCAACCTTCAGCAATGAAGCCAGTCCTAGACAATGCCGCTCAGTAATAATGTTTACTGCTGCCCTGAAGCATCAAAAGGGTGATACTTAATGAGGGCAAAAGTGCAGGGAGCAGCTGCTCGGTGCAGCTCTGGCGCAGGAGGGAGAGCTTGCCAGCTAAAAGCCGAGGCGTCGCTACAGAGAAATCGGCTTGCTTTTAGGGGGAGACCAACGGGCAGATTTCTTAAGGAAATTGGGTAGATCGGTAACAGAGATGACGTGGTAGATTCAGACACTGTCTCATCCTCGTTATGCGTGAGCGCTCTGCGGTGCGGAGTGCTGTGGGAGGACGCAGGCGGTCGCCTGCCTGAAGCCTCCTCTGCGGCTGGGGGAGTCACGCGAGGGATACGCCGGCCTTGCCTTCCTGCTCCCCAGGCCGATCTCCCCGGCTGCAGCATCCTCCCCGGCTACGGAGAGTGCGAGGGCTGCTGAGAGCTTTTGCGCTTTCTGGGAAGCTGGGAATGCCGCCAGGCTGGAACGATTCTCTGGCGGGTGAGCTGTGGCCGCGCGTTGCGAGGAGCTCCCAGCAGAGAACCCGAGCGGGTTTGAAAAGCAGCTCGTCCCTCTGCTCAGTCGCAGGCACAGCGACGCTCAAGCTGCCAAATGCTAACGAGCGCGCAGAGAGTGTCAGCAGCACCAGCAGGGCTCTAAGCAACTGCCAGGGCAGAAACAAGGCCACGTATGTGCATACGGCCTTGCTATCGACTGCTGCTCGCTGCCGTCGTGGTTTTTTTCTCTCTTGCCCGCTCGTCCTTGCTCTAGGCGTCGGCGGCGGATTTGTCATTCTCCCTCTTTGTGCAGGGAGGCGAGTGGAGTTGAAGGCAGTGCGGGGTGAGCTTCGGCGTGTGCTGGGTGGCAGCAGGGAAAGGATCACGTTGCGTGCTGGTTCATACAGTGCTGGCTCCTGGTTCTTCCTCGCATTCTCCGGCCCGTTCGTGGTTCTGCTCCTGCTTTTCCCTTGAGTGTTTCTGTGGTCTTTGTTTTTCCTCCCTTGCTGGGTTTGGAGCACAAGCCATGGGAGCTCCGCGCCGGGCAGGCTGGATGCCCTCGTGGAAGATTTTGGGGTGTTCTGAATTTGGGGTGACTGTTCAGAGCCCAGGAGGAGTAGTTCTAATTTTGAAATCCAGATTTGCAGTGAAAAGCTCCTCATCTTAAGAGCTATGGGACTGGAATTTCCAAACGTGGTTGTCTTGGTCATTAAATATTAAGCTGAGGCTGTGCCTGCTGGAGGGCTCATTCAAATGTTGAAGCATCTGAGGCATCAGAGGAAGGGGCTGGGGGCTCCCAGAGTGTGAAGGAATGAATACTGGGCTATGCTAAATATAAGATCCCAGAAATACTAATACCACACAGACAGAAACGCGTTATCCTCTTGTGAATGGCTGTTTGCTCTGTTTGCCTTTAGAAAGACAACATTGGGAATGAGCTGTGAGAAGAGGGGCCAGGGTAGCTGTACATCGTACACCGTTCCATTAATACTGCAAAATCATATCAGAAGCCATCGGTCACGTCTTGGCTTAGTAAACTTGCTGCTGGCTGCAAGTGCCGTGGCCGCAGCAGTATCTGAGCTCGGAGCAGGGACACACAGGTACGCTGGGGCACAGAGAGAACTGTCGCTTCAAGGGCAGGTCAGGGGCTGCGGCCGTAAGCGGTAAATCCACCAGCTTCCAGCCTTCTCCCTTCCCAAACTTTCCAAATGCTGCAATTTTACTTTCCTCAGGTAGAGGAGTGCCCCACGATGGAGGCCAGAGCCAAACGAGCTAAGGGAAATGTGTCAGCCTTCGCTGGGATAAAGAAAGATGCGCTTCTCAGAAGCTGTGCCCGAATGCAATTAGGCAGAGCCCACGGCCCCGCTGCCTCTCCAGGGACCTGTTTTATCACTTGGCACACTCGCCAGCACCACTCCAGGAATACATTTAGGAAGCTGTTCCAGCAGCCAGGCACAAAGCTGCCGCCCAGACTAGATAATACCATTCCCCCCCCCCGCCTTCACCGATGTGTCTGGCTGCAGGAGGGTGTTGCTCAGGAGCATCTCCTGCACCGCTGGGACCAGGCCGGGCTGCATTTCATAGATTCATAGATTCATAGATTGGTCCAGGCCGGAAGGGACCTCCAAAGGTCATCTAGTCCGACCTCCCCGCAGTCAGCAGGGACACCCCCAACTAGACCAGGTTGCCCAGGGCCTCGTCGAGCTTCACCTTGAATATCTCAAGGGAAGGGGCCTCAACCACCTCCCTGGGCAACCTGTTCCAGTGTTCCACCACCCTCATGGTAAAGAACTTTTTCCTAATATCCAATCTAAATCTCCCCTTCTCCAGCTTAAAACCATTGCCCCTCGTCCTGTCGCTGCAGGCCTTTGTAAACAGACCCTCCCCAGCCTTCCTGTAGGCCCCCCTCAGGTACTGGAAGGCCGCCATGAGGTCTCCCCGGAGCCTCCTTTTCTCCAAGCTGAACAACCCCAGCTCCCTCAGTCTGTCCTCATAGGAGAGGTGCTCTAGCCCCCTGATCATTTTGGTGGCCCTCCTCTGGACCCGCTCCATCAGGTCCATTTCACATGCCAGAGGTAGAAACGGAACAGAAACAACCTGCCCAACAACGTGTGTATCCCGGATGAATGGGCGCGACTAAAGCCTGAGCGCTTGAAGCCTCATTTACTGCGGCTGGTGGAGGCTCCCGTTCCTGGTCGGCAGTCACGGGGTCCCACACTTGTGCACCCAGAGACCAGCACCCGCCCGGTCGCTGCAGGGAGCTGAGGGAAGGTGCAGGCAGGACCGGGAGCCAGGACCAGAGTCGCGGCCTCAGTTAGGAAAGGCAAACCTGTTCCTGCTGCATCCCCTTAAGGAATCTGGCTTTGTAAATCATCTTCTCGGGAACAGGCGGATGAGAAATGGGCAGGTCCAGGGACTCCAGGCTGGAGTTGTAGCTGCAAATGGTGAGGTTTCCATCTGGGGGGATTACCACGGAAGACGCAGAATCACAAAAATGTTGTTTATTTTAGTTTTCAGTTGTTTTAGGGCCTTTAATCCATAAAGGACTTTGCTTTGTCAGGGTAGGCTGTAATGACTCTGGCTTAAGGCCACAGCAGCCGGCAATTTTCTGTGCCTCGGCAGAGAGAGGGGCTGACCGGAGCCTCTGCCGATAAAAGATACTCCCCAGCAATTACAGCCTTTCCAGCAGGAGGCTGCACAGGTTTAAAGAAAAATGAAGCTGCTGAACAAGAAAATGCTGGGATTCTTCCAAAGAGGGGAACCTTGTGAATGAGCAACGTATTAATGCTGCGCATTAAATGTGCCCCTACGCATCTTTACCTACTGTTAAAAAGAGGTGCCACTTGGATATAATTGGTTCTTGGCTGCGGCAGCCGGCAACAGAGCTTGGCTGTTGCAGTGATCCCTTGGGAATAACACAGCTAATTAAAGCCTAGGAACTGGTGACCAGCAGCTTCTCCTTTCTCTCCGGCTGTCTGTGCTAATCAGAGGTAGGTGGATCTTAAGGAAGTTTTGTGCTGAAATGTGCTAATCGGGGAAGGAAGGATTCGGCTTTAAAACTTGGCACTTTATTGAATCCTAAATATCCCAACGCAATATGCTGAGAGATTTCGGATCCCTGTGTATGGTGGGGGGGGAGACCAGCAGCTCTGGGCTTACGGCAAGTCACGGGCACGGTGCGTGTCAGTCCCACGGCTGCTTTTCCCAGTATTGCCTCCTGCCGCCTCGCGTAGCGCCGCTGGTTTGGCAGCCAGATCTTACGGTGGGAATGGAGAGCTGCTTTTTTGTTTTCATTTTAAGAGATGCTAAATCCCCCAAATCTTTGGTGGGGTTGAGGGAACTACAGGTGTCCAGCTCTTCTGAAGGCCAGGCCTCGGGACTGTCACAGTCACCATCCAGAATTAGCTGGAAAAACCTGCTTTCGCCCACGTGGCCTTTCCCAGGAGCACCGCGCTCCCGGGGGCTTGGCAGAGCCCGTGCGGGTTTTACGCCCCCTGAGGATGCCCTGCGAGCTGAGCGCATCTCGGGGACCTGGTTTGATTCTTTTTCTAAGGAAAATTGATGGACTTTGCTTTGTTGGTTACTCCTTATTTGCAATGGGTTGGGCTGTCCCGTGTTTTACAGCACCTGCCTCAGCGCTGGGCACTCCAGTAACTCCAGTTAAGGGCAGGCAGCCGTGCTGGAGGCCGTGCAGCTGAGCTGCCTGCCAGCCTGGCACTGAGGGCCCACCACGGTCACGAGTGGGCTGAAGCGGTGGTTTGTGGCTCGATGGGGCTGGGTTGATGTGCTGGCGGAGGCGCTGGTCCCGGAGGAGACTGGGAGAAGGGGAGAAGAAGCGAGAGGCCAACTGGGACCGGATCTTAAAAAGGCATGATTAACAAAGATAAGGATGGTACAAGAGAAATTTTAATCTCTTAGGAACAAAAGCAGTGCTCAAAATGCAGCGGCGGCGGCGGCCTGTTGCCAACCATAAAAGTTCTGGTGTTGGATATTTCTCAATTCGCGGCCAGCGGGATGCTGGATTTGCCGTTCCATTAGCACCCAGGCAGGACAGTAATGGGACTGAAAATAAGCCCAGATGTTTCACCTCAAGCGGCCAACTGGGCTCACCCGCTTTGCCTCTAACGCGTGCTGGGCACAGAGACAGGTCAGCGGGGAGACGGAGGGCAAAGATGAAGACCCAGGTAAATATAGGCTGGTTAATCTGACATCGGGGGTAGAAGTCTGAAAACAGGATCAGAAATCCATTAATAAAGAATGAAAGGCAAACATACAATTAAAATCCATCAAAAATAGACCTTCACATTCAAGGCGGTTTAGTGCGTCTAATTGCAAGGACACGTGGCCTGGGTCAGCACTCTGCCGCGTACGCAATGCTTACGGGTAACTGTCTACAGTATAACAGAAACGATGCACACGTGGAGTGAGATTGTCTCCCTGACACATCTCAAACCGTTTGCCACTGTCCTACACGCAGGGGCGTTTCCTGCTCAAATCCCTGCTAGACCTTGTAATACGCGACGCTTTAACCGGTGACTGAGAAACCTGAAGTCTAGTAAGTCGTCTGAGCGCTAGTAAGCAGCAGCCTGGTGGGAAGACACACAGAAGAACATACATTGCTCAGGAAGCCAGGCCTGCCAAACAATGCGTGACTTAATTTAGCGTTAACGCAAGGAAGAAAATGTCGTCCACAGCTGCAGGAAAGGGGGGGGTCTGTATCTCAGCTATCCCAGAAAAGGCTGAGGGAGGTCTAAAACTTAGCTCGTCCGTTGCCAGAAGGGTTTAGACGGTCTCTGAGGGTGTAGACAAGGAAGAATGAGGAAGAATGTCGTGCCTTCTGTATAGAGCAGAAGAGAGAAACCTCGGTGGCAGTTCTGATGTCAAAAAAAGGAAGGTCTGAGACACAAGCGTTGTGGAAATCCTGGAGAAAGTTCTTTGTGGGGAGAGCCGTAAAGCAGCCCCGTCTCTTCAGCTGATGGGGAGGAGCACCAGGACCTTCATTGCTCTGCAAATGTTCAGGGAGAAAAGGCCAGGTACTAAACGGGTTTTATTTTGCAGGCGGAGTAAGGAGGAACAAAGGCTGGGAGCTGGGGACAGACAATGCAGAGTGGAAAAAAGGCACCTGCTCGTTACAATAAGGGTGAGTAACTATTGGAACAAATTAGCAAGGAACTCGGTTGGTTTAAGAGCACTTATATTTAAAAGATTATGTTTCATAAAATATTTTTTTCCTATTGGAGGTTGTAAGCTCAACATGTGACTCAAACCAGCCTGGCACCGCGCTGGAATTGTGGCCAATTACACCGGGAGAAAGTACCAATTACCTCCCTGGTGCCAGCTGTGATGACTAGTTTAGACATTAAAAAAAAAAATCCCTTAAAGATAAAAAGCAAAACGAATGCAATTGCTCAGGATTTGGACAATGCAAAAGGACTTATTCCAGGCAATTAATTGGAATTTTACCTAGAGGAGAACTTGCTGCAGCGGCAGCAAACACATCTCAGAGGTTTCTGGTTTAGCGGGAGAGCGGCGCTTTGAGTAGGAATGACCCACAGAGTCCCCGGGAATGCTGTGCCCCATTTCCAGTGGCACTAACCTGCCTCTTGCACACAATGCCGTTAAATTACGGACACAAGTGTGGAAAGCAAATCAGCTGCAATCCTCCACCTTCATTTGTTCTTCCCTTCATTTTAAGACTATAGGTTCACACCAGGCATCCAGCAGGGAAGCTGCACATTTACTTGATGTTGTGTTTGTACAGCAGGTAGTAATTTCAAAAGTTTTGTTGTGCTTTTATTTTCCAGAATAAGTTAACAAGCGTCCACCCCAAGAAGGCGTATTTGCAGCCCTCCAGCCCTTTAAAGATGTGAAGCAGGAACAGGATGGAGGGAAGAATGGAACTTATTTAGAAGGCAAGTAGCAGGTTGCTAAAAGCCACTGGTTGTAACTTTAAACAACAGCCACACGCTGCTAAATAACAGATATATACACAGTCTGTGTAAAGATAGCAATTAACTGATAATAACAAAGATATATAACATTTTAAAGTATCCACGGTAGCTTCAAAGTGGCTCCACGCGTGTGTGTTTGTAAGGGCCGAGCATGTTGCAGTGGAGAGACTCGGGGCACAGACCCGACCCCGTTCCCACTCAGTGCGGCGGGACTGGTGCTCGTGCTGGCAAACGAGACAAAAGCGGAGCTGAGTTCCTTTCCCCCCCGTCAGCCCCTTGCGAAGTCACTACTGTCACTCAGGACTGATGGCGCTGCCCGGCTCCAGGTGCAGGCGGCTTGTGCTGCTTCCAGGGCCAGCCGCTTTTCCCACTTCCAGGCAGCCTGGAGCCTGCGCCAGCAAGAGCTGCCCGCGCCATCCAGAGCCCCAGGGAAGCAGCGTGATTCACACAGACCCCAGTGCCTGGCTGGGCACAAGCCGAGCTTGTGAGCTTCAGCCCAGCACTGCCCTTGCCCAGGGCTCCTCGGAAGCAGCTTGGACACCTTTGCTCCGTAGCGTTCCAGCTTTCAGGAAAGATTATTAACATTTACACTAGTCTCAACACTGCCCAACCCACAAAGCTTGCCCTGAATCTGAAGAGCTCAGTTGAGAAAGCAGAGCGGTTTTACAGCTAATTAGCTCACCTGGGCCTGCAGAGCCTCTCAGGTGTGAGACGCTTCTCTCCCAGCAGTGCCCAGGCAGGCTGAGCCCTCTGCCCGGGGACCGGAGCTTGGCACACCAGTCTCTGCCCGCAAACCCCTCTCCGGCAGCGCGGCGCCTGCTCCCCGCAGCAAAACCTTTCGTTAAAACCCCTCCATCCACACACCGGCCCGTCTGCCCAAACTGTGTTAGTAAAGGAGATTCAGCCTTGCACGTTAGGAAGTTTACTCCAGTAAAGCATGGCACAGTTACAGTTTCAGCACGGGGAAATCCTAGAGGCTGTTTGCTGTTATTTACTTAAGTGACATTTTAATTATGCAGAAGATGTTAAAGGCTGCAGAGGTCTCGCTGTGAATTAGGGCTTCTCTCTTCTTTTGACAATGACATTTTACTTCCCATAGACTTAATACATACTCACTGCAGACTTGAGATAGTTTACAAACAAACAGACGACCACAAATTCAAAACCAAAAATGCAGCAGGACAGAGTTAAACAACAATCAAAAAACCCCTCCAGAGCTGCAGAGACAAAAATGAAAATAAAGCACCAAGAACTCCTTAGCTTGAGAGACTGTTCCTTTCAGGCGTATCAGTGTAAAGACCAGAGCTCTATAATTTCAGTCCTTAAGTACACACGAAGAGGCTTCCTGAAATAAATCTGACAACCAATAGCCAACAGACAGCCACCACTGATTATTTAATTAAATTATGTATTGAAATCTCCATGGAGACAACTGAAAAATCTGCCTCCGATGTAAACGTATCAGCATCAATATAAAAAACAGTAGGTAGTAATTACAAAAGACACTCCTTCTCCAAAATCTGAATGAACTACTTCAACAGCACGTATACATATATACACACTTTAAAGTCTTCAAGGTGTAGTATATGATGAAAATCTTTTGCAATCAACTTTAACATCACTTACTTGTTTGCCATTATGGATATCTGTAATAGAAATGAATCTTAGTCAAGCAAATTTAACTAATTTTATGGTACCATTACAAAGAGTGTGTATATATATATCTAGGCACAGAATTTCCTTGTTGCTTTCAGAAAAATGAATAAAAAGTAAACAAACTGTCTTATAAGGGTGGCCTAAGGTTAATTTACTGATATTGCTGTAAGCAAGACAACAAAATCAAATGCTTCAAATTAACGTCTTGCAAGTATGTTATTTGTGGGTAACTATAAGCACTTTTAACAATAATACCACCATAGGAAGAACTCAAATAAGGAAAGAACTTCACAAACCAAACCAACAGAAATACCAAGCCTTTATTACAAAGAAAAATTATTCCACAGAAGAGGCTGGCTTGCTTCCATGCATGCTGTCACTCATATCCACCTGCTGAGGGGGGAGAAGTGCTTCTGCTAGATTCATTAATTCTCCAAGGCTTTGTTCTTGGCTACAGGTGCGTGGGCATTTTGATTCAACAGAATTGCTTGCTAGAATTTTGTTGCCAGCATTGAATGGGCCAAAGTAACGACCCTGACTGTTGGACAAGCCAAACACCGCAAGGGAAGGAAAAAAAATAAAATAAAAATTAAAAATAATCACTCACACACTGGACACAGTTATCACTAAGAGAAGTCAAATGACTTGCTTTACATCCACATTGTAAATAATCTCACAAGCAGGGAAATGAGTATGCTTGAGTCTTATCTTCACTCGGGGAGCGTGAAGAATGTTTGCTGAATCCTTTTACTGGTACGTGCAAGCACACGGTCACGAAGCCTGAAAGCCAGCAGAACTAGACTGAATTCGTGTTATCTATTGTTGTTGGGATTTTGAACAAAATTGATAGAGTATGAACCAGTTGATGAATCCTGTTTTATCTGAAAATTTTCTGTTGACAGGCCAAAGGGGCGGAGAACCAAATTCCCAAGATCCTTCAGTTTGCCTACAATGAAAGGAGAGATAACACGTTAAGTATTAAGCAGAGGGAAAACTCCCATTGAATTATGCCCAACTACACAGCCCAGCTCTACGAATTTATCTACTAATTTAAGGTAAATGCTGTGGAAACGTCTGCAGTTTGTTGAATATTTAGGCTATTACACAAATGAAAAAAAAAAATCCCAATTGTGATGTAGTTACTGTCAGCTTTGGGTTTGAAAACAGATCACCGTGCTGGTTCTGAGCGGTTTGTCCGGCAGCCCTGACGGAGGCCCAGTGGCTGCAGAGCATCACGGCTCTGCGGTTACAGCTACCCAGAAGCACCTTCCTCACTTATAAGCTCTTGAGGGCCAAGAGTTTAATAGCTCACAGCAAAGCACTGGTCTCCCCTATACTTACAGCTGCCAACATTCCATTTTCTAACACAAAGTCTTCAGTTCTGCGTTTTAGATGCAGCTACAGCTCTATAAACAAGAATATTACAACTGCCCAGTTTCCTTGACTACCGAAAGACACAATGAAAGCCCAGGTTCAAACTGCTCATTTGTAATTATTAAAAATCCCTTTTTAAATCTGGATATTGATATAAAGAACAATAAAACAAATTCATCCTTGCAACTGTGTTTGCACCTGCAAACTCAGCAGTTCCACCTGAAGCACACAACTTTACAGCCATTTTGCCTGCAGAAAAGCTCGGTGTGATGTTGTGTGACGTGAGATCATTAACCCACTTCCAAAACTACAGTTCTCTAGGACAAACTTACCGCTGCTCAGAGCTCTAAGCAGCTATTATTTAACAAGCGTTGTTAAATATACATGGAGTATGACAGTTAATAAAACCTAAAGGCTTGTATCAATAGATGTATCATACGTGCTTTCTGACTCTAGAAAACAAATCTTGCTACCACCGATAAAAGGGGATGGACAACAAAAGGATATCCTTTTTAAAAATTCATATCTATACAGAGATGATAGAATAGATAATATGCATAAAACTAATCACAAAGCAGAGGTGACAACTTGAATGTGGGCTGAACACAAACTGAGCCGCTGGCACGACAAGCAGAAGGAGGAAGATGGTCAGTTTTCCAAGGAAAACATTATTTTCCTCCTGGCTTCAATGTAGAATTGGAGACTAATTTCCCAAAGAACAAACAGGAGGAGTTTGGACAAGTTGAAGCCTACCCTAGGTGTGCATCCACAGGCTACACACCACCTTTCACAAAGCCTTCTACCTTTACCAGATCTTCAAGGCAACGGATTTTGTTTTGCTGGGAGTTTTGTGCGTGCACACGGTGGGGAAAAAGTGACAACAACAGTAGCTGGCACATAGGAATCCCAGTTTAGCAACTGAAGTAGTCACAATCATGTAACCAAAACGTGCAGATGCCACACCTATTCCTCCTTGCACATGTGTGCTTTCTGCAAGCCATCGCGAGAAACATCTGTTATTCTAGTCATCGTCACCTTTATTTCTATTTCTAAGCTAATATATTAGAATCTAACTGCAAAGTCCTATAAACACTGATTTAGTTTATTTGCTTTTCCTAAGTTCTGTTTGTTTGAAAACCCTGTTTTCAAAACAGAAATTGTATCCAAGTCTGAACTTATCCCATGGAAGCGTGCCCCTTGTCTCTTAAAATCAGGCAACAGTTGAAGACAGGTTAAACACCATCACCACAAACCAAAATATGCTATTTTTTTTCTACCACATTTCCCAAATTGAATTGGGGGCAGGGGGAGCTGTTTTGAACACATTCACAGAAAATACAAAAAGAAACAATAGCTGGTGAAAAATGTAAACGTTTTAATCTAAGGAACATAAAGAAACTAACAGCTGGCATTACTATGGTACTCCTAAATAAGCCAAAATAATTAAGATCTTGCATCAAAGTGCTGCTTCACAACTGGGTATCTTTCAGAGATTTGTGTAATTATTTTAAAGCAAGATTGGTTTTTGCGAGTCAGCCTGGAAATTCTGTGGCCTTACACAGGAAAAAAAGACAACCTTAGCCTACAAAAGCAGCTAGTTGGTGAGACAGGATTTTTCTTCAGTTTGGTTTTGTTCCCCGTTTTGGATTAATAGATGAGGTGGTTGAGTGATCTGGCCAAAGTCATGCCAGTGAGTAGCTCAGCTAGGATTAGCTTCTTGGTACCGGTGGTGGGGTTTTATTTTAAGCTACACCCTGTTTAAGCTAAGTTAACTATTAAGTTCATAATTTTATACTGCATCCTAAAAGCATTTTGGTTATAAAACTACAAAGTTGTTCATAGCATCTCTATGACTGGGATGAATAGTTGCTACTGTATTTCTAGACAAACATTTGGTCATGGTTTAGCTTCAGGTTCCGGGTGAGAAGCGTCTTTGTCTGCTGGTGGAAGAGCCCTGGCATGGTCTGGCATTGCTGGAGGGGGCTGTACACAGACCACAAGTTACCCAGGCCCCGCAGCTGCCTCGGGAGCGGGCAGACCAGTTTGCCCGTTTCAGGAAACTGTGAAAGGTCTTTTCTAATTGGAGTTAGTACGATGGCTCTTTTCCGGTCATACTGGAGCCAATGAACACAGAACAACTGCCTTGGTATTCTTGCTTGTAGCTAGGCCAACTCTTTGGGAGAAGCTAAAGACTATATGATATATTTAATACGTTATTCTTCATCTCGCTGTGACTGAATAATTAAAACAATACAGTCATAGGTCACCTTCCTGTTCTATCACTTAAATCCACATACGGCAATGCCTTCTGGTGCAGCCACATTTAATAAATTGTTAATGAAGCAGAAGAAAGCCTTGCCTTTTCCGGGAACTCGAGCCCAAAGCACTGCTCCTGCTGTCTTGGCTCACATAAACCCATCATTGTCGGAAAGCACTATTTCCTCCTCCCCCACTCTCCTTTCATCCCTAAATTAAGATCCGTAGTTAAGTGGAACCTCCCCCTCCCCCAAAGAAAAGCTCTCTTAAAGCAGGGCCTGTGCTTGAAGGAAGGAAAAATGCACGTGGAGCTGTGACTCAGCTGCAAAGAGTTCTCAGCAGCCAGACACTCACTTGTCCCGGAGCAGGGTCACATCCTCCTCTCCGAGACTGGATTTTCATAGATTTTGTTCTTTATATTTTAGAGAGCCTGTGTCTACTTATCAGCTGGAACCCCAGCATCTTAAGTTTCTTCAGCAAAGCAATACTGAGAGGTTAAAGAGAAACTTAACTGGTAAAAATCAATCCAGGGCTCAGAAGCCTGTGACTCATTACTCACCTGAACCGCAATGTTACATCCTGTTGCAAAAGGCAGACACACATAAAGATTTCTCACTATTTACATTAAGATGTAACAGCCAAAATGAATTGCTATTCTTTCTGGCAATCCTTCTAGTATAGTTGCTGGTGTTAATGCAGGGTTTGGAAGTTGAAAAGCTAGATATTGTTTATGTTAAGATTTGGATAAAAGACAAATTTCCGCATGAGGTCTCATCTTTGTATAACTTTCTGTATTACCAACAACGTTTCTTAAGCAATTAAAAGATTGAGAGCAAATCTTTTTCCCTTCCCTAAATGGTAAGTGAGGACTGAACTAAAAGTAACTGTATATTTGCTCTGGTTTGAACTATTTAAAGTGACCTCCCTATATATAGTATTGGGGTTTAGCAGCTTAATTGCAAATACAACAGACCCTTCAATATATATTAAAAAAAACCCCAAAACCAAACTAATTCTTTAGGCACTAAACCTAATAAATATCTGTGCTGATCTCACGTAGCTGGAAAGATCTCTTATTGGCAGAAAGGCCCAGGTGATAAACTCTGATAGGCCTTGCCATTAATCACACTGATAATCAAGTACATTTCACTCTTTTCTGGAATGCACTCCTTTATATCTTAAGCTGAAAGTCCCAATAGTTTTTAATTAGATTTGATGAAGTCCGTGTGTATAAGATGAGTTACACAGATTGGCTTATTTTCCAGCCCATTTTTTTTAAATCTCCAATATACTTGGCTCCCCTGTAGCCATGCAGGAAACTATTGTCACAGCCCTCAAGCTGCTAAACCTTGCTCAAACTATTCCAAGCTTCCCCTCTCCTCATACCCTCTCCCCAAAGGAGCTGGTTCTAGTTATCACAATAATTAGTTTCTCTAAACAAGACTAGGTTGTTGCACAATAGCTGGAAATCTTTGGCTTTAAAGTCAGAAGAGAAATAAAAAAGAACACAGAAAATGGTCAGTGAATGTTCACGTCCTGGGCAATGACTAAGGCAGAGGACGCTCACGTTCTGGAAGCGTAAAGGCAGAGCCACATGGATTTAAAAGCTTCTTTTAAAGTGTGCTATAAGTTAAGCTTTCATTAATGTGAAACTCAGAGCTTAGTTTGTATTGAGCAAAGTTCAGTGGCAAGCGGCAGCACTAACCTGCAAAGGCTGAATGGAAAATATGAAAATAATTTAAATACAAATGTCAGCTTTGGAAAAGTTAGACCCTCGCAGAACACGTAGCAGAAATGGACTTGGTTTAGCAAAAAAACACGTTTTTTCTAGTGACATCAACTCCATCAATCACGTGCACTACCACTTGCACACAAGAATTCACAGTGAGGTAGTCTGGAATAAAAATCCAGCCAAGAATGTGTGCTCTGATTTATTTACACACAATCACTTAAGAAGTGGTTTTAGCTTCTGACAAACTATGTGGTAATGAGCTGTAGCACTGGAAAACAGGAAACACACTTGGGCAAGAAGGAAGATGCACTCCATTTATTTTGGCTTGTTTGTACACAGCTCCGCTTTTCATGACAGCCTTAGTTGGGTATACCAGGACTTAAGTTTTAGTTAAAAGAATAAAAGCCTAGAAAAACAACGTTTCTGGCTGATTGACTAAAATAAGAATTCAATTCAATATCCAAACTTCAAAGGAGCCAAAGAATGAAGTATGACATTCTTTCTCAAGATTTTGTTGGTGATTAATTTAAGGTTAGTGTCCGTGCTCCCGGACCAGGCCTACCCCGGAACTATTAGCATTAACACCAGCGTGCATCTGACTTGCTCTCCTGGAATGAAAAAATCTGGGGTACAACCCAGAGACCTGAGCCGAGTCCCCTGTGAAAAGAACGAATCCTTGCACACCTGGCACTGTTTAACCAGCAGTCAGACAATCTCCTCACAGATTAGCACAAACAACTGTCTATCCTGACACAGTACTCAGTTAGTAAATAGCATTAACAAAATTCTCGAAAAAGAAAAGTTGAAACAGCTTACAACAAATACATTGTACAACCAAAACAAATCCAAAGAAATCTCTTAACCACCACACTACATCAGGTTTGTCTTTTTTCACTTCTTCCAGAACTCCCATCTAATCCCTCTTCTTCAGCTGTAAGGGTTTTTCCTTGACCTCAGACAGAACAGCAGCATTTTGTAAACCTTGGGAAGCATTTCCTTCCCAGGCCTTCATCGTTAGACCCATGGCATCACTGCTATCTCTCACTGACAAGATACAAGGAATTTTGTAAAACTTAAAACAATTAGTCTGGCGCTGCCCATATTCCTAACTTAATTTCAAGTGTTCTATTAAGAGAATGTATTATAGAAAAAATCCTCAATTTGTGTTACACTATTGATCACAAGCAGTGCTAAGAATAAAATATCACCTGCCCAACAGACACCATATAATTTTAAGACTATGTATGACAATTTACATGAATCCTGTCACACGCAAAGGTTGTGGATGAACATAGGGTTATACACTGGACTACCCCACTCTTAATCTGGTTTTCCTGGCTGTTTGCAACAGTAAGCATCAGTGTATCTCCTTGCACGTACGTAACATCATTGAGAAGGGATTCCTTTCTTGAGAATCCCAATCTAAACAGCCTGAACTGGTTCCCAAAAGATCAGTTCAGTTCTGAAATCCTAACTGCCACTCGATTAACACTTTTTAAAAAGATCACATCTAGTCTGAACTCTAGGCAAAAATCAGCAGTATAGAACTAGGTTTGTAATGGCAGTTATAAAGCTGCATTTATCGGTTCAGTATAGTCCCTTCTGACCAGTGAGGCCTTTAGACATTGGTAATAATAGTACAAAAGGAAACTTCAAAAAAAGATCAGGAATTGTTTTCATATTACTTTGCGTTGAAACCCATCCCATGCCCTCCAAATGGGCATGATCCTTCTGGAGATTTTCTGCATTTTTTATTTATTTATAGCACTATCACACTTAACCTTCTTTATTTATGGCTTGTTCTAAATACAATGGCGGAAACAGAATCTGATGATGTAAATCTCTAGAAAGCCTCACTGCAACTTTACTAGGTCAAAACAGGTAGAAAGCAAGAGCGAATCAGACTCCCTGCACAGCAACAAAAAAAAATAATTAAAGAAAATAGCAGCTTCAGCATAAGCCCTTGAAACAGTCTCTTCTTCCCAAATATTTTAAGAATTAGTGCTACAGTGTGCAAGACAGACTGAGTTTATTTAACCTGATTCTCTGCAGAATAGCAAAACGCTGTCTTCCCTGGGGTCTTTCCTGTCCCAAACCCTCAAAGCCTACTCATGTTAAAATAACATTTCATTTACTACTTGTCACACCTAGAATGAGTAAGCAGGTAACTATTGAAAGCTATTTCTGAAACAGGTTAGGTACAGTTAGTTTCTCTTTATCTTATACTGCCATTTGTCTGTGCTCTTTGGTGTGGATTTTCTAAACAGGACAAATGAAAAGATTATGTAAAAAAAACCAAACTAATTTTAAAAAGCAGCAGAATGTCAGATCGGCTTATGTAGTGCCTGAACCTGTAAGAATTAACATCCCTGTTATCTAGGAGACAGTAGACAATGTTGACAGCAATTTTTTTGGGAAGGAGGTTCCCCCCAAAATTGTTAGTTTAACCACAACACTGTGAGTGGCGCGAGGAAGTGCTTTATACTTGAGATGACACATGAAAACCCATGTTGCTTGGGCAATCTTATTTAAGTAGTTATCCTTTTGACATACATCAATCCAGTTAAGATATTATGCAAGCAATACCATACAACACGATAATGGGGGCACATGCATTCCAATGAGTTATATTCATTAAATTCTCTTTTCTACAAGCAAGTAGAGTCAACAGTAACAGAACTGTAAAAAGTCAAGAAACAATGAGCTTCAAAGTTAGGAAATCTAATTCCACTCCTAGCAAGGCCAGGTGCCTATTTGTCACACGAAGTAGGTCTAATTCAGCCTCCACACAAACAGAATTGAAATACTATATAAATCAAGGTAAACATGAAGACTTGGAGGTCTAAAGGTTGGAAGTGCTACAAAAAGAACCAGAGTTATTTCTTCAGACACAAGATCCAACATGCTCAGCTGTTACAGCTGGCTGACTTCTTTTATGTAAAGGTTTAGTGAAAACCCTGTTTTATCCCTTTCATGGGAATGTTTCCTTTGAAGGTTTACTTGTGGAGAGAAAGGGCAGAGCAGTCAGTCTATTTCAAACCATTTTCCCCTGCTTTCACATGCATTAATATTTCATTGTTTTTGGTCTTGAGTTATTTCTTTCTTTAAATGTAACTAATAACTTTTTCTGTGTGAGAGAATTATTTGGCTAGAACTTACTGTCGGTGAAACCAAGAAATAGAGAGCTAGAAAGAAATCAGGAGTTGTGTTTACACAGAACAAGTATTTCCTTTAAGATTTACCTTCTTTAAATTTTATACGAGAGATTCTACTCATGCATTTTTATTTTTCTAGATTATTATGGAAGTTATATATACACACTACTTACCTAACATTTCTTTCTTTAATTTTTCATTCCGCTCTTCAATTTGTCTAGGTAATCGCTGTGGAGAGAGATAAAAATTGTTTATGCTTATAGAACTGTCATACACATATCCAGGATACACTGTTTATGGCTTAAAAGGAATCCTTATGTCAAGCCACCCTTTCATCTTATTTTGGAAACCTGTAATTCATACGATGGCATCAGTTCATAAAGAGTAAGTTGTAGCTTGTGAGTGCAGGTTTCATACAGACATGCATTTTTACTGCTGAAAAAGAGATCTGATCTATTTGCTTGGGATTTTAGCTGGAAAGCTTAAGGAATTTAAGAGGCTTACAATTAAAGTGTATTTTAGCCCTGTCTCCTCTGCTGCCTGCATTAAATTTGGTAAGAGAAGCTTGAGGAACCAAGCAAGCACGGCACTTGAATTCTGAACATAAACACCGGTATATAATAAGGAAAACATCCATAAAGTCAGTTCTCAGTGGCATCATACTTATGGGAAATCCACACTGTGAAAACACTGAAGTCTTCTAAATACAAATATTTTATCAGAAGATCACTTAATTAACTGTCCATGAACTTCAGGACGTGGTTTAACGAGCAGCATCTTCTTACGCAATATATGGCCTAGCGCTAAGGAGGACGGGCTATTACAAATGAGGGCCTTGACTTGGCAATCGATCATGGGGAGGGAACTCCCCCAGTTCATCCTCAGAAAGGTACTAGTCCAAGTAATAGTTCATTAACGTGCTTCTTCCCACCTCAGAACTGGCACCAGTGTTAAAATTTGTTGCACCATCACAAATAAACTTATCGCATGCTTTTAATATGCATTATGTATGGTCTATGCGCTCCTAATGATTTGAGATTCCCATTTATGCCTAGAACAGCTGTGGCTCTTCTTCCATCCTTACACAGCACTAGTGTTTTGCTATATGATTGCAATGATAATTTTTAATTAGAATTTTATATTCACTACTTAGTCATAGTTAATACAATTTACCATTGTATCATTTAAATTTTGTTTTCTATACATCCATTAAATACAATATTAAACCAAAATATATTACAAACGATAGTAACTTTTTATACATCTTTTTCATATTTTTCAAAGTACTATTTCAAGCTTTTATACTGTGCGTACCACTGTATAATTCTGGCAGTTCTGCATGCAATTATATGTATAACTATGCTGTCTCTTCTTGTGGAGGTCACAGCAAGTAAGACAGATGTGCTGCAGTGGTGCTATCAGGAAACTGATTACAGTTGCAGACCATGGTAACAGGTGTGGAATTCACTCCCGATACACCTCCCTTGTGGTAATTGGCTTCTCAACATAGTTAAAGAATTCATTTCCTAACCTAGTTCTTTCCTGTCACTTAAAGCTCCAGTCATCGTGGGTAGGTTTGTCAGCCTGATAGCGTTGCTACAGTGAAATAAGATGTTCACCTCAAGAGAAAGCCCATTGCCAAGGCTGCCTGACTATTCCTCTCCTCTGCAATGCAGAATACGCTGGCGAACGCAGCCAAATACAGTTCATTTCCTACAGTGGTGGGGAAGAGAAGTGGTATACCCCAGAAAAAAAAAAAAGCCCAAACAAAAAAAAAAAACAGAAAAATGAGTACTAAGGAATACAATACAGATATATTTGGATGGCTAAGCTTGAAACCAGCCCAGGCCCAGCATCACCACCAGTGAGCCAGATCTAATTAGCCCAGTCAGACCTCATCTGACTCCTGCTGACCCAGAGGGGCTTATTAAGTTGGGTGCAGATCTGGACCTAAGCTGCCTGTATGAAAACATGTGTGGATATCCCCAGGCTCTAAATTCAGTTTGCACTGCGGCTGTGAGGTTTGCTGAATCTTGGATGAATTTGGCATAATATATAGTGCGTGTCTCACGTTTGGACATTAGGGTTTAGCAGGAAAAAAAGACACAAATCCTTCATCTAAAATATATACTCCATGTTTGTCTGAATACTACTATTCCAAAGACTCAGCATTTCTCACTCCAGAAATGTATTTGCAAGGTCAGTTATCTATAGAAAGGTGTCTGTTATCTGGTGTCTATGATACTTATCTCAAAGCACAGCTTCCTTTAGGAAATAAGTTTATCTGTCCTGCCAATGCCTCAAAAACTGCGTTGAAGCTAAAATTCACATAACACTGTTATACACCTGCTAAAAACAAAACCTAAAGATTGATACTATATAATTAAACACTTTCTGGGAAAGCATCAATAGGGATTATTTGACCGCAAAACATTATACTTTCAAACTCTTTCATTTGGCATTGAAGATGTCAAAAGTAACTACAGTGCACAACACTAGGATTTAAACCAAAACACTACCACTGTACTCATGAAATATAAACAGTAGTAAAATTTTAGAGCAGCAACCAAATCGAGAATCAAAGCAAAGAACTACTGCGTATTTCATATTTTTGAACTGCCATTTAACAAGATCATGACATTCCCTAAAGCAGTATGTGAAATATTTTCTATGTACAGGAAGGAGAAAGATTTGCTCTAACAATGAATGAAGCTAATTTGCAGATTCTCTTGATGCATCATTTTCATTACCGGTGAGGAGGAAAAAACGCTGCAATATTTCTGCGAAGAGCAATGCACTTTACCTTACAATAAAGCAAAGCTTCTTAGTCTCCTACATATTAGATAAGTTAACCACATATCTGGTCAACATTACAGCTGGAATTTTATTATGAAATTTAGAGATTTATTATGAATATTTTAAAAAGTGTAAAACTAGTAGTCAGAATTTCCTTAACAATTTTTCAAGAGAGGAGTTTTAAGCTTCAGTCTTAGAAGACTGCTTCTCCCCTGAAACTTGACAAAGAACAGGACCAACTCAGGGCAGAAATGTCCTAAATCCCACTGCAGTGTAAATTGAGAGCATTTTGTACAAAGTGTTCAGCACCACATGTGAGCCTAAAGCCTCTGCCATAGTAAAATGAGGTCAAGGAGCAGAAGGTATGCAAAACAGTCAACTCTGTACTTCCCAGCTACAAAAATTAAGAATAAATTACTGACCGTACTAAAACGTTCCTGAAAGATGGCCAGGAAGAGCAGCAGCACTACTTATGATTCTCTTCTAGCCTGAATCTCCACTGGTTACTGAGCAAGACCTCTGTTGTGAGACTACTGGAGGCATGCTCACTGTAAAAAAATTGTGGTTTTGCAAGAGGTATAAAGGGCAGTATCTATATTTTCAGGGCGTTCCAATCAACCAAAACATATGTATTTTAAAATTCCTACATTTTGTACCAGCTACAGTGGTGCAAAACCCAGTGTTCCCAAACCTTAATCAGCAGAGTCCTGACTGGTGGTTCATAATCTGCCTGATCCTCACAGTTGTTCTTTGTATGATGAGCTGCTAAAATGCACTCCTCATACACTAATGCTATTTTGCCAAGTAACCGGCTAGATTACAGTAGGCCTCACTCTGGAGCTAGTCTAATGCTAAAAGACTACAAGCTACAGAAACTAAACCCCATCGTTTGCTTTAGAAATGTCAGCAGAGTCCTTGGCTGAATTCCTGGATCAAATAAGCCATAGTCTCAGCTAGGAGACTATAAACAAGGCCAACACAAATACTCTTTTCTAGACTGTGATGGACCCATCACGTTCACTACCCATGCAGTAATGATGTTTGACAGGCCTGTCATTTATTAAGCCATTGCCAAGAGCTAGGTGATAAAAGTGCTCTCCTGCTCTCATCCAGATGCACGCAACAAGCATCAGGGGGTTGTTTCGCAGTACAGTAAACTGACCTTCTCAGTGGGTGCTGCCAAAAGGGATGGCCTCAGTTCCTGCACTGCCTTGACCACATCTTCTTTCCTTCTCACTAACATTTGCAGTAGGGCTTGTCTGACTGCAAAAAGCCAAGGCAATATAAAAGTATTTACTTCGGGGCTGTTTGGTTGCTGGCTGTTTTTGCTCGCTTGTTGTCGCTTTTCCCTTCAGCAGAGTTAGTTGTCTGCCAGACTGATACACAGAACCAGCCGTCCCCTGGGGTCGAACACGAGCTCGTACCAGTGCTTGCACAAGGAAAGCAACTGGGCGGCTCTGGAAGCAGCGGGCAGTCAGCAGATCGGTTCAGCTGTTTTGTGAAACCATACCCTTACAGGAGTTACACAGTTAAGCAGAATATTTTTCTGCCATCAGTGCAACTGATCCAGTCCCAAAGGAAGTAATTTCAGGCAAGGCTTCTTGTCTAATATGCTGTAAAAGCAGTTTCTAATCTGTCACTTACAACACCATAGTATGGGGAAGGGGGACGGAAATCACTACTAATGATTTATTTTCCTAAATGGAGAGTCAAAACAGTTAAACCTAAGCCTTTCAAAAATATTTCTGCATCAACACACTCAAAGTGAGTTTAGAGATAATTCAGTGGGTGAAGCAAATGATTTTTTTTTCTTTATGGGGCAGAATACGGTGCAGGTTCACTGATGTGAAGCTTAACTAAAATAATAATGCCCTTTGAAAATTTAACCAGATATAAAAAGAGTCAAGTATTGGCATATGGATTTGGGTGCCCAACTAAGAATTGCATTTTAAAATTGCATCCATTTACCTTAAAATGGAAGTAAAGAACAGTTTGGCTGTTGTTTTCCCTGCAGAAGATGCTTGCCTCTTTACAGGCTCTGGTGCTTGCAAACCATTCACCTACCATGACCTCAAGCTCCCACTTTTATCAAAGTGACCCCCACTGTACTTTTTATAATGGCTACCTTTCATTAGCACACGTTCCTTCAAAACCACAGGCCTTCTGGCCACATCTCTACCACGTTTGTCCTTTCAACACAGCCTTCAGAACCTCTTATCAAAAATAAGAACAGCAAGCATCCTGTAAGAGGAGCTTTCTGCACAAAATAGATTTCCCTTCTTACTACCCTTGTGAAAAGACTCCCTGAACTTGTCAAATCCACAGCTATTTTCCACACTGAGCACTGACATACTAAATATCACTAGAAAAATCACTTCCTGCTGGTATTTTACACAAAGAGTTACTTAAAACCTCAAATCAGCAGGCTGTGGCAGTGACTCTAAATCCCCATTGAGTAAGGATTATTTACATGTTAGATTGGGGGTTCAGGAAGTGCTAAGGGTTTACCTTTTTTTCATCCAAGCTGACATATCCTAAAGGCCAAGGAAACTTTTCAAGCATTTCCTTACACTTAGAGATATGGCAAAGGTTCCGCAAGAAATGTTTAATCCTGAAGTATTTGTAATTTGATTGAAAGTGGACATTGGAACACAGTACTAAGATGCAGAATTTTGGTTTGTTTTTTTTTTTTTTTTTAAAACAAAGAAAGTAACTGAATAAGGAGAGTGCTGTTTGCAACCACAAAGTGCCCTTTTCTTCAAGTGAAAGCCTAAGTTTTTGAAGATTAATAGCAGACTTCAGTCACTATTAGTAAAATAACTCCAAGAGGCCAACACACACACAACATGTAGCAAAGCACAAGAACAGAAAACAGCTAAACCAAGAAACAAAAATATCAACATTTTGAAGTAGCCACAAACATACAGACTGATACAACCCTGTCTCTTTGTCATTCTCAGTCATATAACCAAGTCATAGAAAAAAAAAGTAATTCTTTTATAATTATGCCATAAAGGCATTCGAACTGCAAATTTACTAATCAGAAAAATAATTCTACTGAAAGAAAACCAGACTGCCACTAATTAAAGAGCTAGCAAGAACTGTATTATAGGGTGCTTGTATTCTGATTTTGAAATTGCAGTTCCTTATTAAAATGATAGCTACTAAATGCAGCAGTGGTTCAGGCAACCTTTTCTAGCAATTAACAGCCTCGATCAGAAAACTAGAAAGAAGTATGTGTCTGTGTGTGCACGCTATTCAACAGTTAAACATGCAATTACATGTTTACACCTCAGAACACGTGTTTACTTTCACTCATTTTACAAAGGTAAAAAGAGGACTATGCTTTATGGGCCTGAGACTTGTCATGGAAGTTGTGCCAGTTCATGTAATATTCCTTACGTAAAACCAGATGAGAAAACCACTACACTTTCAGTCTCAAAAAAAAAAAGTTATCACCACTGCATATGAAGCTGCTTGCATAAACAGCATTGAATATTTAGAACAGGAAAGAAAAGACCTTGGTTTAAAGTTAGGCCAAAGTATACTAAAAAGGTTTACCATGCAAGCTTCTCTGGCTTGAGGAACTGATGGGTCTTTTTCGAGGACTGCCTTATAATCTTCCAGGGCTTCATCTAGTTTTTCTGTTTTTTCATATAGTTCTGCTCTCCGCAGCAAAGCTCTAATATAGTTAGGATCCAATTCCACTGCTAGAAAACAAAACCAAAGCACAGTGTTTAACTTGAAACATTTCTACACCCCTCAAATGAATTCTTAAGTGTGTATAAATTCTTAAAAGTTATCTTTATAATGTAGCTTAGAATCAAGCAGAGTCACAGTTTAAAAGCTAAGTCATTATTCAGAAAGGCATACATCTCCCTGTGCAAGTCTAATGCAATGATGATATTTCATTTAATGTCTACAATCTGTCATGGACAGAAGTGATTTATAATGCACAAACATTTAATTTTGCAATAGTATATATGCAGAGATTCTAAGTGACCCTTCAGAAATTTTAAGGACCTGTAAGATATTTTTCAGCTTTTGTATATTTAATAAGTATTATTAGATTACAGCTAAAGTTAAATATACCCAAATATGCACATAGCAGGGAAAATAAGTATTCCCCTGCTTATCTCAGTTCAAGTTGAGACAAACTCCAGGAGAACTACTGGTGTTCTTCTGAATTTAATATCAAATGGTCAAAATTGGGTTGGGAATCCCCAAACAGTTGTATTAGCTCTACAAGTTCACAGAGGGGCATACTGACTGAATTTAAGGTTTTCCTCCCCTTATTCCCTTGGCAGCCACGACCGTGTTTACAGATGCAGTTAAGACTGAACGCTAAACTTAACAGAAACCTGCAAACAGTAATTTCTCAAGAATTTCTTCATCTATTTTTCATCATAGAAAGAGGGAGAATGAAAGACTGCCAATTTCATAATTACACCCATTAAAATGTTTCTCGGGACAATTAAATCTAGGATTATCTAGCTAAATATTCTAGCTTATTTCTTCTGGAAGGACAAAGACAATGCTACAGTCAGCAAGTTGCAGGTTGGTGTGAATTGCTCTGCTGTGCTCCAAGTGTTGCATTGCAGTTTGTAAGCCAAGTCCCTGGGGAGTGTCAAGCGATGGTAGGTTTATGTCTCACTGCTGCAAAGCAGACCGATTCCCTTTCAGCCGCTACAAAATTAGCAGAAGTGTTTTTCAAAATGCACCACCACGAAAACAAGGCAAACCCCCAAAGTGACAAAGGCCAGCTAGAATTTTTTACCTTCAAGAATACTTTTAGCGTGTACAAACTCATATTTACTGTACAAGCAGTACTGGCACACAGCCATTGGATTAGTCTTCTGATTGGTAATTTGGATTTTTTTCCCCAGCTGTCATGGGGAGTTTAACAAATATTCGAGCATGGGTGAGTGGGTGGAAGCAATACAGCAATGCACAGCTGAAATGATTTCACCAGAAGTTGCAGAGAGAAAACTATGCAGGACGAGAACGGGAGAGCATAAGCCCTTCTGACAAAGCCAAAGCCTTGTATAAAAGGGACTTGATAATGCTTTTAATTCTATAAGGCCTCACAGTTCTTTGGAATCTGGGATTAAACCAAAATCAGGGAGTAGGGGGGAATAGCAGGTGGAAGTGGGTTTAAAATAGTAGGTGTAAAGAAACAGCTTCCATAATGAAAAGACTTCCCTATTAAAAAGAAGTACAAACAGCAACCTGATTGGTGCAAGAGAATAGAAAGTAAATTATTACAGACAGGAAAAGTTTGACAGACATTTTACAAAACAAATAATTCTAGATTCAGGTGTCTTCCACTGGAGCTTTTCTATAAATTCTTTAAAGACCCTTATGTCCAAAATTACAGCTCTGCAGTAAGGCACTAACTGGCAGAATTTATATATGAAAGATCTGGCACAAGAGCAGCACACTGAAAAAAAGCCATACCTTTGCTGCAGTCACCTAGGGCAGCTTCCGTCTTGTCCTAGAACACAAAACAGTTTTGGTATACTTAAGTCATATTTGTTGGGCAACAGATTATTTGCAACTCTAAGCAAATGGTTTGTCTGGCATTCCAAGGAATTGGGTGTTCATGTAATCAAGGCTTTTCATACCGTTGCTCCTGCTGTAAAGCTCTTTACCGGTGATTAGCTTCCTCTCTGTGGAGGCTGTCAGTGTTCAAACTGCACGGCTGCCCCGCTAATGGTCGGCACCGAGCAGCCGGCAGCGACGCTCCAACGGCTGAGTCACATCTGCAGGCCTTGGCTTAACCGACCTACAGCTTTTCTACCTTTGTCAATTAATTAAGGGGTTGAAATAGACGGTTCCCAAGACACCCACATAAATTCTTGTCTGTACTAAGACATTTGGAAAGCAGACACTGCCTTTAGCACTAATACAGCTTTCTCTACTAGGGACAATGCATGAGACTTCCAGAAGTGGTAGGGACAAGATTTTAGCGCACCCAGACAACCATAGCAAGAAGATGAGAGTCTGGCAATCTGCTTATAATAAAATAAGAAAAAAAAAAAAAAAAAACAAACAAAAGAGCTGAGACAGAGATCCAATCTTCATCCAAACTAAAAAGGCTTTAAAAAAAATAAAAAATTAAAAAAAGCAGGCTGTTCCATGCTTGTATTGTTGATCTAAGTAGTAGTAATCTTTCTACACCCAAGGAACTATTTTCTTCTCCATGAAACAGAACTGTGTCAGTCTTGCCTCATGAGCTTTCGCTGTAGTACAAGGCAAATGGGAGCAGCAGGTATGGAAGAACAAACTTAATGGGGAAGTTATTAACAATATGAATCTATTTTCAGAGTAATGTATTCGTCTGTCAGGTTCCACTGATCTATGCTGGCGAGATACACTAGTTTGTGCACAGTTCTTTTATCATCTTGGGCTCATTTGGGGACTATTGGATTCGTTTCCTAGTGATATGAATAGCTAACGTGGATTATAAGGAGTTTTTTCAGTTTACAGCTTTCATATTTGAAAGGTTCCAGCATGTATTATTACAGATTTTATTCCATTTTTTCCTTGTCTGTTCAAACAATTCAGTATCCCAACAGCAAGTTAGATAATTCTGGCTGAACAAGAATAGTCTACACTGAGTAAGAATTTACTTATTTATGCCTAAATATGGCTCCAGGGTACATTTCTAAACAGAGCTGCATCTGTCTCAATACTGGAGGAAAACTGCAAGAAAGTTCCCTTTGCAGGAGGGTAAACTGAGGATAGGAGTTACTGTGCTATTTTTTCTATAATAATTTAATCTTAAAAACAAAAGGCAAAAATATTTCTCCCCTATTATGAAGTGAAAGCTTCTGTTTATAGAGATCGTGTTCTGTGCCTTCCGTGCTGCCTAAGCCTAGTGCTGACTCTGGTAACATCTGAGCACCTGTCCCTGGTCAAGGAACAGAAAACCTATGGAGAAAGCTGCACCCATCCTATCTAGACCGTGCCCTACATACAGCAGGTCTGTCCCTACTACACAAACTGTGAAGGCAGCAGACTAACTAAATTAATAGAGCCATAGTTAGGAAGTCCTGCTTATGCCTCAAAGCATTTGAGCCAATTAAACAAAGACAAGTATCTGACAATGCAGGCTTTTAGAAAAAACACTAACGAGCTACAATTCTAAACAATCTAATACATGGTCTGCATACATTAACGTGCTTAAAGACATCTGTTCCACGTGAACTTTGAATTTCATTAAAATAGAGAAAATGAAAGAAAACTCAGTATTTTAAACATAATGCAGAAGAGCACCTTCGAACAGCTGTTCCAACTGCAACTTTCAGGTTGGTTTTCATCCTCAGGAAAACCAAGTGTACCGGCATTTCTACTGGGAGTGTGAGAGACTGAGCAAGCAGCAAAACCTGCAAACAGCTTTATTATTTTGCCCTCCTTTATGCTCCCCTAATGACTTCATTATTGCATTTGTCATGTAATCAATACATGGTATTTCATAAAAAGATTATTCACCTGTTTCATTTTTGCAGCAGCTCTGTTTGAAAACAAAACAGCCCTATCTTTCTGGAAGCAGGCGGGACAAATCTGCAGAGCCTTCGTGTAAGAGTCTTCTGCCTCTCCATAGTCTGCAGATGCAGTAGGAAAAAAAACAACAAAACAGACCTTTTATTTCAAATGCCAGTACAGTCCGTGAACCACATGGCTAAGATTTCTTTGGAAACATTTCTCAATATATGATGCAATATTAAACCAGGATCAGTAGCTGCTTTCAGACAAAGTGCATTTCTAAGTAGTACAGAGATCAATGACAATTAATTATTTCAAAATCAACACCCTTGTAAAAGCAGAAATATAGTCCTGAGTTTAATGTAACAAGTACAGCATGACGTGCATGTAATTCTCATCCCTGAAATTGTTTCATTCTACTTGAGTACCCGCCTTAGAGGTAGAATCCCTTTAGATTAAGTGTATCCTTGATCCGAAAGGAAGCATGTGCTGAAATGTGTCACTGCACCGATACCTGTTCAAAGCAGCTATGAAGTTATTTTATTTGCCATCTCATCTTCAATAACTGACTTAAAGGTCAGTCACCACAAACCCGTTATCACCCGAAGGTCATCCGTCATCCACCTGGTCTAAAGCAAGGACCACTGGAAAACCACATGGGATTATCAAGTCATTCCTTTTCCAATAAAGGTACAGTCAAGAGCGAGCAGGCTCCATAGTGACTCTGAACAATGCCCTGCCAGCTGACAAGGGCATTGTCCTCAAAACAGAGCAATTCTTGCTGTGCACATTAGCTGGTGACCATCTAGGTCTTTCAAAGGTGGTGTGTTTCTGATTAGTAAGCACTTTGGCAGGCACACGCACACTGAAAAGATTTGCCAAAGAATTTGTCAAGAAGAGGCTATGGATGAGACTTCACGAGATGATTCAGCCAACATTACAGGCTTTAGTTCCTTCTGCCTGCTCTGATGCTTGCTTGAATTGGTAAATCTTTCCCCAGGAATCTTGCTCTCTTAGCACACAGTAAGAGACCTCCAACACAAAGGTCACTGCCTGGTTATCAGGGACTTCTGGAAAGGGGAAATTAGTCGTTTGTGTCCCGGCAGACAGAGGAAAGTATGAATCTGCATTTCCGGGTTTCTTTGTGAATCCTCTAGCCACCAGAACATTAAATGAAAGGTAGGTGTCAAAATCACTTCACCCTTTATGTTTTTTAATTAAAAGTATTGTTACAGTTATTTATTACCGACCTCAACCCCGTTGCATTACCTATGTTCACTGAATTTCACTGAATTTCATTGAAATGTTCAGAACAAGTCCAGTTCTGGCATAAACTAGAAATTTACATACCTCTAGATTAGTTTTTGTAAATACATGTATGTGTGTGTGTACGTGTGTACACACACATACATAAATAAAATATATAACAGACAGAGTCAGTGGATAAAAAGAAACATGCAATGGTACAAAGGTAGGAGAGAGCTACTGAGCCCCTGAGTCCTGCATTAGCAAAACTCAGAGCCTAGTGGAAGCCTTTTTTGATTAGTAAAAGAAACACTGGCACTTGGAAGGCAGTCAATTCTGTATCATGTTCTTGGATTTAAACACTGAGCTTTCATGAGAATCCTGCTGTAGTAATCCAAGTCTTTGTGATTTCAACTTAACTCTTAAGGAGGTCTGCTATCCCTTTCTGTTCTCTAGAGCTGGATGCAAAATGATATATATGATAAATTTGAATGATGGTAGGTGTGAGATCTTCCTATGGGTTTTCTGCAGTATCACCATGATGGCTAAGTATTAATTAAGATCCTCTAACATCCATATGGTGTTAGAAG
This sequence comes from Numenius arquata, assembly GCF_964106895.1. Lineage (NCBI taxonomy): Eukaryota > Metazoa > Chordata > Aves > Charadriiformes > Scolopacidae > Numenius > Numenius arquata. Next base: position 33,130,661 of record NC_133586.1, read on the forward strand.
ATTATCAACCCACCTCCTTTCTTGAATTGCTCATTTCCTTTCTCCTTAAGCATTGTGCTCTCCTTTCTTCTTTTCTACAAAAGAAAAGACAATGTCTCAAAGCATTTAATTGAAATGAACAAGTAGGTCAGCTGCAGTTCCAAACAAAGTATGAATGGAAATCAGAATAAAATATAACCAGAAGAATTTTAACTAGTACCAAGATTGCTTGCTTGTAGTCATTGTGATACGATAGACTATATATATCCATGAAACCTGGAGTATAACAACAAGGCAATTAAAAAGCTCCAGTTCATGGACAACACTGCAGAAAGAGCATTCATAGTGAATTACATGGTTTAAACTAATACGTTAGCTTTTTAGCTGGCTGTTTGCTTCTCCTTTCCAACTCAATTTAATTCAATCAGCGCAGGTCAACTATGTAGAATGTATTTTAAATGTAAAGTCTCAAAATTTTTTCTTGAGATAATTCCATCTCAGAAATTCATAGCTGCTTTCAGAGATGTACAAAGCATGTTGAGCTGACTGCATGAGAAAGAGGTCCATGGATGGTACTGCCCTGAAAGACTTCTTACGCAGAGTGACTAAACCATCAGACCCAGAGACAGGAAGATTGTTCTGTTACACAGTGAAAATTGCACATGCTGAGCAGAGTTGTGTTTTCAACCATGAATATCTTAACAGTACTCTTGGCACAAGCGAAGTTGACATGAATGCTCTTAGCCTTTGACACAGAAAACACAGGATGTCATCAAGCCATCTCTTCAGCCTATTTACAATGGAAGTCTTTCACATGCAGGCATACCTCACACAAGTAAAAACAAAGCAGTGTAAGAAAGATAGTTACATCAAGAAGCAATGCTCATGTTCATGAATCATTTCTATGGTAGAAAAATGATCATTTGAACCACTGATTTTGCCCCCAACACACAAAAAGAACTTAAATCAAGGTGTCTATAAAATATAGATCATTGAGCAATTAAAAAGCCAACACTAGGAAAAGGAGCAGTTTCCTTTCCTGCAGATTGTGTAAATCAAGGATTAATGCAATTATCAATATCGCACAGAACATCTCCTTGGAAACAGCTAAATATAGTACTCTTTGTGGAGCGCTGCACCATCTCACAGCTATGCCAAGTAGCTGACAAACAATACAAAATCAGAGGTTCTCTCCTGTTGCTTTTATTGGGTTTGGAAAGTAATTCACCCGACCACTGTCACCATCTTAGTAATAACAGATCACAATGCTCTGAAACCTAAGCTCAGGAGAATGGCATTCAGTTGTGACACACAAAATTACACAGTAAAGTATCATCTGATCCTTTCGATACATGCCTAGATCACTGATTTTTTTCCTGTTGCCTATTAAATACGTTTTCTACTACTCATTGCTCCTCACATTTAAAAAAACAACAATCAAAAAACACAGGTCAGACCTGTGTGCACCACTGTTTAGAAACTGGCTTTCCTCCAGGGGACACTGACAAACCTACGCAAGTCCTTCCGCAATGTCCCTTGCACCAATGTACACAAGCCAGTTGGTGCTTTCTAAATATGAATATACAAACAAATTTGAGCACTTAAGGCACAAGCCGCATGAAAACCACAAATTCTTTGTATAAATGCAGGATTCTGCTGTTCACCACAGGGAGTACGTAACTGCATTTGAAAGCTGTACCCAAACTTTGGAAGTGCCAGACAGAACAGCTCCAGCAAGGTCACTGCCACACGCACAGCTGGCCCTCCACAGAAAGAAAATTTTTAAAACATCGTGAATGGACACAGAGTGAAAGTTAGCACAACAGAAGTCATTTTCATACCAGCGGACAAAGCAGCCAGATTTCAGCACAGAACAGGTTTGGAGATGATGATCCTACAGGAAAACATGAAAGATCTACAAAGACAACCCTCATTCAAGATAAGAAACGCTTGAAACACTAGCCCTACTGACTTCCCTGCTCATGACCTATTTAGAACTGGGCTTTTAAGTGTCATTAACTGATTCACTGTTGCATAAGATAGAGTTACAACTCTACAATAATGAAAGAATTTTTTTTGTATGAAATGGGAACTACAGCATAGTCGCTGTACTCCTGATGCAGAAACCCTAAAAATCAATGAATACTGGATGAAAAGCTTTACCTGTATTATCATTATATTGTTTCATTTTATTAAAATTATTACAAAATATGTTTACCCCAATTAAGTTTGAAACACTAATATAAAAAGTGATTTGCAGCAAGAAGACTTCAGGAGAATAAGCTTTATATTTAAAAAAAAATTTTAAAAAAGAGTGAAAGGAACAAAAAATTTCTTCATCTGTGGGATTCCTTCTCAGGTAGCCAAGAGGATTGTGATCCAGAGTCTCAGCAGCACCAAAGAAAGACCTAGGTGGCTGTATGGGCATGTTTGCTGGCGAAACCTGGGCAGATGAAACTTCTGAGCAAGAGAAGAGTTTAAGGACTGTCAACCGGGGAAGCTGATGATTCATACAACTCTCCTCAGAAAGCCTGTTCCCTGGTATGTCCTCTTGCCTGCGAATCAAACTGCACGAACTTGAAGGACAGAGAACTATTAGTCACATAACTTACAGACATACAACGTCAGTGACAGTCTTCCAGTCACTTCTGACTATTTGACCAGAAAAGGTGTTGTCTAAGCATGTTCCAGAAGCCAGCAGCATTGCCAAGAACACCGAATATGGTTTTGCAGCTTACTCAGCTCCCTGGAAAGCAGCAATGCAAGCAACGCAATCCTGGTTCAAACCCAGCATTTCTATTACAGCTTGACCAACATTTTCAAGATATCTCCAAATTACGGGTTTCAGGCTGCCCCTGAAGTTCTAAACTGTACAAGTTCTTGCAGTGTTTTTCAAAAACGTAAAGTCTATACGGTAGCTCATGCATCATTCAGGATTTTCATTTGAACTATGACCCATAATCAATACATAACAGCAGACCATCCCTAACAACAAATTCCTCTGGCTTTTCCACAAAATGTAAAACCGTATGTATTAGCACATCACATTCTAAATGCACTGCCCTCTAAAGGACACTATGTATTTGTGAAATAAATCCATAATTTATTCCTCCATATATACACTTCTTTAACAGAAAATCCTAACAAAAAACCAGCTGCAAGTCAACTATTTTGGATGAATTTACATTTAACCTGAAAGGACTGCTCCAATGGATGCTGTTAGAATCAGTCTTCTATTCAAATTCATGGTTAAAAAAAAAAAAAACCCAAACAAAACCTAAAGCAGTGTTAGAAGATATAACTTCTCTCAGTAGGCTGCATTTCCAGCGTCAATGGACAACTGCAAATTGACTGGTCATCAGTTTACTGTGATCACATCAAACCAGAGTGAAAAAATTGCAAGTGACTTGTCCTTGGGACAAATTTTGCACAATGTCATTTCAGTGTCCCCACCCACTCATGTTTCAGAAAAAGATTTAAGTAGCTGCAGGGCAGGCTACCCTTTCCTCAGCGAGGGAAGTAGGTCAGACTGAACTCCTAGAACGCTCTGCCTAAGGAAAAGATATCTTGACCCACTACGTTCCCTGAGGCTGCTCGTATATAACACTGAGGTCATGCACAACTTCCCCAACTTACACTCCATTATGATTTTCTGCTAGTCAAAGTCAGCAAAATCTTAAAGTTTCTTTTTTGCAAATTTTATTAACACAAAGATAATAAATTCCAAATGGCAGGCATTAGGTTTTGATGTACAAAGTAAAAAAAATATTTTTTAAAGTCCAGGAGAAATAACTACATTTAACTAGTAATATGATTCTTAAAGGATCTGATTAGAAATGTTTCCAGATTTGGATATTGAATGACAATAGTCCATATTCTCAAGAAATTAGGATCTTAACATAAACCTGCCTGGCAAGCAAGAGGTGCTGAAGATTAAGACCTGATCTGAAGTAATGAGAAAAGACAGCTTGGCCTTCTGACAACGAAGTACAACAATTCAAAAGAAAGGCCATCAAATACAGTCCCTGAACCTCAGCTACTCTGCCAAAAAACTCAGGTTTAAAAATAAAAGCATTAAAGCATTATTGTACTATTAGAGAAGAAAGCAACCTACACATTTTTACTGTTTGTTTTGGAAGTAACTAATATAATAGAAGTGCTTGAAGTGAAATCCTTAAATATAGCAGGTGAGAGCTGAAGGACAAACACCCTGAGCTTGTAATGCTTCCAACTACGCTTCCGCTGGCTGTTCCTATGCATTTTATTTGATCAATTGATTTAACTTTGCTCGGGAACTGTTCTTGGCTCCAGTTTTGTCAAGAGCAGCAAATGTGTGCTCCCTTCTCTGCAAGGCTATTTATACAGTGTGACAATGCACATCTGCATCTCATACACCCTTTTGTAAGGTCACCAAGTAGCAGTCAATTTAAAATTACTGGGGTTCAAGCGGTGCACAGAAGCAAAGAATTTAAACAGATAATGAATATATTTTTCCGTTTCAAATACCAATGCTATTCCTAAGTCATCCATTAGTAGTCATCTGCTTCCCCCTGCAGTTCTGTGAAGCTATTGCTGTATCATGCATCAAGTATTTCAATTTCAATTTAAGGTTGTAGTCACTCAAAAAGTCCTTTTTCAAATTTTGCTGGAGTCGTCACTTGAAAACTGTGCCAAATCTGCCCTCTACGCTGAAGAGACAGAGTAATAAGCCTTGCTAGACTCTGGCCCATCTCTGCTCATTGTAACTCCATGGTAAAGATGCATCAGTCTTTTTACTGCCAAATCACTACCTTTTCCTGAAATTGTAAGCAGCACTTCCAGAGACAAGAGGTCATATCCATCCTTGACAGTCAGTTTAAGGTAATGTGCCAGACTAACCGTGACTGTTCCCGAGTGACATGCCATGCCATTCAGTCATCCCTGTTCCAGGGGCAACAGCCTCAGGCAGAAAAGTGGAGCTGACCACTTAATCCATCACCACCAGAAGTCAAAAAGGTCTCAATTTGACAGTATCAGCATCTTCCAGACATGCAAAAATGAATATAAGGCTAAAATCAGATACCAGCACTGAAAGAAAGATGAAGGTATACTTTTTCACTCTATTAAATTGCCATCCAGCAAAAGACTTTTTTTAGTTTTAAAAATTTAACTCAAAGAACTATAAATAACAAATGGAGAGTAATACTCCAGATTTTATCCAGGTTCTTCTCACCAACAGTTAGAATTAATTACCCTAGCAGATACAGATATACTTCTCAAATGTACTTCTCCAAGTTTTGATTAAATCAGAAAATATAACAGGGTATTTTGCTCTATTTTGCAAGCCGTAAGACAGGGCAGTTTAAGTCTATCAATCCATCTTTTCCTCTAATTTGACCAAAAGAATAGCATATTTAGTATTGGTGCTGTACTGTATATAGGATTCAGGTTATTAAAGTAGGTCATTTGAATAGGGCATCACCTTTTAGTGTATTTCATAAGATTGCATTGTGATGCTTTCAAAACCCAATTGTCTTGCAAGATTTACTGCTACACAAAATAATTCTGAATGCTGATGAGAACTGTTAACAACAGATATATTCCTTATTGGTATTTGTCAGTAATTTATGTGATAAATTTCACTGCTGTGCAGTCAGCTGCATTGTCTCATGTATTAATAATCTGGTTTTCTGGTCCAACCACCTAATTCTTCCTGGAAAGAGTTCTGAGAACCTCTCCAAGTGATCAACACCTGAAGACTGATCCAAAATATGGCTCACTTTTTTGCATCCTATCTTCCATTTTGTTCCCTATTTGTTCCTTTTATTTCATAAATACTATAGAAAAAACAGCAACTTTGATGGAGTAAAGGTTACCATACTATATGGAACAGATGGAACTAGGAAAGTGGAACTAGGAAAACACCAAATGCTGAAATGAATGACTACACCTGAGAATCCATCTCAGAAGAAATCCCAGACCAGTTCTTCAGCCCCTGGAAAAGCAAATTCTATATAGAAGCCATAATTTATGGAAGAACAATGGGATCAACCTGAAGCATGGGGCAGAAAGGGTGAGGAGCGGAGCAGTTTAAAGGAAATTTCTTGATTAAGACAACATTCTCTAACACATCCTAGAACTTCTAGAGAAAAAAGCGGGGGGAGAGGGGAGGAGAAAAAATGGAAGTTTTACTGTTTAGCCCAAAACTAAAAAAACTCAGGTATATCTCAAAAATACAATTTCTCAAAGATCAGTTTCACTTAATTCTTACAGAGTTGCTAACAAGATACTAATCAAGAATCTCTTCTACTGGAGCTCTGTTCCTTGTCTTGTTGACATATTTCTAGTGTTAAAATAGAAGCTGAGCATGATTACAGCCAGCTGTAGTTCTAATGCACATACAACAGCCCAAAGAAATTAATTGCTTTTGAGGAATATTAGATATTTATTCCAGGGTCTCACAGCAGCTAGAAAGAGTGTTCTATATCCAAAGTAAGAGCTTACTAGGCCAGGTGCTTAAGTCCTTGCCAGACAAGGCCCAAAGAACAAGACAACATCTGTCATGATAGAAGAGCATGAGGGATTCAAAATCTTGCTGCTGGATAAACTCATAATTAATGGGTGTCCCTCCAGAAGAGGACCGCGTCAGATTGAAACAATTACCATGTAACAGCTGTTGGGTGTCTTCTGATTAATTCTGCAGACTAGACCAACGTCAAAGCCATCACTGTCAATGACAACTAACCAGAAAAATCTGCTTGTAATGCATCAAAAGCAATTTACTGCTCAGTGCCTCTGCTGAGGCAGCCATCAGCATGCTTTTGAAACAACAACAACAATCTTATAAAAGTGAATTTTGTTTCAGCCTGCTCAATTCTTAAAAAGCTGTGAATTGCAAGTCCAGGCAAATACCCAGGCTCTAAGCTACATCTGTTTTTAAGAATGCTTCTTGCAGGTTTGTGTCTTAATATCCCTTTAAGTTCTTCTTTTGCTTCACTGTGCAGAGAAGACTTCTTACACTATTGGTACTGTACGTTTTCCTGGAAGTAATTCCTGTTGCTTAAAATTAGAAATCTCACTGTACGGGGCTCTCAAAATATAACTGAGAGAAAATACACAACCACTTGCTCCTTCACTTGGATCTCTGCAGCAGCTTCTGCATGGGTGAGAATCTCTACTCAGAGCTGCTACCATGAAAGCTTGCATATAGGATACGCATAAATACACAGAACAAGGACTACAATCTGTCTTTGCATCTCCGGAATAAATTAGAGACTTTCTTTTCTACAGCCTAGTTAATTGGAGAACATCACTCCATAGAATTCATTTATTAAAGCTGCTAAAACATAACAATGGGCTTAGTTTAAAAAAACAAAACAAAACGACAAACTATTAAGGTGTAGGTCCATAAATTTAATTTGAGCAGGGCTAACATCCAGCTCTCCTATTACTTGAGTACACAGTTTATGGTTGGTGCTGCAGCCACAGTTCATAGGAAGTTTTTCTTCTTTAGGCAAGTAGCCTAACTGAAGAAAATCCATCTACCCCTATATGCCATCACGAGGCTGCCATTTGATGTCTACTTTTATCGGCGCTGCCCTTGATCTAAAAATACAGCATTATTTTTCATCTGAATCATCCCCCGTAACTGGTTGACTGCACATTCCCGCAGAGAGGTGTGCCAGCACAATGGAGGAGGCAGCAGGGGGCTGAGAATAACTGATGAAGGACTGCCTAAGCAGCAAACACAGCACTGCTGCTGAGTGTCTGGTCACAACCTAAACAGTCAAGTAAACAACTTCTGAATATTTCTGCCTCATTTTCTCCAGCTGCAAAAAAAAAAATAAATTCATGTTGCCCTTCTTCTCAAAAACGACCTTTTGAGTAACTGGAAGGTTTAAAATGTTTGAAAAACTCTGAATAAATGGATGTACAGCAGCTGTTTTCAGACCATAACTGCAGTATTTTCTCCTTAAAAGCTGCATCGTTTAGCAGATTCTTTTCATAATCAAAATATATAGAGCATTTCACTTTTAAAAATAAAATAAAATAAAATAAAATAAAATAAAATAAAATAAAATAAATAAAATTTGTAGCCATCAATTCCAAGTACTATGAGGAAAGCTGGAGTAGTATTTCAGGAATGATCCATCCCCACAGTTTTACCACACAGAGACTGTAAGGTGATGCAGGCTAAGATCATGCAAATGGGCTACTTCAATAGTTATAACAACCGCTGTAAGCTTCTAATTCAGCTCTGGTTTCTGGATTTCTCAAACTTTGCTTTTAAGAGATACCAGCAGTATTTTGTTAGAGAAAAAACCAGTTATATTTTAAAGACTGCTTATATAATCCACTCAGAAAGTTCTCTATGGAACATAAACAAAGTTCACAATATAAATATTGCCAATCTAATATTTATGGCGATACTAAGAGATGGAATCCCCACATTTCATTAGGTATAATCCTAAACCAAGCCAGAATGCACAAGTGCTCAATGCCACTGGAAATAAACCTACAGAAAGATGAGAACTGCAGCTGTCTCAATACTTTCTCTATGGAAATCTTTCCAGCTTTGAACAGTTATTACCTTGTACTCCCACAGGACCTTTCAATGGAGTTCCACAAAGGTGAATGCAAGTATTCAACATTCACTATTCTTTTGCTCATTTTACAGAAGGAAAAAAAATGATGTGCAAAACTAAATGATTACCTAACAATACAACAGAAACTACAGCAGCACAAAAACTAAGACACCCAACTTCCAGGCCTGCTGCTCTTCCTAGTTTAATTCGATGACATAATTTCCCCCCAGCTTTTAGCATTTTGTCTATGAAACTCTGAAGCTGCCTTCAAGTTCTAGGCTGCTGCAGAAACCTCATCGTGACTCATGATGACAACGTTCCTTGTTGTACAAGAAATAAATACAAGTAGAAAAAAGGGACTGGTTAGTCTAAACTGGAAAAGACACAAGGGCAAAGTGATAATGGTTTTTCTGTACAGTGAATAAGTCAAGGAAAGTGGTCTTTGTCTTCTGTTCAGCACCTAAGAGAATGCATTTAGAGAGTGCCCAGTTTTGGTGCACACTCCATACAAAAATACCAAAACACTTCCCAGAGGGAGTCCAGCAGAGGGCCCCCGAGATGGTCAGGATGCTGGAGACAATGACCTAAGCAGACAGCCTAGGAGAACTGAGTTTGTTCAGCCTTAGGAAAAGGCGGCTCAGTGGAGACTCCATTGCTACAGAAAATGGAGATGAACTCTTCCTGGAGGCATGCAGAAAAAGAAGGGCAAGTAGTCACAAGTTGCAACAAAGGAAATTCTAATTAAATATGAAGACAAAAGTTTCCACCATGAGGGTAATTAAACACTAGAACAGGGGCCAGAGAGGCTGTGCAACCTCCAGACTCTGAAATGTTTGCGTGGCTCTGAGCAGGCTGATCTATTTTATCTAACTTTGAGCAGGGGGCTGGACTAGGTGACCTCTCCAGAGGCCCTTTTGGGGCAAAGGATGCACCAAGTAACTTCTTGAGATACAACCCTCCCCCCCTTATTCTTTATTAGAGCTCAAGGTATTACAACTGGCAAGCGTCATTACACCCATTTTACAGACGTCAAAATTGAGAGACAGAGAAAGTGAGATATGAAGTGATTTCCACAAGGTGAAGCAGCAGACAAGTGTTACATCTAGTCTCATTCGTACTTCAAGGAGATTGTATTCCATGTTCCCCTTCCCCACTTGCCCATCTTGCTTTTCCAAGGAACTCAAGGAATTTCTCCATTAGCATGACAATCTGTACCACAGACGAAAAACTACTTTTTTGTCTTCACTGATGTATTTTGGTCAGAAATCCCACCCTACCAGCAAGGGAATTATTTGAGCCACAAATTGATTAAATTTCTCTATACCGGTTTGTAAGAAACAATACAGATGTTTGGTTGCCTCCGGCAACTTAGCTCTGCATATTTCTGCCCCTCATTCTCTATTAATGGTAGCTGACAGTAAGACCATGCCACAGTCAAGTTACTGCCAAGCCTCTCCCTCTTTCCAACTTTTTGGGGCAATGCATAAGCCAGCATTTATTTACTTACACAACAGACAGGGCCAGCCAACAGTTAAGAAAGCATGGTCCAGCTTTACTAAGTCAGTTGAATTAGAAGAGATCAGCCTGCCTGTATTAAAGAGTAATAAGCCCATATAAATTCACTGAAACATTCATAGTATTTTAAGCACTTAAAAAAAAAAAAGTTTCATGTGACCCTTCATTTCTTCTTTTTCATCAAAAGTTTATTAGTAATTGTTCATTATATAGTAATTTCTTCTACTGCTCCTGGTGATTTGGGAATTTCCAGAATAAAAACTATACAGCTATACAATACACTATCATCCTCTATGAAGTAGTGCTTTCCTAAGATGCTGCATACCTCCTCTTCTTAGCTACCATTCCTTACTCCACTGTCTCCTTCCCTCACTGTAAACAGTTAATATTACCTATGATCCAAACTGTGCAGCTAACCTTTCAGTAAGGACTCTATTTCCTTTATTAAAATAAGATCTAATTCGTGCCTACATAGACTATCCTGAAACCTGCTCTGAGTTTTGGAAAAGCACCTTGCAGCTAATCAGACGAAAACAATGAATGCACACAAATAACGTAAAACAGGGAGATTTTTGTTCTTCTAATCTCCCCAAGTCACAGTAACCTTAAACACTAGTGAAAGTAGCTGAAAATCTGCAACGGAACGTGATGATTAAGAAGAGTAAGGAAAGCTAATAAAACTATTTGTTACCTAAAAGAAGAAAATAAGAACATTAAAACTAGACACGTAAGAATGTTACAGGTCCATTTTCGTGCTGGTCACAAACCATTCAGAAACGTGACACTGAAAATATTATTATCTTTTTATATTCAACATCAGTATTTTGGATTACCTGTTTTTCTTCCTCTGGCATATCTTTTTCTAGTTCTAGTAAGTATTCTTCATCTAGTTCTGTCTGCTTCTTTGAGCTATTCTCATCATTCTGTAAATTCCCTTCATCATCCAGCACAGGTTCTTTTGCCTCAAAGGAGTCATGACAGTCATGGAAACACTCATCTGCTGTCGTGGGATCTTTGGCTGAAGATGGTGTACATCCACTTTCAATATTTTGGGGATTCTGTGCATCTTTGGGCCCAGTCTCTGAAGGCTTCTGATCAGAAAGTTTTAAATGATCAAGTAATTCTTCAGGTGGACTTGCATCTTTAAATTCTTCCATGTCGGACTCCTTGGAGGAGTTAGGTTTTTAGAAATGAGAAAGAAATAACCCTCAATAAGCATAATATAAATGCCTTGTCAGCAAGCAAATCTCAAAAGTTCTTAAAAGTACTCTTGACATCTCCCAAGTGAAACTATTATCCCTCAAGGGAGGGAGCAACTCATACATGCTTCTTATACACACTATACAGCGACATGGGCCCAGCACGCTGTTCCCATAAGTAAGTTAATTCACAGGCCCAGATTCCCAGGACCGGCAGGGCATAGCACAGCACTATGCTGCGGCTTCTCCTTTGCAGTGGGACTGAAGTCACACGCGCAGGCCTACCCACAGGCCTCAGCACCCCCTCGCCCACCTCGGCCCCTTGCGAGCCCCCTGCCGCCGCCCCAGGCCCCGCCTGCACCGCGCTCCCCTTAGCGCCGCCACGGCGCCCCAGAGCCAGGCACCAGGCAGCCGTTCCCGGCTCTGTCACCTCAGCCCTACCCCGCCCCCGGCGATAAGGGGCCAAGCTGCGGCCCGCGCCCCCCATGACACCGCCGCCTCCCTCCGGAACGGGCCGGGCCCACCCCAAGCCACCCGCCCCGTCCCCGGGCCCAGACCTGCGCCTTCCCTTCCGGCCGGTGCGCGTCTCCCGCCCCTCGCCCTTCGCCCCGTCGCGCGCTTCCTGCCGGCGCCGGCCAATAGGAGGAGGCCGCGCGCAGGCTGCTGGGATTTGTAGTCGTGCGAGGGAGAGCGGCGCGCGATGCGCGCGGGGGTCGGGGTGTCTCGTGCCGGTGGCGCGCGGGCTCTCCTCAGGCGGAGGAGCGTTGAGGAGCGGAGCGGTGAAGTGAGGAGAAAAGTGGTGAAGTGAAGTGAGGAGAAATGAGGAGAGGAGCGGTGAAATGAAGTGAGGAGAAATGAGGAGAGGAGCAGTGAAATGAAGCGCGGTGCGGTCAGGAGAGGAGCAGAGCGTTGAGGTGCGGTGCCCCGCATCGCCCTTGGGCTTGGCCTCTCTTTCCCCGAGGCCCGGCTCGCGTGTGCGTGGGGTGCTGAGGTTGAGGTTTGTTTGGTTTTTTTTAACACGGGCCGCTTGCACGGCCCTTTTGCACATCTTGAAGGGGGTCTGTTGTTGTTTGAGCTCGGTCAAGGTTAGAAGTTACAGCTTGAAACTGCACCTGTTAGGCTGGGTGCAGGGTAGCTCTGAGGACAAAGGGAGGCCGAGGGCTGCCACCCCAGAGGCTCCTTGAGGGATCACAAACAGTCAAAACTATGAGAAATGCCTGGGGTGGTAGAGCCCTGCTCCAATTCTCCACATCTGCAGCAAGGGCTCAGGCTCACCAGGAAGCTGTTAGAGGATCAGGGATGTGTGGTAAATGAAGCACAGAGCACATCTAGAGATGATGAGGGTGAACGGTGGGAGAGATGAGGTCTCGAGCAAGCACCAACCTGGCTTTCAGGGTGAAATCGCAGTCATCTGGGAAAAAAAAAATAAAGTGAGAAGACAATAGAGAGGAAAGTTGTGATAGATGGACAAAAAGAGGGATCATATCTACAGCAGCAGGTTGGTGGTGGTGGTTCAGGTTCTGTTGCCTGCACTACTTTAGCCTAGTGGGTGGCTATTGAGCATGCATGTGATACACCTGTATCACTTCTAAGGCACCAGGAATTTGAAACTAAACTGAATTTCCACAAGTTTTGAAGTCAAAGGTGTGTGAAGCAATGTGTTTTGTTTGTTTTTTTTTTTTTCTTATTGAAAATCGCTATGCCAAGCCATGAGGCAGTTCAGGCATATTCTTACGAGGTTTTCCTTGCTCTAAAGAGCTTTTCAGTAGGCACGTCCTCATGAAAGATGAAGTTCAAAATGTTCCTCTGAATAAGTTCTTAAATGCCCTAATTTAAGAAAAAAAAACCCCAATATAAAAAAAACAATAACAACCAAAAAGCCCCTGCACTATATAGCTGTTCCAGATTTGGGTTAGGTAAAATCTGTTCTAATCAATAGGACATGGTAAAGGATTATTCTCAGAGAACACGGGTTCTTAAAAGAGAAGGCAATCAATCTTTTATTGAGAGGATGATTCTCTTTTTTCTTCCTCCTCATGATGTGGGGAAATACGCTGACTGTTTAAGCCATATCAACTCTTTTGGCGTTACCAGCCACCATTGTTAAAATACCAAAAAAGTATTGAATCTGGCAGAACTCCATTAGTGGACTGAAGTGTATCTGTCCCATGTGAGGGTGCTGAGGAGGAGGTGCGTTTTTAGAAATATTTTGAGAAGTGTCCTGACTTCTGAACTTCTAACTGACATCACCAGGCTTTGATTCAAGCCTGAAGGGCCTTTGGGATGTTTTGCATTTCAAAGTTGGGATAGAAATTGAAGATTCTGATACCAGATTCATTTTTGTCTTGATTTGTTTGATCACTGCTTCTAAATTAATATTTCTGATGACTGAGTTTCTTGGTGAGGTGGTGGATGTGGGTATTAATGAGAGATTGGAACACTTAGCAGTAAGTTGGCAAGAGCATGGCTAGTTGCAATGAAAGCAAACAGGAGCTCTATGGCTGATTTTTCTCCCTGGATAAAAAAGTAGATTCAGCATTCTGCAACATCCCAGCTGCAATGGTTTAGCCCACAAAAATGTGCCTTTCTGCTGTTCTGCTAGGAACTGTGTAATTTATTCTGACTTACAGATCATATTTCTGAACCTTCACACTGTCCTGTTAAATATCATGTCATTTGAAAAGGGAGAAGGAAATCACAGCTGTGGTACAAAATCAATCCATGCAGTTCTGAATTTGCTGAAATGCTATTTAAATCCTCTCTGTCTGTGCAAAGAGCACAGGGGTTTGAATAAGTTACTGTGTTTCATCCCCAGAAGGAATTGAACTGGTAAGAATAATACTGGACATCAGGGGTCAGCAACCTATCCAGGGTGGTGTGCTGGCCTTTTATTTTAACTTTTCCAAAAGAGAGTTTATTTGCCAGCAAAAACTCTACAGGAGTTGGACCTGCTTAGAAGTTTTGAGCTGCTGCTGATCAGTGGCAAAATACTACCCTGCCTCCATGCGAGGCAGGGGTTTCTAGCTTCAACACAGCCCTAAACTTAATAGGAGCCAGGACTAGAAACGTTTGCTTTTCAGGAATGCTGTGGTTCCCAGTTTCGGTCCCCAGCCAGCCCTGTTGTGCACCATCCAAAATTTATCTGCTGCCTTTGGCTCCTATCCTGTGGGGTTACTATTCCAAATGACTGTCAATATCTCCTTATCGTCTCATGTTAAAATAGAGTTCCTCAACAATATCTTACTGACTCCACAGGAAGAAGTGTGAGAAAAATTAGCAAATTTTCCCATATAAACTTTCTGCCTGCCTCTCCTCTGATCTGGAGACACTTTGGGGTTCCCTGAACTTTGGAGTCTATTCAGCATTTTGTTTCTCCCAACACATCATAGGGGAAAAGATACAACTCCCCAGAACCCCAGTTTCCTGCTCTCATTTAGGAGTGATTATTCCTTTGTTAATCTTTACCCTAGATCTAGCAAGAAGGGAAAGTTTTTCCCATGGTCCTACTTAATTAAAGATGAGCATGTCCCAGCAGTCCTTTTTAGCAGAGTGACCTTTGAGACTTATGGCTGCTGTTTAGGATTGTTGGTTCCCCCTGAGGTTAGCCTTGAGCAAGCTGCAGCTCAGTGAAAGTCTCTGAATCTCTCTCCTGTGGAACTGCTCCTCAGTGCCACTCTGAAGGAAAATCCTAAAGGCTTCACTGGTATTCAGAGAAGAGACACCCACCAAGAGAACTGGAGGCTCTCTGCCCACCATCAGGGGACAAATCCTCCAGTGAGCGAAGGAATGAATTTCTAGCCCCTCATTAGGTATCAATGTAGTCAATGCGTATGACTTCTGTCTTCCAAGTGCTGACTTACTGTCTGTATGTCTCACTTTCTTTTCTTTACACTGTAACTAGTTACTTTGTTTGGAAAATACAAGAACAAGTTGTCTTATAGTAATTTCAAACATACACGTTTTACTAAGAAACATCCTGGAGGTTGTAGGGCAGTTGCCGTTTTTTATGACTAAATCTTAACTTGTTCAAACATAGAACATGTTACTGCTTTAATCAGTCTTTTAGAACCCCTTGATGGTTGGACTCGATGATCCCAAGGGTCTTTTCCAACCTAGATGATTGTATGATTCTAATTCATTGCTGTAAATGAAAGTGTATGAATAGCTGAAGATTGTGTATATATACAAAAAATGAAAACTTGATATCATTTTTTTAATCTTCTTGGTGCTAAGGGATTTTTCAGAGCATTGATGTTTGTTTAAGTGAACACTTGTTGAAAAAATCAAGAACATATAATGCTGAATAAATAGACATGTTTGGATAAGAGTTCAGCGACGGAAGCCTTAGCTTGTATTGTTGAGATTTATCCCCTCTTTTGAATGGGTTTACCTCTCTGCGTAAGCACATAGCAGAGTCCAGGGTCACTGAGTTCCTCAAGTGGAACACTTTAATACTACAACACTTATATTGAGCAGGCATAAGTTAAAAAGGTAAAGTCAGAGAAAGAGTGTATTTCTCAATACTTTCCTCCAGCAAGAACTTTTTTACCCTTCCAATTTTTTACTGTTTCTTCTCAAACTCACAGCATGATGGTGGTGACATTATCTGGCATGATGAACAGACGCAAGGACAATGTAGTGTGCCAAAAGAAAAGCTGCAGGAAGTGGACAATGTTGCATTGACTCTAGCTTTCTCAGTGGTGCTGAAAGAGAGAAAGGACCAACGTGAAGGAAGATTTATATTATTTTATTTCTGACACAAGTTTTCTACTGGATTGTATACAAATACTTTTTTTCTTACTGCTTTCAAGATAAACTTAGACTTTACCTACCTTTTGTAACTATTAATACTATTATAGAAGACAAGAAGGCAACTAGGTGGAGAGGAGCATTTTATTCAGATTGTTAAAAAGACGTATTTTTAAAATTCATAATAGTTACTCCCTATTTTGCAGCAATGCTTAATTGTCAGTTGGTGAAACGACTCTGCTCTTTTAATGGAAATTCATAGCCTAATATCCTTGAGTTCACTAAAACATCTTCTAACAAAACCAAAGACTGAGATTTTCTCATTATTTCCAAGTGTAAAAGGTTCATAAAATGTAACAATAGACATACAATAGTTTAGATATTACAGACCAGCAGATTTTATGCTGAACAAACTCCTGAGAACAATACCTGGAAACTAAATCTCACACTGGGAGTTGTAGCTCCAGTATTTGTGGCCATGCTTTCAAGATGGCTGTGGACACAATTAGGCATCTAATCTGTGCGCATAATTACAGTGATTTCAGGGACACATTGGGTGACACTTTACTGCTGAATTTCATGTGTTTGCTCATATGATTTATTTATATGAAAAAGCAAGAAAGCTGAGCATAAGAAAAAAAGATGTACCTGCATTTTGAAAAAATCATCCTTAAAACATTCTGGGTCTTGTGATAAATAAAAGCAGGTCTTTGCTTGTTAAAGCTTGAGGTCCCTCCTACAGACTTAGTATACCCCCATATTTCATTTGTCTTTGTGAATAACAATTTTCTAATATTTCATTCCAGAAAGTTGCATTGTTTTTCTAAATGTTTCCATGAACTGGGAGTTATCGCAGTTCTGAGCTCCCCTGATAAAAATTTAATGTTTATCTATATCAGGAATATGTAGGTTTTCCCATGTAGCTTTGAGATGATCCTGAACTTGTTTAGTCTTACATACCATTCCGGTTTCATGTAATATTAAAAATATTAACATATTTCATATCTGAAGCTGAAGGGAGGTTTAAATTTTGCCAGCAGATGGAACAAAACCCCTGGATAAAACAGCCAGAGACCATGAGGACATACATGCATTTGAAATTTGCAGTATTTTAAGCATTCTTAAATACTAATATTTACAGCAGAAGATTCACAAGGTAGAACTAACCTGAGGCCCACAAACTGAGCATATGTGTGCTTCTTGTTTTTCACAGAAAGTCTAAGCTTTGCAAAGAGGAGCACAGCAGGACGAGTGCAAATTTTGGTTATGAATTCTGCATTTTAAAATGATCTTTTCTCTGTAGCCTGTTTCAGGCTTGCTCTCTTGCCCACCTGCGTGCAGCTCCACTCAGTTAAGCGTTGCATGAGGATCCCTAGGCTGGAATCTATTTTTACCTAGTCATGAAAGCAGGAACCTTTTTTGCTGGGTGAAAATGGATAATTTACACTCAAGCTTATAGCGTATTTGCTGCTGGTAACTCATGATGTATTTTAAAAGTATGCATTCCTTTTCCAAAATCAGGCTTGTGCTATTTAAGGCATGAATAATGTAAATGAACAGGCATACAACAAGAGTTTGTTAATGTGTGTATGTTAAGGTGCTTCAAGTCACATTGGGTGCAGTACTGGTACAACACCAGGACTGCAAAGATACATATGGGTTCTGGCACTTACAGCTAGGGTGCAGATAGGCTGACTGGTGGGTACTGCATCTGAGTACAATTTCTGCTGCTAAAACACAGCATTCTGGAAAATAACTTCTCTTTTTTTCTTTTTTTTATTATTATAGCAAACTCATGTTTTGCACAAGTGAATTATTTTAGAAATGAAGACTGAATGAATGAGTTTCTACTAAAAGAATGCATGTTATATCTGGAAGTTTTCAGTCAAAGGAAGTGGTGCTTTTCACAGCTTCCCTTTTTTTTATAGGTTCTAGTCCCAAGTTGCCTGAACAGCATTCTCTCTTTTTAAAAATAAAACAGAATAGAAATTCAAGCCACATGAATTTCTATGGAAATCAAATTGCCACTTTATGTATTTAAAGTTTAAGGAAGAAATTTTTAAAGGCATCTTCAGAATTTAGTTAGTTGACTTTTTCTGCAAGCTTGCTGATCAGCTTTACTTCATGGATTTCACTGTGAAAAAGAAACGCTTCGACAAAACAAATTGAGCTTTGGGAAATCTTCACTTCTGGAAGAGACTTAATTGAAGTTGAAGACAGGATGTCTTAAGTTCTCCTGCTGCCTTAAGAAAAAGTCTTCCTGATTTACTGTTAAAGAAGCTGAATTTGTAGTATGAAAAACCCAGAGAGCTCTTAGCTGAATTAGAGTATTTGTGAATCTCACCCGGAACAGAAATCCGATAGATGGCGATGTTGGATTTTCTAAGCCAGGTCTACATTCCTTTCCTTGTAAAACGGATCCAGTTGTTATTGAAATCAGGGCTCAGGCTCCCCTGTCTTACAATAGTCCAGGACCAGACTTTAAGCTAACTAGAAGAAGAGGGATGAACTGTTCCATAATTACCTCAGGCTCCAGAGCATATGCTAAATTTACTTTTTGGACAGCTTTTTTGATCTTCACAGTGAAGAAATGAGAGCTCAACAAATCAAGCAAAGAAAAAATAATTACTATTTTCCAGAGGTCATATAAAGTTCATGTTCTTTGCTAGAATTAAACATTTGCACACAAGTCCCAGTGGAATCAAATTATTGTGCTTCCCAAAGAGCATTTTAAAGGAAATTGTGAAATAGGCAATTAAAGGCTTTTTAATCACAGTTATAAATTAAAGTTTTACTATATCCTCTTTTTAGGTTGACTTATTAAAGAAATTGTGAAGGATTCTTATTAATTTTGAACATCCATTCTCTTTTTCTCTGTGTCTTGGCTGGAGTCCTGTAAAGATTATGGGAATTTCTAGAAAGGGAGCATGTTCTTCATTGGTCAAGTTAATATATTTTCACATAAGAAATTTCAAGTAGCAAGACCAGATTTCCTTTCTCTGTCACCTACTTATCTGAATGACCCTATCCCAGTATTTTTTCAAGCCTTCCATTGTTTTCATCAGTTTGGCTCAAGTTCACAGGGTATAAAATAAAGATCCAACCTGTTAATTAAGACTACTCTTTGCCTTTATCACTGTTTATATGTTTTCTAGAGGCAGGATGCTCATTGTTCAACCAGTGTAAATGAATTAATCTCATCTGAGCTCAGAGCTATGCCAATTCACATCATTAGAGTATCTAAAGCAGGATTTGTCACAGTGAAGTCACTGATTTGTCTGGTGGGATTGTGTACCCTACCAGTGACTTTCATTTGGGGCATGCTGCTTCTTATACTGGTTTCGGATTTACACATGCGATGCTAATTGAAAAGTGAAGTGAATGAGACGAATGTTTGTAATCTCTGTGGAGCTCACTGGTTACGGGAATAAATAAAAAATGCAACTTTAACATTAAACCAGTGCTTGATTAAAATCAGCAATCATCGTGAATGACTAAAAAGCAGAAAAAATTGTTTCAGATCAGTCTTACTAGAACTGTATACTCAAATTTGAATGTGACATTCCGAAACTTATGGATGTTCTAGGAAAAAGCCAAACCATAGATTACAACCGAGTGTAAATTGAACCTAACTTTATGCTTTTACCATCAAGAGAACAGAGGAATTTAGATGCATCTCTCCATGTTGTAGTGACATAAATTAGCCTAATAGCCTTGCTTTTCTCTAAAGGGAGGCTTTGCTTATCTCCTTATTTCAGTTATAAACCAATCAGATAAACATAGTATAACAAGTTGTCCTCTGACTATTAGGATGAATAAAGGCTGATTTATGGATTTACAACCTTTATCTTTTAACACTTCTCCCTTTCACTTGGTATTTTCAGCGCCCTCATTTGTCTTTCATGTTGTGCTCCCACATGCCTTGTTCCAGTCTTACTGGCCTGTCTTATTGGGCAAATGGGAGCATGTGGCTTAGCTGCTTCTGGGCTCTGTGTGTGCTGACTAGCTAGTCAGCATGTACAAGCTTAGTAGCCAGCAGGCTTTGAAATTGGTCAAGGGACAGACTTATAAAGGTCTTTTACTGAAAGGAGGCACTAATTTGGGTCCCTTTCCTCTATTCAGCCACAAAATTTTGTAATACAGAATTGATTACCTTTCTTAATTTAACCTCTTGTTCAGTTTGGTAGAAATCAGTGAAGAGGTTCAAAGGCTAGTAAGAAGAGGATGGGAAAGGAAGCTAACGTGTGGACAGACAGAATGATTGTGTGAGCCTAATTTCTTTAAAATACCAGGGTGAAGATTCATGCAAGTTAATGAGCAAAATGTTATTTTCAAACTTTTATATATATTCACATATTCATTTACAATTAAAGTTGAAAGCAGCTTTGCATAATATATTGGAATAAGGTCTCTGTTCCTGAATCCAGAATTTTCTATGAATAGGCTAAACTACATCTATTTTTATATCTAGATTTCATTCTCTGTTTCCCAGAAAATATTACACACTGTCCAATATATATGAATTTTGTTGATGCCTTTCAAACGTTATGCTTGTTCTCAGTTGGCTGGCACAAACAACTCCACACAGGCAGGAGAATGGAGTAAAAAATTTCTGTACACTTTACCACAGAAAGCATGGTTAATGATTCTTTGATTACTATGTGTTCAGAGAGAAATTTCTCTTCCATTTCATAGGCAAACCAAGAATTACAAATCCCAAGAGAGCAATGAGGGAGTTCAGAGCTGTTAGCATTTATAAGTATACAAACCTGAAATAGTAAGTAATGGATAGAGAAAGCTTAAGAAGATATATCATTTCTGTCTGCTTGCAATGTCAGCTGAGCTCCAGTGAGCCACTTATATGTGAAATAGCAGTTCCCCTTTCTTCTGTGTGCCTTTGGAGGGTTTCTTTCATACTGAACACATTTGCTAAATGCTATACATAGGTCTTCTAGAAAGTTTTAAACTTAACAAGTGTATGGAAAAATATTTGATAAAGGAAAAAATATGCCTGCATAAATAAGGGTTGTCTAGGATGATAACAAAAGACAACAGAATACTGTTGTCTATGGATTGTGTGCAATGCATGGAGAGAGTTAGGTGTGTGTTTAACAATGGGATCTAATACAGACCACTTGGGAGAACGTAAGCTGAAAGCTGCCTGCTGGCCTGTACTAGGACATTGCTGGGAGGACAGAAGGCATCCTGAAATCCTGCCTTGTCCAAGGACCTTGCTGTATGCTGCAGGCAGGTATCTCCAAACACTTGGGATCCACAGTCTAGATATATCTGTTGAGATCAGGCACTTTCAATGGTTCTTTGGAGGGAAGAGTAAAGCTCACTCTTTAAAAAAACCAGTTAGAGGATGCCCAACAGTTACAGAACGGCAGTTGGCATAGCAGTCATTCTGTAGGAGGGACTCATGGGTTCAGTTTTCTTTTCACTCTAGGGACTGCCTTAAACCCTGGAGAAAATGTTTTGGTGGATGTTTCCTGTAGAAGCAATGCCACTGTATAGCTGGGACCTCAAGATGCATTGTGCAAGGGGGAGGGAATGTCATTCCACAGGGCTGTGCACAGCCATCTGAAAGGGAGGAGTACTGTTCTCTGCTTCTTGCACTGTCTGTGCAGATTATTATACAGCCTGGAGGTTAAACATAAAAACAGTCATTAAAGCAGAGTCTGGAATTTTCCTAGTTAGTGCCCTGACCACTATGTTACTGCTTTAGGTGGTTTTACTGATCTTGGGCATCATGTTACCTTTTGCGCAAATAGCGTGCTTTATGGGGAAGGTAACTAGTCCCCCTTCCAGACCCAAAAAATCCATAGTGGGTGGAAACATTTTTTGGTTCCATTAAAGTAACTTAAACTAGCATGATGTGTCTTCATATTCTGAAGTATTTTCTTTTGACCATTTCAGGATGAAAGTGGTGTTTCTTGTCTGATGCACCATCCCTACGATACCATGTTCTGGCCTATGAAGTGTGTGAGCCATAGCATTGCCAGCACAGTTTGGAAAAAAGGTAAGCATATGTGTTGTTGTATCAAAACAGAATCCAGTTTATTCTCGTGGGAACGAGCTGGTTAATTTGTGGCCAGTAACAGGAATAGGCAGTTGTTAGTATACCAATATTTTCATACCGTAGCTGCTGCGGATTATCATCTCCTGTGTTGTGCAATTTTATGCTCATTTTTATCAGGTGAAAGTCAAGCACAGAAACTGAGAGCAGAGAGCACATCTGTTGAATAGAAAGTTGCTATTTTTACATTTTCCAAACTAGAACTGCACTTTATAATATTAATGTCCCCTCTTCTCTCCCCATCACATTTGGAAAGATAATAGAAAACTGCACTTCCAAAGAGTAAAGAATGTAGAATGCTCTAGAGTTTCAGTCTCGTTCAGTTGGATTGATTTTACCATAACTCTCTTCAAAAATAAGAAGCACTTGTGATAGCTGAGTGCATTGAAGCCTAATGGGTTTAATTTATGTGCAGCTGGGCTGTAACAATGCTCTGTGAGCCATTACAGCTGTGCCTCTCAACTGAATGGCTTTGTACAAGCCCCTAGTTAGTGATTAAGCTCCACACAGTAGCTTAACCTGGAGAAATTCACAGTGCTTTATGAACACCTTCTGTGCTAAATAGCAGCAACTCCTCTTTGGAGGCAATTCCATTTGCCCGCAAAATGCATTCATCAGAGTGTCTGTTAATATGCAGAAAAATATGCATGATGGAGTATAGTTGCATCTGATAGACCACTGTGTGCCAATTGCCATTTCACTAGGTTGTGGATGTTCTGCTTGTCGAATTAATTTTGGCTGTACTAAAAAAATGGGCTAATATGGGCTTGTCCCACAAGGTTTGATGATGATGTTCTGACTCAAATAGTTTTTCCTTTAAAGGAAAACATTGCAACAAATGAAGGACTAACAAAGGGAAGAGGGTGATTCGTATGGCCTCATTTGGGCAGGCTTTGCCTGGTGGAGGTCGTAGAAGATTCCAGTGGTAAAAATAAATACATTGAGAATAGATTTGTTGTAGAGAAGTCAGGTGGCCTTGCAAGGGTTATGTATTTTAAGGTGACATATCAGAATTTCTCCTCTGTAATCTTTGTGGTCCCTCTTTCAGATCTATGGGGGGTTTTCTTGTGTGTTTTTATTATCTGTTCTACTGCCTGTACCTTCACTGAAGCTGTGGCTGGAGATGGCGTAGATGTTGGCAGCTTATGAGCAGATGTGACATGACTCTTCTGAAATCTTACACAGTTTAGCATATTTGCATGGATGGATCTCACTGGTACAGTGTGGCTTAGTATAAGAACAGGCTGTATGGGGCCCTACAAAAATGGGAATTCACGAGACAAAAAGTAAAAAGCTTAGAAGAAGAACAGTCACCTATTTGTTTTTGGGAAGTCATGTAATAACATGCATAGCTATGGAGAGCCTGACACGGTGTGGCAAGATATGTACATGACCTGGGAAAAAACTTGGAGAAGAGAAATGTATTTTGGAGGTATATTAGGAATCCTTCCATCTTATATTTGTTACAGTTACAAGTTGTAGGCTCTCCGGTCTTAAAATTTGATTGGGTAGTGATTAAGAATGAGACACAGTTTGTTAAAATGATACCTGATGTATGTATCAGGTATTGCCCGAACTTGTTCTCGCTTTTTTCTGTTATCCCTGGTTGCTGTGCTGGAGCCTACAGTTTGTCATTCCTTCGTCTGTCTGATGCTAGGGATTGTATGAGATCATCCCTTAGGATGTGGCCTAATTAATATGCTAAGAAAAATGGGCCTGATGTAAATATCTGTCTTAGAAATGGCAGAGTATATTTGTTTTGATTGCCTGTAATTACTTCCAACTTCTTGTTTTCCAACTTCAACACAGTGAATAAACTTTTTTCCCATTCTTGTTTTCCATAGTATCAGAAATTCTGAAGAAGAGCTTCTCTTAGTTTCCTGTTTTCTTGGCAAGGCAGCATGACCTAGTCATGCCCCAGGGAGGTTGCCCTTAACAAACAAGCTCTTCAGGAAGGACAGGCTGGGCAGAAGGGGAGGGGGTGTTGCCCTCTATGTCAAGGACCAGCTGGAATGTATAGAGCTTCACCTGGGGATGGATGAAGACAAGACAGAGAGCTTATGGGTCAGGATTAAAGGGAGCACGGGGGCAGGTGATGTTACAGTAGGAGTCTGCTACAGGCCACCAGATCAAAGTGACAGCGAGGATGTGGCCCTCTACAAACAGATAGGGGCAGCATCGCGCTCACACGCTCTGGTCCTCATGGGGGACTTCAACCACCCCGACATCTGTTGGAAGGACAACACAGCAGAGCACAGGAAATCCAGGAAGTTCTTAGAATGTGTCGATGACAACTTTCTTCTGCAAATAATAGAGGAACCAACGAGGAAAGGAGCAGCGCTGGACCTTGTCCTCACCAACAAGGAGGGGCTGGTCGGGAATGTCAAATTCAAGGGTAGCCTCGGCTGCAGTGACCATGAGATGATAGAATTCAAGATTCATAAGGCAGCAAGGAGGGTGCGCAGCAAGCTGGCTACCCTGGACTTCAAAAGAGCAGACTTTGATCTCCTGAGAGATCTGATTGGTAAGGTAGCGTGGGAAAAAGAACTGGAAGGGAGAGGGGCCCAAAAAAGCTGGGTGGTATTTAAGGATTGCCTCCTCCAAGCTCAGGAGAGGTGCATCCCAAAAAAGAAGAAATCGGGCAAAATAGCCAGTAGGCCGGCGTGGATGAACAAGGAACTGCTGGACAAACTCAGGACCAAAAAGGAGGCCTATAGAGGGTGGAAGCAGGGAAAGGTAGACTGGGAAGAATACAGAGAAGCTGTCCGAGTCACCAGAAACCTGATCAGGCAAGCGAAAGCCCAGGCAGAACTAAATCTAGCCAGGGATGTGAAAAATAACAAGAAGAACTTCTATAGATATATCAGGGATAAAAATAAGACGAGGGAAGCTGTGGGTCCCCTCCGGAAGGAAACGGGAGACCTGGTCACCCAGGATATGGACAAGGCTGAGCTACTGAATGACTTCTTTGCCTCAGTCTTCACTGGCAAGGGCCCTAACCACACTGCCCAAGTCACGGAGGGCAAGAACAGGGGCTCTGGGAATGAAGAAGCACCCACAGTACAAGAAGATGAGGTTCGAGACCTCTTAAAGAACCTGAAGGTGCATAAGTCCATGGGACCTGATGAAATCCATCCACGGGTCCTGAGAGAACTGGCGGACGAAGTTGCTAAGCCCCTCTCCATCATATTTGAGAAATCGTGGCAGTCTGGTGAAGTTCCCACTGACTGGAAAAAAGGGAACATAACTCCAATATTCAAAAAAGGAAACAAAGAAGACCCGGGAAACTACAGGCCGGTCAGTCTCACCTCTGTGCCTGGCAAGATCATGGAGCAGATCCTCCTGAAATCCTTGCTAAGGCACATGGAGAATAAAGAAGTGATTGGAAACAGCCAACATGGCTTCACCAAGGGCAAATCGTGCCTGACAAATTTGGTGGCCTTTTACAATACTGCCACAGACTTGGTAGACAAGGGCAGAGCGACTGACGTCATTTACCTGGACTTATGCAAAGCATTTGACACTGTCCCGCACGACATCCTGGTCTCTAAATTGGAAACTCATGGATTCCATGGATGGACCACTCAGTGGATAGGGAACTGGCTGGATGGCCGCATCCAAAGGGTTACAATCAATGGCTCAATGTCCAGGTGGCGGCCAGTAACGAGTGGTGTTCCGCAGGGGTCGGTACTGGGACCAGTACTGTTTAACATCTTTGTCGGTGACATGGACAGTGGGATAGAGTGCACCCTCAGCAAGTTTGCTGATGACACCAAGCTCGGTGGCGCAGTTGACACGCTGGAGGGAAGGGATGCCATCCAGAGGGACCTAGACAGGCTGGAGAGGTGGGCTCGTGCAAATTGCATGAAGTTCAACCAAGCCAAGTGCAGGGTCCTGCACCTGGGACGTGGCAACCCCAGGCACAAATACAAGTTGGGTGGAGAATGGCTGGAGAGCAGCCCCGAGGAGAAGGACTTGGGAGTGCTTATGGATGAGAAGCTCAACATGAGCAGGCAGTGTGCACTGGCAGCCCAGAGAGCCAACCGTGTCCTGGGCTGCATCAGGAGAAGTGTGGCCAGCAGGTCTCGCGAGGTGATTCTGCCCCTCTACTCTGCGCTCGTGAGACCCCTCCTGGAGTACTGTGTCCAGCTTTGGAGTCCTCAACACAGAAAGGACATGGACCTGTTGGAGCGGGTCCAGCGGAGGGCCACGAGGATGATCAGAGGGATGGAGCACCTCTCCTATGAAGACAGACTGAGAGAGCTGGGGTTGTTCAGCCTGGAGAAGAGAAGGCTCCGGGGAGACCTTATAACAGCCTATCAATACCTGAAGGGAGCCTACAGAAGAGCTGAAGAGGGACTCTTTGTCAGGAAGAGTGGTGACAGGACAAGGGGCAATGGTTTTAAATTGGAAGAGAAGAGATTTAGATTAGATATAAGGAAGAAATTCTTTACAGTGAGGGTGGTGAGGCACTGGAACAGGTTGCCCAGGGAAGTTGTGGATGCCCCATCCCTGGAAGTGTTCAAGGCCAGGCTGGATGGGGCTTTAAGCAACCTGCTCTAGTGAGAGGTGTCCCTGCCCATGGCAGGGGGGTTGGAACTAGATGATCTTTAAGGTCCTTTCCAACTCTAGCCATTCTATGATTCTATGATTCTATACTTTCAGGATTTGGTGGGCTTGAGGAAGGAAAGCACTACAGAGTAGAGATCCTGTGTCTCTTGAGCCACATATGTTTTGCATGTGGTTCAAATACGCCTCCCA
This sequence comes from Numenius arquata, assembly GCF_964106895.1. Taxonomy (NCBI): domain Eukaryota; kingdom Metazoa; phylum Chordata; class Aves; order Charadriiformes; family Scolopacidae; genus Numenius; species Numenius arquata. The sequence goes on from NC_133586.1 coordinate 33,157,507, forward strand.
TGCTAGGCAGGACATGGGAGGAGCAGCTGTGCTGTGGCTGGCTGTGAGAGAAAGCAAACTATCAGGGATGGATGAGTCTGTGTTGTCCCTGCAGAGTCTAGCAGCCTTCCCTGTTAAAACTTACAGAACAGTAATGTAACTCTCAGGGAAAAAAATAATACTGTAATACTGTCTGCCTGTGGAATGCCTTCTCTTCTCCACTCTTTAAAGCTTGTGGGACATGTGTCTTGGGATTCTTGGCTCTTTGAGGATTTTGGTATATGATTTCTAAGATAGAGGCACCAGACATTCTAAATGGCACGGACTAGCATGATGTTAACGCGTATCTTCTCCTCCCGTTCAATTACAGTGTTTAGAGAAAGCTGTTTTTTCAGTACTAACGTGGCGGAAATTATCTCTTTATAGATTTCAAAAAAGCAGTACGGGAGCTTTCCTTGCAGTTTTTGTGACATTACCTGTAAAAATGTAGAAAGATGATAAGTGCTCATAAGTCACTTCAGTATGAGATAAACTGATTTCATAGGTAATTAGCGAATTATGTCATTGTTTAAGGAGCTTAAATGATAATCAAGGACCACACACCCTTTGTTAGGACTAGGAACTAATTAAAAGAATGATCAGTCTCTGAGAGCCACATAGTTAAAGGCTTTAGAGTAATGGAATGCTATTTATTCTGAAACTTTGCAGTATCACTTAGAAATTCTCAAATATGGATAACGTTATTTGGATTTACTTCACAAGTCATGTGTGATGCAAAATTTAGCTGAAGTGTGCTGTCAGGTGGTTAGATAAACAAATTTATTTCCCATTAGCAGTAATTTTGAAGAAACTTTTCAAAACTAAAAAGTGTTTGACCGACTACTGTAGGTTCCCTCCAAAAATTAATAAACAGGTTAGAACTACAGTTCTCTGCCATTTAGAAGCCCAAAGAAGATAGCTTCATACTAGTATGTCACAGCTAGATAGAATATTCTTTATGGCAACCTCAATATGTGAGCAAAAAGAGTTTGTTTATCTGTTTTATGATACTTTTAAATTTTATAAGCATTGTCCTTTTAAGAGGAAATTACAGCCTTCTCCACAATCAAAATGGAATTATTAAAATAGGAGATTGGCCATAACTTCAATCAGGATAAGACCTAAAACATATTTATATGGTTCTTACTGTAACATATGACCGTGGAAAGACCTTGGAACATGACTTTCCTAAGTTGGTCACTAAGCTGGGAAATACTTCATCTAACCACAAGCCACATCCATCCCTGTCAACTTAATGAGAGAATACACATTTAAGGAAACAAAAGGAAATGGCTCTCCGTTGGGATCCAGCATTGTTAAGTTGTCCCTAAGTGTTTTTAGTACATCTGTTTAAGGTTCATTCTCTGTTTCAAGCTTTAAATAAGAAAAGTCTCGGTTGGAGGAAGGAGTAAATACCAATTTTTCACTTCATGTAAAAAAATCAGTCATTAGTCTAATGATTCACGCTTAATTGCAAGAGATGAAAATAACTTCCAAACATGACCTAAAATGTCCTAGAAGATATGCTCAGGAATTCTGTTACAGTACTGTATTATTGAGCTGAAAAATATTAATGACAGTGAAATTTACACTACTCCATTGTTTTGTCTCTTTCACTTCTTATCTGAGCGGCAAAGTAAAGGCCTCTAAATACGCAATAGCATTTTCAAAGTGTGCTGAAGGGACCAGGGGCTCAGTGTATTTGTCCTAAGGCTGGGTTTTGGGCTTCCAGCGGTCAATGCTCTTTTGTGCTGTCCACGACACTGTTTATGGGGTATTTGGAGTGATTTATGAGAGTTGCTTTAGGAAAACAGATCCTCTGGTAGCCTGTATGTTTACAGGACACTTACTAATGTGCTGAAATGTAGATGGTGAGCTCTCATCATTGCTGGTATTTTCAAACTTTCAAAGAAGAGCATGGTGAAGGATAGAGGAGTTACATATGTTGGTGGTTAGGGAATCATGGAAGGGAAGCAGCTGCAGAGAGATTCAAGAGCATCCTAGGGGTTACAATGGCAAACCTAACTGCTATGAGTGTTTTATTTTGAAGTGAAAATCGTGATGAGGGAACTTGGCTGAATTCCAGTCCTACAGTAATAGGTACAAGTGTCTAAATTGTTGCGAAATTACTTTAATCTTTGACGTTGTTTTCCATTTCTAAAGTGCTAATGTACAGTGAAGTACAACAACAGTAAGAATTTACAGGCAAAATCAGCGGCAACTAGTACCCTGGAGAGGTACAAATAACACTGCATTGCTCACTTCCGCTCTCAGGCATCCATACATGCCGCTAGCACACAGGTACACACACACATTCATACACATTTTCCCTGCCCACCCCCATATTTATACATTCTTTCTATATACATATGTGTTTGGCTGTTCCACAGCACTTCCACAACAGCTAAATAATTATATGTGCACTTCCCTGGGTTTATGCGGTTCCTTCCCTGCATTCTGGTCTTACTTCAGTAGCCTCTCTGGCACTTGACTGGGAATATGGTTAGCCCCTACACTTTGCTGCTCTTGTGATATAAATCTGCCTGTTTCTTACTGGCTTCCTTATAGTGCTATACTGAGAAACTGTGCAAAGGCCCATTTTTTCACCTGGGCTAAACATCAAAGGGGTTAGTGTACAAAGAGAGCAGACCATTCAGAATCTGTTCATTCCAGCATCATGTTTGCTCTACAGTCGGTTTTGCCATTCAGTGTGTCACAGATGGTCTCATGGTCCTCATTGCTGGAAGCTTGGCTGCCAGCAGGAACGTGTCCATTGCGCTCTGTTAAGAGATTAAAGGTAAAGAACTGGCATGGGTCCTTTTGTCTGCTGCCTTCCTTTAAGGGGCTCAGGAAAGAGCTGGAGTTTTTCCATTCTTGGAATGTGCACATCTCCATATGTGGGTGACTGATTTTGCTCAGGTAGCCAGGGCTGGGAGATGCTGAAGATAATGTCCTCTGACTGCCACTTAGGAAACTCCCGCTGTCTTCCAAAGAGTCCTTCCTAGGGTGTTCAAAGGAGCACCGATTCCAGTTTCTGTAGCTGTAGGCCCACCAGCCCAACTGCTTTCGACGGTGGCACTGACATTTTAGGATCTGTATAAAAGCCCTCTTGAACTCCTTGCTTGAGCATGGGTAGATGATTGGATTCAAGCAGCTGTTAAAGTAGCCAAGCCAAAAAATCACCTTGAAGATCGTTTCAGGGGGCTTCAGAGCTGAAAACAGAGATCCTGTCCAAATGAAACAAGCAGAGACAATATCTGAGATAATTGGTTTGCCTGCTGTTAGGAAGCATAAATGTCCCATCAGACCACTGTTAGAATTTGTTTATTAAAAATTTTAAATGCATATTGCTTTCATTTTTGGTCTTTTAGTAATAAAATGTTATTTTTGTTATTTTTAAAGCTCATAAGGAAATGCTTTCCACCATCTGAAAGCTAAAGGATCACATAGTTAATGGAGATTTAAAAAACAAAACCTAGTCTTTTTGTTTATATGTACCCATCTGTTGCACTAACATCTGTTGATTCCAATGAAAGATCAAACCTCCATTGTCCAAGCTGCTGCACAATGCATACAGGGAATAAAGCTGTGCCTTCTTCAAAGAGCTTTCGAATGTCATTTTTGCAGAAAAAGATCTAACTGTTCCCAGGCTTCTCGGAAGGAGTGTGTCCGGACAAACCTTATAACTTCTAATACATTCTCTGGCAGCTCCTGAACATCACCCCGTTTATCTAGGTTATAATGATAATACAAACCTCTTGAAACCTGAAGTTAACTGTGGTACTTCCCATATCTCAGGCATTCATAAAAATGGTATAACCCAAAAAAGAGGTTATTTTATGAATACTTACACTTCTGTTCACAACCAAATAATTTCCCTAAAGAGGCTGCCCAAATGAAAAACTCCTACTGGGAAATCCATTTAATGTACTTTTAGTATTAAAAACATGCAATTGATCAACTAAATTTAGCAAATGGGGCTTTATAAAAGAATGTTTGACATTTTTAAAGCAAAGCAGGCATTCAACAGTTATCCAGCTGGGAAAACACCTTGTGTCTGGCTCAAGTAATCAAAGAGTGGGGATTCAGGAGATAATTCTTATGTCAAGAACTGGAGTTAGATTTGAAGAGATTTACAAACGGAAGGTGACACTCAAGCCTGAATGTTACATCTCTGAGAAGAATGACCTTTTACATTGGAGTGGTTTCAGATTCCCTGGGCTGTGAAAGCAGCTGAGTCAGTTGTGACTGTCAGGATGCCTTAGTGGGGAGGGATATGATTCTAGGCATGTTTCCCATCCCATAGCAATGTAGAGGCCATGGCTTGGGCCTCGAAACTATGCAAAAGCACTTCCTAGCTTCTTGGGTAAATAGCTCTTACATGCCACAGCAGATACTGCTGTTTATCTAGATGACAGTGCTGGCCTGGTACTGAGTATAGGGGTCTGAGTCTCCTTAGCTCACAAGAAAGCCAAAGGGAGGTAAAGTGTGTCATTCCTTACACATCAGCTGCCTTCCTGAGTCTGTCAACTAGTCCCTGAACTGGCTCAGAAGAGAAAATAAGATGCTGAGATGACATCAGCTATCTGGGGAGACTCTTCCCTCTCCTCACTTGGGCAATAGGAGTCAGGAAAGATCTTGTGAATCCAGAATAATAGATTTTTCCCCTGGCAGTGTTTTGGGATGGTGCCAGCTAGCACTAGCTCTACCTAGTGCCTTGGAGCTAAGCAACATGCTAGTTTACGGTGAAAATGGAGGTTTTAAATTACAAGGTTCATTGTATTTCTTTCACGACTCCTGCATTTTACTGACTTTTACTTCATGTGCAAGACTCGTGTAAGTTGAACCCATGTCCCTTATTGCTTTGTTGCTGTTAATGATTTGCAGAGTTTGACCAATGCCTCTTTGGTCCATCTGATAGAGATCCTACATCTGTCCTGATTGATACTGCAGAAAGTACAGAGTACAAGATGTCTAACATCAGAGAAACTATGAATTGTATTTGATAAATTCCCAACAGATAAATCAAATCAATGCAAATACTTAAAGCGGTGTCTTGTGAGTGTTACATACTCTTTGATGAAAGATTCAGTGGCAATTCATGTGATTCTATGGAATAAGCCATTAAATAGGTGTCAAATTCTTGTAAAGCTTTAGGAAAAGTTATCTAAGTTCATAACCGCAGTCAAGATGAAGAAGATGCTCCAAAATTTCCCACAATCACAGTTGCAAACCTTTTCAGGATTCATTTTCTAAATAATAATTGCTAATATTTTCCCTTCAGTTTAGAGAAAGGAGAAGCTTTGTGACTTTACAGAACAAGTACAAAGCATGATTGTGTACAAGGAACTTTTTGGAGCTCATACTAATAAATTTCTTAAATTGATTTCTGGAACTCCTGTAAAATATAAATGATTAAAACCCAGTAAACCTTGTGAAGTGGCTAAAAAGCACCCATTTTTTCTTATGTGTGAATGTTGAATGAGCAGTGGTGATTTTTCTCAGATCAGTTAGTATGCCTCTCATATAATAACAATTGAAAATCTACAGGGCATTCCTCTATCAAATTTAAATATTTTTAGGCATGTTCAATATGGACAGAGAAACTCTGAATTCACTGAATTTCACTGAATTTTTTTTAGAGTTGGAAGGGACCATAAAGATCATCTAGTCCAACTCCCCTGCTGAAGCAGGATTGCCCAGAGCATGTCAGAGCATGTTACTCAGGACTGCATCCAGGCAGGTCTTGAAAATCTCCAAAGAAGGGGACTCCACAAGCTCCCTGGGCAGCCTGTTCCAGGGCTCTGTCACCCTCACCGTAAAGAAGTTTCTTCTCATATTTGAGTGGAACCTCCTATGTTCCAGCTTGTGCCCGTTGCCCCTCGTCCTCTCCCTGGCAACCACTGAAAAGAGTCTGGCTCCCTCCTCCTTCAACCCACCCTTTAGATACTTATAAGCATTGATAAGGTCTCCCCTCAGCCTTCTCTTCTCCAGGCTAAAGAGTCCCAGCTCTCTCAGCCTTTCTTCATAAGGGAGATGCTCCAATCCTTGAATCATCCTCGTTGCCCTTCGCTGGACTCTATGGTATAGTTTTCAATAAAATAAAAAAAAATATTAAGGAAGTTTACTGACAAATTTTGTGAAATTCTCTACGGAGAAATAAAATGAGCTAAGCCATAGAGAAGAAAACTAGGAACTAATGCAGATAAACTAGTTGTACTTGTATAATCTATATTGCACATGAACTGACTATAACTACATGCAGTATAGACTAAGAGACGAAGTAGGGAAAAAGGTGAAAACCTGAGCGCTGAAAAATGGCTAATCTTTGCAAACTGCTCCAAGAAGTATGTGTTCCTTAAAAAAAGTAAGGAGCTTTGCTTATCTTTCATGATAATCTATTTTTCAAATGCCATTTGAAAAAAATGACAGCAGGCCATTTTAAGCAGCTGCAGCAAACATTTTCAAAGCTCTTTTATATTAAAGGGCAGTAACACAAAAGAGCAGAGAATTTCCTCATTGCAACCCTGATTGATGGAGGCACCTTGTGTTCAGGCCTGATTCTAGAAAAATCACTAAGCCCCAATCAATCATTCAAAAGCTGTCATGACCCTAGCTGAGTCATTAACAGAAAATCTGGAAATAGATCAGTTTGGAAAGCTATGTGGTGGTGTGATTTAAAAATAAAGAAATTAAAACTAAGAAATTCAGGAATAACTGTCAAAGAGATAATGAAAACACTGATCATCAAACTCTACTTCATTTTCCACTTTTTCCTGGTTCTGCAAACAGCACAATGCAAGTGTTGCTTGACTCCCAAATTATACACAAACTAGTAGAATTAAGTTTTCACAATAAGGCAAGGAAGTATGCTTTTCTGAACAAGGAATATTCATTTGATAAACAAGCCATTGATTTATAGACTAGTGTGTTAATTTCAGATGTATTAAAACTGGATAGAATTCTTCTGAACTCCTCTACCTTTCCTAATATACATACGTGCAACTGCTTTGAAGGGAGATGGACTTCATAAATTAATTTCTGTCTATGTAGAGAGAAAATAGTGAATTGTATTCGCTATTACTTGCTAGTTTTTTTCAAAAAGCAAGTGGTAGATGATACTCCAAGAAGGCCCTAGCATTAAAAGAGGTCACTGCAGTCCCAGTGAGAATAAGTTCATATACAGGAGCATGACTCATTTGCTGTTGATAGCACTTTTCATCTGTCAGTCATCCTGACTTCGTGCCATCCTCCTCATTTTACCAGGGGGCAATGTGAGCTGGGGGAGGTAAAAGCAACCAGCTGAAGGTCATGTGCTAAATTATTTTCACCAGTAAGAAAGTTTCTGTTTTACCATGAAGAGAAGCATGAGACCTGGCATGACTCTCTTAACCACTAGAACTCACAGTGGGTAGTACAGCACATTCAAGTAGTGTGTTTGGTGGGTCCTGCTACCTTTGCCACCACCCAAGAAAAAGCAGAATTCAAGAATATTTCCAGAGATTAACAGAAACTGGTTGATGCATGTGATCAGATAAATTGCTGGTCCTGCAGAGGCTATATGTGCTGACAACATGACCGTAGCAAAACTATACCTATGAAGGGATCCATGGCTAATGAAGGGATCCTCCACCACCAAAAGCTACAGATGCTCTGAAATGTAGTAGTTTTATAATACAATGTTCATCATGGCAAAGGAAAAAGGACTGAGGAGAGACAGGAGAAGGAAATTAAATTGTTATCCATGTCCACAGTGGCAAATACATGAAGCACAGCGATTTGAATTGCAACAAGACAAACTGAGATTATGGAATAGGAAACACTTTCTGACTTCCAAGATAGGAAAATTCTGGAACATACTGCCTAAGAAGGGTGTAACAAGTCCAACCCTGGAGACTCTTAAAAATAGAGTAGGCACACATCGACTGATTTATGTATAGCTAATCCAGCCTTTGATTTTGAGGATGCCATGAATGACCTCTTCAGATCCCCCCTAGTCCTACTTTCTCTGATTAACTCTGCAGAATATAATTGTGTTCATAAGGAAAACTTTACGGCTTAAGTTTTGGCACCCCAGCAGAGTTTTACATTTGCAGTACTGGAATCCCACTGACACTGTAGTCTTAGATCCCCTTGGTAAATATATCCATTATTTAGGTTGAGGATTAACTGTTAGAAAAATGGAATGTCCGAGACAGATACTTATTTGGGCACTTATTCTCTTCAGGGCTTTGGAAAGTTTCTGAATTTTTTTGTTCAATCCCTCCTTCCTCACTGGGTGGAATCCCAGACTGAGTTTTCTACAGAGAGAAGAAAAGCTGTTCTTTAGTATCCAGAAGGTGGTTTAGATAGATGTTGCTACACATGCCATGTACTTTTAAATATAGTTTAATTTGGTGACTATTATGCAAATCTGCACTGCCTTTCACCGTATAAAGATATGCAAAATATTTTGACTAGCTTGTATATTTTTAACGTTACCCTTTTCCCTACCTTGTTCTTGGAATTAACAACAATACCTTTTATTTAGCTGCACACATGCTTTACCTCATAATTAACCTGTCAGGGCAAACAACTGCGGGCTATTTTGGTACCTTGATAAAATGATAAAGCTAAGCCTACTAGACATACTCTCTAACATCAGACTAATATTTCTTCCCCTAATCTCCAACTACTTTCCCATCACAGTCTGATAAACAGATTAGATATTTCGCTGTACTGATTTAGATTGCTTTTCAAAATGGCTGGAAAATTTGGTGTATGATTATCTCCTCAGTGATTTATTTATGATGGAGATAGCCAGACTGACTTCCCTGCTCAAACTGATCTCCTGATGCTTCATGTTTAACAGCTTCACTCTATGCAAATGTATATTTTCTATTTTCTTTTATTCTTCTGCACTAAACCCATGGGATTTATTAAACATAGCACCGCAATCTTACCTCTAATTGCACCGTTGACACCAATGAAATTTTTGCAAAGCCTGTGTCCAGCACAAATGGAGAACAGGAAATATTTCAGAAACTCAATCAGCTTGATCAGTTTTGATTGGTTTTTGACCATTAGTTTAACCAGCTGTGCTCACCAGACTTGATAGAGCTATTCAGTTTGGAAATACGCTGAGCCACAGCAAATATCATGAAAAGGAATTAAGAAGTATTTTATTTAGTAAAAGCTAATTTCATTCAGGGTCTGACTGGTTCTTTATAATGAATGCTTTATTACACAGAAAGTAAGTAAAGCACCCTCAATGAAATTAGGAAACATTGTGGGAAACAATTTGCCATATTAATTGTCTTCATATATTCTGCAGAATATCTAGCCAGAACTGAGACATTAAAATTCAGAGTCCACTGGAGTCACTGGGAGTCTTTGGAAGCCTTTGTAAAAGCTTGTAAGGACTTCAGTGGACTTTGGAAGAGTCCTTAACATAGCAGGGTGAGCAGCAGGAAAATCTGCTGGACTGGCTTAGTCCCAATATTCTTAATTAAGGAAAACTCTTCACTGATGCAGATTTTGATGTAGCCCTCTGCAGAGGAGAAACACACACACGCACACTCTACTCTCTCATGTTCTTTCCTACTCTGTTATTTTTCTTCTATCTAAATATCTGCTCCTTTGCTACCTCTCACAACTGGCCGCTGTATCGTATAGAAAGGAGGATGGGAAAGTTAAGACCTTCTATTTAAGGATCCTTAATGTAATAGTTGGCGAGCTTCTTGACAAAAGTGAAATACACAGGACATGTTTGAGTTTCCACTTCCACTTTATGGAAGAAAGAATTTCGCATCAAACTTAGACCTGCCGGTGCAACCAACCAACCAGACAAAACACCCCAAACTACTTCCAGGAGACAGGAGAAAACTTGCTACTCGAGTTGTGTGCATATGCAAGGTGATCAGATACTACAGTGATTATTAGCTGGAGTTTAAATCTGAAAAACAATGTGTAGGATAAAGTTTATGAGCTAAAACTTTTGAAACCACCTTTGATATCTCTATGCCATTCTGCTCTGTGTGCTACTTCCAGCCACATAGGGGCATAAACTGCTATGTATCAGTGACCAACAGTAGTTTGTGATGAGAGTAATTTGTGTAATATCACTGGGTTCCACTGTGTGGTTGTATTTCCTCCCTTCATCCTTCATGCAAGGAATATATATATATTTGTACGTGATAGGACTGAAAGCCAAGAACTTAACAGAAGTACAGAACTGCAGTGGGAAGGGATGTTACGGGGTCTCTTGTCCAGCTCCTGCTCAAAGCAGGGTCAACATTGCATTAGGTCCCATGAAGCCTTCCTTTCTCCTGGCTGAAGAAGCCCCGTTCTTTCACCCGCTCCTCACACAGTGTCTTCCAGCCTCCTGATCGTTTTGGTTGCCTCCAGTGGACTCACTCTGGTTTTATTGTTGCCTTCCCCTGCATGGATGCAGTACTTCAGAAACAGTCTAATGAGTGTTGAGTAAAAGGGCATAATCACTTCACTCCATCTACTGGCTCCATTCCTGTTATGCACCCCGATATACTGCAGCTTGCATCTGATAGGGGCTTTTGTATAGTTTTACATCCTATGTAATCATAGAATCATAGAATGGTTAGGGTTGGAAGGGACCTTAAAGATCATCGAGTTCCAACCCCCCTGCCATGGGCAGGGACACCTCCACTAGACCAGGTTGCTCAAAGCCCCATCCAGCCTGGCCTTAAACACTTCCAGGGATGGGGCACCCACAACCTCCCTGGGCAACCTGTTCCAGTGCTTCACCACCCTCACAATAAAGAATTTCCTCGTAATATCTAATCTAAATCTCCCCTCTTCCAATTTAAAACCACTACCCCTTGTCCTGTCACTACGCTTCCTGACAAAGAGTCTCTCTCCAGCTCTCCTGTAGGCTCCCCTTCAGATATTGGTAGGCTGCTATGAGGTCTCCCCACAGCCTTCTCTTCTCCAGGCTAATGTTTGTGTGAGTTATCTTCATGGGAGAGGTCAGTCTGTGTGTGTGTGTGTGTATTTTCAAGAATGCCATGCATTTATTATTTGTACCCAGTGGGATGAAAATGTTAAACTATTAATGATTTTTTAGTCTGAAGTAAGCCACATTCTCTTTACTGTCTGCCTTCTCTTTTAAAGAGGCTTTTTCTTTTTCTGTTCAGGCATGTTCACTTTCCAGTTACTTATTTCCTTTCTTCCTCTTAATTTTTAAATATTTATTTCTACTCCCCTTATGCCTTATTTAGTTTTTAACTCCATCTGCTAATCTGTTTTGTAAAACCCTGTATTGTGATAATTGACTTTCTTTTAATTAAACATACATTTTTAGTAAGTTGTGTATTTGATATCAATTAAGTATCTAAATTACTCATAGAATCACCAGTTACTCATAGAATCATCACAATTACCGATGAATCATCAGAGTGATCATTAATTGATACTTAGATTAGATAATAGTTGGGTAAGAGCACTATGAATTTCCTGGATTTAAGGAGAAAAAGTCTCTATGGATGAGTTTTGGGTTATCAGGTGCTATGTTTTCTGTGTGTTACAAAAAACCGCATTTCAAAATCTTCTAAATCCAGTTTTGCTTAGATGAGAGCCAACCCAGGGTGAGTATATGCTCCTGTTTACTGGAACAAATACAATGTTTTTATTGAAACTTAACTCTGGTCTGGAGTTAAGTATTTCACTGTGTCTCAGTTGTTATTCCAGTAATAGCAAACTAGCTACAATAAAATATGTTGTGAAATTATAATGGGGTAGAAGGAGAGCTTCACTGCACAGGTTTCTGTCATTATTCTGTCATTATTTTAAGATTAAAGAAAAGCCATAAAACTTGAAGCTACCTGTCTTTATTCGTAACAAGTAGAAAATGAAGTGTTTCAAAATAGAAACACTGAGCAGAGGCATTCTGGAGAGAAAACCACCTTCCTGTTAGAATACCATAAAATAGAAGTAGTTAGAGAATTGGTAATAAGTATTCAGAAGTTTTGTTATAGAGTCTGGTCAAATTTAAATAGTTAAGGTAGCCTTGGAAGGCAAACATATCCTCCTTCATTCAGAGAAGTATTCCATTTTGGTGCAGACTGGAGTCATTCTGACTGGAGTTAAAGCTGCACTTTTCAAAATTCCACACAAGAGAAAATTCCAATGTTTTAAAAATCATTGTGGTTATGAAAAGCATTGCAAAATACAAAATGATAACGAATTCTGAAAAATGAAAACCAGGAAGCTTCAAGAATATCAAAGTGTCTCTCAATCTGTTTTTGAGAAGACAACTTTTGCAAAAATGAGTATTGTTTTGCAAGAAATTTGTTTTATAATGGAACTCAGCCTTCCTATGAAAAGCAATTGATCAAGTTTGTAATGTGATCAGCGAGAGACTTTCCCAGAGCTAGGCAGTAGATGGCTGCTGATGGCCTGGCTGGGAACCTCCACTTCTCCTCTGCTGTTCAGGCTGTGATTCCTGCTGCAGCTGTAACTGCTGGTAGCTGCTAATGGCTGAGTTATGGCCACTTCCAAATGAACAGGGAAAGCTCAAATGCTACATTTGCATAGCTAGTAAAATTTTCCCTGTAAAAGTAATAAGCTGCCTCTGACCAGAGTTGTTACGAGTATGAGTTTAGAGAATGCAGAAAGGATGTGTTCGTCTTTTATTTAAGCTTTCTGTGGTCCTTTTTACCACATGCTTAGCCAAGTCAGCATGCCAAGGTTTTAAAGCTAATTGGATTTCTAAAGCTCCTGATTTCTTTCCTTCCAGCATTCAGTGTTTGTTTACATTCCCCTGGACTTATTTAATATAGAAAAAAACCCACAGTTTACAAACAGTAGAGGATGAAATAGAGTATGGTTATAAAATTAAGAGTTGATCAAGCTGGGAGGGACTGCAGGCCTTCTGGAGAAGAGGGTTAGGATAACAGTGAAAAAAGATCTTGAGAAATAGCAAAAGCATCCAAAATCAACAGAATAAAATTCAATAAAGAAAATGAAAGGAAAGATGGTTAAATTACAACTACTACAAACAAGTAATGATGTCTAGTGTTTGGTTGTGGTTTTCGAGCATGTTGTCTCTGTAGGATGCCTTGGGCTGTATATCCCAGCTGTGCCTGGGCTGCCAGGCTGGGGGACACCATGGGAATCACAGTAACGCCACAGTCACCAACATGGTGCAGAGCTGCACTCCTGTGTTTGTGGGTAACTTGTGTGTATGTTTTGGAGGAGACCACTTTGCTGTTGAGGAGGGAGAAAAATCAAATAAGGAATAACTAACTAGACAATGATACTGCACAAGATAATGTGGGAGAAATAGAAATACAAATACAATGCTGTTGCAAGTACGGCAGTTCTCATTCTTCATTGTATTAATAGGTATGTTATGTATATGTCCAAGAATCTAGGCCAACTATTAAGAAAAGTGTCCTGGTTGTGAAGAATTTGTGTCCTAGAACTGACCACCTGTAGCAGTTACGGGATTCTCTTTGCTGGGACCTTCTGACCCTACCGTGAGCAAACGCTTGTGAGGGGTGATGAAGATATCACTCAACCAGTCCTCAGCCCTTGAGTCTTTCATTTCCATGTTTTCCAGTTGAGTCAGGGAAGTCACACAAAAGAAATCTCTCCTAACTGTCCTCACGGGGAAAAAGTGTTTATATTCATTCCTCCGTCCCATTCAAACAGGGATGTCTGTTAATAAACGTCTGGAAACCAATACATTATTGGTGTTAACTAAGGTCAGTAACTCCTGCCAATCTAAGGCCTGGTCCTGTGTAGACAAGCTCTTAAGCAGGCAAATGAAAGTAGCAGACATATAGCACAAATGCAGAATCTGACCATAAAGTTCCCCTATGGATATGTTCGTGAGTAAGAGCAAAACCTAACAAAAACATTTTCCATACTGAAAAGGAAAGAAGTTCCTTTTCATAGGCTGAGAAAGGTTATTGAGGTTCTTTATAGAATGTCTCATATATATATATGTGTGTGTATATATATATATGAGAAAAGGTTATTTCTCATAGGCTGAGAAAGGTTTACTTATCCTAATTAAAATTCACGATTTCTTATCATCCATACTATCTATCTCTGATAAAGGTGCCTCATATTTCAGATGAACAAATCACTTCTATGAGACCTGCATTAACTTCATTCACAATGGCTCAAATTTGAGAGCCTTTTAAAGGCTACAAAAATAGAGACTTACGTAGAATGGCCAAAATAAAACCAGGACTTTACCTTCCTTGAAGCTTTGATGGTGGAAGTTGTAGTACAGATAGGGATCAGGTCTTTTCCATAAAACCCAGACTTGCTACACCTTCTTACATTACAAGTAATTGCAAAGCAGGGTAGCTATATTTGCATTTTTAAAGGGACAGTGCCTATGTATTTAACCACAGAGCTACTAACAATGGCACTCCTGGCATGGTAAGATTGTCTCTGATTGATAGGCAGAAGTTAAGAGATAATCCATCATTTCCAGAGATCCTGCTCTGGTCTGCAGTCCATGACTGTCCTTCTTACAGTGTAATGCAAAAGATAGTGTTGATGCTTAAAGCACTGAGAGTTGAAAATTATTTTTAAAATTATTTTTAAAAACTTATGGTACAACAGACTATTTGCAAGTTGGTATGTAGAAGAGCAATAGAAAACACAAGTAGGAGCTTTATTTGCCCAGCCAAGAAACAAAAAGAAAGATGAAAGCCGTAGTTTAAAAAATAACAATGAAAAAAAGGAACAGGATTGGAAGTTTTTCATGCCTCACCCACAGTGGGCATATTAGCAAAAATTCTGAGTGTATCTTAAATAACAAAATATGGAGATACAAGATATGGAAAATACATGAGATATGGGAAAATTCCATGAAGTGCTTAAATTTTTGCCACAAATCCTACATATCCTTCTATATACTAGTCTACCACCACTCAGTCCAGAATAGCTGGGATGACTTACACCATGGAGAGAATTCACTTGTGTTTAAATTGCATTGCCCTCACATAAATATGATAAAATCAAGATCAATTTTAGTAACAATCTTGTTCAGTAGTCTAAAACTGACAGTAGACAGGGACAGAAACATGATATTATTGTTACTATTATTTTGTCCAAAAGAGTTACAGAGTTTTGCAGTTTTCTAACTAGAAAGAATTTGGGCCAGGTTTATGGTTGTTTTGCAAAGGATTAGCTGATTAAGGGAGCCTAGAAAAGACATTTAATTTATTATACTTAAATATCTTCAATTAATGCACGTGCATTGGTGTCTTTTTCTCCCCTTCTTGCTTCTGACTTAGAAGTAAGGCAATCTGTCTTGAACATCGTAAGTAAATATTAGGACTCTAGCGTGGAATTGAATAACACAAAGATATTGTATGAACTTCTATTATATTTTTTTCTCTTTTGTTACTTAGAGACTGATGGTTATTGCTTTTCGGTTTCTAGGTATCACTTGAAAGCCCATCAAAATAGCTCAAAATCTTGCAAGGAGGAGAACTTTAGTGAAGATACTAAAAAACTTATCACTTTTTGTTCATGTCTGTATTTCACAGATAGGTACACTGAAGAACATGCAGCTGAGATCCTGAGGTGTGGCCTCAATGCTTTAGGACCATATGACATATGTAACTTAGTGCTTTCATCATGACTACCAACCTGAGAAATAGCACGTGTGTTTGCATCTGCCGTTGGCATAAGGACCTTGTGTCCACTGCCTTGCTGGATGCTGAAAGCAGTATTTCCTCTGAAATGATTGCTTCTCTCCTATCTTTGATTTAAATACTTTTGAGATTTCTTATTGCTGCCCAGTGGCTCAGTCCTGATTTTTTTTTCCTTGGAGCTTTCTGATCACCTGAGATAGGAGTTGCTGCCATCCCCGAGGCTTAATAGTCAACATGAGTTGATTTCTTTTTATTTTCTCTATATTGCTTTACGTATTTGTTTTTGTAAGACTGTACACTTTAAGATTTCCCTTTGTTCCTCCAACCTGCAAATCAAAAGCCTACATAGGAAGTACCCCAGAATTTGTGCAGTTTCATCTGCATTGATAACAAAAAACTTTGTTCTAAAAAATATGTCTGTAAATAACTGATAATTGGCATCCTTTGCAAACCAAAAGGTTTAAACTAGGGCTTAAGGAAGGATATTTTCGTCGTAAAATGAATCATCTGGAAATAATCTAGTTCTCCACGTGTGGCAAAGCGTGCTGTACTGGTCAACAAATGCTGTTACAATGTTTAGTTTTACAGGAATTAGCTAGAAAATAGGAGGAGGAGGTTCCTGCTATCACCTGTGCAATTGAACATTGTACCAAAGATTGACCTGCAAGTGGGCAGAGGGTCAGATTGCCACATATATCATTAATTTGTCCAAATTCTGTATAACTAGTAACTTGAGGGCATCAAATCCAGAGAGCTAGGCTAGTTAGAGAGGGTACAAGTGGGGCAAGACCCAAATGAGATGAAAGACAAACCAGGCCTAAAGCCTTGCAGAAAGCAGAACCCAGTAGCATTGACCGCACTGGACCTAATGCCTTGAAGTGTTTCCCATGGGAAACTAAGTGGCCTAATTTGGTATTCTTGGTGCAGAGATGCAGAGGTTGGCCTGATGTAACATAAATCTACATACTGTACTTGAAGAACATTTTATTTTAAGAATAATTTTGTATTGCCTGACCTGTAGCATGCAGAATATTTTTATGAGATTTTTAAAAATTATTTTATAGAGAGGTTTCAAAAGCTTAATATATAAGGATAGTCAGAACAGTTGTGTCTTCATTATGAGTCTCTTGGGACCTTATCCCACTGCCAGTTAAGTTAGAAGAATTTTGTTTCTGACTTCAGTGGATAAGATCACAGGTTTTGTGGGAGCAGAGGGAGTTAGGCTCGGAACAGGGAAGTCAATAATGCTGTGCTGAGTTAAGCAATACACTTAGGTTAAAGTTAATATGCTTTGATTAGAGTACTGGAAGTGGTGAATTTTCCCTTTGCAGGATGTGTGTGTGTGTGGGAGAAGACTGACAAGCCCACTCTGATACCTCAATTAACAGGAATGAGATGAAATTTTTACCTAGTAGCCAGAGGGAAACATGATCCTTCATTTCTGGATTCATTTTTTAAATAAAGGTATAGGAATAAAATTGGATTTTCCTTTGTTTAAAGGAGGGAGTTTTAATGAGTGTTACCTTATTTCTGCAGGGCTCTAGTCTTTAGATAAAAATCATCTATTTTACTCAGCATTTTTCAGCAATGCATATTTAATATAGTCCTGATGCCTAAGAAAGTTTTGTATGAGGGGGAAGAAAAGAAACATTAATTTTATGGAAGCAAGATATTTACTCTTCAAAGCTGAGCCACTGAATTTATGGCACAAGAAGTTGTCTCAAAGATGTCTTCATTTTGTTTTTTCTTCTGTACCACAAATAATTGTGAGTGGCAAGACAACTGTTTACAAAGCCATGGAGCATTTATGAATGTGTGCAAAAAGGATATTCCATAACGCCATTGCTATCTGGAAAGAATATCTAGTAGTTATTGGAAGAAAAAAAAATTTCTCACATGATTCTCTTTGATACCAGTTTTGCTGTATCATCAGGTGCTTAACCCTAAAGGCAGCACGGTTCAGTCCTACAAAAGAGATTGTGGGTCATTCTTCTTGCTGAGCGTTTCGTGATGCTCAGTATATCGTAGTGTCAGTGCTGTAATTCCTCTCCGTAGCTGTCTACAGGGCTCTGTCAGAGATCTTTCCTCGCCAGAGATCTTTCCTTGCAAAGCCTTTTGATTCTTGCTTGAAAAACATCCCTGTAAGTGTTAATACTATTTCTTTTCCTTTGTCGTGGAATATTTATTCAAGCAATATCCCTGCTTTCAGCACCACATCAGTTCCCAGTATATATCTGCCACCTGATGCAATAATCCTTTGTCGGGGATATCAAAATGGGTAGCTGCGGAATAGATTGGAATGCCAGAGTAGAAGAATTATAGTTTTGTCTGAGAAACTAGTAGGACAGCTGAGAACACTTTTAACATGAAGGAAACTCGTGTACATATAAGCAGATTTGTTACAACATGGTTTTGGGGTGCTGCAGAAATAACATTTACCGACTTGTCAAATGTTTTGTGGTTGGATCCTCAGAAATCCAGAGCTGCTCTGCTAGTGCCATTCTGCAGAGTCATGGCATTACTGATCAAAACACAGAGCAAAAAAAAACCATAATGGAAAAGATGCGGATGTGAGGGTCTGATTTGGGTTAATGGTGCAAATAGAAGGTGTGAAAAATACAGGCTAAGTAAGAAGCCTATCCTTCCAGTATAGTGAAGGTAAATAGCTAGTCTGGACTTGGTAGCAGAAAAGGTATTGTAGTTTGCAGTCCTGCACTGATGAGCGAGTGGGATGTGCTTAAAGCAGCCCAGGGCACCTATGGATAGTTTTGTAAATCAGCAATACCTTTTGGATTCTACAGTTTGCCTATCACTGAAGTTGATTTCATATCATTGTATGCTTTTTGTAATGGTTTGTAATAGCATTTCATTTAATATTGTGACTTCAAGACAAAAGCGACAGATTTCTGGTATGAAGAATGCAGCACACAGCAAGCTCTGTAAGGAGTCTTTCTTCACTGCTCTCCTCTCTTCTCCAGTTAAGAATCGATGCATTATGCAGGTCAGGAAAAGGTTTTTTCCCCACCTGTTGTAGTGAGCAGTGCTTTTAGTCTTGCCTAGCATCATTAATTAACTTTGCACTGATACACAGAGATGAAAAGCACAAGTTTCTGGACTGTGCTGAATAAATTAAAAAAAAAGAGATCAGGGACAAGGAACAAAACCAGCCCTATTCCTAGTCAGCAAAACAAAGGAAAAGTATCTACTATTTAAATGCATTTGGATATTATATTACTTACTATATATACCTTTTTTCCCCCCCTTTCTGAGATTAAAGGCTGTCAGTTAAGAGTTGGGCCCCTGAAAGGATTTCTAGAGGACAGGAGAGCCAGCAGTCTATACTGCAGTGCCACGATGCTGATTTTTTCACTCTTCTAACTGACACGATAGCAACTGTTTCTGAACCACAGCTCTGTGGGGCACCAAGTGCTCACAGTGCTGAAGTGAGTATGTTGGGGGTTACAGGCACTCAGTCTGTGTTGGGTCAGACCCTACAGCAGTGAGTTTAATCCTTCAGCCCACCCAGCACCTCTGCCAGCACACAGCGTGCTGTGGTGGAGGCTCTCGACCTGTCACCTCACTGATGCCATGGACACAATTTATATGAGAGATAAAATCGTGACAAGCAATAAATTCTCCACTCAGGTGTCTTAAGCAACAACTCATTAAACCTCCCAGGAAAGACCAGGAGTTTTGAAATAACTTCTCAAAGGGAAAACTGACACTCTTTCAAAAAACTTGTTTCTTACATTATCTCTGAGCAGTGACCATAATGTTTTCAATGGACCGGTCTGCATCTGTGTTCATTGAACAGTGTCAGTAGCTAAGGGTATGGTCTACTGCATTCACATTTGCTTTTTTCTTCTCTGAAGTTCCTTCAATAATTCAAAAGCAAGGAGAGAGTCTACTTTATCAGGGGATCATGACCTACTAGCTTCATATCTAGTACTACTACTGGTACCATATAGAGAAAATATACTTCTATCCACAGCTATGTATTTTTGCAGTAGTTGGAAATTTGCTCTATGTTAAAAACTTCCTTTAAGAGCCAGCACAAGGACTTAAACTTCAGAAGCCAAAGAAAACTTTGCTCACAATTTTCCTTCTGTTCGGAATTTTTCACATCCTTTAACATTAGCTTTATGCAGATCTTAAATTGTAAATATTTCTAAGTTTATGATACAATAAGCTAGAGATTATAAAGTTGCCCTGCAATAGCTTAAGTAATTGTCTTGTAGTAAAGATTCTAGTCCAAGTGATATTACACATTCACTGAAATGGTAATTTTATAGCACTTCACTAGGACCAGGTTGCTGAGCTCAGTTTAGTTTTCTACAAGTCTCTCAAAATATTCGCTTACCACTCAATTAGAAATGTTTTGGTAGGGTAACTAAGTAAACATGAATACAGGACATTAATAAAGGCTTTTTTTCCCTTTTCTTTTTCCAACTCTTTCCATATTTAGGCTGCCAGATTGTCTGTGTCTCAGAGAAACGAATTTTGGACATATATTTTTGAGAGCTTAGTAATTCAATGTCTTGAGATATTCCACTTCAGAGGTAGTGCTAGTACTAAAGACAATACAAACAAATTTCACAAGGGGTTGGGAACACAGAGCAAATCAAAAAAGCAAACAAAGAGCTACATCAAATACTTTCAGAATATTTTAAAGTTGCAAGTGAACAAAGTGGCTGCCAAAAGCTCACACGGCAAACTCCTGAAATGCCTGAACTAAGACCTATTGAAACCAATGAGAACCTTTCTGTGGGGATCAGTGAGCTTCGTGTGTTTGCTTTTGGGATTTGATCAGTGATGTTTGAACTAAGAACTGGAACTTTTTCAGCTCCCCAAAGCTCAGGGGAGTTTTGCACCTTATCATTAGATCAGGTTCATTTCCATTTAAGACACTTCATAATGCCAGACGACCTACTGCATTGTAGTGTGAACATTTAACAGTAAACTAAAACAAGAACATTTCAGTGCTGAAACTCTTTTTGTGTTCTTATCTAGGATTTTTGTTAAAGCATCCTTAAAAATGTTTCTGAAATGTAATTCAATTCAAACAAAGATCATAAAGGGGGATTTAATATATAAACTCTGAAGATATTGTCACCTGATTTGACATCTGCCCCACTACTCAGAAAGACTACCTGATGAGCAGACTTTCTGCAGGCTGTACATTTTACAAAGTTTCAGCACGACTCTTTGAAAAAGCCAAAATCAGAAGTAAATTACTTTCACTTCCCTTCCTTTCATCCATTCACTGCAGTCCTCAAAATGATATCTACTTATCAGTCATCTGATTTTTTTCTATGATATTTTTGTAGTAAAAAACTGACCCTCTTCCTCCCCTTCCCATCGCAATCCCTTGATTACCAACTTACCTAATGGCAGGACAATGAAGAAAGGTAACCAGCACAAGATAAACATGCCAACCACAATTCCCAACGTCTTGGCTGCCTTCTTTTCTCTAGAGAATTTAAAAAGTTTGAAAGCTAAGGAGTTCCTGGGATTGTGAGCCTTGGATTTGGTGCTGTTTAAAGTGTCCTCATGAATGTTCCTGTAATGAATCCGTAAAGTCAGCTCCTTGGAGTTGGACATTTCTTTCATAACCCCAGCTTCCAGGTTTTTAGTAGTCCTTTTTGCCACTATGTAGACCCGACAGTACATCACGAGGATGACGATTAAAGGAATGTAAAATGACCCCAAGG
Source organism: Numenius arquata (assembly GCF_964106895.1). Classification (NCBI taxonomy): domain Eukaryota; kingdom Metazoa; phylum Chordata; class Aves; order Charadriiformes; family Scolopacidae; genus Numenius; species Numenius arquata. Next base: position 33,178,871 of record NC_133586.1, read on the forward strand.
AAGAAAACAAAGCATAGAATGGTTCTTCAGTGATCCGGCACTCTTTATCGTCCTTGGGTGCTGGTTCTTTCCAGCCCAAAAGAGGCCCGATAGAAATCACCATGGAGAGGACCCAGACACCTAGGAGAGCTAAAATTGCCCTTCTTCTTGTTACCAAAGTTGGATACTGGAGAGAATAACGTACCCCTATATATCTATCTATAGAAATTGCACATAGACTTAAAATAGAAGCTGTACAGCATAGCACATCAACTGCTGCCCAGATATCGCAAAATATCCTCCCCAAAACCCAGTAGCCAAGGATTTCCAGTGTAGCAGAGAATGGAAGGACAGTAAAACTCAGCAACAAATCTGCTATTGCGAGGTTAATTATGAAATAGTTTGTAGGTATTCTTAAATGTCTATTGCAAGCAACAGAAAGAATTACCAAGATATTACCTATAATAGCAAAGAGTATAAAGGCACCTAGGATAAGCCCCACAATTATCGCCCTACTGATATCCAAGGCAGGTGAATCCAGATTGCTTGCTGTCTCATTGGAGTTGTTTGCCGAAAGATTGCCATTATTTAGTGCAGACACTTTCAAATATCCAGGTATTGATGAATTGGATTTATCACCAAGGTAGGTATTCATCTTAAAAATCATCCTCCATAGCAAGTTATGGTTGGATCCCTTGCACAACTTGCAGATGGTTTGAGTTCAGTTGAAAGTTATCTCTCTACCCAAGAAGTTGCTGCAAAGCCCCGGCCAGTTTTAGATTGAGAACTCATCTCCCCAGCAAGCTGTCAGCTATGAGCACGTAAAACTTGCACAGCGTGAAGTCCTCTGAAGCCTGTCAGAAATAATTGGCTCTTCAAACTTGCTTAATTTCTCACGCGAACTCGTTTAAACAGAAATTAGCAGGCAGAAGTCTTGGCTGGAGCTCAAAAGTAGCTGTTTCGATCATGACGTCCCTGGAATAAAAGACAGGTTTACTGTTTTCCCTTGTGCATTTGTGGTTCTGTTGGAAGGGTGCCCCTGTCTAGCGGCTCTGACACGCGTCTCCACGAAGGGTTTGTCAGCATTTAGGCAGCTCTGCATGAACTGGCTGGCTGTGCTCACGCTGCCTGTGCTAGTGACATCACAGCGGCCAGCCCCGTCACAGCGCTAGAGGGCAATGCAGTTCAAGTTAAAACTTCCATATCAAAGTCTGAAAGCTAAACAAATGGAATATATCAATCTTAATTAAAGCATTTGCCACATAAATCTGGATTGGAAACCTTTAAAAAACCAGCTTCATTATCTGAGAAAAATATACTCAGTGGGATGTGGTGAAAAAAAGCAATTTCAGTACAAAATGATCCAGCGCCCTTTGCCTTTCACTCAACAAGAAAATGTATTTGAGTTTATTTTGTAATCAAAGTGAATCACATGCCATTTTAGAGAACTAATCATCTCCCACCTTCCAAGGACAAATAGAAAGGTTCCAAAAATCCCTAGTTAATCCATAGATTCAGTATTTAATGATGGCGTAAAAACATATATGGAGTAGTTTGTTTCTAATTGTAAACTTTCTGTCAATAAAGAAAAAGTAACAGATGATCAAAATCAAAATATCTATTAAGATCTTTATGTTTGTTCTATACTCCTGTGTACCAGGCACATCTGTGGCTTCATTTCCTCTTTTCTACCTAGATAACTTTTCTAAGCATAGGTGCATTGTGAACCCAGCCTTGAACAGAACCAAACACCCTTAACCACAGCCAAAGTGAAGGGCCTGAAAAGTATTTAGTCTTCTTTCCAAGGCACTCTTTATGCTTAAGTATCTTCCTATATCTTTCCTAAGGGCTGTGAGAACACAGACTGCTGTTAACTCACTGTAGCTCTGGGAAGACCTACATTATCCCATAAAGGAAAAAATAAGTAACAACAGATTTATTTTTTATTGAATAGCCTTTAATGTTGAAAACAGTGGTTTCTTGGTTTCTTCATTTTGTGTAGCTTTGGGTCACCAGGTGGGGAGAAACCTCAGATCTTTATAGCTTGGTGCCATTAAAAACAAAAAGTGAAAGATTAGCTGAGCATGTAACTGCCAAAATGCTGTTCTCAACTTTCTGTCATCAGATTATGTCCTACAGCTGTTGTCTGCAGTACTCTGGGTTACCGTATATTGATTTTCCTGTTACAAAATGTACTGTGTTTAAAATAAAAAGTTCATTTTTAATAAGGCAGCTATGGCAGAAATTTGCAGCTAAGTGCTGGTTTTAAGGACAAACCACGTAAACAAAAGCTCTGGTTGAATTTTATCTGAAAAGTATATGGCAGATGTTTGTATAGCCCTTCCCAACAGCAGGGACTATAGCAAAGCACTATCATTCAAAAACTTTTATTTGAAACATTTACAAGAATGACATGCTAACATGTCATGGAGTCACTGAAGGGAAGAGGAACAAACACTCAGTTTATGAGCTTACCCTCCTTTTTTCTGCCTCTGCTTTCTCCAAAGCAGAGCTTTCATTCCTAATAAAAGCAGCTAGCAGCCTTTGATTTTGGATATATATCCTTCACTCTTACCATTATTGTTGGACTCCATATAATCACACTCAGTTTTGTTTGTGATTTCTGATTTTGTTTCCCTGCCTTGTCTGTTTAAGCCATGAATTCCTCAGGCTAGGAGCTCTCTCCTGTTGTGAAAGTGCAGACACAGCTATCGGAGGTGTGATTACAGCTGTGTGTGGCCAGGGCATCTGACTTGGTACCACTCTCAGTGTAGTTATGGTAGCGCAGGGGGCAGCAGGAGTAACTGCTTGCCTGGGTGTCCTGGTGGGATTGCATAGCCTACAGTGAAGCCGCATCTTCCCACTCTTGGTGCTTGAGCTAAACTGATTAAAGCTAGTTTGATTAGTCATTAGGCTCAGACATAACAATGCTTCAGCCTTTGACATGTAAGAAAATATGATCACTGCAAAATGCGGACAGGTTGGATAAAGAAAACTCAATGAGGGAGTAAGCTGGTCTACTTCAGTTTTTTTTATTTGCAACATGTGGGACATGCCCAGCCTGCAAAGAATAACAGAGTGGCCTGTAACTCCTCCCTGGCTTCAGCCATCTTAGGATTTTGTAGCCCCAAGGATCTAGATCGTTCAAAAGCCTTTCAACAGCCACTTCCAGGAGTCAGCTGATTCCAGCTTGGTGGCAAGGTCCAGGGCATGGTGCCAACAGCAATGTCAGGAAAGAGCAGAAGGGAAGGGAACAGGGGTTGTAACTGGTGATGGGTTAAAAGACATGTTTCTGTGCTCAATGTCTTTTGCCAGCAGGAGTACTGGGACCAGTCTGCTTCCCTTAACTACTGCTGCTTTCTGTGCCCCTCGAGATGAAACAACAGACAGAAAAGTCCTGTTCTATGGGGCAAAGAGGAAGACAAAGCTTCTGCTCATCTCTTACAGCCCTACGGAGAAGTCTGATGTGTTTTCACATCTCTGTTTACCAGTCTGTGTAATAACATACTGGCTGAATAGTCATGAAGCTCAGCTGATTAATGTCCACAAATTGCTTTGAGATCTTCAGTGGCAGGTGCTATAATAAAGCAGAAACCCATACATAGATGTTAACTACGTTTTGATGAATGACAGAATAGGTACCATGAAAAATAGGCTACCTTTTCTGCCAAGTTCAAGGTAGCAGCGCTTCAAGCTAGTGCAACCGAAAACACCTGATCAGAGAAGTGCAGACAGCATTCATTGCAAAGTTGCTTTCATTCAGATGAATCATAGTTTTCAATGAAAAAGTAAATTTAATAGCCTGGAGATTATACTCAATATTATTTCAATAATGATGTACAGCAAGACCGGATGCCCTTTAGCTATTCAATGTACTTCTGCTGAGAGCTTGCTGAAGCAGCAAAAGACTGGATACAGAACGTACATTTGAGGAAACATAGAGAACATCTTCATATGTTCTTAGACTAGTTCAAAATTTTAAATATGCTGAACTTTTAAAATGTATTTTGTTGTATCAGATAAATAATGCAAAAGGAGACCTATTGTCATGGTTCAGTTTTGTAAAGAGCTGTGTTCCTTTTATTCTTCTTTTACAAAATGATGTTAAAAGTAAGTACTGATTTTGATCTGATTTCAGAAACACAGCAGAAGCACTTCCAGAGCACTTTTGCAACATCAGTGAATAACTACAGCCTGTCCTAGTTGAGAATGGGAGTATGAGCTGATACAGAATTTAAATGAATATATCTATATGTAGTTTTATATAATTCCTCTTAATTCTTTGATTTAATTAGAAACCCTGATAGCTCACAGAAACAGATATGACTGAAGAAAAACAAGACTATAGTATCAGAAATCGTATAGTTTATTCACTCTGACTTGACCAGTATTGTGAACATGCTGTCATATTTGATACAAGTGTTCCTGTCATACCAGTGAACACCAGAAAGTCTTCCCCCCATGAAAGAAGTACAAAAAGCAAGAGGCAATGAGGAGGGCATTGGATGCATCTGTAGAAATATCTCACTTCTCTGCCACTGTCTCTGATACTAAAACATTGCCGAGAAGTAGAGTGAGGAGGTGGGCTTGGGGAAAGTTTTTTGTATGATTGTGCATGGGTATGTACACTCATGTGATGAATAAAGTGTATCCACAGCTCAGAGAAAATGTGAGTCTCTGATTGTTTGGCACTAGATTATTTTCTTCATAAGACAGCTTCTTTGTAGGTGGTGCCAGTCATCAAAAATATACTGACAAAAAGATTAAACTCTTGTCTGGTTTTGTTAGAAACTTCAGTGTTAGTTACATAGCTACACTTACTTTATTGCTTGTTTTATTTATTACAGATGGTGCAAAAATTTACTACTGTTTTGGTACAAGTGTTCTTTAAGAACTCTTCTTTCTTTCTCTGAGGACCACTGGGTAACACTTAAAATCTACACACAGTGTGATCCACAAAATTTCTTTCTTTCATTTCCATTACTGCAGATTAGCAGATCTTTGTCCTTCATAAAAAACCTCTTTGGCTTAGCCAGAGTAGTGAAAAATTCTACAGACATTGGAAATACACAGGATTATAGTTTTCTTAGATTTCATGATTAAGCAGAAGCTAGTTTCCTTTGAATGTGTGCACACAAACCTTGAACCTTAGGAAAGGGTCCATTTCCATGATGACAAGAGAAAAAATGCATTTCAAATGCTAATTTTCATTTGCCCAGTAATGATATTTAAAAACTTGGGGTTTTATTTTCAGAGTAAGAAAAATGTATCATAGGATTGTATTAAAAGCTGAGGTTATGGCCTGAACTTGCCAAAAGAAGATTGCAAACATTTGCAATTTTGAATAGTCTTTTTTTCTGTGATGATTCAGTGCTTGTCCTTTTTATATAAATAGAATTTAAAGAACATTTTCTAAGTAAAATGTAGTCAATTAACTAAGCTATTATGCTTTTTATGTTGTTACTGGCTCTTAAATCCTCTTCCAGATTTAGGTTTTGCAGGCCCATTTCCCACACTAAAACATGTTTTTTCTCACACTCCTTTAGCTGTGCGTTTCTGCTAGAGCTGTGCTAAAGACTCCCAAAATTACATTACTGATATAGGCTCCATCTCAAAAAAAACTTCATGAGGATGAAGTCAGTTCATCTTTTTTGGGCAGAGCGTAATGGGCTATGTATTTAGGTCCAGTAAAAAATCAGTATTTGGAAGTCTGGAAAAAGTATGTCCCTGCCTTAAAGAGAGAGAAAATAACACAGCCTCTCTCCCTCCAGCAGTGGGAGGAATCACTGCATATCTCTCTGTGTAGTTTTCAGCTTAAAAATGCTTGGGAAGCTGATGGACCCACTTAATGCTGTCAGTCTTTACAAAAATATCACTGAGCAATTGAATTAAAAAAAAAAAAAAGGACATGCCAATGTGAAACTCACAGTATTGCAAATTATATCCTCTCTAAAGACAAACCTTGCTGTTACAGGTCTCTGAGACAGTTTTGGGGGATGGCGCTCTTTCAATGCAAACTGCACATTATCAGAAACTCTGGAGCCAGTTTGGTGGACAGGTTCCCCTCATGCTCCCATCCTGTCCCGTGGCTCATGTTACCATATTCCGCAAGCGCACTGAAAGAAGAAGCTTCAGGCCGACAGATGCTGTTTTGTGTCTTTTGCTCTGAGACTCTTACCTGTCTTTCACAAAGTATGCAGTTTGCAAGCAAACATTGCACTATACAGGCCCACAAAGAGCAAGACAGGTGGAGGACCTGCTAATCTCAGCAGGCTCCAGGATCTCTTTTTCTTTCTCTGTGTATCACAACATAGAATCACCATAGCATCCAGGAGGCACAGATGACTACAAGCTGTTTCATCCTCCCCAAAAGAAGAGAAAACAAGAGTAATGAGGTGCTACATCTGAATCTCACTGCCTTTTCTCTGTGCTTTGTCTAAACTATGCATTTTTTCTGTATAACTGCCTCCATGTTTTAATCACGTGGTCCATGGCCATTTACTTTCTTTTGCCACCTGCCCTCTGCTTCCTGGAGTTGGGGAGAAAGGAGAGAGCAGAACACTACTCATCAGAAGACAGTCCCTTATCATCTTTGTGAAGCTCCAGTAGCAGCTCTAACCTGCACACTTTCCTGCTACAAAAACAAAGCATCACTTAGCCAGTAGCACCCAATGAACAGCTATAAACAGCCTCCTTCAGGCTGCTTGAGCTAGGTCTCAGGGTTGCTGATCTTCAAAAAAAACCCCTCAACACTTCTCTCTGCTTCAAGGTAGTATTATTGGCATCTTCCCAGGTTTGGAGAAGTAACTGCCACAGAGTAAGATAAATATCAGACAAATATCACCAGAGGATGAAGAAAAAAGTGAGAACTAGTGAAGTCTTGACTTTTCTTCATGGTCTGCTGGCAGGCTGGCGTATAGGATATAATTTTCTTATTATTTATGACCCTATTATCAATTCATGCAGACAACTTACTTTCTGCTTGTGATTGCACTGGGACTATATGTGAAACAAAACACATGGTTCTGTCCTGTAACATCCCCTGTTGACACCCTCCCCTCCCCACCCCCTTGCAAATCTGGTTCTTTTATAAATTGCAGGTCTCTTCTTAAGAGTTTCCACCTACTGGCATTGAACAATAGCACATTTCTGGGAGCATAAAAAGCAATTCTTGTGGTGGAAGAAAATTTCATTTTATTGAGTCTCCTTTGACTTTTTCCAGGAAGCTACGCTGGCTTGGAGCTGATTGCGAACTCTGGGGAGATCACAGAGCTATTGGAAGATAATATTAGCTGACAAGATGTTCTGACAAACCATAATGCAGTAAAAAAAAGTTCTTACTAAGTTACTCATATAAAGCATAGGATATCTTTACTAAAAATAAGAAAAAGCCATGAAGCTGTTTTTGACACCTGCAGGATTATAGTGGTGTACTCATTTTTAGTGTGAATGCAAAACAGTGAAAATCTGTCACAGAATATCAATGTAAAGGTGCTTGCAAAAAAGCCTTGTGCTTGGTGAGCTGGTGTGGTAGAACTGCCCCTGCGCTGTGTGTGCTGCTGCTCTGGTTCTACAGTGTGCAGGCTCAATTGGTTTCCTCTTTTCTTCTCTATCTAGAAATCTGGTCACTTAGTTGCTATCATACTGCAGTGTGGCTAACCAGAACAACATGGATTAAAGCCATAAATGGAGGAGAAGAAAGAGAAACATTTCAAAGGGTTTTCTTGTGCCTGATCAATTGTTGCTTGAAATACGTATGCCTTGTAGAAAAAAACAGTCTCCACCCCGAAACAGAGACCATAGTCCTTACTAACTATGCCTTGAAATTAAAAGGGCTGAAAGGAAAATATGTCTTAGATTCAGGAATCTGCTCTAATTCCACGAGACTTTTATTAGTTAGGAGCTTATTTGCCTTCTTAGACCACTGAAATAATCTAACAATTCTCAACTGGGCAGTGGGAGGTGAAAGTGAGTTAGCTTAATATTCAGGAGGCATTTTCACAGAGATCAAACTTTGGGTACGTAAACTAAATAGCTTTATTTAAGACCATGAACTTGCCATGGTGAATACTGGCTAATTGGCAGTGCAGGGTACACAGTGTTCCCTGTAATGAATTTCTAATAATGGGTGATGCTTTGGCTTATCAGAAGTTCTGTTTTATTTCCTTCACTTCTCACCTTTCATCCTTCCTTAATAGTCAGACTTCCCCCCAATCCTAGCTGTGATCTTTAAAGTATGTTTAGATTCTTTCATAAACCAATTGATTTGTAAGCTAAGACTGAATTCAGGCTCCAGCAGTCTAAACATTATATACTACAAAATTTGGCATGGCTCAGGGACCTGAAAGAAACTCTGGCTGCGTGAGTCGCTAGCTCATGACAGGCATCACTTGACATGCAAGTGACTGAAAAGCTTGGGCCATTTGAAGGACTCACACTTTAAACAAAACACAGCAGAAACAGAATAAGTTTCTGTTTCTATGTTAAAGAAAAAAAAATTCTATGTTAAAGTTATTACAAAAAGAATGATTTTATCTTTGGTGAGTGCAGTAAGATAGACCTGTAGCAAAAGTGTGCCAGTTGGTCATGGCTGGCCTGTACCCCATCTGCAATGATAACCTGGACAGAAGCCGTCCAAAAGAAAGTGTAAATCCCTTACAATGCTGTGCTAAACTGCACTGAGGAAAGAGGATTTCCTCCTGATCCCAGCTGGAGATGAGTCGTAAACCTTGGTGAAAAAGTGCAATCTTTCAGAATTTTAATCCAATAAGGGGACATTTACAGGAACTGGATGAGTTTCAATTCTTGTGTTTTGCATGGGCTGACTGTTAGCCTGCTCAGCCCAGCAGTGGAACAGCTGTGATAGCTGCTCTAGGCCACTGCTTCACCTCGAAAGGCTTTTTAGTCTGAACACTGACCTCTGGAAGATGGCTATGTGGCTTTTGTCCAGAGGTGGCTAAAGCCTGGTCAAGGTCAAACAGAGAGTGGAGCGAGACAGGTCTGTCCATGCCGGCACAGAAGTCACCGTGTTCAACGCCATCATGATTTATTTAGGAAGTTGCCACACTTTATTTGAACTATTCTGCAAGGCTCTGAGCACCTTCACCTTTCATTAAGTCCTACTGGTGAACCTGAGACCTTGTCGGATGCTGGCCTGGGCTTCCTAGGAAAGGCAGTTAAATTGTGCTGGTGAGGCAGGAGAGAGATACCAGGCTTTCCTGAAAGAATCTTTTCCTTTCCTATACATTTAAGCTATCTCATAACTTGACTCTTTTAGAATAGAATTACAATGGAATGAACTTGAGGTTTTAATCTCCATATTATAGTCTGGTTTAGATCATAAAAATTAAAATTAATACAGATTGGACAGTCTTTTAAAAAAAGGCATATGGCTGGATATATTTATTTTCATTAAATAAACCAGTCTTCATTTAAAATATTTAACGTGACATTAAAAGGACAGTAATTAGATGTTGAAAAAAGAAAAACATTTTAAAAACAACACATAACTCATGTTACTCACTGTCATAAAATAACATCGTGCCAAGAGCTGTGCAAGATTAGAAGTAGATTAGACATTTGTGTGGCTAATGAAACAATCACTCATAAACTAGCTAAAAGGACCGCAGTGTTATAAATCTCCATGCCTCAAGAAATAAAATTGAAGGTGAATTCAGGCTGGAGAGAAGCTTCTCATACTGGCAGATTATGTCATAAGTAATTAGTGCCATTTCTGTGCCTTCTCTGAACCATTTCTTCATTCTAGTAATTAGGTCCTGAGCCTAGAGAAGTATTTTTAACAGAACAGAAATGTGGCTGGGGAAGAGATTTTTGCAAAGATATCTAGGCTGGCTCAATGCTGTAGTTGTACTGAGTGGCAGTTGTGCTGTCTTGATGTGTTTGACCTTCATCTTTAAGCACCAGAACACCTTATTGGCCCTTAGAAACTTCTGAAAACTTCTGCTGGTCTATGCACGAGAGCCAGGATTACTTCCGAAGCAGATGATAGCTCTCCCTTTGTTTTTAAATATCCAGGTGGTTTATTCTGCCTCTAGCAGGTCAGAGCAATTTGGGTCCCAAAGTACTGGGGCACTTGAAATCTAAACTTGAATTGTACAGATTGGGACATTTTAGTGAAAGACCAATATTTCCTTTTCTAAAAAAAGAACATAAACTTATTTTCCATCTCTCCCCATTTCATTAAGTTCTGATCATGGTGTGCACAGTACTTCATTACATCTTTATGACATCCAGAATTTGCAATTGCAGCATAAATATCTTATTGCCAGTAAATGGATGGGGACTTACTGCTGATAAACACTGAAATTCATCTTGTTCTGGTGATATAGCAACCCATTCTGATGTTTTGCCTTGATGAAAATGGTTGGGAGACTCTTATGTGTGCAATAATACAGGCCTTAAATTATGGACCCTAAATCTTCATTCAAAGAAATTGATGTCAATTTATCATTTAATTTGATCTGTTCCTTTTCATAAAGCAGTATTTAGATATATTCAAGGATATCTTTATTGGAATCAGGCCATTTTTTTTTGTTCTTGAAGTATTTTTGACTTCTAATTTTGTTAAAATATGGGTATCTAAGAAAAAGAAGCAAGTCTAGGATTCCTGTCTTATTGGTTCCCTGCTCCAGCTAAAAATCCTAGAGAATCTGGAAACTTGTATTTTTCCTCTGTATCTCAATAATTAGCCAGTCTTTCCTCTGCTTAACTCATTGCAGTAAAAATTATAGTCTTAAATGGCAGAATTGCTTGGAGAAGGATTGCAAATGGATAGAAAGCTTCTTTGGTCCAGTGTTGAAAGCAATAAGATAGTAAAGAAGGACAAAGAGGACATCTTTACTATACAAGGAGGGAGTGAATGAAAGAAAGAATTTTTTAGCAAACATAGCAAAAGAACTGGAACAGTGACTTCTTTCATGTCTTCAAATGTGTCACTCCTAATAGTCTGCTAACCTAAGCATGAGGAAGAAAATTTTGCACCATTCTGTAGTCTGCAACTTGCTAAGAGAATCTCTTTTGTGTCTTTTTTATAAGGACAATTAGAGACTCCTGTTTAAGTAGTGAATCAAGATATTCCCTCTTCCATAATACTTTATTAAGACTCAGCTTGTGAGCCAGGTGTTACAGATTCTCCTCTTTCACAATAGTATTTTGAATGCATATAAACGTCTCATAAGACTTTAAAATATGCCCTAGCAGTTTCACACCACTCAGAGTAAAGAAAAGAAGTACATGCTACTCCGTCGTTTAGAGATGAGTGTAAGAGGAGAAATAAATGATTTTTTCCATATTACCCAGTGCATCAGTGACAGTTTTGCACTCAGTAGCTAGAACACATTCTGTCAGGTGGCACTGTGAGAACTTCAAAGAGAGGAATTAGTTTGGCTTGTATTTTCTGTTAAAATGAATACTGAAACCTTCTTTGAAATAATGTTAGATATTCATGAATCTGCAACTTTTTCCATATTTTGTTCTTGTGAGAAGCCATAAAAGTCTATAACCAGTCTTTATTTCTCCAGAGAAAAATTAGGTGAAAGGAAACATCCATTTCTTGTCTTTTTCCTGTCAAGATTTGGAATGATTATATCTACTATTAAAGCACCTGATAAAGACCTAATCCTATTTAATTCTAATTAAGTGTGCATTAGATATAAAAGTGAACTGCATTGTGTATTGTCTAATACTTGATGGTAGTGTAAGAGAACAATGAGAACAGCTTTATTTTGCAGAACTAAAAGAATTTCTGCAGCTTTCATATTCCTGTGATTTAGCAGAGGGACATGCAAGATCTGGCTGCTGCTTACCCACACATGTCCTGTGGCAGTGCAAGTCAGGAGAGTGCAGATGGTTTTGGAAGCATTGCAAAAATGGATCCAAGTCAGGGACTTCTGTATAGCAAAGGAGAGAAGAAAAACCACAAACCACCTGTGCAGATCTCACTTTGATTGGTTCAGGCCAGGCTGGATGGGGCTTTGAGCAACCTGCTTTGAGCAACCTGCTCTAGTGGAGGTGTCCCTGCCCATGGCAGGGGGGCTGGAACTCGATGATCTTTAAGGTCCCTTCCAACTCTAACCATTCTATGATTCTATGATTCTATGATTATTTAACTACTTTGACAGGTGCCTAAGCAGTCTAAATGTTTATGATGGATTGCATAGGTATGTTGTGCCTACCAGTGCAGTGCCTAGATTTGTTATACATAAATTGGAGTCAGAAGCATTCACCATTACACAGAGTTATTTATAATCCTTTTAAGCATCAGCAACTAAAACCAGGCAGCAACAAGAAATACTCTCCAACAGGAGAAAAATGATCTGGTCATTATCAAGAAGCATAAACAATGCTCCAACTGCCAACTCTGGATGCCACCAGGCGGGAGGGCTGGCTCCTGTGAGCAGCCTGACCCTGTGTCCCAGACCCCCTGAAGTCTCATCACTGGGACAGTTGCCTGAAGCATTCTAGTGCTAAATGCAGATTGTACAGCAAGACAGGGAAGGAAGCTGATGGAATTCAAGCTATTAAGAACTTTATAGTCTATAACCAGCACCTTGACTATAACCTGGAGGTTTACTGGCAGCAGTGTAGAGCTTAGTGCAGAGCAGAGATTGCGTAGTTCAGCAGCACTCTACTTTAGGTTCCTCACAGAACTATCAATAATTTATTAAAGGTAAACACAGTTATCGATTTGTCATTTTCTTACATAAACAATATAGCTGTAACACCAGACATACGAGATAAGGGCCTTTTCCTGAAAAGGCCTATAACCGCACGAATATCTACTCTTGGATTCATTTACCAAAGCAAAGCAGTGTGGTGCTGCAGAGTGCAGCTGCTTCAAGCTATTGCTTAACTGAGGTAATAAGTAGGATTTTGATGGAATTCCCATTTTTTGCACACTCATTGCAAGAGAGATTCTTGGAAGTGTCAGAATCATTGTAAGTCAGAAATAAAAGTGAGCTAAAGGCAGCAGTGTTGACCCATCAGGAATAGTTTGAGAGAGTTGTCACAAGATCATTCTACAAGCTGTCCCCCACCGGCATCGGGCAATGCATGATCCACAGCCAGTCATAGCCACCTGTCCTGGAGAGCATCTCATGATCTTGTTAGTGTTTGGTGTAAAGAACTAAATGATGGAGTATTATGAGTAACTGTGTCCAGGCAGAGATCAGAGAAATAGATCTGACAGCTCTGTGAGTGAAACTGTCTGCGTAAATCTAACAAAAGTATGTACATGGACATACAATGGGAGTCTCTATGAAAAGCTGAATGCACCAATGGGTACGGTACATTGCAATGTATGAAAAAGGACTAGGCACTTGATAGCATGCTCAGAAATTTCTGTTTTGAGATATTGCCAAGGATTTCTGGTCCCTTAGTTAATTAATTATATAAAATACATGTTTCAAACAAATAGGAAATTATCCTTTAGAAATAATCTGTTGATGAGCTGATATATGGGGTGTCATTTGGATAATTTGTGTCCCCACCAGGCAGTGCTTCTGCAGATTTTGTCCATTCCAAGTCTATTACTCAAGTTAGTATTTGTTGTAATTAAGAATGACATTCTTGACTCCAGCACGTACATATCCATTAGAAAAAACAATTCAATAAGGCGTCGACTAGCTTACAAGTTAGTGATGCCAAATGAAGTCATTAGACTTGTCAGTCAGTCTGGCACCACTCTTCTGATTAGCAGCTTTCCTTTTTTGGGTAGGAATCACCCAACAACTCTGTGGCTTAAGGAGATTTAGTTGTACACAGAAACTACTCCAACAATCTCTGGTTAAAAAATAACTCACCTTTGTTTAAGGACATCTAAGGAAAGAGCGTTCTGACCTACTTCTGACAGGAAGCTAGTCACAGCTTCTTTCCTTCTGACCTTTTGGAATGAGCATGAACATTTGCCCGTGATGAAGATAATGGAAGAAAATATGTATGAGAATGAGTCACTGAAATTTTTGTTTCAGAAGGCAAGATCCAGGATCCCAAGAGATCTTTATTTATAGCCTAAGCAAACTCAATGGAGGGTTTCAGGAGGACAAGTGAAAGTGTAGCAGAAGCTAAAGTAATGAATAATGATAACTCAAACATCCTATTTCCATCGCAAATTAAATGAGCACATCATGGTAGTAAAACTGCAAAAGAGCTAAGACAGTTTTAATGCTGTGGAACCCTGCAAGACTTTTTGGAATATACATTGGAGATAAGTTTGCATTTCACTTGTTGCCTTTATCTCCATCAAAGCAGTGCAGTAGATGTCTCGAATAGAAACAGCTACAGGATAAATATTCAGGATAATACTATGGTCTGCATCTTATCTTTGTGTCTGTCTTAAGTCCTACCACCAAAAAGTGTGGTATTATCATAAATGTATTTAAATATATTCAGGGGCAAAAAGTATTTACAATTGAAAGGATAAAATCGGACTGCCTCAATGTAACATATCTGTCACTCTCATTTTGATTGTGATCATAAAGTAACTGTAGCCAGAAAATAGGTCCTGTACTTCTCCGGAGCTGATGGAAGAGAGAAAAGTTCCTGTCAGGCATGTTATTGAATGAAAACAAAAGACTCGCATGATTTTACATGAATGATTTTCTTGTGTATATATGTAACAGAAAGGCACTATCAACTTAACAGCAGTACAGTGTACATGAAGAATATCACAGATGTCACAACACCATTCCTCAGCCTGTGGGCTGTGATTTCTTTTGATCACACTAATTCTCTGATACACCCCACCTCTGGGGTTTGGTGTGGAGAAGCAGTGTTACTTCTTGGTCGGGTACTGGCCTGAGCATGAGGAGATGGTAATTGTAGTCTGAGCTCTTCTGATGGGTTGCTGAGTGAATTTAGACAAGTCATGCACTCTCCTAGTGCCTCAGTTTCTCTACCTTTCACAAGGAAATGATGATGCCTTAAATAAAATACCTTCAAACATTTAGCTGAAAAGCGATATATCAGAAAGATACTATTCCTAGCTGGGAGGAAAATAGAATTCTGTGAACACCCAAGCTTTCCCCCTTCCCACATGCATATACGTATATATATATATATATATATATATATTTATATTCAGGCGCACTTTAGTTCATGTGATTTTCTTCTCTTTATACTTACAGTCATGATTCCTGTATCTCTGCTTCTGCTAGAGTGAATTTTTCACAGAGCCTCTGTAGCCTTTTACGCATACTAACAGGGTGAGTGCCTGTTCATCTGTTGTGTGACTCTGAAGCTATTACAGAGAGAAATAACATCATGTTCAAAAACAAATGAGCAACTGAGAACTTTAGTGATGTACCTGTCTCTGTGATGTCCTTCATTCATGGTAAAATGGAGCGGTTGGAAATACACCTTGGGTCTTTTTGGTGGTGGACGGATCGGCTGCAGCGCGTGCTCTTTGCTGGCTGTAGCAGGAGTATTTTTGGAATGGATGAAGGGGTGATTCTCTTGCCTTGCTTTGCACGTCACTGTGATCTCAGTGCTGCCGAATATATGATGCGTCTCAAACTGCAGGTCTCACTTGCAGCAGCTGCATGATGAGTGTAAACTGCTACTAGAAGAAATGAAGGTAACTCCCAAGTAGGGAATAATAGCTATTTTTTTCACTGTTTATTGCGGGATTGTACCATAAGAGGTTTCCATATGTCTGAAACTGTCTCTGATAAGCAAACATTTTAGAGATGCTGATCAGAATTTTCCAGTAAAACAGATTATAATCACAAATTCTGTGAAATCTTTACAAATTCTTTAAAATTCTTTGCAATACAAACTTTCCATAGGAACATGGAGATTTTGCTGAAGTTTCACTTTTATGTGGCAGGGTGCAAGTCCTGATCAGTATCAGCGAGATAAGGCCCATCATGAGATAGCTCTGTGACCAAGTTATTCATCTGAATTATGGGTAAGCCAGTATTCAAATTCCTGTCTCAAAGTGGGACATTCAACTGCTCACCCATATGGCTCTCATATTTAACTTCTTTCCCATGGTTGTCAAGAGATTTTTCTTCCATCAGTTTTCTCAGTTTTGCCTGCCTGCTCCTGGCTGGCACCATTCTTTGAATGCTTTCGGTTGGGTACCCGGCTAGTAGATGCATTCTCCAGCAGCTTGCAGAAGGATTGGATGAATGTTGGAGTGGGAAGTAGGTAAGGGGTAGCTCAGCATTTAGCTGTACCTGAGAACTAGTGAAAACTAGGCCTTTTTTTTTCCTTTTAGACTGAAGAAATCATAGAGCTTGGTTAATAGACAGATGTCCCCAGGAACATGGGGTGGTAT
This sequence comes from Numenius arquata, assembly GCF_964106895.1. Classification (NCBI taxonomy): domain Eukaryota; kingdom Metazoa; phylum Chordata; class Aves; order Charadriiformes; family Scolopacidae; genus Numenius; species Numenius arquata. Next base: position 33,195,147 of record NC_133586.1, read on the forward strand.
GTACTGGAAGGGAGCTGTTGGGGGCTTCCAGAGATGGTGGAGGCTGCTGATTGGTGATCATAGCAAGGGTTGGAGTGGAGGTCACCGCTAGCACACAGATAGCTTTGCCGTAAGGTTTCTGGGATTGTCCTGATATGCCTGCTGTATTTTGAGCTGCTGTCTACAAGTGAGGCAAAGCCCTGGGCTCTGGAGGGCATTGAGGGGAAGCAACAGGGTAGAGACGACTGTAATGGGTGAAGCCTACTGGGAGAGAGGCTTAGAAACTCCCACTGCAAGGTGGTCTTTGACAGAACTCCTTACTGGGAAATTCAGATGGACAGTTAATGTGTTTTGCTGTTGCTTAAAGTCTAACAGCTATGCTTCTAATATCTCCAGTGTGACACCATTTCTGCAGTAGCAAGGGAAGCCCCAGAGGAAGCAACTGTGATCATGTGTTCGGCAAATTAAGAGCAGTGGGATATTTATCTAAAAAGTTCCTTACTAGAAATGGGAAAGTAAAAAGCAGAAAACCTACATAACTTGCAGATCCATGTCTGAATTTACATTAAAAACCAGTAACATAAAAGATCATTAAATCTTGTACAATGGATCTGATTGATTTTGACATTTTTCTAAGTGGTAATAAGGAATGTCATTAAATTTTCATGACTTAAGGCATATTCAAATTTTCTGAAGCTTTGCATCTCCCAAGTTCTTATTCACCATTATTAGTCAAGAGTGAAAATATTTTGCAAACTTTAATATGTTCAGAAAACATACATCTTTAATAGATATCTTTGAGAGTGGTTTGTTTTTTTTTTTAATTCAGGCACATGAAAAAAGCCAAATTAAACACATTCTGAATGCATAGGACTGCATTAGCATGAAGTTATTAGAGATTTAGAAATGAAATAATGTACAGGGACAGACAGGAACAGAGGCTCATAGGATAGCATTATGGACTTGTTTTGATTGGCTTGTAATTTATTCTATCCAGGTGAAATTAAAAGTAACAATACTTTGGTAAAATTCTCCTTGTTGGCATTTATTCACAATTGGACTGATTAAACTGCTAAGACAAGTGCTGGACTTCTCAGTCTAGTTACAATTTACTGCTCTTCCCTGTTTGGTAATTGAGTGAAAGTTTAGCTGAAAGGCTGCAGCTGTTTTCTTCTCGGCTGCCCTTGTGGATGTGGAGATCCAGAGCTGTGACAGTGATGATTTAGAGCAGTCTGACCCAAAATGATCCTCTGAAAATGACAAGATGTGGCTTCAGTTCCTGGCATTCTCACAAATAGCAGTACAATTCTATAGTGTTAATTTTGCTTTGAGATGTAGAGTTGTATTTAGAGAATTTATGCCAGAGCCTGTGTATTCCTTAATCTTGGGGTTATGGACACTGATCATAAAATACATTCTTTGTCTTTCTTAGGACTTTCCTAACTGCATAATCTAACCCCTGTTTTCCAGGTAAAATGTTGGTCCTGTAAGTAAATAGAAATTTAATGAAATGAATGTTTTAATTTATTGAACAAGAAGAACTAAAAGGGTCAGAAATAAAATGTTTCACTGCAGACCTTGTTTTTATCAGCCATTTCATTTTTGCTGTGATGCTGTCATTACACTCATTTCAGTGTTTTTTTTTCCTGTTATATGTAGCCACACTTTCCATAAATCAGTCAGCCTCATTTCAGAAGACACAAAGCTTTCTTATGCATCTTTGATCTTTTGTATATTAGCTGAAAACACTTTCACAGGGAAATGGGCCTGATTAGTGTACTTTCATAGTTTTCTATAGTAAATGGATTTTGCCTATTTATTGAAAATAATGGTTTTAATCCTGTATGTATGAAATTAGTTAACTAATCTTCATTAACACTATCTTCAACTAAATAATTGGCCTGCATTTGTCATTATTCTACTTATAAATGTTATTTCTCCATACCCAGAAATACTTTAGTATACTGTTACATGTAAAATGCATTTTAAGGAGGAAGGTATGATTGTTACTTGTTAACTGCTTTTCTTGTTGCCTTATCTAGAAAAAACAAGTTTAATTAGTAGAATGAGGGTGAGATCCACAAAATTAATAATCATGACAGAGTCTTTTAACAACTCATAGGAAATAATAAAGCTATTTTATGACTATCATTCATGTCACACCAAAGTCTACTTTATTCCTATATTCTTTTTTGCCAGCTATGTGAGTGCAATTGGCTAGCTGGAATATTATTAAATATAAATTAAATATAAATATATAAATATTATTAAATATAGCAGGTTCAGGTCCTACCAATATTTTTTTAAAAAACCTGCATTAGACAAATTAAACGATGGTATTATTTTTCTTAGACGCAAACCTCACATTCTGACTAGAGTCATCTTCTCTACAGCTTTCTAAATAGGAAGCATCCTTAATCAGAGAATGGTTTTGGAACCTGGGTTGTTCACCTCTCTCTACCTATCAATAAGCAGATGCAGTGTTTTATTTGCATATATGATTTCAGTATTGCTTCTAAATACCACATAGGTAGGTCACAGCAAAAAAGGATCCGTATGAATGAAACACCAGTGCTCCTCAGTGCTCCTGTTCTTACAGATATCAAGGAAATTAAGGGATTACTTTATTTGAAAGTAGATATGATAAGTGTAAAGAATTGCTAGCAACATTCAGATGTAACATCACACTACACCGTATATATGGTAGCTTCTTTTCTGTATCGCAAAATGCTTTCAGTTTAATTTTGCAGTGCAGCATTTAATGAACTCTGAAAGTCTGTTCCCCATCCTGTCACTCTGCCCCATCATCCCTGCTAAGTTTTTGTTACTGAGTTTATCCTTTCATCCTCTAACAGACATGTATATATATTTCCTGACTCCTGACTTGGGTGAATATATGCAAAGCATTATTAATGTTCTTAGATGGGGAGCAATGTTAGCATTTCTTGTCATGATATTTATTTTTGTTAAGCATTATGCCAGCTGTCCCATGTTTTATGGAGGTTTAGGCAATGATAACACGCTGTGTCATCTGTAGACATGTTGTTGACCTACTTGGTTTGACAGAAACAGAAATTATACTAGACTGGATATCTCCAAAATGGTCCGCCTCATTTCTGTTCATCCGAAGGATATGATCCAGACTGGTTTTTGCTTGTTTTGTTTATGAGCCGTCCCACATTTCAGAGGCTTTTGCTAAGTATGCTACTTAGCAAAGTAGCTGGGGATTTCAGCTGGTTGACCCGTAGAGCTGCTAAGAAAGGCCAGCCAAAAATGAGAAGCATTTTCAAGAGCTTTGCCAATGCTGTTAGGAGAGGTGCCCTGCAAAGGCATTCAGATTTCTGTTTCACAGGCTGGTAAGATACAAATGTAGCCCTTCTGATACAGAACATCTGGATGGGGGATAGCTTGGCATCTGCATAGGTCAGTGCCCTGAAGGACATGATCTTCTGAAAATTTCACCTATGTCTCATCCTGAGTAGTACCCATTCCTGCCTGTATATGTCTAGGCCAGATCAGGGTGTGCCAAACTCCGCAGCTACTGAGGGGAAAATATGAGTCCTGGGCCTCTCAGTCTGAGTCTGTGAGCACCCTGGTGTCATGGCAGCCAACAAAATCAGGTGCACTTTGGATGAAATCATCAAAGAGGCTCAACATATCCTAGAGCTAGGAGAGCTAGAAGTACTGATATTAGACTATGGAGTTGTGAGGCCATGACAGCTTTCTGAGCTCATGAGGAAAGGCTGGCAGAAACTGAAGTTATTTAAGAACTGGTGCCAGAAAAAATCCGACTGTCATTTCAACCCTCTGTTCTTGTAACTTATAAACTGTCTGTTGCTTCCTTTCCTAAAGCTTCAAACACTATTTAATGAAATTAGTTCAAGTTTATTACCCCCATGAGGTTGAATGTCTCCAGACATTGTTTCATTCGTGTGTTTTACCCGTTCTGTGTTGTAATGACTACTGTTTTCTTTCCTATTACTTCAGTCAAGTTGTGACTACATCAAGCTGGTTTAACGCAGCAGTGATTTACGTTTGATGAGGAGACTGCTGGTGCAACTCACAGCTTGAGCACAGCTATTTCTGCAAATTTCTGTTTCTGATTCATCATTCTTCTCCACTTTTTATTCAGACATTTATGGATTAAATAATGAGTATGATGGCTTTTTACTGAGATGAGTTTTCAGCAGACTTACGGCAGATATTTTGACAGAGGTATGGATGTTCTGGGTTATATCTAATAGCAATTTAATGAACATTTTATTAAAATAAACTTAGTTAATATTTTGCGGTTGCATGGAGCAGTAACTGTCTAGAAATTTGCAGTCAGAATAGCTTAAAGTTCATTGCAAATTTCCACTTCCTAGAATAGAACCTTTTTTCTCAGCACCCTGACACAAGGTCAGAAGGATACAAATGCAGTTAAATGCTTATTTTACAAGTGAGAATATAGTGCAGAATTTTAGCCAATTGTGAGGAATAACATTTGATATCTACTGTTGATCAGCTAAGAATGATAAATGAAATTTCAGCACACTGAAAGCTTGTGCTGATGCCAAGACAGTATCTGGGAAAAGTGAAAAAGATTCCAAGATTTTGGGACTTTCAGAAAATGACACAAGTAAGAGTCAGTGTTACAGGCAGACAGTATATTGTTGATGCAGGACTACAGTTTGGGGGAGAGGGTATATTTTTCTCTCTCTAAACAGAGGTGCCAGGGTTATACTCAGACTCTGTCCTCTATCTGAGCTGGACTGGATCTCCCAAAGCAGCTGAGCCAAGTGACAGCTATGCTGCTGGCTTCCCTTCATCTTGAGGACTCTCCAGAGCAGGCCTGCGATGGGAGCATGGGAAAGAATAACCCACAGAAACTCTTTTGGTGTCCTACAAGTTTTTCAGCACTGGTTTCTTTGCTGAGGGCCCAAGGTGCTGCCTCTAGCACGTAACTAGATCTGTATCTGTCGGTGGAGTGTTGCGTGTGTTCATATGCATCCCCAGGTACCTTCAGGATAGCCTGGGTGACTGATCCTCGCTGTACAGTTATTCGCCAGTGCTCTTCAGCCATCTTCCCAAGGCAGTGCTACAGCATGCTCTCGGCATCTAAGTGTCTGACAGTCTTGATTACAGAAGTATTCTTGCAAACCGATTTACTTTTAAAAGGTTTTCTAACATCTTTGTTTGCAGGTGAGGCTTGACATTCATCAGGATGAAAAGCCCTTGCCTTTTTCCACCTTCTAGGCAATTCTGGTTTGGCTGTGTTTCTAGCAATAAAAAAACCACAAATTTCCTTCTCTCACTTAAGATTTCCAGGACAATATTGGCAGGCTGATAACTACAGACACCGAAACTAGACACAGTCTTGGGTCCCCATCCCCTGAGGTCAGCAGCAGTACAAATTGCAGTGAGGGGTATAAGGACAGAGAAAGCCCAGACCCGAATTAGACAATCTTACCAGCAGCATACACCCACTGTATTCCCAGCCTCCCAATTTTTCTGCTTTGGCACAACACCTGAAGTAGGGGTTCCCAGGAAGAACGAGTTAATGAGGGTGAGGTGGGATGATTTTTCTCTTTAATGTATCTGTATCACATATGCAGTTCAAGCAGTCATAGTAGGAGTTATCAGTCTATCATAATCATGTGGCAGCAATTACATTTACTTTCAGTGTATACCCTTGTCTCCTTCAAGTTTCACAGTGGATGAAAAGAGATAGAAAAAGTCAGCTCCAGCTTCAATACATGTGGCATTTCTAACCTTTAGAAGTTTGATTTTGCAATTGAAATTAATTTAATTTAAATTTGATTTTCAGGATATATATGATAAGGTGAGGAAAAGTAGACTACAAATTATCATGAAGGACTTGGAGTCAGGTCTGGGATCAAACCTATAGCCTAAACTATGAAGCTGTTTACAGCTCTGAGGAAAGTCATCACATTTCTCTGTACTTCAGTTTAGCAGATGTTGAGCTTTTTGTAGCTCAACATCTTTGTTTCATCAACAATTGTATAATAGCACCTGTGTCAAAGGATGTGAAGTGAAGCTCTCAGAGTGTGAGAACATCCTCATGTTTTGTGCTGACTGCTGGCAACCAAAATAAGGGGCTGAGAGTGACAGCAAGAAATGGGACTCTCTTCTACACGTAACAAGAAACTGAATGGAAGGCTGAAAGCAGGCACTCACTGCTGTTCCCACATGCAGTTTTCACATCTTCAAAACGCATAAGAGCAGCATGGATGGGAGGTTAGCCAATATTTGTAAATGGAAAATAATGAAAATAGGAAGTAAGAAAGTGATAGTAAACATTGAAAGGAAAAAGCAGAGATATGAAAGGCTACAAACCCTCCTGTCTCACACGACAGCCCAACAATCAGGGATTAGGAAAGATTTTCCTCAAATTCACTCCACCTGAGGAGTTAATTAACAGTCTGGCACCTGAGGTGGTATTAGCTGTTGTCAGGCTGAATTTGGGGCTGAGTGGATGTGTGCTCTTATGGGGTAAGTCTTGTCTTCTTTTGATATTCTCATTTGAGAGCACTGCATGTATTTAAAGTATTTTACATATCATGGTTGTGGGTCTTACCAAACTGATCTTGCTTAGGTGTAGGTGTTGTGTTTGTAAAGAATTCCCTGGGATAATGGATGCTGGAGATGATGATCAGGGGCTACTGTAATGTTTACTGCAGGCAACAGAGAGGCTTACTTGTTTTGGTGGACTTGAGCTCATGTGGATTGGACAAGTTTGCTGTAGGAAGCTTGCTAGTTTTCAAAGCTATCAAGGAATATGATTCCAAAGTTATCAAGGAATACAGCCAGGGTGGATTTTTTTTTTTGGGGGGTATGTGTGTGACTCATTTGTTGCTACTCTGCTAGAACCGTTTATGTAGTGTCTGCCTTTCCTCTGTGTGTTTGCCATAAGTCTCAAAAACTATGCCTAAAGTGACAAAATCCCAGCAGTGCATAGATTTTTAAAAGAAATCTAAGTGGAACAAAGTAAAACACCTAACTCTGTTCCTGCTTGTGGCTAAGAGTTACTGGATGTTTCTTCCTTATCCAGCAGAGCTGTCTCCACTCAGGCTGGCTTTATATGAATGAATGAATGAAATCCTTAGAGGTTAAAATACTATAAAAAATCTATATAAAATTGGGAGGCTATGTGGGAGAAAGGATACAAATAGAGGTGGATTACTAGTGCAAGTAAATAGCTCCAGGCAACACATGTCAGTCATTTCCTTTGGGATTTGCTCGGCCCTTGTTGAATAGGAAGAGAAGCTTGCTTTGGCCTGTAAGCCCACAGATATCTCATGACCTTTGTGGAAGTTCATTGCCTAAATGCTATTTCTTGGACCCAGTGGCATCAAGGGACCTACAGAAGCTTTGCTGATGTTGTGTTTCTATGGACTGCTGCTTCCAAACCTTCACCCTTTGGCAGAGAGAGGGCTCACTGATTATGATAAGAAACATAATTTCATTTTATTTTTCACATCATTGTACTTTTAACAGAGCTGAACAGGAATATCATCTATTAGCTTGGCAAAGCAATCGGATTCAATGCAAACGTTGCGAAGAGACAAACTTTGCCATTTTACCACATGCAAAGTATATAGCATCTAACAAATAAGCAAAAGAGTAAAATGCTTGTTTTTAAAACTTAGCTGTCTTTGAAACAATTTTGGTCATTACAAGGAAATAATGAGTAATCTTAGCCTTTTCTTTACCCAAACTTGAATAAGATATCAGAGGCTTAGCTGCCAGAAAGAATTCTGGGAACCTAAGGAGGTCACCTGAAAAATCAAAACCTTTTTTTAAACCATCATTTCACTAGGTATTTCCCTACTGCTATATCTGCCACTAGAGTTAGCCTAAGGTATGAGTTAAGCATTTGTTCTTCCAACAGCTGTAAATAGCCAGAGTGTCTTTGCTTTGTTTTAGTGATCAGTGCATACTTCTGTTGGAGCACGTCTCTAAAGTGAGGTATAATCATTGAAATGATTTCAACTTGCGTCTGTGGAAACATACTTATTTTTATATCTCCTGACCTGTGGGAAAATATTATTTTGAATATCAGGATGAGGTCATGGGACTGGATGGGGGAAAACATCACAGAAAGAATTAGTTTGGTTTTCAAACTAATCAAGATATATTATTCAATATTCTGAGTCAGATGTATTGTGGCTATGCTAGGTTTTCTAAATAAGCTACTTGCAGAAATACAAAATCTAGTGAAAAGATTTATTGGTGAGGTACCATGTGAACATTTGTTTGCTTTTGTCTTCGTAGACACTAATTTATCTTCTCCAAATAATGAAACAGTTTAAGCCAATAGGAACAATGTAAGTTAATAAGCTCAAAACATGCGAGTGTATTATGACATATTACTAGCAAGACTGCTTTTTTATGTCATTGTTACATCAGCTTTAGGGTCCTTAGTCTATGGTGTGAGTATATTATCACTCAGATATGTCTTGTTTCAAGCAAGGATGCTTCTGCACCTATAGGAGCCAGTGAGTTTCACTGAAGATCTTTTCCTTAAGCTAATAGAGTTACACATAATTTTTCAAAAGGGAAGAATATAAGGTAATGAACAACATACCTAATAGAATCTCTCTTCTCCCAGGAGAGAAAAGATCCTACAGAAATGTTTGTAATAGCACTAGGAATCGTTTGGTTCCTGTAGCCAAGCTGTTTTCAATATTGGACTATAGGAAATCCATCTTTAAGGATGCTGAAACAGTTTTTCTTAGTAGTTTAGAATTAAGGATGGAACTGTCATCTGCCACTGAAACTATTAAACATATTTTACTGACTTTAAAGCAAAAACTGTGGAGTTGCAACATGTGCCAGTCACAGTAAAAGCTTTTCTGAAGTCTGCTGTGTACATTTAGCTGTCAAAAAAATCAGTTACTCTTCACAGGCTAACATTTAGCAGAGACTACACTACAAAGTGGTCAGAATCCAGTTTCAGTAAGGGAGTATGAGAGCAAATCTTTTTTTCCAAAATAATAAGATGGCAGCTGAGCTTCCAAAGGACTTGGATTAGCATCCAGAAACCAATGAAGCCTTTTCATTGGCTGCAGCGTAATGGTGGTTACTGTGAAGAGGGGATGTACTTTCAGATGTCTAATTTCAGGCTTATGTCAGGCTGATTTGCTGGTGAATAACTGTAAACATGGACATGTAAACTCAATAAGTGTAACAGTCTTGCCTGGAAAAGTGGTAGGGATTTTTGGTTTCAAAAGGAGCAATTTCTGCCTCCTTCGATGTAAAATTTTGTGTATAATCTATCCGGCACAATGGCTGCTTTTCCTTCCTGATATTTTTTCTCAAATTACAGCATTGCTAAGAAGAGAGAGTCAGTCTTAGGAATCTACTCAAACCTAGCTGAAGTAAGAAAGTTTAAAAGACAGTTAGACCTCTTGAAGAAATCCAAACAAAGCAAGCATAATTTGGTCAGTGCTGGACCTTTTTTAGAGGCCTTTGTGGACATGAACCCTACTGAAATGAATTCCTTCTGGACAGGGTCAGCCTTCACAGTTTTTTTTCCAGGCTCTCAGGAGCCATTGGTCAGCTGGTTAGTGTGACAACAGGAATAATGGTTGTGTGTGTCACAAAATCATTCCCAGGACAGCTATATTATCCTGTTACTTGGGCTTGTCCTTGGGAGCACTCTGTGCACAAGTTAGTTGTGCCTGGTTCCTCCAAGACAGGAGAGCTCTGCTTTGCTTCCACCATGCTCCAAGTGAGGGGATGCTGGACAGAAGGACAGCATTGATTTTTTTTTTTTTTTTTTTTTTTGAAGAAATTAAAGGTGCTGATGTGCATTGTTTCCCATAAACCATTTCTTGACTTAATGAGAACTTCAGACAAATTTGCATCAGTTAATTTCAAAAGTTGTATCACTTATTTCTTATTCCTCAAGGAAGTGCAACAAAAATCTTCAAAACAGACCTGTGCTAATTTCTTTATCTGTGCTAATGACCATTTGTTTCTTGTCTCTTTGATCGGTGTGTTTGCTAGTTCCTGAACTATCCATAGCACAGACCAGATCTTCTAGTGTATTGATACAGGAACTAAACACAAGTCCTAAGCTTTGTTGTGCAGCATATTTAATTGGGAGTTGTATTATTTTTCTTTTATTCATGGCTGACAAAGAGATTGGGGGAAGTGTTTTTTCTCCTCTGAACGTGAATGTTTTTTCAATATTATTTTAACAATAGAGAGTGAATCAGTATTTCCATCAGTAATCACAAGAATAACATTAAAGTGATTTTGTTACTCATAAAGATATACTTTATTCTTTCATGGCTCTGCAGCGTAATGAATTTTGCATTTTTGTGTTTACATTACAGGTAGTTAACATCAATGTGGCAAGTCTTAGAAAACATTTAATTCCTGTTTTTATATAGATTTTACCATTTTTAGCCTATGCAACTATGGGATGACTTTTCTTGAAAAATGACAGACTAACTTTGTTATAACCAGGAAAATAAAATATTTTACTTCTCTATATACACCTCTTTCTTCTCAGGGGTTCAGGCCAGAGCACTGAATTTTCTTATAGCTAGGATTACCTAGTCAGTTGGAAACACAAACAAGGATGTACTTATGTTTTACAAAAGTAGTGATCTAAAATTCCTTTTCGTATATAGGGGACTCAATCTTCCATTGAGCAGATTCAATTAGAAAATGCAACTGTTTTCTGGAAGGACATTCAGGAGAGAAAAAGGTGTCTGATGTGGAGAACATGAGATCTCTCTCAGTGGACTGAGGTCATTCACTAAGAGACAGCAAATTTTAGCTTGCTTTCTCAGCAAAGCAGAGAATTCTAACTGTAGTTGCTCTCATGCCTGGGACCTGCCCTTGGATTTCCTCCCATCAGAATTGCCTGCCCTTCCCTCCCTTTAGCATGGAAAGGCTCTCAGTCCACTGCTGCAGCCTGAGTTTTTGTGCTCTACGAGAAAATTTATTTACTAACCTAGAGGGAGACTGGCAAAGATAGCCTATTGCTGGGAGTGTTTACTGGGGGAATGAAAACAGATCTTTGCTGCAGTAAATCTGATGAGATGTTGATAAGGAAGAGTATTAGTCTTACATTTGAAAAAAGGAGTAGTACACCAAGAAATCACTTTGCTTTTGGCATTAACCCTACTGCTGTGTTGTTATTTTTGCAGCCAACGGTTAAGACCATGGAGTTTTACCAGGTCTGTTAATGCAGTGGTCTCTGTTGTAAAGGAAAAACTTGAACAATATACACTTCACAGAAAAATTACAGAATGATCATCTTAGAAAAACTTTGTTGGGTAAAGAATTTTATTCAAGTATTTTTGTTAAAGAAAAAAAATCTTACCATAAAAATTAGCTTAAATTTTGAATAAGGAAAGAGATGTCACCAACATTCCGCTTTGTGAAGGAGCCATCCCTGTTATTTTATTTCAGAGTATTTTTACGTCCAGCAACTGGGATTTAATTACTATCTCCTTTTCTAGTTCATTTTAATAACTTTAATTATAATTTTCTTCAATGGTCAATGCTTTGGACGCTTTATATAATTATAAGGAATTGCTATGTGATTTTGCATTAATGAATATTCACTGGTTATAGGAATTTCAATATCTTTTATTATTAAAATGTTCCAACCAGAATAAAATTCAATGATAGCTTAAAGACAGAGAGCAGGGCCACAATTTTTTGCATGATCAAATAAATGAGAAGATTATATTGTTTTTCAGCTTCATATCTGTTTCAGGGAGAAGATGGACAGATCAGTGGTTTGTTTTGCTCAGTGAAATGGAAAACATGGAAACAGTAAACCAGATATTAATTAGAAATGGGCTGAGGCACAAGAATGAGACTTGAATTGTAAACACACTAAATTTTAGGGAAATGAATAGTTTTTATGCATCTTCTGGATTCAGATAAGGAGGGGGAGGAAAAAGGAGAGTGAGGAAATCAAGTTAGAGTATGGATCAGCGGTACTGACCCCCTGTGTTTATATCTGAAGAGAAACAATAATTGATATTTCTCCAGTTGCATAACTTCTTTATGTCACTATACCGTGCAAATCAGGGTAGTGTAACACAGATATAAGTACTTACGTGTACATAAGTACACTTCAGATAATTCTTGAGGTACCTTCATTGTGACTTTTCTTTTTGGTGCTATGCGGTGACCTAAAACTATATTTTGAAAGAACTCTGAAATGACGAAGTAAGCCTCTATTGAAGTCTTTGGGAGGTGCTGGAGTTTCTTCGGTTTTGTGTTTGGGGTTTTTTTGTTTGTTTTGTTTTTTTTTTTAAATATATGGGAGGTCAGGAATGATAAATTGGTTATGTTTGCTTATCTTAATCACTAGCCTCAGTTATATCATGGGTTATATTCATGGGTATTACATATTGCATGGGCGAAGTTTTGTTTGTTTAAAGTCCATAATAAGTAAAAAGTGTCTAAATTCGTCAAACTGGAAAGAGAAGAACTAATAACACTGGGAAGAGTCATGAAAACTGAGGATCTTAGAGATTCCTTCTTAGCATCTGGCCTTGGGAGAGTTGAAAATGGTGCTCTTCATACCAACTTAGAGAACTCAGGTTTGCTAAGCAGAGCTGAAGTTTTCCTTTTGGAAATCATCAGCTGGGGTTCAACCCCTTCTCTCCCAAAGCACATCATCTTTTTAGTGGTGGTTCCATGAAAGAGTAATTGTTCTAATTAGTATAAATTGTGAATACAAAAATACCCGTTCTAAGTTAAAAATGTGAGTTTACCTGGTTATTGCATTTTGTAAAAATGGAAGGTCTGTACTGTGAGAAAATGCTTATAAATCTGAGGTTGTTTCCCTGTCTAAATGTTGAAGATTTTCTGATAACAGTAAATGTATGTTCTGTTTGTGTGTTACAGTTTCATCAGTGGTTGTTTTTCAAATGGTCAGAAGCTCGGCTAACTGACTCAGATCCTACAGATAACTTGCTGGCATTGCGATCATCTTGTGCTAAAGTTTATGGCTCCCTCATGTCATTCAGTAACTGCTTTTTCCAAGTTGTAGCGGAATACCAACAAAACTAAATATGTCAGAAACAAAGTTTGGCATGTGCTGTGAAAGGGTGTGAGAACAAAGTTATGTTTTCATGAGAACAAGTGTTCTGTTATGAAATGAAGATAAATAATGAGAACAAACATTGCATTAAAAAAAAAAAAAGAGGATTTAATGAGCTGGAATTGTGGTGAGTCCCAGGGAAAGCTCCCCCCCCCTCCCCCCTTTTTTTTTATATTCTATTCATTGCTAGTAAATGACTACTTGGAAGCATTACCCAAATTTATATCTGACTTCTTGCAAGTGTGTACCAAATTGACATTTGTTAGATCACATACTGCATTTGCTTAAAATAGATTTCAGATTTGTGTGGAAATTTACAGCTAATTTCCAGCCAGAATGGTTGTTCTGTTTTATAAAGCACTATGATTATAATTACAGATACGTATTTATAAAGTCATGATCCACATTCTTTCTGATGAGCAAGAAGGTTAACGTTCCATTAATGGAAACTCAATTATATCAACTTTTCCCATTCCATTTGCTCGCGTGAGTTTTCAGGGAGGAAACCACCACTCCTGGTTGGACCCTGCTTTCTGGGACAGGGAGTATTGGACTTTCATGAGGATGGCTCATTTTGTAATGCTTCTGGGTCCGTACTAACCTAGAAGGATCCACAATTCAGGATGAATTATTGCAATGAACTGCTGAACCTTGTTGCAATTTGGTTTTTGTTAGCAGCAAACACTATTCTTATGCTCTAGTTTAAAACAACCAAAGAAAATTAGGGTCTAGTTCTGGTATCTCTGCAATGCAGATGGGATTAGCTTCAGCGGAGTCAGCTCTAGACTCTTCTTCCCCTGAGGAGTTGTTTGGGATGCAGCATAAAAGGTGGTCTCTTGTCCCTTTTGTTTGTTTGATCTCTTCAGAGTGATAGGAGGAGAGCCCTTTATAGCCGTTCTCAAACAGCGGCTGTTTAGCTCTGTTTCTTTGAAAAACATCTTGTGTTTCATAGAAGATCATTGAGTCCAACCTCCAGCCTAACACTGGCCATAGAAACTCATCCGGTTTCAGATCATCAGTCCCCTAAACAATAAAATGCTTGTTTTACAACTTGGAGAAGGAAACAAAACATCCTTTGCTTTAGTGAAAGCATCTGTGTGACTGGTTTATTTGTGAGATAGGTTTGTGGAGCATATTGACACTGTCAACTCCTAGACACCAGCTGCCTTCTAGCTTATGATGTTATGGAGAGTCATAAATTTGGCATAAATCATCCTGGCCCACTGAAAAACCACCTCTTTGGGCAGGAAGCTTTCTTTTATCTCAGCTGGTGAGAGTATGTTTGGCTGTTACACGAAAACCTATCGATAAGAAGGTTCAGGCCTTCTTCAGTGCCTCAGCTGGGACTGCAGCGAGTGAGCTACAAGCAGAGAGCACTGATTTCCCCGGCTTGGGCACCGACATACAGAAGCTGCGGGGCAGGCTGGCAGTCAGTGTGCTTTTAGCACCCAGCTCTCTCTGCGGGAGAATATTAACAGTTGTTCGCAAGTTGAAGCACCAGAAAGCATGCACACAAAGCCTGGAAATTTAACACTAGAAGAAAAATTTGAAGCTGCTAAGGAAAAAAATCTGCTTTCAGCCAAACTGAAATCCTTTATTGAGCTAACAAACTCTCTGCTACAAACTGGAGCCCTAACACAGGGAGAGCGCCTGGTATAATTGCGTACCACTAGTCACTGAAAGACTATCTCAGTGGTGAAGCAAGCTGATAATTTTATTTTTCAGATAAATATAAATATTTCTGCCAAAGTAAGACTTTTACTCATCATTCATGAATTTACAGTATCTTAGCAAAGGGACGGAATGTACTGCAGTGGCTGACAAGCAAATAGTTTCATAAATAACCCTCTTGACACGTGTAAGATGTTAACATTTTTTGAGGTTTAGGCAGGGTTTGGGGCAGCAAAAAGCTTATTTGCTTGTTTCACTTTTAAGGCAACCGGGTCTTTTATTTCACCTCTCACCAATGGGTTGAATATTTCTGTTGGCTTGTCTGGTCTTTTCCTCTTCCAAGCAAGCATTCCATAATGACTGACATTTGGCTATAGGTGAGAGTTTCCAAAAACATGTATTATTTAATTTCAGTAGGACAGATATTATTTGATTGATAATATAATGTGATTATGAAAGAGGGAATATACCATGAGTTGTAATTAAGATTTACAGTTGTTCAGTATCTTTGTGCCATAAGTCTCTCTATATAATATATGCATAGAGATCCACAATGAATGAAGATAGTTTTTTAACAGAAGAAAATGAGTCAGTCTCTGCGCTAAAAATCTTACGATCAAAGAGGCATGGAGACAAAACAAATATTTGTAGTAGAAGACCTGGAGTGACCTGTCAAGAAAATGCCTGTAGCAAAGGACTAATAAAACAAGGTGTATGGGACTGAAGCAGCATCCTCAGACAAATGAGAAACTGAAGGTTATTCCAAGGGCTTTTTAAAAAAAAAAAAAAAAAAAATAGACAAGAGGAAAGACCAAAAAGGTCAGGATGCAAAGTGGCAAGGAGTTTGCACAATACACACACATATAGTGCAAAAGGAAGATAATAGTCTTTGGTGAGCCCTTGGCATTACAAAACTATTTACGTTTGGATGCTTATCTGATCTGCAGACAGGAAGGTAGGGTAGAAGCTAGAAGTGCTGTAAGTACTCTCTGAATTATCTTGGAGAGATGCAGTCTGGGTACCTTCCCGTGACAGCGTGTTGCCCAGGCTGGTCCCTGGGTGAGAGGAGGCAGCGTGTGGTAGCACTTGCTCCTCCCAGGACTGGCTGCATCCGTGAGAAGGAGGGGTGAATAGTGTGCAATTTAAGTTTCAATGTGTTGCTGGCGATGAACCTGAGAGAAAATTACTGACTTTTGTTTGACAAAATTAGCTTTCAGGAGAAAATTATTTGCTTTTCAGGCGGTTTTCCAGTAGTAATAAAAGCCACATTTTTTCATATGGAGTAGATGCTTTTGGAGAAAAATTCTTTGGTTTATGAATATCCAAGAATATAATTTCCCTCAAGAACCAATTTTTAAATTGTCTCTGCTAAAGCTTCAACAGACTTTCAAAGGTTTACTTTTGTCTTTTTTTATTTAACGATCAGATGAGACTTAGAGCCCCTTATAATCATTAGTTATTACACAGAAGTGCCTATCAATGATCCCTGTCTTTTTCTTCAGGCCAGTGACTATTTCTTTCATTGAAGAAATGTATAGTAAATCCAGTTCAATGAAGCAGTAGTGATACATCCGGCAATGCCAGGGAAAATCCCATATATTTGATAGTTTAAAAAGAAATATCTGAACATCTGTTGCACATCCAGTGCTCACAAGCTACAGAAATTACAGGGAGGGAGTTGGCTTTAAATGGTACCTCTGTACCCACAATGGATACACATAGAGATATGGTCTCCCCAGCCAGATTTCCCTTTCTCCACGAGCTACTCTGCAGACAGCTGATGATATTTTCTGCTTGTGTTGTTCTGCACTTCTGACTTCACCATCCCTTGCGACTGTCTCCAGTGACACTTAACAACTCTTTTTTTTCAAGTCTCTGCTTCGGTTTTTTGATCGTTTGGGGGAGCGGGAGGAGGGGGTTATTTGAATTTTTTTTTGGCATGTGTTGTTTTTACTTCTCGGCTAGGTTTATCTATTGTTTACTTTATTCTTTTTGGCTTTTAAGATGCTGTTGTTTTCTCCTCAGCTATTTTTAGAACATCTGTTGTAGTCTGATTCAAAAGAAATAATCTGTGTCTCTGTATTCGGAGCTTTCTCAACTCCTTTTAATGACAGAATAGTGCGTATCAACAATTTTTGAATGACCATGTGATCATCCCAGGAGAACTGGAATAGAACAAAATGTCTTAGTGAAATGAATTTTTCGGAATTTAATCACCAGCTGCATACTGTAGATCAGTGCGAGTGCATGTTCTTTTAAGCTACAAAAGTTAATTACGCTAATAAGAGTGGCTCTGCTTCCAACTGCAGGAATCAGTTCAGCTGACAGTGGCTGTTTGGCCTGTTGTGCTGCTGTTTTTACCAGAGGGAATGTTCATCAAAAGTCAAAGCATAGTTCAGGGACCATGAACTAAACAACAAAAATAAGAAACAGGAAATGAAATTACGAGTTTGAAAATATATTACCACGATCCAGGAACCAAAGAAACAAAGCAACTTAAAAAAAAAAAAAAAGTGTGTGCCTATGTACACATTGTCTATAAGTAGCCAGTTTTTTTAAGGGAGCATGTTACGCCTATTAAGCAACTGCAGCCTTGCAGAGTGAAAAGAGAGAGTGTAGTCCAGTTAGGAAATGCAAGAAGCTATTAACTACTTAAAGCTAAAGCCACACAGTGGTTACTAGAAGGAGCAGGAAAACCTTTATCCTGATGTGTGATGTGTACATAATGGTATGTGTGGGCACAGTGACAGAGGTGTTTATTCCATCCAGTGTTGGTGAGACAAGAAAACCTTCCCAATTCAAGTAAAGGGTAAAGTGAAACCTATTCCTCCTCCTATCCATGTGTGCTGATGCAAGTAGTAACAGTCTTCCCTGGGCAGGGGAAGAACAGTCAGGCATGAGATGCAGTCCATCAAACTGGGAGCAGTTGGAGCTTTTACACCAAACTCTGCCATTCCCTCTGCACAGTGCTGTCCATGCAGTGGTCTATAATGAAGGTGATTTTGCCTGTCGGTTGCCCTGCCTGCGCGCTGCCAGGGAAGCCTCTGCAAGAGGAGGCCTTGCTCAGTGCCTGCTCTCTTGAGTCTTTTCCTTCTGTGAGTGTGTGCACAGAGCCCCTCTGCTGTGCAGGTTCCCCACAGGGACAGCAGCAGCGGCTCCTCTTCCAAAGGGCTTAAGCAGAAGAGGAAAGACAGACTTGTTCTGTCCTGTCTCATATTCTCCCCAAACACACATAGTGGCTTCAATCCTTGAAACCTGTCTCTTGTTTGTGTCTCAGTAAACATCCTGACATTTGGTCTGTGCAATCTATTAGTAAATGGGGCTTTGAGAATGGTAGCTGGATTTATGAAGCAATTTTTACTAGATGACAAATGTTCATGATGTAGTAGAAAGCCACCCTGTCACAATTTGTTTCTGGTCCAAATTGTACTAACAATATATGGAAATAAGGACATGAGCTAAAGATGTGCTGATAGTGCTCCTGGGACTGGGAAGAGTTTTCCTCTGCCCATCCTGTTACTTACATTCTTTTGCTAAGCATCTGCTATGGGCTGTTGTTGGGAGATGTTGAATGACCTTTGGTCTCACCCATTATGGCAGTCGCTCATTATGGAGAGGTCATCTGTGTCCTTCCTTGATACATATCTATTTTGTGGTCCTGGACAGCATCCCAATAGCAGAATGAATGACAAGGCCTAAAAGGACAGATGGATCAGGAGAGGGATGGAGTCAGGAGCTGCGGGTGGAGATCGAAGCATATTGACAGAGCTGCTCAGAGGCAGGGCAGGGTAGCACAGGGGTCTTGGTCAGCCTCAGCAGAGAAGTATGTGGGCGCTTGTCCGCTACGTTCAACACTGACCAGTGCTGTCATCTACTGAGAAGCAAATTCTAGGAAAAAAGGAACAAAACAAGAATCTTCCTCAAGTCATTCTAAATGAGCATGATTAACAAAACGTGCATGAAATCTTACTTTCTTCAGATAAATTCTTAGGTTTCAGAGTTTATATTTAAAGTCATGAGGTCACCAATTATATGCAGTTCCAAGAACACATAACATATTTTCCAAACTGAATACCTTTTTTGGTATTGCCCTTCTAAAACCTTGACAACTAAAATAACAACAATGTCATTTGAACTGAGTGACAGCTGGACATAGGGAAAAAGGGAGGGTGCATTAGAGTGGAGGACTCTTAGAAATGAGTGGAATATTTTACTGTCATTGGCATACAGCAGGGAGATGATATAGTTCTGCAAACAAAAAAACTTTAAAGAAGCTGTCTTGAGCCGGTCTGCTTGTATGTCCCACCTCCTGCAATGCGGGAAAAAGCTCTGTTTACAACAACACAAATTGGCTTCTTTAAGTGATGCAAATTGCTTTAAAACTGCTGAGTGCTGTTATGCCACACTGTGCAGAACACCTTCGCCAGCCCTTCCTGGCAGCTTATCATTTTACATTTGAGCAAACACATCTTGCCTTGGAATTACATAGTGCCTTGTAAATGCCGTTAATATACAGAGGGTCACATTTTGCTTTTGGGTGACTGTCAGAGTCACAATTTCATTAAGAAGCAGAGGATAGCAAGTAGTGTGCTTTTGTATGTTTAGATGGTGCACGTTTTCCTTCTGTAAATTCTAGGGAGCCAGGCAAGAAATTGCCAGAGATAAAGCTCAAGAACTGAAGCCCTAGTGTTCATATATACATACCATAAATAATAATAGATTTCTTCCATAAGTTCCTGTATTAATAATAGTTGCTTCTGTAAGTGCCTTGTAATGATTGATAGAATGAAAGGTGTTCCTCTTGGCACACTGACTACCTATATGTGAGGTCAGTATGCCTGGCAAACTTACTTCTCTGTGTATTCCTGCATTCTGCAATGAACATAACTCTTAACTCTGTCGCTATGACTGGATCTGTACTGGTGTGTTGAAATGTCCCAGAAGAGATTCTAGTGCCCTCATCTGAGACAGTTTGTCCTGCCTTTTCATCATCCTGCCCAGGCCTCCATCTGGACAGTGCCAGCTGGCATGCCTTAGTGAAAGACACCTGAAGGAGGGGAATAGCTGGTGAATGTGTAATAAGATGTAAGTGGATTAAGTGTAATCACTCCTGTGAATGAAAGGGGTCTTTTTACCAACTTTCAGTTGCAGCTTATAATTCAACTTGATATCTGTGGAAGCACAGTGATTTCACTTTCAGTATGAAGTACTCTACCGGACCCAAATTACTGTCTCAGCTGAAATGAATGGGATTTATATTTCTCATTTAAAATCCCCCCCCTCTTTTTTTTGGTTGGGGTTGTTTTTTTGTTTGTTTTGGTTTTTTTGTATTTTTATTTTTTTTAAGTGAATAGAGTTAAACTGAAGTCAAACTGACTTCTCAACTTGGCTCAAGTCAGCCACATGCGATCCATGGCATTTGCTTTGGGAGCAGTCCCACCGAAGAGCCATGCTCAGAGACCAGGTGCTGGGGTGTGAGTCACCCCATCCTGATTTCCAGGAGTAGAGGTGTCCTTTGCAGTGTGTCTCCTCATTGCTTGGAGAGAATGCCCAGACAATGAACTAATTGTATAACTTGAGATAACCAACATTAAATGGATAAATCTGACTTCCGAAGTATAAAGCTCTAGGCTCGCTTCTAACCATGCCTGTTTTCTGTTGTTGATCAGTCATGTTGCAGGAGCAACACAACAATGGATTTTAAAGGAAGGCCTGTGTTACAGCCATAATTAGCTGTATCTTAGAGGAGAAGTAGTAAACAAATTGACAATTAGTTAAGACAGTCTAATTAAGGTTGTAGTTGCTAAAATCTGTTATTGATATGTGCAACTTGATGACCATCTCCTGGGCATGACCAGGATGTGCTGTACAGAGCGAAGTGATGTACGTCTTGGGTGCTATGTGGCAATTCCTAGGGACAAATGAGTTTGGCAAGTGTCTTTAGTGTGCTTCGATGTGTCACATCAGGCTCTTTTGATGTGGTAACTTTTAAGCTGTGTTTAACCTCCTTGGTCTTCTATGATTTCAGAAATACGTAATTAACATCCAAGCAGACCAAAGCATTAATTTTTCATCTCGTTCAGGTGTGTGTTAGTGGGACCTCACTTGCCATTATGGTTTATGGTTCAAAGATCCTGGTTAGAAAGGCTCCGTATACTGACAGTGCTCAATGTACTTCCATCTCCAGCCCTGCCAGAGCACAGAGCTCAGTGGTACAGGAATGGTGTCTAAGTACAAAGGAACTGATAAGATCAAATGCAACAAAACAGAGTCAGTTTTGGAAACTGCTAGATTCCCAGTCAGTGCAGTGTCCACCAACTGGATGGAAACTTCTAGGCACAAATATGCACATAGGGTTGAATTTTTTGCTCAAATACTTATATGAAATTATGTATACACCACCAAAAGCCAGCCTCAAAATTGTGATGTGAATTATTATGCATCTTTCAGGATAATTCCAGAAAGGATACTGTTGATAGATGTGGAGTAGAAATTGAGAGGAGAGATTTCTCTCTAAGGCTTCACTTGTATGGTATCAGCTAGTAGGCAGGAGAGAATGATTAAAAAGCTGTTTTGCTAGATAACTGCAGAAGTATTTGTCCTACCGTGCAGAGGAGATAACGTAGAAAAACACCTTTTTAAGCTTGAAAATAGACCAGCCTAAGTGGAATCAGTTCAATTATTAGTCTGCAATAAAAAGGAGTTCATATCTTAGAGTTACAATTACATGGTAATATGAATTGCAATTTCTCTCCTTATTAATGCAATATAACAAAATATGAAAAACAGCAGTGCATCAGTGTTTGAGACTAGTTTCTAGAAATTTGAAAAAACACTTAGCCACAATGGATCTTTAAGCATTGTCTGGCTTGACTTCAATATAAAATAGTGCCTTGAACTGAAAATTTATAAGATTGGTCTTGTTATTTGAGAGCTTGCGATACTGATACAGCATCTAGTGCTATAATACACGAAGACTCTTTCGCATTGGGAAATACTTCTCATAACTAAGCGACTTACTAGATCCCAAAATAAAGGGACACTTTGTGCTAATTACTAAGTATTTACATTAGCAATGCCAAAGCCATGTGCTGAAAAGTGAGTTCATAGCCTAGAAAATTCACAAAATGAACTTCTAAGTCACGAAGAAAAAAGAAAACAATGTAGGATCTTTTTTGCTTTGCCTTTTTTGGAGCCTTAGGGTATAAGGCTCCTTGTGTTTTCAAACCTTTTGCCACAAACATTTAGCCTAGAAACTTTCTTTTCAAGCGCTGCTGGCTTTCTCGCATAATTACACAACAGGGGCCTTAAGGAGGTTCTATGCAACTTGCAAGAAAATAACTAGATTTGGCACCGCAGTCAAGGCAGACACATACATCATTAAGCCAAGGAAACCGAGAACCGGTTGTGTCAATAACATCCAGAGCTCAACTATATTATTTTTAGTTGCCTTTTAAACATCATGGGGCCAGAGCAGAAAGGAGGTGGGATAAGGAGACAAGACAGCTGCAAATTCAGCTTTCTAAGTGATAGCCTGCTGCCAAGCTGGGAGGCAGCCCAGTCCACAGCATTAGCTAACTGGGCGTAGACAGGGTCTGAGTGCAGGCTGCAGGGTGCCAGGGTATGGCAGAGGAGGAGGCTGGAGAGAGCGTGGCTATGGATGTAAGCATGATGAAAAATAACCCATGAAGTACTTGAACAGCTGCTTTGAATGTCAGTTTGGCCTAGGGATATTGTGAAGAATAGTTGCATGTGCCATCAGTCAACACAGCCTTCTGATCAAACAGTAATGCATTCCCCTCCAGTTAAAGCAGTCTTGCCTGACAGGCATCCCAGAATTTCATTTTCATTCCTCAAACTCATGGCAAGGTTTGTGTGGGTGGTAGTATAGATAGGATAATTATTGATAAGTAAGTGGCTTTTCTGAAAACGTACATTAATTTCTCCCTTCCCTTACTGTGTTTTCCTGTTTGTTCTTCCAAGGTACTGGCTTTTCTCAGGACAGAAAATAAATTGGGGGGGGAATCTTGTAGTACTGTGAGCCCGCCCAGCAGCGGGAACAGAAACCTACCAAAAAGCTATGACTGCAGATTCAAGGGCCGGGAGAGCAAAAGAGTCACCTGAACTTCAAGGCACTTGAGAAAGACCTGGCCAATATAAAGTTTAATAATATATGAATTTGAGGCTGAATACAGATACAAAAAATGGTAGACAACTTTCTGTTTTTTTCTTTCACATTCTTTCAGGAGAAAACAAATACTCCCAAAACCTAAGAGAAAGTGCACATTTTCCAAAAGATTATACTATGTAAACAGACATGTCATTAAAATTTCATATTGAGCAAGTGTTAGATATGGGGTGTATAAAGTCATCCAAGATATCAGAAGTTTATCAGGGAACATAATTATTAAAATTTCCGCAGCTGTATAATTATCCAGTTATCTTTGCTAGTATTGGGTCATGGATAAACAATTAATTTAATATTGTCTGCAGTATTTTCATTTGTACTGTGTACAAGTGCACAGATTTTTTAACATAATTAAAAAGAAAGCACCTTTAAGCATAAATTGTACAGTCAGTAAAATGTAATTAATAACCACTTCTCAACCACCAGCACATTTTGTCAAACAGCAACATTCTTTTATTTAAAGTATTTTATTAGACACTCCCATTGCTTTAGAGGTAAAAACTAAAGAAAATCTGCAAATGAAAACAATTGGATTCTGTTCACAGTTGTTTTTCTGCTGACTGTTACTGCCTTAGAACTTTATCTCCATTAGACAGATATTGGGCTGATTTCTTTTCTTCTTTCTTGTCCTGTGACTGTGTTTTGAGAAGTGTGCCGGTACTTTGTTGCTGACTTGCTTGTCCTTAGGCCTGATGTGCATTGCTCAGGAGCAAGGGCCATCCACTTGCCAGGCTGATAGGACTTTTGGAATTGGTGTCAATACCCAGAACTGCATATTCATAATGAGCTTTCAGTAGCACTTCTGCAGTTTGCTTAAACATTATTTTGGAAAATGATCCTTTCACTGAGTGAGCTCATCTCAGCTATGATGGATGGAAGGTGTATTTTGAAAGTATAAATCTGATATATTCAATCTACTTAATTTAAAAATTAAGCTTACACAAAGAGGTTTGTGTATATCCACAGCAGGATGTACAGAGTGGGGACGCTGATCAAATTAACTTGCTCCAGAAAATGAAATTCTACAAACTGGAATTCTGAAAACCTGCAAGCGTAAGGGTAGAGAAATAACTAAATTATATTTAATAATGAAAAGAATTTGATGGCCTAACTAGAATAGAAAATCCTACTTTAATTGCATGCTAGTGTATAGTTGCATTTCACTCAACTTACATCCCACACAGGACTTTGGTGCTGACATTTGATTTGACATTATGTGGTTTTGGTACATGGTCGGGAGAGTTGTCCATGAGCTCCAGGTGGTTTTCAAGAGCAGAATTTTAAGTACATTAGCCTTTTCCAAAGAATTAGTGACTTCTGTTCATTACAGTTTAGCAGCTCATTTCAAGCACATAAACTATCAAACATTTGCAGAAAATCCAGAAAATGCAGTTCTATCATCAATATTAAATACATGCATTTGCACGTTGAGGTAGAATATTTTTAGGTCAGATATGCAAGATGCTCATAATGGGAAATTCAGTCTACCTTTAAAAGAAAATTCTGTATATAAGTGATGGAACAACTGCAACAAAAAGCAGTAAAGCCTAACCTTGTCATGCAAATTTCTTTCGAGACAGTGCCATAATGGGTGATAATTGTTACATTTTTTGTATGATAATGGGAATCTGTGTCGGTTTTAGAATTCTGTGACTTATGAAGTGGAAGGTATGTGTTGGAAATGTGATGGCTTGAATACTCTTAGATTTTGTCGTTTCTTTCCTGGTTTATAATAAATCTGCCTACCCTGGAAAATTTCTATTATTGCAGGAGTACTTTGATGTGTGATGCTGGCAGACTGAAACTTGTTCCTGCTGAATCAATAGCAAGATCAGGCTTCTGCTGTATGTTTTTTACAATGGACCAGTTAAATCAAGGCCAAGCTAAACCTGCTCTGTTTCTGTGGCAGCTTTCCCTAAGTGAAGGGAGTTTGCAAAAGGGAACTTGTCAGCTGGATGCACTGATACTCTCCTGAGTGATATTTAAAGGTGGCTCTTCAATATGAGATAGCCACTTCAGGAAACGCACATCATGCTTTTACATACAGTACACTTTAATTATTGAATATGTTACCTTTTAAATATCTGGTGCAAGCAAACAGGAATGCTTCTTAGTGACGAAATAGCTTAAAAAGGACCCATGTCTGCTCATTTCCCCTTTTGCCACCGCTGGCTAAGAAAAGTCCCAATAGCACAACTTCTTCTTTCAAGTTGATTAGTTTATATACTGAGTGACTGAACTGTGTAAACTGAGTGAATAGTAATGTACAACAAGATACTATAGACAGTAGCTCGATTTTTGGTTTGGGATTTTTTCAGTTCAAGTGGCAGAACATCCCTTTGCAGCTGTACGGGCTACAAGTTTTTTCCAGGAACTCCTTGGTTAGGCAGTGTTTTGGAAAACAGTATTGCTTCTCATCTGATGAAAGGAAAAAGGTTGCGACGTTGGAGGGCAGATAGCTCATGACCCGTGGTAACAGTCAACAAAGTCAACAAAGAAATAATGTCAGAAAACCCACTTCTGTCATTTTCAATCTTTACTACTTGGTGAGCAGCAAGAACCTGGCAGACTGGAAGTAGTGCCTTATGGTCACAGGAGAAATAAACGTTCTTAAAATGCTTTGTTAGGAATTACACAGTGATTGTATCCTGCTGGATCCCTCGTGTCTCAGCCTGCTCCTGGCACTGCCTGCTCAGAGAAACATTTGCTGGGCTGGCTGCACTGCAGAACACAAACTGGCCTCAACAGTCCAGTGACTCAGAAAAGAAACGTGACCTTCATAAGTGCCCCAGATGTTATTTCAAACACAGATAAGCTTCCACACTTGCTACTGTGTTTATCGTGTACCACTATCATTAATATGAAATGAAATACCATTGCTGCAGAGATATAGAGTAGGGCATGATGTAGAACTTAAATCGCACGTGGATGTTTCTGGATCACACCCCAATCAGGCAGTAATCAACTATGCTGGTGCATTTTTAAGTGAGGACGTTTATTAGAGAGCTTTCCTTATTGCCTGCCCACTGCAGATTTTATTCAATCTACATTTCACAGTCGTTCAGGAAATCTCCCTGATGAGGGTGATGATGACAGTTTTTAAACCTTGGCAGTGTTTCCTTTTACAACTGCAAATATTGGCAAGTGCCTTGACCCTTCAGTCTGGACCTGATGGTGCTACGGAAGCTGCAGATTCAGGTGTGAAAAAGAAACTTTCTTGCCTCAGAAAGACATCAGTTAGGTTGGCGAGGTCAGCAGCTATTAGAAAGAAATGAAATCAAGGACTGAAAGGAATCAGGAAGAAATGAAATTGAGGTTCATCTTCTAAAGTTTTCTTAGGTTTACAAAGATTGTCAAGTAAATCCATGGCTATTATTCACTACATGGGGTTCCTATAATGCAAGTGAAATACAATTTCCTGATAATGTATGAACTCTGATTTCCTGCTTGTTGGGTTTTGATTCTTCTGGCGATCCTTTCTGCTCTGAGTAAATATAGAGTAGAATTTTGTCCAGGGGAGGGTTAGTTTGGATTCTTGGAAAAAACTTGATTTCCTTAATCCTAAATTTTCTGAAGAGAAAGGGTGGATCTAATTCCCTGTGCAGTTCTGCAACAGCCTGTCTTGGCCCTTGCACTGGGTTTCACTTTGGGCCCTTTCATTGGAAAGGCACATAAAGTGCTCTCCTGTGAAATGATGTAAAGGCTGCATATGCACAACTAAGGTAAAGAGAACAAAGAGTGAAGTTTGTATCTAATTTTGTTTAGGGACCATTCATGAGGAAAAGAAATGAGAACAGTAACAGACTGCATTCACAGCTGATGTGAGTCCTTAATGGATTTTCTCCTAGGTGCTTTTCAATTACATTTCAACCCATGCAAACTTCTGGCATCTGCAACATCCCATGGCAAGCTCATTCAAGCTCATGATATGAAGAAGTGTAGTTATTTTGAATAATAACAAAAATAGCTAGATGGTTCCTCATTCCTGTTTTGGAAGATTCAGTGTGTAATCATTCCTGCTTTGCTCCCTCCATGCCACTCATGGTGACCTGCTCTTTGCAGCACGTTCATTGAGCTTTGCCAGGCAGAGGGCTCCTAGTCTGTGTAAATGTTCCTTGTACAGAAGAAGATCCATAACTTTCAGCAGCAGCTGTCTTGCCAAAGGGCAAGGCGGGGATTGCTCAAGAAGATTTAGTCCATAACAAAATCCCAGCCAAGGGGTGGATTTTGTTTCTACACAAAACTCTTTACACTTGATTCTTCAATACACACACACTCACCAAACCTTCAGTTTAAAACTGCCCCAGTTCAGGGCAATTGTTCTTATTTTATTTTTCTGGTTGAGAAATAACTGGCGAAAGGGGCATAATCTATCAGAAAATGCAAGTCTGTTAAAATGTACAGTCATCAAAATGATTAAAAAAATCAATTTTAGTGGGAAAATTGCAGGAAAAAAATCAATCCAAATGTAATGACTTCATAAAGTTAAACACCCTGAGGATTTCATATGCTACTGCCAATTGAGCCTTAGCTACAGCTATGCACTGGTATTGTTAACAAAAATTATTGAGGGTAAAAATACTGCTGCAACTTATTAACATTTCCATAATGCTACAGCTTAATTTAACAATGTGTCCAAATTCACAATCTAATTTTGCGAAGTAAAGCTGTATTTTGTAAGGCTGGAAATTTTTTTTTTTTTCCGTTAGTGTCACTAGGCATCTTGGCTGTTGGGGCAGCTTTGGGAATTTTAGATGGCTTTTTCTAATAATAAATTATTAATAAAGTTTAGCTGAAAAATGTTTACAGCCTCAAAACTGACTATACTAATACAGATGAACTATATTTTAAAAGATTCAAAAGATAAACTATAAAAATTAAATAAGACCACTGATAACATTACATTTCTTGATTTCATGGCGAATTAATAGCTCTTTTAATTCCCAATTTTTTTTATGTCAATGAGTGCTTTTTCCACTCTGATTCCAGTGTACTGGGTATTTAAATTTATAGCATTAATAATGTATTTGTTAAATAGTTATTCCTTTGCTTTATTTTCATCCGGCCATGACCCAATCCCAGCACATTGTTTAGTGCTAAAATACTTACTGATGAGTGAGTTCTTTGCTTTTAAAACAAGGTCATTTGCGATTAAATGCTAAGGCAAAAGAGTTAAATATTTCAGTATCATGTTTTTTTCTCACTGATGTTTTCAGACAAATCTGTGCTGGAGCAGTAAGACCAGGAACTTAAGAAAACTTGTGGTGCAGAGCAGCTGGGACCATATGGCACTCTTCATCTTGGGTAAGCCCTTCTTGTGCTGATACAGCAGCTCACTGAAACCTTGTGGACATGCAGTACCAAACACTACTTCCTGCTTCTTAATCGGTTTCTTTCAACACCTCTTCAGTCAGTCTTGTATCTCTAGAGAACATAGACTGCCTGGCAAATCGTGTTTTTTCAATGCTTTACCAACATGCTTCAGGCATAATTCAGTGATTTATGGAACAATTCTCTATTTAAAGTCGAGTGAGTGACCAAAATATAAAACAGGAAGCATCTCAGTGATGCAAGCAGTTGACATGGAAACTTGCTCAGGCCAATAACTATTATTTTCCACCAAATCTTTCAAAAATCATAAATATTTAATGTCATGAACAGCAATTACTCGAGTGCTGCTCTTGAGAAAGCATCTGGCGTTTTTCTTTCCTATGAAGAGGTTTTTGAGTATTTGGAGGTTGGTCCTCTGCTGGTGACAGTGAAGGGGTTTTCTACCATTAAAATCAACTTGATCTTTATGAAGCCCTAACTCTGCTTTATTGAATGCATATTCTGCTATAAACATAAAAATACATAAAACCTGCAAATTGCAGTCTACAGTATATTTTCTAAGGAAAATTAAAAGTACCAATTTTTGTGGCATTTATGGCAAGCTAAACACTGTATATGTGGGCTTCAAATTAAAAAGCAGCAAGAACACAGAAGTGTTATGAATACTCTGACTGTATCCATGCATCAGTTTTTACTGTGAAGCTAAACATTGCAGAGAGTCAGCATTATGGTCCCTAATCTGATGGTTAGGAGCTGCTTGTGCTAAACATGCCTCTGTGTGCAGGCAAGGACCCTATTACTTGCTGGCTGTTTCCAAAGGGTGCTGATAAATACAGTTTTCCCAATTCTGTGCTCAAAGCACCCCACTGAACTTTCCCATGTAATGGAAGTGGTGACCTCCAGCACATATTTTACCATATTTCTAAGCCATTTCAGAGTGCAATTTCCTAATGTCAGCTGCAGCATAGGAGATCCCATGTCTTTAAATGACACGTGATGCACTGAGCTACACCTTCTGTTCATTGCCAGTGTGAAGGGGCAGTAGGATGGATTCCAGCACCCTGTTTTTGAAACTTTCTCACTCCATCCTGCCTGCAGTCACAAATCTGTTTCTTTTAGACCCCATTAAGACACTAGACAAACTAAGTCTGGCTTGTGAAATGCCAGCCTCACCAGAGCTCAGCTGTTTTGTCTACTAGAAGTCTTATGTATTTAAATATTGGTTGCTGGCACTAGTTAAATCCTAGTGTAATTCTTGCCATTTTCACTTCTTTTATTTCCCAACCAGCCATATGAGACAATGTTGACCAAAACACCCTTTGAGGATGCTGCTTTACTCAGTGTGCAGGGCCTGCACTGGCCTAGCTTCATTTTCCCACTGTGCTCCTGATAGGAAAATTACTTGTTTCTATCAGGAGCACAGAACAAACACAGCAAAATGATCTACAGAAGTAGATCAAAGGTGGAAGAATAAATCAACTTTTAGTAGACTTGTGCTTCCTGGCAAAGAAAGGCTGAGAATATTCCAGATTGCTGCCCTAAAACAATCAATGAGAGGGAAAGAACACACATTTTGAAGGCAAAAGAAGTGGCTGTGTGAGCACAAACTGAATTACACACATCCTATCAAATTAATCTGATTGTACTTTAAACTGTTTACGAAATTGCAGGGGAAGGTACTCAAATATGACAGCTTTCCATGAAAATGCCTTTGCAAATTAAGCATTATGAAATACTTATTGTGGATCTTACAAATTTTTAAAGATACTACGTGGTAACAGCAGGGGTCATGGAAACCTCTGTCACCTGATCATGGCCATTTCTAATAAAAAATATTTCAAAGAAAAGCTTCACCTCTTCTAACCCCCCCACTCCCTCAGGACTGAGGAGCTCTGTTTGGGTCATGGTGTTACATTGCTTTTCTTGAGTATCACACAGTAAACATGCCAGGCAGGGGTAAAGAGAAATAGGTATATCTCATTGCTGAAAGGAACAGGTCTCAAGCACGTTTCTTACGTATTTTATCTTCATAGCTGCATGGGTCGCTCATTGAAAAGTTGCTTTCAGGATAAATCTGAAAAACAGAGTGTGCTAACTCTACTTCATTTAAACTGAAACTCAATGAATCTTAATTAAGACAGCCTGTTGGGGGTACTGCTATTTTTTTACAAGCTACTAAAACCAAAATAAGCTACTATCCAGTAAACAACTGCATTCTGGGAATTTCAGAACGTCTGATGATGTTTGTATCTTCATTACCCCTGGGATGGCATCACTCAATTAGGTACAAAGCTGAGCTCATAAAAGGGAACTTAAAGAGTTTTCCATATCATCCTTTATTGTGTGCTCACATCTGGGTCAGCACAGAATTAAAAACAAGATCATCGTGTCATCATTTTTGACAAAGGAAGCATATTGTGCACATATTATTCTGGTTATCTAATGGAAAAGGTTTGGACTTGATGGGTTGTTTTATTCCCCACAGCCCATACAGCTGTCTCAGAATTTTAGTACTGTCAGATACAAAATCCAAAGCTTTAACTTATTCATATATTTGATATAAATAATGATATCATCATACTAAAACAAATTAATACGAGTTTGAAAAAACAGTTAACCCTCATGCTTCATGGTATAAATTGTGTCTTGGAAAGAAGATAATTGGCCATTTTAAGATTTCTTGGGCCTTTCTCTACAGTAACATGAGAGTTTTATCAGCTCACATATTATTAAAGAAAGCTTTTAGAACTAAGCATTCTTCCTCACTGCTTCTTGGGTTGTTCTGTCAGATAGGAAGTATTATCTGGAAAGCAAAAGCTAACTGAAGTCTTGTAGTCCATCATTCACTCTCTACAAGTGTGACAGAAAGTTGAGATATAACCTCACCAGTGATTCCAGAACGACTTGTGTAACCTTTGGCTCAAATAAAATGTTGTTTTTCCCCTCCTCAATTGTGTAATAAATAAAGGATCAAGAAGTGAAGAAATGCAAATATTGTTATCAGTGAGAGTAATGAAACCCTGAAACGACTTTTGAGACATCTCGTAGTTTCTTCATCATTAATTACAAATTGATGTCTGTCTATAGTCTTAAATTCAGCTCCAGCCTGTTGAGCTCTGTTCAGGAATTACTGGACAAAATACAATGAACTTGACTGGGTGGAGTATTAGTGTGTGATCTAAATAGTATTTTCTATTTTTAAAATTTCTGAGGCAATATGTACCCAAAGCAGGTTTACATATTAACAAAATTACCACTGGAGGTGTTTCACAATCAGTGAGAGGCAAACCTCAAGGGCGAAATAAAAGGTAATTGGCTCTGGAAGAAGCAGTCACCGCAAATTACGTTTCACTCTAAAACAAAAAAAAATATCATTCTCCTTCATCATCTCAGCATCTGTATCAAGGTTAACTATTTTCTGTTAACCTCTAAAATATATGATTCTATGATAAATTCAAGCACAAATATAAATGCTGCAGCTTTATCATTTTTATCAGTTACACATGAGCTTATTCTTTCTTTTAAAGTAAATATTAGGGCATAAGGTCACCAGAAAATTTGACTTTGAAATAATTCAGTCATCAGAAGAGATACACAAATATTGCCTTAGAGGAAATCCCCCAGGGAAGTAACTGGGACAGAAGCCAAAATCTTTACATTCTTCCTGGCATATTTGTTCACAGTCTTAATTTAATTAAATCTAATGGGATTCATGAATGATCCCAGTACTTTAGTCTCCACTATCTCAATCAAATAAGCCTCCAGATACCAACAGCCCCATTTGAAAGTGACTTTTGTAATTAATTTTCTAAAATAAGTGTACTTAATTTACACACAATTTACTCTACTTCCTTATTGTCTGATGAAGTAAAAAATATAACTTGAGTTGGAATGAGCTTGCCAGTCAACGTAATTATTTCTTTACCTGCTCTTCTCATAAAAGTTTTCGATTTGGTTTGTCTTTGTAAATTTTCCCATTTACTCTTTGGTTTCACCTTGCTGGTTTTCAGCACAAGGGGAACATAAAATAGCAACTGGTATGTTGTACCTGAAACTGGAAGCACCTGTCATTTTAGAGATACTGAAGAGAGATCTGCCTGTGTTTAGCATTAGCCTTTGAGGACTGAGTAGACCATGCAATATGAAATTATTTATATGCACAAGCTAATTAAGCTTTATTTGGATTTCCTTTTGTTAAGCAGTTTGCTAATTTGCATATTAATCTTACATTAATTAAAAGAGGGTTGCTGCCCACCAAACCCCCTCATTAAATGCTAAGTTCACTCATCTGATAGATGTCTGTTTTTCCCAGGTCTCCTAATAGAGATGTATCTGGAACACGCAGCGCTCTTGGGAAGGGCAAAAGACTGAATAAAGCTAGAGCCTTTTGTCACCAAGGTAAGCCACAGCTGGCGATTCAGCTTCCTACAGGTGCCTGCCAAGACATCCTAGCACCTGAGCTTCTTCCTGTTTATAGCTGTAACTACAGTAACTACAGTCCTGCTCTGCTCTTCTAGAAGCATTGTATTTTCTCTTTTACTGAGATGTGCACATACATACACTGTAATTGACATTTAAATTAGAACTGTTTGCCCAGAGAGGAAGGAGAATCTCCATCCTCGGTGACTTCCACACTTGAAACAGGCGTGGCCCTGAGAAATGTGTTCTGACCTTGAAGCCAGATCTAGCATTAAGGCTGGTTCTGCTTTGAGGGAGGGGGTTGGACCAGAGACATCCAGTGCTTCTTTCCAACTGAAATTATGCAATGATTCTCTAACGGTGGCACTTCTGTATTTGTTCTGGGCAGAGGGACTTTGCTTCTATGATATGAATCACTCTTGCTTTAAACAATGTATTTTCTTCTGGGCAGTCACATCTCTCTTTGAAATACCTTATTTGTGTTCTGGAAGAATGGCCTTTTATGGATTTGAGAAGTGTGAATTCGCTGCAAGCAATGCCGTGTGCTGTGTTTTAGAAAATATGCCACTGGCACAAAATTCACAGCTGATTGTATTTGCCAAATATCAGATGAACTCTGTATCTGAATACTGAAGAGTTTTTTTCACTCTTTCCAACTTTGCAATTTCTGTGTTTTTAGTTATTAGTCAATGTAGCTTGTTTATAGATGCTGGCTTCTAGGAAATGTACAACAACAAACAGCCCTCTGCTCTCCCCTGGCCTTGTCCTCAGATGCCTTAGTTCATATTGGAACTATTTCCTTTTCCCTGAAGCACATATATTTTTCATCCACCGTTACAGCCAGTGAAAGAATTTTCACCTCCCACCCTCAGAGTGATTTTGAGTATTCACAAATGACAGTTACAAAATGTTTTGGATAAAAGCAAATTATGTCCTGCTATTCTTCAGATGCTTCAAATGTTTCTTCAGAAATTATGTATTAATCTGCATACAAAGGCTGAAAATAATTTTTATGTTGGAGTTAGTTGTGTATGTGACATTTAACATAAAATAATCTACTATGGCAGAAGTACCCTACTTTAAAGTTGACAAAGACAATCTATGATAATTAAGGAAGCAATTTTTTTTTTTCATTGCCAAAATTATTTCCAGAACTTCTTCTTGGAGATATTGCATTTTTCTTAATTTATGTTGTTAAAGCTGAAATACTCTGCAGTAATTTAGTTTCTTCATTTAACATAATAGTTAAACAATCAGAAGTATTATTAATGATGACTTTTAAATACAAGCATAATTATATTGTCAAAATATGCAAACATATTTTCTAGCTATTTTTGGAGACATTTACTGTTACTTAACCAGACATACTGGTTAAGTATTAAAGATTGTTTTAAGGGACTGAGAAATAAAATAGTTCCATGAGTATCATAGGGATTTAACTCCACTTTTCTGATGTTACTGTCTCTGAGGCAAGAGGAGTTGCTATGAAAAATGCTTTGGCCACAGTCCCGTCACAATGTGATGAAAGTTTTATAAATACATACAATGTTTCAGAAAGCATAACTTTGTTTCCATTTTATTTTTGCTGCTGAGATCTGACTAATATTTTGAATTTAATTTTACATCTGAAAACTTTCCCGTTCTGTAATTTCATGATGGGCAGCGCTGCTCCAGACTTTATTAGGTAAAAGATTTGCTATCGGAAAACTTACTTTCATCTTCCAAGCAGTGAGAAGTAAAATGTAAATAGAGCATGTCCTTTGTTGTACAACAGTGTGGAATACCCTATCTTCTTGGCTGTGGTGGTTAGCACCACATTTACACAGTCCTTTAGAGCACGACTCTGCTGGAGGGAAGCTGACACTGCGCACTCGCAAGGAAAGCCCCTCTGCTCCTCCCAGACATGCTGCCTCTGCTTTGTTGTTATCATGGTCAGCACAGAGAAATTAGAGTCTCGGCTTTTGGCTTTTCTCTTGTCATCTCTCAGGGGTTCCCGGGCGGTCCAGCTCAGTAAGTGCATCCATCTGTAAAATAACCATTCTGGTAGAAACAAACTGCAACACATGAGAAAATTGTCCTTTTCCATACAGATTGTTTCAAAATCAACAGCTTTAGTGTTTTTTACTGCCTTCCTATATTGCTTTTTTTCTGCTTGGAGAACATGTTGCAAAGATAAAGACTATACAGAGGGCTTGTACCATACTGATCTCTAGTACTTTAGGTGAAGTTTATGAAGATCCCAGGTCTTCAGCTGTGTTCACAAAGCAGGGCTTTGCTGGGGAGAAGCTAAGGGAACATCCATTATTTTATTAGCACTTTCTAGGGCTGCACGAGCTCTCTCCTCACAGCACAGGAAGCTGCCCATATGGCTGCAGGGATACTTTATATTCAGTTTAGTGCTGCCTATATCCCATATTTACGCACAAGAAAAGCTCTGGCTGATGCCTGCTTTCTGAAATTATGTGAGGCAAAGTTGAAGCTGAGATGTGGGACCTCCCTTTTCTCCAGCCCTATTTGTCTGTCACCCTTATTCTAAATTTAAGATATGGGTTTACAGAACGCAAAAGGAAGAATCAGAAATGCTGGCAGTTAAATTAAGCAGTGGAACATCTCGTGTTTATTTTTAGATTGAAAAAGTGGATTTTGTTTTCCATATGCTGAAGTTTTGCTGTCAGGGCCCGTCTGGTAATGTGCATGTTTTCAAAAACTTTGTGAACAAGTAAATGTTAGCTGTGCTTAGATGGACCTTTAGCTTAGCTTCTGACCCTTTCATGGTTATTTTTGGCAAGAAAGTTCCATAGAATAATAAGCAGTGAGACTGAAACATAGAGAAGAGCTGTGCTCTGTGTTGATGAAAGCTCTCAGAAGGCTTTTCCAAAAGGAGGCCTTTCTCTTCTTAGGATACACTTAGGTGACTTCTGTCACCTCCTATAAGCACAACCTAAGAGGCAGCTCTACAGCACCTGTGAATCTCTGCCTCTCAAAGCAAGCAGGCCTCAGCATTTCCTTTAGCTTCCTTCATGAGTGACACCTGCCAGATTCAGAAGGCAATGATGTACTACTTTTCAGCATCTCAGAAGTCTGGTGCCTCTGAGCCAAAGCATATATTTGCTTAGAATCACAGATGCCTCCTATCTTTATTGAACAGCTATTTCAGCCCAAAATGAAGACTGTAGTCCCAGAAGACCTTGAAAGAAGTTTTATGAAATGTTAGATAGGAATAGCACAGTACAGTGAAATGTGTAACGCACACAGCTGATCTTTGGCCTGCTTACTTTTCTCTCTGGGAGAATAATGTCTGTACATAAACACTGTGTGTTGGACTGCCCGCCAGCTGCAAATGTTCCCCTTAAGAAGAATGAATCATGAGCCTCCTGTTCGAGGGAGATGTTGGACATAGAGGTTTGTGGTGGAATTCAGCTCTTCTAGCTTGAGATACCTGTCATGTATACATCAGCTCTGAGCCCTTTGTTCAGATTCCCCTCACTGGCAAAGCAGCACCTTTTTGGGATGATTCCTCTCCTCCTGAAGTAGAAGTCTAAAATATCGAATGAATTGCCTATTAGGAATACCAGTTTCTCCCCTCTGATACTGAAAGGAGTCTAGAAAACTAACTCAGATGTCGACATCTGTTTGTTAGCTTCTAAATATGGACCAGATGGATGGACTTTCAGTGTGGAGATATACCAGCTGTTACTGACAGAACTAAAGACACACAAAGATACCTTCCTTTAAATTTAGAGCTTTGTTATAGCCCTGTAGGCTATATATTTGGAAAATCACCTCAGAAAAAGCATCATTGTATATGGACATGAAATGTTCATGACCTGAATGTCTGAAAGAAAAAAAATCTAGTATATGTTTTTGTGGTATATGGTTTGTGGACTCATTCAATGAGAAATAGATGCCAATCTAGTGATTGGTTGTACTGTATTCTTTTTTTTTTTTTTTTTTTTAACTTGAAAACCCCTGAAATGCAGGATTTTTTTAGATTTTAAAAAAAGCAACTCTTCTATTACTGCTCCTATATAATAGTGTATGTTCAAAATTTAGCTGCTAACCCACAATCCTGTAAAGGTCTTTGAAAACTGCATTACTGAGGGTAATTTTTAATACAGTGACAGTATATTTTGGTTCTCCTGTTTCCTTAATTGTAATGTTTGTTCAGCCCAACTTTTGATGTTAGACTGGTAACAATATACAATAACAATCTTAGAATATAAAGCCTGATCTACAGCTTTTTCAGCTCTTTACTGTGTTATTAGTATGGAAAGCTGCCCATTTTCACTCTTTCAATACAAAAGACATTTGTAGACTGGCTAACAAAGCCTCTCAACTGTCGAGAAATACCCAGGTAGTAGCTGAGAATGTGAGTAGAGGAAATTAATTCTGGAAAAAATGCAAGTTTAAATTCTGAGACATTAAATTCCCATCTTATCTGGTCCAGCCCAGTGCAAATATCACTCATTAATGACATAGCTTTGAATTTCCGCACTGTTTCCATCATTTTATATCTTGGGACTTAATCATATTTATATTGTGATTTGATTAGAAAAGGCTGATGTCCGGATCTTGTTAAAGGAATGAAGGTGATAAATACTCCTCCTTGTTTATTGTATCTGTTTCTGATGCATCAATGGGAGAGGTGAAAGGGAAGTAGAATAAAGCCATCCAGATAAATTTTTAATACATAGTTTTATGGTTCTGCAATAGCAACTATATAATGAGGCTTGTGAAATAGTGTCTGTTACGTTCCCAGCCTATAATTCCCCAGTGCCACAGGTCTGTGCACAAGAAAAACAGTTTTGCCACTTTGAAAGTTATTTAGATTCAGGTCATGCTATTTATTAAGCAATATCCAAATCCACAAACCATTTTGTGGATTTCAGCAGAGTAACTTTTGTTTTGGGTGCTATTGAAATGATTAAGGAGGATTTCATACAGCCAACTACTCACAGTAATTTCACCAGGAAAAAAAGAAAGGAACAAAGCAGTGAACTTTTCTGTGTAATTTTCACTTGTTGGCCATTCTATAGTACAAACATTTCCACTAATAGCAGTTTTACAGATTTTGAAATTTAAATGTTGAATCTGAACTTCAGTCCCAACTGAAAGGAAATCCCGAGCCCCGTTGCAGGTTTTTCTGCATACGCCTGTGTGAAGGACAGATTTTGTGGCACTGATGTAGTGCAGGGATTGATGCCCAGACTCTTGTGCTTTTCACTTTGACACTGAATAGGAGAGCTTTCCATGGAGAGTGTTTGTTTTGCCCTTTCCATCCCACACATCCAACACTCATCATCACCAGCACCTAACCCATAGCACACCACAGACAATATAGTGATTTTCTTTCTGTCAGCTTCAGTTTCAATATTTTATTTCCCATGGCATAAACCAGCCTGGAGGTTCTCCCAGGATGCTCTCTGCAAACTATAGGCTGGTAATTACTGCCTTAAGTGGTCTGAAGGCAACCCAACCTGCTGAGGAATGGGCTGTGTGCAGTGGGTCTCCAACCAGAAACGTTCATCTGTCTCAAGGGTGAAGCTTGTGATTGGCAATGTGGTTTTATCATATGGTTTGCAGCTGTTGATTTGTTCTAAGTAGGGATTTAAAGTGAATAATCCTCTCTATTTGCCTAATGCCAAATCATACGGGTATGAGAGCTGGGGAAGGGAACAAGAAAAATGCTGGACCCTTGTTTAATTATATTCCTGTTCTTACCTGCTTTTCAGCCATTGGTCTCCAAGCAATTAATGAAATAGGCCAGTAATACTACCTCAAATTCCATGTGTCCCAGTTGCAAAACAGTGGTATAAGTAGGTGCAAAACACAGAATCTCTGAGTCCCAGGCAACTACCCTGTCTGTGACAGTATTTTGAGAAGGTCTTATTAGTCAGCATTTTTTCTGTTTTCTCAGCGTTTGGTAGTACATGCAGATTCTTTTTGGCTTGTTTGTTTTAAATACAGATGTCACTTCAAATTAGAGTAAGAGTAAATAAGAACAAGGCAGTAGAATTCCCATATAAAAAAAAATAAACAAAAGGCCATTGTTTTATCGTTAAAACTGTTTGTTTCTTCCCTCCTTCCTCTCTCCTGAACTTAAAATATCCAGCTATAATTAAATATCCTCCTTTTAAAGTAGGGAACTATATTCACAGGACTGGAGAGGCCAAGAGGCAAAGCCAGGATGGGAGAACATAGCTTTCTCCAAGCCCTTTGGTGGGAACCACAGTATTGCCTTTGCTCCAATCTCTTCAGACAGTTTCCCAGCAGGATACTGAGCTGCTTGTACACACTGATGCACAACTAGAGCCTATATGCTAAATTAATTTAATATATTCTATAAACTTAATTTAAAAGCACACATATGCAATTAAAGAAGTCTTCACCATCTTGGGCCTTCTTTTATGACCCATATCCACTGTCCACCTCCTTCTCGGTTTTCCCTAAATTCCCCTGCTCTTTTCTCTTGCTTCTGTTTTATAAAGAGGAAGGGTTAAATGAGTATCTCCTGGGATTCTTGTATATCAAGGATTCTGACATGGCTGGTGCTTTTTTCCCTGTGCAAGAAGGGGATAGTTTCTGCAGAGATCTCTGCTCCCTCATGCTTTGCAGTGTGCACCCCAGAATTCCTCCTTTGGCTGCCACCCTATAAAGGGGGGATTTCCCTGCTGTGGTCACTGCTGCTCTCTGACAGGGGAGGCAGAGTGCAGCCCTCACACAGCAGATCTTCACCATTTGATTTGTTGAAGGATGAAGGCTCTTGCGATGGGATCTCAAGCTGGGCTGCTGCTTCAAGTCTGTTAGGTGTATGTCAGTCTCTCTCAAGAACTTGACAAATATCCTGGTGAGAAGCTGATTATCTTTTAGAAATGTATAGTTTAGATACCACTCTCTTTTCTCTCCTTGAACTGTACAGGTCTTACTGTGCTTTGGATCGTACAGTTGCACCTATATTAGGCGTGAGTCATAAGAGGTCTAACTACTGCTCATAACTTCTTCCCCCTCCTAGCTAGAGGCTGTCATATTCTGGAATAGAGAAGATGAGGCCAGCGTAAATGCATGATTATAGCATGCTGGCAAAATCTCCTTCTGCTCGGCACGAGACATCCAAGCAGACTAAAGACAAAGTGGGCATCTGTGTATGTTGCGGCCTGTTTGGGGCAGGAGTGGCAGCCTGCCACCCAGGGCAAGAATTCCTCCAGAGTGAGCAGTGGGGAGAGCAGGCAGGTCAACCTGTTGGGCTCATCCTGCTGAGTCCCGGCCTTCCCTTCGGGCTTTCTCAAGAACAGGACTAACAGCAGATAATGGTAGGATTCAGAAATCCCTCTGATGTGTTGAAAGAAGTAGCAGCTGCCTTCACCTCTCCTTGCTCCCCTCCCAAATACATAAAAAGAAGGGTCTGCATAGTGGCACTACAACAGCAGAACTTTCTGTACTTTGTAGCTGCCTCCCAGCATAATAACACCCAGGCTTCAGTGCCTTATGGCTGTGGCTGTGTTTCTGGAAGACATGAAAAAACAACCTGTGAAATATTTGCAAATGTGCAACTAAAACTGCATACACACCTTCCTATGCATGCAACCAGCAAACAAACAAGATGGGTAAAAATAAACGTGGTAAACTAGAAGAGAAAATTTATTTTTACTTGCTTATAAATGAGTACCATGATGCTGATGCTGCACAAGAAAATTGAGAGATTTTTCTTTTTCTTCAGAGAGGTTTTTTTATAGAAAGAAGTTGAGAAACATTCCTTTTTGGCAAACTTTAGGAAATTCTAGCTCCAGGTTCTGAGGCAGACCCAGGAGTCCCGTTAATACTTGGTTGTACAGCCTTTGTTTGAGAAAGTATCCTAATTTCAGAGCACACAAAGACAATGTAATCATTAGTAAAATAAATAAGTGCATATATTCTTAGGGCGCTCAGCCAGTATAGTATAGTTGTCCTAAAAGAATACAAACACCAGTCTGAAAATGAAAACCTGCTGCTATTTTTTATTAATTCTGGATCTTATGTATTTTTCTTTTTTAATTGTATCTACAAAAAGCTGGTAATTTGAGGGCAGTAACATCAATTAACAGTTTAGTTGGAGTTGCAAAGATTGTCTAATTGGAAAGGCTGTAGTACAATGATATGCAAATTAATAATTTCAATTTCAAATTAATGCTAGCCAGAGGGAAGTTGTGTGTAAGATTTATTTTTCAGATTGATGAAATCTCTAAATACAAAATGTATACATATCTCTCTGATGGAAGAGGAAAATGAAGAGCCAGATTGTTATGCTGGTGTAGAAATCAGAGTAATTGCGATGAAATCAGAGTTACTGCTCATTTACAAAGTGTAGCTCAGAACAGATTTTGCCCTGAAGTGCTTTACGCCTTGGCCATTTATCATCTCCTTTGAAGACGATGGAATTTGGAGTGGGCTGAAGTGGTAGTTCAAAAAGCATATGGTATGGCAACAAGATAAAATTGAAGTAGTATGTTGTGGAGACCTGCATGAATCAGTCATGCTTATAAAGACTATA
This sequence comes from Numenius arquata, assembly GCF_964106895.1. Taxonomy (NCBI): domain Eukaryota; kingdom Metazoa; phylum Chordata; class Aves; order Charadriiformes; family Scolopacidae; genus Numenius; species Numenius arquata. Next base: position 33,236,346 of record NC_133586.1, read on the forward strand.
TATAGAGAGACATCTCCTTCCAAGGAGATTCCTGTGGGGACCATACCAAGTACTTAACAGACTGTCTGAAAATAAATCCTGACACTCTAACCTGCAGGAAGAAAGAGGTGTCCTTTCAAGTTTCTTGAGCCAAAATAATTCTGCAGATTCCAACAGAGTGGGCTGGATGGTTTTCCTCTGGTTGACATACTTCATTTGTCTAGGTCCTGGTTGATATTCCAGATTCATGTGTTTATTATTTTTTAATAATAATAACAACAGCAACAATAATATAAATAATAATCTGAAGGACGTTGAATACAGCAGACTGATAAAAGAAACAAGATCCAAACAAGGCTTTCCCTCTGGAAAACAGTTCTCCCTCCATACTGGAAAACTGAATTGTAGTTGGAGACGGAAGGTGGTCTCAGCTGGTATCCCGCGGTGACTAGATCCAAAGCAGTGCTATATACACTAGAGATTTTGTTAACATTTTAAACCTTGCCTGGAGTAAGTACTGAGTAAAAGTTCATGTTTGTGTTTCCCAGCTGTTGTGATGGGGCTGGCTACACAAAAAGGAATGGTGACATCAGTTCTTAAGTCAACTGGGAAATTTTAGGAGATAACTGAATGAATACAAAACCTTCTCAAACATCAGCGAATGTCTTAATTTCTTCACAGGAAAATGCTTTTAAAGACATGATATTTTATCAGGACAACATGTTATTTTGGCTGTCTTTGGGCATGTGTATTACATTTGTACATGAAATCATAGTCCAACAACAATAATAGTTAAGTTGATCTCCAGGAAGGATATGTGATTATAGAGCATTGACAAAGGGTGATCAAAACCCTCAATATGCCCCACTGAGAGACGAGAGAGACAAGCAAAGACTGTGAAAAGTTTGTCCGTTTTCACCCTCTGTGATGGAGCCAGGAACAGGCTGGTTCTTTCAGCTGTGTTTAAAGAAGGAGATCTTTATCTGAATATTGGGGCTGGGAGGCAGTAGAGCACCCCCTGAGGCACAGATCTGGTAAAAGTGCTTGAAATTGCCCGAAGTATTGTTTTGGTCTGCGTGGGTTGGAAGAGTGAACCACCAACCACCTGGGGAAAATCTGAAGAGAAACAGAGGGGGCATTGCAACTCTGCACTTTCCTCTCTGTGGGGATTGTTTTGGTCTTTCTCCTGAAGCTTGCACCAGTTGTCTGCTCTTGGCTGAACATCTATTCATCATTTTATTACTCTGTGAAATCGATGAATTGCAATATAAAGTCTTATGAGCTTTAAATGGTCCAAAATTAGTATGTGTAGCGGTCAGAGGCCAATCAATCAATCGACAAAAATTAATCTGTCTTGTAAAGAGTGGCCTGAAGATCAATTTCTTGTGTGAGCTGAGCCACAGTATTGACTGAGCTGTGGGAACAGATGATGGACCTAAAAGTTCTACAAATTAAATGATTTAAATTAGTACTGCAAGTATTAAATCAATGCTAGGCGGAACAAGAGGTGATGTGTTCTACTGTTTATCCTAAAATTCAATCTGGACAGCTGTTGTGCAGTGCTATTTTTCACAGATTTGTAGTTTTCTGGGCCAGCATTCTGTCCTGTTCCAGTCTTTGTATTGCTTTTTATTCACTAATTTGGAACTGAATTATAATCAGTATGATTAGGGATAGACGGGTTCAAGGATTTTTCTACAGGTGACAGAAAGAGAAAGAAGAGGTGCTTTGAGTAGTATGATTCAGTCCATGAAAAATGACTAAAGTTAGTACCTCTTTTGGGAATATCAGCAGAGCAGCACTTCAGGATCGTGAAGGAATTTTCATTAGCATGAGCTCACAGATCAGGGTAAGGCATTTTATTCACTCAGAGCGTGTACGTGCCCTTGAGTACTGTTGCTGCATGTGTAGGTTTTGGAGGACACACAAGGATTTGGTTTCCACTGTGATTGATCTAAATCTTTAAATCTATTCTAAAAATGAGGGGTGGTGGTGAGGGGGAAGGTACTATGGTTATAGAGATGTCTTCAAGCTTTGGTTACTTTCCAGTTGCAAAACAGCAGTTTTCAATATCTCAAAGCAATAATTGGAACAACAATTGAAAAAAAGGTTATGTTACGTGACCCTCCTTCACAGCTGTAAGGCTGTCACCAAATACATCTGCTTCCCCACCTAATGTCATATTCACATTCATGTTTACTATGAAATAATTCAGATGATGAAAAATATTTTTTCCTGGGCTGAGAAACAGGGTCGTACTCCAACAGATATTTGATTGGAGCTTATGGTTGGTGATGCTGAATGTTTGGATTGCTCTTAACGGAATTTCTGTTTCATAATAGTATATGTAACTTTTCTACCCTTTCCTTTTCCAACAATGACTGTTGCTCTTGTATCTGAAGTTATGCCACAAAAAAAGTGTCAGAGCATCTGGAAAACAATGGCTGGAGAGTTGTAGTCAGGCAGTGAGCAATGGAGGTGGTTCAGGGATGCACCATGTAGGGGAGCGATTTCAGACAGCCTCTGAGTCCACGGCGAGGGCTTGGGGTCCTTCAGTCCATCCATGGTGGGCGTTATGATTTCTCTTGCGGATGGTATTCATAGCCCTCAATAAAACAGAAAGCAGGAAAAACAACCTGGTTAATTACCAAAGTACTGCGAGGAGTATTGGCCAGTGGAGACTCTCAGTCTCCTCTTCCATGTTTTTCTCTGAGGTACTGTGTTCTTGGCTGGGTGGGCTCCTGATTTCACCCTGTGCCCTGGATCCTAATAGTTCACTAGGATCTCATGAAAATACATGAACAGATGAGTGAAAAAGGCCCTGGGTAATACAATAAACATCTTTTCACCCCTATTTCTCTCCTAAATAAATGCTCTTTTTCTCCAGTGGCTGGAAGTCTCCTGTCTTCTTGAAAGAGCCACACTTTATTTTGGAGATAACACTGCGTTTTTTCAGCTGCAAAGATATTTTCTAAATGCATACTGGAGATAGGATATTGTTTCATCTCTCCTATCTATTTTCTTAAGAGGGTACAAAGTAGCTCAGTTGAAGAGCAGCAATTTAAAAAATGACAGCTGTTATGTGTGTGCATTTATATGTATGTATATTTATATGTGCCCTATGGTTCACCTTGACCTAGGTAACCATACATACTGTGGTCATTTTCTAGCACTAGCTGTAGATGCTGAAGTGATTTTGGGTGAAATTCTTTGCTGAATCTTGCTATTGCTATCATAACACTAACTTTAAACCACATGGAGGATTTTAAGTTCAATAAAAAAATCCAGACTCTCTCTTCAGGGCCACGTATCATGTTTACAGCTGCACCATTGCAACCATTGCTGTAATTCAGGTACTACATTTTCAAGTGTTACTGAAAAACACATCTAATTTTATGACATTTTTATCTCAGAGCGTTAGTGGAAAGGCTCATATAATACAAATTCATTTGCAAGCAAGGACGATTAGCCCAGCAGTAGCAGCTAAGTGAGGAAAGCTGTGGACTGAGAGCAGAAAGAGCTGTTATGTTTATTACAATGCCAAATAAACCATTTACAGCAAGAACTAATTGCCTGATTATTTTCAGTATCTGCTCTTCAATTAACAGAGTGAATATGCACCTTTAAAGAAAAAAAAAGATGTTATTTCTCTCAATGCTTTAGGGTTTTGTTTCAGCCTAGAGATAAGATAATATGTACGGATTTTATTCTTAGTCATTACACTAGAGTCCATTGCTGAGAGCCCAGCCAGCTCTGGGGTCTTTCACCCTGGCTTACGTGGGGAGGTGTAGGTTTACCTGTACTCTGAAACCAGTGACATTTTGTAACACATTTAATATGGCATTAAAACTTTATGATTTCAAGCATGAGATGGAAGAGACCGTGGGAGCAGACTGGAATAAGCTCCCTTTGTGGAGCTGCAGTGCAAGCGTAGTGAGAAAATTGCTGGTAACGTGACAATAAACTTTGTCTGTGTAAAGCGAGGTTGGTCACTCAGACCAATACACTGGGTCAATACAACAAAAATAATCCGATTCGGCTCCTTTTATTGGTTGGTCCGATCTCCTCTTTTTATTGCCAGTGAGCTTCTTATATGCATGAATGCTCACAAAAAGCAAATCTGACACTAATATTACTCAAGTTATGAATTATGAGAGCATAGGCACCCAGGTGAGATTTTTTTATTTCATATGCAATATGTTTATGTATAAATTACACAGGGAAAGTAAAAAAGATTCACGTTCAAAAAGTTTGGGGTAGTCAATCAGGCAACACAGCCAGTACAGGGGTACTTGGCTGCCCAGTGTGAGGTTGTGTTTCAGAGCTCTGAGGACCTGATGAGGGGTGCGCTGGCAATGCCTGTCTCAGAGTCTCATCTCCTGATGCTGATGCAGAAACTGCTCAGCACCAGGAGGGGTGCTCTAAGGGGAAGCCTCTGAACCAGGTACCTTGGATTGTGATCACAGTGAATGTTGAGGAAGCTTCTTCATGAAGCAATGAATCATGAGGAGACTTGGATGGAGAAAATTGATACAGGTCGGTTGTTAATCTCTCTGGTGATCTGCAGGTGGAAGTTGCTATGCTATTGCTAAGAATAGCTGTATGAACTATAAAAGCTTCATGCCTTGAAATCAAAGCAAGCTTTCTTCTGGAGAATTTCCAGGTAACATATTGCTCATGCACCAAGTCCATTTATTTCCTAAAGTGGTGCAACAAAAAGAACAATGGTGGAAGCACCAAGTCAGGAGTTCTCATCCTGAGCTCCGAGGTCAAATATATAAAAATTGAGAAACACCAGGGAGTGTATGTTCCTAACAGAAACTTGCAAAATAAATAAGAAGTGTTTTCCATTTATTTGAACAGGTATATATTCAGGGATCTTTTTTTTATGTTATTCCTTTTATGCATATAGGATACATATACTTCAAGAGGTTCTATTTTATACTAAACAAAGATAGCATGCAGCAACTTTTAACCAGCTTTAAACTATTTACTGTGCTTAATTTATCTTAATTTTTATTTGGTGTGATATAATGATAAAAATAGAAAACTGACAAAATGCAGGACTAATAGAAAACTTAAATATTCAGTTTTATAAATCTTTTTATACCTGGAGCACTACAGAAATGAATATATAAAATACAAAATGTGAATTTCAAAAGGTGCTCTCCAATATCAGTACCAAATCCAGGATTTAATCAACTTAACTGTACAACAGTTCACCAGACACTTGATGCTAATGCATGTCAGCTGGGCTTTAATAGTCAAGATTATAACTGATCAAATTTTAAATTTTGATTCTTTTGTTGATGGAAAGACAAGGTATTTTTTACTTTGAAAAATTAGCAAATAAAATTACTTTTTACTAACTACAGGGATGGTTTCAATTTCCTAGCTTTGAAATAATCCTGGGTTTATGAGAACTAATAATGACTAATCTCACTTAGTACAAAAGAGGACAAGTCCTCATAGAATTTTTGCCCTATTTTTGCTATTTTTACATGCATAAATGTTCCATGATTTAATACTTGGGAAGACCCTGTATATAAAATGTGAGTACAGACCATAAGTATAGTTAATTACATATTGAGGAAAAACTGCAAATGCATTAATTCTCAGAAAAATAAGATTAAGAGAGGAATTTATGTTAACAAACTGCATGTCAGAGCGTTGCCTGGAGCTATTGCAGTGAAACATCATTGTTATTCAATAGCGCTGTGTGGGTGGAGAGCTACGAGCTTGAAAGGACCTGTTGATTATTGATTATGCATTTCACTCCAACATAAAAAATTTGCTTTCTTCCAAAGTGGTGTAATTACACGTTATATGTTATGATGAGCCTTTTCCTTTAGAGTTACATTTCTACGGGCCTCTATTCAGTGCCCTGGTGCTGTCGCCAGCAGAGCAGTGAGGAGAGCTTTGTCTCAGAACTTGTTTCCTGCTTCAGTGAGACGCAACCAAACAGCGCTGAAAGCTGTAAACAATATCCATCAGAAACTCCCCATTCAGGCCCCAGCTTTCCATCGGTCCTGCCCTCCATCTGACAGCTCTCTTTTGATACTTCAATAGGAAGAGATAAAACTTGAGGGTTTAGCAGCTTTGCAAAGAGTAAAGCTAGGCCAAACGTGTAACGGATGCACATGGGACAGGGAGCCTTCTCTGTTCAAGGGGGTTAATGTTGTTTTGACCCAACAGAAATGTAGGGAATAGCTGTGTGGTTCAGGTTGAATATGATCTTCTGAAGTTACTGTCTTCTCATAAAGATTCATTCCCTTATTCCTCAGGCCACAAGCCTGCTGAGGATCTGACAGTAAAAGCTCAGAGCAGCAGTGATTTGGGCCACGCTGTGTTTGCACTGTGAAGGAGAGCCCTGAGGGTCATTCATGTTCTGAAATGGCCATAGCAAGATTTTAGCATTCCGAGTAAGTGCAATTTTGATCATAGCACAGGGGTGCCAGGGCAGTCAAAGGAGTAATCTGTGTGTCTTTCTCAGTACAGTTTAGAGGGATAACAAAAGACAACAGCACACTTGAATTTTCCTTAAAAAAAAAAATTAAAAAAAATAATTGACTTTCTGTGGAATTGTCTTCATTATCAAAGGAATCCACCGTTCTGCTAAAGAATTTACTTTTCCATTTTTCATTAGTAAAAAGCAAAGATTTTAAATGGAACAGTAAGAAGTAAAAAACTCTAATTTTCACAAACCAGTCTTCTGCTGTTTCCTAACTTTCATTTTCTGCTAAATATTTCTTCTTCAGGGTTTTTTTCCCCTCTGTTTTGGATTGGATCAGTAAGGAGTTCTTGTACACTGAGATTTTCAATAGAGTGTTCAGATGTTAGGAACATAAACAGAAAGCAAATAGTCTTTTAAAATCCCAGGCTTGTTTGTTTTCAGCGTGCAATAAGGAAATCTAATATATTTACTGCTGATGTGGATGGGGAGAAGCTAGCAGCCAGTGGGAAGGACGATTATCAGACTGAGAATTTATGAGCAAGAAAAGACTAAACATATGCAGTGAAAGCCAGGGGATCTACGGAAATATCTGCCCAGGCTCATATGAAACAACTAAGTGCAAGATTAACTAATAACTGTCAAGGGCCATTCTACTTTTGCAAGACTTTCAATATGGGAGTTTCTCACTCAAATAATTTGCTAGTATTTGCATCTAGATCTGCTTTCTTAGCTACTAAAAAAGTTGGGGTTTTTTTATTTTGTACTCCTGCATGGTTACAGGGGTAGTGTGCATAAGAGAGGATAAACTAATTTTTTTTTCTTTCTTGGGTTTCTCAAACAGAATAGCTTATGAGAATCTATCAAGCACGCAAGTGTGTACAACCTAAGTGAAGAATTGAATAAGAGAAATAGCTAAAGAGAATGGGATAAAGTAAAAGGTAAAGGGGGTGAAACAGCAGCATGTTCCAGTGGATTTAATTCAGAGAGTGAGAAGGCCAAAATCCTGGGCAGGTGATATCATGATCCTATGGGAGCCGGTAGCCAAAATCCCACTGGTGCCATTTGGTCTCAAATTTTCTCTCTCTTCTTTTCCAAGCTATGCTCTTCCCTTGCTTTGCCATTGCAGGTAGCCGTCACTGAGGTAACTTGGAGGCCAAGTTACCATGCTCATGTGCAGATCTGTCTGGTCGCATGTTCGGAACGTGACAGTCAGTTTTCTGACTGCCACCTCATATTTGTCCTATGTCCCCGTCCTTATAGTTGGCACCTGGGCCACCAAATCCTGTATGCAGGCACTGTGGCCCTTTCCCATCTCATGTACTGACATGCTGAGGCATCCACACCATGCAATCCCAACTGCTGGTACCTGTCCATCACATCACCCTGCTCCAACCTATACATCAGAATGCCAATGCTTTAAAGGCTCTGTAGGTGTATCCATAACATGAAGATGATAATAAGCAAAGCATAAAAGGTGCCGGAAACCTCAAAAGCCAGCTGTCCTGGGACTCTGTAAGCTCTTTACTAACAGAGCCAGCTTTCACATGTGTCTCAGAGCTATTGACTACAAGCACTGTGATCCATAACAACCCCCAAGTGATTACAGAAGAATCAGTGTCTGTAAAATAGTTTGATCTCGATTCATTGGCCGTATCAACAGAAATAGTAAAAACTTGCTTCATATGTTTCTATTTCTAGTATTTGCAGTTCTGATTAATGATTAATAACACAGACATTTCGGCAGAGTATCTGTGAAAACCTTCCCGACAATAGGAGACTTAAGAAATTATCCACCAGACTAAGTGCTAGAACTTTGTAATTTATGGTATCTTTATCTCATTTTGGATGAAATGGTAGTAAATATAATGTAGAAAAAGTCTTGCAAGGGCAAGAGTCTAGATTAATTGACGTGAAGGAGAGGAGCTCATTGGCTTTAAAGTTCTTTCCAACTCTCATTTCTATGCACTGAGGAGAGTGACAGATAACACTTAATGAAAACTGCATTTGTATTGTCTTTAGTGATTAAATGTTTTTGTTGTTCAATGTAATTCTTATATTCAGTGGATATGCTTAGCTGTATAGTACAAAACATCTATAAGCCATAGAAAACGTGTAACTACTCTGACTTCTGTGCTGAATGAAAAACAGAGGGTAAATTCTTTAAGTCATGGGTGTTTATCTTGTAAAACAAATCATAAGGATAAGGCAACATGCATAATATGTTACTCATTCTGCCTTCATATCTCTTAAAAATTGTGTGATGCTCATTTTTCAGAGCTTATGCCTTTGAAAGTAGACTTCTGTGAATTGCTTTCTGATGCATTTTGGGACAGCCTGCCTGTCCTCATATAATTTTGTCAGCCCAAAATACTGACGGCTGTTATCAGCAGCATCATGAGAAAGTTGTGAAGTAGCCAAGAAGGGATAGAGACAGAAGTGTCTGCTAGAGGTAGTCAAGCTGAGGATCAGCACTGATTCAGACTTGGAGACACGCTTGACTCATGACAGAGTGGAAGAGATGCGTCACATGCTGCTGGCAACTCTAGAGTAAGAAAAATGGTCCAACGCCATCCAGTTGTAGCCTTCTTCAGCCACAGCATGAGCAATACTGGCTCCAGAGTGTCTTCACAAGTTTGGACCTGTGCCAGAAGCTTGTTCCCACCTTTTGCTGCCAGGGACTACAATTCCTGCATAGAAGTAGCTTTCTTTTTCATGACCATGCCCCAGGTGCAGTAAAGATCAGGAAAGCTATTGATAAGTGATCACATTTGAATAGAAGTTATAAACTCAGCTCACCCAGATTGATGCTGAACCTCTCTGCAGAGAGTCCAGAGAAATACTGGACTTTGCTAGGGAGGACTTTGCAGCTTTACTGCTGTTGACATTGCAATCTGCCACTGACAATTCTGCCAAAAGAGCCTGTCTTGCATAGGTCCTGTGGCAGAGATCAGCACAGACAGCACACGATTTTGGTGACCTTCCACTTCGGCAAATGTTGCTCAGCCAAAAGGTCCAAGTAACTCATAACTAATTAATCATTGCATTCAGAAGAACTTATTTATTAGGCTTTAATCCATTAACACAGTGTTTATGTGGAAAATAAAAGTCTATTAGGAAGCAAAACATTTAAATTCTTAATCTCCTGGGAACTGTGTTACTGTATAATGTTAGTAAGAATTGCTAAGGCAATAAGCAAAACAGACGCTTACTATTTGGCTAAGGCTAATTTTTTTCCTTCTTCCTGCCTTTCATTAACACGAAAGTGAGTGGGTTGCTGAGGTTAGAGAGGTAGAAGTGAGGAGGAACAACTGGATGTGTGAGCCTCTGATATGGTGTCTGCCTATAGGCAAAGCTGCTCATTCTATTCTGGAAGGTCTCTGCTTTTTCATTGAAACAGACCTGAAATTGGCTTTTCAATCCACACTTAGACATTTAAGTACAGATTTGCCAACCTAACTTTACAAAAGTTTTTAGGTTTTACTTATAAAACATGTAGGTCAAAATTTTCAATGATAGGAGCCTACATATAAATTGTTTTTAAAAATTAAATAAATTCAGTTTAATTCTGTTGTCCAATAGATGAAGCCAAATGTTTGGGCTTTTAGCCAGATTAGTGTTTTCAAAAGATTTTGCCAGATTCATCCAGATGGTTCTGGAATTACCCCTCCCACTACCAAAATCTAAGGCAAAACATCTGTCATTTGTGAAAAAAATCAGCAACACTATGCCAAAGTTGGTTAGGAACCTGGAAAATTAGATTTGGATGTGCTAATTTGTTCATTTTTTTTGTAGTGATAACAGTGACTAGGACCGAGTGGGACAGTAGGGACGTGAATGGTACTGTAATTTCGATAACGCACTAGCATTAATATCACTTCCTTGTTGCAAAAAGGTGGTCTCCGGTCTGTTTCCACTGCAGTTCATTGCAAAAGCGATGCTGAGGTTTGTCCTTTGGCTGGAACAGACATTTACTTTTAACTCCAGATTCTGAGTCATCAAGGATCTGCCTTCAATTAGACAAACTCAGATTGGAGCAGTTCTGTATAACTTCACACACTATGCTGCATTCCTGGTAGTTTTCCCACCCTCTAATTAGCTGTAGTCAGTGGGTCCAATTACATTTCTGCTTATCTGCATATCACAACTGAATGCAGAAGCCGGTGTGCGCAGTGGGGTGAGGAGAGAGAACTGGAGAACTGCAGTCAGCCATGCCCCTTCATGCTATTGTGCAGTGCTCAACTTTTGTGGAGGTTAAAGCTGTGTTTATATGCCAGCACCATTTCTGTGGCAATACCGTTGCTTGTATTCGATGTTGAACTGCAGTACAGAATTTGGATCAGATACAGCAGGACTGCAAAAGCTGTAGGCAATTTAACAATCACACCTTGGCAGGTTGGTCACTTTGGGCAAGTAGTTTTGTAATTTCAGTGGCATCAGGTAGCCCAGGCATGTTGTTGTTGCTGGAGAGCATACTAATGACATTCTCTAGAAGGGCAGATGGAAAAGCAAGAAGAGTGATGAGGTTTTCAGTCAGTTTTGGTAGTTTTAATGGAGGCAGGATCAGGTAGTACAAAGCAGCATAACCAATTCACCCTAGAGAAATAGACTTAAATGCTTTGCTTCAGTAATTTAAGATTATTTTATTTATATCTATTAAAGGTAACTTGAGAGAATGAAATGAAATGAAAGATTAGGTGCACCACACCTGGCATTGACATGTGCCACAACCAGAACTAAGCAGGGAAAAGTTCTGCTGTTTCTTTCCTGTTGTGACTGCCCTTTCCCCATAGGCTGTACATAGAACAAGGATATACAGAAACCACATGCTGGAGCAGTCTCTGTGAACTAGTTCTTGTGGTGCTTTTGAAACACACTAGTAGTGACGGTAGAAATGAATTTGTAATACATTTCATTAAGTAGAAGGTTTCTAAAACAGGCTTTCCTAGTGCATTCGTAGTTCTTGTTTTGGTTTGGGATTTTTTATTTTAGTTTTCTGTCTCTAGGAAAGAAGAAAAGAATATTCAGGAACCCGTACTGTTCCAACATTGTCAAAACAGAAAATATCAATGAAGATGATCAGAATTGCCAAATAAAATGCATAAAACTGTTGTTCTCCCTTCCTAGACCTCATTAAGTCTTACCTAGGGAGTACTTTGTAGTGACAAAGTGCTTTACAGGCATTAATAAGTTTGTCCTCACAACATCCTCTGAACAGCCATCCTTATATCACCCATCTTTAGAAGAGATGATCATGGACAATTTAAGCAAACTGTACCATTTAGATATTGCATACCATTACATACCTAGGATTAGAATTCAGGAATTTCTTGTTCCTAGTTCCAGACAATTAGGACACATAAAGTTAAAAACAAATAGTTGCAAAATATTAACAGTTTTAATTGAACCTCAGTAGTTTTTGTTCCTATGTTCCAATGCTTCATGCTTTGGGTAATATTTAACAGCATTTTTCACTTCCTGATGATGGAGTTCCATCCCTCATTCTTTGTATCTGTTTCCATGTTGCCTCCTTCTATCAAAACTCTTGGAAATGTTTTTGTAATGGTAAGGAGAAATGACTGCGTATCAGAGTATACTGCAAACTGCTTAGCCTTGTGGAGCTGGAGCTCAGTCCAGGTTTTCTGAGTCAGTCACTCACTATGGTTTGTTCTTTTGGCAGTCGTGGCTGAAGGGAATTTTAATGTGATATAAGTGAACTCTTACCAGCTGACAGGAGGTTTTGCATTGAGCCCTATGTTTCCAAATGTTTGTGTTTCTGTTGGCTGTCATTGTAACATTCAGGTTCACTGAGAAGCTGGATGAGTAATTTGGCAGAACCAGCAGGAATTTATTTTCCTCTGTGATCTATAGACTCACTACAAGTTTGTGTCGAGTATCCTACCAACTACAGTGGGCTTGGATTGAGAGACGAGTGGAGTCTGAGTGTCATTGCTGATGCTAATCCCTCATCTTACTGGTATAATGTTGACTTTTTCCATTCCAATAAACAGAACTTGCACTGAGCCATCATTTATTGTATCTTGTAAAATTTCATCAGATAATGTGTTCTGGTCAAGGATCAAATCAGATCTTGAAAAAGCAGGATGTCAAGTATATCCGTTCCAACCACATGTTAAGGTCATAAGTTGTAATAGTTGTAATAAGTTGTATTAGAAAACAAGAAAAATATGTTTTCCATGAATAGCACAAAGGAATATCAGCTTTAGTTTTTTGGAAATTCCATGAACAATTACACACCAAATGCTGTATAAAAGCATAATCAGCTTTTTGAACCCCAAAAGATGTAAGGGCTGCCAACTTACTGAAGAGAAATAACATCTGTATACAACTTTCATAAAGCAACCACAGGTTGATGCAGTGGTCCCCAGTGGCAGAGGCCTTAACCATGGCCTTTCTGTGTCCAAAGCTCTTCCTGAAAGAGGAAAGTTGCCCTAGGACCTAGAAGAATGACATGTACAGAATATTGACTCTAATAGATTGTGTGGATTGAAATGAGTTACTTAGAAGAATATTGCTCCCTATGTCTGTCTCTCTAAGACACTGCAGGAGGGATAAACAGAAATGAGCACTTATGTCACCCACTGTTAATGTCAAGAGCAAGATACAGCATTACCTTTTCCAGGACTGTACAGCAACTAATGTAATTGCTTCTGCTTCCCATATCTAGCTGGGTTTGAGGGCAAGTGCAACAATAAGAGTGGATCAAAGCAAAAGGCTTTGATCACTGTTTTAGCATGGATGTGACTGATACTTTTACGTTGTAAATGCTGTGAATGAGCAATAGTAATAACATTAAATAGGGGATTTATTAAGGAGGTTTTAAGGATGATGAGAGAACATAGGGATGTTACAAATGGATAATCTGCTTTGAAGCCAGCGAAGATGACAGTGAAGAGCCAGCCCTGAACACTGCATAGTAGAAAGGACATGGTGTTCAGGTGAAAGAGCTGATATCAAAGGACTGTCAGGGGAACTCTAATCTCAGCTATAGTGGTATAAATTATAGAATCATAGAAAGGTTTGGGTTGGAAGGAACAAGTCATCTAGTCCAACTCCCCTGCAGTGTGCCAGCACTATAACCAAGGTCAGGTCATGCTTAAAGTTGATAGCAATGGCTACAAAGTATGGGATGAGAATGGAGTCGGGTTTTCTGGTGGTGTGAGCAATATAGGATCAGCTGAGATTAATGCCAACTGAGAATATCTCCAGTGGGGTACGTGTCGGCTCTCCCCAAAGTCGGACTTTGTATTGCTAGCTGTGAGAGCTGCACTGGCCCAGACCAGAGATTCCAGATCTGCAATAATCCCATCACAATTGATGATAAAATTGTGATTGACGTTAAGGCAGATGTGGTTGTATTCTTAATTTAACAGCCATGTGACAAGGAACATATTCTTGTGGTGTTATTCTCAGCTCTTTTCTGTTAGACAAACTGTAATTTCTTTAAACACAGAAAAAAACGAAGCTAGTTGTAGGAAGTTATTACAAATAAAAGAACTGATGTTAGATTTAAAAGAACTGACATTAAAATTAAAGGTCTTTTGCCTTCAAACGTTTTTTCTTAAAAGTATGGTTCTCTGAGGACAGATGACCTCCTTCAGTAATCCCTGTAATGAACAAGTCAACAAATTCACAGTGCCTGACTGTGTTCATCTTGCACTGACATGAAAAGTGCAGACAAAGGGCATCTAAGCTCTTGCTAAGTCAAACTGTACTTTCATTTGTATAAACGTAAGCAGTATAAGCCAGTCCACAATGAATTCCAAAGCTCTTTAACATTTCTTCTTTCTGCCATGTGTAGGTCACCTTAAGGGCTACACATTGGCAGAGACATTTGACTCAAGGCATAATAAATTTTTTGTGCAGCAGGCAAGTTCATAAACACATTTTCTAAGGCAAATTGCAAAACATCCCTACCAGGAACCTCTGCACAGGAGCAGGAAAAATCAGTGAAGTCAGAAAGTTCAAGAAAATCCATGCAAAAATTAAAAGACCTGAAAAAATATCCCTTATAATTCCAAAAAGAGTAAATAAAATCCCAGCCTTCTTTATTAGTGAGTGTGTCAGTGTGACTTAATCATATGCTACAAACAGTAATTTCAAGAAAAAAACAATCAACTACAGACAAAACCAGCACTGATACTTCCTTTCTGTAGGAAGACAGAGGTATTTCATGATCTGTTACCTAGAAGCTGAATCTTGATAAATTCCAGCTGGTACTGAAAAACATGTCTATAAAGGGAGGAAAATATTTATCGGTGGCTATAGCAGATTTTATATTCTTAGCAATTATCAAATAGATATGGATCTATTTTTCTAAAGAAATACTATATTCAGAGACACAAATTCACTCACATCTGTAATATGAATTTTTACTGAGGCTCGACAATTATGCTTTTGCCTTTATGACTTGTGATGGAGATTTTTCAGGTCACTACATGAAGCATGTAAATGCAAATCCTTGCTTTACATTGTTTCCTGTGTGAGGGCTAGGCTTAGCCTGGATCAAAATGTGCAGGCATTAATACTATATTTTAGTATTTTGAAGAGAAAAATCACATGCACCTTTTCTGAGTAGCTGCACTGCATGAGAAGCAAAAGCAAGGCAAGGAAAAATCTAGCATCTGGTTTATTGTGTTTATCCATCCACTACTTGCTTATTGTGTCAAGGTAGTGAGTTTTCTTTATGTGCCCTCTTTCACAGGAAGCAGGAAAACATCTTTTTCTCAGCCATATGCAGCCTACTCCACTTGGATTTTTTAGCCCTCCTCTAATGCCCACCATCTCACAAAGCTCCACAGTCTGCTGACTGCAATTTAAGAAGATCCAAACACCAAAGGTACTTCATTTGATGAAAACTGACAAAATTGATTAGACAAATAAGAAAACCTAGATAAAGTTCAGTGCAGTGAAGCCAGCAATTGAGATTTTCTAAGCATTAGCCTAAGAACCTGTAGAAAAAAATTATACTGTAATATCTGACAATTCCCTTCAATTGCAGAAAGAGAGGTCTGGCAATGGTGTCCTTATTGTGCTATTTGGGCACCACACACTGTCCACAGTAAGTGACAGAGACATTAACAATAAGCTATAAAGGTATTACAGGGGGGGAGCACTGAGAGCTCGCAGAATTGAAAAAGCACTTCACTGTAAAGCATTAGGTTTCGAAGAAAAAAAGGGAGCAGGCATTGTTGCCAGAAATGTCTTTAAATGTGCCTAATTAGTATCTTCAACTTAATTAAGCCATTATGTGTTATAATTTTTGATAAAATTGGTTTGATTGGTTCTGAGGACAGATGCTGCTGACAAACACATTAGCTCTTTACTGTACAGCAGACCGTCAGTGGTCTTGATATCTGTCATCAGAAGCTGTGAATTTTCTCAGCTCAGCAAGTATACTCTTCAAGGAAAGCTGTTGGACAAGAAAAGCAGATTTTCTTTTTTTTTTTCTTTTCTTTTTTTAACATTAAGATAATTTGAAAAAATATTTCATGATGCTTTTCTTGGTTTGCAGTCTTCTATAAATGAAGAATGATGAAATGAATGAAGAATAAATGAAATGCCTAGGGAAAATTTCATTTCTGCTGTTAATGTAACTTCTATTTGGCATTTAGAAGAGCAATTGGGCAGCAGAACTGGCTTTGAACTGCTTTAACGTCACCTGCATCCCTAAGCCAGTAATATTCAGGTTTATTCTGCCAGGGTAAAAGAGAGCAGGCTCAGGTCTACTCTGCATAGTGTTCTTTCCTGCCAGTTCCTGAAGGGCTTTCTAGCAACCAAAGAGTTGAATAAACTCATAATATTGTCACTGTTTCCTGGGTGGACTGTGCTTAGTAAACCCATGAAAAGTTTGTGTGAGCCAAAAATTGTACCTTATGAGCAGTTCCTGGGGAAACTGGATTATAGCACCTTAGCACTTCGGAGGTTGGTGCAGGCTCTCCGTAAATCCATGAATGGAGAGTATTCTCTTCTTCATTTCCCAACATTGAGTCTTTATAGTTGCTGCTATAGTAGAAGGAACTGTACCTTCTCTTCTTCCATAGGAAAGGCTGAGAGATGCTAGAGAGAGAAAAGTTTTTGAGAACCTAAGGGAACTTGGTCAACATAATATGCTGCTTTCTCCTTGTGGTCCAATGTAACATTTGGTTTGCTACATGTTTTGGGGGTTCTGCTTTTTACAAGGAAAAATTTTGGAGTTAGTAATAATTATAGTATTCAGCTGGAAAATGCTAACTCTGATTTAACTGAGGGTACTCCGACCTAGCCAGACATATTCAACAACTGTACCAACCGTAGCATGTTACTAAGTAACAACTTTCAAGATCAGTCTCAAGCTAAATAGAATTTATTTCCATATAGCTCTACTCACTTCTCCTTTCCCTCTTCCTCAAGTTAGTCCACGAGAAAGTTGAAAATCAAATTAAAATGAGTTGTAATCTGTGGAGACACAGTTGTGATGACCTTCGAAAAATCAGTCAAACCATTCTTGCAAACTCTAAGATTTTTATGACTGGAGAAAATCCTTCCACAGCTCTCAGATCAACTCTGATAATATGTAAAATTTCATTACTAGTATGGTCATGGCAGGAAGGAGAGATGAATTAATGTGACAACTTCTGTCTCCCAGCTGCTGTGGGGTGAGAAATAATATCTGAAGCAACTGCAGTGGTAAATAAATGATACAAAGTTCAGGTTGGGAACCCAAATTCCTGTTCTGATTGCCTGGCATTACCTGTGGAAAACAATATGATAATGGTCTTCTGTATCTGCTTTTGCATTTATTGATATTAAGAAGCTGGAATCAACTAAAGCTGCTTAACTGCCTTCAAAATCTGGTTATGATGGAATGATCTTCCAGGAATCTTACTTTGGAGAAAAACAATCCAAGCTCTGACAAGAAAGAGTATAGTTGTTGCTCTGGGGCATATTGCTGTTAAACTAGAAACATGAGGGAAAAAAAGCAAAGGTCTATTACTTCGGCAGTGTGGGAAGACGATTGCTGGTTTACTGACCAATAAAACCCAAGGGTTAGGTGAATATCCTCCTGAGTGATGCTGTATTTCAGTAGCACTTTTTATTTAAGCTTTTGCAGTACTTTACAAACGGTAATGAATTTATAGTCTCACCAGGATCTACATTTTGCTTCTATAACAAGGTATTCTAAAGCAGGCATACTGCACATGCTCAGACTTAAAGCTTCCAGATCTACAATGAGACTTTCTTGGAGGTATCCCTTTTAGTGCAACATCTATAGTATCCATACAACAAAGAGGGAAAATTGGCTTGAGAGTCAAGTCCTACTATTGTTTTAATCATGGATAGAGGTACTTTTTTCAGAGAAACAAAGTCAATTAGCTTAGATTGGAAATCTAACTCTCTGATAGTTAATTCAGGCAAGAGGGTTCCCACCGCTGGAAAATTACTTGCAATGGTACTTGTTGATTTTACCCTGCATTTAATAGAAAAAAGGGGAAAGGTAGCTCAGCACTGCCATTTTTCAATTTTTTTTCCTAAGAAACTATCCCAAGAGAGTCTGACTCTTCTCACAGGGATCCGTTCCCTGGCATTTCATCGCAGTCCATCCCTCTTCCCATCTTCATCTGAGCTGGAAGGAGAGTTCTTTAGAAATTTCTTTAGGAGAAGGAATTAAAAATCATAGAAGTGTACATTTTTACAGAAAGCAGTAACATAAGAATGGCCAGACAGTCACAGGACAGTCAATGGAATTAAACATTAACTGAATTTAAAATGGAAACATAAAAACAAATGCTTGTTGCACAACATGTGATTAGCTCTGGGAACTCACTGCCACAAATATTTATTGGAGCACACTGCAAAGTACAGTTCTATAAATAAATAAATAAACAAAAATCCATGTTGCATTAATAAGAGAAATATGCTATCTATGATAACATAAACTGTAGAATTCATACCAGAAGAACATAAAATAATGACAAGTAAGGAAATGTCTGCGCATCCAAGCTGTTGTTGTTTTTAAAAGATGGAAGCATTTTTATGCCTCTTTGAGCTGCCCACTGGGATTTATCTAAGATCTTCTCCCATGAAGCAAGCTGGTGAGGGTTGGTGAGCTTATAGTTACTGGAGGAGCCAGAACAAAGATGGTCCTAGTCCACTTGCAGCCAGTACTGCCAGTCTGCACATACATGCAGGTCTCATAGGTTTCTTCTCACTAAAGCAGAAGCTCTCCCTGCTAAGGAACCGGGCTGGATCAATGTATGAAATTAATGTGCCTCCACAACCTATGCTGTCTGGGGCTTTTCCTTATTATTCAAAGTATGTCTTAGCACAAATGTATCAACTGCTGGTGGGAATGATTCTTCAGGGAGCAGAGGACAAGATGGGGAAGGCACATGCTAGAAAATGTATGCCATCTTCCCCTTTACAGTATGTTAGATAGATAAGTTCCTGGATTGGGAGTTGTCTTTGCTACTTGGAGGAAAAGAAAAAAGCAAAACCCAAATACAATAAAAATCCAACAACAAAAAGCACACAAATTCTCAGTGGTGAAACACTGAGTCAGAGAGTGAAAATTATAGCTTTTAACATTTCCCAGGAGATACGTAGCTTGCAGATTGTACTTTCAAAACATGACATACTCTGGTGACCTGAATAATATGACTAGTTAAAACAAACTCCTTGCTCCTACAACTGGAAGCTTTCTGTGGCATTTTACAAGCAGCAATAGTTGGGTGTGGCCTTTCACAAACGAGGATACAAAACCAGAGCCAGGTCACACATTAGCAGTGCTGTCAGACAGCTTATTCATCAAATATTTGGCTGGGCTGTAAAATCCTCTTCATTTCATACACAGATTAATACTGAGAAGTGATGTGAAGGCTGAGTTCAGGTCTCTCACCTGTAGCCACCACTTAACTGGCCATCTTTCAGCATGAAAAACTAACACTAACGTGCTATTCTTTGTTAGAGGCCACAGAAGTTTTATTTTTAATGAAAATATAAGATGCACACATATTGAATCAACAGCTTGAAGAGGAGTTGAAGTATTGTCTTCCCAGGGGTTAGACACTGCTTATTCCACCATGGCTTTATGGAAGTTGAGAGGCATAAACCATGAGTATAAGGAGTCCAGTAATGTCTCATATCACAAGATTTCCCAGGTGGGCAAAATCTTCATATGGTCATCCCAGAAATCTTCAGCATCTTCATAACTAGACCCTTTGCCTTATTTTGGTTTCAATCTGCTGCTTTCCAGCTACTGAAGCTGAGGTGAATTCAAACCTCATCTACCCTGGTCTTTCACTTACCCTGTGTTTTGTATCAGTTCCACCATGAAGGACATAGAAAGGAAAGAGAGTATGTATTTTGAGACTTTATAATTATAATGTAAATACAATTTAATGTTCACAAGACTATCTACATGTGGGAAAGAATATTTGCCCTTTTAATGTATGATGTTGAATTAATGGCATCAAGCAGTATGAGCTGGCTTAACTTGCCTGTACTCTTTCATGCTGCTTTCAAGCTGCAAGTATCACACAGAGGCAGATGTCTGCGCCTTGCCTTGACTACAGAGAATATCAGTGTGAGAAAGATGCTGCCAAGATGTGCGATAAAACCAGAGTACGCAATTTCTCACACATCAACACTATTGTTAATTAAGACAACTTGCAAACCTGGATGGGAACTGGGGTTTGGTGGTTGGGGTTTTTTTTGGCTGTACTCTTTATGAAGGAAAAAAGAAAAAGCATGTAGGGATTTCTGTTTTCCTAAAGGAACAGAGTTTGTCTGACTGCTGATACACAACATTCAAACTGAGAATAGTAGTGATGGTGCAGGAGAGTCTGTCATTTTAAGTGATCAACTACTGGGAGTTTTTTTTTCTCTTACTTTTCTTGAAGTGGTGGTATTTTTCATATTCTCCAATTCTGAGGCACGCTGCTATCTTCCCAAACCCAGATTGATTGGTGTGTGCTGCTAAATCTAAGTACATGCTGCTTGAATACTGGCCAAGTTCACTTCCAAGAGACTGACTTTTCAATCTTGATCAAATTATGACTCAGTGAACTTTCAAGCTGTAGCAAATCTGTTTCCCAGCTAAGGACAACAGAAGGACAGCTTGTATTCAGCTCATCTTCTTATTCGCACCCCATGCAACACTAACAACCTTCAGGGTGATATTTGTTCTGGATATGGACTGTGGAGTATGATAAGATGGTCTTTCTCATTTTGTTCTTTAGTGCCAAGAGAGCAGCAGCCTGGGGTGCTTGCGATCTGCTTGCTCCCCTTTGCGCACTGACTGATGAACATATGATTGCCCAATTAGTACCACATGTAGGAAAGAGAAAAGAACAAACAAGGCAGATAATGTAATTTATTTCATTTAGGAAGCAAAATAAAATGGAACTGCATCGACAGCATTGGTGTGAAGAAATACTGGAAGGAGTACTAGGAAGTGTTAGCTGAATAATGTTACACTTTGCAGAGAGCTTTATTAGATGGAGAAAAAATTATTAGTGAAACCTTTCATAGAAGGAATTTAAAACAGAATACAGTTGGTTTGGGAAAGGCAAATTTTTAAGGGTTTAAAAACAAGGCATCAATTTCTAAACCTAATTGAAGACCTAACTGTACATAGGTTGTTGAACATTGTAGAATAAAATTGCACTGTATCAGGGAAGAAGAGACCCAGAAGCACTATTGCCCGGGCACAGATGCAGAGAAAGCTTGTACTCCAGGTTAACTGGAGTAGTTCAGGGATGATCAAAGCCTGGACTGAGAGAGAGGGAAGACTTTTGCACAAAAGGCTACTCTGAGATACTCTGTGTGCTGGGACACTGATCAATACTCGCAAACCTCCTTACGTTTTATATTGGTCTAATAGTTTCATATTTATGTTAATTGATTATTTCATTGCAGTTCTTTTCTTTGTCCTGCTTACCCCTCCTTCCTCTTTCATTCTGCTTTTCCTGTGAAAGCCTGATAGATTATGAGGAGCAAGCTATTTACTTATAGAAGATAATTCCTGCAAAAACTTCAATATTCTTTGCAGTTGAAGAATCTTTCAAATGCCAACTTGTGAGTCTTCGGTCTTCTGTGGTGGTATTGACCCGTGGATAGATAAAAGGAAATAAGAAATTTAACTCACTCATGCAAAGGCACCCTGCACGTCCCTTGAACTCCCCCAAGGATTTCTGGCTTGTGCTTGAAGTGTCTTAGAGTTGTAGGACAGCAATTTGTGTGCAAAATCCCAAATTATTACAAAGTGAGGCTTACGAATATCCTTTTCTTCAACTTCTCTTCCATTTTTTTGTCTCTAGTATAAAGAAAGCTGAGATAGTACTGTATATAAGGCACACAGCATAAGATAATAATAAATGCTGGTTGTGAAACAATTGCTAATTACAGGTAATACCAGTACTTTCACAGATGAAAGCTAAAAGTGTGAAGGGAAAGGTGGGTTGAAAGCTGGATGAAAATTTCCAGTCCCCATATCTGCAGGAGGTCACATCGTTACTGAATTTTCTCTGGCTTCTTTTTATTTAATGCAAATAAATGGTGACTTGTTTTTTATTTGACACTGTAATGAACATAAAACCAGGAGACACCTAAATTCAAGAAACATGAGAGCTGGCAAGAGATTTGAAATAGGAGAAAATGATGAAGAAATGTCAAAGGCAAAGAGCAAGACAGCTTCCTCCCTGGAGCCAATACCTGGTTCAAAGCCTCCTGAAGTCTAAGAGTGTGAAAATACTCATGATTTCTTTAATTTTTATTTTTAATTTATTGCTCTTCTGTATCCACTGGGATGAGAAACAGAAAAATAAAACAATTTCTGAGAGACACTGGAAGAAAGCTTGGCTCAAGAAAATCCACTTTCAAAAAATGTTTTTCTCAGGATTGTCATTCATAGAAGGCTGATGGCAACGTCTGACTGTCTCAATACTGCCTGAAACAGAGACCTTGAATGCAGGCTTTATAAAGACCACTTTCTCAAAAGGAGGCTTTAGAAATTAAAATCAATTTAGCACTTCTTGATTTTTTTTTTCTTAATAACACTACAAGGAAATATAAATTCCAAATTATGGAACAACTTAAATTACTTCTCTATTGTCTGCTGGGCTGCTTAGAAGAAATGCTTTCCCCTGAAAATTGTTTCTTATTTCCCCTCTTTCTATCCTTCCTGCGGTAGGTACTGCTGCAAAATCATCAATCTGAATAACTGGCTCACAGTCTCTGATGGATGATTCAAGCTAATATATTCTAATTTCAATCTAACATATACTATACTTTAATTGTGAACTGGGAAAAAAGCCCCAGTCAATCAAACTAAACCAAGCAAATTACTTCTGGCTATTTAGTAGATATTTATGTCTATATTGTCTCTAGAATTCCTTGCCTCTGACTTGTTTCCTTAACCTGTATTTAATTTTCATCTGTTCAGACATTTTTACTGAGTTAGAACCAAATAAAATAAGTGTATTTTAAGAACATTTTGAAATTATTTTCAGTCTGTTTTCATAGTGGTCCAAAACAGCTATAAAAGTTTTATATGCTTTTTTATGTTTATATGGAACATTTCTTCTTAGAATTAACGCATTCTGCCTCACACAGAGCACTAAGGGTGCTGCTTTCCTACTCTCATGTTATATTTCAGCTAGGAGGGATATAGCTCAGCACTGCCTCGGACAGACCCGTAGGTGTTATCAGATGCAAAGATGGCCTCAGGAAGTCTTAGGAAACGTATTATTTGATGCCAGTACCTTCACATTCGGTTTCAGCTGCGATCAGGCCGTGGTGAAATTAAGGCCATACATACACAGTTGCTTACAATGTCAAGGGTGACTTTCTCCTGCAAGGGGTGCTTTTTTTCCCAGGTGGGACAGATCTGGAGATGCCCTGCAGCCCATCCTCACCTGCCCCGTGGGACACGAGCCTTCCACTGTCACTCAAGCTGAAAATCCTTATCAGTGCATTTTAACAGATAACTAGAAAATTCTGGTCATTTATAATGAGCAAGCCCTGGATCCAAATATACCAATTTCAATTTGCAGTCTTTCTTCAACCCGCCTACGTTCACATCCAGATTTTGGGCACAAACCTCTATTTCTTTGACGAACAGACGCTGAACCACTGAGCTGAGTAAACCTACAATTTCCAGGCCATTCGGTGGTTCCTGTCAGGATTTCACAGTGCAGAACCCTGTCTAGTTTCCATGCAGCAAAGCACTGAGAGCAAAATTTGTGATACTGACGTTTAATTTGCTTTTTCTAAAATATTCCTTTCTGCTGAAAACTGAAAAAACCTATCTACTATGACATTTGCTTTGTTAAGCAAAATTGGGAAATAAATATGTTTTTCAGTCTGTTTTCTTTTAGAAAGTATTCTCAACTGGAATGGAACAGCTTGTGCTAAAATACCCAATTATAGCGGAACCTCTCCATGAGGCTATTTGACATTGTTTCTTCCTTTTGTGCAAACAATATGATAGAAACTAAAAGCCTGACAAAATTTACATAAATGTATTTTATTCATTTCTTGTGCAGCAGGTAAATACATGAGACTGTTGTCAAGAAGATTTATTATATCTATTCAAGTGTAGGGATACCATGGACTGTTTTAAAGAGCAAGGAGGTTACTGAATTGTTGTAACAGGTATGTGCCTGCTTTTACCCTGCCAGACTGCTCACTTAACAATAACAAATAAATGCTTACTGGGGAAAGTCTTCTCCTGACCCCAGGATACTAATTTTTGATTGTTAAATCTTCGTGCATGACGTCTCACTGATCCTGCACTTCTGTTCATGTTAGTAAAGAAACATCTTTACTAACCACAGGATACCTGAGCTATCAGTGAAGGACAGTGTAGTGGCATTGTAATGGGGCTTTGCGTTGGGCTAACCTTTTTTTATTCTGTTGACCTTGGGTTTTGGATTCATTGTCAGGGCAGTCCCCTGGTTTTTGAGAGTCTTCATGTGAAGAGGCAAAAAAGAGTTAAAAAGTAAGGTGGAGGTAGCAGTTACTGAGATACTATAGAAATGGTAATAATCTGAGGTTGTTCTGGGATACCTCCCATGTGGCCAGGGACCATCCTGGATCGGAGAGCACCACAGGTGGTGCAGCCCGTTATAGGCTGGAGTCCCCAGATGGTGAGGGAAGCAGATAAGTGTGGGTATAGCGTTAAAAAGCACAAGCAACGGGGAAGAATGGAGAGATGAAAAATGAATTAGACATCCTGTTTTCCATCCTGGCCAAAGTGGGCTTCAAAAAAGCATATTTGTACCTAATCAGTCTTTCCATGTCCTCCATTAGCTTGTTCAAGACCAGACGATGACTATAAAAATAGGCAGTGGCATTAACGACTGCAATCATCTTTCTCTCTGATTCCTAGGCTGGCCACAGAGGGGGCTCCTGCAGATCTCTGCTTTAAAACAAGATTTTGAGCAGAGCTGTGGCTTGAGGTAAGGAACTGCCTTTGGCTTCTGCTGAGTGTTACTGTCATCTTGGCAACTTGACTGCACCTTGACTGCAGAAAGCTGTGACTTTCAGCCTCTTTTATAGGATGGAAAATAGCTATTGTGTCTGAGATTTCCTTTTTTGTGTTATCCCTTACATTTTTAATGTACTCTTTCTCAACTAGTTTATAGGACAGATAATTTAATCTGAGAGTTGAGTAAATGTGCTGAAATACAGCCTACGCTTCACTCATATGAAAACTTATATTGTTTTGTTTTATTTTATTCTGTTCCCTTGAAAGAAAATAGTCATTTTCACTGAAAGTACGAGGAGATTTTTATACAGAAAGAGATAATATTTAATGTGTTATTTTTTTTAGAAAGTGACAATGAAAGATTCTTTTAGCGCTTTTAGGAAATTGGTCTATTTTCATCTGTCATGTAGTCTTAAAACATGGAGAGGTCTTACAGGCAAATATCTTTTTTTCTTTTCAGTATGATCTGCTAGAAAAAAAAGACAATATTAGAAGAGTAGAAAACAGTAAACTAAATCTACATAGTTGACAGAAAATTGCCTAATTCTCTCTGCAGAGAGAATTTATAACTTTATAGTTTATAGCACTTACAATATTTAGAAGTGATGGGATTATTAAGTGGATGGTATTCACTTGAATATACTTGCAGTGTAGCTCAACTATTTAATGTTTGGATAGTTATAGCACCCCTCTGCGGCAGGGAAGTGCTATTGTGTTCTTACAAATGGGAACAAAGAAAGTAAAAGTTCCTTGCTGAAGGTCAGAGAAGTCTTTTACAGTAAGATATTATATCTCTAATTAGAGATTAAGGCTCACATTGTAACCACTAGCCTTCTCTAACTGGGTTGTTCCAGTGTGGTAATTATTGCCTGTTTAAAGGGATCTTGAATGACACCTGAGTGGAACAAATTATATGGAAGTTATATTCATTATTTAGTAATTAAAAACTGTAGCAGTCCAGTCAGTTGGTCCGATCCCTAAAGGGCGTACTCTGCAGTAAGTAATCTTTCAAAAGTTCTCCATGGTATTTTCATACCCACGTGTATGAACTGAGAACAATCTCACCTTTTTCATTAGTAGGGCATGTAGTAGGGTAGGCAGAGATAAGAGGGGCTGTAAAGATTTCATAATGTTACCTGATTTAATGATCTCCTACAGCTAAAAAAAGGCAGAGGAGAAATGGGGGGAAAAGTACCTCTGAATCATTTCTCAGTTATTACTTAGCGACTTCTGAATCAGGGTGGTATTTATCAAGTGCTGCTGGTGCTCCCTTTCCTCAGTCATCTTTTCTGGTGCTGGCTGCTATTGAATACAAAAAGTATTTAATGGTTTTCCTCCTTTCTCTCACTCATTTCCTGGCTGCTGGTGCCACAAGACTCCTGGATCTGATGCTCAGTTTTTCTCTATCTCCCAACATCTGACACTCAGGTTTCTTTCTTCTGTTTTTTCCTTTTTTTTTTCTTTTCACTAATATTTCCATGTGTCAGTAAAGTCCAGTGCAGCTAACAGAAGAAGGAGATTCCTTCCTTTCATCAAAGATAATGTGGATATAAGCCCTCATGGCTGGGTTATCTCACAGTTTACAGTAACAAGCCACCCCGTCTGATGAAGAAGTGATGTCTGTATTCTGTCTGCAGCATGTATAATTGCAGCAACCGACTTTGGTTGGTCAGTGCCATAGGTGGACAGAAGTAAACATCTTCCAGCAATATGGGGTGAAATACTTCCTTTCCTGAGGAAAGCAGCACTAGAAAATGGGTTCTGTTGAGTAAGTATTTAAAATGTAAATGAATAAGCCATTTAACTGAGAACTTGGTTCCTTCTCAAACTCTGTCAGAAGTTCTTGTCTTTTAATTGCTTTCTGCATCTCCAGCCTGATGTCCCACATGCGTTAGCTGGAAGCCTAGCAGAGTTATATCGATGGCCAATGGACTAAGCAGACACTGTCCACTTTGGTTTAGCTGCTCTGTGGACAGCTTGTGTCAAAGATGGGATGTGATGTCACCACCCTGTGGCCATAAGAACCAGCTGCCACAGTCTTTGGGCCAAGAAAAGATGAGAGGGAAGTGAAAGCAGGTAAAAAAAGTTGAAATGAAAGTCAGATGAGGGTAATTGGCTGCATTACTGCAGATTAACTGTCCTAGAAGAGAGCAGCTTATAGGCAGCTTCACCATCACGCCTTAAGCTGTCCCTTATCCTGGAAGAATCCTAAATGTTTGGAATTGAATGGTTAGTATTTATTAGGCTTTAAAGATCTGTTATACTTGTCATCCAACAAGAACTTGTTGGAAGTGTGAGGCTGAATAGAATTCTCTGCTGATACGTCTGTGGTTTGTGAGTAAGATTCTCCTGCAGATGGTTTAATTCATACAAATAGCTTAAAATGAATAAAAATGATTTAATAACTTCCTAACTGACCTATGCAATTTTTCTACTCCTGTGCTGTGACCTAAGGCATCCCAGCCCTACAGTGATGGTAACTTTGAGCAGCTCACCCAGGGAACAAAACTTAGCCTGCTGTCATGTAGGTACCTCATGATAGCCATGGAGGGGGCATCTAGGAATGGATGCTATTTATAAGCATATGGCCACACATATGCATTTTTTAATTTGATGCTACTTGTGTTAAACACAATATAAAAGAGAGTTCCACTGGATAAAATAAAAACTGTCTATTTGTGAGAAGTAGCAGCGCAGTATCAATAGAGAAAGCAGGTAAATGGAAGAATAGGGACGAAGGCAGAGCCAAGGGGACTGCTCAGCTCCCCACGCTGCCTTAGCACGACTGCACTTTAATTCTGCTTTGCAGTGACCTCTAGGGACAAAAGAGCAGATCAGTCTCTGATGAGAGCATTAACAGGGAGAGCAATAGCATGTTTTGAATGGAAACTATTCACCGAGCTGAAGTTGCCATTTCTCACCAGGCTCCCCTAGCCTCTCCAGTGAAAAAGGCAAGGGTTTATTTGTGAAAGTGGATCAAGATTTATAGTCTGGGTGGGCACTTCAGACAAATATTTCTTCTATTGGCAGCCACATTGAACTGATGCAGCATGAGAGAAGGCAGTAACTGATGAGTCTCAGGATGGAGATTTGTTCACCTGATTGAGAACAATCTTGATAATTTTTCTAAAAAGTTATGTCATGGTCTGAAACTGCCCAGAGCTCCGAATGGATTGGATTCCCAAGGGTCATGGGGCTGTTTCCCTCCTAGGACTTTTGGCCAGGGTTAGGAGCAAGGCAGAATAGCCAGCTTATAAATACACTCTTCGTCCCAGAGTTTGTGACAGCTGCCATGTCATTCTTAGACTTTCATTTCTTATCCAAGCAGGAGGAACCAAAGCCTCTGCTGGAGAATCATGAAAGAGCCATGGCATATTTCAAGATCTGCATAACTAGAATTGTAGTCATGTTGAGTGGTTCATGCTTAGTTTGTGAACAAACACTCTAGAATGTTCTTGCTGAGAGGTTGCATGTGGAGAGGCAAATCACAGCTGCAATATTTCATCTGGCTTTCTTTTATAATCACAATGTGCAAAATTCATGATATCAATATATGTCATAGCAAGGATCATAAGAAATCAGAGAACTCAGTAGTTATGAGATAGTTCACCAAATTTATTCAGCAGCATTCACTGTGTACAAGTTTTATCACGTACATAGCTGAGCTATTCTCAGGATACCTCTGTATGTGACAGGTTGTGTTTATATGAATAAATTACTTTGGAAAAAAAGACCCAACCCAATAAAATAAGTGAGCTACATGGACAAAAAAACGTTCTTTGTAAAATCAGTTCCATATCTTTTGGGCTAGATGCCTATTACAGACATACATAGACAGACCCCAGGAAGAAATTACAGGTAGCAATTGCAGAACCTCATAAATAAGCAAAGACACGTTGTGTAGTTCTACTTTTTGAGTGAACTTTTGGAGAAGGGAGCCAGCTCACAGGGAAGATTCAGTCTTCCACCAGTATCATTAAACTAAAGAAGCATGAATGAAGCCCAGGGATGTAGCGGACAGAAAGCCATGCAAAAAAGGACTAGAAGGGTGCAAGTGACAAAACCAGGAGGATATGCTGGGATAAGTTTGAAGGGAGCAGTTTCTCAAGGCCAAATATCTTCAGTCTGTGCTTTTGTTATTGTCCTGAGTAGTTCCAATCTTCTGCATTTACTGAGTATCACTGTCTTCTTAAAAAACACGTTTTGACATCAGTGGTGAGGAAATTCAGTATTTCCTGTTGCAGCAGCATTTAAGAATTCAAGTGTGTGCATAATCCCAAAGCAAATAACCACTGAGGTCTCTTATTCTGAGCTACTTGTGCAACTTTTTAAGATAACTGATTCCCTCTTTGACAGCCAAACTGCAGGGTTCTGGATACAAATCACTATCAGTATTTTTTTTTCCCCAGTGGTGGGACCAGAGGATAAAGCAACTGATGGCCTGATATCCTTCTCTCTCACTTGCAGCTATCTGGAGGAGGTCACAGGGCCAGCCTTGATCCACTGCCAATAAAACTGTAAATCTCTTTGAGACTCACCCTCCTTTGTGATTTCTGATACAGCCCGAGTTAGTCTTGATAAAAATATGATGAAAACAACCTTTTTTTATAGGATTCTGATAAGTTCCTCTTCCAGATCCAGCTGAAACCAAGAAATTTCAGTTTTGCTTTGAGAAAACTGCAGTGTTAGCCAAGCCTCAGCAGATTTGAGGTTTAGGCAAAAAGATTTTTCTATCTTCTCGCATTATGCAAACCAGTTTGGCTTAACGCATGTGCATGGGGATGTTTCATGGAGGAGATCCATGGCCCTTTCCAGCAAAACAGTGATATCCACTGCAACAGGGGCTTTTGAACTAAAAGATCTTGCCTCCCGAGGATTAAGGAGATCATCTGCTGCAGTTGTTAGTGCCTACCATGGATCCTGGCATTTTTTCTTCTAAGGCAGGAATTTGCCATCATTGAAACATTTTGCTACCACTGGAGGCTGTTTCCTAAGAGGTTTCCCAAATCTCTACTTCGCTCCAGGCAGTCAAATGTCTGGTGCTTCTATTGCTCTTGCAGTCTCATTAGTGGAAGGTTTGCAGTAACACAGCTGGGAGGCTGTGTACCGGTGACCTGTTCTCCTGTCACTTCACCGCACAATGCTCTTTGGCTAAATTCAGACCCAAAAATTTGTTCTCCATTATTTTCCTTAAGAGCGCCCCAGAGATTTCTCTATGACAGTGAAACAGCGGAGTCAGTATTTAAAATCAGTTGCTTCCTTTGGTTAATACTAACTTGCCAAGAGACAGAAACCAGAATGTGATTATCCACCCAGTGTTTTCAAACCTATCTCTGAGCCAGGTGAAATGGGAACAGGACATGAAAAGGTGCTTCCCTCACCTCCTGGGGCTCAGTGCTTGCTGGAGGAAGAAGCCATTCAGCAGAAGAGGATCAGAGACATAAAGTGATTTTTCCATTATGGGGTTTCTGCAGGATTTCTTCATGGAAGGTAGTGCTCTCTCTTGCATTGCTGCTCCCTGCTTTCCCCTCAAGGCTGCAGGCCTGGGGTAATACGCAGACACAGTAAGAAAAGAAAGGGTAATGATGCAACGATGCTGTCATGGGGAACCCATTCCCTTATGTTTCCTGAAGGCCAGGTACTCAGGATCCAAATTTTCTGTAGTCTCATATGTACTGAGGGACAGGACTGCCTCATGCAGCATCATCTGGACTGATGGTCACTGTGATGTGTTCCTTCTGTGCGTTGTACACAACCACTGAAACCAACACTGGCCCAGCTATGGACAGTCATCTCTGTACAAACCTGGGTATGCATCTTTGAAAAAAGAAACTAGGTCTTTCTTTCTTTTTCTGATCAGAGTGCAACAATTTGGTATGAAAACATTCCAAAAAGGAAGTCTCTTGTTTTTTCACTGAGATTTGGGTAATTCGTCTATCATGTATGGTAGGAAGCGGCAGTGGGATGCTCGATGCTTTCTTTGTGCAAAGGCTGTGCGAGAACCTTCAGTGAGGTTGTTCAAACTAAAACTATTCTTACGCTTGAAGCATGTAAACCAGAAATGTTTTTCAGTTGCAGTGGTTTTGCCATTCTAAGATTATATTCAATGATAACTTTTGTCCAACTCTTCTGGTGCAAGGGTAAAGGATGGTGTCTGCAGATCTGTTAAAAAAAGGCATTTCTCTAATCCTGATAATTTCTGGTTATCTGCTAACGTATAATAATTTTCTTGTCTGGCTGCCAGTTTAGACTTGGGGGCTTGAACTTTCCTTTGAATTGGTTACATTTCTTGCTTTATTTTCTGTTCCAAAATTTCAGAATGTCTTAATTTTGTTCTCTTCTGATCCTGTGTAGATTTATGATTTAACTATGAAGCTGGACTCAGTACAGAGATTTGTAACCGGTTTAAATATCCTCAAAGTTTGGATGTGATCAGGTGATTTTGCTCCATGTCTTAGGTTCCTTGTTATTTGTATCTAATTGTTTTTTTCCTATTTAGATGCACTCAGATAAAACTTTTCTGATTCATACAGGCTGCTGTCTCCATCTGAGTTGTCACTGTTTAGGGACAATAGATATTGCTGTCAGCCACATGGTGACATGTTTTTCCATCTTTCTGTGACTTTTTTTTTATGTATGGCATTTTATTTTTGCTGGGGAAGGGCTGTTTTAATTTTGTGTAGAATCAGTTTAGCCTATTGGTTTTTTCCAACGCAACTTTTTGCCTGAATCTTACATGTTCTTTCAGTTCACAGATTTCTTTGCTTGAAGATGTCTATTCATATGTGAAAATTGCAGCCTTCAGAGCCATCTAACACTGGAGGTAAAATGAAAGCAGGAGACTATAAAATGTCACTGAACTATTGATTGTTATTTGGTTCATATACAGGAAAAGAAAACAGCCTGGTGAAGATGAACCTAGGAAATGGAATTTTGTCTTTCCACACTGAACAATCAGGTCAGTCTTTATTCCACACTGTCAGTGCCAGTTAATTCAATAGTAATTGTTTCCGCTGTGGTAGCAGAAAAACTACTTGGGACAAGGGATGTTTCTTTGCAAATACAGGGGATATTTTGGCTGTGGTTTATGACTGAGCTCGTAGATGAGACTTGAACACAGTCGTAATAAATACTTAATGATGAAAATTATAATTACTACTTCTATAGAGGCATTACTCAGCTGTGCCTGGCTTGACTCTTGGCAACAGAGTCAGCCCATAAGCTAATCTGAAGGCAGGCAGATAATTTCTTATAGAAGAAATGGCTTAATCCTGTAACACCAAGGCTTAAGTAAAGTTGATATGAGGAAAAGTCATAAATTGTCATTCTGATAAAGCTACGGTTCAAGTCTCATTATTACAGGTTGTATTACAAGATGGCAAATAAATCTAGCTAGTCTGGAGAAAAAGAGACTGTTCCAGATGTGTTTTCATCTTTTATTAGTGGCATAGGCATTGCTACAAAACAGCAAGGCACCCAAAGAGACCAAGTAAAAAGAAGATTTTCAATACCACCATAGGTTTTTGGACCACAAGGCCAGTGGGCTGTTTCATTTTTTTCAGGAAGTGGCCATCTAAGCCACTGGAACATACATCAAATGGCTTATTTCAGTTGTACCCTTCTTGTGATGCAGCAGAAAAACCTGACACTGGGGCTTTGTTTGTGCTGTTTTTCTCTTTAACATCCCCTTTTTCTAATCACTGGGTCTCACGCAGGTGGCTTTTTGATCAGAGTGGCCTGTGTCTGTCTTGTGAAATCCCTTCCAATGGCAGCAGTGTTATTTATGGCTGGGGGCCGCTGGCAGAGGGGTGGGAGCCTGAGGCCTGGCCTGGGCATCTGGCAGGACTGGATGCACCCTGCAGAGGACGTATCCTGCCACAGCCCTTCCAGGTAGGACCTCTGCTTTGAGGGTGCAAAAAACATTGAGCTGTTCTCTCTGCTTATCCTGCAAGTGGCCAGGGTGTAGGAGAAACCTGGTACAAAGAGCATCAGGGGACTGGATGAAGAAGTTCTCTGAGCCTGGAGGTGACCTAGTGGTTTAAATGTCCCTGCTTTCTCTCCCATCCTCTCATCCATGTATGTGTCCCCTTATTGCTTTTGGAAATATAGTAGTTGTTTCTCTTAGTTGTACTTAACGTCAAATATTTCACAGGGTTGTCTAGCCCTCAGCAAAGAGTGCTATAAAGACAAAAAGAAAAAGCAAGCCAAGGACATGTAGTAGGTTTCCTGGGGAGCGGGTGAGAAAAGACGGACTGTGTGTAGTGGCAGAGCTCCAGAAGCAGCATAAGGTATTCAGCCCTCCCTAACTACAGCTGGAGATCACTAATAGCTCTGACATCTACAATGTGTGGCAAGTGATGTGAAGCTTTTCCTTTTGGAAGCGCCTGAGAGAACTAAATCTCCATTCAGCATTTATTTGTCTCTATTAGGTCCATGCAGACTTCCTATCCTGTCAGGCGCTCAGTCTACCAGCGCAGATACCGGCTGTACCTTGTTGCTGAAAGCAGACTTTCTTTCATCTGGACTCAGTTCAGCTCCTTCTCCTCATGTTCAAATGATTTTGTATTGAAAGCAGCTTTCCTGACAGTAATAGCTGTAAATGCAACCATTATCAGCTCTAGGCAAAAAGTCCTTGAGAATTTGATATAAACCTTCCTTCTGAAAGCTTTTTCTACACAAATACACGGGCTTTTGCCAAAATATCTCTTGGCTTTGCATTAGCAAACTCAGGGTTACACAAGATATGAAACTGTCTCCTCATTTTCCCTCATTCCAAGTAACTACTTCATTTCATCGGCTATATAAATGCTTGTCTCTACAAAAAATGTCTGTATGGATCCTTCCAGAAATGTACATTTTTGTTCAACACTAAATATATTACTTGTTCGTTACCATTACTATAAAGTATTTACAATTAACAGTATTGACAGCCTTTTTGAAACCCCACAGAATTTTACTGAAAATACTTGAAACCTCATTTACTGATCATATCTGTTCAAACAGGGTCTGCACAGCTTACAAGTTATTGATCAATGTTGAAGTTCATACAATTTTACAAGTCATCTGGAGTTTTGAAATCGTGTTTTTTCAGCTTCCAAAAACTAAGCTACATTCCAAAGAGTGAGATTAATCTGAGTTTCAAATGAAGTCTTATATTTCTGTACTAGCCCATTGACAATTTTCATCTCAACCATCAATACAGCAGGGAGGCTTGGAAATTTGGAAGGAATGCTGTCAGCTCTTAGACTGGAGAGAGGAAGATGACCCAGTGGTAGGGATGTTCACTTGGAATAGGATATTGCAGGGTGTGGTGGAAAATATATAAAATTAGTGGGTATAACAGCTACACTGGCTGACACCACCTTGACCTCAGTCTTTAAGACTCAGGTCACATCTGGGTTGTGTGGGAAATAAGTTGGGAGAAGGAGCTTTGGCGGAGCTCAACTCCACCATGACCAGACCTTTGCTGGCAAAGGAGACTTCCCTGCAGTGAAACTGGCAGCATTAGAGCACCATCCCTCCTGATGTCCCTCGAGCTCATCCAAGAGCTCTTTGAACAAGCAGAGCTTCTACCACTGCTAACAATAGCAAGGAGATATCTAATTACTTCCCAAATTAGAAAAGAAGAATCCTATTGCCTTTGACCTTTTAAAGTAATTTTTTCCATGCATTGTTTTTCTTCTAAAATAGTTGCTCTCAAAGCATTCACTTATCCTAAATTGAAAGTGTAGGGTATCTTTGAAGACAGGAGACAATGATGATGGTGTTTTTCATAGGCTGATAAGAAGAAAGTTATGGAGTAGTACACAGAAACAGTTATGGAGATTAAAAATAAACAGCCCTTTTCTCATCATATTCAGTGAAGCCACCTCCCCCTTGAAAACTTTTTGAACTAAGAAGTGACAAAACACATTGATAGTGCCACAGTGCTGCAAATGCTAAGTCTACTTCTAAAAATGAAGTTATTTTTAGGGCTATGTCTTGAAAGTGTGAAAGGTCAGTGTACTATTCAAGGATTGCAATTACTACAAATGGCTTTGTAAGGTTCATGATTGGATTAAAAAAGATCAAAGTCTCATCTGAGCAAGAGAAGGAATTACTTTTCAGTAAGTCAGCCTTCCCTTTTGAAGATACACTCCACGTTAATGGACCCAGTGAATGTCTTTTCACAGACTTATTTCTGCAACTTCAAAAGTCTTATTACCAGCCCAAAGGACCTTTCACATGCTAGATTTACTAAATGCAAGTTTTGAATTCTTTTCAGTGATGTAAAGGAAATATTTAAAATTAGAACAGCAGGAGAATCATTAACTCAATTTCAAACATTTCTGGTAAAAAAAAAAGGGTTAATAATGTTCCACTGAATCTACTCCCCCCCTTCTTTCTTCTTTAAGTGAACCACAGGTTTTCCTCCCTTGGCACCAAATCTGCGAGCTCAGCTTGGTTTTATCTCTAAGGAATTTAATGCAAGGGCAGTGGCTGTCTTTGAGAGTACATCAGAGTAATTCTCTGTTATCCTTGCACCTATAGACCAGGCGAATCTCAGAGTGGAGAGTTTGCTGGCTCACCCTGGGGAAGAGAGGGATGTGGCTCATGGTTGCTCACAATCACCACCAAGAGAGGGACTTTCTCAACTCCACCACAGACAAGCTATGCATGACTCTTCTGGGAAGAGAAGATCACTCCTTAGAGCAGTAACTCAGCAACAATGGGTGAGTCTGTCCTTCCTTTCTCAGAGGCAGAGAAACTATGTGATGAAGGAGTAAAAACAGAAGCAAGATCTTCGTCCATCTACAGTCTGTAGACCACCAACCACCTGAAAGACAGCAAAAGGTGGCAACTCCAGCTCATGCTGGTCTCCAGGGACAGGTGGGACCTGGCTTGTATCATCAGTATCTTCAGAGAAAATGTTGGAAGTAACAGTAAAATTGTTATTATTGATGTTCTGAAGCACGTAATTATCATTTCCTTTCCCAGTTGCCAACTCATAGTGAAATACATGGTGGCCTTTTGTTGCTTTTTACTTTTTCAGAAAGGATGGGTGGTCTTTTGGGTAAGAAGTCTAGGAGTGTTATTCTGGCACACACTAAGGAAATTATGTTCTTTGGTTACTGAACTTGCACTTAGATATTCTCCTGG
The DNA here is from genome assembly GCF_964106895.1 of Numenius arquata. Taxonomy (NCBI): domain Eukaryota; kingdom Metazoa; phylum Chordata; class Aves; order Charadriiformes; family Scolopacidae; genus Numenius; species Numenius arquata. Next base: position 33,272,405 of record NC_133586.1, read on the forward strand.
AAAGGATCACTTTATAATTAATTGGCTACTAGTTGTTGCAACTGAAGTGGATTCTCCTAGCCTTTGAAAACCTGCAAGTGTCTATAAAATTTGTCCTAGCTGAAATTGGAATGAAGTGTGAAAAAAAAATGCAATGGCCAAATAAAATCCAAAAATATTATGTTATTTTGGAATGTTAGAAAGCCTTTATCTTCCAATGACTCTCCTTAATTTTCACTATTCCTACTAGCCTAGGTATAGGAGGTTTTTTGCATGTAAAATTTTTGCAGGTAAAAATTTCTCACCTTTAGCATTTTAAAATGTTTTTATTTTTTCTAAATCAAAATATTAGTCTCGGGTGGGTTTTTTTTTGTTTAATGTTTTGGTTTTGAAAAAATAATCTTTTCTGATGAAACAATTTCCACTGAGAAATTCCCAGGTTTAACTGGAGCTAGTTAGTGGATAGTAAGGGTTCATCACGAACCTCTCAGCTTTCTCCAAGCCAATTGTACTTTCTTTTGAATAATTAATTTTATCTTATTAGTGTATAAACATTTATATTTCATATCGTGATTGATAACATCATATCATCAGATTCTTTATCATTGTTTTCTATATCGTACCTATGTCCTAGAACACCCTGAAAGTTTCTTTTATGTTTCAAATATGGGTTATTCTTCAGAGGAATAACCCAGGGGAGGATGAGGGCTAGTGAGACTTGTTGACTATTGAAGGCTAAGCTACGTGAAAAGGAAAGAGTTTCCTTTTCAGAGAAGCAGGAAAATACAACAGCAAGAGGAAGTGTGAAATGTGCTAAAGGAAAGGTAGGGTTCTTCCTTCTCTGCTGCCCCAAAATATGTGTCGGCTGGGGGGAAAACGCTTGTAACAGCATGCGTGGGAAAGCCTCTGGTCTGTGTGAATGGTAATGATCGTCTTTTAAGTATGTGTGCAGTAATCACACATGCATTTTTCTGCCTCTCAGGAGACAATAAAAGAGATTTAGAGTTTTGTTCAAAAATGTAAGCACTGAGGTCAGTGCTGCTGGGAAAGTAACTCAGTCTGTAAAAGGCGTATTTGGGCTCTGTCTGGGTTAGAAATACAAGTGAAGATGTCCAGCCCGTTCTTCAGACGCTGCGTGGTGTGCACAGTGCACCCAGACCCACAGCCTGGCCAGCCCCAGCTGGGAGCCAGTGCAAACACAGAGGTGCTGATACCAGCAGCTCAGCTACACAGGATTTCAATGTAGGCCTTTGACAATGCTGGTTTGAATGTATGTAGCTCGCTCCATATGCTGAGAAATAAGGAACTTTAAAAGAAGAAAACTCAACCTAATATTTGTGTATATGGTTACTTTATATTTTCCCTTGCTGAATTACTCATTTAATATCTGGCCACATGCTGCTAAGGGCTTCAGGGAGAGATTAGAGAGTGTAATTACTCTCACTTCTCCAAAGTCCACACAGCACATCCCCAGGATTGATTATTCTCTTCATCCTTTAAGTTTTTGTCCCTGCCAGCCTTGAAGCAAAGAAAGACAGCTTTTTAATTTCCAGTCTCAATCCTGTCTCCTGATAACTGATCAGGGTTGCACCTACCTGACATTCATGATGCACACCAGATAGCTCCCTGATGAGAAAAACACCACTGGCTTTAATTTCACATATGAGAAACTTCATTCAGGCTCTCCAGACACTGTCATTTGGGAAACCCCGACAGTGGCTTCTGCCTGGTAGTTGAGGAAAGAAAAACAGCACTGCAATGGCTCTAGAGCATCTGTACACAGAATGAGTCATCCCAAAACAGCTGGTTAAACTGACTGTGTACCAGATTGATTAGAAATCAGGCTAGAAGAAAATGACATATTATTTTTAATGAGGAAGAAAATTCCATGTGTGGCTGCTTTTCATGAATTTTCAATCCAAACAGCATCTCTTTTGTATACCAATGGATTTACTGCACTTAGGATCAACAACCCAGATTTTTAAATGCCTCACAGGTACTGAATTCTCATACACCAAAGGAGGCATCCTGGCCCCAGTGGAGCCAATGGGAAATGAAAGCATAGATGGAGGCAGGGTCTTGTCTACCCTGTCTTTAACAGTCCTCCTAACTCTGAGTTTCCAAAGAATCCTCAGCTAGCTGTTAAAATACAGATTACAAAAGCTGGTGTTAAGCGATTAGTGATACAAATGGTATTAAAAGGAAGGGCACATTTGGGATAGTGATGTGAGAGAGGTGTCTGGTGCCAATGACAGCATGGCAGGATGAGACAACTGAAAATGGAAAAAGAGGATGGTGGCAATTTAACCAACCTGGAAGGTGGGTACCAGTTGGTTTTACAGTCATTTCTTGGGACAACTCCTTGTGGTCATAAAACAAAGTAAGGAAATTTGGTACCGTTTTGTGGGTAGTGCTTCTGTCATCAAATGTGGTTTTGTTCCTGTAAACATGCTCACGATACCTAAAATCTCAGGAAACAGAAGTTCCCAAGGCCTGGGGCAGATGGTCCTGAGCCATTGGCCCTGGACTCTTCAGAAGCTCTCTGCCAGATGTATTGAGGTCTGAAGTGTTTAATTGCACAGAAAAAAAAGCAGCGATCCTGTCAGGAACCTGGAGACGTTAAATGATCACTCACTAAAGCCCAGGAAACTCTGCTAAAGAGCGTTCTGAGTATTTTTCTCCCAAGTTGCTCATAGAGGGGACTAAGGCTACCCCCTGAGTGAAGGCAAAGCCTCCAAAGCTCTAGGGACCATTTGTTTCTTCTGCACTTCCCTGCTGTCTTCTTAAAACACACTGAAAAAGTAGCAACATCCTCCACCTGAGCCCAGAGAAGATGGGAAATGCAACTGTTCTGGCACAACAGGCATTAACTTCATTTTGTTTCAATCCTCATTTTCAGAACTGGGAATCCAGGAAACATTTCTGGGATTTTCTGTGTCCAGTATTTGAAGGAAACATGTAAATTTGTTGAAGCTGCCTCCACTACTTTTAAGTCCCAGTGGCCCTCTCCAAAAAGAGCCAGCAGATGCAGCTGGATAACCTGAACCAGGGCTGGGGCAGCTCTGCCAGGCAGGGAGCAGGAGCTGGGGAGGGACCAAGTGGGGCAGTGGCCTCTCACCCTTGTGTACAATCAACCACTGTGTTGGATGTCACCGGGCAGGAGAGATGGGATTTTATGCAGCTTTGCTGTCACTCATCTTCACCAGAGTAACCAAGATGGTCTTGGAAGACTCAGAAGATGGATGAGACACAAACGCCAACCAGTCTATATTCTGTTTTCTTACCCAGCTACCTGCTGACTAGGGAATGACAATTCTTGTGTGTTTGTTCATGTGTCTGAATTTGGAATCTGCTTCTAGAACTAAAATAGTCTGGCTTTATAGTCCTGAATGTCCTCAGACCTCTTATTATCTAAAAGGCAAATCTGTGAAGCGACTGACTGCACACTGCAGGTTTTCTCACTACAGCATGGCAGCCTCAGTGCTGCTGCTTTGCAACCATCTTAGCCTGATTACACAAAGAGTTTTGTGGGAACATCTACTGATCTCAGACTTTGTTTACAAAGCACTCCTCAAGACTGGGAAGACTTAAACCCTTAACTGGAGCCAAAAGAACAGATGTTCCTTTTCCTTCCTCAAGGCAATGGTCTATGGGGAAAAAAAAACCTTAAATGGGTTCATGATAGGATATCCTCACTAAGTTTGCTTTCATCTAGGTAAAATGTCGAAACTGTTGAATACAAACTTTAAGAACTATATTAAGATATTCTGAACTCTCAGTGGAGGAGTTACCCATTTTCTCTGGCTTTATTTTTAAACACAAATGTAAACAGCAAAGATTCTTTGTGCCTGATTGCATTAGAGAATCATTGTGGTGAGACCACATAAGGGTCAATATTGACTTCAGATCAAGTTGCTCAGGGTTTTGCTCAAACAAGACAAAGCAGCCTCCAAGGACAGAGTCTCTACAACCTCTCTGGGCAATATGATCCGGTGTTTAATTGTTCTAATAATTTCTCCCCCTTTTCCCCCCCTTACATTCAGTGACAATACCCCGTGTTTTAATTTATGACCACAGCCAAAGGACAAAATTGCTTTTCTGATGACTTGTGTCATATCTTGAGTGCCAGGCAGGACTTTCAGCTTCACAGAGCTCATTCAGCAGTAGCTCTTCTGGTGGATTTAAGAAAATGGCTGCTGCCTCCATTATGTGTTTCAGTTGCATTTTATCTAAGCTAGTCCACATTTTTATGTGAATAAACAAGCACAGTGGGAATGAAAGGATAAAAAATGCAACAATTAATCACATTCTGCCATAGCATCATCAGCATAGTTCCATCAATGTCAAGATGTGGCCCTGTATGTTTTTTCCTTAAGATTAAAATGTCAGAATTATGTGGTTCATCACATGCTATTTCTTACTCTTTAAATGTTCTGCTGTTCTAGACATAGTAGTTTTTAAGAAAAGTTCAAGCCACTGGTCTTGGTAATTTTTCACTGAGTCATAGCATAAGGATATTTCTACTGGGCTAATTATTATCAAAACAGATTTTGTCACTTAAGTAAAAACTATTCTGAGTTCATAAAGCAGTTTCCATCAAAGAATAGGAAACAATTTCAAGCAGTCAGTCTGCTTAGTGACTATGTCAATAAGTAACTTACACCTAATTTTATTGGCAGGGAGTCCTGAGAAAGATTAATGCTTTTATCCTTCAAAGAGATGTTCCTGCACTGGTCCTCGTGTGGGATTTACCAGTAAACAAGGGTGCTCTGATGTGCAGTCCAGCTTTCTCCATTGCACAAAGTTTGTCTGTTTGGACAAGCTCTAGATAGATTTGGAAAAACAAAACCTGCGTGAATGTTTCTCTGAAGTGATAGTTTTGAAACACATATCCAGATGGCTCAGTGGGTGTCCTCAGCTACTGCATGAAGCACTGAGCAGTTATGGGGAAAAAAGCGCACTGGAATCCTGCTTAATTTGTCCAACTTAGCAAATGCTCTGCTTGGAAAGAACTGAGTTCATTTGGAGCTAGTTACCTCAGCTCTGAATGCCAACAAGAATAAAATTTCCTTATTAATATACAAAGATTATTAGTTGTGACCAGTTCTCTCTTTTTTATTTGCAAATTAGCATATTTTCTCTCCTTAAGGAATGATTCGTGGTGCTCTTTAGCCTGCCCAGGGCTGATGCTACTTAGGTGACTAGTTTCCTGAGCAGCCCATCTTGCAGGAAAGCAGAATTGCTTCATGAGAGGGAAGGCGTGTGTGTAGTTGGTACAATATGACTAAAATGAAAAGAGATTATTTTAATGCGCAGTTAGTGATAACTTCGCAGCTCTGCACAAAGGATTTTGCACGATGGATAACTCAGAATGTGCCTGTTCACATAATTTGGCCCATAACTCTCAAATTCAGCTCAGCAACCAGGAGGTAATTGCTACTTATATCAAACCAAACAGCAGACAAGTATCTTTTCCCTTGGAGTATCAAGGGGCCAGAATCTTAGTGGGTGTAAATTGTTGTTTACTACAGTAGCCAAGGATGTGGCCTGTATTGTTGGCTTTTCTCCTTTCCATCATGCTTGCCAATTAGTAAATGAAAGTGTAATGAATTAGCAAATGCGTTAACCAGGGCTTTCTCTCACAGCCTTTGTGAGTCCTTCCTTGCTCCTGCTGGGGTTGGACTGACTCCTCATTCCAGTCACAGGTATTTTCATGAGAACAGACTGTTTCTGTCATAGGCCACAGCGGGGGCTCTGAGAAGGCTGAGAAGATGAGATTAAAAACTTCTTTAGTCACAGCACAACAGCAGCACATGAAACAAAGAAATCACACTATTGAAAACTGCTTTGTGGTTTTGTTTGTTTGTTTTTGTTTTCTTTTTAAGTCTATGATAAATTGGAAACCTTTTCAACAACTTGTTGACTCACTCTTTGGTCCCTACCTGCTCAAATCTTCTTCAAAACATTTTGGAGATCAGTATGTTTCTCTCTACCCAAGCAGACAAAACAGTTCTGACATCTTGGCTGCTTCTTCCTGTCTCTCCTTTCTAATACTTACATTGCCTGCTTCCCTGCATCCATATGAAATTCCAGTGATCTGATTGTTTTCCTTCCTGACTTTTCCTTTATATACCTTCCCAGCTTCCTAACACTGTGCTTAAATGTGCAGCTTTAAGAAATGGGTGAACATCAGGGTGTTTAAGTGAACTCAGTGCACAAATTGAACTCTGAAGTCTCCTTAGCAGAGCAGTGTTCTGTTCCTATAGCTGCCCTGGGTTCAGCATTTTAGAAAAGTTTTACGTTTATTTATCAGGAAATTGAAGCTGCTGCATAATGTTTTATTTATGCTGAACAAAAGATTCTCTGGGAAATATATGAAGCCAGTTTTGCAAGTCTTAGAGAAGGACTTCAAGCACCAAAGTTAATTAAATAACAGGCATAAACATTCATAAATAGCATTAAGTAACCACCAAGGCTGGGAAATTCACAGTGTAGATTAGCGTGGTGTTTTGAAGTCAGTAGTTTTGAGCTTTAGCGCTGCAGCACTGTATTGGGAGGGTCAATGCTATTATTCCTGTAGAATAGATAGAGGAACTGTGTGTATGGACATGCCAATGATTTCTTGTGCATAAACAAAGCTATACCCACAGAGCAGCTGTAAATAATTGCCCAAATTCAGGACTATGTCCTAAACTATCCCAAAATAAGAATAGGATAGCTAAACCCTTTTCCATTTACCATGACTAAGAGTCCAGCATTGGCAGATGTACATTCATGTCTTAGCTTACTTCATTTCTAGTAAATCCTTTTGTCTATGTTGTGGTGGGCAGGGAGGTGGATTATTGGACTTTTGGGAGAAGTAAAAATTCTCTGAATGAACCTGTAAGGGATGGTGGGAAGCCTCAGAAATGAAAGAAGAAAGAAAAAAAAAAGTGCAGTCCTAAATAATGGAGAAGGTAATTTGAAGGTAGAGGCAATCTCAATAAGAAAACTGGATTAAGGTTTTTAAGAAACATAGTGATGAGACAGGAGATTACTGGGGATTCCCTAAATGAGGGAATTATACAGCTGATTAAATTCTATAAAAGTGGTGTAAAGTCCTGGGACCATCCCTTCAAAATTCCTCACCACTATTTCACAGCAATCAAAAACTGTCCACAGCTAATATGTCTTACAGCAAAACCAGGACGTATTAGCAAAGGGTTACTAGAGATGAGCCAGTGATGACTATACACCCATGGTGCAGTGATACGACATGGTGTGACATACCCACACATTTTCCAGAGCACATGTACAGGGTCTTCTGCTTGATACAGATTCCTCTCCATCTTTGCCAAAGTACATAAGCTCTATTAACACTGGGGCTGATGTTCTAGCCCCATCTTGCAAAATGGGCTTTGCTTTTCCCTGAGTATTTCACAGCTTCTTTGCTTTCAGGAAAACCATGGAATGGACATCTGGCTGGGCTCTGTGAGAGCTCCTGCAACAGCCTCTGCTATTTGATAAACTTTCCTAATTTCATGGCGCAGATAGAGAAAAAAATGTTTCTCTTTTACTTTAATGCAGAGGCATTTGAGGATAATGAGGAGCCTGAGTTTCCAGCATTCACCCTCTAATAGTGATAGATTTTAAGGTAATATATGATGGTAGCAATCATTTGACTCCAGCAGTAAGATATGGCTTACTAACTGCAATAATGACTCAGGCTGCATTAGAAAAAATGTTAGGCTGATCAACTCGTCTCATTTTCCTTTTGAGTTTTTTAGTTGTTATATTGCTTCTTGAGATGCCAGACCATGCAGCAGACTATTAGCCTAGCAAGTAGTTGAACTAAGACTGAGAGCTAAGCCTTGTCCTGCGCCCTGCACAACAGCTGCTGGCTGTGCCAAGGAAGCTCTCTTTGCCGCACTGCAGAACAGGCCATTGTGCTAAGGTCAGCTGTTTTTCTTAACACATATGTTGCCGAAAATCTATGACTTTTAAGACCTTTTTTTTGCAGCCTTTGCTAAGGCCAAGCACTACTCAAGGCAAATCCAAGAGTAGGTCTTGATGGGAGTAAGCAGCTATTCTTCATGAGTAACAGTATCAATCAGGCCCTAAATGAGATATTCATTCAACCTTTCTCATTTGCCTTCTATAAATCACCTTCTCTGTGTTGGCATCTCTTCTCCCTAGAGAAAAGGGCTGACAAACAGCATTTTTATTACAGTGAGCAGAAGACAACAGTGGGAGTAGAGTCAGGATGCCTTAGTGTTATATTTCAGACATATCATGAAGAATGGTCATTAATAGCCCTGTTTGGTACATGACAGCAGGGAGTCAGGAGGTGACCTTCAGACAGGGCTAATGGTCAATGCATTGCAAATACAGGCAGTTCCTAAGGTAAAGAAGCTCACAGCTCTCACAGCTCCAAATGAAGTTCCCTACTTTAAAGGAGTGATCTGCAACTTCTAAGCAGATGGTGAAGTGCAAAGATGAGCTTGCAGATTGCTTGTATTCCCTTCTCTAGTTATTTGGTGTTATCATTGCTGAGACAAGACACTGAGCTGGTAGATTGATACAGCTGTTCTTTTGCTCTTGTAAGATTATCACGATGCTGCTGCATTGTAATGTGCCTTCCTCCGCTGGATGTGTGTCATTGACACAGGCAGAGGGCAAATAGCTGGGAGCCTATGGGATAGACTTGAGAGGATGCCACAGGAGGACTGAATAGCATCACAACCTTTTCTTTGTAGCTAACGATGGTTTTTCTCTTGAATGATTTTTTTCTTTTCTTTCTGAGATGCCTCTGGTTCAGTTTCTTGGAGTTCCATTGTAGGTATGCTACTCAGTAACCTCTAAATGCAGGTGCTCAGATTTTTCAGTACCTCATCTATTGTCCTGTATTAGTAAAGAATTAAAAAGTTCGGTATTAACACTATCTGCTGGTGACTTCTCCAAAGCTGGAAAAGATATTCTTGTACTTCCCATGGCTTTCTATTAGACACAAGTTCTTTTCCAATGTTCTCTCCATCTGAAGCACATTTTTTTCTGTGCTAGAACAATGTGACTCAATTACTCTCTGGAGACGCCCTTTGACAGAATTGCCACCTGCAAACAGGTAAAGCTAATGGAAGGGGCAATGTCACCAGATAAATCTTTAACTCACAGCATGAAGAGAAGGCAGAGTAGAATTCCTCTGGCATTTTCTCAAGTCCCACTGTTTCTAACGATCCAGTGTTCCCTACTTTATATTACAAACACTTCAGAGCTATTTCTGATTTTCAGTCTAGTGCATAAGCCACTCCGAGGATCTTCAGATATAATCATATTTGTAGCCAGACCTCTGTGAAATTACCATCTATTTTAAAATGAGAAACAATAAGTGTTTTCTTTGCAGAAATTATGAATGCTGTCAATCAAGTCAAAAAAAGAGGTGAAACAGAGATTAATTTGTTTTTTGTATATGTGAAAATGTTTCACCTGTAATGAAAAGTTCCTTTGTTGGTTTACATGTTGTCATATTTTTTATTTTTGGTTTTCTTTAGTAGTTGATTTGCCTGACAAAGCTTCACTTGCCATTTACTGGCATTTGTTTGATAGCAGTATTAGGTGCAGAGCTGGAAGTGGCAGAGCTGTGGAAGATCAGCTCTCCAGACAGGGCATTTGGCTGTGCTCTTGGATTAATATCCAAGCCATAACATCACGTGGTGACACTGTTTTTGGGACCTAAGCTGGTGTCTCTACATGGATGGTGTGCTGTGCAGACATCAAAGGCATCTCTGAGTTGGTGTTGCTCTGCAAGGTGTGGTAAATCCTGCCATAGGTTAGCCAAAATGCCTAGTGGATGGACCCAGATCTTCTAAGTCTCAATGTCTTGGTTTTTCCTCAAGACAAATCTGTAAATATAAGTCTGGTGCTTGCTCATTATTTTCATAATTAATTTTTTGTTATCAAGTATGCTGAGAATAGGCTTCTGGGGAAAGGACAGGTTGTATTTCTCAGAAACACTGTTGGAATGATAAGTGCCTCGCAGAAGTGATCTCCATCACAGCAGTCAGGCACATGCCTCATGCTGGCACAAAAGGGAGCTTGCCAGCAAATCAGCACTGCACACCCTTCACTGTCTGGTGAAATCCTTGAGAACACAAAGTTTTGTCTTGCAACTGAAGCCCCAATTCTTGGGCTGTTTGAGAGGATGGATTCTGGAATCCAAAATGCCCCTAATGAGCATAATTTCATCTCAGTCTTCAGAGCAATTCTAGCAACCATTTAGCAACTGTCTCCACACCCCTGCTAACATAAGGGAGGGTATTAGAGAAGACAGAGCAAGACTCTCCTCAAAGGCGCACAATGAAAGAACAAGAGCCAACAGACACAAGTTGTAGCAAGGTGTAGTCCAGATAGATATAAGGACAACATTCTTTACAGGATGGTTAAACGCTTGAACAGCTTCCCTGGAGACTGTGTAATCTCTGTCCTTGAAGATACTCAAAACTCAACTGGGCAAGTCCATAATCATCCTGATCTAGCTTGGAAGATGGCCTGCTCTCAGCAGAGGTTGGACTGTATGACCTCTGTGAAAGTCCCTTCAGCCTAAGTTGTTTCATGAATTTATGATTCTCCACAAACTGTGCATTGAGGCACAGACAACCACAGCTGAATGGAAATGGACACTGAAGAAAAGCCTCTCCCTACACGCAAGACTGTTTCAAGTCAACAGGGGAAGATTTGCAACCTTGTTATGTCCATGTTGTAGTTATGGTGGTGGTACTGAAATCTCCCAGTCTTTCAGCCATCAACGCTCTCTTTTAATACCTTCACACCTCCAAAAATTTCATTTTTTGTGAAAAGTAATCTGTAGATGATTGGATGAATGCCCCAACATTGGCAAAGCAATACAGCTTTTCCTTCCAAGTTAGCATTTTGCCCTTCTCATTTTAGTAGAAAAAAGTTACAACACTGCTAGCTGCAATGCAGTTCTTATCTGTATTTAAGGACTATACATCATTGCCACAGAAGCCATGTGCATTTACTTATTGATTTTACTTTCTTTTTTTGGCTGTTATTTTCAGCTGAAGTGAACTCTTGCCAAATTGTGAGAACAGGAATCTGTCATAGAGGCCAAGTGACTTCTTGATTTTGTAAGAGAAAATGTTTTGCTCTTGACCCTTCTCCGACAGTGTCATTTTACAGTGAGCCTCAGGCACCAGCCAACCAATTGTGAGACTAGAGAGTAGTTGGCCTGTTTTATTTTGATTTCTCTGGATTGTGGAGACATGACTCAGAGCATATACAGGACTAAGAAAGTGGTTTCCCAAGTTGTCAATGAGAAAAAATTGAGGGAAAACAGGCTTTCTCATCACCAGGCATTAATTTGATGTCCTAGGATTTCCATGCACTTTGTGAACTGCTGTGTCCTGTGCAGCCTTGAATCGCTCTTCATTTCAAAGTCCCACTAGCAATTAGTAAACAGCCCTTAGGGGACAGTCCATTGGGTAGAGATGGGGGAATACCATCCTGATTTAATCACACACTGAGTCACATATTCTTTGAAAGTTTGTCAGATTCTCTGATTTTGATGTTCTGTTTCTCTGTATAAAATAATGTCCCGAAAGGAGAAATTTTTCAAGTATATGTAAAGGCTAATTCAGGAAATTGAAGTCTTTGTAAAATGAGAAAGAACAGCCGCTGAACACTGAAGTTTCAGTGGACGGTGTCAGCTTTTGGAGGGATTATGAGTATGAGTTCCAGTGAGCGCAACTGGTTCAACTAGTTCAACCACAAGCCCAAATACTCTCCTGAGATACACCTTGATCTAGCAAAGCATTTAAGCACAGACTTGAATTAAACATCATTGAGCTTGTTATATGAACATACTGACTTTTGATACTATTCCTTACATGGTTAAGCATGATTAAAATTGGTCGAAACAGGGAATTTCCATTCCACTGGCGATTAAAGGTTTTCTACACTTTTTTTTGTGTGTGTTTCTCGTTTGAAAGACAGGCTAGAAGAAACAAATGGAAGATAAATAGCTGAATTTTCAGAGCATCTCCATTTTCTATTAATTCAGTTGAGACTATAAGACCTCAGCATTTAGCAGATTTTAAGAAAAGGTTCAAAATCCTTAGCATCTGTCAGTTTTTAAAGCATTTTTCACCTTCTCCACAGTTTGTGGATAAGTGAATATTTCATGAGATTGGAGAACAGAACAAGAAAATTTAAAGAAAGGAGGAAATGCCACTTTCACTCTAGGAAATTCCATCCTGTAAAAGTAATAGTTTTGACAAAATACTTCACAGTGGAACAAGTGCAGATACTTTCCCTACTTTCTACTTTGAAACTCATATTCCATAGCAGAACACTTGCATAAATTCCAGACAAAGTGGAAATTTAATATCCACAATTAGGCAGACAGAAAGAGCACAGCATCCACTGAAAAGAATTTGTTGGTAAATTTGTAGTGTGGAAGTTCAATTTAGTTTTTCTTACCTCGCTGTCATTGGGAAAGAAGTACTACAGTATTTGGAGCTACAGAAAACACATACATTTGCAGAGCATTCTGTTCTAAACTATGTGGCTTGCATCTAAGGGTGCAAAGAAAACATACTGTTTCTAAAATACTTTTCTTTCTTTCTTTCAATAGTTGTAGCTCACTTTATCAGAGCAGTAAAAAGCAGTCTTCCCAGATCCCAGTGAAGATGGTAGTTTAGTTCGCTGCTGAACGAGGAACACAGAGGACTTGCCAGACTGCACCAGATTGCTCAGCCAGCACTTCTAATCACGTCCGTCAGTCTGCCAATACTGCACCCATGTAGGACGGAGTAATGAAGTGTGAGATTATTCCCCACGCAGTATAATGCCAGCTGACAGTGGTGGGACGTTACTCACTGCCTTAAACCTTCAGATCAGCAGAGGGCAGTCACAGCAGAGCTCCAACTTGTGTTTCAGCACAGACAACTTTTACACACGAATAAAGCAGTGATGCTGGTTTCTGACCTCAGTGTGTTTTACCAGGTCTGAGCAGTGCTTTCATGGTGGTCACAGTAATAGCATTCAGGCAGAATGAACAGGATTTTAATTCCCACTGGTTTAAGTGCATATATATTTATTTAAATGCATATTTGTTTCATTGTTGCTTTTAATTGTGGTTTGAGGAAAATAAAAGCAGGTTTTAGGGGTGAAGGATGACATTCCCTATAGCAGAGTGAAACGGAGTTACTTCTGGTGTGGAAAGTTAGCCTAGAGTGTGATCAGGCACTCTGAGATATGGCTGTCCCACCTTTTCCTGAGGGTGGCTGTGCTGAGCCAAGGTGGGTGATCCACTTCTCTGCAAGCTGATTTCTGCAGCTGTGTAGGAGTGTGCTACACTGAGGAGGTCCCCAGCAACATTTCTGGCAACAAGAACAAATACTCTGGCTTTTATCAAAATATTCCAATATTTTTGAGTTCCTGTAGAGAAATCAATCTTTTTGGTGGGGAAAATGCTAGGCAAAATCTTTTTCTTTCTTTACTGTTTTGTAAAGACTTTGAGCGTGATGATTAGCCCTCATTTTCTGAGTGGCTCTGAATATGAGTCATAGCCCACAGGAATCATTTAATAAAGAGAAACTGCTAAGCAGGCCTGATGACGACCCTCTGATGCAGATAGATGGTCTGTATATGTACTGAACCATGGTCTCTGTCCCAGTTGGTGCAATCCCAGACATTCCAGTCTGATGGCAGGAGGAACTGTAATAACACTAGCAGAGCCATGTCACTTGGGCCAGAGCCCTGAGTACAGCTCTTTTTATTTATAGCACGTTAATGATGAACAGAAGTATTCTAACATCGCTTGTACACAATTTTATTTACTAGAAAAAAATGTTTTAGTTCTGAGTAAGCCTAGAAAAACTACAGTTCTGTCTCATTTCTTGACAGAAAATCACTTCTTTGGTTTTGCTAAACTGTGGTCCTTTGTGTGTGGAGGTGGAGACACAAGACGACTTTGTGGAACTGGGATTCCACCAAGCAGAAAGTTCCCTGAATGTGAAGTATTTAGTAACCTGTGGTTGATTAGTGAGAGGGTCAACAGATACCTTGCAAAAGCATCTCCTGTAGAGAGGCAAGCTCTGCATGTGTTTGCTGCGAATGAACAGAGCAAATAAGTCATACTGTCAGACCAAAATGGCATTTGCTTCATAAAACTTTGCAGCAAAATGTTAGTTAACAGCAGGAGAGGAGAGGTTCTGGGGAAGAGGAAGAGTTATTAATGGGTTTAACCAATATGACTGCAAATTCTTGTTGAAGCTATGAAGAAAGCCATCATTCAAAGCCATGGCTGCATCGAGCTATATATTTATGTCCAAAAGATATCTAACTGTGTGCTCTGCCCCTCCTGTAAAGGATGGCAAGTGATGGTAGATATGTGAATGCTTCCAGTAGTGGCTGTTGCTGGCAAATATGCTCAGTGGACACTATCTCCCATCATTATCCTCCTTGCATGCCCTTCCTGCCAGTTTGTGCTGGTTTAGCCAACAGCTGCCAGTTCCTTCTGCACCTTCAGGCATTGATCAGAGTTTCCATTTCCATCTCTACCTTCCCTTGGTGCTTCTGTCCGGCTGTGCTAAGAACCGTGATCCCTTCCCTGGATCCCAGGATTTTGCGTTTTTTTAAAACTTTGTATTTGCTGCTGTGATGCAACTTGTTTCCCTTGCAGGGTGACATCTCTGGAGATTTGCAGTTAGTAAGGAGCTTATGTTGAGGAAATGAAACAAAGAGGCAGTGAGGCTGCATGGAAAGAGGTAAGAGATTGCATGTGTTGACAAGAACTCTGATAGAACTGGTAATCTTTCTAGGTTAAAGTCACAAAGATAGATAAAATCCTACTTATCATCCCAAGCCTTTATCTGGGCCATTTCTTGGTCATGACAAGAAGCATGCTCCTCTCCTTTATGATGCACAAAAGCCCAATAGGTTTCAGTTTCATGATCCTCCTTGTGCAAACGTGCAAAACTTTCTGAGTACAGAGTCTGCACTCACTAAGCTGTGACTGTACAAAGGCTTTAAGAGGGCAGATTTGCACAAATATCACTGGGGCTGTGGCAGAGCAGCTCAAGATCTGCTACTAGGGAAGCATCATGTGTTAGTTATGCTTTCCAAGTGGTATCACCAGCCTTCACTGAAATAGCAATTCCAGGCTAACCCCACAAAACAGCAGAGGAAGAAAGGACAGAGTCAACAATCCTTGTATGACCCTAAGATGAGGGTATGGGTTAATGAAGAGATGGAAAATGTAGATCACTTTTTACTCCAATGCCCAAAATACACAGACAACTATTTTCTCAAGTGACTAGGAATAGTATAAAGACTTTCCAATAAAATAGCATGAGGAAAAATAGTCCGCACAAGCTGGTGAAGAATAAGGGAACTATTAGGGAGAATGTTACAGCACATAATGACTGCTTCTAATCAGAAGTAGGTCACCGTAGGGATGGTACAGAAGCAGAACCCCACAATGTGTTAGGGCTCTGCCAGGCCACCCTAACTCTATCCAAGAAGAAAGCCAGTTTCCTGCTATTTTAAGTTTGTCACGATTTTTGTCACTAAAATCCAAGCTGCTTTTGTTGTTTTTGAAGAGGAGTGTGAGTCTGTAAGCCTGTGTATACATGTGAGGAGATTAAAAAATGACAATACGTTTGCTCCTTTTGAGGTTGACACAAGCTAAGGAAGATAAAAATAAGCAAGTGAAATGAGCCCAAGGAGAAGGAGCACAGAGGAATTGCTTATCACCACATCCGATTCTTGCAATTTTGCCTTAAAGTGAAATGCAGTTTTTGAGGAAAAAAGATGAACAGAACCAAATCAACTGGAATAAGCAGAAACAGCTTTTCACTGTTTCCTTGGGGGGGATTCAACAGCTCCAAGTAGGTTTTAGATCTTGTGATACGATCATTCATCTTTGGCCTTCCCTCACGCTGCACTGTCAGTTTTGCTGAACTGCACTGCATGAAGACTGTTTTTCTCCCTTGGCGTGAGACCAACAGGCGAGAGACATTTCAACAGTTCTGTCCTGTGGGGATAGCAAATGCTGGATTTTACCAGTTCATCTGAGATTATTGCTTTAGTCCAGATAATGGAAACTACTTCTTTTCTACTCCAGGTCCCTCACTTTCCTACAGAACTAGACACCACTTCTGAACTAGTTCTCTCTTTATTTTCAAGAAAAGAGAAGAGAGTACACAATTCATGGGGAGCTATTTAACCAGATAAGGATTTTCTCTGGGGCTTGTAATGCTTCCCAGGGAGATGGAAGGATTTCCCTAGGAAAATTGCTTCTTTCTGACAGAGGAATTAATCACTGAGCGTTATTAGCAAGTGAGAAAACACACACACTTTCAGATGTCATCTTCATAGCTTTGTGCATTTATCAAAAGACTAATGAGGAAACATTATAGAACTCTGATTCCCTTATACCACTTCATTTGCATGAAAAAGACATCTAGCCTGGTGGAAATTACTCCCAGGGAATGCCCCAGCACACAATAACTTTCTGCTCATCACAGTAATAGCAGAAAATCTTCCCTCCAGCATTTTTTGCTGCCCTAGGGTGTTTCAGTGCAGAGACTGGGGCCACGTTCTTGCCCAGCTTTGTGCTAACTAGAACAGCTTTAAGGCTGCTCTGTCTTACACAGAACATGCTCTGTCTTACAGCCACATGAGGAAACATCCTTGCTCCTGTCTCTTCCTTAGGTGAAGCAGAGCAACAAGGACAGAAAGAAACACAATTGTGCTTTTATTTCTACCTTTCTGGAGAAGAATGGAAAGGAAAACAAGACAAACTACCGCCGAAAAACTTTGTGGGGCAATGCAAACACATAAACTGTCATTAAGTGAGAGAACCAGTTCTGCGTTATTGAAGCCTGAGGTTTTAATTGTACCCAAGGGGATTTTGTATTTATTCCCTCTGAAATTCAGACAGGTGGAGCACCATAGGATTCCTTGGCATTCCCAATGGCAGCACTGAAGATAACTCAAATTGTAGCTCTCCACCCCACTCCTGGGACTTCCAAAAATACAGCAATGGAGGTACAGACAAAACAAATGGCTGTGAGATTTTGGCAGAAATTGAACAGAGCATATCTGGGGAGCATGAGGAAGCAAGGCATTCATTCCACCTTGCTAAGCCATGGATCACTCGCAATTTGACCAAAGAGAGGCTTCCTTCAAAGAGGAAACTGTTATGGAGCAAGTAGCATCATTTTGGATACTCTTTTTCCTATCTTCTTCTGGCTAGTCCTTCTGGTCCCTCTGCTCTTGGACATCACTTCTCTTTTAGAAAGGGTACTTCTGGCAGCAATTCCCTTCCCACCCCAAGAGTCCCTCCTAACATGGGCTCTGCAGAGCACCAAGAAAATGGTGTAAGGGGGAGGCATGCTGTGGCTCTGCTAAGGCTGTAGGTTTTTTTCATACTGAGAAACAAGGCCAGGTTTCTCTCCAGAATATATTTAGCCAAAGCTACAGCCCTGTGTTATAAAGCGCTGAGGATGGACTTGAAGGATCTTGAGCTTGGTGCAGAAACTTTTCCTTTCTTCTCAGTGGGGGAAATGTATTCAGGATTTATACCCTACTCCCTTTTAACCAATGGAGACAAATTCTTCCAGAGTTTCATGATATTCTGACCTTCTAAGAAGCAGGTGCAAAGTCTTAAATGCCTCTTCAACCAAAAAGGGGTTTTGAGTATCACCTGAAGGTGCCATGCCTGTAGTAAAAATGGTACATATCTATCATAGTCATAGTCAAAAGGAAGGGCCGTCTCTTCAGAGGAAGAACAGGTCCACAAGAATGTGTTCTTCAGCTTAAGCAATCAGTAGTCCAGCAAACGTCCAGTGAAAACACAGTAGCAAAGTCCCTCCTATGGAGAGGGGATGAAGGTACAAACTTCCATGTGGAAGTGTACCCGGCTCTTGAATAATGTAATGGCCTTTGCTGCTTGGTGGCATGGCCCAAAACATATGAACAGAGAATTGTGATTTCTCCTTTTCGGTACCCAGCATTCACCAACAAGCTTGTCTTTCCTTTTGTGAGAATTATTTAACATCCTTACCCAACTCCCAGCCTTCCAATAGATCATTTTGAAGATTTGGGGGGAAAAATGGCTAGTGAGATCATGTTTTCGAAACAAATGATTAAAATTTCTCCCCAACTGGCTGGTCCCCTTCTAGTTCTAGTGTTTATTACATTTTAAAAATTTACTGTAAAAAGTGCAAATAATTAGAGTTTGTCTCATGAAGCTACGGGATGAGGAGTAGTCTGCAGAGTTCGAGAAGCTTGTTTGTACTTTGCCAGTTGCAGCCATTGGAGCTGGAACAGCCTTTGCTGTTAGTCAGGAAGTTAATTGCTCGGACTTGAAACTGAGGTAGCATGTCTTACTGCAGTTCTCCTCCGAGATTACTGAGACACCACTGAGTAGAAGAGAGTCTTAATAAAAATCCAGCATGGGCCATTTCCCCAGACCTTCAATTTCTTGGTGAAGATTGATATTTTTTAATTCTTTTAATGAAGGTTGTCCCAGAGGTCAAGAAATTCCTAATTGACACTGGCAAACAGGATTATACATTAAACAGCACTTCGGGCGATGTGCTGGCAGAGAGGCTTTTGGGACAGAAGTTCTGCAAACCCCTTGCAGCACTTTGAGTCCAGGTTTTGTAGAGAGAGGCAACAAGCTCAGAACTGCCCTTTTAAAGTAAACAAAGTCATCAGTTACAGTCCCCAATTTCATCTTCTGATTGAACTTGTTTGAGGAAAGAAATCATATTTTTGGGTTTATTAAGTTGAATTTTCTGCCAGCAGCACTATATGACTGGATTGCACACATATGGAAATGAGTTCTTATCTGTCCCAACACACTCCTGATGGCATTAGCTCTGAAGGACCTAATGGAGGCAGTGCTGGTGTCTGGACAATTTTCTTCATAGTTGCTTAAAGTTCTATTTGTTAAATGTGTGTGGTATGTCTAGCGAAGATAGGTGTTATGCTGATCCCAGCAAACACATATCAGCCCTAGCCTGGGTTCACAGGAAGGTAATTTCCTTGATGTATCACTGTATGAAGGCCTACGTGTCTTCATTCCCGCCTCACTGCCATTCCAAGGGGGAAGGAGGCTGTGGAAGGGAAAGGCTACTTTACAAATAGAGGCGTCCTTTTCCTGCATAGGTCCTGAAGCCTCTTCTCCCACGCTTAGGCATGTGATAGTGAAAAGAGATTCCTAGAAAAGCACCTAATCTCCAGCACACTTATCCTCTTGCTCCAACAGCCACCTGGGCTGCTTCCCCTAGCCCAGGACTGCATGGCTCAGGGAGTGAATGAAGCATTTTGTGGGAAAGCTCAGGCTCTGATTTAAGTGTCGGGAGCTAATGATAGACTCAATGTCCCCTATCATCAGACCCCCTTCCATGTCTTTAGCCTCTGGCCCTGGTGGGTACAAACAACTGGGGCTGCTGAAGCCGGCTGTGGCAAGGCCATGGGGGTAGCGGTGGCTATACCTGCCCTGCGCTAGTGGAGGAGCCATTCCCATGGGGTGAAGCTTCATGACCCATTCACAGCTTTAGTGCCATCAGCATTTCTCTTGTTTTTCTTCTAAAATGATTAAGTGATCCTAGAAATAGATTACTGTTTGAAGCCATTTCTGAGCATTTAATTTGTCCAGACTTCTATGCTGCAGGCTATGAGTTCCTTTGAATAAACAGAGCCTGTCTGCCAGGAAACCTGACTAGTTGGGACTTTTTAAGAGCAGGAATACAGCACAGAGCATCTGCAGGCAGTGGGATAAATTTTATTAAGTGTGCGTATGTGCAGGGAACTCACAACTTACATTTACTTGGTGAGGACTAAACTATGCAGAATGTGACATGGCAGACATCTGTGGGGCTGAAACTACATTGGTGGGAAGACTAAAACTTACTATCTGGAAAGTGGATATTCAGGGAAATACTGACCTTAAGCAGCTGTCCACAGGGACGTTCAGAGCTTAAAGAAACTACTTTCATACCATCTTAGTAGTAGTGTTTGTTCTTATCCAGAGAGATGGATGCTGTCCAGAGAGAAGCACTCCCCAAAGCATCATGCCATCCATTCACTGCCTACGAGAGACTTGTCAAAGGGCATGGTGTGAGCATTTCCTGGCACATGTTGAATCCCCGGTCATTTAAAAATCTTTAAAACTTTCCAATTATTCTGAGCAAGTGGCAATTGCTTATGTCAGTTTAAAAGTCTCAAAATACCAGCTTCCTTCCCCTTCTGATTGTATTAGCCATGGTGTGAGCTGCAGCAGGTGGCTTCGGGACGGCTGCGATCGGATCTCCCAGGGTCTCAGGATGGGACTGAGCATCATTCACAGCACCAAGATGAGAGTTTCCATCAGGACTGAGACTAAGGGAGAGCTGAAATTGTGGGTACCCCTTTCTGGAATACTTACACGGGAAGGTTGAGGGCTGAGCCAGCTCAGCAAGAGTGCCCCTACTTAGGGTTTTAATTAATACATTATTAAAGAAGGGTTTTCATTGTGTTTTGGTTGCACATACTAATTAGGTAAACAGAAGTTCTGTAATTTGCTGAAGGGATTTTTCTTGTGATTATTGTAGGGATAGTACATTCAGAGCAGTCTTCCTGAGGAGATCCTGTGAGCCCACATACTGCCATGTGGAGAATCCTGGCATTGCACTTTCTTCAGCAATCACTGCAAATGTTCTCTGGGGTAGAACTTATCCCCAGATTTTCTGTTGCAACTCTCCAGGAGATAAGCTAGATTTGATCAACAATACAATACAATTCTGAGCACAAGTGTTATCCTAAAAAGAAAAACAGCTGGAAATGTTATGCCATTTGGTAGGGACTTTGCTATATTGGTTTTATGTGGAAGGTACCTTGGGGAGTTAAATGCTTTACATGGCTGAGTTATGGTGAGTAGCTTCCATGTGTCCCTCTGCAGGCTGTGCTAGAAGAAAGGTCCTCTGAAAGACAACTTGGAGAGCTTACGCTCTCCATTTCTTACACCCACCATTTCTGTTGGCTCATCCATTGCTGAGGGAGAGCAGCTCTGGGGCTGCTGTGGGTGAAAAAGCTACTTCAGAGCTCCCCCCCGAGCGCCAAGTGTTCCTCAGTCCCTGTGACTGCTGCAGCGACTGGGGACACCAGCCCACCTCCCTTGCTGAGTATAGAACCACTCACAATTTCAGGGATCTTTTTTCTAACAAGGCTTGGAAAGACAGCAATGTAGGAAGAAGGCACTTCAGAAGTGAACAGTATTACTGGTAATTACAATAAGCCACCAACCTCAAATTTTAACAACCCAAGAGCAAAATAGTGCAAATTAGATCTGAAAAAGGCTTAATCGTGCAGAAATGGCACATAGATTGGCATCATGAAAAAAGGAGAATTGAGAAAGCTGCATATTTTCAAGGTAGTGAAAAATGTCACATATCTAATTCAGCACAATTGAACAATCACTGGTTTACAGTCTCCTAGAGCAAAATAAATGTCAAAGCAAAAGCAAGATCATCTGCTGCAAGAAAGAACACCTCCCAGTCAAAACATTCAATTGCACTGATGATATTGCCGTTAACTTAGCAGCATATTGCTTTTTTGAAATGATATGAAGTGTACATGAAAGCTGTAGACTAAAGGAAGCGTGTGCTGACTGGGTGGACATGCTGTGTTTCAATTACATCTTTGTTAATCATAGTTAGAGGTGTTACCTCAATAAAGTGGCATTATCTCCTCCTTAACTGAATAGCTGACAAATGCATTTATCAGCAGGAAATTGAAGCCAAACAAGTGCAAGATGCTTGAATAATTCCACTGAACTTTCTAGGGGGGCCAGCCCCACCACTCACAATAGCCTTCTCTCTCTTTTCTACTAAAATTCATTGAACAAAGGTACAAGTGGGAAATAATTTTAGGAGCTGAAAATGCCTCTGGGATGAGATAAGCAATTTCTGTTGGATATAATTTCTTACAAATCCAAATATTCAAAGAGACCACCACAAAGTAAAGCCATGGAGATACTGTGTCAGTTGATGACAGGCCAGACCCACCGCAAGTCACAGCTGAGAGGACTCAAACAGAGCACTGAACCAGCAATGATTCAGATCACCATTTGATGGCAAGATGGTTATTGCTTATGAATGCCTACAAGAATAATTCTTGATGTGTACTTATCCAGGCTTGGCAGGTCTGAGGAACACTGCCAAGCCATCTCCTGTGGTACAGCAAGGGAACTGCCCTGCTTTTCAGTCAAGAAGGGAATGGCTGAAGGACAGTGGGGATCAGGCAGAAATCTAGGCTGAATGTAGTCACTGCTTATAACTAAATCAGTCGTGTCGGCAATACGGGCACCTGGCAGGACAATATGCCTAATTCTGCAAATAGATACATGGTACCCATTTAATGAATATATCTGCTTCCTCTCTTAGTCTGTAGGTAGTGATATCGATTTGCTAATTGTCATGATAAAAAAAAGAAGGTTGGAACTACAGGAAATGAGACTGATGATCCATCTGCTAGAGAGAGGACTTGGAGAGTAGCTGTTCCAGGTACAACAAAAGGACGTTGCAGACTCATGAGGGAATTTCTTTCCATGCTCTAAACCGTTATGCTTTGTCCAGTCAAGAATGAGGAGCTGGAGTTGCTCCTGTCTCAGGAAGAAAATGAACGTAGTTAAGTGGCAGAAGTGGGAAGTGGGAAGAAATGACAGCATGGGAGAGGAGAGATGGTTTGGGGAAAATGTGACTTTATGGGTAAAATTAGGCAGAAAAACTTCATTTCTCATCATTGGATGAGACAACCTGTCAACTGCATTTGCTTACAAACCCTTCACTGCCAAAAGCAGCTTGCTATGGTCAGAGACTGAATCACTGCTGTTGCTGACAGAGAAAGGAGGGGCTCCCCATATGCTCGCTTTATATTATTAGCTCCAACATATGAATGTGACAGGTCTACAAGGGAACAGAGAAAACACAATGAACTTCAAAGGTCCTGGAATGATGGCATTTAGGGATTGTAGCAGCCAGCATAAAACTGATGTTCCTCTATGGCTGGTACATATTGGAATCCAAATTAGACCCAAACCAGTTTTCCAATAAAGGGAGTTGCAGAAATAGCTAATAGCCTCCCCCCAGCAGCTGTAATAAGCATATACAGAAGATATCATGCTGAATAAATACAAAAATAACATTTTTGTGTCTTCTAAAACACATTTTTTGCATTCTCCTGGTGCAGGATTGGTGAATCATCATGTCATGCTGTCATTTGTGGAAGTGCAACAGATGGAGAAACAGCCATCAGTGATCCATCAGAAGCCATCTCAGGGCTGAAACTGGTGTCATGGGGCACCCCCAGAGAGACAACTGTGATGGAAGACAGCCTCTGGAGACAGCCTGCAGGAACCCTGAATCACAGCATTTGTGACGGGTGCGTATATTTTATATGAAACTACAGGAAGCAATGTTACCAGATCATTCACAGAGGTGTCAAAAGCAAGGCAATACCACAGCTACTATTATCTGCTGAACATTAAATCAGCCATCTAACGTTTATGCATTACAATACAATCCTTAATTACTTGATTGCATGCTATGTTGATGGAGGACCTGGCTCAACCACTGCCCAGGGTGAACTTTGTGAGATAAATCAGCTGAAGAGCAAAGCGCTGTTGTGTGCAAGACTGCTTTCTTGTTGGAGGGGCAGAAAGTCATGGACCGAGTGAGTCAGTGATCTGCCTGAAGGGACAGAAGCGATAGCTGCTGAGCAAGTCACCTGGAATGAAATTCCCCAGGGGCTGTTTCTAATTGTGTCACTAATGTTGTGGTAGCTGTGATATTCTAGTGTATGGCACCCAGGGATGTTTTGTGGCAGTACTGGCAAAGTACAACTGCAGTGAATGCTGATGAGTGTTATGCGTGAACAAATGAAGTGTTATTGATACAGTGGTGAGTGCGGGAGAAAATTGTGCTGAAGGCATCCCAAAAATGTGCATCCTAATCAGCACACACTTTCTTGGTTTTTTGTCTGAGCAACAGGAATGGTGCCAAATTCAGCTGGAAGGCTGTTATGCAAATAACCACCAGTGACGTGAAGCTCCCAGATTAGTATCATTAGTGACGTTAAAAAAAAGTTATTAAAAGCCACATATCATATTTATTAAATCATACTGCAGAGAGGAAAAAAATCCCTTAGAGTTTGATTTAGTGTTGTTCCTCCCATGTGAATAGCTGGGAAAAGGCCACCCTATTTGTTATTTTTATTATAAAGCCATACAGAACAGGTATTACATTTCGCTGCCATACTGAAGGAGCCAAACCAGTAGCATAATTTGGAGCTAAACTTCTCCAGTTACTTCCTCTGCCCTACAAAGATGGGGAGAGTAAGTGAAGTGGCCAGTGAGGAGGCTGAACATTTTCTGCTAAGTCTAGAGGTGGGAGGCGGTGGGACTCTGCAACGTACCTGACACAGAAAGGAGGTACGGAGCGTGTATCCCAGTTCACCAGGAGACTTGTTCCTAATAAGTAATTCTGTCCATGCAAAGGACCCTACAGTCATGAAAGCATAAGTGCAAATCCACACACTGTTATCATGGGATGGGATTGCCCCACACCTCTACGATGACTGTGCTGACCCAGCGGAGCACAGAGCTTGGGCTGGTCTTTGTGGTTCTCCAGCCTCATATGCCCTGTCTCCCTTCCCCAGGGTGACCTCCACGCTGCCGAGTCTAGTAAGAAATAAGAGTTCTTTGTTTTTCAAATGCAGAAGTATTTTGGTAAGTCAGCTCTCCCATGACTAAAGATCCTGCTCCTTTTTTTAATTTTTAAGTATTTGCAAGGGTCTGCAGTCCTGGCTGTTGAGAGCACATCGTGTATTTGATTTCATTTTTATCATGGTTTCCCCTAAAAAAAACGGTACGACTCTAACAGGACTCCACTAAATTTGTGAAATAAATGGAAAGACAATGCCTTTGATTTGCAAATACTAGTAAAATCAAGACAAGACAGACTTGGAAAAGCCAGTTCAAAACTGTAAATAGGGAAGAAAGGAAAAGGTAGAGGGAAAGAGATAGTACAGTCAGAGAAATTTATCTTTAAATTTTGCTTTTTTTTAGTGGAGAAAGAGAAAGGACTTGTATTACATTAGTCTTGCCAAATCCTGATAAGACTTAAAATAGTTGCAGAGATGGTTATACTGATAAAAGCAAAACCCTTTGGAGGATCTAATAAGTTAATTTTCTTGGCAGAATTAGGAAATAATCAGCTGAAAAGAACCAGTGGCGACAGAAAATCACAACAGAGAAGGGGGAAAAATCTGTTCAGTGACATGTCTGGCTCGCAGTTTAGGACTTAATCAAAAGGGACAAGTAGTGTAGTTGCCTGGGTCTCAGTTTAACAAGGTACTTAGGTATGTAAACTGACTTAATAACTTAGTAGATGACCTCAGCAGAGCCTTTCTATGTTATTCTATAATTAATCTCAGCAATATTAACTTGTGGATGTTCAAGGACATATTTGTGCTAACTATGTAACTAAACCAAAGCAGCAGACAATTGTTTATTTTCAGTGTTTATGAAAGGAAAAATAGATAGGCCCTGAAGAGTTAATACATCTATTTTGCTTCTTGCTTGCACTGCAAATGAGAGCAGCAGTATGTTTATTACATTTCCTAAATCATCCCAGACAGACAGCAACAACCTTTTGCAAGAAGTTTTCTAGCTGGCTGCTTGTGGACAAGTTAACTCCTACCTCAATTCTGTTACCTCTGAGGATATTTTCCCTGCAATGACTTTGATGTTTAGTGAACAAAGCAGAGTGGAAACAGGAGAAAACTTTAAAAAATATATCCTTTTCACCTGCACTGCTTGATGCTGCTGTGATAAAATGTAACTTATTTTTTAACAGATATTTTGGAAAATCACAATCTAACATGAGTCTGAACTACGAATTACGAAGTTGTCTCAGCTTCCCTGTACTAAGTGCAAGACATATTCAGCCTATCCTAAAATAGACCCATAATGTAGCATAAATTTCTCTGCCCCTCTGTTGACCCTGTGACTGCTTTCTCTATAAGTGACATCAGAGGACATGCAGTTGACTTTCTGACAAGGAAGGGCCTTTTTGTTTTGCTCTGCTGTTGTTGCCATTTTCTGGTTAAAAAAAATCCACCAATATTCCAAAGCTTTAAATTGTTTCCTTTTATTTGATTAATGTTTAGCTGACGAGTTGCAATTTCTTTAATATTGCCCCAGGTCATTGTTTCTGAAGAGTAACGGATGTAGAGTGTCTTTGAGATATTCTACAGAAACCCATTTTCTGTAGCAACATGATTTTCAGCAGCTTATAACTATGAAGGGGACATGCTGGTTCTCCTCGTGAAGGAAAGCTGTCACTGGGGTCTACACTCCTGCAGAGAAACCATGGCAGGGTTTGTTCCAGTGCTGCCCACTTAATAAACATGATATCCAAGAGAGAGTTTAATGGGAGTTAGATAAAGCATTGAAAGATTTACTTCTTTGCCTGTCTCTGGGTTTGATGGCTCTCTGGAACAGAAAACACCAGTTCCATAATTCACACGCCCCTTAAGCACAAGAAGTTTTTTTCCCTAATCTTAAAAAACTGGGGGGAGGGAGGATTTTGTTGCCTGGTTTTCAGTTTTGAGGTTTTTGATTTAGAAATCTCTTGCTTGTTTTGAAAAGTTTTTGGGTGAGGAAGTTGAAATGAGTTGAAATGAGTATTTACAAGAGCTTGATACGGTAGTCGGCTTGTCGCTTCTTCTCCCACCCCGCCCCTCACAAAGACTGCAGCCTTACGGCTCTATAGTGTTTTCAGATCTTTAAAGCCGTCATCCTGTCCCTGACTAGTTTATCAGGATTTTAACATTTTGCATTCCCAAAGGCAGGGTGCAAAGTTCCTTGTCCATCTAAATACCACAATTCCCACAAGGGGACATGAGAAACCTGCTCTGCTGTTACTTATGGAGAAAAACTATTTGAATAGTCAGGACATGCCTGCTTCCTTTGTGAACACATTCATAATCCTAAGGGCTATTAAAATACAAGCATAAATATACAAATACCTGCACTAGGCAGTCCCTAGTCACGGCATGGTGCTTGTCATTCTTGACTTTGAAAGCTTTAGGTGGCAGTTCAGTGAGCAGCATTTATCCCGTGTGATTCCATAATAATGAACAGCCAATACTGAAAAACCCAATGACAGAAATTTGTCCTCCAAAACATCTCAGTTAAACCCCAAAACATTATCTTTTTGCTTGAAGCACCCCAAAATGGGATGAAATAAAAGGATAAATTGAAAAAAAAATTATTAATATAAACCACAAACTACACTTTAATAAAATAATTCCAAATAATACTTGATCAAAGCTTAAAAACACTTTACCCTACTGCTTATGCTGACCATGGTTTTCCTAGCTTGAATAATAAAAGGAAGTTTTCCTTTCCAGTTATAAAGAGATTTTCAGTAGTAATTAGAGTGGTATAGACGCAGATAATGTGGATGGAGAGAGTTTTACAACTAAGTGCCTTTGAAAATCCCAGAAGATATTGATCTTCTGGTGTATTTCAAATTCTCATTTCTATTTTTAAATTAGTTTTGTTGAAGAGTTCGTATGTGGTGAAACAATGCTGAAGGGTGTGAGCTGTGACTACCACAGGAGAACGCATACTTACTAAACTTACAAATTCTGAGTGCACTTCTAGAGATATTTTAATATCATGAAGTCATCTCTTGGTCTTATGTGCTAAAGTCTACATTTGGGAGTGATTTGACCTGACCAAACTTCTTTAAACGAGTGTAGCAGATCAGAATCTACATGCTTCGAGCACTCACTTCTTACCAAAGTGTGATTCCACACTTTTTCAGAGTATCTCTTACATATGCTCTATCAGCCCATAATTTTCCCAAAAGAGGAACAGCTTGTTATTAATTTTTGTCTTATTTCCTCACAGGAAATCTTCTAGGATTTTACCACGGAAGGAGCCATATGATCGATGGAGTAAAGTGTCAGGAGCTGTTAGACAAAATATCTCTCTCTGGCCGTATACAGCAGCTTTACTGCAGAATCTTGGACACCTTTCACATAGCAGACTCCGGAGGCCCAAACTGTGGAATTTTCCTTGGATCTCAGTGGATGACAAGGTAAGGCAACGTGTGTAGAGCTCGAGGCATGGAGGCCATCAGTGGGATCTGGTGAGTGCCTTCCAGTCTAGAATAAAAAACTGTGTGCCAAATTTCAGAGTGCAAATGGAGATAGAGTATAAGGGAAGGTTCAAAGCAAGCATCAGGTTTGGCTGCACCTGGAGCAGACTCTCCTGCTCTCACTACGCTGCCTGTCTACACCCCGAACAGGGATTAACCTGTTCGGGTCCTAGAGACAGGCGATGTGAAATATCTTCTTCCTCTCCCTGTGTTCACACCTCTTCCCGTCCTCACCACAAAACCATCACCCGATAGTCCACAGACCTTTCTTGCGCATGAGAAGTAGTTCATAGACTCCAAGGGATGAAAAGCAAATCTATGGATGACAAGCTTAGATTTGTTAAAAGGTCTGCTGCATGTATAAGCAGGCTGGTGTCTGGAGAAAGCAAAGTTCACTGTATATGCTCTCGCAATTACTTTCTCTCTGAAAAAAAGCAAAGATAACTTATCTGTAATTTTGATCACATCATTTATTTTCATAATGTCTTAAAGTATTGCTACAATGCATGGATCTCTTTTCTTGCTGTTCCAATACAGGTCAGTCAGGTGTGGTATTTATAGATATTTTTGATGAGCTCACAGCTTTCAGTACTGACACTGGTGACATAAGCCGTATCCGTAAACTCATTTGCACTGGAAAAACTAAAAGAAGGAAAAGTTGGGGAAATTAAATCCCAGAAAAATCAAACAGCTTGCACAGTGTAGTGCCTAGAACATTTTGTATTGGCCTTGTGCATAAAGGTTTGAGAATATAACAGCTATTGCTTGTCATTCAGCAATTTCCTGTATGAGTCAGTGCAGAGGCATTTAACTCCAAGGAACTTGCAGAAACCTTCATTCTTAAGTCACTTGAAAGTAAAGAGGATGATGCACTTCAGATTATAAACTCTGTAAGTAAGCTTTGTGGTGTCGTCTGTAGCCCTGACCTAGTCTTTGGTGTCTGGGAAGTGTTCACTGGCTCTTCCATCCAGCCTGTAAAGGTCACTGAAAAGTTCCCAGGGCTTTTATTTGCATTCGCTTAGGCCCAAATACGATGTTTTTTTCTAACTTTACTTTTGGTGATTCCATTAGAAAACCTCATTTCTCATTCATAAGGCCAAATTTCCATTAGGCCAAATTTCACTTACACTTCGGAAAAATCACAGCCTCAGGAGGATTTGGGTTCACCTGACTGAGAGCGACATTGAAATTAACTTTCAGCAGTTGTCTTCAAGGCTTTCACATTCATTAGAGTTTATAAAGCATTTCTTTTGTCGGTGTAGCTTTTTAAGTAGAGAAACCGCCAGACCGTACTTCTTCTCCCAAATGCACCTCCCTTTGTACAAGTGTGTCTTTGTCCTTAGCTGTGGCTCCTCCCTTCATCTTAGTGTGGGCAGCAACAGCTCTTTACTCTGCCCAAGCTGTCTCAGAAAATAATTGAAAAAACTTTGTCACTGAAATCTGAACGTTTTCTAAGTTGTGGAAACAAGCTATAGCCTGTTGGAGGGCGTTAAGTTCCCATTTTCCTTATCTTTTATTACCCTCTAGTGGCTGAGTCCTTGAGCATCAGCATCTGAAGTAAAGCAGTTAGCTGAAGGTTTCATGCATTGATCTTTAACTGACCATACATGACCTCTACATTTCCAATAAGTTTTACCTTTTTTAAAAAAATACTTTCTTCAAAATAATAAAAAACTTTAAAAAACCAATCCAAATCAGTTTATCTTCGAAGGAAATTAATGTGAGAAACATATCTTCCTGCCAAAGCAGAAAAAATGGTCTTCAACACTGAATGATAGAGAACCACAGTAGGAAGATAAAAAAAGACCTAAAAATGGATATAGGCCTATTTTTGTCTTCCGTACATCTTTCCAGACTAGGTAAGGAATGGAAAAGGCAATGAATTTAAATATTAAATACTTAGGAAAGGACGAGTATATTAGAAACTTCCATTTGTACTTGTGGTTGTCATGGAGTAACAATCATTCAAGGTTCCTAGGGAATAAAACTTTTAATTTTCAGCTTCTATTTCTAATTTCAAATTCTTTTAAGGGTTCAGAGGGATTTACATACATTGATCAATATGTTTATCTCAAGGGATTTGCCAATGCAATCACTAAAATGCCTTACATTGTTCAGTTTGTCATTCTCAATTATCATTCTAAATTTATCGAAGAGTCAGAACAGTGTGTCTATTATTATTAACAAATTAACAGACTTTCATTCTCTTAATTCCTATTGAAGCAATAAAATAAATCTGAGGGCAATCAGGTAACTTTTAACACTTCTTTAACTTAAAAAGGAGTAGGGAGATTCAGATGCGTATTTCCTTCAAAACAAGTACATTAAATTTCATTTTCTCCGACTTTGGGGACATTAGAAATGTTTGGCGAGCGCTGTGATGAGCTGTTTGCACTGTCATGGTAATGAGTTGTGTGACATTAGCTCTGTTCTGGCAGAATAAGTAAATAACCAACGTGGTTCTAGTTATGAATATGAGAACAGAACATTCAATTTGAAATTACATGGTTTCAGTGTGATTCTATTGTTTGTTGGAACTAACAGAAACAATTCAATCAAATTTGCATAACTGCCCAATAGTTAGACATTTCATGTGATATATTTAATGGCACTATTTTCATCTAGCAAATCTTTCCATAAGAATTATACAGCAAAGCAAACTCAGCATGCATTCCTGATGAAGACTTTTCAAATAAACGTATCATATTATTAGAAATTAATTCAGGATATGGTGGAGCTTGGACTGCCAAGCATTTGAATATTTATGAATCACAGAACAGTCCCCAAAATATGATCAGATCAACATTTGTTTGTAACTGGAACAAAATGTACAGAGTGTTTCCCCCCACCGCTCAGGCCTAGTATATGCAATGGTCCTAAGGACCAAGTTGTTGGATTTCTTTTTCGCTGCTCTCAAAATGAGGGGAGCTGCCCAAAAGAGCATCCTCTCCGTCCATGGAATTCACTGCAGTAAAACTCAAGTATTGCTGGGGATGTTTCATGTCTTGCAGTCCCAAACAGCTGGGTGCTGTGAAACCTCAGAGAAAAGAAATCGTGCCCAAATACCAGCACAGCACAAACGTACTGGGTCTTTTTGCCCCAGTGGGTTTGCTCTCTGCAAACATCACACCAGTTGCATCCCGTGCCCTGAGCATGGAAAGAGCGTGTTTATTCTGTGCCACAGGCCTCCTCCCCTGTGGAGACATGGGGTTTCCCTGCATTCCCACTGCAGTGCCGCCCCTCCGCTTCCCTGTAGGCTGTGCTGCTGCGTGTGGCCTGGGGCGGATGGGTCAGGGACACACAGTGCAGACCTCTGGCCCCGAGGACAACCAGGTGCAAGAACTGTGCTTTCTTGTTTCTTCCCACCTGCAAATGTGCTCATGTCACAGTAATGCACCCTTTGGTTTCCCCAGATGTATTATCTGTGCCCACCTACACATTTTTCTAGTCAAACATCAGAATTCTGGCTATATATCCAGTTTCAAAGAATAAGTAAGTGATACATTGTGCATTCATTTATTTCAGCTGAGCAATCCTAGGTACCAGTATAGAACTTCCAGATGAATTGAATCGGACAGTAACGCATCACTTGTGCTAACTGTGGTGATATTCATGGCCTTGTAACTATCAAGGAGGAACTTCTCTTGTTCATCCCATCCTTGAGAGAGACCAGTCTGTGGGAGGTCATTGTGTCGCTGCCCGCTCCCCAAAGCCAGTGCTTTTGCTAAGGTGTTTCTGGAGCTAGGACAAGGAACCAGCACAACCTGCTCTGGATGACAGAGTGCAGTGGTCTGGAACCAGAAGGGGAATTTCCAGTCCCCTCTGTTATACAACAGCAGTTCTTCTACCTCCATTTTCAAGTGTCCTGTTACTGTTAGTACTTTTAAAGTCCTTTGTCAGTTTTTACTATCCCTTTTCCCTAGAGCTATATATACAATCTAATGTGCCCTAATGACCGCTGAGTTTAGATTCTGATTATGAGACCATTTTCATCCCCTTCGTGCTACTTCAGTGAAAACTAATATTTCTTAGAAATGGAATTATTTTTTTAGTAAAATCATTCTCTTTTAATCTCATTGTATCCTATCTTGCCTTCCTTTGTCTTGTATGAAGACTCTGCTTCACTATCCTCCTTCCACACTTCAGAGATAAGAGAACACAGGTGCTCACAGCTAATTCCTACTTGAAACACCTTCCTAAACACACCCTTTTGGGGGTGGAAGGTATAAACTACTGTGGTGCCCAGCTTTGCAGGACAAAGATAAACCTAAAGGGGATGAAAAGAGGTTGTTTTGGTTGTAGGGCTCTACTGGGACCCTCGGATGTGCATGGACAGACCCATGTGTATTTTTGCTCTGATCCTCTCTGGTAAGATAGGAATATGAGGAATTCCTTGGATTCATATTCAAAGCTACTTCTTTCTAACTAGAGCTTTCTGCTTCATTCTCCTTGTACTCTGTGAATGCTTATGCAGTAGGAACCTCCAAAAATACAGCAATTAAATAAGCTGAAGTATCAGATCCAAAAAACTGCATTTTCTTGGGATAGAAATCCTTGGAGGAAGTGCTTTCTCATGAGTCTTTCAACTTTGAAGCTAAAGTCACATTTGACATAAGGAGAGAATTATGTTTCTTTCAGTATGTTGCTGCCTTGCTTTTCTGAGGGGCTCACAGATTAGGAGAGGAGGGAAGTTGGGGACTAATTATTTAAAGTGAATTTAACAAATGTTGTATAAGCCTTAGTAATATCCACATGAATGTGGTTCTGGCTGAGGTAGTGGTAGTAGTTCCTACATCTTTATAGAAAATTTCCTTGTTTTCACAGAATATTATTCCTCAACACACCACACTTTTATAGTGTGAAGTTATTATACATCCCTTTAATTTTCTAAGCTAATTAAAGAAATAGATGTTTGTTTCTTGGCATTGTACCTTCTTTTGCAACCTCTAGTGTATATATTCATATATATAGCTAAGGTTATCACTCTACCAAATTAAAAATTCATAAGTAAAAGATTGCTATTTGAGCCTAGAAATAATTAGTTAGGAAGTTTCTATTTCCTTGAAAATGTTCTTACGAGGTCCCAATTCTGTAATCTTTAATGACAAATACCCACAGATTTCAAAGGCAAAATTTGAATAATTAGAAATTCCAGAATTTAGTCAAAGATATGGGGAGGGGAATCCTTTGGGATCCTAAGGAGAATCATGTGGATGTTCTAGTCTGTTTTCTGAGGTGTTACAGTGTCATTAAGACCCAAATTCCTGTTTTTTGGTCCCAGCACTCAATTGAGCGCTGCAAAGCGTCTTTCAGATGAGATTTC
The DNA here is from genome assembly GCF_964106895.1 of Numenius arquata. NCBI lineage: Eukaryota > Metazoa > Chordata > Aves > Charadriiformes > Scolopacidae > Numenius > Numenius arquata. The sequence goes on from NC_133586.1 coordinate 33,305,924, forward strand.
AGAAACACTTGAATGATGCTTTGTGGATCTGTGGCCTTTCGTCCACCTTGATTAGCCAAACATGGAGCAAAGCTAATGATGTCTCCCAGATATCTTTAATCAAAACTCTTAAAATGCAACTAAGTTTCTGTTTTAATTGCCTGTCAGCTGCAGCCAGATTTGGGCATATTAACAGAAGTGATGTTTTTGCTTCACTTATGAAAGGTGCTATCTTGGGCATCCCAGACGGGGTACCATGGTCTGCCACTGTGAACGTGTGGAGCAGTTGCTGTCCTTATCCAGCCTCTGAAAACCGAAGAATGAAGAGTGATAAAAATAAGTCATTCAAGATGCTTTGTAAAAAGAATGCCAGCCAAAGCATGTTTTGTGCCAGCTGTGATCGTGGCTGTTCTGCTGTGTATATATTTAATATGTCAGAGTAAGGCTGCAACCGGTTATTTCAGCCTGCCGGCTTGTGGTCTACAGACCTGGAGATGTTCAGATGAGGTTGATTTAGACTTGTTTAAATGGATACAATGGCCTAATTTCAAGTTCCTAGAAACCTCAGCTGTGACAGGCCAAGGGTCCAGCCCATGGAGTCACTTCAAGGGGAAGATCTGCAGGTGAATGTTTCTTCAAGTGGCTTATTCTTCCAGCTTGGAGCAGTATCACGCTCCAGCATCCCACGTGTCAGGTGGTGGTGAGGTTGTTGGCAGCTGAAGCACTATCACGCTGAGTGAGGGAGACCCTTCACTTCAGCTCTGCTTTTTTCCCTTTTTAATACAAATGCAGCAAGATTAACATTGGAGTGATGTCCACCTTTAAAAATGAAAAAAAAAAAAAAAAATCAGAGTATTGAAAGAAAAAGTAGAAACTAAGAAGGATGTGCTTTTGGGGGTCATAGGGAGAGTATCAGAAAGCAAGCTGGAACTGCAGCTTTTCTTTCACCATCAAAATATAATACTCTTTACTCTTCATCTCTCTTGTCAAATAGAATTCAGTTTATTTCTAGACATTTTCCCTTAGCTCTGAGCTGGTAAGGAGCAAGAGGGGGGATGTTTTGGAAACCCTGTTTCTAGGCTCCTGTGTCCTCCTTACAAGGCTGTGTGGACTGTTCATGTCCAGTAAGGTAGCACCAAAACGAGTGGATCTGCCTACAATTGAGCGTGTAACTAAGTCTTCCTGTTGGACCTAATCTTGGTTATTTTCCTGAAGAAAGTCCCCTGTTTGACCACTACCCTGCATTTCTTAGAATCTGTCTATATGTGAAAAAAGGAAACTGGATTTCTCAAACGGGCTACATTGCTGAAATGAATGCTTCCTAATGAATTGCTTGGCCACAAAATTTATAAAGAAAATAATCTAGGGAAGCCCTGGGCTGGTGGCTCAGCTGTTCCCGTGCAGCAAGGAGTTTATATCGGCACAGAACACTTGTATTGGTCTAACTGTGTCCGCACTAGAGAGGCTGAGATCCTGCCAGCCCTACAGCTGCTGCTGCTGACAAGGGTCTTATTCTGATGCCATCTTGCTGAGACCTGATGTCTGCGGGAGGCTGGCCCCAATATGCTCTATTCACAAAACACGATGTTGGTTCTGCAGGTCTTCTGCTTTGCTAAATGCAACATAGAAATTGTTGGTGGATGTTAAGCCAGCCAAGAAAGATAAACTGGACTGTGGGTCAGGAATGGAATGTTTGGGCTTTCTGACTCCCATGTATTGATATGAAGTCTAAAAGTCATTAAAATGTAGCCATGGAATGGCAGAACAAGTTATTATTTCTCACAGGAAAGACGGGGCCTGAGTTTCAAAAAGGTGGATACTGTACGAGTAATTATTTATTTAATTTTGGGGCACAAAGGCATTTACCCAACAGAATATGGATGATGTTTTCTTGCTTCTTAGTAGCTTCAGAACCACCAGTGTCTGAAGAGAATCAGAAAGTCAGATTCAAGCATCCACGCCTGCCTGACACCTTGCTCAAAATTCAATGCTTGTACAAGCTGCAGAGAGATTCTCCTGTGCCAGCTGCTGTATGCGAGTGCCTAATGAAATATAACCACACTACAAACCCTTCTAGAGTTGAGTCCTTAACAACATTTTAGTAAGAAAAAATTTCAATCCTTCTAGCTCATTTGCTGGTTGGGCAGATTTGGAATTACCTGTAATAATGTTGAACATGATACTCTGATTTCTGCTGAAGACAATCTTGGACTAAATTGTTAGAGCTACTGTGAAAAATACAGGAAAGAAAGGTATTGCCTAGAGATGGGATATCCCTCAACCCTTCGAGAAATCCTTATGAAACAGAGGCTGTAGCAGGGCTTGTTTCTTTCATGGATTTGTTCAGCCCCTGGAAAACGTACCAGTTTAATTTTTAGGTTGTAGTTCCAAACTGGATATGGAACAGGGCATAGGGGGTATGGGCAAAGGGGTAAGCCTAGCTGGATTTAAACATGGTAAGAAGCAAGAGAAGATTTAAGGGAGCAGATTTACACATTGGAAATGCTCCCTTGCTTCCCTTGTCTACTTCATGGCAAGATAGTCATGCCAATAATGTGAAGGAAATTAGACTTTATCAAAATATCCTGTTAAATAAACAATTTGGGTATTTTAAGGTTCTTTTGTGTCATTATATCTACTAATCAAAGGATGCTGGGAGCAGGGAGGATGCATAATGCCAATGTCTGAGCCCTGTGGGACCCGCAAAGAAAGTAATATTGAGACTGAAGACAGTGGTTCAGGACACGCTGTGCGTTGGAGAATCATCTAAGGCGGGAAATTTTATGGCACAAAATCTGACTTCTGAGGGCTAAGAAGCTGAGAGCTTATTTCACTATCTGTATTTGAAAAAAATCTCCACAAAAATGAAGAAGCCTTTTTCAATGAAAAGGGTATCTTTCTCATAACACACAAAAGAAAATATGGAATTTTTGGTCACCTCAAGAAGATGATACCATTCCTCAGTTCTAAACATGGGGTTGCATGTGTGTGTTTGTGGTTTGTTGTTTTTTTTTTTTTTTCTTAAACCACACTGATGTTGTCAAAACTGTCTGACTCTCAAAGACTACAGAGAAAATATTGCAGAACTGAGAATCTGATTTGGGAATGCTCTGTCAGTGGTGTTCTGACAGTGTTTAAGCAAGGGGATCCACAAAACAGCTCTGTTCTAGCAGCAGTGAAACCTCTAGGGAAACTTGCGGGTATGTGTTTGCCAAGATGAGAGATAAAGGTTGAGATTCATGGTAAGAAGATTGTAGAGTTTGTAATATGCTTGTGGTATGTTTGTTTGTGATACACCGCTCTTGTTCCTTGTGTGATTAAAAACAACAAACAACTTCTAACACAGTGGTTTGGAAAGGAAGTAAGGGCGGGTTTTTCTTTTTGGATTTTTTTTTAACCAAAGGGATAAATTGTGAACTCATAGCAGAGATGTAGGGAGACACACACCTCACCCCACCCCCCTGCCCCGGAGGTACTTGAGCATTTTCAGAACAAGCCCTCACAGATGAAAAATAACAAAATCAAAGATTATGGGAAGACTTTGTATTCACGGGATGTGGTTTAACGTCAGGAAGACCACCACTGAGATGTAACTCAAAGGTCTGAGGCTGCAATATTTTTACCCAGGCCCTGAGCTGCTTGGGGGCACATCTGACCTGCTGTCGGAACAGTCTTCCAGCCAACCCACCCAGCTGCTCACAGCCTCCCTGGGGGCAGCCACACACAGCCACCAGCACACAGGGTGCCTCAACCAGTTTACGTCTGAGCTCAAAATGCCCATCCTGCTTCCAACCACCGCAGCCCAGCCCCAGGCCTCTGTTTTGGGGAGAGAAAATAGTACTTGTTCTGTCCATGTCCCATCCCACTTAATGGGGAAAGTCTCTGGAAGAACGAGGAGATGTTGGTTTTGCCTAACCTTTTGATTTATTCCCTATAAAGCACAACTTAGAGAAACTAAGTTAAGAATATATTTTGCTCACATATTTGCTGTTAAGCCAATTAATGGGATGAGGATCAGAGAGAACTTTCCAGTGAGATTCAGTAAAGGACTTTGGGAGGTTTTTTTGCCTTTTTCTGGCAGCAAGAGATGTGGTCCTTTTTTCAGGTGTTTCGTCTCAGAAATTCCCTGGAAGCAGAGGGGCTCATTGCAGTCATCATCCTCACTATAATGTCCTTGGTCTTTCCTGCTGCGTTACTGTGAGACACTGGGTTTGTAACCTTCAATTTTCAAGGTATTTAGAGGAGAATTTCATGGCTTTGGAAGGGGCTGTTCAGAGGATGCTTTGGAGTAAACATTTCTTGTGTAGTTATGATGATGGGGAATTGATCTTGGCGATCTAGGTGACTCTTCCAAATTCTTTGTTTCTTAATTGGCATTTCTTTTTAAAGAAAAGATGTCTCATAAAGAGATGTCTCAAAGGGGATAAATTTCTTTGTGATTTTTTTTTATTCTTCCTCAGGGCAAAAAATATGGGCACCTGAACTCTTTGACCATTACTGAAACACGTGGTCTTTCTTTTTAAACTTAAATCTACTAATTTAGGGCACTATATTCACACACGTGGAAAATGAAAGAGGAAGAAAATTGCCCCAGTGAGTTTCCCCATTTCATACCCCTATTAGTCTTGTAAGAGGTCTCTTGATGTCACGGGAACGAAGCTACCAGGGACATTTTCCACCCACCCATGAGATAGGAAGTCTAGTGTATAAGAACTATGTTGTTTTCTTAAATACTCCATTCTTCAATTACTTTATGATTTTGTTCTTATTGCAGCAAGGGGTTTGAATGCTTGTGAAGACAGACAACCAGCACAGAATAAATGGTCACAGGAGAAGCTATGGCATTTCACATGGCTGTATGCCCTCAAACATTGTGCTTTCCCTGTGCCTATGAGGAGGGGAGCTCACATCCATAGTTATTCTGCCATCAGCTTCAGCCCTGCAAACTCTGTTTGCTGAGACACAGAAACAGGCTGAAGAGCACCAGAGAGGCCCTAAGACTTGGAGTGGAGGGTCTTCTCCACTGTGGAGCAGGAGCCACCTCTGTATCAGAATGGCTGTGAGGAACGTGGATGGCTGCAAGCAGTTTCCAATCCAGGCTCTGATGGAGCTGCATTGGCTCCTCCTGCAACCTTAGGGTAAATTTGCTGCTAAGTGAGCTGAAGCAATCTCACACTGCTGCAAAACCAAGCAGTCCTGCTTCTTTCCATGTTTGTCACTGGTTCCCAACCACATGCTCTTGATGCTGGGCATGGGGTTCATCAGCCTCTGCTGAAAGTAAGGAGCCGGCTGATAAGCAAGGAGGGGCAATATTTCCAGCAGCCAGGACTTGTAAGTACACCTGGAGAGAAGCAAAGTCTCTCTCATGTTTTGGCTCTGGGCCTGGGAAGCCCTTTGACTCTGGGCAAGTGCCCCTGGGTGGTAATGCCTCTGACCAGAGGTGTCTGATTCAGCCAAAAACATGAACTGGGTGTAGGGAGAAAACAAAAGGGAAGTAGACTGGAGAAAAGAATTGACTGTATGTTTTTTTAGGAATCTTTTTGGAGTTCATTAATTCTGAGATGAATTGTGACCATTAGTCTTGCAAGTGAGATCACCCTTGATATGAGTCTTTAACGGGGATTTATCTATCAGAAAGTAGACTTAATCTACTCAAACTTTCTATGAAGCTGCCCATTAAAGATCAGTGGCTTTCAGTCACTGTAGGTTAAGGCTGGAAGTGAATGTCTGATTCATAGGTAAAAGACTCATTGTCACCCTCTATGTTGGAAATTCTTAATACAATTTCTTTCCCATTCTTAAGGCATTTCCCTAAGCAGAGAAGAGGACTGACCTTGTGATTAAAGCACAGGGCAGAAGCAAATCAGGTGCGTTTGTGTTACCTTAGTCAGGTAACTTAATCTTTCAGTGTATCAGTTTCTCAGTATCAAGCACCATGATAGTCTGCACGGTCAGTCCATCACGCGTTGTCTGTGCCGCTCCCCCCTCCTCAGGGGGAGGACTCCTCACACTCCAACCCTGCTCCAGCCTGGGGTCCCTCCTGCAGGAGACAGTCTTCCACAAACTTCTCCAATGTCAGTCACTGCTGGGCCCAGCCTTTACCTGCGGCGAGTCTGTCTTGGAGCCGGCTGGCATTGGCTCTATTGACATGGGGGAAGCTTCTAGCAGCTTCTCACAGAAGCCACTCCTGTTGCCCCCTGCTACCAACACCTTGCCACACAAGCCCCGTACACTGACAGGTGGCATTATGTCACTGAGGAGGAGGAGAAAAAGCAGTGTGATCGGAGACCAGCATAACTCTCAGTACAGACTACTGTGTGCCCTTTGCAGGGCTCTCCACAGCGAATTCACTCGTTGAGGACAGGTTCCTGATTTTGTTACACCAGTTCAATTTGCATTAGTTCTCTTGTTCTGAAGCTGGCAAAGCTTTCAGCTTGAACAATTTTTCATTTCCCAGAATGAGATCTTTTTGCAAAAACCATTGGCAAGATTTGGTTTTGATATCATCTTATGTCACTGCATACTTGCATTGGTCATACGGACTTCATTGGCACACCAGAAGTGAGACTTGTAGTCACATTGGAAAATACGTTAATTGCCCAATTTGAATGTCACAAATACATTTGAAGTTTCTGATTCCAGAAGTCTGATGCCAGCAGTGGTCTCAAAAATGTTAATGAGGTCTGAGTTTAGTGAAAATGTTCACAAAATTCAAATAAACTGCAGTTTCTGTTGGGCTTTTTTGAAAATCCCTGAGCTTTGAGAATTTGGGATCTGGTTTAATCACTGCAGATGACTCCTTAATAAAAAAGGGCATGAAGCCAAACCTAGAATTAAACACAAGGAAAAGTTAAAGTTGGATATAAAATGCAAACTGGAATGTATAAACTCTAGTCAACATACGTGATTCAAGTCAACCGTTTCATTCGACTTTATTACCTTCAAAGCAGAAGAGGTTCTGCTGAAATGCACTTGAGGGAAGGGAGCATGAAGGGAATAACAAGGGATAAGAGTCGATGTGGCTGGGAATTTCAGAAATTCAGCACTAAGTCTGGAGAATGAAACTCTGCGTGTCTGTGACCCTACTTGCACAGACGATGGCCCTCCCTAGCTCTCACTAAGTCTGACTTACCTCATTTGTGGGTGTCCAAAGGCTCCTGATGACCTATACAGTGGCAACGTGATATGACACAATGGGAATTCTGTATTTCCAGTTTGGTTTTGTTTTTTGTAAGTACTGAAAAGTACTGACAAAGTAGCCACAAAAAATTACTGAAATTGCAAGTCAATTACTAAGATCTGTGTAAAAGCCCGAAGGAACAACTTCCATTAGAAGGGTGGTGGTGTGGATATGGGAGGGGGTGACAACCAAACGCCCTACAGCTGATGTAAGCGCTGCATAAGAAACTTGTATCAGAGCATCTGTGCTCTTCTGTCAAATCAGAAATTCTATTGAAAAAATAATCTTCATAGTTTATTCTGATGTTTTATTTTGCCAATAGCTAAACACTGATTAGTATTTTTGAGATGTGTCCATTTAGCTTTTCTTCTTATTTAGCAGCACCTGGAGTATGAAATTAAAATCCTCCTTGTTTGTATTTAATCTCCACTGAGCAATCAGAAATTCTTTAATTCCCACTGCCATTTGACAAGTCACATCTGTAAATACCAGCAGTGAAATCCTGACCCAGTGAAATGAACACGTTTTTTCATTGAGTTAAATATTCTGTTGTTTAAATGGAGCAGAGATACAACTTCAGTTCTTAAGGACCTAGAAACTGTGAGCCAAAGCCTGACTCCAAAAAAGTCAGTGTAAAGTCACCAATCAGAGTTACAAGACCATGTATTGACATGAAAAATATGTGACACAATAATTGGTTGTGGTAGGACTTTATCTCAAAGAAAAGCATTAGAAATTGGTATTTGAAAAGTTCTCCTCAGAAAATGAAGAAAATCAGCTTCTTTATAATTATTTTTAATGATGACACTGATTTTTCAGAGTGTGAGAGATTTTCCTATGTAGAGTATGGTAATTAAAATTCTAAAGAGCAACTGACCAACTGGTCAGCAGGACAAGATATGCGCCAGATATTGGTATTGCTAAAGAGAATTAGCGCATGTTCTGTGCTTCGAGGATGCTATCTCTGTAAATCTACTTACATTGTCAGGAGGAGCTTGGGTTACAGTGTTTTTAAATAATATATAAGGTTTTTTTCTTATGTAATGTTTACTTTTTCTGCTGGATTTTGAGTTTGACCTTCAGACCTGTCAAAAAAAATACAAATCAGAATGCACACAACCCTATTCCACTCTCAGGAGCTAATGACAACGCGGTAGCACTGTTGAGTTTCAGCACATGAGTTTGCATCAGACCTTCCAGGTGCTTTCCCTGAGGTACAGAGAAATGAAGTTCGCAGAGCTGTGCTTACAGGGACAGGTAAAAGCCTTCTGCATCAACTTGTGGGCAGGCACGCTTCCCTGCCAGGTGACTTCTGAAGATACTAATCACTGAAATCACAGGTTTTCTGGTTTTATATTTCACTGGATCAAATTACCCTCCTGTCCCCAGCAAATCTGTTTTCTTCCCTTTATTCGCTGGGTCTAAAGGTCTTGAAATGTCTGTCTTTCCATCCTCCAGGTGGATGGATCTCCTATGTGGAGATACCCTTCACTCCATCAGCTGGCCCGCTGTGACAGCAGTATCCGTGGCTCAGGTTTCATGCTCTTGGGATATGATCCTGATTTGGAAGTAGAAACACCGTTGATTCAAGTATGAAAACCTGGCAAATTTCTCATACTTTTCCCCATATAAAAGAACCTCTGTGAGAGAGATGAGGCGGGAACATCAGAGGAGGGACAGTGAGAATTTCCAAGTTTCTTTGAGCTCTTCCTTTAGTTTGGAGTTTGCATTGCATGAACTTTATCAGAGATATTGGAGGGGAGGGGAAAATCTGTGTGCGCACACGTGTGTGTGTGTCTCTGTGTGTATGTGTGAACCCCCCCTTTGCTGATCAGTGTGACGACGGTGCCACTCTTGCTACTCATATGACTGCTACGACAGCTCACTTTCCGGTGACAATAAGGAGCCGGTTTCAGCCTCCTGGGTTTTGAGGTCAAGTTAGGTCTTACAGACAGTTCTGGGGGAAGTACTACAGTGAATACAGACTTACGTCTTCTTTGAAAGGCTTACTATTTTATTACATAATAAGGAGACCTCCACTTCTGACTCATCATATTGTTTTATTTCCCCTAATATGTAAATGAAACCGCAGAGTTGTTTTGACTGGAGCTGGTTATTGCATCCTAGATAACCAGTCAGCAACTGGAAGCTCTGCTAAAGCCGAGGAGGCTATGCAAATTAGTGACTGCGTACTCCACCTCTGGCTGCTCTCAAAAGGAAAGAGCAAAGTTTTTAACATAACAAAACTGTCTTAGTATTTCAAAACTGAAAATGAGAACTGTTGAGGGGGGAGAAATTGTGACTGCATGAGGAAAAAAGTCACTATTTTGAAATAACATCCAGTACGTTGCAATGACTTCAAATACCACACGGGTAGTCCTGGATGACCAGGTTTAATCTGAAACTCTGCAGTGACTACTCACAGTGGTCTCACTGGACAGAGATGCAACGTATGGAATGTTATTTCAAAATAGTGCCTTTTTTTGTCATGCTGTGAAGGAGGCGGCTGTAGCCCCCACACATTAGCTGGAGCGTACAAAGGGTACCACCGGAGCAGTGGGGTTGTCCTACACCATGCACACGGGACACTCGCATCCAGCCAGCGTTTCTATCTGTTCCTGCACTGAGAACCTCCTTAGATTTGTTTTCTCTGTTGTTTTTTTGGGTTGTTTGGGTTTTTTTTCCCTTTGACACGCTTCAGCTTTGTTGGGGTTGAACTCTGTAAGGAAAATATTTCCTGTACTTTCTGAGGCAGAGAAATTACCCTCAGTCAAAATAGCCAACTTCTTGCGAGATAAGAGTTTCCAAAAAAGATAAAATGAATCTGAGCAACTGGCATTTTGCTCTGTTGTTATGTGGCTGTTTTCATATAGACCCTTTTTTCACTGAAGAGGGTGGAATACTCTGCACTGCGAAAATGGCCAGTAAATGAGAAAAACCATGTCAAAAAAGGAAAGACTTACGGCTTCTTCTTGGCATTCATTAAAAATACATCAGCTGAAGTCATTGTTAGCCTATGCAAAAAGATCAGGAAAAATGTTAAAATCTGTGCTTGCTCTGACTAAACCCGGTGGGTCTGATGAGACAGAAGCAGTGGCTGCTCCCAAACTGTTGTCTTGATGTTTCCTGCCAAGAAATCCCAAAGCCCTTCTTTGATCTGTAGCCATACAGATGGGAAGACAAACCTTGGCCTTTATGTGACTGCAACTGTGCTGGGGACTCTTGGATGTTCTGCACCGAGAGATCGGAAACGGGGAGGAGTGACTCTTGCTGGTGCGATGTGAGCTGGTACCCAGGAGCGTGGTGCTGATGAGGGGGTCTCACACAAACAAATCCAGGCCACTGTGCACCACAGACCCCACGCAGGTCCCTCATGGTGGCCAGGGGTGATAGGGCCATCACTCTCCCATGCTTCAGTCCCACCCTCCAGCCTCTGGGCAGCAACATGCGTTTATTACTGCCATCTGTTACACTTCCAAGCCATAGACATCTCTCAGCTGTTTGTTACTAAGAAAATGTTGGAGTTACCTGGGAAATGTCCTGCTCCTGGCCTGCCTCTTTCCCTCTATGGTTTCACCACAATACTTACATCTTTAACAAGTGTGTATTTCTGCATGGCCATTTCAGCTTCCACAAAGCTGACCAGACCTAAACTGACTTGAACAAATTTTAGCACCTTTTTCCTTTTTGCACAGCACAGACATTTACCAAGAACAGCTTTCTCACAGATACTACCAGTACGTCCACCCTGCTGATACTGATGGTTGCTAGAAACTTACAAAACACAACAGCTTGAGCATCACTAGGAAGTTTAAACTATTTAATGGGATATTACCTATTCTTCTGCCCTGTCCGTATGCTCCAGCCAGTGAGCAATACCAGTGAAATCCTACAGGGATTTCAGGTCAGATTCTCAGCCTGTGGGATCACGCTGGTACAGCTCTGCAGTGCCACTCTTCCCGTTCAACTCATGTAAGATTCTGGTCTTTTGTTTCCATTTCTGCAAGTGGCAGTTTCTGCCAGCTGAACTGACATGAGAGGAAGAGTCTTTGATTCATGACAACCAAGCAGCTACATCAGAGAGCGGCAGTAGCAGCAGCTGGGATGGCTTTCGTCATGGCTGAGGTCAACAGGAACTTGAACTTTTATGCTAGGACTGGGTAGGAGGTAGTCCCTGCTCTGAAGCAGTAGTAAAGGTCAAGGGCTGCTAATGCTACTGGCAGCGCCTTGCGCCATCCTGGGGTTCCTGTTACATCTCAAATGCAGGAACCCTCCCACATGGTCATGGGGCAGGTCTAAGCCTCCAAACAACAAGACAGTGACAGGGAAAGGGAGCTGCCAGATGTTCTAACTTCACACTGAGTGATAAACACCCTGTCTTCTCCTATAGAAAGGATCTTTTATGACAATTTCCTAAATTGAGGCAAAGGGGATTTTTTTTGCTTTAACTTTGACCTTCAAACTGAAAAAATTGGTTCATTTAAGAGGAGTGGCTTTAAATTTTCCTTCCGAAACACGGATAAGCTGAAGTTGTTTGTAAGGAATATTAAACTTATTTGCATTCTGCTGGATTTCAGCACTAGTGATGTTTTTTTATATAAAATTAGAAATGGAGGTAAAGAGTCTCTAGGACAAACCCTCATGGCTAAGTATTTGAACAACGAACAGTGATAACAGACATAACCTATATACAGCTACACACAATGGTATCCACTTGTCCACACCATATGGTTTTATATGTGCTCTTAATGGAAATGTACTTATGTTTACGTCTTTTCTACCACATTTCATAGCAAAAACCTGAGTGCTACTAAACACGCCAAATGGGACCTTTCTCAACAAAGATGTCTCTGGCTCACCTGTGGATGCAGCCACAACGTACAGCAGCAGTGCAGTGTGAGGTAATGTAACCGTCACTGTCTTGACAAATATCAGGTGATTCAGTAGAATCTGCGTTTCTCTCCCCATCTTTCCTTTTCTGTAGATTTGTTATATGTAAATAAAGCTGCAGCGCAAGCGAATGAAGTTCTGTCTCACCAGCTGAGACATTTGCGCGTAAGATAGTGTTATGTTTCTTGGGTTCTTTTCTCCTCACTTCTGTTTCTTCCTGTTCATGAACAATTAACTGTAAGGAAAGGGAAATGCAAATGTAGTCCCTTATAATGAAATGGTAATTATAGTATTGTCACAATGGAAATTCATTACTGCCAGGGATTTTAGCTCTGATGACTCTGTCCTCCAAGCGCTGGCTGTGCCCAGTCACCTCCCATCTGGCAGCTGTGAATAAACTTTGCCCTCAGTTATTTATAACTCTACTGCAGATTGGAAGGTTCCTGTTTTCTTAACGCACTTCGTTGCAAAGTTGACTCCTGTGGAAAGCTGTGTGGTGGGTGCAGGAACATGGCTCTCTTCACACCCCATCCTGTGCCTGTGGTGTTGCTGCCAGCTGGCTGGTGGAGCGGTGCCAGGCTCCTGACGCTGACCACAGCCTGCAATGTGACTGGCCCCTTCAGCCAGCGTGAAGCTCCCTGCAGATCTGGATGGAAGTGTCCTTCCATGAGGATGCTCACAGTAGTTAAGGAGTACATTCATAGTATGTTCATTAAATTCAGCTGGTTGGAAAAAAAAAAACCAAAACACAAAAAAAGCAGAAGGTAGCGGTTAAGATAAGGATACTATTTGATATATATTGTTCTACTGCAAAATTTCTATTCCACGCAATCTGTCTGCGTCATTAAGCTGCCTGCACTGAACTGCATTCTGTGGTAAAAGCGCTTTCCTGCTGAACTCTCTAGATGTGATTGACATCCTGTTTGCTTTGGGCAAACAACAGTTCCTTTGACAAAGACATTTATTGTTATGATTGTCAGACTAAAGCTCTCTGAATTGATTCTTACTCTCGGGTGTTAATTGCAGGTGAGGGAATTGTAACAGAACATCCAAACCTGATATTATTATTACATATACAAACAAGCGTTGCATAGGAATATTAATGTTTAACTTCTGAGGTAGTCAGGTGTGTGCTTATGGAAGAGATTCCGCAACGCAGGGCTTTCTCCTGCGGTTCCTCACTTGCCTTAGAAATTCCATAACTAATGGAAAGATAGTACAGCTGTGCCTCACAATATTAGAGGAATTTACATTGTGAAAAGTTACAAACGCAAACAAGCTCTTTGCTTAGTCGACAGAAGTCAGAGAAATAAACATTGGATATTGGGTGTGCTGTTTTCATATGGTGTTCCTTGCAGTAGCTATTACCACGGAAAGGAAGTAATGTCATTTGTGGCTGGAACCCACATTTGATTGACTTTCTAGTGCCGGGGAAAAGTTTGGTGGAGATAGGAAGAAACTCCATGGTGGATTCATTACGTCAATACTTATTGGGTAACTCCATTTAGCTTTGCACAAACAAATTGAATTTTTGAGTACTCTGAGGAGTGTCATAGGGGATTTTGCCTATAGAAAGAGTATTGAAAGCCCACTCACAACTCTGAAGAGCCCTGTGTATCGAATCACCAAAAAAAAAGGCACTGGGTTACATTTTTGGCAAAAATCAACCCTAAGTACAAATCCATGAATATTTTAAACATGAAGCATTCTTTCCTTTTCTTTTTTTTCTCTGTCTCCTCAGACAAATTTAAAAGAGATCGTGTTCCTGCTGAAGTCAAGGAATTTACTGACATTGGTGAACAATTTCATCCGTGTGACAGACGTTTTTTCTACAGACCTGTTGTAGTGCATTTACTCAGGATGATGTCAGAGCCAAGGGAGGAGCAAGAGAGCACAATTCCCAATATGAGCAACTCCAGGCACATCCTCATACTCCATGGCATGATGGTAAGCAGAAACAAATGTGTTCGCTCCATGCAAGCAGTTTCATCATTCTTTTGGGAAAGTACTAGAGGAAGTTCCCTCATGCAAGGCTTTCTCCTCACTTTGACACCTAAATTGTTTGCTGAATGACAGTTATTGACCAACCAGTAACCTCCCCTGAATAAGGAACAGTAGGTAGGTTGACACCCAAAATCTCAAAAGACACCCCATAGTGACATGAAAAGCTGCGTGTCTGCTTTTGCCTTGCTCAAAAAGAAATGTAAGCAGTCACCTCCTTTCCTGTTTTGCTTCCTCTGTGCCCCCATCCAGTCACGCTGGTAGCAGGCAGTGAGAACTGAAGGCCAGTGATTGCTGACTCTGTTCCTCACCGTTCTGCATCCATGCAGCTCAGGCAGCACAGACCTGCTCCCTGGATGAAGCAGCTTCATCTTAATGTCTCTACATTAAGATATTAATGTCTTCTTCCTTGCAGCTTCCTTGCAGCTGAACACAGGGGCGGTACCAGCTGGCTCCGTGTTCACCTTCTTATCTGGTTGGTTGATGTTGTATCCCCTAAAAGTAGCTTTTTTAGGAAACTGCAGAACAGTAGCAGTAACAGCAACACTGGAGTATGTGACAATGCCTGTTTGCCCCATTGCTGCGAAGTCTCAAGACAAGGCATTGCAATGTGCTTTGATGTGTCCTGTGCCACACCTTGTCACAAAGACACGGGACACTGCAGCGGAACTATCCTCTTGATTTTTCCCCTGCCACAGAGTTTGGGGTCAGGTAGATGTTCAGATCTTTCAGGGTTAAAATCAGAAATAAAAGCCAGGAGTTCTCAGAATTTTTAGAAGCAATACTTTAAAAAAAAAAAAAAAATTTACATTCTTCTGTTTCTTTATTTCCAGTCCCATTTCTGTCATTCTGGCATCTGTGTATGTAACACTGTTGAGTACAATTCTGGGCAGCGTACGGGTGACTCAGCAGCTCAATACAAAAAATGCTCTCTTTAGGTACCAGTGTCTTGGTCTTAACTAACCTAAAAGTCTGCCCTGTGTTCTCTGCTACTGTTTGAGATGGGATATTGAGCTCAACTGGTCTTTGACCTGATCCGGACCATACATTTTTATTCTTTGCTTCCTGTTTTACTTTTTTTTCCTTAGTTAGAAACCTAAGGGGAGAACAGAATTGTTAAATTTTAAAAATGTTAAAAATGTTGCATGATACAACAAAATCTACCAGCAAAAGTGTAACTTCTACAGGATCCGAAACTGAGTCAGAGATCAAGACTCTGTGTGTGTCCATATGGGCTCAAAACCCATGGGCAAATGAGGTAGTGAATTTTTGCGCCCAAAGTGAAACAAAAGCCACAGGCCATACAATACGCAATGGGAAAGCAGCAGAGCAGTGGGCTACAACTGGTACAAAGTAGTACCACTACTACTGGTAGCCGCTGGCTTGTACCAGTACAGACTGCCCATCAATTGGCACGAGCAGAAGCAGAGTATTCCGGTCGGGAATGGAGGTGGCAAACACTGGGAAAGCTCAGAACAGGGACCATACAGTGATGCAACTTCAGGTTGCCATCATTGTTCCGTTCTTCCAGCTGGCACATCGGCACCCACACCCACCCCGTGTCTTAACCAAGAATCCTTCTGCAAAGATTTCATTCAGAAATGTGTGGTGGCGAGAACTGGAGTTGCTGTGGTTAAATATGAAACAATCTAATTCCCATTAATCTTGTAACAGTCTTAATGCAGCTGGGAATGAGACAGACAAAATATAGTTAAAAAACAAAGACTATTGTATGTCTCTCTCCTCTGTCTGTTCAATTACTTTTGGCTGCAGAGACAACATAATAGTGGTAAAAGAAATTTTTTAAAGACTTCCCCCTGTCAAATAAAAACAAGATAAATTCAGGTAACTGATTCGCGTCATAAACATTGTAACAGCAAGGACTGTTCAGCAGTTTAAAAATTGATGAAGAAAGCTGATACTGTTGAGAAGAGAGAGAAGAAAAGCAACTCCTGTTTTATGGCTACAATTAATAACTCTGTAATACAAAGGACAATTTTTCAGGGACAATAATTTTAAAAAGTAGAAAAATATAATATAAAATTACAGCACAATGCAGTACTACAGAAAGTGTGGTTTTGCACTGAAAGAAGTGACACTGTAAAAATAACTTTTTGGGTTTCCATTTTTTCAATTTACAAAGAAATACATTGAGAAATTATTGAAATATTTGCATGCTCCCTACTAGAGTCCAGAACTACTCTGAACACCTTTTTCATGGACAAAGTTAAGAAACGTGAATTCTGTTGCACACTTCCAACTTAAACTCGTGTGTTGCTGGTCTTCCTAGTGGTTTGCTGCATGATTAACTATACGAAACTAACTACACAGAGCGAAGTACACAGAGAGAATCTATTAGTTTTCTTCCCTTGAAATTCCATGATACATGACTCAAGTGGATATTGAAAA
Organism: Numenius arquata; assembly: GCF_964106895.1. NCBI lineage: Eukaryota > Metazoa > Chordata > Aves > Charadriiformes > Scolopacidae > Numenius > Numenius arquata. The sequence continues at coordinate 33,322,383 of NC_133586.1, forward strand.
CCTGGGTTTCATATTTCTTCAAATTTTCCAGTGGAACTTCAAATGTTTGTTGAGAATTTTAGGCTACTGTGGTGAGCTTACTCTTTTAAAAACTCATTTCTAAGCATCTTGGAAGAGCCTGTAGGCCAGTTTGCAAATCTCTGTTGCACAGAATATATTAAAGCATAAGATGTGTGTTCATTCCCTAGATAAGCCAGAGGACAGATGTAGGTCTCCTGGTCCCCCCTTGGAACAGGCAGGCAGCATGCTTCAGGGCTGATCACGATCCATTTAAAAACAGTGGAAGTTTTTCCTGTCCTCAAGTTCAGTGGTTCCAGGTTGTTTCAGCCAAAGCCCACACACACGGGGTGACCTTTCTGCAGGCACCCTGCTCAGATTCAGAGACGTCTGAGATAAGTTTTCCTGTGTAAGGATTGTAGCTTCAGTACCCAAGAGGTTTTTTTGTGAACACTGCCACAAAAGCTGTTTTCACTGATGTCTACACTGAAATACCCATTATATTAGCGGGAGAATGATTAAGCCTGTACTGTTTCTCTTTAAACATGGAACATTCCTTTTTCCACTGTACAAACTCTGTATAAATTCACATTAATTCAAATTTGCCTTCAATCAGGAATAGAAAATAAAAGCCAAAAAAATACTTTTCTTTCCGCTTTCTTTTAAGACCATGCTGCAAAGTTCTAGAAACTGCTCACAGATCACCTTACCTTTTGCAGTTTATTAACATAAAAGCTATATAAAATTTTGAATTGTGTAGTTTTAATTGGTCCTAGACTAGCACCAAGCAACCTTATTATTTCTCTAATTATAGTATTAATAACTCTCACAATTTTACAGGGACTCATGTTTTCTTAACATGACAGTTAATCTTAAGGCTTAGATTTACATGATAACACATGAGATAGAATTCTCAGCTTACATTTTTTTACTAAAATCAGCTTCTAGCTATTGTGGTTGCAAAGAACAGCCGACAAGTACAACTTGGCTCCACCCTGAATCCTAAGTACAATAGCAGCAGAAGACAGAAATACTGTTTACAAAGTAAGTCCCTGGAGCAGATACTATCTGGGAGTGTGGAAGGCCGGCAGGGCTCTAGCCCATCCCGGGCACATTTATTCCAAATGTTATCTGGTAACAGCAGGGAGGATCTGCCAGCCCACAGTCCCTCTCTTTTCCCCATTCTACTGTGGTTGCTAGAAACCATCACGTCAAAGCTCCTGAATTTTTAGCACTCGGGGTTGGTAATACTGTAGTCCCACTTATTACAACATGACTTCAGCAGAGCTAACGTTCACAGAAGTTACAGAAGCAAATGTCATATCACAAAGCAACCACTGGAGTAATTTCAGAAATTTCCTTTGACTTTCAGAAGTTGAGGGATGCTTCAAGTGGTTCATTTGTGAAACATCTTTGCTTTCCAAATAGGCCTTGTATGACCTCATTCATTAACAGTCATAGGAGGTGTTAAGGCTCTTATTACATAATTTAAAATATCTTTTCACCACCTTCAGGAACCTGGAATTTTCTGACAGATAAAAAATGATGCAACAAGATGCCTAGATCATGACTGGGCACTGAATCTTACTTTGAGCTCCTGGTATCCCTTATAAGATGAGGTCCCCTTTTCAGTTTAAGTCTCTAGGCCTTAGAATAAAATAAATATAAACAAATTAATAAACAGCAAATAGGAAGTTGTCATGACTTCCATTTTCTCCCAGGTATATCCCCAAGTACTTTAATTTATTTCCATCTTCCCCTTGAAAATAGCAATAACAGCAGATAAGAGAAGTATTTTTCATAATGATTACACTTTGTACTGACATACCCGCACTAAGAGCACCACTGAAATTCTGTCAGTACAGTATTTCCTACAAGGATGTCAGCTTGCTCTGCTGGGATCCTGAGCTCGATCAGAAGTTGCACGGCAGTAGTTAGCACAGTGCCCAGCCTGAAGAAAGCCTCTTAAGAAAGGTTCAAACCCGCTTGTGAAATGCCATGTAAATGTAGACTTAGTCAATGGAGCTACGAGCAAGAGTAACTCCTCTGCTCTGCTCTACTTGGCTCCCCTCTCATTAGTGCCATGATAACAGCCTGGTACCCGAGCAACATGCATGTATACACCACGGATTGTTTGTTTTCCCCAGAGGAGGAAGTGTGCACAGATTAAAAGGGCAAGAAGGAGCGTTTCTTTGTTCTTTATAGACACATTGAGGCACAGTAAAAGAAAAGGTGCATTTTGAGCGGAAGGCAATGATGGTTTCTGACTTCCTGGAAGTCATTTCATTCAGAAGTCTTGGGCCATTTCTGGAGAGAGACCTGTTTTCCTCCCTTCTTCTCCCCTAAAGAAGCATTACCTTTATGTCCAGATTTCTTACTATTAAAAAAGGTAAGAATTTTTAATCCCTATCATCCTTTTAACACTCCAGGTGTTTTCGATTTCCGGAGCCTAGCTCTGGTGCAACTGGAAAAGAATGGCCATGAGGGTCCCAGATAAATCTGGCAACTTCTGTGAGTTTTTGCAATATACTACCAAAAGGTTGGAGTGGTTCAAAATGTTTTTTGGTGCCTTTGATAATTTTTCCTTCCCCCCACAAATGGGAAGAAATGAAAGGCACTTTCCCCCCCATCTCTTCCCTTCACCAAAGCTGCAGATCACTCAGCATGGGCTACACTCGCCAGCGCAAAGGCAGGAGTCCTTCATCTCTGGTTCATGAGCAGCCTGTTCCTCAAAAGGCCCTTTGATATTGCATGTGTCCATAGGGATGTAACAAGCTCATACTGCACTAAAGAAGAACAATATCTCATGTTGCCAAAAGCTTATTGTTTGTTTCACCTCTGAGACATCAAAGGCACCTCTGAGACTGCAAATCCAAGTGTCAAAACAATTTCTTATGGTTGCTGAAACAGAATAATTTTTTAAAAGTGAACTGTCCTTCAAATACTGTGCTATTAAGTGACAGGTGAGTGGTTAAAAATAGATTATTCCATTCAATTCCACAAAAATTATAACATAATGACTCCTGAAATACAAGACATCTGCAAAAGATGCTGTTATAACCAATTGTCTCTCTCTGAGGTATGCTTAACCTTTGCCATTCTTTTCACTCTGCTTCTATTTTGCTTAAAGTCACTCACTGGACACTGTCTCAAGAGTGTGCGTTAAAAGCATGTCACTCGCTGTACAAAACTGACATGTATCACAAAGCTAATTCCCACCTATCAACAAATATAATTTGTAATGGTATCTAATCAAATAGATGTATTTCATATGAGAAAATCCATTAATGTCTGAGAAAAGTATTTGATTAATTTTAATGCTTAATACAATTCCAAAACCTGAGAGTAATTTCTCAATAACTTCTTCTCTAGCTGAATGCTAGTGTAGATGTTTTTCCTTCTCTTCAGTGTCATGCTATAGTTCTCCACTTTGTCTTGCTCCTGACTGATCTTGCTTCAACTGTGGCCAAGGAATAACTGAAGAGCAGTATGAGAGCATCAAAGCATTTTCCAGACCATACAATAGATCTAGTAATTGTCCACAATGAAATGATGTTCCTACATTGCCTGATCCTATCACTGACAGAGAAGTCTTAACTGGCTTTTAGTAAAGAAAATACAGATTTTTCCAGGGATGTTTTTATGGCTTAAAGTACTGTGATGGACTACATTGGTTGTTGCCTCCTTTGACACCTTCAAGTTTATGTAGGAAGGCCAAAGTTGTTTCCTGTAGACTTGTTGATCCCAATCCAATAGTGTGATTCTGAGTTTTAAAAGACTGTCTGACCCCATCACGCATCCATTGCTAACAGTCACTGGCTCTAAAAACTGTGACCAATTTATGTACGTACCTGCTTACCTACCTACATACCTTTCCCTGTTATGTCTTAAATCAGCTGAAATTCCTATTAGGGTAATATAAATCACAAGTATGTCATCAGATTCTCTGCACAGATACAACCAACTGAATTGGTTGCCCAAGGATTTTATCCTTGCCTATTACTAACTGATTGTGAATACCTGAAAAAATGCGATATGCCATTTTAGAACTGCAAAGAAATCACGTGTCCGGCCTCCTTTGTATAGAAGTTGCCTGACAAACAAGAAAATGCTGCTTGACTTAAAGTCAATAAGTTATTACTGGGTTTTTCCCTTTACTTTCAGTTTGATATGTTATTTCCCCCACCCCCAGCACTATATCCTGGCCTAAGTAATGGTGACAGTGGATTTCAAATAGTTGCAACATCACACTCAAGAAATGAGTGGACATCATGTAAAGCGAGCAACTTGCATCTAGACCCTACAGTTGAGTGTAGTGTATCAATTTTATTGAATGTAAGCAACAGATTCATGATGGAAACAGCAGACTAATGTAATGGGAAGAATTCCATTGCGTTGCACTTTAAAAAAGAAAAGAACCATCTCCTTATGCAAGCTCTAGGGCAGGAACTTCTGTGCTTCCTATGTTAAAGAGGAGACTGTTAGCTCTATAGTTCTGCAATGAATTTTACAGAGACACCAATTTCTTTTGTATCTCTGCCCTGTATTTTGTGAGTGCCTATGAAGACTTGCAAAAGCGTATCATAGACTTAGGAACCCAAATTCCATTGACTCTCTGGAGTAATTTACTGTCGAAAATGTGATTTGGTTCTTAAAACCCTTTTGAAACGCCATAACTCTTTTTGATTTTTTCTATCCTTATGCAGGATAGAGTAGGGAGTAGGACTAAGAGATGAAAGCCCCTTCTTTCCACTTCTCTTATTTAGCTGCAGTTTGTGCTCTGCGTCTGCGTGTATTTGATATCCACAGTCAGCCCTACACTGAACAACAGTTAGCTGTAATCTGAAAGTTGAGTAGCTACATTAGCGTGATACTGGCCAATTAATTACGTCAGGCCACAGTAATACTATTGTGCAATTTCTACTCTTGAGGTAGTGGATGTCCGACCAGCTCAGAGTACAAATGAGGTAGCCATCTTATTGTCCTCTCCATCCAAGGAGAGATACCCAAAGTCCCCATCCTGGGTGGCTGCTCTAGTTGTATCATAATGCAAATGAATCACTGTTGTATAAAGCTTAATTTTTTTTATTTTTATTTTTAATAGAAGTGGGATGTATTTTTCCCCTCTGTTTGCATTTCTCTCAAGGTTTGATCTTGGTTCAGTGATTCCACATAGTAGCTGGCAACTGGAATTTTTTAGGAAAGTTCATTAATATGCTAATATTACACAGTATTTCCTGATGAAGTCACATAAATCACTGTTTAGTGAATTATATATAAAGAACAGAGTTCCCTTCTCACTGCTACTGCATTAATAATAACACCTGATCATTGGCATTAATCTCCAAATTGACATCCATGCAAAACTAGCCAGGTGCTGAAGGAAATTCCATATGGAGAAACCATACTGATTATACAGTTTATATAGTTTTTCCTTTTACTAATATTATGCAGGTTTTTTCCTGGTTTGTGGCGAAATAACTGTGTTATTCCACAAAGCAAAAATCATCTGTCCTTCAAAAGAAAGGAAAACCATTTTCAAAAGGGCCATTTCTGCCAAAAAGGCAGAAAATTAGAGGAAAGCAAGAGGAAGCATTCTTCTGTTACATTAGAGGAAAGCAAAACATGGACATAGAGTTTCCACCATTCTCTTTCAGTGTCATAGGGGAAGTAGGATAAAATGATGGGAGAGAAGCTGCTGTCCTCCAAATTTCCCCTTAAGAATATATGAGCTCATAATGGAAAACCAGACTGTCATCAAAAGATATTTTCACAATCTCTATGTTTTAATATTTAAAAATTCCTCTGATGGATCATAGCAAACTATCCCATCATGGAAGTTCCACACAGATGTGTCTGTGATCCGTAACGGGCATCTAGGATTCTTGACATAAAGGTTGGGTACCATATTACTCTATTTGTCCTGTAACAATAACTGAGATAAGGCAATTATGTTTTATGCATGTGCGTGCAAGTGTACACCCTGAAAATGTGTATTTATTTATATTAATCATTAACCATTCATGTTTCAGAGCTAAGCAGGCATTTAAAGACTACCATCAGGTTGATCAGATGTTTAACTATGCCTTAGTGACGTCACAGTCAAAAAAGAAAAGCCATAGTACCTGGTTGACATAAGCAAACAGGCAAGCTAAGATGGGTTGAGAAGGGAGTAGGCAACATGTATGTAAAGTTACTTGTGCCCTTATATCCCTGCTCAGGGACTGAATGCAGCTCTCAAGTTTTCCTGGTCATTGCTGGCTCGCTGTTAAACTTGGGTGTTACCACAGAAGTGAATTTTGGAAGTTCTTAAATGGGAAGGAATTGTTGCCTCACCTTGATTCAGCCTGGGCTCTGTCTCATTTGTGAGAGGAGAGCTGCCCTGAGCACTTCCCAGAGGCTGCAATTAGAACAGGCTGAGACTACAAGGGGAAAGGGGTGTCACTGGTCCCTGAGGCGTCCTCCCTGCCCTTGTGACAAGGTTTCCCCTGGGAGGAGAAGCAGATTAATGGGAATATGGTGCACAGCTCAGGCTCCTGCTGACGTGCGTTTCAAAGGCAGTCAGGGACCAGGATCAAGAGACAATTTTGTCACCTGGAACAGTTTTAATACCTTTCACTTGCCTGTGCACCAGCTGCTTCTGCCACATCTTTCTCAACAGGCTTTCTTAGACCGCCATTCTCTCTTTCTGAACAGTGAAACAACAGCGGCAGAAGAAGTGTCAGTGTCTGCATGTCCCACCGTTGGCCAAATGGCCTGGATAATGACAGCTGTTAAGTTAGGAGTAGGAATAGTAACAGTGTATGTGAATGGAGGACCCAAAACTGCCTGAGAAGACATTTGTCCCAAATGATCATGTAAAAGAGGAAGAGAAGCATCAGCCAGATGCAAAGACAGTACATGTGCTTGTAGCCCACGTGTCCTCTCAATGTGAGTGTGTGTGGGAGGGGGAGATGAGAGCTTTTTGGGATAAGTGGGGAGTGAACATGTATAGGTATTAATTAACATTTTGGAAGTTCCGGCTTATCTGTTATATTATTGATATGGATCTCAAATGAATAGTTCGCTGATGGCTGGTCAATTCTGTGTCAGGAATAAATCAATAAACCACTTTGATCCAGATTCAGAACACAGTGCGTGAAGGGAGCAGTTTTTCTCTGTGACAGAGCTGCCGTTTCAAACCTGCTTCAGAAGCCACCGTGCCAGCCTGCAGCCCTCCCTCTCCTCTGGCTGACAGCTCGAGCAAGGGCAAGTCTGGGGCTGGCGAATGAGTGACAGGCTGGGCACACTGGACTCAGCGGGGAAGTTGGGCCCATCTGAGATTGAAATGCTCTCGTTTTGTGTTTTATCAGAGGGAAGGGAGTTAAAGCTCAGCTGCCAAAGGTGTATGTGATTCTACTCAAGCAGTGTTCCTTGGAAGAGGATGGCTAAGGGGAAAAAAGGATTCCACTGGCAATACTGCACATTTGGGTAAAGCTTTTAGCACAGTTAATCCAGAAACCTGAAACTACCCTCTTTCAAATAAGAGTGTGCCACCCTCCCTGCTTTTTGCCTCCCGGATGTGCAACATTAAGCAGGAACCCCACGCACTGGGAACTGCTGGGGTTCATATTAAGTTTATATCACTGCTAAATCGGGTTGTTCCTCCTTTTTTTTTTTATGTTCTTGCCATATTTGGGGCCACCAAATATGCAACATGGTGCAGATGCTTGTGTTTCATCTGTGTGAAGGACTTTTGAAAGGGACAGGCACGGTCTTTTCACTGCTGATTACTGCACTGGAGCTTTGAGCTGGGCTGTGGGAATACTCCTGTCCTTAGGAAGCCCACAGGATGGAGTCGTGCCCCTTAATGAATTCCTAAAGCATGTCAGGTTCAATTTCAAACCATTTCTTTTGCTTTTATAAGCAATGTATTTCTTCTTGCTTATAACTTTTCAGTCATCTTATTCAGGTTTGGAACAGGGTTAGATGAACAACTCAGTTTTGATTTGCCTGACAAAGGAAATTTTTTTCTATTATTTCACAAATAATAAGAAATCAGTAGAAAATTTTTCCCTATTCTTAAAGTACATGTTATGGTTGGCCCTTTTCTTATGCTTGAATACAAGTCTAATAGGAACATCAGTTTATAAAGAAAAAACAGTAGGTTATATTTTAAAACTGCAACATAAAATATTGTGAAAATCTCACTTTTTTATCTCTGAGGCATAACTGATTATTTTTTGGTTGACCTAAGTCTCAATTTTTAGAATAAACACAATTCTAAAACAGCAATTAAAAATGAATTTTCCCTGAGCTTTACTTCTGATTGATGTAGTAGCTCGGATTTTATTTCATGTAATTATCTCTTTCATGCTTATCAGGTAGAAATAGATTTAGTTTATTTAACTTTCTGTCTTCATAATGTATTTCCCATCATACAGTTTTGGAAGTTTATTTAGTCTGTATTTACTCTTCCTCAGATGATGAACAGGGAGTATGAGAGAGACAGAAAATCAGGCAGGAAAGGAAATGCCTCTGGCATACCATAAATGTCATTGTAACAATCTCATAATCTCATTTCCTCTTTAAAGTTTACCTGGGAGTCCCAAACTTTTTTTTTTTTTGCTCTAGCTCTGCCACTATGTAAAAAAGGAACTCAAGCCACGTGTTGCAATTCTGTGGTATTGCGGTGAAACGGAGCATCCCTTTCCTTTCAGAGTTTAGAAGTATTTATAAGGGAGCCAGCGCTTTGCTTCCTTCAGATCACAAACCCAACCTGCCTGACAACTTCAGCTAACAGGCATCGCCGGAAAAGGTGAGAATTCCTTTCTTCTCTAACACTGGGGCGACACAAGTGCAGTACCAGCTGCTTCAGATGAAACTAATGACAAATTTAAGTTATTTATTATATTTAAACTGTATTTAAATAGTTGTTTTTCTCAGGACAGTATTTATATTTACATTTATATGTGTGCCTGAAGTTAAGCACACACTGGATATATGATATCACTCATAGAATTTATCTAACTAAAAGATCAGCTAATGTTATACGGAATAGTCTTTTGTATTTAACTAATATTCATGTTGCTGGGGTGTGTGCATTGACAAATAGGTATTTATGGTCATACTGTACTCTGTTTTAAAAAACATGGAACATCATTGACTTGGCCCTGCCTTGAGCTGGGACTGGTCCAGATGATGTCCAGAGGTCCTTTCTTCCTTTCTGATGGAAATTATTCTGTGATTCTCAGTGAAGGAGTTTGTGCTGATTTACAGCAGCTCATGCTCCAGATCACAGGGAACACAGGATGTTGGTACACTCTCCTCATCTATGAAGTGCTCAGGCAACTGCACTGATTAGTGATGTTAAGAACCCGATTTTATTTCTGATGAATATTTCAATAAAATTTTGAGATAGGAGGAGGGGTGTTTCTCCCCCCATCTCAAAAATGGAACAATTTTCCATGAAATTTTTTTTTACTTTTTTTTTCATCAAAAACCTGAATCGTGAAGCTTCTCCCTAAAACCAGGAGAAACTTTTCTGTTTTCAATTTTGGTGAAAAGTTGATACGGAAAAGAAGACATGTTTTAGAACCTTCTCCTCCAGTTTTAGTTGGTATTTCAGATACTGGTTTTATGAAGCATAGTGATGAATGCCATGTTACAATGAAAGAAATTAGCATCTTTCAGAAAGTTGCAAAATGTATTTTTCTTTCACAAATTACAGATAATCCTGCCTGTGGTAGAAAATCATCAGGAGCTAAGAATGTTTGCCTTCTAATGAGGCAATATACTGCTGATAGGCTGCCTGATAATATCTGGCTTTTCACTGAGGCTCCTGCCTCTCTCCGAGTACAACGTGAGCTGGTTCCTCTCCGAGGTACTCTCTCCAGATATTATACATGTAGCTTCTGGTCCCATTAAAAGCTGTGCCGTGCAGTGTACAAAATCAGATGGCATTTTCTTGGCATTGGTCCAGAGACAGCTGACTTCTGATCAAGATTAAGCACTGCTAATAATAGCCGGAGCTGCCAGTGAGTTAGAGATTTGGTGCACGTAGAAATATAAACATACTCTTCCTCTATAAACACAAATGAAAATGTTTCATAGCACATGAGAAGAAAACAGGAGGACTACTCCCCTTTCACTGAAGAAGACTGGTTTGGGAGGAAAAAAAACCCAAACCACTTAATTTTGTGTTTTTCATGTTCATTCAGACTCCCACTGCAGTCAGAATAGACTTTGAAAGATATGTTCACCAATCTCTTTTTCTAAGTCGTACTCCTATTCATTTGGTTTCATCTCCAGCTGAAAAAGCTCTGAAAATGTATCTAAATAACAGTCACTAAAGTTTTTTACACACTCGGTAGTTACTATAATATTCGGCAAATATGTTTTGTGTTTCATGAAGAGCTCTAGCTTTATTTTGAATTCGGGACAAATATATATTTATTTATTTTATATACAGCTCTATACTTACATATTCTTAAGTGAGATATATGTATATGTCTCAAGTGAACACAGCAACAATGATATACATATCCAGCCATTTCTGCAAACATAGCTGCGGGACTGAATCAAGTAGGAATTTTGCCTGAAATTGCTTGCAAAATTAATTAGACTATGCAACCTTGGGTGGATAGTGGAACTAGTACCAGATAGGCAAGCATCAGTATTGGCACCAGCTCTACACTGCATTATTGACACTGCTGTCAGGCGTTCTCACAGAGGTGGTGAAGACTATAGTCCAGCAAAACACTGCAGCAGCTCCTTCCTTTTATTCACAATCCTTTGTTTTAATAGGACTATTGACATGCTTAAACCAAGGAATATACTTATAAGCTTTGTGTGACTGGAATTTAATGTCCATTGATCCTTTAGTCCAATGCCTTGTTCGTGCAACTAAGCCTCACTGGCATCAGCAGGACTTTTCTTGCACAAGGAATATTTAACTGAGGGACCTGGGAATGCTTCTGAGCTCCTGACCACGTAAGACCTATGCACACAATAAGTTCCGTGATTTCTTCTCTAAACTGGTTTGTGGTGTGAAGAACAAGAGGATCAAAATCTTGGCTTAAGCTCCAGTACAAACCTGATATTAAATTTTTTTGTAGTCTATGAGTTCTCGGAGTGGGAGAATGTTTCTTACTTCACTGGAACTGACTCTGTCTTCTATTGTCCTGTCCAGCACTGAGCTTGATTTCAGTACACACTTAGCAATCCTCAATGAAGTTTAGTAATTTATTTTTTTCCCTACAGATGTCTCACCTACTATTTGCCTTACTTTCATTATTTTCCTTTGCTGCCCTTCTGGAAGCACAGTGGAAACTGAGGGAAAATGGTAAGCAGTCTTCATCTACTGAGACCTACAGCTGACTGGAGGACACGAGGATATTTCAGAATTATACCTGTGTCCACGAGCACAGAATTTGTTAACTATAGTATCTTAGGCCAAGGATCTTCCTATTTGTTTGTGAGTAACTAGCCAACTAATTGGTATTAATGGAAGAAATATTTAAAAGTCCTAAAATGTTGTACAACAGCCATTCTGAATATTTGCACTAGAAACTTTCTTATTTCCTATTCTCCATTCTCTTGTTTCAGTTATGCAGTCTGGAAGCAGAGACAGTATCTTGTGACTTAGGTAACAGCCCACAAACAAACAAGTGAAGAATTAATTGCCGAAAAGAACATTTCACAGTAAAACCTAAAACTTAGAAATAGTTTATGCAACTTTTCTGGTGAATAGCTTAAATGTAAATACATTCGTAAAAATAGAGGGTCGGTAATAGACAAACGTTTTCAATAACTTACCAGAAAATTGGGCTAAATTCAGGTAATCAAATTTGCTGTTCTTATTCACCCAGTGTAGCTCCACAGTCCAGGCTGTCTTCAGAGCAATTACCCAAAAAGAAGGACCCTAATGAACATGAGAAAAGTATTCTCAATTTGATTGTGTTTTATTTGTATAAAGTAATTCAATTACTTGTCCCCATATCTTTACATTAAAAAATGATTTATCCTGTGGGTTCCCTGGGCAATACCATGGTGCTGAAAACTGCAAATATGTTTGTCAGTATTAAGAATAATCTTTGTGTTTGAAGTCTGTAAGGCTTACCTTGCCTGAACTTCAAATTTCCATGAGCAGTTTGATAAGCTTCCTAGCTTCCTGAAGTCGCGTGTTTTCTGCCATTTTAGATTGAGTGTTTGACATCTATTTCTTGGTGTTTCTTCTTTGTAGTAAAGGTCTCATTCTGGTAGTGAAATGCTCTGGTGAAAAGGTCTTTGAGCTCACTGGAACTCTGATTTCCTGAGCTGAGTGCCTGCTGTGGTGTTGGCACACTAAGAAACAAATTTTTGCCACTTCTTGCATGTAGAAGAGTCTCTGAGGGCACTGAACATGGCTGGGGAGCCTGTGTGTCAGTATTATATCTGAGCAATGACTGTTGAATTTGAGAACTATTGCCACACAGAAGTGTAGGTGAAGGTCTTCAGCCAACCACAGCAAAGAGACAAGAGAAGATAATGCCTTTTTAATGGAATTGTTCCAAGTTATTTTGTTGTGTGGTGTGTCTTCTAATTTGGAAAGACCAGCAGGGCACTTCAGAGTTATGAGATGGCATTTAGAAGAGTACACCTCCCTGTTGCAGTCCACTTAGCTCTGCTGTAGCTCAGCGATCTCCCATCTCCTAGTAATTGCTCCACTGGACCAGGGTGATGGGAGTACAGATTGTCCCCTGCAGAAAATGGAAAACAGCATCAGCTACGGGCAAATACAAACCACTTACCCAGAGCTCCTGACCTTCCCATTGTTCACTCACAGGCCTTTGATGCTGAAGAAGCCACAGTGTCACAGCTTTGCACCACAGCAAAGCGCCATTGTACAGACTGGTTTTATGTGCCATTCTGTGAGCAAAGGCCACAGGCCACGTGCAGTGGGGTCAGTGTGTCCTGGCATCCTCACCTTTAAAACAAAGGTACCTACTTACTTCCCGTGGTTATGAACCACTGTGAGATTCTCTGGGAACACGGAAAAAAAAATCACTTCTTCCACTAAAACGTCATCCCTATTGATCAACAGGTTCTAGATACACTATAAATTTCTAAGTAGAGCCTTTTCTTGTAGAAAAGATTTCCAAGTGATGGTAAGGCCTTGGGCAAGAGAACCAGAGATTTGGTAGCAGTTTTCCTGGAGAGTGGAGCTGAAGAAAAGGGCTCAGTTCAATCTTCACACTGTTAAGTACACATAGCTGCTAACATGTCTTTCTCTGCAATGTCCAGTGTACGTCATAGAATCAGAGTGGAATGATGAGACACCGGCTAAAAGAGTGGAGCTCACCTGTAACACACCTGATGAAGCACTGCCAGTTTACTGGAAAAAGGGCACCGAACTGAAAGGAACTGGAAAGACTCTGATTGCTGAAGTGAAAGAGTTCCCAGATGCCGGCAACTACACCTGTCTGACAGCTAATACCCATGAAATTGTCAGCTATAATTTCTTCCTCATAACTAAAATAGACTCCAATGGGCAGATGATAAGGTCAATTCTGAAAAGTTTTAAAGGTATGGTCATAAGATGATGTGATGCATCTTGCTTAGCTTTGTGCATTGGAGCTTTGTGAGGACGAGAAGGTCCTTCACCTCAGGAGACCTGCGTAAGAAATAACCACTTTAAAAAGGATCCTCTTCAAATGCTTTACTGATTACTTTTGTGGGTCTGTTTATGGTGCAGCTGATGAGCAGCATAGGAATCAGTTGCCATGGGATTAATTTAGGATTCTCTAGACCTATAGGATGCAGTGATGGCAGGAATGATTAGATACAGGATAATATCAATACCACACCCCTGCTTTTCTGGTGGGGGAGCAATTGACTTGCTTTGCTTCCATCTCACAGAGCCAGCATTCAGGAGAGGGTTTGCAAAACCAGGGCTACATGATTTGACAGAACCAGGGACTGACCTAGATTTTAAGTGCTGTCTTTTGGGCTTCTCCATTCACAATTAACCACTGGGACAAGCCTGTGATGTTCTGCATTTTCTGCATGAACCTCACTCATCTATCTCTCATATTGCAGTCTCTCACTGTAGTGCCAGGAACTTATGAATTTCTAAGGCTTTTTCCCTGGCTCCTGGACCCACCTATCCAATGCTGTAGGCCGGTCTGTCCATCGGCTACATCCAGGGTATGTTACAGAGTTGTTGAGAGTCTGCAGTGCTGGGCATCAGAAACAAAACATGCGCCCATACTGAGGCCTCATTCACTTCTCACACTGGAGACATTCTCATCAGGTGCCCCAATGTGTGAAGACATGAGATTATCCACTGTGTGCACTCTCATGCGCAGGGAAACAAACACAGAGGTTTGCCAATGGATAGCTGCAATGTTTCTTTGTGAAAGGAACAATGGATTTGTCTATATATACCTCTTACTGACAGCTATCTGCAGCAGCTTGGGTGTGCTCTAGCTCCTGTCAATAGCCGCGCAGATGTGGTTAAGTTGGTGCCATGTAAACCTGCCTTCAGCCACTAACTGTGGTTATACGGCTTTTTAACTTCAGGGGGCTGCCGCAGGGGCAGTATAAGAGTGTCTGCCTATGGACCCACCACCTGCCGAAGTAGATGGGAGTCAATTGAATTACTATTTTCTCTCTGCTTTGACTGTTTTGGCAAAAAAAGTCAATAAATCATGTTTTCTTTCTTTTTCCATGTAGAGCCAATAAGGACATTTTTAAAATGTGAAGCAAAGAACTACTCTGGAATTTTCACATGTTCATGGATGACAGAAAATGAGAGTCCAAATGTGAAGTTCACAATCAGAAGTCTAGAAGGGTAAGAGCTTGTACTTTCCTTAACAACCTCATAGTAAGGCCAGAAGAACCCTTTGTGTTACTCTGTGTAGGAGATCCTGGGTTTTAGGCTATTGAGGACATCTAGAAGGCAAGGAATACCGCTTCCAGGGACTAACTTAACTAATAAGGGCATGAAAATTGCTCAGAAATTAATAAAGACTTGAAAATGGAACAATCCACACTGGACTGTTACAGCTGCTACAGAACAGCAACAGAGTAACTTAAGCAATAGCAAAAAACATTCACGCAGGGGAGAGAGAGGAAGTTGAGCCAAAAGCAGAAACAATCATAGCACTGAGTCCCTTCGCAGCCAGTCCAGCGAAATTAAGGGAGTGGGAGGCTGCACCCACTGCAAAAGCCACATGTCCACTGACAAGTCTCTGTTGAGGAACGCTGCAGAAACCTGTGAGGGAAATATGTGAGGGGAACCTTGTGGGGATTTCCTACCTTCCACTACTCTTGGGGGTTTCTCCAAAACATGGAGTGCTTGAGCAAAGGTCACTTCAGTTTGTTAAAGAAGAAACAACTGCAAAGTGTTTTATTTTGCTGAATGCAAAAATAGAACCAGATAGTACTCTAGAGATGGCTTTTGTTATTTATTTCCCAGTGGATGCATTTTAACCTTCCCTTATTTGTTCCAGCAAGGTTTCGGAAAGGGCTAAGGAATAAAGTAAGATACCAGAGCTTGCCATGGGACAGTGGTAATAAGAAATGAGATATCCTGGCTGAGGTCTAAACACTAGTTCCTTCTGCTAAGGCAGGGGCACTTTTGTGTTTTTACAATAATACGTGTACAGCACTAAGAATGTAAGAACACCTGCTGAACTGTTTCTGAAACTGTAGAAGCGCAGCTCTAAAATGATACAGGCAACATTAAAACATTACCTTACCAACTACACGTTATCATTATGGCAACAAATTCTCAGAACAAACCAACATTTCCAGTACTTTTCTCTGTTCTGTATTCAGCTCTCAAGGAGACGTAACCTGCAGCAGCCCTGTAGCTCACACCGACAAATCAGTGACTGAATACACCGTCCAGTGCCAGAAAGAAAACTACTGTCCATTTGCTGAAGAGCACCAGCCAATTGAGATGTTCCTGGAGGTCATTGATGAGGTGGAATACGAGAACTACACTAGCAGCTTCTTCATCAGAGATATCAGTGAGTAGACCAGGAAACATGATTAATTCTTAGCTTTATTCTTGCTGCTGATAGTGGAACTAACAACGGTAGCTGATCA
This sequence comes from Numenius arquata, assembly GCF_964106895.1. Classification (NCBI taxonomy): domain Eukaryota; kingdom Metazoa; phylum Chordata; class Aves; order Charadriiformes; family Scolopacidae; genus Numenius; species Numenius arquata. The sequence continues at coordinate 33,338,454 of NC_133586.1, forward strand.
AACCAAGCTTGGGAATCCCTGCCCTATTCTACTGTAAATCTGTATCAAGCCCCCAGTTACTGGAACAGGGGAAAACAAATCATATCAGCAGTCTGGAAGAGGATGAGGAAGTGAAGAAGCAACATCTCCCTAGCTTGTGACCTCCAACCCTCTCACCCCCACATCTTCCAGAAGTTTCTGTAGCCTTCTCTATTAGATGGACATGTTTGGAAGGGGTATGTGGGAGAAGTCAGAGAATAACCAATAACCCAGCAGGCTCTTCTCTGAGAACTGCAGATTTAAATAGGTAATGGTCAACACTGTGTATGCTTCCCTTCTGATCCATTCTTACAGATGGGCACCCAGGGCAGGTTAACAGAAACTGACAGGAAATAAGAGGACCAGTTGTGACCATGATGCCACAGGAAAATGAAGCAGCATCATAAAGAAACAGATGTTTTGCTGAATACCCTAATGGTCAGCAAGGCTTAAAGATATTCGTCTGTCCAACAGAGCTCTCTGCAACCTCCCAGGCAAAAAAAAACCCACCCAAAACAGAAGGATCTTACCCAGAGAGACTCTGGGAGTGTGCATAATTTTCCATAAGAAGCATACAAAGCAGTTCTTACACATCGTGCCTACTCCTCTCTTAATCTCATGAAGGCTCCCAAAGCTGATACTTATAAATCTATCAACAGTAGTACACCAACATCTGATACTATGCTGCTAATGTGAATTAATTATTTCTATATTTTCTCTTGCAGTAAAACCTGACCCACCCCAATGTCAGTACGTGGCCACAAATGGAACAGTGACCTGGACATATCCCAGAACATGGAGCACACCAAAGTCCTACTTCCCTTTGACTTTCAGGGTCAAAGTTGAAAGTACAAAGAAACACAAAATCCAGGTAGAGATACAACATTTGAAACACAAAATTTTCTTGCTTGAAAAAAATAATAATATATAAAATAATATAAGCTTAGTATGCAAGAATCATGGACTAAAATAAAAAAATTTTTAAAAAAGGATGCTGATACCTAAATGTGGCAAGGTTCTGGCTTGGCAGAATAAGACCTCCTTCCCAGTCCTATTCCTATGAGCAGTAAGATCCAAGCAACACACTCTAGGGTGGATGCAACCCTGATGTAACTGGGGAGATGAAATCCTGCCCAGCATTGCATAGCTATGCTAGCGTGAGAAATGTATTTACTAATTCATTAGTAGGCTGTGTGGGTCCCAATGTGGGAAAATCCCAATTTCCAAATCAAGAAGTCTAGGATCTCTTGCACTGATTTCCTTGTATGTTGTTTGTACCTGGGGAGCTCAGACTTTATAGGTGAATTGGCAAATAAGGAATCAGTGACTCATTTGGTAGCATTTCTGTGGAGAGACTGGCGAAGGCTACAGTCTTTGCCACTCACTTTCCAGTTGCTAGTTAATTTGTTAACTGAACATTGCTACTCTGCATTACCTTTAAATCACAAACTGGTTTTGCTTCCTTTGCTAATGCTCATGGATGCACTAAAGGGTACACAACAGTAGTATTGTGATTTGCCCAGTTTGCCAAAGAAATAAACAGCAGAACTGGAAAGAAATACACAAACCAGTTGACTACAGTGTAGGTCCTTAGCTGCAGTGCTGTTCTTCCCGGGTCCAACAATCAGAAATCAAACAAATGTAATGATCATCCGTTTGTCGACTGATAAAACCAAAGACACTAGAGGATGTCTTTCGCTATGTGAAAAAAATAAGCAAGCCTGTACCAGCAGATGGGGCCATTCCCCTAGCGCTGACTCCTTGATTTAGCAGAGTTGTCTTGTGCAATCCATTAGGTAGAGAAACTGGCGAGTCTACTGAGCGCTTCTTGTATCAGCCACAAGTCCTCGCTGGAAATTTCAATGATACTGAAAAGCAGCAACTTCTGCCTTTTAGGGTTCCCGCTGTGGGAGAAAAAGAAAAAAGAGAAAAACCCCGACGAACAAATAACCCCTTTGTTTCAATGACTGTTTCAGTCTGGGGTTTGGATCACTTTACAACACCAACTTCAGTGGAAAGTGCGATTTTTAGTTTGTTTCTACTGAGGCTCAAGTTCTCATAAGTCCTCATGATTTTGGTATCCGTGGGTGAAGACTGGTGCCTGAAACAACAGACTAGCAGTGGGATTTTTGAGTTACTTGTGCTTGTTGCAGTCTCTCTGGTACTTTATTGTATGTTCTGCTTGACCTTTCCAATCCGTTGATGGAGCTGTGCCCTGTTCATAGGTCTATGATGCTGAGGAGCAGTCTATTCAGATTCCAATGACTGGCCCAAAAGACAAGATCTCTGTGCAGGCCAGGGATCGCTATTATAACTCAGCCTGGAGCGAGTGGTCTTCACGGTGCAGGTAAGGCTTAAAGAACTTTCTACTGGAGGAGCAGGGATGATTCCTTACTCAGGAGAGCAAGGAGTTTCTCGTGCTGCTTAAATACTCATTTATTTCACATTTCCTCATAACCGTTTTTGTATCCTGAACATTTTTTCATTAAATATCAGTAAGAGAATAAACATGTAAATGTATTGGGCTGTGTAAACAATGATTCTTTTAAAAAAAAAAAAAAAAATTGAAGAAATAATTAGAATCCATTTAAGTCAGAGAGGAAACAATGGATGTAGGTTCATGGACATAAGTAGGGTTCTACTTAACTGGGCAACTATAAAATATTCTTTAAGAAATATATGAGCTAGAGTACCCGTGCTGATTTTTATCCTTTCTGTTCATTGAGAGCTTATGAATCAATGCTGAGCATCCAAATACAGCAGACAATCCATGTACAGCCAAGTTTTACCAGTAAAATGAGAAAGGGAGTGAGAGAGAGAGAGAGAGAAAGGAGATTTTTGCTATTACAGAGAAAAGTTATTGGCAGCTTCTGCCAGTCCTAGGAATGGATGTTTTCTTACTCTGTGAATTGATTAGTGTTCTCTGACAGCTCTAAATTAGTCTCAGCCCAGCTTTCCAGGTCGGAACTGATTTTTAAATATGGAAACAGCTTCCTTCAGATCAACACCAAAAAGAATTATGCAGATTTTTTTATCTTCTTCCTCTCTTCTGTTTTGTAATGTTGGGTGTAGTTGCAAATCTCTCTGACCTCCAAGTTTCCCGAGTCACACTGTTGAAAAGTTGTAAACTTGTAGCCCAACTGAAACACTAGAAATGAAATCACACTGTTCTTTGGAGCCAGTCTGCATTGGTACAGGGACATGGATTATTTCCTAGTGGGAACTGAAGGAAATTTTCAAAAGGGCTGTAGCTGGAGAGGTGCCTCACTCTCATCAGTTGAAGCTGAATCCCTCATCTCCATCAGACACAGGAACTTCTGAGCTTTGCATTATCTGATCCCAAGTCCTCTAGAGAAATTGAGCGGTGGCATTTCACTAGATGGCTCAGACCAGCAAAGCTTCATTGAGAAATGGACTAAAAATCTAGTCTGAGAAAAATAAAGATAATTCTTACGTAAATTTGCTTTCTCTTATTTTACAGATAACCAGTAAGAGATTCTAGGCGAATGGCATGATGCTCCTAAAGAAAGCAAAGAATGAATTAGCACAAGAACATAAGCATAATGAGAAGAAAAATATGCGTTTGAGATTATTAAGAAGCCATACTGTATCTTTTTTTGTAATAGATTAATATGGTTCAGATTTTAGCAGCTCTTTTAAATACCCCCAATTTGAGTGACACCTTTAGCATACATCATGTTATATTAACATGTACAGTATTTTGATACATTGCTGTCAGCTATTATTGTAGGTTCTGCATGATATTGTATTGCATTTATTTATTTGCTTATTTATTTATTTATTTATTTATTAGTATTTATTAACTTGACCTGACTTGCAATGCCAGATGATGGCAATTGCTATTTAAACTTTTTCATGTAGTAATTTATTTGGAAAGTAACTTAATGAAAGAACTGGTTTAGTGTTCCATTATTGAACTGTTTTATTATTTATTTATTTATTTTTATTTATTTTGTTGAAATGTATCAGCATAGAAAGCCTTGGCTGCATGAGGCAGCTACATACCATGTATCAGGGCCATCCTCATTGTCCAATCTGATTGCAGATGTTTTAGTAAAAGAAGGAATTGCAGGTTCCGAGTCCTAGAAGTGTCAGCTGCTGCATTCTGGCAGCTCTCTGTGCTTACATCATGTTGATGCCCAGCTGGTGAACCCTGCAAATGGTTGTTGCATGAGAGATCAACCACTCTCAAAGCCCTACAGTTGCAGCTGGACGCCAGCTGCAGTGGGAGCAATGGGAGCGCTGGCACGGAGGCAGCTTTGAGGTGCTGTGGTTAAAAAATTCCTGTTGCCACCTCTCATGAACGTGAAAGGAAATGGGAGCCAATAGCGGAATATAACACCTCCTGAACACGACTCCCTCTCTTTCAGGCCTATGATCATTAGCGACCCTTCATTCAGTGACCCACTGCATCTCTTGCAGTGGAGTTTTCTGACAATAAAATCAATTCAGACCTGTCGTGCCACAGGCAAAACCACAGGGCACAACTAGTCAGGAATCTGCAACTGAAACCAAGGCAGCTTAAATTACTTAAAAATTTAAATAGTGTATCTGATATTTCAGAGAGCAATTGGTAACTGGTTTTATATATGGATGTTAAGCATCTAATTAGAGTTTTAGAATACAGATTTTTATAGTTAATTTTTAAATTATTTCCCTAGTATTGCAACATGTGCTAGGTGTCTTCACAGAACCTTAGGGAAAAACCCTCAAGTCCTGGTTCTGAACTGCTTACAGTGTAAGTCCCCGGGTCTGGAAAGAAGCAGAAGCATGTGTTGAACCCTGTACATTTTTGTCAAACCACCTAAGTCCTGACTTTCAAGAGGGCAAACTACATTGAAATATCTTTGAGGATTTAGGCCTTAATCCCTGATACAGGGTCACTGAAATTAAAGAATGACTTCCATTGTGACCATGCGTCCTTCTTTTCCAGTCTTAGAAATGGGTGGTGATTTAAGATATTTAAATATTGAAATGTGGGAAGTATCTGATATTTCAGAAAACTGTTGATAATCTAGCTATAAGTGCTGTTAGTATTTATTAATATTAAGTGTACACATTTTTGCTATAAATGCAATTTACTGTACTTGTTTTACAAAGGAGCTAATAATAAATATGTCTGGAAAAAGGAAATTTTGTCTACTTGTGATCTTTTAAGAAGAATGGTTAATATCACTCTTTACTTTCCTACCAGAATATTATATGATACTTCTGAGGCAATGTTTGTAGGGAGAAGTAATATTACTGATTAATGCTACCAAATTTGTGGCCTGTAAAACTGTACAGGAAACACAGAAAAGTGATGTCTGTTAGTCAGCAATCTCTTCTAAATCCTCTTCTGCAGGCTAAGAAGTTAGTGTTTCTTTTGAAGTCTTAAGAGTACATTGAAGTTCACTGGCCTTTGTGGTCAGGTTTGCAACTGAAACCAGGCTGACATCTATCTTGAGGTCTTTGAGGTTTCTCTCTAACATTGTTGGTACAGTGTTCAGGACTAGTAGGACCTTCCTGTTCTTCAGATATTTGGGTGGAAACCTTGGCACCATTGAAACCAATCATTGAAACCTCTCATTAACTTTGATTCAGCCTCGTTTTCACTCTCAGAAATACTGAGACTAAATTTACAAGTATCCTGACAAAGACTATATTGATCTATTAGCTTTAGAGGAATATGTCTTTCTGTGCCATGATTCCATAAGGTGAGTTAAACCTCCCTACAGGAAGCTTTCCTGGCATAGATCATGAGGTAATGAGGAGCCAGTAGCGAGTAAAGTCATCACCTAAGATTCTTCCGAAAAATAACAAAGCACAGTTTGATAATGCCCCTTTTTTTCTGAAGAAATCAAGTTGATTGTAAGATGGCTACTCTCTAAGACATAAAGTTGGCGTCAGTCCTTGATTATGCATTTCCTGGGCCTTATATGGATCCAATGCCTCTCAATATCTGCTCTAGAAATTGTCAGACAGTCTTCCATCTCTGAGGAACTCTCTTGATTTTACCAAAAGGTATTAATAACACAGCACAAATATTCACTAGGGTGGCTCCATACAGTGGAGATCCTTTCCTAACATACTCCATCCAGTCAAGAAAATAATAGTTGATGTGTCAGTTAATCCCTGCACTTCTCTTTCTTAATTCCTCTCCTTGATGCACCGCAAATAATCTGGAAACCTTCTTATAAATGTCACAATGTATAGACTCAATCAAGCTGCACAATGTACAAAACTGCCCCTAAAAAAAAGTTGGATTGCAAAATCAAAGCTTCTGAAATAAAATAATGATAGAACTAAGTTTATTCCTGAGGTTCTGATGGCATGACAGTCATTAATCATATAGTCACGTAACAGGTCTTCTACTGGTCCCCTGTCTTACTCATTGACCCACCATTCTCTGGGAAGGGGCAGATCCTCCAGCTTTCTATTCACACGCATCACTCAGCTTGTGGCTTTAGCTTTTGCCGACCACACCTCCCTAAATCTGCACTGAACAGAGACTGACTAATTCCCTCCAGGGCTTTTTGTGGGTGCTCCTCATCCTAAAGAATGCTTTACAAATAGTTGGTGTATTAATGAGGCACTAATAGGTTGCAGAGGGAACTTGCTATCCTCTAAGTGCTTCAGCTATTAGAGCTGGGTAAGCAGGCACTTGCTAACAGCAAAAGGAAAAAAAATGCTTAATTAGGGGTTCTGTGAGAGAATATGTATTAGATTTCAGGTCCAAATGCTTCATATCCACCCCTCCTTCCATGTTGACCTTCATCTTCTCACAACTTCTTCGTAAGTATTTTTAATAGAGGCAAACCCAATGTACATTCTCTAACCTTGTTCTGAGACATGAAAAAAAAATAAGAAACCTTTCATCAAATATTTCAGTTTGACTGACTTCAGTGTGACAGAACTTCAAAGTGCTAAACACCTGGAAATTACATCTTAAAATACAAAATAGAAGGCAATTTAAAGTCCTATTCAGTGCTCACTGTGCAATTCATTCACTGCTAAGTGCTAAGCTGTTAATGCCTGTTTTGCAGATATCTGTGAAGTAATTCAGAAACATCAATAGTATGACACTAAGTAACTCAAAGGATTCACAATCTAGTTGCAGGATAGTAGGTGTCACAGCCTTGTCATTTAGCTTAGAGAGATCAGAAGATACAAAGAAAAATAATAGAGAGCAGCTTCAGCCTCTGCAGAGAGTCATTGGTGTTGGTGGGTTTTTTTACTTTCTAAAATAAGCTATGCAACCTTCAGCTAGGATCTGTCCCAGCTTGATACCTGCAATTCTAAAGAAAGGCTCTTTTGATCTTCCTTAAGGTGTGGAAAATTGGAAACTCACCTTCCTTCAGGCAAACACCCAAATATTTTGGCACAGTTTGATGCCTTAAGAAATACGTCACTTGGTTCTCAAATCTATCATTGAGCAAGACTTTAAAAGTCTGATGTGTTAATTGCACATGGGTGGGCAACCCTAACCACCCCCACACAATAAAATTGATGGAGTCTGTGCGCTGGGTTCCAAATAAACACACACTGGAATCACTAAGTGGTCTGAATTCCCACTTGTGACCATATCAATATCCGCCTTGGCTTGTACATTCTTTCCAGGTGTCTGAGAATATGTTCTTTAGCTATTCCATGTGCCATTTTTTCAGCACTGTTGATGTCCTCAATGTGAGAAACTCCATCATATGAATGGGAACAAGCTACTGCGCACCAATGCTTTCTGAAATGCAGCCAGAGAGCATCTTCCCATGCAGAATAAAGCAGGCACTTAACAAATGACGTGTTGCAGCAGCATATTTGGGATCACATTTGTGCTCCATTCAGGGCTCCAAAAATAAAAGCAACGTATCAATAATTGTGACAAATGTTCTCACTCTCAGAAAAATATGCACTAATATTTTATCAGATGTAACAGGTCCATTGAAGTGAATAAGTATTTGTTCACCAAGTAATTGCTTTTTCTTCTTCAAAATAACAACTCGGAGAGGGAAGATGTCAGGAAAAGACAAGATACAATGACAAAAGTAGGAAACTATCAGAGGCCCACAATTAACATACATGTATTAAAACAGTACTTCCCAGCTCAGTGGAAACCAATACGAGTTTGCTGATGAGGCCAAAATTTCACTCATCATTTTTCAATCCAAAGAGTATTTACCATAAATTTCAGAATTAGTTTTAGGAATGGTAAAGAGGCCTTACTTAACCAACTCTGGGAAGCAGCTATTACTAAACAGATCTGAACACTTGTTTTCCAAGAAACAACTTTTTTTTTTCAAGTAGCTAAAATCAATCCAATGTGCTGCTGTATTGTCTGTTTGTCAAATCCAGAAATGTTAACTCATAAAGACAAATATAATATGCCACAAAATCCCTAAACAGCTGACTGCCAGCAACAGTTGACATCCACCTATGAGAATCACAGAATCAGTTCAGGGTGGAATGGACCACTGGAGGTCACCTGGTTCCCCACATCCTCACCCTACCACCAGACCGTGGCCAGTTTAGAAGACATTATTTTTTTAATATGTCCAAGGATGGAGTTTCCATAATCTCTCTGGGCAACCTCTTCCAACGCTTGACTACTCTCATTGTGAAATTGGTTTTCCTCACATCTAATTGGAATTTCTCTTGCTGCAATTTGCATTATTCTCTCTCTTCCTTTCACTGTGCACCTCCAAGAAGAGTCTGGCTCTTGTCTTCTCTGTATGCCCCTATAAAGTAGCTGAAGACAACAATGAGACTTTGCCTTCTTTCCTAGTATGACGTGCTCTGAACATCTTGGTGGTCCTTCACTGGATTTGCTCCAGTATTTCAGTATGTGTCTTGTGCTGGGGAGCCCAGAACTGTACACAGAAGCCAGATGCAGCCTCTTAAGTGCTGAACAGAGGAAAACAATGATTTTTTTTTACTTGATAATTACATTCTTACTGATACAGCCCACTACGCAGAGTTGGACTTGTTCACGATTGGGTCAAACCATTGACTCATGGTCAACTTGTCCACCATGAGAAGCTCTACCGTCCTCTCAATCTGCCACTGAATGCTCTTGAAGACAGCACTCTAACCTAGATGAACCTTTGGCCTACCTGAGGATGACAGGTCTCAGGTTGTCAGACCAGCTCCGTATGAAGACTACCAGGGCAAACAACAAGCCTCTGCAAGTCTGGACAGAAAGATGCCTCAGATTAAGCATTTTTTCAGACAAACAGTGACTATTTTCTCCAGTTGGCTAATGTGAATTCTGCTCATTCTTGAAATTAGGCATATAGATACCGAGATATTTCAGCATCCTTTTAAACCGGAGTTGCAATAAATGCTTTGTGGCATTACTTTTTACCAAATTTCATTTTGAGATTTTGCATATGAATATTACCCCACTGCAGAAAGTGAAATAGACTGTTGTTTTCTGCATATGGCACTTTTCTTCTCAAGACAGCTTTGATATTTCAAAACGCAAAAATCTCCAGAACTTCAGGAGACCCACTACTGTGCCCTATTCATAGTGAGCTGCTATTCGCACACCCTACAATATGTCACATCGCATCAGAACTGTATCCTTCCTATCTTAGTTGTCTGGGAAAGCCCTACAAAGCTTAAAGTCCACTGCTCAAAAATAATCTTAATTTGATTCAAAACCCCTAATTGAAACTCCTAAACATAATCAGAAAGAAAACATTCACACCATAGTTTTCCTGCTATGGAGCACAGAATAAGCATCAAGAATCCTTTCAATAGCAAGATTAATTTTCAAACGCTAAGAAAAATCTGATGCAAAATCTGCCTCCTTCATTAGCCCCCTCCCACCTTCAAACGCCCCTTTTTCCTTTCGATGCTAGTCCTCAGAAGATTTTCCAACATCAACTCAGAAGACTGCAAAGAGATGTTTATATTCTTCTGCTAGAGGGATGGGATGGATACTGAGGTTGCATCAGATAGTACAATCTGTGGCACCATATTACGCAAGACAGTGTAACCAAGTGACAGATTTCCTCATACCAGTGTCAAGGTACCTGCGTGTTGTGTCAAGCTGCAGTTTTATAGTTTCAAGATATCTTCAAGAATCTTGTTTGCTCAAAGCTATTCAGACTAGGAGTACCTTCTGGGTCGTTTTGGGTTTTGCTCTTATTGACTAATGTTGGTAATTGTCCACCAACCAACGAACATATCCTGAATATTCTCTATGAGTTTATACATGCTCAATGCCGGGTTCTTCAGAAAAGTTTTGAACTTTCCAGAATGAAAATTTCACTGATTCCACAGCAGCAGAATCCAGACCAACCCCAATTTAAATCATAGACAGTCTTTTATGATTTCCACCTTACAGGAATATGCATGGATGTCCAAGTTAGCACCAAAGAAAAATTTAAAATGAAATCACTAAAGTAAGGGCATTTAAAAAAAAAATAAATCTACAGGCCTCCACCTCAAACCAGATCTTTAACTATCCTGGAACTGGAACTTGATGGCCTCTATTTTTTTTTTTTTTTTGTCCCATTACGGGATGAGAAATTAACCATTTATTCATTACCTACATTCTTTAAACACAAGATGATCCATATCCCTCATTTCCACATGAGCTAGTGAAGCCCAAGGTCTACTTGACCCATTACAACCTTTTCTGTAAGAATTTCAGTCCCTCTGTCTTAGTGAAATTACCATATATGACCCTAACTCCTGCATTGGGAAAAAGCCCCAGGCTATCTTGCAAGGTCATCACTGAAATACTGTGAATTGCAATAGTGCACAGGGATCTTTTATACTGAGACAATTTGCACATCTAATACACTACTGTAGTGATTGCAAATCACTAAAGACAAGGATATTCTGGAAGGGTGGGTTCAAACTGAACTATAGGCTCAAAACTCCACATTACTTTGAACTTCATGATAATTAAGACTCAGATCTGAGTTTCCTATCGAGACTGTACATCTGGTCTGTATTATAAAAATCAGAAAATTATGCCTATTGGTTAAGTCACTAACACACTGCTATGTCGGATTTGTTTAAAGAATCCCACATGATATGACACCTATTGAGCTGGAAATAGCAACAAAGAAGAAGATGGGCAGGCAGAGGATCTTCTCCATATCTCCATGACAGCAAACTAGGCAGTAACTCAGGAGGATGCACAATGGCTGAGAACTGATCACTTCTCTTTGCTAGGCAGTGCAATGCGGTATCTTTGCACCTCATGTCACAAAGCATTGTATCTGATCTCTGAACTGGTCAAAGGTACCTTTAAAGGTAGAAGAATGCTGAAAAGACTGGGGGATCTTCTGGGCTGTGTGTGAAGGTGGGGATATTCACATGAAACATAGACTTTTCCAAGCAGCAACTACAATCACAGAGCAGTCTGAAGGAGCTCAGTGCATGGCCATACTCACCAGCATCTCCTCTATCCACAGCTAGTGACAAGGGTCTCCAGAATTTCAAGAGAATAGGAATTAAGCATTTCAGCTCTACTGGTATGAATCTTTTGGAACGCACCCAGTAAGAATTATTTTTTTTCCGTGGGAATTATGTTCATCTCTAAGGGTCAATATGGCAATAACAGAACAGCAATAAGTAACCACCTTACTGAGTCACTCCCTGAACTCGCTAATGGATATGGAACAGTTAATTAGGCAAGGGGATTAGAAAAGTACAATACATCTCCTTTATCAACACAATCCATGCTGTGACACTCATCTTTGCCCTGCACGTATGACCTTGATGTTGTACAGAAGACATTCTTATTGACACTACCCATGGGCAACACCTTCTTCTAATTACCTTCTTTACAAGGGGATTTCATCATCAGGGCGCCTGCTCTTTGTGTGTGCGTATATATATATATATACATCTCTGCTCTCACAGATACATGAATACACATTTAAGCTAAGTGTACCGGAATACTTAGAGGACAGATTGGCTGTGAAACAGGTCAAGAACCCATGTCTGCCATGAAGATAACAGGCGTTGTTGTGCTCCTTACCCTGGCAGTTCTTTGCTTAGCAAGTAAGTAACCTTTTTCAATTCCCAATATATTATAGTTCTAATGTTCAAACAGTGGAAGCTTCTCAGTCTACTGGGATAGTAAGCAATGGCTGCTGGGCTTGGGTGGCAGAAAGCAAGGGAAATTTTATGCCTGTGCACTATTTAGCACACAGCAGTGCACCAGCTTTACAGCTACCAACTTGAATAGATGAAAGCTACTCCTTGATGGTGGTGTGAATCAGAGCTGCATTCTGCCTGAGAACTACAGCAGGGTTTTACCTAGTTATTTTTTAATTTCCATCTGAGCAGGGAGGTTGGAGCTGATGACGTCCTTCTCCTGCCAAACTGAGCAAGCAAGAGACAGTTGATTATGCACAGGCCTCATAATATGGCTGTGAATAACCTCTTTTTATGATGTTAGTTTGCCAGGCTGGAGAGAGCTTTGAGGCACAAGTTGCTCTATGAAAAAATAGGGAGCTGGAAGGAATTTCTTGAGCCTTCACTAGGTAATATTTTTTTTTTAACAAAAACTGCAATAAAAAAAAAAGATATAGAAAAATAAGTACATTTAGAATAATTGAAAAAGGAGAGTCCAAATCTTCTCTGCTAGTAGTGTGGCAGTTCAATAGCATTATGAATGTTAAAGAAGTGAAACAATGAACATGTTAAAACATATCCAGAATTACGAAACAAAATAATCATTTTCCATTTTGACTAGCTGTGAAAAGTTTGCTTTGAAAATTGTCTCAAAATCAGAATTTTTATGAAAAATGTGAATCTCCATGAAATGGCACGCTTTTAATGCAAACTGTTCTTTCAAACAGTATTTCAGTAACTGCAGCAAAATAATAAATACCGCTTTCATAAGATTCCAGCAGATCCCTCCCTTGAACTTTCTAGTTTATCTTGCCTGCATTAAAACTCTAAGGATCAATACTTTTTGAGCCACATCTTTTTTGCATTCACTCTCAAATACATAGTGGATATTGAAAGGTCACCAGAAAAAAAATAACATCTTAATGTTTTTGTGGAAGTGGGTTAAATCTCATCTAGTTCCAAAATAATGAAAATGCAGTAAAACTTCTGGTGACATAGACTGATATTTGACATGGAGCATTATATAGGCTGGTTTTCTTTACCTTGGACAACTTTATTTGATGAGAAGATGTAAGCAGCTCCATGAAAGGAAGTTTCAGTGGAAAACTTAATGGCTTTAGAGATCAAAAAAAGCTACAAAGCTACATTTAGTCAGAAAGACAAGTGCTAGAGCTGTATTGCTTTTATATCATAATGTATTTTCTTCCTTCTCCTTCTGTACAGAAGCCTCTGCCTAGTAACTTTTATTCTTTGGAAGCCACAGACGACAATTACAAAATACAAAACACATTCCTAAAGAAAGTAACAAATGTGTCACCATAATGGAGACATGCCAATGCTACTTGATTACTTTATGGGAGGTGTAATTATCATTGTTTTGAAGGAGCCTTTTTGAAGCTCCACCTGAGAACAGGGCTCCATTATATTAAATGCCATGTGTATACAAAATAAGAGCCAATCCTTCCACAAAACAGTTTAGAATCCATACCGACCAGCAAGGGAAAACACTTTTTAAAGTGGTATTATGATCCAAATTGCACTACCATTACTATATATATTTAGTATTATTTTTCAATGAAGATATTATCCTCATTATTGACACAAAAAACCAAAGTTTAAAGGGACCACGTGATTTGCCTACAGCCACATACTTTTTTTTTTTTTTTAAGTAAATTTGGGATTTAATACCCAGTCATGCTCAACAACTAGTTCATCCTAAAAAGACCGGCCATTGAACTTAATATTGACTCCTGGGTCTTCAGTCTTTGTGTGATGAAAAGGGGAATAACAGCCTCTATTTCTTCCAACAACAAAGGCTGTTCTAGCTGCTGACACAGATTTCTAAGGTAAACAATACAACAAGGTCCACTTGTTTAATAGGTCTTGACACCTGTATCTTATTAAACACTGAAAAACTATGTCAGTATTTACTTTCAAGGAGGTGAGAGACTTGGTGCTGCTGGAAGGGCTGGTACTAATGAAATCATCCCAGTGCAAACAGAACATTCATTAACAATGTTTTTTACTTTGTCTTTTTTGATTCTGTTTATATTGCAGATGCTGCCAAAGAGGATGAGGTCAGTAATTTTTTCCTTTATTTCTGGATAAAAATATATAGCTTGTAACAACATGAGGTCAGAAAAAAAAAACATGCTAGACATTAATTAAATGATGCCAAAGTACTGAGATTTCAGAGAACAATTCTTGAGTTTCAGATATTTGGTTTCTATACAGGTGCCCTGGCAACTTCCATATGTTTTTACCTACAATGCAGTCTGGGCAAGAAATTGGGCAAGGCCAAATCTTAAGTCAGAGACATCAAGATTTTTTTAAATATCGGGTGATAACACTATAAGGCTTTCTTGGTGACTTTCAGATACTAAATCGTGTACCTAGAGATTTTAATTTCTTGCTGGCTATGCTGGAGTGCCCATCCTGGGGTCAACCTCTGAAAGAAATGAGGGACCAAGCAACAAAAATCCTGACTCAGATAAGCAGAGACAAGCCCTTTGGGAGTCCAGTGGACAGTAGCAGGGAGTGGAAACTCATACACACACAGAGCTGGTCCCACACTAGCACAGTATGTACAGCTTCTGATGTCTAAAACTACACCTAGACATATGCTTCCAGGAAGAGCCTGTTCCACTCTCCACACCAAATTAAGTATCTTCCCCATTTCACCAGCTGTTACACACACACACACACACACACACATACATATATATACACCTGGGGTAAATTCACCTAGTTTCTAGCTTTTACATTAGCTGGCCCTTGCCTCTCACAAGTTCATGGTTTTCCAGTTTTAAAATGATGTTACAAGCTACAGAGATTCCCTCCCATGCCACTGCCTCTGCTGGGTTATGCTGTGGAAACCTGTCAGATATGTCAGGTCTCTGATCTGCTTTTGCAACTGGGACTATGTGTGCTGCCTTCTGCTTTGCAGCCACAGAGTTTGAAATGTGTGAGCAGCCAGGGCTTTGGAGGAGAGGGAAAGGACTGAATGAAGGAAGGACCTAGGTAAACTAACATCCCGCATGCTTTTTTATTTTTTTTTTCTTATGGGACACTGGATTTAAGCCTATAATACTGAAAAGAGTGATTGGCTAATGACTCCTTTTGCCAGTAGAGACCACTCAGTCTGCGCTGAGCCATGGCGCAGGGGCTGGGCTGCTGCAGGGGCTGACCACACATATCTCCTAACCTCACCCACCTGCAGATCCTGGGCAATGACTAGCATAAAACCAATCATGATCTGTAATGAATTCCAGGCTTTGGCTGGAGTAACACTCCTGTCCACTAAGAGTTGGAATGAAGGGAAAACATCAGGCCATAACAAGAGAACAGCAGGGTTGGGTTCTGTTTTAAATACATACATTTATAATACATATTTTGGCTAGATCATCAGAAAGGAAGCCCTAGACTTTTGAGGATGACAAACAGCACATTAAACGGACTATGTGCACTGCACAAGAAACTCATTACTTATCAAACACCTGGAATAACATTCACTTGACAGGAGAAGATTGAGCTTCAAAGCCAGGACAGGAGCATTTTCAGTCATTGCTTTTATTAGTTTGTACTCCCATTTTCATATATGTCTGTAATGAATACAGTTCCACTATTAGATGAGGGCCTTTCAACAATTTCTTTTCATGCTAATTTTAAATAGGACGTTACTTAATTCTGCCTGGGCAGATCCACTCGCCAGTGTAAAAAGCATCAAGAGCTGATACTTGTGTAATAAAGAGACAGAAACCCTTCACATCCTTGAGAACTAATCTCACCTGAATTTACTGAATTTACTGACAATTGCAGTCAGGTAGAAAAAATATTAAGGCTCAATTTTTCCATAGATGGAAAAGGGGCTGTATCTTTTTCCAGTGACTGTATTCTTATTCAGACAGGCAGCAAAGTCCCTGAAGGTGCTTGGTACCTGACATGGGTGGCATCACACGCATTTCTGTCAGAACGAATGTTTCTCTTTTCAGACTTAGGCACAGCTAATATAGATGGTGGAGCCCCACCGACTGTGCTGCTTTAGAGCAGCTGACAAGCTTGTCCAAAAAATTAATATATTCATTATTTCTGTAGGTGAATGGAGAACATGAGAAATCATTTTCCTTTGAATCCATCTATTGTATTTGTAGGTAGACTGCAGTGAATACAAGAGGTTAGAGAGAGGAAGACCTATTTACTGTGAAAGACTCTATCAACCTTTCTGCGGCTCCGATGGGAAAACATACAACAACAAATGTTCTTTCTGTAAAGCAGTCCTGTAAGTACAATACTACACAATTACTCCTGAATAAGCCAAAATCTGAGATTAGTTAAATTATCTGGTATCTCCATTCCACCTACGTGCCCTCATTTTTTCAGGGTCTCTACTCCTACTTCTTTGCCTAATTTTTGTAGACTAATTGCTTCTCCCACCAATAAGGTCCAATCGATCTAAACAAATGACCTTGATATTTGTGTGAGCAACTTCCTATTCTAGCAGAAATTGTACAAGTCGGACAGTAAAGAGAAGAGTCCAGTGAGCAACACAGGGCTAACAAGGCACCTGACTCCAAATCGGGTCATATAAGAATTCAAAAGTGGTACCAGAAATATCTTGCTTTTTATGGATAAAATACGTAATTTCGAAGAGAAAACTGTTTACAGATCAGTGCCTTCTTGTCTCCTACAAATATTTATAGTGTCTTCTCTGTTATCAACTGTTTGGCTGAAGACTTCAGAGAGATTTTAGTTCATAAGGTTAAGCTTAATATCTGCAATGTCTATGTCCTTCCTTTCCTTTGCAGAAGAAGTAGAGGTGCCTTACGTATGAAGCAAGCAGGGGCATGCTGAACAAATTCTGTGTGACGGACAAGAGTGCTGAGAACAGCTTTACACTGCCTTATCACAACCTTTTTAAATAATTTCATTCATCCTGCCTGTTCTGATGATGGCGAACAAAGCACAAAATAGGCTTTTCAGCTGAGCTCTGTCCTTTGCTGCTTCTCTCTGCTGCAGAATGTTGGGATTGACACGTCTGTCCTCTCTGCAAAGCACTTTCTTGGGATTCTCAGGAGCATTCCTATTTCTGTAGCAAGTTGGTTTTGCATGAGCCCTTCTTTATACATTTGTCTCCATGGTTAAAGTTCAAATCTTCTGACGATGCCCCCTGATTTTAGTGGACACAAGTCAGTGCAGGCATTGACTCTGCTTTCCTTGTTCGAGAAGTGTTTTCTTTCATTTACCCAGAAATTTTTGCAGATACTTCTTTTCAAAGGCTTCAGCTTTTCTAGGCAATGCTTGGAGTCTTCCAGTTTTGTAGCTAAATTTTAAATTCTCATTTTTCTTCTAAGTTTGTACAATTCTGATCTATATCTGTTGTTTACCTACTTAGACTGCATGGTTATTAAAATAAACATTGAATCTTTTTTTTTGTCCATGGTGACTTTTTTAGACAATAAGTTTGTGTTCATTATTCACAAATGAGCTACTTCCCAAGTTACAGAAAATAATCACAGAGCAGGAGGTAGGGCCAGAGGTAAAAAAAAAAAAACAAAGCCTGGAACAGAAGTTGTAACACTGATAACATGCACTAGATGGCCTCATGTTACTGGAATTTACCCTACAATAAGGCTCTTTTTTTCCTTCAAATGAAAAAAAATAAAGAATCTGGTGAATTGTAAGACTGTATAAGCTTTAAATTCTGTCATCTAAATGTAATAATCAATTATTCTGTTCACTTCTGAAAATTGACTACTTTCAGACCTGAAGATATTTCTGTTCTGCTCTTACATCCTTATTTTCTTCATTATTACGATAGTTTAAGTCTTTTGCACTGTAATTGTCAGTCAAGGGAACACATTTTCCCAGAATTAAAAATTATGAATGACTGAATTTACTGGGACTACACATGAAGAAAATTTTGGAACTGGAATCTGGGTATCATTTCTGATAATTTCTGTCTGGTACTCTAGTTGGGCTGGAGTAAGACTCATACTTCAAAAGAATGGAAAATGAGGAAAGAAGCTCATGCCCTTGCCTTTGAAGGCAAGATGCCAAAAAGCCTCGCCATTCCACTGCTGGCTGAATGTCACTGGAGTATCAGGCAGGCTGCATCCTGTAATGGAAGGACCAAGAGGATTTGTTGGTCCATGGTGTTAGTACGTGCTCTTTCTTCTGGCAGAGCTGAGAACATCACCCTCATTCCCTGTAGAGAAGAGGCTGTTGGACTTTATGTGATGCTGATTAATCACCAAAGAGAGAGTCTGAGAGATTAATGAAATGCTAGATTAAGTATGCAAATGAAGTGCCAACCAAGCAAACATCATAAAAGTAAATACTCTGCATTTCTATGTTAAATAATACATAATAATGACTGTATTTAACAAGGGACTTCCTTTTCCAGACTGTATAGTTCCCTAATGCATTGCATTTCTGGGCAAAATAGCAGTAGCTACCAAATGTTATGTGAGTCTTGGCCAGATGGATGTATGCTGTTCCCAGTCACTGGTGTGTCCTATGAAACCACAGGTAGCGGACCAGGAGCCTAGGGACTGTTTTTGGGATGGAGTGGGGTTTATTCCCCACAGTGGGAGGCTTCAGACCCCTTTTTAAGTGACAGTGATGCTCTTAGTGCATTAAAAACCTACTCAACACTCTGGATCATTCAAAGGTCACTGAAACTGATGGGAGCCTACCTATGACTTTGTGTCCTGCCTTGGGATGAAGCAAAGCCAACTTTCTGTTCAGTGACAGAGGTTCTTGCTTATATTTGTTGCTGTAGCAACCAGGATCAGCTGACTTGGTTGTTTACCCTGTGGAGGGGTTGCACCTGTGGGGAGGAGTGGACAGGACAGGTGACCCAAACTGACCAATGGGGTATTCCATCCCATCTGCCATGCTCAGTATAAAAGCTGAGGGATCAAAAGGGTCAGGTTGGCTCCTCTCCAATGGCTCTCTTTCCTTAATGACTGATGTCTGAGGAGGACCCTGTCGGTTCATCTACTTTCAATCCCAATCCATGGGTTCCTGAATCAAGATCTAGAATCCAATTCCTATTTGTCACTGAGTCCAGTCTGGAACTTCCCCAGTGCCTGCTGGTGGCATATCCCTGGGAGCTTGATACGGTTTTGTATGTATTGCATCTATTTTGTTATTTCCTCTTTTATTTTATTATTAGTATTTCATTAAAGTAGTTTAGTTCTTTCTAAACTCATAAATCCCTTTATCTCTCTTCTTCCTCTCCTTGGAGCAAGAGGTAGGGGACAGCATCTGTTGTCTTGTCATTGGCAAATCTGGCCCAAAACACAACACCTTGGCTTCAACTCTCATCTTTCAGAAAGGGGAAAATGAGTATGTTATTTTCTAGGTGATGCATAAGGAAAAGAGACTCACTTTGACATTCTATTGAGGTTATCAGTTTAGAACAACAGTCTTAGCCAAGTGTGAGGATAAAATTGGAAACAAACATTTTGACTAATGAAGATGGAATAAGAGTTTCTGCATAGACCACAGTCCCCTTCTCTTTGTAACTTAAGTCAGGATTAATTAGCATCTTCATGTGTCAAGGGACGGACTACTGCTCTAAATGCCGGATCACACAAGCATGTGAAGAACGTAAAGTTCCTAGACCAAGAAGTGTGGTCACTCTCTTCATGGTACCTCCCAGACTGTTTCTACTGGTGTATTTCTCTCATAGAATCAGACTTTGTGGTGTGGGTCAGGAGAAGTAGTGGAAGGGATCATCTTCAGGGGCCATGCTCTCCATGAAACAGAAAAAGCACAGTTCATGAAGAGCAAGCTATAGTTACCTACACTGCCAGCTTATCGAAGTTATTCCAGAAAAGCTGCCAGAAAAAATCACATTTACATTTTTCACCTTTGCACTCTGCTAACAAATGCTTAGTTAATAAAGGCCATTTCCATGAAACCAAATGTTCGTTTCACAGATAAAAAAGAGAGCCTCAACAGATAGCATGTTTCTATCACATATATGTCTTTATTTAGTCCCTCCATCATTAGTATTTTCTGATTGTAGGAAGTTTATGTTGCTATGAACTATGTTCTCATGGATATATTTTAAATTATTCTCTCATGAGACTGTCCTAACTGCTGAAGCAATGACATTTTCATTGTGATAACAATTTGAAAATTACATTTTCGAATGTAATTTACATTCATGGTTGCTTCAGAAAGCAGGCCTTCCTTCTGCATTAGTGAAGAATGGATGCAACAAATCACAGATGATGAAACTTGGCATGTTCAAGTGTTTTCAGACAGTGGCAGTGACAGCACCATGAACAGATGGGTGAATATCAAGCAGAACCAATGGGCAATGTTTTAACTTGATATAGGAATCTACCAAACAGAGATCAACACATATAGACTAGAGTTTAACATCCCATAAGGTTTCTTGAACTTTTTTCATCTCTTCCCCTCCATTAGCCCCTATCCTGATGCCTAAAAGAGAAAAGGTACATAGATGATACTGGAGATTAATATATCAAATGCTGAGAAGCAATGGAATTCAAGTCAAAGAGGATTCTTTTTTATGGAAGGTAAAATACATTATCACAACAGGGAAGCTAAAGATGAAATGTAACAAATCTTAGAAAAAATGAGAGGACCTTCAGGACTAAAAAACCCAGGGAAGATTTTAAACCAGGAAGCTGGAGAGCACTTGTCCATTCCTTCTTCTTGCTATCTCCTCAGGCACAAACCACAGCAATATAATCTCTGCCAATTCCTAAGGTCACATCTGTTAGCTGAAAAAATCTATAGTGAAACATGTGTTGACCATGCTGCCTTGTTTCTTTTCCCATGATTGCTTAGTGGAGAAGACAAAGCAATCAGTACTCAGCTTAGCCATGTACTCAAGAATCCTGCAGGCTGACTGAAATGCTTATCTGGACCTAAACATTAGGTCCAGCTGGCGTCTTTTTATCTTCTCTATGAAATAAAGAGACTGGAAATCCTCGTAATTCTAACGCAAACAAAGTCACATGGACTATTTTAGTGGTTTCTGTGGTTATCTTCCCACTCTCTTTCAACCCAGTGTAAGCTTCTGTGAATAAATGATGGAGAACGCTAGAATGGTGGTATATATTACGAAAATACTGATGTAAACTGACATTAGGGGTTTTTTCCATTTTTTTTCTGGACAAAGATAGGGACATTACATACCATTTAAATATTTTCTAAAAATCTTCAAGAATGTAGTGAAGTTGCCATGTCTTGAAGTTGCAAGACATCTGACTAGAAAAGCAATGCAATAAAAATTCTCCATTGGGTAACCAGACTATTCAGGTACTTTCATGGAATCACGGAATTGTCAGAGTTGGAAGGGACCTCTAGAGATCATCTAGTCCAACTCCCCTGCTAAAGCAGGATTGCCTAGAGCACATTACTCAGGACTGCATCAAGGTGGGTCTTTAAAATCTCCAGAGAAGGGGGCTCCATGACCTCCCTGGGCAGCCTGTTCCAGTGCTCTGTCACCCTCTGTAAAGGGTCTGTCACTTCTGTAAAGAAGTTCTTCCTCATATTTGAATGGAACTTCCTATGTTCCAGCTTGTGCCTGTTGTCCCTTGTCCTATTGCGGGGAACCACTGAAAAGGGTCCGGCTCCATCATCCTTCAACCCACCTTGAGGTACTTTCAATGCATTTTTTCTTTCTTCTTTAGCTAGACTGCTCACTTTTGTACCTTCAGCATTAATTAGATATGTTGCTGGTAAAGAGATGAATTGTAAATTTGTTCTAAGGTAGTAAGAAACTGCTGGTTAGAGCTGCAAGTGCTCATGGCACAAGAACAGCGAGACGTTAAGGGCTCTGGGCACAGACTGGTGAAAGAGGCTAGTCAGATGGCTCTGATTTATCTCTTGGATTAGGACATGTATAAAGCATGAGGATGTAGGCTGATACTGAAACTAAAGATAAATCAGTGGCAGCAAAAAATCTGCCAGTATGAAATGTTATTGCTCATCAGCTAGAGTTGTTTCCTGTTAAAAGAGATAAGCTAAGAAAGGTAAGGAACCTAATTCTTTTAGTATTGAATGAGAGAAATTAATGGAGGATGTTGGCAGAAAATTCTTCTCTCTGTCCTAGGACACAGACTAAAGGCACCACTATCATGAATTCTGTTTATCTGGAAACCAGGTCCCAGCAATTAGGCAACAGGAGTGTAAATGAGCAAAGTAATATTGTAAAAGTTTCTCACAGCTCAAAGTCTTGTGGGTCTGGACAGTCAACCTAGAAAGATTCTCACAACAGGTCATCTCCCCTGAATGTATCTTGACTGAGAAAGATCAAATGAGAAAACAATCATCAAATGAGGGAGGGACTCTTTATCAGGGAGTGTAGCGATAGGATGAGGGGTAACGGTATTAAACTGAAAGAGGGGCAATTTACACTAGATATTAAGAAGAAATTCTTTACTGTGAGGCTGGTGAGGCACCGGAACAGGTTGCCCAGAAAACCTGTGGATGCCCCTTCCCTGGAAGCATTCAAGGCCAGGCTGGATGGGGCTTTGAGCAACCTGGTCTAGTGGAGGTGTCCCTGCCCATGGCAAGGGGGTTGGAACTTGATGATCTTTAAGGTCCCTTCCAACCCAAACCATTCTATGATTCTATGAAATTGAGAAAACAAAGCCAAACTCTGATGTTTCATCGCGTCAGAAAATCCAGCAGACAATTTCAGGATATTTTCTGCCTTCTAGCTTGGCTTGTTATAGCCTAAGTGGATATTCATACCATTTGCTTCAGTATATTGAGCTATTTAACTGACTGTGTTTGTGGACCTAAAATACTAAGTTTCCTATGCAGCCAATGCACATCCACAAGGGTGATTCAGAGCCCTGTAAGTTAGGGGTCTAAAATAGTCTACCAGAGACCCCTGCATCTGCCACAGACCCCTGGGACTCTAATTTGCTCCTGACTATTTCTGACGTGAAACAGTAGACTTTTTTTTAATTGCAGCTGGAAAGCAATACATTCCAACATGGAGTGCATGTGCTTTTTATCAGCGCTTCCTAGCATTATGGGCTGGCTCATAGCTGCAGGTAACGCTGAGAAGCATACCAGCTTTTGCCACACACCAGAGCAAAGAACATGATTTGCAAATTGCTGTAAATAACATCTGAAGAAAATGCTGAAGTGGCTGGACAATCTGGACAGTCAGGTTTGTGTGATGGAGCAATGACATAGAAATATGGGGAAGGAAAAATGTATGTAGCTTGAGTGAGCTGATGAAACGTGCTCAGATCCTCTTTGTTAGATCGGAAAATAAAATAGAGGTAGCCAGATACTAGCATTGAGTGGAAAAACGGAACAGATCTCCTTGTACTCATTAAGGATTAGAGTTTTCAAAACTCCACACTGAAAGGTTACTCATATATCATTGATGTATCTGTTTATATGTGGAGGAGAAGGAAGGGCTTTCACAGTAAGGTCTTACAACATCATCTTTTTTACTTCTATGACAAGAGGTAATGAAATACAGGCCTGAAAATCAGATGGGTTGGATTCCCAAAAAAGAAAATGCCAGTGCAATACAGCTACTTTATGGTCTGTAAAGCCTGTGCTTTATTTTCTGATATTGTTGTTACTGTCATTTTCTGATGCAGTTGTTACTACCTTTGTTTCAGCATGTAAGTACAGGAGATGAAGAGCACTGGATGTTCCATAAGTTCAATAGAAGAGATGGACCCTGCCCCTAAGATCTCAGTGATTGACCCGGAAACCAAACTGCTGAGGGGGAACATAGCCATTTTGATCAAAGCCTCTTATATATCAGAAATGTATGGGTTACCCAGAACCAACATCCAGGTCTCCTGACTCCTACACTAGCAATTACCTTCTTAAAGACATCAAGGGCAAGACGAAAAATTGCCAGCTGTGCTCTCCAGTTGCTATTGCATAAATCATTCTTTAGATCAGACCAGAATCCCACGTCTCTGGATTGGAAATAACACCAGGTAATTGACGGTGAAATGTAATGGAATATAATTCACATTCAACTGGCTTCATTATGGTGTATCAGTGCCTGGTCAGCCTGGAGAGCTGCATTCTAACCCTGCTCTAAAACCAGTGTGATACTGCTCAGGCTGTTTACATTAAATACCTCTCGTGCTTGTTGAGTGTTTCTAGTTACTACAGTTTTTTAGTGTTTCTGAATCTTTAATACTAAGTATTTGGAAAAAAAACGGGCCCTTAGTGTCACAACCTAGAGTATGTAAGCAGAAGACATTTTCAACTATTTGATCTTAAGATCATTAGATCTTACTATATAAGACTCTGTAACTTGTGGTTGCAAAGAGAACTGCTGAAAAAAAATGTAACCACCAAAATACCAGTCAAGTTCTAACACTTAGCACTCTTTATTTCAGCCATGTGCCAAGAAGGAGACATCTTAAAAGTTTAAGTTTTTACTGAAATTGCATTTTCATGGCGATCTCTTGCTTTGGAACATTCTTCAGCTAGTTCCAATATAAAAAAAATAATAGATGGGAGAGGATTAAAAGTAAGTCTTGAGCTAAGGGAATGGGTAAACAACCAGGATATGGAGCAAAATTAACTTTGATCATATTAGTATATAAGCTTAGAGAAAGACAGAAAAAAAAAATTTTCCTACCAGATTTCACACCTTTAACAGTAAAAAAGATTGGAATTTTATCCCGTTACTTTTGTACAAAACATGCAGACTCCCACACACTCTGTTTAAACAGAAAATTTGCCCTCTCTCCCCAAAGCTTTAAAAATTATAATGCAGAACATGAGACTACCAAAGCTATGTATTTCAGTAATGAGCAATAATCAACACACATACAGTGTATTAGCCAAGGTGCAGGAAAAAGAATCTGGTGACTGAGGAAATACAGATTTTTTTTTAAGGAAAAAATAGTTATAGGATTCTACGTATGCATTTACAAGAGGGTCCTCTTCTGAGTTTAACAAGCCACATGGAGAAAAATACTTATCTGTCATGAAAAACAAGACAAAACAAAAAGTCTTGATGATCATCAAGAAACACGAGACAGACAGACTTGCCTAGGAATCTTTCCCCAAAAGGCTATTGCAACCTTTCTCTGTGGCATGGAGCTCATTATCTCTAGTTTTGTGTTCTATTTAGGTTTTCATACTTCATCTATCACTATGACAACTCTAATCAGTCTCACTTTTTTTCCACCAATTCAACTGAGGCAACGACCAACATAAACCAAAATAAACTAATACTAAAGTGAATTGAAATTAAATGAACTTCGATATTCTTCAGAGAACATTATTCAAACTTGCCATCCTTTTACTTGTGCTAATGTATCTGATGACTTTTGGTTTTTTGGACTAACACCTGAACAAATTTCATATATTCCACATACAGATTTTTGGCTGCTTTTTTCCCCTTTCCTTCCAGTTTCAAATATTACAGATTTCCTTGCAAAAATCATTAAAGAAGCAAGATTTCCTTTCTGTTTTGCAAAAGATAAATAGACCATAATCGAAACAATTAAAGTCTGGTAACAGCTGGGTTCTGAGATTCAGTTCCTTGAGGAACTGGGAAACTGAGAAAGTAACAATCTTCCTTGGGACTCACCCAAAAGGAGGTATGATCAAATTCAAATAGCAATCCAAACCGTGCATCTATCTGTCCTTGGACAACTCATAAACATGTAACAAGATTTTCAATTTCTATACTACAGAATATAAATGTTTTGCCAGTTTGGACAATTTCTAGTAATGCAAAGCTTTTTATGCAAGTTGTATACACCATGAGTTACATGAATTAACTTATCAACTCTCTGTAAAGGGATATTTTTCAAATTCTGTGGTACATGAGGTGTGTTAAACTATTGAGACACAAGCAAATACATAAAATACACATTTAAAATCTAAAAAACCAAAAGGATCTAAAAATTTTCTTTCCCTTCTTAATTGCGCTTTAAAATTCCAGCACAAGCTGGTCACAGGGACCACTAATTATGAAACTGAGTTAGGCCAAGATATTCTCAGATATGGCAGGAAATCAGAATGTACCAGCTACAACCATGACAGCTCTAGTATCTCATTCCCAAAGGTTAATGATTCCTCAAAGAACAGCAGCCCCCCTTGACAGAGAAGTATGTCACATAAGCCTTATGCTAATTTGGCCAAGCTGTGACCATGTTCCTTCAGACCTCCCAGAAGCAGCACCAGAAAGTAGAGAATTGGGGCATGGGGAAAGCTGTTTTCCCATCCATGCCACTGAGGTGCCACCTCCTGGGAGAAGCACAGCACATCTGCAGCTGCTGGCCTCCAACCAGTTCACCTCTACCCTTTCTGAGCACAGCTGGAAGGAAGATGATTTCACATCACACAGAGCATAACAGAAGGACAGGTTTGTCTCTACTGCTGTATCGACTCTAGTGGCAGGTTTCCACTCCTGCAGTGAACAAGCCCATCATTGCAAGGACTGAAGCTTCATTTACTTCCACAGACTAAACTCATGTCCTTCCAAACAGGGGAATGGCAAAACAAGGCAGTTCCCTCCCCATTCCTAACAAACATTGCAATATAGCTCGTCATGGCCACAGCCCTCACCCATCTCCCACAATGAGCAGGAGCAGGACCCCAGTTTAATTCCAGCTCTGAAGGGCTTCTGTTCCCTACCCCAATCTACTTAACCTGAAGCAGAGGGCTGCAAATTTCTTTCCATCTCCCATCTCCAAGTATACATTTAACTACAGCTCCCTCCTGAGTCCAGTGCTTACTGTAGCTTTCCTGTCCAAGCAGGAAATAAATTCAGAAGCTCAAAGGAGGACATAGTTTCTTTTGCTCCCTTTGTAATGCTGTGAAATCACAGCATATCACCCCTGTACCTATTGCCTCTCACCCCACGTCTGCCTGAGGGAAAAGTGCAGACACTGAGATGCTATATACTTGTTGATTTTTTTGTTATATGCATTACTAAGAATTCATTGTATCTCCGGAATCCATTTTTAGTTTTGAATTCTGTCTTGCAGCACAGCCTCTTAAGCCTGTTGTTTTAACAGGCTCCGCACCCTCTTAAATGAGAGCAGAGGCACATTAGTGACTGTTAACAGACCGCACCCCTCAATGCCACCGGCACATTCTGCCACAAAGGGCTCCCTGTAATCCTCCCACAACCTGACAAAAACTGACACCCCTTGTCACTTGTGTGAAATTAAACAGCTAGGAGTTTATATGAATTTCTAAGTGACGCCTCCATGTTTTCAAGCAGCCAAAGCATGTCACATGGCTATTCTGAACGTGCTCACGGGGAAGCTGAATTATCTCTCATTGGAGGGAATCACAACAGCTTCCATCAGCCAGGTCAACAGAAGACAGCCCTGGGTGGCTTATAGTCAGGAAAGACAACAGAATTCTGCTCAGTGCAACCAAAACACCTTGGCATCAGATGGATTTCCCATTTATGACACTGTAACTATAATTCAGAAGGGTCCAACTGCCACTGGAAAGGTACTTTCTCTGGTGAATGAATTTACTTCAAGTTCACAGCACCAAATTTGTTTTACAAATGCATGCATCATTTTTTCCATAAATCCTTCCATAGTTAAAGAATTAGTGATTCTAATCACTAATTAGTGAATCTAATTAGAATTAGAATCACTAAGAGAAGTGATTTAATGACTTTGTAAACCTCCATGACTGCCAAGAGCACTACGGATCTGGTAATGTTATACTACTGCAAACAGGTATGTAATCGTCCAAGCTGAGACCACCTTCCCTAGAAGGGAAAAGACACGTAGTCCCAGAACCTTCTATATTTAAATTACGTCTCATGGCCAAACGCATGGCCAGTGCAGATGTGAGCTGTATGTATGTATGATGTGATCCAGGTATGGATACAAACAGTATGGTGACATTTCAATGAAACATGCAGACAATGGCAAGTATTAGCAATAAGAAGTAAATATTTTTACAATATCAGTGCTATGCTAACCCCAAAGTTTTTATAAAAAGTTCTTAAGCTTTTTCAGGGTGAAGAAGTGCATGTGTGTATCAGAAAATAGAACTCATTCTTTCAGAGCTTAACCTTGTTAAAAGAGAATATTTCTGTGTGAAGAAGACACAAAAATGTGAGGCTAGATATTTAAACCCTGGAGAAAGTAATACTGACATGTAAAAGGAACTCTGTATGTCAGAACCCCTTTGATTCAATTTTATCAGGTATCAACTGTGGAGAGGAGCAAAATACAGACTGCTGACTCAGTGATGCAGGTGAAACACATTAGGTACTGATATCTTATAAATATGGAGAGAAAGACCTCTTAGAAGAAAATAGTGATATGGTGGGGTTTAGGGTATGCTAGGATATTTTCTAAGAGTTATGTTGATGGTGTAGGAGTGTATACAAGAAAAGTGATACATAAATTGTTAATGAGGTGTTATAGTAAAAGTGTTGGGGTTAGAAGATTTTCTCAGCTTGAAGTTTCTGTTTGAAGCTAGATGAGTATTTAATAAATTGTTCCCTTAGAAGCTTTAAATTTTGAAATGTTGATGAGTTTTTGCTAGCCACTTTGTATGTAGTTAGTGACGAATTTTGTCACTAGGATGGAGACCATTCACTGTCTCAGAATATTAAAGCTTAGAAACATCTCTTTGGCAGACTGTTAAGTATTGAGGGTCTGTGGGTTGTAGACTTTTTTCTTTAAAGCATAAAGGAATGCATTCATTCCCTCAGGTCTCTTATTTTTAATTCAGTAATACTTGCGTTATAGACAAAATTATGAAACCTCTCTGAAATATAAACTTGTGGCATGAAATCCAAATAGCTTCCACCAGCTCTAAATGAGAGGTCTCAACACCCTGGATAAAAGGAAGCAAACAAATGCTCTAATATTAGTTTAAGTAACAATAGCCTCTTAACTTTGTAAGCTTCTCAGTAGTGTTCTATATGTAATGCAGCATGCTATTTCATTTGAGCAAGCAGTGTGCTCTTGTGGCCAGGAAGGCCAATGGAATCCGGGGCTGCATAGGGAAGAGTGTGGCTAGTAGGTCGAGGGAAGTCATTCTCCCCCTCTACTCTGCACTGGTGAGGCCACAACTGGAATACAGCATCCAGTTCTGGGCTCCCCAATTCAAGAGGGATAGGGAACTACTGGAAAGAGTCCAGCGAAGGGCAACGAGGATGATTCAAGGATTGGAGCATCTCCCTTACGAAGAAAGGCTGAGAGAGCTGGGACTCTTTAGCCTGGAGAAGAGAAGGCTGAGGGGAGACCTTATCAATGCTTATAAGTATCTGAAGGGTGGGTTGAAGGAGGAGGGAGCCAGACTCTTTTCAGTGGTTGCCAGGGAGAGGACGAGGGGCAACGGGCACAAGCTGGAACATAGGAGGTTCCACTAAAATATGAGAAGAAACTTCTTTACGGTGAGGGCGACAGAGCCCTGGAACAGGCTGCCCAGGGAGCTTGTGGAGTCCCCTTCTTTGGAGATTTTCGAGACCTGCCTGGATGCAGTCCTGAGTAACATGCTCTAACATTCTCTGGGCAATCCTGCTTCAGCAGGGGAGTTGGACAAGATGATCTTTATGGTCCCTTCCAACTCTAAAAATTCAGTGAAATTCAGTGAAATTTCAAATTTGATGAAGACTAGAATAGTATTTTTATTGATGGCTGTTCAGTATCTCTAGTTTCTAATTATTTTGCTTTGGGTTTTAGTTTAGATATTCTTAAGTGCCTCAAACTTTAAACTTTTTCATATGTAGCAGTGGAGAGAAAAAGAAATAGAACCATCAAACTGCTTTTAAAGGTCCACGTATAACTGATCTATGTGATAAGTTATTCGGTTTCTGTTAAGAAAAAAAAGAGGGTGTTTTTGGTTTCTGCTGTCTATCTTGTAACCACCTAACCATTCATACACTATGACTGTTTATACATAAGTTTAAATGACAGTTAAACCAAACTGCCCTGCCCAAATTCCTTAATTAAGTTTAGCCTCTCTTGTGTCCTTTTAGCAATCTTCTCTTATTGTCACGAAATGCGTGCCCCCTGCCTTTGGGTGAGGGGGGGCAGAAACAAGCATTACTACACTTGAATCCTGCCACTGAATGAACTGTTTCCCTTTTCTTGTTTTCTTTTCAGAGGAGGCCTCACTTGCCTACTTTCCCCATATTTTTGGGGTCTAAATGTTTTGGATGTTGCTGTTGACACATCTAAAATCTACACTGATTGCCAAGAATAGGACCTGTCCCTGTTTCGCATAGCTGGTACCAACTATGTTCAGCGGTAGCATCAGTGGCACCAGTTCCTCTCCTTCAGCAACCCAGCTTAAATACAGGCTATCCCGCATGCATTCTTGTCACATTCTCTTCCTGCTGTATGATGCCTTCTCCTGCTTTTTTTTTCTGTACTGAAATAATCTTATAGGAATGTAATGCACCAGGCAGATTGTACGAGGTATTAGCTGATAGATGTTCCTGCTGTCTTTGCTGTAGGTAGCAGTGATGATGTGAGAAGTTAGCTGAGGGATCAAGAGAAACAAGACTTGGACAATTATGCAATTGGACAATTGGAGCAATTATTTGATTTTGTAGTCACAGGAATTGCTTCTGATGTGCAAGAGGAAAAGCTAAACAGGAACACTTCCTGAAGCCATTTCACAGTTGGGGTAAATAAAGAGTAACATCAGACTAAATGTGGATGCTACTGCATGCATTTGCTGTATGCAAATCAAAAGAGATGATGATCAAAAGACCTCTCTCTCAAAAGAGATGGTCTCAGTGCTTTCTTTTACATGTGGGTTTTTCTAATAGCTTCTCTGTGACTCACTCTGCAAAGGCAAGCTAAAATCTTATTTTGTTACTTCGTATTTCACCACAGATCGTTGTGAATTATTCTGGGATGATCATTAAACCAGTAACTGATTCTTTCCATGGTGGCCTTCACAAAAAATAAACCACAAATATTCTGCTTAGTAATAAATGGGCTTTGTTACTCAACTCCTTGGGGTTTGTATGAAATACGCCTCCAAGATGTTTACTTAGTAAATTATGATTTCCACTGGGATCAGTCCAAATGCAGTGATTAAAAGATGGCCTACATATAGACCCACAAAATGCTGCAAATACGCTTTGGCAAAGGCAACTAGCAGGACTCGGGGCCGGGCTAAAGCCTCTGCAGATGATGTATCAGTATCACATGACAGTTCATACAGAAGTGTAGGTTGGGGCATAATTTTTATAAATTACATTCCTCTCCATATGTTTGCAAAGGGACCTCAAGACTCTCACTGTGGCCTGTGAGCTGTTTTAATCCACGTCACCTCCAGGGTACACTGCCACACAGGTGTGGTTCTTCTAGTGCCAAAACTCCTAACCACTCTTTCAGCGTTTCCCTAGTTCCTTCTCTTTCAAAATACTCAATTTATGGCCCTGTACCTCAGCTGGCATTTAAAGCTCTCAGGGGTCTGACGCGGTGATTTCTGCCCCGTCATCGGCCCGGCTACCTCAGGCTGCAGTACGACCGGAGCTTTCGGGTCCCAGACGGCTGCGCCGGGCCCCGCCCGCTCCGTGGGCTGTGAAGAGCTGCCTGCGACTGCACTGTGGCCACCACCGATATGGCGGTCTCTGGGGCGACGCGCTGAAGATGGCGTCCGCGACGCCGCACTCAAGATGGCGGCTGCACTACAGCCCCCGCCCCTCGCTGCCCCCAAGATGGCGGCAGGGCGGGGCGAGCCGGCGCCGGAAGTGGGGCCGGAAGCGCGGCGGCGCTGGCGGAAGGGGACGCGCAGGAAGCGGCTGCCAGGGTTAACCCTCCCCCCGCGGCCACAATAACAGGGCGGCGCTGAGGGGCAGGTAAGGAGCCATGGGCTGGCGGGGCTCGGGAAGCCGGAGGCTGCTACCTACCCCCGTCCTCTCGTGGCGGGTGGGCCTACTGTGGCGGGGCAGTGCCGCTGTGCCCCTTCGCCGGCCGGGGCTGTCGTTGTCCAGCACCGGGGCCTCGGGGCGGCCCGGCCTGGGGCCGGTGAGGGCTGCTCCCCGGTGTGACAGGCCTCTGAGGAAGACCACTGTCCTTCCTGCTGCTGTGGGGGAGAGGGGGGAGCCCTGAGGCGCCGCGTTGGGGGCGGCAGCCGCCGCCGCCGCCCCCCATTTCCCCGCTGAGGGAACGGCGGCGTTTGGGCTGGCTGCGGGGAAGAGGGCTGTGGGGAAACCTGCTTTTATATTGCTTATCCGAGCAAAAATAAACGTGTTTTTTTTTTTTTTTTTTTTTTTAAATCCCCACAAGGAAACAGCCGTCTTAAATTAACGCTTGCTAGCTGTTCTCCGCAGTTTTCTCTAAAACGGTCGTTTCTGCGGGATGGTGCAGGTCTCTCTGTGGCTTTTTAAGTTCAATCGAGAAGATAACACACATCGAGCTGTTGTTTCATACAAAAACTCTCGTGAATTGAGTTGAGGAGAGCAAAACTCTTTTATCAGCCTTATTAAATATCTGAAAGTTTTTTTCTTGGAAACGGGGTCAGCTTCCTAATGTAGAATGAGAGGTTAAAGCTTCACACATTAGCTTAAAAATAGTATCAAAAGGAGCATATATTTTGCAGAAACTGCTGCCTCATAAGAGACTAGCTCATTCTTTTTACTCTTTACTTGATGGCAGGAGCCAAACCAAGCCACAGCCTGGCTCAGAGAGCAGGTTGTGCTCATTGCATTTAAATCTCACAGGATTCTTTCAGACTTTTTCCCTATAAGTTGGTCTGCTAATGTCTATCTTTTCTCTGACCTTATATCACAGTGCTTTTAATGCTGTCCTTTAAATACTGCTGTATTGTACTCCATGGTGTGTCTGCATCAACCTAGAATTTTTTAGGTTGTGTCGTGCCCTTTGTTCAAATCGAGTGACCAGGTGACATTCACTAGGAATCCGTATACTACTTGTTTTCACTGGAGTCCAATCTCATAAATAGTTTGAAGTAAATTTTGGGCTTCATGAAGTTGAACAATATTACGATGCCGTATTACAAACGTACTAAACCTTTCCGGTGTGTACCAAAAAAGAAGGGTAGTATGTATACAGGCAACAAACTCAGTGTTTTT
The DNA here is from genome assembly GCF_964106895.1 of Numenius arquata. NCBI lineage: Eukaryota > Metazoa > Chordata > Aves > Charadriiformes > Scolopacidae > Numenius > Numenius arquata. Next base: position 33,371,602 of record NC_133586.1, read on the forward strand.
AGGTTTGACTAGAGAAGCCCCAACCAATCCAAAGGACCAAAGATATGTTTCATGCTATTGCCTGGCAGAAGGTGCTAATATAGTTATTTTAAATCACCATTTTAAATAACTTAATTATAAATTAACAACATACACTTGCTAATTTTCAGTGTATGCAAAAATGTGTGAAAGCACATGTTTTTCAATAATTAGATCACAGTGAAGCTATCAATATTTCAAATTTTGTGCCAGCATATAAATCATTTATGTTGGGGAAGGCAAATTTTTCATTTCCATGAGATGCTTTGTTTTTCTTCTCAGTTGCCACTTCCACATAGTGTGAAGCAAACACTGTGGTATATTTACATCACAGTGTATGTCCTAACAGACGCATCTTCAATAAGTTTTCCAAAATCTGTCTTTTCTTTAAAGTTGCTTCTCCTCATCCACTGAATTTTGTTATTCAACCTGTTAAACTGGTTTACTGAGTTAATGATGCTTTACCCTACTTACCAGAAAGCACTCGTCTGCTAAATAGCAGTAGGGAAGACATTTCTCATGCTGTTCATCTCTATGAGGTGTTAACTCAGCTACTCTAATGTTAATGTTAATTTTATATTTATGACTTCTTGTAATCAATTTGTATGTTTTTAAATGAAACCTATTATTGTTATTTCAGTCCTTCTGTGCCTGATTGTGTGCTGCAGGAACAATGTAGACTCGAACACATTAATTCAGTAAAGGGAAAGAGGAGAGGATATCCTGCACATTGCTGCTGAGGCAAGGTCTTTCAGTTTTTCTGGAGCTTTGATCTTTAACTAAGCAGCCTGAATATTTTGTTTGGTATTCTAACCTCTAAGAAGAGCTAGTTTGAGGACCTTTAATAGGGCATTTTTGGGGAATGAGCAGTAGGAGCCTGTTTTTTCTAAAAGGACATATTATTTTTTTCTGCTAGACAGAGACTTTGGGCTTTCTGTTTCAGTGGAACGTGTCGAGTTGGTATTTGCTTAGTAACCTCTGTAGTATCCCCACGGCTTTCCTGTGATTTGCCTTGATCCACTGGTGTGTGGATGGTATCTCTGAAGACATTTTATTCATGCGAAAGAATTGATTTCCTATTAAATGTGGTGATTTTCCTCCTTGACAGCTTCCTTTAGCTTAAGGGACTTTCTAGTTTATCTAATAATCACCAGGTTGTGTCTGAGACCTCATGTAGGAGACAATCTATAACTTGTTGAAAAATTTTTTTCTATTTCTTGGTTAACTCCATTCAGCTGCACTGAACTTGTCTTTATTGGCAGATTTTGCTGGGTTTTTTGGTAAACAAAGCTTAACTGGTGTGTCCTCCTCTACTGTCTGTCCCTTTTCTTTTTCAGTTGCACTGAATTTGCGTAACACTGTAAACATTTCCTTTCATCAGAAATCGTTGCAAATATGGGTCCCCGGCGGAAAAATGTGAAACCGTGCTCAGTGAACAGGGAAGGTTCTGAGTCCACCAAAGCGGATGAGCCAAAAGATTACATGAACCAGCTCTCTCATGAAGTGCTTTGCCACATCTTTAGGTGAGCAGCTTGACAGAAGTCAATTTATTGTTTATTATTATATTGTTTTCTATTTTTTCCCCAATCTGCCTGCGTTGATGTTTGTGTCACATAGTATTCAGAGACTGTAGACATACCACAAGTGAACTGGTGGATAAAAACTGGAAAAAAGGGGTGAGAAATGTTTTTTCAGTTCCAGAATTCATTTGGATACTTTGAAAAATTAATCTCTGTGAATGTCACGAAGGGTAGAAGGAAGAAGAAAAAAATAAGTGATTTCAGTGTCTGATAACAAGTGTTAAAATATTGATTTCAGTGCAGAAATGTATCTCAGGTATTACATAGTGGAGTTGCGTGTTTTGAGATTGTTGCCTCTGCTTCATAGTGTGCAGAAGGGAACTTGGATGAGTATATAATCTTCCCTACAGAACAGTCCTCCAAGATGTTCACTCATGCCTATTATATTCAAAACATAATGTCTTACTGACAAGTTCTTTAAAAACAGTAGCTCTCCAAAATGTTGGAAATTGAGCTAGCTAGTGCATACTAGAAAATTAAAGGACCTTTAATTAAATCACATAGAAGCTATTCTGGCAAATGGTTTGGTCAGCAGTATTTGTTGGAGAACTAAAGCATCTCTCCATTTTAATATTTGTACCTTGAATATCCTATATGCAGTGGCAAAAATTGATGAGTCATTCTGCTTAGCAAAATTTCACACTTTATTAGAGTACAGTCTGCAAATTCTGTTTGAATTACTGATATTAGGTGTTAGAAATGTATGAACTCGTGTAGTCGTGCTTGGGATGTTCTTTAGTTCGGAAAAAGTCAAAAAAGGATCGACCTTTGATAAATCAGAGGGGTGTTTTTTCCTCTCCCAAAGGTACCTTCCCTTGCAGGATATCATGTGCATGGAATGCCTGTCCCGGAAGCTGAAGGAAGCGGTCACTCTTTATCTGCGAGTAGTGAAGGTTGTGGATCTGTGTGCAGGCCGATGGTGGGAATACATGCCCACTGGTGAGTAATGCACTCACTTAACATAGGGCATTAACGTGGTGGTGAGCAAAACTGTTGGGGCTCTCCTGGTATTTATAATGACACATACAGGGTGAATTTTCAAAAGCAGTAAAAGGAGTTAGATGTTTTAATTCCTTTTGACTTGTGAGATTTGGGTGGATTCCTTAAGCACGTGATTTGGAAGATTTATCTGTGTCTGTCTACCTCTGTGTATATATATATTGGATATTACTGTAGCAGAAATGGGGATTCGTGATAGCAATCTGTAAATACGATCTGTGTTTGTCTGATTATTGTAAGGGAGTTAATCCAAGGGTTAATCCAAGAAGAGGCTGTTTGCATGCAGGCAGGAAAAAATACAATGGAATGAGAGAGCAACTCATCTGCCAACACTTAACAATGTAAGAATAAATAAGTTTTGATGTCACACCTCAAGCCATCTTCAGATCCATAGATAAATTGGGCAACCTAGGTCAACCCTGTGAGTATTAGGATTTCTGTTGGATTTAAATTACACTGCTGGGATTTGTTGGGGGAGAGAGCTAAAATGAGTGAATTCTAAAAGTTAGAGGATCTGCAAAGTCAGATTTATTAAGGCTGATATCAGGTCGATAGTTAGACCGAACCTAAGCTAGATGTAAATACAGGTAACTTACTAGTTTAAAATCCTTTTAATGTGTTGTCTTATGTTAGATTAAAATAATCCTTTGCTTTAAGAAACTGTCTTATTTCTTTGAGTATTGTGAACTGTGGTGAATAGTGATGAGCTGCAGATAACCGATCCAGCTTGTCATTTTTGAGCCATGTAGCTGATAAATGGAATTCCAGGAAAGACAGAGACAGAAAGCCTGGTGATTCGCAGAGGTGCTTCATCTGAGAAGGGAGAAAGGATAGTTAAGCCTGTAGCCATGCAACTCCACTGAAGGAAACCTATAGCAAGCCTACAAAATTCAAGGCAGAATCATAGAAGAGCATGTAGATCATAATTTCTAGAATCTGGAAATAGAAGACAAGCTATTGCTTCACTGAATAAATCTTTCAACATTGTAGAATTTACACTACCACATAAAGAGAACAATGCATTTGGCTTTCCCTTCATAGATAGATGTCTGCTATCACACAAATACCAAATCTGTTGTTGTCATCTTAGGTTTCACTGATTCCAGTTTCCTAACGCTGCTGAGGAAGATGCCAGACATTGAACAACTTTATGGTCTTCATCCCAGGTATCTTGAAAGACGCAGAGTCCGTGGCCATGAAGCTTTCAGCATTCCTGGAGTTTTAGAGGCTTTGCAGGCCTGTCCAAATCTGCTGGTGAGTGATTAGACTGCAAGAGAACCTTCTCTCTGAGTCTGATGATGCCGACTAATATGCATCACTGAGATGACGCATGTTAACAGAGCAGAAGAAATCTGGCAGGGACTCATTGCTTACAGGGCTCTGTGTTCAGACCTGGGCTTTGCATTCAGATCTGGCTGTACAGAGTAGCAGTTAATTGTGACCATATCTGCAAATGTGCAACTAATTTGCAAATGAGTACTATTTTTAGTTGCACCAGTGGGAATAACAGGTGCTCTTAAGTCCAGAAATGAATTAAAACTCTGATCGCCCTGCTTTTTAAAAGACAAGTCTTGCTACACATTTAAAGGGACATAACACATTACATTATGTATAGTGTGTTATTGAGAAGTTTACATGGTTAAGAGGATATTGGTGCTTGAACTGGTGTTAGAGCATTTGTTTTGCTTTCTTTTATCCAGGGTGTTGAAACCTCTCATTTAGAGCTGGTGGAAGCTATTTGGACATACATGCCACAAGTTCATATTTTAGGGAAGTTTCGTAATCGTAATGGTGCTTTTCCAATTCCTCCTGAGAACAAGCTGAAAATTCCTATAGGAGCTAAAATTCAGACTTTGCACTTAGTAGGTAAGTGTTTAATGGTGAAGTTGTTGCCTTCAACACAGGTGAATTAAAAGGCTTTGAAACTCTGCAAGATTGTAATTCTTTTTAAGAGGGGGAGTTTGGCATGTGGCATTTTTGAAATATTAGTTGCTATATATATGATAGTGGATCCAAAAGACAAATCCTAAAAACCTGTGTTGACAACCTGAGGTGAAGAACTTGTGTTTAAAACATTTACAGCTATTCTCACATGCCACATAGCAAAGAAGAGGCTTCCTTTTTAAAGCCAGAATGTTAATCCAAAGACATTTATCCTGGAGTTTATAGTTTAAAGCTTGTTCTAAATGTTTGTTTTGTTTATATATTATTAGGGGTGAATGTCCCTGAGATTCCTTGTATCCCAATGCTGAGGCACCTTTATTTGAAGTGGGTGAGACTCACCAAACCGCAGCCTTTTAAGGATTTCCTTTGTATCAGCTTACGCACTTTTGTCATGAGGAACTGTGCTGGTAAGAGGGATTCGTATATGGAGGGGATGTTTTATCATGTAGGAAATCTACTAATTCTGTTAAAGCTGGATAGGCACCGACTGTAAATAGAAATCTTAGAATACCAGATTCTGACAACAGTTACTGTTTTATCCATGGTGTTGAATAGAACTGTATCCCTCTCATGTACATTATTTGATGCTATGTAATTTTGTTGACTTACTGATCTAAATGGGTATATGTAGACATTTTTAAGCTCTTTAATGTGATACATTCGGTGCTGTTAAGGGAATAACCTTCTTTGTCTACGTTGGTTTGTTCTATGTAGGACCCACAAATTCTTTAAAGTATGTTCCCCTGGTGACGGGCCTGGCTTCTGCTCGAAATTTGGAACATTTAGAACTGGTTCGTGTTCCGTTTCTTGGAGGACTTATCCAGCATGTGGTAGAAGATAGCTGGAGATCAGGTACTGATCTTCGTATCCCTCATACCTAAACCAACCAAACAAATAAATAAAAATATTAGCAAATACTGAAACCACATGAAGCTTAGCTTTTTTGTCTGTAGCATATCCTTTCTTGATTATTATTTTAAAGGTACTGAGTTTGGAACTATGGTTATGGTGCCAAATATAACTCTGTATTGAGTATTATTTTGGTCTTTTAACTCCAATTAACTGTTGAGTGATAAGCTAACCTTCCAGTTGCATTTATTGGTGAGTAGAACTAGCAGGATTGGCGGGGAGTTGTGTGCAAATATGTGTTTTATTGATTTGCTAAAAAAGACATGTTTTGTTAATTCACTTGTCAAAACAACAGTGGTGAAAGTGTATAAGGCTTAAGGTTGTGATCTGTGACTGAAGTGAAAGAATGTTTTTTCTTTAAACTGTCAGGTGGTTTTAGGAATTTGCACACTATAGTTCTGGGAGCTTGCAAGAATGCACTTGAAGTGGATCTTGGCTACCTCATCATAACTGCTGCACGAAGGTATGGGACTTTAGATCTTTCTTTCCTCCTTCTGCTTTTTCAAAAGAAGTATCTTAGTATTGAAGTCCAAGAACATGAAGAAGCAGAACAACCTTCAAAAATTTAAGGAATAAACATGTAAACTTTATATAGCAGGAGTATTCTGTAGTTAAAATAACTGGAGTTATGTCTGCGTCTGAATTGCTTTGTGTCATAAGCCACCTTCTTAGACCTATATCTGACAAGTGTGGTGCTGTTAGTCTCACAACTCCTATCCTGCTATGTAACTGCCAAATGCTGCCATAAAGACGCAACAGATATCCTGTTAATCCTGTCATTGTTGAAAGAATATTTTCATTTTATTACCAGAGGGCATCTTCTTTAATCGTTTCTATGACAATTGTGTTTTGGCATGCCTTTTAATAGGGACAATTCTTAATTGCATTCAGGTTGCATGAAGTGCGGATCCAGCCTTCCTTGACCAAAGATGGTGTTTTTTCTGCTTTGAAGATGGCTGAACTGGAATTTCCACAGTTTGAAACTCTTCATCTAGGATACGTTGATGAGTTTTTACTACAGTGTATGACATTTTTATATACATAAATTATTTGATAAATATAAGGATTAAATAAGTTGATGTGTTTTCAATCATTTTCTAAGAGTGATTAAAAAGAATATTAATGTACCCATCTTGAGGCTAGTGATCTCATACAGCCTAATATGTTCTTCTTCACTTCTTGAAACTCTTATTGAAATTGGGAAAGTCTCACCTTTATTGAACTGAAGTAATAATCTCATACATTTTGCCAAATTGGACTAAAATAGGGAGTTAGAAATCATGCTATAAAGGTAAGTTCCTGAAATTTACTGCTCTGTTTGCTACTATCTTTTTCTTAGGTAAAATGACAAATGGAGACTTGGTGAAGTACGGCTTGGCTGATGTGGTTGAAAATCCGGGAATTATTACAGATATTGGTATGAAAGCTGTAAATGAAGTTTTTTCTTGCATCAAGTATCTCGTCATTTACAACTGCCCACATCTACATAACCCAAATAATTGGATCACAGGTATTGCACACCTTTGAAATTTTAGAGGTATTTTATGAATAGTTGTGATAGTAAAACAGAATTTTTCTTCTCATAGGACTGCTTGTTCTATTTCTTAGTAAGTGCAGTAGATGATGCTTGGTTTGAAACCATACTGGTGCTGGTAACAGTCAGAATGGAGATACAGAAGATGCCTACTCTCAAATCTGGAAAGGGTATGATGAAAAATAAGTGAGATAGGAATCCTTCAGGAAATGCATCTCATCTCTTCTGCAGATCATTCAAGGTGGACCCGACTGGTTGACCTCACCCTGGTGCGATGCCATGCGATAAAGCTAGATTCTTTCAGTCAGTTCATTGAGTTATTGCCAAGCTTAGAATTTATTTCTCTGGACCAGATGTTCCGTGAACCTCCTAAGGTGAGTCTTTCAGGGAGTAGTTTTGCCAGGGAAAAAACTGATTGCCCAATTTTCAGGGAATGAATTGTTGCTAGCTCATTGGAAATATGGTGAGCTCCAGCTGTTATACATTCTTTTAAAAGTTGTAATTAATTAAATAGCTTGGTAAATAAATTACTTTGGTTTGCAGTTGCTATTATGATATGTAAGGGAGTATGATGCTTCTTCTGCAGATGGGAGTAGTGACAAGGCATGATTTTGTATGAATATGTGACCAGAAAATAAGAACTACATTGATTCTGTGTTTCTGTTGAGGTCTTTTCTGCAACTTCATTTTGTTGCTGCTTTTTATATGACTTTTTAGGGATCTGTTTGCAGTGCTAAAGGGTTTTAATGATTTCGTAGTGGGTGAAATAAGGGTGAAAATACTGTTTCCCTATTGGAGTGCTTTCAAAGCTTAGGATTTTTATTTCTTCATGTTGTCCCCTCTTCCCACACTGTAGCACAAATCTTTGTAACAGCTGTTGTAACGTAATGGAAACTGCCTAAGTAAAAAAACTGCTTTCTTTGATCATTAATTCTGTCTTGAGGCTACTGTGTTCTGGGAAGACTATATAATCTGCTATTTCTACTGATGTAATATGATCTCATAGCAAATGAAATACTGTTTAACAAAGTAAGAGTATATGCTTTGTGGAGTTCCCTTTCATTAGAAGTTTAGCAGGAGTGTAAGTTTTCTGGGTTGCTGAACTCAAGATGGACCTCTACAATGTGTGGCATAAGGAAGTATTAGGGACAATTTCCCAGTCCTTCATGTGCGTGTTGTTCTGCTGTCCTGGATACTACTAACAGAATGCTTCTTCAATTGGCGTTAGGATATGTTGTCGAGATAATGTGTCTGTATTTTGAAATCTTAATAGTTGCACTTTATTTTCAGGGTTGTGCTCGCGTGGGCCTAAGTGCAGGCACAGGAATTGGTGTCTCATCTGCCCTAGTCAGCAATCAGAACTCTAACAATGACAATGACAACAACAATAATCACCAGAATAACAATAATCCAAACATCCACCACAACAATCACCAACAGCCAAATGACCAGAATGAGGAGAATGAGCTGCGGCAAGATGGTCAAGCTGAAGAGCAGCAGATTGCAGCTGAGGGTAATCTCTGATCTTTGAGAACTTTTGTAAGGAGTGATTTTATTTGCATTGCTACTTACATAGGGTCCTAGAGAAGATATGAATACACATTGAAAGCTTGTTGCTCTTTCAGTTCCCTGTATGTAACTTTGATCTTTTCTGAGGGCTGTCTGCACATCTCTGGTACCTGTGTGATAAAAGCTGCCTTGGTATTGTGTCTCTCATTGTATTGTGCTGTTACAGGCACATTACAATTCAATGATACATGTCAGTATGGATGTTAGCAATGTCAAGTTTCAGTGTGATACTCATCTGCGGAAGCGTGAAGTGTTTTCTAGGCTTCTCTGGTCAGAGTTGGGAGTACATCACAGTGTCAGATAGCATATTTTAAAACTTTACCAGCAAAGGCAGAAGTCATTGGAGGGAACAAATATGTAAATCCTAGTTATGTTGCTCACTGCAGTAGAACAAGACATTTGAGCAGGAGTGGAACATTTGGAGAAGTAAGCCCCAAAAGTTAGGCTGGGGCCTTGGCTAAAAGAGATGTAGAACAAATCTGTGGGAGACTTTGTGCAACCTAGAGATTGTGCAACTGAAGGATTCAAGGCACTTATTACTTATTTCGTGAGGATTCTCTGACTCTCTGTGGGTGCTGGTTGAATTCCTCCTATGCCTATGGGCTCTGTTCCTTCTGTTTCCTCTTCTTGACCTCATCTTAATCTTTTCAGCACTGAATGAGATGGAGGAGGTGGCACAGGAAGAAGGAATGGCTGCTGGGCAGGGCCAGAATGAGCTCCCAGCTCACAGCCAGGCTGTTGTTCCTATGGAGGTCGACGAAGAGCAAGCAGGTAACACCAGTTTGGGAAATAAATTACTTTTGGTATCCCCTTCCTTAGGGGTTATATTTTTCAGTGTAAGTCTGTTTTTGCATGGTTTTCCTCAGCTGGGTTGTCTGGTGTATTTGGAATAATGATGCTAGCGCAGCTTACTGCTGTGAAGAAATTTATTCTGTTTTAGAGTCTGTTTTACAGTCCCCAATCTTCTTTGCATACAGAGTAAAATATCTTAATCTTAAAGCCTTATTTTTGTGCCCAGTATAATAAAAGACTCAGAAGGCCTGAATGAGCTTGTCATGTTCTGATGTTGGTGTTAATGGCCCTTACTTCTTTCACTGCATGTGGATTCTTTCGTGCTTTGTTTTTTTTCCAAGCCAGAACAACTTGTTCCAGTGTTAATGTAATTTGTATTAGTGACACACATTAGTAACAGTAGGTAGTCTTGATTTCTTTTATAGCCACTGTTTTTTGCTGGACAATGTAATTTTCTACTAAACATGCTAACAACATGAAGTAACATACATGTATGCTGCATCTGTTCACTTTTTCAAGATAATTCCTGAAAATGTTTTTTAACTTCATGTTAATTTCTTGTGTTATTCACAAGCATTGTGATTTGCTAATTCTTTCAGTTAGTAACCAAGAGAGGTAACTAACAAAGCACAGTTATACTGAAGCTTGGTAATTCGTGCTTTGCCTTCCCACTTCTACAGTGGGATTTAGAAGGATAATTGCAGATGTTGTGACCAACATTTCTGTTTTTGTGGTGAAGGTTTCAGGGACTGATTATAATACATAGTTGTGTGCAGTTACTTGTACTGTTGTGGAAGAACATTAAAGCTGTTCCAAGGCAGAGAAACATTACAGAAGAGACTGTGTTTTGCCTTACCATTGCCTTACCGACACTCTTCCCCTTCCAAACTAGAATGCTTTAACGCTGAAATGCAGTATTTTGCTCTTCTCTTATTTGGTTTTTAATGAGGGAGCCACAGAATGGGTGGCTAAATTGAACCAAATTCATCTCTTGTCATTTTTTCAAGAAGTTGTAGAAGTTCTTTAGCCCTTTAATCCATGCTTGGCTTATTTTTACATGAATTATTGGCATTCTTCTACTGTTTTCAGGACCAAGTGGCATTCAGCCTGTTGTAAAAGCAGCACCTATTACTGTCCATGATTCAGACAGTGAGGATGAGGAAGAAAACATGGGGACTTCAAGAGCCTGCATCTCTAACAGCATTGCACAGCATTACTCAGATGGAGAAGAGAAAAGCAGAGATCCAGTGGAAACTAGAGAACCTTCAGGTGTGCAACAGATGGGTTCCTGGGCACTGTTAAGCAAAATTTGTTTTTAAGCTTCAGTCTTTCCATCTTGTTCAGTTTTATTTCTAGCTTTGTAACTGGCATGCTTGTTTATTTGTCCCCTACTCTTTTCTTCCTGTTATAAATCTAGAATGGAGGTGTAAGGACACATCTCTCTGCTCCAGCCACATAGTTGCTGTACAGAAGCACAGAAGTAGTAGTGCTGCACTGCTTTGCATGCAGAAACCTGCAGGTCCTCTTGGATTTCCAAGTGCACAGAATTTATCATGTCTGTGAAGCCAGATTTGCAGCTATGCTGTCTATATGATTCATCTGTCAAAACCTTGCTGCTGAAACAAAACGTGGGGGACAAAATGTGTTGGGACAAATTTGAGAGTTGTAGTCATCTTTTGGTTCCTGCGGGCCCTATGGGAGTGTCCTGAAGGGGACACTTAAAATCAGCTTTACTTTGATGGGAGCTTTGGAGGTTAGTTAGAATTCTCAGGGTGATGTTCTGTTCTGTCTTCTTTGCTTCTGAACAACACTTCCTATTATAGCATGTGTATATGTGTATATATAGTAGTAGTACATATATTATTATGACTCATTCAGAGTCAGAGGTCTAGAACTTCGTGGTAATATGGCAATTAACAGAGAGACATAGAAAAGAACATTCCTTGTCTGTAGAGTTAACAGCTGTAAGCTGCACATCAATGGCACCAAGTCCTGGGTCCGATGCCATATGACATATGGCCTTTCCAGCAACAGAGATGACATGCTGTTTCCTTTAGTTTGTATTCTAAGTGAAGTAGTTTCATATGTACACAAGAAAGGAGGAAGTTGAAGTTGAATTGTAATCTATATGTAATTGACAGATGAAGTACATACGGTATTAATGAGTATTTACCTATGCAGTTCATATAAAAATCTTGCATTGTGAAGGACTGAGAAGTACAGCGATCTACTACAGGTTTAACTTCTGCAAAGCCTAGGACATATCAAAGCTGTAATGGATCAAATGTCTTCCTGTTGTAACGAGCATACTCCCTGCTCATCGCCCCCCTGTCATTTTAGTACATTTCAACAAGACTGGTAGTTTCAACTCGGAAATCTGTAGCGTGGCTGTGCTTAGAGCGCAGATGTCAGTTCTGGCTTGAGGGCTAAAATAATCTGCATTTGGAGACAATTTGCATAAACTTTTGTAGAGCCAGTAATGTTTTTTGGGTTCAGTTTACTGTAATTAGCTGAGGGGATTAAGACAGTAGACATTAAGTTCCAGTTGTGATTTGTACACTATTCACTATGGTTATTTATTCATCTTTAAACTGAGACTACTGTTACCCAGTGACACCACTTTCCGTACCCGGGAGGGGGAGCTAAGGATTGCTATTGAAAGCATAAACTTTAGTCCTATCTATGTTACTATTTTAATTCCTTATATTTAAGAAGACACAAGTCTATTATCAGTGTGTTTTTCATACTTTTGTGCTTTGGCCTTTTTTACCAGTTAGCTGCTTTTTGAAAGTATTAGCCTCATTTACTGACAAACACCCCGGCACATCACTACAAAAATAGCTGCAAGACATTACAGAGATTCAGCAACTGCTAGAAATATTATTAATTCCCGTGAAATATGAATAGAAGCATGGTCCTGACAAGATTTGTCATTGGCCTTCTGTTTTAAGTAGTCTCAAACAGGGTAGCGCTCAGCGTTTATTTAAACTGTGTATTAGATTGTCTCATTGTTCTCTCTCACTTAACTCTTACAGTGAGTGGCAAAGGCAAGACACCGCTGCGGAAGAGATGTAGCGCCAGCCAAGTGGGGCAGGCAAAGCAGTTCCATACCGAGGAAAGCAGCTGTGAGAAAGGTTGTCAAGTAACAAGTGAGCAGATTAAAGCAGACATGAAAGCCGCAAGTGACATGCCTGAAAGGAACAAGAGCAAAGATTCTTACCCAGGTTGCAGTAATGCTACAGGATCAACGGGAACATCCAGCTCCTGCAGTGCTGTTTCTCCTGGCCCTGACTGTGCACAGACAGCTAATAGCCACTCTGCTGGCACCAGTCCAGCACTTGGAGATGAATCCAGGCAGTGTGTCTGCTCACCCTGTAAAAGTGAAGGCTCCAGCGAGAGAGAGATTGAGGAGAGCTCTGTTTGTTCCAGGTGTTCCTGCTACAAGCCACAGGACGCCCAGCAGAGGACTAGTGGGTGTTGTGATGGGGAATGCCCATCCACAAGTGGAGCCTGCAGGAATGGACCAAACAGCGCTGCGTCAGATTTTGCACTTAGGACTCTGCCAAACTGTGGGCCTCCAGGAGAGACAAGTGATGAGAGGACTAGTGGGAGTGCTCGTGGGCCTGCCAGTGAGGAGGAGAGCGCGGGCTCACGGCGAAGGAGCTGTGAGATGGCTTGTAAAGAAGAGTATCCTCGCCGACCACTAACAAGAGCTAGAAGCAAGCTGTCCCATGTCCCTCTGGTATCGGAGTCAGGTATGATCTCTATGCATATATTAATTTCTGAGTAAACTGCTGTGCTGGCATGAGACAGTATTGAACAACTGCAACACCCACAGATAATACTGAAGTTAAACGTGAAGTTTATTGGTTAATAATTTAAAACTAAGTGGTTTATCAAAGGTCAGAATATTGATGGAACAGAAGTGGCTGACATCACTGCCATAGCTAGGTAAAATAACAGATCTTTCTGAAAGGGTGCCAGTGACTTTTTTCTCCATGCAAGTAATTTCTGTATGTGTTATCCGTACATACTAAACAGTGTTTGATTTACTCATTTGAAAACCAAATGCAACTTCTTTTGACAGCTTCTCTCTTCCTGTGAAGGCTGTTATTCATTGAAACATAAGACTGTCTCCCCCATTAAAATTCTCCCTTTAAAAGGAAGAAGACAGCAGGTACGCTCAGATCTTAGCAAGAAGGCAAAAGTTAATAACTGATACTTTATCAACCAGTAACGAAAGCCATAATTATAATTGAGCCAAGCTTGTGCACCTGCATATTGGATTCTACTTCCAAGTGTATATGGCGTGGTGATCAAATTTTTTGAAATTTGTCTTTTTATTAAATAGGTTCATGTTTCACATTGTTTTTGCAAACAAAACAGCAAAATAAAAACAAAATCCTGAAGGGCTGGAATGAAGCCAGAAGTGTTGAGAGAAGAACATAGATGTGAAGGGAAACTTGCTGTTTCTTCCATATATACTTGCTTTTCAAAATAATCATCTTAGTCTGGTATACCACACTTTATAATTACCTCATATATCCAGGATTCTTTGATGAGAATATCTGGCAAGTAAAATGAAACTGAGAAATGAAACGTGCTCGTTACAGAACTGTATGCGTTGGAGGTAGAAAAGATTGATAGCAAATTCTTATCTCTGTTAACATGGGATGATTCAAACACAGTATGTCCTACTGTCTTTCCAGTTTATCTTAATTTTCCCAAGTGTTAACAAAACCTAAATCACCTACGATGTTGTTGTTCTGTAGCTGGATGTATCTCAGATTGAAGAAATGATCTTGCTCTTAAATTTTAAATGTCTGTTTTCTACCTTACTCCGTTATGACTAGTAATTAGTCTACAAAAATCAAAAGAAAATACTTGCTCTCTATCCTCATCCATTACCAAAACATGAAGTGAAGTCAGTCAGATCTAAGCATTAAATTAGAGTGTCTTTCTGAAACTATCTCTGGTTTCATGTTTCAGTCGTTAATCAGGAAAAAGATCTATTCTGTTCATGGAGAAAAATGTCTCAGTATTTTCTGTATTTAGCCTACACAATTCAGAACTGATTTCCAGCTCCATACAGTTAAGTGCATAAAGACATACACATATTTTCCTCTTTGAAGCAGCAGGTATTAGTTGATGCTTGAGGCAGAATATGAGACTTGACGTGTCATTTTTATCTTTTAAATCGGTTTAATACATAGGACAGTGAGACTTGTTCTGCCTGGCTGTTAGGCTGCTTTTCTTCACTAGGATCGGATATACAACTCATTAGAGTATAACCTGAAAATGCTTTGTTACAGAGTTGGAAATGTTTTTCTATAAATAGTCTAAAAATGTGCCTTGAATATGACTGCTTTCTATTATTCTAGCATAAATGACATTATGGTTTTCAGCTTCTGTAACAAACCTGTGTTTGATAGTGGAAGTATTATTTTCTTTTTCTTAAATTATTTACTCATGTTAAACAGTGGAACAAGTCAAATACTAAAGACAGTGAAATTCTAAAAGAATTATCGCCACAGACTAGCAGGCTAAAGAACCACTCAAATCTATCATTTTGATTTTTACTTTAGTAAAAATGTAAGCCACACTTTCTCTTGTAATAAATGGGGGGGTTTAAACTTGTTTTAGTTTGCGTTTGTAGTGAAGCAAGCTTTTCACATTTTAAAATGCACGTTATGCTAAACCTTCTGTAAAGATTTCTTGGCCTTGGGCTGCAACACAAAATTGGAGATTTTTTCCTATAATGTAGTTAGGAAGTGTTTCAATACCTGTAGATACTCTAGGAACTGTCAGAAAAATTCCCTGGGGATGATGATTCATGGGTGCACAAGTTGAGTACTTAATATTACGGCTTTCAACCTGTGGACCCCTAAAGCAGTAGCCTGAATTCTGGAGCTCATAGGCCCACTGAATGTCACATGTTAGTTAATAAGTTTATAGGTATTGGTGGAATTTGATGATGTTAAGTAGGAAAAGGGATATTTTTTTAATGTTAATGGTAGTATAGCATGGAGTAGTTCATATATAGTCTCTAATATTTTGCCCTTCTATCTTGACTGTGAATCTTTGTGAAAATGCCGTATGTTTTAACAAAAAAGTCAAAGGAAGCTTAATTTTAATAAAATAATTTCTTGTTTTGATCTGTTAATGACAGAAAATTAATGCTAGGGCATTTTGTTTCTCTTACTGTAGGAAGTAAGGGTGGTCATCTATCATTATTTCTTCTCAAAGCCTCATCTTTTAAGTCAAGCAGGAATTTGATGTCACTGGTGCATGAAATGGAGTAAGCAGCAGCTCGGGAACATCAAAGTATTTTATACCTGGGCATCCTTTGCAATATTAGGAAAAACTTAGTGACAGTTATAAAGAGCAGACTTTCAAGTAGTTTGAGATTATTTCCACTAATGTTTAAAATATTAAAGCTATTTTGGTTCTTGTATTTGTCAAGAATGTTCTGTTTGCTGCAGGGAACCGAGCATAACCTAACGATTCATCTTCTGTTCTTTTCTTGGCTCCGCATCTTTCTGTGATGTTGACCTTGTATGTTCAGCATTCCTGTGTTTTCATCTATAAACAGCCCACCCTCCTGCCCCTAGTTACTTAGTATGAATGATTCTGAGCAACAAACCTGCAAGTCGTTTTAGTGCAAGGAAAAGATACATAGTTGCTTTCAAGCCAGACAGGTATTTTGATCTGTTTATGTAAGAAGTGTATGTTCTTATTGGATGTTTTCTGCTAGGGAATGCCTCTATTGTTACCATGAAATGTAAACAGAGGAAAGATTTTTCTGGTTTTCTGTTTCCAGAGGTAGCCAAGCCAAAGCCACGGCAAACCACAAAGCGGAAAAGGACAGCTGACAAGTCCACAAGTACAAGTGACCCAGTTATTGAAGACGATCATGTTCAGGTAAGGTCTCTTTCTTCACTTCCTACAGGTTTATCATCTGGGGATGCTCATGAATAATATTATACAAGCTCATCTTACGTGTAGAGCCAGATGAGTTATAACTGATGTTGCTACTCTCTTTGGTCTTAATCATATACAGGAAATTTCTCTCTTAGATGCAGTGATACTCTGGCTGGCCTGAGAGGAGGAAATTATAAGCTAAAGCTAAACTTGAAGTTTGTCATATGCTCATGGTTATAGTGCTGCATAAAGTCCTGCCTTCCCACAGTGTCCTTCTCGATGTGTGTCCTGGGTTGAGCGACACAGGACTAAGAACTTCTAATGCTTGGGAAAACCGAACCGCACTTTTAGAAGACTCTAGTGTCTGAATTCATGGAAGTATTTACTTTATAGCCAGCTATGGGATGGGGGTATCAAGGTCTCCATGTTTGCGAGCCTTGCCAGGTGCAGATACGAGGAGGAACGAGACCCAGGCACTTGACCCAGGCTGGCCAACAGGATTATTTCATACCATGAGGGTGACATTCAATATAAATTAGAAAGTTTGCTGTGTAGTTTCTCTCTCCCTTGATGGTGGTGGTCCAGAGAACTTCTTACCCCGGTGCTGGACCCCTGAGCCCTTCCCTTCCTCCCGAAGCCGCAGCGCTCACAGTGTCCCACATTTGCTGTCACCTGCTGGGAGTGCACAACTTCCTACTGGTAGAATGGGCCGAGTATAATCCTTGTACATTTTATATTAGTATTGGGATCAATACTGGTGTTTTAGTATTATTGTTAATTATTTAGTCTTATCCTATTAAATCTATTTGTATTTCAACCTTCATGTTTCCTTGATTTCCTCAGTTCCCATTCCTGGGTGGGGAGAGGTCTTTGGGTGATAGAAAAATTGTCTAAACGACAATGAATTGTTATGAATTTTCTCAAACCATAACAATGTGCAGGGAGAAAAGTTATTATCTGGCATTTATTTTTGAAATGAGAGCATAAGCTACTGCTGTTAAAAGAAACATGGGGTGTGTAATTACCTCTGGACATAGCAACTCAGCTGTTACTTTGCAGGCTGGAGGTTCTTGTAGTATATTAGTAACGTGAGTTAATTCTTCTGCAGTGAAGATCAGTCATGGGAGGAGAAATTGCAAGGTCTCGCTCACTGTATTGAGGCTGTTTACCCCGGGCTGATATTCTAGCTGAGCATGAGATTGCTTCAGAAGGTGACTCTGGACATCTGACTTCAGCTTCTTTTCTGAGTTCTGCTGTAGAGGAACCTCCTGTGTTTATTTTCCCCTCTCTGTCCAGTGAAGAACTTGGCCTGACTGATTTAAGAAACTTTTGTGAAAGTTAATTCGTAATATTTTTCTGGTTTCTAGGATGCATTACAGCTTTTGTAATTAGCATAAAAGATATTTTTGGGTACATGATTTTTTTTCTTTAAATATGTCATTTTGAAAAAACAGTATTGTGAGTTTTAAATTTTTTTTTTAAGTATCTGTGGTTACAAGAAACAGCTTGAATTGCTGGAACTGAAAGAACCTATTACAGAATGCTTCCTTTTTCTCTTTACATGTGTTTACTTTGTTTTTATAGAACTCTGTTTAGTCTTCTTTGTATGAGAATGGTCAGCTTCATCCTTGGGCTGCTAAATTTTGCTACAATTTTTAGTGATAAAACTTCGAAAAGTTCAGATAAAAACCCTAAAATACCGTTTCTTATTACATCCTCCCTTTGCTCATGCTATTGGAAATGATTCTGCTTGAGCTTGGTGCATGCTTTACTTTTCTAACACTGATAGTGGACATAGAGGTTTAAATAAGTTATGTATATAATTTTTAACCATCCATGCGAGGTTTTCCTCTGAGATAGTGCTGGTAAATTACATTGGTGTGGGAAGTTCAAACCAAGAACCTGCAATACCTTATTTCTGTGTTTAAACAAGCATTACTGTCCAGAATTGCCATTTTTGTCATCATGCTTGAAAAATAGAAATTGAATAGTAGAGGATTTGAAGTTCCTGACAGATGATACTTAGGTTTTCTGATAGAAATTGTACTTTCTGATATGACTCCTCTTTTAATCTGGGGAAGTTGCTCTGTGATTTGTGATGTTGCTGATCAGCAGGAAGTCTTTTGTTTCTCATTGCCATCAGTACCCTCATCGTCTCAAATGCCTGTTGCAAACAGAAGCTGTATTATATTGATTAGTATCCAATTAACATCCTATTGCATCTGGCAGGATCTTTTTAAACTCAGTTTATTTTTTTATTTGTTTTTATTTGCACTGTCATTATTTCTTTTTTTTAAATTTTCACCAGGTACTGACTTTGAAATCAAAAAACCTTGTTGGAATCACCTTGACCAATTGTGGAATAACAGATTTGGTACTGAAAGACTGTCCCAAAATGATGTTCATACATGGTATGTAGTTAACGTCATGCATACCTGCTCCATCTGGCATTATTAGAAATTTCTGAAAGAAATTATTTTGTATTCATTGGCTGCTTTGCTACAAGTCAGACTGATGCTTAGAACACCAAATATTACTGCTTCTCCATTTGAATGCCTCTTTCATTATAAGTTGTAACAGGTTTAATAAAGATTAATATCTAAAAATCAACAGATGAAATTATATGACAATTAGGAAGATGAGATGTTTATTGAAGAGGGATAATAAAATAATTGGAAGTTGATGAAATGAGTTTCTGAGTACCTTGTTTTTTCTCTCATTTCTTCCTGCTTCCATAGATTATTTATCTGACATCATGATACTGTCCTCCTTGACATGATAAAAATGTGTTTTAAATTATGGCACTTAAGCTGCATTGGAGTCACATGCCAGGGTGCGTGACTAGTTCTGCATTGAAGCATTGGGTCGTCTATTGTTTTCTGCAACATCTACACTAAATAACACATTTTCTTCTCTCTCTACGTAGCAGAGAATGAAGAAATTTCTTTATTTATTCCAGAATACTTCTTAGAACATAAATTAATTTTTAACTAAATTTTGATTACATGAGAAGGGATTGCTAGAAAGGAAATAGCTTTATTTTACCTTGTGTGGCTTCACAATACTCTATATTTGATCTGATTTTGAAGTCAGTGGTTTTCAATTGTAGCAGTCTGCAGACCATTTCAGGGGCCTTTGTGAAAGGAAACAAAGGGAGAAAAAGGTTATTGGATTAAATTTGACATGGTGCTTTAAAGGGACTCTTCTTACAAGTTCACAAATTAAAAGCTTAATCATAACGTGGAAGAAATGAACAACTAGTCTATTTCTTCAATACGCTTAAGTTGCCAGCTCTACAAACTACTTCAGTAATTGTCTGTGACTTGCATTGTTTGCCTTCTTTTGAAACAGTCAGCTTTGAAAATCTCTGACAGGAGGCTCCTCAGGTCTTTTCAGTATCATATTTCTTTTAATAATTTTGTTTGCTGGTTTATAGCTACAAGGTGCCGTGTATTGAAACACTTAAAAGTAGAAAATGCACCAGTTGTCAATCGGTTTGACTATGCCCAGTGCAAGAAGTTAAATATGGATCAGATTTTGGATCAGATTCTCAGGATGCCACCGGAAAGAAACCGGATCATTTATCTTCGTCCGATGCAGCAGGTACACAATGAACTTTCATTGATCTGAAGTTCTGCCTGTATTCTTTCACCACTCTTGGCTTCATGTGTTTTTCAATTAATGCAAGAATGTAAATGTTATAATAACACAACTCTGAGAAATCTGTTTATTAAAATTTTATCCTGTCAAAGCTTTTACTGCAGAATCTGGGACTCGGATGATACTGAATTTTAAGACTTAATGTTACCATCTCCAATATTCATTGCATTAGAAGATACTGTAAAAAATCAAGACACACTGAATTCATTCCAAACTGCATAACTAAAAGTAACTGTAAGAACCTAAATGCTAGTAAGTCAGCTTGTAGTTTTGTGTAAGCAGAAGCATGACATAGGCATAGGTATCTGAAACCCATGTCCCATTAGATTTAGTAACAGCAGTTAGTGTTTTCAAAACCACATTGCTGAAAGCTGCATCCTCTTTTGATGCTAAACAGTGTTGCAAGATAGTTGTGGTACTGGCGGCCACCCTTTCCTCCCCCAGATTGCGTGCAGGAGATGTAAGCACTGACATCTAGTGACTTGTTGAGGTCATTTGACAAGTAAATAAGAGAGCTTAATTTAAGATCCAGAATGTTTTTTCGACTTTATCACTCTAACCAGAGCATTCTGTGTTATACTGTGATGCTGCTTCTCTCATGCAAAGTAATGTTTTTTCTGGCTTGGTTTGCCTGACCTACAAGGGAACGCTGATTTGATATAAAAGCCAGCTTTTCTTTGATCTTTTGCTTTAGCTCTTAGATGACAGTGGTAAGACTATTAGGAATTAAAAAAAAAAATCCACAAAAAACAACTTCACCCCCAAAGCCAGAGACAAATTCTGAGAAAGCGAATGTAGTTTAGACCATTATGTAATTTTATGAAAGTTTATTTACATATTGGAGTTGTGAAACACATCAGAATATAAACATCTACCATCACATTCCACTACTCAAGAAGATTCATTGGCAAAGCTGCACTAGGAAGGTTTTACTCCACTTAATCATGTACTTGATTATGTATGCTGTTAAAATTTCTTTTCACTGGACATGTTCCCTCAGAATTTGGGGGATTTGGTAGATATCTGCTCTTGACTCTAAAATCACATCTCTCTGTTTCTCTTGTTTACGAGTCTTTGTTTGCTGCCTTTCACAGGTTGACACGTTGACTCTTGAGCAAAAGATATTTAGTGGCCCTTATCCATACCACATTTGCATAATTCATGAATTCAGTAACCCGCCTAACGTCCGCAATAAGGTGCGCGTTCGGAGCTGGATGGACACAATAGCAAATATCAACCAGTGAGTACTTGCCTGTCAGTAGCTTTACAGAAAAGGTATTCAATCCCTATTCAGCAGCTACAGCTTCAGTCAAGCTGTAGACTTGCTGCATTCTGTAAGCCAAATTAAAAAAATTGTTGGCTAGTGAAGGTTGAATTCTAGATGGTCTGATGTAGAATTTCAATGTCAAGATGTATCTTAATACAAAACGTAGATTAAATAAACCTAACCATTTGAAAAATATTGTAGAATTCTCCAGTTCTATTCCATCCAGGAGTAATGCAATTGAACACTGAAGTATTTGGGATGGCTGAGGAATATCTTAAAATCGAAAGCAAGTTTATTCTATTAAAAAAGAGAAAAGAGGAAGCTTGATTTACTCCATGAAATAATGTTAGTTTCTGGGCACGATAATATGCAATCAATATCAGCTCCTTGCTGAGGAGCAAAAATTCCCAGAAGCAGGGAATTGTATATGTTGGCTCTCATCCAACTATTTTAAACCGGTGTTATTGTTGTCTTAGTTGTTCACTAAAATGACTAAGAGAACAAATTTACTTTTGAAGTTTTATTAGGTTGCAGCTATGTTGGATTGTTCCTTGCAGATAGAAAGCTATGCTTAAACGGTAGCTTAATTGCTTTCTCATCTAAACAGTACGCATTCTCTGTGGTTACTCTCAAAAGCAAAGGGATTGTCTTCTGAGTTTGTGTGAGGGTCTTAGAGGAGTGTTCACTAAAGGAAAGGTTGTTTAAAAGGATTTCCCGTTTGTTTTTTCTCCCTTCTGCCTTCACATGTCCTATCGCTTCTGGCGGTAATCTCTTCCTCCTTCTCTCTAGAGAGCTTATTAAATATGAGTTCTTCCCTGAAGCTACACGAACTGATGAAGACCTGAAGAAATACACTAAGTACCCTTGGGGACGAGATATTTACACTCTAGAAGGTGAGTGTTTATAGAAAGCTGAAAGCTGATGATCAGTCTCTTGTTAAGATAAGTAATTTTCCATCAAGTTACAAGAAATATGAAGAATAACTTCTGTGAGGAAGTGGAGGACCTTCGGGACGGAGTGGGGGAATTGAAGTGAGGAGGTGCTTTTCTTGCATTAGAGTGACCAATCTATGTGATAGCAGTGAAGTTTACTTGATGAAGAGTGCTGATGCTGCAGGAGTGACATTGTCCTCTTTGTGTTCTCATCCTGTCTATCTTCTAGGCATTGTGGATGGCGCCCCTTACTCCATGATTACTGACTTCCCATGGTTGAGATCACTGAGAACAGCAGAGCCAAACAGCTATGCTAGATATGACTTTGAGGATGATGAGAGAAGTGAGTAATGTTTTTGATGTGTTCAAAGAACTTTAACTCATTGCGTAGTCCCAAGCTGACAATGCGTTTATTTTTCAGTTTTCTAATTATGCTGCTTTTGGTATACTAGAAAGAACTACTTGTAGCAGTGTTGGGAGCTGATTGAGGAGAGGTTCAGCTGAGGAGAGGGCCATAGTACTACAACAGTGTATTGACCAGCTGGAGACCCCTAGTACTGACAAAATCAAGAGAGCCAATCTGGTGCTTAGCCTAAAGATGTGGTGGGTTTGTCATATCCAGAAGAATGAGTGCATTTAAAGCACACACAAAACTAACGTTGTGATGTGTAGTCCCAGCAATTCATGTACTGTGGAGTTTACTGGCATTGCTGCTGACAGCTCAGCTGCACTACTGCCTCTGGCTTTGCTTTATGAAAGGTTGTGAAGGTGCTGAAGAGAGTCCAGCAAAGAGAGGTGAGACTCACAGAAACTTGGGAGAAAAGAGGAAAGAACTGAATTTGAAAACTCTGGAACAGAGATGATGTGGATTAGAGTTTAGGATAGATATGCCTCTTTCTTTTTAAGAGCTTGTCTTATAAAATGTTACAGGGGGCAGTTCCTATGGCTCAATCAAGAAACTTTGCTTGGTAGCAGGCAAAAATATATTCTTCCACTACTTAATTAGGAAAATCTTGGAATCTCCTTCATTAGAGGTACTTTTAATTGACAATGTTTTGGATATTCTTATCTAGCTCCAGTTCAAGGGGTTGAAGCTGAAGAGGATTAGGAGAAACCCTTTTTGGCTATACCTTTCTGATTTTTATGTCATTTTTATTTGAAATTGATTCATAGACTTAATGCCTGTAGTTCAGTATGTAGCCTGAATTATTAAAAATTGATACGTATTTGATTTAAAAGAGTAAGTAGATTAAAAATTGTGTTAAAGCCATAGAAAAATAAAGACTGCTGTTTTATCCTTAATTGCTCTTGTTTATAAAACATTTAAGTGATGACTGAAATGGATAACCTGAAAGCACATCAGGTAAGTCTCAGGAGGAAGGGTTTGTTATGTGCTGGGGTTCCCTTTGCTTACACACATATGGACTTTGCGTACATTAAATGAGTATTGGAGCTATCGAAAGGTGGAAATACGGGGAAGGCAGAGTACATTTTCTGCTTGAATGGTGTTCCTTAAACTTAGTTCCTCGATGGAGGATTTTTGTTTGCTTTGTTTTCCAAGACTATCTCATTTAATGCAAAACAGATTTGCTTGTGAATTTCTTTACAGGAAAGATTCTAGTCTTTATTCTTATGTGCCTTCCACAGCTACTATTTATGCACCCCGGAGGAAGGGACAGTTGTCTGCAGACATCTGTATGGAAACAATAGGAGAAGAGATCTCTGAGCTGCGTCAGATGAAAAAAGGTGTATTTCAGCGTGTGGTGGCTATCTTCATCCATTACTGTGACGTCAACGGTGAACCAGTAGAGGATGATTACATTTGAGTGGATAGACCTCCCTGACCCGTCATCTCTTCCTAAATTCTGATTGGCACTGCCGGCCAAGAAAGCAGGTGGATTCTTTCCGAATGCAAAGCATTTTCTTGAAACACATACTTTGCAGTTGCTCTCACACAGTTTGGAAAAGAGTATGTAGTAAATGTATAATGAAAAGTAAAAATTGTATACTAAGATTTGTACATAGAGGAAAGAAAAGAAAAACTTCCTAATACTGAGACTTTATTTCATATGTTTATACAATTTAATTTAAATTCCATTTTAATGAAGGCCAATAATTAGGAACAGGGAAGAATATTTGAATTTTTCAGCCCATACCATTCATAGCAGTATTTTTTTTCTTATAAACAAAATCCCATTTCCAGTGTTCAAAAGAGTCATCAGAGTCTCTTTTAATCTGTGCCTTTTTCTTGAGCGTTTAAGAGTCCAGTCTGAGTAAACCTGTTGAGCACAATCTTTGTGTCTTGTGTGTATTTTTCACAGAGAATTATTTTACAGGTGCTGCAAAGAAGGCCAAAAGCTGAAAAAAAAAAGTAGCAAAGTTGGTGATCTGTGGTTGTTTCTAGAGTTCATTAAAACATTTATTTGGGAAAGAAAAACCCATTTAGCACCTTGGAAACAGAAGATATGTTCTAAAGTATTTTGTATCATTAGATTTAATTTTAATAGTGTATTTGACTGTAGTATGAAAAATAAGTTGTTAATTGTTGGTTTCACTCTTTAACATAAAATCTGCATATACTATCTGGGTGAAAGCTGAATTTCCCCTTAAGACAGGCAAGAAAAGGGATGTGTAATTGCTTAGTTATAGCTGTGTCAGTACAAGATCCATCTGACGAACAGTGAGCTTTCAGGCTGATTCATGCTCGCTCATGAATGCAAATTTTTCCATACAGTCAGTAAATACTGCTGCTCTTTGCCCCTGAATACTTGCTTTTATTGTATATAGAAAATGCCACTGGTTCCCACAGTATACATAGATGTTTTATATATATGTCCAGAATGTGCTGCAAGTCAGTATACAGGTATAAAAATGCACAAGTTAGTATTAAACTAGCTGGCTTGTGTGCTGCTACTTATGTGCCCTGTGGGGGTGGGAGACCCCTTAAAGGCTAATTTGCTGTGCTGTGAAACCGTGTCTGCGTGTGTACGTGGCTGTGACTGCACAGACGCACCTTAGGATGTGCCATATCACCAGCTATGGCCTGATCTATCATTCATGCTTTTTTAAAGCTGCGGAGTTACCAGCCTAACAAATGACAGTTTGCTAACTTACTGTGGTAAAAGCCGTAGAGCAAATTAGTTTAGACCATTATACAGTCTTATGCATTATTGTTAATGATTTTAATTTTTTGAACTTTGGTATAAATGTGACTAATGGGGGTTTCTGTGACGTTAGCTCTGTAGAATTGAAGAGGCAAAACTATTCAACACAGCCAAGTCAGTGTTGGTTTTCTCCGCATCTGTCCCTCTGTGGAGATTCTTGAGGTAACGTGGAACTAGAAATGCACTAGATAAGAAGAGAATGGTGCCTAAAGGAAGCGGCAGGAGACTTGGTACAGTAGCATTTTCTCACATGTGCTCTCTCTGCTCTAACTGGAGGTGGAGTGCTAAATACCAGATAACAGTGTGAATGTGTTAAATTTGCTTTAATGCAGGATCAAAGTTAATGGTTTAGGTGTAACAAATATATTTAACTATAGATAATATATTCAGTGATATTCAGACAAAACATAATTGTGACCCTTCCTAGAAGTGTTTCAAGTAATCTGAGTCATCGATTCAGTCATGTTTACCATTTGAATACAGCACGTACAGGAAAATGTTACTGCGTTTCTGGAGTATTGCACCAGATCTCCATCTGGCATCTCAAACTTTAGCCTTTTGAAGAAGTATTTATACAAATAATGTACTTATTTATATCCAACATTTTTTTCTGTAAGCAGTTGAACCTTGCAGTAGTTTCGACCTTATAAACGTTACACCCATTTTACACATAGTGACCAAATTCATTGTGTCCATCCCCTGAGAGCTGTGGGTGATTGAGATTGTGTCTGGGCTCTGGCTGGGGAACCTGCTGGCTTCACTAAGGTCAGTTTCTGAAATTGAGGAAGGGAGCAAGGCAGATGAATTATTTTCCTGCTCAACCTTCATTAGTTAAATAAATAATTATTGCTAGTATGTGAATGGGTATAGTTTGTGTCAGGAGGAACTGCTGTATAAATGATAATTTGCTCGCCAGTGTGGCTTCAGCAGTGCTCTGCCGGGGCCGGGCACACACACACTCAGCACTGCAGCAGCTCCAGTTGAAAAGCTGTCCTAGTTCTAAGGGCTGAAAATGTCTTGATTTTGTTTTCGACCGCAAAGAACAAAAAGTTGCAGTTGCCCTTTGGGATTCTGATTTCTTCTTGTGTGAATCCTTGAATCACTGCACTAGGGGATGCGTGTTTACAGTAAAGACTGCTCTGACATCAGCCCAAATTTGCTGATGGGGTGTGCAGTAGCCATGAGCGGTTTCTTTTTGCAAGTTGTTTTTGATGTTGTCAGCTGAAGAGGGTTAACTAGATCAAACATCTATCTGCAAGAGCAAGGGAACTGAAACCTGGTGACGTGCGTGCGCTTGATTCAGATACCCCTCGTTCCCGTGCTAAGCCGTCTCTGAGACTTTCACATTTCACTAAATCTTTTCCCATGGGGGTTACTTCTCCTTTGCAGGACTTGGAACCAAGCCACTCTTTGTATCTGAGCCCTCTAATTTCAATTTTTAAGATCGTTCGCCCGTCCAATCCAACCGAAACGCTCAGGTGGGTTTGACGCCGCTCTGTGCCGCGGCAGGGCCGTGCGGCCCGGCGTGGCTTGGCCCGTTTCGGCCGCCACCCGGCGCCGGTATCGGAGGTGGCCGTGCCGCGGGCACCGAGCGCTGCCGCTCTGCGCGGCTCCCGGCGGGCGGCGCTGCCGGCGCGGGGCTCCGCGGCGGCGGCTGCCAGCCCGCCCCTCGCCTCTTCCTCCGCCGCCTCCTCTTCCTCTGCCTCTTCCCCCGGGGGGCGCGTCCCCTCCGCGGGAGGAGCTGGAAGCGGGACGGAGCGTCTCCCTTCCGCGCCCCGCGTTACTCCAGCGGGCAAGGGTACCGCTACGTGGTGTAAAAGCTGGTGGTGTCATACCAGCTTGTCTTTGCATACCTGAGCCCCGGCTTAAATCCAGTTTCTTGGGAGGCAGGTTCAAAGGTGCAAAGGCTATTTCGGGAGCACTTTCTATATAAAGCAATATCTCTTGCAAACTTGCGGATTTTTATTTATATTTACGAAATTCTGGCAGAAGTTTTTTGACCACTTAGGGGAAACTGAGGCTTAGAGTGAAGTCATTTACAGTCAAGAATTGTTCTCTTGTTTTACTTTAAATGGAACTTGACTTTTTTCTCTTTCAGAAACAATTTTCACTTCCTTGTGTGAGATGCAAGTCCTTTTCATGACAGGGGTTCATAACTTCTTGAGCTAAGATCAGCAAAGAACAGCTGATATAAATAAATAAATACCCTTCTATCAGAGCTCTAGGTAAACTAAGTAAAAATCAATCACTTCCTTTCCTTTTTTTGGTGCTTAAGCAACTTGATTCCAGGAGGTCACAAAAGGTACAATAGAGTATATTTAAACATTTAAAAATATTACGTATTGTACCATGGCAAATCTCCTGCATGCCACAGTGTTTTAACAATCTCTTTTAAGGGAGTTTGATCTAGGTGATACTTTATGTCCATTTCATTTTCTTAAGTCTTACATGTATCTCTAAAAGATCCTATACACCATTTGGAAAACTGTCACCACATTTATAGACACAGATGTAGAGATACTAGGCTTGAGAAATTCTAGTTTGCAGCTTCCAGGTTGTAAAGGGATGTGATCTTTTGTGTCTGAGCTTCTCCTTGTCTCTCCATTTTGCTTCCTTTTGGGGCAGTCTGTTACTCAATTGCCATGTCAAGCCCTGGAGGGCAAGAAAGGGTTTCCATTGGTCTAAGTTGTTAAACTTTCGTCTGTCTGTGTGTGACAGGCTTCCCTCTTCACACTGAAGTCCGGTCTGACACCTCTGTTTTGGTCTCTGGCAGGAGGAGCAGGCTGCTATCACTGCAGATAAGATGGCTGAGAGATCCTGCTCTGTTCATCTTTCTACAATAGAGAAAACTCCAACTGGGGCTTTTAGCTTTACTGTGCTCATGTGTGGCAGCTTTGGAATGAACTATGAAATCCATTTACAGCCCACTTAACAAACAGTGATATTTGCATCTGGATATCAGAGCACGCAGTTTGCTGGAGTTCAAAGGCAGCTTTGCAAACATTAAATCTGGTAGGTAAGGAAAATGACAAAGGAAACTCTGATATGATTGCATAATTTCAGCCCCCTGCTTCCTTAATGTGCTTTGTAATGAGTGTGGCTTCAGGGAAAGAAATAAAGAGGGAGGATTCTCTTCCCAAGGGAAGAGAATCCATTCTCTCTGACTTAATAGTCCTTGCTCAACAATACACTTCCTGGATGGGTTATACCTTTGTTAGATTTATATGCCTATAGTGCAGACGCACGCAGATGCGCTAGTCATTGGGGTCTCCTTACAGTCAGTGAAGAGAAATAAGCACTTCCAGGGCCAAATCCAGCTGGCCAAAGGCAGATATTGACTAGCTCTCCACCAACTGGAAAGTGAGCCTGAGATGACTTGTACCACTGCAGGCAAGCACTTGCTTTGTGCCTCTTTGTCCTCACACCAAGCAGGGGTAACAACTCTTCCTGAAAGAAGATGTGGTGATCATGTCTATGAGTTGCTCAAGTGCCTGAGAAGTGTCATCTAAATAGAGAGTACATAAGGTAAATAGATAAAGCAGAAAGCATGCTTGAGCTGTGGGTACTGGGGAGAGAGGAGCAGAAAGCATTGTGTGGTGGGCAGTATGCCTGTTCTTGCTTTTTCTTCTGATTAAGGAGAAAGGAAAAAAAAAAAATCAGTGTTTGGGTTTTGAAAAGAAAATTATTTTGAAGGTATGTTTTTATTTGAGGAAAAGCTATAAGGAGTTGATGGAGGTTGGAATTTTGCCTCTACCTTCACTCTAGTCTCTTAAGCTCTTCAGTGTGTTAGAAGCAACTACAGACTCCTGCCCTTGCCCATGATTTCTGCTCCAAGTTACTAGTTAAGCAATTCAAGCTTAATCCCTTGTCAGGGCAAAGACAGGGCATTTGTATGTACACGTGTGCAGTGCATGTGACAACAGGACAGCCAAAACTAGTGCCCCATCAACTAGAGAGTTTTCATTAGGTCACTAACAGTCATTAGGTGTTGAGATGAGAGAAGCTTTCTCCACTGCAGACTTGTTACAGAGCAAAACCACCAGCTTTGTGTTTACAGGGAAGAACTTCTGCTTCCCGTGGTATGATGTCTTCAAAGGAGTTACCAAAGCTGGAAAAGTACGGGGGCATGAGGATACATGTGAATGCAAAGGTGCGCATTGTTTGTGACAAGGGGTAAGGAGACATTCCAGTGTTGGGAACTGCCCAACCTGAACTGTGGGTGCTGACCTTGGTTTAGCCAGTCCAGCTGTATCACACGCTTCCAGATTAAGTGAGGCAGGAAGATGAAACAGGTTAGCAAAGCAGCACAAGAACTGCTTAACTTTTCTGAAAGTATCGCCCCAAAACCTGGCTTCATCCCAGAAGAAAGCCTTTGGCTGGGAGCTTTTCAAAACCCACTGTTTTGAAGTGCTTCATTTCTGAAGACCTACAGCAACTCCCAACTTTCAGGGACAGGCCATTCTGAAGAAGAGGTACCTGAGAAATGGAAGTGTTTCTGGTAAGGACGGTGCTTGCAGGACAGTCGTTTCCAAGAAAATATTCAGCATTGTGACAGGATGGGCTGTTAAAAAATGTCCTCGCTTCCACAGGACTGATGGATCAAAAGCAGAAGCAGAGGACAGGCTAGCTTTCTCCTTCAGCAAATATTTCCCATGATGGTCCACAGTTTAGATGTGAGCCTTTATAAATAGAGCTATAAAGGACATAAGAAAAGCTGTACATTGGAGCTCTGGTATAGAAGAGGGAGGTGGCAGGGTTTATCTGCTGCATATAATTATGCTTTGTGGACAAGCTGCCAAATCTGTGGCTGAACTGGAGGGAGGTCTGCAGACAAGAGTCTGAGGGTGGTGGTGAGAGAGCACGATGATAGTCCTGGTTTGGCTGCTGCTGTTTGCTCTTGGATGGGGGACAGGGGTCATCTTTTAAGGCTTATTAGATGAGGGCCACACTTCTGCTGTAAAAAATGAACAACAACATTTTCACTCAGTTTTCTACACATAAGATTGTGTTTCTCTGTGGTCTACGCTGGTCAGCTCTGTAACTGAGATGGATTTCTGACTGAGAATATTGCCCAATAGTTTAATCTCCTTATCTATCTCAGTCTTTTCCTCCTCCAGGAGCAAAGAGAGACAAAGCCCGCAGATTTTACGTTACAATTGGACTCTGGCTTTGCTGCAGTCCTCTTTCCAACTCATTAGTTGGGCAAGGAAGGGAGCAAGCAAGAAGAGGTTATTGGTTTAAACATGACCAGCCTAGCAAAGGGCAGAAAATCTGGCAGTTTGAAATGGGAAGTGAGTTGTCCACAGGGAGCCAGTGCTGGCAATGCAGAACTCAGTGTAGGCTCTTGGGGATAGATAACTCCTCTCTTGGTTGCTCATGGCTTATGCAAGAGGAGCACAGATGTTCACAGCTTGAATTTCTGTGTGAAGACCGTTACCAGTAACGATCTTGGGAATGCCATTGAGGGCTGTAAAGGTGGTAGCAAGTGAATTGACTCTTTCCAAGAGAGTAATGATCGAGTGTAATGGTGGGGCACAATCATGGAAACTGGTATGGAGCAAACATATCTGTGTTAATCTGTGATGCTTAAAGTAACCCCTCAATTAATAGCTGTTGTTCAATCACTGGCAGTAGTTATTGCAATAATGCTCTACACTCTCCGTTGTGCTTTCTGGTTTTTACAGATAGAGGGTTGCCCTTGAATAGGGTTGGTTTTACAGATTAGTGATATGAAGATGACTGTTGATACTATTTGACAGCCCTTTCAGATACTCATTATGTGAAGAGCCCTCTTTGGCAGGGGGGATTCAGCTGTCAGGACTATGAAAACAGATTCATTACTCATACTGCTGAAAAAGGATTTAGTTTTGATACTCCATCTGGATCATTGCCTGACTGAAACACACCCCGCGGCAGCTGGAGGTCCTCATTTGGGGCCCCCCTAATCTTGACCTGGAAGACAGCTTCAAGGAAGTCAAGTGTGCTACTTACTCCCCAAGGAAATAAATTTTCCTCTCGTTCCAGAGGACTGGGAAGCCCAAACCATGGCAGTCTCTCAGAGCGTACAGACCTTGGCACTACAGCTGTTGTGTAAGGGACATCAACTAGCATTCCATTCACGTTCTGTGGTGGTCCAGGAAAGATATTTAGGGTTTCTCTGAGTTTTTTTAATAACTGATTTCAAGAACTTCAGAAGATCAATGAAAATAATTAAAAAAATTACAGAATTCTGCAAATTGTCAAGTAATGTATGCTAAAATAATGTTAGGCTCTTCTGCCAAATCTTTGAAATCCTTTAAGTAATGAGCATGCATTTGACAGGAAATCTACTACGTTTCCTGATGGCATAAGCAGTTTCAGTTCAGTTTAACGGGAAGTAGCTGAACTCAGATTTGGGGTAAATTCTAGTTAAATTATATCTGTTGTTTTAATTAAGTGAGAAAGTTCCTGTGGTAAGGTACGTCTTTATAAGATGCTGAGTAAATATGTGATTGTTTTGGATTCAGAAATATTTAAGCTATACAAAAATTGAAAGAGCTAAAAGCTTTTGTGTATTTTTATTTAGAGTTTGTATTAGTAGAAAAAAAAT
The DNA here is from genome assembly GCF_964106895.1 of Numenius arquata. Lineage (NCBI taxonomy): Eukaryota > Metazoa > Chordata > Aves > Charadriiformes > Scolopacidae > Numenius > Numenius arquata. The sequence continues at coordinate 33,403,480 of NC_133586.1, forward strand.
AACTGATTTATTGCCTTTTGGCATGATAGTACTCAGAGATGGCTGAGGAAATCTAATGCAGAGAAAAAGATTGGATCCTAAACCACTGAAGGATTTACAGTTGACAGTTACAGAATGAAAATGCTCTCCTTGGCTTTCGCGTTTACGAAGATGGGTGAGGAAAACTCTTCAGAATGACTCAGAGTCTGCCGTATGTGGGCTGGCTGCTCCAGGAAACAATCATTTTCCTGGCGTTGTTATGTATTTTTCATCTGTGCTAGGAATTAAATGGACACAATTTGGTCCCAATTGATTAGTTCTGTTGCACACTATAAAGTCAGGCTGATGCCAACAAATACCATAAATACCTTTTAATTCGTCCTCATCTTTCCTGAACAGAGCCATTTTTGAGTGTATTCCATTCTAAAAGCCCCAGTCCTTTGGTCAGATGATCTTTAGGTTGAAGAAGGTTGAAAGGTTTGTTGGTAATACCTAAATTGAGAGGTATTTTGAGATGCGCAAAAGCATTTAAGTACAGCTAATACACTCTTACTAATTATTCACAGAGCTCTTGATCCCATAGTATCAGTAGGAGAAGGCAGGGTAAAAGAAAAGCCATTTTGAAGTGTGCTGAAGTCAAAGGCAAGGTGAGTATCTTAGCCCTCGGCTCTGACTCATATTCAAGTTTTCAGTGGTTATCTAACACATTTCCAATGCACATTCACCCTGAAGTGTCCTTTGTTGTAACAGGCTCATGGAGGACCAGAGTTTGCAAAAAGAAAGAGACTTTCTGGAGCCAGGGATTCATACTGCTCAAAATCAAGATGACCCTAACAATGGGTTTCATTTTGATTGCACTCATTCTGCAAGCTCGACCAGCATCATCACAGTGCTCCTCGGACCTAAGACTCCTTCAGACAGATGTGCTAGGCCAAGGTGTGGGCTGCTACGATTGCAAGTAAATCATAGCCAGTAATGAATGAGGCTTATTAATAGGACAGTATCTCCGTAAGCAAACGGTGGTTTTATGTGCCCCGCTATCCGCTTGTGACTAGAAATGTGCAGAGAACAGGGCATTGAGAAAGAGGTTTTCAGTGTGCTGAGTTTGTTTTTTCCGCTCAAGTTGTCTGCACATGTATACTCTGTGCATGGCCTCTCTTTGAAGCTTCTGTATTGAGATCGGGGGGGATATTTTAGCCTTCAAACAAGCTGAATGTGGAAAATGTAGACTGGAGCCAGGCACCATGTGGGTGAGAAGCAAGTGAAGGCTTCCCACGCATCTCTACAAATACCCCTCAGCTCCACCACTGTCAGTCGCTCTGTTTCCACTGTCAGCCCCTTCTCAGCTCTGCTCGCACACCGCAACTGGAGTGTAGGCACAAAGGCAATGTTCTGCGGTGTAATGCAAATGGAAGCTATTGCCTTCATTTTTCAGCCACTGTGGTAAATACTTTCATTTCTAATTGTGCTTAGACAGGCATCAGATCCTGCAATAGGAGCAGGTCACATATGACGTTTCTGAACTACGTGAAGAGTTTTGAGAATTTATTGGAAGAATTTTTCCAATTGTTCTGCTGAGATACTGTTTCTCCTTTTTTTTTCATTGCCCTTACTAAGTCTAAAAACTGAAATATATTCAGTGTTAAAAGAACTGTGAAAGATAAATGTGGAAGGGGCATTTCCTCATAAGGATTCATTTGTCTATGTGGTGTTTATGAGCATGACCTGCCAGCACGCTTGGGCTGCAGCCCTATCTCCCTACATGTCACTAAGCAGCACGGGTGCTGCCTGCCTCAAGCGCTGACATGTACAGAGCCTGTATCATTCCATTACTGCTTTACACTTTTACACTAAGCAGCAACAAAGGCCTGTGTGAGATTTTGTTCGGTGCAGAGGTGTTGAGATCTAGTAAGTTTGACATCAAATTTGTAGTGGTAGTGGACCCACAAGTTTCCGAACTGCAGAAGTATAAAAACACAGCAGACATAATTCCCTGCACTATAGATAGGAGATCAGGGACTGTAAACCCTGAAACATTTTTGAAGAGTGCAACCACCAAGGGTTTCATTTGTCTAGAAGTCCTAGCTTTTTGTTTTAGTTGACCACTCAGCCTTAACTGCTTTTTCCTTATTTTATTTGTTCCGTAGTTAGTGAAATACATGTCTTCTGTGCCTGATGCCTCCATTTCAGCTGTGCTCTGCAAGTTAGGGAGGACATTCTGCATCTATCCACTTGGCCTCATCCTGAAAGAGTTGAGACAAGACCCTTGTTCCCAAGTGCTCATTTGCTCTAAGGGATATTTTTTTTTCCTCTCAAGAAGAAAATCTTCTACTGGACTGATTATCTCCATGCCGCTAACCTGTCTTGACATACTGAAGACACTTAAGGATTCTGTCAAACTTTACCTTGTACTTGGAGTTTTAGGCTTGTAGTGCAGCCTGGATCTGATGACCTCATTCTTTGATTTATAGCAAGCTCAAGTTCATTCCTTTAAAAACAGGGCTTTCTTGGTAACCCTAGAATTTGCAAGAAAGTGAGATTCAGACACTGTTTCCGAATTATTTTCTTTTTTAGAGTTGCCTTAGTTTTCATGAAATTTGGCAACTGTATGCCAGTGTGAAACCAGCAGGTTACCTGTTGGTATTCTTCCCTAATCCTTCTGCTGAGTTTTGGGGCAATCTTTGCCTGTTATGTGAGAATAGGTCCATCATTTACCTTGCACAGAAGTAACTGCTCTATTTGCATAGCTGCCCTGGAAGCTTTTGGAGAGAAAATATTTTTGGTATGACAGTTTTTTAGCAATATGTCTGGAAAGTTCTTGGGACCTTCCTCCAGGTGACAGCAATCCTGGAGCCCCACTGTGGAACACCTGTGAGGATGAGTGCTCTGAGAAGGTGGCTGCCAATCAGTGGAGCTCAGCTTGCTCCAACACAACATTCCCTTCACCACATCCTTGCTTTCTTTGTTGAAGTTCTTGGAGCTTTGAGACTGAGAAATGCACCTCATACGTCTTAGTTCCTCATGAGAATACTGGGAAGCACAAGGTAAATGAATTGTGTAGGGGTACTATGCATTGCAGGGCTGATTGCTTGTGGCACGTGTGTTAAGGTGAAAATTCATCCAGGGGAATTCCATTTAATGACAAATTACTCTTGCTTTGGTAAATAATTTGAAATTGTATGCTTTATTTGGGAACATTTGTATTATCAGGATGGAGGTCTCAGAATTCTATGCAAACAGCCACTAAAGGATTGTTGTACTAGACGTGTTTCCAATTAAACACAAAAATAAAAATAATAAAATGAAATAATTAACTTTTTCAAATTGGAAACTTCAGAATTGTTCATTTTTGATGAAAAAAGTTTTTTGTTATTCATGGTGAAATCAGAGTTCAAGGTCTTGCAATTTTACACATGATGAATGTTCAGGATTTTTGTAAGTTATATTAAGTGTTTGAAAACAGGTGTTGTGAAAGATGCTTATGTCAGTTTGAAAACCTGGACATACATTACATACTGTTTAATAGTATTTTACATATATATAGGTTCCTCTAAAGAAGGAGGAGCTGGATCTGTGGATGAGGATGATTTTATTAAGGCATTTGCAGATGTTCCTACTGGACAGGTAAGATGCTGTGTATACTCATGTTTTTGGAAATATGCTGTTTGCAATACTGCGTGTTAGCCTACTTTTAAAAGTTCTTTAGTTTTATGGTCTTCTAAGCAAGTGTTGTTACTTTTCCTTCTTTCTGAATTTACAGTCTCCGTGGAAAGCTCTTTACTTTTTCCAGTTCATTACAAAAAAGCCACTTTTCTTTACTGTCTTACTAATTATTATCACATTGTGTTTCAGCTGAAATCCGTTATTGCTTTTCTTAATCTTTTCCAGGGAACTACTAAAAATAATTTTATGTTTTAATTTTAATAAGAAAAAGTTTTCCATAACATTTGGAAAATTTAGGACTACAATTTCATGGGATAATCAAGTACTAATAATACAGGCAAATAATTTTAAAAACCAAGAACTGTATTTTCAAATGTGTCTGAATCGTAATGATGCGTGTCTGGAATTCATGTACTCATCTCTAGCAATAATTAAAAAAAATCTAGTACCTTAATTGAATACTAATGAGCCTCTTGGATTCTGAGTTCTTAGTTGAAAGATGAGATTTTAGTTTCTGTTTTTTAAGTGTGGGAACTGCACATACTTGGTACTTTCAGACAGTTGAGTCATTTAACGTGCTTGTAATCTTCCTAGGCCTATTTTGAATAAGTTTTCCTTGAGCAACTGAGGTGTGGAAGGCAACCAAAAACTCAGTCAGCCATAGCTCCCAAACACCAGAAGGATTTTGTATGACTCCCTTTTCTTAATATGTACTTTTTTTCTGATTTTATTTCCCAAGATGATAGTGTAGTTATTTGTTTGATCTCCTTCTGTAGGCAGAAATGCTGTCTGCTTTTATGAAGGAACACACTATCTCCATGGCTTCTGTCACATTGAGGAAATCTTTGTCTTACACTGTAAGAGCTTTGTGTTTCCCTGCCTCTTCAAACTATGTTAAGAATTCTTTGGAGGGCAAAACCATGGAGCTCTTAATATTATTTATCCCCATTATATTGAACAGAGCCATGTTCCACAATACAGAACTTGTACTGTCTGTTGTTAGATACCTTAATATTTGCATTCCTAAGCAGAGTTCTCTGATCACTCAAAATGGTTAATAGCATTGCAAGAACAAAAGTGGGGTAATTGTATGTCATTGACAAGCCCATGTAATTCTGTGCCTGACTGCTGGATTACCTAGGACAGTAGGTCATTCCTTAACTGCAAGAGGTGGAGGAGAAAGACCCACTCGCCTTTACTAATCTCATCCAAGTTGAGGTGAGGGTGCAGTGGGGAAATGTGTAACTGACCTCAAAATAACTTATTTGTTTCATGGATGAGAATATAATGAGAATTTTTTGCCTCCTAACCAGGCAAAAACATGCAAAGTGTGCATCAAAACAACCAAAAATTGTATGATAAGCAGATTTTAATTTAAGATATGTTTGGGTTTTGGTTTTGGTTTTTGGGGGGTAAGGTGTCGTGGTTTGTGTTTTTTTTTTAAATACACACTCTGGCATAAATCAAGCCATCTCCTCATTTTTCCCTTTCTTGGGAGCACCTTGAGGGATTGAAATGTGACTGTGGAGCTGGATGAGCTCTTCAGAGCCTTCTCTGGAGGCCCTGTAGTCTCTTTGCGCTTACTCTGTGCTTGCAGTACACATTCTGCAGAGCTGATGCATGTACTATTTTCCTGTCTACCCAGAGAAGCTACAGTGTGCTCAGTCATTACCTGAAAAAGTCCTCCAGCTTAATCCCACTTGCCCTCTTTCTTGGCAAACACATAAATTTCCTCCTTTCAGGAGAAAAAACAGGTGCTTACCTGTGTGTCTTTGCTGCACAAGATCCGTGGTATAAGTGAAACTCTGAGAAAGCAGAGTACGCATTGCTCACGTACAGAATAGGAGAAGAGACAGAGGATAAAGAGAAGAGGCGACACAAAGTTGAGGCTGGAGCATAGAGCTCTCCTCTCTGGCACTTGAGCGAGCCACACGACTTGCTGTGCTAGAAAGGTTCGCCAACACAGAGCAACATAATCCAATTAAAGGATTTGATTAAAAGACTTCTGTCTTAAAATTCATTAACAGTTTATTCTTGGGGAAAAAGTATACTGGCCCATACTTTTCCAATGAATGTGTTTGCTACTCTCGTAACAACAGGTCTAAAAATTCAAAGGAGCGCCTAAAAAGACAGACCAAAGAGTTATAATCAATATTCATGTCTCTAATGTGCTTGCAGAATAAATAGTAACTTTATTCTTTGCCCCTGAGGGAAAAAAATACATAAAAATATGTTTATATGTCAAATAAGGGCATTGGTCGACTTATTGCAAAGTTAAAATATTCTGTATAGAAAGCAAACATACAGGCTAACTAATCCTAAATGCCAAAAAACCAGAGGTGGTTCAACTAGCCATCTGTCATTACACACATGCTATGTCAGTTTTATTAGCCCCAAATTAATAGATAAAAATCCATAAAGTTTAAAAATTGTAGGAACTTTAAAACATTAATATTAAAAAAATATCAATACTTTAAAAATTAAGCTTTTAAGTCACAACTTTCCTCTTCTGGGTCTCAGCTGAGGGAGGCCCAGCTGGGTTCAGTGGACTGAGCCCAAAGGGGAGGGTAATCTAAATTGCACTCATTTAAGAAAAAGCCAGTTGATGAGGCTCTGGATTTTAGTTATCTGCTGAGCACATAAAGATGTTAAATGCTGTGGGGTTACAGCCCCTTAGAATTATTTATAGTGTTCTTACCATTAGGAATGCAGTAGTTGAACTTGTCTGTACTTGGTCAAAGGACTGTGTGTTTTGTGGGTAAGGTTAAGAACAGGCAGTATTCGGTGGAAAGCATTAACACTCGAGAGCGGTACTTCTAAGAAATTTATAAGCAGAGCTTGGTCTGAGAAGGTAAGCAACAACAACAAAACAGCTTTTCAGAATATGTGTGCTCTGTCAGATATGTCAGTTTTGAGTCTGTAGGCGGTACTGTCTGAAATAAGAACTTTGTAAAGCTCTGCTGTTGCTTTTGTGGAGGAGAGTCAAGCCTTACAAAAGTGTGAGAAGTTCTTTGAAGGCATCTGCATGTGTGTGACTATTATGTATCTTGTTAGCATAGTAAAAGACTTTCTCCTGAATTGGGAAGCAGCAGGTTGAGTTCTGTCATTTTTTTTGTTAGTCTCTACAGCAACAGTGACTTGGTAAACAGAATTGGTAAACATACCTACAAAGACATCGGGAAGCGACACGAAAAGTTGAACAATATTTTTTCTCCTGGTGCAGTGTAGACTTTTGACTTGCATACAATACAAAGAGAAGACAATTACTTCACACTTTGTTTTGGTATGTAAGTGTGATCATGCAGTTGAGGAGGAGGAAGATTAGTGAAATAGAAGTGAATGTGCTTTTAGAGATAACTTTAAAAAAGCATCACCTGCTAAAAAAAGCACGACCTTTTTTTTTTTTATTACCGGGCAGAGAGGCAATAAAACAATTTTCTGGGAGTATTAATTTAAAAAAAAAAAAAAGTGGTCTGTAGAACTGAACTAGTTGTTGAGACTAGGGAAGGTGGGAAATACTGTGTGCTAGGACTAATAGATTTTAAATAGTAGTATGTCTTTCCTCTTTCTCTCTTTAAAGTAATAAATTGTTATTGCTTAGATAAAGTATTTTCTCTTATTCCTCAGGATGCATTATTGGATGGTGTTAAGGTGCTAGAAAATCTGTCATGTAGTCCATGCTATTTTCTGATTTTAAAAGCAATACTTTAAGGCACACTAAAGAAAATAACATTGACTTACTTAGCAAAGGCAACTTCATCCCCTTTTATTCTTTACTTTATAGCGTTCAGGAGTGTACTATGAATGCTTGAAATCCAAATATTTTCTATGGTTTTTATAGTCATGACCCATATGTGTCAATTTTAAATGTTTGATTTCTGTGTTTATTCCCCTGGCTGAAAATTGGTAAGTAATGGATGGGAATGCAAACTAATATTTTCCCTGCTTTAACAGTGGAATTTGGGTATTTATGTAACTGAGTAATAATACAAGACTTGTATAAACTGTTAATTGCAGGGAGTTTTTTTGCCACTAGTATCATGGGATCACTGTAGTCAATATTTTATCAGGTTGCAAAGAAACACATAGTATGAGCTTCATAGGGGTTCAATGTGTTGTGACAAACACAATGGATTAGCTTTGACTAAACCAATTTTGATAAGAACAGAAACCTTTTATGAGCTGTTTATATAATTTTAAACATGTTAAAAAAATGAGTTCTTTGACCATATGGAAACTATGTTTTAACCTTTAAAAATTAGGTGTTCTGGTAACCTTTTGGCTACTTAAGATTTCTTTCCCATTTACTTTCCTGAATATGTACTGCATATTTATTGTGACTGTTTTGGTATTCTCAGACTTTCTTAAATGTCAGAGTATTTTGGGAGGGACAAATGAGGTTATGAATTGAGCATCCAGACGGCTCTTTGCCTCACCTAGTTTAGCATGGTGCCCCTGTGCCAAATTCTTTCTTGTCAAGGTTTCTTTCCACAAAATTCTGCTCTGACCAGGGCATCCTCCCTTTTAGGAGCTGTACAAGTTTTTGTGGCGGAAAGGTGTGTTCTGGGAGTAAACGGGATCTTTCCCTCTCCCTTTTCTTAGCCAGTCAGGTACTCATTCTCTGTGGAAGGACTTGGACCTTCTACTGTCTGGAGGGAGAAGAAATAGGTGGTTATAATTTCTTCTTTCCCTTCTGGCTGCCATTGGCAATTATCACAGATGGTGTTGGAGATACACATGTAGAAGTGCGTTATGGACAGCGTCTCTTTACAACATCCTTGAGCTTTTGCTGTCAAAATTTGTTAGATGTTCCTATATCATACTGCAGGCACCGTGTCCAAATTTTGCTAGATCATCAGCTAATTAAAGTGTATGGCCTCTTCTGCACTCCTCCTTGCAGCTTCTGTTTTATGAACACCGTTTCCCATTGGTGACATGTTTATTATTTCTCTGAACTTTACTTTGCCGCATGGCTGTGACTTGGTTTCTATCTGAGTAAACTGAGTATCAGAGGCGTGGAAAGCTACTCGGTAGAAAGGATGGCTTGCCTCGTGGTGTTGTTCACCCTGACACTGTCTAGGGCCCCCTTAAAGTCAGATGGCCCAGAGTTTGAGTGTTAGGCTAGGTTTTCAATCTGCCTCTGGAAGTAATCAGCCTGTTGTTGCTCTGCTTCCACCTTTCAGCACAAGTAACCTCAATGCATCTTCGGATTTGCTTGTCTGGGCACATGCCCTGCTAACAGATGTCATCCAAGATCTCAGAAATGCTTCTGGAGCCTAGAAAAACACAGAAATATGGAAATACAACTGTGTTGACAGATCAGCCTCCTGAAGATAGTTTAGCAAAGGCCCAGCCAGCCAATTTTCTATTAGCGAGCTGTTCTGCTAGCACATTATCTCTGGCGAGGGAAAGTGTAATCACTTGTAATCCAAGAAAACAGCTACAGCAGGCATCATGCATAACACTTCTGAGGCTTACTGCATTCAAAAAACTGTTAAATGTTCCCAGACCATAAATGTAGTGGTGTGATAATTTGCTGATGAGTACTAGTGTATGTATGTGAAGAAATAAATATATGGTTATTACAGTGAATCTGTGAGAGATGGTGGGAAAGAGACAGGAAGGAAGAAAGAAGCATCCTTTTTCAGTCAAATTCACAGGGAAACTCAGAGAAACAGTCACGCAAAATTATATCTGAGTCCCTATTTGCAAATACCTGTCTTGACCGTGATGCCCATAGCAGTGACATCTCTCAGAGCAGATAGTGAGAGATGAGGTGGACACAGCACAGGTAAGGGAGAAAGAAGGCTCAGTAACAATCAAAGCAAACGTGTTCATGACAATTTGGTGCAGGATATACGATTGCTCTGCTAGATAAACATTAGGCTTGTACTCTAACCCAAGAGCTCATTAGTATTTTCAAAGCAATGGGGCCAGATTCTCCCTTGCTTTTATAGATGTTTGAGTATATTGCGAGGCAGGTGGAAAGTATTACTTGGTAGCATCTTATGTTTTGAGTGAAAATAGTACAAGAAATGAGAGTGAGTTGGAGTTTACTGCAATGTACATAGAGGATTTTTTATTTTTAGAAACAGCCAATGTGTTACACATTATTCAGCACAGGCTGAATACACACCACTAGCCAAAATGGTCAATGGGATTCTGAACTCAGAGGCTACAGGAGCAGCTACTGTTAGCAAAGGAAATCAAGCACAGGGCCTTTCCATGAGACAGCTTCTTTTCCACAGAAATTCTAACATTATTGATGATGGACCCAGGAATGTCATTTCCTGGGTTCACAGCAGCATTGCTGAGATAATTGACTTATTAAGCAGGAGCTGCCAGGTGGTTCATGACAGGTTTACTGAGTCCAGTGAGCAATTAGCCAGAGATAACACAGAACATGAACATTTCATGTTTGGTATTTCATTCAAATATGGTATTTGGAATTGGAGCCTTTTTCCCAGTTGGACCTGTTGACCATTTTGGCTAGTGAGCTACCGATCCCATTGACAGAGCTTTCTGAACATTGCCCATGAGTAAAATTCAGTGTTGAGAAGTTCATTTTAAATTTAGAAGAGATATATTACTAAAGCACATAAAAATATAGGAGAAAACAACACTTCGAGGACAACAACGGAAACAAAGAACACCATCACTGTAGCATCCCCATGCTGCTGGTTCCATATCACTCCAAGAAATTTCACACCAATATTTTGATGCCTTTTAATGGGGACAGAGGAAAGCTCTTCTAGGATTTCTTTATGAAATTTGATACTTAAGGTGAAACCAAGACAACCTGTTATGCAGTCTTGCATACCCAAATCCAGACAAAAACCCATGTGAGCAGTTCCACAGAAGTGTGTAGATCATAGGATTGAAGCAGCCCTGGATAGATATTTTCCGAAACTTTCAATGATGGCCTATTTTTTTCACCTGTTTTGGTGTTAACAATAAAGTTGAACTGATAATGAGTTCTTTTGGAAACACAACCCTGTAAAAGCAGGTCATTGGTGAACTGTTCCTAATGATAAATCAGGAATTGGCTCAAAATGCCTCACCCTCTCTTTTCATATAGCTCATGTTCTTCCCATCAGCACCTATCACCACAAACGCCTATAGTTTGTCTCTTTCTAACTGCTAGCAATTTTCTACATTGTTAAGTGGCTGGCTGCTCCTAATTAGGGCTGTTTCTGCCCGTTGTCCTTTTGAATCCTAAAGGAAAAGGACGTGAAGCTTTATCAGTGACTTCTATGTGGAAGAAGTATTTAAAGAAGTCAGACACCGTGGCAAGGAAGCCAGTTGTTCTTATCATGCACAATTTTTTTTTCCTACTGAGCAACACTTTTGTTTGTTCAAAGCAGGATTTGTTTGTTTGTTTACAGTAAATACCTGTCACATAGCAACAGAAATATTACTAAATAATAATACATATAATGTTAAGCTCCTGAGTGTAGAAGCTTTTAATGAAAAAACCCATGTGTTCCTGATAAAAAATAATAAATAATGTCACCTTTTCTTTTTACATTAAAAATATCTGTACAGGATTACACAATATAACAAAGTACAATTTTATTTTCTAGGCTCAGGGTGGCATCTCTGGGTTAGATCTTCATCTAAAAAGGGTAGAGGCCTGTAGTCTTGATCCTGCATATTTCCCACTGCATGAAAATAATTTTCCCAAAATTGCGATGTCTACAGCCTTGCTGACCCTTTCCATGCAAAGGTGGAAGCAGCTCTTAAGGAACATAGCAACATCTACATGCGGGAAGCAGCTAAGGACCGAGATCTTTGCAAACAGAGATGTGCATATGGTGATATTTGAAAGTCTTGAAACTTCTTGCCTCAACTGGAAGAGAACAGAAACTCATAAAAAATCAAGATGGAAAATGTAAGTAGAGCTCTGTCTTCCTAATGTAGCTAGAAAAGTTTTTTAGATGGTATATTTTTCAAGATGGCACTTAGTGATCTCTTACAGACTGACTCTGTCTCTTGGCCAACCCTTCTTCTTGGTAAGAGTGCCCAAAGTTTGCTTAGATGAGGACAGCACTGGCAGCTTGCCTGGGGTTTGAGGGCCACATCCCATCCACTGGCCTCCAAATAGCAGAGGATGGCCACTGCCTTTTAGCAACTGGGCTGGATTGAAGCAGTGCTTGCAGGGATGTCTGTTAGGTGTGGAATGTCTCTGTAGGTTCCACTCCAGCTTGTCAGCACTATATACACTCTATGAGTTTTCTACCAATGAACTTGGTCAGGAAACAAAATAGAAGCATTTACAAAGAAAGCTCTGCAGGGTAGGGTGAATCAGCAGCTCATGCTGACCTTTCACCAGTAACTACAATCAAAAGGCAAACATGTCCTCTTATTTTGCTAAAGAAACGTAGTGCTGTTTCTCTCCTGACAGCATCTCTTCACTGGTGGGCAGGATCTTGCAGGCAGGCATTTAGTCTCACATCATGTTAGGGCTTTAGCCAGAACTTGTAATCTTGAAGATCATGATACCACAGGACAGAGAGGTGGCTTGTACACAGAAGGCAGCTGGAAAGGAATAACCGAAGTCCCCACACTGGGTAGTTTGTATCTGTGTTGTTTCCTTACATTGACAGAAATCGGCTCAGTCCTGGAGTAAAGTTCTGACACAGTCATATAGTCCAGCTGTCCTTGCAGATACAGGAAAGTCTCCTCAGCTATTCTGCTCGTGTACCATCCCATGCGCCCATCGATCTACACAGGTGCAGCTGGACATTCATATCAAGTCAGTACAACAGGCACCATGACAATGCAGATGAATGAGTTTTCATAAAATCCTGCTGCCCCTGAATTCTTTGGGTATCCTAAAAGGAATCTGTTCCTTCAGCTAGGTTATTCCTCTTCTAGGACCGTGACTAGAAACAGGATTCCTGTGATTCAGGGTCATTGTGGATGGGAAGCTTCTCATGTTCCTGATGATGTCCATTACGTAAAACAGTGTACCTGTCAGTGGAAAACCATAAAGCAAGATTTGTTAGTGATAGTTAAAAGGACAGGCTTATGAAAAATGAGTTCTTGAAAACGCCAAAGTACATCTTAAGACAGTACATCTTCCAAATATCTGGATCCCACATTAAACAAATGTGAATCCCTACTTTGCTCCATGGCAGGAAACCAAATCTTCAATTTGATGCAGTCAAGGCAATCCCTGAAAACCAAGAACCTGTTGTTTTTCAGGTATCTAAGGTGCAGCTCGTAATGAGAGGAAACAAGACCAAAGAACTAGGAAACACTGATCATCTGTGGGTGGACTAAGCTGAAGGCATTTCACTTAATGTCTTCAATGCAAGCATTTAAAGAATCATTTGAGATTAGCATGGGAAGTGAATGCTGTTTAAGATGGAACCAAGACCAACATTACAGGGCATTTCCACTTACAAAAGAAAGTAATCTCTGTCTCTTACGAAGTTGGGTTTAGTGCCAATTCTAGTATGTCTTATTAAACCAGTGCTGTTCAGGTTTATGTCCTTTGGAGGTATCATGTCATCTATATACCTTTCTGATATTTTTCCAGGCTTTTGGCCAGATATGGAAAAGCAGAATTCAGTTGTAAGGAATTCCACACTGTCTCTTACCTGTGCCTCATCTATCAGCCCCTTTGCTGCTGCCCATCTCAACATGGCTCTCTGAACAGAACTGTTGATTTAGTTTGCTAATGACATACAGCTCTTTTCGCTGAGTGGTGTGCAGTGTGTAGTAGGAATAAGTAGGAATAAGCAGATCTGAGGTGATAGCAAAAACGTTGGCTAACTGGAGAAAAACTGATACAGCACATCTTTCTAGAATTTCACATCAAATCATTCTTGCTTGCAACCCCCCTGGAGGGTACAAAGCAAGCCAGGTGTCTTCTCTTGGTGGTCCATTTCATTTAAACTAAAGCTGAACCAAACCATTTTTTGAGGAGGTCCAGAAGTAAGAAGCTGCAAAAATAACTGTAAAAATGTGTTTTTCCCTAGCCCAAATGCATATTGAGGAAATCAGGTCTCTGTTAAGACTTTCCTCTCCCGGGTGTTTAGAGATGTAGATATATTATTTCTCTTAGTAACAAACATCTAAGACATACCTAAAACATCTGCATCCCAATAAAGAATAAAAAAAGAAAAAAGCCTAAGAAAATAGAAGAATATAGCAGTTATCCTGCTGTTAGCAGAGGGGAAAGAAGTAGCACCAGCCTTGGGATTTGTTTTGAATAACCATTGGAAAAAAGGTCATTGTCTACATATTCAAAAACTGATACTGTGACATCAATTACTTGGCATTATTAATCTGGATGCATGTCTTTCTCCATTGAGTATACTTGGGACTCAAGCTCCTAATTAAGGTGCTTACAATGCCACTGAAATGGCATCTGAAAGTAGATGAATATCCTGCAAATGATGTATCCATTAGTTCCAGTAGATCAGCCATGGGCTCAAAATGAAAGCCAGGGTATAAACTGTACTGCCTGTCCGAATTTTTCCTGGTGAATAATATTCCTGGAGGAATTTACCCTCCAATGTATTAGATGCTGCTTTACAACATGGTCAGGCTTAGTTGCCTTAATACAGGTCACTGTATGTCCAGATATATCCATTGAACATTCTCCCTTAGTACTCCATCCCTTTAAACAACGATCATAAATTTCAAAAAAATGTGCTAGTTCTACCAACAAGATACAGACTTGATGTAAGAAACAAGTAAAAACACTTTGTATCTAACACTGAACAGACACTCCGATTAGACGACCATAAAGCGTACAAGTCATAACGTAATTTTAATTTTCTATACCAAGTCAGACATGGCACACTCTGTGAGGCAATCCACCAAAGAGACCTCTCGTGTGGCAATGCCTCTGCTACAGACGGTGATACAGAGGACGAGAGCCAGGAGATCCCCCGCTCTCTGAACAAAGCAGACATAGCTCAGAGCAACTCAGGTCTTGCTCAGGAGCACAACAGACAGGCACTGAACGCTGACAGGGTACCCAAAGAGCCAAACCTTTCTTCTTCTTCTGCAGTAGTCAGAAAACAGTTGTGCAACATCAGCAATTTAGCAGGTGGTGCCGTTTTTTACAAAGGTGCATTAAGCTAACGAGAAGTCATTAAGATGTCCCAGGATCTCCTGTGGCACAAAGTGTCTGTCTGAAGCCTCTGGCAGTGAGCTCAGCACTTCCAGCTGTTTACCCTGTGGGGAAAGAGGACGGGTAGGAGAGGAGGAAAGACCATTCGTATACAGGGTGCGAAAGCTGTGCTGCAGGGGTGATGGTTTTCTCAGGTACTGGCACATCATTCCTAAAAACCTTACCAACATCTCCAGGAAACTGTTAAAGGAGTCCTCTGCTCGTGGGCTTTTGTGTTATCAGGGTTGTTTCACATACTGTAGTTTCTCCCTTCAAATGAAAGTTCGAAGCTACCTGCCAGTTACACGGCACCAATTTAATGTTGGATAACGGGCAGGATTGTAACAGCCCTGCTTTTTTTCACACCACTGTGTCTTAACTGATCTGCTCTCTGAAAATACAATTAATTTTCCAGGCATCAGTATTTATGGGAAGCAAGTTTCAGAGAGAAAGCACAGCTACAGCTGAAACTCATTTTTACCTCACCTACACAAACGCACAAATAATGTGCCTCAGCTCTTGCCCAGCGGAGAAGCCAAGCACCGCGGGATTTATCCTACCGACCACAAGCAGACAACGGCACTCGGAACCTGCATGTGTGGGCTGAATGTTTCGAGAGAAATTTGTCAAGTAGGTTTGAGTAATGAATGTATCTGAGGAAGCCATAATATATGAGCAGGAAAGAAATTTAAAAGGTTTAAATGCATTAAAAGAGTTATCTTCAGCAAATTAGTTGCTCAGCTTTCCTGCCTACAACAAGTTCCTTCGGTGGGATTTGTATATTCTGGCACGTTAAGCTCCAAGCTCAATTGCAAATAGCATCCCAGGCTGCCTCTGCATCCGACTCCTCCCAGAACTGGGGGCAAGCGTCACTGTCATTTTACCTGACAGCTTTACTCGGATCATAAACACCACTACCCAGCAATAAAGCCCAATAATGAAAAGGCATTACCACCTATAAAGGGACCCTGCGGCAGGCTATTCACATACTTGCCAAATGGTACTTTAATTGTGATGATGACCAATTTGGAGATAATTGCTTCTGCATCTCCTGCTGTTTCTGACAGTCCAATGGACTCTTTAATTAACTGGTTGGATTAGCTCTCAGCACCGCAGAGGGGAGCTCTGTGGAACAAGAATCTCCAGCGTTATTCTGGGAACTCAGCAAGAACCAGGGAGAAAACACCAAGGGGGTGCAGTGGTGTTTGTAATCTTCCCACTTTCTTTCCCTGCAGAGCTACCCCCCCCACCAACTTATACGATTCAGTAAGGAAGCAAAGCCAAAAATTTGCTAGTCTTTGGCTTCCCCAACTGTAATGAAAAACAGTCACTATTTCCATGGAGCTTGAGGTCCCTGTTTAGTCCTCTCCTGATGAGCAGAGCCCCAGTGTCCAGCTCTGTTTTCTGGGATCACGCCTGCCTCAATGCTAAGCATAAAGCAGTGCAATTTTGGGGCACAGCTCCTGGCTCCGAACACAAAAGCTAACTGCATCCATCTCCTGGGCAGAGCATGGACCAGGAGGAGGGGAAGCAGTACCCTGATGGTGTGCGTGCCACCTCTCTGTCAGAGCTCACAGCCACCGGGTCGCTTTCCAGAAGGGAGCCTCTGTCTGGAGACAGTGCCTGGTGACCTTTGGACAGCCAAGAACTGCTGGGAATTGGAAGGGATCTGCTCTTTTTCCCAGAAATGCTCCTGCCTACCCTTCATGCTTGCAGTATCCGTGTAAAGCTGCCTACACTGGTTACACATACCCAGGGCTCCGCTGCGCCAGCCGGAGCAGCTCAGCTTGCAGTTCTGCAGCTGCTTTACCCCTGATTTACTCCCCTGGTTTTAACCATCGTCCTTGCTCTGAATGCTTGTATCCATCCTTCTTCCCTAAGCTCCCCGCAAACTCAAGTTCTTCAGCCTGCAGGCAGTTAATCCCGGTGGCTGCCACAAAGGGCAAAGGGCTCCTCACAGGTACAGAAACTCTGGGAGGGTTTGGATGGCGTTAGTAGGTACTGCTCATTAATAACAAACTGACAAAGAGAGAGCACAGACAGCCTTTCCCAGCTGCAACTGAAGCACTAATGGGCTGTAGGACTCATGTGGCAGCGTCTCCTGCACTTTCAAAAGCCTCTTCATGTTGCTTCAGCAGCCTCTGTCCCCTTAACCTTGGCAGGAGAAATAATTTTACATAGAGGGCCATACTAATAGCAGAGGAAAAAATGAAAAAAAAATTTAAAAATGCCTGCAACTGTCCAAGCATGGCGAAGCTTTCAGCTGGGCTGGATGCATATTAATGGAGGAGACCACAGCATCACAAAGTGCGCAGCTGCCTTTGCTCTCTGTTTAGTAATTCTTTCCTAATACACCTGCTTACATTATTTATTGCTTCCATTTTTGAACTGGCAGAAGGTGGTTCCTGTTGTCCTGTCGTTGACTGGAGACTGAGGAGAGGTTTTGCAGATGTCCTTGGGCTAGGCTGGGAAGGGTTTGCTTTTGTGCCGGGGTACCGGGAGCTGTTAACTCTCTGCTGCCTGGGGCCTTGCCACCTAAATCCACCCCCCTGCCCAGAAAACAGAGGACACGTTGTTACCAGGGTAGAGAAGAGATTTTGCACACGTGTTCAGACACTGAGGGGTTAATGTTGCTGCAGAAGTAGGTTTGAAGCCTGTAATACACTCTGCTCCTACTGACCCCACACTTGCCATCACACAACTCAGGAAAATTACCCCTAACTGAAATGAAACTGGGTCCTCGAACATCCCTGTACTGGGATTTGGGGTTTATTGGCAGCGGTTCATTAGCGACTCCCTCCTGGACTGATTGAGGGAACTTGGGCACGGCAGAGTCGGGCAAGGGGCATAGTTTTAACTGTGACATTCTTAAAAATTTGAAATAATAAGAAAAGAAATAGATCTGCAGATTTTGTGGCACTGAAAGTTTTCCTGAGTTTGTCCCAGTGTCTCTGAATTTGTCTTTAAAAAAAAAGTCAATAACTCTGTAAAATGACAAGCAAAACTTTTCACTTAAAGGCATTGCAGTTTGTTGTTTTTGAGAAGTCCTTTATTAATATTTTTATAGTGAATTTTTTGTCAACTGCTTGCATTCCACATGAAAGATTTCAAATTCAACCAAGCATTACATTTCAGCAAAAACAAAACTCTGAAAAGTCTATATTAGATTTCTATTCATGTTTTCCTGGCAGTAGCACACTGTAGTCCAAATTAAAGCAGAAACCTGTTGTGCTGAGCTCTAGCGAGCTCCTTTTGAAGACAATGCATACCCTGAAAAAATGTACAGGCTAAATTAATTTACAACTAGGAGATTTAACAGGTTGGAGTGGATGTTTAAGGGAGGTCAGAGTATCTGAGAAACATGCAATTATAAAGACTTACTTGCTCGGTCAAAAATAATGAGTTTCAAGCTAAAATCAGAGTGGTATAGAATGTGCTTTTCCCATTCTCCACAAGTTTTCCCAGTTTCAAATATTATCCCCATTTCTGTTCTGGAGCAAATCTGCAACTTCTCATGAGACAGAAAAAAAAGAAAAGAAAAAAAAGAGACAACTCCAGTTCACGTTCAAGGCCTTTTTCTGCTTTTTATCAAGGCGACTGATCTAACCACTGTGTTATTGGCAATTTTGTATGAGTAAGCACTCATCTGCCTCTTTCATTTTCTCCTTTTTCTGCTTGTTGATTGCCAGTGCTACAAATGAAACATTTCAAACTACATTTCTTCCTTCATATGCAACTAGAAACTCCCAGAAAACTTCTCAGTTAACAGCTTTTGTACAGCCAATTTGCATCTTTGAAGGTTGTGACAATGTTTGCAGAGGCAACCCAGAAAATGCAAGTATTTCTGGTTATTTTTAGTGAACAAAATCAACTTTTCTACTGGTCTCCCATCCCTCCCACCTCCAGTTCTGCTCCCAGTGGGCTCAGACATGCAGACAGGAGTCCTGCACCTTTGCCTCTCATTCTCAACTATTTCCTTTGACTTTTGCCTGCAAAATTCTGGTGGCCCCATGTGCAAGTGATGCCAATCGCTTTGGCGCAGAAGAGCAAAGCTTTCAGCCATAGTAGAGCTGTAAACTGTGCTTCTGAGCAGCTCACCAGCAGCACAGCCCTCAGACTGCCTGCTTAGTGAAGAAGATCTGCCACAAGTGGCATCTTGAGGTAGCCTGGGTAGGACATATGTGCAAGGAGATGTGAAGGCCAGGAATAAGAACCTGGATAATAGCCAGAATTGGAGAAATGGAGACTCCTTCAATTGCAACAAAGAAATCTTGACATTATGTCTCTGCTTTCATCCAAGTTCAGACCAGATCCTGAAGTCTCAGTGGGAAAATAGTGGGGCAGGAGGTCTCAGAAATAAAATACTGCAAAGGAGTTGAAGTGCACAGAATTGTCTCCAGATCCATCCATAGGCCTTGCAAGATGATGAAGCTGGTAAAACAAGATTTCCAAGAAGGAAAGCAAATAGGTGATGATCGCCCCCAGTTACATCACAAAACCTCTTATTTGCAGAAGCAGCAGCGGAAGTAAACACTTGTTGGGCTTAGAGGAAGACAAAATATTTGTTAGATGTGATACACTGCAGATTTACATTTTACCTGAGCAGAGATCCCCATTTTTAATAATGGAAACTACCATTATTGAACCCAACAACCTAAGGCAATAGACTCTAGGAAGAGTCTGCACATAGGTAGAAGCTAGCTGGAGCCACATTTTAAGTGGAATTGAACTTCCAAATTGAATAAGGAATTGAAACTTTTCTTTGATTTGAAAATTGTGTTGATCCACAATTTATCCTTCCCTGCATATTTATTTCTGTCACAGCTGCACAACTCTTCAGTGCTTTCCCATCTGGAATATATGCAGCACCGTTATTGTAGCTTCACACTCAATATAGTGTCCATTTCTCAAAGCTCCATTTCTTTCAGAGGGATTTACAGAGAAAGAATAAATATCTCTCTTCAATATCGAATTGGGATTACAGTTAACAATCACTGGCAGATTAGAGTAGGTTATTTTTATGAACACATCATTCTGAAATAAGCCTTCCACCATCTGTTCAGTCCCATAATTATAAATGCAAACAACATAATTCATAAATGCACTATAAAAGAGAGGGAAAGAGAAAACTGCTGAAGATGACTATTTGTTAGTTATTCCAGGCAGTGATGCATCTGCTTACTTTATTCTTGTTTCAGGAGCAGGTAGAAAACAGTCTTTTAACTCTGTATTTTATGGCAGTCACTAACTCACAGTAAATGATTGCCTGTAGATGAGAGAGAGGTTGTGAAGTGCAGTACGGTTTCTGGTTGGCATCATTATTTAGCCACATCTATGATGGAAGCACCCAAGAAAGATCATACAGACCATCCTGAATCCCAGTGGGCCAGGAATAAACTTTGAGCGTGTGTTTCAGAACAACAGGAAAGAGCCTGTGGCTTTGGAGTGCCCTCCAGGGTTACAGGAGCTAAGGGTAAAGATGACAGCTATTTTCTCCCTGAAAAGGTGCTTTTGACATTTTGAAAAAGTGTGGAAACATGGGAAACAGAAAGTTCAGAAGGGTGCCACACAAAATCCAAGAATCTCTGGAATTTGCTATTTTAATTTGTGACATTTTTCACTTGGATAGAGACAAATTTATTTTTTTTAATCTGAAATACACAAAGTATCAAAATGAAATGTGAAAAAAAAATGTTGTTTCATTCCCATTTTCTGTTGAAATAATGAATATAATCCAAATTAAATGTATTTTCATGAAATGTTAGATTTAAATACAGCTGCATATTTCATTTTCAAAAGGTCAGTGCAGAATTGTCCCTCTCTCACAATTACCAGGTTCATAGACTCCATAAAATTATAAGCTTTCTAGTAACTCTGTAATCTCTGGTCTGGATGCTTCATGCTTCCAGCCACTAAAGTGAACTTCCACATTCGGACATCAGTAGAAAATCTTTATAGCAGGATAAGAAGAATACCACCCCCCACCCTCAGCGTCTACTCAACACTATACCCAGGGCAAAAGGGAGCCAGAAATTATGAGCTCGTTTTGTCTTTTTGTTGGTATGCATCAACATTGCAGAACAACATAAATTGATTTCATATTCAATGCTGAAAAACTAGCAATATATCTAGTAATTCTAGGATGAAGAGCTCCTGCTGCTTTTCTGTAGGTTTCTCATTTCTTCCTGTTTCTGAGATGAGAAAGATACTTGCAAAATTTCCTAGCAATAAGGCTTAAGATTATTGTATATCATCCTTCTGCTGCATCTGATTGACCTGCAACCCAGAGGAGACCAGCTCATTATCAAAGGTGAGTTTACTAAAGGTAGGTCTTTCGTTGCACCTGCCCATGACTAGCTGCAATCTGCTTTGTCTAACAGAAGCCAATTCAGAGAGAATTTATCTTCTAAATGTTTGGGAAAACAATGAATATAAGAGTGCGTGAACTGAGAGAACACAATGAGAACTGCTACAAGAGAAGTCCCTCAAATACCAGATATATTCCTTTAACTCTGTAGAGATAGGCGTAATGTTCATGTCTCGTGGGCTTTCAAGCACAGGGCTCTCACCCAGGGGGACTGGAGGAAGCAGGATTTCAATGAACTCAGGCATGAGGATGGTGAAGCTCTTATGGCTGGCTGCTTCTCCTGCCTGGGAGCTGCGTTAGTCTGGATGGCAGACGCATGTCTCCATCCCCTCCTCCTATGACTATTTCTCTTCATTGCAAGCTGACAGCCTGCAGAGCCCGTAAGGATATGGTATGATTATCTGAGTAAAGCGGCTGGGGTAGATGATTTGCTAAATTGTTTGTTGGAGCTCTGGTGGAGAAACAGCCAACCAGATATGGTCGGTGTCTGTGTGTCCCTTTGCAGCCAGGGCCAGGAAAGCACAGTGATGCGGTCAAGGAAATGAAATCCAACCTCTGCAGTGAGCCTTTCAACTGGGACCTTCCTTTGCTTTCAGTGTCTTACATTCCACTCTTGGAGAAGGATCATGTTTTTTTCTGTATGTAAAATCCACCCAGTCGGTGGATCTGATGTCTCAAGCAACATCAGTCTGTCCCCAAAGAGAAAATATTCCTAAATTCTTAAAATGCCCTGGCCAAAACTGAAGACTGTCCTAGACTTCCTTTTTTCTTTTTTTTTTTGCTCTTTTTAAATAAAGAAGAGCAAATATCAGTGGATCATTCCTCCTTAGAGAGGATGCAGCCATTTGGGAAAACATTTCCACAGAAATACCATAAGTTCAATTTTCCCATTGCAGCTGAATGGTGAAAATCCAGATCTCAGGAAAACATTTGGACTGCTAAATTATTTATATGGCTATGACAGCAATGTTGATTTTAAAGTCCTTTGTAGTCAATGTAAATACAAATTTGCCTCTATCTCATGACAAGTGTTTATTTTTTTTCCACTCTTGAGTAGTTATGCTGAATATCTTAATTATCTGTAAATCAAATGATGCTGCTCAGACCTTGTGAGCTGGAATTAAGCACTCATCATTCTTTACTAAATTTCAGTTAAAGGTTTTAAAAACAGCTGTCTCCAGCCCACATAATCCAGCCTTCAGTACATTTTGTAAGACTTCTACATGCCTCCTCAGATTTAAAATTAGCAGATAGTTCTCCAAGTAACCAAAGCCCTCGAGTGAGAAAAAAAAAGACTTTCTTTGTGTCTGAGAAGTCACAGAAAACAAAGAAAGCATCTATTAGTACGTTTGTTTCTCTCCTTTCTTTTTCCTTTGTTCCATCATTCCTGAAGGATGTTTTCCTTAGCTGAAGCTTGCCTGTTCTCTCACTTTTATGGGCCAGCTTTGGCTGCTGCTTGCTCTGATGACCTCCAGCTCCAGGACACGTTCCCAGGCCCTCTCAGTTAGACTTGGGTCAAGGCATTCCCATACCATGCCAGGGAAGTCACACGAGGGACATCCTCATCTCCAAAAGTGGAGATGTGCAAATAATGCCTAGTGGATATGTAAAAGAAACACTTTTGTAAGCCATTATCTCTGGGTACTGGCTAAAACCTTTTGCATGATGATATGAAGTCTCATTGTTGTATCGAATAATAACCTCTTAAGATGATAATTACATTCTTGATAGACATCAAAAGTTAAAAACAGGAACATGACTACAGATGCTTTAATGCTAAGCAAATTGACAAATTCTAAGCATGCTAATAAGAACAGAGATCATCTAAGTTCTTCAGTGAACTATTTTAAAAAATTGTTGACAGAAGATTACCAGGGACTTAAGACGCTTCAAGACTACAGAGGTGGCTTTTCCAACAATTCCTGTTTGATTGTGGGCAAACCATGCCATTTCTCTGAGCCTTTGTTCATTGTGGGTAAAATAGAGGCAGTGATACTTCCTTTGTATGCCTTATCTTTAGATTTTAGCCTCTTTGGAACAAGCATTGTATCATTTCAGATATGAATAGTGTCTGGTACAACTAAATCATAGTTTGGTTCAGGGTTGTGGTGCTCCAGCAGCAGCAATTACTCACATATACAAAAATAGATTGTTTCAATTTTAAAATGTAAGAAATGCTTTCCAGGACAGAACAACCTACAGCTGTAGGAAAGGTGTTTTATTTACTGAAGAACTTCTGTCCTCCACTAAATCCTTGGCGCCCTCAGAAGCTGAGAGTATCCTGCTTCTGGGTCACTGACCATAATGATGTTCTCAGGCTGGTGAAACAGAAACAGGGAGATGACTGAGTTTGGGTTGCACCTCCTGTTCCTCACTGCGCAGTCTCAGTAATTAGATTCCACCTTTGCTGTGGGTCTCTTAGCAAGGCTTATAAAAAGGCTGAAGCCTCTTGTGGAGCATCACAAGCTGGTGTCAGGATGGGACAGGACAGTCCCTTTGCACAGAGCAGCACCCACCAGCAGCTGTCCCCTCTTCTGCTGACCATGGGATACTGCTGTCCTGGTTTAAACTTCAGCAATTTGGCTTTACCTGACAGAATTTCAGACAAGGGGAAGGATTGAGACTGGCCAGGCACTGTCCCTGTTGGCCCTGGCCCACATTGAACAGGTTTGTTTTCCGTTGCCTCCAGTGGAGATCGCTCTGAAAGTCCATCTGATGTTTGTCACTGTTGGGCAGTTATTAATTGTAACACGGATGTTGCTAAGCTATGCCTGAGATATTTAATAACTTTTAAAGTAAGAACAGTGAACAATCTGTGAGTGGGGCCTGGAAGAGGCGAGAAATACAGGATGTGATCCCTTGAGCAAATATGTTTGTGAGTGTATTTGTGTAGCTTTTATATCTGCCTGCCTGCCCATTTCCTAGCTCTTGTCTTATGAAACCAAGCCTTCAGAAGCAAGCAGCTGAACAGGTTAAGTTTTTTTGGCATAAAGCAGTGTCATAATTGAGAGGGATAATACTTTGGGAGATGGTTACCAGATCTCTTCCATGATTCAGAATCACTGAGCTGCTGATGGCTCGGTGGCTTTTTGGACACGAGCCAGCAGGGGTCAACTGGACCTTAAATAAACCAAATAACCACATACCCAGAACATGCCATCGCTGTTGTCAAAGTTGTCAGCCTGACCCAAGAAACAATGCTCAACTGAGAACGAAGTTTCTGTTTCCTTGGGAGCTGATAAACTCCTGTTGCCCCTGTGCTCCCGTGGCCTGACTGCATTATCCCTTCCATGCTCAGGCAGGTGTCTGTGCCTTCCAGAGCTGTCAAATGTGGCAGATTTCAAATGGCAAAACTCACTTTAAAAATAATCAGCCTCATTATACCGTTAGCAGTTTTGATCCTGTCGGAACAATAGCTGCCACGTTTCTCCAGCGCATCCCAAATGCATCTCACGCTCCCCTCTCTAGGAAGATTAGCAGTTTGTATCTCACCTCCTCCTTGGTGTAAAGATGAGAATCGCAGGGACCCCTACGCGGAAAAACACCCGACTCGGGATGTGCGAGGGAGTGCCGCCTCTCTGCTCCCCTCCGCCCCCTTCATGGAGACCTGCTGGGGCTCTGGTACCCCCAGTTCTCTCCCCCACAGCCCTGCGTGCTGAACAGCGCTGTGGATCTTAATCAGAAAGATATTTCTAGCTAATGCCCCTCCTGACCCTGCTGGAGGCGTTGAAGATCACCCTCACCTTGACTGCTGAGCCTGACTATTGCAAAATACCAGCATATAGTGCAATCGTTTAAAAATAAGCCTGCTTTGCTTTTTGTTTAGAGCTGCTGAGACAATGTCTGGAGAAGCAGTCTTGGATCTCATGTCAGAGTGAACCGAGGGATGAAGAAGGCATCACCAGGAAGGTCACCAGGCACCTGGGCTGAAAGGTACTTTTTCCTTGTTCTAACACGTCCAGTGGAGGCATTAGAGATATGACAGAGATTATGAGCTACCCCGTGCCACCCCTCTGCTGATACAGGGCTGTACCGCTTGCCATTACTTCATCCAGCCTAATTTTGGTCATCCAAAGGGTTTTTCTACAGTGGTTCCTTCAGGAGACTACTCCAT
This sequence comes from Numenius arquata, assembly GCF_964106895.1. Lineage (NCBI taxonomy): Eukaryota > Metazoa > Chordata > Aves > Charadriiformes > Scolopacidae > Numenius > Numenius arquata. The sequence goes on from NC_133586.1 coordinate 33,428,731, forward strand.
GTGGTAACAGACGTCATCATTGTCTGGCTTTGCTGATAGTCATCTTAATTATGCTTGTTCTATCTCCTGACTAGGAGTTTTCTTTTTCCCAGCCTCCTTACGCTTCCGTCTTTCAGATGCTTGACCTGAATGATGTTTACTAGTTCCTTTATTTTCCATTGCAGGATGTTCTGCTCAACTTTAGCAAAAAGCTTTGGATTTTGGATATTATGAAGATAAATGTGAGAACGACTGGTGATGAAAAACATGGGACCACACAGCAATGAAGATAATGAAGTAAGTCCAGAGATGTTGGCTTCTTCCATCACAAATTTGCAAATTGTTAATGTTATAATAGTTGATGTTTCCATGAAAGAAACAGAAACTTGGGCACTGAAGTTCAGAAACTAAGCTAACTTTAAAATCAACTATTTGTGTTCAGTGATCTAAGTCCATTTTCTAATTATAAACACCAGGGTAAACAAGTAAGCAAATGAGTGAGGCCATTCAATGCCATGCTGCAGAAGACGGGCGCATTCCCCTTTTTCTCACATTAACTCTGTATTTCTATTTCTCTCTCATTAATGTTGTGTCTGGCACTATGTTATATATGCTCTAATTACCTGCATATTTTGGCCTACAGTTCATTTTTGCACATAATTAATGCAACATTCATAAGAGGCCCAAAACCGATAATTAGGAGAGTACTTGGAAGTGCTCACTTACATTAGAAATACACAGCATCACATTAAGAGTGGTTTATAACTACCTGCAGATGGGATAGCTCATAATAGGCTTCTGTTTTTTAAGTAAGGTGTTTCAATTACTGAAGTACAAGCAGGATCAATTAAGAATATTCAAATGGAAGATAATGAATGTTTTTTTATAAATGGAGATCTCGCAACTGGTGTAATTAGATCTTTCATCTACTAGGAAAAAAACATGAGCCATTCTTCAAAGCTGCGGAATGAAGAAGTGGCAAAAACACTTGGAGCTGTTTCCTTGTGAAATGGAGACACCACGATTTCCAAAGGTATTGCAGACCGGCAGCCATGAGCCCCAAGAGTGGCTTTTGCTTGTCAGGCTTCTAACATGTGCCCCGGTGTCAAAATTGCAGCTATCTGGGAAAAGGGGTGGCTTTTCTGCAGCGAAATATCCAATGAAAAATGACAATTGCAGTTTGCTGAAATCTTTTGGCAAAAAATTCTTCATTATTTCATGTGTCTACTTTGTGTGCAATAGCAGAACTTTTTTTTTTTGTGTCAAAACAAGACTTTCTGTAGAGAATTATGTGTTTTATAACAAAAGTTTAGCATATGCACATTGTTAATGTCAGTCACTACTTTACGATCCTTTCTGAATAGCAAGCTATCACAAACTCCCTCACAGCATCTGGGGCTCACGCATGTTCCCTCCTACTCTAGAGCCTGCCGGTCGGTCTTCTGTCACCAGGGTACCGTCACCTTTCCTGCCTTGGGTAGGGCCAGCTCTCACACATCAGGTAGCAAACACCATGTTCCACCATGTTGTGTTGAATGGGGCTTGCCACTCCTCTTTCTTTCCTCCTCCTTTTTCAATTAATATTTCTATGATATGCATTAACTAGCACATTCCTGACTTTAGACCACTTCTGTCTTACAGCCCACTAGGTATGAATTTGTAAAACTTTATATGTCATGTTATGAAAAATATTAACATGGCAAACTTTTGAGCTGTGCTCTTAACTAGTCTTATTTTGTAAGCATTTTATTAGGATTAAATGTCATACCACAGATGGTGACATTGGCAATGGGTGCTTAATTTGAGTAAAATCTCCATGTTCTCCGACCAGCCTTGGTTTGATAAATGCACACCGCATTTTCCTTCAGAGCATTCAGGGCAGCAGCAGACCCTTTGTGCTCTCCATCCTACTCTCTCCTCCTATATATGCCCCACTTGCAAACATTAATTCCCTGCGTCACTTTCATAGGCAGTTGCTCCTCATTTTTAGCTTGGTTAAAAGCCATACCAGAACAAGCCAAAACGTACATATTGCTTGGTGGCTGTGTTTTCATTCCCCTGTTGTTCTTCAGGAAGGATGATGCTTCGTTTGCTCATCCGCCTTCTCTGCCAAGAGCTATTTCACAGCTAGGTTAGATCATCTTCAGGAGTGTGCTGGGGAGGACAGGAGGTGCCTTTGATGGCTTCTTCATTTCAATATGATTCAGAGGTTGCTAAGTCCCCATTTTCTGTTAGCTATATCCCCAAACATCCTGTGATTTGACTTCAGCCTTTCCAGTCTCAACGGGAGTAGTTCCTGGACATCTGCTAGTGAGGATCTCATATGAGGGATGCCAGCTACGGCTACCCTCTAGACTCAGTGACCCTCTGAACTTCTGTGTGCAAGAAGGACCTGAGGAAAACATTTTCTCATTTGAGCATCATAGCAAGCAGAACCTCATCTCTTCTAAGATGTCTAAAGGAAAAATATCAAGCTCAGTCTGATCATTTGAGTACCTCATGTCCAAGGATGCTTCTCCAAGAGTCAGGAGAGGCAAAAATCTGAAGAGGAAAGAGTATAGCTGCAAACAATTTCTAATTTTTGTGAGGGTGTGAGGAATCAAAGAAACTAGGGAGCATAACCAAAAAGAGATATTTATTGTCTGGTGGGTTTCATAAAGTAAAGAGAGCCCTTGGCAATCCCTTTTGAGATCCTCTGTTACACAAATTCCTTGTAGGTTGGAGCATGATACTCAAGAACTGTATTGATCAGTATATTGATTTTCACCATAGGAGAAGGTAACTAGTGCAATCCAAATATCTGGCAATCAGCTGGGAGAAATGCATACAATAATCACTGAAAAAGTCAAATTCCTTCCCCTGCTGACACAATTAAAATTTCAGTTTTCTTGCAGAAATACAATGTGGGGAAATCAAGCTTCAGGTGAAACTAGTCATTTATTCTACTTGATGTAAAGTGAAATGCTGGCAGAAAACAATCCAAAAATATTTTATCAATATTGAGTCTTTGGATTGACTCAGCCAAGTTTGAGTCCTTTAAGTGTGTGTGAAGCTCTGGAGTTTGCTGGAATGGGTCTGTGGGATATATATTTTCATTGGCATTCAAGTCACTATCAGTTACACCTGCAAATGGCAGAGAACAACCAGAACAGTATGTGGTTCCTAAATCTGAATGCTAACTGTTAAGACGGATCATAAATATACTTGTCATTTGTGCTGTGGTAATAGTAATTGTATGTTTTAAATACCATACGGATTGAGAATCAAGAGACTGAGTTGCTTCAGATGGGACAGAGAAACCCAAAGTCACCAAACCTTGTAACTGGTAAATTCTGTTCTGCAAGATCAGCTTTTTCAAAGTCTCATCACTTTTTAGCATAGTAACAACTGTTCTCCACAGCAGAAGTAGCTCAGAAAGCACAAGAACTCAAGCACAGGTGCCTGGTAAGAAGAGTGGATGTCCCAGCAAGCCTCAGGTGCAAAATCGCCCTTCGATCCACAAAGGAAACTTCTGTCTACATGAGAATTGCTATTAGCTCACTTAAGGAATTTCTTTATAGTCTATCCAGCACAAGAAATACTAGCTTCTTATTTAAACAAAGAATGTTTAAAACATAAAACCAAACCCAGATGTTAAGTAAGCAAAACCCCATCTGCGTTTTTCCTTGGTTTATGCCCGTTTAGGTCCTTCAGCCTGAGCCAACGAGGTTGTATTGGTCAGGTTTGCTTTACAGGGTGGGACCTTGACCATGTCCTTGCAGCATTTTCCCTGAAGATATCTGCTTACCTGGATGAGATCTGCCCCGACTTTCTAACTAATGGGATCTCAGAGGCTGGTGCTGCCCCAGGGACGTCCAGACTGAAGGAGGATGTTTAACGAGAAAAAGCCGCTCTGGCACAAGTATGAAGACATGCTGGGAACATTCAAATAAGACTTGGAAAACTTTTTTGGAGAGATCAGATTGTGCCTTTTTGCGCTGTTTGCCACCACAGTGAGAATATCTGCACACGCTGCCTTGGACGTTGATTCCTTCAGGCAGAGCTGTTTCTCCCAAACCAGACTAACCACAGAGCTGGTTTCTTTCTCCTCTCACATAATGAATCTTTCACTGGTGGCCCCAGCCCTTCAACCTGTGGACCTGATGTCCAGAGCACTGCAGTCCTATGCTGTACAGCAATTCAGATGCATTGTTGAACCCACCGTACTGCAGCTTTTCTGAGTCTTGGCATAACTGTTGGAATATCACCCTCTGTCTGTGTCTCTTCATGCTTGTACCAGTGTGTGTAAATACCTAATTTGCATATACCTGCTGTTAACTCTAGGCTACTTGATTTCTTTTAGTCCTGCTGCAGATGTGAGTATTCCTTCAGGGCTCACAAAACCATCAGCCCCTACCGGTCCATCGCTTTATATATTGCCTCCAAATTTAAAGTGCAGAATCAAACAAGTAAGTTCAAACTTCTGAAGGTTGTGCTATCCCCTTCCTTGGTTTCTTCTAGACCTCTGCATTTTCTGCTTCAGAGGAGATGACATAGTCTATAAATCTCTGCTTTAGTCTCTGCTTTGGTAAATAAACGTTGCTCAGATTTATGTTTGTTCCTGTTCTTGAGGAAAAGCAAAGCAATGATTCCTGTAGCAAGTGGAACAGGAAACTGCATTTTAGCCAGCAGGTTTCAAATGGAACTGACAAGTTTTGGCTCAACTACAACAATCACCCAACAACAAACCAAATTTTGTACCTGCAATTCTTTGTGTTACGTTGAGGCCATCTAAGATGCACTTTGCCCAATAATTTACCAAAAGATCATGTCCCTGCATGATTACCATGATACTTGCTACATGTATAAAATACAACAAGGTTTTTCTCCCTTTTTAGGTAAATTCATCTCTGTTTCTATAAAAATAATAATGTGAAGGTGTATTAGAGAAATAATAAGACGTGTGCTGGACTTTGCAGAGATTTGTTCTTTATTATTTTACCAGTGCTCATCCTCAGTCCTTTGCTTGCCCTTCTGTTGCTTCTTAGAATAGTCTGACAGTAGTAATTATTTTTAAAAGTGAAATGGTTTATTCTAGAGCAGAGATCTCTGATTTGGCCAAAGCATGTGATTTTCGCACACTGCGCCTTTAAGCCCTTTGCTTATGCTTGTAACCACTTCTTATTTATAAGTGAGAAAATCCAAATATTGACCTTTGGGTGTCCAAATTATGGCACTGTTTTCCAGCCAGAACTGTGCTATCTTAAAACTAATACCCGAGAACAGTATTATCAGGGGAGGACATTGTCACATCACACCCTTGGTAATGAGCACGTTTGACAAGTGTGATTTCAACCATACATAGCAATGAAATTAAAAGTTTACAGACATCCTCTGTGATATTGATAATATCAACACTGAGCTCCTGGTTAAATGGTCCTGTTTTGAAGCTGGACTTGACCCTGACAACTCTTAGTTTCTGCTCCTGTTGATCACACTAAAAGAATAGAATAGAATAGAATAGAATAGAATAGAATAGAATAGAATAGAATAGAATAGAATATTTGTATTTGGAAGGGAAAATATCCTATCCTATCCTATCCTATCCTATCCTATCCTATCCTATCCTATCCTATCCTATCCTATCCTACCCAGGCTGAGAACACCACTGTAAAGTAAGAGTAAAGCAACAAGTAAAAGAGCCTCAGGAACTCACTAGTGTCTGTCCCTTAGAATGCACCAGTGTGGAAAGACAGGGGAATGTGACGGACTTGGGATGCCGAAGACACCGACCCAAGGTGGCAGCTTCCCCTGGCACCGTGACAAAGCAGCCAACCTCAGTTCTCTTGCTTTCTCTGGAAGCCATGGAGCAGCCAGCCCCCAGAACGCCTCAGTAATTACCTGCATGGTCAGAGGAAGGGTGAGAAGGAGCCAGACAATCACAAACCACACAGTTTTCAGTGCACAATCACACCAGTTATGTCAGGGAAACACAAGATTTTTAAGACCCTAAAATGACATGCAATTTTTTGGATCACAGTCTCTCATTTAACAACCAGCTCACCTCCTAACTTCCATCCCCAGACACAATCTTGCTGTTGCAGACCCACTGAATGTGTTTACACACCACCATCCCCACACTGAGCTGCCTGGCTGCTTGCAGCTACTCTCAGTGGTTTCCCTAACAGCGTAGTAGAGGAATCTAGGATGGGTTACCTAAAAAATGAGCCTTATTTAGCAAGCGGAGATGGCAATTACACTGTGCCTGTGTTCCTAATGCAGTCAGGAAATTACTTTCAAACAGGACCAGAAGATCAGGTGGCTCCAGATAGGCTCGTCACCTCATATACCATCCAAAAAGCAATTCAGTTACTGACATGGAATTCATTTCAGCTGACTATATTGGTGCAAAGAGTGTTTTTCTCGCTGAGCTTTACAGCTTTTGGGTGATTGAAAAGCACTAAGCAAGATCTCACAGTGATTAACAACAGTCTGAAAAACATGGTTTCCGCTACAAAACTCTGGAAATATACTGCCACTTAACTTCTGTGGGAATTCCCAAACTGGCTGTGAACACGCCATGAGGATACAAAAACCAGGACAGTGTGGTACTGGGACCTCAGACTATTTAGGAGGAGGCGTGGCTTAAAGAAATAACTATTTTTAAAAAAATGGGGCTGTCATGGGTGAGAAATAAAATATGGAGAGAGGCTATCTATTGAGATCATCTATTACATATGCATTAGGTTTGCGAAACCAGAAGCTGGGAAAAAAAGTGTATTGGGAGACCCAAGAATATCTGCAGATTTCTGCCTGGGACACGGGCAAGCCCAGAGCACATGTATAGCAGGAGAACACCACAGCTGAGGCACAGAAGGTGTGATACTGTAATAGGTCAAATGGGGATTTCTAGGCAGGGATTCCCCAGTTCTTGTAAAAAAAATATAATAATGTATAGCTTGCTTTTATGTCTTGATTTGTTTTGTTTCGTTTTTCAGTTTGACCCAGAACAACTAAACTTCTTGCTTTCTTTTTATGGGAGAGACCACTTAGGATTTCTCTCCTGAAGTAAGAACTGATGACACCAATTACTGGAATTTTCCTGTCATTCCGACTAGGCTAAGAAACACGGCTTTCTTCCAACCATGTCATACAGCTGGTGTGCTTGGAGTGTGATAATTCTCTTACACAGGTAAACTGTGTTGCTATCAGAGTAAAAGTTTAAAGATATTAAGAACACACCAATCTAGCTGCTGCCTCAGGGAAGGCTTGTAAAGGAAATCTTGTGTATATTTTAGCAGTGCTTTATCTGTGCTACCAAGCCTGCAGCTGCCAAGGTCTTAACTCCTGTCTGGTTAACAGGCACACCTGTGTTTGGCCAAAAAACTGGGTGTGTTCCTGGGGCTAAACACAACCTCATTAAATAAACTTGGTTTGTGAGACTGCTATAGCAGTGTTACCGAACAACATGTTCGCAGTATGTGCCTTCCTGAATTCAGCATGTCACAGCCGCTTTGTCTAGCCAGCTTTGAATTGCTCAGTTTCATCTTCTCCAGCTGTAAATCATGTTGCTTAATTAATCTTAATTGAGTGTTGCGGGCATCTCTTGAGCTCAGTTATCTCTTTATTTAATTACAGTAACATACCATATAATGTTCTGTTTGATGGGGTGTTTTGCACAATAGTTTAATCCAAAAACTGAAAGAATTAATTAGTTCTTAGAATATGTCTCTAAATGGGTGACCAAGTAAACTGCATGTTTGTCACAAATTCCTGGACTCGTTAGTCATCATAATCTATTGCTGATATTATATACACAGAATCAGAAACACATTACGTGGTTCTGTGGCTCTCAGATCTCCGTAGGCTCTTCTGAAGCAGGAATCGGACAAATATTAAACAGAGGTATCTGGCATTTGTCAGCTGAAAGGCTTGGCCACAGCCCAGCAGAGTTTACAGTTTCACTCTCGTTCCATAAACATTTACTGCCTGTGAACTGGCCCCTCTCTGCATCCGCAGCCGTACCGTGCTGTGGTCTAAGCCATCTCTCAAAAGAGACGAACTGCCCAGTGAGACCTGGTGCACCAGCGCAAACTCAGAGCAGAACCAGCTCAACCCAGGGCCGTTGCTCCCAGAAAAGCATCTTGACGTTTGTGCTGGCTTCAAGGCACTCAGGACATTTCCTTCCCCACCACCTGCCTGCGCATCAATACAGGGCCATACAGGTTTCTTTTCTAAACAAAGCCCAGGGCTGCTGGCCTCCTCCTTTTATTTGTCAAATAGAAACTGGGTCAGCAAAAAATTTAATATTACAGCAAAACTCTTGCAGGAAGGACAACGCTGATCCAAGGCGGGGACCCCCCCAGGACAGCCTGCTGCCCCTGAGCTCTGCAGGGATGCTGGGCTCTGCTCATCACCCTGACTTGAGGCACCCTTTGCTGTCAGGGCTTTTCTGGCTTTGCTGTACACAGCTGTTACTCCTTCAGCAACACTCCTTCAGGTGAGCACAACGTGAGCTGCGCTGGCATCAGGGGAGGTATGCAATCCCTGAGGACTGGCTGTTTAAGATGAGCACTTTCTGTCCACCCACCCAGACACATATACTCAGTCAAATACACTTTACCATAAAAGTACAATACTTGCTAAAGAAAAACATGCAGAGCCTGACTGGTTTGCTATCAACATTTCCATGAACGTTCTGCTTCTTCTTGAACCAAGCAGAGAGGTTCGGATGCATCAGCCATCTCTCCATGTGCAGGACACTTGGGTTTTGCTGGTTAGGAGACTGATGAGAACGTGATGATCCTTGGAGATTCAAAAATAAGTACTGAGGGGGAATTACTCCCAAGCAGCACGAAACTTTCATTCATACTTCAGGAATCGGCTTCATCCAAATGGGGAGCAAATCCAGCTGGCCCAAAGCCCTTACAAGCTTAAATGCTGGTTTTCCGGTACATATGGCAGTACCATTCAAAGAGCTATGACAATGATACTGTTTATAGCTCTGAAAATGGCGCTGCCATCTGCACCATGGTGCAGCGGCTCTCATCCCCAGGATGCGGCTCAGCTCTGCGGCAGGACCCGTCCCCTGCCCTGCTCTTCTACATGCCCCAGTGTCCTGCTAAAACACAGCGTAACTCCTGGCTCGTTAGCCGAAATAAATCAGAATGGAGGCACGATTTTGGTTGAGAAATCCCTGTCATCCTAAAGGAAAGCACCCTTGAAGTTGGTGGTGTGGTTGCTTGGAGGGAAGGACAAGGAGGTGCCAAACGCATGGTCTTCTGCTGCTCTTGCTCCGGTTGGCAGCCGGGGAGAGCACCGGCCCCCTGCACGCTGCTCCCTGCACATGCCAAGGAGGCTGTTGCAGTGGTGCAAGTGGAATATAGTGACACAAACACATACACACACACACCAGTTTCCTCTTCTACCCTGTGGTTTAACAGGAAAAAAAAAGAAAGCCTCCCTTTCTCTCCTGATTCCTCCCCATAAAACGGCACGTTTTCTTTACTTCACTTTTGAATGAAGTGAAGATGTTGCAGTGGAAGCGTACTGCACTTCCCTCACGGACTAATTAGTAAATGCTGCAGAACATTGGATGTTAATTTCTCGTGGAGAACAAGCACGTGGCATTTGCAGGGCACAATGCACGCGCTGCACCTACTGAGCAAATTGCCAGATATCCACTTTCCAATTAATCCCAGCGTGCTGCTCGCAATGAAGCATTGATCTTTATTATTGCCCTTTCCAGCTGGAAGCCAGTTCTAGGCTGGGTATTTCCAGTTGCTCTTTGAAAGCAGTCTTGAAAATGGAAAGATTTATGCTTTGGAACATTGTGCAGCCCCTCCTTTGTGTTGCTCAAACATCTTTCCAAGACAACTGCTGTATGACTACAGCCTTAACTCCCACCAGAGATTATCCTTATCACAGTAATGCATTGTTAAAGCAGGAAAAAAGACAAAAAGGAGCTTTTCCTTCTTCTTGGCAGTGGCATCCTACCTGCAGTCTCCAAGGATGATTGTGGGAAAAGGTTTGTGTTACAAGTTGAAAATACTTTTTCTGATGTCTGAAGTGTTTGAATCAGCTGTGTTCCTGTGACAGGCACTGACAGCTTTCCTCTCAGTGCTTTTAAGCCTCCAAAAAAAACCTCAGCAGGATCTCAGATAACTTTTCTGCAGCCTCACTCAGTATCTTATCAGTAACAACTGTGACAAAATCAGCTAGGGGACATAAACAAGGACAAAAAGAGAAGCAGAAGAACAAGAAGCAGTTTTATCATCCCAGTTCTGTCTCTAGCCCGTGTTAAATTGGCTCAGAGCTGATATAACCTGTGGGGGTGGCTCATGGAGTTGGCCAGAAGACCACTGCCACACTCTGGCAGAGCTGCCTATGCCACTGCTGTGAGAAGGAAAGCAAAGGAGCTTACTGGCTGGGACAGCCTTCTGGGGATTGACTCTGGCTTTCAGGCCAGCTGGGATGGACACAACAGCCCCAGCACAGCCCTGAGGCACGTCCTACATCAGCCTTGGGGACTGACTGGAGGATCCCCCCCCGCCTCTCATGTTTTTTATTAGCAGTAGCTTCTTGCCCTCCCTAAGCTCTGCATCCTCACCTCCACACAGCATCCCCACCATGGGCATTTTTTACCTCCAGTTTAACAATTCAGGGTGGCATCATGAGTACTCAGGTTTTTAGAGCAAGGTTAATGCAAGGGCTAAAATAGCATTTAGGGAGTCCATTTATCTTATAGAAATATAAACAACTTTATTTTCTATTCACAGTATAAGGTCTCTAAAGGACAACACTATCTTGGAGAAAACATCTGCATATGTTTGAGCATGGTTTTTCTAAGTGGTGATTTGATTTTTAAAGACTTGGCAATACTTTGAATTTACTTGACCCATGAAGGGAATATATTTGAGCAAGGTGCTGTATTGTTTTATGAAATCATTGCTCAGAAGCCTAGTCAATCCTCCTTTTTGATTATAATTTTTTTTTTTTTTTGCTATCGGTCTGCTTTCTTTGGTATTTCAGGAAAGGTATGCTGTCTAAATTTTGTAAATAATTGTTAAGGGACCAGGAGCGTAGGAGTGTGTTTATGTTGCTCTGGCTCTGTAGATAATCATCAAAGCTCAGCAATGGCTTAATGAATCTGTTGGCAAACTTCTCCCTTTGACCAACCCTGTGGAGTTCCATTTGGGAACCTCATAAATTGTAGATTCTTGGTCAAAGGAGCTAGCAAGTGTTTTTTTTTAACAGCAATTACTTTTACCAAAATATTGTAGTGCCGGTTCATTCTGCCCTGACGCTCCAGCTCTCTGCTCTGATTCACAAAGTGAACCTCTCATTATCTTTCACCAGTGACACCAAGGCAGAGTCACCCACCTCTTTAATAAAAGAAATGGAGCAATCCACATTAAGCAGGGAGGCAGCCTCAAACCAAAGTACTGTTCTTAACTAACTCCACCATTGCAGTCTGCCAGGGTTTCTCATTCCATCACAATTCCATGTTTTGGAACAGCTAAATTCACTTCTGAATGAATCATGCGGTTCAGAGACTGCCTTTACAGCCTGCATGGGATTTTTCTGCAGATGCTAATCAAAGTAGTGGTGACTTTAATGACTGATAAATAAGGACTGGTTTTATCAATGTCAAATTGTGAAATACAGGTCTGCACATTTCACAACCAGGATAGCAGGAGTCAATCCTGTGAAGGAGCCTGCCGAGCCATGGGCTCAGATCCCCGATTGCTGCTAGTGAGGTAGAGCAGTGTAAGAGGCAATGGACTGTGCTGATTTACACAAGCATGAATTGGCTTGTGCCAGCAGTGTTTTGCTTTTTTTTTTTTGTTCTTGTTCCTTGTTGCTTTCTGAAACTGAGCTGCTTTAGCTATTGTCCTGACCTCTAGGGAGGTATTTTTCCCTTTGACCAGGAAAGTGTAAAATCCTACCAGACCAGATTGTTAAGGTTTTGTAACTACTTAGCATAGCTACAATTGACTATATGATGGAAGATCAAGATTTTCCTCTCTGTGACTAGCAGAGCAAATGGAGAGGTGTTATGTTCAAGTGTTGGTGGGTCACAGGATTTGTCAGCACCTCAGTTAGCTTGGATTGCTCCAGGCAGAATTACTTACTTCGCCATAAAGCAGAGGTAGCAGCACACAGAGCTAGAGACTGTAGATCACCTGTTCCTTGCTCTCTTCAGTTGAACGTTTTGGAATAACTGCAGCCAAACCAGATTACAATTAAGTGATGGACACGCCAAGTGATGTTTGTGTAGGGATAAGGGCATGTGGCCTATGATGGGAAATGACAGTGGAGAAACTGCCAGCAGACACAAAAACTCACACGAGGACATTTCACAAACACCCAACACAAAGAACTGAAGGAATAACAGGCACTTTGGACATCTACGTCTAAAACTTAGACCTTGACCTCTGTGCTCAACCCTTGTCTATTTATGAGTGCCTAGTAAAGTCCATAAGATCCCTAAATGTGAAGAATCCTGATGCAAGAACTGCAGGAATCTCCTAACCTAGGTCTGAGTGAGTCTCAGCTTTCCAGCCCCATGCTGCCAGCTCAGGCTGACTGGCATTGGAAACAGCAGGGTAGTGAGAAGAACCAGAACAACCTGCCCTCTGCACCTCATTCAAAAAAAAAAAAAAAAGAGAAGGAGCCTGACCAGCAGAGCGAGGTGCTTCTTTCACCCCACTCTGTGCATGCTTATTAACAGACATGTAAAAAAGAGTTGAAGACGACAGCCAACAGGTCCTAGGCAGTGGCTTAGGTAAAGGAGTGAATTGCAAAATTATAATCCTCAGTGAGAGACCTCATAGGCAATGGAGCTCTCCCTGAACTCAGATGCTGCCTGTTTACAGTGTCCTTCAATGCTACAGAGCAGTGTCCTACTCATAGCTGAAATGTGGCTGCAGGGTGCTTGTGTGCAGAGTCTGGCCAGGAGAGGGTTACCAGAGACAGCCGTCCCTGCAGAGCACGGAGATGCTAGGACAGAAGGAAGCCTAATGAGCCTCATTAGCACCAAGTGCATCAGTGGAGAGGAGGAAATAAAAGAGCAAGAGTGGGAGAGCAGCACTTTTGAGTGCTGGAGTGGGTGTGGTGATTAAAGGAGCTCTGTTAATGCTGGGTTATCCTGGAGAACCTTGAAAAGGTGAGAAAAAGATGTTACAAAAGATAGCTATGAGAAGGAGTGATAGCTGTGCTAATCCTGTTCTTGCTGACAGCTATTTCAGCTGAGGAAATCTTTCTGGGTTGGGAGTTATGGGGTTAGTACCTGGGTTCTTCCAAGCGCTTCCCTTTGTCTTTCCTCTCTCCCAAGCGAGACATGGTTCTCACCCTACTCTCTGCCTGTCTACCTGTAGATGGCTGTGGGGCTGGGGAAGGACCTGAATATTACTGAAAACCAGAGTTGCTGGTCATGGCCTCTGAGAGACAGGAACTGAGTCCATCAGGGATGAAATGCGGTGGGGTGATGCTGGCAGCCATTGCTGGGAGGCTGTTCTCACTGTCCTGGACACTGCAAAGGGAGAGAAGGTCTCTCCTTTGAGGAACCCTGCTTCATGGGTGCTTCTGTACCTGCAAGTGTATCCAGGGGATAGTCCAACGGGCTCTTAAACACCCCAGAGTCTCCTCCTAATCCTTCAGGTTTCAGTGATGGCCAGGAACTGGGGGATGCTGGAAGTTACCGAGGTTTTTCTTCTCTTCTAGTAATGTGCTCAGTGTCCCTTCCTGTTTAGCCTGGATGCTCTCTCTGTGCCTGAGGCCCCTACTTGGTGTTAGTCCATTTCAAACCAGCAGCTTATACAGCTTCCACTGGCTGCTTTCGAAAAGGCATTTTGGCAACCCCTTGTTGCTGAGGGATGTCATTTATTTCTTACAGCCTTTGAAGGGATGGTGCCAATTCCTCATCAGTGGTTGGGAGTTCTGCAGTGCAAAACTTCAAAAGCAGGTTGAGCACTGACACAGGGAGCAGATTGTGACCGATCACAGCTCTGACTGTGTGTGTGCTGCGTCGTATCCAGGGAACCTGGCTACGGAAAGTTACAGATGGCAGAAACAGAAACTGCGTTCTCCACTTTGAACTCTGCTGTCTTAAAGCACCTGTTGAAATCTGCTGCCTCTCTTCAATATCTGAATGACCTAATGAGGAATAAACAAAAAGCATTGAAGGGAAAAAGGAGAGAAACCCCCTGCCTGGCACAAATCTGTTGGAATATTTGGAGGTTTTTTTGGGTACTGGGATGTGCAATCTCCCCAGGGTCTGTGGCTTCATCTGCTGGATGCAGAGGGCATGATCTGGAGAGCAGGTGGAGGGATTGGTAACGCTGAGATGCTGGAGCACTTGTGGGTGTAGGACATTGAAGGGCCAGATACATTCTGTGTGTCTGATGGAAGATGCAAAAGGCTGGTCAAGTATCAGTTGTTGTGGCTTGTCATCCTGGTTTCAGGGTAGAGAGATTGTCATCGTGACAACCAGGATTTTCTTGGTCCCAAAATGAGCTCTGCTCCTTTTCCCTACCCTCTTTCCAGAAACATGTTGAGCAGGAAGCCAATTTCACGCTTATTCCTTTTTTCTTTTTAATGTACAGCTAATTGGACCTGTGTGCCTGCACGTGCTTGGGCCCTGGAGCATGCCCATGATGCCTGTCCTACTGTGGCAGGAACCCAGTTGGAATGCCACATGCCATCTGAGTGAAGAGGAAGCCTCAGAGCTGTCAGAAGGCTTGACTGACAGGTACTGGAGTTACTGCAGTTTTCCACATCCCTATAAGAACCTCTCATGGCTCTATCTAAACTCTAGGAATTTCTAAAGTCCTGTATTCTTTATGCATTGGTCAGGCTTGGTCCAGCTGGTGGCCACAGAGAGCTCTTCAATCCTGAGCACAGTCTGTGATATATGGCGTTATGCAGCTCTAATGCGAAATTAATCCCAGCTTGTTACCGTCCTCTGTATCTTGTTCTCCTCTTGTGTGTGGTGACTTTTCTGGTCTCACTCTACTGCTGAGACCCTGCGCTATTGTAACACAGTCCCTTGAGGGAGAACAACCATCACCAAAAGGCAGCGTTCCTGCTGCCTGCTGTCCCCAGCATCCTGCAGCCAGGAGCCCACCCTCAATGTCCTGAGGTGAAACATCCCCATTCAGCTGGGGTTTCTGCCTCTACCCCACAAATCTTAAGCTACACATCAAGTGAGGCTTTAAATTGTGGTACAATAAATACTGAACAGACACATGCACAGAGCTGCAGAAATAAAAGAAAGGACTTACAGAGCATGTTCATGGTTAGACAGGAGCTGGTCTACTGCAGAAGAGCAGGAGGAGCTTGGAGACAGAGAACAGCCACTTTTAGTGCAGAAAGGAGAAAAGACAGATACAGTGAAGTAGTAAGGGGAGAAAGGGAAAAAATCATGGAGATAGTTAATAGGAAAATGCTTTCCAGCTAGCCCGACATTAAACTTCAAGAAGCTATATTCTAATAGTGTGAAAGTTAGAGCTATATCCCCAAACCTCCCAATAAAAGGGAATTCTGATTTTTCCAGTAGTGGTGGTTACTGAGGTAGAATTTTAGGAGCCATCAGGTAGGGTCTTTCTTTTATGAACCATTTTGGGAATCCTCCAGCTTTTCATGAACATCCTTTTCCTGTCTCACTGATGTGATTTTAGGCAGGAATGCTCTGCTGAGCCCATTTTCCAAAAGCTCTTCGGCATTTCTCTAGGAGGGGATGTGGTAGCTACATATTGTCTTCCTCCTGTTAATTTCATGAGTACCACCAGCCCATTTGGTCTGATTGAGGATCCTCTTTTGAGGAAGCCACCTGTACCTCTTAAAAGTCTAGGGAGTCGTAACTAGGTCACTTAATTTCTACCCATGATAACTGACGTGTTCGCTGCTAAGAGTTCGATTTATGTGGGAAATGTGGACCTGCCATAGATACCAGGCTCGTGATCCTCGAGGCTTTTGACAGCTCCAGTGTGCTGGAAATGGTCTGCTTTTTTAAGTACAGATGGGGGAGTAATAGTTGAGCTCCTTGATTCTGTCAGACTGCACTGCAGGAATATGGCAGTTAGTATTTAATTTTTAGTAAAGTTATAACTATACCTGGCTGCTAGCCAGACCCCAGTACTAACTTTAAAAATATACTGCTGTTGGCTGTGAACAAGGTACTACTGGCCTTACCAATCCTCTGAAATGTAACAGAGAATTACCAGTGCCTCTTAATGCACTTAACTGTTGTAACTCCACTTCCTAGTTTTGCATTTTTCTCCTGATCGGCCGACAAAATGGAGGAGAAAAACTTCCTATATAAACAGCAGTTCTGATGCAGACAAGTTGAGAGCTTCTTAGACCTTTTAATAAATGGGGATTTCCTTGGATTTGATGGATTTGTTTCCCCCCGCCACTGTCTGTCGGCAGGGTGCCTGTCGATTTACAGGCAGACCTTGGTCCCTGTTGTAGATTTTGATGTCACTGTTCCCTTCATCTGGGCTGCCCCAGTGATAAAACACCACCCTATTGCCTGTGTATAGCACAGGACCTTGTTAAATGTTTCAACCAGTTGTATCCTTTAATTTCTTAAGACATAAGTAAAAGAAAAGCCATGCTGCAGTTGATAATTTTCTCTATTGAATAACTGCCCTCGCTGTTAGAAATTCGTGCTTTATTTGCAGTACAAATGTTCTACTCTCAGCCTTCAGTTACAGGATCCTCTTTTCACTGCTTTTTATACTAAAGATTGTCTTTGATTGTCTTCTGGAAGCTTTGATTAAAGACCAGCTTCCTCTTTAGGTACCAAGTAAAGATCATCTGTGAATTTCTCACTGCAAGGCAGGCTTTCAAATATTTCATTTACCTCGTGTTTCGTTCCCCTTGAATTTTCTAATTTTTTTCACGTTCTTGATCTGTGCACTTCATAACAGGCTATAGCCTGTGACCAGACCATGTCAAATAAAGAGGTCACTTCTTTATTTCTACTTGATATTCCTTTTATTTCTTCATTCATGGACAGGAGAGAACCTTTTCCCCTCCTGACCCATGGGTGTGCTGAGCTGCCAGATTTGCATTCTGCTGCCCATCCTCTGTTACACACAAGCCTCATCCTCTGGAGACCCACCCCTTCCCCTGATAGACCCCACTCACAAACAACTCATGGGGATCAGAAAAGGGGACTCGGATCCTCCAACACCTGCCCAAAAAGGGAGTTTTGAGTAATTAAGAGAAGCAGGTAGTGGAATGAAGAATACCTACGTTTGCCTTTCCAGCCTTGAGGGTATTATCTCCACCCATATATCTAGGTCATTATAGTTACACTTCCAAGATCCTGAGCAGAAAGTCATGAGATGAGAAGGTGGGGTTTTTTATCCCATACTTATTAAAAAAATGTAAGCATCAGCTGTAGCCCTTATTTCTCGGAGGTGTAGCAGGTCTAGACATTATTCTGCAACAATTATCAAACATAACAATACAATGATAAATAAAACAGCATATATGGAAAGAGAAGCGTGCAGTAGAAACTCTCTTTACCAAACAGAAAAGGACAGAACAAGTCAGGAAACACAAGGAACTTTGCAGGTTTGAAGATGTCACAAGCTGTGGAGGACATGGAGGTTAGTGCAAAACACAAGTGATGTAGCAGCTCCACTGAATGATGAAGGCAAGAATTACACATTAGGGCCAACGGTGAGAAGAAGGAAGAGATTTGCACAGTTAACAGACCTGGCTTTTTTTCTGCATTTCTTTGCTTTTTATCAACATCTCTTGTTTAGTAAGAGCAGTCCTTTCAGTCCAACAATACCCTTGTCTTCTGCATCCGTCTATCAAGTATTTTGAGAGCATTGTTCCAGGAGTTGCATGATCAGGGTTTTATTCTCCTTCTGCTGACTTAAAATGGGGGTTGGGAGTAAGGCTTTGCAATACACCTGTGTGATACACTTGATTGCAGAGGTGGAGTACCCACAGAGCCCAGCTTCAAGCATTTGGCTACCCTGAATTGCCTTCACTGATTTCTCTGGGGCAAAAGGGATGTCCCAGCTCAGGCGCCTCACCGGGGTGGTGGGACTACCTGCCCCAGGCAACTGCAGGCTCATGGCTGCCTCAGACCTCTGCCTGCCTCTACAGAAGAGACATGTTTCTGACACCCAAACACCTGGATATTGCTTTAGCTGCCTGTTTATCCTCCCCTAAAAGCCACTGAATTATCTTAAGAGGCTGCACTAGTGGCGTAAGTAGCATCAGTGGCAGTGACAACATAATTAACAGTTGAAAATTATCCTGTTGGGGCATGAAAGCTTTGTTAGGCTAATTTAACCACAAGGGATGTCTCTCTGAGTGTGTTATCTGTGTCATAGTTTGACAAAAACTGTGGCAACAACAGCTGAGAACTTGGTTTGGTGAAGAACCCAAATTTCAGGCATCTAAAAATTCACCTGAATTGGACAACCTTCCTTATGCCATGAGAGTTTAATTTAGAGTTGTCCCTTAACATATGCCTGATGTTTGAGTGATATTCCAAAGAGCAGTCTCTGTCCAACTGCCTCTCTGTGTTTTTTACTTAAAGGCATGTATGGGTTTTGCAGATCACTGAGGCTCTAATTGCCTCTAAAACACTCAGGTTTGTACTGGAAGCCAAAGGGAGAAGACCTGCTGAAAATCAAAGCCTTTTTGTTTAGTCTGGGGCGCTCTGAAATACTTGCTTGTAAAACTCTGTGTGTGCCTCCTGACTTCAGACAAGATGCGCGGGAGAGGCAGGGCAGCTCCAGAGGAATGTGACAGCCCAAACTGCTCAGCCATTAATTAAGCTGACAATAAGAAGCCCAAGGTAAGCATACACAATTTTACTGCCAGTTCTTCCAAGGCAAACCCACGTGAACCTGTGCATAGGGGAAAGAGATTTTTAAGGAAATTAATTTAGCGTACAGCTTATTTCAAAGTATTTTTATGGGCTTGTTTTAAAACTAAGAACGAAGATTCTTTCAAAAACAGAAAATGAAATGGTGTGTAACCGGAGTGCGTTATTTCCTTAAGGTCTTTGAGCTGTTTTTTTACGGCCCCCTCTCTTGCATCCTGTTTTCTTCACCCCCATATGATCACAGAAGCTGAACGGGGCTGTCTGTGCCTAACGAGGGAGCTCCAGGGATGCCGAGGCGCTGCGGAAGGTGCATGGCCTTGCTGGGGAGGTGGCTGCGACACTCCTGCTGGGGTGGAGCGGAGCAAATGTTCCCATCTCCTGGGCTGACAGCACTGTGCCGGTGCCGGCTGCTGCGCTGTCGATGGCATGAAAGTGAGCTCTGTGAAGATTTCTTGGTAACACTTCGTGAAGTGTCATTCGTAATTGCTTCCTTGCCTACGAAGTAGTTGCTTTGTGCAGTTCTTGTCTCAAATATTGTATCAAAGTGTTACAAAGTGCTTTCACTGCTAATAAACACTAACTACAGTGCTATAAAAACTTGTCAAAAAAGCACCATAGGGCATGAATCTCACTGAATAAATTATATGTGCCTTTAATACATTAATGTAAACTGTTACTGTTTCTGTGTGCTACCAGGCAGCTTACGAATCAATCAATGATAAAATTATTCATACATAACATTAACGTAAGATACTTTCAGTTTCTTGATTTTTCTGTTCTTTGGTACAAATACTCGAGTTTGCCTGTTTGGCTATGCTCCATTTCATGTAGCAACACTGCATCCTTCCATTCCTTCCAAAGTGACAAATCCACATCGTACTTCTTCCACTTCTTAAAAAATAAAATAGCGTATTACTGTGGTTTGCACTCGAACAGCTGTTACTTTTCTTTTCAGAGATGGCTTTACTTCAGTGGTGGAAAAAGCGCTGCCAAGACTCAGACCTTTAGAGACGTTGAGGTTGAAGGAATTTCTTTACTTCACGTTGAGAGAGGTAAGGATTTCAGAGCAGTCTAATGCTCCTATGAGGATGTCACATTATATGGCGTGTGACATCGTGCCTAGGCAAAGCACAAAAATGAGGAAAAAATATGATGGGGACATAAGAGGATGTGAACTACCTTTTTGGTTTTCCCTTCATACAAGTGAATGAATGTAAAGATAGGCTAACTTCAGTCTAATATCAGCATATTTGTGCTAGATTATTTGAAAGGTGGTCTGGAAGGGGTTATTCTTTACAGTGGTGTTTGTCAAGTTATTTTGGCCTGCCTCCTTCTTCCAGGAGAGTGCAAAATGCAGGCTGATGCCCTTGCAAATGCCATGCCAATGCATGGCTAATGCTGTGGGCCATGTAAGTACCTCCCCATTTTCGGGTGTAGGCAAGCTAATGCCCAGGTTAGTGACCAACCAGTCAGTGACCCTGTGCAACACCGAATCCTCCTGAGACTGAACTAACTCACTGAGAAAACTCTTCTTAGCTTCAAGAGGGTCAACAACTGACCTGGAAGAGCATCTTTCTGAATTAGAACAAAGTTGATGATCTCAGAAGCAAAGGCATCCCGCTGCACTTGGACTCACAGCAATTGCAGGTGGTCCCACTGCCTGCATGAGTCTCAGCCTGCGTTCCCACTGCACGAGTGCATTCCATGTCGTTATTTAAGGAGGCTGCTGCAGGCAGCGATGGATCCTGCCACAACAACTAACAAATACTGGCCGATACCTGACTTTCTTCCCAGGTCATAAATAACACTTTTATAGATAAAGATAAATGCTCTTTAGTACCATGTGCCTCTTTACTTACTGAAGTGCTGCACTGTGTTTGATGGGCCTATGGAATAACACAAATCAACAGCCTAATTAACATCCCTTCTGTTAAATCTGCAAGAACATCTCTTCAAAGACTGTTAGTGACAGTGACACTTAAGAAGTGTCAGACAGAATCAACAAGCTTCCTTGAGGGAAATAAGATTGACTTTGAAACTACTGTCTCAGTCTGCTAAGAAAGGTTTAACAAAGCAAGATGGTTATTTTAACTTCTGTGAGGGAAAGCAGCATCGGAGAAAAGGAAGAATGCAAGATGGACCACAGCTCCTCCTTTCCAGCACAGAGTGTTCAAGCAAGGACAAGGTAATACAGCTCAGCTGTATCCTAAGGATTGCCCTGTTATACAAAACTCATTTCAAAACCTGTGCCTGTATGTGTTTGTATTTTCTGGAATTTAATTTAAAGAAAGTCCAGCTGAAGAAGGGAAACCTGTTGAGCTGTCCTCTTGAAAATCCCCACATTTTGTGCGGTGAAAGTATGAGACAGGGCCATTTCAGCCAGCTCTGCATCTGACAGTGCCTACACCATTTCTCCTCCAGGGTCAGAATGCCTCTGTGCTTGAGAGTTAATTTATAAACATTTTGCATAGAAAATAGTGTAGCTCACTTTGATCCAAGTATATGACATCTGCGGAGGAAGTCGCCCAGCTCTTTATGACCAGATGTTTACATGTTATCACACCCTTAGAATGATCTGTCAGGAAAAAAATGCACATTTCTCCACAGACAGTGGTGGCTGAGTCCCACAGTGGATTTATCAGTTACCATTGACATCAGGGATACCAGCAGAGACCTCTTAAGCTTCCAGAAGACGCTATCCCTTCTAATCCAAACAAATCAGTCCACCCTCAAACTTCTTTGCTGGTGGTCCGGAACCATGCAGCAGGCTCCTGCCAGGACACAGTTACAACCTCCCAGCATTGCTCAGGAACGCTCGGAGATTTTAATGTAGATCAGCACCTTGTAATATCCTTCAAATACCTTTCATGCTTGGATCTGTTACGCTGTTCCTGCTCACATGTTGCCTCTGGTCCGTAAGAAGTTAAATTCATACAAAATAGCAGACATTACTAGAAAAGTTCACTCTAGCTGCACAGAGATTACATCCAATCTTTCCTTCTTCTGGCGTCTCACAGTGCAATTAATTACACTTGATGTGTGCTAGTAACATTTCCTGTGCTTCTGTGACCTCTTGGGAAGTTCACAGGTTGTGAATGTGAAGTAGTGTTTATAGGTTAAATTCAAACATGAATTTGTAAAATAGAGGCTGGTTAACTTGCTTTGTACTAACTACTTACATAGACTTTGGGTATAAGGTGCCAAGGATATTCCTCTCCTTCAAGAGAGGAATTCTTACTAAATAATTTAAGTGGACATAACAGGAGAAATTAAAGATTTATTTTTAAAGAAGAAGCAGAACTTAAAAACCACCTGATTAGAAATCATGAAAGTGTTCCCTACAGAGGATTTGCTCTGTCTCTGAAAATTTGAAAATAGACTTGGGACTCTGACATGTGTCAGTCACAGGTTTCCCCAGCCAGGAGTCACTAATCTTGCATGATAAGATATGATTACTCTTCTGATTACAACGCCTGCAAAATACGAAGGCTTATAGTGAAACTTGGCTTCAGATTATAGGATTTCGGATGGTTTGCTATCAGTAGCAAGAAAATACATCCAGGTTTATCCCTGCAATGTAGGAAAAAGACTTCAGATGTTGAGAAGCCTGTAGATCTCAAAGGATAGGGCTACACTTTGTCACCAGTAAGAGGTTCAATGAGCTCTTTAAGCAAGAGAAATGATGTAACTTAATCAGGATTAAATGAAGACACAGGGTCAAAGGGAGAATCCAGCAAAATCCCCACTTAATAGAGTCTTGATCAATGAAGGAATCATATACCAGGTATAAATCTCATTGATGAAGAAGCAACCATAAAGCAAAACATAGCAGCAACAACAAAGGTGAGTTCCAAAACTGCCTCCTAAATGTAGGTACCTGAATTTTAAAAATGCTGTCTTCTGTGATGGATGATAGTAGTGCTGAAGTAACCTGTGATAGTCAAGGAGTAGAAAGAGTAATGCAGAAGTAAGGGCTGGAAATCGTCAGCTAATGCAGGAATAGCCTTACTCAGCTGTATGTAATGGTTGATGGAGTATTTGCAAGACATTATGTACTCCCAAAGGCATACATAAAGAAATATCACATCGTTACTGATGACAAAACCAAAACAAAACCACATCTGTATCAATTCATAGGTCAGGTCATCTATTCAAGATGCAAGTGCATAATGAGCAGCAGATGTTAGCAACAACAATAATATTTGCTATGTCAAATAAATAAAAACAAAAACCTCAAAATGGCCAATTTACTGTTTTGAAATGTGCAGTTTAAGATGCACTGAGATGGGCAGCTGACTAAGAACTGAAATCCCAGGTGGATGAGCACTGCAGACAGGCTCACAGTGGACTAAGCAGGTACCTGAAGTCGATGAAGTATGTGAACCAGGCAGGCTGGCACCAGCAGCCACTCAGCAATTGGAAATACAGGCAACGGTTAAGGATCCAAAAAGTGGCAAACTGGTAAAAAGCAATCAAATCACAGCAGATGTAGTGAAAGTCCTTGACATCTTCCTGGAGATGTCAGAGAGCTGGCTAAAATGTTTTGTGAATAACAGGGCTCTTCTCTCCCACAGATACACCTAAAGCTTTAGAAGCAGTTTTAACTACAGCAACAGGGAAGCTTTTCCACGGTGTGAGTTTATAAACTAAGAGGTGGTGCATATAATGCTTAAATAAATTCTCCTACAGCAATCAGAAAGGGAGTTATTTAAAAATGAAAAAGAAAAAAGAAGTTAACCTAAAATTAAAATGCACTTAAACAATTAGCCCTGAATTTGAGAGATGTCTGCTGCCACAATGAATAATAGAAAATAACAATAATTGCTTAGATTTATATAGCATTTCTAGCCCTAAGGTATGTGGAGCTCTTTGCAAATGCTGATATGTATTGTCTCAAACCACTTTGACATAAAACATATTAATCTCTAGAGAAGAGGGAAACAGCCCAACACATTCAGCACAGCTGCGCAAAGGTTTCGGTTGGGAGCTATGCAGCTGAAACAGAAGGGAAGTAGGTGGACAGTAAATTGCTATCTGTAATAGAATTTATTCAGGTACCAAAATTAGTTTTAAACCGTAGTTTGGCCCTCTGGAATGAATGGAGAGAGTCCCAAAGGACTTGAAATCAGATTCACTATGTTGGTTATGTATTATGAGCGATGCATATATTTACCTAAATGTAACTAAGTTACATTCAGTTATTTAAGTGATATCTTTTCAATAGGTCTGGGCCTTGCCACAAAACAGGAGGAGATGTCAAGCTGTCCAGCCGCAGGGAGCAGAGTGATATGTCCAGCAGTGCTCCTCTATGGGCAACGGACTCCTAATTACAGCTGGAAGGCAGAAAATCTGTACGCATCTTGGTCCACCTCATCGCGCCACTCCCAGCACCAGATATTCAGCCTGGCCTGTATTCCCAACACAGGACACACTGCTGTGTTTACACATTTAGCTCAGCTAAACATCACTACATGAGAGAGAATTCATTTTTTCAGCAGAAGCTTTCCGCTTTAGGTGTATAAACCTCAATAACTATCTAGCATCATTGATTCAGGAAGCAGAGTTGGGATTAAATTAGGCAGTCCAATAATGGTGCTCCATATTGGTAAGGACTCAAGTGAAATCAGATTAGAGCTTTTCCCAACAGATAATGTCCTGCTTTTTCATCAAGGCCTCCAAACCAATTAAAATTACCATTCAAATCACTTTGTGCAGAACAGGAGCTGCTTGCTTTTACTGTCAGGAGACCTAGAAGGATGAAAAAGTAAATGTGTGGGAATCTTTACCGAGTGAGTCCCACCAGACAGATGACTTTCCTATTTTTGTCTGCACTCCCTTGCTGTTTCCTTGCACTATCTTGTGCAGGAGAGAGGAAAAGAAACTGCAAGGAAAGCTGCAGATGCTGGACAGGAGGGAAGCAGATGGGAGAACAGCAGTAGGTGCTGAGGCTTTGCGGCGAGGGAGGCGCTTCTGAAGCCCTTGGGAGAGCTGTCAGAGCTCTCCAGGGCTCCATGTGGAAATCGTGTTCCTGTTCCACGCCAGCGACTGCAAAATGCTGGGGACACACTGTTCATTATGCAAACTGGCTGCGCAAAGCAGAGAGAAATAAGAAACAGTCATGCATGTTAAAGACCAGAGAGGTTTAATTGGAAAAGACAACAATTAATGTAAGTTACTTAAAGTTTCCATTTGAATCAGAGAGACAGTGAAGTGAAACCCAACAATAATTGCACAGAGAAGAAACATTGACCTGCAGCAGTACTACCCATCCCTGTGGCTTCTTCCCCTCTTCTGCATTTCCTAATGGCACCCTTCCTTCCAGCACCGTCCTCCAACAGCACTGGAGGGGCTACCATCAGCTGGATCCCCGCAAACTTCTACAAAGCAAGTTACTTTCAATTTTTCATAAATAATAAACAGATTAAGAGAGGCTTTGTACAGAGTAACAGGGCTGAGCCAGGGATTTGGTTATGTAGGCTTTGCTGGTGACGTATAGAAAGACTGGGCAGGATGGCACGGGCAGGCAGCTCCTGGACTGCTGGACTCTCCCAGAAACCTCCAAATTATATGGGTCGTACTGCAAATGGGGAGCTACTGAACCAAGGGTTAGGGTTTCCCTAGGGAGATATAAACCAGGGCAATGAACAGCAAAAGTAAATCTTAGACCAGAAAGCAAGCCTTAACTGGGATCCTGCCCCACCAGAATACATCAGTTGCCTTCATTACCCAAAGCACAAGTCATGCAATTAAAAATAGACAAAAAATGAGTTGATATTTCAATCATTTCCAAGCTCAAGGTGCCCTTCAGTGCCTTGGCTTCCCTACCAGAAACAAACCAATGCAGAAGAGAAGTTCTGATCTTGAATCTTGTATTAGGCCAAATAACAAAAAGGGGTTTATCTTGGCTCTAATCTCTTTTTCCAATATACAGACATATTGAAAGAGATTACCTTACTAAAATTGAAGGAAACTGTGGTATTTTAAACCCCTAATCCCCTCTTTCCTCCGTAGGAAATAAGATAAATATCTTGATTTCACTCAGTATAATTACAAGAAGCTTTTCTCTTATCAAAAGTTCTCAGTTTCCTCTGGTGAGGCATTTTCTGAGCTGTGTACTGGGCTTCAGCAGTGTCCTGATCATTGGCAAGCCAAGTGGTTTTTGGGTGAAGGAAGGTACCAGCCTCCTCTGACACAGGGTGCAGCACAGACACCAGCATCAGCTTACCCGAGGGCAGGAGTCCTCGTGGGAGCTGGTTTGTACTGGGACAAAGCAGTTTGCTTTGGCAGGGCTTGGCTGGCGGTGGGACTGGTGCCCAGCCAGCAAGGAGCAGGGATGGGGCGATGGGCACAGGCTGCCCGCATGGCACTTCGCCGTCCCCGGGAGCCGGTGTGATGCTGAGCAGGGGAGGGGAGCCACGGTCACCCCACGCCCCTTCCCTAGAGTTTAACCTTTTTTGCAGAAGAATTTTGAAGGGTCGAAAGAAAAAAAAATAAAAATCTTGAAACTGTTCAGCTTTTAAATTCAGCGCAGATCCCTAGGAAAGAAAAAGCAGGGAAGGGGTAGGATGAGGAACCTTACCCCAGACTTCACAGATGACGGCTAAGAGAAAAGAAATTAGCGTCTCAACTTCCTACCTTGGGGACAACCCAACCCCAATTAAAAGCCTATTGCATTTACAAATACAAAGAAAGGCTTCAGCAATAACTTTAGAAAACACCCACAATAAAAAATAAGCCCGCCTCCACACAAGCTGGAGGTGCGGTGTATGCAGTAATGCCGGTGGGTGTTTCAATAAGCACAGACATGCTTTGCCTTCCCAAAACCTGGCAGGGACAGAGCAGGGGCTGTATCTGAGACAGTGAGCACAGCTTCGGGGAGGCTCCCAACTACCATGTCCTGCCAGACGCTCCCACCCTCACACAGCTTTTCTGCCTTCAACTAACGGTGCAAACCCTGCTCTTTACTTTCCAGGCTCTGCTGGAGTCTCCCTTCCTCTTTTGCAGCTCTTGGCCTTTGGGATTCTTTTTCCTGATGTCTGGATTTTAAGTGATGTGGGGAGCAGCTGGTACCCGCGATGGCGGTGATGCTGGCCCACAGGTGTTTTTGCAGCGGCAGCCCAAAGGCAAAGTTGTGCCAAACAGCCTGGCAGCTCTCAGCAGCTCCCAGTCCCTTCCACTCAGGGTGACATTACAGAATGACAGAAAAAGCCTGGAGATGCATCTGTGTCACTGTTAAGTAAAAGGGGCCAAAACCTCCGCTGGCACCAGCTCCCATTTACGCACAGCTGCAAGCCCGTGTGCATTTTTCTCTGGCTGAAGCAATCAGCCGGGCTGTAGCACTGCCCTTGGCTCTCTATCCTTTCTCCCCAGTTTTCCTTTTTAACCCTTGCACTTCAACAGTGAGAAGAAAGCAGCTGGAGGAGAACTGAGAAAGCTGAGAGGTCCAGGGCTCAGTGATGGGAACATCAGTACAAGGTGAGCACAGGCGGCCAGCACTGGGAAGTGTTCTGGCAGCAATGGGAAGGGAAGAAGCCCGTACTGTGGCTTCCCACCAGCCCAGCCGTGCCTGTACCTGCTTTTCCCTCTGCACATCCCCATGCATGATGCCATGCTGAATGTATGTCCTGGCCATTGCAAATGCTCTTGCCCAGTGTGGAATCAGCCTCTGTGGGCACCACATCAGCTGCCTGGAGGAGCTTTATGTGCCACAGGGTGCCCTGGGCATTCACCTACTTGGAGAAGTCAGGACATACGGAAATACACACATCTTTCTTCAGACGAAGGAGAGGGGAAAGGAGGGACAAGCCAGTTTTGCAGACGATGATGTCCCAGCTTTTAGTTTGCAGGTTGTTTGATGCTGCACAGAACAACAAATGGCCAAGCCCTCTGCGATGTGTGCAACTCTCTGTTTTTATGGTGGTAACTTCTGCTGTTGTGGAACATCTGAATTCCCAGACCCAAGGGCTTCTCTGCTCTTGCATCCCACATAGCAGAGTGTATAACCTCACCCTGCACGTCTTGACTCAGCCCGTATCTCCTGTTTGAGCTATCATGTACCTCCTGATATTTATAGCTCTCTGTGTCCTGATCATGATCCCTCACCACTCCCCATCACAGTATTTGTGAACGTTAGAAGGGGTTCCAGCTAACACTACAAGGCTGTTACAGTACAGAAGACTGATGCCAAGTTGTAAAATCATGCCAGGGAAGTTGGAACATAAGTTTGATTGTAAATATTGGCAAAGCTTCATAAAAAATTACAAGAAAGCTCCTCCAAGAAATTACAAAACTCTTTTTTTAGTTGTTATTGAGTCTAAGGCTCTCCCATATTTTTACAGAATACCGTTTCAGGTTTGCAGCTAATGAAATTTCAGTGAAAACCAAATTATCTCTTGACTAAGATTAACAACATTAGCAAAAGGGAAGAACTAATAAGTGCTATATTCTAATTCCCCAGTCTGAGCCTTTTCCCTGGTACAAGATTGTCCCCCTATACTATTTTTAACTACTTTGCCCAGTCTAGCTTTAAATGGCAGAATGAGGTAAGAGGTCTGTGTATACTGTACATGCCATCATATACTCACTCTGAAGAAGAAAATGGGAAATAAGAGCAAAGGCACAAAAGAAATTTATTTAGAGAAGTAACAGAGGTTATGTCACGGTCACTGAGAGCCCTTGTGCTGACCGGAATGCAAACCAACGCACTCGTGCTGCCCCTGCAAATACCGCAGGGACAGAGGTGGAAGCTGTGGAAGCTCTTTTCTCGCACTCATCACCCCCATCGGGCTGCAATAAAATACTCCTTCTCCCTACAAAGCCACACACTGCTGGGAGCTGATGGGCTGAGCCGTGGTCCAGCCTGCCAGCTCAGTGCCGCACGGTGTCCCTCTGCTCCCCAGCTGCCACCACCTGTCCCCTCGCTTGTCCTGGGCACCGCTGCTGGGGGTTCAGGCTGCCTTTCCCCCCTGAAATTGTGCGGCTCCCAGCAAAATGGTGAACTTGCTCCTGGCTGGGTGCCCTCAGAGCTAGTACAACAAAGCAATGGATTGAAAGCAAAGGGGCTGAGGACATCCCCGCCCTGGACACCAGGCCACTCAACCAGCAGAGACCCTTCTCATCACCCAGTATGTCCTGAGAAAAACAGGCTGCAGGTCTTCCCTGAACTCACTCTTGCTTTGTCTTCAATACCTGTTCTAGAACTAGCAAGGTTATTACAAAGAAAGCCAACCTTCAATCTTAAATTTCTAGTGGTAGAAAACTGCATATAATGATCTGTGTCATGGCTTACGATTTTCACTATTAAACTGTTTCTAAAGCAAGTCTGTGCATTTTAAACTTCCAGGTCTTTCCCTTGCTACACATCTGTGCACTAGGCTTCTGTACCCGGACACTGATCTCTCTTCTTTCGCTAGTACAAGGTAAGTAGTTGATGTGCCAGGACTATTTTGTTACAACCTCTTTTTGAAACCTTTCATCACACTTCATTTTTTCCGGTCTCCTTGCAGAGCGTGGTACCCCTGCCCGGGCTGGGTAGGGGGGCAGCCCTGGCTCCGTGTCCACGGGAATGGCCACTTTCCCCCTCCAGGCACAGTATCAAGTGGGAGCTGATGGTCAGCATGGAAGCCTGTTTCACGCTGGCTGTTTACCAGCGTAGCCTGTGGTCTGTGCTCAGCATGCCAAGAAGTACAGCCATAAAGACCATGTTTCTGTAACTCTGCGGAAACATTTTCCTTGTGCTCAGGTAACCAAGTAATTCAGAGCGCAGAGTAGCCCTGTGCTGCTCGCTCTTATTACTGTTAGACCTCTAATCTTGTGCTATCTGCATATGTTATCAGCAATTATTTGTTTTTCTTCAGAGAGGAGATTAAAAGTAAACAGTTTATGGCCAAAACCTGTTCCTTAAGAATCCTGACTAGAAATATACCTGCTAGAAGATGGTAATTTTACTAAAATTTACAAACTATGGGGATGATCTAGTTATTACTTGTCATGCTGATGAAGGTACCAAGTCAAACGTGCCACACTTCTTGCAAACTGCAACCTCCTAAATAAAATTAGTTTGGAGAATTGAGAGCCATTTTCCATTATTTCATATTTACCAGTGCTAGAGACATTACTCTGTCTTTTCAGATTTTTTATATCATGGTCTAGATCTAATAGTCTGAACACTATCACTTAAGGACCATGTCCTTCCTATTTATCTGTGGGCGCAAATTTGTGCCAAACCCGCATCTTGGGAATGAGACAGAGGCAACCTGAGGACACCAAGCTGCTGATCCACAGGGTTACGATCATTAAAAGCCCACTTGTCAGCCAGTGGGTGACTCCACACTACAGCCACTGCCCAAAGGAGAACGGGAACCTGGCCTGTGAGGTCTTTTGGGAAATGGGGATACATTGTTTCTCTCGATGCTCCCTGGTGGATGCAAAATCAGCAGGATGGGGGAGAAAGCTGCACTTCACATAGTGTGGTCAGGTATCAACAAGACTTGAAGCAGCCTGGACAGGCTGGAGAGCTGGGCAAGGAAGAACCTCATGAGGTTCAACAGGGAAAAGTGTAAGGTGCTACACCTGGGCAAGAAGAATGTCAGGCACCAATACAGGTTAGGCGTGGACCTGCTGGAGCCAAGCTCCGAAGAGAAAGATCTGGGAGTCCTGGTAGCCAGCAAAATGACAATGAGCAAGCAATGTGCTCTTGTGGCCAGGAAGGCCAACGGAATCCTGGGCTGCATAGGGAAGAGTGTGGCTAGTAGGTCGAGGGAAGTCATTCTCCCCCTCTACTCTGCACTGGTGAGGCCACAACTGGAATACTGCATCCAGTTCTGGGCTCCCCAATTCAAGAGGGATAGGGAACTACTGGAAAGAGTCCAGCGAAGGGCAACAAAGATGATTAAGGGATTGGAGCATCTCCCTTATGAGGAAAGGCTAAGAGAGCTGGGACTCTTTAGTCTGGAGAAGAGAAGGTCTGAGGGGAGACCTTATTAACGCCTATAAGTATCTCAAGGGTGGGTTGAAGGAGGAGGGAGCCAGACTCTTTTCAGTGGTTCCCAGTGACAGGACAAGGGGCAACGGGCACAAGTTGGAACATAGGAGGTTCCACTCGAATATGAGGAAGAATTTCTTCACGGTGAGGGTGACAGAGCCCTGGAACAGGCTGCCCAGGGAGGTTGTGGAGTCCCCTTCTTTGGAGATTTTCAAGACCTGCCTGGATGCAGTCCTGAGTAGCATTCTCTAAGCAATCCTGCTTCAGCAGGGGAGTTGGACTAGATGATCTATATGGTTCCTTCCAACTCTAAAAAAAAATTCAGTGAAATTCAGTGAAATTCAGTTCAGCTCTGCTTCTGGTTTCCACTAGGGTCAGAATTAAAGCAAAAGTGGGGCTTTGTGGGGTCCTGAGGCAGTTTCCTGCTACCACAGTCATATCATATGATGAGATGACTTTTGTAAACTCATCAGGCTTCAGCTTGGTAAAAATTAGACTTTTCCTCCCACTACTCTTACTAAGAGGTTCTTTCAAACTGTCACGGCCATGATGGCTGGAAACTTATGTCTAATTCCATGCTTAAATTTATTCCTGGCCACTTTATATCCATTTGTTCTTGTCACAGCATTATTCCTTAGTTTAAATAACTCTTCTCCCTTCCCAGTCTCTACCCCCCTGATGTATTTACAGAGAGCAATCAGATCCCCTCTCAGCCTCCATTCTGCTGGCCGAAAGGAGTCAGCCGTGCTGGGGCTGTGGTACGGAGCTGCCTGGTGCCGTTGCTGCCGGCACGGGGAACTGATACTGGAATTGAAACTATGGGAGTGGAAATCACATCTTGAGTAATCTCTGGTTGCACTGCCCAGCGGGCTCAGCCCTTGGGCTGTGCCAAAATGAAAGAAATACTCTGAAGTTACCATTTTTAAATTGTTTTGGTTGATATAATATTTCATGCCTTGGGATGAAGAGCTCTCATGAGGTTTCCCTCCTTGGCATGGCTCTGTACAGGTGGAAAGAGCAGCCTCCGGAGTGACCCACAGGATCACCCGCTCGATACCCTTCCAGCAGTGCTCATGCTGGATGGGCTGTGCTTTCGGCCATGCCTAATGCTGTGCTTGCAGACTTGTAACGGGGAAAAAGCACAAGACTGGTGAAAATTGCTGCCAGACAGAACCCCAGGATGTCATCAGGACTTATCCAGGCACATGCAGCTGATGAAAATGATGCTACTGCAATTTAAAGTCAAGTCCACCAACAGATTTATGTCTATTTAATGAAAAATTTCATTAGCTTCTCTTGTGCTTCTTGCTAAGTACCGTCCGTAAAGACCCTCCCAGACGCAGAAGAGGATGTTCCTTCATGTCCTCCGGCCACCACAGAGCAATATGATAATGCCCCTGCAGGGTACAGTCAGCTGACGGTGGCTGCCCACAGGCCTGCTAATCACAGTAATTTAATCACAGGAGCATGATGGTTTGCATGCCAGCATCATGTTTGCATCTATTTGCTAAGATGAAGCAAAAAAAAATCCATCAAGGGCAAAAATCAAAATCCCAGCTCAAACATACACAAAGGTATTAGCTGCACCCTCACAGTATTTCATCAGCTTCTCTGAAAACAAAAATTATTTGTGTCTCTCAATGGCGAATTTCCACTAAACTCCTGTCAAAAAGAGGAATTACACAAAAAAGCAAAGTTTGCAGGTGATGGAGCTGCCAGGGGAATGTCATCATTTGCTGTGTTTCTCAATCCTTTGCTCAGAAACTTCCTAAAAAGAGCTTAGTGGGAACGTGCTTTATCAGCACATTCACAAAGGGGTGAAGTTCTTGCCTGTCGGTCCCATTAATAAGGTGCCCGCTGGAGAAATTACAACACGCGTCCTAAAGCTCAGCAGCCTGTAATTGCTCCGAGTCTCACAAGCGCAGCAAAATATATGCTGCTTACATTGTGCCTCCGAAATGACCTATGGAAATCCAGTGCGAAACAGCGAGCAATGAGGCAATGAAGGAAAGAGCAGACCAAGTCTGAATGATCTGTCCTGGGGCTAATGACCTTGCAGTGAAGAAGATGATAACATATGTCAAAGCTCTGATCCATCTTGCAGGATCATTAAAATTCCCAGGCAGTTCCTGCCAGTCAGAAATGTTAACCCTAATGGCCTGATTTTACTCTAAATAACTGTATAGTTTTGGGCAGTAGTATTCTGCCACTGAAACACTTTTCCAAGTGACACTTTAGTGATACGAAAAAAATCACAGAACATTTATTGTTTGTGTAAGGGAGAAAAAACTCTTTTAGAAGGGTATTCATGTCGTACTTAGTGCTAAAATATATATTAAAAAAATCAATTTTAAATCAAAGACCTGCATCCTTTGTGCTTAAAAACTGAGTCACGGTAAAGACTCACTTCCAGATCAATTTCAAATTTGGTCAAACCAAGCTAAAATAGCATGTTTGTTATTGATGGTTTTTGTTCCCTTGTTGGGTCTGCTCATGAGTTTTGTGCACCCAGGTGCCCACCTGCTGCTTGCCTAGTTCTCCTTAAGGGCAAAAGCAAAAAAAAACTTTCAGAAACTCTGGAAGAACCAATAAATACTGGATTTTTACCCTTTCAACTAATTTGGTGGAGCCTCCAGGCAGCCCAGCAGAGTGAATGTGGAATGCAAATAGCTGGCTTTGAAGATGAGGGTAGTCAGGAGACCCTGAGTTTGAACCCAAACCTTAATTTTTCACCTCTGGGCCAGCTGAAGATCAGAGCTTTCTGCAAGTTTGTCCAAGCGAAGTTGTGCATGTACTGAAATACCTAATTTTCTTTCATTTGTTGTTTGGTTTTGTTTAAAGCAGCACTGAAGCCCTTCCTTGCCCAGCCTGGCCTGCTGCAGCCTGGAGCTGAATTCCAGGTTATTGCTGCAGCCCTCCCGCACCATCCTCTTTCCAACATCACAAACAGAGCAGAGCTGTAACACCTCCCTGATAACACGGCCCGTAAACATCTCCTTTCCAGAAATAACTTCCCTCTGGTTTACATAATTAGTTGTTTCCGCAAATGCGTGCACATGTGTGAGAGAGAAAGAGAGAAAACAGAGGGGAGACAAATATTTAGCATCATGTAGCAGCAGCAGCAGCCCAGTAGACCTGGGCTCAGATTCCTCTCTGCTGCTACTGAAATGGTTTTTATGGACTTCAGCAGGGAGGGCTGAGACATTGTCCTGGCCGTGCCCGACCTGTCCCCCCCACGCTCGCTGCCGTGGTCCCTCCTTTCTCCAAAACACCTCTGTTGCTGCCAGCGGCCACCGCTCTGTCCCACGGGAAAATGTGATAACGAAGGCGCGCGTCCTCCCCGTCTGAAGCTAAATGCACCTTTGCCGACGAAGCGCCCGTGCTGGGAGAGCTTTTGGCTTGTGAACGGGACGGCCCTGCCCCGGGAGGGCTGGAGAGGAGGCAGGGGAGCAGAGGACAGGGAGGCTGTGCTGGCCAGGCTGTCGGCTGGAGGCTCGGTCGGGCTTGGGTAGAAAAGCCCCACTGCTGCAGAGGAGGAGGAAGAGGAGCGGCGGGATCGCCGGGGCTTTCCAACCCCCAGCAGCAAGTGTTACTCTGCCTCGGGAAGCTCTGCAGTCTCTGCGGCTGTCTTAGTGCCTAAGGAAGGATAAGAGATAAGAGGAACAGGAGGAGGCAGAACAGGAGGAGATAGTTTACTTGTAAACCCAGATCCTTGAGAGAGACCTGCCAGTTCTGTCAGAACGCAGCTCTGAGTAACTAACCTCTGTTACTGCAGCCCATGAAGTCCCACTGTGGCAGGCAGGATGGGATCACTGCTCCGTCCATGCCCTACGAACGCAATTGAAATGACCACGCCGGGCTCTGAACCTGCTGCGTGATTCACCCATACGCATGCCCGGGTGCACAGGGAAACCAGAGCAGTCTTTAACCCATCTTGTGACCCCATTTCTCAGCCCAGGAGGTTGGAAACAGCTGCCGAACGCGCCCATTCCCCTGAGGGTGACTCCGCAAGAGAAGGGGACGGTGCACGGTAGCACAGGAACACCTGTCCAGCCAGGATTTGACCTGTGAGGAGGTGACTGAGCACGGATGGAGTTAATCACCTTGTGAGACTGAAGCTGTTGAAAAGGCATCGTCATTCAAAATCATCTTTGAAAAGATGCAAATTGCTTGGCTTCCACAGCAGTGGGCATTGGGGCATCCTGATGTGTATTTGCTGCCGGCAGCAACCAGGCTGCTGCTCAGGCAGGGGGTTCTCCGTGTCGGGGTGTCAGGGAGACCCCAGGAGCCAGGGGAGCTCGGACTCTGAGCTGGCAGACTTGCAAAGGCAGGAGAGTTTCGGGATGGCTGCTCATCTTTGTGAAAAGCTACCTCATAAACAGAGGGGAAAAGACTCTTCCAACTTATTCACTATTTTAAAGCTCTATAAAACAATGCAATGCCCTCAGCCCATCCATCCCACCTGCACCTGCATGTAATGGCCTCTAGCCCAAAGTCTACTCTGCTCCTGGCCAGGAAAAGGAAATGAGAAAGGAAGAGCTCCTACCTTTGCCTTTAAAGACTGGAAGTGGCAACACAAAGCTAAACCCAGGTGCAAATTCCCCCTCAAGCCCCGACCCTCCTGCCAATCCCCCATGTCAAACCCCTGCAACAGGCACGTCTGGTTGCACAGAGTTGGGAGCAGTGGGTGCACCCGAGGAGCTCCCCTCACCGTGTGGACACCAATGGTGTCACTATGGGTCTCCCCTCAAATTACAGTAGACATTTCACAGCGTGGATGTGCCAGGAGGGTCTTCCAACTCAGTGCTGGGGCAGCTCCGTGGGAGGGACGTGTAGGGGACTGAGCCTTGGGGCAGGACCACCCCTGTGCACTCCCGCTGGGGAAGCATCACAGGCACACATCACTTCTTCCTTCACCCCACGGCAACTCTGACCCTCTCTTCCCTACAACCAGGGTGGATTTATTTCTATTCCAACAGATCTATAAGCTGTGGAGTTGCTAAACTTCTAACAACGGGAGTCCCGGGTTGTTGCGCTGCCTGTTCCAATGGCAGCAGGGAAGCACCGCTGCAGTTCAGGAGATTTACTGGCACAATTACCCTTGTTCCCTACAGGGAGCAATAAGACTCCGCAGCAGCACTCTGGCGTGGAGTGCCGGCTGCACGCAATGATGGACTGCACACTTCTCCCGGCGATTTGTGCACCTTCAGAGTGCTGACATAAGTGTGGGCTGATTTGGTTATTTATTTAATTTTGTATTTATGAGGACAATGAACTTCCAGCCCCCCAAGCTGCATGCTTCTTTTTTTTCCACTTTGTTTCTCTTGGCTCTTCTTAGAGGAAAATCAGAATGTGTTTTACTTTGGAGAAGTAAAACTGGCATCAGCCCTTTCTGAGAAGACCTCTCTATGATGGAAAACGAGTAAATAAACCGCTCACTATCGCTTTCCCTGAAGAGACTAATACACGGTACTGTGCTGAACAGTGCACTTCTGAGAGGAAATGGGGAATATACCAAAGTCTTGACCCAGATGTTCTCGAGTTTATCTACATTGATCAATGCTCAATGATATTTTACCCAAAGTCATCTTCTTCACTGTGGCAAAATTTCAGAACTTGTTTTATGCAAGAATTCAGGCAATGCTGATCTGGGTTCCCATCCACTTGTGCAGTATGAGACTTTAATGATTCATGAACGCATGAGTTTGTTGTTTTGTGTTGAATAAATATCTATGCATGACAAAAGATATGCAAGCACTATGTTTAAAGGGGAAGACATCATTTTTCAGATGATTATGGCATTTTGCTTTCAGTCTCGTGGTGCACAGAACTCCTGAACACATGCTACAGCCATCCAGAAACCCGTATCTATTGCAGCTAATTATTGTACTAATTTTTGCCATACGTTCATTGAGTGCTCATTGTAAATTCTCCTATCCACTCATTATTCAGAATGGTTCCCAAGTCCTTTCAATGAATGATATTCCAAACCATAGGTTATTAGAACTATGAATTGCAAATATTTATAATGAATTACACAATTTGTGCTGCAACCAGAGAAACAAACCTTTGTATATAATGTGTGAGTTGCAATCTCAGCCATTGAAAGATGAATAGGGCATGAATTTCAGATTGTAGCCACACCTGCAGATTTCAATCCACCATTTGCATGTGTCCTGCCTGAATTTTGCCGTTAATGGTACACAACAGAATTGAAATAGGTGAATATCCAGGGGTAAAAAAAAGGGGTTCTGGCAATTCCAACACTTGCAGAAAACAAACTTGGAAAACAGGCAAATCAAAATTTTCTTTCAAAGCTGAATATTAATTCTAACACTCTTTCCCATCGTACACATAGATCCACCTCTAACCGAATCCTGTCTCCTGGCTGTTCATGACATCTTCAAAACATGTTTTGCACCACATTTACCCCACCCAAGGAATGGGTGCCAGGAAATCCTTTCCCCATCTTCTGGTTCATAATTTAGGGATAAAGTGGGGTGGTTGCCAGGGGATTAAGCAAGCTGTGGTCACCCTCACATCATAGGTAAGCAGCTGAGCAACTGTGCAGTCTGGCCCCAGGTGTGCTGGAAAAAGTCTCTCCCTGCCTGGGTCACCCAGAGCACCACCGTCTTCACAGATCAGTTGAAAAATAAATTAGAAAAAAAAAAGAAAAAGAAATGAGAACTGTCTCCCCAGCGGTCTCTCAGTCTGTGTGTGGTGAGGGCGTCTGCCTCTTCTCACTGCAGTGTTTTACCGCACTCTGCTCTTCCTTCTTCTTTTTTTCCCATTCCTAATATAAACGTGAAAAATCCCAAAATGGGAATGTCAGAATATTTTGACACTAAAGTTGTCGGAAGAAAAAAAGAAGAAATGCCTTCCCTCCCTGCAAGGCACTGTCACAAGTCAGACGCATCCAAGGGCAAGAGCCTGGATTTAACCACGACAAACATGTTCTCTGCACTTGCAAATGCATTGGTGAGATGATTGTGAGCAAGGACAGAGTGGTTTGGACAGGTAGAGCTGAAGGAAAGTTCAGATGGTCTGAAGATTGGAAGTAGAGAGGAGTTAGAAAACCCAGTCCTACTGTCAACCACTCCTGACACCCTTTGAGGCTAAATGACTCACGTCAGCTTAATACAACACTGCACATCTCTGCGGTTTTGAGGGAGGAACTCTGCCCTAAATTCAGCACAAGGTCTGTCCTCGTCACTGCTCTCCCTGCCAGGGTACAAAAAGCAGCTGTAAAATCCCACTTGCACAACTTCCCCATTTGCAGAAGCTCTTGGTCAGGAAGAAACAACTTTGAGGTTGGAAAAGAAGTGTGTGAACCAGGTCCAGCCCCTACGCAGCTTCTCGGTTGGGTTGGTGTGAAGCCAACCCATACAGGAAGGTCTCAATATTTCAGCTGCTGGGCACAAACCCCTTGTATTTCCAAGCTAGTAAAGCAAATGTACACTGTAACTTGAGAAAACCTGTCTCACTAAATTTCTTTTCCATCTGTGCTGAGTTCAACCTTTTTTGCATGTAAGAGAGAAGCATTGAAGAAATAAAAATTCCTCAAGTGAGCTTAACTATCCAAAGACTAAAATTAGTTGGTTTTGCTTTAATCCCCACAACTCTATCATCATCAGTGTATAATCTGCACCAGGAAAAGAAGTCACGCTTTTCTCATTAGTTACAAAACTGAGGAAAAACAGAAAATAATTGCTGTGTGAAGTGCTGATGTGCAGAGCCGCATCCCTCCCGCGTGCTGGGGGAGGAGGGGACATGGCAGTGGGAAGCGAGTACCTTCTGCAGAGCTGGAGTGATACGGAAAGGCAGGAGATAACCTGATTTACACATGTAGCATGTTGAAGAGAGGCGACACACTCCATAAAAGTAGTCATAAAAGCTAGAAGTGGACGAGATGCCCTGTGCGGGTTTGGTTCTTACAGGGCCTTTTGCAATGGTTGTGACACCTAGATTGACAGCACTGTTATACATTTCCATGGATAACTTCTATGTGGTACAAGTGGGAGGGAGAAGCTGGAAATCTATCTCAGCTCCATGGTGGGATCCACCATTTCCTGCAGTCCACCAGAGCCTCCCCAGCTGGTCGGGGCAGGCAAGACCATAGCCAGCCCTAGCTTTGGAGGAGAGGTGACTCTTCACATTTGCTTTGGCCGCTGCAGGGACATTGATATCTTTAAAAAGAGTCTCAAAATGAGGCGTTTGTCAGCTCAGGGACACTCAGCAGAGAATGAAGGAAACCACCAGCTGCTCAGCCCTCCTGGAGCTTGGGAGGCCATCTCCACTGCGCAGTGTCCCCAGGGCAGTGCTGGCTGGACCCTGCCAGTCCCACAGGGCACAGCAGGACCATGAGATCTCACAGAGAGATAACTTTGAGACAAAGCAGCAAGACAACCTGGAGACATGAGGAGGCACCAGCATTGCCATCTGCAACACTTGGAGGTCAAACGTCAGCACAGACTGAAGCAATTCACCTTCTGGGCTGACGTGCTCCCTGCCCTCTACATCTCCAACACACACTGAAG
Source organism: Numenius arquata (assembly GCF_964106895.1). NCBI lineage: Eukaryota > Metazoa > Chordata > Aves > Charadriiformes > Scolopacidae > Numenius > Numenius arquata. The sequence goes on from NC_133586.1 coordinate 33,468,071, forward strand.
AGATGCTCCCTGTCATCTCTCTGCCTTGTATACTTTAACAAAAAGCATCTTATCGCTATGCTTACCAGCAAAACTAGACACCACTCTCTCTTTCTTTGTGTTTAAGGCCACCAGACTGTCCCCTGCACCCACCGGGTGCAGTTGTGAGAGCATGGAGCCCCCCTGGTTAACCAGGGACTGGAGCGAGCCCTCCCTCCCCACACAGGGACATTTGCAGCCTTTGCCCCTGCAGCTCCACAGCCAGAGGTACCAGGTCGCTCACTGCGGGATGGTGTCCTGCATCCAGCAAGGGCTGCTCTCTCAGTCCTCTAGACTGCAGCAGAGGAGCATCTGGCTTGTCCCCGAGAGCATGGCTCCAATAGACACACAGGCTGAGCATGGCACAGTGCCACGCATCCATCACAGACAGAGGGCTCTGGGACCGTGGCCCCTGAACAGTTTTTAATCAGCAGAAGATAAATATGTTGTAAAGTCCTTCATGACCTAGAAAGCTTGAGAGGTCTGTCTCAAGGCTGCGACAAGCCCTGCCCCATCTCCCATCCATTATATGGCTCAGGACTCTTTCCAGAACTTCGGAGATCACTGCAGAAGGGAGCCTGGGGCAAACCAGAAGATCAGACTCCGTTGGGAAGAGCTCAGTGTCTGATTTAGTCTCCAGAAGATGGGGTCAGCTCTGAATACAAATTTGGTTACCAAGTCCTCATCTGCATGTGAAGGGCCATGAATCCATATACCAAAAGAACCAAATCTCCTCTAGACAGTTGCATAGAAACACCTATGGGTTTTTTTTCAGAGACTGCAGTTTGTTCTGATATTACAGGAGATAATTGTTCTTCCCTCCCTTCCTCCCATGCTCTGCCTCCCACCTCTCCACTCGGCGAGGAGAAGACAGCAGAGGTTGTCTCATACCATGAAGCCCTCCAAACCCCTCTGTACCCCGGCAGAGCACAGCCCACACACTCTCTTCCTGCAATGAACACATTGTGGTACTCAACAAAGGGTGAGGTGTGGGGTCCAAATTCACTGGGACCCCAAGCTGCCAACCACCAGGACTATGTCCTGCAGCCATGTGAGGCACACACAGCTCTGGGGCTCCTGCAGAGATGGCTGCTGCTGCCTTGCACAGGGGCAGGCTTTGACTCGGCTACAGTAAAAGGCAGACATCCCACCATTTTCTGAGCTCCTAAACCAAAATGGCGAGCACCTCTCCTCCTAGAGAGCCTCTGAAATGCTCCAGCAGGGTCAGGGCGTTTGGGGAAGCTCATCCTTTGCCCTTCACTAGTTCAGAAGATGCAGCAGTGGCTGGTGGGGCTACAAAGGCAGAACCTGAGAAGGGGCAATGGGAGCCATGATCCCTTTGCTAGAGAAGATGGAGTAGGCAGCCTCCTCCCCGTGGTGTGAAGTTATTACCCTCAGACAAAAAAGCAGGGCTTGCCAAAATGCATACATGACTTCTGCGTTCTCCCAACTCTTTCCTGAACACATCTCTGGAGAAACTGCACGTGCCAACACATACCTGTTATCTACAAACCAGGTTGTCTGAGCACCCTAAGGATTTCTGAGTGCTTTTCTTGTCTGCCCCCCCACCTTTTTAAACAGTTAATTGATCGTACATTTCAAAGGCAAAGAGAAACAAATACTTTGCGAAAACTCTAGAGAAGTACTCTTTCTAGTACTCCAGGCATTTTGCAGCATCTGAGAAACACTCACCTTAGTACATGAGTCGATCCATTTATTGTGGTGGTGGAACAGGGAACCGTCTGCCCCAAGATGGAAGGCCTTCGGTATCGCTCATCACCACAGCACAGGATGATGAGGAAGGCACGTCTGAAGGACTTGTTCAGGAAGGCGTAGAGGAAAGGGTTCAACCCTGAATTGATGTAGCCCAGCCACAGGAAAGCCGTCCACAGTTTCCCTGGCACCGTGTAGTTTATGAAAGGGTCCACTATGTTTGTGACAAAGAAGGGGGCCCAGCACAGGCAGAAGCAACCCATGATGATGCACAGGGTCTTGGCAGCTTTGGTCTCAGTCTTCATGCGGTGCGTGCTGTGCTGGTCTGGGTGGTGCTGCCGGCCGTCGGTGGGGGCCCCCGCACGCTGCAGCACCTGGATCTGGCGGGCGTGCTCCCTGGCCGTGACGTAGATGCGGTAGTAGGCCAGCACCATCAGGAGGAAGGGAATGTAGAAGGCCACCACGGAGCAGGTAATGGCGTATGGCTTGTTGACCATGAATATGCAGTAGGTGGAGTTGGAAGCCTTGTTGAACTGCCTTTGCTGAATCTGGTGCAGGGAGAAGAAGGATGAGGACAAAGAAGAAGGGAAGAAGTTCAGCACTGTGTCCTCCGATACCACCAGTCTGTTTGCCAGAACGTACCACCACCGCTTTCTGATTCTCTCTCCTCCCTCCCCTCTCCCATCTGCGGTACCTGTCTTTATCCACTGCTGCCTCTCCTGCCCATGCTCACACCATGGGCTCTCCAGCCCTGCTGCTCCCCAGGTCTGCTGGACCAGCCCATCTTGCAGCTCTGGCATCTTAAAGCATGCCGCAACAGGGCAGTGAAAATCAGCCTAACACCCCAGGCCAGACACAGAGAGGGGAAATAAGGCACTTCGTGCTGTGCTTTGTTGCAGTGCTCACTGCTCCGTTCATCAGGGCATGGTTTTACACCGAGGATGCACAAGTTTCACCCAACCGAGTCCCACAGGGGGAAGGACAGGGAAGGGACTGGGCTACAGTGGCCTCAGCAGATGGGGGCGGCTCCGGGCTGGAGAAATTTGCAGGTTGAGTCCGTAGGCTGAGATCTGGTCAATGACTTGTGATGGAAACAGAGAGAGCAGATGAAGAAAGGGGTCCTGCATGTGAGTTTGGGAAGCAGGAGGCATAACTGAGACAGACAGGACTTCTCTGAGGCTATTCTTGCTACAGAACGATGTCGCTGCAGGTCCATCAGGCCCATAATTTCTGGTGTTTATTCCAACAAGAGAATAACCTGGTCTCCTATTTAAAACTGTAATATCAAAATTATTTAACTGGGCATGTAAGGAAGTTTACCTCTAAAGTAAACTATAAAGCACTTTCACTAGGTGGTATTTGAACCCTGCGCTACCTCTCAACATGCAACTACTGAAATCTGCCTGGTGAGCATCAGCAAGTTACCAGGAAGGGCAGGGCTTGCACTGGTGTTAAGAAAAGCCGGTACAGTCAGCTGGGTGTCAAGTCTTTTCTGAAAAGGTGGGGGCAATAAATCAGTGGAAGAAATCAGATACCTGACATGGTTTGTTAAATAAACAAAATGCACCTCCCTTTTCTACCAGCTGCATGTCCTAAAGGTGCTTGTCTAGGAGCAATTTTGGCTTTATCACCTTGTCTAGAGGCTTGGCAGCCGGCACCTGTTATTCTTCATGAGCCAAAAAGTATTCATATCTTATTGACTGAGACTTGGCATAGGAGACACTACATCTCTTTAAACAAGCTCTTCTAAATAAGGTGTTTTCACAGTTTGCCATTTTTTAATTCCTGCATCTCCACACTGAAAGGAGAGCAGATTTGCAGTTCTTATCTCCGTGCCTGTAGATAGGATCCTGCAAGTGAAGCCAGACTGCGGTTTGGAAAACTGACTCCTGCTGAAATGACTTGCAAGGGGGAACTTCACCTTCTCCTCCCCTTAAAGGCTCACACCAAGACATGGGATATTGATGGGACTGGCCCAAAGCATCATCCCTTCTGGGGAAATCTGGGTTTCCCGGCTCTCCAAACATGCTAGCACGGCAAGGAGAGACCCTCGGGCTCAGCCGGCAGCGGCCAGCAGTCCTTGAGAGCTGCAGAGGCCAAGGGGAACCAAGGACTCCCAAGGTGCCCATCAGGAGCCAGACGGGGCTTGGCATGTTTTCGAAGGACTTCACACTGAACTGATTAGTAGAGACAGGTAAAATCCTCTCCCAGAGCCACCACTGTCTTTCTGACAGTCCTTCCAGGACAAAGTCATTTCAAACCCCCTTAAAAACATCCTCCAGAAGTTCAGCAGCCCCTCTGCATCAATACCAATAGTTTCTCCTTCAGCCTTTCTTACTTTTTTTTCTTTGAATATTGCTTTTTAAAGAATGTACAGCACCGAATATCTCCGATACCAGGTTGGTGCACCTCCTTAGCTACTCACCAGATCAATGATGCCAATGCTATTCCAGCCTTGCATGATAGGGAGGAAAGAAATAAACGTTGGGATTACCCAGCACCCTCCAAGCATTACAGCAATGCGCAATGGAGTCATCTTGTTCCTGTAAACCAGAGGCTGGCAGCAGATAGCATAGTACCTGCAAGGAGAAAAGTGAGATAACAACCATCATCAAAGAAGAGTTCCAGGCCTTTTAAAAACAAAACTGTAAAGTGTTTTTTCCAGCTTGTTTCTCCTGCCTTTCAAAATAGAGAAAAAAATGAGTCTATAGCCTATTTCCACTGACTGCCTCTCACACAAGGAGCTCAGGATATTTTCACAGCATGAGTAAATAAGGTTTCATAGTACCTTGCAGGGGAAAGCCAGTATTTTCTGTTTTCCATCTAGGGAAAAAGAGGCACAGATTAATGCTGTGGTTTGTCTGAGGTCGCAGAGCAAGGGAGGGACTTCATGTTCAGCCCTCCTCTCCCTCGGCACTTAGTCAGAAAGCTGTCTGCACCCTCCTTACCATGACAAATGAGTCCACCTTCCTTCCATTTAGCTGTAACTGAGTAAATGTTGGGGTTTTCCTAACTGCAATGGACATTTATTTTGACAAGACTGAAAAAGCTGTTATTGCAAATTAACAAAGTGTTTCAAAGCTGTGAAAATGTCAGTAAAATGAAGTGTGTTTTTCCGTAACCAAGCTTCCTTTCTACCTCCCAGGAATCAGCTTCTTTCCTGGCTGGGCTTTAACCTCTGCCACGAGGACAGAGCAAATGTCTGCACGGGGCTTCTAGTCTTTACACCACCACGGGGACGTGCCCTGTGCTCTCCTTTCTCCTCCCGACCCATCCGACGTACTCATAGTACAACAGATTCCTGCCGTTGTATATATAAACAAATAAACAAATATATATAAACAAATAACAACTGGCTGTGGACTGAAAATGTCTTCTCAAAGAGATATGAAATCAACTTTTCTGTCTGTTTGGTCCCTGTGCTACCCACCTTCTATCAGATTTCTACATCAGGAAGGTGTATCAAACCTAAAACTGGAAATTTCCTCACTCTGAAATTAATATATGCCCATAAGCAAAGCAGATCAGCAACCATATCATCCTGGTGCGGATTTTTGGTGCTCCTGACCTGACAGACCGCCTCAGGTTCCCAATAAAATGTTTTCGATCTTTAGAGTTCTGGATTTCAGCACACGTTGTAGAGACAGGGCAGTACTGATGCACCCACTGCTGCGACACAGAACTGGGGTCCAGAGACACAAGCAGTGCCCATAAATTCTCAGCTCTTCTGTTGGAACAGGTTGCCCAGGGAAGTTGTGGATGTCCCATCCCTGGAAGTGTTTAAGGCCAGGCTGGATGGGGCTTTGAGCAACCTGGTCTAGTGGAGGTGTCGCTGCCCATGGCAGGAGGGTTGGAACTAGATGATCTTTAAGGTCCCTTCCAACTCTAACCATTCTATGATTCTATGATTCCATGGTGCCCCATAGGATACGAGCACTGCATTGAAGAAGTGGACACTGTTTCAAAAACTATTCATAAAAGGAATGAACGACCTCCGTCAAAGATTTTTTTGAGCCAAGCCTCACATCAAGGCATAACATGTACATAGAGGGAGCCTCACTGCTGAATGCCTATAAAAGTCAATTTTATGAGGTCAGTAGAACCATGAATTAGAGACATTAAATTAGCAAACACACACTAAAGCTGGACCACTAACCTGAGATGCCTGCAGCACATTAAAATAAGACATATGTGAATGCACACATACACTCAGTTTATGTGTATATATTAGAGAGATGTCCTTGATGTGCACAATGTATTTCATCAAGATTGGAGTGAGAACTAAAAGGTTTGTGCGAAACAGGCATAAAAATCTAAGAATTTCCAAATTTTCTTACGACATTTTTTTAAAAGTCATGTAGAGTCAGCTGAATTGCTTTATTTTGATAAAACCAGATTTTATATTCCACACAAAGGGTTGAAATAATATCAAAGTGTCAAAAGAAAACATTTTTTAAGTCTCTTTGAAACAAGATTCAAAATGTCACAGGGGAAAAAATGTTGAAACAAGCATTCAACTATTTCAATTTGATCATTTCTACATTCTCTTCTGGTTTCCTGTGCACATGAAAATCAGCCTGTTCCTCTGAAAAGTTTCACTTTCAAGGAAAGGGTATATTTGACAGTAACTGTTCTTTTAGAGCACTGGGTGAAATGTTCCTCCCGTGGAGCTCATGCTAACAGCCTCGGCAGTCAGTGGGTCTGACTCCTGTCCCCACTAACGCAGCCCTCGCGTCCCTCCCACGAGGAAGAAGCAGAAGCTGAATAATGTACAGAAACCAGATTTTCCTTTGTTCTGGAGCTTTCCTTCATGAGATCATGAGTTGAACAAGTGAGGGTGTCCAGCCTTAAAGATACACAAAACTCAACTGGGTAGGACCCTGAGTGATCTAATTACATGACGATGGATTTGAGTTGGGCCATGTTTTGTGAGGAAGGCTGGATCAGAAACCTCTAGATGTCCTTCCCAAACTACATTTTTCTGAGTCTATCAGACAATGAGGACTATCATGGTCAGATTTCAATATCTTAACGATTTCAGATGATAGAATAAACATTTCCTTGTTCCTAGGATAACTACCCTCCTCATGACAGCCGCAATGTGTTTGTGTAACCTTGTCCTGTGTTGCTAGAGCTTATTGTGTTTGGATTTCCCCCTGCTCTCCAGATTTCCTTCCCCCAGGAAACAACCTGACCTTTGAATTCAAACAGGTATTTTCAGTAATGTTTTTGACTGCTTATTAGGACAGATGGTGCTTCCCTTGGCATTACGTGCAACTGCTCTTCTGACTCTAAACACAAGGGAGATATATCTGGCATATTTAATTGTTTGCTATCTGAGAGACACCTACTGGAAAGTGCTACCCAGTGCTGGACATCAAAGGATTCTTCTGACATGCCTGATGGCAAGTTACTGCAAGTCACAAGAGAGTAAATTTATTTGCAGAAAGGGCAAAAGAAGAAATTCAATAAATAAATAGGGAAGAGCAGCCAGGATACCAGCTACCATTTCACAAGTTGAATAAACAAACGGAAAAGGGAAACCACGATACACTGCTAATTAACTACAGCAGGAAAACAATTCTTCCAAGCAGTTTGAGTTATTACATTTCTGTACTTCTATCTCTGCTGCAGCTGACAGCATTACACTGACTTGTATATGCTATTAAAGGCCATTAGAGTAAAAATTATGCCTGTAAAAATGACATCTTAAGATCTCATATTTCTTCCCTCCCAGTGATTCAGCAGCAATTTTCCTCCACTTACATGTCAAAAGATTTTATATATATATATTTTTTTTTTTTTTTCTGCTAAGTACTGCTACTGTGACTTTCCTTGTGTTCAGAAAATCGAGCTGAGTTCTTTCTGCCCTACACCATTATCGGTAACAAGGTTCTACAATCAGAGTGTGGGTGACAATTTTGCTGATGGTGAGGGAGGCAGAAGCAGCACATAGTCCACTTTTCCACAGCTCAGCAGGATTTCCATTCAATGGTCCAGAGAGTCAGAAAATAGAAATCTGTGTATGCTAACAGAAGTCACACCAATTTTTGCAGTAGCTAGTGATTTGATGTATGTGATGGTTTGGGCATTTAAGCAGCTATTTATTCACTGAGAAAAAAAAGTAATTATATCTTTAAGATTATCAGTAGTTTTAGTCAAAACCTGAAATAAAGACATTTTCATATTCTACATTTCTGCTTTTTTTTCAAGCTAAAGCTGTTTTCCTGTGCTCATAAAGAATATCTATTACATACTGGTATGACAGTGTGATGGATGGATATAAAACGTACTACATACACATGATTAATATGATGTCCAAGCTTAATTAAATATTAATTCTTACTATTATCAGTTAAGACCTGTGTTTCTGCAGTTACTTGAACATGTTAACTTCCCTGTTACCTACAGCAGAGCAGATGATGCAAAACACATCCTCTCCTCCGCCTCTGTTATGACATTCTTCGCTGCAGGGGAAATACAAGAATCCCTTCCTGGAGCTGCAGATCATCCAAGTAGCTCCATAAAGCAAAGGTTATTACAATACTTTTCCTTTCCCACATCAGACATTTGCCACATGAATGAATCAAGTGTTAACACTTTGCAGATGGCTCAGAAGAAGAAATCCATAGCTCTTATGGCCTTACTTATGGCTCTTATGGCCACTGTGGATCTGCCTGGCTACCGAGGCTTTGTGGCCTGCCCAGTGTCACTTAATGGCTCTATGTCAAGGAATTTGAATGTGATGCTCCCTGGTCTTCCAGTGGAAGTTCCAGTGGTATGGATGTAGGGGGGACCTATTAGTGCCAAGTGGATTGATTCCCAAAAGCAAACCTCATGTCACAAACATTCTCCTGGCATCTTCGAGGGGATGCAGGTGCACCTCGATCGTGTTCATGAAACCTATAAAAAGCACCCGAGGTTCAGTGGCTCAGTGCCCCAATCTGTGGGGCAATTCCCTCCGTATTCCTACGAGCATCACCAGCAGGAGCTGTGGCAGTCACATGGAGGAGCCCGTACACAGTGTCCATGTGCTGTAAGAGCAAAACATTTTATCCTTTCCCAACAGGACTGGCGCTTCGCCCGCCGGCGAGCTCCTCTCTACAGTCAGCGCTACACGTAAAACCAGAAAGCAGATATAAATGCCTGTGTATCAGCAACACATTTGTACCCAACAGCCTTCAGCACTTTGGGTAGAGAAGACATAATATCACACTCCTCAGCAGCAGGATCAGGGACAGCTTGCCTAATGTTAAACTTGTGTATATGTGAAGACAGGAGATGGCAGATAAGAGGGAAGCTGTGAAGCCAAAGAGAAAATAGGCAGAAAATGAACCTCAGTTACATTCTTGCCTTGTACAACTGAATGCTGAATCTGCTTTTGTGGAAATACAAGTGTTGTAAATCACGGGTGTCTGTTGTTGCCATTTTGCCTGTATGAAAAATCCTACGCATACACATACACACATGTATGCACACTCCTTGTATCATACTCTGCCTTTCCTCCAGGAAAAAAATTGGAAAAAAAAATAGAAAAAAAGGATTCTTGAAAAGAACATCAACTTTCAAGAGATGACACCCGTAGTTATTACAAGTTTATAGCTGCTAGGCTCTTGCAGACAAGAAAGGAAAGACTGAGACTGAGAAACAGCACTGCATTTCAACACACCAGTGACCTAGATCTGACAGCACCATAATTTAGCTGTGGTCCGTGGCAAGGACGGCTATTTGTGGTAGCAACTCTCTACATACTCATCAAAGCACTAACACAGTGAGACTCCATTTGTGACTGGGATCTGTGGTCAAGACTGAAATCAAAGGTCCGAGACTCTAGATAACCAGCTGGGTCAATAACGTTAACATACACCAGTTTCTGTGGCTGAAGAGAAGCAAGCAGGGACACAGCAGCCAGCACATCTGGCCACCCCTCAGCCTGGACATCCAAGCGCCTCCTCAAGCCCATGGCAGTGGAAAAGCTGCCTGGGACACATCCCAAGAGTCCTGGAGTCCACAGCTCCTGCCTTGGGATCAGTGATGCTGCAACCACACCGCTGCTCTTCCCTTGCCTTCTGGTCATTACTGAAATATAATTACATAGCTGCATCAGGTAACTCCTTGCCCTTGGAAAAAAAATAAAAGTATCTCCCTGGTTTGCAATATAATTTTGTTTGAGCTATGGGTATGTAGACAATACCCTGCAAGAAGCTCCTTAGAAATCGCAGACAGACAAATACACACCCACCTTTACCAAACAGACTGGTTCTGTGGGTGGCCCACGCTTAAAACCATTTGGTGTCATGTGCATGTATAAAATTATATACGTACCATATGCTTGATCATCAGTGGGGCCAAAATGAGCCAAGGAAAATCTACTGAATATCATAACTGAATAATTTTTACCCCCCTTAAATAATTCAGAAAAAAGAAGACAAGAGAGTGGGAAAACTGTGGGTGCTATTAGCTCTCTCCCAAAGTCAGGGTGCAACAACCATGCCCATCCATGCCCTGTGCCTGTACGTGTCTGCTGAACCGTGCTCGAACACCAAAGTGGGAAAGGTTTGTTTGTGAGATCCTAAAGAAAAAGAAGCCAAAGAAACGCAAGAGGGGACAGCCAGACTCCATTACCTGCCACCACAGGGGACTCCGCTCTTAACCTGATCCCGGCAGGGGGCTCCCGGGGGCTGCCCCCCCAGGCAGGCAGCTCAGACCCTGAAGACACTGAACTGTACAGACAGAAAACTCTTGCGGGCGAAAAGGACATTTATTTCAGAAGCTTCTTCCCCTCACGGGACACAAGTTACATATAAGGATTTGGCTAGTTCGGAAAATCCTCTTCTTTGTCTTTTTGGAGCTCTGTGGCTGTTGCGCTCTACAAAACCCCAGTCTGAGTGTGGTTTTGCACACTCCTCCTCTTCCTCAGTGAACCCAGGCTGGGCCAGAGCCTTCAGCTGAACCCTGACCAAGCGGTGAAGTCTAAGGAGCCAGGATCTCAGTTTATTTGTGCCTGTGTGAAATTCAAACAGCGCTACCGGCTTTGCTGATATTTCAGTGAAACCAGATTCTGGCCTCCACATAACCAGATTTTTACACTTTTTTGGAGAGAACAGCTCTTTCTCTTTTCCTTTTTCCCACTGAGCAAATAAGCTATGGTCTCTGATGGAGCCAAATAAAACAAAGTTATGCATTGCTGGTCCAGAAAAAAAAAATGTCCTAAATTAGTTATATCTAACAAAATTAAATTCTTATTAGAAAAACAACGGCCTGCTGGTGTTGAGATAATTACACTGAGAAAAATGCTAAAGAGAACAGTTAATTGGAACTGGATAAATTTAGATAGTAATACAAACAAACGTATATTGCCAGAGATAGAGGACTCCTTCATGGTCCCCGTGTGGGTCGGTGTGTGTGGAGGGTTATTGGCAGCAACAGTGGCAAAATAAATTACCATATTTCTAGAGGGTTGGTAAAGATTAATAAAGGACAGTGCATCCCTCAGGCTGTGCCATGGCCATCTGCTCTGCTATTTTTCTTAATGCTCTTGGACCTGAATTCTGCAAATCCCGTGTTAGTTTTCTTGCCGAGCTGAGTGCCGACAGGGATAACTCCATGGTTCCGTGTCACGTCTCGCAGCCCTCGGGGATGGCCTACAATTGCCCTTGCTCAGCCCCTTCCCGTGCCGTCTCTCTGCTCCTCCACCAAACCGACTGGGAGCTGTAGGAGATCAGACATCTTTCCAGCTGAAAAGGGCACAGGGGATTTATGCCCTGGTTCAAAACTATAGCTGGAATTTGTGTCATATAATCAGATTGCTGACTGCCTAATCATTACTTACTGATAGCTATTTAAATCCTAATAAGTCTCCCTACTAATAACCTCCCCCCACTCCTGGCCAGCCGGCAGATGTTTCACAGAGCACCACTGGGCACGGCTACTTTCTCCCCGTCCTTGAGAAAGATATCGTGCTCCCGACCTCGAGCTCCACCATGGCCGAGGCATCCTTTGGCGCGCCCATCGCTCCCCCTGCGCCTCAACTGCGCAGTGCCGTGAGAAAGAGATGACAGTGGAGAGGGATGTGGTGCAGCATCGGGAGCAGGAGGCAAAGGGTAGGGTGGGCAAAGCCAGCGACCACCCAGACCTTGCCACTCCTGTGCCCCCTGCATAGGCTCTCTCCCACCGCCTGGAGAGGGCTTCTTCTCCAGAGGGACTACCACTGAAGAGCACCGGAGGTTGGGAGTCTCTAAAACATCATCTCTCTCAAGGGACTGTGCTAATTTGATGTCTGAACAGTACATTAATGTTAATTAATGTTTGTAAATGGTGCAATGAGCATCTGTCACTCTGGTGCTCCAACACTCTTTGGATACATCTGCTTTGCTTTAGCCTTTATTTAGCAGTGATTATGTGGTATGTTTGAATTCCAGTAAGATTAGGGTTGACTATACAAACACACAGCCAGGGCTGTTTTGTTGTGTGTTACGTAGCAAATCTGCAAATGTTCCGAACACACCAGGCAAACAGTGTACCTAGTGCCCAGCAGAGATGCAGACTGGGAGGAAAGCTTCATGTGCTGGGAAACAGACAGGAGAACTGGAGGAAGCAGAGGGAGGGTGCAGGATGATCTAGTTGCATGAAGAGCAGAGGTGCCAGATGTGCATCTAAGCCCAATAATACAGACATTTAGGAGCTGTTTGTTTCTCTGATTTTTGGTTTTTCTTTTTTTTTGTTTTTTTTTTTTTTAATTCCCCCAAGACTTTGAGAAGTAATTGTATTGCAAATTGTACTGCAGATATTGGAGAAGAAAATTGCCTTTCCTGGCAGGTTAACTGTATTTGGAGACTCTACCATAGCCACTTGGCCTATTTATATGCAGTGCACGTATTTTTATTGCATGGGCACAAAGAATGGATAGATATGCATAAAACATGCAATAAATAAATAATTCAAGGCTAAATCTTTCTTTTATATTAGAATACCAAAGAGATGATGAAAAAGCATAACCTAGTGACAGCAAAATTTGGATTCAGTGAGCTCTGAGGTACCTCTGGTAATTTTTCAGATAAAACTGTATCTCAGTCTCTGCAGTGCTTTGCTCCCTGTGTCTGACTGGTAAGATCAGTTTATCTGGTGGTGATTTCTCCAGATTTTCTCAAATGCCTTTGAGAATTAAAGCCTGAATGCTTTCTTTTTTTTTTTTTTCAGAAGTAGTAATGGAAACAGATACAAGATATTATCAGATAAGTCTTTTCAAGCAACACGTTCTGAGAATGTTGAACAGAATAACTTTCCAAACCAAGTCCTGAGGATTAGATTAACCATCCAATTTATTTTAAAAAAAACACAGTTGTATGCCCCGAAATAAAACAGAAGGCAGGAAATATATGAATCACAGGAAAAACATCAGCTAGAAAAACCATACTCCCATAAAGTCTGAATGAACAGAGGGGCAACAGCCAGCAAAATTAAATAAAACAGGAAGCAGTGCTGTCAGTGCTCCTCCAACCCAGCTGCCAAGACGGGTGAAGCAGTGGTGATGGGGAACAGCTTAAGGATGGGCTGAGTCATCCTTCCTTGCACAGAAACCCAGGCATCCATCTACCTGCTCTGATCTTCTCAGGGCCACCCACCACTATCTCCTCATGTGTTCTGTCCTCTTAACACTGTTTGGGAGTCAGTTCTCACTGGGAAAAAAAAACAACCCCAAAACAACCAAAACTTGTCACAGAAATTCAAGTTTCTGCCAGCAACCTTTAAAGCCTGGGCATGATGCTTTGCAGACAAGAGGGGAAAAGAAAGACATGTTGCTCTTTCTCATATCAGACTGGGTATTTTGAGCTGACCTGGAAGTTTCTTGGAGATGACTGCAGAATACCGCAAAAATTAAACTGTCTGGAAGACTTTTCAAATTTCAACTAATGTTTGCATAGGACAAGGGAGAGATATATTTTGAAAGACAGTAGTCTAAGTCATAAGGAAAATTTGGCACAGTAGTTGGAAATTAGAAGACTTTTCTAGCCCGTTAAATCCTTGCTGTGAACAGCACGTGCTGGGTACACTGCTCATTTGGGTTAGAGGATGGTTACTCTGTCAAGTCATTAACCTCTAGTAGACTGCGCTGTCAGGTACCTACATTTTAACTAGTAACGCACAAGGAAGAGAAAAACTTTTTGAGTTCAGTCCACAAAAGGAAAAGGATTTTTAAAATTGGAAATACTCAAGAAATAGATGGAATTTAGAAAATTTTTGTTCTCATATCTATTCAAATGTGACTGAAGTCTGGATATTTTCACTTTTCACCTCTAGGACAGAAGTGAAGTGAAGTCAAAATTTCCTCCTTGCCCTTCTCAGGATGATGACAGGCCAAGACATATCTGGAAGTGATGCTCCCATGACAGTCACAGCAAGGGGCTGGCACATCACAAAGGAGAAAAAGGCAGATTTAAAAGGTGGGGTTCAGCCTTCTTTTGTTGTGGAAAATGGATCTTTTATTTTGCATCCACCACTCCACCCAAGCTGTGCTGAAAATCCCTGTTGTCCTGCTTGCCGAGGAGGTTTGGAACAGCAGCCAAATTCACAGCAACAAAAGTGAATTATCTCTGTGAAAAGGACACAAGAGTGAAGGACGACTGTCACCGGCTCCAGGTGACCTGCAGTAGGATATGGCACAAGTGTAATATCCCCCTCAATGCAGCAAGGAAGAGACCATGGCACGTCTGAAGGGATGTGGTAAGGGCCAAAATCAAAATGTCTACGTTTTCCCCGTCTTCTTTCACCCAAATACCTCCTCTGAGGGATGGAGGGAAAGAACTCATGTTTCATTTCAATTGGAAAATGTTTTTTCAAAGAGGCCCAGCAGGAAAAAAAATTCATATCCTTGGTCTTTGAGAATGTTTAGATCTGACAGTGTTGCTAGGTAAGTGCCATCAGGTTTTGGATCTGCAAGCATCAAGGTCTGCTGCTTGTGTGGTGGAGAGTAATTGCTTTTATACAAAGTGTTTCCTGATTTACCTAATCAGGCTGCCAGACCATGCCAGTGAGCAAGCACTGCAGAAATGTAAAATAACACATACAGTGGTAATTCAGGAAGAAAGGAAATCTTCTAATAGACTGTTTGGGACACGAAAGAGCTCATGACTTAGCACAGAAATTCCCGGTCGGGTTAGGACTGTTGCTGTGCTCAAGGACGACGTCCAGGTGGAAGTTAAACAACTTCAGCGATTGTTACAGTACCCTACTGGTGTCCTACTTAGTTGTATTTTGAAAATCATGTTAACAACACAGTCAATCAATCAGAGGAAGAAATACTTTAAGAGAAGAATATGACTAGGGGCTGACCCACCTACATAGTATTTTCACTTACAGCAGTTTCAGGAGAGCTGGTCCAGTGCTACAGGAGGCACCTTGGTCTGCCTTGAGCACTGTGGTGGGTAGTCTGAACTGGACATCTGGTCCTGGGAGAACCCAGAAGCCCGTAGTCTTGGGACTCGATCAGATTCATACCGAGGTGTCTGATCAAACAGCAAGTGATGAAAGCCACGCAGTTGACTTGGGATTCTCCTCTTCACATGAGACAGAGAGAGAGATCTTGGGCTTTCTCTTTCAGCTGACATTCACTGTCAGCAAACACAGACATAATTGTGCCTTCTTGTACTGGGAGGAGAAATACAGCTTTTGAAATGCCTGAAATGAGATCCTGGCTTTTTTTCATGTCAGTGGCAAAGCTCCAAATGATTACCCATGGAGTCAAAATAGCATCCAACATGAATTTCTACAGCAAGACTGTATGGCTAGGAGAGCTATATATGCTCTGCAGAGATTAGATGACAGAGAAAAGTTTCTATGGCAAATTTGAGTGCCTTTGGAGAGGAGCAGCCTGCCTTGGGGATGCTGCTGTTAGTGCTCTGCTGATGGTGGTGTGTGTGGTGGTCATTGCTCTAACAAGCACTCAATAAAGCCATTTTGAGAAGACAAACAAGAAAAAAACAGTACCGGAGAATTATCTAAAATTTAGATCAGCTCTGCAGCTAGTCTGCAGAGGCGTCATTCTTCAGTGTGAAAGCACCAAGCAAACGATAAAGGCTGAGATAATTACCCGTGTCAGGCCACATCCAGCCACCGGCCTGGAGAAACTTTTCTCTCTCTCTGCCTGAGAGCAAAGAACAGCACATGCGAAAGAGAAAGAGCATTTGTGTCCCCTGAAATAATTCCCTGACAACTGGCAATTTCAGGTTTGTCAGCAGTCAAAAATTGGTGCTGTGTTTCTGTATCCCAGACAGTGCAGTGCCCGTCACCCTCAGACCCCAGCGCAGGGCGTGCTGCACCTTCCACAGAACACACGTGGAACTGTGTCTTACGAGAATTAGAGAATGTTTCCTCCAAACCACGGTTACAGCTCCTGCTTTCTTTCAAGACAGCCATTCTCCTCTTCCGTGTTGTATTCTAGTGACTAAAGTATTGGCGTGGGATGGGGGGATGGAGTGGGGGTCCCCAGAGTCAGCTCCCCATTTCCCACTCTCCAAAAGAAGGGGAATCACCTCTGTGTGTCTGTAGGCAACGACCCTCACCCATTGCGACAGCAGCCCCGCATCTGGCAGAGAGAATTCAAGACTCCCTGGGCAGA
This sequence comes from Numenius arquata, assembly GCF_964106895.1. NCBI lineage: Eukaryota > Metazoa > Chordata > Aves > Charadriiformes > Scolopacidae > Numenius > Numenius arquata. Next base: position 33,484,419 of record NC_133586.1, read on the forward strand.
GAATAAAAGAACATAGAAGGAAAAGTAGAGCTGTAGTCCTCTCCAGGTGTTCATACTCTGCTCTGAATATTTCATTTACTACAGAATAATCTAATCCATCTTATTATAGGGTGGGTTTTTTTTTTGGTTGGGGTTTTTTCTTCCATTTCCAGTTCCTTCTACTGAGCTGAGTGTTTGCAGACTGCCTCAGGTCTGTTTACAGTAAAAAAATTTTCCTGTATAAAACTGATCTCTGTTCTGTATCCCTAGAACATTAACTCTGAGCCACGTATTGCGACTGTCATAGAGCCAAAGCTGCCCCAACCCCTTCACCACCCCAGACAAGGCTGTCCCAGGAGCGCAGGGACAAAGGGGGACACAGCAAGAGGTGATGATGGGGGGGGGGGTGTCTGCAAGAGGGTGTCACAGGCAGGAGTAAGGGGGGAGTTTTTTTTCCCTGCATGTCCCTTTCTCTACACAACCCCCTATGTTTAATTAATGGCCTGGAGAACCAAACTCCAACATTTTATATAACAAGGCCACATCCAGAGCACATCTGCTTTACTGGTAATTGGCTCCAAGTGGCAGTTTGTCAACGTTTTTAAGATAATGAGCTTCCTATTTGTGTTCCAGCCATCTAAGCTTCCAGATAAGGCAACGTGCTGTAGCTATTACATGTCAGCTTCTCTCTGGACACAACACTGAGTGTGCCGGTGCCCCTCTCTCCCACAATAAAGGAGCAGTGCCCATCAACTGAGAAGTTAATCAAGTATCTTTTGAAGTCTGGCTGGGTACAGCCTCTTTGGATGAAAGACACTATTTAAATACCAATTGTCATGATGACGAGAATGATTATGGTTATTTTGGCCATATTAATAATACTAAGTAATAGTATTTTAAAAGGTATTGAAATGTCCGCACAGAAGTCAAATGAAAGCTCTAAATATTGCTTATTAGAATAGTCGGTCAAGACGTTTTCTTCTAAGTATTTACCTTGTGAAAAATTCTTGCTATTCAGTATGGAAAGTTCTGCCATCTGTCCCAAAAAACTGCAGACAACAGTAAAGCAGAATTGTTTGCCACAAACTATTTAGGATTTTGTCTTCATTTTAATTTTGCAAGAAAAGTTTAAGAGAAAATGAAGTTTTTAGGATCTCCCACAAAGCCTGTGCACCCTTTTCACCAGCTGTATTTATCTCCTTGTTGCTGCCTTCACTGGTGCAGATGTACAAATGGACAGCTTAGAAAAACAGCCCATAAAATTGGGGTGGGCGGAGAAATTGCCCTTTATATTTTCCTCCCAATAATGTAGTAATATATGCCACAATGTGTCATTTAGTAATACCGGTTTTCACCTGCCCGCATGGCTGCTAGCAGCAGGAAGAACAGTTCTGATAGCACTTGAAAGATATGCCAAATATGTTTGTGACACAAGAGAGGAAGCCGGATAATTCAGTGCTTTGGTTCCTGGGAAGACAGGGCTCAGCACGACACGTCAAGCCTTGCACCAGCCAAGGCTTCCCTGCCGCCCCTGGCAGCGAGCAGCACCTGACAGCAGCGTCCCTGCTAAAACAACATCCTGTGCACGATGCACCTCCTTCTGGTTTTTTAAGGCGTCTTTTCTTTACTTTGACGAAGAAGCTGTGCCCCGTCTGATCAGTAATGCAAACAAAGCTGTGCTGCAAAGCAGCCGAGAACCTGGCTTGCTCTATCGATGTAAATCTCATTCCTTTCAAAGTATTGAAACTGGTGAGGATTCAGAGAGCTCTCTCAAAAATCAGCTATCGGGAGAGATTTATTGCTTTCTGTTCCCAGCAGGTTCATATTTGCCCTTTGGCTACTGCTGACAAGCAACAAGGCCAAAGAAACTTAAAGCAACTATAATTATTCTCTCTGCTCTTCTATTCCTACCTGTCCAGCGAGATACAGCACAGGTGCAGGATTGACGCTGTGGTGAGCAGGACATCGAGGGACGTTCGGACCAGGCAGAACATCTCTCCATAGATCCAGTTGTCCTGAACCAACTCAATGGCTCCAAACGGCATCACCAGCACTGACACCAGCAGGTCCGCAAAGGCAAGGGAAACAATGAAATAATTGGTCTTGATTTTCCTGCAAGACAGATCACAACATTAGGGTGGAATAGTCTCAGTCCAGCATCTTCTACATGTGGACAGAGATTTCAGCTTGTCGTTTGGGTCTGATTTGCCCCATCACCCTGAAAGGTCCTCTCTAACGTACTCCTCACTTTATATGGTCACCTCTAGCTTGTTCCTGATTTTTACACCTAAATATCCACTGGGTTCCCTGCATAAACACATCTTTCTGCTCACAAAGAGGCAAATAGATGCTCACAGGCCTCTGCGTGCAGCTTGGCCTCACAGCTTGCATCGGAGAATTTGGGATGGAGGAGGGGGATTTTATTTTTACTTGTAAATTGAGAAAAATCCTTCCAGAAAGCACTGAGAACAATCTAGACTGAAGCTGTAATTTTAACTTGAAGAGTACTTTTTAAATCATAACAATAAAATAGAATTAAATCCATTAAAAATCCCACGCAGAATATGAATAGAGGCTGTTGAATATCTCACTCTGCTCCTGAGGCTGGTCTGACAACTCCCAGGGGTAGCACCTTGAGACAGGAGTTTTGCCTGTGACCCCCCCCAGATCACTGGCAGCATTTGTCAAGCTGCAGCAGAGAACCACAACTGCAACGGGACCTTGATCTGTGTGGTCTTTCTGATGGGCTTGTTAGGAAATTTGAGATGGAAAAGGGGTAGAGGCCAACTTGCTTCTCCAAGTAATTGCTGTCTAGATCTGTTTTTCACTGATTTATCTGGTTTTTACAGTGAGAGTGCTAAAAATGTAGAGGATGGATACTAAAATGGTCTGAGTGGGGATGCAGTGAGGCGAGTGTGAGAGTCTGACATCGTTTTGGTGCAACACCTGGGCAGAGACACCTTTCATCGCAGCGGTTTATGCCCTCAGCTGCAGGCACGGGGCTCTTTAGGTGGGGATTCTCCCCTGTGCCTCCCCGTGGAAGGGCAGCGGGGAGGCTGCGGGGGGGCTCACCTGAGCTGCCTGTCCCGGCACACAGCCACCATCACCAGCAGGTTCCCCAGGATGGCCATCAGTATAACGGCGGAGATGAAGGTGAGCAGCACGATCTTCTCCGCTACGCCAAAGCCCTCACTCGAACTGGAGAGAACACAGGGGGAAAAAAAAGAAAAAGGAAAGAAAAGAAGATGCAGCAGCACTGGGAGGGGATCGCCAAGTGTGAGAGCAGCATCGCCACCACCGGCAGAGTGAGGCAGCCTTCCCACCAAGACCATTAACAATGAGCATTTCATATTTATGGGGAAAGCTGCGAGGCAGCAGAAAGGCTACAGGCGGAGGATACCTGCAGCACCCGTGGCCACCCAGGTCTCCCCGGGGTGGGCAAGCTGACACATACGGTGCAGGAGCCCACTTCTGAAAGCTAGAGTGAACCGTGCCCAATTTCTGAAAGTCCCTTCCAATTCAGGGCCTCTGGACAAAAATGTTTGCATTCTCTTTTCACCCCAATAAATAATGCTATTTTCTATGCAAAAGCATTTTGGTTTCCTTTCCTTTCTTTTTTCCATTTTTTCCCAAGGTTTTCCTCAAGATGAGCATTTTACATCTTGAATTTCGAAATCTCCTGCATAATCTTTTCCCTTGTTTTCTCTTCCCTTCACTCTGTGCCACAGAACAAGAGGCAGTCCGGCTGTTTTGGTTTTTTTTTTTTTCTTTTTCACTTTGTAACTTTTCTAGAATTCAGGAAAAGAAAATAAAAATTTTTTAAAAGGAAGTGCCCAACTTCTCCCTATCCTGACATCAATAATTTCTTTTAGTTAATGAAGAGAAAGGAGAAAAAAAAAAAAGAAGGATAACATGAAAATACAATGTTGGACATATTTTAAGTCAGCATTCCTACAAATATCTTGTTAAACGTTTCAAAAAAAGTGTTGGGTTTTTTTTTGGAGCCTGCAAAGCAGGAAGGTAATACACAGATGCAATAGTGTTCCATTACTCATAAAATTGATCTTATTACAGAATTTTGATCCATTTTGCCATTAAAGCTATTTCTAATTATGTAGCCAGAACAAAATGCATCCTAAACCTTCACCTTGTTGTGTAACTTTCCCTATTACATTACATGGGTGAGAACGGGTGTTTGTTTGTGTTATCGAGTGTGTCTAGAAATAAACTGGCATTAAGAGCAGCAGTTGACACTAATTCATCAGGGAAATTTCTTCACAGCACACGGAGCGGGTATTTGGCTCCCAGGATTAATGTTGTGAGATTGTTCAGGTAATTGAAAAATTGAACTGTTATTCTGTTTTACTTTGACTTCCCCTGAGGTCACTTTTTATTTACTATTTATTAAATACATTCCAGACTTTTACACTTTATCTCACTGAATTCTCCTGATTTTGGCAAAGCTGAAAAAGATTAGAGACTGCTGAAGTCCTGCCTCCACTACCTGTGTTGTGTTAATAATCTTCTTGTGACTGACTTCATCCTGAGCCTGCATTGCAAAACATCCACTTAATCACAATCTCCATTTTTGTCCCCGAAAATAGTGCCACTTTGAGTATGACTTTTCTCTCCCCAGTGCCAGATACACCAGTGGTCAGATTGCAGCCTGCTGAAGTTGTACTTTTCATATTGATTATGTACAATATCTTAGGAATTCCTTCATTTTCAGTGTTGCACAAGGAAATACATCACTGGGTATAGGCTCATCCAGACGGGTGAGGATGTTATAAGCAAATAAAGAAGAGGAAAGGAGAAGCCCCGGAGTCACACCAGTTTCACAGAAAAACACAGCACTAGGCAGATATATGCAGGCTCAAAAACAAGTGCAATTATCTGGCTATAATAAGAAAGGGTTCCAAGGCAACTACGCGTTCTAGATTCATAAATGTATGTCCCTAAGCCAAGTAGTGCTTTCTCACCTGAGAGAGCACAGGTAAATTTTAATTCCGGATAACCTCCTGTGTTAAAACTAAGAGATTAATAAACATCATGTAGAGTGGACAGCTGGGTGTATCCTACCTCTTTACAGAGTTTTCAGGCAAAAATTCTCTGAGCACTGCCAGGCAGGTGTCCTTCTGGAGGTGGTGGTTGGGGTACCAGTGTGCCAGGACAGGGGGTACGGGTGGCTCAGGGTGAAGGGTACCTGCTAAGGAAGCGGGTTTTATCCTGTGCTGGAATGAATGATCCCAGCCCAGAGGCACAGGCATGACTGCTTCTTTCGCCCTGCCGTTTTTCAGTGCTAACGTCAGTAAATCCACTCATGCTTAACGTAGGAATGTCTCTGGGGTTCAGATGCAGCCATGGGTCTGCATCCAGCAAGACACTTATTTTTCTGCAAGCCAATTATAGATCCTAAGATAGGAGAAAGCCAAAGTCAAGATGTGTTTTTATTTAGCACCTGAGTTTGCACTTAATTAGAAAGAGTTGTCTACTGAACTTAGCACAACTTCAATGACGGCAATTAAGGCTCCAAGAAGCTGATAGCCCTGGACAAATCCTTCATTGCATTCAGAAATGTTGACAAGGCTCTGTCTGAACTAAAAGTGGCTTTCCCAGTTTTTACGGGAGAGCACTGCTTCCTGACACCTTGGGTCATTAGTTCTTGGACAACTCCTGCAACAAGTGGATTTTGTTTCTGCAGTTCTCGCAGTTATACTGCAATTGCTGCCTGCAATTTGCCTACACTGGTCCAGTCATACTTCCTCCCATCTGACAGAAAAAAACCCTATCGATCAAAAGGATATGCCTCAGCTATCACTCTGACAGTGGCCTCTAGGAGATGAAATGCCTACACACGTATAGCAGTGTCTCCCATGCCGTAAAGGTCTGCCACCGTGGCTTTGTGTTTAACAGCTCTTGGTGGATTCCTTTGCCTTCCTTTCTCTGGTCTGTCTTTCAAACTCTCAATACATTGCGAACACTGTCTCTGGGCATCTTTCCTCCTTGGCCTCGTACTAACACGCTAAAAGCAAAATCAAGCAAATGGCATCAGTTTTTGTGCTTCTCAGTCACCAGTGACCACTCCAAACTGCATACAGAGATTCTTTCCTCAAAACTAAAGGTAATTGACTTCTAATTCCTTATCCTAACACTAAAATCCCAAACCACCCTACAGAACCAGTCACTGGCCACACGGCTGCTCCTAGAATAGGATGTCACTCCTTCCCTCTCTCCCATCCATCTCCACATACATCTGACCTGAAAAAACTCATTTTCCCCAGAAGCCAAGTCCTGCCTTGGAGATTTTGGGAGGCAGGAAGCTGACACGTGAACCCGCACTGCAGCAAAGTCCTTTGGAGAAGGATAAGCACCTGAGAGCGGGTCCTTCCCCGTGGGCACCATGCACAGCAGGATGCACAAGGTGATTCTCCTCTGGAGCTCCACAGACTGCTCTGGGCCCACCGATTGCCCTCCTCAAGGCCCACGACTTGCCTGCAGATGGCTGCTGCATGGCTGGGGAAAGTCAGATACTTGCCAAGCATCAGTATTTTGACCACAACTGAACGGCAGAGCCTTCGTTAATAAAGTTCATCAGCAGAAGAAGACGCCATGAAAATTAAGGGGAAATTGCAAGTGAACAGCTCCTAAACAAGGTCTCAGGCACAGGCCTTCTAGCTGAGTACCCAGAGGGATGAAAAGCCTCAGGAACAATGGGGATGCCGGGATCAAAGGCACCTTCACTGCCAAGCCGTAATTGTACCTGCCTAAATAATCCTGCACAATAGGCTGACACTGCTCTGCGGCTGCATCTGCGAAACAAAATGTCAAACCCCACTGAAAAGCACCACACAAAAGATGTTCCTTCTCCTCCGAGTGAGCATGGCAGCACACACATGCTGGCACAGTGGCAAAGTGGATGATGATGGTTTAGTTTATGCAGAACCAGGCCAAGTTAGATTTATATTTTGTCTTATCGAGTTTTGCCCATCCTTCTGCTCTTCCTAAACAATTCTCATCGCTGCGCTATTTGAGCGCCTTGCATCTGCACTCTGCGGTGTGTACAGACGAGAGAGACACCTCCCTCTTCTCCAAGCCCTGCCGGGGGGATGAGCTGGCCATCGTCTGTGGATGGATGGGGCTTCTCCCTCCACCACGCAGTGCTTTGGGAGGGGAGCTGGCAACTGAGCCTGCTGGCTCTTTTTTCAGGGGTTTTGAGGCTGCCTGCTGAGAGATCCCTGTCCCCTCCAGGGACGCTGGCTCTCAGGCTGTGCTGACCAGCGAGAGGCACTTGGTATCAGGGTGCCCTTGGGCCTCATCCCAGGGAGGGAGGTACAGAGCAGGAGTGAGGCATTTTGATTTGTCCTGTTCCTTGAACAGCTGCTCTGATCCTAAAGCCACTCCTCTCATTTGGGCTCGTGAAGAAGTACAGGGACCATAGTAGCAGGTGAAGACTTAGATCTGCTCTGTGCTGCCAGAAACCCTCCTCAGTGAACAAGCTTAGTGCCTGGTACAGAGACCTCCATCCCTTCCAGCCTCATCAGCTGCACAGAGCTGTGCAAGTCAACAGACACTGACGAGAATTACCCACCTCAGATCTTCTTTGCTGCACAGAGATTTTGAGTTTTACTCACAAAACAATCTCTGGAAACGCCAAAGGAGACCAGTACTGAGCCACATTTCACCAGATGTTGCCCTGCTTGAAGGCTGATGGGTGCCTCAGCTTCAGCCAAGAAGCAGGGCAATGTTTTAAGCCCACATCTCCCATCTGGTATAATACAAGAAACCCTGCCCTGAAAGTGGTGGCATCCTGGTCTGCATCATTTGATTTGGCTGGCCACAGCCCAGGGCTCTGAACACAGACCAGCAGGTCAGAAACACACACTGGTACACTTATATCTGGAGCATTTGCTGTGATAATAGTCTCGGAAGTGTTTAGGAGATCTCTCCAAAGAGTATTTCTCTCGTGCCATGTTGCATTGTTCCCCTGGGGAACATTAAATAGGCATATGCATCACTGTGGGTGCAGGAAGGATGTTCACCTGGGGTATGTTTCTGTACATCTGCCTTTTGAATAATCTATCATCAAGTAGGAATATTTGTTAATTATTCAGTCTCAGTAATTCAAAGCTGTTAATAATGGAAGAAGTGGATATTGCTTTAAATTAAAATCAATGGTTTGCATAACATCTTTGATCAAATCTGAGTGCTCTGGCTTCCAAGCATGCTTCCCTGTTTAATAAAGCAGAGATTGATGGGTTTGCTATTATGAGGAAATGAGATTCAGACAAAATGATTGTTGGTTAGTAGGAATATAGAAATCACTTAAGGAAAAAGGTGAAATACTGATGTGGAACGAATTCTTAAAATCCATATATGGACACATTTAAAAAGGCTCTTCTGTATAGTCATTAATCTGAAGAAAAAAAAGTGTAATTATTTTTCCAAGCTCAATTTCTACTTTCCTGTAAACACCCCAACTTTTCTAAATGACCTCAAGTGCTTTTGCATACTTTATGCAGCAATTAAACTGCATAGATCAGTCATGTTGGTAAGACCACGCACATCGCTCCTCTGGTTTCGTTACACACATCACACCCTGGCCTCCCCGCCACTGCAGTGGGAAAAAATCACTAATAAACAGCTCAGTGCTGAGGGCACCACGGGCACTGCACAGACACTCCTGCGGGAATGAGAGAGATGAAGACAGTGAGGGCTGAAGAAAAAAGACTTTGCTTTTGGGGGCTGAGGAGTGCAGCTGATACAAAGAAGGCTGGATGGCCCATTTCCAAACTGGAGGGGAATAACTGCCTGCAGAGCCAACCTGGAGCACCTCCTGGAGGTAGTCAGGGACCATAGTGAGCACTTCATAACACAGGATGTGCGGGATTCTCACTGAAAAAGATTAAAAGTTTGGAGCAGTGGTAGCCTAGAAAAGAGCTTTCCTCTTAACACTGGCCTCAGTGTATGGTGAATGAATGGAAGAGTCGGTCCTCTTTGTTTTCAACCAAGCCATGGCTTTTCCCTCTGTAACTCCAGCTGACATGATATTTCATGTAGGTCTTTAACTACAAATAAGCTGCCATTTACCTCTCCTCCTTTCTACTCCCCTAATTATTCCTAGGCATAAAATCAGAGGCTGTGTTAAACACTTAAAAATCAAGTTACGTTATTTTATGAGTAAACCTAACAACGCGTGTCTCAGCATAGAGACTTGACAATAGGGAAGATACTATTTGATCTACGGCTTTCCAGCTGTTATCCTATTCTCTTCTACTGCCACTTAAAAATATTAATCAGAAGTCAGCATTAATCCAGAAGCATATAATTTCTTTTAATGCCTTCAAATGCTACAGTGCCTGTGCCGCTTCGCTTCAGACTGTGCAGATGGCAGGACAACTTCTAACAGATTCAAATCAATTATGTACTTCACTTCTATTTTAGAAACAGATTGAAATTAATTAAAGTATTGACAAGCCAGAAATAAACAGCATTCCACATATCAAAATAATTCAGTCATATGATTAGTTTATTTGAGTGCTTTTTTTTTTTAAACCAAATAAATTGCAGCAGAGAGGTGGGTGGGAAGGGATGAGGTTTTCTCCTTTTATGCTGGTTTGGACCTCAGAAACGTTCTACAAACTGACTTGCTTCCACTGCTGGTGTGGGGCTGAAAATGCACCATGCTACTGCAAACAGCAGCAGCCCAAGTATGATCATGAATGATGAAACAAGGACCTCATGCCACCTCCTCCTGGACAAAACTACTGATAACATCACTGATTCTGCACCTCTGCTCCACGTATCTCCTGGAGGCTGAATGCTAGAGCGCTTCAGAGAATGAAGTGTTTTAAGCAGCTCATAATACTGATTAAAGTCAATTGTCAAGATGAAGCAAAGAAGACAGGGTATTTAAATGTTTTAAAAATTGCCGTGTGTGGGCTGCGCAGTCAATCAGTACGTGCGAGGAGCACTCTCCCATCCGGGAGCGGGTGTGTGCCGGAGCTGCCAGACGCTGCGGGACCTCAGGAGACACTGGGGCAGGAGCAACGGCTCCAGTTCTGCAGGCACCTCAGGCTTTGAGACTGCCCAGATTTGGGCTGACAGGCAAGGCAGGAGGGGTTCCAAGTAACAAACCCAGAAGAAAATGAGCTCTCTGCTGGTCCATGCAATTTCCTTAGCTTACACCGGCAGAAGTTCTTGCCTTTTCTAGGTGGGAACGGGATCTGGGGCTGAAAACTGATCCTGAACAATGCGCTGCTTTATCATGATCTTCATACGGATAAAGGTCTGAGACCTCAAGAGAGAGTCAACAGTTTGCACAGTTATATGGGAAGTGTGTGACAGAGGTAGGAAACAAACCCAGACCCTGTGAGCCTCCAGGCACTGCCTAAACTTAGGACCTCTTCCCCCTTGTGGGTAAGTTAGATTGGAGTCCAGCAGCCACATCCATCTCTACTGTTCATGCAATGAAGGATGAAGCCCTGGCTCTGCTCTTTCACAAGCAGCAGATCAAGTGTTAGATAATTTACACCCACATACAAAAGGATATTGCTGCAAGGCTGATGCATGTAAGTACAATCCTTAAAAGCCATTAGACTGTCACCTAAAATACAAGCTAAAATTAACTTATGAAATTAGCATTAGATTACAATAATGATATTTACATGGAGGAAGGGCAGCTGCTGCAATTCCTCTGTTCGGGATCCACTACCAGGACCGCAGGAGAGCTCTTCTGCAAAGCCCTGCACAATGACAAATTGCAAACTCACGCATCTACCTGGAGTTTGCAGGACCTTGGCACCATGTTTTGTTCCTTACAATATATTTTCAAGTTTTTAAATGTGGCTCCCAATGACCCACCCTTCACATGCCAAACATCCCCCTTTTATTTTCACATAAACATAACACTACTTTTTGGATATGCAGGGTCTACTTATTTTAATGAGGTTGCCAAACATTCTATAGCTATAAAAAAAATCAAATCTCTGCCGTAGGCATAGGTAGGATTTTAGGCACATTACAAAGTGCAGCAGAGATGTTGTAACATTCATTTCTCCTTTGTAAATGCTGAATAAAACCAAAGATCAAACGTGCCTTTAATCAGAAATGTCTTGATCAGTTCCTAATTAAAATTGTTCCTCAGAAGTAAGCCCGCTGCATCTACCAAACTATATACCAGTTTAATGAAGAGAAGATGATGAAAGAAACACAAAAATAAACCTGGCTTTTGGTGTATATTCCATCTTAATAGTGCGATTATCCACTATTTTCCAGATAAGTGGCTCTTGCCTATCTTGTGCCATACAGAAGTCTTAAACAGAGCAGCCTGTACGTTCAAACAACAAATACAACATAGCTGTGCTCAGGAGATCTGATTGAACAAAGCACCTTATTTCCCAGCAGCAGTCTCACTAATTGTCATTCATTTTACATCTATATTCTACAAATGTTGAAGATAGAGTCTAATATGCACTTTCAAACAAGAATATTTGTAATTCATTTATTATACAAAAGAGTTTTGCTTTACAGAGACATAAGTGACTTCACCATTACACATACAACTAGCTCAAGTTTATCTCATCAGTTTAGAAACAGGGAGTAACTTGATGCAGGTTTGTGACATAACCTCCTCTGACATCGGAGTGAGCTGGAAAAATCAAAGTTTAGACTTGTGCTAAACATACTTGGAGTGCCCAGATTTCTCACAGAAACCTGTGTGATGCCTCCTACAATAACTAGATGCAAAACTGGGGTGCACTGAGTCCGATCAATCAGAGCCTGCTTCAGGAGTGAGCTGCTGGTCCTGGGTTAAAAGTATTTGTTCCCCTGTCTTATTATAGCTTTTTCCATAAAAACAAAAAATTAACTCCTGCTCTATCCACTCTCATTTGTTTCCCCAAAGAGAACTCATCAAAACACCATAATGGCAGTTCTTAGTCTTTACTGTTATTCCTGTACCGAGTTCTCATTTTCAAACCAGGGAAAACCTTTGTTCCCATCTTTGCCGAAAGCCTAGGGGTTGCAAGACTTTCAAATCCAAGCATGGAGGTTCTGCTCTGCTCTTGCAAGCAACATTTGCAATCAGGGAACTATTATTAAATGAGAGACATTTAGTCAAGACTGATAGAAGAACCCTGGCATCAGGCTGAATATTAAAATATCCAGGCTGTGTATTTTTGTCACTGCTTGTTTACACCTCGGACAATAAAAGACAAATACAGCTATTGGCTGTGTAACTTCTAATATTTCCTGGATAGTTTCCCAGTCTCAAGAATCTATAGGAATGAAAGAGTTTCTTGTTATTACCCCTGCTAATGGAAGACTTGGCACAGACAAGATAATACAATGATTTCCGGAATATATTTTATTTGAGACACCCCCAGGCACCGCATGTGGCTCTCAGACACACAAAACCAGTTCCCAGCTCATTCATTGTGAGACAATAGGAGGAGGTACTTCCACTTCTTTTTTGAAGGCAACACAGGACTGTACGCCCCAAGGAGTTTTTTAAAGCACGGCATGGTGGAGTTCACCTGTCCAGCTCCCAAGGTGCGCACACCTTGAAGTATCTGACTCATTGCCTTCTGTCCCCAGGGAACGGTGTGTCTCCTTAGTCCCTTCTCCAGTGCCACAATTCCTGAACTGTCCGACCAATTCGCTGTATCCCGACACAAAACACATCAGTCAAATGGAATAAAAGTCATCTTTGAGATGTCATGCGTTTCCAACTCTGCTACCTCAATTTGAGCTTTACCATAAAGACCAGAGTTTGGTAAAGCTAATTTCACAGGTGGTAGCCAGAAACCTTCACCCCCAGACTACATGTTCATCAGCTCATTCTGTATGAACCTCGCTCTTGTATTTAGGCTCCAGATAGGTGTCCTTTCTAAGCAAGGACATGGCAAGTCTTTGATTCAAGAACAGAGCGCTTAAGTTTCTTGTTTTATTTAAACCTCCTTCTATGTCCCCAGCTAAGTGCACGTTCTGCATACTCTCCACAAAAGCCTCATCACATTTCTCACTTCAAATAAACAAGAGAGGACGTCAACCCGGGCAAGCAGCAGGACAGAGGAAAAGCAAATACTTGGGACTGCTCTGTAGCTGGTGAGTGCAGACACTCAGCTCAGACAGAACCCAGATCTCACCCAGGAGTCACTACCAGCACATTGCCCTGAGGCCAGCTTCAGAAGCTCTGGAAGTGTTTGTTCAGTTGTGATTTCCTTTGGCTAACAAGTACAAGAGCTTCCAGGAGGAATGTCTCACTGTACTCGTCTGCAGAAGCCCTTGACAAAGATTCCTAGAAACAGCCGTTCCTGGAGGTGAGAGCAATGCAGAGGGAGAGACCTTCTTCCCCACATGGGAATGAAATGACCTAGAGGTTTCTTGGTGGCATCAGCTGTGGACTCTCTGCTCACTAGTTTTATGAACTTCAAGTTTGATCCATAATTGGGAGCAACCTGCTGCCTCTCCCAGTCATCTCACTGCAGGCTGATTTTAAAAATTTGTTTTGATTTGATAACTGACCACCTGCAAATAAGCTACACCCTGATATGCTGGGTACCACAGGTCTATAATTTTCAGTGTTATTGACTGAAGAAACTGGTCCAAGACCTGTGAGGGAAAAAATAAAAAGGAAGAAAAGCTCAAGAGGAAAACAGAGATAAAGCCAGCACCACTGTAATGATATTGGTTATGGTGTCCCCATTCAAGGGTCAGCACCATCAGATGCTAAGTTCTTTACACCAGAAAACAAGCCACGAAGCTGCATATCAAAATGGAAGACAAACTAAGAGTCCTATTGGAAAAGAAAACCTACTGCCCAGATATACTAGAAAAGAAAAAAAAAAAACAAAACAAAACCAAAAAAGGCCTGGAGAGCTGGTATTTGACAAAACAGAGCAGAAACACAGGATCAGTTTGAGGGTTTAAAAGCCCATGGAGGAAGAAAGCCTGGGCATGTGAGCTCTATCTTGTGGCCCTATTTGTAAAGTTTTGAGACAAGCAAAGAGGAAGAGGTCTTAGATACATCTGGAAAATGACACTTGCAAACGCAATGCTCTTTCCAAGTGTCAGAAAAGGGACCAACCAAGCATAGAGGCACAAAGCTCAAAAAAAACCAAACAAAACCCACAAGACAACAGACGACAACAACAACCACCACCATTTGTCTTTGTAAGTAATTTGTTCCTCGTCGGAGCAGGCAAACTGGATCCCAACCCTGGGTTAGGAGATCCCTGGCAGTGCTGAGCAGCCGGGCTGCTCATCTGGGGGTAACCAGGGAAGAATGTTCCCATTGGGCTTAAATTCTCTGCTTAGGGGTCTCTGAGGCTGTTGGAAACCTAATAGCACCTGCCAATCACAAAGCACTGGAAACCTTAATTAATGACACTGCTGAAAAACCAATGCAGGGCATTTTAACTGAGGAATACTGAAAATTAGTTTGTTTTGTGATTAATTTTGTGGCCATTTAAACTTTGTTAGCAACTTCAATAGTTATTTCAGGTGAGGGACACTGTTAGCTGAATCAGTGAACAGCTTTGAGCTCCAATGACAACTTCTGTTTTACAGAAACAGATCTTCAGATTGCTGCAGGAAGGCAGCATCAACAAGGGCTTTGAGTGTGGCTTAGAGGGAAAAGTCCAAGCCATACAAAAACACTAGGTGCCTGTATTGGACTAGACCCAGCTCTGCTGGGCTCAGGGAAGCATACTGAACAGTAGCTGAATTGCAAGAAATAAAAACCCCATGTTTCATTGTAGCTGCCAGCTCTGCCTGAGAATCACATCCCCATTATGGCCCATAAAAATGGAAATTGCAAATAATGGCCCTAATGGGACCAAATCTATTCCAGCTGCTTGAGAATGGAGGAAAAAAAAAAAAAAAAAAGCAGTGCATTCTTCCTCTCTAACATGGCACAAAATACCACAAAAGCAGTTTAATCCCCAAAGAAGCAAGGCACTCTATGTATTTTCCAGGGATCTCTACCAGCAAAGAGGAGGTTTGTATCTTGATGCATCATCCCCAAGGAAGCTTCTCTCGCAGAGGCTGGAAAGGCAATGGCCCACGTCTTCTACTGTCTCCTTTCCACAGAGTAACTAAAAATCTGTCTCGACTCCTGTGACATCCTCTGCATGCCCTAGTCCTCCAAATACCTGAGAACCCAGTTGAGTCTGCTCAGAAACATGTCACAGCTCTTGGGCAGCCACCTCACCACTCAGCTCTCAGTCCTGAGAATGTCTTGGCTAAATTAACACAAACCAGGGCCTGCCTTCTTTTGTTGGATTTATTTCTTCTCCTATTACGCTTCCTGTTGAGTAGAAGACAGTCTGTTTTCAGATAAGTCCTCAGAGCTCTCAGGAAGTTCACGAGGAGAGCGAGCCCTGGACAGGTCTCCAGACTAGTCCACTGACAATGAGCAATGAGCTGGCCCATCACCACAGCCTTATGGTCTCTGTGGAAAGGAGGCTTTGAAAACACAAAGTCTACTTGTTTCCAGTTCCTGGTCTTCAAGGCAAAGTTGAACAGAACTTAAATGCCAATAGATACAACTTTGGAGATAAGGAGATGGAAAAAACATCATCTGAGTTCTCGGAGCCAACTGGGATCTCAAGGGATTTTCCTGATTAGGCTAAGGAACTGGGGACTAAGTGAAGCAATCTGTTTACACACATTTGACTTCTGGAGCAGACTTCTTTTAAAAGAATGAAAGTCACCAGGATGTGCTCTTGCCTAGTGCTATAACTGCTGGAATCTGCTTTTACGTCTATCTGGTACTCTGCTGGACCAGTGACCCAATACTCCCACAGGGAGGGTGCCTGGGCTGTGAAAGTCACATCGTGAATGAACAAGCAGACTCTGGGTGCATTAAAGCTTTGGAGGAATCGGAAAAGCAAGGAAAACATCTGTGTCTACGGTTAGGTAGAAATACTCTTGTGCCTGTGTACAGAGTCACAGTCAGAGCTGACCTATGAAATAAATGCCCAACCTTGGGAGGGGTGATGGAAGACAGATATGACCCCAAAACAGCCACGACGTCTCCTCTGCTGTCATGCAGGCACGAGCTCACGTGCCCAGGGAAGGGAAAGGTTCTGCTTGATTCACTCTCTCTCCTTCACTCTGACCCATCAACAGGCGGACAGACAGATATTTAACAGCACCCTGCTCACCTCATCCCATCCCTCACTTGCAGCAAGCAGAGCCCTTTTCTCTCTCCTTCACTCCTCCGAGCATACAGCAATGCCAACGTGCAGCCAAAAGGTCAGCTGCTGGTCTGTTTATCACAGGTATATACCAGCACAGAGCCAGAAACCCGGCTCCAGTCCCCAGCAGCCCTCTCCAACGCCGAGATTCTGTTTCTAATGCCTTTTTTTTTTTTTTTCGCTTCAAGGATGCTTTTTTCCCTTAAAGTTTCTGGATTTACTATTCTTCAAATGTGAGAAATAGAAGCATGAGATCGAATTCTCCCTGCAGCCCAGGCATCATATCCTGGGAAGGACTTGAGTTGCATAAGGCCGTATTAAGCTTTCACCAACTGAAAAGAGAGCAGAAACTGCATCAACTGCAAAAAGTCACCTGCAACAGGCAGATCCTTCACCTCTCCACCTCCTGTGCATGTGCTTAAAGGTAGTTTGGCCTCCAGTTATTTGGTATCTCCTGAGGGATACAAGCACAAGAGCTGAAATTGTCTCTTTGCAGGTCCCTTTGCAAATGTGAGCCCAGCAGTTCACAGCATTAATGGCACTTTGTCTTCCCATGGGATGAGGAGGAACCCCTTGCTTTGCTATGCTTTTCAACGTGCCTCAAGTTGGGGTTTTTCTCTTTGACTTTTTTTTTAAATAACCTGCCCTGCAATGGATTAACCCCCAAACAGACAGAGACTCCCTGAAAGCTTCATCTCCATGGGGTTCCTGTCCGTCAGATGGCAAAGCTTGTGTTTAGGCAATGGCCACTTTTAATGTTCTGACCTTGGGGAGGCAGAGGTTGCTGCTCAGGGGACATGTGATGACAAATCCTCGGTTAACAAATGGGGCAAGACAGTAAGTTCAGACAGTGACTGAGGTTCAACCTCATGACTGTTTGCCAGACCAGGGAGTCACATCATTGATGATTCATTGCCACAGCACAGTGAGGGCAAAATAAAGAGTGGAAAGACTGAACTAGGTAAGAAGAGGAGCACATTTCTTACTTGCATTGTAGATACACTCTGCGCCAAGGCAATAGTCTATCAACACTCATTTATACTACCCGACAGCAGGTCCTAGACACACGGCCAAGCAAATAGCACCAAATGTTTTGCTGTGACATCTTTCATACCTGAGATAGTAAAAATGCTCTTTCCCAAGCAGTGAATGGCTCGTTCTGTAGCTGCACACACTATTGCAGCAGGATCTGGAGCAGGTAACACTCACAGCAGCTCACCATCACAGCCCTATTCCCAAGACAGCATTCCCAGAACAGATGTCTACCCAGGACCCCGGGACTGTTTCTGCACTTCTTCAAAAGCAGCTCAGGGAATTTTAACTCACTGAGAGGAGAGCAAAAGCCATTAGATTGCCACCTACAGCCAATACCCTTTGGTTTTTAGACAAAACATCATGACTGTTCTATAAGGAAACAGCTCTGTCACTATGACTCATGGTGCCCTATTAACCCTTACACGCCTAATCTGGTCCCCTGCCTCCCACACAGCTCCAGTTTTGCCGCAGTTCTGTCTTTCAAGGCACCCTGATACTCCCTCCCAGCTTCCTTACTTACAACCTCTGAGCACGGCTGTCTTAAGAAATCCCAAACATGAAGACAAATTGAATTTTGCCAGCCTGATGCTGAGGGTCAGCCCTCAGAAGTCAAGGAGGGTGTCCTGGAAAGCCCTTGGTGCTGAAGCCCGGCCCTTCCATGCAGCCGGCACAGGCAAACGCTGGCAATGAGGGCCAGCCCATTTTCCCGTACTGGGAAATCTGCCGCTTTCTAGGGCACCTGCCCATTTTTGCCAACCCCTAGAGCCAGGTCTGCCCCAGGATATCCCAGGCTTGGACTATTTTAACAGCCTTCCACAGCCTCTTCTAGATCTTCACCACTCTGTGCAGAGACACTGAAGCTAAAGAAAGGCTGTGCTGAAAGACACCAAAATGTTAATTTTTATGGCCCAGCTCTTTGTCAAGGGCATTTTCATTTGTGTAGATTCCTCAGGGCACACTAATAAAAGCCAAGTGAAACATCGCAGAAGTGCATGATGGCCATACCTCCCTGGGGGGGCTCAGCACACGCAGACAAATGGTGGAGCTGCCCCTCTGCCTCTGCACCCTCTAACATATTTCAGAGGGTATATATATTTCCCACTTGCTCCACAGCTGCCGTAAAGGAACATGCTATTAATTTGCAGAAGCTGGAGTCAGGCTTAAAAATTCCATTAATTAAGTGTTGGCGGAGGTGTTTGGAAAGACGTTCTGATAAATATAGTGCTATAAAGTGTTTCCCTAGAAACTGAGAAAAAAGTTGAGCAATATGAAAAGTACCCAGGCTGATAACAGCCATCACTCCTGCTGCGCTGTGCCTGGGCTGTATGCAGGATCTGGCAGAGAGAACTTTTTTTGCAGGGCTTATTTGGCCAGCCAGGATTTCTGGTTGGTAGCACAAAAATATGAAAGTGAACCTCTACACCGTGCCTTGCTTCCCTGTGCCCTCCTGTTTAGCCCTTCTTCTTGCAGAGGGGAAATGTTCTGCAAAATCTATGCCAGCAGGTGCCCCTGCTGTGCCCAACCACCCCAGCACCCCTGGGATGCAGCAGCTAAACCCTACAAACCCAGCAACTGGCCTTCTTTCAAAGGGCTACTCATAAAATGGTTCATTTTGTTCAACAGCACGGCTTATATATGGTCATATCTACAGCTGATGTAAATGAATACTGTTAAGTTTTGCCTCATAAGGGATCTGCAGGGTTTTGCTTTGCTCTTTTCTAGCACTGCATGTTCTGCCTGTCATTATCCTTAGGAGAAAGCGCACTCATCCACATCAGCTCAGCAAGCGGAACAGGACATCATATCACTTGTATACCAAGGGATGAAAAACACTCAGCTCTCATCTATGTGCTCCTCTGATCACTGCACCATTGCTGGCTGGGGGACGCAGGCAGGCAAGGTGGGGCTCTGTAGAAAATCTTCTCCATCAGTACGTCTGTCTCCACAGAAATGCGTGAACAAATACCTTTCCGGACAGATGCAGGAGGTCTTACAGAGGATTAGAGTTGATCTTCCCTTAGAAAAGGGACTAGGAAGAGTGTTCTACGCTGATTCTGGCCTGTTAAATGACATTTTAGCCTAGTATTTCTCACCTAAACAAAACTGTGATCAAAGAGGTTGAGATAAACAATGATTTAATGACTCAAAGCGTAGAAGCTGGAGAGGTTTTGAAAAGAGCTTGTGTATATATAAGAATAAACACTTATATTGCAACCTGCTGGAGGAATCTTAAGCTGTTTGCTTTCCACAAATTCCCACTAGCAGGGCACTTGGAGCACACGAGCTCTTTCCTAAAACCCTTTCATTTTCCAGTTTGGGTCATTAAATCAGACACATATTTTGTTCCAACCACTCAGCACAGCCTCCTCTCTTTCCCAAACAGCCACTTCTGCTTTCAGCCCAGTTTTCTGCCTACCCTGCCTCACAGCTCGGTTCTTGGCCCCCTCCATCCTCATTGCCAGCTGCCAGTGCCCTAAGCAAGGGGAGCACAGGGACTAAGGACACACACCGACTCCTCTCCTAGGACATGCCTTAGCTCCTCCCAGGGGTTGAGGGATGGAGTTCTTCAGGTCCCTCTCTCTCCCAGTACTGACTATTGCTCCTGCTTCCCCCCAGGTCTGGATGGGGAGAGCAAACCCAAGCCCTTCTCTGCCTCTTTCTGCAGTCGGCCATCCTGCCAGCGCACTAGCTTTAGGTAACAAACCCATCTTAGAGCCAGCCATCAACAGCACCGCTTCTTGTGGTCCATGGAGAAAGAAGCCTTTTGTGGCAACACAGCAAAGCTCCAGAATTGGGATTCACTCAAACACCCAACCTGACTCGAGAGCAAATCATTGAGAAGGTCTTTTGTCAGAAATAACATTCACTGTGCCTCTGTATGAGGACTTTGGGAGCAGCAGCTGGGTTAAATAATGGAATATTTTCTTTGGTTCAAAACAAACACAACTAATTCAACCAATTTGATTCCTTCTTCCCTCAACTTGCTTCTCATTTCTCAAAGTCAAGACAAGATTAATGAACCCCACACAATACTGCTGTAGGGCTCTGCATTTTTCAGAGTACTTTAAGATACAAAAATACCTTCAAGAACAAACTGAGAAAACTAAAGCTGATAAAGCCAAGTTTGGAAGCAATTAACATCAATCTAAAATTCAGTTGTTTGGGGGGCTCAGCTTAAAAATAAAAAGCAATTACTGCTGTGACAAAGTCAAATAATACATTGTTTCTCCATAGATGATTTAGCAAAGGGAGTCTGCTTTCACCAACAGCTACAATAAAAAGGCTGATATAAAAGCTATTTACTTGCACTGGACATTCTAGTGATTTTTTTTTTCAAAAGCTTATTTCCCAAGAGCGTAACAGCCTCTCCCCAACACCTGAGGAAGCAAGAAATCTTTATACGGTGTGAAGTACACAGAACAGCCTTGACCACACTCAGAAGTCTCCAGTCAAATAGCAGAGGTTTCTCCTCGCTGCCCAAGGGTGTGAGAGGAGCTCCATCCAGCAGAACCACAGCTTTGCTTGCCCAGGCCTGCCTGTAAATGCCAGGCAGCTGCTCTTCCAATTCCCCCCTCCCAGCTACGGACTTGAGGAGCAACAAGGGCTGCTAGTGCTTGTATGGGACTCCAGTTGTTACAGTGGGGAGAATCAGTCAGTCTTGAAGATCTGCCCAACGTCCTACAAAGATTTTGGTGTGAGAACTGGAAAACAACCTGGTTCCCAAAGCCCAGAGCACAGCCTCTTGGGTTAAAACGCTAACAGAAAAGCTGCTTGAAACAGAACTGTGTGGTCAATATTTAGCATGCAACATTAAGGTACTTTCCCAATGGAAACATCAGCCGGCACACCAAAATCCGTTTGCAGCTTTTGAGAAGTGTTCAGATTGCCTCTCGTTAGTAACTGCAACTTCCCAACCTGTTGCCATGCTGTAAACCACACTAGAGCCTGACTGTGCCAAAAGCTCTTTCAAAAAGCTTGAGCCGATGGTTTTCAAACTGTGTCAGCAGAGCATCTCCAAGCAGCCCATTGAAAGAAGCATTTGAGTACCCTGCAGCTGTAGGGTGGTGGGAGACTTGCAGAACTGCATCACGAAGAGTCCTCTATGGTGCCTGATCAGCTAAAATTGAGCATCCCAGGAGCTAGAAATGCTGGGCTTGCCATGCAGCACCCTTAGCATGGGATGAATGAATCAACAATGAGTGCTGGAGCTCAAAGAAGGGAAAATGCACAAGAATGGCCAATCATGCCATCCAGAACTAGCATAGATTTGAATTACCTGGGTTCCCAGCAATGTAAAGGAGTGAGATTTAGCTGCTACCAGATAAGGAGGGATTGCCGTGATGATAGGAAGCTTTACTTCATTCCTGGCTACAGGGAATGCTCTGTAAGGAGATGATGAAAGTCCTACCAAAGGTCTCGGAAGGCTTTAATAATCTTTAAGAAGGCCATTGCTCACTCCCTGTGCATGGCACTGGCAAGTGCCCAGGAGAAGCAGAGGCCGCCCTGTTTGCGCCTCTCCAGATTGCTCAGCGAGATCTGCAGGTGCTGTTCCTGGTACATGGAAACTCCTCTCACAATTTTCACGGGCAAAGTTATTGAGTACCTACGCGCTCTCTGTAAGTGCCAACTGCCTGGTTTGTACACAGGAAAACAAGAGTCTGTGGACTCCTAGGTGGCTTCTGTACATACAAACTATGTCTATTTTA
Source organism: Numenius arquata (assembly GCF_964106895.1). Classification (NCBI taxonomy): domain Eukaryota; kingdom Metazoa; phylum Chordata; class Aves; order Charadriiformes; family Scolopacidae; genus Numenius; species Numenius arquata. Next base: position 33,506,338 of record NC_133586.1, read on the forward strand.
GCAGGCAATTTGGCACAACAGGAGCAGATCAAAGCAGACGGTACTGAGGCCCCTTCATCTCCACTCTATGCAGGACATGGGGGATATTTTGGATTAGATTTAGCCCAGTCTCCTTGCCCGAATGCCCCCACCACACCTGAGTGTGGAAGCTGCACGGTTTGAATTCATGCTTCAAAACCTTTAGTCCTCATTGCGGACTGAAAAGTGCATGGTGCAGAGCTGCTGGTTTAGTATCGTCCAAGAGGAATGTTGTTCACAAGCCCCCTTGCTAAGTGCTATGTGATCTGAACAGATACACCGCGTGTAGGGATGACTGGGAGATTCACCTTACTGCTGCTCTGCACTGAAATGCAAGCACAGGCACAGTAAAACAGACAGCACCAAAGCCATCTCTCTGCCTATTTTCCTTTTGTGCCCAAACAAATTCAGTCTTTTTCTGCTTTCTCCGAGGCTGTCAAAATCATTGTGTTTGTATGAAAATGAAATTGCCTAATACACCAAAAACCAGAAAAAAAAAAAACTGATAAAGAGAAGCGCAAACATGTTTTGAAGGTTCGTACTAATTTACCAGAACCATGGGCAAATGCCTTGTCATGAGCAGGCAGGGCAGCCGCCTCCTTGCTCAAACCCTTGCACCAGCTCGGGCTCCAAACAGAAGATTCAAAGCGGTACATCACAACCTTCAGGTGCAGGAAGAGGTTTGTGCCACCAAGGGTAGCCATGAAGGCATTTACAGGAGCTCCTGCCCTTTGGCCATAGGGCATCATCAGCAAACAGCCTTCAGGTTCACTAGGTGTCTGCTGTGCTAAAGCCGGGCAGTGGGAAGGACCACTGTACTCTAGTATTTACATAAAGTTATTTGAAATGAAGAGAATAAAGAGAACAACTCTTTTTTCCATAATCTAACCCATTCAAGGGTTTGAGTTTTCATTCCAAAGCACTTGACAGTATCTCATTAACCTACTGCCTATAATAAATATGTCCAATAACAATCACCAAGTCACACAAAATTAAAAAAATTCTATAAAATATAAATCGGAAATACTTGGGAGGTCATTTATTTTTCAACTCTAGAAATAGAGAAAATGAGGTTTGCCACCCTCCTCAGCTGTGATAAATACAAGTCCCAATGCAGACTGTCTACAATTTCCAGGAGTGTCTCTCTAACCTCACACTGCGGCCTTTGAAAAATTCATAACCAAATTTTTCCAAAGAAATAGAAAATTTGTACAGTTGAATCTGCCTGCAATGCTTCAGGTAGCTACAGAGATGTAAAGGCACTCATCACTTGGCATTCTCTGGGGCACCTCATCGAAACCTGTTGAGGGCAGGAGCCCTGTGCCCATGACCATCCCAGCTGGCTGGAGCAGGACAACTGTGGCACTTGCTGCTCTGATCCAAAGAGCTACATGCTGTTTCCACAGGGCTCAGCTCAAAACTAAGTCAACCTGTCCCTCTCCCCACCATCCTGCTGTTGTCCCCAGGTTGTCGAAGCACCTCCCGTTTCCCCAAGCTTTGCTCCCCTTCTCATGCAAGCTTCCCACTGCAGCATCCCTGAGCCCTGCAGGGATGGGGAGTGGGGATCCGAGTGCTCACTGCATGGCTCTGGAAAATCGTGGGTAGAAGCTCCTTGCTTCAACAGAAAACATTCAATATTTCACATCTCGGCAAAAAAAGCTGAAATCAGGGCAGATAGGAGAGACATGAGCTACCTACTGGTAGCTGACAAGCAAAGCTCTCAAACTCAAAAATTCATGGCTTAGAAAAATGTGGAGTCAAAATAAAAATATATGCCTACCACAAAGGCCGCATATGCAAACAGCCACACAAAGCTCAGAAAGAGCCTCTGGGAACAAAAGAATGAAATCATTCATGAAGTGTAATGAAGTGAGATCTGACCACAGTGTTTGATCAAAACAGCTGGGGAACGATGGATCAATATTGATTCACGAGAGCTTTCAAATTCCCATGGATTTTCATTCATCAGACCCCTAGGACTACCTTGCCTTGCCTTTTAACATCTAAAAAGGAAGGTGGGTGAAACAGTTCACCAAACGAGAATTTCCTCCTCAGAGATGCTTCCGCTGCCCTGCCAGGGTCAGACCATACCAGAGACCACACTAACCAGTCTTCAGGAGAAAGCAGTCTCCTGAGGTACTCTTTCTAAAAAAAAAATAATCTTTTTCTGGGCATGTGCAATGGGCATTTTCTGCAGAAGGTTAACAGAGGAGGTAAAACTGAGGAGGTATGTAAAAACATACTCTGGCTACAACAGACTTTCCTTTTATGAATGATTAAATGTATAGTGGGGGATTTTTTTTCCACCATAGTGAGAAATAGAAGATTTTTTCTAGTGTTTTTAAAGGAAGGAAAAGACTGTAGGGAAAATTGCCTGGTGTCAGCACCTTAATTCCCTCTACAGAGAAACAGCAGTAGCCTACGCATTTAACCACACTGCTAGTATTGAAAAGGCAAGACAAATTTCATTAAGGAAAACACATTACCTCTCAGCATTGATTACCGGGTTATAAATGTGACCTGCTAAGTGTGCATTAAAGCAGCAACCTGGAGTTGCTGGTGACTTTCCCGACACTTGAGTAGGTGAATGAAGACTAGAGATGTTCTCTCTGATAGTATAGCACTTTGAGAAGGCTCATTAAGAACAGAAATTGTCTTTGAAAATGTATTATCTCGCTCTGTGCATGCAACTGGAGAGAGTGGGTTGAGGCTTGCACAGAGGCACATCTCAACCTGAAAGCCCAAGAGCTAGAAAGCTGTGAGGACATGGTCTCACGACAGGACCCCCTTTGAGGTGTAAGACCCTGTTCCCCCCACTTTTGAGCATCATCATCAGCCTGGCCAGTCAAAAGGCCAAGAAACAAAAGGGACAAATCCTACTCCTGCAGAAAAAACCTGCAGATCACACCTGAGGGAGAATGGCAGGGCTGATGCCAGCCTTATGTCCTGGGAACAGCTACAAACAGGATCTCCAGCCTTTCTGAACAATATATGTTGGCATCACACTTCCAGGATCAAAATGATCCATACTGAAATTTCTCTCTCACTGAGCCCACTAGTGTGCCCATGGGTTTGAAATGACTTCAGAGATGTCAATTTTTTGCTTGCCCCAGTATAAGGCAGCAGAGATGAGGCTGTAAGTTTTTAGACCATTACACCAAAAAGAAAAAACCTAGGATCAGACTTTCAGCAGGCACAGGTGGGCTTGTGCCTGGTCTTTGATGAGGCCCTGTCCATCCTACTGCAAGGAAGTCCTTGTCTTGGCTATGCCAATTCTGACATTTACACAAATAGAGTGACACTACATCCTAATGGAAGCTCCAGGAAACCCAAAACCCAGCAACTGCTGCATGAGCAGAGACCTTCACCTACAGGCAAACAGAAAATACCATCCTGCAGCTTTGCAAACACACTGTACGGCCGCTGCCCCCCTGCAGCTCGCCAGACGCGGTACAGTAGGAGCTGAGTAGTTTATCCTACCTCACATTAACATCAAGTTCTTCCATCACAGGCAACAGGCATAGGTTGCTGGGAGTTCAATGTCCATAGAAGAGACCTCGTCCTGCAGTGGAGAGAGTTAGAAAGGACAGCTATAAATGAAAGGCTCTCTCATGGGTGCACATCTACCCCACTGAAGACACCCATGCACTGCATTTTGCCCCTCTGGCCTGGCTTCTCTTGAAAACGGAAGTTATGTAGACATGTCAAAATGACCATTGCATAGAGCTGTCAAAACACAGCTTTCTGTTATCTACCTGGACATATTTGTATCTCACAACATTAAGGTGCATGCCTGGAGGCATGAAATCAAGCTGAAGTGACAGACAACCCTCTGTGGCTGTGTATACACCATCCATTCATGCATAAGCTAGGGCTAACAGAGTGCTTCAAGGTCCCAGTGGGACACGGGCTCTACTGAAAAGAACAAAAACATTCCCCCTTTTATGAGCTTCCAGCTCTTCACCTAGAAGCTAAGATCAACCTTTAATCCGCTCCGTGATCATCACTTCTCCTGGGAACTTCTGGGATTTAGATTCCCAGAGGATTGTTTCAACTGCAGCAAGGTAGTAAAATATTGAAGGACTGCTGGGCTGGCACAGGGAAAAGGCTCTTCTGAACAAATACTCAGTTTCACAGGAGTCAGGAGAAGCAGTGTAGGCCCAAGTCATAAGAAACAACGCACAGGCTATAGATCCCATCTGAGACTGGAGACATCTCGTGTCACTCATTGAAAAATCCCATTCTGTGTAATGCCTCCCCAAAATGGTAGCACCTCCTTCCCTCTAATTACCACAAATGAGTTAAGTAGGGAAATAATTTCAAAAAAACACAAACTGAAAGCACTGTACCAGAAACACCCTTGGCCCATCCATCCTGTCCTTCTGCAAGTGAAACCCCCAATGACCTCAGAGGAATCCATCTATATATGTTTTCAAAGACTCTCACAGCTGAAATATTCTTATTTCTAGAAACTAATGCAAGCAACATAAATTACTAATACAGGCACCATTCTTGAAACTTGCTCTCCAAGACTAACTTTTTATTAAGTTTATGAAAATATGTTATGTTGCAATTCTGGTGACAACGAGGAGCTGAGCACTGTGATACAAGTGTCCTCTTCCAGTTTATGCTTACATTCAAAATTACATGTTATAACATGCACACATGTAAGCTGCACCGGACCTGAGACTTTTTGTGGTAACTTCCAAAATTTCAAAGCTACAAAAAGTAGTTTAAAAACAATGAACTGAAAAAGGCTTGTAAAACCTGGCTGGGAAAACAGAAGCAACAATTCTTGGTACATTAGTTTCTGTTTTTACACAAAATTAAAAAATTGACTTACCACTAAATTAAAATAGGTTTCCTGTGACACTATATTGTACAACCTTATGAATACTTAATAGCAGATCTGTAATTACAAAGAACTAAATGATTTGCAGCTCAATAAATAAATGTACTTACTCCCAGTAACATTACGTGATATAAATATTAATGGTATTTTTAATTCTATCAAAATTCCATCATGATTCCGAAGAAATGAATGCACCGTCTTAATAAAGCGTTTGTGTGTTTGCTGCTGTTAATCCAGTGGAAAAAATGGGGTAAGTTTCTGAGCACTTCAGACTGTTGATTGCCCCTTGTGTTGTGTCTCCAGAGAGCCACGGATAATGCCACCACCACGGTGCTATTAATAATAACTCAAACGCAAATGATGCCATTGTGGTTACTTGGATTCAAAGAAAAGATTGTAATAATACTGACTCAGACTTCCTAGACATGATGCCAGGTTTGCACTGCAAATGAACACCCACTATCCTGGCCTGGTTCAGCGTTTACCAGAATTAGTACTTCAGTAGGTATAGACTAGACATAGTTTCACCAGCAAAACTTACTCAAGTCAAAAGGGTGTTTTTATCTGAGGGTGGAAACCTTCAGAATTTGGCCACTATTTGCACTTTAAGCCTTCAACTGGTGTTTCTAAGGGCACTCTGGAATCTGGCGACTTAAAGACTACCGCTGCATTCTGCAAATGTAAGGGTCTAGAGCTTCCGATCAAACCATCTCTGCCTAAGAACTGCCCTCCAACTTTAATTTAGGGACCCAAGCCACCTCTCCTGTGCCCCTGGCTCTGGAGTTCTTCCATAGAACAAAACGCCTTGCAGGCTGCTGGGACAGCTGCCTGTCACAGATGCAGAAAGAATATCCTGGAAGATGGTAAAATACAACCAATAGGCTTTGAGATCAAACAAATGGACAAAAAGAAACCTAATTATTTCATCTCCAAAAAGGTTTTAAGTAACCACTTAGTTCAAGTAATTCCTTTGGCATATCAGTTAAAGTCATTTCAATTTATGACGAAGGAAATATGTCAGGATAGGTCTGATGCAGTGCTTTGTTTCACTCTTTCCTGTCCTGCCATTTCAAAAAGGAATATATTCATATAAATATGAAACAAACAGAACCTTGATAAACTGCAGTCAAAACACATGAGATCCTGACCCATCTCCTCCACCTGCCAGCACAGTTTGCGGGCACTGGTTAATTCTGCCATATAGCATCCTTCAAAGGCAAGTTGTCATCTCAGCTTACTCTGTTCCCCAGGCTCCCTTCAGTATCAGGATTTAAGAGGTCTCTTGGCTAACTTTCTAAAACAAGAAAAACTCACCATTTCAGTACAATCAGAATTGTTGTCTTATCTATTCATCAAAATGTAAAATTTCGACGTGGCACCAGCATTACTGTTCCTTCAGTCACAGCAAGTATGACACTTTAAAACACAAGAAAACTTATTGTTTCCATTAGTATTTTCTTCATTTGTTTTGTGTTTGTTTACACAGTAGGAATATCATTTTTGGTAAAAAATAGGAAAAAATGAAGGTCTTAAGGATTTTGATAAAACTAGGAATTTTGCCTACAGAGACCCATCTACATCTCACTGTGCTGTTAGGTGTGTTTCTGGCAGCCACCCTATACACTTTGGGACAGCCAGCGACCCCACTTCTTATATTATACCTCACATACATTTTAGTTTTTGTTATAATTCTTCGCATAGTCCTAAGCTCTGCAGCCCTCAGAAAACTTTTAAATTAATTTGTAACATTTTTTTGTCCCCACAAATATAGAAAGCAGCAACATTTGGGTCTGAATGGGCAATGCATTTACAGCATCCCACTCCACAGCCCTCCGGGGTCGGAAACATCCCACTGCTATACAGGAGATTCTAGGGGCTGTTAGTACTTTCGTCTCTCCCCACGTGAGGAAACATATAATGAACATATAATGAAAGGACACTAAACCAATGACATTATTTAGCTTTTGCCATCTTTTCTGTAATGGATTTTCAAATTGGATCTCCCTTCCCTTTTTCTCTCCCCATGACACTGCAGTGGTCAGACTTGTAGTCATTGGATTCCTAACAAAGAAAGAAAAATGACGTCAATACCATGTAATAAAAAAGTCACCACGAGTTATTCTGTAAATATATCTGTCTCACATAGAGGGCCTGATGCTATTCTTTGTTATTAAAGTAATTACTCATACTCAATTAGGAAGCTGTTCTCTGCCTAGGAAAGATAACATTGACCTCCTAACTCAACCCTTATACCACCCAGCCCATCACTTATATGTTCTCTTCAGCACAAAAGAGCTCTTCTGCTGTTGTGCGTGATGGTGATTACAGACACACAGAGACACACACACCACTGCAGCCAGGTCATGTTTTCCTGAACAGGGACGTCCAGCTTCCAACAGCTCACGAGCAGTCCCTGCTCTGCACCATGGACTAAGGACAACAGTCCTGCAAATCCATGGTCTTCTTCTCCTGGGCTCCAGAGCCTTTCCATCCTGGGCTTGCTGAGAGCAGCCCCATTCACAACCTGACATGGAACCCGAGTGGGGCTCTGGCTCAGAGACGGGGCCGCTCCGCTGGCCAGATAGGAGAATCATGCTGAGCCTCCGCACTCCAGATACATCTCAAAATGAGTCTTCTGGTATGTGTTCCCCTCAGATTCGGGACCAGGAACTGCAGTGAAAAGCTCACCACAGTAATCTACATAAGGACTTGGCTTACCACAAGGGGCTAAATTCAGGCAGTGAAGTGAAATGGTTTATGTCTTTCAGGTGTCAACACAAAATTAATTTTGATAACGCCTGGAAAATGGAAGAAAAACTTTTCACTGAATTTGTATGTCAAAATTCCAGTTTGTGGGTCATCTTGTTTGCTTTATTTTTCTGCAAAATTTTGTAATCTTAATGTGAAGTTACACATTGTCTGTACCATCATGCTGTCACAGAGACCTCTACAATAACTGAAACTTTCTACATTAGAATTAAAAAAAAATAATAAATCAAACATGGAACTCAAACAAAGAAAACCAAACCAACAAACAAAAAAAAAGGCCTTTGCAAAGAACTGTTCACTCAGAGAAACTTAACTGAAATCAGTACTCTTGGCAGTATTTTCACTTCAGCAAAGTACAACATTTTTCAATGGAAAAAAAATCCAGGCACAGCATCTCCAGCAGGCTTGACATGACAGCTCCATAGACTTCCCTTGTGAGGCAAGGACTCCTCATCTTATTTTATTCTCCACTAATCACTGTCACCAAAAAAGAGCAAGGCAGATATACCATATGTGTATGAGTAGTCCTAGTCATCACTGCAGAGGAGACTGGCTCTGACTTGGGAAAGGCAATCCAGTAATAAGCCTCGGCAAGGCTGCACTGATGGCATTCAGGGAAATCAGAAACCATCCATCTGTCAAGATGAGATCAGCTGCATCCTTGTGCCTCACTCCTTCACCTGACGCACCACCAAGTCACTTTAGCAGATGCTCCCCTACTTCTGTCCTTCTCCTCCTCACCTCCACACTGGTGGGGTTTTAGAATGGGGAAACTCAATGAGGAGATGGATAAACTGACCTATCTTCCCAGCCAAGCTGTAGGGACTCTTGGGAAAACTTTACTCAGTGGCTGTAAGGTATTAACAAAGAATTCACTTCTCAGAGAAAAAAAGGATTTAGCTGCTGGACAACAGCTCATCCTGTCTCTTAAGTGACCACAAACTCGCCTGCCCCACATGGTGGTCTTGGTCTGCCTGGTAGAGATGAAAATGTCCCACCAGATGACAGCAATAGCCACACCAGCCTTGCAAGACGTTTTCCTTGCAAGGCACTGATTAACTGAGACACTGACACATTCTTCATCCAATTTATTTCCATCCCACTCAAGTCCCATCTAGTTCCACTTTCTGTCGTTGCTGAGCCAATGACAACAGAAGAGTTGAGTCATTCTCCTGAAAAACTTACACCCCCATTTCCTGCAGTGCTGGATTGTGCTGCTTCATCATTTGTGACACCTTAAAGGAAGCTGCGTCTAGGGTGGACTGAGCACTCTGAAAAGCCCATTTCATTATACCTACAGATGAATATCGTACTGTTCCTTCTGCTCTATTGCACCACAGAGGAGAGACCGGGATATAAAAAAAACCCCTAAATTCGGTTTCCGAGTGTCTCATGCTCTCTGCAAAGAATTGGACTTATCACTGCAGTTCTCTGACTTCCCTCTTCTCTTTGTAAATGTAAGGTAAAAAATGCCCTTTTCCCCCATCCTTTGCCAGCTTTGTCTTCTTAGAGGGGAGTTTGGTGTGCAGTGATGATGAATTGATGCAGCCTCTGACTTCATCATAGATCTCCTGCAGACACCCCTTGTTACTGAGTAACAGCGAGCAGTGGGTAGATAAAAAAAGATGCTGCAGATGTTTGGAAAGCTTGTTTAGCCTTCCCCTAGAAACTGCTGTCCTCCTCTACACCTCAGAGTATCAGTTCTGGGAAGTACAAGCAGTCATCACTGGACGCAATCCTGTCCAACCTGCTTTAGCAGGGGGGTTGGACCAGATGATTTCCAGAGGTCCCTTCCAACCCCAATCATTCTGTGACTGTCATTCTGTCATTTAGCTTTCATCCAGTATTTGTGATTCCTGATTGAGGCCAGAGGCATTGCTCTAGCATGAATAAAGACTACCACTACTATCTGAACCTGTGATTTTAGGAGGCTCCTTGCTTCCTGTGGTGAAAATCCTCCAAATTAAAGATGGGATTGAATAAAAAAAGCTGTTGCTCAATTCCCACCACATTTCATATTTGGAGTTGTGATTTTTATCACTGCTCCATCTTCAGCGTTATGAGGGAAACAGAATTTGTTAGCAGAGACCAACTGGATAAGATCTTCCCAGGCCACATTAAACTGATGCTGTGGAGTGACAATCACCTCAATCCAAAGGTAATTTCTTGGTCATCACTGCAGAGCAGTCCCAAACCCTCCAAGTGTTGCAAAAGAATATTCTGTCCATGACAACACTTGAGGAATAGGAAATACCAGAGTGATCCAGCTTGTTCATTCCCAGATAAAATAGCTCCATTTCTGATAAAGGCTCTGCCCCCTCCCACAGCATTTCTTGCCTTCTCTGCCACTGCTGCCTCTTCTCCTCACGAAGGACAAAGCTGGTAAGAAGTCCCTCAGTTGTCAGCAGAGACAGATTGCTGGACTGATTTCAATCAAATGTTATTCCAGCAAGTTAAAATGCACCACTTTGCTTAAACGGAGAAAAATAAAAAGATAGACATGACACTTCACCCGAAAAAGAAAATGAAGTCTAGCTTTCAATAGAAAAAGACACAAGAAATGTCTTTTCACTGAAGGGTTATTTTACAAAACAGCTCTTTAAACTCACAGAGAGAGCCTCTGGCTTGACAACCCAAACCACAGGCACCAAGTTTAAGGGGTTCACATTCCCGAGGGACACAGGAGTCGCAGGTGACACACAGGTCACAGCGCAAGCCAGCACCCTGTGCTCGCCTGTTTGCAGACAGATGGGCTATTCTTCACATCAGGCAGGCCCTCACGGCCTCTCAGCTGTGACCTCTGTGCCTTTTCAACCTTACACCAAGGTATTCTGCACTTTCAAAAACAAAAGTTTAAATTCCACACTTGAATACCAAAAAAGTACTAATAGACACCAAAACATCATGGCTGTTCCCTTGGAAAGGGCACCATGGAAGCAATTCTGCCTACCTGTTCTCCTGGACCAAATATTTACAGCAGTAAAGTTTCTATGGGCTGTTCAAGGGTGACTTTGTTCCAATGCAGAGACACCTGTATGAAATCCTTGTGTACACTGTGCTATGTTTGTATAAGAGGTCTGAGGAGAGAAAGCAGCTATAAAACCTTAGGGGTTATTTACTGTGACAGTAATACTGTGAAATTTCACAACTCCCTGCTCTCGCCTTTAGGAATTATCATCACTTAGTAACTAAAACGCTCCAAGTCTTTTACTGCAATATCAAACCCTCAGCATAGGAACCCAAGAAAAACATTCACCATGAGACTGTGGGGCTCTTAAAAGGACCAAGATGCCGTAAGAAGTATCAATCAACAAATGAAGGCAAGAAGTGTGGCCGAGTTCAGCAAGTGCATCAGAAGTGTGCGTGGAAACACAGACGGGCATGATTTCCATGACACTGTCACAACTGGGTTTGGGTTTACGAGGACAAGCCACAATGTCATTCCTCCTCATCACCACAAAGGACAAAAACCCATATGTGTGTTTGATGGGGATTCATACAGGGCTACGACATTTTCTTCTTGCGCACTTCTCATAAAACTACCCTATAATTCACTGTAAATTTGCCTTCCTTGGAAAACACTTTCCAGCTACTCTTGTTCTTACACCAGCACAGACCCAGGGTGTGGAAACCATTGCCCCAGAAAGGCACCAGCCATGTCCTCTGTGACTGCACTCAAATAAACTCACTTTGGCATCAAGGAGAACATGCAGCAGAGAAATGCACATTACAGATGTCAGGAAATACGGGAATCCTTCAGCTTTGACACGGTGTGATGGCACTGAGGTAACATACACCCCGAGCTGGACACAGCGAACACACATTGCTGGCTCATATTGAGCTTCTCATCAACCAACACCCCCAATTTATTAGAGAATTGGTAAAAGCAAGGATCTCGAGTAAAGTGTAGAGCTGCTCTCAGCTGTGGTGGGCAGCAGGTCATGGTGTGATTGCAACCGTCTGTAGAGGCAGAGCTAAGTTATTGATGGTGCTGGGCTCAACATGAGCTGGCAACGTGCACTCACAGCCCAGAAAGCCAACTGCATCCCGGGCTGCATCCCCAGCAGCGTGGCCAGCAGGGCGAGGGAGGGGATTCTGCTGCTCTACTCCACTCTGGTGAGGCCCCACCTGGAGCACAGGGCCCCCCTCCTGAAAATGAACTTTAGAGAGACGTGCTGGTGCTCTCATGGCAGAGGTTAGCTTATACCCCAACAAGGACATCGCAGGCAGCGATGGGCAGTGACTGTGTCACTCAATGGCAATCCTCTGGTTTACAGCAGCCTAAGGCTCCAGCCTCTTGTTTAAAACGCTACCCTGCTCCAAAGCAAACAGAAAATGACCTGTGGAAAATGCACATTACCATGGGCATTCATCTTATCAGAGATACACCGCTGCACTGTTCTGAGCTCTGCTAATGAGCGTGTGCCAGCAGTTGCCACCATGAGACAGCCGAGGGAAAGAGCAGTGAAAGGAACCATCTCCCTCCTGCCACCCAGTGCTGAAATGTCACAGGGAGAGCCTGGAGTCACTCCCAGCTGCTGTGTTTCAATACATGATATTATTCTTTGCTTTGGCAACTGTGCAGGCAAACCTTTCTCACCTGTAAGAGCAGGTTCCCCGTTTGGATTCCCGTCCTGCCAGCAAACCCACTTGGGCAGCACTGCGTCACCCGGGCCAAGGAGGGGAACCTTGAGTCAAAGCAGATGAGCAAGCCAGGAGAGATTCCTCATCGTGCTCTGCAGGCAGGAACCCTCCGAGGCGGCCACCGCACTGCGGGCACCGTGATTCATTCGTAGCACGATGAGAGGGACTCGAGCATAACTCGCCTTTTGCAGTACCTTCAACTCCTGCCCAGTTTCCTACATGGAGCACTGTGTGATGGACATGTTCTGGTTCCCATCTGGAGGTCACGCGTGACTATAACTTTATTGTGTTGGAATAAAATTCCTCTGCTTTATTGCTGCCATAAGGTGGTTTTGTTGCCTGTGAAATGCAAGCAGGAAATAACCTCCTGCTTTGAAGCCCAGCGCTGAGACACGCCAGTCACTGCATTTATGGTTCTGCAAGCCCTGGACTTCAGCAGAAACAAGAGTAGTTCCTGGCTTAGATATCTTTGTTCGTTGTAATTACTCCTGTGTAACTATGACTCAGAAATCAGTAGGGCTGTTTTGCATCTTCTGTGATTTCAGCTGTGCAAAGGGTGTAGGTGAAGCTTTAGACCTCCAGCATTAAAGATTCCCTGTTACTTCTGTCTGACCAAACTGACTATTGATGGAAAGTTTTGGGGTGCATCTGTTTGAATAACTTTGCAGCAGAGGACATCTCACAGAGGCTTAGCTGGAAATATATAACCCATGGCTGCAAACCTACAAGCACAGACCTTAACCCCTCCTGCCCAAGGCTGCCAACAGACCTGCTCTGACATAAGCACTGTCCTTGCTTAAAATAAACAAACAAAACCCCCCCAAAACTCTCCACACAAGGGGGCTTAAGACAAATAAGCTAATACAAGTGTGAAATTGCTGCCAACAGACACATCTCTCTGAGCGAGGGCACTGATTCTACACAGTTTAAACTCATTGCATCACATTCAAGCTTTCTCATCATCTTTCTCAGTTGCCACAGGCAGACCAGAGCCAGGAGGTTTCTACTGCCCCTGCGCTGGGGTGGAAACGCCATGACTCCACAGGATATCTCAGAAAATGAAGCAGAGATAAAGCCCCCAGAGCTCTGAGCTGCAGATATATGTAACCAACCCAACTGACTCATGCCTCTACTGCCATTTCTTCACACTCCATTAAAGGATGACAGCTTCTGGAGGGAAAACTGGCTGAGTATGTTCATTTAAACCTGATCTGCCTCTGGCTCACTTCAAAAAATTAGTTGAGCAGCAAGCTAAAATGATCACAGTTCCCAAGAGACCATGTGATTCTCCAGATCTGTACAAAATATATAAAGTGCACAGCCATCATCCTTTCTGGTTAAGAAGCTGACACCATCAGGGAAAGTCAAAAGGTTAATTAGTTAACTACTTTTTAAAAGATGGAGATGACACGAGAGGGAATGTGCTATAATACATTCTCAGCACACAGGCGCTGATGTTACCTACAGAAGAGTTTGCTCCAAATACTTCCTAGCAGAAACAACTATTTTGAGGCAATTGTAGGTACTTACATATTGCAAGCAATAAAGCAGTGACCTTCTCTGGTGCTGGTCAGAGGGAAGCAACTGAGGTATGCAATTTTTCTTGAGAGAAAGCAGTTAAAACAATCACTGTGGGCTCACTGTCTAAGCAGGCTGTGCCAGCTGCCATGCCCACTGCCCTCACCCTGCAGGCAGCTGCCCAGGCCAAGGGGACCCAAACAAGAGCCTGGACTCCAGCTGCAGGCTCTGCCAGCTCATCATCCCAGGTGGAAGCAATAGGTGCTCCTATCACAGAGGAGGTATTTGTAAGTCAGGCCCAGCCCTGCTGGGCTATAAAGGCCTGCCTGGGGCCAAGAGTTGTGTTGGTTGGTTTTGAGTAGAAGCTGGGTCTGGTGCTCCCTTGTTTAGGAAGCATGACAGTGGAGGAAGTGTCTTTCCCTGACAAACTGAGCTCAGCACCTTCCAAGATGCTGCTGATGTTTTCAATGTCTTTTGAATTAAATTACCAAATTACTCAATGCTTTTCAGGTCATTAAAAGTAAAGAAACCAAAATAAACTTGGAGCTATGAGACCTTGGGGACTGATCCTGAAGGTCATTCTTTGGTGGGCCAAAGAGGAAAAACTTCTTTACGGTGAGGGTGACAGAGCACTGGAACAGGCTGCCCAGGGAGGTCATGGAGTCCCCTCCTCTGGAGATTTTCAAGACCCGCCTTGATGCAGTCCCTGTGTAATGTGCTCTAGGAAATCCTGCTTTAGCAGGGGAGTTGGACTAGATGATCTCTAGAGGTCCCTTCCAACTCTGACAATTCCGTGATTCCATGAAAGCTGTGGCCGTTACGGCACTCCTGACGGGAAGTGGGAAAAAGATAAATGTGCTCACAGGACAAGCTGCTTTCAAATGGTTATTTCTAAAGTAAGAATGACAGGATGTGCTTTAGGTGGGCTGTGAGTTCTCATCAGCCAGACTTTCCAGGTAAAACAAGCTGTCCAGGCACTAATTGTGTCTGGCACCAGACACCTGGCAGCTATGAGATGTCACGTGGCTCATTTTCAGCGGTTTCACAGAGAACAGTTATTTCTACCAGCACACATACTTTGAACAAGTGCATTTTTCAAATTCTGCTCATTTCAGGCTGCTACTCCATGAATAATGTCCTCAGGCTGGTTTCTGTCAGGCTCTCTATGATGTACCCCATGCCATTGCTTCCCTCGTGGGGGAAGTGTGGTAACAGCATCCTGCTTTGTGTTGCCAGTGAAATGCAGGCTTCCTAATCCCCCTGCTTGCTTTAGCTCTGTAGGGAATCAGCAGATCCCCAAAGGAAGGGGGAACTGAAAATTTGTCAGGACTTGAAAGCAGAAAACTTCACCCCTCATTTCTGGTGAAACTTTGCAGGGACTTTTGGATGTGCATCCCACTGAGGATAAGATGTGCTGAAGCAGCAGACAGTTACCCTGGACCAGGCATCAGCTCTATGGAGCTGGTTTTGTGGGTTATTCCCTCATCCTGCTGCATCATGTAGAAGAAAGGATGACTGAGTGTGACTGCATTTTGCCAAGGCTTCTAAATAGGACATCATGGTGCTACACTAAGAGGAAAATGTTCACTGGACTAAGAAATGGTGATTGTGGCAGCTCTTTACATTTCTGAGAAGCAAACAGAAAAAAAGGCAAAGCAAGAATATACGACGAGACAGATGTGTGCATTAAAGAGTTTAGACAATATCTAATGTTTTTTAACATGGCTGGAAACAGTGAGTGAAAACAGAAGGAAGGATGTAAACACAAGAGAGGGATAACCACCAGGTCACAGACCTGCAGCACAGAGAAGTCTCCATGCCAACAACCCTGTAGGGAGGCATGGGTCAGTTGTCACAGATATGCAGTATTTTCAAACAATACTGTAATGAGAAGAAAGGGGAAGCTGGTAGCTGTGGATATATGGTAAAAGCTTGGGAATGGTCAGAAAGCAGTAACAGATGTAGACAAATCTGTAGGCTGCATAAAACGTTGATTTTGATAATCTTGGGAAGAAAAGAAATATTAAAAGTTAGGCTGATCAGCTGGAAAATGGTAGAGTTGTTGACCATGATTCAGGAAAAGCAGACACTGCCAATAAATACTTCTGTTCTATTTTTGGGAGCCATATTATGTGGTGATGAACTTTTCCATCCCCGCAGATATTAAACAAAATGTTAAACAGCAGTTACTAATGCTAGACACTTCAAAATTAGCAAGTCCAGATAACGGCATCTTTTTCTTCAAAAAGACTTTCAAGAGAGCTGGGTAAGGAACTTTACACATGGTTGATCTTGATTTCCAGTAAACTTGGACAATCAGAGTCAACAAAAAATGTACCAATATTTTGAAAGAATAAAGTGGATAATCTAGGTAATTATAAGCCTATCAATCCAAGATTGCTCTCCAGTACAATAATAAAATGGCTTATAAAGAAAACAATTCATCAAGAATTAAAGATGGGGAATAGAATTTGGCAAATCAGTGTGGATTAGAGGAGAATAAATTTGCTATCTTGATATTTTCACTGATAATGAACAACTATACTGCTGTAATAAGTTGCTGTATTCTCTGATTTCAGAAAAGCCTTTGATTTGGTATTACATGAGGTTTTGATCAAGAAGCAAAGATAATACCAACGCAGTACAGGACTCGAGCAGAATGAAACCCAGTATAGCGAGAGGTCTCAAATGTACATGCAAACAGGAGAATATTGCCTAACAAGTCTGGTTTCAGCATGGTCCTCTTGGAATCAGTTACTGGGTTTTCTGCTACTCAGTTTTTCCTCCATGTCAAGGAAAAATCCCTTGAAATCGTCCCTTACAGTTTTCTGGTGACCAAGATCTGAGGGACTGATAAATTTAACAGGGCAGCATACTTACACAGAGCAATCTGGATTGCCTGGATACAATAGCCAAGGTGAGGCAACATATTTGGAAACAAAATAAAGGCAGTATTTACAGGGCAGGGGCAATTCAGCCTCAGAAGGAGATGACTCTGGAAAGGACACAAGGTCTCTGCTCATGGCCAGCTCAATGGAAGTGCCTAGAGCCATTTGTTGTGGCTAATATAACTCTCAGGAGCATCTTGAAATGAGAAAACAGGTACCAGGCTGCTGTAGTACCTTACTCTGTGCTGAGGTTGACATATAAGAAAGATGTTGGATAGCTGGAAATGCATAGGAGAAAAGCTGCAAGCCTTAAGAAAGAACTGGGAGATGTTTTTTTCAACATAGGATACTTCTGGGGAATAATCAATTTAATTTATCCCGGGACAGGAGAAGGAAGGACTTGAGTATGTCCTGCAAGTATGTATTCAAGAAACAGGACACTGGTGATGGGACAATCCCAGTGCCAGAAGACGTTCTAGGGGCTGACAGTTGAAAGCAGGCAAATTCAGATGAGTAAGAAGATGCACATATTTGACTTGTAGTGATTGTAACTGCCGCAGTCAAGCAGCACAGCACGACCAAACACACTCCTGTTGGGAGGCAAATCTCCGCAGGTAATGGCAAGGCAAAACCTGTGAGCAGATCTGATGAACGGAGAGTAGAAATGGGAGCCGTTCCAGACAGTCTGGCTAATGGAGGGGAAAGCTATGACTGAAAAGATGAAATTGCAATGTGAAGGCACTGCAGGAGTATCCAAGGGTGTAAAGATTGAGTAATATATCCAGACTGATGCGTGTGGCATTTACCTAGTAGTTATTTGCCATCTCTAGTCACTGATTTCAGTCCTTCATTCTTTAAACACAGCAAATCATTCAGGGGAAGGAAGATTCAGCAAAAACCCATGAATGCAGTTAACTGATTGAGGTATTTTCTTTCCTTTCACATATGAGGCGCCAGAATCTCACTGCCTGTCTAAGCAAGAGAAACTTCTGATGTTCAGACAATAGAACTGTGGAAACTTGATTCTTAAAATAGCAAGAAGAAGGAAAAAAAAAGACATGTAAAATATAAACCTGTGCTTGAGAAGCAGAACTTTCCTCTTCTCCCTTTTGTAAGAGGAGAGGAAAGAATACTCCTTTGTACCCCCTGATACTTCAAGCTCTTTCAGATGAGATTTAATCACTCAAGAGAGCTGTTTGGAGCTTTTGTTCAAGATTTCATGCAACTAAGAGAGAAGCAGGTGCCACTTCAGAGTCTCATGTTACGATAATTGCAAGGATAAAGAGAGGCAAAGAAAAAGATCTGCATGTTCCCCAACAGTCCTAACTGTGCCTGAAAGCACTTGCTTCCCAAAGTAATCCCCTACTTACCCCAGATACTTGATGACTTACTGGTGGCATTCAGTAAGAGGTAGCCAACTTCAACAGACTCTCTAATTATAGCATGACCTGTTGCTAATTACTGTTTGACTAACCCACTGCTGTTGTATTATCACCCTACATAAATAATACCCACTCTCCTCTGGCAGTGTTTACAGAGCTGATTTCCCACTCAGCCTTGACTCAAAGCTGTAAACAGTCCCCCAGTGACACCAGCTGCTCCAGTCAGACCCCGCGGGTGGGAGCCCTGCCTCACACATTCGTTAGTAGCGAGTGATGGACACAAGTGCTGAGCAAATGTGACAGCCACCACCTTGGCCAACAAACGGCCAGCTCAGCTGAGGTCCTCAGGAGCTGGAAGTGTGGACTGATGTGGCTTCAAGGGAGGTGCTGAGGGTTCCACGCGCCCCAGAGCAGGACCGTTTCCAAACACAATGTTTTCAAGGCAATGTACCAGTATTGTCAAACACCAGATGTTTCATCCCACCATAAACATTTTGGGAAGACTGTTGATCAAATCTGGCTGCTGGGTCCAGCCCTGCATGCTTTCTAGACTCTTTCCCTAGTGACCTGCTTAGACTGAAGGATCGTAGCCTTTCCAGACCATCTCCTGCTGAGGCTGGAAGGTCCAGCTCATATTCTGCCTCTCTGAAGCTACCACTGCCAGGAGGCTTTTAAACCCTGGCTTCACTTGGCCACCGTTTCTTGATGCCCAATCTCCCACCCCTCGTTGCCCAAGCAGGAATAACATGCCATTTAATTTTAAATTTTCAGAAAGAAACTTCTAAAAACCATGTTGAAAGCATTTTGCAATTCTCATGAGCAACATGAGATTTGAAATTTCCACTTTTAATTCCCAAGTACAAAGAATCTCTGATTTTCTGGCAGTTATAGCCACCCCTGTGAAGATTCTAGCAAATAAATTAACTGGTAAGAAAACTCATGGGAACAGCAAATTTTTAACTGAATACTGTGCACTTATTAAGTTCTGAATTTGCAATGGCAAGAACTAGCAATGAAAATCTGGTTTGGTCATTAAGATAATCCAACTGGGCAAAGAAATCAACAGCGTGTGACTCGTGGATCCCATGAAACTTAAGAAAAACAGCTGCAGTACCAGCAACCAAAAAACTGCAATGAATGGACCACAAATGGAAAATAAGTATAGGAAAGAATCTGCATGCTGTCAGCAAAGTTTATCAGTCATATTACTTTATCTTAATCTAAAATTAATCTACATCTAAAATCGTCCAGTATAAACATATGTATTCAATCATATACCCCCCATAGTTATTGGGAGTGAGATATTCCTTACTCTTGAGCTCACCTGGACTCATAGTGTGTTCCTCTTGTGATAAATTAGTTTGGAGGCTGGAACATGCTCAGACTGTGGGGATATACGGACAGGATGGTCTGTGACACTGGGAACGGGCCTGGCATCAGGGCACAAGCAACATCACTGAAAGTCTTTATTTTGAAATTCTGTAGTTTTAAACAAGGAAAAGATTTGGTCACAACCAGACATAACAGCTTAAGAAAGACCCCAAATTTCTCAGCTTTTGTCTCTGAAAAATGTGATACACAGCATGTCTTTTGTGGATTCCTTTGGGGCAGAAGTTTGCTGCATGGAAAGAGCTTCTGCTGGCCATGGAGGTTTTAAGTCTTCTTCATTTGTAAGCTACCTTTTCTCATGTTTCACTAATAGTCCCTTACTTTCACCCAACTGTTTAAGCTTCATTCTTTCATGGTCTCAGTACTTATATCATACGCTTGTTGTACTGAATATGCATCAGCTGGGGTCTGAGCCTGACCAGGGCTGAACAACTGCAGAGAATCTGAATTGCGCCATAGGAACAGGAAAGCAAGAGTTGGCAAGTTTCCTTTAAGAAGGTGCAGAGGGGAATTCACACCTTGCCCAGCACACCTGTAGGATGCTCCAGCCTATATAATTTCCTCCTTCTTGTTGTTTCCAGGCACGTACATGGAAGTACAGCGAGTATAGCAATGCAGGGGACGATACAGCACTGCTCTGCAAATTGTGTAGCTATTTATAAAAACACAAAAAGTGGCTTTAAAAGTTGGTATTGTGATTTCCTGTCATTTTGTACTCCCTTTATGGAGTACAGGGATACACAGTGGTGGAGAAGGAGTAGCTGCAGCCTACAGATGCAGTTTAGTATTTTGAGACTGCTTTTAAAAACTACTATGTGGGTGTTTGCCAAAGTATCTTTTTTTGTATTTTCTTTGCTGCTGGTGAAACAACCAACTTTTACTCATACTTACACAGTCTATCATAAAGTAAATTAAAAAACCTACTTGTCCTAAGAAGTTGTAAAGTACTAAATTAGCCAAAAATAAATGTTCTTGTTGGGAAACAAGTCCCAGATGTTTCTGCCAGACTCCTTCCTTCCAAAGCTACGGTCCACAACCCAGCCTGGATACGAGGAAAAAACTTTCACTGTTGTTGAAACAAAGACAGATAATCACTTGAGAGGCATTTCTATCCACAGTCCATGGACATCTTTCCCAGGGCTGGGAGGGAAAATCAGCAGGGGCCTGGTTCACATGGTGCTAATGGGAAATCTCGAGTCCCTGTCAGAGCTTCCTCAGGACATGGCTGGAAGCAGAATTAGCACACCAGAGGAAGGACCACAGGGAAAGTATGAAAATGGAGGGTTTTCATGTGCGCCTTCCTTATGCACGGCCAAGAACTGCTGCTGGCATGAGACGGCCAAGTCACCAGATGGGCAATCCCTTCAGAAATTCTCCTCCTCCCTCTGTCAACTGCTATTACAAGGACAGGTATATCATAAAATATCTATCTTGTGGGTCTCCTGCACCCTTGGAAAAGTAATTTAGGCATTCAGTGCCTATTTCACCTTCCATCTTTTTTATCCATTTGAATCAAAACTTGCTGGGGATGGGACAGTGTTTAATGCTGCAGTTTAATGCAGATCCTTGAAGCACCAGAAACCAAACAGGCCAGACAGTGAATCCATCGGGTCTGAGAAGAGCTCTTAGGGCAACTTGCAAATCCTTTCAGGAGAGTGGCCCAGGCAGGGACTTTAATCTTAAGAGTTCCCATGAGAGCCGCTCCTCCTTAAACATGCTACACCGCTTGTGTGGGGCAGAATTGAGGGCTCTGATTTTGGCCTCTGGACTGCCCTCCCAGGTATGTTCCTGCTTGTACAGGCAGCTTTGGGACCACACACATCTCATGCCTGACTGCCCTGGAGCCAGCCTATGCCGCCCTTTCCACTCAACAGCAGAAATCTTTTTTTACTGGATCTGGATAAATTATCTGAGAGGAAACTGCAGTGTTTAAAAGAAACGAAGAAAAGTAAGAATAGCTTCAGAAGTATAAACAGAAACAATGCCCTTCTGAAGAGCTGTAGAGGCAAACCAGGTACAGCTCCTCTCCAGCCTGTCCTCCCCATCCTGCCTGTCTCATAACTAAGCTTTTCTCATCTAAGAGGGAAGAAAGGATTACACCCTCTCCCATCTCAAGCACCACACAAAGCATACAATTAGCAAGTGAAGGAAAGTTAACAGTACTGCATTCGCGTAGACCGTGAGAAACCCAGACACAGGGAGGTTAAAGGCCATGATGAGGACTACAAAATCAAATGAGTAGTAGATCTAGGATGATAAATCAGCTTTTCCCTACTCTGAGCCTGCACAACATGTGCATTACCAACAGGTAATCTTCTCTCCTTCCACAAGTACGAAACAGGACTCCAGATTTTGGAGTGCCTTTAAGTCACCTGCTCGGCCTTACTCTCTTCCAATTAAATTAATCAACCATGAAAAACACAATACCATGGCTGCAGAACAGTTTTATTAACACCCTCTAGATAAGCTGAGTTTAACATTTGGCTCCCAGGCAGTTCAGATGTGGTTCCCATGTCAGGGCTATGCCACACGAATGGCAGCAGAGCTGTGCTGACAGCAGCCTAGTGGCTAATGCAGCCCGTGGCTGGCTGTGTGGCCTGGGCAGCACTGCTCCGGCAGCCACAATCTCCCTCTCCGTAGCTTTCATGGGTGTTGTGGCTCTTGCTGCCCAAGGCTACAACATGCAGCTCCTCCATCAGGTGAGCTGGCCGCTCTCCTTCCAGAGATGCCACAAAAGATGCCCCCTGGTGTGGCTCATCTGCCCAGAGCTTCACCTCTATTGACCTGACTGGCAGATACTTGAAGCTTGAAGGTA
The DNA here is from genome assembly GCF_964106895.1 of Numenius arquata. Classification (NCBI taxonomy): domain Eukaryota; kingdom Metazoa; phylum Chordata; class Aves; order Charadriiformes; family Scolopacidae; genus Numenius; species Numenius arquata. The sequence goes on from NC_133586.1 coordinate 33,528,613, forward strand.
GGTTTTGTCCCCCAAAACGATAACCTTGGAAGGTTGTGCCTGAGTCTGTCACTGACCCAAAATAACAAAAGATCAGAACCTTTTTCTCCTTCAGTGCAGAGGTGCGGCAGTAAATGTCTCTGTTAAATTGCCACTCCGCGTTAGAGCACGGGATGCCAGAATAAACTACCAGAGCCTTTTCACACCGCACAAACCAAGAATTTATAATTCTTGGTTTGCTGTCTGATTGTCATACAGCTCATGCTCTCCAGCCACATGGTGGCCATAACTCACTCTGCTGCACCAAGCAAAGTCTTTCAAATTCAACAAACTAAATACCAGCACAGTTCTTGATGGCCATTACCATTAAATGTTTATTCACTCTGTGAGCAAATGAACTTGTGCTTTGGAATAGTTGTGGCTACCAACACTTGTCTAACTTTAAGAAGCTTTTCTAACACTTTGTGAACTTCTGTTATTAAATATAATTTTACTTCTATCTTCTGGACAGCAACGTATTTTTTTGGAGGAGGACGGCTCTAAAACAACTGCATAGCATGCTTTTAACTAAGACTTTTTAACTAAGACTTCCTGTTTATGCAAAAGTAAAATCACTGCACTACACTAAGCACTGGAGTTATATTTGTCCAAAACCAGGAAGGGAGAAAAAGCAGAAACCTCTTCTGACTTTTCTTGTGTTTCTTAGGAACCTGTATGGGAAACAAAACCACCAAGAAAATACTTGAAGTTAAAAGCTTTGACAGCTTAGAACTTCATGTGAGCTTCAGGTAAGACCAAGTCTCTCACCATCAGTCCAAACAGGGCAGCAAAACACAGAGCTAGAAGTACCATTCCTATCAGGAGAGCGCCTCAGCACTCTACGCTAACCGGATTTGGCGGTCTCAGTTCAGAGGTACCACGAGCGTGTTTCTATGGACGTGTTCCTACAAACCTGGAGCCTGGTGGACATGCATGCGAGTGGCACTATGACAAATTAAGTTCTTAAGCACCTAGCAGTTCCCTCAGCTTCCTGTGCCCTAAAGACCTGCCAAAACTCATGGATGAAGAAACCAGAAAATGCAAAAAAAAAAAAGGTGTTTCCTCAGGACAGCAGCTGTAAAGGGGGAACAAACTTTAATCCTCTCCTGCTGTAACAAACCCCATCATTTCTTTGAAGTCCCCCATACTTCCAAGTACTCCCTTCCAAATGCAAGCTAATGAGCTCTCAGTGGTAATGCTTTGCCACGGTGGAAGGAATCTCACTGCTTTTGCAAGAGGTGTGATCGGATAAAAAGCGTTAATGATACTGCCTTCATGAACAATTCCTTCAAACACAGATTATTGAACGTGGTTTATTTATATATTTCATAGCTAAAAAGCTTGCTGAATCTCTTCTGCTGCACAGGCTTTGTGCTCCAGTGCAGCAACAAGCTTACCCCTACTGGAAAAGCTGGTAAATCCCGATGCTAAGGTACACTCTTGGACTGCTTGTTTGCGGTATGTGACCAGACCCTTCTCAGGGCTCACTAGCTGTTTCCCAGAGTCTAAGTTCAAAAGACAGTTTCACCTTGGGTTGTACTATTCACTGCAAAATCAGCAAGAACAGCCACACTGGCGGAAACACTGCCATCAGCTTCCACAAGTTGGCTTGGTCCCTGCTAGAGAATACAAAACACCAGACCTCACAGAAGGGTTGAATGAGGGTCAAGAAATAGATACCCTCTACAGAGGATTTGCCAAGCGCAGCAGGAGATGGCAGTCCTCCAATGACCATGCACTCACTCATCTCGCATCTTACTACTTGATACCAGTTCAAAAACTGCCACCTCTTCCCTACACTACAAAGTAAAAAAAAAAAAAGAGAAGAAGGTCACGTAAGGCTTGTTATACGTTCAAGACACAAGTTTATGGTCTCTCAATGGGAAACACAGCCAAAATAACCATCTGTAAAAATTACTTCCAAGCCAAGCAAGCCTTCATGGTCACTCAAAACTAATAATTTGTCATTTTGGTCTATTTTTCCTTCCTATTTGTCATTCCTGGGAAAACTCTTCAGGATGAGACTTGTCATTTTCTCCAGATGGATCCAAGGAAAGTCTGATTTATGCTTCTCTGAAATCTTCTCCCATCACCCATCTCCCCGAGATGTTTGCTCTCAGCAGTCCTTTAAGATGCTTCCATACACATATATTTGTCATCTTACACTTTTCTGCTTAGGAGTTTATTTTACCCTAAAATCTCTTGGCTCCAGCAATACTGCACTTTCTCAGTGGGTCCTAACTTGTCTTTTCAAGAAATTCTTCCTTTGGAGGGAAAAAAGAAAATCAAAATCTTAACTATAGAGTTGATTCTCCCACTACATCAGTTAATTCTATTTCCTTCATTAGAATTAAATGTGATTTCCACCACCACAAGAGATCCAGCTAACGGTACTATGGCCATAACCTCTACGTATAACCCTTAGAAATTAATTGTAGCTCACAGATCTTTGAGTGCTGGTATCAATTTACTGATTTTTATCATAGTTATGGATATTAATATTACGTATTCACAAAAAAAAAAAAGTTTTTATGAACACAAAGCACTACATAGTCACTTTGACATCCGTATTCATAATTCCTCATTCATCAGTTTCTCACATTGGGTTGTGTCTATTCTCTGTGCTCAGCAGCATGGAAGGGGTAAAGACAAAAGAATCCATGAATCATAACAAGCCACAAGCGCTCAGGAGCTTAAAACAGTTTAACGGTAACTAAGCTGGTTGCCTCAAACTTTTTTTTTACTTTCCAGAAAACAAATAAATAGTAAAACAGTCAAGGTATGCAGGTAAACTAGACAGAATGCATAAATACTGTTCTTTCCCAAATTATTTTTTCAGGTGCATAATTAGTTCATACTAATACATGAAACTTCCAGATTTTTGGAAGATGCTCATGAGTAACAGCCCCCTTAAGTCACAGTGAACTGAATCAGCTGCTTCAGTTTACTGTATTAGCAAAATCGTTCTTCACTGACTTCCAGGACAAGGAGAAGACAGGAATGTTGTTCTCGGCTGCATTAGGGCCATCTCTCGGTACAGCCTTTAGCCCTTTGTCCTCTTGGAGGAAGCGCTGCCTGCCCTGCCCACCAGCTATCTCCTGCCCATGAACAGCAAACCACACCTCGACACTTCACTGCATGGTGGAGCTGCCTTTGAACAAACACCCCGTTCTCATCTAGCCCAGGAAGCTCCTACAGACACAATATGACTTAAGACAACTATGATAAAAGATAAATAATAATAAAAAAGCCTGAAGAGCATATGGTCTACATCAGAGGCTGGGAAGGGAAGGTGACACTGCAGTTTGCTGTTGAAGCTGAATGCTTGTTACAGGTAGGGCTTTTGCATGAGACCAAGAGCCAGACGGGCTGTGAATTTACAAATATGACAATCTGTGCATGTGTCTCATTGGGACTTTGGACCTTAGCTCGTGTGCTTCCTACCCTTGACCTTGGAGATTCCAAACATGTCGGCACCATTTGAAGTAACTTCCCCAAACTCGTTTCATTTCTGCACTGTCTCTGGGTGCACATGTGGCTCTTGGTCACATGCAAAAGGCACAGAGGTAACAAGCTTTAGGTAATTACTCCCCCAGTCTTTACATGGGGACCACAAGAATAGGACAAGACCCATAAAGCACTCACACACAGATAAGTTATCCAGCAATATGGCTATTTTACAGCTGCAGACCAAAGGTTTTCAAAAGCAGGAATGGTCTGAGCTTCAGCATTCTGGGGTGCCTTTTTTTTAACCCATTTATGTCTTTTTCCATACAGTTCTCTCAGCTACTCCAGTTATGAGAACAAAAACTGTTGATTTGGTGGAGGGTTAGGAGCGTGCCTGGTGAACAACAGCCTCCTCACCAGGTGCCACTTGAACATGTTACACAGGTCAGAAAAAAGACAAAGCTCCAGCCAAGACAACCCTGTGTAACAGCCACCAGTGACAAAAGAACAGTTCATCAAAATGCCTACCTATTTGCACTTCTGTAGCAAAGGTAATATTCTTTTGGAAGGGTTTTAGTCAGCTGTAAGTGGTAACAGCAGCTCCAAAGCGTCAGCTCAGAGCACTCTGCCAGCTGCCGAACAGCCAGGAGAAGGGAAGTCAGCAGTGTACGTGCTTCAGAGATGGAGGCTGAGGCAGAGCTGGGAGGACAAATCAGAGCTGCTTAACTCCAAACTGCGTTTTTCATTCAGAAAAACAGCTCTTCCCTTCCTTCTTGCCTTAGAAATAAGGACCTAGCCTTCTTCATGTCTAAAGGCAAACCTCAAATGAACAAGGAAACGGGGAAGGAGGTGAAGAAGACCCCAGTTACAGGATGAAGCACTGGTGGGCTGCACCCCAGGGAGTGCATCGCTCTTTCATAGCTTTTTTTTTTTTAAATTTCTATAGATCTCTGAGTCCAACAGAGAGAAGACATTTTGAGCTGATGCTCTCCTCTCTTCAGCAGAGACAGACAGAGGTGCCTTTCTGAATTACAAGCATGGTCCCAATTTTTCCCCAGAAGCCCTTGGCAAGCCGTTGGTGCCAGCCTGCAGCCCTGCTCTGCTGCAACCCTGCTCCTCCTCCTCCTCCTGCTCCAGCCTAGGCTCCTGCTGAGGAGAGATGGCGGTGGAAGACAAGGAGGGCAGGCTGAAAGTGGGAAGGGGAGAGCCCTCCGAGCCTTTCAGTTGTCCAGAGCTGTCCTAAAGCTTTTCAGCCACACAGACGTCTTCCTCCCCATCCCCTCTTTGTTTTCTGAAGGCAGAGGAAGGTGGTCCCTCAGGGGTAACTCTACAACCGCACAGACCTGTGAACTGTTTGTTTGACTGTGCAGAGCATCAAAAGGAAATGTCAGTAAGATCTCTGAGATCCCTTTCCTGTGAGGCCAGGTTTTGATGTCTTTGCTCACAGCAGAGAGTACTTTATTCCTGAAGAAGTAATGTTTAAAGAGGGAGATACTGGTCGATACAGCAGACACCAACTCACTTCACCCTCTCCATCAATCTGCTGCTCCCCCCTCCCTCAGTCAGTCCCTCTACTGCTTCACTGTATCCCATTTCCATTGCTAAAAACATTCCTTATTAAAAGCAATAGATTGGGCATTTAATTTGCTCTTTGCATGGCATAAATGACATCAGGTCCTGCTATGAATGATCCAGAAGCGAAGTTTCAGCTCACTTAGTACAAGTCACTGTGTAATGCAGGAAGGGATGCTATCAGCTTGGAGTGCTTATTGAGAATAGCTCAGCTTTTGTCACACTAGTTACCTCTGAAACGTGTTCACTCGAGGAATTCATGGGCAGCAATCAGATGTTTTCCTGCCTGCTTTTCATCACAGCTCTTCAGAAATTGGGATACAGTTGGGGAAAGGGCAGGGGAGAGAGAGTCTGAGATGTGATGAGAGAACTAAGCCACCCTCGGAAGAGGAACTGATTTTGCATTTTTTTTTCCTGCTTATTTTACAGTAAATAAAGAATTAAGGAAGATTGCTGAAAATGTGTCCATTCAGACAGCAGCTGAATTTCCTGCTAATTGCTTTGAGATGGTGAGGGAGGAGGGAAAGTGTTGGGACATTACAATAAGCAGTAAGTGGTGTGATTGGTGACTACCCAAAACCTTGCATCTGCACATGTGTTGCTAATGATAGAAATTAGAGACGCGTTCTTATAAAAGCCCCCTATTTAGTGAAGGATAGTGAACATTTAAAAAAATATATATAAATAAATCCATCTTACAGGGAGAGAGAGAAATGGAAAGTTATATTATCATGGCATTTACCTTGGCTGAACAAGTAGTGCCCGGAGTCTGCTCCCCAGCTTTTCCCTGCACCATCTCCACACGCAGTGCTGCTCCTGCAGCCCATGACTCCCCCCGGCCGAGGGAGCATCTCCTGCCTCACTTGGGACAGGACCCAGCTGAGGGCAGACAGAAGAATGGCTTTGCCAAAGTCCACCGTGAAAGAGAGCAGCACAGATCAGATTAACCCCCATCACACACTAAGTCTGTCTTTGTTTCTCTGCCTCCCGGGTAGGTCTGGGCTCACAGGGAGGGGGAAGCTGCTGGGAAACACCTGCTGAATAAGCACCAAGAGGTATTTGAATACACATCCTGGATGCACTCAGTAAGAAGGCAGTAGTACCTGTGGTTACAATGCACCCTTTAAAAACACCCATGGCAACAAGCACAAAGTGCCCCTGTACAGGGAAGCAGGAAACACTGAACTGAGACAATCTCCTCCGCTGTTATCTGTATCTTTGGTTTATTATATTTAACCATGATTTTGATTGAAAGGAAGAATATCCTAATGGAAAACAGCATCAAAATCTTTTGTCGGCACCAACTTAAACCAATAAAACCCCTGATCACCATCAAGTGCTCCAGATCCAGTAAGTAAACAGTTTTTCCCCATGAGTTTTCTTCGTGATCTTGGCTTTTCCACAAAAAAACAGATTACACTGACAACAGACTTTTCCCACAGGAAGTTTCCATTTGTTGCTTAAAAAAACCCACAACACTAGCAAGAAAACCTGCTAGGTCTGTAATTTAGCTGTTTCAGCTCCACATTTCTCTTCAGACAGACTGCGAAACAGATTCTTAGACCATGAAGAGAAAAATCAGATGGAGGAAAAAGACTGGGAGAGACCCTGAGGAGCTGTTTAATCACAACCGACTATATTTTAACCTGCTGTAGATGACATTTGGGGATGGAGATTCCACGTTCTCCTTATGCAGTCTCCCAGGGGGAGTACACGTAGGGATTATTCTAGGGTCTATCCTAAATCTTTCTTGCTGCATTTTATTGCTGTGACTTCTTTTCCTACCCCCTGCAGACACTGAGTTCTGTTTATTACTCTCCTTTCTACAGACACTCCTGCATCTGAAGAGCGGCACCATGAGTCCCTCCCCAGACACACAGACACAGAGCCCAGCCTGCCCCAGCTCTGCTCCTCTCTCCTGCTGGTTTCTGAGAGCTCTCCCTGATGTCTCCTGTACCTTTCCTGAAGGGCAATTTCCAAACCTGAAAAGAGTGCTGAGAGGAAGGACCCTTCCCCCTGCCTTACACATCACCTTCCTCCGTATGAGGTTGCTGATACTGTGTTTGCTATTTTTCAGCATTAGTTTGTGGGGTTTGTTGATTCCCTGGTGGGTTTTTTTGTGTATAACTTTCATGTCCTTTCCCATGCAATACCTTCCTAACCAATCGTTCTCCATCTACTTCTTTTGCAGTCAGTGATTCCTGCCTAAGCACAGCTCATTGTCATCAGGTGCATCAATCTTCATGTGAAGATCCTTTCCCAACAGTTACTCTGTGATGAATACAGCATGAGTCCTAGAGAAAGTCTCAGGAGAGAGATTTCTGAGTTTTGCACTCAATCCATCTTCATAACCTCTCAGTCAGGAGATGTGGGCACTCGGGTGTGATAAGGTTGACCCTCACCGCAGACTGATAGGAAGCAGACTCTCTGCACCCAGTTCCTGACATGAGACACGTGCATCTCTGTCACTTGGGGTATGAGAATGTGTCACCAAGAGCTACGTGCTCATAACGACCTCCTGCAAATTTTCATGGCTGAATTCAAGTGGAGTTGACCACACCGGAGAGCCCATCGCACGTCCACTGTGCCAGTGGAAGTGGCAGATTTCTGCAAACACTGTTGGTTCCCCAGAGGGAAGCCTGCCACGTGCTAGAGAAAGCTCTGCAGAAACCCTGACACAGTGTGATCTTAAAATCTGTTTAGGAAAACTGTCTGTATTTATAATCAAGCCTGGATGGATGACTGTGGCTTCACATTCATTCATATGAGATGTGCGCACTGCCAGCAGTGAAAATGGCATCTTGATGCTGAGATGGGAGCCTGTGATCTCATGCTCCTACGTGGCCAAGCACATGACACCATGTTTACACCAGCCTCGTACTCCATCCCAAGTGCTGCGCTGGCTGGAGGACACCCAATACCTGATCCAACACATAGCCTGCCAGCACAAAAACCATTCCATTTAAGAGTGTTTTGACAAAATTAGATGACCGAGAGGGGGCACACGACAACTTGGTGCTTTGTGTTTCTGATGGGGCACTCCGTGTCGTCAGCCTGAATCTGTCCTCATGTGGGGGCACAGCTTTACCACACTTAACTACTTTAAAACGTAACTTCACATACAGCTGCTCATTGCAGAATTTGGAAGACAGTGTTCCCCAAACCACACTCTTCTCTCAACTGCTCTGAGCGCTGCTAATAGTTTAGCATTGCTTGCAAAGGCCCGATAGATGAGCAGACAAGTTTACAAGAGAAGAGGCTCCAGATAGTCTGGCAGTGCCTCCCCTACTAACAACACAGCAGTGGAGCAGATAAAGGAGCCCCTTCCTTAAGCCAAGGAGAATAGAAATCCTAATTCACTCATTGTTTAAGAAGTGCAGGAGGGCAAATTAATTTAAACTTTAGCTAGGTTTTTACTGTCTACATAATGCTCTTGTAGAGGGATGGTCAGAGGAAAGCTGAAGGGATGGAGAACCTTTCCCCACAGTGTCTACAAGCAATGTGGATAATCCATCTCACTTTCATAAAAGGAGGGAACTAGTCTTGCTCCATGCTCAACAGCAAGCTCTACAAGTTCTCTGGGATTTAAATTATAAATCCTTTTTGGTGTTTCCCACCCATCTCTTAATTCCCCATTTAATGGGAAGAAGAAAATAATCTTTAACAGCAGGTTCCTCCACAAGCTCCACCACCACGCAGTGCACACCCTCCTCCCTTTGCCAAGCTGGGGAGGTCTCCCTGGGACATAAGAGATTGTCGGGTGCTTCATGGGGGCACAAAGTTCCACCTAAAATGGCCTGGACACGAACTCCTGGAGGAAAACAACCTCTTGGGGCCAGCAGGCCAGCAGCCAGGGCAGACCTCTGCAAGCACAGGCTGTGACAACGGGGAGGGAGAGCTGCAGAAAGCCTCCCGTGTGCCTCTCCCAGTGCCGCAGCTCTCTGGGGAGATGAAACGCATCTTCCCACCTTCCCTCCCCACATCCTCACTCAGTCACGCTGCAGCGACTGCCACTGATCCCAGGAGCACCTCGTGTCTGGCCCCAGCTGCCACCCCGGGGCACTGAGGACCAGGGCTGCCTCTGCACAGTCCCACCGAGGGACACTTTCCCCGGAGAAGCGTGGCAGGAGGCATAGGTAGCCATGGAGGGCCGGGAAGGTCTGCCCCACGCCAGCTGCCTGATGCCGTGCCAGCGGCATCCTGCGCCTGACAGTATTTTTGCCTGGGGTTGGAGCTGCAGTGAAGGATGATAATCAGCGCGCACTGTGTTTGCCATTTTTCTTTGCAGACGTCTTTGGGGTGCTTTTCTTTATGTTGTTGCTTTTAGCTGGGCTTTTTTAAGTCTTCATCACCTAAAAATGTTCTCATGTGCCAAGATCAGAGCTTTCAGTCTCTCTTGGGTTCCCTATTTTTGGATCCTTGATCTGGGCTCTCGTTGCTAATTTTTTTTGTATGTTTGTTTTTAAATAAACAAAAGCTGTAATAATAAATGTCCAGGGACCCAAAGAGTAATGAAGAATCAGATGTTTGCTAAAGAGGAGGGATGTGGCTGTGGAAGGGAGAGGAATTGACTGGGAAACGCTGCAGAGCCAAACATCCCCGAATACCTCACAGCTCATCTGTCAGGCAGCGATGCCGAGGGGGAAGGCAGGGAGTTCTCGGGATGCAGATAAACACGGATGAGCCAGAGATGCAGTCAATCTGCTGCCACTGTTATCGTTCTTGCTAATAATAAATAACGGCGTGTGCTCACAGACCGCAGTCCCACTCATCACCAGAGTGCCACGCAGCAGGAAGGCTCGGCTACTGGCAACACTTCATCTGCCCCCAAGCTTCTCCCTTGCCTTTCTGCCTGGCCGAGTGAATCCTGGTGTGGTGCTGGCTCCGGCAGAGCAGGGCAGCACAAGGATTAGCAAAACAGGACAGGAGTACACGGGCTGTGCCCCCTCAGCCTCCACAGCAACCACCCACCAAGGCAGGGGCTCCAAAATCCACCCCAAAGGGCCACCGAGCATAGGTAGAAGACAGGGAAGGTCTGGGACTATGTTACATCAAATGCAAAACATGCAATTATCCAATTTATCCAAGAACTATAAAGTAACCTGAAATATAAATTAGCTTTCAAAGCTCGTTTCATTCCTCACCAAGCAAATGTCGGTGTCCCTGGCTTACAGGCTTGGCTCAGAGTGACTAGTGAACACGTGCCCTGACACCCCGCTGGCACCGCAAATGGGAGGAACCTGGAAACGCACAAGATGCCAGCTGGGTCCCCAGAACTGTCCTCTGGGGAAGGCAATGCTAAAGCCTGTCCTGGAATTAAAAGCTCTTCCCGCAAATGGGCTTAAAGCAAAGTTGAAGACTCTTCCTTGAAGACAAAGCTGTCAGCCTTGTCCGAAACCCTGAGACCGAGCAGAGAAGCTAAACTTGACACCTTCTGGCTTCTTCACCCTGTATGCCTCTCAGCATCCACTTCACGATGCTGTCAGCCCTGCTAGGCAAATATTGGGTCCAGAAATGCTCTTTTGACCAGGACATTTCCCCTGAGATAATGTAGGAAGTGTGAGAGACACCAAGAAAGCTGATGTGTGTTTAAGAGGAACACCTTCCCCTTCACAGGCCATGCTTGAGGATCTCCTCTGCTACATCCCAGGGCTTACTCATCCCTCCAGAAGGTTTCAGAGCTTTCTGCACATCCATACACAGCCCATGTTCTGCACAACCTCCTTAATTTTTGCCTTTTCCTAGAACTATGCAGCAATGTCTGTATTTGTTCCAGAAAACCCCGGCAAACCAGGTCTCCTTTTCCTTCTGCCTTCAGCACTTCAGCCCAGGAAGAGCTAGCAAAGGGAGACCCAGAGCAACCCAGACCCACGTCTGCACTGCCATAAATCCACCTTTGCGAGGGACTGGCTGATCCTCTGGGACGCTTGCTATTACAGTCACAGCTGTGTACTATTAATACCAGGGGCTTCCTCCCTAATAACAGATGTGAACGCACTAAGAACAGACACTGAAGGGCAAGGCTGGTGTGAACACAAGGGTAGGGAGAGAGGGGATGAAGCACTGCAACAGCATCAGCACAGCAAGGCAAAAATCCGTGGAGGTAGCTGTAAATAGCTGGTGCCCAATAAAGGCCTGAGGTAGATTGTTGCACATGGCAAAACCGAATGGTAAAATGATGAAGCATTGGAAAGCTAGGATTCGAGATCCAGCCCTGACCAGACCTGCAGACACTTGAGATCTGTTCATCACCTCTGCAGTTCGTAAACCAGGCTGAAAACTTCCTGAGATGGGTCTTCTGGCAAGATCTCAAGTCACTGCCTGAGGGCTGGTGTCAGAGCCGATATCCAATTTATTTGCCAGATGTTATTTTCCTTCATTTACTATCTTGAAGGATAATAACACAAATCAAAATCCATATGCCTCACCTTTACTACTTCTAACTAATCTTTTTTGGTATTAATAGAGCCTCCATCTCCTGGCACCGAAGTGTAGCATTTGCTCTTTCACCGGGAGTTCCCTGCCAATACTTGCTATCAGAGTTATTTCATTTATCACTTTTCTAGTTATTGTCATGTCCATCATTCTGGTGAAGTGTGAATGATACCAGGGAGCTGCCTCACCTCCTTAGCCCAAGATCCTTTCCCCTCTTAAAGGCAGTTCGAGTGCCTTTTTGGTCCTTGTGACTTTGTCAGCTTTGAAGCAAAACCAGGACAATGTCCTGGCTGAGCAAAGTAAACCCTGAGGTCCCAATCCTGGCCATGGGGATCACCACGCACATGGATGCACCCTGTGAAAGGGGCCAGCAGGGAGCTTGAGTTGCCGAGAAGGAGCTGCCACCTCCCAGTGTGTTTGGGATGGCAGGAGCAGTGGTGCAGGGTCCATCCCAAAATTCTCCCTGAGCAAATACAGGCTCTCAAACACCTCTCTGGACTCACAAAAAAGGACATGAGCTTTGTTCCCTCCAATCAAGCAGCTCCCACACCGTGCCACCTCGGTCCCTCTGCCTCAGCCGTGACGGCTCCCCGGCACTGTTGCCTCCTTGCCCAGCGGCATCCCTATCTAGATGTTTCTTCTGCCCCATTCATGGACATTCATGGTGGGAGGTGGGAACCAGAAGTGTCACCTCCTTTCCAGAGTTTTGCCTAAATAATGACTCATTTCAAATACAATGAGAAAAGCCCTGCTCTAGGCCATGGCGGTGGATGATCAAGGGGACTGTGTGAGCTGCCATTCCCTGCTCCACCAAAGCCACGTTTATCCCAGCGCCTGCCACGGTCCTCACTGGGAGGATCCAGCAGCATCACCTGCTCAAAGGGATGGTGGGCTGCCTCCCCTGCAGCTTGGGCCCAGGTGTGGGGCCAGGATTGAGCCCTCGCATGGGAAATGTAATGGAGCAAGAGCTGGTAGCTCAAGGAAAAGGAAAACCTTCATTTAATAGAGAGGGGGAAAAGACGCTGAAGTGTTCTGCTCTTTCCTTCTCCACCTGAGCAGGGCAGGTTGGACTAACATCTTGCAGCTGGGTTCAACTTCTGCAAGCAGGACTGCAGGACTCAAGGTCCCAGCAAGCACTGATCCATTGCAAACACACTTAGTCAAGTCTTCATTCTTTTAACAGTTCTACCTTCATGATTACACTGAAAAAAGTCCCTGCTCCAAATCCTTCTTTCTAAAAAAAAAAAAATAGTTAATTTGAAGAAGCTAGACCTTAATATAGCCCTAATTCCCATTGTTCTCACATGTAATTCACTGGAAGCACAATTTGCCGACTAGGAGACTTTTTTTCAAGCAATGTGTATTTACCAACCAAACAATGATACTACGGTGAATTCAGTGGCAGTTTATTGGCATCCCATTGTCATGGCATTGTAACGTAAAACATCATTGTGGGCCCCCTACTGTGATAATTTCAGAATAATATCTCTAAAGTCACTGATGAAGAAGCTATCAACAATTCTAAACAAAATCAACCCATACCCCAATGTCAGCATTCCTAATGTGCCCATATAAATCAAAAATAGACACCTCAGGAAAGCACCAGGTATGACCCCAAAAACATCACGTGCAAGACACGCACTGCATTGAATCGCAAAATCCCCAGTGACCGGAGCCCAGTTCCTCCTCCTGCTGCCCCTGTAGTGCCTGACCTAAAACTGAACCGACAATCTCACACCCATCATAGGCCAGTACAGTTTAAAAGAAAGCTGAACAAGAGCTGATGCTCAAGGGAGCCATGGAGCAAGGAGATATTCCTTGTTGGAGCATTCTAATGTGTAGAAAGGAAGATGCAAAGAGAAACTGGCCTGGTGCATGCACAGCATATAGGAAGGGCATTCCAGCAGGTGCCCAGAGAAGGAATACTGGGGTCAATCGCAGCTATGGACACAGGAGGGTCTCTGGGGTCAATGGTTATGGCTTTAGCTATGGAAAGACAGAACTGAAGTCTCTGCAAGGGATTGCCAAAAGTATTAAGGGGAATTTAGTCAAGGCTCTGTAATGCTCATAGGGACAAGAAAAGAGAGAGATGGGGACAAGAAAAGAGAGTGCCAAAGCTTGGTGCTGGCTGCCTGACATAGTTGTCTTCTATGAGCTAATAACTTACCTTGGACAATGGTCTTAACAGATATTTGCACTCACTTTGCCCTGACTTCTTGACAAACTGTCACCCACAGGTCCCACACACCATGGTGACTCATGAAGAGCCCATTTTTTTTTTCCTCTTCTTTAGCGGTTACTTCCTTCAGTGGTAATGGTTACCCAATGGATCTGGGAAATCCTGAACTGAACGGGCAGAAGAAAGAAAATTCACTCCTACTGATTTCCTACTTTCCTGGTTATTTTTTAATCATCATTGTGCAAGTAACGCTTGCTTTATTTTATTAAATGTAAACAGATGGGCAGATAAGGCTGGTTGTTTTCTTTCATGAGTTATAATAGAGGGGATCCAATCAATAAGATAATGCAGCCAAGCAGAATGCACAGAAAATCATGCACTCATAAAAGGCATCTTTGCAATTAGTTTTTAATCAGCTCCTGTGATTTTCCCCTGACCAGAAAGGCTCTTAAATTCACACCAGCAACAAGCTGCTTACTCTGCACTTCTCTGACATGCCCCTATGCCTGGCTTCTATTGAAAGACTGGAAATTGCAGATGCTGAATCGCCCGTGTGTCTGAGAGCAGGTCCATGTGCGAAATGACCTGGAGGTCAGACACAAGAACATGGGTAACTCCAGAATGGAAAGTGGAGGAAGAAAAATGGAACTTCAGCTCCCACCAGCAGCACCTGGCTTCAAGCAACTGTCTCATATGTGCTTGCACAGTGGGTCTCCCTGCCACGGGTCCCCTTTTATTTTCACCAAATTCTCACCCACCCTCCTAGGAGGGCAGAGGGGTAAAGTCCAGACCCATAGCACTGCACACCACAAGAAAATCCAACCCAGAAGAGTCTCTTGTGCCTTGCAAGTGTCCCTCAGCATGTTGACTGTATTCTCACTTCTCCGAAAAAGTCTTCTTTTTCTAGAAAAAAAATATTTTTTCTAGAAATCTCCTAGAATTAAGCAGGGCATTACAAGCCCCAAATATTCAGTCACCTGCTACCTGCCCCATCCAGCCTCTGACTTCCTCCCTTTTCTGCCCCTCCAGGCATGAAGGCTGTGCACATCAGAGTATTTTCTGATCCATTCAGCCTATGGAAGCCGAGAAAACTTTCTGTTCCCCCTGCATGCTGTGGGGCTTTCTAGCATAACATGATGCTGTGAGGTGAACCTGGCTGCTCCACCTTTGCCAGCTGTCCTGCAGAACAGGCAGCACCCGCCACATTTCAAGCAAAAATACGAAGCATCAAAATTCTCCTACTTCTTCCTGCTGGCAGTAGCAGGATACCAGTAATTTGCCTAAGGTCAGGCAGGACAGACCTGTGACACCCTCCTAAGACACCAAACAGGTCCTGTCTCCAGCAGGCAATAGGCTAACTCTCCTGGTTTCGTCCCAGAAAACACTGGCTTCAGAGTAGGTCCTGGAAGGTTCCTCAGGACTTTTTGGTTTCTAAAGCTTAGCATATGCCCATTTGTACTAAATGAGGTTTAAAAGCCAGCTCAGCCCCACGTGAACGATGGCACAAAGTGCACCGGGGATGGGGAAGGCAGCGAAGGAAAGGAGCTGCCCAGCTGGCAGGGAGGAAAAGGGCACCACCACCCAAGAGGGTGGCTCTGAAGGCTGGCTCCTCTCTGGGAGCTCACCCACGCCAGAAACACAGCTCACCCACTGCGCACTCAGCCTCCAGCACCCTGCCCACCCCCCAGGAGGATGCCGCAGCGCCAGCATCACCTTTTCTTCCTCCTGTGGGTCCCTATTCATCTTCTGCCCAGTAAATAGGACCTCACTTCCCAAGGTGCCCTGCCAATTCCAACAGCCGTGCTCACAAAGTGAGGCACAGTGTAGCATGCCAGGTCTGGTCTCCAGCAGAGAGCCCTCAGTCTCTTCTCCCTGTACACACTCCACCTGGCACCACACCAACCAGAAGAAGACTGTGTGTCTTCTCACAGAACAAAACTCCCAGGAACAGCCTGGAGTTTGCCCTGAAAAGGCAAAAAAGGGTCAAACCACTGCCTGAAATCATTTCCTTCCATTCTGTCCTTCCAGACACTGTTATATGGGCTGTTTGGAAATCCTCACAGTCAAGTGAGAATTTAACAGGGTTTGGGTTTTTTTTGTCTTCTATTATTATTAAAGAAAACAACTGGTTTATTTCTTTTTTATTATTCCCCATCTGATATTTTGGAATTAATCGTGGAGACATCTCCTTAGCTACAGTTTTTCTTTTGTTTATGTCTTTCTTTTGTAGGTAGGAGATTGGACAAGATGATCAGAGAAGTCCTATTCTGGCTTTAAAAATCCACAGATTAATTTAGTGATAATACTACTATCAGCTTCAGGGTGGGCAAGATTTTCAGCTTTGGAATCTGTTTTTCCATGGATGAGCCCCCTTTCACTGGCATAAATCAGTGTAGTGCCACAGTAATGCAGAGTGCATCCCCTGTGCCCTGGACACTGCTAGACCACAGGCAAGTGGCTGGGGCTCTGCAGAGCGGGGGCTTATACCTGGCCCTGCTGCTAAGCACCACCAGTGATATAGAGAATTCCACTTTTCTCTCAGCATCCTTTCCAAAAGAACGAAATAACAGCATTGTTGTCTTCAGTAAAGTGTACAGAGTAAAAAATGTAGTAGGTTAAGACCAAGGTATTATTGTAATGACAATTTATGCTCCTTGACTACCTGGCCAATACTTTTTCTCACCTGGAAGTCTGATGATAGCAACGGCAGATGGTACTTCCTACCAGGGAGACAAGTGATTTGGAGAATAACCCATATGCCAGAGTTTAATCTAACGCTCTCTTTTCCTGTTATGACTCTACCATTTGACCCCAGCAAAGGAGTAGTGTTCTGTTGATTCTTAATGTGCTTGGAAGATGCTTTCTCTTCATCTTTAACCCTCCCGCTCATTACTATTTCACTGATTCCTTTAGCCTCCCTTACCAGACACCTACATGTTCTAATTTATATTCATTGCTACTACCTTCATTTATTTTTCTGGGTACAACATTGCCTCCTTTGAGGGTTTTATTTTATTTCCTTTTCCCTTTTCTGCTGAATGATAAAAGTTTTGCTCAGTAGTTTTTCCTGTTAAGGAAAACATGTTTTTGTGACATCCCTGTGGAGGGCCCATAAAAAGGAAGCACGTTCCACTGCTTTGACTCATCTAAAATCAGCTGAATCCTTCAAGTCCTCTCAGGCAGACCTCTGAGAGGGGCTTTAATGGTGGCAGGTTTCACTTCACTAATGTTAAAGCAGCCACAGCACACTGTAAAAGAGGCTAGCACTTCAGCAGATTGTCACAAACACTCTCCTCCAAGTTTTCTGGTCCATATGAAACCAGCCTGGGTCTCACCTTGCCAATCACTTCACTACAAGGGCCCAGTCGTACACACTTGGCTCAGATGTCGCGCTAGATTCAGGACACCTTCTTGCCTGATAAGCAAGGACTCGTGCATGGAAGAGTTCATTTGTTGGATCCAAACGTTAAGCTGCATCCTTCAAGTTCTCTCAGGGAGACCTCTGAGAAAAGCTTTAATGGTGGCACCTGTGACCTTCCTAATGTTAAAGGCCCATGGTGTCCATGGTACACCATAAGAGAGATGAATTCATTTGTTGCCATCCATCAGTCCAAATTAACCCCTCTGCATTTGAAGACAGTATCATGAGCTTTTCATGGATGCTATGAGAGTGGCTGCTCAGATGCCAAAAGAAATAATGTCAAATTTTACTTATTTCAAGGATTTTCAAGCATAAAGGTAGAAACCTTCAGGCAGGACTAGCCACAGCGTAGGTGTCTCCAGGAGTGCCAGAGCCCAATGGCAGCAAGAGTCAGACACTCCTGCTGTGCCCCATGCACAAAGAATAAGAGAGAAGGACATGGTTCAGGGGTTTGTTTCTGAAGAGAAAGAGTCTGACGAGGACCTCGAGCCTGGGTTCCCGCCGGGAGAGATGCCGTGCAAATGAACAGGCGGAACTGCTGGCCCAGGCAAGAGCCAACTGTGCCTCACCCCCCTTTAACGTATGGCATCAAATCTGTCCCCATGGGAACTATAATAAGGGCAGAACTTGTCTGTGCCACCTCAAACCAAAAGGAGGGAGGGAGAGGGAAGTCAAAGAAAATAGCAAGCCTCACAGCAATGTGAGCAAATGGAGCCTGAGCAGATGGCTGAGCAAGTGCCCTGTCATCACCCCACACTGGCCCTTTGCTTCGCTGCTCTAAACTGGGATAAAGTCCTCGTCCTGCTGCCCAGCTGTCGCCAACAGCAGCTCTGGTGCTTGCGGCTGTAAAGCTGTGCTGCTGCAAACACTGAACAGTAGCCACTGGCCGCAACTTCAGCTTCTCAGTGTGTGGCTGAACATGACTCTGTCCCAGCCAGAGATGAGAAGACAGGCACCCAGCTTGGGAGGGAGGCAGAGGGAGCGTGGGGATGCGGCTGGGAATGGGTCCATGTGTGAGTGGGACCACACAGGCCTGATTTTCAGAGGTGCTGAGCCTACGTAGAGCTCACTGACTTTAAACAATGCTGTGGGTGTGAGTACCTTTACAGATGGAGGAGATGAGGTGGAGTAGGTGGGGTTGAGATATACTGAGGGTATTGATCTCCTGCCTCAGCTCTCTGAAATACAGATCCAGGGACCTTGGGAGCAAAAGGAAGAACCCAGAAGAAAATGCTCTCCTGCTCAACTTTGTGAAACAGGTCCAGATGCACCTGACAAAACCAAGTCATGGCTTTGTAAAACCCAGATCATCTGTGAATAAGCAAACCCTCCTGCCTGCATAGGGCAGGGGAAAAACACCCCAGCATCACCAGCAGAGAAGGCCAGCAAGTGGCTTTTCACCATTATCTTCCTATCCCAGTCTGGAGACAGGACTGGGGTGGGCTGTCGCTGCTGACGCCACCATGCCCTGTGCTCAGAGATGACTCTCGCCCTGGAGAGCAGCCCCCACCCCACCACCCGTCTTCACCAGTGCGCAAACCACCAGGCGAGTGCACCTCCCGCTATTTTCTCTAATTGTTCCCCTAATCACATAAAATTGTCAAAGTTCAATTTGTCTTCTTACAGAGTAATTTGCTTTCCACCGTGCATTGCTGGCCATCTCTCACTGTAACCCATGTGTCTGCAGCCGCTCGAACGCATTAGGGTTGAGGAGGGGCCCAAATTAGATTATTTGGTCTAATAAAAATAAGTCTAATGGAATTACACAACAAGACCAGATTAAAGTCAGCTGCTTTGAAACCCCAGGTTTCGGTTTCACATTAGCCAAGAGAACAAGCATATGGCTCATCCCTCTCCCATCTCCTGACCCACACATGAAGGCTCCTGTGGGAGGTAATCCACCCTCTGCCTCAGCTGAGGCAAAGGTTGGATCATGCTGACAACCACCAGCTTTTTCAGAAAAAAGGCAGCCCCGCAACAAAATGCACCAGGGAGAACAGGGAACCCCAGGAAGCAGAAGTGCAAAGAGATTAAATTTGAAAGCCATGAAGCACTTTCCCCCTCTTCCCCCTAAACTGCACAACAACTAAATGCAGCCCAGCGAAACACCAGTGGTCGCATGTGCCCACGTGGCAGCAACCTCAGAGCTGCAGCTGGCCCTAAGCTAAATGTGCATTTTTCCTTTCCTATGGCCTTATTTCCACACACATGCAGGAGGCAGGAGCAGAAAATACGCTGGTGTTCAGGTCTGGAGACCTGAAGGAACGGCCCTACTTTCCTACCCCAGAAGGAATTCATGCATGGTGAGAAATGATGCCACACATTGGGTTTTTTCCTACATCAGCGCAGAGGAGGAATGAGACGATGAGACAGCTGAGGGCAAGTGCAGGCCACAAGCGCAGGCCTGAAGGTAGAAATTGCCATCACCAGCTGAGCCCAGTAGGGTGAAAATTTTGGAGGTCTTTGCAGGGCGAGCAGAAAGGGCCCCTCCTGCTCCTCAGCATCCTTACAATCAGTGTTCAGAGTGAAAAACTCCACTTCCTAGAGCAATCAACCGGGTTTCCAAAGAACCATCTATACCATTTGATGCAGTGTATTGGTGGTCTTAGACTTGGAAATTTTTTTGAGAGACTACCTGAGGAATCAAGCACAGGAACCATCACATCAGAACAGAGAATGGTCTCTAATTTGGCACTCATCACTGTCTTTTCAGCAAACGGGCTAGGGAACTGTAAGTGGATAATTAATTAGTAGTCTTCCCATGAGGGAAGATTTTCTTTAACCATCAGGAACTTAGTGATCGTTATGACCTGACACAGGAGGCTCTACCACCTTGGCATACTGTCACCCAAGATGTTTAGCTGCGGAATTCTCAGTATTTATACCAACGTGCGCTGCAGTCCTTGTGCTAGAGCCCCAGGCAGCTTAAGTGAGTGTAGCTCCTCAATGCAATTACTGAGGTTACTTCCACTTACACAATCTGGGCATCTGCATCTGTGAACCGACCCAGGCATCGGGCAATCCTACCCTGCTTCTCCGCTCCTATACATCAGCAAGAGTTGGAAGGACAGCCCTCCCCTGCTTTTCACTTAAATGACAGCTTGAGTTTCAAACACAAACCCACAGGGAAGATTACCGTATTGTGTAGTGTGACAGTTTGATGTGCAAGGCAATATGTTGCCTCCTCACACCTTCCTGACATACGCTCCATATCCTTCACTTGCTGCTCCCACAGCGTGGAAGACATTAGGAAGTCTGGTCAGTCCCCACAGAGGACACTGTGGTCTTCAAGACCCGCCTGGATGCAGTCCTGAGTAACGTGCTCTAGGTAATCCTGCTTTTGCAGTGGAGTTGGACTAGATGATCTCTAGGAGGTCCCTTCCAACTCCAACAATTCCGTGATTCCATGATCCCATGAACTCAGCTCCTTCCACTGCCCCAGTCCACTGCTGGACCAGGATCTGGATTTTCCCCCCGAGCACTGTCTCCTGCTGTCTCCAGACTTGGAGCAGAAGAGCATGGAAGCATGAGAGGTGTTCTCCAAGGACCTCTCACCACACCCTGTCTGCAGTCCTCTGTCCCACATCAAGCCGTATCTCCCTTCCGTTCATCTGCCAACCCTTTCTGCCAGGTCCAAACAGACAGTTCTCACCCAAAGGACTTAGACCCATGCTGGCAAGCACCCTTACCTGGAGGAGTACCTTGCTCTTTGTCCTGCCTCAGATTTCCTGGAGATAGGGACTACTTGGAAGAGGGGAGCAAACATGGAAAACCAGACATGCCAGCTGGCTCCAGAGGATGGGGAGGAGGAGGTGGGGGAGAACCACTGATGGCACTCACAGGAACACAGTTGGCGCAGAGGAGCTGCACGTACGATTTGGAGACTTCCTAGAGGGCTTTAATGAGCCAACAAGCGCAGCCAGTGCACTTGCTCCTCTTACTTCTAAATCAGTGTTTACAAAGTCCTGGGGAAATTAAACTATTTATGTCTATTCCCAATAGGGAACTGTTTAAGGAAATAAGATACGTTAGTGTGTAAGCACTTATTTAAGCAAACACACAGGTTCACTTATATGTTTGTTTTTCAACGGACAGTATGAGGTCAGGATGGGAGAGGAGAAAGGAAGCAGTGAAGACCTTTCCAGAGGAGAGGCAGGCTGCTGGTGCTGCTCCTTGCACATTGCAGGAGTTCCCTCTCCCGGCAGGAACGCTGTGGGGAGCCAGGACCCCGGGTCCCCCCTGCCTGGGAGCAGGGATGGGCGCACCTGTGGCTCCTGCACCACTGGTCTTCCCCCAGAGAGCGGTACTGCACAGACTGCTGCAGCATCCCGAGCTGTCTCCCCCGGAGACTGACTGCAGCCGGGCTATCCATCATCTGCTGCTACAGCGGCAGAGTCCAAATAATCTCCTAGAAGACTCTACCTTGCCTTTGCTATCCCAAGCAACACTAGCCAAGTGCTGTAACACAGGAGAAAGAATAATCATTCTCCTTCAAGAAACACGGGGCAGTTTTCCCATTAAAAGAAGTGTTTCACTTTTTAAAAGAAATGAAGCCATAATGACATCACACACTTCAAAGCACAGTCCAGGCCAACTGCCACTGCTGTCTGGGAGCTTAAAGCTGGCAAAGCAGGACCGAGCTCCTTCCTCGCTGCCCTGAAGCGGCAGAAACTTGCAGCTGTGTAATGTTTTAATTACTCGCTCTTCTGTGAAGTTTCCACAGGGGAAGTTTGTTTTGGAGCTAGGAAAGATACCTCAGGGGTTTGAGGAAATGACACTAGTTTTTCACTCACAGACACAGCTCCGTCTCTCCTGGTGTCAGATCCACAAACTGGCTCCACTCCCACTACCTGAATCAAAGCACTTAGACGCGAGCAGGACTCCTGCTAACTTTCCTCAGCTTCGGAGTAAGTCCGAGCAAGCGTTTGGCAGTGACGAAACGCTTCGCCTCAGCGACACGAGCTTGGAACAGATACGGAGCCTGGGTGGCTGGGATGTGACAGGGAAAGCTTTGCACTGGGGACGCTGGGACACGACTATCCGAGCACAGAGCTGCCTGGATCCCCATAGCTCCGTTCCTGAAAACTATCTTCCTTCAGCATCTTCACTGACGTGAAGTTTCCTACTCCTGCAGAGCCCGACGAGCCTCTCTGCCAGGTAACTTTCTCAGTGGCACCGGGCTCCTGCTCTATCCCAGCCACAATAATGTTTCTTGCTTTCCCGCGGGTGGCTACTGATAATTCCAGCACTTTGCTCGATACCACGAGTATCAGCAGCGGCATCGCAGCCAGCGGGCACACACGCCTGTAACAAACACCGGCGCAAAACCACTCTACTCAGCCGGCTGTCCGTGCCATTAGACACACACACCAACCTTCCCCACAGGAGCAACCTTGGCACTTAGAGATGCCCGCGTCACCCCACGCACGCCCGCGGGGCGAGGCGAGGCGAAGCTCCGCCGGGACGCCCGGTTCCCGCATTCACCGCCGGCCCGGCCAGGTGCGTTTTCCCCCGCAGCCGGGCACAAAACGAGCCAAGATCCTAACAAAACCGCCGGCCCAAGTCAGCTCGGGTCAAGCTCCTCAGAGCTGAGGGCGCAGCGCGACCGGGCACGGTGCCCGCCCGGGGGCTGCGGGACCCCCCGCCGGACCCCCCACTCCACCTCCCCCCGCCGCCCCTCTGCGGGGTCTCCCCCCCGCCTTACTTACCATCGCCGTGCCAGAGCCCCGCGGCGCACGGCGCGGCCCCCCGGGCGGGACTCCTCATCGCGGCGGGGCAGGACGGGGCCGCCCGAGCCGGTCTCCGGTGCGGTGCGGGGAAGCGGTGCCGGGCGGGGGGGGATGTGCGTGTGGAATCCGCGCTCGCCGCCCGCAGGGCTGCGGCGCTGCCTGCCGAGGCGCGGCGGCAGCGCAGGGCGCGCTGCCCCCGCCCCGCCGTTCCGCGGCCGCGGAGAGCGCCCGCCTCCGCTCCGCTCCGCCCCGGAGGGCTGAGGGGATGCCCGGCTCCGCAAACCCCCAGCGATCCCTTCCCAGCCGGCCCCGAGAAAAGTTGGGTCCGTCCCGCCGCGCTGAGCCCGGAGGGCTGCGGGTCGGGTCGGGTCGGATCGGATCTGCCCTGCCCTGCCCTGCCCTGCCCTCCCCAGGTGGGGGGTGGCTCTGCCCGCCCCCCCCCCCCCCCCCCCCGGCAGCCTGAGCCCTCCCGCAGCGCTCTCCGGTACACGTGCCCCGAGTTTCCATCCGAGCGCTTTGAGCGGGGCAAGGCTCCCTTGGTCCTGGCAAAGACTTTCGGATGCTTCTCTCTCTCTCTCTCTCTCGGCTCTTAAAGGCAACTTCAGGGATTTGTGTGTTTGTTTGTTTGTTTGAGTGCGGAAATAGCAAAGGGAAGCGGAGCCGCACTGCAAGTGCATTTTTCACTTGAGTGTCAGCCCAGTTCCTTTGACATTATTAGAGCTTTGGCAGCTGAAAAATCTGGCCCTGTGACCCTTAATGAGCCTCACTCTTGGCAGAGGTGGACACCGCAACCAGCTCATCATCTGAATTTTTTAAATACCTATTGCAATATCAGTCTGAGCATAAAAGCAGGACCTGAGCAGCTCCGTCCTCAGGTATGCTCACCTTCCACATCTGGATCTGCATTTTGTATTTTTGAGGGTTCCAGCTAGAGTGCCTTTGTGCAGTTTCTCCTTTGGAAAGTGCCTGTAAACATCTCACGTAAACGTGAGGCTCGGTACTGACAGCTGCAGGATTTCTGAGCAGCCCCACTTTTGGAAATGAAGCAATATTTTTCCAACTACTGGCACTCAGCTTCAGCTGCAGCTCCAGGGTCTTGCCGGATTCCCTCCATCACCGGTACCTCCAGGTCTGCAGCAGACTAGGGTCCTCCATTCCCCCAGTGTGACTACGTGGGCTGCACGCTGTGCCCTAAGAAACAGCCACTGCCGATATGGATAACTCACAAATTGAAACCCAATCCACAGGGCAAGGCCCTTTGGCTTGGTCTCTCCATCTTGATGTAACTTCTGGCTACAACCATTGGCAGATCTGACTCCAAGAGGCTGAATCTGTTGAGCAAGATCCATGGCATGGATTCACGCAGACCGCTGCACTCATACAACACCTCTCGGACTTTGTGGGTCACCCTGAGGGACGTCACTGGCAGATCTTCAGGCTGTCATTTCTCAGAGCAGAACTGCCCTGGAACAGGGTGATCCAGAGTACACACAAGTTCAGAGAAGTAGTTTGGTTTGTAGCTATCTGGTTCATGCCAATTAATCACCATTTAGGTCCTTGTACCCGGAAAAGGGACATCTTCGGAAGTGTGTAGATGCAGGAGAAACCAGAGCACCCAATGAATTGCAATATATGTTGCTTGCTGACAAGATGCATAAAGTTTAAAAAAATAAATGTATATTGAACACAACTTATTATCAACTTGTTTGATAGGCTCCATTTTTTAAAGATCTGAGGGGTTTTGGCAAAGATCTTTCAACTGATTTCTCAAAAAATTTGGCAGTATTTTCAGCCATTGCAGGCAATGGCCTTCCCAGGCTGCCAGACCTCGTGTTTGTTGCATGCATTTGTTCATCGCTATAGTAACTGAAAGACAGATACAGAATAACATTAAGAAAAGTAAAACCGGGATCAAATCCATGGAGGAGCACCTTGGCATAGTTTGGATTTTCTCAGACTTGCACCACTGAGGACAAAGTGGATGAGACTGGTCTGGGTGGGGTTGAGAAGGGTCGTTTTAAAACTGGAAGTTAAAGCGTTCCTGAAATGATTTTTGTTTTGCCTTCATTTTCTTCTCTGTAATACTAACGAAAGCTTTCCAGACAACTCATTATTATAGCCTCTAGCAGTCTCTAGCTTTAATACTATATTTATATATATGCAGCTTGATGGAGCAAGCAGTTGTAGCTCTTCCTGACAAGACCCGCATCCTCAGCAGCTGCTCACTTGCCTTCACCGTTGTTCTGAGTCAGGATCTCCAGCAGCAGCTACCAATGAGCCTGATAGCGTAAAAGGGAAAACATTAGAGTGCGGAGCCCTAAGCCAAGCACACGCTGCAATTTGCACATGAGCAGGCAAACTGAAGTCAAATGGTTTATGCACTTCTCTAGCAGGTGTTTAAGTGCTTCACTGGATCAAAGACCAGCAGCACTGGTCAGGACTAAAGCTGCTCACCTGCATCCGTCAAGTTGGAGAGTGATGGAAAAGAGAACTGAGCGGTCCCCTTCCTGCTGGCACCGCAGCAAACTCCTGTACCAGCCTTGATGTGCTCCAGCAGTCTTAGGGAAATGCACTTTGAAAACCTGAGTGCTAGAAGGCAGATGCAAAACTTTCAGTTGGAGGAAGGTTTTGACATCTTAGGCCCCCATTTTCCCAGCCACAGAAGTTGGAGACAGGGGTAAACCATGCTGTGCTGGTGGGAGTTTGGTTATGTCCTGCTGGAAGACGGGGCAGCGATCCCAGCCCGCACCCACCCATTGCACGAGCACCGGGTCCTGCTTGCGCTGTCTCTGCCACCCAATTCCTGCCCTCCTGACCCTTTGGTGTGCCCGTATCACCAGCGTTTGGAGAAGAGGAATATTCTACACCATGAGTACCAGATGTTTACGGAGCCATCTCTCCATCCAGGCAAAGCCTACGGCAGCGAAGTATCTTGCTGTCTGCAGCGTGGGCCAGGTGGATCGAGAGCCAAGGGAGTTGTTCACAGAAACTCAAAAAAACCAGAGCCCCTTTTGTAAAGACACCTGAATGTGATCAGTGCCTGAGCCGTGAGAGGCTGGCTGCCCCTGCTCCTCTGCACTCCTGGTCCAAGGATGCAGGAACTCTCTGCTTTACTGGGTGCGCACCATGAAGTGTGGAATGGATTTTGATGCATGGGGGAGGCAGAGTGCAAGATCCTTCCATCGCTGGGTGTTTCTGAATCCCAAGAACAGGTCATGCTGAACCCCAGTGCTGTCATCAGCTTTGGTCACATTACATCACATCTTTTCCTTTTAACGCAGATTCCCCTCCAGGATTATCAAAGAGTTTATTCTGCCTGAATGGGATGACTACAAAAATTTAATTAAATTTTTAAAACGAGAAATTGGAAAGGATTAGAGAGGGAGATAAGGCAGTGGCTTTTTCTTCTTTTCCCCCGCTCCTCCTTTTTTTCCTTCTGTAACAATAATAAAGCCAAAGATGTAGTTGAGAAAAAAAGTGTCTGAGTGATTCATCGGGACTGAATCACAGTCACTATGCAGTGGAATTCGCTGCCTTCGCTTCTGCACTAGTAACTCCCATCGCTGCTTTAGATCACTGGCTGCGCTTTCAGGCACAGATATAAGAAAGAGAGAGGAAGATAAAACCAACTTAACAGAGAGGCTTTTTGGTGTGCGCAGCGCATTCCCTTTGAACACAGCATGGTCTCCTTTGCCCAGTTGTGTGGGATGGATTTTATTAAAAAGAGAGCCTGAATAAATTAAGTTTCTTAGGGTTATACCTTCCATTAGATCATGCAGTCCTCCCACTCTGCTGGGGAAGGACTTCTTTCTTTCTATTCCATTTTAAATGCGAGCTTCCCCGCTTTCGCTGGGAGGTTACCTCTGAAGAAAGCACTCTGCCTGGGCCATGGCATCTATTGGTACCTAGACCTAAGCTGAAAAGTCAAAATGCTGTAGCTGAACACCTCGGATTTCTCAGTGGTTTGGATCCCAGTCCATTTTGTGAGGGAAACCATTGTGCAGAGGTGAGGCAGGAGGAAAATTCTGATCTACATCTGATCTACAGCATCAGCTGATTTGGTGCTCGTCCTTACTTAGAATTATGTCTCACTGTTGTGACTACCTCCTTTCTTTACATTATTAATTATTCAGTCCAGGGAGTGCTCTGGATGCTACAGCATTGCTATGCATCCAGGTTCCTGGACTCATGATAAAAGCACTCAGCCTGAGATAGAGATGGGAAGCAGTTCAAAACTGAAGTGATCGAAAAGAAGGGGGTCACACTAGTGATATCTAAACAGAAAGGCTTTAAATAATCCAGCTCTGACATCTATGGTTTGAAATCTCACTGTTTGCAGAGCACTTTGATTTATTCACCATATCTTACTTATAACACTACCTGGATATATTCATCTTAAATCCAATTTAAGGCAGTTCTGACTTTAAGCTTTAAAGGACAACATTCGCATTCATTTTTAACAGTGTAACTATCACTGGTCTTAATACAGACATTGTTAATTCAGGTTTCATCTGAGGGTTGCAAAATCTCTCAGATTGTCACCTCTCAGAGTGACATTCTGAGGTATTTATTATCTTGGGACCAAAGAAGAAACCAGAGCAAGGGGCAACCATGTCAGCCCCAGCTGGAGCAGGGCCAGGCAGCTGCCGGCGGGACAGGGGCTCCCCTCCGCAGAGCAGGACAGCCCCTCCACCATGGGTGGCCTGAGCTGTCTTTTGCAAAAACCTCTTTCTCCATCAACTACACAGCCCCAGCTTTGAAATGGCCAGAGATATGTAAGACCACCTACCCCCTTCCTGGTTCCAGTCACGTGAGGTGGAATATTAAATAAGTCTGGTATCAGGGGACAAGTTTGTCTTTTGTTTTCACTGGAGACAATTTTTTTTGAGACAAATTCCCCATTTGCAGTTCATGAGCATGAAACTACTAAACAATCCATCAGAAATTTAAGGATGAGGGAGGTGAAATGACAGTCGATAATAAAGCATTCTCAGCCTGCACAGATGTGGGTACCTGGAGAAGTCCTGGTGCTGCTGTAGCTCCGCAGGGAAGGATGGGAGGCAGTGCCTGGGCTGGGGCTGTGTCTTCCTCAGCTGCCTCTTCTCCTCGCTCCAGTAAAGCCATGTCTGTCTCCTCAGGCTTGTCCCTGCAGGCTGGCATTGCTGCCGGCTCTGTGTACATTTTGGGGGTTCCTCTCAAGTGCACACACCTACGGTGCTCCCTGAGCTTGGGTGGTGTCTGATAGGTTTGTGTCCTCTGCTCTTCAGCATCATCTGGTGTTTCCTCTGACCCCTCCTGGGAGAGGCTCTCGGAGTGCTGGGCCATCCCAGACCTCTCTCCATGGGCCGCAGAAATGTGACAGAACTTTTGATCATTTTCTTTTAACTGGTTTTAAAAAACCCTGTTTCTAATGAAAATTTTCCACTTGGTTCTTTTCTCCTGCAAAGAAGTTTTGGAAGAAAAAGATGTGCCAGGGAGGCAGAATTGCATCTTCTGCCTCCTGCCATCCCCCCAGTGCTGAGAGGAGCCAGCTTCCCAGCTCACAGCACCCTGTGGCAGTCGGGTGTTTGTCTTTCTGTGCTGCAGGAGGCACTGGCTGCTGCTGCCAGGAGGTTGGGACCACACCACTGAAATCGGAGAATAGATTCTGGTATAAACTGACAGAAGAGAGGAGAGCCTTAGTGCAGGGGAGCTGCGTGGAGGCAGCTAGGGACTGGGGACACTGGTGTCACCTCTCCCACCAGGCAGCATGGAGCACGCCAGACACTGGGCTATGCTGGCTTTATAGCCCTTCTTCCTATAAATGCCCCCTGCCAGGAGGGAGGGTGACACAGACCCCTTCCCCTCCTCATCCCTGCCGGAGCAGAGGGATGAACTTGCTGTGAAAACATAAGCAGCAAGGAGCCAAGCCATGGCACGTGTCTGAGTGGAAACCTCCTGAAGCTCTGAAGAGCCCAGTGGCTGCTCGGCACCCAGAGCTCAGCCCGGCAGCAGTGAGGTCCTGGAGCTATCTACGATGTGTGAGATACGCTGAGCTGTAACCCCGGCTGCGTAGGAGCCCTCACTGGGCTCCATAATTTATATGCATATGAGTCTGTATATATTTCCATGAGTGCTGCATCTCCGAGTGAATAAGGATAACTATGTGCAACCGTGAATAAAAGAGCTGAGTGAATCATTCATCATGGATTATTGATAGGATTAATTTTACTCTTTTTCTGCTCTCAGGATGCCCACAAGCCCCCCTGAATTTATTTTCCCTCTTTTATTAAATATTTTTGAAGACGAAGTAGATTAAAGCCACGTAATTTTTCTCCTCTTTGCTTGGCTGAATGAGATGTTTGCAGTCAGGCTAACCACTGCGAATTCTCCCGGAAAGCAAGTGACTTCTGGCATCTGAACCTGGAAGCTTCAAAATCTTTCCCCTGAATGTTCACGTATGTAAGGTGCAGTCCCGGGGATCTAAGATGAAAATGAGTGCCAGACAGGGGAACAAGCAGAAATGAAGGGGTTTCACAAGCTAGCTGAATGAATGACGGTCAGCCGTGTCAGGCAGGGCTGTGCTCGGCTGCAGGGGCGGCAGGGGGAAGCACGGTGCAAGCTCGGCTTGAAGGGTTCAATGCACAGGCATTAGAAGGCTGTTCGAGCTCCTCTTTCTGTCAACAAGGAGAAATCAGCTCCTCTGTGGACTCTTAAGGCAAAGTCCTGAGCCTCTACGCTGCCTGTGCTGGCCTTCCAGGCACACTGTAAGGATGAACAAACCCAAGTCTGCCCAGGTCTGTGTACTGATGGTTCTGAAGGACCTCTGAAGGCTGGAGGGCAGAGATGGCCTCTGCCAGCAGCCAGCAGGTTGCACCCTTAACCATTCCTAGCGGAGGAAGGACACCTTCCTCTGGTAGGGCTCTCCGGTGGCTTTCCATGTGGTGTCAGCGTGAGATCTCAGCGACGCATACTCACGACATCAGAGCGTGTCCCAGCACATTTCAGTCACGAGCCAGCAGAGCAATCCTGAGCTTAGCCACCCTGCCCAAGCAGGGAGGAGGTCAGTGTGGATCAGGTCATCCTCTGCCATTTCTCATGTGCATCTCTTTTTCGGTAGAGCAACTGCCTGGGTGCAGAACCTGCTCTTCACAGATTTAAAGCCCAACACATGGTCTATCAAAGCCAGGAGTGGGCTCCCCAGCAGTTTTGGCAAATGCTGAATGATGCTCTGTCTTCTGCATGTGCTTTATGCCAAGAGCTTGGTAAACCCAGTGGCCTTCAGTCAAACTGTCAAACTGTCCACCTGCAGAAAGTTAACCTGGCTCTGTTTCCTATGCCAGAGCAGTCGAAATTCAGCTCCACAGGAGCAACAGCCTGCCAGGGGTGCTCCCATGTTCTTGCCTCTCAGATGACTTTTCTTTGCACACACAGACCTCTGCTTGCACGTGAAGCCGGCAGCATGAATGTCCGCGAGCACGGGAAGTGCTGCATCCCCTGGGAATCAAACGCTCATTCAAACCAATTTGATTCATGCTGGTTTTGCACGTCAGCTCTTCTCCAGACAGGATGCTGCCGATACTGTCTGCAGGCATTTGTACGTCCCATTATTCAGTGTGACAAGCACGTCCTGTCGTGTCTCAGTGTGGCTTCCCCTTGGCCAGCCACACACCGTCCAGCACCACCCTGGATGATTTTCCACCAACAGGCCAACAATTGTTCCCTTGCAGATGGCTGTGAACTGTGCTGGGGACCACGGCTGCTGTTTCCATGGCAGCACGTAGACGATTCCACTTGTTAGCAGCCCTACTATTAAAATACAAACAAAAATAAACCCGGAGAGTGACTTTTTCCTTCCCACTCCTTGGCCTTTGGGGAGCCTTCACCCTCTGCTCCGTGATGGAAACCTCAGACTGCCATTGTGGCTTTTCCCACTGCATTTCCCGGGGCTGCTGGAGCTGCATGAACAGTGGCAGCAGTGTGTGGGGCATCACACGCTGACGCCGCGCTGCACAGCCTCAGAAACACAGCCAGGTTGGCTCAGGTCAGCGATGAGATGGGAGCTCACTGGGGTCATGGCCACTTTGCAAGTGGGAGGCTGGTCCTCGCAGAGAGGGAAGCTGGCAGCCCCAGTGCTGCTCTGGGGTGCCCTCAGTTACTTCAGGAAGGAAAACCGAGGCCTCTCTTGGAGATGGAGAATCTGTTTCCCAAGTCCTTTACTTGCTTAGCAGAGCAGCATTATTTCTGACTAGTAATTCCCCATCAGAAATCTTCAAAAATAAAAGAAAAAAGGAGGCTTCTTTAGTCAGGGCTGTTCAAAGAGAGAACAGACTGGAGCCTGCAGGTGGTTCTGGCCATTGCAAGCTGGATTAGAGCACAGTTATGGCCAATGTTCACCCAAGGGCAGCTAGTGCCTGAGCCCACAGCCAGCCTCATGCGCCCCAGCAGCCGCGATGGCTGGTACTTCCCAGGATGTGTTTTTCAAAGATGGTGGTGATCGCTTTTGTGCTTCCAGGATGACACTCGGTGATTTGCCGCAGCTCAGCACAACAGAAGTTAAACCAGAGCTGCCCATCTCAGAGCTGTGATACCCATTTGTCTTGTCCAAAAGGGACAGGTGGCTAGTCCTCCGCCATGGCTAGGACTGAAAGCCACGGCTGGGATTTGCAGAACTAGCCTGGGGTCTAATAAATGCAGAAGACAATTAAGTATTTTCACTTCTAAGAAACAAATACCAGACAAATTTAACTCACTTCTTGTGCCACGTTTAACCTTCAGCCCTTTTCACTTCTCCTTTCTGCAGTTTCCATGCTGGTTTTGGCAAAATACACTGCAACATTCGCACAGCCTTGGAGGGAAATTCATTATGCAGCTTCCCAAACACAGCAGATATTTTAAGCTAAGCAACGGGAATGGGAGGCCAGGCTGGGCACAGGGGTGGAAGGGCTCAGCAAGAGAAAGTCACCTTTCACCAGCGGCAGCTGCTGTGCTTCCTCTTTGAGGCCACACACAGTGAATTATTTGCGTGGCACAGTTTCTAGGGTGAGAGAAAAAAAAAAACCGAGAGAGAGAGAAAATAGAAGAAAGGAAAGAAATAGCTGCCTCTGGTCCAGCCACAGCAGCCTAAAGCATCCCAGCAGTATTCAGCCCAGTTATTGTAGTGCTTGGGGAATAAAAGTGGCCCACCTAAGCCCGTTCCTTATCTCTATAGTGGCTACTAGTGGCTACCTAAGGAAGAGGTTAAGAGGGAGTTGGGCATGTAGGCTCAGGCAGTTGTGTCCCCAGGACACTCTCCAGGCCTCCAGTGATTTTTGGTTAAAGGAGTCCTCAACCAGAGAGGACACCGCTGCCTCAATTAATTGCTCTTCCATTAATTCCTCCTACCACATTACAAACACATTTTGGCATCTGGCAGCAAGGGGTTCCTGCATTAATTACCCCTTGTGTGAAGTGCCCTTCTGCGTATCTGGAGTCTACCACACGCCTGGTTCAGCTGGTGCTTCTACTCCTTGTGTGGAAAGAAGGAGGGAACAGTCCTTTCTTGCTCACATAAACACACAGGTGCTCCCAGGGGCCCCTCCTGAAGCTAATGCTTTAATATGCACTAATGTTCCTGTTTCCTTCTGCAGTGCTTACACTAGATGTGGAGATCTTGACAGCTCTAAGAGCCTATAAACAGGTATATGTCTTAGTTGGAGAGGCAGGAGCTGCTTATGCAGGCAGTTAAAAAGCAGTATTAGTAGCAGGCCTGCCTACACGCTCCAAGGAAGCGCTCTTAGGAGCTTGTCCTACCAACCAATCATCAAACCCTCCAGTCTGACATTTTCTTTTCAACGATTCATTTCTCCCAACCTGCACGTGAAGGTGTGAGCCGCGTGCCTCTGTTCTCTGCAATGCACCCAGAGGAGCAAGTCTCCTTTCCTTTAAACGTTACCTGCCCAGCATCATCTGCTGCAACAGCTGCTGCAGGCACCTTCCCAGCCTCTGGGCTCTTCCCTCGGCACTGACTGACCTGCCTTTTCCCCACAGCACAGGGCGAGATGTTCCCTTCCCATGAGTGGACCATGGGGAGGAACGACCCCATTGCTTTCAAGGCACAGTGGCCTGTATATGTGGGGGTGGAAGGAGGGGTGGTATGAGGTGAGCATGGGACCTGAGTAAATACAGAGGGGCTCCAGTGTGTCTGCAGCATCTGATGTGAATGCCACCAGCCCCTAACCTTTGATTGACCCAAGCCATGGCTGCTTACCTCCCAAATCCCAAGTTCTCCCTCTTCCCAAACACATCATGCTAAGGGCACTTCAGCAGCAGCATTAGCTCCCTTCGGTCTGCACCAGGATGGCAAAGGGCCCACAGGAAAGTTGCACCCTCTGTCACCCATGGCTGCCCCACAAAAAGGCATCCCCAGCGCAGTGCCCTGGGCTGTACTCATCCTCCAGCCGGTCTCTGTGGGCAGGGAGCTGAAACCAGCCTGGTCGCAGTGGTGGCACCCATGGGGATAGCTGAGCATGGGACAGACCAGGCTCTTCCCAAAATCCTCTGCCCTGCAATGGCAGATCTGCCAACGTGCAGTGTCACTCAGGCCATGACCACCGTCATATCATTTTTAGAGGAACCACGGAGGCTCCCGAAAACTGGTGCCCAGCCTCCTGCGGTTGCTCCAGGCCACAGGCCAGGGCAGCCTCGACAGCTTTTATCCGTGTGAAACAACAATGCCATCCAGTGGCTGGCGTGCCCGCGCTCCCCTTGGCACGGCACCGCAACCAGCACAGCCTTCACCTGCCTTGAGTTTGGTGTTTTTAGTTTATTTTTGGCATGCTACCTTCGTCTCAAAATAAATACTCTCCAGACTTAAATACAGTCAATCTTCTTCTGTGCCCAAGTTCTCTCCCACCAGCACACACACCAAGCGGAGCAGCCCCGTTCCTGCATGACCTCGTCCCCATGTGCTGCCTTGTGCCCACACTGCCCACTCGCCCACAGAGTGGCAGGGGACACTTGGCACTGCCAACTGTTGCATTTAGAGTAAATATTGATTTGGAAGAGAGTCCAGAGTCCAGCTTCATGCTCACCCTCTCATGTGTCTAGCTCTAACGCTCACCTCCTCCATGCCCCAGGTTCTTTTAAGAGTCAACTCTTCTCTGCTCTCTTTTCATTGATATTGAAGTATTCTTGGGCAAGCAGCCTGCAAAGGAGGAGACAATAAAAATACACCAGAGATAGAAAGTTTGGTGGCGCCTCTGAAATCTCTCCAAATCCTTGTCCTGCTTAGGTGGACCATGATCATCTCTTTTTAACATTGGTCTTGTCCCCGGAGAAGGTCTCCAGGGGAGTCCCCTGGGTGATTCATGCAGTTGAGCATCCAATCTCCTCTACATTTTGCTTCCTTAATTATTTTTAATCTTGACTATTATCGTTGTTGTTATTATTATTACTAACAAGTACTTCAAACTCTCTAAGGACATAACGTGCACTAATTAGCCAGCCAGATGGCGGCTGCCGAGAAGGCAGCGCGGAACCTAGCATTCCTCGGGCTGCGGCGCATGTCTGTGTCCATGTCAGCCCCCCTCCCCTCCTGCCCCCTCCTCGCTTTCCTCAGTCCTGCCAGCACAGTCTTCCCCACTTGGACTGTTCAAACCGTAATTGCCAGCAGCTGAGCCAGTTCATTAGCTAACGAACTCGGGTGGCCAGCCAGTGTGTGTCCCCTCCTCGGGAGCTGCTCTGGCTGTGCTAGACCAGCAGAGCTCTGCTCTTCCCTCATTCTCTCTGACCTTTATTTTTCCAACCTCCCATCACATGGATGGTTTTCCTCGGTGGGTTACTCTTCCCCTACCACACCGTATCCAACTGGGAACTGGCCCATGGCCATCACGACAAACCCACAGCACAGTCTGGCAATTACTTTCCTCTTTGCTGAACAATCCCTGGGGAAGTGGCGACGTTTGACCCATCGAGCCAGGGCAGGGGTAGGGGTACACCATACACCTCCCTTATACACCTGGGCCCTCAGAAGATGCTCGTCACCAAACTGAGATGCCTGCCAAGGCCAGCTCAGCCCCAGCGCTTTGGGAAGGTGTTGCAGTATCCCCAGCTGAGGTCTGCAGCACCTCAAGGTCTGCAGCTCAGCCTGCCCAGGGCAGTGAGCAGCACAAGCCCTTATCTCAGCAGTCCTCGCAGATCAGGCTGCGGCCCAGGGAACCACTGCCTTTAAAAGAAGCCATGAGAACGTTTTTAGCCGCAGTCATCATTTCTGCACAGAGCCGGAAGAACTATAGAGCTGATTTCCCCAGCAAGGTCTCCTAAGAGTTAGCGAGATGTGAGCCTCTAGGTGACTAATAACATGTCAAGCAGAGCACCCACTTGCAAATAGGAGGGAGCGTCACCAGGCGAGTGGGGGGGATTGTCTTTTCTTGGGAAATGACTGAGGGCAGCAGTATTTGTCACTAAAGAGCCTTGACTGGGCAGCATGGGGCTCTGGGCTTGCCGTGACAAGTAAAGTAGAGGTGCTTTGATCTGCCTCCTCTCCCTGATGGACTTTCTGATTAAAAGGCAGAAAATGATCAGACACAAAGTGGAACAAATTGACTCCATCCAATTCCTCTCCAGGCAAGGATGAAAAAAGGGCAAAGAGTAGAGCTAGTTCAATAGCAAAACAGCAATTGCAGAAAGATTTCCCAGTCACCAGGCTGACTTCGCTGTTTTGTAGGAGATCACAGAGACCAGCAGCTACTGCTACTTGTGAGTATCCTGGACACTGCAAGAATTTTACCCAGAGTAATTTTCCTCTTCAGCTCATTTAATCTCTGTCCTTCCTCCTTTTCCATCCCTCCCAAGAGCTGACAGCTTCTCCCTTTGGGGTGGCACTGGTCCCTGTGGGAACCAGGATGTGCCTGTTACCAGTGGAGAGGGGTGATGGCACAGCTTTGCCTTTCAGGGATGTACGAGGACACCCTATCCCTAACTGCAGCCAGCCTGGACTGAGCAATGAGCTGGAATCTCCAGAGCATGTCCAGCCATGGGTTAACCTCTCTGCTTTTGGCACTTTTCTCAGGTGGGAAGAAACTCCTGTCCTCTCTCTTCATCAGTGCCACAGGATCCTACCATTCCCATTTACTTCTGCATAGCCTGAGTGAGGTGAGATGATTCTCCCCGTGTCTGTCTTTCCAAAGTAGCCATCTTCCAATTTGTAGCTACCATTACCTGCATGCATCAGCTGCTAATTTGTCCAGGCAAATGGTTGTTGGGTGCTCAGAAAAGCATCTAGCATGGGGTGTATAACACAAAGGTTGTTACTAGCCTGAAGAAGAGTGGGCAGGCACTTTGCACCGTTTACTCCCTAGCCACCCCTTGGGGATACCTAAATTAGATTTGTCCCCCTGGACTCACTTGATAGCTGGGGATAAAAACAGGCTCCCTCCAGTGGCTCTGAACTCCCCCCTAAAGAAACATCTCCATGTCTGGAGAAACACCTCTGTCTTTATCAGCAGGGCTCAAGAGGATGAATTTCCATTGTGTGTCTAAAATTGGAGGATGTGGCTGTGCCCCAGACGTCGCTGCTGCTGGGACATGGGAAGCAGGAAGATGCTGCCAGCGCCGGCTCCCCCCGTAGACACGGGGACGCATTTCTCAACCTCTCCAGGAAGCCGCTCTGCTTCTTTAGACATTAATGTTAATCACTCATGCAACTGCCCTTATCGCCCTTATCGCACCTTATATGCTCCAGGTGCTGCTGAGATAAGAGGTGCCACTCATGCTGTTAATGTAAATCTGCTCTCCTTTGGAGGAGAGGCTGTTTGTAAGCAGGGAAGAGGACTGCTGGGAGCCCAGAGGCTGCTGACAGACAGCTGTCACCCCAGCTTCTCCAGTGCTCCCAGGGGTATTGGGTGGCTGATTAAACCGACGATAATGGAGTCGTATCATTAAAAAAGACCAAAACGTCCTGTTTTCACAAGAACATCACTGAGAAAAATCCCTTAGATTTTTAGATTCACTTAGATTCACTGTGGAAAAACCAAATTGATCACGTTCCCAGGCAAGTAATATGGGGGATTTTGCATTTCAAAAGCTACTGTGTCTCTTTCCCTTGCTTTTCCTGGCCATTGAAAATCTGGAAATGCTACCAAAAATGTCACTTGCAAAGCTGTCTGGTTTGAGCCCTGGCAGCTCCCTTCAGGGACATGAATCTCATCGCTTCCATTTTACAGCAGGTAGGGGGAGGGAAGGAACTCAGTGCAAAGAGGGTTTGGATGCTCACTGACTTGCCAAGGATGGAGCAGGAAACAGTGTGCTGTGGTCCTGTCCCCCTTCCCCAGGCTCTAACCTTCAGGCTGCACCATCTCTGCAGCCTTCATAGAAGAGTCCAAACATCGTGAAGGGTTTGGAGACATGGGGGCCAGAGGCTCTTTTCCATGTGACTATAGCAGGAAAAGACCCCAGGCTTTGCTGGCAAATTATCACAGCCCTGTCATGCTGAAAGCTCTGCCTGGGGAATCGGAGTTGGAAATCTGGGGCCTGGAAATGGTGCAGCAGTGTGGGGTCTGGATAAACACCTACAAGGTTGGCATGTAAGTGTGTACCCAGGCTGGTGTGCCTGCGTATCCACACCTGTGCACACTGCCAGCTCAGTGAAGGCACCGTCTTCTGCCAGAACATCATTTGTTTGATTGCACAACAGAAATCACACTCAGCCTTTGGCCTGCAGTCATCACAGCTGGAAGGAGACTATGTCCAGGAGGAAATATCTGTGAAAGGGGGCTATTGTTTAAGACAACTTTCCAGTCCCCCAGAGCAATCTTCAAAGAAAAGAATAAGTGTGGAAACCACTTCTTAAGCAGACGTGGAACTCGGGTTAGTAGTAAACTTCGTGCATGTAATAAAAACTTGGCACACCCAGTGCAACAGTCAGGAGCAGAGAAGACCTGTCCTCCTACCTCTCCGTCTTCCCCTTGAGCCCAGAGCTCAAGCAGGGTGCCCGGGCCCAAGCCCTGTGGCTCCAGACCAGGCTCTGCCCCAACTCTGCACACAGCTTTGGAGATACTTGCCCACTATCACCACCTGATGTTTGCAGCTTAGATTTTGCTTTGATATTGCCAGGGCATCATCCATCATCCGTGTTGATACCTCTACACCAGACACACAGCACCCAGGACACTTTGTACTAGAGGCTAGAGGTGAGCAGCAGAAAAAGGAAGGGATTTTTATCCAGTGGCACAGGAAGGGGTTTCTGATGTGGCTATCCCATGACTTTGAATGTTTTAGACCAGGATCTAAGCTAAGGGGTGCATGCCCCTTACTCAGAGGAAGAACTTGAAAGCTGCCATGAACATGTCAGCACAAAGCCGTTCTTCTGAGAAACATAAGTAGAAATATGGCACAGCAAACCCATAAAGCAATCCAGAGCAGCAAGCTCTTAGATGAAGATGTGGACACCCACACAACTCAGCCTGGCAAGCCCCTGGGGAGTGAGGGAAGAAGGGGGCCCAGCAGAGTCCATGGATATTGCTAAACCCCTCAGAAGCTTTTCACCTGCAGATGGACTACATTAGCCCAAGTCACTGTCTAGGGAATCCTTTGCACCAGGCTATCTCCAGTGAGGCATTAATGCTGGCCCTTTTTTTTTTTTTTTCTTTTTCAGGAGATCCAGTGCCAATGCCTGCAGCTCACTGCTCTCTCTTTTCAACTCAGTTTTGTCTGCTAGGGAAAGCTTACACGGGTAAAATCTATGCACAGGCTGGCATCACGCTAACTGCTTTAGTGCAGTTATAGATCTGCAGAAGCAACTTCTTGCCATTATACAGCGTGTGTGTTTCCAGGAACAGGCGATAGAAGCGAGGAGCACAGCCCTCCATGCAGCAATCAGTGTCTCGTACGCTTTCTAGAAGGGGAAGCAAACACCCATCAGCCACGACAACCTTTATTCCTTAAACTTCCCCAGAGGGAGCATTTCAAAGCATCAAAAGGATTTAAACCTGTCCGGCTGCTGCTGAGGCATAATTAACAGTTGCACAGTCAGCTCCAACTGCAGCTGACAAAGCCTTAGCAGCACTCCTCTATTTATCACACTCCTGGAGTATTTATAGATCCACAGCAAGGCAGGGGGGAGACAGAGAAGGAGAACAACAGGTGAGCGGCTCACCAGGAGGGATAACATTTGCTTTCAGCTGCATGGCATTTCCTCAGCCCCAGTGAAGCTTCAGGGAACTGGCACGTGGGAGGCCCTGGGGTGCAGCCTGTCAGGGACACAGCAGCAGGTCCTTTTGGGTGGGAGATGCGATGGATCAGTCCCCAACTGAGATGTTGAGGTCCTTTGGCAAACAGGAGGACTTGGGTTGGGGGCAGATGAGTGCCCTGTGCCCTCACCATGAGCCTTTCATCACTGGGAATTGGCCCACAGTTTTCATGGTCCTTTCCTGCTCTCATCTGCCTCCACCAGGGGATGCAGGTGGTGGGAGGCCAGCCTGATCTCCCATGACACTGCTTATAAGCTGACCTTGGACTGTGTCATTTGTCTTTCCTCTTCTCTCCTCTGTGCCATTTACAACCCAGGGCCTCTTCCTCGGAACTGATATAAAAATAGCAGTGATCCTTGAGCAATCTTGTGGGCATCTTGGCAATCTGTGGGGAACAGAGAAACACTGGGTCACCAGGACGTTTGACTTGTGGGCTGGAAGGCGATGCTGGAGCTGATGGGCTGGGAGATCTGGGCAAGCAGCCTGCACAAGGACCGCCAGCGAGATCACAGCTGCTCTGGGCTGAAGGAGAGGAAAGGAGGTTGCCACCTCATTTCTCCTTTCCCAGGGAAGGCATCTATAAAACTGCTGGGTATCTTTTTGGCATTTTCACAGCTCTCCCAGCTCTGAGAGAAACCGCTCACATAAAAAGCCATTTCCCGTTGCAGAGGGCTGTGGGAACCACTGCTCTGAGAGTAATCTCATCTGTGTTAGCTTGTACCAGGCTGTGCCCAGGAATTATCAGCACTGGTTTTATTTCCTGCTGGGGCTTTATGACCCCACTGAGAACATAAATGCATCTAAAGTCTAACTAAAACAATTTAATTTTCTTCATAAACGGTGTTGTGAAGAAAATTATGGCAATGTTATGCCAAAGGGGAAGGAAGATCATAATCCTTGCAGGTAACAAGTCTTTTCTTCTCTACTGCCTTATTGATTCTCTTCTGTTCTGACACAAAACTGCCCCATTACTCATTGCTCCATGGCTGATGCAACATCCCTGGAGAGTCTCCTCACGCTGCCGTGGCCTGCGAGGACCCTTGGAGAGAGGTGCTGCAGCACCTGAGAGATGCACCCGGGGCACACCAAGCACTGGCCTGTCCACCCAGCCCTGCAGGTCTTGTACTGGCCTCTCAGTCAATCCAGCTTCATCTAACACTTACAACCTTGCTCCAAGGACCTGCGAGCAGCTGGGCACACTATGCTCTTTAATCCATTTGAATCAGTCTCTTGACCACAAGCAGACATTTTCCTGAGCAGAGCCAGCAGGTTTCCTTTTCCATCCACTTCATTTACAACAGTCTCCTGTGCCTGGGCTCCGGAGTGGCTGCCAAAGCTAGAGTTCCCTTCAGCACTGTATCTTTGGTGCCACATTTCTTGGATGAGGCCAGAGGAATAGTTACATATTAAATATGGAACATAAAAGGTGTTTTTTGCAGATGGGAGTTCACAGAAGAAAAGCTATTCTAGTACTTGGCAATGCTGCAGAGCCTCACAGCTCAGAGCAAGGACTCACCCCTGGGATGCAGAAGCAAAGCCAGCAGGATGCTGCCTGTCCAGGTCCAACAGAGAGGACAGGTCCTTGTGTCTGCTTCAGAGCCGGGTCCCCTCTGGTGGTGCTGCAGGCAGAAGCAGCCCTGCCCGACGGCTATGGGTGGCAGCACCGTTCCTCCAGCTGCAGTCAGGATCCAGCCATCACATTTGAAAGGCAGCACAGATTCTGCAAACACTGGGAGAAACGTGGCCATTAAAATCTATGGCATAGGTGTTCCTGATTTACAGTTTATGAAGAGCAGCTGGTGATCTCAGGTATCTTTTCTGGGGAGGAAATCTGTAATTTCAGCCATAGAAGTCATGAGAACATCAGTCTGTAAATAACAGCAGGGAAAAGTGCCTCCTCTCCCCTGCAGCAGGCTGTCCTGAGCCACATACAGGGCCTGAGTGACAACTGTCAGCTGAACAAACTCCCAGCAGTTTTCTGAAACTTCTTTCTTTGTTTTTAAGGGAAGTGCTTTGCTGTTGCCGAGTTTGTTGCTGTTGTTTTGTGGTGACTGAGGGCTGTTAAACTCTCTGCTGTAGGGTGTTTGGAAAATAAATGAGCCTCTGCAATCCATTTCCTGCATTAACTCAGAGTGGCTGTGGAGGAAGAGAAGGGCAGTCCAAAATAAAGGTGGCAAAAGATGAATATACATAGGAGTGAGTGGGACTGGTGGTTCTTGTCCCCGGTGCTGTACGTCTCGTGAGGCAGGCGAGTGGCCTTGCTGTCTGGCACCCAAAGGTGTCTTGGGGTGTGAATTTCTCCACAATGCAATTTTCAAGACGGTCTGTCACCTTCCCTAGTTATTCTGCTTTGGACCATTATACAGACACTGAAGTTGCACATAGAAGGAAACTCCACATAATAAGCTCCAGTTGCATTTGTGAACCTTCCTGGTGGCTCTGAGCCAGCTGCAGCTCCTTTCCTGTCTGGGGGTGCACACCTTGAGCTGCCCAGCACAGGGGAGCTCCTTATCTTCACGCCTGGCCTCGGAGGATGGGGCTGAGCCTCCCCATGGGGAGGTGGGAAGCATCACCAGGGCTCCTCGGAAGAGCAGATGGCAGACCTTGCCTACAGCTCCTCTCTCCTTTGCCTTAGTGCCCTGTCTCAACCCTCCCCCCTCCCCCCCCCCAAAGCAATCAGATGGTGGTAAATGCCAGGGTGTCACGGGGAATAGGATTTTCAGGCGTAAAACTTGGGTTGCTCACAGACGTCTGGGGACAAACTCCTGCAAAGCCTCCTCCTGTGACTGCCGTTGCAGCAGCAATACCTGTTGCTTCCCCAAGGACTGTGGCAGCGCCAGGGTTGTGCCATACTGCTGTCCCTTATGGCCAGCTTGGGCCCAGGCCACCTCCGAATGTCAGTGAGGGACACTGCTCCATCCCAGAGGTAGCCTCGGCTCACCTCCTGCTTTTCCACACCCTGGCAGTCGAGTGGTCTCTTGATGGCGGTGGATGAGCTCCCAGCGGCTCCCCAAACTTCAGCAAAGGGTGTCCCCATCAGCTGGTGGCACCCTCCGATCCAGCTCTGACCCAGCCAGCTCTGCCTGGGGTTGGGGGCTGGGATGCAGCGCTTGGGCTTGAAAGCAGAGGGGTCTGACACCCTCTCCTCCCTCTCTCCCACCGGAACCACGCTCTCACTGGGGGACCTGCCCCGGTGCCCTGGGCACCGGGGCAGGTCCCCCGGGAAGGGTGCGGAGCCCCAGAGACTGGAAGCACCGGGTCAGTCTGTTCATCGCGGTTCACTTGTGGCCCCCAGTGCCCAGGAGAGACATGTGTCCGTGCGGGACAGTCCCCAGTCCCCAATCCTTTGGCCCCCCATGCCTGGTGCTGGCCATTCATCAGAGTCTTTTTTTGCGTGCTCTGACTGTATGTACCGGCTCTCAAGTACACCCCAAGCCCATGCCCATTAGAAATTGTTCCTCGTATACGAGGGCTGGGAAGACACCTGGAAGTTCAAGTCTTCAGGGTCCCAGAGAGCATCCTTGCTCTCCTCGCTCTCCTCCTGCTGCACGTGGTACCACCGCTCAGCAAACTGCACTGCATCGTGGACGCTGTGGAAAGCCAACTGACCGCCACTGTCTGTCCCACCAGCCCAGCCTCCCTCCCGGAGCCAGTGGCGGATGGAAGGGTTGCAGTTTGCCAGCAGCACCTGGACGCCAATCTCCTTATAGTCACGA
This sequence comes from Numenius arquata, assembly GCF_964106895.1. NCBI lineage: Eukaryota > Metazoa > Chordata > Aves > Charadriiformes > Scolopacidae > Numenius > Numenius arquata. The sequence continues at coordinate 33,571,338 of NC_133586.1, forward strand.
TGTGTCTCCTTTAGCACAGAGAGACCCACAGTATCTATGAACTGCATTGCCCCACAGTCAAGGATTAAGGTGTGCATATCTATGGAAGGAGGACAGGTATCTGCTGGAGGCTTCTCAGTCCTCTTCTTGGTCTCTTTCAGGCAGCCAAACCTGGTGCCAAAAAAGCTGTTTCCTGAGTCTGCATTTGTCTGGGCCTCCCCCCTTTGGTGCTTAGCAGCCAGCAGGATAGGATTTACCCCAGTTTTCTGGTAAAGAACAGCCTTGAAATAGTCCTTGTTGGCATAGTAGAGGGATGACTCAAAGCGGAAGATTTTGATGTTGGCAATACTGCTGAGCTGCTTGTAAGTGGACTGGTCCTCATAGATTTCTGTGTTGCTGACCTTGCCCAGGAGCGTGGCCCTGGGTCTCTGTGTGCGGAAGATGATACAGAGCAGAGAAAAACAGACACCCACGAGAAGCCCAATCTCTGTGGTGATCAGCGTGGAGGACAGCAAGGTTGTCCACCACACCACCGTGTCCAGCTTGCTGAGCCGCCACATGCTGGGGGTGTCACGGAACTTCCTCAGTCCCCCCTGCAGGTTAGCAATGGTGACCACTCCCAGGATGGAGGTCTGCAGCGAGTAGAAGAGTGGGGCGATCCACAGCAGCACTAGCAGCAGCACCAGGGAGGTGACCAGGCCAGAGACCTGGGTCTGGGTCCCTGTGGACTCCTTCAGCAGAGTCTTGCTCAGGGCCGCAGAGCTGGCAAAGCAATAGAAGAAAGAAGGGACCAGGTTGCACATGCCAATGGCAATCATCTCTTGGTTGGCACGGACAGTGTAGCCATGCTTTTTGCCAAAGATTTCTGCCAGAGAGACAGTCATGGCAAAACCAATAACAGCAATGGGCAGAGCATCAACTGCCAGGCTGGAAAACAGGTTTATATCTGGTAGAGTGGGTTTCCTAAAGCCAGTGGGGATATTCCCACAAACAGCAGACTTGTATCGCTCTTCGAAGTTAAAGTAATAAGATATTACTGTGGCTACAATGACCACTAGCAGCTCTATGGGAAACGGGGCCTTCATCTTCTCCTTATACCGGTCATTGATCTCTTTGACAGGCACTATGACGGCCAAAGCAACCAGGCTAGTGACTAGGTCACAGATATTGGTGTTCTGGATGTATCTGAAAAGGTCAACCCATGTCAGGATGAAGGACCCCACACCTTCATGACGAGGGATTTTCAGTCCCAGGAGATACTTCATCTGGGATGTGATAATGGTGAGGCTGGAGCCAGTCACAAAGCCACTGAGGAGAGGTTCTGACAGGTAGACAGCCACAAAGCCCAGCTGTAAAACCCCCAGCAGGATCTGAAAAGCAAGCCAGCCATACCTTTAGCATCGATGAGAAGGACTGGAAGAGGTAGTTAGCAATTTATGTCAGTTTGCTCCCACTTCAGCAGCTCTGGCTATTCTGTCTGCCGAGCGTTCAGTGTGAGGCAGTGGACTTCGTCTTCAGTACTTAATCTGGGGTATGATAAACTAAAGACACCCACCTATAACACTCATCTGTGCCTAGAGATGCCACACAAAGAACCCTACAAGGTCCCTGCTGCTGTCTCCTTACAAGCAATAAGAGCAAACAGTTAACATTGAAAGTCCAGGAAGCAGCCCCATCACAGCAGCTTTGAGTATCACTCAGTGGCATAAAACTGGTGTGATACACTCAATTTTAGTTGTCCCAGTGAAAGAGCCTGAAGTTGTTCAGTGACAGCTAGGCCCAGGTAGTGGGGACATTGCCAGGGAGCATGGCCTTTGAAGGAGCCCCTGCTGATGGCAGGGTCCTTGAGGGTTGTTCTTGCCAGCCCCAAACCTGCTCTAACCTCCACCAGGAGCCAGCCTAGCTCAAGGACTGGGGTGGTGAGAAGGTGGTTCATAGTTTCTTCTCCTCTCTTGCTGTGCGTGATCCTAAGGATGTTTCAGACACATCCAAGGACCTGGCCTGTCACATGGAGGGAAGGAGGGAAACAAAACCCCACATCCAGCTGTGTTGGGGTTTCTAAATCACTGCATTTGATTCAAGGGTGCCGGGGCCTAGTCATATCAGGAAAGGTTTCTCATGACTTTCTCAAGTCTGAACCAAGACTGGAGCTTAGAGATGTTTAGCTCAGAGAAGTTCCTAGCAGGCAAAAAGAGAGGAAACAGCACAACAGTGAACATTTGTACCTGGTAAAGACCGACCAGAAAGCTTAAGGAAAGGGCCACAGTGATGGCGTAGCAGCTCCTGTCACAGGCACCCGTCCCATTTCTGATGGAGGTGGAGTTGCCCACCAGGGAAGAGCCAGTGTTGTTGTCGCTGTACCCTGCTAGCTGGAGGTGCCGGTTCACAGACTGCCCAATCATCAGGCACAGGACACCGAAGGAGCCCACGAAGTTATGGCGTGAAGTGGCCACAGCAACGTAGATGATATTGCAGAAGAAGTTGGTGTAGATTCCATAGATGGGATCCTGGTTGGCTAAGAGGGAGTAGGAGATGGACTGAGGGATGGCAACTATCCCCACGAGGAGCCCAGATATGACATCCCCAAGCAACTGTGTCTTTACATTGTAACGGGGAAGCCAGTCCAGCACTGGGAACAGCCGACAGAAGAAGGTGATGATGGTTTGATGATCGCATGTGCAGATCTCTCTGGCTTTCTTTCGGATGAGTTCCTTGGTGCTGAAGTCTGCAGGCTCATACTCCTCCAATTTGACATATATAAAATTAGCAGGAGTCTCTTCTGGCGTTAGGGACCCCACTGCGTCTTTGCTCTGTCCCGACTTCTGGCTCAATGTCTCCTCCATTGCACCAGGAGAGCTAAGGCGGGAGAACAGGCAGCCATGAAGTGTTGCAGTCATGTACGCAATGTGCTTTGCTTAGCTCCAGGGCCCATGGAGATTGCATAGATAAATAAATAAAGGAAAATAACCTCAGACAAATCAAACAGCAAATCACTTCCCCACGGTGCCAGTTGATTTGTTTGTTTTCAGTTATGGGCCTGATCAACCACAGCCCTGAGACCACAGTTTATATTGCATTCATCCGGCACAGATGCTCACATCAGGGATGGAACTACATACCCCTGTGCTCCTTCCTACCATACCTCTTGTTCTGAAACAGAGCAGCGGGATGGGGTAAGATCAGACAATATTATTTCACTGAAACTGAAACCTCTTCAGGAAGCCTACATTTCTTGATGACACTTCCACTTAAGCAAGAACTACTTTGGAAACGTTGAGATATTCCAAACGATGCTTTAGGAATGTAACATGTGGGCAAGGGAGGTCATTTGCAAAATAACTTCGCCTTTAACATCTCAAAATTTTAAATTACACTGCTGGCTTGCATCGAACAGGCCCATCACAGGGGCTCCTATCTGCGGAACAAAAGCATCCTACTCTCTCAGTCTGGTTAAGTAACATATTCACTTTCCAGAGCTACTTCCAAGTTTTTCAGTCAAAATACAGCTGCAACAAAACATACTTTTTTTGCCAAAACTGAACGATACACACAGAGAAGAAAAATCTTCTGAGAGGAGACCTAGAGTGGCTGCAGTCAGAAACTGAGCTGGGATGATGAGAATTCCCACTCTCCTGCCCCACAGCTTCATTTCAATCACTGGTCCCAACCCAAATCTCTTACCTCTGGCTGCGGGGAGATACTGGGTGTTTTCTCACTACCTGGAGCTTCTCCCAGGCAGACAGACCTGTCCCCTCTCCTTACAGTGCACACTGAGCGGAGCAAGCATGAGGCTGTGCAAACCTATTCCCTTTTCCTTCCTTCTGGACCATGCGCCGCTTCCCTAGAGAAGAGATCTGAGTTACTCAGCCAAGCCATCGGCCCTTTTATCTCGCTCCAGCTGATGAAGACGGTGCAGCCGGCCAAATAGAGCTGTATTTTGAAAACAAACATCGTTCTGGGAGAGTATTTGTGATGAAAACTTGTTCTGGCCATTAAGAATGATTGAAGAGGTTTAGAGAAGTGCTCCTGCCAGATAACAGTACTGCTGGTATCTGGAGATGTGTTTGCTAAACACGGGGAACAATGCAAAGAAATCTTCCTTGGTGTGCAATTGCTCTGCCCCTCCCTGAACTGAGAGAACATCCTTGCCTGAGTCCCGCTGGGCTTCTCTGCTCAAGTTTTCACCTATTCTGGACAAGCTTTTGTTCAAAAAAAACATAACCAAAAAGCAAAACCGGTTCCAGAATGACTTCTCTTTCCCGTAGCTTTTCCACCAGTGTGGTGCCACCAGCCCCTCCAGCTCTGCCCAGCCAGGCTGTGCTCACCCGCTGCCAGAGCCAGACACCCGGGCTGCACCCGGGCAGCGAAAAACAGAGTTCTGCCCAGACAGCAAAGGTGGGATGACATGGATTATTTCTAGGTAGACAGAAGAACTCAATACGTGTCAAATCTGCACAATCCACAATCCACGTTTTGCACATGCCTTTTAGAGACAAGCACAAATTTTTTTTTAGCACAAATACCAAGAGATTTTGCTTGGCAGAAGTAAGCACAATTTGGTAAAGTGCAGGGTTGCATTCCTTTTGTAGGTAAAGGTGAACAACTGCATTAGCGGCCAGGAAAAAAGGTAATGTCTTATCATCCTGAATTGAAACAGCAGCCTCATAAATACCAGCTGTAACTGCTGTGTCCTTGTGATCCCTGCCAACAACCTGCCTCAGACCTCTCAGCACACGCTCCTGCTCACCTCCTTCTCCACTCTTTCTTTTCCATCTCTTTTCCATCGACCTAGTCTCTAACATTTTGCTGGGTGTGCTACTGCCCCGTTGAGCAGGACAAACACCTAGCAGTGAGGCAGCTCGGCCCCTGCCTCTGCTCCTGGCACCGACTTGTGTGCTGGGCTTGGGGAGGAGGCTGAGAGCCCATGGCGTTCAGAGAGATGGTGTGAGGTGTGGAGAGATGACATTTTCACAAGGCTTTGATTTAGATGCTGGGAGACACCCTGAGGGAAAAGAAGGGGAAGATCAGCATCCTGAGCTACATTTATCTCATCAGTGGAAGTCTGTATCTCAGTAATTAGAAGTAAATAAATAAGAAACATCAGTACTCTCCAGCAGCAGGAAAAAATGAGAGCACATGGTAGGGGAAATAGCTGCTCAATGTATTTATCTACCTCCGTGAATTCTTTATTCTCTGCTATTCCTCCGCAGCTCATGTATTTTCAGGTACATCTGTTGATAGCTCCCCTTTCCCTTCCCTTTCTTTCAGTAACGGACTGTATCTTTCCTTAGCCTTGTCATTCCTCCTGTCCCTAAAAGATTATCCCTTCATATGCTTTAGCCTGTCTGATGTTGTCTCTACTCACTTGTTTTCCTTTTGCATCTTCTTCCTTAGCAAATGACCCAAATTTCCATTTTCTGTATGATTCCTTCATCTTGAAATTCAGTCACTGAAGAACCAGTGAGTCAGTCACGGAAGAGCTGGCCAGGCTGGTCCTTTAAGTCGACTTGTTTCCTGGGATAAAACACATCTGAGCACAATCCATCTTCGGGTTTTGATCTTTTGATCATTCATTTCCAGTTCTGGATCTCTCATCTGTCCACCATGAAAATGGGACAAAGCACTTTTTCCATTTGTGACAGTATCTAGGCTACCTTTAACCTTCACTGGTGGTTGCTGCTTTTCCATCTTCACTTACATATTCTGGAACTCTTCTGTTTGCTATGATTTCCGTTACCACCTGACATAGCTTGGTCAGCCTTGATATAGCTATGCTTTTCCACCTCTCCAATGCATAGGTTTTAGTGAGCAGATTTTTTCCATTCCTTCTGTCTCCATGCCTCCCCTGCCATCCTTCCCTACAAACTTGTTCCTCCCTGTCTTGTGTGCAAATTCCCAGTTGCTTTTGTATACTCAACTTCAAAATATTCCATACTTTCCCTGCAATTAGCTTCTCAAGCTCCATATCCCCATGTATTCCGTTCTCTGCACTGACCTCTTTGGAACAGCGAGCCTCCACGCTAGGGCAGCTTCTGCGTGGTCCTCTCTGTGCTGGAAATTCAGGCTGTGAGCACTGAGGAAAGGTCATTTTATGTTCTCCATCCTGACAGAACCAAGAACATCATTGGTGGCTGAACACTGTGTACATCTCTGAAATCACTTTTACTGTATGAGGTGAGGCAAGGGCGGAAATGGCAAACATTTCACATTTGCTCTAGAAAATGTATAGTAGACAGCTTAAAAAAAGAAACCCACAATGGAACTTCATGTGACCTTGAGGTGGCTAAGGCTGCCCTGCCTTCCAAATGCAAGGTCACTACAGCTAACTGCTAAAACTGTTTTCAAACAAACAAACTTCTTCAAGGGTTGTTCTTTATTGCCACTATAAACTCACTTAACTGTTTAGCTCCTTTCTGGGCAAGGTTGGGTTGGACAGATGGTATTAGCTTGAACAACGCAAGTGTAGACAGGACGTTGCCTGCCAGTAGTAACATGGCACCCTCTGTTTTTAAGACAAGCAGAAAGCATGAAATCCAAATTTTTCATTTATGGCGTAGTATGTGAGCAATGTAACATCCACCTATGCAACAACTGTTGAAACCAGCAAGAAACATGGGAGTGAAAACCTGGGCTCCCAGTACAAGGAAAATGCAGTAGTGGGCTATTTTGGCTTTCTGTCCTAAAGTAGAAAATAATCATGAAATTGTCTGGGTCTGTGATTGTTACCCAGGCATTTTTCAGCGGGGAAGTGTAGTGAATTCAAGTCTCTGCTGCTGTGTCAATGCATCGCTTTTGTTTATCAGGACAAGCTGGCATCTCCAATTTTCTTTGGAACAGAGTTAACCGCACTGCGCAAGTATTTTTGATTTGCTTTAAGGCTTGTAAATATACTTATGACCATTTGGCTTCTGGAAGACTTTCAAGTAGCATCCCACATGTCTTGGCTCCATAAACGGGCCAGCCTGGCTTAGTACATGGCTGCAGCCCGCTGCTCTGCAGTTACTTAGATCACATGCAACTTTATTTAAAAAAAGGCAAGTGAGCCAGGTAACAGTGCCAGGTATCTAAGAGAGATGCTTTTCCTTCCCTTCAGATTTGGGACTTGACAGTCTTTGTGGATGGCTGCTGGTTTGGTTCCATTTGGAAATGAATTTTCAATATGTAGACATCTGCAAAACACCATCTTTTTTTTTTCAAAAGGAAAAACAAGGAAAAGGAGACAAGCCCAGAACTGGTCCCACTGCTGAGATAGGGTAAAATGCAACAAAAGCACCTGAGGACAAAAAAGCTGAACAGAACTTCTCCTATGGTTTCTTGGAAAGCAATTATTCACTTTTCTGCAAGAGGTAACACCAGAGAATGTAGAAGCAGTAAACTAGGTCTTCCCAGAAAATAAAACAGTTTTTGCAGCCTCCTGTTATTTCGCAGGGCAGTTTATGCTGATGTGCAGGGGTCACAGCAGAGCATGCAAGGCAAAGAGAAAGTTCTCTCCAGACAAAAACACTGTGAATCCAAAAGTGTCGCTCACCCTGTGACTGCACACGGTAATGCAGTCCCACCACTGTGAAGTTTGAGAGGGACCAAGGAACCCATAAATAAATACCGATAAAGAACATTTATTTCAGCTGCTGCTCGCTCCCAGCAATTAACCACGAAGACAGACATGCAAGGAATGTTTTTTAGTGTATTTTGAAAGATGTAAGATGGAGGCTTTGTCCTTGGAAAGAGACTCAGTGCGGAGGTAGCAGATCTAGAAGGACACGCTAGGTCCACCCTGCTAACGCCCTGCTACAAGTCCTTCCCCCAGCACTGACGCCCACTCCTAGAAGATGGGAAAAAAGAGCACTTCCAAGCACATCGGCTACAGGATTTGGGGAGCATTCCCAATTTATATAAGGAGGGTGAAAATGATTCCTTGCCAACCTTTGCGGCTCTTTGTTGCTGTTTTCATGTTTTTCCCTGCATGACAAAAGTCCAGTGCTTATGACCCTTTTCCAAATTATCAAGCTAATAATTGAAAATGCTATAATGGCTCTGTAAACAGATTAAATTGACTACAGTGGAATAAAAATGGGGAGACACATTTCTATTTCATACTGAATTGGCATTCAGCCCAAGCTACTTGGCACCATTTCAGACCTGACCTGCGTGTGCTGCCGATGAGCACTTCATAGCGCTGAGGCTGTGCTGGTGGGATGCTCTTCCCCCTGTAGCTGTTGGCTGGCTCACGGGGGTACCCTATTTGCAGTTACCACGACTTGCCCCCACGATGTTGGGCAGAGCCCTGTGGCTGGCTCCCGAGCTCTCCCAGTAGCCATCCCACACCAGCTCATTGTGCACTGAGGCCACGGAGAGGGATCCTACAGAGGTCACATCTCAATGTCACAGAACAGAAAGATGCTCCATCAGGTGGGTAAGAAGCCCAGAAACTGTAGCACGTCCCCAACAATCTGCTATTAAAGACAAGTTTTTCCACACAAGCCAAATGGTGGGACAGACTGCCACACAGTGTGGCTTAACAGAGAAGCGCTGCAAAAGCTGTAAAAAATGGGAGGGCTCTGCATGGGCTGGACCCCTGGTACACCTTTCCTAAGCAGCCTCCACCAGCCTGTGAACCAGGAGATGGGGCTGGGGTCTCATCTAGTACAGGAGCATGTATATGGCAAGAATTAGGTGTGCACAGGTAAGGTAGAGCCTTGAGCAGCACAGGTAAAGGGAGCTGCTGACTGAAGCCTGTTATCTCAGCTCTGTATCGGCAGGAATCAAGAGTTACTCTGCTGAAGGCAATGGCTGTCCTATGCTTTTCAAGAGAGCAGAAAGCTCCTGCTGGCATTCTCCGTAATTGAGTGCTCCTACACTCTGTTGGCACCAACACAAAAATTACAGCATGTGCGCTGAGGCTTCCTAAGGTAAAAGGCCCCCTCAGGTAAAAGCTGAGCCATGCTGGATCAAGAAAATCTTTTGTGTAACTCAAGAACACGTATGCAGAGATAAAGCTCACACTAAGTGCCCAGAACTGCACCCAGAGCTGCTCTGATTTTTGCTCTGACTCTTACTGGCCATGACCTTACCAAGTCATATAACCTCTTACGTCCAATAACACCAAAATACATTGCAGAAATTTTGTAAGGCTGAATACGTAATACCATGTGCTATAACCACACATATTGTGAAGTACAAGTAGCACCAAACCTAACCCAATCTGTCATTTCTTGCATCTTAGGAATATGGACCTGGCCCACAGGAGGGTGCTGCTCACCGGCACATCATCGTCACCACGTTGCTTATTACCTGCTATTATTCATGAGACAAAGGGCAGCTGGGTTGCACAGAGCACTGAAGTCAGGAGGAGGTGAAAGCCTGCTGCTGGCCACGTATCGTCAGTCAATGCCCCGGTTTATGTTGGCAGGAAACTTCCACGCGTGTGTACAGAGTGCGGGAGGACAGTCCACACAGCTGTGTATACACTGTGCTTCACAACGGGCACTGGGCACAACCCTCAGCAGAAGCAGGGACCGGGGACTCGCTGCTCAAACATGCGTGGCTTTTCTTGTTAAAATTTATAGCTGCAGCATCTTCTAAGGTATCAAGCATATGTCCAACAACAGAAAAAACATAAATATCATCTTTTAATGGTTATAAAGAAATCCCAAAGATTTTACCATATTTGATAGAAAATTCTTGTGCTAAAACAAATCTTCTACAATGACAACAAGGCACATTAGCATTTAAAAATTACAATCGATGCAGATCTAACAGATACAGACAGTGTAAAAGAGAGTCAACAACATGCAGAGGCTACACCCCACAGCTGATGGTAGGACATAAGACGACGACTGACAAAATAAAACTCTTATCACAAACGTTTGGTTGGTGAGCACAGCGCTCAGCGAGGAGCTGATGGCAGCACCTCTCTCCCCAGGCTGGGCACAGGGCACGGTCCGTGTCCCACCCGGCACGGACTGATGCCATAGAGCGAGATGCCTCCCCCAGCACCCCGGATTCTGCCACCCAACTGGGGGAAACATTATACCTTATTTTAAACACACAGGGAAGTCACAGTAAAAAGTAAGGTGATCTTTTATACATACTATACAACTTTTCTGCATCTTATTCAAACAAACCATTCTGTAAACTGGTTGAGTCAGCCGACCAATGTGATCTAGTCCATTCCTGAGGTACTGTTTGGTTAAACCCATTCTCCAACTTGAAAAAGTTACTCCAGGCAATATCTGCCATTTAATTTATTCTGAAAAACCCTACGCCACAAATATCTAAAATTATTCTGAATTTAATTATTTTTGAATTTAAAATAATTCAAAAATCATACCCCAGAACATACCAAGGTACCAGAGACGATGGTCACAGACTCAAGAGACTGACGAACTCAAACCATCATGTGATTACCAGAAATAGTGAGGCTTTACCTCTAATGATGTTTCAGCTGCATTGCAAATACACATAAAATTTACTTACTTAAGTCAAAAATTAGACATAAAAAACTTGGACCCAAGTCCAGCAAAATGTTTCATTTCCTATCTTCCTCTGGAGTCTTGAGATCATTTAGGAGCCAGACTAAGAGCTAAGTGCTTTCAGAGCTAGAGGGAGCTGGAATTCAAGTACTTTTGGCAGTAAATTTGTTCAATGGAGATTTGAATCTCCATCCAATGCTGTAATATTTTGTGTATTTTCACATTAGAGAAACAGCAATATGCCTTAGCTTGTATAATCTCTAGAAAATAAAACAGAAAGGTACTAATTACACCATGAATTAAATATATATATATTAAATATTTGCCATTTTACCTAACCAGAGGCCTCACTTTCAGCACTGTAAGGATCTCAAAAGAAAATGCAAGACTCAGAATTATTTCCACTTCAGGTGCAATTCGATTGAACTAGTAAAGATCAGATAGTTTTTCACATGAGCAGCTGATCCTCCAAAGGCTTACAAAGAGGACAACCAAGTGCAAGTAATTCTTGGGACTTAACAAGGTCACTCACAGTGCAAAGTCTGCACTAAAGACATTGCTCCTTTTATCTATGCCAGCATAGTACAAGTGCAAAGCCCTTCTAGTGTGGACAGTTACGTCGATATTGAAGTCTCACAACAGTATCCTACATTGAGACTCAGCAAAGTAAAATAAGCTACACAGATCCAAAGCACCTTGAATGGCATTAGCAGCAGATGCCTGCTACCTGTGTCACAGCTTCATTAGCTTAGCTATATTGCTAAAAAAAACCAAAAAAAAATGTAAATCACCTCAATCATTTAATCACTTTTCCAAAGCATGTGAAAAAAAAAAAAACACAACAGAAGATAATGCCCTGAAAAAAACCTCTTTGCCTGAAGAGTTCCACCCTCAACTCAAAGGGTTTCCTCTTGTTCCAGTTTCTATGATCTTCTAGACCAGCAGCTTCCTACAGCCCAGCCATGCTTCTCACTGCGCTGGGAGCACTGGGAGGCTCAGGTCAGCGCTGAGCCCGAGTGAGCCCCGCGCTGGCCCGTGTGCCCAGCTGCAAGGCCAGCACTGCCTTCCTGCACCGTTTCTGGAATGGAGACACGCAAGTGATGCGACTTCAACCTGCTTAAAAGCTCTTTGCACCGGCAGCACCGGAGATGACAGCAGGTAGCTAAGGGTGGTGGGGAACAGGGAGTGAGAGCAGCCCTGGGGTGAAAGATTCAGGGAACTGGACCCAGGGAGATATGCACTGTTGCTGGTCTTCTCAAGGTAGGAGTGGCGATAAAAAGACTGGATTCCACCAGGTAAGCCTAAATCTAGGACCTGGCACAGGTAGGGTTCACGGCCAACCTCAGCACAAGGCTGTGGGAAGCAGCAGGGTATTGACCGGCTTAAAACCCTGGTGTGGCAGCCAGGATGCTTTCCTGCCTGTGGTACCTCCCCGCTGCACTTCTGACCCATCAGCAGTGGGTTTTAATGTCTCTTGGCACAAGCCAGCAGAAGCGAGTGGAGAGGAAGGCACGGCTGTGATTTCTCCCCAGAAATAGTACCTTTTTGTTCATCACCGCAGCCCGATGGGGAAGGAGCACAGCACCCATGGAAGCTCTGCTGCCCTGGCTGGAAAAGCCATGTGCAGACTTACATTAAAATTAGATAAAAATAAATAATCATGAAAACAGAAATCCCTCATATATGTAGTTTGGGACAGTGACTCATGCAGCAGCTCTGAGCCGGACTTAGGTCCCGTGTTATTATTACACTCATTATAGAGAAAGGCACGTGGCTGCGTAACACAGTGCTGCAGTAGCCCCATAATAAAGACACCTCCAGGTTAATCTGTCGTTGCTCCTGCAGCTACACAAACCCTGGCCCAGTCCCACACCGGGCTGAGGCTCTGGCATGCTCGTGGGGGGACACATACAGCGGTGCTCCCCCACCAGCACCCCATGGTCCCCTTTCTCCCAGCCTCAGAGGACCGGTGGGGTTTTGGCCTTGTCTCACACTCTTTGTTCAGAAGCTTTAGCCTTATCAAAAGATCTGGCGTGAAAACTGAGTAGCAGGTCACATGTAATAGCAACATACACAAAGGCAGCGATTCTTCTATTTACAGTCAATCATATGCAATGTCTTACAGCAAAATACAAAAAGAAGTCAGAAGGTGGAGAGGTGGGTCTCGCAGTGAATTAGAGAGGAGCAGATGGAGATGCCACGGCTTACAAGGAAATCGGGACCACTAAATCACATGAGACTAAGGTTGGCAATGGCATTATAAATCCAAAAATAAACACCATGTGCCTCACTGCAGTACCTTTCCCTGTTTTATGAAGTGGACTGAAAGTTATTTCCCTGTCAAAACATGCACACAAGTGTAACATTCATTAGTGTAATTGCCACGTTAGGAAGAACTGACACTACTATCCATAGCAGCAAAAAACATAAAAAAAGACCCTGACATTTAGCAGGATATTACTAAAGACATTTCCAGGAGTCTTTAGTATAGCTGAGACCGAGTGTGTTAATTTCCATAATGCCATGTTGTTGTCATTAATGAATGTGCTAATGATCTCTTAATTCTTCATTTAGACTGATAATTGCCGATTAGTACGTTTGGGAATGGAGATCCACTGATTTATACCATCTTCCACTCTAGCCTGGGGTTCTAAAGGTTGCACCTGGGATGAACATTCCTGTTCCACACAGATGCATAAACCCAAAACCAATCGTTCTGAGACTCCCTCTTCCTATAGATCACAAAGGAAGCTGTGAGGCAGGCAGAAGAGAAGGTGTAGAAAGCAGTGGGTACGGCAGAATTCCCCTTATAAAATCTGGTACATGTATTCCACTGTTCATTTAAAACAGTAGAAGGCAGAAGAGCCCTTTCCAGAACAGAAACAGGAATATCACAAAAGTGTAACTGGATATATACAGCTGCTGCATCCATCATACAGCAGCACAAGGTGTGTATATATATATGTGTGTACACACACATATATATAAACACATAAACATACACATATGTGTGCATATATATATAAATATGAAATTCCTTTGTAAAATAAATTCTTTAGGGAAACAGTTATCAATCAGTTGTCCCCAATTCCTTCAGGTGAAATTGGATTACTTCTAAAGGGACCATAAACATATTCAAGCAAAGCACGCTTCTCATCCGTAGGCTTAAATCAGATTTATTTCTCTGTTAAAAATTTATTCTAGGCCTAAAAGGAAAATGGCTGAAAACCCACTGTTGTAAAAAATTCCAACCATGGTAAGCTCTAACCTTCAGTTAATTCCAAAGGACTGCTTATTATAATGAACTCTCTGGAAAGTGGCATTTATTTCTGTTCCCTTTTAACCAGAGCTGTGTGCATTAATACAGACATTAATACTACGACCTGTGGACTTTTATCATAAATAAGAACATTAAAATTTGTTCTTTTGGTTGGCTGGCTGCTTTTGCTGTTGCATTTATGGTTGGACTTGATGATCTGAAAGTCCCTTCCAATCTAGACAATTCTCTGATTTTAATACAGTTTCTTGTGTTCTGCTTGAAGTGGAATTTGAAGGCTATATTGCCAGTTGTGGCTGCACAAACAGCACTGAGGCCAAATACGATGTGCTCTAGCTAAGCATGAATCAATTGGTATGTCTTTTAGCTGTAATCTAAATTAATTCTTTGAAAAATCAATTTATGACTGTTTTATTGTGCTTTTATGTAAATAAATAGCCAGGAGCTACAAATATGCACCCTGCTAGCTGTGGAAAGCACATACTCCTTGGAAACAACATTGCTATTCCTTCCTCCTTGGCACAGGTAGAAATGGGTTTGAAAAAACCCATCTTTTAGTAAATAATTACTGGTTTCCCCTTCTCGGTTAGAATTTGGCTACACAAATCTGTGCGCAGTCACAGGTCAAAAATCCTCCACTTGGGCAGCATGGAAGCAGTACAGGAGAGAGGAATTGTGAGTGTAAAGAGGAAAGAATCGCTCAGAGCAATTTCTACTTTACTTCTACCCCACCAGCAGCTGCCTTGCCTTAGAGGAAGCTCCCGGTTCATTCCTCCTCTCCCTCTCAGACACCCATGCCTGAGGGGCAAAGGGGTGAGAAGGAGTAGCTGGGGGTAGGCAGGAACATTTGCAATAAAAATGTATGCTGCTTATTGTTTGCCGTGCTTTCATTTTTCATCAGGGCTTTGAGAAGTGGGCACTGCTTCTAACACTGTTCTGCTCTCTTGAAAAATATTAAGTTAAAATCAGCATTTTAAAATGGCATCGAGGCTTTTGTTGGAAGTTCTAGTGATGCTTGCACTGCTGTCTGCTGAATGCACCTGCGTAGGTCTGCCTGCCACCAGCCAGCCCTTCGGTGGCCAGGCACAAACCCCTACAGTGACAAGCCTTCCCAAGCTGGCACCCAGCTGTGGGAGTGCCATCTCTCTCCACGCCAACCCAGGGGCTCTGAATGGGAACTCAAATAGGTACGGTGAGGAATTAAAACAGAATTTCCATCCTGCACTCACTCCCTATGTTAACCCCACTCACTGCTTTTGTACGGCTTAGGCTAATCCACTCTGGTAATACTAATTCAGTAATTATAATTATCCAAACTGCGTAAGGGATTCTTCACACAGAATAGAAAAGTTCATCCAGGAGGTTACTGCAGAAAAGACAGAATTCAGCAACAGCTATTTGGGATTCATGTCCTTGTATAAACATGCCTCAAGGCTGAGAAAGAAAAATATTTGTGCTTTTTGAATACTGCAGAAGCTTTAGCATTTTCTCTACAATATCTGGAGACCTGTTTCCTTAACAATGCCAGTTCTAGAACACATAACGCACAGCTCTCAGTTATGTGCTCCTTTTCAATATATGCTACAGCCATCCCCCACCACCCCCAGTATTTCCATACGCTGCTAAGATGTCCTAAAAAAATATATTAAGTTCAGTTAACATGTAAAGGTTGCCAGGTCCTGGGACTCATCTTTCTGCTGTCTAGTCCTTCTCTTGAGGTCCCAGCTCCTTTTTCATAGAAAGAAGGGGATAGTTACTAAGTCCTAGTTCAGATTAAAAAAAAAACAAAAAAAACCCACAACTAAACTCAAAATATATTTCTATGTAGAAAATGCTTCATGATTCACATTGCATTTTATTCCTTTTTTGACTCCTGACTCATTTTTGAACAATGAAGGATGAGAATATTGTCTGTATACAACATCTTTTCCCTTTTTAAAGCTGTGAAGAACCCACAACTCAGACTATAAACTCCCCTGGGAGAAACCACCATCTTCCAAGGATGTATTGTGAGCTATGTATAGCTGGTACTCAGTAAAAACTGTTAATCACTCAATTCTGCCTTCAGAATTGTATTCTATTGCTGTAAGAAAAGACAACCGCTTCCGGGTGCTTGTATTTTAGCATGAAGAACAGGCACTCTTCACTGTTCTACATAATTTAAGATCAAAGTACAAAGTTTTATTTACACTAACATGGTGAAATAACGTTCAGCAGAATTGTCTCTGGCTCCTTTTCCAATAGCTGTATTTTTTGGCCTGTCCATCCCCATAATATAAAGTCCACAACAGAGCACACATCAATGGTTTATGGTCAATAAAACCTGCATTCACACATGAAGTCTGTGTGACATGGACAAATTTGGACAGATGCTGGATAATCTATTTGGCCCTTTTCATTTTAATGCCTGTAATTCTGTCTGCTGAAACTCAAGAATAAGAGATTTTCCATCTAATGTCCACAATTCTAAAGAGCTCCTAAATATTAGGAAAACAAACGACTGACCATGAAGATGTATGAGACTTCTAAACAGTCACCTCTGAACAAAAACTATTACAAAAAAATTCAAGCTGAAGAGGCAAACTTTCCTGGCATGTAAAGGCCCGTGTAGAAATGAGGTAACCACGGCCCCATGGCTGCAGTAGTTCTCAGGAGACAATGACAAAGCCTCTGGAGGTGACAGGCGGTTAGAAGCTATTCATTAAGACCTTTTCATGCATGTTTAGAATTTATTTATCTATCTGTCTCAAACTCAGGGAGGTTACAAAATCACCAACCAATCACTCCATGGTAAAGACCAGAGCAAAGAGTCTCTGTCAGTCATTCCTTCGAAAATGTAAGTGTGGTAATATGGAAAAGCAATGCCAGAACAAGGGACAAGAAATGAGCTGCCTCTCATTATTCAGTTGGACAGGATGCCTGGACTACTTTAAAATCCCATCCCCTCCATAAAGACAGGATTTCAAGGAAGGCATGGAAAGTTCAAGACAGAATAGAAATGAGATGAACAACCGTATGAAAACTCTTAGATTCACAGATTGGCCATAATCAAGTTAAGAATTGCCTTCATTCAGTACCACCTATCGAATCACTATACCCGGCAGGCAAATTTAAAGCATCAAAACAGACTGCATAGTAACCAGCGTGTTAAAAACAACTCTGCCTCTTTTTATCTGAGTGCATATATATTGCATAGACATACAGACCCAGAGCCATTTTTTTCCCCAGGCTTTGTTCCAGCTTGCTTCCTTTCCACAACTAGTTCTTGGAAGCACTGGTCCCACTGTGCCCCTGCGCCCCCAATGCAAAGTCCACAGCCTGGTGCACACTGTGGAAGAGAAGGTGGTCCTCCCCTTCCTTAAAGAATTCTCCTCGGATCAGGGAACTCCTCACTGAAGGATTGCACTGGGCCAGTAGCACCTGGACATCTATCTCCCTGTAGTCCTTGCAGACCTCTTTGAGGGTGCGTATTCCTGCCGTGTCTAGAAACTGTATTGCACAACAGTCAATCACTATTGTGTGAAACCCCAGAGGTTCAGAGACAAAATCCATGGAGATGCCGGTCTGGTTGTCACCAGAATCCACCTCTTTCTCTCTAAGCATCCTTTTTGCTGCCTTTTTCTTTGCTCTCTTCACCCAGACTGGGTTAACACCAGTTTGCTTGTACAGGGTGGATTTAAAGCACTCTTTGTTGATGTAGTAGAGGGGAGCTTCAAAACGAAACACCACAATTCCTGGTTTGGTTTGCAAGTTCTTGTAAGCAGACATGGATTCATACGTCTCAGACTCTGCCACCCAGCCAAGCAGTGGTGCCTCCGGTCTCTGAGTTCGGAAAATGACACAGAGCATAGAGAAGCAAACACCAACCAAAAGACCAATCTCAGTACTAATGAGTGCTGAGGCTGCCATAGTAACCACCCAGATCACTGTGTCCACTCTGCTCAAATGCCACATTTTTGGCAGGTCCTTGAACTTCCGCAGGGCTCCTCTGAGGTTTGCAATGGTTATGACAGCGAGGACACATTTCTGAAGGGAATAAAATAAAGGTGCAATCACAAGGAGGACTAATAGGATTACCAAACTAGTCACCATGCCAGACATTTGTGTCCTACAGCCTGTGGACTCTTTGACAAGAGTCTTGGCAAGAGCCGCGCTTGTTGTGAAGCAATGGAAGAAAGAGGGAATGATGTTGCAGAAGCCAATGGCATACATTTCCTGGTTGGCCTTCACAGAGTAACCATGCTTCTTGGCAAACATCTCTGAGAGGGAGACAGTGATGGCAAAGCCAATTATAGCTATGGGGATAGCATCCAAAGCCACATTAGGAATCAGGTTCCAATCTGGAGGGCTGGGTGGCAGAAACCCAGTTGGGATGTGTCCAGCAACACTTGAGCCATAAGTCTCTTTCAGCTTCCCAAAGTGAGACGCCAGAGTAGCTGCCACAATCACGACTAGTTCAACTGGTATTGGAGCCTTGAGCCTGGATTTAAAATGTTCATTAAGCTCTTTGGTTGGGATAAGTACAAGAAAGCACAAGAAGCTGGTGATGAGATCACAGATGTTGGTCTTGTGTATGTTTCTGAAGATGTTTATCCACGTGGCTATGAGGGAGCCGATGCCACTGCTCCGTGGAATGTCTAGGCCCAGGAGATACTTGGCTTGTGATGTCAGGATGGTAAAGGAGGCACCTGTGACAAACCCACTCAGCAACGAATCGGAGAGGTACACTGAGACAAAGCCCACTTGAAAGAAACCCATGGCCACCTAGAAGGAATCAACCACACACAACAGATTAGGATGCAAATCTTGTAGATGTCATCACTGAGGGACTCTGGAGGGAGGTGGGATAAAAAAAAACATTGTGCATGGCCCTGGAGGACAAGGCATGGTCTGAGCAAGGAAAAAACGGTCTCCAGCATTCAGCTGCTCCTGGTATACCGCACTTAAAGGAAAGGCATTTCTAACCCAGAGCAGGCTTTTTTGGGGGTCTTTGTACTCTGAACCTGTATTTGTTGTTAGCTCATTGGTTCAATTGTAACTCCTAGTTACCCCAGCAGGCAAAGAAACCCAGAGAAAAAAGCATTTCAAATACCAGCTACTTTTGCCATTTCTCTCTCAAGTTCGTATAATCTCTGTGAACTTTGCAGGGATCCAAAACCCTTTTGGTTGTCTTTGTCTGTCTTACACTTGAGCTCACAACCTGCAATAAAAATATAGCTTATGGCATAACAGCTGTCCTTTGCACTGCATAAAGTTTGGGGCATCTGATTCAGAAAGTATATGAGCTGCAAACTCTTGTGATGCAGATTATGTAAAGAGATAAATTTTTAAAGTGCCTTGTCATTCATTTTTATTAATGCCAGTTGAATGGACAAATCCTTGGTGCTCTCTCATGAGAATGACTGGTTTTATGGATACCTACCCTATACATGTGTCTTCGGACCTGGTAAATGTCCCTTTCTCCCCATCAACCTTCATGCCAAATGGAGCATGGACATTCTCACAGCAGTTGCCAGAAACCTTTTAATTCCTTGAGCTGGACAACAGGGATGCCTACAATGTTACCTGAAGACTGCAGGCCAGAACTTACAGGTATTAAAATTTGTGTCAATTTGATATATCCTATTAAGTAGTTTAGGCAAAATAAAGAATGCTAGGATCATGGCTGGAGAGAAGGCAGGTTTGGAACCTGGACTGATTAGACATCGGCTCAGAGCCAAACTCTTAAAAAGGCTCCCTTACAACCTTGGTAATTAAGTTAACTCAAAGTTTTTTCACCTGTAGAACGTTAGCAATAAAAATCTTACCTAGTTACGCTCTAGGCAACTGGTGTGAGCTGGCTTGCTTTTTGTGATTTGATTGTAAAATTTCTGAATATGGGATTTTGGTTAGAGCTTCCCATAAAAAAAAGTATTTGAGGGTGTAAAGACCTATTGGTTAGCAGGCAGAGAGACTGCAAATAGAATATGCCTAACATTCAGAGGGACTTACAATAAAGTAACCTGACTTCTCCATGTAGAGAAACTTAATTGTATTTGTACTTGCAAAGAATATTAAGCACAATTCACAACTTCGGAACTGCATCCATCCTACAGTGATGAAACACAAAATCCAGTGTACCACAGGAGTCCCAGAATACATCTGAAATTACTCAACGCTAACTTGCAGTACAAGAAAAAGTACCAGCTTATGTCTAAAACCTGTGTTTTAGATTGTCACAGGTATGATTCCTTTTCAGCTCCTCTACAGTTTGATTTGCTATCACCCTGGAGGTCACTGTAGAAACAAATGAATGTGAAGTCACAAACTCAAATACCACAGCTCTGCAGTACTGTTAAAACTAAATCCATTATGGTTAATGCATGACTTTCTAGAAAGAAAAATATCTGCTTTAATTTCAGCAAGCAGCGAATTCTAGGAAGTAAGTAGAGACATAGTGGTAAAATATTGTTAAGTAATATATTTTAAATGGTCATGATTTAGAAGTTTTATTTCAAACATATTTATCATCTCAGTAGTGTCCTTTTCATACAATGGCATTGTTTTGGCTTTGAGTGGGCAAACACAAAGTATTACAAGCACAGTGACAAATAAAAAGAAACCAGAGATACTTTTACTGTCCAGATTACTTTTTGATAAAAGAAAAGGCAAATGACCAAAGTCTGGAATTAAAAGCTGACACACCACATTCCAGCCAATGAAATGGAGACGTAAGCTACAAGCCAGCCAAACTAAAAAGCTTCCCCAACAGAGTAGCACTGGAAGCACAAAATGGAGAGGTCACAGAGGAGTTTCTTGCATCACAGTAACTGGAGACCTCCAGTCCTCCCTGTGTCCACTCCCCTGGGATGCAGAATGAGGACATGTTCTGTGCAAGCCCAGCAGGCTGTTCATGAGGACAACTACCTAAAGAAGAATTAAAACTATTTCCACAGAATACCTGTTTGTCCATCTCCTCTTACCTGATAAACTCCAGCTATGAAGGTCATGGTGGCTCCCACTGTAATTGCATAGCAGCTTTTATCACAGAGCAGCTTCTGCGATGTCTGATTCACGGGCAAAATGGTGGTGTTTACATACGCTGCTGTATCTGTGAGGCCACCAAGCGCAGCTGGCTCTAAGTCATAGCCAGCTCTCTGTATCTCACGATCCACCACTTGTCCCACCATCAGGCAAATCACACCGAAGATGCCAACTGAGATGTGGCGGGAGGTTCCAAATATGAAATAAATAATGCTAGCAAAGAAGGAAGTATAAAGGCCATAAATAGGCTCCTGTCCAGCCAAGAGAGAATAGGCAATTGACTGTGGGACTAGTAAGACCCCCACAATCACACCAGACATTATGTCTCCCAGTAGGTACTCT
Source organism: Numenius arquata (assembly GCF_964106895.1). Taxonomy (NCBI): domain Eukaryota; kingdom Metazoa; phylum Chordata; class Aves; order Charadriiformes; family Scolopacidae; genus Numenius; species Numenius arquata. The sequence continues at coordinate 33,592,431 of NC_133586.1, forward strand.
CTCAGTTTGTATTTAGGAAGCCACTGCAAGACAGGAAAGAAACTGAAAACAGAGTCTTTAACTTTGGCTGGAGTGCAGCTGCAACTTTTCTTTGCTTGCTTAACCACCAGAGCCTTCATGCTCCTCTTCTTCTCTTGGGGCTCCAGGAACATTCTGTTATGGAAACTGCGTTTAACATCATCTCCTTCTGGCATTTCAGTCACTGAATGGACATTGTTGAATTCCGCCATTGCTGCTATCTTGAGGCCTCCCTAAAAACACAAAGCAGGACCATTTGCATTAAATGAATGTGCTACGTGAGACTTTTTTATCTAAAAAAGTGAAGACAGTATTTATAAAAAGCAAGGGCTAAAAGCACAGAGAAAGCAATTTCCAAACAAACTTGGAAAGAGCCTCCCCATTATATCCCTGTTAAGCAAGGAATCACCTTCCCAAGGAGGGAAGCTGATATCCCGTAGAATAAACCTGCCACTGGCAATGTTGTGAAATGGAAAAGAATGTAGCAGCACTGTCTCTCAGGGAGGCTTCCTTGATAAAAATCATTATCTGCAGCTTGCAGATAGCATGCAAAGATAGACAGAGAGCTTATTGTAGTCCAATACTCACTTCAGTTCAGTTGCTGAAAATTAACTACAATTAGTATATTTCTAGCATTGCACAGCTTGGTCTAAATTTCATTTATGGTTGATGCTTTTTTTTTTTTTAAAATACAGTGATTACACCTGCCAAATATTATAAATATTTTTTACCTTAGAAAATGCGGTCTTTACACAATGGCTTTATTTCAGCCAGTGACACACTGCAACGATTGTTCTTTACACTTTTTAGAAGCTGGTTTTCAAGTAAATTACGTCTGACCAAAACAATACACAAAACCATTAATGGAAGGTAGGTGGAATACTTCTGCTAGAACACATGCTCTAGTAAGTACCAGCTGCCTACAAACAATAAAACAAGGTGATTACATCAAAGCACATTTAATAAAGGAAACACTTTGCCTGATTGTGAAAGAGCAAAGTATTGACAAGAAAAGCCCTAATGAAACTTGATGATACCAACATTGATTGTCAGCATTCGAACAGCACGCCTGGTTTCCAGAAGACATCCAAAATCCTCCAGAAAACTCTCTTTTAGCCACAATACCTGCTACCACTAGTACACTGAAGCTGATAAATTTCAGCCAGAAGCCCATTTGCCTGGTGCTACAGTGGAGTCAAGGCCTGAGACTTGCAGTCCTGGAGCGCTAACGACATCATACAACTTATGTGCTAATTACACCTTCTCTGTGCAGCACAAACATCAAACAAACTAATGTTCTATGCAATGTTTACACCTGAATTAATTACAAAATTGGTATCTGAACTAGCAGCGCTGAGGATGCTACTGAAGAGTTCGTCTCAAAATTTGTTCACTTCATCACCATTTCGCAAGGAGCTATAAAACATTCACTGCTACTATCAGTTCAGCGTGAGTCTCTCAAAAACGTGTGAGGGAGAAACACTACCTGTTTCTCCTGCAGTCACCCCATTACAAGGCACCGACCTCAGAGCTATGCAAAGAGGAAATGTCTTTTTTTAGGCTTCGGTCTAGCTGGCTGGAGCGTATGATTTCCATTCTTCCATTCCAGGTTTGATATTGTTGTACAGAGGTATCCAAAGCACTGTGTATCAGCCCTATCTAATGATTTACACGCAGCCATGCCTCCAGCAGCCCACTAGCTCGGACAGAGGTAAACCACCTTCAGTTCTCCTGGCTAGAAAGACAATACCAACCCACGTACCTAATGTCTTAAACCAGCCTACGCAAACGATCCTAACCATACCAAAGGAACCCACGCAAGAGTAGAAGCAGCTACAATACTTAAAGTTTAGATTGGCTTCTCTTTCCAGATAAAAATATTCAGAGATTTCTAGACCATCCTTCCAATTAGAAAGCAATTCAACCCAAGTAATCCAGCTCTTCCTTACACCACAGCATACTTCTCCCTAGAGCTACCAGGCTGCGGTGTGCAGAGGGCTATCTTAAGTCAACACACAGGACCGATGCCAATAATAGATAGCCAACAGAAAATACCAGAGGTTCACATTTTATCTTCTGGTCCATGCTGGGACTCCCTAAAGGTGTCTTCATTTTCTAATACACCCAGAGACAGCGAGCGTCTGTTTGGCAGGTGAGCTCCTGCATCCTTTCCAATAACCGAATGCAGGTTACTCTTGGCTAGTAGCCTGCCACTGGACTGCTACTGAAAGGGAGCCATGTTTCGAACAGTAGACCTCCCTGGCTCCAAAACTGTGAGTAGCATGATGACAACAGCAGGGATGGATTCTCTGTGTAAGACGGGCTGTAAGCCTTCCCCTTATGATACCATGACCTATACAACTCATGCTCTGTTACACGCCGCGGCAGACTGAACAGCATTGCCAGGTCTCGTGCTCAGTGTGAGGTACTTTATGGACACCGACCTCTCCTCCACACCTACCAGGCATTTCTAGCAACACATCAATGCTCTTTTCCATCTTCTGCCCTGTTCCATACTCCCATACCTCCAACTCTATGCCTAATTCATCTGAACTGTGCATGGGGTCTGCAGACCAGAAAGATGAAAACAGCTCCAAGCACAACTGGGGACAACATGCCTCCTTGTGGCTGCTGTTCTGAGCACAGGCTGAGGAGCTGCTTAGGGAAAGTCACATTCCAAAAAAAGGGAAATTGAAGCTTTAATGCACTGCTGGGTTAGGTGAGACCCAAGTGGAAAACTCCATAGTTCGAACCCAAGTGCTATTTCTGGTATTTATGTCCTTCTTTTGGTCCTGGCCCTTATAAATTGGGAGAACTAAGAGTTCTGGATCCAAAGATTAGTCCACCCATAGCTTTTAATACATATACATTTTTAGGGGTAAATTTTCAAATGTACGTATTTGTCTCTATGTTCATTCTTGTTATACAAGTCAATCACCTAGTACAATAGAAGGTGAGAGAGGAAAGCTTCAGTTTTGCCTACCTGCCTTCTTGATCTTTCTTCTGGCTTACAGCCTCCCAGCAATGCAGAATTACTATAACACATACCTATACATACCTTACAACGACAAGCTTCCCTTGGCTACTGCCTTCCAATTCAGTATCTTTATTGTGCTTTAGAGTATCAGTAGGCTCAGAAGAGTTAGGAAGAATTAGGATCTTTACAAGGAGGAAATGTGCACTGCAAGAAGCGACATACTCAAGATCACATAGTGATGATGCTTGGAGGAAAACCCATCCCTACCTTCCAGATATCTAATCTCACCCACCCGGACAGTATTGCAAAGTCCGCTTAAGGATTATTTATAGCGCTTACCAAAAAAACCCAAAACAACCCAAACACTACACATTGAGAATGAAGTGAATATTGCATACAAAAGCAGGTGTTTGCAGTATTCTGCATAAGCACATTCTGTAGCTGTATTTGCTCAAGCAGTTTTATTCATTTCACAAGCACAGAGTTACAAATCAAAAAACTTTTCACCCAAAGCTCAGCAAATCAATACTGTAAAACCTAGGGAAAAAATTCACCCCCCAGACTGCTTTTTATGCAGAACAAAGTACTTGAATGACTTTGTTTTCTGATATTTAGGTAAAGATTTTAGCAATGGAAATCCTTCTGATTCCCCTCTCCCTCATCCAGGATTTGCAGACAGCTCACTCAAACCCGGGAGTTTCTTCTTGACGTGCCAGGGAACCCCAACATGAAACCCAGATAGCTCAGATCAGTTCTGCACAGCGCTGTAAAACATCTGCATAGTAGGTGATCCCGGTGGTTTTTTCGGTTGTCTACACAGTAGAGAAACGTTCCAAGTAAAAATCTTTTTGGCCACTAAACTCTAAGCATATAGTGGACCTTTGTGTTGACCTGCATAACAGCTTTCTCTGCGTGGCATGAAAAGGGCCTTTCATCACACAGTCACTGCCTCTGGTGATGTCAGGACACTAGGAAATGGGAAATGATACAATTTCCAACACCCATTTCACCCTTTTTCTGCCTGAAAGCCTTGCTCTGTATTATTTTAGTAACCATTTAGCCCAGGCCTGCCTAGTAAAACTGGATTTTGTTCTTAATAAAACCCCACCCTTTGGATCAGTACTGAAAGATATTCTGTACCTTTAACTTTGAAAATGAGCTACTGTACTTTTTGTTTTGAAAGCTGCTATTTATGTACAACTCATTGTATGCCTAGAGTTCACTTTTATCAGCTCCTTCTGGCCTGAGTGAGATCTTCAGGGGGTGTCTGACTGCCACAAAGCTTTACTTAAGATACAACAAAAAAGACTACAACACAGAACTGAGGACATTTCCAGTATCTCCCTGTTACCAAGTGACTGCCATAAAATAAAGATATGAGGAAGTACTGCATTCTTGAGATCTGACTTTTACAGACTGTTTCTGGATCCCATCTGGGGCTTTCCTACTGATCCCAAGACAGGGCAGAGCTGAGTTAACATCCACCTAAGGTCTGTCTGTGGGGAAATACTACCTGCAGCACAGGGCCTCGCTGGCTCGGACTTCACTTCTCTGTCGCAGATGACAGTCAGTCACCTTGACAGTAAGAGAATAACGCATTGTGAAGCTCACCCACCTGCTGAAATAACGTGATAAAACTTAACCTAAACTTAAGACATGAGCATTTAAGAGTAGAAACTAAATCAAAAACGCGTTTTTTTTCTATGACACTGATCTCAGTTTTCCAGATTATTTTTCTAAATTTCACGCACAGGAGTCGCCACTGTATGCGACCACTACCCACCCCCACGTACCCACCTGCTAGACATGTCAAGTTGCATGCACTTAAATACTAATGCATAAAATCTAAAGAGACATGAAGAATTTTTGAAGAGATGTAAAGGAGAAGTGGGTGAATCAGAAACCCAGGTTCCCCATGAACTGAACTGGAGTTGGGCTACTACCTCTGGGTCCTTGGAAAAATCTCACCCTGAGAGTATAAAAAGCAAGCGTATCACAACAGTTTGATAACCAAATCTTTGTCCTTACTCTTGTTGGACAACAGCCTTTTCCAAATAATCTCTTAACTGTTGTGGAACAACAAGTAAATTCAATATTGCCATGACAACCCCGAGATGGACACTGGAACAGCACTGCATGTACCTTGGAAGAAAATTCAGATTTTTGATAAAATCTTTAACATCCTCCAACAAAACATTCAAGCTACAAACACTTATTTCAACAAGAGACTTAAAATCCTATGAACACAAATCTTACTAAGAACCATAAACCGACATACCACATTTACTGCGTTTAAGCAACACATCTGGGAACAGAGCTACCTTACTCCCGGCACAATGATCACCAGCCATTAACTCAAGCAGGAAAGCCTGCAAAGCCGGATAATAAAACCTTGCTTGCGTGAAACATTCGACCTCCTCCTCCTTCAAATGTTAGTTCTCCCGAACAGTAGCAGTAGGGAAGCCGCCCACCAGCCTCATGAAGTCCCCTTTTTGGGGAAGGTCCCATAGAAGTCGGCAGCCCCGCTCACAGCTTCCCTTCCAGGAAACACCCTTCCAGAAAAAGTTGCCTCACCTCCGAGAAAGCAGCTGTACATGGAGTGTGACGGTTACACCACCCTACCCTGTCTGAAGCCAAGCCCTCTTGAAGATACCTGGTTGCAGCCTCACACAGCGCTCCAGCAGTGTCCAGAGGAGGTGGATTTGTTACAGAGAGTTTGCGAAGTAGTATTTTCAGCAAGTAAATTCTAGGGTGGGACCCTCCTCCCAGCCTTACCGTTAGCTAGTGAAGGTAAAACACTGAAGAGCTCTGTTCAGGCAGTGAGGACGGGCTGCCCCAAAGGCATTTCCTTGGGCAGTGGCTGCCAGCCCATGCCACGCTACCAGCCCACGCCATGCTGCCTTGTCCTCCTGCCTGCCTGCCCCCCTGCCTGCCCCAAGGGGGCAGCGGCTCTGGGTTGCCTGTGCAGGGCAGTGGGTTGTGTGCGAGACCGCCCAGCTCTGAACGGAGCCACGCACAGCGCTGGCACTGGATAAGGGAACACTTAAAAAAAAAATCGGTTTGTTTTTTAAATTAAAAGCTGCAAGAAGAAATCCTCCCGAAATTACAGATTTTTGCTGAGAGCCTGTATATCACTTTGGAAACCAACCAACAGTTAAGTTTCCAGGATAACGAAAGGGAAGTCATAACGCTCAGTTAATACTACGTTCAGTTGCACCCTCTCAGCACCGCTTCCCTCAGACCCAGCCCCTCCGGGGGCAGACCACCCCCTAACCCCCCCACCCCCGGCAGAGAACACCCTCCTCCTGCCCCCCGGCTTTCATTTTCTACTTTTCTCTTCTTATTTTGAGGCACTGTCTTGCCAGCCGCTCCGTAAGGCGGGGTTGCCAGCAGCAGCCTCCCTTGGAGTGCCGAGGTGGGCCCACAGCACGACCCCGAGGCCCGCCCGTTCCCTCCGCCGCCCTCCCTCCTTCCCTCCCCTCACCGCGACGCTGAGGCGCCCACTCACCGCCAGCCGCCGGCAGACCTCGGGCGGGCGGCAGCCACCGACCGATCGGCCGGCCGCGGCTCCCGGCGGCTGGGCAGCGCCGGCCCGGCCCCCCGCCTCCCGGGGAGGGGGCCGGCAGCGGCGGGCAGGGCCGGACCGGGCCGCCCCTCGGCGCAGCGCGGAGTCCGCCCGCCGCCGCCCGGGGAGCGCCGGGCCAGGCCGCCCCAGAGGCCGTAAGGGGGCCCCGCGGCGGGTAAAGCCTGGCCTGGCCTTCCGGACCGCCCACGCCAGTCCCGTCCCCCCCCACCGGCTTACGGTTTTTACTTTTTAATTCCAACTGCGTTCTGAATACTGAGCGGCCCAGAAGCGTAGAGGGTGACTTGCTTGTTCTGCTCCTTACCCCAGAAAAGCAGCCACCCTCAAACGAAAAACAAACCGGAGGAACTCTATTGAAGAAGCCACCTCTCTGTTAATTAAGCTGCACTCCCGCTTCTCAGTTGAAAGATTAATTATGTGCTGGTAACTTGAGGTAAACTGACCTTAAACTTTCCATGGCCGTTGCAGATAGGGGTATCCTAACAATTTCTGACAGAGAAAATGGCCTCATTTTGCTGTGGGAGCCCACTAGTATTCATAAAAAATAGTCTTTTGAAATCCCTCAGTGTTGCTCTCTCTGGTGTGCAGGTCTGTCTGGGAGGCACTTCAGCTGGGAAGGACAGAGGGCTTTTGACAATGTCGTTGCTGAAAAATACCATTTTGGTTTTTGTTCAGCACTCTTTCCTTATCTCTGATCTGGAGGTTCAAGGTTGGAGGGGCCGTACCCAGCCCTGTCTGCCTTACCTTCACCATTTGCACAGAAGAGCAGACATTCTCTGAAATTCTCTGAAACATTGCCTAATATTTGCATTTCAGGTGGAACCTCGAGCTTCCCAAAAGCCCAACACTATGTGGTCAGAGAAAGCAAGACCAGCTGTGCACGGGCAGAATCCATGCACGTGTTAGGCAAATGCTATAAAAATCTTGCTGTAGAAATACAGAATATTTCCGATAGTAAACATTTACCCTCTCCACAAGGGTTTAACTAGATGTGATGGTAACTAGAACAAGCAAGTTGCAAAGGAAATAAAAGACCTCCTTCCCTCTCCCCTGGCTACCCACCCTCAAAAGCATCCGTGGCTCTGACCTCCCTGTCCTCTTAGGGATTTCTGCAGGAGTTTTAATTGAGTTTGAAGTATATGGTGACTTCGAGACTATCAGAGCAAATCCTTGTGAGATGTGACATCTATGACAAAAGCATTAAGAGGAGCCTTTTGTGTAGAGGCTCTGCAGAAACCTAGTAAGAAACCACAAAACCAAGCAACGGACGCTAAAGCGTTTTCATCGTTGTTCTCAAGGCATTGGCTGTGGAACAACTTGGATCATCAAACCCATCATGTCTTCATGGAAAAAACAGGGAAATAATATCTTCTTGGAGCGCAAATAATGTGATATTAAAAAAAATGCCAAGCATTAATTTTTTTCTGAATCACTGCATTATTAGGGTTTTCTTTTCCTTTTACACTGTACACTGATTTTCTAAACAGTGGGGGATAAAAGCCACATAAATATTTAAGATAAGTAAATCACTTAACTTTCAACTGCTTTCCTCTTCTCAGCATATATTGAGTTTTATGGTTAATGTGTTTCTGTGCTAAGGGAACCTTTGGCCTTGGAGAAACATGCCTCTGGGCTGCTCACACTCCAGGATCTCCTGCCAAGGACAGGTGAGCTGGTGCTTGGTGACACACAAATCCTAGCCAGTGCCATCTGCCCAGCCCACTCAACTCTGCCTGCCAAACCCGATGCCTCCCGGTCTCCAGATTGCCCCATCCTCTTTATGAGATCAAATCTCCAGAGACCAGTTTCTCAGACTTCCTTCCTGAAGCATGAACGGCTTTTACCCAGCCTGCTGCAGACATACTCGCCTCTCGACTGCTCCCAGCCCTTCTGAAAGCCTCTCGTGAATGTGGTTCCATTTGTGAGAACTGGATGGTCATCTGTGGTCAAAGTTTCTGAGAGGACCCTTCTCTAAACGGGTCACAGACATTTCTGCCAGGGGCTCAGAGACTCAGGGAGCCGATGGCTGGTCTTGGAGGAAAAGTAAAGTCAGTACCTCATCCTCCCCATGGAAATAAGATATCATGGCTTCTCCAAGACCATCAGAAATGGTGCTAAAAAATTACAATTGCTTGCAGGCAGGGGGGGTAGCTGTATGTGCAGAAACATGCTGGATGCAGGAGTTGCCCAGCACCCTGCTGCTGGGTGCCCTTTCCCTCTGCTGGCGAGGGGGGGAGCGGTGCCCCGGTTCTCCCGTGGCAGTCTGTGGCTGGAGACACAGGAATACACCTTTGTAAGGCAGATTTCGCTGAGAAAATGCTGAACGGAATTTCAGAAGGGACTGCAGAGGTGCTGATGTTTCCTAAGTGTAGTCGACATAGGATGCGCTGTGAGATGGGGGGAACTTAAAATACTGTGCTTGAGGAAACCTCTTGCCCTCTGAGATTTGCAGCAGTGCAGTAACTTGCTGCCTGCAGCAGCAGCACTGAACTGCTTTGGCTGGTCACGGCTCCTTCGCCCGGGGTGAAAGCAATAACTACCTGGCAGCCAGAGAGAAGCCCAGGTAATAAAAGTGCCGAAGGACAGGCTCATTTCTTTTGCCTCATTTGAATGGTTGAGAGCAGCTGTCCTCTGTGTCTCACTAGCTTCCGGCAGTAGGGAATATTTGCAAAGTCACCTTGAGCTACTGCTGAGCTCCCAAAATTTGGGCACGCACTTTCTGATATGCTGACAATTGATGTGTGCAGCAGACCAAGAGCTGTGGATCCATTACAGCTTGGCGAGTCCGTTTAAACCATGAAGGGAGATGTTACTCTAAATCTGAGATGGATTTTGCTGAGTTTATTGGTTTTAATCCCTGATTATCACAAGTGACAGAACAGAATTGTAGCCATAAATCCTAATTTATTTAGAAGCACCCAGAACTTTAGCCTTTACTTCTCAAAAATGTTTATGTTGGCAACCCTGGTTTGCAGTAGAATATTGTTATCATTTTGAGAAGAAACAACCAGGTTGTGAACCTACGTGTTGGATCTGAACTGCAGCTAGGCAGAGAGCCACTTACAGCAACAGAGTGAGCCTGTCTGCCTGACAGTGTCCATGACATCCCTTTGCAGAGCTGACGTGCAATAAGGGCTACATCTGGAAAGCACACTGTGTTTGATCAGAGAAGAACATCTCTACACATGGAGATGTGGCCAGTAAAGCATCTTTGTACGCTGCTGACCATGGCATTTTGCGTGGCTCTTAGAGTGCTCTCTAGGAGAAGTGTTAAAAATGGGGCTTAGATGATGACTAAGCTGGTTTCGTACAAAGATAATTATTAATTCTTTGCTACAAAAATTACTTGTGTTAATATGATAATCCAAATCTGTGGCATGGTCCTGAACAGCTTTCTACTGCAGCCATCCACAAACAATGCTCTCAACAATTAATTCCTGGTGGTGGTATGAAATCAGACAGCCTTGCTTATCTGTATCTATAGCCATTTATTTCATTATCCAAACACATAATGACAACATGGTCACCACAATTAATAGTACACAAGTATCATTAGTACCATGAGATGATATAGTCCACAGTTTGGAAGCCAGCAGCACTTGGAGATATTCTTATGTTCATGTTAATTCTTAGCCCTTCCTTTCTGAATTTGCACATGCTACAGAATTGCTTTTAACAGCAGGTATGCAGGGGAGGTCAAGACACTTAGCAGGTGTCCATTAGTAGGGGACATTTTTGACAATATTCAACCTTTTCTTTGCATCTCGGTTCTGACTTCTCATCTCTCCCTTATTTCTGAGCATATAAGGACCATACTCTGTGTTCATGTTTGTCACTTGATCCTTTCGGTAGTTTTCGTGCTGTAGGAATACACAAGATGGAAAAGCTTCACTCACTGTAATAATAAAGTAATAGTTTATTGCTATGCTAATAACATTGTGACAAGTTGCTTCCAAGTACAGCTTTGCATTGCATCAGAAAAAATATTTCTTTTCTCTCCCCTGTTTTGAGTAACTGTCTGGTTCTGTATAGAACACAGACATTAATATGTCTGTAGAAGACAGCTCACAAGACAAATAAATGGCCACGTACACTGATTTAAAAATATACCTCTAGATTTGAGGCTGGCATTACATTAAATGAAAACAACTGCATTGTTAAGCTGCGCCGTGTAATTAAAACTCCATTTAATTGCTTACCTGCACCACGTGCCTCTTGTGCTCTCCCTCCATTATCAGCTACATGAATTATTGAAAAAAGAAAATAAGATTTTCAAACATGTCTGGCAAAACAAGTATGTTTGCATTTAGGGCAAGAGTACGTTGTCCTCACCCCCCCCCATTGAACAGCTGTTCTCAAACACATATTTTCCAAAGTAAAATTTCACCATTAACCTGTCCCCAAGAAATGCTTGTCAGAAGACAGTATTTTTCCCCTCCAAAAATTAAAAAGTGGTGAAGAAAGTAGGATTTTATTTTGAAGTTATGTATTAAGAACTTGTTTGCAAACTGAACTTTAGTTGCAGCAATTTAAAGATATAAAAAACCTTTCAAATAACTTCTAAATAATTTTTCTTCAAAAAAGCTTGTAGAAAGCTTTCTGCTTGTACCCAGCAGAAATCTATTTGAGCATTGGACTAGTGCTGTATGAAGAGAAATACTGTTTAGAGATTTAGTATCTCCTGCAGCATCTGGACTTGTCTGGGAATCCTTTCAGGCACTGGGCTTGCTCCAGCTCCTGCTCAGTTGGTGGGAACCCTGCATGGTCTCTCCTCGGAGCAGGCTCAGACTTTTACTGAGAACTGGAGGAAACCCAGTCCCTCCCTCAGGCTGAAGATTAATGATTGCCCTGGTGAGTTCCCAGCGATTTCTGCCCACTGCAGATTTAGTGCCCTAAGGCTGCATTCCTGCTGGTCTCACCTCTGGCAAGGAGAGGAGATGGATGCAACGAAACACTGTTCACATTTTTAGGTGAGAGATTTTCTCTGCCAGACTCACAGCCCCAGGCCAGATTCCTGAGGAATAACTAGTATTTTTGAACACTTACAGTTTGAAGAGGTAGCAGTATCCGAAGCCCCACTGTAAAGAAACAGCAATGAATGTTAGTGCCTTGTAAAACACAAATCACATCTTGTTAATAACGAAATAAGAGACATAGATCTGACCCCCTCTTTTGAGATGAAGGACCACCTTCTAGACTCTGCTTGGCTCTCCTTGAGACCAAAGCAGAGGAACTCAGGATACATGGTCCTTACATGAACAGCTGTTGGAGAAATTTGCAGGGAACATTTTCTAAGTAAAGAAAAGGATTTACCTGTTCCATATAATTTGATTGGTGAGTGCACCTAAGAAAGATGGAGAAGAATGTTTTACAAAGCTGGCAAAGCATTCAAGTTAGGGAATTGGTACTGTGCCTCTGGATCTCATGGTCGGGGACAAACTAGGTGGGAATGAGGGTGGGCAAATAAAGAGGACGTTTCTTGAAAGCATGATTGAGCACCCAAAGACTCAGGAGGTAGGTGGGAGCAGGAGACCACGTCAGAGAGAGGAGAAGCTGGCCTTACGGTGGTTAGGAGCAGACCTCTTCCTTGTTATCCTAGAAAATAGTCTTTCTGCCCACTTTGCCCTCCCCTCTCCAGCACCCCCAAGATCCCATCCAAATCCTCATCAGCCCGGAGCTCTGAACCCCATGGCTCACTGTTTTCCGCCCGGGGCCAGTGGCACCAGGGTCAGGGCAGGTCACTCACTCTGCACGTCTTTCTGCAGCGAGGCCAGGCGACCCATGAATTTCCACATCAGGTATTGGTAGTGGTCAATCCAGGCCTGATCCAGCAGCACTCCCACCACGTTCACCTTGCTGACGCTGAAATTTTGACTTGCAATCCTAGGGTGGAGGCAGTCATTTCACCAAGGAAAACCATTCAGTATTAGAAAGTTAACAAAATCCTTCCTTAGGAAGGGCTCTATGAAGAGCAGGGTTCTTTAGCAACATGAAGAGGTAAACAGAGGTAAACAGCTCTCTGGTAAGGTTAAGGGAATTGGAATTGTTATACATTGCTATTTATTTGGCAATGCCATGGCTTACCAAACCTGAATGGTAACTTTCAAATGCTGAAAATGAGAAAGGGAGAGGCATTTTGGTAATACCCTTGTGCGAATAGTGCTTTGTCCTAAGGCAGGCTCTTACTGTTCTAGCACAACCGGCGTTGTGATAGAAAGAAAATGCCAAACATATTAAATGGTGTCCAGGCTTCTGGAAAATGACTTTGATCCCACAGGCTAGAGTTTGACTTGCGGCACAGCTGTGAGTAACGGACTGTGCTGCTGCTGCCAGCACAGCCCCTAGGTACACAGCGATTCAAAGTTATCCTTACAATCCAAGTACAAACTCAGCTTTAATTTGTACAAGTTGCAGAGATGACATCTTAAAATCCAGCTAGATGTTTGAGCTAGCCCTTCATGTGCCCGGGGAGTTTGGTGCTGCAGCAAAATCTCTTGTGGATCTGTAACTTACTGGTGGTTTTGCACCGTTAAATTACAGCGGACACCCAGGTGTCAATTAGGAAGTGATAAGTTATAAATTAAACATATCGCTTGCAAGAGAAGGGATAATAAATCTGTCTAGCTATTGAGCTTGTCCACAAGAAGAAGCAAAAATCACTGGGAAATGAGCCAGTTACCTCTGCAGCCAGAGGCTCTTCACTGGGACTTCTTCACTGGGACTTACACTGGTGCAGGAGTATCACCAGTACGCATCCAAGAGAGTGTTAGCTGTAAACTGAACCCTATGGGCTTCATCTCTGACAAAAATGTTTTTCTGGTAATAAAAGCCAGTGGTTTTCACTAGGATCCAGCAACTGTGAAGCTGCCAAGGAAACTGAAACTTAAAGGGATCTGGAAGAGTAGGCAGCTATCTCTCCATCCTTAACTGTGTGGACGTGGTGCCCCCTGGCTCGGCTGGAACAGGGAGCAGCTTTGCAGTATAGGGTGCTGGGACAGAGGGGCACAGCCAGTGGGGTTTGATCCCATTTACCAACACCATATTTTTTCAAAGAGGAAAACAAATGTTTTCAGCTGGAACATACCTGTCCCTGGCGAGTTTAAATTCCTACAAATAGGATTGCCAAAAAAATAAAACAAAAAAAGAGAAAAAAAAATGTTAGTGATTTCCAGAAGGGGCAGCTGGCTGAGAAACAGGCATATTCATGAAGAAAAGCAGAATTCTGCTGCTTACTTTGAGGAAGAGGAAAATATCTGGTTGCTCTCTCATTGTCTGCAAAGACTGAAGATGCTGCACAGCCTCATCTCTCCTCTGTTCCATTTCCTGCTTCACTTTGGTAATGTCTGCCAGTTGTTTTTTCTCATTGGATTGAATGTCACTCAGGATCTTGTTCTCTTTCTGAATCAGCTCTGTCTTCATCTCTTCAAACAGCTTTTGCACCTGAGAAGTCACAGCTTTTGTGTTGGTCTAAATGAACAGATAAGAAAATTATGCACTAGCTCAGGAACTCAACACTTCAGCTTAGTGTCTCTGTTTATTCGTTAGGATTGTATCTATCCTTTGCACTGGCTTTAGAAGGAAGTGGACAATAAGCATTTGCTTAGAATATCTGATTAAACAGAGGGTTATGAAAATTAATCCTGATACAGTAACAGAATCAGATAAAATTCAGCTAGCAATGTGAGAACTGTATCAGTACACACTGAAAATCCCACATGTAGACTCAATTTGTTTTTCTCATGTAACAGATAGAAAACGTTAAAAATACATAATGACATGTACAATCTGTGGTATGGCAGTCCTGCAACCTGGTCTGTGCAGACACAATAAACGGTGGAGTCTCCCAGCTAGTTTCTCCTACGGAGCTATGCTGGGAGGCTGTGAGAAAGCTTGGCTTCTGGCAGTTTCTTCCACCAGTGTGTTCCCTACTTTGGACTACAGCTCTTTCTATTCATCTCCTTCTAACAGTACAATTGCCATCATTTATTTCTGGAAAACTGTGGAGGAAAGCTGCTCTGAATGAGCGATGATCTGGGTACCAACCTTGAGCTGATTCTCACTTTTCTGAAGCTCTTCTAGGGCGATAGCCAAAGCGCTTTTATGTTCCTGCAGCCACGTCACAGTGTCTGAGAGCTCACCCTAGCAGATGGAAAGACAACATTGAATTTCATAGCAGGGAAGCAGCACGGGGAGCTTTAAACCAGACTGGCAGTTTGTGGAGCTGGTGAAATGGCATGGGCTCCTTCTACCTGCCTGCTTTCACCAGTGACCTGCTTTCACCTGCCTCGTATAATGAACTGTGTTCACTTGCCTCCTCATAAAGATAGGGCATAATGGAAAACTGATACCATCTTGAAATCTGAGTTGAGTCAATGTCCTATTTTTATATATGTGTAACTTTGTATGTGGTAGGTTAATAAACAACTTTCCCTTTGAATAAGTAAATTTCACTTTAAATGAATAAATCTCACTTTATCCGTTAAAGCTCTGTTCCTGCCAGAATCTTCACATGTGCCTAATGTGATCCAAATCCTTAGTTTTCCCATATGTCAGCAGCTGTGGGATCTGAGGATAAGGTAATAAGCAACCATCTTTTCTGAAGATCAGTGAAATAGCGGTACTTACTCACCCAGCTGTTTATTTTAACACATACCACACTCATTGAGTGCTGTTATACCACATGATAACACATTTCAGAGGGGACATTAAACCTCATCCTTCAGGGACTAGACAGTCTCTGAATGGTTCTGGTTGCTCCTGGCTGCCTCCAGCAGTGTTTTCACACCTCGAGCACCCATGAATGGCCACGACAGACACAGCTGCTGGATTCCCGTTTCTTTAATAAAAATGATGCCAGAAAGCTTAGGTTTTCCATGAGATACTTGTCACAGCTGAAAAGTTTTAATTTTTGAAAAATTACAAGACAAATAATAAAATCTGACCAAGGTTCCTTGCACCAAAACTTTTTAATAATTTCTCCCGAAGAGCTGCAGTCCTGATTTCCCTGGCTATCTGGGGGAGTTTTTAAAAAAAAAAAAAAAGGCAAAAACAAAACCCAGGAGGAACATGCAGCTGAGATCTCAGCTTACCCATGGAGGTGGCTTCCCCAGACAGGGCAGTGTTGCTCCTTCACCAGCTCCAGGGATGAAGGAAATGGCTATTATCCTACACAGCTCACTTCTGTCTGGCAGCCTTGAATTTTGTATAGGCAACTTGGGGGAGAAAGTTAATTTGTGATACATACAACTGGAAAGGACGCTTCCTGTCCTGAGGTCCAGAGCCAGCCAGGCGTTCCCTGCCCACGCACTGGGTTGCTGCAGGGTGTTCTGCTTGGGCTCTAAATCGAGCCCAGAAATTTCAAATGCAAGGCAGTGACTCAGCATAGCAAATGCATTTTACCCCCTCAGTCTCAACTGGTTCTGCAGCATTTCAAGGACAACAGCTGGACTCAAAGGCAGGGTCTCTGTGCCAGCAGGGACAATGGCTGGATGGCTGGGCAATCCTCAGGGCAGAGGGAGGAGGGAACCGGAGGGAAGGGCCTCCAGTGTGAAAACCTGTTTCTCAACCCAAAATTCAGCAGTGGTGGCTTCCCTGAGGAGGAAGTGGCTTCTTAATCTCTGCAGGAATACTTCTTAATCCCAGCCAGGAGCACCCTGGTGAGCGGCAGTTTGCAGTTGCAGTTGCCCAGGGCTGCACACGAGGGCCATGGGCACGCAGGATGGTGGTGTGGGCTCACTCCTCCGCATGGCAACATGCACCGCAGGATCGACCCGCTCAGCCCCAAACACCTCTCCCTGCTCTCCTCCCTCTGCTTAGCCTGCCAGGCCGCTTTGACAACACCAAGGAGGAAAGGAAAAGCAAATTCCAGCACAGCACACAAGTCCCCTCTGGGGTGGACATGAAATCCCCCGAGCTGCTGCCCACCTGCCCTCGCCCCCCCATCCCCATGACAGGCTGAGAGATTGCTGGGGTTGTTCAGGTTGGAGAATAGAAGGCTCCGGGGAGACCTTACAGCCCCTTCCAGTGCCTAAAGGGGGCTACAGGAGACATGGGCAGGGACTCTTTATCAGGGAGTGTAGTGACAGGACGAGGGATATTGGTTCTAAACTGAAAGAGGGGAGATTTAGATTAGATATTAGAAGAAATTTTTCACGATGAGGGTGGTGAGGCACTGGAACAGGTTGGCCAGGGAAGTTGTGGATGCCCCATCCCTGGAGGTGTTCAAGGTCAGGCTAGATGGGGCTTTGAGCAACCTGGTCTAGTGGGAGGGGGGTTGGAACTAGATGATCTTTAAGGTCCCTTCCAACCCAAACCATTCTATGATTCCCTACTGAAAACCTTACTGTGGCTTCCTCCAGGTCAGGAAGGAGTTTGGGGCAAACCCTGCAGGGGCCGTGGGGAGGGGAGAGGAGCCCTTACCAGCTGTTTGTCGTGTGCCTCCTTCAGGGTGACGATGCCGTGGCCCTTGTGGCGCCCTGCGATGCAGCAGAGGACACAGATGTACTCCCCCTCGTCCTGGCAGTAGCACTCCAGCAGCCGGCCGTGCTCCAGGCACCTCCTCTCCTCCGCCGCACCGCCTGCGCCCACCTCCACCAGGATGTGGTCCCGCTGGGAAGCCTTGGCGTTGTGCTTGTTCAGATGGGCCTGGCACAAAGATGCGTCGCAGATCAGGCAGGTTTTCACCGCTGGCTGGCACCAATCCAGGCAGAAGTCACAGGGAACCACCTCCTTCTCCTCTTCTGCAGCGTCCTTGCCCTCTTGTCCTTGGGAAGAGGTGGCCAGGAATGCCTCCACGATGCTGCACAGCTGGAAATTCTTCTGCAGCTCCAGGATGGGCCCCAGCTGGAGCTTGCACATGGGGCAGGAGTAAGGGGCCTTGGATTGCTGCTGGGTACCCAGCGCCTTCTGGATGCACTGCTTGCAGAAGCTGTGACCACAGCTGAGCGACACGGGGTTCTCGTACAGACACAGGCAGATGGGACAGCTGAGTTCATCCTCCAGGCTGGCACACACTCCAGATCCTTCCTCAGCTTTTGCCATGGCTGCAGAAATGGCGTGTTTACCAGAAGCGAAACTGAAAGGAGGGCCCTTGGCATCGTGCCCTGGCTGGAGATCCAGCCCAGAGGCTGGGAGTCCTTCCTCTCCGCCCCGTGACAGGCCGGCAGGGACACTCTCCCCCTGAGCCCTGCAAACAGCTCTTGTGGGCCGTGGCAGCCATTTTCAGATGTTTGCCCTCTGTCTCGGGCAGCATCGCTCCATGTGTGAGCCTGGTGGGAACAGGGGGTGCTGGGGAGGGAACGAGAGGGATAATTCTCCTAGAGCTCTCTGCCCTCCTGGAAAAAATCCACTATCCCATGCCAGGGCAGCAAATTAAAGATAAACCCTGGATGAGAAGAGTATCAGCCTGGCTGGGACAAGCCAGGAATTCCCTCTGCTTTGGTTCTTCTCCACGTCACTTACAGATGCTCCCCTGAAGGTAAAACAGGGGGAACCCAGGGGAAAGTTTTACTGGGACGTGTTGAGGCTGGTCTCCTACCTGCAGCCAGCTGACAGGAAAATGGGGGCTGGGAAAGGCTCCCGGAAAGGCAGTCTAGGATAGGAATATCCCTGTGCCATGTCTCCAGCCTTGCTTACCTCACTTTGTCCCCTGAGACCAGGCAGAGCAGCAGCTGCTGCAGGTGCAGTTAGGAGACCCACCTCTACCTGCATGGTTTTCCGTATCATTTTGGTGTATAAAATGTAAAACACAGCCTATTTCTTCTAAGACTGCATAAAGATTTCTTTTAGCATACGGCAAACTGTACCGTCCCTCAAGGTCCTTCACTGCCCCTGCTGGGACAAAAGCTCCTGCCTGGGCTGCTTTGTGCAAATACCCTGGCTCTGTCTAAAGGCAGCAGAACCACAGGCAGCAGGCAGGAACACCACCTCTTCCTCTCCAAGGTGTTTGGACAATCATAAGAACAAATTAATCCAGGCCCCATTACAGCAGAGACTAAAAGCACAGGAGTTTTGCTCTTTATTACTCCCTTTGCTGTGAGATTTTTGCACAGGTGGGGAGAAAATTAAAAACGAAGCAGGAAGTCGGTAGGTGATGTACCAGAGAGCTCACAGGGGACCACAGCAGCAGAGAGCAAGGGAAACCAGGGGTCTTACCGCCTAGTCTCTACCCACCTCCCCGGCCAGCTTCACTTCTGCAACAGGCGGCTTCGGTTGTGCAGGACGGACAGAGGGACAAACTGAGGCATTAGAGCAAAGGCCAGCATTGCTGCTGCTTGGCTCTCTAGCAGTTAATGTGCTGTCAGCTTTTTTATAAACTAAGTTGCCACTGAGCTTTGCAATCTATATTATTTTAATAACATGCAACCAACACAACATTTGATACAGCCAAGCAAAAAGTGCAACTCAATGGTATCTCTGTGGTGATTAACAGAACAAATAAGATAGGAGCTCTTGCAGTTAGTGGCAGGGCACTGTGATATAACCCACAGGGCGTTGCCCTCACACTGATGAGCCATCACAGCAGCCCAAAACCAGTTTCTAATATGCCAACTGAGCACAGCCTCCACGCAGTAGCAGTCCCAATACCTGGTGCTGTTTTGTATTTCCAGGCCCTTGTCCCCACATCACTACAGGAGTTTCAAAGAGCCATCAAACGTACCAAAGGTAGCATGGACAGGATACTTCGAAGGGATGCTTACTCTCTCAATAAGCCTGAGGCTCTCAGCAGCATCTCCTTCCTTGACAGATGCGTTATAAAATGACAGTGTATTTCTTCCACAGTCTAGCTCTACCCTGACCACTGCGAGGACTGCAGGAGACTGCTTTTTTGTCATCTCTGTTTGACCAAGGAACACATGGAGGTAATCATGAGACTTTTCCAGGTAGCACTTAACATTGCCATGAATGATTCCGAGCTCCCAGTGCCTTGCGTTGCTGCAGTCCACCTCCCAGAAGTGACAGCCCTCTGAGAAGCTCTGGTCACTCTCCCTGTGTTGGGTGGCACTGGTGCCAAACGCTTGTGACCTGATTGAAAATACACCCTGCGTGGGTTGGATGACATTGATGCTTTGAAACAATGATGACTCGGATGAAAATCCACCCTGCCTGTGTTGGGGGGCACTGATGTTTGGAAACGTTTGTTGGCCCCTACTGAAAGTTATGCCTGGGGTTGGAGTGCAACTCTGCAAGCGTTGGGAAGAACTGTGTGGGGATGCAGAGACTACATTGCTACTCTGATGAAATCCACGCACTGGAAGAGTCAGATGTTCATGAACTATAGAAAGAAAAAAAAGCACATTATGATTAACAGGTAATTGTGCAGATTTGCATACATTCCCATTGCTGAAAGCTAGATTTCCCAATCCAAGTCATCCTATCCAAGTCCAACCCACCCAAGTCATTAAAAGCATATGTTAACTGAAACACCTGCACCTCTCTTAGCTGCTCCTATGTAATTCTACAGGGGATTGATATCACATTTCAAGAAATGCTGTTCTTTGGCAATCTTAAAGTGTCTTTTTGCTTTTTGTTTCCAACTACAGCAATTCTGTCCCAGTTTGAAGTAAAACTCAACCAATTTTGTTCTGTAATTCTACATATTAGCTAGGCCTCCTCTAACTCTCTGAAATTAACGGCATATCGTGGAGAAAACTGCTCGTTCTCAGAATGATAAGACCAATGTTTGTGCTCCATGCCAAGGAATGGTATGCAGGGAGGCCTTGCTTATACTTATTGCTATAGCAACCAAGGTCAGCCAATTTCGTTATTTGCCCCCTTAGAGGGTCGGAAACGGAAAAAACGTAGAGGGGTCACATCGGTGGGGAGGAGTGGACAGGACAGGTGACCCAAACCTGACCAACTGGGGTATTCCATCCCATCTGCCCCATGATCAGTATAAAAGCTGAGGGATCAAAGGGTCAGCCCTTCCTTCCTGCAATGGCCGATGTCCAGAGAGGACTCTGTTCATTTGCCTTTGATCCCGATCCGTGTGTTCCTGACTCCAGAGCTGGAATCCAGTTCCCATCCGTCGCTGAGTCCAGTCTGGGACTTCCCCAGTGCCTGCTGGTGACGTGACTGTCATCCTGGGAGCTTGATACGGTTTTGTATATATTGTTGTATCTATTTCATTATTTTCTTTTTTTGTTTGTTTTGTTTTAATATTAATTAATTAAAGTAGTTTAGCTCATTCTAAACTTCTAAATCTCCTTATCTCTTTCTCTCCTCTCTCCTCTTTTGAGGGGGAGGGGAAGCGGGGGGGAAGGGCCATCTGTCAGTCTGGTTTTGGTAAATTCGGACAAAACCACGACAAATTCTTAGATTTTAGTTTTCCATCGTTATCCTGCAGAGCTTCATTAGGCATTTTTAAAAACCTCCGAGATTAACTTCCATGTACAAGAAATGTGTGAACAGTAGCACAACCATTTTATAAAAGCTTATTTGCTCAGGATCATTTGAAGATATTTTCTAGAACTCTCAAAACTTCCCAGCATGGCCAGTCACAAGAAGTTCATTCTACGCTCAGGAATTTGCAGAATGTTTTTATTCAAACCTTCTCTTGCAGGTAATGCATTTCAATATTGTGGCATTTTCTGCTCTGGAAGTTACTCCTTCAGGAAACTGGAACAGCGGCAGTGACCTGGGCAAACAACCCAAGTTGCTCAGCTGGCATGGATTACTAGGAAAACATGGATCTGAGGCTTTCTAGCCAGATTAGGTCTGGAGTATGCTTACAGGGATGGTAAAGACTGAGCTCAGGAGTGGCCATGAGCATGGTGTGCTTCTTACTGAACCCAAGGCTGTATGGATGGTAGCCAATTAGGTGTGCACGTCACACACCGTCACACGTGCTCTGGACAGAGCTTCCCACCCCAGCTGTCTCTCGGTCTTGCCCTTTGGCTCACTCTCAGTAAGGGCTCAAGCACCATCAAGACAGCAGTAACAAGGGAACCCTAATTTTTTCAGTTCAGTTGGACAAGCATCCCACCGTGCACAGCACCAGCACTGTAGGCTGATCTTACAAAATATTACAAAAGAGTAGAATTATTTACCTAGAAAGAGTAGATTATTTACATCCTAAGACAAATTCCACCTGCCACTGCTGTGGTGAATTCTCAACTTTCCTGGTGCTTTGAATCAAAGTGATGCTGCTACAGACAGAAGACGTGTTGCTATTCTCTGCTCTTAATCCTCCCAGAAAATTCCTAGGACATGCACACCTCTTTACCCAGAGCCCATTTTAACAGGCATATTCCAGAGTGCTGAAGCCCAAAACAAGCACCCTTTTACATACACATATCCGAAAATATACATACAACGTTAGTAATCAGTTCTTCTAGAGGTACTTGGTGTCTTATTACAGTCCTTTCTTAAATACGTTTTGTTAGCTTCTCCATCTTGCTCGTCATGTAGTGAAATGATCACTTACCGGGTGGTGCATTAAATACGGACTGCATGTGTGAGAGGAACTGCCAGAAAAGCCTTAGAGTAGCGTCTGTTGTTAATTTATCCAAAATAATGGGTGGCCTTGGCAGCTGTACATCAGCTTTGTTATGAACCGGTATGTCTTTCCTAAAACACACAGAAAGACATCAGAAGAGCAGCAAGTCATCAGAAAACCATCCCTGAGCCAACAACTGCATCCCCCGCTCCATACCCAGCCTCTACAGGAGATACAAAAAGCAGCTTCTGTCCCCCCTCCCTCTGCAGTTTTACTGGGATCTTCCCCTCTGACCATTTTTTTTTCCCAGAACCCCAAATCCCCTCAACATCGTTAGGATAACTGTTCACTCCAGGATATTGTTCACTCCAGGAACAATATCTGTCCCCTGAAGATCTTGTTTGAGCCCCCTCACCCCCAGCTGTTGCTGGGACAGACCCAAGCATCACGTTTGTGGTTACAGCAGCAGGAGCTGAAGAAGCAGGAGAAGCTGAAGGTGTCAGGGGCAGCTGCTGGGATGCTGGGACAGCAAACGAGAAGTGCTGCGTTATCACAGCCAAGGGGCAACTGCTGCCCCTGAAACGCAGGGCTGGGGAAGCCTGTGTGCACACAGGCGTGGGCTGTGGTGGAGGAACAGCACTGGGCAGGTGCTGGGGAATAGCTCAGGAGAAAAGCCATGATCTTTATAGATTCAGAACTTCACTACATGTTTCTGCTCCCACCGCATTTGCTTCTTACAAGCAGAAGGCAATGCAAAGTGGAGGATGACTCGGGGTATCTCAGCTCATCCATCCTTTGCATGGCCCTGCAAGGACCTAAATATTCAGCTATAGGGGTTGGACTAGATGATCTCCAACCCCCCAACTCTCCCTTCCAACCCTTACAATTCTGTGTGAATTGCCCTCAGAAGGGGTCTCAGGGTGGGGAGGGCACAGAAAGATACGCCATGTTGTCTATAAAGAGTCACACATGAGTTCTGTTAAGATTCCGGGGCTTCTCCAGGTCTCTGAGGAAGCCAGGCTCAGAGCGTGCTGTCAGCGTGCCCAAGGGGCAGGCTGGGTGAGCCCAGGGAGCTGGGGGCCTGCAGTGCGTGCAGGCTGGGCTAGCAGCCCACACTGCTGGACTACCAATCACCTGAAGCAACATGAAATGCAACAGCAGACCACTGCGGGAAGAGCTTACCTGGCTGGAATTGCTGCAAAAGCCTGCAAAAGACATTTTGAAAGTACAATTAACGTAGCGTGGGCAAAGGCCAGCCCAAGAGCTGAGTATCTCTGGGAAAGGGAGATGCTGTTAAGTACCTTGGTGAAAAGAAGTCGGTCTTTCTGATCTCTCAGAGCCTCTAGCTTCTGTATATCACGGCTGGCTGCATCCTTCTTCTCTTTGTGTTTTTGTATGTGTGCCTGAATTTGAGAAAGCTGTTGCTTCTCGTTGTCACTGAAAACTTTCAGGACCTCTTCTCTTCTGTGATTCAGCTGCAGACGCATGTTTTCGAAGAGGCTCTCCAGCTGATTCCTCCTCAGGCTCTCCTTAGTCTAATAAGAAAACACTTTCAAAGCTGTTAGGGACTGAATCTTACATTTTCTACACTAACTCTCACTCAGAAAAGAGCCTGGTCTTTTCTGGGCTGAGAGAAGTAACTATTAACTTAGTGCTTCTCCATATGACAACAAACCAAGATGTCCCACTGCCAGCAGAAAGGCCAAGTGACCTAAGTGGCCTTCCCCAGCATCTGGCACCTGACCAGGGAAAGATGAAGAAGTAGTGCTTCTTGCCCAATGCTTGCTTAAGACTTCCCACTATGCATGTTATTTCCTTATTTTGCACTGGTATTTTTCTACTGATACATTTGGTCCTCTTAAAGACGGGTGAGGAAAAACAGTTCCTCTGCTTCCTGCCTCCACCAAGCTTCCTTCACTGTCTGGAAGCAGCTGCGCTGCCAGGCAGGACACTGCCAACGGGTACGGTTTTGTCTTCAGGCCAGAAGGGAACACTTCCTTTGCCTAGTGCCAGGACTTCTAGTTCCATCACTTTTACTGGTGAAGGAGGGCAAGTGCCAATTCTGCATAAGCAGAGGGAACCATGATTTGGATACCTGTGCTAAATTCCCTGCACTTTCAGAGCTTTTAGGTAGGCATTTGCATGCTGGGCGCAAAAGCCAGACACTTTGGAGCAACTTCTTAGAACCACAGGCTAACCTAAAGGGATTTCTTGTTGTAAAGAGGAATAAAATCACTACAACATGGTCTATATCTTTTCCATAAATATTTTAGAGTCTGCAAACGAAGTATGATTGGGGAAACAAAGGCCCATCACCACCCACCAATCAGGAGGCACGGTCTTAACAGCAACTTCCAAGTTCTAAGGTCCTTTGGAAACTAAGAATGTATTTCCTAGACTGATAAGCAAGTTGTTCATCATCCTCCCACAAAGAAGAAACCTAGAAGATAGCTGAGAAACCACCCAGGAATTAAAAAAAGCTTCAGAATCCACGATACGGGAAAGGACAAATGCAAGACTTATCCTATCAGCTACCAGCATGCTACCATCCCTGAAGTGATATGGGACCTTGGAACAAACCAACCTTTACTTCCTCCTCCTGTTTCTGCAGGTTTGCTATGATTTGGTCCAGCGCAGTTTTTTCCGTTTTCACTGTTTGCAGAATTTTAGCTAAAGCACTCTATAAAAATAACCAGGGGGAGATATCAGGATAGGGTCAACATGTGCACAAGATCAGGAACTTTATGGAAATGGGTTAAGCTAGACCTGCAAAAAGTTTGTTCACTGCATGCTCCCAGGACAAATCATTGTATAAAGGCTTACTGGAAGATTTTATCCCTGAACAAATACCACAATTACGAACCCAGGAAAGATATTTTGAAACTTAAAACTCTTCATGCACAATAGCCACATGTAAAGCGATTTTTGGTGCCGACGGCTTCCTTTCCGTTGCTCTGTCACTAATTTTCCTCCCATAAATGCAGCTCGGGCTCATCTCCCGGCTTGAAAGTGCAACCAAGGAGTAAAAGAGTAGCCACAAGCACTCGGTCCCTCCAGTTTATCTCCTCAGTTTGGGAAGAAAGTGTTTGTAACATCTTGCTTTGATACCCTGAGGGGCAAGGCTGGAGGGAATCTGGGGCAAAACTAGGAATAAGAGCCCAATATCCCAAGCTAGAGATTTAGCCCCACCCTGAGTCTCCAGATGTGAAATTAGGGAGATGTTTCATCACTGTGCTGTGGGCAGCTCTCCACGCCACAGACCCCCCCGTGGTTTTCCTACTGCAATCTGTGCCCAGGCCACTATCCTGCAGCCTCTTACCTGCCCTTGGGCAAAAGCCTCCTCCAAAGTGATGATCTCGTGGTTCTTGTGGGAGCTGGTGATACAGCACAGCATGCAGATGCAGACCAAGTCTGTCTTGCAGTAGCACTCCAGCACTTTGCTATGCTGGGGGCATCTCATCTCAGCCAAAACCTGAGCATCACAGGACTCCATCAGAACATGGTCTTTCAGGGGACTCTTTGAGCTGTGCTGGCTCAGGTGGGCTTGGCAGAGGGAGGCCTCGCAGGTCAGGCAGGTCTTCACGGCTGGCTGAGGCTCCTGGAGGCAGAAATCACACAGGATCACCTTGTCCTGTCGGCCCGTACCTTCCTCCATCTCTTTGCCTTGCCCTTTCCGCTTCTCCTCCCCTTGGTCATCCAAGAACTTCTGCACGATGCTGCGGAGCTGGACGTTGGGCTGCAGCTCCGCGGCGGGGTCGGCCTCGGCACCGCAGAGCGGGCAGCCGAAGGGGGCCTGCGGGCACTGCCTCCGGACTCTGGCCTCCTGGATGCAGCCCCTGCAGAAGCTGTGACCGCAGCCCAGCGACACGGGGGTGCTGTAAATGCCCAGGCAGATGGGACACACCAGCTCCTCCTCCAGCCCGGCCACCGCGCCCGCCCGGGCCATGGCGCCGAAGGGAGGGGACCCGCCGGGAAGAGAAACGAAACCAGCTGCGGAGGGGGCGGCTCCGGGCGGGGACCCGCCGCCTCCACCCCCGCCCGGCGGAGCTCCCCCCTCCGGCACCTCCGCCGCCGCCGCCGCGGGACCGGCTCCCGGGGAGCCCGCCCGGCTCAAACGGGGGGAACCCAGCGGCTGCGCCCCCTGCAACTCTTCTCTGCCCCAGCCCTCGGGTAGGTGTTTCCTGAGGTTGCTGTAGTCAGACTGGTATTAACTAGAAAAACGAAATGTAGCACGTAGTCGAAGCACCCGAGGGAACCCGCCGCTGCTGCAAGTCCTCTCTACGGCCCCAACACTATTTGATCATTTATAGAGAAATAGTAACTAGTACTAGAGAAAGAGTAACTAACGCTTCTGGACCAAAATCAACACTTGGGGCCTGGCGTGGTTTCAGATCAGGACATACAGATTCATACTGTATACCTCTCTTGTTCAAACAAATGAACTAGGTTATTAATTCTTTATGTGGAGCAGTTACTAAAGCAGATAAAATGCACATTTTGTCCCTGGCTCACTTGATTACTTGTTAAATATAAATCAGATACTGAACCTATTCCTATACTCTTTTTCTAGAAATAAATAGTAACTAGACATGATTTCTCTAAAATGAAACTAAAGAACTTAACTACTAGGTGACATAACTTTGTTGATAAGCAGGATATTGCTGTCAAGAGAGTGATGAACTATAGGCCTGGTCAGCAAACCAAGAAAACCACCTGGAACTGGCAAGATTAGAGGAGAAGTAGGTAAAAGGTAATTTTGGCAGGGGGAGATCGCGACCACCGACTCATTGACCACCTACCTAAGTGATACCACTTACTCAAAAAAGAACAGTGGAAGAAGAAAGCAGAGTCTGCGTGCCAATTTACATAGGAAGTGAAGAAAAGTGAAGAGGAGGGTGGGAAGGAAAGCAGGAGGAGTTCCCATGGGGGCAGGGAGGGCAGCGGAAGGACCAGCGGTGAGAGAGGTCCCCAAGCTGGCTGGAAGCAAAGAAACCAGACCTGTCCCTGTCCCTCCCTGCAAAGACACCTGGACAGAACTGTTCAACATGCTGGGACTGATAAATGCTGAGAGTGGGCAAATGCCTACCTTACTCTAAGTATGGCCTCCAGACAGGTCTTGCCTGGCCCAGAAGCTGAGGTCCATGTTGAGGAGCAGGGAGCTCCTAGCCCAGGGCAGGATTTGGTGTTGGATCCCGCTGCCCTGTCTGCAGGGGACACCTGAATCTCCAAGGACATCCTGGGATGGTTTGCCAGGCAGTGAAATAAATCCCAAGCAACAGGCGTTTCATGAGCACGAGCCTGGCGTGGCATTTCCAGGCATCGCCTTGCTGCGCCCCTGCCTCCCCTGCCCACCTCCAGACCTTTCTGTGGGCCCTCACCCATGGGGCAAGGGGGTCCCACCAAGCCGGTGGAGCCCAGGGCAGCTGTGGTCTTGGCCAGGCTGGCTCAGCCGGGCAGATGTGGGCACGGCCACGCTGCCCTCGCTGTCCCTGAACCCCCGCGCTGCCGGCATTGCCTGCGCTGCCCACACTGCTGCCAGGTGCCAGCCAGCCAAGGTCAGCAGCAAAACCTGTCCCTATTCATAAAAACCCATTATTGACTGATTTTCCCCTCTTTCAAGGCACGGTGGCCCTCGCACAGGACATAACACCACCTCTCTCCACTCCGGCAGCTGGAGCGCAGCCATATAAGCTACTGCAAAAGCAGCACACTCTGTGTGAAAAGAAGCCAATTTATCACCAAGTTATGCCAAAAATGAAAACACTTGCTTTTTTTTTTTTTTTTTTTTTTTTCCAAATTACTGTAACTAATTGCTGGGACTAAAGAAGATCCTGAACTGATGTCGTGGTTCACCAACAGCTCCCTTCAGTTTGCTTGCAGGGTAATACTCAATGAGCAGCACCAGTCCTTCATTTTTCAGAGAGCTGCCTGGGAATGCAGCACCGGGCAGCACAGGCCAGACTGGGAGGAGAAGCCTCAGTTGTGGGTCTGTCCCTCCCTGCAGACCCTCCCTTTGCGTGTGTCCCCGCTCCGTCCTGCAGCCCAGCCAGATGGAGACCCTGCTCCTGCTCGCTCCCACCCTGGACACCCCAACACCGACTGCCACAGCCGCATCCCAGCACTTCCTCCTTGTAATTCCATGTTTCACTCTGTCCTGGCACTGGCAGCGTCAATGTGCCCTGACGTATCTTAGAAAAAATACTCCTGTTTGGTGGTCCTGAAGCCTGTTTTTTAGGAAGGCAGCAGGGAAATGGGCTTCCCTGCTCTTCCCATCAGTTCCACACTCGGGGTGCAGCAGTTGCAGGGATGAGGGCTGGGTTTGGGGTGGGAGGCTGGTTCTGGGTCTGTGGCTGGGAGGGGGGGGGACCCATGCTGGTCTCCCATGGGCTGTGCTGGAGATGGGCAGGTCTAGGGCTGCTGCCTAAATCGGTGCAAATTGGCAGAAAAAAATCCCAGCTGGGACAGCTCAGCACCTTGCAGACCTCCTCTCTTCAGGCTGCTGAGGGCTTCCCACCCGGCAGCATCACCACGCCGTGCTCCAGATGAATTCAGTCCAATGCCTCCGAGCTGGTAGCCCTTGCAGGGGCAATGGCCACCGCTGGGCTCCCGTGCGCCGGGTACTGCGGGAGAGCTGCCCCCATGCTGCCACCGACTGCCTGGGCTCTCTATCCCCTCCCTTCCGCAGCTGGGGCTCCCACGACGACCAGGACACCAGGACACCCTGTGCTGGGACACAGCGGTTCGGCCACCCAGGCCTTGTCTCTGGGAGAGCAGGCTGGCTCCGGGGGACTACTCTCCTGGTACTGAGGGTCTCCTGGTACAGGTGCCATCCTGAGCCGTATGGCTGCTGCATCACCATCTTGAGTCTTTTCCACACTTTTTCTTGCAATCCAGCCCTCTGCTCTTTTACTCCCACTCCAGGAAACTTGAGGTGCGTGCCCCGCTTCATCTTTAGCCCCCCCGGTCCAAGGGGTTTTTTATGCGAGGGGTCTTGCGGCAGCGGCACCACTCCCCAAGTCCTGAGTATGGAGCCCAGGCTTTTCCTGCACATTGTTAAAGTGGAAGAAGCCACACTTAAAATAGCAATATTTGGGGAGATTCCCTGACGTGAGCAGCATCCCTGGCAGTGGTGCAGTGTTGGTGTGGGCGAGCTGGGGGACTCCGCCGCCCCCCCCAGCCCTGGCCGTGCCCCCACCATAAGCAAACAAAAGTCAACTTAAGTTTACTTCATAAACAAAAGTATTAGTGGCACAGACTTGTTCCTTTTTTTCTCTTTCCACTTTATAGTATATATGTTATCGTTTATTTATAGGCAGATCACTTCACTATTTACAGTACATGAGCGTAGAGATTCTACAGTCTTTTTGATGTAAACAAGTAACTCCGCGGCAGGGGAGTCTGGAAAAAGAAGCCAGTTCTGAAGTATTTACACAATTTAAAATAGAACTTTTATACCCACCGGATAGATATAGATAATACATTGAGCGATTTGGTTAAATTATCTATGAAACTATAGAATCTGACAATGTAAAAATACAAGAAAACGTTCTCTTGTTTTAGAAGGTAGACAGTTAAATCACACTAGAAATAAATCTCTTTTTTAAAAATAATAACAATAATAATAAAGGAAAGGCATAAGAATCCATGCCATCTTTTAAGGTTAAAGTATATTACATAAATAAGGACACAACGGAACAGAACTGGGGAAAAAATTAAGTGAAATATAAAAAACCACTATCAATTAAAAAAAAAAAACAGACTAAAAACTTGATTCTTAATCACAGAGGGACCAATTCTGCTACTTTTACTTACTCTGCAAGTAGAAAATTGCAGAGTTAAGTAGTACTTCCTCGGCACGAGGAAAGGAGGCAGAACTGGCCCCTAATAATTATTAGCAGTGTCCTTTTACTTAAAAAAAAAAAAAAAAAAAGAAGAAGAAAAAGACAGAATTTAGCTTTTTTTTTTTTATAAATAACAAAGCAGATGTGCCCCTTTTTAGGTGAAATTCTTACACCTTTCTCAAGAAATGCATCAATTTAATCTTTCTCTCTCTTTCTCACAGGCATACATACAATCCTCCCCAACTCGGCATTCGCCACGTGGTGGCCCTCGGCTTGGAGCTGTGGCCGTGGGCACTGCGGCCAGGCTGCCACCACCACCCCTGACCCCAGGGTGGGTGAGGAAAGAGGAATGAGACCCAAAGGCTGCATTTGGCTCGATATTGCTTGAGATTGTCGGGGATGGACCTCGGCGCTTAGAACAAAAAGGGTGTCAGGGCTCAGCTACAAAGAATGATGTATCTCAGTTTTCAGCATACCTCCAAAAAGAAAGGAAAAAGAAAAAAACTAAACAGAAAAAAAAAAAAAAAAAAGAGCTGGTCTGCAATTGCAACGCTCCTTTGCATGGACCAGTGCTGAAATCAGACACTCAAGACTGTAATGTGGTGACTGAGCTGCCGCTTTGTTAAAGAAGATGTCCAGCCCAGCCAGCTGCGCTGAGTAGGAATCGGGATAAACCTTTTCTTCGGGTCAGTGTTGAACCTAAAACCCGGGATTGTCCTCTGCATTCAGCCTAGACATTCAGAATCATTTGCTCCTTCCCGCGGAGCCCCAGGGACCCGCTGGATTCCAGCCAGAAACCCGGTACCCCACCCTGAACAATGAGCTTTTCTGGGGCAAATCTGTGCAAAAAAGGCAAAGGGGCATTTTATCACGAAACTCTTCACATTCAGTATTTCCCCACAGTATCTGCAGGAAACTACTGGGGCACATTCTATAGTTATATATTTTTAAAAAAATAAATCTCCTCCTTACTTATTGCCTACCATAATATACCCTTTTGCTCCCCGTTTCTCTTTGAAGCAGTGCTCCTACCCGTCCCGCAGCCCTGGCCCTCGCAAGCGGCGGGGGGCGGCTTCCCAGGGTGCAAGGGTTCCCTTTTCGGGGTGCCCAGTGCCAAGCTGCACCCACGCCGGGGCACCCACTGCGATGCCACAGGCTGAGACTGTAAAGCTAATCCTGGGGGGGTGGCGATCCCTGTTCCCCAGCAGCTCTGGGGATGAGGGACCTGCGGAGCCCAGTGCTTCCCTGGCGGGGCTGGCTGATGCTCCCCATGGGGTACCCGGGAATCACTTTGCTCCTGCCCTGTTTTCCCATTAGCATCCCAAAGTCACGGGCGGCTGAGGGAGGGAGCTCTCACCTGCCTTTTCTGCCCGAGCCCTCAGTCCCGCACCTTTGCAGGCTCGAGTGCTGCGAGCTAAAGACACCCTTATATTTAAAAAAAAAAAAAAAAAAATCAAGTGGAAACATTTTTCACCACAAACCCTGTGTGAGGGATTCTAAACCCAGCAGACCTGTGCTTCTTGAGCTGAACACCCCCCCACGCTCACCCAGTCCTAAAAGTCAGGGGAGCCCCCAGGGCAGGCAGCACATAGCCCTGGGGGAGCAGGATGTGTCCCCAGGGCTGGCAGCACGTGTCCCCTGCTTTTCCCTGCTGTGGCAGGCACAGGCAGGGGCACAGGGCTGCCCCAGCCACAGTTGTGCCTCTGTGCTGTGCACACCTCTGTTCATAGTGCATAAGTCCTGGAAAAATTTCTTGGGGTAGGAGGGAAAACAAACCATCCCAATTTAAAGGAGAAAAAAAAAACAAAAAAGAAAGAACCCCAAACCAAAAAATAAAATAAAAAAACCCAACCCCACTTATAGGCTTCAGGCACCACGAAGACCACTTATTGCATCTCTTCCTACCCTAGGGGTGCAGTACTGATGGGCTCTGTGCAGGACGAGCCCTCCCCTTCCCCAGCACCGGCCTCGACATCCAGAAGCCAGGCAGGGGCAGGGGCTGCGGGCCGGCCCGGAGTGCCCAGCCGCAGGAAAACAATGAGAAATTTTATATCTGGGTACACGGAAACCACTGCTTGGGAAGCGACTGAGTGATCCCCCAGGAGAGGGCTCCCCCTGGCTCTGGAGCCCCCCAGCTCTGCACTAACCCTCCCCTCTGCCACGCTTGATGCATCCCTGGCAGGGCCCGGCTGCGGGGGCTCGGTGCCCCCGGCTGAGCGGGAGATGGAAGAATTCCACCTTGCTTTTTTTTTTTTTTCTTGGGTTTTTTTTTTTTTTGGATTGATCGTTTTCTGAAAAACATCAGCACAGCACAGGACAGTACTACCCACCCTAAATGTGTCGCTATATACATTCTACATAAGCTCTATAGCAATCACATGTAAACATCATCGTTGTGAGGAAATACTAGGACAGAAAAAGGCAAAGCTACAATGAGGCAATTGCCAATAGCAGATGCTCAGTCTCGGCCAGAGCTACTCGTGTTTGCTAAGGTGGGATGAGAAGTGGGGGGAGCTTGTGGCAGGAGAGACGCTGAACCTTTCTGCTGAGACGGACATGGCACAAGGACCGTTCCCTGACAGAGATCGTCACCGGTGGCAGATTGGGGACCTGCAGTTCGAACCCTGCGGTGGCCCACGGGCCCTTGCGCCGCTGGGCTGGTTATCGTCAGAACCACGGCTTCCCCGAAAGCGGGGAGAATCAGGCAGGTGACTGTGCTGGTATCGGCAATGCCGGCATCCCTGCTCCCACTGGAGACCAGCTGCAGACACAGCCCCGGAGCCAAGGGCCACCTCGGCAGGGCTCAGGCTCCTGGCATCCCATCTCCTGCAGTTCTCCTGCAGACGAAATTGTATCCACGCCAGGAAATGAGAATAAAACCCCTAAATCATGAAGAGGGCAGACCCCAGGAGACTCTAATCTATCTACTGGCAGAGTTAAGGCTATAATATTCTATCTACATCGGATGGCTGAATCCCTAGTGGTCTCTGGGTCTGGAAAATAAAGGGAGACGATGGCGATGGCTTGAGGGGCAGCAAGATTCCCACTCCCTTCGGAAGATGGTGCCTCTGGGCCGGCTCGTGGTGGGGTTTGCTCCAGCTGGTGGTGGGCTCTCTCCTCCTCCCACCTTGTCTGGAGATGGAGGGCAAGTTTGCAAGCATAGTTCGGGGGGTTGCTGCTTGAGCATGCCTTAAATCCAGCGCTGCCGGGCAGCCCCGAGGGCCTTTGGCCAGAGGCAGAGGAGGAGAGTGTGCCACGGGAACATGGGGGACAGATCCTGGGTGCCAAGCGAGTGCTGGGAAGTGTATGGCTTATCAGGTACCAGGCAGGGCAGTGGGTGAGCCATGCGCCCCCCCCGCCTCCCTGCCTCTCTGGGCTTTGGGCTGGCTGCCGGGCAGGGATCATGGATGGGTCTTCTCGCCCCACTTGCTTTGCAGGGGGTGGAAGTGAGCAGCGAGCAAGCCGCTTGGCCTGTCCAGTCTCCCAGCCACCTGAGGAGCCAGAGAGAAGGCAGCTCCCTCGCAGGGACCCGGAGGTGCCCGTCCCCCAGGACCCACCAGATCAAGCCTGGCCGGCTCTGGCTCCCCGACTCCTCTCTCCTGGCTCCAAGGGCAGCGGAGGGCTGGAGCAGTGCTGGCTGGCCAGCATCGGTCCCGCATCCCCCGGGCAGTGCATCCTTCTTCCCACCCCTCTCCTTCACGC
The DNA here is from genome assembly GCF_964106895.1 of Numenius arquata. NCBI lineage: Eukaryota > Metazoa > Chordata > Aves > Charadriiformes > Scolopacidae > Numenius > Numenius arquata. Next base: position 33,625,988 of record NC_133586.1, read on the forward strand.
CTGCAAAGCTGCCTGGCCCCATGGCGAGAACGGCACGGGGCTGGCGTGCCCCACCGCCTGCTGGCTCCATCACCCACCGCCACCGGGCTCAGCATCTGGATGCTGCCACCCAGCCGGGCTGGGGGCTGGGGGGCTCGGGCCATGCGGGCAAGAAGAATGGCTTTGATGGGAAAGTGGGTGATCCCGATGCAACCGCTGAGCACCCCGGTTTGCCGGTGGGGGAGGCAGGTGCCTCCACGGCCGATGGGTGAATGCCGGCTCAGTGACTCTGCTCTGACCCCCCATTTGCTGAGTGGCAAATGCCTCATTACAGTGCATAGTTAAAAATCAAGGAAGCGGTACAATAAATCTGAATTACAGTACATCTGAGCCATAAATACATTTTTTTAAGTATATACTTTTTTTTTCTCTTCTATTAAAAATTAGTTTATAATCCTGATTCTATTCACAATTAACAATTTCATCATCACACACTACGGACAAAAAAATGTTATGGTGAACACAGCTGCAACTCCGCAGTGGGAGCACGGGGCGGGGGAGGGAGAAGGGGGAAGGGGGGCCGGGGGGCTCCTAGGCTCACCCTAAAACAACCAGTCAGAAGCGGGGTGACTAACGTGTGGCAGTGAGACATCAACACCATGGGGACTCACAGACAGAAGCAGCTTTGTTCAATGTAAACATCAATCGAAGGGACAGCAGTCTCTCTCTCTCGCGCGTGCGTGCTCTCGCTCTCTCTCGCTCTCTCTTGCTTTCCATAGACTGAATAATTTCTTTGAAAACGTAAACATATTGGAAGTGCCTTGACTGAGGTATTGAGGTATTCCTCCAAGGTTAAGGCTGTTACCGATGCAGGCTTAGCTGGGCCTCCTGCAGCAAGCTGTCGAAATCCATGGTCTCGTACTTGCTTTTCACTGGAGCTGGGGAGGACTCTTCCACGCTGCAATCTGGGAACAGCAGGGACACAAGGCAGCCAGGTCAGGGACTGAGGAGGGAAACTGAGGCACGGAGGGACACTGCTTGCTCCTCCGCTACCAGCATGCTGCACCCCAGGACCACAAACCCCCCATCTGCCCCGGGAACCAGCCAGGACGAGGCGGTGATGGTGAAAGGGAGCGGGGATGGTGCTGTCCCTCCGCCATTGAAAAGGGGCTGTAGCAGTGCCCAGCCCCGCAGGTCACACACCGCAGATACCCATTCCCAGGTGTGCAAAAATCTGCTGGATCCAGCTGAATCCCGAGCTGCTGACACAGAACCATCCCTGTGGGAGCCGTGCCGGTCGTGGGGAGGGGGAGCCTCCCCAGCCCTCCATCAGAGGCTGAACAAACAGTGCCACCGCAAAGCCTGGGACATTCAGCAAATGCCAGAAATAAGGCTGCCTAATTTCCCAGCAGCTTAAGCCTTTTGGGTGTGTATTTGTGAAGGAGCCATGAATGGCACGGCTGCATTTCACCTCTGCCCATGGGCTCCCCATCTCATCCTGTGCCAGGGTGAGCAGGATTTTAGGAAGGAGCCAGGCTGTGCAGTACAAGAAGGGGGCTGCTGGCTTTGCAGCAATCTGCAGGTGAGGAGCACTCGGGGGGCTTCTCCTGCACCGCTCTGCCCCTCTCCCCACAGCACTGCACAGCCATGTGCCAACATCTTCATGAGGTGCTGTTTCCTATCTATCTTCTACGTGCCCAAACTGAGAGACCCTGGGATTTATTTAGATAATCAACAGGCATTTGCACCCACAGCCAAAGCCAGAGGGATTGCTGCTCTAAGCAGATGAGATATTATAAGCTGGTAAAAGACGGCAGTACTCTTATCAGACTGGGCATCTAGAGATAAGTCAAGACTTAGGGCTTTATTTTCTGGGCCTCAGTCTGTGACGCATGAAGTGGGATACTAGAACCACTTCACCCCTGCAGAGGGTGCGAAATAAATGTGTAGTGTTTGTGAAACACCTGAAGATCACAGCAACAAGGGCTGAGCGAAGCCTGGATCGCATTTCTCTTGCAGGACTAGCAAAGGGTTTGGCTCCTGTCCCTCAGCTCAGCCTGCAGCCCCACCACCCACAGAGGGATGGGGTCCAGCGAGACCCTGGCTAACGCGGTCGCTGAGTGAGGCAGGAGGTCCTGCAGAAGCCCACACAGCACCGAAAGAGTTCATGTGACCGCAGCACATTTCAGTGCTGTCATTTTGGCTCAAAAGTGTGTGTGCAGTGTGGTGAATCTGTCCTGCAGAGCAGTAAACCACCCAGATCACCTCTTGGACTAATGAGATGCTGCTGACTGCTTTCTCTAACGACTAGGAAGGAACCTCTCTGCTGGAAAGGGTCCAGCCTTGTGCAGAAAGGCAGCAGAGACAGGATGGGCTGTGGTCAGCTGCGACCCAGCAGCTCTGGGGTGTGATGCTATGTTTTGCAGCCAACACATTCCAGGTCCTCACACCAGTTGCTTTTCTTCTGTCCCCCCAGTTTCCCAAGCCATCCCGCTGAGCTAAGAGCCATAGAAGAGCAGGTGGTCTTTCCCTGTAGGCTCTGAAGAGGTTTAGGATCCTTGCGTGACTAGGGTTCAGCCGTGCAATGTGCCGTTTTGGCTCTGTGCTGATAAGCAGGATGCTTTGGAAAAAGCAGCTCCTGCTTTCTTACCCAAGTCAGTGTATCTGGTCCAGAAGAAGTGCCCGAGGCCACCAGAGCTGAGCTGGAACGAAGGCTCGTTCCTCTTCCTAAGCGAGGTGCCGTTCTTCAGAGATAAGGCGGCATGCTCTGAATACCGGTAGGTGATGAAGCCATATTTATCCCCCCTGAGCAACCAGAGAAAGAATTCAAGCTGCAATGGGCCCCGCAGCCCCTCTGATGTGGCTCTGCCCAGCACTGCACCCCTGTCCCTCCATCCCGCCGTTCCCCCATCCCACTTGCCCTCCCCATGCCCTTGGACCTGGGGACACACTGCATCTCCTTGCCCAAAGCGCTTAGACTGTGGGCTCGGCTGACCGAGGGGGTTGGTGTGGCGCAGAACACTTCACCCCACCGGCACAACCGCATCACTGGTACACGCACAGCTGGATGCAGGGGTGACCCTGCACCTCCTGGCAGCGCTGATGCCGCCGCAGGAGAGGAACCGCCCATAGCCGCTGGAGCCCCAGACTGCAGCTCACTTGCCACCCACCTGTTAGTCCTGGACAGGACCTGACACTCCACGATTTCACCAAACACTTCGAAGCGCTTCTTCAGTTCGCTGGAGCTCATGCTGCTGGAGAGGTTTCTGATGTAAACCACCCGGCCTTCCCCCTGGCAAAGCAAGCGAAAGGTTTCAGGCTTTGGGAGCCCTGTCCCTCTGTGCTGCTGATGGGAAATGCAGGGCCACCAAGGAGCCAGCCCCAGGAACCAGGCTGCAGCAGGGTGATGCCACCACGAGCACAGCCTGACATCTCCAGGGTCTGGCTGTCTCCGCTCTAGCTAGTTCATGGGTGTCACCCCCAGGCCACCACTGCTGCAGGGGACAGCCACATCCACGTCTCTTAAGATGGTGTTACAGCCAGGCTGAAGCAGCCACCAACAGCACCTTCTTGTTTAAATTTCTCCTGCGTTCCTGCAGCTTTTTCAGCTTCTCCTGGTGAAGATGCCAGGAAATATTCCCAAGAATTGCTAGGGGCAACATTCAATTGCATTGCAGAAAAAAAATGCCAGAGGCATGTGTGTGTGTGTGAGTACAACAGTAGAGGACCAGCAGTTATTTCCCCACGTGCCCACCACCCCACCCAGGTCCCACCCGTGGGCACACACAGGGTTCCCAGTGCACGAGGCTACCTCTGCAGTGGGACTGCATCCACAACGGCTGAGCAGCTTCAGGGATTCCCCAGCTCACCCCGCTAATTGCCAGTGCCGTGTGCGCTGAAGCACCAGCGTAGGATGCTCTGGGCATTTCTGCGCCAAGGACTCCATGTATTGCCAATCGCCGGTGGCTTCCGCTTCACATTAGGTTTTTCTCTCCCCCCCTCCACCCCCATGTCCTTGTTTAACACTGGCCTCACACCAAGGGATGCTGAAGCCAGGGCTAATGGGCTCCGCTGCCGCTTTTCTGGAGTGGGAGATGAACTAAGGGCTGGGGATTGCTGTGTGCCACCGCGAGATCCCTGCTCACTTACGATGGCTTTTTCCCGTCTCTTCTCCAGCTGGCCCCGGTGCCCGCTCCCGCCCTGACACTGCTCGCCGTTCTCACACCTGGGAAGCGAGGGAGAGGGAGTCATCCGGGAAATGGGGTAGGGGATCTGGTGGGGAAAGCTTCAAACCTCAAAGAGAAGCTGAGACACGTGGCATCTGCAGCAGTGGGTGGCTGGGTGCTCAGAAGCACTGGCAGCCAAGGAAAGATGGGGGTCTGCAAACACTGGAAAGGACATGGAAAAGTCCTTCCTGACAGATGCCGGGGGTGGGGAGTCCCAGCTGGTGCTTGCCCCTTCCCAGGCCCAGCTCCAGCCCCTGCCCCTGCCCCATCACTTGCAGCACGATGGAAATCCCTGGCTGCTTCCCCTCAGTGTGGCCTTCTCTGGCCACGGCTGATGTTTTCAGCAGCTGCTGATGTAGTACCACTTACTTCAATGGGTTTTCTTTCATTAATTAGCATCGTTATTACTTGGGCTAGGGGACCACACACCGGAGCAAAAACACAGAGTGCAAGAACAGCCCCAAGTGCCCCCTTCACCGCTGCCCCCCATACCTGAAGGTCCGTCTGCTTGCGGGCGATCGGGACCGGCAGCATGAAGACCCTGAGCTGGACCTGCTCCGGGAACAGTAATGCAAACTGGTCCTGGAAAGGGGGTTTCTCCGCAGGCACAGCTTAGTGTCGCCGTGTTCCTCCTCCTCCTCTTCCTCCTCTTCCTCCTCCTCCACAGGGGAGCCGCTCTCACTGCAGCTGTCTTCAAAGACAGTATCGTACTCAGGGGTCTTGCAGAAGACCATGTCCTCGTCATCGAGAGCACTGTCCAGGAAGCCAAAGTGCTTCGTTAAGCTGGCTCTGATCTCCTGGTCTCTCAGCTGCTTGACACCATCCTTCCACAGCATCTCACCGCCTGCCTCCTTCCCACCGAGGTCCAGCCCCTGGTAGTGGGCGGCGGGGACCCTCCTCTTGTGCTCCATCTCCACCTGGCTCGGGGGATCCCACGACTTCAGCACCTTCCTCTGCAGGGCAGCCTCAGGCTTCAGCACCTGGCAGTAGTCGTGGTCCCCGAAGGAGCGGGAGAATGGCCGCTTGAGCAGGCCCTGCTGCTCGGGGAGCGTGGGGCGCCCGGCAGCTCGGCTCAGGTGGGCGAAGAGCTCTGTCCTCTCAGGGTGCTTCTTGGGGGCTTTCCGGGGGGCTGCCGCGTCCCCTTCACCCCCAGGGCTGGGGGCTGTCCCGTCCTCTTTCCCTGGCTCCTGGGGGATGTCTGGCTTGTACAGGTCCTCCTCAGCGGGCTTGTATGGTGGAGTGGTGGGCGGCGTGAGACCTGAACCCCCCCGAACAAAGGGCAGGAGTCAGCTCTGCCCCTGCCATCCTGCCCTGTCCCACCCTGACGTCACAAGGGAGGGAGGCTGCTCAGTCCCTGCAGCTTCATCCATCCAGTGGCACTTAGGGAAAAAGGATGCCTGATCCCAGAAAGGATCAGAGGACTTTCCCTTCACTCCTGGCTCATGCAGGGGCCCCCTGAACTGCCCCCCCATCCCAAATGCATCCCCCTCGCACTGGCACCTCTGAAGGATGCAGCTTGCGAGCTGCTTCCAGTGCTGGGATGTGGAGGCAGCACAGGGGAAGTCCCCTGCATTTGTGGTGCAAAGTGGGGCTCCCTGGCTGAGGGATGATTGGATATTAGGAGAAATTTATTCAATGAGAGGGTTGTCAAGCACTGGAACAGGCTGCCCAAGGAAGTGGTTGAGTTGCCATCCCTGGAGGCATTTAAAAGATGTAGAAGTAGCACTGAGGGACATGGTTTAGTGGTAACTTGGCAGTGCCAGGTGAATGGTTGGACTTGACGATAGTCTCTTCCAACCAAAATGATTCTATGATTCTAACAACCTGTCTGCTCAGCTGGGCTTGGCTGGAGCTGGGAACTGTAGGCTGAATCTAAGGTAAATTTGCCCCCTCCTAGGGAGGGTTTTTGCAAAATTAAAAATTTAAAAGCCTGTCCTACCTGCTGTCCCACATAGCTCCACGGTCAGCATTGGCTCAAAGTTTCTCTTCCCAAAGGTCGGGTCACTGGAGAAGAGGAGAAAATAAGGAGAGAGAAGGTGTTTAGGTGAACCACAGTCCCCAAAGAACAAAAAGAACCTGAGAAAACGCTGCCTACGAGCAAGCACGGTTGGTGCCTGACACAGTAACCCCACGGAGGGGTGTGAGGGGCAGCGGGATGAGCAGCGTGCCCTCCCCTCCCAGCCAGAGCCCTGGGCACGCAGAAATGCCTTGCCCTCGGCTCAGGGCTCTCTGAGCTCCTTGCACCCGAGCGAGGACTGTGGCTCCCCCCAGCCCCATGCCCAGTGGCACAGCTCGGTCTGCTCTGCAGAAGCAGCTTCTCTTGCTCCCTGCAGACACATGCCCAGCCAGACAAACCGAGGCGGCTTTCCAGCCCCAGCGCGGTTCATTTAGCCCCGTGCGCACTTACGTTTGTGCCAAGGACAGCGTGAGACACCTGGGTGTTTCTGAAAGGCAGGGAGAGAAGCAGGGTTACCAGCAGAGCTGTGCTCCCTCCAGCGCCCGCGGTGCTCCTGGTGGGAGCCGGGACCCCTCTGCCCGCCCCGGCCTGGGGGGGTCTGGGGACAGTGGGCTTTGCCTGCCTGCGAGGTGGCAGCGGCTGTGGGAGGGCTAAGACTGCCAGGGCTGAGCCATTCATGCTCACCAAGCGCTTGCGGATAGCTGCGATTTTGGGGCACCGGTGCAGCTGAACCCCAGTGCCCAGGCAGGAAAGAGGGACCCGGAGGGATGGGGCAGCCCGGTCCTTGCTGGGTTAGTGCTACACCAACTCCTTCATCTCGTTATCAGGATGGGGAAACTGAGGCAGAAAGCCCCCAAGGATTGAAACAGCACCCCAAAACCAGAACAGGGCCCCAACTCCCCATGCATGGGACCCCACAGCCAGCTGGCACATGGATCAGGGCTTGGCTGTGCTTGGGGCTGCTCACAGCTTCACTGCCAGCTGGGGGCCCAGTGTGTGGCCAGCAGCGCTCACCCACGGCAGGGATGGCTCGGGCAGTGCAGGTGCCCCAGGGAGGGGTGAGCAGAGCCACAGCCCCCAGTCCCCCTCACCTGTTTGCTCCAGGAGGGCACAGCGCCGGCTCTCAGCCCCGTCGCCCACCATGCCATCCCCCAGAGAGCCCACAGAGAGGTGCTGCGGCTCTGCCAGTGGTGCCAAGCTCCTGCTGTCTCCTTCTTCTGTGCCCCCCACCTCCACTTCGGCTGCTGGCTCTTCAGCAGAGAAGCTCTCCAGCCCTGGGCACGGTGTGGGCTCCCTGAAGGCCAGGGCATCCCGAGGGCCACGGCTGTCCCCTGCCTCTCGGGGGACAGAGGGCTCAGGGGGTGGCTCATCAAGGAAGGAGAGCCAGTGGCCAAGCTCGGGGTTGAGTCTCTTGGACCGGCGGACGGCATAAACGCTGCTTTCCTGCTTGCGGGCCACCTTCCCCGCGGCTGTGCCCAGGGCACCCACAAGCTGCCCAGCATCGTCCTCGAGGCCACCTGGCTCCTGTGGTGCCTCTGCCTCGGCCCGGGGGATCTGCTGTGGCTCGCCCTTCTCCGGTGCCATTTTGGCTCTGGATGTATAGGTCCCATCAGTGTCCTCCCTGTCCTGGGCCAGTGGCACAGGGGATCGGGAGCCGGGCGGCCGGGCTAGGGCGGCATACACAGGCTTGCCTAGGTGGTATGGCTTGCTCACGTCACACAGCAGGTCCCGTGCCAGCAGCTCCTTCAGGATGGAGAAGGACGCTCCGGGCTTCTTGCAGCCCCCGGCTGCCTGCCAGGCGCAGCCCGGCCGGCTCTGTGCGCTGCTGGGGGGGCCCAGCTGTGTGGGACAGTCCGGTTTGGCTCTCTTGAAGGGGCTGCTGCAGGGCTGGGGCTTGGCATCGGCAGCGTCACGGGTGGGCAGCTTCCTCGGTGGCAGGCAGTAGGTGTGCATGTAGCGGATGAGCTCCACCACCGAGTGCATCTCCCCCTCACAGGAGAACTGGCTGCTGGAGCCATCCTCTGCTGAGGAGGGGGGGATCACCAAGTCACCGGAGCTCAGTGAGTCCTCACTGGAGTCGCTGTCGTCTTCGTGATGGGCACAGTCGCCTGGGGACGGGTGGTGGCGGCTGCTGGGGCACTCCTCAGGCGCCTGGGAGGCTTTGGTCTGGGGGCAGGGGCTGCTGGAGGTGAGGTGCCGGTGCAGCTCAGTGCAGCTGCGGCTCTGTGCCTGCGGGATGCTCGCCCTCCTGTCCCGGGGACCCTCCACCTTCAGAGAGGAGAGAGAAGAAAGTCAGTCCCGAGCCCTGCAGCCATGACCTGCCCCAAACACCAGGCATGGGAGTAGAAGCCACCAAGACTAACAGAGTCACCCCACATCCTCGAATTCCCTGGTCCTGGGCCACCAGCATCCTGCCGTGCGTGGGGCCGTCAACCCCACACCCCAAGGCGTTTCCACCGGACATGTGGGGCCAGCAGCCCAACCGCTGCCCCTCTAGCAGCAAGCATGCAATGGTGCTCCTTCTCCCCAGGAGGGATTTGCTGCTATTCCCAGGCAATCTAATTTGCCTGGCCTAATGCACCACACAATGACCATTAGCCAAGTAGAAAAATCTTTGACGGCAACTTCTGCTGGGTTTCAGGAGATCAGCTTAAGTGACGGGGTCGGCTCTGCAACGCAGCATGCAGCTCTCCCCGGCCGATGGCTCCCGGCGTGGGCTGTGAGTCAGCAGGGAGGGGGAAGAGGGGATGGCATGGGGGGCTTTCACAAACCAGGGGTCAGGGAAGCTGGGAGAGGCCTGACCCCCCTGGGTTCAAATGAGATCAAGATGTTTCTCAGCCCAGACGAAGCCCGAAGGTTTTGCTGAGCCCAGACTGCAGCCCCCGCGCAGACAGGGACGGGAACACCTTGTGCTGCTCTGCCTGTCCCCAGCCCCTGGCCCCGCTCAGAGGCTGCCCATGCTCCCCAACACCGTCCTGTGGTGACCTCCTTTAGGATGGTTCTCGAGAGGTCAGTGCTGGGACAGGCTCAAGCTCTGCCTGCCGAGGAAGTACCTTTGTGCAGGGCCGTGTGGGTCGGGACTTAGGGGTCCCCGGGCGCCGGGCGCTCCCGTTCTGCTGAGCCTCACAGCTGGGAGGCACATGCGATGGAGAGAGGAGCAACTTCTTCAGCTGCAAAGAGAAGCGGCAAGAAAAGGAGTCGGCATTGCAGCGAGGGCAGGAGAAAGCACCGGTGGGGCCGCAGCCCCTCGGCTCGTGCCTGCGCTGGGCACCACCACAGCTGAGCATCCGACCCAAAAATGGGGGAGGAAAAATAAAAAGGCAGGGAGGCATTTCCCACCTCCCAGTGGCGGTGAGGCCAGAAGCCCGGCCATGAGCAGCCCCAAGGGGTTGGGGCTGTCTCCACAGCATTCACCCATATCCCCAGGAACCCCCAAACAGGTCAGGGTGGTGGGAAGATCCCAGGGGAATCCCCACTCCCGTCAGACACACAGGAGCTGTCGTGGCATCCAAACTTCTCACTCCATCAGTTCTGCCCTTAGGTGGCAGAGGCTTTACATTGGCATGAGCGACAGCTTTGGACAGCTCGCTCGGTCCCTGTGCAAGGCTTATTTAGCTGAAGTGTCCAGAGAGGGCTCGACTCATTAATGAGCTTTCAAAGTGTTTTGCAGATGCAAGACCCTGTGGGACCTGCTGAGGATCGTCCCCAACACACTGTCAGGCCCACGGGTGGTGGGAGTGGGGTTTTCCCTGGGTTACCCACAGTGCCACCACTTCTGATGGCAAGGTCAGCATAACATTTTTCTTCTACTCAAAACCATTTTTGGTTGGAGGGGGGGGGAAACCCCAAACCCCACACACAGCAACAACATTTTGTATTCCACCCATGTCGCGCTAACAACTGAAGGCGACAACAGCTCAACAGCAAGACGACTGCGTAGGCACTGGGGGACGGCATGGAGGAGACAGATCTGGGGCTCCCGTGCTGGCCGGTGGGCACAGAGCACTGGGGTGGGCATGGGGGTTTTTTAAGGGGTGGTAGAAATAGGGGGTGCCCAGGTCAGGGTCTGCTGGGAAACATCAACCAGGGCACCCACAACTTTAGGCGTGCAGCTCCTGTTGGTGGAAGAAACCAGCACCTTTCCCCCCCCACCCCTGCAACGTATACATCCTATATATACACATACATATTGTGTGTGATATATACCCCTCCCCGCGCAGGGTGTAGGCGGTGGAAATGCACGCTCTCACCACTGGATGTCACTCCTCCCCGCCACAGCCCCGGCTTTTGGGGACACCCCGGGGCCAGGCTGGGGGTCCCTGGGGGGCAGCGTGAGCCCCAGGAGGGAGCGGGCTGGGTGCCCCTGTCCCAGGGGACCTCCCGGGGACGGCAGGGATTTGCAGCAAATGCTGCCAGTTAGTCCAGGCCAGGAGGGGGAGCGGGGCTGGAGCCCTGATATTGCAGGGAACCAAGAGGGATGCTCCAGTCACCAAATCTGTAGGGACTGGAGGCCACGCAGCCCCTGAGGGGGTCGTGGTAGAAGGCATGGGGGGGGTCAAACCCTCCTGCTGAAAGCTGAGGGCAGGGGCTGTCTGACACTCCAGCCAAGCCCCCTTTGTCCCTCCTGCGAGAGCACTGGGGAGCTCGGCCCCGAGGCAGAGCCGGGCGGGAGCAGCCACCGTTGCCCATGTGCACGGGGCTGGGATGCACTAGGGTGACCCCCAGGCAGCCCCACAACTGTGCGTCCGATTAAAAGCAGGTGTGGGTCTTGTAAAGCATCTCCCACCCCTTTGACACCCGCCCCCACCCCCTTCATATATATATTTGTATACACACAGCTTGTTCCCGTGAGGATGGTGATGGAGGTGACAGCAATGATGCAGAACATGTATACGTATACAATACAAGTATATGCTTTGGTATTGACGGTTAAAGAGAGTTTTAAGCCTAGAATGAAAAAATTCAGACCTTTGCTTCCTATCATACCCATGCAGCCGGCTTATCAGGGGCTCATCCAAATCCACCTTAAACAGTAGGAAGTGGGTTCTTACTAGAGACAGCTCATCAAACTCGGGGGCCGGGGGCGGCCCCCCCGTGACCGGGGCGGTGGGTTTGGGGGAGGGGGCAGGCGAGGTGTAGGCATGGTTGAGCGTGTCCCCCTCTTCCATAGTTCGGAAGGCAGCCAGGCCCATGTCATCTCCCTGTATATCATCCAATGTCTCGGTGAGGGCCGCCAGCAGCGCTTCGTTCTCGCTGTCTATTATCTGAAAGGAGCAGGCAGAGAAGAGAGGGGCAGTTAGGCTGGGTAGAGGGACCAGCGGATGCTGGGCAGGAGGCAAGAGGGACCGGCAGTGCCTCAGCAGCACCCACACTTCCCAGTGACCTCACAGGCAACCTGGGAGAGATTTTCCTCCACACAGCGCTAGGATGGGATCAGAAGCAGAGAGAACTAACTGGAAAAGGAGCATCAGTCTGTCCCCCTGTACCCCCAGTGGAAAAATAGTGAATCAGAGCATCTTCTCTCCCCATAGTCACCTCCACCCCACCATGAGGCAAACAGGATCTGCGGTTAAAAGACTCCTTGGCCAATCCTCCGACTCTGGGCTGCAAGTCCTCCCAGCATGGGCTGCTGAGCAGGGCTGGGAGCAGCATCTAGCTGGGACAGGAGCCTGGGAAGGGGTAGACACAGCCCCCTGCCCTCTGCAAGGCTAGGGAGGCCCGAGAGGGCACGGCTGGTTATTCACAGCTCTCCTGATGGGGAAGGCAAAGAAAATGTGGAGAGCCATAAGCCCAGCCCAGGGTTGCCCAGTGGACAAGAGGGAACAGACCCCCGGGAGGAAACAGGGGAAGCTCAACCCGGGCTGCACCGCTGGCCAGATGCCACAGCCTGCAACAAGCAGTATGGGGTTTGTTTTCACCGAAAGCCCCCAAACACAGGCACCTCCAGCTCGCCACGGGCTCTCAGCCCTCATGCTTAAAGCTGGCTGTGTCCAGCCCTCTGCAAGGGACCCTATTAACAGAGCTTGGCCCCTGAAATGAGACGGGCCTTGAGTTACACGTTCCCTGATCCATTTTTTTCAGCAATCTGGGGGTGCTGATGGGAGATTTGTGAGTGTCTGGGGCTGTGCTGGGGCTGTGCTGGGCCAGGCAGGGCCACAGGCTGCTCCTGTCTCCTCCCTGCCTGCTGCCCTGACCCTTGGGCCTCTCTTTCCATCTCGGCTCATCTCCAGCCCTCCCAGTGCCCTCCAAGTCCCATACAGCCCCACGGTCCCCTTCCAGTCTGGAAATACACTGTAAAAACCCAGAAGAGGATGCAGAAGCTGAGGAATGGCTGGAGTGAGCCAGGAGTTCCTTCTTTTTGGTCCTCCTCCATCATATTCTGAATGTAAACCATGTCCAACAAGAAGCAGGCTACCATCAGCTATAAAATTAGCACAGGGGTAAATTCAGGCTCGCCAGGAGGACTGTTGACTGCACACAGCCTCCTATGTTTCTCTCATCTTGTTTGAAAATTAAATATCTTTTGTTCCATGCCCTAACCTTGCTCGCAGTTACTAGAGCAGGCTTCAGGGAAAGGCAGCAGGATGCTCCATTTTTGGCTCTGTTTCTTTTCCTCCTGTTATTGGCACGACACTGCTGTGCATACAAGTTCAGTGGGATACATTTCATCATACTCCGCTGCTCCTAATGGGCCTGTCTTTTGCATTTCTTTTCTGTTTATCTTTTCCCCAGGAAGTTCAGCGGAAAATATGCATCTCGTGATGAAGGTCCCTCAGCTGGACTGGACCATTTTCAAGCACAGCATCAGCACAGCATAAAAGCCAGAGGGTTGTTATTATGGTCAGGTTCAAAAATATTGGGGCTTTTTATTTCTCCCCTCCCTCCTCCCCTCCCCCCCCCCCCCCCCACCTTGTTTAAATACAAATCCTCCTCCCTCCCAAAATGTAACCCAGAGTTGGTGACTAATGGGCACCAGTGGGTCACAGCCTCCTTGTCTGAGGGGGTAAGTGTGCTGCCTGGGTGCTGCTCAGGAGGGAGGGCACTGTGACCCCAGACCCCAAGGGACAAGGCACATCCAGGGCATGGCATGGGCTTTGGGAAGGGCAATTGGGCTGCCCAGCCTGCTCTGTGCCCGGTCCCCGGGCAGCCTCCACAACTCCCTGCCTCCAATCTGCCTGTGCTGAGCTCATAGCCCTGCCCTGGTGCCACAGCTCCGAGAGATGCTCAGCTCTTCTGCAAGGAGAGGCAAAACCAGTGCCGAGGGACAAGGACCAGCCCTGCCTGTGCCCAGGAGCATCCTCTGCCCTGGCATTGCTTTGCACCGCACGGTCCCAGGTGCTGGCACAGTGATGGGTCCACCCCAGCACAAAGGCAAGGAGAGAAATCAGCCGCCCTCTGCCAGCGGGACCCCAGCCCCAAACACAGGGAGGATGCCAGAGCTGGAGAGCCGGGGGAAGGGGCTGCTTTCTGCTCCTGGGAAGTGAATATACCTGGCCCACGCCACAGCCCTGAGACCCCCCGCTGCCGCCCCGGCACACCCTGCCATCCCGGGAATCAAACGGGATTTGCACCAGCTGTAATTCCCTATTAATGATACATCACAGGAGGGTTGGCTCAGCAGCCCTCCTCTGCTCATCCACCTCCTCATTAGCCTTACTCCACTTGTTCCATTTAGAGCTGGCACGCAAATTAATGGAGCACTAATCAGCTGGGGAGGAGCTATTAATAGTTGTGTGTCTCCCCTCCTTTCTCCCTCCTTCTCTCCCTCCTCTTCCCTCCCCCTGCCTCCATCCTGGAGTTCCCTGTGCCAGGTGGATGGGGTACCTGGAAGAGCTCGGAGTCGTCGGTGCTGTACTGGCTGGAGTCGGTCTCCGAGTGCTCCCCACACCACTGCAACTCGCCGAAGCAGCCGGCTGAGTCGAAGTCACTGGCATCCAGCTGCGACAAATCAATCTCTGGGAAGTCGGAGTAGAGGTGCTCCTCACCAGACACCTCATACTGGGGAGAGAAGAGAAGAGAGAGGGGGTGAGGGTGAGCTTGCTGCCAAGACAGAGGGGTGGGCAGCAACAGGCAACCACCTGCGGAGGCGGCCGGTCTCCCCACGTGCTGTCACCTCCACTTGAGCCCACTCTTCAGACCCTCTTCTGAATAAGCTTTGGCAAGCGGCTGCAGGAGCAGTTACTCGGCAGTGCAGAGCGCGGAGAGCACCTCTTCACTGTGCATCCTGCAAATCAGTTTGCACAGCCTGGCACTGCCACTGCTGGTTACTGAAAGCCACCCAGCAACTGCCACCAAATTCTCGTGTCCTGCACTGAAGCAGGTGTCAAAACAGCAGCATCTGCATTGGAAGAGCCTCATCTCCTCCGGCAAGCAGAAGCTCAGAGGCACAGCGCAACCATCTGGACCATGGCAAAGGAGCTGCTGGTGCTCTTAGGGGAAATTGAAGCCATTCCTGCCGTTGGTGCCCTAAGGGTGACATCCCCAGCTGCCCTGGGGATCAGTGATAATAGAGGGAGCCAAGAGACTTGGGCACACATGAGACAGCAATGCACGGGGCCAGGCTCCCCTGGGCGGCCTCATGCCTGGTCACCGTGGCTGCTCCGCACCCTGTCCCTACCACATGACACTGAACCACTCGGGGACAGTCCCGCTGGGGAAGCTGCATGTCCTGCGCATCCCAAGGCACCACGAAGGCAATACAGACCCTGGTCCCCACATCACACATGTAGGATGAAAAAAATAGCACAGAAACGAATGGATGACCGGGTGCGCAGGGGGCGATGAGAGCTCTAGGAACTGAGCTAAGAATCTCAGTTTAAGCGCAGAAAGGAGTTGGGACCTGCTCCCCTTCCGCCTGGCTCCCAGCCCCTGCCCGGCCACAAAGCCCCAAGGCTGCATCCAGCCCTGCCTGCGCTGCCGCTCGCTGCCTGCACCAAGCCCTGGGGTCCTGCTTGGCTTTGCCCACAGCGTCCAGGTTCAAACGCGGAGGGGAAAGGTCTGGTGCAGCTACTCCCGGTATTGGCTGCCCGAGGGGAGTTTTCTGGTGATGAGGGAATCAAGTTTATTTACAGAGTAAATGGATTTTGGAGCAGGCAAACATCTAAGCACATGAGAGAGGCTGCAGGGGCAGGAGAACGTGGGGGCCTCCCCTCCTGAAACGCCCTGGAAGGGTCTCCTCCGACACTCAACAGGAAGGAAAAGGGATTCCAAATTGAGCTGCAGGAATGGAAAAGACAGCATTTCTCTCTTTGTTTTCTTTTTCTCTCTCTTTTTTTTTTTTTTTAATTGGGATAATCTGGAACAATTGATTGTTTTCCCATAGGTGGAGAAGCCTGTGTGCCATGCTCACCACCGGGTTTAGGACACCCTGTGCCACACCAAAGGACACTTCTGTGCATGCACCCACTCCCATTTTTCATTTCTCACCCACTTTTCACACTGTCCCGTCCCAGGGCAGGTGGAAGAAGGGGTGACCAGTCTGGAGGACCCAGCAAGGGTAGGGGAGAGCCAGTGCTGTGTCCTGGCAATGGACTGCCAGCCTGGCCATGCCCACGGCTGCAGTGGGGCTGGGGGCTGCGGGGAGCTGCTGATGCTGCCCCAGCCCTGCCAGCACAGGCAAAGCCCTGTGGGGGGCTGGGGATGCTGTCCTCAGCATCCTCCCTCCACCCTGCCGCTGGAGGGAGGTGTATCAGGTAAACATCCACGAGCGTGGTGCCACCAAGTATATCAAGCATAAAAAAAGTCTGTGCAAACCCCTGAATGGCTCCGGGATCCGGATACTCCTCGTGGACCGCCCAAGGCTGGGGCTCTTCAAACCTACCCTGCAAAAACCTTTGCTCTCTGAGTAGTCAGAACGCATGTAGCAGGTCAAGGGTCCCTGTCCTCATCACTGCCAGCTCTGGGGGACACGGATGTTACCTTTCCCCTAGCTCTCCTGTCCCCTCTGCTCAGGGGCATCCTGGGCTGCTCTGGGATCAGATGTCCTTTGGCCTTTCAGATCTGTCCCTTACCTGCTGTGGCTTGTCCCTGCTTTGCTGTCATCGCTCGTGCGCCTGCTCCAGAAAAAGTCTTACAACAACTTTGGCTCCCCCTTCTCCCCAAATCTTCCCATGGGAACACAGGCAAAGGCTTTTATTTTTAGAAAAGCCATACATACATATATATATGTGTGTCTCTGTGTGTGCGTGTGTGCGTTCAATTAAAAATAGCAAAGCAGTCAAATTCTCCTGCTCCTTTTGATATGCCACAAGGGAAAAGATCCTGGTGCTGAGATCACAAGGAGCAGCTGACACCAGTGCTCGGGATGTCTTTTGATCAACTCCACAGATGTGACATGTCCCCATTGGCAACAGGGCCGGGTAAAAATAAACTCCTGCAATCTAATGTTGCTGAGCTGCCCTCTCTGGGCACCCCAGAGGCAGCAGTGCCCCAGCGCTGCCACGCTGCGAGCAGCCATCCTGAGGCAGTGGATGCTCCCAGATTCCTGGCTAGCACAGGTCACAAGTGCCCAAAAACCCAGCTCTGCTTGTGTCAGCCCCCATCCTCCTCGGAAAAAGAGGAGAGAGCCTTTGCTCAGTGTGGCTGCATGCATGGGCACCTGTCAGGGCATCCCAGCATGAAGCTGCAGCTCCGACCAGCCCCCTCTGCTAGAAAGGGTCATTTAACCGCCCCAGCCTCCCAGGAACTGTCTCTCTGGAGAGAATCCATCACTTCAACCACCGCTAGCCCAGCACTGAGCACTGAGAGCAGAGCCCCTCCAGGCTGGCTGTGGGGGTGGAGGACAACCCAGCCCCTGCCCGGTAGGGGGGTGGCAGCGGTGATGGAGATGCTGCCTGCTGGCACTGGACCTCCTCTGCTCTGCCTGTCTCTTTTCCCACCCTTTGCATTTCCTGCTGCCTTGGGAGAGGAGTGAACTTTTGTTCTAATTTTACTTGGGAGTTTGTAGGAAGATCAGCCATGGGTTCTTGGTGTGCAGCCAGCAAACACCCATGGAGACATGCTCAAAAATTCGGAGGCATCCTCCAGCCCAGACACCTGGCCCATGCATGCTGCAGCGTGGCCGCAACCAGAAAGCTGCCAGCAGCTCCTTGTGACTCGTCTGAAGAATCCCTGCTCCAGGGAAGAGGGATGCCCAGGCAGCTTTGCGGGTGCCCCCATGCCACAGACCTACATCCTTCGGGGGAGCAGGAGCCCAAGCCTGGTCATCCCCCCCCGGCAGCAGGAGTGTGGGCAGCTGCACCTGAAAGCCACTGCGAAAAGCTGGAGGGCATTTGGGGGAACAGCCTTCCTTCAGAGACATCCTCCTCGGCTTTCTTTAAAGCGTGAACCAACTCTGACCTCAGCCCTAGCAGAAACGCAATCGCAATTACAGGACAAAGAGGCAGCTGATACTCACTTGCTTGTTGCAAGGAGCTTCGCCTCTGCAGAGGCTTTGCTTGCTGGGAGGACAGAGCATTAACGCTTTTATTCATTTACTGCTGAGCTCGGACAGCCCTTCCCTGCTGCAAGGGGTTTAGAACTTCAATCGTGGGAGCAAGGGTTGTCCTGGGAGGCTGGTGGGGACTCTCACGCCAAGGGTTTGTGCTCAATTCATGCCCTTGCCAAGGCTGGCCGCATCCGGCAGCAGCTGTCCTGTGTGTGCCTGGGGACAACCAGGAGAGCAGGATGGCTCTGCCATGGTTGCACCACCCGCTGCCAGCCCCACCGTCCGAGTCCACCACAGCAGAGCTGGCAACAGTGAGAAAGAGCAAGGGACAGTCTCCAAACCAGCAGTCAAGGACATCTGGAGGTCACCTCGCCAACTCTCCTGTCCTGAGGAGCCTTGGCTGTACCTAAATGTTTCCAGACAAGTATCAGCGGGGCCTCTCCCTAAGCACTGTGTGTGACAGGGGGATGGCCACCTCCCCAGCTTACGGTATGCCTTCTCCTGGAAACCCCACAGGAGCACACCAGTCTGAGAGCTTCTGGTGGCTCCTTGGTCAGCATCCCTTCACCTCCTGGGGCTGTGAATGGAAGAAAGAGCTCCTGGGTGCTCTGGGGACTGCACCAACCAGGGAACCTGCTGCTCCAACTCCCTGTCTCTTTGCAAAGCCCCCAGTCTTTGCCCTTCCCGGGACAGTGGCAAGAGGGAGCAGGACGAGGAGCTGGCATGGGGGTTGGCTCCATCTCCCTGCCCGATCATGAGGGTGGCCGATGAGGGCAACCATCTCTAGTGTCCCCAGCAGCTCTGGGCTGGACCTGCAGCAGAGTGGAGGCTGCCACTGACTGGAGCCACATCCAAGGAAGCCCCACTGAGCTCAGCTCAGCGCTGGCTCTGGACATCATGGGGACAGCAGGTGGGACATTTCCCCTTTCAAGTCTTTCTCCTGCTTTGGAGCAGTGTTAACTCTGGCGCGGGAGCATGTGAGCTCTTATCTCTGCAGAGACATGAGGCTCCTCTCCAAACCCAACTCTAGTTCAAATATTGGATCAACGAGACAGGAAATGTTTTTCTCTTTTTCAGTGTCAACTTGGGCTCCTCAGACTAGACCCCTGGCTCAGCAGGGCTGGAAAGGCTGGCTGGGGCCAGGCTGCTGGCTCCTGGGGGCCAGTGAGCCCACTGAGAACAGACCTTGGCTCCACGTGTGTGCAGCCAGCTTGCCCGGGGGGCAGGCAGCGCACGCCCTCCTGCTTGCCAGCCTGGAGACACCGGAGCTCCTGCCACCCAGAGCTCAGCAGCCTTCGGGCAAATGCTGGTGCTTTGGGGTTTTGCCTTCCCTGCGGCAAGTCTGGGAAAGAAGCAAAGGGGCGATGCCGCCTCCAGACACCATCTTGGAGGAACCACAGCCCTGCTGCTGCCGGGCAATAGCAACCTAAACCAGGGCAAGCAAGAGAGCTCAGCTGGCCATTGCTTGCGGTGCTGCTCAGAAGGGGTGGTGGTGGGGCAGTGACCGTGACGAAGAGACCTGCAGGTCCTCTCCTCTGTCACACCCCCGACAACAGCAACGGTAGAAATTTCCCTTATCTGCAAAACCCCTGGGTCCATCCAGCCCCTTGAAGTTGTGGCCAAGTGCTTTACAGCGGGGCTCTGAGCACACCGGGCGATGGCACACGCATTGTATTGTGCCCGTGCTTAGTGAGGCTGCAAAAGTTTCAGCTTCTGAAGTCTGCCGGCGTGAAAGAGCCGCTGGACGAGTGCAACGCCTTCCCGGGAACTTAATCTTGTTTAAGCCTGGGAGGCCAGATTTGCATTGCTGCCTGCATACATGGCCCCAGGATGCTTTGCAATTGCTTTGTCACTCACATGCCACTTTGCTGTATGGAAAGAAGGAAGGAAAGTGGCAGCTCCTCGGAGGGGCCAAAGGAACCGGCCGGAAACAGGCAGCCCATCTCCTCGCCGAGGAGCCGAAGTGGTGACTCAGCCCCACACGGAGCCTCCTCCCTCCCCACAGCCGAGTGCCTACCCAAAACATTAAGGGATAAATATATATCCACAAGCGCTGGAGACAGAGCCCCAAATTAGCCAGTAACATTTAGGCTGGGACCCAAACCAGCAGAAGGTGAGAAATGCCGAGAACATGAAGTGCCTTCTCCTGCCAGCCCTCCCTCAGCGGCACGGGCAGCGCCGGCTCCCGGTGCCCACGTTCCTGGCCAGCCAGGGAGTTTCCCCCTCCCTACCCCAGGCTCGTCTCTAAAAAGGAAAGAAAATCCTTGGGCAGGGGTTTTGGAGAGAGCCGTCTGGGCTTATCGGGGAAATCCGTAATTACAGACTGCTTGAAATGGGATTACAGCCATGCAGGGAGATGGGCACCGCGTGGCTGTTTCACCGGGATAAACTCCTCCCCGGGCAGGCGGCAGTGGGCTGGCTGCTGCAGCGGTGGGCATGGCTGCCCGCCCCGCTACCTGCTTCGGGCAAGTGGGAGCCACACTTGGGCAGTCAGGGACGGGCACCCGCAGAACCCCAAAACCCTCCATGACCCACGCCGGGGCCAAACCCAGCCCCATCCACCCCCAGGGTGCACCCTGCTGTCCCCGCGGCTCCCACTCAGGGGACGTGGTCCCCATGCGGTCAGGCCACCAGCACCCTGTGGGGGTGAAGCTGGGTGCTGCCAGCCCCTTATCATCCCCATGGACATGCCAGCTCCCTCCCAGCCCAGAGGGACCTGCGTGGGGCAGGCAGCCACCCTATGGTGCCAGGGAGGAGGGCAGAGATGGGGACGGAGGAGAGAGCTATAAATAAGTGTAAATACAGCAAGGAGGCACCTGGCCAGAGCTGTGAAGGTCACCGGAGCCTGTGCCAGCAGATAAGCAACCCCCCTCCCCACTGGCATTTGACAAAATGTCACTGTGAATGAGGGAGAGGCGGTGTTGGGTTGTGCCTTGGCCCGGCCGCCCCTTGCCACCCCCCAATATTTATAGCCTGAGAGCCCCAAAGCGGAGGGCGAGCGGTGACTCCTCGGGAGGCAGCGAAGGCAGCGGGGACCCTGCCTGCAAACAGACTGAGGTGACACAGCAGAGGGAGGCACACGGAGCGCAGAGGCAGGGCTGGGCACAGCAGGCTGCAGCTCCTCAATTTTGGGGGAAAAAGGAGCAGAGAAATCTCCCAGGCTCCTGGTTCTGCACAGAGGTGTGCAACACCTTGCTGTCCTGCTAGGAGCAGGGCGCTTTCATCACTCTGTCATTTTTTTTTAATTTGTACTAATCTCTTTCAACAATTCAGCCCAGCCAGCAAGAGGAAAAACCAGCGCTAGCATTTAAAGCCTGGGCAAAACAAACAGCAGGTTGATCCTTTCTTCCACTCAGGCTGCTCAAAAACAACTGCTGCCCGTTGACGCTGCTGCGGCACGTGGGAGCCACCGTGGCAGTGCCAGGCCCCACGCTGGCCAGCCGGCATCAACATGTGTGGAGCAGCTGCCCTCCCAACGCAGCCCATGGCGCGTCCCAGCCCCATGCATCCATTCCATCCATCCCAGCGCCATCCATCCGTCCCATCCGTCCCAGCCCCATGCACCCGTCCCGGTGGCACCAGCGGGACGAGAGGTGCTGGGTGCCAGGCTCTGAGCCACAGCCCGAGCGTGAACGTCGGCTCGACCGCTGACTTTTGTCTTACATTAGAAAGGTGTAATTAAGATCAACCCTGAGATGCCAGTAATAGGAAATATTAAACATTAACTGCAAACAATAAACATGAACTTGCCAGGTTATCTTTGATATGGAGAAAAGATGTAAGAAATTGCACTAAACTATCCCTGAGTCACAGGATAGAAAAAAGGAGCCTGAGATACTGGTAATAATGCCCTGAATAAACAACACTTTGCCGGAACACTTTAAACAAAGGTGTGTCGGGTTTAGGAAGAAGGGCAGCAGCAAACTATATCACAGGTTACAGAGCTGCATGTTCATACTATACCCGGCAGCTGTTTATTTGGGCTCCAAATCACAGAGCCCACTTTATTTCTGCCCGAGCTCCGGGACGGGCCAGTCCAGGGCTGCAGGACCCCGCAGCCCCGCTGCCGGCACCCTCCGGCACCGCCGAGCACTCAGCAAGGGCAGAAAAGGAGAACCAATGGTTGTTTTGCCCCGTGCAAGTCGAGGGGGCAGCAGGTAGAGGCAGCGAGGAACAGGCTGTTCCCAAAGAGGGACGCTGCTCTCTCAACACCGGCTAATGGAAACAGCACCTGCCGACTGTGGCTGCTGCCAAGCGCCGTGCCGTGCTCGCTGCAGCCGCTGCCATGTCCCCGGGATACGGTCTGCCAGGCAGAGGGCTCTCCGGGCAGCGCCAGCGCGCTCGGGCACACGCAGCATGCTGATAACAGTGTCTCCCATCACAAGAGAAGGGTGACAGCTTTATCCTGCACCCCTCCAGCCAGACAGCAGCACCCCATGCCAACCCTGCCAGCAGCCAGTCCGGCAAATGCCGCCCACCCCCCGCTGATCCCGGCACAGCAGATCCCAGCACCCAAAAACATGCCCGTGCCGGTGGCTGCTGCCAGCCTTGTCCCAGCCACCGACGGGTGCTGCTGCAGGCAGTGGGGCTGGCACTGCTCGGTGGCATCAGCCAGGCAGGGCATGGGCCTGGGCCTGAACCCTGGTGGTGGTTTCTAAGAAATTCCTTGTTATCTGCCCCAAAAACAGAGGCAGGACCAACAGACAGCAACCAGTATGTGCTGAGCCAGGGACAAAAGAAAGTCAACGGCATCCTGGCTTGTATTAGAAATAGCGTGACCAGCAGAAGTAGGGAGGTGATTGTGCCCCTGTACTCAGCACTGGTGAGGCCACACCTGGAGTATTGTGTCCAGCTTTGGGCACCTCAATCCAAGAGAGATATCGAGGTGCTGGAGTGGGTGCAGAGGTGGGCAACGAAGCTGGTGAAGGGCCTGGAAAACAAATCATATGAAGAGCGGTTGAAAGAGCTGGGACTGTTTAGTATGAGGAAGAGGAGGCTGAGGGGAGACCTCATCACTCTCTACAACTACTTGAAAGGACACTGTAGAGAGGTTGGTGCTGGTCTCTTCGCACAGGCAATTAATGACAGAACAAGAGGGAATGGCTTCCAGCTCCAACAGGGTAGGTTTAGACTGAACTAATGAAGAATTTTTCACAGAAAGAGTGGTCGGGCATAGGCTGCCCAGGGAGGTGGTTGAGTCACCATCCCTGGATGTGTTTAAGAGACGTTTAGACGTGGTGTTGGGGGATATGGTATAGGGGAGAACTTTGTAGTGTAGGGTAGATGGTTGGACTTGATGATCCCAAGGGTCTGTTCCAACCTAGACGATTCTATGATTCTAAAAGCTCAGTGGGAACGGAAATGTCCCCTCATCTCGGGAGGTCTCCAGCCCTGCCGTGCGATCCCCTGGCCATGGGGAAGAAGGCATGGGCAGGAGCAGTCTGGTGTTGCCCTCACCGCCTCGCTGCAGCATTTCTCCAGCAGCACAGCCTGCGCGGGGCAAGGACAGACAAGAGCTGGCACAAGCCCTACAACCTTGAGAGGCTCTGCACAGAGGATGCCCAGCAGGAGAAGGAGCAGCAGGCAACATGTCTGAGACCAGTGGGGTCAAGCTGAGACCAGGCTGGCGGCACAAGGGGGCCAGGATGCACCGTGGGAGGGGGCAAGTGCCTGACTCACCGAGGAGCTGACGATTAGCCAGCTCAACTGGTCACAAAAATTCCCCACCATGGCAACTCCCTCCTGTTGAAAGGAAAAAATGAGGGGGCGATTATTTTCAGACCTTCCTCTTCTCATGTCCTAGCAGCCAACAGCCACATGATGGCTTGTGGGCAGAGAGGTGGCTCCCTCAGGGTCGGGGTGGCTGCAGGGGCTCCTTTGGAGGTTTGGTCAGGCTGATGGGGCTCCATGAGGCCCTTTCTGTCTGGAGGGTATTGCAAACGTCCTCCTGTGGTGCAGCCCTACCAGTTCAGCTCTGTGGGCACTGCTCACCCTGGCACTGGCAGCTCTTCATCCCTCTCAGCTGGCTGCAAGAGCAAAGAGGATCCAGGAGGCAGCGGGGAACCATCCCTCCAGCTCCCTGCACTAAACGAGTGAGGTTGAACCTGCAGCAGCAGAAGGAGGGAAGCAGAGCTGCTGCCCGCAGGGACTGTGGCAGACATCACCGTGTCGTGCCACGTCGGGATTCTGCTCCAGCTCCACAACTGCCCAGGCGAGCCCAGCCCCAGCCGTGCTCCCTACCCACAGCCACAGCCTCGGGATCTTCTCCGCTGTTGTGCTTGGAAAGCTCCCCTTGCCTTTGCCAGGAGCCATGGACGCAACCTGTGGTCATGGGAATCCCTGAACTACTCCCGGAGGCTGGCACAGACAACATGGGGAAGCCGGGAGGCTTTTGGGGTCCACGGGCAGGTGGCAGGGAGTGAGCATGCCGGAGGGGCAGGCTCTCACTTGCACCGGAGCCACTCACCCCATGGTGCCGCCAGGTCTGGGGCTGGTGCCTTGATGCTGTGAAATGAGGAGAGGCCAGCTCGGCATGAACTATCATCACTGAAATATCCTCCTCCCCTGGCTCAGAACACAAAACACAGGGCTTTTGGGGTGGCAGCGGCTCAGCACGTAGCCTGGCTGTGCCGTGGTCGGCAGGGGGATGTAATTCCCAGTGCCTTCTGGTGCTCTGTGTCAGCAGATCCATGGCCATGAAACGGGAGCCGAGGTTAAAGCCGGCCCAAACCCTGTCCCTTTAGATACACATCTGACGAGGGGTGGAGAGAACCTGCTGACTGCCAGACACCACAGCCCAGTGTTACCCCTCTACAAGATCTGTGCCCATCATCTGCCCGATGCTCTTCACCTCCCCAAGACACAGGAGCCTTTTTGGACCTTGTTGATGCTCCTGTGGAGAGCAGGGACCATCTAGGCAGCCTGTCCCCTGCTGGGAGCACTCCTAGTCCCTTTTGCCAGAGAGGTGGCAGGCAGGGGAGGGAGGAAAACATGTCTCCTGCCTGCCGGCAGGTTTGGTACCGAAGCTCAGAGAGGTGTGGAAGTCTTCCCCTGCCATGGAAGACAGCGTGGTGCCACACACTGTTCAGTGCTGCCCGCGCTGCCAGCAGCAAAGCGCCCTCTTAGCGCTAATCAGGACAAGGCAGAAGACGGGGAAGGTTCAAGCTGGGGTTAAGACGGCGCAAGGAGGATCTTCCCGCATTAGCCTGACCTCCCAGCGGGTCCAGCCCCAACGCTCTGCTGCCACAGGCACGCTCCGGTGCCGTGCCGTGCTCTGCCAGGGGTCAGGGCACTGTCACCAAATCCAACCCACGGTGACCAGCAATGGACCCTTTCTCCTCCCAGAGACTGGCTGCATTGGCACTCCTGCCGGGGGTATTTGGGGGAACCCCCGGTATGCCCAGCTCCCATGTGAAAAATGAAGTTTTCAGCTAGAGGCACAAGGTGTCAAAGGATGCAAACCGCTGTGGAAAGGGCAAAACTCCTCAGGTCTATCTGTACCCTCCTACCAGGCCAGTCCATGTGCACCTGGGCCCATATCCTGGTGCGGGTGGAAGCACCAGCACTGCCCAGCCCTCCCTGCCTTGCTGGGTGGCTGCCCCTTGCTGCCTGCCCCTGCTGCAGGGGAACAGGCAGCGCTGCCCGTGTCAGCTCCTGCCTGCTGCCCTGCACAGGGCACTGGCACTCCATGGCATGGCCACGCTGCCTACACCTCACTGCTCCCCATCACCAGGGTCCCCTGCAAGAGCAAGGAGAGGGGTTTCCCTGACTCCTTCTCCTGGTCTGGGCCTCCCTTCTCTCCCTCCTTTGTCTGGGTCCATCAGCTGGGCACTGCAGTCTCCCTGATTAAATTATTGCCCATTTTCTCCACAGCACCTGGAGGTGTCCTGGCAGAAGGAGATGCGTCACCACCTGGCACGGTCATGGCTTGGCTCTGCTCCGGCACGACTCTGCCCGTGTTCCCCAGGAAAGCCAGGCAGGGGAGCCTGGGCACTGGTGGGCAGGCACGTCATGAGCACTGCCACCTCCTGGCCTTGCCAGCCCCAGTACCCCAAAACTGCGGAGAGCTGACATGGCTGCATCGCCCCTTCAGTGATTCAAACCACCTGAAAACACTGTGGGGAAAGGGGGATGCTGAACAGCTGGGTATTTTCCAGGTGGGCATCATCAGTGCCAGGAAATCACTGATCAACGGTACTGATACTATTCCAGTTGTTACAGTGGGGAAACTGAGGCAGGGGAGGGTGAAAGGAGAGCAGGTTCCAGCAGGTCCCATGACCATGGGCTGGGTACACGGCTCACGAGGTGGCTGGTGGAGGCGTGATCCCTCAGCAGCACCTCTGGGGCTGCACTTTCACTGGCACAACCTGTTTGGCCTGGGGATTTCCCGGTGCTGCACCAGCCGGCATGAGGCTTTGCTGTGCCCGGGTCCGCACCAGAGTGCTGCCGGCATCCCGGGAAGTGGTGGGTGTCCCAGCCAGGCCACCTGCCCCTGGGGACCTGCTTTTTGGCTCTGCAGCGAGCACTTCTAGGAGCCAAACTGGCTGCTCCTCTGAACTTTCCCCGGCGTCGGGACTGGCGCTCCTGTCTCCCCCCCTCCCCAAACAACTGACTCACCCAGGAAAGAAACTGCTCTGAGATCTCCAGATAGAAAAATCCCTCCGAGGGCAAAACTCTCCTTCAGGAGCACATGCAAACCTGGGCGATCACCCACATGCACAAAGCTTCGCCCTATTCCAAATTCCCCCTTGCGAGGGACCACACCTTTCTCCTCCCCAAAACCCCAGCCCGACCGGCTCTGACGGGCGCAGGGGAGCTGCCCCCCAGGCTGCTCCCCGCTGTGGTGGCTGGGACCCCTCCTTCCTTCCCCCCAAACCAGTAGGGGTGAAGCCCACAAACATGATGTCTTATGTCTTATGCTTAAATCAGACTCTCTTACCCACTCCATGTCCTGTGCCAGCTCCCTCACAATCCTGTCCTGAGCTTGCCTGGTCCCAAGCCATGTCGTCGTCCCCCCCATTTTTGACCCCACCTAATCCAGGGATCAACCTAAAGCCAGAGACCCCGGGGCAGGCTGGCTTGAAATCCAGATTTGAAATCTGGATCCGACAGCCTGGTGCCCAGGAACTGGTCTGACCCCTGCATCTGCCTCCAGGTTGGGAGCATCAGAGCTGAGGGTCCTCTCTGGTGTGTGGGAGGCCACGTCTGCCCTGGCAGCTCCATGTCCCAGATTGGCCCGAATGCCCACACCGGGCTCGCAGGGGTTAAGGAGCCTGCTTGGTGTGCCACCTTCATACACTCTGAATGGTCCCAGGCCTGGCAGTGGCTCCCCAGTCATGTGAGCAGCTCCAGTTACCAGCCCCACCACCTCCTTTTCCCCTCGCTTTTATCCCCGCCATCTCCCCGCTCCACAGAGGCCATCCGTCTGTCTGTCTCACCTGCCTCTGCTCCCCATGCCAGGGGCTGCCGGCTGGGACTACAGCCAGGTGTTCCTGGGCAGATCCTCCAATGTCACCTTGGAGGGGAGCACCGTGGCTCCAGCTGGGCAGTGGCAGGGAGGCAGGGCAGTAAGCCCCACGGCCACACTCAGCATGGCACTGGCAGGAGACCCCTGCCCGGTCCACACATGCTGAGCCCACGGGTGAAGTTGGTTCCACACCGTCCCGCCACTGCCGGAGGGGAAGGAGCCACCCCTGCACCTCAGAGCCCCCGGCAGCGCGGGCACGGCGGGCATGGCATGCAGTGGCCAAAACCCTCGGCCTCTCCATCCAGTGCTGCTCTGCCAGTGCGGTTCCCAACCGTGGGCGACTGCGTGGAGCCCGCGTGTCCCCGGACCCGGCTGAGCTGTGCCTGGTTATGCAAACCGCAACGGGAGCTGTTTCAACTAGTTGGACTGCTGCCTGGCAGTCAGGTGCCTTCCTCCTCCTCCTCCTCCCCGAACGGCTGCCAGTCCCCTGCGGGCAGCTGCCCAGGCTCCCACGGGTGCCTCCGTCCCCACGCTGAACACGCCGTGCCTGCTGTGAGCAAGGGGCTCTCCCTCCCTAGGCTGCCCCGGGAGGTGGGGGCGGGCGCGGGGACTCACCGTCCCCCAGCACCACGCGCTGTTATCTCCCAGCGCAGCTGTGAACCAGCCCCATCAGCAGGTTTCACAGTCCTTGAGGCGTCCTCAAGTGTCCCGGTACTGCTGATGCACAGCGTGCACCACGGGCAACCAGAGGAAAGGTTGTCCATGTGCAGCTGGCACACACATGACACCCGAGAGCAGGGAGCTGGGGCCGTGCAAGCCCCAGGGTGCAAGCAGAGGTGGGGAAGGGGCTGTTTGCCCCATTGCTGGTGAATTTTGCCTGGCACTGTGGCCGTGCTGGGATCTCCCACCCTGTCTGCACCCTCAGTGGGATGCAGGAACCCAACCGAACTGCTCCCTGTGACCTGCCGCGATCAAAATTTGGAGGGGCGCCGGAAAAAACAGGCAAGGTGCTGTGAGCCACAAAGGAGGCCTCTGGCAGAGCTGGTCGCCATGTCTCTCGCTGGCTGGCTCAGCCACACATCTCATGGCAATGGCTCAGTGTTTGGCTTTGCCTGGAGAAACTATCCCCAGGCTAGGGAGGGAGAGGAGCCATCACGTGGAGAGAATCTGTTCCAAACAGCCTCTGTTGCAAAACGGGGGGAAAAACCCAGATCCAAGCACCAGGCACCCTCACGCAAATCTCACCCTTCCCAAGCCGGTACCAGCCTCACACTATGGGACAGCAGGAATCCTGGAGCTCAGCTCTGCACAGGGCTCTTCCTCCTTTGCACAACACTTCGGCTTCTCCTTAAATTTCAACATGGATTACTGGGAACTTCATATGCCGCCGATTGAGTCAGCAGGGGCTCAGCAGCCCTGGCTCCAGCAGGAAAATATTCCCTAACCATCCCCGGCTGCTCCCAGCAGCTCCAGTGGCACATCCAGCGTGCTGCCAGAGGTTTAGGCACCGTATGGATTAGCAGCTCCACAGGGCGATAGCTGATGCTGTGCTGAAAGGCAGGATGGAGCGGGATGAAGCCAGCTGCCCCCCTGCACCAGGGCTGCGGGGCTCCTGCCACGGACGGTGTCTGACCCAGGGAGCCCCAATGGGAATGCGGAGAGGGAGAAGTGCTGCACAGCCAGGCTTTGTACGGCTCGTTGGAAAAGGGAGAGGAATCAGCCAGCCCAGTGCATGGAGAAGAGAGATGCCAGCCTGGCTGCACCAGCAACAGAGCCGGGCGAGGAGCTGACACCGGGCTGGGGTGGCACAAGAGATGGCTCCATCCCTGCAAGATGCTGCTTTACTACAAACTTCTGTGCAACAAAATAAGGCCTTTGCCAAACCAAACGGGCCCTGAGCCAGCTCCTTCCAAGGCTCCCTGGGATGCTCCGCTCTACCCATCCCTCCGCGGGTGCCAAGCTCTTGTTGTGGGTTTCAGATTTTCTGTTTGGGGTGTTTTTCCAGCTGGTGCTGGATGTCCTTGACGAGCTTCTCTGCAAAGGTGGCATCAAGTTGGAGGAGCGGGGAAACCTGCCTGCGCTGAATAGTAAAATCTGCTGGCAACACCATGGCGCTTCTCCAGATGCTCCATCTAAATATAGACACCTCATTTATTACCCTGCCGGCTTCTGGATTTGGTGTGAGAGGAGCCAGGGCACTGCACTGATGCTCCCCCTTGCCCACAGCCGGAGACTGCCCATACACATCCAGTGCAGAAGCTCACATTGGCTTAAACAGGACACAAAACATAAAATAGGCCATGAGCCTTCTCCCTGTGTGTCTCCTGAGGAACGGGGAGTTTGCTGGTGAAATGCTGTGGGTCTGATTCCCCCACTCTGCACCGCAGAGGGGTTTAGAGATACGCTGGCATGAGCAGGTCCTGCCTGTGTGGGAAGGGATTCCCCCTGCTCCTGGCCAGAGCAGTGGTACCCAGACCACCTGGTGAAGGATGCGCAGCTTCCCTGTGGCTTCCCTGCCGATGAGAGGCAGGCACACTTCTTCACCCAAACTGGCCACCGATGCCAGCCCTCCACCTGGCTGCACTTGCTGTCCCACTGTGACTACAGGTGAGGGACTTTTTTTCTGCTAAACACCAGGATTTGTCCCTCTGTTGCATATCCCAGGGGGAAGGACATGTGCCCCAGAATTTGCTGGGGACCTGCAGCCTCTATGACCCCTTGCCAAGGTTTTCCTGAGAAAACCATTTCACCGATGGGAAATGCGGTCCCGGGGGGGAAGGTGTTGATGCTTAGGGCAGGGCAGGCAGGGGAGGATGGAGACCACATCCTGCATGCCCAGAAGAGCACAAAATCCCACCAGGCTTAGCTGTGGGACATGGCGTGAAGGCAGCTGCCACGGGGCTGAGGCACGGGCAGGAACAAGAGTGGTGAAGCCCAGGATGCCATAAAATGCTGCTGGCTGCCACCCACACTGGCAGGCGGCTGTGAGCTGCCATGCTGCAGCACTGCTCCCCTGGCAGCTGACCCCACGCTGCCCCACGCAGCCTCCCCACCCCGGGCCAAGCTGCATGGTCCCTTTGCCCGAGCTCCCGCAGGGAGCATTTGAGGGGGTGGGACCGGCTGGGAACCCAAAGGTGCTCCCGCTAAAACCCCAGCGCTGACCCCAGCCCACGGCCCTGTCAGAGCCATCCCAGGGAATGCAGGGCTGGTGTGAGCTGCCCACAAGCCTCCTGCCTGGGCAGAGCAAGCTCCTGGGACCTTTCCCACTGCTCTCTGGTGGGGACATCGGAGCAGGGACCCTGTGCAAGAGGCAGAAGGGGCAGGGAGCCATGCGGTGGTGGCTGCCATCAATCTCCAGGCTTCGTGCTGGCTGCCTCCATTGCTATAGCTAGGAAAATGGTAAAAAAAGGGGATGCGCTGCAAGCCAGCCCCTACCCCAGCATGGCCGGGAAGCCAGGCTGGGCCGAGGCGCTGCTGGCTGCTCACAGCAGCCGTCCCCCCGCCTCTTGGCGCCGAGTCCCATTGAGACGAGGCCAAGCAGGACGGGAACTCCAGGCATCCTGCCTCCTGCTGCCGGCGTTCCCGGCCGGCCGGTTCATGCTGGGACACCTGCTCCCCGGGTGGCCAGGGCGCCCCGCTGCCAGCACCACCAGCCATGGCCATGGCTGCTGCCCCATGACCACAGCGCCGGCCAAAGGAAACAGCCCTCCAGCTCCCCAATCCACCTGGCCTTTCCCCCACAGCCACCCCATGGGCCACGCAGGAGGTTGGGAAGCATCAGGAGGGAAGCAGTTAATCCATTAATCATCCCTACTGGAGAGTGGCTGGACCCAGGGCTGATGGCACCCACAGGAGTACCAGTCCGGCACCCATACACCCCTGTATTCAGACCACACAACATCACCCTCCAACCAACGGGTCCTCGGCCCCCATGGGGTGTCCCCGCTGCCTTAGCGGGTACAGCAAGACTCTTGCTACCAGTGGCCCATGGCAACCTGCAGCGGCACAGAGGGGAGGGAGCTGGGGCTCTGCAAGCTCACGGGGAGCCCTGTGCCTGGGAATATCCCTCAGCACAACCCTGGATAAAATGGGATATTCCCAGTCTTGAAATTTCCATTCAGTCCCCACTTGAGGATCAGAGATGGGGGACATGTTTTGACCCTTTCCCCCCAAATCTCAAATCTTCCAACCAACCTTCACGTCTTTGGAGCATGGGGAAGCCTGAAGTGGTCCAACCCTCACTGCATCCCCATGCTCAGGGTGGGCTTTCAGTCCCACGCTATGTTCCTCAGCCAGACCTTACAGATGGCAACATACCTTCTTTTGGGGGAATGTCTGAGCTCACAAACCAGGAGCACATCAGAGAATTTCCCGTGCCTTTGGGGGCTGCTCTACCTTCTCACCCCATTCCCTGCTCAGGGACCACCCTACGCACAAAGACTTACAGCAACCCGAAAAAAGAAAACCCAAACATGATCTCTGGATGACCTCCCTGTGCTGACATCTGCTGAAGCAGCAGAGAGGGGACACGCAGATGCTCTGCTTCTGCCTCCCTCCTCAGCCCCAGAGGCCTTTCCCCTGCTTTCCCCAGGCTCGTGGGGGGCATAAGCCCTTGGGCAGTAGCTGGTATTTGGGTAACAGGCCACGGAGCACTGGGGATGCAGAGCCAGGAGCATGGACGGCTGTGGCTGTCTGTCTGTCAGGACAACAGCAGCGCATGCTCCAGCAACTCTCCCACGGCCGCCAGCATACACCCCCGGGACCCCCGAGTCCAGATGTGAGGGGCGGCAGATGGGGGAAGAGCTCAGAGGGGAGCAGAGCCTGCCTGCCCGCAGCTCTGCCCTCCCTGCCTGCAGCTCTCTGGGCTGGGGGGGGCCCTCCCATGGCATCACCGTTTTTGCATCCCCAAGGACCACAGTTTATTTTGGATGGTGACATGTGCCGGGTGAGGCTTTGCTGCTGCCCTGCTAGAAGGAGCCCTGTCCCTATCCCTGATGGGATGCCCTGCAACAGGCTCCTTCACCCTGAACAGAACTCGAGTTCCCTGGCTGTGCCTCAGTTTCCCCTCCTTGCCCTCTGGCTAACGACCCTCTCCCACCTTTCCCCATAGGAGGATTTCGCTCACACCCAGCAAGGGATTTGCAGCTATAAAGGGCTCCCTAAGTGCTAACTGTGCCCGGGAGCCGGCTGGCATCCATCTTGGCAGACACCCAGCGCCGTCCCAGAGAAACCTCTGCAAAAATTGGACCCTGTGCCTGCTGCCCCCCAGCCCCAGGTAGTCCCTTGCCCCAGCCACTGCCCTTCACCAGGGGCACGGGTCCCATGGGAAGGAGGCAGTGCCCGGCCAGCAAGTGCAGGGGACATCCAAAGAAGGAAAGGAGTCGGAGGGATGGAAGAGCAGGCTGGCCTCCCTGGCCAGCCGGCTGGTCCATACTGTAAAAGGAGTGGGAACAGGGACTGCAAAACTCCGGCTCCAGCGGTTTTAAGATGGCTGTGAAGCGGAGAGGAGGAGAAGGAGGAGGAGGACTATGATGACATTAACCCTCCCGGCACTGCGCTGCAGCTAGGAGCACCGCGATGAGGACGAATGGCAGGTTTCCCGAGGCTCCACTTAACAGCAGATGGATCAGGGTCTCCCCAACTCCCACCCAATAAAATGCAGCTGGTGATGCTTTCAGGACAGGCAGCGCAGAGTCGGGAGATGCTGCATGCCCTCAGACAGGCCATGGGAGGGAGGAGGAGGAGGAGGAGGGGGAGGAGGAGGAGGCATGTGGAGGATGCCTGCAGGAGAGAAGGGACCCTCCACGGGTGCAGGACACTCAGCAGGGTCTCGAAGACCCCTTGAACACCCTGGGAAGGTGCCCTCCCCCTCATGCTGCCCCTAGCAGAGCACCCCACCAGGGGCTCAGCAGCACCGCAGGGGCAGGAAAGGGGCACCCATGGGTGCCACCCCTCTGGGCGTCTGCCCGTTGGCATTGACATCCCTTCCTAGCTGCTCAGCAGCAAGCAGCAGGGCTGAGCGGTTGCTCAGCTTCCCTCCTCTTTTCCCTGTGGACACACACGTGAATAATCACGTTTTTCCTGCTTAATGTTTTCCTTTAAAAACATCGGGCTTGGCCTTCCCTGTGCTTTTCTGTGGGATTCATCAGAGCTGCAGGAACCCAGGCACAGCGTCTGGAGGAGCAAAGGTACAGGGCACTTAACAGCAATTTCCCTTCTCCAAAATGTTTATTGGTCATTGACGTCAAGTAATTATTGAGAATTATTAATTAAGAAAGCATTTAAGCGTGTTGCTTTTGTTGAGGTTTTGGCGTTACAATTAGTTTATCGTCCAACAGGAGAAACATCAGCCTTTGCAGTTGCCTGGAGTGCAGCAAAGCGCCTATAATTAATTTCCCTTTCCGCAGCAAGCGATTTGCTGTGACCTACCTTGGGGACATGCCTTTCTCCAGGTGTGCCAACCACAACAGCTCTGGAAACACCCAGCCAAAGGGACCTCAAGAGGCCATCAGATGGGAACACCATGTCCCCTCTAGCCTGTCAGAGGCAACTACGTGTGGATAGTGGCTCTTTTCGGGAAAGCATCCTGGCCACGTGCCCTGATCCCAGGGAGGGAACTGCACAGTTAATAGGGTTGAGTCGCGTAGTCTCTTCTGGGCCGCCCTGCCAGGCTCCTGTGCCACCCCCTGCTGTGTCCCTGACTCTTGTGGCACCCACCTCGCCATGCCAACGCTGGTATCATGCTGCAAAGCATCTCACTGCGGGTGAGAGCTCAGGCACGGTCTCATCTGCAGCCTCATGTGATGGGCGATTCGGCACCAGACCCTGTCCCCACATGTGGGCACCCCTGTGATGCTCAGCCCCAAGGGCTGGGCTTGGCGTGGGCAGAAGACCAGTGGGCCAGGACAGGAGATGGCTCTGTGCAGCCACCCGAGGCAGCTTGGGTAATTGTATCCTCTGGGGGTTTCCATCCCCTCTCCTACCAAACAACAGACTACCTGGACAACCCCCCTTCCACACGCCCCCTTCCATAGGGGCAGCAGTACGAGCCCACCCAGAAGAAGTTGGTCCTTCCCACTTCACCCCATGCTCAGAGTGGTCTGGGGCATGAATTTTGGTGGACCCTTATTTCCCGAATCCTCTGGCCCAAGGAAACATGACCCCACAGCGGGGCTGTGTCCTCATCTTTTACATCGCACTCTCCTCTTCCCACGTACTCTGCTCGGCCCCATCCTTGTACCCTGTCTCCCATGGGAACACAAGCCTGGGAAGCCACCACACTGTGCCTTTGAGATAGCATGAGCCCCAAGGAGCAGCACAGCTCCTCAGCGACCAGGGCAGAGGAACAAGGTCCCTCTGCGACCCCGTCCCAGCCACCTCAGCACTGGGCAGGCCGGGCAGGCCGGGCAGCGGCACGTGGCACACGCCGGCAGCACCAGCAGAGAGTAAGATGGGCTCCACACGCGCCCAGCACGTGTGGTGGAGCTGGTCCCGGCGGGCAGCATGGGCGCTGTGTGCTGCAGCTCCTGCGGCGCTGCTGCCTGCACACGCATGCCCCACGCA
Organism: Numenius arquata; assembly: GCF_964106895.1. Lineage (NCBI taxonomy): Eukaryota > Metazoa > Chordata > Aves > Charadriiformes > Scolopacidae > Numenius > Numenius arquata. The sequence goes on from NC_133586.1 coordinate 33,660,604, forward strand.
CGTCCGCTCTGCATCTCCTGCGGCGCTGCTGCCTGCACACGCACGCCCCACGCATGCCCCACGCACGCCTGCTCTCGCAGACCTGACGCCAGCAGCAGCACAGCTGCTCCAGCACCCAGACCCCCAGCCTCTGAGCACCCAACCCCCAGGCCTGGCTGGAGGCGGGGGGTGATGGCCGGGAGGCTGGCTAACCCTGGCGGAGGCTGGGCTGCCTCTTGGGATGGGGCTTGAGCACTGCCCTGGGCTGGGATCCTGCCTCAGCCCAGGCAGAGCCCGACAAGCCTCGGGCTGGTCACTCCAGCAGCCATTTCTGCCTGTTCCCGTCTCTGTTGGGGCACCAGGGGCTCTTCCTTCCCTGGGAGAGCCAGGGTGCCAGTGGGTGGGAGAGGCTGGGGGGCTACAGAGCCCGTGTACCCCCCCAATTGGCAGGCAGTGCAGTTGCAGCCTGCAAGCGGAGAGTTCCTGCAGCCCTTCCATAGAATAGGTGACGGCAGCCCAATCGCCCACAGCCCTGTGCTCCCAGTCCGATGCTGGGGCAGCCCCTCACAGCCCCGGTGCATGCATGCACCCCCGAGCGCAGCTCCAGGAGGGGCTGGCAGCCCCCGCTCAGCAAGTGGGTCAGCTATATATACACGGAGCAGCCCCAGCAGCGCTGGTACCAGGCACCTTCCTGCCTTGCATCATTGCCACCCTAAAAACCATGGCCTGGAGACGGGGGCTGGCTCAGCCGTGAAATGCTGTCGCATTGCCAAAAGCACTGATGAATCTGCTCCTTCAAAGCCATTGCCCTGAGGGCTCCCAGCCCTCTGCCCTGCTCAGCCACGGCAGCCACCACAGATGCGGGGGGACCAGGTGGGACCGACATCCGCCAGACGGATGCTCCCAGGAGGCCATGGCTGCAAGCTGTGTGCATACTCCTCCACACAGAGCAGGCCCCTGGGAGGGAGATTTCCACTTCCATTTATCGAAACCAGCTGCCCCAGCTCGCAAGCACAAGCTCAAACCCCTTCATTAAGGCTGGGCAGACACCTCCTGGGCCCGAGGCGCACAGGCATGCCCGCTCGGCAGCGTGCAGGCACGGGTTTGGCTCCTAGGGTGATGCTGAGCAGCTCCGGTGTGGCACACCATTGGGTAAGGACACTGTGCAGCAGGGCAGTTTAGTCCCAGTATCCCCAGTTTGCTGCACCCCACAGGCAGATGCCTTCCCCACGGCAACCTGCCCACCTCAGCTGCACTGTTGTGGTTTGTGGGTCCAGTAAATCCGGTGCTGGAGCCCAGGAGAGACATGGTTTGAGGTGCTTTTGGCTGCAGCCCCCTTCACAGCCTCACCAGCTCCGTGCAGGAGGAGAGGGCTGGGGTTCACCCTGCACGCCCACAAGCAGCTGGAAAAGCCCTTTGCAGCCTACAGGTCTCCAGTTGTCTACAGTCAAACCTCACCAGCCTCTCACCCAGCCCGGAGGGTTGGTTATTAGGCAGAAACACTTTAATGAGGCAGCTCGTTAAAGGCAGGAACAGATTAGCCCAGGAACCCGAGGAACTCTGTGATTGTTGAGTTCAAGAATAGGAGAAATAAGCCTTTCCCTGGCAGTGGTAGGAGATGCTGCCTCGAAGTGGTGGGCTGAACCCATGAATCCTTAAAGCCCTTTCAAAGCCCTGCACCCTCCCAGGAGCCTGCGTGAGCTCTGAAGATGGAAGATGCTGGGAAGGGAGAACCATAGCTTGAAACCTATGAAAACACCCACTGAAATAGAAGCGGAAAATACTCCATCCCTGATAGTCAAGTTCAGGCACTGCCTCCTCCACTGATCAAGCAAAATCCCAGCACCAATGTGGACTTCCAGCAGGGATGCTCCAGGGAGAAACCCTTTGGCACGACACAGCCCCACTGGACAGAAGCGACGTGGGAGGAGAGGCAAAGGCAAGCAGAGTTCAGAGTTACAGTCACCAGAGAAAAATTAACCCTGGAAAAAAAGTCCCTTCTCCATTTCCCACTGCAGGGAAAGGTTTGCAGATCATCCCTTTCCACAGCCAAATGAAATGCTGGTGAGCGGTGGAAGCACAGGGTGAATGGGGCACCCCGGGAAGTCAGGGTTACCTCAAGGCCACCCGGGCAGCAGGGAGAAGAATCAGGCCCGTGCGATGGCTGTTATGAATGAAGGTGGGAACGGTGCTGCTAAAGATAACTTGAGAACAGGTACTATTAATACTGTACTATTAATATAGTATACCAATACTATAGGGCTTTTTTTTTTGTGCTTTCTGCAAGGCTGTCTCTGGGATTGGGGAACGCTAATGGATCGGGCCCTGCTACAACACCGGGGAAAGCGACCGTGCATGTGCATCGCTGGAGCCCAGCAGCAGACTGATGCCCTCGAGGAACGAGGACCAGCAGCAAGCGGCTGACAGAGCCGGCCACCCGCCACCGCCGTGGCAGCCCAGCGCCGGCCGGGCGCTCAGGGCGAGGATCCCGCGCGGGAGCTGCTGGCGAGGCTGCCGCCGTGCCGGTTTCCATGACGACTTCAGCACTTGGCGCGAGATGGAGATGACGGGATCAGCCAGGAAAGTAACTGAGCGGAGCTGGTGTTCTCCGTCTGCCACGGCCGGCAGCACAGCACTGCCAGCCCTGCATGGCTGGCTGACACAGGGTGAAGCCCCGGGAGCCTCCAGGCATCTGGGTCCCCCTCTCCTTACAGGAGTAAGGAGACATGTGCTGGCTGCCAGTTGTCCCTGTGAAGTGGAGTCTGCCCATCGCATCGGTCCCTCCCTTGACACCTCCGTGAAAGCGCAGTCAATTCCCGACCCCCAGCCCCGTGCTGGCCGGCACATACGCAGCACCGGAGCACCCAGCCGGGATTGTGCCCCTGGCTCTCGCCCCGGCGCTGCATTTCCACTCCTGGTGGGGCTGCCTCCCTGGCGGTACCACCTCTGAGCACACACATCCCTTCAAACCCCAGTTTACGGTGTCGCCGCCAGCCGGCACAGCGGGCAGCCTGGCAGGGGGGTAACTGCCTCCCCTCTGCAGCTCAAGGAGATGCTGCAGGCAAGGGCCAAGCTGGCACCGGGGCCAGCCAAGCCCAGCAGTACCAGCCTGTACCGAGACAACCCGGACCCTCGCTGGCCCTTGGCCCCCACAGAGGCTGTTCCTGGCTTCCAGGTAACCTAAGATCAAGAGCTCCAGTCAGACGTGCTCAGCCAGACGTCCATGGACACCACAGAGCAGCAGGGAACCGAACACCTGCAGCATATGACTCCCCAGCTGGCACAGTCCCCCCCAGCCCCAAAAGCCCCCAGTGCCCAGCTGAGGAGGGGTCCTTGGGGACCGCGTCCCTCGCCAAGCCACCACACGTGGCTGCTGCATTCCCAGGCTGCTGGCGGGGAGTGTGCGGGTCCAAGGCAGTGTGGCGGGCGGCTGGGACCCCCTGCACCCCCTCCCGCCCACGCACAGCATCCTGCCGTGCGCCCTTTTATTCCAGCAGTGCAATTAGCCTTGCTGACCCCTGAAATCCTCAGCCTCTCTAAGCAGCCATGCATTAAATCCCGGATCCAAGAGTGGAAATAGACTTCGTAAAAGGCTTATGGCCCTATTTATTACATTTTACGCATGACGGAGTCCGACAGCACGGCAACAGCGCTGCGGTTGGCGCTGGCTCTGCCTCCACGCCGAAGCAGACGGACAGATGGACAGGCAGGGTCTGGAGCGGGCAGCAGCGCCTTGGCGGGTGTCTCCTCCTGGCTGGGCTTGGGTTGCCAGCTGAGTGCTCCCTCAGATGCAGGCAGGCAGGGATATCGATCTAGATGAAAGCTAACACCGCTCTCGGGGCTGGGTAACCGTATCTGCTGCACATTTGTATTCCTTGGAGCAGGGCGGGAGGGCTGCAGCCATCTGCCGGAGCGGCTCGGGGATCCTGGGGACGCTGCAAGCCCTCCAGCCAATTCTCTGGCACTGCCTCCTCCCATTTCAATGCGCAGCCTTTACCTTCTCTATTTCACCTCCACCTTGCTTAGGGCCAAATAACACAGACCTGAGGAGGGCATCACCAAAATGGCAGGGTCCTCTGTTCAGACTCAGGGCCACCTCCATCCAGCAGGGACTGGTGGGGCTGCCAGGTCCGGGCCTGGTGATGAGAGATGAGGGGCCATGGTGCAAGGTTGTACAAGGGCACCGTGTGAAGCCAGCGTGCATGTGTTCACCAACACCTCCCCGGGGGTCCCACCATTTAGCCAGGTGGCTCCTGCCCTGGTGGACCCTTCATGCCAGGGTGAGGTGGTACAAGGCTGCGCAGCTCCGAGGTGAGGGGCAGGGATGGGCAGCAGGCAGACATGGAGGTATTCAGACATGCCTGCACCCGCAAGCCATGGCGTGCAGAGGAAGCAACAAGAAAAGCACCGAGATGAAGGCTCAAATATCAGCAAACACAGGGAATCCTCCTGCAGGTCTCCGTCAGGGACGCAAGACAGACTAGGGGGCCCCTGCAGCAGCACCGGGCAGCCAGGCTCTCACTGTCAGCACTGCAAAGTGGGGTGGAGCAGAGGGGGCACACAACAGTGTCCCCTCCATGCACTTATAAATAGCTGCTGCAGAGACTCAAGCAGCACACCATGTGCTCCATGATCCAAGTCCCTGGGATACTGGCACACATGGACACAAACAGCAGTTCCCTGCTTCCTCAGAAAGAACCCACAGCACCCTCATCACAGGGCAGTCAGAGATGTCAAGAAACAAGAGTAAGGGTGACCCTGTGCACCCCTGAGATCTCCGTTTCCATCAAACTTTGGTGCAATGTTTGAGCCTTGCTGATCCCAGGTGGTACAAGAGAATCATCGAATCATAGAATGGTTTGGGTTGGGAGGGACTTTAAAGATCATCGAGTTCCAACTCCCCTCCCATGGGCAGGGACACCTCCCACTAGACCAGGTTGCTCAAGGCCCCATCCAGCCTGGCCTTGAACACCTCCAGGGATGGGGCATCCACAAGTTCTCTGGGCAACCTGTTCCAGTGCCTCACCACCCTCACAGTGAAAAATTTCTTCCTGATATCTAATCTAAATCTACCCTCTTCCAGTTTAAAGCCATTACTCCTTGTCCTATCACTACATGCCCTTGTAAAAAGTCTTGCATCAAGAAGCAGAAGGAAGTCCATGGGTTGTTCACAGTGCCCAGATCCTGCTGCTCACTGGGTCTTGGCCAAGCGTAGGGGTCCCAGTGCCCGTGAGGGTGGGGAGTTACGTCCCTGGGAAGGAGAAATGGCACCTGTGGGGCGTCCCCCAGCTCAGCAGTTCAAAAGGTTGGTCCCACATCTTTCATTAGAAGAGCTCAAAGGACTTTGGTGCCTGCGGTGCCCTGTACACCTAAGGGCAGAAGGACCTTCGCACTTCCTTGCCTTTCTGCCCAACCCCACGTCGTAGTGGTGGCTCTGCTCCAGGAGCCCTGAATGATCACCCTGAGGTGCTGCAGCCCCACAGGGTCCTTTGGCAGGGCAGGACCCGGAGAGTTCACCCCATAGCTCAGCTCTGCTCCTGTGCTTTGGAGCATGGCTCCTTCCTCCAAGGGGGGGCAACGGCATGTTAGCAAACAGCATGTTTGGGCATAGATGGGCTCTGGCCTCAAAAGGCATTGAGGCGTTTAGAAAAAAACCTGCAGTTCGCATCTCAACAGGTTCCTGCTGCCCCCCCAGCCTGTGCAGCCCAGTCTCTGCTGCGAGCTCCTTGCTGCCCCAGGACGGCTGCAAGCCCTCCCTGCTGATGGCAGGGGAATAGCCCTCCTGGCTTGATTGGAAGAGGTTTAAACTCACCCCAAAACCCGTCCACAAAGGTCCCATACCCACCAGGGCACTCACAGGCTAATCCTCCCTCCAGAGCAGCTGCTATATTTAGGTATCTAAATGCAACAGAGTGGCTCTTTCCAAAAAAGAGTTAGTTTGGGTTACATAAATACCGAGAGAAATTTGAAAGCTGTGTTTCCAGGTCCTTGCACGGCCGTAAAAGCCAGCAGCAGAGACGGGGACAGTCTCCCCCCGATAATCTGCCTTTCATTTATTTTCAACTCAGCTGGATGTGGTTTCCAGCTCCTCTGGGTGGATGGGCAGCAGGCGAGGGGTGCAAGCTGAGACGAAGGAGCCCGGGCAAGCGGACCCTCACGGGCAGGTCCTGGTCACTGTGGGCAGGCAGTGGTGTGGGGGCTGCCAGTGCACCCCATCCCGGGAGCGCTAACAAAGGAACGGAGAAGCCATCGTTGCAGGCAGGCCAGGCAGCACGACGATAGCACGGGCAGGAGGACTCAACAGAAGTAAGTCAACCGAGCAGCTCCATCCCTCCCCACCAGTGCCTGTCCTAACAGCCCCCCCGCAACATCCCTCCCTGCTCCGTGGCTGACTTCCTTCCTCCTGCACCCACTTCCACAACCCGAAGCCTCTGGTCCCACGAGGAGAGGAGCCACGCGTGCACGAGCCTGTCCATGCACGAGCATGTCCTGCACAACTATGTTTGCTCACCCTGAGCCCCGGGGCTGCAGGGCAAGGGTTGCCCCTGCTCCCCAGCTCAGCTGCTGGTTCGAGCTGGTGAGGAGGGTTGGTTGCTGGTCATCAGCAAAGCCACGTCCCCACCAGAGCTGGGTGACAACATGCACCACAAGGGTTTCTGGGGACGTGTACCACATGCTTTCATTTTCAAAATATATATAAATAGACATGCTTATTCTTCCTAAAAGGACATGGCCACAAAAAAAAATTAAAAAAAGGGCAGCTCAAATACCATCCAACCTTTCAGCCTGAGAAAACCAAAGAACCACACAGTTCTCACAGGCTTGAGCTCTGTTACCTGGGAAATGGGTTTTAGCACCCAAAACCCACATGCTCCAGTCTCCTGGCGGGGCCCACACAGAGACAGAAACTTCCTTTTTAAGAAAACCATTTGCAGTTTTCTCTTTTCATTATTAGCACGGTTAGGTCGTGACTATCTGTGTGCAAGCTTGCTCGCAAGGAGAAACGATGCTAGTTGGTTTAAATCTCCAGCTATGCAGAGCTCTGGGGTTTATGCTCTTCAAAGGAAGGTTTAAAAATCCTCCCGTCATTAAGATGCTGGGAGGTGGCTCCGAGCCACACACAACTCGCGCAGGCAGGGCTGCAGGCCCCGGAGCAGCGGGGGAAAGGAAGGCAGCTAAGCAGCCGCCGTTTAAAGGGAGTCAACAGGAATGCAAAGTTTCATTAGCTGGAAGCCAAGGGCCACGGAAGTTGCAAACGTTTGCAGCGAGGCTGTGCTGTGCAAGTCCCGGGAAATCGGGAGAGAGGGACTTGAGCGGGAACAAAGTTCGGCCCCGCCGTGCTGGGTGCCAAGCGAGCAACCTCTGTGTGGCAGGAAAGGGCACTGCCAGCTCGCCTGGTACGAGCCACTGCGCAGCCCCTGTGTCCTGCCCTGCCCTCTGTTAGTGCTGCCGGCCCGGCAGGCAGGGACCGATCCCCCCGGCACACCGCTCCGAGCCCGGAGAGCGCAGGGTCTGCCTGGGACACCTGCGAGGAGCCAAAGGACCGTGGCCACCACAGCCCTGCGCCCACCGGTGTTGGCACGGGATGCTGGCAGAGGAGCTGGCCTCTGCAGGGGACAGAGAAGCCGGAGCCTGCCCCTGCTTTGATCTTCAAGGGGAGCTGTGCGAGTGCGATGTTTTACACCTCCAGCTTCTCACTGTTATCCAGGCGGGTGTAAAACCATCACCCTGGCTGCAGTCAGTGCTGCTCTTCGCTCTAACCCAGCCTGGCTGCTGCGGCGCTGGCTGGAGCTCAGTCTCGTGTGCGTGCAAAGGGTCACGGCAGTGTCCCGCTGGGATGTTTCCTGAAACACTCCACAGCTACATTTGCACTTTCTTCAATAGAAAAGCATCACCTAACTTACTCCTATCTAGGCATTTTGGCTAAAAATGAAGGAAAAAAGGGCTCAGCAAGAAGACTGCCAAGGCTGGGGGACAGGGACCACACTGCCTGCTCCCAGCAGCAGCTCTCCTGTGTTGAGGGACAGCTGGGGCTGCTCCGGCAGCGGGTCCCCTTGTGGCAGGACAACCAGGTCCCCAGCTGTCACTTGCAGGCAGAGAAACCAGCAAGTCCCCCCTCATCCGGGCAGGAGGGAGGAGGAGAAACATGATTAGAGGCAGCTGGGCTTCCTTTCGTCCGCAGGGCACAGCCGGCTGCCCCAACACGCTGCCGCTCAGCCCCCCGCCTGCGCCGGGATGCTCTGCCCTCTCTCCTCCATCTCCCCCCGCCACAGGATTTCCTTGCTGTTGATGTGCACGAAAATTAGGAAATGAGGGTTCCTCAGGGACTAGGTGGGGAAGGCAGCTTTTGGCGGGGGGAAAGGATGACACCTCCCACACCCCTCGCCCCGCCGCCCCACATGCCGGGGTCGGCTGGGGTCCTGCAGCCTCCCCAAACAAAGGCCGGGGAAGCAGAAGCGACAGCAGCGATGAACTTGCCACAAACTGAAACAGGAACGGGGGAGCCCGGCCATCGGCGCTGGCTCAGCAGAAGGGGCCGTTGGGGCCGGCGTGGTCCCTGCCGCTGCAGGCAGCGACCGCAGGGCGCAGAAGCGGCGCAGAGGAAGAATTTAGAAAATGCATCTCAGTAAAGATACGCTGCCCTGCAACCGTAGTCGCTGCAAGAGCTCGAGGCACTCGTTTTATCCTCCGCCACCTCAGCAGAAAAACATCCATATAAAGCACGTACCGCTTTGTCCCAGGGGAGGGGAGAAGTGTCACATCAGCCCTCCCGGCACGCCGGGGTCTCTCCTGCTGCAGCCCCCATCACACAGGCTCCCCCTCCCCAAGGGCAGAGGCATCCTGCTCCCAGCTGCCAAGGCAAATGCCCACCTGTGCACTGCCTGGGTGGGCAGGGTGCCGTGGGAGGGGTGGGTGCGCACAGGAGGGTATAAAAAGCTCCTGTGATACTTCAGCAGGATCCTCATTGTGCTCCCTGGGCACACAGCACTGAGGAGCATCCTCCCCCACAGAGCCCTCCTGGCTCACAAATAGGGGGAGGCATGGGTAGGCACCCAGCACCCACCGGCTTCGCCTGGGGACAGCAGGGATGCAAGATAAGCAAAGCATTTTCCCTAAGCCCCACACTGCTGCCCGGGAGCCGGCAACGATCAAAGGTTAGTCTGGCTACTGGATGGGGCCATGCAAAAGAGCCCCCAGGGCTGCCACAAGTCTCCACACCTCCCACCAGCAGACACCAGACTTGCCACATGGGGAACCCCTCCCCGGGGGTTTCCAGCTCTTACAGGGCCAAAGGAGATCTGCAGCTTTTATTTTTCCTTGCCTTAATTCTGAAGTGCACGTGTTTAACGTAGCAATTAGCAGCAGCTCAAGCCTGGGGAGGTGCAGCGAGACGGAGCAGGGTAAGGACAGGGCTGAAGAGACCCTGAGCACAGCCAGGTCTGTGCAAAGTCCTTCGGCATTTCTTGGAAGCTCCCATTATAAAAACCCAATAAATAAATAAACAATAAATTGTGAGCCAGAGCTCAGGAAAAGTGCTGAAGAGCAGAACAGCCGAGCGATAAGGGAAGGGAAACACATTGGCTGGACCATCACTCAGTGCCTATGGAGCGGCTGCCCCTGGAAGTAGGTCATTACCTCACCTGACCACCCACCCCATTAACTTCAACCTTTAGTCTCCGGCTCGTTACTACAAGCGGAGGCAGCTTAAAGCATCCTCTTCCAGGCACCGGCAAGAGGGTGGTTGGCCAGGCAGCAGGCGGATGGTGGGAACCTGCCCACCCCACGCAGGCAGGGGAGCCGGCTGCCCGCTCCGGGAGTGCGGGCAAGGGGCTGCCCCAGCCTGTGCCCCCTGGGAAGGACGAGTGCCACGTGGCTGGGACGGCGGCGGTTGGCCCGGCACGGCTGCGCTGGCAGCGGCGGCTCCGGCGCGTACAAAGTTCCCCCTCTGCTAAATCACTTGAGGCTGCCAAGCAGTCACGAGAAATATAAGCCCGCGCGGGGTTGCCATGGAGCGGGGCTCGGCTGCGGGAGCCCGAAGCCTATTCCTTCAGCAAACGGGTTTGCCAGCCAAACCCCTGCAGGCATCTCGTGTCCCCGGCTTCTCTTGCCCCGGCTCCTCGGTGGTGGCCAGGGAGTACAACATGCATGTTCCCAAGCACAGCCTTATCTCTGGGGACAGCCCTTTCCCAGCACAGCCAGGGCCCCCTCCGTGCTGGAGAGCCCCACGGGGCGCTCAGGCTCAGAGTGCCCTGCGGGGACGGTGGCCCTTACCCCGGTGACGCCATCTCCCCAAGGCCATGGGCAGGCAGAAGGAGCGGTGGCTTTGGTGGCGTTTGCCCCGCAGGCAGCGAAGGCACGAGCTGTCCCCACACACCGCCTCTGCCCCAGCTGGATGGGTGACATCCCCAAGCTCCCGTGGGTGCTGGCACATGCTGGCCAGGGAAGAACATGCCCTTGTTGGCACTCTGCCTGCTGGAACACAGACATGGGGCTCTGCCATGAGCCAGCCCCCGACCCCAGCAAGAGAAATCTCAGACCCTGGAGGGCTCCCGCTCCTCGAGACTGGCAGGCAACAGTGGCTGGCCGCACAGCAAATGGCCCGCCAGGAGCTATCCCACAGCCTCCCTGTCCCCAGCCTCGTGCTGGGGACCACGGGACCCATTCCTCAAAGGCAGGAAGGGGTTTGGGGCAGGAAGGGCATCCCCCAGGCATTTTTCACTGGACAACCGACAGTGCTGAAGTGCCAGAGCAAGTGGAGTTTCTAACTACAAAGAGGCTTTTGACATTGGAAAGGTTAATGTGGGAGAGAGATCCGTCTCCTTCACAAAGCTCCCTTTGCTGGAGGCACTAGGTTAAGACCTTAATTATTCACCTGTTGGAGATGTGCCTTTCCATTACGGCATGAGACCGGGGCAGGGATGTGCAGGCAGGAGGGAGGAAAGCCCATGGCATGGAGCAACCCCGGAGCCCGGCCAGCGTGGGGAACACCAGGGGGTCCTGTCAAAAGTCAGGGGGTGAAAGCGGGCGGGTGTTCGAGGAGGCTCTCCAAGGGACCAGATTTCAGAGTAGCCCTCCTTTCCCCCCGCCGCTCCTCCCTCCCGCTGCTCTCTCCCGGCTCGGAGCGGCAGGCTCAGCAGCACGCCACGCTCACCATCTCCCGCAGCCACCGCTGCGGCGCGGGCGCCTGCCGGCACCCCCAGCAACCGCCGCCCCCCACCTCGCAAAGGTACCGGCGTGGCCTCTGCAAACTGCCACCCTCGGTAACAGCCACCGTGCCACAGCAGAGCTGCCCTGGGAGGGCGAGGGGGGTCTCCAGCCCTGGGGATGCTCCAGCCCTTTGACCCAAGCTGCAGCAATGCAGCCAGGCTGAGGATAACACTCTGCACAGGCCCTTGGGCTGTCTCAGACATCCAGACTCCCCTCCCAAAAACCTCTGAGAGACAAGCCGCAGAAAAAGCAGAATATCCGTCTGCTCACTGAGGGCTATAAAATTAGGGATGCATCTCCACTTTGTTACTAACAGTAATAACCCACCCGATGCATTGCTTTTTCACCGAGGGCTTCACTGTGCCTCCTGCACTCATCAATGGATTAAGCTGTTAGCAGGAGGCTGAGAAGTTAAAGAGGGAATATTGTATTTCACTTAATGTGATCTTTAAGCATCTCTCCCAGAAGCAGCCTGGGTTTGGGTTGGTTTTTTTCCCCCTGCTGCACTTTGTTTGGGGTTTTTAAACAAATCGAAGCGTAAGAGTCAAACTGCTCCTGCCTCTGGCGGGGATGCTGAGAGTCGCCGGCTACTCCGCGCCGTCCTCGGCAGAGCTGCCTGGCTGCACTCTCCAGCACCTGGTGCCAGCAGACCAACCAGCTACAACCAGCTTCAGACCTCTCAGCGGCAGAGTTGCACAAAATGGATCAAGCGGGCCCAGAAATGACACATTTCGAGTTGTAGCAAAACAAAATCATCTTTTTTTTGTTGTCGTTAAAAAGGGAAAAGGAGTTGGCAGGAGATAGGCAGATACCAAGTGAAGAACCCTGATTTTCTTTCTGTAGCAATGCAGGTACCACGTGAATCATCGCTGTCCTCGATATGTAAATAGAGGTTAGCAGGCATCCTCAGCACAAGCCCACATAACTAAGGGACTGATGCGAATATCCATGCCAAACCTTCACCATCCATCTCCCCAAGAGCCCTCCCAAGGATTCCTCCACCAGAGAGGAAGGGATCTCCTGGCACCTGCACGCACCCAGCTGCGTCTTTCTCGAAACCTACTGCGAAAGCAAGGACTGGGGAGGAGCAAGCGTGGGGGAGAGAGGAGGAGAGTCAGAGTTCCTCAAGATTTCCACGAAGGAAATGGCTAATATTCGTGATCTCATGGCCTCCTGACACTGTAGCCTCCCAGGATAATCTGATCTTGTGGTGGAGCACTGGGGACTTTGCGGAAGCAGCTTTCGGGCTTCATTGAGAAGTCCGTAACCCAGTTGTAAGCAGAGGCTGGTACAGTAGTACTGGGGAGAGACGTCAGCGGCCAGCCCGGGACCGCCTCCCGCTCTGAGTTATAAAGCAGGCATGTGACAGCAGCCAGGGCTGGAGCCTTCCCCGCAGTTTCATCACAGGTTAAGGTACAAGCACAACACGCGCTTACAACTTCAGGCGTTTCTTAAGCAAATGCATGCAAATCATAGCTGGGGGGGGACACTTTTTTTTTTTTCTCCTTTTTTTTTTTCTTTCCTTTTTGCCCCAGCCTTTAACCCCTCTGCGCACGTGGGGGCAGAGAGGAAATGCAATTTTCAGAAGCAGGCACGGGGCAGGAGAGTGAATGCAGGCTGCACACCACTGCCCAGGGAACCTGCAGCGGGGCTGCGAAGATCCCTTTGCCGCTCTTCACATCACACCCCCGCAGACGTCAGCCTACCACTAACTCTGTGCGCTACCTGCTCTGCTCCCTCCAACATAGAGCAGTGTGGGAGAGGGGGAGAAAAAAGAGTTCCAGCACAGCAAGCCATATTTTTAAGAGATGCCATAAAAATGGTCTTATTTCACCACAGGCCATTTCGCAGTCCCCAATTTTGCAGGGGATGTCCACAACATGGTGGTGATTTTGCACCAGAGAATGACAATTCTCAGGATTTTTTTTCCCCCCTTAGCAGTCCCTTTTTGGAATAAGATCCCTAAATTGGCATGTCAAACGCTGACCAAAAAAGCAAAATGAAACAAGCCTTGAGACGCGTGCTGCAATCACAGGAGCTTCTCATCTCACCTTAAGCACGTGGAGAACAGGCCGGTTATTGCAGGGAAGTAGAGCCAAGGAACTTTCACCTGCCCAGGGAGCAAGGGGGCTGGGGGGAGCCGCAGCCATCCTGTCATACCGCCCGGGGATGGCATCCCACACAACCTGCCTCCTCCTCTATAGCCCACCGTTCCCCCAGCAATAATAAATCCGTCCAAATCAGAAAACGCAAACCGCTTACAAAATCTTCTTGGCCCACTTCTCACCCTTCCTGACCCTTCTGCTGTAATCAACCTGTCAGCAGCTCTTCGTTAGCAACCGAAGCTCCCGCCTCCCCCTTGCTCTGCCCCCAGCAAACCGCCCGGGTCCCCTGGCAAGCCGGAGCACTCCGGAGCTGGTGCATGCGAGGAGAGGCGCTGGGACTACATCAATCTAGCTGGTGGCAAGACCTGCCTGGTTCTGTCTGGCACATGCACCAGGGGCAAATCTGATTTGCCGAGTCTTGAGACCTTATTTGTTTTGAACCCAAACAGCAGGATTAGTCCCCGTCCTGTTCCCTGCGCACACGCTCCCGCTGTTTGCAATCCCAGAGCTAAACTGGTGAGAGAGCAAGGGTTGGGATGAATGTGCTAGCTTCACAATCGAAGCTATTTTGTAATCCGTGGTTATGAAAGTGAAGGGCTGGAGGGATGATATATAACTACAGAAAACTCTTCCCACTTGCACCAGCCTCATCAATCCGACCGGGAAATGCGCGGTTGTGCTCCAGATCAGTCACGGCTCTTTGCTACTGCCCGGCTTATTGTATAGCGCTTCTTTTCCACCCCCCAAAATGGAAAAGCATGCAAGCCCTATAGCCAGCACGGCTCGCTCTCGTGATCGTGCGGGAGCTGCCAAGGAGCCTTAATCTGATTTTAATCCCCAGCTCTGTCCAAAAGGGAGCCCATCCAGATTTTGGAGCCGCTGACTCGCAGCACCGAGACCCCCTCTCCCTGCCAACCACCCCCCCCACACCCACCCCCCCCTCCTTCCCCAAACCTCCATCCCCCAAGATCCCAGCCCGTATGCGTGTAACTGACGCTCGGCATGACTCATCCCACAGCCCGGCTCTTATCAGCCCCCACCGCGCAGCCCCCTGCGGAGATCCCCCCCCACCCCCCCACCCCCCCTCCTCCCCCCCCCCTCCCTGCACCGCGGCATCCCCCTCCCCACCTTTGCAGCGGGGGGGGGGGGCTGTTGCAAAGGGGATATGGGTGGCAAAACCCATCAACCCATCAACTTCTCCCCCCACCTCCCCCCCCAAAAAAAAATTCCCTGCAGAAAGGGGAGGGGGGGGGGGGAGAGTCCACGTGCGAGTGGTGCTGAAAGCACCGGCGGGGCTGCGGGGTTGCTACCGCGCCGGGGGCCGCCCCGAAGCCACGGGGAAGGGCGCGGAGAGAGCCGCGGGGGCGGCAGGGTTCCGCGCGTCCCCCCTTTGCGCATCCCTGGAGCAAACGGGACCCCCGCCAGATCCTCCGGGGTACCTGGGGGAAGAGCCGGTCCCCGCACCCCCCCCCCTCTGGGGGGGTGCGGGGACCGGCTCTTCCCCCAGGTGCCCCGGGAAGGGGGAGTCTGCCGGCTTGCACCGCGCTGGGGGAGCCGGACAGCAGAGCCCCCCCGCCCTCCCTACCTGGCTGTCAGCGAGGTAACTGAAGACGAAGGAGGAGAGATCCTCATCGAGCAGAGAGCTGCAATCCGGCCCCGGCTCCGCCATCTTCCACCTCCGGCTGGAGCTGAGGCGGCACCGAGCATGCAGCAGGCGCGGCGGCGGCGGCGGCAGCGGCGGCGGGGAGCCGGGCGGCCGGCGGGGCGGAGCCGCCCGCAGCCCCCGCCCGCCGGCTGCGGGAGTCGGGGAGGGAGTGGGGGGGAGGGGGGAGTGGGAGGGAGCAGGGGGCAGGAGGGGACACCCGCGGTTGCGGAGTGCCCCGTGGGGTCTGCAGCGTGGGGCAAAAGCAGCTTCCCCCGGGGCACGCACCCACCGCGGGCACCCACCTTAATGTGTACTTTAAAGTTCCCGCTCTTAAAAGTTGGGGGCACCCGGCACCACTCAGCAGTCCCTAGATCACCCCAAGTTCAGATATAGAAACCCTGAGTGCAGCATGTTGGGCTGGGGGTCACCTCCAGACTCGGCGGGTTGGGGGGCACATATAGCTGCAGTTGCAGAGTGTCCCCGGGGGCTTGCAGCCACATGTGGGGCACAAGCAGCTTCCCACGGGACACGCACCCACCCCGGGCACCCATCTTAAGCATCACTGTGCACACCTTAGAATCATAGAATGGTTAGAGTTGGAAGGGACCTTAAAGATCATCGAGTTCCAACGCCCCTGCCATGGGCAGGGACACCTCCCACTAGACCAGGTTGCTCAAAGCCCCATCCAGCCTGGCCTTGAACACCTCCAGGGACAGGGCATGCCAGCTCTTAAAAGTGGGGGCACCCAGCACCACCGGGCACTGCTCAACAGTCCCCAGACCACCCCCTGTTAAGATATATAAACCCTGAGTGCAGTGCATTGGGCTGAGGGTCACATCCAGGCTCAATTTGGGGACACCTATGGTTGCAGAATGCCCCATGGGGCTTGCAGCCACATGTGGGACACAATCACCTTCCCCCAGGACATGCACCTACCCAGAGCACCTGCTTTAAGCAGTGCCATGCACACCTTGTATGTGCCAGCCCTTAAAATTGGGGGCACTCAGCATCACCAGGCACCACTCAACAGTCCCTAGATCACCCCGAGTTGAGATATGTAAACCCTGGGGGAGGCCTGTCGGGCCGATGGTCACATCCAGGCTCGGTGGGTCTGCAGTGGGCTGGGGCCAGGTGGCTGAGAGCAACAAGGAGAGAAAAGTCTTCAGATTTCCCTCGTTTTTGTCTCAACGCTCATCCCGCTGTTGCTGCGAGTGTCTTGATGTCACGCACGTCAATTTTCTGTCTGGGGTTTTTAGGCGTGTGCTAAAAGCCCTTTCAGAAATAATTAATGATGGGACCAAAAATCTCATGAATGTTCTATTTACTTACCCGTAGCAATTACATGGGAAAGAGCAGGGCTTGGCGCTGCAGCCGGAATTAGCTGATACACAACCAACCGAGTGGCAACACCTGCAGCCTAATGGCTCCAGATCCTCAGATCCCCTCAGATGCCTCAGACGGGCCTGTGGGATGCTTGGTGCATAAACAGCTGATGAAGCAAAGCCATGTGGAATGATCCAGCCGGAGAACACTGCGCCGGGCTCTGACAGAAGGCGATTCTTCCTCTGGTGGGAAAGGCTTGCTGCCTCTCCGTGGTCTTGCCTTGTTTTTCTTTCAAAGGAAGAGCGCCGAGACCGTTACCCAAAGTGCTTTTCAAGCTGCTTCACCAGCAATGAAACTTCTCTTCCCCCTGGGTGGGAGGTCTGGGCCCAGGGCCGCGGTGGCCGGGATGCACGGCTGCAGCTCGCCACGGGCACGGCACAGAGCACGGCGCTGCCGGGCTGCGGCGCAGGGAGAGGAAGGGCCCGGGGAAGGAAATTGCCTTCCTCTGGGGAATGTGCTATTCCTTGCAGACCGAGACTCAAATTCACAGCTGACCCTGCTGGCCGGTGACCCAGAGTGCGTTCCACCCCCCCACCCCCCCACCCCGTGTCCCTCCTTTGCAGAAGACGCAAGCGCTGAACACCATGGGGAGAGGAGATGAGCTGAGGACAGGAGGGACGTTTGCCCCGTCAGGGGAAGCAGCAGGACTGGAAGGCCTCACCATAAAAGCAGTCTTTTGGGAGGAATTTGTTGCACAAAAGGCGAGGTTCTTGCTCGAGTATCTCGTGATTTCCTTTATACCAGCTGTACTCAAATAGGAAGTAACCATTAATGGGAATTACTTGTGAAATTACTTGTGTTATAAAATCAAGCCATGCACAGCCGGGAAAATACCTTTTCCCTTCTGGTGTGCGTGCAAGCACAGTTCCTCCTTTCTCCTTGAAGACAAGCCCTTTCCAGTCGCTGGCTGATGGCAGCCCGCGGGGCCATGGGGTGCCCACCCTGGCAGCAGTGACCCACACGGTGGGCTCGGCCGGGCAGCCCAGAGGCACTGGAGGAGCACCAGGAAAGCAGAGCCCAGCCTGCCCTGCCCCATTTCTCCTCTGGACAGAGGTGGGTTACGGCTTCTTTCAGCCAAGCGGGCAAAACTGGATGGGATGTTGGGGTCAGGCTGCCCTCGTGCCAGGAGGGGACCGGAGGACAGCAGAGATGGAGCGAAACAGGGACATCTCGGAGGGGTGGACTTGCTGCTGCTTCATGGGTTTCGGTGGGATCCCAGAGGACGAAGTGCAGTTGCTCACGTGGCTGCAAGTCGGTGTTAACATGCTCCGACTTCTGCTCCTGACTGCTCTGGACTTTTGCACAGTCCAAGCGTTTTTATGTGCCTTTTGGGTTTTTTCACCTATAGAACAGAGATCACGCCACTTCCCTGTGCCCTGGGGCTTCTGGGGGGATTCGTTGAATAAAGAGGGCTTCGGAAGCACCAGGAGAGAGGCAAAGGAGGACAAGATGTTATAGCTGGTATTGTCTCCACCTCCTTAGAAGTCAGTCATGTGGCAACCTCAGAAATACCCATGGTGGGTAGAGAGGGCGTCCGATCCACGGTACTTCAGTGCCATGGTGTGAACGGGATGTTACAGTCCCCACGTCCAGCCTTCTCTGTCAGAGCCACTGCAGTTTGGCTAAGAGCTCTCGGCTTTCCTCCTAAATCAGAACCTCAGCTTTCTGAGTCCGAGAGCCGCCAGGGCTCCGGCTTCTGCTGCTCTTTGGATTTATGTACTCAAAGAGGTGTCAGCCGCAGTCGGGCAGAACCAAGCCCCCCATGCCCTCCCCTCGCCTGCTGGCCCTGGCTGAGCCAGATGGCCCAGCAGCACTGCGCCGGCGCTGCAGCCAGCCGCAGCAACACGATGCTGAGCCCGGAGGGGCTGGGGATAGTATTACCAAGGTAAAATATAACAGGAAAAGTCTGCAAATGCCCTTTCAAAACAGCAGCGAGCGAGTAATGTCATTAGGCCAGCGGTCAGGAGGGGACAGGGTTTGAAGGTACCCTTAGCCTACCAAAGGCCAAATGTGGGACAGGGGCAGGAGCCAATGAGCGGGGCTGGAGAGGAGACACCCCGCACTGTGCAAACTCCCGCCTTCGGTTTCGTGTTGCAGCTGCCCCTGTTTGTGGATGAGAGAATGTTGTAAGGACCAGGCAGCACCAGCAGTGAGAGGCAGCAGCAAATGGGGCTCCTCCGAGTTACAACATCCCCAGCCCCTGGTGGGTCCTCTCCAGCCCCCCGTCTTGTGTCACTCTCTCCTGGGCACTAAAATTAAATGCAACCCCAGGGGGAATTTGCGTGGTGGCCAGGACAGCCACCCCAGTGGCCACTCTCGCTGGGGACAGCAGGGGAGGGGGCTCTGTGCTGGCTGGGTCTCTCCGAGCTGGCGGTTGGGTAAACTGGGGGCAGCCAAAGGGGAAGGTGCCCCCACGGCTCTCCCAAAGTCCTCCCCTAAAGCAATCTTCATTCATGTGGGCTGCTAATTAGAGGCCCCGCTCCCCACAGGCAGCAGTGGTTAGCAGTGCTGTGTCCCTGGGTTTCACTGACTTTCTCTGCTTGGCTCCTTTCCACGAGCTCTGCTTTTCTTTCCCCTCAGCCCCGCTCAATGTTCAGCTGAGCCTTGTCCTTCACCTGAAGTCACCAAGCGCAGGGACCTAGTGCTGCTTTTCCTCCATGCTTTCTGTGTCCTGATCAGCTCCTGATCAGCTGTGTTCACCTGGGAGCTCCTGCCTCCTCCTCCTCTTTCTCTTCTTCCTCCTCCTCCTTGGTTTCCGACATGCGGGCTCTGTGATGCTTAATGGTCAGCAAGGAGTGAGCCTCTGGAAATGCACCACTGGGCAACACTGCTCCTCGCACCCATAAGCCTGGGTGGAAACTGCCCCTCCACTCTCAGTCTGATGTCCTCTTTGCCGCAGGACTGAGGATGTGGCCTCTTGGGCTGGAGAGGACCTGGGAAACAAAAGAGTGGCTTCAGAGGACAAGTGGGTGCTGGCTGGGCTCCTGGCTCTGAGCTCCAGCTTGTCCAGGGAGCGGGGTTGTGGCTGTGCTTATTCAGAGGCTGCCGTTCCTGCTCCAGCATCCCCAGGCATCACTGGGGACCGATGCTCTCCCATGCCAGGGAAGCCCCTCATACAGGGGCACCATATCTGCCTGTGATGTGGCAGAGACCCCCCTAGTCCTCTCTCCGGAGTGCACCGGCAAAGGGTCCCTTCCCACCTCGTGCCACCAAACTCAGCTTGCTGCAGCTCTGTTCCCTGGAGCAGAGACAAGCACTTGGGCTACTCCGGCAGAGTAGCCTGTGGCTGGCACTGAGGGCTAGGGGATGCCCACACACAGGGTGATGTTGTACAGGGCTCCAGCCTACCCAATTCTGCAGCCTGCTCTTCTCCAAAGCTGCAGCCTTGCACATGCTGTGGAGCTAAAGCCATGCAGTTATTGCAGAGGAGATCTATGAAGAGAGGAAAGGAGTAAGAAGGGGATTGTGGATGAGCTATTGAAACAGATGGGAATTTCCCGGAGCAAGTGGCAGAGGCCAGGCAGTGCAGTGGATGGTAGGGAAGGCTCCTGCGCGATGGCTCATGCTGCCCACCAGCTGTGTGGGCTGAGCGAGGAGACCAGGATGCCCATTGCCTCCTTATGGCGTTTTCAGTGACTCATTTGTCTGAGCGAAGCAGCACACCCGCAGCAGCTGAAGCAGCCTGTCCTCCTCCCCAGGTTGCTCTGGCACAGCGGGGCCAGACATCCTCTTCTGCCTGGGGACAAGAGCCCAGCAGCAGCCTGGGGCACTCAGCTCACCCCCTATCTCACTTTATCTGGGGGAAGAGCCCCTCTGTCAGAGACCCCACACGGCTCTTTCTGCACTGCCTGACATCCCTCTGTGGAGCCCCAAGCCTTCCTCTTGCTGTTTCACCGGCAGCGTCCCCATGTGCTGCTCCAGAGGCAGCCTGGTGTGGTGGCATCAGCCATCCATCGGCGTGCAGGGACCAAAGGGAGCTGCACCATATGGAATGTGTCCCTCACACTTACTCTTTCACTCTCACTTCCCCGCCACACCATGCCACTGGCGGCTCTCAGTCTGCGCTGATGGTGTCTGTCATTGCCCATTGATGTCAACTTGCTGTCCCCTCGCCGGCCCGCCTGCCTCATCCCTGCCTGTGGCACTGCTTGCCCTCCCTTCCTTGCCCCAGCCTGGTTGGATGGCGCTGGGACCTGGGATGCCTCCATCCGCATTGTCCTGCTGCCAGCTGCTGCTCTGCCCTGCTCCCTCGGAGGAGCGAGGGGCAGGGGGAGGCTGGCCGAGACCCCAACCAGCCTCATCCTCCTCTGCTGACCCTGGCCCTGAACAGGGCAAGTCCTCCTGCCTCTCCTCAGGGGCTGCTCAGAGTCTGGGTGCTGCCATCACTGTTTTCTCTTCCTCTTTCTGTTTAACTGCCTCCTCCTGGAGGCTCGCCATGATGACCCGAGTGGCTCCCGATCCCCCTGCACCAGCAGAGCTGACCAAGGGGACAAGCAGCGATGGGAGCTGCTTTGGAACCCCCACACTGCTGAGTGAGGACTGGCTGTTCCTCAAGCAGCCGTTGCTGGCAGGGATGTCTGTGGGCATCTCCCCACCTCGTGGCTCCCAGCCCAGGGCGATCACCAGCCAGACTGCCCCCATCTGTCCCCAGGGCCCCATCCCACAGCACCCGCCGTGCATCCCCCCTACCCTCCTCACCATCTCTCCTCTGAGCACCCCCCATGGTGAGTGGCCATCACTGTCCCCAGCTACTGCATCCCTGGCCTGGCCACCAGTGGCGGGAAGGGGCTGGTTGTCAGTTCCCAGCTCCCTGTTGCTGCAGGCACGGGTGTTAGAGCAGAAACCCCTCCACAGGGGTGCTCCATAGCACTTTGGGGAGCGGTGGTGACGGGGCCATGGGCTCTGTGAGGGGGAGGCTGGGGTGCTGGGGCAGTGGGTGCTGGAGCATCTCCTGGCCCCACACAGACACCGCTCTGCTGTTCCTCAGCACCTCTGCACGGTGTCCCTGGGCAGGAGACACTTCAGCTCCAGCCAGCGCTATAAATAAAGCCACGCTCTTTTATCCCACCAAATAGGTTCTCATTGATTTCGCCTATTCCTCCGCTTCCCTCCTGCGACCCTTTGATATGTGAAGTCAGCTATGGAGGAGGTCAGGGAGCCACCAGCCTGGTGGGGAAAATGCCACCCCCTCCAGGCCCTCTCCCCAGAGATAGCCGCTCCCCCCTGGTTTTCACTCTCTGAACAGGCGGCACCACTGGAGGAGAAGAAACAAAGCTCCCTGGTGGAAGTTTGCCGGCTAATTATTTATTAATCTCCTCCTGACAGTGCAATTGCTGGCAGCGAGGCAGCCCTTGAGCCCCCCACCACAGGGAGGAGAATGAGGAGGAGGATGGAGAGCTCTGCTGGTGGGACCTTCTTCCCGTGGCCAGGGAGCTTGGGGTAAGCCGACACGTCGCTTCCTTCTCCGGCTGCTTCGGTTACGCTTGTACCGGTGTCTGAGATAAGGGGGGGGTCATCCCAGAGACCCCTGGGACGAGCTGGAAAATGCTGAGGGCTGGTCCCTTGTGGGTGATGTCCTTGTGGGCTCAGCCTCCCCAGACCAGGCACCGGTGAATGCCTGCTTGCTGCAAGCAGTTATCCTGCACGCAGGGAGCTCCCCGCGCAGACGTGGCTAGCAACAGAAATAATGCAGCAAAATCACAGCTCACGCAGTCTTCCTGGCACTTGAAAGCACCTCGAGAGCTTAAAAAGCTGCAAGATGCTCTCGTTCCCATCCTTTCCCTGCTATCCTCGCCGCTCGCTGCCTGTGCTCTGGGCCCCCCTTCCCGGGGTGGGGGTTGGGGGTGCAGCACTTTCCCAGCCAAACGGTACCAAGTTGAACACGGCGAATCCTGCCCGCACCATGCAGCAGGAGGCAGGGAGCGGGGCTGCGGGTGACTCATCGCCATGCAGTATGCAATTACCAAGGCAAGTGCAGGCCCCTGCTGTTTTGCACAGGTATCTGTGTCAGCCAGGGCTATTTCCAGCTCTCTCCGCGCTCCCGTCTCCTTTGAGAGGTAAGGAATACAGCCGCCTGGGTTCTCTGCCTGCCACAGGGACGGGCATGATATTCCCATGAGCAAAGAGCCAGGGGGTTGGATATTGCATCCCGAATTGCACAACGGGGGGAGGAGGGAGCGGTGCGAGATTGCCCACGCATTTTATGTATTTAAGGGCGCACGCACTGCCGCAGACCGAAGGGAGACACGGAGAGATGCGGTGAGGCTGCACAGCGCCCATTGCCACCGACTGAGCGCCAGGCGAGGAGAATTTAGAGCTGTTATTATTAGCGATGCTGGTAGCGCTAAAAGGAAGCGGCAGGGATGGGATAAAGCAGAATTTGGAAAATGCTCTGGCCTGGAAAGGCAGGGGAGGGACCAGGATAAAAGGAGCAAAGCAATGTGCGGCGGCACCTTCTCCCCTCCCTGCTGGAGCAGATAACTGCAAGCTCCGCGGGGCAGCATCTCCATCTCCCGATCTGTACACCGAGCGCACGCCATCCCCCACCAGACTGTTAAGCCAAACCACGGTCAGAGACTGGGATTTTTTGATTCCCCAAATGTTTGCCTAAGACTTTGCTCATTGCTTTTCCCTCCAGTCGCTGGGAGCAGGAAGCTGAGGAAAGCTCAGGTGTTGAGCACTCCTTGGACAAGCTCCAAGCGAGGGCTACAGCTCTCCAGCCACAAACCTTGCTTGCTACAGGGGGATTTGCAACTGGGATAGTCACAACCGGGCAGCAGCTGCAGCCCAGTCGTTATGGCCACAGCTGTGTCATCACAGCACTGCTCTGCACAGCAAAACGCGTCTGCACTGGGGTGGATGGGCTGCCCCTTTCTGGGAGTCTGCCCGGGGGAAGCGAGCCTGGCCTTGCACAGCCTCCGGGAGTGTTCCTGGGATGCTGGAGGTTTGCTCAGCTTCACCTGGAGGCTGCCATACGGGAGAAGGCTCCCTATGTGATACGAATGTGCCTGGCGCAGGCCACTCCGTGCCTACGCAGCGTGATGAAGCAATGGATATATGACATTACTGAAGCCCCAGGGATCCCATACGCCACTTGTCAGGGTACATTGTATATCCTGTTTAGCTACCCTGGAGATGAGCAGAGCTCATCACCCAGCTGGGCTGGGGCAGATGGGTCTGCTGGAGGCAGGCATGGGGGATAACGGCTGAAGGAAGGATGGATACACAGCTGGGACCTGAGAAGGGGCTGAAAGTGCTCCATGCCTCAACCTCCCACCTTTGCCTGACATGTGTCCACCGAAGCCTGGCCTGGGCAGAGGATGAGGCCACAGTCAGACCTCTCATGAGAGTGGGCTCTGCCCTCTGCGGACAAGCCACTGGGCTGCAAGTGGCACCAAGTGCTTTCGTCCTTCCCGCACCCCCCGGCAGAGCCCTTGACATGGGAGAACTGCTATTTTTTTGCTGGAAAAATCACATTAACCATCCTCAGCACCGCCTCCCTGGCCTTTGTCACAGTTTGGTGCCCCAGTGCCAGCTTCGTTTTAAAAGCATTATTTATTTTTAATAAAAGCTGATCTAAACAGCAACATTGTCGGGATGACAGAAATAAAAATGCAGTGGTTGTCACAACTGTCAGCACCCTCGGGAACGGGGGACCGGCAGTGCCCGGCTGCACTCCCCTCCAGCCTGCCTTGCCAGACGGGCAGAGGAGGAAACATCCGGCAGCGTGTGCCTGCCGGCAGCCTCCGTGCCAGGAGAAGCAGGGCCTGGGCTGGTTTTTTATCACGCAGGTGCACTCCTTCTGTACACTTGTTATTTTCTAAATGTTTAGTAACTTCAATTTCATTTATTGCATGAATAAATGAGCAGATATAACATATACAAGTGTTGGGAAGTAAACTAGTTTGTTAAGCCCCTTCATTAAATGAACTATGTATTATTAAAATAGTTCATGTTGCAATGAACTGATATCACATTAGCAACAGTAATAAGAAATGCTGTTTATCCATATAAAACCAGATTTTCAGCGCATGGATCTGGTAGCAAGCGTTGAGTCGGTGTGTGGCTGTAACCATCATGGCATAAACCACGATGACCAGTGGCATCTCCATTTGCCCACAGAGAGGTGGTGGGTCATGGGGCAGCATTCTGTGTCCCAGGCTGGTGGCCAAGCTGAGATCTTCATCCTGAGGTTCTCCCTGGAAAAGTCTGCCTCTGCTGCCCAGCCCCAGCCCCACGGCAGTGTCCCACAAGAGGGGGTGAGCAGGAAGGGAGCAGGAAGGGAGCAGGAAGCGAGCAGGGAGCACGCCTCACTCGCTTCCTGAGCATCTCTGCTCCTTCCATCACTCTTCCTTCTGGCGGATGGGAATAAAGCTGTACTGGAGGCCCTGGGGAGAGGCCTGCCTGGTTCCTGCACACCCCTGCCCCTGCGGCTCTGCCCACTCTGGCCAGCTCTGCTGGTTTCTCCCTTGGGGCTGTGGCTTTTGGCAGGGCTGGGCAGGGGCAGGGTGCCGCACCAGAGCTCCTCTCAAGCTTGGTTTCTCCCCAGGTTTTCCAGACTGGCATTATTTTCAGGCGTGAGCCCTGTGAGCAGCTGCATTTGAATGCCGCCTGGCCGGAGTAGAGTGTAGCCGCGGCTGGGACAAAACAAAACCAGCATTCACGGGAGGTCATTTAAATTCCCAGCAGCTGTTCTCTCCCAGCACGCTCACGCCTGCCCTCCTTTGCTGTCCACAGGCACTTTCGGGGGCTTTTTCCCTGGGTGGTAGGGGAGCAGACAGGCAGGCACCCCCAGGACACTGGGTAAACCCAGTGTGACGGGGCTTTGGGCCAGGTGTAGCCACGGGACCCCGAGCAGGAGCTGAGCCGTGCCTTTTGGCCCTGAGTGCGCTCACATGAGAGAGAAATTGCTCGCGCGTGTTTTGGTCTGGTTGGGTTTAACCCCAGCCCTGCTTTCCCACGTGTGCTGCCGGAGCAGCAGGCAGGGAGCAGGCAGGGAGCAGGCAGGGAGCAGGCAGCGGCACGCCGGGCTCCGGCAGCAGGAGCAAGCACGCTGCGGTTTTCCAGCCGGAGACAGGCAGCTGCTGTGAAGAGCTGGTGGTGAAAAGCTGCCTGCAATCCCATTACGGCTGCGAGCAGAAATGAGTTTAGTGGCCTCAATTTAATTCCCATTTGTACATGGTAAAAAAAAAAAAAAAAAAAAAAGGAAAAAGAGGAAGAAGGGTGAAATCATGAATCGGTATGGACCGGCTGGGATGGGGATGTGTGTGCTGCAGCCGCATGGGAGGCATGAGCTGCCAGGGATGTGCCCAGCTCCGGGCAGAGGGTGCTGTGCCAGTGGCAGGGATGGGTGATGCAGGGGAAGAAAAGGGACACATCGCTCTGGTTGGATGTTCCCAGCACACCCGAGCCCAGGCTGGGAGACCTGCTGCGGTTTCATGTAACTGGTGCTCACTGGGCACGGGGTTCCCCCCATCCTGGCTGGAGACCCACATCGACAGCAAATGCATGGGCTGCTGTGGGCCAAGCCAAGCCCCGTGGGGCCAGTGCCTATATCTCCCTCCTCTCCTCACTCCTGGGATGTGCATGGGGCTGGAACAGACCTGGCCTCGGGAAGGCTGGGGGAGGGAGGACGCTGCTTAAAGCCCTGAGGAGCCAGGGCTCTGATTTCAAAAAATAAAGTGAGGATTTTCATCTGTATTTGCTTAGTGAGTTAATGACTTTATTTCTGATTTGATGCTCTTGTCTCTGATGACTCAGGCACAAAAAGGGAGAGCAGATAAGAGCAAAGAAGCCCGGCTGGAGGGATGCTGGTGGCTGCTCAGTGCCCAGAGTGCCCCGGCCTGGATCCCTTCCAGGAGATTCCAGAAATGCTGTCGGCACTGGGAGGAGGACCGCAGGCACAGGGAGGGCAGAAGTTCAGGGAGTGAAAGCAGGAGCAGCCATCCCTGATAAGAGATGAATCTGCCCTGTTATGGCTATGGCAATCACACTAACAAGAGCACTAAGTATTTTATATTTGGCATGACCTGCCTGGATCACGCTGTACCACCCTGGCCCTCTGCCCTCGTCCTCTTCTGGGAGGAATAAACCTCTCTGATGGGGAGGAGAGGAGCACTTCTCCTTCCCCTGACACTTCCAGGGACATGGCTGCTGGTCCCTTGCCCCATGGCGATTGCCAAGGCTTGGCAGGCGGTGGGGAATACCCCCAGCCTGGGGGAGTGAATCTGCCCCAGAGCAACCCAGCCCCTCTCTGGCTCCCTTTCTCCACCACAAGAAACAAACAGAAGTGTTTAGCCTGAATTAGCTGTTTTAATCAGGAGAGCAACCCCAATCTCACTGCACCCAGTTCCCCCCAGCCTAAGCAAGAAACTGGGCAAAACACACCTTTTTTTTTTTTTTTTTTGGTGAGGGGGAGGTTTCTCCGCTCCCTCATCGCTTGTTTCCAAGTTCCGCAAGCCCCGCAGAGACGCGAGCAGATCTCTCTGCAGCTGGATGGCTAGCATCTCAGCTCTTCCAAATAAACAGAAAATGACCCAGTTTCTTTATTTGCCTCTTTTCCCAAAGTCCGCGCACCCAAAAAACGAGACAGTAAGTAGAAGCCACAAATAGATTTCACAAATCCTGACAGAGCCAGGAGATGAAAGCAGGGGAGATGGTTCCTGCCTCCCCTGCTCTGACCCAGGTATGGCAGCAGCACCTTCCCTGGGGTTAACTCTCCCAGGTCAAAGAAGCAGGAGAGGCTTTGGGGCTGACCCCCAGCTCAAACCCCACATTTCCTACAAGCTGCTTAGGAAAGCTGTCATCCCCTTGGGGGATCCAGTGTTCTAGGCCCCCAGTCACGGCAGGGTTTGGACCAGACGAGGTCCCAGGGTGGTGCAGGTGGGATGCTGGCTGGCCTGTTGCTCCAAGGAACATCTCCCTGCTGCAGCTCAGCTTCACAGCCCCAGGCTCTGCTGGCACTGCGACTGGATGCGTCTCCGCTTCTAACTGGGAATGGCTTGGTTAGGTGCAGGAAACCCTCTTTTCCTAGGATTTTTTTTGTCTTCAGTCCTTTTTTTTTCTAATGATGCCAAGGGGGCTCATATGGTGCCCACAGCCCATGGGGACCAGGCTCATCTGAGGCAGGGTGGGAGCCTCCTGGGGAGTGCTCCCGTCCGCCTTGCTCCAAGTATTAAGGTGAGCAGCAGAACGTGCCCAGCCTTCAACTATTCCTATCACGTCCCATCTGGAGACAGAAATCTGCCTGCTGGCTTTACAATTAAAATTGAAATTATTTGATTATAGGGCTTCATTAGTAAAAACAAACACCAGGCAGCCTTCTTCCCTCTCCCCCCCATCCCCACCCAGCCGTTCTGCCCCAGGGCTGTTCTAGGTAAATCCCAGCCAGGATGCGGGCTGGGCACACAAAGGAGGTTCTTGTCTGCAGCTTGTAGCTACAGTCAGGTGCAGCCCAAAAGAGGCAAATTTTAGACCCACAAATCACCTTCATCAGGTAGAGATGCAGCAACATTCTCGGACTGACGGCTCGACGGACTGCAGCTTCGACAGCAGCCATAGCGATGGCTTTATCAGCAGCAGGACGGTTCCCAGCCCCACACAGCCTGCTGAAGGCTTGCAGAGCTTACCCTGGGGGGGGGGGGGCTCCCAAAGCCCTTGGGGCTTCTGATTTACACTTTGACTCCATTCCCTTCATTCTGTGAGGCTTGGCAATAGGGCTATTTGCACCTTCGCACCAACCTGGAATTGCCATTGCTGGGTCTGTTTATCTTCCCTGCAGCTGGTTCATCCCGGGAGTGAAAACAGGGAGCACGGGGAAGGGCTGAGCTGGTGCGGCACAGGCTACCCGTGGCATATGCAGATGTTCCAGTCCCCAAAGCTGCGGCAGTTCTGGGGGAAGTAATTCAATTAACACTCGGGGCCTTGGGAACAGGCTGTGCGGGCTGAGAGGGGAGGAATGCTAATGAAGGAGGGCTTGGGAATGCTGCTGGGTTAGAGTGCCGGTGGCCTGGCTGCTCCCAGCGCCTGGTTTTCACTAGCAGATGGCATAGCTCCGGGCAGCGGGGAGGTGAGGTGCGAATTAGACAGCTCTTCTGCCTGATGGGAGGAAATGGCTTTGAAATGGCTTTTGACGCCGAATTGGTGGCCCCTCAGAAAGGGCTGGTGGCAGAAGAGGTATGTGCTGTCCCTCCCTGCAGCACGCCAGCAGGCAGCCCTGCCAGGGTTCCATGCCTGCAGAAGGCAGGGTGACCCCTTTGCCCTCTCCCTGCCTGCGGGCAGGGACACTTCCCTTCAGTTCTCACCTGAGCTTCTCCATCCCCACCTCCCACTGCACCATCTGCATTTGCTCCAGCACAAAACTGCCCTGGGGGGGTCTCCCCAGCGCCACAGCATATTCCTACAGCTGGGAACTGGCCAAGGAGACTTAGCCATGGTGCCTGCAGACCGGGGGCACTGCTATATGGGACTCAACAGCCTCTTTAGCCCTCCCTGTATAACGAGGGGGACCCGGGCCCAGAGCTACAGAGTCGGGGGCTGCAGCTGCGGGGCTCTGGCTGGGGAGGGAAGCCCTGGCTCGCAGCAGGGCCAGCCATGCCAGCTCTGGCCGATGGCAGTGCCTGGTGGAACACAGGGATCACACACAGCTTTTCCTTGGGGTGGGAAGTGCACCCGGGCAGGGGAGGTGGAGAAGGGAGCAGAGCTGGGCTTGGGAATCCCAGGCCCAAAATGGCTTAAGGCCGTTGCAGCCTGGGGGCCACCAGTGGGTTTTATTTGGGATGCCTTTGCAGGGATGTATTTGGGATGCATTTGCGGACCCATACTGTGACAACTGTGTGCAGCCACGGGGCTGCAGAGGAGATCTGTGGCCATAGGTGTCTGTCCCCTTTGCCAGGCTGAGCCACGGGAAAGGGCAGCTGTCACAGGAGCCGTTGGGAAGGCAGGAGGGTGCCCTGCACGGCCTCCCCGCCATGCTTGCTCCTTAACTCCTGTGGCCTCTGGAAAGCCCCAGGGGACTCTGTGGCCAACAGAGTGACCTTGGGGACAGGACAAGACCACAGCCTTTTGCTGCCAAGCGGATGAAGCCCCTCATGCCGTGGGGCTGATGAAGCCCCAAGGGAAAGGGTGCATCTCCCTGGGACCACTGGCTGGGGGGGGTCCCTGCCTGGGGACCCCCTTGGGTCATGGCAGGGCAGGGGCACATGGGGCAGGGGCTGGCATGTTGGCTGAGCTTTTCACGGCGGGTGGCATTGCCCGATGGCTCCAGCTGACTCATGTCACGTCAGGACAAGGCTGGCTTCCCAGCGGCATGAATCCTCCCCCAGCCGGTGGCACTGGGCTGAGCTGCAGCCCGGGCAGGTGGTGGGGGGGTGCGGGTTATAGGGTTACACTGAAGAAAGAGCAGCTCCTGGCGGGATGCTCCCCTCCATGGCTGTGTGCCATCCGCCTGCCCAGCCTCAGCTTGGCACCTGGGAATGCTCCAGCTCCATCCCCCATGTGGGGGCCTGGATGTGGCCCAGGAATGGTGGGGTCCAGCTGCAGGGATGTTCTCCAATAGTGCGGTCCAGCTGCAGGGAAGGGCTCCGACTGCGGGGTCCAGCTGCAGGGATGTGCTCCGACATACAGCAGGGTCTGGCTGCAGGGAAAGGCTCTGACAGCGGTGCTGAGCCACAGGCAGGGGGGCAGCAGGGTCAGTCCTTTCTGCCTGGGCAAGTGTCACCAAGTCGGTGGCACTAACAGCATTGCTGTCCTACCCAGGCTTGCCTTATGGGCTAAATCTTTAACCAGATGAAGGGTTTAACTTTATCAGTGGCTGGAAAAATGTGGCATTGTTTCCCTGGGGCAAAGTATCCTGATCCCTGCAGAAATCCCAGACGTGGCTCTTTTTCCTGGGCCCCACTCAGCAGCTGCCTGGCACTTGTCTCCAACCCTTTGGCAGAGGGACCCACAGGACCCTCTGGGGCAGGGAGCACCCTGTACCCTGTGCATGGTCTGGGCTCCCAGCTGGCACTGTCTTCCCTCCAAAATCCCAGTTTGCACAGAGCTGGGCGCACTGGCATGGTGCCAGCATCATGGAGCTGGCACTTCCCCTTGCAGGGTGTTCCTGGGCATTGATTGCCCTCCCGGCGGGCAGCGCGGGAGGAGGGCCACTGCCAGAGCAGAGACCTCCATGTCCCTTTGAGGGGAGCCCAGCACCACAGTCCCCTCACCAGCCTTGTTGGTTCCCCAGCCCAGGAAAACCTTCCACAACCTCTGCCCAGAGCAGGATGATTGATTATCGTTATTAAGGCTGCAGAACGGTTTCTGTGCACATCCAGGTGGTTTAGGAACAATTAGTCATCCACCAATGAGGTGGGGGCAGGCTACTCCTCTGTCCCTGTCGAGGTGGGAGCCCTCCGTCACCCGAGCAAGGCTCTGGGGTGGCACCTGGCACTGCTGGCATGGCCAGAGGGAGCCCTATCTCCTTGTAGGCATGTTTCTGCCACTCCTTCCTAGGAAAGGGCAGGGCTTTGGCAGCAGTGCAGCCCCAGAGCAGGGTTCAGCCTGGAGCTGACCCCTGCACCTCCAGGGCATCTAATGGAGGGAAAGAAGAGAGTCTGCAGCCCTCAGCCCCACGGCAGAGGTTTACCCCCATCCAGGATGATGCACCAGCAGCAGCTTGTGCTTTTACACGGGGTGGGTGCAATGGAGCGGCTGAGGAAGAGGATAGGGGTGCCCATCCCCGGGGCAGTGGGTACCACTTGGCAGCCCCCAGCACAGTGGTCCTGCGGAGCCACGCCAGGCACAGCTCCAGCCAGGGGCTCATCTGGCAGCACCATGACAGCAGGGACATCCGCAGCAGCCGGCTGCCGGCTGGGAAGGGGGGGCCGTAATGACGGTCCATCTCAGTGAAGGTAGCAGAGCATGAAAGCAATTTCACACTTTATTAGACAATTCAGGTGCCGGCTGCGCAAGCCTGGAGCGAGCACTGCTGTTCACACCTCCGCTCGTGTCTTGCTGCTCTCCGTGGGGCTCAGCCCTCTCTCAGGCCACGCAGCACCATCCTGATCACGGCTGGTGACATGGCGAGCAGGGCCAGCATGGGCTGCGGGGGGCCAGTGTGCCAGGGCTGCTGGCTGCTTCGTGTGGGCCACCCTGCTCCCAGACATGGGCGGGGGTCTGGGAACAGCGGAGCCACGGGCTGGCTCTGCTCAGCCTGGCAGTGGTGGTGAACTCCAGCACCGTGGCTGCAGGCACAGCTCTGCTTGGGCTGCCTGTGCCCTTCAGCCCAGGGCAGCTGGATCCCCCCCGCTCCCCTCCATCCCTGCCCACTGCAGCCCCACTGCACCTTGACTCCCCTTCTGGTACCCTGCAGTGAGGGGACAGGTCTGGGTTTGGGAGCCTGGGCTTGGGGCTCCCCTGGCAGCTGCTTTCCTCTCCTGCCTCCCTACTGCCAGGGTGCCCCAACAGAACCAGCGGGCACATCGACACCTGGGCATGCAGCCATCCTCCCTGCCATCCAGGTGTCTCCATCTGGAGATGTGCTTTGTGGGTCCCCACCCTGCCCACGGCCACTGCTGTGTCCCCAGGGACCAGCACGCCCCACCAAGCAGGGGAGAGCGGAGACCAAGCTGCCACCATCCTGCTCTCCGGCATGCGGCTGGGCTGGCGCCCGGCACCCCAGGGACACGGCCGTGTGCTGTCACACCCCGCGGGTGGACACCATCCAAATGCCGGCATGCCCAGGATATGAATCAGCCCGGACAGGAGTGCAACAGCCGCTCCTGGACAACCCAAGCTGCCTGGCAGGCTGCTCCGGCAGCCTGGCCGTGCCGGTGCCAAACCCCTCGCGGGTCAGCAGGCAGGTTGCAGGCAGCAGCGCCTGCCCGGCTCCACTGCCAACTTGCAGATCAGCCCCCAGCGCAGCAAGACCCCAGCCTGGCATGTGTTTTGCTCCCCCTTGCTCCCGTGGTGCCAAGCCACGGCACAGCAGCACCCAGCCAGGGCGATGCATGACCTTGACCTGACCTCCTGGCGAGGAGCTGGCCCAGCCTGGCTGTCGCCTTGTGCCCCGGGCCACGAGCATGTTCCACCAGGCCAGCCAGAGCATTCCTCCTGGGAGAGCCTGTCCTCACCAGGCTATTTAAAGGCACACTTGTGCCCTTTATTGCCCCTCGTCTTTAGGCTGGAAGAGCCCTGTACCCTCCGATGAATCTGAGGGGCACTTCCAGGCTCAGGGCAGCAGCGGGAACTGCTGGAGAGGGTACAGCAAAGGGCTACAAAGAGGATTAGGGGACTAGAACATCTCTCTTACGAGGAAAGGCTGAAGGACTTTGGTCTTTTTAGTCTGGAGAAGAGAAGACTGAGGGGGATCTGACCAATACCTATAAATACTTAAAGGGTGAGTGTCAAGAGGATGGGACCAGTCTTTTTTCAGTGGTGCCCAGTGACAGGACAAGAGGTAACGGGCACAGACTTGAACATAAGAAGTTCCATCTAAACATGAGGAGGAACTTCTTCACTTTGAGGGTGGTAGAGCACTGGAACAGGCTGCCCAGAGAGGTGGTGGTAGAATCTCCATCTCTGGACACGTTCCTGTGCAACCTGCTCTAGGTGGACCTGCTTTGGCATGGGGGTTGGACTAGATGATCTCCAGAGATCCCTTACAACCCCATATTATTCTGTGATTCTGTGATTCTGTGAAATCATGGGAGAAGTGAGGGATGTCAGCACCCCATGTCCTGCAGGCAAGTACTATCTTGAGGACAGACCCCACAGGGAAGGTCCCATGGCCATGGAGGCTGGCAGCAGGCCTGGTGGGTACTGCAGCGCCCAGCTCATCCCTTCAGGTCCAGAGACTGAAGGAGCTACAGGAGCTAATTTCTCTCTTCCTAAGCGGGAACATCCACAGAGTGCTCCAACCACTGCTAGGACCTCAGGGCAGGCAGGGCACCAGTGCCACTGCTGCCGGGCAGGGTGCTAGTACTGGTTGGCTCAGCACCATATGAAAGAGCCTCCTGGTGCCTCGGCTGGACTCAGCTTGGAGTACAACTGTGTTATCTGGCAGGGGGCAGGCATGTGGTCCCTGACACAAGCAGCATGTCCCCAGTGTGCTGCCACCTCCTGCAGAGCACTGGTGTGTGGCTCATGTACATCTCCTGGTGGGCTGTTTCCACCTTGCCCTTCATGCTTGTCAGCCCTGGCAAGTGCTGATGGATGGACATTTGATGGGCAGAGCAGGGACCCAGGAGAGGCAGCAGGGGTCTAGGACACCTCACAACAGCCTGCATCCCTGTGCTGGCTGCAGGCAGGGGAAAGAGCTCCTTCTGGCCAGCGCTGGCACACAGGCAGCACTGGCCGTGCCTGGAGGGAGGGAAAGGGGAACTGTTGTTTCAGAGCACATGAAATCCAGAGTCCTGTTGAGTGGGACGGAGAAAGCCCAACCGGTTTTATAAGCTGCCTATCAAGTCCTGCTCACCCCAGGTCTCCTTCCAAAGGGCAGATCAGGGCACAGGCAGCAGCAGTTACTCAGTGCTCCTTGTCCCGCTGTCACCTTTCACCCTCTGAAGGGTCCCGGGCAGCCGCAAGCTGCGGAGCAGGATCTGCCTGAGCCCCTGACTCCTGCTGTCGCCTGCACTGGTGCGGGGCTGATTGCATCTGCACCCTGCTGAGCTGGCAGGAAGGCGACTTGGGAGGGAAATCCAATCTGATGTGATTCGATTAGGAATGGAAAAATCTGGAGAAGCCATCAGGAGAGAGCTTGAGGTGTGAGCCCTGCCACTGTGGGGCTGGAGCTGGGCGAGCGAGCCTCAGAAACACAACCCTTGTGCAGCAGCCCCTGCTGCCCTCAGCTTGCCTGTACTGAGGAGCCCATTGACCTCTCCTCAGGCTGGGCACATCCTCAGGCAATGTCCTCAGCCACAGGACCTTGCAGGTACAAAGGCGGGTGAGCCCCACAGGCAGCTCTGCCCCAAACCAGGCACCTGGACCCATGTGTTGGATGCAGAGTGAAAGCAGAGCAGCATCTGGGGCCTGTCCCCTCCTGCCTGGCACCCACCCCATCCCTCCCTACATGGTGCAAGCTTGGGTGAGGACATGCCACCTCTGGCCCCCTGCCCAGCCTGCAGCCACAGCCTCAGGGCAGCACTGTGGGAACCCACACCCAGCCGCCGTGCCGCCGAAGCATGTCCTGTGGGGAGCCTGTGGGCGGCCGAGTGTGCTGCCTCCCTGCCAGGCAGGGTGCAGGAGCCAGCGTGCCAGCGCTCGCCAGCTGGACCATTGCACCTTTGATGCGGGAAGTGGCAGGTGCCCAGGGCAGCCGGGACGACGCCAGGCTGCTGCACTGGCGGGTGCCTCCATGCTCTGCTGCCTGCGGTGGCTGAGGGGTGGGCAGCGTGGCACCATGGGCTGAACTCTCCTGTGGAGGGAGCGCGGTGCCAGTCCCTCAGGGTTGCAGCCAAAAGCTCCCAAATTCCCTTCTGACACTGTGTCAGCGCTGCTGTGGGCACTGCTCCTTGCCCTGAGCCCCAACAGCATCTCCTAACAGCACAGCACCAGAGCAAACCATGGGGAAACTGAGGCACAGAGCTGTGACGTCTCAGAGCTGTGACGCCTCAGCTGTCACAGCCTCCCTGGGAGGGAGTGCTGTCTCTGTCCCCACACCTAGCCTTAGGTCACAGACCAACCAACACAGGTTGGTTCTCCCAGAAACCTCTTCCACAGGGCCCATGCTTCTAGAGAGCGCGTGTGTGTCAAACCGGCGGAGATTTGTGTGGGTCGGCAAGGGGGACAGGGTGCCCTGGGAGCCCCAGGAGCTGTGCTCTCCATCCCCGGCCCTGAGAGACGAGCGGTGCACAGCTCGCCATCAGCCGCTGCCTTGGCACAGCCGTGCTCCCGCCGGCACCGCCAGCCCTGGGGCTGTCCCCACGCCGGCCAAGCACAGGCACACTCCACCGCAGCAGCGAACCCCCTCTGCAGCCTGCCAGCCCCCCGTCCCGTCCTTCCCTTCCCGCCCCCCAAACCAGTGCTCCCGATGCTCCCAGTTGCGCGGCCGCGGCGTGCGGGGCGGCTCTGCCACCTCGTGGCCGCGCTGCCACGGTGGCTGCGCAGCCCACGGCACGGCCCCGAGCCCGGGGGGGGGGAGCCCATCAGCACGGGTCGGGCAGAGAGACGGTGTGAGATATTATAATGTCAGCGTATCAGTCACACGACACAGCATCGGTGGTGCACAGAGCGGTTCTCGTCACCAGAGCTCAAAGTGTCCCCCAAAGGGGTCAGTGGCATCAGCCCCGCAGTGCTGCAGGGGGAAACTGAGGCCAGGAGCGATGCTGGGTGGCCAGGAGGGCTGGGGAGGACCCCGGCCACCACACTCAGCCCGGCACCCTCCCATCATTGACAGTGCAGCTGGGTGCAGGCCGGTGTTGACGTGCCCTTTAGCAGGACACGAAGGCTGTGCTGCTGAAGGAACCAAAATGGCACATCAGGGTGGGCATCCAGGCAGGCATGACACCCCGGTGAGGAACAGGGAGACATGTCTCCAGGGCTGCTCCACCTCGGTCTCTGCACTCAAAGCAGCAATTCCCCCCTGAAAGCCTCTTCCCAAGAGCCCCAGATGCTCCATGCCAGGCTGAAGACCCCCTCTGCAGCACTGCACCCTTTGCAGCTTGGTCCTGATCAAATTGGGGACAATGCTGTCTCATCACCTCTAGAGACACTTTTGTCACTGACACAGATTTCAGCAAATCCCTGGAAAACTGCAGCCACCTGCCCTCACTCCCTCATGCTCCTTTCCTTTGTGCAAATATGGATGGGACATGGCACCCTCATGCCTACACATCAAAACGTGCCTCTCGACTGCCATCCCTTGCACCCACATCCCACGGGGCCGTATTCTGCCAGCTGCTTCCCACCGCCTCCCTGGCCCGGGGTCACCATGGCTGCTCTCCTCCAGCATCTCCCGTGATGAGTCTTCGGGGTGCTGAGCAGATGGCTCTCATCTGATGAAACCTGTACCCTTGGGTGCCAGGCTGGCCATGCTCACACAGGCAAGCTCCAGCCCGCGGGCTCCTGCACAGGGACGGTCACCAGGTAGCTGGAGGGTACGTAGCCCTTCTGGCCATTCACATCCACCAGGCTCCACTCCTTGCTCCCCTTCTTGTCATGCGGCTCCAGCACCACCACGGGCTGCCCTGCCTGGAGGCTCACCTCCTGCGGACTCCTGGCCGCGAAGGAGAAGCCGGCGACCACCTGCAAAAGGCAGGAGAAGGAGGGGAGGAAGCCCTTGCTGGACATGAGGGTCAAAGGGGAAAGGACATACATGGCAGGGCAGGACCTAGAGGGGACATGGAGCTTGATTCCAAGAGGACAGTGCGGTCCTGCCGTTGATGGAGGGACACTGGGGACCCCACCAAGCACAGTTCTCTTGCTTTGTCCACTCCAGGTCCCAGCAAGGCAGACACCAGCCTCATGGGGCACTCGGCCAGGGGCTGTGACACTCCCCTGTGAGGCACATGGCTGCACATGTATGACCACATGCGTGCTGGGAAAGCAGGTCCACCTCCCACCCACACGTTGCACACACAGAGTATCATGGAGCTGGTGGGGTTGATAGGAATGGCCCTGGGGGGTGTCCCCCACTCTCACCTGGAAAGCTGGGGTGAAGGTGGCCACCTGGGGCCTGGGAGCTTCAGGTGGTGCGTACGAATGTCGCCTTCTCTCTATGCCACTCTCCAGGGCTGGCATCTGCATCCCAGGCTGCTGGCTTTGTACTGGACAATAGGGTCGGAGTTTTCCAGCAGGCACAAACCCTCGGGGACCTGAAGGACACGCACACACACAGGTCATGGGGCCCTGCTGCCTGGCACAGGTAGGACTGTTTCGAGGAGAGAGGAATGACAACTTGGCTGTTGCCTGGCATGGCACAGCAGCCCTGTTCAAACTGGTCCATCACTAGGGGATATCCAGAAGCAATGCCCCCAGAAAGGGATTTCAAGACATTTCTGTGTGCACAGGATTCTCCTTTCCCAGCCATGATGAGCCCTGAGCGCTCCCTCATGGGGAAACCTGAACTTTACAGCTAATGGCTACGGGTGCAGCTGGCAAAGCAGAGGTGGGTTTGGGCTGAGCAAACCCTGGAAAGGAGGACCCAGGAGGCAATGGCCCGATGTTTCATCCAAGGTGAGGAAGTGATTTGGGTTTGGTTTCTGACCCTGGTGCCGAGGCGGGGAGAGGGTCCCCATAGCACTCACAGTACCTCCAGCATCCACCAGCCATCTGTTCCTGTTCCCTTTAGTGTCCACACTTTGCAGCAGAGCTACAATTTGTCCCCTTTGCAAGGTCAGGTCCAAGTCTTTGCTGCCACTGATGTTGCTTGTCACTTGGTAAAGCTTGTCTGGGCCGTGCTTGCTCACAAGAGAAAGGACCTTCCGCTCCTCAGTGGGGTTCAGAGGCTGGTGGGGAGCAAGAGACACAGGAGCACTTGATGAGACAGGCAGGAGAATGAGGCCCTCCATGTACACATGCTCTCCTTTCTGCAGGATCACATCCCAGTGAGAGCTTAGAGGAGAAAATCCTTCACACTATCTGCTCTGCCTTATAGTTTGGGGATAAGTGTCCAGAACCAGAAGAGCTGAGACTGTTTCATCCCTGGTTATTCCTAGTCAGCTGCTGTTGGGAAATACTGTGGTTTCTGAGCCAACCTTCCCTACAAGGAGATGTTCTGCACTGGGAAGCCACAGTCCTACCTCTTCATCTAGCTGGCCTGAGACACCCCTTTCCCAGCTCCTACCTGTGTCACAGGGCTCGGTGTGACCGTCTCAAACATCTGGCAGAAGGTATGGAGCGGAGTGCCAGACTGCTTCAAGGTGTCTTCCACCATCTTCCAGAAACTGGGCAGAGGCATGCGGCCATGGGGCATCTGTGAAGATAGACCCACAGATCAGAGAGGGCTGTGGGGAGGGGAAGAGCTGTGGGTAGGGTCAAAAGGAACAGAGCAGGAAGAAAAAAGGTGAGAGAACAGACCTTATCACTAAAGATGAACCTTGCATCTAGGATGTGGTTCCCTTTGGCAAGGAGGGCTGCTGCTCTCTGGCTTTGAGCCACCTGCCCTGGGCAGGGCAGTAACACATGTGGCTCTTGGGCTGTACCCAGCCCACCTCAGCAGTCCCTGGGTCCTGCTGTCCTGCCCCAAGCTCCCAGTCCATCCTGCCTGACTAAAAAGGGAGACAGGTAGATGTAGCTCAGGGTAGATGTCTACACTGTAAGCATCCCAGACTAAGTAAGGGGAACCCACCCTCAAGATTAGGTACCTATGAGCAGTGCCCAAGAGTATACCTCCACGCAGCTGCATCTTGTTCTCATCTTGGTCATGAGTCAGGCCATGGCTATGCTCTGCCCCAGGGCTGTGGACTGGACTGACCCACCACATTTGCAAATGTCAGGCTCAGAGGCTGTGCTGTGAGGTGTCCTAGGAGATATATCCCAGGGTATGAAGGTTTGAGGGATGCTCATTCCTCAGGCCAAGAGCTGTCCTTCTCCTTGCCTCTCCAGCACAGAGCTCTCGGGAGCTCAGAGTTAACACTGATTTCTCAGGCAGCACATCAATAAATTACCAGTGGTGTCCTCAAAGAGAGAGCAAGACACTTCCTGGCAGTAAAGAAGAGACAATTTGGCTTTCCCCAGCCAAAGGGGAGGAGAGATCACTTACAAATGCTAGTCAGGGAGCTGTGTGTCTGCAAGGGCAGGCTCGGACTACAGCAAACCTTCAGTGCCTTGGCATCCAAGTGATGTCCCAAGCCTGAAGAAGGCACGTCTGGCTCAGCACACCAAGGGGTCACTCTCACCTGCTCTAGCTCCTTTTCTGCCTGGTGCAGGACCTGGGCAGCCAAGTCCCGTTGCAGGGCACAGAGAGAGCACAGTATCTGCCCCAGGATCTGCAGAGCCACCTGGTTGAACCGCGGGAGCTCAGCCACGAGCAGGGCATTGATGGCAAGGTACGTGTTCATGGCTGCCTCCTCATCATACGTCACGCTGCCCATCTCACTCTTCCGCTCCTGGATCTCCTCATAGTCCAGCAGCTTGTCCAGGCGCTTCTTGACCAGCTGTTGTGGCCCCACCAGCATGTCTGAGAGGCTGCAGAGGGGCTGGCAGACCAGCCTGTCCAGCCGTCGCTTCTGTGGGGCAAGAGAACCCAAATCTCCACGTGAGCCCCCCACCACAGGCCCAGCTGTCTTCATCAGGCACTGCCTTACACAGGAGAAAAGGCTTGGGGACCTGTTGAAGGGCTTGTGTGCAGCAGGGAGTATCTGAGGCATCTTTCCCTGAAGGCACATAGGACACCAACCAAAGCAAACCCTTGGTAGAGAGCAGTCATGCACGCCATGATTCAAAACTTGTGCTCCATGCAAATGACTTGGTAGGACCCTTATGTGCAAGGTCCCATGGGCCAAGGGGGGTGCTGCAGTGACTGTCCCATGCAGGTCATAGTGTCCTGGTTTGACAGAGGCCCTCAGCCCAGGGTCTGTGTGGTTATCTCATGTAGCCACCCTCTCTCCCCGTGCTGATGCTCACTGGGGATGTTGGCATCCAGGCATGGGGTTCAGGCTGCCATGCCACACTCTTCACTGCTCATAAAACCTCCCTGACTGCATTCACGGTGGCGGCCACCACCCGAGAGGCAATCCTAAAGAACCAAGCCAGGGTGGAGGGAAGCTGTGGAAGGAGAAAGATGGGTGGCTCTTGGGCTCCCAAAGGCGACTATGGCTGCCCACAAGGTATGGGTAGGTTGTACTGAGGTTTGGGACCAGACACCTGTGTGAGCCAAATAAACAGTACACCCAGTTTCTCATCATCCTGTGTTCTGCTGCAGCCCTGCCCACATGGCTGACCATGAACATGTGAAGGCCCTTAAGGCACAAAGAGTCTTTAATGGCCCAGATCAGCCTCACCTGGGGCCTCCACCCACACCTATTTAAGGGCCTGTGGGAATGGTGGTTTCAGCCTCTGTCTCCTGGGTGGGCCTTGGGCCCCTGCTGTAGGTAGCTCAGCTTCTGGATGAACCCATCAGATAGGTGTTGTAGCTTGTCTCTAGCCCTGGATGGACTTTAGAGCTGTGTTGTAGTTGTGCCTCTGGCCCTGCCTTCTCTTCTTTCCTGGATGAACCCTGGAGCTGGCTTCTCACTTCATGTGTCTGGGACTGCTGATGGATCCTGTTACTGGCTCTGCCTGCAATGTTCAGGGGACTGCGCGTGTTGGTGAGGACATTGTCTGCTCTGAGGTCCTCCTCAACTCTTGGCTGCCCTGCCTCGGGGGAGCAGCTAGCCCCTACTGGTGTGAGCAATGCTTGGCTGAAGGCAATCTACAGGGAAGGAGCACTCACAAACTCTGGGAAAACAGTGCAGTGGAGGTATTCTGCAAGGCGGCGGTACTGCTGGGCAGGTCCCTCGTCGAGCTGCAGCTCACGCTTGTGTGGGGTGGCCAACAGGAATGCCTGGAAGAGAGAAAGCCATCAGACCTGACCTGCAGAAGCTGCCCAACACTACTTAACCCATCTGTAACCTACCCCTGTGTTCTCAGACATGCCAATGTCCCAGCCTGGGTGCTCTTTGCTAGCAGCCCGATGGGACTGATGCACTGGGCTGCTCTTTGCAAGCCATGGAGCTCACTTAGGTGTTAGCAAACCTCTCCCCCTGAGCAGGCGTCATGCACTGGCTTGCAAAAGCACTCCTAGCCCAGCAAGGTGGGCCCAAGCAGCCTGCCCCAGCTTGACATTTTCTGGTGCTTTGACACTTGGGTTTGGCACTCCAATATCTCCATGGAGTTTTTTTATATCTTTGTACAAAATCTTCCCCCTGCCTTTGCATGGAAAATGAGACTGGTGGGAGAGGAAAGCAGCTAGGGATGGTTTGGGTGGAGATCCTCTTCTGCTTTGAGAGGCTTTGTTTTAATGTTAACTCTGTGAGCAGCAGTCTCCTTCCTGCCTGGAGGCAGATTTTGTCCCATAACCTCTAGACCTAGAGAAGGCAGCACCGATCTCCCATATCCCCAGCCTGCTGCTGGTGCCAAGGGAAGCCTGGCCTCCTGCTCTTCCTGGGCTTGGCTGCACTGCTCCTGCAGTCAGTCCTGGAGCAGTTTCTGTTTGATTCTCATCAACCATGGCTGCCATGGGCCTCTCTGAGTGCCCTGATCTCTGTCCTAAATCCTGTCTTTTTGCCTGTGGTCATGTTTAAGAAAACCTTTGTAGTCCTCCTTGCCACCAGAGGGACTGGAGACAGAAATATAAAATGGGAAAGGGATTGACTCTTTGAGCAGAAGGTGGCAGCTCTGAGACCTGTGTGCTTTTCCTCAACCCTGCAGGGGCTCTTACACAAGCAGAGGTGGCTGTGATGATCTTGCACGCACCAAGATTTGCCTCTCCTTGTGGTGGAGGCATTGGTACAGACAGATGTACAAGAGGGAACTGCCAGCCAGCCTAAAGAGAGGCTGGACTGCCTCTGCCCTATGAGAACATGTCTTCATCTGCTCCTCAGGATGTCTTTGAGAAGCTTTCAGAGGGAGAGAGATGGGACATGCGTGCCAGCCCCACCTTCCCCACCAGCAGCTCCTCTGAAGCCATGTCCAAGCCCCAGCATGACTCCTAACCACAGCTTATTATCTAGGCTGCCCAGCCTATTTGCAGACACTTGATGTCCTGGCTGAAGCCAATAAGCTGGCTTACAGAGATGCAGCTTGCTGCCAGGCCGGTCCCCAGGAGCACTCAATGTCCCAAGGAACTGCCCCCCAGCTGATGCCACATCTCACTGTTATACTGATTGCTATCCTCGTGTTTTCCACTCTAATCCTATTTTACCTACTCCTTAGGCTACAGGGAGTCCTTCTGTCCCCTTTTCCTCCTTCCCAATGCTATATGGGGAGCCCTTGTCAATATTTTCACAACAAGGTATTTACAACCCTTGAATTGCTGTTTTCTGAATCCTCTGCTGTTTCCTGAGACTTTCCTGATAATACAGTGTCTGGGGATTTCGAGTTTTGCCATTGCTCATACTTTCATTTCCCTCAGATGCCCCAAGGGATTTCCATGAGAAAATCACAGCAGCTACTCAGCTGGGTCATCTCAGAAAGAAGTTTGTTGTTTCCCTTCTGCCTTATACCTGTTATGCAAGAATTCCCAGGCTGAACAATGCTTCTCAGCTATTTAATGCCTTGAAACAATGATCAGTTTAAAGACCGATTATTCTCAAATGACACCCAGCTCAGACTGTTAAAAAACCATAATTTTGTTTTAAGCTCTGCTGGACCTGAGCGATCTTTGGATGTTGTGCAAGCACAACATCTTTAGCTGAGAGGTGTAAGTCACGGAACATCTCCAACTGACACTGGTTTCCACAGTTGAGAGTGTTCTGCCATCCTTAGAAATGGGTCCTGAGCCTGGGTGGGGCCAACCCCCTGCAAGTGGTCAGAGTTTTACCTCTAAATGGCCCAGGTAGGATGCCACGTTCTCCTTCAGTGCAGCCACGCTGGATACCACGCACTGAAACTTCTCCTCCAGGTCATCATACTCCTTGTCCTCCGTCTGCAAGGCAAGAGGCAGCTTATCCCCAGTACGGGCAGGGCAGGTGACGCCTCGGGTGCCTCTCACTGGGTGCTAACACAAAGAGCAGCCAGGCACCTGCCTGAAGCTCACAGCACTGGGGACAGGCAGAGGAGACCCTGAGAGGCTCAAGGAATCTGAAAGTGCGCCAAAATCTAAGGTGCTTGGGATGCGTGCAGAAACATGGCTTTTGGTGTGGTTGTGGTGCTGGGGAACACTGGGGTGTCTTGCCTTTCGCTGGGGTGCCTGTGGGTCCTTTGGGGGTCAAAGCACTCCCCTGCAGCCGGGGAGCAAGGTGTGTACCTGCATCCCTCCTACCCTGCTGGTCCTTGGGATGTGACACATTTAAGCTGCTTGAAAATGGGACTGTGGCTCATGTGACACCACAGGCCACTGGGTGTCAGCATTGGCCATGCCACCTCAGCTCTGCTCTGCCCCGTGATGAGGCATCTCAGGAGGCAGTGGAAAGCCCCATAAACAACCCAAGAAGCAGCAGTGTGTCTGTGGGTGCTGGCAGGGGGGTGCAGGCTGCCCACCTTGGCCACGATGCCAGCCTCATGCATGAAGAGTCGGCTCAGCCGCGTGGTCTTCTTGGCAATGGAGTGGGTGTTGAGGCGCGCGAAGCGGTCCCGCAGCGTCAGGTGCTCGGCCTTGTTGTATTTGGTTGCTGTCTCGGGTGGGGGGCACACAAGGTGGGAGGAAAAAAGATCAGAAGAGGAAACTTCAGGACAGCATCCTGAAGGGTCACATCACAACAAGGGTGACCAGCACCTAGGCCGGGAGCCGACAAGTCCTGATCAACAGGATAAGCACAACCCACATCAGAGAAGGGCAGCCACGGGGAAAGTACTATGAAAACCAAAAAGAGCAAGCTTCTATTTGTGGGGAGCTTGATTTCTCCTATCCCAAGGGCAGGACTGTTCCTCCCAGTTCTCCAGCTCCAGGAATGCAGACAGACTGGTTTTGTGCTCAGCGCACACACCCCCCCATGCCACCCTGCTCCTGCAGCCTTCAGGTCTTGCCTGGAGTGGCATTTGCAGGACCAGAGCAGAGCCAGGAGCTGCCCGTGTCAGTCTGAGGCTCCACCAGGCAGGACGGGTGGAGGGCAGGAGGGCTTTGAAATAATTGAAGTGGGAATTAGTGGAACACCAAGGGGAGGTGACTGGGGTTGGGCTGGGGCTTCCCAGATGCCGTGTCCCCTGCCCGTGCCATGCCCCCTGCCCGCTCACCTACTTCTCTGCGCCGTTTGTACTCGTTGATGTTGGCGTTGACCTGGGCCATGGCACGGACGGCTGCCTGCAGGGCCGGGTAGGCGATGGCACTGGTGGAGGTGTTCTCCAGGATCTTCCCTAGCAGCAGTGGGTATTTGGTGACCCTCTGCACCGGCATCACCAGGAAGAAGCTGAGGTCCGACGCGCCTGTGTGAGGCCTGATGGAGAGGGAAATCACTCAAGGTCAGCGTGGAGGGCTGCCCTCCCACCCTGCTGCTCTTCCCAGCTTATCTGTGAGCATTTTTGGGGGAAAACAGTCCCTTTCCAGCTTTAGGGGAGCTTTGCTGCCTTGGACATGCTGTGCCCAGCAGCCATGGGGGGTTTCTGGCTGTGAACCCCTGCTCCCCGCCAGCTGTGCGGCCACACCCCCAGGAGCACTGGCAGGGGGACACTGTCCCTGCCAGCCACGAAGGCAGTGCCAGCCCCAGGCGGGTGCCTGGCATCCCTGAACAGTGCTGCGCTTGTC
The DNA here is from genome assembly GCF_964106895.1 of Numenius arquata. Taxonomy (NCBI): domain Eukaryota; kingdom Metazoa; phylum Chordata; class Aves; order Charadriiformes; family Scolopacidae; genus Numenius; species Numenius arquata. Next base: position 33,705,224 of record NC_133586.1, read on the forward strand.
TAGCCAGAGGCACGGGATCAGCGCTTTCTCCAGAGGGAATGGGGAGGGAGGCTGTGGACAAAGTGCAGGCAGGCTGCAGGCAGGACTCCCCTTTGGGAGTCCCACTGCCTGCTGTGCCCTGAAACAGAGAGCAGCAAATCTCAGCAGCTGCTCCACTGCCACTGATGCTTCTCCTGGCTCCAACAGTTTGTGACACCCCTAGGAGTTCAGGAGGTCCCTCAGGGCCAGCCCGTCTCTTGTGTCAAGCTGGGAAAGGTATCCTCTTGGGCTGTGGAGCTGGTGGGAGCTGAGTGCCAACCCTTCCTCAGTTTTGGGATCCACCATAGAAGATCACCAACCCATAGTGCCCCTTTGGCAAGTGGCCCCAAGGATGCAGGACAAGCAGCTAGGGACTACAGAAGGCAATGCCACAAAGGTGATGGCCATGATATTACACTCAGCCTGGTGGCACGTACCCATGCTGGAAGCTTGCCCAGAGAGGAGAAGGGTAAGGCCAGTAGGTAAAACAGGGAGAGGGAGATGGTGGCCTCAGCAGCAGGTACCTACACTGTTGCATTCAAGGTCTCCAAGATCTCCTCCTGCAGCCTGGGGTCCTTGCGGTAGCTCTCCACCAACAGGAGGGCATGGTCATAGCTGGCACAATAGATCTTGTAGACGGTCTCCATCTCCTCCTTGAACTCTTGGAACAGGGTGCCTGGGGAAGGAGAGCGAGGCGAGAGGAAAGGATGGTCCTCTCCTATTACCTCAGAGAAAGGTGGAGGTTTCTTCCCAGCCTGCTGGAAGGGTGAAGCTGGCAGAGCAGTGCCAGCCAAACATGCCAGGCCAGTGTTCTGCACCCCAGGTATCTCTGCTAAGCTGGACCTGATGCTGCACCCTCCCCCCCCTCACTTTCTGCAGGCTGGGCAGGTCTGCCTTGCCCCTGTGGGGTGAGCGTGGGTGGCTGCCTGTGGATTGTGGTGTGCAGGCAGCAGCGCTTCCCAGAGCCAAGGGAAGTGCAGCAGGTGTCAGGGTGTGTAGGCTGGGGGCTGCACCTGGGCACAGCACCAGGCAGTGGCACTGCCAGCACCAGCAAAGGCATGGGTGGGCATGGGTCAGCTCTCTTACTGATGCAGAGCAACTGCTCTTGCTCCTGGGTGGCCGTGGCTTCCAGACCCTTCAGAAACCGTCTGGAGACGTGGAGGATGTCGTCGGTGTTAGAGAAGAGTCCTTCCAGGTCAAGTTCAGGTAGCTGAAGGGAACAAAGATGCCCCAGGGTAAGCCAAGTACATCAGACAGAGGTGGACCGTGTGTTCTGGGGGCACTCACACCCTTCTGAGTGCTCATGTCCTTCCAGCTGCCCCACGTGACACCCGAGGAGCTGGAGTGATGCTCTATTTCAGGAGGCACTGGGGATGCTGAGACCTGGTTGTGCTCCCAAGCAGGGCAATGAAGCCTTTTCACGTTACAAATGCAGAGTTAAAGCCATAGGATGGCTGTACTAGGTCAGACCCAATGTCCATCCAACCCAAGACCTTGGCTGATCAAGGAAAGCCCAGAAAGGCTTTCCTCCTGCAGTGATTTGGGCATCTTGCAGCTCTCGACAGGTTCACCCTATGGTCCCCAGCCCCTGGGTGGGGTACGTGCCCCCTCTCACCTGCTTCTTCTGGAGGTGTGCCCGGATATCTGCCACACAGAGCTGGATGTTGTGGACATAGCTGGCCTCAGTGGTGATGAGCTCCTCCACGGCCAGCCGCTGGCTTAGCTCCATCCTGTCACAGGGCATCACCTCCTCGTAGATGGCCTCTTCGGTCTCAGCTGCATCCTCAGCATCGGGCTCTGTCCCATGGGCACTCGCCATCTCAGTGTGACACTCTGCAGGGGGTGGCAGAGGCTTAGGAACAGGCTGGGATGGTGCCCAACCCAGCTCAGTGCTCGTGCTCCCTCCCCTGTGCCGGGGAGACATCCCCAGGGACACTCAACCCACCTGTACTTACAAGCAAGGTGTGGATGACACTCCAAAACCATAAAACCATAAAGCACCACGAGCCAGGAGCAGGCTGACAGCGGAAGGCAGACACCCACGTGTGGCAGGCAGGGACTTGCCACACACACGTGCCCAAACTCCGGCGACCGTGTGCAGGGCCAGGGTGCGGGCAAGGGGAGCCCCAGCTCAGCAGCACTCACCCCTAAGCAGGGGTGGTCCCCGAAAGCAGAGCGGGGTTAGTCTGTGTCCCTCCCTGCCTCGGCTGTCAGCGCCTGGCACGTTGCCTCCTGTTTAAGAGTCCTATTCAAAGTACAAAGGGTGTTTTTGCAGTGCTTGAACAAGAGACGCTTCTGTGGCAGGGAGAGCTGGTTTAAAAGTGACGGGGACGGGAGAGAGAAGTGGGCGAAGCTGCAGGCGCCGCTGTCAGAGACACTCACAGCCCCTGGTGCGCAATGCCCGTGCCCTGCCCAGCACAGCCCGTTCCCCTCTCCTCTGTGCCTGTGGAGAGCATGAAAAATTGGAGCTGACTCATGCTGTTTCCTTCTCAGTGAACACCCTCTGCTCTAACTGATGCCGAGGAGGATGGAGCAGCTCCCAAAGCATCACAGATAGTGCTCGGTCACAGGCAGGAGGCCTTGAGAGAGAGACAGGGCACAGCCCACGCCAGAAGAGCACACAACTCGGCTGCATCCAGACCCCAGCCGGGGGGAGGGATGCTGCCAGGCAGCCTGCCCACGAAGGCTGCGGAGGAGGTGAGGAGCGAAGGCAAGGCGGAGGTGGCTCGGCGGGATAAAAGCAAGATGGCACAAGCAGCAGCAGAGGGAGGGTGGTTCTGCATCTGCCCTCCACCGCCTGCCCAGCCAGTGCCAACCTCCATGCCTGATAATCAGCTGGACTGCAGCATGCCAGGCGCTCATTTCGGAGGCTGCAGCCCTGGGCACCTGCGGTGGGAGCAGGGAGCGGGGCTGGCAGGACAGCCCAAGCATCTGCTGGGGGAGGGTCCAGCTAACAAGCAAGTGATGCAGTTTGAGCACAGGGCAGGGTGAATGTCCTCTCCTGGCACATGCCCACTGCTGCACTGGAGGAGAGCTGGGCTTGGCACAACAAGCAAATGCCTGTGAGAAGGTATGGGACCTCTGCCTGCCTTACAGGGACACGTTACCCTGCCAGCTGTCATCCCTGCCCTCTGTGGATTTGGCTGTTGCCCCTGCCTGTGGCATGGCTTTGGCTGCTAGGGGACATGGGGAGTAGGGGACACTTTCCTGTGCCCCTTTGGGTGCTTCTGAGGTGTTCAGGCAGGATTCCCATCAAGGACTCTTGGACCAGCCCAGCGTCCTCTGCCTGGGGGTGACCATGAGATCCTTGCTCAGAGGAAGGGCTGCAGTGGAGGCAGGTGGAAAGCCACGATCTGAGACATCCCCTTAGCCCTAGTAAGATGCCCTGCAGCTCGGGGACATGCAGGTGCTGGGTGTCACTGGTCCCTGCACCAGCATCCCCCAGAGCACAAAGCTGCTTTGGGGGGTTACCCCCAAGCTGGGGAAACCTCTTTCCCTCCCCTCATCCCCTCTCCGCCCCCGCCCCCCCCAGCCTGAAACATCAGAGGGAATTGTGCAAAACTAAAAAGAAGCATTTCTGCGCAACGCTGGACCAGGCAGAGAGAGCAGGTTTCATTCTCCTCCCAGGCAGCTGCCCGCCTTCGACATGTCACCGCGCATCGGTGGCTCCGAGCATCCCTGTCCGTAAAGCGGGGACCGGGCAGCGTCCCCAGCCAGCACTCAGGGACCCTCACGCAGGGGATGCCGCGGGGCCCCTGGCACCCCCGGCTCCAGCCCCACAGCTCCCACCCTGCGCCCCGAGGGACGGGCTCCGTGCCATCTCCCTGCTTCTCCCCGCCGCTCCGGCCCCGCCGTCACCTCCCCGCCCCGAAACCCCCGGCCCCGGCTCTTACCTGAGGAGGAGGCCGGGGCTGGCGCCGGGGAGCCGTGCCCGGCTGCGGCCGCTCTGCCGCTGCCTGCGGGGAGTTAATGATAAACCCGCGGCGCCGCAGCCCGGCTGGGCACGGCCGGCGTGGGCAGGACGGGCCGAGCCCACGGCCCGTGGGGTGAGACGGCACCCAGAGCTCGGTCCCCGCCGTCCACCCGCCGCGGGGCCCGGCCGCGGTGGGACGAGGAGCGCGGCGCCCCGCTCCCTGCGCAAGCCTGGCGGCGGCGGCGGGGGGGCTGGCAGGCGGCCAGGCGGGCTGGTAGCCCGTGTTCATCGGCCTCCGGCGGCAGCCAGACCCAGCCGGGAGAGCGGCTTGGGGAAAGCGAGCCGGGGGAGTCGCTGCAGCGGCGGTGGCGGTGGGATGGGGCGGGGGAAGAGAAGGGATGCTCTCGTCTCTCTCATCTGCAAAAGCAGCTGCTCGCCAAGCGCCGTACCTGGGTCTGTATTAGCCCCCGGCATCGCAGCCGCAGCCCTCCCCCCCCGGCCTTTTCCCCTTATCCATACTCAAACCGTGGTGCTTCTCAGCCAGCGGCACAGCAGCCCCCAGCCTCCTGGTGGCCCGTGTCGGGCAGCAGCTCAGGCTGGGGAGCAGGGGACTCACCGGCTCGCTCCTGCTGGAAATAAACACAGACAAGTCCTCTGTGTCTTTTTATGGCCTTGCTATGGCTCCAGTGTGCTGCCGCCTCAGCACTAGCTCGGTGCCCTGGTGCTCCCGCAGCCCACCCGTGGACGCACAGGCTTCTCCCCGCGTTATCTCGCAAGCAGGTGTCCCCCCGGCCACATGCCCCTCTGCTCTGCCATCGCTTCCCAGCTGCTCAGCCACAGAAAAGGGTTTGGGGCAAACAGAAACGAAAATATATAACTGAGGAAGTGGTTGCACAGATTGGGCCATTGCAAGCCAGTGGCTATTTGGCGTGAGGTTGTTTTTCGCTTGTGAGGTATTTGCATCCTTATAAACAAGCTATTGAGAAGAGAGAGGCTGGTCTGTGCCCAGCTCCTGCAGCTGCGCACTCGTCCTCAGCCTGGCCACAGGGAGGGAACAGCAGCACCTGGGTTTTTCCACAGCGTCCAAAAAGTGTCACAGTAAAAAGGACTCTGAGTCTTCCAGTGACTCACAGAGGTCACAGGCAGTGTCTGTGTCTAGAGCCGAGCCTCCCCACCGTCCAAGATGAGCTCTCCACTGCAGCTCTTCCCTCCCCCAGCTGATGTGTGGGGGCTGATGTGGGCTGGGCAGGGCAGCACGGGGGACCGCATGCATCTGCCCCAAGTGGCTCCCACCCAGCGTTGGTGCTAGAAAGGCCAGCCTGCCCCGCTGCCTTCCCTGCCTGCATCCCATCCTGCCCATGGAGAGGCTGGGTGCAGCTTGTGGGGCTACGCCACGGACCCTGAGCTGAGAGCATGAAACCACTCTCCCTTGTCCCTGCGCTGGAGGGGTGCAGCAGTGCACAGGAGCGGTCGTGGATGGATAAGCTGGGCAGCAACATGGCAGAAGGAGCCAGGGTTGGGAAGAGGCAGAAGCATTAATGCCCAGGCAGGTCTTTGTAGGAGAAGCCAACATGCAGCAATGTCCCCTGGCTGAGTGGGTGGCTGGGGTAAAGCCACCCCACATGAATGGTTCCCAGACTGGCCCACACCATATGGACTTAGAGAGAGACACGTGGCCACAGGAGGGACCTGCACATAGCTGGGCAGCAAGGGCTTTACCTGGCTGTGGCTTTGGGGCAAGATGTTGTCTTTCTTCCCTTGCAGGTGGCAGCAGGGATTCACTCCTCGCCCAGGTGCTTTCTGAAGCAGCGAAACGCCTGGCTGGGCAGCCTTGGGGCTGGCATCACAGCGATGTCAGGAGTTCCCCAGCTCCATCCTTGGGCAGGTGCTCTTACTGCTGCGTCCAGCGAAAGCCATCACCCCATCACCCCTTGAGGCATGTCACCACTGCTTTTCTCCCATCAGCATCTTGTGGCTCATCATGCCAGGGCAGGAACTACACTCCTGCGGCTGCTGAGGGAGCCCCAGTAGGGCAATGCTCCCACCTTGGATGGCGTCCTTGCCCCGCTGGGGCCAGCACAGCCGGGCAGTATCACCGGCCACCCCCTCCGTCCTGGCTGGCTCACACCATGGGTGTTGCCTTGGGCGTATTTCCCATTCCAGTCTGTTTTTTCAGATGCTGGATAACCTGGGTCTGGCAAGTTCCTTGCAGGGTGGCCTCTCCATTGAGCCTGCGGGGAGCAGCTGATCCCTCCTTCACCCCTGGTGCAAGCTGTTCCCTTCCTGCCGTGCCGTGCCATGCCGTGCCTCACACTCCTCCTGTCCACCACCAGGGCTGGGGCTGCTGCGGCTCCACCTGGGTGGCTTTAGGGACCAGGAGCAGTGTCACAGTGCTGTCACCACTCCAGGGCTTCCCAGGGAGGCATGAGAGCAGGCTGGCTGCCCTGGCCTAGCTCTCCTTACAAGGGAAAAGCAAATAGGCGCTGGCTGGTCGAGCACAATGTTTGTGTCCCAGAGTGAGGTGTTGTGCTCAGGTTAAGCCAAGCTAAAGGGTCCCAGCGGGGTGGGCACTCTTGGCATCGGCAAGATGCCAAGTGGCACTCTTGGCACCCTGGCACTCTTGGCATCGGCACCCTTGTGGGCAGGCAGCACCCTGCCCTGCTGACATGAAACCTGGCAAGAGGTGGCAGGGTGTGGGACCACGTGTGGGACTGTCTGTGGGACCCGGTAGCTGCTGCGAGGGCGGCAGTGAGGCAGGACTGCCTTCTTCCGCAACAGAGCCAGGTTTGTGTAACCTTGTTGCAAAACTGTTTTTACAGTATGCTTCTCACAGAGCAAGGGTGAGCCACGTCCACGGCACCACCTCCTCCAGGAGCACCATGGCTCCTCTTCATGCCCACTGCCATGGCAGGAGCACTTTGCCAGCTCTATTCTGGTGGTATTTAAGAAAAAAAACAACCCCAAGCTGCTGATGGAACAAGGACCCCCAGTGATAATTCCTTGTGTAATGCCCACAGGCCCAGTCCAGAGGTTGGAGAAACACCTGCTTGATGGTGCTGGGCTCTGGCTCAAAACAGGCGTTGTGGTAAAAGCATCAGGAAGAAGGCAGCAGGTTTGCAGGGCAGAGGCTGCCAGCTCTCGGCAGCAAGAGCCAGGCTCAGGCAGGAGCACGCGGCTGCCCAGCATGTGTGCAGCAGCCTCCGGGGAGATGCCATCTCAGCCAAGGATGTAGTTGTTTCTCCCTACATCTCACCCTGAACTTCTGCTGGCTCCTGGAAAGCCTTTTGCTGTCGACAGGGAAACTCCCAGCTACTCAAAACCTGAAAGCTCAGACTATTCAGATGAAAGCTAAAGCCATCAGGGGGCTCTCTGGGAACACACCAGATAAGCTTTGAGTTAGTCAGGGCTTGTTCAGAAAATAAACACAACTTCAAGCCATGAAAAGCACGGCAGTTCAGGCTATGCCTAACAACAGCAGGCGGGGGTTCCTCTCCGAGCAGCAGGTTTACACAGGAAAGTTACATTTCCTCTATTTAATATTTTCCATTATTACTGTTCTTTGGACTTCTTTCCCGTCTTGAAAGGACTTTGTGACCACACGCCGCTATCAGCCATTCACGGTGGAAATGAAAACATGGGGGAAAAAAAAGCAGCTCAAGAATGTGCTTGCAGGTGCATCCTAATCGCAAAACTTCCTCCCACACTGCAGGTCTAGGAAGTGGACTTTGCCTCCAACACCATTGCTTGCGTGTGCTGTGCGAAGCAGAAAAAATCAAGCTAAGGTGCCAGGCAAAGGAGGAAAAAGCCTGTGAAATGAAAGGTCTTCAATCTGCTGAGCTGGCCATCAGCGTGGGCAAGTCCTGAAAAACCACATAGATGTCATTCCTATCTCTTCCTCCTTCCCTTCCCAGCTAGCGTAACCTGTGTTTAAATCCTCTGTGGGAGGGAAGCAGGGCTGTGCTTACCTGCTCGGGACAGTCCCGTCCACGTACTTCAGCAGGGCTGTGCCGAGGGCCTGCTCCTAAGCCGGCAGAGACTGTATTAGCTCCAGCGGTCTGGAAGGAGCTGCCGGCTCCAGTCTCATGACTGGGGGGGCAGTGCCTGCACCAGGAGACAGAGCAGAACCTAAAAATAAGCAGATAGAATTTGATCCAAGTGGAATAGATTAAGAGTCAGCTCTTTATTTCTAAGAGGGTTATTTATGGGCCCTAGGCAGACCTCTTTCATGCAGGAGGCTTCAGCCCCTCTTGGGCTCTCTGAGGCTACAACATCTCACTTCTGTATCCACCTTTTGGTGCTTGAAGCTTCATGTCCACCAGCCTCTGTGGTCCTTTCCTCTCCTCACCAAGTCCCTGCTGCCTTGCATTGCTTTTCCTAGCTTGAGATCTCCATTCCTGTGCTAGGGCTGGTGACTCTGGGCCTTTCACCCATCTGGCCCACGTTCCTGTTATCAGCTGAGCCAGCTGATGGTGAGGACAGCTCAAGGAGAAAGCCAGATGCTGGTTTGAGGGCACTGAATACCAAGGTATCTGCCTTTCTGCCCAGAGAGTGGTTCCTGCTCTCTCGGGACCAGTGCAGAACAGTGCCCTGCTGGGAGCCCTCTGCTGTCTCTTGCTTGATGAACCAAGCAGTACTGATATTTATTCTTTTCTTCCTCCCATTAATGCAGGGATGCCGATCGCTGTTTTTCCTGCTCATATTCTGCTGGTGAAGAATAACAGTTTGCTGGAGAGCACAATTACCCAGTTAGCAAACAGGTTATTTTGTACAGGCTGTGGTCTGCAATGTCTCCCATCCCTGCCCATCAAGGATGCACACACTGGGCCCTTCCTGGGGGCTGGTGTCTCCAAACCTATGAGCAGGACAGGCACCTAGTCCCCACCTCTGCCCTGGCCTGTCCTGGAAAGCCATGGCCGAGCCGCACACAGAGATGTGCACGATCCATGGGCACCTAGGCAGGGGCACCAGGGAGGGATGGAGGTGTCTGCAGCACCCTGAAGCTCTGGAAGGAAGGTCAAATGTCTCCAGGCCACTCCAGCCCCAGCAAGGGCCACCAACATCCCATCACAAGGCAGGGCCAGCAGCAACACTCCTTGCCCAAAGCATCCCACAGCGTGCAGGCGCACCATCCCACCGAGCACCTTCTGCCTGGAGCGAGGAGGCCATGAGACATGAGAAAGGTAAGAAGAGTTTAGAAAATTCTGGTGGTTTATTCTGATTAGTCATATCCACTGATCAAACCAACATCTTCTCCCTGCCTGACTTTGTACAGTTTCTGCTCCTGCCAAGTCATCACAACCACCCACCCGCAGAGCTGGAGCTCCACGTGACCACCGCCTCCTCCCAGTGGCACACCACGCTGTCACCCTGGCCCACCCACGCACCTGGGCACCCAGGCACCCCACTGCTGGTACCCCACCCCAGGGTGCAGTTGCTCTCCTGCACAAGGTGAGGGCGTGAGAAGATAAGCAGAGGCGTGTCCCCTCGAGATTCACCTTCTCTGGGATCAGTCCCACCAGCACTCGCTCCTCCAGGCAAATTCCTGCGTGAGTGGTTGTTCTGGAGTCGCTGAAGTAGCTGCTGCTTGTGCAGGAGACGTTGCAGGAGCTGACTTCTCTGGCTCGAGAGAGAAACGAAGGGTGGGAAGGAGGCAGGAGCAGCCCTTTGAAGCTGCCAAGCCAGTCCGTGTGCAAGCTCTCCATCCCTTGTTCCACTGACGCAACTGGGAGTGCCTCTGGCTTGACAGGGCTTGTGTCTCCACCACAGGCAAGCGTAGCAGCTGCCCCCCTGAGAGGGATCATTGTGTGCTTGTTTCACTACCGAAGGCAAAAACCCAGCCCAGGAATCTCAGCCAGTGTGCTGTGTCTCACAGCACAGTATGGACACCTGAAGCAAAGACCCTGCAGCAGGACACCAGCCCCACGCACTGCCGGGAAGGAGGGCGGGGGTGGGCAGCTCCCCAGGTTTGCGCAATGGGCTGGGGAAGCCCATGGCCAAGAGCCTTTTCAGGGGAGCAGCCTAAAGCCTGGGGTCCCCCTTCATTTTTTGAGCAGATAAACAACCAAGCAGGGAGAACCGGGCATCTCCACTGGGGCCTGCGGAGAGCTGGGGGTGGGCAGCTGCCTGGCATCAATGAAGGTCTGACTGCAGATCCTGGCAGGACACTGCTGGTGGGGCTGCCACATGCCAAGGCTGAGAAGACAGAGAGATGTGGCCGAACAAACCTAGAAGAGATGAAAAGAGGCTGAGGTGGAAGGAGAAGGGTCCCTGGAGCCCCAGCAGCAGCAGAGAGGCTGCAGGGTGGTTCTGGAGACACTGGAACAGATTGCCCAGAGAAGCTGCAGCTGCCCCATCCCTTGAGGTGTTCAAGGTCAGGTTGGATGGGGCTTTGAACAACCTGGTTTAGTGGAAGGTGTCCCTGCTCAGGGCAGGAACAAGATGATCTTCAATGTCCCTTCCAACTCTAACCATTCTACGATTCTATGGCTCTGAGGCCAGCTCACGGTGCTGCCCACATGTCCTCCTCTACTCACCTCCTCACATCTTAGCAAGGAGGATGTTTTACTGGGGAGGAGTTTGCTGTGGAAAAAACCCAGCAGCTAGTACCATGGAATATAAAATGATGGCCTGGAGTCCCAGGTGCTGGTGGCACTGAGGTCTGGCAGCTGAGAGGAGAGCCTCCTGCTCAACCTGGGCACCAACTGCCCAGGCCCTGGGGCTCCATATAGCTCAGCCCCCCGGTACCTGTCAAGTTATCCAGAGCCTGGCAATGTGGGGCTTCCTGCCAAAGCAGCAGCACCTGGCCGGGGGTGCTGTGCCCATCAGTCACTTCGGCTGAAAGCAGAGCTCCCCTGTGCGTCAGCAGCCATTACTTCATCTCCTCCCCGCCAGCCACAAGATGACTGCAGCATCAGAAGGACATCTCCATTACTAATGTGTGTAGATGAGATGTCAGCTCCAGCTCTTCCACCTGTCTTGACTCACCAGCTTACACCCCAGCTGCAGGTCTCCTCCCCAGGCCATGATGGTGGAGAGCCACCAGCCTGTTAGAGACCTCTCTGCCAAGCTTTAGGTCCTCCTCTCGGCCAAGGCGGATCATGAGACCATCCAGCAAGGATATGGGGAAGCAAACCTGGTTCATGTGGTCTGCTGGGGTCTCTAGTGAGATGTCTGGCCAGGCATCCCACCACAGGCCCTCGGGGACACTGTGCTGTATGGCAAGGAGAGAGGAGAGACCTGCTAGGCAGATCAGTCATTACAGGACTGAAGTAAAGGGTCTGTTTTCACAGCAAAGGGATGCTACCCATGGAGAAACATTGAGTGTGTCCAGAAATTATCTGAAATAGGGCAGGGGTAGCAAAGTGACCATATTTGCTATCAGCACTGAGCTCTTCAGAGCCGAACAGACAAAGGCTGGCCTTGAGGAGCTGCCGGGTCCCTCTACCCTAGTGGTGGGACAGTAAGGTGGCCAAGGAAACTCAGGCAAAGGCAGAGCAAACACAAAAACCAGTCGTAATGTTGGTAGCCCAGTGATGGGCTTGGACTGGTGTGTCCTCTCCCAGGAAGGAGATCTTGGGAGTAGTGCTAAATGATGTTTCCAAAATGTCTGGAGCAGAGAAAACAGAAAATTGAATGTTGAAAGTGAGTAGGAAAGAAAGAGAGGACGAGAAAGGAAGCATTGCCACTGCATAAGCTGGTGATGTGCTCACACTCAAGAGGCTGTATGTGGGTCTGGCTCTCCCCTTTGCCTCCGTCTCCAGAGGGATATGGAAGATGCTCAGGGAAGGGAAGTAGGAATGACCCAAGCTCTGGAGCAGCCTCTGTGTGAGGAATGGCTTCACAGCCAGGAAAAGGGATGACAGAGAGGGGTGTGATATGGATCTGCACTGTCTTGGGAGGCACGTGAAGGTATGGAGGGGTGATTACTCACTATCTCTTTCAGTACTGGAGTACAAGCTCCAAACGAAACTACCTGGAGGGAAGTTTAAAGCAAGGAAAAGGAAGTGGTTCTTGGTGCAACGTATAGTTAAACCATGGGGCTTCTCACCACAGGATGTGACAGATGCAAAGCATTTCAACAGGAACTGGATGAATTCATGGAAGAAAAATCCTTTGGGTTATTAAATACAAAGAACCACCTTCCTTAAGGCTGAAGGACTGGTGGGAGCTTGGGGACTATTCTCAGGAAGTCTTGCTGTGCCCTTACTCCATGCCTCTCTAAACATCTGCTGCAGGCCACAGCTCGAGCCAGGATATTGGCTTAGATGAGCTATCACATGGTTCTTATGTTTTGTCACACCGCTACCCTGAGATGAAGCCACGGACCGGGAACATGGCACACCACTTCCTTGCCCAAGGGGAGCCCAGATTGCTGCAGTTGCAGGCTCTGCAGGGAGGCTGCCCCACACGTGGGGCTCAGTCTGACCTCTGCTGTGCGCCGGACCAGCCGTGTCACCATGAGATGGTCCCATTCCCTTTGGTTTTAGAAGAATAGTTGATAATAGTCAACTGAAGTTCACTACTTTTCTTAAAGCACTTTTTGGAATGCCTCATCACAGGGACCATCCCTCTGCCTGGTCTCCTCTGGATTTTCCGGCCACATACAGCCTAATGAAAGCAAATGCTGTGCTGCCAACCGCTGCCTGGAGATGTCCTTGAGACAGAGGAGGGGAAAAGACTCTGAGAATTCAAGGAAACAACACCACATGTTCCGGTCACAAAAAATAATTTTTAAAAAGTTCTTTTGCTAGGACTCAGTCCTGCCTCTGTCACCAGCTCATACCTCTGCGTGCACATCTCCCCTCTGCCGCTTAATGCTTGTGTTTTAATCAGCTCAGAGGTGGCAGGAGCTGGTGATTCGGACACAGCAGCTGAGTCCAGTGTCTTCTGTTTGCCTGCTGCCACGTGGTCTGACAATACAATCTGGTCGCTGTGATACCCAGGCAGCCCTACTGGATTCAGTCTGCGTTTGGAGATTTCTGAACATCATCTCCAGTTCCCCCGGGTGACAAAACAAACCCCACAGCAAGGGCACGCAGAGAGATGCTGTCATGTGCTTGGAGTTCCCTGCAATGCACCAGTTCTCAGCAGCTGGGTACCAGCTGCTAGTTATGGAGATGTGACTCCACTGGCTTTAATGGGAAGATCTAACTCCGGTCCGTCTGTTGTTTGGGAGAGGGTCCAACAGAGGTGAAACAAGGAGAAATTTCTATTTTTAGAAACATTTGTTTTCAGGATAATTTTTCAGAGGTGACTGACAGGGCTTCGTGTGCTCCAGAGACTGAACACACCAGTCACAGCATGGATCACTGGCAGCTACCTGACCCTTGGGAAGTGAACAGGATGCTCCGGGGGGAATGATCCTTTTTGTAGCTCCTGTCCCAACCTGCCATGACAAACTGTCCCAGTACAGCAGCACAGAGACGCTGGGAATATCCAGCGCTGTGGCTGGCAGAGAGCTCCCAGACAAGACCTGGTGCCTGTTTTGACTTAATTCATTGCTGCTGCAGTTCGTGCTGCAGCATCCAAGGGATGCTCTGGATGCATTGACCACCTCTCAGCCAGCGGTGACACAGGAGAGAGGAACACTGTCAGATTCTGTACCCCACAGCTGCAGCACATCTACCCTTCGGTGAATGTCAAACATTCATTTCTTCCCCTCTGGTCTCAGAGTTTTCCTTGTCTCCCTCCCTGCAGAGGGGAGGCAGGTCCCACACACCTGCATTTTTCCTGAAAAGCCTCAGAGTGATTCAAATGGCCAGTCTCAGACAGCAGGTTGGGTGCCGGTCCTAGGAACCTGGCTCCATCAGCCCGCGTAGCATGGGCTTGCCATGGGGAACTTCCCCTCCTCTGGGGACCCAGGGGGTCTCTGCATCCTGCTGGAGGCAGGACCAGAAGAGACCTTGGGACAGCAGGGGAACTACTTCACTTAAGAGAGAGATAACGAGTTCTGTGCCTGAGTTGTGCAAGATTTCCATCTGTTCCCCAGGTACTAGTGGGCTTTAGACCAGGCCAGCAGCACCTGTCATCGGGGTGAGCCATCCTTGTGTGACATTCCTGTGCCAGGCATCAGTTGCCACTGCACAGGCATGGCCTCACAGACTCGAAGGAGATGGCTGCAGAAAGGACCTTGGGTATGAGAACTTTGCACCCAGAGCCTCGTGCAGTGGTAATTAAAAATGTCTGCATTTTCTCTTGGTCTCAGTGCCAACAAGACCAGGCACAGAGCAGCTACAAGCAGAGCTGTGTTGCCACCATGAAGCTGCCCTGCAGCCGAATCTTGTCACGGGCTGTCCCCGTGTTGGCTGGAACATCTAACACAGACACCTGCTTTTGCAAACTGTGGCCCTGGCTGAGCTCTGCTGAACCGCCATTCATTGGTGCTAAAATTAGCTGAAGGCCCATCAATAAAGGAGCCCTTGAATGAGCTCGCTCTGAAGAGCATCAAAGCAGGACAGCCTGCACCCTTTTCATCTGCTCAGATGATAAAGTGAGACCCACACAGCGTGACTGCTGCTCTGGAGGAGATGTGGAGCAGGGCCTTGTGCATCGAGGGGCTGATTGATTTGTTAGTGATATTTCCAGTACTGTGGCGACAATAACATGTGATGAGCCTTTCCCCTTATCTGGCACTTTCCACCCTGTGCTTTTCACAAACGCTAATGAACCAGAGCTCGTGATGATCTTTGGAGGAGGGGAGAGAAAAAATTCAGGCATAATCAAACAGCATCTCTCAGCCCATGTTTTTTTTTTATCTCAACAAGAATAAGCTTTTGAATGACATGAAAAGCTGTGCCATTGAGTAGAGAAGACGTTTGAGCCTGCAGGTGACTGCTGGAAGGGACAAGACACAAGTGGATCCTATCCCTGGGAGGACACACTCCTGAAGGGGCTGGAGCCCCAGGTTTCCAGCCACAATATGCCTGGAATCAGGTGCTCCAGCCTGAGTCCAAATCCTGGGATACTTTGCTCAGTAGCATCTCAGTGCCATGCACTTGTGCACGGCATCCAGGAGACGGGCCAGCACTCAGCGTCCCTCAGAGCTATTATCCTGCAAATCTCCAGGATGTAGAAATCAGGAGGGTGATCTGGGAAGCATCATGTTTAAAAATCACAGAGACACTTACAAAGAAGCTCCTGGAGGGATGGGGCTCCTTTCCACCGCACCATCCTCTCCAGGCTCTCTGGGGTGCTCTCAAATATGTTTTTCTTTCCAATCTTGGGAGGAAGCAACTTGCTTTAAAAAAAAAATGGAAGGAACTGAAATGCCCTGACTCCACAGGACCAACTCCATGACCCCTGAGGAGGTGCTGATAAAAGCCACTGCATGATGTGCTGTTGGTAATAAAATCACCAGACTCAGCAGTCCTTGATTGGGTCCCTCAGCTGCAATCTGCTCGAGTGCTGATCCTCATCCAGAGGCAGCCTCTAAGTGTTGTAAGATTCAGGAGGTGGGAGGCAGAGGGAGCATCCCTGCTGTGGGGGAGGCTGGGTGACAGGGGGACACAGCCTCTGCTCACTGCTCTGTATCATTTGTCCCCCAATGTGTAAAGAGATCCAGAGCACCCCTAGAAGAGGGTGATGGCCAACTGCTGGGACGGACTGTGCTCAGCTGGCTTCTGCCACCGGAGAGCAGCGGTGTCCACCCAAAGCCTGTACTGGGCGGATAGGACCGAGCTGGCCACATCCCTGCTCTGCTGCTGCAGCAGATACTCTGCACCGCCTGCATTCATTCCTTGTATCCTCCCTGGCATCCTAAATCACAGCACATGGCGTGTATAAAAATCCATGTTCCCTAAAATCGTTCAAGAAATTATATCTGGGGGGAAGATTTACTCCCAGGTGTGTCAGCTGTCATCCACAAGCTGAATTATTTAGCATTAGACGAGACTCACCTCAGTGATTTGAACCTGACTGATTTCAGCAGTTTCACAGAGGAAATGTGCCTCGGATGCCAAATACCAGTACTCTGCACTGGAAGGGTAATTAATTCAAAAGCACCCGAGAAACTGCTGCTGAAGACTTACCCACAGCACTTGACATGCAGTGAATCAGCTGTGCTGCCATGTACATCTCTTTTGGCCCGTGACTTCTTCAGAGTCTCTTGCCTCACTTCCCAGTGCATCCACTGAAGTACCGAAGCAATTTCAAGTCTGACATCACTGGAAAGATTGGACCTCAGCTTCACCCCTGTTCAGCAAATTGTCCCTAGCGATTGTGCCAAAGGAAAGGAGCTGCAGTTCCTCTGTCTGCCCACAAACACTTCTGGAGCTGCACAGACTCTTGGCACTGGATTAGGGAAGGAAACTGCTTTTGGAAATCTCGTGGCCTTTCAGGGAGTTAAGGCAAGGTATCCCAAAAGAAACCAGATGAGCTCCACCAAGAAAGAAACTTTTAGGGATCTCATCTGTCTGAACCGTTTTGCCTGTGTGGATACCCCAAGCTCTACAGCAGAGCCAGGGCAATCCCAGCAGCCTGCAGACACTGCTGGTTGGCACTAGTATGCTCACTAGAGAAACTTTGCAGAAAAGAGCCTTTCAGGAAACAAGTTCATTGGTAGAGCTTCAGCTGTGAAATAATGGCATTTCCTATGAATCATCAGAATTACTTGAAAATCCCCCTTTTCCTGGCTCCAAAAAACCCCTCACTCCAACCAGCCAAGAACATCCCAGACTGCAGAATTCCCCATCTAACTTCTTGCAAGACTTGAAAATGGTACTATTAATTCATGGACACCTTCTCCCCGGACTCAGATACCTTTTGTCCAAGTCAAGCACAGTGAGAATAAGATTTGTCCCACTGTCCCAGCCCCGCTCCAGTGCTCCTCGTGTCCTTTCTCTGCTGGCACAATGCTACATCCATGCTGTCCTGGCTGTGGATGGTGGGGTCTGTCCAGAGACACGATGTGGTCAAATGCAAGGGCTTGGCATAAGTGGGGAAAGCTCACCCCAGCCTTGCCTGGTTCTGCTGCCCTTCTCCTGCAGCAGCACCGGAGATGAAATCCCAGGCTCCAGGTCAGACATGGCACGGCTGCTCATATCTTTTCTGATGCAACAAGGCATCGTCTGTGCTGGCTGTAAACCTGGACTAGGAGGGATGACAACTTTCTCAGGGCTATGCGCGAACACTTAAAGCACGCACCCTTGCCAAAAATAATGGTGCCTCTTGCCTTGTGCCAGCACTGGCATTGAGGCTTTGCACTGAGAGCCAGCCTGGCAAATGCAGCCGGTGTCAGACTGCTCCGGAAAAACAGAGTTATTTTCAACCTGGACCAGTTCCCTGGGCTGGCTCCCCATAGTCCCCTGCCCAGCCCTGCCGGTGCAGGGGAGGGAGCAGTGGGAGGGCAGGGAGAAGTGGCCCTGGCAGGGGTGGCCAGCAGCACCTCTGAGGTGCCTGTGGATGCCCTTGGCGTAGGTGGGTGTCAGGCAGGACATGTCCCAAGGAATGTGGAGAGACTGGATCCCTCCCGCCCCACAGGAATGACCTGGTGGGCCCCACATCACCCTGCTCTGCCAGAGGCACCTGCGGGGGAGCAAGGCTTGGCCATATGGGTGGCAAAGGCACACAGACAGGACCGTCTGAAGGTGAGACACCTCACGTGGGGTCCCAGCACAAGCCTGGTTTGGTTCCTACTGGCACAAGCTGCTCCTCTCCAGCCGCTTCCCCGAACACCATTAGCCCTGCTAAAAATAGCTGGATGGAGAGTCAGCTGAGGTCAGAGCAGAGCCCAAGCCCAGGGGCTCAGGAGGGAGGGCAAACGCCCCTGTGTGAAGGGCATGCTGCTGGTGCAACAGCCTGGACAGGGGGAGCGTGAGGAGATGCTAGAGCAGAATGGGTGTCCCCAGAGAAGCAACCCACTGTTTCTACAAACCTCCAACCCAGACCTAATTTAAAACACATTTCCTCAGCTGTGCCAGAAGCGCACTTGCCCCTCCTGCCAAAGAGCAAAGAAATTCTGAGATGACTTTGGCTGCCCAGGACTCAATGAAACCCATCGGTGGTGTCTTGGTTTGTTCATCTGCACCCAGGTTTTGCCCACTTACAGGGAAAAATGGGAGCAAAACAAACTGCCTTGGGTTTTCCATCTCTCTGAGACAACAAACACTTCAGAGAGCAGATCGATGCTTGGGTTGAAGATAAGGACCTTGCTTATTCTTGGCTACACAGAGTTCACAGGGTGAATGTGCCCCTCTGGAGAGGGGCTGATGCTAAGTAGCTGGAGGGACAAGTCAAAAGACAGAAGACAGCAGTTTTATTTCTGAATTTCTTGGGCTTCTGCTGATCACACTCTTCTTTTTCCTTTGCATCAGCTCCAGCTTTGTTGGACCTTGCCATGAGACAATTTTATTCCCTAAACCACTATATAACTAGCCTGGCAAAACAAAGGAATCTTCTCCTGCCAGGTTAGGAGGTGCATCAGCTTGGTGAGGGGCCGGACTGCCAGAGTGGCTGGCCAGGAGAGCAGGACTCTGCTGCTGGGCAGGGGATGGGATCTGTCACCTCAGCTCAGCTGTGGCATGTACCTTCGCCCTTTGCCATCCGTATTGCAGAATAGCTCAGGTTGTGCATCCCTGGTGCTCCCAGGTCCTACCCGCAGCAGCAGGAGGGAAGCCCTGGGAGATGGCAGCTCCACGCTGAAGAGGCCATGAAATTATAACTTGACCTGAATGGGAGCTGACTGCTCTGGAGCAGAGGTGCTGCATGCCCTTTGACTTTTTCAGTTATGACTTTGCTTAGCTTGTCATTTCACTGCTCCTCCCTCCTCAGGACCCTGAGACATCCCTGCTGTCCTGGAAGATGAGCAGCTCCCTCCTGCTCCAACTTCACAGCAGCACGTATTTGCTGACACAGTCACAGGCATGCAAAGAGGATGCTGCTCCATCAGTGCTGCATCAAACAGCTGGTGTATTACACCAAAAACACTCCTCTCCTTTGCTGGGATCAAATTAAGAGGTTTGAGGATGCTCAGTTGCAAAGCAGGCACAAATAAAGGGTAAGCAATGCTGAGATCAAGGAGGGCCAGTCTCACTGGAGGCTTGGTTACGCAGCAGGACTTCTGCCCTATCTTCAGGAAAGAGAAGAGAGGGGATTTATTCCGTTCACTTTATCAAGTGATGCAGCTATAAACATGTTTTCATTGTCTCAGTGTCCCTGAAAGATGTGAAAAAATAATAATGAGCAGGAGCTAAAGAATAGCTTGCGGGTGCTCTAGCTGTCCAGCTCGCCCGATCCTCTTTGGTGGTGGTGCTGAGGCTGGTGTTCTCCCTGTTAGCAGTGAATTCAACGATTCTCATGCTCTCTCCTGAGTGTCTGCAGAGCATCTCTCCAGGCAGCAGGGGATGTTTCTTCAGTTTTCCCATGTGAACGCTCCTACCTGGTGTTTTGGCTGACAGTATGTCATTGCCAACAGGGGACAACCCTTGTACTGTCCCCTGGAGCTCCTTCAGAAATTTGAGTCACTAGTCTGGCAGAACATTAACCCAGAGAAAACACCAAAAGAAACCATTTGGACAATTTTCTGTGGGCTCGGAGAGCTGAACTGACAACAGAGGGTCTAAGGAGCTGCCAGAGCTGGACACTGGGAACAGGGTGAGTAGGAGGGGAGAAGGATGCAGAAGTGAGACCACCCTGTATGAGCACCAGTGAGTCAGACCATGCCAGCTGCTGTGAAACCACTGCCTAAAATTCCCCTCCCAACTTACATTTTCAGTGCTTTTAATTGATATCATTTAAAATGATGCACTCCTGAGTAATGTGTTCTAGTCAATCCTGCTTTATCAGGGGAGTTGGCCTAGATGATCTCTAGAGGTCCCTTCCAACTCTGACAATTCTGTGATTCTGTGAAAATCCAATCAGTATCTCTGTGGGTTTTATGTTTGTGCAGATCTTGGTGTTGTTCGTGTTTGTCTTCACCAACTTCTGTGCTTTCCTAAAGACTCAGGACACAACCCCCAAGGCAGAGGCCATGACAGGATTTTTACAAGGCCAGGACTGCTTCCACATTGTCAGCATCTCTACTGCTCAGCAAGGCAAACCCCAAATGTCGGGCCATAGGATGTGGTTTTCCTCAAGGGCCTGGGAGGGGAATTTTCCTGCACCGTGGCATGAAGACAGAACAGATTCATGGGCCAAAATAAAAAAGAGCAAAAGGTCTTGCACAGGTGGACTTTGTCCTGACACAAGAGGGGACAACACGCCAGGTGAGACCTACCTCCAGATCTGAACAGCTTCTGGACATGTAGGATCCATTAGGTTATACGGCTCCTTCAACATCATGCTCTGAATAGTGCTGTTCATTCACTGCGGTAAATTCACTGCCTACCCAGAAACAGACACGCACCTTTCCTCTTCACTGAAATTAAATCAACCTCTCCTTGCTACAAGAGGAGACATAAACAGAGCCCTGGAGTGGCTGAGATGTAAATCTGAAACATAGGATCCAACATGATGTCCCCAGCCCACAAACAGATCCCGTGGTCTGCAACCACAGGAGTGAGGAAACGGGAAAAAGGTTGAGGTCATCTTGGCGTGGCACACGGTGGAATAGTGGCACACGGGGGTTCCTAGCTCTTCCTCTTCCTTCACCTCTCCAATAAACATCAGGATGCCTGGAGCTGCCAGGGCTGGAGACAGGGTGGAGGTGTTCCCCACACTCCTGGTCCCAGTGCAGCAGGGTGTTCACAGGTATCCTCACCGCTCCCAGCCAGGGGTGATGGAGCTGCAGCTGTGCTGATAAGTCTTCCATCTCTTCTGTGTCCTGGTTTTAGCCTGGTTTATGCTGGCCGACTTCTGCCATCTCTCTGGTCTCCTCCAGCCTGTCCTGCAGCCCTTCCCACATTGCCTAGATTGATCCTCCTTTGAATTCCCCCATCCCATCCCTACTGCAGGACCTGTTAGGAAATGCTTTTTGAAAATGACCAAGACACAAAAATACCAATTGCTGACTGCTGGTCATCTTTGCACAACACCCAACTAGACTGCAGGCATTTTGGGGAAGATGTGTGCCTGGGTGCGTTTGCTCCAGGTGTGGTCGGACCAGTCCCTGTCCTGTGTGATGTCGCCTGGCCCCAGGCACCAGCAGTGTCCCCTGGACACAGAGATGTCCCCCAGCAGGCAGGAGGTGGCAGCATTGCATAGCCCAGGAGATCCTGCTCTCCTGCATACCCATGCGTGGTCTATTTACTGGCCAGGAGCTGCAGACCTGTTTTTCCAGCTCTTCCAAGGATAAGTGACTCAAGCCAAACGATTCCAAACTGCTCAGATCCCATCCAGAGCAACCATTACAAACAACCAAACCCCAGAGACTGGTAAGTGCACATCAGTCCTAAGCTGCCTGCAAATCACCATCAACAGCAATGTGAGGGCAACTGAGGACACAGGGGCTCTGCATTTAGAAATGAGTGCGATGATTAAGATACCTCATTTGCCCTTGAAACTCCAGCCCCCTTAACTAGCGTGTGATGTATCTGAGCTCCTCCGCACAAGATCCACATTGCTTTTGAGTGACAAGAGTGCAGATATTCTTGCTAGCGCAAATGCTCCTCGACAGAACCTCGACAGAGGTGGGAACGAGTTGGAGGCCAGCTTGCTCTTGGAGCATCGTTTTCATTCTGGTGCATCTGGCACAGTCCCAGCTGATTTTGAATCCTTTGCATTTTATTTTTACTAGAAATGCAGTGAGAACTGTAGAAAAACCTTCGATCTAAGCTCCCTGAAATACAGGGGGAGCTTGGAGCCGGTATTTGCAGTTCGGGGCATTGCTGGCTGCTGGTCTTCCTGCTCCATTCCTCCTGGTCTCTCACTATGGAGCTGACCGAGTCCACCACAGGAAGAAACACAGGCAAATCACCACCCCTCGCTGCCTAACAGCCAGATGAACGCAAGCCAGGACTTTCTTGCACTTGTGCAGACAGAAAGTGTTTGTACCACAGTGCCTTTACCAAGCTAGAAGGCAGCGTGGTGAGTGCAATAAACATGGTGAATGCCTCTGTCACGGTGTGGATGCTGTTCTGTTAAGAGGACTCCTCTACCTTTAAATGAACAACTTCCCACTGATAACAGCAGTGTTCTAACCTGCATCTCTTAATCTCACTTTTCTTTTTTTAACTATTACAAAAAAATCTGTGCATAAACTAGTCTTAAAATCAAACTTTTTATTATTCTTATGGCTTTGGGTGCACCAGGCGAGTTGGAAAGCAGTTTCTCTGACTGCCTACCTTAAAAGTAGACACCCTGAGTAGTCTTTCCTTCTACATACATGAGCTACATTACTGTAGATCTTTCTTTCTCCTGCAGACTGAATCATTTCCCAAATGTAGGCTTGCACAGCAGAAGACGCCGCTCTGACAGGGAGTGATGATGAGTCACCGGGAATTCACAGTTTTGTGTTCCTGCAAAGGAAAAACTTACAGCACCGAGCGAGGGGGCAACGGAGGAGAGCTCGGTTTTGACAGACAGCAAGAAACAGCTCCCGGAGCACGAGCTGCTGGGTCAAAGCAATCCAGGGAAGGAGAAGAGCTGGGTGTAACAGCCATGTGAAGGCGGGGGCTGCAGGGCCAAGAGCTGTGGCCATGCTGGGTGGCTCAGCCTGCATCATGGTCCTTGCAGGGGGGCCACACGGCTGCATAGTCAGGGCAATCCCAAGCACAAACACAGTCTGGGCAGAGAATGGATTGAGAGCAGCCCTGAGGAGAAGGGCTTGTGGGCATTGGTTGATGAGAAGCTCAACATGACCTGGAAACGTGTGCTCACAGCCCAACTGCATCCTGGGCTGCATCCCCAGCAGGTCGAGGGAGGTGATTTGGCCCCTCTGCTCTGCTCTGCTCTGGTGAGACCCCACCTGGAGTACTGCCTCCAGCTCTGCGGGCCCCAACATAAGAAGGACATGGACCTGTTGTAATGGGTCCAGAGGAGGCCGCCAAGATGATCAGTGGGCTGGAGCACCTTGGCTATGCGGACAGCCTGAGAGAGCTGGGGTTGTTCAGGTTGGAGAATAGAAGGCTCCGGGGAGACCTTACAGCCCCTTCCAGTGCCTAAAGGGGGCTACAGGAGTCATGGGGAAGGACTCTTTATGAGGTAGTGTAGCGATAGGATGAGGGGTAATGGTTTTAAACCGAAAGAGGGTAGATTTAGATTAGATATTGGGAAGGAATTCTTTACTGTGAGGGTGGTGAGACACTGGAACAGGTTGCCCAGAGAAGCTGTGGCTGCCCTATCCCTGGAGGTGTCCAAGGCCAGGCTGGATGGGGCTTTGAATAACCTGATCTGGTGGGAGGTGTCACTGCCCATGGCAGGGGGGTTGGAACTAGAAGATCTTTAAGGTCCCTTCCAACCCAAACCATTCTATGATTCTGTCGAGGTTCTACAGGGTCCTCCTGAACCTGCACCTGGATTGAGAAACACCTGGCAGAAATGCATGAGGCCGGTCCAACATCTGCAGTGCTGGGCACTGCCATCCCTACGGGGCCTACAGGAAGGCTGGGGAGGGTCTGTTTACAAAGGCCTGCAGTGACAGGACGAGGGGCAATGGTTTTAAGTTGGAGAAGGGGAGATTTAGATTGGATATTAGGAAAAAGTTCTTTACCATGAGGGTGGTGGAACACTGGAACAGGTTGCCCAGGGAGGTGGTTGAGGCCCCTTCCCTTGAGATATTCAAGGTGAAGCTCGACGAGGCCCTGGGCAACCTGGTCTAGTTGGGGGTGTCCCTGCTGACTGCAGGGAGGTCTGACTAGATGACCTTTGGAGGTCCCTTCCGGCCTGGACCAATCTATGAATCCCAGCAGGCCAAGGCTGAAGGCTGGAGGGATGAACCAGACACGGCAGGCCGAGCAGGGAAGGGTAATGAAGCAGACGTTTATGTGCACCAGGAGCGGGGAAGATGCCGGCGGCTCCTCAGCTCCCACCAGGCTGTGGATCCCGCAGGGCCACGGCAGCAGGAGGGCAGGAGACAGGTTGTTTTCAGTTTATTTATATACGAAACCAGACCATTAACAGACACGCAGATCGGGGTTTGGGCTTTGATAAGAACCTTGACACAGCGCCAGCAGCCCGGCCGCAACCCCACATCAGACGGGCAAGGCCTGCGTCACGGCAGTGACACACCCGACCCCAACAGCCACCCCACAGCCAGCCAGGCTGCACGCCCGGCTCCCCAGGCAGGCGAGGAGCTCCCCACCGCCTGAGGGACGCAGGGGCAGGGGGAGCCTCAGGAGGGGGCCTCGCGGCTTTGGAGCCCCCCCTGCTCCCAGCCCCAATCGCGGCAGGCCC
The DNA here is from genome assembly GCF_964106895.1 of Numenius arquata. Classification (NCBI taxonomy): domain Eukaryota; kingdom Metazoa; phylum Chordata; class Aves; order Charadriiformes; family Scolopacidae; genus Numenius; species Numenius arquata. The sequence goes on from NC_133586.1 coordinate 33,729,420, forward strand.
AGCCGAGGCGGAGTGGAGGCGCCTGCCTCTTTAAGAAGAGAGTGAGGGCACGTATGCGCTTCTTCTTCCTCTTCCGCCCGGGCCCGGCTTCGAGGAGTGCGCATGTGCGCAGCCAGCCGGCGCCGCGTCGCCAGGGAGGGGGCGGGTGAGGAGGGTCGCCGCTCATTGGCTGTGAGGGCAGACGGTGCGTGCGCATGCGCAGCGGGCCTATCACAGCCCTCGCCCCGCCCTGCGCGCAGGCGCGCTGCGGGACGGAGGCGGCCTTCTCCGAGCGCATGCGCAGCGCCCGCCCCGCCCCGCTCCCAGCGTGCCCCGCGCGGTGAAGAAGCGGCGGCTGCAGGCTGGGGGCATTTTGTGTCCGCGGTAGCAGCGGTTGAGAGACAAGATGGCGGCGGCGGCCGAGTGAGGGGCCGGCGGCGGCCGGGACCCGGCGGGCTTCGCGTTTCCCTTCCTCTCCCCTTTCTCCCCTTCCCTTGCCCTCGCAGCACTTTGGTGGCCGCCTCTCGTCTTTCTGGAGGGCGGCGAGAGCCGAGTGCCGCCCGGCTGGGGAGCGGGACAGAGCCGCGGAGTGGGGCGCCTGCCGGAGGGGCCCGGCTGGAGCTGAGCGGCGGGGACCAGCCTTCCTTGTTCTGCCCCCCCTCCCCTCCCCTCTTCTCCCTCCCCTGCCCCTTTCCCCTTCTCTGGGGCGGCGGTAGTGCCCTCTTTCTCCCCCCGAGCCCCTCAGCACCGGGAGGGCCCCTCAGACGCCCCTCGCCATGGCGAGTAGCAGCGGCTCCAAGGCCGAGTTCATTGTCGGAGGCAAATACAAGCTGGTGCGGAAGATCGGGTCGGGCTCCTTCGGGGACATCTATTTGGCGATCAACATCACCAACGGGGAGGTAAGGGCGGCTTGCACTCCCTCACCTTCCGCACCACGGGGTGAGCCGGAGACCTAGGCGATAACCTTTCTGAGGCCGACTTGGAGCCTTGTTTTGCCCCCCACTTGCCCCTGGGCGGTCCCGTCTGGCTAAGGTGGCTCAGCCACCCTCCGCGGGGTGGGGGAGGTGAAGCCCCCGGGATTGAGGGGCTTCCCCCACCCGAGGGCCTTCATCACCGGGGGGGGGTGGCACTGCCCCTTCCGACAGCAGAGTCTTGTGGCCGTGGTCTCCCTCACCCAGCAGTGCTAGGGAGAGGAGGCCACCATTGTGGGGAAACATACTTTGTCTTTTCTGAGCGGCCAAAGTCGTCCCTCTCCCACCAGTCTTCAACCCCCCCCCCTCAGCTGGGGAACACTGTGTCTCATTTTCATCAACAGTAATAGAAACAAAGAAGATCCCCTGTTTCTTCAGCTCTTTTTTTTTCTTGGTGTTTTTTTTCTTTTTCTTCCTCCCCCTCATGGCTCTGAGCTGTAAAGAAGAAACACCCACGTATGTTCTTCCTCACTTACATGGATTTGAAGACTTTACATCTCCAGTTCAGTTTCATGTCCTGGAATGGATATTTGTGTACAGAACATCAGGATATGGATTTTATTGGAAGACGCAACAAAATGCAGGCCTTTGAGCACTGAGAGCTTAAATCATACTTCAAAGCATTTTCAGCAGGGCTGTATGTGGGATATTGAAGTGCTGTGCCCCTTAAACCTCAGTAGCAAGTCTATGCTGGGTGGACGCTCTGCTCTGACTCCTTGTTCCCTCTTACTGTAGGAAGTTGCTGTAAAGTTGGAGTCTCAGAAGGCCAGACATCCCCAGCTGTTGTATGAAAGCAAGCTATACAAGATTCTGCAGGGAGGAGTTGGCATCCCACATATACGGTAGGAATGATTCACATATGCTGGTAAAGTGACTTTTCTTTAACATTAGTGTAAGGCAGGACACCACCATTTAGAAGAGGCTTATCTGGGAGGGATTGGGCTGTTGGGGGAAAATGCTCCGTTCAGAGCTCAAAAACTAGTTGGGTATCCTCTCCATGGACCTGCTGTCTTTTCTTATCTGTACATACTGTGCTTTGAAAGTGAGATCTTCAGCAGTTCCTGAGATGTGAGACATTCTTGTCGTGACTAGAACAAAGTGTGAGACTGTTACGGTGATAGCTGATGTTCTTGATGAGGTTGAGAGTTTGGTGCTGGTCCTGGAAATGGCTGCTTTCTTTTGTTGCTTTTTTTTTTTTTTTGTTCCAACATGTCTTCCTCCTCCGCTTAGAAAATGGCGGATGGACGTGATTAACCCTCCCCCTTCTCGTGTTGGGACAAGGGACGTGCTCAGGCATGTTTCTTTTCCTTTCATAGTTATGTGCTGCAAGGCTTGAGACTGCAGAGAACCTCAACCAGGAATGAAATGGCAGCCCCTTTCTGTTGCCCGCAACAGATGCGTCACTAGGATTTACGTACAGTTAAAGTGCCAAGATTAATCCCTCCCAATTGCTCGTTATGTGGCTTCCTTGTTTCATATTCTGTCTGAAACTTGCAATAGTGTTTGATAATTTCCTGATCTGGAAGAAAATCACTGGTGCAGCAGACTAGGAGGAGTTATTTCTCTTGAGATTATTGACGTGTTCTACTGGGTTAGTTCCCAACTACTGAACGTATGCATTAGAACGATTAAGTGAAACTTCAGTTTTCTTCAGAAAGTCTTTGTACAGAAGTTGTCTTTTTGCTTAGACTTTGTTAATAATTGTTTTTAAAGTTAGTATTTCTTATGTTTGCACTATAGCATAAAGGACTTTTTTTCTTTGAGTTGCAGAAATGATTTCAGTTTAGATATTGGGTCAATCTCTGGATTCCATTTAATCTGTTAACCCTTGCAGATTTTGCTGTGTGTGCACTTATGTCAATAGTGGCCTGTAGGGTCTATTGTAAGGTCATAATGATGACATATACTAGATCATGTATTCATTTTAACAAAGCCTAAACCAAGCCTTCCTTTCTGAGTTTAATAGCTTCCCTTGTCCCTTTTCCCCCCTCCAGACACAACTGGCTGTAGTCCTGAGTGTAAGCTGGAGCTGTATAGTGGAGGAGACAGTGTTGTCTTGGCCATCTGTCCTCATTCACTACAGCCTTTTGCAGGAATAGAATAAAACTACCTGAATTAAGCATAATGCTTGCTGTTTAAACAGAGTTGCTTATGTGAGAGAAGATTTAGTCTTTGTTTTAGACTACAGTTTCCTTCTTTTCTTCAAATGGGTGCTTTTATTTCACAACTGAAAGAACAGAAATTGCGTTTTGGAAAGCTATGATAGTATACTTATGTGCTAAAACAAGGATAACTGGGAAAACAGCCAAAGTAGGTGGATGTCAGGTGTTTCATCACAAAACTGGAAAAGCAGCCATTAAGCTATTAATTATTATTATTTTTTTTAAAGTGAATGAACGTTTGGTGCTCTAAGGTGGCCTAAGCTGCAAATTGTTCCACTTTTCCATGTAACAGAAGTGAACTAATGTTTAAGTTCTTGGATTTGGTTAAAATGCCCTGTAAGAGCATTTTATTTAAAGCTGAAATACTGGAAGTAATCTTGCATGTTGAGAAACTTGCTTCTAGCTTCAATTACAGCAGTCATCCTTTAAGCTTTTTTCCTCTGTATTTGACATTCTTGTATCTGACTTTGTTTTTCTGTATAACCAGTTTAGAAGTCTCACCAGCACAGGGGAACTACAACCTTTCTTTAACACACACTTCCTCCTCTCTCCACCCCCAAAATAAGACAAGATTGCAAGAATCTGAATAAGAATGGACAACTGAGGCAATACTCAAAACAAATTGATTTATAGACTCATTGTGCTAAAGGTGTGTGGTCTATTTGATAATGTCAGTCAGTCTTAAAGTTTTTTACTTTCAGGTTCTCACCTGAAAGTGAGTTAATCATTGTTAATCATTATAGTATTTTTCTAGAAAAGTGTATTTCAGAAAACTTTTTGCAAATACCTTTCTTGTATTCAGAAGCAGCATTAACTTAAAATATATTTGTATGTACCAGATGCTACTTGTCAGGTTCTTTGACCAAGCTTCTGTTACTAGTTGTCTTCTTGCTGTATGACATCTGGTGATGCTTGAAGAAATCTAAAATAGTATTTTTATGTTTTTTTTTATCTTTGAGGAAGCTGAGCAGGATTCCTGGCACAGTTCTTGTACAGAGGTTAAAACGTGATGTGTTTAGTAGAAGAACCCATGGTACTCTGAATCTAAGGGGGGAGGACTTGACCTACCAAATGAGATGTCTCTCTGAGGTGCTTAACAAGGATATGACTTTGAATAGGTGATTATGAAGACTAGGACAAAAGTGAAATTGCTGTGCCTGTTGTTTCAGACAATTCAAGCTTTTTCAGCCATGCGTTTTTGTCGGCAGCTAAGCTGGGAGAACCTATGACTTTGTACTTAGGTCACTTTGCATGTGTAATTGATGATACGTGCTCTGCCATTGTTTTATAATGGTATGCTGTCAAGTTGGAATAAGCTGTTCTTGCCTCAGTATATTTAGAAGGATGAATCAAGTTGAAGGAAAATCTTTCAATAAGTTTCTTAAAAATTCTGTTATGTGACACCTTTAAACAGCAGCAGCATAAACAGAACTTTTGATAGAAGATTGAAGAATCATTCTAAGCTTTTTCCATTGCTGTGCTGTGTAAGCTAGGCTCAGCAGCATTTTTATCTCAGTGCTACACATCTGGGAAACAGAGGGACATAATCTTGCATTCCTCATTTAAGAACGAGGGACTTGTTCTCTACTTTTTATCTACTTAAGTAATGCAGTGGCCGAGATCAACTTACTAGAAGTTGCGTTATGTGGCTTTGCCTTACTCAAGTGGTCTTGCTGTGATTCTTCTGACTCACAAAGCTGAAATAATAGGTGAGGTATGGATTGCTCATTCATTTTGGCCACCTGTTCTTAAAATTGAATTTGGCCCTTTAGATGTGATTGCAAACTTAATAATGATAAGGTAGTGTATCTGGAGTGTCACTTAAATTATCTAGAATGAAGGAATTTGTTTTTTTTATAGACTATAAGGTTGATTTGATGGCCTTTCTGGCTGATTGCAAGAAAACTAATGAGGAAAATCTCAGTTTTGGAGTGAAAAGACTTTTAATATTGCTTCTGTGGGATCAGGTGGGAGCATTCTCTTGTCCTGGAGGGTGAATAAGGGGCCTTGGTACTCCACTGTAACAGAACGTGTTGTTTGCATGTAAACTAGCAAAAAATTTAGATTGGAATGTCTTTATTCTCTAAATATTCTAAGCCCTTTTAGACTTGCAAATCTTTGACTTTGCTTATTGTTGTTACCCAAAAGAGTAGCAAAGTTTCTGAACTTGTCTCTGGAGTTGCACAAAATCTTACATAAACGCTCTACAAATTTTTAAACTGTGGTATGTTCTTGATGCCTGAATTTTTGTTAATTATTATCTTCATTTTTCACAAAAGGCTCTTGAACCAAGCTTAACATTCTAACAATCCGATCTGCCTTTCGGACACCATGCAAAGTCTGCAGTATTCTGCTGGGCTTATTCTCATTGTTCTCGGCCATCAGCTGTCTTTTTCTTTTTTCCTCTCTTTTTCAGTGGCAAAGCATTTTTAGATGTAATCTTGTTAACTGGGTGCCGATCCTATTAGTTTGGACTATCTACCTTTATTCCCATATTCTTGGTTCTGGCTTGGATGAATCTAACAAAATGTGTTTGGTGATTTTTGTATGTTGTTTCATTCATAGTGTAACTCTGTTAAAGCACTTGTGACAAAAACAATTTTCCTGTGAATTATCTAAGAATTATCTGTGACAGTCACGCTTGATTTTTGCCACGTATGTTATTTATCAAATATTATTTGTATCCTTTATGAAGATTACCTTTGGGTGCTTCCAGACTATCTTTAGGTACTTTGAGGTATACTTTTGAAAGAAAAGTGGGCTTTAGATGTTTCTCCTGACAATACCATGGGAAAACCTTGTTTGTGTTGCAGTTTCAAATGTAAAACAGCTGTGCTGGAATCAGCAGGGCTATTGGTGATATGTTAGAAGTGTTGCACTAAGAGCAGGAAGAGGAGCCTAGTGAATGTGAAACAGATACTGTGTGTATTCTTCTGTGGGCAAGGCCAAAGAGATACTGTAGAGCATGTGAGGCTGATCAATGTGATATTTAAGTTTAGTCATTTGTAAGTTTAAAAACAAAAAGCTACTGATTTAGTGATTGTTTTTGTTTGCTGTGGTTTTTTTTTTTTTGCAACACTTGCAAACTGAGCAAGTAAATCTTTACATTTCTGAACTTTTCAATGCAGTAGGTTCTTGCAAAATATTTTGATGTTGAGAAATTCAGTATTGCCACCCATGTATCACTACGCAATCTTCTACATAGTTAAGCATATTATAAAGGTTCTGGAAAAAATATAAAAGCATCAACAATTTTTGTTCTTCTGTTCTCTTACTACCATGGTGTTGGTTAACCTGGTAATAACAGATTCTGCTTGTATTCATCTTCACTAAGTAACAGATGTAATGGAAAAAAGTGGTCAATTTTGGTAATTTTAGGGTAGTTCCCATAACTGATTTTTCCTTGAGCACTTCAAATTTTGATCTTTCAGCAGTGTTTAAAAATCTCTAAATACACCTCTCAATCCCAACAACTTCCTGCATCATAAAAAAAAAAAAAACCCAAAACACACCACTGGAAAAATACCCACCAAATCCACAAACAAAAAACATCCCCCCTAATGATTCCCCCAACAACAACAAAAAACAAACCAAGAACTAGGAGTCAGTCAGATAAAGTCTGAAAAGTTTTCTATCTTCTTTTCATTGGTGAGACTGATACTTTCATCTAGGTCTGCGAGTAATGAGGAGGAAGACGCTATTTTAGCAATAGTGTCTCCTATGAATTAATCTTCTGTTATTACTTATGGCTTCATGCTGAAGGGCAGAACCACTTCAGTAGATAAGAGGAAGCCTCTTCTGGTAGCTCAAGGTAAAATTGAAGTCTAGTCTTTTAAATTAATACCCAAGATTTTTTTTAAGGAGAGAATGAAAGTCTTGAAACAGAATCTATTTCATGTTTTATAACAATCTAAACTTCTCTCTTAATTGGTTTTGAGGACTCCTTAGAAGGATCCGAGAGACCACAGTTTGAGAACAAAGGAAGTTGTACCTTTTTGATTTTTGTTTTTTCCCTTTTTTCTCCTTGCCTTAGCTCAGCCTTTGCAGAAACAGCTGCAAAAGTCTCCAGTTCTGTTCAGTGTTATTCTCGTTTGGAACAGGTGATCAGCAGAGGGGCTACTGAAACACTCTCTTCCTCAGCAATGTTTCCTGTACCTACGACTTGCCTTCTGACTTTTATGGAAGAAACTTGACTTACGGTCTTGTCGCTTCCTGCCAGGTGTTAATGTACCTCATTAAACAGCTAGTGAAACAGCAAGTCAGCTACATGGAAGTATGTATGCAACCTTACATGAGGCAGATGAAATGACCCTATTGCTTTGGAGATGAGTTGCACTGGCATACCTCACATATTCATACTTCTCTCATAACTGTACAAAAAGTGATACAGAATTTTATTTATAGAATCTATCTAACTCCATAGCGTAGGGTGTTCATTGCTGTTTCTTTATTTAGTACTTGGGTGGCCTAATTCATACTCACCATGGCAACTAATGTTAGATGACATCTGCTAAATATTCTACTTTAGTATTTCAGTCATGCCATATTATGTTAAGTTCATTTATATTGCCCCTAGCTGGCTAACAGTTAAGAGGTGCTTTTCCAGCTTCAGAGGCGATAAGCTGGAAATAAAAAATACGTGGCATTTTAGACATGAACCTTATGATGATTACTTTTCTTATGTGTGTTGCTTCAGTATTTGTTAAGACTCAAATTGGTGTATTTTTACAGGCAGAATATAGTTCCCAATTTATCTGAAATGTCAGTATTTGTCAAGAGATGTCTGTCCTGAGAAGTCTAGAATATGGGACCAGATGGGACCACTTTGGTCCAAATCCAGCCCTTGTTTTGGACAATGTGCTGTTCTTTCTGTGAATCAGTCAGGTGCAACGTTAAAACTTTCTAGGCTGGTGTAGCAGTGCTCATGATTCTGTCAGAGAGAGCGAGTGCGTTTCTGTGCCTAAAGAGACATGCGTGTACCCATAAGCAGTCAGCTCCCATTTGTTCTTCCCTGATTATTTTTTTATTAATAACCGTCTCCCTATTACAGTCCTCCTGTATCCACAAAGAGTAGTTGCATAACTCTGTGGCTGCCTTGTTGAGCTGTTTAAATACATGATTACAGGCGTCGTCATCTTCCCATCTTTATTGACGTCTCTTTTTCTGTCCCTGTTTCGATTTGGATTTCCTTTCTGGAGTGTTGGTGACAGGCCTTGCATGACAGCGCCTTAAGCACTGATACCGATTGCTTTATAGTATTGGTATCTTTTTTTTTTTACTGTATTTTTACTGGTTAGGATTACTTACTATTTTTCAGTGATCCCTGATATTAGAGCTATATGATTATAGGGAGGTCTCTGTTTGCTCTTTAGTCACATCATCTGACTAATACCTAGTTGAGAGACTTTTGTATAAATGACTTAGTGCTTGCAGAAATGGAATACAGTTCCAGAGTGTTCATCAGTTCAGTGTCATTTGGTTTTCTGTAGGATGTCTGAATCTTTTGTGTTCATCAGGCCTTCCAGACTTGCGTATTCACCCTCATGTGCCTGCTGCCTTGTCAAACTTGCTAATAAGGTGATCTTGGGTAATTCCAGTAGTAAGTTCTTTTTAGCTTGTTTGTTCAATGTACACTTTTTGTTTTAATAACTTTTTTTAATCCACCTTAGTTCTTCTGACAATCTCCATTTTTGTCATGTGAACTTTTCCATTTGGTGTTTGAAAGCCCAAGTGCTGGGAAACTTAATTGCATGGGACTAGACAGAGTAATCATATAGACTGAAACCCTATGACTTCTGAAAGCGGCAAAAGCTTTTGGCTTTTTTTAAAATCTGACTACAAAGGTTTCTGGAAGTCTAAAGGTTTAACTATTCCAGTCTTGTTACAGAAGCAGTGTATTTCCTTGGCAGTGAGGCACCAGGAGATTTATTTATTTATTTATTTTGTCTCACAAAAGCATGACCTTCTGCAGTTCTGTTTGTAATTCCAGATTGCCACAGCTTCCCCTGGAATAGTCAGTGATCGAATTGACAGAAGCCTTTAGTGGAAGATAGGTTACCTGGCAAAGCAGGTGTTGATTGAGGAGAGCTCTTATTGAGCTGGAACAAAGTAGTCTTCTTAGAGTTGCTCTGGTATTATGAGCACTTCTTTGTGATGCTGAGCTCATGTTCTGGTTTTGTATGTAATAAGCTGTAGAAAAAATAATGTCTGATTAGGCTAATGGTGACAATGCCTTTACTGCCTTCGTGGTTTCAGAATGCATGGGATTTGGAGTTCCTTTACCAGTGATTAACAGCTGTACTTAACTTAGTAACTTGGTTCATCTTCATCTGAATTTGAGATTTTTTTGGTATGAATCTTCTGAATTCTTTTAGTCATCATATGACCAGCTCAGACAGCTTTGATAATTTTGCTGGTTTTGTCACCTTGGTTGTAATTACAAGTGGCAATGTAATGGATGAAACTTGTGGTTATCTACTAAAATTGTGTAAATGGTACAGTAGTCTGAAACTGGCCCTATAATTTCATGGCCTGTGTCTGAATTCTGTTAGCCCTTTGCCCACCTCTCTTTGCTAGCTGACTTACCTCAATTTCTCCCTTTAGAAGGAGGATACACTAAAAGTGAGGAGAATATTATAATAAATATTTTCTCAGCTTGTTTTGTTTGTTTTTTTAACTATTAACAAACATTTTTCTCAAACATTTAGTCATTGACATTATTTATGAAATATGTGGTTGCTGAAATATGCTTCATACAATTTTTGAAAGATGCAGCTCTGAAAAGAGAAAAAGATTTTAAATTTGGGTAGACTTGACTACAGTGTTTGTAACTAAGTGCTATTTGTGCATCAGCACTTTACTTGTCTCAAGGTTAGTCAAGGGAATTTAAAAAAAAAAACACCCCACATGAGTTCAAGTAAACATCCTTGTCATATGATCTGGCATCATACCTGCTTTACTGTATGGGATTGGAAACCGAATACTTACAAACCACTGTGTTGTGTGACTTAGTTGTTCGGCACAGGGCTACAAATATTGAAGTTCAAGATGTTACAAAATTTCAGCTGTTTGTGTGTACTGGGACAATATATCAGGCTGCTAAACCACGATTTGGAAACTTGCTGACGTTGTGAGGCTTGGTCTTTCAAATTAGACAAGTCACTGAAGTCAAATTAAGGTTACTATTCAATCTTTAACCACGCTTTGACGTAAAGCTTAATAAAAGATATTTGCTGTATTCTGACTGATCTGTAGCCATTTGATCTGTAGCTTTAAGCAGATGAGGCAAGGGAGAGTGACGAAGCATTTTCATGGGTGCGGGAGCTGGGGCACGCCTTAGAGCTTGGATATGGACTGGGGTTCTTAACACCTCTGTCAGATATTAGTGTTACGCTGCCTGTTCAAGGATAAAACTTAGCCCTTCATAATAATATTGTCCTGTTAATGTTTTATGTAGTGTTCAGTAAGTTCCATCTACTGCTGTTCTTCTGGAAAGCTGATAATATTCCATATTTTGTCTGGGTTTTTTGACATAAGTGTAAGTGGACCTGTGTTATAGAAACAAAATTCTGTATTTGGGAAGTATGTCCTAATGGGACATAACAGCACTGTGGGATTGAATTGAGAAACAGCGAGTCTTTCTAATCTAGTAATCTAGCTTTTCTTCTTGAAATAATACATTTTGTTTAACTATATGCAGAGTCATTACCCACCCAAAGTGAATTGTCAAGTATTTAAATATCTTGCTCCCACTTTCCACTCCCCTCCAAAACTCTCCCTGCTTGAAAAGCGCTGCTGCTGCTGTGTTGTCAACATGTACTTCAAGGTGTGCTTTTAAAAAAAAAAAAAAAAAAAGAAAAAGTCCATGGAGTTCTAACAGATGTGGGACACTTGCATTCTGAGATGCTGGTGTCATCTCATTCCTGTTAGTAGTTCAAGCCAAGTTTCATTGCTGATGAACTTCTGATGATTTCTCTTTGAAACACTAGCTTTTTTTTTTTTAAGAATTGTGCTCAGTTTGTTGCCCTATTGTTTTGCATTTCAGGCCAGTAGTGTTAAAACTTGCATGCCAAAGTGCTTTGGATTTGTGCTCATCCAAAATGTGTGCTTATATGCCATATTACATTGATTATGCAAATATGGGAGTAAGGAGTACTTGCCAAGTTCTTATGTATCATAATATCCAAGGTTTCCTAAGAAGAGCCAAGAGTTCTAACACTTTTACTTGGAGCTGCCAGTAATAGCGGCTACTGGACTTTGAACGGACATGATGTGGCCTTACTACTTAATCCCATTTTCCCTGGAAATGTTCCAAGGGAAATGAAAACTTACTTGCAGTGTTAGCATAGTAAATAAAGCACAAGTTACTCCAATAACCTAGCAGAAGTTTTAGATGCCAGTAGTGAAATGAATAGATGTGGCAGTCTTCTGTGAAGAATTACAGGCAGGTAAACACGAAAACTAAATGTTAAAAAGTCCTGTCTTATTTATTTGTCTTGCAGGGTTGATTCTGCTTTCCACTAGTGCAAAATGGTCAGGGGATTTAAAATTTTCTCATGCACATGCAGAAGTAGGCCAAATGGAGGTTGTGCAATCAACCTGAATTACTGCACTTACTAAGCAGAGAGATCCCTGTAGAGGAACCAAGTGCTTTTAGAAACGTAGCTCCGAGGGTAGGCTTCCTTTTTATCAGCTTCACTTTTTCTGTGATGCTGTAACTAAATTTTCTTAGCTCAGTTGAAGACTGATCTTTGATCCTTTTCCCCTTAATGCTGCAGTCTCTTGGGCACTGAATCATTACTGAACAATTACACTCAGCATCTGAATTGGACTTCCATTTCTTGAAGAAAATCATATTTTATCTAAATCTTGATTTATGCCCTCAAGTGCTTCAATTCAACTCATTATTCTTTAGACTTTTTTTCACAACAAACCTAAATTTCATATGACAGAATGACTAGGCAGGTCAATTGGTCCAGTTTTCATTGCTCTAGATGACCATAATGTTTCATTTTCAACCGTGACCTATGGAGTTGTTTATAGAGCCTTGTCAGAGTGGCTCAGCCGTTCGCATAGGTGACCTTGATAGAAACCAAGAAGTAGATTTACAGGCCTAGTTGGTAATTCTGGAACTGAAGCTGTTTTGTAGTTGATTAAGAACTTTTCTCAACAGTGTCTCACTTTGACTCTTTCTCCATCTCTGCATTGCATTTTTTAAATAGTCTTAGTTGCTCTTGCGGTTGAAACTGGTTTACATCACTCCTTAAAAGGGCCTGGCTAGGCAGGTCTTTTTAAAATGCATGTTTCATGGCTCAGTGTCAGGTTGCGGTGTGAATATTAACCTTTTCACAAATTACAAACTTTATCAAGTAATACCATTAGTGTGCTTTTGTAGTTGAGTCACTTGTAAGTTTTGGGGGTTTTGTACATCATAGTACGTTCAGTGAATTTTTAGAAAGCAAAACCTGATAAATAGTACTTACAGTATTGGTATGATTATTAGTATGTTGGAGGAAAACTTTTGTTGACATTTCATTTGAATGCTTTCAAAATACATATTTTCTGCATCCTCCTTTCATGTAGGGAATGAGTAAAGGTCCTAGACTGACCTGTAAAACAATGAGTATGATCCACAGCTCATATGTAACTTTTATCAAATCTGTAACAGTGCATCATGAAGTGCATGGTTTCTACTAGAATCCCGAAAGCAGGAAGGTACAGGCCAGTAGTTCCTGAAACAAATCCAAATATAGAATCTTTTCTCTATGGTTTTGTAAACATTTTGCTTTACTACCCTGGCTGAGCTTGGAATCCTGTGAGTACCAAGGAATTTGTTGGCTTTATCAGTGGCAACTATTTTCCAGACAACTATGCATTAGTCTCCTGGAGTCATTGCCTAAAGTGGAAATAAAATGTCTATACAGATCTTTAAGCCCCTGCTACTACTGTGTTTGAGCTGTATCTTGATTTATTTATTTTTTTACCTGCATGCTTTTATTATGGGGTATATTCTTGGTGTATCTTGCCTGCACCACTGTTGTTGGAAAGACTCCTCCAGGAGAGAGCTGGTCAGTGCCTTGTCCATCGACTGCTGGGACTAGGTCCTTGTGATAAGGACTAGATGCCTTGCAGAGGCAAAATGTAGCTTTCTGATCAATAAGGTGTTGAATCTTTACAGTGACGTACCAGTAGTCAGCACAGCTTCATAAACAGTGTTTCACACATACCTCTCACTTAACTGTAGGTGTCTGGAATGTGCAGAAGGACTGTAAAGGAGAATATTCAGGTCCTGTCTTTCTGTGCCCGTTTAAAGTACAGAAGTTCATATCTGAGATATGCAGAAGTGAAGGGTGTGACTCCAGGTCTTCTCAGACAGTTTAGGTGGTGAAATACAGTTGCAGGTAACATAAAGCAATACTGTGATAGAAATACTAGACATGGATTGGAAGGAGAAATACTCATGTGAGGCCTTCTGCTTGTCTTCACGGCATTGGTATCATTGAGTTTTTTGCCCAGAATTGATGTATCGGACACTTAAGGGTGGTTATCACAAGTCTGTTTGGCTGCAATTCTACACCTGTATCTTTGCTTTTGTGACACTTAAATGTTTTTCCCTTTGAGATGTTGAAAACCTGATAAAGAGCCTTTATCTTCTACTGAATAGGACAGTAGAACGTGATTGCCATTTGTTAAATTTCAATGAATGAATAAAAACGTAGTGTATGAGTTAACCGAATGAGCTGCTTTTGTCTGTCGCACAGAAGTCATAGCTGAAAACAAAGCCGAAAGCATTTAAAAATGTTTCTATGAAGTTAAATAACGCAGAAACAGTGATAGGAATGTAAGTTGTCCTGCAGATGAATTTCGGTTCAGACTTTGTACGTACATCTCAGTGTTTTGACATGTAATGGCTTCTGATATGATTGCATTTTGATGTTTGGTATTTCAGTTGCTGCTAAAGTGTAGTGGTGTTTCCTCTTACGGGAAAACTAATTGTGTGCACGCCCACTTGCTAACTTGTGTATTCTCTTTTGTTCTCAGACTTTGTTTCCAGGAAAAACAAGACACTACTAGCCCAAGTTTTTAGTTAGCTTTCAAACTGAGTATCAGCCAGTAATGTGCCCTTGCAGCCAGGAGGGCTAATGGTATCTTGGGCTGCATTAGTATTCCTGCTAATGCTGAGTGATTTCCTTTGTTGCAGGTGGTATGGTCAAGAAAAGGACTACAATGTTCTAGTTATGGATCTTCTTGGTCCCAGTCTCGAAGACCTATTCAACTTCTGTTCTCGCAGGTTTACGATGAAAACAGTACTTATGTTAGCAGACCAGGTATGTACAGATCTTACTGTGATGAAGTTAAAAACCCTAAAGTATTTTGTGCAACATGATTAAGTAGGTTAAATAATGTGTTATGCAGTGCTATATTTAGCCAAGTGAACACTTGACCTATATGGGAAGGAAGAAGAATGGTGGCTTCTGTGTGCTGGGGCATGCAAAATAAACATAGGCCCATAGTGGGAGGGCAGCACAGATACCAACTCCTTCATGCTCCAGATCTAGCAAATGCAACTTCTGTCAAGTGTTGAGACTGCCATGGGTGGATTAACTCCTGCTATCAGCCGTAGAGGTGGTGTCATAAGGTCTGAAGCAGTCTCTAGTTATGGCTGATCTGAGTAACTGGAAACCTGTTACGTGTTGGTCAGCTGCGGTGACAGGTAGGCAACGTGCAAGTCTGTGGGTCTGTTCTTATTGAATGTCACTCACAGCCTCCTGCAATTTCTAGTATCAGACCATGAGCTAATAAATATGGTTTTGCTGGTTGTGGTGCTTAAAGACAGTTCTTAAAGCTGTTAGAGGAGATGCCATTCTACCTCAGACTTAATCAAGGCCTCTAAATCTGAGGTACATTATTTAAGGCATCAGGTTTAGTCTTTTTGTAGCAATTGAGGTTTTTTTTTTTTTCAACTTGGTCATGAGAGGACAGCATTTGAAATGGCCAGCCATATTTATTTCTTGCTATTTAATAAATAGCTTGATTCTGCTGTCTTCAGCTATTTGAAAGGCAGTAAGGGTTTCTCGAGTTGAATTTTCAATGGTAGTTTAGTCTTCATCTAATATTACGTAATTGATGTTAGTATCAAGTTGTCACTTAGCCAGATGCTTGTAGAATCCCAGGCTCTTGGCCAAGGAAGCTCACAGTGTTTGTATGGAGACAAGGTCAGCTGTCCCTATTCTCAGCTGCCTTAAGTGAGTGGTATGCTTGCTTCAGAGAGCCATTTGCCTGCTCAGTTAGAGCCTGGGTGTTACAGCATCTCCAGGGAATCTGTGTGGTTTTTCTGCAGTATTCTTTTGCATAACACTAAATAGTTGTCATCTGGGAAGTGTAGATGAGATGTATGATGTCAGTGCACGGAACCAGCTTTTAGGGCACAGTCCAGTAGAACAGCTGTCAAGGATATGATACTGTAACAATTTAACTCGCTGAAGACTGCGTGAAGAGTGTTTTAGTAGCTGGAAAGCTGTATCGCATCAATGCTGTGCTGTGATCTCATGCACAGGAAATCGTGTGACTGTATATGACAATACAGATGTGCCAGAGTTTCTCTGCGTCGTCACTGCTGACTGTTACTCCTGGATCACAGTAGCCTAGATATGACAGTATGGGCCGCAATCAAGTTGTTACTTGCTCCATGAAAATTCTTACCTGCAAAAGTGACGCTTGATGATGAATGAATAACCGGATGAATGAATAACTGGGACGGGGGGGGGAAAGAGCTTTTAAAATTGGCCTGTGGTAGGTATAGGAGACCTTTGTTTGAAGTAAGAAAAAGAAATTACTCTTTAATGGGACATTATAGTTAGAACATGAAATTAAATGTCTAGGAAACAGTTTCGGGTATTTAATCTTCCATTTCCTGACCAAGATAATGGGATTTTAACATACAAGAAAGATAACTTTATTTGAACAGCATAAAAAAAAAACCAACCCTTTGGTTTTCATTAAGCAAACATAGAAAGTGAAGTTGCAGAGGAAGGTAACACTAAAACTTCATACTTTCATTGAAGGTTTAAGTGAATTGTATTGTTCTCAGTGAAATCTTACCTGTTGTTGCTTTTTTTTTTTTACAGATGATCAGTAGAATTGAATATGTGCACACAAAGAATTTTATACACAGAGACATTAAACCAGATAACTTCCTAATGGGTATTGGGCGTCACTGTAATAAGGTTAGTCTTATGCTCTTTGTTTAAAAGATTCAAAGGGAATGGTTATGTTGATTCAAGCTGTACTACCTTTTTAAAACGAACTGCTAAAGCTGATGTTTTTGGATGCTAACCATGATCCTTTGATGTGCGAACTTAGGTTTCTCAGTGTCCACTTCTAAATGCAGTGGCATGCACATGTGGATCTCTGACCCACTCTGGGAGAGGCACTTGATTGCAAGATGATTTCTAGGCTTGCAACAAGCTTATAAACTAAGCCTAGAGAATACTTAGCTACTTTTCACAATGATGGAGTTTCATTGTAGAGATAACTGTTGTAACATGTTTTTCTCAATGATAAAGTCAAATCTTATCTTTGGCTTTGGGGCTGACTTCCTGGGATGAAAAGAATTCATGCCAACGTGGGAGCACCTGACCTACCAGTCATCAGGGCATTAAATCTTGCAGTGACAGACTGGTAAAGAGAACTCTTCAGCCATCAGAATTGTGGATACAACTAATAGCCAACATGTAGATAACTTCATTTATTTATAAAGGCAATTTATGCAAATATATTGATGGAAAACTGTTAAGTTGTAGAGTACCTGAATATGTTGTACAACAAAAAACTGCTCTCCATTTACTTTAGGGGAAAAAAAGCAGGGGGAGGGGAAATGGGCTGAGGTTGTTACACTTGTTTGGATGGGTAAACGTAGTCAGAAGTGCATGTTTTCCATTGAAAACCTTATATAGAAGAAAACTGGGTTTTATTTTTAGTTCTCTTGAGTGAAATATGCTTAATCCTGCAATTTGTATGTCGAGCTCGGGCAGACAGGCAGCATTGGCAATGCATTAAGCATGCTACTTAATAGAAATTAACTTCAGGACAAATGTATGTGATCAAGCTGTTTATTGGAAGCAAGATTCCCACTTATCTTCTCTATATGCCATCAGAGAATGTCTCATCTCTTTAGGTACTGATAGTGTTTAAAATGTTTACCTTTGTTTGCCTGTATGAATGCCAACTTCAGGGCCATGAACATTAGAAGGGGAAAGCTTGATTAACATGAGATAACAGCTCTTGTCTGAAGAGGTGCAGTGCACTGAATGTTTAGATCCAACCGTTGTTGGAAAAGCTTGTAAGTCCAGTTGAAAGGCAGTCTTCATGTAATCCTGTTGCTGTTAAACTTTGCTTGTTCCCAAGTTTCATACTTTCACTCTGTAGAGTTCTGTTTTTCTCTGCTGTGTTGAGCAGTTAGGCTCCTTAATTTTCTGGCATGACTTAGAGTATAACTTGAAAACTTCAATTTTTTTTTTTCCTAGTTTTAGTTTCTGATTTCCAATTGTTCTTTTTGGGCCATTTTTCTATACTTTTGCACAGTCATGCTAGGTTGGCATTGCTGCACTCTTTCATCTTGATGTGGATTAATGGCCTAGAAAATGCTGCTGTACTTACTTTAGTGGAGAAACACATTAGATTTGCATCAGCTGAAATGAAAAAATTCCTTGTAAACCAATATATTTTTTTCCCATTAGTGGACTAGTTAGGGAGCCACACAATGCTATGGTGGTAAACACTCTGTGGGCATGGACTTCATTACTGTTGCAGGGTTTTAGAGATTAGGGAAGTAGATCTTGACGAAAGTACACGTAATAGGTTTACATATGCAAAATGAGGAACAGGTTGCTTCAGCTTGGAACAAAGTGCTTTGTCTAGAGAACACTTGCCACCATACAGTATTTACTTTGTTTCTTTTTGTAACTAAGTCTAGTTTGGGTTTTTTTTAGAGATGGCTACACACAGTTTAAAGAAAATTAGCCACAAAGACTAGAATAGCATGGTAATCTTGTTCCAGTAGCTTCCTGTCAGTTATATTTAAAAAAAAATATTTTTTCAAATTTTAATTTGGTGATTGGGAGAAATTTTGCTCCCGCCTTAAAAGATGAATTTTCAGCTCTGCTAGAAATAAGCCCTGCATGCTTATGAAAGTAAACTTTAAGGTGACTAAATGCCTTCTACCTCTTCCTTACTGAAGATTTACTTTTTCTAAATGTCTTTTGGGGGAAGGGCAGTTTGTGGAACCAAAGGATGCTTTTGTAAGCAAAACTTCAATTTCCTTTTTTAATAGAGCCAAATGTCACCATTGCTATCCCTGGTCAAGGCAGTGCCATTTTGGAGCGGCTCACAGTTGAAATTTACCTTGTCACATCTTTCAAAATTTTCTCCTTTAAAAAAAATAAAAATAAAAAATAAATAAAAAAAAACATACATAGTTTTTTGAAAACTACAGTGCTTGGTGGAAGAAGGATGGCATTTGGCTACCCTGTTCTTTCTCGAACGCCTCGGTGTTGCCTGTCTGCGCCGGCCATTGTTGCAATGTAAGCAATACTGTTTGATGCACTGCCACCCTCTATTGTTTGTTCAGTGTTTAGAATCTCCAGTGGGGAAGAGGAAAAGAAGCATGACTGTTAGTACTTCTCAGGACCCATCTTTCTCAGGATTAAACCAGGTCTGAACTGTCTCCTATTCCAACCTCAACCCCAAATTCATGTGCTTTATTTTTGTTTTGGTTTTGTTTTGTTTTGTTCTTTTTTTTTTCTTCTGGAGAATGTAGACCTTGCAAAAGCACCTCTTATGTTGGCATTATTCAGACATACTTGGCAAACATGTAACATTACTAAGATGTTTCCCTGTGGCGCTTGTTTAAATTGTGGAATTATTTCTAAACTGGATATTTAAAAGGGCTAAATGTAAGTGCTTGATTTCAGATGCAGAAGCAGGTTTTACTTTTGTCCTGTGAAACTCTAAGGCAATGTGTTGAAGGATAGACATGCCACCCTAGTGAAATGTGAGGGCTTCTGCATAGGGCTGGCTGCTTGCCTTCCTGTAGGGCTCCTGCAGTGTCTTTGAATACACAGGGAGAAGTTCTGTTATCGCTTCAGCCAGACTCCTTCCCTTGCAGTTTTTGTTCAAAAATCTTTCCACATATGTAATAAGGACTCTCGTATTTTCATCCATTGTACTTAAAAAATGAAATTACTCCAACAAGCTGTGTCTTGGAAAAGCATGGGCTTATCTTGTAGTGTTAAATGTAGTACTCCTGACTCTTTAAGAGGAGATGAATTGGAGAGAAATGAAGACATATGCCAGTTCATAGCAGGACAGCTGGAAATTGCTGAATATGAATCATAGCTCAGGAGTTTGGCCATAGAATCAGTCCGTAGCTTTCCACAATGATAGTCTTCACATATTAAATCCCAGGCAGCTTGCTGCTGTACGTGAGCTGACAGACTTCTGTTGTCTCCCTTCTGAAACTTTCTTATCAGTCGAGGCAGAGGCTTTGATCTACTTCTCTAGTTGCTCTTGGCAGAAATCTTGCCCTACTTCTCCAGTTTCCTGCTGATTGTGCAACAAACAGAATTAAGGTGGTATGAGGTTATCTGTGGGAATACGTCTGTGTTCCTGCTGGCTGGAGTTAGTACGTTCCGTGCTCATCCAAATCAGGCTGTATCTTCCAACTTAACTCTTTGCAAGATGGACTTACTCCTTTGCCTTCCACCCATCTGGAATAGGAAATACAGAATGACCTGAAGCTAGGGAACAGAATAAAATTCCCCGGAGAAATTAGTGCTGTAAAATAACATCCAGTTACTTGACTACTGTAGAACAGGTCTGTGTTGCTGAATTGATTCTTTTTTTTAAAAAGTACTACCCATAGCTGTTGAGAGATTGCAGAATTACCTTGTTCAGGTCTAATATCAAGAGCTTGCAGCAGCAGTGGAAGAGGCAGACCATCATTTACTTTTATAACTCCGTTGAAGAAAGTAGCCATACCAAGTTGGTGCTAAACAAGGCTAGACACCAGCTATTTATGTATTACAGGCACACTTCCAGTGTTAACGATTTTGATTCATGAACTGTGACTTTGTCCCTCCGTACCATTAATAGCAAGATCCCCAGGATTACAGAAAGCATATGAAGACTTCGAATTGTTTAAAGTGTTTGTAACTAAATGTGCAGTGAAAATATTTCTGCCTGATGTGTAGAGTGTTTGGTTTTCCATCCTTCTCAAGGCATAGTATTTTGCTTAAAATAATGGGCAAAGGCCCTGCAAAAGTAGCTGTTACCAACTGTACATCAGAGGCTGTCATCAGACCAGAGAGCTTTAATTGGAAAACAAGGGATTGCATTTGAGCTCAAGCTTTGCTTCAAGGAAAGTTGCATTTGAAGTATAGTAATCACATAGAAGCTTTGTACTATCTGCTTTAGGAGTTCAGTATCAAAATCACTAATTTCCTGGTAGCCGGAGAAGCTACCATCAACTGGTGTCCATGCTCACCAAGTGAATAACTACCTCTAGTGGTAGCTGTGGTGGGTGCAACAAAGACCCCCACTTTCCTGAACTGTGACCAGCGTAGTTGACATAAAAACTTGGATTTACCTCCCCTTGTTCAAAGCATTCTGGACTTTCAGGGTGACTTTCACTTCCTAGTGAAAGTGTCCTTTCACTAGGACAGCAAGTGTAGAACTGCTGTGCTTTGTGGTTGCATCTAAGTCGTGGCAAGACTTCAACTCAGGGTTTTCTGTTCCAAATTCAGTGGATTAAGGGGTTTTTAGCTTTGTTTTTTCCTGTCTAGACTTCTATAGTTAAAAAAATCTTCAGAATTCTAAAACATACCTACTGTGCAATTCAGAAACTTTTGTCTTTCAGTATCTTTGATACTTCCATGTCAAGTGTCACTTTATAATTCATGGCACTTCCATTGTGCTGGAGTGACCCTTCGTTTCAGTCTTGGATGCAGGTTTACCTGTGTATCCATCTCCAGTACTTGTTTGCATTTAAAGCTGCATCTTCTGTTCTGGAATCACCTTTAAGATGATACTGAATA
The DNA here is from genome assembly GCF_964106895.1 of Numenius arquata. Classification (NCBI taxonomy): domain Eukaryota; kingdom Metazoa; phylum Chordata; class Aves; order Charadriiformes; family Scolopacidae; genus Numenius; species Numenius arquata. The sequence continues at coordinate 33,750,624 of NC_133586.1, forward strand.
GATTTTTACTGAGAATTTCTTGAACTTTGTGTTCTTTCCATTATCTCCTTCCCCACCCAAGTTACTTTTGCAGTACTCATTAACATGTAGTGGTTGTAGTCACCAATCCTATAGTATTAATCCAGCGTTTGAAGCAGGAGGTCAACCTGATTTGTAGTTTGAAGACTGATTGCTAGAATTTGAAATGTTCCTTACATACTTCGGCCTCAGCTTCTTTTGCCTAGTCCTGAACTCTTGTCACAAGAAGGTACAGTCTGTATTAACCTTTGTAGATAGGCTGGCTGGTAGCTCACTAATTAGCACGCAGTCAGTTGTTGCTAAATACCAAATCATTAGGCAAGCTTGGTCATTAGAAACCTAAATTGGATTCCATGTACTAGGCTCTAGCTTCCTGGCTGTATTAATATCATCAGCGAGCGTGTCATGCTGCTGTGATAGTGTTCTGGTAGTCTTAAAATGAGCATATGATTGAAAGCCAGATGTCTTGTTTGCTGTTGAAGGTTTTGGCCTCATGCTCTGCAGAATGGCCAGTGTTCTTTATGAGACATAGAGAAGATTACAGGATGTGCATCATTTGCATTAAGCTGCTGAGCTGCCATTAACTGTCTGTATGTGTAAACTGTTATAGTGTGAGTGGGGTTTTGTGAAGTGTGCTTTCGCACATACTAGTTTCTTACTAGTTTCCTTCCTAAATTGTGCACTGTAGTTACCGAGCTAATGTGGTACAAACTACAATAGTAACGTAAAATAGTTGTAGAACTCTGAGTAGCACAATCTAATCTAGTCCACTGGATTGAGAAAAGGCTTGGACTAATTCACTGAGTTTTGAACTGGCTAGTTAAAGCTAGTTGTGACTGCACTGTTACTTTGCTTCCTCTTAACTGTAGGCTGTTACATTGTGTGGTTGTCTTAAAATGTAGCTAATGCCTAGTGAAAGAGATTGGGGATTCCTTGCATTGTATAGCAATGTAATCTGTTTTCATTTTTCTTTAAGTTATTCCTTATTGACTTTGGTTTGGCCAAAAAGTACCGGGACAACAGGACAAGGCAACACATACCATACAGAGAAGACAAAAATCTCACTGGCACAGCTCGATATGCCAGTATCAATGCACATCTTGGCATTGAGCAGAGGTGAGTTCAAGGAGATTACTGCTGTGCTTTTGGAGGCTGCAAGATGATCTTATTTGTAAGCTGCTGAAGTGTCTGAACTAATTTTGTATGAATAACTGTATATATCTCTTTGCAATTGCTTTTCTTCTTGGCTGCCTGTGCAAGGGTAGGGGAAAAAATCTGAGCACTTAATTCGCTTCTTGAAGAGCATCTAAGTCTTGCAGGCATGAGGTGGATGTTCTGCATACTGTTTTGGGTTGGTTTTTTTTAAGGATAAGATATACTTCTGTGTGGATCTGTCAGAGGACCTTCACAAATAAAATGGTGCACTTTCCTCATTGTGTTGGTACCTGTTAATGCCACTGCTGACTGACTTGAGAGGCAATTCTGTAGCCAGAAAGGGTATTCCAAAGCTGGTGTCTGTGTCTTGTTTTCTCACCCTCCCTTCAAGTTAGTAAACTATTGTTTATCCTTTTTTCCTACAAGCAAGACTTAAAGATCTTCTACTTCACTCACTCTGTATTTTAATTTGTTATACACAACCATAGTTGAGGCTGTGTATATATGTACACTTCTGTGTATATATGTTTACATATTTGAGCTTTGCTTAATCAACAAATGTTTATCATCTGGATCAAAAGCATGTTGCTACTACAGTATCTTAGCAGTGGTCCAGTGGAGATAGCACTTCAGTGTTGCTAAAATGTATGTTAGGTACTCATGAGACAGCAAGTGATTCCTCTCTTCTCTTCCTTGCCTATATGCCTAGATACTGTAATGTATAAGTGTAATAATGTGGATTTACCACATGATGCTGAGGTTTCTTAGACATAGTTAAAACTTCCATGAATGTCTCTGCCTCTGACTGTCAGTTTAATCAAGAAGGGAATGATAGAATTTCTAGTGGTCAACTTCAACAGAACATGTAACTTACAAATATTTGTTTCTTTCAGATGCTCCATGTTTCCTCTTTGCTTTAACTTCCTTAAGGTTCCTTAAGTGTATTTTGTTGTCTGTCAGTGTCATTATTTAAGCCTACTTGACATGTGGGTCAAGCAGGGTAAATGACATGTGCCATTTCTGAAGTAAGTACATCTCATAGAACCCAAGCCGTTCTTGTGAGGGCACCTTACAGTCCAAGGAGGGTACTGCAAAGAACTACAGCTTTTGAATGTAGTTGGAGGTCTTGTACTATCTCTGCTGGTACTGGGAATTGTAATATAATTAGAAATGTAGCTTGGTGCATGCTAAAAGCTATTCAGCTGTTTAGACCAAGCCAGCAGTGAGACAAACAGGTAATATATTCCTGTAATCAAGAGAAATCAGTCCTGAAGCTTCTGGCAGAATATTTCAACTGTTAGTGCTGTACTTTAACTGTTACAGAACATGTTCTCCTATGTGTAATGACAGCTATTCTCAAGGAGCTGGTTTCAATGTTACCATTCCTTGTTTTAGTAATGGTGATTATTGTCCTGTTTTCCAAATCCTGAAAATAGCTTTCATCAGTATATGCTCAAATATAATGTATCCATTACAGACTTACAGAACCAAACGTTTCCTACAAAATCCTGAAATTAAACATTAAAACAACGAACTGGATGGGGGATGGAAACTATTAATCCCTTCATCACTTCTGAATTTACCACTGCCTTCTTAGAAAATGGTGTTTTATGTCATGGCCCCATACCATTCACTGAATCCTGTTGAAGATTAAAATCTGCAATTGTAAGAGAATTAGCAAGTTTTTCAGGTTGAAATTTGTGGTCTTAGTCTCTTTTTTTTATCCCTGTGTCTTTGGCTGTGGTTTCATGTTAGAGCTGAGATGACCTTAGAGCTAGCTGCTGCCAAGAGTAGTGAACCAGTTTTCCCTTCCCTGACCCCTTCATACAGCGAGTGTTTTTCTGTCCTTGTGGTGAAATGGCTTAGGGAGCCAAGCTGGTTTTCTTCTGGGGTAGATATCTGAACGGGTTCCCCAAAGCGTCAGAGGGCTGGAACATGAGTTGAGTGGGTGACAGACAGGTCATTCCGGTGATAAATAGTGGTTATTTTGGGTTGGCTATAATATAAAGCATCACCTACAACTTCTTTCCTCTGATACGAAGATCTGGAGGTAGCTCTCTCCAGGTTCTTACAGATTATTCTCACTTAAAGGGAGCTGTTTTACCCTTGCCCATGTATACAATCCTGTTTGCAGTACTGCACTCAGCCTTTTACTCCCATGTGCAGGTAGTGTATGTGTGTAGTCTTTCCTGCCACCATTTAAATACCTCTTTTGCAGATCTGCCTGGGTGGCAAAGCAGCAGCAATACCTGTTGGGCTCTCTTGATGAGGGAGCTGGGAGGAGAAAAATAACATACATTGTCTTGTCTCATGTCAAATAGATGTCAGCTGCAGAGGGGCTGTCAGAGGAAAAATCCGATTCTACCACAGCTGGGAAGAGGCAACTTTGCCAAGAGGAAAAAAAATAATTTCCACTTCAGTAAACTACTAGCCTTAGAAATCATGAAAGCTATGCAGCAAAGTATGATAGCGTGTTTGTGGCTGAAGTGTGGATCTAGAGCATATGTGGTACAGGAAGCATTTGAAGCCTTTTAGATGAGAGTTTGAGTGCAAATTCTCAGTGAAGTCTATGGCTAGGTAACTCTTGAGTTCTCTAGCTGCCTTGAAACAGACTTCTTGTGGGAGGAAGGCAGAGGCACCTTTCTAAATACTGCTTGTATCTTAAAAATCATAGTGGTAGTTCAGGGTTTTTTGACAGAAGTGAGGAAAGAAAGGAGTTGCACCTTTTGGGGGCAAGATGTTCAGCGCTGGTCCCAGACTGAGGGAAGGTTCAGGGCAAAATTGTCTTTAATGAAGTTAAGGCTAATGTCATGTATCTCTCAACGATGCATTCCATGGTTCCTGCAGGTAAAGCTGTAGTTTCTATCCAGGTTACTTAATTAAATGGGAAAGAGACATGTAATGTTTCATTTTTTATTTTCCAAAGTTTTTGTTTCCCAAATTATTCTAATGTAACTGCAGATGGAAACTTGCCACGCACAATGCCTACTGACTATTTCTTGCTTCAAAAACGAATAGGATCATCTTCCCGCTTGTGAAGACTTGTTACATGTCTGCCAGTGGAATCCTGAAAACCTAGATGTCTTAGCTGTATTAGAAAGAGACCTTCCTTTGCACCAAAACTTAGGTTTTATTCCTTAATTATTTTTTTTAATTTTGGAATGCTTGCTCTATTTGGAATAAAGTACAAAATGTCAGTTTGTAATTCATTGTGTTCTTTCTCTTCATCCAGTCGTCGAGATGACATGGAGTCTCTAGGCTATGTATTGATGTATTTTAACAGAACCAGTCTGCCTTGGCAAGGATTAAAGGTAGGTTATGTTGCGCTTTTTTTCACCCTTTTTTTTTTTTTATTTTTTGGGAATCATGCTTCTGCCTGCAGGTATGGATAGGTGGTTGTATAGAATGTTTAGCTTCAGTTACACAAAACAGTTTTTCCCAAGCCATGATATTTATAGAATGTAGGAGAAAGGTTCTTTATGCTTCTCTTGCAGTAGGCAAAATGTGTATTGTTTGACTGTTAAATTTTATGCTAAACAATAGCTTATGTCATTATTGCAAATTATTGTCCCTTTGTAGACTGAGGTTCTCTTTGGGAAGTAGAAAATAACATGTAGTGGCTTTTTGAATTACTGTAGAGAGCATGGAAATAATCTCTGGCCTAGCAAGTTCAGCTTTAGTGGTATCTTCAGTCCAGTTTATGGTATGACTGAACAATAGCTGCAACAGACTTGTTTCAAGTGTTATCATGTATGGTAGCCAAGTACAAGCATGGCAAATACTTCTTATTTCTGTTCTGTAGACTTCAGTGATTTGTTCTCATGTTTTAATTGTTTTTCTTCCTCCATGTGAGAGTTGTGTAACTCAAATGATGTTGCAGCTGCAAGTTTTCTAAAAAGACAAGCAGCTTGTGAAACACTAGAACTCTTCAGCTGCAAATGAATGTAATGGCTGCTTACTGAAACACGCAGGCAGCCCTTGAATGGGGTACTGAGTGGGAATTAATAGAACTTTGGCAAATGGAAATGCAAGTCTGGACTGTTTAATGGACAAAAGCAGCAGCTAGAACTACACGAGCTGTGCCATGTGATAGAAGCATTAGACTGCGACAAATGGTATTAAACTGTGTCCAAATCTTAATACCAGATTGACCTTCATCCTGTTTGCAATAAGTGTGTGTGACTTGGAGATTTCACATAAAATACTTATGGTTGACCAAAGGATTTTTGTCATTTTTTTTGCTACTGTCGCTGTTAATCCAGTGTTGCACAATATCTCTTATATTGTGACCTACATGTTCCACAGGCTGCAACAAAGAAGCAAAAGTATGAAAAGATTAGTGAAAAGAAAATGTCCACTCCTGTTGAGGTTTTGTGTAAGGTAAGAGTTTCCAAATGATGTCATACTGTGAAATGGAAGTTCTTTTCTTTCTTGTTTTTTTAAAACGAGCCAATATATTAGGCTCACATGGCATTTGCTGCTGAATAATACGTCTCTGGCAGTCATGGGTGCCTTGTGTTTGGCCACCCAGCACGACTCTCAGTGTGTGTAACAGGGCAGGCATTTGCTGCTGTTTCTTGGTGTAGTTTGTGCCACCATCATTCCAGTTCTTGGTAACTGTTGGCAGTGCAAACTCTCCAGCTCTCTTAGGTGAGGCATGTTCATTTCTTCAACTACTACAGTGAAAGTTCTACGTGTGCCCTCTTGGGTAAATAAAACCAAGGTAGAGCTGTACAGCTTGCCCATATATACTTGTTTCTGCCTCTTCAAGATTTGTTCAGATTGTCTGTATCTCAAATTGAGGTTGTAGTGGAATTGGATGTCAAGTGATCCTTAAAGCTGTGTTGCAGAATGACATTTCTCCAATGCTATCCTTTGGGTCTTAAGGTTTCTCTTCAACTGTGGCAGCCATGTGCTTGTTAAAGGTCCTTGAGAATGCGTGGTAGTTTTTGCACATGAAACAGCAGCACCAGGGATTGCACTTCCTAGTCATGCACATTTATATACCCTTACAGTCTCACAACATCTTCCAGACTGCTGAACTGTTACACCCCATGTTTTCTTTTTTGTCATATGGCACTATACTGTATGCTGTTTACTTAATTAGGCTTTAATATAGCATTAAATGTATAAATACGTGAAGCAAGGAATCTTTGAAAGAAGTCTTCGTGGTTTAAGTCTTCATACTTAATAACTGGTAACTGACCTTGCCTCTAGTATGCTCAGGTAGATTATCAAGGAAAATTGAGTGGAATCTTTTAAGAGGTAATTACTACCTATTTCAGAGACCTAGTTAATAAGAACTAGGTTTAATTAGGATGAATGAAGTGCTTTATGTTGTATATTGAAGGTTTTGGTAGCAGAGGACTTGTGATCGCAAAACACGCATCAGGTAACAATTCTGGGGAAGGAATGTGTACTTGGTAACTTGCTGATCAAATCCATCTTCTGAAATACAGAATAAATGAATAACAAGAGGCAAAGTGGAATCTACTCACACAAGTCTTCAGCTGTTTTTTCTCTGCTGTTATAGACAGAAATACAGCTTTTAGTTTTCTAATAGGGTTGTTAGAAGCTTTTTGCTGCAAGCTGTGGCTTGATTAACACTGTTGATTTACAGGGGTTCCCTGCAGAATTTGCCATGTATCTGAACTACTGTCGTGGCCTGCGCTTTGAAGAGGCACCAGATTACATGTATCTGAGGCAATTATTCCGTATTCTTTTCAGGTCAGTCTCAAAGTGGAAAAGTACTGAAATTTGTCAGTGCTTTACCAGTTGGTAACTGCTCTGGGGGACTTGCACTGCAGAGGGCTGCTCTGTATGTGTGTGGTGTAGGGAGTTCTGGGGCTGTCTTTCCATTTCAGAGTTTGAAAAACTGTTTAAAGGACCTGAAAAACACTGTTAAACACGTTAAACATGATTCTCTTCTTTTTGAATTGCGTGATCTGACCACTAATACTAGAAGATTGAGCCTCTAGCTTCAAGTTCCATTGCATGTAGCTTAAGAAATTGACCCCTCAGTAGAAGCATTTGAAGCTTTTTATGTCTGGAGACTGGTGATAGGACTAGCAGTGGTGCCCAGGAGGTGGATTTCAGTGGAGGGGAATAGTGCTGTTTCAGTGAGCTTGTTGGAAAAAGCAGAACATAAACTCAGCCTTGTGGAGTGAACAGTATCTGTTCAAGAAGAGCTGGGACTGATCTCTCAAGAGTCTGCCTCCAGGTTTCTGGAATCCAAAGCAATTATTATTCAATGGTCTACAGTACTGCAGTCTTCCCTTAAAACTATATAGTTTAAAAAAAGAAAAGGCTGAGAACCTCAGTGCAGACAAATGGGTAAGCAGGGTTGTGATGAGGCCTGCTTCTACAAATGGGCACTTTTGAGTAAACAGTGAAGAAAATGCTGCTTGATGGTATCTGGGCTTTCTTCAAGAATCCCTTTAAGTTAGTAATTCTTAGCATTTATATACCATTCATAATCCTTAAAGCAGCTTACAGAAACAGTTAACCTCTAGTTCTGGGTTTTCAGCAAAGGCTTGGTATTAGCAATATGGAAGTTATGATGTGTTACAGTAAAGTATTTCACTCTTTTCTAGGACCTTGAACCACCAATATGACTACACATTCGACTGGACAATGTTAAAGCAGAAAGCAGCACAGCAGGCAGCCTCTTCCAGTGGGCAGGGGCAGCAGGCCCAAACCCCCACAGGCAAGCAAACTGACAAATCCAAGAGTAACATGAAAGGTTAGTAGCCAAGAACCAAGTGACGTTACAGGAAAAAAAAATTACACTAATTTGGACAATGTCGGCAATTTAAGTGTTAGATCAAGGAGGTGGTTTAAAAAATATATTTGGCTATTAATTTAAAAAGCAAAAACAAGAGACGTCCTTGGAGAATTTGACTACTAACTTTATACCAAAATGTCCTTGTACTTCATATCATTTCTTCTGGGGATGTTGGGTCATTTTAACCACTGCATCTTTTGCTCCCGCATTAACCACTTTCCAAAAACAAGAAACTGACTTGGTGTTGGGAATGTGACATTTTTATTTATTTTTCTTTATATATATACATATATTTATATATGTATAAATATATTATACAATCCAAAATCCTAGACCTAACACTTCTTAAGGGATAATTCTCATTAACTAGGCAAGGATCTAGAGACTTTGGGTTCTACTCTGTTCCAGCTGGTACAGTGCTGTGGGTTTGCTTCTGTTCTGTATGCCTCAAACATTGGAAACAGAAAATTGTGAATGATCTGGCTTCCTCCAGTGGGTTTCCATTGAGACACATGGTCCAGAGTTAAACGAGGGGACCAGTGAGCTCAAAATGTCTTGCCTAAATCCTAGAGTAACCCCGAACTGCTGTGGACTGCCAAGTCACAATTTTCTGAAGTATGTGGATGCTCTGGGGTGGGGCTTCAGGTTTCTTGACTATTTTAATGTTTCTTAGGTTATGGTTCCAAAGGGAAATGTTGTGAAATGTTCAAGATGTAACTGTTTAAAAACTGAAAACTGAGTTCTGAAAAGGGACATACAATTATTTTTTTACACGTTCATGAAGCTTTTTAAAAAATTTTGTGATGTAAATCTGCCAGTGTCAGTCTGGTAAGTAGCTATAAGGAAGCTGCTACAGCTAGTGACTATTGCAGCCAGTCTTGTAATAAAACTGATGCCCCAAGATGAGCTGTGGATAAAATTGGAGCCAATGAGGTGAGAGTGAGACTAGAGAAGCTGATTTCAGTTACTGCTACTGAGGTAGCATATTGAGGTGTTACTGCTGCTTGCTACTCTTCAGTACATTCTTGTCTTGACTATCATTTTAATATGTATAAAACTATATATAAAGTCAACATGAAAGACTTAGAAGTCAAAGACATGCAGAAGTGTTTACAGGAAACTTACCAAAATGTTTTTTTCACATATTGTGGCAGCATTTAAACATTACCAGGTTGCTTTAGTAAAAATAGCTATCTAAAAATATAACAATTCTTCACTTTTCTAGAAGTAGTAAAATACCTGGTTGTCTTTCCAAGACTAAATCTGAAATGATTTCTTGAAGAAAAAAATTTTCCATAGGATACCATTAAATGCCAGATTACTTGTGGCACAGAGTCCAACTTGTTTGACTGGAGCCGATGGGTGCTACAACACTGAAGGCTGTAAACCAGTTCCTTCAGCGGTAACACCAGTACGTACAGAGTTGGTGATTAAGTGCCCAGGCTTAGATTGCTTCCTGAAATGCAGAAGCTCTGACTGGAGTTCAGAACTCATTACTGAACCCAGCCTGATGTCAGGGTGTGGTGAGGTTGGCTGTTAGAGCAGGAGGAAATAATTTGAGCAAAAATGTGGATTCTTCTCAATGGTGTGTGTTTAAAGTGAAGATCTTAAAACAGGTGATGATCTGTAAACAGACACTGCCCTGAAAATCAAGTTGTATGCACTAGAAATGTTATTTTGCTGGTGAAGTAGGTTTAATGTGCTGCTTCTGGCTGAGACGGTCTCTCACCAAGTGCTATACCATAAGAGAAGTAAAGGTCATCGTAATGATTAACTGACTGCACTTTCTAGTGATGATTTAGTGACAGAGTGCAAAGCTGCAGCTGACTGACAAGCGTGAGTAACGGGGAGGCTGTCTTGCAGTTGAACCTTACAGACCATTTCTGATGACCGTCCTCATCTCACTGTCCTCTAGTAATGAGGCCCATCGCTGTAGCTATGAAGAAGTTGTTCTTTTTCTAGCAGAATTTTGTTGGCTTTTGCATGGAGTAACAGCCTTCTGGGGGATTGACTCCCTCCTTCCCTGCCTGCATCATGAAGAAAAGACTTGTGACCTTTGGATTGCTCAAGCTGTAATGTCAGCACAGCATTAAAGTAGTGCTTGTCAAACATCTGAAGACTTCCCCAGCTTTCTAAAATAGCTTAGTCTCTTCATCACAGTAAAGATTCCAGATTTCTAAAATATTACATGCCTTTTTGTCAGAAATACTGCCTGTTAAAGAAGATTTTCTGAACCAGCTGAGCTCAAGCCGGAGGCTGTATGGCTTATATGTTGCTGTCACATTGAAGATCAATTAAGTGCCTGGTTTATTTTTTCTGGAGTTCAGTTAAATTCTCATGTAGTTGCTATAGCAAAGCCTGTGCTGAAGTGGCTTGAAAGGCTTCATGGCATCAAATTGTACTACTCTCGTAACTATATCCAGTTTAATGAGAGTATTGCAAATGGCAATTTGCAGATGGATTTATTGGTTAAAATCTTGCAGTATACTGTATAAAGTGCAAGTACTTTGAAGATGTGCGTCTTGGGAGTGGGACAGGGGGTGTGTGAAAACTTAATTCTTTCAAATAATGTCCAGAGATTTAGATGATCCAGATTATTTGGACAGTGTGCTCATTTGTAGATATTGCTGGCTTCCTTAACTCGGCTCCATATTAAACCATGTCACTGAGTCCTATAGGTTATTTAGGCTGAATATTCTGTGTGATTCCAGGATAGCCTATTCCGTCAATGGCCTTTTTTCTCTTTTATTTTTTTCCTGTCCCTCTCTGGAACCCTGTGCAGTGTCTTTTGTAACAGCAAGATCAGCTGTTTTTGAACTTGGGAGAGGTGAACTGTTTCAACAGACAGAGCTTCTCTGCTGACTCTGGGAACTTTAGCTCTCAGTCTCTCGACAGTGCAGCAGTTGTTCAGGTGTGATCTAACAATGCTTACAGTCAGCTTCCCTCAGTTATAAAACTGATTCACATAGTCAGTCTCCAGGATAAAATCTATCAGTTCCATTTGTGAGAGATGTTTTTAATTCACTTCAGTGTCGAGTTCTGTAAACCTGTCAGCAATCCCGTTAGCATTCGCTGAACACCTATGGTCATGGCAGCATTTCTCAGAACAGACTATTAGTTCGCTACTTGAGAAGTAGCCAGTTGACAGCCAAAAACTTTTCACTGCTTGTCTCTGCAGCTACTTAGAGAAAAAGTTTGAACACTTCTCAAGTAGAGGAGCTTCTTAGAGTATGACTGAACAGTTACTTTTCCCCCATTGATAAGATCTGCAGCTATAGTAATAACAAAGCAATTTGAGTATCCCTCACGTAGCGCAGAGATAGAGATTATCAAAGTTTTGGGTTACACCCTGGAGGGACAAGGAGTGATGAAGGTGCAGATTTGAGCTGGCCCTGTCTATAGTGAAGATGTAAGAGAGATGTCAGCAAAAACTCTTCAGCATGTTCTTCATACTGGCAAAGTCTTGTGCGCTACGTGAACATCTGAGTATCTCATTTGACAGCTGTAGTTGGGCTGGGTTTGGGAACACTTCTATGTAGTCTTAACAGGACTTGCAAGGGATGTTGTGGGTTGAATCCAGTTCCCTATTGCTCTGTAGAGTTGGGCATTCTCTTGCTCATAATACCTTGGATTTGAGGTGTTCTGACAAATGGTAGTATAAGATTTGTTAGCATGCCCTTCTTCCTCAGGTTCAGGATCCCGTTCTCATTTGAAACATCCAGGCTTCTAAATAAATGACTTGATCTGTTTCTTTCCACACTGGGAGCACACTCCTTTGTTAACTTAGTTTGGGTTGCTTTGATGGAGAAAGTGGTTCAAATAATGAATCAATGTTCACTGCTGAACATGCTAAATGGAAAAAGTGTATCTTTTGTTTGTATGCATCAAGTAAGGGTTATGAATGACTTCATGTCAGTGGAACTAAGGAGTCACTGGGGTTTCTCTGGGAATTTGCTCTCAAGTGGGAAAGACTGTCTTAATTCTGGTGCAGGATTTGTTTTTTAAGAATTGCTAGTGCTAGGTAAAGACAACTGTCCTTCAGTGCATTAAGACTGGGTTCAAACAAAGCTATTGAATCTTCTTACCTGTAGCTTAATCCTCCGGAAGAGTTAAAGCTGTGTTCTGGGTACTATCCAGATATGTTTTTGTTTGAATGTCAGGCTATGTTTAAGACTTGTTTGCACTTGCTTCTCTCTGGATGACAGCACAAGCTATAGCTGAGGTCAGCTTTCTCTGTATTTCACTCTGAAGAGATTTCTGGTGCAAAAACTCAGCTGTTGCTCAAGCGAATTCATGCATCGACAGAATACCATGCTGTTTGGAGGGCATCCAGAACGGAAACTTGCTTGGCAAAGTAGTCTTTGGTTGAGACTCCTGTTACCTCTTTAAAGCACAGTGCCACTACCTGAGTCACCAGAAATGAGTGTATAAGCAGTCACATGAAGACTGGCTTAGCTTGCAGTAACTGGTTCTTTCCTTTACTCTCCCTTTTCCATAATGTCTTGAACTTGTCATTTGGAGCCTGGAACTTTAAAATAATTGTTCTTGACTCCCCACCTCCCCTCTGAAATGTTGTTCCCCTTGTCCTTCCAAGGACAGAAGGTATGCTGGGTTCCTAGTTACTCTCAAAGGTTCTCGCTTCTGTTCTGGTTGCCCAGAGCATTGTACATGTGAGCATGTAGTGAGCACCAGTTACTGTAAGGTAAGTTATTCCTGTTCCTTTTCTGTCTGTGTGACACTGCTGTACTGCGTCTCTGAAGAGCACCACTGCAATCAGATGACAGTTTGACATTCAAGGATATAAACATGAGACATTGCAGACAAGTAGAAAACAATCCTATGAAATTACATCCTGCTTCCTAGTGGCAATAACACATCTTGTTTTCAAACTGTTGGTCTGAATTCCTATTTAAGGAATGTGACATCCAGCTGGTGCCTAAGCCTGTTTTCCAGTGCAGCAGTAGGTATGAGTGAGAGGTGTGTGCTGGAGCTAAAGCCTGGTGGCAAATGCTAGTTAACTTTGGAAAGGGACACCAGGAACTCTGCACTTCTGAGACGGAGCAGCATTTTCCCCTTTGAATGACCATAACTGCTATTTAATTTTCCTACTGTGAAGGCTGTTTCTCATTTTCATCCCGTATCAATAAGTTGCCCTTGTGTTTATCTTGCAGGTTTCTGAGCATGGCGAGGATGGGACAAAGCAGAGCAGATCGGAGCAGGACTTGTCACTCCCCAAATCCTAGAAATTTTAGTTCATACGTACACTTGCCAGTGGCTGTGGGCAACCATTTACTTGGTGTAAAGAACTTAATATCAGTATAAACTGGCTCTGGGCAGTGTCAATGATGCTGCACTTTGAGTTGTAGCAGCTGTAATTGTGAATATTACTGAGATAGTGAAACATGGTGTCCAGTTTTCTATTGCATTTTTTTCAAGTGGAAAAGTTAACTAATGGTTGACACACAAGTGGAGAAAATTGTGCATATGCCAATTTTTGTTACCTTTTTACTTTGAACTACACTGCTTATGAGATCTCGTTGTTTTGGAAGAATGGCATGAACAGTCTTCGGCAACAGTTGTGATAATTGTAAATGCTCACAATTGTGCACTCTTTTCTGGTTATTCCTCCCTGGGTTTTGAAAGTTGTACACTTAAAACATTCTTAAAGTTGTTGGCTTCTATGTGCAACATACCAAGCCAGCTGACATGGTAGTAACCAAAGATTCCAGTTTTTAAGCGTATGAAAGACTCTGCCTGCTTACCTGTGCTAGAAATAACAGCATCTAAAGTGAAGACTTAAGAGAAACTTAGCGACTACTAGATAATCTTTAGGACTCTGCATTAACTCTATAATGTTCTTGGTATAAAAGGAAAAACAGCATATTTGTCACAAAATTTAGTTAACATCTTACAACTGAACCTGTATGTAAGTTGCTTAGATAAATGTAATCACTGTAAACATCTATATGATCTGGGATTTTGTTTTTATTTTGAAGCGGGAGCTTTTTTGTTTACAAGTTCATTAAAAACTAAAAACTGTTTCTGTAAGGAAATGAGATTTTTTTTTTTTTAATTTGCCTTGTTAATTCAGTTTAAGAAATCTGCATCACCCTGTTTTTAAACCAAGTTTTAAGGCCATTTGTTAAGCAAAAGAAGTCATGTTTCTTTCTAAATCATTTTAGATTTAGTGTTGTAACTCTTCCTCATTTTGTTTTTAAATAAATTTTGTATTTTTTCCTTGAGGGGGAAGGGGCAGTCTTGCATTTTTATAACTTGTTGTTTGAGACCAGCCCTCTATACTAAGATTGGATTTTTTTTTTTAAAAAACGAAATGGCATCTTTTGCAGACCCGGTACTGGCAGCCTCCGAGTGTTGCCGTGTCATGCATCGGCTGGACTGACTTGTGATTGCTAGTTTTGAGAGAAATTTGAATGGAGTATTTGGATGGTTTTAAACCAAGGCATTTTCTTTCAAGTTCTTGTGAAGTGGATATGACCAGATTTACTCTTGTTCTAGGGGACAGCCTTGCACCATGCAGAGTTCACATTGGTTACTGCCCCAGGCTGTCTTCCTTCTCACTCCTATTCTAGCCCAGCTGAAAGAAAGAAATACTTTTATTGCTGGTAATTCTTTAACAGTGTAATTTATTCCTTTATAGCATGTCAGAATAAATTAAAAAATGTCTGAAAATGCTGCCAGATGCCTATTGTGTAAATGTTGTTTGTATGTTAGCTTTTTAGACAGTTTCTATGCATGTAGCAGAGTTTCTGCTCACAGTTCATATTTTTACTGTTTGAAAAGATCTTTCATTTTGAAAACTGTTTCTTCAAGATCTTAATACTTGCACTGTGTGCTCTCTGTCACCATGGAGCGGTGATCTGGATCAAGGCCGCGCTCCGCGGTCACTATGCATACTCCCTTTATGAGAAGGATCTGCCCTGAGAAGATGTTAGACTTTAGCTGGAGAACATTGTGTGCTAATAAACATTTGTATAGATAATCTGGGAGTACAGGGAGGCAGAAAGTCTGCTGGGCTTCAGAGGTACCGGTGCACATTTGGAAACTTCTCTTCTGAGTCAGAGCGGTCTCTCTCTGTTACCTGGAAGGTGGAAGAAGAAACATAGCTCATTCTTCTGGCTAGGATGTTTTCCTGGGCCGCAAGTATGGCCCTATCCGAATAAGGATACAAGCTATGCCTCCTATGAAAACTGGTATGTTTCTAAGAACTGGTATCTAAAATACTACGTTATGACCTTACATATGATTTCTACTGTCTAGGTAATGCATCTGACAACATGCATTGGCAGAAGGGGAAGAAGCATCAGTGAAATGCCTTCTTGGCAGCTGTTCTCAGAGTGGCTGCTCGGAATTGTTTTGGCACCACTTTTCTTGCTTTGACGTGAGGTGTTTGAAAGTCGGAGGAAGTAATTTGGTTTCAGGAGAAGAAATTATTTCCTCTGTCCGTTAAATTTACTCATGACTTTGAGGAGGGTTGTCAAATTTTAGAAACAAAACTGCCCTTGATGAGCACTGTAAGCAAGAATAGCTCATATGCTTGGAGTGTCAAAATGCATTGGTTTGCAGTTCTTATAACCGCAAGCCTCGTCCTGTGGAGGAGCATGGGGTCCGGTGAGTCTTTGGACACGGCCTGTTAATAGAGTTTGCTTCTGTACAGAAGCCTGAGCTGGAACTGTCAGCTGTGTCCTGCTTTGCAGAAAACCAGCCTGCACTGGGCACACTGAACAGTGAACAAGGCGGCAACCTTCCTTAAAGAGATGCTGTGATACTGAACACTCATTTGCTGTATCGTCTACTTGGTTTGTAACGAAGACTTAAAACTGAAAGCATTAAAAACTATGTGGATCTTGACTTCTGGTTGCAGCTCTGCATAGGTGTTGTGTTGGGAGGTTTATCTACTGTCCTGATGAAAAGTCAAAAACTTCTGTGAGCAATCCCAGCCCTTCACAAGTAGTTACCATTATAACAGGGGCCATAAAGTGCAAGAACTACAACCTCAAGTTCCCTGGAAAGTGCTAGAATTCAGGTAATGACATCAGACTGTGACAACAGGTTCTTAGTCATCTAAATAAGCGGCATTACAGCATTTCAAAGCAATTTATTAACCTCCTTAGAGCAACTCTGAGAGGCGTCCGAAGGCCCCCATTTAAAGGCTTGCTTAATTTGGAGCATGGAGTGCTCATGTGCAGCATACTGGTTCATTATTTTTAACCTCTTTAAGCTGTTTCTTGTAACAAGCAATTTAGAGTCTTTTTCTCCTATAAAAGGCTCTGAAAGGACAGATTGCTTTAGGTTTCAGTTATTAGTTGAATCGGTAACACTGCTCTCGCTGGCCTGCTGTTCTGCCTGGTGTTGGTATTGGTAATAAGTGATGAATTCAAGCCCTGGCTGTGTTGGAAACGCTGTCAGTCTCTGAAAACTAGGTATGTTTCTGGTAGGTGTGCCAGGCCTGTCCACTGTGTGCCATCCTAATTTTTTTTTTTTTTTTGCTGATTTCTATTGAATTCTGTCTGTATGGGGGTTATTTTTCAAGCTTATGTGCTGACTTGTTCTGCTGTTGCATTGTTCCGCCTGTTCTCTCAGTCGGCTTTTTCAGGTGTGTTGCTTACAGCTGGTGGGAGCCTGTACGTGCTTTGTGTGTGGTGCTTTCCCTGAAGCTGGCTGCGCTGCTTCGGCCATGGCTGTGCTGCTTGGGCTCGATGCCTCCCTGCCGTCCCTTCCAGCCGGAATTTTTCTGTGATCCCAAGTTGGCTTTTTTTGCATAAGGCTTTAATTTCTCTTGACAGCGTTCTCCAATTTGGAAGATTTGTTGCTTAGCCAGCTCCGTCAGCCCATCTGCTCCTTACATAATTGCGGTGAAATCATCATGATTTCATATCAGCTTGATGTCATAATGCAAGTTTATGAGCCTCGCAGGCTCCAGACAAAGAGGAACAGTGGGCTGGGAGGAAGAGCTTTCTGCTCCGAGCGCTAATGCCTCTGGAAACACCAGGCAAGGGAGGGCGCAGAGGAAGTGCCCACCCTCCTAATTGGCCCTGAGTGGAAGGACTGCGTTCATGGCGTGTTCTAATGGGGAAATGGCTCTTTAATGTAATCCTTGTTATCCAGGGCTAAACAGGAAGGGGGAGGGTGGTACCAGGGCTGCATGCAAAGAATTGAGATGGACTGTTGTGCTGGGACACAGGGACATTTGTCGTTCTCGGCTGCATTAATGAAGTTTTTTCAAACTAGAGCCAGGACTGGGCTGAGGCCGTGGAGGAAAGGTGGTGTGTTAAAGGAAGGCCATGTCCTTGTTCCTAAAGGAACCACAGATGGCTCAGCTGCTTTGCAAAGCTCAGTACTAAAGGTGTGAAGTCTTTTAAATTAAGATGCTAACTTGACTTTGCATCGTGTGAGATGTTCTTAGATATGACTGTTGGTATATCTGAGTTCAGACAGCTGGAAATCGGGAGGAGCTGAGGCGCGTTCTCACACTAGGCTTGAGTGATGAGGTTTTCAAGTATTTTTGTCCATAAAATGATTGTAAAGGTGATGTAGCTCCTTCTTTTCAGAGAACAGCTTGGCATTTTGATATCGAGGGCTGCTTCTGGAAGTACCTGAGCACCCTCAGTCCAAACTGCTCTCTTTTCTCTCCCTTTCCCAGGAGCCTTTTGTTCCTGTTAGTAATGCGGGTTGTTTTTTGTAAACACAGCTGCTCTTAATTTCATTTCTTTCCCTCTCGGAGTTTGAAGGATAGCATCAATACGTGTAGCTGGCAGAAAGCTCTTTCAGAGCTGCTCTGCGCACCGATGTGCCCCGAAGAGCAGGCTCCTGCGCTGCTCCCTGTTCACCACCACCCTTGAAATAATAGCGAGCCTTGAGCTGATTTGCAGATGATGGACTTTGAACTTTTTTTTTTTTTCTTCGAATTAAAGTAATTTCGGATCACGGGAAGGCTTTGAAGGAGTGTAAGTGCTGTCGTACAGGGTAGACTGGCTTTTGAGCTTTCTTTGTTGCAGGCAAAGCCCCCGAGTGCAATGATGAATCTGGGCCTTGTCCTTAACAGCCCTGTGAGTACCCAGGGCAGGTGCTTGACTTGGCACCCTGCAGATAACCAGAGGTGGGGCACTGGGGCTTGCATGACTCAGCTCTGCTTTGTGGCACCTCATGGTCCACCAGAGCAGGGGCACGAGGAGCAAATCTTGCCTTTCCCTTCCTCATACCCTGGGTGAGTCCCTCCTGTGTTGCTGTGGCCGATGCCAAGGAAGCGCAGGGGGACTCTTCCAAATGAGTCCATCGGATGTGCTTAACTGAGAACCCCCCGGGTTAAGGCTGGTCTCCTTGGCATAGCTTACCCTGATGTATATGCAGCAGCAAGGGCGAGGCAGACAGACTTCTCGTGGCTTTTGTATACCGACTGGTAACTCAGCTTCTTGGCAGTGTGGATAATTTTAGAGATCCTTGAGCCCATCTCTATACAACTACAAGGACTAATGTTTCACAAATCCCGCTGTCCCCAAGTAGGTGGTGTGGGCTGAGGGACCAGCTTGGGGCTTGCAGCTGGCTCTGGTGTTCCAAAGCAGTTTGTCATTGCCAGCCTGCAGCTGGACCAAGCTGCCTGGCTTCTGCTGATAGGATTTGCCGGATCTTCATCTGGTGCCACCTTCTAGGTAGAGCTTTGTCCAGGTCAGCGGAGAGGAGCGGGGGAGCGCTCGCCTGCCTCGTATGGGCAGGTACAGTCAGGCAGTGGGGGAGGAGAGCAGAGAGGTGAAGCTGGAAACTGATGCAAGTCCTTTGAGCTGAGAAAAATCACTTAGGCAGCAAATGGATTCATTCTTGTGTGCCGAAGGCTTCCCCCGGCGCAGCTCTGACTTGTGCTGAGCGTGTTCCTCCTCCTGCGTGGCTGCTGGCGTGGCAGTGGCTGGTGTTGGGCCGGGACTGTTTGCGGCAGGTGTGTCTGGGTCCGGGTTACCCATCGGGAGTGTTTGCACGGTGGAGCCTGTGTTCATATTCCCTAGGGGCTGACACTTGTATTGTGCGAGTCGGACCTCGGGCATCTCCTGCTGCATGGCACTGAACAGTAGGTACGGCCAGAAATTCCTGCTGACTCACATCCTGGAAGTTCTCGCCTTCCTTCCCCAGACCCCTTTCTTCTTGGGGAGGAAAGGCGAGGAACCCAGCTGTGATCATTCTTCCCCTGGTCTGCCCAGGAAGCATTAATTGATGGTTTTTATAGCTCAGCTGTGCTGCTTGTGTCTGGGTAACCAAGGAGCACCCATAAACCCTGTTTGCGCTGCACCCCAGCCTGGGACGATGCTGCTCTGCTAAACCTGAGCTGGGGTGGTGGTAGCACATTCCCAGGCGGCTCACCCAGAGCTGGTAATAAATCCCATAAACTGATTATGGGCGTAAGTCACTGCTCGGTGGCCTTTCTCCCTCTCACTGACAGCTTTTTTCATTGTGCCTCTTGACCTTCCCCGTACCTGCTGGTGGGGGGGCTCCTGGCAGTGCAGGTGGGATGTGAGCTGGGCACGGAGCCGCTCTCTGCCTGTTGCCGGCCGGGCTGGCTCGCGTGCCAGCAACCAGCAGGCTCTGGCAGCGTGTTCCCAGGAGGCATGGGCTTGGGAACTTGATGCTGATTGGAAGTGGCTTGTTTTTTTGCTTCCCGGCATGCAAACAGCTCGCAGGGTCTGACCCGTGCTGTGCTCGGCCTTTCCTAGTGAAAGGCCATGGGCGTTTGTCATCCCCTGCTCCTAGCCCTGGTCCTGTGTCCCCCAAAACCCCAGCTACAGGCAGGGGTAGGCAGCTGCGGTCGCCAGGATCCCTGCGGTGGCCAGGGAGAGGTGGAATCACGGCACTGGACAGACTGGCTCAGTTGTGGCTGGGCAGCTCTTCCTGTGTTGGCTTTTCTGAGGAAGGAGTCAAACATGGGTGACAAGGGACACCTGGGCATCCACGGGACGCATGGTGTAGGGTGTGTTTAACTGAATTTATGGCCCTTTGTGAGAGGAAATGGGGAGGCAGCAGTTGCTCTAACACAAGCCAGGTCCCAGTGCCAGGATCATGCAGGCAGCTGCCTGCTCCCCTTTCCAAGAGGACTCCGGTGTGTCCCCTGCCTCGGGAAGTCCCAGGGTAGCTTCCTGGTCCCTGTCCTGGTCCGCTGGTGACGGGAAAGCCCAGCACCGCCTGCTTGCTGGCTTCTGCCCTGCCTTGCTGTTCCTGGGGGTTCAGTGGCCGGGCAGTCAGTGAAAGCGGAGCCGGTGCTGCTCCTCGGCAGGGTTGCTGGGTGACTGGTAAACACAGCAAAGCCAGCAGCGGGGGGCCGGCTGCCCTTCACACCCCACACCCCCCCCCTTCCTGGAACTGGGGCACAGCTGTCCCCCGACGGAGCTCGGCAGCCAGGGAGCTGGCTTGAAGGGCAAACAGCCCCGTGCCTGGGACATGGTGAGCCCCAGCTCGTGGGCAAGAGCAGCCTGCCTTGCCCTGGCCAGGCGTGTGGCACAGGCTGGTGACCCTCTGCAGGGCTCCTGGCCCCAGCCCAAGGAGCAGGGGGCTGTTGGCTGTGGGAGGTGGGTCACTTCTTATCCCAGCACTACCTGTGGCCGCCCAAAGGAGTTCCATGGCCGGAGCAGCCACCTGCTGAACCTCCCTGGGGCTGGGCAGCCCAGCACAGAGGGTCCCAGGGCTGCAGTATCCCTTTGGATGCCGATCAGACACCCACTCTGCAGCAGCTTCCCTGTAACCTCTAAGAAGAAATTTAAATACAAAGACACTGGAGCAAGCGGGGCACAGACAAGCCCATTGCAAGTTTGGTTCTTCCTCGGTGTGATGTGGGGGCTTGTGTGGAGCACGGTGGGAGCCTGCGAGGTTCTAGCATGTGGTGGGCTGCAGTGGGGCTGTCGCCCTGTGGTGCTGGCAGGCTGTGCCTCTGGCTGGGAATGGGAGAGGGAAGCAGCGCTGGGGAGCAATCCTGCTCCTCTAAATAGCTTGCCAGCTGCTGATGCTCGTTAACGTGGCTGAGCCCTGGTCCTGGGGGATTGTTGGGTGCTTAGCAGTGGTGTTGTGAGGGGAACTTTATGGAATGGGAAGGAATCCCAAGCCCCTGGGAACACTTTCCAGGAAAGAAGTGCTTGTGCTCAAATCCCATTTCTAGAAGGGCAGGGCAGCCTGTGTGGACGTATGGCTGCTGTTAGTCTTGCTGTGATAATTGAGAGCAGGGGCTGAAGTCCTCATTGCAGCCTCTGCCAACATCCTGGGAGGTGAAGGCTGAACCAGCCCATGTCAGTGCTCTTGACAGCTCTCCAGCTGCCCTGGAGCTGACTGATAGTGTCTTCAGGGTGTTGCCCTGGTTTAGAGACCTGCAGGTCTGCTCTGAAGTGAGTTCAAAAGCGTTGGCCCGGCCCAAAGCACCCTGCTGCCCTTCACCCCGTCCAGGTCCTTGCCCTAGTGCTGGGGAACAGCTGTGAGCGTCCTGGCAGCTCTGTCTGCTCCCTGCCTGTGTGCCAGCGTGTCCGGGGGCGCGGGAAGGCTGAGGGATGTCCTCGGCAGGGCCAGCTCTGTGTGACTTGCCTTGCTGTCCTTGGCCCTGCCGCTTGCAACTGAGCCACAGCAGCCTTGATGGGAAAGCTCCAATTCTGCTAAGCCCTCTGTGGATGATCTGAGGTGAACGCAAAGCAGCTGAAGCCTTAAGATCATCCTTGTGCCCTGCTGACAGGGCTGTGACCATCTGTGGAGCTGTGCCCCAAGTGGGACAGTTGCTGGGGGATCTGCCATATCTTCCCCCCCCCCCCCCCCTCAATTAACAGGTTTCCTGCAGCACTTTGAGCACGGAGAGGGGGTTGGAGGTGCCACTGTGCCAGGCTAGGGATGGTGCTGGAGGCCAGTTGAAGTGGTTTTATGGCTCTGCTGGAAGAGCTTGTGAAGGAGAGAGAGGTGGTCTAGAGGCAGGGGCAGAGCATGGTGGAGCCGGGTCAGGGCTTGCCTCCTCTCAGCCCTGTTTCTGCCAGCTTGGCTGACCTGCCGCATTTGGGGCGTAGGCAAATGTCTGCCGTGTGTTGCACGTAGGTTTTCAAAATGAAATATTAAATGAGACCCTTTTCTCTCCACTGCATAACACAGCTCAGTCTGGCTGCCCTCTCAAACCTGTCCCCTCAGTTCCTAGGCCCTCACAGTCCAGTTTGAGAAGTAACACTGCTTTTCTTTTAGATGGGGGGGAGAATAAGCTGCTCATTGCTCCAGCTTGCATCAGGAGGAGTGTGGTAAATCCCTAGTGTCTAGTCTGGCGTTGCCTGATAGCTGGAGTACGGAGGTGTCGCTGATGGAAAGCTGAGCATGGCGTGGGAAGTGCTTTGGCTTAAAACGTGTGAGCTGCCACCCCCTCTCCTGGCTGCAGAGAGGCCCCCAGGTGCCGTGTCTGCTCCTGCCGGGGTTGGTCGGGGGCAGTTGGCTTTCCCAGGCTCCGGAGCAGGAGGGGAGGCTGCCAGCTCGGGCCAGCGCCTTCTCTAGGAGGAGAGATACGCATCTGACTCGCACGTCCTGTTAGATAAGCACTTCTCCTTTTAACACGCTTGCTGGGTAGGATCAACGCCTACCTTTCAAAACTGCTGTCGAGTTGGAACACCGCTCTTGCTGGCGGCAGGATTTCATCAGGTGAACATGTATTCTAATGGCTTTTCCTCCTGCCCAGGAACGCCCGCTCCTGCACTGCGAGGAACCTTTGGACCCTGGCTTCCACCTCCCACCTGAGAGCATCGCCATGGCCCCCGGCAGGAGAGGAGCTGAGAGCCTTCCTGATGCTCCTGGGAGGGGGGCTGCCCCTGCATCCACCCTGTGCCTCTCCTCCGGTCCCTCTACCTCCCTTCAAGGCACGGGGGCTGGCTGAGACCTGGATGGGGGCAGGGGATGTCCCCTTGCTGGTGGTCCTGGGAAGAGGGTTGCAGCATGGGGTTTCTCTTCCCCAGTTATAAAAAAAATTTAGGGCATTTCTTAAAACACCCTGAAATGGCTCCTCTGTCCTGTATGAATCTGGAGCTCCTGGGCTGAGCCTGTTTTGTGCCATGCCACCCCTAAGCACCTGGCTCTGGCTCCTTCATCCCACTTAGCCCAGATTTTCTTCTAAATAGGTCACTCGTTAATTGAGGGCAAGTACAAAGTTGCTCTGTTTCTCCTAGTCCTCCTAGGCTGGACAGACCCACTTCAGGAGCTGCGAGACCTGGGGCAAGGCTGAATGATGAAATCCCTGTTGGCTGCTGCAGCTCCGGCTGGATTCTCCAGCTCTGGGACTTTGGTCGCTGGTGTGAAGCCAGGCAGGGCAGGGCAGGGCTGGGCTCACTCACTCTTAACAGCCCCGCGAAAGCCTGACCCTTGCTTGCTTGCAGGAAGAAGGCAGTAAAAGCAGGAGTCTGGGTTGCGGCTGCTACGAGGGAAGGAGGGAGGCGTCCTGCTCTCGTGGGATGGGGCTGTGTTACCCCCATGGCAGGGGGAAAGCAAGCACTAGGTCTATTCCTACCCATGGAAGATCTGCTGGGCGTGGGGGGCTGGTGCTGGGCTGGGTGCTGGGGGAGACAACAGTGGGGGTGCAGACCCCAGCAAGGGCTCTGGTGCTGGGGTGAGGGGACAGTGTGAGCTCTGCTCTTTGCCTCCCTCCTGGCGTGTTGTCGCTGTGCCGTGCGGACCCTGCAGTGCCCCAGCTGTAAGGGGATCCTGGAGCAGCCCCCAGAGCCCCTGCCGGCAGCTGCCTGCCCCTGCCCAGCGCAGGCTGTCACTCCCAGCCCCTCTGTGTGCATGTGTGTTTAGATTTCCTTGCTCATCTCCATGCAAAGGAGGGTGGATGGGGGGAGCCACCTGCAGCTCCTCATTCCCAGCTCCATGAACTGGGAGCAGAGCCACAGCTGGCTTGTGGCTGTGGGACCTTTTGCTGCCCAGGGAGGGGTCTGCTGGAGCAGGATGAGCCATGGCTCAGGGTCCCTCCACTCCTGGATGGTCTAGGGTGGCTGAAGGAGCCCTAAGGTGTTTTATCCCCTGTGGGAGCCCAGGGGTAGGGTTTGGGCTGCTTCGCCCAAGGAGGAGGCGAGATAAAGCCAGAGCCGGGCCCGTGGCACCGAGGTGGAGGTGTGCCTTGAATCAATATTGGTTCACAACAGCCCGTGGGTGATCACAACGAGGGGAGCGGGGCAGGCAGCTGCTGCCCGCCTGCCTTCTGGGGCTGAGCCTGTGCAGCGAGTTGTGCGCGGTCTCTGCGCTAAGGGCAGGGCCAGGCAGAGGAGGATCAAAGCCAGTCCTCGTCCCAGGCCCCAGGGGGACTCAGGGAGGAGGGAAAAGCGGTGGGAATCTGCCCTGTCGGCGATGGGCTCGCGCTGCCTCGTCCCTCCCTGGGTGCGTTTTGCGTTCCCAGGCTGTGGGGTGGGCGCGGGGCAGGGTGAGCCGGCCCCGCCTGGGTGCTGTGCCGCCCCGAGCAGGTTTGGAGCTGCTGGGCCAGCTCACCGAGGCGGGGAGGGCCCCCAGCTGCTGACGGAGGGGCTTTCGGGGCATGCGTCGGTCTGGCGGGCGAGCGTGCCAGGCCCTGCCTGCCGCCCCGGGGACGGGCTGGGCACGGCTGTGGGCGCCGGTGGGTCTGCTCCCCGGGCTGTGCCATGGGGGTCCCACCGAGCCCCCTCCTCCCCCCCTGGGGGGGCTGGCAGTGCGGGTTCTGGCAGTTCCTGCTGCCTACGCTTTGCTCAGCCGGGACGGGGCAGCCGAGCTCCTGCGCTGCCAGGTTTGGCACGGCAGAGGTTCGGGCACGCCGGGCAGGCCTGGCGAGCACCGGCTGCTGCCGTGGCCTCCCTGGGTGCTGACTCAGCAGGGTGGGAGGCTGCGAGCCTGGGCTGGCGGCTGCGGGTGCCAGGCGGGCTGAGCCCTTCGGTGGGCAAAGGTGCCCGCATCCCCCAGCCCTGCGCACGGGCTGGCAGCCACCCCCACGCTCGCACCCCCTTCCGTGACTCCTGCACACATGGACTGCTCGGGGGGGGGCCTCGCCTGCCCCCCTCCCTCTCCCCCTCCAGCCTCCCACGCACACGCTAATCCCATCCCGCTGCCGCAGCAAGAGCGGCTCAGCCCTGGCAGGGCTGGGTTTGCAGGCACAGCCCCTGATCCAGGGGGCCTGGGATGCCATGTTTCTGCCCCCCCCCCCCCCCGCCCCTCTTCCCTGGCTGCTGAAGGACACAATCCTGCCTGGATGGAGCGGCCCCAGTCCCCCTATCCTCATGTTCCCAGCGCAGCTCCAGGGAGGGGTGCGTGGGAAGGCCCCTGGGGACACAGAGGGGCTCATCTGTGCCTCTGCCTCTCGTTGGGTGTGTGCACGCGTGTGTGTGTGCACGTGTGAGTGTGAACATGCACCCTTGCCTCCAGCCCAGCCCTTGCTTGAGCTCTTTGGAAATCTGCATATGCAAAAAGCCCTAATCCCCAGAGCCTTTCCCTGGCTCAGGGGTGTCTTGCCCTTGGCAGGAGATAAGCCGGGGTGCCCCAAACCACCTTAGGGATGAGCACTGAGGCACGGTGGTGCGGTGCTGAGTGGGCTGGGCACCCCGGGCTGGCACTGGGTCATGTTCGTGCTATGCTGGCCCGCAGGAGCCTGGAGAAGGGCAGTGGGATGCCCTCTGTGGCTGCTGGCCAGAGCTGATGGGGTGCGGGCATGCGGATGCCACACCAGCACCCACCACTCACTTAAAATTCCCCTGTTTCCCTTCAGGCCCTGGCAGCGGGTGGCATTGCCTGGCCCCCATGGGGGCCCTGCACCCGAGGCCAGCGCAGGACACGGGGATTAGTTTTAAGCCGATTGCTGCTGCCCGTTTGGGAAGCATTGAGATACTCGCTGCGGGTCCCCCAGCAGCTGGTGGGTCACGGGGGGAGAGCAGCCACCGTGGGGCTGGCACCGCACCCCAGCAGGGCAGGATGAGGTTTTTCCCCTTTCCCAATCCATTTGGTTTTGCCAGCACAGCTTTCAAGGGCTCATCTCCCTGGTGGCCTCTAGGAAAAAGGGTGACTGGCCCCTGTGCTGCCCCAGCTTGGTAGCCTGGTGGGACAGCTGAGGGACCCCCCATGCCCGCCTCCACCTCAGGGACGAGCCTCCCTGTGCTGGGGCAGTCTGGGGTTTGGCTTTCAGCACAGTGCCTCTTCTGTGTCTCTTGCTAGGCACTAAGAGCCCCCCGATATTTCTTTGGAGGGCTGTGGCACACCATGCCTGGGCTCTGGGTGGAGATGGAGGGGAGGCAGGGAAGTGGGCAGCCCCTGTGGGTGGAGGAGGATTTATGGCTGCCGAGTTTCTGCAAACACAATTACTGTTCAGGACTCACAGAGGGGGAAAAGCTGCCCAAAAAAGGGAGTGTGGTAGCTCAACCTCCCCTCCTGGGTGCTTTCCAGAGAGCAGAGAACATGGCGGGGCTCATCCTGCCAGGAATAAGGGAGGCATGAGCATGTCTGCCTGTGAGGTTGAGGCAAGCAACCCTGCCCTGCCACTGCTGCCACATCCCAGCTCCCTCCTCTGTGCTGGGGTGCGAGGCTGTGCCAGCGGGTGCTGCTCCCTGGTGGTGCCGGCTGACTCAGGGCATCACCCTGCCTGGCACAGCAGGACTCGCCATGGCAGCCAGTGGCACAGGGCGGGCTGGGCTGGTAGCATGGAGCCAGTGGTGGCAGAGCCATGATGAGTGTCTGAGTGCTCCCCGGTGACTCTGTGCCAGCGCCGTCTCACCAGTGGGGAAACCGAGGCAGGGAGCGTGCAATGCCTGTGACTGATGCCAGGGTGGCATCTTGCCCAGGGCAGTGTGACTGCCCTTGCTGTCCTTGGCGTGGAGTGGCATGGCTGCTCTGCAGACCCCTGGCTGAGCCCTATGGAGGGATGAGGCTTTGCTCCCCCACCCCATGTGGCCTGGCCATCCTCACCCCAGCCATGCTGGAGTGGGTAGCAAAGCCCTGGCTGCCTTGTTCTTGAGGCAAGGGATAGGCAGGAGATGTGTGCCTCAGTTTCCCCATCAGGCAGACAGGTCAGTGCTCCAGGCTTTATGCCCAGAGCTTCTGGAGCCACTGGTAACCCCTGTGCATGGGGCTGGGGGAGGCACCCAGAGAGTCCCAAGGGGGACATTTGCCAAGCGAGAGGTGTCTGCTCTCCCCCCGCAGCTGCTGGGGGGCTCTGCAACCACCTGGCTGGAAGCTGGAGGTGGGAGGTGGGGAGCTGAACCCCAGCCCTGCTTCAGCGACAAGGAGGAGACTGGTGCTTCCCCGCAGTGTCTGGGGCAGCTGGTTCATGGGCAGGCTGGAGGCAGGTCAGGAATTCTTCAGTTAAAGGGCTTTTTTTGGCCAGAAATTGCCAATATTGTCCAAACTTAAATCTCTCTGGGACAGGGTCAGCCTTGATAAATTTTCTGACTGTAAAAATATGGGTGATAAAGAAAGAAGGAATCAATCAGAGCTCTCTGAGCTGGCATTTCCCGAGCCAAATGCTGTATTTTTTTAATTTGGGTGTGTGTGAGAGAGACATGGCTTTCCATCCTGCACCAGCATGTCATGTCACCCCCCGCAACAACCCAAATCAAAACAAACTGCTTGGAAAGGGTTGAAACGGAGCAGTTGGAGCCATGGCAAACCAACGGGGGGAAGGCTGGGTTTGAGTTTTGGCTTCTCATTCCAAGGAAGGTTCTGTGATTCCCAATTTTGCTCCTCATGTGGGACAGGAAGGACTTTTCCCATCCCTGCCCTCTCCCGTCTAGGTTGTGGGGTGGCCTCTCCACGTGGGATCTCGCCCTCCCAGCTGTGTCCCATCCACCTGCCCATCCCCAGCACCCCAAACCCCACTGGGAGACTCGGGAAACCAAACAGCAACAGCCCCGTGCCCCTTCCAGCTCCCCAGAGGGGCTGCCAGCCCCCTGGCCCTGGCAGAGCCGGCAACACCAGCACGGAGCAGCCATGGTTTGCCCGGCTCTTCCCTGCTGGCCGGGAGGGGGGTGGGGGGTGGGATGGGACGTGGGCACGCGTGGGAGGGTGCCGCGCGGGGAGGTGGTGGGCACGGGGAGCGTGGGCGATGGGCGGCCCTGCGTCAGCAGTGAGCCCCACCGGGGAGGGCCGGGTGCCGCCGGCTGCGCCCCACTGAGTCAGCGGGATGAGTGCGGGGGCGGCAAGCCCTGTGGCATTTGGGCACGGGCCGAGGGGCCGGGAATGGGCCGGGTGGGAACAGGGGTGCAGGGTGTGCCATGCCAGCGGCACGGTGTCAGCGTCACAGGGCTGTCCCCGGGGACCTGTCCCTGATGTGGTGACACCCCCCTGGGTGTCTGTCTGGCTTGTGAGTGGATGGGTCCGGCTGCATTTGGGGGGTGGCTGGATGGTTGGGGGGGGGGGCCTCTCGCCTGTCCTTGCTGGGAGATGGGGACCAGCCCAGCCACCCCATGGTATCCCCTGGCACCCAGCACTGCCCCTGCCCTGCACCGTTCTTACAGCTGGGGTCGGGGGGGCTCATCTGTTGGGTCAGCCATGAGCAGCAACTGGAGTGGGGGGCAAGTGGGGTCCCTGTCCCCATGGCACCCACCAGGGACAGGCTTTGAACCTCCTGCATCCAGAGCTGGCATCAGGGCAGGCAGGGCATGAGCTGGAGAGGAGACATGGGGACAGAGGTGTGTGGGGAAGGAGGGGACACTGGCTGCTTCTCCAGTGAAGTGGGGACGGCTCTGCTGCCGTGTGGGGTGAGGGTGCTGGGGCGGGGAGCCAGGAAGTCCCTGCAGGGCCTGCTGGGTGCTCCGCTTCTCCAGGGCTGGCAGGGCGGGCAGGAATGGGCAGGGTGGGCAGGGGTAGAGGCAGGGCTGGCAGAGCAGGCAGGAATGGGCAGGGTGGGCAGGGGTAGAGGCAGGGCTGGCAGAGCAGGCAGGAATGGGCAGGGCTGGCAGAGCAGGCAGGAATGGGCAGAGTGGGCAGCCCAGCCTGCCTGTTCCAGCCGAGGCAGCACTGCCACCTGCCGTCCGCACTGGCCTCGCTGCCTGCTCCTGCCTGCTCCTGCCTGCACCTGTCTGCCTCCTCCGCCTCCATCCTGCCGCTGCCCTGTACAGGCAGGCGATGGGCCGCAGGGCAGAGCAGGCGTACGGAGCCTGCGGTTCCCATTCCCAGCCCTGCAGCGCTGGGAGCAGCCTCATGGTACTCGCTGCTGCCGGGCTGGGGGTCGGGTCAGGTCAGGAAACCAGGGGCTCTGGTGCTGGCGGAGATGTGATTACTGTGGAGTGGACCTGAGTGCCTGGGAGGCTGTAGGGACTGATCCCAGCTCCCAACCGAGGCAGCCGCTGCCCAGGATGCTCACACTGCTCAGCAGCAGCAGGGACAGGGATGGTCCATCAGTTCCCTTTACAGGAGCACAGCAGGGCCTGGAGCTGGAAAGGCTGTGATGGTGGTGGGGAGACAGCACATGTGGGAGAGAGCAGCCCCCTGGAGCCATGCTCCACAGGCGGCTCTTGTCCTTCTTTTCTGCCCCAAACTGTGCTGGCACCAGACTGTAGGGTCCCACCCTGCTCCCAGCCCCAAAGGACCAGCCAGGACAGTCACCCAGGAATTGAGACCTTTATTGACCCCAGGGTGGCTAGGTGGCACATGCAGGGACAGGAGCGCTGTGCAAGGCCATCTGCCCACCAGCAGCATCCTCTTGTGGTGAACGGTGACCCACAGGGACATCGTCACCCCCCAGCATGGGGTAGCTGCCTGGGCTGGGTTACCCACCTCCCCATGTTTAGGGTAGCCACAGGCCTCCCCCTCCCACTCACAGCCCTCTCCCCGCCCCCCCCCCCCCCCCAGGTGGCCCCATACCTTGGTTGCTGGCTCTTCCTTAAGCTGTGGCTCCTCATGGGATAGGCCATCTCCAGCCGCCGAGCCGTGGCCCCAAGAACAGTATTTCCAGGAATCCCCAACGTAGCGCCTAAGGGATTCCTGGGAAAACTGGACCCTGAGGGCACGGCGACCCAGGCTCTCCGCCAGCCCGGGGTGTCCTTGCTGCCGGATGGACTCTGCATGTGGCTGATGGGAGTCCCTGCTGTCCCCTCCCACCACACTGGGCTCCCACATTTCTGTGTGACCCCTCCCTCTGGTGCCCAGCAGCAGGTCAGGGGTCCCAAGCAGACACAAGGGTCCTTCTGCTGCAAGGAGAAACCTCCCCACCCTCCTCTGACCCTTACTCTCTGCAGGGAGCTGGAGCTTTGGGGTGAGCCCTTTCCCGTAGCCAGGGGTCAGCTCTCCTTGCGTCACTTGTCCCAGTGGATGGGGGTCCCAGAGGTCCCCAGGGTGCGCAGTTCCTCCCTTCCCGAGCTACAGTGCTTCATCTCAGACTCCCAATTGACCAGAGATGCAGCACTGCACCTTGGGCTGGGAGACATGGAGGAGCCTGCAGCCACCCTCACCGCAGCTGGTGTGTGTCCGTGTGTCTGCCTGCCCGGCTGGGTGCAGGCAAAGAGGTCTCCCTGCCTCCAAAACCATATGTCCGCATCCCCTGTGCCCAGCCCCAGCACAACAGCAGATAGACCTGTGTTTGGTAGCTCCGCCTGGCCCCAGCTCTGCAGGGACAGACAGTGGTAGGGACAGATGGGGGAAGTTCTACCTCCAAATCTGTGTAGCACCCCCACTGCCAAGAGCTGGTGTGGAGCTGGGTGAGAGTGACGAGAGTCCCCCCAGGCTGTCACTCAGTGGGGCCAGGGCACTCCAGGATGGTGTGGGGCTGTGGGTATCACACAGCGCATCCATCCCTGCCCTCTGTCCCTTCCCTGCCCAGGGGGATGAGGAGCATGTGAAAGCTCCTGCTGTCCCTCCCCACCCTTGTCCCTGTCCCAATCTCCATCAGAGGAGAGCCTGCGGTCAGCCAGTACCTGTGGGAAGGCTTCAGCCTCGGCTTCCGAAGCTCAGACATCGGCCTGATCTGTTCCCAGGGTGGCAGGACTGAGCCCACCCCTTCCCATGGGCAAGGACGAGGAGCTGCAGGAGGGATGACCCCTGGACCTTCATCCTAGGGTCTGGACGGGCTTCAGCCCATCCAGATGCGAGGGCGAGGATCTGAGGGGAAGCAGGAGGAGAGGGAGGATGCAGGGAGCAGCCGAGCCCAAAAATGTCTTTCGCAGGCGAACACTAACATCCTGAGCAGAGCCGAAACGTGATAAACAGACGATCTATCACAACCGTGTCCCGCTGCCGGGCCCCGGCAGCCGTGGCGCTCCCAGCAGCCTGACGAGAAGCAGATGGCGCATCTCCGGCATGAGCCCCTGCATCCGGCACCGGCCCCCCCGGCCGGGTGCACCCAGCTGGGGCAGAAACTGGGGCAGAAATCACCCCATGCAATGTGCCGGGCTCCCCCTTCCGCTGCCCCTGGTTCTTGGTAGGAAAGAGCGGGGAAAAGAGCCCTGTGGTGCCCCAGGCTTGTGGAATCCATCAGTCAGGAACAAGGTTTGGGAGCAGCCTTGGCCAGCGCGGGGTTATCTCTGTACCAGCCACGTCCAGGCTGGCCCTGAGCTCTAGCCAAGTGTGGGAACAGCCACAGGGACTCAGAGCCAGGGGAGGTGCCGCAGGGACCCTCCTGCCGCCCTATGCCTTTGCAGAGCCTCTGCCCCACTGCTGGCCCTGCTGGGCAGTGACCTGGCCCCATGCACACCCCCAGCAAGGGGACGCCGTGCTTGCAGCAAGGAGCGATGTGCGGCACTGCAGTGTGCCCTGGAACCCAGCCCCAGGGGTCAGTCCCCCTTTGCTGGGCAGTGGGAAATAGGGGCAGGTTTGCCCGTAGCGTGTGGCTGCCTGTGCCAAGGGAAAGGGCCCGCAGTGGTGCCCACGCAGGCAGCATGGTGGCATGCCAGCTCTGCCCATCTCTCGTCGCTGGCCAAGTTTCTGGGGCTGTACAGTCGTCATGTGCCTTCAGCAGCTTTGATATCCCCAGGGACTCCCACGGCTGAGCCTGTAAGACACAGAGGATGGCAGTCAGTGCGGTGGTGCAGAGCTGAGTGTGGACTGGTGTGGAGCCACAAGCTCTTGGGACCCTTCCCGGGCAGCTGCTATGGGGCACCCTTGGGTGCCCAGCACCCTGCGGGACTGAGGACAGCAATGCCAACAGCTCTGTGCACACAAGAAACCCTGCAATAGCCACACAAAAGCCTCCTGTTGATTGCTCAAAGCCATGTGTGCCCAAAGCCCAAGGGTGTGGGGCAGGTTTCCCTCTCCCGGTAGTGACTGGCAGGTCCCCAGTCACGTGGGGAGCCCTGCGGTGGGGCCTGAGGATGGCCCCTCTCCTCTCCTCTCCTCTCCTCTCCTCTCCTCTCCTCTCCTCTCCTCTCCTCTCCTCTCCTCTCCTCTCCTCTCCTCTCCTCTCCTCTCCTCTCCTCTCCTCTCCTCTCCTCTCCTCTCCTCTCCTCTCCTCTCCTCTCCTCTCCTCTCCTCTCCTCTCCTCTCCTCTCCTCTCCTCTCCTCTCCTCTCCTCTCCTCTCCTCTCCTCTCCTCTCCTCTCCTCTCCTCTCCTCTCCTCTCCTCTCCTCTCCTCTCCTCTCCTCTCCTCTCCTCTCCTCTCCTCTCCTCTCCTCTCCTCTCCTCTCCTCTCCTCTCCTCTCCTCTCCTCTCCTCTCCTCTCCTCTCCCTGCCTCCATCCTGGCTGTGGTGGGAAAAGACAGGATGGAGTCTTCTCTGCCCCAACAGCGGAGGGCTGGGAGACCTCAGCTGCTGTCTCCGGGGAGGTGGTGGCGGGGGAAGAAATGCCGAGAAAGGCTGGAGGAATGCGCCGGGCTGCGCATCCCGCCGGGCTGGAGGCAAAACATCTGCTGGGGCTCACCCACCCCTGCCCGAGGGGAGGTCTCGGAGGGGAGGCATCCCCATCTTCCCTCCAATGTCCCCATTGCGTGTCCCCAGGATGGGGCAAAAAAGCCGGCGCTGCAGGGCCTGCCTTTTCCCCCTTGTCTCCACTCGGTTTTGTCACAGTTTCCCAAGGAAAGGAGGCTGTCACCAGCATCCCATGCAGCCACCACCCTCTGCTCCCCACCACTCCCCACCAATTGCTTCTGGGGGACACCAGTGTCCCCTGAGCAGTTCCTGCCAGTAGGAGAGCTCCAGCCCCAGCTTTCTTGTCCCCTCGCTCACATGAATGCAAACACACCATGCAGCTTCAGAAGAAGAAACCAGAAGAGTGAAAGGCTGGACTTATGGTCCTGCTGATTCTGGGGGCACCACCAGCCACCACCATCCCCTGGCTGAGGGGCTCCGGAGGATGCCTGGGGAACAGCATGCATGCCCAGATCAGTCCCTGGGCTCCTTCCTTGGTCACACCAGCACTGCCCGGCATTGCCCTTGCTCCTACCCACTGCTCACCTCCAGCCTTCGCCTCTGCCGAGCCGCTTCCCCCGCTCGCCCGCCCTGCCGCCGCTGGCTGTGGGTGCCGGGAGGATGGGAGCCCACGGGCGAGCTCTCGGTGGCCGTGAGCTGCCCCCCCGGCGGTGCTGGGCTGAGTCAGAGCTCGGCCCTCCCCGTGGTTACAACACAGCGCCCTTTCCCCTCTCCAGGCAGGCCGCCGCTGCAGGAAATGTCCTTTTTTAATAGCAGTTGAGATTTGTTTCCTGCTTGAAATTCCCCAGCCCCGTGAGGCCAGCCGTGAGGCCAGACCTGAGATTTTGAGGGAAGCCTGAACCACCCAGCCAGGAGGGCTCTGCCATGAGCGGCTCCTGGCTGCTCAGCTTTCTGGAGAAGGACAGAAGCTGCTGGGTGGTGCTCAGCCCCATGTGGTCATCCCTTCCCCTCCTCCTGGCCCTCAAAAGCCTTATCTCCACCAGCCATGGGGGCTCCTTCCCTGCCACACACAAGGTTTGATCCCTTTCTGGTCATCACCTACCCAAGCAGCCCTGATGCCACCTCCCACTGGCTGGGGGACTGACTCATTGCTGGGTCACACCAGGCAAGGTAAATCCTGCCCAAGGACCCCCCAGGTGCCCTCTCCTGGGTGGTGAGGGCTGGGACAATGGAGGGGAACATGCTTTTGCTGAAAGGACTCATTCAACTCCATCAAAATTTAAAGGACTGACGCCAGGGCAGCTTCTGCTACCTGTTGGGTGTCCCTCGCAGGCAGCGATCGCACAGGGATGCTGCTCACTGTCACTTTGCCGCACAAGCTGGTGGCAGAACAGATCCAATGCTCTTTCCCACCAGGGCCTTCCAGCTCTCCCAGCGTCTCCATCCTGTCCCCAACGGACCACAGTGGCCTCCGTGGAGGAGAGGTGCCTCCTCTCTCCCTTCCTCCCACCCTCCCTCACCAGTGCTGGTATTAAATCTAAGGTTTATGAGAAAATGGAGGGGCCAAGGGAGATCCTAATCTGGTCGCAGGCTGATTAACCCCGAGTTCAGGCTGAGGTCCTGATGCTCGGCTATAAATAGCTCTGCCTTCCCTTTCCCATCCTCCTGCCGGGGCTGCGGCGTGCCTGCCCTTTTATGGTCAAAAAGGCAGATTTGGAGACCGAGCGGCCCCCATCTCCCATGCTGGGGACGAGCCAAGGGGGCCCAGGGGGATGCTGCTCTTTCTTGCTGGGTTTTGCTGGGATAAATTATAATGCCAAGAACAAAGGAGCAGGTTTGGGGGGCTGAGAGCAGGGGATGGGTGCAGAGAGGAGACCGCATCTGGTTTGTGCTCCTTCCTCCTGGGACAGGCAGCCCCTCTCCTGGTGCCAGAGCGAGGGAGAAATCACCTAATTTGGTGTCTCTGTGGAGAGCCGGGCTCCTCCGCAGCCCGCTCAAAGCGCAGGGTGGTAGCACAGTTGGGACAACTGGAGGGAGCCCAGGGACAGACAAGGCCTTTGCCACATGCAGGCTGCAAACACAAGTTGACATCTCTCTCTTTGACACCCCGGGGAAGGGGACTAACCCCGCCTGGCCACCACTGTGGCCACTCCTGTCCACCATGCAGGACCCACTGGCTCCTGCAAAGCTGCCGGTGCCAGCCTCAGCAAGGGGCTGAAAACATCCAGCAACATCAAATCCATGAATGGGGGTGAGAAAGAGCCTCTGGAGGGGCAGGAGTGGCAGGAAGGGGATTTTTGGCTGGACAAAGCACGGCCAAGGAAGAGCCAAAGCACACAGCAGCCTGGTCATCACCTTTCCCACAGCTCTTCTCTGCTGCCCCCAGCCCACTGACTACCATCTCCCCATCCTTAGCTGGTTTCCTCCTCCCAGCACTGCCTCCCCCTCCCGAGCCCACTGCTGGAAGGTGTTTGGGGGGCATGGGGAGCCCACTGGCGAGGGCTGATGCCTGGTGTCCCCAGTACTGGCCCCAGGGCATGAGGAGCGTGGGAGCGTGTGCCGGCACCAGCCCTCCTGCTCTGTTTACACGTCACATTCCTGGTCCAGAGGAAGTGGTGCAGGGGTGAAGTCCCAGCGGGGACTGGCCATCACGTCACCGGCCTCCAGCCCTCGCTGGGAAGGGCTGGTGGGAACCCAGAGTGCCGTGGGGATAGTTCCCCATGGATACTGTTCCCAAGCAGTGCAGGGTGGCTGCTCCAGCATCCTCCTTGCTCCCTGGGCTCTGCTCCTCACTGGAGCTGGCCAAGGAGCTGGTGGAGGGGATGCTTCTCAGCATGGAGGGCCTGCAGGAGCTCACATGAGGCCAGCAAAGAGCCTGGAGCTGGCGTGGGCAGGGAGCAGCGAGGCTCCCTCTCCTCCCATGGAGGCACAGCCATGATGTGGCTGGAGCTCATTAAGTTGCCAGCGCTCTTGGCTGCTTATCCAGTCTTTATCATCTTATCTCTGCTCCAACAAGGGAGAGGGGGAGTGGGGGTGTGTGTGCAGCATTGCCTGGACATGAGAGGAGCTCAGTTAGTAAATCACTTCCCCCACAGGCCCCAGCTTTCTCAGCTCTGTCTGCCCATCCAAGCCGTAAAAGATGCTAAAAGAAAATGCCCCAAATAGGTCGAGCTCCCAGCAAGTGAGAGATGAGATATGGAAAAAGATTGAGCACAAAAGTTACATCAGGGTGCACATTGAGGTGCTGTTTCCCTGCAGAGCCATGAGGCCAGGCTCCCCAGCCTCAGCAGAACGTCTGGAAGGGCTGGTCTGGCCAGGAAGTGCCGAGCCAGGGGGAGAGCGGAGCAACTCCTCTGCTCGGGTGCGGTAGGGCTCCTGGGGGCAGGAGGCGGGCAATAATAAAAATGAAATTTAAAAAATAAGGTCAAAAAGGGAGGGGGGAAAAAAAGAAGGGCAAATCTGAGATGAAGGAGCACAGGCACAAAACCGGGCTAGAAGAGAGCTGTTGCTCTGTGCATTAGCCATCAGCAAGTCAGTCCCATAGCAAGCTCCATGGTGACCTGTTGGCCACCATGGAGCATCGTCCCCATACACAGCATGGCAGGTCCCACAGCACCATCCCTAGGCCCTGTTTGCCACCATCCCTTGTCCAGGAGAACCTCTTCACCCACCTCCCAGCAGAGCTCAGCCCAGGGAGGTAGAGGCAGTGCTGTCATCCTCCCAGCCCTGTGTCGCCCACCATGACAGGGACATTCCAGTGGTCTCAGGGCAAAGACCTGGCTGCCTGCACACCACTAGCTGGCACCCACAGACCCTGCTGCCCTGGCATGAGGACCCTCCAGCATTGCTGGTGCGTCCCACCTCCCCACAGCCACTGGGGAAGGGGCTTAACAGAGCTGCTGTGTCCCCATCCCAACACAGCCTCAGCTGGGGCTGACCCCCTCTTCAAGTTTCACGGGGGGCAGATTGCCAGGACAGATGGCACTGTCTGCTACCCGGGGCAGGACGGTGCCCTAAGGGGCTGGCCGTGCCCCGAGCAGACCCCCAGCACCCCTCCTTCTGGCACACTGACCATCTCCTGTGGTTCTGGCACTGTGTGGTACTGAGCTTCACTGTTTCGGGGACAGTGACACAGGGAAGAGGTTGGTGCTCAGCACCTCCTGCTTCCATATCTCACGTCAAACAGGGCCTGGGCAGGCTGCCTGCCTCTCGCTTGCCCTGACCACACACGGGTCTGCCCACCAGCCTACCTGACAGTAATGCACCTCACGTGGGCACAGGGCTGGCCCTGGGGGCTCACGAGCTCTCCAGAAGCCCCTTCCATATCCCCACAGGCAGCATGACCATCCCCAGCTCATCCACCAGCACAAAGCAGCTTCATCCTTCACCTCCGCTGGGTAGCGGGAAGATCCACTCACAGCATCCACTGCCCAGGCGCTGGACCCCAGCCCCGCTGCACCAGCACCGGCCCTGCAGCATGGGCACCGTGATG
The DNA here is from genome assembly GCF_964106895.1 of Numenius arquata. Taxonomy (NCBI): domain Eukaryota; kingdom Metazoa; phylum Chordata; class Aves; order Charadriiformes; family Scolopacidae; genus Numenius; species Numenius arquata. The sequence continues at coordinate 33,787,814 of NC_133586.1, forward strand.
GGCTCCTGCCGTGCTGCTCTGCAGAGACTGGCTCTGCCACGGTGCTACTGCCTCTCCCTGCCCCAGGATGGCACAGGTACGGCCTTGCATGGCCACACCATCTCCACACTCAGCTCTGCCAGCTGCACAGACTGAGTGTGCAGCGGGGATTTGGCTGCCGCAGCCGCGAAGGGTCCCTGTCTGTCCCTGGGGCAGCCCGAGGCACTGTCTGGCCCCCTCCTCTGCCCAGTCTACATCGCTGGGGTGCGGGACAGAAAAGCCTGGGTACCCTCAGGTAACCATGTCCCTGGCCTGACTCCAGCCTCTGCCCTCCGCTTTGGTGGCCATGCCAGACGAGCCCGGCCACACACATGCCCCAAGCCAAAGGGACAGAAATGACCAGAGGGACTGGGGTAGCACCAGCACCTCCCGGCCAGTGACCCCCTTGGTGGATGGTAGAGGAGGAGGAGGCGGCCCTACTCCCCTCTACCCTCCCTGAGCCCGGCTGGCAAGTGCTGCTGGCAGGCAGACACTGCCCCAGCTTCCCAGGATGTCCCCAGAGTGGGACAGGCAGCATGTCCCCGTTGCCCCAAGAAGGTCAGAGCCAGAGGTGGAGGCAGGGCTGAGATGAGCCCTGTGAATGTACATGGTCCCAGGCAGGCAAAAGGGTTCGGGGTTCAGGAGCAGCGAGTGCTCCCCCAGCACCCACTGGCCTATAGCCATGGGACGTGTATTGGGCTTCATCCCCCAGCTGGAGCCTCCCCACACGCAGGATCTGCTCTGCTTGCCTCCTCTGTGTGCTCCTGGCCAAGGTCAAAGGATGGTGAAATGGCTCCAGAGCTCAGATTTCCATCCTCTTGCCTCATTGTTTGCTGCTTGACACCGGCTCGTTCATGAAGACGAGATTTTGCTGTTTCTGCCCCGCACCAGTTAAGGCCCTGGGGCTGCCCCGGGGGCCATGCTGGTGTCCCCAGCCCAGTGTTCAGCCCCCTGTGCTCCTGCCTGCACTCTTGCCTGCAGGATGCTTGTGCCACGCTGCTGCCTGTCACCTTTGCCAAGGCACGGTGGTGACCGGCTGAGTGCCATGCCTGCACGCCTGCCCACTGCCGGCAGGAGCCCTCATGGGCCAGGAGGCAAAGCGTGCCATGGGCTGACAGTGTGGCTCATGGTGGCCCTGTTCTCCAGGAGCCATGGCAGGCTGCACCAATGGGCACTGGCTCTCCCCAGCTCAGCCTCAGGAGAGGAGGAGCAGTGGGCTGCTGGGGACCAGCAAAGGCAGGTTTCGCTGCTGGTGCAGATGAACAAGCCTTGGAAAAGCCTGATCAGGAACAAGGCTGGTTCTCGGACAGAAAAGGAGAACAAGAAAAGAAAAGAGAAAAAAAAAAAAAAAAAGCCCTTAATCATCTCCAGACTGCCTCTTGACAAGCATGGAGGGAAATGCCACTCTATCCAGCAGCCACCCAGAGCTACAGCCTGTCTAGACACAGCTTTCCCTGAATTCCTGCTGATACTGCTTGGGAAATCTTTGGCGGAGGCATCTGCCTGTGTTTGTTGGAAATTAACTCCTCTCCTGTTGGCCGGCAACATGGAGGCAATGGCGTTACCCTTTGCAAGGCATCCTGTCTGGTGCGTGGAGGCCAGGGAGCTGGGGCAAGTGCAGGCAGCGTAGCCCTGTGCCAGGGACACCACCACTGGGGTGGGGACACAGGCCATGTCGCACCGCTGGCTGCCTGTCCCCATGTGCAGCATCCCAGTGCTGAGATGCCGCAACTTCCCCATGAGCAGCCAGCGATGTCGGGAAGCCCTTTAGGCACAGGGGGATGGGAACAGCCTGGGACCATGGTGGCCACAGCTGCCCTGAGAGGTTATGGTGCCCTGGTTACTGTCATCATCCCTTTGCAGTAGGACACACAGGCCATAATGGGAGCTTACACCCCCAGGGATGGCACTGTGTCCTGGCTGGACCCACTGTCCTCATCCTGGACCTGAGTGACAGTTGGTGGTTGTCCCTGTGGCAGTGGGAACTGCCCTGCAGAGGAAGGAGGTAGGGGGACATGGCAGCTTGCTGCCACATGCCTGCTGGACATGGTGTCCCCAGGTGACCTGCTGGGAGAGGACAGCCACCGCTGGCACCCTGGGAGCGGAGGAACGGCGCGGAGCCAGCCATAACCCAGGCAAAGGCAGCACCGTGTCCTGTGAGGGACGGGCAGGGTGGAGGCACCACCCGGAGAGCCTCAGGGAACCTCTGGAAGGCCTAAGCTGAAGGCTGTCCAACCCCTCATGCCACCTGGGGCTAGCAGCCCTGCCATCGCCTGCTGCATGCCCCATGCCCTCCCCACCAGCCCCGTGGCCAGGCCAGGGCTCAGGCTGGCCACGCTCAGCGGCCGCTGCTGCAACTCCAGGGGAATGAGGACGCAGGAACCATTCACCCAGTGAGCGACGGAGCCAGGGGAACGCCGGTGGCTGAGAGCACGCCAGCGGTGCCGGCGGGGGCTGCGGCCGGGGGGTCAGAGCCAGGCAGCGGCACAGGCTGGGCTGGCATTGGGGTCCCACAAGCGGCAGGTTGCAGGATGCTCTCAGGTGGCACAAGTGCTCTGAGTAGGGTGGTTTTGGCACCCTGCAAGCCTCCGGCAGTGAGCCACAGCCCCATCCCCTCCTCAGCCTGTTTTCCCCAAAAAGCAGCAGCAGCAGCATGGCTGGCCAGAGGAGCTGAGCGAGCAGCCCACGGCCCTGCCGCTCGAGGAGCCCGCCCACCCGGGCTTGCCTCCGGCTTCCCGTTGTTTCCATCCTAGACGTACACAGAGCAGAAAGCAATTTCTCCCCCAGCCCTGGGAGGCTCCTTTCCCGCCTCCAAAAAGCTGTGCGAGCCCCACCAAGCCCCTCTCCCCGGGTCACGACAGAGCTGTAGGCACCAATTTTGGGGAACTTCTTTGCTCAGGACCCCATGGCCCCGAGGTAGATCTAGCCACTCCTCACCAGCTTTGTGCCTGGTGGGTTTCCCTGCCAGCATCCTGTGTGTTCCGCTTGCCTCCTTCGCTCCTTGGACACGGCATCCACACATCTGGGGCAGGGGCACCCCTGCCCACCTCTCTGCAGCCGGTTGGGCTGAGCATCCCGTGGCTGGCAGAGGGGGATGCTGGAGGAGCTGCGTTGCCCCTGCCTGTCCCTGCCCATGGCACCGGGCAGAGCAGGAGTACCCATGCTGCCAGGGAGCCTCAGCACCCACCGCCCCTGTCCCCGCTGCCCCACACAGCCAGCTGCCCCATGCGCCCATCCGCACACCCACACGCTCACTCCATCCGCAGGCACCTACCTGCAGCCCCACACCTGCAGCGGGACACCGTGGGGACATGGGCACATGCCCGCCACCTCCTCCCGGCACATTATAACCTGCCACTGGGACCCCGGCGCTGCCAGCTGGGCTTTTTTAAGCGGCTGGCATGGGAGCCCTCGGCGAAAAACTCCTTCCAGGCTGCTTAGAAGCTGGAAAACCTTTTTCTTTTTACCTTATATGAGCTGCAGGAGGAGGCCAGGCTGCCGACGGGCACCGCTGTCAGGGGCGCCGAGGGGATCCATTGGCTGGGGTGCCGTCACGTGGCCCCGCTGCCGCGACCCGCCGCCGCGCAGCTGAGTGTTGCTTTTACCCCCTAAGGAAGGGCTGCTTGACAATTTTCATATTTCTTCTAAATTTGGAGATTTCAGACAATGCTGGGAGGCTTGGCTCGGGATGCCAGAGGCCCATGTGGAAGTCATTAAGTCAGAGAGGGGGAGCGAGGGAAGGAGGGCTGGGGGGAGCGGGGGGGAGGAGAGCGGCCAGGGCTGCGCCGGCTGCCAGCGACGCGCCTGGGAACCCAGGCCATCCTGCCTGGAGAAAGTTGTTTGCAATAACTGACTTCCTCCCGGCCCCGGGACCGTGCATGGGGGGGGGGATGCGCATCCCACCGCCGGTGAGGCGGGGGTCCGGCATGGCAGGCTAGCCACCAGGATAGGGAGCTGGGACAGCACTGGCATCTGTCCCGCTGGCTGGGGAAGGAAGCGGAGATGCTCCCTGGCCCGGCTGGAGGTGGCTCGTGATTCCCATTACTTTGAAAAGCTCCATCTGGCCTGGGAAAAAAGGCATTTCAGTGGCTACAGGGCTCTCTCCAGGCTGCCTGTGTGCGCAGGGTGAGATCCCTGAGTGTCGGTGGGGCTGGGAGCCCCATGGGACAGTGGTGGAGAGGCCAAGGATGCAGGGCTGGATGCACGTGGCATTAGCCTGGGTTTTAGCAGCACGGGGAGCTGGTGTGGGAGCTCCATCACCATGGAGCTGCATCAGCCCCAGCCCCTCCCTGCCCCGCGTGGACCATGAGTCCATGTATGGCCTCCAGCCGGCATCGGGGCCCCGTTAATGAGCAGCCAGTTTGCAGCTCGGAAGGAAACACCCGACACCAAAGTGCCTTTGTCCTCCTGAACCAGCCATCAGCCCCCGGCATGGGAAGGAAAGGGGACACCATTGCCCTGCCCCAAGCCCCTCCAGGTGACAGGGCTGTTTGCAGGGCTGTGCTGGGCTGCCCCAGGCAGTGAAGCCAGAAGTGGAGCATGAAAGAGGAGGAAGCAACCACTGTGGCGTCCTCTGCAGCAAGTGATAACCGAGGGAGAGCCGAGGAGCAAGGGCGGGGGGGGGGGGCACCACCAGCTTCTCCTCCAGGTTTTCCAAAGTGGTGTCACTCCCTGAGGGGAGCAAAGGGCTGGTCTCTGGGGTGTCATGCCCTGAGAGGTCCCCTGGCTCGTGGGAAAGAACTCAATCCTGAGCCCTGCACAGGCACAGCGGCAGCAGGAGCTGCTGAGCACTCCTGGTGCCTGGGGACGTGCATGCACTGCCCTAGCCTTGGTGGGGACAAACCTGGCTGCGGAGCACCCAGCAACGCCAGCTGGCTCTGGGGACGGCGCCCCGAGGTGCAAGCTGGTGGACAGCAGGGAGTAAAACCAGTGCAGAGGAGCTGTACCAGCAGCAGGGTTCAGCCGAGGGAGGGGACGAGTCGTCTAGGAGGTTACTGCCCTGCCAGCCGCATTAAAGAAGCAGCAGGAAACCGGTCTGTGCTTTTTGCAGCACTACACACACAGTCATAGGCACACACTCACACTCTCTGTCCACCCGAGGCACCCTGCAGCAATGAACCCCGCAGCCAGACCGTCACAAAACAGGCAAATGTAGGACCCGCCGAGCGCTGCTCCCTGCTCTGCTGCGGGGACCGCAGGGCTGGCAGGCAGCCCTGCCCGGCACGGGTGAGGACAAGGCACGGGAAAGCAGCCACCAGCACAGCCTGGGGGATGCTCAGCATCTGCCAGGAGAGCAGGGGCTGGAGTGGCAGTGCCTGAATCTGCCGGCCACATGCCCAAATGCAGGGGAGAGGGGCAGCTGGTGGCCTCCAAGGAGCCAGAGCCACCATCGAGGTACCCGCCTGGGAATACGAAGAACTTCCCTGACAGCAGACTGGGAAATAAAAACAAACCCGCCTGTTTCAAACCCTGCACGCACACACAGATCCAGTGGCCCCGTGGCAGGACAAGCTTGCTCTTGCCATGGCCCAGGAGCAGCTGGCTCCCAGCCGTTCTGCCTGCACTCACCGGGGCATGGGGCCGAGCCCAGGCCAGACTGGGCATGTGAGGAGAGAACAGCCCTGCCGTTTGCTGCCCCACAGCGGGGGCATCCCCCTCCCTCCACTGCAGACAGCCTTGGTGCATGGCGCAGAGCTTGGAGAACACGTGTGGTGTGTCCCCAGGAACATGCTGGAGCTCCTCCCTGGGCACAGAGCCCTCCCATGCCATGTCCAACCACCCATACCCCTCACTGTGTTGGGCACCCCATGCCTGCGGGTACCCAGCTTGCCCCCATCCTGTGCCCCGGGAGCCCAGCGGTCTCCCCGGGAGCCAGCATGGAGCCAGCATCTGTCTCCTGGCCCCCACCACCCTCCGTCCCCTCTCCCCTCTGCACAGCCGTGCAGCCCCTGCTCTCGGTGGGCTGGCTTTGAGTGAAGCACAACTAACTGCTGCCATTAAACAAATCCTATAATTAGAAACCAGGTTTCCTAAATGAAGTGAAAAATGTAATGTTAGCCTCTGTTTGTTCGCTGGATGCTGCTCTCTTGTTCCATGACCCAAAGGGGTCATGCCCTGTGGTTTCTGAGAAGCCTTAATAAGGTAATGTTTAGGAGGTTACTATCTTTACAACTCTTGTCTTATTACAACTCCATAAGAAAAACATTTGGGGCAAAGCAGGATTCCTCGGCGCGGGTTTGTTTTTGTTACTCCTTCCCTAAGATGCTGCCCAGCGATCCCTCCTCGCAGCAGATTCAGTTTCAGTATCTCCACAAAAGCGGTTTTTTTTTCCCACCCACTGCCGACCTCCAGCCCCCTCGGCTGGGTGTGAGGGCCCGGGTGGCCGGGACAGCCCCTCTCCTGTCCCAGGCAGGTGGTGAGGGGGATTGCTGGCTGCTGGCCGTGCATGGGGTGACGCCAAAGGGCAGCGATGGAGCCGGAGCCCCCAGGAAGGCTCTGCGGGGCCGTTCCCTCCTTCCCAAGAGCCCAGGGAGCGATAAGAGAAACCCCGCTCCCGCGAGTCCCGCTAACGTCCAAACACACCAAATTTACAGCCTTTTCATCTGCTGCCCGACATCAGAGGGGGCTGCTGGGGGGCCGGCGGGCGTCTCTCAGCCAGTATATTATTACAGCTGAGAGCGGACAGCCCCTGCCTCCCTCGCCTCCGTGCATGCGCCGTCTCTGTTGCAGGGGCAGGACGGTGTGATTAATGGGCGAGCTGGGCTGGAGCAGCTCTGAAGGTGACCTTCAGGACGGGGCTGTGCTGCTTTGTAAATCCCTTCCCTCCACCGACTGCTAAAACAGCAGCACGTAGGAGCAGAGGATGGGGACCAGGGCAGGAGACTTTCTGCCCTGACTTCAAACCACCAGTTCCCCCCTGGTGATGACTCCCCAGGAACTCGGGGGTCCCTGCATGTATTGCAGTGGCCCCGTGCCCAGGGCTGCGGGGAGGAGAGGTTTGACTTGAGCACGACCCACCAGGGCAGACGTCAGTGCCACTGTTGAGCTTTCCATTTACCTCTGCCCGCTGCCTTGTCCTGGGAAACTGGGAACTTGGACGCTTGCCTACAAGCAAAAGCCACCAAAGCCCTAAAAATAAGAGACGTTTTCCTCACAGACCTGGAGGGCATCTCTGCCCTGGAAGCACGTCCCTGGGAGCTCCCTCTCAGCGGGGATGACTCCAGGCTGCTCCGTGTGCCCTGCATGGGGCTGGAGGGCCAGCCCTTCCCGCAGCCGGGAGCTGGGATGCAGAGGGCAGACTGGCAGGACCATGTCTCACCTTTGCAATCCAGCACGAAATGCAGCCACCCATCCAAAGCGCTCAGGGTTTGGTGTGCGACCACCACGTTGGCTGCTCTAGGCTGCAGGGAGAAGCAAAACCGTGTTATTTGGAAAACCAGCATTGCCCACCTGTGCTCTGCAGTGGTGGGCAGTGGGGCACAGCCAGTTCAGGCTGAGGCCATGAGTCCAGAGGGCTGTGGAAGGCAGGAGGGCATGTACGGGGGATGTGGATGGAGCAGGGCACAGGGTCAGGTGCCCATTGGGCTTGGCAGCCTGATGGGACCCGTGCCCAGGTAGTGCCTCAGTGGTCCCTGCAGCCTCCCTGCCTGGAAGAGACCAGAGCTTTGCCTTGCTCCATCCTATGGGGAGATGGACCTGCCACATGCAGAGCACCCAGAGGGGTCCCACTGGGATCAGGGTCTGTCCCTGCCATGCCCTCACACTGGCCCCTCCAGTCCTCCCTCACTGCCACTGAAGGGTGACCCAGACGTGGGGCAGCAGGAGCAGGGAGCCGCCGGGGCAGCTGCCAGCACGGCACCGGGCGCTGCGCTGGGCAGGGACGGAAGGAAGCGGGTGTTTCCAGCATGGGAAGCGGGAGAGCAGGCTTTTTCCATCAGGTGCTCTCTGTCTCCAGGATCAGAAAGCAAAAGAAAACAAAAGGCAGGAGAGGAGCGGGGCAGGAGGAACCTGCGCGTCTGGATCGTGTAACTGGCGACATGCTGTAAACGCTGAGCGGCTGATGGATGCGCCAGCGGGGCCACGGCAGGATGTGCTGGACACGCACCCTCCCTCCCACCCCGCCGTCCTGGCGCTGCCGGCAGCCGCTCTCCCAACGCCTATGGCCCCCCATGAGCCTCCTGCCCAGGGGCAGGCAGGCCGGGGTGCTGCTGCCGCCGGCCCCACGGCCCCCAGCCCTAAAGGACAGCCCTGCACGGCTCTGCCTCCCGACGCCAAAGCCTGGCTGTTATCTCACACGCGTGATCCAAAGGGCATGATTTACAGACAGCCCGGAGCATCACCCAGCTCCCCGCCCGAGGAGGCAGAAGGGCCGCTGAGACAGCTGGATTAGGGCTGTATAAATAATACTGTCCTTTGATGCAGAACCGAGGCGCAGCGAGGCCCCGGGCTGCCGACAGCTCCTCCAGCCCCTGGTGCAGCCACCACCACGGTCACCCCTCCTGCCCGCGGCACCCCGGCACCTCGGGGTGGCTCCGTGGCTGCAGCACCGCATGGGGCAATGCCCCTTCCTTCCCATGGGAAAACCCTTCCTGGCCAGGGTAGGGACTCTGGGGACAGCCTTGGTGTCATGGGGGCGCGGGAGGGGACGGGTCCCTGTCCCATGGATGGCTGCCCGGGGGAGGGCACCCACCCTGCTCGATGCCAGCAAAGAATTCCCGGCCACCCTCGCCAGCTGGGCCGTGGCTCTGTGTTTATGCAATGGCAGGAGCCGGCAGAATTAAGCACTTTTTGTTTTTCCCTTTTTTGAGAACGGGGAGTTTTAATTCCCACCAAACAATGTTCTTTTTCCAGCAAGCTTAAAATAAGCCTTTTTGGCCCGGGTGTCTCTGGAGCCGCTCACGCGCTGAGCGGGCCTTTGTGCAAATATGGATGTGAGCACCGTGCCACCAGCTCGGCCGGGCACTACCTGCTGGGGGGCAGCGGGGGGAACCGGGACGGCCCCGTGCTGGTCCCCCGCACCGACAGCCCCAGCCCCAGCCCTCCTCCCAGCCGCGTCGCGGGGCTGGCTCTGGCAAGGCCAGCTCGCCGGAGCACGCTTACGTTTGATGAGTGGAAAATGTTGCTCATGCGGAGATAGGAGGTGCCGCGGCCGTGCCGGAGCCTCCCGCCGGCCCCGTCTGCCTGGCCCATGGGTGGGTGTGCTCAGGTGGGCTGGGGCATCGCAAACCCCTCAGAGGATCCAGGCTCGGGAGCAGCTTGGTGCCCAGAGAAGCAGCCATGCCCTGCAGCATGGCACCAGCAATGATGCTGGCCACCACCCGCTGCGGGTGGAGGGGACCGCAGAGCCCACGTCAGCGGCTCCTGCCCCGGCAGGGACATTCCTGCTTGTGAAAAAAGGCAAAAAGCTATTTTCTGCCAGCGTGGGAACTGTGGTCTGGTTCTCCCGTATTCCCTTACCTGCAGCCCCCCGTTGTGTGCTCTGCCACATGCTCCCTGGCCAGCGCATCCCTCCTGCTGAGCGCAGCACAGCATGGCCGCCTCTACCCTAGGAGCTCAGGCTCAGCTGGAGGCACAGCAGAGGGTTCCATGACAGTTCCCCTGGGAAATACACACCTGGGTTTACTCGGGGCAGGTAGAGCCTATCTTCACAGCCACTCCTGCCCTGTTTGGGGGCCCGTTCCCACTCTCCAGGCTCTGCTTTCCACCCAAGTTTCCCGCGGCAGTGGGGCAAAATGGTGGGGAGGTAACAGGGACGAGCACTTAAAACAAAATCTGAAAGTATATCCCCTCTCCCATGGGAAATTCATTGCCAGGGGAGCTGTGCAGGGGTTTCCAGCCTTTCCCAGCCATCTGCTCCCTCACATCACCCCGAGGAGCTGACTGCAGCACACCCCACTCCCGCAGGGGTGGCATCAGGGCTGGCATGGGCACAGGGAGCCCACCAGCTGTCCTGTCCCAGGCGGGAGGCAGGGGCTGGCCACCACCCAGCTGCCCGCGCACCCTGGCCCCTTCCCTCGCGCGAAGCCGGTGGGGAAAAGCCGCCTGCGCCCGCCCCCGCCTCCCCCAGCTTATCAAATTTGGCCATGTCTGAAAAGCCCTGGTTTCCTTTTCACCAAAAAAGATCAAAACTGGGTAATTGGCTGCTGGCGCAGATGCCTCTGAGCCTCTCTCATGTGTAAACAGCATTGCCGAGCGCTGACACAACGCAGGCGGCCGCGGCACACACAGGCGGCCGGCACCCTCCAGGCACCCCAGGCCTGGCCCTTCCCGGGGGATCACGGAATAGGTGTTAAACCTTCTGGTGCAGGCTCAGCACCCCAGAAAAGGCTGGTGGCGGAGGGCCAGGCGCTGCCATACTGCCCAGTGCGGCAAAGGCAGGTTGGCTACAGGGCCCCTGCTACAGCCAGGTCCCTGAGGTGACAAAAGGGACAGTCTGTGCTCAGTGCACAGCATCAGAACTCACCCAAGGAGATGGCCAGGACCCCGAAATGCTGTGCTGGGGCTGTCACTGGAGATGTTAACGTGGGCTGGGGCTCCCCCGTGGGTGGGAGCAGCTGGGCTGTGCTCCCTGCTGCATCCCAGGGACGGTGAGAATGGGAGGAGGAGAGGGGCAGTGTGAGTTGGGGGTGCGGTGAATTTTGCCATATTTGCAGGGTTTTCTAGAGGCCCAGTTCATGGACTGGGAAAAGGGGGTGGAAAGTTCCCACTGCCCTACAAAGTGCAAGGGCCTTCAAACCCCTGGGGAATGTACCGTGAGTTGGGAGGCAGAGGGAAACTCAACATCTAGTGCTGCCACAAAAGCTGGGAAGGGAGCCGGGAGGAGATGGGGGGTGAAAAGAGGAGGCAGAAAACACCACAGAGAGGTGGCGTAGCCCCCTCCCAGCGCCGACTGGCCTCGGGGGCAGCAGCCCTAAGGATGTAACAGGTCCCTCCAAAGGAGCAGGGCAGACCCTGCTGTCCGTGGGGAGCAGCACCGGGCACCCCCGCCTCCCGCGGTCGGCTGGGGCTGGCACGGGAGGAGGGATGCAGGGGAGTATGGAGGGAGGAGGGATGGAGGAAAGGATGGAGGAAGGGATGGAGGGGAGGAGGGATAGATGGAAGGGAGGAGGGAAGTTGCGGAGGAGGGATGCGGGGGGGAAGGACGGAGGGCCGGCCGTGCGGTTGGGTGGAGGACAGCACCATCGTGTGGCACAGCGGCTGCCTGGCCGCAAGGACAGGGACAGCCCAGGGAAGGGGGGGGCTGCAATGCCGGGCTGCTGCTGCCCCCGGCCCACGTCCAAGGCCAGCCCCCTCCCAAGAGGCTACTTGCCCCCGTCCCTGGGACAGGGCATCACAGCTGGCATCCCCCTGCCTCAGTTTCCCCCACAGCAGCACCCTGAATGCCAAGGCTTAGCCCCGGGAAGCCAGAGCAGCAAAGCATGTGGTGGGGGCAGACCCTACCACTAACACCTGCCACCCTGCAGCTCTGGGGCCCAGCCCCAAGGCCAGCTCCGAGCAGAGCTGGTGTCCCCCCACTGCCAGGGGCGGGGGACAGGTTTGAGGACAGCAGGAGGGGAAGCATTTGGGGACATACAGACCAGGGGTGCAGGAAGTGATGGATGCCATCTCCTGAATGCTGGGCAGAACGGTCTGGTGGCTCCTGGGGACAGCAGAGCTGGTGGTGGCATACAGATGCTGTTGGGCCCTCAGCTGTCCCCACAGGGACAGCAGGACAGTCCCAGCCTACCTGCACACCTTGCTGCCAGCGCGGGACACAGCCCACACCCTGCTCCCCCAGCCCAGCAGCTGTGTCCCCCCCGGCAGGACTGTGACCATGCCGGTGGCACCACCAGAGCTCAAACCCCCTCCCCAAGGGCAGGGTTTTGCACAGCGAGTCCCTCCGGGCTGCTCGCTCCAGAGGGGACCCGCCACCCTCCATGGCCACAGCCGCAGGTGGAGCCAGCGCTCGGGGAGGCGGCGGGTGGCCCAGTCCCAGACCACGCTGGCCCCCAGCCCCGCCGGCGCCGAGGCTCCCTGGCACCTCGGGGACCGGACACACCTCCGGGCAGAGCGGAGCCGGGGGCTGGGGCTTTCCCTTTTTAGCTCCCGGGCTCGCCAGTGCCAGCCACACTGCAGGACGGCGGCCGGCAGCCCCTGCGTGGCGATGGAGAGGGCTCCAAACCTGGTAGGTGACTGCAGCGGGCTCGCTCCTTGTTTTCCTTCTTTAATATAATTATTTGCACGCTTGTTTACGGGTGGCTACCTGGGTTTGTTTGCTTTGGAGATGCATGCTGTGGCCTGCCAGGCCCATCGCTCCCACGCCTGGCACAGCCAGGATGCAACAGCCTCGTAGAGCAGAGCTGGGACAGTCCAACCGGACAGTCCGGCACCGGAGGGGGAAAACAGCACCGGCTGAGTGGTCCCTGCCCCGGGCACCGCACGGCCACGGGAAGAGCTGCGGGACGGCGGGCAGGGCTGCGGGACACGGGGCAGGGTGCTGGGCTGGCTGCGGCTGGCTGCAGGGACACGAATAGCAGGGAACAGGACTACAGAAAGCAACTTTGTTCGCCGCTGGGCAGCCTGCCGGGTGTCAGCACACGGGAACTCGGCCCTGCGAGGCCGGAGGGAGAAGGAAAGGAAAAAGCATCTTTCTTTCTCTCTCACCGTCCTCGGAGCACAGAGGGAGGGAGAGGAGGGTTTGGATAAAGATCCCATTCTTGACTGTCTCTTCTCTAAAGCTCCTTTTAAACCAGAGGCTGCCCAGGTACAGCCTGAGCTGAGAGTGTACCCATCCCTCCCAGCCAGGCAGGGAAGGGACAGGGCACAGCTTGGGCAGGGGCACTTTGGGCAACGCAAGTTGCCAGCTGCAACCAGGGCGAGGGGCTTTGCAGCCACGCTCATCAGCTGGGGCTTAGGCTGGGGGCTCACCATGACTGTGTGCCCACCACCCGAGCAAACTGCCCTCGTGTGCTTGCACGGGTCTTGCCCACAGGCCAGCATTGCCCTTTGGGCATTGTGTGTGCCACCCCAAAGTCAATGCGGTCCCGCTCCCCTTCTGTGCCAGCCCTGCAGCCCGGGCAGCCACACACCATCCTCCTTCCTCCTCAGCTTCTCCTCTGCATCTTCACCTTTGCCATGGTCCTGGTCCCTGAAGCAAAGGACCAAAACAAGGCAGCGAAGGGCAGGAGAAGGGGCCCAGCACGGCCCCCCACGGCCGCCCCTGCCCTGGCCTGGGCCCCAGACGACTCCTATACATCCATGGCAGACTACGAGCGCAGCATCCAGGATATGGTGCGCCAGCTGAGGAACAGCTCTGAGCCAGGAGACACCAAGTGCCAGGTCAACCTGAGGGTCTGGAGATCCAACCGGAGGAGCCTGTCCCCCTGGGCCTACAGGTGAGCTTGGGGCAGGGACCTTGGGGACATGCATGGTGGCTCTGTGCCACCAAGCACTGTGGCAGCCACGGCTGCAGCATCACAGGGCTGCGGTGGCTGCTGGGGGGTGCAATGCAACGCAACACCCTGTTTCACCCCATGGAGACATTGCCCTGTCCATGCCCAGCCACCCACCGCCTCCCATCTTACCAACTCTCCAGCCTCATCTTGCTTTCTCTCTCCTCCAGCATAAACCACGATGCAACGCGGATCCCGGCAGACATTCCTGAGGCCCAATGCCTCTGCACTGGCTGCATCAACCCTTTCACAATGCAGGAGGACCGCACCATGGTCAGCATTCCCATCTACAGTCGGCTGCCTGTCCGACGGCTGCTCTGCCAGGTGCCAGGCGAGGTTGGGCACAAGCCCTCTGGGAAGAAGTGCCACAAGAAGTACCAGACGGTCATGGAGACCATCGCTGTGGGCTGCACCTGCATCTTCTGAGGTTGCAGAGCTAACCCCTGCAGCCACGCATGGGCATCTAACCAGCTTGCTCTTGCTTCCTGAGCTTGCCCAGCCCTCTGGGAGAGGGTTGCCTGGTCAAGCATCTGGGCGAGGAGAGCCCCTATGCAAGGAGATGGCAGCTCCAAGAGCTCCCCAAAATCACCCTGCACAGTCCATCAGCCTCAGCCCAAGCAGCCACTCTGGGGACACCCAGCTATGCAGCCTTGCAGCAAGACACCTCCCAGCCCCCTCATCTCCAGGGAGGAGCTCAGTAGGGTGGGCTGGGGGAGAGAAGGAGGCAGCTGCCCCCAGATCCCTCTGGCTGGGCTGGATCAAGCCTCCTTCCTCCCCAAAGTCCCCATTTGCCTTTGTCCACCCCATCGGTGCAACAGTTCTGGCAGTGCTTGGTTCTTCCTAGCCCTCCCCTGCCCAACTACGAGTTCCTCTGCACTGGGCCAGGCAGCCCAGGGACCAAGACAAGCAGATGGTGGTTTGGGTGGCTTCTGAGGTCCTCAATAAAGCACATTGCTGGCCCCTTGCCTCATCTGGTTGTGCTGCCCCTATGGGGACATGGGGGTGGGTGCTGCCGAGCCTTTTCCCAGTAAGGTTCTTCTGCCCCCCAAAACACAGCCAAGCCCCAGGCTCGGGGACGCCTGAAAAAAGGAGCACCCAGCAGCAGGCACTTCTCACTGCAAGCCAGGACCTGCAAAAGCCCATGCTGCACGCCCATCCCCGGGGTGCTGGGCCAGTGAGCGGGGCTGGGCTCCACACACACATGCCATGGGAGAGGCCATAGAACCTCCTGCCCCAGCTGGAGCCAACCCCACCACCAGGTTTTCCAGGGACAAAGCCAGGAAAGTAGGAGAGGCTGCGAGGGGAGCCAGGCAGCTCATCGGGGGGGGACCCATCTGCTGCTGATGCCAGCCAGTCTCGTCCTTGAAAGCCCCCTGAGGTCCCTGCCAAGACCAGATGCACAGTGACCCTTTTCACAAGAAAAGGCACAGGGTCCTTTCCAGTAAAGCCTGAGGAGGGGGAACAGGGAAACTGAGGCACATGGCATAGACACACAGCAACACTGGCCAGGGACTGTATTCCTGAAGGTCACGCATGTTCAAGTCATCTGGGACACAGCCTGTCCCTTCTCTCCCAGCCCCAAACCCCCTGGTGTCCCCAAGGCAATAAATACTCCCCAGGCTACTACACACAGAAGCTCCCAGCCCACCACCTCCCCTGGGCATCACAGCTCGGTCTTCACCTTGTGCATCAAGTCCTTTTGGTCGATTTTCTCCAGGTCCTGATGCCAGCGGTTGTAAGCCAGCAGGGCCACATTTTTGGCTGCCACCGCTATCATCTCCATGGAGCTGGCCACCCACTCCACGCCGCTGAGGTAGAAAAGATTTTCATGGAGCACAATGGGTGGAAGGGACTTGGTGGCATCATAGCGGGGATACGTCTGCCACTCTGTCACCTGCACTGAGTAGTAGGACCTGAAGAGGGTCTTCAGCTGCTGCTTGTCCAGTGGCTGCTGGGAGAGGACACGCCACACCGCGGCCTCCTGGGGCTGCTTGCGACGGAAAGCTGATGAGATGTTGACAGGACAGATGTTGTCCATGGCATTGAAGAAGAGGTCGGGGGTGTCAGTGGTGAGGATGCTGGCAAAGGGGAAGAGCTTGGGATCGGGGAAGCCAAAGTAGGAGGAGTTGAGGTAGCCATGCACCACGGAAGTGACGGAGGGCTGGAAGGCTCCGGGGAAGTCAGCAATGGGCGGCTCAAAGTTCTCGAAGGTGAAGTTGCTCCTGCTGGGGTGCAGGGGAGTCGTCACAACCACCATGTCATAGAAAGCTGAGCCCTGGCCTTCATCGCCCTCGTAGTGCACCTGGTACAGAGCTCTCCCTTCTGAAAAGAGGTGGTGGACAGTTAGGAGCCCAGAGCCCCAAGCTGTATTGCCCTGCCCCTTTTTTCCTAGCATGACCTCCATCCCCTGTTTTTCCAGTACACACCCGTGCTGGACCATAGCACTTGATGGTTATGGAGGAGTTGCTGATGCTTTAGGGTAGCAGAAAGAGCATTTTATCAAGCCTGTGGGAAAAAGTTTCCAGAGAAGCCCAGCCCAGTAGGGCAAGGAAGACTGGGGAAGCACAGCCCACCACCAAACCCCAGCTATTCAGCCTTTCTGCTGTGCTTGCTGGAGCAAGCCTGCAACAAGGCTAGTGCCATAAAAGAGACTGGAGGGACCTCAGGAGGGAGGGAGGAGAACCTCGGCGCTGAGGCCTGTACCACAGGGCCCTGACCAGATCAGAACAGGAGAGAAGACGGACAGACCCCTGGGCCTTCACCCAAATGCTTTACCAGGATCAGGATGCTCTCCAGCCTCCCACAGCTCCCTCTCTGCCCCAGCATCCCCACTCTGCCACCACCCACCTCCCACCCTGGTGTGCCCAGACACACACCTGCGCCAGTGGCACCCAGAGCAGACCCCGTGCCCAGGCTCACCCGAGCTGTGCAGAGAGATGCCCGTCACCCTGGCCGGGATGACGTTGGCTTTGGTCAGCTTCAGCAGACCTGAACACACCAGCTTGTTGCCTCCTTCCACCGCCCAGGTGCTGCCCTGGGCCCCTGCTAGCGACATGGCTCCTGGGGAGAGGAAGAGGGGGGCGGCTCAACAGCCTACCCAGGGAGGGGATGCTGGGAAGGAGTCACACAGGAAGAAGAGGGGTCCCCAGTTTCACCTGCGAAGGCGGGCACCAGCACTGATTGCCCATAGCTGGAGCGCAGGACGGCCGCGATGACATCGTCCACAAAGCGCTGCGTGACGCCCACCTCCAGCAAGGACTCAGCCACCGAGCGCTGTGTCATGTTGACAAAGGCATCACCCCCCAGTGAGCGCAGCAGCTCCTCCAGGCTGGAGAAGGCATAGCCGTGCGCCTGGTACTTGTAGATCCTGGAGGGGACAGGAGCACAGGGTGCCTGGTGATGTCCCGGTGCTGGGGAAGACCCCCTGAGTCCCTCCAGCCCCACAGGTTCCCCTACCTCATGAACTTCTCCATCACCTCCTCCACCCACATCTGCAGGCGCAGGAAGCTGATGCCATAGTGCCACCAGAGCCGGAAGAGGTTGAGCAGGTACCAGTCGGTCTCCTCCAGGACAAAGTGCTCCCCGCTGAATATGGCACTCTTCCCCGCCACCTCACGCCGGTGCTTGAGGCCTGCGGGGAGCAGAGGGGCCACAACCCCGCCAGGGTGGCAAGCCTCCCTGGGGCGGGCTGGCCACTGGGAAAGGCCAGCGCCAAATGCAGCCGCAGCAAGGATGCGGGCAAAGATGCTCTTGGAGGAGCATCAGGGAGCGTGAGACCCCAGGACACTGGGACCCCAGCCACACTCTATACGTTGGGGCATCCCATGGAATCGCTGTTACCAACTGGGTAACAAACCGGTGGGAGTTTGCGAGCAATTCCCCCCCCACGAGTTACCACCAGTACCCCTCACCCTGATGCTCTGCTGGGCCAGCCCGCCCCTTTCTCTTCCAGGGCACAACAGGGCTGGGGAAGAGGGCCAGCAAGGGGGTCACTGCACGCCTGGGGTGCCGAGGCGGACTGGAAGCAGCCCTCCCCACGTGCCCAGGGTGCAGCCAGCCAACTTGGGGAGGGAGGGAGGCCATGCAAGCGGTGGGGTGCCCGTGCTCACCCAGGATCTTGACGAAGTCCTGCATGTGGAGGCTAAGGGCGTGGATGGAGGCTCCCCGGCTCTCATACTGCTGCTTGTTGACGGTGACGGTGGCCAGCCGCCCACCCACGCCCGCCGGCTCGTACACATCCAGCTGCACCTGCGGCCCGAAGTGCTGCTGCAGAAAGTAGGCGACGGCCGAGCCGCCCAGCCCGGCGCCCACCACGGCTGCCGGTGGAGAGGGGAGAGGGCGGTGGGGTCAGCAGCGCGCCCCGAGGGAGCAGGGGGTCGCGGCTGCCCCCCGCCCGGACCCTCGGTGTCACCTGCCGCGGGGAGGGGAGTGGGGGGAAGGGGCCAGCGCCGCCTGCAGGGGCAGGGATGCCGAGGGGATGCAGCAGGGATGCCGAAGGATGCAGCGGGGAGGGCGCAGGGATGCTCCCGCCGCTGAGGGGTTGCCGGAGCTCCCCTCTCCCACCCCAGAGGCAGGCAGGGAGGAGGCCGGGTGCTGCCGGTACCCGGGACGGATGCCCCCTCCCCAGCCCGTACGCACCCACACCCTCTCCCTCCCCGGCTCGTACCGATGCTGCGCGGCGGGGCGCGGGCGGCGGCGGCCGCGGTCAGGAGGGCGGCGAGGGCCGGCAGGAGCAGCGCGGCGGGCGGCGGGGCCATGGCGCGGACGGCGGCGCGGAGAACGGGTCCCGGCAGCGCCCGCCCCGGCCCGCCCCTTACCGCAGGCTCGGCCCCCACCCCCCCCACGCCGCCCCGCCCCGGCTCCCGGAGACGGGCCTGCCCCGGCCAGGGGAGCCCCGGGTCAGCGCGTTTGGCGGCGGCGAGGAGCGGGGCCAGCACGGGGAAGGGAGCGGGTTTGGCCCCGCGGAGCCTCGCACGGGTCCCCGGCTGCGGCAGGGGAGGCAGCAGCTGAGGCCTTGTGATAAGTTATCTCCCGGAGCTCATCCTCGGGGAAGGGCACAGAGTCAGGGGAGACCCCCCAACATCCCCAAGCCGTACCCATCAACAGGAACGGCCCCCACCCAGGCACAGCCTCGGTAGGGATCCTCGGTGCCCTCCCCTTCCTCACACGCCGGCTGCGCACCCACCGGGGCGCTCAGCAGCATCCCACTCGCCAACAACCCCATGGCGAACCAAGGGCCCAAAGCCAGGAGCTCCCTTCTTGGCACCACCTCTCTCCGTCACGGGAGCACTCGGGCCAAGCTGCTGCCGGAGCACGTTTTCCGTGTGCTCAGTCTGCACATGGGGTGCCAGCGCACGGTGCTCAGTGCCCGGCCGAGGGGAGCGGGCTGGATCCTGCGGTGGGGTCGTGCATCAGGCACGGGCATTTCAAGCTTTTGCTTCTACTTTCTGCCCTCGGCAACACAAGGTGCCCGAGAGCAAACAGGCTGTGCCACAGGGATCCCATCTGGGAGCCTGCTGCTGCTGGGATTACAAAGGATAGTGAAAAACCAGTGAAAACTCTAGAACAGGTAGGACAGGTAATGACAGACCCAGGGCTGGCTTCGTACCAAGTGACAAAATTTAGTTTGGGAAATCCATCCTCAGAACTTTGTCTCAGGAGAAACACAACACAAGCACAGACCCCCTCCTTTCCCCCAGCCAGGAGCTGCACACACAACCCAGAAACTCAGCCGTGAACATTTTTGGGGGCGGCACAGACAAAAACTGCCATTGCTCAGCCCACTCGAGTCCTTACAAGGGGCAGTATCAACCCACCGGGACGGGGAGGCGAGGTTCCTAAAACAGCTTAAAACCCGGCACACAAATATCTTTGCAGCACGCCTCAGGTTTTAACAAGCTCTTACTTAACCGGCCTGATTTCAGCATGGCTGTGGGTGACGGGAAATCTGGCTGCAGAGGCAGGAAGGCTCCCGGGAGCGCGGGTCGGTACCCATCCCATCGCCCCCCTCCCACGGCAGCCCATGCCCTGCTTGCGGGCGCTCTGCAGGACCCTCCCATGAGAAAAATGCCATTTCCCTCCCTCACGAGCTCCGGTGCTTCTCTGCAGAGGGAGGTGGCTGTGGGTTAGAAAACTCCCAACTCCCACTGTTGCTGCAGAGAAAAACCGGCAGAGCCAGAAATGAGGAACACGGCGGCAGCACGGCCGGGTCCAGGCTGGTTGGGGAACGCTGAGCAATGCCCACACATTTTAGGCAGGATGAGGAAGAGCCCCTGTAACGGGACATCACCTCTGCAATCACAAGGAGACTTCGCTGGCAGATCTTTAGCACAAAAGTATCGGTCTCGCCCCATAAAGGCATTTGTAAAGGGTCTTCTGCGAAGTTTTTTTTTTCCCAGGGGCATTCGGAGCTTCAGGAGAACAAGGCAAGGCCCGTCAACGTGGCACCAAGCGTTAGGAGACCAAGGCAAAACCAGGAACGGAGGCCTGGCTATTTTTGCGGAGGACATCTGAAGGGAGAACGAGATCTGTTACAATCACACCCCTACAGAGAAAGCCTCTTCTTCTCTCCAACAAATCCCTGGAATCATAACCCGCTTGCAGATACCACGTCGATACACAGTGTATATTAAGCTGTCTGAACCGAGCTGCCATACGGTACGCCTGCTGCCACACACCACACACAAAGGGGGAAAAACACAGCAAAGCGGAGCTGCGAGAGAAGAGAACGGCAAAAATAAAACCAGATACCGAGTCCGTCAACTGTGAGCAGAGCTCTGCAGAACAGACCACCACCAGAGGCTGGCAGACAGCATTTCTCTACATGACAGTCCATGGTGGACTTACCAGGAACAGACAGAAAAGCCAGCACAGAAGTACGAGAGCGACACCCCCGGGCAGTTTATCAGTGCAGAACCACCCCACAACTCACCTGCGCGAGGGGAGATGACACACGTGCATGGGTGCGTTTCTTGGGAGTCCACTTAAAAGATTGTTAATAGCATCTTCAACAAAGTTCTCCACTGCCATGGACTATAGCCCTGTTGTGGACAACCAGATCAGGAATAGCCAGAAACCTTTCAATCTGCAAGACCACTCCACTAAATGGGCAGCCGGAGTGAGCTGCAGTTTGGGGCAGGGAAAAAAGGTAAAAAAGCAACTGCAATTCTTATTTTTTTTTTTTTTTATTAGCAAATGGGCAGTATCTGGACATCTAAAGGAAATCAGCCCTTTCCAACATTAACTCAAATGTCGTTGTCAATTACTTGCACCACTCCCACACTTCAGTCTTTGTCTTTCATTTAGCCAGAACCTTTGGGTAAAGGAAGAGCACAGAAACACAAAAAAATACAGTATATACAGGTTTCCCACCAACTAAACAAACTTAGATTTTTGGAGATTAGCGACACTTTGTTCATTTGAATTTGCAAGTAATATCAAAACATCTCAAGTTTTAAAATAAAAAAATACTACAATATTCACAATATAAAACTTAAATACATTTGTTTAAAAATTAAAGGACTGGTAATAGCTATTGATTTATCACAGCTGTCTCTTTCAACAGAAGCTCTGCTGATGAAGCACTGAGAATTTAAGGTTCACAAAGCGACATTCACATTCTGCACTGCTCCTGGTCAGAGTTCAGATGCTGCCACGCTCATGAAACAGTGCCGCTGGAGACTCCTCCAGGAGCTCAACTCAAATCCGTCCTGCTGTCGGGGTACAGCAAGGTCACAGACTAAGGCAAACACCCACATATGGTGGGGCTGCCCGCTCCCCCCACCCCTAGCAGGAACGCAGGTCCCCACATCACCGTCACACGCACATCTGATCTAGTCTGATCTAGTTGTCTGCCTGCCCGGCTCGAGCTCTTCAGTTCACGGCTGGGCGAACAGAGTGGAAATGACCGAGAGGTACGTGACACTTCCTCTCCTCTGCTATTCCGTCCCTGCTAACGGGCTCCTGTGTTCTATTAAATAGTCATTGAATAAAGTGACCGGAGAGAAAAAGCTCCTCTCTGGTGTAACTCTGCAGAGTGCAACAGAACCGCACCAGCGGGGACTCTGCCCCACCGTGCTGAGTGTGCAAGCTTTACACAAACAGGGCGGACAAGGGAGCAAGAACCTACAAAGGAGAAAATTCAATCCACCCTTATGCAATCTCATCCACGATAAAAGAGATCATTAAGTGTGCTTGAAAGGCAAGAGAATCTAATTTTGCCTGGGAAATCTGGATTCTGCGATGGAATCCAGGTTTGGTTATTTCATTTTCACTTCACCATTCAAAGGAAGCAGAAACTAGGACAAACAACAGCTACAGTATTTATCTCTTTGGTAACTTCAGTAAAAGAGTCTCTAAGCAATGGGTGCATCTTACCGTAATCATTGTAAAAGCCCAATAAGATCCTGTAGAAGTTTCACAGACTGAAAAAAAATGGGGCATAAACTGGGAAAACAGCCTGCCCAAAATTAAACAGGGCCTGTGGGAGGGCAAGAAAGACGGCACAGGAACTGGATCCCTCAGATTCCTGCTCTGGCCACACAACAGTGCCTCAGTGAAAGCGGATCCCAGATACACAAGCTGAACCAATAACCTCTTATTACAGACAGAAGGTCTGGAGTGCATTTCCGGGTATTTCTTTAAGGCAAAAATGGGTGAATACTAGCTGTGGAGACAGGCAGGCCTGGCAAACAGTCCGAAAGCAGATGAAGTAGCTGTAGCGCGCCTTCACAGTCCAATGGCTCCGTGGGTCAGTTTAAAGAGGATGTGGATCTCACCACTTCTGGTCTCACACTACTTTTAAAACCAGCTCAGGTAAACCGCAGCCCTTCTATGACAGAAAACTACCTGCTGTGTAAAATGCCTTTGCTTTTGTTTAGTTCCTTATAAGTAAAGTTTCACATTCAAAGTTAGTTTCCATAACCAGCTCTCCCCTCATATTGCAAAAAGACTCAGCTGATAGAGCAGGGGCTGGAGGCAGCAGAGAACCCAACCACTCCTTCCAGCTGAAGACACCCTTTCCCCAGAACAGGCTGCAGACAGTCTTGAAGCAGAAAGCAAGACTTGCATCGCCACGCTTTGTATTTTACCTGTTCTTTGCCTTAGTACCAGCGTAACCTGGTGACCCAACCACCATGCGGAGTGGCAAAACAATGAACAGAAGTCCTGTGTATCTCTGAAATTGCCAACAACAAGATAAAACAAGAGCACCGAACAAGAGGTTTGTCCAAAGCCATGAAGCACTGTTTCAGGGTTGAAATCTGAAGCACCTGCCTGAAAACCTAACTACGCAGAGGCAGAGACCACACTTCAGAAAGTATCACCCCCATACAGCTGTCACTAAAGCAGCCTGTAAGAAGCATATTAGAAATGTGCATCTGCCTTAAATTTCTGGCATGAGAAGCAACTAGCTGGACACAGCCTCCCCAGATGAAAGCCTGTTGATAGCTGCTAACTGAAGGCTGCGGTAATCTCAAAGTCCACCACAAAAGCAACTGAAGGCTGCAAAGGAATGGGAGAACAAGCTTTCTTCCAAACCAGTGATGGCATCCACCATAAGTTAAGAGTTTTTGGAAGTGGATCTCAAATAATTGTCAGGCCAAAGATCCAATACCAGTAAGTAAAAAGGCAGAAATTAGTGAATCTGTAAGAAACAACCTGAAAACAACCACTCCTGCCTTTGTTTTGCATCCTGCAGGCTATAGGCTGGTTTATGTAACTCTTCTGTCATTATACTGCCTGCTGCTCTGTAAAGGGTTAAATTCTGATCTTACTCGGTGACTGCATCCTTTCAGCTGAGATAAATGGACTCCCAGGCAAAAGGACCACTGGGAAATACATATGCCATGCTGAGACAACAACATGCCTCCAACTAAGAGGACGGCTTGAGGTCAGCTTTCACTTCCCTCAGCCTTCTGCTTCTCTTGCTTTCTCGTCACCGCTGCTAAAATTAGTTCAAGGGCACTTGAGACTTTTAGTAGAAAAGATTTTTCTCCTTGTGTCAAAACCCAAAAGGTTTGATATTTACTATGATCACACAAAAGTAGAATCTGAATGTGAACTGGAAGTTCGTGTTATCCAAGTACCATTATTGGAGAGCTGAGAAAATAAAACAGTCCAGATTTCCTGCTTAAGGGCACATCTCCATTTTGCCAGCAGCTGCAACGAAGAGCATATAGTTTATCACACTTGAAAGCTCCACAAATACCCATCAGGGAAGAAAGATTACTCTCCTCTAAAATATACTTTTTGGTTGGGGAAAGAGAGATTTGAGAACAGTTTTCTGGCTCCATCAAGAACCACTACTCCCTGTTTCACCTTTAGGAACAAGGAGGCGAGCTGAAGTTTTAGCTGGAGAACAAATATTAACGCGTTAAAGTCTGACCTAGCAACGTAATTCTCTTTAAAACCTCATCCCTATTCACCTGTAGAATGAGAGAGATCTCATTAATTCAGGACTGTTTTCCTGAAGTGACATTAGAAAAAGCTGCCCCTAAATGTCATTTCAAGTGATCATCTTCATCCCCACCTGAGGGGCCCGGGGACAAGGGAAGACACCAAAACCAGCCTGATAATAATACTCAGCCCTTTGGGCTTGTCTTCTTCTGAGTGCTTTGCAAAGAAAAAGCCTCATCACATTCCTGTGAGGTAGGTCAGTAATTATTATTATATTCCCTTAACACAGATACGAAAACTGAGGCAGAGAAGTTACTTTCCTGAAGGCCACTGCAGGAGTCTGTCTCAGAGATGGAACCGAGAGACAAGATCCCTTAGCTCTCAGAGAATTTCCCTTTCTCTCCCGAATCTCCCCGCTTCCCCATACAAGTCTTAATGGAGAAATGAGCAACGGAGAAAGGCGCTACAGTGCCACGTTTCTGACAAATAGCAGGACTGCTAGTACTACTCCACGTACTCCAAAAAGGAACGTTAAATATACAAGTACCTTAGAATTAATGGCAAAATGACTGCACACATTATAAAGAAGCCAACATACAATACAAACCTAGCTTAATAAATAAGAGTAAAGACATGCAGCTGCACTTGTGACTGAGTGCTAAGAGGTCCTCAGCTCAGTAAGGTCCCAGATGCCAATGGGTAAGCCCATGTCATTCCTGTGACTCTACTGCCACGCCGACGAGTGCGTGTCTGATAGTGCGACCATGGAGTTTATAGCCATCCTGCGTCACCAGCGCTATCGTGCCTGGCTGCATTCCCTCGGCTGGTACATGGCAGACTATTTCATGGTCATATGGATCATATTTGCCACCAACAGGGTTCATCTTCTGAAGGCCATGTTTGGCAAATACACTTTGCAATTTGGCCTCTATGAGAGAGAGGCCTTCATAGATTTTCTTCAGGGTTGTATTTGGATTACTAGGCTCCGCTTCTTCTGCGGCACTCTCAGCAGTCTTCTCCAAGATATCTGCTACCTCCACAAGGTCCCGGCAGAAACTCTGGATCCCTGCAGGCACAGAGAAGCAAGAAGTAAATGAAGGGCAGTTTACAGAACTACAGTACCAATGATGGGCACAAAGTCACAGCAGTTTGAAAGCACATTTAAAGCTGCTAATTGATTTGAACCATTACTTTAGCGAGAGCAGACAGTGTCTTCTTGTACCCTGTAGCAAAAGCTTTATCATTACATGGGTAGTAATCTAAAGACTCCCCAAATCGAGGTATATGCAGAAAAGGTATATCTATACACATCAACATATATATATATGTAGTATACCTGACAAAACAGAGCATTAGTATTTCACTCCAAAAAGTTCTTGCAACAAAGATGTGCCAATTAGGACACTGTTCCATACCCTCTCATACAGTCCCACAGACATAAATGTTTTGCCAAGCAACTCGCACAAAGGCCTGTGCACACGGGGAACAAACCCAATGGGGGGGAAGTAAAAATAATACATGACCATTGAAAAGTACATCCACAATTTTATTCTTAAGTTAGAACTACTGTGAAAGGACTGGACAAAATGGCCCTTGGGTCAATCATGAAAAAGTTATGCAGTCTTTTTTTATTAGAAAAATGGGTTTAGATCATATACATTTCCAGAAGTGGTGCATTACACTGTGCAGAAATTTCAGAAATATCATGCTCCCTCAGCTATACAGATGCTGTAACTAACTCACTGGAAAGACACATTACAAAAACAGAGAAACAATGCTTTAGCGCTGTCTATACCTGTACACACATGTTTAAACGTGCACAGAACAAAGAAGCACGAAGGAGAAGCAACAAAGGAGCAGACAGAAGCAGGCTGATCAGCAACCATTTCCTCTTGCACCAGAGCCTGTTTTAATGCTCTACAGACCCCTGTGCCTCACTCTATGAGCAACTTCAAACAAAGAACCTTATTTTTTCTTCAAACCTGAAGCATAATGCATCTAAAATTCAAAGACCTAGGAAAAAAAAAAACCAAACCACCACCACCCCAAAACCAATGGTGCTGATTATCCCAAAACTCAACAGCCATTTTATAGCACAATGGATAGACTGGTAAGAAAAATATAGCAGCTCTAATTTCAAAGCTACTGGAATAAACTAACAAAAAACCTCCTGAGATTTACGCATTATGGAGAATAACAGTTTCTCATTTTCAGAGACGTTGCACTCTGCCAGCACTAATTAAATAGCAGTTTCTTCCCCCTTCACCTGCCTCCGTTGCCAAAGCTACAAATCAACTTCATTGATGCTAAAATAATTATAGAAGTTTTAAAGAACATCTGATATAGGAACTGACAACCGTTGTCCCAGGCAGAATCTACCTCCTGAAAACTACAGCAGAAGTGAAGAGGCTGTTAATATAGTAAGGGAGATCACAGCCTGATGACACAGCTAGGAGTATAAAATACACCCCGCCAGAGCCAGTTCTCAGGATACAGAAGAACCTGTAATTTCAACCAAGTCAGCAGAACTACACTCAATTGCACTGGGCCTGTTTTATTAAAAAAAAAAAAAAATAAAAAAGAAAATCACAAAACAGCCACTGAGATAAACCTGATAGGACACAGCTGGACATACAGGAAAAATAGTGAGTAAACCCAGACACCAACAGTCCGGGCCAAACATCATGCCAGACATTACAGTGAATGAGGGCAGGACAGGGGGAGAGAAAAGCTGTCCATCAGCATTTTATGCTCAGGCAGGCAGGCCTCCGCAGTAAACACAGCTCTGCCTCACTCTGCTTACCAAAGAGCTTGGCATCTTCCACAAACTTCTGCGTTCTCCTCCGGACATTCTCAGAATCCGCCAAAGCTTTCCGGTATCGCTCCTGTAACCACAATAGCAAGGGGAGACATCAAACAAAAAGGTAAAACCCATTTCCTGACAAGCTGGCAATCCCTTAGAAATTATTTAAAAAGAGCCTGTTTCACGTTAGAAGGTTGTGCCGGGCTCCTGCATTTTCATTACATGTAAAGCCAAGTCCCTCTCCTACTGATCAACCAGCCCAACTGCAACTTCCTCAGAAGACCCAGGTGAAGGCCAGAAACACTCAGGGCACAGCTTAATTGAACGCCACATTGTCAGGCTGCTGCTTTTTGCATGACTCGCTGGGGCTCCTGAGACACTCCTTCCTCCAGCAGGCCAACTGGTGGTCTCAGTCACAGATCTGCAACCAGCTGATTTATCGCTTGGTGCAGTAGTACTCTCAGGGTGATTATCTCCGGAATTGCCCACCCGGTGCTGTGGTACTTAATCTTCTCCTTAGTCACATCTCTTCTTCAAAGTCCCTATAACATGATCCCTACCCTTCCCAACACACCAGTGTCACTAAAGAGGGCTTTCCTTCTCGGACAATGTGGATCCGGTGAGACACAATATGTGATACTAACCAGGACGACGCTACTGCCATTCCCTCCGGACAGTGCTCTGGAAGAACTGACCAGCCCATCTCCAACGTGCAGTTTTGCCTGCCAGGATCATACTATCAGTGTCTTGGGTATTACTGACAGCTGGTGTTTCTGGGGAAGGCAGACTGTACTTTCACAGTGCACCCTCTCAAACTTGGAGCACAGCTGGTTTGAAGGCTGTCACAGCACAGCAGCATTGTGTGCGTGTTATAGGGCTTACGGAAAATGATAGAGGTGAAAAACAGACTAAGTCAAGGGGACCAAATGAAAGCCATCATGATGCCACCAGCAGTATACTCATATACTCACAGTTAAATCCCGGACTTGTTCTTCCAATTTGATGGCTTTGTGCTCTAAGGCACAATCAGAAAGGGGATGCTTGGGCTCATCACGGGGATCTTCTGGGCCGCACTCGTCTCCTGTACTTCTCTGCTGAGCTGCAGTGCTGAAAACACATGGGGACCCCCTGAAATATAAACTAGTGACAAAGAAGAAAAGTTAAGTAACACAGGGTCAAAAAGAACTCTAGTTTAAGTGTCATTACTAAAAGCAGGCTCTCTTAAAAAAGCTACAGAGGATTCTAGATAAAATTTTAGTTCTTTTCAGACAATATGGACAGAAACACAGAGATATGGGTGTTTTGACAAATTCTTTTATTCTAGACTCATGTGACACTACAGAGGCTGTATACCACTTCTTTGACATACCTTGAAAAAAAGTCACATTTTCATAGGAAAACAAGCTGTGGGATGCATTTTTGCTGACCTCCCAGTACAGGTGGTCAATACTGGATGAAAAACTTCAGAAACATTTTTGCAAGGTAGTCTTGAAAAGGTGGCAAGTGACATAAAGCTGTTTTTACAGTTATTTTAAAAAACCCAAATGTTCTGAGCAAAATTTAGTAAGATCTTTGGCACTTAATAAGATAGGCAGGCAGAGCCCAGCCTGGTACCTGAGACGGTACAGTGATCACACCTGTGGATTTCTGTGTAGTAGTTCAACAAGCAAGGAAAGACAGACACATCTCAAACTTCTGGCTAACGGAGGATCCAATTCTCCGATGCTCTGACCCGTTTGTTCTCCTGGGTGCAAACAGACACACTACTTGGTGTATTCAATTTTCCTCCTACTGAGTGAAAAGGAGGAGAGTTTGAACCTTTTGCCAATCAGTTCTCACAAAGTAGCAATTGCTGCTTTGATATCCACTGTACAAAGAACAGTTAAGAAACCAAACAGAACTGTCACAGACACGACCAAGGTGTTTGCAGCCCAACTACTCTCCTGCCAGGACCTTCACAGCTCCATTAGCTGTGTTTGGAAAAGGGACTGAACACGCCAAATGAAAATTGTCCCTAAAATTCTCCAACCATTCTAAACACTTCAACTGCTTTTATCTCTACCAGCAATGACCGAGTTCCAAAGGCAAAAACAAGCCCAAGCCTCAAGTCCTGAAGCCTACCTTATTTCCAATGACTTTTTCATCCTTAGTACACTTTTCAACTAAAAAGCACACCTGTCAGTGGTTTGTGTTGGTCCAGCAGGTAGAGCTCACCCAGGAGGCTGACTCCACAACTTGCAAGTGAAATGATGAAACAACTAAAGAGTCAGATAATTGGAGAGAGCTCTATGAACACCACCTAGGTGCTTAGCAGCTTATTCTATACTATAACAATCTCACAGGTTTCCCAAAAACTAGACAACAGAAGTCTGGCTGAAAACAGTTTGGTCAAAAGATGATCAAAACCAGCATGCTAGACACTTTGAAAAATAAAGAAAATATTTTTCACTTAATTCTGGTCTTGTCCAGAAAGCCTTTCACCTGCAGTAACAATGCTGTCACTCCCAAGAGTGAAACACGCTACATCACCTGCTTTTACAAACCCACCTAGACAGGACCTATTCCTGCAGCACAAGGCCAAAGCCTCAGCCCACCTCCCTCTCATGCCTTACACCAGGAACAGAGCCTGCAGAAGAAAGTTCAATTTATTTCCAAACCAGCTTCATTCAGGAAACACTTTGGTATACGCTTAACAAGGAAGGGTGTCTCCTTTTCTGGGAACACCTGGGCTCTTCCTGTAAGCAGGGCTTTCAACATCCCCTCTAATAGAGGGGTTTTCCACATACTAAGTGCACATCTACTGAGTGAAATGCAGCAGAAATGCACAGAAATCACTGCGCTGGCACCAACTCTACCTTCTGTGTTTATACAGCACAATTCAACACTGCACAGAGACGCTAATTTAGGCCCCAGAACCAATATAGCTGAGTTCACGTTACCAGGCCCGCATCATTAAGCTTTCTTACTTTTCAGTGAGGCTCTATCGCTTGGGTACAATGTCACAGAAGTGCACAGCTTTTGTTTCTCGGTCTATCAAACCGGTCATGAGACGTAAGTGCTGCTCAGCAATCCAGCTAAACTGGGCCTACAGCGGCACCTGGAAGGGAGAGGTTTTCTCCACTTTTTCCATTACTGGAGCTGTGCAGAATGAAGGTTCAGGGAGTTAAACCAGCTGAAAACAAACCCTACAACAAAAAGACTTTTCTGTCTGTGCCCCTGAATAGGTTTGCTGACAGATCAGATGAGCACAAGTGCCTGTACAAAAGAGAGGACAAACACGTGAAGCCTGGTGAGATGTGGGAGGGAGACTATGGGGAAGGGAAGAAGTGTCCCCCTTTGGGTGGCAGCCAGGGCTTAGGCTGGCTCAGCCCTATGGCCAAAGCACAGTTTAAGAAATTCAGATCTGCCCAAAGACCACCAAGCATCTCCTACCACTCCCTGCCTAGCAGCCCAGATGTTCCCTCATTTTATCTTTAACACAAGCATGCTAAACATCCCACAACACTAATAACAAACTTCCTTTTCCCACCTGAAGACATTTGCATATGCAATTTTTTTATTAAGTGGGTACTTAAAACATGATCTCTATGTCAAATTGCTCCTTTTCAACTCATTACATGCCAAATACAAGTCTGAAAGTGCTTCTGCTACGTACATTTGTTCTAGAATAGGACATTACTCTCACTAATCTTTAAAAAACCAGGCGAGGGGCTGTGACCAGGCTCCTTTCAAAGAACTGCCCCCCCACTGCAGTTCTCGGCTCCAGGAATGCCAACACAGAAGAAAACCCCACATTTTAACCTTGGCTGCAGAGAGACCTGTTTTGGGGCACAAGACCCCATCTTCAATGTTTTTTAAGAACAACATTCGCGTTGTTGACTGATTAACATAGCACTTTTTCAAAGGTGCAGAAAGTAGACCAAACTAGAGGTAAGGATCACCAAGCCTTCAAAATCAATCCGTGAAGCTTTAAACAACTGCAAAGCTCACTTTGTAAATAGAAGGTGTGTCCGTGGTAAGGAGCAACTACAAGCTTTGTCCTTTATCATCTCACATTTCATTTAAAGAGCTGCAGGGATGGAAATTAGCCATGCCACACATGAACCAAGGAACCTGAAATGCAGCTGAGAAAGCAGCCTTGTGAGGCACCTCACAGGTTATAGACTCCTAAACAAATGAGTTAATGCATCCAAGAAGCAAAGGGTAGCGAGTCATTTCCCCCTGCGAGTGATTTACACTGCAGGGATGGGTGTGTTTCGGTGTGTAGGAGGAGAGGGGCACGAATGAGCTACGGGGACCTGCCTACGTGAAGCAGAGAGCTGCCTGCATGGACTCCTTTCTCCAGCTTGTGAAACCAAGCCACAGAACACTCCCCCGTGCAGCCAAATGCCCCGGGTATCATGCGCTGCTGGGACAAGCCTGCCTTAAAAGTTGTAGGCAAGAAAGAAAAACCACAGACTGACTCCAAAGGGAAGGAGGAGTATTACGCAGAATTGAAAATGCCGCTCAATTTACTCCTTCCTCCAGGATCAAAGAAATACTCCACTAAAAAGGGCAAGCGCTATTTATAGCCTGTCCACTGCACTGTGCTCCATCTTCTAAACACAGTCATAATCACAGCTGCCCCAAAAATAGGCAGAAATCCCACTGGAGAAAGTTGACACATCCTGAAGTGACAGACACGTGGAAGTCCCAGAACATGTGAGGGGATTACACAGCTAAGCTGGTCATACAAAAAGATTTACAAACTGATGTCACAGAAAGCCAAATAAATAGATGTAGCAGAGAAGTTGATGGTATCCGTATGGTTTAAGCCAACTGTCCTTAAAGATTAGAATTTAGTTTACGAGAACAGATCTCTCTGCTCAGAACAACTGTATCACCTCCCTTTCCCCAGTACAGGCATGATACCTGACCATCCAAACCCGACTCTGTCAAGTTCCCTCTGAACTCAAGGGTCCTATCCTATTTCTCCTTAAACACTTCCCCCTCTTTCTCCCCCCAAATCAGCATGACAAAGCACGCAAGTGCTGGGACACACAGCAACATCTGCATTAGCGTTTTAGCTCTGATGCGCCTGCTTTAGAAGGAAATCTCCTAATTACCCCCAATTACTGGCCTCTGTCTCATCAGGAAGTGATACCAGAGATTAATATTATGTGGATTCCTCTTCCATGAAACTGGAGAACAAGTTTGGGCAGCGCACCTTAAGGTGGGATGGATGGCTGTAAACTGGGCAGTAGGCTCCCAGCCTGCAGCGAGTCCAGGGTAAGAAGCCCCTGAGATGCCTACAGCATGGATGCCTCGGCCCCACCACCCACAGGCTCTGCTGTAGTGAGCCTTGGCTCCTCTCAGCTGCAATGCAGGCATGGCCATAGAGAGTGGTTGTACAAAGAGGGGTTTCACAGCGATGGAGGGTCCTGGCGATGCTCCACGAAGGAAGGCTGCTCAGCTCCCGTCGAACAAAGTCACCTATTCCAAACTTGGTGTGCACTTTGAGAGGGGCAAAGCAATTTTCACACCTATAAAAGCATGACTTTCAGACAGGCATCTTTACATTTAGTCCCAAACACTGATGTTCCCATTATGTGCTGCGGAATTATTTTATTGCATTTAAATGCTTTTTTGGGTGATGATTTTCCAGAGGCAAAACTCTAGGATAAACTAGCATGCATTTTGACTTTTTTTTTTTTTCTTTTCACCTGCCTACACTTCACTTGAATAACCAAAACACTCGTTATGGGTTTCACTTTTATAAGCCACACTCCACAATGGCCAAAAATATGACCAGACACTGTTTTTCTGTCTAAATATCAACGCAATTAAACGGACCCACTTCCTCTGACCACCCAAAACACGGCTGAAAGCCCCAGGGGCTGCATCGTGACCAAAAATAAAACTTAAGGAGCACTTTAAAACATAGAGTTGGGGAATAAATGGTTCGGGTGGGCGAGACACCGAAATCGCCCGTGGATACGGAGGGAACAACCTCACAACGGGACTCACCGACCGCAGAAAAGGCTTTTCCCGATAAAAAATGAAATTAATTTTTCCTCAGGGCGCCGGTTTTCCTAGGGAAGAGCTCGCTTACGGAGGGCCTGTTTGGTTTCGTTAGTTTTTGTTTTTTATCCCAGGCCCTTCTTGAGGAGCTAAAGGCCGGCGGGGTGTCCCTCATGAGGGGTAAAGGGGGGTGGGGGGGTGGGGTGAAGGGATGGCGACCTTCCAGCGGGGCCCCACACCGGCAGACATCGCCCCGGGCCCGGGCCCGACGCGGCGCCTCGGACCCGCCGCCGCGTATGGCGGCGGCGGGTCCGAGGCGCCGCGTCGGGCCCGGGGCGATGCCACGTCTCCCCCCGAGCCCGCCACAGGCGAGGAAGGGCCACGGCCGCGGCCGTTGGCGACCGTTAACGGCTGAAGGAGAGGGGCGACACCGCCTCACCTACCTGCCGCGCCGCGGCGCGCCGAGGACGGTCCCGAAGCGCCTCAGGGAGCGGGCGGCCATGGCCCCGCCGGAGCGACTGAGGGAGGGAAGGTGGGAAGGGAACCAGGCACCGCCCGCCAACTACAGCTCCCAGGAGCTCCTGGGCGGACTACGAGGACCGGCGGGCAGCGGGGCTGGGCGGGAAGGGTCTCAGCGAGGGGTGTGGGCAGATAACCCGGCCGTGGTGGCAGCGGGAAGGGCCTCAGCTTGGGGGTGTGGGCCGGTTGCCGGGCCATGATGGCACCGGGGAGGGCCTCAGCTAGAGGTGTGGGCTGGTAGCCCGGCCATGGTGGCACCGGGGAGGGCCTCAGCTAGAGGTGTGGGCTGGTAGCCCGGCCATGGTGGCACCGGGAAGGGTCTCAGCGAGGGGTGTGGGCCGATAACCCGGCCATGGTGGCACTGTGAAGGGCCTCAGAAGGGGGTCTGGGCCGGTGGCCCAGCCATGGGGGCACCGGGACGCCTGGGCTTGATATACTGCCCTAGGCTCTGCAGCTTAAGGGGGGTGATAAGGCAAGAGTTTTCACCTCTTCATCAATAGACTGAGAGAGGCTGACCTGAGGTGGACCTCATGGTGAGATCAACATTAAAAACCCCCAAAACTTTGGCAGAGCGTGGCTTTTAACTTCCTGGGGGGGTGGGGGGAGCCTACAGGAAAGATGGGGTCCTGGGTTGATTGACACAGGGCTAATTTCTCTTCTAATGCTTGGGCAAACTGCACTTTTAGAAGACTCTGGTGTCTGAAGTTGTGAAGCTATTTACTTTATAGCCAGCTATGAGATGGGGGTATCAAG
Organism: Numenius arquata; assembly: GCF_964106895.1. Taxonomy (NCBI): domain Eukaryota; kingdom Metazoa; phylum Chordata; class Aves; order Charadriiformes; family Scolopacidae; genus Numenius; species Numenius arquata. The sequence continues at coordinate 33,821,732 of NC_133586.1, forward strand.
GTCTCCACGTTTGCGAGCCTTGCCAGGTGCAGCTATGAGGAGGAACGAGACCCAGGCACTTGACCCAGGCTGGCCAACAGGATTATTTCATACCATGAGCGTCACAATCAATATAAATTAGAAAGTTTGCTGTGTAGTTTCTCTCTCCCTTGATGGCTGCGATCCAGAGAACTTCTCACCCCGGTGCTGGACCCCTGAGCCCTTCCCTTCCTCCCGAAGCCGCAGCCCTTACAGTGTCCCACATTTGCTGTCCCCTGCTGGGAGTGCACAGCTTCCTGCTGGTAGAATGGGCTGATATAATCCTTGTGTATTTTATATTGGTATTGGGATCAATACTGGTTCTTTAGTATTATTAGTGTTACGTATTTAGTCTTGTCCTATTGAATCTATTTATATCTCAACTCGTCTTTCCTTGTTTTTCCCCAATTCCCCTTCCTGAGTGGGGAGGGGTCATTGGTGATAGAATAATTGTCTAAATGACAATAAATTGTTGTGGGTTTCTCAAACCATAACAATGGGGAGGGACTCTTTATCAGGGAGTGTTGTGATAGGACAAGTAGTAACAGTTTTAAACTGAAAGAGGGTAGATATTAGGAAGAAGTTCTCTACTGTGAGGGTGGTGAGACACTGGCCCCAGTTGCCCAGGAAAGTCATGGATGCTCCCTCCCTGGAGGTGTTAAAGGCCAGGCTGGATGGGGCTTTGAGCAACCTGGTCTGGTGGGAGGTGTCCCTGCCCACGGCAGGGGGGTTGGAACTCCATGATCTTTAAGGTCCCTTCCAGCCCAAACCATTCTTATAGATTATATGACGTGCTTTTACAGGCTGTGTTGGTCCAGTTCCATGTCTCCCCACTGTAGGCACAGGCTCCTCCTTTTGTTAGTGGGAGAGGTGATGCTTTGAGGAGAGGGTTTTCACCCTCTTCTGAAGTGAAATGGGATGGTGTGACTCTGGGTCCCAGGGGGGACAGGAGCAGTGACAACCGGCACAGGGAACCGCTGCTGAGAGGAGGATGAGCACCATCAGGAACCTCATCCCGGGGACATGAGGTGCCCCTCCAGCCTGGCCAGAAAAGCTCATGGCTCTGAGCTAACCACCCTCACTAACCCGGCATAGATCCACCCAGCCTGCCCGCCTGGCCACTGCTGCCCAGGGGTGCTGCCCCCCCCCCCCCCCCCGACCCCTCCTGCCTCATTTCACTATGGGCAGGAGTTGTTCACCCACCCTGCTCCCTACAGCCAGGGGAAGGGGCGGACCAGTGCCAGCGTTTTTATTAAAAGCTGCTTACCTCCGTAGTAACAAGAGGGCTTTGAAAGAGCGAGCTCCAAAGGTTAATTGTGGCAGTTGTTAGCATGAGTGGGACAGGCCTGCTCCCTTGTTTGCAGCACAAAAGCCTGGGCCTTTCTTTTTTTATTCCTGTCCCTTGTTTCTGCCTGTGCTAAATGATCTTCCTCTATTTCTCTCTTCTGTTCCAGTCCTCTCATTTGAAAGCACTTTTTTTTTTTAAATTTTTAAACTTTCCTCAGCTCCATTTTGACCACATGCCTTGGCAAACTGTGTCTGACTGCAGCAGCAAGTGTGAATGTGCTGTTGGCCAGGAGACAGCCCTGTCCCTTTGCCTGCTCCCCAGAAAGCTGGCATGGGGCTAGGGCAGAGGGAGCCGGGCCGCCTCCAGCCTCAGCCCTTTGCAGCACTTCTAAGCTGTTTAGCAAGGTTGAAAGGTGTCCGATGTTAATTTGCTTTCAAATGCTGACACTTGAGCTTTGTTCATTCCCAAGGGAAGCCAGCGTGCCCTCAACCCTTACTGCCTGGAGGACAAGAAGGAAATATTGGACAAGGGCACTTGGTTGAGGCACAGTGAGCTCGAGACACGAGGAACCCTGAGATGAGACCCTGCGGAGCTGGGAGCAGTAAGCAGGGCGAATAATCGGCGTCTCTGAAGTGTCCGGTCCTGAGCAGCTCAGGAACTCCAACACTGAAGCAGCCAAAAATCCCCAATGAGTCCGTGGTTACTTTGGAAAGCGGTAGCCTGGCCTCCAGCATCCCCAGGGTGGCACACGCTGATCCTGATAAATTGGAGTGCTGGCCAGGCAGTGCCGACTGCCAGCCCCCCGGCTCTCCCCTCCTTCCTTGGGCACCACCACGAGCACACACACCTTGCGCCGAACTCCTGGCCCTGTGGGAGGCTCCCCCCAAGATGGGTTTCTCAGTAGTATGCGACCCTGATCCACAAAGGACTCCCCTTCCCCACCCGCCTCCCAAATCCCCCTCCCGTCCCCTTCCCCATGGTTTATAGTGTTGCCCACGAGGCAGACGGAGCCGCAGTAGTGGGGCCTGGGAGGGCAGCTCTCCCCCCATGCCTTCCCAGCACCCTCCCGGCGACTCGGAGAAAGGGGACTTGTAGCTTCTCCATGAGTCCCAGTGTCCGGCGGGGGCTTGGCAGGCGTTCCCGCAGCCCGGTTTAGGTCTGCTTCTTTTCCCATTCCTGCAGAGGAAGGGAAAAAAGCAGGGCATGAGGAGACATCGCTGGAGAAGCGAGCACTGAGCCCTTTGAGGCCATCCCTCCCTGCTGACTGCTTTGGACCACCCCAGCGTCTTCAAAGGCGGGGGTCACTGCTGCCCCGGGCATTGTAGAGGGGATGCTCTCCTCCCTGCACACCCAGCCCTGCACCTCTCAAACCTCCCTGCAAGCTGGGCTCCTGCCAGCAGCGAGTGGGACAGCCTGGCTACAGGGGACCCTGGCAGTACCCCTTGCTTCTGCGGTAGGGAGCACCCCCAGCCCCCAAATTTCATGGTCAGCAAGGGGGACAGGATGAAGGCTGAGATTTCTCGTGGGGCCAAGGAGGAGAGGGAGAGCGAAGCAGAACCTTGGCCTTCCGCAGCACGTTTCCCTTGTTGGCAGGGAGGATGGAGGGACTTCTCTTCCTCAGTTCGGCTGCACAGTTAACAGGGACCAAGTGCTCAGGGGCACTCCCGTTTGGCTTGTTTGTAGCTTCCTGTGGAAAAGGGGGAGCAAGGAGGAGGAGGATTTAGGAGACCCAGGGAGCAAGGACAGCCAGGGGAAACAAAAAAGCACAAACTGTCATGAGGTTAAAACTGATGTGGCCAAACCCAATCGACACTTTACTTCCCACCTCTGACCACAACGTGACAAAGCAGCAGGGATGTCCCCTCTTCCCCATGTGCTGCTCCCCCTGCCATCCCAAGCACCATTGCTGGGGGAAGCTGGAGCCGCGAGAGCGAGGAAGAAGGGATGCATACCCCATTCTCAGCCTTGCCGGTCACAGCCAGCCCCAGGGCCGGCCCTCCCGCCAGCGACTGCTTCAGCCGCTCCTTCACTTCGGTCAGCTTCAGCTCCAGGTCGACGCGGCGCTCCTCCTTCTGCCGGCACTGCTCCTCCAGCACCGCCACCCGCTGCTCCAGGTCCTGCAGCTTCATCCCTGCTTGCACAAGCGCACCCAGCTCAGCACCTTTGCCCGGGGTCGGAGAAGCCACCCATCCTTCTGGACACGGACGCTAGATGGGGCTGCCAGCCCGGCGGCGTGCTGCAGCCAGCCTGGCTCATGGCCACAATGTCACCGCCAGCCCAGCGTCCCCATCCCACCCCTGGCTCCACAGCTTTCCCCCTCTACCTGTGTGCCTTTGAGCAGCAACAGCGCTCAGATGGCACCAACCTACCCGTGCTGCCCTTCATGGCTTCCCGCAGCTCTCGCTTCTCTTTCCGCAGCAACATGAGCTCACTGCGGATCGATGCTTTCTCCTTCTCCAGCTTCTCCTTCTCCGTCAGAAATCGCCTGGCATCCTCCTCGGCCCGGTTCTTCCCGTACCTGTACTGGTTGGCATCTGCACGCACAAGGACGGCCCATCATGAAGGCTCTGGCCCTGGCTGCACCGATGCCACCTGCGTGGCACAACCCATCACCCGTGTGCTGGAACTGGCCAAGCCCCAGCCTGACCGCAGACCCCCTTGGGGGAAGAGCGTCATCCTGCACTGGCCAGGGTCCCCCCCATAGGGGTTTGCGGCTGAGGGCCCCCACTCACTTGACGCGTGTCTCTTCACTTTGACTTGTGGGTCCACCCGCCGTGACTTCTCACTGCAGGAGGAGGCATGGCGCTTCACCTGGGCTCCTGCTGGCCGCCCTGGTTCCTCCTCAGCCTGCAGTGGGGCGGGAGGGAGAGTGTGCTGAAACACCCATGGGGCCACTGCAGCCCAGCCAAGGCTTCTTGGGGCCTCTTCTGTAGCCTGGCCACAGTGACGGGAGAGAGTGAGCCATGGAGCCGTGCTCACCTGAACCTTCTCGTAGGGGACATCATCATACACCACAGGGGAGGAGTCTGGCTGCTGATCCTGGGAGGAGCTGGCCCACCTGCAAGAGAAGGGATGGGGTCTTCCTTTCCAAGACATCCTTTCCAGCCCATCAGAGAGCCCTTCCACCTCAGAGGGCTTTCTGCATTGCTCTCCCAGCTTCACTCACAAGCTCTCTACCCTACCCTACCCTACCCTACTCTACCCTTCCCACCCTACCCTACCCTATCACACATATCCTTTAAGTCCTTCCTCAGTGTTGATGAAACACCTGCTTTCCATCCTGCCCAAGGGAAGCTGCCCTGCTTTGGGAACCACCAGCCGCTGGGACACTGGCTCTCCCTGAGATCACAGCACAAACCATGTCCCAGCCCATGCGTTTTCTAGGGAGCACACAGGGATCACAATCCCCAGCCCAATGCCCTGCCCCTGGCACAGCCCCTTCCCAGCCCACAGCGCAGCAGGAGGACAGCCTTACAGGTAGGAGTGCCTCACAGCTGTCACTATGTTGGCAATGGTCTCCACGTCCACATAGTCGTAGTGCAAGGCCTCTGGTGCCGTCTGTGAGCCTGTCTCCACCAAGAGGAGACCCAGCCAGCGGCCCAGGTCTTCGGAGCAGCTTGCCTGCAGGAGAGAAGAAGGGTTGGGATGCATGCCCAGCTCCCGGCCCCTTGCCCTGTGGAGAAGGGCCCTCTGACACAAAGTGTTGTGTGCAAGACTTAGGAGGGTCCAAGAGAAAGCATGCAGGCACACATGGGAGGTCCCAGTCCCAAACCCCCAGCCACCCTGCCTGCTTCAGCCCCACCAGCCTCCTCCCTGCCTCCAGCCTGCAAATACCTGTGTGGCTGCCCCTGGCTCACCCAAATGATGCCCTGGGCTTCCTTAATGCGCAGGGGAGGGGAAAATAAGGCACCGTTTGATAAGGCACCGCTTGCATGCAAGTGTTGACCATCACAGGAGATGCTCCCCCGGCTTAGCAACCCCCTCCTCACAGGACCAGCACACCCTGCCCACCCCACTGCCCGCTCACCTCCAGTGCAGCCACCTCCTGCCCATTGCGAAGGATGCGGAAGGCGAAGGGGTGTTTGGGGCCCAGCCCCGGGACCACCTCGCAGCCCCGGAGGACGATGGCATTCACGTGAGTCCGCAGGTCGGTGCGGTCCTTGTGGAAGTAGAGGGTGTTGCCCTTCAGGCGACACCAGCGCTCCTTCCAGCACTGGTTAACCAGGACACCAAGGTAGCCTGGGGGGTGGCAGGGTCGAGGGAAGGGTCTCAGTGCCCGCTCAGCCAGACCTTGGGCAAACTTTAATGAGACAGGGCTGCCCAGAGATTACAGCATGGCTCCCCACTCATTTGATGCTTCTGTGCCACTTTCCCCCCAGAGAGCCAGCTGGGATCCCTGGACCCAGGTGAGGTGCCAGCTCAGTGCCACACAGTCACTCCTCGCCCCTTCTCCATACTCCATGGGAATTTGTAGAGCCAGGACCAGGCACGATTTCTTATCCCAGGGGAACGTCACACCTCTCCATCAGCTCGGTGAGCTTGCCCCCAACCCACCACCCCCTTACCTCCCACAGGGGGACGATGCCCCCTATAGGGGGAGGATGACAGTACCCTACTGCTTCCAGCCCCACATGAGTTGAGCCCCGTCTCTGCCCCCAGCCAGCACGAACCACAGCAGGGGATGTCCTCCTCGGTGGAGGAGGTCTGTGTGTCCTCAGGGGAAGGCTTCTTCTTGGAGAAGCTGATTATCCTGGTGATCTTCTTCCCTGCCGCTCGGCTCATTGAGCCCTTCAGGTCAGCCAAGCCGCTCTTTTTGCCTTTCCCTGGAAGGAGGACAGAGTAGCTGTGTGCCCCTGGTGTATATCAAGGCATCCCCCCTCACCAGGAGAGGATGCTCCCCAGCTATGGTGCACACAGCTGGCCCCCCCGGCTGGAGGGCAGCCTGCTTGGCTGGGGCCAGGGGCCGCACCGTGCTCGCCGGGCTCTCTGCGGGCTGCTGGGGAGCTGGTTTCACCTGTCGCCACACTGTCCGAGTCCGAGGTGTGCTTCTCCTGCGACAGCCGCTGTGGGGGGAGCGGAGCAGGCACCCTGTCAGCAGCATCCCCCTGCACAGCCCCCAGCGATGGCCACTATCAGCCCTTCATCCCTCCCACCCGGGGCTGGGATGTCCCCTGGTGCTAGGGAAGCCCCATAAGCCCTGCAGACCCGCTGGGAGGGTGGGAAGGGGCCCCCATGCAGCACTGGGATCTTGGTGCTCCCTCTGCCCCCCCATTCCCCAGGCTCAGCCGCAGCAGCCCCACGCAGCACCTTGGCAGGGCAGTTAGAAACCATCACCTTATCCAGGTCCATCTTGCACGGCATCACCGGGGAGGTGGGGGCTTCGATCCCACCTGCTGCCGGACTGCTTGCTTCCTTTATCACCTGCAGAGACAGCCCACAGCAGCCACTCAAAATGGACCTGAGGGCCAGGGCTCCTTTCCCTGGCTCAGCAAGCCCCCGTCTCACCACCAGAGCCGGGCCGAACCACAGGGAGAGAGGTCCTGGTCTCTGTAGGACAGGACAGCGAGCCCTGCTCAGGGCACTAGCCCGGCTTGCCTGGGGGATTGCACCCCTTCACCCCTTCAAACCTGCAACCAGTTTTGCCAGAGATTTTGGAAATCTTAGAGGTAAGGGAGGTGGGTGCTGAGCTGCAGTCATCCTGCCAGCACAGGACACCTCAGGAACCCCCATTTTACAGGCAGGCACAGCGTGGCTTGCCCAGGCCATGTAAAGTAACCCTGTTCTCCCACATTTGGGGTACAGCTGGGTTTGTGGTGTGTGCAGAGGCTCCTTTCCCACCCGCAGCTCCTTCCCCGTGGCCCCCGCCTCCTGCCCCTGAACAAAGGCAGGAAAGGGACATGGGGAAGAGGAGGGGGAGAGCAAACATCCCCACCCCACAGGGGCTATCAGCGCCGGAGACGCCCAGGCCCTGGGAAGCAGCTGGCCAGCCCCCCTCCAGCTGATAAGAGATGGAAGCAAAGCCCCCTTTCCCTTCCAGGGGAACAAAACCTTTCCCAGGGCAGCCCCCCTCCCTGCCTCAGCCAGGGAGGATGCCAAGGAGGGTCCGCAGCCCCCCCAGGCGAAGCCGGGGGCAGCCATAGTACCTTCAGCCACTCCTCAGCCTGCTCCTTGCTCTGCACGGCCAGCACCAGCGCCTCAGCCCCCGGCAGTGAGAACCGCAGCTCGTGCTTCTTGCGCCGCCCGTCCTTGGGGACATAGATGACGTTGCAGGTCCCCAGGGGCACCTCCACGTGTGGCTGACGGTCCTTGGAGCTTTTGTAGCACTAGGGGAAGAAAAGGGAACTGCTCAGAGCTTGGCCAAAACCTGCCGGTCCCGCTGCCGCGCTGGGCAGAGCTGGCGTCCATCTCAGGGTCCCTCTCAGGTGGCACAGATGGAGGTGGCTCAGTGTCTGCAACAGCCTCGGTGGTGGAGGGCTGTGGGGTGCCCTCTCACTCCACAGGGTCCCAAAAGAGGGGAGCCCTCCATTCTCTTGCAAGGGAAGTGAGGGCAGCACCTGCATGTGCTCTGCAGCCTTTGGGCAGGGTCTTGGCTTGGATAGTGCTAATTTTCTTCATCCTGGACCCAACCTCCCTCCCAGCCCACCAACAGGTTTCTGTCCCCCACCGTCTGGGCTCACCAGCAGTTTGCTGTCCCGTATGATGGTGAGCTGCTTGGCCCACTGTCCAAAGCGCTTCTTGCGCAACAGGAAAGCGCAAATCCTGCAATCCTTCACCAGGTTCATGGAGGCTTCCTCCGACGGCCACTGGTGTGTCAGCTGCTGGCCCTTCCCCTCCTCCTCTTCCTCATCATACGACTCGTAAGAGCTGCTCATCGCATCCGAGTCATTGTCTGGAAGGAAGCAGGCAAGTCACCCCAACTGGCACCCCAGGGCCCTGCCTGCCGGGCACGCTCAGACACCGCCAGGGGTCCCTGTGCCCATTGGGATCCAGCACTGAACCTGGGCTGGGTGCTGGGATGGATGGACTCCATGTCATCCTCTGAAAACAGCAGCATTTTGACCCCAGCCCTCTCCATTTCCCTTCTAAACCAGGCAGGATGCTCGTGGGCCAAAAGCCAGTCCCAGGTGCGACTATCCAAACTCCTGGGCTGGCTTATTTCTTTGCAAGCCTCAAACTTTGAGAGCCTGGATGAAAACTTCAACCCACAACAGATGATCATGTGCTGTCCCTCTGCTCCACACCTCCTCAGGGCACAGAGGAACAGGGCTCTCCAGTGGTGTCCCTGCCTCAGCTCTCCTCCGCCACGGAAGAGGCAGCTCATGCAGGTCACAAAAGCTTCGTAGGCAGGGACACCCCTTCCCCATGATGGTGACAGACATGGCACCAATTTCATCCCTTCTGCAGCATGAGGGCTCTGGTTTGCATGACAAACAGCACTCCACGCTCCTTGCTTTTTGCCCAGCAGCCTCTGACACAGGAGAGGTTCTCCAGCCTCAACCCCACCGGACTCCAGCCCAGCCCCACCAGACCTCAAGCCCCCATCTCGGGGCTGGACTTTGCCAAAGGTCTCCCCTCCCTGGTGAGAGCACCCAGATACCTACAGGAGTTTTTTTGCTCCCCGTTCATCCTGGTGACAGGGTAGTTGCTGTCTGCATCCTCGTAATAGCCATCCTCGATGGAGTTGGGGGGGCTGGAGCTGTCTGCGGAGGAAGCAGAGGGCAGCTGGGGCTGTTACACCTGGTTACCCCCAAGGATGCTCCGAGCAGCAAGCCTGCAAGCTGGGCAGAGCAAAGCACACCCTCCCAGGGCATCTCAGGTCCCCCTGTGGCTCCAACCTCTCCCCATCACCCCATGCTCAGTCCAGCTGGGGAAAACAACTCCTTGCAATAACAGTGCAGCGGGATGGGAAGGAAGTGGAGCAAGAGCAATGCCGGTGGGAGCAGAGACATTTCCTTCCCTGGGAGGAGCTGTCATGCCCGCTGAGGGCTGCCTGCTTTGCCAAGCAGGCAAGCAGGAGGAGGAATGCAGCTTGCAGGGGTCCCCCCACCCTCCTGCCCCCCTGGCGTGGGACTCACTGCGGGAGGTGATGTACTCAGGGGTCTTTCCAGGGCCCAAGGGCAGGGCTTCCTCATAGTAATCCTCAGGCGGGGGAGTGGTGGGCAGTGGCGGAGCAGGGTCCACAGGAACCTATGGCAGAAACACCATCAGCATTAGCCAGGCAGCGGAGAGGGTCATGAGTCCCAGCAGCTACTGCGGTGGCAGGGGACAGGAAGGGATCCCAGCTCTGGCCACTGCCACCTCCCCATGTGGGTGCAGAGCGGACCTCGCAGGTGGCCATTCAGGGACTTACGGCTTTTGCTGTCTGGCTCCTCGCCAGCTCCAAGCCAACGCTATCGCTGGTGTCCCCCTCCTCCTCCTGCATGTCCTGGAGATCCCGCAGGTCACAGTCTGCCCAGGGGTAAGCAGAGAGGGTGAAGGGAGCAGGAAACCCCAGAGCTGGCCTCCCCAGCCATGTCCTCTGGGGACGCTCAAGGCAAGCACCCGTGGCCCTTCACTGGGAAGGTGCTGGGAGATGGGCATCACTGATAAATGCAGCTGGGCTGGGGTGTGTGTTTACCCCACCACGGTCAGTCCCCATGCAGCTGCAGGGGAGTGGGAGCAAGCACCTGAGGTGATGGTGCCCACCCTGGACACAAGGATGCAGCTTCCACCGTCCTTCCCCAGGGTACCCCAAGAGCTCCTGCTGTCAGCAGGGACCCCGAGGCCAGTATGGCACCCACCCAGTGGGACTCCCAGATGTCACTCTGGGTTCGCCACACATACCGAACTCCTCGAAGAGCGACTCCACAAAGCTGGTGCCATTGCTCAGGGACGCTGTGTTGACGTACATGTAGTCCACATCCTTCCCTGGGAGAAAAGGGGATGCTTTCAGCCCAAGGATGGACAGGGTGGCTGGAGCAAGGACTGGCACCCCCCCGTCCCTACAAACACCAAGCCAAGGACACAGGCCAAGCCACTCCATCGTGCCACCGGGGTATTGCTCCGGAGCAGGCACCCGGGGAGTGGAGGAGCCCCCAGGGATGCTGCCGCCCCCTCCCCAGGAGGGCAGGAAAGTGGGAAGGCTGTGAAGCCCCAGGTGCACATTCCTCCTGGCCTTCCCACGGAAACCCCTGTGCTCAGCAGAACCGGTGGCAGGAAGACCTCTGAGAAGTGGTGTTTCCGCAGGGAGCAGCCCCTCCCCGGCAGCCACGGCAGGGCTGACGCCAGCCCCTGCACTCGGGGGTGGGAGAAGCTGGGAAGTGACAGCAGGGAACAAAGTGCCCTGAAGGGGCTGAGTAGATGCTGGGCTCTGGGCACAGAGGCAGCTCATCCCTGCCTAGCAGATGGTTTTCCCTGCCACGCTGGGGTTTTGGCCCAGGGCAGATGCTGAGGACACCCACTGTCCCTGAGGACAGCTACCAGACACGGTGGGAGTGGGCCACGGACCTGTGGATGGCTGCAGCTTCTGCAGGATGGTGGAGACGGCCAGCTTCTTCTCCTGTGTGGTGGCACTCAGGTACTCGTGGTCCAGCAGCTTGAGCAAGATGCTGAGCTCTGGCAGGAGCTGGTCCAGCACTGGGGGGAGCAGGGAAAAGCCCGTCAGCCAGGGTGGTGTCGGGGTGCTGGGGCTGAAGAGGCTACACATTCCAGAAGGGGCTGGAATGTGTAGAAGGCCCCAGGATGGGAGTCTCTCTCAGCCCAGCAGGGCTCAGGCGGTGTTTGCTAAGCACAAACGTGCTCGATCCGTGCACAAGCTCTTCCACCTGCACGCAGACACCGGGATGCAGCCTGCTGAGCCCGTGAACGGAAACACCAGCTCTGCAGGGCTACTGGATCGCTATCAAAGGGCTCAGACATATTTTTCCACGCAGATAAAACTACACTTCTGCCCCCCAACAGCATATCATTGCTGCTGGTGCCCCCTCGCTGTGACGGGCGCTGGGTGGTGGCGGAGAGAAGGAAGGAAGGAAAGGAAACCCAGATGCCATCTGCAGACCCACCTGGCAGTGTCACCCAGGGAGACATTCTCCCACCCCTCACCTGCTGGTGCTCCCACCATTCCCCTGCTGTGCTCAGACCACCTGTGACCTTCCAGCCCAGTGCCACCTCCACAGGGTCCCCACACATAGGCTAGAGCCTTTCGTCCCACAGTCACCAACAGCAGCTCCTCTGCCCTGCTCTCACTCCTCCCCGTATCATCCCAGCTCATCCACACTGCTCCAAGGCCACTCCACTCTTCCCTTCAGGCATGGAGTCACTGCCCCAAGGGACAGTCCCTGCCCCACACAGGTGCCCTGAAAGGTGCCCAGGGAGGGGACGGCGACTGCAGCACAGGAGGGGCTCTCCCCACCCAGCTCTGTGGCAGCTGAGCGTCAGTCCAACACACATGGCCCCAGAGCAGCCAAGAGGGTCGGAGCAGCTGAAGTCCTGGCAAAGAGGAACCGCACCAGAAGCCAATGCTTATCTGCTTTCCCGTCACTCTGCCAGATCCCAGCACCTGCCAGCTCCTGGGAAGCCACCACATATGAACACAGCATCAGCCCAGCAGACAGAACCAGGCAGGAGAAGTGGGGAGAGCCCAGCAAAAGAGAATTCACTGCAAGTCACCATTATAGGCACAACATGTAAAAGTGTGGGTCTTCTCTTAAACGCGGTGATTCATGGGCTAGTTTTTATGAAGCAAAAGCACACTGCAGCTGTGGGGTTACCTGTGCAGCAAGGCTCCAGAAAACACTTGGATATCTGCATATCAGAGCAGGGCTAGAAAAAAAATTCATCACCAAAAGCAGTGTTTATGGTGCTGGCAGCAGCTGACTGACAGCTTTGGGAAAACGTGTTGCCCAGGGATGGGAAGGACAGCTTTGGGAAAATGTGTTGCCCAGGGATGGGAAGGACCAGAGTCCAAGGTGGCTCTGGACTCCAAATCTCTCATGAGCTCCCACACCCCCAGTTCTGCACATGCACCAACATCCTCATCCCAGGTCTCCTCCTGTACCTTATCTCCTCCGAGCAGGGTAAGACAAAGCCAAACCTCCCATTTTTACACGATACCACACACCTGCCCAGCTCCACTGGTGCCCAGCTCCACTGGCACACAGGGTAGCTCCTGCAGGGCCCAGTGCCTGCGGGAGATGGCCTGCATTGGAGAGGCCAAGCTCAGAGACACCAGCAAACCTGCAGCTCTGGAGGCTACAGAGGGTGAAAAAAAAAGCTGCTCTTTCTTCCAGTGGAAGTACAAGCAGGATCCCTTCTCTTGGCAGCAACTGAAAGTCATCGCAGCACAGCTGGGGCAGCGTGCAGCTGGCTTTGCGTCTCCAGGGACAGGAGGAGAGGCCACAGGTGACTACAGAGGCAGCTTGGATGTGTTGACTGATGGGGATGGTTTGCAAGGAGTGGAGAACATGTGCCCCAGTGGCACGGAGCATCAGGGACACCCTGGGCTGCCCCTCCAGGCTCTGCCAGGGGAAGGGCCCTGGAGGAGCAGAGCTGGGTGACAGAGAGGGGTGGCATGGGGCGTATTTCCCAGGGGAAGGGCAGGATGCTGTTACTCATGCTGAGATCCTCATTACTCATGTTCTCTAACGAGTTTCTGCTGGGCCCTATCCATTCTGCCCAACACCCATCAAAAACTGGGCTGCTACAGGTTTTACCCAAGATTTTAGGTGTCCACCTTCCACCCTGCAAGCCACAGCCAGGAGCACAGAGTGAGTCCCCTGGGACCAGGCTGGCACTGCTGCCCAAAGCAGGGGCAGTGCAGCAAAACCAACAGCTGTTTTAAAGCTTTTTGGCTGAAGGGGAACCCAACAGCAGCTGGTTGATGCGGATCAGCGCCAGCCAAGATGAGCCCCCGGGCAAGGAGACAGTGTGCCCGGCCCCAAATCACTGCCTCCCCAGGACACAAGGCAGGATGCGGCTCACAAGCCTCTTCCTGCCACCCCAGCCGATGGGCTTCTATCTCCACAGACCTTCTGCTTCCTCCTCCCTTCCCAGTGCCAAGCTAAACAGCAGCCTCAGCCTTTTGGCAAGGGTGACTTTTCAGCGCCCACCTCCTGTGGGCAGGAGCCTCCGGGACAGGTAGCCTCCAGGCAGGGGGAGAAGCCTCAGCACGGCTCCAGAAGGAGCAAGCAAGCCCAGGGAGCTGGCAGCATCCCCCAGCCCATGTGGAAGGAGAGGGCAATCACAGGGGGAGCAGGACTCCTGCTCCCTGAGCTGGACAAACACCCCACAGCAGACACGCAGCCACAGGACCCAGATCCTGCTGATGCTCTGCTCACTGTCCCCTGCCAGCATGCACCTCCCAGCGTGGGAAGGATGTGAGAGCCTCATGCACGTGATGAGTGAGGATAAAAACTCATCTCCCACAGCCCTCTACTTGCCCCTCTGCAGAGGCTGGAAGGGAGGGAAGAGGGGCAGATCCTCCCCGGGGCTTTTGCAGAGCGCTGCACAGGCAGGACAGGAGCAGGCTTCTGCTCAGCAATGTGGTGGTGGTCTCCAGGTGAGATATCCTCCCCTGCTGTGCCCAGGACGCAGCTGCAGGGCTTGGTGGGGCATGGGGCTAGCAAGGAAGTAGCTGGGACAAAGAACAAGATGCCACCAGGTCCATCCAACACCTGCAAGCATCTAGGGAGACCCTGCCCCATCTCAGCAGGGTCTCAGTCGGCTGTGAGCTCCCTTGGAGGAGATGGGGACTATGCACATACCCTACATTAGCCTTCCATTGCACACTGAAGCCATGGTGTTCACCAGCATCCCCATCCCCTGCCATGGGTAGGACATCTCCCATCACAGCCACCAGCTCCTGTGTCAAGGCTTCAGACCAGCCGAGGGCAAAAGGGCGAGCGGGTTTCTATTAATAGTGACAAAGCAGGCAGCGTGCGTGGTGAGGGGGGCGAGAAGACACCACCACCCCGGCACAGGAGAAGCGAGAGTGGCCGATAAGCGAGGTTTGTTGCCCGGCGTGGCAGGCGGGTGAGCTCATCAGCAACGCCCCGAGCGCTGGCTCTGACCGGGCGCACGAAGCAGGGCGAGCACTGAAGGCGCCTTTGTTTCCCCCCAGCTGAGCTGTCCCCTCCGTCTCCCTTGTTAAACATCCTCCCCAAATACGAGGGGGGGTCAAGTCAAAGAGGTCTGTGATCCCAGGGGGGTGTGCAGCCTGCTGAGCCGAGCCTCTGCCTGGGGGAGCGGAGGAAGGGAAGGAATTAATTTCCTATGCTCGTTAGGTTCCCAGCCTAAATAAGGTTAATGGGCTGGCAAGGGGAGATTGCTCCAGGGTTGCTGCGTTGAGGGCAGCAGGTGCCACTGTGACCGACCCAAGGTCACCCGGCGAGCAAGGACCGGCACGTTACTCCGGCAGTAGCCATCAGGAGCGAGCACAGACCCCTCACCAGCCTGTGTTCGTGCCCACGCCACAGTGGGCAGGGGAGCGGGCTCTGGTGTCAGTGCGCACCCTTGCCCTGGGGGGCTCTGGCAACCTCGGCATGAAACCGCAGAGCCTGCGGCATCGGGACATCAAAGGGCTCCTGGGGGGAAGGCGGCACGACATCAGAGCGGCCACAGGCACTGAGCAGGTGATGCAGCCGGAAAGAGACCCTGCATCCCCCACCCACCGAGCCACCGCCTCGCTCATGGGACACCTCCGGCCTCATGCCTGTCTCTGACGCTGACAAATGGCTCCCACCTGCTGCTTTCTTCAGGGGCTTCTCTTAAAACCAAAATCCTGTGGAATTGCAGCGCTTCACTAGGCCCAGGCTCGGACACAGGCATCCCAGGACAGGGAGGGACACCAGCCTCCCCTCCTGCAAACTCACTCTCTCCACATTTGCAGCCTGATGGGGAGATTTCAGCGAGGTCTCTGAGCCTGGGAGGCCAGGAGCCATGGCAGCAGATGGCTTTAGAGATAGCTAACTGGAGCTGGATGGGCAGCAGGGACCCAGGGCAGCTCTGCCAGGACAGGGTGAGCCGGGGATCGAGCACCAGGACGCTGCTGCTGTTTAGGACAACGGGGCGGTATTTCCCCTGCTGCTAAACCCTGCCCTAGAAGCAGCACCAAGCACGATGCTGGCAGAGGAGCTGCATCCCCTCCAGCACCCCACCACCTCTCTCCACCCTGCGCCCAGGCCAGCTCTAATTTTAGACCCTGTGAGTGCTATCCCCCTCAGGGACCCGCTTCCACGGCGCAGAGATAAGGGTCCAGGCACAGCCTGCAGCTGCAGAGCCCATCTCCCCCTCCCTGGCCTCTGCTTCTTCGCAGGAGCAAAATTCAGGTCTTGCTCCAGCAACCTGCAGAGAGGAGGAGGAAGAGGAGGTGGAGGAAGAGGCTCCGGCCAAGCCAAAGCAGGAGTTTCCTGGTTTACAGACCCAGCTTTTGCAAGGGGAGAGATAAGACAATGCACGTGGGGTTGTCACCCCAAGCAAAGCTGCTCTGCAGCCTGGAAGAGAGCCCCCGGGGAGGGGAGATGCTGTTTCACAGCACTGTGAGGCTGCTGCAAGTGGGAGGTGCACGGGGACACCCCCCCCCCCCCCCGCCTCCCATCCTGCAGCCTCCGCTCTCCCGTCCTCCGCCAGCCACGCTTCCTCCCGCGCCAAGTGAAGGCTGGGGGCGAGGGGGGCCGGGGGGAAATCGGATGCTGGGAGTAACGACCATTGTTTGTAGCTAAAATAAAAACCAAGCAAAAATAAATCCTTCCTGTTGGCGTGGGCAGGGCGCTGGGACACTCTGCCTGCCGGCGCAGGGCTGCTTAGAGTCGCCACCGGCAGTAAACAAACGTTTATAGCGCCAGGGATGCCATAAATAGGTGGGGTGTGGGCCGGGGAAGGAGGGAAAACAGGGAGCTTCCCCAACACCCAGGGACAGCAGCAGAGGCACCCCAGCCCCAGGAGGAGCCCTGCAGGGAGGTCACCCACCCTGCGGGACAAACAGACCCAGCGCCACGGGAGGAGCTGCTTTGCAGCGAATAAACTGCTCTGTCCTCTCCACGGGCTGATGTTGAGCCACCTGCAAGAGACACCCGGGCACCGGGACGTGCCTCCATACCTGCCTGCCTGCCCCTAGCCTCCTCCTGCCCCTGCAGGGGATACAGGTATCACCAGAGGGATGTTGTGGGTGTTGACAGCCTCCTCCCCATCGTGCTGCTTCCCACCCCAGCAGGGCCAGTTTTCCCCTGCCACTTCTACTTGAGGAAGGCCGTGGCCTCCTGAGCCCTTTGCTGAGCTCCTGGGGCCGTTCCTGTTCCTATCCCCAGTCCCAAGGAGGTTTCTTTCCGACGGGGAGGAGGCAGGCACGCAGCCGGTGAGGAAGTGCCTTGGCGGGGGCGGTGTGGCGCTCCCAGAATTGTTCCTTTGTGCAGAAGACAGGAGGACAGATTGCCGCCTGCCCGCACCCTGCCTGCGGCCACCGCTCCTCCGGTGCAGGCAGGAGGACACCCTGGCAAGCAGGCAGGAGAAGGGCAGCACTCAGCCCCAGGGAGGTGGCAGGGGTGAGCAGGGCATCCCGGCCAGCCAGGCCCAGCTTCCCAGCCAGCCATCACCCAGTGGAGTGTGGGGCAAACCGGGATGACTGGGACAGGCTGGTGGGGCCAGGAACTCCAGCCTGGAAAGTACCTCCTCCTCCCAGCCTGGCTGTCTGTACAGCCACGGAGCAACTTGGCGTTCTCCAGCCCAGAGGGTTTTTAGAGAAAGGCCAACCATTAAAGATCACACTTGAGATCTGACAACATCCCGTAACAGTGGAAGATTTGCTAAGGGGCCACTCCATGCACATGAATCATCTCCTCCCTGGAAACAAGGGCCCCTTGAGTGGGGCGGATGGGGGGAGCGCCTCTGACCTGGCATCCAACAATGTCAGCAGGAGCCAGAGTGCTTAGGGCTGGCTCCTGCATGGCCAGGAACCCCCACATGCTCCCCGGCTCTCCAACTGCCCCAGCCGGTGCCTCTTCCCACCCCTCGCTGTGATTACCCCCCTTGCCACTAGCCCCAGGAGCCCGGCAACTGTCCCTGCTCCCCCAGCAGCTCCCAGCTTGGGTGCCACAGCATCCCCAAGCATTGGGGAGCAGAAGACAAGCTCAAACCTTTTTGACTCATCCCCCAAATTCCCAGCACCTCCCTGCTGCCTCCCTACAGCACACCCCCCACCCCGCCAAGCCAGGCTGCAGTAGGAAGGGCAGGGACACACATCTCCTGGGGATCTCATCATCATCACCTTACAGTAACTAATATCCTTAGCTGATAACCTTGGAAAATCAATCCTGGGAGATGAACGTGAAACCTGCTTGCTCAAGGGGGCAGAAGGTCCCCCACCAGCCCTCCCTCCCGGTGCTCACTGGCTTCTCAGGACCCCTCCATCCCTCAGAGAGGGGGAGATGAGCAACCAGAGAGGTTAAACAGCAAGAAGGCTGCTCTGGCTGTGTCTGCTGAGCCACCATCATCTTTTCCCCCATCTGCTCCAGACGCACACCCCAACAGCAGCTCAGGGGGGAGGTTCCTTCCCCAGCATGGCCAGCTCAGCCGCTTTCAGCAGCGCTTGTGTGAAGGGTCCTGTGTCTGGCTCAGCGCCTCTGCCAGCACCAGCTCGTCTCCCCAGTATAAATAGCTCTGCAGAAAGCCTTATCGCATGGCCTTGCTCCCAGCAGCTTGCCCACCCCGGCAGAGACCGGCCAAGCAGCAAGTCCAGCCCAGGGCAGTGGCAGAGCCACCCTCTCAGCCAGGCTCTCCCCAAGCCCTCCTGCTTCAGCCCAGCCCTTTGCGCCAGGGCAGTTTCTTGGAGTCCTTGCCCCAGAAAGCAGAGAAGAGCAAGGGGAGCAGTGGCACACACCCAGGGGCTGGTGCTCTGCCCGGTGTACCCAGCCAGTGCCGAGAGCGCGGGCATGAGGGAATCTGCCACAGGAGCAAGATCCCAAACACCCCCATCCTGATGCATTCTTTTCTGGAGGAGAAACAGTTTCACGTCCTCCCCACAGTCTTACACATGAAAACAGGAGTCCTGAAGTGTAATTACAGGCTGCCAGAGCTTGCACAGTGCAGAGATTATCACCGGTGTTCACGCCCCTGCCAGGTCACACTGCTGAAACCATCGCTCGCTGCTGCGGGGCCAGTCAAGCCTCTTCTCTGTACCACTGGATTAAAGGAGAAACTGGAGAACAAGGGGATCGTGGTGGTTCCCTTCCCACCCAGCCCGGTGCTGGCAGCACACCCCACGGCAGCATGGCCCTGCAGGGAAGCCCCATGCTGGGCTGAGGCTCTCCTGGAGATGCCCACACTCGGAGCATGGCTGTGGGTGGACAATCTCCCCCTCAGCGGCAGTGACCATGCACCCAGAGCTGCAGCACCTTCACCCCGCCTGCTCCGCTCCGTTCCCCAGTCCCCTTGGGCAGTGACACACAGAGGGGTGTCACCTCCCCAGGGAGCCCCCAACTCAGACATGGGGCATCTCTGAACTGGCATCGCTGCTGGAAGGAACCCCCGGGACAGCCCTTGTTGGGCTGCAGGGCCTCACGACAGCTCGCATCGAAGCACAGCAGCTTCACGAGCAGGTAATAATTAACAGGCTGATTAAATCACTGACAAACATCTCCTGTGACCCAGGCGGATAACAACCCCCCAGTGCCCCATGCTGCAACAAGAGTCCTTTTCCAGGGGCTGTTCCCCCTCCACTGATGGCTTAGCAGCCCTTTCTTCACCTCCTGGAGAGGACAGTGATGGTTTGCTTTAGCTCACCAAAAGCAAACTTTACCCCTCTAACCCGAAGAGGCTGCAGCTGCCCCCACCCCAGAGGAGGAGGGGGAGGTTTCTGGATCTTGCTGCCGAGCACAGCAAGAAGTCAAGCAAATAAAAGCACCCAGGTGAGATACCGCTGAGTGACCCCGCTGATGTCCACAGGCAGCCTCCTCCCTCTGCCCCCTGAACCCTGGGGGCTCCCAACCCCAGGCACAAGTTGTTTCCAGCCACAGCTCAGCCCAATCAAGGCAATTAGCTCTGCCGGGACCACATTCAGTGCTTCCAGGCGACATTTCAAAACTCGGTGCCAGCCTCAGCGGGTGTGTGGCAGGATGCTCTGCCAGGCCAGCCTGGGAGCAGGGCTCGGAGGCTGCTGGATAGAGAACACGTTTAAATAACGAATATAAAAGAGAGGTTTGAGATGCCCTTTAAAGGAATACTCAAGCAGGGGCGAGACCTGCTGAGTTATGTATAAAAAACAAGCTTCAGGCAGAGGGGAGATGTTAGGATTAGTTAGAACCCAGAATAAACTGTCTTTTCTCCAACAAAAATTTTGGCGTCTGCCTTTTCCAAACAAACTCCAACAGCACAGGGAGCAGCAGGTTGGCCTGGGCTCGCTCCCGACACCGGGAGAAGCCCCAGGACTGGTGCTGCAGCCGTTTGCCCACCCCTGCGATGGGCAGAGCCCCGGCAATCCTCCCTGGGTTGCACCTTCCTGCCTGCAGCTCACTTGGACCTGGGGGGCCCTGAAGCTCTCACCTCTCAGTAGCCCTTCATCTCCACCAAACCTCAGCCTCCAGGACAGCAGGAATTACAGCTAATTGCAGAGATGGGGGTGGGAAACCTGCTGACTCAGCACCCCAGCACCCAGGCAGGCATGGCCACATTACCACCCAGGGGCAGGCAGGTCCTCCAGCCCCCAAATCTCCCAAATGGACACCCCAGCCCATTGCGGGTGGAAAGCTCTCTGCATCCCTAAAGGCTGCTCTCCGTATTCCGTACATCCCCCTTCACCAAAGCCAAGATCCAAAACATCTTGGATGCAATATCTGACCCACAGGAGCAAGACACAGGGAGACTGGCAGGGCTGATATGTGTTCCTAGAAGGAAGAGTCACACGAGGAGGTTGTGCCAGGACCCTTGGAAGTAGAGGAGGGTACGGGACCCTCACCTGTGGGCAGGGAGGGCATGGGATTTGCAGGAAGGAGCTGGTGGATTAGCCACCAGCCAGCTCCACTTTCCCAAATGCCTTCAGCCACATTGCACAATGCACACCCCTCTTTTCAGAAAAAGGAACTACAGATCCCCTGTGGGGGAAATATCCCCACAGGGTCAGGGGGAGGGAGACAAGCGCCCAGCACCCAGCCTCCTGTGTTTGCAGGTGTCTGTGGGCATCCCTGCCCTGACCCCAGGAAAGCCGAGGAGCCCCAGGGCACCAGGCATTAGTACCCCCTGCCCAGGACTCTGGGGCCCTGTCCCTGTGGGAGAGCGACATTCCCAGGGTGGTCAGGGCATGGCAGAGGGTCTCTGAGTTTGAGAGGACTGTGCTGCCCCAGAGGACCCTCGGAGGGCAGGATAAGCGTATTTTCTCAGCTGAGAACAGCCCTTCCGTTTCCTTCCCTTGCCCAGCTCCGCCGGGAGCATCAGGTGCAGCAGCAAGGCCACCACGACAGCATTTCCTACCCACTTAACCCCTGTGGCACAGGGGCGGAGGGACAGGAAAGCCAGTTTATCCCAGTGGGAAGCTGACAAGCCTAAGCACAGGGGAAGGTGCAACTGCTCCGGTTATTGCCGATGGCTCCATCGGCGCCAGGACTGGTTCACCATATCTCCTTTTAATCCAGGATTCAAAAGCCAGTTATCAAACCTGTTGCTCCATAATTTCTATTCCTGGCTCTGTCCTTCCCAACCTTGGTTTCCCAAGGGCAGGTTGACACTGGGACCACATGGAAACGTGAGGCTGCACTGGACAAGGAGCCAAAAAGAGGCTGTTCCCCCATCACCAAGATGGGTGGGTTTAAAGTTCAAAAAACCTAGAGGAAAACCAAAGCCATTCTTCAAGCTGCTCCTTAAACATCTCCTGCTAATTGCCCCGATCAGAGCATACCAGCATCTCCCAGAGCTCCCTCCTATCACTTCCAGGATCACATACACATTAAACCCACCTCAAAAAAAAAAAAAAAAAAAAAAAAAAAAAGTATTTTGAGCATGGAAACCCCTCGCAGCAAAGATCTGTTTTTGTTCCAAACTGTTAAGAAATGTCAGTGTTTTCCCTTGCCTGCCGAAGAGCCTGCCTTTGATCCGATGGGAAGCATATCAGGAGCAAAAAGGGGCTGCAGCAGCCGTGCCGTGGGGGGGCCCTGGGGAAGGGAGGGCCAAAGGAGTTATTTTCATCCTTCCCCACTGTGGAGGCTGCAGATCATCAGCACAGAGTCTGCAGAGGGACCTGAGATCCCCGAATGCCACCGCTTTTAGCGCCGCAGGGTGATGAAAGGCAGGCTGTTGGTGGCTGCACGGGTCCCCTCCCTGCCGGTGGCAGAACCTGCTCTATTCACCCCTGGGTGCCCTGGCAGGGGGTGCCAGCCCCTCGTTTGCACAGCAGCGGGGCAGGGCTGGCAGAGACAATGCAGAGCTCCTTGGGAGGTTTCCAACCGAACTGTCCAGCTACTGCCCTGGAAGAGTGACATTCAGTGGATGTTTTGCAGGACTGACAGCTGCACCATTAATTTTCACTGGAAGAAGGTTCCTTATATGCAGGAGGAGATGTGTGTTCCTCAGGAGAGAGCTTTAGCTGTGGCAGACTAGACAGTAGATGGTGTAGGGAAGGGTTAAGGGGTTAGGACATGGGTCTGGGATGCCAGAAACCACTTCAAGCCTCCACTCTGCTAAATCGTTATCTCCTGTCCCCAGCAAGTTATTTGTCTACTGAACAACAGGCAAATCTTGGGTCAAGCCCAGTTTTCACTCCCTGACCTCCTCTGAAAAGCCTTCCCACTGTTTGGGATGAGACAACTTCTTCAAGATCTTAAACAAAGTTTTCCTGGGCTGGGATAAGAGCCACCCGCCAGCTGCAGGGGAGAGGATTTCAGGCACATCGTGGCTCAGTGCCGCTCCATAGCAAAGGGCACATCAGCCTCTCAGCTCAGCACATTTGCACCGGAAAGCAGCATTTCCAGGTCAAGAGCAAGTGCGGGAAAGAGGCAGGTTTTCCAGACAGCCCAGGCAGATAGGACAGTCCCCAGGGTCCCCGGCTGGAGGACACTACCCCCTTGGCAGTCAGTAAGGGCACCAGCCCGCTCCTTCCCCTCTCCAGCAGCCCCTGCTGCAGTGGGCACCTGCGACGGGCACATCAGGGAGGATCCAGTAGAATGGTTTGGGTTGGAAGGGACCTTAAAGATCATCTACTACCTACAGTGAGACCCATTTTTCCCAGTTACGGGCAGCGTTGCACACAGAAGGATATCAGAAGATACAGAGGGGCAAATAACTCCAGTTCTTCCCTTCTCTGCTTGGCGTCAGCATCCCTGGGGCTGTCCTCCCACCCCTCTTTGGCCATCATGGTGGGGCTGGACAGCCCACGGTGGGCTCAGCCCCCTTCCCCGCACACTCCCCGGCTATAAACAGGCGGTGGCCCTGGGGCAGCTGAGTTTCCAGCGGAAGGAATGGCTGCAATGCGGGGGAGAGCTCGGCACTTGCCTGGCGCACTAACAGCTGGCCCGATCTGTGTTTCACACCCACTCCGCACCCCCTTCCACCGGGCTACGTGCGTGGGGCAGGCGGGATTCCTGCCGCCAGCTTGCAGGCGGCAGGTCGGGAATGATCCCGGCTCCCTCCCACCAGCCCCACAGCCTCCCCATTCCTGTGGGCGAGCTGGAGCCAAGTTTATCCCTGACACATCTCTACCGGCTTTGCTGGATTTAGAACCCAGATAAGTTTGGTGCAGGACCTAAATTCTGGTGGCACAAAAGGTCAGAGAAAAGTCGCTAATGAGGAGAAGCCATGTGTGAGCACAGCCCTGCTAGAGCTAAGGCTTGTAACACAGACCACCTCCCAAAGCACGCACTTCGCCCTCAGCCCAACCTGAAACAACTCCACAAACAGCCCACAGCACCGATTCCATGGGTGAGCTGCTGGTGGGAGAACTGAGCCCCACACCACCTTCTGCCCAGCCTGCTGGGGGAGGCAGCGGGCTCAGCTACAGCACAGAAAGCGATGAATAAGCTGGTAGATCATAAAGCAAGAGCGAGTCAGGATACGTACAGGGGCTGAGCGGAACTCCCGATGAAGAAAGGGGCTGCCAGAGAGCAGGCCTGGGCAGAGAATGGGGCACAAAGCTCTTACCCACCACCAGACCCAGCACCCCTTGCACTAGGGAAGGGAGCTTGATGAGACCCCCACACCTTCCTCCCGTGAGCCACAGCCCCCAGTGGCTCTGGGTGATGAGCAGGAGGGTCTGGAGGAGGTTTACATTAGCAAAGAGCCATCCAGGTGCCAACAGCAATTCATTACAAGCACTCAAAGCAAAGCAGGCAGGCACTGCTGTTGCTACCATAGAAGGCACCAGCGAGGGGTATAAAACAGCAGCTCTCCCCCAGCAGGGCCAGCTCACAGAGTGGCTGCACCATGCCCAGGCCCATCTCCACAGTGTTTGAGGATGGTTTCCTCAATGTGCTGGGCACCTCCTGCCCTTCACTGTGGTGAGGACCCAGGTTTGATTTTTGGGGTGGTCTAGGATGCAAACAGAGTGGCCTCCCACCAGCTCGCACAGCAAGAGAATGGGGAAGCCGAGACCCTCTGCTCTCCCCATCGGTGGGGTCCTCTGGGACCTTGAAGGACAGCTCTGGCATCATGTGTCATTTGACAACACTCCCCTCCTGCAACAGCACCCTCCTTCAGAGCTCGAAAAGCCACTCTGTTCATCTGGCAGGCAGGGCGAGCCACAGCCGCAGGGGAAGGCTGTCCCTGTTGCCGTCCCTGTCCCCTCCCAGGCTGCTGGGCACTGGCCCTGCTCTCCGAGCACCGACACCACGACCTGCAGCCCAAGAGTCAAACTCCTCACAACTGTGTTTCCACTGCGGAAACGCCACCCCATCCTTTTACATCGGGAAGGGGAACTCTTGACCCTCGGGTCTCTCTAGTGCTGACCCAGTGATGCAGACGCAGCACTGCCTGAACCACCCTGGGACTTCAGCGTGGTCCCAGTCCGCAGAGCCGGAGTGGTGCCCCTTGCCCCCCTGTTATCAAGTTTGGCTGGTGCCTCTGTAGCACCTCTGAGGACCAGTTGAGGGCCAGGACCCCCGTGCTACACGACATCACCACCTGCTCCTCCTCTGCAGCCCCAGGCCACCGTTCAGGAGCAGAAAGCAGCAATCTGCCTGAAAGCCTCCCTCTGCTCCTTCCAGGGACCTGCCAGCCCCAGCAGAAAGCCAGGACTTTCTCTACAAAGTTGGCCCAAAGCCCTGGCAGGTTTATTTCATATTCCAGATCAAAGCCTAACAGCTACGTGAGCCCGATGCCACAAGCTGCAGGCAGGAATCGCACACATGTGGGAACGCAGCCGCTTCCCAGCAGGGTGGGGATCAGGCCCTCTGTGGCTTTACAAGACCACCGGCATCTTCCCCAGCTAGGAAAACTCTCCGGATCCCATCAGCTCCATCTGGAAACACCAGCCACCTCCCTTTCTACAACCATAATTTCCCCCTAACATGTGCTTAACACCCCACAGGCTTGCTGGCTTTTCACCCGTCTGACCAGCAAAAAGAAACTGGTACCAGTTTCTCCCAAATGGCCCTGCCGCAGGGCTGGGGGTGGGGGGACGACAAAGGCACCCCAGGGGCAGGGTCCCACATCAACTGGGTGAGCTGCACGGTTGGGAAGGGATGCGCGACCCCCCAGCCCTCTGGGACCGGGACGGGCATCCCCTCTCCCCGCCGTGCCGGACCCGGCACGGCGGGGAGAGGGGATGCCCGTCCCGGTCTCGGTGCCCTTCCCGTCTCCTTACCGCTGAGACGATCCATGGTCCCGGAGCCGCGGGCAGCACCGGCCGCCCCGGGAGGCGCGGGTGAGCGAGTGCCAGCGGTAGCAGCCGCCCGGCGGGGCCGGGTTTTCGGCTTCGGAGCGGCCAATCGCTTCGTCCGCCCCTCCCTCGGTGCACGGCAGCGCCGAGCACCGGCACGGCACGGCACGGCACCGAGAGACCTCCTGGAGGGTGTCCTGGGAATCCTCCTCCTCCCGCTCCCGGTTCATCTCCCCCAGGTGATACCCCACACTGGGTATGCATCTCCCCCAGGTACTGCTCCATGCCGGGCATCCAGCATCCCCAGCAGTGCCAGCACCCGGAGATGCCCCCATGGAGGGTGAGGGTCCAGAGCAAGGCCACCTCTGCCTGCCCGCGGGTGTTGTTGGTTTGGGCAACTTCAGTTCGGGCAAAGATCCAGAACCAAGCACCCCCACCCAAAGGCACACCCACCGAGCACACACAGTGCCCCCATACCTCTCTGCTACCCCCCACCCCCTAACCCCTTCGTATCTGCCCCCTCCTGGTGTCCCTCAAGTACCCAGCTTCTGCCTGGCCATGGTGCTCATGTCACCATCACTGTCCCTCCCCAACGAGAACCTCAGGGGAGACCTGGGCTTGGGAGGCTCATGGAATGTGAAAGGAGTGTCCTGTGTGTGGAGAGCATGTGGCAGCGGGGACAGTGACTCCTGACACCCCCCAGGACAATTCCTCAAGGCCTCAGGGCTGCAGCTGAGCCCTCTTCTGGGGTCAGCAGGCTGTGACAAAAACATGATTCTGTTTCACACGTATCACTTGGGAAAGCAATAATTGAAATATTAGCTGTGCATCAGCAACTGGCCTCCAGGGCTTCCCCGCTTGGGGCACTCTTAGCCCAGGACATAGGGAGGCAGTGGCCGCTCTCACACTGTCCTGTGCCCAGCCGGGAGCCAGCTTTGTCTCGCTCCCCCCAGGCAGCTCCTGCCCAGACAGTGTTTGCCGGTCCCTCCCTTCTGGATCGAGCCCCGTTTCCTCTAGTAACACCGGGTCACCTCTGGGGCTGTGGCTGGGGCATGGGTGGCCAGAGCCACCAATGCTGCCGTCCTCCGGGCTCCGGCTGTTTTGTGGCAGGAGCTTGCAAAGCAGCCAGATGAGGTTGTGGGCTCAGGCAGTGGTGACTTCCAGGGCAGGCGAAATGGGTGCTCACTGAGCTCACCCCAGGGGTGACAGGAGCCCACAAGGGTCCCACGGGGTGTCTGCTGCCCCTGAATGGTGTGGGCTGGAGAGGCTTGCTTGGCCCTGGATAGCAATGAGCTCTGCCTCAGTTTCCCCATCTTTGCCATGCAGGTAGTTGTGGGGAACAGTTAGTTACTGTCCATAAAACACTTTGAAAATGAAAAGACTCCCTCTGTTGTGTTATTATTATTATTAATAATATCCTCTAGGCTTTATCGCTGAAACTGCTGCTGGAGATGGAATTTTTTTATAGCCACAAATGGTTGAGCTTGATTTAGGGAGCTGTAGTTTATAAGGGTGAAATTATTATAAACACAATTGGTTTATTTACGGCTGCACTAAAGCAGACGGGAGCAATTACCAGTGCAATATTGCCATCTCCACCTCAGGCCCCAGCCCCTTCCATGCCAGCACAAAGCTCCCAGCGCCAGGGCTGCTGCTGATGGGAGATCTCCTGCCCTGAGGAGCCTTGGCAAACCCCTGCAACGGGTCCTGCAAGTCTCTTCTGGGACCCAGTGATGGCCTTTTTGGGCAACAAGCTGAGCAAGCTCTGCACCCAACAGTGGTGGTGCTGATGGCAGGGAGGACATTTGATCCACCTGATGGGAGACACCAGGAAAAGAGGGTTTCAAAGACTCCCAGAACAGGCAGAAGCAGAGCTAGCCTGTGGCACAGTGAAGGTGGGACCTTCGCTGTCCCCTCAGAGGAACGCTGCTGATCCAGGTCTTGCAGAGATCCCCCACGGCTTGCTGGCCTGTTTGGGACTGCTCAGTCCTGCAGTATGCCTGAAAATTGTGCCGAACAAGCAAATAGGAAACCAGAGCACCACAGATGACACCAGAACCACCCCCCAAAAAGGGCCAGGACCTAGTAGGACTGGCACCCCTTACCCCAGCCAGACTGCTCCCACCACTGCTCTGTGGGTGCCAAGTCCCCCAGGTGCTCCCAACACCTCTAATAAGGCCGGTGCATAGTGGCCCAGGACTGGGTGGCATCTCAGCTTGTTTGCTCTCGGGACTTGCTGGCCCTGAACAAACCTGAAGAGCAGCAAGAAACTGCACAAGGGAGGAGGTGGCTTTGGCTGTTTTCATTTAAGAAGGGCTTGGTTTTGGGACAGCCTGGACAGCCACCATTCTGGCACTTTGGGAGGAGAAACTGGCTCTGTCACAACACTGGGTTTGCAGGGAAAGCCAACAGCTCAGGCTGCATCAGGGCTCAGGCTGGCACCTTGACCCATGGGGCTGCACCCCTGCTCCCCACCACTGCTCCTCCTTGTCCCCTGCCCCAAGCTCTGTATTTCTGATCCTGAGGGTGAGGCTGAAGGTGCCCCCAGTGCATGGCCATGTTAAAGGCTGGGAGGGCAATAAGGAGCCCGTGGTGGGATCTCTTTTTCCTGCAAACGTACCCAGGATGTTTTTCATCAGACCAGCTGAGCAGAGGGGATGGAACACTCCCATCCCACCCCCCCCATCCCAGAGCCCTGCTTTCCCCCAGTCCCGGGTGATGTGCCTGCAGCAGGAAAATCCTCCTCCCTCTGCCCCTATGGGGCAGCAATGACAGATGCCAAGTGTCTCAGACCCATGTGGCTTTAGCCCCTGGGAGAACCCAAGGATCCAGAAACAGGGTCAGAAAAGAAAAGGAAACAAAGAGCATAAAATGGTCTGCGAGACTCCAATTCACTCTCAGGGGTGCAGAGGGCGCCTCTGCCACATACAGCACCGAGAATCATACAGAGCTGCAATATAGAGATCTTTCTATGTATATATTTATATGTATGTATATATTTATAGTGCACTGCATTTAAAACAGCCGGGCCTGCTTCTTCAGCTCATTCCTCTTCCACAGGGCCAGGCGGTCGAACTCGGCAATGGTCATACCGAAGATCTGGTAGAACTCCTCCTGGGAGAGATGGCGCTGGGGAGAGAGGGGATGCTGGGCCAGGGCCAGGGACCATGGCCACCACCCAGGGCAAATGGCCACCGTGTGGGCCGTATAGCTGCAGCAGGGGATGAGGGCACAGGAGAGGGTCCAGCAGTATCCCCTGTCCAGCTGGGTGCAATGCTGACCCAGGAGAGCAGGAGCACCCAGCTCCCTCCTGCTCCTGCCAAATGCACTCGTGCCATGGGCATGGGGAACAGCTCTGCCCAGCCAGCAGAGCAGCAGGACCACCAGGACAGTGTGCTGGCATATGTGTGCGCCTGGGGAGCCATGGAGATGCTCCCCACACGTCCACAAGCCCCTTGCAGCTCCACACTGCCTCCCCGAGGAGATTGTCCCCAGTGGAAAAGGGTCTCCTCACCTCTAACCGAGTCCTGTCCACATCTTTGGGCAGCTGGTTTCTCCCCCTCGTCTTCACCAGGAGCAGCTCATAGGGGTATATCTGTATGGGGACAGGAAGAGCATGGGGTATGTCCAGAGCCAGAAGACAACATTTGGAGCACATGTGGGAATGAGGCTGTGGGGGCCACCAGGGCAAAGCCTTCCCCTGCCATGTTTGGCAGGGTTTGGGTGGCACAGCTGCCTCCAGGGCTTGGACAGGACAAGACAGAAGAGGTACTTGCTCTCAGGGTGACCCTAATCTACCTTAAGTCACCTTGATGGCTCTGGAATAGCCTGCTCACTCTGCGAAACCAGGAGTGACTCAGGGAGGAGTATGAGCAGGGAGCCACCAGCACAATCACCCTTCTCTGTTCCTCACTCAGGAGACACTTCTGCTTGGCCAAGTGCTTGAGACCCTG
Source organism: Numenius arquata (assembly GCF_964106895.1). NCBI lineage: Eukaryota > Metazoa > Chordata > Aves > Charadriiformes > Scolopacidae > Numenius > Numenius arquata. The sequence continues at coordinate 33,850,758 of NC_133586.1, forward strand.
GTAGGAGGGGAAGGACTCTGGTCTGAGCCCCACAATCCCGGGACAGGGATGTCAGGTGGGGGATGGAGGGGAATGAAGGTAGGGTATTGCAGGCAAATGACAAAGCTTCCTCCTGAAGGGCCCAGGGAAAACACAGAGATAGCTCTGGGACTCCCTCTGGGTGGCACTCACACCTCCGTCTGGCAGCCGCTCCTTGGAGCAGGAGCATCTTACCTTGTACTCTGTGGGGAGAGAGAAAAGACAAGAGAGATGTGAGCCACGCTGATGCCTCCACTGCCAGGATCCTCCCCAGGGGGCTGCAGGGACCCCCACCTGTCTCCCCCCTCTCCTCCCTCCAGCCCGAACCTCATTTTCCAGAGCTGCCTGTGGTGGGGTAGGCAGCCCCATGGCATCTGGCTCCCTGCCCACAGGGTCCCCTGCCCATGCTGCTCCCCAGTGCCTTACCTCGCATCCCCCAGTTGACGGCGTTCGTGCTGTCATAGTGGAAAAGCTCGGCACTAGGAGGCTGCAGGTGGGATACAGGAAGGGAGGATTAAGAAGGGGTCCCCCTCCAGATGCTCAGCACACCACCTCCCACCCACCCCAAAGCAGGACCCACTCCCCACACCTGGCAGTGGGGAAACTGAGGCACAAGGGGGTGAAGTGACAAGCCCAGGTCACACGGAGCCAGGATCAGGTCTCCCCATCCCCATCAATCACTTCCCCAGGGTATAAAGCAAAGCTCTAGCGCTGGGAAGCAACACCAGAGTGCCTCTGAAACACCAGCGTCCCTTTGAAATGTGTCCTGCAGGATGTTCAGGGCAGGCACCTCTGTCCTGCAGTGCCAGGACAGGGCACTTTGGTCTCCAATAAGGGTAATTTTGGATTAGCACAGACCAGCAGTGACAGCAGGGGTGCAGAGAAGGCGGGGAGCAGGACACTCTAGTCCTGAAAGGGGGCTTTGAGGAGTCTGGGGAGAATGATAAAGGGTGCAGAGATGCCTGGCAGTGGCAGAGCAGAGGCAGGAGACACTTACCCTGTGCAGCCCGTTCCTCCTGTACGCAGGGAGGGAGGCTGACTTCGAAATGAGGGGATCTGCAAAGAAGCCACCAAGGTGCATAAGGAAAAAAGCAGAGGTGAGCCCCACACCCTAGGAGAGCACCCCTGGGCCAACCTACTACTGTGCTTCCACATCCCTGCCCAGCTCCAAATTCAGCTGGCTTTGTTACCTTTCAGCTCCAACTGATTTCCAGCCTGGCTTCCTCCTGTGCCGAAATCCCTCCCCCCAACATCTCTTTCCCATGGTAGCCCTCCTGCCTCACCCTTCAGCTCAACACGATCTCCTCGAAGTTTCTGTGACCCGTCCTCTCCTGGCACTGCCACCAACTCTGCCCTGGTTTAGCTCCACCCTGGTCCAGCCTTTCAAGGGCTCCTTCCCCCTGCTTCTTCCCCCCACTCCCCCCACCCCGGTCCCAGCATCTCCTCCAGCTCAGGCTCTGGACCTCACAGCCAGAGAGGACTGGCTGCAGAGGGCTACGGGCTCACACACTCACCACTGTCGGCCAGATAGTGCGTCCGGGGAGCTGCAAGGAGAGCAAAACTGTGTGTCAGGGAGGACCGAGCACCCCACCCCATGCAGAGATGCCCAGCTGCCAGCCCCACGGGTCCTCCTTGGGGCTCCCAGGAGCCCAACAGGGCTGAGGGGCTCCCTGAGCATCCCTGAACAGCCCCAGCTCCATGAGGGTAGACACGCATGGGAGGGAAGAAAGCATGGAGCAGGCAGGGGTATCTGTGCTGCCAGGCTCCCCAACACCCCCGGGACTCCCTGCAGCCCCGAGGGGAGAGGGGCTGGGTGCCCTGGGTGCTGCACAGTTAGAGCACTGCAAGCAAGGATGGCAACCCTGGGGCCAGCCAGCGGGTCTGGGGTGCCAAGAGGCTCCAGATGTGCTGTTAATGAGGAGGTACAGAGGCAGCGAGCCTAAAACAGGTCAGAGGAAAACCAGCGTGGCTGTGCTGTGAGATTTCCAAGGGACCCTTTGACCACTTGATGAGGAACTTCACCAGACTGAACAGACAGACTGCAAACACCCACCAGGTGATGCCCCATCCCAGCCATGGCACAGGGAACAGATAAGAGTCCTCCAGAGAGGAAAAGAGCCTCCCAAGCCCACCTGTGATGCCCAGCACCTCTCCAACCACCCCTTCCCAGTCCCCTGTTCTTCCCTCTCCACCCCTTCCCACAGGGGCTGGGGCCATGGACACATGGACAGGGTTGTCCTTACAGCCGTTGAGGGAGCCCTCATAGCCAGCCATGTGCAGGGCTTCTCTGCTGCTGGCCGAGCTGCGCGGGGGCGTCCAGGGGTCTGCGTAGGAGTTGGACCGAGCCTTCATCTCCTCCCTCAGGATCAGCCTGCCGATGCCACTCTGGATCTGGGCAGGGAAGGAAAGCCGTTTCGCACCCCTCCTTTCCCTGCCGGGCCCTCCCCGACCTCCCAGCAGCGATGGCAATGGCACCTCCCCATCTGCTCCCTTGTCTCCAAGAACAAGGTGCTGGGGTGGGGTGCCTCAGCAAGGGGGTGCACTCCCCCTCCTTCTGGCCCCATGCTGGGGGTGGCCGCGGGGAGAGAGATAGCAGAGGGCAGCAGGGACGGCGGTGGCCCCTTCTCGGGTGGCGGAGCTGGGCTGAGCATCCTCCCCAAAGCCAACCGCCACGGGGGCAGCTTGCTGCCGGCTCCCCCCTGCCAGGCCTGGGCAGGGAGATCACTCACCTTGTGCATGCCCCGGTCGTACCCGTCCTCCTCACCTCCTGATGAGAACCTCCGGGCCCGTGGGGCTGCAAGGAGACACACTGGGAGTCAGATGGGGATGAAGGTGGATGCAGGCAGGGAGGAGACAGTCCCCAGCTGCATGGGGATAGGTGAGACCCAAGGACTGTTAGGATTTTGGGGTCACTTTGGCAGGTATCTCAGCCCAACCCCACCTTAGGGTCCAGACCCAACTCAGGGCAGGGTTCCCTCCCAGGGAATAGCTGGGTTTGGGGGCAGGAATCGGTTTCCCCTTCCCCCAGCCCAGTGTGGGGCTGTTACCTTTGGGGGAGCCTTGGAAGGACCAGTACTCTGACTCGGAGTGGTAGTACGGGTCCGGGGAGTAGGCAGGGCTGTACTTGGATGACTGTGAGATATCTTCGCTGGTTTTGCTTTTCGTGGCTGCAGGGTCTGCAAAGGGAGCAGGCAGAGCTGTAACGAGGACCCTGAACCCCACCGGCAGGACTTGCAAAGATCCACCCTGGGACGAAGGAAAATCCTCTTCCCTCCCCTCTCCCCAGTGGCTGCCAGCAATTTATGTCCAGGACAGCACTGAGCAGAACTGGCAATAATCCATTTCCAGACTGCTGACACCTCCTGGAGACAAGGGTGCAGAGGCAGACGGTGGGGATGGTGACAAGCAGAGGGGCTGTTGGAAAGGGACCTCAATGGCTCATAGCCCACAGCACCAGGACAAGCTCTGGCTCCTGCACAGTGCTCATCCCAACCCCAGTGCCATCAACCTCCCCGTGCCCCAGGATGTCCCATCACCCAGGGCTATAACTGCAGATGCAGGAGGGGATGGAGAAGGCTCAGTTCTGGCAGGGGAAGGGCTCTTGGTGGGTTACAGCCAGGGGAAGGCAGCAGTGGGCTGTGCAGAGGGGAGAACAGAGTGGTGACCCCAACAGCTCTAGCAGGGGCTTAGGCCCCCATAGCAGGGCCACACACAGAGCTCTGTGCAGGCTGGGGACTGAGCCTCGGTGTAAGAAACCCAAGGGTGAGCCCCGCGCCTTTCGCCCAGAGGCCAGGAGACCCGCAGGGGAAGAAGGATCAAGGACAGGCTGTGTGGCACAGCCATCCCACCACCCCAAGCGGGCACACGGGACCCTGCCAACAGCAGCTACTTACAGCAGCGGGTGCAGCCAGCAGCGGGGCGGTGGGAAGGGAGAGCCCAGGGAGAGAGAGGAGACAGAGTTACCGCTCGGGGTGGGGGGAGCTGCTGTCCCTCTACACACAGAAGCAAGCAGGGACAGCACAAGCCAGCCCTGCTGAGAGACACCAGACACCCCTGTGCCTCCCTTCCCCGCCCCCTCCCAACAAAGCCCAAGCCTGTTTCACTCTAGAGCATCCATTCAGGATGAGCTGTGATTTTTCTCCAGGTCTCCATATGAAACTGTAGATTACCTTCTTCATCCCTTTCCTGAGGCTCTGGCTCCTGGCATCAGCAAGCAATGGCCACTCTTGTCCGCTCTGCCACCCTTCCATGGCCTTCCATGGCCACAGCTATCCCTGTTCCCGGTGCTGCTGACAGCCTTCCCCTCCATCCCTCACAACAGGGATGTGGTCCAAAGCTGCCTTTTTCTCACGCTGAACCCTGCACTCTGCTGCCCGGAAGGGAAGCAGGAGCACCAGCCCACCAAAGCCCAGCACCCCAACATTCTTGCCCTGATGCCCGCTCCATCTCCCACCCTTGTGCCTAAACACAATTCAGCCAGACCAAGCCCCACACTGGTACCTTCCCCACTCCCCCCGTGGAGCAGAGCCCAGTGGGCAGACCCTACCGTGTCGCTTATAGATGGGAGGTTTCCGGTAGATGTTACTCTCGCCGGCAGCTGGTGGCAGAAGAAAGAAAGGGAAGAAAGGAGAGAAGGGAGGAAGGGGAGGTCAGCGTGGGCATGCTGAGAGCGGACAGGACAGAGGTCCTGCAGGAGACACTATCCCCACACCACACTTCCATCACACAACCGCCTCTGGGTCCACGCATCCCAGGGGAGCGCAGCACCGGGCCAGAGCTCCGGGAGGGGCGGCAGGAGCACGGTCCCGGGGCTGCCCTGGGCAGTGGTGCGCACAGAGGACATGCAGTGAGCACCCCAGTGACAGCATGCACCGCGGGGCGGCCAGCACTGCCGGTCCCAGGAGGCAGCGGCACAGCCAGGAACCACCGGCCACCTCTGCCAGCCAGCAGCAATGCACTACGGCTTGCGCTGGTGCGGGTTCTCGGGATGCCAGCGCCTAGCAGAACCACCTGCAATCTACCTGGGGTGAAAAAACATCAGCCAAAGCCTCTTTCCGCAGCACAGAGAGAAAAGAGCGAGCTGGGAGGGAAAGCGAGCTGGAGCCTGGTGCTGAGAGTTATAGCCCCCGCACAGGGGCCAGGCAGCGGAGCCGGCAGAGCAGGGAGGGGGCCATCCATAAACCACCGACCGTCAGCAGGAGGGCAGGACAGGGCAGGCAGCGGGGCCGAACCCTGTCAGGGATGGGATGGGAGCAGGGGACCATGGTGGGGAGCCTCTGGGTGTCCTCATGGTGCTGTCCCAGGGCATCAGCTACACATTGTGGGATTCATTCCCATGCTTTGGAGGAGGACAAGGGCAGTGGGAGATGCTTACAGCTGAGCAGGATGGTCTAAGGCTCTGGCCCCACTGTGTATGCTGAAGGATGGATGGGCAGCTCTGCCTGCTTCCCTCCCCACTCTCCCCTTCTGCCCACTCCATCCCCATCCCCATGGGCTCTGTGTGGCCGGGAGTGGGTGGTGGCCCTTACCTGGTGGCCCCCTGCAATCCCTGCAGAAGGGGAGCAGGCATCTGGCAAGCCCAGAAGAGTCTGGGGGGAGGGAGCAGCGGGCCCTAGGGGGAGTATAAAATAGTCATCTGTAGCAGATGGGTGCGGAAAGGCCTCCGGCAGACACGTTTCAGCTCGTGATCCTGGGGAGGAGGCAGGGAAGGGGGCAGGTTCTCTGCAGGGAATTCATCTTTGTGTAGGGGGGTGGAGGAAGGTCAGGGAAGAGGAAGAAGAGGGATGTTGCAAGGACCAAGCAGACTCCAGGCGGCTCTGGGACATCTGGGTGGTGATGGGGAGGGAGGAGAGTTCAAGCTGCAGGTCCTGTTTATGGATGGCCTTTACCAGGGGTAGATCCTGCTGCCAGCTGGCTCTAGGCAGGCGGCGGAGCTATGCATGCGACACAGGGGGGACGGCACATGCGGGCATGCCACAGACACGGCGCTTCCCCGGGGACCAGGGTGCTCCAGAGCCTACCTGGGATGTGGAAATGCTTGGGCGCTTGGTATGAGGTTGGAGTGGAGGACCTCACATCTAACTGGCTATAGTAGGGGGAGCTGCGCCCGCTCTCGGTGCCTACACGGTGCCGAGCAGAAGCAGCCATAAGTGACCAAGAGAGAGAACAAGAGGCAGAAGAAAACGGGTGTTAAGTGCAGCGGTGTTAGAAGAGCAGGGGGTGACCCATGTGGTGGGGGTGACAGGGACGTGCACCGGTCCGTGGTCCAGGATGGGGCGTGATGGAGCAAGAGGAGATTTCCCGCATCTCCGGTAGAAGGCGAGATGCAGAGGAATCCCCGTGCGCGGGTGCTGTCACAGGGCAGCAGGCTGCCCTGCAGCCGGTGAGAGGAAAGCCGAGCGTGCTGCAGAGGCAAACAGTGATGGGCCCTTGGCAGTGCAGCGCAGGGGTAGCTCGGGGAGTGCGGGACCTCCGAACTTACTGACCTTGTATTTTCCCAGTTGTTTCTCCCCGGCTCCGAAGGACGGGAGACATGGCACAGACACACTTCCCCCCTGACATGCTCCAGGGCACGTACACACGTGTGTGTGTGTGTGTGTAAGGACCCCCCTTGCAGCACTGGCTGGGCACAAGCACTCTCGTGCACACCCCTCCCAGAGCTACCAAGCTAGCTGAGGGGTCTGCACTGGACCTGGGGGCCGCCTCCCTCCCCACCCCATCCTTCATGAGCCCCAGCTCAGGTCTGAGCCAGGACAAAGCCCCTCTCGGCCTCCCCTCACTGCTCACGAGATGAGAGTCAGGGAACTGGAGGATGCACATAGCAGAGTTAGTGACTGCCCTGCAGCTCCTGTTGTGTCAGCCCCCCACGAATCCCCCAGGCCTCCTGCCTGCTTGCTAGAGGAGGGACCACCAAGGTCCTCTGGGAGAAGCAGGGGACAGTTTGATGGTCCCTGCTCCTCTTGGGGGTCTGATCTTAGCCCAGCCTGGGGTTGCAGATGAAATCCTCACCTGAGCGGTAGAAATGGTGGGGGGACCTTGGGATGGTGGGGGACATGCCCTGGCGGCTGTAGGTGGGGGAGTCGATGTAGCCAGGGCTGGAGGCTCGCCTCTGCCGGGTGTCAAAGCTCTCATAGATGTCCTGGGGACCGGGAAAGGTGTGGAGAGAAGCAGGGTTAGAGCTGGTGGGATGAGGGATGAGGCAAGTCAGTGCCTTGCCAGCCCTGCAGGGAGATGTCCCATGGCTGGGCTTCCCCGTGCTTGTGGCAGCCCAGGAAGATGTATGCTCTGTGGTGTGACAGGCTGGGCAGCATGCATGTCCTCCATGGCTGGAGGTGTCCCCAGGCTGCTCTGCCTCCCCATCAAAGCACAGGCAGCGAAGCCCAGGGTTCAGGACCAGGAGACAGTGTCTGGACAGAGGATTTCACCCCCTTGCCTGGAAATCATCCCTTTCCCCTGAGCTTGTTCCCAGTTTCCAGTGTCCCCCTCCATGGGGGAGAAGCTGCACGCTGGGTCTGCTCTGCCAGGGAGGGCTGTATGCCACTCTCCACAGGCCCTGAAGGACAGGACCCTCCCAGATGGTTCCCCCATCTCCCCCCACCTCGGGACAGCACCCAGGCAGGGGGACATTCAGTAGAAACCCAGTGGTCCCTGGGCAGAGGGACAGCCTGTGGTGGCAGCAGGTGACAGACCTCTCACTGCCCGCCAGGGGCATTACCTGCGAGTACGGGGAGAGGGTCCCCAGGGACTGGAGGCGGCAGGAGGCAAAGGGGGGAAGAGAGAGAGAGAGCGCACACAGTTAAGGGGAGCAGTGACAGACCGAGGTCCCACAGCAGCTCGATTCCCCACGTTACAGCCTCATCATGGCTGGCAGGCAGTGAGGGCGGCTGGTGGCACAGCCGGAGTGAAGCCATGGCAGGATGCCGGGCAGCGAGCCCCTGGCAGGGAGAGGAGCTGGCGTGAGGATGGCACCTCCCAAACCCGCAGCCTGCACCCCTTCTCGGAGACCTCTGTGGAGCCCCTCAACACATGCGGCTGCAAGGGGGGGGAAGGCGGCTGCTGGCCCCACCATGCTCCACAGCAGGCCATGGCCACACTGCCTGCACCGTCACTGGGTGCACTGCAGGAAGGCAGGCTTGTGAGAAGCTTTGGGACTGGAGACATAAGAGATGCTGCCGCTGGCCATTACAAAGTCCTCTTCTAGGTCTACCTCAGGTTCCCCCACCTCTGTGTGAGCTGCTCAGATGCTCTTCTTCCACAGACTTACTGAAATCATCCAGCAGCCCTAGCCTGCCTGGGAGAGCGGGGCAGGGCAGTCCCACGCCATGTGCTGCTTGGGCATCTTCTCATCACACACAAAAATGCACTGACTGAGCCCCGTTCCACTTCCACCCAACAGGGACAGCCCTGCTGTGCTCCAGAGACACCATGCCAGGGCTGGGTGGCCTGGGCCAGCTTTATTCCCCACTCCAGCTAAGGGGGAGCAGGCACCTTGCGTGTAGGACGATTGCCTGCCACGGGCCAGGCTCTGGGCTGAGCCACTAGGCTGTCCTGCCAGCCATCTGTCCCTCCAGCCCGAAGGGATGCACGCGTGCTGCCTGCCCTCCTCCTCTCACGCTGCAGGCTGCAATGGGTGAGCTCCCTGCCATCTCGCTCCCGAGGGTGATGTCTCCTCCCACGCAGCACCGTCTGTCCCTGCACGTCGGGCTTGCGGCACTGCGTGGGCAGTGCACAGTGATCAGCTAAGGTCACTGCTTTCCTTCTTGCTCTGCAGCAGCAGCATCACGGGTTCCCTTCCAGCTCTCTTCCCAGTGACAGAGAGCCTCCGGGAGAGGTCCTACCCCAACTCCTGACTCCCTGCAGTATTCCCACTGGAGTGAGCAAACCCACGTGCAGTTTCCCACGTTTCCCCAGATCAGGGCCCAGCTCCCTGTGCGGCCTGGCACTGGGTGTATCGAGACTCAGTACCTCCCCATAGCTATATCTCTCCAGCGTCTCATCCGATGTATATCTGTGATAGGGCTCGTAGGAAATGAGGTCAGGACGCTGCACTTCATAGATGGCTTTAATCTTGGGAAGAGCTGCCAGGTCTTTGTAATTAAGGATCTCATTATCCACTTTAGCCTAGGGAGAGGGAGAGACAGAGACAGAGAGAGGGAAAGGAAGAGGAGGAGAGAAGGAAGGGGAGGCTGGAGCGCACAGTGCAGAGCCGGCACAGAGCAGACAGAGCCCACCATCACGCCAGCAGCAGAAGAGGTAAGAGGAGATGCCCAAGAGGCAGCAGCAGGAAGGGGCAGAGGAGCTGGGAGGGTGGGACTGTGCCCTCCAAGCGCTCCCAGTTTGTGCCAACAGCACCACCGGCATGGCATGCTGCTGGGGTGAGGGGGCATGGCTTGTCTGTGCTGTCCCCAAATGCTGGGCTCGTCCCCGGGGGACACCTCATGCTGCAGAGCAGCACCGGGAACTGTTGCTCCCTTCCCTGGGGCTGGCACATTTGCCCTGCCCCGCATAGATGGAGGGCAGAGCTGTACTTACGCAGATGACACGGTTTGGGGAGCCGATGCTGGAACCAGGGGGCGAGATGGAGGTTTCTGACGTCCTTCTGTGCTGTGGAGGCAGGAAAGCAGAGGACAGGTGAGAGCATGGCGGGGAGGGAGCCCTGAGCATGCACAATGCAAGCAAACTGTTGGTTGTGGGGCTGGATTTCACTCAAGGTCCGGTTCTTCTGCCCTTTCATCCCCTTGCTGCCAGTGCCCATGGCCGTTGCAGGCTGCCCTGCCATCCAGCTTCGTGTCCTGGCCTCTTCTGGGGCCAGATCCGGAGTCTGGTGAGTGGCTTGGCAAGACCCAGTGGGCAGTGGCCAGCCGGGCACAGGGAAAGAGCAACATCTCGAGTGGACTGCTGTGCCCCCTCCCTGGCCACAGCATGGGCTGCTGCCAGCCAGGAGGCAGGTCCCCACTAACAGTCTCCGCCTTGGCCACCCACCATCCTCTGGGCAGCAGGGACAGAGCTTGTGCCAGCCTCAGGAAGCCACCCTGGGCTTCGACATGGCCACAACAGTTCACCTCCAGCAGGGACTTGGGGACAGCATCATGTGGGACGTGCCACCACTCGGAGATGCCCCTCACCCTGCTGCCTACCTTTAGCTTCTTCTCTGCTCTGGCTGCCTGCTTGCAGATGGGGTGCCACACTTCGGAGCCTGCAACACAGCAAACAGAAAGTGTTTCCACGCACAGCTCACCCCTGCTGCTGGGGATGGTCCAGCTCTTCCTGCCACAGGGGAGTCCCATCCTGTCCCTGCCACCCCCCGCACCGACCTGCAGCCCACAGTCTGGTCCCCAAGGAGGACATGTCAGTGCTCTCTCCAGCAGCAGCTCCATTGAGCATCCAGTGTTATAGGGGTGCAACCCCTGCATGCTGGGGGGCAGCTCCTGGGGGAGGGCAAAGGGTCAGGAGGTAGGAACTGGATTCTCTCCATGGGGAGCAGAGCAGGAGGGAGGTGGTGAGCCCCAAGGATACAGAAGGGAGGTCACCTGCTGGGTCCCACTGGCTTTCCTGGGTGCCTTCTCCCCTAAAGCACAGCCACAGGCAGGTGCCCACTGGGAAGGCAAGGCAGTGGGTATGAAACAGCTCCCAAGCACTGAGACATAGTGGCCAACACTACTAAACTGTGACAGCAAACCCGGGTGTGCTTTTGGCTCAGCCCAACTGGTGCTCAGCCAGGCAGCTCCTGCTGGTTAAACATGGGGTAACACCGAGCCCAGGGCACCCACAGCCCCTCACACCCCCTCCAGACTGGAACCAGCAAAGGCACTGAGCTTCACCCAGATATGTCCTGGGATGGACACTAAGCACATCCATCTTGCTGCTCATGACACGTCTTTGCTGGCACCCTGGCTCTCTCAGTGCACAATTCCCCCTTTGCCACTCATGGGACCATTAGTGACTCAAAGTGACAGACAAGCACAGGTTACTGAGAGAAAACAAACCCTCCCTCTGTGCTGAAAATAGTCCCTAAGGCAGCTCCAGGCAGGGATGAACTCCGTGCCAAAACCAAATCCAAACCATCTGGCTGTGCCAAGCAAAAGCCTTACCCCTCTGGTGCTGCTCGCAGAGTAAACTGGATGAGGGGAGATGGGGGCAGCGGGAAAGGGGTCCTTGAGCACCTCCCCTGGGGCTGGGGAGAGCAGGGAGCAGGTCATCCTGCACCCATCCCAACCTCTACTTGCTGGGCACAGGCCAGGGACACATCCAGGCAAGCCCGGCAGCCGTCCCCAGCTGCGCAGGGAAAAAAAATCTAAAGACGAGAAACAAAGACTCCTCCAACTCAGCCGCAGGCAAGCTTTCATGGAGATAAATGATTGCCACATGGTCCAGGAAGAGCACAGGGGCTGGGGAGCAGCAAAGAGGTGTCTCTGGCATTGCTGGTGGGCTCTGGGTCTCCGCTGCACAGAGACACCCTTTTGGCACCGATCGCCATGAGGACCCGAACCTTAAACAGCCCCACAGCCAGCACACCTCTGCACAGCCATGTTCTTGCTGCAGCAGGTTCCCTACCTGTGAGGTACATCTCCTCTCCTTCTGTGAACATCTGGTGGCAGCGGACACATCTGGCACAGGTGGGGTGGTAGTGCTTCCCTCCTGCCTGCAAGGGCGAGCAGAGAAGAGTGGTCCCTAAGCAAGGCAGGACATGGTGACCTGCTCACGTTCCTGAGGGCAAGTGGCCCTGGCATCACTCGCTGCTGCAGATGATGACAGAGTGAATGGGAAAAACTGCCCAGGGTGGCCTCGTTAGACCACCACAACACACAGAGAATCCAGAGACCACTTCATCACTAACGCTTCTGACTGCTGGAGTATGAGTCAGACCGGAAACCTTCTGCTCTCCTTCAACTGTCCAACACACAGGAAAGCAGAGCCAGGAGGTCCCAAACCAACCCCCAGGGAAGGTACCCCTATAAACATCACACCTTATAAATTGTCCTTAGACTCTGGATATAACCAAGACCCTCTGCTGTAACGCTCAGCCAAGCAGCCATGCTTTGCACCGGCTCCTTCCCTCTACAGAGCTTTGAAGAGAAACAGCAAATGTGGCCCAGGATGTTGCAGCAGGGAAGCAGTAAAGGGAGAAGAAGGGTCCTGAAGATAAACCTTGTAAAGCACAGGCTTCCTCTTGCTGTCGGAACCTCCCTGGCTACCATTGCCAGCCCTTCTCCCTCTCCCTCAAGAAACTTTTCTCCTTCTGTGAAGCTGTGCCCAAACTTCAGCACTAGCGACATGCTATTCCCCAGCTGAGCGGGAGCCGGGCTGCTCCCTTTGCTCTTTGACAGGGATAATAGCTTTAATTGGTAGCTTGTTTCCACTCAAAGTGTCTGCAAGCATTTCAATTATAGGCTCATTTTCTGGGCTAGAAACGGGGAGGCAGGAGCTGGCTCAGGGCAGGAGGAATCTGGGCTGCACTCTCAGAGCTCAACCCCAAAGGACATTTTACTCCCATAATAATCCAAGAGAAGAGGAAGGATAATTTAAGGCAGCAGAAGGAAGACAAGGCTCTGGCTGACAAAGGGGAGGGTTATGATAGAGGGGGCTGGAGCCGGTTTGAAACAGGGAGGATCAACAGGAAGATCTGCTGTGAGGATAACTGAGAATCTGCCAGCTGATTGCACATAAAAATCAACCTGGAACTCCATGTCCTCGGAGTGCAGACAGCAGCCAGTGGCTTTTTCCCTCCAGTTTATGCCAAAAATGAGTGAAAGGTTTTAGGGCAGGCAGGGGAGACGAGTGGGAGAGTTTGGAGTCCTCTTCCTTTCATTGCAGTGCACCTCAACCCAGGGAAGGGACACAGCCCTGCACCCCAGGCACCTCCCTGTGCCAGCTCACAGCAGCACAACCTACTCCTGGGCTGGCCCAAGTGAGCCCACAACCCAAATACCCCCAAGTTCATACCCAAAAGCTTGATGACAGGGCAGGAAAGTCACTGGTGGGAGAGCTGCAAAAGACAGACACACAGAGGAGCAGCAAGGAAGGCCCCAGCCCAGTGCCCATCACAGCACTGTGCCAGCATCCCTCTGCAGCAGGGACCCATGGCAGGCTCACTGAGCTGCATCAATTGGAGGAGACAGCCATAAATAGGGAAAAGGGATGAAAAATAACCCAGTGAAAGCCCAGCTCCTGAACACTTCAGGCCAGTATGCCTGCAGTTCTCATCCCTTGTACTTCCAGCTGTCTAGAGACAAGCTAATGCAGGGGACATGGGGTCCTGATGACTGATGTGACACCTTCCCCAGTCCCTCTCTGAATCTGGGATGGGTTTGGTGCTTCTGGATCCCCTTAGTACTCCCAAAGACTGGCTGTGCGGACAGGAAGGAAAAAAAAAAATATATATATATATATATACATCTTTTCCTCTCCTATCTAGACTATATGGGCTGTGTGATAGGTGAGGCTGTGCAAAAAGGGGATGCTTTGCAGAGCGGGGTGTGGAGGTGGAAGGAGGCTGGCTGCTCCCACAGTGGTATGTACCAACCCAGTCCCACCTTCTCCAAAAAACACCCAACATCTCAACACCCACCACTCCTGGAGGAGCAACTCTCCAAAACACACACAAACCTCATTCTTTTTATATTCGTTAATGTTACAGCTCGTAAAAGGCTGGTAGAGGCTGTGAGAGAAGAGACCTGCTCGTTGTGGTCCCTTAAAGACTCATTAATCATCCAAGCCTGGCCGCGCTCCGAGCGATTGGGAAAGCCCAGAGGCTGCCGGGATACATGAGAAGGCTCTTTAAGATCTAAAATTATTTAAAGGCGCCCTTTCCATTTTGCACTCTGCTGAAGAAGACAATCAGAGCCTCTGGTTTTACAGGAGATGGTTCAATACCACGAGCAGGCATGTACCCAGCAAGGGCGGGCTCAGCCCCGGCTGTGGGGAGGCAAGGGGTACCCACAGCACACATGGGTTCTGTGGTGATCACCCAGCACAGTCCCCCGGCACCCAAACCCGATGCTCCTCTTGGGCCCGTGATGGCACCTGCGAGGAGGTGGCACCTTGGTTCTGCCCGCAGGGACCCTGGGTGCTGAGGTGCATTAATTCTAGCTCACTGGAATTGCAGGGCTCCCTGGCCTGGGTGCAGTTGTAATAGGCAAGGTGCTAAAGCAAGACGATGGCCACCTGGAGCATCTCGTGGGCTTCAGCCAGCCTCTTCCCACAGCCCGGCAGAGCCACTCCAGCCAGGGAGAGCCAACGCTGGGAGCAGAGCCTGGGATGGAAGGCACAGGGAAGAGGTGAAGGACAAAGCCAGAGGGAACATAGAGCTAACACTGGGAGAACAGCCTAGGGAGCTAGAGGCAAGGCAGAGCGGGGAAGGCTGCCTCCTCGCCACTGCCCTGGGGCTGTCTCCAGCTTGCAGGTGGGCTGCCACCACCCGCACCCTGTCATGCCCTGCAGAGCTGCCCTGTCTGTCCCATCAGACATGCATCAGAGGAACATCCTATGCTCATTCTGACTCCACTGTGGTTGCGCCAAGTGAGGAAAACCCTGAGAGTGGTGCAGCGAGGAGGCAGCAGTGCCCCAGGGCTGGCAGCACAGCCTCCGAGCTCAGGGCAGGGGTCCCCGGTCCTCTCTGGCTCCTCTCATATGCTGAACATCCCACCCCATGCAACGCCCAGCCTGCTTGCCCTACTGGGGTGGCTGAGGATGCTCTATACTGGCACTGAGTTATCAGGGACCGGACTGCCCAGGGGAGCAGCCACAGGGATTTGACCTCAGGGGACCCTCTGGCTTCACCCTGCCCTGCTCAGATGTTTGCTAATCAAGTGGCCCCATGATGGGCAGCCAGCCCACGGCAGCCACTGCAGCACTGAGCTCATGCTCAGAGCATCCAGTGCCACAACTGCTGCCAAAGCCTGGAGTCAGCAGAAAACATTCCCAGGCTGAGGCAGCTCCCTGAAGAGGGGGAAGATGCTGGAGGACTCCTGGCACCCATCTCCAGCTTTGGGAGAGGTGCCCTGGACAGGCTAGGTGCTTTCAGGCCAGCCCAGCTGGCAGGATCAGAAGAGGTGACCGCTTCTTGGTAGTCTGCGAGTGAAATAGGCTGGAGATGTCCTGGAACAGCTCTGAGCAGGCTGGAGACCTACACAGCCACTGCTACTCCAGGCCCAGCACCTGCAGTCTGGCTCTCTGTGGAGCCACAGTACCTCTGATTTTGGGATACAGCTTCCTATCTCTGCTGTCTGGAGATGGCAGAGGGGTGGCTGCCAATGCCACTCACATCTTCCCTTCCCACAAAGAGAAGGTCTCAGGAGTGACTGAGCACACTTTCTGCATTGCTGTGTCTCTACACCACCACAGCCCAGCCCCACAGCATCACCGAGCATCACTGGTCAAAAAATGACAACAGGTTTCATTCTGACATCTTTCTCTCTGCCTCCTGAGCCTTTAGTTTGCCCTCAGACCAGATTTTCCAGCTTTTTCTTTTTCCCTGCAAATGCTGGGGTAGAAACAGAAAGCATGACAGGACACCTCACCTCCAGGAGCAGGGACCACAGGAAGGACCTGACTGCCTGGCTGACAGAAGGACCAGCCCTGATGGACCTTTCTGTTCCTCCCCAACAGCCAGTCCTGCTCCCTCCACCTCTCCCCGCTGTGCAGCTCCACCGTTACCCAAAACATCCTCCACAGCCACCTGCATCCATACCTTGCTGTGGGATCCCTGCATCCCTCAGTGGCTCTGCCAGAGCAGCTCCTGCTGGCCAACAAGTTGATGAGCAAAGCCTGCTCTGGATTTGGCCCAGGGTAGGGCCCCCTGCTTCAGTGGCTGCCCCGCGAAGGGGTGCGCTGCCTGTGGGCAGGGTGTTGCAGCTCCTCATCTGGGCTCCTCCGCAGCGGGCAGCCGTGCTGGATGCGTTTCCAAGGCAACAGGCAGGCTGCCTGCACAGGGATGCGCTCAGAAGGTGGGCTGGGGTGAGCATGGTGGGGACACTCCAGAGACAGGCATGATAGGAGCTGGTTAAGGCTAGTGTCCCCGCATCTTGGGCTCCAGACACTTCGCTGCACACCCAGGCCACTGAGTGCTCTGGCTGCTTCTGGAGCTCCAGTACCCAAGCCACCTCTCCAAAGGTCTGCAGCACGGTGGTTCTCCTTCCCCCACTCCCACCCTCCAGAGAAGGTGGTCAGACTGTGTCCACACACCCACCTCAGGAAGAGCCATGGCCCCAGGAGACCAAGGGCAGCATGACAAGGGTGCAGGATGATGAAACTCCCACGCCTCCCCAAGGCATGCACCTCAGGGTGGGACCCATGGTCCCTATTCCAGAGTGGGGCTGGGTGGCCACATCCCTGGGACTCACCTCCAGGACCCTGCCGCTGATGTACCGGTCGCAGGTCTCACACTTGATGCCAAACTGGGCATGGTAGTCGGACTCGCAGTACGGGATGCCATCCCTTCAGGAGAAGGAGGAGAGCAGGGTAAGTGGTGAGTGAGCTGGACTGGGCACCCCCCTCGCTGCAGCCCCAGCCCCAAGGGGCATGGCCCAGCAATGGCAGGCACGGCAATGCCTGCCACCAGCGCGGTGGCACTCACTTGCTGATGTACTCGCCGGTGAGGATGATCCCACATGTTTGGCACTTGAAGCAGCTGACGTGCCACTGCTTCTCCAGGGCCAGGAGGGACTGGCCTTGCTTGATCTCCTCCTTGCATCCTGCGCAGTCTGGGGGCACAGAAGGAGCAGGGGGGTAGTGTGGGACCACTGCAGCTCTCTGGTGGGGGGCTCGACAGCATGGCAGGAACACCCACATCTGCTGGCCCACACAGAGGCACCCTGGTTGTTTACGCCGGTGCACCCCTCACACCCAGAGGAAAGCCCTGCCCCAAAGGACCCCCTTTTCTTGAGGATGCTGCTGTTATAAACACCCCGCTCACAAGACTGCTCCAGGGGCAGCCTCTTGGGGATCATTTCTTCATGGGGAATCATCTCTTTACAGAATATGCCACCCCTGCTTGTTCCCAGCAAAGGAGCCAGGGGGGACAGTCTCCTGCTGGAGCTGGGACCTCCGAGGTGCTGCTGGCACCCAGCCACCC
This sequence comes from Numenius arquata, assembly GCF_964106895.1. Classification (NCBI taxonomy): domain Eukaryota; kingdom Metazoa; phylum Chordata; class Aves; order Charadriiformes; family Scolopacidae; genus Numenius; species Numenius arquata. Next base: position 33,867,847 of record NC_133586.1, read on the forward strand.
TGGCCACGGCACAGAGCCGGGTCTCCCTGCTGGGTGGCGAGCTTGAGCCATGGCGAGTGCGTGGCCATGCTGCCCTGGCAGGTCCCCGGGGGCTCCCCTCCAGGGCGGGAGCGGTGGGAAGTGTCCGGCCGCCAGCGCAGCAGAGGAAGGGCTGTGCTCTCCGGCAGCCGCGTCCGGCCCCGCTGCGGTATTTACGAGACTCCCTTCCTTCCCCGCTTCCCCTGGCTGCCGTCAAGGCTGGGAGCAGGAAGCACATAGGCCTCGGACCCCTGACCTTGACTTCTCCTTGTCCTCTTCTCCCCCTGGCCAGCAGGTTTGCCCGGATGGGGTTTCTCCTTAACCCCCTCCCTGCCGCATGACCAGGGAGGCGCAGCAGCACAGCACAGGCAGCCCGAGCAGGCTTTTCCACCCGGCTCATCCCCAGACAGCTCTGTACCACATCCCTGATGGCTGGACAAAGCTTGTGGGTGGAGGGCTTTTGACTCCTGGCAAAAAGCAGGCTGGCCAGCTGGACTGAGCTGGGATCCAGTCCCTCTCTCACACAGGTCCTGCTGGTTTTGGAGATGCTCGCAGGGCTGGGGCTGCAGGGAGAGGCTCAGCATCCTTCTTCTAGGGATGTCTTCCCTGCAGAGCGCACCAGCGTGGGCTCCAGCTGGCACGCCTCCCCTGCCACCCCTTCTGGGTGGCGCTGCCAGGGCCGCTTGGGCCACAAGGGGCACATGCAGGCAGCAGGCCACATCTGCAGCTGCCTATGAATAAAGCATGGTGCCCTCAGCTGACCCTGCGCCGCAGGCCGGGGAGGAGAGCCAGGGGAAGGGGACGGGAAGGGAGAAGAAAGCAGGAGAGAGGCAGAGCGTATGGCTGCCCTTCCCCTGCCCACCGCTCCAGGTTACAGCGCGGTACTGTCTGGTGGCCACAGCTCTGGGCCGCTCGAGATGCCCTTGGAGGAAGATGAGGGAAGCCCCGGCCCCTGGCTGGGCCTCATTCAAACCCCGCTATGTCCCCTAACTCCACTGAGGCCATGGTGAGACCTGGGGGGAGGAAGCTTGGGGGTGCTCCCAGGGACCCATTAGCACTGACTGATAACTCAATCTAAACAGCCACCATCGGTGCCACCATAGTGACCAGGTGACAAGGACACCATGGTCCTGGGTCCAGCCCTGGCTGCAGGACTTGGCTGCAGGCACTGATGCTCCAGGTTTTGCTGAGCGCTAGGGGGTGAGTGTAAAGAAGCCTTTTCAGTGCCTGTAGAGGCAGTGAGTAACACCAGCGTTGGGAAAGCTGAGCAGGCAGTCCTGGGACGCGCTCAGATGGAGACCTTGGCGCAGCTGGACACAAAGCAACATTTGGGAACCGCCTCAGAGCAAAACCAACTCTGAAACCTCCCCACTGCCCCAGACAGTGCCCGCCAGGGTGGCGGCACCCGCCCAGGTCACAAACAGGCCAAGGGAGTTTCCGAAACCAGCGGTGACCTGCAGTCCTGGGTGGAGCTGCAGGACTACCCTGTTCCTCCTCTGAAACCTCCGCAAACGCCCATGGCTCCATGCAGCGCTGCACACTGGCCCCAAAGCCTGACCTGTCGTCCATCCATCCATCCGTCCCTCCCCCCGCCACATATGCGGTCCCTCTCCTCGTAGCCATCACGTAACACCAGAGCAGTCAACTTACGGCTGGGCCCATGGATCTTGATGGGTTTGGTGCTGATGAGAGAGTGGGAGCAGTTTTGGCAAACGCAGTCCTTCCCGCTGAAGGTGACCTTGTCTCCGATGGGGAACGGCTTCCTGTGGCCAAGGAGAGGTGGAGAGGCATGAGCCGCTTGCTCCCCTCCATGCAGTGCTTGGGGCTCCTTAAGCTCCTTTCCCAGGGGCCAGCAGGACCCATGGTGCCAGGGAGCAGGCAAGGGCTACAAGGGGAGGCAGAGAATGTGGATGTGTTCTGGGGCAGGAGGACTGAGGCAGGCATTGAGGCAGGTCTCCAGGCAGCAAAGGGAAGGGTCGGAGCCATTTCATTGCCTCCCAAGGGTTTCCACTAAGGAAAGGCAGAGGAGGTGTCTGCTGCGGTGCTGAGCGGGGAACGAGGGGCTGTGGGCTGATGAACAGCCTTCTCCCTGGTGCACAACCAAGGGTGCACAGGGCTTCTGCAGGGGGGCCATGCGCCCTTGATGATGGCTTCAGCTCACCTGCAGGTGCTGCAGACAAAGCACTTGGGGTGGTAGGTCCTCCCCAGGGCAGAGATGACCTCTCCGGTGATGAAGTCCCCGCAGCTGTCGCAGCGGGTCCCATAGAGCTGCTGGTAGTCGTGGGTGCAGATGTACTCCTGGTTCTTAAAGAAGAAGCCCGACTGGGCCAGGTCGCAGCCACACACTGTGAGAGGAGGACACGCACGCATCAAAGGGGCAGCAGGAAGGTCCAGCCCCAGTGCCAGCTGGGATCTCCCAACCTCTGCTGCCTCTCCAGCAGCAGTCCCAGGGCATCCCTGGAGACCCAGCTTTCTGCAGGTATCTAGGAGGGTTTCCCTTCCCACCGGACACACTGGGGCCTTCCCCCAGCACCACAAGATGTCAGTGTTGGGCTGTAGCGGGGTGCAGGATGGGGCTGCCCAGATGCCAGGGCTGGGTGCTCCTGAAGGAAATCCCAGCGCTAGGAAGGGAATCCCTGCAGACCCACTCACCGTGCCCAAACCGTGCCCAGGAGGATCCGCAGCATCCCCTCCTGGACCCACGGCACCTGGATGGGGCTCAGCCCCTCTATTAGACACTCACACGGTGTCAGGAAGCTGAGAACAAGACTGCGAAGAGTTGGGCATGCCCTAGGGACAGTTGGGGAGAGGTCTTCTCCACGCCCTGTGGCGTGGCCTTCTCTATGACAAGCCATCTCCGCCCCATGGCCTGGACATGAGGCCGTGTCCTAATGGGAACCGGTCCTGGGACACCCTAGGTTTGGTGTTCTCACTGCTTGTTTTTCCATAGGTGTCCAGCCCAACATCATTTCCTTCCCAGCTGTGGGAACCGTGGGTGGTGCACAGCCCATCAGAGTAATCCAAGGAGACATAGCAAGCCCTGGCCCTTAGCGTCATTTCCCTCCTACGTCTTCTCAGTGCACAGAGAGACCTTAAGAACATCAGACCCTGGAAAGGCACCTCAGGAGCAGCACAGAGCCCAGGTTCTGGGGCCTCTGCACGATGCCCATCACCTGTTCTGCAAGGTGATGGGGTGGAGGGGGAGAACTACAGAGCAACTGAGCACCTGCTGGCACAGTCCCTCTTGGTCTTTGCTTTACCCTTCACCCCCAAGTACCCCCCCTGTCCTGTCCTCACACACCTCACCCCCACCCATGGGCCAGCCCACGCGGTGGCCACCATCCCAGGGCACAGCTGGACCCGCTGGCTGCAGGGCCCACAGGTGCAGAGATGCAGCTCCTCTCCCACAGAGCATCCCCCAGATGCTGCTCCCCAGAGGTGTGGGCAGACAGCCGGGGGGTACAGGGCCAGCACCCCCTGCTCTCCGAAACAGCCTGCCAGCCTTTGTTCATCAGCAACAAGGGACAGGCCACCAGCTCTGGCAAAGTATCAGGAAGCAGAAGTAAGAAAAACCATGGCAGGTCTGGGCCCTGTTTGCCGTGGGACCCAGAGCACATCCCCAGTCGTTCGAGACTCCCAGGGACACCTTGGGGACGAGTTGCAGGGCTGGCATGAGAGCTGGCAGGAGCCAGCCTGAGGTAGCAGGGGGTAAGAGCTGTGAGGGAAGGTGAGACAGGAGGATTTCCTCTCATTATTTATTCCCTTTCACTTGGAAATCAGGCAGCGAGCACTGCCAAGATCTCCCTGCCGGCTCCTGGCCCCTTTGAAGCCAGTGGCTGTCTGAGCTCTTTGTCTGGATGCGCACTCCAGCTCCATCCCACACGCTGAGCTGGGAAGGGGCTCGGCACAGTGCCCTGAACGTGTAGGTCAGCCCCGAGGGCAACCTGGGGCCCACACCCCCTCCCAGAGATCCGGGGCTGCCCACACCATGGGGGACAGGGCTGCAGCAGGGATGGTGAGTCCCCTCCAGTCAAACCCTCTGTCTGCAAGAGAGGAGCAGCAAAGCATGGCCAAGGGGACAGGGATTTATGTCCTGCTTAGCACAAGGTGCTGGGAGCTTGGAAGACCAGAGACCTTTAAAAAACCCTGGTAATGGGATGCTTTACAACCTATAGAACCAGCCACTGGCCTGGTTGAGAGCGGCTGCTTTAATGAACACGCTAAGGAGCCCTTCAGCATCAGCTCTGGGCCGTTAGCTTTTACAGCTCCACAGCTCTCGTGCTTAGGGAGGATTTGAGCAACTTCTCTCCTCTATTTCTGCCAGCCCCCAAGGGCCACCAAGCCCCAGCTGCAGCACATGTCATACCATGGCACCTCGGTCACATCCCATGTGCGGGTGGCAGTGGTCAGTCACCCATCCCCATCACTGTCAGGAGCTGCTTCGAGCATCTCCCTCACCTCACTGCCTCTCAGCCAGGCTGGTGACACCTCCTCCCCCTGATTTGGGGGCAGGCAGGTGGCTGAAGTGACCCCCCCAGATCAGAGATGGGCGGTGGGTATGTTTGGGACTGGTGCAGCGCAGGCTGGTGGTATTCAGGCAGCTCAAGGGTAGTGATGGTCTTGGCCTCCCCTGTTCAGAGCTCTGGCATCACACAGGGACATTCCCTGCACTGTGCCAGCCCCGTGCCGTGACCTCCCTGCCTGCACCACACCACATCCACCCCTGTGGGAAGCTGCCATCCCTGGGCATGTGACCACATCTCAGTGGGCCAGGCAGGTCTGTCCCCAGCCTTTTGCTTTCCAAACTGCACCCAGGGCCATGGGGCAACCTGGCCATCAGCTCTCTGGGCGGCACTGTCCTACCTTGGCAGGTGAAGCAGCGGATGTGGAAGTGATTGCTCTGGACACGCACCACCTCTCCCTTGCAGGTGTCCCCGCAGCGGTAGCACTGGATGACGGTAGAGCTGCTTCCAGGGGTGTAGGGATTCTGCTGATAGGGAACTGCTGGCAGAAAGGAGGGAGAGAAAAGCGAGAGAGGGGAAGGGTCTGTTAGCATTCGGGACACAATCGGGCATCATGGCTGTGACCCCAGCTGGGCAGCCGTAGAAGAGCCCTCCGGTGACTGCAACACGGAAGCTGGACATCAGGCCACCACTAAGGGTGAAGGACAGCCAAGGTCATGCGGGTGCCCAGTGACTGTGAGCTGGGTGAACATCCCTGTCTGGATGTCCCCACAAAAGAGTTGCTCACAGGTCTGCAGTGCTAAGGGCTGTGCAGTGCAAGAGCCTGGGCACTGCTCCCTGTCCCTGCATGGACAACCAGGTCACCTGCACCATCGCCCCAAAGCCATGCAGAGCTCTTCGGATGCTCTCCTATCTCCTAAGCAGGTGGAGAAGGACAAGGCAGGGACCAGCTACCCACCAGCTCTGCTCCGCTCAGCCCTCAGGCAGCCCTGGCTCACTGCTGACCCGCTCAGAAACACTCCAGCAAGCACTGATTTGGCAGAAGCATGGGAAGGAACTGTTGTTTTTTGGAGCTTCCACTTGTTTGGTTAGGAACTGGATGGAGAAGTCATTTTTCAAGGAGCTTTCAAACATCACAGCAATTGAGCGTTTGGCCCTGGTGGGACTCTCACCTCCTCGGCGAGGAGCAGCATCCCAGTCCCACTGCTCCTTCCGGAGCGGCACCGCGGCGCGTGCAGGCTCTGCGCCAAGCCGGGGGCCACAGGGGAGGGCAACATGGCTCCTCCGGAGCTATGGGCAAGAGCCGACCTTCTGCTACAGACAGTCCTGGGACTCATCTCCACTCCTCACCCCCTCCAGCAGCTCTGCAGGTCACCTTGAAGGGCTGATGCTCTGCAGCTTCCCCCCACGCTCCAGGGGAGGAACCGTACGGAGCTGGGGGTCTTTCTGCTATCTCAGCACAACCCCCAAACACACACAGAAAACATTTTAAAAGCAACTCCTGCTTTCCCTGCCCCACCTGCAGGTGCATGGGCTGCTCGCAGGAGCTCCAGGCTGGTTGACACCGGGCTAACCGTGGCTGCAGGCAGGGGACAAGCAGCAAAGGACTTGTTTGCTGTAAGATTTCAGAGAGGGAGTTGTAATTTGGGCAACTTGAGCAGTGAAGGGCAGGATTTCAACGGACCAGAGACTTTCTGACCCAGTGCTGAACTGCATTCCCAGGAACAAGAGAAGCAGCTGATTGTAACCTGGTACGTGAACTCCCTCCGGAGCAGGGAGGACGGGGCACAGGACAGAGGAGATCACTCATCAGAGAGGCTCCTCATTCACCGTGGGGCAGATCATGTGGCAGGGAACAGAAACAGCCCATTATTGGCTTCAAAAGCAAAGAAAGAAAAGTCAAAATGACATTGAGGCTGTCTCACAGTAAAATCCCATCCCGTACGCCAAGTGCCCAGAGGCATGCTCTATGGACATGCAGCACTGCTCACCACTGGGAAAACGGGCTGACCCTCCCTGACCACTGCCCCATCCCCTGGTGCTGTGGAGCTGCTGGGGACCGGCTGCCTTGCCCAGTCCGACCTGAGGGCTGCAAGGAAAGCTGAAGTGGTTTTCTATGAGCGCCCCCCAGCAAAGCTCAGGCTCCAGCCTTGACGTGAACTTCCAAGAGTTGCTGGGGCTTCCCTCCTGATCACACTCTTGCAGGCCAAGAGCTCTCAGATGCCAACAGAAGCACCCAAGGTACTAAAGGGTATTGCAGTGCCAAGAGAGGACCTATAAAACAGGAGTCAGGCCTGGAGCTCACCAGCAGAGACTCTAGTCTACATCTAAACCGCTCTGAGGTCCCAAATAGGATGAAGGACACCTGTAAAGGGAGCAGGATACCCCCACCCACGCTTTTGCAGGGGAGGCACAAGCCCTGGGAAGAGGAGTCCAGGACCTCCTGCAGCAGCATCTGGTGCTGCTGGTGGGCACCCATTAATTCTGCAGCAGCCTGGGGAGAGCCAGGCCTGACCCCAACAGGATCTCCCGTGGCTGGAATAAACAGAGGTTCTCTTCCATAGGGGTCTCCAGCAGAGCAAGAGTTACAGCACTGAAACTTCCTCCCACGCACCCCATTCTCGCACCCTCGCCGAGAGCGAAGCAGAAGCCAAGCCCTGGGACACAGCCACAGCAATCCACAAAGCTCGGACAGAAAAGCAGGAGGGAGGTGGGGTGAAAGGCTGGGAATTAATCAACGCTTAAATAAACATCAGTAACAAAAAAAGCGAAAGAAAAAAAAAAAATCAATGTCAGAAAATACAGGCATCACTTATTCCGGGCTTCTGGTCTCTAGGGGAAACTTCTTGGTGTCCATAGCAACAGATCGCCAAGGCCCTGCACTGGCAGGTCTGATGGGAGGGAAGGCAGAGGAAAAGGAGTCGAGGATGGAATAAATGCTTACAGCTACGTTACACCGCTGGCAGAGATAAAACCGATACGGTCACTCCTGTTTGTACCCACGGAGACGGGTCAGGACCCGGCTTAGGGCACCATCGCCCTCCCGCCTCCCGGCTTTGTTCAGCCCTAAGCCCAAAGCTCCCTGATTTGTGATTAACCTCCGGCCCATGCTGGAATTTTGCTCTGGGAACATTAATGCATTGTTTTGCTGGGGCTCTGCTTGTTTTTGAGCAGGCAGCTGCCCGCCTCGTGGCCTCGCGCAGGAAGTATTACACATCACAACACCCCTGAGCAGAGGGACAGCTGAGCAGGGCAAAGCTCATTACACCAAAATAATCCAGTAATAATGTAAGTAGCATTAGCGGCCTCGCAGGCCGAGATACAGCAGTCGGGGCGAGGGGGTGGGAGCTGCCCAAGGAATGCCTTAATCCCACCCCTGTTTACGCCTGCTTTTGCTGGTAGAGCGGGAAATTAAGCTGGCTTCGCTCAGCAATTAATGCATTTGTGCTCCACAATGCAGCACAAAAGGCTGCCCAGGGCCAGATTCCTCCGGGGCTGCCCCCATGTCCCAGCTGGTGCTTGACCTGTGGAGCCAGCGGAGCTGCTGCGGCCACGGCCGGGCAGGGAGCTGCCGCATGGGCATGCAACGGATTTCCCACTGATCTGGATTAAGGTGGCACCTCCGGTCAGGGATCGGTGCCCTGTGCAGCTTTAGGGACAGACAGCGGCAGCCGTACGCAAGCAAGGGAGTTTGCAACCTGGTGGGAGGAGACACGGTGCTCCCAAACAACACCCAGGGATGTGTAGAAGAGCTTTGTCCCCTTGGAAGGCACAGGGACCTTGCCTGAGAGACCCTTCAAGCCATGCTGTAATGAGAAATCTGCAGGTTCCTGCTGTGCATCCCTGGGCAATCCCCCTCCTTCCTTCCCAGAGCACCCACCTTCTGCGTCAGGAGGGTCAACAACCTTGTTTGCCTTCCTGTCCTCTTCCTGCTCGGTGTCCCAGTCCTCCGCCAAGGAGCAGCAGGACAGGAGTGCTGACCCCTTAACACTACCTCTGGAATGCTTTAAGTCCTTCAGGAAAGGGGAGCTGATGGGAGATGATCCCCATCTACCTTGGAGGGATGGCAGCTCAACACCAGTGCAGATAACGGGGCACAGACCCTCAGGGTGGGCTCTGGGCTGAAAGGCTGGCACAAAGCAAGCTCTGCCAGCTGCTTGGGACACCCCCCCCCCCCATATACTCCAGCAACAACCCAGAACCAAGTTTCCAAGAGCACAAGCTACAAGGAACCCAGGGGCATTTATAAAGATCTATCCATTATCTCTTACTGGGATCAGGCCAGGTCCTGCTGGTTTCCCACCTATCTCCTTCTCCCAGCCCATTAGCCCTCCAGGAAGATCAATTAGGTAGAAACTGCTGCAGGTAGGTTTTGCATCATTAGCAACAGGTAATTGGAAGCTCCCACCCAGCTCGGAGAGCCTGCCCTGACGCCGTGTTTGCTATCAGCATGTTTATGAGACAGCATCTTCACAGGGGAGGCCTGATTTAATTAATTACCAGTAATTAATATTTGCACAATGCTGGGAGAGCCATAGGTGAAGGGGACTGTGGAAAAGCAAAGCATTCATCCTTTAATTAATAACGAGAGATGGTGCCACTGTGGGAAGCTGAGGTGGGTGTGCTGGGGCTGGCATGTGTGGGGGAGATGTTCTCACTGGGTGCCGTGGGTGTCAGCAGGGGATGCGAGGTGTGCCTGGGTGAGACCTGAGCATGCTGGGGGGCAAGGGGGAACTGCAATGGTGTGTTGAAGGGTCCTCACACCTTCAAGGGCATGAGCCTCCCCCTCCAGCAGCCGCTGCCTCCCACTCCTTCCCACTGCCTCCCAGCAAGCGATTCACTGCAGTCATCCTCTGCACGCCCCCTGTGCTAACTGGGGCTGTAAATCATCCTCTCACAAATAAGCACTGGGAGTGGTGGGACCAGCATGGCATGGGGGTCATGTGGGATGCAGCACCCCCAGAGAGGGTGAGGGGAGCTGGGCACCCCCGCTGGTCACCTGAACCTCTAGGTGGGCTTGGTGGCAGACCCCGTGCCCTCAAGTCCCTAAGGAAGGGCCGATGCCATGGCACTGGGAGAAGGCCAGGAGGGGGCCAGGAGGGCGGCGGGGGCCAGAGCAGCTCAGGAAGAGGAAGCCCAGCCCCGCCAGCATGCCGGCCCCGGAGGTGTCGAGGCTGAGGGGCGGCAATGACTGGCCAGAAAGGAATTTTGCTGGAAGCGCTGGAGGCTGAGGGAGAGGCCGGGGCGAAGCTCCGGCGATGGGACATGATGTGCCGGGCTGGGGGCGGAGAGCGAGAGGCCGCAAAAAAAAAAAACCCAGCTGGGATGCAGGGAGGGAGAGGTGCCGCTCCAGGAGCCTGCACCCCAAATCCTCTTGCCTTGGCAGGGCTGTGGGGCAGCCCGGTCAGCTCCGAGCCCTGTGGGAGGCGAGGGAGAGGATTTCCCCTCCAGGCAGGAGCCGTGCTGTGTCCCAAGGGTGGCTGGGGAGGAAGGGTGGGAGCTCCAGTAGCCGTGGGATATGGGTTTCTCATCATCAGCAGGGTTGAGGGCTCCTGCCTGCCGACCTGCAGCGGCCAAAGAGCTTGGCCGTGGCCATAAAAACGCCTTGGGAGGAAGGGAAAGATGGGCTTGGAGCCAAATAATGCCAGTGCCACGGGCAGGCACGGGTACTTCCACAGCTGGCTGTCCTGTGGGGCTGCCTCTCACCCTGCTGCGTGGGAATGAGCTTGCTCAGCTGCTGTCCCGCTCCAGCTCCCTGGGACGTAGTGGTAATGGTGGGGAGAATGGTAATGAGAAGGTAATGGTGGGGAAAGGCACTGGGAGCTGTCAGCAGCAGATAGTCAGGTAAGGGGAACCCTGCTATGCCAGCACTGGTGGCGCAGCTGAAAGACCAGCCGATCTACTCCTGAAATAGAGGAAGGGGCCAGCAGTTGGGGTTCCCAGCTCCGGTGAGAAATCTGACGCCTGCTGTGACACCTGCATGGTCATCTCAGTGCTCAGGCAGCTGGTCACTGCTTTCCATCGAGCTTCTGCAGATAGAAGTCATTTCGATCAAGGAGAAAATTATATATTTACCTTTGGTCAAAATATTTTATCTTCTCACCTCCCCCCTAAGTAAAATCCAGAAGTGTCATGCGGTTCCTTGTTTAATACTTAGGTTTTTTTAGGCTGGGGCAGACCACATGCTCCCTATAAAGGAATGAGCTGAGGGCAAGGTACCACAGATCTGCTGTAGGATAGTCTTGAGACTGGAGCAGCTCTGCCTGCTTCTCCCAGCGTTCCTCTCGCACTGCATTCCCTGCTGTCCCCATGTGTGCGGCGCAGGAGTGGGCTGGGATGGGCACCGGCAGGGAGTGGGGCAGCGCAGGAAGTGTGGGCTGGGAGCAGCAGGGACCACCCGCCTTACGCAGACCAGGCACCGAGGTATTTCCAAGCCATCAGAAAACTGTCCTGTTAGTCAGCACGCCGCGTCGTGCAGGCAGGATTATGAACCCCCGGCAAGTCCACGCCAGCCTCTCCTCTCCCAGCTCGCAGGCAGAACCATCTGCAGCTTACAGCTAAAAACCCTCCACTGTGTCACGGCTCCTAATCTAGCTCTAGGCTTCCCTAATTAGATCATGACCAATTATTGCTTCCACCTGCCTCATGCTGTCCCCTTGCCTCCCACCACCATCACTCCTGCACATCACCTCCCTCAGTGTGACACAGGACACAAACAAGACGTGGGTGTCTTGGTAGCCAGCAGAGCCCGAGTGGCAGATGCCAGCACAGGCGAGGGCATGTGGCTGCCAGCAGCAGAAGGGGGCTGGGATGGGGAGCAGGATGGCATGGAGGAGGGAGTCCTCTCTAGCTGGGTATCGTGAGGAGGACCTGAACCAGCATGTCTGGGTATCACAGAGGATAATGGCAGCTCCATCCTTCCTGGCTGAGCTCTGCGCGAGTCCTCTCTTTGCAGAGGTAGGTCAAGGATGCGGGCAGAGGTGCCACCTCGCAGCACCCATCCACTGTGTGCCACCACCTGGCCTGTCTGCGTCTCCCCCACCCCCTGCCTCCCTGGGGAGGGCTGGTGTGAGAAACTGGACGTGAGAACTGACGGAAAACAGCTCTCCGGGCAAACCCACTGCAACAGATTCCCAATGAGCCCAAATGTACGTTCTGGCCCTGCTCCAGCCCTTGACCCCCGGGCTCGCTGCAGATTTGAACCTTGGGATGCTCAAAGACTCATGCCCTGCCTGGGCAGGTGGAAGGATGGGGGCCGGGGGTGCAGGCACAGCCCAGAGAGCTGGCAGCACCGTGGTTTGCACCATGCGGGCAGTGATGGCAATGCAGCAGGCAGGACCAGCCTCTTCTCCAGCTCTGCTCCCCAAGCTCCCAGCACCATGCTGGGAAGCAAAGCAGACAGTGATGGGGGAGTTCCCTAGTGCTGGGGTGGGTGTCCCCCCAGAGCTCGTGTCAAGCTGGAGCTTGGGCAAAACTATCTTTGTGACACAGACTAGAGTGCTGGCAGCCACTGTGGCTGGCCAGTGACGTGGGAAGGCGTCCAAATGGGTGCCACATCCTCATGCTAACAGCCAGGGCATAGCAGGACCATGGGCTAGGGTGGGAGTGGGTCTGCAGGGGGGGGACATGCTGCTACCGCTCTGAAAGGAGAGAGGAGGGAGGTCAAAAACACAGTTGGAGGAGACAAGGAAAAAGGGGAAAGAGAAAGCGGGAAGGAGAGAAATAAAGAGGATAGAAGAGAAAAGGAAAAAAAGACAGAGCAGTGAACAGTGAGGGCCCTTCCTGTGCAGCAGAGCTCGTTTCTGGCTGCGTTCATGGAAATTATTGTCCAAACGCGAGCGCTGAGGAAGCCGGCGATTGTCCCCCTGCACTGACCCGGCTGCCGGCAGCTGCCCGTGCCTGCTGCAGGATGTTTACTTCCCCAGCGCGGGCTGTAACGTGCTGGGGAAACCCACAGACCCTGCTGCCAGCTGAGGAGGCTCTGGAGACCCCCCCCTGCCACCACCCAGCCCCCCTGCAGGGTGTGCTGGGCAAGGGCCTCAGGGTGTCCCCGGTTTGCTGAAAGCACCGACTGCCGCAATTGTGACTTTTCCAGATTCTCAAGAAAAAGAGGAAAAAGTTGCTCTTCTAGTTCTTTCAGCTGTGGGGAAATTTGAAGACCTCGGTGCAGAGCAGCATGACAACAGAAAGCCTTGTGTAGTGCTCCCCGGCTTCCCCAGCCTGGGCTGCCCAGGGCTGGTGAGCCAGGGAGCACACTGTCCCCACAACCCCCTGCCACCCAGCCCGGCAGCGGCCAGGGAGCACCACCAGGAATAAGCCTGTGCATGGCATCCTCACTCGCAGGGCTGCAGTGACACTCACACCCAGAGCAGCACCATTGATGCCAGAGTCAGCGTCCAGGGAAAGAGGTCCTTCTGCCACTCACCAGGCAAAGGAGGAGGAGCATCCTGCCGCAGGCTAAACAGCATCCCCAGCCCCACACTGATCTGTGCCATGGGGTGAATGCCCCGAGCTGGGCTGCACCCCCCTACAATGCTCTCACTCTGGTAGCAGCTCAGGGGCACCGGGGATTTTAACAGCGTTTGCTTTCCAGTGCAGAACCACCCTTTAAAGTTTAATTGGCACTCACCAGCCCCTGCTACTAAATAAATGAAGAAGCGGACGGCTTGGTGGGTGCGAGCCTCCACTGCCTGGCAAGCACTATGGCACGGGGCTGGCGTCTCTCGAGAGCTTCACTCACACCTTCCCTTTCCTGCAATGGACCTGCCGGGACGGCTGTGTGGGGACTGGAAGAGGGCAAGGGGCTGGGATCGCATCTGTGCACCCCTGTGTGGGGGAGCCTGGGGGACACAGAGCTCAGGAGGGGGCTGGAGCGAGGCAGGAGGTCTTGGGGGTGCAACACTGGAGGATAACGTGTGTCAGAAGGAGTTTAACCTGTGTGGTTAAACATATGTGTTTGCAGCCACGTTAGTGCATGGCTTGCGTGGTATGTCTGAGCCCTCCGCACTGCCTGCTTTTCTCCCATCTCCAACAAGCGCCGCCGTGGTCTTTTTTTCCCAGATAATACTTGTACAGCTTGTCATGGCAACAAGATCTCCTTGAACTGCAATTGCAGCCGGGACGCCTGGTGCTAGCACATTTGCCTGTCTGCAGACATCATGGCAGCCCCTTCCAGCAGAGCCCTGGGCTCCACAGACCCCCAAACTGGGTGCAAGCGGGACCCCCAAGGGAGGGCAGCAGCCTGCCTCGCCCTGTCAGGCCCACGCTGCCCCCCAACGGGGATGCAACAGGGTTTTGGGGGCTTTTTTGCAATGACTAACAGAGAGCACCAAGCAGTTCCTCCCATTTCATCCCCTCCAAGAAGGGTCTGTGGGATGCTCAGCCCCCCTGTGCTGGACCAGCTGTTCCCCACCCCGCACACAGCAGCGATTTGCAGGAGGAATGGAGGAACCAGGTGATGTGGGAGAAGGAAGGCTGTGCATCCAGCAGCCCCCTCCCAGGGGCAGGGTCTGGGGCTGTTCCCCCTATGGTCACCCTCCTGGGCACAGCGCTCAGAGCTGCAGGCAAAATCCTCCTTGCTGCTGCCTGCCTCTGCTCCCAGCACCACACTTGCTCCTGAAGCCACTCTCCACAAGCTCTTCTCATCCTAACGTGCGGTGGTATCACACCCAGAGCCCCTGTCCCACCAAGGACCGCATCCCAGAAGTGACACCCAGTGCTGCAGGTCAGAGAGGAGGAGTTCAGCCCCTCCGATGGCTCGCAGAAAAGAGATCCCCCAGCATCTGGTGCACCATATCTGCACGCAGGCTGAACGTGCTGCAGCTGCCTGTGTATCTGACATGGCATGCCCAGTCTCCCAAGCAGGCATGGCATTTCCACCGAGCGTGGGGCTGGAGATGTAGCACTCAACAGGGAATCACAGCCTCTAGGAGTGGCAATAAATCTCCAAAAAGCACAGCTTGAATTTCACAGTAACTATTTAATTCCCCTCCCTATTATCCCTGAGAATATTTTAGCAGTCCTTGGCGTCTTGGGGAGAGGAAGAGAAAGGATAGATTGCATTTTAATTAATAATGGCTGAAATGCCTGGCTGCCCAGGGTAGGAGCTGTGGTGAGCCCGGAGCAGGGAGTTATGCTGAAGAGGAGGGGATGGCACAGCAGTTCCCAGGTGCCAGAGGGCTGGTGCTGGGTCCTGCCCCGGGACGGCTCCATCAGGGCAGCTGGGAGCAGCCCCCTCTGCCCCATTCCCAGGCAGGAGAAAGGACGCTTCGCACCTCTGCAAGCCAGGTGGCTACTTTCCATGCTCCCTTCTTCCTCTTAAAATCTTTGTGGAGGACACTAGGTAGTCACAGCTCTGAAGCTCACAAACCTGCTCTGACACAAGGTCAGACTCATGAAGGAGTCCCAAAATAGCCCGGTGAAGGGGGAGCCATCCCAATGGTGAAGCTGGGGAGTGGCAGCATGGCCAGTCCTGGCTGCAGCGCCTGGAGCCAAGGCTCTTGGCTGACAGAGCCTGGGATCAGCAGGGCTCCAGTGAGGACCACAGCAGTCCCAAGCACACTTTTGGGGTGAGCAGGACTGCTCCTTGCTGGTGTGGCTTCCCAGCATTTGGCTATCCAACTGCTATCCGGATCCACTGCACTGGTATGAAGCCCCCACCAGCAACTTGGGACTAGGAATGCTGGGAAGTGAGATGCTTCCTGCAGCGTGTGGGGTACGTGTCTCTGTACCCCGATGGCTATGAGGTGGCTTGTGCTGCCATCTCTGCTAGGTCTCCCACCGCCTGCAAAAGCAGCCTGGCCAGGAGAACACCCTGGCTTGCACAGGTATCAGGTGCAGCAGGGGTTGAGGGGAGCAGATCAGAGCTACTCTGTCGCCATGAGCAAGTCTTCAGGGCCCTGGCATCACTGCAGCACAGCTGGACCAGATCCCAGTGCCATTGGGCTCCCCACAGCTATCCTGAGGCCACTGCACAAGGCACTTTCACCCCAAGCTTGGGTGCCTGGTGGCTTTGAGTGCCACAAACCATTCCTCACAGGAGTGCAGGGCTGAGAAGGGCTTGATTCAGACACCCTGAAGCGTCCTGCAGCTACCAAAGCTGGGGTCAGGAGCCCAAGTACCATCTGTGGTGCAGGAGCCAGCCAGGCTGTGCAGGGACCACCACCGAGGCCGTGCAGAGCCAGCAGCACACCAGGCTGCACGGCACAAGCTGATGCAGGGCCAGGGAGCCGTGTGGAGCTGCCCGGGATGACAGGCAACTATCGATTTGCTTTTGATTTGCTTTGCTTTCAAGAAAAAATGGAGCAGGGAAGCCGTGGAGAAGAGGGAGTGAGAGGCACGTGTGTGCGAGCTGAAGGAGAGATGGAGGATGCAGACAGCAAACAGGCATCCCCAGGGGCTGAATCCTGAGCACATGAGCTACACAGAGCTCTTCTCTCTCCCTCTCGCCCCAGCAGATGACAGAGGTGGCCCACCACCGCGGGGGACACACACACTCGGACGCCCTGAGCAGATGTCTGCACGCACGCACATCAGCTCTTCACCCGGGAGGCTGCTGAGAGGCTGGAGCTGGGCCCAGAAAACCAGAACAGGTCCCTCTTGAGGGATTGCCTCTTGATTCAGAGGGTCAGCTGCAATTTAGGAGGTCTGATGAAGCAATAAGCAGCAGGAGCGAAGCCCAGGGTGACGCAGAGATGCAGTAGCCAGCGGGGAGCTGCCGAGAGTCCCTGGCCTCTTGCTGTGCACCCCAGCCCTGCACTGGGAGGAGGGGGGGTCACAGCCCTCAGGGTCCAGAGCCCTTATAGCACCTGCCAGGAGAGGCAAGACCTGGCTCCTACTGCGCTGCACAAAACCTACCCTTTTACACACAAAACCACAACAATCTGGCCAGGGACACAGTGAGAGCCAACAAACATGCTCCTGCCCTCTCACCCCCATGCCCATCTCTCTGCAGCATCCCAGCCCCATCCCCTGCCTGCCCCATGGAGCCAGGGCTGCTCCCACTGCTGGCATTTGCCACCTCTCCCACAGGCCACCGCCTCCCCAGCAGATGTGCAGCACTCTCTGAGATCAGCATTTTGGGCTGCGGAAAGGTTTATTTGAGGCAGACAAGGAGGGATCCCTGCTGAGAGGCTGAAGATGGGATTTCATCCTTACATCTGGTTCAGCTTAAAAAAATCTTGCCCAAGCTGCTATAGATACAAATAAACTGTGTATGAGCGAGGGGGCGTGAGGCGGATGAGAGCATCCTGCACACACACACATTGCACATCCATGGCTTGAGCTCTACCTGGGTCCCAAAGCAGGGTTGGGGACTACCTTGGGACAGGGATCTGGATGAGCATAAACCCACCTGAGTGGCCACAGAGGCCCATGGCTGCTCTGTGGATCCCAGGTGCAGGAGGACCACTTGAGGCCACGTTCTCTGGAGGACGCCATGCTGCAGAGTACAGACAAATCCTTGGTAGCAATCTCCCTCTGCCCTGAGGCTGCTGGACCCTGCTGTCCCCAGGGCACACATGCCCCATGGGGGGACACACAGTCCCAGCCCCAAATCTCCAGTGGAAAGGGATGCTGCAGAGCAAGAGCAGATATGAAAGCCTTCCCCATATCCCCTCCTCCACTGTGACCATCCTGTGACAATCCCCTCCCTTAGTACACGCGGCCACTGCATCCCACCCACCCTCTGGGTACAGGGCCAAACCAGAGCTGCCATCCCCAGCAGGGAGGTGGCAGGAGCTTCAAGCCACCTGATGGCCACGTGGGTCCCACCAGCCTCCTCCTCCACATCACTGCTCTTGGCCACCCTAGCGTCTCTCCTGCCCACCCAGGGTGATGCTGGCCAGGGAGGGGACCTGGCAGGGTGGTCTCGAGGGAGGCAGCCCACTTGGCAGCCAGGCACCGGCTAGAGTCCTTCTCCTCCCCCAGATTTTATTCATGAGGCATGACAAGTGGGTGAGCTACAGCCAGTCAAACAGCTCACCCAGCAGCCTCAGACAGCAAGAACATAGAATGATCACGCCTCGGCTGGGGGCTGGACCCAGCCCCATCCCACACCACGCTATTCTCTGCTCTAACTGGGCTGGACAGGTTTGGGGGGTCCCTGCAGGGGGATGCCCTTGGGTCCTAGAGTCAAGAGGTGCTAGATGTGCGTGGGCAGAAGTGACTAAACTCGAGGTCCTGGCCAAAAGATGAACATTGTTAGCTCATCATTTTGCTGAGACCAAATTTCCTGCTAAATAGAGGCTGTGTTGAAGGCTGGGAGGCAGTCTGTGCTGCGTGGGAGTGCGGTGAGCCCAGGGGACTCTCCCCTCCACCGCCAAAGCCCACCCACCGCTGCCAGCCAGGGATGCAGCAGTATGGTTGAGCTGTAG
This sequence comes from Numenius arquata, assembly GCF_964106895.1. Classification (NCBI taxonomy): domain Eukaryota; kingdom Metazoa; phylum Chordata; class Aves; order Charadriiformes; family Scolopacidae; genus Numenius; species Numenius arquata. Next base: position 33,885,701 of record NC_133586.1, read on the forward strand.
CAGGAGGGATCCATCCCAGGCAAAAGAGAAAAAAAAAACATCCCAGAAAGCAGCAAAGGGGCTTTCTGAGGAAGGGAGAGGGCAAAGGAGCTGTCAGATGGTCTCCGACATGGTGGCATCTCCTGCTGGGCCTTGGAGGGGGCTGTGGAGTCAGTGCCAGGGTGTCCGGGACAGGAGCTGACACAATGGAAACATTCAGGCTTGGTTCCTCGCACGCACACGAATGCGCCGGAGACAGCCAGGACAGAAAGGAGCTTATTTCTGGCTGATGCATGGAGGGATTTTCTGTTTGCTGCTGTGTTTTGTATTTGTGGCTTCCCGTATGGAAATGCTTTTTCCCTTTAACCTCCACCCACAAGCCCAATGGATTTTGTTGCAATTTTCAAAACATATGGTGCATACATCAAAAACATAAAAGATGCTATATTTAAAATATTACAAAGCAAGCCAGGAGCCAGCATTTTTAAACTAGGGCAGTGTCTGAGAGTGAAAAATGTGGGGATTTAGGATTTTCTATACCAGATCAGAGAAACAGCCCCGTTAGACGAGATACAGCCAGGTTGGCAACCCGCCACCTTGCAGCAGACTGTTGCTTACATAGTCTGGTACTCGCTTCTGGGAGAGCATCCACCCGGTCAGCCCGCGCATCTGCGCCCTGCTATTTCAAAGGGACCGCGGTGCTGCTGAGCCCAGCACCTCTTTGCCCCCACCCCTACTCAGCATCCAGCCAATACTTGGCAAGATGGTGTGCTTGAGACAGACAGCCCCAAACCATCATGCACTGAGCTAATTTATTCCCGGTTCCTTCTGCGATCGGTTGATTCCCTGATGGGCTGCATACCTCCTGTATTACTCTACTAATCTCTCTGTGCGTAGCATCATTTATCAGGCCAATACAAGCACTGCAAGGAAGAGAAATTCTTGCCTTCTGCAGGCACAGCTTAGACCAGAGCTCCCTCCATCTCATTTCTCCAGGCTGGAGCTTGTTCTCCTATTCTGCAGAGTGCAGTACACTCACTTGTTTTATTTTAAACCATATTCACACTGGCATTGTAACTCCAACCTGGGAGACTGCGTCATAGCCAGGGAATGAGGGGTGTTGGATTTGCTATTTTTAACTCCTTCTACTCCAGGGAGGGAACTGAAATCAAATCTCTATCCAGAGACACTGTATAGATATTAATGCAACAAAATGGGAATTTGGACTGGAGGTGACAGCTGGCAAAGCAAGCCCTGGCGTCACAGGGGGGACAATCTCCCCATAAATAGGATGCATGGAAGGGGTATATGTTACAGAGCAATCTCAATGGCATCAGTGCGTGCTCAGAGGGACAGGAGATTCAAGACCAGCCACCCCTCAGGCCAGTCCCATTCCAGGGGATGAATTACAGCTCAGTGCTGGCAGCGAAACACCATCAGGAGCTTCTCTGGCAGGCTCCAAATTCCTCTATCCACTCTTATATCCTGGGAAGGTGCTTTCTAAAACAACTGGGATCTCATCAGCTGTGGCCCTGAAATGGGGGGTGGGGAGGGTGGAGGGCAACACAGCTCAGGCTGCAGCACAAAGGGGACTGCCACATCCCCTCAGAGCTCTGCTAAACCATCAGAGTGCCCACAAACCATGGGGTTGGAAGCCACAAAACACACACCTGCAGTCAATTAACACAGACTGTCCCACAGAAACTGTGCAAACCCTTTTTCAGAGAAGGGCTTAGCAGAGCCCCAGCCCTCCTGGCCCCAGCAGGGTCCTTGCAGCCAGGCGCCGTGCAGCACAGAGGGTGTTTACTGCTTTTCTTAATCTACTGTGATCCCCCCTCTAATTCTGCTAAAGGTAGCAAATGGAGCCTTTAAGTGGTCATAAAAAGATTGCACCCACCCCCCATGGAGCTTATTTGAGACACCTGGCCATGCATATGGGTAGCGGAGAGGGGAGAGCAGAGGGCACCAGGGCTGTGAAGGTAGTGGGGTGCAGTGGGGAGGCAGCACCATGGTCACCAACAGGTTTCAGGCACCACAAGCACTGCAGGATGGCACAAGGCATCAGAAAGGCACACCGACCCGCAGGCTCCACAGGACAGCACTAGAAAACACCATGTCACCAGCCCCTTGCTGCCCCACGTCCACCTCACTCACCTCATCCTTAGTGCCTATGGTTAGGGTAAAACCCCACAGGACAGAGGGGCTACTGAAGATCACAGCCCCCTGGCACTGCAAGGGCCAACAGAAAGACATCCCAGAGGGGATGCTTCCCTACCAGCGGCACCCCTGAGACCAGGGATAAAGGGCTGGCCAACAGTGGTGACCAGGGTCCAGCCTGACCTCCCCACTCCGCCGCCAGTGGCTGCTGCAGGCTCAGGTCCATCCCACTGCCCCAGGAGCGGCAGATCCTCCTCTGGGCTCTGCAAGAGCTGCAAGAGCTCCGGCGCAGGCTGGCGAGGCACTCCGGTCTCACCCAAAGCTGTTAGCATTTAACTTCTGCCATGTGTCGGTTTCAGTTGGCCGGAAACGGAGCTTTCGATATTAAAAGACAGCAGTTTTTGTTCTTCTTGCCATCTGTATGTTTGTGTATTTCCCCTACCACCATAATTAGCAGGCTGGGCTCCAGCCAGGCTCAGGAGGAGATCTTAGTAGACGTCTTCCCAGCAATTTGAACAGCATCATCATTTCTTTTATGGATCCCCTAGTGCAGTGCCCATCACCAAGATCATCACAGCCCAAGCTGACGCTCCCGGCACCCCAGCAGAGGCAGCAGGGATGGGGAGGCTGCACCCGAAGAGCATCAGACCCTGAAGCTGCCAGGGCCCAAATCCCACACTGTGGAAGGCAGCGGGTGGTTTGCCACACTCCTACCGCATTCCCCAGCCGGGACCCACGTCACCAGCCCCTCCAGAGCTCTGCCAGAACAAGCCCAACTCTTGGGCCTCTCTGGGGTCTGCATCACTGCAGCCAGCTGTATACTATGTGCAAAAACAAGAGGATAATATAAATCAGTGTGTCCCCAAAAACAAATGGAGCCCAGTCAATGCCTGGAATCTCCCTCCATCTCTGAAGGAAGCTGGCAGCACCATGTCCAGCTAGTCTGGGGCCAGCTGCCTCCTTCCTGCAGCACACCCTCGTTTCCTCCCCCTCTCACCCATCCGCTGGCACTAAGGCTTGAAAAATCACTGCAGCTGGCCCAAGGGTTGTCAGGACTCAATGAAGCTCAAGACGACCTCAGTTTCTATCCCAGACTAGCGCTGTTGGAAGCCTCAGCATGGGTTTCGGCAACGGCATCTCCTCCTTGCCCCTCCCCGAGCACATCCGCGTCCTTGGGCAAGCCTGGGATGCTCCAGGTGCATGGTCTCCTATGGTCGGTCCTGCTGCCCTTGCTGCAAACCCCAGCACAAGGAGAAGGACCAGGGAAGGGCCATGCACAGTGATGTTTGCAAAGCACTTGTGTTTGAGCAGCTCTGGCAGCAGGGAGCCGGGATGTGCTGGGTTCTCCACGCAGGACCACAGGAGAGAAGCGTTGCTGTAACTGCTCCGCCTTGGCAAACCATATTCTGGTTTCGAGCTGTCTGATAAACAGACTTGAGCTTGCACATACACAGACATCTGCCTGAGGCAAACAGCAGGACAGAAACGTACAAGCAAATTTGGCAACTTGATGTGAATTAAATGTGCATTTAATTGAGATTTATGGGGGGGTTGCGATAGCAATTGATTATCAAAATCAGATTATTTATGGGGGTTTAGCAACTATACAGGAGATTAATGTTGTTTCCAGAATAAATCCTCAGTAAATATATGTTTCCCCAGTAATCAGCTAATAACACGTCATCCTAATTATCTCATGAAAGGGGCACAGCAGCTCTGACAAATACTGAAAAGATATATTGTTGTCTGCAAAGCGGCACCAGAAAGCCACAAGTTACACTCTGCCTCCAAACCGCAATTCCACTTGTGTCCTCCAACACCAGGCCATGGGATACACTCAAGTCCCACTGCCAGCCTTAGCCCTCCACAAGTCGTGGGCAAAGACTGGATCTAGGATCCAGACGACACTTTGCCCAAAGGCACAGGGAGTTTTACACCCCAGCGCCCTGAGCCTGGCCAAGGCACAGTAAAGTCACCGCAGTGAATTGCATGGCAACAGGTGATTATATCAAGAGAGAAACAGCATGTCTCCTAGGGTGGGAAAAGGAAGCTTATTCTCAAGCGCAAGAAGAAAGGTGCACATGTCCTGTAATGGGGTACAGCTCTATTTATACAGTTCTATATTCCTCTCTGCTGGCAGGTGATGGTGCCCCATTAAACCTGAAGGGACTGCCTGGGCTGCAGCAGGTCCTCTATTTTCCTTTAAGTAGCACTTGCTCATTAAAAATATATTTATTGAAGATTAACAGTCTGGCAGCAAGAGGCAAATAAAGCTGTGCCACACAGCCAGCCCGGCCAGTGCATCCCCCAGCCCTCTGCACGAGATGCTGCACAACCCCATCCTGCACTGGGGAGGGCCACCCTGTGCCCTGACCTGCCCTCTCCCCAGACACCAGGATGTCTCAGGGATGTCCCTAGGGACCTCCATCCCTGGGAGGAGGGGGCAGTTGGTCCCTCCAAGGGGCAAGAGGGTGCCCTGCCACTCCCCATGGCCAGGGCAGACGCAGGACCGCTGCTCCAGGATGCAGAGATGCTCTGGCAGTCACCATGGCAACCCCGGTACACAGCCAGGGCGAACAAAGCTGACAGGAGAGAAACAGAGAGAAAAAGGAAAGAGAGAAGCAAGAGGCAAGGGAAAGGCAAAAAGGAAGGAAAGGGAAACACCCTAAAGTCTGGAGGCTGGAGCAGGAGGGAGGGACGGGGTGGGAAAGCACCAGCATTGTGGAAAAGAAAGAGTGGGAGAGCTGCCTTTGGGCATCTCACCTTGGGACGACCTTCAGCAAGGCGACACAGCGTGTATGCTGGGTGGACGATTGAGACACTGTCTGCTGTCCCAGCAAAGGGTCCCTGGCATGTCCCCACTGCCAGCCCGAGGCTGTGCTGTGGGACACCCCACTGCAGGCAAGTAGAACCCTGCTAGAGACCCAGGAGGCTGCAAGGAGCCCTGAAGCAGCTCTCAAACCCCTAATTGAAGAAACCCTTAAGGTGATGGATAGATGGGCATCTGGGGCCAGGTTATTCAGCACCTTCCTTCTTCCACCAGCACAGACAGACAGGCCCAGCCTTTGGCTCACAGCACATCACACACATCAGGGCTGCCCGTGCTCCCACTCCCCACTGCACCCCAGTTCTGGAGTCCAGGCCCATTTCTCAGCCCAGCTGTTTATCCTGCTACTTCCCAAGTGGAGCTGAGCTGCCTGTGTCCCCTGAGCCCCCAAGAAGGCATTCCAGAGGCCAGACTGCCAAGACCCCCATGCGGAGCACAGGACCCTTTGGAACAATAGCCAGTCCCAACACCACAACAGAGGGCCATCTCCAGGGCTGACTGTGAAAGGAGCCCCAAGGCAGTGGGGGACAAGGTACACTGTCACATGGCTTGGGGCTCACCTGAACCCCAAATCCAAGGTCAGAATAGGAGGCAGAGATGTAACCACAAACACTGACATAATCCTTGCACTGCAGGAACACAAGCTGTGCCCACTGCCAAAGCACACTCCACTCTCACTTCTCCCTCCCACTTCATTAAAACCAGACAATTAAAAACCAGACATCAAGGTCTGGGTCAAAAAGCAGCAACTACAACCTCTCTCAGCTGGAATGGAAAATAACACCCCACTTGGCTGTTTATTCTAATGAAATAACAAATCCCAAAGGGAAGCTCCCCCTCTGCTGAGCCACCCTCACAATAGCTGAACGGTAAACACAGAAACAGCCTCTTGCAGGTGACAGCAAGTACCAGGGTGACGTCTCAGCCCATCGGCCATGGGGATGAGAGCAGGTACCCAGGGAGCGGGAGGTGGTCAGCGGGGCTAGCTGTACATGAAAGCCTGGCAGAAATGGGAGAAAAACTGAGAAAACTCCTGGGAAAAGCACTGGGTGAGATGGCTCAGCCATTTTAGCAAAGAGAAGATGAGACAAACCACTGAAGTAATTAGCGCAAATGCTGCAGGAGCAGCTGGAGCAGGGCAGCAGGTGATGGGCGCCCAGGAAGCTGCTGCTGTGGGAGAGGAGCAAGGATGTCTGGGCAGGTAGAAGCACACCTCTGCACCGGTGCTCACACAGCACAACACTCTCAAAGGGGGCTTAATGTCATGCACCTTCCCCCCCCTCGCCCCCCAACAAACATCCTGAGCTGCTGCTACTAGGACATGGAGTGGCCCAGCAATGGGACCAAGAGGCACCAAACAGAGCTCAATGCCAGGCAAGGACAGACCAGTCTGGGGACAGTGGGGGACATTGCACAATGAACCCCCCTAGAACAATAAGTGTATGAGAAGCTTTGGCACAGATGTAATCCTCTCCCCTCCTCCTTCCCGCACTCCTGCTCTCCTCAGCTCCTGCATACGCCCAGAAACCCGACTTCAAAAGGAGGAGGGGCTGCAGTGCGGGAAGCGGCAGGCAGCAGACGTGGCTGTCTCCTGCTAAAAGCCTTTGGTGCCTTTCATCAGGGCTGGGGGAAAACCAGCCTTCAAGCATCAGGCTGAAGGCAATCGGCCAAGCCCTGGCATCAGGTCCTGCCGCCCGTCAGCCTTGTGCTCTTGACATGGGCCAGCCACAGAGATTTAACCCATGCTCCTGGACAGGGTGGGTTTAGCCCTCCCCATCCCACCTCCCTGCTATATATACATAAATAAATCCATCTGTGTACGGTAAGCACCAGAGATCCTCTTAACCCTCCACGCTCTCTGCTCCAACGTCAGGGCTAAGCGCTGCCACCCCGTGCCGTAGGCACAGGAACTGGGGCATTCTCCAGTAACAAACCCATTCATGCAGCTCAACTCGCCCGCGCCGAGGTCACGGCTCCCTTCCCCGCTGAGATGTCCATCCCAAGCCGAAGCGACAGTCTGTCCCCAACAGCCTCTGGAAGCCACATCTCCCAGCTCCTCATTAGTGACAATTAACAGGCAATCAACAGGCCCAGCAGAGCTGGCACTTTCCAGGGAACAAGTCCCCTTTCAATAGGGGAAAATGAACATGTGCTTTGTTGTGCACGCTTCTGGCTTAAATGAGCCAAAACCTGCCTGCCAAGGAACAGAATTATTTCCCAAACCGGACCCTTTATGCCACCTGACCAGCCAAGCGGGGAGCGAGGGCTGGGGCAGCCACAGATGACCTCTCCTGGCAAGCCCCTGCTCTGCCACACGCCCACCCATGGGATGCTCTCGCACAGCCCGGCAAAGGGCAGGCAAGGTGGGAGCAGGGTCTGGGGGTACCCCCACCTTGGGGAGGGTAACGGGCACTCACCAGCACCGACTCCACTGCTGGCTCAGAACCACCCACTGCTCCTCCAGAAGTTATTCCAGACCAGGTGAGAAGGTCCTTAGAGTCAGCAGAAGGCAGGTAGGGTGGGAGGCACCTCTTCACCCTCCCCAGGGTAGAGGCTGCCCTGGGCTTTGGTGAAGGAGGTAGGGTAGAGATATCAGCGCCCAGAGAGCGTGGCTGGGCTTGGACCTCAGCTCCTGTGCTACAGCATTAAAAACAGCTGTGGGCTGAGAATTACAATGAGATCAGCACACACATAAGTGACAACCCTTTGCAAGATGCCAGTGCAAGGAGTGGGCAAGCACACATGCTCCAACTTCACTATTCCCCAGCCCAAACCCAGGCAGGGCTAATCCACTACCAGCCTCTGCTTCCCTGGGTATTTGCCTGCCTGATGAGGAAGGGAAAAAAAAAAAAAAAAAAGACAAGAAAGCAAGCAAGAGGGAGATGGCCTGGATGTGACAGGCTGGCAAGTTTGACAGAGGAGTCTTGTTAGCAGTGTTTTTTCCCTGCAGTTTGAGCAGGGGCAAAGCCAAGGAATGCTTCCCAGCAGCCTGCACCAAAGGAGCCCAGCTGCACAGAGCTTTAATTGCCAGTGGCAGAGCAGGGGCAGGCAGTGGCAGCTGAGGGATCCGGGAGGACAGACAGCGGAGCAGCGCTGATGGATCCTGCCACAGCATGAGCTCCATCCTCACCCCCCAGGATGGGAAACTCCCGTTCTCCCTCCAGCCTCCCTTCTTCCAGCACCAGGGGTGCATCTGACTGTGCTGTGCCTGCTGAGGGCTGAGCTTGGGGTGTTGCACCCCAAGGCTGCAATAGCCCGATGAGAGCACACTGTGCCTTATACCCACTGGGTATTTGGGACCGCAGGTCTTGGCTTGCTTGGGTGTAAGCCCACAGCCCAACTGGGGCCCAGGGATGTGGGGATCAGCAACCGCCACAGCAGACCTCCGCCGGCTCTCCAGGCGAAGGAGAGGAAGGATCTGGCAGATCTCTAAGCTGACTAAGAGCTCTGAACGCCCAGTGGCTCTGCTGTACCAAGCACAAGCCAAAGCAATTAGCATTTCTTGGAGACACTCCGTGTAATCTTCCCTGAGTGATGGGGAGAGCTGCCACAAGCACAGGGACAGGCCTGGAGCCGCTTCCCAGGGCCGGGGAGACACTGTGCTGGCAGTGACATGAGGCAGAGCAGGGCTGTCCCACTGAAGGGACCTCCTGCCAGCTGCTCTGGGACCACTGCTCCAGCCAGGCATGGGGGCACTGCACCCTGACCCAGCCACCACAGTTCCACCACAGCCCCAGACCCAGCAGATCTTGCCTCCAGGTGCTGCAAGCTGTCAGGCAGCAGAAAGCCAAAAGACAGAGCAGAGGCAGCTCTCAGCATCTTTCTTGGAGCACAGCCCAGGTGAGAAAGGCCACCCTGGGGAAAGCCAGGGCCAGGACCAACCTCATCCATCAGCTCCCAGGCAAGGCCATCAGCCAGAGCCTCCAGGCAAGGGAGTGGAGCACAGATGAGCCTGGAGCTGTTTGGGGAATCACGCAAAAGCAGCAGCAGCCAGCCCAAGCCAAGTCATCCAGGAGTCGTGAATTATTTTTAACAGCTACTTGTAGAACACAGTGAGTGTCTGCAGGAGACAGCCCGAGCTGATGCTCACCCCATCCCTCTCCCTGGCACGTGCAAGGAGCATATCTCGCAGCCAGGCTTTTTATAGGGTTTCCCATTCCTGCTGGGCATGCAGCTCAGCAGCTCGGTATGGCCACACCACTCCCTCCCTCAGTAATCACTCACATGCCGTTCACTAAAGTCTTTCCATTCCCTCTCTAGCTGTTTCCTCTTCTCTCCTTATTAGGGATCCACCTACCTATCCATCTTCTCATTCTCTCCCCCTCCGTGGCTATTTTTAAAATGCCATAAAAGCTTTCAACTGGTAGCATCCTCAGGGATGCGAGGGATTTTACATGTAACCCATCACGAGCCGTCATCACCACATCATTCACCATGCAGGCAGTGACTTCTCTTTTTTTAAAAGCAGGGGAAGGGAGAACATCTAAGCTCGGTCCCCTGGGCTCTCCCTGGCTAGCTCACCCAGGGCAGCCCTGCCAGGCACCTCCTGTCCCAGAGGGGAAGGATCAGGTTCAACCCACATCTCTCTCAAGGTAGTCGCTATACCAGATGGTGAGGCACCAGTGCAAGTCCTCTCACATAGCACCTGTGGGTGTATGAAGGGATGGTTTTGCTCACCGAATAAAAGGCTCTGAGCTGGGGATCATCCAGCTTCGTGCCTTAGCATCTGCCACCAGATGAAGGAGGGTTTCCTTGCCGAGAACATGGCTGTGTTTCTCCTTGTACACCCATGTGCATGCAAGCTGCTGTACTGCCTAGTTCCCATGCTGGTCAAGAGGTGATCCAAGAGTCAAAATGTGGGGGATATTTTTTTTTTTTGCTGCCAGCAAAACTCCCCCCCAAAGGCACAGCCTGTCCCAAGAACTGAACCTCTCTGGCAACAGTCTGGATAAATAGGGAGGACCAAGGTTTCCTGATCAGCTCCAACCCAGCCTGAATGGAGGGAGCAATGGAGCATTTGGGGACCACACAAGCACTCCACCAGCACCATGAAAGCCACTTTTCTCCCCCCAGTCTAGTTATTCCCCACAGAAGAGCTGCCTTCCCCTTCCCTCCCAAAGATCTGGCCAGAGACCTGATGCATGTACCAAAGACACCCCCTCACCCCGGCCCATCCATACCACCTGTGCCCCAGCAGAGCTTGGCAGGAGCTGAAGGCAGGTTGCTAAATCTTCACTGCAGGGGGAAGGCTCCCCACTGCCAGCTGTCTGGCTGCCGCTGCCAGCGAGGTGTGGGCACACTGACCCAGCCTCGGCGGCTGCCAGAGGGGATTAGGCTGTGCATAACCTGAGAGGTGTCCGGCCGTGCGCTAATGCGATGACATGCTCCGTGTCACCGGCAAGGAGCCCCCCTTCCATCGGCTCCGATGACCAAGTGTTGGGTGTGACTGCAGCAGGTCCCCAGGAGCCCGAACTCGGTCACATCGCTCTCAGATGATGGTTGGGTGATGCGGTTATTTATAGTACAGTTAGCGGGAGCTCATCTTACCTTGCTCCACCTTCTTCATCCTCTGGGACCAGGAGGTGATGCAGAAGGTGCCGAGGAGGAAGAGGGGGGAGCGGTGCGATGTGGAGGGAAAACCCCCAGCCCCTGGCACAGCGCAGGGAGGGAGGTGCTTGCAGGGACCAGCGCTGTGATCTGAGCTCAGATGTGAGGCTGTGCGAGCGCAGAGGAGAGCCAGGGGAAGCCTGTACTCTATCACACTCTGAGGACTGCTGCGATATGAGCAGAGGGAGGGAAAATCTGGAGCAGAGCTGGCTGCTCGGATGGCAGAAGAAGCCGGTGCCGAGCCGCACAGCACACTGCCTGCCCAGACCTGGCTCCCACGGCCCCAGGCAGGCAGCTGCCCTTGTGGGCTGCATTTGAGCTGGGTGCTGAGAGCAAATGGGGTCTGCGCCAGCTCCGGAGGGGCTCTGGGACCTCTGCTTGCCCCAGCCCCCATTTCTTTGGGCCGGGGAAAGAGAGCCTTTCCATGCCTTTGCTGCACTCAGCACCTGACCATTGATTCCCAGGTCACAGGGCAAGCACAAACCATGGGGACCTGCCACAGGTCCCTCCTGGCAGGCCAGAGACTTCTTTGCTCATGTACTCACACACAGGCATCCCAGCTGATGCAGACCCTGCAGCCACACCAGCCAGCTGAGAAAGCCACTCACTGCCCAAGCCGGCCACTACTGTGGCCAAGCCAGTCAGGGGGTTATTTACCCAGTTATTTACTCCATGATTCAGTGCAGCAGAGACAGGCAGGGCAACAGCAGCTGACAGACAAGACCCAATCCAGCCCTGCCTTGTGGCCAAGGCAAGGAATCCCCTTCATTTGGAGAGGGGCTGCTGGGGAGAGGCAGATGCCAAGGTCTGGGGCTTGGATGGGCTGCAGCTCCTGATGTGCAACAAAAATGGATTTCAGACACAGGTTCCTTCCCTTCTCCTCTTCTAAAGCTCTTAGCAGGGAGAAGTCCTTGACAGGGAGGTGAAACAGCTGCCCTGGGCCAGCCACCCTGCCGGGACCCTCCCTGCTTCAACTGAGAATCCGGGCTGGGGAGCAGCTGTGACTGGGAGATCCCCTCCACAGCGCCTGACATGTCCCAGCAAGTGCTGCGGAGCCAGGAAACAGCCCGCTCGGTCCCCAGTTGCTTTAAAAATAGCTCCCTTTGCAAGCAAGCGTCCTTGGGCTGGGCAGTCCTCCCCAGGATGCCTCCGGGCAAAGGGGTCCCCAAGGGCTGGCAGGGGGACAGATGCTAGGAGAAAAGCAGCAAGATCTTCAGGATCAGCTAGTACAAAACAGATGTTCGGAAGAACAAGTAGGGCCTTGCAATGTGCCTTCACGAGCGAGACACTACAGGCGTGTTTGTGAGGGGTGCTGTACTGCAGAACCTGCCACATGCACTTTGGGAGCTCACACTTCAAGTCCTGGTCTAGAATATGCTTCTCTTGTCCAGCCGCAGACTGCAGCCTGGCTGCATGTGTCTGCAAAACAGTCATCTAATTCACTACTGTGAGAACAGGTCAACCCTGAAACCTAAACTCAGATTGCAACAGACTCAAGCTGAGCTGAGGAAGGGTTCTGGGGCTGGCATTGCACCAACAAAGCCTTTCTTGCCCCACAGCAGCGTGGTGCTCTCCAAAGCGTGCTACTTGTTGCCCAGCAAGAACACAGAAGCCAACAGGACAGCTTCAAACCCTCAAGCACATGCTCCCCTCTTACTCTGTCCTGTTCCTTAGAGAAACTTTCCCCCCCCAAGGACTTTCCCAGTTGTCCAGGTCTCAGAGACAAAATGATTCAAAATGGGAGTAAAATGTCCACGAAGAGAAAAAACAAGTGGTGCTTGGGGCTCAAGGGGGGACTTTGCCAGGGTAAAAAGGGTAAGAAGAAAGGGAGGTCAGACAGGTTGCATAAGGAAGCCATAGTACCAGCTCCTTTTTCTTTCAGCTCTCCGCCCCAGGCAGTGGAGAAGGCACACCAATTCCCAGCCCAGGGCTTATGGCTGATACTGATAAAGCATTCAGCAAACCATACCCAAACTGAAAAATGCATGTATAAATGATGCCTACCAAAAACCTGGGCCACCATCAAATATGGGAACTGTGTGCCCCACTTTGCTGCCATGCTAGATCAGGCTGGCACTGTTCATCTTCAGAGAGCCCTTTTCTAGAAAGCAAGGCATGTCCATCAGGACTGTACATCAGTGCATCCAAGCTCTTCCACCTCCCCAGTGATTTACCGAGCCTATGGACTCGGAGGGCAGAAAGGATGGGCAGAGGAGAACTTGGGACAGCCTAGGTGCTCTTCAAGCAAAAAACACCTTCTCTGCTGCAGGTTGCCAGTCATCCTGCCACACTTGTCCTGAGCTGCTCACAAAAGTAAATTTCCTGGGCCTGAAACATCTCGACTTGGGCTCTGCCTTCCCTACAGCTACTGTGGTCACTCCTAGTCCCCTTTCAACCTGAAGACCCCACTCCGTTCCCAATCACTCTCCGCCTGAGTCCTTACCATCATCAGTCTACCCCCAGGATGCTTTCTGGAGGTGCTGCAGCGCTCACAACTGAGAAGCACTGATGTATTTAGTCTAAAAATATCTAATTAGATGTTCCAACCACTTCATTATGGCACCATCATGATAGGACTGCAGGGTCTGGCAGGAACGTGGTGGGTTTGCCTTCACTTCTTCACAGCTTTGCAGAGAGCAAAGGCAGCACCACATTGGCTCCTTGCTGATAACAGGACAGTGTCATTAGTCCAGCCTGGCATCACAAATACAATTACCTGGTTACACCAATCGTCACCTTGTCATTAGAAAACTTGCTATTTATTTTATAAGGGCATGGCAGGCTCTTGAAATAATTCAATTGCCTCAATTGACTTTATAGCAGGCACTTTATTGGCCTGCAGGGCCACTTTCCATGGCTTCTGCTCTTCAAAGGGCAAGCTGCCAAGGAGGTTTGCAGGAGAGCCTGAACGAAGCTTGGGGAGAGGACAGAGTCCATCCACCAGACTGAAGACAGAGAGAGGCTGCCTGGGCTCTGAATTTCCCGGCACTAAAGTGAATGCAGTGGATGTTCGTTCCTTTGCTAGGCTGCCCAGGAGAACAGAGGGGACAATTTGCATCAGGTTCTTTATGGCAAAGCCAGGCTTAGGTGTAATTGAGAGAACCAAGATGTGAGCAGAGAACCTGGAGGTTCTCCAGGTGCTTTGGTGCCTCAGTTCTGCAAACTCAGTGCTAAAGCCCCCCTTGGAGGAGCATGGACACTTGCTAATGTTCTTGGTTGGTTTTGGAGAGAACATACTAGGAAGGTAGCTTCTCATCTCTTGCAACTGTCCTACATTTATGTCACTTCTTTCCTCTGTCCCACCTGCACCCATGCCTTGAACTCTGAGGCTACTTCAGCCTTCCTGAAAGCTCTCCCCCTTCTACAAGCCTCCTCCATGATAACCTGACCAAGAAGGAAGAGCTCTGCTTGGAGACCTGCCTCTTTCCCTGCTGCATGTGAAGAGTCTGACCAGGAGCTCGAGGGAGATCAGGGATGAGGAGCTCAAGAGCTTATCCAGCGCCAGAGCCCATCTCACCAAGCTCCCAAGGGCTAGGCAGCAACACCAGTTATTTGGGCAGCAACACTTCACTCTGCTGAGTCATCCCTCACTGGAGCCATGCTTTTTGTCCCCCACTCACTGCATGCCTGTGACCACCTCTAGCATTGCTAAGATGAAATGGGAACCAGCATTGACCAGGAAGCATGAGTGCTACGACTGAAAAGGTTCATCTTTATCATTACACTCCAGGCCTGGTGCCACTCCTGCAAAAACTAGAGTCTCTTCACAGGGAAGACATTAAAACTGCCCATCATACCGATGGGCTGATCCCTCTGGATTCACTGCACTTCTGAACACAGCAGCAACACTATGTCCTCCTCAGCAGGTCCTACCCCACTGGGTGGGGAAATGCAGTGAATCACCCTGCCTGAGGAGCTGTACAGGGCAGAGCTGGAGCTCCCAGAGATGCACAGCACCATGTGATACCTCTTTAATTACACAGGGACTTAATAGAGTTTGCTGGTAAACACCTTGTAACCACATGTGCCTAGAGATTACCAGGTAATTATGCTTAGTGGATCACCATGTAACAGGGAGCATGATTTAGGAAAGACAAAAATAACCAAGCAAACATGCTGCCTTGGTCAGTATCTGTTAAGCCTTCCTGCCTAAATGCTTAGCTGGTCAGTCTTCCCTCATGTCTCCCCTTTCCCAGTTTTCTGAGCCTAATAGAGTCTCTGAGCAGGCATTTGAGAGGTGCCAGGGGTTGGGATAGTCTGGGGAAACTTTCCACCCCACCTACCAAACCCTCTGCAAGAGCTCTCCATGCTCCAACAGGCCATCAGCTGCTCAGCGAGAAAAGCACAGGGAATAGATGGTAGTGGTTCCTCCCGCTCCAAATTAACTTGACACAGGGACAGGTTGTTTTCCATCTTCAGGATGCATGTTGGAGACAGAAGGGCATCCGGAGGATCTCTAGTTTGTGAGCCAGTTTCGATCACCCATTGCAACCCAGATCCAGTCAAACTAAATTCAACCCAGGAGTTTAACCTCCTCCAGGAGTTGTGAGTGTCTTTGCTCACACCAGGGTGGCCCACAACAACAAGAGGCACCAGTGTGAAGACTTCCAGGAGACCCCCTCCTACCCCAACAGACCTGGGCCAGAAGAGACAATGCACAAATGCCATCTCCCATGGATCCCACAAGGGTGGCCCCTACTCCCAAGCCATACTCACTGCATGGACCTGCACCACCCAAACCTGGTGGCTACCTTCAAAGCAGCACAAGGGGTTATTCAGAAATTTCAGAGTGTTAAATCCCTGGGGCAACTGACAGCTTCAACCCTTTGCCTTTCAGTAAGCACAAACCCAGCCACGTTGGCCAAACTGGCCACCTAAGCCTCCCTGCACGGGGCCTGTTTCTCAGAAGAGGCTGAGCCCAAAACCTAGAAGACTTAAGGGAGTGATTTTAAGGGATATTCTCTTGGCCAAGGGTTTGTACTACACGATCCGGCGTCAATGAAAATGCAGCACAGTACTGATAGACCTGTTTATGAATGTATGAATCTATTTGCAACCAATTAGCAGTGCTAACCGGAGTGGGAGGTATAAATAGCATAGCTAATGTAAACATCAACACTGTGCCCTCCAAATGCTCGCTGTACACCTGGTGAGTCCGGGAGGAGAGGTTGCCTTCCTGGCCAGAACAACCCTTGCACCCTCGGGGCCACCTGATCTGCTCTCCAGCCTCAGGATATGAGTTTACACCCAAGATCAAGGGCTTTTTCCTCTTCCCCTTAAAAGCGAGATTTCCATATGGCTTTCCCTTCCCTGCATCATGGGAGAGGAGGTGACATAGGACCACCAACTCCAGGAACCATGAAAAAGTGAACCTCTGTCCCCTCATCAGGGGCAGGCGAGACTTCTGCATGCTGTCCATGAAGCACATTCAGAGATGCACCTGCACAACCCAGCAAACCCTGCACAGAGCTCCGCCGAGGCCACATTGATAGTTTTGCACAACAGCATGGCTTGAGGCCAGCCATGGCCCACAGCCCCAGGTTTCCTGCCTCACATCAGCTTCAGACAGGATAGAAGCATTATCAAAATGTACCAATCAAAATGGAAAGGAGTGGGGGAACACACAGATCACATGCATAGATGAGGATAAAATGCCACCATTTCATTGATTTCCCAGCCTCAAAACTTTGGTCCTGCAGCCACAGGGACACCTTCCACCTTCACCATCCATCCTCCTCCTCCTCCACCTATGTCTCCCTTTCTCCTCACATCTGCACAGGTAGGGCCCCATGCACCAGGAGAGAGACCAGAGTCAGGAGGCTGCAGTACAGCTGAGCCTGTCAGCTGGACCCCTTTGCATCCAAGCCCTCAGTCACTACAGGGGCTGGGCAAAAAAACAACCAAGAAATAAAATCAACACAGAGAGCAGCAGAGCCGGCCACACCTGGGAGGCAGAGCTAGCCATACCTCTGACCAACAAGTGGCACCAAGCTCCCCTGAGCCCTTGGCCATTAGCCAAGGGCTGCAAAAGCTATTGCAGGTCACTGCCAGGTAGCATCAGTGGGGTGAAATAGAGATGGCACACGGGGCACTGACACAAGGTTCCCTGGGTCCTTTTTTTGCCTTCCAGGCACACAGACCTGAGATTCACACAGTGTAGGGATGTGCAGAACTGGGAGAGGCAGCAGCAAGAGGGAAGATGCAGCTTTTGGCAACAATCACACCAGTCACAGAACATGCTGATGGAGGAGGTGGCCCTGCACCCTGTGCCTTGCTCACAGAGCCAGCTAGGAGGGGGATCACGCCATCACTAAGAACAGACATGAGCCAGCATTTGGGTATGACAAGCCCTGCTTTGAGCTCCTTGGTTACTGGGAAAAAGCCCAGAAGCCTAAGAGGGCAGAGCCCACTGCCTTGCAGGGTTTGCACTGCCCTTGTATCAGGTCTGGTCCCAAAGGGACCATAAGTAATCAATCCACAGCACAGGAAGTGATTAGCAGCTGTTAAAGTTCCCAAACCCTTACTAAAGCACATGGCTACTTAAAAAGAGGTAATGGCAATGTTTAGACAAAGATTGCCCAGCTCTTTGGTTGGCTTTGCAAGGGCCACCGTGGCAGCCTGCTCCTGGCAAATCCAGAAGCAGAGACACAGCTGAGTGATGTGCCCAAGGTCACAGAGCAAGGCAGTGGCAGAAGGAGGAGCACCTCCCAGGAGGCTCCCAGCCCTGCTCTTGCTGCCAGCCCGGTGGCCTGCTCCCGTGAGTCATGCCAGAGCAACAGGCAGGTAGCACGTTTGGGCTGCTGGCACCTCTTGGTGAGGGGGAGGACCCAGCGAAGGAGTTTTGTGGCACAATCAGATAGTTATAACACACCAGCGCCATAAACAGCCCTTATCACTATCATCAGCCAAGCTGGCTATTAGGAGCTGGAAAGGAATCCCAAAAGGAACCAACGCGCCTTTGTCAAAATTGGCTTGGAGGGAGCTTAGTAGCCCCACCTGCCCACTGTGGTCACTGACCCCCACAAGCACTGTGTGCCATCCCAGCCCTCCACACCAGACCCGAGCTTGTCACCTGGAGAGGCAGAGGGAGGACCCTTTGTCAGCAGGCACCCAGCAGGCTCAGAAAGAATCAGCCCCTATTGTTTCCTACCTGGGCACTGCCAGCCCCACTCCCCCGGGCAGGGGGCTAGCTCCTGTCCCAGGTGTAGCTCATGCAGAGGGCACCTGGAAAGTTTTCTCGCCTCTGACGCAGCCCAACAGAGCTGGAATCACCTGTTCTGTTGCTTTGCAGCATGCCAAGGCATTTTTCACGGTGTTTTGCTTGGGAACCACCCCAAGCCCTCGGATTGAGAAACCTCAACACGCCAATGCAATGGAGAAGTCACCGCTCTGCCACTTTCTGCCTGGGGGAGTCCTCCTCACCTCACATAGCCTCCAGGACCCACTGCAGGGAGGGCACCTTCCTTAGGCAGGTTATCGCAGGAGGAAGACCCTCAGGTGGCTATCAGCCCCCTTTGGCTGGGGGCTCACTGCTTTTAAAGGACTGGATCAAAGCTGTGCCAGGGAGGTGGGTACAGCTGTCACACATCATATCGGTGAGGAAAGAGAAATTGATTGTGACTTGATTAACCTGATCAATCTTTCCAGACTTTGCAACAAGGACACAAAACCAGAAGTAACCAGACTGGTACCAGGTGCCAGTTCTCATCTAATGCAGCACATTTCTAAGCTCTGCTTCTTTAGAGATTCATACATAGCACATGAGTGCCTCTGTCCCCGTCTCTCTCTCACACACACAATAGAAACACCCACATCCCCAGCTGCAGAAGGTACGTGTTTTTCTGTACTGCACCTGTGCTTTGCCCAGGTCCCTAGTTTCTAGGTCTCTCCTTACCGTGCTCCTCCTTCCCATCGGCTGTTCCCCCTATGTCCATTTATACATAGGCAGCAGCATCAGCAAGTGAGCCTGCTGCCCGTCAGAGCACTCCTGGCTCCCTCTCACCATGTTGCATATCGACATTTTAGTCCATGATCTGTCCTCCAAACCCACAAAATACAAGCCAAGAAGTACTCAGTGGAGATAAGCACCATGATTTAGCCCACACGAAAGAAGGGCCAGTAAAGCCAGACCCTGTCAGAAAGCAAAAGGCAGGTAGGAAGAGAATAACGATTAAAAAAAAAAAAATCCATCCCATTAGGCTTGTCAACCCTGTTGTGACATTTTCTTTCCAGTTCCTCCCATCTAAATCAGTGCAGCATCAGCCCCATTCCTATGGTAAAGGTAAGGAAAAGCCGTACTTACTGCTAGTGCTCATCTTGCTGGTCCTCCTCTGTCCTTCTCATCCAACAAAGGGGGCAAAGATGCTCTTTAAATCCTCTTTTTCTTCCGCCCCCCCCACCCCCCGGCAGTGGGAGGAGGTCGCCTCCCTCCTTCCTAGGAGAAGTATTTCAGCGCGATCCGCCGGCTAACGCATCCCGAGGCGGCTCCGCGACCCAGCACGGCGATCCCCCGGGCTGCCGGATGGCAAGGTCAAGGCTGTCGGCAGCCGGTGAGGCGACAAGGTGGGGGGGGGGGGACACGACACCCGGGGGAGGGTCCCAGCAGGACGGCGGCGACCCGGGCGAGGCGCTACCATACACTGCGGAGCGCGGCCGCGGCCGCTCCTCTTATAGCGGGGTGTGGAGGCGCGGCGGGGGCCGCGCAGCGCCGCTCCCCGCCCGCCCCGCCCCGCCCCGGCGGATCAGCCCGCGGACGGCCGCCCCGGGCGGGGCAGCGCGGAGCGGTGCGGTGCGGTGCGGGGGTAGCGCCGGGGGGCGGCGGCCCGGCCCCGGGGGGCGGCTGCGGGGCGCGCCGCCTTGGCACCGCCGCCATCTGCTGGGCACCGCCTGCCCGCCGCCCTGCCTGCAGCCCTGCCTGCTCTCTGCCTGCAGCCCTGCCTGCTCTCTGCCTGTAGCCCTGCCCTCTCCCCTGCCAGCAGTCCTGCCTGCTCCCCTGCCCGTGGTCCAGCGCTGCCCACTGCCCCGACCGCTCCCTGCCCGCCGTCCTGCCTGCTGCCCTGCCCACAGCCCTGCCCGCAGCCCTGCCCGCAATCCAGCCCTGCCTGCTCCCTCCCAGCAGCCCTGCCAGCAGTCCTGCCTGCTCCCCTGCCCATGGTCCAGCGCTGCCCACTGCCCTGACCGCTCCCTGCCTGCAGCCCTGCCTGTGATCCAGCCCTGCCTGCTCTCTGCCCACTGCCCTGCCTGCAGGCCAGCCTGCCGTCCAGCCCTGACTGCTCCCTACTTGCCACCCTGCCTGCAGCCCTGCCCGTGGTCCGGCCCTGCCTGTTTGCCTGCCTGCAGCCCTGCCCATGGTCCAGCCCTGCCCGCCACCCTACCTGCAGTCCTGCCTGCCACCCTGCCCACGGTCTGGCCCTGCCTGCTGCTCTGCCTGCAGTCCTGCCCAAGGTCCAGCCCTGCCTGCCACCCTAACTGCAGTCTTGCTTGCAGTCCAGCCCTGCCATCAGTCCTGCTGGCAGTCCAGTCCTGGCTGCTTCCCCGCCTGCAGTCCTGCCTGTGGTCTGGCCCTGCCCGCTGCCCTGCCTGCAGCCTTGCCTGCAGCCCTGCCTGCGCTCTGGCCTTCCCTGCTCCCCTGCCTGCAGTCCTGCCCATGGTCCAGCCCTGCCCGCTACGCTACCCTGCCCTTCCCACTGCCCTGTCTTCATCCCTGCCTGGTGGCCTACTCACTGCCTTGCCCTCAGCCCTGCCTGCAGCTCTGCCTTCGGCTCCCAGGCTGGTCCCTCCTTGCCACAGGGCTCCCATCCAGCCTGGTGCTGCTCCCATCCAGCCCTGAGTGGGACCGGCTGCCAGTCCCACACCGCTCACTCTCCGGCTTGGCCCTGTGGTGGCTGGGAGTGCAAAGGAACACTCTCCCAGGAGAGAGGCATGGCAGGGAGGGATCGAATTTATGCTGAAAAACTGGATTTCCTCTAGTGCCAAGGTTCCCCTCCAGCAGCTGTCCAGGCTGGCAACCCCCTGGCTGTCACACAGAGCAGTCCGAGTGCCTGTCCCACATCAGGAGCAGGGACGGGGCTGTGGGTGTCTGCATGGAACCTGGCTGCAGGATGGAGAGGGGGCTCTTCCCTTGCAAACAGCAAGCAGCTGGAAGCACATCACGATTCCTGGAAGGGCTTCAAAGCCATTAGCTCCTTGTTTTGTTTGTGAGACGCAATCTATCAGAATAAAGCCTTACCCAGCGGAGCTGCTCCCAGGCTGCGAGCAGAGAGGGGGCTGCACCCGCCCTGCCTGCGGAGCCCCCGAGAAGCTGCGCTGCGATTCGGAGAAGCGAGCTACCATCTCGCCACTAATGAAAGGGGTTTTTCATGTGGCGTGACAGGCGCCGCATCCCTCCCGCTCCTGGGGCTGGAGTGCCGCCTGGGGAGGGCCTTTTGCTTTCCCTTTCTCTTGCTGGTTTGTTTGCGGCAGCAGATGTTTGCGGTGACATGACAAGACAGGTAGCAGGTCGTGTGAGCTACGCCTGTGCTGCCGGTGACGCAGCCAGCTCCCTGCAAGCCCTGCTGCCTGTCCCCTTCGGCTCTGTCCCCTCCCGAGAGGCGTCGGGTGAGTGAGAAGAGCAGGACCAGCAGCAGGGGTTTGGGGGTCCCTGCAGGGCTGGAAGGAGCCGGCAAGGGGAAAGCAGTGCTGCTGCTACAGCATGGCAGTATGGCTTGATCTGTCCCATGGCGCTGATTTGGGGCCCTTTGTGAAGTTTTCCTGTGCCTGACAAGTACCAGGGCTGTCCCTTTCTTGAGGGAAGAGCGCAGGACCCTGTCGCGACAAAGCTCACGCCTGTCGTATCAATAACATCCATTCGGGGAGTCAATAAAGCAGACACGATGTGAGCTGGTCCCCACGGTTCAGCAAGCTAATTAAGCTTCTTCCGCTGACCTGGTTTCCAAATCTTGTTAACTTGCTGCCTTCAGAACAACTTGAAATTTCCAACAGGGACAGGCTGGGATTGAAGAGTGCTGCAGAGGGGGACGGGGTACTTTGGCAGAGCTCAAGGGGCACCAGCACAGAACTCCTTTCCCTTCGTCCCCTCCCAGCCGGATGGTCCCAGCACCACAGAGCTGAGCCGTGGGGAAGGGGCAAGCGGGTGCTGCCAGGGGGGCAGGGCATCAGGTGCCCCCGCCGTGGGATTTTTGGGGTTTTGCACTCATGAGCTGACAGTGGGGAGCTCAGACCCCTGCCCCCCCCACACACCTTGGCCAGTTGCTCCCACCCAGGCACCCAGTCCCTATCCAGGCTGCAACAGGGTCCCTCGGTGCAAGGCACTGGTTGGAGCCCCTCACCATCAGCACTGTCCAGGATGTTTTGGAAATCCCATTTCCTTTTCTTTGGCTGAGGAAACTGGCTGCAAAAGCTGCCACAAAAGGGTGTTAGGGATGCCTGAGACACGAAGTCAGAAATGAGGAGCTGTCAGGATGTTAACGAAGCCTCCTTTCATCCCTTTGTGTCTGTGCATTGCAACACAGTCTTTCACAGCAATTATTAGATGCGTATTTTTCCCATCAGGCGCCTGCCTCCTTCAGTACCCAGCATGTACCACGTAGCTCAGGCTGTGCAGAGGAAGCTGCTGCCTGCAGGACCCTGCATCGTTCCGTGAAGAGGGACACGGTAGTGATGGGGGTAAGAGGATGGAAGAAAAAAGGTGCTAATTTCATTGAAGTTTACTGACTACTTCCCCGGTTACTAGGTTTCTTATCCCTGCCTCCGTGCCCTTGTGAGATGCTGAGAGAGTCACCTGAACCAAACTTTCCCTGCCCAGTCGATAATTGTGTTTCTTCTTTCCCTAATGCCTGACTTGACCACCAGCTGGCTGGTCACTGGGAGAGCTGGATGTTGCTGGCTGCATGTGGAATCACCGGGACCTGGGCTTGAAATATATCTTGTGCTATACCAACAGCAGAAACTTGGAGAAATCAGGCTTATGGAATCTCCCGCTGGTGGCTTGGGAAGCCGCCACCACCTGCATGTTTCCATGTAAAGCTGTGTTCAGCCACTGTCCCTGGGAAGGGATGTTGGTCCCCAGGGCCGGAAGGGCAGCCCCTGTACCACTGCAGGGTGCCAGGGGAAAGCCTCACGGAAGGGGGGCTCACTTCTCTGTGACTTGGGGACCAGGTGAGGAATGCAGATGTGAATGCAAGGGAAATAACGGAGAGCAGGTCCCAAGGCCAGGAGAGACAGGGTTAGGAGAGGTCACAGAGTTAAAAGATCATGTAAGCATCTCTGTCCTCAATGTGTGTGGGGGGATGGTTCATCAGCAGCCTTAGCTCTGGCATTCCTGGTTTATTTGAAGCCATAGCATCCCTTTCAGCACACCTAGGTACAGACACACGCATACGTGCATGTTGGCACACACACACACATACAGTCACATGGAACAGCTTTCAGAGGTCCCTCTGTAGGAGCCCCAGGCTTTCCACCCACTTTCTTTCCCCTTCAACTGGTAGTCACCTCATTGAACAACCTTCACTGCTGGGCCCTGTGAATCACGGTTGCAGGAGGAGTGGAATTGCCTTGCCCAGCTGCAGCCCTTGCTCCAGGGTGCCATAGCACAAATGTTTCCGTCTGTCCAGAGGCACCAGCTGGCCAAACACAGCCCTGCCAGCATGTGCGCTGGCAGCAGAAGGCTCTCCTTTCTCAACAAGAAGATTTTAGGACAAATAACAGCAGTGAGATGCCTGTGGGGACCCCAGCACGGCACAGCCCGATGCCTCACGCAAAGCACTGGGCAGGCTGCAGGGAAGCAGGACTGACTCATCGGAAGCTGGTGACATTTTCCCAAAAAAGCCTCTAAGTCCAGGGCTGAAATATTCCCAAAAGGCAGCGGAGGAGCCTAAGGGGTCTGGAGACCCCATTATACCACAGCACATGGTCTGTGTCATGGGATGGAGGAAATTCTGCCTCGCTGGGCAGTTCCCCACCCATTTTCCTCTTGTCCTCTGCCTTCCCAGGGATCTGGCAAAGGTAAAGTCAGGAGTGGTCAGATGCTCCTGCCCTCTGGCACAGTGCAAAACCAGACTTGCTCTTCTAGTGATGACAGAATTACTTTCCAGATGATGGAGATCAGCATTTTACGTTGGGAGTCCTGGGAAAACATAGCAACTGGGACCAGAGGCAGTGAACTGGGCAGCGGGTGTTTCAAGAGGGGGCCCTGGAAGGCTATGGTGGGACCTGACAGCACAGTTGCTGCCTCGTCCAGCACTGGACCCCGCTCCTCTTCCTCAGTCACAGCAACCACCACATCATTTGCCAGTGGTTTGGCTTTCTTCCAGTTTACACGGCAGCTCAACAGCCCTTCCCAGCAATTCCCCATGTCGGCAGGAGAAGACACAGACAGGCAGAGGCAAATGTTCCCCACACTGCCTGCATTAAAGTGATAATCAAATGATAGATTATTTTCAAGCAAACTCGCATTTTCAGTCATTAATATTAGTGCTGTGCAAATAGTTTCAGGGAAAAAAAAACAGACTCCAGACATTTGAGAATGGTTGTGAGCTGGATGTGCTCCAGGTGATGCTGGTGTGCCCCATAACCATCTGTAACCTGTAGCCATCCTGCAAAGCTAGAAAGAGATGCCTACGCTGTGCATGGGAGGAGCTGCAGGTCCTCTAACATTATCCATCTCATCATCACAGTGGCTGAGTCCCTAGGTCAAGTGCAACAAATGTTCCAAAACCAAAAGCAGATGAATGAAAACAAGTGCTGCAGAAGCTGCAGAGAGACTTCTCCTGCATGTCAGGAGTGCTGGGCCTTCACCTCCCCTCCTGAGAGACCAGAACACCAGGAGAGGAGAGGTGCTGCATGATCTGCCTAAGAGAGGGGTAATGGCAAAGGCTTTGGGGCATTAGGAACCAGTGTTTTGTCCTAAAACCTGCAAGAGTCTGTCACTCCAGCCTTTCAGGAGAGCTAATGTCCCTGTGCAGGCCTGTGCCGCACAAGGAACACACTGTGGAGGCATGCAGCAAGGCTGGGGCTCCGCGGCAGTATCAGGGCTTACTGCCGGAGGTCGAGGATCTCAGGGCTGCTTCGTTTCCACGTAGCTGGGTTCGTGCACACCATACTGATGCCACCCCTGCTCCCAGCCCCACTGCAGGGCGAGTGGGGACCCACCGGGGACAGCTGCCCCACAAAGCCTGGCCAGCAGCTCCTGCCGAACAGCATCAGCAAACCACGCAAAGGGACATTTATACCAGCTGCAGCTCTGGCCCCCGAGGTACCTGACCTGCTTTCCCATTGCCAACTATGTTCCAACCCATTAAAGGTCATCGGAAGTTGGGTTTATTTTTAGTTTTCCCTTTTAAGTTGCCCTGAAGCAGCGAGGACTGATGGAAGGCAGAAACATCCTCTCTCCCCGCAGCTGTTGGGTCAGGATCCCGAGACGTTGCAAATGGACAGCCTTGCCCATCCTGAGCCGCCTGTGAGAAGCCCAGCCCTTGGACCTCTCTGCTCGTGGGAGCTGGCTGGTGCACCTCCCGTCCTCCCAGAGCTCCTCGGGGTGCACCACCTCCTCAGAAAAAGCAATTTAGCCTCGGCAAATGCTGCTGCTTTCTTATTGCTGGAGTTCTGTTATCACAATAACTTGTTTTTCCTTCTATTCCTCATAGCGTTTCATGGGTAAAGTGAGATTCAGAGTGATCCTGGGGGAATCTGGGGGACCTTCAGGCCAGAGCATGGCACTCCTCCCTCCAGGGGCTGGTGGCAAAGTTCATACTAGGTCTCTGGACCATGCTGCCCATGCAGGTCAGAAGGAGACTGAACAACGTAATTAGGAAAAGATAATTTCTTTTTACGCTTCTAAGCATACGCAATACTGCAGAATGGCTAGCCCCGGGTAAGCAGTGGGTTATCTCTTTTCTAGGAAATCTCACTTTTTCTTTTCCTTTTTTTTTCCCCTGGTCTAAAAATGGAATGCAGGCACTTAAAATAAATTCCCGGAGAACAAAACTGAGAAAACACAACGGGATTTGAATCAAAGTGTTTGGATTAATTAGCTTAAACTGAAAGCTTTCATTCTGATTTCAGCCTCGGCTTTCTGTACAAAAAATTAAAGCAGCAAAGCTTTGTAAGTTGAAAAATCAAAATGTTCCACCCTGAAAATATCAAAACGAGATGCTTAGCCTCACTGAGCTGCTTTGTTGCTTTGTAAAAGGAAATGGCACCAAGACCAACACCTTTACAAGCAGCTTGGATAATTAAGAGCTTCAAAAAACCCCTAGATCAGCATAAGCAATTAATATCTTAATCACTTTTTCTCTTTTCCTTCCCGAGGAAAGTCTAAAAATATTGATTTTTTTCCAAATTATCAAAAGATTTCTTTAAATATGTTCCCTTTACTGTATGGCTAAGCTTGAGCTTGAGCTGTGTGACTTAGATGGGGTGGTTCACATGACTCCCGGCTTTGCTCAGGGTCCGTGGTGGGCACTGCCAGGGCGGTGCTGGGCTGCCGGGGGGCAAAGCAGCACCGGATTTGCTTTTTTGTGCTAAATGCGCTGGAGACGGCTATTCAGCCCCTTGCAACTCGTATCATGGATGTTGGAAGGAAAAGTAATACGGAGGTTGGGATTTTATACAGGTTTGTAGTCTAAAGACGAAGAAAATGCATTTTTGTGACCATTTTCCTACTGTAGATGAAATTGAAAAATGAAAAATTGGAGATCTGGGGGGTTGTGCTCACTTTGTCATTTTTCATTCTCCTTCCTTGTCCTGTTCATTTCTGTTTCAATGGCAAAATAGGAATGGGGTAAAAGCAGACGCAGGGAAAATAATAAAGGAAAAGAGAGACTAGAAGGGAGAAAGACAGGGAAATTGAGAAGTTAGAATGAGATATTTTGACAGTTTGATTTTCTAGAAATATTTACAAATGAAACATATTTCCTTTGGAAACCTCCCCAACTTTGACATTTTGAGCAGTTTTTCTTTCCGATTTTCAGTTGGTTCTGTCCAACGCGGTACCCAAACTTGGCTGCTCGTCCCAGGAGGGGTTCGCCTGGTGTGTTACCTCACCCATAGTGTCTTTAACACCGAGACAATAAAATCACCGCTGGAAATGAATGTGGCTTCACTGCCTGCTCGTTAGCGCAGTGCACTGAGGCTCACTTTTGCAAGTCAGCAACTGGCGGTTCCCAGCTGGGTGCTCACAGCCGTCCCTTGCAGATGGACTCCATCAGAGACTCATCTTCCCCAGAGGTGTCCCCTGGATCCGGCTGGTCATGCTTATGTCCCCGCTGAACCCAACATTGCTGCTCGGGATGCTGGTCCTCTGTTTTTGGAGCCTTCCCTCGTTTTTCCTTGCAAGCCCATTTCTGCAGTCCCACAGCGCTTGCCCCATCCCAGGGTTATTTCCCTACTCCAGGATCCACCCTGTGGATCGGCTGCAGGCTGCTGGTGGCCGGGGGCTGTGGGCAGCAGGGCTGGGGCCTGGCTCCAATATCGGATTTGCAAGGCTTGGACTGCGCAGGGAACAGGACGACGCTGGCGGCATGGTAGTTGCTGCCATCTAATGGCTCTGACAATTAATATGCGGGGGGGGGGAGAGTCCAGCTGTACTGTGAACCTCTGCCGGCTTGGTAGCTATCAGCTAATGAGCTCTCCCATGGGGCTGCAGGAGGGACCGAGCCTGAAAAGCAGCACAATGTCCCGTAAGGTGACACTGGGCACAGAGGGGAAGGCAGAGGTCAGGCATTGCTCTTCCAAAGCCTAGGACAAGATGCTTGTCAAAGCAGGAGAAGAGGTGATGCTTGCTGGTCCCAGCAGCTGGTCCCACCATCACACCCTGCCACCTGCAAACTTATGGAAGCAGCAGGATTTGCATGCTGAAGGTCTGCACCCCAAACTCACTTCAGGGGATGCGATGGGAGTCTCCTAGCAGCCAAGAGCACCCCTCAGCCCATCGCCCCTTTTGCAGTGGGGAGCTGGGTAATGCAGCGAGTCCCAGGCTGGGCTGCGTGTTCCTGGGTGGCAGACCCCCATCCTCCCAGATGGGGACCTTCAGTCCCCCGATGGCAGAACCCCAGTGCTCCTGCACTCTGCTGACAAGAGTGGCCCAGTGCCGTCTGCGGTGCCCTGACGCAGGTCCCACACACATCCTCAGGTGGAAGAGAAGCCGCCTGGCTTGTGTCTCGCAGCCAGCAGCTGCACGCCAGTGGCTCACAGACCAGTCTGTAACTTGCAGGAAACCAGCTCAGATTCACCTCTCTTGGGCACATAGCCCTCCTTCACAAAGAAAGGCACAGTGCCACCTTTTTCCAGTTTATTGGATGGGAACAGCACAGATTCTGGGCTTAGCAATGGTTCCCCAAAACACACATCAGAGACACCTTCCTCTGCTGTCTCCAGAACAGCCTGATAGCCGTGGGCTACCTGGGGCCATGGGAAAACCTGTCCAGCACATACAAGAACACAGCGCAAAGGCTGAGATGGTCACTTGCACACAGTCATGTCCAACCAGTGCTTTCCCTGTGTCCCTCTGTCCTGTGAGCAGCCACCTACCGTGGGCCAGCAGAGGGGATCCCCTTCAGGTTGCTCTGGGTCTGGAGAGGTGGGCAAGGCGGGAGGGCTCCCATCCAGCTCCTACCTGAGCTCCACACCCCAGTGTGGGCTGCAGGTGCTTATCCACACTCAAGGTCCTGCCTGGCCATACTCAAGGAGGTCTCAGTGTCCCTCAGAGGCTGGCAGCTGTCTATGAGCTACCTGCCATCAATTCCCCTGCATTATTGATAGGGTTAAGGCCATTTAATGTTCTGGCCAGTCCTGGGCAGAGATACTTCCAGCCTGGGAGAAGAACAGGGATGAGGGGCCAAGAAGAGAAGCTGTGACTGGATGGGGCAGCAGGAAGGGTGGAGCTGGGGGACCTCTTTTCAGCAGCTCTTCCATCATCCAAGAGAGATCAGGTGGCCAAGAGACACTTTTAATCACCTGGGGACCCTCTTCTGCTGTGAAGACCCGGTGGATCTGGCTGCCAGCTGTGAGTCTGTCCTTGTGCGGATGATTCCTGGGGTGGGTGGCCGTCTTGGCTGGGTGCATGGCAGGGACAGGTTTCACAGCAGGGGGAGAGCTGAGAAAGGAGTGTTGGGGGCGAGAGGCGGCTCAACGGTCCCAGCGGAGGCACTGGTTAGAGGGGTGGTGGGGAGGGCTCCTCTTCTGCAGGTGGCATGGAGAGCAGCCCATGTTCCTTCCCAGGAGAGTCAGGGGTCTGGGTCT
This sequence comes from Numenius arquata, assembly GCF_964106895.1. Classification (NCBI taxonomy): domain Eukaryota; kingdom Metazoa; phylum Chordata; class Aves; order Charadriiformes; family Scolopacidae; genus Numenius; species Numenius arquata. Next base: position 33,914,511 of record NC_133586.1, read on the forward strand.
GGGCTGCCTGGGGACGTGGGACAAGCTGGCAACGTCAGAGGCTCATGACACATCTCTTCATGCCCCCTTGTGCCCTCCGCTGGGGCACAGGCGTCCTTGTGCAGGATGGCGTTGCTGTGGGGCAGAGCCTGGCACCTCACCTGCATCCCTGCAACCTTGTCGTAGTGCAGGCAGGAGAGACCTGACAGGAATCAGAGGGAGCTGGGAGGAGTATCCCCAGGGTACATGGTGGTTTCACGAGCTGTTAGCTCAGATCTCGCAGAGGACGCGAGGTCCGGGCTTCCTCTGCGACCTTGGAAGAAGCTGTTCTAGAAGCAGAAAGAGGTTTTCCCTCAGAGTCCTGTGCCTAAAATCTGCTGTAATGTGTGATGCTGTGGCTGCACCCCCTGCAACCTTTCCCAAAGCAGTGGTGGTGCTGGAAGGTGCTGCAGCTCTGCCTGTGCCCGGGGCAGGGTGTCCAGCCAAGGAAGCACAGTGTCTGCTGCGGGCAGGATGGCCAAGGAAGGGACACAATGACCAAAAAAATCTTGAAAATGCTCTGAGGGACGGCACCATGGGGCTGTGTGCTTGTGACTGCTATTCCTTGCTGCTCTCCTATACCTTGTCATTAAGCTCTTTACAGCAAAATGGGTGGCTGTGAGACATCTGCGCATGGAGCATCATGGTGGGGCTTTCCCAAAACCTTCCTGCAAGCTCAGCTGGAAAACACCCAAGCACAGGGGTGAACTAGAAGGCTGTTTTCAGCAACACAGTCCCAGGCAGGAGCTGCAGCGATCTGCAAACCCTGGAGCTCAGCTGGCTGGCTCTGGTCCTTCCTTCTTCCTTCCCATGCCTTATCTGTGGCCTCCACTTCCCTGGCTCTGTCTCCACGCAGTCTGGAGGCTCCCCGGGGCGGTGACGCCGTTGCTGCTGCCTTTGAAGCGATGGTCACGTTGGGAGAGCTGCAGGGAGGATGCTCAGGGATCACACCCCGATGCCAGGGAGGAGGTGTCACAGCAGCAGCCTGGGCTGCTCCCTGCACGGCTCCCTCCAGGGCCAGGGTGGCCACTGCGTGTGCCAAAGGGTGGTCCCAGCCTCCTGACCCACCCGGGCACGGCTGACACACAGGGTCTGTTTTCCAAGAGCGCTTACTTCCTCCGCCTCTGGCTGAAAACAATGCGAGAGGAGCAGGCCTCAGCATTTCTGAAAATGAAGCGCTGAGTTCAGCTTAGTTCAGCCCCGGAGCCCGCTTAACCCCGTAGTTGCAGGATGGAGCCAACTTCCCGGCGCAGGCAGCAGCTCTGGGCTGCCCTGTGCTGCACAGGAGGGAGAAAAGTAAAGGAGGGTCTTGGAAGTGGAAGAAAAATCTTGAGTGAGGGCCACCAGTGAAAAGAAATATCTTAAAGCCAGGCCTGTCTGGCCGCATTTCAGGGACTTGCCACGCTGGTTTTGCTGAAAAACGTTGCATTTCCGTGCATGAACTGTGCATGAACCCCCTCATTCCCAAGATCCCCTCAGCTGCCGGCACACCAGGAAAGATGTTGTCCCAGTGCCACCCCATCTTGGGCACGCAAAGGCTTCATGGAGGTACGTGGGGGCAGGTTCCCCTCCCCAAACTCTGTCCCCCCACGCGAGCAGGCAGACACTGGCGTGCAGCCTGAAGGGCTCGGGACTGCAGGGGGGGGCACGGCACGGGCAGGTGCTTATCACCACCCTGTGACAATTTACAAAGGGTGAAAGCAAAAGCAGGGAGTGCAAGAATGAGGAAATGTCCTCGCTGGCTGTACTCACTCCTGCCAGCGTCCCCATGGCTCTCACGGCCACAGTCTGTGCTCAGGCTGGGTGGGTTTTCAGAGGAGGAGGGAAGGAAAGCACTGCTCCACCTAACACCAGAACGGGTCCCCCCACCCATATCAGAGAATCAAAAGCATGAAACAGGAGTTTGTTTGACCTCAAACAAAATGTTTCATCTTATTTGTTTGCCTTTTCCCCCGACTGAAGCCAGGTTTAGGCTGACTTCCTTTTCTTTCAGGTTCATTTTTCAATAACAAACTAAAAAGCAATGAGGCTTCGTTTTGAACCTGCCAAGGAATGGTCAACTTCTCAGTGCTCCCAGAAGGAAACAGGGATATAGGAAAGCTTGATATTAACTCTTTCACTGTTTTCAAAAGAAAAAAAAAACAAAACACACAACAAAATCCCTGTGGTTTTCTCTGCTAACCCTGTTTGCGGAGTTTAGCCGGGGTGCACAAATACTGCTGGGTCCACAGATCTCTTGTTCTGCCTGTCTGTATTTGCATTTAGCCAGAGAAGAAGGGGGTTTCTGAGCTGAGAGCCTCTGCCACCTCCCCAGGATGCCCAGACCGTGGCGCAGGTAGAGCCTCCCCCTGGGGCTTTGCTGGAGTGGGGGCAGCTGGTGCACAGGGAGGACGGAAGGTCCAAGGACACCGCGCCGGGGCTGGGAGCAGGGGACAGGTGAGTCTGGGAGAAGTTCTCATGCAAAGCAACCACTTGCAATGGGAGGGAGCCGTGGCCGTTGTGGCCACTCTGGGGCTGAGCTGCTCCCTGACACCGTGCCTGTGGGCAACCTCGCTGGCCCTTGTTTACGGCAGAGCCGGGTTGAAGGTGGTGCCTGGGCGTTCGTGCTTCCCCTGGGGAGCCGGCGGTCTGCCGGCGTGCGGGGCTGTTTATAGCATAACTCCGGGTAACTCATTGACCTCCGTGCCGGCGGCTCTGCTGGGAAGCGGAGGTTCCCAAGATGATAAGCCGCTCTTGGAAGAAATTCCTTTCCTCGCGCGAGGGAGTGGCGGTGCTGGGCGCGCTCGCCCGCCTCACAAACACATACACAGCCCTGCGCCTCCCGGCGCCAGCAGCCTTCCCTCGGGGGACCCGGCTTGGAGAGGTTGGAGCTTTGTGACCAAGAGTTCTCCAGGAGGGAAGCGGTGCTGGGGAGCAGAGCGAGGGGCCCCACGTGCCGAGGAAGAGCAGGTCAGTAGAGCCGCTTGCACCGCTCTGCCCTTCCAGTGCTCCCACCGTGCCCGGTCTCTGGCTGGGTGCTGGTTGCATGCCTGTGCCCTTCGTCCCCAGCTGAGCAAACACAGTCGGGACGCGGCGGTTGCAGGTGGCTGGAGCCATCCAGTGCAGGGGCATGGCTGCAGGAATCCAGGTTGGAGCAGAGAGTTTGCATTTTTGGTCCCAGCTGAATTTGAGGCTCAAGTGCAGTGGTGATGGGCACACTGGGGAAGGACAGGTTTGCTGTGCGTCCTTTGTACCCAGGAACTGATAGGAGAAGGACAGGAGAAATCCCAGCAGGCACTCTGGGTTTAGGAAGGTGGATTTGGTCCTAGGGAAGGATGCTGCTGCGTGACAGCCCTGGAGACTGGCAGCAGCTTCATCCCCCGGACAAGGGGTGTCGAACAGTCACCCTGCCTCCCGTTTCATGCCCTGGGGAGGGAAGCATGACTGGCTGGCACTCTGCCTGCACAGCCTGCCCGGCTGGCATGGCTACACTAGGTTTGCAAAGGGAGCAGAGACCCTGGAGAGCTGGCACAGGCAGAGACCCCCAGATAGCACAAGCTGAGACCCCCAGGAAATTGCTCATGTACTTATCAGGACTGGGGCTTTCCCAGGGAGATCAGGCTGGCGGCTTCAGCAGCAGCAATGGGGGCTCTCCAGGGCAGATCCAGGGGTGGTAAGCAGCAGGGTAGGGAGCTGGGATGCTGACCAAAAGGAAAATTCCATTTCAGGTCAAACAGGAGGTTGATACCTTTCCCTGTGAGAAGGGTGGGTTTGGTCACTAAGTTATCTAGGTAAACTTAAAAGCAAAAAAATTTCAAAACTACAAAGGAAGACATTTGTGTTCACAAAATGAGACATAACATTCTGTTTATTTAAAAAAATATATTATTTTCCCTTGGGTAGAAGAATTTGATGCTAATTGGTGAGCAGGTATTGCTAAAACCAACAGCATTCTGAGTGAAGCAAGAAGCTTTGCCTGAAAACACCTGCCCTATTTGAGTACTGACCACTTGGGCACAAAAAAACGTCTTTCGTGTAAGGATGTGCCTGACTCCCTCACAGAAACTTGGGCTGTGTGCTCTGAGCAGCAGCAGCAGGCTGAAACCTGTGCCTGCATCTGAATTCCCCCTCTGGTTCCCGCACCTTAAGAGCATCCGTAGGTCGACTGGAGGAGTTTTCTAAATGTGGAGCTTTCCTGGGCCAGCGTGCAACAGGAACAGACAGTGTCCTTGCCACAGGGAGAGCAGCGGTGGCCTGTCCCAGCAGCTCACCTTTGTGCAGGTCCCCGCAGCCATGCAGCTTTGCATGGAAAATATCAACTTGACTTTAGCACTCCAGGACAGAGCTGCAGTGCTTTGCACCCTAAGGAGGGTGGGTGAGCTGCAGTGAGGAGGATGGTCTCTTCTCCAGGGAACCCGAACATTTCAGCACCTGGTTTAGCATGATGAGGACTAGAAATCACCACTCTTTCAGCCTTCTCCTTGGCAGGCATGGTGGTGCCTGCCAGCACTGCACAGGAACATCACTTGGTACAACCCTCCCTGAAAAGCCTTTTGGTTTGACTCCATTTTTGTTAGAAGTTTCCCAGTCAGCTCCGTGAACATGGATTCCGTCCTGCCACAGTCAGCTACTCCTCATGCTTTGCTTTAGGGTGCTGTAGTGGTGCCAGGCAGCCCCTGTCATGGCACGGGAATCTGTCTGGTGAGAAACTACTCACTGAAGTAATGACTCACTGGTCTGGAGAAGCTCAAGGCCTTGCCATGCATTGGGATGCAGCCTGGGTGTCTGGGAGAGCCAGCAACGCTCCTGGAGCACACCACAGCAAACAGGTCACTGCTGTGGTGGCATTGGCATTGGCTGGTTGCTGAAGTAAAGGTCCATCCCTAAAAGACCTCCCTACCTGTGACTTCTCTCCCTAGACCTCTTGGTTTTTATTTTGCAGGGGCTGTGTTCCTCTTCCCCAGGGATGCTCTGCAGACATCTGCCACCCATAGCGCAGTGAGACCACACAACTGGTCCTGAGTCCTGGTCCTGGAGGCTGGGGAAGGTCAGAGCATGTGAGCGAAGAGGGAGTGAGACTCCATCCTGGGCAGCGCAAGGGATCCCACACAGCAGCTGAATCAATCTCTCCTGGTGTTCGCATTTGGGGTTTGGACAGTTCTCATCTCAGAAGTCTCAGAGATGAGATGAGCCCTGCTAGCCCCACAGGAGCCCACAGTGTCTGTGCTGGCAGAGAACTCATCTGTGGCTTGCCTGGATGTGGCTCTGCTCCGCGCAGGTTGGCGTGGAGCAGGCAGTGCTGCCAGCTGCCCTCACTGTGAAACGGGAGGGAAGGTGGTCCAGGAACGGCTGCACAGCTAGCCCCAGATGGAGGATGCTGGACAAGCCCCAGCGGGGCATCCTTGCAGGTGAGGCAGGTGCTTCCAGTGGCATCAGGAACTGGGTTGCCTTTGGAGGTGGGGGGAGATGAGTGCTGAAGCTCTCTGGAGGGGCCAGCTGGAGGCTCGGGCGGTCTTGGCAGACCAGGAGGCTCCCCGTGCCGCGGCGGCAGGAGGAATGAGAGGAATGTGCCACGTGGGCTGGGCAACACGCTCCCAAAGGCAAGGGTGAGAGCGGAGCCCGGGGCAACGGTGGGGCCAGCACAGGGCAGCAACACCAGCTGGTGGGATGAGAGTCCCCCAGAGCGCTTCATCCAGCTCTGTGGCCCCCAGCACGAAACAGATGTGGACCTGATAGAGAGGATCCAGAGGAGAGCCATGAAAATGATTGGAGGGCTGGAACCTCTCTCCTAGGAAGAAAGGCTGAGAAGAGAAGGATCCAGGGAGACCTTATTGCAGCCTCTCAATACCTAAAGAGGGTTTATAAGAAGCATGGAGAGAGGCTTTTTACTAGGGCCTGTAGTGACAGGACAAGAGGCAATGGTTTTAAACTGAAAGAGTGTAGATTAGATTAGACATTAGGAAGAAATTCTTTCCTGTGAGGGTGGTGAGACGCTGGAACAGGTTGCCCAGAGAACTTGTGGATGCCCCATCCCTGGAGGTGTTCAAGACCAGGCTGGATGGGGTTTTGAGGAACCTGGTGGAAGGTGTCCCTGCTCATGGCAGGGGGGTTGGAACAAGGTCTTTAAATGTCCCTCGGGAGACTTCAACTTAGCAGATATCTCCTGGAAATACAATATAGCAGAGAGGAAACAGTCTAGGAGGTTCCTGGAGCGTGTGGAAGATAAATTTGCGACACAGGTGGTGAGTGAGCCAGCCAAGGAAGGTGCCCCACTGGACCTATTGTTTCTGAACAGTGAAAGACTGGTGGCTTATGTGATGGTTGGAGGCCGTCTTGGCCATAGTGATCATGAAATGAGAGAGTCTTCGATTCTCGGAGAAGTAAGGAGGGAGGTCAGCAGAACATGCGACTTTGGACAGTACTGCAGGGCAGATGTTGGCCTGTTTAGGGGCCTGGTTGAGAGAGTCCCTTGGGAGGAAGTCTTGAAGGGCCAAGGAGCCCTGGACATTCTTCAAGAAGGAAATCTTCAAGGTGCAGGAGCAGGCTGTCCCTGCATACGGAAAGACGAGTCGGCGGGGAAGACCGGCCTGGCTGAACAGAGAGCTTTGGCTGGAACTCAGGGAAAAAATAGAGTTTATGACCTTTGGAAGAAGGGGCAGGCAACTCAGGAGGACTACTAGAACTTAATCTGGTTACTGCCATAAAAGAATAAAAATATTTCTATAAATACATTATCAACAAAAGGAAGGCAAAGGAGAATCTCTGTCCTTTATTGGATGCAGGGAAAAACGTAGTGACAAAGGATGAGGAAAAGGGTGAGGTCCTTAACTTTTGCCTCAGTCTTTAACAGTAAGACCAGTTGTTTTCTGGGTCCCCAGCCCCCTGAGCCGGAAGACAGGGATGAGGAGCAGAATGAAGTCCCCATAACCCAAGGGGAAGTGGTTAGCAACAACCCCATGTGGCTGGAGAGCTGCCTGGCGGAAAGGGAGATGGGGGTGTTGGTTGACAGTCAGATGAGTATGAGCCAGCAGTGTGCCCAGGTGGCGAAGAAGGCAAATAGCATCCTGGCTTGTATCAGAAATAGTGTGGTGAGCAGTGGTAGGAAAGTGATTGTCCCCCTGTACTCGCCACTGGTGAGGCTGCACCTTGAAAACTGTGTGCGGTTTTGGGTCTCTCACTACAAGAAAGACATTGAGGTGCTGGAGCATGTCCAGAGAAGAGCAATGAAGCTGGTGAAGGGTCTGGAGAACAAGTCTTTTGAGAAGTGGCTGGGGTTGTTTATCCTGGAGAAAAGGAGGCTGAGGGGAGACCTTATCACTCTCTACAATTGCCTGAAAGGAGGTTGTAGTGAGGTGGGGGTCGGTCTCTTTTACCACATAATAAGCAATAGAACAAGAGGAAATGGCTTCAAGTTGCACTAAGGGAGGTTTAGATTGGATATTAGGAGAAATTTCTTCACCAAAAGGGTTGTCAACCACTGGAACAGGCTGGCCAGGGAAGTGGTTGAGCCACCTTCCCTGGAGGTGTTTAAAAGATGTGTAGATGCCACTTAGGGACATGGTTTAGTGGTGGACTTGGCAGTATTAGATTTATGGTTGGACTTGTTGATTTTCAAGGTATTTTCCAACCTAAATGGTGCTGTAATACTATGACTCTAACCCAAACCATTCTCTGACTCTGTGCCCATCGCCCCCGCCTTGCCGGCAGACGATGCCTGGTCAAAAGGCACATTGTGTATTGTGGCCGGGGCCGAGCCGCGGTGCCGGCCGGGCAGCGAGCTCACCCCTGCCAGCGCAGCCGCAGCCCGCTGGCTCGGGGCTGGCCGTGTCACTGGACACATGGGTTGCTGCTTGGGGACCCCCTGGCACCAGGACCTGTCCCTAGGGTGCACAGGTAAGCTGTCCGTGGGGATGCCACTGCCCTGCTCTGTCCGAGCAGGGCTGCAGAGCTCACCCCCATGACGGGGCTGCTGGGGACACTCCGGCACTGAGCACTGCTCCCTTTGGCTGCTTGCCTGCCTTTCCCGAGATGGCCACTGGTGTCCCCTCCTCTCGCTGGGCACTTGCTATGGCACTAGATTCGGGTGCGTGGGGAACAAGGCAGGCCATTTTGGCTGGGGAGGGGAGAGGATGACTCAGGGGGCTGGTTATTTCCATGCTGGTGGCTTTTCAGGAGCCCCTTTTGCCACCCGTGTCCTGCTGTCACTGCTGCCCAGGGGCACCCCAAGCATCACAACGCTTGCGGAGCCCATGGGGTGCTGCCAGCCCCTGAGGCGCGATTCCCATACCGAGGTGCCCAAATGAGCTAACGGGGCTGTGCTAACGGGAGGGAGGTGGCTGAGGTCCAGCGGCTGTGGCCACGTGTCCCTCAGGAGAGCTGGTGCCAGCGGGTGCCACCAGCCCCAGCTGCCAGGAGTGCAGCCCGGAGCACTGGGACCTGCGCTCGGCTCCGGGCTGGGGCTGTTTCCTGCCCACTGTTACAAAATACTTCAGCACCGGGGAGATAAATGAGTCACTGGCACCAACGGGAACGACTCCCCACCAGTAGTTTCAATTGGTCTCTTGAAAAAGCTCCCAGTTCCCTTTCTGAGCCTGGCCCAAACAAAAATAAACACTGAATCGTTGAGTGCCGCGGGGAGCAAACCCGTTTCTCCTCTCTCCTGAGTGAGCCCTGGCCCCTGCCTGACTCTGTGGAGACCCACCACCATGCTTTGTCATGCCACTGGCAGAGGTGGCACGAGCGGTGTCCGACCTGCCACCTCCTTCGGCACATCACGTGGAGACCCCTCGGGCAGGGACCATTCTGCCAGGGGTCCAAACGCCTCACCCCACCAGCCATCTTTCCCAGGTGAAGAGTGTGACTCCTGCTGCCACCGCTCACCTGTGCTCCTGCCCCGCTGGGACCTCCTGCAGCGCACCGCAGCCGAACCCCGGGGAAAATGGTGGTGGGAGAAGACCATGGCATCAGGTACCAGTCCCTGGGGAAGGGAGACCCAGGCCCTGCCGGCGGAGCCCACCAGGGTCTGCAGAGAGGAGAGGAAGGGAGGGAGGAGTGAAGCATCATTCAGGCAAGCCCAGCCCAGGCAGGAGTCAGCTCGGGTTTAGCTCTGCCTCTGGCTTGTTTCACTTCCCTGTCTCTGTTTCCCCAAGCGTGGAAGGGGACGGAGTTGCTGGATGAAGTTCTTTGTTAAGTGTGTTCAAATCAGCTGTTGAGAAATGTAGAGCCTTTCCTTCCAAAGAAAAGCTCATTCATTGCATGTCCAGCCTTGAGCCATTCTTTTCTACTGATAACTATAAATAAGGATTATAATTCTGTGTGCAAATAACAGTTTATTTGACTGACTAGCAGAGGTGGCTTGATAAAAAGAACTGTATAGTTATGGTCACAGAAGTGACTTACAAAAGCCGCTGCACGTTCCAGCTCTAGATCTCCGGGTACATGTTTGTCTTACAAGTCCAATCTGATTACTGACGAAAATTGGTTTTTAATCTTGTTATCCCTCCACAGTCAATACAGCTGTGGAAGAGCAAGCTGGATTTTTATGTGCCTCAGCCTTCATTAACATAATTACCAGCTAAAGTTTCAGTTCCCGAATCCTTTATGGCAATAGTTGACGATGTGTGAAGCAGAGAGAATGCAGCTTGGATTTCAGATACCGACCAGAGCAGGCAGGGGAGAAAATCTCATTTTGACTGTCAAATTGATGAGCAAAGAGTTTTGCAAGCTCTTGGCTCTCCTGCGCTGGGGAAGTGCTCTCGCTCTGAGGTCTCCTCCAAAAAAATCTCTATGTCACAGGGTGATCTTTCTACCGGATCTGCTCAGCGAGGGTCTGTCCCAAGAGCAAGGAGGGAAAGTCCCCTCACTTCAAAGGCACTGCAGCACCAGAAAGAAACCAGTCATCAAGGGTATCAAGGGTAGTTAGGACACATCAATCCCATGGATCTTGCCTCCACTCATGAGCAAGATGGTAGGGTGATACCAGATTCACACAATCCCCCACCAGACCTGCAGTGCAACCCGCAGGCTTTGCTTTCAGGTGACATGGTTAGGCAGAATGTCACAAACCTCTGCCACAAAACTTGACAGCAGCTCTTCTGTGTCCCCTCTCCTTGCTAGGTAAGGCTGTGGCATCAGAGCTAAGCCACCCCACTACCGAGGCAGCAGAAGGCTCGCCGGACACCTCCTCAGCACTGCTGGCTGTCGGGGAGGGCTTTCCACCAGGTAAGATGCTGCCTTTGGCATCACCCAGATTTCCAGTGGTGAATGTAGCAAGGCCTGGCACCACAGCTAATCGACCCCCTGTCATCCCTGGAGTTTCTCATCTTTGTTGCTGGAGGGGTACGATGGGCTGGGTTTGTGGTGTTTGAGCATTGCAACCAGGCGAGGGCTGGGGACACTGGTGGCGCTGGCTGCAGGGAGGCAGTGCAGCGGGGGCAGCTTTGTGTGACGTGGAACTCCTTCTCCCTCTTAACCCCACACCTTTCCTTTTCCAAGAGATTTCGCTCTTCTTCTCCATTGAGAGCCGCTCCTCACGGTGCCTCAATTCCCAGCTCCAGGAAGCAGCCAGAAGGAAGCTGTGGGCCCTGGAGAGTGACGACAGAGACGTCTGTGCCCTGTTCAAGGTAGGACCCTCAGCCTGGGCAGGCAGACCGTGTTCTGGGAGGCTCCTGGCGTGATGGGATGTGTGACGGGACACCAAACCCAGCTGAGAAAGAGAAGCTTTTCCAAGGCCACTGTAGGGTGTGTTCCTGCACACGGGGACTCTGTAGGGGACTAGAATAACGGGGGGAAATGAGCTGGTAACGGGTGAGAGGCAGATGCAAGGCTGAGCCTCATGTCAGGACCCTCATATTGGAGTCTCTGAGGGATCATGCAGATAGCCCTGGGGGGAGTCTAAATAGCTGCCATTTCACAGGGCTGGGATCACCAAAGCTTTGTGCTAGACTCAGGTCCCCAGTGGCTGTAGCATCTTTGGACACGCACAGGGGTTTTCAGATTATTTGGCTTCATATAGAAAAATCACAGCTATAGAGATGTTTCATGGACTGAACCCTCCTTCCCTGCTGGTTTTTAAGGCCCTGGCCACTCAGGGCTCCCTGCAGAACTTCCCAGAAGACCTGGAACAGTGCAGACATACTAGTGCTGGCAATAGTGTAAGGAAACCTTCTCCCTTGAGACACAGTTACTGCTTTCAGCCTCCGAGCTGCAGTTTGGAAGCTGTGCCTGTCCTGACTGAACATTAACCCACATATGGTATGGTTCAGGTGTCTGGGTTTCAAAAGAACAGTGGTTCTGGTGTGCACCGCAGGGGAAAAGATTTGGAGGAGGAGATGGAGCTTCTTCGCTCTCCCGCTGTTGTACCATGGGGAGCTGTCTCTGTGGACACTCCATCCCTCCTAGTTGAAGGACTCAGCTGGCTGGAACACCCTCCCCTTAACCCCAGGCAACCAACTCGCACAGCTTCGGTCTCAACTACGCTAATAAATGAGTGCCTACTCTCATTCCAGGGTCTAATGTTACTCCTACACTGATAAAGGAGACCCCTTGTCAGAGTCCCAGGACCATCCCTTAATCTTGCTTTGTCTTCCGTGTGTAGGAGCTGTCAGCCAGGCTGGTCTGTATGCAAGCACAGGAGGATCGGTTCCTCCTCACCTTCAAAACCCTAGAAGAAGTCTGGAAGTTTTCCACATATCTGACTTTAGGTAATGTTTTCAAGGTGTGAGAGATCTAAACAGACAGTGTGAGAAGAATTTTTGGAGAAGGTGTTCTTTGACACCAGGAAAACAGTAATGTAACAGGGTGGACAGATGAACAATATGAATTAGAAGACCTTGGTATCCACCTACAGATTTATGAAAACACTGTCTGGATCAGTGAAAGAGACCCAGGAGGGTGCCTTTTGGGTAGTCCCTCTATTGTATTTTGGGGATGGAGACCGAATTAAAGGCTGTTGCCTCACAGCGTGCAGGTGGCACACCTGCAGATGGCAGACTGGGAGACACCCAAAGAGCACTTCATCCTGCCCAGTGAAGGAGGGTGCTAACACTGCTTTCCCTCTTGGTTTCTTAGGGTACGTGGGCAGCTGCCTGGAACAGCTTCTCTTTGACCAGGAGTACTGGCTAAACTGTGCTCTGGTGGAAGACACAGAGATCAGAGTTACTGTGGATGAAGATCACTTGGCCACCATATATATGGGTCTGCTACTCCAAGAAGGTGAGAAGGGACTGTGTATGTCAGGAGTTCCTCAAAAGCATCTCAGCAGGGCTGTGCTGTAGCCCTGTGCTGGGCTATGTCTTGCACTGATGCCATTGACCTGGCCATGACTCTTTCTATCTGCAGGTAACTTTTTTTCCAGAGCAGTGCCCGGTGTCTGGCAGCCAGAGCAGGAGGGAGAGGAAGGCCTGCAGCAATGCAAGAATGAGCTGATCCATGTGAAGAGTATGGGAGAGGAGTCCAAGTGGGAAGGCATGTCCTTACTGACAGGTCAACGAGGCCTTGTGCCTGTGACAGCTCTAGAGCCAATACCTCACCCATTTTACCAGTAAGTAGACTGGCCAATTAATAGGGCTCAAGCCAAGATTCTTTCCTGATGCATGAGCTGGCACCAAGCCTGGGGTGAGAAGCTGCTCTTCCCCTGGCAATGGGCAAGAGCTACACAATTTTGTGAGAATATACATTATGCATAAAGACAGCCACTGGAACCAATTCAGGTCTTGTTAATGGGAGAGAGCAAGGACATACTTCAGATATCATTCTTGTATGATATTGAATTAGGTCATATGGGAGATAATTTGTGATTTACAGGTGAGTAACTGGGAGGAAAAGCATAGACCAAGACTTAGGTAGTGCCAGTCAAAGTGAGGCCTCACATTGGACACCTGGCTGAGCTCTTCTTGTACTTACACGGTGAAATCCTCTTTACAGCCTGGCAAATTTATCCTGCTCTTACCATGTGGTGTGAGGCTGCAGTCAGGAGGTGCAAACTGCCCTCCATGCCCAGTAACACCATTACAAGGGATTACTGGACTGGCCACTCTGGCCATGCTCCATAGCAACTCTGGCACTCCCAGGGGACAGAACATCTGTCCTGCGTGTGTGACACCATCCCTGGTGCTGGCCTTGGGACAGGCCTGCTCAGAGAGGAGCAATGTGGTTCTCCTTTGCCTTGCAGGTGGTTCTTGAAGAATTATGCTGTGAGTTTTGGCATCTCCCAGGAGATCAGTGGGACGACTTCTCAGCCAATTGGTGAGTGAACACCTGTAATGCAGCTGCCCTTGCCAGGGAAGGGATGGCTTTTGCAAACGTGGGTTTGGCCACAAACGCAAAGGGCGCATCTCTTGTTCTGACAACAACACTCCATTGCAAGATGCTCTAAGGGAATACTGCATCTTTGGACTCTCTTGAATGGAGAACAGAACTTCCAAATTGCATGTACTTAGAAGGGCAATCTGAGGAACATAAAGTACACAGGGCTGCTGGTGGCATCCTTCTGCCAGTGGGTTTTTCTATTCTACTGTAATTTTATCTCTCCTCTAATTCTTTCAGGACTGAAATTTTAAGTAATTGAACATGAAACCTGTGCCCACCATTCACCCATTAGCCCCAGACCATTTGGGCACTGTTCAGAGCATGCTAGTCATGGCAGGTCACTGCAGATGTGAATTTGACGTGTAGCATGATCGACATTTGCACATTTAAAATTTTCGCTCTTGGCAGAGACTTGAGACAGTGCAGCTTCTGTGAAGTTCCATATTTCTACCCACCTTCCATATTGGAGGTCTCAGAGGTTTCAGTCTTTGGCTGTGTGGCGTACATCCATACCTCACATATATTTTATTAATAACCCTCTTCTCAAGAAGAAACTGCAGAGATCTGAGTCTGAGAGCACCGTAAATCTTGGAGGACAGAAAGACAGCCTTCTTAAGCTGAAGTCATGGTCTCCCCTTGCCCAAGTCTTTTCCAGTGAGGAAGGCTTAACAGTGACCTCACACTGAAATGCCCTTGTTTGCCTTGGTTTCCCAGTCAAAGGCAGGTGCACAGCCACAGAAGACCACAGAGGAGCAGCACCGGATGAACTGAGTTTCTCCAAAGGAGAGAGCATAGAAGTCATCGGCTTCCTCATTCCAGGACTCCCATGGTTTGTGGGCAAATCCCTCAGCAGTGGGAACATTGGCTTTATCCCAACCCGATACATAAATCCTGAGGCTTGTGAACCTCTGTAAGTTTACTGCTACCATCTAGATTAAATTAAACTCAGGAGAAAGTGAAGGGAATTGGAATGGGGAGACACTGACTGTTTTCCCCCGGTGTCTGCCTCAACCTAGGGGAAAAGGCTTGGTGTTTCTGAGTGAAGAAGAAAAATCCCCGCTCCTGCGCATCCCCTGCAATGGTGGGGAACAGCACTTCACCACCCTCCTCGGTGACCTGGCACGCACGGACATCACCTCTGTGTACCGGCTGGGTGAGTTTCCCTTCTCCTTATGTGCCCAGCCCCAAAGGCCCCCATGGAGAGCAATGCTGGGCAGTGTCTAGGGAGCTCCTTGCTCGGAGTTTTACAGGGGAGACAACTGCTGTGGTTGAGACAGCCTCCAAGCCTGGTCATGGAGGTTCTAGATACCCTCAAGAGCTGGGGCCTGCCACACTGCAGTTTGTAGGGGTCTTCTCTGCTTCCAGGGCAGCTCCTCAGCTGTAGTTCACCCTGGCAGATGCTGCTCTTGACTGATCCTGGCTGTAGGTCCCTGCCTACAGCAGGTCCTCTGCTGCTGTCTGACCTTTTGGGTGCATTTTGAGAGGGATGCACAGCTAAAGTGGCAGGTGACGTCATTTCCATGCCTGTGGCAGGAACCAGGAGAACAGGGCTCCTGCATGCTCTTCTCAGTTTCTCTATGCTCACTGTGTGGCTTTTGGACCACAGCTAATTTCTCTGTCTCTATTTCTTGCCTTCTCACTACCTAGAAGCACAGTGTGGCCATGCAGGGCTGAGTGTGGGATCCCCTGGGGTTCAGGGGACCTCCCAGAACAGCTCAGGGTGCAATGAGCCTGAGGTAGAACCTGTCAGAGATACACACATGCCTGAAACCTCCAAATAGAAGCAACAGGGCTCTTAAGAGAGACAGAGCTGATAAAACCCTACCTGTGTAAAATAAGACCTGCTTGTTCCCAGGTAATTATAATGTTACCGGCGCTCACCTCACCACCAGCTCAAAGCTGTAAAGCTGTTCTCCATGGTCTTATGCAGAGCCAAGCTCCAGCAGACGGGGGTTGAAACTGCAGCTGCGTGTGTTGTCTGTGGCCAGAAGTAAACCTGCTCTCCCACATATGGGTCTGGTGTTTAGCAGAGCTGCAGGATATCTCTATAAAGTCGGAGACCTGGGTCTGCACATTAACACTGACCAAGGCTTTTGGCTTTTTGTTTTCTGTTTGTCTCCTTGTGTAGATGGTTTTGAACCTAAAGCCATGTTCACAAAAGTGCCATCAGGTGAGTATGTGGAGGGGACAGAATGGGATGCTTTTGTGATAATATCTGAGGGTGAATTTTGACACGGGGAAACACCTCACTGGTTTGCCTGTCCCTTCCAGAGGCTGTTCTCCGTGGCTGTAAAGATATCCAGCTGCTCCAATCTTGGGAGGAAATAAATGGCTTGGCTACAACTAGCACCTCTGAGCTGTCTAGCCCAGGGAGTGAATCCGCCCTTGCTACATTGGAAGATGTTCTCCTGGAGAAGATGGATGATTTTGATGATCCCAAGTTCTTTATTGACCTGAATGCTGGACACATGGAAGATGCTGATGTCTTTGACCCCATACTGACCTTCCTTAACCAAGACAGTTATATGCCCAGTTTCCAAAGCCTCTATGATCTCAGTTTTTCCTTTCTCAACTCCACTTTTTATGGTTTCTCTGATGAGGATGAACTGGTCTTGTACCTTGAGACATCCAGGAACTGGGCCAAGAGGACTCATTCAGTTTGGGCTCATGTCAGGCTCTGTTTCCTCTTGGGTAAGCTCTGTATCAGAAAGGTCAAGTTCTCCCAGGCTCGAGTCTACTTTGAGGAAGCCATGAGCATCCTGGATAGGGGTTTTGGGGATCTGCCCCTGTTGGCTGCATTGCATGTGAACCTTGCCTCAATCTACTTGAAACAAAATATGAAGCACAAGTTCTCCTCCTTGCTGGGAAAAACGGTGGCCTTGCTTGTCTGCTTGCCTGGCCACTCTTTCAGCTCTGAGAATGAGCTGGAAGTCATGATGTATGTCCTGAAGGAAGCTATTGCTGTGGGTAATGCTCCCTTGGAGGCACGGGTCTGCTTCCTTATTGTCAAGCTCTTCCTACAACTGGGAAAAAACGATGAAGTGCTGCCCTTTACCGAGCATCTTCAATGTCTCACCACCACTTTACTCAGCCCAGACACTAGTTCTGTGCCACTGGATGCCACCCCCATCTTGAGCTACCTGTATGACAAGAAGTACTTGCCAAATATCGCACTGGCATCTGCCAGGTTGTTTGTTCCCAGTGACCTCAAGGGGGCACCAACACCCATTTGGAGAGCTGGCTTCATCCTCCAAAATACTTCCAAACTCCTGGGAACCCAACTGGAGAGGAGCAGCATCCCAGCGCTGGCTTGTTTCTACCTCAAGCAAGCCCTGCATTTCTCCTGTGAGACCAAAGCTGTGCCCACCCAGAGGACACTGTGTGCCATCTTGTCCAGGATGTACCTCCAGCATGGTGTCTTGGATGGGGCGGTTTGTTACGCAGCCATGGCCGTAACCCTCAGCAGACGGATGGGCGAGGAGGAGGCTTTCGAGTCTTCCCTCTCCTTGGGGTGGATGTATCTCCTGAACAACCAGCCGGGCCCAGCTGCAGACATCATGTGGCAGCTCTTGCGCTCTCTACACGAGACAGACAGCGTGACTCAGGGTGGAGCAGTGCACAATCTCCTGGCCATTGCCCTCAAAGGAGAAGGGCAGGTGCAAAAGGCTGCAGAGAACTACCTCCGGGCCCTGCACAAAGCCAAGGAGACCGGGAACAAGAGGAACCAGGCTATTGCCCTGGCTAACCTGGGGCAGCTGAGCTCCTCATGCGGGGCGAGCCAGCTGTCTGAGCTCTATCTGCTCCAGTCAGCTCAGCTCTACGCTGAGCTCCAGGGCAGTGAAGACCTGGAGATGGAGTTGGTGCGGGTGCTGCTGTGGCTAGCGCAGGCCATGGTGAACAGGCAGAAGGTGGAAGATGGCAAACTCTGCTATGAACTGGCATTGGGTTTTGCCCTGAAGTGGCATAATGTGAGGAGTGAGTACAGCTTTGCTGGTGGGAACCAGGGCAGCGTTCACCTCTGTGCAGCACCCTGTCAGGTCCCTAACGCAGCCCCCTGACCTGTCCTTTTCCCTTCCCTGTACCATGCAGGTCAGCTTCACATCACTGAGTCTCTCTGCCATTTCTACAGCAAAGTGTCCCCCAATCTCCAGGCCTGCATTACCTACCACGAGCACTGGGTATCATTGGCACAACAGCTCCAGGACAGAGAGATGGAAGGCAGTGCCCGGCAGACCCTCAGCCAGCTCTACCAGGCTTTGGGCACACCTGAGTAAGTCCTCTCTGTGGCTGTTAGATGCTGTTAGAGCGGGGCCCTTGTTCACCCAAAGCAAGAGCAGTGGCTTCCCTGGGGTGTCCCACAGGAGGTGGGGAAGGTGTGTGTGTAGCAGTCAGGTTGCTGGTTAATGCGCTGCTGAGATTTGCGAGCTGTCACTGTGCAGCGAAGAGGAGAACAGTTCAATGTCAACCAGAGCGCCGTGACAGCTGGGTGAATGCCAGGCTGTTAGCTGGGACAGGACCAAGGTCTGGCCAAACACAGTTTTCCAGAAAGACTTCCAGTCTTGATCAGTGGCGACCCAACGACAGGGAATTCATCACTTCCTTTGGAAGCTTATTCCAGTGATTAATCACCGTTCACCAGTAAAAATAGGTTCCTTATCTGTTATTTGAATAAGTCTGGCTTCAGCCTCCAGCCACTGAGTCTGCTCTTCCTCTCTCTCCTGGAGTATTTTCCCCAGGGAGGTACTTTAGACCCGTATCAGCTCGCCTTTCAATCTCCCGCTTGATACATGCAGGTGACTGATTAGATTAGGCAGGAGGGGAGAGAAAGAGACCTGGACAGACCACAGGCTTTCTTCAGTCTTTCAAGGCAAACGTGTCAAATAGTGGAGAGCTAACTCCACTCCACCGTGTCCCAGAAGGACAAATGGGCAGGGGTTGTCATTAACTTGGATGTTAACCTTCCCATGCTAGGTCACAGTGAGTTCAGAGGGAAGGAATTTAGGAAGCAGACGCCTGTCATATGAACGGTGCTATTTAAGATCACAAAGCACCCATTCCTTGGGCCTGAAGGACAGCTGGAGCCCAGTTGCCAGCAGGCCAGACACCAAGCAAACAAACATGCCCTGGGCACTGCCCGATGCTCCCTTGACCACAGCTGCCTTTTGCAGGCAGTGTGTCCTACCCGCTGGCTCATCCTGCTGCTTGTCCCTTTGTCCTCTGGTGACCAGGGGCTTGTAAAGAGGCTATAAGGTCTTGCACGTGTAGCCACAGATCTGCCTGTTTGACTGCACCGAGGGACAATCAATAGGCAAAGATGTGGTTTTGGGTGCCAGATGCTGTCTGGAAAATGAAGGTACAAGCACTCCTTGCCTGCGCTCCCATGTGTAGCTGGGAGTGAGTTTGGGGCTTAGTGTAGGGGGGCAAATAGGGTTTGGAGATGACCTGGACAAAACCCTCTTTATCAGCTGGAACAAGCAGGGGTGGGGAGCCCACTTTGGGAGTGGGCTGCCTCGGGGCTCCCGGGCTGGTCTAAAATGCCAGATGATACACACACGTGTACTAAAGCATGGAGACCTCCACAATTCTACCAGGACACATTGCTCAGAGCTGTGGCTGTCCATTTGTCTCTAATCTTTGGCAACTGTAGGAGGAGAAGACAGGATTGGCAATGGGGAGGTGTTGTGGCAGCTTTGCAGCTGATTGCTGGGGGTGTCCTGTGATTTCTCTGTAATGACTTTTTGCCCGTTACCATCACAGGGCTTTGAAACAGTCCCTGGACTGCACCAAACAGAGTCTAAGGATCTTCATTGACCTTGAGGAGACTGTGAAAGCAGCAGAGGCCTGGCTGCAGGCAGGAAGGCTCTACTATCTTATGCAGGAAGATGAGCTGGTGGAAATGTACTTTCAGGTATGGAGGAGGTGGCTGGAGTAGTCCCATTCTCACCCTGGCTAGCTGCATTCCCAGCACAGCTGTGTGGCTTGGTAGGAGCCTTTTGGGGCTGGAAGACCTGGAAGGAAAAGTTCTTATAAGCAGTGTAAACCTGCTGCTGGAAGGAGGAGCTGTTGCCTTACACTCACGCACTATCTGGCACTAAATTCCCTATCTTTCCTTCCATACATTGGGTTTAGAGGATTCTTGGGTGAAAATAAGTGAATTTATGGAGTAAGAAAGTGATATAGGAGAGCCAAAGGAAGCTGGAGGTGCCTGGTGACCAGTTCCCATTGAAATACACATAGATAAGGGGTAAAGTGCCAGGGAAGTGCTTGGAGACTTCTTGGAGTAGAAGACTACTGGCTTCTTTCCATCTCTAGCATTATTTTATCAGCTGAGCTGCAAAGAGGAAGAGCAGCTCATAAAATGTTAGGGCTCCCTCATTCAGGGAGCAGCTTCTATTAAAAGATGGGAAATTCTTTCACGTGCCCAGAGTAAGAACAGAAGGCTGGTTGGGTCTGCTGGAGTTGAACTGAGCTGGGGTATCCAGCAAAGCACCAGCCTGGACACATGCAGATGATGTTTTGGGTCCTCACTCTGTTACCCCAGAAGCACTTCTGAGCTGGTGAGGCTGGGTGACTGAAGCACACGGTGGTGGGAACAAGGAGAGAAGCCTTTCCCATCAGCCACACCAGCCTGCACATAAATCAAGGTGGTAACGGCAGGGAGTTACTCGTACAGGGTGGCTGCTCAGTGACACGGGTGAAATGAATAGATGGCTTTGGTGTTGGCCTGTTTCCTGGTTCTCACCAGGAAGATCTGAGGCCCATAACAAAGACCCATCATTGCCTCCCTGGGTCATGGTTTCAGCAGGGAGGCAGGGGCTAAAGGAGGGGTCCCTTCCCATCAAGAAGGGACAGTCAATGCCAGATCTCAGCAGGGCACGTCCGAGTCCCTGAGGGGCCCCTTCCCAGGCAAGGTTACTGGCAGTGATAAATTGTCATGATGTAAGGAACAACATGTTCTGGCTGGAAGGTGGCACCAGGGCCAAGTGCATAATTGGCACAAATAACTGTTCTTCCCAGAAGTTAGCATACCTGCCCTCCCTCCTGCTGGCTCTGCCCTTCCTCTGTACAAGCCGTCCGTTCCCCTCGTCAGTCTTCACACTGGCTCCATCACACCAATGATGGACCAGGGCCAGGACAGCTGCTGGCTGCACTGTCCCGACTCTAGATCATGATGCCATTGGATATCCCAGCTGATCGGTTTGCCCTGATCCCCTGCGCAGGGATGGGTTATCTGGCTCCTGGCTCCATCCTTACACACATCACTTGCAAGTGCAGCACAACAGCCCCATACACCTGCTGGCCAACCTGTCTCCATGCTGTTTGGAGCACTGGAGCTCATGTTTACAATGACTTGGGTTTATTTAGTCACACCAGTGTCTATGTGACAATGTCTCTATTCCAAGTTTCACACCAGTTCCTTTTCCTTCTAGGCAGCCATTCAGACTGCTCTGAAATGGGAGAACTTCTCCTTGGCCATGGATCTTTATGAAAAAGCAGGTGATACCTTTTTTAATGGCAGCCGAAACAGAGATCGAGCTGTGGAGTTTTATAGGGTACAGATCCCTCCGAGCATTTCTGTCCTTGTGTCCCCACAAGGTGATGGCCATGGGGAGCTTTTCCCCAGGGCTGGCTGCAGCACTGCATGGATGGGATGGAGGGATGGGGGGTGGAGAGGGACGGGGTGGTTCTGAGTGTGCCAGAGTGCAAATATTGCTGCGGGGGGTAAGGCTGGAGGACGGACATATTTTGCAATGGCTGCATCTCACCCCAGAGATCATTTGGGAGGTGGGAATGGGGTCCTTAAATTACAAATCCTGGCATTATTAGGTATGAGCTGGTCGCTCCTGGGGACATGCTTAGAGTCAGACTTTCAGGCAGCTGAGGAAGGGCAGAGATGTGAGACTCCGATTTTGAGAACGGCACTCTGGGATATGAAACTCATTTTCAAGGGAAAGAAGGGGTTAGAACCTGAACCTGCAGCACTCAACCGCCCCATCCTCTGCCTGCCATGCCAAGTGCTTGGTCCATCTCCTGTTGCTCTGCCACCCCTGTGTGGGCAGTGCTGTACTTCCAGGAACAGCCTGGATTCCCTGTCCTTTCTCCGCAGGGAGGTGCTGTGCCCTTGGCCAGGAAACTGAAGTCCAGTAAAACAGAGCTACGGCTGTTTAATAAGCTGGCAGAGCTGCAGATCGGGCTGCAGGGCTACGAGAAGGCGCTGGAGTTTGCCACACTGGCAGCCAGGCTGAGCATCAGGGTCGGTGAGTGATGCACGCCCGCAGGTACAGGGAGGTACTGGCTCCCCTGGACGGGGTTGCTTTTCTGGATGAGAGCAGTGTGCACATGAAAGGGGGACATCCTGCTTTCATAAGACTGCTGGACCTATTCTTATCCTAAGTGGTAACGTCTTTTTAAGGCCACTTCCCTTTTTAAGCTGCATGGCAGCCACATGGGAGAGCTCTGCCATGGTGGTGGTGGGACCAGCTGAGAAGAGGGTTGTTGCTACACCGGTGCACGGGAAGCCTGATGAACACACAGAAATGAACAGTTCCTCTCTACTCTGGCTCTTCTGATAAAATCATCCCTTCCCATTACAGAAATAGTTTGAATGGGCAAAACACCAGCATAAATGTCTGAGGTGGAACCCGTCTTGTAATAGCTCTTTCCAGTGCCCAAGAAATCCCCTGGGTGAATGATATACTACCTAGGCAATCTGTCCAGCCTTGGTACCAGCACCCTGCCCATGGCTCTGTTTTCTCTGAACCATCTTCAAACCCAGTGTCTCCTTATGAAGATATCCGTGCCCCCTGGCTGTTGAGCAAATGCATCCCCAAGCAGCTGAGTGTGCCAGGTTGGGGATGTATTGCGAGAGCGCCGCAGGCTGACTGTACCACTAACTCTCTTCCAGGAGATCAATTGCAAGAGCTGGTTGCATTCCACCGCCTGGCTACAGTCTACTATTTTCTGCATATGTATGAGATGGCAGAAGACTGCTACCTGAAGACCCTTGCCTTGCGTCCCCCCTTGCTGCAGTGCTCTGGAGAGGCCCTGTACTACTGCAAGGTGTATTGCCACCTTGGCAACCTGACCCTGCACAAACTGAAGGTAGGAAACCTTTCCATCGTGCCATTGTGTTGAGCACTCTGGTCTTGACGGAGAGCTGGAGGTGGAGTGTCACATTTGCTGGCAGAGCAGCCGCACATGTAGACGGCTGCATCCTGTGACTCTCCATCCTCTCTGCTGCTTTAGAATAAGTGTATGCAATGCTGGAACAACCAGATTTTGAAGGGGGAAAGGCAATTTGGAAAGAAGTGCTGGCACTTAGCTGCGACTATATAGAGCCCATTTCAATAAAGTCAGGTGTCACTGGGTTCTGCCTGGAACCACCAGGCTCTGCTCCAGCTCCCTTATACCCTCTGACCTTCAATTAAACCACTTCCTAATGCCTGCCCCGTCCTTTACGGTTAGGATGAACAGGATGCAGCAACTTACTTCCTCCTGGCCCTCGCCGCAGCGACCGAGCTAGGAGACCAGGAACTACAAGACTTCATTCATGCCAAGCTGGGTGACATCCCTGGTGCCCTGCGGGGGCCCGAGGGCACGCCTGGCTGTGCCACGTACCGGCCCAGGTGGCTGAGCGAAGGCGGCCACGTCGTCTGACTGATCTTCCACGCCAGGGACTCCAGTGCGAGCCATCAAGCAGCGTCGTGCCATGCTGTGCCGCTAGCATCAGTCCATGTGCTCTCCAGAACAACTGGCCCAGGAGAGGTCCTGCGCCGCATCCTAAGGAGCTGGCAGCGTTTGGTCTTCTAGTCTCCGACAGGCAGGGGACTGAGCACTGGGGACCCTGCCCTGAGTTTTTGGGAGCAGGGCTGTGCACCACAGCCTGGGCAACACATTGAGACTGGGCATCCGGGCAGGATGAGGCCCCGGCAGCGATGCTGGAGCATGCGGGGCAGCGGGGCTGAGTGACAGATGGCATTTCGGGAGTGTGGCTGCCCTGCCCAGGACAGGGACAGGAGAGTGCTGCCATGTGCCTGCCTGTCCCCCCCCCAGCTGCCCCACACACCTGAGGTCCCATGGGGCAGCTCAGCTTGACCCAAATGTGTTTTAACTTGAATAGAAACTCCTTTATTTATTCCTAGCTGGTTTCTGTCCTGTCTGCTCTGTGGAGGTCTGTGACCTGTACCTCATCACAGCCCGGGGCCTCTTTGGTACAAAGCACCGCCAAAGCTTTTGGCAGTGAAAGACAGAATTAGGGAAAGGAGGAGAAATGAAAGGGGCTGGTGAAGCCTCCCCGGGAGACAAGCCCCCTGTGCAGGTGGGCGGCTGGTCGGGGGGAGGCAGAGCCCACCCTCACCCCAGCCCTGCTGTTCAGCCTCAGCTCCAGCACTGGAGCAGCAGGGGTGGCCTCCTCTGTCCCACAGCCCGTGTGCGCTCTCAACATCTAAAGCACGAGCACACTATGGGTCCTGCATGGAAAAAGAGCCTTCAGTCCCGACCCAGCTCAGGCTGTGCAGCCCAGCACCCTCCCAGCCTCTTTTCTCCAGGCTGCAGTGGTGGGATGGGACGCAAGAGCACCAGGGAGCAGATGGTGAGGCTGGGGACACTAGTCTGTGCTGTGGCACACATCCAGCCCCAGCACAGGGGTGCTGACAGGGGACTTTTGGTGGGGAGAGGCAGCGGCACTGCCTTTGTGTGGGCCACTGGTAGCCCAAGGAGAAGCCAGCCACTCAGCAGGTAGCAGTCTGTCTTCAAGTGCCCTGAGCTACGTGGCTGGAGGAGAAGCAAAAACTCCTCTGCGGAGCGAGCAGGTGGAATGGGAGACACAGAGGAGGCTTCTCCCAAGAGCTGCTGCCCGGCACCGGGAGAGGACACAGCTCTCCTTCACAGCCCGTCTCACCACCAGAGAGCAATAAATGCCCGCGTTTGCAGCCTCACAGGGGCGAGTGCCGCTTCCTGGCTAATACCGACCTCTGTTTTCAGTCTGGACTGGTGCAGAGTGAGGAATGAGCAGTTTTTCCAGCTCATCTCTTTACTCTGACAACCAGTGGCCAGACAGTCAGCTGGGGCTTCACAGGGAGACCCTGTTCCAAGTCCTTCTACCTCCCTGATGCTTGGAAATGCTAAATGCAGATCATTTATTTCCTCGCTGCTCATTGCGAACGCTGAGTTCATTTTCCCCTTCTAATCCCTGCGAGGCATCCATCATCGGGGCAATGAATAGTTTACTGCTTGTTTACCGAGCATTCCTGCAATGCCATTAGAGGAGCCTAATGGCAAATCTTCCAGAGGAAGCTCAGAGGAGGCAAATCTTCCTCCTGTTTGAAATACAGCAAGCTTGGTGGAGAACCGGTCCCCAAAACCTTCCTGCCTCACTCCATGGGGCTGCCTGTTCTCAGTTCAGCTTGGTGCTCACCGTGGTAGGGCAGGATCTTTTCAGCAGTGTTTCAGGTCAGTTCCCCTTTTTCTTCTCATACGCGGCGAAAAACACAGTTTCACATTTTTGTACCAGAAGGCAGGTCAACGACTATTGGGGCTATCAGGGCTGAGGGAGAGGGGGAAGCTTTGATGGCTCTGGAAGACCTGAGGGTCTGCGTGGTGCAGAAGTGCCCTGCCCTGGCACCAAGATCTCCACCCACCTCTCCTGCCACCCCCACCACCTCGCTTAGGGACACTGCCCAGCAGCACCCAGACTGTCTGGTCCTCAGCAGTGCCCTTTGGGGATCTGAGATGAGGCCCAAGGCCACCAAGAGGCTGCTGCACAGGTGTTCCAGCAGGGCTTTTGTTACCAGTGGTTGTAGCGGCTGGTGCCACGCTGCTGGCCAGGCTCTGCACTTGGGGTCTAGCCTGTGGGTGGCTGTGCCTCTGTCTGTGGCAGAGCCCCCCGGCCCACACTGGTGGCCAGTGGCTGTTGTGGTTCTTGTCAAAGTTAAGCCCAGTGGAGGATGAATCATGCAGAGAGCATCCCCGCTAAAATATCCCTTCCAGAGCCAAGACCTGAGGCTGTTCTGCCTAGCACCAGTGAGAAAAAATGGGCTTTGTTTAAACACAGAGGGTCAGCGTCTCAGCTGGTCTAAATCAGCTAAGCTCCATGAAGTCAAACAGAGATGTTCTGATTTGCAGGGACTGTAGAACTGGCCCATGTTCCTCTTTAAATCAGAGCAAACAAATTTGTGGTGCCTGGGGGAAAACAAAAGAGATTTGCTCCTTGGGAATGTCCTATAAAACATCATTTCCCCTCTACCTCGTCTGCCCACCCACTCCCACACGCTGTGACAAAGCTGGGCTGTTTTTCTAGTGGGATGAGAGGTCATGGTGGACAGGGCTAATTAAACTCCATAGTAATAGTTGGAAATGGAGTGAAACTTGGAGCAGTCATTTGTGCATACCATCTCCTGGGCCTGTGCCCGAGGAAGGGTGAGGGTGCCATGTCTCTCCAGCCACTAGCACAGTTTCGTGGGCAGAGAAACATGCTTTGGGGACTTTGTGCCAGAGGAGGTCACCAGGTGATGGTTCTGGTCCTGGGGCAGCTAGGCTGGGGGTTATGGTCCTCCACCCCTTCCTGGGCAGGGGGGATGCTGTCCATCATTCCTGGGGCACAGTGACTGGCATATGTCTGTCTTCTATACACACCTGGAAGCATGTAAGGGGTACACACCCCAAGGTGCTGCCAGGTGCAGAGCCTGGCCAGAGCTGTGGTGCTGCTCCAAGAGAAGGCTGGAAGAGCCGGGCTGTAGAAACACAGGAGGTATTTATCCCATGGTAGGCACTGGCCACCAGTGTTCAGCCCTCCTTCACTAGCACTAATGTCAGCCCAAAGTGATGGAGGAAGAAATAGGGGAAAGGGAAAGGATGGATTAAGTCTCCTCTTACACCAGGTGTCATCATCTTGCTGTGGCTTGTGACTTATTTCTGAGCTGCATGTGACTGTCTGCTCCATGCCTGGACCCAGGAGTCTTCCTTCCTTCAGCCCTCAGCCAGCCAAGCTGGAAATAGCACCAATGGGGTCCATGTGCAGCAGCACATGCCTTCACATGGCTGCTAAAAGCAGCACCTTCCTTTCCAGCCCTTCCCAAGGGTGAAGGGTGCTGTAGGAATCTCCTTGCTTTCGCTTCGGTGCTTCTGCGTGTCAATGTCTGGACCTGATGCTGACCCATCTCGCTCTGATCTTTCACCAGGGCAGCCCTCTGGGCACCAGTGCTACCAGTCCTGACATAAGCCCACCTAAAAGCCAAGGCTGGCACCCTGACCCCATTTTTGTTTAATGCCTCAGGGGGCCATTTAAGGCCTGGAATAAAGAGGGACTGGATTTCTTTAACATATGCTCATTCTTGGGCAGTGGAAATGCCATGACAGGAATAATTCTTGGATCATCTTAGCTCCAGTGTGAGCCTCCCAAGGCATTAGGAAAAAGGAAGCGCTGATAACTATAAATACAGATATGGACAGAAGTGCAGAGATATCTAGATTTATTTGGGTTTACACGGAAACTACTCTTTCCTGCAGAAATACAACACCCAATAATTATTACTGTCAGCAGATATCTTTCATCATTCCTTCGCTGTACAGTGCTGCAAATCTTCACTGGGCCTGTGCTGGATGGAGGCTGGGCCGGATGAAGAGACCTTCCTATTCCCATCTGTACCATACAGCTCCAACCCAGTCTTTTGCCACTCCATGCCTCAGATCCCATGGGTTAAATGAGCGATAGAAACCCCCTCAGAGTACCATCAAAGCCTGGTGGTTAGTCAGGGAAAGCACATGGTGCTCGGGAGGGAAGTCTGAATTTCGGTGGTGTGCTGCGCAGATTGATGGTGTAGGTGGGAGCCATCTCTCCCACCCCAAGGACCCACACTCAGGCCTCGCCCTAACCAGAGTCATCAACCACAGCTGATGCTGCTACACCACTCCTCCTAAAAGCACCCCATGGCTGTATAGAGCTGTTCTGGAGCTCAGTGTCCAGGTTTTGTAGCTGGAGCTCTAGGATGTCACATCATTTATCCATCTCCATCAACCTTGGACTTTGGCAGAGGCTGGTCTCCAGCACAGCCTGTCTCTGCTGGAGGCTCATCGGTGATGTGCAGGAGCAGAGAGTCTGAGACCGGGGTAAACCTGAGCTCATCTTATCTCAGAGGTGGCTGAGATAAGCCAGCATCTTCCCATCTTCCAAGCACCATGTTGCTTGGAACAGTAATGAGAAGTTAGTAAACACCAGCTGTTCTGCTAAGCAGAGGTGGGTGAAGTATGTAAACTGGGCAATTTAGATTAACAGTAATTTATTTTCACAGCAACTTGGTTTTTCGTTCACTGATAATTGGGATCACAAATATGTATGCCAGGAGGTGTATCAGAAGTTGATTCCGGGGGGCTGAGCAACAGCCAAGAGCCACTAACTGTAACTGCATGTGCTTAAATAACCCTTCCCTGCTCTGGCGTAAGGCAGGCAGCAGCTCAGTGCAGCCTGTCTGCGTGCGCTGAGATGGGGGCCTATGTCTGCACGACTGGTGTCCCCACCCTGGGAGCTTGCTGTGTCCCTGGAGGAAGGGAGAAGCAAAACCAGAAAGCAAAGGACAGGGCAGCTGGGAAGTGGCCAATGACTGTGGACAGGGAATAGAGAAGTCAAATGTAAAAAAAGAAAATCCCAGCTGAGATTAAATACTTCTTGTGCTGAGACGGCACCAGGCATGGATCAGCCTGGGACGTGTCATCCCTGCTGTCACCGGGCACATGGATATCTTACCAGCAGTGATCTCCAGAGTTGCTTTCTGCTCCCATGGGTGCTTTGCATTCGGCAGGACTGGTGGGAGACCAGCGCTGGATGCTGTGCTGGGCTTTGCCAGAGAAAACCTCTCTCTGGGACTGGAGAGGGCAGAGAGAGAGAACTGGTAAACGCAGTGCAGAAAACATTATCCCTTCCAAGCGTACAGCTGGCAGGGACCATGTGTGCCAGTGACAGGCACACATGGAAGGGCAACTGTCTCTCCTGGGTACCAGCCGATGGGCAAAGAGCCCCATGTTCCTGTCTTGTCCCAGCTCTGCAGTCAAACGCGATGGTGCCAGGGTGCACTAAGGGTCCCAGCTAAGCTGCTTCTAGCTCCCCAGCTCCTGCACACGCTGTCGCAACAGCTATGGCTCCTCCGAGAGGCAAAGACAGGCAGGAAACCTGGCAGCGAGAGGCTCTCCTCAATGCAGCACTGGAGACAAGTGTAGGAAACAGCACAAGTGCCAACAATTCCTGTCACACTATAGGAGAGGTGGGGGGGAAAGACTCTGTATTTGGCTGCCGTGAAGGCTGTTGGGAGAGAGTCCAGGAATTGGGATGAATACAAAGAAATGAGCCCCTGAGCACCAGAAGGTTTTTGAGAAAGGAAGAATAAATTCTTACATAACAAAATTCCCTTTGTGCACTGGTTATGGGATGGTTGTTTTATTTTTCTGGTTTGGTTTGGTTTTTTTCCTTTCCTTTGCACCTGCTCTGACAGTGGTGTTGGGGCCACACAAGAATGCATAAACATACATCAGCGTGTAGGGAGCAACAGCTGCAGCATTTACATCCTGACTCTAAGGTTTAATTCTGCCTGGGACACCTTCAGTTCCTTGCAGCTGGTTTTTGAGTTGCAGCACGACTTTTTCCTACTGCTGTCCAAGATTTAAGCAATGCTTGATCCCAAAGTATTAGTACATATTAATCAGGTTAAAAAACCCACCTTGCTCCACTGCTTTGGGAAGGATTTCCAGAAGTTCCTGTACAACTCCGGTGTGTCAGGCTTGTCTTCTTCTGAAGTCTCTCCTGGACTTCCCTAACAAATCAGCTGGGCTTTCCCATCTTGTCCATCTCCTGATCTGACAGAAGAATAAACTGTGTGCCCTGGTGGTGGCACCCCCTGGGGCAGACCATGCTGGAGCACCCCGGAGGTGCATGGCACCTGCAGGGATGCGGTGTGTCCCTGCGTGGCCAAACTCAGCAACAGTGGCATTGCCTTCTGACTCGTCTCTCTGCCCTCTGAGTCTGCATCATCTTATGCCTATTTTGGAAGCTATTTGATACTCCAAAAGCTCCAGTCTGTGGGGGTGACAGGATCTACTTCTGCAAAGTAAGGTTTGTGAGTCTCTCCTGGCTTCTGTCAGTCCTCTATCAGCTCCGTTTTCCTTCTGTGTCCTCCTGATCCCCTCCTTAAAGTGCCTTTGTCTGGGATTGGCATCTTTTCCTCTTAAATCTCCTTGATCCTGTCTTGATAAACTAGTAGCCATGAGCACTTGCAGGGTCTTAGTTTAGTACAGTTTGTTCTCAGGTTCTTTCCAAACCTGCCTTGAAAACTGGCAGATGAAACTACTCTTTTGATGCCCTCTGTGCTCTCAGTATTCATCTCTGATTGGAAGTGTCTTGATCTTGTTTATCTGTTGGATTTTCATGCATAGGGGTACGATGGACAAAGAGACACTTAGGCAAGAGTGTCTATTAGATACTTTACAACCCATAACAGCGTCTGAAAGGACATCTGGTGATTTGCATTTTCTTTTTGGCAGGAAGGCTGTTGCCTTTGGAAGTCAGCAGGTGTCCCTTCAATGGTGCCACAGTTGCTGAAAATCTCATCTTGCTTTTGTCCAAGCTGAAACCTGCTCCTGCCTCTCCTCGAAGACCTAACCCGGGGCTGTGAAAGGTGATGTTTCAGTGCCTTACCCCAGAATGTCATCTGCTGTGACATTGTCCTGTCAGCCTGGCATGCTGCTAGCAGTCCATTCTTCCACTTGCATTTTAACCCAAGGTTGTGACTGTCTACATATGGCTGGCGGAGAAGGAAAATGTCACACGAAGGACTGAGAATGGGTGATGGGCTCTGCCTAGTTGGCGGAGGGGTTTCTCTTCCAATTTACTTCATTCCTTCCCTTATTTTTACTTCCAGTGCAGTACACCTTCCCTGGGTAGATCCTTTTTATTGGTACCGTTTCTGCAAGGCTCCTCCTCCTGGAAATCCATCCTGCATACTTTACTCTGTGTTAGTAGAGGCATGTCATGTCACACCACCTGCATTTGGGACTTCCCTGTGTTTTTCTTCTGCTGTAACACACAGAGACTTTCTCTGAGGTTTGGTGGCACAGTCTGGGCACTCATTTCACTGCCAATTTGCACTACCTGCAGCGTCACCCATGGGCATAATCTGAAACCCTTAGTCATGGCTTTGACAGGGTGGCTCTTTCCCTTGCTCTTCTGCTCTGCAAGCTTGAGGATAACAATTTCTTTTGCCATGGTGACTGCACAGGAACTACATGCACGTCATTTTCCATTGTCATGTTTTTCTCAGCACCACCCACAGACATTTCTTTGCAGTTATCTTTCTCTTCTGCTTTTTATCTCTGCATATTCTCTTGGATGTGTTTTGCTTTTTTCTCTGATGTTTCCTCTGCTGGGCTGTGGAATATTGCTGAGCCTGTTTCACTCACCCAGCAAGACTGCCCCTGGGTGCCCTTTCTCAGACGAGCTCCCTCTTCCCATTCTGTAGTGAATAAACAGACTCTGAAAGCTGGATTATCATCTTATGGGTCAGGTGCTTTGTGAACTTCAGCCATAAACAAATCTGTTGTTTTCCAGGCTCACAAATGGGTGTTGTTTTCCTGGATCACAGCTGTTGATAAGGTGCTGCTCACCGATGCTGATTTCTAGCAGTCACAAAGCCTTGCCCATGTCTACCTGTCAGTTCTGCAGGTGGGATTCTGCAGGGGTTTCCCAGAGCTGCTGGCACTATATGCAGGTGCAGCCTTTGCCCATCCCTGCTTACAACGCTCTGTTCTGCCTTCATCACCCTCTCCCAGCCAGCCTTGCTGCAGTTTGGCTGTCTCCCCATCCTACTCTGGACAATGTCCCATTGCTAAACATTTCCCAGCCTGGGGCCTGGAAGCTGGTGTGCTGATGTACACCTTGTTTTCTGGGTGCCGTTTGCTTGTTTTCTGTTTGCCTTGCTGGATTCCTTGGCTCTGATTGCCTGTGCCTGGGGGAGCCAGCTTGTCTCTGTGCCCCATTGGTGCTTCAGCCAAAGAAGCTGGGGAGCAGCATGGCACGGCTGTGGGCACTGCTCGCCATGCTTTCAGCCAGCTCTGCTCTTGGGACGATGTGACTGCATGTGTGTGGCTCTGGACCTGCTTGCTAAGCCCTGCTGAGAGACAGAAGCCATTTGCTTGTCTCTGGGTGCCAGGGTGAGACGGTCTCCCTGCCTATGCCTGGTGCTTGCCACAGCAAGCTTCAGCCCAGGGCAATGCACCGAGGAAGCTGCAGGTGCTGTTTCCTATTCTCCAGTCACATATCTACCATGTGTATGCTGCTGCGGAGGCATGGATTTGCTTGATTGGCAATCTAAAATGGCCAGTATCTGGGTTTTCCCAGGGCTGTGGGAAGCTCGATGGGTACGGTGCTGGGGACCAGCAGCCAAGAGAAGGGTGAAGCAGTGCCTGGCCTGGACAGCCCTGCTCTGACCCCTCATCAGCTGCCTGGCACTTTGGAACAACTGTCCAAAGCAAAGGACACTGTGAAAAATATCCATTCCCTGGACACTGAATTACTCCGAGGGGATTGCACTGCCTGAACTACAGGGAAGGGGAAGCATTTACAGCTTGTCTGCGAAGGTCAAGGAGATGAAGATGCTCAGATGGCAGGTGAACATGTGGGAAATGATGGGAGGTGGGTATGGGAGGTTTGGACCACAGGGAAGAGAGAAAAAAGCAAAGAGAAGTGCACATTTTTTGATGGCTGAGATGTTACCATGTGTGTGCAGAGGGTGTGTGCAGAGGGTGTACATGAGAGAGAGAGAAGCTCAGGAATAATTAACAGCTCATTAATATTTCCTGCTCTCCAGGCTAAAGGCCATTACCACAGGCAGCCTCACAGACACAGCTCCACTCTCACAGGCATCCTGAAGCCATCCCTGCCAAACCACAGCTGCCATTCCTGTGTGATTGAGGGAAATGAGCCCTTTCCTTTCCCTTGCTTTCAAACAAGGGTGAGAGGCCTTGGCTTGATGCAAAAAATAAACATGAACCATGACCAGGACAAAGGCAAGTCGCTGGGCCAGCTGTTATTGTAAACAGTGCCTTTCCTCCCCTCCCCAGGCACCAGGTTTTCCTGGAGGTCCCCTCCAGCCCCTGCCAGCCCAGCTCTTCTCCCTGCATCTGGCTTCCCTGCCTTGTTTTGGTGTCACTTTCCAAAGAGCTCACAGCTGGGCTGATGTGCAGATTAGTGCTGTCCGGTATCGGTGTGAGAGGAAGAGGATGAAGGCGGCAGAGAAGGGGAACTGAAGTCACTATCGCTCCTGGGAGCTATGGCGATTCCAAGTACTGCTCTGGTGTTGATCCACCTTCTACCGCAGCCCTTCCTGGACAACCTGCTCTCCAGGCCTGGGAGCAAAGCCCATCTGTTCCTGTCATTGCAGTGAACAGCCCAGGAGGCGTACACTGAGCTGCTCAGCTCACTGGTAGCCCATTCACACTGGGCTTTGGAGCAGAGAATGTTCCTGTTCTGTCCCATCTTGCTCATAAGCAGCAGAAGAGGAGGAAGGGACGGTACATAGAGAGAGATGCTGACCTGAAACCAAGTGTAAGACAGAGGGAACATCCGTAGTGGGGAGACGCTTTGCAGCCTTTCTTTGAGATGGAGAAACCCTTGATCAGCTCTCCAGTGATGCTTCTGTGGAGAAAAGATGCAGCATAAGACACTTTGAGAAGGCTGCAGGTAGCTGCCTGCAGTGTCACCCTGTGTCTGGGTGCTGGTGTCTGCCTAGGAGGGGGGATGAGCTGGTGAGCATGCTGCCAGCATGACGAGTGACAGGGAACAGAGCTGTAGGTGACAACGTCGTCACCTGGGGCTTCTTGTAGTGAGGCAAATCGGCTGATCTTGGCCCACAGTGGCCTGTAGATGTGGAGATGAGCTAATGCCCAACTCATTTGGGAATGTGGCATGCAGCCAGCCTTGTCCTTTTCTCTTTTAAGAAGCATTAAGTAAGCTGAATTTACTCAGCTAAGGGACACCTTGAGTCAAGATGTGTCCAGGGTAACTTTACGCATTGTTTCTTGGGCAGCAGTAAATGATGGTGATGGCCATTATCAGATCCTGACCCTGAGATTGTGTAAATGCTTAAATTACCCTTCTGGACCTCAAAAGGCTTGTCCATCCAGGCTCAGGGAGCTTCTCTGCCCAGACACTTGTGTCCTCATCCCCGGTGAGCAGCTGGCAGCTCCTGACGGCAGAAGACTGGTTGGAGGGGCTCTGCATCCCTGCCTGGCCTCCCACCAGGTGCACTTCCAAGGTCTTAAGCAGCTCCAAGCTCTTAAGCAGCTCACCCTCTGAGCAAGCAAGGGCCAGCCTTGACGGACTCTAATGTGTGCTGGGATGTGTGCTAGAATTTATGCATATTTGTGTGCTAATATCGATAGAGATGGGCTTTGTCATGGATCTGAGAGGAGACCAAAATGCAGCCCCAAAAAAGGTACAGCTGCTTCAGGAGATGTTCTTCAGGCTGGCAGGCTCCAATCTACTGCAGACACAGCATAAGCAGACTGTGCATCACACTGACTGATCCACAGTGTTTCCCTGCTGCAAAGGGGAGTTTTCAAAGGTCTCGAAAGCAGGTGATGCTCCAACAACCACTGGATTACAGCCTCAGCTATTTCCCTCATAGCACCTTTTAAAATTCCCAATATTTTCTCATTATTCAAGTTTTTATAAATATTAATTCTGAAAGCTACCATTCTGGGCTCCCCAGGACAGTAACACATGTTCCCCTATTGGCCCTAGATCTCCTGGTTCAGCCTTTTAGAAAGACATTCTGTCCTAATTTTCAAAGCCTGCAAGTAATAGTGAATCACTCCATCCCTGTGCATGCTGTTCTGCTACTTAATTACTTTGCTTCCTATTTTGAATTTGTCTAATTTTGATTTCTAGGCTCAGGATCTGTCTGTGTCTTCTGCTACTCAGTTGAAGACCTTCTTATCATCACAAAGCTTTTTCCAAGCTGGCATTTACAGTCTGCAATCAAGTTACCCATCTGTCTTCTCATTTTCAAAGAAAATAGATTGAGAATCTTTAATCTGCTACCACAATTCCAGGTCACCAGATTCTATTTATTTTCTTATACATAGAGTGTATCTCAGCAAGAGTTCTAAGTGTCATATATGTGCTGAGGGAGATTTTTATGGAGAGGAGAGAAAACTTCTCTCCAAAACTGGCTGAATTCTGCAATTCAGATTGGCATCCCACCCACCGGTTTTGATACTGTTCCCATATATTAAGAAATGTGTTTAATGTTCAGTTGCACAGATTAATAAACATGACCCTTTTCTGGCTGCCTTTAGTTAAGCAAGATGATGTGTTTATACTGTGAGACTCAAGCCCTGTCCTGAAGCTTTTACAATGTCATGTAAGACAACAAGGTACAACAAGGGAGGCCATTTACACAGACAGATGAAAAAGCACCAGGGGAAGCGGTGAGAGGGACGCCTGGGTACAAACGCCCGCTTTGTGCTTAAAAAGATGGCTAAAGCCAACTGACGTGTTTAGAAGAACGGAAATAAGTGCGGACGTGAGGGAA
The DNA here is from genome assembly GCF_964106895.1 of Numenius arquata. NCBI lineage: Eukaryota > Metazoa > Chordata > Aves > Charadriiformes > Scolopacidae > Numenius > Numenius arquata. The sequence goes on from NC_133586.1 coordinate 33,949,391, forward strand.
GCATCATCCACAGACACGTTCAGACAGCCAAGGAGCAGCGCCAGCCTGGGTACAGCAGGTGAATCTGAGCATCCACCTGCGGCTGCGTGGGAGCGCAGTGCCAGCAGCCAGCCCGGGTCCCTCTCGGGGCAGGCAGCCAGCATCTCCTTCAGCTGCTCTTCTGGGGGTGGGAGTGTGGCTCAGTGTGCTGGGAAGAGATGGCTGAGGGTGTCGGACTGGGGGTACAGGGGCAGCAGTGGAGGAGGAAGAGGGTATGGAGGGAGAATTGCTGATGGGGCTGTGCACAGGGTTGGTTTCGGAGGGTGAAGGACAGTCCATACGCCAGTTTCTTGGCTTGTGTTCTGTGACAGATCGGTCGCGCCAGGCTTGTAGGGCTGCAATCACAGCTCCCAGGGATGTGCCACAAGTAGCCACAAACTCGTTATCGTTGCTCAGTGACCTGTGAACAAGCCTGGCCACGACTGCGCTTCCCGCCCCCGCAGATTCGTCAGCTCTCAGCAGTTTGAGACTGCCAAAGAAATCATGAAATAGATTTTTTAAACCCAATCTGGGAAGTTCGAGCCCACGGGAGGAGATTTCCCACAGCCCCTCAGTCGGTCGGTCTGCTGCCGGAGCTGTGCGCAGGGGTGGCTGTGCCGGAGCCACCTCTGCCCAGAGCTGCCTCTCTCCCCACCACGACAGACAAGAGCCACGGGAGCAGCATGAGCGATATCGGGGCATTGGCTTACTTGGGTCATCGTGAAATTGTCGTGGTTTAACCCCAGCCAGAAGCTAGGACCACGCCGCCACTCACTCACCACCCTTTCTCCAAGAAGGGCAGGGAGAAGAGGGAGAAACGCAGGGGAAAGGAAAAAAAAAAAACAGCTCATGGGTTGAGATAGTTTAATAGAACAGTTTAATAGAACAATATCAGAAAAGGAAAATAACAATGATAATAATGACACAAGTCACTCTCACCACCTGGTGAATTGGCACCATCTCGAGCAGTGGTCGCTGATTTACTCCCACTGGCCAACCCCAATTTATATACCAAGCATGATGTCTATGATACAGAATATTCCTACTGGCCATTCCATCATTCCGTCTAGGCTTCTTCTCAGCTTCTACGGGAAGCTGAAAAAAACCCTTGAAAAATATAAACCTGGCCTAGCAACAACTGAAACAATACGTATTATTGACATTCCTTTCACACCTTACCTGGAACACAACCACCACTAGAAAGAAAATTAACTCTGTTCCAGCTGAAACCAGGAGAGAAACAAAACATTTCAGACAGGTAGCTCCCAGGATAGCCCTCTGCTTAATTTGTTCTCTTCAGTGGGAGCGATACGGAAGGCTTTGATCTAAAGAAGCAATTCTGCATTTTCTGTTTTTCAGGGTGACGGCAGGCTTTCACGGGAAGGCTGGGGTTGGCCTGAAGGATGGGTTTGTGAGGGACAGCATCTCAAGCTCAGAGGCTGCCTGAGAAAAACAGGAACTGGGGCCGGCAGGTGGAAATGCTGCACGAGGCCCCGTGGAAAAGGGGTTACCATGGCAAGGAGCACCGGCTGCTCCGAGGCAGGGCTGCGCTGGGGCACCCTGGACCTCTTCCAGAGAGCAGCCCAAGCTGGAGCCTGTAGAAATCACTGCCACTTGCCAGAGCTGCTTTACATACAGGCATATATCAGCTGAACTCTGCTAATTTGGTTTTAGTAAGACAATAATTGCATGTTTATAAAAAACAACAGATTTTTTAAAATGACTGATATTCAGTGACTACCCAGGAGACATGGATTGATTTCCTGTTTGTCAGCCAATATTTAATTATTATTATTATGCATCATTGTATTTAGTTTCATAAACAAAAAGCAATGAAAACCAAATAGATTAACATTAGATACCTATAACTTAATTTACATATAATAGCTTTATTAGCTCAAAGCCTGGAACATTCCAGTAGAGTTTTAGCCTAGTGAGTTTAGCACTTGAGATACGAGTGCTCGCGATAACTACGGGGGCTTTAAAAAAGTATGTGTCACGCTGCCTCGAAGAGAGACAGACTCCCAGAGAAGCCAGTTCTCAGGGAGGCAGGAGCACCGCGGGGTTAAAGAGCCTTGAGTTTCTATCGAGGCATGTGTTATTCTCACTTTTTAAAGTGCTCGTATTTCAGTGTATATTAGCACATTATCTTGCCCCATGCCTGCTGGTTCGCAGTGTGCCTGAGGGGAATGCCACACTGCAGCACTCGGTGGCCCTGTCATTTCTTGTGCATGTCATGGCTTCATCATATGTCTCGTTAGTTAATTAGAGGACAGAAGAACAAGCGGCAGAAGTTGGAGAAGCCCTACAAAACATGCGTGAAAATGTCAAATGAGCTCAGAAAGCAAAGCCCAAGGTGCTGCCCTTTGTGAAAGCCACACTTTGGGCATCTTGTTCCTGTCACTCAGGATGAACATGGAGGGCAGGCAGATCCTTATGCCTCTATTAGTGGAAAAATCCACTTAGCACAGCACCTCGCTGTTACACCATGCCCAGAGGGCACCTCCTGTCCAAAGGTGACCATCAGCAGCGTGCTGTGGCCCTGGCTTTCAGCAGGGACTCTCCTCACTGCAGAGCAGGGTGAAGGAAGCAACCCCAGAGAGTGTCCTGTGCTGGCAAACCCTGGCCGCTTTCAGGGGTGATGTCCAGCACTGCATCATTTTTATGGCAGTGGAACTGCGTTACACTGCCCTGGGGAAGCCGAGATGCCTGTTAGTCACGCGGTGGGTGATGACTGCTCTGCTCCCGTTTTGTTGGGAGCCTTCTGCCAGCCTGGTCTCTTGTATTAATTTATTTACTGAACAAATGGCATTTCCCCAGCTCTGCACTGATGCACACTCTCAGCCCCAGTCCACAACCAGCCAGGGAAGCACCAACTCTTGGCCCCACCAGTGCTGGAGGAGGACATGAGGAGGTCCTCAGCCTCTGCCCAAGAGGCAGAGCAGGCAGCGCTGAATTTGCTTCTGCCCAAATCAATTTGAAAAGTGAAAGACCTTGCTGTAGAAGTTATCACAGAATCATAGAATGGTTAGAGTTGGAAGGGACCCATAAAGATCATCTAGTTCCAGCCCATCTGCCATGGGCAGGGACACCTCCCACTAGGCCAGGTTGCTCAAAGCCCCATCCAGCCTGGCCTTGAACACTTCCAGGGATGGGGCATCCACAACTTCCCTGGGCAACCTGTTCCAGTGTCTCACCACCTTCACAGTAAAGAACTCCTTCCCAATACCTAATGTAAATCTACCCTCTTTCAGTTTAAAACTGTTACCCCTTGTCCTATCACTACACTCCCTGACAAAGCGTCCCTCCCCATCTTTCCTGTAGCCCCCTTTAGGTACTGGAAGGGGCTATAAGGTCTCCCTGAAGCCTTCTCTTCTCCAGGCTGAACAACGCCAACTCTCTCAGCCTGTCCTCATAGCAGAGGTGCTCCAGCCCTCTGATTATCTCCAACAGGTCCGTGTCTAACATGGACATGTCTAACACAGACATGTCTAACATGTCCAACAGCTCTACCAGTGCTCTCCGGCAGCCCACGCCATGGGCAGTGAGTACATCAGCACTGCTCCAGGCTCTCAGGGGACACGGGAAGGCTGGAGTAAGTCTTCCATGCAAAATGCATGGAGTGTTTTCTGGAATTTGTTTTGCCATGTGGCCTGCAATATTGATTTTTAAAACCCCTCTGCAGGTTATTTAGTTCTGAAATCGAGTGGTGTGCCTGTAAGCTCTAAATTTTAGGGAGTATATTGTTCCTAACTAATTTTATGGTCTGCATTGCCTTTTATCTTGGCTTGCTATTAATTTAACAGGAAATCTCTGTGTTTGTCAGTTTTGATTCCTGGGGTACCATATAATTTCGTTTGTAAATTGATTTGTGCTTTCTGATACTTCAATAAACCCATTTGGTATAAACACAGCTCTTCATTTCCCTGCGAGTACGTGGTCAACAAGCAGAAGCTGAGCACAAAAATAGACATTTATTTAACTACCAAGTATAACAAGGCAGGGCAGCAGGAACGGGTCGGTCAGACCAGCAGTCTGCTGACAGCCTCTAAACAAGGAGCAGGTTACAGGGCAAACTAACCAGCACTTTGTCTTCAGGCAGGACCTACCGAATGCAATATCCTGCTTATTTGCTGTCTGTAGGTGAGAGGTTTTGGGCACTGCTGGCCTCCCCCAGACTGGCACCCCCAGCTCCCTGGGGTGAGATGGTGTTTCCCAGCCCTGGCACCTCTCTGGGTGTGCAACACGCTGGGTAGGGCAAGAGCGAGTGGTTGAACAAGGACTAAGGAAAACCCAGCCAAAACTGGGGGTGGGCTTGGTCCCTTGTCTCTGGGAGGTCACCAGGGCTCCCTGCTCCTTCTCCCCACCGCATGTGTCCCTATTCTCCATGCTCATTCTCGCCATCCCCTTCTTGTGCCTGATTTCTTACCAGCCTCACCATCTGTGTACTGAGACCCCAGCTGCCACCACCAACGCAGCTCAAGAGGACAGACATGGTTAATTTTAATTTCTTTTTTGCAAGTAACTTTTCCTCTGCATTATCCTGCACGATGCCAAGGCCACAGCATGGAGAGCTCGTCATTCTTGCCCTGCCCACATTTCTCAGAGGGAGCTGGGCTGCAGGTTGAGGCTCAGCCAGATGGCTGTGCAGCCACTGCAGCATGCTCAGTGCACAAATGGCTATTGAAAGCCTGCAGTAACTACTAATTAAATTAATCTGATAGCTGACATCCCAGCTTTAGGTGGTGGGTGATTCACAACAGGGCTCTTGTTAGCCGTATTGGCTCAGAAACCATTTTCAGGCCGGGCACCACGTGAAACATTGATGAACGCGGAGGAGAGACACGGCATTCTCAGCCAGGAGAGGGGCTCTGCCCAGGGCCATGCCTACAGGCTGGGGTACCTGCCCAGCGTCCTGGCAGGAAACGATGATGGAGCAAAGTATGGTGTGATGGACAGATCTGAATCCCTGAGCCAGAACTGCTGCCCTGTGGCAGGTACTCACCATGGAACCCCAGGCAACATGGACGAGATGCTGCAAAGCCATGGGTACCAGGCCTGACTGCCCTGGTGTGCCAACACACCACCACCTTCCTGGGAAAGACCAGGAGGAGGCGGACAACCATTCTGGGTGCTTTTAGTACTGAATATGTTGTTGTTCATGTGCATTTATCTTCTATGCTGTGTACACAAAGGAGCTTGCAAGGACAGCATCAGTTTTGCTGACTGCATTGCTAAGGACTTTGGTCTATGGGATGCAACGCAGAGCCTGCATGAGCAACACCTGCAGGACAAGCAGGGCAGCATCCTAACCAGAGCACCGAGGGCTAGGAGCAAACATGCTGCAAGCTATGAAATAAGGGGGATGCGGGGAAATGCCCTCGTGTGTGGGGCTGCACTGCATCCATGCAGTAAGGTAGGGAAAGGAAAAGTTGCAGAATGTCAAACTACAAGCAACGGAAACCACCTCTATAAGCTTATTTTTAGCGTGCTAAATTGCTAAAGCTCCTTTTGTTTCTGTAAAGTGAGTCTTTAACATCTCCCTCGATAATCAGAAAAATGCGTTTTTTGTAAAACATTCTCCTTTTGTCTCTTCTTTTATTTTATAACCCATAAGCTAGTATAGAGGCAGACACTTTGATTACTCTATCCACTTTCTCTTTGAAGCTGTATGTTTTATCTCTTCCCCCCCCAGTTAATGAAGCTTATTTGTATGATTGCAGATTGTGAGATTAGAGAACTAGAAAAGTTTTATTTCAAATAGCTGCCAATTGTCATTTAGACTTTTGTTATTTTTTTTGTCCTCCCAGATCAATACTGTTCTTAACTATTTCAGATTGGAGAAAAGCCATCAAAATATCCCATCTTCACAAAAGATATATGATTAGACCACTGGTTCCAAGTCACCAATCATTTTTTATGTTAATGATTTGTCTGAAGGCACTTTCTTTTTCATTTCTGATATCTTTTTTCCAGAAACATAAGCACCAGGAAGTGCTGGTTAAATTCAAACTTGACTTCTTGCATTGTAACAAGCTGGTTAATTTTGGCGGGTAAAGCATTTGGAAAAATATGGATAAAGAATTTGAGAACCAGTATAAAAAGTCAGCCCATTTCAATCCTCAGATAAAACACATTTTCTGAGGGTTTTTTTTGCACAAATCTATCTTCACTCTCCACTGCAGGCAGTGACGGTGGCTGGCTGGGAGATGTCTGTGTGGGAGAATGAAATTGCCCAAGCTGTGCCAAGTTAATGATGTTGAGTAAGATTTTTTTAATTTATTTTTTTTACATCAGGCAACATGTTTTTTGGGTTTTTTGGAGTTTTTTCAGGGGTTTTGTTTTTTATTTGTTTTGTTTTGGTTTTTTTTTTCCCCAAGACTGAAATGCTGAGGGAAAGAAACTGTGCAGAGGAAAGGAAATCAGAGATCCCAGAAGTTGGGAGAGAAAACAGTTGGCTCCGGTCCCTGTGTACTGCCAGGCAGCAAGGTAACACCTCAGCTGTGGACTGTATTAAAGAGGGAAGGGATATGGGGACTGTGGTGGAAAACTCTTGGACGTCAGCAGCAGCTCTGAACTGCTCATATCATGGTACCTTGAGCATCCATGGCTGCCGATACCCGCATCCATGGGGTGCAGAGTTGGGCAGGGAATGGCCTCCTATGTATTTTCAGTGCATTTTATTTTCCCTTTGGTTATACCATAGCTGAACCTTCTCCCACCAGTGCAACCACTTCCCCGTGGATGGTGGGTGATGCTTCTTCAGCCCAGGGGGAGCTGATGATGAGGGGTGATGGCTCAGGTGGTGGCTGCCACCGGAGAGGGCTGAGCCACACTTTCCTTCCAGTAGCACCGAGGCGAGGTCTTGATCTCGGCAGTCACCCACATCTGCCCTTTGTTGAGGCATCTCTTTATCTACTTGCATGTATTTCCAAAAACCATTCACACAAGCTGCCCCTGGGAAGGAGGAGCCGTCAGGCTGTGGCATGGCCGTAATGACAGCCATTCCCCTGCAAAGCCCACGTGGGAATTGGAAGGCTCTTCAGCTCTCCCCATTAACACCCTTTGAATTAGATGCCGAAGCTGTAAGGCACAGTGAAGCCAAAGAGGAGGTGAACAGAGAAGGAAGCTCAAGTGGCTGCTCTCACAAAATGGCTCATTTTTCTTTGAAATTAATTGGCTGAATCCTGACAAAACCTGTTATTAAAAGAGCACCCTCGCCTTTTTAATCATCCGAGTTGTTTGTAAAGCCCTCCCAGAAACTGGAAATCATACCCTCTCCTCCAGCTCTTTTGTTCATTTCCATCTGGGGGAAATTCATGAGAATTCATTAAAAAATTATTGGCACCCCAGAGCCAAAGGCAACAGGCCTCTCAAAATGTTCAAATAAAAACTGCTCTAATGAATAACCACTGTCAAATGGCCACGCAAAAAGGAAAAAATGGAGAGCAAACAAAACCAAACAAAAACTTAAGCAGTTGCCTGTTAAGTGGGGGCTGCAATTGTGAGTTCTGTGACTCACACACCAACACCCACCCACCACCGCTCTCTACCAAATGATTCAAGGCAGATAGCACCACTTAATGCCCTGGGACTTTCCTTTTGTCACTGAAAAGATAGGGCTGAAGGCAGTTGGGATACTCTAAACCTACAAATGCAACTTAAATTGTGAGAGTAAACTTGTCACCTTGCTCATTGCACAGCCCCGCCAGGACAAGTCAGCAGGTCAAAATCTGCCTTGAGTTATCTCCTTGCCACCATGGGGTGGGCAGGAGGACCAGATGAGGTAACTGCCTGACCTTGGGAGCTGAGCCTGTAGAGGGATAGGGAGAGCATCTTTTGGTCCTGGATGGCAGTCCGAGTGTGATGCCTGTTTTCAGCTGGAGGAACAGCAGGGAGAGGAAGGGAAAGCCACCTGTGTGTTGGGCTCTTGACAGAGCCTGGGTCTACATTTGACAGAGAACAGCCTCCTACAGATTTCCAGTGCACTTTTTCTCCCTGCATTCAGCTGGCAGCTTGTGGGGATGCTTCCCCAGTGGCCCATGTCCTCTGTCACCACCCCCATGTACGGGCCATGGTGGGAGTGGGCTTTGCAGCTTTTGGGCTGCACTTGGAATGGCTGCATCAGCATTCATCCCTTTGTAAACATAAACTGCCCCTGCTGCTCGGAGTCACTTCAGATTATTCATATCGATTCAGCACTGTTAATGATTAAATACAATGTTCTTCAAAGCCTGCATTTAACAGGAAAGCTTGATTGGATTTACCGTTTTGAGGTTGGGTGGGTTGTTTTCACTTACATTGCTGGTCTTTTTTTCTTTCTTTTTTTTTTTTTTTTTTGCCTGGTGGAACATCCTGTCATTTTGCAAATGAAGAATTACCCTCTTGCCTTTTAATAAAAACTTACATCTCGGAAGGATTCACATCCTCCTGCTTAATCAGACAACTGATACATTGCATGCCCCACTGTCACCTCCGGGGCCCTCACCGCTGCAGCCGTCACAAGCAGAGCAGCTCCTGGAGGTCCAGCAGTCTGAGCCAGTCATGCCCAGAAACCATAGGCTGGAGGACAGGGGACAGAAAGGTCTCAGCAAAGGCAGACAACTGCGAAGTACCTATCTGTGGATGGCATCCCTAGGGCTCCCTTGGATAGGGAGAATAACAATTACAAAACCTGGTGCTCGTCCTGGAGAGAACTTCATGCCTTTACAAAGGAAGCCAGAAGAGAAAATGCAGAATGAAGCGATTTAGTTGATGTTGCCAACAGCCTCTTGGCAGTGCTGGGAAAAAAATCCCCCAAACCCCAGTGCAACGCACTGTGCAGTTTTCCCTTCCAATAGCTCATCAAGAGTCTATCCATCCAAACACTGTCCATCCATCTCAGAGTCCCAGCCTCCGTAGGAAATGTCCAGATTTAAATCCGAAGGAGGAACAAGTTTCTATGTAGGACCAGCAAGATACAATCGCTGCACGTATTTGGGGCGATAGCTAGAGGTGAACTGGGGCATAGTTTTACTGAGAGCTGTCACTGTATTTATTTCTCATCTTGTCTTTAAGCAAGATAGCATGTGAGGGCTCGACCACACAAGTTAAAAAAAGAAAAACAAGGAGGGAACACAACAGTGAAACTGCTGAGTTGCTACTAGCTAGTGACAGCTTAAAAAGAGGATGTGAAATCAAAGATTCAGTAAAAAAGCCCCTGACCTGACAAAGAACAGAAACCCTATGAGAAGCAGCAGAGGGAAGACAGATTGCAACTCAGCGAGACAGGTCCATGGCAGGGAGCAGCAGAGACCCGCCTTTCCTGGGGCTGCCTGGCCTGGGGGGGCTGGTGGCGTGTCTGCGGTGGGACGGGGACACGCCGCACGCCGGCCCCAGCCCAACGCTACGTGCGTGAGCAGCAGGAGGATGGCTGCGTACGCGTGGGCATGGGCATGTTTCTGCTCTCAAGTCTCCGTGCCTGATAGAAGATGGACAAATAAGAGTGACCCGGAGGTCCGGGGTTACATCTGGTTAGACTCAATGAGATGAAATCCATTTTGGGATCTCTAATGGCCCTCGCTCCGCGATGTCACCCTGGAGCCAGGATATTAAGGGCACCTGTCAGGGCTATTTTAGGAAACAGAATCCTCCTGCCTGGTGCCCCCCTCCCCTCTGCACTGAGTTCACATCGTGTCAAATGAGGTCTCCGTGAACAGGGCACATGGAAAGTTGCAGGTTTAGTGAAAAGCCTGGATGAGAAAGCAGCTTTCTAAGCCCCCTTGTCCCACACAGCCCCAGCATGGACTCTGCAGGTTTATTTTTGGCATCCTCTGTGCAACTTCCACCTGCAGGTTTTGGATGCAGCTGCACACCTTGAGCTTTGCCCATCCCCAGGGACAGGAGGACAGTTAGGACTTCTCCTGGGGAGCTGCCTTGTGAAGCTGAGCTGTTATCTTCTCCCATGGGGGGAGAGCCAGCCAGGGTGAGAAGGGGAACGAGTTCACTGTCTGCACACTGATACTTCTCTCAATGCAGTGAAATAGCTCATAGATGGTTATACACAAACAGGCCAAAGGAGCTAGGCTCTGACTTGCCAAAGTGCAAGGCTTTGAGTTTCAGATGTGGGTCTTGATGCCAAGCCCTCCAAGAGGCTGAAAAGCCTGTGCCTTCATGCCCTGGGGAGTCTAGCCTGGCTCTGACCCATCACACCAGCATAAAGGCAGCAACGACTGGGTTAGCTCTTCCACTAGAGATATTTCTGGAACTACCTCACCTTTTCTCTCCCTTATTACTGCCACGGGTTATAGCCCCCTGGTTTTGAGCAGCATCAGCTAAGCTGACCTCAGCCACCTCTACATGGGCAGTTGGGCTTTGGATCCAGCAAAGCCTGTCCCTACAGTGCCAGCGGTGGTTTGGAGCACTGTAGATGCAGCGTGCTGTGCTTGATCCAGAATAACGTGGGGAAAAAACCCACACAACAGAGCGACAGAGTGTGTTTTACAACAGAGACTACAAGGCAAACACGGCAAGTGCTCCATATGCAGAAGTGGGAGGAATCCTTCCAGCTCAAGAAAGATCCTGCTGTGATTTGCATGTGAAACAAACTTTTGGTGATGGGAAGTAGGTGTACAATTTCTAATCAAATGAGTGGATCAAGCAGCCAAGAACACACTTTTAAAGATTATGTTGCAATTAATTCCATTTAATGTCAGAGCCTCTTTTTTGTTCTTGTCCCATTGTCGCCTCCAAGGCTTCATCAGACTCAAACTTTCTCTTTAGAAATTCTGCTTCCCAGCACAGTGGAAGTCACCACTTCATTTAGGAGATGCCTGACCAGCTCAGTTAACCCCAAGTACTGCCACAGCCACGCTGTGAGCTGGGTTTAGATGTATTATCCACCATTTGCTTTCAGCCTCCATTATTGTAATTGCAAATTCAGGCTTCTTCTTCTTCTCTCAGACTCGATACAGGGAAGATGCTCCAGGGAGCTTTGTATGCCAAGGAGTGGGATTTTGGATAGGGCGCACGAGACTGTAGCCAGTCACACACTGATGGTTCAGTAACAAAGCTACTCCCAGAGATAGCTTGATTAATGAGGGCTCCAATAGAGTTGTGCCTACCAGCAAGTCCATCTCCAGCCACCTCGCCTAACACTGCTGAGCTTGGTTTTCAGCTGCCTTTAAAGGGATCTGGAGATGGAATGGCAATGGAAGCACCCAGAAACCCCAGGGCAAAAAAAAAAAAATAAAATCTTATTTTCTTCTAAGCAAATAACTCTCACGTTGGCAGCAGTGAAATTCTCCCAGCTTCTCCCGCCCTTTCTTCCCCCTCTCTAAACTCACATTCTCTGAAGGATGGAAGAAGGCCAGAACGACCATCACAGCCAGCACAAGCTCCACAAACATCAGCTATAGGTACATTCCTGTAACGTCCCCTACTCCAGACATGCAAGAAGCAAAGACAAATCCTTGCTCCTAAGACCACCTTCTCCCTATGCCTACAGCATTTCACCCCCACCTTTGCCTCTGAGCTGAATTTAACAGCTCCCCCATTAGCACTTCTCTTTTACCCACCTGCACAGCTGCTCGAGAAAGCAGAGCACCAGCTTCTATTTCCTCCACAGCATACCCACAGCACCTAGAGCTGTAGATTAAGGCCAGCTGTGGAGAATTTAAAGACTCATCTGTGCATGAGCGGCTGCTGGCAGGAACAGAGGGAAGGCAGCGCTGGCTGCTCAGCTATAAAGCCTTTGTTTGCCTCTAGTATAGCTCGGCTGGGGAGCTGCTAGATGACCTGAGCTGCAGGATTATAGCTGAGGAAGTTTGTTCTTTATTTTTTGTTAGAACTGCTCATGTCTGTGTCTCTGCTAGGCGTTCCTGATGACCCATGCATTCCTACCGTACTGCTAGTGACCTTGTGCTCTCGAGGAGCTGCTGTCTAACCAGTGGCCTCCAGGAAGGAGCACTGAGTCCTATTGCTAGGGTCTCGCTCCTTGCTAGGGTCTCGCACTGAGTCCTATTGCTAGGGTGCTCGCTCTGTTCCACAAACTGCATTGCAAAGCCAGTCTCGGGGGTGCTGACTCTCCTCTGACCCTTCTTCTGGGTTTCGTATGCTAACCTAATCATTAGGGTATCTTTGTGGCTGGTGTTGCTTCAGGAATGAGTCCCTCCTGAGATTTCTGTTTGGGGACATCCCAGCTGTCCCCATCCCAGCTGCTTGGAGGAGCCCTCAAGGAGCCCCTGTCACAGGGGGAATGACCACTTACATCCATTTAATTTAGTTATGGGAGGGTTGAAAGACCTGTGGTTCAGTTCCTAATGTAGTAAATGATCCTCTTGCTTATAAATTCTCTTGCATCAGCAGAAGCAATTTATGCTGTTGAAGACTGCACTAATCACTAAAAGACAGAAATATGTCTTCCACTGAAATTTATCCCTGCACTTGAGCAGGGAATACAGATACATCTCAACCCTCTGCACCCAGGGCTAGAAGGAAATTTCCCACTCAGAACTCCTGTTGGTTTTCCTTGCTTTGGCTTTGAAACCATTGAGGGTGGAGGGAAATGGAAGAAAACAGGGAGATCCGTATGGGTGAAGCTTGAACTTTGTCCATCTGTTTCTGGCAGAAAGAAGCAGGGCTGCTTGCTGGGTCTCCTGTCCCTTCGCAGTCACCACCCGAGCTGCGTGTGGGTGGGAAGGACTGAGCACCTCTGCCCGTGGGGCTGTAACCCCCTGCTACCTGCCCCAGGCACAGGAGGGACCAGGTTGCAGCAGATGAAGGTTACAGGCAGGCGTGAAGGGCACTTCTGTCATCGGACAGACATCTGCCTGCAGCGGGGCAGAGTCGGGGAGCCTCCTCCAGCGGGCACTGCTCTGGAGAGATTAACCCCGAAAAGGGGATGGAAAAACAGCCCTGACATGAACCTGCATTCCCTGCTAGCTGGTCTGGAGAGAAATTCAGACACAGGTGCAGGACCCGGTGAGTCAGGCTCCTTTTTCTCCTCTCTAATAATACCACCCCAAGAAGGGTCCCTGGGAGCTGGGACTGGGTTATGTGAGGTCATGGGGGAGCCTGAGCAGGGGAGGTTTCCAGGAAAAAGTGGAGCTTTAGGAACTCTGGGGGCCTGGCTGTGTCTCAGCCCCGTGGAAGCTGGAATGATGGTGGATTTACACCTGCGTAAATGAGAAGTGAGATCCAGTGTGGATGCAGCTTCCCAATAAATAAGCATATATATGCATATGGGTACAACATCCCTGAAAGGGGCACGCTTCCAGCCTGCAGAGCTCCTGCAGAAGTTCTCACATCAGAGTATTTCTGCTCCAGAAGACAAGCCAGGCAATAAATACTGGAAAAAGCTGTGAAGGATAAATTGCTGTTGCAGAAAGAAATCCCTTCAGCTTGGCAGAAGCTCTATTTATCTCCCAAAGACTTTAGTCTCAATCTCTCCCAGGGGAACATTAATGGATCTCATTAGGCGCTTCCATGACAAACAAACCTTTGTCACACACCAAGAGGACAGGCAAGTCTGCCAGCTGCCTGGTCCTCCCTAGAGACATGAGGGGATGCTTCGTGCTGTAAATACCATGCCAGGGGACAACGTGACCGTGCCACTGAGAAAGCTGTCTGCATAAGGGCTGTACAGCAGGGCTGCTAGTGAAGATAAGATCCCTCTCCCTTGAGGTGCTGTGGGCTTGCCACCCACCTCCCTGTCTGAGGAAGAGGGCTGGAGATGGCAGCCATGCTCCCAGGGCTCCTTCTGTGCTCTGCATCCACAGGTGGCACCACGGGTCTGGGCTGATGCTGGCCCATATGCCTTGTCCTCACCTTGCTGCTGTGGATGGTCCCCAGCTTTGAGTTGAGCTAATCTCAACACCCACTTTATGGAGTCACCTTTGATGACGACCTGAACTGACAGCTGCCACTTGTCCCATCAGGCCTGGTCCTGCTCACTTGCCCGCTTGGCACTGCTGTTCATGGGAGACCGTCTTTCTGTGGCAGGGTCTCGCTCTCATCAGGTTAAGTTACTCAGCTATTGACTACATTCATTAGTCAGATATTGACACATCATGCTGAAGGAAATGAGGAGAACTGCTACGGTGACTGCTTTATTGCTCAGTCTGTTAAAAGAAAGCTGCTCCCCGTTTGCTTCTCCCCAAAAAGGTGAATATTCCAAAGGTCAGAAGGATGTCTCAGCATGAATCAGCCAGGAGACATATATCTAAGATCAAAAGGATTGTCAATCCAATTAACAGCCTGGGTTCCAGCACCAGCAAGTGTTTTACGTATAAAATATACTCTATTCAATGTTTCATCTCCAAGTCCAGGTCTCTCTGGAAGTCTTTATTCTCAAATCTTTTTTCCCATCTCCCCGCTGTCCCAGACATCCCTCTGCTGGAAGGAGCAGTTCTGTAACCAAGAGTTACAGAATTCTCTTTTTAATCTCCTTCCCCAGAGAAACTATTTGTCTTTTTTTTTTTTGAGGTTAATTAAAGCTACCTCATTTTCACATTGCAGCTGCCTGCCCTGATCAGAGGGAAGGACGCTCAGTCGGGCTGCAGCAGAGAGCCAGAGCCTGGGTTTCAGACCACAAACAGGGCACAAGCTGAGCATCCAGGGGATGAACCTCCCTTCCTCTGTCTGGGGATGGGGATCTGCCGTACTCAGCGCTGCTCTGCAGGGCACTGCCTGTCCTGCAGGTGGGATAGCAGGTTTTTGCCTGGCTGCTCATAAAGGCACCATGGGTTGGTTTAAGCAAAGCAGGGGGATTAGCACTGGGGAAGCTAGAAAAGATGGGGAAATGTTGTTGGATGCGTACAAGGGGTTGTACAAGCCCCATCTTCAGGACTCTCCATCAGGCGTCTCCTGCTCCAGCAGTGAGCAGTGCTGGCATGCCCATGTCCCCTCCATGCCAGGCTCCCCATGGGACCCCAGCACTCTGCCCCATTGCAGCTGGTCTTTACCAACAGCAGAAAAAAACTGCAGCCTGGAAGAAGAGCTTGCTCAGAGTGAGTTAAAGTCAGTGCACACCATGTGTTAACAACTTCTCATTGGAAATGAAGATGGGCTATTAACGTTCTGCATCAGTGCCGGTTCCTCAGGGACACCCAGGGCACCCACATTAATACCCTATCAGTGCATTAGGATTCATGTGGGCACAAGAGAGTCTGCACCAAAGGAATGAATAGTGATGAGACCATTATTTTATTGGACTTTCTGGAAATGCCGACGTTCCCCATGCAGTATTAGAATAGCCAGCAGCAGTGTTGCAGGCAGACCAGGAGGACTGGTGAGCTGCTGGGGCTTCCAAGCACTCAAACCTCTGTGGGTTCAGGCTCCTACAATCTGAATCCCTGCCCGATGGGAGATAGGAAACCACTCCGGGACTGCATGGAGGCTCTTCTCTGGACAATGATGGCTTGTAGGAGAGGAGGACTTGACACTAGCTTTGCATTGAGGCCAATATCCTGTCCCTGATAGTGGCACCTGATGTCCCAGAGGAAGATGGGGAACACACAAAGCAAGCAAGCCCTGGCCAAATGCACAAGGTTTTCCTGTTCCTCAGCCAAGTTAATAATAGAGCAGGATTCAAACCCAGAGAGCCACGTTGTTATTTTAAGCTGAACCCAATTCATTCAGGGGAGCCATTAGGCTGCACACAACAGGCTGGTTCCCCAGCCATGGGAAGGTGAGAAGGCTGCAGAAAGGCAGTGCTCGTGGAGGGAAGCCCCCCTTGCATTGGTCTCTGATACCCTCGTCTGGCTGAATCTGGAAGCTCAACCTCCCAATGGGCAGGACAAGTCAACCCCAAATGGGTCCTCTTCAGCTTTTAGGACAAATGCGTGGTTTGGTACCAGGGGTGCCTAAGCTGTCATTGGATGGGCAAGAGGGGACATGAAATGTCCCAGAAGATGTGCCTACAGATAGATGGAGACTGTTTCTCCTTACCAGCCATGTAGATGACCGCAGGGATCAGCGCTGAGCTGGAAGGCTCCTTCTGCAACCTGTGGCAAAGAAATGGAGGTATGGGTGGGCTTTGAGGAAATACATTCCCCACTAGAAGAAGAAGAGCAAGAAGACAAAACGGTGTTAGAAAGGGCAGTATCACTCAGGCAGTTGCTCCATCAGGCAGCTACAGAGTGCTGAGCTAAGAGGAATTCAGAGCAAAGGAAAAATCAGACTTTTAAAAACATGTTTGCTTCCTTCAAAGTTATCCAGCAAGGGGTTCCTATTAAAAGTAACCTTAGAGATGCAGCCGTCAGGTTGACACGGCATCGCCCCGGTCGGCTCTGCAATCCCCAGCTGTGGCGATGCTGCTCTGGTACATTCTGTAATTGTTAATCAGCGCTATACAGTGCTCAACCACCACAGGAATCGATGCTTAAATAAGCACAGGGAAGTCTTAGCTAATGAAATGGGTGTTCATTTCTATTCTGGGGACAGGCTTGTTCTCTTGTTCCTGAGAAGTATCCTGGATTTCTCTATGTGCTGAAGTTGAAGTGTGGCAGTTGTGATTTCCCAGCTCTGCATCTGCTGAAATCTTTCCCCTGACACATTTGCAGAGGCATCTTGCAGATAAACCTGTCTGCTTCTATCACCCCAGCACTGCATTGCTTCACAGCTACAGGGCTCAGGGGTAGTGGGAGTGATGGCCACTATTTTTTCTGGGTGTGCATCAATTACACAAGTATGTCTTATGAATCAGTTACAAAGAGGAAGAAAATGCAGGCTAAAACAGAACCGTGGGCTTCTCCTGAGGTTTCAGGGCATCTGCGTCAGGAGAGCTGCTTTGCTTTCAGCCTCCCTGTGCCTGCTTTGTCTCCTTTGCCCAACCCCACTGCCTTTGTTGGTCTCGCTGGTGCTATGTTTTGTCCACCCCTTTTTGAGCAATCCTTTTGGCTGAGAAAAATACCTCAGCTGCCGGGGGGCCAAGAGGTGGAAAATGCCCTATCCACACAGAAAGAAGCACTGATAAGGCTTCAGGACCTGGCACGAGCATCTTGTAGGCTGATGGTCCCCTCTCCCAGCAGGACCCAAAGAGGGGAGGCTGATGGCAGAGTCAGGGATCCAGGTGGCAGAAGAAGCGGCATGTTTGTTTGAAGCAGGATGAAAACAACACTCTTTGAAAGCTTTCCAGGGACTTGCCCTGCCGGTGTATCTTTATTAAGGGTGTCAGCTTTGGAGCTCCTCTGACATCCATGGGTGCCACCACATGATCTGGCTCCTATCCATAAGAAAATCCTCTCTTGTGGAATTCCTCTGTTGGTTTTTCTGATCTGTGCAATGACTGTCCCTTTTCAGTCAACCTCCCTGATCCTAGAAAAAACATCCCTTCTTCCGGCTTCTCTCCTTCAAGGCCCCATCCCAGCCTGGTGTAGATGCAGGACACTTTGCTCAGCATCGTGTGGCTAGAGAAGCTTCAGCCCCTGGCTGAAGGGGCTTTCAGCCATCCCAGGATTGCTGCAAACTTGCCATAATTGTCCCCATTGCTGTCAGTGGTGAGTTCTGAGCATCTTGCTGTAGACCTGCTCCATGCCCAAGGAGGTCCAGGTTAGCTCTTCCTGCCCCGAGCTGCAGCAGACCTTGTTGCTGAGCAAATCTGAGCCCTCTCTGTTGATAACAAGCCCAGCTCTTCTGCATTTGGGACATGCTAATCCTTCCTGCCCTCAAGCATACTCCGAAAATAGCACCAAGCCCCCTGCACCAAGTGCAGCCTCAACAGCAACAGCTGCCATCCTGGAGCCGCCGCAGATGACTGGGCTGCTCGGAGCCCACTGGCCCCCTGGCCACTGGCAAACCCGGCTTAATTTCTCGTGCCATTATCCCATGGCTTGCTGCCAGGCACATCTGGGATGCATTGGAGGCTGGGATGTTGCCAGCAGCATGGGAAGGAGAGCAAGGGCTCTCCTTCTTCCACCTGTCCTGCCAAAAATCACGCTGTGCCCAGCTTCCCGTGGGCACAGGATGGGAGTCTTTGCGAGGGAGTGTAATGATAAGACAAGGGGTAGTGGTTTTAAACTGAAAGAGGGGAGATTTACATTAGATATCAGGAAGAAATTATTTAATGTGAGGGTGGTGAGACACTGGAACAGGTTGCCCAGGGAAGTTGTGGATGCCCCATCCCTGGAGGTGTTCAAGGCCAGGCTGGATGGGGCTTTGAGCAACCTGGTCTGGTGGGAGGTGTCCCTGCCCAGGGCAGGGGGTTTGGAACTGGGTGATCTTTAGGGGACCCTTCCAACCCAAACCATTCTATGATTCTATGATTCTATGTCTGTGCAGCAGGAAGGCTCGACTGCCAAGGGGGGGTTCTCAGGCTGTTTACCAAAACCGTCCGGAGTTTGTTCAAGGACCAGCGTGAAGTACTCGGCTACAGCCACAGGATGGAGAGCTGGAAGTGTTGTTTAATTCTGGTTAGCCACAATGTGGGGATCAAAGAGTCAGATTCAATCAAAACCATCTTTTTCTCAAAAACCCTGTCATTTCTGATTACACTGTCATAGGGGGATCTCTGAAACATGGCAAACTTCATTTTGGATTGACGCATTCATTTTGCTTTGGTTTTGATGATAAAAGAATACTGAAAAATTTAATTTCCTCTTCGTTTGCTTTGTCCCTGAATGCACTTGTCTAGATGATGCCGAGGGTGTTCTCAGTTTTCCCCTCCCCCTCCTTTATTGTTTAAAATAAAAATAAATCACAAAACTTCTCCAACTGAAGGAGGGTAGGAGAAAGTGGAACAGTCCGCGGGTCAGTGTACTCCACTTAGTGTTAGAAGGGGAAGGGGAAGAATGTGGCAATGGAGACATGACTTATTTGTTTTTTTAAAAAGAAATTTCTGAAATGATTTTTCAAAGGTGGCAAATATTCATTTAAAAAAACAAACAAACAAACAAACAAACCACAGAACATTCCAAAAAAATCTGCCTTTGCAAGCTTGGTGCTCATTGTGCAATTGCATTCTGGTTCTACAATTTTTGCATGTTTCTTGCGAGGGGCAGCAGCTGATGCTCCTGCCGAGCTCACGCAGCAGTCAGGCATCTGTGGGGATGCAGAGGGGAATGTGCAGTTCCCCAGAGCAGGGCACTGCTGGATTCCCTGTCCTGGGAAGGCAGGCACCCAGGGCAAAATACACCCCTGTACACACCTACCACACCTGTCATCGAGCCAGGTCCCCATTACTATACCAATGCAGGGCCTCCAAAAAGGCTGTGGAGAGCAGAGAGAGTGGCCAGGATTTGTCTGACCAGACGCAGATGTCTCCAGCTGAGATACTCCAAAGCACTTTTGTAATCTCGGTAGAAAAATAGCCTGCCTAGAGAGGCAGTTTATCATAGCATAGGATGTTATAATTTCCTGACGTTTAGCTGACCTCTGCTTAACAAGGGCATACATTTAGATGCTGTTTGCTAACCCTGGGATGTCTCCCCTGCCCATCTTTTATTCTCCTACTTACCCCCTCTTGCCTATCTGGGTCTTGAGCTGTGCAGGACCAGACCCTTTCCCCCATGGCTGTTGCGATACCCAGAGCCGAGGAGCTCCCTGCTTCGGTTGCCTGGTTGCTGTTGCCGTTGCAAACAGTTAATAGTCATCTGCACCCCTGGACAGCCTTTCCATTGGCTTGGGTGGACTTTGAATGAGGACTAACTCTTAAAAACACAGACTCCCCATGCAGGCTGCTATCAAGACTAGCAGCAAAATAGTTAATGGTTAACAACAGCATTAGATATTTCTCTATTCTTTCAGTTTCCAGTCACAACAGTTTTTAGAGCAGCAGCATCGATAAACCAGCCTGGTGTTTGTAATGCCCGGATACATTTTGCTGTTATTTTTTGTGTTTTAATTACCGTAATTTCCATTTGTGTAACACCCCTTCTTCCTGTTTTTCGCTTCCTGCTGTCAGATGACAGTCTGGTCTGTGCAGATTCACATTTTCATTATGAATTTCACTGACAGACACGTACAAAAAGAAAAGCAGACAAATAACCCAGCCCCCATCACTTGCCCAACTGATGAGGCAAAACCATTCCCCTCAGCATCAGGATTCTGCAATCGGAAGGTGACCCCTTCTATCAATTTCCATGGAGACCAAAACAGAGCATCTGGGATTTAAACGTTCTCCCATAATAATCAAAATTATGGTAAATTAGCAGCATGAAGTTATTTAATCCAATATTAACTGGGATTTGTGCCTATAGAAGCAAATGTGTCTGGGAGACCCTGAAATCAGGGTCTGCCTTGGGAAGGCAGAGCAGCGCCTGCTGGGGCAGGGAGGGCTGTCAGAAGAGGCTCAGGAATAATATTGGTGCTTTGGCAGCAGCACCAGGGATGGTATCAGGCCAGGGAAGCATGACCAGGGAAAGGGACACATCCTCCAGAAGGCATATAAGGCAGGGAAGGTACCTGCTGCTTATGCCTAGCTGTGTGATTTTTAAAAGGATGATAAGGGACGGAGGACCATTGAAGGAAGCGATGCGGCTGCAGCTGGGAGGTATCATGACTCTTGGATCAGTGGGGAACTGAGCCACCCTTGAGGGCATGGTCCCCCCAGTCCTCCTCATTCCTCCAGAAAAATCCATTCCCAGAAGCAACAGGGCACTGCAGGAAGGTGTCCCACAAGGGTTGCTGGGGACTGGGAGCCCTGCTTGTGTGGCAGCTAACGAAACGACCCTAAAAGTGGCAGCTGGAGCAAGGAAACTTTTCTTTCCTCAAACCTTTCTTTCCTCCTGTTTTGCTGCTGGTTGCACATGAAAAGCCCCTGACTTCTCTGTAGCCACTGCCATTTGCCAGGTAGCATGAAAGCTGGCCAGATGTGGAGTTTTTTAACCTGTTTACATTTGCAAGTCATGAGGCATCTCATCTGCTGCAAGAGGTGACGGTGCCAGAGCCTCGAATGAACAAATAGGTCCGAAAACAAGGGGCAAAGGGAGAATCTGCTGCTCGGTGTGGGTGGAAAAGGGTCGTTTGATTCCTGGAAGGATTAAACTGCCTTGTAAAATAGCTCCATTCAGACAACAGCATTTGCGAGTGCTGACATCTTAGCTTAACGAGGTTCTTTACCAGCCATTTGAGAAAGCGATTTTACATGCTGCTCTCAAGAGGTTTAAGTTGCCATAATTCATGTTCATACCTCTAACCATGAAAGGATGAAGAAAAGGTTTATTGCAGTTATATGCTGCAATAATCTCCTCACCGCTCTTTTCTCTGGATTGCTTTAAAGCTCTAGGAACTTTAGAAAGATATTTGGACACATCCTGGGATGTCTGGAGGCAGTGGTGTTGTGTGTGCTCTTGGCAAATAAGGATCACAATTTATCCAGTCCCAAAACCCAGGGCTGACCCCAGAGCTCAGTAAATCCAAATACAAAGTCTAGGAGATGAGAAAATCCATCATGTTAACTTGCTGGAGGCCTGCAGGGGTTAGACAGGCCTTTTTAATGTGGATGGGTAGGGGCTTGGGTCTGCACGTGGCTGTCACATAAGTGTCTGAGCCATGAGTGACTTTAGAAATGTCCTTAGAAAGCAGGGATGAGATGCTGAGCTTCTCTGGTTTGCAGCCGCACTAAAAAGGGGAGGTATGGCACCACGGAGACCTGCATACAGTCATGCAGCAGTTCCAGGCTGTCTCTGTTCCTTGATAAAAGGCATACCAAGTTCCCCTGCATGCAGGTCCCACCATCGGACCGGTCCCCAGGCCGAGGGGACCTGCAGCGTGTGTGCTGCCAAAAGCCCCGTGCCCGCTGGCAGCCAGAGAAACAGGCTGCTGACAGACGGAGCACAACCGCTGCCTTGAGCATCTTTATGCATTAGGGCACTCCAGGCCCTCCAATGTTTTAAATTGGGATGATTAATTGTCTAATCATGCTTTCTGTTGGAAATGTGTCATTTTGATTCTTTCGTTGTTTGGGGACCAAATGCTTCCCATGACAACTGCTTCTGAAAAGCTGTAACGTTGTCACTGCCACCCTGCCCCATGTCACCGGGGAAAACAGCTGGGGACTGAGAGGAAGAATTAAGGAGCTTTCTGCCCTATCACTGATCTGAAGTTCGGCCAAAGGACCAGCCCTTGGGACAACACACTGGAGTAGGAGAGTCCAGATTCCTCTGTTGTCATCCTGTGAGACCCTTGGGAGACTCAGCATCTTCTTTCATCTGTCTTTTTTTCTCCTCCTTGGTTTCTTTGACCTGTCCTCCTGCTCTGCTCCACAGCACCTGCAGGACCAGTACCTACACAGACTGCCTTGATATTGCTCAGCTCCTCTCTAGCCTCATCCCACACCCCCATTCCCACAGTGCCTGGAGATATTGCAACCCGTCACCCATCAGCATCAGCAAGCTTTGTGGATAGGCCCTACAACCTGCTCGGGTACACTTTGTGTTTTGGCTTCCCCTGGCTATTTTGCCTGCATTCAGCCTCTCCTCCAGGTAGCCCCAGCACCTCCCCACGGCTGCCCTGGACCTGCAGGAGCACAGCGACTTTCTGCTCCCACCGTCCAGGCGCAGTCCCTTCCTCTGGTGCCACTCGTTGAGTAGCATAAAAAAGAAGAGTGGGAAGAGGAGGAGTTTTCATTCTTTATTTGTAGGAACAATTTGTTCGGTGAGAAGAACAGAGCTCTTACAATCACAATGGTGCTCCAGCCGAGCTGTACACAAAGACTCCCCAAGCAAGCGCTTCATGTGCCCTGAGCCTGCCGAGCCCCCGTGCTCCCTCCGTGCAGAGCTGCAGCTCCAGCTCATGGATACGATTTCCAGGCAGGACAGACCACAGCTCCCTGCCTCTGCCCCCACCGATCCCCAGTACAGCTGCACAGGCGGTACTGGAGCATCACCCACCTCCATTCCTCAGCCTGGGCTTTGCTGAGATGGTGACTTTGTGGTGTGCTGTCCCCAGCTGGTTCACTCCCCGCAGGTACGAGTGCTCTTTACCAACGCTGGTCGGCTTTCAGACATATCTCTGTGTCTGCACCTTTCCTGCGTCCCACGTGCTTTCCAATGAGGGAGAGAGCAGCTCCACAGCCACCGGGGAGACCGGGCATTGCTGGAGGTCCTGGCTGCCCCACCAGTGGGTAGGGATCCCTGACAAACCGCACGGCTGAGTTAACAAACAGGCTCATTCTGTGCCCAACTACGGGAAGGACAGGGAATGGCAGTGATCAGGGAGCCAGAGAGGTTCTTGGAGGAGGAAAGAGGAGCACAGGTCAAATGGTAGAGCCTGACTGGGACATAATGAGCAGCAGGTATTTGAAGAACATCACTAGGAATAATGGAATGAAATTTTCAGGAGGAAATGCAGGTGGCATACTAACAGCAGCTCCTGACTTGGACTACAGAGCAATCTCCCAAAGGACAGCACAAGAACCCTGGTGCCAGGGCATTTAAAAATAGACCCAGCACACCGCCAGTAAATGTAATACATGGAACAAGCCTGAGGGGTCATAGGCAGATGGATTTGTAACACTTCTCTTCTACCTCCAACTCTTACAACTCTGCAATCAGCAGTAAGCAGGTCACTGCTTTTGGGCCATGCTGGTAAATTATCAGAGCAAGTGCATCCATTTCACTTACTTCAACCTGCCCTTGCACATGAGGGGATTTGTAAGAAAAAGAACTACCATGACTCCCATGCATGTCTCTAACATGAAAACCAATCCCAAGGCAGTGTTTGCAGTACATAATAAGCGACTGGAGCTAGCCAGGAATCTTCTGAGGAACAGGTTTTGGTTGGGAAATACTTCCTTTCAGCAGCGACACAGGTTTGGACAAAGCCTTGGTGGGGCACCTCAGAGGGAAGGGTATGGAAGAAGCCAGGCTCCCCTGGAGCAGATGAGAACCCTGCCAAGGGATGCCCAGGCACCCTGACTCCCTCCTGAGTGTGGGAGCTGTGGGAGAGCAGCAGGGCATGGGAGAGCCCCCCTCTCCCAGAGAAACGGTTCCCCTCTGTCCTGGGACACGCAGGTTTTCCATAAAATAGGATACCTGACCATGGGCAGATGCTGCTGGTGTGCCATTTTTTTAGCAAAATGGGTAGGAACAGCCAAGGCTGAGCATGAGCCGTCTAGAGAGGCTCGTGTCTGCTGGTCTTAAACTGGCTGTTAAATGGGTCTGTCCATGGATATCTCTTTGGACAGAGCAGAACAGGCTGCCAGGTATGAAACCTCTGTGGGCACACTGACGAGAACTTGCCTAGCTGGGGATACAGCTCCCTGCGAGTGTCCAAAGCCACAAAATACAGAGAGTAAGTTTGCTTCATTACAGCTGGGAGTGCTGGGAGAACACGATCCGGGCAACCAACTTGCACAGAGACACATATCCTGCATGGGGAAAATCCGGCTGGAAGGACACTGCAGAACTTACGGCTGTCCTGCTGTCCTGCCCAACAAAGGTTTGCCCAGACTTAATTCCTGAAGTATCAAATATTCCTGCCCAGTTCTTAATTCCTGAAATATCAAAATTGCACACTCACCCCAGAGAAAGTATTTCTGGTTTAACTGCAGCCTTTTCCTCCTGTCTCACATGCACCCCCTGTGTGCGTGCCTGGATCTGGCTCCCCTCAAAGCACACACCTGCCCTTTGCCCGCTCCCCTGGCACAGACACACAGCACACATCCCTCCCTCCGTCCTTTCCCAGCTGCGGGTGTTTGTGGGGAGGGTGCTCTGTTAGCAGCTTTGCCTCAAGCAGCAAGAAAATAAATAAATAAATATGATTGCACATGAGGGAAGGGGGTTGCCAGCTGGAAGCCTGAGAGAGAAGGTCTGAGATGGGGCTCCCGGCACAGTTCAGTACCAGCACGTTTTGCCCAGGCTTCCAGGAGCAGCTCGGTGAAGAGAGACCTGCAGCTGCCCAGCTGGGCATGACAGTCTGCAGCTGGGACACCACCTGCAATCAAGAGCTGCACATTTTCCTATGGTTTTGAATCAGTTTTTCCTACTATTTTCTGTCTGAGCCCCTGCCACTCCTTCCGTCTCGGTCTCTTTCTCTGTTTAATGAGGTTTTTTACAATCCAAGACACAGGAGCTGCGTGTGCAGCCTGCTGGCACGGTCACTTCACAGCTACAGGAGAGGGACGGATGCTCTATAATGTTTTGGGGCTCGGGTGTTAAAACTCGGCTCCCAAGTGTGGCTGGTCGTGCTAGCACGTGACTGCTTGCAAGTAAAAGGATTTTCAGGTTCAAGCCTTTCTCCTGTCTGAACTCCAGGCATTACTGTTGCAGACTTGTTGGCATAAAGAGGCAAACGAAGGCCACCGTCACATCTGCACCGTGCACTGTCAGCCCCATCTAGCAACAGCACTCCACTGGGCAGCGGGGTCCTGCACTGGGCAGGACTCGTCCTGTGCTAACACTTCTGCTTGTTTGTGAGGGTCTGGGCCCCACGTGCAGTACACGTAGTCCTAGAGAGACATAGAGGTAGACAGAGAAGACATCAGAAGGAGAAACAAGCACAGAATAAGTCAAAGCAATCTTCCGTGCTCCTTCTCTCTCAGTCGTGGTCAGATTCCTGTTCCGCCTGGAGCCCCAGCCAGCACGTGGACAGGCGGCTGTGAGCACATCCTGCCGGTCTCCTGACCTGACCGTGAGGCAGTGACCTTGCTGTGCCTCTTCCAAACCAGCCACTGGAGATGGCCACATGGTCCTGATAGCCCCCTTCCCTTTTGAAAGTGCTTTCCAAGGATGCTGTGCCAGGGAAACCCCTCTGCACCTTTTGTGGTGATTTGGATATTCAACTCCTTCAGTTGACAGGGCTCCTGTAGCTTCTTTCCAGAGCTGGTTTCACATGCAGTGACTACTGCAAAGTGCCTCTCTTAGTGCCGGTCCCCCATCTGTGTCCTCCAAGGCTAGTAGAGCCTTTCCTGGTCCTCTGGTTATCCTTCATCAGCTTCTCCTTCAGGTGATGCACGATGGGCTATGGGTTGGGATGAAGACATTTGCCAAGGCAATCACTTCCCACAGCATCCCCAGGCTCAGAGAAGCAAGGCCATGCTCTCACTCCATCTCTTCAGAGCCCTCATGAGCTCAAGATGGTGAGGAAGAGAGGTCAGCCCATTCAGCTCTCCACCATTCCTGGGCACCCAGGGATCTCTGTGGGACAGAGAGAGAAAGAAAGAAAGAAAAAAACCATCAGTTTAGCATGGTAGAGGTTGGGGTAGAGGAGGGCTGCACCTCCACGAGGTGGGTGAGCTTCTGCCCCCACGTTCTGCAGTGATGTTTCTACAGTGTCATTGCATTTGTGAGCTATGTGAGTGGGATGATCGACCGAGGCACTCGGCAGGGGTTGCACCCCTGGACAGCTGGTGCTTTAGTACCCAAGCGAAGATTTTCCCATAGTAGTTACCAAAAAGCAAAGCTTCTTTGCATGAAATAATTGGAATAAACAGGTGCATCTCTACATATACACTCAGGTCAGCTGCCCAGGAGATGAAAACACATTTTCTTCTGGTTTTAATATCTACGAATCTACAAAAAGGAAGAAACAGGGCTTTTTGTTGATTGTGGAGATACCTGAATAACAGACATGTTTGATGGAAAAATGGGAAATTAATCTTGAGATAGAGAAAGGAACAAGTATTGGATATGCCTGTGCTTTTATTTATTTGAAAGTGATATTTTAATAAGTAGATGTCAAAGATTATGCTCTGTGTGTGTGTGGAGAGAAAGCGGCATTTAAAACCAGAATGGATCTGCAGAAAGGAAATAAACATATCAGTTCTTTGGGAACACAATGCCTCTCTCAGAAGAATTCCAGGTATCCAAAATGGAAGTTTTATTTCTTGTGCAAAACAAAGATTAAGTTCCAACATGAGAGAGATATTTTGAAAGTGTCAGTTGCAAGCATTTCTTTAAAAAGACTGCTCACACTCTGTCTGCCCTGCAAAGTGGCAATCGGTCCTTCCTTCCTTCCTTCCTTCCTTCCTTCCTTCCTTCCTTCCTTCCTTCCTTCCCTCCTTCCTTCCTTCCTTCCTTCCTTCCTTCCTTCCGAAACACAAACAGCCCCAGTCTGTATCGCATCTTATTGCCAAGAAGGATTCTACTTTGCACAAAAGAAGGCACAGAAGTCTTTCACCTTTTGTGCTTCCTCCTCCTAAAAAAAAAAAAAAACATGGACTTCAACTACTTCTGCTGGTGCAGCCTGTGCAGTGAAGTGTGGGCTGGGGCTGGCAATTGTTAAACACCAAGCTGAAGAGAAACTGATTTGTGAAATCAGCTGGATTTAGACGATTTTGACATGTTAATTGCTACTGTTTACTTTTGTACATGGGGCACTGTGGGCTATCAGAACCTAAAGGTATCACAGCTGTAGCCCTGAAACCTTGCAGATCAGGAGCTCTTTAGAAAATCCCTAAGATTTCCCATGTGGAATAACAGCAGCTCCACAACTCCAGCAGTTTTCACAGACAACAGTTCTCGGACCAAGGACAGACAGTTTAACCGGGGAGGAAAGCTATACTCAAATACGAAGTAACGACGACGAAATCAGTGACTTTCTGCAATGTGGAATGCTAAGCATGCTGGAGGTCTTCCAGAACAAAACCGGAATCTCTGAGTGAAGCTTCTCTGCCCTTTTTCATCAGCTTGAAGCCAAAGGACTCTTCTCCAACTATCCTATAGATGGAGCTTGTAAGCTTACAAGGAAACTTGAACCATACTGTAAACTCCCAGAGCAAAGCCACTGTTGTAGAGAGTTCAAATGAGAAGGAGGAGGAAATTATCTAAGGCAATTGCCCGTCTGCATTCAGGAAAGAGAGCCATGCAGCAGAGCAAGGTTGTGTTTGGGACTCTGCATCCCTCAGCCACTGTGATTTAATTGCCTCCTTTCCTAATTGGAAAGAGCTTTGCTCTTTGCAGTGGTGCTACTAACCACCCTCATCCCTCACAGTCCAGTCCCTGAGGTCCTCTTAGTTCTTCCTAGGAATCCAAAAGAAGCCAATGTTTCTTGATATCTGGATATTTTATGTCATGATTATTATAATAGTGGCTTTCTGGTATTCCAAAACGAAGCCATGCATGTGATTTTTGATAGGAGACAGAAGTCCGATGTCTTCTTCCTGCTGCCCCGTTGGATGAGCTTCACGTTCAAGCTCCGGTTTCTATGGCAATAATCACAGTTTTGTTTCACGACTGGTAAACTCTGCCGCTCCCCGCCAGCGAACGCATCGGCTGAGTTATTCACTGCTAGTGAGAACAAAACGGGTGGGAAACCTGGGGCCACGCTCCCTTAGTTCTCATTTCATCCCCACGGGGCTACCTTCCAGCTGAGCGTGTGGACAAGGAGGTGAGTGTGAGTGAAGGACCTCTGAGCTGCTGCGGGTCACAGGTTCAGCCTGGGCTGCCAAAACCCACGTCTGGAGCTTGGAGCAGCCATGCATCCCCATGGCTGTACAGCATGGATATGGGAACGACTTTGTGCACCCAGCTGGGGTCCCCTGGGGCTGGGAGCATGGAGAATGGTTTTATTTCTCCTGCCTTTTGATTATAGCTGTGGTGGGACCCTTGGAGAAGAAGTGGAAAAGGAAGGACTGCAGTTCTTCTCTGGTTTCTGAGGTTCTGCTACCTTCCACCTCTGCCAGCGTGGGGGAGACTGAGAGATGGGTAAAGCATGGCCTCAGCTTTTTTAAAAAAGAAAGAAGGTGGGGGCTTAGTCCCTTGGGACACCCACAGTCCCGTCCTGCTCTGTGGTAGCTCCAGGCTACCTGGTCATTCTCATGGACCCCGTTTCGACTCGCTGGCTTTAAAGCAGTTTTGCCACACATGGCTGCATTTCACTGTGTGCAAACCCAGCCACTCAGAGCAAACGTGTGCTATTAAAAGAGAAAGTCACTTATGAACAATTAGGATATTGGCCAGATGCCAACAGAAGAGGGGTGTAAACCAACTTCTCTCCACTGGCTTTAATGGAACAAGGGTGATGGACTCTGAGGCGACCACTGGGCTCTCTAGCCTCCAGAAGAGCAGCCACCAGAAATCCAGGCCATCTTTGCCAAAGTCTCTTTAACCAGCAAAGTTGTTTGGGAAGCCCTACAGCTTCAAGAGGAAATATCCACTTCTTCTCTCCTGCTTAAATGCACAGTCTGTAGGCTGAAGCCACAGCAGAGCAGATAGAGGGGCCGGCACACCTTTTACAGCCAGGCTTTCACTTCCAGCCCTTTAGAGGCAAGATGGGAAAATCTAGAGAAATGAGGGAGTGAGGATTAACACCCTGAATGCTGCCAGCACAGAATGCCTACAACTCCTTCTGTCCTCTTGGAGGAGAAAGTGCAGCCAGCATTCCCACCCCTCCAGACCAGCTCTTAGCACTGGTTGCAAGGGCAGCTCCTCCATGTTCCCCTCTGTCTTCAGCCAGGACCACTAGTTCCTCCATGGACACCTGCCTGGTGTCCAGCAAGATACGAGGGTATCGCTGCCTTCCTCTCCATCATCATCATCATCACAACACAAGGCAAATGGTCAGATTCATCCCAGTGTGACTCTCCTGGAACGGTGACAGGCAAAGGGACTAATCACTTTACACAGGAGCATCGGTTTATCCTTTCCTTTCATTAATGACCTACTGCATGGAGCTCTTTGAGACCCAAAGTGTGGTGAATGTACAACTCATTTCCACCAACTTAATGCCAGAAAAATCCATGGAATTGCTCTCCATCGTCACCACTGTATCCCAGAGCAAACCCTGGCCTGCTGTTCAGTCACACAGTGCTCGGATATACTGAGCTCAACTACTTTTGCTCTTGTTCTGGCGTAAATCAGCAGCGACACTCTGAAGTCAAGGGACTCTAGCTTTCCTTTACACTTACGGCGCTGACGTCAGTGGAACGATTTCAGATTTATGCTGGTGTCATTGAGAAAGGAATTAGACCTAATTGATTTACACTACTGTAAAACTGATGTGCAAGGGGAACTGGGTTTGCAGCACACAGCCCTGTCCAGGCACTGATGGAAGACAGGGCCAGCTACCCAAATAACGGCATAATCTGAAGAATCCTTATTTATGGTCTCCGAATGTGTGCACGCACGTAGGAAGGAGGATTGGAAGACGGCAATTAAAATAAACAGCAGATCACTTATCCTAAACATCTGCCTCATAAAAGCAAAAAATCAGATGTTACCCTGGAATGTGCGCTATTTGCTGTTCCGAGTTACAGAGAAGGAGCACAACTCGCCTGACCTCCTCCAACATTTCCTCTGCCCTGAGATCTGAATTCCTCAGGGTTCACAAGTCAAAACATAATATTCAAAACAGAAATTGGCTGAAGAAACCTTGCACCCTCTGATCTTGACCGGTGCCTGTTCACCTGCGGGAAGGTTGGATCTGTGTACCAGACAAACACGATGAGAGGGATGGATCGCCCACATACCACGAAGCAAGGGATGTATGGAGACAGGCCACATGTATTCATCTTACTAATGACATAGCCAGCTGGATAACACTAATTTACATTCCCTTATTTTATTTCAGTACAGCCCTAGAAGAGGAGGAAGACTAATGATGAAATCACTTTTGGTCATTAGTCATAATACATCCCAGGCTCAAGGGCAGCCATTCTGCAGGGTGAAGATCTGATGAGAAAGTAAAAACAACCTTTTCAGTCAATGGGAATTGACTATTGCTCACGTAGTCACAGTGGGACTTTGAAATGACCCCTAAGGGACATTTCCCAAGGGGTCAAGGAAAGGATGAAGAGGGAAAAAATTCCCTCCCTGGCCCTAGGCTGCAGATTGGCAGTAGATCATCTTAGTGGTTTGCAAATCTTAGATTTGCTTCACTTAATTTGAGACATGTACACTATGGAAATCTCCTTCTGAGCTAGTAGTCCAGAGAAATGGGCTCCCCCAGGACCCAGTCCTCAGACTAATGCAGCAACCCGCAAGGCAGCTGAGCAGCTCCTCCCCTATGCATCTACCACATTCAGGGTGGAGTGAGGGCAGAGCACAACGGGGTTTCACTCCTGCACCCCAGGCAAATGGTCTGTCAGCCTTGCATTGCACAGTCTCTGCATCTAAACAGGGGTCTTCCAACCTGGTAAAGACTGGCACAGATTGTCTACAGATTCTCCCCTCTTTCCTTTCCTGTCTCTTCAGTCTCTCATTGGAAACACTCGCTGTTTTATCATGTTTCAGCAACCTGTCATCTACCATTTGCCAACAATTCTTCGTTTAACCTTTAAATAGCATATGTTAAAAGCATATTTAAAGGTTAGGTATGTACAACAACATGAAATGAGCCATCAGTTGCCTCTTCCCAGATCAAGGTAAAAGAACGAGGTAATGCATGATAAGAAGCTGGGGTGTAACATAAGGGCACAAGGAACCCCAGAATGTACCAATCCCAGAGGCTGGCTACTTTATGACCATACTTACTTAAGAAAGGAAAAAATTCCATCTCAGCCCTTTTAGTTTGCTGTAACCCAAACCTGTGCTTTAGGGCATCTCTGTACTTGGCTGTATGAGGTGATGTTCTGGGTGATACATGGTGATGCTACTTGTTTGTTGCAGGACTCTGACACAGCATCTTTCCTCCACGGAGTTCACCCGTGACTCCTAGGTATAAGTCACAGCCTCGGGAATGCCTGGCAGTGCCTCTGAACACTTTGTAATGCACCCATCGTCTCAGGGGTAGTATTTCTTCCCTGTCATTCTTCCCTGCACCAGTTTGTGCTTATTTTATACTCCTTACCCATGAGCTGTCCTATGGGACAGGGATCTAGCAGCCAATACAACAAAGCCAAACTTTGACAGAAAGAGAACTTGCACCAGCTCAACTTCACATCTCCACTTGTTGGCTGTGGTGTCAAACTTCTCTGAAGACCTAAGTCCTCTTTGTCATTTATCACCAGCTGAAGAACACAGATCTCCCACCATTACATCGCTAGAATCTGCCAGGGTCTTGGTGAAGATCACTGGCTCTTAAATTGATGCAGATGGTACTCCCATCACTAAATCCCAAACCTGGACCTTCATTTGCTGAGAAATAATGTCCTCACCAAATTCTAGGTTTGAAGGACTTCTTTTTTTCTTGGCAGAGGATCATCAAAGTAACTCTGGAAAGTAGCCAGAATGTGAACAGCTGCAAAGCAACAGGCTTTTAAAAGCTGTATTATCTAATTTCTCTCCTGTTTTCTTGCCCCAGCTTTTCTGAGGGAGTGGTTTGTTTCTTTTTTTGAATTTTGGGGAAGTGGGAAGGACGTTGTTTGCTTTGCTTTTTTTTTAATCATTGAACAGATTGAAGGTGGTTCCCAACAGAGCAACAATTCTCTTCAAAACTATTAAATGAAACTGTAAAATCCTGCAATCCCCCAGCAGGAGCTCTTGATGGTTGGAGAGTTGGGAGCCTTGTGTAGTGCTTTTCTGGGGGTTTATGTATTTTGGTAAATCACGATTTTCCTCCCTCCCTGTGTTTTCCTGACAGTAGTGCAATGCACTAGGGCACGTGCTGTTACTGCGCACTCAGCTCTTTGCAGCTGATAGACTTCACGCAGATGTGGCAACTGTGACTATCAGGGCAAGTGGGAGGACTGTAGAAAGGGAAGACATTTTCTGAAGCCTTCATGGAAGAGGTTTACTCTGAAACATGACCTACTGCCTGTTCACATGATGTAAGTGTAAAATACCCTCTGTGTGGGATCTCACTATGCTCTCGAGATACAGAAACACGATTTCATGGCTACTCGAAAAACCACGGTTTTGATGCTTTGCAAACCTGAAATTATGACCGAGATAAGTGTGCTGTTATAACCAGAGCCCTGCATGCCAGATAATGCAAGCAATGCTTTTGTCTTGGTTTGTGGCATCCTGTAATTTCCTTTCCTTGGTGTCATGCCAACATTACAGAGACTTGTCCTTAAACTGGGCTTACTCCCAGTTTTCTGTGCAGTTGTTTCAACTAATACAGACTTAAAACCAAACCAAACAAGTCAACAATGAGCAGTACATCCTTCTCCCTGTAGGAATAACAGAATTCCCAAACAGCACTCTTACTCCTCCACCTGCCTCTGTTCTCCACACCCTACCAAAGGACAGTGCTGGGATGGGATTTCAGCTCCCCTCCTGCCACAACCAAAGGACACAGCTCTCAGCAACCTGATCTCACTGACTCTGCTTTGAGCAGGGGGTTTGGATGGGACGATCTCCAGAGGTCTCTGCCAGCCACAACTATTCTGCAGTCCTGTGAAATACAGTGGGTGAGAGCACGGCTGTGTGCCAGGCTCAGAAGGTCATGCAACATGAAAAAGGATATACATGTAGACACCAGCATCTCTTCTTTCCTGCCATCCAGCTGTGAAGTAGAAAAGACTACCTCCTAATTTTCCTGTGAAATGCCTGGTTTCTGCCCTCTGGGCAGTACACTGAGCTTGTGGGGTTGTCGAATCCCGTTAGGTGCCAGGCTGGTGCAAAGGGGCATTCCAGTGGCAGTTTCCTTCAGGGCTCTTGAGGCTCCCAGTCAATTGCAACAGTGAGGACCCTTCAGATAAGTGTCACTGGCATTTGAGTGGCAAGGTGTTGGCAATGTGGGCATTACCAGCACAAGTAGAGACCCACCGCTGACTTATTTACAGCTGTGTTTTTCCCCATTAATTCAGAAGTTCTCTATTTTCCTGCTACACTGTGATTTGTTGCTGTGTAGGCTACTTGCAAATAAACAATCAAACTAGCCTTTGATGGAAGCTGCTAAGCCGAAGGCAGCAGCCGATGCTCTGACGAAAGAGCACAGCAAGGTTTTATCACAGGTTTGATGAGGTGGGATCCCACTTAGGCTCAAGCTGTTCCTCAAGGCTCCACTAGTTTCCTTTTGGTCCAGGAGTATTTGAAGTGACTGGCTACCAGCCCGAGGAGACAAAGGCGGACCACCATCAAGAGAACCAAATTTAAGGGCCATTATGAAAGACATTAAGACAGGTACCTTCCCTGCCCTGCTTTTAGATGCAAATTCATATATGAGAATAGCAAACAAAGGTCCTCTGGATGAGAAAGGGCCAGGGATCTGAAAAACATGAGAGAAGTGGCATATCAGCAGGTGATTCAGTGCTTCCCTGTGAATGCCTGGAGGGGTTTCACACTAAAAAAAAAAAAAAAAAGAGAAAAAAAAGAAAAAGTCCTAGGTTTTAGAAACATTTGTGGACATGTGGACATTTGGCTTCAAGCAATGAAAATCCTCCTCCAGACTTAGCATTATTGCTTGTGGAATTCAGGTCTGAACTCTGATTTCCTCCAACTGCTTCAAATGCTCCAAGGACTTCTGGGAAACCTTGTAAATGGATTTTGGGTGGTCTGTTTAATTGTTTTATGCAAAATAACCTGCGGTCAGGGGAAAATGTAAAAGAATTTTTATTTTAGAAAGTCCAGTAGTGTCATTGGGCAACTCTCTGGAAATGCACTGAGCACTCCGCCAGGGTTTTGCTTCCTACCACAAAAAGCAGGGATATCCTTTCCATAGTGCCATGTGGCACTATGGAGATCCTTATATGAGAGGATCCTTCTCAGCTCTCCATGAGTTGACAGCAGCCACCACAATGCTCCAGTGCTAAATGTTTCTTAAAGGTCTGATTTGAAAGAGCAAGCACAGGGAATTAGGAGTAAAGCTGTCAAGGCTAGGTGGCTTAACAGAAGCCATCATGAAGCCATTACAGTGTTCCTCAAAGCTGCATGAAGCCATCACAGTGTCTGTCAAGGCTACCTCCATGCTCTGTTGGTGCAAGGGTCCAACAGGTAATAAGCAGAAGCAAATCTGCTCCTTTTCCCTCTAAGAGGCTTCTTTTTTACTGAATGAAGTAGGAAGAGCAGGCTTGTCCCATGCCTAGCATATCATTGCTAGTAAGGAGGGACTGAGCCAGATTCAGAGACCCAATTCACAACCAGTGAGCTGACTGGATAAGGGAATGGGGAAGAAGGTCCATATCTCTGCTTCCTATTCACTGGCAAACGTCCAAACCAGCTGTCTCATGGTTGGTCAGAGCACAGAATCTCTCTTTTTAGAGGAATTTGGTGCATTTCCTACATGCATACACCCATAGCTGACAGTCACAGCTACCCAGATTGTTCTAACCTAAATTCTGCCTCCTTGAACTGAGTGTTTCCAGGATGGCTGTCAGCCTTGAACAAGGGACAGGGACACAGGTGGAATTCAGGCCAGGTGAAATTGGGCATTACCATCTCCCACTTTGGCAACACAGAGACTCAACATCCCCATTTGTGCTTTGCTGTGAGCTTTTGTGATGCTGCTGCGGTTTCCTCGAGACTCTTCCTGCGGGGAAGAGGGAGCAAGAGAGCGGGAGATACAGAGGACGTCCTCCCTCCATCTCCCACGTGCAGCTCTGCCGCTGTCTCTCTCGCAGGCGCCGTTCCCATGCAAGGCTCCAGTGCGGATGATCTCTGATCCCGAGGGCATGAGTGGAACGGCCTCAGATGTGGGAAATGCTTTACAACCAAGTCCCTTATCCTCAGGCAGCCTACAAACCCCAGGCTAGCCCCAGGGGCTAGGCAGAGTGCAGGGAGGCTCAGAGACACTGCAGGAGACACTTCCACCACACTTACTAATCGCTGTGCACTGCTGAGCAGCAGCAGCCTGCTCCATACACCGGGAGCTGGTGGCCACTGGGGTTTCCTTTCCTGCCGGGAAGGAGTGGAGTCTCGCTGGGGAAGGATATGTGTGGTTTGTGTCTGTCCACCTCCAATGGTCCTCCCACCCAGCCTGCCTCCGCCCTGCTCTTCTCCTTCCTCGATTAAAGCCAGAGTGTGACGTGCACCAAGAACTTACCACATGTTATGCCAGAAGCAAGGCCAGAGGAAACGGCTCTCGTGTCCCTCCCCAAGAAGGAAGGAGGTGCTCCTGCCTGCAGCCCCCGGCTGGCGGCTGGTGTTGCAGCGTGGTCCCACCGGTGGCCGGGAGGAAGGAGGAAGGGACGACATTTGCCTGTTTATGTCAACACAAAAGTATTTCCTTTTTTTTTTTTTCAAAATGGTGCAGTTCATCTGCCGATCTCGAAGCAGTTGGGAAAGAAGCATTACCTCTCCCACCCAGCAGATAAGGGGTTAGGATGTGACCAAGGTCGCCTAGCGAGCCAGAACCACTAGTAACATAAGTCTGGTTTCCAAATCTCCAGTCTTCAGCCAACTCCCTGCGCAGCTCTGACATCCCCTGATGAACGTGTGAGCTAGCACTAATGCTAGTTTATGACTAACATGACTAATGAAGTAACAGGGATACTAGTTTAGCCTCAGAGACACAGCGGATGCCATTTCAGGCACAAATAAAATTCTTTATTCAAATAAATCCCTTCCTTTCCCTTAGAAGAACTTATTCTTCCAAACTGTGCATTATCCACCTGCTTGACTTCTTGGGATTGGGACACGACAAAAGGACAAGGGACAGGGCAGCAGCTGCCTGTGAGAAGTGACTGTGGGAGAAATTCAGTTTTTTGTGATTTCAGATCACTCTGTCGCGCTACATAAATTTGTATTTGGTGAGAAGATCCAGGCCATGGGACAGCTCAAAAGCCGCTGTTCCTAAATATGACTTTGCTGATGTATTTTTAAACATCACCACTCAGGAAGAAAGAAGGAAGAAGTCACCAGTTTCTGTTCTGCTCTTGTCCTCCTGCTGGAGGGGGAGAGCACCCAGAGATGTGGAAATATTTCAGGGGCTGCCCAGAACAGATCGGGTTTGTTCTGGGGCTCAGGCCACCTTTTAGCCAGACATCGGCAGGTGCAAAAGGCAAAAGGGAAGCTTATCTGATGAATGGGAATCAAAGTATAAAGAGGATTTTGTGAAATGTTAATGCTGCAGCAGGGCAGGAAGTGCTCTTTCTTCTCAGGAGTGGTTACGGGGCTCGTAAAGGTCAGGGTTTCTTTTTTAGAGCCTTAAATTTTGACAACATTTGACCTGGCAAGGTATTGCCGCTGCCACTGGGAAGTAAGAGATATGCTGGTGCCCCTTGGGATAGCTGATGGCCGCTCGAAAACTTGACGCTGGCACAAACATTAACAGCTCAGAAGGGAGCAGGCAAAGAGAACAGGGGAAAGCAAACTAAAGAGAGAGAAGAAAGAAAAGCCACAGGTTTTTGAGGTTTTCTTAAGGCAGATTTTGGGAGCCCGTATGGTTTGCTAACGTTTGGGGAAAGGCAGTTATGCAAGTGTAAGTGATTCAGCACAAAGAAACCATCTGGAGACGGCGAGTCCTTCCCCTCTGGTGGCAGCAGCGACTCTGACTAACCGAGTACGTAAATAACACAAAAGCGCTATAAACAGCACAGCCATCCCCGTCACAGCCCTTTCTCCATAGCCATGCTGTGCAGTGACTGTCCCACAGGACACAGGTGGCTCTGGGGAAGGTGGTGGTGACATTAACCCTCTCTTAGCTGGCATCCTCCGCGTGTGCATCCCTAACCCACACAGGGCACAGCACAAAGCAGCTCTCCCCCACGCTGGAGGCTCTCAGCCTGTTTTCTCCACAGCAGCAGTTTCTCACCTCTGTTTCCTAAGACTAAAGAAAGGCTGGAAACTCCTGAGCAGCAATGCAAGTGGCCTGGTCTCATCCAGCTGGGGAGCAAGGAGGCATCAGAAAAGGATGCTGAATGTGGCAGAGCCATGCAGAATTGCCAAGCACGGCACTGAAACTGCACCTGAGGCAGATGGGTCCCTGCATGACACTGTCTCCCCCCTAAGAACAAGCAGAAAGTCTTATTTTGAAGACTAGGCAGCATGTTATGGCCCTCAGACATTCTCCCCGTAGACTATTCCTGAACTGCCCACGTGCATAGATTCAGTGCACAACACCTATCAGCACTCCTTCCCATCTCCTCACTTAACCTAATAAAGACCAAACCTATTTTTCACCTCACACAGGAGTAAGCTAAGAGCAAACACATTCATTTCACCCTGTGTATGCTCGAGTCACACAAACAACTTAAAGGAGAGCCTGAGTGGCAATCATCTGCAATCATGGTTATATCATCATTGGTGTTTGGAGGATACTGCTCTTGGGAAGTTCCGCAGCCCTATCATCCCATTAAATTGGTGACAACCACATCAGAAAAACATAACTGTGTGGGCAGGGAGAGAGATGGAGCATGGCCATCCTTTATTGCTATCTTGTGCAACAAATCTCCAATAAGTTTTTCAAAAGCAGCTCTGGAGCTTAGGTCCCATTTTCAAAATTTCCTTGGGTAATTGTAGATGAGTAGATGTTACCCGATGAGAGTAAGTTCGTTTCTTTTTCCCTTATCCTGCTCACCCACATCAAAGGGTGGAGCACAGAGGTTTTGTGCCAGGGCTGATAAATACTCCCAGGGATTTACAGGGCTAAACCTGTGTGGAAAATGCTCAGCCTCACCACAGCCCTGTTCACGCTACGCTTTGGTTTCTTTCATCAAAGCACAGCGACAGCCGCCCGAGCAGCGGCTGGCACGCCGAGAAGCTGTACATGGCCGATGGTATCGCAGGCAGACACAACACAGCCCTGCCATGGGCAGAGACCCAGTTCTGCTGCACAAACAGCATGAAGGCGATGGCCAGGAATCCATGGGTGGAGCGGGCATCACACCTGGGTAAATACAACGGCAGCGAGAAGGCCTGTTTTCCCAGAGCTTGGGTTCAAGATGGTGATTACACCACAGCAGCCCTCAGGGGCTTTTCTGCTTTGCTCTCTGGCAAGCACCTTCTTCAGTGAGTGAGCAAATGGTTGGCATCTGCCAGGGAGATATAAAAAGACTCACTTCCCTGCAAGGTGGAGCTTGGCTTGTTGATGAGCTCATGGTTTCAGTCACGGTGACCTGCTGCACTTGATGGATGCACCCCTTCCTCCAGTGACCCTGCCCTTGCCCTCCTTCATCATTACCATCAGCTACTTCTGTCTGCAGCTGAGTTTTCAGCCAGGGAGGCTGGGATCGCCAAACCCATCCTTTCCAGTGCAAATCTCAGCTGCACAACACAACAGCAAGACCTGTCCTCCTGGCCCCCAGAAAGGGAGCTGGAAGTGAGACAACCCTTGCAGAAGTTGCCCAAAAGAGAGGAAAAGCCCAGCAAAACCTCTCCAGGAACATGCAGCAATGTCAGGGGCAGAATGTTAAAGGACACTGGCTTCTCATTTCAGTGATTTACTTACTGTAATTTCCCTGCTCTTTGAGAAGGGCCAAATTTTACCTCCCAGCAGCGATGGCAGGCTGTCCTGTGAAGCCCAGCTGTAACCTGAACCTGCATTTAAAAATGGATGGTCCATCTGCAGGAGTGACAGCCCTGGTATTTAGGAGGGGTTCAAGCAGCTCATCTACAGCCCCTCTGATGGTCTGACATGGAAGGGCTTTCAAGTTTATTATTATTATTTTAAATCAGTTGCACAGTTATACAGCATTGAAACCTGAAGGCCCCCAACTTCTTATTGGGGAGTGAATAGCAGCTATGTAATGTCGTCTGATTTCTCCACATTTTTTGAGTGATACAAGGGCTCACTGCGATGGCCAGAGGACAGAGCAGTGTTCAGCATCACAGGAGTTTCCAACACTGTGAAAAAGTGGCCAATAAAGAACCTGTGATGTGCAATGAAAGAGTGGTTTCTGTGGCACGGAAATCCTTCCTGAGGGAGTCGGTGTGGAAATCGTAACTGAGCTTTTCATAAATTACTGGAAGTCAAATGTTAGCAATTTCCATGTAAGGAAGATAAAAGGTGGAGCGGGTGAGATGCACACATATATTCAGCTCTATTATTCTCGCCTCAAAAACCAGTCCAGCCAGCCCTTTAATCACTCAGCAGCTCATCTCTAAATTGCCTCTATTATTAACAATAAAGTGCTTGCTATTTGCATTGCCATCCTTTGTAGGAGCCGTGGATGGGGATGAGGATGCCTGCGGTGAGAGGCATGGCACAGGCACGGGATGGGCAGCGCGGGCAGGGCCCCGGCATGTCTCTGCTGCCCTCTTTGAACAGAAAGCTCAGGATGAAGGATCAAAGCAGAATAACTGTGAGCAAATGAGTAAAACAGAGGGGACACAGGCGTAGGTGTGCCTCTGGAGTGTCCCAGACTCTTCTTTCCGGGGAAGAGGTGGGCACCCCATCACCCTGCAAAGGGCAAACACAGCATGAAAATTTTTCGTGCGCCTTCTGAACACAATATACCCATCCCTGTGTTTACACTGTAGCGGAGGAATCCTCCAGAAATGCTCAAGATGACCTAACAGGTCTAGTTTCTATTAGTCATTTACTTGTAACAAACAGTAACTGGAACTCCTGGCTAAAATCACTGGGGATTTCCTCAAGCAAAGCCATAGCTTTGACCTGGCTTTGCTGGTGCTATAATTAGCATGTGTACAGAAAAGTACCCATTAGCATCCTCCGACTTCTCTGGCCCAATTTGCATTGATGTTTGTGATGCAATTGCCTCCTTAGCCTGGCTTCTCCTGTCACGACAGAGGAATGCGGCATCGGCATCCCCGAATGAATCATGGGAGAAGCAGGGGGGATCAGCCGAAGGAAGGAGATTTAACGTGTACTGAGGGTTAATGAAAACGGGAAGCTTTTGCAGAGGACGCAGACACTTTTATATTAGGCAGGACAGACTCAAGACTAACTGATAAATATAACACAAAATGGCTTTCTACTGCTACTAGGCAGGGGTTGCCCTCTTGGTGCAAAGGGTTGTCTTACGCTTTGGTGATCTAGCCCTGGTCTCACGTGAGTGAGATCAGTGGTGAGGCACAATGACCCAGTGGCAGTTGTCTCACAGACAACCTTGCCATACTCTAGGTAAGTTCTGGCAAAGCAACAGAAGGGTTTAATTGTTAAGTGAAACTGGATCAGGCTGAGGCTCAGATCCCTGCTGCGGAAGGCAAGAAATGACAATATCTGGCAGTTGTGAAGCATCTTCTCTCCAACCTCCCGGCCACCGCTTGCAGGGACACTGCCCTTCCAGGCAGGGAGCGCCGGGCAGGCTCCATTTCGCGGGCGAGCACTGAGGCACCGAGATGTGAGATGAGTCACCTCGGCGGAGCGCAGACCTCAGTGCTCTCGGTTTCTAATCTGGGTCCTGCATCGGAGATGTTTGTCACTGCGGAACAGGGTGATATTTCCATGCTGTATTTCTTTCTGCGACTCAACAAGCACCCCACATAAAAAGCTTTTGTGCTTCAGAGAGGATTGAGGTCTTGAGGAATTATCTCCAAAGCCTGAACAAACATTTTGGCACTACCGAGTCACGTGTGTTTCAGTAACAGCACAATCTCTACCCGGTGGCAATACAACCCAGATTGCTCTTCAGGGACAGCTACAGACACTGAAGACTGTGAGTATCTCCACGTTACTCCAAGGGTGCCTTGCACAGCAGGACACCTCCAGCCTGCATCTGGACCACAGATAGATTTACACACCTAATACAGCCAGGTTCCTGCCTGGTCCCAGTCCTGCTGGGCTCCCACCTCCTCGCAGGAGGTCTGACTGTCCCTGGGGCACGGTGTGGGCCCCTCCGCACGTCCTCGGGGCTGCTCATGGCAAAGCCATCTCAGCAAAGCAGCATTGATGCTGGCCACACAGCACGTCCTCCTGTCATCACAGGCACTGGAAATAGCATGGCCACAGCAAGGGGGGCCCGTTCGCCGCCCTGACAAGTGTGCACGATGTACATACCAGGAGAGGCGAGCCACGCTGACCTGTCCCTTCCAAACCACAGCTGCTGGCTGGCATGTCTTGCATTATGGAGACACCCCGAGATAATGAATTAAAAGCAAACTAAGAGCAGCAAAACCTCTGGGAGCGAAGCTGATGCCAAAGCCCAAGCAGCATCCCTGCTGCCACACTGGTACCCAGCCCCTTCCTGCAGCTCTCTTCCCGGGACCCCATCTCCCCATGCGCACCTCACAGCTGCATCTCCCACGCATTGCCACGGCCATCGCTGCACTAGGGCAGGGAGACGGCTGTCCTGATTTGTCTCCCTACCTGTCAGACACGCTCACTGCAAAGGCACACGTGCCTGTGGAATGACAGAAATGCCTGCTCCACACACACCCCCAATTGCCCCTTGGCAGGCAGCAGAGCAGCCTCCGAGAAGGAATCGAGCTGGCTGTTCATTTTAGGGGAAATCATCGCTCCACACAAAGCTTCAAGAACTCGGGAAGGAACGTGGGGGCCAAGAGGAAATCGTGAATTACTGCTTTATATAATCCCACCTTGCACCAAGGATTGGGAGGGGACTTTCCAAACACACAGGCTTGTATTTGTGTCTTCTGCAAGGAAGAGGCAGAAAAAGATGCTTCAGGAAAGAACCAGGTTGTAGGACCCAACTGCCCCAGCTCCAGAAGGGGAGGGATGGAAAATAAGGGGAATAAAGATGGTACGTCAAGGTAGATAGTATGTTTTGGAAATGGATACCAGTATTTCTTCATCTGTTGTCCACCACTGGTTTTCTCTGGGCACGTCTATCTACATGTGGAGGCTCCTTATAGAAAATACATTTTAAAATGCCTTTTTTAAGCCACCTTCTAATTCTTTCAGCACTGGGAGCCATCAGAAATTAAAAACCCCAGCTAATGCCAGCCAGAGAACAAGCAGGCACTACGCAGGCATGTCTGCTGCAATTTCCAAATCAAGATGCTGCTCTCCCCAGCTATGGCTTTTATTCAAAAAGCAATGCATTTGGCAGGGACTCTTTTCTTGGCCATTTGATTTGTGGCACTTTGGGGGATGCTCACAAGCATTTCATCCCTTCCACATGAGCTCTTTCTTTAAAAAATGCCACATTTTTCACCTGACTCCAGCAGGACTTTGCTGGGAAACTCCAGTTGCGAGCCTGTTTGGCACAGCCCTCCTCGGTCCCCTGCCGGCCCAGCCTGCTCTGTGAAACCCTTCTTCCCTCCACCACCCACCAGCCAAGGTGCTTTGCTGGTGGCTCCCTCAGCCCTGCTCCACCATACCCTCTGGCTGCTTCAGGGGCAAATAGAAAGGTTGCTCTGCTCACCATGAAATAACTCAGCCCTGGGCTCCTGGGTGCTGGATGAAGCCCTGTGAGCTTCACTTCATTCCTACGCAGCGTACAGGGTGGTGTGGGTGCCGTGGTGCCTGACAGGAGTGCCTGACTCTGAAACCTCCAGAGGTTTTTGCCCCTGCTGCCCTGAGAAGAGCTAAAGAGCTGAATCAGGCTGCTGGAGACAGTTCTTTGCCCCAGCTGCATGGCTGAAACTGGGTCTGTCCCCTTCCCACCATCAGGATTGAAGAAACCCTCTTGGATTGAAGAAACACCTTCCTGACACGTCAGGAGAGTTTGGAGAGGCGTTTCACTAACAGCAAAGACCTCTTCTGTGCTCAGAGGTTTTACGCTTGGATGCAGTGGGCAAAGCTCTTTGCCAGCACAGGGAAGGTAATGTGTTCTGGTCCACCAGCCACGCAGGCTCCCACGTAGGCATCATGTTGGCAAAACACAGCACCGATGCCAAGACTTCCCTCTGCGCTCCCTGTTTGGTCCAGCAGCTGCTGGCTCCTGGCTCCCCGCTCCAGCTCCGTGAAAGCTCCAGTGCCGATCCCAGCAGAGTGAGTGGGACATGCGGTGCTCTGCTCCTAGTCGGGGCACCTCTGCCAGCATGGGAACTTGGGGGCCTCCCACTGCTCCAAGGAGAGAGAGGGGAAAGTCTTAGCAGAGGCCAGAGGTAGCTCAGGATGGAGGAGAAGAGGGGATGAAAGGTTTCCCCTTTCCAAGCTTCCATGGCAGGAAGGGCTGGTGGGCACATGGGAGGGGTCACGGACAGGGATGCCAGAGGTGCAAGTCCTGTGCAACAGGAGGGTAAGATACAGATACAGGCCCCAAAGCACAAACAGAAAAAAGCAGGTGGGAGCAGTCAGAGGCACAGGGATGGTGGTGGCATCATGGCTCAGCTCTGGAGCTGGGAAATCCTGTGAGCTGCAGGACAGAGCTGGAGAG
This sequence comes from Numenius arquata, assembly GCF_964106895.1. NCBI lineage: Eukaryota > Metazoa > Chordata > Aves > Charadriiformes > Scolopacidae > Numenius > Numenius arquata. The sequence goes on from NC_133586.1 coordinate 33,993,270, forward strand.
AAGGGGCACAGTCTCCGCATTTGCACCTCACCACCACTCCCAAGGAGACACAAGGCAAGGCAATGCCTGCACAGGATGATTTCATGTCAACTTTCTTCATTTGCTGGTTTGTTTAAAACCAAACCACAGAACTTCTCGCTGTTTGTGAGCTGTGACAGCAGTAATTCACATGAAACCCACTGCAGTTAAAATGACAGTGAGGTCCTGAATGCATCTGCAGTTATTTGGCTACGCAGTCATCTTCCTCTCTCTCTAGCACATACCCCCTCACGAACACACACAGCTTGTCCCTGTGCTCTGGCAGGGTTAGGTAACCCAAGGTCACCTTTAGGCCACCTCATGACTATCATTGCATTTGCACTGGCTGGAAGGGGAGACGGGAGAGAAAAATGTTGTAAGCAAGACTGTAATAAGCAGTACAGAGCCGGGGCACCTCCATCCAAAAAGAAGGCACGGAACAGTCTGATCCTGCAGGCGATGCTGAAGTGAGGAGCACAGCAGCAGGGACATCCCTGCTCCTGCTCCACTCCCACTGTGAGGGGACACCACCACGCTGCAGGACCACTCTGCAGTGCCCCATCAGTCGAGATGTGGCATTTTTCCTACACTGAAGAAGAATAAACACTAAAGACAGAAACAATCCAGCTGTTTATGGAGTATCTCAGGTTTGCAGTAGGAGTTCCCTCCCGTGACAAAATCCCTGGCTTTTCCTCCCACTCCAGCAGTCTGAAGGAGCCATAAAGTTGCTGTAACGAGCCTGCTGAAAGTTTTGGCTGGCAGGGGGGAATACCTGAGCAGCACAGCACGGGTGTGACATGCTCTATGCCTTCTCCAGTGTCGGACTACGATGGGACGTGACTAGGGACTGGTTTGATACTGCTGTCTTGTGACCCCTGGCCCTGAGACTGGCCAGAGTGAAAAGGTGACATCCACACTGGACACCCAGGGCCAAGATTTGTTGAATTTTTACTCGACAGGAGGATCGGTTGTCTCTTTTCACTGCTTTCCAGTGGAAATCCCCTCCATATCCCTTCATTAGGTCTGAATGCCCTTTCCCAGCTGATTTACTCAGTCATCAGTAGGGACAGGGCTCTCTGCTCACTAGCATAATTTGAACACTTAACTTGGACCACTTAAATCCTTACTTGCAGTTTGCAGATGCAGAGAGCTTTTCCTTGCATACCAGCTGCTTGCAATGAGCCAGCTCTTCAGCATCTCCCGTCCCCAGGAGAAACCAAACCCTGCAGAAGGCATTGATGACATGGGAGAGTCCGCCGAGCAGCCAGCGTTCCCTCTGAAATGCTCAGTTGAGGCGTGCTCAACCACCACCTCCCTTTATCTCTCACAGCCCTCGGTGAATAGGGTGCTTGTTCTGCCTCAGGTGGAAAAATTCCAGCTCCAGTTTGTCACCGGCTACCCGGCACGGACCCGCTGCATGGCCACCTGGCTCAGCCTGGTGAGGTCTGAAGCTACCTGGCACCGTGTGCTCTCACTATGCTCATCACTCAGGTGATTTGGGTTTAAATATCACCCTGCTGCCCTGTGCCAAGACCTGCCCCATTCCAAGCCCTGCCCCACCACCTGCCCGGGTCCATCCTCCCAAGGTGCTGGCTTGCAGGGCCAGGGCTTCCAGCACTGGCTCTATCAGGCAGTGGGGAAAAGTAATTATTTGAGACAAAAATATTTGATGCCATTTACAGGTAAAAGCAGAATCTTTTTGTTCGGTTGAGGTTATTTTTTCCCTTTCTCTTCCTGAAACTGGAACCCTACTGCAGAAGGTGGCATGGCACAAGGAGGAGACTGTCTTTAAAAATAAAACAACGCTCACCTTCCCTGCTCTGGGATCATAAATTAGGCTGGCCATTTGCCTTGGACAACTCCCCCGATGCTGGGAACAAACTGTGCATGGATTACTTGCCTAATGGCTGTCCTCTCTCACCCACGGTTCCCTAGAAATTCTGTATCACTGAGAAACCATCCCCTCTCCCTTCGTCCTGCCGCCTTCCCTCCTGCCAGATCTGCTAAATCAAACTCATACTGGCTAAAAGGAGACAAGGAACTACTAATGTAGGAGGGAAGAGGCACCAGTCAGACTGCCTGCACTGAAATGCAGATCCTGCTGTCATGGCATTTTCCAGCCCTGTTTCTTCTCCTCCTGCAATGCTTTTCCAGCTTCTCCCTCCTCTTCCCAATGGGATCCAGCCTCTTGCTATCCACCTTGAGTTTCCTGCTGGTGCTTGGGTCATTGTCGCTTCTAGGACTGATTTCTCATCTCCATTTGTTTCTTCATCATATTTTTATACTCTCCCTGGGGTATATTTCATTTTGCCTCTCTTCTTTGGTTGCCTTCATCAGTTCCTTCAACCATTCTCCTTTGAGTCCTTCTCTTTCTCTCTGCTTTTCATCACCAGTCTGTACTGTATTTATGACTGTATTTATGGCAGAGTTGATGGAAGCCTCCTTACAGACACCGGCCCTCCGTAAGCTGCAGTTGTCCAAATCTATGCTAAAAAAGTTGGCACGGTCTAGTTTTATCATTATCTTTCCCCTTCTGAGCTTTGTGTGTTAAAGGAAACTCTCAGGCAGAGAAAGAAATCGCTCTGACTTTGACATAAGCCTTTGGCTTTGCAAATCGTATCAGAAAGGAAAATCCTCAAAGCTCTGCCATCTAACTGTGGCACACCGAAATCCCATCCTGCAGCCAAACACCTGGCTTGCCCCCGGCACGGAGGGTTAGAGCCAGCCCAGCCTGAGATCAAACCCGAGGAGATGCAATGCCAGCACCCCCTCCTGAGGTCCCTCTAAGGTCTTTTGGGGACACTGGTAGGGAGACCTCGTTGTGCCCCTAGCCAGCACTTCTGCAGAGCCCCACGCTTCACTACAGACGAACAACCCTTTCCCCCCTTTCCAATTCGTTTCTGTCTCTCCTGGCCAACATCCACAAGTCATGCCTAGAAATCACAGCCCCCCCCCGGCCCTGCTGCCACCGGCTCTGCTCGGAGGCTGATGATGGAGGCCGATCACCCCATGGCGCTGCGCCCTGACCTTTCCTTCCCGGGAACAGCACGCACCTCTCGCCTCCCATCACTTGACTCTCCCCTGTCACCGAGTGAGGGGCAGCCCAGCCTGGAGCAGCCCGGCACCCTGCCCCTCTCCCTGCCTCCTCCTGCCCCTGCCAGCCCGGCAGCCGGTGTGTCATCGCCTCCCGCCCCAGGGAGAGGTGCCCGCAAGTGTCCCTGACAGTCTGCTGGCCACTGCCAGCTGGGTCCCTGCGCAGGAGGGGCTGGGGCTGCGGGAGGAGCAGCCTGTACACCGCCCTGCTGCCGGGAACCGGGAGATGTTGGTTCAGGGCAGGATGACTCTCCTGGAGGGGTTTCCATGCTATAAATAGGCACCCTGAGGATTCCCTTTTAAGAAGGGTCTTTCTCTGCAGCAAGGAGCCCCAGAGGAATGGGAAACCACACAGCCAGCTTTTAAATGAGCTGAACAAGTCATGCTATGCAGTTACTGAGGAATGGCCTTCTTTCTCTGAGTCACAAAATGTCTTTCTGTGGTTCTGCTCCCTCTTCTTCCTCCCATGCATCTCCCCCCCCCCCCCCCCCCCCCCCCAGCTCCCCTTTGCCTCAGCTGCTGTGTTGAAGTGATATGAATTAACTCCGATAGCCGTGGATTGCGTGGATTGTGTCCCCAGCTTAGTGCCTTCCCCACCTCCATACTCGTATGCTGTGTCTCTATATTTGTATCTCAGCTGGAGACAGCAGGAGCTCCAGTCTTGGGTGGGACTTGCCTTCATTGCCTCTCCACCACCACCACTGCTGCTCAGGACCCCGTCTCCCACAGCAGGGACGTGCCAACATCTCCCCTGTGCAAAACTCTGGCAAGTTCACAAATGGCTCCACTTTCACAAAGCTGAAAAGAAGAAGAGGACAACCTGCGCTTGCCAGGAGAGGGCAAGGGGAGAGGTGCCTCAGCCACAGCACTTCAAAGGACTGGTTCCTGGTGAAAAGCAGGTCCCCACCAGCAATCACCACAGCGCAAAGCAAAATGCCATTCAGGGTGAGACACTGCTCCGATATCTGTGCTAGAAAAAATTCTCATGCTGAGCAACACCTACCCCTCCAGCCAAAGCCTGAAAGCATCTCTCTTTCCCTCCCACCTTCCACACCAAAGGTCTCCGCAATCACACACTGAGCCTCCTACAAGCAGGCTTTCAAGATCATGCAGAGTGTGGACTGAGTCCCTGTCACAACTGATCTCAGGAGTTACCTTCCAGCTTACACCACTACAGCTGGGACTGCAGTCCAGCACAGGAACAGAATAACACACATCCCAGTGGAAACTCTCTGACCTGATGGTTTACAGCACAGACGTCTTTCATATATTGCAAGCTGGATGGAAAGAGGTCCTGCTTGAATGGGGCTAACTTAAGACAGAGCCTAGCAAGGCACCCGGGAAGGCGCAGGGGCAGGAAAGGCATCACAGGGTGCTGCACAACAAATCCACCTGGGAGACCATCCTAAAACCCAACCTAGAAGGTCAACATCTCTCCATGTTGAATTGCTGGGCGGCTCTGGTTTCTCATCTGAGCACAAGGGAACTGTTTCTTTCCCCTCTTCTTTAGCTACAAAGCTGTTCGTACAGCCCTTCACACTCAGCAGCTCTGCACTCCAGCTTCTGAGCCTAACTTGTCTCGATGAAGAAGGTGCCATGCTCTGCCAGACTCGCGTTGAGGGAGAGTACCACAGTAGTATTTGGCTTACAATGAGGTATCTCAAAAGACTGCCTATCAGTCAAGGCTGATATGGATCTCTCTCAGCATCATTCTCTTGTGTGAGGCTGGTACTGTGCTGACTCACTTCCTCTCTAAAACCACCAACAGCAACATCTTCTTATTTTGGTGAGACACAGACCTTAGCCGAGGTCCCAAGCAGAGGGCTGGAAGAAGGGGGGTGACAGCCCATGCCTGATCCCACCCATTCCCAAGCAGGACAGCCAGGTGAGGTGAATGGAGAGTAAGAAAACATCTGGACAGTAAGAAGGGATTCCCCCAGTGAACAGGTACCTACACAGCTCCTCCACCCTGCTCCCCTGCACACAGATATATTGGGGCTCCCACCACTTCTGCTACTTGCAGACACACTTCCTTTCCCTACTAAGTGTATATTGGAAAATCAGCACCTCTCTCACCGAGCCAGGCATAAAGAAACTTATCTAGGGACACTTTTCTCAGGAAAAATCTCCGTGCATTTCCAGACATGAGTCCGATACAACAGGATGGGGTTTTCAGGCTTTGGAGCAGGGACCCTGCAATCCCATGGGTATTTTTCACTGGTTTTGAAGGCTTCTTCAAGGCTGTCTAACCAATTTGCTGTCCACATGCTGCAGCCCATGGGACCTCCATCCGACCGCCACTAAGGAGCATAATGCCCTGACAGGCGCCCGTCATGGTAGCCACCATTCGCTCTGATGCCAGTGGGCTTGGGAGGCAGGAAGAGCAGTACGGCTTTGGGGGCAGTAAGAAATGTTTTCAGCAGCACGGTTCTTGCTTGGGCTGACGCCTGCAAAATACCAAGATGAGGGCAGTCCCCACCCAGGGATGAACAAGCATTTCCTACAGCCAGAGGGAGAAAAAGATTAAGGAGGTATTTTTCACACTCACATACACTTAAGAGAAAAAAATATTTACATGAGGGAGAAAGGACTTGGCAGGGGCTCCCCAGAGGCCATTTGCTGTTTATGCATTTCTCAGGACTGGGCTGAGGCTGCGGAGCTCAGCGGTGAAGCCTGAACTCCCCTGAGCCACCGAGGAGGTGGTGCGAGTGAGGAGCCGCATTCAGACTGTCTCTAGGGTTGGTGAGAGATCCTCTCTTCATGCTCCTGTTGCCTACGCCTCAATGAAGTCATGTCTGCCAGACTGCAGGTAGCTCTGGCAGCAGCCGCTGTGGTTTCCTGATGCCTTTCCTTTGGCATCGCTGGAGGACCAGAGCCAGGAGGAGCTGCTGGGAGCCTCAGGGCAATCACCAAAGGTGCTGTGAAGCAGACACTGGGCTCTAAGCACCTCTTAGGATCAAGCACCTTTCCATAAGATGGGATATTAAACATTCTCTGGTCTGAACATCCCATTTTAACTGGGGTGGGGACAGCTGGATGGCAGCTGAGGCTCTCCCCCCCACCACCCCAAGATGCAGAAGGTCTGACTCTGTTTCCCTCTTCAGGACCTCTGCAGCCAGCAACAGCTTGTATTTCTAGCTGGGGCTCTCCATCTCTTGAAGGCTTACAAACCTTTGAAAGTTACAAACCCATAAATTATTATAATTTGGGCATCTGCCGTGTTTTGGAAGTGTCTGGTGCAATCCCTCCCTGTCCAAGCTGCACGTCAACTCCCCGCTGATGTTTCTGGAAAGGAGAAGCCTCAAAACGTGCAGGGCACACGCTAGCCTCTGCTGCCAAGACTTTCATCATGGTCTTAAGTGGCATAAAGAATAGAGAATACTTGTCATTGCAACATGCTGGGCTGGGATCCTACTTTACATTAACCATCCTCTTTCATCACCCCCACCTGAAGCAATAAGAGCACCAGGACAACAGGGCTGGGCAGCAGGTAACAGGGAAACTAGAATACTTTTCTAAAGACACTCCCCCAGAAGCTTTTCCAACCCTAATTAGGAGATAAATCAACCTGGGACAGAGAGAAGTGACCTACCACACTGTGACCCTGTCACCCCAGTTCCTGCAGGGTAATTCCCCATCACCATTATCGCTTCCAGCCCCAGTTCCAAACCTGCACGGCTGGAGAAGCTGCAGCGAGGTGTTTGCACCGTGCTGAGCCAGGAGTGAGGAACCCTGCTGAGGTGTGTGGTCCTCACCCCCGGCGAGGTCAGACCTGGCTCAGGCAGGTGAGAGGGAGCAGTCACTATTCGGTGCTGCCCAATGCCAGCTGGGGGGCTCACTTCTGGCTGGAGGGGAGCAGAGACAGCACCGGCCTCTACGGACAAGCCCTGTGGACATTTCACAGTGTGTCACCTTTCCCATCCCAACGGTCTGTGCACTCGGCATCTGTGTTTCCTTCCCATCCCAGGGAAGGCTGGCACTGGTGACCAGCAACGGAGGATTAAAGCCCCCAGCTGTCCTGGTCCGAGCTTCTGCAGCAGCCCTGCTCTGCCACAGGAGCAGAGGAGCCACCCAAGACTGGCACTGTTTCAAGTCCAAACAGGCAGAAGAGCAGGTGGATTTTTAAAAACCATTTTGCCTGCGAAGCCTGATGTGAGAGGTGAAAACCAGAGAAGCCCTTTTACGGCAAAGTGCTGAGCACCCGCGACTTCCTCACCGTCTCCAGGGCTCAAAGCGCTTCATAAACTACTGAAATTCTCATCCTCTGGAGGAGGCTGTGTGTGCCTCCCCGCCAGCACCAGGCTATTCCGGTGCTACTTTGTTTTAATGAGCCCTGAAGGATTCACTGGAAGGGTCTTGGAGAGTATGGGGAAAATAAAGCCAGCAAAACAGCTTTAAGCAAGGACACTTGACTACGAGCATACTATAAATAGTCTTTATTTAAACACAATGTCAATCAATAGGACCTGAAATAAATACTCAAACTTTTTGAACATACAGATCTTCCTCTATGTGTCTACCTAGTACAACAAAATACCTTTACATTTTCTTATTTATGTACAGATCTATATAACATTGTATATAGATAATGGAGATATACACACACACATAAACATACGTATTTTTAAATATATATGCACTTGTGCAAAAATGACCTTACCAAGGACAGTAAACAAGTAAATATTTCCCAATCCACTCTCGCTGGCACTGGCAATATTGCACCAAAATTCATTTGTATGCTCCTGCCATTGGGAGGATGAGAAAACAGGAGAAAACTGAAATTGCATGCATGGAGAAGCAGCAACTTTTTTCGTGATGAAGAATGTTTGTAGAGGCTCAACACCCCCTGAAATACTCTGCTTGATTCATCACCCTTACAAACAACAATTCCAGCAGGTACCCACTGCCAAATCCAGGTGAATCAGGGTTGTGTGCTGCTCTTACAACACATATCAGGAGGGATAACCTCCTTCCAAGTTTTGTGTAAACTCGTTTCGAGCGTGCACTGCTCTGTCTGGACCCAGGCTGTGTTACTAAGACCCCAGGGGAGCATCTGTGCTCCCTACCGAGTCGCCTGTACTTTATTCTGCGGCAGACAAACACGAGCCTCTGTCCTTCTGCCCAGGGTGCAAGAGGCAGAGGTTGTGCCACAGGATCTGCCCATGCCACCAGCTGCAGCTTGGGCCCTTGGAACAGCTGTGCATCTCCCAAGAAGCAGCGCTGGGTGAAATATTTGCTGCCCGACTCTGTAATATGACAAAAAGTACCTACAGGTCCCCATGGGTGCCCTGTGCAGCTGGTCACCCTGCAGGAATGTCTCTGATAAGAGGGTGTAGCTACTCCAGCTGACAAATGACAGTGTGCTCACAGCCCGGGATGTGTGTTCATTGCAAAATGTTCTCTTTGCCCCTAAGAAGAAAGGTTAGGAGTAATGCTAGCTTTCCAAACAGCTCTAATAAAACAATAACAAGGAGAAGAAATGCTCGGGCTGCTGGGTTCAAGTCTCAGAAAGAGACAAGCTTTTCACATTGGAAGAGACTTTGTTGCACTGGGAGGAGATGCCAGGAGATGTGGTCCTACTCGTGGATCTGAGAAACCAAGCACAAGTGTAAAAACAGTCATGTAAGGGACCTTAATCCTTGCAAAACACTAGTCTCGGGGAGCCTGGGGTCACACCACCTCTCTACTGAGAACACCATCCAAGACCAGGGTGGTTTTTCAAAACAGTCCTTGCTCATCTCAACCTGAAGGACCACCGTGGGTACCGCCCACACTGCAAACCTGAAGTGCAGGCACTAATACTGTCATACAAGCTAGCAGAAGATATGGGTCAGCCAAGGTATGAGGTGCTTCACCAGGGCTGGATGCTTCTGCAGAGGCAGCTGGGGAGGGGGAAGACTGGGGTGATGCTGGTGAGCAGACCATCCGGCAGCTTTCCTGGACCCCCCTTTCCATCTTCCCTGCCCAGGGACACTGCCAGGCATTGCCACACTCGGTCAGGAAACCTTTGCTTCCCTGCTGCTTTTGGAAGGATGGTGCTTTCTATCTTCTGACAGAGAACAAAGAAGGGAACATGCAAGATAGGATATCCTCCCTCCTTCCAGAGAAATAAGCATGCTCATAAACCCGTCTCCTTGGGAAATGGATTCATCACACCAGTGAAAGCAAACACTCGGAGGCAGAGGACTGGCAAAGGGAGGGGGACAAAAGCCCTTCCTTTAGCCAGAGCGGATGTTTGAGACTCCTGGCAGCAGGAGCATTGTAATACCAGAAGGGCAAGAGATGCTGGGAGACAGATCACAGCCTGCTGTTTACTCCAAGGCCTCCCCTCTACGGCAAAAACATGTTCCTTATAGTAAATAAATACATAAATAAGCCCTTTGAAAAGCCCAGTGGCTGTGACGTGGGAGAGCTGAAGAGCACGTTGTGTGCCTACTCGTACATCCGCTCCCTCTCCAGAGAAGCTGGGCTCTCCTTTCTACACGACTAATCCCTGGCCTATTTTCAAACATTTGGGTGCATTTTGTAACTTAAGTCTCTTCCCTTCCCCTCTGCTGTACCCGCTGCCTTGGCAGTGTCCTTAGGCCAGGGTCCCACCTTCACCGGAACCACAGGGGAGGCCACCAGGTGTGGGCCTGGCTCCACAGGCTCTTCATGCACACCCAACATCCCACGGCAACGCAATATGCACTGACAGGCAATGTTGCACATTAGGAATTGCCAAACAATTTGGGATATGAGGTGCTTTGGGAACAGCCAGTCCTCAGAAGATGCTCGGGTCCATCTCCCAGTGGAGATCTGCACCCAGACCCCATCCTCTCCACCAGTTCCCCTGGGACTTCCATACCTCCCCAGTGCTGGAGCAAGCAGCAAGTTATATTTCAAGGCCTGGGCTTCCCAGAAAGCAAGAGCTCTCCAGAAATGCTCCCAAGAGGCAAAGGACTGACATAACTCAGCGGCTCCCCATATTCTGACTGTTTTGGAGGACAAAGCAAAGACAGCCCCTGATGTGGAAACTACAGCTGCCCGAATCACAAGCAGGACCTACGCCGAGGGCAGTATTTTGTAACAACACAAAAGCTGTGTTTGTGATGCTCATCTTGACTAAGACTTTAAAAACAATAACAATCTGTTTGGCCAAAGTGGCTAAAAACAGTGAATGTACCGCAAAGCTCCAGTTAGCTGTACACACTGACACCGGCGGGTGGAGAGAGAGTATCCCACCCAGTGGCATAAGGTACAAGCCGGCAGCATAGAAGGCAGCCTGCTCTGTTTGCAATAAGAATTTGGTATTTGTCACAGTGATTTTCCTCAAAGGAAGTGACCGCTGTGTTTGATCAGATGTATTTAACCTGGGCCAACTCTCTGCTAGCATAAATCTGAAGTACCCTAAAGACAATTTAAGCAGCTCATGTCCTGACTTCAATGCACCATTTTTTAAAGCCTAGCATGTATCTATAAAACTACCTTTTCATTATAAAATATGTTATCAGGCCAAAGGATTCCTTTACACAACTCTACTTTTTCAACCACAGAACAGGGAAGATTTGTCAGGTTCGGCTTTGGTGATGCCATATTTTTTCTACCAATATTTCTCTCTTTCCATTCCAGCTGCCCGCAGAACTGCACAGTTCGTATTTCACCAGTTTTAGTAACGTTGCCTTTAGATGAAAGAAATCAGTTCTTCAACACTCAGACTTCATTGCAAGCCTGAGGTTTCCTAACACTGCAGCTGAGCATTGGAGCACCGAGGTCAACTGCCCAGCGCAAACAGCCCATCGTCCCCTGTCCCTTCCACGTGCACTCTGGATGCTGCAGTGATTCTGCAATTAGCCACTTGCTCCTCTCCCAGCTTTGGCTACACACAGCCGCAACATCTGAAGTACGAACAGAGCCGGCCAAACAGATAAATTATTTGGACAACAAATTCCTGCTCCACAACATGTGCTACTGAAATGCAAATAATTAATAGTAAAAATACAAACAGCATCTGAAATGTGGACACTAGATTTCTTGGCACCGGAGGCTCCTGCCCCAAAGCCGGTAGGAGTTTGGCTGCTGAGGCTGCTGGAGGCTGGCCTGACCCCCATCAGGAGCTGGTTATCACTGTGGGACACCTCCTCCCTCTGTGCCCCTGCTACCCGCTAACCTACGCTGCCCCTGGGCATTGCAAAATACAGCCACTGGAAGATCAAAAACCCAGGAGATATAATACCACAGGAGGTATCGATCGCTACAACCAAGAGGTTAATTTTCACTTCCCCCGAAAGCTACATAATAATCATGACCCACACCGAGCTTAAGTGCATCTCTAGCCCAGAGTGTGCACCTCCACCGACTGCACAGCACAACGGCCTCTCGCATTTAATCCTTGTACAGTACGAAGCAAACAGCACCTGATTGCTGGTCCCGGTCCCGCGCTGGGTCTCCCCCTGCTCGCACAGCCTGTTAATGTTTATCTGAGGAGCAAATGTTTTTGCTGACCTGGAGCCTCACACACCTCATTGCCATCACACCCCTCTGCTGTAGAGCGGTGGGGGCTCTAGAGCGCTCAAAGGGCTTCGGGCACTGCTGACAACTCCACCAAGGCAGTGGGTGAGGGCACTGACAGGCGCAGGCATGGAAGCAGACAGCGAGAGGCAGGAGGGAAGGGCTCTCGGGCACATTCCCTGCCTCTGCTGTAGTGCTGAGCTGGAAAGGCTGCAAGAGGAGCTGAGCCAGCACCCGTGACGGGGCTAGAGGAGCAGAGGGCTTTTACAGCTGTTCCTCCTTCCCAGCACCCTTTCTAAGCAGGATCAGGACTGCTTTGGGAAAGGAAGGAGGGAGCACTAGGAGTTTCCAGACCCCAGCCCCACAAGAGCCACGATGGACTTTACCATGAGGGGTATGAGAGCTCGAGGAAGAGCTGGTTGCTCCCTGCACCTTGCAGCAGCCGCAGCAGAGACCAGCAGCAATCCCCCCCCAAGTGCCATTCCAGGTGGGATTCCCCTACAGCGCTCCCTGGGGCTGCCCCATTCGGCACCAGCGCTTGGGGCAAGTCCTTCTCAGGAGAAGCCAGGGCCACACGGGGGCTGCAAAGAGGTGTGTGTCGGCAGCCAGAAACCCTGCTCCAGAAACCCTTCTCCATTCTCCCTCCCAGCCTCCGACCTCCCCAGCTTCCTTGCAGCGCTGCCCCAAACCCCCTCTGCCGCTTGCAGCTTGGGGGTACCAGCCCTCGGGGACGCAGCTCCACGTGGCCCCGGGTAGCTGGTCACCCCACCAATCTGCAAAGCCAGGTTTGCCGGGGACCCACCAATCCCCAAACCGACTACCGCATGTCCCCAGCAGCAGCGCAAGCAAAACCCCCGCGGTGCAAGGCAGGTGCGTGGAACTGCGTGGGGGGCGAGATGAGCCCGAGCATCCCCCCGCGGGACACCACGGCCCCACGGAGCGCCGGTAAGTCCCGTCAGCAGCGTTTCCCCCCTCATCTCTCCCGCGTGTTTCTGAAAAGACCCTGCACTTGGAAGGAACATCCTCCCACCCCTCGAGTCCAGCCTTTCATGCAGCAGCCGCAGGTGAAGGCAATGCGGGGGGTGGAGAGGGGGGGCAGTTCCATTTCCCACCCCCATCGCCTCTTTCCTCCAGCTAGGGACTTTCCGAGAGCAAGCCCTCGGCGGCACTGCCACCCCTGTCGCCGTCCCCGTCCCCTGGCGTCCCGCAGCCCACACCTGCCCGCCCGTGTCTGCCGCCCCCCCTGACAGCCCTGCGCTCCCGCCGCCAACCCTTCCAACCGGGGAACGAAATGCAAAGCCTGCCGCAAGCCGAAAAAAAAAAACCAAAACAAAACCAAAAAAACCCAAAACAAACCAAAGAACCAAACTCCTCAACAAACAAACCAACCGACCTCCAGCCGTCCCCGAGCGGCCAGAGCTGCGCTTCCAGTCTGCCACAGAAAATAAAACATCTCCTCCCTTCCCACCTCCTCGGGCTCGCTGTCATTTGAGACTTGAAGTTAAACAAACCGGGCAGTTTAAAAGCTTTGGTTGGAGCCTCAACAAAAGGATGGTCTGTGGCCGTAGCAGCATTTTCACCCAACTTCCCAGCACCGCATTCCTCAGTCCCACAGTCACGGTCTCACATTCTGGGCAAAGAGTCCATTTATTTCTAGTATTATTAGTATTATTTCAACAGAAAGTCCTATAGCACTTGGCAAAAAAAAAAAAAAAAAAAAAACCAAACACAAACCCATTCGTTGTTTAAGGGCGTTGTTTAAACTGTCCCACTGCCGGCACCAGCCGCGGATCCCACAGATCCCACACAGATCCCACAGATCCCCCTGCCGAGCCGCGCTCCCAGCACCCCCTCCCCGGGGATATTGTCACAGGGTGCCATCTCCGCACAAGACCCCCGGGCTGGACAACACTGGCACCCCCAGGAGGCTGCCCTCCTGGCCGGGGAGGGGTCCCACGGCCAGCAGCTCGGTGATGAGAAGGGACCGGGGAAGACCCCCGGCTCCGCGAGCGGTGCTGCCGGCGGGATGCGGGGGCTGCAGCCCCGGCCCCGCTCCCGCCGCCCCGCACGGCGCTCCCGCCGCAGCGGTACGGTCATGAGGTAGTTGAACACCCGCCGCGGCCAGGCAGTTCCTCCGGGGACGAGATTTCTGCACAGCCTTAAGATTCCGCCCCTCTCCACCCCCCTGCTCAAGGGACCCACGGCCGTGCCCCTAAACGGGCAGACTACAAGCAGCCCGCCCGCCCCTGCCCGGGCAGCCCCCCACCTGTTTGCAGAAGGTTTCCCGAGTTTGGGGGTTTCTTGCAGCCATTAGATTTTGGGTGAGCTCTAGAGGAGGATCATTATTATTATTGGGAAGGGGGTGTGTGTGTTTTTCCTTAGACAAAGGCTCCTCTTTATAACCGATGTGTGCCACACCAGAGCCCATCGCGTCTCGAAGCTACCCGCTAGGCACAGTACCTTTGCAGTGCAAAAAGTCCTCGGGGTGAGGGAAGGAGCCCTCTTCGCAGAGCAACTCGCAGGTTTTATCCGATGCCAGGGGGTAGCCGTTGTGCTCCTCGTTGTAGTCGCTCTTGCCGTTGCTGTTTGAGTAGCCGTTGGCATACATCTTCAGGGCGGACCTGCGGAGGCACAGGAGCTCCTGGAAGGCATACCTGAAGTCCGGGCTCCGGCAGTAGATCAAAGGGTTGAAGGCAGAGTTGACATAGCCCAGCCAGTTCAAGAGGATGTACACGTACTTGGGTATGATGTCGTCCTGGATGACATGCACGATGTTGACGATGAAGAAGGGCAGCCAACACAGTGTGAAGGTGCCCATGATGATGCCCAGGGTCTTGAGGGCCTTGTGCTCCTTCAAGAAGAACTTGGAGGTACGGCGATGCCCAGCTCCCCCTTTCTGCTCCTGCTCCTTGTTCTGGATGTGAAACCTCCCCTCGCTCCTGTCTATCTTCTGCAACTGCTTCTTGGCCACCTGGAAGACCCTAGCGTACACAAACACCATGACCACAAGAGGCAGGTAGAAGGATATGATGGAGGAGGCAATGGCGTAGGCTTGGTTGGTGAAGAAATCGCAACACGTGTCCTTCTCATAGCACAGGATGGCCTCCTCACGGTCTGCCCGGTACCAGTGCATTTGGATGGGCAAGAATGAGGTGAGAGCTGAGACCACCCAAACCACAAGAATGACCACACGTGCCTTGCTCTTGGTCAGCAGGCTCTGGTACTTGAAAGGGGAGGTGATGGCAAAGTACCGGTCCACAGCAATGACGCACAGGGTCTCGATGCTGGCCGTGACGCAGAGCACATCCAAGGAGGTCCAGAACTCACACCAGAAATTCCCAAACTTCCACATCTCCATGATGATGTGGCAAGCGCCAAAGGGCACCACGGCCAGTCCCATCACCAGGTCAGCGCAGGCCAGCGAGGTGATGAAGTAGTTGGTGACAGTCTGCAGGCGCTGGAACCGGGCGATGGCCGTGATCACCAGCACGTTGCCGAAGACGATGGCCAGCACGATCACCGACATGAGGATCCCCATGCCCACCATCCACACGTCCCGCGACACCGTGGGGTCGGCGGCGCTCTGGTTGGCGCTGACGTTGCCGCCGGGCAGCTCGGTGCCTGACACCCCCATGGCCCCCTTCCTCCCCGCCAGCAGCCCCCCCGGGCAGGCGGCGGGGGTTTGGTTTTGCCTAGGGCTCCTCGGCGGCAGCGCTGCACCGGGAGCCGCGCATACGGGACGGCAGGTGCGGGGAGGGGGGGGGCTCACGCTGGATGTGCCTGGGACCGTCCCGTCCCGTCCCGTCCCGTCCCGTCCCGTCCGGCGCGCGGCGGCCGCGCGCCCGCCCGACTCCCCCAGCCCGTTAGGCGCCGCCGAACTTATAGTGACACCCGCCGTGACATCATCCCGACACAGCCAATGGCAGCCCGCGCCGCGCCCCGCGCGCACCTCGCACACCCCACAGCCCCCCCACCCCGCCCCGGCCCCGACTGCCTGTCCCACGCGTGTCTTCGCCCCGCGCGCTTACCCCCGGCCACGCGTGATCCCCCCCCCTCGCCGTGACCCCACGCATCCCCCCCCTGCTCCACGCGTCATCACACACACACACACACACCCCGCGGTGTCCCTCCGCCCACGCGTGGTGTCCACCCCAGGGTGTCCCCGTGGTGTCCACCCTACGTGCGCCCCCACGCGCTGCCAGCCCCGCGGTGTCCCCATGCCTTCCCCATGTCCCTTCCTCAGGGGTGTCCCCGCACCCCCTGTCCCCACACCTCCCACCCCACCTACGCACCATGTGTGGTCCCTGTCCCGGGGTGTCCCCAGGACACGTGGCATGAGGCAAATCCTGAGGACGCTGGTGCTCACACAGACTTTGTCCCTGGCTGGGCGCTGGGGGACCCCATCCTCACCGGTGACACTTTGTGCCAGGACGTGTGACCTGGCAATGTGCGCTCCTGGCCCAGAAAGTCAACCGCGTCCTGGGGTGCATCCCCAGCAGGTCAAGGGAGGTGATTCTGCCCCTCTGCTCCGCTCTGGTGAGACCCCACCTGCAGTGCTGCCTCCAGCTCTGGGGGCCCCAGCATAAGAAGGACACGGACCTGTTGGAGCGGGTCCAGAGGAGGCCGCCAAGATGCTCAGAGGGCTGGAGCACCTCTGCTATGAGGACAGGCAGAAAGATTTGGGGTTGTTCAGCCTGGAGAAGACCTTATAGCCCCTTCCAGTAGCTAAAGGGGGGGCTACAGGAGGGATGGGGAGGGACTCTTTATCAGGGAGTGTAGCGAGAGGGTGAGGGGTAATGGTTTTAAATGAAAAGAAGGGAGATTTAGACTAGATATAAGGAAGAAATTCTTTACTGTGAGGGTGATGAGACACTGGCACAGGTTGCCCAGGGAGGTGGTGGATGCCCCATCCCTGGAAGCACTCAAGATCAGGTTGGACAGGGCTCTGAGCAACCTGATCTAGTTGAAGATGGCCTTGCTTATTGCAGAGAGGTTGGAGTAGAAGGCCTTTAAAGTTCCCTTCCAACCCAAACTATTCTATGTCATCCCGGTCTTTGTCCCTCCCAGCCCCCAGCCCAGCCTCCCGTGAGCACCCAGGCAGGGTGGGTGGTGGGGTGCAGCCAGGTGCTGGAGCTACAGCCCAACCTCAGAAACCCCAGAGATGGTCAAGGGGTCCCCTCAAGTGTCCCAGGAGCGCTGACGGGGCAGGGAAGCTGCAGGAAGCTGCAGCCGGGCACATGGTTAGCTCCAGACACTATCACAAGTATTTCCCTCCAAAGCAAACAAATTTGCTAAATAAGGACTAAGGAATCCTGCAAACTTCCTTTTAACCGAGCGGGAGACAGCGCTGCTGCTGGAGTTTCATTTCTGCCCACTGCTCCGCGCTGCCACCGTCCAGCCACACGCTGCTCTCCCACAGACACGCTGCCTGCAGGCCCTGGGGGGCTTGTGGAGGTGACAGCGAAGCCTGAAGGCTGCGGTTCTAAAATTACTTTACATCGCAGAAAGGGAGAACAGGAAGAGTCGCTTTTGCTCAGTGTCCCGTTGGGCATCTGCAGCCTTCGCCCCGCGCCGTGTCCCGCTGGATGTCTGTGTCGCGCCCCGGCTATTTATAGAGAAGAGCCGGGTGTTCGGAGGGGAAGCTTCGTGGTGTGGAACAGAGGAGCGGACGAGGTGCTGGAATCAGGAAATGAGATGAGAGGCGGTTTCGGTGGTGTGAGGTTTCTGCCTAGACTGGGACCTTCCTGAACTGGTGGCTTCCCCGCACGGTTCCCGCTCTCCGCTCCTGCATCCGCACGCTGCAGAGGTTTGAACAACAGAGAGACGGGAACAGAAGATCCACAGGACACCTCTTCCCACTGCAGACCCATGCAGCCTTTGGAAAGCGGGGGCACTCGGGGGAGCCACGTGTGCAGTGCTAATGACCGTAGCTAATTACCAGGAGTTTCCCCTGCCCGCTGCTGAGATCAACGGGGCAGTACATTTCCCCCGGGTACCAACAGGCACAACTGCAAACAGCCGGCGTGAGTCTGGAGCACTCCCTTGGCTTTCACAGCCTCACACCAGCCGAGGTCTGGCCCATAGGCAGCCGCAGGCTCAGCGAGCACTTGTGGGGTGCAATATCCGTTCCCCAGCTCCTGGGCATGCCCGCCCCCGCACACCCCCTCTGCCCGGGGGCCAGCAGCACGCACCATGCAGGGGAACCAGGGCAAGACTCTGCTGGAAAAGCACAGATGAGGTGAGATACTGGGAGGGCAGAGCAGAACAGGGACAGAAAAGCAGTAGGTGTGGGAACTACTTGTCCTCAGCTCCCTGTTCCCCCTCTTTTTTTAAGAGCTGATCAGAAAGATCTACAAAATGATCAAAGTAAGTTTCTGGTACTAACCCGGCGAGTTAGCTGTGCTGTTTCCTGTGGGTTAGGCTAGTATCTGGGAATACTCTCACACCAAATCAAAGCATTCAAAAAGCTTTAGGGCCCCTATCCTGACACACAAATGCTCAGCCTTGCACGAAACACTGAATCTTGAAAGGAGGACAAGCAGGTTTGAGGACTTGGTGAGAAACACCAGCTCTGGGAGAGTCAAAGCTAAGTTTTCTGCTTCGTAACGAGTACTTTTATCAAAGGCATCTGATGTCCTGCACATCCCTGGTAACAGTCCTACATCCCTCTCCAGAGCCTGCTGCAGCTCTCTGGAGGTCTCTGTGGCCCAGGGTGCAGAAATCAGCCAGCCCAGGTTACACCTATATATTTTGTCTTTGTTGTGCTGTATTCAAAGAAGCCCGAACCTCTGCTTTGGTTAACAGGGTGTGGTGGAGGAAGCAGAGAAAGACTGATTTTAATTCCTTGATTCTGCAGCTCTTGCTTGTGTTGGCAATCTTTGCTCACCCAAGCGAGGTGTGTCGGGGTGGGCCCATGGCTTGCCCTTGGCTACGCAGCCGTGACCCACACCAAGTGGGACTAGTGATCACAGGTTCAAAATAAAGGCAGGGATTTGCCCCACATAAAAATAAATTTCATCACCCAAAGTCCGAGTTGCTTTTGAGGGTTTCTTGCCTTTATCTGTGCTTTTGAGTAGTTATCATCTTCCCAGTATGTTCAAGGCTTCTTATTTAAACAAATATAATACCAAACCTCAGAGGAGAGGCTAGGAAGACAGTTAAGTTTGCACTTCTTATGCTGCCTAAACTGGGGAGAGCCCCAGCACACCCCAAAGTGCCTCCTTCTGGGTTCCTTCAGCTTGGAGGATGTCAAAACCAGGCACATCTCATTTGTTTTGTGCAGCACATCTGCACCACTGACCCTGCTGCTTTGTCATCACGCTAATCTTTTCTCTTTTTATAATTGGATGTGTGCTCCCTCCTTGCTGGGTGACATTTGAAGAACGGCCTGTGGGATCAATGAGAAAGGCAGGGTTGGTAGAAAGAGGTAATCACTTTTATTAGCCCAACTGACATAATTGGAAAAAACAGCCAGGCTTTTGGGTGTGCAAGGCCTTCCTCGGGACTGGGACTAGCTGGGATGCTGGCCTTAGCTCTGCCTGCCCAGATGCTTATCACAAGCTGGAAAGCACGAAGCACTCTGATATTAAGCAGCTGGCCAGACCAGGCCCTTGGCAGGCGCTCGCAAGTGACAGTCTTCAACACAGTGTTTGGCGGGAGAGGAATTTGTAAAATTCTCTTCTTGCAGAGAGCTGATAAGTAGCAGTATTTGTCCGGCGTGTCACTGAGGGGAGGGCTGGAGAGTAGCAGAAGCAGCATGCAGAGGGCATGGAAGCATTCCAAGCCCGCGGGAAGAGGGATGGGGGACGCTTTCAGTGGGTCACCTCTGCCTTCCTCCGGGGAAGGCTTCCTCATTCTCCTGCAGCTGGGCAGGGCTGAGGGAGCTTTGGGCAGGTTAGCTGTGGCACCAGCAGTGCAGCCTCCTGGCCCTGGATTTCTCCTCCTCTCTTGCTTCACAAGCCATGAGGGGGAGCCACCCGTGACTCACAGCTCCCCGTTAATCCCTCGTTTATGCTTGTTTGGAACAACAGTGCAATTAGAAACTAGTGTTTGAGTGATAAAGTGGGGGTTTTTTTGTTTATTTGTTTCTCTCGGAGCTCCTTGCACAATCTGGTGGGAGCTCTGGGGAGTGTCCTTGCTCCAGAAGCACGCAACAGTCAGAAGAAGCCCAGGGCTCCCTTTGGCACCCACCCGCAGCAGGGAGGTCAGCAGGTGGGACAGAATCACTCCGGCTTCTTTTTGAGGGGGAAGATGCTGCCACCTCTGCCCTCAGGCAGCCCCAGCACCCCCGAGGACCATGCCCACCCCATGCTCCGCAGGGGGATAGGGTGGCAGAGGGGCTCTCCGCCATTCTGGGAGCTGCAGGATGGGGTGAAGTGCCTGAGACAGCACCCATCTCACACGGGAGCATCCCTAATGCTTCCACAGGTGCCACCGCTGTTAAAGAGTGCCCATCCCCACATCCTCCCACGTGAGGTGTGAGAGGAAACTGAAAGAGGGGGGAAATCAATCATCTTGCACCAAGGTGGGCAGGATTCTCTGGTCCTCTCTGTGCATCTCCCAGGGCATCTGCTGAGTGTGGAAGATCATGGCTATTAACCTCTGGAGCACTGGCGTTCCTAGGGAGGCAGTTATTGTCCTTTTTCTTTTTTTTTTTTTCTTTTTTAGACTAGACCAAAGAAAAAGGAAACTGCTGGATATAAGCAATGACCCCAGTGAAAACTGAGGCGCTTTATATGGAACATGACACTGGCTGGAACAGCTGAACACCAGAGATTCATTGTCTCTGGGCCAAATACTGAACTGCTTGCCTGTAAATCAGTACTGATGGTGAATACAGGTTACAAAATGACACAACATGAAGGCAGCAGAGGAAACAGAAGAGAGCATCAGAATAATAGTTAGAGATAAAAGATTGTTATCAAGACTTTTTTTCTTCTTGTTACTGTTTTTCCCATAATTGAGCATCATTTTCATAAGCAGAGGAGATCACCGTCTTTAACCCGCAGCTCCCTCTCGACTTGTCCCTGGCAATGACCTCTGAGCCCATGCTGCCAGCAGTCTTTTCTTGTCCCCTCCCCAGTATCTTGTTTCCCCTCGTGGTGCAAAGCCGTAGTGAGAGGCTGCAGCAGGGGAGTTTGCCACACAGTGGAGGTTTTTTGAGTGCAAAACGCACCCCATCCTCCAGGCATCAGCAGCACCAAGATAGCTTCTGCTCCATTACCCCCACCCAGCAGATCAGAGGAGACACCAGTCAGGTGCAATGGGTACCCGGGGCCACGGAGCAGATGAGGCTACGTGATTTCATGGGAGCCTGGGCTGGAGCCACGCTGAATCGCATGCTCAGAATGTGAGGCAGACAAGTCTGGTTCAAACACAAATGCACTGAGCTGTGGCCATACTGAGGTGCTTTGCTTCTCACTTCCAGCCTCTTTGCTGCCCTTGTTCTTGCAAAGCAGTCTGAGCTCCTCAGATAATGCTCAGTATCATTAGGCAGGAGGCAAATTGCAGGGCACCTACACCAGGGAAGCAACACAGAAAGTACAGGGCCCTCTGCCTTCTTCACCTCTCCACCATACATGAGGGTCTACTGTACCCCTAAGGTGCATCCTGGTCCTGGGGACAGAGGTCCCTGCTTGCAGTGGGGCCAGAGCTTCACCTCTCATTCCTAATTTTAGAAGGCTACCTCATGAGCTTATAGGAAAGGGAACTCTGTGTGCCGGAATATGTGCCCAGTTCTACTCAGTCCAAGAGGAAATTTGTTTTTTCCTGAGAGCTTTCTTATCAAATCTGCTGCATATCAAACCCAAAATAGCTTGTGTGGATGCTGGTCAGACCAAGCTTTCCTTCAGCTCTGAGGGATGGTACAAGAGCTAGAGGAGGATTTGCTAAGGTACTGCTGAAGGGTGGCATGGCATGCTCTTCATCTGGTGCAAACCTGAGGGATTTTAATTTAGTTTAATTGCCTTTTCCACTGTGGGCAAGGCCCTTGGCACGGTCTGAAAGCAGGTACACTGACCCGTGCTGGGGTTAAGCCAACAGCTGGTGCCTGGGTGCCCTGTGCCTGGCGGGACAGAGCCAGTTGGGGAGCTGAGATGTGCGAAAGGAGAAGATGGCCATGGGGCTGAGCTCTAACCATAGCTCTGCACCGTATGCGGGGCCAGGAGGACTGACAGCAGTAGTAAGGGTGCAGGAGGAAGGGCTTCACCAATGCCAAGATCTTGGACAGATTTGAGCAGCCCATTATGAAGATGATGGCACCCTGGCTAGCTAGAGTATGGGTCAGTCACGTCTGCCATGCCCACACTGCCAGCAGATGCCTGGCCATCCTGTGGACATCTTTCAAAAACTATTCCTGGGGAGTTACAGTGTCTTCTGAGCCCTTGGGCAAGTGCATTTGCATAGGTGGCTCCAGGCGTGGAGTGTCAATACACACAAGCTATTGTCCTTGGCATTTGGTTCCTAGATCACATAGACCTTTTCAGTAATTGTGCCCTTAATTTTCTGTTTTCCCTCAGAGAGGCAGAATTAATTAATCCTTATTCCTCCAGGCATCTGAAGAGGACATCCACTAATGCCTGTCAGGTCTTTTGGGGCAGACTTCACAAGGCAGTGCTCAAAAGGTCGGTTTTTTCTGTGGTTACAACTTATATGGTACCATTCTTTCCCTAAATACCTTGCTGGAAATAGGAAATCACAATTTAGAAGTGGCTTAGGATAAGCCCAGGCTTGTCTGATTTCTTTGTTATGCCTCAGTCTGACTGTAGTCATCAGTCTGACTGTTTTACACAGAGATTGGACACTTGCAGTGGGAATTGTCAGGGGGATTTTGCTCTTAGCATGGAAGTGAATCCCTAAAATGTCCTAAAAGAAAGGCAGTAGTTGAGTTATGCAAGATTTGGGGGAGAGGAGGATCCTTTAGAAGTGAAAGCATTTGAGGAAAATGGTAACACTGGGAGTCCTGGACACAAGCAGCTCCAGAACATGCAAAGATACTTATTTCACTAGTTACCATCAACGAATTTGCCTAATTGGGGACCACGTCTAGTAGCAAGAAGGGTAGTAAGCACTAAGATATCAAGGTGATGTGCACCATAGAAGAAGGTAGGCAGAATTCAGTCTCCATAGCTCGCACATCGTTAAGCCCCCTCTCAGCCTGGTCATATCTGCTGTGAACCTGTTGAACCTATTCCCTAAGTCTGGGAGAAATATGCAGCACTTTTCTAGCTCATATCGCATATCCCACCAACTATACATCAGCGAGTCCTCATTTTTCCTGCTCGTTAATGAGAACGCGGGCTAAATTCAGAGCAGCACATGAAAGTGAAAGGCACCGTCTCTCATGACCACCCAGACTCTTTACCCACCCCAGCCCACTCTGGAATGTCAGAACAAACACCGTGTGTAACTCCTTAAACAATGAAGGTAATCGCTTTTAGATGGGCTATTGTGTGTGGCATTCATCTAGGAGATGGTATCTGTAAATGGTGTTTTGTGTCTTAGTGCATTTTAATAGCACGTGAGATTACATCTCTGGCTAGTGTTTTTATTTGCTATAGCATGGTAATTGGGTGATTTTAATCTGTGGTTGATTTCTTTTTTTCAAATTGAGCTAGCCCTGAGGGAAATGGTGTAAGGCTGTCTCTTACTAAAATTAGCCTTGGCAAACTCCAATTCGTCCCTTCGCTCAGGACAGAATACTTGGGATGAAAAATTGCTGCAAGTCCGACCAGCTAAATAGAGAGAGAACCTGCAAGCCTGGGTTTTCTTTCATACTCAGGCTATTAACCTCTTCGATGGAGACACAGACTCAACGCTTTGAGAACACTGTATCCTCCAGAATTCCTCCCCGTTCCCCAGAGAACAGCCGTGCTTTCCCTCAGTTCGTCAGGAAAGAATCAAAGGCTCAACTTTTTGCATCCAAAAAAAAAAAAAAGAAAAAAGTTGTGCATGATGCTTGGGGACTTCTTTGATTGCATCCCTGGAGATGCTGCTGCAGTGATGGTCCAGCCCTGGCAGTCAGCTCAGAAAGCAGGGTAGCTCTCCAGGAACCCAGCCTCTGGGCTTGCACTTCTATCACAGTCACCTCTGTCCAGCTCTTTGAGCCCATGGGGGCCTCATTGCCACTAGACGCCCCCCGAAGGAGTTTTCTGCACTTCTGTTTCCAGTTGTAGAAACATTTTTCCCTGAAAATGTCTCTGACTTTTGCACCACAGCTGAGCTGCTCCCCAGGGCAGGTAAACCAAGAGTCATAATGAAGATCTTGATGTATGAATTGAGCATAAGAAGTGCTGGCTCCTTGCCTTCTCACCAGAATGAAAGAAATTAATGCAATGTTTCTGACATGCCTGTAAATATTTCTGCAGTGATTTGAGCCCTGCCCAGCCATTGATTTCCCACTTCAAAGGTCAAAGCCATTTGGTTTCATAATCACTTGCGCAACCCACTGATGGAAGTGGATAACAGGGAGAGGTGACCCAGAGACCTGGAGGAGCAGGTGGCGCAATGAGGGAGATCCTGCAATTCCAAAATGCAGAGCTAGATGTACATGTAGATCCAGGCTGAGGATTAGGGAGGGGAGAAGGCAGAAATGCCATTGCCCTCTTGTTGGGCAGACGTCCTCCCTCCAGGCCACTGTGGTTTCATCCGTGGGGTTTCTAGCAGCCTAACTGGCTCCTCTGCAGAGATGCTCATTACCCTGAAAATCACGCTGAGCTTTTCTCCTGGCTGCTGCCAGGACCTTCTGAGTCAGGGTTTGACAGCTCTTGCCAAAAGGTTGTGCCTGTGCCTGGAAGCTCCACTTGCAGCCAAACAGGAGCAGAATGCATGAAGCTCATGGAGCTGCACATTTTTTGGGGATGCTATAAATGCAGATGCAGTCAAACAAATTGACTCCATCCTTAAAATAAAGCAGTCTTGGGGATCCAGCAGGTAGAAGGGCCTGTGCACTTTCCTCCAGCACACCCCAATGCCGGTCGAGAGCTGGTGTGTTGTGTTGTCCTCATCCCACCTCCTTTGCGCAGGAGGAGCCCATGTGTTTCCCAGCAGGAGCACATGGGGCTTTTATTCCAGTGTTTAACCTCTCTGCGAGTCACCGCAGCTCCCCACTCTCCCTGTTGTCCCTGTCATTGATGAATTCATTAGTCATGGCTGTTTCATTTGGAATGTAACTGCCGGCACCCAGCTGGATGTGTGTGCACTGTGGGTGCAACACGCACAGGGAGGGACCTGTGTGCATCCCTGCCGGCACCAGCAGCTCCCCCTGCACAGGGTTAGCCAGAAAGGCGGTGGGGCAGAACTGCGTGGACTTCCCAGATCCATCTCAGAGCATGGTCTCTGCCTGATTAGGACACACGGGGGAGGTGGCTGTCCCTTTACCAGCACAGCAACTTCTCAAGACTGACGTGTGGTACAGGAGCAGCGTTCACCTCCAGAGCTGACAGCACAGGGCTGTGCACATCAGGGTGGAGGTACATTGGTCCAGAAGCAGGAACTTTTGCCTGTCACCTGCTTACACAACCCTTGTTTGTCACCAGATATTTGCAACAGATCCTTAGTTTCATCTCCTAAACTACTCTTGTGCAGCTGAAAGAAACAGACCGAGGAGATCTCAGCAACCCAAGCATAATGTCCCCATTGGGACTGGGGGCACAGCTTTTGTGGATGGCTTTGACATTCAGCTGCAGACTAAGGTGGGTCAGGAGCTGTCACCACCAACAACTGAATGTAGCACAGGGCTTTGTTCCACAAAAACACGATAGGTGATTGAGGTGAAGGCTTCCTTTTGAGAGTAACTCAGTCCTTTAAACAGTTTCCATAACAACTTAAATAGCTTCCAAACAGACTGTCTAAAGTTAAAAGACCATGGGTGATTTTACAGGCAAAGCAGAAGCGTGGAGGAGAACCTGGTGCTTCGCCATGTCTGATGTTCGCTGCAGCAGATACAAGTGTCCTGTGTAGTGTATCCCAGACTCTTCACCTGGAAAAAAGCCTTGTCGCTTCCCAGACTTAGAGTTTTAGAATGACTATGGTTGACAGACCCTAATAAGACAGAAACACTTTACAGGAAGGTATGCATTCCCTTTCCTTGTAAACCTCAGTTCATTCCTATTGCATGAGTTAAAGCAGCTGCTGAGTCTGAGTGGGTGCAGTTTTAAAAGTGAAAATCCTGCTTGAAGTCCAAAATAAATAATAACGAATATAGCCCTGTGAAAAGTAATTATAAGGCTTTAAATAAACTAAAGTAAAATAAACAGCATCCTCCTCCTTCACCTGCTAGCAACTTGACTTCAGCAGTTTTGTTTCCCAGCTGGGTTGGATGTGGATGGTTTATTGAAGCAGGTAAAGCAGTCCAGAGCATACAGAGCAGCTGCTTTTCACTGGTCTATGGTGCCAAGAGTAACAACCTTCTCCTTCAGAGCGAGTGTGGGACTAGGAGGTCATGGGTCCTGGCTCCATCACTCTCTTTGCCAGCCAAGTCACCAAACCTTTCTTTTCCCCCAAGAATTTGAAGCCCATTAACTAAACAACCTTCACAGTCTGTGTTATTATTATCATTATGAGTGAAGTCAGCAGCTTTTGTGGGAGATGTAGGAGACCCCGGTTCACAGGATCTTCGCTGTGGGGGGAGGAATGAAAGCATCTGGCCCAGCCCCATGAGACCCAGCTCTTGGCTCTTTCATGCCTGGTCATATCTTTCAAAGGGGAGCCCATGTCAGGAAGCAAATGCCTCATATTGAACCACAAAAAGGCAAAACAGGAGGCAAAAATGCAGCTAAGCAGAGTCTGAACCCCTCTGCCATGTCCTTTACATGGATGCACCATCTCATTCACAGCCACTTCTCAGGCCCCTCTCCTGCACATTCAAGCTTGTTATCAGGGCTACAGCAGAGTCCTGCTGAGGTCTGGATTTCTTCAAATGCAGACCTTTTGCTGGAGTATTGTTTCAAATCGCACTTTCCATTGATGCCCTTAGATTAGACCCAAGAGTATAATGCTACCATGTGACCTCCAAACCACTTTCAAACAATTTTCACTCCATGCTCAGTGTCTTCTGTATCCTATAAAGGCAAAATCTTCTTTTTACTTGCCTGCTTTCCACTGACATATTTGCTTGGCAAAAATAAAAAGTACATGATAGCTGTTTAGCAGTGGCTAAACGAAAAACAAGCTGGTTGCTTAGCTATTCATTACATAAATACTAATTAAATCTAAATAGTCCAACCCTTTAAGAAAAAAAGATAGCTGAGCAGTGAGGGTAGCCAGTGATCTGTCTGGGTGAGCCCTGGCCTGGAGGAGCAGGATGGCTGGGATGGGTCCATGTGGATGTGCTGCGACCCAGCACTGGAGTGGGGTCAGGAGAGGCTGTGCCGCAGAGCAGATCCCACATGCTGAGCCCAGAAACCACGCAGGGCTTGGTGCTGGGGGACTCAACACACCATCTGTGCCCAGGATGAAGAAAGGCAGCCACAGGGGAGGGCAAGAAACAAGAAACAGAAGACCTCTGTCAGACAGCCTTCGTAACCAGGGCTGGAAGATGGAATAGGACGGGAACTTTGTTATGAGCCCTTCAACAACCACAGGGTAAACATCTCATTAGTAGCTCTGGCTTGCAGGAGGGCTATCCGATCTATGCGACGCACATGCGATTATCCCCTTCACAAAAAATGTTCCCATTAATCCCTAGCTTCCTGCTCCTCTGCCATGGCAGGTGACTTCAAAGCCAGTATCAGTGCAAGGCTAACACACAGCTGGGTAGCTGGGAGAGAAAAAAGGACTGAAAGACACCACTGCCACCAGTTATGTAGCAGAAAAATAGGGAAAATCCTGGTAGTCTGGAAAGCTGCCTTCTAGGCAGAGCATTCCCTGTATGTTCTGGACTTTCCCTGAACTCCTGCTGAATTGATTTTCATGAAGACTGGAGAAGGAAAGAGCACCTTCACCTTCTCCCAGAGAAGCGCTGGAGACCAGGGTGCCTCTGCCTGGCAGTGGCATCAAACAAGGGGAGCACCAGCCCCTTAGCCCTGGGGATGCATTTCAGCCCAGCAGCCCAGCAGCGGTCATGTTCTTGTACCTTCCCACCCCTTTGGTGGGAATTCCCATTCGCTCATGTCACCAAACTCCCTGGGACTCACAGCTCTGGCAGAGTTGCAGGGTGCGAGGACACGAGTGACAGTCTCTGCCTGCCAGCAACGCAGCTGAGCGAGACTGAGGAGCAACGGGTTCATCCTGCAACAGGCCTCATGCAACCGTTTATACTAAATATGCCTCTGACTTCAGCAATGATGGTGCCATTGCAGGCAATTGAGGCCAAGGCTCAGTCGTCCCATCTCCTTATTTCTCTGGGCAGCTGTAATACCCAGTAGCTGTCTGCCACGGCCAGCGCTGCACTGGGACCGGTGGTCTTGCTTGGAAACCGACACCCCAAAACTGGAAATAAATGGCGCATATTTACCAGGTGTGTTATAGTTCCCTCCATTCTCCTGGTAGAAGCACGACTGAATTCCTTATCTGGGTTGTCAGTGGCTAGGGAAGTGGATGCTTTATGTGATTATTGCAGTTAATACCACAGCTCAGATGTGGCTAGCCATCTGCCATATAACATACAGATTTAGAATTAGGAAGGCAGGAGCCTTATGGGTTCGGGTTTTTTTTGCCACTGTGTCCATCACAGTTTTCTTACTCACATCTATATATACACGTCAAATATACATATATATATATATATATATATATCTCAAAGGATTTAACCCGACGCAAGCGTACTCCACCTGGGAATAGGACAAAGCACTTCAGATAAGGAGCCTTGTGTCAGTCACTTTTGGACCACTCCCCAGAAAATGTTGCTGCTGATAAGGACACAGCATTGTTAGCTTTGGATCCTTCACACAAGGGGGAAAAAATGAGTGTGTAGCTCCTGTTGCAAATTATAAATCATGGATTCCTTGCAGGTGTATCGACCGCCAGGGCTCCTCAATGGTCTGAGATGTTGCTGACAGCTCCCATTTGTGCAGTTGTTCAAGGAAGGGTGATTGCTTGCTCTGCTCCGTCACAGGGACTCTCCTGGGAAAACAAGAGAAGAAAAGGATCTAGCGGCAACTGCAGAGCTGAATCATCAATAGCTCAGCCCATTGCTGCCAGTTGACAGTGGAAGGCAACGAGCCTGGTTTACTTCTCTCAAAGACTGCTTTTAGTTGGCAATATAATTTCAGTGAGACTAGTCTTACATACTAAGAGCCAGTCATGGGGACAAGATCACGCTGGCGCCATCCTTTATCCCTGCACAGCAGAAGATCTGATAGCAGACAAGGAAACCTCAGCTTTGGACACCTCTCTCAAGCTCACTTTCACCTGGCACAGCAGTTTGTAAAGCCACAAGAGGAATTAAAGCACTTTCTGTGCCACTGTGACCAGTGCTTCTCCATTCATGGCCCAAAGGGAGGAGATGACAACCATGCAAGGTACCATCGCTGGATGGTGATCATTCCCAGGCTCCTGGCAGGTCATGACAAAGCACAGTCCCAGGTCTTGAAGTGCTGTACAGTGCAAAACAGACAGGTTTCTAATCATCATACTGGTGTCTAGGAGAAAAATAGGATGCATGGACATGTCTAAGGACTTACTCATGTATTAAAGCACTTTTTTAAGTTCTGCCAAGATAGAAGGATTAGGCAGGGATTTTTGTTATCTGTTTTTTCAAAGATTGCTTTTAGTTGTGGTTTGGCACAACAGCATTGTAGGTCTTTCAAGGGTTGAATTGAGTAGGTCAGTGTCCTTCATAAATATGCCATCATGAGCTGGGACTAAGGTCTAGTACAGCAGGGAAAGGACAGAGACAAAGGGCAAAGCCATGCAAAAGTGGTGGCTGTCTTGTTCTTGTGCTGAAGCCCCTTCAGCATGAGGTTTGCCTGGATCAGGAAGAGATGAAAACAAATAATTTTGGTGAAGGCTACTATGAATCCGTAGTAGTGCTGGAAGGATCTCCTGCGTTCTTACTCCCCAGCATTTTTCCCCGGGAAGAAATGTTTTATTCTGTGTTCCCTCCCTGCTGCTTGTCTACCACCTTGCAAGGGACATGTGGTGGTGGTGCTGCTCACTCACTCACACAGAGACATTCTCAAACTCACACAAACTTTATCAGATTATGAAGGAAAAACCCTGATAAGAAAGGAAGGGTGGCAGGAAGGGAGAGAGCCCCAGGACAACAAATGTAAGCAAATACGTATTTGCCTGCACCCAAATTAACATGCAACACCTTAGTGTCTGGTTGCTGCTCCCTGCATCTCTTTTTGCACCGTGCTTAGCACAGCTGGGAGATGTTGGTTAAAACCCCTTTTCTTGTATAGTTCAAGATGGCAGAGGAGCAGGCATCCTCTAAATAAAGCTGTCAGTTGCCCTAGAGGGCCTTTATTTAAGTAATGGCTTTCAGAGTGCCCAGGATCTGGAATGTAAAAAGACAAGATTTAGGAAAATGAGGAATCCACCCAAGGGTGAGCACTAGTTTTATTAATGTAGAGCTCCAGTAATTTGATCTGAAGCGGCAAATCAAATGATTGAGGGTGTTAAGCACCGTGGCCTGGGTGGCTGGGCTGGAGGAGCTGCTGTGTTCGCTAATGAACCTCCTCTATTCAACAAGGAAAGCCTCTGTGCGTGGAGATGACTCAGAACTGCTGATGTGAAGTAAAATTGTAATGTACTGTCTCTAGTAGCAGCGTAGGGAGGAAAGATCTTTTATTATCCCTGCAGTGCTTCAGCAGAGAAGGGAAGTGCTTGTAAAATTGGCTTTAGCATGGACCAGAGACCCTCTATGGAGTCCCTTCTAGAGTCGTGCTGACATGCTGTCAACAGGCCATTGAATATTATAATTAATTTTAAAACATGGTAGTAGAGTAGACAAAGAAAGAGGAAAGAAAATAAATAGCTGATGAAGAAATGTTTTCACCTAATTCCAAGATAGGAGCACCTTTTTCTTTTTTTTTTTTTTTTTTTGAGGGGGAGGAGTTTCTTCCTCTCAGACTGAAAGTTCATTTATTTTCCTTCACACTGTCATAGTCTCCATTGTTTGTCTCTGTCTCTAAACTCACGCAAGCCAGAGCAGGGACCCCGTGTACTGAAGACACATGTCACCATGGAGGACACATATAGAACAGCATGGAATCAAGCCAAAACTTTGGGAGCTCACAAATCCCACACCGATGTTTACCAGGCAGGCTCTGGACATGCTGGAGGCGTTGTGCATTTGCCTGTGCATAATCTGGATGCCACAGTGGGAAAATATAGTTGAGCTTGATGACTTGTTTTAAAAATTACGTCTTTTTGCCTACAGCTTCTCTCCCTAATCCTCTGCGACCGACATAAACTTCTCTGGAAGAGGCTGCTTGACGGAGAGCTACCGTCATAAATGACACAAGCAAACTACAGTCCCATGTGTTCAGGCATGTCCAAGTTGCAATGGGCAGTTAGTTACAGTGGCAGCAGGGCCTCCACACTGGGAGCAAGCAGGTCCTTTACTGGTGCCCTCAGCTTTGATCTGATTCTTCTTCAGTGCTTGGAGCCAAAGCAGGCGCAGGCAGAGGAAAAGGTGTAGTAAAGGAAAGAAGCAATGTGCCATCAGAGGTAATTTTTGTAATGGTGACAAGCCAGGGTTGCCTAATAATTGGATTAATTTGTTAGTGCCCAGTCAACACCTAAACTTATAAGCCATTCAAGCTCCTGTTTGCCTGTTCCACAGCTCATGTTCTTGGTATTTCATATGGATGAACCTTGTGTTCTCTCCCCTTCGGTAAAGGTTATCCATCTTGGATCCTCTTACAGCTTCTTGTCGTACAGTATGAAAAGATGTCTTTCTAGTTAGTCTCCTAGGGGTATTCATAAAATCCCACATCACAAGGGAGCTCAGCCTGGCTCTGCAGTCAGTATAATTCAGAGCTGGATTTGAAACTCCTTACATCCTCAGGGCAGAGTGACTGAAATTCAACTCATCCTTTTGGATTTCCATACCGTACTCCATCTTCAAGCGATGGAATATGCTGCACCAGAGGAATTATTAGGACATTAGCTGGCAGTGCTCCTAGTAGTGAATTGTCTTCATATCTGACCATATAGGGTATTAAGGCCTACAGTCCAAAACTGTTTTAATAAGAAAACAACATGAAATCTATATTCTGCATCCAGTGAAACTGTATTTGCAAGCACCGAAATGAGCTTGTGGCTGCATATCTGTATACTGAGAAATTGCTCCTTGCATTTTAAAACTTAGAACATTTCAAAGTTGTAACTTGGATTACAGGTGGGAATGCTGGCTGGGCTCTGTGGTTACAGGTAATGAGGACAGCTGTGTATCGCAGAATGCAAGGAGAGGACCTTTCAAACACATCCCTACTGTTCCTGAAGAAGACAAAGCATTTAACGTAAAAGAATAAAGTCGGCTATGGTGGGGATGATACTACTTCTTATTTGCAGCAAGAAAAGCAAAACTGAATGGGTTTCTAAGTGCCAGGAGCAGTATTTCATTATCTGAAAGGTAAATCCATAAAAATTGTGTACATCCTACCTTAGACACAATGCAGAGAAAGGTTAAAACAGGAGCACTAAGAGAAGTTCTATTCTATATGGCAAAAATAGGTTTATTTTCCATGTAAAGGCAAGATTAAGAAGTTCTGCATTACTGATGCCTGGTTATGATCAGGCTGTATCCGACTGACATGTAGATGAAGATTATTAGTGCTGACCTCCTCTGCCTAAAGCCCATATTAAAGGAGATGGAAAGAGCTTTGTGAACAAAACACAGAAACAAGATTGTTTCCTCCTGTTTCAAGCATCCAGTGCATAGAAAATAAGTTTTCATACTGTCTATGGAGGTAAAAGTTTGTTCAGATTTATGAATGCCTCTTTGACATCCTTTTTCAAGTGCCTCCAGAGAATATTCTTTCTCCTGAGAGGTGCTTTCTGTATTATTTTTTTTTTCAGCTGAAGACAAATTAGAAGAATAGCAAAATAAGACTTTGTAACTATTCAGATTTTAAGGAAGTAAAGTGTCAGTTCAGTGTCAAGGACCTTTATACATCATATAGGAAAGGTGAGAACAGGTATCAGTGGTTATGACAGGACCTGCAACAGGATTAGTAAAACTGAAACCACAGAGACAAACAAGGAGCTTCTGCAGGTTTTCTCCTCTGTTATTTGGTGGTGAAATCTGGGAATACATGACTCCTCGTGCAAATTGGATCTTCCACTGATGTTGTAGGAGATCATGCTTAGTATAGTGCCTGTCACCATGCCTCCTAGATTTTGAACATTTTAACCTAGTTTGGATACGGTTGGAACGTGCAGAAAACACTGGGGTTTGTTCAGTACATTTGGCCAGGACACTAGACAATATTAGCCTCATCCCAGGGTTTTGTTGCAAGCTTCCCAGCCTGGTGCAGAAAGCCTGAAGATTCTTTAAAGTTTGTACATGCTGACGTTAACAGAGCCCCTCGCTGCGGAAATCAAACTGAAGAGAATTTCTGGCACAATTCAGAACGATACATAGTTTTGTGGTGACCTCTCCATAGCAAATGCAAATCTTTATCTCTTTTGCTTGGCACCATGTGAAATGTTTGACATGTGAATTTGAATTGATGTCTATATACAGGACTTAAAAGGCCCTGTGGGCCAAAGCATATGAGCCACCTCTAAAGGTCCTTGTCCTCACTGCTCCCTGCAGAAGCAGAGAAACAATATTAATACTCCTTTTTAATCCAAGAGGAGATGAACTATGGAAAGGTTAAGTGAGTTGCTCAGGGACATACAGGGAATCAGTAGCAGAGCAGAGCCTCCAAGTCCTGTTTCCCAGCTGCTCTGTGTGTGCCCCTAAAGAAGGTTTTCTCCCACTGCTGAGGTGGTGGGAGAATGGGTGGGTTGCTCTAGCACCCATTGCTAGTGGGGGAGCTACACCCCACTCCAGCCCCACATTGAATCTGCTTCTCTCCCAACTGCAGGTCTGCCCTGTTGTTTCAATTTGTTTCCCAGACTGGAGAAGAAAGAAAACGCTGTAATTTAGCAGTGGTCTGACAGCACTTGACCTTTACATGACAAGCAATATTCTTCAGCAGCGTGCATCAGAGCTTTGCTTTGGTTTGCATTTATTTTGTTCAACTTCATCTCTTGTAGGCATCCAAAGTGAAGCCAATTGGATCGGACAGGCTGGATCTCTCAGCATCTTGAAGTAATCTGTAAGGAACCGGCAGCATGATAGTCATTAGGCAGCAGTTGCTGCAAACAGCTTCAGGGAATTTGTGTCCACTAAAGAGAGTTCTTGTGTCAGAGGGAGGATTGGGAAAGCCTCGGCAAACAGGGGTTTGTTTGTCTTGGAAGAACTTCGGGGAATCACAGGGAAAGTTGGAAGTGACTGGTGGAAATGACCCCATCCAGCCTTCTACATGAGTGCTTTGGAAGCTGTCGCTCTTCCAGCTTCCCTATATCTCTTAACTAACCCTTTGCTAAAAAGCAAAGTCATAGTTCCATCCCTGCTACATTTATTACAGCAAAAAACTTGTTTCTTGCTGCAAAACCGATGAAATTCTGCCAAAATCAGAGCACAACTTAGGCACAGGGATACCACTGAAAAGCTTTATCAGAGTGTTTTGCACACGTATGTTGACTTGATCAGACAGGCACCAATAAATTGTCTTAAAAAGTCCTTAAAGGTGAACCAGCCGGGTAGCAGACCTTCATATGCTGCTTACCGTATTTCGCTTTGGCAGTAGGATTTTCCAAGCAGCTCTGGCCTTACACTGCTGGCACTGAAGCCAGCGGCAAAGCCAAGTCTATTCAGGAATCAGTGTTCAGCTGATTAGTGTTTAGTCTTCCCGACCCTGCGACGGTCCCAGCACGTCCCCGGAGGGTGGCAGGTTTGCAGACCCCGGCAGTGCCACACACCGACAGCTCAGCAAGAGTCAGCTGCAAGGAATACTCAAGATCTGAGAACTGCTGGGCAGGCTTGAAATAAAACTGTTTTACAGCTAGAGCTTGGCAAGGATGAGTAATTTTGAGAGTTTTAAAAAAAAAAAAGGGGGAAAAAGAACAAATTACAGTCTCTTAATTTTCAGAGTTTCTTTGCTTTGGCAAGGAATTGCAGCGCACTGCAGAGTCCAGCTGAGATTATTCTGACTTTTTATTGCGCAGGTGGTCAGTCAGAGCCTGTGGGCATCTTGGCCTTTGGAAACAGCACTTTTATAAGCATCTGAGAGGAGGCAGTGATGGTTCAGGCTTCTTCTTGGTCTGGTCAGCTCTCTGCAAAAATCTTTACAAATCCCATCCTAGCTGGTCCTGAACGCTCGATGAGTTCAGCTCCAATCTGTCTGTTTGTGAAGACAACAGGACACAGGCAGGCCCAGGACTGGGAATGAGAAATTCACCCCCAAAACCAGGCACCAAAACAATCACAGAAGGTTGTCCTGGTCCAGGGGATTTCCCCTGTGTTTGGGTTAAAAATTCAAGGCTGACTCCAAGACCAGGATGTACTTCCAAATTTTGCCCACCCCTGAAAGAAAGCTTCCACTCACATAGGCTTATATTAGCACAGCTTGCTCCTTGGTTGATAAAGATCCTGGCTCCATGCTCCACTGCTGATGGATTGCTGCAGGGTGCCTGTGCAGTGCCTGTGCTCCTGGAAAACCTGCACGTGTGGCACTCAGAGCTCCTCTCACAAGGTCCCCACGAGGATGCTCAAAGCATGCTTGGGCTCCCACATCTTCAGAGCGTCAGAAATCAGACCCAGTCTTGAAGCATGAAACATCATAGAGGGACTTGGGAAAGTTTGAAAACCTTTGGGATATGGGACTTGGAACATCCTCATCTCATTCACTGTAAGAAGTCTTTTCTTCAACTTTTTCCTGTTGGCATGACCTTTTCTACTGAGCTTTTCCCAAAAGGAGCCAAAACACATGGAAGCATGTTTGTACACAGCAGGAACGAGAGCCGAAGCTCCAGCCCTGCTTCACACCCAGGTGGGCTCCTAGTGACAGTGCCCTGGAGACATCTGCACTCCCCGGCAGATACAGAGAGGCACTAGCATTGCACTGAGTCTTGGCCCAGCCTTATCAGCTTCTTCACCAAGATGACTCAAAGGAAATACCAGCAGGCTTTGAAGCTACTGAACCAGGCAGCAAAGTGCTGTCAGCTCGGCATCGTTCCAGTCCCAGCAAGAGCACTACACCATACCCAGGGTAACACGCTCTTCCAGGCATTAGCCTTTGCATTTGTTTTCATTTGCTGCCGTCAGAACAGGACAGCAGGATCTGGCTGTTTGTCAGAGACGTTGGCCATGTTTTATGAGATTGCAGACTTTTTCACAGCCTGCTGACCTCAGGAATCTGTCATGCAATGATTCGGTTCCACAGGGGAACCTCCGAAGAGGGTCAATTCATCATCACAGTCCCCTGGCTTATCAACACACTGGTCCAGGTGGGAGAACTGGACCAGGAGAATAGTTTTGAGTGGATTGCTTCAGAGTAGTGTCACTGCCGGGAACGGGACCAGAACGCTTCATTGCCACGTTACCACTTGTATGTCTGGTGCAACAGTGAATAATGTACTCAGGAAATGTCAGAAAGACATTCTTTCACGTCTTAAAAGTGGAAACTTGTGTAGATCCTGGAGACCCAATGATGCAGTGATGAAACAGAAAAATCTTTCTATTTTTTTTGTTTCAAATGGCTTGGGTGGTATCCAGTAGTTTTTGGCACTAAAAGGGAAATGAGCAGAAAGACCATGCAAATAAAATTTTCTTTGTGGGTTTTTTGCTTTGGATCTGAACTAGAACTCACTAATTAGAATTAGAATATGACGTGTGTGTTGGCATTAAAAGATACCAAGGCAATGTCAAAGACGTGCATTCACATTCCTATTCATGACCGTATCACCTGGACATCCACACCAGAAACGTCTATATTCACACCCCAGTCTCACCCAAGTCTGAAAATTCTGATAATTTGCTGGGTGTTTTCCCACGTCAGCCACTACCCACAAGATCAGCATCACCAGTATTGCAGCACACCTGTAAACCGGAGGTCTGGAGCACAAGTGGTCCCACTACTCTCTTCCCCTACACTGAAACACCATTTCCCCCAGCTCATGAGCCTTCCAGCCTCTCCATCCATCACCTCCCATGCAACGTTAGTTCCCTTCTTGCAGTTTTCCCCACTCTGCCAGCACAGTCCATATTGATCTCAACTGGCTGTCGGTCCATCCCCTTGAATTTCTGCTTGTGTTCCCACTATGAAACAATTTTGCACGTAAGCACTCAGCCGCCTTTGACCTGATGAGGCTGAACTGCTGTGAACCCGAAAGCGTATGAAGCAGCTCTGGAAAAGGGCAAACCAGTTTTTACTACGTGAAGCAGGATGCAGTACTTAGAGTCTCAAGCAATAAAGCCGTCATCTCCCCTGCCCTGCTCCCACAACAAGGTACTTGCTTTCCAAGAAGAAGAGGAACAGTGGGCGGTGGCAGGGCGGTCACAGAGGACAGGGATGGGTCGGCCATTTCAGGCGGCGGAGTAGGCAAGCATCCATCGAACTGCCCCTCGGGATGTCCCATTCAGCTGTGACCCTACAGTCTTCCCACAGCAGAAGATACTAAGGGCTGACCACCAACTTTCCACAGATATGTAGGGCAGGATAGAGGTCACGCCTGGAGCTCAGTAATTGCAAAGTGGGATTATATTTTGCTTCCCTCTGAGCTCAATTGGCATCCCTTTATCTGGAGTCCTCCGAAGGGATTTGTACAGGGGGGTGTCTCAGTTTGCTTCCCACCTCATTCCTAACTGGACACTTGCCAACACGGCAAATGAAGGGCTAAAGACAATGTGCTAAATGAGAGAGGTCTCATAGCATCTCTGTTGTGATGGAAGCCAACATAATATGGGGACATAATTCCCACTGAGTAGGTTTAACACCAGCAGAAGTGAATCCTTGATCATTGACACACTGGATGGCAAATCCCGGAGGTTTTTGTCCTCCCTGACCACTGGGCACTCAGCAGTGGGAGGGTGGCTGGGCCACAGGCCCTCTGCGGCCAAGCTGTCGCTTCTACAGCATCTTCATGCTCCTCTTGATCTTTCTCCATCTCTAAGGTGAAACTTGCCAGTTCTCAGAGAAGGAATTCAAGAAAGCTGGACAAGTGTGTCAGTGGGGAAAAATTTGCTGAAGCTCAGCATTAGTTGATGAGATATTTATAGTAGGGAAGCCATCAGACCTTTGAGAAGTTCCTCACACCTTTCAGGAATGGACCTATTACTCTTGAGGTCCCCTCTGCTTCCTCATCCAGCAGCTGCATGGTCTCCCCTTGTCCTCAATATGTTGCCTCTCCCAAAAGAAAAAACCCAAGCTCTGCCTTGTCAAACAGCCTCCGCGTGGGCTCACTAAGAGACAAATTTTCTCCTGAGGGAAAACACAAGAAAAGCTGAGCTGCTCAGAGTGAAAGTCCAGCTTGACCAGTATTCTGCCTCCAGCTGTGACCAACTGGGGATGATCAGGGAGAGATAATAAGCAGAAGAACAAAACTTGCACGAACCCTTCCGTGAGAGGCACTCCCAGTTCTGGCAATCAGCAGCTGAAGGTCTTCCCGAGCCAGAGGCTGCATCCAAATCACAGACATAAGCAGAGGGGACACACCAGGAATAATAAGATCTCCAAACTTCACTTATAACGTAGGATCATTCCAGAGAAAAACTATCTGTTCTCACAAGAAACAAAGACAGACATCTCTGGACAACCCATCAGAGGGGGAGCCAGGCGCCTGCCATTTGGTCTCTCCCTATACGTGCTGTGGATCAGGGAGGCATTTGCTTTATAATCTGTGTCTAGAAGGAGACACGTTCACATGATCTCTGTGCTGCTTTGTGTTTTGCTCTGCATTTCAACTTACTTCGGTTTCACATCATTCAGGTCTGTTGCTGGAAGAAAAAAACCTGACTGTGCCCTTGCCGCAAGTTTTGCATATTTAATGAAGGTTCATTTTTGTTGAAGTGGTTACTACTGCTCATGTGATTACAAAACACCAGGAAGCCATGGCAGAGGACTTTATCAGAACACGAGTAGCTAACAAGCGATGTATTCACCATAAGCCATAAAGTACTGAACAGCCAATGTGCCACCTTTGCATAACTACCCCCCTCTTAATCCAGAGACATAAAAGAAAATATAACTGGCATGGCCAACACCATAACAGGCTAGAAATCGTAGGGTGTAACTGTGCAGGCACTTAGTTGTTGCAGTGCCATGAGTGTCAGTACATGCAACAAATCCACTGTTCACTGACCTCCTGTCCCTGCTACATATTTCGTCAAGCAGTTACAGAGTCCATCAGTACCAAAGTTCATCTCCATGCAAAACCTCCGTCCCTGAAGGCATCAGGATCCTCGAGTAGCCCTGTGGCTGTAACGTGAAAGGCAATGAGGAATGTCAGCATCTCCATGAATCTGTAAGCAGCACCATCTTTTTTTCAGCTCTTCAGTGCTGAGTGAGCTGGAAAAAACCTATCACTATGCTCTTTGTTCCCAGGGTAGGCTCTTGTTTTTATTAGAACATCTTGGACAGAATCTTGTCTCAGTTACATTGATAAAAATCCGGTTATGCTACTACAGACAACTAAAGTATTTCAGACATATCCTGGTGTGGCTCAGAGCAGAGTGTGTCCCTGTACTCACAAGGGACTCCTCGGGGAAGTTGATAAACAGCATCTGGAAGCACAGGAATCCACACTTTGCATAAAATATTGCACACAAGTGTCATATGTCAAGCCATTCACATCGCAGAGTTAACAGATGATGACAAGATTAGGTAGACCTTTTCCAGTTCATGTTTGCGTTTATCTTGCTGTTGAAATGCAGTGTTTTGTCTGGGGAATCATGATAGAAAATGATAGGGGATTCCAAGCCGAAAATAACTGAGCAGCCACATATTCAAGATCTGGCCAGAGTCCAGCATTGGTAAAGCAGGTTCATCACTGTGACTTTAATCCATTTTTAGAGGAAGAAACAGAGGCAAAGCAGCTAAAGGTTCATGTATTTCCCAGGCTGGGCTGCTGGAGCTTAGAAAACTATAGCATGAGAGCTGCTACCACCACTTTTATCCTTTCCTGAGAGAAACCAGATGAGAACCAAGGAATAGACCATAGCTCAACTTAGGCTGCCATCTTCACCTAAAGTCCAATGCAAGGTCAGGGAGGCTGAAACACTCAGGAATTCAGAGGCCAGCTGCAGCCCATCTGGTACTTTGACCCTCATCTCTGTGAGCTGTAGGAGGCAGGAACAGGGGTACCCAAAGCTGCTCTTGCTGCCGCTGTGTCACACAATCACGGCTCAGCTGAGACATGGTGACTGGCTGCTTCACAAGACACTGTCAAAGAGATCAGTGAGAGCCCAAAGGTGACTTCTAGATATGGCTAAGCTTTGCTAACATAAGGCCACAGATTCAAGAGCTAAATGCAGTTTTAGGGTGCTCAAGCAGGTTTGAGACCCTCTGGCCTCACACTACAGATGCCTGAACTGGCACAGATTCACGCTGCCACCCTAAGTTTGTACCCAATGCTGAGAAAGGGGGAGATGTTTATCCTGGTAAACTCTCTGCTCTATCAGTTTCATCTGTCCTCCCTCAGCTGGCACAAACACGGTGTCTTGCACGCTGGGTAGTTCAGCACAGCACGCTCAGACACAGCCTGGTCCCACTCCAAGCTCAGCATCGCGCTGAGCTGGTGGCTAATGACCGTACAACCGTGGGCTGCCCGGGGCAAGACTCCCAGGGATCCCCCTCTGCTTTCTTGAGGATCATGCAGACATAGCACTGAGTCTCAGCTGTGAGAGCGGAGAGCTGTCATCTTGCTGAGGACACGGTACACAGAGGTTGAACTAAAATGTAAAAGCTTTTCAAGGCAAAAATAGTAGACTGCAAATTTAGCATTTATTTTCCTTTTCGTGACAGAGTGGCAGCAGATAAGGCCATGTGATTTTTGAACAGATACACACAATTATCGTAACAGAGCAGCTGGATAGCTAGTCCAGCCAGCAGTTTCTCTGGTACTGGTGCCCACATGAGACCTGAAAATCAGTCTCTCGATGACTCCAGTGAGACCTTTCCAGGAACAGTGCTTCCAGTCACGGATACAATACCAGGAAGGTTGCGGCTGGGGGAGAAAAGAGGGGAGAAGGAATTTGAAATAACTGCAGTGTTTCAGAAATGGGAAGAGAGGATTTCTGAGGCAAGGCCAAAGATGGGTCCTTGCAGAGACTGCCTCTGTGCAGTGAGGCACATGTGCCAGGACCTGCACCTTTCCTGGGCTGTCCCTCTGCTCAACAGCTTCTCCTGCTGCAAATGAAATGTCGATACCAAGCTCCAGTTGAGGTGGTAACTGAAGCAACAGCTTCACAAGACTGTCAGTGGTGTACAAAGCAGAGAGAGTGGCAAGCTGGCACTGTCCTAGAGCCTTGGCCATGGTTGGGGTGGTCTTCATCCCCCACTGGACTGCTGCAGGGCACACAGCCTTTCTCTCCAGATTCACTTACACTAATGAGTCCATGGATCCAGTTATACGTCTATATTAGCTGAATTCAGGACAAGAGGGAGGAGCAGGCCACAATTCATCATCTGGGAGCTCTGGTTGGAAGTGATGTTTCTGTGACACTGTGAGGTAGAGGTGGACTATCCTTGGCCAAATCGCTGTGGCTGCTCCCAAGGGGAAGCCTGAATAGTTGACTGGTTTAGACAGAAGAGCCTGTTGAAAGATCAGTTGGGCAGATAACCCGCTTCCTGCTGAAGTGCTGTTTGCTCTGCTGTGCAAGTGTGTTTGTGAAGGGCTTTAGCTTTATTCTTAGCTATCAAGATGGGACACACTGCAGATTTCAAGAGGACAGAAAGTTCAAGGCCACCTAAGCATAACAGTCTGTCATTTACTAAGGGCTCAGCTCTTTGGTGAGCTCAGTGTATCCCTCATCCACTCTAGTGAAAAACCATACCCAGACGGGTGGTGACATGGCACAGAGACACAGGCAGAGGTGGGTCAAGTGCTAAGCACTGGCGTTGAGTGCCAAGAATATTTTTAGCACCCAGGGCACAAGATGTTGAACAGACATCCGTCACGTGCCATTCACTAGCAATTTGCCACAGGCAAAGGCTCATTTTTGAATGGGCAATCCAAGAAACACAGAAATCTTTCTCAGTGAAGCGGGTGGCAGTGATGTGCAGTGCTGTGTGGTTGCTGCCTCTGGGTGAGCAGTGTCTAATATAGCCCTGCTGCTTTCTTAACACCACACATTCTGAAATGACTTGGGATTTAGAAGTACAAAAGCGTCTGTAGAAAGGCCAGAGCTTTTTCCTTTTTTTTTAAATGCTCCGTTTTCTACTAATGTAAATTACTTTCACCTGAAGTCTTTGTAGCTGTCTTATCTGTGCTGGTGAGTTAGCAGCATGCAAAAAGGGATGTCATTGTCACATCCTCCCAGCCTCAGTCAAGGTCTCTTGCTCCATCAGGGTAACATTTCTCATTTGTAACTTATGAGATCTGGGACTCATTTATACCTCCAAGTTATGCCTTTTCTATTCAAAACTCGATTTAAATTTTACAATGTTATGCCATAAAGCAGTGACATCAGAAACAGCACATTTAAACATAAAGGTCATAAAAAAGTTACTCTGCATTAAAAATGCGAATAATAACAGAAAAGTAGTTTAAAGGACCTGACAGGAGCTACAGTTGAAGGTCAGAAGAAGGTCCACGTCCGCCATTGGGTTAGTGATCTTTTTCCGCCCTGGTTGATTGGAAACCTTTAACCTTTCCAAAGAAGTTATGCAGCTACCAAATGAGTCAACAACATCTAATCTGGGAAAAACAGCCAAATGTTAAGTAACATTAATTGCCTCTTTCTATGACATGTGATGAACAGAGCAAAGTTCACCAGAGCGTGGTGGGAATTATCCCCGGGTAATTGTCAAAGGACCCTGTGTGTGCTTGTGCTCACACACACCTTCCCAAGAGAGCCTCTCTTGTCACTGCTGATTTATATATCCACTTTGGCAGCATTGGGAAATTCACAGTGCTTTGTAAATCAGTTCTACAAACAGCGACACCTCTGTATGTGCCTCTCGGATGCTTCTCAGTCAACCTTTACCACTTCTCTGAAGTCACCATAAGAAATTTAAATACCCCATAGATAGCTGTATTCAGCAGGCTGGGAGGGAATTTCCATTCAGGGAAACAGTCCATTTTCTTATTCCTGCACCAAGACTTCAAAACAATACAAGAAGTCTTTCAGAAACTGTGATGTGTGACACACTGGCTGTACAGCAAGGAAAGCGAGGACCAGGATGGGATGAATTTTCAGAGAAGTTTCCTGCCAGTGTGGTCTGCTAGACTAAGGAGACCAGTAGAAACTATTGGCAAGCTTTAGAAATGAGCAGTCCTGTGTTTGTTAGGGGATGGAAGGGAAGATCTAATAGGTGTTGTTTATCTCTTGATATCAAACATTTGGGTACCACAAGCTTCATTGCATTTCCTCTGGGTTTTTTTCCTGATCTCATCCTGTTTGACGCGTATGTGGAGGAAACTGTGTGATGAATGCTCTCCTTTAACCAGCTCCCAGTGCTTCTCCACACCATCCCTTCACCTAACGCTGCGTGGAGCCAGGCAGGGATGACCACTTTCCTCAAACTGTTTTTCTGAGAGCTGTATTCCTCTTTTCTGCTAAAGTTCAGCCCTTCTCAAGAGTCTGGAGAAAAATCAAGATCAACAGAAACTCCATGTGCTGGGCTGCCTTTATTTATTACCAATGATGTTACTGTCTTCCCCCGGAGCTTAGCATTTCACAATACCAAGTCTTGTC
Organism: Numenius arquata; assembly: GCF_964106895.1. Classification (NCBI taxonomy): domain Eukaryota; kingdom Metazoa; phylum Chordata; class Aves; order Charadriiformes; family Scolopacidae; genus Numenius; species Numenius arquata. The sequence goes on from NC_133586.1 coordinate 34,036,726, forward strand.
AAGAGGCCATCTCTTTTCCTGTTCCTATGGCACAGTGTGCTCGCAGGGGCTAGGCGGCACTGCCAGCTCCGCAGGGGACATTGAGAAAGGAATGACAAACGGAGGTCAGCTCCACAGGGTGCTGTCAGAGCTGGAAAACACCAAACCACACCACCCCCCCCCAGACGGGCAGTAGTTTCCTAGAGAGACTATTGAAGAGATCAAGATGGCCCTGATCACAGGAGTAAATTAATCAGAAAATGAATGTGCCTTCCAGGGTGGACAATGAAGATAAAATAACAATTTGAAGCGGTTTAGCATTTTCCTCTACTTCAAGAGAAGGAAGGGTACAAGGCAAATGCACTCAATCAGTGTTTGAGATCTTTCCATTGTTGTTTTATGGAACCAAATGTCTGTGTCTGACCAGGAGCTTCAAGAAATGAAGGATTCCTGTGGTGAAGCCTGAGTGGAAATTTAACTGTGTTTTATAGACATTAACATCATTTTTGCTTTTAAAACAACTGTGACAAGACCAGAGACTCAGGCAGAACAGGCTCAGGAGCTGGTTTACTGCCAGGTCAATCGTGGGTTCAGACCCTGAGGGTTTGATTCAGGTTTTAACAGCTCAGGAAATAGCATTTCCATTCTTCTTGTGAGCTTGTTGCACAGCCCCACACAGCTCACAGTTAGGAATTATTTCCTGACATTCAGCTTACACTTTCCTTCAATTAGTCATTCTATTTCTCTTAACTATACTCCTAACGTTCTCCTAATTGCTTTCCTTTTCTTGTTGATGTGTACACCCTTCTTGTCTTTGCAGATGGTTACAGTGTCCCATTAGTCACTGGTTAATTTGTACCACTTCCATTTTCCTTCATATGTCGACAGCTTGAGGCTTTCCATTTATTGCGTTTCTCCTGCTTTCTTCTCACTGGAGAAAGCAGGCACCAAGCAGTTACACCACCTCAGGAGGCAGCTGAGCAAAAAAGCACTAACATCTCTGCTCTGGGCTTAAGGAGATTCCTTGTCTCACCTCAGCTGATAGTTTTCATGTTGCTTCACTTGTGATGCTGCTCTCCTCGCTGGCAAGGGATGTGACAGACACTGCCATCTCCCTTTCAGCAAACAAAGCTGGGGATGCTATTTGCTCATTAAATACTTGAGGGTAAAGGAACAAAAGCTCCAAAGCTTTAACATGGTCAGATGGCTTAGGTCATCACCAGCTTTCCGTTGGGCTCTGTGGCCCCAGAACAGGACATCACAAAGCAGCATCCCCAGCCACTGAGGGATGCTCTGCAAAGGCACTGAGGATCTGCATCAGGGCAAGAGGGGGGTGGATTGCACTTGCAAAGTGAAAACTAAGGCCCACTTGAACACTTGTCCTCAGGATAAGGCTTGATGATGCCCTCATCTCATGCTGTTCATTCTGCTGCACCTGACCAGCTTTAACTTGGATGATGACAGGATGGGGATGTTGTGAAGACTCTGTGATCTTGAAGTAATGACTATTAGCAGCGATATACATAGAGGTGATCCTGCAGTAAGATTGGCAGTGGCTCATCCTCTCAATCCTCTTGAGGCCTCAAGCAGCTCAATTTTCCCTGAAATTGCAAATCTCCTAGGGAGTCCCTTCTGAGCCAGGGTGATGCTGGGTATGGGTGATAAAGACACACTAGTGACCCAGCCGAGCAGTGACTGCACTTCACTAATGCTGAAGGACATTCATGGTTTGACATCCTCGGGTGCTTCGTACATTTGCAGGGAGCCTTGTAGTGTTCTGTCCTCAGGGACCTAAAAAGTTTGCCTTCTGCATGTCATTACACCCAGTATTTGACACTTCAGAGGCAATCCTGAAAGACAGAGCTTGCTACCTTAAAGTCCCCAGGCCATAGCCTGTAAAGGACTCATTGGCTGCAGGACTTTCATCTGTTTAATCATGACTATGGGGAAAAAATGTTATAATTTAGACTGATGGGGAGAACAAAGGCTGATGCTGCCTGCAGCACACACTCACTGGGTGCTGTTGTTCCCAGGGCAATGAAAGACAATGGCCACAGCCTGAATCAATGAAACCCCCTCCTTGATAGGTGAGATGCACCTTTAGCCAAGCTGAAAATAACCCAAAGCTCAGTGAGCATGACATGTCCAGGAGCAAACAAACATGGACAGAGAGAGCACATGGATGGGATAATAAATAAAGCATCTCATAAATCACCACTGCAGCCTCAGCTCATTGGCATAAGAAAAACAGACAGCAGACTTCTCGCCCCTCTAGTCTTTCTTTAAATAGCCCAGCTGAAAAAAGCAATTCTCCGGTTCGTGCTGGTTCTTTGTACAGCAGCGGTTCAAAGGAAATGTTGGGCATACACCCACAAAAGGCCTGAAGGAAGATTTTCAGGGCAGCAAGATAAATTACTGCTTCAGCACCCTCAGCACTGGTCTGTCTTTTATCCCACTGTCAACACAGGCTCAGTGACACCCAGAAGTGGCACTTCTCAGCCTGCAGCGCTGTCCCACAACCTTGGATAAAGAGAGAACAGGTGGCCCCAAGACCATTTCCATGCCCTACTTTGGGTAAAAAATGAGAGCAATTGGCCTAGTTGATGCAAAGCAGGGATGGTCCCGAGTGGCTGGGGGCTGGCAATGCAGCTGTGATTCACCTCGGCTGGACAAGTTTGCTTTCAGCGACTAGCACAGCATTACGGCTGGGCAGGGAAATTAGGTGTGATCATTTCTGAATAGATGGTGGAGCTGTCTGGCTGAGTCACACCCAGATGGTTCTCACAGGCACCATTCACAGAAATGGCTCCCTGATGCCCCGGAGTAAGTTGCTGGAGCTGATCTCAGCTAATCCCTAAATCCAGCTACACCCAGATACCGATGCACAGGATTTTGCCATGTGCTCACACCATTGACTGGTTTCTGCAAAGCTGGATTTAGCTTGGAGAGTCCTTGGTCTTGCTTTTGAGAAGTTTCATGACTGAGGACTTCATAACACAAGGAACATCACTCTGGAAGCTGGCAAAGAGCTCTCATGTCGCTCCCATGGAGATTTGCCCTGGTATATAAGTATTAATTCAAGCCCAGCATGGACACCAGACACACACAGCCTCTCCTGCGGGGACATTAGTAGCCCAAATATGCTTTTGGAGCTGGCTTTTTACCCTAGGACATTCCTGAGTCTGCAGCTGATGAGGTGTCAGGGCTCAGCACAGTCCATAGGGGCAGGAGACTTGTCACCCAGGTAAGATCCCTTGTTTTAGAGACGCAGCAGGAAGGTGGGTTGGGGCTGCCACAGCCAGTGGACACAGAAGCCTGAAATATTTAGGTAAGATCTATAAAACTTTTTCCTCTGAAGAAGATGGTGCCATTAGTACTTTGGAACTGTTCATTTGCTTTCCTTCTTGCAAGTCCCCCCAGAGCTCTTCTTTCCTCCCTTTCTCACTAAGCAAGGTGTGCAAGTACAGCCACGCAATGCAAAAAAAAAAAAAAAAAAAAGCATGTATTTCCATTAAGAAATTATCTATATTCACTCCGTTCCACCCACATCCGTACCATGCGCAAAGCTGCAGAAGAATAGAGGTGTGAAAGAGAAGTAGCAAGCACATGGGCAAATAAATTCCTTAGCTGTTGCTCATTTACATTTTATTAAAAAAAAAAAATCTCCTAAGCGTGTGAAAGAGGGACTGTTTCCATTAGAGGAGCTCTGCTCGCAGAGTGTTTTCACGTTTACTCACTCATCTGACTCATGAGCTCTCAATGCATTAGCTCTGCTGATTTAAGCAGTTACCATCTCCCCTGGAGAACTTGCCAGCGTGAACACCTCATGGCGACGTTTAAACCTCTTCAGCTAAAACTGGCAGAGCCTTTAGTCAGAGCCCCCGGCTGCGCCTTCCCTGAACCCACTCACACACCCCAACACGCTGGGGTGACAAGTTGGCCAGCGGCTGGTGGGAGAAGGCTGCCTTGGCTGCATTCGAGCCTGGGCTTTCCCAGCTCAGCTACCTCGGGGGGGGTCGAGTGGCCATGGTTGGAGAGATGATGGATGGTGCAGAGTGAGGGAGGTACGCTGGTCCTCACAGCCCCTCCATTGGGATGTGCCAGTCCCATGCCAGTGTGCAAGGAGCTGCAGCACGGAAGGAAATTTTGGTTTTAGCATTTAACCTTTTCTTTTTCATGAGCTTATGTAAATTGCCACAAGCGCAATCTTCAGACCAATCATTTTTTAATTTACAGGAGGAGAGAGCAGTGCCCAGAAATAAATAATTAGGAATAGCTGGCGTGCAATTCCCATGTAAGGCTCTTGGGACAGGGGATGGTATTTCACAGACAATAAGGAACTTAGCACCTCCTTGGCTATCAGAGGGGTGAAAACAGGAAGAAAAAGCAATCTAGAGTTGCCACTTTAACATAGTTTGTACCAGTCTGCAGCCAGCAGGTCCTGCCTTCCCAGGGCTGTGCAACCTTTACATATTCCACTGAGAAGTCTCTCCCACAGTCAGCCCCACCAGGGCCAACAGGGGACTCACCCCACTCCCATGAACCGAGTTTTTTTAGCTGCGTGTGTGCCTGGGGTCAGCATGGAGGGGCTCGCTGGCTGCCCCCCCTCAAGCTCTACCTGTACCTTCCCATGCTCGGGCTTTGGCCGGGAGCGTGCGGGTGACGACCACCCCTGCACTAACAGTGACATAGCAAGCACCAGACAGGAGATAACACGGGGCGGATGCAACATGGCACACGGGCTGAGCTCGCTGCCCAGGTGTTTTTCTGCTTCCCCAGCTGGTTGCCACAGCCAGGACCAAGACCCTTGCTGTGGGTACCTGTGCTGGCAGTGCCAGAGGAGGCACAGAACTCAGCTGGTACCCGGTGGCTCGTTGACCCCACTCCCACGAGCACACATTTGAGAGTGCAGCCTCTGCAAAGGTCTGTCTAGCTTCCTATCAGCCTGGCTTACACCAGCTTAAATCAGTTAAGAACAATTTAAGCTGAAATCCAAGCAAGGTTTGAAGGCTCCGGGCTGTGATTCATGGGTTCTGACAATCCCCCGCGGCCGGGGGTGAGTGCTGGGCAGTGAGGATGCAGAGTTGTCCCCATGCTGCTCGAGCTGCCACGGTCCCTGCACCAGCGGACTTAATATCGAGCTGCAGTTAATGCCCAGGAGATGAATCACAGCTGAAAGAGGAGGCCCATCATCCTTTCTGCAGCCCCAGACCAAACAGGGCTGGACAGACAGATTGCTGGGAACAGTTACATCTTTCATTGCTCCCACATGCGCAGCCCAAACCGATGATCTGAAAACCCTCCGGCGCGGGCAAGTCGCTGCCGCTCAACAAGTTGCTGCGCATCAGCTGGGACGTGGAAACCCGCTGTGAAAGCACACGTAGCAAACTGCATGGCAAAAAAGCGTCAGCTTCAGCCTCTGTGAAAGCCAAGCTTCGCTTCTTCACTGGTTGATTTAAACATTGCAGGCGTCGATTCCTGAATGCCAGTCCGTAGGCAGGCATTTTGAGAAAATGAATAATTTATGCTACCGTTAATAAACTTTTGAGATCAGTGCATGTTTCCATGTCACTACCATTGAGACCCCTGGGAATAGTGTCAGCCTAAGAATGGCAGCAGTTTGATTTTATTCATTTGTGAGCATGAGTCAGGCTTTTATTTTTAATATTCAACCCATTCTGGACTCCTAGTTTCTCCCCCAACAAATCCATTCTGTAAGTGCACCTTTTCAATTGTTACCCTCCAAACTATCCTTCTTTGCGTTCAGCTGCAGTGAAACTGCAGAACGGCTTTGAGGTACCATATCCTGAGATGTATCAGCGGTCTGGGAGCTCGCAGCTCAGAATTTTAATGCATTTGGGGGCTGCTGCACTAAGTGCTCACATCTAGGTGACTTCATCACTTTCTGAAAAGGGATGTGGAAAAGTTTCATGTAGGTCAGCTCTTAAAGTGGACTCGTGTCCCCAAGAGATGTTGATCCATTTGAAAACTCACCTCTCTGAGTCTTTCCCCCTTTTACAGACTCTGGCTTTTCAGGTGCTCTCTTTGCAGCACTGACACAGGTTTTCAGCAGAACAAGGTAATGCAGTTTTTTTTCCCTCTTAATTCTCGGGCCTGGCTCCCAGCCACCACAAATACAGCAAAAAACGGCACTGGGCGTAACATGGAGCTTTGAAGTCCAAAATCCCAATGACTTTGTTTTTGCAAGAGGCACGTTTCCTTTTGTGCTGTTAGTGGGTTACTTGGCATCTTCCTGCAAGGGAGTGCAATGCCCTTCACCCCGCAGGTCTGGACTGCAGGCTGCATACCCTCCCTTGGCTCCCTGCGAACACAGTGGATCCCAGAGCTGCTCTTTGCCACAGCCCACTCACTCAAATGCAGCCTGCTGGCATTTTACATCTTTTGGATGATGCCATTCCCAGGAAAATCCTTGTTGGCTGTAGAGGTGTCTAAGGGGACTCGGGGTTAGATGCCTCGTTTCCCCCCTGTGTTTGCCGAGGCTATCCATTCCTTGGCTCTTACTCTTCCACCCTTCCACCAAGCACATTGTTCACCTGGTCCCAGCTCTGCTCCTTCCCTTCTTCCTTGCTGTTCTTCATAGTCCTTTTCCCTGACCAATCCTCCCTCCTGCTCACCAGCATGTTCTCTCTCAAGCCCTCTCTCTCCGCTTGTAACTAGCCCATGGTAAGCATCTCCCCTCTGTCCTTTCAAATCCTTCCCGTGCAGCTTCCCACACAGACTGTCTTCCTACCAGTCACTGCCTCTGCCAGCAATTCACAGGCTCCTGCTGTCACCCCCTGGGTTCACATCCGCCTGGGCTCCTTGGGATGTAGCCATGGTGTCGGGGTGCCATACCAGCTGGAAAAGCACCATGGGCACTTGCAGTGCAGGTTGGGAGGATTAAACGTCCCTGCAGTGTTATGCAGCACAGCCTATATAAGCATTTTATGTCTGTCTGACAGCAAGCGAAGTCTCCTGAAGTGGGAATTCCTCTATCTTATTAGGAGGGTTTCTGAGAACCCCTCTTTCTCTCTCTTCATACAGATTGGGTCTTTCATTCTCACGTGAAATGGAATGCTAAACAGTGTCGTCTGTTCTCATGCCAGAAGCCAAAATGCTCCTCTTTGCATCTCCCTATTATTTTATAGCCAGGCAGCCGTACAAGCTCTGGGAACATTAGGCTCCAGGGAGAAATTTATGTCAATCTAAGGTACTTTGCAAAAAAATTATCAGGATGTATTTCCCCCCGCTTCACCTCCCTGCAGTTTTGGGGATGTATGTGTGACAAAAGGCCTTAAAAAGAAGCCCTCCTCTTTGATAATCGCTTTCTTAGTGATCCAGTGAAACAAATCATGCTGGTGTTGGTTGGAATTTGCAGGAAGCAGACCTCTCCCAAATATTTCTGATTGCCCCTGCCTGTTTTCCTTTAAAACAAGCCTCTTGCCCTCTCCTCTTCCTGGGCAGGGTCTATAATTAGCCTTGAATGTCTGGCTGCTGGAGTGATGTCCATATCTCAGGGAAGGTGTATACAGTTACTGTGTTCAGCTTGACCTCTTAAATTAGCTCAGCCCCAAGAAGGTACAAAAGAACAACAGAAGTTATGTGACTGTTGATATTTATTCCTGGGGAAATAGGAAGGAGGGGTGTTTCATAAGCTGTTCGTGTTCTTTAATGCTGGTGGAAATAATGCTTTGACAATAGCAAGTGGCAGAGGACTGAATCATAGCTACGGCAATACAAACCAACTCAGTCCAGGGTCGTGGGGAGTAGCCAGTTCTTCCCAGTTCTCACCATTTCCCAAATACACATCAGCCTGGCATAAAAATGCCTTGACTTTCTCCTTGCATAAGTAGTGGATTTTATCAAAATCAAGTGGCAGCAATAAGTAAGAAGACATCAGGCAGCTTCCTTCCCCTGGTTGTTTTGCAGCAAGCGTCTCTCTTCCCATGTGGCATCAGCCCCTTACCCAAGCAACCCTAGCCTGGTGCCCCCAGCAGCCCTTCCCAGCAGAATCACAGAATCATAGAATCATTCAGGTTGGAAAAGACCCTTGGGATCATCGAGTCCAACCATCTACCCTACTCTACAAAGTTCTCCCCTACACCATATCCCCCAACACCGCATCTAAACGACTCTTAAACACATTCAGGGATGGTGACTCAACCACCTCCCTGGGCAGCCTATTCCAGTGTCTGGTCACTCTTTCTGTGAAGAACTGTTTCCTAATGTGCAGTCTAAACCTACCCTGCTGCAGCTTGAAGTTATTCCCTCTCGTTCTATCTCTAATTACTTGTGAGAAGAGACCAGCACCAACCTCTCTACAATATCCTTTCAAGTACTTGTAGAGAGCGATGAGGTCTTTCTTCAGTCTCCTCTTCCTCAAACAAAACAGTCCCAGCTCCCTCAATCGGTCTTCATAAGATTTATGCTCCAGGCCCTTCACCAGCTTTGTTGCCCTCCTCTGCACTCGCTCCAGCACCTCCATAACTCTCTTGTATTGATGTGCCCAAAACTGGACACAATACTCAAGGTGTGGCCTCACCAGTGCTGAGTACAGGGGGACAATCACCTCCCTACTTCTGCTGGTCACACTATTTCTAATACAAGCCAGGGTCTGCTCTTCTAGTGGAGTACGGAAACAGTGAGCATCATGAATTAAGGGCCACCAAGGGACACCTAGATTGCTCACATACCTAATCTCCAAGAAAGAGCATGGTGTTTGCTTCAGGAGAGCATATTTTGGTAGATGATGTCTCCCCACTGTGTTACAGGGCATTTTCCAAAGCCCATTAGAGTCAATGGAAAAAGTTCCTGCTGGTTTTGATAGACTTAGTAGGAGGTCTTATTAGAAGGGATTTCACAGCGAATCCTTAAAGTTTTGCATGTGTGTCTGACTCTCCAGGCAAGCTCAAGTCCTTTTAAGTACACTGTGTCTCACAGTCTTAAATAATGTACCTTTGTACTTCTGGGACAGAAAAAAAAACGAAGGCTGAGGATTAGACTTTAATATGAGCCCATGTGTCTAAAAACAAACCCAGGAAGGAGCAATAAGCGAATTAGCCTGCTGAAATGGCTTTGACACCGAGCCTCCAAATACCTGCACAGTATTTCCAATCTGAAATCCCTTACTTTTTCTTCCAGCAGCTACTGATGAAGCATGCATTAACTGTAAGCTCCAGTTAAATTGCTCAGTTGTGCACTTTATGGCCTCATGAGTCTCTCCCGAAAGTTTTAGCTGCAACAATGAATTAACTCCCTTCGAAACTACCAAGAATTCAGCAAAAACCTTGGAAGTGGATTGCTAGTTCCAGAAACTTCCTGAAGAGCCAAGTCCTTGCTGGCTCCTATATACCCATCACAGATGTCACAGAAATGCATCCAGATCATAATCTCATTTCTAATCATCCAAGACCGATTTATGTGACTCCTGAGCTTGGGCATGTGAATTTGGTGTAAATGCGTTTGTTTCATGAATAGTCCATGAATAATCCCCTGGATTTGAATGGGCTGTTCAACTGACATGAATAACTTGAACCCACATATACCCTAAGTGGATGGCAGTCACAAACTAACCTGCTGCTCTTGTGGAATTGCTTCTGCAAGCAAGACATTTGCTGGGCAGCAGCTGAGACTGTGAACCAATTCCTGGCTGGTTTCATTAACGATCTGGCAGCTCCGATGGTCCAGAGAGCTCTTAGGGAAAGCCAGAGCATTGCACAGTTTGGCTGCAGCAGCAGAAGTTGCAGTCAGAAATCAGCCGTGTCTGATGGATTTTCTGTTGGCTTCATGATGGCACACAGGGGTTTGAGGGGAGGCCCCAGACAGCAATGTCAGCTCACAAATCCATCCATGCAATGGTCCCAGGGACTGAAAGAAACCATGTTTTGAAAAGAGGACTTGGAAGAATAAACTTTGGAGGTTCCTCCTCCAGACAGACAAAGCTCAGCTTATGCTGGACCTGTTAGGTGGAAAAGAAACAGCCTCAATGCTGGCAGGTTGGGTATTTTTAGCAACACTATATTTTAACCACAAATGGTTGAAAAACATACCTGACATTAAACAGTCCAGAAAATGCAACTTTAAAATCAAAAGGTTTTCTTTTTGCTGGTTTTTGAGCTAGCACCAGAGCCAGGTAGAAAGATTTTTGCATCCATTCAGCCAGGTTTATACACTATTTGCATCTCAAACAATGTCACTTTGCATCACATCCCGGTTGAGGACTCAGCCACAAATGACCAAGTGTGTTTGAGGCAGAGTGTGGTCAATGCTAGCATCCCAGGACAGCTGTGTCTTGATGCATGTCAGCCTGCTTTGTATTTGTCTTCTCAAAATAACATATTCTCCACATACCCATATTTCTTCCTGAAGCTCTCCATCCTTCAGAAGAAAAAATCCTTTCTACCATTGTAAAGCTCAATTTCTTGCTTCTGCTTTCCCAGGTAGACGGAGACATGGCTCAGTCCTTCCTCTCAGCCTCTGGAGGCTTGGTGGTCAGGCGTGAAATGTGGTTGGGTGATGGGACTGCATTGGTCAGCTGGGCAGAGAAGCAAAAAAAAGCCAAAGCCATCTTTAGTCATATCTTTGAGGGCCAAAAAAGCTGTTCTTTGTGCTAGCATCTCTGCTTCTCTCTCCTCATTTTCTTCCCCAAATCATCTTTTTCCCCACCTATTTTCTCTGAAGAGGCTGGAGGAGAGGTGGGAAGAAGGAAAAGAGGGTCCAGCTTTAATATTATTATCACTGGGTTTGCCTCACCTCTCATGGCTGCAATTCCCCACTCAGTCCCAAAGGGCCACCAACATCTCCAGAACCCAGAGTGCTTACAGGATGGTGGGAAACTGTGCTGTGCAACCACAGCACACAAAATATTGCAGAGTATTTTCACACACTCTTCCACAAGCAGTAACATGAGATTATTCCTCCCTTGATAGGACTCACTGCAGGTGCCTGCTAGAAAGCTGGCAAGGGTTTGTGGCCCATGCCCCCAGCACCTCTGTGCAAGTCTCAGCTGTAGAGTGACTGATGGGACTTGTCCTCTCTTCATACATCTGAGAGTTATTGTTATTATTATTTTCTATTTGCACTACAATAATGCCTGGGGGCCCCAGACAGGATCAGGATCTTGCTTGTGCTAGGTGTGACACATCACGAGAGACAAGAGACGGTCCTTGTCCAAAGATTTTGCAATCTATATAGTTGAGAAAACAAACCATGGAAGAAAAACTGAGAGAACTGGAAGAGAGGATCAGCACTTCCAGAGACGGAGGCCTGGGAGAGAAGGATGTTCTGCTGTTACCTGTGGACAAGGAAGGTGAATGAATTGGACACTGGGCAAGCTTAAAACTCTTTCAGTTTTCGCTATTTTTATCACATTTGAGGATTGTTTTGTGAAAGACCATGTCAGAAAGCTGAGGAAAGACATAAATGGAGCGAATTTTTGGCTGTGAGCAGCAGTCCTGTGTTGGAAGCAAATCATCCTAAGGCCTATTCCTGCCTTGGCTTTGGCTTGAAAATTAACGTAGTGGGTCCATCTGTTTACCCATCTTACAAAACTCATGTATTTGTTGCTCCAGAAATGCACAACATTTGACTAATGAGGAATACCTCAGTCAAAGGAGACTTTTACTCATAGAGCTCTCGGTATGGTCCCGGGGCTGCCAGAGTTGTCTTACGGAACATGGTTTGTGCTCTCTGGGGCACTCCTCAGGC